>NW_026640165.1:0-5090000 GCF_028554395.1 Pezoporus wallicus
GCGGCTGCCCTGCCAGGTGAGCGTCCGCCCGCTGGACCCGCAGCGCTACCCGGACGCGGATCGCGTGCTGGTGGCTGTCAGCGGCGCCGGCGGCAGCCCCTCGCCCCGCGGCCGGGAGCAGGACCGCGTCCGGGTAGAGTACGACGAGGCGCTGGAGCAGATGGCGATCGTGGCGGACGGCCTGGATAGCAAGGCCGCCGTGGACGTGAGGACACCCGTGAAGTTCGGTGGGTGAAGCGGGGCTGGAGAAGCGGCTGCGCGCCTGACTGCCGGGCCTCCCCTCCGGGCGTGGTGGTCCGCAGAGCCCGGGGGCAGACGGGATCCCTCCGTCCCTCCCTCCGGTGGAGACTAGAAGCGCTCTTGGCAGCGATATTCCTCAATGGCATCATGCCTCCTCCAAGTAAGGAGGTTCAAAACGTCCCTTTTTTCCTGAGTTTCCTGACTTCTTAGGTGTTTAGGTATATAATTTATTGTTGACTTTTTGTCAGCAGTTGTTAAAGCTGAAACTTCTGCCATGAAGTGGTAGTTACAACACTTTTATTTTTGCTCTGACATCTGCCGTTCAGAGGCTGTGCTCAGCAGGGTTGTTGAATCTGCCAGCTCTGGTAGTGGTTGTTTGGCTGAGTGATCAGCCACAGGGATCAAAAAAGCCTGGAAGGCAGCAATACAGATGAATTGACAGGAAGAGCTGCCTTGTCTGGTATAACTCTTGCATTATGTTTTTGTGCGCAGGGTATAAAAATCTGTGCAGGGTTTCTGGTATGGGACCCATAAGCAACTTGGGAGAGCAGCTGTAGTGCCTAAAACGAACAAACAACTGTGCTGGACTGATAGTGGCTCTTAAGTTTAGGGAAGGAAAAGGCCAAGCTTGCTAGGACAATGCCCTTCTGAGCAGAGCTTTAGGAAACACTTGACCCAGAGGTACCTGTGTTTACTCACTGATGTGGAAACAAACAGATGATGCTGGAAAAAAGAGATCCTTTGGTTTGCTTCACGTCGTTGTCCAAGACTGCTGCTTTTGTTTCATTTGATGCTCTGCTGCAGTTGTGATATAAGAAATGGTGACTAATCTCATTCTGCTCATGTTTCATCAATGTTATCCATGACTTTTCTAGAGCATGGTGTTCTCTTGGTTACCACTTTTTTAAAGCCTTACGTTGAAGACATTCTGCACCTTTTATCTTCACTTACTTTCCCCTCCCCTTTATCTTGAATTATACTATGTAACCTTTTGGTTTGGTTTTGTTCACACACCCCATCCCTCCCCAACACACACACGCACACACTTCTTTTTCATTTGAAAGGACCTGCATTCTCTTTCAATTTGTAGTCTTACTCATCACTATAATTTACTTCTTGTTTTTTGTTTTGATGTTGGATTTTTTTTAACCCTCTTGATAACTGAAGGGGTGTTTATATATATGTATGTGTTTACCAAAGCTTAAGATCTCTTTTGCTCCCTAGCAACTAATATAGTGAGAAACATTCTGTAAATAAAATTGGGGGGGGTGGGAGAAGGACGGAGGGAGGGAGGTGCTCTCCCTCTCCCTGTTCTCAGCATGCTTTACTTTGTCTATGTTAGAATGGCTGTACTAATTTGTACCATTGTTAAAGATATTTTTTCACCCTGGTTATCCCCAGCAGGGTCTCAGGCTTTAAGTCCAATATGGTAATTTGTCTGAGTGGTACAGTGGTAGACACCACTAGGTGCCCCAGCTGACGCCTGCGGGCAGGAAGGGACCCAGAACGAAGAAATGTCTGAGCCTTTGTACTCAGTGTACTGTCTGTGCACTCCTTGTTGTTATGGTCTTCATGCACCTTGCACACACTTCTTGGTAGAATGATGATCTTTGGTCTGGGGTCTTCTTGTTCCTTATTGAAGATTTTCTCTGTCTCCAGACTGGTCTGTACCTGTTTCTTATCTGGATGGGGGTTGCATCTTCTGCTGCTAGTGGCTTCCTTGTCTTCCATTTTGTACTGGCCTCAGGGCCTCCCTTCACCTAACTAAGCAACAGTTCAAGAGAAGTTCGGTCATTTGGGGCTTGTGGCCTAAGGCTTCAGCAATTTTACTCACGCTAAGCAAAGCTACTCAGACACAGAGTTAAAAGAATTCAGCAGACTTAATTTACAACACCATTCCTCCAGTTAGCCCACTGTCCTGTCTCCAGCTGGCATAAACAGATGCTCAGGGAAGAGTAAGAACAGGACAAACATAAGTGATATTTCATCTTGGGTTTTTCTTGGCTGTCAGCTGTTTTCAGCTCATCGGATTTTCTGAGCCTAATACAGCTCAGCACCTCAGTGGATCTCTCTTTCTAGTGTCCACTCAAGTAAACAGTTTCATGATGAGAGCTTCCTGGCAAACTCCATTCCTCTTGGCAGTTTGTTCCACAAGGCATATACCATCCATCCATTCAAGTATCCATTCAGGGATAGATACCACTCAGATGTTTTTGGTCTGATGAAACTGTGTAGGCTTTACCAACATAAAACCTTGTAAAGCTGGCCCTTAAGCCTCTGATGATAGCCACCAGTCCTCTTTGCCAGGTTTTGCACTTTTACATGCCTCAAAGTGTATCTTAGCTTACTTAAACGTAAGAAACATACTGTTTGATTAATGTCTCGGTCACATTAATTCTCTTGAAAGTCTTCCGTGAAGAGGCTAAGAATATAGTTTCTGCAAATAAAACAACTTTCCAGAAAACCTGCTTATCCAGTCCACCTGTTCTAGCCCTCTTAGGGAATTGTTACCTTCTAACACAGTCTGCATCCTTCTTTAAATTTAACCTCTTATCTTACTGTGGTAATAAGGCTTCACTTTAGCAGCAAAAATGAATGTGTTTTAGCTCTGCCTCTTGGATTCTCCTGGCTTGTCAGGTGACAAAACTTCCCTTTGTTGCTAATTGGAGCTCTCAGTCTCTCATCTTCGTGGTTTGTGAACTGCTGCTGTCAAGGTTCCAGCATCTGTCCTGAGCAGCTCTGTGACAGTATTGATCTTCAGCCTCCAGTGTGTCATGGGTCTGCCTTGGGGAATCTTGTTGGCATATACGTTGGCAGATAGTGGAAGTGAAAGAAAGACTCACAGGTACTTAAATGAAGGTTTCTTTGCCAGACAATCTCCTTTTCTTCAGAGAGTGAAAGGCTCACTGTCTGTTAGTCCTTCAGTTACATGTCTTTCAGCAAACACTTTTCTTCTTTCTGCCTTTTATCCTTAGAAGAGCAAACCCACTTGTTTTCTCTCCTGCCTTCACTTTGTGCCAGTTGTTATGGTGGTCATTACTATAAATGATTACTAATATAGTCAGAATCCCCAGACTGCACATTCTCAAACTTCTTCCTTGTTCTTTAAACTTAGGGGTGATCCTGAGTGGCAGAAAAATGCTTTTGCTTTTCCTGTGTGAAGCACTATGAGCCCATAAATTATTCACTTGGTAAGAGTTATCTACAGGACCTAGTGACTTGTTTTTGTGAGTGCCTATGAACAGTAATAAGGTAAGCTGATTCAGACTAGAGGCAAACATGCATCTTCATGCCAGGGGTAAGTCAGGCCTTCCAGAAGCCTAGGGAAGAATGACACATGCAAACACTTCTATACCTGGTTTTGTGTTAGACTGCTTGCTAGTTGAAGCGTCGTAGGTCTAAAAGCAGACCTATGTATTTGTGCTGTTGAATCTTATTACTCTGTGTGGCCTCAAATAACTTGCCAACCTTTCCACCCCAAACCCCATGTCAGGATATCCAAATGTCTCTGCAGAGTTGCTAATAAAATTGGTGACTGGGGTATGAGGTGGAGTTTGGGAGCAGGTTAATAAGGAAAAGAAAACTACACTGAAGGACCGCACCCTGCTGATTCCTTGCCAGAGGTTACAATCACTGTGCTGCCTTGTTTTCTCTTCAAGGTAGATGGATGTACACAGGCTTATAAAATTTTCAGTGTTGATTGTTGATCGTGACTAGTCATGCAATTGAAACTGTGTAGCCAAGCCTCACAAGAAGGTTCTTTAGTAACAAAGAACCTGCTTTTTTCCCCTACTATTTATAGTTACTATATAAAATAATCAAGTACTATGTTAAATAGATTTGGTTATTCTCATTCTGTTGCTAATAAAACTCTTTTAATTCTAGACTTGGATATCAAAACATCAGGGACTGGCTGCGTGAGGATTCAGAAACTAGAATGTGATAACTGCAAAATAGAAACGGAGAAGGGGACTAGTGTCCTGCAGTCAATAAAGGTACAAAGAGCCCTCCCACACTCCATGCTTTAAGAGGGATCATGGGTGGAATATAGTACCTAAACTTAAATACCAGTTCTGGAGATAAGTACTCTGATATTTCTCAGTGTTACTCTGTGTATAGCACCTCACCTTTATTTATTGCATACAATTACAACACAAAGTTACTAACACAAAATAATGTGCAATCAGAAGTCCAGATACCATTGGTGATAGCCAAAGCCAGCAGAAACAGTGACAGCAGTAAGCCTAATCTTTGTCCCCCTGCCCCTCAACAAAAAAAGAAGATGGACTGGGATTTCCTGTCTAGCTGCATACTTTGCAGTATGTGATTTATTTTTTGTGTGTGTTTTTGGTGTTTTGGTTTTTTTTTTAATAATTCTGATATGTTAGTGCTATTAACAAACCTAGGTTAATTTTTAATCAGAAGTTACACATTCTGTCCAAAATACCTGGCTGGATTATATCTGGTAAATACTGTACATGTCATGGTCATGACCTTGTTTTTTCAGTCTTTAAGACTTAAGCTTTGCTGACATAGGCTTTTGTAGGAATAATCAAAGTATATCTAGACTTAGGTGCTGTTTGGAATCGAATTTAATAATTAGGATTGCACTTGCAGGAGTGGGTATAAACTTAGAAAAAAAAAGCGCTTTTCAAATAGTATAGTTCCTAAGTTTAATTTTTTTTTTTGAGATATGAAAAGTCTTTCCACATATTCTTTACCGTGGTGTAAAAGATGATTTTATAGCATGCATATGCGAAACTGAATTTAAAGGAGATCTAATATACGAGAAAGCTAGGTTTACTCCATCTTCAGTGAACTATAAATAACTTGGAACTTCCAGATTCTGTATAACTGACCATTTTACTCTTAAAAAGGTAACTGAAATCTAACAAGAAGTTAATAGTACTATATGTATTACTGCTACCTAAAGCTGGTTAAAAATGGCTCTGTTATATAATAATAGCAAACAGCAGTACATGAGAAGCTACATAGTATGAGAAAACAAGGTAGTTTGGCCAGTAATAGTGACAGCATGCATCACAACTGTTAAGATTTATTGGGGGGGGGATGTCATAGAAAAAGAGGATTTTGAGGAAAGATAAGTAATTTTGTGGGCATCTTTTCTCATAAACAGTGTGAGGTATGAATAATGTTGAGTTTTAAAAATGAAAAAGTTCTATTTTCCTTGAGACTTCAAATAGCGATGAAACAATAAACTGAAAAAAAGCCTGCAGAGTCACCAGTCTGGGGCTTTTGAGATCAATTCCTCTGTAGTACTCCACTGGATGAGCTTGGTGTTGCTTCTTTACCTCTGTCAATTTTGAGCTTTCCTCAGTTCAGAAAAATGTCAGGAAAACTACAAGCGTAAAAGACGACCCTTCCCCTGTGCATGCACCTCAATGTGTCCACTTTGCTGGTGACCACAGAAGGCTTCTTTGTTCCCTTCGGCCTCAGATGACAGGAATGGCCTGGTCCCAGAAAGCAAAACAAAGCTTTCGTAGATTAGAAGGCTTTGGCTTTTTTTAGCCCGATTAGTTACCCTGAATATTCTTTTAGGTTAGGAGTATTACAATATCTCTCAGCCATACAACCAACTTTTAGTCTAATGTTATTAAGCACTATAGTTCTAGTAAAGCAACTGTAACTCATTTCTTCTAATATAGGTTCAAGAATTATACTCTGTATTATCAGAGAAGCAGAATTATTAACCCTTGGTTTGGTGGTTTGTTTGTTTGTTTTTTTTCCCAAAGCTGCTGATAATCTTACTGACTAGATTCCATAATGCAGCACAAAAGCTTATTTTTCCTTAGGGAGTGTGCTTACTGAGCAAACTGAAGTGATACTGCCCTCCCCTGGACGCGTTAAAGAGCTGTTTAATGTTGCTCTGCTGTCATGCTGTCCACAAACGTCATTGACTAGCAAAGCAGGAGACTTTATTGTTGAGAGCAATAGGTCGTTGATCAGTGACTTGAATAGTCCCCACATGACCATTTTTTTTTTTATTTAAAGAACACAGGCAAACAGCTTCACAGCTGCTGATTCTTTTACCTTGCCACAAAGTTGTTTGTGTAACTTGTAATTAAAAACTTGATTTTGGGGTATGGTGTCCTTACAAAAGACCTAAAAAATTGACATCCACTTTCCTTAATCATGCATGCTAGCAATATAACAGAAAAGATGAGTATTCTGTATGAGTTTTTTAATGGATTTTTGACTGGTGCTTTTGGTGGGATAGGCATTATCTAGCCAGTGAGATTTGTTGAGGGTTGTTCTATTGAGATCTTTTTGGTGGTGCTTGTTTTGTAATTGGCTAAAGCCCTGTTTACCCTATCCTTTCCAAGTCTGCAGGTCAATTGATTCCAAAAAAGGGCTAGAACTTCTAGGTCTTCTTCAGTGTATTAATTATTCCCGAATTCTTTTCTGAGAAGGCAGTGCCACTGCTTCTTAATTTTTAATCCTGCTTTTTATTACAGTCCATCAGCTTAGCAGTGACATTGGGACCAAGGAGATCCTTGCATTTTGTTTCTATGTTCAGTGGTTACTTCCAGCTTCCTGACTGTGCCAGTGATGACAAGAATTCCAGGTGTCTTCCACACAATCAGTGGAAGACCTGCAATGCTTCCTCACCAGACACCATGTCTGAGCATGATTTGTTAAAGTCCTGTACCACCGTCCTTTCTTTCTTTGAACTGAACAAACTCTTCTGTTTTTCTTTTAACATCTTTGACTTCCTTGGCAGCCTTTTACCTCTTCCTTACTCGGACCTTTTCATGTTGCTAGGAGAAGCCCTGTGACAATTTAGTGTTCCTTACTTTCAGTGAGTGGAATATTCACTTTTAATGAAAAAGCTATTTGATCATTATAACTTGCATCCTCTCAGCAAATCCTGCTGTCTGTTAGGTGTCTTGATGCCTACCTCTGAAAGCTTGTGAGGTTCATGGTTTTGTTTTGGGGTTTATTTTTGTGTGTGTGTTTTGGGTTCTTTGTTTTTTTTTTAAGAGATATGCATAGTCTAATAATTCAGGGGGGGAGGGAAGTTGAGACATCTGTATCTTATCAGAACATTTTTGTCCCAAAAACTATATAGAAAAAAAAATCCTTTTATTAAAAAAAAGGAAAGAAAAATTGAGGAAATAAGTGTGTATGTCATGGTTTTATTTTGCTTAACTATCAGTGGCTATACTGATAAGTCACTGCTCTACATTAATTCTTATCTTATGAATTCCCATATTTTCCTGGTGTTATGTGCTTGGAGGATTTGTTCTTTAACCATTGTTACGATAATGTGCCAGATGAAACTGCCTTGAAAGAACTGTGCTGTCTGACTGAGGCATCTAATTTAACTTTATCCTTTTTTTACTCTATATGGAGAGAATCATCTATTATTTGTACAGAAGCTTAACTACACAGCTGAGTTATTTGCAGCCTTTAAAAGGTCTGAAGCACTGCTGAAGTCTAGTTGGGGCATTGCATTTTACTCTGAAGACCTGTTTGGATTGTGAAAACCTTGAGATTGTAATGCAGATGTATGCAAAATACCTAATTTGAATTAGTATCTGGAATGAAACACCAGGATCTGGTTCTACTTGCAGGCCTAGGGTTTGCACTGGTATGCACACATAGAGGTTTATGGTTTTACATACTACTCCAAGCATAAGTAGTTTTATAGTATGTTTGTATATCATTGTCCTATAGAATTTTGTGAAACTTTAAGTTTCAGGTCAATGGAAGGCTTCAGTTTGTAAGTTCACTTCTCACTGCCAGCTTGTTCCTCTTGTGCGTCAGCACTGGGTATGTACATTACCTTGGTTTCTGGATGGAGCATAAATGAAAAACAAAGTTTTCCCTTTCGTTGCCTGCTGCTTTATATACTCAGTGAATGTTTTTCTAGTTATAAAAACCCAAACCAACCACCCAGAAAAACCACTTGTATTGAGAGTAAAAGGTTCCTCAGCATCCTTCTTTCCCTTGTGTTTCTGGTTATAAAGAAAGGTGATTGGTTTTCAGTTTGACTACATTGGAAATAATCAAACACATTTGGCGATAACTTGAGGAGAAGGCTTCACAGTAAAATGGAGTTTGTGATCCAAGGTGATTATTGTGGTACAGCTTGAAAACCAAGATAATCAAGATAGAATCTTGTTATGATTATCCTAACCATAGGATTTTTGAACTTTTTTTCCAGAGCCATAAAATAGATATACGGACAAACGGTGGCAAAGTAATTGGTCTTGGAACACTTTATGGAAATACAGATATTCATGCAACAGAGAAGGGTGTAAGTAAGATGTAAAACTTTCTCTTTGGCTTATTGAGCTTCTCTGCATAATGACTAAATTTTCAAGAATGTGCTGAAGGGTGTGTAGTGACCCTCACTGTCTGTCATTTCACTGTTAACTGACAGTTGTCTAATTATACTATCTTATGCTTAATTTGGAATAGTGAACAGGCTGCACAGAAAGAGCAGTAAGAAGCATGTGATCATTCCATCAGCACAGAGGCATTGCTAGCTGATACAGCTCATTAGCTTTAATTCTGTAACCCTCACAACACTCTTAAACATTTTATGTGGCTGGTATCTAGACATCTGGATTCTGCAGTAGGCCCATTAATTTATTTTAGTGTCTCGTTAATAGTGGCTCAATATTTGTCCATGCTGTAAACTTCCAGCATTATATGATTGTAAGAACGGGAGAGTAGAAGGTTTTGTATCTTTCTATGTAGTTGAGGAAATAAAATCACATGTAATCTTGTTATGAGGTGCAGTGAGAAGAATGAACAGGAAAAGTTCTGTAGAGAAGTAGCTGGCTTTTTTCAGCAGATGGCAGTATGAGACAAATGTCATATTACTCTAATCTCATTTTGCTTCTTGGAATAAATAGTCAATTCTCTATTATTTAAAATTATGTAGAACTGGGCTCCCTTACATAATACTACAGTTCTCATATCCAGTCTGGTTTTTAGGCTCAACTTGAATTTTTAAGCGTTGTAATGTCTATGCAACTGGTTGCATCAGGATTATTACATCTGAGCCAGCATTATATGAATATGTGGAGCCAAGCCAAATCTAGAAGTAGCTTAGATGCATGCAGTACTCTCTCAGAATCAATAGGTATCCTTAAACTCAGCAACTCTGGGAAGAATTGGAAAGAATGCAGGTAGCTTTCCCTCGCCAAGGATAGAATTGAGACCAAGCTGTTAAGTTCTAGGAGTCCAAAACAGCCTCTGTGAAGTGCTGTTTGGCACTGTTTTATGTAGATTGTGTTCTGAGATCATATGTTCTGAGATCATGTGACATAGAGCCAGCTGTGAGCTGTTCTTAAGGTCCTGCTGTAAACTAAGCAACTTGGCATTGGATTTTCCAAGAACTGTTAATGTTTCATTACCTGCATTTTTGGAGTGGGTGCTAGCCTGTGTTTTATGTACAAAGGAGCTAGAGACTGTTGTACCTGTACTGTTGTTGGGGGTTGTTTAGCCTGGAGAAAAGGAGGCTCAGGGGAGACATTATTGCTCTCTACAACAGTCTGAATAGAGGTTGTAGTGAGAATGGTATCTAACTTTTTCCTAAGTAATGAGTAATAGGATGAGAGGAAATGGCCTCAAGTTGTTTAGATTGGATGTCAGGAATTCTTCATCTAGAAGGTTGTCAAGCATTGGAACAGGCTGCCTAGGGAAGTGATTGAGTCACCATCCCTGAAGGTATGTGAAAGACTTGTAGATGTGGTACTCTAGTGTCGTGGTTTAAACCCAGTCAGGTAACTCATTCACTCACTTCCCCCCCTTTCTTGCCTTCCCCCTACTCCCGGAGGGACGGAGAGGAGAATCGAAAAGAATGCAACTCCCACAGGTTGAGATAAGAACAGTTTAGTAACTAAGGTATAACACAAATCACTACTGCTACCACCAATAATAATAATGATAAAGGAAATAACAAGGGAAGAGAATACAACACCTCAGCACCAGCTGACCGATAACTCGCCCCCAAGCCCCACCAAGCTCTGACCGATACCTCCTCCAACCCTGCAGTCTCCCAGCACTTCCGTCTAACTCCCAGTTACATCCTGGGCATGACGTGCTGTGGTATGGAATACCTCTTTGGTCAGTTTGGGTCAGGTGTCCTGTCTCTGCTTCCTCCTGGCTTCCCCTCCTCCCTGGCAGAGCATGAGGCTCACAAAGTCCTTGGCCAAACCAAAACATCGCTATCAGCTCTGTTCCTGAGATGAAAGTCAAAACACTGCACTGCACCAGCTACCAAGGAGGAGAAACATGACTGCTACTGCTGAACCCAGGACATTATCCACCCCTTATTCCATACCATTCACGTCATGCTCAGATCCCACATTTTCAATACACCCATCACTCCACTCTTATCTATGTGCATGGACCAGTAGCTATAAAGCTGCTGAGTCCATCTGGTCCATGATGTCAGGCTCCATCTCTTGTAACAGTCTTCCAGAGCAGGAGAGACTGTGTGTAGTGTTCACACTCATGAATAACCTGGGCAATAGTGTCCATTGCTAAGTCCACCCCTCGATCATGAGTCCATCTCTGTGTTGCATCTTTGCTCTGATGGCCTGAAGTGCCATGGGCCCACCAGGCTTAAAATAATTCACTGTCCCCTTCAGCAGTTTCTGCAGCTTGTTGCCGGGCACTCCATACAGCTGCCTTCCATCTCCAACGCTTCCAAAGCACTGGAGGGGCCCAGTGGACTAGATACTTGCCCATACTGTCCCACACACCCTGCCACTCATGACTGTCCAGCCTTGGGGAAAACCTCTTGGTCCCCCTATATTGTCGTCTAACCCCAGACAAGACCCAAACCTGACTCTGCTTAACTTTTGAGATCAGACAAAATGGTTGTGGGTAGAACACAGTCTGTGTGTGTGCCAACATGCTGATCCCCATCACAATCAGCAGGCAGGTCCCAAGGATACCCAAAGGCCATTCAAAACCTTCAGAACTCTCAGTTGATGCTGCTGTACTTGTCACTGGAGCTGGTGTAGCTGCTGTGCTTGCCGGCTCTCCCACCACCAGCTTCTCTTTTCCTGAGTCCAGCTCTTCCTCCTCTGCCTTGCTGGGAAATGCTGCGTGGTCTCCTGCATCCTCCTGGGGCTCGGCGGGCGGCTGCCGGGGAATGCTCTCGGCCGTCGCGGGGCTGGGCTCGGCCGCGGGACTCGGCTCCTCCGCGGGGCTCGGCTCTTCCGCGGGGCTCGGCTCCTCCACCGCCTTCTCCCGCTGCTCGGCAGCCGCTTCCTTCTGCTCCTCGACCGCCCCGACCTCCTCCACCGGCAGCCGTCCCCTCGCGGCCTCCGGCCCCGCTCCCGCCGCCGCTTGGTCCCCGGGGCCGCTCTCCCGGGCCGGTTCGGCTGCCGCCGGCTCCCGGGGCCGCTCCCCCTCGGCTCCCCGCAGCCTCACGAAGATGGAGAGTAGGGCGAGGGCCAAGACGGTGAAGAGCAGCCGGACGGCCAGGTACAAGTCCACGGCCACGTCCGTCCCGCCCTGCTGCTGGAGCCCGCCCGTATTACAAGCCATTGCCATAAAGCACAGTGAGACAAGAACCTTAGCCCAGGCCCCACACTTGATAAACACTAACACAGCAAATACCGGCTCTAAGTAAGTTACAACATTCTGAAGCTGTGAGATCAACAAGAACAACTCTGAGAGCCAATAAATCAGCATTGTGACGAGTGACTATTAATCCAGTCAGATCTGTCGTTATCTCAACCCTTCATGCCCCACGTTGGGCGCCAAAAAAAAGTGTCGTGGTTTAAACCCAGTCAGGTAACTCGTTCACTCACCCCCTCCCCCTACTCCCAGAGGGATGGAGAGGAGAATCGAAAAGAATGCAACTCCCACAGGTTGAGATAAGAACAGTTTAGTAACTAAGGTATAACACAAATCACTATTGCTACCACCAATGATAACAACGATAAAGGAAATAACAAGGGAAGAGAATACAACACCTCAGCACCAGCTGACCGATAACTCGCCCCCCAAGCCCGACCAAGCTCCGACCGATACCTCCTCCAACCCTGCAGTCTCCCAGCCCTTCCGGCTAACTCCCAGTTACATCCTGGGCATGACGTGCTGTGGTATGGAATACCTCTTTGGTCAGTTTGGGTCAGGTGTCCTGTCTCTGCTTCCTCCTGGCTTCCCTTCCTCCCTGGCAGAGCATGAGGCTCACAAAGTCCTTGGCCAAACCAAAACATCATTGTTATCAGCTCTGTTCCTGAGACGAAAGTCAAAACACTGCACTGCACCAGCTACCAAGGAGGAGAAACATGACTGCTACTGCTGAACCCAGGACATCTAGGTACATCTAGGAGATGGTTTAGTGCTGGGTTAATGGTTGGACTTAATGGTCTTAATCATTTAGGCTGGAAAAGACCATTCTATAATTGATATATTTTCATGAACATTATTGCATCCCAGCAAGACCTCCCACCATAAAGCAGAGTGGGTAAGGCCTCACTGTGGTATGACCTGATGATGCCATAATTGGATTAATCAGTTCTAATTCATTGGCAGTTCCGTTGGGACTATTAGTAGTTAGTGGAGTTAGGATCTGTCCTAAGCCATTAACAGCCACAGGGAGTAGAATAGGGCAGAGGTAGTCTACACTGTTCTGGATGTATCCTCCATCTTCCCAGAAAGGGTTTCTGTTGGAAGGATCTGAAAACTGGCATCCTTGCTTTCTACCAGTGAATAAGACTGAATGATTCCTGTGGAGTCATGCTGCTCACACATACTGGCATGGTAGTGGTCTTTAGAGTTGTGCTGTTAGTCATTTGTCCCAAAGTAGTTTGTTACTCCAGTGCAGTGCATAGCGTTCATTTCAAGTAGCATCTCACTGGAGTTGCTAAAAACAAGTGGATGGTAGAAAAATAATTAGATCTGCATTTACATGAAAATATTTCATGAGAATGAAAAATACAGTTACTTTGCTCTGAGTCTTTGCATGCTGTTGTCCTTTTGAAACAATAAAACAGACTTCATGCAGATTGAGTTGGGCTTCTTTGTGATCATAAGTACAAATATTGCTAGAATTCACTCTTAGAATTGTAAAGTTGTAGTAACTTCAGTGAAATAAATTATTTTAACAAGAATTTACAGCTGTGGAACAATCTTTTGGCTTATGTTGTTCAACTTCCTAATAACAAACTGCTGTATAGTTAGGAAGGACAGAGTGAGATTTCTTTTCTCAATTGACCACTCATGTTAACAGATCAACCTTACATCTCCTGTGTGTGTTTGTATGAGATGTTTCTTAAACCAGTTGTAGTCATCATTATGTAATTATGACTCTGTAGGCATTTCCAGCCCCCTCCTGAAGGTGGGGAGGGAAAGGGTGTGGTAAAAGGCACGAAGCACTTGGGAAACAGAATATTTTTAAGGGAGAAAATGAAGAAGGCACTAGTAAAATATTTGAGCAAGGATGGCACAAAAAGGAAGGCCAAGA
Organism: Pezoporus wallicus; assembly: GCF_028554395.1. Lineage (NCBI taxonomy): Eukaryota > Metazoa > Chordata > Aves > Psittaciformes > Psittacidae > Pezoporus > Pezoporus wallicus. Next base: position 13,703 of record NW_026640165.1, read on the forward strand.
AGAGGAATATGTGGGGAAGATGATGTTTATGTCTTAGTTAAACATAGCAAGATGTGTTCAGGTGCAAACCCAAACATTCTCAGTCTGATTTATGAAGATAGACTGACACTTTAAGGGGTAAGAAACTGGAACTTAAGCATGTGGTCAGTCTCAGTAACTACAATCTCCCAAGGCTCTACTCTCAAGGGGAGGAATTTTTCCAGAAAACCTAGTGGTTCAGTGGACAAAAATAATCAAATTTGTTTGACTGGGGAATCATTAGCTAATCTGTGCCGCAGGGACTTTTCTATAGTGCTTATTTAACAGAGCCAAACAGCTATGTTCTGCCAAAAATTCATAAAAGTTTAAGAATTTGGGGTTGAAAACATAGTCTCAGTAAAAAATAATCCCATTTTTTTTACACTTTTCCTATCTAGGATACATTTTTAGTTTTATACTTGAGCAGTCCAACTCCCCTATCTTATTTCAGTTATTCTGAAACAAATCTTCATTGTATTGGTGGTTGGTTTTGCTTTATTTTTTTATAGTATGTATGTAAATTATTGTAAGTTAATGTGTCTTGTTACATTCTTGGAGACCTACTTGATGGTGTAACATCAACTTTTCCTGTAATTTTCTTTACTAATTGATTTTCTTTACTGTAAGGGTGGTGAGGCATCGAAATGGGCTTCCCAAGGAAGCTGTGAATGCTCCATCCCTGGCGATGTTCAAAGCTGGATTGGACAGAGCCTTGGGTGACATGGTTTAATGTGAGGTGTCCCTGCCATGGCATCAGAGAGATGATCTTAAGGTCCTTTCCAACCCTAACTATTCTATGATCACGTCTTGAGACAGTAGTCCAGTCAGTATTCTTATGTGAGAAGATGGTGTAAAGCTCAGTATGCATGGATTGGTATGGTCACAGTGTAATTTGATTGACATACAGTCCATACTAAACCAGCCTCTTTGGCTCACGTTTTGGGGCACAGTACAGCATGGATTTTGTGAAACACTAGTTGCTGTTTGTCAGAATACCTCATACTTAATCCATAGCTTATTCTTTATGTAATAAAACACAGGAAGGGTCAGCAGACTTTTGTATGAACTTTTTTTCCACAAGATGACAATGCTAAAATGAAGTGGATTGAAAGTGTTAAGTATGAACTGTTGAATGATTGCATCGTAAATCACATTTAACTGGGGAATAATACGAGTTCAATTCATAAGGTAGCTGCATAATCATGTAATTTCCTCTGTTTTTTTCAGATAGGTTGTCACATGACTAGTTACTGGCAGACAGATGAAAGCGTAGAATCATAGAATGGTTAGGGTTGGAAAGGACCTTCAGATCATCTAGTTCCACACCCCCCCCTGTCATGGGCAGGGATGTCTCGCACTAGACCATGTCACGCAAGGCTCTATCTAACCTGGCCTTGAACACTGACAGGGATGAAGCATTTGCCATGTCTTTGGGCAACCTGTTCAAGTGCCTCACCCCCCTTGCAGTAAACAACTTCCTTATATCTAACCTGACCTTCCCCTGTTTTAGTTTAAACCCATTACACCATGTCCTATTGTTACAATTCCTGAGAGTCCCTCTCTGGCATCCTTGTAGGCCCCCTTCAGATACTGGAAGGCTGCCATGAGGTCTCGATGCATTTATCACCTTTTATTTTCCAAATCTGTCCATAATGCAACTTTTCAAATCTTATCCTTCATCTCCATTTCTATTGAAAAGAAGTCAAAATGGATATCTATCCCTCATTTTCAAGGCTTTGTATAGCTTAAGACTTAAGTCCAAGAATAGAGGCCTGAGTAACTGAGATAATATGAGCAACTATACTGAGGAAAACTGCAGCTGTGGCTTTTTTTGCAAACCTTCACCAAAGCTATGTCTATAAAGTGACCTAGTTAAAAATCTGTGTAAATTGCTCTATGTAACAAAGGCAGTGGATGTTTCAGTATGTGGTGACAGAAAACTGATTATCAAAGCTTCAAGAATCATAATGCTGCATGAATGTTGTGTCTTCATTATTACAGCTAATCTGTTTGTTTACTTCTAAAAATTAAGTGATTTTTCTTAAAAATAGATCATTTTGTGACTGTTTGGGTTCTTCACCTGTATGACTTACGTAGTAATTCATTGGAATGTTGTAATGAATCATTAACTTTCTGGTCAGAGCTCTTGGTTGTAAAGCTGTTTTGTTTTGTCTTGTGTAGCTTTTAACTGAGAACATGACTCTGTTCTGAACCAACAACTGCTTTCCATTTGTTTTGCCTCTAAATACTATTACTTCCCTATGCCTTTTCAAACTGTGATGCCAGGTTTTCCATTATGTTTATTTAAGTTTATTTCTCATAGAGTGTGAATATAGAGAAGCTGCAGGGGACATCCATCAACATATCTACTGAAGATGGGCTGCTGAAAACAAAGTATCTCTATGCAGAATCATCACGTCTGTCTTCAGTAGCTGGTGATATTCTGCTGGGAAGTATTCATGGTAAGAAGAAAATACTGAGCAAATTTGTCTGCTTTGAAGGTGTACATAATGTTCACTGTAACAAATGGACTAATACTATAGACTGTTACTAAATCAACTGTGCACAGTGTATGAACAAAACAGTTCTGTCTGTTAGGGGCAGACTTGAAAATAACTAACTTATATATAGTATGCTGCATTTATTTGTTTTTAAAACAACTTTGTAAGCATACTTATGAAATAGCAAAAAGTGTATTTTGTAGGAGAGAAACATAACACATACTAAGGATGTAAAACTATTTTAAAATTCAGCAATGAAAATTATACGTAGTAAAGAGGTTTTTCTTCCCCTCTCTCCGTCCTTTCTTTTCTTCATAGAAGAAGTAGCTCTTACTGCATCTGCTAAGAAGTATGGTTGCATTTAGTTTTTAGCAGAAAATGGTCTCTGTCTCTGCTGGCACGCTATACTAATAGAGTGGTGACAGTTTCTGTTCTGTGATTGGGAGTGTGAGGAAGGTCTCTAATCCATCCACCTTTTAATGTCCTTCACCTAGAACTAAAACTAACTTGATAATCTTTTATTTAAACAGCACTCAAGGTTAGAAGCTGGTGTGGTTTTCTAGTTTAACAAAGTTCCCGCTGAATTCTGCCTGTGCTGTAGTGTGGGTTTGGTGATTTAACATCAAGTAAAACAAACTGGGGGATGTAGAATAGAATCATAGAATAGTTAGGGTTGGAAAGGACTCCAAGATCATCTAGTTCCAACCCCCTGCCATGGGCAGGGACATCTCACACTAAACCAGGTCACCCAATGTGACAAACGAGTGTAACAATGTACAAAGAGTGAAAATTACTGGGGTCAGTCAGAGTTCCAGATTTACAACTTTATGCCTTAGAAGCGATTTGCTGCAATTTTGTAGCAGTTTTGTGTTGTCATCTTGAGAAATGACTCTTCCTTAAAGGAGCAAGTCCTTTGTCCATTTATAGTAAATTTAAGAATTGTTTCTAAACCTGTTAGGTAAAGTTCACTTCAACATGCATAGGTAGAAATAACTTTTTCATGTTATTGAATTTTTTTAACATGTAGTCTGTATTGTTACATGTACTTCTGTCTCAGCTATTTTGGTTTGGTTTTTATAACTTCAAACCCATATAATGATGTTGCGAACTGATCAGTGTGTGGGCATGGTCATGCCTCAGTGCACAGCCAAAAGCTTATTTTGACAAAAATGATTAACTGCTGTAGTTGGTGACTTCCTTAGTAATGCCTCATTGTCATCTAGCTGAAGAGCAATATGAAAACAAATAGAATTGTGTCCAAATTACACAGACGTTTCTTATGTCACTTCAGGATTATTTTTATGAGCTCTCTATGAAATGGGTCTGGAACACCTAATGTTATTTTAGCTGTTTCTTTTCAAAACAATTGCACACTAACATTAGCTTGGCTCTTCTATTTTTCCAGAAAAAATATCCTGCAAAACATGCTCCTCAGTTATATTTTAATAGTAAAAGCAAATACTTTTAAAGTATTTTAAATTATTATATTACATATATATATGCACACAAATGCATAAATACTGATGGAAAAGATAAACTCCTTTCATAATTTTATGTTAGAAAACAAGTGGCCACTTCTGGTTTTTGCTCATAAGGTAGCGTAGTTTGGTTTGTAAACGCTTGGAAAGATTGTTTCTTGGGCAGTTAAGTCCACTGTTTCCTTATAGCTGACAGGATGCTGGTACTATAGTTGGCAGTAGTATGCTTCTCAATACCCTTCTCTGACCTCACCTCAGTACCTCAGTGTCTTTTTTGACTGGGAAGACCCAAATTTGACACAAAATTCTCTTATGAGACTGCATTTGAAGTATTACGTGCTGGATATGCTTATCATACAGATAGTGATTCGTGCAGAAGTTGGTGTATATCACAATGCCAGGTCCTTACCTGCAAAGCTTCTTTGCAAACAGCAAGTACTCAGCTTTCACTGCCTTACAGGGTTGTTTTGTCTCACGTGACAGACTTTGTTTGCTTTTGATCTGTTCTTCTGTCATAGTCTAGTAACTATTTCAATATAAGAGAATCACACTGGAAAACACAGTTACTGAAGTTACTTTATGTATTTACATGCTAATTAATAAATAGGAAAAGGTGACCATATAGCTGCCTTATAGTGACCTGCATAAGATGAAGCAGAAAATGTGCAATGTTTTGAAGGTAGAATGGTATAATGCTTGAGCTTGGCATTCCGTAATCCCTTCTGAAAAGAATCCGATATACCAAAGCATGTTCCATAAATTTCATTTCCTATGTTTCTGCATTTCAGTGATCGTGGGATTGTAGAAATTAACTTCATTCCTTTTTAGGCATGACTGTACTTTAGCCTGAAATTTAAAATGCAAAGTCAAAGTGGTAAAAAGCTGTGTGGTGGTTTGTTTCTTCTGTGCATCTGAATCATGCCATCTTGAGAGCTTTCAAAACAAATGGAAAGAATGGAAATAATACAGTGTGAAGTGATGCCTTTATTTATATCCCAAAAGCCATCTCTTGCTCCAGCCCTATGCTGATCCTGTCTTCCAGGAGTTTGAAGTAGTTTGAAGTTTTATAGTGTTTGTGGAGAAGCTTATACATAATAGAAAAGATAAGTATTTCTTCAGAAGCAATCCAAGAACCAAGCCACTGTCATCAATATTCTGTTAAAACTATTATATTTTGGACTTTATAGTATTGTGCTACAGTGCTTAAGTCAGTTGGGTATAAGAATCAAGCTAGTAATTACCTCTGGTCAGCTTTCTCTTTGTCCTTGATGTGACCAAAAAGATGCTTGGCTAGCTTAAAAATTGTAAGCATTGGCCTTTATGGGACCACTGCACGGTCATAACACAGCAGGCTATTCCTATCTGCTTTAAAACCAACGTTTTTTAGCTAAATATTTGAAGTGAGCCTATCACACTAATATGTTTTGGGTTTTTTTTGCAGCATTAGTTGTATCTGCCATTTAAGTTTGGGGTTAATAGGAGTTTGATTTCAACATGTTTTAATATTTTTCAAGGACCTGCTTATTAAAACAGAAAGCAAAAAACCCCAGAAAAACAAAGAGCAAACCAGAAATCCCCAAGTCCCAGGGGCTATATGCAGGCAGAGTGTAATCAAGCTTCAGCTCCATGGAAGCTGCTAGCTGACAAAACCAAAGGCTTTTTTGTAGCTTGTACAAAAATAAGTACTAGTCATGGTAATATAGGGAAAAGGGTGGGGTAATTATAGTGTGTCTCTTAATAACAGCAAATGGTAAAGCCAAACGTCTTTCAGGTTCATTTAAATACGGTTTTGTTTCAACTGATTTTTCAGAAGCCGTAAGTATTTTGTGCAGTGTGTGCTTGAAATGATGAATTGAAGACTATTGATATTAGGCTGCTTTTCTAGCTTTCAGCCCACAGACCACTAAGAAAAGCACTACAGGTCACATGCAGTGGAATGCATTTTACCCTAATGGTTGTTTGCCACTCTGTAATTACAGAAGATAGGAGCAAAGCTTGACCCACATGCCATTTTTAAAGGCCAGTTCTGAAAGATCTGAAAATTGTTGTGAATAATGTGCATTACTAACTTGGACTTGGTTACTATTATCAACCTTTTATTTTGCAATCTGTCCTCCTGGGAGGATGAGAGTGTGGCAGGAATGACATGTTGTGGTTTAGTTTTTAAAATTAAAGCATTTGTTGAGGCAGTTTTTTTTTCTGCAATTTTTTTCTGCTGTAGACCACTGATTTCTTTGCCTATCTTTAAAGTCTGTTTTTTCTATGACTCAGTGATAGCCATTTGCATAGACAGGTATAACATTAGAAAATCATTTACATTCATAGAAAACGGAAGACATCTGTCCATGGTCACTAGCTTTATCCTTTTACTGGGAAAAAGTAACGGCTGTAATGGGTGACATGGTTTAGTGTGAGGTGTCCCTGCCCATGGCAGAGGCGTTGGAGCTAGATGGTCTTAAGGTCCTTTCCAACCCTAGCTATTCTATGATTCAATTATACATGTGTAGCATACATGTGTAACTATGAAAGTTACTACAAACTTTGTTAGTAGGTGTAGATGGATTTTCTGTTACGAGGTACTTCTGTCATCCTTTCAGATTCTCTTGGTTCCATAGATAAAGGGGAAGACTATTCATCTTGAGATTTTTGAGGCTAACCAGTGCCTGTTCAGACTAATTCAAGTTCACTGGGAGACCATTCTGTGTTCTGCATTACTCGCTTTTGTTCTCTGGTTTCTCCAGTGCACTCAGATTTCACTGAAGTCAGTGAAAAGCATTGACAAAGAGATCATCATGCACATGAGAATAAATTTGGAGGGAATAGGTAAAGTTCAGTAAGTCCGGGAAGCAGCCTTTTCAGAAAAAGAAAGGAAAACAAGTAACCAACTCGTCCTCAGAGCGGGGCAGGGGGAATATATGTGCGCCTATATCTATAGACACACATATTTGTGTATGTGTCTGTGTCTTACCTATCTATATAAATAAAAGGGGAAAATAGGGACTGTTTGTGTTACTAATCCTGTTGAGCTATTTAAATCATCCATAGTGCTGTCGCAGGCATCAGAGAAACATGCAAAAATTTGGCCCAAAATAAAATACAAAAATACTGTGCTTTAGCCTCACAGTGCATCTCTGCTTTTCTTTCTTGCATCCAGTCTGTGTCTTTAAGCTTTACTCAGTGTTTTTCTCATCTGGAATCAATTCACTGTTACCCACATGTGTTGAGATTTTTTGTTTGTAAAGCAATAATATTCAAGCAATATATCTGGTGTGTGCTATTTTGCTTCTATATGCAAATGAGAGATACTACTACAACTGCAATGCCCTTGTATAGGTCCCCATTACTTTAGCCTTTGTTACAATTTCAGAAAGCAGTTAAATATGCTTTTAATGTTTTTTCCTTCTCTTCTTAATAGGTAACACCAGCCTTCAGACCAAAACTGGGAGTATTACAGTAGGTAGGTTCTGCCTTCTCTTAGAGATACCTCTTTTTCTCCCTCTTTCCTTCTCCTTTTTAAAAGCCAAATGTTCACAGGGAAAGTAAAGAGGCAATTCCTTACAGATGTTTCTGTCCTATTTTCAATAGCACTGATAGCTGTGCAGCTGAAGGAGATTCTTTCCAAACTTCGCTGTCAGCCTTTTGCAGTTGGGCAACTCAAACTGTCTCACATCTGATACCATGGTACTTACTGGGCTTTGCGCAAATCACACTGAATCTAGGTGCCATCTTCTAGATTAAGATGTGATAAAAAGACACAAGAAAACAGTAACTAAAAGGACACAAGAAATGCAATAATTTTGCCTTTAGCCTAGTTCTCTTGCATTCGTTGATATCGATGACTGGCTGTGTTTGATTTTTATATCACAAAGCACTGATCATTGATGTGTTACATATTTGAGGAGGGGAAGCTTGAGATAATAGTAATAGTCTCCAAACTATTCTACTGATCTTTGTTTTCCCTTCAGAAATAATAATGGCTCATAAATTTTCTTTCGGGAACTTGAGCAGGATATACAACAGGATAAGTAGGAGTTATCAATTATGGTACCTATTGTATCAGTTGCATTTTTGTAGTACCTCAACACAAAAGTAAAAAACTCAAATCCTGGTTATTTCTATGACAGAAAATTGAAGTAACGATCATAGACAAGGCTCAGTGACTCCTGAATATAAGAAGAAGGATTTCCCATTCTGTAAATAAATTGATTATGGGTCCAAATCTCAAAGGCTTCTGCTAATGGTAGTAACCATAGTCACTCATTGACCACTGTGCAGGGACAATCTGTACTGTTACAACTCTTCTTATGTTTCTGAGCATTCTATATTAACTTTCCTGGAAAATGAATGCGATACACGTTCTTATGAGTTAGTCATTAAACCACAGAATTAAATTAAGCTTGCTAGTCTGTTTTTCTTTCTTTTAAATAAACTCAGAGTATGAAGAGTGTTTAAATAAAGGTTTCTTACCACAGGAGATAGCTTTTTCTGTCAACTGCATGGTAATAATTTTCCTTAATTAACCAGGTTCCACTTAAATATTAAGACACATCTAAGAGTTGAATAAATTTGAGTTTCAGTACTGAAAGCACTAGTTAGACTTAATCTTTTCCTGAAGAGCATTAAACATACTTTAGATTTTTATGTTTTTTTCCAAAGATAAAAGACTTCTAACATTCAGTGGTTCAACTCTAAACTTGAAAAAGAAAATGTAAAGTTTTAAGTGGAAGGTTTTTGTATATGACAAACACATGCTACAAGGTAGCTTGTTGATTGTCAGGAGACCTGACAGGGACTTTTTTGATAGAAATAGGAAGAACAAAACAAAATCTTCCAACTTCCTTGGCTGGGTTTTCATAGGGATGTGGTTATTTACTTCACTGGAGATAGAATTTTATCAGTTTGGAGAAAAAATCAGTTTGGGGATGTATCCTTTGCTTTTGAAAGATTTATTTACAAGTCAAACTTGAGAGTGATGGATTTTCTTTTTCTTCAAAATGTTTTAGGGAAACTATAAGCTGCTTGCTTGACAGTTTCTTATGCTTGTAAAATTCTGCATTAAAAAAAGGAAACCAGTGCTCTTCTCTAATCTTCTGCTTTTGTTATTATTCATAGAATATTTTTACTTTATTTTGGTGTTATTAGTCACTGACATTGTTTTCCAACCCTGTATTAGAAGCTTCCTACTTGTATCAGATGTTCTGTGGACTTTGAATGACTTCATAGTTTGAAACAACCAGAGCTATTTTTACTTCTAGTTTAAGTTGTGATTGCTCCATCCCTGGCAGTGTTGAAGGTGCCAGGTTGGACAGAGTCTTGGGTGAAACGGTTTGGTGTGTGGTATTCCAGCCCATGGCTAGGGGGATTGGAACTAGATGATCTTCAGGTCCTTTCTAACCCAAACCATTCTGTGATTCTAAGTTGCTATTTAAACTAGTCATTATAAATCTGAATTATCTTACAAAGAGTAACTGAGTACTTCGTGTTTAGAACTAGCTTAATCTTCTAAGTTTTTATTCAGTAAATTCATAGGAAAACTCGGGTTGGAAGAGACCTCAGGAAGTTGCAGAAACATAGAATGTTTGAGGTTGGAAGGGACTTCTAGAGGTCATCGTGTTCAGCTCCCTTAATCAAGCAGTCTCTAATCCCCAGCCTCTTGCTCAAAGCCATGTAAGCTGTGAGGTTGCTCAGGACTTTATCCCATGGTTTGGAAAATCTCCAAGGATGGAGACTGTACAGCCACTCTGACAAACTGCTTGGTTGTCTTCAGGGTTGAAAAGATTATTCCTTCTATCCAAACTAAAGCTCTCTTTTTTTCAATAGATTTTTGGTCTGCCATGCTCTCATCATGCACCACTCTGAGGAGTCTGGCTTTGTATTCTTGATCACCTCCTTGCAGATATCAGGGGGCTGCTGTCAGGTCCTGAAGCAATCTGTTCTCCAGGCTGGGCAAGCCCTTCCCTATCAGGAGAGGCTGAGGAGTGGGGTGTTCCATAGCCTGCCTATGTTGATGCTTCTCTGCTGGATTTACTCCAGTTTATTGATGCCTGTCCTCTTTTGGGAGCCCCAACACTGGATGCTGTGTTCTAGGTGTAGTGTAATAAGTGCTGAGTAGAGCGGCATAATCCCTCCCCTTAATAACTGCGTAATAACTGGCCATGCTTCAGTTAATACTGCCAAGGATACTATTTGACTTCTTTTGTGCCAGGGCACACTGCTGGCTCATGTTTGGTCCTGCTAGAGTTTGCTTATTTCTCAGTGTTATTGGTATGGTCTAATTATGTATTCTCTACTTTGCTGCCAAGACAAATTTTCCCCTACCAGCTCCAAAACCCATGGCTTTTCCTTACTGGATTATTTACATTTATCCCAGTTATTCATTGTAGAAATGAATCTTCTGTAGTCAGAAATCACAGAGCTTATGGTGGTTGTTTTGGAGGGGAAGATTGTTCTTAACCAGCTTATGGGCAGCAGGGACTTATTCTGGCAAGGAAAAAGTAGAGACATACAGCTAAGTGGTTTGCAGAAATGGTTAACACAGAGTGATAGTCTGTGGATACATGTGGACAGCATGGATAGATACTCGAGGAAGATCCCTTATGATGTGTAGTAGGTCAGAGGCTTATCAAGGGGAAGATGTACTTGGCATGTTGTATTATGATGCGGCATTGAGGCATATAGTGATTTTTTTCAGAACAGAGTAAGTTACCCAGAAAAGACTATGGCCTTTAAAACCAACAGATACAACTTTAAAATCAAGGTAGAAATTGGATCATTTAGCAATAAAAGGATCATCTAGACAATTTAGTTAGCAAAGGAGTTGTTTTCATGAGAGATTCATTTGCTTTCTGTGTTACATCATTTGTTTTGCCAGGATGATGAGTGTGGTAAGGACTGCTAATGATAATTTAGTGGTATGTGAAATTAGTCTATTTAACATACATTTCGGTTTCTCATTTTTCATGTGATGGCTTTAGAAGATTGTTCTAATATGAGAAAATTAACCACTCTTTATCAACACATTATACTAGGCAGCCAGTTAAGTAGGAATTAAATCTTCCTCCCACTTCAGATTCGTTAGAATCTTACATTTTTTTCTGTCTTTAACTGCATCATAATATTTTGTGTTTTCCTGTTGAAAACCAGTTTTGTCACCGATTTTTAACAAGAGGAAGGTCAGTTGTTATGTGCTATTAGGAAAAGTAAATATGTTTTTGCTTAGATTTAAGGAAAGATCACTTTTTAATCCTTTCATCAGTACTTCATAAAATGAAGGAAGAAGAGATACGAAATGTTGCAAAGGATGTTCAGTTTAGTCACCCTTGTGGACTTTCCAGTGATCTTTAATTGCATAGTCTTTCTCAAGTGATGTGGCTTAGGTCTTATTTTTCAGGCTGTATTTATTTTTCATAAAGCTTAACAAAAGCTTGTCAAGGGCATCTTGCTTCAATGCTTTTTTTCTCTTCCTGTGCTAGTAAATTCTCAAATAGCTGAAGTTGCTCAAGAGTGACCATCTGTTCCATTCCCAGTAGAACGGTTCATTTCCCCTTGAGCCGTCAGTCCTTAGCAAAGCCTGAATTCAAACTGTATGCTCTTTTCCTTGTTTTTGACTTCAGTTATTCACATTGTTCTCAGCTAACACTGGGTATATTATTAAAGATAAATTGCCCTAGGTTTGTTCTGTCATAACTGTAAAATATGTATTGTCTCCTTTATATTTAAGTTATGCATTTTATCCTACCAGACTGTGTTACTTAATATAGGGTAATTTTTCTTATGGAAGTATTTTATTTAAATTTGGCCCTTTTTCTTACATAACCTCATCTTTGCTGTTTTTAATCCATTTCTCTTTCCCCCCCTTCTCATTTGTTTGGAGTTAGACACAAAATTTAAGCGTCATCATTAATAGATTTGCAGAAGTGATGAGCAACTTGTCTTTTGGCATTCTTAACATTTGTATTTAATAATCATCCATAAAATTCTCTCCATAACTCATATTCAGTTGTTTCTGTAAAATACACTTTATCTCCATAGATCAAAGTTAGGCAGGTATTGTCAGCTTTAGTGTTTGGTTAATGCTGCCAAGGTTCTTACATTTCTTCTGTCTTATGAAGCATTCTATTTAGTGGTACAATCTGGGAGTTGAAATCTGGCATGTCATCCTCCCAAAACAGTGTTCCCCAATGGAAAGGCATTCTGCTTGTCCTCAGAGTTGTTTTTCTTTGGTTTTTGTGGGTTTATTTGTTTTTGGGGGGGAGGTTTGGGGTGGTTTTGTTCTTGGTTTGTTTTTTTGTTTTTTGGTTTGTTTTTTTTTCTTCACTTTACAGGTAAATCTGTGCCTTGGTGAACCTGTACCTACTCCGTCTTCCTGCATCCTTTATTTGTTTGTGCCTTCTGCAAACAGAATTCAGTCTCTTGCTAAAGAATAACTGATATGTATATAAATATTTACATTTATTGTATTTTTATATACATATAAACTAAAAATCTAGAGAAGAACGCTTTTTTCTGTCTTGCAGTGGGGCTGCTAGGTTTGCAAAAGGCATCTTTCCACTGTGAAGAATCTCACAAGGGCTGCTTTTGCATGTGAACAGTGGGAAGAAGGATTTGCTGAATAAACACTGGTCCCTGCAGAGCACCATCAGCTGGTGGCAGTGTACTGAATGTTAGCAGTTGTTCTGCCTTCAGAGGGTCTCTGTCCTATCACTGGGGACTCTTCTTTCTTCCTAGTGCAGATAAAAGAACTAATTGCATGTTTTGTTTATAGCAGAAGAGTCGGGGTCTGAATATTTCCCATTGCCAAAAAAAAACCTCTGTTGAGATTATGTGGATGCTCTGAGATTGGCTTTTAAATTTGTTTAGGAATATCTGCAGAAGTAGCTTTTAGAAGAACATGTCAAGCTATCACTACTAAAAATACTCAAAAATGTTGATTCATATCAGATGTTGCTGTTTTAATGACTTTACCTTTCAAATTTACCATGAACAACCTTTTTAAAAGTGATCAATAAAAGGTTTCATTGTCACACAAGGAAAACCTTTTTTCCAGTTCATTAATTTTCATTTAATGAAGAGTTAATGTTTGGGGTTTTTTTCTTCAGACTTGTAGCACAGCTGCTTCAACATAAAATCTGTTGAGATGGCAGAAACACTCAGTTCTAGTTGTCACTGTGTTCTTTTTAGGCAAAGACAGTCTCTCAGCTTCTCAGCTGACTAAATATGGATTGGCTACTTCTTAATTACTTTTTAATTACTTTCCTTTCCAAAGAAATCAGTTTTAGCTGTTGGATAGTAATAATCCTTTTTTCCATGTTTTTACTGTTGTATATGACACACTGATCTTCAACATCTGTGCTTGAGATCTGGAATCAGAAAAGCACCAGATGAGTTTGCTTAGAGTTGAAACTGGGGTGGCAAGGGTAAGGTGTTAATGCTAGATATCCTTGTTATGATTCATCAAGTTAATTCTTTCATGAATGTTTTTACTTTCTAAAATTGAAAGTGTCATTCAGGTTTGCTTTTGTTATTTTAGTTCTGAAAGCCTGACTCTGTTTCCTTTTCTGTGCACATCCAGAAGCTAAGAAAACCAGTTTCTACCAGTATTTCAAGATTTCTTGGCGATATTTTCATTTCTAACATGGTATCTAAAAAGATATTTCACTGACTGCCGTTTGCTTGGGTACATAGTTAATTTTTTATGCCTCTCTAGCGTTGCTTCATCATTTCTTTGTAATTTTTATGAGCTATAGATCTGTTCAGTAGTTGAGAAGTTGACTCTTTGAAACTTCACTGTAATTTTATAGGAATTTGTATATTTAATATTGGAATGCATTGCAAGTAATTAAAGGCTACTTCTCAAGTATACAGTTTAGGCTTCTTAAAGGCTTTTTAGTGGTAAAAAATGTTTCTTCAAGGAGTTTTGTTATAAATTTCAGCTAACAAGGTACAGAAAAAAATACACGCATCTCTGTTCTAGGGCAAAGATCAAATGGTGGTTTCCTATGTATATTAAAGTGCAATGGTTATCTTAAACATTCATTTAAAATTCATATGTGTAGTGCATGAGCCTTTACAAAGCCTGACACACAGTTCTTCTTTGTAAGGAGATGTTATAGTGCACAACTGCTTGTTGTTTGCATGGGTAAAGTTCTCCCTGTGTAGAGAATGAGCAAATGAACTCTTTCGGCGTCTAAAATAGATCTGAGTGTTCAAAGTCTATGCTTGATCTTCACACAAAGATAAACTCATCCTTGTAGAAAGAGGCAAGTGTTACTGTGGCCTTGTAGATGCTACAAGTCCAGTAGCAGCTGCAGCGCTATGGCCCTGGGATGTGTCTGTGCCACAGCTGGGGACTGCGGAGATCAGTTTTGCCCAGAAACCTGTTTTTCTAAGAGAAACCTGACATTCAGTAAATATGTTACTTCTCAAACACAGAAGAACTGTCAAAATTCAAATACAAAGAAAGATTCTGGTAAATGTTTATTTTAAAGGATGAACGATAGACAAGATTCTAATTTATTTTATTTTCCTTAGATTCATCAGATGGAAGTCTAAAAGCTTCTACACATCATGGGACGATAGATGTTTATGTCAGTCAGTTAAGAAAAGTGGATCTGAAATCCCAGAAAGGTTAGGAAACTAAACCAAAGATTTTTGTTGTTGTTGTTCAAGCTTATGATGTAAAATAAAAAGGGGTAAGGGTTAGGGTTTTTTTGTTTCTGTCTGTCTGAAAAGCAACATGGCTTGTGATTGTTGGTTATCTATATTCTGTTTTATCTCATTATTAGAAGGTGTATATACTGATAATACACTAACTAAACTCTAAGGGGCAATGGTACTTAATATGGATTACAGAATATTTGTGGTTTTCAATGCTTTTTTTCCTGGCAGTGTACCCAGCAGAATCCTGCACAGTTGACTTGTATGCAGTCTTCCTTTGCCTTGAGCACAGTTTATTCCATGATGCTGATACGTGTGTGTGCAGAGTGACAACTGACACACATTTACATTTCTTTTTCCCACCTTTACTGGTTAGAATGTCCTGTTCCTGAAATTGGAAGGCAGAAAAACAAGGATGAAAGGCCCTACCCAGTCTTCCCTTTTTTCTCCTGATTACTCACTAGAATTTCACTTCTTAAGTAAAAGCTCACACCTAAAGTCAGATTCATAGTTTTACTGTTCATGAGATACGATACTGTGAATGACCAAGCCCTGAATACATCTTGTTAGTCTTAGTTTTGAAAGAAAAAGCCCACACACTACAGTGTTTTTATACTTTAACATCAAGTCAGGCACTGCAGGTGTTTTAATTGAACATGGTATTTGGTACCCTTCTCTTGTCTGTGAGACAATGTCTGTGCTGAGTTAAAACCTAGCAGTTACTCAGAATAATGAAGGAAATGCATTGAAATAACTTATGTGCCATTCTTCTGCACCAGCTGTTCTGGTTTCTTTAGTGCAAAGTAATTTATTTTTATATATTTCTTAGTTACATTTTGGATCACTTATTGCTAAGTTAATATTTCTTTGAGTTTGTAGGAAAGACAAACATATTTCATAAAAGCTAATTAATGTTATTTTCAAAACATTGCCTGACATCCCTTCTGGCAGCCCAGTTTAGTAAAGACAAAGTTAATGAAGTTCTGTTTTCATTTACCCTGTAAATTCAGTGTAGCTGCTGACAGCTGCAGTGTAGAAAATGTCCCATTCGTGATAAATTAACTGCATGTGTGTTGGATTTTATGAGTCACATCACTGAGAAACTCTCCAAGGAGGACCCAGCGATGAAGACCTTTCTTATCCTAAGGCTTTTGTGGCTCCAGCAAAATTTAGGCCCAACTATACTAACAGTTAGTAGTTTGTCAGGACTGTCACAGGCAAGTGATTCTGCTGAATTTAAATTGCACAGCTAGGGTTGCTTTCTGACCACTAGTTGTTACGTCAGGCTTTTTAGACCTAGAGCAGGTTACACAGAAACGTGTCCAGGCAGGTTTTGAATGTCTCCTGAAAGGGAGGCTCCACAATCCGCTTGGGCAGCCTGTTTCAGGTGCATAGAAGCACATATTTAGGAGAAACAGAAGTCAGAATTTCTGGTTTTAACCTCAAGGGTAGAATTATTCGTGTTACCAACACTTCAGTTTTGTCAGTAGTTTACATTTTTGTGATATGTAGTCTAAGCTGGTTAGTCATTTTTGAGACTGCATCTGTTCAAGGATGTGAACAGCTGGCCCTGGGCAGTAAAGCAAAGACAATTGCTGCATTAACAGTGTGTAAGCAGCAACTCATCATTCAAGAGGAGCAATTCCTTCTTAATGTGCCATGGATTAATCATCAAATCTGATCCCCTGTCCTTGCTCAGGAATGTAAATAGGCAACTAGAAGATGAAGCTGAAGTCATAATACTTGTGAGATGTATTAGATTTCCTTCCCTTGATCATTCCTATAATAAGATCCTCTACCAAGAGCTGTTGCTAGCAGCAGTGTATGTCAATGTTAATTTTCATGTCTGCCAATGAAATACTGTGACACCGCTTTCTCCATGTGACATAGAATCATAGAATTGTTAGGGTTGGAAAGGACCTTAAGATCATCAAGTTCCAACCCCCCTGCCATGGGCAGGGGCATCTCGCCCTAAACTATCTCACCCAAGGCTCTGTCCAACCCGGCCTTGAACACCGCCAGGGATGGAGCATTCACAACTTCCCTGGGCAACCCGTTCCAGTGCCTCACCACCCTTAAAGAACTTCCTCCTTATATCCAGTCTAAACTTCCCCTGTTTAAGTTTTAACTTGTTACCGCTTGTCCTATCACTACAATCCCTAATGAAGGGTCCCTGCCCAGCATCCCTATAGGCCCCCTTCAGATACTGGAAGGCTGCTATGAGGTCTCCACGCAGCCTTCTCTTCTCCAGGCTGAACAGCCCCAACTGTCTCAGCCCGTGTTCATACGGGAGGTGCTCCAGTCCCCTGATCATCCTCGTGGCCCTTCTCTGGACTTGTTCCAACAGTTCCATGTCCTTTTTATGTTGAGGACACCAGAACTGCACACAATACTCCAAGTGAGGTCTCACAAGAGCAGAGTAGAGGGGCAGGATCACCTCCTTCAACCTGCTGGTCACGCTCCTTTTGGTGCAGCCCAGGATACGGTTGGCTTTCTGGGCTGCGTGCACACTGCCGGCTCATGTTCAGTTATGACAACTGCATGTAACTGTATGATAACTGTATGACATGCAGTATCCTGGTTATGGTAAATGGCATTATCTTCATTTATCTTTTCAGAGACAAAAAAAGAGGTTACAGTATGTGAAGGCTCTTACAAAAACCCCCAAAACTCCAAACCAAACAATTTGATTCAAATTACCTGAATTGTACGTTTTGTGCTTGGATGTGAATGTTAAACTAACTAGCTTTCATTTAAATTTATACCAGGTTCAATTACAGTCAAGGTACCTGCCTCTCTCAAAGCCTATTTACAGTTGTCTGGAAGGAAAGTGGATGTGAGCTCAGAGATTCAGTTAAAAGAAATGCAGAGTGCCTCCAAAGATGATCACGTAACTATAAGTGGTAAGGCTTACTAATCTTGGCTTCCAATAAATGTCTGTCTGGCCTTAGTCAAAGGCAGCTATGTTTCCTTAAGAATTTATTGCTCTTGGCTGCTTCTTATTTCATCTGTTTCAGGTTCAAATGTTTCCTTGTGCCGTTGTACTCCCTCTGTTACTAGATGACTTTTTCATTTTGTTTAGTAAATGACTTGTGAATGCTAACAACTGCTTCTCTAATAGAAGCCTTGGAGCCAAATTCATTCTCAGCATTATTCCGGTGAGTTTATGGGAGGTAATCCAGGGCTGAATTTGACCCATTGCTTTATTGGCTTGTATTGTCACATATAATAAATTGCCAGGGAATGTCTGTTAAAAAACATAATGAAAAGTTTTCTGTCTGTCTCTGTTGGGTGGGAGGGGGAAGTAAAAGGGGTATACAGCATATTTATAAATGTACAGTATAGAAGTTAAACAGTGCAGAAATGATGGGTGGGAGATAGCTAGGAGAAGAGCAGAAGCAGCCAGAGCATGGAGGAGCAGAATAAATGGAAAGGTGCCTGTGATTACTGGAAACATTCTTCTAATGAATTTAAACTTGAACATAGGAATCCCAAGTCTTGCTGTTTCCTGCATTAGAAAGCAGTTGTACAATTCATTGTCAGGGTGTGTAGTATTTCTCTCCCCCTCTCCGGACGTGTCTATCTAGAAGATGAGGCTGTTGCTGTTACCAATTACTACTCAGTTTGCTCAAGAGGAAACATTAATGCAGTGTGTCTGAAGGCTCCAGTTTAGTTTTTGAACATGTTATGTCATTGTGACCTGATGTGATAGCAGACTGGGTGAGGCTTTTGAGTTTCAGTTTGGTTTTAAACTGAAGAAAGTATGTACAAAACTTCTTTTCCTCCCCCATGTTAGGTAATAATCTCAAAGTGAGGAAATGTTAGAATTGTATGTACACAATTTCAGTATAGAATGATAGAATAGTTAGTGTTGGAAAGGACCTTAAGATCCTCTAGTTCCAACCCCCCTGCCATGGGCAGGGACACCTCACACTAAACCATGTAACTTGCTTATATAAAATAGTAGTCTTGAAATGTATAGGCATAGATATATGATATATATATCCTGCCTTGAAGAGTAACTAGTATATAGATATACTGGTGGTTGTTAAATCCAATAGCTTTAAAAAACATGGTTAGAAGTTCTCAGGCTAGAAATCTGTGAAGGACCCCAGATACAAGCAAGGCTTTATCGAATGAGTTGTCTTAGCAGTAAAACAACATTTCTCCCAGTGAATAAGGACCACTGGCCAGTTAATCATCTTAATACCCTGGGAATGTTAAAGATAAGAGTGGTGTTTCAAATATCCACAGCTGAATGGCTTCTCTGGTTTCACAACCCAGTCAGTGTTTATGTAGCACAGTCATCGCTGAGACAGATGCAATTTTTCAACCACTATTCTGTATGGAAGTGATCTTGGCAGTTGAGGCCAAAAGCAGCTCTAATTAGTTAACCCTCAAATTAAACATATCCAAAAGGCATGGAAATCAGTGAGGATTATGCAGAGGGAACAGCGTTAGGCCAGTGATTATCAGTTGTTGATAATCGTTGCACCAACAATTTATTAAACATCCATCTAATTTGATTGTAATGTAGGTGAATGAAAAGGAGACCCTGGAATGGATTTTCTGCAGGATACAGTTCAGCTAAACTAGTGCTGGTGTGAAGTAACATGTCTTCATCTGTCTCTATACCTGCCATTTAGCTTTCAGTTTTTTCTCATGTAATGTAGCCAGTGATGTTCTTCTCCCCTTTCTTCACTGGTCAGGTAGAAGCAACAAACATAAAGAGTAGTTGGGTTTAACATGTGCTTTGCTCCTTTTCTTATTGTTTTGAAAACAGTTCCACCTCTTTCTTAGGAAAGAAAGAGGCAGCATTTGCCCATTCCTTAGGCATGGTAAGGGAGTTGCTTCCTGCTTCTCCTCTTTACCTTAACCTGTGGGGATAGTGTATTTCTACTGCACAAGCACTTGTTCCCTTATTCTCAGTAAACTTCTTAAAGTTGGTATTTGAGAATTTCCTTGTGCAAGTAGATTCTGAAATAATTAAAAATCGTTTAATACTGCTTCTATATCGTGAAAACATTATCCACTGCTGAAATTTTAGGTAAAGTCTGTAGCTGCCCTGCTGCTGCAACTGAAGAAATACAAAATGGAGAGAGAAGAGGGGTTTTGCAAGTAGAAAAACAGTCACAAGAGCATGGCAGTTTAGACTTTTATGCTTTGGAGCTCAAAGGTTAGTTTAAAAAGAGATGATTTGTCAGAAGCTGGCCAGTTCTTATGTGGATAACACAGGAACCAGCTGCTTTCAGGAAGCTTCACTTGCCACTGGGAATATTCTGGGAGATTTTAGAGAGGAGACTGTAGTGGGAAGACAGAGTTCTGTGAATGGGGTAGATATACAGCTTGTCTATGACCAGCTCTAGGAAAGCCTTCCCTTCTGCTTTTACAGCAGTTACGACTTACATCATTATCTTGCTTTGCATCTCCCATTTCCACACTGAGTGGGGAACTCGGTGCATTACAGTCCCACAAGCAGCCACATCCAGGGTTTTGTAGGGTAGTCAAGGATTAGGGTGGGATTTAGTCAAAGCAAGAAGATGAAAGCCTGGAGTCAATGCTCTGGAGGCAGAGTGATGAGAGTGTGAAAAGGTGTTTTGATCTTTTAGAAAAGGAAGGAACTTTCCTGCAGAACTGGGACATTTGCTGATACATGGAAGGAGTTGGAGAGCAGTGCCAGGGAGTTTACTCCTCAGAGTAATTTGCAAGGACAAGGCATCTGTTTCCATTGACATCAGCATGCACTCTTGGAAGTAGTATGTATGGTATAATGAAATCTGTTATAAAGCCAGATTTTTCATGCTAACCACTGGCGCATTTTCCATTGGTGAAAGTTTTTTTTCAGCTGTCTGGTTTGAGTGCTTGAGTAACTCCTTTAATTTCTGGTGACAGTCATGTCAAGGCATTCTTTTCCTTTCCCTGGTGAAGAGGGAAGCCCTTCCTGCTCAACATCTCTACCTTCCCCATGTCTCCAGGTCTGCCTGTATTCTTAAGTCAGCTGATTTAGGATTGTAGAGATCATTAACTGTATCTCATACTATATATGGCAAGAGGAAAGATAGCAGACTAAGAAGTGACTGGCAATTAAGCAGAAAGGGAGCTTAGGAGACTGTTGTGTTAAAGGGCTTACAAACACTGAAGGATGAAGTTGAAACTCAGATAATCTTGATTTGTATGCTTTTTAGGCCATTCTTCCAATAAGTCATTTGTTCTAGTTAATTCAAAGTACAAAGATAGGAATAATGACCTGTGTGGTTCCAAGAGGAGGAATATATCAATAGTCATTAAACAGGAAACAACAGTGTTACACAGCTAAAAAGAAAATAAACAGTATACGAGCATGACTGTTCTGTAAAACTCAAAATAACCCCTTGGCTTTACATGCATTAGTAATACTTTGCTGGCATGTGTCCAGTTTTGAGTACTGTACTTCAAAAAGGGATGTGGACAACTGTGGAGACTCCAGAGGAGAGCACATGATGAGGGGCCTAAAAGCATGATTAATGAGAGAAGACTAAAAGAAATGTTGGTTTTGTCTAAAGAAGAGAAGACTAAGGGAAGATGAATTTTTTTCCAGTATTTAAGAAATTACTGTAGAAATGAAGAAATAATTTGTTCTCTGCCCACTGGTCATAGGAATAGAAATTATGATTTGATGTTACAGTAAGGAAAACTTTTCTAAAAAATAAGATAAACTTTCTGGTGGTAGGCACTTGTCTGGTGAGGCCACTCCAAGTACTGCAGACTGTGAAGAAGAGGGTAGGTGAGCATGTTGGGTTAGATAAAGTGCATCCTTGGTTAGGTTGCTTTCAGACCTGTTTTGTCTTGTCTGAAGTTGATATGACCATCTGATCCCACCCACCTTGCAGTAACTCAAATGAAGGTTATGAGGCATGGGGGTGGGTACACATGGATAGTGAATGAATGCAGACAGTGGGTATGCTTCTGCCCACTTCCACTGCCAGCCTGTGTGCTGACAACTAAACTCGCTGGAAGAAGTCTTGCAGTCATTTGGAGACTTTCTTTAGGTCCTTGTAGCTGGTGGTACCAATTTCCAAATCTAATTGTCTGTCTGGAACATAACCCCTTTCCTTAAACCGTGTAAATCTTCCATCTTTGAGTGGTGCCAGGGACTCATCTGATTCCAGATCTTTCCCCGTGCCTAGCCCCAGTTCTAGTGACGAGTGAGCTTTTAGCTTTGGCAAGTCACTTGCTCCCTCTGGTTTTCAGCACTTCAGTGAGTTTTCCTTGGTGAAAGTCTCACAGGTGCTCCTCAGAGGCTGTGGATGTTTGTCTGTGTAGGTTATTGCGAATTCCTGTTCTTACTTTCAAGTTGGCAAACCAACCTCTCTGTATGTTTCTGTCCTCTTACAAAGAACGTACTCTTTGGGAATTACACCCAAATTGAGGTGTATGTGCTCCCTGTGTCATCCAGTGTGACAACAGTTGCAGCAGCTAACAGCATTTTTAGCTTTTGGTACTATCACACCCCATCTATAGCACTAAAGCTTCACTGAGCCACATGTGAAGAGTGTTCTGCTCGGAGCCATGCCTCGTGGTGGCCATGCACACAGGTAGTAGAGTGCTCTCTTGCATGTTAACTTACGCATTCCCTCAAATGTCTGTCCTGAATACGGACAGGAATCCCCTGTTGTCTTCTCTACACCCTTTTCTCCCGTGAAAGTTTCCAGATAGATGTTGCCTTTACCTTATGAGTTGATCCAGCATCCCGTTACTCTTCTGATCACCAGGAACACCTTAGATGGCTTTTCTGTTCATGTGCCTCTGGAGAGAGCCTGTCTAATTACCAGATCCCCTTGAGAACATGGACACTGATACCACTGTCCTTTCTCTGACATGTTGGGCTTCTCTTAATAACATACTTCAAGTCTTTTCACCCCATCTGGTTCTCCAGGTAGATTGTGGTGAGGAGAACCTTTCTCCTTACAACAGTCATGCACTGAAATAGTAAGAATTTAAGTCTGGCTGAGGTTAGATCTGGATTCCCTTCTGGAACACAGGGGATTTAGACAGATGCTTCCTACCTTCAGGAATAACTTATTTCTCACCACTCACACAATGGCTCGTACTGGGAATGTGGCCTACGAAGTACTGTGGACTTAGCCATTAGGATTGCTTCAAAGCCGGTGTGCAAGGAGGGAGCTGACTGCTGAAGTCTCGTGTACAATGCGCAAAGCTTTACGGGTGTGTTTATGTGCTTTTGTTATCAGAAATTCTCTATTGTTTCCTTTCAGGTAATGTGTGTGTGTTTAGCTACATGGAGTGCCAGGGTTAAATATAAAGCTGAAGGGGCAGTGAGTAATGTGAGGCAAACAACTTGCCTTTAAAAGGGAAATAACTGAAAGAGCTTGTATTGTCAGTCTGCTGAAACCTAAGTCTTTCCTGAACTGTAACAGCTGTTCAAGTGCAGCTCTCCTCTCCCACTGTGCAGCTGACTCGCATTCAGTTACGGTTCTGATCCCCCAAGTAACGCTATCCATTGTCACGTCCCTCCCTGTTTTCTCAAGGCACTTCAGAACTTTCCTTCTTTCCTAGAAGCAATTTTTATTGACTCTTTGCCACTGGAGCTGAGTGGGAATAGCTTTGTTTTACAGTGTCCCGTTAAACATTGTCCCTCTGTGAAGCCTTGATCCTTAAGCAGTATCTTGAAAAAACAAACAAATACCCAGGTTCTATCTGGAAAAGATTACATTCCTTCAAGTCAGATGGAAAGTTCATCCAACTTTTATAAAACACATGAGATGAGATGCTATCCTACAGATTTTTATTGGTTTCAGCTTGCATTTAACTCGAGCCGTTCACAGGCTGTTTGAGAGATACCACAGACCTAACGACACCAGTGAACGACATGTAAAATAGGCTGCTCTCTATGTGTTTTAGTAGATGAAAATAAAGATCTCCTTAACTTCTGTAATCTCTGGGAAGGGAAGTGAATAAACAGTCAGTACCAGTACTTGCCCGCGTAAAGTTCTCTAAAGGTGTTGCCTGCCTTAGACACCAGCACGTATTGGAAGGGGTCACGCACACACACACCCTAAAACAACAAAACAAAGCAAATGGAAAAGGTGACCATGCAGCAGAGTGGTGCATCTGTCTTGTCCTGAGCTCACATGTGTTGTATTAACTGGGTGGTTTTGAAATTAAATCCTTTATTAATTTTGATATGCCCCCCTTCTGAATCCAGCAGGCAGTTGGCTTTTGTGATTTAATCATGCTAGCAAAATGATCCTCAGAATCCACTCACACTCCCACAGTATTCAGGGTACAGGCAGTGAGTACAGTTAAGACCAAACTGTCACCAACAGATCTCCAACCTTTTTGCTTGATTAGTGCTTCATACACAAAGTTACTTAAATACCTTAAGCTTGATTTGATCTGCTACTGAGGATAAGCTTAACAACCTAAACTAGTTTGAAGATGTTAATCCCTGGGGAGTGGAACTTGACACTGACTTTCCTGCAGTTTGATGTTTTTTGCATTTCGTTCACAGGCAAATCTCCAAGAAGAAACATAAGGAACAAAACATTTTCCTAAGCTCACACAGCAAATGCAAAATGAGAAACAGAGCTCAGGCACCAACTGAGCTTCGCAGCAGCTCATATTAATTTGTGCCTGTGTTTTTTCAGAACACTTTAACTTTTTAGGCAGGGTATAAGCAGTGTGTGAAGGTGTTCGTATACAGGGCTGACTGTGCTTCAGGATTTGTTCTTTGTATGGAACTACAAGCCATAGTGACAAAGACATGAGAGAGAGAAACTGGGACCAAGCACTCCAATGTATGCTTTCTGGAAATACATTGGTTGTGTCCTCTTTCCATAGAAAGAAAAGCTGTACTTTCAGTGCCCTACAACTCTGTTAAGGGATCAGCTGAAATTGTCCTTTACAATTTTTTGTTAGTTTGGGGTTTTTTTGACACCTGGAGGCTATTTCCTGTGTAAAATTCAAACTGATCTAATGTTTTAAGGGTTACCTCTGCTTGAAAGACAGATGTTGTTGTCATTTCTGTTGTATATTTCCTGATGCAATACCATTGCAAATTGATGGGTCAGGGAAGCTTTCTGAGGAATTGAAGTTTCAGATTTTAACGTATTTCATGTACCATGCATTCGTCTAACTTCGTGATGATCACCATAGATTGAAGTTGTAATTAGGCAGGGAGTGGAACTATGGATTCTGCCTTACGGTAGGAATGATCCTGAGACTGAGTGTGATTGAGGCTGCTGCTGCCTGTAGCAATTGGGAGCACAGAAGTTGTACTAGGACATCTCCATGTAGATCCTTGAAGGTATGTTGTAGTCTGATGAGAACAGACACTGAAATACCTCTTCATTCAGTGGGAGAACCTGATCAGTGTTGGACTCTGAAAATCCCATACTTCTAAGCAGTACCTCAGCCTGCTGGTGAACTGATGTGGGCTTGGACCATAACTGTAACTTAATCCCACTTAGAAGTACCAAAATAGTGAAATGCTATTGAAGGTTCTGGCACAAAGGCTGGAGTTGTGGAAACCAATGCAGTGATGTCAGTTGGAGTTTTGCCACTGTTTTGACGTGGCCAAAATTTAACTTCAGCTGTGTTACAGGTCAGAGCAGAGCATGTTTGCAAAGTTGCTTCATAATCTGCTTTCCTAACATCCCTTATGCTATTCCAGGCTGAAATTAGTTCTAAACTTAGAATTCACTCAGTCACATGAACACTAAAGTAAAAATAAGTGATATTTTGTGAAGATAAACCAAAGTGGAGGTTGATCTTGTGATAAAATTACTGATTTGGGACTTAAAAGATCCAGTTAAATTCCCAATTTGGTCATGAATCTTTTGGGTAAATTTGGAAGGTCGTTTATTCTTTCTTGACCTCAGTTTCTTAATTGTAAAATGAGGGTAAGTTGAACTTCCTCCTTTGTCTGTTACATTGTGAGCTTTTCAGAGCATGACCATGCATACTAAGTTTCTGTGAAACATGTGAGAAGACAGACAGCTCTGGGTGAGTGAAAGCAGTAATAGTAACAACATGTCTGGTCATCTGGAAAACCAGGTCTTACCCCTGTCTCTCTTCTGTGTTTATAATGAGGATCAAAACTTCAAATTACTTAGTGAGATTAATGTCTAATGTGAGGAGTCCTCCCCTGAGGAGGAAGGAGCAGCAGAAACGGTGTGTGGTGAACTGACCACAACCCCCATTCTCCATCCCCCTGTGCTGCTGGTGGGGAGGAGATAGAGAATTTGGGGGCAAAGTTGAGCCTGGGAGGAGGGAAGGTGTTTTCAAGATCTGATTTTATTTCTCGTTATCCAACTCTGATTTGATTGGTGATAGATTAATTTCCACAAGTCACATCTGTTCTGCCCATGGCAGTAACTGGTGAGTGATCTCTCTATGCCTTTACCTTGACCCATCAGCCTTTTGTTCCAGTTGAGGAGGGCAGTGATAGAATGGCTTTGGTGGGCACCTGGCCTCCAGGCCATAGCAAAAACTGCAGAACTATGTAATAAACCCCCCAACTTTATTGAAATAAAAATCTTATGGGGAATTGTATTAATGCAAAAAAACTGCATCAAGAATGAAATGTCAGAAGCCCCTGTTAAAAATACATAACTTTTACTAAATAAAAGTCATGTAACTATGTCCAGTGAGCTTGGAAAAATGGCACTGTGAAGATGATATGTTTACTGAGTGTCAAACTGAATAGAGTTTTCTTTTCCAGGTCACATGAATCAACGGGATGAAACAGACAGGTGGATTAAGGCTGACACGCAAAATGGCAAAGTGTGTCTTAAAAGCCAAAGTTGGATCCAGTCTGTCAAGCTGAAGAGCTCTTAAAGGGGAAATAGGCCAAAGAGATTGTAAAGGAACATTTCTGTAAAATTATGAACCTTTTTTGATGTATATTCTTAATATAAGAAAGAAACAATATTAAAAATGAGGGTGCTTTCACCCAAGATTTGCCTGTGACTGTGGCTGATGCTTAACAGATCACTTTTAGTGCCTTTTAGGAACAACACGATCTTACATATTCGGGATTTGTATAACTTGAGCACTCACTGTGGCAGTTTAAAAACTGGTAACTTTCAAACAAAAGTTTGGAGTAAGGGAAGAGTCCACATCACTGTGCTCTTCAGGTAAAAGCTGCCACAAAATGGAAGTATTGGCCTAATAAATGAGAACCGTGATCTGTTTCTTTGCTGCATTTCCTTTGACTGTCAGCCTTGCATGATGGGACTGTCTGTCAGCTCTCGGGGGCAGAGGAAGGATGTGAGGGGAGGAGGTATATGTGATTTTTGTGGAGGATTTTGTGTTACCACAATGCAAACACACAGTAAAGGAAATGGAGCTTTTAAAAAGCTTTTCCATGCATGTGTATGGCACCTTGTAAAAGTAGTACTGAAGTTTGTGGTTTAAAAACTGAGGAATTTCCTGCCAACTGAGCGTAGCAAAGAGGAGTTCAGAGTGTTGGCTCAGGTTTTAAGCTGTGTATGTGTGAGTATGTACTTTAGTTCATAAGGGTACATTATGAAATGAACTCTGTTCCCACAGGATTCCCCAGGAGGTGTAATTGCCCCTGGCTAACAGCTTCAATAGTCAAAGGCAGCATTTATACTCTAATTCAGGGTGGTTAAAACCCCAGTGTTTTTTGCTGTTGTGTGTACTGTTTGTGTGGATAAATTGGGCACAGACGTTTATGGCAAATGTGTATTTTTAATATCAACACTAATATATAGCACATTGCTAATATTATTACTAAAAGCAATACATTGTTGCTAGTTACTTGTCATTCTTCTAAAAGATACAAAGTTAATAAATGTGTAATGGTTTTAGATTTCCTGACAAATTGTTGGAACTAATGATTTCTGTTCACTGCAGAAGTCAAAAGTGAGCGAAGCCCCTCTAAAATCACACAGCATCGACAAATAACACCAGTCTAGTAGAGGTTTCACTAAATCAAATGCATTTAATGGTTCCATTACTCACCCAGCATACAAAGCCTGTCAGCCTATGATTCAGTTTGTGTGTTTTGGGACAGCTGCATCAGCAGTTTTAAGGGAGAGTGCAGTAAGAAAGCCTGTTATTTCTTCCATGTTCAAAAGAAAGCAAGCTAAAGCATTCATGTTCTAAAATGAGCTGCAATTAAGCATCAGGATTGTTAGCTTCTTGCTGAAAGAAGTTTAAATAAGCTGTCAGAAAAATTGTGCTGCTCTGCTTATATTCTTTCTAAGCTAATAAATGTTGAGACCAGCTAGAACTTTTATATAAAGGTCAGGAATGAGCTGAAGAAAGACAAATCTTTGGGAGTTTCCCCAAAGGCTTTTGAGTAATGTCTTGTTCTGCTTTAGTGAGGTGAAACTTCGTATTTTTCTCCAGGCCAGGGGTGAGCAGTAGGTTATCAGTAATTAGGATTTGAAAGGCAAATCCCATGTGTGCTCGCTTTGGTTTGTCTGTTTCATGAGAAGACGTTCTCATAACTGGAGAAAACTTCTCCTTTAATACTTTTCTTATCTGTGCTCGTCTTTCTTTGAGCCTCCTGCCTCTGTCAGCCACCAGCCAGAATAGTTCAGATCTGCAAGTGTGAAAATGGGCTTGCTTAGAGACCCAAACCCAGCTGAAGGGCATTTATGAGAACTGGGGCTCTGTGCACAGGTTGAGATGTAGAGAATCCTGCTCAGATGCACGCACATAGCTGTGCTGAGGAGCTTGTAGTGGCTACCTCTGCACCGTTCTGCTCAGGAACACTGTATTGACGAGTACCAGCTGTGTCAAGTGTGATCTGTGGGGAGTCAAAGTGTTCATGTCCTGGAGAGGACCCTCATGGCAAACAAGAACCCCAAACACATGCAGATGTAGTTATTGCTCACTGCAGGGGACTACAGAAGCTTCTCATTATTGGAAGATGAAGACAGCTCAAATCGAGATCTGAAAGTTAGCAAAGCTGTTTCAGTGCGACTGCCTTGCTTGGAGGCAGACTGTGAAAAACATCTGTGGTGCTTTTTTCCTACAGCAATAAACAGCCTTTTATCAAGTATGATTAGTTTTAATAAAAACAATAGAGTGTTCTTTTGTGCTCTAGTGAAAACCCTGCAACTGGAGAAGGTGTTGCACAATTCCTTCATTTTTCAGTTTGAGGAATTTGTTCAGGCTCCAGTGCATGTGTTTGGGTGAAGGTGAGTATGTTGCCATCCCGGTCGTATCCGAGCCAGGAAGGAGGGTCAGCATCACTGTGTTCTTGTTTCTCCAGTTTGGCTGTGTATTTCAGGACAGCTTGTCTGCAACAAGAGTTAGAAAAGAATGAATTACAAAAGTAAAATAAGGTTTGCAGAGGCTGTTTCTCCAGTGACCAACACAAGCTGTTTCCTGAGCAAAAGTTCCTGTTCTAACGAAAGCTATCAGTATTGTAAGTGGTGGTGTGGAAACTACAGGAGAAGGTAATGGCTTGGGCGTTAGTCACAGAACAAACCAGGTTGGAAGGGGCTGCTGGAGATTGCTGAATGGATCCAGCTACACTAGGTGGGTCACAGCTTTGCTGGCTGAGTGTCGCTAGGACTGAAGGTTGCTCAACCTTTCTGAGATCCTGTTCAAGTGTTTGATCAGCCTGCTGATTAAAGAAAATAGTTTCCTTGTATGTGATCAGAATTTTACATGCATCGCTTGTTCTATTGGTGCATCTTTGAGACAGTCTGTGTCCTCTGATCAGTTACAGACAGCACCACAGTTTCCTCCAGCCCAAGCCTGCTCTTCCTGTGACTGAGCAAAGCAAGTCTCAGCCTCTCCTTACATGTTGCATGCCACACGAGAAATACACACAAGGTTAATAAACCAGTTACATCAAAAGATATCACAGCCTCAAGGGAGGTTTTTCATTGCTGTATGGGAAGGTTATAGTGACTGTGCAGGTCCCAATCTCTGGTTTTGTCTTTGAACAGTCTGGCACCTCCATGTACTTTTATCCTTTCCTGCTTCACCTTCTGCTTTCTTTCTGACTAACCTCTCCACCTGTAGTTATCTTCTGTCACCCCCCTCTTTCTCAAGTGTATTGTTTCTGAAACAGATACAGAATGGGCAGGGTTACAGAGTCTTACTGTTACCTGAAGAGAATTGCTTATGCCCAAAACCACCCATGACTGCTCTGAACTCCCTCAGCATTTGTGGCCACTGCCCCTTTGCAGTGTTAGAACACAAAACCAATGAGCTAGAACAAAGTGACACAGAAATAGGAGGAAATTGGGCCTGCTGAATGAGACATCCTAATAAGATGTTGAAGAGCAGTTCCCTCCTCTCCCTGCTTGTAGGCAGCATCAGCCCAGCACCTTTCTTGCCTTCCTGAGCTGAAGAAACTCAGCCCAGCACTTCCAGCCTTTTGAATGTCTCTTTCTTTCCACCAGTCCTGCACTTGGCTGTCAGCCTGCTCCTGCTGCACAGAGCCCCGGCCTCCCCATGCAGACTCCTGCATTCCAGAGAGCTCCCCTTGTGTGCTCACTGGGGAGAGCCAGCTCCACACCTCCTGCCCTCTTCAGGAGATCCAACCTCATCTGGTGTCACCACCACAGCAAGGCCACCTTCCTCCCTGCTGGCCAGTTTCCTATGCTCTTCAATAATGTAATATACTGTGTCTGCACGATACTAGTTAAAAACCCAAATTGAAGTGGTCTGTTAGCTGCCAGTAATGCTACTACAGAGCATCTCTTTTATTCCCAAAGTAAAAATGCTGAGCATGGTTACAAAAGAGGCACAGCTGTAACGTAACCACCGCAGCAGGACAGGGTAAGTGGGAAGGCATGGAAAAGGAACAAAATTAGAGACACCAGAAGGGCTCCTTTTCAACCCCTGCAGGATCTGAACACTGCCGCACTGTATGAACACACCAACACAAGGCTCTATCTGTTTTTATATTAGGGAGGCCTGTGCTGTTGAGGAATGTGTGCACAATTTATATGAGCTCTAAGCTCTAAGCTATAAAATACAAATCAACTCATCCAAGTCCAAATTCCTGTTTTCCGTGGAAACTGCAATGTATGGCAGCTGGCTCAAGCATGTATAAGGGGAGCTGTTACTATTCTTTTGGAAGCTTATGCTGTCCCATGCCTGGAGCTACAGTTGATTAGTTTGCCAGAAACAGCCATTCATGAATCACCACCAAATGGCAAAATAGGTCATTTAGTTAAGATTCTCTGTACCATGGTGGAGCCTGTGTATTTATTTATATACTGTCTTAAATTAGCACATCGATGAATAAAAGCATTTTAGCAAATAATTATGGTTATCTTTGGCAAAGCACTTGGTATAAGTCAGAGAAAAGTGCTGGCCCAAACACAGGGCTTGAGCAGCACTGGATCCTTATTGGATCCTTATCCTTTTTACTGAGAGAGGGTAGGTAGGAAATACAGCTCTGCATCATGGTGTGCATCCTGAGCCACTCCAAAATTCAGAAATGTTTGACTGGGTCAGTCATAACAAAAAGCAGAGGATTTGAACAGGACTCTCTGAGATGAGATTCCAAAACCCAATCAAGAGTAAAAAGTAATGGAAAATAAAAACTTAATCATGAGAGGACTGTTTGTAGTGCCACTGCAGGGGAAATAAAGCTGAAGAAGCAAGTGGAGGCAGGCAGCTAATGGGAAAAGCATGACGCATCCTGCAAGCATGTTCTGGGTTACACGAAGTGATAACAGCACATCAAATCTGGTGTATTCTGAGGTCTATGTTGGCTGCAGGAGTATTATCATTTGATGGCATCCAGTTCAAGTACACACGATGGCTCAAATATGGCACTCCAGGAACCTCCATGTCCCTTCTGAAGAGCGATTTGCAGTCAGTGAGAAGCCAGTACTATGATATTTTTGTTGCTTCTTCAAGAGGAAACTTAAGAGTAATTATTCTTAGTCTTTTACCAAATGAGGTGTAGGCTGTCTTCATTTCCCTTTACATGTGTGTTGGACTCCCATATCCTTCCTGGTTTAAGACCTGAATATTTAGATAACACCTAAGAAATTCTGCTATTCAAAAAAGAGCTCTTGCAATCTCCTTTTTAACCAACATCAACCATCAGAAAACACAATGACAATGAAATGAAACAAATACCAGAATGTTCTCCAAAAGATAAACGTACTGTACCTACTACGGCCCCTTTTAAAGGGAAAAGTTGCAGTAGTATTTGTTGATGAGTCACTTGATAACAGAATAGCCATGAGTTTAAAAGAAAAAGCTGCTTTCATATTAGTGAGGACAAGGAAAAAGGAAGCATTAATTTTGCTTTCCAAGAACGACCTTTGGTGGAACCAAACTGTTAGGGACGAGCTGCAGTTTGGTGAGAGCTCAAGCCTGGCTTCTCAGGCAATGGAAGATTCCCGTTCTCATTTTGCACCCAGAAATGTTAATAGAGCTCCACACCTTTCAGTGCTGGAGCTGACTTCAAATGGTGTTTGTGTTCCGAAGTGTAAGGAGAACGTTTTACAGGGAAGCGTTTTTCTAAAGATGCCACTGTGTTAGTCCTTGTGGGATTAGTCCCAAGTGAATCAGAACTGATACAACCTTTTCCTACAGAAGACACAGTTTAAGAAGCAGTTAGCTTTCCTTTCCTCTAGCAGAAGAAATCACCTGCACCAGTATCACATACTCCCACAGGTAGTTCATCCATCAATCTTTGTGGCATTTAGAAACTGGATTAATCGAAAGGTCATTAGCCTCTGGATACAGAAATATGCAGCAATCAGGCCATAGACCTTTTTTTCTTCTAACATTTAATAAACTTGGAACCAGGCTGGAATATTGGCAAATACAATCACAAATGCTACCTGATACTGGAAAGTATGGACAATTTATACACTCGTAACTGTTTCCTATGAAGCTTCACTGGGCTGAAACAAAGAACTTTGTGGCTCCATATGTTTTCTATTTCAATCTAACGAAACAGTAAAACTGAATGTGACACAATGCAAGAGATATGTCTCAGTATTTGCAAGGCTCAGTCTATTAAGGCATGTCTGCTAGGACTGGATAGTATTTAATAGTAAACAGTGGGGAATTCCTTTGGCAAAATGAAGTATATATGATTCATAGATTTTTGTAGGGCAACTTTAAACTAAAACCACATTTCTTCTATTGCTTATTGAGAACCTAAACCACTAGCATGCTTAGTTCTCCAGATTAAATTGATTTCTACATAGGTGTCCTCTTCCATCTCCTTAAACTGGGAAAGAAATGTCTCTGAACTGTAGGTTTCGCACCTGCAGAGCGTGAATTACATCTGAAACCAGCATTTCTCTACATCCTGTGAAAATCTAAGAACCTGAGTAAGGTTTTAAGAGTTGGTCTGAAATAGAGAATCAGGCCCTAGTGTTCATTTTTCTGACCATCTGTTGTTACTAAAAGCATACAGGTTGTGAATGAAATGCAGTCTTATAAAATTACATTGTGACATATCAGTGACAGCACTGTCATCGCTTTTGATGTCAATGAAAAGCTACTCCAAGATGACTAGCTTTAGAATCACTGCTGTGGTTTACTGAGTAGTTATTGGCAGAAGATATTTTTTTATCATCTTTGCAATATTAGCCTTGAATTACAATAAAAAATAGATTTTTCTAAAGTGTGACACATCCAGGATGTGGAATATCTCTGCATCGAGCTGTGAACGCCCTTTTGTTTTCTGAATATCATTCTATGTAATGACAATATAGAACGTGATTGCAAAGCCACTCAGATTTTGACATGGTTGGTCTATTCTGCAGCCTGCCCAGGTCTAGGGAGGTTCTTCAGACCTGTTGGAAGGAATAAGTGAAAAATCTTCAGTGCTGAATTACTCAACATGGTCAATCACCTGATGGCTTTTGTCCCAGACTCAAATGGCACCGGGTGGGATTTTCCTATCATTAAACATACAGTGCTAAGAATTAGAGAATGAGGCTGGCAAAGAGAAGAACCATCCACTGTCACGTATCAGAACGTCAGGCTCAGGAAAGCAAAACTGGTAAAGTTTGCCTAGTTCCAAAAATCACAATATTATAAAAAGGGCAAAGATAACGCTGGGTGGAGATGTGTGTCTCATGGTTCTGTTTTGCAAAGAGCCATAACTCTCCAGGGCTTTCTTTACAGTAAAAAATAAGTGGTTGGGAAATTCCTTGGCTGAGTCAGAAGGGTTTAATAAAGACGTTTGGAGAACCCATTGCATGTGGGACTCTGAGGCAGAGGCATCACCCTGGGTCACACCGCAAAGGCAGTTTTATGAGAAGCCATGCCAGCTCTTTAAACATGGCTCACAAACTTAACTGGAACTCACACATTTCTGTTCCTACTATATCTCACCTCCATGGGAAGATGTGCAAGCAACCAAAGCCTGGAAGACATGATGCAGTGTGTACTGCTCTAAACAGAGATAAGAAGTCATAGAAAATGCAAGTGAACAACAGTAATCCAGGGGTAAAGGAAAATCTCTTGAGGAAAGTTATGAGGAGATTAAATGTATTTGAAATATCTTTTGCAGAATGAGCTGTGTGCCGCAATAGCAAATAACCATCAAACTGTTAGTGTGTCCACAACTTCCTCAAGAGGGACAGCGGAGGTGCTGATCTCCTGTCTCTGGTGACCAGTGATAGGACACAAGGAAATGGAACAAGCTGCATCTGGGAAGTTCAGACTGGACATGAGGGAAAGGTCCTTCACTGGAACAGGCTCTCCAGGGGAAGCTGTGACAGTACCAAGCCTGTCAAGGAGCATCTAGATGATGCTTTCAGTCATCTGGTTCTGTTTTAGGTTGTCCTGCAAGGAGCAGGGAGTTGGAGTTGAGGATCATTACAGGTCCCTTCCGACTTTAGACATTCTATGAAATCATTCTATGATTCTAAACATGACCAGAACTGAATGTCTTTTAAATAACATGGGGAATCAGGAGACTCAGTCCACTTACACCAGTAGGGAAGTTGGATTAAGTAGTTGTGGTCAATGACCTATTTTTCCCAATTGTAGTTACATAACAAGAATGTTTCACTTGTACTTCATGAAACTCTGCTTATGATACCTTGTCTCATTCACTGTAATCATGATGTATTTTGAGCCCAGGATCACATCTGTTTCTGCTGTATATTGACATTCAGCCCCTTGGCAGCAGGCTCCCACATGTCCTCAGAGTGAGCTCAAGCACATAGTGTGATGGCTTTGCATTGGATGGCTTGCACTGGGACCAGTCTGGCTTTCTCCCTCATGTTCCAATGTGCTCTTGAGGTGATATCCTGTGTCTGCAGAAACTTCCTTAAGAGGACATTGATTGCCACAAAGATAGATGGGGTCCCTGTTTCTCTTCACTTGTGTCTGACACTAGAATATGGAGATATCCACACCAGGCCACAGGAATCCTAAGGCAGCAATGTGGACACCCCTAAACAAAGGAGCAAGATGGCTCAAGCTAGATATTGAGCATGGCACTGTGATGCCAGTGAAGGAAAAAGCGCATGTTTTTGGATTTACAACCACCTCTGATTTAAGATTAGGAAATATTCTCTTACTTGGTGATATTTCTACAGAACAGCATCTTGAGAACCTGGAGTTGCTCACAACCTTTCCAAAGATACTTCAGTGCTTTGTCAGTAAGATGAATGCAACCAGAGACATCCAAGAAGTGGAGATAATGGCAGACTGCAGCCAAGTACTTGATACAGGTATCAGTCATCTGTAAATGAAGCAACAAGACACAGAGAGGTTAGAAGATTATTGACTAGTTGAGAGAGAGAAAAAAAGGAGCACAATTTCAGTGTCCTATTTGTGGGAAAACTATGAAACTGTTTGAAAATACTGTGTGGAAATGGAGTCTCTGGCACAGCAGAATGCTCAATCTCTCTGAAAGAAGCTCTACAGAAACTGTGATTTAGGTATCAGGAGGACATTAGGCATTAGTTACTTATGATTCCAGAACAGTCTAAAGTACTGGGGGATGTTTTTTACCTAATCTGAGTGTTTTAACTTTCCAAATGTCATAACTTTGTATGTAGCACACTTAAACCTTACCTGCTGTTACATTGCTCTCACTAAAGAATTAGGCTGCACTTATAATTTAGTTATATCAGTTTTGTAGCTCAGTTCTCTGTTACTAATGAGTGTCTCACACCAAGACCTTTTTAAGGTACAGCTGGCTTTCTTTAGCTCTGACGCTGCTCAGTTTCACCTCACAATTCAATTTTTCTGAACTGACACTCATTGCCATTAATGCTGAAAGTTGTATTTGAGAAGAACATGAGACACAGAGTCTTCAAGGTACATAAGCTATTTAATGGCTACAGTGACCTCAACAGAAACAGTTAAGAATATATTATGCACACACTTTAATTACCGTGTTCACTCAGAACCAAAAAACAAGAGGGGACATATGAAAGACCTTTTAAAGGTACTTGATTAAAATCGGTGGAGTGGAATGGTGGAAAGAGAGATGAGGGTTTCGTTTGCACTAAACAGCCAATCTCACAGGAGTCTAAACGGACAAGGAGGCAAGGTGAAGCTGAGAACTTGGGCTGTGGAAGAGAAGATTAGCACACTATCTTGTGATGCAGTCCTCCTGGAATACATAAGTAATTCTGTGATTTGTTTATTCCAGATTTAGCTATATGCTCAATATTAAAACCTGCAATAGATTCATAAATAGATTGTAAGATTAACAAATAGATTAACATTCCTATTGAAATAAAAAGAAGTTGCTGACTTTGAAGTCAGTGATCACCATTTAAGAGAAATCTACATTCATCGTACACTCAATCCTATTGCCTTTACAGGACTGAATTACAGAACTCAATGTCCATCAAACTGTGCCTTTAGAACTCTGCTATTTGCAGAGATTTATTTTCAATTCTTGTTGTATTTTTTCATGTATAGGATATGTTTCCCACATCAACTTCATTTTTTCCCTGTGAAATAGGAATTACTCTTGAATCAGGCTCATTCCTTGAGTAAGACTCAGAACCACACTGCTGAGTATTTTACAGTATCAGCATTTGGAAAACGCCGTGTACTTGTCCTAGGTATGCAGAAACATGACAGGAGGCTCACCACACTTTCACTAAAGCCAATGGAGCTTGTACAAAGACAATGAATTTGCTCCAGTAGATATGACTAAAGTAGTAAGCTCTTCTAATTTTAGAGTAACCTGCACAGCACATGCCAACACGTTCTTAATGGGCATGGATTTCTATATTGGTTTTTTTTCCATGTTCTGTTGCTATGATGTTTGTTTGCAATTCTTTTTTTTGAATATAATATAGCTGGTGTCGTAGGATGTGAGTGTCAGACATACTGACATTTATCCTTTGGAACAGGTTCATTCTTACTTTAAACTCTTGACCATTTTAAACAGTCTCTGAGTGGAAAATATTTCCCTTCTTAGCAGCTGGATCCCCTCAATTTACATCAGAGATTGCCAAAGGATTTTAAAGACCCATTACTTTTAACATCCACAGGTGTACTCATCTCATTTTGTGCAGTTGCAAGCTGGATTCAAGTCAGAAAAAGACTTGTAAACCCAGTGTAGGTTTATTGTGAAGAATCTTGATGTTCTTTTCTCAAAATAGTAGGGTATTAGCAGTTAACAGATTGGCTTTAAAACCGTTTACAGAAAAGAGCATCTAGAAACAAAGTGTTGGAAGAAGATTTGTTGGTCAAATTGGTGTCAGTCAGTCACTGAGTCTACTTCTTGTTCCCATTTGCAGGAACTACAAAACATGGCCCAGCTCATTCCCTTGCTAAGAGCCATCCTAACATTAATACTTTGCCCCTGTCTCCCTTCCCAGAATGTTGGTTTACAAATCACTGTTCTGATAACCAGAAACTCTTCTGGTTTCCAGCCTAAATGTATTTATTGCCATTTGTTTTTATTTGTTTTCCTGTGTTAGTACATAAGGTGAAGTGGAAAGCATGTCAGAGAAGACTGGTTGCAGCACTACCTAACTTCAATTCCCTTGGGAAGATCTTCATGCACAATTTCTATTATTGCTGTTATTATGGAAAAACAGATTAATATCTGTCTAAAAGTGAAGGATACAGGAGATCGAGACCCATATATATAACAATTAATGATGTGCAGTAGGTAACTGTAAGATACAAACCCAGGACTTTTGTAAGACATGGAGCAACCTGCTTGGCCTACCAGATCTGAAACACAGCCTGTGGATTTTGGCCTAGAAGCTGAGACTCTTATGAACCTTTGGAAGGCAAACAACTTGATCAAAGCCTCTGTAATTTCGGGCTGGCTAAGCAGCCAGCCAAGTCATCTCAAACTACTTGGCTAGGTGGCTGTATTCAGCCACTGCAGTGAATAAGAGGGCTGAAAGGATAGTCAAGGGTTATGGAGATAGATAGGTGCTGGAGAGGAGGAAAGCAGGGACAAGTGATGGCTGCAAACATTGCGGAAGGAAATAGGACATGGGCACTTCAGTGGGATAAAGAGGGAAATGGTCCAATGAGTATGGTGAAATTTTAAAGAATAGTTCAAAATGAACTTTCTCAAAACTGGTAAGAAAATTGTTCTGCTCACTTGAGAGTGATGAAGCAACATCACCACAAGTATTTCTATTAAATTAAAAAGAATAAATCAGCATTTTAAAAATTGCATTTGAAGCTTATTGCCAAACTGCAGTCAGTCTTTGTTTGTTGCTATTAAATAAAATACTTAAAAGCATAGAAATAACTAGATGCACAAAAGCCAGACATATTAAGTGAGAAAGTACAAGAAAGAAGATTTAGGCCTTTATAACAGCATTAATTTAAAAAAGGAACACACATTCTGATACAGGAAAATGATCACTGAGATGTGAGACTTTAATAAAAGAGAAATGATATAAAAAACTAGGAAACAAAAATGCTCCAGGATAAGCTCATGGTAAAGAGGAACTCTTTCAGTATGGATTAATCTTAATCTAAATAAAGTAATGTCTGGAAACAATTGTGTGTGGGGGTTGGATATCTGGACATTCTGAATGAAAATATTTGAGCAGCTGTCCTAGAGAGATGTTAGTTACTTGAAAATGGCTGCAACTGCCCATCAGTTTATTGGTAATAAATACCTCCTAAACACAATACAGTACATCAGACTCACCAAAGCACACTGGGGACCACTAGCAAAATTGTCACATTAACTTGGATACGAAGGGAATATTGATATATCCTTGTGATGACTATTATTCTGAGTATCCTTCTAGTAGTCACCAGAGAGACAGGGCTTCTCAAAGCACTGAGGAAAGGTTTCCTGACTGTAGGAAGACTTCTCTCCACTGATTGTAAAAAAAAGCAGCCTGAGCCTGGGGAAGACTCTCCTCCATAGGTATAAGTTACCCAACTACCTCATCACTTTATTTTCCAAAGGACTTAATTTCTTAGGCTTAGAATCTTCAAAATAATTAAACATGGATTTACATCTGAGTGCATCAATTTTTTAGGCACTATTACTATATTCAAGGTAGCCACTGCCCTGCCAAATTCTTTACAAGGGTGGTAAAATACTGGCACAGGTTGCTCAGAGAGGTGGTGAATGCACCATCCCTGGAAATATTCAAGGCCAGGCTGGATGTGGTTCTGTGCACCTGATGCAGTTGAAGATGTCCCTGCACATTGCAGAGGAGTTGAAGCAGATAACCTTTGAAGGTCCCTTCCAAACCAAACTATTCTAATGATTCCATAAAGCCATAGTTATGGAGTTCTCATGTCCCAGTTTATGCTGTACCTGGGTTCAGAAAGAGCAAAAATACCGAGAGTTATTAAAACAAAGACACCACACTTCAGAAGCACCCAAACCACCAGAAGCTGGAGAGAGTATTTGCAGGAAGTGTCACTAAAACACTTCTCTCTCCACCCTTCCCTAGATGTCAGCCCCTGGAGAGACAAACTTTTATCTGATACAGCACAGACACCTTTATGTAACTGCAACCATTAGAAGAACGCCAAACACTCTCATGAGCCAAGCCTCAGAACTTCAAACTTATGGAAAATCAGCTGAACTTAAGCTCTGACTTATAAATGAGTTTAGTGTAGAATTGTGACAAAGACACAGATGCCAGCAGGTCACATTTCTGAAGGAAACACTAAGTACTTCTTTGCAATAGCAATCCCAGAACCAGTGCCCCATTTCTTACCCATACCTTTGGGCAACCCGCTAGGTTGACTGATGTTAGTCTCTGGCAGTGAAATGCCAATGCCTTCACAGCTTCATCTGTCAGCTGAGGGCAGCAGGAGACATGGAAGTGCTCCAGGTATTTTGTGCCCTTGCAGAACTCCTGAAAGAGGGACAAACCAATCGATCATTCTTAGGTGATGTGCCTAGTCGTTTTTTTCTTAATTTGCAATGCATTTACATCAATCCTTTGATCCACTCCAGGCATTTCAGTTTTCTAGTAGTGATGACATTATTTAGTAGTGATGACATTCAGCTGTTGGCTGTGACTGTCACTAGAAAAAGAAGAGATGCATTGAGAAGCTGTTTTCCATTGCCTATATATTATACTGTGTGTTCATTAGACTAACATTCATGTAAGTTCCACTGTATATATTAAAGTATGTTGAATTTGTATTCTTTGGATTGAATACAACCCACAACATAAAGATGTGTGCCTAAAGGACTAACCCCAAATACATTTTTTTTTCTACTCTGAAAATACCCATATTTTTGTATATTAACTTTTCTCGCTTTTTTTGTTGGATTTTTTTTTTTTTTGGGGGGGGGTGTGGTTTTTGGTTTTTAGGGTTTTTTGTTTGCTTTGTTTTGTTTTAAACGAACAAACATCTGTGTCTGTATAAATGACATTCTTTTCTTAGAAAGCAATGGGTAAGGATCTCAGGACTATCACTCGGGAGTTCTGGGTTCTGATTCACTCTGTGGAATTCAGGCTAGTTAGCTGTGTCTGAAATGCCCTGCAATTCCTGCTGTGATACCTGTGGACTACTATTTCTATCCTCATTTTCAGGGTGAATGATCACCTGCAGATCCTACTGACTTAAATTCCAGCTCAGTTTAACCGTGCCAAATGCAGGGTCCTACACCTGGGTCGGAGCAATCCCAGACACAGCTACAGGTTGGGCAGAGAAGAGATTCAGAGCAGCCCTGTGGAGAAGGACTTGGGGGTGTTGGTCAATGAGAAAATGAACATGAGCCAGCTTCAGTGTGCACTTGCAGCCCAGAAAGCCAACTGTATCCTGGGCTGCATCAAAAGGAGCGTGACCAGGAGGTCAAAGGAGGTGATCCTGCCCCTCTGCTCTGCTCTTGTGAGACCTCACTTGGAGTACTGTGTGCAGTTCTGGTGTCCTCAACATAAAAAGGACATGGAACTGTTGGAACAAGTCCAGAGGAGGGCCATGAGGATGATCAGGGGACTGGAGCACCTCCCGTATGAAGACAGGCTGAGGAAGTTGGGGCTGTTCAGCCTGGAGAAGAGAAGGCTGCGTGGAGACCTCAGAGCAGCCTTCCAGTATCTGAAGGGGGCCTATAGGGATGCTGGAGAGGGACTCTTCATTAGGGACTGTAGTGATAGGACAAGGGGTAACGGGTTAAAACCTAAACAGGGAAAGTTTAGATTGGATATAAGGAAGAAGTTCTTTACTGTGAGGATGGTGAGGCACTGGAATAAGTTGCCCAGGGAAGCTGTGAATGCTCCATCCCTGGCGGTGTTCAAAGCCAGGTTGGACAGAGCCTTGGGTGACATGGTTTAGTGTGAGGTATCCCTGCCCGTGGCAGGGGGGTTGGAACTAGATGATCTTAAGGTCCTTTCCAACCTTAAGTATTCTATGACTCTATCTTGGGAAATAACAGAGAAAAGCATTCAGTGAGATTTCTGAGCTTGTAAAATTTAGTGGGGATTATGAACTTGCAAGAGCTGTTTCCAAAACATT
The DNA here is from genome assembly GCF_028554395.1 of Pezoporus wallicus. Lineage (NCBI taxonomy): Eukaryota > Metazoa > Chordata > Aves > Psittaciformes > Psittacidae > Pezoporus > Pezoporus wallicus. Next base: position 55,218 of record NW_026640165.1, read on the forward strand.
TTGGTGACCTGCAGATGGCAAGTGATAAATAGGTGCAAGGTAGTGTTATTCTTACTACAACTGCTATTAAGATATTCCAGCTTCTACTTTTACATAAATACTTAGTTTGCCCTTACAAGGCCAACTAAAAAGACCAAAGGGACAATTTAACCAACTCAATGTGTTCATGTGTTTTTCATCTTATGTTTGCACCCTTGCAGGTGATCGTATGAACAAAATTTTTTTGCAAAATGCACATTAAAGTATATATTTTAAATAGCATCAGAGAATCCCACCTAAAACTTTGCTTTTCATGAAACATGAGTAGTTATAACTTTGGCATACTATGCACATTTATTGTTTGTAATTAAACTTCTATGAAAGGCCACATAGATTCATAAAATGCACTTTTCTCCTTTTGCGCTCTGCAACTTTCTTTGCCTTTTGGCCTGAATCTTTTTCAAAGCTGGAAACATCCACTTAGGCCTACAGAAGAAGAAGGTGCACCCTAGTTTGTGTTTGTACAAACCTTCTCTTCAAGAGCCTGCAGAATTGTTAACTCAAGAACCAAGCAACCTAAAATCATATTTTGTCATCTAACAGTGCCGTGATGTGAACATCACAGAACATTCTGCAGCTCAAACAAAGCTTTATCTTCCCTGAGAATATCTCCTGTGATGTCCATCTTCTGTCTTTTCCACCCTAAAACCATGGTAAAACGCCTTAAATTTGCCACTGAGCTGATCTTCCAGGCCTGCTTATCTTGGCCTAAGGCCAGTGTAATTTGTCATTTACTGGAATGGAAATTCTACCTCTGTAGGCAAAGAAGGAAATACTTGTGTAGTAGAGTGAATAAAAACCAAACACTGTTGCATGAACCTTTTCAAAACGTTCAAGAATTAGTCCTGAAGGAAACAGACAAAAGACCACAGGGAGAAATAGCACACGTGCATGCACATGGAGACACACAAATCCACATACCTATCATGCACAAATATTACATATTTATCATTCTGAAGAAAGTCCTGTAGGTTATTGCCTCTAACAGGAGGAACTCTGACACTAATGTATGGTTGATCACTGGAAAATTTTAGTGTAGTTATGATCAAAAACTACATGATTCTGTCAGAAATTTGGTTCATAGACCAGAATTCAGAATTGTCAGTGGACAATTCAGAATTTGTATTAATTGGCTTCTGTACCTTTCCTACTTCAAACTTCGCTCTACAGGCTGTTTGTTACCTGTAATAGAGAAACATTCTAATCTCAGTAACTGAACTGGTTTTATTCATGTGTAAAAGCAACTGCACTCCCTTCAGAATTAGACCTCAGATGTGATGGCTTAATCACAACATTCTCAGCTAGGGTATGTAACACAAGCTGAAGCCAAGATTTCAGTGCCTGTGTGATACGTTTATCTTGTTTTTACTGGCATAGTTTGCCTACAGACATATTTTTAATACCCTTCGAAGTTACATTCTGAATTTGCTCTTAACCTTTAGTCTACCCCAACATTATTTTGCAAAGAGCACTAAAATTATATTTGCAATCAAAGGGAACAGAGCTTTGTTTGCTTTCTTCATCTCTGTATCCTCTGTCTATAAAGAAAATAATGGCAGAGGTTGGGAAGATAAACAATGTTTGCAAAACATTCAGACTACAAAGAATCAAATACCATATGAAGGAAACAACATCATTTTCTACCTTATTTACACAATTGTAATTCTGTGTAAATAAGGCCTGAAGACACACACAAACTTCAAAGGAAATATGAAATGCTGAATTGCTGCTCATTAAGTGAGCATTACCTGAGTTATGAATAAGCAAAGATTCTACTTACAAAATATGTGATCACATAAGCATTTACATACTGTTATAATGGCTGGGGACGAATAAAAGAATTAACACTGTACAGTCCACGTTATTTCTGTTTATATAGTTTTCAGTTATATTACTTAGCTATTTTATAACTTTCCAGCAACTTACCTTCACAGTGTTAGAAAACCTCTCTTAATATGCATTTTCTTTTCACATAATTTAAGTATTCTTTATATAATCAAAGTAGAACCAAGTCATGCAGCATACAATGGGGTTAGTCTCTACAAATTTCCATAACCTCATAACATATGAGAGGTTATTTATAGATTCAACTTACAAAAAAGGACTTGCCATTTTGTTTTGAGTTACTTCATACCTCTTCTTTCTCCTGCCCTCCCTAGATCCATGACAACATGGCTTCTGTAACTTCTGCATGTACACCCTGCTGCTGCTTTCTTCCTCGAAAAGTTTAAATTTATATGTCAGACCAGGAAAGAATAAACACTCCTTTTTCCATAGTCTTTGATTTGAACTTACTTTATACGGTAAGACAAGTGAAATAGCTTCTTATCCATAAGCACAGCACAACACAGAAGTGATTATTCTCCTCTAAAAGCATTAGCATTGGCACTACGCGACTTTCCATGAGGTACACAAGATATACATACTTGGTCATTGTTCTGCTTAAAAACATGGAACTTTATTACACAGAACATTCACAGAAGGCAAGTCAGAATTATTCCTAAAGAAGCAAATCCTAATGGCCTGACGTGTATGTTGAGTAACAAGATTCAATCCAGATGCATCCCTTGTGGTACAGCAACAACTGACTCATTCTTATATATATGGCGATAAAATTGTGAATGTTGCAGCTTTATAATGGAAAAAATGTAGAAGCTGAAGACTGAGATTATGTGATGGCATTGCCTGTACCCGCAGCCTCATGATCTGCAACTGTTTATGGGCATGAAATTCATACAATCAAAAAATCATGATTTCAGCATTTTTGTTACATATGACTAGGAACAATTCTCAGTTACAGAAAAAAGTGCTCTTATTTGGATATGAATCCTCTCTCCCTCCTAAAGAGATGGATGGTTCTTTTTTCTACTGCAAAGTTACTGACTAGTGTTTACTTCTTATATTCTTCTGAAACACAGCGGTAAATCTATGCAATTATATTGAGTTTGTCAAATCTCCATAAGGATTTAGGTAAAATTCAAACAACCTGTGATAAGGATAAGGAATTTCACAGTTTAAGTATACATTTTAGAAACCATACTTTTCTTCATTCTGAATATTCAAACTAGGTTCATTACATGTCCACTAAATTACGTATGAAGTAAACAGCAAACACTGACCCCTTTCCACCCTTTTCATGCCATGTGGTTAAAGAGATCACAGCGTATTCCCTCAACCACCCCCCTCCCAGACAGCAGGTTCCTTGCTTACTTATCTGTTCCTTTTATGGAGATTGTACCATGCCTCTGATCATCCCTATTACCCTCTCTGCATCTTCTCCAGTGTGAGTGCAATGCTTTACCCAGAAAAAGAATTACAGTAACACCAAATAACCCATTTTACCAAAACAAGAGAATAAGTACTAATAAATCAGAATTTAGCATGTAGTTACTGCTGCTATGATAGTATGTCATCTAAGTGTAGTTACTGCTGCTATGATAGTGTACATCATCTAAGTGTTTGGAGGGCAAGTTTCATTAAATGAGTTGACACTCATTAAACAAAAGCGAGAGTCAGTAAGCAGAAATATTAAAAACCCCATAAACATTGTAAAATGAAATTCAAATTTTGTATTAGTACTAACAGCTCTGTGATAGCTGCTGATTATGCGAAAGAGAGAGCATTTTCTCACTGTGTAACTTTTTAAGTTATCATCCACGTAAATAACTGATTTTGTGGCAACTTCCATCTGAAAGTTGCCTTTATACAAATTATTAATTAATTTCCTGTGTGGTTACTTTATAAAAATTATTTCTAAGCTCATAGGCTAAATATGAGAGCAGAACACTATAAAAATGCATGGTTTAATCTAATCTTTCTATTTTAAGAACAGTGTCTGGGTTTATATTGCACAGATCCAATATTTAAATTTCAAACCCACTGCATGTAATTTTAAAAGAAAAATAACAGAAAAAAAGAAGTTTAGTGAGATTCAATCGAAGTCTTGCTGTGACAATGCTGAGGTTTTTAGAATAAGAAGTCAGTATTTCAAACGAGTAGTTTCAAATACATGGAGTCCATTTTCTAGCAGATTAGTTTGATATTAATTTGGTTAGATTTGACTAAATTACTCATTTGATGCTTCTGTAAAGGTTTTATTCAAATAAGGGCACAGTGCAATTTGTGTTATTTTTCCCATAAAATAGCTAAGACATCTATCCAATCTAGAGAAGATGTACATGCATTTCTTATTGAAATATATTTTGTTTTTTTTTTATAACAGTAATCATGCCATTTATGCTAGTAAGAAATATGCGGTTAGAGGCAAATTGAGACATATTTTTGTGTCACTAAGAGATAATGGTGTGTAGCAATGTATCAGCAGCACATGAGGAACCAACATTTGAAATGGTGCAGTCACACTCATGGGTTCATGATCAACCCCCAGATTCAAGACTAAAAGTAATTCAACTATTCCATTGAGCGAGGCATGCTGCATCATCTAAATATGGCATTCAACAAATCAGTAACTAAAGAAGCAGAAAGCAAAACCTGAAAACCAGTGATGGGAAAAGTTTGGTTTAGATAGATAGACATTGGTGAAGGATTTGTAGAGCAAGAAGGAAATAATTGCACCAGCAACTTAGACTGCAGTTTGCACAGTACAATTCATCAGAAATTTAGGCTCTTGTAGAGTGAATTTCAGAGTCAAGTGGGATTCAAGATGCATTAAAGTTCATGGAAGAAATGAGGAAAATACAGAAACAAATTGAAGTAGAGCAAGAGTGTAGAACAGTGTAATGAAGAATGAATGATGAAATAAGATCAGTTTTGAACACGGTTAATTATAAGAAATAGAGAGGCTCCCAGGAACCACCAAGAGAAGAGGTGAAGTTTTACCTGAATCCCAGTATCACTGATGTTTTTGCATTCTGATATAGAAAGTTCCTTTATTTTTCCTTGGCAGCCAAGAGTCCTCAAACCCTAAAAAAATCCAGATAATCTTAAAAATCAATACATGCAAATTATATGTAATTATGTCAAGATGGTCAATAATATATGGTGCCTGTATATTAAAGCTTCTAAGAATTACAGCACCTTTTAAGACATTGTCCTCAGCAGAATGCTTATGGTTTAACCTCCTATTTTTGCTTGAAGTATGTACAGGGGTTTAGAATTCTTTGGAGAAATAATTCAAACGAAAAGGCAAAAATTAGGTTTTCCTCCCTGTTCAGAAAGACAGAAACTGAAGAAAAGTAGCAGGGTGTGAAATACTCCCACAGGACACAGACCAGGACTCTCATAAAGGAAAACACAATTACAGATCTCTTTCAAAATTTGGGATTGAAAGAACTTTTTTGCATTTTTTTCTTGTTGGAAGAACAAAACACTATTTGCTCTTATAAAATCTTAAAATTGCTGCCTTTATGATCTGCTTAACAGTCAGGTCTTCATGGCTACAGCTGTGGTACAAGACAATGTTTGAAAAGGTGCAATCACACCCACAGGTGCATGAACAACCCCCAAATTGTAGACAACAGGGAGGTGAAAACATTGGTAAATTCCTATTTTAGCAGTGCAAAAGGCTCTGAAGATGCTTCATGATTTTTACAGCTTGCACACCAGGAAACAGGACCATGTTCTGATCCTAAACTCTCTAATCTGAGAATGAAATGCTGATTTTGTAGAATGTATTTTGATAGTCACAAGCAGAACATCTCTGTGCTTCATACCAATAAAGTAAACTTCACTGAAAAACAAAGTTATCACTTTAGCCCATATGGCTAAAAAGTTATCTACAATTAGGCAGTGAACAGCACTGCACAGAGAGGAAATATCATCTTGAAAAAATAAGCTCATCTAACTAGTGTCTGGAATCCAGATGTGGACTGCAATGATAATACTGGAAGAGTGCGGCTGGAGTTCAAATTTTGCAAATTCCTGAAATCTCCCAGGCTGGATAAAACCAAAATGGAACAATGAAAGAGATTTGCAACCCTGGCTACTTCTGAAAACAAAGACATTTGCATTTTCCTCCGCAGATGCAGTTACGTGGTGAGCGTAACTTTCAACAGCTCCATGAAAATCTACAGCTGCCAATTTCTTGTTGACCAGAGCAAGACAAAAAGCCAGTTATGTATTTAAACCCCAAATGGGTTTATGTCAGAACTTGAATTTTTTACAGCAGAGACTGATAGTGATAGGTGTGACCTTATAGACATAATTTCTTCTTGCATTTTTCTTTGTTTAAAAGTGGCATCACATTAATGTAGTTGTTAATGAAACACTAAAGAATATTATAAAGATTTGTGACAACTAATGCTGCTATGAATTAATTTATAATCATTTTATATGACTGGAGTGACATTGATTCACAGAACAACTATTTTTTCTTTTTCAATGAAAATCAAGGTCTCCTTTGAGGCATTTCATTAATAATTCCAGATTTGAGGAGGGGAAAACAGAAAGAAGACAAGGAATGTCATTAGAAACTGCCTATAGAAAAATCATGAAACTCTTATATTTCCAAGAATAATCCTCTTCAAACAAGCCCTACACTGGAAGTCTAATCTATATGACATTTTTAACTATTTTTTTTTTTATTTAGCATATATACAAAGCAGACAATTATCACTAGTTTTATCAGACTTCCTGAGTTATACATTAGTATTCCCTGATAAATAATATCAGTATCCCCATCCAGGATTCTGACCTCCTTCTGTAGACTTTTATTTTCCATACTAAGCCTCCAGATGTTTTTGAAAGATATGGTCAGACTTATCATATTGTCATTGGAACTCCTGGAAATAGATGCTAGCAAAACAAATACTGCGTGACATACAGATTAGAATCACCCACTCTATGTGTCTCCAAAAACATATTTCCCACTTAACATACAGAAATCACTGTGCGTATCTTGGCTCAATCTCTGTTGCCATGGAGAAAGAGAAGACTTTTTTGTCTTTCATCTTTTAGAATGTATACTACCATTTCCATTTAGAAAACAACTTTTAAATAAACTTCTTATTCCTCAACAAGAGCTTTTTTTTTTCCAAGCAATTTTTACATTTTTGTTCTGTTTCATTTACTTCATTGCATTAGGCCTACAAATAATTGCAGGACATCACTTATTATTATTCCACCATGGCTTTTGTAGATGAGAAAATAAGTATCAACTGCACCAGGTGGTGAGGGTCTTCACTTGCTAGAGTCATCTGTGGCTATGGCATACCAAAGAACAACTCTTTGTCATTCATATTCACAAGCTGAAAGTCCCTCCCTTTCAAGTGCAGACTGCAAAGAATGTACCAACTCTGGCTAACAATAACCATGTGCTACATTATTTTCAGCTTCTGAGTCTCTTGTTCGCATGTTTACAACCTTAAAGGTCAGCATCTGTAATGCATCCTTATGTTCCAAAGATACACAGATGCTACTTCCTGTTCATACTCCAATAGGTTGAACTCAAAGTGACTCCAATCTTGGAAGACAGCTCTTCAGAGGTAACTCCTACCTTCCATTTCTGAACCATTTAATATTAAATAATTCAGCTTATCCTCTAAAATGCTCAGATTTCTGCACAGATTAGCCACAGTCAGACACCTGTTTTGTGGATCAAACACAAGAGAAGATTGTAATTCCTATCATACAGTATCATTTTTCTAATAACAATACATATGTGGCAGAATGAAGTTCAGCTCAGCTTCAGATAGTAAAAACCTTCTGGAAAATGGTTAAGCCCTTAGGCAAATGTAGCCATACTGTTTCCAATACCTGAGCTAAGATAAGGGTGGGTCAGATCTGTTTACAGGAACGGTAGAAACATTTTTATATTGCAATGCAGAAATCCCCCTAGATGACTTTGTGTATAATGCATGCTACAAAAATGACTTTCTGTACCTAACACCATTTGCAGTTGGACCAGATCATAACTTCTGGGATACAGATGCCAATGTTTCTTGACACTAACTCCAGACAACAGGGCATCCGTTGTAACAAAATGTCCTATAAAAACATTGAGACCAATTTTCATCATTGATAAGTACCTTTAATTCCTACTCATTTGCATTGGAACTCAAGGTGTTTGCATATCGGCATTGATTGTAAAAATCTTCTGTGTTAGTATTTCCTGTCCTTATGCAGAATTAAGTTTCTAAGTCTCTAAGCTAAATTATCTCTTTCTCTATCCTCCCAAGCCAACTGGAGTGCTAACATCTGAACTTGAAGCCCACTTTAACATACTTCAGCATTTCCTTTTCCCTGCCATGGGAATGTGTGCGACTTGTCACGTCTTTTCCTTTGGAAATCAAATGCAACTAATTCATTTGCAGTCTGTTGCTAGTTATATCTGCTAGACCTGATAATATTATTTTCTTAACCTTTACAACACTCTTCCTCAGTCCTGGCCTAATTTTCTAGTAGACCAAAATATGAATACAGGCTATGGGTCAAGTCACTCTTGACTCAGAATCCCACAAAGAGTGCAAAGAAATTATTCTAGATAACTGTGGAAATCCAAAATGTCACTTTTAGTTTGGGTTTTTTATTATTAAGATATTAGTAAATATTTATGTTGAATCTACACCTTCAGGACCAGCCAGGACCTGAAGATCATTAAGTACAAACACATAAGAAAAGAAAGTTGAGCTGTTTATACAGCTATATAAGCACTACTCCAGAGTTCCTAATGAGACATTATCCTCAGTTTAAAGAGCACTTTACTTTAAAGAGTAACTACACACACAGCACACAAAAAACCTGTGCCTGATTAGCTGACTTGATGCCACAAATAATTCTTGAGGAGGCATTTTCAACCAGAAGTGAGAATTGGGCCTTAGATTATCACAAGAGAACTTCCATGTATGCCAGTCATTGCAGAAGAAAATGTAAAAGCAAAGAATATTTCTCTATATACTTCATATTTTCTTTTTATCTTTTATTTCAGAAGTGTATCGAGGTTCTTCACATGTTTAAGTATTCTACCTATTTTTTAGGTTTTAGGCTATTTTTATCTCTCATTATTACACTGTATGCAATTCACCAGTGGTATTAATCTTCCCTGAGTCTGTGTCAGGGCATCTACAGTTTTTTGCTAATCGATACTCTACATAACTCAGGAGCGAACTAAGTCTCTTTAACAATTCCTTCTATTATTCTTTGCTACACTTTTTTGTCTAAATCCTGTTTGATTTAAGGCACTTTCTTCACATGTCCTGACACTTCTATGCTTATTTTTCTTTTTAATGTCCCAAGAAGATGGGTGGTCCAGGCTATGTGCATCAGCAGCTTGTGTTGGAATGAGGAAAGCCAGGCAGCTGCACACTTCCAGACTCTCACCCTTGGAGCAAAGCTGCCAAAGCTGCATCATATAGACATCAGAAAGAGTTCAAAGTGTTTTAACAAAAATATGGACAGTATGAGAATAAAGCTGATGGAAGCATGGGAAACTCATGGAAGCATTTCCGCAAAGGCTGCTTTTACAGGAAAGATAAACAGGTTTTGGTTCTAAACGCTAATGTTTCCAGCTCCTCAATGGAAGCTTAAATTCCTTGTATATATTGTAAATAAGTTCAGAATGATGTCTAAAATAACTTGTGGCATTATCTGTGCATTCATGAACATGTTCACCATACTCACAATTTAAAACACTGTGGTCTATATTCCAAGGAGTTTAGAAGAGCAAAATCCAAGGGGAAACAATGAGGGGTGGCAGACTAGCTAGAAAACAAGGGAATTTGCTCAAAGAATTTAAAGGGAGTTCTTTCAAAGAACTTGACAGCTTTGCTCAGTCATTGTGGATTTTTTCAAAGCTGTCACTAGGCTGCAAATCTTTTCATTTCCAAGTGTCTTTTAAGTTGTTTATAACGTTAAGAAAGCGATCTCGAGTACTTCCGGAATGATAAAACCAGAACCAATGTCATCCCCACTATTAAAAAAAAAGTTATTCAGACTTGAAAATGTGTTATTTGTTTTTTCAAAAAATCAATTTTTACTAAAGAGGGAAATATTTTCTGAAATGTAAAAGAATGAATGCTGGAGGAACTGAGTGAATAAATTAATGGTTAGAATGCAGTTGTGGGGTCTTTATTTAATGTTATATATTTTATGAAAGTAAGAGCAATGTAGTCAAAGTCCTAATGAGAACAGAGCAGTAACTTCTTCACTATGCTGCTGGTATCTCCCATGCATGTAGCTGGCATCCTCTTCATTGAATGATACTGGGTTTTGTTAATGAATGGTCTTTGACTTATCCAGCAAGACACTTAAACACACATACAACTTAAACATGATGAATTACGTGTCTTATTCTAGCTTGTGATTAGAAGTTTGCCTAGACATATTCTTTCTGTGTAAAATGCATAACTTTCTACACCATACCAAAATGTGAATATATGCAACGATTATTTTTATTCAATTTCCAGTCTTTTTGTTGAGGAGTAAACTGAGGACAAGAATAAAAAACTTCACCAAGCATGAGAGATACCTTTGATGTATTTCTTATCAGCACTGCAGTTTTTAATTACTGTGAGTCTACAGGGTATTTATTTATTTCATATTAACAAGGCTCTCTTGTCAGGGATAATTTTAAGAGTTAATGGATTTCTTCCAAATGCAACAAATTTCCTGAATGAAAGACAAGGTTGCAACAGGAACATTCACTTATTTGGCACCAAATGATGCCTCAACTACAGAAGAGGAAGGCACCAACAGTGGAAAAACCCATTTTGATTAAGTCTGTCATAACTTATTGTAGTAAATTCTGCTCTGCTTTGATGGGCAGAATGATTTTGCTGTCATTTGAAAATAAAACAGAAAGGAAAATTCTCTCTTGTAGTGCAAATCTATGTTGTACATTCTACATTTTTCACACTATATAGCAAGACAGCAAAAGCAAGAGAGATCTGCTGCACAGGCTGCAGGAAAGTGTATGAGCCTTACCATTCTTCATCAGCACAGAGTAATGGTGCTGATTACTGCACATAAAACATTGTGCTACATTTTTAAAGCAATACTTACTAAGTCTAAATTGAAAGAAATCTTAATACAACTTTGCATGCTAATAAAATGCATAATATAAAGTCAAAGCATACAAATAGCAGCTTCTTACAAAGCAGACTTCTAGATTTCCTTTTATCAAATTAATGGTTTAAGATTAGAAAATGTATTTATTATATATGCATGAATGTTTTATACCCAAACACAGCAAACAGCAAAGTCCATAACAGTTTTGTAGCTAGTACTGGCAATCGGAACAGAAATCACACAAATGGATAAATGAACAGTTTCTGGCTTAATTTATCTGTCTTGTGGGAGAGAGAAAACTGAAAGCCTCAGAAATGCAGTATAAGCAAAAGAGCTTGGCTTATTGCCGAGGTCATGAGTTGTGCTATGTGAAAACTAGAGTAAGAAGCAAGACATCATTTTAAAAGACTAGTTGTGGCAGGCAAGGAGAAAGAAAACATTTACATTGAAACATGGAAATTCAAGGCAGCACAAATTTCATTCAGATATGATTTTTCTGATCTTGGATTTCCCAACCCTCTTGGTTGAGCTTAATTTTGGTTTTTATTTTCAGGCCTCTCTAAAAGATTCAGGCATTTTAATTACTTTTGCACAGAGCACAAACTCTCTATTGGAGACAAGTAATAAAGTTCTTGGTCAGAAATCTGGTTGAACTGTGGCTGAGCAAATAGCCCCTATGGGAACTTTTCTCCATGAGATTTCTCCTACGTTTCTGTGTTCAGTGAAGTGTTTGCCCCAGAAGTAGAGGAAAGAGCAGAACTGGCTCTGAACCCTGCACACAAGCCAGGACCTGACAAGAACATCTAATGTGGAGGTCTGTGACGTTTAACCTGGCTCCCACACTCACTGTTTTGCTTTCCAGAGTGTTTTCAACTTGACACATTGAAGATAACTTGTTAGTAGTTCCTTCACTAGCAATTATTTTCTAGACCACAGTGTACAGCAGAGCCTCAGCTACAGCTAACATGCCTGAGTTTGCACCATAAAATCTAGTTAATGGAAAACACAATTTAAATGTTAAAAATAGTTTTTTTCCCTAGTTTTTCTCAGGCCCAATCCTCCTGGAGCAAAACTATACCTGCTTAATAAACATTCTTTTCAGATTAGCTTCATAGCAGCCAAACTTTCTGGCAATTTCTGTTTCTCTCTTTCAAATGTCCAAATTGTCTGACTTAAAAAATACCTTTTATTTGTTACTGCCTACACCTGCGCTAAGACTGTACTGTACATGTTTCTAAAATACTTTTTAACAGCACTGTTTCATAGCCAGGCAGGTTTTTAAATGGGTTTATATTGCTTCTTTGTTTTTTCAGGAAGCTTAGATAAACAGTAAACACATTTCTCATTCTTTAATCATACATATACCGTATCTGAGATTCTGGTTCCAGAGATATCAAGGGATATCAATGACAACATATTTCCCAAGGCTTCAATTCCAGCATCAGTCACATTTTCACAGTGGCACAGATTTAGGTAGGTCAATTCATGACATCTAAAATAAAGAAACACAAGTGTCAGCTTTCTGCTTTTATTACAGCAATGTAGCATAGCAAGTTCATTTTTGTAATAACCCCTGCTAAGTTTCTTTCAGGGGACCTATGAAAATAACACTCTAAAGTTTTTATACCTTTTATAGGCACTTCCAAGAACTCCACTCTTAATGCACAAATGTTTCAAACAAGGCCAGGTTGGATGAAGCCTTGGATGAGATGGTTTAGTGTGAGGTGTCCCTGCCCATGGCAGGGGGGTTGGAACTTGATGATCTTAAGGTCCTTTCCAACCCTAACTATTCTATGATTCTATGATACGATGAACAGCAACAGAATTAAATCAAAATATGGAAATCAAGGAGCTGTTTTTCATAAAAATACTTTAAAAATTAGTTTTATTTTCCCCCATCTCCAAATCTCTAATATCTAGCAAAGGAACTTACAAGCTCAATCCAACAACATAATACAGGACCCCATGGCTGTACCCACACCCTGCTACAGCCATGTAAATAATGGTACGCAGCAAGGAAAAACATTGCCAGGTTCTGCAAATCAGCACTCACTAACTATAGATGGAAAACTGAATTTTACTGTGTATGTGAGCACCATAAACTGTATCTTCCCATAACCAAACCTGAAGACCTAAAGATATGTGACTCCTCAAGTACTATGTCAGAGTCTTAGAGGTAACAATCCATCATTAAAACAGAGAACACATTCCCTGCCTAACCAGCAAACATGCTATGATTATTCACAAGTACTGTAATGAAAACATAAATGGGGCCTACTGAGAGATCTAGAAAGGAGTGAAGTGACTGACTCCAGTCCTCTCTAGAGATTTAAAAATGGTCTTTTGATTGCCAATACCAATGCTCTTTCTGAGGAACTGGAATTGAAGAGGTACAGCAACAGAGAGCTTTTGGTTTTTGCAGACATCAGTATTTTTTGAATTTACAAAATACGACATATACATACTAATCTTTTAATGCAGTTGTGTCATTGTTAAACATCATTTAAGCACTCCCCCCCCCCCCCAAATTAAGTCTTATTAGGTTTCCATATTTATATTGATGAATTCCCCTTTATATAATGGATCTTTTTTAAGAGATGCCAAAATGGATTAATCATTTATCTAGTACAATTTTTTATATACAATTGGCTGTATAATTTTATCAATTTATTAACATACTAAGAATTTTAGAAACATTAGAAATATACTGCATATTAGGAATATTAGAAATGTACTGCAATGCTATTGCACTAGAAAAATATTGTACTGGACCATGTTACCTTTGTGCTATTTCTGTGACAGAAGCATCAGTGACATGAATACAATTACTCAAATTCAGCTCTCTTAGCTTAGCTCCTGAAGAACCTTGTACAAACGGCACTACACCTTCATCACTGATGCTAAAAGAGAAATGTAGACAATATTTGTAACATATATTTTTTCTACTTCGTGTAAGTGGATATACAAGCTGCATCCAGCAACCTAAAATGCAGATAAGCAGAACTTAATAACAGTATTCTTTAAACAGCCTTTTGAACCCCCAAAAGAGTCAGAATAATTAATGGCTTGATTAATTGCTCTTTGGAACTGCTGAAAACCAGAACTTACTGAAAAAGAAGTGTATTTGAGATACGAAAAAATATCTCAAATATGAGATTATGAGAACTTCCATTATTTCCAACACTCAGATATGACAGCACTCCAAAAGACAGAGTTTGGAACCTGTTTCATAGTAATATTTGTATTAATATCTTTGTTATTTTAAGGAACTGAATTAATTTAAAGGAAAATATATCCCTAGCACAGAAGCAAAGTCATAGGTAGTGTAAGTGTGCACGTATTAGTTGTTTCATCCACATAAGTGAAGAATTAACCTGAGTTAAACATGCAGTTGCATAACTCGCATATAGCTAACTTGTAATACACACAAGGGTTATAAAAATTAAGTACGTAGGAAATCTGTCAGCCAAGTTGAGAGGGTTAGAGAGCTGATGATAACTTGGGCGTTTCAATTCAGTTCATATCTCTGGTATGTTTAACATTACTGTACGCTTAGCTTCTCAATGCATTCCCGGTATTTCTTCTCTGTTCCCTGATGAACAAAAAATTAATCCCAGAATTCTGTAGGACAGAATCATATTTTGGCTTGCACAGTTTGTTGCAATACAAAGAATCACGGCAAATAATGAAGTCTCAGAAACATATGGGTAAAGAATAGCACTCCTAATAAAATGATAACCTGAACAGAGCCTCACTGTGTGACAACAAGCTACAGATGAAGCTATAATTCGTAAAGTGTTAATCACTGCATTAATTCAACCACTGTGGTAGTTTTGGCGTTATCTCACAGTGCAGTTGGTTTTCATTTGGGATAAACTTAAGAAATACAGCTCCAGAATAGTTAATTTGGATAAAGTCCCTAAGGAATGCAGAGCCTGGCAATACAGTCAATAATATGTTAAAAAAAAAAACAAAACAAAACAAAAAAAAGAAAGATATTCTGGAACCGTGCTGGGCTTGAGGGCTGAAATAGCCACATTATAACTTTCTAAATAACTGTGCTGTGAATACACATGCTAAGTTTATCCAGTGAAAGGGACC
Source organism: Pezoporus wallicus (assembly GCF_028554395.1). Lineage (NCBI taxonomy): Eukaryota > Metazoa > Chordata > Aves > Psittaciformes > Psittacidae > Pezoporus > Pezoporus wallicus. Next base: position 70,320 of record NW_026640165.1, read on the forward strand.
CATTCTGGACAAGTTTGTGAAGAACTGCAGCCCATAGGAAAGCCTTGCATTGGAGAAGTCCATGGAGAACTGCCTCCTGTGGGAGGGACCCCATGCTGGAGCAGAGGAAGAGTGTGAGGAGTCCTCCCCTGAGGAAGAAGGAAGGACAGAGACAATGTGTGATGCAGCGACCACAACCCCCGTTCCCTGTTCCTCTGCACTGCTGGTGGGGAGAAGATAGAGAATTTAGGAATAAAATTGAGCCCAGGAAGAAGGGAGGGGTGGGAGGAAGGCATTTTAAGATTTAGTTTTTGTTTCTCATTATCCTACTCTGATTTGATTGGTGAAAAATTAATTTTCACTAGTCACATCTGTTTTGCCCATGACAGTAACTGGTGAGTGATCTCTCCCTGCCCTTACCTCGACCCATGAGCCTTTTGTTGTATTTTCTCTACCCTGTTGAGGAGGGGAGTGATAGGGTGGCTTTGGTGAGCATCTGGCACACCACACAAGTTTAGATGTGTTACAGTCTATAGTTTTGTGAATGCTGAAACTTTCATAAACGTCTGCAAAAGGCATAATAGGAATACAGAGTTTTACAATAGCTTTACAACTACATAAAACGTTTTGTTAAGGTAATTCAGGAATTCTTTAGCAGTAGAGACAGTAGACACATGTGCAAACACACTCACAGCCTAAGATTTGGCTAACAGGCTGGAAAATCCAGCCTTCTAAATGCTAAACCAGAAAATGCAGGCAGCTGTCCCATCTGCCCAGCTGAACAACCACCATGATGTCATGGTATTACTCCAGCACTTCTCAGTGCATCTACATGTAATGATATCAGATTTTTATGCAGGCACAGCACCAACAGGCACAAAAAGTACTTCAGTGACATATTAGAGCAGTATCTAAAACTCCACATGCAGCAGAAATTTAAGACAAGCAGCGATTCTGCTTCTTTGTATTATGTTATAGGTCTGTTGATTTTGAAATGTTTGGAGGTTTTGCCTGCTCTGTTTCTTCCCACCCATGACTCCATCATCATGCCACAGACAAGGAACAAGCATGCAGCTGCCCTATCATTTATCTTTCTTTCTACTGGCACATGACAGAACTGAAGTGGAAGTCTTCACATGAAATACATCCTTCCTCTACAACACAATTTACAATGTTGTCTTGGTAATTGTAAAAAATTGGCAGTTTTGTTTGTATCTTAGTACTTTATCAAGTATCATTTTGATAGTCACAAAATTAAACAATATCTAAATTTTAATAGAGTTGTGGCATTGGAATTGTCTTTCATTATAATTTTCATCTTCATAGCCACATTCCAGCACTAAAATATGATGTGGCTATTAAATAACGTTATGTCTACAGTAAATTTTTTGCTTGACCTGGACTAATGAATGCGTTTTTGAAAACATAATACAGGAAAAAGAACTACCTGTAGATTTTTTTTTTCATCTTAAGATAACATGAATTAATACTCTAATATTTTATTTTTTAAACTGAAAGATGTGTTAACAGGATTTATTATGAGCATAATTTACTAAAATTCCTTTGCAGTCATTTGCAGAAATCTGGATGTGATACAGTACCTTATGCAGTCTGCTACATTCAGTACAAGAATATGCTTCAGTGGTGAAATCATCTTGAGACCAGCATCTGTAATCCTCTGGCAGTCAGCCATATGAATGTGCCTGATGTATGGGCAGCATTTACTCATTAACTTGAAACTTAAATCAGTAATTTGGTTATTCCCTGTTGAAATAGATGAAGATGAAAGTTAGTTACGTATCTGACATACATTAATGGCCTCATTCAAATACTCACTGAAAAATGTATTTCAAATTATCTGGATGAATTTTAGAAATACATTATCTTACTAATTGTGAGGATTATACTAACCTTCAATGCTGACCTTGACCAGTTCACATTCAGCAAGGGCTTTAAAAGTTGTATCAGAAAGATGTGGAGAGTCAAGAAAGACAACAGATGTTATCTGTTGGCATTTTTCAACCACAGCCTTTGAAAAGAAAAAGGTGAAATAAAATATTCATATACCTAAGCTGTCATGTAACAAAAGATGAGCAAATATTCCACATATAATACCAAATGTTACAATTTCAAACAAATAGTTACAATCCATTTTAACAGTAAATTCAGCAGTATATAAATTATTGAAATTCTCCATATATTTATTAGGTTTGGGAACACAAGGAAAAGAAGTTAAGTAACTGGAGACATGAAGTATGGCAGACACCTTAGACAGTGATCCAGTTAACAATCACTTTTGCAGAAGCCTGAAAATTCTTTTTTGATGGGCAAAATCAGTAGCAGGATGCTGTTGCCATATATTGTGTTTGCTTTAACGCTGAAAAAGCTGGAAAACTCTCATTTATAAACTGGAAGACCATAATTCAGCCATACCTAAGTAGCAAAAGAAGATAACTATAATATTCTGAAAGTGATTGCAAGTGAGCAAGATAAATACATTTTGGTACCAGATTAAAAAAAAATTTCCTCTTAAATTGTATCTGCATAACTTTCTGTAAAGTCAGTTGAGAGGATAACCCAGCTGCAGCACCACAAAATTGTTCAAAGTACAGACTTATTTTCAGTTTCTTACTTGAATACACCTGTCTGTAAGAGTTGGCATTTGGTTGATCAGCAAATTCTGAATCCCAGTGCAGCCACTGGCAATATTTCTGAAGCCATCAACTGAAATCTAAGTAAGAAACAAAAGAGTTATGTCTTAGCAAGCCTACAGTCAACACCATTTATGGGAGTGGCAATGAATGTCATTGTCACATCCTTCTACATTTGTTTTCCCAACTTTATAAGGGAAAATGGCAGATGCTCAAATCAGGTTTGAAGCAAGGCTGGAATGTAGTAAAATATCTTCACTGTTTTTTTCTAGATCCATGGTAAAATGCATGTTAAACTCAGATGTTTTTTTTATTTTCAGGTTGGGGTGGCCTTTCTTTATAAATTGCTTGAAATATTTTTTGTTGCGTGTCTTGGCCTTCCTTCATAAAGGATTGTGGCACTCTTTGCACTTTTTCCCTTGTGCCGGGGAGTGTCAGCACTAGAGGGGAACTGGCTACATGTCTGTCAAATGTGTTCTGAGGCTTGAAGTGTTCATGCAGGTCCCATGTCCAGATAGGCAGAACATGGTGTTGCTCATGACACACACTGGCACCGTTAGCATTGTGGATGCAAATAAGACACAGTCCAATGTCTTTTAAGCTCAGGATAAGTGTAGCATAAATGTTTTATATACAGTGGGTCTGTAACAGACTGCAAAATGACAGAGAGAAAACCCTTCCATCAAAATAGCTATAAGGAGTATTTTACAGGTAATTTTACATGATGATGTAAAACCTATCAACTACACTCTGTCAGCTGCCTATGTTCAAGGTCAGGTCTGATAAGGTAGAGCTGTGTAACCCTGGATCAGGCTCCTCTGCAAACAGCTATATTTTAACAAGGAGCTGAAGGAAAAAGAGCAAAATCTTGGGAGGCAGGAGGGAAGGTTGCAGGAAAGGATTACACAGAAAGGTAACCATCATGTAATCACAAGGAGGTCAGAGCATGTAGAGCCTGTTGGTGCACCCCAGTGTCTAACACCCCCTCCAACTGAGATGTCTGCTGCACAAAAGGACACCATAACTTTGGGAATGTGGTTGATGTGGGTAACACAGATCTCACCTATCAGCATGGATATGTTGAATTTGCCCACCTCAAATGATTGCAGACCAACCAGTATTAGTGTAGGACTGCTATGTCAAAGGCAATCCTCTTTTCAACTGGTTGTGATCACCAGAAGATAAAACACTGGCATGGAAAGATGGGTCCTAATTCTCATGACAGAATATGAAATTCAGTCGTCCAAATTCTACGGTTTTGTACTCCCTATTGGCATATGTAACATAGGACAATGTTAACTAACTGAAGTTTTCTCAGGCCAAAACCTCCAGTATGTAGAGCAGGGATTAGCTTAAACTGTGAACATCATGCAAGCAGTTGCCAGAGGGAGGTACTGGACATCCTCTGCCGGTCAAGAAGCACTAATTGCTTTAACATGGCATGACTAATTTGTTCAAATAAGAGTTTGCCTAACCCTGCAACAGGCCTCCTCGTTGGCTTTCAAGCAGTGCAGCGACAGAAGACAGCATGTTTCTACAACATGCACCAAGTAGTTTAATATGTTAAAGTGAAACAAATCACTCCCTAGAGTTCAAGAGGTGAATTTCTGGTAACTGAGTCTTGTTCTTGTTCTATATACTACAGAGAGTAAACCATTCCCAAGAGAAGAGAGGGTACGTTACATCATACACTTTGTTGTAATGCATGGTAATAACACTGTTCATTTTAATCTCAACACGATGCCTTTTCAAAAGAAGACTGAGGTTTTCACTCTGCTCAAAAATCAGCCACAGTTTGTTAAGCAGTTCAAGTATGCTTTAGCTGCTGTGACAGTAGTATTCCCCTTTGTAACTGCTGAACAGTTTTGCTATTAAGAAAAAGAGTAACTCTGATCCTAAAGAACAGTCACTCATGCAATATTGAGCTTGTTCAAACTGAAGAAACTTTGTAAGACCCAGTTCAAATTGTAACCAACTGCAGCTTACTCCTATGACTGCTAATCGAAGGAAAGCATGAGGCTTAACAGAGCCTGCTGAGAGCTGCTCTTGGGATTTATTTTTTTTTACCATGAGCACACTGTTAAGAGTACCCATCTAATTTGGTGATCACAGTTACGATACAGAGGTAAGATACCTCATGTCTAGGTACCAAAAAATTCAAATGCAAATATGATAAAATGATGGATCTTGGTTAAATTACATTACTTGTTGTTTTGGCCAAGATTTTAAAAGTGTCACTGAAAAAACCTAAATGCAGAATCAACAGCTTGTTCTGTTAATACATTTTATTTATATTTTTTATATACCTATTACATATATATAATTATAGAAGAGGAACCACAGTTTTGAGGACTTTAAAATCAGGGGAAAATGCTGAATCAAGAAGGTGCTAATAATACTGATGCTATTTTAAAAACAGACTGCAAAAACAGACTGCTTACTCCACTGAGATTAGGAATATAACTGAGGTGTCTATTTTAGACAATTATGAAACCTGGGATCTCTGTATAGCAAAGAGCAAAAAAGACCCCAAGGCAGGTCAGACCTGAAAAAGTCTGATCACCTCTGGGGACCTCTCTCCCTCTCTAATTATTATAGAGATAAATTAAGGTAAGTTTCTAGGTACTACCTTATGTTAGAGGCCTAAAATTAAGTGAAATACCCATTCTCAAAAGGATAGATGGTAGGTAGCAGGTAATCAGATCAAACTCAACAACATTTCTACTTGACAGAAGTAGAATATCTGTTTCTGGAATTCAGTAATGGTTGCACAACGTTACTGCAGTCTGCAGGACTTTTAATCTCTTTGTCTGGAAAAACACTGTTTGCTTAACATAGCCATCTGATACCACAAATAGCAGCAATTCAGTGTTTTCCTCCGTGCAAGCCAAAACCAATTATACTGAAGCAACTAATAATACCCCTGCACAGATTGTTTCAGATTATTTTTTCACTTGAACTGTTTTTTAACTTAAAGCTGGAAAATGGATTTCAGACATCAGGTTGAGAGAGTTTCAGTGCAAAACGTGCATTCAGATATGATTCAATTCAATTAGTCAATATTTAGATGCTGCTGCAATATCATATGTATTTGTCTTATTTTGCTTTATTCCTAAAACAACAAAATCTTAATCCTGAATTTCTTTTCTAAAGCCCCTATGGATTATCTATGAAATTTCTGTCATTATTGAAGATAAGGTGAATAAATACCACATTTTTTGCACATTTTAGTAAACAAATGCTTTCTCAACTTACTTGGACTTTCAGCGTCCAATAGATAGCCTCAAGACTGAACAACTTGACCCAAGAATCAATGTTAGGATACATATGGAATTTAATTTAATACTACATTAGGTAAAATCCCACTTAAATCTCCTTCTTCAAATCAATCATGAGGCAGGATGTTTTGAAGGTTATTATGAGGCTTTGATCCTATAAAGTTCTGCAAAACAGACTTTTCCTTCATGACTCAGTAAGATTATTTTATAAATGTATTATTTAACAGAATCAGAAGTCAATGAAATGATCATATATAAAATATCATTCTTTGTCTGTGATGAGTTTTCAGTTTAATAGGTAAATGACTGATTTGGGGTTTTTTCTTAACTGTACGCTAGCATACTGCTAGTATACTAATTCTGAAATGAAAGTACATCAAAACAACAAAAGCTTGTTTTGTAGGAGCAAACTAGAGCTGATGATTTGTACCTACAGTTTTAGACAATAAATGTTGTCAAATGATGAAATGCTTCTAAGAATGTCAAAAATAATATAATTTCTTTTTTTATAGTTTCTTAATTCCAAAGAATGGGAACACACAGAATTTTTATTCAGGTTTTGAGTTATTTGCCACATGCACAGTACTGCTTTAAAATTCTTTATTTTTCTCTTTTGAACTGATTGTATTTGTGGAATCTACCCTGGAAGGCAGAGTGCTACGTGAAGCACCGAAGAGATTTTGAAGAAACACTATTCTATGATTCGAGTACTGTCAATGCACTGTGAGTGCAGAGACTTGAAATAGAAAGTTCAGAATTGAGGAAGTGTTCTTGTGGTGCACAAGGAGCAATCTTATTTTTCTGTTCTGTGTTTGTCAAGAATGATAAAACAAATCATGACATCCTTTCAGATGTTTGGCTCCATTACACTGATGGTTTGCCTCCACGTGTTATTTTCCTTCTAATTTTCCACTGTCCAAAACCAAAAAGGATTATGTTAACATACTTCTGAATTAGCATATTTCTAAAAATATAGAATACTGCACATGCGACTTAAAGTGTTCTTCAGTTATGTAAGTTTGTACTCAGGAAATGTAAACAATCAGTCCTCTCCTTCAATAAATAAAGAACATGGCTCACATTTTCTCTCCAAGTGATGGCCCCTCTTTAAGAAAGCCAACAGGATGCTGGGTTGCATTAACAAGGACAACACCAGCAGAGATAAAGTCACTATCCCACTCAGCGCTTGTCACGTCACACCTGGAATACTGTGTTCAGTTTCGTCCCCTCTATGCAAAAAAGACGTGGACAGGCTGGAGAGGGTCCAGACAAGCAACAAAGATGATCCAAGGACTGGGAAGCCTGCTATATGAGGAAAGGTTGAGAGAGGTGGGTTTGCTCAGCCTGGAGAAAAGAAGGCTCAGAGGAGATCTTATCCCCATGTTCTAGCATTGAAAGGGTTGCAACGAAGATGATGGAGATTCCCTTTTAAATGAGGAGTCACATGGAAAAAGCCAGGAGTAATGGGCACAAGTTACTCCAGGGGAGATTTGACTGGACACAAGAGGAAAATTTTTCCCAGTGAGAACAATCAGCCATTGGAATAATCTCCCCAGGGAAGTGGTGGATTCCCTAAGGGTGGACACTTTCAAGATGCAGCTGGACAGGATGCTGGGACATCTAGTCTAGGTCATGCTTTGCCCAGAAAGGTTGAACCAGATGATCTTTGAGGTCCCTTCCAACCTGGCATTCTATGATTCCTTTTTGACGCTGCCAAAATGAGATTTCCCCTAATGAAACCAGAGCAGGAGGAACTCAGATTGTGAAAACTGGTGAAGCCTACATGTTTCCCAATAGCTTCTCTGTCGTACCCACAAACACTGAAGGATATCAAGAAATGAAAGGGTCAAGTTTACTATTCCCAATGGCTTGTGATCTCTTACCCAGCTGTTGTAGATGACAGCAATTGATGGACTGTTCAAATAAATTTGGGGCCAGAATAGTTCCAGCCTGAAAACCAGCTATAAATGTTGGCAACACAAAGATTTCTTTCAAAATCTCCATGTTCCTATTTAACTGAAAATATCCTGCACTGAACTGTTCTAGTTACATAATTACAATCTAAAATGTCAGTAAATGGCATGCAATTGCTTTATAAGCTTCTGCCTTTTCATTTTTTTGTCTAATAGCAGAAAATTCTCCACTTACACCATTCAGTTTCAGAAGCAGGACAAAGAAAACTCGTGCTTTCTAGGTAATTCTCTGATAATATCAGTGGTGTAACAGGACACCTTTTAAGCAGGACACAAGAGAATCTCAGTATTTTCATGAAAATACCTTGAAACTCATTAATGAAAATAGTTACCACTCATGCCATAACAACACAACCTCAATTACTGAAATTTTATGCAAAACCAACATGCCTACAATTCATCCATTTTTATTACCATGTATTAATATAACAGTCAAAGGAAATACTGCCTTGTTTTATGACAACAGACTAGAAAATGTGCGCTTAATGCCCAGTTTTCTGCCTAACTATGTTTTAACAGGCTGTTTAAATGCCCTGGCACCCATGCTGCCACTCGTAGAATCATCAGCATAATCACCTGTTTTACAGGTGGGCTTGCAAAACAGCTGTTCAAATCCCACAGTTGTAATAATGGTAATAGTAGAACCCATGTAATAAAACCCTGTGATGTTAAAATGAAGGGAATAATAAAAAAGGAAACATGAAGTAATGGGAATAATACATATTCTGTCCTATAGTACACTTTTAAGCATAATTTAAATGTTTATACTATCGCTTCACTACATTTTTCTAACTTGAAACATTAGCCTTACAGAAGTTCCCTTTGGCTTAGTTCATCCAATGAAGAAGAGAAAAAAAAAGATAATTCTATCTTATTTAAGTGCTTTCTGCAATAGTGATGCAATTTGATGCTCTTTTTGGTTTTAACTGTTTATTCAAGTGCTCGGTCATAGTCATTAAGAACTGGTCCAGAGTTGTGGGGAAACCCAAAATGGAGGAAGCCATGGAATCCCTCTCAGAGCTCTCAAACACACTGGCGAGAAAAACCACTTTCCTCTGGAAAGGGGAGGATTGTGGTTTTCCTAGTTCAATGGTTATCATTTTTCTCTGACTTCTATTAGATCATGCTTTCTAGAGGCAGATCCTCACAGCTCATGATTGCTCTTCTGAACAAGCAGGAATGTTGCTTTTGGAAAAACTAACCAGCTACTGGCATTTTGAAAAAGAAACTCAGAGGTAGGTAGATCTTACCTGTCCTCTAACCTCAGCCCTCATTTCAAATTTCATGCTGTCACCACACAATAGTGTCAGCATGATTCTCAAGAACAAGAAACACTCACAGTGAAGAGCAGTCAGAACAAGCCTGTTGCCCTATCTGCTTTCATCCTTGGTTCTGAAAAGGTTTTGCTAGATGGAAAGTTAACCCGTTGTATTCTTCGGACTACATATCATCTTTATCATTTCACATGTGTTTTGTGATTTGGAGAAAGAAATATATGTGGGAGTCTTTATTAAAAAAGTGGCAGACTTGTATTGCCTTACAGTTTGGCATTTCATATTGCTTTTGTAGTATTTTTCAAGATACAGTGTATGTTTGAAAGCTTCTAAAATCATACCAGATTGTAAAACCTTGGTTTTCTTTAAAAGTTTAGTTGGAGACAAAAATAGTCCAAAACATTAACTATTTTTAGATTGCAGTTATAAATTCTACTTAAATCAATGTACTAAACCAGTATAAAACAGTTACCAAAGTTCACTTTTTAATTATTTATCTTCTCAGGAAATCAAATGCAAATTCATATTTTTCCAGCGCAGAGTGGCTTTTATTTTTTTCAGATCTTAGTAAAACCTGCGCTTTCAAAGCTCCTGATTTAAAATTCTAACTAATGGCATAAAATTGGTCTATTTATGGCTACAAAAAGCAAGCCTTGTTCTCATTATGCAGTAAGTACTAGCTGTTTATAGATCTGACAGTTTGTTGGAAGTGAGCCAAACCTATAGTGCTATTATTCCTCAGTAAAACTTAAACAGCTGTAGTCATGTAATTCAAAACCCTGGAAGTCTGCTGCAGGGCTTGTTCTGCTTCAGTATACCATGAATGCAGGATGCAGCCAGTCATATAAAGGATACTCTTCTTCACAGAATGAAAGAAAGATGTGATCTACAAACCTGAATGCAACCTGAAAGATCCAAATAGATGAGCTTGTGACAGCCTTTTCCAGTGCTCAGGTACAGTAAACCTTTGTCTGTGAATTTTCTGCAGTGAGCTAAACTCAGATGCTGTAAATTGGGGAAGCTGGTTTGCAAATGAAAAAAAAAAACAACCAACAAAAGCAAACAGAGAGCAAATTATTACAGCGATATCTTGCAGAAACAACATAAAACTGTTAAAGTATTCTGAAAACTACTGTAAAGATATTTGATACGAAATAGGATTATCTGAAGTTTGAAAGTCCCTTTCTTCTGCTGCACTTTTCCCTCTGCTGTATTGCAAATTACTGGAGAATAGTACTATCATACAACATATTTCATCATCTGAAAACAGTATCATTTTAAAGTTATATCAAATAACTGCAAAAGCATACTTTTTAAAATGGGATTTTTGTGTGCATACTTTGAAAGTAACAGACTTTTCGGTGTAAGTTTGCTAGACTGTCTTTGCCATTGATTTTGCAAGCAGTGCCTGCTGGAAATGAAAACCAGAACTCTATCAAAGGGCACTAAAAACATAAAAGTACAATTACAGCTTCTCAAGTCATATAATTATTTAGAAGAGAACTATTAAAAGAACACAATGAATTGAAAGAGGTACAAAAGGGAATTATCCAAAAGAAAATCATCCAATGTTAGGTTTTAACCAGTTCTTTTGGAAAACATTTCTTTGTACTAAATGCTAGTTAAAGAAAATAAACTGTATAAGTGGAAAATGTTAATCAACAGCTTTCTGTAAAAGCAAGAATCTATAGTCTGAACATACTTAAGTTTCCGTCTGCAACTTTGGTTTATAACATACTGAAAACTATTCACTTTCATGAACTACATTTCTAACTGAAGTAAATAACAGTTGCCACGAGCACCACAAATGAAAGCATACCGAAAATCAAAACCTAGAAGTAGGACCTACTGCTCTGGTAGACATTTAGTTGTAGGGATATAGTCATACAGTTCTGCAAGTCAGCAAAAGAAGGCATTTTGAAGAAAAATGGGAACACCCACTGGGGAGCTGACTGCTTAAGGAGTGTCATACATTTTTGGAACTCAGTTTATACTTTCAGTATAGGGTAGGGAAACATGCTAACTTGAACTGAGCACAAGACAGAAAAGAAAAATGAACATGCATCAGAACCAGATATTAGAATATAAAGGAATGTGTTTGTGATGTGGGATTTTTTTAATGGAAACATTTAATTCATATTAAATACAGGAATAAAAATACTCTTCTTTGAGAAGCATAAACCTTTTTACATGTTAGTGACATATTCCACACAAATGAGTGGAACTCAGAGATAGTATACTTCCAAAATTATCTGATAAAATAAACAATAAATTAAGAGACTGGGTTTTATACTCTGCTAGCTCTGAGTCTTTTTAAAGTATATGTTGTTACAAGGCTGCCCAACTTAAGCCTTTCTTACTGCATTTTGAAGACTGGGATCACATCCCTGTTTTGTGTTACAATTACATTCTGCAGGAGTTCTGTCATAATGGTTTTTCAATTTTGGCATTAGCAATATCAGGATCATTGTTTTAAAGCAACCTGACAAAATCACTTTCTGATTTTTATTCCTGATAGACAATATTCATGTCTACCATATGCAAGAGAACTCTTCAAAGGGAAATTGCAGCTGACAATCTTGTGTAATACAGAGGTTAAAATGGTTGTATGGAACACTAGGAGAGAATCAAAAATGACCAAACAGTTTTGAGCACATTCAGCCAACACTTCCTTGTTCCTTGTTCCAGTAGTGGACATCTGATATACAATAGCAAACTTCATGTGCAGTATTATGAGATGCAATACTGCCACCTTTAAGAACTTTCCATAGTTACCTTATTACACAGGACTTGTGGAGAGCTAATGCTTTTGAGATGGCATATGAAATGTTCATGAAATTTGTCTGCTATCAACATTTTCACAGGGCACAAACTTTTTGTACATCCCCATCTCAGAAACAATAAGCTTTGCTTTTTTGTCCAAAAATTAATAAAAACACTGGTATCTTACGGGCTTAAATCAGAAGCATCATGTGTGACCGGGAAAATGTTTTATTAGAGAGGTACAAGTTAACTGCAAAATGTATTTTTTCAGTGGAGAATTTTTTTTTTTGTTTCAAAAATTTTATTGCATTGAAAGCTTTGCCTACCCCAGAGAATTCTTTCCTTGGGTACAAGCTATTTACACATCAGCAGAAATGAATGGGTCTGACTTTTGGTGGCAACAGCATGTTCAGGTACCCAGAATAACATAGGCTGATACTACCTATAGAACAGCTGTTCCAAACTTCAACATAAATATAAGGAAATTTAAAAAGACAAAATACCAACCAACACAGATAAAGCACAGATTATGATAAGAATAATATTGATGAAAAAATTAATGGCAAGATTGGACACATTAAAAGGAAAACTTTGCCAAAACAAATGTTAGTAACATGAGGATATATAGACTAAGTAAAATGAAGGTCAAAATGTACCATACAGATGGCAAAGAAAAACATATTTCTGGACTTTGTGGGTGTGCTTTGAAAGGAAGACATCAGTTTTCCTTACAGTAAAGAGAAACAATGTACAGCTATCTTCGAACCTATGTATGTCTTTGTGATGCTGCTACCATGGACCAGCACACCTCTTTTCCTTTATGGCAGCTTTTAATGCAGCAATTCTACCTATCAGGCAGACTTCAAGACTTGTGGAGGGATACACCTAAAACAGTAATGGCAGACCTCTGTAAGAATGTGCATTCTTCACCTTCAGCTCACTGATCTTCCAAATAAGAGCTTGGACTAACTCTTTGTTTTGCAGTTGTCGCACAAGACCTTGGCTCACACAATACACCTACCCACAATCCTCTCTTGCAGAAATAAATTTCTAAGAACATACCTAACTTGCAAACTTCTTGCATCACCACAAAAACTGGACATGCCCAGGAAAATATTGGCTAGCACGTTCTTTTGAAAGTTTCTATAAACCTCTATGAAATATAGAGGGTATTTTTAAATATACCAAAAAAAAGAAGTGCTATCTAAGTCAAATGTATGCGGCATTTTTTTCATTTTGAATAGCAAACAGAATCCTGTAAATCACTCAAAAAGAGTATTTCTACTACAATATGCGTCTAAGTTTCCTGCAAGATTACAACAAACACACTTCCATATTTCTGTTTACTTTTACCTCGGCAATAGTCGTAGCGTTCCATTTGTAATATCTGTACAGGACAGATTTAAATAGAGAAGAGATCTGCAGCCTTCTGATATGACTCTCATCGATTCATCCTGAATGATAATTAAAAATAAAAAATCAAGAATTACATCGAAATTATATTTGTATTGTTATCTTACATTTTTATGCTGAGTAACAAGGGGAAAAAACACGAGTAAGTATCTTTAAATCATCATAAGAATCTCATGATGATTTATGATGACTACCACAGCCATTTTCTTTGGAAGCTTCAAAGTAGAAGACTGAGAGACACATGATGCTACTGTTACTCAACTGAAGTGTGGTAATTTTAACATTCCAGTTCAAGGAGACATGATAAACTACACAGTCCTACAGAACACAGGGGACTTTTCACATGACTGAAGGTTAGCACATTTATATGTTTTGCTGAAACAAGATTCTTGTTAGCTAATCCTGGTATCTAAAACCACTGGTTAATTTTCTCCATGAACTCTGGTACACTTCTCTGACCAGTAGTATCTTTTACAAAAAGCCTTCTGTTTAGTTCTACCCTCTAGGTGGAATATTAGATTTGATTAATTACAAGGCTTCCAATTTTTATTGACCTGCAAAATTGGTACTACCTATATTGTTCTATATATCATTCCATTCTATTCCAATCCATAATGGGAACAAATCTCCTAGTATGAAGAGTGTTTCACAATAAAAGTCAACATAATAGAAAGGCAAAAGGTCAGCACTTATACACAAAAATGTTATAGTTGAGTGTGTATCTCTTGCCATGTCGTGGTCATCTTTCTACTAAAGGATCACCAAGATAGCTGGAAATTCAATACCAATCAGCTTCAAGGAAGAGTTTGTGCTTTGAAGTATATTCCTAAAACAAAGGATTTGAGAGAGGTGACACCAGTAAAAATAGGTATGGAAGAAAACCATAACCTGAAGAGAACAAGTCATAAATGGTGAGAAAGTATTTAGTGAATGGCACAATGGGGAAAACTCTCCATTCCATGTGAAAGCAGCACAACCAGGGGACCATATGAAGTGTCTGAACACAAACACTTGTAACATGGGAATCAACCAGTAAGAATGCACAGGTGCAGAGCAATGCTTCTATTGGGATTCCAGCAATGCAAGGTGTAGTACACATAACTGGAGGGCTGCAATTAGTGTAATGGAATATTTAGGAATGACAGCCCAAGAAGGTGAAGACAAGTTGCAATCTATGCCGTGGAGCATTGCATTGGAGGGTGTCAAGTCAGTTGACATCTAATTTGTAAGGATTAGAGGTTAGACCTATGAGGATTACATTGTGGTAGGTATCTATTTACAGACTGTTTGACCAAGAAAAGAAAGTAGATGAAACCTTTGAGCAGCTGAAGGAAACCTTACAACTGCCTATCCTGGTTACTCATGAGAGACTTTAACCACTCTGATTATCTGCTGGAAGAACAATATTGTTAGGCACAAACAATCCAGGAGACTTTTAGAGTGTCTTGAAGACAATCTCTTGATCCAGGTGACTGACAAGTAGTCTAGGGAACATGTTCTTCTGGGCTTGTTTCACAACAAGGAATATCTGTTCAGGGATATGAAGAAATAGAGTGGTTTTGGTTACTGCAACCATGGAAATGAGAACTTTTTAAAATCCTGAGAGTAGAAAATTGGACAAATTGTAGAAGAACAAGCATATTTTAGCTTGTTTAGGGATCTGCTTAACAGGATCTCATGGTAGACAACCCTGGAAGGCAAAAGGGTCCAGGACAGCTTGTTGATCTTCAAGGCCGAGGTACTGAATGACTTTTTTTGCCTCAGATTTTATTACTAAGGCTGCCCTGCAGGAGCCTACTAGCATTATCTGTGGAAGTGAAGCAATACTATGATAGAAGAAGGTAATGTCAGGGAGCACTTGAGGAAATGGGATGAGAAAGGATGCATCAAAGAGTACTGAGTTGGCTCCAGTCACTGAGAGGCCTTGCTTGTTTTTGAAAGGTCATAATGAACAGACAAGATTCCTTGTGACTGGAAGATAGGAAATGACACACCAATTTACAGGAAATAGAAGAAGGAGGATCCAGGAAATTACAGGCCAGTCAGCCTCACCTAAGTCCTTAGGAAGGTTATGTATCAAATCCTTCTTGAAGCCCTGTCCAAGGAAGATGAAAAAGTAATAGTGAAGAGCCAGCAAGGATTTATGAAGGGTAAAGCATTCCTCACTAATGTGATAGTTTTCTATGATGAAATTACTGGATCTATGGAGAAAATGCAGCTGTTGAGTCTTGAATTCAGCAAATTAAATAAAGGCTGGATCAGTGGACTTCAAGGTGAGTGAAATTTGTCTGGATTGCCAGGCCTAAGGGCTGTCACTAGTGGTGCTAGAGTCCCATTGGTGGCTTGTAGCAACTGGCATCCCTCAAGGGTCAATATGGGGGCCAATACTATTAAATGTCTTTATAAATATTTTGGATGATAGGAAACGAGTATATTCTCAGCAAATTCACAAATTATTCCAATCTGGGGGAAGAGTCAATGCACTGGAGACTAAAACTGCTATTCAGAGAGATTTAGTCTGGAAAAATGGGCTAATGGAAACCTCATGAAGTTCAACAAAGGCAAATGCAGAAGTCCTGCATCTGGGTTAGAATAACCCTGTGCATCAGTAGTCTAGACACTGGTCAGAAAGCAGCTATCAAACACACTGACCTGAAAGTGCTGGTCAGTAATCATTTCAGTGTATGTCAACTGTGTGTCCTTTCAAGAAAGGACCAACTGCATACTAGGCTGTATTGGCAAGAATGAAACCAGCAAGTCCCTACCATCCCACGAACGAGGCCCTGACACCACCTAGGGATGTGCTTGCTGGTACATATCAAATGTATATGAGCAAGCAAACAGAATAGACAGTTATGAAAGTGTTTGAGTCTTTACAAAGCCCTGGCCCACTTTAACTTATTGTCTTCTTTCAGGAGCAACAGAATCAAGGATCAAAAAAATCATTGAGAAGCGTACAACCTCTGAATATTACACTGTAATTATAATATTATATAGCAGAGTCAAACATCATTTTTCCATCAGAGAAAGGTAATTGAAAAACATTAAAGAAAATTAATGGAAGTGCAATAAAACTGAAAATGCTAAAGGAAAAAGAACAGACAACTATATAGTGATGATGGTGATTGCATACTTAGATACCTTTCAAATAAAGGCTCTCACAAATATCTAAAAATATAGTGAGAATTTTTTAGAGCCTATGTGTATTACTGAGTGAAGGAATAAAGGAACCCGAAAACAATATAGGATTGAAATGTATAGTTGTTGCCAACTCCAAACTTAAAACACAAAAAAACCCCCACCCCAGACTGGTAAAGTTTTGGAGCATGTTTATTAAAATTAATTGAGATTGAATATATCAATTTGTATTAGAACTGTAGAAAACAAATGAGAACTTCACTGAGTATCTCTGAATCCTACTGAATTCCATTTTCAAAGTACTTGAGAACACAACTCTCTACTTTCTATCAGGAAGATATGTGTGTCCAAATAAACACAGCTCTTTAGAAATCCTCCTTCTCATTAGAAATTAGAGTTCATGAGAAAGGTCTGAAGTACTTACATTTAATCCCTGGCATTCAGAGAGATTTAAGCCTTGCAAATTCTTACATGCACCTAAAAATAATAAAAAAGTGAATAATAAGAGTGAACAGTTCAAATTCTCAGTGTACAACACAAACATAAGAATTCATACTACAGATTCAGTCCATCAAGGCCTCCCTTAAACCACAACCACAGCAGATTACTGAGAAGCACCAAAAAAACCCCAAAAGCAGAATATAAGGTTGGAGAAAGCTGTCCTGAGGAAATGTCTATTCTTACACTCCATCAATGAATGGCACACTCAGGAGCCAAGCTGTTTTCAGTCTTATGTTACCAAAGGACCAGAAAGCTACCTGATTAAGCAATCTGATGTTAGGAAATGCCAGAGTTGAGTTTTCCATATAGGTTTATGAGGTGGTGCCATTAGACCAATTGTAGGAAAAGCCCTGCTCATCTTCTGCAGGTATTGAATTTCAGAGAATTTAACTGCCTGAGACAGTCTCTTCTCTGTGCATATAATCATTATTTTTAGAAACTCTTATTTTGCAGAGACTGCTGCAATTCTAACAAAATAATGAAAGATAGATGCCTGACACTAGAAAAAACACACATCCTTTCAGCCACTCTTCTGCCAAATTTTGAGTCTATTCTCCAAGTAAAAGATGCAAAAACCCTTATTAAACATAGTAATACCTTTTGCCTTAATCTAATCTTCAAAATAACTGATCTGTTTAAACTGAAATGATCAAAATAGGCCTGATATACAGATGCCTGATATGGAAAATGCTATATGAAAGGTTTATACAGTGAAAATAAATATATTTTAAAAATATTTAAAAACACATTTTCATATGGTAAGAAAAATTACATGTTTTCAACTGCAATAAGCATTAGTACAACAATAGATCTGTATGATGTTTTCTACAGGGACTGTGGCTTCACTGATATCCTGTAACTCTGTCTAACTCAGTGCCTTTTTGAGGAGTAGGACAATACTGAGAGGGACTGCGCATCTGAAAAGAACCTAACCAATCAAAATCATCCTTAAGGCTGCTAAGCCACAGAAATTACATAGCTCTTACATGTTTTTTTTTTGCCCCAGAACTAGAAAAGACAGTTATAATTTTACATGTGAATGCGTACATGCTACTAAAAGCAGTTGCTAATTTTGGTATTATAGCTGAATATATTTTAGTTAGCAGGCAGAAATGTAATACTAGTAAAACAATCCGGACTCAGGAGATGGAAAGGAAGAGGAAGGAATTTTCCTATAATTTTTTATTACCTTTCCTACCCCAAGTTCTTTTTCTATTTCCTAGCTCTGCTGGATAGAATGAGCTATCACATTACCAGAACAATTAACAGTTCAAAACAACACAGAGGATCCCAGTTAAGATTCAAGTTATTAAAACACATAATCAATTTACACTGACTAGCATATAGCTGCCAAAAAGTTACATATAAAATGCAATTTTTCATGTAAGGGATAAAGTTGTTTATGCAAACACTCATTCGCACTGACATTCAAACCAACAGAGACTGAATGAAGATAGACAGCTGGTAACAACAGGAACAAAATGGAGAAACCAATCAATGAGTTTTCAAAGGTAATAATGGGAACCAGCCACTTGGATTAGAGGGATGCAGCAACAGGTGTAGACAAGACTGCTCCATTTGTCTAATAACTGCACAAATACCAAGAACTCTCTATAGCTGAGATATGGTTTAAATTTATCTACCAATTTCTTTTAAAATTAAAAATCTCTTTGCTTTCAAAAGTATTTTACCTGATATTAGTTCGTTTACTGTGCCACCTTTCCTCCAGACAAAAAACAAGTTTTTTGAGCCCAGATCAACAGTGTTTAGAAACAGTACATCTGTGCAATGATCTGCACTCAAGATCAATACCTTGCCAGGTGCAAAGGTCCACAATCATAGAGAAAAATTAACTAAGTAGTTACTCCAAACAGTATGATGTTCTCATTGAAGAATGAGAAAAAAGTTTCAGAAGGGATGATACTGATTAGCAAAAGAAATTTGTGAGTTTGAAAATAGTTAGAAAATACAGCAAGCTGAGGGGTTAAAATGATTTTAAGGAAAGATGACCTTATGGCCAAACTTCACTGAAGATGAAGGAAAATGGCAATACACAGGAGTACTATGGGAAATTCAGGAGGGAACACAGGCTGAAAAATTACTAAAAATACTGAGGCATTTTAGACTCGATTGTGGGCAGCAGTCCTTTTCTTCCCCTAATAATAATTCCTCAAGACTGTGTTTAGCTTTCGTAGAAAGCTGGAAGCTCCTGGCTTACCACTCTGTACTGTTCCTCCTTAGGTGGACAGACCTGCAACTGGTTTAAAGCACACCATGGCCATGACCACCAAGTTCTCTTCTGCACTCTGCCTACACTCAGATGACATATAACCTGATAAGCTCTTCTTGTGGTCTTTCTGAGACAACTTTCTCTACCTGACATGGGCCATAAGAGACATTTGGTAGTAAGCAGGGCTAGTAAATTTGTATGGTAAATACATAAATGGTAAATTTGGGCTCAACCTGAAAACGAGACTGCATTTGAGCATAGTCTATAACTGAGAAGTTGATAGGCACTAGATGTGTTCCAGTGGGTCGACATTCAGAAAGCTGGAAAGTATCAGCTTCAAGGTCCTCTTTCAAGCTCATTTTCCAAGATGAACTTAAATACAAAGAAGATTCAGCCTGATGTTATTTTCCTGAATACATGAGAACCTTTTAATAAAGATCAGTTAGAAATGGGTCCATATAGTTTCCCATGTTTAATAAAAATGAATAACAATAAACTAGAGACAGTAAAAAACAGCAACACAAAAAAAAAAAAAAAGAGATAGGACATTAAATGTTCAAAGTATTTGTGAAGCTCCAAGTAGTGTGATGATTATTTGACCGAATACTGTATATTATGTTCAAGCCTCTACGAAAATGCCTGTTTCATCTGGTGTAATGTTTTACTTCTCTTCCAGCACAGGGATCCCACATACTCCAGCTGTGTCTCCTCAGATCTGTACAACACTGATTAAGATTATCCAAAAATTTCAACCGTTACAGCTGTCACAGAAAATAGCTGGGGCCAGTTGAATGTCAGGATGCAAGTAGTTACTATTATACTACTACTACTTCTTTGTAAAGCATCTGACAGTAGGAAGACAAGGATTAGGAGTTTGAGAAACAATGAAAGGGAAAACATCTTACGGAGAGCATCTAGCACTGTTAAGCGCAATGCCCAAGGCCTACCGTGTGATATATACACTTATCTTCATGAGAAATACCTAGATTGTCAGGAAAGAAAATTGATTTTTGTGGCACCTGATTGGCCAGAGGATTTAAAACACATGCTGCTAGCAAGAAACAGGATTCGTAAACTGAAGAACAACATGTTTTCCAAGTACAAAGCACTGAAAAGTCTGGATTTACAACAGAATGATATATCAAAAATTGAGAGCGAGGCTTTTTTCGGTTTGGATAAACTCACCACACTCTTACTTCAGCATAACCAAATTAAGAGTTTATCTGAGGAGATTTTTGTTTATACACCCAGTCTAAACTACCTACGTCTTTATGATAATCCCTGGCATTGCAACTGTGAACTAGAAGCTCTTGTTACAATGCTGCAGGTTCCAGCAAACAGGAATTTGGGAAATTATGCCAAGTGTGTGCATCCAATAGGACTGAAAAATCAAAAGCTAAAGCAGATAAGAGCTGAACAGCTATGTAGTGAAGAAACCAGGCAGGACCCCCAAAATATAAAACGGGAAAAGCCTGAAGCTGCCAAACCAGAATTTGATTCCGCTTCATGCCACATGTATGTGTTTCCTGTACCAACTCTCAACTGCAGAAGAAAAGGTTTGTATCTGTCTTTATAACTGAAATAATGATTTTAATATTCTTTAATATTCTTGCTCCTTTACTACATTTATTCACATACTATTTACAGCAAATTAATATAGAACTAGTACCCACATTACTTTAAGTACTTCTGTTGTTTTTTTCTCATAACTACAGTCAACAAGTAGGAGTTCTTTCTGCATGCTACCTCTACTCTGCCACCCTGACTCCACAGATATCCTTTAGTGCTCTGGTATAAGACATCAAACAAAAGTCAACAGGAATAAAATTAAGAACACACTTACTGAAGGACCAGCACCTCACAAGTTACCAGTACCTCATAAGTCTGATTTTACAACTATAAACATACTAATTAAATTACAGCTGTGCTGAAATTATTGCACAGATAGAGAAAAGCAGTGTCTTTTCTTCTTTCCAGTGTACAAACCCAAACAACTTTGACAGAAGTGATCTGTGAAACAGGACTGGAGCAGCCAGCTGTTCTTACAGTGCCAAAAGGAACCTGGCTGCAAAGGAGAGCTATTGCATCCTCACATTTTCTGTGCAAGATTTCTTCTACTAAGGGAAGAAATTGTATGATTTTGTTCATAAAGAAATACTTCCCCTATGTGCTTCTTCCCAGCACCCAGCAAACATTTCAAAATTGAAGTGCCTTCAAGAAATGTTTTTCAAACACTCGGATCCATTCCATTTCTAAATCCTTCTCAGGCTCTTAAAAGCCACAGTTAAGCCTTCAGGGTAGACCAGATGGGGCACAACTCAACAAAAAAGTGTACATTTATTCATCTTTTATTTCCCACACTTTATCCCATGATAAAACAAAGCAAACAATCAAATATTGAGAAAAGACTCATTCTTTAACATTACAAATCTGAAATAAAAAGCATTACTAGAAGTAGCCAAAACTGGGAGTTTTTTTTCCCAAGTTTTGCAAA
The DNA here is from genome assembly GCF_028554395.1 of Pezoporus wallicus. Lineage (NCBI taxonomy): Eukaryota > Metazoa > Chordata > Aves > Psittaciformes > Psittacidae > Pezoporus > Pezoporus wallicus. The sequence continues at coordinate 92,014 of NW_026640165.1, forward strand.
GCATAGTCTGCAATACCGAATCACTGCACTATGGTTTGCCCACTTGTATCTTGTGTTGTGTTTGCTAAACTTCTGTTTGCTTGAACAGTGACTTCAATTTCTGTAACTACTCTGTGCACCCTTACTCTTGGGCCTTAATGCCAGCGCCAAGCACAGAAATCAGTATAAGGTGACAATACCTAAATATAAAGATTTAACAATTTCAGTATTTGATTTCATGGTTTATCTACTACGTATGGCATAAAAAATGGTCCACATTTTTACTTTTTTCCACCTTTTAAATTCCTTTCTTCTTCCTATGACTCGCTTTTCTCTATGTCTTACCAGGCATCTTTCTCATTAATATTTTATGCTTTTTTAAGTGGCTAACATTAACTAATTTCTGAATATTCCCATAACCATACCTTTCCTTGTAAATAGGATCTTAATTATTCGATTATAGATTGCAATCTTAATTATCCTTCATAAAATCTAAATTATATCATTATTACCTTACATCTCCACTAAACCGTGCTACTGAACAGAAACCAAGCACATATTAAAATCTTAATAGAAGAGAAGGCTGACCTTCTGGCTCTCCCCATCTAGTGATGTCAAAGAGATGAGCTGAACACATGAATATTTTCAAAAAGATTCAGCAAGAAAAATGTTACTTTTTTCAGTAAGTTCACAGAAATATTCAATGTGGTCTGCTCTTTATGGGAGTTTCACAGGCTTTTATGGTATTTTTTAAAAACCTGTTTGCTGTCTTAAGTATTAATAATGAAGGAATAATGTTACATCAAGCTCTACATGAGTGAACTAGACTACATGAGGGTACAGGAACTCCCTCCATCAGGTCAAGAAGTCCAGCCCAGGACTTCCTGAATGTCTAGCACAGAAACATTGAGTACATTCAATATTCTATAGTAAGTATCAGATCTACTGTGCATACTCTTGACAGCTGGATGCAAATACCCCACGGATATTTAGGATTTCTGAACATAACGTAATCTTTGATGAGAGCACTGTACTTCCTTTGCATATGATTACTGTGCAGCAGATGCACAATTTCATTGGATTTTTCATTAGAAATACGAGTATAATCCATATTAACAAGATTTCAGAGTCAGAAAAAAGGTGTATCAGTTTCCCAACCTGTAAGATAACATGAAAAGCTGCAATTCATTATTCCCTTACGATGGAGGGAATGAAGTGACAAGCAGTGTACCAGAACAATGCATCTCTAAGGAGATAAAACAGGCCATCAGCTTTCAGTTTATGTCAGAGAGCTCACGAAAGAAACATCTTAAAAATACATATAACCATGTGTATGTTCTCCTTTTTGAAGAACTTGTTTATATTCCATCAGACCAGTGATACACACCAGATCTTTCAGTACTTCAGAATGAATCTTACGTCTTTTATTCTGTTTTACCAAAAAAAAAGCAACAAAAGTTGGATACAGAAGTCATTTCTGTTTGCTTTTCCGCAAAAGAATTAGTATTTGCAAGAACAGCTGAAAAAATCTGCTTTCTAGTACTGACAAACTCTCAAAGTCTCAAATTCAAGCATAATTTTCATTCATTTGCTGATAAGTAGGCCCTGAAACTTTGACATCTGCACTAGCAGGAAGCACTCCAACCAGAGCAGGCTGGAGTAGTTATAACATTTATGTGTTTAGAATACCAAAGCTCTGCTCAGAATCAAATACGAGTCAGGAAGACTCTGACATGCTGCTTTAGACATCTACAGAACTTTAGAAGTACACTGACAGCAAGGATTTCAGCACAGATCCAGGAGCTACTTGCTTTCAGTCAGAGATGGTCAAATAAGAGATAACAATCATTTTCTTGTAGCAACAGCCAGGATTATAACCCCCATTAAGTAAACATAATCCTAGAGATTAAGTTTATTAACATTATCCTGTGAAGATTCAAACCACAGTCTGCACTTCTCAAGAATGTGCCCTTACTACTAGACGAGAAGCTATTCTTCCTGTAACTCTTGCAAGGAGCAAGGAACATTATAAGGATACGCACACAGTCCTTGGATACTTTGGTAGGGAGAACTAGATAGAATGACACTATGCTACCTGTAAGTATTGTAACAAATATAAAGTCTTCAATATTACTAAAACACTCCATACAGTAACTACAGAACTATGAATATTACTATATTTTAATTGCTGATACAATTTTAGAACATTTTACCTTTTGGCAACATAGAACAAAGGATGTAAGACAGCACACTATCATTTGATCATGGAAGAACCAATGAACATTTACCAAGGAACATTTTTTAATATAATTACTCTGATTTCTTTTCTTTAAATAATCAAGCCCTTAACACATGCTTTTTATTAGTATAGTATTTTCACTACTCACCCTACTCCTATGTGAAAGAATAGTACAGTTCTGTTAGAATAAAAATATAAACCGCAGAGGCTTTACTATAAGCACTACTGAAGAGTGCAATTTACAGATGAAATGTAAATATACAAGTGAACAAAGCAAAGAAATTCAGAAGTTGAAGAAACATGTCGACACTACTATTGAGGATAAAAAGGAGAAAACAAGAAGCAATGCTAGACTGACAAAATTCTGTGGTACCTAAGCAGAAAGAATAATCTGAAGCTAACAGTTGTTTCCTTTTCATTTTTTTTTAAGATTTAAAGAAAGTTCCAGGTAACATACCTCCAGATATAGTTAAACTTGATTTGTCCAGCAACAAAATTAGACAACTACGAGCCAAAGAGTTTGATGATGTCAGTGAACTGAAGATATTAAACCTAAATGGTAATGGAATAGCCTACATTGATCCTGGTAAGAATAATTTAAAACAGTCATTAAAAAGTGATTGGTGTTATTAAATTTAAACTTTAATAATGTCTATCAGATATAAATGTGGGGGAAAAGGATTTTAAATTTGAGAAACTGGTTCAAATTTTACCTTTTGTACCACTCAATTCATAGAGTAAAGGTTTGCACTGAAATGTATTCATCATGGAAGTCAATGAAGAGACACTGATTTCAGCTGCCCTTTCTTAACACTAAACCAAGCAAGTGCAAAATTTAATTGTGCAGACTGAAGGCTAATCACTTCCCAAAATGCGAAAGAGCTGAATGATGTTTTCAATATCTTTGCTGAATCTAAGAAAACTTGTCACATAATGAGGCTGCTTTTAAATTATATTGGACAATAAAGTAAAAGACAAAGGAAAAGTATTTAAACACTTTTGGGTTAAAAATCACAACATATAATTGCTCATAATTTATACATTATTAGAACTCAAATGGCCTTGTTGGCAGTTTGCTTATAGCCTATGTGTATTCAGTTTTTCATTATGAAAGCAGACACAAGGAGACAGGTAGAAGTATGAAGCAAAAAGAGCCTTCTCTAGTAGCATTTTGGCAGTTAAACAACAGTAGCAATCAGTACACTGGTACTTACAAGGTTTAACATTACAGGTAGTTGATTTACTTAAATTAAGACTTCCACCATTAAATGAAATGGTATATTTGCAAAAAGTATGAACTGCTCTTTGAAATGTGACTCAGAAGCTTTATTATGAAGCTCTATGTTATTATCTTCCATATCTTAAAACACTAATTTAAAGGTTCTACGCACACACACAAATACACATGTACATACAAACGCTATTAGCCCTGCACATTAGTACATAATAAATTCCCATATTTCTACTGTATCACAGCAATAACAGTTGACTTCTATGAGCAAATAAAACATTCATTCACCTTCACTGTATCTATTCCATACTCATGCATGCCCATTAAGAATATTATAACCTTACCAGCAATACAACTCCCCTAATGTCAATATATTTATACCAATACCTCACTTCTCAAGGTTCAAGACATATTTTAAAGTTCAGAGTTTGGAAAGTCTGTTTTTGCAGCCTTCAGCCCCTCCCAAATTAATAAATGTATAATTACGAAAATGTTTCTCCTGTTGCAGGTATGCATGGGTTTTTTCTAACTTGCTTTTATGAGGTCCCAATAACCATTTTTCTATTGACTAGCTGCTTTCTCAGGCCTCAATAACTTAGAGGAGCTGGATCTATCAAACAACAGCTTGCAGAATTTTGAATATGGAGTACTGGAAGATCTTTACTTTCTAAAAATACTGTGGCTGAGAGACAACCCTTGGAGATGTGATTACAACATTCATTATCTGTTCTACTGGTTGAAGCATCACTACAATGTTCACTACAATGGCCTCGAATGCAAAATGCCTGAGGAATACAAAGGATGGTCTGTCGGAAAATATGTTCGAAGTTATTATGAGGAATGCCCAAAAGACAAGCTGCCCATTTATCCAGAAACTTTTGATCTGGACAAAGATGATGAGGAATGGGAGCGACACAAAGAACAATCGGTTCAAACAGTAAAGAAGCATGGTGTAATTGTCACTGTGATAGGCTAACAAGGGAATCCTTCCTTTCTTTTTTTTAGTACATTCAAATATTTGATACTCTGACAAAGAAAAACATGCTGTTTACATTTTTTGTTAATTGTACTGATTCTTTGTAGGACTATCTGCCTACAAAGATTTCTGTTTATTGCAGTTAATTACAGAATGGCATTAGTTACACAGCATCCTTCATCAAGTAATTGTTTCTGACCATTTGGTCTGGACATTCTTGTGAAATATTTTGGCAAGTATTTGAAACTATATGGTAGAAATCGATAGACACAAATGTACATAGTGTGGTGGGGAGGAGCTGTCTTATGCATGAACACAGCTTTTGTGCTGTCACGGAACTTGCTGCAGGATTGTGACCAAGACACATTTTTCCTGAATGTGTTGTCAGTCCTTTGTATCTATCACTTTCCAGAAGTATTCCCAGAAAACATTTCTAAGATTTTTGTATCAGCTTCCTGTTGTTTTACTGTATACAAAAAAATCAATCTGAAGAATAATTTTAAATACAGTTCTAGAAAAACACAAATAGCAGTCTTTATACTGATTAGGATTCAAACCCGGAAGCTGGGTTCTACCTGCTGATTTACCAGTGTTTCTGTTCAGTTTTGAGTGAGTAACTCAGCATCTGCCTCTTCTGTACCCGATCTGCCTGAAAGCCATGAGCAGCCAAGACATGGTTGGTTCCCAAGCCCTAGCTCAACATGCTCACATTTGCCTTGTTCAGTACGTAGAGCTGAAGTCTTTCTAGGAAGCATTTCAGGTTGTCATGTCAGTTTGACATAGATTACACGACATCACTTTAAAAAAGACCATGTGAATATTGCTGTAGCCTACATCCCACATGCCAGTGCCCATCCACACTGCAGGTAAGTAGCTATGCGTTTGAGTGCGCACTAAAAGTGCAGGAAATTCCCAAAGTCTGCCCTTCCACCCAGCTCATTTGTAAAATGTGCATTATAGCACCTCCTTATCACACAACTGCCTATGTGAATATACATTCATTACAAACTGTGATTAGTCTAATGCTATGATAACTGAGACATACAAATGCCTCAGCTAAGTAGACAATATCCCTAAAGATAAAATTTGTTGCTATATAATATAGTGGCTGAAAGTTCTTTTTAGACAAAAAAGGGTTTCTACTGAAAGACTGTTCCTAGTTTTTAAATAATAGCTCTGTTTTTTTTTCAATTTCTGCATCAGTTAATATTGAACTAGCAGAACTAGTGCCTCTTATAACAGATATTATAAACCCTTTTTTACACATGGAAAGGAAAAGTAATTACCCAAGCTCACATGGAGGGCAAGAAGATGCTGGTTTACAACCCGGCTTACAACTTCAGTATTCCCAGCTCAAACCCAAGACCAATCTCCTGCTCTTAGACGAGTAAGAAATACCTAAGTGCAGGTTAGAGAAGCAGGGCCAAAACTTTAAATATCTGTTGACTACCACGGAAGAAGTTCTGGAACACTTCAGGGAGAAAATTTGCTCCTTTAAAGATATGCACAAAATTATGGCATTGTGGTTTTCCCTGGTGCTTTAGCCACAAGCCCAAAAGGTCACCCATTTTGTTTTAGAAGTGCAATACAAAGCACACAGTGCTTCTATGCTAACATAGAAGAACAACATAAAGGAAAAATTCAGAAGTTACTAAGGGTGGTAGGAATGCCAAAGGATCCTTAAGCAAACACAAGACATTATTAACTCCATTCCTTCATAGAATGGTTTGGTTTGGAAGGGACCTCAAAGATCATCTAGTTCCAACCCCTCTGCCATGGACAGGGACATATTACTCATGTCCTAAGTGATTCATATTATGAATGTATTTAATGGTGCTTTACTGATAAACTGAATAATTTAGCCATGTCTTCCACAACATCTTTTGAAAACTTCATAGCAAAACCAACAGTATCTGACTCATCCCTGCTCCTGGGAATATCTTAAGCATTATCTTAATTATGGAACACAGATGAAAATCCCATTTGGTCAGTAATATTCAATAGATGGGGCATTTTCTTGAAACTTGAAAGTGATGAAAGAAAAAAAATCTCTCATAAGCAGTAGCCAGCATTAAGTGAAGCGCTTATCCTCCTCCTCCTTTCAAGTTCCAGGGAATTACTTCAGTACGGAATGGAACTACTGAGCATGATTGAAAAGGACAGACAATGGAACCACCGCAGAATATCTGTTGTTAGCAGCACAGCCAATGGAGAAAAGCTGAGTAGGAAAAAATGAATTTAACATAGAATCATAGAATTTTTTCGGTTGGAAGAGACCTTAAAGATCTTTCAGTTCCAAACCCCCTGCCATGGGCAGGGACACCTTCTGCTGGACCAGGCTGCTCCAAGCCCCTGTGTCCAACCTGGCCTTGAACTCTGCCAGGGATGGGGCAGCCACAGCTTCTCTGGGCAACCTGTGCCAGCGCCTCAGCACCCTCACAGAAAAGAATTTCTTCCTTATATCTAATCTAAATCTCCCCTCTGTCAGTTTAAAGCCATTCCCCTGCGAGGTCATATTGAACTTCTTGTCAACCAACACCCCCAAGTCCTTCTCCTCAGGGCTGCTCTCAATTCAGTTTCCACCCACCCTGTGGTTGTGCTTGGGTTTGCCCTGACCCAGGTCCAGGACCTTGCACTTGGCCTTGTTGAACTTCATGAGGTTTGCACCGACCCACCTTTCAAGGAGCGCATTCTTTGCGATTGTATGAACTAGAAAAGTATAGAGGAACTATGAAGGTAGCACAGGAGGAGGCAGCCCAAGGAAAAAGACAAAAATATATTTGAAAAACACATATGGAGACAATGACTAACAATAAAACCTTCAGCATTACAGGGTTAATTACTATTTCTCTGAAATGCACTGTAAGTTGAAGTAAACCCTCCATGAAACACCACAGTCACAAACCACAATTTAACGCTGACATTTCTTTCTTTCTGTACTAATTTAATCACAGAATCCCAGAAGCCCTTCCACGTATAAAAGAAAATCATGGACGCCCCTCTTCCTTTATATGCTTTTTAAGTCCTTTCAGTAATTTCTGTCTTGATTCCCCTTCTCTCTCTCTCCAAATCCAAGAAATAATTGCATGATAGTACATTTTATTCCTGATATGCATTTTATGTACTGCCTTAAAGGGTAAACTACAGTACTCTGCAGACACAGTGCCCTTCTCTCTACACAGCACATATGAAACACAGAAAAAACTCTTTTGACCCATGTTTTGCCATGACAGAGTGTAAGAAAAGAGACAGGTCTGTCAATCCTGTGACACTAGTGGCAATAAAAAGCTTCAAAAGGCTCTGAGGAAATCGTAGCTCCTGCCGTATGAATATGAATGGCAGCTTTTAAACACAGCTCCCAGTCGCACATGGAAGTCTAATGATTCTCTAAAATCACTGAGTGGGTGGAGTAACACCACAAGCAGCTGAGCTGTAACCCATGCATCTCATACACTCATTTTTTCTTTGGCAAAATGAAACATTTATTTCGCAAAGAGTCTGAGCTGGAATCGTGTAACATTCGTATGTAGGCATTAAACAATGACTATTATTTCATGCACATACCACATAGCAAAGTTGCAGTACATAAAAACAACATTTAAAAGTAGCAGCTAATTAATTTAAAAAAGAACATTAACATGATTAGCCAGCTAAACAGACCTAAAACCCCAATTGATATCATGGCTTTTTACCATTAACAATAAAAACAGGCTGCCAAAATCTGTGTAATCTTGGATTTATTTGAAAAGATGAGGTCAGAACTGTAGCTTGGGGAAGTTCTAATGGAAAGGTTCATCATATCTGTAGCCTGTAACTGAACAGACAGTTCAACACAGTTTGTTAGCTGAAGAAATGTCAGAGGAACAGAATTTCAGTAGGATTTAGAATCACTAAGAAAAAAAAAACCAAAATAGTCTTGCAGCAATTTTAAACCATCCACAAGAGCTTCAAAAGAATGGCAAAAGTAGGCTGTATGACCAATGAGGTTTAACAAAATAAATACGTAATTAACCTAAATAGCAATACTACGCTCACATAAATGTGTTTCATTGTTAAAAAGAACTACTGGGTGTCTTCAAAGTTAGAAGAAACAGCTTTATAAATCAGTGTTTTTAAAAGCCCCTGTGGACCATCACACACGATTCAGCACAATTAGTTTAATAGCACTGAGTAGATGTAAATAGACAAAATCTTTGATTTTGAGCCTACAGAAAAAAAACTAAAATATCAACAAAAATGAAAAAAATACATAATTTGTAAATACACAAATTTAATTTAGTGTCTTTGATATGTAATATAAATGGAAAAGGATGGCTATCAACATGCTGATATTCCAACTGATATAATCAACATGCTGATATTTCTAAGTTAAATTATTTTAATACATTAATATTAATACTTATTATTTACTAATTAACAGTTTAATATGTTTAATATCAGTTAAACAATGCAACAGAAAACAGCGTGTGTATATAAAGTTTTGTTCTACCACAACTTTACATGTTTTTAGCTTAAAATACAATAAACATTATTATGGTTTTAGCTTTGTACTCAAATACATAAGGAAAAAAGAATCATAACAGGTTTTAACCTTTCTAAATACAGCCCCCATAATAGAGGCAACATGGCTGTGTATGATTTTTCATCTTTGTTTTATTAGTTGCCAAAGTTCATTATAACATTAAATTAAATTATTTCACTAAACAACTTGCATGCTGATATCATTGAGAATGGTCTTTTCTCCTGCAATTTAAAAGCCAAGACCGTGATCAAATACTCTTTTTATTTTAGCCAATTGTTCTTTTCTGCCACCACTCTAGAGAGCAAATTGTTCTCACCCATAATTACACAGTCACTTTCTAAAACAAATGAAAACACACTGAAATTGTTATAGGCTGCATCAACAATTTCAATCATGTGCTATCTGATTAAATAATAAATCCATTATAGTCTCAAAAAATCAAAATACAATTTTGATTTGGAAAATAAAGGCATTTTCCTTTTCTTTTCTATGAATTTGCATTCAGTTAAAGTGTAGGTTAGAAAAGAGTAAATCAGTAACATTTGCCTGCTTCAGAAATCATAGAATCATAGAACAGTTAAGTTGGAAAGGACCTTAAGATCATCTAGTTCCAAACCCCTGGCCATAGGCAGGGACACCTCACGCTAAACCATGTAACTCAAGGCTCTATCCAACCTGGCCTTGAACACCGTCAGGGATGAACTGAAGTAAAGCTGTGACAGTAACCAAAAACATTGCCTGGGACCTTGCCTAGTTGTAGCAAAAGAGTTTTTTCTCATGAAAACGCTGCCAGGATGTTTTAACACTCTTCAGGATAAAATGTCTGAATGACAGTTAGGATGCAGGGTAATTTCACAGCTAGCACTGACCCTCTAACACTGACCATAAAAGCTTTTATTCTCCCTCCCCACTTCTCTGCCAGAGAATGAAGTTGCATTGAGAAGAAGATTACTGACCTGAAACTATTCCAAAATGCTATCTGATCACATGGTCACATGAACTTCCGCACATATTCTCAGTAAGGAGTTAGATGCTTTTCTACTTCCAGAGGGACTCTGTTTTGGCAGCAGAGTCAAGCACCTATTATTTGTGCTAAAACTGAAACACCACATTAATGTCTTGGACCATGTCTGGACTCTTTTTTTGTGTGTGTATGGCTGTGAGTTTCTTGTTTGGGACCAGCAACAGTACACCCTAGGGGTCAATACTGGGTCCAGTTCTGTTTAACATAGAACCACAGATTGGTTAGGGGTTAGGGCTGGAAAAGATCTTAAATTCATCTAGTTCCAACCCCCTTACCATGGGCAGGGACACCTCACACTAGACCATGTTGAGATAGACTGTATGCTCAGCAAGTTTGCATTTGACATCAAACTGGGAGCAGTGGCTACTACACCAGGGGCCCATGCTGCTATCCAGAGGGACCTTGATGGGCTGGAGAAATGAGCTTGTAGGAACCCCATGAAGTACAACATGGAGAACGGCAAAATCCTGCACCTGGGGAGGAACAATCCCATGCATACATGCTGTGAGCAGCCCAGCTGGAAAGCAGCTTGGCAGAAAAGGACCTGAGGGTGCTGGTGGACACCAGGTTGAACATGAGCCAGCCGTGTGCCCTTGTTACAATGAAGGCGGATGGTATCCTGGGCTTCATTAGGAGGAATATTGCCAGGAGGTTGAGGGAGGTGACCTTTCCCCTTTACTCAGCACTGGTGAGGCTGTACTTGGAGTACCATGTCCAGCTTCAGGGTTCCCAGTACAAGAGACATGGAGATACTGAAGATTATCCAACTAAGGGCAAAAAGATGATTAAGGGACTGGAGCATATCTTCTATAAGGAAAGACTGAGAGAGCTGTGAATGTTCAGCTGGAGAAGGCTGAGGGGGCTGTTACCAATATATATAAATACATGAAGGGTGCGTGCAAAGAAGATGGAGCCAGCCCTGTTTGAGCAGATGGTTTGGACAGGTGACCTCCAGAGGTCCCTGCCAACCTTAGGCACTCTGTGATTCTGTGACAATTATCTCAGTAGAGCTGGATTCTGGCATTCAGATATATTTAAGCACATTTGCATTCCAATCTTATTTGTCATATTACAGCATTTCACACACAACATAAACATTCTATTGGCATTGTAGCAATGTTCAGTCATATGGAGATTGCTGGGGCTGGAGACTGCCATGAAGGAATGGGCTGTCTTTAAAGTAATTTTACATGCCTCATAGTCACATTGCTTCATCATGGCTGTACACATAAAGAATATAGGCAGCAAAACTGGACAATAGTAAAGCAGAGAGTGAAGACACAGTTTAAAGAGGGGATTAAATTTAATAAATGCATGTAATACTTACTGATACTTTTAAAGGTAGGGCACTGAAGAGAAGAGCAACCTTGAAGATTCAAATGTAAGACATATGGACACCACTTCTGCAAAACATTCACTACCATTTCATCCTGAACTTTATGCCTCACTGAGGAAAAATTGATCTAAAAAATTAAACGAGTTATAATTCAGTTCTAAAAATAGTATACACAAAGACACATAATTATCAAAATCACTACTGAATACAACACAGTTATGCAAACACTGAATCAATAATCAGCAAAACACAGAAATGTCTGTGTATTACATAGATAAAAATCTAGACAGCGACTGAAAATACTTAAATGTAGGGGAAGTCTGTGTCTACAGTATTTATGGAGCTGAGACAAGTCTTGAACTACCAAAATATGACATGTCAGAATATTACGTGCAAACAAAATTGTTAGACTGGAACATTTACTTCATGGAATCCTAAAGTTGCCAAAGATACTTCTTTTTCTAGTTAATGGTCTGCTAATACACTGAGATATCAAGACTACATAATCCACCACCTTAGTTTTAGTAGAACAATCCTTAAAATTATGCAAGTTGCATGGTGGGGATATCTAAATCCTTGACTAAAACCATTCTTTTTCTAAATATCTGTCAGAAGTTCAAGAAGTTTTAACAAAAAATACTGGAAAATAGTTTTAACAGTCTATCTACCAATATTTATTATTTCTTTAATAAGAAATATCTCCTTTTTGGAGAAGACTTTTTCATATCTTCTTTCAATTTGTTCATAAAAAGGCCAGAAAAAGCTTTTTTCCCCCTTTTGTATAATCTGCTAAAGCCACACTACGTCTGTTTGCTGTATATTTCATAATACATGTTTATTACCCAAATACTTCGAAAAAACAATTACTATTATTTCTATTCATAAGGCTTAGAAGTGGTTACAATACCAGGAACTTTTTCTGGGTTTTTTTCACTTTCTTCTTAGGATTTTTTTCTTCTTACATTAAAATTATCAGAATTTTTAATACTAGTTTCATTAAGATTATTAATACATCACAGGAACTTAAGACCAGACCTAATGAAGACTCCAGGCACTACAAGCTGATCTTTTAGGTGTTGATGCCGAAGGGTAGATTCAACAACTCAAATCTGAGCAAAGACTCTACAAAACGTATATGGGACATCTAAGCACATCAGAAAGTCAGTTTAAAGAAACACACAGAGAACAGGCAGCTGCTTAGAACCAGACAGTATGACATGCAAGCAGAGCATTGTTGAGACCTCCATAATTTCTTTCCCTCAGTCACTGTATGTGCCTATAGTGCTATATCCCACTTAGGGAACATGTAACTCCCAAACAGCAAATATGGGACTTCAGATCTCTTAGCCTTGCAAGGCACAGCTCTGTTCACCTTCTGGATCCCAAATGGATCTTAAGCCTAAGACACTTAACTGTCTAAATTAAGCCAAGTCTTAGTAGCCTAGCCAATTCTTTTTCACTTCCACTGATTTTATAATGGTATACCACACACAATTTTATTTGAGTTGCTCGTGTTTTTTAATTCATGTTGTTGGGTAGAACAAGTCATATTTGGGGATAAAACTTCTAGCATTCTTAAATTAAATTACCTCCTTGTCTCACTCTTGTTTAAAATAAATAAAATTGAAATAGAATATTGTGATTATCTTACATCACTCCATAATGAACTGTTCTGAGTCAGCAGCATCCACATTTGACTAACTTGAGCACATCTTGCCAGATCAACCAAATTTACGTAGCGGAAAATCTATATAAGACAAACAGACATACATGATATTAAACCTATTCAGTAAGAAGCGCTGATGTATTAAATGATACATATTCACTTATCCTAAACAAGAAGACCTATTTTAAAATTAAAAACTTCTTTCTTAGGACTTTAAACATACCTTTTATAGCAGAATGTCAATAATTACTCATTAACAGCCTTAACAAAGAGTTATGAAAATACTGCTTTGCTTAAAAGCTCATCAATTCAAGCTATGATAAAGAATGAGAGGGATGTTTCAAACCTGAGGATTTTTCATGCACTATCAGCAGTTTTATTTCACCTACCTTAAAACAACACTTGTTCAAACACCTCTCCTAAGCCTACTTGAGACAATATAATTTGGACTAAAGCTTTGTAGACTAACTATAGTACTTTTAAATTCAATTTAAATTACCTTTGAAGAGTTTTTGTATTTTCTGCCTCAGAGGTCTTTTTAACTTAACTAGTTTAATTTGGTAAAGATATCTATAAATCTTTAATCTCAGAATATTAAAATAAATGTGTTATATTATGGTAGAAAAAAATATACAAGTTATACTGGTAGTCCATTTTATATAGGTAAATATTTCAAAATATACTGCTACCACTAAGCAACATATTGAAAAATTAAATTACAGCGTTTTAAAAAGGTCTTGTCCTGCTAAATAATCATAAACACAGCAGTGTCAGGCCATAAAAGTAAGAGACTGAATGAAAAGGACATTTGGCAAGCTTGTGCCATAGCTCCTCACCTGCCATTTTTATGACCAATTGTCAAATGGTATTTCTGCCAAGAGAATGCTAATGTTTTATCTTAGAAGAAACTTGGTAAAATTAAATAAGGGAAAATACAGTAAAATTGAATGTCTTTGCTGTAGAAGCAGACACGCATTATATTATAACCATGTGAAAATGCAAGATGCATTTAAGACTCAAAGACAAAAAGCATATGCAGACTTTTATATAAGACAGCTGGATTATTTACATACTAAAAATTCCAATATCCATAATCATTTGCAGAACTGAAATGCTACATCATGTGTTGAAATACAAATGTCTGACGTGAAATGCAACACTTAAATGTTCTGAGTATGAAAAAGAAACCAGTTGAAAGGAACACAGTTAATACAATCCTACATGACTTTCCTAAAGAAACTTTTCTATAAGGAAAACTTTATGCTCATCATGTAATTAATTTTCTAATTGCACTATCATACATCTATGCAAAAGTTTAAACCTGGTATGTTAATTAGTTGGTAGTGAAAATACAAAAAGAACTTTCTACTTTTATCCCATAACTTGTCACTGAAGAGGAATTTTTCTTATTAATACACATTTTCAAAGAGCTTAGCACTTAATATATATACTTTAATAGCAAGATGTCAGAGTGAAAACATACCAAAGATGCCAATGTGTTTTATAGAACATAAGTACTTCCATATTAGTTATACAACTTTCCATACAATGATGCATACAATAAAACCTGGTTTTCATTATAGCAGTATATGAGATATGATTTGAAATATGATCCAGAAAAAATAATGCATACTCAGTACAGACTTCACTCAGACTGCACTGGCACAAGGGAAATCTTGAGTCAAATAGAGGTTTTGAGACTCAAATGAATGTTGTACTCAGAAGCAATACACATAAAGCATTTGTAAAAGTAAGGAGGTAATTGCAAATTTTGTTTCACTTCTGGTAATCAACATAGTGAAGTAGTGAAGAGTGACTACATGTGTAGAGTTTGACACTGCCCCACACGACATCCTTGTCTCTAAGTTGGAAAGACATCAATTTGATAGGTGGATCACTTGGTTGATAAAGAACTGGCTGGCTGGCTGCATGCAAAGGGTTGTGGTCAATGGCTTAATGTCCAGCTGGAGACCAGTAACGAGTGGTGTCCCTCAGGGATCGGTGTTGGGACCGGTCTTGTTCAACATCTTCGTCGCTGACATGGACAGTGGGATTGAGTGCGTCCTCAGCAAGTTTGCCGATGACACCAAGCTGTGTGGTTCAATTGATACTCTGGAGGGAAGGAATGCCATCCAGAGGGACCTTGACACACTTGTGAGGTGGGCTGATGCCAACCTCATGAGGTTTAACCATGACAAGTGCAAGGTCCTACACCTGGGTCAGAGCAATCCCAGGCACAGCTACAGGTTGGGCAGAGAAGAGATTCAGAGCAGCCCTGCGGAGAAGGACTTGGGGGTGCTGGTCGATGAGAAAATGAACATGAGCCGACTTCAGTGTGCGCTTGCAGCCCAGAAAGCCAACCGTATCCTGGGCTGCATCAAAAGGAGCGTGACCAGCAGGTGGAAGGAGGTGATCCTGCCCCGCTACTCTGCTCTCGTGAGACCTCACCTGGAGTATTGTGTGCAGTTCTGGTGTCCTCAACATAAAAAGGACATGGAACTGTTGGAACAAGGTGTTCAAGGCCAGGTTGGACAGAGCCTTGGGTGAGATAGTTTAGTGTGAGGTGTCTTTGCCCATGGCAGGGGGGTCGGAACTAGATGATCTTAAGGTCCTTTCCAACCCTAACTATTCTCTGATTACCAGAGTTCATGTTACCGTGGTTTAATTTGGTTATACTGAAATGCGCTCTATAATAAATTAGTCACTAAAAAATTGTTAGAATCAAAAAGGGATTTTCTAATAAAAAGGATGTTTCATTAAGGGAAATACTCCTTCCTTAGGAGAAGCTTTTATCCTGATTTACATTCTGTGCAGTTCTACTGAAATGAACAGGATTAAAAACTGTATCTGCTAGAACCCATTTTTATCACAGAAATTAAGTTCAATTAAAAGAAATAAGCAGAAATAGCAAGAGTATTTTACCAAGATTTAAAAAGAAAAAAAAGTTTCAACTTATAGAAGCTATCCAAGGGCTATAATTTCTTTAGCTAGAGAAGGACAAATCAAGTAGGAAAATCACTGATAATGCGGCTTTTACCACTAGCATTTAATTGCATAGGTAATGCATTCAAGCAATTTGCCAGCTCCTCAAAATATGCGGTTGTCTCACAAGATGTCTGCATTCACTTCATATACACCACTTAAAACAATTCTTAAAAATCAGCTTTTCTGGCTATATTTTTTTTCTGGAATCCTAGGAGCATGCTATAGCCATATTCATTTTAAAGATATTTAGGTAGTTCAGAATTCAAGGACTTACAACAGCTTTTTAAAGAACAGAACTGTATAGGTTCTTTTCAATAGCAAATTTCTTCCATACACCACATGCCTTCAAATGCTTACATCCCATGATAATTATAGGCAGATCTATCACAGGCTTCTCTAATAAAAAGTCTGTTTCATTTGGACATGTGGATTATTTCCTTAACTTCAAAACTCAATCTAATTTAAAAACTTAAGGAATTCTGATACAGCTCACAAAAAGTATTTAAAGAAATGGAACTATATGACTTGTTAGAATAAAAAATTAAATATTGAATGAATTATTATGCATTAATAGGGTTTAGGTTCATATCAGAAGAACAAAAGCGAAGCTTTTACTTTGACACTGTCTCACTAGTAACTTTTTGAATTTTCAGTTCTGGAAAGGGTCTGTTGAAACATTTATTTCCTGGTAGGTCAAGCCCACAGTAACCAGCTTTAGAGCACAGCAATCATTTTCTGTCAATAACTCAATGTCAGTGTACTGTGGTACCTCTTACTTGTTTAGGAAACTGCAATCTACAAAGCAAATGGTTTCCAGCTGGCCCTGAGGACAGAGTTTGTCCCCTCAGTAAATGTAAACTGACAGGTGTGTTTTTTGCACAGAAGCAGAACAGAAAGCTGCAATAAATGATGATAGCATGCTAATAATGATATTTACTAAATAACTTGTGATTTTGAAATGATCCACCACAAAATGTCATCTACAATGCCAGAGACAAAGTCTCTGTACCATCAGCTCCAAAACTTCGTGAAGTCCAGGCACACTTTATTTTTCAGTCTGTGAATGCTCAGAGCAAACACAGATCTGGCCTGGAGAAGACAGCACCCAGTAACAATCTTCCGTGGAAGGAGATTGTATCTACATCCTGGATCCACACAAAGATAGCATGAGAATATATCCTCTTTTCACAGGGGGAAAGGGGGAAACAGAGAAAGGGAGAAAGGGAGACATAGAAAAGAGAGGATGGAGAAGAAGGAGAGGAAGGAGAGGAAGAAAGGAAACAAGCTCTGTCTTTCTGCAGCAAATGGTTAGGCACCCAGCTAGAATGAAGCTCTGGTCTGTGCCAGTAAACAAAAGAGATCTTTCTGCACTTCCTGTACTAAATAAAATAGAGACAGCTCAAGAAAAAGAAAGCCAGGTGACAGCCACACTGATTTGCACTTCTCTCTGGATCAAGGGAGCTGCATTATTTTCAAATACAAAATGGAAACATTTTGGTAGGCTTCCTGCTCTTCCGTAATGATTTTGTTCCCTCTGCACTTTACATATAAATAAAGTCATTATTTTCTGGCCTGCCCCAAAGATCCACAGCAATAGCTTCCAGCCCACATATGTAATCACTTGCATGACTTATCCCACATACACAAAAAATACTTGCAAAAATACTTTCAGCACAGCTGGCTCAGCCTGTTCTCTCTCTTGTGCCTGAAGGAGACCCGCCAGAAGGTGCTCCTTAGCCCTGGATGCTTCCATGCATCCTGCCAAATCCCTGCACTGCTGTTGTCCTTTTGTTGATCCCAGTCCTTAACCCTCCCAACTCCAACACAACCCAAGAGAATTATCTTTTGTTCCCCGTGGCCAGCTTCTCTTGGGATAGCTCCCTAGGAAAACCAGGGAACTACTGTACCCCCATGCACCACAGCAACCACGGCATATCCCGTGACAACTCAGTTTGTCTAGCCACTGCACATAAAAAAAAGAAGACGGAGGTGGCAAAGCCTGAACCCTGTCTAGCACACCACCCAGTTAACACAAACTCCCACCCTGTTCTTGCCTTGGCTATTGTCTTCATCCGTATCCCAAGCCTGTGTCCTCACTATCTCAAAGTAATGTTATTCTTTTCATTCTGTTACAGATAGAAATTGTTAGTCCAGTTTTTTGGACGGGGCATAGGGGGGAACACACAGGGAAGGAGGGGAGATGAAATGCTCCTTAAGATGCAGGATTTTCACTTTTCTTTATCTTTACCTGTGTGCTCAGTCACAAGAAGAGAACTTTGACAAAAAAAAAGGCAGATTCCTGAATGAGCATACTGCTAGTTAAAGATCTTTTAAATTAATCAGCAGATTTGAAATACTCAGAAGATGTTGTTCTCATTTATTGTTTCCTAAAAATCCAACAGATACTGATTGCTCTGCAGTGAAAAACTCATCATCGTTACCAGAATGAAGTTTTGACTAATGTTCCCTAATACACTCACCTTACCCTACTGTTGTTTTTAATTTTATTACCTTTTGTGTTTTTTCCACTGCAGTGATATAATTAGTTTTGATTTCTTTTATGACATGTAATTTCCTTAGCTGTAGCTTTTGGATTTTAGATATGTAAATGCTATTTAAATACAGACAAACAAAAATAATTCCACATCCTACAATGATATGTATATGGGTGGAAATATGGCTTGAAATTTGTGTGGATTATGAAATTTTCTTTTTTCTTATTCTTTAGGTTATTATTTCCTATTCAAATCAATAGAATTCTGACTTCTTACTTCATTTTCCCCAAAAACACACATTAACATACACACTATGACAATATATACAAATTCTAAACTGGCAAACTACCTTGCTTTTCAGCTCCAGACCTCAGAGTTGGAATTGCTCTAGAAATGGAAGATGTTAATGTTTTCTGCTAGGCCACTAAAGTAGCACTGACAGTATATTTGATTTATATAGGCTATAAAACTAACTTTATATGCAAAAAGAAGAGAAAACTATATAATGTATTTTTACAGTTGCTCTGTAGCATTAATAAAAAAGTATGGCTACATACCTCAGAATAGCCGTCATTCTTTTTGATGTGTTAATTTCCAGATTCTGCTTTTTATGTGCATAGACTTTACGCATATAAGATCTGATCCTTTTTGACAGTGGCACATGTAACTGTGAACATGAAATGACCTCAAAAAAGGGCAACTTAAAAGGATAGCTATATTTTGAGCTCATGGTTTGGATGTCTAAAAAACAAGGCTCATAGATTAAGATAAACAGATTTCTCCCAAGCTACAAAAAAAGGAATCATATCATCAATATTGTTACAGAGTTAACAGAAAGATACACCTATTTCAGGAGGTTTAATGAAGAAAGGATGCTACTACCAACCTCAGAATACCTGAATATCTGAATAATTATTTATTTATAGGTGTGAGAAGTTGCATAGACATGGACACAGGTTAGGACATGCAGATTATGATTAGGTGCCACTAAAGGGAAGAATAGCATTGTCAACCTTCAAAGGATTCCATCGGACTTAAAGTGAACAATGTAAACAGGAACCTTTATTTCCATTCCACAAATATATTCTTTGCAACAAAATATTATATATACCCTTTATGAAATATACATATGAAAAATCAAAAAGAACATCCAACTACCACAAACCTGTAACAAGGCTTTTTCTGGTAAAGAGGATGTTTCATGTCTGATGGTAAGATCATTTGATTCACAACATTCTTTCTGACTTTCCTTTGCCAAACTCTGAAAAACAGATAGTAAAAGGAAGGCACAATTTTAACTTAATTGCAGGTTCAAAGTTTCAAATACATTTAAATATTTTAAAAATTAAATTTATTTCTTCTAAAGTTAACTAGACTTTTTCAAATCCCAGATAGTTACACCTCTATGAATATTTGTAACTGCTATTACTGAGAATAACTGTAGTTTTAGGATCCACCTCATGATTTTTCATCCTAGTAATGCAATACAATACAGAAGCATAGGAGACTAAATGCATTTCCAAACTAAAACATTGTGTACACACTGTGACATAAACACACTATGGCACATGATTTTTTTCCGACAAGTCTTCAAAAGGTATTACTAAAATCTCCCTGATGTCATATTGTATCCAACAATGTATACGGCATGAAAGATACCGAAGTATTTTTCATATATACTCAACATGGGAGCAACATTGAATCTCCTTTTATTGTAGCTCTAGCAACAGAATGTCAGGGGTTATAAAAATGTTTTTTATTTAATACTGCTACAGGGAAGAGAGGAGAAGAGGGAAAAAAAAAGAATATATGCAGGAAAGGAGGAATTAGGAATAAAGAAAATGGGAAGGAAGAAAACAGTGAGATGGGAAAGCCAGGAAGAACCAAGAAAATGGGAATAATGAGCTTTAGATTGTAACTTCCCATTCTGAAAATGTATTTGCCCTTTAGCAGCAATGTGAGTTCTTCTGGCCCATTTAGTTTCTTACAAATTCTAAACATTGATGGTTTAATTCTGCATTTTAAAACCAATAAATGTTATCTTAGATGCCCTGGATTACCCAAGATATCCACAAAAGTTTGGAAAATATCATACAGGGCAGAGGATTCTTGCATTTCTTGAGCTTTAAGCTGGAGACCTGTCTGGTCTAGCCTTGCCTGAGGTATCCCAGGGCATGCCAAGTTACACCAGAAACCTTTGCTTAGGTGACATAGATGCACCCAAAATGCCTACAGAACTGTACACAGTACAAAAGTACACACACGCACAAAAAAAGATTCAGTTATATTCTTTCTGTTCTGAGCATTCTAATCTAATTATGGAAGTCAAAACAATCCTTTCATCTGTTATTAAGAATGGAAAGGATTTAAGAATATTATTCCCTAAGAATGCCCTAATACACTCCACAAACAGGACAATTTTTACGCACTCAGTCTAGCCAGACTAACATTTTAAGTATTTTAAGATAGCAGCAAGAAAAGAGGATAAAGAAAATGTATGAGAGGGAGAAGAAACAAAAATAAAAATGAGAGTTTAGCAACTAATTTGGGAAACCAGAGAAGCAGCAGCACTAATGACAGCTTTACTCCAGGAAGGATTTTAAAACTGGTGTCGAGCAGCCAGCAAATGATATATTGTCTCCAGCTGGTTTCCATTCTGACCATCCTACAGTAGGGCAAGAAAAAGGAGCTAAACAGTGGGAGCATGATTTTGGAACCCCATTTAGCAGCATCTGATTCTTACAGCTTCCATTTCTCCCATTCCCCATGTGGCATCTGCTGAGCATCAAGCTGTAGCATTCTCTTCTGTGGCAGCAGAAACCTTCCAAGAAATGAGAAAAGCCCTGTTTCTCACAGTGAGACCAGATACAGCTGCTGGCAAGGGGGCACATGGGGCTACCTATGTGCTGCCTACTCTCAGGTGATCACAATTTTGGTTACCCTGCACTTGTTAGGAGGAGATGAGGTTACTGAGCCTTCTCCTCACTGTGCAGGAGTCTACGCCTATTAAATTCTGGTGGCATGGATACAGAGGCATCATCTTTACTGGTGATCATATCAATTGGTAATACTACCCCTAAGACATCAACTACCTGATCCAAGCCAGATAGATCACTGGTAATACCCAATTACACTCAACCCCCTTTGCTGCTTAAGATATGACCAAACTTTTACTTGCAGACTAGAGAAGTAATGATCTGCTGCCCATAACACCACCAGTACTATAGAGCAGTATTAGTAGTAGTAGTACTAAAATGCTTCATTTAATATTGATAAAGCTGTTTTTTTAGTTGGAATTAATGGAGTTAATCTTTAAACATTAAGCTTACGATATTTTAAGTATTATACTGCATACCTCAAAATATGCTTTTGTTTCCGAAGAACTGTGGGCCTCTGCATGCCAAGCCTTCACCACAGCATTTAAATATAATTTATTAAAGATCTGTTGCAGTCTTGTCACTGCCACTGAAAATATACATAATTTTAACCAATCTGAGAACCACAAGTAAGAAGTATGTCATTTAAGTGCTTTAGATGAATGACTGTTAAATTACATTTCAACAAAATAGATAATCAATTCAGGTTCTGTAAGGAAATAAATAACCTTTTACAACAGATATAACTAAGACCATTGTAATAGGATTTCAAGTTAGCTGGCAAGGCATAAACATGACATATTTCCAATGTGTTAGAGTTGTGTATAAGACATTACTGATGTACAGTTTGATCTACCAAATTACCCAATAATTGCACAGAGCTTGGAGGTGCCAGATGTCTACAGACCTCAGTGAAATAAAACACAATTACAAGACTTTAATAATGTTTCAGATGTCATGCAAATCAAATATTGTAAGAATAAATTCAGTAAAAGGTGCCTTGGCTGAAAGCAATATTTAGAAGAGAATATGAAAAAAAAGGAGTCCCTGAAAACTACCTAGGAAAGTGAGACAACAGCTTGAGCTTCTAGCTCTGTAAGAGGAATGTTTGAATTATACGCAACTGCCTGAGCTCAAACTCAAACCTATACGTAGTGGTTTTGGCCCATTCTTTATTTTAATGACACTTCTGTCTGGGTGGGCTCAGGTTAACAGTATGGTCACAGCTGCTGTTCACATTTAAAAAGCCTCATACCCACAGGATCGAGGGAATGTGAAGTCCCAGGCAAAATGCGTATAGTATTTCTTTTTTAGTTTCTTCTGATTTTTTAAGTTTTCTTTTGATCTTCACTTCTTCACTCCTTCCCAGCCTCACATCATGCATTCCCTCTAACTGAAGCCAAGACTCCAACTCTGTGATCCCTTCTGGTTTATCCCTATATCATTTCACTCTTCACCTCCAATATAAGCATCCTGATTGACTCCACTCTGGACTTCTGACATACACTTCACTTCCTTAAAACCCCCAGGCCTTCTTTGCATCAGCATCACTGCTCAGACTTTAGAGAAGAGTACAAGCACCATCTGTCCTAACAGCAAATAGAGGGAACTGCCTCTCATGGCATTCATGGCATCAAGTTGCCACATGTCAACCAGTGAATGAGGCACTGGAATAGGTTGCCCAGGGAGGTTGTGAATGCTCCGTCCCTGGCAGTGTTCAAGGCCAGGTTGGACGAGGCCTTGGGTGATATGATTTAGCGTAGGGTGTCCCTGCCCATGGCAGGGGGTTGGAACTAGATGATCTTAAGGTCCTTTCCAACCCTAACGATTCTATGATTCTATGATTGCTATCCTGCAAAAAGACAGCTAGATAAATAGTGGGACCAAGCATACTTAAGTATACAGCATAGTTTTCTTTTACACATTTTTTGTCTTATGCAAAGCAGCTATACAGACTTACATGTCCTTTTTTGCTTGTGAATATTCACCCACATACTCCACTTCTGTATAATAACTCTTACTATTTGCACGTTATAATGGTCTACTGCCAAAGCCACCTTCTGCTCTGCCTTTTGTCTTTTATTCTTTTTTAGCAAGTGATATTTTAACCATCCTCTGAAATGGAAATCAGAATGAACAATTTAATACAGCTCCTGACCTGAACGAAGGAAAATCTATGGAACTCTGCAATTTGCTGTAAATTACAAAGCAGGCAAGCTTAACAACATAAACTTCTGAATAAAACTGCTGTTTGTTGTTTATAAGTTAAATAAAATATGTATGATAGTAATTTTCAGTAGTAATCCACTCATTTTCATAAAGTTTCTACTTGCCTGTAATATTCTACAGAAATGAGCAATAAAAGGTTGCTTGTTTCAACCATCATATTCTCCTGCTGCTGTCAGCTATACTTCAATGTATAGATCTGTATTATGGGATGACACTTGAGTGTTTATAGAAAATAATTCTAACATTTTCTTGGCAATACAAATAAAAATTAATGTAATAGAATATAAATTCCATTTATATCTTAACAATTTTAAACTTTGGTAAAAAAAATCTCATCTAAATAGAAAGAAATAATAAGATTCAGAACAAAAAAAATGTATTTCAAATGAATCATATGTTGCTGATATATTAAAATACACTATTTCTCTGTACCTGATTTGCTGGAAAGATTACTGAATAAATTAGATTTTATATGACTACTCTCATTTGCCAAAATATCTCTCATTTCAAATGAAAAAAAAAAAAAAGTCATTTCATTTCATATAGTTGGGAGCAATCAGAAATGGAACATTCTCTTGTTCCAGTCCAACTTCTGCAATAATTAAACAAACCTGTTAGCTCAGACAATCATCAAAAATGCTGCTGTAAAGGAAAAAGGAATAATCTTCCATGTCTCTGGTGCGTAAGACAAAAATTAAAAAAAGGGGGGGTGGGGGGGTGTCCTCTTACAGCAAGGAAGGCCCAGATATTAGCGAGATATTTCTAGTAGAAGGGATTATGCAGTACTCAAATAAACTGCCTGCAGAGATCGTTATTTCTCCAACACCCGTGATTCTTAAGATGGCTGAAAACAGCCTAGGCAAGTGCTCATCAAGGCTAATCACTGGATAGCTTGAAAACCTTCACCTCCCTGTCAATTCTGTGATTCTGTGATGCTTAGTAAGGATTTACACCAGTATTCCTGGCAGAGTTGTACTTCCTATATAATGAGCATTGCACACTTTTCAGTACAAAACAGTCCAAACTTATCTATTCTAAATGGAGGATCATTAAATTTTGATACAGATACCTTCAACAAAGAAATCAGTGAACATGTTTTTTATTGTGATTAGATTTTCAAACATAGCTAAGGAGTATGCCCATTTTTAAAAGGGGAAATTGGAATACATAAAGCATGAGTAACCTAATCCCAAGCATACGGGAAACCTAAGAAAGAGCAGAAGAGAACACATACCTTTTACTTTCAGAACCAAACACAAGTTATCCTTTTACTCCTGGGCATACTACTGTATGACTAGTAAATAATGCTGATTAAAGTGCAGAAATGTCAAAGGCCTTTGTTCAGTCTGGAACAAGCAGGAACTCAGAACTGACTATTTTTAACATAGAACAACTTTACTGAAGAAAAATAAAGCCAAATCTAAGTTTCTAATCTCTCTTCACATTGATCTATTAAAACGAAAACGTTTCCCTCCCCCAAACTATGGAACAACATAAATATTGCTTTGGTAAAATATTTTTTCCTAAGATGTTCCTGAGGTATATGCAAAATACATACACTTACCCAAAATACAGCTTCATTAAGTTTCTGTTGTGAAAGCTCCATGCCTTGGCACATCCTTCAGTTATCTAAACAAATCATCTATGACATTACTACACAAAACAGTGCTGTATTATTAATATTTAGAAATCAGACAAAAGTATGAAATCTTGTATTTTCCATGTTGATTGGTCCAAATTAAAGTATCTATTCTAAAAAGATGAATATTTAAGTATAATTTTCTGTTGTCTGCTACTAAATTACACTTTTGGTTTTACACACAGAATTTAAAGGAAAAGCAAAATTAGCATATGTAACAGACATATCATGTGTGCTTGAAGGAAAGTTCAATAACTGAAATTCCATCTTTCATTCCTCATATGCACTCTTTTACCAATCAGCCGTATCCCACAGTGTAGCATATTAAACAAATGCATACTTTAGTTACTCTTTACAAAAATATTTGTATGTTTCATGCTATGTAAACTATTTACATGACTCTAATTCATTGGTATTTTAATAAATCCATTTGAACTTGTACAAAACCAAAACTGTGTAAGACTATAAGCCAAGAATATCTCTGTAAAAGAAAATATGTTCCTTTGAATGTACAAATAGCAATTGGGCCTCAGGAAATACTGGGGGTTATCTTATTTATTGTTCTTACTCCTAAGAAAATCTGTAAGAGGATTTGACTTGAACCCATTTGTATATTTATACGCATACTGTATAAATCAACCATTCCACTTTCAGACTGATAATATTTGAGTGGTTTGTAAAAGAGGAAATGGCTGAAATGAAATTGCAGTAAACTCACAGTACAGATGGATTAAGACAGAATTGAGTACAGTTATACAGAAGTAATTAAGAGGAAAATCTGGTCACACTGCATGCCAACTTCCTGACTGAATTGCTTAGACTGCTTCTTGCATGGTCATACAGCGCCTTTCACCTTTGAAGGTTATAAAATTAGAGTTTTTCTTCTCTACATGTGGACTTTCTGGATCAGTAAAACCAAAATGTTCACCTCCTCATTGCTTCAAGTACAATAATGCTGTAACTATTCATTATAGTTCAAGTGCAGTTTTAGGAACTGGCCGAAGTAAAACCAAATAACACATAGAAAAAAAACATGCTATTGAAACTAGACTTGTATTTATGGGGAATGCTTTTTAAATTATGATCAAATACTTGACTACTTGTTCCCCACCATATGCCTAGATGTTATGCTCACCTCTGATTATGTTAAGTTTTGTATACAAATCAATATCAATAGAAAGAAAAGCAAATTATCAAATTCCTCATTATCAGCTATAGAAGAGTAACATGAGAAAACTTAAAAACAGAGTATGAATATTCTGTATTAGAAAATGTGTTGACAGCATAGGGCTAATGCAAATGTTCAATGATTTTTACCAGTTGTTCAACATCTAGTCCAAAAACAGTGCTCAGGTACGTTTCTGAAATCCTCTTAAATTTTGGGTGTAAAGACAGATCTGTACACATACACCTTTAAAAGAGAAATAAATTATATTAAACATATTAGTATCCCCAAAAGAAAATGCATCTTTTCTCTGTACCTACTAGATTAGCTACAGTTACAGTTTTATAACATTACTATTAAAAGATTATGATCTATATCACTTTCATTACAAATACCTAGAGCAGCCAATTTTAAATGTTTACAAAATATGAAAACTAATTATTATATTGATATTATTGCTACTCTTAGAGCTACATTGAAATATTCTGTACATCAGAGCTTAATACATTCCATGTAATATCTATCTTGGACATTTCCTGACAGATTATAGTATACTATATCTCATCTTAATATTAACTGAACAGCCATTTCAAGTTGTCTGTAGCTGGAGCAATGTTTCCTGCTATTGCAAATAGGCCATGTCTAAATAGGTAAACTTCTGTTTTCATTACAGAAAAAGAAGACACACTGCAAGAGACAAATCAACCAGGAATGACTATGCTGCATTATAATTCCATGAAAAATATTGAAATAAAAAGTATTTACCAGAGGACCAAAATTAAAAGAGAAATCAAGTCAGATTTCAACTTCCAGGAAAGACATCATAAATAATGCAAAGTAAACAATAAAGTCAATCTATGAGTGCACACAGAGTAGTTGGGGGTCTAGAGATCTCCAGAGATCTCTGCTTGAGTGGGCCCAAAGATTAAGGAATTATTATCCACTTCCTACTGAAACTTCAACCAGAACTGACACCTGCACAGAACACAAAAGCAAGGTAAGGACAGCTTCTTGACATCGCAAAAGATGCTAATTTTCCTAGCATTAACCATGTGGTTTGGTTGCTACGCTGGAGGGAAGGAATGCCATCCAGAGGGACCTTGACACGCTTGTGAGGTGGGCTGATGCCAACCTTATGAGGTTTAACTGTGCCAAGTGCAAGTCCTACACCTGGGTCAGAGCAATCCCAGGCACAGCTACAGGTTGGGAAGAGAAGAGATTCAGAGCAACCCTGTGGAGAAGGACTTAGGGGTGTTGGTCAATGAGAAAATGAACATGAGCCGGCTTCAGTGTGTGCTCGCAGCCCAGAAAGCCAACCGTATCCTGGGCTGCATCAAGAGGAGCGTGATCAGCAGATCAAAGGAGGTGGTCCTGCCTCTCTACTCTGCTCTCATGAGACCTCACCTGGAGTATTGTGTGCAGTTCTGGTGTCCTCAACATATAAAGGACATGAAACTGTTGGAATAAGTCCAGAGGAGGCCACGAGGATGATCAGGGGACTGGAGCACCTCCCGTATGAAGACAGGCTGAGAAAGTTGGGGCTGTTCAGCCTGGAGAAGAGAAGGCTGCGTGGAGACCTCCTAGCAGCCTTCCAGTATCTGAAGGGGGCCTATAGGGATGCTGGGGAGGGACTCTTCATTAGGGACTGTAGTGATAGGACAAGGGGTAACAGGTTAAAACACAAACAGGGAAAGTTTAGATTGGGTATAAGGAAGAAGTTCTTTACTGTAAGGGTGGTGAGGCACTGGAATGGGTTGCCCAGGGAAGCTGTGAATGCTCCATCCCTGGTGGTGTTCAAGTCTGGGTTGGACAGAGCCTTGGGTGTCACGGTTTAGTGTGAGGTGTCCCTGCCCACAGCAAGGGGGTTGGAACTGAATGATCTTAAGGTCCTTTCCAACCCTAACTATTCTGTGATTCTATGATTCTATCTGCCCATTATACTGCCTTCCCTCTTTTTTCCAGTTCTCATTCCCTAACATTTTCTAGCTCCCACCTAAATAGATCAGCAGCATCTTATGGGGTCAGTTTTAATACAATGATGAGCACCGCAATTTTCTGACAACAGTGAGGCATTTTACAGAAATCAGTATCTCAACAGAAGTCCCTTACTAAAATGTTGCATTACCGACAGCACACCTACTTACCCAAACTCTTAAGCTATATTGTATAAACTTTACATGTAACACAGAATTGAATTCATACTGAACTGACTTTCCATCTCCTTCCTGTACAAAGCTCTTTCACTTCCCAGCAGTTTTTGCCTCCAGGCATTCTGACTGGTATGAAATTTTGTTCATCCTTTTTTCTTATTCGCTTACACTACAATCTTAGCAGAAGTTCTTCTCAATATTTAAAGTTTTATTGCAGGTTCATTAATTCTGATGGTATCCAAAAACATCAGGGTTGATTATGGCACAATTGCAACAGGAACAAATGAAACTGCATTCTTGGATGAAGTCCATCAAGTAAGAAAATAAGGTATTCCCTCTTCTCAGTGATTCACATCAATGTAAATATCATTATAGCTTGTTGCTCTTCCCTCTACACCAATTGGAGCTTTTTTCCTGCTATTCAAAACTTACAGAATTTATAAACCTCAAGGGTGGCATATTTACACAACACAACTTTTCATGAAACACACTTGAACGATAAAATTATTTCATCATATGTGCAAATTAAAGCAAGAAGGGAAGTAACTCTGATAGGAGCTGCACATTAGCATGTTTTAAAAGTCCAAGTTCAATATTCTAAACTACAGAGAAGACACACAATCATTTCATATGTACCATAAAACAGTATCTAATCCCTTTTCCATTATTTCTCTGAGCTTTTCTTCTAAAAACTTAAGTGGATCTTCTGGACGCATACCAATTACAGCACAAAGCAGCACCTGCAGAAAGAAACTGCAAATTAATGCCCCTGTGTCAACAGCAAAGTAACATCTAGATATGAAACTGTTAAAATAAACAAGTATGAAACTGTTAAACAAGTTTACCTGCATCTTTGAATTTTGTAAAACAGAGACATCTCTTTTTGTCACTTACCTTCCTTTTCATTCAAGTTTTAAAGGCAATATTTCATTCATCAGCATATTTCAATTCCTAGACTTCAAAGCACTAGTTTTAGGATAGCAATAAAATACGTGATATTTCTTTAACAATTCCTTCTAAGGATTGCATTGCTTTGAATGTGCATTAAAGGAAGAATATATAGAATATTGGATCATTTTATTTATTTATAAACCCAAATTTAAAACAAGATGAATCCTGTGAAGTAAGAAGTATGTTGAATGGGAAGCATGGCCAGAAACTGATCTTGTATCCAGTACTGAACACAAAATGCAGTTTTAAGAAAGGTTTGTTTCTCAGGATTGCCATTATCACACTACTTTGCACTATCTTTTAGCAATATTGCATAATAACTGAGGAACCTTTTTTACTCATTTGTGCTTTGGCTGTCTTTAGCTAAAGGACATAGATCATTTATTTTTGGATTGTGAGCTCACATACAGTGAGGATGTCTGAAGTATATTGATTTTTTTAAAGTATACAGGCAAATTGCATTTATTAAAGTGACTATTTAATGGAAACTATAAACTAGAATGTTTTGTGCCTGGTAAAAATTTCAAAACTTGACTGTATCTTTAACTAGACATTAACCTATATTACTGCATAAGATTCGGTCTTGGGACACACTCTCTTGTTTGTATTTCCCCCTGTCTGTTACAAAGAAACTACCTTTGATGAGTTATCACAATCCAACACCTGAGTTTTTACATTTTCCCTCAGCCCTGACACTTAGAGAAATGTTTTTCTTTGCCTCTGCCCACTTTTCACTACCATCACTCCCCATGGTGCTGTTAGATGGTGCACATCTAAATTTTGCCACTCAGAGTTCTGCTCAGGCCTCTATAAGCTCATCACCAAAATTCTGACTACCCAATCTCACTGTCCACTTACATTTAACTTCCCAAATCATGGCCTTTCACCTATGCATTCACTGGGTAGAAATACTCTCTTTGTTTCCTAACATCTACATTGATTCTGACTTGTTATCAGTGTCATACAACTGGTTTATATATAAATATAAAACTAAATTGTAAAACTAGGAAATACCTGAAGCAACTGCTATAATGTTTGATGTTTGATGTTTCAAGACAACACAATAATATAATGGTTTATTCACTGTACGAATTCAAATGATGCAATACTACTCTCAACACATGTCCTCTTGCTATTAGTAACGTGGAGCATGTGCTTGAATTCTTTTCAGGAAGCATGGTGGGAGGTTAAGGGAAAAGAGAAAGGCTCTAAATCAAAACCGTGCTATGGATACAGAGCAAAAGCCATGCACAACAATAGAGGCAGGAAAAGGTGCTCTGTCAAGTAGGGCCTCACTCTGTAGTGGCAAAGAGCAGGGCACGCAGGGAGACGGAGCAGCCTGGCATGGTAAAGAGGCCTTCCATGTGCTGATCAGAACACCACGTAGAAACAGACTCAGACAATAAGATAAATTGGAAGGAATGTTTGAAGGCTGTTGAACAGAAGCTATGGATGCCCCATCATTGGAAGTGTTCAAAGTCAGGCTGGACAGACTTTGAGCAACCTGATCTAGTGAGAGATGTCCCTGCCCACAGCAGGGGTTGGACTAGATGACATTTGAATGTTCTTTTCAGCCCAAACCATTACATTATTCCATGATTCTAAGTTAAGATCAATATGGACAGTCAATATAAAAGAAATTTTACTTATGCACAGACACAATGAGAGGCAACTGTCTCTAGTTCAGACACCTTGAATACTTCAAACACTAATCAACACGCTGATTCCAACCTTAACATCTCTTCAATCTTCTTAACAAAAATGTAATTTGCAATGTATATCTTGATGGCTGATTATACTAAGAAAATATTATAAATCCATCACTTATCATCGTAATTAAAGAGATGTAATATCATTTTAAATACTTTACAGGCAGTTAAATGGCTTTCATCACGAATTTTCCTGTGGACAGATTTCCCAAAGCCAACCCCAACGTTGGTCGGCTACTCCCTCTGCTGGATTAAGCCAGTACGTATCTGCCATATGAAGGCCACTGTTTACTATTACAAGTTTTGTTTACCTTCTTTTCCCCTTTTTCAAGCAAACACAAAGAACTTTTTTTCCTTTGGATGTTCTAAAATCCTTCCATCATTCTGAAATCCAAACGATCCAACCATGTACTGGAAGAGCAAGGCCTCTGATTAACCTTTGAGATTTTTTTTATAAAACTTTAATAAGGGATAAAACTGTAAGACTTGGTCTTGCAATCCCCATTCAGATACTCTTCAGTGATACTTAAGCCAGTACAAGTCTGGCTATTTCTATTAGGCTTCTCCAAGACTCTCAACAATCTGAAAGAATCATCAACAATTTCTCTCAACCTGTAAGTTTTACTTATTCATAATATTAAACAACTGAAAGTATACTTATATGTGAAATGAGTAACTAACTACCAAAAAGCATGTGGAATAATGGGAGAAATTAGAGACCACCACTCATCCCCCCAGATCTTCAACATTACAATATTAAGGATATTTTAGGATACAATGCAGCTGTGACTTCCAGGATGGAATGCAGTTGATACGCACAGAATCTACCCTATGGTAGTTTCCTTGGAAACCTTAGCATATGCCAGGATAAACTGAACAGACTGTGGAGCAGAGTGAAGACACCGTGGCCAGGCTCCGCTATACTCCCTGCAGCTGCGGGAACTTGCAGGAACCATGTACTGATAAACCACAGAGCAGCTGACAAACAAGGATTGTAAAGCAAGAGGATTTCACACCAATCATTAACAAAGTATGTATGACAAGCACCACTCAGCTACATAAGCCATATAGTCAAACTCCACAGTTATTCAGTTAAAGCTCCATGGGTATTTAGTTAAGAATTTGAAACCTGCATTACTATCAAAGAGCCTGACCACATACAAGGATCTCTTCCTGAGACCTGAGAAACAACAGTGATTTACGATGAGAACTGGCAGCCAGAGAGGCTTTGGCCTTGTGTAGGTAGATTAAGAAAAACAGGACTGAGACAACCTGGACCAACAAAAACAGGACTAATGACCTCTGATCAGGAAAGACTATCCTTGAAGTCTGCTACGTCCTGACAACCCCTGGACATTCATCAAAATACGGTTTCATAAGTCAGCATAGTGTTTGCAGGGTTACAGACTTTTTATGGAGACTGTTTAAAAGTAAATCTGGATGAGACCTGAGAGAGAAATCAGACAGGAGTGAAACGCTCAGATGCAGCACTGAATCCCAAACTGTTTGGACACAATTATTTGAATTCCAACTGTGTTTGGGCCATGTCCAAACCACAACTTAACCATAAAAAGACTTTAAAAAATGGCCATTTTAGAACTCTCTATCTTTAATTTTGGGAATTTGTGTACAAATATTTATGGGTCTTGGCTTAGCTTTGATATTCCTTAATACACAGACCAGTATGATCTCACACCAAGCATACTGTAACTTCATAAAGAAATTAAAATGAAATAAAATATGGCTAGATACCAGCAAGCACCAACCTCTAAGAAATAAGAAAAAAAAAAAAACAAAACCAAAAACATAGAAAGGTTTTAAACGGGCTCTTTCTTTTAAGAAACTCCCTTTAATCTTAACCCTATTTTTTTTTCATTTTTAGTTGACTCAATACCACTATTGCTACAAAGGTATTTATAACTTTAGCTTGGAAATGGAAATATAAGCTATTGCATAATTGAGAAATACATCTTTTATTTTTCTGTGCTTAAAAAAACAAAGAATGGTCAAGAGACAGACTCTGAGGAGAGGTACTAGATCTTCCTGGCAGCGCTGCTCTGTAATTATTTTAATTGTCTCAAGATTTCTTTATTAATGTTCCCATGGAAATCCTGGCTGCAGCAGCTGCCTGCAAACACAATCTATTTTTAGTAGCTTAAAAGCATCAGGATGTCTTTTAAACTTGTATTTGTGCACTGTTCCTTTGTTTTAAGGAAACTGAAAAGCTGCAGGTTTTGAAGTAGGCAAAAGTGAATGTAACAAATGGGGGAAACTAAAGAAATACAGAGAATTGCGTCAGACACTCACCAACTCTGTTTTCCTCACCCCTCACCCCCCACCCCATCCTTTTGACAAACAGTTCTATTCTCTAATGTTTCATGGAAGTTTATTTATTCCCAGACCAATAAATATCTAACCCACCAATATCTGAAATGTGGTCTGCTGCCATTGTTACCTTTGACAGACCATTAGAAGATGGCACACAGCACTCAGGAAGTAGAGAAGTATCCAGCTGAAGTCTAGAGGTGCTTTCATAATTAAAACTGGAGAACAATGCAAATCTAGTAAAGGTACAAATGTAGTTTACTGCGTTTGTCTTCATTTCCCCCTGTACTCAGCACTGGTGAGGCTACACCTTGAATCCTGTGTTCAGTTCTCTGAGTATTCTCAGGAGAGATACTGAGGTGCTGGAGTGGGTCCAGAGAAGGGCCATGAAGCTGGTGAAGGGTCTGGAGAACAAGTCTGATGAGGAGCAGCTGAGGGACCTGGGGTTGTTCAGCCTGGAGAAAAGGAATCTCAGGGGAGTCCTGACCACTCTCTACAACTGCCTGACAGGAGGTTGTAGCAAGGTGGGTGTTGGTCTCTTCTCCCAAGTAAGAAGCGATAGGACAAGAGGAAATGGCCTCAGGTTGTGCCAGGGGAGGTTTAGATTAGATATTAGGAAAGATTTATTCATCAAAAGTGTTGTCAAGCTCTGGAACAGGCTGCCCAGAGAAGTGGTTAAGTCACCATTCCTGGACGTGCAGACGAGGCCCTTAGTGACATGGTTTAATGATGGACTTGGCAGTGCTGGGGTAAAGGTTGGACTTTATGATCTTAAAGGTCTTTTCCAACCGAGTTTATTCTATCATGTCAGTCATCATTTAAGTATGGATTAAGAAGCGGAATTACCTTGTTCTATCTTTGCTCTGTCTTTAAAGTTTTCACAAACTGAAGCAAACCATTAACACAAGAAGCAGAACAAAAACATGCCCCGTGCCAGCAGAGCCCAGCATCAGGGCGTGAAATACCCCGGCCAAGGCTGAGGGACCCAACGAGCCGCCTCCAGGGCACTGCTGAGGGATCGGGGAAACCCCTGAGCGGGGAGAGGGATCCCTCCCACCAAGGGTACCGGGGAGTCTGTGGTCCCACCGGCTCCAGTGGGGACCAGTCTGACCTTCAGAACGACCTCCGGCCAGGCGGTGGGGGCGAGGGGCGGCCACGGCGCTCCGGACAGCACCGACGGCAGTCAGCGGTGCGCGGGCCAGGGGTCCCGGCGGGCAAGGGGGTGGCCGTGGGCCGCTGCTAGCTGCAGCGGGGGACGCGGTGTGTCTGCTGCCCGCCGATACCTCGTACACGTCGAGGAGGTCGTGGCGGCTGAAGTAAGCTCGGAGCTCGGGGCTCGCCGTCCTGAGGGACTCCATGGCGTGCTGGACGCACTGGCAGCGGTTGCGTAGCAACGGGGCCGCAGCTGTGAGCTGGGCCGAGTCCGCCCCAGCCGCTGATAGCTCCGCACCGAGCGAGCATGGAGCGGTGGAGGGCCTTTGGGGTAGTGGGGGGCAGAGAGGGGAGCATCTGCCCGTTACGACTTGAGTGGCTCCGGGATCCCGGTGTTTTGGCTCCCACCAGCCGGGCTTGGAGCCGAGCTGAGCGCTGCCGGCGTTTGCTGCTGCCTCCGCCGCTGTGCGCCGGGGAGGCCGCGCACATCTGCGGTGAGGGGTGTCGGAACGGGCAGCAGCTGAGAAATCGTACCCTGGAGCTCGGATTCAAAGAGGACGAGCACAGGCAGCACCAGCGGGGTGGGGATTTGCCAGCAGGTTCATGTAACCCCGAGGCAAGCATTTCCAGCCTGTGTATTTTTAACATACTGCTGTGTTTGTTAAAACACTGTAACTGTTTAAGGAGCAGATTGTGTGTGGTCTAATTAATGTACTTATAAACGGCGTAGTAGCCATGAAAAAGGGCACGTTCATCCTGCCCCCAGAGAATGATGCACACTACAGCCGCCCTCCCAGCGACCCGCGCCGGCCCCGGCAGCGCAGCTCGGCGGCTGCAGGAAGGCGGGAGTCGGCGCCGGATGGGGCGGAGGCTTCCGCGGGCGGGCAGCGGGGCCGCCGGCATGGGGGAGGCGCGGGGCGCGGTGGTGGCGAGAGCGGCGGTCATCGTGCTCGGGGCGGGAGCCTGCTACTGCCTGTGGCGGCTGGCGGCGGGCGGCCGGCGGGGGCCGCGGGCTGCGGGCGGGGTGCCTCGGGGCCGGCCGCCAGGTGAGGGGCGGGCGGGGCGGCGGGTTGGGCCTGAGCCCGGTTCCGGCCTTCGCCGGGGCCCTGTCCGCGCCTCAGGGGCGCGGCTCCGGGCTCCTGCCCGCCGGAGACCTCGGCGCGGCTCTGCCCGCTGTGTGAGGGGCGCCAGGGCGCTGCTCACCGGCCTTCCCACAGCAGCAGCCGGGCGGCGTTTTTAAAGGCCTCTGGGGCATGTTGTATTTTTAGAAAAGGCTAATTTATTTCTTTAAAGTACCCTAAAGCGCACTTCCAGTCAGTGTATTTACTTAATGGGCTGATTTGCTGTTCTGTTATTAAAGTTGTGTTTCCCCTGTAATCCAGAACTAAACAAAATGTTTAGATGAGGATGAAAAATAATCTTGTTTTCCAGGCTAGTTCTTGGATTTCCATAATTACCTTTGACCTCCCCTTAGAATTACTATGGTGTTTGCCTTCTGAGATGGTGGCAGCAAGTACACAGAATTATAAAGGACTGGTTGGCTTCTCTAAAGTCACCTCAAGTCAACTATGACTAGTCCTGTAGTCACAGCTCCGGTCTTCAGGCTGTTCAGCTAGCTAAGTAGATCTGCCTCCAACCTGGCTGAAAATGGTCTTTGATGGCATTTGTGTCACCCTTTTATCAAAGTCAGGGACTCCATAACATCATCCTGACTCAGAAACTGCCTTTCTCGGTTGGTAGAGTGATGCCATGATGGGGGCAGCATTCTTAGCATTGTGGTTCTTGCTTTGTCAAAAGGACCTCAGGGTGCTTACAAAACATTGTTATCATCTCTGGAAGTAGTAGTCTGGAAGTCAGAAGTTTCATTCTCATGTAGTGTCCGGGCAGATTTCCACATGGTAGTTCAGGGAACACAAGTTAAAAAAGTAAAGTTTGGTGAATATTTCTAATAATTTTGAAAGGGAGGTTTGCTGTTGATTAGCCAATGAGTAGCATACTTAAAGCTCTTATTATGCATTCCTTTTATTTTCTACTTTGAAAAGAAATAGTGGGAGGACTCAGGAAAAAGGACAGAAGTCTCACTGTTGTAAAACAGGCTTTTTGCCACAATATGAGAAGTGGGTGCAGTCAGACTTAGAACAGTGTGTCCTGCAACTGAGAGCTAAACCTCAGTGGTAACAAAGTGAAATGTCCCAAACTTGGTATCAAGTATTTCATTTTTAACTGCCAACAGATAACAGTCCTCCACTGTCAACCCATACCATGGACGCAGATGCTCTACAGAAACTTATTTATTTGCTGCATGCCACAGATGATCCATTAATTCAAGAGCAAGCTTTAATCACTCTCGGCAACAGTGCTGCCTTCTCTGTAAATCATGTAAGTATTGTTCTGCAGAAAACAACATTTCAATACCAGTCAGCATGGAAGATGAGAGGTGCTGTTTTGCTGAAGAGGGAAATGGAACTGAGAGCTTGTATAGCTTGTGTACTGAAATCCATTTTATGTCTATGCCTCAATTTCTGCTAGCCCAAATAATAGAATTTACTAGCGTCACAGAATTTATCTAAGTTTAATATTTGTACAACTTGAAGTCCATACAGAGTTCTGTATTTTAAATGTACTGAAAATACGTATTTTATTGCTTATAGTTAATGAAAGGGTTGAACTGGAGAAGGGTTTATGATCACATCTGAAATTTACTGAGATAATTGAAATTATTTTTACAAATTATTATCTTTAATTAATTATCTTCACAAAGCTGTATGCCATTTGCATCTTAGCAACTTTCCAGCTATCCATGTCTTTTCAAATCAGTTGGAAATAAGATGCAGAAAAGCTTTAAGCTGGATGCAGATTTTCATGCCTTTGTAAAGGTTTAACCTCCAGGGCAGGTCCACCTTTTTTAAATCCCCGCCCTTTATGTATGGTGCTTACAACAGCTGCCTATTCTGGCACCTCAGAACTGTTTTCTTAATATAAATTCCTCAGAATGTAACTGAATCCAAACACACATTGGGCCATTTTTCATTTTCTTGAAATCAGTACATGTTTTTTCCAGTGATGGTTTGAGTCTAAGTGAGAAAGACTTTTAAAAGATAAAGTCTAATGGAAAAGATACAGTTTTAGAACTTCTACCATAATAATATAAAGCTGCAGCTTGAATTTCTGTTCAGTCAGGACTTCTAGGTACTGTGGCCTGGCTCAGCTGTTCTATAGTCATTAAGCAATAATTACCTTTGGTTCTTTAAAATGCTTTAAGCATGCTTTGCAGGCCAGATTTTAAACAGAAAGGTGGTGTGCCCTTGTTAAATAATGTCAAATAATACTCTGGCCCTAAGCAGGACTATTCTTAATTTCAGTGGAAGCAATAAAGCAGTATCTACTAACGCTATCTCTTTAAACAAAGCAATCTATTCTGGAAGTCTTCATTCACACATTCCATTTGTGTTAAAAATTAAAACTTTGAGAAGAGCCTTCAGCATTAAATCTGGATCTTTAAAATGTTACTAAATATCTGGTTTGCATTACAGGATATAATCCGGAATTTGGGTGGCCTTTCTGTTATTGGAGGGATGCTCTCAGATTGCGTTCCCAAAGTTAAAGAAAAAGCACTGAATGCACTTAATAATTTGAGTATGAATATTAAAAATCAGGAAGAGATACAGGTAAGTTTCTTAAAGGGAAAAATCAAAGTAATTGAGACACAGGAAACAGTAGAGGGCTTTCAGCATATTTGTGAAATACAAACCAGGATGCCAAAATGTTTTGATGTCAGACATAGGAGCCAGCAGATCTGGAAGATCTGTGTGTCCCAAGGCCCAAAGGATAGTGTAGAAGTCCACTGCATCACTGGCACTTACTTTTTTAAAAAGACAGGAAACTAAGCAGTTTGTGTCCAGCTTTTACCAAACACTATGAAACAGAGATTGTGCTGCTAAGTTTATAGTAAAATTATGTGAGGCACAATGATTTCCAGACATACCTAGCAGTGGTTGTTTAGCAGGATGAGCTACAGACTGAACTCAGCATGACTTCTTAGGCAAGGCACAAGAAAGCAGTAATTGATCCTCTGGGTTTGTATGAGACCAGTTTTTCAGGGTGATCCTTTCATCTTCAAAGAATAATGTAAAACCTGTAAATCCCACCGGTGAATTTAGAGAATGCTATGGATGTGAAAGGACCGACTATCAGAAAGCATCCGCTTTAAACATTATCAGATTAGTAAGTAGACCAGTAAGTGTCCAAGCGGTGAGTTGATGCAGATTTGAAGATGCTTCCTAGTTTTCTCATGAGCTTGATAAAAAGGCAGTTTGTCTCTGTGGTAGTTTGTAGCATCTTTAGCACAGAGGAACTTCTTTTCAAGTAGTGCTTGCCAACAGCAAGTATTTATGTAAGCATATAGGAAGAAAACAACTCCTTTGGGAAAGGCAAAGTAGGGTTTTTTTCTTAGTTAGGACCCCTGGCTTTCTTGTATACTGACATCCAGAAGAAAATTTGGTAAATACTTGTTAATGTTAGTTGTCATCACTGTTCCCATGGAGAAACACTCTAGTAAATGGGCCATGTGGTTGGAAGAAAGGATTCCATTCCAAGATTTGTCCTTAACTTCTTCTTAACATTTAAGGAGATGCTAGTCGCTGTGATTTATTTAAAGTAACTCCTCAAAGCAGCTGTGCCACCTCTGAGATGGAGCCAAAGCAGTTTGGGTTTTCAGAGCAGTTGATGCTTCAGGAAGGTTAGCGAGCAGAACTATGTGACACCCCCTTCTGTCATGGCAATAGAATGTTTGAATGTATTCAAAACAAAGCAACCAGGTACTTGTTTCCAAGAATCTTAATCAGGCTATGTGTTCAGCCAGCAATATTCAAGAGGTGTTTACACTCCTGTAGCTAGGTCACTGCTTATATAATAAGATGACTTCTCTTTTTCCCCAGGTATATATTACACAAGTGTGTGGGACTGTTGAGTCAGCTCCCCTGAACTCTGACCTGCAGCTAGCTGGACTCCGATTATTGACAAATATGTCTGTTACCAGCGACTACCACCCTAAAATGATAACCTCAATTCCATGCCTGCTTCATTTGCTTTCAGAAGGAACTGAAAGGACACAGGTGCTGTTACAAACCATTTGTGAAGCTGCTTTACTTGCCTCTGTTTTACTGATTTTGTAAAATGGTTTAGACTCTTTAGAAAATCAGATACTCATTAATGATAGCAGATAGTGCACAAAACCTATAAAATATGGATCTACATTGCTTTCTCAGTGTAAATACAGAAAGAGGGGACGAAGGGAATCTTAATAGTAGAACCATTGGGCTAGAGCTCTACCACAGCAGTGCTGTGTGCACTGCTCTTGTCCTATGCCTTTGCTATATCAACTCCAGAATTCTCTCCTGCTTGCTAAACATTGCCTGCATCAAAGAGCAAGGAGAATGTGTGTGTGAAAGGCTTCACTGATGCGTCAGTCTCTCCAGGGAAACAGGCCAAGCAGCAGTAACCTAAGTTATGGATTTCTACTTCTTTATGCTTACTGCATCTCTTGCAACCCCAGTGACTGCAGAGGGAAGTTGTGCTTATTTGTGAATTACTATAATATTGTGAGTGAGACAACGGAGAAGGAATCATGCCCTGCCTATACCACACAAGGAGACCTTTCACTGTGCTTTTTGCAACCAGATTTGCC
Organism: Pezoporus wallicus; assembly: GCF_028554395.1. Lineage (NCBI taxonomy): Eukaryota > Metazoa > Chordata > Aves > Psittaciformes > Psittacidae > Pezoporus > Pezoporus wallicus. The sequence continues at coordinate 132,349 of NW_026640165.1, forward strand.
CATCTCACATTGGCCTTTTTAGTCATCAGCGTGCTTGTAGTAAGCGTGGGTAAAGCCCTTCCCAAATCTTCGTTGGCAAAGTCAAGCCAAGCCACTGTAATATTGAAAGAAAAACTTCAAAGAGGAATCAAATTCAGTGTTTATTCAGGATCACAGAATCATAGACTGGTGTGGGTTGGAAGGACCTTAAAGCTCATCCAGTCCCAACTCCTGCCATGGGCAGGGACACCATCCACTAGACCAGGTTGCTCCAAGCCCCGTCCAGCCTGGCCTTGACCACTGCCAGGGATGGGGCAGCCACAGCTTCTCAGGGCAACATGTGCCAGCACCTCACCACCTTTGTAGGAAAGAGTTTCTTCCTAGTGTCTAATCTCAGACTCTCCTCTGTCAGTTTAAAGCCATTCCCCCTTGTCCTATCAGTACATGGCCTTGTAGAAAGTCCCTCTCCAGATTTCTTGTAGGACCCTTTAGCAGTTTGACTGAAGTCACAACTCATGATGTTAGTTGACCCATTCTACTTTTTCCTCTCCAAGTCAGCGCTGATATTGATGGCCATTACTCCTGTACTCACTGGTTTTGGAGCTTGCAGTAAACTTGTGTTCCTCATTTCAGATTCAAGTTTTGAAAGTACTTGTGAACTTATCTGCAAACCCAGCCATGACAAGGCATCTTCTCAGAGGTCAAGTAAGGTTCTTGCTCTTTCATTATATTTTTAGCATTTCTACATGTGTATGCACTGTAACCAAATTCCACTGAGATCCCCACTCTTTTACTCAAATGCAGACATAAAAATGTTGTTTCTGATCACTATAAGTAAACTTTCCCTGTGCGTTGATTTAGGTCTTTCTGCAGAACTGTATCTGACATTGACTGTTGCTGGCCTTGGCATACAGGTGTATATTTCATATCGTTTCCTCACATCAAAACAGAGTTAGGGATGGAAATGATGCTGCATCTTCCTCCCCAAACTAAGTTCCTTAAAACATGCAGTGCCTTTTATTTTTGAGCTAGCTATCTGCTATGAGCAAAGCTTGTCTAGATACTGCTGGCTTCTCATTATTAAAACAAGATTAGGTTAGCTAAATACTCAGTCCTGTCAAAAGTGGATCCTTATCTCATTTATCAGATGTGCTAACAAAAACATTCAGAGCACTGCAGAGGGCAAAAGCAACATCATCGAGGGGGAAAGCAGGCCTTCTCTCCCAAATGGGAATTTTCCAGACAGCCGTGTTTAATGATGGAAGATGTTTTTTCCAGACAGCTGTGTTTTGGAGATTCAACATACAAAGCATTTATTAGCCTGTGATGCGCAAGCCAGTCCTTTCACAGCGGAAACGTGCATGCTGGGCAAGTTTCTGGTGTTGTTTTCACAGCATATGGAGTTCTGGTATTTGGCAGGGTTTCTGGTTTTGATGCTTTAGGTGTAGATTTATTTTAGTTTCATTTTTTGTAAGATTTAGTTGCACGTACTTAGTGCTGGTGATTAAGTGTGGATTATTTCTTGTGTATCCTAGGTGCCAACATTGCTGTTACTTCTTGACAACTGTACAAACAGAGATATTCTGCTTAGAGCCCTGGTGTTTGCAGCAAACTTGAAAAAGAATGTGAACAGAGATGGCACCATGGACCGGTACAATGAAAGTTCCATTTTCTTTACACTCTGTGGGGACTCTACTGCATTTGCTCAGAAACTGGCGTCTTTGTTGCATCACCCTGATGCAGAAGTGAAAGAGCAAGTTGTGAGGATATTAACACAGTAGTGATTCCTTTTTTAAAACGAACAAACTGACCTGATGAAAATATCTCGCCTTAGGAATGATGGGCTAAACCCCCCCCCAAAAGCAACAATAAAACAACCCCAGAAGTACTAAATAGTACCATATTATTAGGCACAAATCATAGAATAGTTAGGGTTGGAAAGGATCTTAAGATCATCAAGTTCCAACCCCCCTGCCATGGGCATGGGCACGGACACCTCACACTAAACCATGTCACCCAAGGCTCTGTCCAACCTGGCCTTGAACACTGCCAGGGATGGAGCATTCACAACTTCCCTGGGCAACCCATTCCAGTGCCTCACCACCCTAACAGGAAAGAATTTCTTCCTTATATCCAATCTAAACTTCCCCTGTTGAAGTTTTAACCTGTTACCCCTTGTCTTGTCACTACAGTCCCTAATGAAGTGTCCCTCCCCAGCATCCTTACAGGCTCCCTTCAGATACTGGAAGGCTGCTATGAAGTCTCAATGCAGCTTCTTTTCTCCAGGCTGAACAGCCCCAACTTTCTCAGCCTGGCAAATCAGTTACTACAAAAGAAAATTCAATGTATTTAATAGAGCATAACATTTTTTTAATGAACAAGATAAAAGCAATAGCTTAATACTGAGAAACAACTGGACAGCTGGTACATGTATAGAAGGGGGAGGAATAGTTCAAAACTTGAACTTGCAGATGTACAGTGAGCATCTGAAATAGAGAAACTAATTAAAATATTCTCAGTATCATAAAGAATTTCTGTTACCATATTTGCAGCTGTTCAATAAATACTTTTATAGAATGATGCATTGAAGGTTCAGCAATTAGAGATTAGGCATTTACATTTTATTAATCTGACATCTACTCAATGGGGGCAGGCAAATCTTAGAAAATAATAAATAAAACCAATGCCAAACTAGCATCAGCTTCCTACAAAACTAGTATTTGCAATGCAAACTGCTTATTGAAGTTCCCCAGCCTGTGTTTTTTCACCTTACCTGCACGGAATATATGAAACTATGTTCTCATACACTTAGTGTATCTGTCCCATTTAGCTAAACTGCAGTGCAATCAGCCACAACCATCAAGACTTTTATACTTGAATAAAAGCAAAAGAATTTTATATTGCTTTAAAATTGTCACTTTAAGGAAAGCATACATATTTTTCAAAATATTTTGTTATGAGTCAAAGCTTATCTGCAATTCAACATTCTTACATTTATTTTAAAAAGTCTATATTAGAGCAGTATCATCCACATTTTTACACCAGCTTCTTGTCCTGTAGCAGCCCCTGAGCCTGTTTTCCCTGGGGAGTTTTACTCTTTTTTTCTCTGCAACTGGAACATCATCAGAATAAGACCTCCATAAAGTTTTAGTTATCAATCCAGTGTTAACTCAAAATGAAGTGGAGAATGTACAAACATCGTGTAAAAGAACCTGAAGGAAGTTTCATTGATGAACATAAAGCATACTAGAAAATACTTCATACTAAATGAAGACTCTTAAAGCTTCCGCAATAGCGCATCATAGAGTAAGTAAGAAGTGTCAGCTATAAAGGCTAGAAAACAAGCTTTCCACCCTTGTACCATTTTTAAGAGCTGTATTGCCTATACTCTTACCAGATGCTTCACCTTGCCACGTTACTATACCCAATGTACTCTCACTGAATTATTACTCTTGACTCTTTCTGAAATTCAATAGATACTTATTTTCAGTAGGCAACTTTGCAAATAGCTAAAGCTGCAAGAAGAATGTGACCCTGATAATACAACACACTCTGATCAATACGGGGGTAAAGCTACATGTATCCAGTTCATCTACCCGGGTAGTTTTAACTCATCAGGAATGCAATCAAGACAGAAACAGAAGCTGGCCTGATTCCCAGTCAGAACCCTGACAATTGTTGCGTTGACACTGAACGTCCCTTTCTCCTTCCCACTGCTCCAAAACCACTGCTCATTTTGGAATAAACAAGTTACAATTAATGCTTTGCCACTTTCTGTAGATTTTTTTTTTTTTTCTGCTTCTGTATTTAACAAAGGAAAACAAATGCTAAGTCAGGCACAAAGAATTTCCAATCTCACCTCTCTCTTCTGACAAGAACTTAAGACTAGCCTGGACTAGTCTGTTCTAGGTATAGCTGATACATACAAGTTTTCTGAAGCTCAGCAATAAAGATATTTAGATGTCCCTCTCTGTTCTGTGACCTAAAAAGTTGTTTTTCAGATATCATCCTTTTGATAATTAGCCTTTGACAGCTGTCAGAAACAAGTAACCACTGTCCCCTTTTCTAAAAGTACATGAAACCTTGTTACAGTAAGTGCTTTCCTCATAGAACAACACTGTTAATGTGTTTTGAAATCATGCAAGGCTCTCCAAAGTGTCTTCACACCAGAATGTCTAACTTTTTTATCCCACACCCTAGATGAAATCTTACCAGCACCAAGCCAAGTGTAAGAGACACCATTCTACATATAAATGCTGTGAGTGAACAGATCCAAACTGAAATGTATGCTGTTACTGACATTTAGTCTCTGACTCTCATAAGTCAGTACTTCTCTGCTCTGTGGCTGCTTATCTGTGTTCTGTATTTTACTTTCTTTCTAAAGTACAGAATTTTACAGAAGAGTCTACTGATGTTTCTGAAAACAGGAAAACAAACAAAACACATCAGTTTTAACCACGCCCTTCACAGTACTCAATGCATCCTGCACAGCTTAGTGTCTTTCGCAATATTATGAACATGAGATGCATTATGTTATCCAATTTGTTATTGAAGCTGTTGTGTAAATAAGAGGCCCAGTAGAGACTTCACCTGAAATACCCTCCCAAAATGAACACCAAATGACTGAGAGTACTTTTAAACTAGTTCTGAACAAATTCTGGTGAATACATCTAGGCCATATTAGAATAACCTTTTCAAATAAAGAAATCCTGACATTTGTCAAATATGAATCTCACCAGAGGAATATAAGCTACGTTTTCTTACATGTAAGTGTAGCCCTCTGTTCCTGAACCCTCTCTCAGCATGAACTTGGACTAATGGATTTTTACCTCCTTGTGCTGTTTTTTGTTGGTATTAAGATGTTTAAGACTTGTAGCACTTCCCAACAGTTAAAAGATTCCTTCAGTTTGCTCATAGCATGAAATCTCATTAATTGGTTTGAACTGGTTGCTGGAAGTTCATGTTTTTAAATAGCAGGGAAATAATGTGTCTTTTTATTTAGATTTATGGATTCTGAACATAAAATATAATGCACTGCAAGAACAACAACAAAAAAATACATATCCCCCACAGACCTAAACAAATCATTGACAGAAAAATCATTTGCCATTGAATCATGAAGGAGAATAACAACCCTTTTTATTGGCAATAATAGGCTTTAATTCTGTAAATTAGCATGGCAATTTGATTCAGATACATTTAGCCAAGTTTTACAATAGTGAGCAATGTTGTCATCTCTCATTCAACTTAAAAATTACAGGGAAGCTGTAAGAAAAAAAATACCACAGCCCTTGCTAAATATATTTCACTTAAAAGTACTTAGTAATAGGCTGAGTCAATGTAAAGACAAGTGCCATTAAGGGATTCTTCCATTTCATGTACTGCATTTAGACATGTTCTGGCCTAACTTAAAAACATTGACAAAACAAAGAATACTCTGGCCAGCAGTTAAGTGTTACACGAGTGACGCAATATTAAACTATGTCTATCTCTGAAAGGCACGTTTCTTTATATCACTGTAAAATGCAGCTTTTGTGGTTCGTCAGTATATGAAAATGTAGAAGCAGTCAGTAAAATAATTCTTTTACTGTGCTTGTGCTTAACAACACAGCTGTATTGGAAGACTCCACCCCACAAAACATACAGTGAAGCTATCAAGGTACAGGGCATAAACTGAAGATTAATGACCAACAAGTGGGAGATGACATTCTAACAAAAACTAGTTCAAGTCAGCCATTAACTCTAAGAGTATGTCCTGCACTGAGGTTATTATTGCTGCTGCAGGTAAGATGAAGAGTTCAAAAAAGCCCCCAAAACCCCAGTAATTTATCAGTGGTGTACATAAGAGTTGAAACTGCAAGTTATTCCCAGACAATACCTTACATATTAACCAGTTCTTCCATCACCTCAAAATTTATAAACAATATAACTAGTGAAATTTAGCATGAAATTGGTATGCAAGTTTTAGTTCTGTAACCGACAAACCCAGCATCTACAAATCCAATTCACCCCCCCCCAAAATCTACTTTGCAAGTACATCCTAGTAATATTTGTAACATTAATTGCTAGCTCAAATCAAAGAGGGCTTACAGGGATCTGCTACTCTTTTGTTATTCAAACCCATCATTTGTACTCAAGTCCCGTGATTCTCCATGGTTTAAGACAAAGAAGTCATCTTTTTTCAAGCCGTATCTTTCAAGAGCTTCATTCAGTTTAACTGGAGGATCCAGGTAATACTGAAAAATGAGAATAACATGAGAAAAAACATTCCATTGCAGCATTTGCGGGGTAGGGGGGGGGGCAGGGCGGGGGAAATATCACTGCTCTGCACAAGAAATGGATTACATTTTAAACATCTAAGAAGGGGGAGAAGGATATTTGTCAAATTAAAATGTTTGGGTTCATTTTCAGTTTTTAAACTATAAGAATACTTATTTACAGTTGCAGAGTAACTAGCAAGGGACAACCTGACATCCAAAATTCAGTTTTCAGCATATTGACCTAGATCCCCGAGAAGCCGATACAGCAGAGAAGGAAGAGGTCGCAAGTCAGCAGATGGCGCTTTCTCTCGTTTAGTAAAACGAAGTTGTCAACTTTACTGTTTCAAAACTAGTGCCAGTCCTGTGAGGTGCCCTGAGGTTACTTCATTGTGTTTGTTACCTTTCAGAAAAGGCAGTATCAGGGAGAAATCATCCAGGGTTTGGTGCTTCTAAATACATAATAGTGTTTGTACTGCGGGCACAAGTGACACAGCTCATTGGCAGCACTGTGGATTGAAAATGGTGCATCCAAGTCAAAGAATGCATGACACACCAGATGAATAGAAGTAACAGCATCAGGCCTGAACTGTAAGATGAAGTGTTGCAACTGCTGCACAGAGAAAGTTGGAAACCAGCTACCAGATAAGGTGTGTCAAAGTAAATGTAAGTACTTCTTTCTCACTGCATTTTTTGTCACTGTGAAGGTACCTGGGTAACCTCCTTATTACAACTGGGGACTGGGAATGGAAGGGGTGGTGTATAAAAATGTTTCAAAAAAATCAGCAACTCAGAATTTTCAGGTTTTTCATGTTATTGCTGGTATTTAACTATGAATCTATTATCAAAAATACTATGCAATTTATTTACTAAATACTGTTCTGATATACAGGCATGCAATTCTTACTGCCTCCATATTGCACACACATACCCACCCTGCATGTTGCTCAGCTGTCAGATATCAGAAACCCACCACATTTGTTTCAGTAACTCTGTACTTCAAATTAATCTTAACCATAGACATATTTTATGTAATTGGTTATGCAAAGCTAAGCATTGTTTTGAACAACCGTACAAACAGTAATAACTTTTCACTCATGCCAAGATTAAGTATACATTTACAGGTATGTAGTTTAAACTGCATGAGCAAAGCTTTATCAGTGACTATGTGCTCAGGAAATCTGAACTCATTTATAGTGTTGAAATTTACCTCATTTGCTAAAGCAAAGGTCCCCCAATGAACTGCTACAGACTTCTTTGCTTGAACATCAATGTGGATTCTTACTGCTTCTTCAGGATCCACATGCTGGTATTTCATAAACCACCTATCAAAACACAAAGTAAACGGTTTTGTGTCACCTAGTTCAGTGCAAGATTTCTTTCTGACTTTCACTGGCTATGTTACAAAGATCTAAAACCAAACAAAACCCAGAAATACCAATGCATGTATGTGTGATCAACATAGAAAACACTCAAAATCAACAAGCTGAAATATACCAACATATCCACAAAACAGCAGTTCATGTATTTCCCTCCCTTTTTCAAACAGGTCTGTATTTTTAGTAGTCTAAGGACACAGTAAGGCTTCCCAGGGCAGGGGTGGAGTCACCATCCCTGCAATTGTTCAAAACACGCGTAGAAGAGCCATCAATCACATGGTTTAGTGGTGGGCTTGGCAGTCCTGGGGTAATGGTTGGACTAGATCTTAAAGGTCTTTTCCAACCTAGTTGATTCTATGATTTCTGGTGCCTTGAGGCATAAAGGCCATAGACTTAAATCATCCCTGAAAAAAAAATCATGCTAGCAGTGCACACCAAAACGTGTGTGCTTCAGAAGATAGCCTAAGGGAGCGGCGGAAAAGCAGAAGAGGGAACCTGATAATTCCTAAAAGATGCCATATTTTTGCCATATTGTTCAGATTCCTATCTTCCTTTCCCAGCCCATGCATGCTTTGCTTCCAGCATTGTGTGTGTTACCATCTAAAAGTTTCAATACCCCATCATAAGTAGGATCCAGATGCCTGAACAGATCTTTCACGCTCTATATAAAGGAGTCATCTTTATCTCCAGATAAGCTGCAAAACCAGCAAAGACTCAAGCAAGAGTAAAATGCAGCAAATTGCACACATTAAGTGGGCTGGATTAAGTGATAGTATCTCAGAATAAAAGCCACAAAGTAATTCCAGATTTTTACTCAATGTTTTTCATGGAAAAAAGGCAGCTGATTCAGCCGTGCTGTGCTTAAGAGGAAAAAACTCTCCAAGAATATCACATACGCACAGGCAAGTACCCTGAACATTTCAGCTCCATCTGAATGGGTGGCTACAAAGAAGATGAGGACTACCTTTTTACAAGGAGTCACATGGACAAGACAAGGGGTAATGGGCATAAGTTACTCCTGGTGAGATTCCAACTGGACAAAGGAAAACTTTTCGCCGGTGAAAACAATCAGCCATTGGAATAATCTCCTAGGGAAGTGGTGGACTCCCCAGTGTTGGATAGCATGCTGGAAGATCTAGTCTAGGTCATGCTTTGTCCAGAAAGGTTGGATCAGGTGATCCTTGAGGTCCCTTCCAAGCTGGTATTCTATGATTGATCTTCCCATTGCCTGCTTTTTTTGGCCATTCCTTTCACCTCAGCACTTTCTTTCACCTCTACATTCTATTATATATTCTAAATAAAGCATTACCACTGATGCACTTCTGGGTGCGTTTTTTCTGTCATCGGTATATAACTTCTCTTATGTATTTTGATCAAACTTTGATTTTCATACCTTGGCTCATAAGCTCCAATGGAGATGGCTGCAAGATCGAAAGGTCCAAACCTTTTGCCTATCTGTTCAAAAGCAACACAATATCCAGTATCTCCTGAAAAGAAAAACCTGTTCCATGGTCCTAAGACAGACCAGCTGCCCCAAAGAACCTTGTTATCATCTATCACAGTCCTTTTGCACCAATGTTGCGAAGGGGTGAAGACAAAAGTTACCGCATCATGACCAGGGACACAGTTCTCTTCCCACCAGTCCAGTTCTATCACATTCTCACAACCACATCTCTGCATCCAGCCCAACAGCCCTAGAGGCACAAACCAGCGCAGCTCACTGCCAAAACGCTCATTCAGACTCATTACAGTGTTGTAGTCCAAGTGATCATAGTGAGTGTGGCTGATCATGACTGCATCTATCTTGGGGAGCTGCTCTACGGTGCACGGAGGTCCTCGGAAGCGCTTGGGACCCACCAGCTGAGTGGGGGAAGCTCGCTGGCTGAAGATTGGGTCAGTAAGGAATATAAGTTCATCCATTTCCACCATAACGGAAGCATGTCCCAGCCACGTGACTCGCAGACCAGTTCCTGTCTTTCCAGCAAGTTCTGGCTTTTCAACAAAGTAAGGTTTTAACACAGGAAGCACTTTATCCAGTTCCTAGCAAAAGAGAACACAACATGCATGACAGGTTCCAGAATGTACTCGGTGGGGAACAAAAACTGCATGAAAGGCACAAATCATTACAGTCAGACTTGCACTTTGTTCAATGTTTTCAGACAATTGCAGAACTGCACCACAAACTAGATGCCTTTTTAATGACCATTTTCCCACCTACTCTCTCTTAAATTCACCTTAGGTTTTTGTGACATTTTCACTTCTCTGTCGAGAGAAGACAGAGCTTAAGAGTATCCCATCAGGCCAGGAGACCTACTAACAGAGAGTCTCCAACAGCATCATGGTGAAAGCACCACAAGGCACAACAGCTTCCTGGGAAAGGCTTTCTAATCAGTTGGCCTTCCGACCTGGAAAAGAATAAATACATATACATATATATATATGTATTTATTCTTTTATATATATATTCTTTTATATATATATACGTACACACACATTGTTACTGTAAGAAATGCTCAGATTTAGCTCCTGCACTAGATGATACATCCCCTAAGTCCTAGCACAAGTAAGTTGCAAACCCACAGATGAAAGAGAATGCCACTTTCCCATCAGCACTCCACAAAAGCTGTTCTGTTAGCCTTTATAAGACCCTCCCTCTCTCCCCATTACATACAGAAGCAGCACATGGAGGTTCACCTCACTTGGCTGATGATGGATTTTACAGTTCTCTTTTCCCATCCTGCCAGTAATCCAATGAACATTCAAAAAACAAATTCATTTTTAAGATGGACCTTAAGGCACTTAGCTGTGCTTCTCATGATGTTTTATTGAAGCCTTCAAGGTAATTAAAGATTAATTATTACTGAATAAATCACTATACTGATCTCTTTGTATGTTCAAGATGCAGTCCCCACGAACAACTTCAAATCAACCTAAATCCATACTCCAGTATAACAAAGAAACCATCCCCCACTTGCCCTCTTGTTCCACCATAAATACTTGTGCAGTCTTCGCTTAAGTCTGGCAGGTCAGAGAACCAATCCAGCTGAACATTAATCCAGAGGAGGAAAACAGACAGCTTTAAGCTCGATCGGCTTCCAAACTGCACTCTATGTGTAGCTTCAAGATGACACAAAGGGGGCCATGGCTGCATGTTACCTACGGAAACCCATCTCCAACAACCACACACCCTCTCATTTTGAACTGGAGTTATGTTTCTGCCTGCAGTTTGCTTGAGATGCTTGTGCACAAGTTTTGTTTGTAATACAAAAGAGTTTTCCTAATCAATAATAATAATGACCATCACCACCACCACCCCAAAAAAAACAATCTACAAACAAACAAAAAAAAAAAAACCACAAACCAAACCAAAGCAACCAAAGTCTTCCTGGAGTTCCTGACCACCTCCAGTGCAGCCACAGTGTGGATAAGGCTCTCCTCCCAAACAGTTCTGGTGTGAACTCCTTGTATCACTTGAGAAGATTTTACCTGTTTTGGCAGCTTCTACAGACTCCTGACACTCTTCTCTCCCTGGTAACCACAGATGTCCCAGCACCTTGGCTCCCAGTGAAGCCCTCCCTGCAATGGTTGCTGCTCTAGTTCTTTAGGTCTAGGGTAGTAGATTAACACTATCAGCAAGCTTATACACAGCTGACCTCCTGCTGCCTTAAAAGCTCAGCTGATGCTGTGATTTACAGATTCTAGGGCTTCCCTTGCTAAAACAGTCCTGACAGCTTCAGGAAAGTTATTTTCTCCACAATATTTTATTGATTTGGAGGGCATATGGTGGGAAAGAACAAAACACACACACACACCCCTCCACCCCCCTGAAACTCCACTGTACGTAATAAAACATTCATGACATTGCTTTCTCCGAGAGCTAATGGACGAGACACATCTACTGAAAAAGTTTCATTACTGTCTTCAGGAATGAGAAATAGTCTTCTATAAAACTGAATGTAAGGTTAGCACAATACAATCACTTAATTCATATAAGAAGAAACAAAGTATGAGTATTAGACTGAGACAAACTGCTGCTTCTCCAAGAAAAAAGCATCACTTTATTTCATTCTAGGTACATGGGAATGACACCAGCAGGAGAAATTTGTACAACAGAGTGTGTTATATTGTGGTACTTCAGCTTAAAATAAGTAAAAAGGTTGAAGAGCCAGAAAATTAACATAATACTCCAAAATGGAAGTTAGGACAACCCACATATTACACGTGGTTAAGTCAACAAATCAGATTCTATCAAAGAAATTAATATTCAGATATGAAATTTAATAATTAATTGTAATAATGCAATTTAGGTCAGCAAGCACATTTTAATGGAAAATGTTCTTTTTAAGGAGCTAGTTTTAGAGGTAGACTAGAAATTATTCTAAGAACTTTAAATGAATCCACTTTAGTTTTGCTGACATAGACACAAACTAGTTTGCAAAATTAGCATCATGCAATAGATCAAATAATGCTAATTGGCAGATGTGAACAATAAGTTCTTCACTGGGACTCAAACATACTGTACTAGTTTCATCTGGGATAGAGTTAATTCTCTTTCTAGTAGCTCTTACGGTGCTTTGGCTTTGTGCTTTGGCTTTGTGCTGAAAAACGTGGATAACAGACAGATGATTTAGCTATTGCTGAAGAGTGCTTACACAGCATCAAAGCCAGTATGCTGGGGGTGCACAAGGAGGTGGGAGGGGACACAGCTGGGACAACTGACCCCAACTGACCCCAGGGATATCCCACACCATGTAGCGTCATGCTCATATGCATAGAAAGCTGGGAAAGAAGATGGAAGAGGGGGTCATTCAGAGCGATGGTGTTTGTTTTCCCAAGTAACTGTTACATGCGGTGGAGCCCTGCTGTCCTGGAGATGGCTGAACACCTGCCTGCCCATGGGAAATGGTGAATGAATTTCTTCCTTTGCTTGCACACTCAGCTTTTGCTTTACCCGTTAAACTGTCTTTATCTCAACCCACAAGTTTTCTCACTTTTAGCCTTTCAATTCCACCAGTGAGCAAGTGGCTGTATGGGGGTTAGCTGCCTACTCAGGTAAAACCCTAACACATTTGCACTATTAAAGGCTTTACAGGAATGTCAGCGGCATTGACACCATTAAGTATTTTGAATAGTTGATATAAAAGTAGAACTAATCACTACAAAAGGCATTTGTAAAGGAAACACAGGAAGACTGATAACTAAAGAGTAACACAGTTCAAAGGACTGGTATCCTGATCTACTTAAATGAAATTGTGTGAACAAAAGTTGAAGGCAAACCAGGAGCACAAAGGCAGCGTAACAGGGAAAGCACAGAGTCCTTATGATGATCTACAGGTTTGTGATACACAGGCCTATGGTCCAAATCAATGATTCCTCAGAGATTTTTGATTCAATGATTCCTCAGGCATTTTGTTGAGCTATCACAGTAAATCACACAGGGAAATAGCTAAAGAAATTCCTTCTCAGTGCATGGACTACGCTTGTTTGGGTTTTTTAAAATATATTAAACATTTATAAAATCCCCACAATTACCTTTTAAAGCAATAAGGACTCACTACTCAACTTGTAAGATTTCAAACTAAAACACAACTTCTATTGGCAGTATACTGCATATGAAATTCTTAAAACTCATACAACAGAATACAAATAATGAACAAAATACATAAACTTATGGGACTTTAATCTGTTCTTTGTCAGACCAACCAAACACATTAATACTACAAGAGTTGTAACAGATCTTTGAATTATGGCATTCACATCAAACCAGCTACCAACAGAAGCAAAACATGCCTAAAACTGGCTTATCTTCATCACTAGAGTAATACCAAAATTCCTCCTGCTGTGCCCTTTCCCCCTCCCGTGTTCTCCTTTCCTTCCTAATGCAAAGCAAGAAGAAACACATGACGGGCTTTGGTAAGACTAATTAGCTGAGGATTTTTTGGTACTTAGTGCATACTGGAATACCACTGGATTTTAAAGAAATGAGAACAATCTAAAAGGCTGATCCAACAACCAGTAATTAAAGATACTCCAAACAGTACTAAAAAGAGTTATTAATAAAGTCTGCAATGAAAATACAAGAAACCTATGCATTCTGGGCAATGATACAGACTTGTTGTGAAGGCATGATTATAATACCCGTAGCTTTCAAGAGTGAAGTACATATCCTGGATAATATGCTTTTTTCCATATGCAAAGCACTTGGTACAGATAAACTGAACCTGCCCAGCACTGCAGGGTAGCACTAGGAACACTCAACGTGGAAACTGAAGTACGAGTCTGCTTGAAGGACATGCTAGCTAGCAGTGCTAAATAAGCTATGGAGTCCTTAGTCTGAAGCCCTTAGTCTGAATTTTAAACAAGCTCAGAAGCACTTTACAGGTTGATTTAGGCATGGAACAAATGTAGCTGGAACAAGCATCAAAATGGCTGAGGTCTCAGGAGTGCATTTCATTGATCCCTATCTAGGTTTTCCCATTTCTGATTTATTTCACTGTCTCCTGAATAATTGCAGACATTTAATTAAAAAATTTCATATGCAAAGCAATAAAATTAGTTCAAAATGAATCCCAGCTGGGTCAGAGAGACAGCTTTACAACTGACACAGTGTAGATTTCTTTGTTAATCATCCCTTATTGCAGGGATAATCTGTAAATTAGAGTGCTGCAGTTGTCCACTGCCATCAGAGAACTGTATATTCTGCACTCTGTAGTACCTTAGCACTGCCTTCTAGGTACTTCAGTCACTAACCAGGTTTCCCCCTGGTGCTGGCAAGATAGGAAGCCTGTTTTACACATAGGGAACAGGGCAGTGGCTCAAAGGCAATTGAAAATGACAAGGCACAAATTCTACACAAATGGGGCCAAAGTATGAGAATGCAGCACACTGCTTAGAAAGCAGTACACACTGAGGCACAATTGCTGTTACTACTAATGGTGCACATAATGTCTAGAAGCAGGACTCCATATTTAAAACAGTAAATTGGTGTAAGGCACACAAGATGGACGTATGTTTGCTGTGCTTCTCTCTGAAGGTAAATTATTATTATAATAGAACAATTATAGCTGAGATTATTTCTCTCTTAAACATGTTCCATGCCACATATCCTTAAGAAATCCCCAAACCTCTGATCATCATGTGGTAGTAGGACTGCTTTCCTGTTCGTAAAGATGATCAAATTCCTTCTTTTGCAGGTAATTCCGTAAGATAAAAATTAAAAGCGTAAGCTCTTTTCTAAATACTGACTGAGATTTATAGCTTATGCATGCCTTCCTAGATGCTTAACAGCATTAACACCACCTATTTGTTCACAAATGCTTTCCTTGGCTGTGCATCCTTCAGCACAGCTTTTCCAAAGTGCAGTCAACACATCAGAAAATACACCGAGACGTTATCCCAGCTGTCCAAGCTGTAGCCACCATAATGCTCCTTGTAGCCACAAAGATAACCCATGGTTTTCCAGTATCTACAACTCTTCATGGAAAAGAAGCTTCTCTCAGAGGTTGCTTCCGCACCTCCTTCTTTATATACAGTTATCTGACAGAAGCAATACAGCAAGAACAGATAATGGTGTTTCCCAGTAAACGGGCTCTGTACTTTTAGTATCTCAGAACAAATACCTGCTCAGGCTCGTTTTAACATAGGCATTTTTTTCTCCTGGTGTACTGAGGCAGAAAAACACAGATTTGAAACACTTTCATAAGTAAATGGCAGCAACAAGTTATTACATTTTTATTTAAAAGTATAAAAAGAGATGTTATTTATGTAGTAAATGGCAGTCAGAAAAAAAAAGGCAAAATGCGTAAAATGAGATATGCCACAGCTACTGCATGCAGTACAAATGATGTTCAGCAGTATGCTTCCCAAGGCAACATGTATTAAAAAGGAAAGAGTATAACTGTAGTTTATGACTCAGCTGGGGAACCATTTTTGCTGGTTTTGTAAATATAAACTGAACTGGATAAATCAAAGGGTGTGGAACTAACAGAAAGGAGAGAAAAAAATAGAGGCAAAAAGTATTAACCCATCTTTTGAAAAGAATGGGTGATAATAAAATCATAAAAAGAAGACTTGGAAAAGTCTCCAAAAGGTGACTAATATGTATTAGTTAGAAACTGTTCTATCTTACTGATTAATAAACATAATTAATAAATAACAGCAGTCTCAATCAAGAACAGAAAACATGCAAGTATTTACCTGCTTCGAGCATGGCACGTTGCTATTATTTTTTTCCATGAAGGACCATTTCAAAACATTTGGCAAGGTCGGTGATTTCCACGTTGGCCATGGGTTGACAAACTTCCCATCTTTGCCTCTCTTTGATTTAGTGACATCCTCTTCTAATCTGTAGTCTAGCCTGAAGCTTTTCCTGGAGGTCCTGGAAGAATCGCTGCCCCTGGAACCCTGACCCGAGCTCTGACGTCTCCTCACTGCTTCTTTAGGGTACTGGCTACATGCAGTCAGAGGCTGCTCTTCATCCATCTTCTTATCCATATCTTTTTGAGGAGAGCTAAAACAAATTTCAAACTAGTCAGTCTTTTCTTGGACTAACATCAATGTTCATCAGATTGAATATTCTCACACACATCAGAAACAAGCCTGCCCTTCTCAGTTTATGATCCACTGCAATTTTTCCTCAACAAAATGTGCTTTAAAACAGTTGCTATTACACAAAAGACTTCAAAAACATGCTGTGGCAAGTAGACACGAGATCTCTTTGTAGTTCAGGCAGAATTTTCTTCCCCGGTATGCACAGCTTCAGATACTAGCATTATTATCTGCAAGAGCGAGGGGGAAGGGTTCCCTAATTTACATTTTGGAAGAATAGTAAATTCCTCCTGAAACTTATGACATTTAGTGCCGGATGTAATATGATCCTGCAAACCTGCCCAAGAGACAACAGAACTATACAGTACCTTGGGATTTGCCTATAGAGTGACTTTGTTTTGCAGTAAGAGCAGCAGCCTCATGTAGCATTAATAACACGTTACTTCTACCAACGAGATGCACATACATACAGAGAAGTCAGAACACACAAGACATTTGGTCCTATTTCCTATTTTGTCTAAAACAAAGGAAAAGCTTGTTGTAAGAATAGTAAAAGTAACTGTTTCAAACACAATTTTGATACACATTTAAGTGAACTCCCTAGCAAAAGGCTATAGAAAACTGGAACATCTCAAATAAATCACAGCTCTATGTCTGCTCTTAATTCCATTGCAAAATATTAAAGGTGAGATAATAACTGAGAAAAGCTTATTCCTGTAAAGTCACAATTCTGGCATATTTCTTAGACAATTCTGAGTTCAGTAGTCAGCGTCTCTCACTCTAAACTGTACTTAAGTGTTGTGCAGTTCAGGAGTATGGAGAACTATTGATCTTATTATGTGCAAGGTGAAAAACCCCAACTTCCCTATTTTATTTTAAAGTTGCTGCAGCAATGCAGTTGAAACTGAATGCCTCAGTTTCCACTGAGAGTAAATACACTGTTCTGAGAGTTTTTGAATAAATATGTTGCCATTTCAAAGAGTACTCAACTTTCTGGTACTTACAAATTCTACCTGATAAAAACTATAAGATAACCAGTAAGGAACACACAGTGTGACAAACTGCTTAGGAGCAGGAATATTGTTATTAAGAAATTGTGAAGTTTGTCTTGGGGAAATCTTCTCTCCTATTTCATTAACTCAAATATTTAGACTTTAACTGTGTATCTATGAGAAGCACTGGGCTGAGGTACCAAAGCTAGGTCACTTGAACAACATTGTCATAAACATTAAGGCCCACGGTTTTCTTAGAAACTGCATAACTCACCATGCCCCTCATAAGTTCATGATTACAAAGAAAAAGCAGCATACTGGCACCACAATACGACAGCTAAGGTTTTAGACACATATAAAAAGTGTTATCAAATTGAACACAAATGCATTTACTGGTGAGGATCCAGCTTCAAATGCAGAGCCCAATGGAACAGCCACCCCGCTGTGCCATCTGAAGCAGATAAATGGTAACAAAAGGAATGAGCGCCACAAAAAGGCAGATGGAATATCCCCAAAATTGTAGTGGATATTTTAACTTTAGTTACTTTAGCTTAAGAGAATTGGGATTTCTTTGCCATTCCTCAAGAGCATTTTCAATGCCAAGTCAGCTTATTAGTTTAGCAAAGCATGCAGGCAGGGCATAAAACATCTACTCTGCTAGAAAGCATCACAAAAACAAATCACAAAAGTCTGATCACAGTGGTGCTTAATTCCAGGAAATTCTTCGGCTAACATTTCAGATGTCTGATTTTTAAATATATATAACTACTGTAATTATTGTTCCTACAAGACATTTTATATTGGAGACCAGAGTGCCTAAGGCTTTGATTTTTAAGTTTCTGTTTATCTATTCATTCATCTCTAAAATAGGTGAATTCTACTTCTGCTTAAATTTTCATATAAACCTTTGATCTTATTCTGAAAGTATAAACCTGTAGGAGAAGCAGGGATCAACTATGCTGATTAAACAAAGACAAAATGCCAAAGCATTTAAGATACTGCAGGTATCTGTCTGCCAACATATTTTCCACATGATGTACATACATTACTTTCATTAGTATTCCACAAGCAACCAAAGGGATGAAAGACCTCACAAAAAAAAACCAACCCTTTTACATACCAACCCTTTTACATGCATAAGAAAGAGACACATTTACAAACAATTAACTGACAAAGTATTCTTGATCAACTATAGATTCCTTTGAAGCATCAATCTTGCCAGTTCATTTCTGTTTCATTTAAACTGGTAAAATACATCCTAGAATATTCATGGAATACAGTAAAAGAAATCTTGGTTTTCTTACATAAAAAGTTAGATGATCATTTCTTGAAAGCCACCAATGATTACCTTAGAGTAAAACTCAACCCCTTATTAATCCAAGCAGATTCTTAGACAGGAGATTTAGCAGGTATATTTTAAACACTAGAAGATACCCAATCAGAAATGAACTTTCATCTAGCTTCCCTGAATTCTTCCCCCCTTCAAATAATAGTTTGGCACTTGAGAAATAATTAAGCACTGGATTACCAATGAGATTATGAGTGATAGAGACACTGAAACCAGACTGGAGTAGAGTTGTGTTCATCCTGGATCAACAGTGGTCATACCCTTGGTGAGTACTTGTTACTGTAAGGTTCCACAATAAAACTTGTCTTTTCCAGTCTTTCAAAGACAGAAAATACTATTCTACTTAAAAGCATTTAACTGCTTTTTTAACAAATGGAATCCATCTTTCAGGATGAGGTTACTTACCCCTGAACATGGGCAAGTGGATCGCCACCACCTGTAAGAGGGGCTCAGGCAAGATGCAATGCAAGCACCCTCTCTGTACTCAGAGATGCTTTACAGCTTCAACTGAATTCAGGAAAGAAAATGGACCAAGACATACAGACTACTAATGGAGACCATTAGTCATGCCAAATCCACAAGGCCAGAAGGTATTCTAGACTGAAGGGAAGAACACCACTGGCTGATGAACAGGATGAAGCTTAATGTGAATCAAAACAGATCTCACATAACTGGTTTTCCAGCACCAAATACAAAGATGCCCCTAGTAACCCACAAAGCAAGAGAGAAGTTGTAGATCAGGCAAGAGGTAGCATGGAAAACCCATGTCTTACATCCCACTAAACAGGCTTTTACACCTGTAAACAGGATATAGCCTGCAGGACAACAGGTTTGGGGTCAATTGTTTATTTTAGCTTTGCTTATACAATTGAAAACTTGGATATAACTCTTTTGGCTTTCAGTCTTCTGTTTATTTAGGAAAATAACTAAAAGGTTAAGCATTTTAGTACTTTCTGGAAAAGAAGGCTGGAAACAGGATGTGTTAACATTACAATAAGCACCCTGGCATAAAAAATTCTGGTTTAAAATGGTCTTTCAACACAGCAAGCTTCAAGCCAAATTATTTTCACTTTATTTGAAGACAAAATGCATCAGCATAAAATCTATTGTGCAAATCTCCACCTTTTCCACCCAGTTTCCTGTAACATCTTCTACTCCATAACTGAAATGGAGCATACAGCCACGTATAGACAGGCTACTAACCATGAAGTCTGCCAGAACAGACTTATCCTTCTCTTCTATACAGAAATGTGCTCCTTATTTAACAAATCCATAAGCTAGAAAGTTTAAGGAATAATTACTATGAAGCTATGGTTTACTGGAACCCATCAA
The DNA here is from genome assembly GCF_028554395.1 of Pezoporus wallicus. Lineage (NCBI taxonomy): Eukaryota > Metazoa > Chordata > Aves > Psittaciformes > Psittacidae > Pezoporus > Pezoporus wallicus. The sequence goes on from NW_026640165.1 coordinate 152,183, forward strand.
AATCCACAAAACTTTACACTTACCTTGCAAACATTCCATAGCTTTCCAAATATCCTTCTCTATTTTTTAAGCCAGAGGTCTGGTTCATTTCTAATCACCACATCTCTGTATAGACTACTGGGCTGCACTACACATCACCTAAAAGGGACAGCACACAGTTCCTTGCAAACACACACCACTGTAGCCTTACCAAAGCCAGAACCTGAGCTTTCTGCAAGCTACATACTGCTACACAACTCCGAAGTTTCCTTTAAACATACCTATTTTTTATGACTACAAAAAGCACACTTTTGGGCTTGAAAACTAAGGGGGGAGGGACAGAGAGACCAGTTAAAAGGTATTTGCTCCAGCACACTCAACCATCAAACAACTGCCAGCAAAGTTTTGGCTGTGCTTTTATTTTTCCTTCAGATCTGAAATTGTCTGCTTTAATTAATGAACAGTTTGAGCCTGCAAAATTCTGAACACTTTTAAACTTTTATTGTGCAGTACTCCAGGCTGTTCACTGTATCACTAACAAAGCCAGAACCTGAGCTTGCTGCAAATTGGACATTGCTGTGCATCCTGGAAGTTTTCTTTCACTTTACATTATTTTTTATGACTGCAGCAGCAATTATTCCAGATGCTCCTGGTCTTCGGATTTCACACAAAGATCTCTCAAGCTTGCAACCAGTTGATCTGTACTTTTACTGTTTGAGATTCCTCATTAAAAGCTGCAAGCAAGAACAAGCACTGCAGAAAATCTCATTTAAATTATTTGGTATTTTAACAGCCAGCTTGGGATTCTGTGTGATATCCTACTGCCATACATCCACAAAGCAGAAAATTCATGTCAGTACAGCCTTCTTCCATTCTTGGATGTACCCATTTCAGAGAAAAGCTATAGGTTGCCAGCCCACTTCTCTGTTCTCATTAGGTCTGTAAGTACTCTGATTCCATAGTGATCCTGTGTACTGTTTAAGAAAACAAGTTGATAACAGAAACAGAAATAGCTCTCCCCATAAACAACCTCACAGAATTAGGATTAATCCTTCACCATTCTTGCCTAGTTTTGAGGATCCAGAGTAAAACAAAACAAAATTTTATTTAGACATAACATGAAAAAAAAAATTACAAATAAAACATGAAGCACTTTCCCAGTATCATCTGTTCTTAGGCATATTCTTACAACAGCTGCCTTACTTAAGCAGCCACCATTATGAGCCAATCCATTTCTGCCCTCATTACTCCCCCAGGCTTGCCAAAACAAACATTTGTGTCCACATAATAAATTAGTTCAAGAAACTGATCTAGCTGATAGTCATTTCTTACCTTCCCATTCCTTAGAGAAGCACTTAATTTTCACCTGCATCACTGTATAACCATGCAAGTGTTTATACCAACAAACTGCCTAGGATAGGAAAGGGTGAGAACAGGAATATACTGTTGCAAACAAAAACTACTTATGCCAGTGCTGCTATTATAAAAGTAATTCATTAAATATCCTCCATTTAGAATTCACTCAGTGTAGCTCAGTTACATACACCACCAAGTTAGATTGAGTGACTCCTCCTACCCTTAATATATTTCATTTCCAATCTATCCCCTATCTAAGATTTCATTCACATTAGAACTGATGCTGCTTAAACCCTCTGGCTGCCTCCTCCAAGAACAGTGTTTCATACTATAAGCAAATTCAATAGCTACCCACTCCCATTACCACACATTCTGACCTCTACTACCCTGGCATTCAGTAGGGAACTAAACCAACAGGAAGTTATTCATAGCCATTACAAGCGCCTATCAGCCACACAGTTAACATGCCCCCGGATACAAATGCAAACAGGCTCTATTTAGAGTCAGGTCTATTAGTACCTGCAGCCAACTATTCTCAACCCTGGGTTAAATCTGATCAGCTATGGGCATTGTATTAGCTGCATAAAGATGCCTCTTCCTGAAACAATACCTAACTATTTTCCCTTTGTTTCCAGGTGCTACAAATGCCTGTCCCTGTTGCCGATGTGACAGTAGTTGTCTGTAGGGATCATGCACATTAACAGCGGTACAGATCCAGTAGCCAGTATCTTCAGCTATACAGGCCTATTAAAATAAGTTATTTCCTTCTCTGCCCTCATCTTTTACTGCAGTCTTGAATATCCAAAAGCTGGCATGCGGCCATCACATTTAAAAGAGCAGCCTAAACTATCATTATGATTTAACACAGGAGCAGTGTAATTCTGTGCTATTGCTGAAGCACTCACCAAAGGCAAGCAGGAGCCAAATCTCCCTACAGTGGAACAGAGAGTGCTTTCCTTTGCTCTTCTAAACAAGTAATTTCATATGACTACATAGTGAAAAGGGAAGAATGTTGAAAACATAAGAGCTGAATTAAAATTCTCTTACCTGCTCTGCAGGATTCAGGCTGACAACATAGAGAAGCAAGGTTTGTGCATTAAAGCTGTGTTACGATATGCCAGACAGGAGCCGAATCACAAACCAAATGCAGACAAATTTTAGAAAAGAAGATGGCACATGCACACAGCTGGGCAAATAAACTCTGGATTCCAACAGCAATGATAATCTCCATGGATAGCCCTTCACACTTGTACAGAATTTCAATAAAGCTTTTCCAAAAGAGCGAAGATGAAACTTGTACCAACCCAACAGTATCTGCACACCAACTTTAGGGTTCTGTCAGTAGCTCTACTCCTGTAAGTATCTGTGTAAATGAGCAGTTCATTGCTGTTCTCCTGTTGTGCCTATAGTTAATAACAGAGGCAAACCTTTCCAGACTGGGACTGTGAGAAAAAATGACCAGTCTTTAAAGTTTAGCATTTATGAATCCACTTTAGCCAGTCCCATGAATTATCAGCTTACGCATCATGGGTTTAGTATTTTAAGTTATTATATCATGTTGAAGCTGATAGAACAGGTTCTTCTTAACTAAAATAAAGTTTTAAAATATTACAAGCTCACACTCAGTCCTGAGGGTAAAGGTTTCCCATCTAACATCTTAACATCAATTAGATGTGTCTGAAAAGAAATACTACTACATGTTTAATGAAACTAGGGCTCTACTTGAACATGCTACCGCAGAAATCTGATTTACTTTGTAGCACATGGCCATAAAGGCAACACAAAAACTGTTTCCATAAAAGTGCATAGAAATTATGTTAAAACCTTGATCCACAGGATCCTTGTGGCAAAGCAGAACCTGAAGCAGTTCCATTTATAATGAAGTCTGGCACTTTAATGTCTGCAACTGCACAATTGCTATCTCCACCTCACTCATGAAGCCTTTTAATTTACTGCTTCCTTTTCTCCCTATGTCAGAAAGGAACAAACTCATATGCAAACTTTTTCTAGACTCACATTGAGGATAAACCTTTAAAACACTGTAAAGCCTCAGCTGTCCTGGAAGTGCAGCAACACCCAAGCGCTAAGCTAGTTTTTAAGTCGTTACACAGTCATAGTTTTGTTCGTGTATGTATTTAAATGCTGTGTATTTGATTCCCTCTCTTCAGTTCAAAGTCCAAGCACATAGGACCCAATGTCATTTCTCTGCAATATAAAAATATTTCCCTAATTTTTTTCTAAATCTGCTTTATTTCAACATAAGCTCAGCTTTTGCTTCTCTGAACACATTCTCTCTCTCTCCATCTGCCTGCATATGTATGTACACACACCCCATACATATATGTACTTTACAGAACTACTTATTTTACTTCAAATTTATCAAAATCTACACAAATAACTTTCAAGTCAGTTAAGATAAGGAAATTAGAAGTTTTTCTTTGTTGAAAGATACGTTTTACCTGCACGTAAGTGTTCAAAGACCATCTTTCACATGAGGCAAGCCAAAAGGTCATCACCCTTTCCAAATACAAAAGTTTTGAATCTCCAGAACCTTGCAGTGGAAAGATAGAAAGCACACACCATGCAGCGCTCTTATGCTTCTTTAACTGAAACACAGCCACTAAAAAAAAAATCCAAGTGGTAGGGCATCAGACACCGCAAAACACAAATACCCACGGAAACTGTTAACACCAAAACATGTTAACATTTTTCATGGCAACCCTTCTTCCTATATTTAACCAGCATTCTACTCCACCTCCACAACTGTAGGTTATGATGTTCTTCATGTACTCTGAATGAAATGCAAAGGGCTTTGGTTATTAGTCAACAACAAAAGTGTTAATATTAAAAGCTGTTTTGGTTCTTTTCTCATGGAAGAATCAAGGCACATCTCCAGCATATGTATGAGCCATCTACTAATTTTCAAGGCTCCATTCTAAATATGTAAGTGTTTTAAAGAGACAAAGTGTTTTGTTTGAATACAGCTGAACAGACACACATAACTTGTTATTGCCACAACCTCTTTTTCAGAAACAGCTGAACCTCACTGAAACTATCCCTCAAAAAACGGCTCAAAGCATGGGGAATTTCTGCCCAAACAACTGGAACTATTTCCAAATACTATAAGCATTAAAAACTGAAATCTTATCATAAGCCTTACTCAGCAGACAGTAGCACTACCAGCTCCAACCATGGTAACAGGTCTTACACAAGAAAATACAAGATATACATCTCAATATACATTCCTTACCACTTTTCACTCACACAACATCTTACCAAACCTTGTTTTTCACACTTCAGACAACGCAGTAACGTGTTTTCATAGTGTCATTTAGTAATGCCCAGTTCTCTTTGCTGAACCTTTATATGTTTATCTGCTTGGGCGCAGTTGTATGCTATTCAAAACCCTTCTTATACAGCTGCTAAATACTAAGATACTACATGCAAACAGTAAATAACATGTAGCTACTTTCCTAGATTTCCTAAGGATATTCAAACCAAGTGCAACATCTGGTTTACTGAAAAATCCTTTTTACTCAAAGCTGCAATTAGACATAAGACGACCAAGTGATTTACCTCGATCCTGGCTCTGAGTGTATGAGAAGTAGGATTCTTATTACAGTGCTATCCAGCATACTGCAAGCTACATACTTACAGCAACTGACTAGAAGAAAATCAAAGTGAGATCAGGAAGGGATTCCTAGATGTGACAAAAGAAAACAGTAATTTCACAGCAGGTGCTACATATAAAGGCACGAATTAACATGGTAACATCTCCTTTTTTCTTGTTACAGACAAAACAATTGCCTTCCCATTTGTAGAAAAGAACTTAAAAGCTATTTCTCTACAGAGAATTAGCAGTTTTGGTTCTATCTTAAACTTATAAAGGCTGAGAAAATGGCAGATTTCTGCTGAGGCAATTCCTCAAATCTACTTATTGAAACAAGAGAATAATAATAATTGCATCCTTTTAAAGAGGCTGCAGATCTCTCCTGATCTGGGACAAGCTAATGCAAATTAATTGTTATTTATATTTGGAAGCGTTTCACTGTCGTCCCTTACTTCCTCCTTTCCCCACTGCGTCCTCTCCATCACAGCAAGTGAATCAGAGAGGACTTTCTAATCTCCAGGTGTTCAAAATTCCCATTATACTTTTATAATAGGTATTTCGATTTCAGATCATTTGGGGCATTTTTAAAGCATCTGATGCAGTAATTCTTACATTAATAACATAAAAATCTTATTTCTTCTTATCTTCCTTAAAGCCTTACCTACAAAATGAATGAAGCTTCCTACTTTACTAAATGATAAAACTGCTACTATGACTTAAAAACTACATGACTTTTCAAGAGTCTTTTGCCAGGAAACAGATTTGATTATCCTGTCACTGTCCTTAATTTTTTTATATCACTTTGGTTGGTGTAGTTTGAAAAATACAGAAAAACACCTATAGTAGTTTCCTTTAAAACTGAAAACTCGCTTCATAATCGGCATTTAGCAAAGCAAGGAGTAAGAAATCATAATCGTCACTAGAAAAGCCGTTTCTGCAGAAGTTGAAGATAAACTTGACTGCATACCGTCAACACACTCAACACATCCTCTCCCTAAAACCTTACTAGAGATAATGGCCGGTCATTGGGATTGTTTGATTTAACTAATTACATTAAATGACTGTTAATATCTTCCACTTCGCACCAAGCAAGTCAAGAACATCTGTTCGCGTCTCCCCTTCAAAGGAAAACACCGGCCAAACCGTCAATACCATGAAGCGTATTATTTCTTACAGGCGATTATATAATTATGTAACTTGTTTCTCTCTGAGCGCTGCTGCAGCATATTTTACCGTCAATTTACGGTAAACGAAAGCATCGCCGCTGGGAAGGCGGGGAGGAGAAGGTAGGACTTCTTCCAGGGCTTCCCTCGTCGGTGGGAAGGGTGCCCGGGTCCCCATCTGTTTCTGGAGCTGGCCCGGGTCTGTCACCACCCACCGCGGCACCTTACGCGGGCTGGGAGCCCCGCCACCGGCAGTGTGCGCCCACCTCAGGGGCCGAGGAGCGCGGGAAGGCACCGGGCTGCGCTGCCGCTCCGGGCCAGGGGCCAGCACTCAGCCGCCCCGGCACCTCGCCCACCGCTTAACTTTCCTGAGCGGACGCCCGCGCTCGCTCTGCCCCGCTGGCGGGACTCTCCGCCTCAGCCCCGCTTCCTGCCGCCTCCCGCAGGGCTCAGCGCGGTACCCCCGCCACACTCACCCGGCGGGATTCCCACTACCGTTCAGTCTAGCGAGCCGCCCTCGGAGCAGGTGCGCAGCGCTGCGCGGCTCCGGGTGCCCTGCGCTCGGCCGCCAGACGGGCTCTGAGCGCGCCGGGTCTCGCAGGTGCGTCTCCTCCGGGCCGGCGCGGGGCGGGAGCGCTGCTCGGCTCGGTCCCTCCCTGCCCACAGGAAGGTGTGGGGGCAGCGACCCCCCCCCCCCCCTCGAGCGCTGCCAGTCGCCGGAGAGGCGCTCACCTCCCGGGCTGCTGCCGTCCCTGAGGAGGCTCGTCCTCCTCCTCCTCCTCCTCCTCTTCTTCCATGGTGCCGCTCCACCCCCTGCGCGGCGGCTCCGGGGCTCTCCAGGAGGAGCCGTTGAACGGCTGCTGCTTCCTCCCTCGCCCACCCGACGCTGAGGGCAGCGCGGCTAGCTGCAGGCAGCAGCTCCACAGCGCCCTACCCCGCACCATGGCGCGGGGCAGTGGGTTTCCGCCTGGCGGCGCGTTACCAAGATGGCGGCGGGGGGGGGCCTCTGCTTGGGGAGACGTGGCGTTCGGACTCCCGCGGGTCAGAGCGATGGCGGGGCAGCTTGGCGCTGCTGCTGGAGGCCGGGCTACCCGCCGGCACCGGGAACAGGGAAGCATTAGGTTCTGCCTGTGGCCGGCCCCGCAGTTGGTAAACACTTGGGAATACGAGCATACTCCGAGCATGCACCTGGTGCTGCAGCGGAAAAGTTTTCTAGGCTCGGTTTCCTCAGGAACCCGAAACAGTGCCGCCATCACTGGGGATACCCGTGAAGCCACCCATGGCCATCGGCTGCCTTCCCGCAGAGCATCCCATCTCGAAGATCCCTGTACCCCCATGGTCACTCCTGTGCTTTAGGAAGTTAACGCTCCAGTCCAAGTTTCGTTGCGTGTTGGGTTACAACCACCCCCTCACCTCCTGCTTACACGTGTCAGTAGCTTCCATGCGACTCCAGCTGATGGGTTGGGAAGTGAGGGATTCTGCAGCACCCAATCCAGAAAAATAGGTTCTCAGGAATAAATGTCTGGTTTTTTTCTCAATATTTCCTTACCTCCTTAAGTATGTAATAGAAGGTAAAGCACTAAGTTATGCAGCTATGGTATGAAAAAACTTATGTCCTACATAACAGCAGTATGAAATCCAAGTCTATTTGGATCTCCAGTAACACATTTACATACATTTTATCTTGAAGCTTAGGAATGGATGTCCAGTTTATCAGTGAAGGACAAGTTCTCATGCTAGGTCTTAGGAGGCCAGAAACATGAGTGTTACCCTTATCATTAATCTGTCCTCTCAGTCTCTGTAAGGTAGAGGAAGGATGATACTACCAAGTTATCTTGTTCTGTACGAGGATGACAGATACATATTTGTTGCTTATGGTCAGGCAGATTTGCTGACCTTTGCCAGTTGGAAAATCCTATTTTATTACTTACTTCTCATTCTTCTCACCTGACATTTCCTGATCATTTCATCTCTTATCAGTATGTCTAGTGCTAAAATAGCCTTGTAGTAGCAATGACTTTTACTCATACATTATTAAACACAAGTCTATATCGGTTATTTTTACTGCTACTTTATGTAATCTGAGACCTACATAATGAATCAGAGGATAAAACTGCCCTCCATAGCTCTAATCAATGTCCATTAGCAGTTAGTAATAATTAGTGCCTATGTACAGAAATTTGAGTAAGCCAGCAGGCTGGTAGTAACTGATTGCCAAAAGCAGTGGGTTTGGGATGCTCATCCTGCACCAGCTGAGTATCTCCTGGTAGGCAGATCTCTTCCATGTGTCATTTGGAAATAGTTTGTGCCACCAGTGCTGCAAAAGCTGCAGTTCAGGAAGTTGTACTTTAGTAAATACATTTTGTCTGTGCTACAAATACAGATGTCAACATCTGGAGGCTGTAAGTAAAGACAACTGGTGTCAGTGCAGCATGCAGTTTTCAGTTTGAAAGGGAAACATCTCTTTCTCTGGTATAACAACCAGTGAAGAATTGTATGGTTGTTCAAGTTATTTCTGACACCACTAGAAGTGCATATCAGCCCTTGTTAGCTGTTCTGCCACTCCAGTGTGTACAACAGGAGGAAATTTAACTTCAGATGTGCTCTTCAACAGAACCAGGATGTTAAACTAGTTTCCTGTTCCAGTCTTCCCAAGAGCCAACTCAGTCTAGTCCTGCTGCTTTGGTAGGTTTTGATCTTTCCTTCATATTAGGCACACAAATATATTTAAACTAAGGAAAAGTCCCAGTGGGACATCTGTGCTCAAAGAGTTGTGTAAACCCAGAACAGAGATCTGACTCTTAATACACCCCAGACCTGCTAATACTCTTAGAGGAGTGACACTGGGATCCTGCAGGAGTTGGAGGCCAGAAGTTGTTATTAACAGATGGGAAGGTTCCAGCCATCTGTGCATGAGGTAAGAGTTTTCTGCTTGGCACCTAGTCTTAAGAAAAGGAGTTTTAATAATTTTATTTCCTTCAGTGGTATGCACTCCTGCATTTTTACTACTCAGAATGGCCCTATATATTGTCCACTACAGATGGAAAAAAATACTGGGGAGATTCTTTGTACTGCACAGATACTGAGAGGTAGCAAAGTGGAGTTATTTTGGGGGTCAATGCATTTTATTTTGCCATAGTTAAATTTAACAGCTGAAACAGTTTTTTTATTGAATAAGCTTCTGGGGTATACCATTTCATTAACCACTTGGAAGGATAAGTTCCTTAACCTAGCTTAATCTGCTTAATGCAACAGCCTATATCTTAATTAGAATCACACAGTTAGTATTTCATGAATTGTGTCTGCAGTGGTGTCTTTCCCTTGGAGACAGTGTATGCATTAATCATGGGCAGGACAGCTCAACTAACTTGGTTATAAAACTTCTCTCAATGAAGGGTTTAACCTTCTCTGCAACTGAAGCTTACTGGTATATTTTTTAGATCTCTAAGGTGTGTCTTTTCACGAAGTTTAGTCAGTTGACACAAGCTGTGTCAGAGAAAGATGCTCATCTTGGGCTGTAACTGAAACACAGTCTGAAGTAGGAAAAAGCAGAAATTCTTGTAGTTAAATTTTTTACAACTTTATAACTGAGCTGTCTTGACTTGATTGAAGACCATCCTCTATAACAAAACCATCCCTCGCTCCATCTCAGAATATCAAGTCATAATCCAAAATCCCTTTAGTCTCAGGCTTGCTGTATACTAGGCAATGTTTACTGTGGTAGTGCAGATACAGTTTATTGCAGTAAAAAAAAAAAAACACACTTGCTGGAGCAGTGTGTACTGGATTTCTGAGTGAAATAAACTATCCTGGCAAAGGAATTTTTCACCACTGATATTGACTATACCACACTTTTTAATAGAATGGAAATTTTTCACCAGGAGAAATTCTACTAAGCTAATAAAAGACTCTCTGGCAAAACTGGCCCATATCAGGTCAACCAAAAGCCAAAGCTAGCCCTTCTAATTGCAGTGTGGAGAGGCAACCGCTCTTATGGTATCCACACTGTTTTGGAGAAAGGTTAAGGGAGAAAAGTCATTTGGCATCTGTTGCAGACAGAAGCAAGCGGAGTTTCAAATCACGTTGGATGTTACATTACCCTGTAAAAGAAGGTTACGCAAGCAGCTTATGCATTTCTGTCTATATACATATAGATACAAAATGCTTCACAGTAATTGCTGATGATAACATTAAATTGCCTTAGTTACAGAATTGATGTATAATCAAAATACAATACTTAATGAAATCACTATGTTATGTTTACCATTACGAATCCAAACCTCTTACATGATAAACAATTTGACAATATTTGGTACTACAGAGAAAGAACTTACAAACTACAGTTAAAATATGCTTTTAAATATTGTACAAAATACACTCTGATGCCTAGCTGGTATGTCTTTAACTATCTGGGGGACAGAACTGGGGACACAATCAACTGGAACCATAACAGCCACATTTAGACTGTGCTGTAATAGTAATGGGCCAGGAGCATTCTCTAGCCCCAACACCCAATTCTAAAATGCATGTGTTTTCATAAAGATAAACCGCCCTAATATTGAAGAGCAGGCAGCTGCATCAGAATTGCTGTTGGAAGTGTTCCCTGGACCACACTAGTCCCTGAAGCATGCTTAGCAACCATATGGGAAAGCCAAACCTCAGGTAGCAACCTTGCTAGCAATTTAATGTTATTAAAGTGTGGCAAAAGCCAAGCCCATTCCATAGTTTACTGGAACACATCTAGCTTTAGTCACCACCTGATTTTGAGATTTAACCATGTATCTCAGGGGAAATTACAGTTGTTGCATTTGTTTCCAAAATCGGTGAAGCTTGGCAGTGTCATTTTGAACAAGCACTACCATGAGATGGTGCTGTCACGGTCAGTACCCAGTAATGTATTGTAATATTGCTTAACATTTTGCAAAATTACTATCATTAAAATTTATTTAGGAAATTCAATTACAGTGTCTAAAAGGTCTGACGAGATACAGATTCCTCTCTGTGAGCGGCACTGCACAGAAAGAAAAATCCTTGCCCTTCTGCAATTGAATTTGTAATTGTGCACAAGATACAGTAACAGGTTTAATAAACAGGAAGAAGACATTCTGGATGTACAGAACACTAAAAATAAGAATATGTAGGGTAGCTCATAACCTGTTATGTTGTTATGAGCTGTGAATTAGGAATTGTAGACTATTGTACAGTTTTCATTGCAGGCATAATGATAACATACTGTTCCTGTGTGCCAAAATGCATTACTGAAAAGTGTCCCTCTAACAATCATTTCAGACTGATATTAAAATGCACGGAGTTTGTGACTGTCCATTATTTATGAGAGTACTATGCATAGAGCCATGGTTTGGATGTGAATGTTGGCAATGGCTAAGATCTTAACTATACCCTATAGTTTAATTTCTGATACGACCAGATTCACTCTCTGCATATATAATGGTCGTTATTCTTATGCCATTTATATCTCTGTGGTTTCATTTTTTTGTGGCTTTAAGAAGAATTTGACTTTAGTTCTGTGCTTTTATTCTCCATAGAGCAAATGGGTTACTGTAAGGCAGGTACACATCCTCTGACAGCCCTCATGCTGAGTCTCAATTGGGCTTTAAGATGGTCTGGCCGCCTTCATGGCTATGAATTAGCCTTTTGGCAGGGAGTGCCCGTTGCGAGTCCTGTGGAATGTGGGAGGAATATTCATCCTGCCAAGACATCACTTCATTGTTTGGCTTACGGTCAGCCTGTAAAATGAGAGGGCTACTGCACTGGCAGCACTACAAAGTGCTTGGGGAGCAAAAAGATGCAATGTATAGGAAGGGAAGGAGGCATGGTACAAGAGTATGGAAGAATATACTCTTATGGACTTCATGGTGGAAATATGATGGTGGGGGTTGTTCCAGGCTGCATATATCTCCAGGATTACCTAGACTGCTGAAAAGAATGTTGATATGGTGCACAGGCCTGAGTTTTCACCAGCAGGGTCCCCAAATAGGATTATTTTTGGGGGTGCAACAATAAAGTGATGAGCTTATCATGGAAATGTGACAGGTCAGTTCAACCATTTATTCTACATGCTTTACAGAAGCTGTTTGGAAAGCTACAGAGTGTTAAAGCTGACTCCTCCTTCTCATGTGTGAATCTAACACCTTTGACGTTTTACACGCAATGTTGGAGATTTATAGATTTTTATTTCCTACTAACCAGTGACATCACAGTATCACAGTATCACAGTATGTTAGAGATTGGAAGGGACCTCGAAAGATCATCTAGTCCAATCCCCCTGCCGGAGCAGGAACACCTAGATAATGTTACACAGGAATGCGTCCAGGCGGGTTTTGAATGTCTCCAGGGAAGGAGACTCCACAACCTCCCTGGGCAGCCTGTTCCAGTGTTCCGTCACCCTCACTGAGAAGAAGTTTCTTCTCAAGTTTAAGTGGAACCTCTTGTGTTCCAGTTTGTACCCATTACCCCTTGTCCTATCATTGTTTGCCACTGAGTAGAGCCTGGCTCCGTCCTCGTGACACTCCCCCTTTATATATTTATAGACACTGATAAGGTCACCCCTCAGTCTCCTCTTCTCCAAACTATAGAGACCCAGCTCCCTCAGTCTTTCCTCATAAGGGAGATGTTCCACTCCCTTAATCATCTTTGTTGCCCTGCGCTGGACTCTCTCCAGCAGCTCCCTGTCCTTCTTGAACTGAGGGGCCCAGAACTGGACACAATACTCCAGATGGGGTCTCACCAGGGCAGAGTAGAGGGGAAGGAGGACCTCTCTCGACCTACTAACCACCGCCCTTCTAATACACCCCAGGATGCCATTGGCCTTCTTAGCCACAAGGGCACAGTGTTGGCTCATGGTCATCCTGTTGTCCACTAGTACCCCCAGGTCCCTCTCCCCTACACTGCTCTCTAACAGGTCATTCCCCAACCTATACTGGAACCTGGGGTTGTTCCTGCCCAAATGCAGGACTCTACACTTTCCCTTGTTATATTTCATCAAGTTACTCCCTGCCCAACTCTCCAGCCTATCCAGGTCTCGCTGGATGGCAGCACAGCCTTCTGGCGTATCAGCCACTCCTCCCAGCTTAGTGTCATCAGCAAACTTGCTGATAGTACACTCAATTCCCTCATCTAAATCATTGATGAATATATTAAATAATACCGGTCCCAGTACTGACCCTTGAGGCACTCCACTAGTTACAGGCCTCCAACTAGACTCAGCCCCATAGACTACAACTCTCTGGCTTCTCTCCTTCAGCCAGTTCGCAGTCCACCTCACTACCTGATCATCCAGTCCACACTTCCTCATTTTAGCCGCGAGGATGCTGTGGGAGACTGTGTCAAATGCTTTGCTGAGGTCAAGGTAGACCACATCCACCGCTCTGCCATCATCCATCCACCGTGTTATTTCCTCATAAAAGGCTAAGAGATTGGTCAAACATGATTTCCCCCTGGTGAAGCCATGTTGACTGCCCCTCATAACCTTCTTATCCTTGATATGCCTTAAGATGGTACCAAGGATAAGGTGTTCCATCACTTTCCCAGGGATGGAGGTGAGGCTGACCGGTCTGTAGTTACCCGGGTCCTCCTTCTTGCCCTTTTTGAAGACTGGAGTGACATTTGCTTTCCTCCAGTCCTCAGGCACCTCTCCCGTTTCCCAAGACTTGGTAAAGATGATGGAGAGTGGTCTAGCAATGACTTCCGCCAGTTCCCTCAGCACCCGCGGGTGCATCCCATCTGGACCCATGGATTTATGGATGTCCAGATTGCTCAACTGGTCTCTAACCCATTCCTCATCGACTAAGGCAAACCGCTCCGTCGACCTGACTTCATCTAAGGTCTCAGGGGTACAGGGCTCTTCAGGACTGCCCGCAGCAGAGTAGACAGAGACAAAGAAGGCATTCAGTAACTCTGCCATCTCTTTATCTTCTGTCACCAGGGCACCCATCCCGTTCATCAGTGGGCCTACATTGCCTCTGGTGTTAGTTTTGTCTGCCATGTATTTAAAAAAGCTCTTTTTGCTGTCCTTGACCCTTCTTGCCAGGTTTAATTCTAAGGATGCCTTAGTCCTCCTAGCTGCCTTCCTACATCCTCTAGCAGCAGCCTTATATTCCTCCCAAGTGGCCAGCCCCTCCTTCCATGACCTGTAAACTCTCCTCTTCCACTTGAGCATACCCAGCAATTCCCTGTTTAGCCACGCAGGTCTCTTGGCCCTCTTCCTTGACTTCCTACGTGTCGGGATGCTCCAATCTTGAGCACGGAAAAAGCAGTCCTTGAATGTCAACCAACTATCTTGGGCCCCTTTACCTTCAAGCAGCCTTGCCCATGGGATTTCCCCTAGCAATTGCTTGAAAAGGCCAAAGTTTGCCCTGCTAAAGTCCAGGGTTGCAATTCTACTTGGTATTCTACTAGTCCTGCCACACAAGATCCTGAACTCCACCATCTCGTGGTCGCTGCAACCAAGGCAGCCCTCAACCCTTACTGCTTCGACCAGATCCTCCTTGTTAGTGAGGATGAGATCCAGCAGCGCTCCTCTCCTGGTCGGCTCATCCACCATTTGCAGGAGGAAGTTATCATCCATACACTGGAGGAACCTCCTGGACTGTGGCTGGGTTGCCGAGTGGTCCTTCCAGCAAACATCAGGGAAGTTAAAATCCCCCACGACGACCACGGCCTGTGACTGTGAGGCCGCTCTCAGCTGCCTGTAGAAGGCCTCGTCAACTTCCTCACCCTGATCCGGTGGTCTGTAACAGACACCTACAACAGTATCCCCCCTGCCAGCCTGCCCCTTAATTCTCACCCACAGACTCTCAACTCGCTCATCATCTGTCCCTGGACAGAACTCGGTGCACTGTAGTTCCTCCCGCACATAAAGTGCAACCCCACCACCCCGCCTGGCTGGCCTGTCTTTCCTGAAAAGGACATAGCCTTCCATGACTATATTCCAGTCATGTGAGCTGTCCCACCACGTCTCTGTAATTGCCACCAGATCATAATCTCCTGATTTAACACAGGTTTCCAACTCCTCCTGCTTATTTCCCATGCTGCGCGCATTGGTGTACAGGCATTTCAGGGAGCGAGCTGAGCACACCGATTTCACCCTAGGATTGTAGGAGGCCTCCCAGTCTTCATTAATTCTGGAGCGCTGCCCCACTGGGGCAAGCCCAGCTACAAACCCATCCCCCTTCATGTGACATACCCATTCAGAAACCCTAGGATTGCAACAATTTATTTGAATTCACCATCTGTCTCATTTTTTAGTTTAAAATTGGTTTAATTCCTCGAGCAACAACACAGAATAAAACCAGTGATAGTCCTGGAAAAACTGTGGCCACTGTTTACTCATATACTTTCAGAGCACATATGGAAATACAAAGCCACATAGAAACATAAAATCATATATGAATAGGTTATTTCAGAAAGAATGAAACTAAACAAGCTTGGTGTCCTGCTCATTTTTAGTCACTGCTCTGTAGTTTCACCCTCCCAGTGCAATAATCCAAGCCCATTTCTCTCCATGCCTTCCATGGCATCTATTTGGGCAAGACACAGTGTGTGCTGTGGTTAATCCACTTAGTTGTATGTGCAGGAAGGCTGGCCAGCATAAGCACGTGCCCACTGCCAACTGGCTCATGCTAAGATAACGCATGCTGCTGTGTTCTGCCTACTTTTCCCATACTCAGGGAACTGACTTGAGTCTCCTTCCTACATCCTTCCTACATTTTAACTGGTGTTAAAGAAAATGATAGGAACTTAATTACTTCAGTCTGTATTAGGCTTACTTCTGGTGTGTACTATTACATGCTCCATGGCCTTGCGTACTTGGGTGGCCAGAACTGGTGTGTTTGGAGCATCATTTAGATCCCATCAAATACAGATTTGCCATGTTTCCTTTCTATGCAAACCAGGCTGCAGGAAAAAGGACAGATGCCTGCCTAGGTTTCTTCATAGTGTGAACTGGGACATAGCTGAGTTCTCCACCTTTACTAAGAACCTGGAGAATGCTCCAAGATTTCCTAATCCACATTAAACTCTTGAAATTTCTTTCTTTCTTTCTTTCTTTCAAATATCATTGATATTGACCACTCAGTTTGACAGAAAGGCACAGAGCATGGTTTCAGAAAAAAAACTGGCTAAAATGAGTTTGTGTTGGTGGTATTATAACCGAGAACTTCTGCACAATTTCAAGTAAGTTAGTTTTTAGATTACAATGAAAAATACATTGTGAAGTGGAAAACAAGAAAAAGTAATGACTTTTAAAATCATGTAAAGTTACTATAGGAAAATACTCATAAGAAAACAAGTATTTAACAATGAGGTAAATCATGAGCTTCCTCATGATTGCTTGTAGATATTCAGAATCATGGACAGTCCTTTTCCTTGCCTGCACAAACTGCTTGTGTAGCTTTATTATGCAAACATCATAGAAATACAGGGCTAGAAGGGGTTTCAAGAAATCCCCTAGTCCAAAGCACTACATTCAGTGAGGGTCTTTCATAATTGGACTATTATAGTAGCTGTCAGCACGCTGTGCAGGCATGCTATGTACTACTAGGGAGCTGCTTTCAGCTGCTAAGTTGCTGCTCTGGCACTAATATAAACTTCTGGCTTCCCTGGCTACTGCTCTCCTGAAATGAGCCTCAAACTTTTTCTCCATCCACAACTTCCACAGGAGGGAGACGGAAAGGAAATCCGCTTTGGTTTTAACAGCTGGCAGTGAATAGAGGAGAGAGTTATGAATACATGGAAATGAAGAATGAGGGCATGTGACTAAAGCCATGAAGGTCACTTTTTAGTACACCAACAGATGAGCAATGCTCCGAGTAGCATTTGAAAAAATGTCACTCTGATTGTGTAGACATGATGATGATGTCAAAAGAGACTCATGTGAATTGGGATTCAGGAGGATCCTCTATTTAAATCCTGTCTGAGCTACTGACAGGCTGCATGACCTCCTACAATATACTGAGCTCCATGGGTCAAATTGGTCCTCGTTGGAACTAAATTGACTACAATGGGATTATTCTGGGAGTGAACTTGATTTCTCAGACATCAGTCAACACAGCTGGTTCATGGAATAAATGAAAGAAAGCAGGCATAGATGTCACTGGAAGACAGATGCATCTGAACTGAGACTTACAGTGTTAGCAAAACCAGAGCAGAACTGCACAACTGTTACTTAAAATGCATAAATAATTGTTGATGGTGGTCTATTGACAGTGTAAACTCCATAAAGGCAACCAAGCTACAAAAGTGTCATTGCCTTTTTTAATGGGAATGTAATTATCATGTATATTAATTATAACTTGGGAAATGACTGATGCTTCTTTAAGAATTCTGCTATAGTTTTTTCTTCAAAATATAATGACATTAAATGACATGAGCATACAGCACAATGCTGCACAGTGGTAAGCTTCTTCCAGAGGAAATGCTTCTGGAGGCAGATAACAAAATAATGGCATTTATTAATAAAAGATAGTTAAGAATACTTAACATAAGTGCAGAATAAAACTGCCTCTAAAATGGGGGAAAATAAGACTGTTTCTAAGCTTCCCAGGATAGAAGCTTTTAGAAATCAAGACTTTTATGGATTTGGCATAGCCAAAGAACAAAGTGATTTGCTGTTTTGTAGAAAATGAAGTGAGGGACTAGTGTTCTCTTACTGATATTTAATTCCACTATTTATGTTTATGCTTTGCTTGTGTGCAGCTTTTGCTTTACGTGTTAAACCGCCTTTATCTCAACCCACGAGGTTTCTCACTTCTACCCTGCCGTTTCTCTCCCCCATCCCACCAGTGGGGGAGCGAGTGAGTGGCTGTGTGGGACTGAGCTGCTGGCTGAGGTTAAACCGTAACACTACAAGAACTTTCAAGAGTTTAGAAAGTCAGTGTAAAAAGACCAGGACAAAAGGTGGTTTACCAAGCAATTGCAAGAGATGTTCTCCAGCAGAAGCAAAGCTAACCAAAGGGTTCTCTTACCCCTGCCATTCCTGTCGTTTAAACAAAATGAGCAGTTACAAGTCAAAGGGTTCTTTTATCCCAGCTGATCACAGGATAAGCTAAAAAAGTATTTACAAAACACAAAAGAGAACAACCTTAACAGAAATTATTTTCTAGTTTCATATATACTATACTATATAAAACAAAACTGAGATTTAACAAGTAGAGAAAAATACTTGGCATAATTTAAGAAAACTTGGAGAGTTGACACTGGTGCATTTTGCCTCCTTTCTCATGCCAATTTAGTAATGAGGACAATGGAGTTGCTTCTGTAGACATGATTTTAAAAGAGATCTGAAAAGGTTTTCCATTTCATCCTCTTGCTTCAGAGCAGAATCCACTCTAATCAGCTCCTAACTGATATTTGTTCAACATGACCTTGAAAATTTGTAGTCACGCTGATTCTTCAGACCTCTCCAGGGTCAGATACTGCATAACACTCCTTACAGTCCAAAAGCTTTTTGTAAAATATCACTTCAGTCTTCAAGTTGCAACTTAGAGTTATTACTTCTTGCTCTATCAGTAGACACAAAGAACAGTTTGTTCTTCAATACTTTTTATGGGTTTGAGAACTGATATCATATCTTCCCTCAATCCTTTCATTGCTAGACCAAAAAAATGAATTCTTTCAATCTTACCTCATGGGAGACATTTTCTATACCTCTGAAAATTACATGGCTCTACTGTGGGTTTTTTATTTGTCTTTCTTCAAGTAAGGTACCCAAAAATGGATGTTGTACTCTGTCTTATCTCTGTACCACTGTCTTATCAGTGATGATCTGAACAGAACATTGCTTTATGTGTCTTTTATAGAGCTGTTTACACACCCCAGTGTGAAGTCCGCTTATTTTACAACAGTATGACATCACTGGCTTGTTTGGTTTATGATGCAATGCTACCCATAGATGCTTTTCTGAGGGGTGTGCTGCTTACCAGTAACTCTCCATCATCTTCGTGTGCAGCTGAATGGTCTTAAAAATAATACCTTACGTGCTTCCATCCTCAATAACATCCTAGGTTTTTTGTTTTTTTTTTTCAGACCATTTCTCTGGTGTGTTACCATTTTTTTATTCGAATATTTATCCTTTGACATGGTGTAGATGTGCACTCATACCACTTAGTCCACTGCACTAAGACCACATAACAGATTCACTTTTCTGTCTCATAAGGAAAGCCCTTGCCACCCTAATGAAGAAAGGTGTCATAGGGCAGAACTAGCACAATTCATGCCATGACCACTCCCTGCCCACTTCCATGTGGCCCTCAGGACAAGACAAAAGGGAATGGGCTTGAGATGGGGGAATTTTCAGGGAAAATGGAACCTGGTCCATAGATAGATCAGAATATTTCCTTAGCTGACTGTGCTTCCTGCAAGACCAGGTTAAGAGCCTTATTATAGTCAAGATACTAAGTATCTATTGCTCCTCCCTAATATGCAAGGCCTGTGCTCTGGAATGTTGCTTTTAATAGCTTGTTTTCTGATAAAACCATATTTCCTCTTACTTATCACCATAGGATTACAGGATAATTTATTTTGAAAGGGACCTCAGGAGGTCTCTAGTCCAAGCCCCTGCTCAAAGCAGGGTGAGCTATGAGTTCAGACCATTCTTTATCCTGTCAGATTTTGAAAACCTGCAAGACTGTAGACTTCATGAGCTCTTTGGGGAACCAGTTCCACGGTTTGACTGACTCATGGTGGAAATATTTTCCCTTAAATCCACGTTGAAGCTCTCTTATTTCAAGTGACAGCCATTGTCTGTCATCCTCCGACCATACAGCACTTTGAAGAGCCTGGCTGTATCTTCTTGATAATCTCCTCTTTGCTATTATGTAGATACTTACTTTATTTTTTCTATTATTTGGCAAAAGGAACTAAAAGGCAATGAACATCCTTTCCTGAATTGCTGAGTTTTGGATTCTCCTATTTTTTCCACTTGTATGCTTGACCATTTCCTTTCTTATTTTACTTCTGCTTTCCTTACTTAGAGAAGGAATGAAGCAGATACTTCTAACAACTAGTAGAGAATGGTTAAATGGGTTGTATCAGGCTGATACAATTTAGAACATTTAATTTGTCTAAGTCAGTGTTATCTGTTCTTTCCCTTTTTTATCTGGAAGTCTTATTTCCTTCTCTAACTTAGAAATCAAAGCAAAGCATCACACACAAGAATTTGTAGAAGTTCAAGCAAAGAGGTAAAAAAAAGAGACATTAAATGACATTTCTTTACTGAGAGGGCAGCCAAACCCTGGAACAGGCTTCCTTAGTGCGATGATCAATCCCCAAAGCCTGTTAGTGTTTAAAAGGCATTTGGACAATGTCCTTAACAACATGCTTTAACTTTTGCTTAGTTAAAAAGAAGTGGTCAGGCAGTTGCACTAAATGATCATTGTAAGTCCCTTCCAACTGAAATATTCCATTCTGTATTCTGCTTGTGAATCCACCATTTCATGCAAGTCAAGTCGTCTGTTTAAAGGCAGGTACCTTGAATTAAATTGGAGTGTCTCATTGACTGTGCTGAACTTTGATTTAGGACTTTAGAGTCCTTGCCTGTAAAGATCAGATAGTAAATCTTAACTATGCACATAGTTCCTCATGCTTTATTGCACTGTGTAGATGGGTTTTCCTTATTCAAGTATACATGATTTGGGGTAGATTTATGTAGCCAGGGTCAATACATATATTCTGAGAAATATATGAGGTCCTTATGTGGATGAAGTAAAAACTGCATGGAGATGCCATGTATTCTTTTTTATTATTATTATTATTTATCCAAAGGCTGCTGAAAACTTTGAAAAATAATAAAAAGAATAGTTTCAAGAAGCTTTGGGGAGTTTAGGGTTTCTCAGTAAATCCCTTGTGATCGACTTCTATGTATAATTATACTAAAAATTACTCCTGGTGCTTAACTTGTAATTCAAAAAGGAAAGATTGAGATGTAAATAATGTCACTGGTACAAAGCCAAGTTTTTAAATATGGGTTAACATATGAAAATAAGGGAAAGTCTAAAGCAGTAGCTGTGAGATTTGTGCACTGTGCAGGTGGCAGGAAGTTCTGAGGCTTTCTGGGCTTACGTTATATACCTGATTTGAGAAAAAATGTTCCAGGATAAAATAACTGCATTACATAGTACAAAAAATAGATCTGAAAGCATTAATAGATTAGCAGGATGACTGATAGCCATAGTCAGAAAAACATAAGATAATGCTTAAATTAGTGAACCACTATGCAATAGCATCAATGTGGTAAGTGCAATCAGCTAGAGAGTAACTTCCCACCCCTTGATTCTGTTCAGTCTACTTATCAGCAGTGACTTGAATTCCTATTCCAAACCTTTTGTTTACCATACTACAGCTCATCTGCTATGAAGACCATGTTGTGTTTGAAAAGGCCTCTTAGGTAGATCTCTTAAGCCTCCCGTACCAACTCAGTTCTTCCTTATATACTTAGTTACATGGGATTTTCAAATAAATCCCCATATATTCCAGACTACACAGACACTTTCATGCCTCCCAGTCAGTATCTGAAGTTCCAAAGGCAAATGCAGAAGCAAATTGATGGCAGGGGGTTTGGAACTAGATGATCTTAAAGTCCTTTCCAACGCTAACTATTCAATGATTCTATGAAATGTGTTTTAGATATACTGGATCTTTATATGTGTGCATCAATTTGAATGTCTTCTGGATGTTTCAAACTTGCTGCTTGTCTACAGACCAACTCATTAACATGTATGCACTGAAATTCTTGCATGGCAAGATGATGTTTTTCTGAACATACATGGCTTGAGTTGCATGGCTTTTGTGAAAGAGAAGCATCAACACGCACATCAAATAGAAAACCTGGGCATACACAGTGTCTGGGATTAGTAGATGTTTGGCAGCCTGCTTGGTATTACTGCTCTGCACTAGCTGCCAAACATCTGGAAGTTAGTAGAAAAATGTAGAAAAGTGGTAGGGAAGAAAATGACCAGCAAAAGCAGCTATTTCTCACCAAAAAAATGGTAGGTTTGGCATGCTGGGCTATAACAGGATTTGAGAAAAGCATCAATCTGGGACATAGAGAACAATGGGTTTGAGAAGCTCCAGAAACGGTTTCCTTCAGAGGACTGTAAGAAAAGGCCAGTGAATCTGAAATCAGTTTGAAAAAAAGATCTTTAGTGACATGTACTACTAAACTCAGTGCAAGCAGATTGTTAACTTGAAATTTTAAATACCAACTTTATTAAGTTAGCTGCTTATGTGAGCAGAAATACCCAACCAATGTTATCCCACATTCCCAAACTTCTGGCTTCTCAGGTTATAAAATCCTCAGCTTTCTCTTTGCCACCCATCTGTCAACACTCCTAGCTTTTCCCTTGGTAACTTCTACAGTGTGGTTATTCATTGCACAGAAATCAGTACAAAATACAATTGTTAGAGAGTCTTGAACCCTGAATATGTGCAACCATCAAAAATAAATTTATTGTAATATAAAGATAAATAACACATGGAATACTCAAATGATTGCTTTCTTTGTATTTAATTCATAACAAGAACACAGTATTTAAGATGCTGCAGAATTTCCAGCCTGTTGCATTAAAAACCTGGAAGTTCTTACAGAATATGAGTTCAACTTGTTGTGCCCCCAGGTAAATGCATTTATAACCTGCATAATATCCTCTAATAATTTCATAAAATACATGGATCTGATTTTTAGATAAGGGAAACCTGAGATGAGCTACTAACCTGAAGCTCAGGGTAAGATTTGTTTTGCCTGCAGGTAGCTGCCTAGAAACTGTGTATCTTTAGTCTTCTAAACTAGTCATTCATTCCTCTACATTCACTGGGAGAGAGAAGTACCACGAGGAGATGTTTTTTAGTCATCTTAAGAGTGGTGTCCAGAGTACTATGGAAAACTCACACTTGGGGTTTCCTGTTTCCCTTCACTGACTATTGAGAGTGTGTAGGTGACTAGTTTTATAGAGCTGAAGTTAAGAGTGGTGAGTGGTACAACCATAGAACAGGAGCGCAAGGCAGGCCTACAGCACACAGGGATGAATCAGGGGCTGAATTTGGCTAGTCTGCACTAGCATCGTGGACCCTGACTAATCTACACCATCATGGCAATCGGTCCAGGCTACAAAACCAGATAAGAGGCTGGATAGAGTGATAAAGCCAGATGCTTATATACATTTCTTCCACAGTTGAACTGCAACAGGGAACCATGGTAGCTAAACAAAAACTGCCCTGTATCAGTGACTGTTTTGGGTAAGTCTATATTCACACTGTATTAATATCTGAATAAAACTACATGGTCTGTAGTTTGGTTTTGTTAATACTTACTTAAGTATTACTGAGATTACAGGGATCAGAGGTTGAGAAAGCAGGGTTTAAGAGAAGAGCTCCAAGAGAAAACTTGGTGATATGGATATTAGAATAGCACGTAACTGTACATTTACTATATCATAAGCTGTGATGAGTAGCACTAACAGCATTTTTGTGTAATGAAAAATCTGATCTCCTTCCTGGATTGTGAAGAAAAGCTGCTCACAGCATTGCTACCTGAACGATGTCTCAACAGAGGAAGAATGAATCACAGATTCCAAGAATGGTGGCTGTCTTGGCTGCCTGATCAGGTGCCAATTTCTAATATTTTCAGTAATTTTGTGTTTTACTAGTTGTGTTAATTTCTGTTAAATTACACTAGAGACTTGAGTGACCTTTTAATTATTTTCTGGAGAAAAGATTTGCTAATGTGGCCTTTTCTTAAAACAAGCAAAAGGTTGAAATAAATGGTGGAGTTTTGGGAACTCATTTGCCATCTTATTAGTATAATGATACAAAACAATGCACCTGTATGTGGTTACTGTCCTGGGGAGGTATGGAAATGACACTTATGTAGAATGTAAGCAAAAGCAATAAAAAAGGACTAATTTCTAAGATCCTTGTTCTGTAGAGAGCCTGCTAAAAGGCAAGGAGAAGCCCATCTGTTTTGTTAACTCAGATGAAGTAACCCGCAGGAATTTCCTACTGTGTTACTGCACTGGGCTGAATCTTTTATTTGGCATGCTCTTCTTGAAAAAGTGTTGTTAGGACCTATCCAAAATTCTTCCATTTGTCTTTCTGATAAATGCCTTTGGAAGTCAGGTAGTAAGTTGTTTGGTAGCTACTGACAGGTTCCTCTTTCTTATTTTGGTGCATAAGTACCTATGAAAAAAAGAACTGCATGCAGACAGAATACTATGATATTCCCTGAAGAAAGTTTTTAAGCAGCAGCTTCAAAAGACTGCTCTGTTAATGAGCAACTGAAATGTTATAAATTCAGCCAACAGCCTTTATGTTTAATTTAGACTGTCCTCCTTGCAGCCCAAGAGTACAAAAGACCAGTGTCAGTGGCCTGCAGGCCTTTGCAGTTGCTGCCCAGTGATTAACCATGGGAGAGAGGAGCCATCTGCAATTTAATTAGCTGGAGGATAACCTATAGGTATTATTGATAAAAATAATTGTCTAGATGCCAGCGAGCAGCTGCCATGAAAATCAGACAACATGGTGTCCATAAAGTTTGATTTGTATGCTCTAAACAACCTTATTCACAAAAAAACCCACACTCCTCTGCAAAAAAAGTGTAATTTCTAGAGCCCATGTTTTCAGGCTTGTTTGAATTCTGCTTGCTTGGCTAAGCTAAAGCAAATTCTTGGCAGCAGAATTTCGGCATATTCATTAAGTGCAATACTGTATCATTGCTTTAAAAACATAGTGGATTGTAAATAAACAGTGAACATGATGACTTTACAAAAAGCCAACACAGCACTAAACAGTAGTTTAGCTAAAGGCAATTTCAATTGTTAATGCTTTTACTGTGTGCTGGTTTCAGCAGTTTTGAAGGTCTTTTTCCTGACTAGTGCTGTTCTGATGTTTAGCTGCTGTGGCCTCTTGGCTGGGGTTGAATCAACCTGTAATTCAGGGTAGCTCTTCCCAACCACTTCTATAGTAACTTGATTGTGATGGTGTGTCTTGCTGCTATAAACGTTCTGTTTATTTCAGAAGAAATATTTTATCTATACAATTGAAAGAAAAACCTTTTGATGTGATCATGCTTTCTTTGCCTATATCAAGCTTGTCATCCTAGCTCAGAGTTACAGCAGTGCTGGTTTCAAATTATTGTGTTCAGCTCCTGTGCTGACACATGGTTATATATGCACCAAGTGTGTATGTGCAGATTTGTGATTTGTATCACTTTTACTGCTACTACCTGGAATTGTATGTAGAAACATTACTCTAGGAGTAACCAGTAGATCTACAAGTGATGGAACCACCTGAATCTTTCTTCATTTTGGGTACTGCAGAGTCTCTCCCCGTGTGTACAGCCTTCTCCTCAGCTGGCGGCTCCTGGCAGCTCATTTTCATGAGACGTAGGAATGGCCTTGTCTTTGAGATCTTTGAGATTGCTTTTGTGCCGTGCTCACAGTAATGAGCATGGACATCTCAATTCCTCAGAAAACCAGTTGCAATTTTATGGTTCAGACTGTATATTACTGCTGGTGTTGGTGGAGTTCCTGATGAGTCTGAAGGGTAAAGCCTGCTTAAAAACTGAAAGCATCATTTGGTTCTTTTCCAGAAATCTGTTTACAAGGGATGCTGATCTAAAGCTACTTAGTGTAAAATACAAAGCTTTTCATTCTTAGGGTGAAACCCGGAGTCTGGATTTGTAGGAACCTGACTCTCATTCTGAGAATCTCACCTACATCATCTACCCATTTTGTCAGGCTCTGTGGCATCCTGAACTTCTGAGGCAACTATTTACGTATCACAGTGATGACTGCAGGATAAATGACAAGGACATTGTTTATATAGAGCTCCCCTCTGACAATCCTTGCCCTCCCACTTCACTGTTGCTTGACACTGGACACATAAGAACTACAAAGAAAAGTCTCATCTTCTCCATATGGAGGCTGCAGAGGATAATGATGTTTACCTAAACCAGAGGGATATTGTGAGCATTCATTGTTTTAACAGTCCATTTCTCATTGTAAAGAAAGATTGTTAAAACCATTGAGAAAGTAGTGTTTTGTAAGAGTTTGGTGGTGAATGTTTATATATTCAGCTCCCACTGTTAGAACATCAACATTTATTTCATTGCATTTTTAGCTGAATAATAACATTCCTTGATTTAAAGTTGCATCTCTCTAATGACCTTTGTTGGATGCTAAATTTTAGCTTGCATTTACATATGAGACACTGCTTTTGTTAAGTAGGAGACATACTATGAGGATAATCAGTTTATCTTAAGCTGTAATTCTATGTCTAGCACAGATTCAAATTTCTAGGATAGAGAATGGCTAATGCCTTTGTGAAGTCTGGTAAAACATCTCTGAGATAAATCCCAGCATAATGAGATCAGTTAGATCTAACTGTAAAATGGAAGAGAAGCTTCATTTTAATTTTCAAATGCACGGTTTGGTGCTTTGCTTTTTTTATTTTATAATTTGACAGATATATATCTGAAATGTAGAAAATGCTGGAGCTGGATGGATCTTTTGAATATGCCTAAACTAAAAGGGAGAAATGAAACCAAAAAAAAAAAAAAGGAGAAGTAGCTAGCTTCATGTTAGGTTTTCTGTTCCATGGAAACTAATTTGTCCCAATGTAAATTCTCTGGTGAAAGGATCTGCCCACTTTGCAGCTACGAGATCCTTCTTACACAGGTTATGTGGGTACTAAAACAGTGCAGGCAGCAAAATAAGAGTAACAATAATAATTTCAATCACAGAGATCTACAGTTACATATGCAATCAAGGGGTCATTGTCAAATTAGCTAGCATCTGCTTTCTTGCCATTTAGGTTTGTATTTTAACTGATGTGTTAACAACAGTTTCCACTTTTATTTTTAAATATATACCATGCTTTTGTGTTTTAATGCCTTTATTCAATTACAGTCTCTGTGACAGGAATTGGACAAGCCCCACTGGAAGAGTAAAGCTGCTATTTAAGCACACAGCATGTGAAATAACAGTGCAAACTTTTTAGGGGCAGTCAGTACAATTTCATTTTGAACTGCCAAGGGAGTAAGACCACCCTAGATGCACAAAATATTACAGAAAAGCTGTATATGTAAAATATGATGGCTTTTTTTCTGAAATTGCTTCAAGCTTTGGAATCTGAGAAGGTGAATAGACTTCTCAAGCTTTAGCAACTGAGACAGCTCAGGAGCTAACAAGAACTGCCACTGTCATTCATGAGTCATGCTAGTTTTGTCACCTAAAAACTGCATGTGACTGGTAACACTTCAGGGAGAAGGAGCACCACTTCTGACAGCTTTTGTGAATCAACAGGACCTTGGCAGTTGTAGGATCCTCAGTTCTCACCATTTCTGAGGCCCAGTGTGGAAGCAGAGCCCTGAGCAAGAGAGAGGGTGACTGAGGGTGCTCATCAGCTCAGCACTGAGCTCTTTCAGAAACTGGCTGTATCTATTACAAAGGAAAGCATGGGAGGCACAAGAGGCAGGTGCTAAAGGACCTGGGGAAAGGCCAATACTACAGCTGGGGCCCAAGATCCTCTTCCTTAGGATCATCTGCCAAGAGCCCAGCTTTCTCCTTTTGGGGCAGAGCAAGACAGCAGGAGGGAAGGTTTGTAGTATCTGTAATGAGGCAGAGGATGTCAGAAGTACTGTGCTACAGGCTGAGACAGAATGGAGTTCCTGGGTTAGGAAGATAGCACCAAAACTTGGTGCCTTTCTCCCTGCATATGTAGTACAGATTGTTTTTTGTTTAATTAGTACTTTCTTTATATTGTGTCACACAACTTGCTGTGGGACTTGGAGAATTTCACCTATGTTTTTCCTTAATTTTTAAGATAATACTTGATCAGCCAAATGAAAAGCTCCTAACTCCAGAAAAACAGTAAAAAATTTGAACAGGAACTAAAACTGGGAGCACTGCTTTCTGCATATCTATACCTATTTATCTACAGCCATACACTCCAAGCATGCTCAGGAAAGATAATTGACACTGACATGAAGTTGCCTCTATTGGTACATCGCCAGAACCCTTCCCAGCCCAAATTTGGCTCTTGTAGTACCATTCCCAGTGACACGCGGATTGACTCCACAACTCGTTAGAGCTGTAAAGTAGGTATGCTTTATTCAGCTCTGAGGTGCATGGGGGTTACTGCTCCAAAAGCATGTGCACTCTCCTTTGCCACTCAGTTCATTTATATTATATATACTGATTACCTAAACATGAGATTGCGTCACGCCTAATACATATGCAAAACCTATTCCCGTCTAGTATTATAATTAGGTTTCTGGCATTCATCCCATTGGTGCGCCTGCGCAGTGCCTCCTGGTGGTGGTCGTTAGGGGGTCGTGAGGATGAAGGCCTGTAGTTCCTCTTCATCACCGCGAGTAGCCTCTTGCTTTCACGCAGACTCAATAGGGTTTCGGCTCCTATCCAAACCTCGGGTTCAGTACAAGCCGGTTTTATGTATCTTAAAGCAGAAACTTGTCAAGTTTGGAAATTTTGTTACTCTGGCTATCTTTTGTTCCTTTTCTTTCTAAAATACTATTTGAACAAGAGTGTCTTAAATATTAAGCTATGAATCTTACCTACTACAATTCTGCCTAGCAGCTGTAACTCCTACAATTCTACTTCACCATTCAAGCAACTTCGACTCCTACGGTTCTGCTTGACCAAGCACAGCGACTGCTTAAGTAAGCAGGCACAGTGTTAACCTTTTATTTCCCTGTATCACCAGGAGCTCTTCCCAGCCCCTGGCAATGGGGAGGGACTGTTCCCAGCAGACAGTCCGTGTTGGGAGCTGAGGCAGCTCACCAGCGCTGGCACAGGCAGCTCTCTGCCAGCTGGCCTTGGCGGAGCACTGAATTTACTGGTGTAGATGAAGCCTTCCTATCTGTAACAGTCCAGTCTTTTACATACATTTAATACACTCCTTAAAATAAGTCTTTACACTGTTGTCTTGTTCTGGTCTTGGGATTTCCCCATGAGGGTGGGTCTGTCTTGCAGGAAGTGCAGCTGCACTGAAACAGCTGGTTTCAATGCTGTGCAGAAGCACGTGGCCAAAGGAACCTCGGTGGCAAAAAGCTCTGCCTACAGCAGCCCACAGACTACCTGAAGAGATGCAGAACTTCGTGGTTACTGAAACTGGCAATAATCATAGAATCATAGAATAGTTAGGGTTGGAAAGGACTTTAAGATCATCTAGTTCCAACCCCCTGCAATGGGCAGGGACACCTCACACCAAACCATGTCACCCAAGGGTCTGTCCAATCTGGCCTTAAACACTGCCAGGGATGGAGCACTCACAGTTTCTTTGGGCCAGTGCCTCACCACCCTCACAGTAAAGAGTTTCTTCCTTATATTGAACCTAAACAAGAGTGTATGGGGAGGAAAAGCGGCCCTCCTGAATTGCGCTGTTCTGCGGAACACAGCTAGGACAGCAGGGTGATCACAACAGAAGCCTGTATGGCACAGTTTATTATTCGCCCCTCTGGAATAGCTTGGGAGCATCCCAGTGTCAATGACAGGGGGAGCAGCGCTTCCACGTGTAACACCACCTGCCCCCGGAGAGGAGAGCCATCCCTGCGCCTGCGCACACCCCACCGGAAGTGCACCACTGTCCCGCCCACCGCTCCTCGGCCGGACACAGGGCCCTTGGTGCCGCAGGCCCCAGGGTTTGCTGCTCGCTCCCCCGGGCCGCTGTTATTCCATATCGACCCCCGTGGCGCTGAGGCATAGGAGACTGGCTCGGCGTCTGGGGGGAAGGAACAGTGCGGCGCTGGAACTGGGGCGCGATGCCTTCGAGAGGGGCAGCGGCAGGCTCTGTCCCCGGCGCGGCGCTTGTCCTGCTCACCCCAGAGCAGTCTAGAGACAGTTTCCATTCTCCTTCTCTGCTGTTGGTAGATGGAGGCTGCCTGCAGGACTCGATCCTAGAGCTCTCCCAGTCTGTCAGTTTTCCTCATTCTCCCAGTTTGAAGCCTAAACTCTTCCTTCTGTAAACAGAAGAAGGAGATTTTGTGTTCAGACAAAGATTTTTCCTTCCCTGTAATGCAGTATGACAGTGAAAATGATCCCTTGCGACAGCCCAGGGTGGGAGCTGTTCTATGGAAGAGGCCTGGGGGTGCAGGAGGCCAACAGTGTGTCCGGCAGCTGCCTGGGCTGAAGCAGCAGGAACGCAACCAGCTGATCAAATAAAGTGACTAGATTGTCCTTGCCAGGCAGTTAGTGTATGGCAGATGGTTTTCAGCTCCTCAGCATAAGGACATTAGTGGACTGGACTGTGTTCAGCAGAGATGGTTGCAGGCTGTAGCATGTACCCTATGAGGAGAAGCTGGCATGTCTAGAGAAGTCACAGCTTCAGTTGGACCTACCAGCAGCCTGACAGAACCCATCAGGAGATTGTCAGGAAGACAAAAACAGGCTTTTTACAGTGGGCTGTGACGGCAGAATGAGAGGCAAGGGGCATAAGTTGCAACAGGAGAGGAAAAACTGGATGTATGAAAACTCTGTTTTCCTGTGAGGCAGTCAGACAGTGGAGCAGGCTGCCCAGGGAGACTGTAGTTTCTCACCATCCTGGGAGACTTTCAACACCCAGCTGCAAAAAGCCCGGAGCAAACTGGTGTGCCCCCCCCCAAGCTGATCCTGCTTAGAGCAGGAGGCTGGACTCGAGACCTCCTGAGGTGAGGTCCTTTCAAGCTTGAATTGAAGTTAAAAACTTCAAACTTGAAACTCAGAATTGAATAATCCTAAAAGACTCTGGCCTATTGGTATTCCATCATCAGAGCAAGATTCGGATTTTGTACTTTCACCTTAGGGCAGTCACATGGTGAAGGAACTATTTGTTTATTTGCTGTAATAGTGTTCTTGGAGTAGCTGATTGCTCGAATTTGGGATACATGTTTAAATTTCTTGATGTTGAAAAAGTGCAGTAAACCTTTTTTTAACCTCCATGTTTTCTACCCCATTCTGATTTAATGTACTTTAACTGCTAGGTGATTGTATAAAAGCTGGCACTTTCAATATCTGTCCCTGTTCTGAACAGTGGGTGACTGGTTTGCAGTCCTGGACATAGGCCCTTTGGTCTATATCTCCCTTAACTTTAGAAAGCAGGTATCCAAAAGAATTCCAGATATTGAAGGATCCGTTCAAGGCCCTGCAGGCTCTTGCTGGTGGCACTGGGAAACAAGCGTGGCTTATGTTGGTGGCTGATGATAGTAACATGTGTTTCTGTCAGATCATTTAATTGAAGGGAAGCAGATGCAGTATGCTGCATTTTAGTTATCTTCATGTTTTTCTTCCAAGTCACATTAATGCATCCCTGATGTGAAGTTAGGATGTAACTTAACAATCTGAGTGTGACTGATGCTTTTTGCTTACAGTGTGTGCATGTTGGAACAGGCAGGCTCAGAGCTTCCAAGGCAGCGACAGAAGTAATCTTAAATGTTCCTGAAACCAGAGTGAGTCCTCTGGAAAATGGCATGCAAGTAGCTTCTGAAGACTCTGGACTCTCAACATGCACAGTAGGTAACTTGTAAAGGTTGTGGTTTTTTTGTAACAGTTAATGTGTGTTCATTTCCTTGTGTAACTAAATTGCATTATTTCAGTGTTTGCAGTAATTGTTCTTAAAACTTAAGCTAGGAAGTATAAGTCTTAAGGCTTTTGTAAATGATTTGTGATTAGATTTTTTTCGTGAGGATCAAGATCTTACTTGTCTTGAAAACCTGCTTTGTTTAAGGAAAAAGCAGTTTAAAAATAGGTCTTGAAAATCTAAGTGTAGTTCATGAACAAAACCAGCAAAGCTGCATTGTTGGCTGGTAAAATGACATTTGTTTTCTTTTTCTTTCCCCCAATGAGGTTGGACTTTGGATTGATGCTGGAAGCAGGTATGAAAACGAGAAGAACAATGGAACTGCTCACTTCCTTGAGCATATGGCTTTCAAGGTAAGTATTAGTATTGATCATGGATTTTTAAATTATTTCCTTAAAGATCAATGTGAAGAACTTTGTCAGAATTGTATAAATACAGTTTCCAAGTCAAGATGAAGGGGGGGGAGGAAAAAGGACAACTTAGACTTCAGTTTCTATTAGAATATGAAGCTAAAGTCCTAGTTCTGTGTAGCTAATACACAGCTATAAGTTAGTAACACAGGTCAATTTAACTCACTTTTAACTTCTTGTAATAGTCTTAGCATACATAGAGTCCCGCCTTTTGCCAACTTTTTATTTTCATTTGGGGGAATAGTAAGATTTGTATTTGCTTTTCAATCTTAGAGAGATTAGTGTGCCAGTTTTCTTTCTGGAAGACTTTTTCTTTCTCCTGACCTTGACTTTCCCAGACAAGAAGTAATGGTGCATAGGTAAATTAAAGGGTCTAGTTTGATTTTCTTACTGTTTTGTTTCAGGGAACAAAAAAGAGGTCTCAGTTAGACCTTGAACTAGAGATTGAGAACATGGGAGCTCATCTGAACGCATATACATCCAGGGAACAAACTGTCTATTATGCAAAGGCTTTCTCAAAAGACTTACCAAGAGGTAACTGCTTTTATTCATCAGAAAAGTAACAACAAACCACTTCTCCAGTTCCTGATGAGATGACACAGAGTGATGCTTTTGCAGTGTAACAGTCCTTTCCTTCCTGGGTGATGAGTCCTGTCTTGCACCTCACAGGAGAGTGAGAATGCAGGTTTGGAAAGGGAAAGTCAATACTTGAAATATTTTTGTCTTTAGGTTCCCAGAAGAAAATACCTTTTGGACTTGTCCCTCAGAGCAAGCCCTTTGCGGATCTTATTAGTGAATCTCAGGCCACTTGGTTGTTGGGGTGGGTTTTACTTTCGGAACCAGAGTTTTCTGGTAGTCTGAAAATATACTTTGCATTCCCATCTCTATTTTCAATTAGCTGTGGAAATCCTTGCTGACATAATTCAGAACAGTACCCTGGGAGAAGCAGAGATTGAGCGTGAGCGAGGAGTTATACTTCGAGAGATGCAAGAGGTTGAAACCAATTTGCAAGAAGTTGTCTTTGATTACCTGCATGCTACAGCCTATCAGAAGACAGCCCTAGGACGGACAATTTTAGGACCCACTGAAAACATCAAGTATGTTCAGATTTGTGGCTGTCTTTCATTGTGTGTTGACTTTCATATATTGAAAAGAATCATCTGAAAATACAGGGAACAGTGTCAATTTTCATGTTTATACTGGGAGGTAGCTGAAGTTGCACTGGATATTAACTGTAAGAAGAATTCCTTTGTTGCCTTAATTCCCCATTATGCAGGTAGCAAGGGTATGTGTCTACTACATGTCTTCATTATTTGCTGTATTTTTCTCCTGTTTGTTAAAAATGCATCTGACACAAAATTGGAAATGCTCCTCTTCCCCGTCAGTCAGATGTTATTTACATTACTGTAAACACCGCTGTGTCTGCCCTGCTCTTCCACCATTGCTTATAGCAGCGCAGACCAGGAGACCACTAAATGTGCTGTTTGGTGTGAGGTCATTAGTGGGTCCTGTCTCTACCTGCCTGAAGTGTAGTTCTCATTTCTTCTCAGGAAGCTAGAAGAGCTTTGAAAGGCAAAATATATCAAGTTCCTATTTCCTTTTTAGGAACTCCACCTTTATTTTAGCTTTCTGTCTCTCTGCTCTGTGCATTGGCAGAACTTATAATTATTTTTGTACTGTATTCTACACTTTTATCTTTTTGTACTCTTAATAAACTTTACCGACACAGTAGTGATGTTTTCTTGACTGTTTCTAGGTCCATAAACCGTAATGACTTGGTGGAGTACATAACAACACATTACAAAGGACCCAGAATGGTTCTGGCTGCTGCTGGAGGTTAGTGTGAGATATTCACCCTGGGTCATGTGAAACTGTGTTTAAAACCATGGTCTTTAAGTTTCTGGGAACAACATGATGAATTTCTGCATTGTTCAGTAGGTCTTGGAAGTTCATTGTTAGCCTTGTGTGTTTTGTGCCTTCATACCCTTTGAACTTTCTTTCCCTTTTCCCCTCAGTAATACTCCAGAAACCTTCTTAAACCAGCCACTAGAAGTGAATGGAGGCCAAAGTCATTCTTCTATGTGGGCAGTAAAAGAGGGGCTTAGAAGTGGTTCATTGTGAAAAGAGGAGTTACAAGGAAAGCTGAGAGAGCAAGAGAGAAATAGCATCAAGGCTTGAAACTGGGAGCAAACAGCTTGTGTAATGTTAATAGTGTAGTGTTTAACAGGAGGCTATTGAGGAGAATTAAGGAGGGTGTTGATGATGATCCTACTCTGTGTAACAGGGAGTTGTGAGGAATCTGAAAGTGGGGCATTACTGTGGGAGAAAATAAATTACTGCTTGGTTGAGTTTATAAGCTGCCTGCACAGCAATTAACTGTTTACAAAGTAACACTACAAAGTATGTGAAATGTCTTTGCTCAGGGGTCTCTCATGATGAGCTACTTGATTTAGCAAAGTGCCATTTTGGTAACTTGCCATCTGCTCCAGAAGGAGGACTGCCACCCCTGCCACCTTGTCACTTCACAGGTAGTGAGGTAAGCTGTCGGATGGCTTTTTGAGCTGGTCCTTATATCCTCTGTGAGCACAACTGACATATGCTGTCTGCTGAGGAAAGCTTCTCCGCCACAGGTAAGGCGGATTAAAAGGTTTCTTGCCCCCAGTGACAGCAGTAAAGTATCCCCTTGCCTGTGGTGTTGGAGCATTTCCACTTGTTAAGAATCACAAATTTAAAGGTTATAGCAGAGAACTGGAGCATCTGTGTTCTGTTCCCAGCTCTATTTGGAATCATCAGCTTTCATTGCTGCTGTTAGTTGTAAAGTGGTTTGTAATGCCCTCTTCATGTATATGGCATTAGGTTTGCTATTGGCAAAGTGCTCTGAAACTGCCACAGGGAAGACTAGTTAAGGCCGATGTGGAATGAAAGCTTCATAAGCTTTAGTTTTTTGTTCTCTTTGTGCATGATTTGTAATCCAGGTGTAATCGAAATGCCTGTCTCCTGATACTGAACTTCCCACATACATTGCCATGTACAAATTGCACTACAGCTACTTTGGTGTATTCCTACAGATCCGTATACGAGATGATAAGATGCCCTTGGCGCACATGGCGATAGCTGTTGAAGCAGCTGGCTGGTCCCACCCAGATACAATCCCACTAATGGTAGCAAATACTCTGATAGGTAACTGGGATCGTTCCTTTGGAGGAGGCGTGGTGAGTGAATGTGCAAGCACCGTCCTGCTCCTAACAGGGTTGGTGGGCTGGTGAGATCCTCTGACTTGGGAACTGCCACATTCAAACCTGTCAGATGGCATTACTATCTTATGGCTGTTTCTGAAGGCCCTTTTTTGGAATGAAGGAGGGGGAGCCAGTCATGAGACTGAGAAAATTTGTTGCCCAAGATCTAGGAAAATCTTAGGAAGTGGCTCTAAACCACCAAAATAGAGGCGACTTGAGGTCTGCCAATCCTTAGGTAAAGTGGGATGTTTCATATCTGCATGTCATTGGAATCAGAGGGTACCATTAACTGTCCCTCTCAAACCTAAGTAGCTTTATGATTTCTTGCTTAAATCTGGGGTGTTACTTGGTAATGTGAAGGAAAGGAACTGTTGAGATGAAGAGCTAGTAATAAGCCTCATAGCTTCTGCTGCAGCCTGTGACATTACTGCATGTTCTGTCATCATTGAAAGGAAAACAGGAGACTATGGAGGTGACTCCATGGAGGAGGACTATGGAAGCTTTCAGAAAACTTCACAAAATAATCTCTTTTTCTTTTGCCTCAGCAGAATTTATCCAGTAAACTTGCTCAGATTGCCTGCCATGGTAATCTGTGTCACAGTTTCCAGTCCTTCAACACCTGCTACACTGACACTGGGCTGTGGGGACTGTATATGGTCTGTGAGCCATCCACTATACAGGACATGGTGCACTTTGTTCAGAGAGAATGGTAAGCTAACAACTGCTTCTCTGAAGAGCTTGTTTTCAGGGGAGGAGTACAATTCTTTAAAAATAGCAATCCTTTAAAGAGAATATGTTTGTTTCTCTGCTGAGGCTTGCCTGGAAAAACAAATGCATCAGACTCTAAACACTGGCACCTAGTGCAGAGTTCCAGCAGCCAGTTTCTGGCACCCTCACTTAAGAGTGCATAGCTTAAGGTTTATGTTTGGTTTTCTTTTTCTGCTCTGGAGGAATAAATAGTAACTAGTTAGTGTAGTAGCATTCCTTGTAGAAGAAAATATGGCAGTGATTGATTTTTGACTTTGCAAGTGACAGGAGTTAGGGAACTGTTTCAAACCTTTTAGAATACAACCAAGTCAGTACACAGTGCCCATGAACTGTGTTTGACAACTGGAAGAGTAAATATTCATGAATAAGACTAATGCACATGCAATTACCTACACACACGATTAGTCCTACCCATTTTGTAGATGCCATGCCAGGCAATGGTGTTACACAGAGCTCTAGTGAGAGAAATCAGGTAAGGCAGGTGAGCTGTTACGTATAGAATTTTCACACCTGGGATTCTAGAAAATATTAATTCATCTAGAACTTAAATCTATGTAGAAAAGATGTCTGTAGATTCAACTGTAACACTTGAACTGCAGATGTGATTAGAAACTCACATATGTTGTTTAAGAGCAGGTTTAAAGTGGTGATGTTGAAATGAAACTTGAAAATGAGGAGTTTCTGTAACCATGCAGATCACTTTTTGTAGGCCATTATTCTGCGAGATCTCTGTAAATTGTGGAGATAAATGGCATCACTTTAGCTGTCAGTTTCCTGCAGCTTAGCACTGGGGAAGATCTGAACCACTCCTGTGACAAGAGTGTGTTAAAGTATCTACTTTATGTATGTAAAGTATCTACATAGCATCTCTATGTCCTGATAGAATGTTCCAGCTGCAGTGTGGCAAATCATTGTCTCACCAAGAGCCAGGAAGTAATGGATTGCCTTCTGGGCTAAGTACTTCTAATTGTTTGGCTCCTACTGTCTTAGCAACAGCTATTCTCAAGCAAGTATGGACTACACTTGGTTCATGAAATACAGCTCTGCTAGGGAAAAACTTGGTCTTGGGTACATTGGTTTGCTTCCAAAAAATGCAACTGTTACACTGCTGCTTTGCATCCTAGGGCTTGCTTCCATACCATACCTGTCTAGAGGAAAGTGCCTGGTAGGTGTACAAATGTATATGCACCACTTTATCACAGGCAATGTGTGCTACAGGTTACTGTTATTTAGTGCCTTTGGATTTAAACTATTTTTCAGGATGAGACTTTGCACAAATGTTACAGAAAATGAAGTTGCTCGAGCAAAAAATCTTCTGAAGACAAATATGCTGCTACAGCTTGATGGTGAGACCTCTTAAAAGAGCTTTTTGTCCTTACTGGAGTTGTACGCTGATAACTGAAGCATATTTTCCCCTATTTTAGGGTCCACACCAATCTGTGAAGACATTGGAAGACAAATGCTGTGTTACAAGCGCCGAATCCCAATTCCAGAACTTGAGGCAAGAATTGAAGTAAGTGGCACTCATGTTGCAACTTTTAAAGCAGGCTGCTGAGAAATTCAGTTGCTGCAGGAACTAACAATACAGAAGTTTGACTGTTTCTAACTGAGTCAGTGTTCAGCTATTTTTTTGTTGCCTGTCCCCCGGATTATACACAATTAAGATCAGAAACTGTTTTAGATGGGACGGGTAACAAAAGATGTCTCTTTACCCCTTGTAGGCTATTGATGCCCAGACTATTAGAGAAGTCTGCACAAAGTACATCTATGAAAAGCATCCTGCAGTTGCTGCCATGGGTATGTGTTTCCCTACCTTCCCATACCCCCTCCACCCCAATCACTATCAGTTTAGCATGTGTCATGTCCAACTTTCTTTAACTTCTAGGTCCAATTGAGCAACTTCCAGAGTATAACAAAATCTGCAGTGGCATGCACTGGCTTCAGGAGTAGTGGAAAACAAGAACTTTCAGTGTGTTTGAGCTTAACCCCCCCCCAAAAAAAAACCCAACTACACCCCTGTTTAAAGCTTCTGAGTTGAAGAAACGCATTTGAGAAGATTAAATCTGAAGAACGAGCCAGTCCTGTGTATCTGTGTAATTAAGGAAGGGATGAAAACATGTACAGTATTTGCATTTTTATTATAAAACAAATATTGTCAGTAAGAGTCATTTCTTGACTTTAGTAGCATTCATTACTTGTTCTTGAGCAGCTTTCTTTGCCTTGACCATTTCAACGAGTTCCTGAAGTTTTGGGGAGAAGAAGAAAAGAAGAGTTCCTTATCTACACGTGGAATTTGTTACCACCACTGTTGTTTGAATGCTACATATATTCAGGTTGAAGCATTCTGGTTCTCAGTATACTGAGGAGTCCAGGCAGTTTAATACCTTAAAGCAATTTCTCTTAGAAACAAATTAATGAAAGGTCAATGCTCATCTATGTCTGTAGCAGGAACTCTGCTTACAAGAGGCTGGGGATCTGGCACCTACAGGAGCTTGCTGTCCCGTTGTAAGACAGACAGATTTTGTGAGGCAGACTTTCCTTCCCAGCTTCCAGAGCCTCTGTTTTCACTGAGGAAAACTTAGTCCTTGCTGTGCTTTTGGGGTCTGAGTTACCAAAAAACCCCCAAAACCCCATTTCCTCACAAGGCTCCATCTTCTGCCAGTCTGTTATTGTCAGATACTCCCTCTGGTAGGGAAGGCAGTAGGGTAGGGAACCCTAGAAACCTAAAGCATTCTAACAAAACCTGGGCTAATTACATTCCTAGAGGGAGGTGGGGTACCTTACCTTATATCGCTTCATGCAGTCTTTTTTTGACCGGCCTGGAACAGCTGCTGCTATTTTCTCCCATCTTTCAGGAGTATTTACTGGGTAAGTCTTCAATGCTTGTTCTAAAAGCTTTTGTTCTTCTGTAGTCCAAGGGGATGAATCTAAAGGTGATCCTGTTTTAAATGCAAAAATGACAATGAGAAATACGTAAGGAGACTATGAGGTACGCCTAAGAACAACTAGTCTTACTGAAGTGCTGCTGAGTTAAAAACCTGAAAGAACATAAAACACCAAACCACTAAAAATCCCAACCCTGAAACTGAATGAACAAGTAGCCCTTAGGATCTTTAAACAAAGCATGGAGAAGTTATGGTAACATCTTTCATTGTCATCTGGGTGTTAACTTGCTGTAGCTGCCCTGTGAAGCTATAGTGATAGAGCAGCAGTGTAGCTTTTCCTTTTGTGTTTCAGTAGTCAGGAAACATAGCCTTCTGCAAGTGTATGGAAAAGCTGATGGGAGGCATTTGGGGTTTAACAGGAGACCAAAGCTGTATGACAGTCCTGTATCTCGAGTGCATCCCCTCAGGCCTACTTTTACCTGGAAAAGCAGCACTCTCTGAGGAACAGATGATCTCAGCATCAGACTTGACCTGTTGCTTCACCAGGAAGCATTTCAGACTGGTACTCTTTAGTTAACTGTGACTTGTCCTGTGTGTACCAGCAACCCTCAAATCCAATTACAGAGCCTGGATCACTTGCTACATATGTCTGTTTATAAGCAAGTCTTAAGCTCTGGATTACATTCTAAGAGGCACAGGGGAGACAACTCTGGAAGAAGGGCTCCTCTTTCACCTTTACCTTCAAATCGTTCTGAGGGGGCAGCACTGTCCATCTGAGGCACCACACCATGTTCTTTCTTAAATTTGTCAAATGCTTTCTTGTTGATATCATCTTTTTGATGAGGGTCTATGAGCAACAGACATTGAGAACAGTGATCATTGCAATGAAGTTAAAACCATGTGTAATGATAAAAACATTGTCTAGCAGATTATTAGTTTACAATAACCACATCATCAAATACCCCCAATTCCTACTTCCTTTAAAATGATGGTAAATAGAGTGGTAGATTAAAAAATAACCTTTCACGGTCAAATAAACTGCGCAAAGTGTCAGGCTTTCCAGCCCCTATCCTGTTCAGGTGAATACTTCCTCCATGTAAACTTAAGCCTGAACCTGCTACTTCAATGAGATCAAGAGGGATTATTCTCTCAAATAAGGGCTGTGGCACAAAACTTGCGTATTACCCAGAGCACAAGCATGTTGGAGATGTAGGAACACTCAAAAGTCCAGGTCCTCCTTGTGTAGGGATGTAGTTTGGAACATTTAGAAAACAGGGGTTTTTCTTCTATAGTGGGATGTTTTGGTTTTCCTTGAGAACTTATTCCAGAGCTGTCTAGGCTCCATTTACCACATTAATGCAGGTGTCTTAATTCTGGTGCTGGATCCCACTCATCTTTTTAAAGTACCTCTCTAGCTTCCTCAGTTCCATTTATTCTAGATGCCTTCCTTTGTAGGGAGCTTTCCCACAGGCCCATTTGCCTCTCTCTGAGTGCAGAAGAGCCTTGGCAATGCGTGTGGCCTACACTTCTGTACATCAAGTTTAAGAGAATTCCTGAGTCAGTCATGACATTAAGCTAAAAATGCTGAATCACATACATGCTCTGCTGTTCTTTTGGGAATATAGAGAGGATTTTCTCATAACAGAAACAGTGCAGTTCAAAGCTAAGCTGTACAGAAGCATGCAGGCCATCTTGTTACAGAAATAAGGTTATATAGATACCAAGCTTTTGGAGGCTCTTGGCTTTATTGATGACATCTTTTGCTGTTCGTTTCATTCCAGTAGTAGAGTGCAAGTTCATGTAATTGGCAATAACTTCCCACCTAAAGCAAGAACAGAAAGGGTCAACCAGCATATCACGTAATAGCTTATCTTCATACAAGCTACAGTCAAACTCCTGTACATACTTAAATTGACTCCTAAGTTTAATCATACTTAAATACCTATAAACTCTAATGGTAATTATTCTGGAAAGCTTTCACTCACTAAATGCAGATGTTACCTTTAAGAATTCAGTCAGCTTGGGGGAATGTTATAGCTTCTGATACAGAAAAAGTGTGGGTAGAATGCTCAGCTGTTGATTTCCAGAATTCCCTTAACACCTCTGACATTAAATACGGCAGGCTGCACTGAAAGGGCTGAGAAGTTACTAGCTCTGTGTCCACCACCCCTCAGCAGAATACCTAAACATCAGATAAAAGGCCTTCAACAGAAGAGAGCTGGAACAGCCTTAGCCCCACAATTATTCCTAGTGCATTCTTAGGAAATGGAAGAGAATATTTACACCTGATCTTACAGGAGGATCATAGAATAGTTAGGGTTGGAAAGGACTTTAAGATCATCAAGTTCCAACCCCCTGCTGTGGGCAGGGACACCTCACACTAAACCATGTCACACAAGGCTCTGTCCAGCCCAGCCTTAAACACTGCCAGGGATGGAGCATTCACAACCTCCCTGGGCAACCCATTCCAGTGCCTCACCACCCTTACAGTAAAGAATTTCCTCCTTATATCCAATCTAAACTTTCCGTGTTTAAGTTTTAACCCGTTACCCCTTGTCCTATTACTACAGTCTCTAATGAAGAGTCCCTCCCCAGTATCATCATAGGCCCCCTATCATATCTAGGCAAGTGTTCTCACTGAGTACTCAACTGCTGAGCTACAGTGCAAAACCAGGTACTGGTATCACCTCCACAAAGATTATGACAGCTTCTTTCTTTTTCTAAAAGTAAGCATCCAAATCTTGTAATGGAGGCTTCAAATCCTTGAATCCTAAGTGGAAGAAGGCATTCCATTCCTGGGAAAGAATGGGATTTAAGGCATGCTCCTGTTCTTGATGCTTACTAGTGAACTGATTGCCAGTGTTGCTTTCCATGTGTCCCAGCCTTTTCCTTTTACCCTGGCTCTCCCTTGGAGACAGCTGTCACATTTAACTTGTATCTCTGGCTGTTTTCCTCTGACTCTGTAGAGGAGAAACCAGCCTCACATTCATTGTGGAACTACTGGAAGTAACTTACTTGTATTACTACCTTCACGATCGTCACTGCTTCTGTTTTGTTCTCTGCTTTACTGACTGGAGTATATCCTATAGTAAGCCCTGTATAAACATACACCTTGGCACAATCTTACTGATGGACTGAGGCACAAGTTTGGGGAGAGACAAGATACAAGGCTGAGGTAATGCCAGTAACATGTAGAGCATGGTACTAAGAGAAAACAAACCACAGGCTGCTCAACAGTCAAGAGAAAGGAAGAAGTTTAGGGAATCCTTATACTGACATCATACTTAGGATGGTCTGAGAACAAGTTGTATTATACTTGTTACTTAATGTAAATGGTTAGTAGGACTTTCAACACCAAATCTGAGAAGTACCTTGAATTAGTCCCTGCTGGGAAGAGGTTCACAGCTTTAATTAACAACTGTAAATCATCTTCTGGCCAATTTTTGCTTCCCCCTCCACCACCAGTGGTTGACTTTTCTGAACTCTTTGTTGCTTGGCGCATCCGAGCTTCTGCCTCTTCTTTCTCTCGCCTTATTTGTTCATTTATTTCTTCTATCTGAAGAATTGCAAACAAGCACAATTTATTTATTTACTGTTACATTTTACAGTGATAAAAACCCCTCTGGAATTGTTTTGAGTCTTGAATTTTGCTTAGTTTCTGTTGTGTACATTGCACACAAGAAAAAAGAGCAGCTTCTCTGCTCCAGTATTATTTCCATACATCCCATGCATAAATTTGGCCATCCCAGATTAGGAGCTACAGCAGGAATCCATCACAGGTTCACTAGGGAATTACATGAAAACTCTCAGGATTAAGGCAGAACTTCTGAACCTAGCATGAATTTACAGGCTAACACCTGACTTAAAGGGACAGATCCACAACAGTATTAAGAACCTAAAGCAACTAGTGAGGGCAGTTCAACATCCTGGTTGAATATACCAATTCCCAAATCTTCCAACCTGACTGCTGCCTAAGCCTGGTTATGCCAGAAATTCTCAGTTACTATGGCTGTGCTAAGTTAGCATTAACTGCAACAACTCGATTTTAGTAACTAAGTGCTTACTCAGGGTTACATGTCTACATGTACTTTGTTAGGAAGCAATTCAGCAGAACTTATGTTATCCATTGCACATCTCTGTGAACTGAAATCACATCCTGAGACTGTGGGTGATGTATCTTTAATGTATCTGCTTCCGAGTATGCCCAGTACAGCCTTGGCAATACTAAAAACCCATGCACTTATGCATGTGGCAGGATGCTCAAGACAGGTTTCTTGCTCTCTCTTAATAAAATCTTCCTGG
The DNA here is from genome assembly GCF_028554395.1 of Pezoporus wallicus. Taxonomy (NCBI): domain Eukaryota; kingdom Metazoa; phylum Chordata; class Aves; order Psittaciformes; family Psittacidae; genus Pezoporus; species Pezoporus wallicus. Next base: position 195,476 of record NW_026640165.1, read on the forward strand.
CAAAAGGAAAGTTGCATTAATAAGAATTATCTGTCAGGTAAAAGTAGAACAGTTTTAACAGAGAGACTGAAAGGTGACCCATGTTTGGAACACTCCCCTGGAGACTGAGAATCGGATTCAGTCCCCTGAATTCAGTTGTCTGATAAGTACACCTGACCCTGGGATGGGGACAGATCATCTTCCCACCAGGAAAGAAAGTTCACAGGTGTGAATCCAAAGCAGATGAGAGAAAGCATCTTATTCTTTGTGCAGGATGTAGGTTCAGTCTTATTAGTCTATACGGCTTTTCCCTGATGGAAAATTTAAGCACATCCTTGCTGAGTTTTTAAATCTTGATTGCAAGTGCCTTGCTTTTCCCATATTTTAGTATCCCCCGACTTGTCCTTCCAGTGCCTACAGCCTGCAGCAGTCCTTTTGTGAATCTAAAATCCCCAGGTCACGGATACCAGACTAAGACTTTTCTTGAGTAACAGAATAGGTTAAGACTGCCCTCCTTCCCCTCTAGGTAACTGCTACCCATTGCTGGTAAAATTAAGTTCCCCCACTGTTCCTGTATATTGTACAAATGGTAGCTTTTGTGTCTTTTACTGATTGAAAATGTGTATTTTTCCCCTCAGCTGGCCGTGGTTATTTCACCAGCCATGAACTATGTAGCGCTATGTAAAATGGCACAGAGATCAAGTCTGCCTGGAGACCATTAAACTCAGGTCTTGGTGTTTAACAGGCAGGATGCCATGCAGCCACGTTGTGTCTCACTTCATTCAGTCACGTAGATGTCCCAAATGGAATTACTCTGTTATTTTGATTTGACACTCAGCATAATTACCTGTTTTACTACAGCCGCCTTTCCTCCTTCCCTTGTTGTGGATGTAAGTGCTTCATTCAAGCATTGCAGACTAAAAATAAATTATTAAGTTACAACGGATAGCTAGGAGAAAGATGGGTATCAAAATGAGCAGGAATCAGCAGCAGGGAGACTCACCTTGCTAGCTCAAGACGATCACAAAGCTTTTCCACCTCCTCCATCATTTTAACACAATCTGCCTCATTATCAGAAAAGTAATTCCAGTTCTGGAAGCAGAAATACATGTTCTACAAAGTTCTTGAACTTGATTGTCCCATTCCTTCAGACAAAAGCTTAACACACAGCATTCTTCAGCCACTGCTGTGTTTGGACCTATTTGGTCAGCTTCACTCATATGATAAGTACGTGTTTTAATATTTTGATTTTTAATAAACCCACTTTCCATACCCATCTCCAGCCATAAGTACAAGCATGTGATAGGGTTTGATCTAAGCAAATACAATAATTTCATTAATGTAACCTGTATTTCACTATAATATGTTTAAATACCTTGCATGTTGTTCTCAGTTTTTGCCTTTCTTTCTTGATAGCTTTTTTCTGTATCTCTTTTTCCTTTTTTGCTACTAATGCCTGTTGCCTAAATTCTTCTTCCTCCTTTTCTTTTGCTAACCGTGCAGCTTCTAATTCTGCTTGTCTTTGCTGCAAAAGGCAAAAAACAAAGAAACCTCAACAAAGTCACAATGTTATAGGGTCATTCAGTCATTCAATATGAAAATGTGCTGTTTCTGGGGTATGTTCAGGTTTTGTTGTTTTTTTTTTTTTTATGTGTGTTTTAGCATCCATTATTTAATGTTTGGTTTTCAAGACTTTTGAGGGAGGTGGTGAAACATGTACCAATTGGCATTAATTCAAATACTCACTTTGAGGACCCCTGGTTGAAAAATCCTGACTTCCTTTACAATGAAGATACAAAGCTGTGTAAAATTTCCTATGCCTGTTCCAAGAGTACAAGCTGGGAACACTGCAGTGTTCCAACATTTCTGCTGCATCATTATTAACATAATTATCTTGCAGTGCTCCAGTATTGTTTTTTAAGACACTTTTTTAGCACCTTACAGTTCCCTTTCATTCCTGGTACTGCTTTCAGAGTCATCTTTCCCAAACTGTTAATAATCAAGTATCATAGAATGGTTTGGATTAGCAAGGACCTTAAAGCTCATCCAGTTCTAACCCCACTGCCATGGGCAGGGACACCTTCCACTAGACCAGGATGTTCAAGGCTCTGTCCAGCCTGGCCTTGAACACTGCCAGGGATGGGGCAGCCACAGCTTCTCTTGGCAACCTCTGCCAGTGCCTCAGCACCCTCACAGGGAAGAATTTCTTCCTTATTCCAAATCTAAATCTACGCTCTTTCAGTTATGTTACCTCAGTGTTTCATACCAACCAAGCATTCACAGACCGTATGCACAAAGCAAGCTGCTGTATCCATTTTATGGAAAAGGAAAGCAAGCCATGGAACTTAATGACTGCTTCTAAACCAGAGGAAGTGTATGCAACAACAGAAGCCAATTTTAGCAGTTTATTTTTGTTTCAGATCTGTGCTGCTTGTTTTCATCTCATTCTCAAAAGGCTGTCAGTCTTGCACTGCCTGTTGCACAGGGATCACAGACAACACATCTTTAAACCCCAATATCATTTTAACAGTAGCCTTCTGACACATCTAGAAGCTGATGTAGATCAGGTGTGAATGAATCAGTTTTTTTCAACCCAAATAAACCATTTAACTTACTTTTTCTTTTGCCTCCTGTTCTTTTCGTTTTGCTTCTACCTTTGCTTTCTTCTCTGCTTCTTTCTTTGCCTTTTCTTCCTCCTTAAATTTCTTTATCCTGGGATCACAGCTGTATGCATTGTCTGGCAGAAGAAAAGACGCATCACGTACAAAAGAAAACCAGGAGATTTGCACTGTTAGTTCACAAATCTCTCTTTAAAAACCCAGCAGTTTATATGCTCACCAACAAGTGTCCTAATTCTGTTCATTTCTTCTTTTTTTCTCAGTGCTCTGGCAGCTCTGTTCTGCTTTTCAATCCACCTCCTTTCATCTCGACTAAAAAACGAAAGCAGAATTAGTTCAGTGCTAATACCCTACAGTGTCACTCTGCTAGATATACATCAACAAACCTTTTAGAGTTTCCCCACACAGATGCTCTTCTCTGAATACTTCAGAAAATGAAGTTCCAGACCCCAAGCTCATATCAAAAGCCAGTAAGTGTTTACAGCATTCCATAAACCTGACAAAACAAGCTGCTTATCCGTCATCACAGGGAATGAGATCATGGACTTTCACGCAATCCACTTGTTGACCAAACATTAAACCCAGGCAAAACAACTGAAATGCTGGCATACACTTTAATTAAAGGGCAGCAATATAATCAGTGTCAATTATTTCCATTTTACAGAACATAGGTCATGCCAAGTAAACCCATCTGCACAGAAAGAACACCTTCTATGAAGTACTGTAACACCCCAGTAAAACCATGTCCCGTTCACTCCAGTAAAACACAACTCAGGTTAAACAGATTAACACTTGGGTGGCTACATCTGAAAGTATTTGTCAGCGCTGTCAAAGAAGAGACAAATTTCTAGCAGGGGTCTATATCCTCATCCACACAACCAAATGCATAACAATGTACCTCAGAACAAAGAGAACAATCCCCATAACACAGCAGAAGACTACTACAATGTTTAAGACACAAACATCACCTTTGGCAAGAAGGGCTAACAAGAATCATGGCCATCTGAACAGAAGCTGAAACATAGTTCTAAGTACAGCAGAGTATGTACCACTTGTCTAAACACTTTTAAAAAGGACAGTAAGGACTGTAATAAGCACAAAAAGGAGCTGTGCAAATAATTCAAGACCCTTCCAATGAGAAGCCTTGAGATCAATCTGTATAATTTACCAAAAATACAAGTTACGTGGAACTGGTTACAGTGCCTTCACAGAATCTTCACAGGAGAGAGTACACTGGATTCAGAGAGGCATAAGAGCAGAGGAACAAGTGCCTAGTGACAGCCTAAATATGGCTGTTTCTAGCCACAAAGCAAGCTAACCACTGCATGTAACTACAAAACTGATTCCTGTTCAAACTTGGAAGCAGAGGTTCATACAATGCAAGCTATGGTTATACAAGGATGACTAAGTGAAAGGTTGTGTCCCGTGAAATCCTTGTTAAGACTGAACGATCTGCTGCTCTAACTTGAACATTCTGTGTTTATAACTGTAGGAAGGATAAAAATAGAATGTATTTTCCAACAGCTACATGGGCTAAGTAATTCAACAACTATCACTACATCAACAAATTCAGGATTCAGTTAACATTGAGGCATCAGAACTAATCGCTCTAAATTCTAGAAAGTATCACTTGTCTTAGCACAGCTTAATAAATAGTTGGAGAGAAATGATGCATGCTTACTCATCCATTCTGTTCTGACTTGTGTTTGCAACTTGCTGTGACTGCAAGTCTAAACTTAGCCAAACACACATTTCAAAGCACCTCAGAACCACCTCTGTAATGCACACAAGAACTACCTCAGTTGCACAAGTAAGACAAAGAGAAGCCCACAGTCAGTCCAGTTAAAAATCCATGACTGACTACTGAACTAGGAGACTGGAATTCTTAGTCGGCTACCTTTCCTCCTATGACTTCTCTGATAGGAAGTTGGAAAATCTTGCTGTATCAATCTCACTTTCCCATCAAATTTCTTTTTATTTACATACCATTCTGCTTTTTCTTTTTCCTCTTCATCTAAATAGGAAAACTCTCTCCAGGAATCAAAATTATACCTAAAGTAAATTAGAAGAGAAAATAAAAAGTGAAGAAAGAAAAAAACAAAACTATTAATCTACCTTTTTTACCATTAGGTTTTTGCAGGCAATTATACTGTTATTTATAATACATAATTTACAATTACACTGTATGTACAAGTACACTGTGTGTACGGTATGTACACGGTGATTCCACTGTGTTAAGTCAAAATGTAAGACGCTATTGAAAGTAATGATTCACATCTGTCAGCACTGTAAAACAGACTGCATTTTAGGATGGGATCAGTCTCATCCAATTCTAAATGCCTACAGTGCAGTTGTCTAAGTTCCCATTATAGGCAGTGGAGATGCAGTGCAGTCTGTAGAGCTCAGAAATTAATCTTTATATAAGCGTCTGTATTAAACAGGTAAGTCAAGCCATAAACTCTACTGGTTTTATTGGACTAGGCAGACCTCCTTAACTAGGGGAACTTAAATGCCTAGTAGATACCTCCACTAAAAACACAAGTTAGGCGAGATGAAATCCTCTGCTAAGCTGTGGGTCAACGTGGTTCACAGCCGTTGTGGTCAGAGAACCATCAGAAGCTCCTGCTGTAACTGTGAATTCACAACGTGGATGTATTAGCCCAGAGAAAAGACAGCTCAGTTTGTGGAAGGCACCAACAGCTGTGGAGTAATTTCGTATCATTACTAGGTCAGAACAGATCCTGCCAAGAACCTACATGTGAAAGGGGCTGCAAGCCCATAACATCACAGATCTTGAATGCTGTGAATAGAGTAATGGCTAACTTACCAAAATGAATAGAATGCATCTACCTCTTCAAATGAAGAGTTCATGTCCCCCAATTTAGGAACATTTTTCTTGTTTGACCACCTGAAAATAAATGGATATTTTCAAGAAATAATATATATAACCTGACTTCATAATACGGCATATGTTAAGTATGGAATCAAAACGCCAAATCAGAGGCTCCCTCCACCAACACAGGGCCTTTTTTGTGGATCTCCCCCAGAACAGCAAAATCCTCCTGACTGAGTTTGGTGGGCCTACAAGGAGACCTGATGGAGCACAAGCTGTCCTATAGGCATCAGTTCTCCACGCACATTCTCCCGGTAGAGGAGCTTAAAGAACGTGGCCAATTGTGCTCTGTGAATAACTTGGCTCTGTAGTAGGCTACAGGAAGTTTTCCATGCATTCTAACGGAGCACAAGGGAATAAAGCATGCTCTGCCTCCATTCCACTTTTTCCCTATAAAAAGTGAAATCTTCCACAGACTCTGGAATTTGTTATTCCATGACATAGCATCCATTTCCAAGCAGAGAAGGGAAAAACCCATCTGCCAACCACAGACCCAGGTCTGAATCTCTGGAATACTTGATAGAAGATTCAATAATGATAATAATCAGAATGTGTTGTAAAGTGTCTCACACAATAAACCATTTTTTCCCCCATACAGGTAAAAGGCAAACTTCTATTGCAACAGCCTTAATACAAAGTTAATGGGCAAGCAGGAATCAAATGCAGAAAGAAAAAAAGTCACATTAAGAGAGAGCCACCAAATACTGACAGTTACATTTATCTTCTCTTTTAAATTGGGAACATAACTACTGTCTTCTGTTAATGTCTCACCCTCGTAAGAAAATAAGGAATTGTTAGTCAGTAGCATACACACAGTTGGTGTTGCAAATAATTTTAAGATGAAACAATGTGTGGTACAAAAAGCAGAGTAAGTTCTATGGAGCTGAGAACAGCCTTTGTTTTTAATCTTATTGGTCAAACGTGACACCACCAGCATAACAGCTCAGATTACTTTAAAATTAAATAATAGAGAATGCACTATTTTACTTGTATCCCCTTTCTAGCAAATTAATGCATCTCCCAGCATCCCTTAAAATCACACCTGCTAGGAACACAATGACAGAAGAGTCTGCAAATGCCGGTCCTCCAGCAACAGCAGAGGCAGTCTGACAGAGCTTACCGGGCGTTTCTCTCAAAAACTGGTGAAAAAACTTCAAAGAAGTTTTCTTTTGCTTCACTTTTGGAAGGTACAGAGTTATCAAAAGTAGGGTCTATGCTGTTAAATGCTCGTCGTTTCACAGGATCAGATAATATTTCGTAAGCTGAAAAAAAGTTAAATGGCATAAAATGTGAGACTGAGGCGAGTGCTCCCCACCACGTGGGACTGTTACAGAAAAGGCTGTAAATGATTAAAAAGATGCTCTCAGATCTGTGTTTGATCTCTCATTCTGTACAGCTCGGTATTCAATTATTTTAGTGACACTAAAAAGCACTGCTGTCAATTCTTGGTAAACTAAGCAGGAGGAAAATGTTTATGAAACACAACACATTTAACCACTAAGATGTACAAAGCATATATTTAGAACAGTTTTGTGGCAGTAAATTTGGTTCAGGCACTGGGAGTGTGGGCATGACATCTTAGGCTTTTATCCTACACCAGATCCTTGCAGCTGAATTGACAAAACATTACCAAGACAGGCACAGAGTAACAGCAGTCCTTGAGTTAATATGACACGGGAACTGGCAAGAATAGGAGCCCATTCATTAGAACTTTTCCAGCTCATGATAACGTTGTACTGAGACTTGGAAAGAGAATAATTCACCACACAGCTACTAGCCAGAACATGCACACACTCCCAGTTCTCCTGTTCTTAAAGTTGGGGAGCATCACATTACTGAATCTTGCATCCTGGCAATCACACACATTGTAGCTTCAGTAACCTCTTGTTTTTTCTCCAGGATGTGTGGAGTTACTTTGTCAGTTCTACAATGCCAACTGTTTTTTTCAGTAAATTGAAAAATCAAAGGAATTAAATTAATTTTGTGATCATTCATGGGCTTCCCAGGCTGCATCCCTGGATAAAGAACACTGCAGCTGGAAGGTGGCATCTAGAAGCTGATAAGCCAAAGGAAATGTTGGTGCTCTGGGGTTGTGTAAATGGATCTTGCTGCACATGTCACTGCAAAGGAAGGAATGCAAAGGACTACAAATGAGCTGCTGCCCACCAGCCTTAGCTTCCCTTCTGGGAAGGGACTTCTCTCTGTTAATACTCTGAATGACCCCAATTATCTTCTACATTGCAAGCTAGGAGATTCAGTAACCCCCATACCATGTTCCTGATGCAAGAAATTCTGTGTGCATCCATTGGCTCCTCTTCCACTTAAGAGATGTCCCTTCCACACAGATCCAAAACTGTATTCCCACATACAGTGCTGGAGGAACAGAATATCTCCCACTCATTCCTTTGTCACACCCAGCCCTGAATCCCACCTACATACTACTGCCTTTCAAGCTTCTTCATTCCACTGACTTGGTGCTATTTTGGGCACCCCTTCCCTGCTACAGCATTTCCTTCCTCCAAGGTGCTGCCTGGAAGTATTAACTCCTCTTCTGTGCCACTTTGTACTTTTTGCTTATCCTTAAACTTAGATCATAAGCAGTTAAGGAGAAACATTTTCCTCCTTACGTGTAGAACACAGAGTATATCCCTGAATTCAGGTGCAGGCTGTTCATTAGCTGCCAGTTTCTGACAGGACTGCAACTATGGACAAATAATTTCCTTTGGGAACTTCTTACATTTTGACATCTAAACCATCAATAGCTTGTCTAACATATTATCTAACGTTTTAACTAGTATTGTAACAAGAAACTCACAAGAAGAAAGTTGAGAACACACAAATTCCAGGTTTTCCTCCAACATCAACCTTATTGAATCAAACAAAATATTGTTTAAAATAAACAAAAAAGCCAAACTCCAAAGCATTTCTATACATGTTCAGTCATACACCTAGAACACTCCCTGCGGTTTTGGAATCAGCCAGCAGTAGTGTTCTAGGTCACTACAGGTAGGAAGAGAAATGTTATTTGACTGAGTTCACTTGGTTATCTGTGGGCAAAAAAGAGCAGCTGAAGAAACAGATATCCTAGTCAAATCAACAGATGCTCTGTTGACAGAGTAAGTGCATTAGAATTCAGTTTTTCCAGTTGCTGTTGGTGGCTCAGGGGAATCTCTCCATAGCACAGCAGCTTATCCCAGGTAGTACCACCTCTAGTAGTTCACATTTCACGTGCTGCTACAAACATTCACGCTTTGTCACCAAGTGGCACAGTAGACAAACATCTGTCAGTTGCATCCCCATACTGTTCCTCCCCAGAGGAAAGTTATATTAATGTGATCTCTATTTATTATATTAAATAGATATGTCTATTTATTAACTGGTAAAAGAACTTCTCTGGATTTTTAATAGCTGACAATTTTTTAAAAGCCTAATAAAGCACTACAAATACATTTCAGATTATCAAGTAGATTGAGAGTGTATCTAATAAAAGAGATTAATTGCTTACCTTTAGTTATGCATGTAAAATAATCATTATCACCTTCTCCTATCTGTTCCCCTGCAGCTTTTCGTTTGTCGGGATGATGTTTCAACACCATGGATTTATCTATGAAATAGATGCATTACGTTTAGAAACACTTCATCATCACTAACAGTTTATTTCTCACAAACTACAAAGTAATAGAGGAAATCCAACTGACATTTCTCTAATTACTTTAAAAACCCAAAACAACCAAAGCCAAAAAACAAACCCCCAAAAACATAAGGATGAAACCAGATGAGTTAACAAATGTTCTTTCACAAAATCATAGAATTAATTTAACAAGATTGTCAGAATTTAAAATATTGCATCTTTGCTGGGATACAAAATAACCACAACTCAGGAACCTGTGCAATCATACTGAAAAAAAAAATAAAATGTAAGTTTAGTTATTTCTAATTAAAAGCAAAGTTGTTCAGATAAAATAAAAATTGTATTCTATCCCTTTACTCAAGTTCTGAGCACAGTCCAAGGTGAAACGTAGCAAGGGAACTACAGCCATGTGCCAGTGAAGACTGCTGCACTTAACGTGGACAACACACATGGGACTTTGTGGTCAAGTTCTCTCCTTAGGCCTAAATCCTAAGATATAACTAGCGCATACAAAGTATCTACTGAAGTTGCTACCAAGGTTGTCTTAGTGTTTAAAAAGTAAAACCAGATTTTAGACTGACTTCTTAGACAAAAGGTTTAGCCATATTGTCATACAACGTAAAACATACCTTGTTGGCTTGCTATAAAATACCAGAGAGAAGATATCATGCAAGTGGTTAGAGCAACCTGCCTTTTGAGAAACAAACCAGAATCCTTCTCAAAAACAGGAAAGTACAGTATGTACTGGTGAGCAAGACTCACATCTCTATACCCCCATGTAATAACACAGTGCTGTTAGGATCCCAAAAAGAGACATGCACCAGTTCTTGCTCGAAACGATTATCAAGACTGCTAATCATCACCAGAACAGGTGCTCTGTGCTCCACAGTGGTGCTGTTAAGCAACATGTACTTAAGGCAACATTATTTACATAACTGTAGAATGGTTTGGGTTGGAAAGGACCTTAAGATCATCAAGTTCCAACCCCCCTGCCATGGGCAGGGATGCCTCACACTAAACCATGTCGCCCAAGGCTCTGTCCAACCTGGCCTTGAACACTGCCAGGGATGGGGCAGCCACAGCTTCTCTGGGCAACCCATTCCAATGCCTCACCACTCTCACAGGGAAGAACTTCTTCCTATATCTAATCAGAACTTCCCCTGTTTTAAGTTTAAACCCATTCCCCCTGTCCTGTCACTACAGTCCCTAATGAAGAGTCCCTCCCCAGCAGGCCCCCTTCAGATACTGGAAGGCTGCTATGAGGTCTCCACGCAGCCTTCTCTTCTCCAGGCTGAACAGCCCCAACTTTCTCAGCCTGTCTTCACATGGGAGGTGCTCCAGCCCCCTGATCATCCTCATGGCTCTCCTCTGGACTTGCTCCAATTACACCATGTCCTTCTTATATTGTTCTTATTTTCTGTGCAAGTTGGTAATTCGCTGATTTCCACCAATTTTTGTTTGTGAGCACCTGTGGTTTCACTGGGACAGTTATTCTACTCACAAACCAACAGTTATACAGGCGGTTGTTTTCAAGATCAACTCATAAAAACCATCAGCATATTTCATAATACTGTTTCATAAAGGCTACTGAACAACCTTCAGAGTACTTTCAAATCTTCCTCCAATAGATACTTGCATCCTTCTTGCAAAGCCAACTCTTAGCCACATTGCTTTCTAGAGAGAAAGATTCTGAAGCTCAACATGTTGTTCCTTCACATGCACGTACCACAAAATGTCCCCAGTCACCTGCATCCACTTCTGAAATATGAGATAGCCACTGTTATGGGGCTCCCAGGTACCAACCTACTGAAACACATAAGACAGGGCTAGCTGTAATTCTCTGCCTCTCCCTGAGCCTGACTGCAGACTTGGAAATACAGAAATACAGTTACAGTGTCAAGGCTGTTGATGAAAAAAGGGAAGAAAGCAGAGACATGAACTCAGTGAAAATGTTTCATTCCCTAGACTTAGAGCTGTGATGTGAATTTAGAAGGCTGGCAAGCAACAGAAATCAGAGAGACAGCATTTTTAGGCCTGTGAGGCAGTAAAAAGCCTGTTCATAACATATTATGCATTTTCACATGGAAAACAATTTTGTACATCTGAAAAGAAAAGGTACTTACGTGCTGCTTTGATTTGTTTTTGAGTAGCCCTGTAGCGTATATTGCCTAGCCCGAGAACTGCATAATGGTCTTGATTCTGAGAGAAAGAAAGAACCAAACGAACCCTTAATAAATATGACCTAAAAAGCTACAACACACACAGACAACCAGTTCCTCCCGTCTTTTAACAGCAGGAAGCAGATTTCTTCTCTCAATAAATATTAGAAAAAGGCTGTAGGAACAATTAGTGTAAACACCATAATTACTGAATAACAAAACATGACTCAGTTAAGCCAGTACTGCAGAAATTCAAGTCGTTTAATCTAAACTGTATTAAGGCATTGAGTCTGAGAAAGTTCAATTACTGGAAAATTGAATTGCTGTCTTTAAAGAGTGCTGACATAACTCCAGACTAGGGGAGGCTGTAACAGGGAGAAGAGACACTTACACTGCTCACAGGCAGTGAAATGAAAAGCAACAGCTCAAGACTAAGATCTTCTGATGCGCGCTTGAGCTTACCCTCATCGATCAGTTACGTGCAGGAAATACAAACATTAAGGAACACAGACTTGTGGGGTGGGAGAGGGGAGGAAGATGATCGTTAACAGCTGGGAATGGCAGATAACTGATAGGAGTTTTGCAGCAAAAATCATTAACACTAATATGCATCAACTCAATACCTTCCAGTCCTTTGGATCAAGGGTTTTTAACATAGGAAACTCTTCAAGCTGCAATTCTTCATCCCCTGATTCTTCAGAAAGTTCCTTCTCATCTTCTAGCTCCTGGAAAGAGGCAGAAACATTTATGTTTCTCCTCTTAATAAACGCTTCAAACCATCTTCCCACTGGTTCCACTTGACAGAGTACTGATGCTATAAGCAAAAAACATAAAAGCAACTTCACCTTCTGCGGTTTAGTTTTTAATCTTTATCAAATTAAACCCCACCAAAGCCCATAAAAGCACTGAATCACACGAAGCCACAGAATGGCACATCTTCTACTTCCCTCGCACACACCAGTGTTGTAAAGGCTGCAAGCACCGGAACGCGGTCCCTATCAGGCGGTACCTTCCAAGCACTTCACCGTGCTCTCAAATCTTGAAGGTGCTTTCTTAAAGGAACGCACACGTTAAATGTTATTTAGTCTCTTCCTTGCTCTAGTAACAGAGACGATAACCGCGACAGCAGCACCAGGTTTGGACTGATCTCCGCGTTCCCGCTCCCCCTGCACAGGCCCCTCCCTCTGGCAGCGAAGGCAGACTTGTTGCTCACACACCGACTCGGATTGAGCACCGAGCCACAGCAACAAGGACACAGTTGAAGTGAAATAAACAGGAAAGTTCCTCAGAAGCAGGAGATTTTCCGCCCCTGGCCTTGGGCAGCGGCTCCAGGGGCGGGCTTCCCTCTGAACACGCACTCGTTCGAGCGGGAGGCGCCCCGGTCCCGATAACCGCAACCCTGCACCCCGGCGGGACGGGCGGCAACGGGACACCCCGGCACCGCCGCCTGGTCCCCTACTGTCGTGCCGCATCCGCCGGCCGCGGCACCAGTTACAGCCCCGCGCCCGGGCCGCTCCGGCCTCCCCGGTACCTACCGGCCGACAGCGCCCGGGTGACGGCCGTGACCTGCCCCTCCTGCGCTCCCCGCAGCATGGCGGCGACGGCGGCCGAGCGGCCGCAGCGAGCCTCGGGCCTGGGCCTGGGCGCGGGACGCGGCGAGCCTCGCCTCGCCGGTTGCCAGGAGCCGGCGCATGGAGGCGCCCGGAGAGCGCTTCCGGGGCGGCGGCGGCGTACGGCGGGGTAAGCGGCCCGGCCCGCTCCCCTTTCCCTCCTGCCTCCTCCCTGCCCGCTCTCCGCAGAGGCACCGGCGGCAGCCCAGGCCGGGTCCGCCGTGCGGGTTCAACCTGAGCGGCGCACACCGCCTCGCCAGAGGCTGTACCGGGCGGAACTCTCTAGCTGCGGCAGCGGTGCCCGGGGGGGAAGAAGATTCCGGTGGCGCGTGTCCCGCGGAGCGCCCGGGCCGGTGCACCCTCCTTTGGTGTCCCCGCGGCGCGGCCCGGCCGGAAGCGCCGGCTGTGCTGCGTAACGCATCCGGGGCAGGGCCGGAGGGCCGGAGCGGCGGCGATGCCGGACTACCTGGGAGCCGATCAGAGGAAGACCAAGGAGGAGGAGAAGGAGGATAAGCCCATCCGCGGTGAGAAGCCATGCGGGCGGGGGCCCGGCCTTGCCGCCTCCTGAGTGGCCCCCCCCGGCCCTGAACGCGGGCTTGGCGAGGCGGTGTGGCCGAGAGCAGGGAGGCTGCGATGTGTTAAACATAAACATCAGCCTGTGAATTCGAGATTCTGAGGCAAAACCGGGGCGTATCAGGTCCGCGCAGGCTGCTGCTGGTAAAGCACTGATCGATGCGTGGAGAGAGTGAGGTTGCAAATATTTGTGGTGATTACATTGCCTGGGCAGGCCCAAGCGCAAGTACAGGCTGAGAAGGACTTGGGGGTGTTGGTCGACGAGAAGGAAGATGTGAGCCGGCAGGGTGCGCTCGCAGCCCAGATACCGACCGTATCCTGGGCGGCATCAATAGGAGCATGGCCAGCAGGTCAGGGGAGGTGATCCTGCCCCTCTACTCTGCTCTCGTGAGACTTCACTTGGAGTATTGTATACAGCTTTGGGACCCCCAGCATGGGAAAAACATGGACCTGTTGAAGCGGATCCAGAGGAGGACCAAAAGATAACCGTAGGGCTGGAGCAGCTCTGCTATGGAGACAGGTTGAGAGAGCTGGGATTGTTCAGCCTGGAGAAGGCTTGGGGCAGAACTTAATAGCAGTCTTCCAGTACATGGTGAGGTCTACAAGGAATCTGGAGAGGGATGTTTTACAAGGTCATGTAATGACAGGATAAGGGACATTGACTTTAAACTGAAAGAGGGTAGATTTAGATTAGACATTAAGAAGTTCTTCACTATGAGGGTGCTGAGGCGCTGGCACAGGGTGCCCAGAGAAGCTGTGGCTGCCCCATCCCTGGCAGTGTTCAAGGCCAGGCTGGACAGGCCTTTGAGCAACCTGGTCTAGTAGAAGGTGCCACTGCTCGTGGCAGGGGATTTAAACTGGATGAACTTTAAGGTCCCTTCTAACCCAAAGTGTTTGATTCTGTGATAATTTCGTTTTGCTAATTGGTGAAGTCCTGCTGAGCTATCAAACCTTGTGTGTTGCCCCTTTCATAAGTAAGTCAGTGAAAGCTGGAGAGAAGGAGGTGCCAAATTTTTCTGGTGGTACCAGCATAGTGTGAACGTTGCCAGTTTGAATTTCATTTGCCTTTTTATTTCATGTTGGTAAACGTTAAATAATGCATCAGGAAGCAACAGCAATACCGTACATGATCAGTTACGGACTTTGAACTGTTACCACTCAAGTATTACCACTTCCAAATTATAACAACCTAGTGTTTAGTAGATATGAAAACATCAGTGGGGTAGTACAAATAACCAGGAAGGAAATAACAAATAACACACACACACACACACAAAAATGCTCTCAAAATACTATATAATACATACTGCACCCAGATCTGCAGTACTGCATGGTTTGGGCTCCCTCTAGCATAAAAACATAGAGAGGAAACAGGCCCTTACTTAAGGGGAAGACTGTAATTCAGTTGGGAAAAGGGATAGCTTTTGGGGAAAGGGAGAGGGAGTGTTAAAGGCCTGTCAAATGATGAGCAAATAGGGGTTGACAGTAATAGCAAGTTGTGTTTTTCATAGTTAATTGAGATCTGCTGGAGCGGTCCTGTGGGACTGTGCTTACATGTTCAACAAGTGATGCTGCTTGTTCCGGTGTGGGAACTCTGAGGCTCCAGTGCAACTTTTAGATTCCAAGTTTAAGTAAAAGGAAGCACAATGCTGAGTTAAACGGGGGCGTTCCTTCCTGAGTATTCTGTGGAAGCTGCTGAAAGTTTACAGGGATTCAAAAAACTGACAAATACTGACGTAGGGAATATTTTTAAAGGGCTGTTTATAAGAACATGTGACCTGGGACTAGGGGCTCACTCTGTATTTGCCACATTCTTAGACACTCCTGTTGGATAAGGGATGTTTGTTGGACCAGACTCTCTGTCTTGTCTGGTATGACGTTCCCATGTTTTCCATTTTACAATATTACAACTCAGCATTGTCTTAGTTATTGATTCCAGACTGCTTTAGTGATTTATAGTAGTGTTTTGCTACCGAGAGCAGCTTTGCTAGATTAGATTATATTTTAGGTTTGGTTGCTGTTCACTGCTCACACTGAGCATTTTGGATGATATCACTGATGGAAAGTGGTGACATTTTTTCACTGATGTTTGCTTAAACATTAAGAAACAAGAAGTTGAAAAGATGAAGTTTTGATATCTTCAGTTTCTTCTCTGTACAGTGACAGGTCAGTCAGCTACCCTGAGCGAGGCAAAATTTAAGTGGTGTGCTTGCTGTGAGCTCTGGGTGGTATGGATTTTTGGCCTGAAGACTGTAGCTGGAGACCCTGTTTTGTTTTTCTATACTGTTTGATACTTCTTTGTCCTACTTTGGTTTAGGGAAAAACTAGAAACTCAAAAGAATCCCTTTAAATACATGTTTTTATCTTCTAGAAGCAGAATTGATACCACTGGTTTTGTTTTTAAAAGTGCAAGCTGAGTGTTTCCTGTTTTGTTTCAGCTCTGGATGAAGGAGATATTGCCTTGCTGAAAACATATGTGAGTAGCATGCATTTACTACAGTGTTAAAGTAAAAAGCAAATCCTGATGGGAATTGAATGCAAGAGTGGGGGGATGTGTACTGAATAGTTAGTAAATCTGTTACTAGGTTGTGCTACAGCTATGGGTTTCCTAGGGCTTCTTCACTAACTTTCTTGCTTGATAAAGAACAATAACTTTTAAGAACCCTTCTTCCATCAAATTTACTTGCTTTTAGCCATCACATTAAAAAACTACTTGTGAGGGATACACAGGTCTTGTAAAAAGAATGTAATCTCAAAAGAACATAAGGACATGGAGCTGTTGGAGCAAGTCCAGAGGTGGGCCATGAGGATGATTATGCAGCTGGAGCACTTGCCTTACGAAGACAGGCTGAGAAAGTTAGGCCATTCACCCTGGAGAATAGAAGGCTGCATGGAGACCTCATAGGAGCCTTCCAGTATCTGAATGGGGCATAAAAGGATGCTGGAGACAGACTCTTCATTAGGGATTGTAGCAACAGGACAAGGGGTGGTGGGTTTGAACTTAAACAGGGGAAGTTTAGATTGGATATAAGGAAGAAGTTCTTTCTTGTGAGGGTGGTGAGGCACTGGAACAGGTTGCCCACAGAAGTTGTGAATGCTCCATCCCTGGCGGTGTTCAAACCCAGGTTGGACAGAACCTTGGGGTGACATTGTTTAGTGTGAGGTGTCCCTGCCCATGGCAGGGGATTGGAACTAAATGATGTCAAGGTCTTTTCCAACCCAAACCGTTCTGTGATTCTGTGAGCCTGGGAGGAGTTTGCCATGGACAATAAGGCTTAAAATGCAAATCTCCCCTCTACCAGAAGGTATAGTGGGTCTGTGAAAGAATTTTTGACAAATGAAACTTGCAGCTTAGGATACGTTTGCCAAAAGTCTGAATATTCTTGACACTGAGACTCCTTTACAAAGCTCTGGAATATACCCGCTGAGGCTTCTTTTTGGTTACCATGTTGATATGAAGGTCTTGTAAAGGAGATCCCGATCTGCCCACACTAGGCAAGGCAAGATAGTAAAGCATTTTATCACATGCAAGAATTGAGCTTCTGATTTGCCCCATGATCTTTCTGCTGTCTTTGGTGGATGATGGAAAGGTTGGGTAAGGTAGTTGAAGCACTAGTACAAATGATTTTCTGATAACGTATACAGAATTCTGTCTCCATATAATTTTTACCAGATCTGGTTTAAGCTTTAGGAAAAGCAACAGTTTGAAAAAATAAGGCCGAACAGGTTTAAAAGAAAAACAAATCCTTGAAGTTTACAAAAGTGAAAAATTTCCACTTGCACAATTAGTGCTGTGTACCTGCACTCTGGTCTTGCAAACAGCAATATTGTTACTGGAACTCAGTACTGTTTTTTTTTGGCTGTGATGAGTAGTTGGACAAGTCTATTGAACATCTTGACTCTCAACAGCTATTGTAAGTTTTTCCTAAACATGAAATAATTTGAGTTGTGAAATCTATGTGGTATTTCTTTTCCAGGGCCAGAGCACGTACTCAAGGCAGATCAAGCAAGTAGAAGATGATATTCAACAACTGCTCAAGAAAATCAATGAGCTTACTGGTATCTTTCTTTCTTAAGATCTTAACTTGGAGTAGAAGAACTGCGTAAGAAAGACGGGGAGAGGCTTTAGCAGGTCCTGTTGCACGAGGACAAGGGATGATGGTTTTAAACTAAAAGAGGGGAGATTCAGGCTGGATGCAAGGAAGAGTTCTTTGCAATGAGGGTGGTAAAATCCTGGCACAGGTTGCCAGAGAGGTGGTGGATGCACCATCCCTGGAGATATTTAAGACCAGGCTGGATGTGGTTCTTGGCAACCTGATCTAGATGAAGATGTCCCTGCTCATTGCAGGGGGGTTGGACTAGATGACTTTTGGGGGCCCCTCCCAACCCAAACTGTTCTATGATTCTATATACCAAAATTGGTGGTTGAAGAAGCCGATCTTAAACAACTTCTGCATTGGTTTATTATTGTTGCTTTTCTTTATTTAGTAACATGAGATTTTTGCTTTGTAGGTGACAGTCTTTTGGATTGGGCAGGGTTAATCTGTACATACAATTATGTGATTCTGTAATGTAACACCTTTTAATTCAAAACTGTAATTTTATATATTACGTGACATGAAACAAATGCCCCTATCTGCCACCAGATAATTTGTTATGATTTGTGTCAAGCTGTGTTTGACTAGTGAGTGAATTTCCATAGACTGCAGTAACCCAACATATTAACATATTATCATTAAGCATTGGTACCAGTCCTTGTGTAGGGAACAAATGAGTATCAGAGCAGCTAGCATTTAAAATCAGCTGGTTTAAATAAATACATCATGGAGATGGTACTTTTTCTGTCCATGTTTTGGAAGATTTATAAGGTTTTTTAATCTGTGTGAATCCCTTAGCTTCTGCTATCTTGTGCTAAAGCTTACCCTCAGGGAAAGCACTTGCAAAGTTTCACTCCTTTTCTGCACCTTTTAGAAGCATACTTTAATACCTCTGTCCAGCTTGGTTGTAATGGTCCCCATGCTGCACAGGTGTATTAGAGGATGCCTGGACTGGTATCTGTGTGTTTAGGTGGAACAGTCACATGGGCCTCCTTTCTTTAGGAAGTCCATCAAAGATGTGTGTGTGTGTTTGGAGGTCTCAGAAAGCTTCCTGCAGGCTTATGTCTGTGGTTCTTGGTATGTGAAAAATTGCTGGCATACATGTTAGGTGCTTCCTTTTCAACCTGTGTTGTACATAGGAATCAAGGAATCTGACACCGGCCTGGCTCCTCCTGCTCTTTGGGATCTGGCAGCAGACAAGCAAACTCTCCAAAGTGAGCAACCGTTGCAAGTTGCGAGGTGGGTGCATTCTCCCTCTTTGCAGTGGAGCTGCATAGTGTTAAAAACATGAGTTACAGCTTATGCATAGGCTACTTAAAAAATTAGGTTCACATGTTGTGCATATTGAAAGTGCTTTTTACCGTTGTATCAAAAAAGAACTGTGTTGTACTTGATGACGTGTTACATACTTCATACTTATTCCTGTAATTATTGTATGGTGCTGTGCTAAGAGAATCACAAGTACAATAGCTGTTTTGGTGTCTCTGGAAAATACAACTCTCTTAACCTTGATGTTTATACAAATGACAAGCCAGTTAGTGTGCCTGGTGGTGTTAACTGAGTGTTCTGTATTAGGTGTACAAAGATAATCAATGCAGACTCTGAGGACCCTAAGTACATTATCAATGTCAAGCAGTTTGCCAAATTCGTGGTGGATCTCAGTGACCAGGTGGCACCTACTGACATAGAAGAAGGCATGAGAGTTGGGTGAGCAAAATCTTTATGTTCTTGCAAGTTTACGTGGAGACTTGAAGCTTGCTCATCTGATCTGTTTGTTTGACCTGTCAACTATTATGTTTTTGTAGTTGTTGTAATGATAGCACATTCTGTTGGAAGACAGTAAGTCACATGCTGTGCTGGAATCTTTGGATTTTGATGTCATTCTGTCGAAAGCCATGCATCATGAATGGAAACCGTTCAGTTTAGGCCCCAGTAGCCCCACATTCAGGGAGCCTGTGTAGCTGTCTTCCTCTTTGGCAGTCTTCACGGTTACACACAGGGCAGCCACAGGAAATATTTGCTAAGGAGGTGAAGCCTCTTACTTTCAGAATCAGTATTTTGCCAGTTTGCTCTGTGGGATATTTTGAACTTTGTTTTTCAAAATACTTTGGAATTAATTTTTTTGGAACCTTTAAGCTTCTCTGCAGAAGAATTCTGGTTTCTGGCCCACTTGTCTGTTAGCTTTCAGGGCTGGGCTGTCGTGATGCCAGAGAAAAGAACAGAATTTGGCTTCTAACTTACAGAGTTGTTTCTACATGACAGTTTAATGAACCAGTGTTAAAATAATAGTCTTTATGCTTTCTTACCAGGGTGGACAGAAACAAGTATCAAATCCATATCCCCTTGCCACCAAAGATTGATCCTACTGTCACCATGATGCAAGTGAGAACTGCCTTTACTTATTGTGACATTGCTTTGTCTTGTAATTTTGATTAATTTGGCTGGATTTTATTCTGGGCTGGATAACACAGCATCAGGCTATTAACTGCTTGCTCACCTTGTTATTGTGTAGGTGGAGGAAAAGCCAGATGTCACTTACAGTGATGTTGGAGGTTGTAAAGAGCAGATTGAAAAGCTGAGAGAGGTGGTTGAAACCCCTCTGCTGCACGTAAGTAATCTCCAGGTTGAAACTTCTGTTGTTTTGAAAGTATTCTGCACATCTGCTAGCATTTGAAAAAACACGGTAAGATAACCTAGCTGAACGTAAATGCCTCAAGTGAGAGGAAGTCTCATTTTACCAAGTGAAGTCCAGCCCAGCCTGGTTTATATTGCTGTTTGTTGGTGATTTTCTTAACTTGTATATACATTTTGATGCACAGTCTTTAATTTGCACATAACCTTGCCATCTGTTTCCCGCCATTACAGCCTGAAAGGTTTGTTAACCTTGGAATTGAGCCTCCCAAAGGAGTACTTTTGTTTGGGCCACCTGGTACGGGCAAAACACTTTGTGCCCGTGCTGTCGCAAACAGGACTGATGCCTGCTTCATCAGAGTCATCGGATCTGAATTGGTGCAGAAATATGTGGGAGAGGTAAGAGCAAATACTTGATGGAGTGTGGAGAGATTTGCAGGTTTCCAGTGATGAGGACCAGACACCACAGTGGGTACAATGTACTTGCATCCTGGACATACAACTAGGGGAGTAGCTGTCAGACACATGGCTGCAGGTCAGGGAGGCAGTGATAGGACCTGAAGTACACTGTCATTGACGAAATGGATTCTGTGGGTGCAGAGTTAAATCTGCAGTTCAGGACTCCAGGATTACGATTCTGCTCCCAAGTCTGCCACTGATTTTTCATTTGGGCCTGCGGTAAATGACTTCACCTGAATTTAATAGTAACTTGTCTCTCCTTTATAAATTGCTGTAAGATTTAGAATGTTCCCTTATATATATGTATACAGATAGAAGACTTTTATCATCGGAACCTTAGAAGTGTTGTAAGCATGAAAAGTTTAATTTTTGTAGTTTTCCTTTGAAGTGCCTTGAATCTTAACAAAATCTTGGGGTGTTTTTTTCCTTTCAGGGAGCTCGAATGGTTCGTGAACTTTTTGAAATGGCCAGAACTAAAAAAGCTTGTCTTATATTCTTTGATGAAATTGATGCCATTGGAGGTATGTTGGTAATACCTACAGCTTTAAGCTCATAGGAGAACTTTTCAAGTTTTCTTTACATGTTGTAATTCCATATCAGTGCAAGAAATGTGCTTGCAAATACCTGTTTAGCAAAGCTATTACCAGCACCCCCCACGTACAGGAGGCTGTCAAGAGGTGCTTTATATAGCCCAGATGAGAAGTCAGTTTGCACATTTGGAACACCCAGAGTATTTGAACTTCAATGAAGAACCTCTGCACAAAGTGCTGTTAACCTAAACCCCCTTCATCTTCTGGACTGCCTACCACATCTTTATACTGCCTGAAAATGAGTTATTTTTTTCACTCAAAAAAAACAATTTTCACACAGAGAAGGAGAAGAAGATTTTACTTGAGGGAAGGCAAAACAAATGCAGAAACAAGCTACATTCGTAGATTTCAGCAGCTTGGCCAGTGATTAGGCAGGGAGGTGGGCCCTTTCATACCAGGGATAAGGATACAGTGCTTATTACAACTGATGGGTAACACCACTCACTCTTTGTTTGAAATATGTTTTCAAATAACCCCTCACACCTTTTTAAACTTGCCACAAAGATCTGTATGTAATTTAAAATGGTTTTGCTGGTGTCTTCTATGCAGGAGCTGTGACACCTCCTGCAGGCACTGACGGGGTCCCTCTGTTGTGTGAAATGTGTGTGTCTTCTCTCTCCAGGTGCTCGTTTTGATGATGGGGCTGGCGGGGACAATGAAGTGCAACGTACTATGCTGGAGCTGATCAACCAGCTGGATGGTTTTGACCCACGAGGCAACATCAAGGTCCTGATGGCTACAAACAGACCCGATACTCTGGATCCGGCACTGATGAGGCCTGGCAGGTTGGATAGGAAGATCGAGTTCAGCTTGCCTGATCTTGAGGTGAGAGTGATTCCTCTCACAACTAAGTGTAGTCTGGTACCAGAGTGTTTCTTCAGTTAGGGCATGGTTGTCTGGAAGCAGTTTATGAGAATTACCAAAAGCAGCACTCTTCACTTAAGTGAAAATACATGGAAACTGGGGGGATTAAAGATGTGCCAAAAAGGTTTTCTCACACTGCACAGATTCCTTCTCTGGCAGAGAAGCCTTGGTGAATAGCTGTAACCACTGCGTATTCTTGTCTGAACAGATAAGGAATCCTTTAGCTAGATTCATGATTCAGTTCTTAAGTTGGATTGTGTTTTGTTTAGCTCTTTTGAAGAGATTTCTTGAGGTACTTCTACCACTAAAGCTCTTTCAAATGTTACTTTCTTAATGTTACTTATCTGTAAGTAAAGTACTTACATTACTTATGGACAGTTAAACACGTGCAGACATGGGAAGCTTGGTCAGCAACTAAAAGACCTGTTCTCTATCTGCCCGTGCTCTGCATGTGGACAGCTGCAGCCGTCTCTTTCAAGCCATGAACCCTTCTCCTCACTCTTCTTCCAGGGGCGTACTCACATATTCAAGATACATGCTCGTTCGATGAGTGTTGAGAGAGACATCAGGTTTGAGCTGTTGGCTCGGCTGTGTCCCAACAGCACAGGTAAGATGATTAATGTTTTATAAACAAGTTTGGGCTTCACCTTCACTGTGGTCAGTGTTGGATTGGTTTATCCCTGTTTTCCCAGGTGCGGAGATCCGCAGTGTCTGCACAGAGGCAGGCATGTTTGCTATCCGAGCCCGCCGGAAAATTGCCACAGAGAAAGACTTCTTGGAGGCAGTGAACAAAGTCATTAAATCCTATGCGAAGTTCAGCGCTACCCCCCGCTACATGACCTACAACTAATCCTTTGGAATGTCTTCCCTGTTACTACAGTTAAACTTTCTGGGGAACCCAAATCCAAGTGTAGGAATCTCTATGTTCTTGGGAGCTGGAAATAAATGGTAAAACGGTAGCTGTGAATTCATTGTGAGCGTGTCTTACACCAGCAGAGAACTGATGCTGTAGGAAAACAGCTCAGTGAGATTCCAGTGACACGGCCTAAGATAGTGAAGTGTTTTTAAATTGGGCGCCCGGGCAATGTTAGAAATCCACACTTTAGGATTTATATCCCAAAACTTACCATCTGAGCTGTGGAGGTGCTGAAAGATCCCCAGGTGGCTGCAGGGTTTCTGGATGTGCTCAGAAACATGGTGCAATGCTCTCTCTGCATTGAGGTGTAGGGATGTCCCAAGGAAACTTGGGAACTACCATGGGAAAATAGCTGAGGAGAAAGGACATACAGTGCCTCATGGTCTGAGTCATGACCCAGCTTAGGGAAGATGTGAAGGGATATTTTTTCTCTCCTGGGTGGATGTGCTGGTACCATCATAACTTGTTTGTTTTTTTAATTCAGCGGTTTTCTTCATCCCTTTTGCTGAGTTTCCCTATTACAAAATAGTAGGTGGGTCAAGAAGGAGGAAGAAGTGTAATTTGTTAGTGCTAAGGGAAGATTCCTTTATTTGGTTCCTGCTCTTAAAAGAATTCAAGTTGATAAAGTTTTTGGTAAGAACAGTCTGGGGTGGGATGCCGGTTCATTGATGAGACAGACTTTTTCTTGTCCAGCCTGAGCAGGAGTGGTGGTTCAGGAAGTTTCTGACTGGTTCAGAAAGCAGCAGAGGGCACCTCTCTATTTACCAAGAGCAGTACTTGAAATTCAGTGTTACTTTTTACTTCTGCAGCTCTTGGTGACAGTCCTCTGAACTTCAGAAACTTGAGCTCGTGAGCTCTGAGACATCCCACTCGGAGATGCTGGTCACAGCCTGCTGTGGTCCAGGAGAGCTCAAATGGCCTCAATGAAGACAACTGTTTATTGGGTCACAAGATGATTGGCTTTAATCATTAGTAAATTTCCATCCTGGCCACAAGCCAAGTTGGTAATTGCTAGTTCCACTAACAGTGTACTATTCTAGTCAGGCTACGACCAAGGTGAGGAATCTTCCAAGGCTTTTGGGGGATGACAGACTGATTATTCCTTAGCCAGGCAGCAGGAGTCCCTGCTCTGGTCAGTACTGCTCCCTCCTTAACCATGCAAAAGTGCCTGGTGCAGCCAACGGACACTTCACTGCCCAAGTCATTTAAGAAAGGCCAAGGCCTGACAAGGATTCCTGAGATGGCAGAGCAGCCAGTCACCACAGCCAGTCAATGCAGACAAACCGGAGGGAAGAAGATGAACCCTGTTCAGAGTTTACAGCATGTGGCTGTGTTTAATCCAGCACTGACAAGCCTCAGGTAGGATTTAGATAGCAATCTGTTAATCAGTATGCGAAAGAGGAATTCGGTTCACTTTGCAGTAGATAACTGGCTGGCAAAGGGGAAGCAGCGCTTCAGCTGGTGGCAGCAAAGCACAGGAGGAGGCAGTACCCAGAAGCAGGTTGCAGAGTTCCAGCACCACCCAACCTGGGATCTAGGACTTCCGACCAAAGGCTTCCAGTCCAGCATTTCAGCAATTCCCAGGAAGGGCTGCTGCTGTTACGAGGGTGGGAAATGCAGCATCAGTTGTACCTTGTACCACTGTAAGACCTGGCATGGACAGGGCTTCCTGTGGTGGGGGAGCAAAGAAGGTGAGGAGCAGGAACCTGAGCCAGACACACACCTCCAGGGACCTTGGCTTGTCCCACAGAAAGTCTTGCCAAGACAAAGCAGAATATTCTGGCAAGTCGTAATCGCTTTATTTTGGAAGTTGACACGATTTTGACATAAAGAGACTACACAGTTAAAAACTGAAGCTGCAACAAGCTGAAAGTAGAAAAATATACTGTATGTAGGTACAAAGGCTTGTTAAACTAGTTAACATTATAAAATGTACCAAAAGTTGTTTAAATAAGCACACCTGATGTGTTAACATGCATTGAATTCTTCCTTTGAACTCCAGCTAAGCAGTAATTTCTGATGCAGAAAGCTTCCTATCCCTATTGGCAGGGAGTCTGAGGAAATAAAACATCTTCCCTGACTGCCCCCAGTTCTTGGGAAACCTGGTTTACCTGAAGCAAGCCCTAATCGCAACAGAGCTTGAAGCAAAATGAAAGTATTAAGATCTGCATTCAGAAGAGGGGAAGTCATTTGAATTCCCTTATGCACAGGACCTTTGATTTGGGGGTGCTAAAGGAAATGTCACTGATGCTCCACTTCCCCTGTGCTGTTGAAATAACCTGGAGAGAAGCACCTTGAGGTTCCTACCCTTGCTCAGATTCACAGTGATTGCTGTTAAGGGAATAGAAGCATTGAAGATTTCTTTCTTTTGCTTGAATTACATTTCCATGACTTTCATCTCACACCTGAAGTTAAGCAGTACCACAGCAGCTGGGCTGTGCAGACAGCAGAAGAAAACCCACACTACTGTTCCTTTTAAAAATCCCAAATGTAACATTTTTGAATTCAATTGAAATCTGTTTCTCAAAGCACTTAAAAGCTGAGGCAGAAGCAGCACTGCTGGCAAGAAGATGTCTCAGGCAACACAAAAGTACTTATCCTTTGGGGGGGGGGGGGGGCACTGAGACTTTAGACCTTGTCTGCATTCTTATTCCAGCTTAAGAGACTGCACATCGGGCATCAGTTCTCAATGTAATTTTAATAAGCTTCACTCCTGCCTTCAACCAGTTTTGCCTTCAAACTTTGAAGCTAAACTAACTTTAGCTGAAAATCAAGTGCAGTCTTTCCTACAAAACATAACTGGGTTTTGGCAGTGAAAGTACTGTATTGATAATGTAATAATTCAATGACATTTCTATTTGAAACTCAGAGTGAAAACATTCAGGCAGTGAAGAGTTTAGGTGAGACAGATTAGGTATCTAAAAAACCCAAACCAACTGTACCATCCAGGTTTAAAAAGAGCAGCAGCTAAATGCCACCAGTGTGAATTCATTAATCTGCCTGGCAGACTGTTGTAATTTGTATGACTTTGTATGACTGTTGTATGCAGATGTTGACATCAGGCTTTAAACGTCAGCTAAGAAAGTTCTTTAAAGACACTGGGACAGTGCATTGTAGTTGCAGAACAGTTACTTCCTGCAAGATGCCACCTTGTTGTGAGTTAAAGTGCCCATTTTCTCAACAGGAATCGGAATGTCACCGTTATCTGTCAGATCCTGATTCTAGCAGAACACACTGAATTTTCTTGTCTTGCATAATTTGGTGCTTGTATGCTGTTGGAAGGCTATACCCTGATTGAAGGAATAAAATCAAGAGCATGAAGGCTTCCACTTCCTTATCCACTCTTCCTATAGAAAATATGCACCACTCTATACCCGTAGATACAAACAGCCTCAGGCTCTCTTTAAACGTTTTGTGCAAATTAAATATTCAGAGTCTCCATCAGCATAAATCTGGCTTCCATCCTGCTCGATGCCATTCTGCAGGTCAGTCAACTTGCAAAGCAGACCTGTCTTTCACTTGGCAAGCCAGGACAGCATCGTGAATACTGTGAAACAGCAACTCTCTCGTTACAGTGTCATCAAAAAAATTCAGTCTTGTCAGCTCATTCATAACAGGGCCTAAAACCAGAAACCAAACTTGGCATCAGTGCGTAAAATAAAGTACAAAGATGGAAGACAATGGTATCTTGGGAAGAAGACAACACCTTGTTCTCTGACTTGTTATTACTTAAAACATTTAAAATAGCCAGGTGGATCACACGCTACTTCTACTCCAAACAGGTAATTCACTTATCCAGACATACAGAGAGGCCTGTTCTTGGCCGAAGGTGATACAATTCCAACTATCAGAAACTTGGAACATTGCAGGCTTTCTTCCTCATTACATTCGTACAACAATTCCAAGATACAAAGTTTGGTGTGGCGTTTACAATTTGCCAGCTGGAATAAATGGAAGCAGGATCTAGTCCTGATAGAATTGTGCTCTACTTTCACTAAAGTGAAGGCTCTAATGTATATGGGCTTGCTTTTTCTCAAATCCTTTGCTTATGTGATGTGCTGATATTACTGAGGCACCTGGCAGCAGAAAATTTGGGACCAGAGGGAAAGAAAGGAAATACACTGTCCCCCATAAAGCTCACAAAACCCCAACTCACCACTGCAGCTGGCAATACAGACACAGACACCAACTTCTTTGTATTCTTTTATAATCTGCAACAGAGTTAAACTGAAGTTAAACACAGGTATATCATTGTACACACTGGCGTTCTGGGAGATGTAAGCCTATTACTGTGAAAGCTGCACAGTTTACCTTCCCCAGAATTCAGCTAGAACTTACAGAGCTACAGAAATAAATCCATGATTAGGTGAGATACTGGACTGTATTTGAGCTGGCATTTATGTCTCCTGCTGACAGGTTCCCTATTAGGTATCTCACAAGTTTTCTCTGGGTTTTTCTGGGAAAAAAAAGCCGTACTTACTGATTTTAGTGTTTTTGCTCCAACTGAATCCACAAAGTTCACCGGGGTGAAATCCAGAATTAAAGAGTGGATGTGTGCTTTGGGCTCCACAAAATGTTCATGTTCATCAGGAGATGTGTCTTGTACACTAGCATCTGCAGATGCAAATTTTCCATTTACAGGTAACTCATCATTTGCTATCTCATGTTTTACATTTGCTTCCACATCGTTAGTCTGAGAGAGAAGATAAATAATGTTTAATGACAGCAAATGCTTGTTCAGTGTAGATCCTCTTCCTCCCCATACTTGTTTGTTGCTTCCGCCTTTAAATGGTGTATAGCTCCTAACCACGACAGGCACTGGCTGTACATGCAGGCATACTTCCGTACCTCACATTTATCAAGGTTCATTCTCTTATGCCCAGCCTTTATACAATCACTTAAATAGCTTAAAGCTGTTATCTTAGGAGGGAATTACCTGTTTCTTTCAAACATTGACACTTGCTCATATGTTCTTACTCCATTTCCATGCCTTATCCCTGCTGATCCTGTCAAGGCCTATATATTCAAAAGAAGCAACAGCAACTGGGCTCTTAAGTTAGGCTTTTAGTAAAAAAAATGGTATAAAGCTCCCACCATCGGGGTGAATTAAAACATGCATAACAGTACAAGCATGTTTCAAACAACCCTTCTCAATGTACCTGCCTCACTTAACCACGCCAGGATCAGCAGTGCTAATGGCACTTTCTTTATTACAGGGGGTGCTAATTTTAATTGATTTCATTATATCCTATTTCTGCATGATTATTCCAAGTGTATGGGGAGGGATGGAGGCAGGGTCATGCCAGTTTCTGCTGGCACCACTGATGAGACAGTCTGACTTTATGGAAAGGCTCCGCTATATTCTACCTGCCTATAATCAAGGTTCAACACAATCACCTGGTCCAGCCATGAACCCCTGATCCTCATGCTGTTCCCTCAGCAGCCTGTCCACACTGCAAAGTGCTTGCTCCTGAAGCCTTCCGACCTCAGCAGCACTCTGCACCTTGTTTATACAAGAACAGTAACACCACAAAGCAGCATAGTAGCTGATAAAGCAGAGGTAAATATTTACCGAAGACTTGACCAATTTCAGTACAGCTTTCTTTTTGAGTTTATTTGCTGCCTTGATTTCCCTGGCATGCCTCTTCCGGGCTTTTTTCCTTGCTGCTAATATTGCACAAGGGTCCACTCCAGTCTGTCATGAAAAGAAAGCACGATCAGAGGAGATTCAGCTTGTTAGGATAACACTGCAGCATCAGTTAGCCCTGAATTAATCACTGTCATGAATTCGAAACACAAGCCTACATTGTTCAGCCTCTCTTGGTGGGGGTGAGAAGGGTATCAAGTAAGAAGGAATAATCTTGGCAAGCGCTGTGTTAACAAGATGAAGAAGAGATGCATCACATTCTTTTCTTTAAATCAAAAAGTACCATGTTTCAATGGAAGGCTGATTTGAGTGGAGAGAGAAAAGGGGAGAGACGTGCATCTGGCCATCAATCACTCTTGCTTTGTGAAGGTAAGTACCACCCACCTGGTTTATGTGACTCACCGTGGGAGCTACAGAAAAATTGTTCAGAAGTTAGTATAGGTGCAGTTGCTGCTGGGCCAGGCAGTTCTGCCCTCAGCTAGTGCTGTTATTGCCATTCCCACCCAGTCAAACACCAGTTAGACAGCAAGCAAGGCATACTCTGTATGCAGGTCATTTGTTCCTCATGAGAGGCATTAAATGCCCACAATATTCCATAGTCTCACATTCCAATTAAGTTTTTCACCCAAGAAGGAAGCTTTTACTCCCAGACATTTTGTTTTCAGTTCAGCAAATACTATTTTCCTCTGGAAAAAAAGACGTGTTTGACCAGTTTGTGCTCTGCAACCACCGCACTCTTCATTCACAAGCAGTCAGTATTAAGTTACACTTTACAGTTTATTTCTTCCCACCAAATTGTTGCTCTCTAAGATGATGTGCAGTTGGCTGGAGGGTCACCTTCTCATATCTTACTGATCACCAGGGGCCACAGGCTGAAAGATGTTCCAGAAACCAGTTTGAATTTTCGAGACATGGACATTAAAGAATTTGTTTTACTCACCTTTTTCTTCAGTGCACTTGTATATGACTCACTATTGGCAAAATAAAGTGATGCATTGGCTTGAAATATTTTTATTCCAGGATATTCTTTTACCTAAGGAAAAGAATATTGGATGTGCATAGTTAAGTATTGTCTGCACTAGAAGAAAAGCACCTGTGTGGACACAAGACACATGAAAATGCAGCAACACAACAGCCAACTCTGAATGGCTATTGGCATGTGTCAAATAAAGAAGGTTGACTCTGCTGTGAGCAAAGCTGATCAGATCAGAGCCTCTCCCCTTCCTGGTGTAATACTGCACACAGTCAATGCCATGCAATGTTTCTCCTTCTTTATAACAACAAAATGTACAGTCATAAAAAGGAATTTAATATTTGCAGTTCTCTGATGTTGCTATCTGCAGGTGGATTACTATGAGGAAATCATACAGATCTATGAATACTTCCTTTCAGCCTCCCTTTCTACAAACATAATGACCTATTGCTCTCTTTCCCTCTTTCTCATCTCCTCAGTTACCAAAACCAGACCCTTTCAAATCTTTGGTTTTAAACAGGCCTTCAGATAGATAGGTCTCAATATCACTTCTTTCCTCTGCTTTAAATGAAGTCATCCTTAAACAGGCTGCACTCTTGGCATGTTACATGCAAATGACCAGGCCAGCAGCAGAGATCTAGCCTGCCATATGCTGCCAATTTGTCTTTATACAGGAGAAAACAAAAATGGAGTCTCCTCTTTGCATACAGCTACAAATATGCCCACATATACTTCTGCTTTGTATCTTATTCAAAGCAAAACTGCTAGTGAGAATATTTTCAGATTACAGAATCATCTTTTCACATAGGTTTTTATAGACTTAAAAACCTAGACTTTTACAGTCTAGGTTTTTAAAAGCCTAGACTTTACTAGGCTCCTCAGTAAAGGGAGCTGTAGCCTTAACAGCAGCACCTTTGAGAACACAGCAGAGTGCAGAAAATTGTAGTTTGTTTGTGAATAAGTTTATATCCATTATATTGACAAAATGTACTGCTTTCACCAACTTTTACTTGAACAAAATGGCATTTATAAGAAGCTAAGTGTGTGGCAAGCAATTGTGCCATTAATCATCTACATTTAATGAGCAGGGGATGGGTGGAGGCAGGGAGATGCTGCTTCAAACAGTTGGTGGAATTCTGAAGAACGTATCAGTTTGGATCCTGGGTTCCATGGATTTCATGCAATACTGGCACACAAGTAAAGAAGGTGACCTTGTATGTACATACAAGGTTTAGCAGCGGTATTCCTACAAACCTGACCATTTTGTACAAGCTAGTACAATGGAAGTAGTATAAAGGTTACTGGTCAAACATACATGCAGTACCAAAGCCTAGCATTTTGAACAAAATACCTTTTACTACTAAAATAAAGTTTATTTTCTTTTCCTTCAACACAGGTGAATGCTAGGCAGGCAGCAATGTATGTGCAGTATGGTAGGGCTAAGCAGCAAAGTGCCACAGTCATCTTTGCTCTAGTACATAAGACTCTTCAATGCAGAAGAATGCACTCCTACCTCTTCATATTCTTCCACATTACAGTAGATGTCAGTGTCAGGAATCTGACCAAGGATTCTGTATTGAGGGCTAGAAAGAAATGGAAGCAAGTGTTTCAGTAATACGCTTACAAAGTGGAAAAGTGAGTGCTTGATACAGATTGAAACTTACTTTAATGGGCATTCTGCAGTGCCTGTCTGGTACAGGCTTATCTAAACATGGTTAAACACAGTAGGCAGTTTATGGCAGGAATACAATAAAGGGACCATTTGGTGACCAGACAAGTTTGCTTCTGCCAGTGCAAAGCCAATTTCTAAACTTGGCACTATAGTGTTGTCATGTTCTGAAAAGCATGGGGCAAAGCATGTGAAGGTTCAGGGCAAGCTCTGTTGGGCAATAACTAGCGCAACTACATTGACTACCTTGCAAAAATGGAAACTCATGCTGGTAGGAAACATACTGCAATGTCAAAGAGCCACTCTGCTCCCAAGGACAATTCCTGAGCAGATGAATATTCCCAACTTACAAGCAATGTGACAGCAAAGTACATTATTGTTCTGTTTGCAAGAACAAAAATGTATAGTGATGGCAGAAAAATACTCTTATTTATGCAGAGGAAATCTTATAATTTGGTTTCATTCCAACGCAGACTGAAACCAGGACTTTTATACAAAAAAAAAAGAAGCCTCACATGATAGTCCTATCCACAAATGCAAGAAATCATTTCACTGTAGACCTAGAAAGCTTCATAGAAAACTTCCGTCACTTGGAATGGGAAAGAGGAGAAATGATGTGAAAAACTAAAGGGCAGGCACAATTTTTTGATGAATTAGAACTTTCTTATAAAATACCTAAACATTCATGTAATGATAACCTGACACAACTTCTGCTTGACCTTGACAATTAGTGCACAGAAATGTAATCATTTACTGAAACTGGCATCAAGCAGATTCAAAGTTCTAAACTCTAGGCATTAAAAACAAGTAAACAAGCTGATTAATAAATAAAAGAAATCAAATTCTTATGTTTATTATTGGAATTGCAAGTTCACGTCCTCTAGAAATGTTGTTCTCTGAAAAATAAAACGTGAACCCTGGATCAGGGCCACAAGAGCATGACCTATATCATGAGGCAGATTCTATACTGTATACAGTAGAAGGGGGTGGAATGGTCTTCTGTTGATTTGCACCCCTTAAACAAACAAAACCACACAGGAGATCAGCAAACACTAATTTTGATAAAGAAGAAATCCGACCTTTGTGTTCTGTAAATAACTGTTATCATCGCAAACGCTACTGCAGTAAGCAAACCATAGTCTAGTCCCAGGAAAAGAGAAGCCAGAAAAGCTACCACCCAGATGGCCTGAAACAAAGAAAAGGTCTGAATTATTATGTGTCCTTTTCTGTTAACAGCAAAAACAACAGCATAACTCAACCTCAAAACCTATGTATCAATTCTGTTCAGGTACACACTATAATGTAATCCATCATGATAGCAGACTGTAATTACCTTAACCTTTCAGAAGGGGTAAAAGCTCAAGGCACACTAACATAACATCTGACAAACCATCACAAATTAATTAATGCTTTAAGTCCTGTTCTCCAAGGAATCCTGTGTTACCATCAGACTCCAAATACCTTAGGATTAAAAAACACATATTCAAGGCCTGCAAGTAGCTCTCACTTAACTTCCTTCAGCCAGTTAATCCAAGAGAAAAATGCCACTGAAATGTTCCCTGATACACTCTTAGTTCTGGCCCACTCCAGCCAGGTTTTTGGTGGATGGCAAATACTTTCAACCAGTTTTCTTTGTTGCTCTATTTTTCAAATTATTCCCAGACATTCCCACAGCCTTCAGTGCAGTTCCTATAGCAACACTGCAAATGCTTTGCTTTTACTGCAACCAAACTACTCTGACCTGAGTTAAAGGTTGCTGAAAAACCACAAAAACATTCTTGTTTGCAACAGATCACATTCCTAGGGTACTTACAGCTCCATGTCTTATGCTCATCTGCAATGCAACACCAATTTGTAACTCCTTGATAAGTTTCTAACTTGTTTGGGGGTGAGGAAGAAGAGGAGCAACAAATTTAATACAGTAAAATATATGCACTGAGCTGCGTATTACTCACCAGCTCAATCCTACTGGTTCTCCAGAAGTGTGCGACATCTCCAAACTGTTTAAACATTCCTTTCAGGTTCACCATGACAATTGCAGCTAGCACTGTCTAAGAATATTGCACAAATGTAATTTTCAGAAGCAAAATAAACCCAATGCCAAGTAAGAACTTAAGAGCATCACAGATAGCTGTATTTCCGTGCTATGGGACAGAAGGAACTGGGGCTGTTTAGCCTGGAGAAAAGGAGGCTCAGGGTGGACCTTATCCCTCTCTACAACTGCCTGAAAGGAGGTTGTAGTGAGGTGGGGGTCAGTCTCTTCTCCCAAGCAACGAGTGACAGAATGAGAGGAAATGGTCTCCAGTTGCACCAGAAGAGGTTTAGACTGGATATGAGGGAAAACAACTTCACTTACAAGGGCTGTCAAGCACTGGTACAGGCTGCCACGGGAAGTGGTCAAGCCATCCCTGGAAGTATTTGAATCAGATGTGTAGACGTGGCACTTAGGGACGAGGTTTACTGGTGGACTTGGCAGTGCTTGTTTTATGGTTGCACTTGATGGTCCTAAAGGTCTTTTCCAACCTAAATGATTCTGAAGGGGAACTGTTTGAAGGTATCATTTTTATGTTCTAAGGACAGAGCCCAGAATATCCAATATTAAAAACATCAACAAAAAGCATGCTGGATCCTCCAAAATATCATTAATTTCTAGTCTAATTACAGCAAAAATGCATACAAAATTTAAAGGTTTCTGGACAAGGCCTGACTGTGTTGCTTACTGATAATCCCACAACCTCTGTTTTAGGCAATATTCACTGGCCTCTGTTCACTGACAATGCAATGCCTAATAGGCAAAACTGCCTTACCTGCGGAAGCGGTTCAAAGAGGTATCCAATAGCCACAATTACCAGCAGAACCATAATGGAGGAGAGAGTGCCTGCAATCTGAACAAAAGAAGACAGAAATTACTTCAAGTGCCCTCAAAGGGCAGTATTACTGATTAGCTTACCCCTCTCATGCTTTCCACAAGGCTGGTTGTTCAAATGACTTTTGATCCCTCCCACTCAGTTGGGAGGGATCCATTCTGGCTGTTGTGTGGCTTTCTCTCCTGGCCCAAATTTGAAACATGGGAAACTCCATTTATTCCTTCTGGCCCAGGCAGAGAAATCTGTCAGTCTAGTGAAGCTTCAGATGTTAGCTTTGGAGCTCCAAAAAGCAAACTGGGTTTGGCTCAAAATTTGGGTTTACATACCTGTGTTTTCCCACCAGTGCTTTCCTGAACAAGACTCCGAGACATCGAGCAAGTGACTGAAAAGCTTTGGAAAAATGATCCCACAGAGTTACATATTCCCAAGGCAATAAGTTCCTGTGTTAAACAATAAAGTAAAACAAAATCAGTTACACCCAGTAACTGTATAAAGCTGGAGCTACCCATACATACTAGTAACAACATGTTATTTACAGTGCTTTTGAGCAATTTTATTGCAGAGAATAAGCAACCTTATTGTTGCTTATACTTGTGGTTCTCACACAATCACCAGCTGATACATGTTAAAACATCTGTTAAATAAAGTGTCTGAGGAAGTGCCACCCTTTAATGTTATGGTAATGAGTCAGACTGAAAACTAAAATGAGTGACAGCATTGCTTGTTTTAAGGATTTCTTCAACTTTGGGATAAATTTCAACCCTGAATATACATGGAAAATGGTTTCTCATACCAACACTGTTCTTTGCTTCCCACCCTAAACTATCTGGTTAGTACTATCAGAACCAAGAGCAGCATTGGCTGTGTTTCCATGGATGATAATCCATTGCTGTACATGACAAAACCAATGTGTGTCCACTGCTTCATCAAGAAGATCCCTCACAAAAACTGTTATTGTGAGCGAGATCAGAGCTTCATCTACCTCAGTACTGTGTTTCTGATTTGTAAGGAAGTATTTGCTTGCAATGAGGCCTCCCCAGATTACTCTGCATCCTGCTATTTGTAACTGAGGTGATCTGAGTTACAGGTTATCAGTAATTCTCAATGGGTTTTTCTCTTTGCATTTGTACAGTCCTTTTTTGGTTTGCTTAAACACTCAGCATGCACTGCATTCTGTGACAAGGAGTTCTGTGGTTTAAGATCCAGCTGAAATAGTGTGCGGAACTGAGGAAAAGATCTACAATGAACAACCATGCATATGTCCAAGTCTAACAGAAGCAAGTTTCCCAAAATGAAGCTAAAAGTGAAACTGGTTATTAAAACACAGCCAGAAGAACTTAAAATAATTCCTGGCATTTAAATGTGTAGGCCATCAAAAATCTGACCTGATTCCACTATGAAAGAAAACCTTACTTTTCACAGAATCAGAGAATCATAGAACAGTTAGGATTGGAAGGGACCTTAAGATCATTTAGTTCCAAGCCCCCTGCCATGGGCAGGGACACCTCACACACTTTGTCCAATATCCCATTCTATTTTAACAACATAATAAAGGTGCTTCTGAGAATTTCCAATGAAACAATCCCAATAATTTACCTGATTCCCATTAATGGTGTAGCCATGTTTAAGGGCAAAGATTTTGGCCATCGATACAGCCATTGAAAATCCAACTATTGCTATTGCTATTGCATCCACAAATATTGCTGGGATGAGCTGAATCTCAGGAACTGCTGGTGGACGTAACCTTGGAGATGAAATAATATTTACAAATTACTGTAAGAAAAGCTACATGCCATACAGAAAAGGTACAGTTTCAGTAAGTATGTATCATTCCTACCCTTGAGGAATATTCCCAACAACATCCACTTTGTATGACTCATTCAGATTCATTCCAGCTGAAACTCCTGTGCCAATGATTACCTAAAAATCCAAACACATTTGTAAACCTCAGCTAGAAAGAGAAAAAGCAACCTGAAGAACTAATAACAGCTAGCTGATTATGAATAATACACACAAGGAATTACATTTATTTTTCTATCAGTTTTCTAAGATTTAGGGGGTAAAGAAATAGATAAAAAGGAGAAAGTATGATGAGTTTCCCTCCATCATGTTCAACCCTCACTGGTTTTATGAAGTCTTCTTGGAAACAGCTGAATGGAACATGCTATGGTATGATCTGAATCACTCAAATTCCCTTTGCCTGAGC
The DNA here is from genome assembly GCF_028554395.1 of Pezoporus wallicus. Lineage (NCBI taxonomy): Eukaryota > Metazoa > Chordata > Aves > Psittaciformes > Psittacidae > Pezoporus > Pezoporus wallicus. Next base: position 231,858 of record NW_026640165.1, read on the forward strand.
CAAGCTCAGGCAGAATAGTGTATTGGAAAGCGAATGCAAGGACTAGCCAAGGACACTGCACTGCCATATTTTCATGTGCATAACCAGCACACTATCTGTGAACAGAACCAGTGCAGCACCAGTGATTGCTTTGCTAGTGCCTTATCAAACAATACCCTGCCACACCACCTGCATCATCTCTCAACAGTATCCCTTTTCTTTGTTCCTTCTATCACCAGTGATTGCTTTGCTAGTGCCTTATCAAACAATACCCTGCTACACCACCTGCATCATCTCTCAACAGTACCCCTTTTCTTTGTTCCCTCTATCTAGATTGTACCTTTATCTTCAGTTATTCCCTTTCTTGGCTCTGACTTTGTGCAGGGTGTTTTGAGAGCTCTAGTTATCAAAGAACTCATTTTTAAATCTAACCACTTTTAAAGGTGGAAAGTTATCTGGGATGTGAGCTTTGTGTGTATTAAGACAGTCTGCTTTATCCACGCATTTTGGAGTAGTCATTCAAAACAGAACCAATGCTGCAGTCAGCTACCAGTCTCAGAAACAGAGAAGGAAGGTTAAGTAGCAAGTCCAGTTGGTTCTAGCTTTTCTTTCTACCACTGCATTTTAAAAAGCCAGGAAGCTCTGCAGAACCTCTGAAACAGGCGTCTGTAAGCACCTTCCTCCAGGAGGGCGTTCTGAGCTCTTGGATTCCAAGTGATAAATGCCATTCAAAGGCATGTCCCTCAGAGAATCATTCAGGTGCCCAAACTTCAGGACAGAGTCGGTTTTACAACAAATCTCTACCTATCCGTTGTGGTCAGGGATGGTGGGTGTTTGTCTGAGTTTTCAGTTCCTCTTTGGGACTTTACGCCTAAAACTTGGATACATCAGTCCATGATCTTATGAGTATCCAAACCTTCAACTGGATCAAGCCTCAAATTAATAATGTTCAACAGAAGTTACTCTAAAGCTCAACAGACTTGATAGAAAATGAAATAGTTTTTACAGCTTTGTTATAAGATTTAGCTATAGAATTTCACAGTGCCCTTACCACAATGATCTCCATAGGAATAGGAATTGGGAGCTGCTTTTTAAACCGGAGATTGATTTCCTTGCCAATAAACAGTAGAACAATGCATGTTAATCCAATAACCAATGCAGCTATGTTGGTCGTTGTTATATTTGAAAGCACAGCAGCTATGCTCTGCAACAAAATAGAAGTATCATAATTATTCCTAAGATAATATAATCTTCATGGAGATTTGTCACAGAAGAACAAGTTATACACTGTTGTTATATTCTGCATTTATTACTACATGAATCAGTGCCTCACCAAAATCCCCACTGTTCCCTCAAAACCCAGAAGTTCAGAATATTGCAGTGAGGGACATGCACTTGTCATCATTTACAGTATCTGTCTTCCTCAAACGGGGCAAAAAATTTGGAGAAAAGACTATCATAGAAGTCTAAACTAAACCACATCTCTTGCTCTCAACATTTTCACACATACTTCATCCTGGCAGCTACTTGAAAGCAATAAATGCAAGCTTCTTCTAATACCTTCTAGCATTCTTTAGCAAGTCACATCTACTTAAAGCCACATAAAGCATTCTAAAATGGTAACACTGCTGATAAAACCATTTAGGTTACCATACCAGTATGATTAAATAAGAGTGATTTTGCACCACTGCTGACCTAGCCATTATGCCAAATATGGTTTAGTTGAAAACACTATTAAAAGGGTGTTAGGAAAAAAATCTTGCTGGAACACAGAACTTGCTAGAGGGTAGATGTTTCCTCTACCAATTACTTCTCCTTCTTCCACTGCATTTAAAATAAATAAAAAGCAAATGACCTCTGGAGAGGTCTTTGAAAGAAGATGTAGATACCTTTCTTTAGACAGAAGGAAAGGTGGAGCAATTATCAGGATATCATACATTCAGTATGTCCTGATAGTACATCTCAAATGTATACCCTCCCTCCTATTTGTTTGGCAGTTAGTATATCTGTTTTTTTGGGGAATTAATTAAGGAATTAATGATTAGTGTGGCCTTGTTTTCAAAATATTTGTTATATCTGCACAAATATATAAGAGAGATTCCCACTAAGTATTTTCTATAGCCTCCATGTGGTTGAAATCCTGAAGCTTTCATTATTGCTGAGCCATCAATCCGCTCAACAGCTTGGGTTTTCACAGATACCTGAGATTTTCTCTGTTCTTCCACTCAGGAATTCCTGTCTGCAAAATCAAGGCATTGATTTTGTGGTAACAATTTTGGGGCTTTCTAGACTGGCATTTTTGGTTTTACTTAAGTCATACTAAAGAAATCATAGCTTTACACTGCATGGTTTTCCTTCTGTCTTCCAGCATCACTATGGGCTGGACAGAGTGGAAGATCAGGCTATGAGCTATGTCAAATAGTGAATCCCTCCATCAGTTTTAATGCTTAGGGTCTTCAATAAGTAGCAATGTTTTACAATGACTGTCCTTATTTCAAAACAGTTTTTCCCACTATAAAGAACAGGTACATTTATGGTGACACAGCGCATTGTGTCCAACTATGCTACAAAACAGCTTACAAACAGGAAATGAAGAATATACCCATCAGGAATTGTGTTGAAATTAAAGAACTAGAGACTGGGCAAGGTTCTGACAGTAACATTTCCTAGCTTTGCAAAACATGTCTGGTCTGTAGTGAAGCATTTAGTATCACATTTTCCCATGCTGTACCAGAGACTTGCTTCAATGAATATTGTCTGTTCATATTACAAAACTACATTTAGCAGAATCCTAAAATCTGCCCCTCTTAGACCATGCTGATCTATCGAGTTGCACCCAAGCAGCAGTTCAAGATGCTCTTATATTGCTATGCACTTAAAGACCTCATACAGAGTTTTGAGCACCGAAGCATTATTCTACTTGATGCCATCATACTAATAATACCACTAATAACAACAACAATAATAACAGTAAATAATAAAAATAGGAAAAGGCTTAAATATTAGATCCAGACAATGCAGAATTTGCATGTTTAGTAAATGTAGTCACTCACATATACAACTGAGAGGAGTCCACTGTATCGGTTAGTCTTAATGCCAAATAAATACTTTAATTGGGAAGTGAAGACATGAACTGCAGCAGCAGTAGTAAATCCTCGTACTAGAGGCTCCGTTAAATAGATGGCTACAAATCCAAATCGAAGGAGACCTAAACACAACTAATGAGAAGAGAAATATTAACCATTTGATTCCCACTGTAGCCTGAACAACAGCACTACGCAGCATACAGGACACTTCTTCCCTTGGTGCCCAAGCCAGGTCAGGCAAATCTGAACCTGGCCTTTCTAAAACCACAGTTCAGCGAACAGCCATCAATACATCAAATCTTCCATGCCACTGGCAGGTGCAGTGTGGGATATGAATAAATATTGTGTTTGCATTTATGGACAGATTAGAGAACATCAGGTCAAATTTGGACTTTTGCAAAGCGTTCGACACTGTCCCACATGACACCCTTGTCTCTAAATTGGAGAGACATCAATTTGATGGATGGACCATTCAGTGGATAAAGAACTGGCTGGATGGCCGCACAAAAAGAGTTGTGGTCAATGGCTCAATGTCCAGCTGGACATCAGTAACGAGTGGTGTCCGTCAGGGACCTGTGTTGGGACCGGTTTTGTTCAACATCTTTGTCACTGACATGGACAGTGGGATTGAGTGCGCCCTCAGCAAGTTTGCTGATGATACCAAGCTGTGTGGTTCGGTTGATACGCTGGAGGGAAGGAATGCCATCCAGAGGGACCTTGACACGCTTGTGAGGTGGGTTGATGCCAAACTTATGAAGTTTAACCATGACAAGTGCAAGGTCCTACACCTGGATCAGAGCAATCCCAGGCACAGCTACAGGTTGGGCAGAGAAGAGATTCAGAGCAGCCCTGCGCAGAAGGACTTGGGGGTGTTGGTCAGTGATAAACTTAACATGAGCCGACTTCAGTGTGAACTCGCAGCCCAGAAAGCCAACCGTATCCTGGGCTGCATCAAAAGGAGCGTGACCAGCAGGTGGAAGGAGGTGATCCTGCCCCGCTACTCTGCTCTCGTGAGACCTCACTTAGAGTATTGTGTGCAGTTCTGGTGTCCTCAACATAAAAAGGACATGGAACTGTTGGAACAAGGTGTTCAAGGCCAGGTTGGACAGAGCCTTGGGTGAGATAGTTTAGTGTGAGGTGTCTTTGCCCATGGCAGTCGGAACTAGATGATCTTAAGGTCCTTTCCAACCCTAACTATTCTCTGATTACCAGAGTTCATGTTACCGTGGTTTAATTTGGTTATACTGAAATGCGCTCTATAATAAATTAGTCACTAAAAAATTGTTAGAATCAAAAAGGGATTGTGTGCAGTTCTGGTGTCCTCAACATAAAAAGGACATGGAGCTGTTGGAACAAGTCCAGAGGAGGGCCACAAGGATGATCAGGGGACTGGAGCACCTCCCGTATGAAGACAGGCTGAGAAAGTTGGGGCTGGAGAAGAGAAGGCTGCGTGGAGACCTCATAGCAGCCTTCCAGTATCTGAAGGGGGGCTATAGGGATGCTGGAGAGGGACTTTTCATTAGGGACTGTAGTGATAGGACAAGTGGTAACGGGTTAAAACTTAAACAGGGGAAGTTTAGATTGGATATAAGGAAGAAATTATTTACTGTAAGGGTGGTGAGGCACTGGAATGGGCTGTCCAGGGTAGTTGTGAATGCTCCATCCTTGGCAGTGTTCAAGGCCAGGCTGGACAGAGCCTTGCGTGGCATGGTTTAGTGTGAGGTGTCCCTGCCCATGGCAGGGGGGTTGGAACCTGATGATCTTAAGGTCCCTTCCAACCCTAACTATTCTATGATTCTATGAACGGGATACAAAACAATAAATTGGAGGAGGTCTCATTTTTTCTAGTCAAGCCAAGACGTCAAAGACTTGACTTCAATGTATCCCTTGCCAGTTCTGTTCTGTGGCTGCCAATCAAACAGCTTGTATTCTACACAGTGCAGTGCTGAAGCATGAGTGTATTGACAGGGGATCTGACATGATCCAGCATCCCTTGCAACCAAGTCTAGCAGCAGCACCCAAACTTGCCCTTACAGGAAACTGCAAGCACATACCTGGATGATTCCTGTAAGAAGGGCGAGAGTCACAGCTACCTGTACCCTCTTGGCGTCCCTATCATTGTAATATTCAGGGGTATCTGTAACATTAGTAGAATTATAGCCTATAGAAATCACTTCATCAGGCACTTCTCTCAGAGCAACACCTCCAACCATCATACTAATCACAGCAAAGGTGCCTGAAATAAGAAGGAGAGAAAAATAACTGGTTAAAATCCTGGCTTTTTTCTTTTTCTTAGGGGTGGTTCTTATTAAGAGATATACGGAATTAAACTATAATAGTTTTCTACCTATATACTGCATTTCTTAGTCCCCAAATCTGCTCCAGTGCTCAGCACCATTAAAGTTAGTTAGATGGTGAACATACACTTCTACACTAAGTAAACACCGTTATTTTTTCTATCTCAGTTTCTATTATGGAAATTAAAGATTCATTCTGGCCACACAGACAGCAATGAAATCATAGTTCTGGTGTTCACAGCACACATTTCTAAATCTAATCCAATAAAAGATGGTCTTGTATTCCTTCCTAAGTAGGATGGATAAATTAACAATAAAAACTACTGCTAATGTTTGACACATTTGCATTTCTTCTATTCACTTCAGATGGAATTTATGGAAAATAACGACACTATTTCTCCATTTTTTACAACTTTATTAAACACACCCACATGGACTTCCAGTTATCCATACAGATATACCTATGGATATGTGCTTGGAGGTTCCAAAAATGGTATACAGAAAGACAGGATAAAATGAAGAATATAGGCCAAATACTGGAGGAACAGCTGCCAGCATAGCATAGGCTAAACCTAGAAAAGAGACACAAATATGTATGTCAGGCAAACAACAGAAAGAAACCATATGAAGCAAAAGGATTTATGAACTCACCTAATAGGAAATCTAGTGACATATCAGAGGTTTAAAAAACAAAAGATCTTGCAGGTAATACTCTTTAATATTTGTAATACTGTAGGGCAGTTCCTAAAACCTCATGGTTTGAGTCAGGAAGGCAGAAGTCTCTAACTACAGGCACTGCAGGTGTGTGCATGTGTGTTTGTCTGTACATCTGTGCATCTGTGTATTCACTGTTTTTTGTCTTAATAGCCAGCAAACACTTCCTGTTGCTTTTGGTTTCATCTGTCAAAGACTGTCATTAAACACACCCAAAACCCCGTAGCCAGTGGGACACATTTGATTTTTCTCCTTTTCTCATCAGACATGATCTGCATGGTAACCTAGCTTATACAGTCTGGTAATCTTCACAAGAAATGAAGTCCTTTTTGTTATTAAGCCCTGTCCAGTTCCACACAGTGGAATTGCGATCCGTAACAGTCCTATTAGTAAGGGAACTTGAAATCACAGTGATGGAACTGTAGGGGAACAGCTCTAAGGGACTCAGGGAAGGGACAGCTCCCACAGTACTCCCCCTCTATGTTACCAGGCAGGTGCTTATCATGTGACAGGCTCACAAGCAAACTGTGTGCACAAACATCCTGAGCAGTTCCAGCAAAATCAAAAGTTCTACATGGCTTGTGTTAATGAGAATTAGACACCAGAAGTGAACAAATGGGCCTTGAGAAGGAAATGCTGTATTCTGCTTTGGTTCACTGATACATCTTCACAGATAAAGACTCACGACACCTGAGGAAGCTGTGTGTTCTTACCACACTTGGGAAGACTCGTCCAAGTTAGGACAGAAAACCTTAATAATCCAGTGCAAATTACAAAAGGAAGCAATGGTACACCCACCATGGAGAACCAGTTATACTCAAAACCACCCCTCCCTATCAATTTATTTTTAAATTGAAAGTCAAAGGTTACAATGAGGGAACAAAACCAGGATGGGATCTTCTGTGTCATCCAAGCAGTCTTGCACAGTGTAATACCTCATACAGCTTTGCTCATGCCCTAAGCAATGCCTGAAATCTAACCAAGAATTCACATTCCTATTAGAAGTGGATTGCTGATATTATTCTTTTGCAGCAATGAGCTTTCATTAAGTATTTCTGAAACTCATCCCAGCTATATTCTCTGCCCCAGGGGCTACCTCTCATGCCAAGAGTATCAGAACACCCTGTACTATAACAGTCAGGCCTTCAACATGGTGATGAATATAACACTACAAGTGACCAGCACTGAAAACCAGTGGTTTCAAAACCAGGAGAGTGTGAACCATGTGAAGTTCCTGATCTGAATACCCTTTTATTCCTTCTGCTGTCAGTGCCAAGGAAATGAAGAGATATTGACATGACAGGAGTTCATGGTTTAAACACCCTGGTCATTGTCGTTCTGTCTGGAAGGATTCCCAGGCTTCTTTGAACTTCGGCTTGCTATAATTAACATCTGTTGCAAAAAATGAAAGTTCAACTTTTGTCTTTTTAGAAAGGAAAAGATTAGGAGCAGTTTAAGGGCATGTCTGCTGTCACTAAAGGAAAGAATAATGTTTAGTTTAAAACAAAGTCACAAAATTAAGTATAAAGCTCAGTGCTAACCACTTAAATTTTAGCATCCTTATCTGGTCATCACATAAACTGTGTTTCCGTATACAGCCAATAATGTTTGTGTATAGTATATGACTCTTTTACCTGACAGTTAACCACATTGCTTATGCACAAACCAGGAAGCTGCAGAAATAAACTGCATAGACTAAGTCAGGACATTCCATAGCTTTCATAGCCTATTAAAATCTAGGCTTCTTGGATTTACAGATTAACTCTTCAGACCTGCCTCAGCCTAAAGTGGAACAAGTAAGGTGGAAATATGAAATAAGCCAAAATGCAAGAAAACTTATGTATACCTAACTACATTGCCCTTAATGTGAAGGCTCCTCTAGATGGGACTCAGCACAAGTTCAAGAATTCCCTCTACTCCAAGATTTTCTGGGGAAATCCACTGGGACTGTGGCAGCTGTCATGAAGCTGCTGTTCCCAGAGCAGTGATGGTACCCCATAATGATACTGCTGTAAAAATGCTGTCACTTTCTAATCCCATAGCAGTTCTTTAACTGCTGATAGTAAGGTGTCAGGCTGAACAAAAGATTGTCAGCAAGACCTAGACAAAACAGTGAACACTGGCTTTCTCTTCCATAGAGCCTACTTCTGCTTCAGGGCCAGGCTCCACTTCAGGTCAAACTCCCAAGTAATTTACCAGAAATTCTACAGATTTGCAGTCCTGTTATATAAGATACTTTTGATTTATTTCCACCATGTAAATCATTACCCACTATTATGGTTCCAGCTTAAATTGGTGACTTCTAGCCTTAAGAGAAAAAGAGGGATCAGTCTCTGATTTTGCACATTGTTCTCTGGCTAAATTTAGTTTGGTTACTTTGCAACAGTTGCTCTGCTGAAACATTATGTCTGTGTCTATCAGATTCTGCGACCCTCTGCAGGAGATTTCCTACAAGTTTCAGGATGGTGAGATCAGAAAATAATTGGGTGCATTCAACAAAGGTTCAAACATGCACTTAAACTGTGAAAATTTGTTCTGTCATCCAGACCTGTAGGTATTGATCAGACAGGTAAGCTTCTTTCACAGTTTGCAGCACATCATTGACATTCTAAGGGAATCATCACTATGGGCTGGTGTGCAGAATGCTGCACTGATCTCCACACACACACCTGAAATACACATCCTATACTCACGAGCAGGAAGCCAAGCACTACTGTAAAAGCACACTCAGAAAAAGCAAAGAAGGGATAAATAAATCCAGAGAGACACTCACCTTGAGGAAGCTGCATAACCCCAGTGCTTATACCTGAGATAATGTCTCCTAATAAGTATTCCCTTACTCGGTAATGGGGAAGCCATTTTAAAATAGGTAAGAAACTGTAAAGATGAGACTTGGCCTTCTTAGAAGAACAACTGAAAATACAAAGCAGAAAGAAAAAGTTAGACACTAGCAAGGGACAAATGGGTTGAAAAAATTGTCTTTCTTTCCTATGCAGGAAAAAAGCTCCATTAAAGGCAGGCTCAGACCCCTGATGACAATTTCTGGACAAAGCTCAAGCACAAACAACTAAGACTCCAGTTAATTTAGCCCTTTATCACATGTTGGTTGCTGTTCACAATCCTTATGGAACTGGAGAAGAGAATCACAGTCTTGATAGGCTGAAGGTCATTAGGAAGTGAAACTGTCCAAGTCCATACACAATTCAGCAGTCACACAACAGTTTTTGCTAAGAACACTGCTAGTACAAATCCCCTGAGGATAACTCGCTTTCTGACAGCGGTTTTCACTCGAAGTACTTTACAATTTTTTTCCCCATTTTTACTTATTATTTGCACGCTTCATACTTCTTTGATTATAACATTTTATATATTATGCTCAAAAAAATAAGCCAAACTATTATTTTACTAATGTTTGTTACTATCACTGCTACTGATAGCCTAACTTTTAGGCTATTTGAGAACATAACCTTTCTTTACCCTGAAAGGAAAGGCACTAGAGCCAGCAACACTGATCCTTGTGTCTCTTAGCAAAGTTATTAAGCTTTTAAAACTCTGACTCATGACAAATGAACAGAGCCAGGAAATAAATATCTCTATCCAGTATTGCCATGCACCATACTTTGATTGTGCTGCAGTAAGAAAGTTCAACCTTAAGTAAAAATGTAACACTATGATCGTATAAATGTTTTTCTGTGTAGGGGAACTACAAGAGAACTGCAGAGATTTGTTAACATTTCTGAATTCTCATGGGACTACACTGCACAGTGAAGAAGCTTATTGCTACAAGTGAGAGAGAAATTAGTCATCCAGACTTCTCCACGTTCATGCAGACTGAATCACAAGAAGTCATAGCTCAGGAGGATTTTGATCCACACATTTTTTCATTCACGACATATAAGTTATTTGAGATGGAATTAGGTGCCATTACCATTAGAATGGTCATTCTGTTAACCAAAACAAATCTCCAAATGTTGGATCATGGAAACAGGAATATTTTACAGACAAGCAGCCAGGCAGAAATCATTTGTTGTCTTGCAGAACAAGGTTCTGGCAAGAAATTGAATCAAGTCTGAAAATGAAGCATGGATAAATGGAATGCTAATGAGAACTTGACTAGAATAAGTTTCTCTTCACTATCATCTGGTACTGCAGAACAAGAGTTGCGTAGTTACAGAAATTTCCTGTCTAATCAGAGGATACTTTGATCCCAAAGCAGAATACCTCTATTAGGTCCTTATTAGACTAATAATTTAGATTTCTACACAGGTGTCATATATTTCCATTCATCTTCCACGAAAGGAACGTGTGAAGCACAAATCTGGCTCTAAGTATTTCCATTTAAAAAGGACAGATATTTTTCTCGGCCTTATGAATTCATGTCACATGATTTGACTAATAATTCACATTCCTATGCTGCATATTTTCCTTTCCACTTTGATGAAGACAATTCAATTAATTTATCCAACATTTTGTAATATAGTTATATATTAATGTATAAAAACACACATACAACTTCATCGCAGTCTTGCTGAATAATCAAAGTAGAACTATTGCTATTATTTCTTTGAAGAGACTATAAGTTGTGCATTAATCAATTAAGAATTAGAATATTTCTAACCAATAAAATAAAGTTAAGACAAAACCCCTACCGACAAGAACGTGCAATCTTCTGCCTGAAAGTCTGAGGTGTTCTTTCTCGTCTGTGCAGCTGTCCTTCCAAGAGCTCTTGGTTATATATTGGTCTCACCACACAATACTTCTGGGCTTGCTCAAGACATACTTCATCTACTTCAGCATGTTCCATAGTTGATCTCTCAGAACAGAAGGCAATGAAGAACAGTTCCACTATTGCCACTGAAAAATACGGTTGCAGACAAAATAAGTTTGGTTACTTTTTTAACCTCAGATTTGGCATTTCCTTTCAAAGAATGTATTTTGACAAGCTAGAGACAAGAACTGTGAATGCAATTTAAAAGCACTAATTAAACAGGCTGTAACAGGGGTAAGTAAATAAACCAAATTCACAAACCTTACTATATGGAAGCCATTCATTTATGCTTCTCTGAGGTAAAGAAAGGTTTTGTATTAATTACTCTGTAAACAGCTGCAAAAGCAAAATGGGAAGGTTACATTCATGCTTTTCTGGATATTCCCTTACTCACTTTGCAAAGAAAATGTCAGTGTCAAAGGGAGATTACTTTATTGCTGAGTTACTTCCTGCTTACTCCCAAACTGTCACGTCCACCTCCAAAAGGCAGAACTCCAGTTTTAACACTGAGAAAGCCACTTCTTTCTTTCAGATAGCCAGGTGCTTCCTGCAACCACCCACCTGCTTTCTCCTCTGTTTCAGAGGCTTCTGTTTCCAAGAATGCACAATTCACTACTTTCAAAAAGTTACTCTTTCAATGGATATGCCACTTGCTGTTAATTCCCACTCCTGCACCCACTAAAACGGGAGTCAGCAGATGTACACCATTTTAAAACTAGCCAGAAGGTTTGTAAGCATCTATTAGTCTGTTTGATTCAGTGCCATAAACATCTTAACATGTTTAGGAGATACTCTGTTAATTCCTTTGCCCCATGTTGGCTGCCTCTAGAAATATGGAGCAAGAAACATAACTCAAAATAATGAGCAAAATGACAGGACTGCTACATTGCTAAGCAGAGCTGCTGGCTAGCACTACATCTGATGACAGAACGTGAGTGCAACGGGTAACAGAGCCATAATTGTGAACAAGGCCCTTGGGCTCAAGTCCAGCAAGTTACTTAAGCATGTGTTTGCCTTCAGCCAAAGGAGCTAATAACCATGAGGTGTTTAGTTTTTAGCTGTACATAAATACTTTCCTATAAAAGGGTCAGCATGCAAACTGCTACCAAAACACTCAGACAAAGCTAAGCATGATTGGTTCAATGTTCTGATTCAGCAAACACAGTCTGCTCAACAGCAAATACCAATATTGCTACTTAAAAGCGGCGCTGGAATCTTCCACTCAGGGCTCATGTCCTCTGTCTCCTAGGACAGACATAGCTGTTCAGTTCTCACTCTTTTGTAAGCAACATTTTCCTGATACAGTCAGTGACCAAAGGATATTTTTATCAAAATTACAGTTTTTATTTACACAAAATTCAAGATTTACTTCAGCTTTATCATGTGAAATAAAGTCTCTACAATTTGTAAGCACAGTATCATACTAAGAGTACTATCAGAGCTTGTTCTTTTGTACTCCTGAAACACATCTGAAGCTTCTTTTTCATCTTTCTGTAGTTTCAATTCACTGAGAAGCCCAAATGGTATTTTGTGAACTGTTTTCTTGTGTTATTGTTTAGCAAATTGTAACTCTCAGCATTACAATTTTTCACCCTACCTGCAGATTCTGATTCCCATCTGAGCAGCCCTCTGGCTTTATAGCAATGCCATTGACATGAAGACTTATGTTTGACCACTTTTGTTCCATGTCAGTGTCTACCTACTGACAAATACCACTTCCTACCTCACATTTTGCTTTGTCACAGACAGTGAGGTACCCACAAATCCTAATGTACTAACCTCTCCCCACTGAAACTGAAACTTTAACCACCCCAGTATCTCCTGGAGGAGCAACACAGCAGGGCACAAGCAATCCAGGAGCCTTCTGAGGTGCAGTGACAAGAGCTTCCTGCCATAGGTGATGGAGATCTGACAAGGAGACATGCTCTGCTGGACCTGATACTTATAAACAAGGAAGAACTGGTAGGAAATACAAAGTCTGGGAGAAGTCTTGGCTGCAGCGACTAAGAGATGGTAGAGTTCAGGATCCTAAGAGAAACAAGATACACAGCAGTGTTACAACCCCAGACTTCAGGAGAACAGACTGGCCTGCTCAAGGACCTGCTTAGAAGAATCCCATGGGATATGGTGCTGAAGAACCCTGGAAATTATTTTCAAACATGTTAAGGACAAAAAGGTGATTGAGAGTAGTCAGCATGGATTTATGAAGGAAAAAATCCACTGACTTGATGAACTGATGCCTCATTGACTTGATAGCCTTTTATGATAAGACGATGGGCTTGATGGAAAAGGAAACATCAATGATATTCTTTATTTTGTATTTTTCAAAGCTTTGTAAGGCTTTTGTTGATGCACCAGATGGTTATGTTGTCATTCAGAAGTACCTTGACAGGCTGGAGATATAAGCAGACAGGAGCCTCATGAAGTTCAACACAAGGAAGCACAAACTCCTGCACGGAGAAGAAATAGCCCCATGCAACAGTAAATGCCGGGAATTCAATCATATGGAAAGTGGCTGTGCAGAAAAAGATCTGTGAGTCCTGGTTGGCAAAAAACCTGAACATAAACCAGCAATGTGTCCTTCTGGCAAACAAGGCCAGCAGCATCCTTGGCTGCATTACACAGAGCATAGCCAGCAGGTTGGGGAGGTGATTCTTCCCCTCTCCTCAGCACTGATAAGCCACAGATGGAGTGCTGAGTTCAGTTCTTGGCTACCCAGTGCAAGAAACACATGGGCATCCTGGAGAGGATCTAGCAAAGAGCCACAAAGATGGTTAAGATATTGGAAGATTGTATCAACGGATGTAAATACCTGATGTGGTAGGGAGTAAATAAGCAATGGGCACAAAGTGAAATACAAGAAGTTCTGTTGAAACATAAGGAACAAAAATACGGCAAGCATGATCAAACAGTGGAACAGGTTGCCCACAGATGTGGAGTTTCCCTCCTGGGAGATATTCAAAACCTGACTGAGGATCATTCTGAATATTAAGCTGGAGATAATACAATAAAAATGGAAGTCTTTAATACCATCCATCTCTTTTGCAAAAGCACACATAGAGCAAGGATTGAGATGCTTGTGTTAACAATGGATCATACACACTGATCATAGAGTAGCAGAATAGCCGCATTTTGTGACTGGCTGAAGTGTCCCTCTAAGTGTTTGCTGAATAGCAATGTCACAAACTGCCAACAAAGATATCCAAGGCTTGGAAATTCAGCCTTGCCCTTCACTCCCAGTATGCTTGAGGAAGAGCAAAAGCAGGTACAGTAATTTTCATGAAAACAAAGCTTACTACTATGATTTCTGAAAACTCCCAGACTTTTATCCAGAAAGCAAAAGGCAATCTCTGGGCATCTGAGTCTTAATAATGGGATATTGCTCTCGGACAACCTTTGAACTTCATGGCAAGAAAAAAAAAAGAAAAAGCTGTGAGAAATAGTGCTATTAATCTTATCAGCCAGATAAGAGTTGAGCTGAAGTAGTTAAAAGTTGTATGCAAGAGACTTAAAGAAATCACCAACTCTTATCTGACTGATAAAGCCCTGTCTTATGTTATTATCAAATTGAAGGTGTTAAAAAAAAAAAAAGTGAAGCAAACACGAATTCATAACACTATCACTAATTATTAAGTACTTTCTCTTCCCAATCTTAGATAATAAAGGAGGGCTGTCAAGCTATCTACACTGATTCTTGTGGAGGACAATAAAGTGATCCAGTCCACATGAATTAGAATGCAGCCATAAAATTTATAAGGACCATGATTTGGCTGCTGTTTCTTCGATTCAAAATGACTATGGGAGGAAAGAAAAAAAAGGAGGAAAGGGAGGAAAGAAAAAAAAACGAGAGATGAAGAAGAATCCTGTCTGACTCTAATAGCTTTAATAGGCTTCTCGTTATAAAATGGGGTACTATTGCTCCTAACCTTGTATATCTAACCTGAATGTATCTGAACTACCTAATGTAACAGGGAGAGTCAGTAGCAAATCCATTGACTTGCCTGTTTTAAAGGAGCAGAAAACCCTTCTTCTGGTAACTAAGCATGGAGTGGCTTTGTTGCTTTAAGTAGTGGAAAAGCATGGGTGGACAGTACTAGTACAGCAGTATGGTAGAAAACTGCATCTGTGCTGAGGAATTCCACGTCTGACCATGAACTAAAAAAAATTTATGAAATATATTGTACCTTAAGCTTCCAAATAAGAGTGACTGCCAGCACCCAAAGGGCTGGTAGAAAAACTGCTCCTCTATGTAAAGTATGTTCTCCTAAATGTACACTGAAAAGCAGAGTCAGGGCAAGGTCTGTTCCCACTATGTATTTTGTGCCTAACCTCAGAGTTCAGACACAAAAAATGAGGCAATTTAGGAACCATGTGTTTTCTCAGTTCTTTCTCTCCTCTCTGGCCTCATTCCCCAGCGCCCTGTGCTCTGCCACTTATCACACTGATTTATATAAAATCTGACCAAGCCAGAATCGATTTTTTCTTTTTTTCTAACAAACACAAAGATGTCAAATGACTGGGTGGGGTTAGAAGGAATGTGTTCTCTTAGTTTTCCTGCACTGTCCTTATCATGCTCATTCCTCCTCCCACTAAATCCACTAATGAATAGATTGTTTAGACCTGTAGCCTTCATGTAAAGTTTCACAAATGGAGAAATAATTTGTGAAGCAAACAGAATTTTCCTTGTGTAGGTCCTAAGATAAGAAATGCATTCCAGGAGTGAACCTTTAAGGAAAAAAACATTAAAAAAATTGGGACCTTGAATTCCTATACAGCTTCTAGATAGGCAATATTCCCACTTTGCTCCACACAGAAAGGTGAGATGGCTACATAGACTATGTTGGGTTGTGTGATAAAAGCTCCACTGCACATCCACTGGGTTACTTAAGAGGGATAATGGCAGGGCAGAGAGCATCCTGCTGGGCAACTCCCAGGTCTATCACAGGAGCCATGAGCCCATCAAAGGCTCACCTCCAGCAGTCCAAACCAGCGCAGCAGGGTCACCTATGGGACCATAGGAGTCCCTGCCAGCTCTGGATGTGAGAACATCTGTGTATCTAGGAGCATGGGGAGACAGCTATTGGCACCTGGGAAATCCTGGCCAGCCATGTGTGTACATGTGATGGTCTGTACCAGCAACTGGAGTGGAGCTACAGCCTTGCAGGCTCACAGGCCGAGCAGCCAGCAACTGGGGAAACTGAAACAAAGGAGCTAGCCAGTGGATAGATAGTGTCTGAGCCCAACTGCTGGAGAGATCTTCCTTGTACATACATGTGTGTATATCTCTACATATACAAATTCTCACTGCTGCATTAGAATAAGTATGATAGCAGATCAAAGGAGGTGATCCTGCCCCTCTGCTCTGCTCTTGTGAGACCTCACTTGGAATATTGTGTGCACTTCTGGTGTTCTCAACATAAAAGGGACATGGAGCTGTCGGAACAAGTCCAGAGAAGGGCCACGAGGATGATCAGGGGCTGAAGCACCTTCAGTACAAAGACAGGCTGAGAAAGTTGGGGCTGTTCAACCTGGAGAAGAGAAGCTGCGCAGAGACCTCATAGGAGCCTTCCAGTATCTGAATGGGGCCTATAAGGATGCTGGAAAGGGACTCTTCATCAGGGACGGTAGCAACAAGACAAGGGATAATGGGTTTAAACTTAAACAGTGAAAGTTCAGGCTAGATATAAGGAAGAAATTCTTCCCTGTGAGGGTGGTGAGACACTGGAACTGACTGCCCACAGAAGTTGTGAACGCTCCATCCCTGGTGGTGTTCCAAGGCCAGGTTGAACAGAGCTTTGGGTGGCACAGTTTAATGTGAGACGTCCCTGCCCGTGGCAGGGGGGTTGGAACTGGATGATCTTAGGGTCCTTTCCAACCCAAACCGTTCTATGATTTTATACGGACCAGCAGCACCAGCCTTGCATTCCTCAGGCTGTTGAATTCAGTATATGTTTTCCTCTAATAAACTAACTTATTCATGGAAAAGAAAAGAGCACAATAACAACATGTGAGGCACGGAAATCCTATTCTCAGAAAATGGTAACAAATCAGACCTATTACAAAAACCCCCAAACAACATTATATTTCATGTTCTTTGACAAAAATTACTTTAGCTTGTACAGATTTACTTCATGGATTAATGAACTCACTAGTATTTTAATGGTATCTCTTATCAACCAGCAATCTTATGTTTCTTTTCATCAAGAGAATATTTTGGGAATCTGTTACGATGATTGAGCTGTTTAATCAGTTCCACAGAAGACAAATATCTAGAGCACTTAAAGCAGCAGAACACTGGTCTCCTTCCTTCTTGGATATAGATAAGAGATGGCTTCTGTTTCCAGTGCAAACACATTGGTGATCATGAACCCACAGAAATAAGATCATATTTATTCCTGCTTTTTGTGGTTTCAGTGACCTTGGGTGTGAATCTGCCATTCCCTTTTGAAATCGAAAAGCAGTAGCTAGGTATAGTGGAATCAGATAAGTTAATCAGAATGGTACCATGGCTGATGACCTCTGCGTCATGCTTAAGTCAACTGATAAGGATGTACACGCCCTCAGAGACAGGTAATCATTTAGCTAGCTTCATTTTTCCAGAGGTACTCTACTGTCTTCATTGCAAAGCTCTAGTTGATGGTCAGAGGAGAGAACATAAATCAAGATCATACACACACACCAAGCTAACTCAGAGTAATTTATAGTTCATGTGAGCTCAGTGCACCAATGGCCTCCAGCAGCTGGTTCATCTTTTCTGGCAAAGTGGAACAAGCGGAAATCAATAAATGGCTGCACAGGAGGGAGAAGTTACTCGATACACTCCCTTCATCAGAGAAGCCACCAAAATAGTCCTCTGCCTTGTGGTGGTGCATCCTCCCCCCCATCCTCTGAGCTGTTTCACCATCTAAGGAATTCCAGTCAGGCCCTGGCCTTTGTGTAATGGACTGGATGGTGATGCATCCCTTGATTGTACCAGGAACTCTTACGTGGGTTAAGGAAGGAGGCTCTGATCATACCAGGAACTCCTGTCACCTGGCTAAGGTAGTAAGCAAGCATAGGGATAATCAGTCATCCCCTGGCAGCCTCAGAACATTCTTCCCCTTGACTGAAGCCTGACTGGAATGGTGCCGCTGTCACCAACATGTTGAAAACTTTCTAGTAATTCCCCTACCTGGATTGGGGGCCAGGGTGGAAATTGACTAATGACTAAAGCCAATCATATTGTGAGCCTACAAACAGTGGTCCTTTTAGGTCTCCTGAACCACAGTGAGCAGCGATCAGCATCTCCCTCTCACTGGGACACCACTCAGAGTTCACAAATACTCATATTTGCCATAATTGGAGGACTGTCACTGAAAGATAGAACTTGGGCTGAAGTGCCCTCCCCACTTCCCAAGACTTAACCCTCACCTGTTGAGAAATGCTGAGAATGTTGAGAAAATGAAATGTTGTGAATATTTCACCAACTCGAGGGGAATTTTTGACACGTACCTTTATATGATTCTGTATGTGTGTATAGATTGTCATAACAACTGTAGTAAATTCCTTTGACTCACTTTGTAACATCCACCTTAAAACCACAAACTGCTGCTAAATGAAAGCTGTGTAAAAATTCCCCCTGTGGTGAATTGGTACATTTGTAACCCTTTGGATATATACTGTTGATTACGTCTGATACTAAGACTAGATGCAGCTGCGCTCAGGCTCCTTTGGGAGTTCAGAAAGCAAGGGATCTACTCTGAACTGAAAGGTCTCCCTCACCCTTCGTGCCTTCAGTCTCCGTATCAGTCATCTTTAGCTGGATTTTACTTTGATTTTCCTTTGTATGCTTCATCCATGTAATATGTAACAGACCTTGCCATTCAATTCTGTTAAGCTGTGCCTCTATAAATCATATTAAACTGTTTTAGCTAATACCTTTGATGGTCATTCTTTGAGTGATCCTAAAACACTGATTTCATTACACCCTCTACCTACTTCATCAACCTTGTTTACACATATCACTACCCTCTCAAGTGCTGTATGAAGCTAAAAATAAACAAAACAAAAAGCAGAAGGTTGTTATAACCAGAATCATTTCAGTCATCATGTTCACAGTGCAAACCTCTCAAGTCACAGGGGAAGCCAAAGGATAGTCAAACACAGTGGGGTCACAGGAAGAAATGACTGGGGTGAGGGAAGGGAAGAGGAGGGGCTTTATATTAATTCATATTCCAGTTTCACTGTTGAAAACAATACAAGGTTTTGAAATGTCTCCAAGGATGCTTTGAGCAGCTTGGTCTAGTGGAAGGTGTTCCTGCCCATGGGAGGAGAGGGTGGAACTAGATAATCTTTAAGGTCCCTTTCAACCCAAATCACTGTATGATTTTATGACCCTCATGAGGCTTTCTTCCTAACACTGTCTGAAAGGATTTGCCCTTCTGCAGGGCAGGCTACAGCCACTGCTGTGCCTGAAGAAATTCCCAAAGAACAGCTGCTTCTGACAAAACCAACAAATAACTTCATAGGGCAGACACTCTCTAGTTATAATTAAGTACTAACGATAACTATTTATCCAAACTGCAACTGTCTCCTTGCCAGTTTGGAGAAGGAAGTTCAATTTTCCTATCATGTTAGGATCTACATTTGGAAGAAACATGTAATTCTTGGCAGCTACTTTATAACACATTTTCCGTTTCTACCTTTCATGCACTAGGTATCAAACCAAGTCCTACATGAGAGTCTGACGTGACGTGACAGATCCCGTCCCCACCTATGCAACTGCTGCTTGGTTAAGATTATATTATCCAAGTGATAATGTTTTCGTGTCTTGTATGTACTTAAAGGTGTTGCTTCACGTTCTGAAAGGTGATTTCCAACCAGGTGATTCCCTCAACGTCTTGATGCTGAGGTTACACATAAAGGCCACGAGTGTGCAGCAAATACTGTCCAATACTGCATTTCCTTGAAATATTACAAATTCCTAGTAAGCAAAATGAACAATATAGAGAAGTTTGATAAGTGCTTCACAGCAACTCCATGCTTTAGTCGCAGACTCAAAGTATGGCTTTGCATTTCTTCTGTGGCTGATGACAAAGCTCACATTTTAATGTGAGACAGCACCGCATCTGTTCTTAACTACATAAGTAAAAAGACTGATCTTCATACAGCTAAAGACACGACTCCAAAACCCCCAAGTAATGTTCCGGTGACTTCTTGCAAGAATATTCCTTCCTCAGAAACACATATTCAAATTAAACAAATGCCACAAGAAAGCAGGGAAAAAGACAATCAGACTTATTAAATCCATAGTAAGTTAAAGATTCAGTCACCTGTTCAGCTATATGGACACAAATACAGTACCCTCTATAGCATGGCAATGCCACAGTGAAAAAGGTCATAAGCATGAATTTTAAACATGAAACTGGCAAAGTAATAAAAGCCTAAATATATCATGCAGAACTGAAAACAAGAAAAAAGTATAGTGTGCAAAATCCCAAATTGAACACAGAAGGTAAAGAAACAGTAAATCTGAAAGAAATAGAGAGGCCTTAGAAAACAATGTTATGTTAAAACTATATAGCTATGACACTATCCTAGTAAAGCAGGAGATGCAACACAATCCCAACAATCTGAAGTGGTAACTGAACTCAGGTCTAGATTTCTATGGAAAGGACTTTATGTTATGCTGTAAAGTTATGACAGCAGCAAGACTTAACTGAAGTCTTTTGTATTAGAGAAGTATTTAGAGAAGATATCACAGAATCCTGTATCTATGAAAGATCTGTGGTTTTGCTCCTGACATGACTCTTCAGACATGCCTGAGCTTAGCAGAGCTCTGCGAGAACAGGAACAGACAGTTCCCTGTGGGCACCTCTGAGTAACAATCCAAGTTTTATTCTGGATGGTATATGGAGTTCTGAATTCTGCTCCATTAAAACCAGATGTCTAAGACTGAAGCTTTGTAATGTCTAATCAGCTCAATCCTTAATTTGATTTAGGCCTACTAGACTGAACTCCAACAAGGATATTTCAAAAAACAAACACTGCAGTCTTTGAATTGGACTGGAAAACTATCCCATGTTTTTTTTATGAGAGGTTTTCTAAGGAGTTCTCAAAAGCCCCAACCCTGGCTCAGAACCTGATTTCCATAAAATAACTAAAACTGAACAATTTTATCTTAGCTCTAGACCAGTCTAGGTGTCAGAATCTCAGGTTTTCAATTAATAGATTAGAATCTATTAATTAGCTAAAAAAAACACCAACAAACAACAAACCCCCAAACCAACAAAACACACACCACACCCCCCAAACCCAAACCAGTGCACAACAAAAGGCGGCAAACAAAATTGGCCATACAAAATGGTAGGCAGCAGTCAAAGCAGAGCAGCAAAACTTCATCCACTGCCTCTGCAAAACTGATAAGAATTCTTCAGTGAAGGCTGGAGAGAGACTCCACCCAGGCAGCGAAAATACAGACAGACTCAAAAAATCTCACAAGAAGGCAACCACACTATTGTTTGTCACATGGAGATCTTTCCAGCTTGCTACTGCCCAAAAGAAAAGAAACAGTTAATGCAAGTCTTTGAGAACAGTAATCCAAGCTCTTGCATAGGTCAGTTATTCATATATGTATTCTCATGACCATTAATGAAGTATAAATTTCATCAGCACAACTGACTTGCAACCCACATTCAACAACTACTTGCACAAACTCACAGCCATATCTTCATAACCATGGGAATACCTGACATCTGTCTGTCAATAGCTTTCTCATTACCTGGGCACATGGAAAATAACCACAAGACCTGGACTTCGCTGCTGCTTACACTTCAAAGAGCAAAAAGCTATAGATAACTAGCTATACAATGCAGCAATAGCAGGTCTTGTAGGCATATTAAGAAATCCTATCAAGAAATACTATTTAGCAGGACAACATTCTGCTGGCTGACACATCTAGGGAAGGAATCACATGAGGATAAGGATGGCGCTTAATTCATTAAACTTAACTGGGAAATCAACAGGCTAATTTGAGCCTGAGAATTTTAACTTCAGCATGGTTTTCTTGTGCCAAAAGTTACATATCTACCAAACGGTTAGACAGAAAAATCCATGCTTTAGAAAACCAGTTCTTTATAGAAAAACTGTATCAGCAATCAAAGAGAATAAAAAACAGCAGCCAGCAGTTCATCAGATTCAGAAGGAATTAAATGATGGATCAAGGGGAAATGCATGAGATCCCAAGTCTCTTGTGCAAAGCTATTCAGAGAAAAAGTGACTACTGTGAAGAAATGAGGGAACCCATGAAAGCTATTGAACCTTGAGTTGTGAATTAAAGCAACCTGTTTCAATGTTGGAGAGGAGATGGCACAATCAGAAGACAAGAATGAAAGCCTTCCTGGCTTTCTCCCTTTATGCTAATATTAGCATGGGAAGAACGGATGGCTGAAGTAATACAAGCTCTTCTTAAGTATTTTGCATACTCTGATTTAATCATCAAATTGACATTCTGCGTACATGCACAGATACAGTGTCACTGCATCACAGAATGGTTTGGGTTGGAAAGGACCTTAAAGCTCATCCAGTTTCAACCCCCCTGCCACAGGCAGAAACACTTTCCAATAGACCAGGTTGTTCAAAGTCCTGTCCAACCTGACCTTGAATGCTGTCCTACCATTATTCAGCTAAAGATCTGACACTACCATGTAGAACAATGATTTGAGAAACTCTCTGGATACCTTTAAGAAGTTGCTCGGAAAGTTACCATAATGTAAATGCTTCAGTCACTGCGCATTCAACCCGGGAACTAGGGAAAATTGATATATTAAGCCTTAATAGCTGCCTACTAAATCAGACATAGTGTGTGCCTAATTATTTGTGGTTGCAGCCTATTCCTGTCCAGTTTACAACATTAATTGTAGATGCTACTCCCACACTGACCTCTAGCTTAGTAACAGCTGGCGCAACCAAAACTAAGGCTGAGCAAACCAGCATGGCCAGGACAGCCTCTGTAGAGCAGGGCTAATGCAGATAAAACATGGAACAACCTTCCCTCCCTCCCTTAAATGTAGAGTGAGGGCTTGTCTTCTCCTGGGGGAAAATGTCCTTGAGACACAAAAAAAACAGGAGCAGGCTCCAGAGTCATGAATTCATTTGTTGCTCCTCAAAAGTTTTGACTTTAGCACATGACCAGCCAAATCAAGAGAGGCAGAGGAGCATGAAGGACCTTGTCCTTTTTTAGGCAGCCCATGGACTGCATGAAAAGCTTGGTCATTTTTAGAGGCTACAGCTATAGTCTAAATAAATAGTAGCTTAAGGGAAAAATGGACTGTCACCGCTATAAGAGTCAAAGCAGGTAAATGCATGTTCAGTTCTTTCTCAAGTTATTAGCAAGAGAACAACAGTGTTGCAGCTGTGTGCTAGATCTGTGCCTCAGTAGTGCACAATTTTAGTGTCATGTTAAATAATAACCAACATTCCACATGGTTTTGGAATATTTAAGTTCTAAAAATATTGCATTGTTAGGGACAAGCCACTATACCTATGAAGAATCGTGGGCTACAAATACTATTTGAACCACAGTAATGGAGTAGAATTCCAACTCCAAACATAAGGCAATACTTGATAGATTTTTAGTGCTCCAAGTCTTAAGATCTGATGGCTGAACCCAACAGACCACTTCAGTAAGCACTCAGCTCAGAAAACTGGGCTCGGTTTGGGGCAGAGGCTAAAGACTTCACCATTTCCTAGGCCCTTTGACCCAGCATCATGTTCGGCCATCTTCCCTTTTTTAAACTGTAAGTATGTCAGACTTTAAGGAAACTCTTACTCTACCAGAGTTTGTGCAGCACAATCAAAACCTCACATCAGCACTGGACAGGTTACTTAGGCAGAGTAAATATGGTTTAGTGATCAGAACCCAAGCCTGGAAGTAGAAGCAGGTTTTTTTTCTTACTGGACTTAGAGCTTTCCTTCACTGAAAAGTGATTCTGGTTACAACCCAATATTGACCCAGCCTCCCCCAAATATACCTTTAAGCGCTTATGAAGCTTTTAGCACAAGACTGCCAAGTTTAAGGCCAGCATGAAAGTTGATCCCCATGGAGTTAATTCCGGGTAAGTCACCTACTCATGCTTGCTTCTGAAACTTCCATCATCTTATTTTTTCCATTTCTACAGCACTTAGTAAAGTAGCATTTTACTTATGAATATTCTGTAATACAAATCCAGACACCTGTTAACCCATTCTTTCGCACATTTAGCAGAAGACATGTTAAAAATCTGTCTGAAAAATGTAGTCTTTCTTTATGAAAACTTCAGCCAAAAGAATTCCAGTGGCCAGACCCTTGCTAAGACTGTCAGTCATCCCCATCCAAACCCATGCTGTGCCACTGCGTTACTGTCATACACAGGAAAAATTACGAATGTACATTCTGCAAATCATCATCAGAAGTAACATTAGTAATTTTTAACTTCTTTTGTCCTTTGCTTTTTCTCTTTTACTATCTCTGGACTATCTCTGACTGCTGCAACAGCTGTCTGGGTTATCTGAAACCCTGAAGCTGGAAACAGCTTCCTACCATATTTCAATACTCAATTAAAAGTTTTGCAATAGCAGCATAGGCACCAGCACAGCAGATTTAAGCCTACTTAACGTTTCTGGCTGGCTTTTCGTGGTTGCTTTCACTTATCCCTTCTAAGGAGCATGAATTGTTCCCACAGCTCGCAGACCAGAAGCTGAAAACTACTGACACAGGGAAAGCCACAATCTTAATCTTTGCCAGAAAATCGGCGAGAAGGGGGAGATAGTTCAATCAAGGTTTTAGGAAGGTTTTTAAGATCTTTGGGTCTACGCTAGTAACAAAGTGCAAAGCAGCTCTTTCTTGTTATTACAAGAGTTCTCGGACAGTCGCTCTGACCTAAACTGACAGCCTGCAGCTTTAGTAAGAGGGCTGCAGTGTCCAGACAAGGAAATGACTGGTCTCTCAACCTCCTCTAGTTTCCCCTTTCATTTTTTAATTACAAGCTACAGGGTGTTTTGCGCGTATGTGACAGTTACCGGCAGCGCGGGGCCGTTTGCTGCCCGGCAGCCTCCGAGTTGCCAGGAGCGCGGTAAGGAGGAGGCGCAGACCAGCCCGGCTGCCCTGCAAGGCGCCGAGGCGAGCACCAACCACGAGCGCCTTTCAACCCGCTCCTGTCGCCACGGAGCTCCGGCCGGCAGCAGGGCGCGGGGTGAGGAGACAGGGGCCAGCGGGGAGAAGGAAGCAGAAAGGCACCGTGAGGGGCGTGAAGCACTATGAGAGACCCCCCTCCCCCAGGCCAGCCACCAGCCCCGGGTGACCGCAGGCACCGGCAGAGCGCGACCACAGCTCGGCGCTCCTCACGCTGAGGCTCGACCCCTGAGGAGAGATCCCTTAGGGACAGATCAGCCCCGCATGCCGCGCTCACCTCCACCAGCCCGGCCGCGCTCCGCTCACCTCCAGGAGCTGCCTCCTTCCAGCCCAGGTGCGACACGTCCTCCAAGCAGCCGCCCACCACCTCCCCTCCGCGCCCAAGGTGAGCGCAGGGCTACGGGGTGGGAGGTGCCGGGCGCCGGCCCCGGCCCCCGCCTCCTCCCCTGTCGGCTGCAAGCAAGCGCGGGCGCGGCTGGGACTCGTAGTCCCCCCCCCCAGCCCCGCCGGGTGCGCGCCCGCCGCTGCCTACAAGTCCCAGAATGCCGCGGGGCCGCGCGTGCGGCGCGCGTGTGCGCGAGTGTGGGGCGCGCCCCCGCCCGGCGGCGCAGTTGTGACCGTTACCTCAGCCTTCCCTCCTGTATATGTATGTATACACGCCCGGCCTAACTGCATCCAGCTATAGTTCCTTTCTAGTTTAAATATAGAAATACAGCCGGGGAGCGTGGGGTAGGCAGTGGCTAGCAGTGAGACAATGGCCTCGTTGGTTTTGTTGCACTCGTGTGTGAGGTGCTGGGGTACACTGAGGTGTTGGTTAAATAAACCCCATTTGGGTTGTCTCGAAATTCCAGTGGAGGAGCCTCAAGATTTATTGTTTAAAACTAATTTAGAAAAGCAGACGTCAGTGCTCTGTCCTTTTAGAAATGCAGTACATACATCAGCTGTCCAGTGTGTGCCAGTTACGTAAATTAATGTAAAAATACAATGTGAAGGACTTCATGCTGACTGAATGCTTCAGGAGACTTACAGTTATTTTTCTTCTTTTTTGATGAGGAGTTTATTTTTCCCAGCTCTGCTGTCTAAGAAGCACACTTGTTAGCTTGGGCCTCAGGGTGGTTGGTCTCACAAGTGACTGAATGTCTTTAGCTGCCAAGGGTACCTAGGTATCAATTTCCTTATGAATACATAGGAATTAGTAGTGAAATAGCGGGAGGTGTCCCTGCCCATGGCAGGGGTGTTGGAACTTCATGATCTTAAGGTCCCTTCCAAGCCAAAGCGTTCTATGATTCTATTCTATACTTTCAGAGATCTCATCTTTCAGTCCTTGATTTATAAATGTTTTCCAACCACTTGCAATCACTTTCTCTTGCCCAGGAGAAAATGTTTTCCCACCACTCAGATTCTTAGAGATTTAGTTTTGTATATAGAGCTGGTAGGAAAATAAGTCTGAAATTCTTACACACTGAGACCATTTAAAACAAAAGTTGTGAAACTGGTGCCTACAGGAATGTATTATTTTGAAAACCTTAAAATGATTCCTTGCCATATTTAGCCCTTGTTAGAGTTCGATTAACTTGAATAAGATTTAAATTAATTCAGGCTGAAATAGGGTACTTTTAAATATCAGTATTGTCAAATTGAGAAATTTCAAGGTCAAAACATTTCAAAAGTTGCATTTTAAAGAGGTTTGTTGTAACCAGTTTTATCCAAACTAGGTTGTAACAAAAAGGCGTTTTGAAGAACAATTTCAGAGTGGTATATTAGACACGCCACATGCATCAGACCTGACGTGGAATGGTGCTGGATGCCATTGTTACACAGAACTGGGTAAATAAAGGTACTTTGGGAAAGGTTTCTTTCCTGATTCATATTTATTTATTCAATAAACTATTTTTTTTCTGAACTTAGGTGCCTGTATCTTGTGTTTGAATGAAGGTGTAATTACCTTATGGAGGTGTGGTGTCACCACTTCAAATCTGAAATGCTTTATTACCAGTCAAGCATATATTGCCATGGCATACCACAAACAGACCTGTGCTTGTACACCCTGCACAAAGAGGGGAGCAAGGAGAAAGCCTGAACCAAACACGGGAACAGCAGATTTCCTGCTAGAAAACTCCACATAAGTATCAATCATTCTGAACGTTACAGAAATCCACACTTCAGATTATGTTACACTGATTTTGTCAATGGTATTTACAATCTGGTTTTAATTTCTTGTGTGTGTTTTAAGAGTGACGCACTGGGAAGGTTCTTTTTACTGCTTCTTTCCAGCATTGTCTAAAATGGTACAAGATGCTTCACTTCTTTAGCTCTGAGAGAAGGGCAGGGGTTAATATAGTGCTGCATTCAGTAGGAGCAAGATGAAAAGAGAATTTTGGGGCAGAACAAATAAAAGGAGGGGAAGTTTCTACAGAATAAACAATATGGACAACTGGAGAAAGTTAAAAACCTCCTGTGAAGGATAACTGGGGGAAATTAGTTAATGGCACCCACACACTGGAGCTGTGTGATGACAGAGGGCCCAGCGTGAGCTCTGAGGGCTCCTCTGGCCCACAGCGGGTGGAGCAGCAGGAGCCATTGCTCTCTAGCAGCCTAAGGAAAGCTGTGAGACACTGAAAAAGACCAGACTGAGCGCTCACAGGTGCTTAGAGCTCCTGACCTCGGGCTGTTTAGTTCTCAACTTCCTCAAACAACCACTGATTGATAGCGAGTGTGGGCACAGGAGTTAGATGAGGGGCTGGAGAGTGCAGAGACTTTTGACACTTCTGGTTTGTCCCATTGGCATGGACATCCCATATGGAACAAACTGGGTCAGATGGGCTTCATCAACTGGTCACTCCCAGCTACTCCCTAACTACACTCAGAGTTGTTCTATTAATGAGACAACTTTCCAAGACAGAAAAAAAAATGTTTATGTTTGACTATGGAGTGTTATGCAGGTCCTAGGACAGGTCAAATTATCTTTATTAGTGAAACTGAGGTTTTCAGATAGAAGTGAAATGCTTTTAGATTTACAGGGATTTCAGTGGCAGCTGGCTTGGTTCTCAAAGTGCTCCTGTTAAATAGTTCAGTTACTACCCACATCCTATGCAGATACATTACTCATGTCAAGCTTTGTTATTGCCCATAATTACACAATTATTCTAGCAGAGCCCAGCCACCAGGACATTTTCCTTTGTACCATGCCAAGTTCCTTGAAAGTGGCTGACCTCAAATCCTTTAAAATGTCCCTTGAGAAGTGTGTGACTTTAAATTAGCTAAGTTGGGTGTGCAGTCATGAATATAAACCAGTTGAATGGCTTTGCATGTGCTGTTTCTGGCACATCTGGAGCAATATAGTATCAGCAGAAGGCTGGCATGTATGTGCAGTCAATGTGCAGGGAAGGAAGGACCGGGGTCTATCAGCCAGCTCTCATAGTATCAACCATAGCATCCTAATACAGAAACAGCCCTGAAACCTGTGGCTGCCCAGTACCTCCCAGAACAGCACAGCTCAAAAGCACAACCACATCCTCTTCCCCAGTCCCCCACAAAGAAGCTTAACAGACTTGTTTTCTTTAAAAAGAAGTACAGCTTCAAACTATAAACCCAGCATCCATCAGCACCCTCCAATACAGTGCTTTTCCAACCTTGGAATACCATTTTTACTGGGCCCCTCCTTGCTGGGTGCTGACTCAAACTCTCCCCATCAGGCTCTGGTAATGAGCCATGCATCGGTCTAAGTTCTTTGGCTTGCTGCCTGGTTGGTTCCTTCAGCTGAACCAAGAAGAACATGAGGAAGACAAAGCAACAGTCATAAAACATCAGTAACACAGGAGAACACTAGGTAGTTCGTCCACGTGCCACCTGTATGACTTTTGCAGCCTCATACCTCACAGTCATTTCTTCCAGCAGCAGATCCACCACCTTCAGATGGTTGATGTTCTGTATGCTCCTTCACAGCAGATGTGCTGCAAATGGTTGCATGGTCTCAGCTGCTTCACATTGCTAACAGCCCTTGAAAACTTCTTTAGGGCCACGCTTAAAGTAGGCAAGTCTTTTTGCTGATCCCATTTGGTTTTGAGGCTCCCTCACCAGCTCAGGATTAAGGTTGCTCCCCTCTACAGTTTGTTTCTGCTACTCCAGCGTCAGGTCATGTTTAGTAATGCCTTGCTACAGAGCTGAATGGAGTAGGGTTTATCTGCTGTACCTACCTGCTTGTGCATGGCCCTTTCTGCATCTGTCAGCAGGACTGTCAGAACCTTGCACTGGCTTCCGGCTTGGATAATAACCAAACCCCATTCCCCACTGATGGATAAATGATGAAGTGATGCTGTGGAAGCATTTCCACCAAGTGACATTTGCCCTGAAGGGTTAGCAAGTAAATAAACCATAGATCCATGTTTATGGCTGCTGTAAGTGTCTTTCCAAATATTTTCCTTTCCAGACTAAACAAACCAACTTTCTCTACTTGTAAACTCAGAGTTTCAAGGGTCTTGTTTCTGCTGCTGTAATGTGCAATTTCTCTAACTTGTTTACATCTGTGTATAAGTGGAAAGCTCAGCAGCTTTCTACTTTACCAGGACTGGCAGCTGTATATATATATATATATATATATATATATTTATAGATATATATCATGTGTTTTACCATAAATATTTCTATTGACACAATGGAGAATGGCATTTTTTTTTAACTGCTTTGTGCTACTGATTTTCCTATCATAGTTTTGCTGCCTAGCCAGATATTTACGCACTTTGTATGCTGCGTAGTTGAGGTCACTTACAAGAACCAGGTTCTGTTGACCCAAAGATTGATTAAGTGAACTAAATATTGCTTCATTGGCCTTATTGTCTTGATTTGGATGTCAGTAGCAGATGCCTGCTGCAAGATCCTCCTTGGAGATGACCCCTCTCATCTTAGAATCATAGAATCATAGAATCGTTAGGGTTGGAAAGGACCTTAAGATCATCTAGTTCCAACCCCCTGCTGTGGGCAGGGACACCTTACGCTAAATCATATCACCCAAGGCCTCATCCAACCTGGCCTTGAACACTGCCAGGGATGGAGCATTCACAACCTCCCTGGGCAACCCATTCCAGTGCCTCACCACCCTCACAGGAAAGAATTTCCTTCTTATATCCAACCTAAATTTCCCCTGTTTAAGTTTTAACCCGTCACCCCTTGTCCTGTTACTACAGTCTCTAATGAAGAGTCCCTCTCCAGCATCCCTATAGGCCCCCTTCAGATACTGGAAGGCTGCTATGAGGTCTCCACGCAGCCTTCTCTTCTCCAGGCTGAACAGCTCCAACTTCCTCAGCCTGTCTTCATACGGGAGGTGCTCCAGTCCCCTGATCATCCTCGTGGCCCTTCTCTGGACTTGTTCCAACAGTTCCATGTCCTTTTTATGTTGAAGACACCAGAACTGCACACAATACTCCAGGTGAGGTCTCACAAGAGCAGAGTAGAGGGGCAGGATCACCTCCTTCGACCTGCTGGTCACACTCCTTTTGATGCAGCCCAGGATACGGTTGGCTTTCTGGGCTGCAAGTGCACACTGAAGCCGGCTCATGTTCATTTTCTCATTGACCAGCACCCCCAAGTCCTTCTCCGCAGGGCTGCTCTGAATCTCTTCTCTGCCCAACCTGTAGCTGTGCCTGGGATTGCTCCCACCCAGGTGTAGGACCTTCCACTTGGCATGGTTAAACTTCATGAGGTTGCCATCAGCCCACCTCACAAGCATGTCGAGGTCCCTCTGGATGGCATTCCTTCCCTCCAGCGTATCAACCGAACCACACAGCTTGGTGTCATCGGCAAACTTGCTGAGGGCGCACTCAATCCCACTGTCCATGTCAGCGACAAAGATGTTGAACAAGACCAGTCCCAACACCAATCCCTGAGGGACACCACTTGTTACTGGTCTCCAGACAGACATTGAGCCATTGACCACAACTCTTTGCATGCGGCCATCCAGCCAGTTCTTTATCCACCGAGTGGTCCATCCATCAAATTGATGTCTCTCCAACTTAGAGACAAGGATGTCATGTGAGACAGTGTCAAACGCTTTGCACAAGTCCAGGTAGATGACATCAACTGCTCTACCTCTGTCCATCAGTTCTGTAGCTCCATCATAGAAGACCACCAAATTGGTCAGGCAGGATTTCCCCTTAGTGAAGCCATGCTGGCTGTCACCAAGTACCTTGTTGATTTTCATGTGCCTTAGCATGCCTTGACCCAGAAACATTTGATAGGGCTTCCACAATCACCATACTTGACTTCTGTACATTCAAGGTTTTCATT
This sequence comes from Pezoporus wallicus, assembly GCF_028554395.1. NCBI lineage: Eukaryota > Metazoa > Chordata > Aves > Psittaciformes > Psittacidae > Pezoporus > Pezoporus wallicus. The sequence continues at coordinate 263,133 of NW_026640165.1, forward strand.
AGCATAGAGCACAATTCCTCCTTTTTGTCTTTCCTGCCTGGCCTTATGAAACAACCTATAGCTATCTATCACAATCTTCCAGTCATGTGAGTTGCCCTATCATGTTTCAGTTATTTTTATGATATCATAACTTTCTGACTGGGCATAGAGCTCCTGTTTGTAGCCCAGGCTGTGTGCTTTGGTATACATAAACTTGAGGTGGTTGGTCTTCTGGTTCTCATCTTAAGAGGCAGATAAGTAACGTTTGTCCCTGCTCTGGTTGGCATACTTATTCCTCAGTTGGTTGCAATGGCATGAGCATTGCTGCTTTGGACCCCCCAGCCCCTGAGTCCTTCAGTTTAAAGCCTGACTCACCAAGTTGGCCAGCCTGCTGACAAACATGGGTCCCATCCCTCCCTATATATATATATAGCCTTTTGAAGGCTATAGTCATCAAAGAATGTCCTGTTGTTGTAAGTATCAGTTTTCATAGTCATGCTTGCCAAAGTTTTGTACCAATAGATAAGCTTGTCAGGACATTTTATAGCAGTGTCACTGTGTTATTCCCATCAATTATGTGTGGTGTCACCCTAGCTGTTTTATCAGCTATTTAATGGCACATGACTCATTGTTTTCAGTCATGTGGGAGGAAAAATGAAACAGCAGATACACAGCGCGTGCTTTATGTGCGTGCTACCTCGTGAGCTGTAGGAATGGACAAAAATATAAGGAAGAACTAAGAACTTCCTGGAATCTGGAAAGAGAAATGGCAATATCACTTGGGAATCTGTCAGTGAGGATGATCTTGAGAAAAGCCTGTGTGCAGTTTGTAGTGAATTCTGGTGAGATGCCTCATGGGATTATTCAAAGGAAAAGCAGCTTCTCTGATGATGCAGGTCTCTTAACTGGAAAGAGAAGTCAGATTAAGTGCCTCGTTGTATCTAAATCTTTTAAATACATTAATTTCCTAGCAACACACTAGCTGCGTGCACATTTTAGATTGAAATATCACCCCTCTATTGACATATTAGGGCAAATAAAATTATCTTTAAAAATAGGAGTCTTTATATCTTGCATTTTTGTTTGTTCAATGGGCAAAACTTTTATTATAGTGTTTTAAAATCTCTTGCCCAAAGCTATTATATTCTTTAATAACCTCTGTGTTTTATTTTTTTTCCTTCCTGCTCTTTCCTTGAACAGGTCCTTTATCTTGTTTCAAAGACTGAAAGCACACACATGGTTCTCCATAACAGTACGGGGAGTTTGCAGCTGCAGGAGGCTGGGCAGTTGCAGTAAATTTCCAGGTGTGTCAAAGGTCTGTTGCATAATTTTGACCAAGCCAAGGTTTTGACTTGCTGGTTACTGAATGACCTCCTTTTTTCCTGCACTGCTTGAATACCTTTGATCAGAAGCTGCCTAAACACATTTTAGGTGGCCAAGCATGGATGTGTTGCAAACACCATTCTGGTTTAGACCAGTATGATGCCATAAACAGATATGCATGATATAAGAGCACAGCAGATATATATGACGCTTCTCTCTGATGAGGAGCTGCTCAGGGAACTGGGGTTGTTTAGCCTGAAGGATGCTCAGGGGAGACCTTATCTACAACTGCCTGACAGGATGCTCAGGGGAGACCGTATCTACAACTGCCTGAAAGGAGGTTGTAGCAAGAGGGGTCAGTCTCTTCTCCCAGGTTGCGTCACGGAAGATTTAGATTGCATATTAGGAAAAATTTATTCATCAAACGGATTTTCAAGCACTGGAAGGGGCTTCCCAGGAAGTGGTTGAGTCATCATCCCTGGAAGTATTTAAGAGACATGTAGATGTGGTGCTTAGGGGCACGGTTTAGTGGTGGACTTGGCAGCTCTGGGGTAACAGGTGGGCTCCATGATCTTCAGGGTCTTTTCCAACCTAAACAATTCTATGATCCTACGAATTAACAACTTTATTTTGAACAGGGTTCTTTACCTGCTGCACTGTACTCCTCAGAGCTTTGAAATGCCTATTTGCACAGTGCATACTGGGTTTGCAGGTATGGACGAGTGTGTATTGGTCCATGGTCCCATTTTATTCCTTGCACTAGGACCTGTTCCGATGACCATGTTAAGCCCACAGGTGAGACTGGGAAGATCTCTTGGTTTATGTTATTTGCAAAGTGCTATTAAGAGTGCTGTACTAAATATTAAAAAATACCATTGATGTTTGCATTAAAATCTAGGTATTTAGCAAAAGAATTTGGACTATGATTTCATGGCTTGAAAAGTCTAACATCAGAATTCTTTATTGACATTATTTTTATTGAAGCATGGATCTTTAGCTTGGTTCACCATAAAGTGAAGCATTTTATTTATGCTAATAGACAGTTTAGGGCTATAGGGGCATTATAACGTTGCTGGTGTAGATACAACTTTATCAGAAGATACAAACATGACCCGCAATAGAAACAAACACCAAAGAGAACACGATGAAACGTTCACTGTTTACAAATCACTTCATTACTACAGACACCAAATGGCAGTTACTGTAAGTAAATCAGTTGCAGAGAACTGACTACATTTATATAGGAAATTGGGAACTTCTGTTTGGGGCTTCCTCCACAGCTCCTTAGTAGAAAAAAGTTTAATGTCAAGCATTCTTTTTTTATACACAAAACAATGCTAACCCACAGACATATTAAAGAATAAGACTGAAGGATATCAGTGCCTTTACAACTACTTTTGCAATCATCTTCTGGATTAGGTACTTCGAATTTTTCTTCTTAATACATTTTGTTGTAAGGTAAATAGCCCAAAAATCAGCAGCAAAAGTATTACAACAGCAAAACAAGTAAATACAGTGCCAATGTGTCATGTTGTAGAAGATAATACAGAGAGGACAAACAATGATAACTTAATCATATAAAATGACACAGAGCTGAAGTACAGTGCACTTAAATACCTATGTGACCAAGAATGTTAAATTCTGTACTTAGTATGTAGGGTTTTTTAAACATAAAATCTGAAAAGTCTTTGTGCTTAAACGTTTTTTTTTCCTGTTAAACAGAATTAGTTGCTTACTTCCAATACTGCCACTGTAACTGATATTACAACAGATCACAATTTTCACAGACACATCAACATTAAAACATTTACCTATGAGAAAATAAGTCACTTCTCATTAGTTCACAGTGCGAAAAAGTGGTGTGCACTCTGTCTTGAGAAAGGCTTTCAGTTACTCATCCAGCCAGTTGCAGAAAAGTCCTGATACCAGACGCAGTGCTAGATTTAAAGAATGAAAAGCAACACATCACATGTTGGGAGGAAAAAAAATAAATTTCTCGTTTCTTCATGGATATCGTCTAAGTGACCTTCGTCTTCTGTTGTAGAAATGCCTGAGCCCATGTTGCCGTGAAAAATTCATCATGTAATTTTGTTTGCGAGTGCTGTTAAAATCAAAGGGCAGGGGAAGAGAAGACTGTCAGTGTCTTTGATACTCACTTTAAATTCTTTTGGAGCAGTTAGCTAGTGGGGCAGATTCTTCTTTGTCCTTGCCTGACCTTTCAGGCCTGTGTACAGTAGCATGAAAAGCACCATTTATACAACAGTGAGGTAGAAGGCAATTGAGAATCTGTCCCACTTTGCTTTTATTTACAATTCATAGTTTTAGGGAAAGTTTAAGAGGTTTCAGCTAATGAATATTTGTGCTGCCCAGGGCCAGATTCACTAAAGCTGTATGCACTTCATTCAATACATGGCATTTCTCTACAATGGTTTTATATTCCAGTTATTCTTCTGTCTTCTGCCATTAACTGCTTTATCTTGAGAACAGAAGAAAAGCTTTACTCCATTATCTTCCACTTTTACCATATAGGAAGTGAAGTACAACACTTTTATGCAGATTTAATGATTCCCTCCTTTATACAACCCCACCCAAAATTAAAGGAAGATCTCAGAAATAAGCATCATCATGTCTGGAAGGAGACCAGGCAAGAGAACCTGACTGCAGTCTAGCTGAAGAAGGAATATTCATTCAGAAGACCTACCTAAAGGACTCTCCTAGGTGGCTTAAACCACGACAAGTACAAGACCCATCACACCTAACATAGGTTTCTACTTCTCCCATTGAGGGAAGAAAGAATTGTGAGGGCAGTGGCAGACTACATGGCTGTCTGGGACTTTGGTACCTGAAACCCACCTAACTGGCTTCAGTTTCCAAATTTCCACAGCTTTGGAAAGGGAGTTACAGCGTCTGTGGTGCATTCTTGTGAGTCAACTTATAGCCTAGATAGACTTGCATACACCTTGGAGAGAACTGCATGTGCAGCACCACACATCCCACTGTGCAGATCCTCTACATCCCCCTGCCTCTGTTGTGGCAGGGGACTGCAGAACAGCCACAAACCTTCATCTGGCTATGCCTTTTCTTGATTTGTCTATATACCTACCCAGAACCCTAGTACATGCACACAAATACAGGCCTACAGAAATCTACAGCCAGACTGCATTCAGAATTACATGAGAATGAAAAAGTTTGTGTATGCTGAATTTCTGATAAAGGATGTCTCCTCTCAGACCTGCAACTTGCAGAGCACTTGGCCAGATGTGTTAAGCAGCTGAGATGTTGCTATGAGAGGCAGTGACTTGTGAACTACGCACTGTAGAGTCCCAGGGCACAAGAAAGACTTTTTGACTATGGAAATGCCTTTAAAAATAAAAATAGTATCACATACTGCTGCTAGAGCCACCTAACCCCCTTTCTCTGCACAGAAAACCAGCATATGAGATACTCCCATAGATACAGTCAGAGGATGCAGCTTCTTTAAGAGATCAGAGCAGAGACCATGCGGACCCCAAGGACAATTCCATAGGGTGTAAGGAGCTTCTCCCAGGAGGAACTGCTGGTGACCATGGCCAAACTTTCTTTTGGTTTCCAGTGAAAAGGAGCTGAAAAACTGTAATGAATCTGTGCAGTCTTAGATTAATTCCTGCTTTGTCATAATCCTCCCTACCTACCTAGGACCTTGTGCTTTCTATGTCTGTCTTGCAGTGGGAGAAGAATGGCTGGCCTAAGCCTCTGTCCTCCAAAGGACTGGATGGTATCAGAACCCTCCAAAGCAAAAAGTCCATAAGATTTTAAAGGTGATTGGTGAAGTAAAGGCCTGGAGTAGACACTGCACTGAACAAATCTCCCATTGAAACCAGGGCAGGTTTTCACTTGTGAGTTTTCTCTGTGGGTAAGAAGTACTCATACCAGTCATACTTTCCTCTCTAGTGCATAAGCCTACTTTTAGTGAATATGGCCCTTAGGAAAAAAGGATAATTGCATGCGTTGCAAAATACATATGATCCTGCAAAGCTGTCTTTTGCTGCAGTATACTAATTTACTCTAAAAAAATCTGTATAACAAAATTATACCCTTTTCAACAGCTAATCTAGAACACAATTGACTAAACTGTATAAAAGCAGCTGTGTCAAAATCTAAAGTATAAGCCCCTAAGGAAATCCAGGTTGCTTCCTGACTGATTTTCCAAGGCTTGCAAATTTTTGATAATTTGGGTTTTTTTTGGCCACTGGAATGTACATACAAGAATGAAACAAAGACCAGCTCCTGGTGACAGCAAAAGCAAGCAGATCTACACTCAGCATGACTTTTGGCATTCCCACAGGAAAGCACAGCTCTAGAGCATTTGGCAATTGAGAGAGGAGTTAATGTTTTAGGCTGACTTGTCCTGAGTTTCACCTGACTTCTTCAAGTGAAAAGGATTTGTGAGAGTTTTGTGTGAGACAGCTTTATGTAGTTTTAATGCCACCTGGTAGCTCAGGTGCAAAGAAGCACTGAAAACCAGTCTTTATTCTGATCCTGCAGTCACCTCAGAGGAACATCACACTCAATCCAGTGCTGAGTGCCTCACTGAGGAAGGCAGGAGGGAAATCATGACCCTGAACCCGCTTTTGAATGTGGCTGCCATTGGTCATGAGGTTTGAAGGAGGTCTTAATCTTGCCTTCCCTTTAATTCCCATTGCCTGGTATGTGGGTGGTTCCTTAGACACAGGGCCTTCAAGGTGACATCCCACCTCTCAGGAGAGCAGCCTAACCACTAAGTGAGGATGAAGCACCTATCTGCAGGGAGAAGGCTGCTCTGCAGTTGAAATACAGGAGACAGGGACATGGGAGAGAGCACAGCCCCAAACTGAGTGGCTTTGCTGTAGGTAAATGGGACCAATCAGAGCCTGTCAATGTGTTTGGATGAAAAAAATGCTGTTTCTAGACCTAGTTAAATTTAGGACTGAGCTTGACTGCGAAAGCCTCAGGTTAGGCAAGGCTTGGGCAGCTAGGGCACATGCTGAGCTACAGTTCATGGCCCAGGGGCCTTCACATTCCTGCATTTTCCTCCTGCCTTTGGTCTGCTCACATTCAGCAACATGTCAGCAGAGGTTTTCAGGGCTTCTTTTGGACACTGCTAGGTGCATCTTGCCTCCATTTCACTTCAAACACCTAACCATTTTGTATCTGGCCTTAAAGTTATGATGAAGATGTTTAAAATAATGAACAAAGGGGGAAAAAAAAACAAACAAAAAACAAAACCAAAAAGGAAAAGAAAGAATTGAATAAAGGAACAAAGAAAGGGTTACCTAATGACTTAAAAGAGATTTATTTATTATTTATATATATCATTCTGCTTTGTTATTTTATATGATCAACAAGTTACAAAGAAACATATAGTCTCACACTGACCACAAGAGCAGTGCAGTGTATGAAAAATAAGAGAAATCTGAATTCTCAAGAACTTATTCTTTTAACTTCCATTGACATGGTTAAATTTGTCCCCACCAACGTCTGACATAGACTTTCCAACTACTGGAATGCCACATAAAAACTTCATGCTTGCTATAGAAAATGGTATGATTTTCACTCTTGCTATAGGTAAGTATGTATAACCCATATATTATAGTATCATACTGTATAGTATGTATAGTCTGGTATTCACAAAATCACAGAAAGTATATATTTATGTTTCTGAATTATTTTTATATATTGATAGGAGACAAGCACTGTATAAGACAGACAGTGCTTTATAAAATCATGCTAAAAATATATATACTATAGTTTGTAGGAGTACTTACGCATGGCTGCATTTGGTGGATTTAAGAATGCTTTCAATACTATTAATAACAAATTTAATTTGTATTTTCACAGACTGATAAAAGGCTTTACCATGCTTTTGCTATTGTTTTCTTTTTTTGATTTTGTTTACATAGAACATGGCCAAATGGAATGAAAAATAAGTGGTAAAAAAAAAACAGTATAAAAGTGTTTTTATTTTTAATTGACAGGGCACAATAGGAACCAAATAGAAACAAAAATATTTGTATAACAAGATGAAACATGAACAAGGCCTTAGAAAACAGCAAAAGTTGCCTTTTGGGACTAGTCTTGGGGTAAGTAAGTTTTGAGGCTGAATGACAAATGCTTGCTTTGTCAGGGGGATACTATAATGAGAAACGTCATGTGCTCTCACTGAAGTCCTGATGGCTCATATCAATGAGAAATGTTCTTTGGCTCTGGTGAGGTCAAGAGTTAAATCCAGAGCTCAGTAACTGTGTTGATTAGTGGTACCTATTAACTGCAACAATACAAAGCAGCAGAGTTATAAGAAAGATTAAAACAAAAACTACCAGGAAGACACTGTGTGTCTCATGAGCTATGCCACCATGCAGGTTCACTCACATACACTACCTGGCTCTGGCTTCAGCTCTGTGATCATTAAAAGAGTGGGAATTCCCTGTTGGAACTAAGAGGTCACCCATGCAATGCACTAGGTGCCTTCCATTGGGTCTTGATAAACTGCAGGAGAAGGAGAAATCCTTCTCACTGCAACCTCAGTGAAATTCCCACTATGGTATGGGGTAATCTGCTGAACACCTTCTGCTGAGTTTAACTTCAGTGCTCCCTTGGGAAGAGCTGCAGGATTAGGGCCCTCAAGAGCTACATGGCACATCTCAGAGAGTACAAATGATTTTTCCACTAACCAATTATTGACAAAACTTTGTGGAAGAGCTGTAGCTGTAACAGAAACATACATTTTCTATTGATTCAGGGAAATTACTTACCTTATTCTAGTGTAAAACCAATGACAGCAAACAATGAAATACAACACAAGTTAGAATATGCCTTTCAATGCATGCAGCACTGTGATTAGTCATAAAACCCTGATGAGGTTTAGAGGCAATATACGACTTTTCATCTCTTTTGAAAATAAAAATTGAACAAATTATTTCCTGATATTTCAAATCAATGTTATATATGTATTTTTTATAAAATTCAGCATGCACTTTTTAGACATAATAAAAACATCATAAAAGCACAGACAGCATCATATTAAATTTGGCATAAATGTTGTAAATATTCAGATCATTACCTAATTTTTGTACTGTTTCTGTTGTTTATCATCACTGTGTTGATACTTCAATTTAAATGCATTTTTCAAATCATTGCTTTTTACTGAAACAAGCAGATGAAAATGCTTTTCTACATGAGCACTTGTTAGAACTAGAATGTATAATTTGTATTTTAATGTTGCAAAATAAGGATAACATTCTTTGCACCAACTGCAATAATTTCTCACTAAATCATTTGTGCCAAAAAAGTGGTAATATCTTGACAATGAAGAGCATGGAGTGATGGCTATGGAAGGATTTGTTCTGTTATGCAACAGTTAACCATAAAGTAGGTGGGGAGAATATTTCTTGCATTCCTTGCAGAACTCAAATTCCTTTGGATCACAGAATGAGTTTTGGGGTGCAAAGAAAGCAGCACCAGACCCTTAGTATTCAGCTTATCATTACTCCTTAGTTCTCAATACCTTTGACCAGAATTAAGTTTATGAGAGGTTTGTAAGAGCCTGCCCCATACATGAAGAAATAGCAGCTCCAAATGCACATGCAAAAAAGTGTGTGGTGTCTGTGCAGCAGACAGGCTGAGAGCTGTGCTTCCAGAGAAAAACAATGTGCAAATGAAATGCAGAGTTGGACATGGCTTTTCTTAGGGCAGAAGTGCAGGAGCACAGGAAACCACTGTTAGGTCTGGGATGAAATACTTTTTTTATCCTAAGAAGAGCCACATGGAAATTGTGAGAGTTGTGCCCAAAGCTTTCTTTATGAACAGAGAGAAAAAATGCTGCACTATTGAGGAATAATAGGCACTAGCTTTAAAAAGGACTGGAGAACTTGACAGCTAGTATCCTCTCCCCACCACAGGACCAACATCAGCCATTGTTAAAATAAGTTGGCAAGTAGTTAAATTGGCAAGATCAGTTTAATGTATAACATAATAAAGCAGGTATTGTGTTTCACCTGTTCAAAAGAGGTGCTCAATTTGAGCACCATTTGCAGCTGCATCAGTCTTAATGATACTGCTTTTTAATGAGTCATTCAAATAATTCATTCAAAAGAGAAATGATTTTAAGTCATATACAAGACCATCCTTCTTTGGCCTTTCTTATCACTGCCAGGTATTTTGCATGCACATATAATTGGCATCTTATTTTTTCCTCCAACAAACTAGATTGGGAGTGAAAGGAAACAAAGAAATTGCACTCTGAAAATGTATTTGCTGGTGAGAGGATGGTGGTCCTTGACTCAGAAATCAACTGGACTGAGCAGAGTGGCATGACCCTGGCTGTGCATCAGCTGTTAAGTGCTATCTGCACTATGGCTTGGCAGCTGGGCCTGTGGCAGAATCAATTTCAAACCTTTGAATTGCTGAGAAGAGTAGAACCATGAATGCAGGTATTCACAGATTTGTCCCTGGGGTCAGCACTGTAAGGAGGGGCAGGGGTATCCCCCATATTGGATGGGAAATAAAATCCTTCGTTGTGCTACATCCCTACAGGCCAGCTCTCCTTGCTGGCAGGTGCTCTCCCTGCTTGCCCTCTTATTCCAGGCCTTAGTCTGCTCAAGGGTTGCTGTCTCATTGTCTTTTGCCAGAGAGCTGCCCATGCAAGGTTTCTGTGCACTTCATTGGAGAATGAAGAATATTAAGAATTAAAGCAAAATCCTATCCATAGTATTCATGGTGTGAATCCCTGGTGCATGCAGGATCATCCAGGATTAGTGCTAACAGACACTGATCCAGGCTCCCTTCTGTATGCTGGAAAGCACTCAGTGCAGGTGCTCAAGTGGCTTCATCATTTTACAAGTGAAGAAACTCAAGCACTGGGGGTAAAGTGACCAGGGTGAGGTGGCCAAGTGAAACAGCAGAGCCAAAGGAAACCCCAAATAGGAGTATCTGTTGACAAGGAACAGTGTGCCTCCTTTCAGAAAGCCTTGTAAAGGCTTTATTGAACCCTTGGCAGGTTACTTGCAAATAAAATTTAAGAGGTCTACAGAATATTTTGATGAATTAGCCGGTACAGACAGAACTTAAGCAAAACAGAGGGGTTGAAGCCACCTGTCAGGTCTAAGCACATGCCAGCATATGAACCAGATGTACCACAGCAGGTAATTCTGCTTTTCCTGAGAGCAGCACGTCTCAAATATCGTAGTTAGCAGGGAGCAGAACTCTACATCTGGCCTCTAGGAAATGGGCTGTCATGGCACTACATTTCACAGTACTTGTTACAGGAGAAATCAGTCTGGTCTGTCTTCTTCTGTGGGTTGTACCAGGTGTCACTTGAACAGGGTGGAAACTCTCTGTCTCTAGTCTGATATTTTGGCCAAAATTCAGAAGAGCATTAAAGCTCTTTAACAAGAGATAAAGAAGTGAAGGGAGGAGGCACTGTATGCACATCCAATTCCTTCTCTAGGTAAGGTGTGATTACTTGCTGTAGCATTCCTATTGCTGTCTGCATTCTAGTATAATATATCCCATATAGTTGACTTGTCAACACTCAACTTGTGTGTCTAGTCTACAACTTGCAGATCTCATTGTTAAGGAAGTTCTCCATATTTCAGCCTAAGAATCACTTTTATAAAGATCTGTCCTATTCCTACTTACACACCCTAATTCAATGCTTGCATTATGCTCCATTTTCTTTCTGACCTGATTTTTTTCCTTTTTATTATATATTTTCTTTTTAATTGCACGGTAGAAGAACATGGGGATCCTTCAGAACTACCAGTTCCCTTTTCCAAGGTTTTCTAAACACTGTGAACCTCCTGCAGGTTCATACTCTTCCATATCATTCCTAATGCAGCATCTTACAGCCACTGATTAACTAAGCCAGGAATCACATCCTCCCTCTGTTCCTTCAAGTTTTAAACGTAATGTTATGGAAGCAGAGCCCAGCAAGGTGTGTGAAAGCAGCAGAACATGTACAATTAACTCATTGTTGGGGCCAGATTGATTTGGGATTGATATGAGTGCCATGCAAGCTGGTGCTTTTCAGTGGAAAGAACAGGGCTAGCTAGCAGTCAACTAATTGACTTTGCTACTGTTACAAAACATTACTTGCAGTATCTCTGCTATTCAGAAACCTCATAGTTATAATTACAGAGTCTGGAGGTCATCCAAAACCAATTTCTTCATTGCTGGTTTTTACATTTTTCAATAAAAGGAACGTTTGAACCTATCTATGGAGCAGGCACGCCTCTCTCTGCCAACCACTGTCAGCGATGAGTTCCCGCCCGGGAAGCCACTAGCATTTCACTTCTACTGGAACTAAAGTGTTAGAGAAAAAGCAGGTCATCTCTTCGTGATGTAACACAGGAAAAACGGGTTAGCTGCCAGCGAAACCCAGCTCAAGAATGGGAGAATCAGGAGGGTGCAGACACTTGGTCAAATCTTGACAAGGGGATGAATATAGAGCTCGGACCATAGGAACCTGATATAGTGAACCCTGTTTCTGAACAGTATCCTTCTTACTAAAAAAGGAAATGAATAAGGCATTAGTTGCTAATGCAAATTTTTCAGAGGCACAACAACATTACTCTGTGCAAAGAGCAATACAGCAGACTCTTTTGTATCTTTGAAAGAATATAAATCAGCCTTACATGGCAGCACAGTGTTGAACGGGAACATCCTTTCTTATGTCCCAGCACAGTATTTTTTTCATAGTCATTGCTGGTATTATACGACCACACCAATACTTGGTTGTGATAAAGCCCCACTTTCCCTCCTGCATTTTTCCATGATGCACAACACCCCTGCTGTGGCACTTATTTCATGGCCATCTTAACCACTGACAGTTACAGTCAGGGCAGAGCATTAGCAAAGACTGGTTCTTAAAGGATTCCCTGGCCCACAACAATTCTTACTGAGTTTAACACTCATGGCATGCTGGAGGAATTTCAGTACTTTCTAAGATGGGGTGGGATGAGGTGAAGCTGATACTCACAGGACGACTTCTACGTGGTCTAAAGCCCACTGATCATGACCTGTTCCATTGTGACGGGGCTGCCACCAGCGCAGTAAGACTCCCTTCATTCGTGCCTCCCTGTCATCACAAACACAAGAGCCTGTGAGAGCTCCAGACTATTGGTGTTTTGCATATCCCTATTTAACCCCCAACAGAACTGAGAGCAAAGTTAAAGCATTATTCTACACCACTGAATATCAACACACTGTACATGCAAAACAATGCTGAAAAATGCACAGAGATAAGGATTTTTTTTTTTTTTTATCATATCTTTAAAACAAGCAACCTGTTTTTCTTTCAAGTATATTGATAAACATTAGGCTGGAATTCATTGATCAGCCTTCCCCTTAAGTTTTCTTCTTCGTTTACCCTCTCATCAAACTTTTTACTTGCACAGTGATGCAGAGATAGATTCTTAGTAGAAATATATCTTCTGCACTTAAAGGTAATGAAATGTGACTGGGTACTCACAGGGGAACATTATAAGACACTCTTTGGGCTTGTATAAAGTCCTTTGGCTGATGCTGTGCAATTACTTGCCATGTAATTCCATTATTTACACTGTACTGGAGGAGCACTGCCTTGTCTACAGTGTTGGGATCACTCAGATTGGTATTGCAACTGTCTGTTTGTGAAATGCTTCCAATTTGCAAAACAAACATGATTTTGCTGTAAAACACAGAGAGAAAAGATATTTTCAATACACAAAAACCCCCTTCAAACCAGAACAATAGCATTTCCAGGTTTATTGCAGTTACCTTATTAAAACTTTGAGCATCCTCAAGAATCATTACTTTTAACATGCAAAATAAACTGTTCTCAGCATTTCTAAAACACAGTTCCCCTTTCAAAGTAATAGTTTACTATGTATAACATTGCCATAAAATTGGAGGCAGTAGATCCAGTTTTACAATGTATCCGCACAAAACTGAGATGGATAAACAGTATAAACATGCAAATGAGTGTATAAAAAACAAAAAAAGGGGGGGGTTTAAATAAAGGTTGAATATAATAAAGTGCCAAAAAGGTATGTGGGTGTTCAAAAAAGAAAGGAAAAGCCTAATTTACATCTGTCCTGTTTGCCAGTTCATCTTGTTTCTAATCTTCCTTTAGGCAGCTAAAAACAAACCAGTCCAGAAAGCTGTCACTCTGTTAAGAGCCAGCACAGACTGGTTGCATTTGGTTTTCCATAGCCAAAGAGGCTCAACAGATGAAAAAGTTACTCCTGTTTATTGTCAGGTGAGTGTAATTCTATTTGACAACTGAAACAGGAAAATAAGTCTGTGATTACTAATGGCATCTTTAGTCATAACTGTCGTGGAGGCACATGCAAACATGGGATTTGTCTTATCAGATCAGGCACTGGTCCAGACAGTCTGGTGTCCAGTCTTTGCCAATAGATTCATTGTCAGTGCTGGCTTACTAGAGAGTGCTCTGTTGGGCATGACGAAAACATCTGACCTTTTCATCTGACATCGCTTCCTTCTGACTCTCCATCTCTCAAATGAAAGTCACAAAGCATTATGCCAGCCCTAATGTTTATCTGCCAGCCACATCTGACTGCATGGTTCAGCTGGGTCAGTCCATCCTCATCAGTACTGGCCTACATGGCTGCACAAATATATGAAGAGTTTCTTTTCTCATGAGCTGCTAAAAGAGCTTTTTAGGCTCAAAGTATTACCTTGCTCGGGTGAGATCCAGAGGCTTAGTCACTGCTTGTCGTATTTGACATCCATTAAAATAGAGTGAATCTCCATGGGCATAGGGTGCCAGCTGTCCGCATCCATTCCCTATCACTCCCCCCTGAATAGTTTCCCAGTTTATTTCAGTGACTCTTTCAGATTCAAAATTATCTTTAATATAACTGGGGAGGTCATGGCTAAAGCCAGAGCAGTCATCACCTAGAAATGACAGAGTGAAGTTATAAACCACACAAAATTCAAAAGAATTGATAAAATTGAGTTACAGTTCATTGTGATTCCATTCAAGGTTGAGGCCCAATATACAGTGTGACTACAGGCTGAGTATACCAGCAGATCTATTAATAATGTGCATATTGCTGTACAGCATTCATTTTTAGAAGACTGAGGCTGTGAGTCTTAATTTTTACAGTAATATAACTTCAAGAACTGCAATATCATTTCTCCTATTTTGCATTGATGCCTATATGAGAAACCTCAAATTGCCAGTTGAAGGGAAATATATCTAAACCAGGAAGGCATCCGATCTTATAAAGTTGAGACTCTCTTGGAAGACAATAAACACTGGCTGCACTCCCACAAAGTGCTTAGAATTTAACAAGGGTGCTCAAGTACCATTAGACATGTGCTTAGCTGCACTGAGGGATTAGAGCAAATGCTCTGACATAGCATTCTATGATACAGAACTGAGTCCATTACAGGTGCCAGTTGCCAACATCTTGTTTCCATGTACACATCCCATGGGAGTGGGTGCATCGTTCGAGTAAAAGGGTGGAAGCCATTTTTGGGTGGGCAGGTAGCCAAATTCTGCCTTCACTGAAGGCTAAATGGGCTTTACATACAATGCAGACAGGAGAGACTACTGACTCAAACCAGAAAGGGAAGGAGGAATAGTTAATTGCAGCTCTGACAGATTTTTAATTTAGAATTTGTTACTCAAGCAATCCAGTGATAAATTTAGACATATCACTTTTTGTGTTTAATTTTGACCTAGATGAGACTGTAGCAGATGTATAAGAACGAAATTGAAGAAATGAAACCTTGATATCCTTCATCACAAATGCAAATGGATCCAGTTGTGCAATATCCATGGCCACTGCAGAGCTTAGGGCACGCTTCCCCAATATACACGTGGTCAATCGCCCAGCTTTGTTTCTCTAGTTCTTCTCCCTTCTGAATCCACCTGAACTGAGTTGCACTGTAAATACCAAAATCCAAACACTGTATTACGATATCTAGCAATTAAGCACATCTGTTCAGTGATGTTCAAATACACTAGCAGCAGATGAAATGAAAAATGTCTTGTGAAAGGGCTGTGATTTCAGTAACTGGAAAGACCCACCCTGAATGGGTAGCTGCTATGTCACTGGCAGTAGCCAGTTCTGTTAATAAAAAGCTTTCTGAAAAACATGAATTATGTATCAGGTTTAAATCCACCAATAAAGAAACATTTTTTAATTCACCAGTTGTTCCAAGTGAACAGTGCCAGCAAGACAGCTGGCACTTTGTAAGTCCACAGAAAGCTGACCTTTCAGTAACCTACCTGGATGAGACATGATCAGGCAGCTGGATAGTTATTCTTCTCCACATGGAGCTGTTGACAGAGTTATAGATGGTAGCTTCGTGGAATTGAAATGGGGAGCAGCCAATACTATTAGATGAGGAAGGAAGACAGTGTGTCTGGACGAGCTGCCATGAGTCTGTCCTGTAGGAAACAAACAAAAAAATGACTTAGAACAACTGAAAGAATATTGAAAGGGAAGCAGGTCATGGCATTGCCTGTCTTATTAAACAAACCCAAGAGATTGTCAGTAATAGTTTCCATGCTCGTTCCGTAGAACAACTAGACAAGAAGTGAGAAGCTGAAGCACTGCTGCAACCAGGGAGGTCTTTCAAGCATTAGGTTTTCATGCTGTGAAGCCCTTGATGGTGGTACACACAGCAGAGTCCCAAAGCTCATCTGGTTTGGCATGACAGAAGGAACTATTGAGGAGTCTCTTCCTTAGTCTCTCTCTTACAGTATTCAAAAGAGTCCCAACAGAATTTGCTTCATGTTCTCCTACAGTCATTTCAGCACAGAATATGCCTTCGCTTTTATAAATTATAATGCATTATTATACAGCCACACAGGATACAGTGTTATTAATTGTTCACTAGCTGAAAAACAATTCAGAGTTAAGTAAGTCCCACTTGGTCCTGTATCATACTAAGCCAACAGTTTCCTGTGACTGTGGTTTTCTGCAAGCACATGTTTAACAGGAATATGCTCATTACTGCAACTGCAAACTCAATGCCATGAATCTGTCAACATCTGGGATAAATTACAAAGAACATTTATGGGAGTTATGTAGACAAATCCCAGTGCTTGCACACAGGCTTTGTTCAGATCCTGCTACAAGATGAATAGCCAAGTTATTGCTTTAATAAACAAAAGCACTCTAGGTTTTTTAATATAATTTTGTTTTTTTTAGGCCTACATATTCTGCTGTCATTACCTGGCATCCTTTGTATACTCCAGCATCACAGAGTGCAGGTCCCCACAAGAAGTTGCCTCACAGCCAACCACGATCTATAGCACAAATAATATTGGCTGCTATAACAATTCAGGTAGACATTAATGTGATATATAATGAAGTCTTGCTCTTCTTTTTTTTCTTTATGGGGTATGTAAAACAGATAGCCAACTTAGATCTTGGACAAAATCCATCAAAAGTGGATGTAAAACAAAAGATGCAGCACTTCAGATATGAATTAATGGATTTCACTTTATTGCTACTGTTATTGTCAAATAATAGAATCCTAACACTGCATTCCTAAAGTTCGAATTAGATATCTAAATAAACTGTTCTGAAACACAAAGATGCGGTAGCTCCTTGGCATTTCAGGAAGTTAAGTACTTAACTACAAGTTAATTATGTATGACATTTATAACGTATAATGATAAACATATGGTTATAAACCTCAAGTCAATCCAATTTGAGAACAGGATTATTCTGACTATTTAAAACAATAGACATATTTGTGTTATATTAGAGTGGAAAGGTTACAGTACCCAATGTACAGAACTGAATAGATACCAAAAAGCTAAATTTTAAGAGCTTCAACACCAAATGGCAGACATGCACTAAAGCTGAGTTCTTAGTTTAGAAATAAAATCTTTGCTGTAACTGGTGAAGGAAAAGGAGAGAGTCAGGAGAGAGAAACTTTGCAATGAGAGTTTAGTAATGTGAACTATTAAATGGTGGTTGGTTATAGAATCATAGAATAGTTAGGGTTGGAAAGGACCTTAAGATCATTTAGTCCCAACCCCCCTGCCACGGGCAGGGACACCTCACACTAAACCATGTCACCCAAGGCTCTGTCCAACCTGGCCTTGAACATCATAGTTTTGGCCTTAAAACAGGGGAAGAAGATGACAGGCTGGGTAAAATAAGAAGCTTGGGGTGGGTCTTGGTTTCAGCAGTAAAAAGCATGCCATACTCCTCTTTTATAATTTCCTTGAAGGTGGCATGCTCTGTGAGTGGGGGAAGCGGTGCTTTAGGAATTACATTAAGCAGTCAATGTAAAATAAGCAACAATGTTGTGAAAAGATGAAAATATTGATTAGTGGAAGATGGAAAATTCTGGAACTGTCTTGTGAAACAGAAGAGCAAGAAAAAAACCATAACAAGAAAATGGGTGACTATTTTGGTAACCCTGCTTTCATAATAGTTCCTGGCTTATTGAAGATGTGGTGCCTGGGGAAGGGCCTAGAGCATTCCTGGACAATAACTGTGAGTTGCCTTTGGACCTGTGCAGAATTCTATCCTAAACCAAAGTAAAATATTTAGAAGTGTTTCTCTGATTATTTAGGTGATTTGCCATGACACAAGTAGTTAGAAGGGGTATTCCTGCTTGAGCACTTCTGCATTTTCCGTAAGCCAGTCTTCTCCAGCCTGCCTCTACTTTGCCTTTTCTGCTTATTCATGAGTTAGGGGAAAACAGCATGTTCTGCATGCTGTGTATTCTGACCTTAAAAAATAATGCCTATTCTATCTGATGATCCAGTAATTTAAGGAAAAAGGGATTAGACTTCCAATTCCTCTCAGTAACCCCAAAGCATGCAGTCAGAATAATTTGATATTTAACATTATGCAACCTTTCTGGTTCCCATTACCTGCATTTTAGAATTTCTTTTAAATGCTAATAAAATGCCATTATTAATTATTCATCAAATTGGGCATCCTAGTTGGAAGAAGAATAATTTCTGGAGACACATTTGGTGATTTTTCACTGCATACTTTACTTTGGAAAGAGAGAGAGAACATTTCTTACTTTAAACTGCATCATGTATCCTGGCTGTATAATGAGCTCCCTGGAGGACAGGATGTTGTGTGTTTTGTCTTTTTTCTTATTTGGCCAGTAGAGATGGAATGATGGATTTCCACAGAACCCTGCAGTCCTGACTGCATTGGGGTAAAAACTCCAGTTTTCTTCATGAGAGGTGCCTTCTATTAAGATGAGTTAAATACAATTAATGCATTATATTGATAAATATCAAGGCTTGGTAATGATTCCACAGAATGATTAGATACAGTACTTTAGTGACATGAACACTAAATTTATGCTACCTGTCATGACAAACACAGTAAGTAAGCTACTAACAGACAGTGAAAACCTCAGCTCCAGAGAGGTAATTAAAATGTTTAAATAATAGTACTTTAAAAAAAAATGATTAAAAAAACCTTTACTACCATGAATTTAAATGAAATTAGTTGGACTGAAATAAAAAAAAATTGCCTTTTTTATAGTTATATACATATATATACACACACTTACATATCTGAATATACATGTATATGTATTTACACACCCCTATCAGTAGCATGAAGAATAGCATAATTAACAGCATTAGTCTACAAAATGAAAACATCTGCTTGCAAGCTCACAGGTTTTCTCTTAGATAAGATAATGCCAGACAACAGATTAGCTGCCACAGCCTTTCTTACCATCATCAAACGTATCTACCAGCTGGCTGGGGTTGATCTCTGCTCCTCCGATCAGGATGTTATCCAGCGCCCACTGCGCCCGGTCCGGGCCTGAAACCACAATTCCATTGCTGATGGTGAAAGGCTGCCACCAACGCAAGCGGGTTGTATTGGTCAGAGCGTGTTCAGGGAGGAGGATGTAGTCATGCCTGACCGAGATGTATTTTTGGTAATCCATCTCATGAAGCAAAGTCCAGGTTATCCCTAGAATGAAAAGATGCAGGTTTAGTAATAAAAACAAGTGTATGGTACAATCATCTAAAAGATTAAAGATAATAAGAAGTAATAATAAAAAATAATAGCTATGGCCTTCTGATGGACAAGTCTTAACTTCTAAAGGTAGCTGGCAACTGTACTCGTTTCAAGAGCAATTTTGTAATCACATAGAATAACTGAATTGTCCGGAAGCTACTGACTACTGAAATCAGGCAAGAGGATTATGGAAAACTGAGCAACAGATGGAAATTTTAGATGGCGAAAAAATTTGTAAGGACAAAAATAACTTTACAGTTAAAAATGATCTTATTTTGGATATCTCCAACAATTTCTCAGGTATTCATGATGATTGAATAGAGAACAAGGCTTTAGCTTAGCTGAAATTACAGGATGTACTTGCCTCCATCAGTGGAATAGTCTAGCAGTACTCCCTCCTTTCTGCAAGTTGGTCTGTGGCATGTTGTCATGTTGTTTTCACTCCCAATTCTCCCCCAGTATTGTAGAAATCTAAGAGTAAATGTGTAAGTTTACATCTGTTAAAGATCTGCACAAATCAGTAAGTTTGGTTTCTATTAGCAGACGTGCTGAAAATGTTCAAAATGGCAGCATTTTTAAGGATGTAAAATCAATGTACCAGTAGAACACAGGTTTCCAAAAACATTGCCTGGTAATTCTCATGGGAACCTCATGAAATCTGGCAACGTCCTGCCCCTGGGAAAGATAACTCCTTGCAGTGGTACTGGCTGGGGACTGACTGCCTGGGAGCTTCTTTGCTAACAGCTGCCTAGGAGTCCTCATGGAGAGGAAGCTCAGCATGAGCTAACAAGGTGCCCTTACACAAATGAAGTACGTAAGCTGATAAACTGAGGCAAAGTCAATGGAAGCCACTGAAATGGTTGGGGCTAGAGCACATGCCCTGTGAGGAGAGGCTGCAGGACCATGGCTGATTCAGCCTGGAGAAGATGGCTGGGTATGGGAGACTGTGGGCTTCCTCACCAGGCATAATGGAGAAGGGAGGAAATCACTGTGAGGGTAATTCAACACTGAATCAAGTTGTCCAGAGAGACCAAGGAATCTCTGTCCTTGGAGGTTTTTCAAGACCCAACAGGACAAAGCCCTGAACAACCTCATCTGAATTCAGTGTTGACCTGTCTTTGAGCATGAGGTTGGACTAGAGACTCCTGGAGGCTCCTTCCTTCCTGAAAGCTTTTATGATTCAGCTAGTTCTTACTGAATTACAGAGGTGAGAGCATGTGGCTTCATTAAACCCATACAGTCAAGGGGAATGATGCTGAAGTTGCCTCTAGTCATCATCATGTCCTTAGCTTGTCTAAACTGGCATAATTCCATTGCTTTCCTACTCATCCTTTTCTACAGCATGTGAGTGAAGTAGGTCTTGTTTGGGCACCCAAGAGAGCACAACCAGCAGAGGTTATGTTCTGAACTCAGTGAGAGAAACAGCTGATGCCTCCAGGAGTGGAGACAGTGATGCCCAGGAGACTGTGGTGTCTCAATGACTTCAGGACATCCCAGGGGAAGGGAATCTGCTGCTTTACCTGCACAGAACAGGCTGTTCTCATTCTTGTAGGGTGAGCCTTGCTCTCTGTGACTCATCTGAAAGCATCAGTGCTTTGAGAATCATAACTCATCAGTGTCTACCTGAAACAGCACTGTGCTTGTGATGGCCTAGGAGTTCCCTGAGCTATAAGCTATGTTACCTGCTGTTTTGTCAGTGTTTAACAGAGTTCCCCATTTAAATGACATAGAAACATGACCTACTTTGCCCCCCGCAGGTCCAGATCCTGAGTGACAGCTTGCCTCACAGTTGCACCTCCAAAATACAGAGTTGTATCTTCTGCGAGAATCCCACACTCGGTACAGGTATTTCCACCTTCTAAGGACATCCATAAATCTGGTTTAATTTCTTCATTGTCAAAGCGCTCTTTCAGGAAAGTCTGTAAGTAAAGTGTTTAACATAAAGCACGGGTAATTATGATCTGAAGCCTTTGTGATGATCACAGCTGGCACTGAGCTAAACATGGTTGAAGGCTCATGAACACTGTAAGAATTTTTTTTCAGGGTGGCTGAACATAGTCACTTTTGGCTGGATATTTGGCCACTTGAACTGAATTGGCTAAATGTGAATATACATTACGGCTGGGTTCTAACATACTTGGGAGTAATCCAGCACACTAAAATCTGCATGTGCAAATGAATGAGTGTATTGGGTTTGTGTGGCAATGTTTTGGTAGCAGTGGGCCTACTGGGGTGGCTTCTGTGAGGAGCTGCTAGAAGCTTTCCCCTTGTCTGATGGAGCCCATGCCAGAAGGCTTCAAGATGGACCTGCTGCTGGCCAAGGCTGAGCCCATCAGGAACACTGGGAGAGCCTCGGGAATGATGTGTTTAGGAAGGGGGGAAAACCATACAACAGCAACTGCAGCCAGAGGGAGAATACGTGAGAGAAACAGCCCTGCAGACCCCAAGGTCAGTGCAGAAGAAGGGAAGAGGTGCTCCAGATGCCAGAGCAGATTCCCCTGCAGCCCATGGTACAGCCCATGGTGAGGCAGCTGTGCCCCTGCAGCATATGGAGGTCCATGGTGGAGCATTCCACCTGCAGCCCAGGGAGGACACCACACTGGAGAAGGGGGCTGTCTATGGAGCAGGCCCTGTGGAGAGAGGAGCCCAGACTGGAGCAGTTTTGATGCAGGACTTATGTCCCCATGGGGGATCCACACTGGAGCAATTAATGAAGTCCATGTGAAGGACTCACATTAGAGAAGTCCATGGAGGACTGTCTCCCATGGGATGGACCCCATGATGGAGCAGGGGAAGAGTATGAGGAGTCCTCCCCTGAGGTGGAAGGAGAGGCAGAGGCAATGTGTGATGAAGTGACCATGACCCCCATTCCCTGGCCCTCTGTGCTGCTGGTGGGGAGGAGGTAGAAAATTAGGGAGCAAAGTTAAGCCCAGGAAGAAGAGAGGAGTGGAGGGAAGGTGTTTTCAAGATTTAGTTTTTGTTTCTCATTATCCTACTCTGACTTGATTGGTAAGAAATTAAATTTGTTTCCCCAAGTTGAATCCGTTTTGCCTACGACAGTAACTGGTGAGTGATCTCTCCCTGCCCTTATCTTGACCTACGAGCCTTTCACTCCCCTGTCCAGCTGAGGAGGGCAGTGATGGAGTGGCTTTCATGGGCACCTGGCTTGCAGCCAGGGTCAAGCCACCACAATGGGTCTAGTTCATAGCTATGATTATTATAGAATATGTAACAGCACTCCAGTACATACCTAATATATATGGGAGAAACTGCTATTCTGTATTTTTTCCCCAGCAAAACCAGTACCACAATGAAATTTTAGGGTTATGGTAGTGAATATGCATTTATGCAACTGTCTGCATGTATTTGAATAGAATATATCTCTGATTTTCACTTACCTCCAGGTGTGCAGTAAAAGCAATGCCATGACTGAAATCCTGGCCTTAAGGAGATAGTAGTAAAACTCCCCTAAAATTGCTAGGATTTTATCCCAAATGTCCTTAATGTGAAGAATACATTACTAATTAAAAAAACTGCAAACAGATAATGATATTTGTTCATGTAATTAGTATCTCAGATAAAAACCAGGTTATAATCATTCAAATGTTACGGTAACTGAAAAGTTAAATAGCTATATTCTCTTTATACAGAATGCTGCTTAACCTGTTGTTTTTGTGGAGCACACACCTATTCTGTTCTTATGTGATGCAAAAAATATTAGATGATAAACACTGCATTTTAAACTAATCTGAGGCTCCTTACACACTTTTCTAAATACGCTATGTTTTAAAAATATTTTAACTTTTAAATTACCAGTATTGAATTAGATTTTACTCTCTTATTATAGAGTTAACACTATTATCAGCTAGGTGAATTAATTTTATGTCAATTTCTTGTACTTTCTACTTCAGTAAGCTTTTTTATGATAAAGAAAATCTTTCTACAGGTCTTGATCGAATACAATCATATGTGCAAGGGTGATTTAGATCATACAATGGTGACCTAAGGATGAACAGCGAACTTTACCATAACTTTTTTAGGCAGTGTTATTTGCAAAGGAACAAACCTGTTCTTGGATACTGCACTAACAGTTTTGTTAAAAAATGATAAAATGGTGGAAAATAGATTTGAGTATCTTCAGGCTGACAGGAATCAAAGATAAATTTCAAGTGGGATCAATCTCTCCTCTCTCAGCTAAACACATGGGAAAATTAACTCTTTAAAACATGCAGTAAATTTACCTTCAGTGTTTGGGTCAAATAGCAGTTTGGACCCGAATACCCAGGATCACAGATGCATTGCTCATTCAGGCAGTCTCCATGACCTCTGCAGTTTTCCAGACAGCCAGGGCCCAGATAGAAATTATCAATGGCCCACTGCATATCTGAGTATTTCTGGTAGAACCGAAACCTCACAGGACTAGATATAAAGGAATAAAGAAAAACAGACTTATGTATAAAACAATTTTGCTCAACTGAAAGAAGTTGAGTGAAACACAAAATATTTATGACTGAACTATTCTCCAAGCTTCCACAAGTAATATCTCACAGCATCTGTTAAAATTGATTTTATACTTATCCATATCTTCTTCTTCACACATGTACTACCTATGATATATGGATGGATTCCAAGCACTGTTGGGGAAGAAATGGCTATTCTGGCTTCTTGTGAAAGAATTTCAATTTTGGTTATACTTCCTGAGAAAATGACTCAAAGACTATAAAGGATTTTAATTTTGCAGAAAAAGACAAATGGTTTGCATATGTGTGGCTACTGCAGACAATAAAAGTAATTTTCCCACTCACTAAGGTCATAGATCTACTCTCTAATTGACTGCGGCTGTCTGAACAGAGGAGAGAAGACTGCAGAGAAGCAAGGATAACTTTGCTGGCTGTTCAGACATGGTCAGTCTTGATTGACAGGAAACAAAGTTTTGCAGCATACGTAATGAATGTGGATGCTGCTGGTCTGCACTTTCCTTGAAAGAAAAAGAATAGGCAGATGTACCCTCTGTTGTGTTTTTCAGAAGGTACTGAATCCATGACAAAATGAGTAATAAATTCATACTTACTTGCCCACAAGGTTTTCAGGCAGTGAGTAAGTTACTCTTTTCCATCCTTTTGTGGGAAAGAAGACAGATGGCTGTGAAACACTCCCAGAGCATTTGGGATCAGCTGGTAAACACTGAGGTACTAAGTAACTCCAGCTAACGCCGAAGTCAGTGGAGTACTGCACGTGGACCTGATTTTGTGCAAGTTTTTCTGAGGTTTTACATCCAACAGAAACCTAACAAAGAAGAGAACATAAATAAATTACAATTAATTGTGGTGATGGCTAGTTTAAAAAAATGTTTGTACCTGAAAACTGACTGTAGAATTTTCTTCTGTTAATAATGGCATTAACAGTGCTTGTATGGTACCTGTCATCCACAGATTTCGTCAATATTTGCAAGATTAAGAACAGGTACCAAATTCTGAGATTCACTTTCTTCTAGTTAGCTCACTTTTTTGGATTTCCAGGTTTTGACACTTGTCTCTTACACCCCAGTATCCTATGACTAATAATCTTCACTCGCACACAGCCTAAGATCTGAATACTTCAGAGGAGGCCACCCAACTCGGTTATGTTTGGCAGACCATCTTTATGGGAGAGATGTGCAAAGGGCTCTACAACTTCCACATATCACTGGGTTATTTCTTTAATTTAGGTAAAGGGGTATATAAAGGACAGTTTGTGTGCAGGTTTGGTGTGAATGCATGACAACACAGGAGCACTGTTGTGTAGTTTGGAGCTGCTTTTTCCTCACCAAGCAGCTGTAACAAAATAGACACCTTGTATATGCATAATACCCTTATTACATGATGTCCATACAACTGCTGTGCTGGAGGAGAAGGGTGCGTCATCTCTGGGAACAGCCTGTGGTATTAAAGCTGACCGACATGGAGCCGGTAAGAAAACTGAGGATGGACTAATAACAGTTTTCCCTGCAGGGAATGGCTCATGCATAGGCCTATACATCATTCTACCTCCTAAAAGATCTACTCAGACTTGGAGCAAAACGTGGTTTGGAATAATTGTATTGCAGACAGAGACTACCTTGAACTGCATGATCCAGCCTTCTGTGGGAGTCAGGTCATGGGTGACTGCGTAGACCTCTCTGCCATCATGGCTCCCGCAGATCATGACACCATCAGGAGAATCACAAAATCTCTCAATCGAGCAATCATCGTGGAATAACCAGTGTTCATTCACTTGAAAATAAGTGGCAACATCAGTAATATACAATGACAATAGAAATGAAAGAGAACAGGGAGTTGTCTTAACCACTAAAGGTGATTCATGGCTTTGTTTTTCAGCCGATGTGGGAATTATTTAGTATTGCTCCTGAGAATGCCAGTACCTCATCTTTCCCATGTACATATTAATTACATTTATCACATTTTTTGCTTAAAGCACCTCTTACTACTCTCTTACCTAAGTAAAATAGCATTATTTTTTAATGCTTAAGTAATGATCTGAGACTTATTCAGAATGTAAACTGGATATTATGGGAGAACTTTTTAATGGGTGTTGTCTACATGTCTCCACAAAGGGTAGGTACCCCAGCACAACTAACTTGTTATAGGTAATAAGTTGTTAAGCCTTGTAAACATTCAGAAATATATCCTCTACAAAATTTAGTTGTTAAATGTAACTTAACACCCCTAAAGAGTGTCAAAAACGTCAGGAAATAGGAGCCAGATACTCAGATTAGGGAATCTGCTTAGAAAACCTGCCACATTTTAATCCTTTTTTCTTTCTTTGAAGACAAATCAGTTTCATAAGTAAATTTATGCAGTAAAAAAGGGAAAGTTATATCAGCTCTTTTAATTTTGCATTTTGTGAACTGAAACTAAAAGACAAGTCTTTTATAGCAAGAAGACTATATATGTCTGTAATACATATGAGATACATGGTGAGACAAAGATTCAGAGGCGCAGCAAGATTTGGAAATCCCTGTGCTGACTTCTTGCTCTTTAACTCAGACCCACGTGGAACCTTTACCTGTAGTTTTGTCTTCCATGAACATGTCAAAGGCAATCCTCCCGGTGGGCCCTGCGTCGGCAGGAGAGCGTTCATGCTGAGGCAGAGGAGCGCTGCTGAAGGTGTCGAGCATCACTGTCCTCTGGTCAGCTGAGCCGGAGATCAACACATTGTCAATAGCCCAGTCATTCTGGTCCAGGCCATCGTGTTTAGGCTGCCACCAGCGGAAGCGTGTCCCAATGGTTTTGGCATCATAGGGAAGGAGGATGTTCACAAAGCTGAAATAAAAAGGGTAGTTGTAGGTAAGCCACAGGAAGGAGGATACTTCTCAATGCTCTGTGCCAGGTGCTTTGACCAGGTCCACTCCTGTTGTTTCCTAGAGTATGAGCAAGTTGGGAAAAAAGGAGAAGACTGGGTGATCTAGCCTATGTTCCTCTATGGGAGACTGCTGAAATAAAACACCTTCCTGATCGCTCCCAATGTTACCCCTGGGACAGGGCTTGGAGTGAGGTGAGAAGGGCCAGCAGCCAGACTATGGCATGGTTTGAGCAACTTCACATGCTCCAGCTGTGCTTATGGACCAAATGAATGATCTAGGCCTGGTCTAGACTAAGGTCCTAATTACGGGAAGTGCTAAGAAGGAGAATGTTGAAGTAAAATTAGAATTGCTTCAACCTGGAGCCATTCAGAAGATAGCAGTGTTCCAATGCAATTTTCTTACTTCCATTACAACAGATGATAGCACACTTAAATCTCTTGTCCAGTCAAAATGCTAATGATTTCTTGGTGTACTTAAATTAAATAACAAATAATGGGTCCCTCTCAGACCCATTTTTATAAGTCTTTTAAATTAAGAGACAGTGAGGAAAATGTGCACCCATATCTGTGCATGATTTAAATATCACAAATATCTGAGAATAGGGCTTTGGTGTATCTGTTCTTTTGATGAATATCTGCAGAAATTCAGTTTCTCCTCTATACATCATTGTCTGACTAGTTCAAGCATAACTTTCTGCTCTTGTCAGTAAGAAACTAGATTGCAAAAGGAAGTATCTTAAAGAACCAGATGGATGTCATTACAGTATCTATTGATTTATCTCCCTGCAACCATTTACAAATCTACCAGACAACTACAGACTCCTTACTACCCTTGTATTTGTGGCCTAGCAGCTGCACAACAGCTGATGCTCAAGCAGATGTGCTAAGGCCATTCATAAATGCTTGCAGGACTGGATAGGCTGAACTCTTAAAGATGTGACATCCAAACCACAGCAGTATTATGTCCCACAGGTTCTTATGAAATATTCAAGACCACCTTACTTTAATACGGGAAATTATATAGGCAGAAAAAGGTATCTACAAACCCAGGCTTGCTGAACTGATCATAGAAAATTTCCATTAAGAGGCTCCAGGTGATTCCACCATTCACAGAATACTCCAGCAGCACTCCTTGGTTGCGGTTATTAGGAGTTATCAGACATCCATACATGAAATAAAACTGAATGAATTCTGCACTGGTGAGGTTCAAGTCCACTGTAACCAACATACGGCTGCAGCCCTTCAAAGCAATAAAAAAATATGTTGGCAGGCAAAACTTACGAACATAAAAATTGTTAGACTACGCAGTCACTGTTAGTGTAACTTTATGGTCTAAAACCTTTGAAATTGTACAAAATCATACTAATTATAAGAAAGGTAAAGCTACAACAGAAAAATAAATGCTCTTGCCTGAGGACATAATTTTAGCAATGTTCCATCTTAAAAATTCCTATTGTGTATTCGTACACTTTGCTACTGTACCTACAACTTTACAATATTCACTATCAAGGATTTCATTCACCTTTCTTCTGAATACAACAGTTACAAAAATCCATGCCTCCAGTGTAAAACACAAGGTTTTCCAGGCAGAATTAATGAATTGCTGATAATGTGCTAAT
Organism: Pezoporus wallicus; assembly: GCF_028554395.1. Lineage (NCBI taxonomy): Eukaryota > Metazoa > Chordata > Aves > Psittaciformes > Psittacidae > Pezoporus > Pezoporus wallicus. Next base: position 291,388 of record NW_026640165.1, read on the forward strand.
GGCTCAATTTATGCAGACCATCAAATGGCACAGCATTTGTTATGTGTGTTTTCCCATAATGCCTTATATATATCACATTGCTCAGTTAGTTACTGGTGCCTACTTAGTCCTGCTGGAAGGAAGTGAAAATGTAATGCTTTGTTAGTTTATTTTAGAAAGCTTGCATCAGTTTGAACCTAGTTATAAATTTGCATAGAAGAGATCTACAATCATAAGTTTTACATGTTTCTAAAATACTATTAGGTCATTTTTGTAATACCAAGGTTATCTGTAAGCAAACTGTAATTCAGCAGCAGTCTGGGTTATATACCTACGTATATATAGCTAAACCAGGAACTTTTACTCTGAGCTTACCCTGAAAAAACCCCAACAATAAGATATATGAAAGAAGAGGCTATACATTAATGTCTTTTTGAGGACCAGGTGCAAGTTGTATACATGCAAATACATAGTTATTAGTTTACCTCTATGGTCTGATAAGAAGCCACACCAAACGCTGGTCTCTGGAAGTTATAAGTGCTATGAGGAGGCTATTATGATTGTGTGAAATTTAATGTCTACATGCTTGGATTGTGCTTAAATCTATTAGCTCCACCTCCAAAGTCCCTTCCATGGCTCCTTTCAGGAGGCATGCACACTATATGTCATTTTCCTGGCTGTAGCATAGCCAGGAATATGGTATCTGCTTTCCTGGATCGTTTCTGGCTGGCCCTAGTCTGTAGGACCTGTCTGACTTCGGACTCAGCTAGTCAGAGGAAGCAAGTTTGTTTAATATGCTATATATTTAATTGTTACACTGATATTTTTAACCACCTTGCTATTTATTTAACTTTTTAATCAGCCTCATTTATACTGTCAGATGGAGTGAGCTGGCCCTGGTGCTGAGCACGCACCCCGCTGAAGTGAAGAGCCATCCCAGAGGCCACGGCCCCGCAGACTGTGCTCAGTTTGCCCCCATTCACTGTCAGCCAGTTCTGGTTCGATGGTGAGCGGTTGAAGTTATCTTTCAGCTGTGTCGGAAGGGGGGTCTCTGGCTCGTCGCAGTACAGCCCACCCCAGTGCTCATCACAGCTGCGGAGGAAAGCAAATGCAAGGTTCAGCTGGCAAAGGCTCTGCTCAGGGGTTTCATCAGTGCCATGTTATTCCCCATTAAAGTGCCATCTTATTCCACACAGAATCTGTCTGTATCATTTCCTAGTGCACAACTGATGTACGGGGGTTTCAAACATCTGCCACTTTTTGTAGTTAATATGAAACAAAAATGACTTTAGGAAGGCCAGTATTTCGTATCATGCAAGCTGCTAATATAGAGTACACTCTCTATTACACTCCAGCACAGAGTAAAATCAGTAAAATACATTGTAATTGGATAAATAAACCTAAAAGAATGTGCCAAGCTCAAGAATGCCCTGCTAACATTAAATTTTAAGCAAGTTTCTGTAAAATTTCAGAGGATGGGTACTTTCCTGTTGTTTCTTTATATAGTGCCACCCCCCCCCCCCCCCCCCCTTTTTTTTTTTTTCTCCTCTGAAAATCCTTTTTATAATGTGTCAAGGATTGGGTAACAACATGGAAATGTGTTCTGGTACTGTGCAGATTTCATCAGGGAGATCATGTCTTGGTACTTCAGTGCTGTCAGGATAGAAGATAACACTATGTCTATTCTGCATCAGAATATATTTCTAGTGAGCACAGTTGCAGTGCAATTATACAACCATTCTCCCATTTCTGTTGCTATTCATGGCTGGAAAAAAGCAATACATCCATCTGGAAGGTATTTCTCTGTTGCCAGACAGACAAATCTGGAGAGATCTGGCTGTTGTTTGTTAGCTTTGCAGGGATCTATATGGGCTGTTATACAGACGGTTTGAGGATCAAGGCAGTCTGCCTCTGCTGGCAAACCTTATCATGGAGCAGAGTCATCATACTATCAAGCCAATACCAGTCCCAAGGCAAAATTTGGCCTTGTGAAGAACTGGCACTTATACTTGGTGGACATGTCCCAGCCTCAGCCCAGGTCCTCTGCACCCAGTGCCAGGATGAGGGCACAGGGACACAGCATGAAATTGCTCAGGAATAAGGATGATAAGTTCATTAAAATGACAGAGAAGTGGAATGCTGCAGCGCCGGGCAGAACAGGGACAAATGGCACTTACATGCAGTTGTCTTGTGTGCACTTCCCATGGCCGCTACACATGTCTATGCAGCCATCTCCAATGTAGACATTATCGATTGCCCACGTTTGTTGCTTATCAAAAGGAGCAGGCTGGTGCCAGCGGAAACGAGTTGCTTGAGACCTTTGGGAGAGAAAGGAAACCGGATTGGTAATATATCTATCTAAGCTGATCTTCATTTTGACTGAAAGGAAATGTCAGTCTTGAGGCTAGACTGGTCCTGGAAGGTTTGCTTGATATCAGCACAACTCAGTGCTGATTCCTGCTTAGTTGTATGCTATGAGTGTGGAAAGTGAAAAAGGAATCTCCAGGGAGAGCAAAGCAAGTGGGCTGTGGTCTGTGCAATGGAGAAGAGGGTAGGAAAAAGGCAGAATGCCCGAAGGGAAGCTCAGACCAGTCATAATCACATTCCAGCACAAGTCCAAACATAAGGGGTAGATGGGAGCTGGATCAAGCCAGACTCACTCAAATCCTCCAAGTTTCACTCTGAGCCTGGCTTTTATTGCTTTAGTCCAAGTCAACAAACCAATCAAAGTTTTCCTTTATGAATTCTCCCAAATGCAGTTACGAAAGAGCAGCTGTAGGGAGTGGGTTGGCTCCTTGGTAAGAAACCACCATTTATATATCTCGTAGGGGCAGGTGAGAGCACCCATTCAGGGCTTGATGTGTGACTCTGGCTTTGCATTTTTCTCCCTCCCCTCTATCAAGGGCTTGGCTGGAAATGTTAAGAAATGATCTATGCTGTGATACTGGCTCCTTTCAGTGAGTAATTCTCATTTGGATGATTAAATGGGGCTTAGCTTCCTATTCAAACACCTTTCTTTGATGTAGCTGTATGTGAGCTAAGTATCTTAGCTGTCAAGATGGGTAGCAAAAACCAGGACAAACCATCCAGGGAACCCCAAACACCCATTCAGCTCATGCAGCAGTAGACACCTATATTTGAGTAGCTGTGAGTGGATGAATTCCTGTAAATTTTCAAGACCTCCATTTTAAACTCAAGCTAAACCCCGTTCTGCTGTACAGCGCTAGATGGCAGCATTGAACTTTGTGTAGTCTCTTTTATTTTGAAACTCGGAGAGAAATTAGAATTATTGTTACCACTGAAACAAATAAGCAACAAAACCCCGCAAATTTTTTCAGTGTAAAAATAGACATTTTATGATAAGGTCAATTTTATTCTATGAATTGTTTCTTTATAAAGATGGTACATGAGATGAATGAGTAACAAGTTTATTCAAAGAGAAATGTATGACTGTGCTCACCAAATAGCATAAACTGAGGAAATCTTTACGGAATAAAGACAAGCACCTATATCTCACTGTGACTGCTTTTGGTTTGGCACTTCGCTAACAATTTATTGAGCTGCTGCTCCTGGAGAAGCTTTGTATTTCCATTTGCATTTTAAAATCAGCTCTGAGACTGAATTAAAACTAACTGCTCATTGCCTTCTGCAGGCCATAGGTTAGATAGCACTCTGGGGTACATGAGTCCTAAAAGGCTACATTAGTATAGGTGCTGTGCGCCAGACCAAGTTTTTGACCATGTAGCCTGCACGTCCCTAAAACATACAGGCAAGAACAACTGGAGACACACACCTGCTGTTACACAGCTTGAAATAATAAAGCAGCATAAAAATTGTATCACATTAGACTAAAGGGACTATTAGCGGCACTGTTCCTTATTCTAAAGCTTAATGTCTCCCTCGCTTGTGAGCTAAGGTTGTAATAACCTCTCTCATGCAATCCCTGTCTTCATATCTTTGGGAAATGGTTTTACTTGAACCAATGAATATAGTTATTGGACTGGAAAGATGAGCAATATTTGCCTCAGTAGGACATCAGACTTCTTCTTTTGACCTATACTGCTCAAAAACTTTTCAGTCTTAAAATCACAGTTATTTATAAACCCTAGTTTATCTTAGGTAGTAGGCTCCTTTCAGATCCTAACTAAATTGCTTTGGGACATCAACCCCAGACCTGATTTATCCCATTCAGCCTCTGAAAGCCCCTCCTGAACACAGATTTGCAGACTATATACAAGAACTGTTGGGGTAATGGATTTTGCAGACAATATTTAGTGAAGCAGTACAAAAGAGGAAGCAAAGGAGATCGATGCTGGGAACAAGTCCTGAAAAAGTACTATTACTTGAAGTAAAGCACTGCATCAAAGATGGGGAAGAGTCTAAATGCCCCAAATGATTAGTGATAAAACACGGACTTTTCCACTACTAGTTTCAAAGTGTGTGGTAACTGTATAAGCACTCTCAGTGTAATTGCTAAAAGTTTCCTAACTCGTATGTGCATTAGCTGGCATCTTTCATAACAACCTTCTCCAACAGGCATAGGTTCTGCCTGCACTGTGGCACTTCTGTGCCTGCAGATATCAGCGGGTATCAGCAGGCTCAGTAACAACAGCAAGGCTGTGGAGTCAAGCTGTGCTGAGAGCCTGACACCCATGCAACCTGTGTTTGCAAGTCTTTACTATGGGCTAGCTCTGTGCTGGCTTTATCATGTATGACTGATCTAGTTGAAGATGTCCCTGCTCAATGCAGGGGTGTTAGTCTAGACGACCTTTGAAGGTCCCTTCCAACCCATACTATTCTATGATTCTGTGACTGCACAGGGGACAATCACAGCTATCACTGTAAAACAACGTATTAGGAAGGAAACAAACTGGAAGGCTGAGCTACCCAGTTGACCCTAGATGGATCATTTTGACAAACAAAAGTCCAGCAATCCAGAAGTTTTCAGGGCACTGTAGGAAACCGTATGGCAGCACTCCCAGTAGCACTGTCAGTCCCAAACAGCTCCTCTCACTACAACTTCCCAACAAATCCCATAAATTTTCTCCCCTCAGAGATAAAAGAATGTAGGCAAAGAAAGAAGAGGTGAAAATGAGGCTGAGGGATACACAAAGGATGCAAGGAAGGTGCAGAAAAACAAGAAATCTGAAATGCAGCAAGAAATGCTGTGTTTAAAACATCAGCTCATAGGCAGCAACAGCAGCACATGGTGCAATGGGGATTGAGCCAGTCCAATTAGCCACCAAAATGACCAGAATTCAGTGAGGATAATGATAACAAGGGAGTTTTTAGAAAGTTCCCCCTGTCCCTGCCCAGGAACAGGTGGACAAGAATTTCCTATCTTTAAATAAGTAAGAAAGGTAAATGCACATAATAACTTTGCAATTTTTATGCAAAGCAGGATGGGGCTTCATTTACTTATTTATTGCTATACATATGGACCAAACAAAAATGGCAAGGTACAATTATTTCAATGCTATAATGCATCATGCATCAATACATAGTTATGCATTTAGATTTATTCTGTAGAAAACCAGAGGGAAATACCTAGTATAGGGTGGCAGAGGCAAAGTAACTCGGGTCCACTTGTTGAAAGTGTCTGAAATGAGAATCCGCTGGAGATGGTACTTGTTGCATTCCACATTAGTGGGAAGACAGTCCCTCAAAATTGGGTGCCAGCTCAGCCCAAGGTCCACTGAATATTCCAGTTCAATAGCTAGGGATAGAAAAGTGGTTAGTTACTTAATTTAGAAACTTAAACCGATAGGTCTACAATAAACTGGTAATCCCAGAAAGCATTAATCACAAGTCTACACTGACAAAATAACCACTCAAAACATTTCAGACCGTTGTATAAAAAAGGTCTGAAGCTCCCTCCTTTGGTGGCAGTGCTGGAAGGTATATTACATGTTGCTGAGCAGGTATACCTCCACATCTACCAACTAACTCAGGGACCACAAGCGCAAAGATGAAGTAATCTGTTAAATCACCAGGATTATGTCAAGCTGCAGTGTGCAAGAAAGTGATGTAACAGCATCATGACCAGCAACTTGTTTTGTTTTCCAGGCTGAAGGATGAGATTCAGCTGGATGTAATCATCATGTAAGCCAGAGCAACATTCAAATTCAAACTTTTGGCTCCGTCACAAGATGGTTTAGTCACTCTTCCACCCCCCTCCAAACCAGCTCATTTCATTACCCAACAATTTTAAATTGAGTTTGTTAGTCAGTAAGCTTGTTTTTCATTCAAACACAGTCTAGCCACATTAAACTAATGTATTCATTTCTCAGCAAAACCCAGCAATTTCATCGTTTTGATGTTTATAGCTTATAAACTTTAATCGTGAAAAATATAGGTTAGTCAAGCTCACTAGATACTTTAAGTTAAACTTCTATGCAGCCATTAAAAAGTAAATAAGAATGGGCGCAGAACTGTAACTTGAAGTAAATGTTCCAGCTGCCAGGCATTCTGGCTGTGCAAAGCATGGAGCATGACTGCAGTGACAGAGGTGATAAATCTGCCATCCTTTTGATTATTACAGACCCATTTCTTCTACCTTTATGCACAGAGAATGATCATTAATCACGCAATCAGTCCTACTTGATGTCTAAGCTCATAAGACAGTGCTATAGGAATAGAAGGACAAGTGGATACAAACAAGGGTGAGTTTTTAGTGTTAAATCTCTGTCACCAAAACGAAATGCTTTGCTCACTGTGGCTGGAAGCATGATTAGGTAGTATCCTGCCTAATTTAATACTAAGTTAAGATAATGGTAAGTGTACTAGACAATGAAGCAAAAAAAGAAGGAACTGTTTCTGTGCCAGTACATAGCTAAGCTGCCAAAACACTCTTCAACTCGGCAGAGATGATCTTAGGATCAACCCAGTGAATTAACACATGCTACATGATGCAACGTATTGTATTGTCTTCTTCACAAAAAAAATCTATACCCCAAACCTCTATGCTAAGAGAATGTAATTTTAGATGTACAAACAAGCATTCAAAAGCTAGGAAGAGCTATTTTTTGTGCATCTTAAAATTCACACAATGAACCATTTTTCAATTTCCATGTGATGTGTATTGAATGCAGAGCATGTTTTTATTTATATGTGTATATGTATGGGCAGATATAAAAGCATGCTCTGCACTCATACGGTAAAAAAAGGTATGTAATTAAAAATTGCATAATTACATGTATATGTATATGTACACGTGTATGTGCATATATCTGTGCACACATTCATACATGCATACATACATATATATACACACATGTATTTATTATTTCATGTGCACCATACAAATTTTTGCAGTTGATGCTGACTTAGCATGTGGATTTTTTAATCATACAGGTGCAAGTGATGTCAGAACTGAGACTTACTTCACTGGAAATGCAAAACCACAAAGCAAGAAACATATGCTAGAAATGCTCAGCTGCTCATCATTAGAACAAGGAGATCACCCCAAGCAGTGGATATCATGTACTGGTAAATGGATTTGAGTAAGACAGCTATTAGTCTTTTTCTTAAATGAATTGAACTGCAAGTACTTGGAGGAAGTTTAGTTTATCTTAGGCTTCAGACACCTAGAATAAAATAGCTGATAACTCCAATTCCTAACAGAAACATGCAGCTTTCTTTTGTTTCTCAGTTTACATTACGATACATAATGGGACTGATGAATAATGGAACCAGAAAACAAGTGAACTTTTCTGTACAGTAGAGGATGAGGAAGGGCAGGAATTGCTAAGAAGTCATTACCATAACAGGAGTCTGTGACAGAGCAGGATGCAGCAAAATCTATTTGCAAGAAAGAGTCTTCATTCACAACGATGTCAGTGGTGACAACATAGCGAGTGCTAGCTTTCTCAATGAACACTAGAGCATCCCCAGTAGAGCCGCAGACTGGCATCTTTGTTCCACCAGGATGGAGCAGCCACTTCCTACTATCCAGTGTGGTGAAATCATCTTCTAACACTGTGTTACCTGAGATGTTTCCTCCAATAAGAATCTGAAACATTAGGAAAGGAATTGTTTTTGAAAAGATAAAATGTCTAGAAGTCTTCACAAACATACATGTGACATGGCATCCTGGAGAAGGAGAAGATTTACTGATCTATGCATATATATTCTCCTGGACCCAAATGGACAAATTTACTTTGTAAAGAGCTTAGATTATGAGGAAGGGGAATATCTTTTTCCTGTAAAAGGGCTCTAAGAAATCTGCTTAGCTATACAAATGTAAAGTTCAGGGAGGCGAACTCAATCCTGGACGAAGTAAAACTGCTCACAAAAATAGATGTTGGTAGGAGTAAAGTTACAGTGTCATTTTCCCTCCTGTCTGTTCAGCTGTACTATAATCTGGCACACTACTCTCTGATTGCATCTACTGATAGAACTGGGGAAATAGTCCCTGATTTACCATTGACTGTAAGACATCAGCGTTTAACTATTCAACAGCAACCAACATAGAATTAATTTTCCTTTGTTACTCTAAATTCAGTTTCTGATTGTTCCAAATTGTGTAACTACTTTCAATGAAGATACAGGAATGAAAGAGGTAAATTTTCTCATTTTTAAATGGAGGGACAGAAAGTAAAATTTTCATATAATCACAGAATAGTTAGGGCTGGAAAGGACCTTAAAATCATCAAGTTCCAACCTGCCTGCCATGGGCAGGGACACCTCACACTAAACCGTGACACCCAAGGCTCTGTACCACCTGGCCTTGAACACAGCCAGGGATGGAGCATTCACAACTTCCTTGGGCAACCCATTCCAGTGCCTCACCACCTTCACAGTAAGGAACTTCTTCCTTATATCTAACCTGAACTTCCCCTGTTTAAGTTTTAACCCGTTACCCCTTGTCCTATCACTACAGTCACTAATGAAGAGTAACCACATTGTAACCACATCATTAAACATGGCTGGAGTTTGGTTTCTGGGTTTCTCCTAAGGACATGAACTAATTCCTTTAAAATATTAATGCATAAATATTTAAGCAAGCTGAACTTGGGCAGCCCAATAACACTACTTAGAGCATAATCACTTTAGTAGGGTTTCTTGAGAGTTATAGCAAGTCACACAAGCAATATAATAATCTTTATAGAAGTAAGTCCTGAATACAAAACAAAATTTTGGTTTAAAAATTAGAAGATGGATATTGACTGTCATTTTTCCATAGGTTTTCCTATTACATTCTACCAAGCCAATTATATGTTTGGATAGATTTTAAGTGAAGGTTTTTGAACTCAGACTTGCATGTTGCATAGTAAAGCCTTCTGCAACGTGAACCAGGGGCTCTACCAGTGTATAAAAGACTTTCGTAGCTCCAAAAGGCTAGGAAAATTTTTCATACATGTTCAGGCACGTTCATAACCCCGCATGGAAACCGTGTATTAAAAACCAAGATTAGCAAACAGCAGTCGTGTGCTACTATTTTGCTAGATTATTATATACTTCTGAAGTATCTTTATGCAAAGCAGTTTTGCTTGGCGCAGTGAGATGACATATGCCAACCAAAGGGAAAAAGTAAGACTGAGAACAGTCTAAAGTTGCTTATAAAACCCCCAAAGAACCCAGAGGATTCCTTACCTGGTCGATTACCCAGGGACTGTAAAAATGCCCGTTCTCGGATGGTTGCCACCAGTGAAGCCGAGTGGAGCTGGAACGGGCCTTCGAGGGAATTTCCAGGGCAATGTATCGTCCCACATTGCTGGAGTTACTGAAGAGGAACTCCTGGAGAAGGCTCCACGTGAGGCCCCCGTTGAGTGAATACTGCAGCAGCACAGGCTGGCTCCTGGGGTCTGGCACCCCCTTGCCACATCCCAGTCTCATGAAGAACTGCACAAATCTAACAGGGGGGAGCAATTACTGGAAGGATTTCTTTTCTGTAACACCCTACATAACCAACTAGAGACACCTGGAGTTTGTCTGCTGACATAGCCCTGTGATTTCTTGCCGTAAGAGTTTGCTTCAAGAGACCTTACGATTGCCTTTTCAAAGCCTCCCAGAATATAAGTGGGCAGGCAGGTGGGATGACAAAAATTTGTTTTGCCTGTGTGATGGTTTGCCAGGCAGAAGAGGCTGAGCAAAGCTTGACATTTATGTTTTGACCTTTTGTTTGCATAACAGATGCTGTTCCAAATATCTGGAACATAATCCTGGGTGAAATTTTTATCCCTGTAGCCCATGAGCGCAGATTTTAGTGGCAGAAAAATAACAGTGCCCTAAGTCGATCACATTTTGTTATGAATTCGCTGAAATGCTTAAATTCAAAACAAGCATCCCGGTTTTCCATTGGCATAAACTAGGGAAAATCTGGACAGGAGAACAAAGCAACATTCATTTTCAGGGATCATTTTGTCCATTTACTCAGCCTGGGAAATTTGTCTAAATCACACCACTTAGATGTGCCGGCTTCCCTGAAGCCAGCCCAAGCCACCCAGGGACACCAGTGCTTTCATCCCCTATTTAATTGGCTTCTCCAAAGCAGCACAATAGACTTGTATCAAACTGTGAAATTCTTCCTGTTAGCTGATGCTCATAAATAGCTGTACGCTACATTTGGAGTGGAGGGAACCACTGCTGTAATGATATTTACCTATCGGACTCGCAGGGACATTACAAGTATTAATTCATGTTTGCACAGCTTTTGCACAGCATTAGAGTGTTGTATCTGTTCTAATTATTATGGCATTATTGCTGCCTGGCTCATGGTTAAATGAAACGGCGCAGAAGTTTTGTATCAGAAGTCTTGCTCTGGTTTGATCTGCAGGTAGATCCACTGGGACTGGAGGCTGTGGAGATCCTGGGCAGACAAAGCTTCAATAAAGCACCAGATCCGCAAGTCAATTAATTCTAGTCCTCACTGCGACTCACCCTTTCTCTTGCTACTATATATAACTTCTTTTGCTATAGATTGTATCTGCCTCCGTGTCCCAGACATGACATACTGCTTGTGCTGTAAAGGAGCACTGGGGACCCTCATGCATCAACGTATCAACTGTAATGGATTGGATTCACTGCTGGTGAGTCTTTGTGCCTTCTCAGATTTACTCCAACATTTGCCACACAATTCAAAGGAAATAAACCCAGGTGACCTTGTCTCTGTTGAATCTGTTCTATGTGGATTGCTCTTCTTTTATCTGAAATTTTACTCATATAGTAATAACCACCTCAAATATAGGTATCTAGCAGATAAAAAAGATATATTAAAATATCCCTCTTCTCATTCCACATATATTTTGCAAAGGCTCTGCCTATTTTGAAATGGAAAAGCAGAGTTTTCTTGCAGATCTAGTAACACTAAAATATGTGGATATTCTTCTACTAATTCAGAATTGAGAAAGATTTGATCAGTTGTGATACTTAAATATTCTCTCCTTACTTATATTTCATGCTGTGCATTTCCAGTTACTGGTATGTGATGGTGATATACTGTCCCTTATATTGAAAGTTTTAAAATACAGATTTAATGTGATGGTAGTGGATAGCGGATTGCAGAACCCACTCGGTTTCCATCCCCTGGTGCCAAGCTGGCTTGCAGTGCTAACAGACACCACTGCTCACCTGTGTACTTCAGAGGATTTCCTCATGGGAAAAGGGGAAGTTTTAATGTGACTACTGAGTCTAGTACCTTTAAAAATATCTATCGGGAATGCTGGTTCTCATCATTCCTGGCATAAACTCAAACCCTTTGCCAAGTTCTGTGCAGAACTCAGCACATCTGTGTCATAGCCAGATCTGTTGCGCTTTGCAGGTGGCCAATAGAATCAGCCTGGAAATTAAGAAAATCCCACTGCAATTACTTAGGTTGCTGAAGAGCTATTGCAGTCTGCCTTGCTCTTCAGAGAGCATAGAGTTATTTGTTGATAACTGTTGTTTTTCATAAGCATTAACAAGAAATTAAATGTATTGCTTTGTTTGCCTTTTACTCAGGCAGAAGCTATTTATCTCCATATAACACCTTGAGGTCAATGTATGCAAATCCAGCTACAGACTATCACAGAGAAGAGATAAATGATGGTTCTTTGAACACAAGCAATAAGGAAAACATGTCATTTAGTCTAATGGAGCAACTTACAAGACCTCTTGTGTCTTTTATTAAACAATCTTTTAATTTTATATTGGTCTAGGAAATCAAAACAGTGCAGAGAATTGATGTTTGTGTTTACCAAGTCCTGAAAAAGGTTTGCTGTGAGGAATCTTACAAATTACAGGGATCTTTAATATTACACTTCACTGAGGCTTAGCTAACTGCTGATCTAAAAAAATATAATGGTTAGAAATTAGGCACCTTTATTGACTATAACGCTCCCCAATCATTTAAAGCTTCAGTGCTAATGAAGACAAGTCAAAAAGAGATAAAGTGCCTGTTAAAGTGTTTCTCACAGAACATTAGAGAGGAGTAGGGTGTTTATAAAACATCAGTGGAAAAAAGTCCTGGAGAAAACACAATCTCTCCAAAGTAATAATACAATGATATAAGCTAAGATACTGAATACTTGGAAAACAATGCCGATTAGTTAGCATGCATGCAATTAAGATGTGGTTTAATTTATATAAGTAGAATTTTTTTCATCCGGCTTGCTTAGCATGTCTCACTCATCAAATATCTACTCTGCAGGCTGTAATGATACAACATAATCTCTAAATACACTAAAAATATTTGGTTTTCAATTGCTGTGCTCAGTGTAGCTGGTGACAGCTTGATGGGAATTTCTCAGTGAATTATTGGAAACAAATGTGCACAATAAGGGGAAAGTAAGCTTCAGAAATTAAAGAATTATGAGATGATGAATTTAAGAGCTATACTGGCAGCAGAATCTCCTGTTTCAGCAATGGCTCGTAATATACCAAACTGCAAGACAAGCAGAGCGTGTGACATGCAATCGATTTCTCATGTTATGCATTTAAGAAATAAACACTTGCACAAGCTACTGAAGGCGTGGCATTGGATCCTGGAGTTCTTCTTCTTATTCAAGGGAAAAAGTAATACTTAAATGGTTAATCCCATTAAAGTTCAAGTTAGATTTAATTTAAAATAGTAACAGTGGTTAAAATTGAATATTTGCTACAGCAAGGACCACAGAAAATATCAGCTTGCCTTGACCACAGTAGGGTCACATATGAATTACTCTTCAGTATATTATTTCTTCAGTGAAATCCTGAAAGAACTTTGAAATTGTGTTACCTGGCTTGTGACAAATCTAGGTCTCGAGTCATCAGCATACGTAAACCTTCTTCATTGAAGAATAGGTTGTTTCCTCCAGACATGATACCACATTTCCTTGATGTCTTTCCACCACTCACAAGCAGGAATCTATCTGACTCCAGCTGACCTGAATACACAGTGAATACATATTTATGATTTACTCTAAATGTGCCTTCTGCAAGAGTACTATTTCCAGAGGATGAGAGCTAAATTAACATCACACACAGAGTGAAGAAACACCCAGTATTTGCGATTCAGTGCATCCTAGAAAACTGCCATGAGTCAAAACAAACAAACCCAGAAGAATGAAATCCGGGATCTTATTCTCCAGTTACGCACAAGAGTTTCTACTTTTCTTCATTTTTCTTAAGATACCAACGAAGTACTCAGGTCTATAAAGAAACTTTGGGTACCACGTGGTAGCACTCAAGCAAGGGCTGGCAAAAATTAAAATGAACAGCAGCACCTATGAAGGGATGAGTTTGATTCACAAACGTGCTCTTCTTGCCATGCTTTCCGGCAAGGGAAACCTCAGGGTGGTTTTAGAGCTGTGGACATAGATGCTGTGTGTGCCCTGGCAAGCATGAGACTTTGAGTTCCCTCCTGCCTACACTTGTTTAGGGTCTGCCATGCCTTCTGAGGAGTGGCCCTCACCACTGAGACACACACTCTGCCCTAAAACCGTATTTGTCATATTAAGGCTACTTATACTTCCCATGTGAGAAATAAGACAGCCTTAAAGCCCTCCACTGTTTGCTTCACTTGCATTCTGTCTGTACTGAAGTCAAACTACCATCATTTTCCTCTGAAATTATTTTCTACATGTAGAGTTTCAGGAAATTCTACGTCAGTGAATATCTTGTATTCCACAGCATTCGCAGCTTCACCAAGAGTCGGACACTCCAAAACAGACAGTGATAGCCATGAGACATTCACAAACTGTGCTTGAGAATGAGGCCTGAATTGCTTGGTTCATGGGAATACCTCCACAGCATAAATTATATTCAGAACCATGCAGGGGTGAGGAAGACTTCACTGTTTTATCCCTTGAGCCATGGATTCCACTAAGATGGACAGGTAGAATTCAAACTCCTCCCAAAAAATGATACCTTCAAAATCATCCTTAAGGAAGTCAGCATTCTTGGTACTTATTTTGCAGGTTGGCCCAGAGTAGCCAGGGTCACAGATGCACTTTGTGCCATTGATACAGCTGCCGTGCCCACTGCACATCTCCTCGCACTGCGGGCCGATGTACACATTGTCAATGGCCCAGGTCACTGGCTGGGATCCAGCAGGGTAAAATCCTTGGTACCATCTGAACCTTGCCAACCTGAAAAGGCATAAAGGGTATGTACTTTAAATAACAGTTCCACCTTTTTTTGTACTTCCTACATAAACCGTACTATGCATATATGTGGTATTCTTTTTGTTGAAAATGGTTTGACAAATTGCTTAATTCTGGAAACTGACTGCTATATCTAATTCCTTCAGCACCTCATGCATCTTCATAGTGATATTCAAGCCAAGTACTGACAGAAATAAGAATAACATCATTCATTAGCTGTAATATCAGAACTGAATGACTGACTTGAAAATGGGATTCTAAATCTAACCACTCTTCTCTGTTCTGTTCACAGGGAGGATGAATGGATGTGGTCTGAAGGATTCCCTTCTGTTTTGGTGTACAGTGTCTGGGGCAGACTGAGCCACTTTCACCCTCTCCTGGAGAGTGAAATCCTACATGCTGCCACCCTCTCTGCAGTGAGACCACACAGTGGAGCTGGGATGGGTGGATCTCACCCTCAGTTACATGGAAAGAAAATGTTATTTCCCCTGTCACCAGGTATTCAGCTTACTGTTGGGCAGCTTAATCTTAAAGCAGTCTGGTATTGCAAGTTGTTAATTTAAACTATATTCTCCTTTGGGTGCTGTTCTGTCATTTTTAATTTGCCTTCTTAGTGTCAAAGCTGCATACAGAGGACTGACTGGGGAAGGAGGGAAAACAAATTGAGATGGGGAAAAACACTTGAGAGACTAGTTTTATTCCCAATTGGGAAAATGCTTTGAAGGGGGAAGGAAACCAGTAGAGTGAGAAGGGAAAGACACTTAATTGCCTTCCATGTTTAATGTTTTAGAGATATCTAAATGCAGCAGGTATTATTGGCACAGGTAGCTGGTGAGTTTTTTCTCTTGGTTTGCTAAAAAGGAATTTTTATGAGGGGATTCAGGTGATAAGGGGTAGCTGATGGCTGGGAATGCTACTAAGAGTTTCAAGAAAGGTTCCCAAGAGCCAGAGCTCTGCTGGATGTAAAAAACATTGATTTTAGTGTGTCCTGAGGGGAAGGACTCAAGTGTGAGGCTGGAGGTGTTGTAACCTCCTTTTCAGAGGAGATCTCTGCCGCACAGGCTAGATTGATTCCACCCCAAGGCACGTCAGCTCCTTCCCTCAGGCTTCGGAAGGGTGAAACGTGACTGAAGCAGAGAGTGGAACACTGGTCTCGCTGAAGTCAGTAGGGGTTTCTTTACTGACTCAACAGGCCCTGGGCTTTTCCTTCAGGACTTAACTGGAATACTTATTCTTAGTTACAGCTGCCTGCTGAGAACATGTATTAATTTGCAAAATAACATACGTGGTGGAAATAACTGAAAATGTCCTCATCTTCTTTTAAATATAACCAAAACTCTGGGGATGAAAAGGGGGAGCGGTTTTTTAGAATTACATAAGCAGTCAGGTTTGGATTTTCTTTTTTTCTTATTATTCCAGTGAAATTTGGTAGAGAAAATCCCTCTTCATCCCTCTGGCCCAAGAATTTCATGGCACTGAATGCCTGATGGAAGCGGCTCCTTGCTGCTGGGTTTGGCTGGCTATCAGCAATTGGCTTCTGGCCTGGTGCGTTGGGAAAGAAATTGGAGGGAAGGCAAGCAAACAGGACAGAAATACTCAGGAACAGAGGACTAAATCAAAACACTTGGAAGGTTTAAATGAGTTAGAAATCTGCATTGGCAAAATTTTCTTTCGAAGGGATGCATTAGTGGTTGTGTAAAGGGTCAAATAGCTGTTTTGGAAAAAAACAGAAGGACAAATGGGCTGCTGCAAGAGATGGTGACCTATTCCATGCTTGAAATGATAACTGTCATAAACCAGAAGCTTCAAGTTTAAAATTTAAACATCTCCTTAAATAATTAAACATTCAGGCTTTCCAAGTTTGGTTCTCATCTTTTGTATAGGTCTTTTCATACTTTCAGAGGCAGATAGGGGGGCACTCATTTAGTGGAGGGCCCGTTGAACGCAGTGGTTTCATAAATACTCCATCTCTTAGTTGCATAGCTCATTTTCATTCTTATGTGCTACAGTTTAACCCTTAATGATATGATCTTCTACATAAACTGAGTTGATGCTAGCAGACAGTTTCCCCTGAAAAAAAAATCAGTACTGTTTTAAACTTTGAAAAGTTACGTATTATTATTATGCCTGCTAGCACATACTGGTTTTCTATACTACGTATCTGTTAGCATCCAATCTGGTTTGTTCCAAACTTCCAGTTTCTAAGTGACTGCAGCAGAGAGATTTACAGCTGCAAGAAAACCTCGAATATTTAGATCAGTCCATTTCCTTACACTGAAGTAGAATCAGGTTTATAATAGCTCATATTTTACTGCATTTTATAATGACTCTCAAATTTCATGCAAGAATATTCATGATTAATTCAAATAGCTAATGCACTGCAGTAAGGAACATTCAAAACTCTTTAAGGACAGTCAATTTTGCATTAATTTTACCATGAAATACACTTCCATAAAAAAGTCACCAATCAGAAGATGTATGCATAAATAGGACATAATGTGTGGTTATTCTACATTAGCATTAGGCACAACATATTTTTGGGAATCACCTGAACACTAACAACACTGAGGACAAAAAGGAGAGAAAAAACATTCATCTGGTTTGCTCTGGTGCTGCAGGTCTTACGCACTGCTCTTGTGCTTGGGAGAACACTTTGGATGGAAAACAGAAATGAAAGCAAACCAACAAGCAGCTGGGCAGGAATAGGAGCTGGACACTTACCCACAGAGATGCAGCTTTCCGAAGTGAATGACCTCCCTTCTCCAGCCCTGCGTGGTGCCTGCATAGTAAGTGCTACTTGTGTGATGCTCAGTGGAGCACAGGGAGCTGAGGTGGCTGCTACTGCTATAGCACAAGGGGAGCAGCAGGTGCCAGGTTGCCCCCAGGTCTCGTGAGAACTCCAGTTTCACCGGGTCAGCAGAGGAGCTATCAGTGGTGCAGCCGATATTGATCTGGGGGCCAAGACATGAAATGCAGAAGATGACACAAGGCAGGCTGTGGGGCTCCTAGACTTAGTCAGCCTCCCCCATTTGGTACAGTATTTATTTAGCCCAGGAAAACAGTGATTTGGGAACTCATTTAACAACTGGGATGATGCATTCAAGACATGCACATGAACATGAACTCTTGCGTACTGCCCTGCCTGTCCTTGGGCATATCGCCCTCTGGCACATCACAAAATGAATGTAATACGAGACTCCCAACTACTTCTATTAAGAGTAATCAATGAAATTAATTAGACAAAATCCCAAAGGAGAGCTGCTAACATTGCTGGAGCAAATGCATCAGCTCTTGCAGTCCTCTGGCAGGTATTGAAGTAATCACAGCACCAAAACAATGTGAATTTTTAAAACCAGAAATATTAAAACAAAATGTGCAAATGTAAACTTTTTGTTAAATTGCTGAGCTGCACTATGGTTGCCTTTTATGTCACACTTCCAAAAAAACCCCTCCTTGTGCCATATATCATTTCAATATGTTCTTCAGCTTTCCTACTGACTACACAGCACTAAAAGAGTTTTATAGCTGGATTGGATTTAGATTCAATGTCTCACCAAAACATAGCTTGGCAGGGTCAAATTCCTCAGGGTGTTCTTACAAGATTCCCAGTGTAAAGAACAGTACATAAGGTAGAAACCTTACACAACAACCATTCTACTACTGGGAAAAAAAAAAAACAAAATGATGTTTTGTACAGAATCTGAGACCTATTCATGCATGCATTCAGTGCAAATCAGTCTTTCACAGTGATATTAAGATGTTCATTTAGTTTCAAATTGCTTATATAAAAGAGGAATTAGTTCCCTTACAGGATGTCCCTGTTATGTAAAATAAGATGTAATATACTTACCATGCAAGAAATAAAAGCCATTGCTGATGAAATACAAAGTCTGTACAAAAATTATGAAACATTTAGGGTTTTACATATCTTTGTAGTAGAAAATCAGTGTGTTTCTAACACGCTTCTCTGTAATGAAAATCTATGTATTTCTAAAACCCAGTAATACTTAGAAGTGTGCATGAATGTTTTAGATCATATTTCCTTCATCACTCTTCAGCACACATGAATCTCACCAACCTGCAGTTGTCTAGAAGGGCTGTCTACTCATCTGGAAGCTTAGAGAGATGATTAAACCAATATAGGTTTTGACTCTTGAGACATAGAGAGAAACTCTACTGCATTATGCATACTTCATTTATACTAATGTCCTCAAAAAAGTGAGCTGAAAACAATGTTATTACCACATATGGAAGTAAGGATGCAGATTTTATGAGGTTAATGCTCTGAAGACTCACAAATATCTTAAAGTGACCTCAAACATTTTTGTTCTACAGGATGCAATCTATATTTTAAAACAAAAAGTGGTTTGCACTCAATAATTTATGAATTAGATGCATGACAAACTGAAGCGTGCAAGAGTACACAACTAAATGTAGTTTTCTTGGAAAACTCTTAGTATCATTCAGTAGTTGTTCATGAACTGGTATCATTTCCTGTTTAATGCTACAGCATACTATGTCTTTGTTGAAACCAGCCTTGTAATTGCAGCATGGCAATTTACATGAAAGAATCTTTTACACTTTCTTAATGACAATATAATGACCTCTCTAAATTAATAAATACTAGGCAAAATGGTTAATCCTATCAGAAGCTGCCATAGCCAATGTCCAGTTTGGATTTAGACAATGAACCAGAAGACTATGCATTGTCATTGAGGTACCTGTTTCCACTAACTATATGTGAAGCACAAAAAGTATGCTCCTTAGCTTTAGATAACTCCCTAAGATGGCATGAATTCAGGTCATCATAGCTAAAGAACAGCTTCCGCTAGAGCATCTATGAAAGCATGGGTGGAAGAAAAAGGAAGACAGAACCTTGGCTCTGAGAAAGTGCAGTTTAGCCATTGGGTAGGAAAAATGAATTTCTAGTGTCGCAGATGAAGTCCATAGCTCTCCAGTGGGTCAGGTCGTGGAAATGCTGCATACTTAAAATAATAGGCATGGTCAAAGTAGTAGTTTAGGCAAGAAAGTAGAAGACTTTGAGGCAGAATTTTCCCTCATCTCTGCGTTAAAAAGCTTCATGATACACCCACATGAGAGAAAGTAACATTAAAGCAGTTAAGGTGAAATTATACAGGCTTTTCTACTTGGCAATTATAACAGCTGGACAAATACACCAAAGAGCAGAACCTGAAAGAACACAACTCTAAGCAAAAGGCAAAATAACTTTCTGAGAACAAGTACCTCAAATTGGATTATAGTGTTTTCATTTACACTCAGGTCCCTTGTTGTGATGGAGTGTTCCCCAACTTCATTTGAAACAAATACCATAGCCGAATCTTCTTCCCTGTAAGAAAAAGAAAGGAATACTTTAGATTCAGTTTATTACATTGTCACTTCTTTTTAATTTATTGCTGAGAGTTGCTTACGGAGCTCCTTTAGATGAATATGGGCAATAAAGCCCAATATTTCCACCAGGATAGAAAAACCAATTGTCCTCTTTGGGACCAAAGTCAAATGTATCCAAAAGGATCATGGGGTTCTTTAGGTTATTCCCGTCAATAATGAAGTCATCCATAATCCAGATTTCTTCTTTTTTGCCTACAAAGAAAAAGGGAACATTCCTATTAAGAACTACTACCAGTACTATTAGAAGGCAGAACAGTAACCAGTATTTATGGATTACAAGGAGAAAAGGGTGGTAAAAGCATGGCTTCACTATTTTCATTTTCCATGAAAATGGACATGGAAGATGGAAAATTTTCATTTTCCATTAAAATAATTCCCATACTGCTCTGCAGCCTGATCCTACAGAATTAGTTTTTATTCCTTTAAAATTTGTAGAAGTCACATTAAAATGGAAGAGTGAAAAACCTGTGTTGAATGATTATCTCCTGTTTAAAGCACATTTACTTTTGAAACTCTACATCAATGTCTTCTTTCATTAAGAATCATCTAAAAGAGCAGCTGCTGTAGAGCCCAAGCAGTCTGAAAGGATGTTTTCATCCTATACATTTTTCCTCGCACTTAGCAGTTTGTGCTGGCTGGCAAGAGCTCTTTGAGAGAGAAGGAAACTCTGAGGGACCTTCTCTCCAATGGATTATGAATTCAAATATGTTGGAAAACTGGTGCTTTGAAACTGGAGAGGAAAGAATAGATTGCCAGATCTTTTGTGTAACAGTGTTTTTCATCTATCTAAAAGCCTTTGTGTTGATCAGAGAAAGTCAAAAGGCTTCTTTAAAATAAAATTCCTGCTAAAAGGTAGCCTCCACAAGAACAGTTTAGTCAAGTGTTTTAGGCAGAACCCATTAGAAGAATGAACTAGAACTAGATTCTTAGGACCAGATTTGAATTTGTTAGAGGTGTTCTAGGAATACATGACTGCTGTACCATTGTGTCTAAATGATCGCTGGGATTCTTTAGAGCCCTTACAGTCAGCTCCTGCTAAGATACGTGCTCAGAGTAACTGAGAGCAGAGGAGAGCTTTCTTCAGCTTAATCAGGAGGAATGAGCTGTGTTCCTCTTGTGGTTTTCTACAGTTCTTTACAATTTAATCAAAAGATTAACTGCTTACTACATACTGTTTCTAAATAGGTTTTTAATGCCTAGTTAATTCTGAGCAAGGTAGGCCCAGTTCCAGTTTACACTTGGGACACTTTTGTATAATTGGAGCATTCTGATGGGGCCTCAGTGTAAATGAGAATCAGGTCCATTAAAAATAATGAGAAGAACCTGAGTGAAGTTAACAATCAGTGTTGCTTGATCTCCCAGGCCCTCCAGGACCAAAGCTGATGGTAGTCTTCTGCATACAGACAAGGTGTATTAGGTTAAGGTATGTTCACTTTAAAGCATACAGCAGCAGGAGTTCTAAGAACAGTAAACATAATCCTGTGATAATTTTAGTTGAAGGAATTAAAATATAAGACAATATGAATTAAGGGTTTCTATTACTGTTGAGTTAAAAAATCTAGCCTCTTACAGATCCTGAGCTGTGCAAGTGTGGACCTGGAGTCCCATGGCCGTCTCTTCCTTACCGTTGTTGTAAGGTTGCCAGAGCCTGAACCTCGTTGCATTGCTTTGGGCTGCATAGGGCAGAGGAACATTAATAAAGAGGACATCTGTGGTCTGTGTGAAGTAAAACTCATCTATCAGGTGCCAAATGATGCCACCGTTGACAGAATATTGCAGCAGGATGGAATGAGACCTCTCGGGGGTGCCTGGAGCAGAAAGGACATGCATTTACATTCATTATAATACAGATTTAAAAATTACTGGCTCAAAAGTACTTCTTCAAGTGTAAGTACAATTGAGTTACTCTGACACCTATTAAAGTACGGACTTCCTCTAACAACAACTTAAGCTGTTGAGATGTTATATGTGTATTGTACATCATGTATTGTACATATATATATCTTCCTGTGCTTTCCCTTGTTTGTTCACAAAATAATAATGAACTAGAGGCTAAATCTACATTGCTGTTCATGATATGTATGGTCACAGTTAATTACTTATATGAGAACCTATCTCAGTGGAATAATTTTTTAAATTAGAACAAATCAGCTCCTACCACAGACATTTTTTTCAGAAATTCAGTATTTATTTGCTTGTTTTTCTCAGGTAGCAGACATTTTCATCACCATCTGTAGCACACACAGATAAAGACACAGTGATGTCCTCACAAATTTATAATCTATGGCCCTGACTGCAGACACGGATATGAGCCTATTCATGCCCAGAAATCCTATAATTGACAGAAAGCACTGAGGATCTCAAGTAGGGTGTCTTAACGATAACAAGAAAGAGGTAATAATCTGTGCTTTAAGCTGGGCCTAAAAATCAATGGTGGAACTGAAAGTAAAATTTTCATTTTCTGACTCCTAGTTCCTTCTTTTTTTACTTCAAACCTTAAAGAGTCAATAAAGGCTCTTTACAGCCCAAGCTATGAACAGACACTGATTAGAGCCCAGTACTCGCACTTGATGCTGGTTACCCTGTACAAGCTTAGTCCCCAGTGCGTGCCTGGCCTGTGCCTGACTTGCTCACCAGGAACATCAGTGTCTGAGTGACAGTATCCCTTAGCTGAATTCTCACTCAGACAAATTTAGATTCCCCATTCCCTTCATAGTGTGGCCCAGTGATGGCACATCCCCAGAAACTCAGTCTGAGGGCAGCAAAAGGACTAAGGGACAGTTTCTTCATCCTTGCCTCACTGTGTGCTACTGTGCAAATTTCTCACATGTTCTGCTCTTAAATTAACTAAATTTGCTGAAGCCAACATGCCTGATGTGCATGCTCCTGCTCCTCTCTGCTCCAGTACAGTGTCTCTCTTCAACCAGCATGTGTGGAACACAGCAGGGAGGAGACTTTTGCAGTCAGGAGCTAATTTCAGTTTATCTGTGGCAATTAACAGTAAACAACACATTGGTCTTACTGCTTAGAGATGAGAGATGTGCCCAGCTATATTAATTTGCATTCAATATTAGGGAGCTTGTTTGGACTAAGTCCTGGGTCCAGGCCTAGGGCTAGTATTTAATGAGGAAAGATTTCTCATGGAATTTCACTGCTTTACCTCTTATGGGCCAAGTGTCAAAATCCAGCCTTGAGCCTTTGGCTATTCCTGCCTTTCAGAATGACACTTTTTAATCATCGTGTTTTTTGAATATTTTGGCAAGAATTATGTGTAGAAATGTTTCCAAGGCATAACTTAACTTTTTGAAAAATAAAGTCTTCACAAGATTTTACTTTTAAACATGAACTATTGGACGTATTACTGTTTTGGGGAATGTTATGGTTTTCAGTGTTATTATTTTCTCTCTTTTCCATAAGTACTTAACAATGGTAACAGATAGCCAAATATATATGGTTAAATGTCAACTAAAGGGAATCAAACTTAATTCAGAAAGAGCTACATTTTTACTTGCCATACCAAGATTTTGCTAAGAAGAAAGCGGTGGTTCAAAACTATTTTTATGCTGTCCTTTGGCAAATGATGAATTAGTTAGGATCCAGTCCCAGAGTGCTGAGCTTCCTGCAAAAGCTATGGACATCTTCCACCAAAGGGAGAGGAGTTCTTGGATGTTGAGACTTCAAACTGGACATGCCAGTTCTACAAATAATGCTGGGAGAAACTTCTGAAATCACATGGGGATGACTCAAACCCTCACCCAAGTTAGTGCTTCTCCACTGTGTCACACCTGACTTGGGTAAAATTATTTTACAAAGCCAGAATGGCAGGGGCTTAGAGCAGGGGAAGACTGAATCATTGGTTTGAAAATACTTGTACTAGGGAAACTGTCTTGTTACACCAACGTGTAAAGTTGGCTTGCAAAGTCTGACTATCCTTCATATACAACTGAATAGAATTACAGCATTTTCATCATCTCTAAGATACCTAAGGAAGTCAAATGATAAGAGCTTTTAATGCAGTGGACTGAAGCTTGAAAAGGAAAACCCAGTAGTAGTTCCTTATTGGTCCCTGATTTACTTACGGCACTTTTATGATGTAAAAACACGATAAATTTTTTTTTTTTTTTCCAACACTTTGCGAAATCCCTAAAAAATCTTGTGCTATTTTATTTCTCTTCTGCTCTAAGACTGTACTAGCTGCGCTGTTTTTGACACCACCACAGTTTCCTTTTTCCTTAGGAACTGCATAGATGATCATGTAGGCTGGTAGCAAGGTAGGGATAATGCAGAATCTCAAACAAGTTCCCATATTATCTGTCATAAACTGATGTTCAACACTGATGTTGAAAATGTAAATCCATATTCTTTTCTGTGATGCTACTACACATGAAGAAAGCAGAAGTGATAGGAAATCGGCAGTGATCTTACCTTTGGCAATAAATTTAAATGAAAACTGGATGTACACGGTATTAGCGCAATCTAGATCTCTCGAAACAAGCATTCTCAGTCCTTCCTGCAAGTACAGAAAATATAGAGTGAATCTCAGTTCCCATTATTGAAGAAGCTTACTATTATCTGGATGTTGTCCGTAACTGACTGCTGGTGGCAGTGAGAGAGGGAGAAATTTCTCCTAAGCAGAAAATAGGGACAGTGACAGCCTTGGCAATGTGAGCCATAGTAATGGAAAGAGCTAGATATGGGTGTGTGTCACCACCAGAGGCACACCTACACTATAAGGTACAGACACAGGTACAGCTCATTCAGTTCATGCTCTGAACCATCAGGATGTGATCTGATCTGCAGGCCCTGACTTACTCAAATATTGAGTCCAAGCTAGTATACTTCTTTTTTTGGCAAATTGTATGGTAGCCAAGCACCTTCATTTCCAGGCAGGAAGACTCCTCCCTAAGAGCTCTTTTCTGTCCCTCAAAAAATATTTTGCACAAATGTCCTGTTATGGTGCAACCTCTTGACTTAGAGCAATAAAGAAAGGGAGCAGACAGGAAAACTCATAATGACCCTTAAAGCCCTGTCCATCTCTACAGGTGAGCTCAACATTGAGTGGATCCTGGGGCAAGAGCCAGTCCCTGTTTTGCAGAGATCTGGCAAACCACCTCTCAGAGTTTGCCCCTTCCTCAGACCCATTCCCCCAGGGAATGACCTGCAGGAACAACCAATCCAGGTTTTAGACAATTCACATCCTGTGATTTGTGATTTAAATGATGATTTAAAAGAGGTTGAACTGGAGTCAATCTTTTGCAAAGAAATATTTCTAAAGAATTAATTTCTACACCAAACTTTATTAAACCTTCCTTTTTGGGAGCACATGAATTCACAGTGTCAAAGGAAGAGTCATGTGTGACCTTAAAATTTGTGTTCTTATGTGAACAAAAGTCTTTCTATGATGTGTTTTGTTGAAGAACTGAGAAGATCAGAAAATACTACATTTCCTGGCCTTTTTTAACCTGTAATTAACAAAAAATCCTGAAAGACCTAGAAAACTTCAAAATGATAGAATTAAGTAAAACACATGCTAATTACTAATTACGTAAACTTTGATTACATAGACTACAGAATAATTTGTATTATTTGAGATACTCAAAAGCCGGTCAGGGGATTTCAAGACACAAACCCAATCAATTGTGATGTGTACCATATATCCAAATCACTCACTTGGCCTCAGAAATCTCAGCCACAGAGTTTCATTCTTTTCCTTTGGTGGTTAAGGGGGAATTTATGCCATAAATAAAAGTAATGGCCAACAAGCCCTTTTGTTCATAAAACCCAACTGTGACAAACGTGGTGCATATTTAGGGCAGGAAAAGATGAGAGAAATTAAAATGTCAAATTTGAGCCTGAAGACTCTGACATAAACATATGGGGGGAAACAACAAAAAAATTACTTTCTGTTTTAACTCTACTGGGTTTTATTCATGTTTTCAATGTAAGCAATCTCTGACCCCTTTAAAAATGAGAGCTGTTCCAGACTTGATGGTGTCACCATTCAGGTTTCCCCTCTCAGCACCGTAGACCTCAGGCCAAAGGTCTGGATGCAAGTTACCATTGAAATCATCCTTCAGGACAGACGGCAGAGGAATGACAGGGACACAGTACGGACCACCAAAGCCTCTGTCACACCTAGCAACAAATCGGGAGGAAAAGGTGTTATCCATCTGGCCTAGATAAAACAACATCCTTTCTATGAAGCAGGTTAAGGAGGTTGCTACTTACATGCAATGACCTGCATCACAGATGCCGTGGCCTGAGCACATCCAGGGGCACCCTTTAGCCAGGACCACGTTATCAATAGCCCAAGAATCAACACCAGAAGCATAGTTGTACTGAATCCATCTGAATCGTGTTCTGGGAGAGCTGGAAAAAGAGTGAATGTATTTCAGGCTTCAAAATGTATGCTCCGCATAGTGCTAAATAATAAAGAAAAATCTCATAGACTTTAGGAGAAGAAAAGCACATTAATAAGCATGACCCCCTGTACTTAGAAAAGATTCATATTCCAGTTTCAACTGGACGTTTCAATTTCTTAGGTTAGTTCTTTAGGTAATATTGCAGCAGACTCTAAGGGAAGGTGCCCAAAGTGAAAATTTAGGAAGAATATTGCTGCTACTCTTGCTGGTCATAGAGTGCTTTGAAGAATTACAGAACTATTGAGAATAATGGTAAGCAACATCATCATCTATTATTTCTAAACTAGAGCATAGTTTTATTCAGAGAGATGGTTTCCAACATGCCTGCCACATCCATTTACAACCGTGTGATATCACTAGGAGGCAGGCAGAACTCCTCCTGGTCAAAAACATGGAAGTGGCACAACCAGTAACATGTGTTTTGACTTCCTGAATGCCATGACTAGCATGACATTGGATGACAACTTATGTGCAGTGACAGAAAATATGTTTATATGAAAGCAAGGGTCAGAGCATTAATTCTTGCTTTTTACTGGGTAAATGTTAGAAAAGCTTGGTTTAGCATTCCCATTCTTGCTATCACAGATTATAGGCAAGACTTCAAAATTCACTCATCCAAAGTTGTTCCTTCCTTAAGTTCCTGCAGTTCAGATTATGTCTGATGAAATATTTTGAAGTGAAACTTAAAATTCCAGTGGTGTGACAGCACACGTTTAATAATTTAAAAGACATGAAGAAAATTCCCAAGCTGGGAGCTGTTTGCTCAAATTAGATCAGCAAAATTTTTATCACGCTAAGCAGGCAGAAGAGCAGTGCTCACTTGGTTGAGGGTGGGAGGTAGACTGTTATTCTCTTCCAGTTTTGGAATCTTTCTGAAGTGTAGATGGAGCTCTCGGTGTAGTGCTGACAGCCGATGGTTGGAGGGACACATTCCTCTGTCACCAGGTGCCAGTCTCTCCCATTGTTTAAAGAATACTGCAAATGAATACTATGGGAATTGCTGTATGGCTTGCTGCAACCCATGCTCAGCTCAAACTGCAAGAATGTGGAGGATGATACATGGAAGTCCCAAGTCTCTGCATAACGAGGTTTTCCTAAGTAAAGAGAGAAAAACAACAATGAAGAGAATATACCTTATGCATGTTTTCAGTACTGTCCCTCAGACACAGTATGTGGATATTCCATGTGGTATATGGATAATACAGATATGGTATCTGTATTTTCTATATTTATCTATATTTATCTGTATAATACAGATATGGTATCTGTATTTTCTATATTTATCTATATTTATCTGTATAATACAGATATGGTATCTGTATTTTCACCTTTTTTTCAGGCTTCTCTTCCCTGCAGATTTCTTTATACCTGGATTTGTCTGTACCTCCCATTCTGTAAAAACTTGACTATAATTTATAAACCAGACTCACACAAATCTATCAATGTTCTATGCCACATACCAATGTTTTCGCTGAACATCAGAGCTGTATCCATAGACAGGCAGTCGATGTCTACTTGACCTCCTTGTATTCTGTACCAGCTTGCTTGTAAATCCACAGTTCCATCAAATTTATCCTGGAAGCCAGTCTGAGAGCTGTCATTCATCCCTATAAGGACATCGTCCAAAGCCCATTGGGCTGAATGCTTCCCTATAAAAAGCAGAACAGGCAGGTTAGTGGAGTCCCTATAAGTTATTTTTTATGCCCATATGCTGTGTTCACACAGTGAGCCATGCTCAGCCACATAGATTTAGCACTGCTAAACAAGACTAAAACATTGCTCAGGAGGAATCTGAACTCTAGAGTATCTTTCTATTTTGGATAAACACAGGTGTTTCCCTCTTCATTTCTCAAACTTCAGTGCCTTCATCATCATCATATGCTCTCCCTGTGTTTGAATAGACACACCCATAGTACCTAGATTGAGGATTTTCATTTTATGGGTCACAACCTTCCTGACATTCCCCACAGCCAAGGTGGAAAGGCCTCTGTCTAGTTCCCAAAGTACCTTTTGTACAGAGAAGGATAGTACATAAAGGAAAATGCAGAAGGCGCTTGATATAAATGATATTCATAGAAGTGCTCTGCTCCTTCCCAGAAACCTCTCTTCTCTTGCTGTCCAGCCTACAGGCACCTCAGTTCACCATCATCTCCAGCCCTTTTCTCCCTTCATTTCAATTCACCTTTGTAGTGGCATGCTGAAAATGCCATTGTACTGTGCAATCACTGCCCTCACAGGAGCAGAAGAAAGTCTTGACAACAAATTGTGAGCTTGCAACAATGTGCTTGGGCTTCTGTCTTGCTACTAGGAAGAACATGAGCCGATGGGACCACTCTGCACTAAGTTATGGCAGACGGAGGACAGTCGATGAAGGAGCTAATATCTGTAATGAGGAGCGGTTGTCACCTATGAGCACTGCTATGGATGGTGGTATTTCAACCTCCAGTCATAAACTCTCTCTCTTACTGGGAGCCAAAGGACTGCCATCAGGTGGTCTTTGAGTGACTGCTTTCAGCAAGGACAGATGTCATCAAGGTGCCCTCAGAGCAGATGGCCACAGGCAGGATACAATTAGAGAGCAACAGGTCTGACATCAACCACTCACCAGTGCAAATGATCACAGTGGAATGACTGTCTGTGGTGCACTCCTTGCTACTCAGCATTTTTCACAAATGAACTGGATTCTTAACTAAATCACATCCTTCTTACCTTTCCCACTCTCCTGGCTAGGGAGAATAATTAATTCCAGCACATACATTGTAAGAAAATGTATGAATAAAAACCAACCATCAAAGTGACAAATTATGACCCAGAAGCTGCGTACCATAATTAGTTGAATGTAAGCTGTACACTTTTCTCACCAGGGAATTGCTGTTAAAATGTACTTTGCTTATTTCTGAATATCACCTTATATAAGGAAAGACTTTTAGTCAGGATACTTCTAATAGCAGTAATGTGCTCCCACATAAGATGGAAGCTCTCACGGTGGCTTTAGGTATCAGGCTGCACCAGGGTTTTACTTTCAGCTGAAGATGTGGGAAGTGTCTGAGTGGGCTTTGGAGGTACAGCAGAAGGCAGAGGAGGAGGGTGCTGCGACACCAGAAATGGCAGGGGATAGGGGGGTCCTGGAATATGGAGATATTAAAACAGTGAGCTGGGAACCACAAGGTAGGCAGATTCAAGGCCAAGTTATGCTTCCTCTTCCAAAAGAGAGGAAAAATGACATAAAGTGGGTACGCCATTTTACATCTCAGGCCATTCTATACTCAGGTAAATCCTCTAATCTTATTTAGGCTTATGTGTGCAATATACTTTTCCTGTCCCCTCTGTTATCTCTCAGCATCTTTGGTTTAAACTTAGGTCTTATACAATTTTACTCTTAAGTCCACTATTCTGCATTGTGCTATAAAAGAAAATCACATCTGCAGTGTGACTGAGGAAAGCCTGAATATGCTCTTACAGCACTCAGCCATTCATCAGACTGAGGTTTCTGCAGAACATGTCCATACTGAGAAACATTGACATGCGGGTTGTGTAAAGCTGCTTAATAAATATTTAGGATGGTGTTGCTTACCGTGTTGTGGCTGCCACCAGCGGAAAGCGGTGGCAGGGGTTTTGGCCTCCCGAGGTAAGTCTATTGAAATGACCTGGGGTTCCAGGTACGACATGAAGTCCAGCTCTCTCAGCAAATGCCAGGTGATCCCGTTGTCATTTGTGTATTGAACAACAAGCCCTACATTTTAAAGTTAAGAAAGGCAGTTAGTCTGATTGTACAGAGCAAATTGGGGCAACTTTTCAGCCTGTATGAGGGAGCTGCCAACATCCATCCAGTGCCTGTGACTCCTGGCATCTCGTGGTCCAGGAGCATTTTGTGGATGAAGTCCTACTGCAAAGATGACACAGACTCACCAGGTATCACACAGTATCTTGCCTATTTTCACCAAACTCAAAGGATCGAATCATTTACAACCCCAGTGAAACTAATGATTGTACCACAGAAATGATAGGAATAACTTGTCTTTCTTCATATAGTCAGTATTTATTTCATGTCGGGTATCCTTGCAGTTTGTGTGGGACACTAGGTTGTAATTCTCATAGTTTGGCCTCCAATATGGGTAGTTCACAATGCTCATGTAATGCGTGCAAGCTCTCAGGGTCCTTAAAAGTTTACTGTCACAATATTTGGATAGTTTAAGATAGCCTCTGTATGTAACACTCAGTATGGCAAATACTAGGACACAACAGAATTGTGAAGTCACTTATGTGCTCTTCAAAGGGGATACAAGAAAGAGCACTTAAGTATATTTCTTCTTTTAAAACTTTTTTATACTAGAGTATGTTCAAAGATCATGGATCTTCTTGTGTCTTATAGTGGTGTGCAAATGAGAGAAGAATCAAACCCTCAATGTAATCTGTGCTGAAAGATGACAGTTGTGAGTCAGTATCGATGTAAATATCATACATCAGGAAACAGTCCACTGATGTTAAATGATTTATACTGAGAGGAAAGTTCAGTTTTCTCATCTACCAGATGTCAGTGGTCTGTCTTCATGAACTAGACCACTTCATATGGGGAATCTGGTCCCAGAACTCTGCTGATCTTTCCCAAGCACAGGTATCAGCTCCCTGCCCCAGTAATAAAGCCTGTGGGTAAAATAAGAGAGGGGGCAGCTGGGAGAGATTAATTTCTTTAGACTACATACATTTTCAGCTGCAGCTTTATAATGTTGCATTTCAGGTAAACCATGCATGAGCTCGGGTTGGAAAACAAACTTTTATTAGACACACTGGTGTAGTTGGGAAGCTGAGCCAGTTTTCAAGCACACAACTCCTCTTCAGGTCAGCCATGGAGGTTGCCCACTTTATCCTGAAATTGAATTTTATTCCTTTTATTTCAGACCTGAAGAAAGTCCTGTGTACTTGTAGATTTACCTGTTTTCCAACACTATCAACTAGTCTAATGTTGTAGTGTAATGAAGCTATTACACTTCATTTTATAAATGTTGTTCATTTTATAAATGTAAACCATCACAGCTATTCCTACAGATAGAACACCATTAGGTTTGGTGGAAATAAGTATAAATACGAATGTGGAACAAAAGTAAATAGTTTTTGCACCATTTATAAAAACTGAAGAGGCGATCAATGTTAAAAATAAAACAACATTTTTGATTTTGTAAAGGCAGTAAAAGGCAAAAACACTGTAAAATGCCCAAACGACAAAAAGTTTATTATAAGGAAAGGAGGCTTTACCTTCATTTCTGGCTCTTGGTCTGCTGCAGGAGTTACCAACAGCCTTGCTTCCAATTTGTACATAAAACTGAACTAGCCTGTTAAAAAACAAAACCCCCCAAAACAAGGTAGAAGTGAGGTGTAATTATCTTCTGATAGCACAAAATCAGTCAGTATAACTCTGCTCCCTTAACTAATGTGGCATTTTCGGTTAGGTCATTATTCCAGTCTTGTTGATCAAGTAATGTTCCCAGTGAAATCAAGCATGGCTATAGTAAACAGTGGAGGACTCAAGACAGAAGAAGGTGATGTGGTTTATTGATCCTGTGCTGGACTGAGTAGAAGAATTTAGCAGCTCCTTCTTTCACACAAAGACGCAAAATCTCCAAAGTAGGCAAATCTGCTCCTTACATCAGATCTTACCTTAAACTCTTGTAACTGGAAATTGGTTTAAGCTTTAAAATACAGTATTAGTTTCAATGAAATTATTGTATCTTCACTAAATCACCAATTCCTTCTTGGTCCTTAAATTATTGATGTAAACAGTTTTCAGTGAAAAGTATTCATGGGACATTTTTGTGAAGCAGACCCTTTGATTTTGAACCCAAAATTTTTGATTTAATTGAATATTCCCTTGTTCTCATGTCATAAGACAGGGAAAAAGCCTGTTCCTGATCTACCTTTATTCAGCCTTCCTTGTTGTCAGTGTTTTTACCATCCCTATGTTCTCTTATTCATTTTGACTTTAAATCATGGCAACCTTTTCATCTGTCTCTGCATGAAGTTTTTCCATGTCCTTGATTTTTCACATAACCATTTTCTGCAGCTCTTCTAAAGCCACAACCTCCATTTGAAACAGTATCACTGTCTTTACTGTCAGAACTTTGGATTAACTTGGGGCATCCCTAATTATCTATATTTGGATGAATAATTATCCCATCCTTGTGCTCCAACGTATTGCTTGGGTTTCCCCCCCCCTGCCCCAGTCTCCAGTGATTCCCTGGTATCCTTGCTGAACTGATAATTTTAATTGTGACTCTGTAGTATTAGAGTAGTTTACATTTCCTCTTAGATGAACACTATTGTGCTATATAATAGCAATTAATTTCAATTAATGTCGTGCTGCTCACTCAACAAATTTGCTTGCATGCCTCCAACATTTGTCTGAGTCTTATCATAACTAATGTAAAGAGCACTGAGATGACTAAGAATGGCATTGCCCCTCACCTATGCCTTCTTCACAGGTTGTCTGAATTGAGCACTCAAACCAGCACCTGAAGAGAGCAAGGAACTGGGACTCATCCCCACAACGAGCTTTCACATGCTGAAAGGCAGTGATGCCATTCTACCTCTTGCTTCCTAAGCAGTTTTTGACTTAGGATGATACCTGCCTGTTGTGTTAAAACTACTGAAGTACTCACTGAAGCGATGTTTTTGGGAAGCAACTGTTTGTCCCTTGTGCTGAGGGTGTCCTCATGGAGCACATAGTGAGATGGGGTTATTGCCAAACAGAGGTTTGGGGGGGAAAAAAGAATACAAATCTAAAGGAAATTAGACTTCATTAATACTACTGCTTGTAGATAACTTTTTTATTTTAAATACAAATTTCTACTGCTTGTAGATAACTTATTTTAAATACAAATTTTGTGTCTCTTCGTGAAAAACAAGGCTTAATTTGTCAATCGAATTATTCCTCACAAAGATGACTCCTTTCGCTTTAGGGGATTTGGTCCTAATTTGTAGTGACATCACTAAAATCATGAACAAGCCACAGGACTACAGCCAAAGCCAGTATGATCCAGTTTCCCTCACCCACTGCTACATACACAATGTCATGATCCTTTTCTGATTCTAAACCCAACCACACTCCAGTTCTGTTTAAAATCAGTATCTCCTATCAGAGAGGTTTTGTATATCCACAAGGACTAGGACAAGCTAGAATATACTCATCAGTGTCATTCATTATATAACCCCATAGATAGCTCAAGAATAGACACAGTACTACACTATTTAGCCAGCCACATCCTATTGTTGGCTGCAGCTCTGTCCTCCGAGACAGTATTCAGGCAATAAACCACTAGACGATGATCTCAGAGGTGAAAAAATTTAGTCTTATGATGATATTTTCTGTTATGCTTGCCAAATGTAAAGATCAGTGAAAAGCAAAAACAAAAGACAAAACCTCCTCTTTCTGCAGAAGTGAGGATTGGCCCATCTGATCTGTAAGCATTTGACCCAGAACAGCAATCTGGGATGGTTGCACAGTCATTAGCAACTGAGTCTAATGCAGATGGGAGCCAAGTCAGCTAACAAGCCAGATGTCACTGTTTGGAAAAATAATACATTCCATGGTTTTTATCTAGCTGCCAGGTAGGCACTGTGTGTAAATGCTATCATTGAAGAGTGTCATCAGGGACAAGCCATCAAAATGGGAGGAAGTAGCTCAACAGTAACCAAAATGTATTCAGATATCGTATTGCTAGTCAGGAGGATGAAAATACTGCTGCTGAAATTGTGCCTTTGGTACATTGGGCCATACAAAGGGAAAAGGATGGAAAGACTCCAGGAGGTTTCTAAAGTGTAGAGCAAATAATGGTCTGGGTGAAATGAATTTTGACACTTACAGCTCTCTTAGTGCTATGGAACAATTTCATTTTTTTCACAGTCTGTCAAAAAGGTGTAGTCAATCATATAAAAGAAAAAGGAGACAATAGAACAAAGCTAAGATTATGATAGAATTTAATGTATATGCTAAAAACCAACTGCTTGTTTATGATCATTGGTTTCAGGGAGCATGCTTTAGTTTAAAGTGCTCTTAGCATGACATCTGAGTTTGGTGTTGCCCTGTTGGGCTGCTTCCCTGAGCAGCATCATGCACCTCAGGCTGGCACATTTCAACCCCATTGGAGCAGAGCAAACCGGGAGCACCAAGCGCTCATGCACCCTTCTCCTCTGGGAAGAGTGATGGGGAAAAGGGTCTTTGTGCTTCTTACAAAAAAGAGCAAAAATCTTTACATTCCTTACAAAAAATTTACACTTTACACTCCAAAAGATGTAGCTGAAGCACGATGATATGGAATATGCATAGGTAGATCTGCAGGAATTCGGAGTAAAAATAAAACTATAATGTCTTGCAGTATTTTTCAATTTTTTGATTTTCCATGCCTGATTTAATGAAATAAGATATTAAAAGGTCTGGGAAAACACTATTAACCTGAAAAATAAGAAGCTTAAAAATCTACTGTAGCACTTAGAGCCTTCCTAGTCACAACCCTCAATCCACATATCTAGTGGCATGTCTTTCAAGGCATTTTTTCCTGCTGTTTATTCAAGTCACCAAAACCCTCAACCAAAAAACTCACACAAAAATAAAAGATAACTATGTAGGGGCTAAGATGACCCCTAATAAGATAACTGAATTCTATGCAAGGCATTACTGAATGCAGAAAGTAATACCAAATTGGGAAAACATGCTTCCGTCTTATCTCCCCTTTCAAGTGACATTAATTTTAGCTCCAATAACAGGAAAAAAAATATCTAGGCTGAGGAATTATTTTCTGATTTAGGGTATGGGCCCTTCAGTTAACCCCTCACACTCTCACAGACCTTGACTTTGTTCCTAGCAAAAAGTCCCAAACAGTTTACGTTACAGATGGTGTCAAACATTAAAGTGGGATGCGCTTGTTGTAAGCAAGGTGCCTGAAGCTGAATGTCTAAATTTTACATGGACAACCCAGATTGCCTATAAAAACCTTAAAAAATACATGCTTCCAGAAAACAAAACACTGCCCTTTGCTGGACCCTATTTTAGGATGATTTGCACTGCCCTTATGAAGCAGCTATTCTCTTCTCTGAGCTTAAAAGCAGCCTGGGGAATTGTAGTCTAAGGAGTCCATGTTCTGGTCAGACAACATGAGGTGGATACTACCCCTGAGCACATATGGGTCTGAAGAAACCAAACAATTGATGTTGGTCTCATTTATATTTAAAATGACCAGTGTGTTTTTTCTGTCCAGCAAATAGCCCAGGGATGTGGCTTCAAGCTTTAATTGCTCAAGGAAGTTAAACTGCTCACTGTGATGCTTATAACAGAAATTTAGTGATGATTTGACAAAATAATCAGCTGCAGCAGGAGAGCAGCTCACATGATGAGCACATGCTCAGAGGAGGGATCATAATTGCTCTTACCAGGTGTCCCTCTCATCATGTACCTTCTTGGGGCAGTTTTGAGACACCAGAAGGACCATATTCTTGCACAAAACAGAAGTCGTGATAGATTAAAAAAGTCAAGAAAGAGCATTGCTCAGTATTTTAAAACTTCTTCTGGCTTTTAAAATGGTTCAAGCTCTACAAAAAGGGGCAGCTATAAATACAAATATCTGCCATTAAAAGTGGTTTCAAAGTAATCTTGAATCTAAGGAAAATCCTTTCCTTTTATAAAAAAGATTTCTCCAGGAAAGAAGGAATAACTCAGAAATACTGTTTGAATAGAGACTTATTGATAATGAGGTTACTTTCAATATTATGCTTCACAGGATTAATAACATGAGATTTAAAAAGACAGTGGAACAGAAGAGACATACTCAGGCCTTCCAGTGCAAACATGTACTTGTCCAAAGCATATTTGTCAAACAATTAATTAAAGTAATTAGTAAGTAATTTACATAATTATGGAAATAATTCATGTATTTGTCAGACATGCAGGGGACAGAGGAAAGGCAGCTGGTGCTGTGCTGCCCAGTGCTGGGAGCAGCTAAGGATGTCCTCAAACCTGCAGTGTCCATGCTGCCTTACGGAGGTCCCCGTGTTTCAGCTGGAGGGCGGTAGCAGTAGCTTGTGGCCGATCTTTGCTGACTGATCCCACAAATTAAATAATGCAGCAAATCATGGCATTACTTTCTCTTCGAGCAGTATTTTTCAGGAGAAGTACCTTTTATTAAGCTAACTGACATAATTATAGGATGGGCAAGGTTTCAGGTGCGTGATCCCTCATGAGACTGGACAAAACAGCAGCAAACTCCAGGCTAAACAGTGGTTAGGATTAACAGCCCTTTGTTTATCCTAATTACATTAATCAGTTCAACAATTTGAGAGAAAGAAAATAATTGCTACCAACGGAGCAGGATTCAGCAGTAGCAGAGAGAGAGGTGAGGGCTTGTTAGCCTCTTGGCTACACAGAAACAATTCACATTCTGGTTATTTACACTTCTGACAAGTGGACTAATTCACAACATCTGGCAAGTAAATGACAGCTCATTTCTCTGCCATCGCCATGCCTGCAATTCGGGGCAGTCAGGGGAAAGGGAGTTTTTCTGACTGGCTATGTGCAGAGACTTAGGTTTTGTGCAGTCTCAAGACCACATCTTCTGCGCATCCATTTAGGACAGAATGCAAACCATATTCTCAGAAGGATAAAGAGTTCACAGATTTTTAATGCTGCTATTCTACCGTTTCTAACTTAAGTATTCTCTCTCAAGAAAAGGAAATAGTACACCAGAATGAGCAAAAAAGTAAAGTAATTTCCCTGCCTTTAAGATTTCTTGTACAGGTTGTGATTACCCATTTCCTATTAATCATTTCTCACCTTCTCACATCTACACTTGTAAATGTGGAGAGGAGACAACATGAATACGCAGACAATTGTGAGAAGCAACACTGAGGATTAACCTGATATTTGTGGTGTCCAGGGGAACAGTCCTCGCCTCCCTTTTGCCAGGTCCATTGAAGTACAGAGATTTTCCATCGCTGAGCACACCACAGCCTGTCCCAACCTGACCTCCTGTTATCTTGTACCAGAGAGGGCTTAGCTTCCTCTCAAACCTGTCGAACATCTCACTGTGATTAGGCACATTAGACACACAGGTTCCATGCGATGCTTCAAGAAAAAAAAGATAATATGGGAGATGCTTTGTTGAAACTGTGCTGAACAGAGTAAGGGTCAGATACAGAACATTGCAGACAGTTCCGTTGCATTCACACATGAGAAAGTACTGTGCTTTTCTAAGAAAATGCCCTGATGACAGGGTTGTACCTTTTTAAAAACTGCTTTACAGATTTCTTTAGGCAGAATAAGCTCTCTTCCTCTAAATTCTAAGATGGCTTATTTCACCAGGTAAAAGCACTTTATGTTGATAAGGCATTTTATGTAAACAAAAATATTATCTGTTTATTTCATTTTAAACAAATTCAACAGAAGATGTTAGCTCAGTGCTGTGTTTGTATAGAGGGTTGAAAAGAGTGCAGTGTGCAACTGGTTATGTCAATCACTGGGTTTTTTTTCATTGGGTTTGTTTTTTTTAGTGTTACTGCATAAAAGCTCCCGAAACCACAAGTGAGCAGAATTCTCCACAGAAGGGCCCGTCAGAACATATGTTCCCTCCTGGTCCCATGCCATCTGATGGCCAGGGGACTCAAAAACAGCAGCAATTCTTTTGAAGATGATCCAAAGGCTTTTAAGCAGACTTTTTAGTTTATAATGTTTTATTTTGTTTTCTCTTTTAATTGCTAGTCCCTTCCCATTCACACAGATGGCGATGTTCAAAGATTACGGTTGCCAGAAACATCACTGATGTCCGCCACCTTCAACTGCTCTGTTTTGCCTGGACTGACTTCTATTTAACAAAATGACAAGATTCTTGCTGGCAGCCCATGAAACTGATGTCACCAGATATTTTTCTGGAATACTGGAGAGGAAAACCAAGATGCTAAATTTACAGCTTTAACTCAGCCAGTGCTTCTCATCCCACCTAAAAGGGTTGTCTTACCTGTGTAGCCGAGGTCACAGAAGCAGACCCCCGAGACGCAGTCCCCGTGACCATTGCAGTAGCTGGGGCAAGGCTCAGAAATGTAAACACCGTCTAAGCCAAAAGGAGGCACACTCTTGTGGGAGCTGCTCTCCTGGATCCAGCGGAATCGAGTCTTACTGTAGAGAAACAACAGTGAAGGGCAGAGTATCACTATTCCCAGCTTCAATACCTCCTGATCCTTGTTTAAAAGAAGCTTTTTCTAAATTAGCCATTTCCAAATAAGATGAAAAAGGAAGCCTGGAAAAGATTTCTGACACCCTACATTTTGTGCAAATTCACTTAAGGATAATTTTCCCAGGGTTTTTGGATGCATTTTTGACTTTCTCTATTTCTCTGGCCTGTATCCATGAGTGTGATTCAAAGAACAGATACATGGTTTTATCAACAGCAGTGAATGATTAGATATGACTCTGAAGATGCCTCTCACAAGTCGGTTCAACCTGAGCTGCTAATTATGCATTGAAATCCCAGAACTCCATTTCTTACAGTACTTATGAAAGGAACTCAGTAATGGCAGTGATAGAGTTTATTATGGGATTGCATAATTTAGAGTAAGAAACCGTCAAGTCATTTGGATACAGGAAAAATCCTCCACTTGCTAAAAATAATGGCCAATAATGTGTCCTGTGGACAAAAACACGAAGTTTTTATTCTTGGATGACAACATGAAATTCCTGGAAAACAATGCTCTAGTTCTTATATAACTGAAACTGCTCCAGAGACTTCGGTGAACCTACACTAAGTTACTCCGCTGACCCAGTGCATAGGAAATTGGTTGAAGAGGAGATCTTTTGGTTATTATTTTTCAGTCCTTAACTTTTAGTTGCATTATTTTATAGGCATTCCAGAGAGGGAAACAGATTTAATATCTCACTGCCAAGCCAATGGATTAATTATGAACCTCCTTGCTACCCTATCTAAAATATGATAAATCTATTGCTTTTTTTACTAGTGTGCACTGGGATATGGTAGGTCAGTGATCAGTTGTGTTAGTGCTCCATACCAACTGATGAAATGGAATGCTCTCCAGACAACCTGTGAACCATGATTTCCAAAGTGACCTGCAATAAATTCAGTTTTCAATACTCTGAGACCCTCATCATACTCACAACACTTCAATTTTTAATGTATTAACATGAGCTTCTTATTCCTGATCACTTTACTGAACATAATGCCAAACAGATTGCTGCTATTGATTCTGCTCTGCTTGTTTTGGGTAAATCAAATCAGCTGGTGTCAGATCTGTGCAATTTGGCACCTGCTTTTATTGGCTAATTACTGAAGAAAAGACAAACTTGTTATGGTACACGCTGCTATTTCAAGTCCTTGCGGCAAAGGCACCAGTTCCCCTGCTACACAATATGCCACACACTCAAAATCTGTGCTGGGGCTTGAGGAGGAGGAGCCCACAGCAGGAGGATGGGGCTGAAACCCAGGGGCAGCACTAGAGCAGCTGCCTGCGGGAAGAGTGACAGGAGGCAGCAGGGCATGGCTGGGGTCTTGGGGGAATGCCTGACGGCTGCACTGGCAGTGCTTCAGGCAGGCAGAAAATCAGAGCAGGGAGTTTTATTGAGAGGGTAAGACAGCGAGCAAGGGGGCAAGAAACTTCATCCAAATCCAAGTAAGACTGATTAAAGCTTCCTGATTTCAAGGCTTATTTCTGTCTTCCACTGTCTGATGTCTTTTCATCTGTATTAACCTGATGGTGAGGTCAAGCACACCTATCAGTCCTTCCTCCTTTGACTTCATCTGTCCTGGCTGCATTCAGTGACACATTACATTATGCAGCAGCTCAAATACCTTCCTAGGGTTTCTTTGCCCAGTGGTAACTGTAAAATTAATCCTGTTCAAATGGATTACTTGATTCAAATGACTTATCACACTGTCTTGCTGGTGCCTCTGACCTGACTGATACATGTGAAGACCAACAGCATCATGATGAAGAGACTGATGTCAAATTAAAATGTTCTGGGTTCCTTGTTGCTTTGCAATTTGATTTTATGGACCATTCTGACACCTTTAAAATAGAGAGCTTCTCCTTGTTTTGGACAGCACAGTATATTTTTCCTAGATCTGCCCATTTTTAATGCCACTTTTCTCCACATCTTGCAACTTGCAGCTTTTTCCTAATGCTGCATCAAATGAGAGGCAGCTAATCCACGCGTAAAACTGGCATTGCTGGTTTACAGTACCTGGCTGCAAGCGACCTGGGGATAACAATAGTAATTCTTGTCCAGTCCTCAAAGTCTCCCGTGTGATACACAGTCGGATCGCTCAGCTCCCGGGAGCTTCCCTCGCATCCTTTCATGCCTGGCGATGCAGGGTAGCAGCCTTCCTTCACAAGGGACCAGAAGAGCCCAGCGTCATGCGAGTACTGAAGCAGAACAGGAGCAGAGCTGCTGTACTGGTTGGTGCAACCAATGTTGAGCTGCAAAGAAGCGGAGTATTCAATATGAGCTGAAGAAACTTGAGCTGTTACTAGTATTTACTGCCCGCAAACCAATGAAAAACAATTTGGGCATTGGTTTTGGAGGCTTAGTGCTCTGAACACTTGCGTTGAACCCTGCTGCAAACAGTGACTGATGGTTGGAGTCTGTTTCCTACATGTGCATGACATTTCTCAGTAAAAAATCCTACTATCCTTTCATTAAGATTGCTGGGTTCAGCACACCGAAATGTGCACAGAACTTTTCAAAGGTCCTGGTGCATAGCAGGCTAAACCCAGCAAACAGCACAGGCACCCGTGTGCCCAGGAGAAGTGGGAAGAGCTGTATCCTCCGAGAGCCATCACATCTACAGGCTACCCAGTGTGCCCAGGGCATCAACCTGCCTCCCAGGGGCCCCCTGCCCTGGGCTGTGAGCCCTGACCACAGCCTTCTCATTGGCCTCATAGGAATGATGTCTGGGAGCTGGGGCCTCTGTCTGGCTTCCGAGAATAGAGCAAAAATGGGATGAAGTTTAAAAATGCATACTAGAATGTGAAATGACAATGTAACCAAGACAAAAATCAACTGCTGATTTAAACTTTTCAGTTTCATTTTTCAAGCTATCTGAAAAACATTAGTTTTCATCATTTTATTGCAGAAATCCTACTTGAGCTTGTAGAATGTAAACCAAAATTATTCATGTAAAATGAAATAATTTTGACAAATTACCGTCTTTCAGTTTATCAATGCAAAGTTATTCCAGGCAGCTATTTAAAATGGAAATTTCACAAACTCAGGAAAGCATTTAACCGTATGTTTAAAATTAAAGCATGCAAATAGGACTGACACATTTGTGCGCAGGCCAGTTTAAAAGCTTTCCAAAAAAGACAGGAGTATAAATTCAGGTCTTAAATAACAGACTTTATAAAGAATTCACTGTTCTGTGATCCATGTTGTTTATGTTTTGTACATTTATGTTACATTGCCAAGTGTTTCAGTGATGGAAGGCGTATAAAATATTTTTAAGTACTGCTTTTTTAGACTAAATGATTTTTGAAACGCTGTTGATCATCAAACCTACAGAATAGAGGCTGAGTCACTGAAGTCAAGTGGTGAAGAGGCAAACAGCATCTTTTCCAGGCTAAATGGTATTTATATATTGAAATATTTTTGAGTTTCAGACACTTTAAAGTATAAAAGTACAAGCAATACTCAGAAATTGCTACTGCAATCCCTCAGTTTGTATAGCATCTCATTAGCATAACTTTTAGATGAAATGAGA
This sequence comes from Pezoporus wallicus, assembly GCF_028554395.1. Taxonomy (NCBI): domain Eukaryota; kingdom Metazoa; phylum Chordata; class Aves; order Psittaciformes; family Psittacidae; genus Pezoporus; species Pezoporus wallicus. The sequence continues at coordinate 333,505 of NW_026640165.1, forward strand.
TTATTTTACAAATCCCATTATTTCTAACAAACTTTCCTATTTATAGAACTGTGGGGATTATATTTGAAAAGCTGCCTGTAAACATCTGATCTCTTCAATAATTCCACTTGTAAATTATTCAGCGTCTGTATCCACCAATTATGTAAGGACCATGTATTTGTGGTGAGCTCATTAAAATTGCATTGCAACCAACCTCCAGAATTCACCAATGGGATTTCATTATAAACTCAATAAAATTTTGATTAGAGTTCAGAAACAAGAGCTTGTCAAAGCAAATACACTTTCTTTGGAGCCCATATTCTGATGTACTGAAATTTTTGTATGCCCTTTAAAGAAGAATGCTAATTGGAGCCTATATTCATTGACACAATAAAAGTAAATTATATGAAAAAGCCATACTGGAGCACAGAGCAGCGTGTAAGTCCTTAAATAGTTTAAAGTACAAAAAATGCACGCAAATCACATTGGAGCTTTTGTAGTCACGGAGCCCCAGATGAGATAAATCCTTTCTCCCTTGACAGTGCAGTAGCATTTCCTAGTACTGACTTGAATATAATGACAGTCACTTCAGCCCACTTCTGAAATGTGCTGAAGAGCAACAAGCTTTACAACTTCTCCAGAGGGCTAAAAAATATATCTCCTGCTCTAAGGTATTGACTGTCCTTCTAGAAAACATCATATTTTATGCTGTATGAATTCATAGTTGTCCTCTTCACATCTTTTTACACAGCGGTATAATTTATCACCTTGGTTTGAACTGTGGCCCCAGTGACAGCTTGCAAGTATTGACTAAGAGAAGTTTTACAAATATTGTGCAGGGATTTATGTTTAAGGAATACCTTGAACTGCAGGACATATCCAGGCTTCAGAGTTAAATCTCGAGTCACTGCAAACCGATCTCCATCTGATTTACCAAAGAGCATGGCGGAGGGGGTGGCAGAGCAGAAACTTTCATTTTTGGCCATCCCTTCATTGGCCAGCATTAGCCATACGCTCAGCTGGTTCATAGGGTAATCAAATGCTGGCTTTTCATAAAAGTTCTGTTAAAAATGAAGAGGAAAGCAACAAGTGTGATCACCTTGCAGTGTGCCTACAGAAAATTTCCCAAAATAATCAGCTTTCAAATTTTGCAATATGTATTTTCTGTCATTTTCTAAGAATTGTACTTCCCAAAATCTGTCTTGACTTTTTGAGGAGATACATAATTATAATCCTCTGTCACAAACATTAGGAGCCTGATGGTTTTGTGATAAAACACAAGTTATTCCTACACAGAGAGATACAGCTGCAAACACTACATCTGTTTCTTTAAATACACCCTTTAAATTTCAAAGAAAATTTGTTCTTATACGTCTAATATATTGTACATCTACTGTATTAAATGTCTATTAACAGAGAGGATGGTTCCTGCTTCATGTGGATGCTCACAACCTGCTTTTGCTTATTACCTGTGGTAAAGTGGGATTAACAACAGGAATTATATGCTTCTGCTTCTCTGACAAAATGATGATGTCATCGATGGCCCACTGGTCATACCCTTCCCCTGAAAACACGGGCTGCCACCAGCGAAACCTGGTGCAAGGCGTCTTGGCTGCAGCTGGCAGCTCCAGATAGACAAACCTGGAGAAGAGAAATTCAGCAGAACTTTAGGGAACACGGTTTGTAGAGAAATGGGAGAAATACCACTGAACAAGGGAAAGAAACAGGAAAGCCAGGGTCTTTCTCACATGTAGAAGTCCTCAGAAATCTTCTACATATTTGGATACTTATTTATACACAGCATATCAAGAAGCCTTCTTTGTTCTTCTTGTCTACGAAGAATGTAAACCCTTTAAGACAATGGCTATTTTACTCTCGATTGCTATATTGCCTAGCACAATAAGGAACTGATTTGAACTCTTCAGCTTTGAATTAAACTGTTCAGCTGATCTATGTTCAGCAAATCTTAACATTCTTCTGGTGCCAGCAAGTAATAGTGAAATATATTGGCAAAATTCATTTCTCATTCTCTTCTGCTGGTTGGTCCTATTTGTAGACAAAAGCATCCTTCTATTACAGTGCAATAGATTATGTAGCAGTTGCCTGCTGTGGGTAAAAATATTTCAGCCTTCCTATATGGGTCTTCATAAAAGAACTTCAGGTCTTTCTTCCTCAGATAGTTTGCTTTATGTTCAACCTAGGAAACACCTTACAAAAGTGATGTTAAATGAAAGTGAAAGTTTCAAACCTAATCATACTTATGTTAAAAATACAAAAATTAGTTACTTGTTAAATCCTATTTCAGTCTCATCTAAGCCATTTATTCACATATTCCTTTCAGTGCTCTTTCTTTACACCGTGTTTTTAATTGTTATTTTCTACCATGGACCCACTTTCTGGTTAGGCAGAGAGAAGTGGAGGAATTGTTCAGGGCCAAAAAGAACCTTCTTTCCTGGAGGATTCCAAGTTTAATTGTGGGAAAATAAGATCTGGACCACAGCTGAAACAGCAGAAAAATGAATATGCATAGCTATATTCTGTAAGGACCATCACTCTTGGTTACTCAGAGGGGCAGATATTTTGGCTAAAAATAACGTATTGGATAGTCCAGAGATTAAGGTTTCAGTATGTAGCTTCTTTGTTGCATGTGTCCTGTAAGTTTGACAAAGTAGAGACTAAATGACCCATGCAGTGGATGAAGGGAAGGCAGTGGATGAAGTTATTCTGGGTTTTAGTAAAGCTTTTGATACTGTACCTCAGCATCCTTATGGACAGGTTGTCCAGCTATGGGATAAGAGAGTTCATGGTGAGCTGGATAAAGAACTGGCTCAAAAGCAGAGCTCAAAGGGTTGTAGTGAATGAGGCTACACTGGGCTGACAATTGGTCCCAGGTGGTGCTTCTCAGAGTTCAATTTTAGGGCCAATCCTGTTCAGTATATTTAGCAACTATCTGGATGCAGAAGTTGAATGCATCATTAGCAAGTTTGCTGATGATATCAAATGTGGAGGCGCTGTTGACTCTCTTGAGGGACAAGAGATCTGCAAACAGATCTAGACAAATTGGAGCATTGGGCTGTGATTAATGAGATGAAATTTAAAAAGTCAAAATGTTGGATTCTGCACCTATGATGGAGTAATGTCAGGCCAGAGTGACTGCAGGGCAGCCCTGCAGAAATGGATCCGGGAGAGATGGTCGACAGCAGGCTTTACAGAGATTAGCAGAGTTCCCTGGCAGCCAAGAGAACAAAAAGCATCCTGGGGTGCATGGCACACAGCAGAAACAGCTGGTAAAAAGAGATGACTGTCCCACTGTATTCAGCATTGGTGCGGCCTCACTTTGGGTACTGTGGGTAGTTCCAGGCCCCACAATTTAAGGAGGATTTAAAGATACTTTTTTACTTCCGAAGGAGGGCAACAAAGCTGGTGGAAGGGCTGGAAGGCATGTCCTATAAGGAGTGGCTGAGGACACTGGCCTTGTCTAGTTTGGAGAAAAGGAGGCTGAGAGGTGACCTCATTGCTCCCCACAGCTTAATGAGGTGGGGAAGCAGAGAGGGAGGTGCTGGTCTCTTCTCCCTGGGATCCAGTAAGAGAATGCATGGGAATGGTTCAAAGCTGCACCAGAGGAAATTTAGACTAGACATTAGGAAGCATTCGTTTACTGAGAGGGTGGTCAAACACTGGAAAAGGCTTCCTTAGAGGGATGATCAATTCCCCAAGCCTGTCAGTGTTTAAGAGACATTTGGACAATGCCCTTAACAATATGCTTTAACTCTTGGTCATCCCACTGGACTACATGACCATTGTAGGTCCCTTCCAACCATTCCAACTAATGATTTCTATTCTATTATGCTCTGTTCTGTTCTGCTCAGTTTGGTTCTGTTCGGTTCGGTTCTGATCTGGTCTGTTCTACAAAAGTTCACTGCTTTTATACTTCCATGTGCCAAGATCACTTTAGAAAAGGACAGTTTGCTGAGTTATAGAAGTTCTCCTGAAAACATTGTTCATTGCAATGCAAAATGACAAGATGGGAGGATATAATTACCTACATATTGAAAAATATGAAATACAGGTAATAGAAATCATGTTAATACATGTAGACAAATGCATTCTTACAGCAAATCTGAAATGCTGAACATGATTTTTTCTTCTCCTTAAATATTTCCTTAAAGGAGTTTTTGTTGTATGTGATATTAATATATGTTCGTTAGATCTGAAACCAGAGTCGGAAATGGCAGAGTTCTACACCTCCTTTGGGCAAGTTCTGCATTTGCTCCTAATATTTTGCAGATACTAGCATTTTAGTCATGTTTCACACAGGAAACGAGTGATTGGAGACTTTGTATTGTACTTCAGATTTTGTAAGGCCCACTTTCATTAGACTTTTCCTTTCTAGTGATGGGAGTTTACTGTGGCAGCGTGAGACATTTTCATATAATGATGGCTTTTAAGCATTGTAATTTGAATTTATTATTCACATTTTCATAAACTGAGAAATAGGGTGGGTTTTTTTAAGAGCTGATGCAGTATGGATTTAATTTAGACCAAAATTATACCTGGGTTTGCTGAAGTCAGAGAAATACATTTCTGCTAGTAGCTGCCAGTTGATTCCGCCGTTATTGCTGTACTGCAGCAGCACACCTTCTTCTCTGCTGTCTGGTTTATTGCATGAAGAACTGTCTCCTCCTATCTGGATGTAAAACTGGACAAAATCCACCCAGGTTGTGTCCAAATCCCAGCTTACCAACTGTCTTTTTCCGGCCTACAGTACAAAGAACAGAGGGGTAATAATAGTATTAAATAGGACACCTTCACTGAGGATAGACTTATTTAAAGTCCAACACAGATTAACATTGCACGGAAAATTGCACAGCACAGAAGACATTGAATTTTGTATTAATATGGCATTATTTTGTCTTTCAGACAATGATTCTGCTTGGCCATCCTTTATGTCTTAATCACCCTGGTGTGATCCCACAGGAATTCTTATTAAATTTCAACACATGATGCAACTCCTCAACACAATTTCTACACAACTATTTCATCTATTCTGGAAGCTGAATGCTTGTGTTTTCAAAACTTGGTTAGTTTGTACCCAACAACTTAAACCTGTGAAGAATCCTTTGACACTCAAGAAGCTCATTTAGGATACAGTCATAATGTTTTGGCCTTGAATTACACCCACTGTTTTTGTTTATTTGGTGGTTTATCCTCAGCTGAGCAAATCTGTCCTGGATGGTGCTGTGGGAGTGAGATGGGTTCAGATCTGGGTGCAGCCCCAAGCTTCCCAGTGCACCTCCACATGGCTAATACTGGCCAAGGTGGCAATGACAATCTTTTGGTAGTTTGCTTTCACAGCTTCCTTTGGAGACCCACGGGAATTTGAAGTCATCATCACAAAATGAAACTAGGAATGGATAATGAAGATGATAGATGATACCCTTGAATGAAGATACCCTTGCTGCCCCATGGACAGGTGTGTCCTGGCTAGCTGAGGGTATTCAATGTACTGACCTGCAGTGGATAAAACTCTGTCTGTAAAACTATCCCAGGTGGGTTTTCCTACCTACAACCCACAGCAGTTCTGCCTGGCAAAGGGTTAATCACAGACAAGCAACATAAAACCTCAGAGGAATTGCAAGGGCTAATTGAAACAGGTCTGTATTGCAAACACATGTACAATTGATTAAAATGAGTTGTAAAACAAAAGCAAGAGAGTCGGCAGAACAAAGCCAACATTAATTCTGGCAGCAGTAATTGATTATGGTAGTAAACATTAGACATTCAAATAAAAAGTGGCTATTTGAGCAAATGAAAAGAAAAATGGAACCTGTGAATATGAGCTCCTAAAACAATCCAGAACTATTGGGCAACTATAAAAATATTCTTTTATTATCTACCAACACAGCCACTGAGCACTTTGAAAAAGATCTGAACAGAAATTAAATAAACCACCTTCTGTTGATGGCACACAGACTGCTACTACTCAAGAAATGAATGATAACCTATCCCTTAGAGATCAATAGAAAGGGGCCAGGAATGTCTAAATGAGTTTTTCACTCCTCCTTAGCAGAAATCAGAAGAAAGATCATAGCAGGTTAATACTAATTTAGCAAACTACTTTGGAGAAACTTGGCATAAGGAACTGAGCCAGAAGGAAAAACATCTAACAGAGAAGACAATTACATAAGAAAATCCAATTATCACAATTAGCTAGTTGTACTGATTGGTCTATTATGAAATTTTCAGTGCAGAGCTACATTTCCAGGGGAGCTGGATGTGAGACTACATAGGAGTGCTGAAAATTATTTCATGGGTTAGATTTTTGTAATGAGGTAAACAACACGCAATTACACAGCGTTGCATATTGAGTTATTCTTCTGGGACTGATCTGGCTCTCATGACAGCAGTGGCAGTTTGATCAAACCTTTAAAAGAGAAGCACATAGCTGCATTTAAACTCTTCCTTTCAATTAAGAACAAAACCAAACCCAGTACTAGATCTAAGGAGCAACAATAAAAAATACATATGTAATTACAACCCATAATCCTACATCTGGTTAGAAAGATTTATTTTTATTTATAATTGATATTAATTAGCAGAATTCCCCATATCTCTTTCCTACTCTATTATTTTTGTCTGCAAAGCATCCAAGTTATACAAAAGAGTAACCTACAGGCTAACCACTTCCCAAAAGTCGTTTTTCACTAGTTTTCATCCTGTGACCTCAAATTAAGCTGCTTGTCCCCTGGAAAGAGAAACAAGCATCTCCATCCTTCACCCACAACTGTACAGACTAAACAAATGGGAGCTGCTGCATGTTGAGAAAGCACTGAGTCTTACAACAGAAAATGCACAATTAAGACAGTATGAATCTACACACTTCCCAGCACACTGGCAATTTACTTCCTTCCATTACAGCTGGTATTTCTTGAATACATAATGCACGAGTCCTTCCCTTATCTCTTTTGGTTGATTTGTTCTTTACCTGCAGAGCACAGCTGTGCTGTTTAATGCACTTCTCATACTACATGCAGCTTTCTGCCCCCTTCTGTTTTGTTGCCATGCAAGCACATTGTGCTCCATTCAAACCTGCAGTACATGCCTTTCCCAATCTCCTATCCCTCATTTAGTACCTTGTTGAAGTAGAGCGAGGAGCCAGATGAGATGACCCCACAGCCTTCCTCAGGCTTGACAACCTCTCCCCCAACAATTTCCTGCCACTCTGTCTTCAGGCTTTCTGGGTTCTCAAAATCAGACATGATGGTCGAAGGAAGGGGATTTTCAGGCTGACATTCAGTACCCCGAAACCCCGAATCACACCTGGAAGGAAGTGTAAATGTAAGAAGCTGTTAAAGACTTCATTTGACACTGACAATTACTTCAGGATCCTGGAAATGATCTAGAGTAGCTGGATAAAAAAGCTGTATCTTATTTCTAAAATACCCTGTGGTATACAGAAGGTTTGACATTGGCAGGCAGCAGTCTGTGCCTTTGGTGTTGCACCCAGGATGACAGTGGCTGCCAAGTAGTGCTGAACTGGTCCCTGGTGTCCTTCTGATCCAGCAAAACAGCTCCAGGACTGAGCTGGTCCCTGGTTGTGCAAAGTGCCCGAGAGGCCATCAGGACACCTGTAGCAGTGAAGCACTATGTCACTGAAAGCTCTTTCAATGCCTGGGTAACGGGTTAAAACTTAAACAGGGGAAGTTTAGATTGGATATAAGAAGGAAATTCTTTCCTGTTAGGGTGGTGAGGCACTGGAAGAGGCTGCCCAGGGAGGTTGTGAATGCTCCATCCCTGGCAGTGTTCAAGACCAGGTTGGACGAGGCCTTGGGTGATATGGTTTAGTGTGAGGTGTCCCTGCCCAGGGTAGGGGGGTTGGAACTAGATAATCTTAAGGTCCTTTCCAACCCTAACTATTCTATGATTCTATGATCTGGCAAGGTTATGGGTTCTTGGACAGAGAGGTGTTTGGAGTAACCAGCTGTTAATGTTGCATGAATGGTCTAACTCCCTATAATACTTTCATTTGTTAATGTTGAAACTAAAAGTAAGAACAACAGCCCTCTCTCCCTTCTCCTCTGCCCCACCAAAACTAGCCACACCCAAAGGATGCAAAATGGTAGGATACCTGAAGTATCAGAAGACCATTGTTAAGAGGAACTGGCAAAGGTTTTATACCTGCAAACACCGTGGTCACACCAGCCATGTCCGCTGCACATGTTGGGACACTGCTGTCCAATGTAGATGTTGTCTAAGGCCCATTCATCTTGGGCTGTGTAGTAGCACTGACTCCAGCGGAAACGTGTGGCGCTGGACCTTAAAACCAATAACAATGCTTTAATTTGTGATTCTGTACAGAGCTGTAGGAAAAAAAAGATAAAATGCAGCTATAAAAAATAAAGTTGATATCACAATCAGAGCCCAGCCTGCAAAGACTGGCACAACTAAAGATTTTAGTAAATGAACTAGATGATACCACTAGCTGCACAGGGCGATATAATGGACTTTCCAGTCATTAATGGCATTTCTGAGGAAGGCTGCAGAGGTGTTACAGGAACTTTGTACATTATGATAAACCTGTCAATGAATGTTACTGGATTTTTACTGAGTGCCATCTGGGAGGGTCACTGGTTGCAAAACTAGAAAGATGGGTCTAGGACATGACTGTGATTTTTATATCTTTGGTCACAGTTAACAGGCTGTAAGTTACATATAAAGGTTTCTTCTGATACTATGAAAGTTGTTGAGTGTGTTTCTCCCCTTTGTATACTGTTATTTCCATTCAACAATAGTTGACTGGTTTTGACTGGTAATAGAAATTTCTTTTTGTCGGGATGATTCCAAACTAGATTTTGCTCACGTACCACTGGTGGCATTGCGATCACAAGTTTTTGACAAAATCCTATTTCATAGTACCTATTTTTATTCCACACTGCAAAGAGCTTAAAGAGCTTGCTCGTAGCCAACTACTCAAACAGAATCTGTAACACCCCAGGTTTGTTGTAGGGAATGAGTGGATTAAATTACTTGCCTATATATAGCTAAGGTCTGGGCATGTGTAACATTCTTCAAATGGAAAACCTCACTGTGGTTTCTTCTTTCTAGTTAAATAGTTTTTCAACAGCTTTGGCTTTCTTTATTGTAGTGGAGTAAGGTAACATTATTCACCCTGCATGCTGTAAAATAATTTGCAATATCAAGTAGGTATTGCAAATATCTTGATGTTGGCCCTCTTGATGCTGCTTGATGTTGGTCCTCTAGGAGGTTGTCCAATGTGACAATGACATTTTCCATGCCAAGTGACTGCTGCTAGCCAAACCCAGCCTGACATCCACCACCCTCAAAACCAAGGCTGGGGAAGAAACTGCATCATGAGAAGAGTAATATTTGTTGCCATGGAGTCTTTCCAAGCTGCCCTGCCAACCTGTGCGCATCCAACAGGTTACAGGTGTTGATAGTGGCAACTCCCATTTGGTGGGCACAGGAACCCTCCAGTCCATGCTTATGTCAGAATGAGATTAAGAAAAATATATTGCAGATGAAGTGAAACAAAGGTGTGAAATCATTCACTGTGACAAAGCAAAAGGGGCCATCCTGGCTGCATGATGGGTCTGGGAAATAAAGGTGTGGTGGGGGCAATGTGGGCGCTGAGGCTGGGTCACAGAGCTGTGGAGAGGATGGACAGGGAAAGCAGGGCTGACTGTGGACAATAAAAAAATCAGACTTTAAACAGAGACAGGCCTGTGCCTGGCCAAGGGCTGGTCAGGAAGGCTGAGAATGAGAAGCAGCAGGTTCCTACAAGAAGTAGGAGCTTCTTTCCTAGCTTGTTTCTCAGCCATATGGCTACATTATGATGGCACAGATATAATGCTAGTACCCTAATCTGAAAGAAAAAGCTCTTTGCCCCACCCCTAAAAATTTATGTAGAATAAGACCTATTAAAATGAATATTGTAAAGGTGTCTGAGTCACCTTGCTCACACGAAAGGATGTGAAAAATTGAATAGAGGTCTCTGCAGCTAGAATGGACAGTATGGCAGAGCACTTAGCCAAGCAGTCACATACTAGAAGCATGCAAAGATCAGTTTATCACATGCTTGGAGAAATTTTTAAAATACCACTTTTGAACTCCCTCAAAAAACACATTAAGCTGCCCAAGGGCTTTATTTTTAATTGAAATCACCTTTTCCCTCTGTTTTAAGTATCTGCTTGGTATTGCAAATAATGTAAGCATTCTTACAGCATGCAAAGCTAATATGCAGTGCTAGATCTGCCACTAAATACTCCCTCAGGATACAATGTACTGATGGGTTACATTACAAGAGCTATGAATTACCCATTAAAAGTGCACGATGCCAGTAATATGCACACGAAGGACTTCTTAAGCTTGCATAGGAACAATGGACAGTCAATATTCACCACCATTATTTACTGTTCATTTCTGGAGTGCTCTGAAGCCAGCACATCACCTCAGTGATGGTATTATGCTTGCTACAGAGCATCAGTGGCACCATAGAGAGCCCTGACAGAGACTGTGCGCTCCGAAAGAGCAGTAGTGACTGGTGTTAGCTCTCACATGTGCTGAGGAAAATAACAATACTAAAGCAAAGAAAGGTATTAGAGCAGGTGAACCTCCCCCTGCATTACCTCCCAGCACAAGAAAACTGGGGTGGGAATTACAGTGATACAGGGGAAATTTCACCATCCTGTGGAAGACTCACAGTGTCCCAACAAGTGGTGGTGCTCTCTGAACAGCTCCCAGTGCTGCTAGCTCCAGCATCAATAGCATTTCTCAGCCACTCGCTGGTTCCTGCTGGGTGTGAATGTTGTTGTAGGGTGGCTGTGTGGCTGAACCGCAGCTGATTTTGGGGCACCAGGCTCACACCTACCCTACAAAACAGTAGGGAGAGCCTACCCGTGGGTGTAATAACGTACACCTCTGTGCCCAGGGGAGCACAACACCTGAAATCCTACCAAGACAGCCCCTGTGCAGCACCACTGTGGGACTGTTCCCAGCTCAGCTCTGTTCATTAGTTAGAAGCTCCCCATATGAATGCACAGATGGCAGGAGATTTGTTTCCCTCATTTAAGGGGAGGGGAGGAAGGGAGGAGTTGCATTGCTGCCTGGAGATGAACATGTGGCTGAAACAGAGGTGTGTGTATCAGCTGGGCGGCTGGGGATGGTCTCCAGGGAGCCACATCCTAGAGAGCTGTGGTTGTTTCTAACTGCAGACAAACAGAGCTCTTCCCCAGGGACAGCTTCCCTGTTGTGGGAAATCCCACAGCCTCCAAGATACAGAAAGGCAACGGGATGCCCTCACCTTCCCACCCAGCCAGGTGATGAAGGGGTCATCACATGGCTGTGGGCAACAAGAGGTCTCATGGATTCAGATTCCTCTCTGGGCAAGGGATGACACGTTAGGCTGAATTCACAATTGCTAAATCAGTGCTGCTGAAAAGCTGGTCCTGCTCACTGTTTTTGAAAGCTTTCCACGGTCGCTCTGCACCTCAAGGTAACAACAGCTTAAGAGGATTATGCTGTTAAAAATGGTAACCGACAATTTTAAAAAGCCATGTTAATTAAGAAAAGAGAATAAGGAGCTGAGTGTCAGCTGCATTCTCAGTGATAAAATACTGGTTTTCTGGACAGTCACCACTTGGGCACCGCACCATATTGAGGAGTCATGAAAGCATTTTATTACAAGCAAAATAAACCTCCCCAGGTCCAATCTCTCTTTTTTCAATGCTACTGGAAGGCAATCTGGCTTTCTGATGACATTATATCTAAGTCAGGTTGATGTCAAATAAAAGTCACTGCTGTTGTGTGACATTTTACATAAGCATAAGGAAATCATATCCCAGAAGTGTTGCCAGTGAAATTATGTTCTTTCTGCTGCGAAATATTTCAGATATGTGAGCTAAAATAAAATCATTGTCTTCTCTCTTGATATTAAGAAACCTCACGATGTGATGCAAATTTGTAGCTGATGAAATTGCATTTGCTACCTTCTGAGTTACCATAATTACATTTACCCAATTATCCTGAAACTCTCATTCAGTCATTAGGTGCTGATTTGTTTATGAAGTCGGCAACTGACAGCTGCTTGTATCTCATTAAGCCCTGTTCATATGTAAATGCCTCCCATAAAACTGGAATTAATTTTCATCAGTGTTGGAAATGTTCAGTTCAAGTACAATACAATTTCAGCGACCAGGTGCATACATTCCAGTTCTTCAGTACAAGTCTCACTGTTGCAGCAGATTTCCTAGCATCCAAAATCTTGGGTAACACAGGGACCTTGTAAACTCACACTTGCCAGATGCAGAACATCTACAGATGTGCAGAAACACCATCACACCCAGAAAGTTTTACAAGAGAAATAAGTGCTGTTATGAACAATTTTCTGCTTGCATGAGCACAGCACTGCAGCCTGATGCTGCGCACCCAAGGTGTAAATCCTCAACAAAGAGCTGTGCATGCAGGGATGAAAACTCCAACAATCACAGCAGGGCTGTGCAGAGGTGCAAGGGCATGTTGAGACTGTCACGGGCCAGAGCAAGGCTAATGAAATCTCAAGCCCAGGACCTGAGTCCTTCTTTAGGTGGTTTGTCTCCCTGAGCAGTAAGCACAGGGCAGGCTGCGGGGCTGAGCCAGAAGGAAAGTCCCCAGAGCCCCCTTCCCATCATCCCTGTTTTGGGAATGCAGAAGACCTGGCTCTTCCCATTGCACTGCTCCTCCTGGTCATTACTAAGTTTTATCCCATGCGTAGCTGCTGCAGAGGAGTGCAGGTGGGTAAGGGAGAGGAGAAGGCGGGTGCCCGGAAGAGAACCGTATGGAGCATATTCACTACCAGCCCCCTGGATTGATGCCCTCTGTGTGGCCAGGCTAGCAGATGAGGTCTGCACATTAAATGTTCATCAGTAACCCCCAAGTTTGTAAAGGCAGGAACTTGCCCTCTGTTAGTAAACACACCTTAAAAATACAAAAAAATCCCCTCCCAATCTCAACCCAAAGAACGACTGAGTTCTCAGTCTGCTCCTTGCCAGTGGAAAGGAGGGAAAATAGAGGGAAAATGTCTGAGATGCATCTGGTGTGCTGGGCTGCTTTGGTGGGTAACGTGGCCATCCTTCCTCTTTACCCCCATTATGCCATACAACAACACAGTCATTCTGAAGGTGTGTTTTATGAAGGACAAAATAATGTTCAGTGGGAATTTGTACCTTAATTACAAACAACTCTGCTAACAGACGGGAATCCCTTCAGATATAAGACAGAGTGTGAAATATTTATGATTTGTGCGCAGTACAAAACAGGAAGCCAGCTATTATTTCAGCATAGTTTCTCCCCACTGTCTCCTAAATTAAAATGGAATTATTTGCTTCTGTCACCTCATACACCGAGGAGAATTATTAGACCCTAAAGAAAAAAAGCCCACAATGTTCGTATTATCAACTGTACAGTATATAATAGTAACAACTTTGAGTACAGTATATATCTTAGAAATAAATTTAAAACTAACAATCTATTTTAGAGTATAACATGCAAAATCATAGACACTTTTAAAACTCCTAAATGCCTATGTGAGCCACAGATTTTACAGCTGGTGGCACATAATGGCGTATAAAATTTAGTACATTATAATCGAATTACGAAGCAGTTTTTCATAGATTTACTTGTTCCATTTGGTATTATCTGACCTGATACACTTTAAGGATTCAATATTTGCCCCTGATGTTTTGCCTGGGAATGGGAAATTCTGAATATTGGCAGTAAAAATGACCTTTTGAAAGAAGGTATTATTGTCGGTTGGTTGATAGAAATAAGTTGTGTTGAGGCAGTGGAGACTGCATAAAAATGATGAAGGACAGAGAAATACAATGATAACTTAATCTCCGCAAGCTCTCATGCAATTGCTGTGATGGATTCAGGTCAAACATAATCAAAGTGTAGCTCTAATTGGAATAATATAAGGAATTCAGGAAGCCCTGAAGATTATTGAGGTTTATGTCAACTTCTTATTTGTGTGTTAGAATAACACTCTAAAAACAAATAATGGAAGATATCATACAGTTAAATAAATAAAAACGTTAGGGCAGGCAAAACAAGTTTGGTTTACAATAAGATGAATAATATTGGGCTTTCTGATTATTTCTGTTGCTCTTTTTTTTTTTTCAGAAGAGAATGTTATTTTTGAAGACATGCTATAAAAAGAAACAAAAGGTAAAAATTCCCAGAAATGAATCATTAGTTATTGTTTATACAAGGCTTTGGTCTGAAGATGTAAACAATAAGGAATGTGCAAAATAAAGCCTTCCTTTAGTGGGGCATTTACAGACAAGTGCCACTATTTTTGAAAAGGTCTGAACTTTATTAGAAGAGTCACAGCATGTATTAAAAACAATCCTAAACAATAGTTTCTGGTGACTTCACCAACATTTCATTCTCTAATTATATAAGGAATGTATTTTATGTTACATACTTGCAACTGGGTCAGCCCTGGTACCCTGGCACCCAACCCACCAGCTTAAATATGATTTAAGGAGGGCTTGATCTTTGTCATAGTAGTTTGAAAGTAGATGATTCGTCTGCATCTCCCCCTAAAAGAATTAAAAAGATGAACAAAATGCTCACCAAGTCTTCTGTGGTAAAAGGACGGTGATTCTCCTCCACTGAGTAAATTCGCTGGAGTGGTAAATACTTGCTGATGTAAACTCCTGACAGCTCGGCATACTGGGAAGACATTCCTTGAAGTAAAACATTTCAAAACCAGATTTAATACTGAGGAAGTATTGGGAACAGAAGCAAGGATTAAACACTCTAGAAGCAGGAGTGTGCCAGGGTCCAGATGTTGGAGTGAAAGACACAGAAGCAGAAAAATCCTGGCATGATGTAGAGAAATGTCTCAGAAAAATAAAGGCAGTACAATTCAGGATAAGTCATATAACACACTTAAAGAATTCAGCATTGGTAACTAGGAATGTGCTGCTTTCCCCCATGAGGATGTCTACCTCATTTATCTCACTATTCTCAGCCCAGCATCTAGGGATGACTACAAAGTCTACAAGTCCAGTATGGAATAAGCCTATGAAAGACTACTGTACCAGTCATTTTAGAGACCTACTTTCAATCTTTTGCCTGGAGCTGCTGGCTTCCCCCACTTCCTCCAGCTGCAGTGGGAAGCAGAGTAGGAACACAGCCACACAAGAGCAG
Source organism: Pezoporus wallicus (assembly GCF_028554395.1). Taxonomy (NCBI): domain Eukaryota; kingdom Metazoa; phylum Chordata; class Aves; order Psittaciformes; family Psittacidae; genus Pezoporus; species Pezoporus wallicus. The sequence goes on from NW_026640165.1 coordinate 348,694, forward strand.
CCAACCATGGTCTAATGAATTTGCCTCCAGAGGCCCTTACCATGCTCTGCAGCTGTATTACCTTTGACACCTATAGCAAGTGGTGTAAATTCCCCCTTGCTGCTTCTATGATTCTTTCTGCATTTAACTCAGATTCTTAGAGAGGCCTGTTCTCTCAATTTTCTTTTTTCTTGTTACAAAATCTGATCATTATTACATTTTTTATATAAAATATAATTAAGTCCATTATCCCAACAGACTCTTACCATTTTCTAGAGCTGCCCTTCCCATATTACTCCATTTTTTTCTGCAATATTCCCTTCATCTATTTATACATTGCCAGAACAGCACCCAAAATTCTTGTGCTATGGTTTTGATGAAGTATTAATAAAGTGTTATTACCAACCTGTGTGTTCTTTTTCTAGCTACCCATCCAGAGAGTCCCTTCTGCCACTACTGCCACAGCAGAGTTCCTCCTGACCGTCTCTACCTCTCTGAGAGATATGACACTATTTTTCATAGATATATATTGCTCAAATATCTTAAGAGTATTAAATGAGGATCTGATAGCTTATTCTGTTGGTTTTTGTGTGGTTGTGGTGATTTTTAATAGATTTTCTAAAGGCTTAATATCCTTTTCAGCAATTTTCAAACATTTCTCATTGATTCATCTCCCCTAAGAGAACTTACAAAACAGGATCTGATCAGTGCTCATGAAGCAAACAAAACTTTCAAACAAAACTTTCAAACACTTTAATTAATTAGTGTTTTGTGTATTTACCAGATTATGTCCTTGAAATATACTACAAATAGCTATCTCTATTAGTCTTTTATCACTGCAACATGGGTGGTGTGAGAAAAATGGTTTGGTTGCAAGTTCTTCTCTCTGAACTCAGCTCCAACGAGAGAGGAAATGAATGCTAATATCTGAAGGCAAATGATCTTGATGGCAAGGACAAACTCCAAACACCCACGGATAGGAACTATTCTTAGGCACCATGATGATGCCTGCAGGTATAAAAGACACAAACATCACCTGAACACACAGTATTTATAGGTTTCCTCAGAATTCTCTTTAAAGTAAGAAAGCATTACTTGGATGTAGACAGTTTTAAAATTCAGTTTTTGCCATTTCTCTACCCTGCCCATCAAAAGTAAATGTGGCAAAACACAGCAAGGCAAAAGGTAACAATAATGCTTTCATTGCTTATAGAAGATGTGGGACTGGATGTTCAAATCCCTCTTTGAGCCTTGAGAGCAGGCAGTGAAAAGGCACCAGGACAAGTTCCCCGACACGCCCTGAACCTGCTTAGGGGCAGCCGGAGGACCTTGCTTAGTTCACCCTGAGGCCAGGGAAAGTCCAGTTTGTCATATAGGAGGGGAAAAAAAAGTGCAAATTATGGCCAAATGCACTATTCACATTTGCACTAAGACACGGCTGAACCACACAGGGAAATAGCAGCCAGCACTGCTATTTGCACTTATAGCAGAGACTGGGAAACAGACAGTCATTACAGCCTTGGACTGTGTTTGAACCAGGGGTGGGAGATGAAACATTCTACATTAAATCCCCCAAAGGAATGCGCTTTCCATTTATGAAATGGCTGTGCACAAGGGCAGAAAGAATTTCTATCCATTTAAATGCCAGGGAACAGTAGATGCATTTTACTTTGAAAAACAAAGCAATAGCACAACAAAGATCTTGGCCATTACTCTGCAGCTCTGTCTAATTGTGGCCCAGTTATTTTCTCAACCTTGGTTCATTTCTGTCACAGTTCTGTGTTTCAGGCTCTCAGACACCTTTCTTCCAAATATCATGAATAACAGTTTAAATATTCATGTTAGTAATTTTGATGATTCCAACTGAGAATTTCTTTACAGAAAGTGGAATGAGGAAAACATCTTCCTTTGTTCAATGCCACAAGTATACTTCAGGTGAAATCTGTATAAACAGTTTGCGGAAGACAAAGGTCTCTGCTTCCAGCCTCACCTCCTGAACAAGATGCCACGTGAGGCCATGGTTGGTGGAGTAGTCCAGTTTCACCTGGTTGTCCATATGAGGAGTAAACGCCTGATCGCAGCCCATCACCAAGTTGAACTGTATCATATATGAAGCTCCGATCTGCATAGACTGGGTCTCCACATAGCGCATACTAGAAGCTAACTTTGAATCTCCTGTAAAACTGAAATATGTAAGGAAAGAATCAGAATCCATCCCAAAACTAAATCAGAAGGCAACATTCTGAATGATTCTGTGTTAAATACAGCAATGATTCTTTCTTTGTTCTGTGGATTGGCACATGGTATGAGATCATGCACAGAAGCCTCTTTCTGTTGGAACTTCTGCACATTACCAGGAAGACCCTGTTGTACCCCAGAGTGTGAAACACTGAATTATTCTCTTAGTACTTACTATATGTTCTTTGTATCACGGATCAACTTAGGATCAAGCAAAGGATAACGTACAGAAAAAACAACATAAAGAAAACTCATTCCTCAGGAGTGTGCATTGCCTAAGGTCATGTCATAGGAACAGCTGCAATTTCATTCAAACAGTGGACGGTAAAGATACACTGCATTTAGTTTAAAATATTCCTGTTACATAGAGTTTTCATTCCATTGATTTTCAAGTGATTCTATATGCAACGCATTCACTGACTTTTGACTGTGTTTCAGAATGAATATCACCTATCCTCAGCTTCTTTTCTGCAGGATGTGCTGATATAAGAGTTACATTATCCAGTGGATTGAAGAATAATTTTGCCAGTGGCAATGTTTGGAACACACCAAGCCTCATACATGCTACAGGGTACCCAGATATCCCATATATGGTAACATATAGCTTGAAATTACAAGGTTATTTTAATGTAAGCGGAGGCTTCTCTTCTATGCAACATTCAAAAGTTTAAAAAAAAATACAAACAAAACCAAAAACAGATGCAAGAGAGGTATAAGGAGGAAATAATAATAACAACTTAAACATTTAATCCTGGGCACTAGGTTTCAAAACAGAAGGTTTTTAAGAAAGTTCATGTAGAATGAGAATTGCCTCCTTCTCCTTTATTTGAGATGTTTAGTTAGTGTCTTCCAAAGCAATGTAGTCCTTTCAGCTTCAACATTTTCTAAGACTACTCTTAATTTGAGCAGCTTAGGATAGAGACTGCATATTTTTAAAGAAAATCACTGAAAATCATCATGCAAAGATAAAAAGCTACACTCAGTACACTGCTGATAAAGAGAATGATGATCAAGTAAGTTACATCTTAAATGAGATGTAACTTAAATCATCATCTTAAATAAGAAATCCTAATCTTTCAATACCATACAATAAAACATATTAACTTCTAAAATTCAAGGTCATAATGAAGTCAGTGCAAAGGCTAGGAATACAAGCCAGTGTTACTTAACAGTCTTTTAAATTAATTCACTGACCCACAATGCTTTCTGTAGTGTCCTTTCCAGACAGAGCAATTGAGCCCTAAATGTAACATTCTACCTTAAAGCTTTAGAGGAAATTACTGAAAGCTAATACTAGTTTTGTCACTATTGAATTGCTGTTACATGGCACAAGTTAAGATCTAGCCTCCTTTTTACCCTCTGACCTTGCTGTCTGTGACTTCATTTCCTAAAGGACAATCCAGCCCATGACACTGTGTCAAACTACCCAGTCTACTCTGATCAGCACCATGATCCAATGGCGGACGGACATTCTCTTCACTCCTGGGGCACTGTCATGGACAACTGGACCAGAAGGCAGTAAGTTAACTTGGAAAACTGTATCTCAGCAGTTCGCTCTTTCAGTCAGTGTTGTCAGTGTTTTTCTTCTCAATGGCAAGGATAATTTTAAGTTGGGTAGAGGATATAATGTGGACACATTGGTAGTCCAGGTGGCAACCTATGGTTTGTGGCTTTGTTGTTAGAACTGACTGCCCCTCAGAATAACTGGTTTGGATAATGCCTGAATTTATTTTTCTTCCAAACTTTATCTAGTAGTTTTCGAAATGACAAAACCCTGTAAACTTAAACGTTAAAGCTGACTTGGTCTCACATAGTTTTAATTTCTACAATGCAGCTTGAAATTTCATGGCTGATGTGGGAAATCAAAGTTTTACAGATGCCCTCTTGGGAAATCTGTGCCAGTACAACCAGGCTCTTCAGGTATCAGTCAGCTGTGTGCAGTGTCATCAGCGGAAAGTTATATGTAGGGATGCTTTGGAAAATGATTTGACATTGCACATGGGCACAACACATCACAGTTACCTAAAGTTCATCTGAAAAGAATAAAGGAGTTGAAACCAAACAGTCTGATGAAGCATCTGCCTATAAGCTGTCTTCCCCAAAGTGATAGAAGACAGACAAGTGAAGGACAGGTACTCAGCATAGGTGCAAAGAATTAAATGTTTCATTTTATCTTTGTCTCCACAAAAAAAAATCCCTCTATTTAATGTTACTGGTTTAAAACTGGAAAAAAAAAAAAAAAAATCTTAAAATGCAATCTTTTTTACTGGTGGCATTCAGGTCATGATTAAAACACTTCTAAGTTTAGTATTCATTTTCATTTCGTAAATTAGCCACTGGATATGGTACACAATACACTAAGTAAACATTGGTTTAAAATTAAAACAGCTCTATGGAAAGGATAGTAAAGAAATGTGAAAAAGGAAGCTAGTGATGAGGTGAAGATAATTTATGATGCTCTGTAAGAAGCTTTTTTAAGAGGAAGAAATCACATTATGGGTTCACAAAGTCCTTTATCGTCCACAAATTACCTCCAGCTGAACAACGGTAGCATTAAAGGTGGGGGCTCCATGTTACTTGCTACTTCTTTGCTCTCCAGCTTTCCTGTCTGTGTGTGTGGTTAGGTGTATGCTCTTCTCCTGGAATACTAAATGTTTTCTTTGTTCTGGGAGTCACGTAGCTGGAGTAAGTTTCTGGATTTTGTAAAAGGGGAGTAATGTCCCTGGTGTAAGAATAATTAATTAAAAAAAAATCAGAAATGAAAATGCAGAGGCTACATTTTTGTATAAATATGTAGCTGTTTGTTTCTAGCACATAAATAATTAGACCTGTGGAGTCTCAGGAACACAATACCCACAGGTGCCCTCAGAACAATCGCTCTCCCTCCAAGCACTGCCAACTAATTGGTACTTCTGGGAATGATATCACAGCCAATGTCAGCCAACCTGCACTGCTCCAAACTGCTCTGGGATGCCCAGAATTACCATGTTTTCAAGGCCAGTACTTTCAGGAATACTGAAAAGCCACATGGATGCTGGTTTTGTATAGCTGCATTGACCGAAAATATTGATGGCCAAATGCTCATGCCAGTCCCAGCTTTGCTTCCATCAAAGGCAGGAAATATTTATGCCTTTTAACAATATATGATACCTACGTTGCTAAATGATTCCTAAATGTATTATTATATTTTAATTAAGTCGATTACCTGAAAGAAACTTTCTGCATGTTACAGAATGATCATCTAAAAGAAAATACATTTTTATAAACACAGGTAAACTATCAAGCTGATTTAGGGCAATTGTGTTACATTGCTCCATAAAGATACTTTGTTATGAGCCAGATTTACAGTCTTTTCCCAGGCTGCTCCAGAAACAGTGAGACACTCTATTGTCCATTACATTGACTTAAATAATAATGTAGTAATCTGACTGAAGATGTTTTATTTATATAATGCTATTTTATTTGTGTCCAGATGAATAACAAAAAAAAATAAAAACAAAAAAATAAAAAAGAAAGAAGAAAAAGAAAAATTTATAGCATTCTTGCAAATTCTTAAATGCATTTCAGCAAGTGGCTGTAAATTGTAACACTCAAGAGCCATTTGGGTCAAAACCCTGATTGTGTATGAGCATTTTGGAGAAGTGATGAATTAACGTACACTTAAATTTAAAAATGGTCTGGAGCCTTTTCTCTATACTCAATGCACTCACTATAATAAAGTCTAAGAACCAATTTGAAAACAAATGTTGACAATTACAATCAAATAAAGTGCCTGTTCTAGGTATAGACCATTATAAAATACTCAAAAATCACCTTTGCTGGAAACATATGTATATCAACAAACCCCTTCTTTCTAAATGAGGCTAGATATCGAAAAGAACTATCTCCCTCTTCAACAAAAATAAAAATCCCCCTCCTCAGTTTTCCTCCATTTCAAGGGTAAATATTTCAGATTTACAGACTTTGAGGCAGAAACGGAGGCTTTATAGGCAATTAGCAGGCATTTCAGTGAAAATGGGCCTAGGGATGACACCTTGTAAAATGATTTATAGGTATTTCCAATAGTCCTACTAATGAAAAAGCAGTTGTGAGACTTTTCTCAAGAGGATGGTGTCAGTGCTACTGCAAACTCCGCTCATAGAAAGTCATGAGTTAGAAAATGAGAACCAAATGGACTCACAGCTGGGAAAAGCCAACAATAATTAATTTAAGTAGCAGTCATTTGTACAGACCTTGTGTAAGTTTAAGAATTTCCCTTGAGAGAAATAAGGTCAGTGAAGGATAGAGTTCATGTCTTCCAGTGATAATGAAAAATACTGATACATAAACAGTATGGAACTGCTCTATCCCTGGCAGTATTCAAGGCCAGGTTGGACAGAGCCTTGAGCAACATGGTCTAGGGTAAGGTGTCCCTGCCCATGGCAGAGGGGTTGGAACTGTATGATCTTAAGGTCCTTTCCAACCCAAACCATTCTATGATTCCATACAATACTGCAAAAGCTTTGATTCTTTATTCAATGTATGGAAAGTTCAACATTCCCACTATGACTGAGCAGTAAATATCCTAGCCAATATATGTGATGGAGAATTTAGTTGCAATTTATTTTGATTCTGATTTAGAGTAATAGGAGGAAAACAGGGAAACTTCTGCTATCTTAAATAACCACCCTCCCCATGACAAACTGGTCTTAAAAGAACAGAGTGAAAACAATGTCATTAAGGGGCTTTCATTCCAACTCTTTGATGAAGAAGATGCAAACAGTTTGAGCTCTAGCATGTTTTTTAATTTTAATGAGCAGCAAGTACCTTCCTTGTCCTTATTAAAGTGGTTAATGGTGCTTCTACTGCCTCATTATCACCACTAGAACATGTTTGGTGTTGTTCCTACTGCTAAGCCAACTCCTTTTAGTTTAACAGATGATCAGAAAGTCAAATCAGGTTGCTCAGAGATTCTTTTTAATAAAATTCCAACAGTGCTTCTCAGAGTGTCCGTGGGGATGCTAAAATTACTTTTATTTCCTCAAGGATTTCTATAATTACTGTGATTGTACTTTCTCCATATAAATATATCTGTGCCAATTAAAGCCATAGTGGGTTTATATGTTGATCAGACTAGCATGAAACTGTTATTTGGTTTTAATCAAAACATAGAGATTAAATCGAGCTTCCCTTGTATTAATTCCAAATGTCACACTTACGCATTCCAGAATTTAAGTTTTGTGAGGCATGTTAATGTTTTACTGAAGAAGCTTATTTTTACACAATCCTGACAGAATTGTCTTTTTCTTCTTATTCACTTCTTCTTCTTTTCTTGCCTTTTTTTGCTTTGGGGCAGGTGATACTTTCTTGTCTTTGTTTCTAAATACATAGCACATTTTAGGCATAATTGCACTATATCATAATGCTGATCACAGTGAAAATGACTAAATGGATATAATACCAGACAAAATAACTACAAATGACTAATGTTCCACCAACATTCTGCTGCCTTTCCTTTTTGGATTGCAATCTAATGGCCATGTAAACAGATCTGAACATGACTTACAAAATAAGAGTCTGCACTTAACAGATTGTGTCTTAACCTGCATACCCATATTAACCTGACAGGATTTTAACTGAAGGTTATTAAAGTTTTATAAATTGTTTCTAATAGGATATTTAATTATTTTGTGGGTAAAGAATGCTACATTCAAGGTTCCCATCAAACATAAATTTGTGCAATGGGGTGTATAAACTTACTGATAATTACAATTAGATTAACAACTGTATTTTTGTCCATAATGTGAAGATGAGACACAATTACTCTGAATAGCTGCCAGAAAGACTCATTTGCAGAAATCACTTGGCTCTTAGCAGGATGAATAGATTAAGAAAATGGAAGTAGAATGCAAATGAACATGTGTTTCTCACCAAAGAGTCCAGTCGTGTCCGCAGTAAGGCTGGACATTTCCCAGGTAGAATCCCAGAGACTGTGTGACTTCAACTAGGTTGGTGAAATCCAGACTGATGCTATTGAAAAGCACAGAGGTCATGATGATTTCATCAATAGCCCACACATCTTCACCTTGGGAAGAGTGATATGGTTGCCACCATCTGAACTGAATCCCAGTCTGTCTGGCATCTTCAGGAAGCTCCACTGAAATTATTCTGGAAAACAAAACAAAGTTACAGCTTTAAGTTTGTCTGTTTGTAATAATCCCATGGGGATGTAATTTATGGTTATTTTTGTCTAACTGACCCTAAAAATCAAGGGTGAAATTCATCCCACAACTGGTATAGCTTCTATCGGTGACCAGGGAATCATTAGTTCTCTTGGTAGTCAATGTATTGAAAGACAGCTGTGTGCAAAAGGCACAAAAAGAGTTTCCACCACATCTGTAAATTTTGCTGCTACTGTGGAGCTATCTGTAAATTTAAAGGTGCTCTTCCTTCCCAGGAGAAACCTGAATGCCCTCCATTTGAAGCTCAGGGGATTAGACTGGCAAAGGGATGTTCAGCTGACAAGGACCTAAAATTCCAGCTCCATCTTCGCAGACGCTATGGATTTTATCCTGATCTGAAGACATGCATCTTCTTAACATCTGTCTTTATTTCTGCACAGTACTGATGCCATGCCTGTGTTTCTGTTGTCCTAGAAGAACCCATCCCTGCAAAGCACCGCATTCAAGTGGAAAAGACTCATCTTGTCAGTGTAATTGTGTGCAGTCTTTTTTTTATCCTGTAGTTGCATAGAGATGCAACTGGAGGTGAGTCCAGGTGCTTCTCCTGGTATGCAGGGTCACCTGATTTGTCATGGCAGCTATGTCAACGAACCTATAATTGACAAACTGCAAAGAAAATTAAGAGTAATATCTAATTTCCAGGAGCAATTATTGCACACAGCAGCAGGGAGCATGCATTAATTGCCACAGCAACAACACCTTCTTGAAAGCTCCATAAATCACCAGGGCCATGGTGCCCCACACGAGGCATGTAAGCTGTGAAACAGACTGGCAACAGAGACGTTTGTCTCCATTGGTGTACAATTACTTGCTGGCAAAAGGATTTTTAAGCAAGCTCATCATGTAGCTGACATTTTTATTTCTCTCTTAGGGGAAATGTGAATAAAATGACAAATCAGGTAAAGTGGAAACATTTTATTCATTAGCACCAAGTTTTTTCCAGATTTGGAAAGTTGCCTCTTGTAATGTTTTGTTCGTACATATGAAGCAGTCTTGGGCCTACGGTGCTCTTAGTGCAAAACCAGTCTTAAAAATGACTTGCTAAACTGTCCTTTTAAAAAGTACATTTATAATAGTGTTGTTTAATGTCACATTGATTTTAAAGAAGATGACGTTAATGAATTAGCAATGAAAATTTCGAACGGCTTGGCTAAACAGATGGGAAGCGCTCAAAACCTCCTGGCTGGCATTTCTAAGAGTTGCTTTCTGACAGTTGTAGGTTGGAGAGAGCAGCGTTGAGGGACAGCCAGAGGTAATGGCTGCTGTGTCCTTGTGGCAAGAGACCAGCAGTGCACACACTTTATGTATGGCAGATACATTTCTTTTACCACTCAAATAAATATGCTTGAACCACTTCGTACCCTTTTAAGAGAAAAAACAAGCCCCATTGCTTTCTAGCATGTTAATAAACTACACAGACTTTCATTTTTACCAAGGATTCCCTAATAAATAGCAACTCTATGGCTTTTTCAGTTATTTTTTTTAAGGCATGAATGACACTAAATTGCTACGGATGCTAAAAGGAATTGAGGGATTTTGACTCTGATGGTTCAGTAGGGTGAACCTGAGGAAAGCCGGGCTAGGAGGAGCACTGTATCTAGTGTACACCGTGAAGCACTTGCCACTTGTGTGAGCTAATGCTCTGTTATAATCCTAGGCATATTTCTCTGCTGGTGGCTGTCTCTGATGTCTGCATCTTCCCTTTCACTCTCAATTCTCATAAGCTCACCCACATGGACACTAATTCTTACTGGCAGTAGTTTACAGAAAATCCTAAATCATGACACACACCACTGACACACCAATCGGATGTTAAAATATTTAGCACATGTTAAAATACGTTTCTCATCCCAGGGGATTAAGCAAACACAATTTAAAAATGTTGGTGTAAACCAGCGTATATGGCACATACGTTAGTATGCAGAACCCGACTACATCTCCAGTTATAACAGCTTCTCCTGTCTGGCTTTGATTTGTTGGAGATAGATGGAGAGGGAGGGGGATTCTTGCTAATGACTTTTCTGTTGCAGAGAAGAAAAGTGTTCCTACTAACATTATCAGCTACCATTAGATTTCTTAAAAACCAGCTGGGAGACCTTTGCTCTGATCTCATTCTTTCAAGCTATGCGCATACCTAATATTGAAAAGCCACCGCTGTTCTGCTCAGAAGAAAAATGCAGCTGTCAAATGTTAGCAGATTAAATGCAGCTTTTCAGCAGAACATTAAATGCGTAATTATTTTTTGTATGACTGAAGATTAATTAGATTTCTTGATACAGATTGATTGCCAAACTTTGTGGCAGTCCATCTATGTTACCAAAACTGCTGATATTTTCAGACAACATAATATGAAAAGGTGAAGCTTTCTTCATGTTTTCATCATAATTATTGCCAGCATTATCTTCAGGTTTGTGTGTCTGTCATTTTTCTATCTATCTACCCAGAGGGGGCTATACATACCCCATGGCAAAACCTTTCTAACCTATGTACATTGTGCTGAGTCAGAACAACAGAAACTGCTTCATACTTAATCTCAAAAAGCATCAATGTAATTTACTACATTTATATCTCAAACTTCATTAAAATCAGTCACCAAAATGTGTATTTTCCTTTTTGTTATAAAAATTTCATAGTGCTATATATTAAAAACCTTTAGGGAAATATAATTCCTACAGCTGTAATCTTGAAACCAAGAATTAGAAACAGGGCCATATAAAATATATATGTGACTATAATAAAGGACTGGAAAGGAAATCTTGAAGAAGGTTTATGACTGTGCAAGTTCATAGGATCATTCCTTTGGAAACATTTAAAACTTCAGAAATTAAAGTCTACATGCAATATACTTCTACCAAATATGGTCATTTTTCTCAGATTTTTAGGTATTTCTTATAGCTCCTGGGAAATAGATTTAATATTTCAAGGTTTTTTTTTTCCATTAGAAAAGATTTCTTCATTAAATCTTCTTCATTTTTCTTCATTAAGGATATTCTTGATCACATTTTGCATATTGCAATTCTGTACTGAGTTATTAACGAGATGAGGAAATGTAATATTTACTTTTTTAAATATGCCGATCTGAGCTCAATAATTATAAATAACGAAAGTTACATGTCATTCAAGTGACTTGCAAGCTATATAGCAGAACCCCTAGGGCTAACTCAGGCATTATCCTAGAGCTGGGTGGAGGGGTAGAGAAGAAGGTTCAGGGCAATACCCAGGGCAAAACAGCTCTAGGGCAGGGCAGGAACTGACCTGCTGGGATGGGACCTACAACACCACTGTTGGCTCTGCCTCTCATGTGCCCCTTTACAGAGCATCTCCTTTCACTGGGATTTATTAGCTCTGCTGCAGCACCCTATAAAAGGTGGATGCTTCCAGGTTTGAGTGGGTTTGAGCCAGTGGAGTTAGCCAGCCCAGGTTGTTCAGGGCTTGTGGTACAGGTATGCTCATGGGGACTCCCAGTTTTACACTGCTTTAGTAAAATTGGTGGATGGTCTCATAAATGTTACAGTAAAGAATACCTTCTTCTCTAAATACATCAGATACATTCCTCTCTAATCTGATGCCAAACATAGGTGCTGCTGGGTAAGATCAGCTCTTGATTCAGCTGCCTTGCGATTTGTGCAATTCCCAGGCACAGTCACCAGCAGGTCCTCCAGGGCACTGAGTCCAACCCACAGGCACAGTCATGTAATCCCCTTCCTAATGGGAGCAGGTTCAATTTCCCTGCCTACCTGGAGAGATCCTCATAGTCAGATATTGTCTCTGCTGTCCTGCACTGCCTGCAAACTCCTAATCCCAGAGGATGGTGTAGTAAAGGTATCTGTGGCTTCAAAGCTACAAATAATTTATGCTAATTTTTCTTTAAAAGCGGCTGCTTCCATAGGAAGAGACATGTCCCTGTTTCCCACAAGGACATTTCTATCCCTCATCCTGCACTGCCTCAGCTTGTTACATCACATCACTTGTGACTCGAATGCTGTTAAATCCATGATTTCATTTTTACAGAAGCAGGCAAAAATGGGAAATGCCCAGAACATCTGAGAATTTTTAAGGAAAAGCGGTAACGTTCAGTGTTCCTTAAAAGTTCCTTACTCACTCCTGCACCATGTGGTCAGATGTACTTACTTTCCACATTGTAATGACTACCACTACCAGCATTAAATGCATGTAGATAACACTCCTCATAATATTTATGCATATACCTTGGCTCGTGGTAGTTGAGGTAAGAATAGTGTTCCAGGAGTTTCCAGGTAATCCCATTGTCATAGGAGTAGTGCAGCAGCACTCCTTCCCCAGGCTGGTCAGGCGCTTTGCAGGTACTCAGCACTGACTTGCTGCCCAGGCGTAGTGTGAACTGCAGGAACCTGGATCGGAATTACACATATATTTATAGGGTACCATTTGCATAGTGTTTTGGTTTGTTGTTTCCCTAACCAAATTGTTTTCAGATCTTCTCAATCTAGACAAATTTTGATAAATATTAGTTATGGGGTTTCGTACGTGCAATTTGTTTTTACTGTCAAGTAATGCAGTGTGGCACATATAGTTAAAAAATGCCAATCATTACAGCATTTAATTATTTATTAGGCACTGAAGGGAAGGGAGAGATAGTGAATGGATCTAATCAGCTGCCACAAGCTGTCAAATAAACACAACCTTATAAATAATTAATTAGCACTTGGCTTTGACACTCAGGTTTGATATTAACATTTCATATTTTCCATCCAAGCAGTACAATAACTTCCCTCCAGTCTGTCTTGGGCTTTGTTGTTTACAGAGCAGGAGGACAAAAGGCAAGGCTATGAAATCATCACTGAAATACAGAACTAGGAGTATTTAAAAAACTTTTCTTCCTGCAAATACAATTGGCTCAACAGTACACAAGGTCGTAGCTGGAAGGGGAGGGGTTCCCAAATTTGTTTGCCTCACAGCACTGCTCTTTCCCTCTCACCTGGACTGGGAGCTGTCAAGGAAGGAGGTGATGAGCTGGCGCCTCCCATCCTTGTTGAAGACCAGGGCCTTGCCACTGGCCAGGACCCCACAGCCGAAGCTGACCTCGGCCCCTCGGATGGAGTAAAAGCTGTGGTAGGAGGAGAGGCGGGAGCTGGCAAAGCTCTCTGAGATGAACACGGGGAAGGTCTGTGATGCCATCTCACATGCTGGCCCTGAAAAGCCGGGGTCGCACCTGAGGGTGAGGAAGATTGAACAGTGGAGTTAATGACCCATCTTCTCCTGTGGTTAACCAACCTGTTGGCAAACAACACAGTGGCTGCACTTGCCCATGAACTGAAGATGCCTAAAACATCCCTCTCAAATATAATGACCAAGAGCCTCTTTAGACTGTAGTTAGGTATTGTATAGCCAATGACTTTCTTTTAGATAGTACTTACTTTTCCAATCTAAAAAAAAAAAAAAACTAGTTATGAACGCCCCACCAATCTACACATAACACACAACACAGAAATATTTGTTTTCAGTTTTGGAACAAGAATATTCCTGACATAATTTACAGCTGTTCATGTGTAAAATGCTTAATTTGCTTTTATCTGTAGCATGTCAGATGTGATTACAAGAAACTGAGTAGCAGAACAGCATTCCCCTTGTGTCATGCTCTTATTAATACCCAAAAATAGTTGCACCAGTACTTTGAATGTGCTTACTAGTTTTGAGTAAGTAACTTTACTTTTTAGGGTGGAGCCCTTTTAACAAGCCAGACTTCCAGAAAAAAAGTGTAGTGTTGACCTTCTGTCCTTGAGTTCTGTCAGGTTATGGAACATTAGAACTATGAAAATTGTGATTCTTTCCCATAATTTAATATTAAAGTCATATAGTGCCAAATCACCTCTAAAACCAGTATAAAACATGGATCACTGACATTTCAGTGTGCTATGGAGCACATTTTAAGGTGAATTGGAAGTTAGACTCTCTCCCAAAAGAAAATTATTTAAAGAAAATTAATTATGCTACTGTTTAAAAAGATTGATCTCTAGCTCTCCAATGAGCTTTATGCATTTTGGGGGCGAGCCTAGTTTTACATCTAGTCATCTCAAAAAGCAACGAATGAAATGAAAATCACTTCATCTTTCAGATCATCAAGTGAATAATGTGACAGAAATTAAATACAAGTACTGAATTATAACTCTTACTTGCAGCCATTTCTAGTACACTGTCCTCGCCCTGAGCAGAATTTGAGGCAAGATGGACCAATATAAACTGCAGAGAAAAGAAATCAGTTAAATGAAGGGTTATGTTATGTGATAAACAGAATATAATGAATACAAGATCACAGATCTGTTTGTATGGATATCATATTTATCTTAATTACACTAGTTGGAAGAGGTCTACAAAAGGATAAAATGCATTTGACTGTGTCAAGGATAGCCAGGGATAATTTATTATTTAATGGGTAATACCTATCTGTGGTATGAGACAATAGTGATGTTTCAATCAATGTACCTGATTTTTCTAAGACTGTGAATGAGATCAGATGATTTGCTATGCATTAACCATTTTCTTGCCTTTCCTTTTCCTCATCTTATTTCAGAGATTTAAGCCAACCTCACTGGACTTCCTGGAATTAAAACTGCCCCTGATATGCTTTAAGTAACAACTAAATAACAAACACTTTCACTGATTCTTTCAAATGGAATAAAATTCCAAATTTTATGTGCTCAAAAATACTCCAGACTTGTTTTACTCTTTTACTCCATCTTCCTCCAATGACTCCTAACCAACTGCCTTGATATTTTGTGAAAAATATTAAGGACAGGAAGATAAGCAAATCTCAATATAATCTACATCTACTTGCACTGCTATAAAGAAACATTAATCTTGGTATAGACCAAATACGTTAATCTGGGTGTAGCCCAAAGTGATAACTTACTGGCAATGTTCTGTCCATACAACATAATAAACAGGCCTCAACCATGAATAGTGTCATCTTTTCTGTTAAATAATGCTGATTACTTGGAGTTATCCATTTGCTCTGTGGCTTTTGGAATGTCATCCAAATAGCCACCAATATGAGATTATCTATAATAAGCAGTACTTATTTCCTCTCCTCGTTTTATGATGCTGCCCATCATAGCAGTGTGTCAATACACCCTGGCAGATGCACATGAAATTCCCGTTAGCTACTCCCTGTAACTAAGTCTCCATCAGATTTCATGCGATTTCTAGATTTTCTCACTTCTCAGAGTGCAAAAATTCTGTTCTGTTTGATTTACTTGTGTCTTTAGAGGTCTTTTTGAGGGGGTGGTAAAAGTAGAAGGGTTAAAGATGTAATGATGTCATTCAAAATGAAAAAAGCTTTATGGAAATTGGCAGGTTTCCAGTGTTTCTAAAAGATGGCCAGCTTCCAGATTTCATTTAAAACTTAATTCACATAAGAAACAGTTGTGAAGCTAAAAGTCAGAGTGCTGAATCCTTGAAAATTTTCCTCTTTTCAAGAATTTGAGTAGCTTGCCAATATTTGGAAGTCTCCCTATAATACAGTGTAAAGCTTCAGTTTCACTAGTTTCTAACAAATGAAGCCTGCAAAACTTAGAAACAGGATCATCTTTGACACTTGATTCCTATATCATGGTTCTACATCTCAAACAAATTTCAGAGCAGACGAGCAGGCACTTTTTAGACAGATGGTTGGTAAAAATCCTGCAGCATGCAGAATTCTTTAATGGAATTCTGTTTTGTTCTACAAGCAAAGGTAGTGCAGATATAGGAATTGTTCATTGATTTTCAAAATCCTGTTTTGTTTTGTTGTAAAGAATTTAGATTCTTGGGTTGATTTCATCTTGCTCTCGTTTCTGTGCACATCTATGAGCGTCTCCAAAAAGTGTCTCCAACACACGTGTCCTACACAGGTTTGCATTTTGTTAGGTAGCAAACCATCTTTGCAGATTTACAGACATATTCTTATGTTTATATACATTAGTTTTCCCTTCATTTTACTTTCTTTTTGATGTGTATTATCACCTCTAAAGACAAGCATGAATACTCTATCCACAATGTTAAGATGATTCTACTGCTCATTAATATAATTAAGAGAATAATTTCTGAGATATTACCTTATCAGCTTCAAGGTTTTTATTTTCAAAAACAGGCATTAATCTATTTTAAGAACTTTGCAAAACGTAACTATTTACCATTCCCAGTCTCCATATTTGGGAATCACTACAGAATTTCATGGGCTATTGTATACCATGGTAAATCTTTACATTACATACTTCACACATTTAGCAAAACAAATTCTGGATGTAGCTTACTTCATCCCAAATCATTTCAGGCTAATGAGCAAGCTAAAAAATTTGCACCTTTTCATAGAATCATAGAATAGTTAGGGTTGGAAAGGACCTTAAGATCATCAGGTTCCAACCCCCTGCCACAGGCAGGGACACCTCACACTAGACCATGTCACTCAAAGCTCTGTCCAACCTGGCCTTGAACACCACCAGGGATGGAGCATTCACAACTTCCTTGTGCAACCCATTCCAGTGCCTCACCACCCTTACAATAAAGAACTACTTTATAGTCAATCTAAACTTCCCCTGTTTGAACCTGTTTGTTAGCATTTTCTATCATGTTTCATTCCGTGTTTCATACACTGTGTCTCTTTTGTGCTGTGTTCCTAAGTAGCTTTTTTTTTTTGTGATGTATTTACTTTCAAGACTGGCCCCAGTTATCCTCTGCAGTTGGCACTACATCCCTTTTCCTAAAAGAACAGTTCCCTGAAACAGATGGTACTTTCCCCTGGAGTGCCTGTAAACAATGTAAAAGTTATGTCAGTGTTTTTGTAGTAGCATTGCTTTATAGAGGCCTTCTATGTCCAGAAGGAAAAATATGCCCCAGATGCTGTAACTGTTGCTTTGTCTGGTGCATCACATATCCTTAATAGTGTAGTACCTACTTACGTAATTAGGAGTAAGCAGTCTGAGGAAACGTTATATTAAGCCTTTGCCACCAACATATTTTCCTGGAAAGCATTCAATTAAAAGAAAAGAAAAGAAGGGTAATCTGCTAAACTGTTGTGTTTTCAAATGGCAGAATTCCCCTCTAGCTTCAAAACACGCCTGTTACCAAGTGTAGATAAGAAGAAAAGGAATTTAACAAATGAAAATCCTTTGATTTGTGATTGTGGAAAAATGCATTTCCTTGGAGCAGCATATAATAATGTATTCTTCTGATGTTTCATGATCATGGATAAGAATACTAACTATTATCAACTGCCCACATATTTCCAAGGATTGGTCCTGTTTGTCTCCATCGAATCCTGGTGTCACTTGTTAATGCAGCATTAGGAAGAGGAATAGTTATACGGTTCCACCTGAAATACATATAACATAAATATTAGCATTTTACACTTACAGTCATAAAGCAACTGTACGTTTTGCAGACATGTTTACTTATACTGAAGGCTTTATTAGAATTTTTAATTCTAAAATCTGCTCAAATGAAGGAATGAAGTTACGGAATCTTTAGGAAATACAAATAAAAAAGAAACATGGCTGATGATATTTTAATACAATATATGGATGACAATTATTATAAAACCCAGCCATTTTTTCCCCCATATGAGTGCATGAAGTCAGAAAAGACCCTGACTTGCTTCACTATAGTGACTTCTCTGTCACAATGGATATCTCCTAAATTGCATATTGAATTAAACTTTTCAGTATGACTGAGCTCTGTATTAGATGAGAACCCCTGGGGGTGAGATGAGGATTTGGCCTGCTGTGGCCTGGGCCATCATCCACAGGGGCTACACTTCCTACACACACCAGGGATAATGGCTCCTCTTAAAGTGGTACAGAAATGGGACATCACTAGGTCATAGCAATGCTGCTTTCTTCTCATAGTTATATCCGCTGCCCTGAAGTTTCTGTGGAAGTTGGGATGCAGAAGTATACAGTCATGGGACTTACGCTACACAGTAAGATGTCACAGTTCTTTTTATGGTCAAAACAGTACTGAAGAGACTTAATAGAGAAGGGTTCATATAAGTTTGTGACACTAACAACCACTTCTATCTGCAGAAGCAGAGAGAAAGTGCTTCACTAACTCAATATTAGTATTCCAAGTGAGTGAACATGTCTGAAGATATAAATATGGCTTTGACTGATGGCTCCTCTGACTGAGAAGAAAACTTCTGTGGCTTTGACAAGGTATAACTTTGCTGGCAATTACCAGCATGCTGCCCACAGTTGTTTGGTTTGGTTTGTTGGGTTTTTTTTTGTAATTTGTCTTTAGCATCAGAAAAAAATATTACACCACTGAAGTAGCCCCATATATTTCAAATTTCATTAGTGGGCAGCCAGGGAGACCAGAACACTCCTTCCTTGCTGTCCTCAGCTAGTAAAAAATGAAAGATGACATGAGGTTGTGTGCTTTGCTGCTTTCGCCTGTCACCTATAATTCACTTCTCTAATCTTGCATCTCAGCTTTGTAGAGAGCACTCTCACCCGCTGTAATTTTCAGAGGTGTAGACCGTGCTGTGGGGGAGGTGAGGTCCAGCACATATCTCAGGCAAACACTCGGTGTGGAGCAGGGACCAAGAGCGACCATGGTTGGTTGAAAACTCCAAGCTGACGCTGATAACACAATGAAGGAAGGAAAGTAGAAAGTTACCATGAGCCTCAGATATCTGGCATAGTTATGAATGTAGAAGAACCAACACTGAGAAAACATCAATCTGCTATTCCTAATAACTGATGCTGAGACACGAAATAATTTGAAGCAGATTTTGCATTAAAAAAATCCTGAAAATGCAAACATGAAACAAATCTGAGTGATCAAAACCATTGAGGATTGTCTGAACACCTGGTCCATGTTTGGCCACTATCTAGCTAATATTTTTATGCTGCTACTGTTAAACAGGCTGATGTTAATCTTGTATTTCAGCTAGCAATGGTTTCAAAAATAATGAGGAGAACACTTGAATTAATCAGAGCTAAGCAGCAGGATGTGAGCACAGGACACTTAGTAACTGCCAGCTGCTAACCATTACTTCTTCAGAAGGTGGTAAAAGACTACTGGTTATTCATGCATTGGCCTGCTCTTCCCTTTCACTGCTGACAAATATTAACTTCACTGGACTCCTCAGTCATCTGCCTCCTCCACCCATCATGCCTAAATGGAGATCAGAAAGGCACTATGGAACAGTGAAAATGGCCAGCCCACACTGAGGAGTGCAGAGGAGGGGGTACCTGGAGAAGAACAGCCTCTGTAGCAGACAGAGCCCCTGGGAGCTGTAGGAGCCTCTGTGTTGCTCAGCCATAGTGGTCTTTGGAGGCTTCCTCCCACCTCACAGAGCCTACAGTGCTCAGTGGTGATGTTCTGTGAATTCTGTGACATAACTATATGTGAAAACACCAGATTTGTTTGAAAAAAGGCTGCTGTTCTCTGGTTTCATAGACTAGTAGTAAGCCAAACCATCCTTGTGCAGACATTACAGAACTCAGAACTTTATGAGACAATCCACTAGGTCTATGACAAGTTATTAACCAAATTTTCCCCAAAATCCACTGACAAGTTCAATTTTCAAAAAGGTTTTGCTAGATATTTTTCCTTCCCTGTTTCACAGCATATTTAAAATACCCCATTGTTTTCAATCTAGGAGTATAAGGAAATCCTTAGATGTCTCACATTCTGAAGACCTTGAAAAAGAAATACAGAAAGTGCTCGATTTTTTACAGATTTAGTATTTTACTGAAATACTCCTGTGATTTCCTCCATATAATTAGTCTGTAATATTCTGTTTTATTTTAAGTAATGTCAGTGGAACATTATAAAAGTAATAATTCATCACCTTAACATTAAATTATTGGATTATAACTTTATATTTTCATTACAATTTGCTGACAATATTACTTTATTTAAATGTTCCACCACTGTGATATTGTAAGTATGTATTAAAGCAGTTTATGGAGGTTTTGACTAATTTATTTCCAATTCAACTGTACTGATACCTTGGAGGGTCATATTTACTGCATATATTCAGTGTGAGTATCCCACATCTGAAGTAATGAAGGTGTTATGAATAATGCTGTGGACCAGGAGATGGGAAATGCTGCTGTATTTCGGATATACAAATAGAGATGATGGGGACCTAGTGCTTCTTTTGTTATGAAGAAGCTCACTTCTGCTTCAGAAATAGTTTACACAAAGGAAGAATATTAATATTTCAAAATATATACTAATTCTCATCAGATAACAGACTGAGACATAGACTTTATATAACATGTTTACAGCCCAGGAGTGTTTACAGGCAAAGTTTTCACTTTCCATGTAGAAAAATGTTGCTGCCTTCTCTTCCTATCAAATGTAAGTGCAATGCCTTGATTTTTGCTGCCCACTGAATTCTGCTGCCCTGCATGGCAGCGAGGACTGTCAGTCCTAATGCAGCTCTTTCCAGTTGGAAGTAGATGCCCTGGAACACAGATGTGAGAGCATTTACAGTCTCTTACTTTAAACTCTTGACTCCGGAAGAATATAAAGTAACTTAATCCTCATAAAATATCAGGATACACAGTCTCACAGGTATGTAAAAAAGGACAGTAGACGGTTTGGTTTTGTGTCCCTTTTTGAAGAAGGATGTTAAGAAACTGGGGAGGTAGAGCAGAGGATGATGAAGATGCCGGTGGCCTCAAGCACTGAGCTAGGAGGGGCTGAGGATCTGGCCTGCTCATTGTGGTGAGGAGGGGTGAGCTATGGCAACCTGTGATGGGGCAGAGGGCACTCACAAGGGAGGCAGAGCCAAACTCTCCTCAGTACTGGCAGGTACAGTAGAAAGGGCAATGGCCATAAAGACATGGCTTTAGAGTTTTGTACTGGATGCTAGGAAACACTTCTTCATTTTAGCAGGTCACCCAATACCCATCCATAGAGATTTTTGAGTCATAGATAGGCAAAGCCACAGCTGACCTGACTTCTGGTGGTAACAATCCCAGCTGCAACAACAGGTTTCACTAGCTGATTCCAACCAACATGTCTATGATTCTACAAAATATGTAGCCTTCTTCCTTAACCCCATGGAAAAAATTTAATATCCTAATGAAGTGAAGCCAGCAAAAGAGTTCTGTGAAGTCCTCATACTGATGGTTATTAAGATGGAGAACATTTACCACCAGTCTTACAAGAATTATATATGCTTGTGGCATCAATAACCTCTGAGGGCTCAGCAAGCAAATTTCTGCCATTGCCTTTAATACTTTTCCTCTTACACAGTGTTATGAGGTAAATCTCATCCCTATTAGAAACTGAAGTAAAAGTCATTCTGAAATCATGTGCGTATTTCAGAATAATGGACTAAGAAAAGCAAGGTTTGACCTGGAAAGCTATTTAATAGACCCCTTATTGCAGATGAGAGATATAAATCTGGGCCTTTGGAGATCAGGAGAAACATTAACTTTTGTACAACTTATATTTTTCATTATTAATTGGCTCCTTCTTTCTGAGAAAAAAAAAAATCCAAATACTCCAAATACTCATATAGATGTTATAAACCAAAATGTAATAGAAGCTGATAATCAAAGGAGAGATCTCGTCAGTTGTACCTGTTACCAGGTTGATAAGTTCCACAACCTAAATTGATGGAAAACTGGATCATGTGAGTCACCGTGGAAGAGAGCACTGGAAGGATGTGGAAGTAATCCACAGCCCAGACATTCCTGTTGTGACCTTGGTGACTCTTCTGCTTCAGGCAAAACCTAGTTGCAGGAGTCTGCAGCTCCGGACTAATGACAACAGAAACCAAAGATGGAACCTTTAAAAGAAATTAAATTAAGCTTAAATAAAACAAATACTGGTAAAAAAGGTCACAGGTTACTATTTAAAATAGAAAAGCAATTTCAAATGTTATGAACCAAATTTATGATTTTCTTTCTGCTTTACTTCTGTTAACTTTGTTAGCCACTTTTTCCCACAGAAGATCCCAAATAAAAACATTTTTATTATGTGCATAGCTATTAACAGTCTGGATACCAATGCTGCTTATCACCTTGGTGGGATCAGATAGTTTGGATGTAAAGACACTGCAGAAAAGGCTGTACCTTCTATGTCCTGAAAAATACTGGTTTATTTTGTCAGTGCGCTGTTAGTAATGGAAGATGGTATTTGTCCTGGAGCCTTTCAGCTCACAGAAGCAAAAGCAGGATAATGACATGCCTAGTCTGAATACGTGAGAATGGAGTAGCAGCGTGAGTTCACAGGCATATGTAGGGAGGATGTGATATTGCTGAAAAAAATGAAAGCACTGCTTTACGAAGCTTAGCCTTTGTCTTAAAGTAACACAATTAGAACTTTATTATGTCAAAAGAGGATGTCAGCTTTAAAACTGCTTGTTTAAAAAAAAACCCTTCACAATGAATTCAGTGTAATTCCAGATCCTATCTCTCCCCAAGTTCCCCAATTAATTTTTTATTATTTTACAATTACAGTTTCCTTAGTTTTAAGAAGTTCTACCCTGTCTTTCAGACAGAAGCAGGCAAGGAGGGAAGCCATGCACAATGAAACAATGTAAGTGACTCAACCAAACTCAGGCCGAACCTTACTGTAAACATTTGCTCTCTGAATGCAGTGAAAATGCACACAGACCTGTGCTTGAAATCAGCTGCATGTTTACTACCAAGTTTCCCACACGTTGTATAAGCATACTGCAGTTCAATCTCTAGCATAAATACATGTGTATACGTATTACATATAAATTTTTGCTGTCTTTTTTACATCAGCAGAATAAAGACACCTCAGGGCTGGATTACTGAGGACAGACACAGGCTAAGCGCTTTCTTGCTATAGACAGGACAGATTCTGACAGAAAGCTTGAGGTCCTTATTGTCCTGCCTGAAGGTACTGGGATGTGGTGGAAGGAGGTGCATTAGCAGCAGAGGAGACTCTGCTTGTGCACACTGCCAGCAGCCACTTCCTGTGGCTGAGTTCATGCCCGCATCACTGCAGACCCTCTAAAAAGACATAAAACTGTATTTAAAATTGAAAGAAAAAGTGTAAAATGTGATATTTCCTGCACTAAGCATGGGAAAGACATCCAGGCATTTCTGAGTCACTCTCCCCCCAGCCACTGATCCCACCATGGCTGACCTTCTCAAGACATAGCTCCTGAGTACCAAAAAGTGGCTAGCAGGAGCTTGAGTGGAGGCAGGAGTAATTGTTTGTAAGGAGATATTATCACTAAAGTTTTCAGCTGACAGATGAAGATTTGTGCCTCTTGCCCATTTGATTGTTACCCCAGCACTAGCCAAAACCACAGTCCTGCTTAGGGATAGAATAATCAGCAATAACTGCAGACTCTGTGGTGCAAAGGCGTGCTATCCCTCAAAGATCTGCACATGATTTATGTGCCTGGGCAGACCATGTTTGACTGTCCCTGTGGCATTCAACATACAGCATTGCTGGGATGACTTGCAAATAGATTGATCTTTCCATCCCATCCATCTACTTTTTTTAAGATGATTTACCTTGTAAGCAGCATAGGTCAGGGTATCAAGAGGTATGTGTTCCCTCCTGCCTTCAATCTTGGCATAAAGTACGACATCATTTTCATGGGATTCTCCAGAATCACAAGTTCCCCCTGTACAACACATTTGAGGGATAAAAACTTCATTGAAGCCTTTATTAATGGAAAGAGGAATCATATTAAGCAGCCACAATTATGAAAATAATTACAGCCAGATGCTATTTAACTTAGGATATGAAACAAAAGAACACCAGCCCCAAGGACACAGTGTATAAGAAGTATTTGATCAGATACACCATGCCAGAGATCAAGGATGTTGACAATAATGAAAACCTCAAGTAGCATTGTTGATCAGCTTATCAAAATGATTTTAATAAAAAATGCTGTGCCCAAAGCCATACTTCTATCTGTATGCTTTACATCCCATTTACATAGAAAAGCTCTTTGTGTTCTTGCCAGTAAACTGTTATTTAGTACTCACACCCCATGCAGCCAGAGACATTTTGTATGAGGATTTCCTATATACTTCTCAACTGCCAGACTATCAGCTGAGAAGTTGCTCTTAATAGGAAATGAGGCAGACAGCTGTGAACCTTGTGGTGAGGCTAGTTCTGCTATCTACATTGTATGCTGGAACGGCTGGATGGAGTCTATTATATCACACAAAACCACACCCGAATGAGGCATCATTTGAAATAACTTTGTATCAGGAGAACCCAAAACACCTCTTAACCTCTGAAAGTGCAACTCTTTCAGCAAATCAGAGCACTAAGTTCTGCATCACAGTTATGAGAGGGACATCATCACACTGGTTTGGTGTTCTGGAAAAAAAGTTTTTAAAACAGAGTATCTGTATTTGAAACAGGAAACATGATTTCCCTGTACTAAGGGTACTGCAGGTACTCAAATGGAACTATAAAAAATAGGATGAGAAGGCTTCTTTGGGAAGTCTGTAAAGTAGAAAGGTTGCGCTTATGAAACAATGAAATACTTTCTGGTTTGTCTTTTTTTGTTATAGATGGCCAGTTCTTGGTCCAGAGAACCAGGTAAGATGTGCATCTTTGATGTGTATTATACTGTAATAAGGAACATCCACGTGTCCATTCAAATGCTCTGCTTGCCTGAATGTTTAAACCATTATGTATTTAATTTACACATATGAGCAGAATACATTTTTCAAGTGAAAGCCCACTATTCTGTGTGCCTGCCTGTGCCGACAACTTCTCACCTAAGTTCAGAAGGTTGAGCAAATTTCTTTCCTGTTTCTCTTGCAGGTGTTATAATGCTTGGAAGAACTGGGAAAAAGCATTCTCTTTTTCCTGTGCTTTATCGGTAATTCACGTAACAGAGATGTGCAACAATTTAGAAAAACATGAGGTCTTTCACTCATTAAATAAAGTATGTTTTTTCTTGTTGATTCCAAAGGTTGCTTGTGGAGGTCACAAGTTTAATCTCTGCTTCCGCCTTTATTATTCTATTATTCTATTATTCTCTACTTTTAAGCAAAAATCCTTTACCTCCTTTAAACAAGGTGTTGAGAGAATAACCTCATGAAATTTCCTTTATGCGCAAAATAAAAGTTCTGGAAAAACACTGTGACAAACAGAATGACACCACCATGTTTCACAGCGGTTTGGATCTGTTGCAACACTGAACTAGTGCAGTGGCACTGACAACAGGGAGGGAGGGGAAGTGACAGGCCAGGTTTGCTCTTGGCTGCTTTCTTATCCCTGGTAAATGACTGAAGTTGCATTTTATCCCAGCAGAGAAGGTCTACAGATGATGCTAACACCAGGTCAGTGCTTTTCACAAGGGATACCACAGGTAGGCCATACCTCCTCCAAGACAGTATCACACTGTAACACACTGTGTGTGACTCTCACCCCAGGCCAGTAAGTTAGAAGAGGAAAATCTTTATGAATATAGTAAGAGTTTTTGAGCAGAAACTACGCTATGGGATCAGCCAGGTAAGGCTGTCCCATTTCTGTGCTCCTCCTGTCTCACCCCTGAGTACAACTCTGTTGACTCTGATGGATTTACACCAGGGTCTACATGGATGTGGCTGTGGGAGGATACAACGGGTATCTATAAATCTTCTATGGTGTGGTAAGGATGGCAAAGCTACGACTATCTCTTCTAATGATGGATAAAGGGTAATTGTGTGAAATTAGAAGGTACAAGAAAAGAAGACGCTTCTTCACATGAAGAATTGTTAAACTATGGAGGTGTGGGCACAACAAGCAGGTTCAGTTGATTAAGCACTCATACCAAGGATCATTTTAGACACTGCAGAGGGGCCTGCCTCCCCTACCTCCTACTCCAGTAGGCTGTGACTCTCCCTCAAGTCCTGGGTTACACCTGCCAGCCTTATGCTTTTGTCTCAGATGCACCTGGGCAACTCAAGTGGCAACAACTTGTTCTTGTGTAATGAATTCTGCCTGAGGATTGAACAAGAATGAACCTACACCTATGTGTGAACTAGGTGCTTAAAGCTTCCTTTATATCAATGGAGATCCAACCCATGCAGTCAGTGGAATCCAGGGAGCTGCTCAGCTGGTGAGCTGAATGTCCTTTTCCAACAATGGTACTGACCAAATCTCCTCTAACTATAAAGGAAGTTCAGACACTGATCTTACATGGACACACCTTCTGTATTAAACTCTTTTAACTTGGAGCTAAATGTTTATATCAGCCAAAAATATGTCTGGATAAATCCATGGAAGAAAAGCTCCCAAGGGCTATTGCACTCAGAGCCCCCCATCTGGTTCAGAAACATTTTCATCTGCAAGTCAGTGTCATCTGGGAGAATATTTCTGGGAGGCCTATTTATGTGCCACATTTATACATATGTGTAGGCATCCAGAAAGGTGGACTCTCATCTGACCCACAGTGGTCAGTCTTACATCCCCATGGGCATCACAGATCAGAGCTATCATCTTCTGAAGAATATTTTAGTTCTATGAAATTTAAATCTCACATGCTTCACATGTTGTATTGCATTAGGAATATATACTCACCCATACTGAAATAAAATCTTAAGTTCCCATAACCTGTAGTGTCCATGTATGGGGTGCATATTTTTCTCTCTCCATCTCTGAGAAATACCATAGCTGAGCCAGATTCCAGTGTCCCACATTCAGTACCAATGATGGCTCCAAATATATCCCACCTGGAGAGGTCAACAATGGGCAGAGAATGTGCATGAGCATGTTACAGATGAACTCACACAAAACATATTCTAAGGGTTCATTTGTACATACAAAAGTAGCTGCTTCTATTCTTACAGAGGACAAAAAAAGATTGCAGCGTTTCAAATATGATTCCTATGATATTGCTTACATACTCATTACTAGATCTTAAACTCAGTTAAGTAAAGCAAAATTAATGCAAATATCTTAAATAAATTGGCAGGAAAGCATGAACTACTAAAAAAATGAGGCTTTTAGTGAATGCTATTACCAAATATTTAATGTTGTATTGTTCTATTACCTTCATTATTTTTCTGCCATAAAAACGTTTAAAATATAATTGCATTCTTTTTCACTTTGCATAAGATTTATAGATCAATGAAACTTGAAAAGGCATATGTCCACCATATCTGCTATACAATCATTAAATATGTAGCTGATAGCTAAAAATGATCTCTTTTCATCTTTTTGAGCATTTAGGGTAACAGTTTTCAACTAACACATGAACAGAGTATGAAAAAAGGCTGCTGCGTTTCTAATATGTGATGATACAATCTTTCTCAGGTTTTCTGTACAACATTTTATCTTATTTTTATTCAGTGATAATTAAAAGAGCTGTTGCAGAATTTTTCAATTAAATATTTTATTGAAAATATGTTTTCATCATGAAAGCATTGGTTTCTTCAAAACCTGATATATATAAAACATTTTGAAGGATTAGAAGCTGCTGAAAACTTGTACATTATTTTGGTCTGATATGATATTATTCATGTCAAAGCCTTAATTTATTCATAATGAAGTATTTTTAAAATTATAAGGCTGATAAACCAGTGAAATTATTTAGAATCACTAAATCCTGATAATTCAATCCTTTAACTGGCCAGCATGATTCAGGATAAATGAGAACACACTGAAGTTCAGAAACCTTTTTGGGGAGGCAGAGACTTTTCTTGACCGCTTCCAGCAGAAACAATTTCTAGCAGTTATGTGCCATATGACGATTTCAAAACCTGTCATTTCAAGGGCTTAACAATCTATCAGTTTGACCATTCCAACTATTTCAAAATGTATTTCTAGGATTCTATGATCTTAGAAGCTGCCCGTTTCCCCATTGACCTAAGCTGCGACAGATCAGCAATGTGCCTGTTTCGAAATCCTGCTTTAAAACTGTCAGCCATTTACACAGGAATTAGCAAGCTTAACATCATTGAAAAACTTAGAATATAAATATTTTAATGGAAGCACAGTTTAACCTAACCCTAATTCTATCGTGCAGACACTTTAAAGTTAATGTGCAGTATAATCAAAATACAATTTTGAAAATGGGTCTCTTGGGCTGAAGGCAAGTGCAGAATTAAACATTTGTGCCTACTTTATCTTACATGACAAAATCTCACAATGCACCATTGATCTTTTGTATGCTCTATTTAGCTCAATTAAAACACTCTCTGTAGTGACCCACAAAACAACTTGGGGTCATGAATGATGCAGATCCTGGATGTTTCCAGGGATCCTCTCCTTTTAGGCAGCATTAGAAGTGAAACGCAGAAAGTTCTACAATGTTAAAAAAAAAAAAAAGAAAAAAAGCACTTAGAAATACATCAACGCACTTTAAGGACAAATCGAGAAGGAGCCTGAGTGATGGCACGACAGAGATGTGGACATTCTGGATTTACCATTACGTTTGAATTAATTTATCCCTCACTTGACTCTTGAAATTCTTCATTACAAAACAGGCAATAAAATGATGTATGGATCTAAACTAGATCAACTGGACACAGAAGTCCAAAGCAGCAATGTATTTGCTAGAAGCAGAGGCAGCTTGATGTGGGGATCTGTCCATTTTTAGTACCAGGTCCTACTGTATGCAATTAAAAGAGAATGGCAGAGGAAAGACACAAGATACTAACAACAGCAACCCCTATCTATGTAGCCTACAGTTCAGGTGGGACATGCAAAGAATACCAATCAACTGCTTATAAAAAACAATGATAACTCCTCTGCCTTCACTCTTGAGCTGTTTCAGATGTCTCACCTCCCAGACCATTTGGTGCAGTCAGAAGGTGGTGACCACCACATATGAGCTTCCGTTCGCTCTCACTTGTGAGTGATGCTTTTCCTTTTCCATGAATAATAACGTATCAGACCAAAAGACTTAACAGGCTCCAGCTGATGCTACAAAGGGGAGTCTGAAAACCTCCTGCAAGCTCTGCCTCAGGAATAAAGTATTTTTGTGACAATTTGAATACAGTAAAACAATATTTCAAATACCATTTGAATAGCTTTCAAAAATATTTCTCTAAGAAGGGGTTAAGGAAACTCATACACTTGCAGCTGTGTACAAGTCCCGAAGCAAAGCCCCACGGAAATGTTGCAAACAGGGACTGAGGTGGTGCCAATTTTATATGACTGGGATGTAGTCCATAACAGCACCCGAGTTCAGTGTGTGTTCATGGTTGCATGCAATTTAAACCTCCATTCTTACAGCAACAATTGAGAGCAGTGAAAAGCAAAAATAAACAAAATCAAAAGGATAAAGTTGTGAGGCCCTGGGCTGGCCACTTAGTGCCTTGGAAAACAAAGTTACCCCCTGCGAGCGCAGGCTGCCACACCACCAACATTGTACGTGTTGTGGGACCTGGTTCCTGGGACTGCATTCATGATAAGAGAGATAAATGCATCTGCTGGCTGCACCCTGCCTCAGTCCTAGCTAGGAACAGTCACACCTGTGACTGGAGCCAGGCACTGTGTGACGGAGAAAATGCAATATTCTTAAATAGGAAGAAACTGTGCATTTGTTAACTAGGATTGCAACTGCCAGCTTAGCTTAACCAACACCTGCTTCAGCAGAGACAGGATCTACAAGACCAGGCACATGTCCCCAGGTAGCACTTCCATCCTGCTTTTTCATAATGGAAAAGAGACTGAGAGAATACCTCAAATGTATCCCACATGATCACCTAACACACAGCACAGACATACTCATTTTCTTCCCTTTGTCTGAAGCAGCAGCTGCTGTGCCACGGGTTGATTATTTGAACCGGCGCAGAGTTCACAGTGAATATTTTTTCTGTAAGCCCCAGATAAACCACATGTCCACAGGACACATTAGCACGTATTTCTGAAAAGGTGTTCTTTACCTTCAGCACAGCATAGGCAGCATCTGAATCAGCTGCTAATGATCTGAAGTTCTTTGTAGGTTAAAATCACCATTCAGTAGAGACCCATAAATTGACAGTGTATGTGTCTCATTGGGGTTACAGCAACTAATGAAATGTTTCTTCAGAATGACTACCTAATTCACAAGCATGACTCTTCTCATTAAAAACTTTGGTGATAGGATGGTCTGGAGACAGACTGTTCCTACTGGGCTTTCTGGACTTGTTCCTTCCTAAAATCCACAATCACCTGTTATTTACTGTACTATTTATTGTAGCCACAATCTTCCCTGACTACATAGCAAAGACAAAATGCAATTTGCTGCTTATCCAGCTTCCTCCTCCTGGAGTGATGCTGCATGCCTAATTAGGGCCCTGCGCACGTGCGGGACGCTCACCCTTTAGGCTGGCTCTCAAACTCTTCTGCCCACTGCTCCTGGGCATCCTCTGTGGAGAGGTCCACATCCCGGGTTGTGGCAAAATTGAACTCGCTGCCCTCTGTCCCATGGAAGTAGATGGAGTTTCCATCTGACTGGCAGCTATGCTGTGGACAAAAGGAGCAGACAGGAGGTGATGTTACATCGGGTTTGTAAGGAAGGTATCCTGTTCATGTATCATCAGAGCTCAGAGCAACCCATACATTATCTAATGACTCACTGACATCTGAAGCAAAACAGAAATAAAAATAAAAAATGGGCAGCCATCTTTTATCTTTCCTGGCCAGACCCCAACAATGACTGTGTCCTAGTCTTGTACCTGCTTCCCTACAAATGCACTAAATAACTGTGTTTGCAGAAAGAAGACATGTACCATACCTTGGGGTGTTTATTTCTATTTTAAAGTATTGCCTCTATAGCTGGTACATAAACAACTGTGTGGAAAAATAACTTCACTAGTATGTCAAATATTGCAATGGGTATTTTATCAGCATAAGAGTTTCACGCTGTGAAACGTGTCAGATCTCTGCCTGATTTTTTGGCAGAAGAGGTGTTTGTTTGTAAATTTACTATGCATTGCCATACAGTAAACTTTGGATCTGAAGTGTATGAGTGAAAAGGTTACATTTGCCATATTTAATCGGAATAGCATAAAAAAGAGCTCTATAGGCAGCTAGTTCTTGTGATACAGCAGTCTCAAGGGTCCTGGGGCTGCCCTGGAACCCAGTGCATCTTCTTCTCCTATTGTATTTCTGTATATACCACCTCAGCAACATCAAATGAAGGCATGCATTTGCCTTAGCATGCCCTGAATACCATGACTTTCCAAGTGTATTAACCTGGAAGAACTTGGCATTTTATTGGCTTGTTCATATCACAACAAACACTGATAAATAATTAGCTCAAACACTTTTTTTTTTTTTTGGGGGGGGAATCTTGGTTTCATTAAAAGTGAAAGCTGAAATAAGAAAGTACTAATTAGAATAATTCTGTATTCTTTCTTACCACAGTTCAACATCTGAAAAAGAGATACAATAGTGCTAAATTGCATTGACCTTTTCAGTATCGCCTATGCAGGGCTGTTGTCTCCGAACCTCTTCCTAACGTGCTGAGGGAAAGTATGACAATCACTTCAGTGTTTAAAAAGGTCATGGTAGTGCCACAGAAGTGAATAATTAAATTTTTAACAAAGAGAAAGATGTGAAAGGAAACAAAAACTGTCCAGTCCATCTTTGTCTATGGTATTTTATGAGCAAAGTAAAAAATAACACATTTTGTCAGATTCTGTAACTCTTCCTTCATTTATCAATGCAAAAAAGAGATGTAATTGAAACTCTTTTGTTGGTGATTATCAAGTATGGTTGCCAATAACTTAGCAATTAATTTCTATTTAGGAATGTAATTTGTGACTACATTTCTAGAGGTGCCTACACATTAGAAAAAAATCTGAGTACTTGAAGTCTGATTTTTGTATAGAGACTTTCTGGTCTATAGTTGAATGACAACAGCTCTATGTTTATTAACACTGACTAACTATCACTTAAAGAAATAAGCACATCATAAAAATGTAAAGACTGTTCCAACTGCTAAAATAAACAAATTGCTGTTAAAGTGTTTTTCTTCCAAAGAAAGGTCAAAGCAATAGAAAGATTCCGAAGTGTTGATAATTTATCACAGAAATTAAAGAGATTTTCTCACAAGTCTCCTTGCTCTGTTAATGCACCATATACATACTGCACCATATATGCAGCTGGTGCCACTGAAAAGGCAGAACAATTTACACATATTTTATAACTAGCAGAAATTAATGAAACAAACAGTTTTAAGTTTTATTTCTCTTTGAAAAGCACTGTACTATGCGGCTACTTACAATCGACTGAGAAATGGCTTTTGTTCACTGATTTATCGTTCATGCTCAACAGCAGAATTTTATCTGTTTATTGGGCTTTTTGCTGTTCAGAAGTTTCTTAATTTGTTGAAGAGAAATGAAGTATCCTTTATCTGTCAATCAATCTGCCACAAAACTCTTATCTGCAGGCAGCCAAGTAAATACACTAAAAATAAATATGCAGGCTAAAACCTAATTCAAATTTATACACAACCCTTTATATCTTAGGAAACAAATAGATGAATCAATCCTACTGAGCTAGTTATTACAACTGCATGCAAGTTTTGGAAAACCCATTATAAGCCTTACTTATTTCTCAGGTGCTAAGTTATATATACTTGATAGTGGAGTATGTAATTAGTAATCTCTTGCCTAATGAAAGCCACCTATTAAACACAAAACAGATACAACCCCATTAACATTTAATGTTTGCATGTCCTTCTGCTGTCTAACAGTAGTACATCTGATGGAGTTTCTATTTAGGCTGTCGAGATAAATAAATGGGCAGTTTGGCAAAGGGCTGCATAAGTAATTATTTGTACAGTGGCATATGATCAACCCTTTATGAAAGCTCAAAAATATAATTTATTTCATTGGTTATATAAAATTATCTTTATGCTTTTATACACAGCTATACAGTATCTATGAATATGCATTTTATGCATATTTTCTGTGTTAATGAACCACAAAACGTATGTCTTAAATCGCCCTCTGCTCATGTTAGCTTTGAATCTCACTTGAAACAGCTATGTAGAAGTTCAGACTGGGGTTTAAATCCTTCTGTTGTTCTACATACCTATGAAACCAGTAGTAGAATCCCATTATCTTTGAAGAAAGCAAGGAAGAT
This sequence comes from Pezoporus wallicus, assembly GCF_028554395.1. Taxonomy (NCBI): domain Eukaryota; kingdom Metazoa; phylum Chordata; class Aves; order Psittaciformes; family Psittacidae; genus Pezoporus; species Pezoporus wallicus. Next base: position 382,122 of record NW_026640165.1, read on the forward strand.
GTTCAAAACACAGGTACGGCTTTTAAAAATGTTCTGAGGGAGGGCCATCATTTTCTGGTACATTTTTGTCCCAGTGCCACCATTTGGGACCCTGGACTCATGCCCATAAGATAAGCAGATGAGGATGAGCTCCATTTGCATGAGTTGTGATGCCCCAGCAAGGGCTAAAGCTCCTCTGCTCATGAACTCATTCTCTCCCACCTGCCACATTTCCCTCACTTGTATAATGGTCACCCTCTATTCACACTTAGCTTCCATGTTTTCCTTCTCATTTTCCAAGCAGTCGCTTTCTGTCACTCCTTTACTGCCTTTTCTTTTTCATCTGATGGACTGCTGAGGGGGGAATAACCTTAAAGAGCACTCAGCCAAATTTTCCAGGAGCAAAAGAAGCTCCACAGGAGATGGTCCCTCACCAGCATCACCCCCAACTATCTTGTCAGTCTTGTTCAACATCCAGGAGGCTGCTGACTGTGCTGGATTATTTTGTGGTTTTGTAAAAGGGCTTGAACAGATTAGAGACTGAATTGAAACCATCAGACTCATTTTCTCTTGGGTTCCTCCCAGGATTAGAATCCAAGGCTTTCAGAAACAAAGAACTAAAATACAATTTACATACTGCGTTGCCTCTTTCCCAAATTAAAGGCTTTACACTTGCAGTGGTAGTGTGTATGCTTCCAGTATTTAGAGACTGAATTTTACAGGTTCTTTATTTTTTTCCTTAGTCATTCTAAAGTGGTAAGAAATGTGGGATGAACATTTACTGCGTTTTGATACTAAATGGAATAAGTTCTCCCTAAATTGGAGATACTGCATATCTCTCTATATAGAAGTAGAGTTCTCTTTTACAAAATCCAGATTAAATGTGTTGTCTGCTTCATTTTTATTCACACTTAAATGATTTAGGGACTGTAGTGAATGGACAAGGGGTAACGGGTTAAAACTTAAACAGGGGAAATTTGGATTGGATATAAGAAGGAAGTTCTTTACTGTGACAGTGGTGAGGCACTGGAATGGGCTGCCCAAGAAAGTTGTGAAAGCTCCATCCCTGGCAGTGTTCAAGACCAGGCTGGAGAGAGCCTTGGGTGACATGGTTTAGTGTGAGGTGTCCCTGCCCATGGCAGGGGGGTTGGAACTAGATGATCTTAAGGTCCTTTCCAACCCTAACTATTCTATGATTCTATGATTTATAAGATAAGAACAGATTAGCTTGATGTGCAAATTTTGTAACTAAAAAGGCCAAATGACATCAACCTGTAGGATATTTCTCCTTGTTACCGTGAAAGCATCAGCTGGTAGGTCCAGAACTAAAGCATAGTTTATTTAAAGGGTATTAAAAAGCATGTAGAACATTTAATGTGTCCTTGCACAAACTGCAGCACTGAAAAGTTAACCAATTTGTAAGGAAAAATGAATTTAGAGAAGAAATCATAGAATCATAGACTGGTTTGGGCTGGAAGGGAGATTAAAGATCATCCAGTTCCAAGCCATAATCAGGGACACCTTCCACTAGACTAGGCTGTCCCCCTTCAACCTGGCCTTGAACACTGCCAGAGATGGGGCAGCCACAGCTTCTCTGGGCACCCTGTGCCAGCGCCTCACCATCCTCACAGTGAAGGATTTCTTCCTAATATCTAATCTAAATCTCCCCTTTTTCAGTTTAAAGCCATTCCCCCTTTGTCCTGTCACTATGTGCCCTTGCAAAAAGTCCTTCTCCAGATTTCTTGTAGGCCCCTTTAGGCACCGGAAGGCTGCTATTAGGTACCCCTGAAGCCTTCTCCCGGCTGAACAATCCTAGCTCTCTCAGCCTGTCTCCACAAGAGAGGTGCTCCAGAGCTTTGATCATTTTTGTGTCCCTCCTCTGGACTTGCTCCAACAGGTCCACATCCCTCTTGTGTTGGAGCCCCCGAGCTGAATGCAGCACTGCAGGTGGGGTCTCACAAAGGCCAAGCAGAGGGGAGAATCACCTCCCTCAGCCTACTGGCCTTGTTGCTCTTGATGCAGCCCAGAATAAGGCTGGCTTTCTGGGCTGCAAGTGCACACTGCCAGGACAAGGATGCTGTGTGGTACAGTGTCAAATGCCTTGCACAAGTCCAGGTAGATGACATCAGTTGCTCTTTTCTTATCCATCAACACTGTAACCCCATCGTAAAAGGCTACAAAATTTGTCAGGCGTGATTTGCCCTTAGTAAAGCCATGTTCGCTGTCACCTCCTTATTTTTCATTTGTCTTTGGACAGTTTCCAGGAGGAAACTCCATGATCTTGCTGGGCACTGAGGTGTGACTGATGACTGACTGGCCTGTAGTTCCCTGGGTCTTCCATTTTTCCCTTTTTAAAAATGGGAGTTATGTTTCCCCTTTTCCAGTCAGTGGGAACTTCACCAGACTGCCACGACTTCTCAAATACGATGGATAGTGGCATGGCCACTTCATCTGCCAGTTCCCTCAGGACCCTCTGACAAATCTGGTAGCCTTAATTAAACAAAGTTTTCTCCCAGATCACCTATATAATAGAACATAGGACACTTGCAGGCACTTGAATGGAACTACTTCATAACAGTAGCTATTTCCCATTGTTTGCAACTGAAGTGGGACTACAAGCCTGCCACAAGTAAACTGTTGTATTCCTAAATAAACAACCTGCTGGTTGCCAAACAGAAAGGAGCTGAGTTCTGTTCAGGGACTGTGGTCATCCCAAGGGGAAAAAAAATGTTTAATTTAATCTGGCACTACCAATACTTTTATTCACTAGCAATTGTTAAGCTATTGCTTTGCATGAATAGGGCAAAATTAAAATTGGCTGGATGCATTCCCATATCTCAACATGCTTGGATTTACTTTGTCTGATCTCCACTCCGAATTTACTGTGTTTCTAAAGTTGTCTACTTATGGTATCACTGCTTTTTTCCATTTTTTCAAGGCTTTGGACAACACCTGCATGGCTTTTTCTCACCTGCTTCCAACATCTCTCACACCACCATTTTGTGGCTCACTTTTCCTTGACTGCCGATGCTTGCCACTCACTCTGCTGGTGTGATGACCAAATTTGCATGCCCCATTCTGCCACCATGCTTGGCAAATCCCCAACAAGACGATATCCTTCACTCTCTTCCTTAGTACTTTCCTTAACAGGCCTTGTAATTGACTGCACTGAAGAATGCACTGCTTACCAGGATAAAAAATTTCTCTTCTTGCAATATTTTCTCTTACTCCCAAAATCTCCCCAACCGCAGCTTACCTCCTGTTTTATAAACAGATGGCATTTTCCTGGAACACAGGCTATCTTTTTGGTTTGTGCCTGTAGAGGAAGCAGTGGTACATTCCTGGCTCAGGGCTCTCTAATGCTACAGTGGTACCACTGCTCCAAAAAAATAAATTTTCACACTAAAATTGCTGTTATCTATGAACATATTTCTAGTCTATGAATACAGTTTGTAGTCAAGTTGTCTATGAGAGCCAGCAAATATTATTAATTCAGGTGAGCTTTCAGTTGTATATTATGATGGCTTTAGTTAATAATTTGAAGATACTGACTATGGAGAAAGTAGTGCATGGTTTCAAAATCAAACTTTATCAAGAGTCCGTCAGCCTCTTTATCCTACTCTAGACTCTACATTTTACATCTTCTACCTACAGCTTTCCCCTTTTTTTAGTAGGTGCTGTTACGAAAGACTCTCGATTGTCTAAGAGGCAGAAGGGTTTCAATTAGGACTGCCCAAAACCACTGGTTAGCAAAAGCAGAGAAATCAGATTTGGTGAAGCAGGTAATTTCCAACAGGACCCATCTATGTTTTCATAAAGAAATACTGACCAACTTTCATAGCATCTAAATGGCTTAAGGGTCTCAAGTAGTATTGCAATCCTACATCATGTAGCATGCCTGAACAATCTCCTTATTTTTAAAAACTTGCATGGCAGCACCACATAAGGAGACATCTGCTACCCCCAGCAAGACCTTTTGGCTGGGAGGGACCTCTGGAGGTCTCCTGTTCACCCTGACATGTGAAGTAGCACAAGCATCAACATGGTCAGCCTATGCCACAGTTGCAGCTAAGGACACAGCCCCGAATATTTTTAGAAGCTCAAGAGACAAAGATTGGGTATGTAAACAGAAGCACTGAAGTTCATCCAAACCAGATTCTGGCCGAGTTGTTCAAGTCAAAGCTGTGAATCAATAAATACCTCTGGGCTTTGCAGTATGGGATTTCATTACTTGAAAGCAGAACAGAGAGCAACTAAATGATACAACTGTGCCATTCGGAGAAGCATCAACAAGAAAACATTAGTGTGAAATTCCTCAACGTAACAGATTTTTGGCTGAGGCGATTCATAACATCCACCCAAGGTTTGTCCCCGCACTCCCATGAAAATGTGGTTCACCACTGTGTCTTTAAAGTATCCACAGTCATCTTTACCATCATTTAATTCGTTTTTTTTATCAGAGACGAACACTGATGCTTCTCTTCATATTATCTCTCCTGGGCTTAATGGCCCCGATGATTCTTTCAGACAGCTGTAGCCTCACAATTTATTTTTTGGCGACATTTCTGGCATTGGAATGAATGTGTTGGGCATTTGGGCAGTGCCAGCTTGCAAAGGGCTGATGGCAGATGGAAAGAAATCTGCCCAGTATGCCTTCACCTCTACACGAGCAGAGGGCCATCAATTTCCCCTATTAAGGAGTTGTCACGCAGCCCACCCAGCTGGAGGAGCATCTCTGGTAGCCAGGCTGGCTGGCTTCTGCTATTCAAATACAAAACACACTTTAAAAGGAAACGAAAATATCATTTGTCGGCAAATTGAAAATGCATGGCTTTGACTGCAGCCAATTTTTTAATGACTGCAATATTTTAGGTGATTATTTTTGCCACTTCAGATTGCTCCTTAGAGAGGAGAGGGTTTTTTTTAATTAAAATCTAGGCAATGCAAACAGACGAGATACGAGAAGCAGAGGAACAAGAAAAAAAAATGAAGAAAATTAATTAAAGCAGCATTGTCAATGGAGCCATAAATTAGACATTGTGCCTTTCTGGGAACGAGTCACACAGGTTTTAACAACTTTTAGATTTTGACATGATAACAGGTACAAGAATAGATTCAGTCTTGATAAAATCATACTCTGTAGGCAATGTCTCAGCCAGCAAAGATACAATGACAGAATTTAGAGAAGATTTTGAATTCTAAATTCTGCAGATTTGGCTTTTAATGCTTCTGGCCTGAAGTCCCTTCTTTAACCAAAGGAAAAACAGCAATGTGACTAAAATACTTTCCCATGAGATAAACAGGGCTCCAATCTTTCCCACTTGCTACATTTTTACATCATTTAATGTAGGTTATAGAATGAAAACCCTGGCTGAGGAAGCAGGCCAGGTGCACAGGGGGTTATAGTGCACATTCTATTTCCAAAACAATGGGATGAAACTTGTCATGGGATGTAGTAACAACTAGTCTATGAAGTGTGTTTTCACTCATCATTTTCCATTACAGACTGTTATTCAAAGGCAAGTGCTCAAAACACTTTGCTTGGTTCTTCATTTTCTAGGACATTTCATGATGTTTGTACAACACCAGTCATTTTAGTGATGACCAGTTTCCTTAATGAGTCACTTAACTGGCATGGACTGAACTATTCCTCTGTGTTATTGGGAACCATTGACGTTTCCAGCACTCTGCAGTGATCATGATTAAACCTTATCTGTTCTTCTGAAAGTAATGATGTATATTTACACCATTGTAAAATTAAAGTGAGAAAGAGTCAACCAGAATGGTTTCTACTCTTTGACATCTAATGGCCAAATTCATCCTGTTTTTATTAATATCCATCTCATGGTTACCTGCAAAGACCAAATTCTTTCCTCCTAGGAGGCGGGAAAGACTCCTGGTGCTTTGACGCCAGCTCAGAGCTAATACTGGCTCCCTGCCACCTCTCCCCATAATTTCCAAGCCATGGGTAACTGGCATGGAGAAAGGCGCAGGTTCTGCATTGCTGCCCAATAGCAATTCTTAGCTGCCTGAACAACTCAGCGCCACAGCCAGACACCTATCAGTTCCAATGAACCCCTTGGTATTGTATCGAAGTATATTATTTTAATTAAAAATGTGATTATTAACAAAAAATAAATAAATCAAGAGCGATTCCATGGATGTGCTACATCCAGCACTATGGATATACAGATGCCTCCTCATGGGCACAGCTCAGAGTGCCCACACTCTCACTAAAGGGAGCCAGTTGACAGGTTTTGTGCACCCCGCTTCGCTTTCTTCACCTCTCCTCCTATCTCACACTCCTCCTTCTACCCACAGAGAAGCAGGAATGGCTCTCAGTTAAGATGCAGCAGGAAACCTGCTCGCCTCTTCCCAGGAAGATGTGGTAGATAAGAGCTCCTGCGAGGCAAAGCAACTGGTAAGGAGGCTGGGTTTGGCCCACAGACCAAATACTGCCTTTCTGTACCTTGTTCCAAAAAAAAAGACTCTTGTCAGAAGCATCTGTATCTGTGTAATTTTGTTCAATATAAGATCATAGCAATTTCAATTGCCATTTTCACACTGGCATTCATAGACCTTTCCTCCTGCAAACAAATATATTTGATCTGATTTAGACAATGAGTTCCTCCACCCTTTTTTTAAATAAGAATTTAAACCTGAAACATTAAAAATTCTTATTCATTTCAGCACAAACAATTAAACCCGACAAAGATATATATGGAATATTAGGATGTTTGTTTTGAAAGAAGACTGTCCAATGCCATTCTTATTAATTAACTGAGTATTCAGAGATTTGGAAATCTGCTCTGGAACTAGACACGGTGAAACAGCTTAATCAGCCTTTCTTTTTGCCAAACTCCTAGGCCTGTGTGCAGGTTTTCTCTGCTCAGTGACACACAACAACACAGGTTCAGGAAGGACTCACAGATATAGGATGTGCATAGCCCTGCTTTGCTGAGGGTGTGTAAAAGTTCACAGAGTTTTACTGACACATTTTCAGCGTATTTTTCCAAGTGTGAGTGTTCCGTTCTCTCATTCGCTTGTTTATAGCTTTCTTTTCTGCTAAGATGGCATGCATTTCTGGGAAATGAAAATGAACTGAATCATAGAATCATAGAATCGTTAGGGTTGGAAAGGGCCTTAAGATCATCAGGTTCCAACCCCCCTGCCATGGGCAGGGCCACCTCACACTAAACCACGCCACCCAAGGCCTTGTCCAACCTGGTCTTGAACACTGCCAGGGATGGAGCATTCACAACCTCCCTGGGCAACCCATTCCAGTGCCTCACCAACCTAACAGGAAAGAACTTCCTCCTTATATCCAATCTAAACTTCCCCTGTTTAAGTTTTAACCCATTACTCCTTGTCCTATCACTACAGTCCCTAATGAAGAGTCCCTCCCCAGCATCCCTATAGGCCCCCTTCAGATACTGGAAGGATGCTATGAGGTCTCCACGCAGCCTTCTCTTCTCCAGGCTGAACTGTATGATCTGCTAGTTAAGGGACTTCTGTATCATGATATTGGGATTGAGACATTTTCAGAATTTATTGTCCATATCCACAGTATGGACATTTATTGTCCGTATCCACAGGCACCATTCTCTGGTCCTACACCCTACTTGCTCAATGAGGCCGGCACAGACCTTCCCTCCTTGCCCCATACCATGATATGCTAGGCTGCATGCCTGCAGCTCAGCAGCACAGGCAACCTCTGGTGCAATCCCCAAATCTGGTAGACCAAACAAACCAAGCTGACCAGCTGGACTGCAGCCTTCAGCCACCAAGTGAAGAGTGGCTGCAAATACTGTGAGACAGGAATTCTGAAACTTGACTCTTCCCAAAAGTGAGAAGTGTCACTGGGTTAACACATCAAGACCAAAGAGATTGCTGTTCTAGTGCCCATCCCGTTAGTGATTTTTGCTGCCTTTTCCCAGATGTGGAAAATTCCAGAGACAGGTGGTTTGGTCTCAATGTTCTTTTCATGTAATCAAAGCACTGCAGAGACATGAACTATAAGACTGCTGAGGTTGTCTTCCTATTCAACCCCAGTTTCTGAGCTTGCACATCCAGTTTTGGACCAGGGCGATCAGAGAAAACATAAAAACCTGACAAATGTTGAACCTCAAAGCAAAACAATTTCTGGTCAAATATACAAGGTATATAAAATGTCCACTGAAAGATGAGATCACTTTTCTGTTCTGTAGGAGCAGAGATAGAAGCATTACTGAAGGAAGATTTCATCTTTTCCCCTAATTAGCTACGAAGTCTTGAGGTTCATATACCTGTAACAACTCTCAGAGCCTAGCACTGCCTCATGCATTTCAGCAACCTCAACCACCAATGCAACATCCTAACCATGCTCAGTTGCGAGCCCATGCACATGCTCAGTGCTGTCACTGGAAATACTGAAATGCAGTCAAGATTTTATCCCGTTCAACACCCTTCCACACAGTCCAACACAGATAAATATGTTCCAGTGGATCCAATTAATCTCCTAAGGTTTGCTTGGCTTTGTCCCTCTTGCCTTTTGCTGTATTCTTTGGAACTGACACACAAATTCAGTGGCTTATCTCTCAGCTTGTTTCCTATCTCAGTAGCCACTTCTAGCTGCGTCTGCAACCAGGCATGTGCTTTCAAATGAGTAGCAACTGCTCCTGAGCGCAGCAAGAAATGTAACGAAATTCCTGGTCCAAGCTCAAGCAGACTGGGAGAGGGAGAAAAACCTCTTCCCAAGCTGGGCATAGGGAAGTTCCCGCAACTGCTTTTTGAGAACACACCAAATCCATCAAACTGGAGTGAACACATTGGTGCATAATTACCATTAATGCTTGCTCTGTCCACTCCAGTGATTGAATCCATCACAGAACCTAACCCCAGACCAGACAGTAGTTTTCATGTCAGTACTTCATTTCAGCTGTCCTTTTTAATTTACTAATCTAAGTAGCTATTAAAGTGAGCTATTTTAACAGCAAAACTCCAGGATTTTTAACATTTGCTATTTGTTTTAGTAGATTTCAAGTATTGCTAATGTACACTTTCTACAGAAAAAAAATACTTTCTTTTCAACTTGATAAGCATCCAACATGAGTATGTAACAGGTATAACAAGCAATTCTAAAAGCCACCTCCTGAGCAACTACTGGGAAAAAGCTTGTGAACCACACCTCTGTAAGCAACATCAACATTTACTCTAAAATACCAATAAGCGTATCTTGATGCCTATCTTTACCAACAGAGTAACCCACTAAGGCAACAAAAGGGTATTTAATGGTTTGGGATGGCTGAAGGGAGGGGTGAGGTGAGCAGTTCTAACATGGTGAGATTAGGCCAGGAACTGCTCTATGGCCTTGCCAGCAAATGACACAGCAGGCTTTGCATCCACTTGGGCAAACTCTCTCCCCCCAGAAGAGTGCAGCCATCCTTGCTGCCTACTGGAAACAGGTCCTGGCCCATCCATGAGGGTATGTCCCTTGAAGACAATGCCTGGGAGATTGCACAAGCCAAAGCCAAGAAGGAGGGTGTTGTAACAGCTAAGGTGTGCAAGATCATGGGCTCATGTTTGTACCCTTGACTCATTCATTCACTATCCTGGATATGCCACAGAGCCTCCAAGGAGATGGTTCCATCATCTGAGCAATGCCTTCTGGGGCAGTCCAGAAGTAAACACTTCTGGACTTTCTGGAGAAAAAGTTTCTACTCCTTTTTCTACCAGAAATAAGTATGCATTTTTTCCTCTTCTTTCAATTTGACTGCCAGCTGGATGAGCTGTCTCTGACTAGCACTGCCCTTCCACCTGAGAAATATGCAATATCAATCATTCTAGGTGATGAAAGGTGGTGAGGAAGAAAGGAGGAATAGAGAATAACCACAGTAAATGGAAGACATTTAGAAAGACAATTTTTCTTGGTTTTTTTTTTTTCTTAATATTTCATTCCCTTGGGCCAATGAAGTTAGTTATCTTCATGGTATAATTTAGGAAAAGAATAGACCCACAGTTTTACATATACTAATCAAAACTGAGTTAGACAACAAATAACATCCCAAAATGTGACTGTTCATTGGCAATGTCAAGGAAAGTCATAAGGAAAAGCATTAAAGGAAGCCAGTGAGAAATTGCCACAAGCTTAAAGAAAGATTTTCAACTCCAGTTTAACTAAAAGACTAATTGATAGAGGACAGGAGAATACGAATTCAAACTTTCATGGCACACACAGGCATGGCACAAACAGGATGGCACAGAAAAGGTCTCATCAGCTTGAAACAGAGTTTGGCATAGTGATAGACTGAGTATGGGAACTTCTTTAAAAAGCACACAGGTGAGAGTTATAAAATAACACACAATATAGCAATGAAATTTGCTCATCCCTTAGTAAAAATGTTAGTAAGCGTTTAAAATTGCTAGTCTGAACAAACATCAGGACAATTCAGCAAGTTTTAGGACTCTGGGAAGAAAAAGGACTTGTATGAAAAGGAGAACTGGTATGGTTCCATTTAAAATTACATTAGCACAATTTACAAAGATTCTTACCTTTATACAAAATAGTGTTTGTGATGAACTGAGATCAGAGCTATGCAGATTTTTTTAAAGAAATTATTAAAATTTTTTCTAAAGTTTTATGTAACATTCCAAATCTGAAAAGCAAAAAAAAATTGTAAAAAAAATAAAATTGTTCTTGGTGTTAAAATGCAAAGAGAGGGTCTGTACTGAATCTGATGTAAATCTTGACCCAATTTATAGTGTTACTTTTGAAATAACATGAAATTCACATTGCAAAATCTGTTCAAATGATATTTGGCAAGATTGTTGATGAAAATCTGATGAAAACTGGAGCAAAAACCTTAAAAATTAAATGTGAGCACAGAAGTGCTCTGGTGACAGTTACATACACTAAAAATGCTTCAAATAACTACAAGGTCCTATGAAGAACAAAAGCCCTGCGTCACACATAGCCTTAATCCCTGTGGCTACACTGCAATCTTACATACTGCCTTCACCTGGTGTAGGTGGCTACACACAGCCATACATTAGCTGGGAACAGACATTTGCATATTGCAGTTGTCCCTAAAAGAGAAGATGACCTTGGAGGAATGGCAGGTTGGTGAATCCTCACTTGTGTCTCATGGAAGGTTTGAGCTTGAATGGGATTCCTGTCTAGAATCACTAAGTGATTTCTGAGTTTATGACCCTTGTCTTTCATGTAAGCGTAGTTGTTTATGACACAGACTTGCCGAATTTAGCTAAACAAGGCCCCCAAAACCAAACAACAACAAAAAAAACAGGTTTCTTTGCTAAAGTTTAGATGTTGTTTGCCCATGTTTCAGAAGGAGAAGCAGTGTTTAGGTTTGGCTGGCTGAAAAGAAGTAGCTGTGCCTATGGCACATTAATTCTTTGCTCTGCTTTTATACCTTCATATCTGTGGGCTGGATTTTAAAATCCAGAGCTAAGACTGAAAACAGAACAAATGTGAACTCATCACAGAAAATCACTTAATTAAAAACACAGGTCATTATTTGAGTCTGAAATCTCATTTAAAACTTTTTCATTGTAGTTTAAAAGGTCTTACTGAAATAAGAAAAGTCAATACGTGGGTACTATGAGTAGATTAGTGGGAGTATTTCTTTCTTAAGAGATTAACCTGAGGCCATTCATATGAGGCTCTGTGGGAAAAGCTGAGGCCATAACCAACCTCAGTATTCGACATCTGTTTCCTGTACAATTGCCAAAACCATTACCAGCATCATAAATGAACTCTGACATCAAACCTGACTTTTTTGTGAATGAAAAATAGGATGAAAACAGAAAGTCATCTGCTGCTCAACTTCTGGCTGCTTCAAAACATAGAAATCAAGAATCCAACTGATTCCCAAATGTTGAACAACTGTATCTCTGAAGGAACTTTGTGCACAGAGATCTTGTAGGGGTCTTTAGAGGTTTTTTTCCCAAGGTAGTATGGTCTTGCTGGATCTCACATATCAAAACAGGATCTTACTGAAAAGAAACCTTTAAGGAACAGCCACTACCTGAATGCATGCTGCAAAGGAGATGTGATATTCACAGCCAGAAAAACTAGGCAAGCATTTTGTTTTGTGATGGTTTGTGATGAAGTGAGTAGCAGCAGCCGAAAAACACCAAGACAAACAGGCAGGTTCCAAAATATTGAACAGAGTGACTTGAATTTGTTTCAGAAATACTGCACTGTTTTGCTAAAAGGAAGCTGTTTCCCATTTTCTGTTACGTGATCTCTGACATGACAGTATAAACTGTCATTTGGTTTGGTCATGGCGGAGAAGTTACATTGTTCTAGAAAGCCCCAGTGGGACAGAGAAAAGGTAAAAACAAAGTAAAAAAAAGAGAAGTACAATTCTAGAAGCAGATGGAGTGGCCTAAACACCCTTGTGTGTTATGTGCTTGGTTAGATGTCACTGTCTTTTACATACAAAAGTCATAACAATATTAAGACAGAAAATCAGACTAACCTTGACTGTGGCCCCAGGGAAGAAAAGCCAGTTGCCAGTATCCACAGGATCAAGATTATCTTCTAACACAACTTTTCTGTTAGCAGCATTTATGATCAGGATGTTGTCCAGCGACCAGCAGGCTTCGTACACATCACCAGCGTGAACATAATCCTGTTTCCACTGAAAATGGATGTTCTCCCCTTTAGCATCTTCAGGAAGGTACAAGATGTGGATGATTGTGCTGACATTGGAAGGGGCACTGAAAAACAATGGTATGGAATTAGACCAAGTTTAAGCCATAGCCAGGAACACTTTTCTCTCATTTAACACATTAACTACGAGTGAGCAGTTGTGCTCGTGTCCCTTGTATGCTGCTAAGTCTTTTATGAAGATCAAAAAATACCTGCCCTGAGGCAGAGTCCCACTTTGCCTGGCAGTGCACTTACAGCCCAGACAGCCTTGCTTCAAAGAAAGTGCAAGCTAAGCCAATAAGCAACAATACAGATGTCTGGAGAGCAGGAAGAAAGAGCAGGGCAACATTCATACTCAAGGCTGGTCACAGCTCTTAGGTGACTGATAATGTCAGGTATTTTGCAGGTATGGCCAACAGGAAATGTGAAGAAAACAAGAACAGGTCACCCAAAACATGCTTTTTGCATGAGCCTTAGTCCCTCATAGATCTGCACAGAGCAGGATGGCTGGAGGGAAAAGCTGGGAATTTCCTCTGTCAAACATGTCCCTCCAATCCCCTTGTCAGGATAATTCTGTGGATGAGGAGGGCCACGTGTCCTTTCTTTCTGTGTTCTGCTTCAAGAACAATACAGAAGAAACAGACCGTCCTCTTGCTGCTGAAAACGGAAAATGTGGGCAGACCTGGAGTATGAGTATCAGGCAACGGTCAGAACCTTGAGCTCCACTTCCTAGAGCTGTCCTCAGAGCTGTGAAAGGACTGAGGTTCACCTTGAGCTCTGGGCAAATGTCTTTAGCCTGATAGTAGCAATGAAAAGACAAAAGACAGGTCTGTGTGCAAGGAAGGGACGCTGATAATTATTATTTTTGCTTTATTGATCACTCAGCAAGGGAATTAACTACATTCAAACCCCAGGCTGCAAGGAGTTGCAAAACTGGGGTTTTACAAGATGTCAGCTACTCAACCTTGCTTCTGCCTTGGTAGCAATGCTTTGGTGGGTGAGTATTTTGTCAGAGACAATCCAGAGATTTTAGGAAAAAAAGGCACCCATATCTTGCTTACATAGTAGAAAACAGAGGAACTTCCCTTTGTAAAGCAAAACATTGGAGTGTGGTGAAATGTTGAAAAGCTACTGTATTTGTTCCACATTCACACCCAGAACCTGCCCCCACAAATCACCCTGTCACCCTCCGCTGCAAAGCTGCTCATAGGCATTGTCCTACCTGCTCCCTGAGCTCACACACACCACCTGCCTTCCTTGAGAGAATCTTCAGCTCCCTGCTGGGAGTCCAGAGCTGAAATCCCACCAACACATCAGCACGACACCTTCCCTTCACAGATGCCCTCCTGTCCCATCTCTCCCCAGTTCTCCCACCGTTCCCTGGAGATGCATGTAGTGCAGTGAAAGCTGCTGAAGCACATTCACATAAACACTGTGGTTCATACGGACGACAGGAGAAATGAGCACCCGTTCATAATTCATCTTCCCCACTTTGCACGACATTGCTCTATTGACCTATTTTCTACTGCCGGCTCCAGCAGTCAAAGTTAAAGCAACACAGATAGAACTGTATAGGCATTAACTTAAAAAAAATTGGGTTTCAAGAGCTTGTGTTTGAACCATCACAACTCTTGAGTTTCCTAGCTTGCAGAGCTATGAGGGCAACTGAACTGATGCTATGGACTAGCTGTGTAAGTCTGCATCAGGGTCAGAAAAGCAAAAGGCATTGTGTTGTTAGTCCAAGGCAACTCCAGTGCCTAAGTAAAGCTACTCTTGCTTTATATTTTTCTGAGATAAGAATTAGCACCATTCGTTTTACTAAAATTTGTTGATAATTTGTGCCTTTGCTAATGAAATTGCAATCCCACTCCCACGAGGAGTGGAAGGATGAGATACTGAAATCCACAGCTTTGCAGCTGGAGTTTTGCTTACTTATCAGAAATTAAGTAGCCTTTTGCTCTGCAAATTGTCTCAATGGACCGAAAATAAGTTGAAAAAAATCACCTATATGGTACAGACACCAAGGTAATGCAGAAAGGTGGACGAGACGCTCTGAGGACATTACATATAAACGGCATTTTTTCTTCCCCAGTTGTACCTGTAAAACTATGCATATATGCCAACGCAAAAAATACCTTTCCTAGTAGTATTTAATAAAATGTTGCTTCTGCTCTCTTAGAAAAATCCATCTCCAGTACTGAACCTCTCTTTAGAGGTGTGCATATTGCAACAAGATTTTAAAATTTCCACTCATAATCCTTTGCGTTTTCATGTAAACCAGTTTGTTTAAAAACCAGGCATAATTCATGATAATCTTGCTATTGTGAGTATTAGGAGCCAAATGTTCATACCAAACTATAAGCAAACTTTATTGAATGTTTTTTGCTATCAAAGTAGCAACTTTTAACACTATAATTATGGCTCTTGCTGGCATTAACAGTGGTGCTAAACTGCAAAAATCATCCAAGTTTTGGTTTTTCAAGGACCACAACCTGCTGGTTATTGGAGTTGCATTTTAACTCTGAAGTCATCCTCTCCCTTACCTCCCACAATAATCAATGGATGAAATTTTGGTTCACCAAACCCAGTGGCAATTCTGTAATTAGCTTTAGTGTCCAAAATATCATCCCTCATCTTTTGACATGTATGAACAAGTGAAAGCTGAAAAGTTCACAATTAAGTTTTAAGAGTCCGGTTTAAACACCACCTGCTCAGCCAGAAAGCATGAAAATGATTAAAAAGCTGTAACAAACCTAATTTTCTCCAGCTGAGTCCAATCTGCAGAACTATTCCTGATGTAGGACACAGTGATGTTGGGATCAGAGTAACTAAAGCGACACGAGCCAGATCCTGGGAAAAGCAATGAAATGAGAAGTGTTACAACACGGTGAAGCAATAAATGATCCTCCAATAACGACTCTTGCTACTTTGCCTTTGTCGCATCATCACTTCTCCTGCTTTTAAAGCACTTTGATTGATGATGAAATTTCCTCAAATCTGTTGCTGAAGGTAAACACAAAATAATGCATGCTTTATGAGTCAGAAATAAAGTAGAAATGATAAATCACAGCAGTGCCATGTAATCTCTGCAAATTTCCCAGGGGAAGCCAAGTAAATTACTTAACACCCGCCACTGCAAGAAAAAACACCATATAATGTTTAAACAAAACCTTCTTATTAGAGAATAATCCACACATATGAAAAACAGTAAAAGACTGGTTTTCACATTACTATATAGCAAAAAAAATCTTGAAATAAAATACAGTAAATGATAGGAAAACGTATACAGAATTACTTCAGCCAAGAGCAAATGTGCTTTAGAAAATTAAAAGAATAAAGATGTCATAAAATTATTTCTTTTTAAGAATGCCCGAAGAGAATTAAATTAAGAAATCATACAGTATACTCACTGGAGCCTATAATTAATAATAAACATTTGATGCTGATCTGGGAATTTCAGAACACTTTACAAAACTGAACTAATTAAACCTTATGGCACCCCTGCAAGGCAGGGTAATATATTTACTTTTGATTTATAAAAGGGTGCCTTCTGGGTGTTGTCACAAAAGATGAACTTAACAATTAATATAGGGGACAGTCAAAATAACAAAAACCGGCACTGAAAGATTCAACCTAGAAAACATGATAAACAACCCAAGTGGTAATTAAATACACTAAAAATACTATTTTTTCCTCAGGAAGCAGGTAATATATCCATCTCAGAAAATTCAACAGCCAGTGAAATAAACAAATCCTAACCTGTGCTCCAACGGTCAAATTTCTGCTTCATAAGCATGTTGAAATATGCGATTCAAAGCAACAGACATCAGCTACCTTCCATATTTAAGAGAAGCAGCTCTCAATTAAACAGCACCTCTGGTGGCATCAGGATACTGCTGAGCGAGTACCATAGCTTTTTCACAGTAGGAGTAAGTATTAGGTGTGGTACAAGTAGTATGTTATGTTTACGTGTGTTTCAGATATGTTCTGTCACACTAAAAGTAGTGTGTATGCATATTTTTTTTTATATATAAAGTTCCCAGATGTGGAAACTGCTGAAGATAAAATACTATCATTTTCCAACTCAGGGTACTTGTTTTTGTAATTAAATAAATGGCCTGATTAAAAAGGTGTTAACCACTTGTACAAGAGAACAGCTTACACATTTTAATGGGAACATATGCTATTAAGAACATTGCTTGCAGCCCCAGCTCCCCCGAGGCAGTTCACGTTCACAGCTCTCAGCAATACAGAGCTGTTTTTCTACTCTGAGATACATGTCACATACCTCTGCAGGGGAAATAATACCCCAAAACATGGGACGAAATCCCATTGCTGTATTTTTTCCTGAAACATCAACTAGCATCCTGGAAATGACCCAGAAAGTTGCTCTCTTGTACCTTTTACTAATGTTAAATTGTAAATAGAGGAACAGATACTTCAGAGCCACTACAGCTGCTGTGTGGTACGTTCAGCTGGTCTGACACGTATTCTTGTTGTAACGAGGCACAGAATAATTAATATTGCAAAGGCAGCAGGACTTTGAATTACCATCCATGTACCCAAAATGAGTACAAAGCAACTGTCTGGTTATATTTTACTGACAAGGCATTTTATTTCTATCATATTAAAACCAACTGATGTCAGGAAAAGCCTTTGCATTTCATTTTTGCCCATCTGCTGAGATGGTCTACTTTACTGAGTGACATCTGCTGTCGGTTCCTACTTCTGTGGCATTTAGGAGTTCCAACCCTTAATCACACTCATTCATTTTATTTTAGGGGAATTCAGTTAAAAAAATCAGGAAACTTCAGCCAGTTTAACTGTTATTGCTGGCCAGAGGCTATAAGGCAAAATAGCAACATACCGAGTTTGCTGTTCAACAGAAATTAAAGGAATAAACAGTAAAAATAACCATCAATACAGACTTCACAACATGTGCCATTTCAGTTAGTGTCACAATCAACTTTTGGTATAGTGCTCTTCAACAAAGCCAAGTCAAAACATGCTGCTAAAAAGAGGGAGAAGGCCGTATTTGCTGCCCATACTGCAAGCACAAAAGGAAACGAATGATCCCTGTCAATACAATAAGTATGAAAAATCCTGTGTGTTAGACTTGAACAACCTCAAACACCTGTAATGAAGATCATAGTCTTTGCTTAAAGGAAATGGGGCCACTGAAAAAGGGCTTTGCAAAGAAGCATTTTACTTGTGTTATTGAAAAGAGAGTAATGGAAACAATGAAAAGAGGGTAAACAAGTGCTGGGTTTTATTATTATTCTAATAAGCAGGGCAGGTTTTATTAAGATTAAAATTAGTTTGGGAAAATCCTCCAGGTCAATGTAAGTAGCTTTTACTGCCTGTGATGACAAATGTGGTTTAAAATGTGGTTTTATCAGTGTTTAAACTCTCTTTATGTATGTTCTTGACTCAAAATCACAAAACAGCAAGATTATTTTTCATGTAAGTATCTAATTATACAATGTAAAAAAAAAAAAGAATAAGATCAATATATTTGGAAAAATTATCAGCAAGGTTCAGGCATTATTCTTCGCCATTTGAACCATATATTTTAAATAGACAAGAAGCTCCTGGATTTGGTGCTTACACCTGTTACAAAACCAGTATTCATTCTAGCTTACATTAGGAGTTTCTTCTTGAGAAAAGGGAGGAAAGTGAACATACAAGTGCACCCCAGAACAGGGTTTACCAAGATAGTCTTGCAAGCCACTGGCTTTCAATATAATTGTCTATATTAATATTACTTAATACTATTCCTATTACTCCATATTGCTGTCATTTCACCAATCCTAAAGCAGGATTATTTAAATTAGAAGTCTGCAGTTTGGATGTTTGCTTGACCAGCAAAGCTATGCTCTGACTTTGTGGACAAATAGATAATCAAAATTTCAAGTAGTAACCTAGCAGGAACTGAGGGCAAATCCAGCTGGGGAAGGGAGGTGTCCTTCACACTGCTTCCAGAGACAGTAATAAACAGTTTGTCAGCCTGGAGCAGAGCAGCAGGGGCAGGACGTCATGCTGTAAATCTTCACACCCTCCCATCCTCCAAAGAAAAAACCTTTTGAATGAGATTAGAACGAGCTTCTTTTATATCAGGAATACCCAGGTTTTGAATTAGCCATGAAAATAGGAAATAAAGAACGCACAATGATTACCATAAAGAAGTCTACAGTAGTAAGTTGTTGCATTAGAGAAAAATGTCATTTCTTTCTTAAGCCAAGTATGTCACAGCGAACCTGATGCCTCAGTGAGGTGCTAGTTAGATTTGACTGAGTTGAGATTATACTTTCAATATTAAGGGTTTCTATGTGTCATTATCTATTTGAGGAGGAGGGAAAACCAAACCAACCCCTAACCAAGAATGGCCAAATTTTTTCTTTACATATGTATAGGCAAGCTTCTCCTTGGGTTTCAGGAAAAAAGCATTTTTCTCTTTTGGAGTTATTTTTCTCTTTCTTATAGGCTTCTAGCTGAAGTTCACAGACTTCTAAAACTTGGAAAAAAGCCAAGGTAGAGACAATCTTACTGGATTTAATTTTAAATGATACATTTGAAGCTCAGACAGCAATTTTGCCTGTTATCAAAAACAATGAGCAGCTTCTGTTATCAACCCCAGCTATTTTCATATACTGGATATTCTGAAACACTAATTTATTTGACTTGTGATTCATGTGCTTGGATTTTGCCCCGAGCCAATTTTCAATAAAATAGAATTTGCTTTAAGTTGAATTCAGACACTGATGCTAATAGAGGAGGGTTTTGATTGGCAAAGCATGTGAATGCTAAACAGCTCCTGACTCCCGCTTTACTTCTACCTAACATAAACAGGAAACAATGAAAAAGGTAAACAAAAGTATGTTTCTTCATTGCATTTGCTGCTTGTTTCAGAGGACTGGTAACCCATATCCAGGACACGACTAGCAGTGACCACCTACAACACGTCCACCTGAGATGGTTATGACTTCTTTGCCTCTTTTCTCTGTAAATCTTGTTAAGCTGCTTTTGGTTTCTTTCAATGCCATCCAAAGTACTAGTCAATATTTTAAATACCTTTTTTTTAAAATATCATGTAGGTTCAAGTGCTAAGAGCATAATATTTTAGGAGAGATGTTATGAAGGCACTTCATATCAGGTATTTGCATCCAGGTATTCAGGTATTAGTATCCAGGCTGACAATGGCAGGAAAAATTAATTCTCATTAAGACTTTGCCTCCATGTCAGATTTACAGAAACACAAGTCATAGGGCTGTTGATCTCTTAAGATTTCTTAACAACATTGATTAGAAGCTGGTGTTTTGCTGAGATAAAACTGGGTGCCATCTGCAAGGGAAGTAATATTTTGCTCTTTATAGACTATGACGTCCTCTGCCTCTTGAGAACCTCTTGATAGTTCCTGTGAGTGCTTCCGTGGATAAGCACATATCTAATGCTGGCTTTGAGGAGAATGAGTTTCATGTGGGACTGTACAAGAAAAATTCACGCAAGAAATTTGTGGAAAGGTTTGAATTGTGTCTTAACTGTGGCCTAAAGAACAAAAGGAAGCTGAAAAGAATCCTCTTTAGCTAACGTTAGAAGATTGCTTTATTCATTTTGTTAATGTGATGAATAATGATTTGTGTTTGCTAAGAATTATGATTTGCTGGTATTGCTTGAATAAAGCCAAACTGGATAGTATAAATTACTAATGGTCAAATTTGACTGGCTTGCAAATAGTTTTTTCCAAATTATTGAACCATACAGTTTGATACAATGGATGCTCTGTGGATCCTAATTTATTTTAGGTGTATCTTTATATTGGTTTCTTATCAAGAACCAGATGATTTTAACCATGTCAAAAGACTGAAACTTTTGTGGCGGATGTACCAGAAGCACTGGTACAAGAATGTGCAACTCACTGTTCATCCAATTCTGCCTCTGAAAACTTCCTCAAGAGACAGTTGCAAGATCATTTTAATTTTTCTTTGAAGCCACAACTTTGAATTTAGTTACAAGTGTTATTTGTAATTATGACACATTTTAGATCTTTAGACTATTTTTAAAAAGAGTTTTAGAACAGGTTCAGAGTACAAATAAATATTTGAAGTTAAAAAAAATAAAATTAAAAACTTTAAGAACTGTATTCTATTTTATAACTTTAGTCTACCTTTACATAGAAGAATTAAATATCTTTATTGCTGGATGCTGTTTTCCTCCCTTGTGAGAAGAGCATTTTGACTATCTACATCCCCGTATGTGTTCTGATCAAAAATCTGAAACAAATACCTGATACTAGAAAATGAAAATGTCAACAGTGTTTGCCTTTGGTAAAAATCAGACTTACTCTAGCAGTAATGAGAATCATGGCTTTTGAAATTCAAAGCCTCAACTATTTATTTTCCGCAGGTTTCAAAGAGCAGCTAACTTCATTTCAGCTGGCAACTTTAGGCTGTTACTCCACTTGGAAATGCTGGGTGGTTACATCTACATAAAAATAAGGGGCTGGCAAGCTATTAGCCTCTACTCTAAAACTGTAACAGATGAGAATAATAATTAATAAATACATTTGATAAAAATTAATCATAAAGGCTTCAGAAATGAAGTTCTAAAAATTAGTCAGATGTCAGACCCCAGCTGGACGGGGCCCTGAGTGCGCTGTCTTCACCCAGTGTGGTCCTGGTTGGAGCATGGGAGGAGCACTGGAGCAGGTGACCTCCCACAGTGCCTTCCCACACACCTCCTTCCGGGATTCCCAGCAACAGAAAACGTACTTCTTACGAATTAGTGCAGGTAATTTCCTTTAGGTGAGAGGTAATGTCTGAGGAAATGCTTATCTGGCTCAACTTCCTCTTAGTCTGTTTATATTCAGAGATATGATGGGCTTCCTGTGCTCACACAAATCTGTTCTCTTCTAATGAACAAGATCAGATCACAACTCATATTGCTTTTTGTGTTGAGAACATTAAGGAGAGAAAACTAAGTCAGGAAGAAAGCTGTGTTTCACTTATGCCAGTTTCTAATTTATTCTGTTACAGAGATGCTCAGCTATTTATAGCATCTTTTTCTGAGATACAGTCAGCAGGTATGTGCTTGGGTAATGTGTCTGTTGCCAGATAAATAATTGCAAGATGCTTCTAAATTTAACCACGTTTTTAAGTGCACTGACATAAGATAAAGACCTGGATGTAATAGATACCCAGGAATTACAGCTACTGAAACAGTAGTATCATTGACACCCCAGAAATGCTCTCACAGTGGTTCTTGTCTGTTTGATCAAGTAGTAAGCCCCGTGCTTGATAAGCATTTTCTATTGACATTCCTGTATTTTATGCTTCAACATTACTGCCATTAAATGCTTAATGTAAGATTATGTGGAGATCCTCCTAGTGAGAGGGGACCTTTCAGTGAAGCTAGGCAAAAATTAAATTATACCATCTTAAAGTAGTTCAGTAGTACACTAATATGTATCTATTTGTTTAACTCCATCTATTTAGCAACCTGGGTCAGCTTCAAAGGTCAATAATCAAGACAATGAGCACCATAGGGTGTTGATAAGGGATTAAAATACTGCAGGAACGTAAATGATATTTTATTTAGATTCCTACAACCAGTCCCTTCTAGAGAGGCAGTAGAAAACACACTTTGGTCCCAAGTACTGCTATGTAAAAGGAGGCATCTTGAATATCAAGATTTGAAAGTCCTTTCCTTGCCTGGTTTAGCAAAATTCCATGGCACCAAGAGAATCTGAGAAATATTTTTTCTCAAGCCAAGTCCTGAGATAGGTTGCCTCTTTTTTATGAAACCCTGTAAAACTGCCTGCCTGCCTTTACATCTTTATGTGTGCAGATAACAATTAGTTTGACAAAAGCTTTTCTTTTCTTTAATTTTCTGTCTGGCTTTTCTATTTTTATCTGCTTTTGCTTTCACAGAAACTCCCTCTCTTGCCCACTGGAAAATCACCCAGGAGCATTTTGCTGAGCTGGGGGCTTCTCTGTTCCTCCCCAGGAGCTATAGATGCTTTGTTGTTTGAGTTAATTCAAAAATGGACAGTTTTAATCATACAAAAGTGTTATCCTCATACAATGATATGAGCAGGATTAAGATGAAAGTCAGTCTGTAATCCAGCATTTATTATTTGCAGCAATCAATTCCATAATGGCTCGTGTTCAACAGCGAGGCAATCGCTCGGCCACCTGCCCTGAATCCTGAGCTTCTCTTTATCTTTTCTGCTTCTCTCTGTGTAGTAAATCCCAACAGTGGCAGAGAAGCCCTGGTACAGAAGTAATAAAGACAATATTTCATTGTAACCTAGGGCTAGCCAAAGCAACACAAATCATTTCACCCCAAGGCCATTAAAATGTCTTTCAAATATGGCATTAACTTTAAACCCTGGTTTCAATCTAGGTATTATCTAGGCAGCCCTTCTTGTATAATTCAGCAAAATCAATAAACACCACCTAACATTTCTACATGCTACGTGAAGTGTGTTAGACAATGTTATTTACCTATCTTATCCTTTCACATTATATGTAATTTATAACCTAAGCATCTACACAAAGGACTTCTCTGTCAGGAACATGGAACTAGTAGATTTCATGTCAGGCAATAGGAAATGGCAATTTGAATGGTGAATCAAAACATATTGTTGTTTTAGCAGGGGAGAAATGGGAAATGAAGCAAGCAGAAGAAATGCAGAGCGGTGAGTGACACCAATTTCAGCACTGATTTCTAGAAAATTCTCAAAATTTTTCCAAATGTATAGGAAACATTAAAACAAAACATCCTGGGGGGTTCAGATATTCAGTGCTCTGTTCTTGTTGCTTAGAAGGGACTGTATCTGAATACAGCAACAATCAAGATTAATTTAATAATCTTAATTTCTTATGGACATTAGTGCTTTAAATTGCTCACTGTAAAAACTGGTTTTAAGCATTATTTAAGTTCAGTTCAGACAAGGTTCTAACACAATTTTAATAGCCAGTCTCCTGGCAGTTAAACCCTTTAGAACCTCATGCTACCCTAGAAGTGCTCCACATTCGTTTGATGTGAAAGTCTATCTGTCCTGTGGCTGCTGGAAGTGGCCAGCCTCTTCCCTGCAGGTACCCCTATAAACACAGCTGTATGGATGTGACATTCCCGCACAACAAACCTGGTGCTTTTTGGGAGGCACTGGAGCAGGAGAAATTTGTGTGACTGAAAGTAATCATCCATGCAGGTGACTAAAGCAGAGGAGGTGGATCAACAAGCCCAAAACATCTGAGACCATGGTTTCTCCAATGTTTTTTTTGGTGTTCAGCTAACAAGATAGTGAGGGATTAAAAAGATAAAATACTCTTCCATGATGAATTCAGAAGGGGCTTATTTTTCAATTTGGCATTTCTCAAGAGACATGAGAGTGAATTTTCACAGCAATTCTGAAGGAAATTGTTCATCTCTGTCCAGTTCTGCTGAGGGCAAACCCAGCGCTACCTCATAAACTGGTTCTTACAGCATTTGTCAGTCATCTGATAGTGTCTGCTAATTGTAAAACTGACTAAAAAGAATTGGAAATTAAGAGAAAATGATCAGTAGTGGTTCCTCTCAGCCAAAGCTAAGGCCTATTTAACAAAACATGTTTGGATATGTGAATTTCTATTGAGTGGTCTGAATCCAAGCAGAGGATAA
The DNA here is from genome assembly GCF_028554395.1 of Pezoporus wallicus. Lineage (NCBI taxonomy): Eukaryota > Metazoa > Chordata > Aves > Psittaciformes > Psittacidae > Pezoporus > Pezoporus wallicus. The sequence continues at coordinate 406,414 of NW_026640165.1, forward strand.
ATAAATGGCATAAAAGCAGTACTGTCAATATAACAGCTGCCATCAGAACTGAATTAAAACATGATAAAAATATAAATGATAAGTGTCTTCAGACTGTAACATGGGGCCGAACGCAGTCCTCATTGTTCATGCAGCTGAGCCAAAGTGGATTTGGGATGTTTCTGGCGGGAAGAAGGAATTGCCATCTTGCACAGATGCTCCGCAGAGCCCTCCAGATGATGCTCTAGGGCATAGTCTGAAGAGACTGCTATTTCATCCACAGGAATACATGGAGGTCAGTGAATTAATTGCACTATTTATGTAATCAGATAATTTTTGTAAGATTATTTTTGTTCACTGTGGCCTTCTATTGGCTGAGGTTAATAGGGAATTAAATGTGTTTTCTGAAGCATAGAAGCTTGGTAGGTAAGGACTGCCAATTCTGATCATTATTAAAAATAATAACAATAAATAATAAGAACCTGTAGTTTGACCAAAAATCAGGGCAAAAAAAAGATGTATTTCCATCATCTAACACAATCAATTACACTTTATAATTTCATTCTGCAAGGCTCACACTGGTAACCAAGGCAAATTGCTACTACAAAAAATGAAGAAAAAACCTTAGCCTGAAAAATATTGCACTTTTGTGGTTTGTTGTTTTGTTGTTGTTTTTTTTTAATAAAGGAGATGTACACTATCTGTGCTTTGTCTTCAGCAAACATCACTGAGACGCTTAGCCATAGAGTTGTTGAGTAGAACAGCTATCATGTAGCTCCTAGCAACCTCAGTAGTTCCGGAAGAGTAATAGAGGCTGCTGGTTAATGATCCACTAACTTGATGTCTTAGGGTGAGGCAGAACATGACATGAAAAACATTTTAGAACCGTTATGACAAAGATCTGCATCCAAGTCAATGCCCCTTACAAATATCCTAATCAAAAGCAATCAATAACATATTTTAAATTGTTTTCTCCATTGCACTTGCTAAGGACTGTGAAATCAGCCAGCATTAAACATAGACTGTAAATAAACTAAGCCACATGGACGTTCCCAGTAATTGCATTGAACATGCCCCTCAGCTCTTAAACAATACGACAGTAGAAATAAGTACAGCTGATTGTCCAAGGGATTTTAAAAGCTCAAGAAATTGGAAGAGAAGAAAGAGGTGATTTCTCAACCAGAAAATAAACCATGGAAAGTGCACTGATCGAGATTGCTTTGTTACTGCTTTTAGTGATTCTGTGATCAGATTGTCAATGAAATGCTTATGGATGTAAAATCAGAAAGTTTAGCATTTTATTCCCTTTTAGGGGGGATAGAGAATAGGGACAAGAAGAGATTCCACTGAAAGATCACCTGAGTCATTTCTCTGAACCCTGAATTAGTGGGGTTTTGCCCTTATCAAGAAATCGTGAATAGCTGAATAACAGTAATAAACTTCCTTCAGTAATATTTTAACCATATTAAAAACGATAGATACATTTATCCTTGTTACAGGGTTCCATTAGAAAGATATTAAGGAAGATTGATGAGCTGCAGGTAGGTATTGCTAGTGACTGTAATAAATTTGTTTCATTCATATGGAACCTTGCAGGTTTTATCCTTGTCAGATAGAGTAATCAGCAATAAACTCAGTCATCTGAAGGATGTTTAGCCAAAATGAGTTGGAACAATAGAAGGGGCAATAGGAACAGATAGCAGAGAAGTGACTTCCATCCGTAGGTCCTGAAGGAGCTGGCAAATGAAGTTGCTAAGCCACTGTCCACCATATTTGAAAAATCAGTCAGGTGAGGTTCCCAATGACTGGAAAAAGGGAAATATAACCCCCATTTTCAAGAAGGGGAAAATGGATGACCCGGGAAATTACAGACCAGTCAGTGTCACCTCTGTGCCTGGCAAAATCTTGGAGCAGATTCTCCTGGAAGGCATGCTAAGGCACATGAAAATCAACAAGGTGCTTGGTGACGCCAGCATGGCTTCACTAAGGGGAAATCCTGCCTGACCAATTTGGTGGCCTTCTATGATGGGGCTACAGAATTGATGGACAGGGGTAAAGCAGTTGATGTCATCTACTTGGACTTCTGCAAAGCATTTGACACTGTTCCACGTGACATCCTTCTCTCTAAATTGGAGAGACATCAATTTGAGAGGTGGACAACTCAGTGGATAAAGAACTGGCTGGATGGCTGCACACAAAGAGTTGTGGTCAATGGCAACCAGTAATGAATGGTGTCCCTCAGGGATTGGTGTTGGGACCGGTCTTGTTCAACATCTTTGTCGCTGACATGGACAGTGGGATTGAGTGCGTCCTCAGCAAGTTTGCCAATGACACCAAGCTGTGTGGTTCGGTTGATACCCTGGAGGGAAGGAATGCCATCCAGAGGGACCTTGACACGCTTGTGAGGTGGGCTGATGCCAACCTCATGAAGTTTAACCATGCCAAGTGCAAGGTCCTACACCTGGGTCGGAGCAATCCCAGGCACAGCTACAGGTTGGGCAGAGAAGAGATTCAGAGAAGCCCTGCAGAGAAGGACTTGGGGGTGCTCGTTGATGAGAAAATGAACATGAGCTGGCTTTAGTGTGCGCTTGCAGCCCAGAAAGCCAACCGTATCCTGGGCTGCATCAAGAGGAGCGTGACCAGCAGGTCAAAGGAGGTGATCCTGCCCCTCTACTCTGCTCTCGTGAGAACTCACTTGGAGTTCTGTGTTGTCCTCAGTACAAAAAGGACATGGAGCTGTTGGAACAAGTCCAGAGAAGGTCCATGAGGATGATCAGGGGACTGGAGCACCTCCTGTATGAAGACAGGCTGAGAAAGTTGGGGCTGTTCAGCCTGGAGAAGAGAAGGCTGCATGGAGACCTCATAGCAGCCTTCCAGTATCTGAAGAGGGCATATAGGGATGCTGGGGAGGGACTCTTCATTAGGGACTGTAGTGATAGGACAAGGGTAACGGGTTCAAACTTAAACAGGGGAAGTTTAGGTTGGATATAAGGAAGAAATTCTTTACTGTGAGGATGGTGAGGCACTGGAATGGGTTGCCCAGGGAAGTTGTGAATGCTCCATCCCTGGTGGTGGTCAAGGCCAAGTTGGACAGAGCCTTGGGTGACATGGTTTAGTGTGAGGTGTCCCTGCCCATGGCAGGGAGGTTGGAACCTGATGATTTTAAGGTCCTTTCCAACCCCAACTATTCTGTGATTATATGATTATATAAATGGATGGTATGAAAGAAGTTAATGTGTTAACTTTTTCTCAGCACTGAATTGGTCAATTTCTTTTTTAAGTTATCTCTCTCTGAAGTTCACTGCAGTCCTTTGTAGGATAATAAATGATGCTTATATAAAAGTAGTAATTCCACCACAAGATCCCAGTGAATAAGAAAGCACATCATCTCCGTCAAAATGTGCTGTTTCTGGATATCAGCCAGCAGTATGTACAATGGGTAACAGTGAGCTGCTGAGAGGTTTCATTCTTAGGAATTCATAGAAATTATTTTTTTTCTTTAGTACCATATTACTTGGCACCTTTTGCATTAAACCAAAGTCAATGGTACATGTACGAAATGAGTGTAAGTCAGCTAAAATCAACTAGGGAAAGATGATTTATAATTAGAAAAAATTGAAAATATTGCAAGTCACATATTTGCCATACAAAGGTAGTTCTGGGGGTGACTGAAAGTAAAGATTGACCAAAAAATCTGTTAGATTTAGGAACCCAACTTCTGCTAAAAGTTCTTTATCATGATTTTTTGGAAGGGAGAGTCCAAGCCCAAGATTTTTTGCTAAATGAAGCAAAAAAAACTTTTGAACCTTTGGCTAATTTTTTGCTTGTAAGACTAAGGGCTTGATCTTTAAAAAATGGAGCCGAAATGCCAAATGTCTGAAATGTTCAAAGATATATTCCCTCTCAGAAGATAGAAGAAAACCCTTCCCCACTAAATCAATTTTGGTTTAATATAAAATAGTAGCTGGGGGTAGATTATTTTGAAAATGGGGGGAGAATTGCTAGTTTGCTCCAGTAATGACAGCAGATCCTTGTGATAATGGCATAAAAGTTGAAGGGAAAACAAATCTAAAGCAGGATCCTCCCTTACAAACCTGCATTTATCCAGTACATGATACTGTCAAAGTCATCCTGTTCTCAGAGGAGTGTTCAAGAGCGTTCATAACAAAGCTGGAGAATGTGAGCTTTCCCTATCAAATTATTCCCTCTTTCAAATATTGTTTAACAAGTAGAAATGATCTGACAATACTAAGTCATAAGGGGAAAGCTACAGAACAAAGATTTTAAAGGGAATATAATATTTTCCATTAACAATTCTCACATTGCTACAGACCACTTTGAGGATTACCTGCCCTGGAGGCCAGGCTGAGTGTTGGTACTCATTGCAGTGGCTTTGGTGTTTGACTCAGAGGCACTGTGGAGGAAGGAGGGATGGGAAGAGCCTGCCAATGTTGAGCTGCCCATGCACAGCATGCACAGCACACACATAACGCAGCCATGGGAGCATATGCTGGAAGAGGACGCCCAAGGAAAAACGCATGAGTGCAACCAATTGCACACCTTAATCCTTCGCATTACCACCTTAAAGCCTTTCCTCTTCTCCTTATGGGGTTTAATGGATCTTTTTCTTCCTGCGTTTAGCTCAGTCATTAATCTTCTGGTACTAGAAGTCACCTTCCATCACAGTAGCCTACACAAATGACAGATCATGTTCATCCCTGGAGAAGTCCAGGCATGTAGATAAAGGGAAAAGCCTGAGGTTTGGAGTGCGAAATAGAGAATATTTCAGCTAATGAATCAGACTAACATTGTGTGGCAGCTGAGTCCAGAAACTTTTGTGCAATATCCTGCAATCCCAAGATGTTGAATTAAATGTTCTGTCTTGAGAGAGCCCAAAGTCATTGCTTTAAATACCTCAATTAACAATCCCACTGAACATCAAGAAAACTGCTAGACTTTGTCTTTCACATGTTGCTGTTTGGTCTCGGGGACATGTAGTCATGGATGATTCAGATATCTGAAGTAACTGAAATTTTCTGCACATTTGAGCAGAGTGCATGAATGCAATGCCACCAGCTACAAGTGAATGCTGTGTGGCATACAAGTTGCTCTCATTCGGAAAGGATACTGCATATTAATGTCCTGTGTGCTGAATAAGCTTTACTAATTACCTTTTCATCCTAATTAAGTCTTCATCATAAGTGCACCTTTTCAACTCCATTGCCCTTTAAAGGGCAAGACTATGCAGAATATCAGCTACTGAAAAATTCACTAGAGTGCTACCTTTCCTGACCGCAGTTTAAAAGGATCTGGGATTTATGGTGAAATCAGCACTATTTTTTTTTGCTTCATTTCCCAGTCCTCATCTGCTTATATACCTGCAAATACAAAATTCCATCTGATAGTTAGTGATGAGAGAAATCAAAGGGTATGCTCTTTAATGTGGGCAAAGCTTTGTGATGAATTCAATATGAAGATACCCCAAAAGATTACAGCTTAAGCTATTCTGTGTTTGATAGAAAGTGTTAAACATCTTAAAAAAAAAGAAAAAAAAAAGGCAATTCCCTTGGATGAATCCCCAGATAGGGTTATGATTAAATCAGATATTTGGGAATAAGCTGGAAACAGGATTCTAAAGCCAAGTACTGCTGAGCTCAGCAGCAGTCCCCCAGCTCATGCCGGTTTTTATCAGTTACAAAACCAATCTGCACTGTATTTCAAGCTCAACACAGGCACACGGGGAAATGTGACATATTTTGAACTTCAGGATGAAATTTGATTTACTTGGACATGCATCCAGCCCTGTCCTTCTCCATCATAACAGTGATTTTACTGGTTCCTACTGATACAGGTTAAGGTATTACCATACATGTCTGACAATCCTGTCATATAGGGTATTTCCTACTCAGACTGTTCTTACCCTTTTTTTTAGTTTACTTTCTCCAGTTGAAAGGAACTAAGATTATTAGTGAAATCTTAAGACTAATTTTGAAACTTCTGGGAGTCTGCACACTTCTGCAGTTCACCTGCAGCAGATACCAGCCACTGACCTCTGACAGCAGACATTTACCTATCAACCCATTCAGCTTACACCGCTGTTAACCACTCTGGTTCACTGCAAGAATAATCCTTAGAAGATATTCATGGCTTCCTGAATAGCAAAATTCCTCCATCGCCATAAACTTGCAGCACTGTAAAAGTCACCTATCCTCGTGTACAGTCAAGGGTGGGAGGGCTTCTGTAGGCGAGTTAACACATCCTAGCAGATCAAGTGAGCTGCTCCCCTTTCACTGGCTGAATGACACTGCAGGCAAGTTCCGGGATGGTTTTCATTGGCTGTGCCCAATATTTATGCAATAATTCAGTTTAGGAATGGAAACATTTTCCCGGCTTTTTAAAAAAAGCAATTCAAAATGTAAGGATAGATACCAATACTTAGAACTATTAATGTTGCAGTTAGTTGCAGGGTGACAGGTAATGATGACCTCAAATAGTCAAATGAACAACTACAGGTAAAAACAATTTTTAACGGTGTATTCTGAGTCTTCTAGGATTTTGATTTCCAATACATTAAAAAACCCAGGCTGCTTGCCAAGCTACCTGATAGCACTTATTTCCAGCTGAGATTTCCAGAGTTTAATCACACTTCTGCTGAGGAACTTTTGGAGAATTAGTTTTATAAAAATACGAAAATGATTTTGAAACACACATCATGGTAAGTCCACAGAGGAAGCAGGCTACATTTCCTGCTTGCCTTTTATTGAACCATTTATATCATAAGAACATTTTTCCTTCACATTTTGAACACTGAAATATGAGCTAACAAATTGTGTTCCCAATTCATTTCCCCTCAGCCCAAGAGAAAACTCCTGCCATAATTCTGCCACAACTACACAGTGAAAATGTGCAATAACTTTCAGCAGGTATTGTAAACAATTCAGCACACAACCATACCATTGACAATATGACCTAAATAGCATATAGTTTGCACACGTGTTAAAAACAGCACTACCCAGCAATACCATGGAATATATCAAGAGTTTTAAATATCAAAAAAGGTTCATTTTGTAGAAATGGCAATCACACTTCAGGGAAAGAGCAAGAGATTATAATGTTATCCATCAGATTGCTTATAAAATAAGTGAAAAAAACCCTCAAACTGAACATGACTATGCCTCCCATTATCAGAGTATTCACTGGAATTTCTCCTTTGCAAAACTTAGATTAGGAGCTCTTGATTAGAAGATGAATAAATGTGCTGCATTTCAAGGAATTTTTTTAATCCCTCATGTCGAGTGGAGCATTGACCAGAAAGGTAAACCTGAAAATGAGAACCATTTTTCTTTGAAGAAATGAATTTTTACACTTTCTCAGGTGAAAGAGTAAGCTAAACTTACCAAGGGAAAATTGAAGGACGGACGCAGTAGTTGTGTTAAGGCCAGTGGTGGTCTACAGGAGGAAAAGCAAATAAGCAGAGAGGTTGTGTTAGATCAGCAAAACAATACATTCATCACTTGTTTTTCCTTGAAAGCATGGAAACTCTCTGGACACCTACATCTCTAGTGCATAAAACTATTAATCTCCAACCCTTTCAGGTTGAGCAATCATTGACATTTCTGTTATGTCATTCTGATTATAGATATCTCATCATATGTCAAAACTGGATATTTTTTCTTCCATCATATTAATTTCTACAATGCAAGAACATTTATGTGAAACACTGCTACTTGACCAGTGTTTAGAAGACTGAAAAAATGAACCCTAGGGTTTATGGTCAGCTTAGTATATATCTATATATACAGAATGGTTTTCACTTCTCCTAACACAGAGAAAGAACCCAAAATTATCATAAATAAATAATAAAAATAAAATTTAGTAAACCTAAAAAAACTAAATATCAAAAGGGAAAACAGAATCTAAGTCTTTAACAATAAAGTGAACAATACCTTAGTTATACTGCATAAAATATGCAATGAAATTTTGTAGTAGCATCTACACATTGTTGGCACCCAACCAAGACCCAGAAAAAGGCAGAAAACACCTAGTGTTCTGTTCAGCACACTGCCCTCCCTTAAAGCATTTCTTTCTTCCTTCTTTCAATGCTCCCATATTTCTGTAGTTCAAACTAGGACGGTTTTCCTAAAGATATTATAAGATAAAAAGCACTGGAGTCTTGTGAAGACACCTATTTATTTTCAATTAATTATGAAAGTTGGACTTAACGATATTGCTACATAACAAGCAAGGCAGAAGCACTGCCTAAAACACACTGTCTGATCTAGTTATTCTCATACTAAATCCAAACCACAGCACTGTACCAGCTAGTAGGAAGAAAACTCTATCCCAGCCAAAACCAGGGCATCATTATAAGCAGATTTTAGAGATTACACTGAAGAAGGAAAACATACATGTTGAAAGACAATGGCAACATTGGATCAAAAAAGAAAAGGAAAAAAGACATGGCCTGGGCAGTCAGTTACACAATCATAAAATAAGTCATCTAATTGAAAGAAGAGGGAGAGGAAACAGCTTAAATAATTTCATCTGGTGTTGCTGTCAGTGACGCCTGTATCATAGATTTCAAGACCTTGGAGTTGTCCTCCATGTCAGACCCTAAGCACCAATAAAACATCCCATGAAAACTGTAACAGACTCTTTCATTGGATGTGCTCCTTGTGATCTGTATCTGCATCATATCATGGATATGCCATAGAGAAGTCAAATTTCTGAGCAAATACAGCTCAGTTAGGTCCTGGGGCTAGCAGGCTTTGGCTACCAGAGCTCAGCTGAGAATCTGCATGGAGGCAGCTCTGAGAGGAGCACCCAGAGGACTGGCATGATCCTCCTTCTTTGCTTGTATGAGTGATGTAGAGGAAACTGAATAGTAGATAAGAATGAAAAAAAGTGTTAATCTGCAAAAATATAAAGAAACATTTGAGCTCATGGACACTAAACTGTCATTTTTGAAAAAAGCCATCAGCCATGTAAAGATTACACTCAGTGACTTGGAACATGCTACATTCTTCCAAGCACACATTAACTATGGCAGCATTCCAAAAGCAAGTTTATCAGCATTTTGTAATGATGAACAGTACAATTTCTGCATAATTTCCTTTGAGTCACATGGTGAGAGCAGAAGTTCTTCCATTATCAGATATTCCTATGCTCTTTAATTTAAATCTACTATACAGGTAAACATGAAAACTGCTGGTAAATTTCTTTCATGTCTGAAGTCCTTTATTACCCTGTGCCTTGCTGCATGATACTGAACAAAATCTAGTCCTGAAAACAGATGTTTTCTGGCTGTTATTTGGTACTTCATTGACACAGAACAAATGTTATCTCTCAGTCACCTGTATTGGCTTTTCTGTCTTTGGAGACATTGAAAAGAATTTTCCATATGTTTGCAAATGTATATTCAGAATGTATGTTCAAATGTATATGATTAATAAATCGTAGGTGATAGTTCCCTCCATTCCCTTCCATGTACTAATATCAACTTTTGAGTAACTATGTTAAATCAGCTCAAATAGTTTATTTCTGTTAAACTAACAGTCTTTTTCCTTGTGAATCTGTTTTAACCCAGATTCATTTGCTAGTGTGTTTTGCCATGCAGCCAAACAAAACTCATACAAATACCATCTCTTCCCCCAGCAGGAGGACACAGGCAGTGATGCAGAGAGCAAATGGCACTTCCATTTTCAGTGTGCACCTAGCTGAGGTATTCACGAAATTATTACTTTGAAAATAATGGAGACCTGCATGAGTTGGCATGAGGTTTGGTGTGTTTTTTTTTTCTTTTCTACATGCATACCACATACAGAAAGGAGCTTCACTTAAAAATATTAAAGAATGGGAAGATTAGCTGATAACAAGACCACCTATGCTTTAGATGGGTGCATGCAAATTTATCACAGCTATGAATGCTCTGTGAACTAGACAGATTCAGTGAGACAGATTCCAAAGGCTTCACAATCATGTCAAACAGCAACTTCTAGAACTACCTGTACATAATATTTATTTCAAATAAAGTTTTCCTTTCTTTGGAATATTCTTAATAGGTAATTTTAGTCTTCAAGCAAAGGTAGGGAATCTGAATTTATGTAACTCCTTTAAAAATATCCTCACCCTGCCATTTAAGTCCATTCTGTCAAGACTGATTTAGTATTAGGTATCACACTTAGCCAAATAATAAAGTGTTTTCTGACTTGAGTTATGAGTACCTATTATATTAGCTTACATTCAATTAATTATGTTGTGCAACTTCTAATTTGAAAACTAAACCCCCTATCAGTGCTCAGTGGCTCATATCACCAAGAAATTAAATGTATCAGTTATCACAGAAGAGGGATTCATGTAGACTTAAAAGAGACTATTTTGTGAATCACTTCAGTAATGCTTTAGAAAAAAAAACACTGGACTCACTAGAACTTTTTGCAAAATTCTGCAAAGAACTTCTAAGTTCAGACACTGCAAAGAGGCTGGCAGGGAGCCTTTAGTAGCTATTTTCCTTTGCTTGCAACATCTCTGAAGCTATACCTTTTTCCGGGATTTTGCCTGTAGTAAATTCTCACTAACAGATACAGACAGTTGGCATTAAAAAGCCTCTGCCTGCAGTAACAGGCAGCTGCTGAAAGTCAGGAGAAGAGAAGGAGGTCAAGGAAGCAAACCGGTGGCTGTCACAGCTGTTGATATAATACATTTTGCAAATTCAACTCTTCTTGACTAAGTATTTTAAAGCAATAATTTAGCACTAAGAGCCATGAATGGGAACAGAAATTTCAAGAGCTATTTCAAACAGAGACAGAATAGGATTCAATTAGTAAAAGTGGTAGACTAAAAATGCATAATGATTGGATACATGAACCGGGTTTTAAAATTTGTGACAGGAAGAGGTATGCTGTGAAATTGCTGAAACATGACTACATATCAGAAATAAGTTGGCTCTAAGGAAACAGGGATTTAAACCTATGTCCATACTCAAAAACAAACCTAGGTCAGACCTCTGCCATGAAAACCATCCTGTGTTCATCCAAAATGTTGAGCCATCAGCACATTCTTTCAGAAGGACTGGGTTTTTCTGCAACACTGCCACAATATTTATAAACACTTTCATTACAAGGCTGTTTTTTATAGGCATGATAATTTTTTTAGCTGATTACTTAATCACACCATTTTGACATCATAATATTTTTTTCCAAGTTCTTGATGCCATGGTGTTGCTATTTCACCACATGGTAAGAAAACAAATACAATCCCACACTGGATTTTGAAGCCAATTCATGATTGCTAAGCATAGTCTAAATCTGATATCAGCAGGGAGAAGACAGTTAATTAATGGCATTTCAAAACCCTCAGAGCTGGGACCCTGGGTTTTCTAAATGTCATAAGTAGGTTGTTTTTCAAGGAGTGTTACCTATGCTCAATACTACAGCTAAAAATGAGTTTTAAAATAGGGAAAAATATCTTAGTGGTGTTACTTAATTTTTGCATAGGACATAAAACGATATGTCTCTTCTCAAGGCAGTTAGTGAAGCATACATAGTACATTCAAATAGGATTCAAAGTAGAAGAGAGGCAATTGAGCATCCCCGTCAGGATTCCTCAGCAGAGATGACTGTGAGGGAAATTCTCTTGTATCAATAAAACCTCTAAATTAGTTTTAGATATGTTTATGACTTTCAGTCACTACACCAGCAATATCTGCAGTGCATTTGTGAAATTCTGGTCTCAATTAACAATGTAAAATTAACCCCCTGAAAAGAATTGTCAGTGTCTGAAATGAAGGTGCCTGGAGAAAACCACTTCTGCTTTACTGCCCCCTTCCATGTACACTCTTCAAATAGCTCTAATCAGCCTCTCCCTGCACTCAGAAGACTGTTGAAAACATGAAAATCAATTTTAAATTACACAGGTTTTGAGTTGGCCTTTTAATTTTTCAGTTCTCTCCAAAATTCCCATTTTATGTACATCGTTGCTTTTAGCTGTCCATGCATGTGGGCATTGGCTCTACATCTTTCAATTAATTTTCTACACCCACATGATTCCAAGATAACACAAATTGCACCATGCTGTTTCTTACAGCAATTTTATAACCAAACCCCAAAGAAATGAATTCTGTTCCCTTCATCTTGACTCAATTTGTTAGATACGCTTTCCTGAGACTGGCTGGTCCTTGCTCTAGGCTGCACTAAGTCTAGAGGATACATTGCTCACAAGTGATGTTTTACAACCAAACTAACATTTATCAACAGTGACAACAAAAAATGGGGCAAAGCTAATAAAACAGGAGAAGAAAAATGAACCTTGTCTCTATTTCATTGTAGGAAATAAAAAGAGAATGATGCCAGTTTGACAACACATTTCTATTTCCTTGCCTTTCCAGTTTTTTAATAGTACCTCAAATAACTTGGATTACGAGACTGGGTCATGAGACTTTCCCTTGCAAACTACTGCGATAACCTTTGGCTAGCATCTGTAGCTTAAAATACTACAATGTTCCTCGGGTGCTCTTCTATCACCTTGTTTAAAAGCCTCTCTGCTGAACATTGAACTTTCAGAGCACACCTACATCTTCACAGCTGACACAGCCCCAATTCGTAGCCTGCAGTTCCAGCCCTAGCACATGAGCCAGACTTCACTTACCAGTTCTCTGGGACCATATGGCTCGCAGAAGGTGACAGCGTTGCCGTGCATTATCACACCACACTGCTCTCCAACCTCGCAGTTGCTGCATTCATACCTGCAGGAAGAACACACCATGTTCAAAATAGAAGTCAGAAATTGTACATTTGAGGCTGTATCGCACTTGTAAACTGCAACGTAAGACATCCTGGCACTCAGACAACTGGACTGTTTTGTTACAGTGGTGTTGAACATAATGGTTGAGCAACTGTACGTTTGATGTACTAGACCCACCTCTTGAAAAAGCCCCCTGTGAATAAGTAATTGCTCCCTGAACATTGTCATCCCTACAAAAAAGGGGAGAGAATCCCTCCTTGTCAACTGCAAAAACATACACCCTGAGAAACTAAATTGAAATCTTACATATAGAATTTACCCTGACATTACTCTTCTTCCAAAATCCTTACTGCACATTTGATACACTGCATGTAAACCCACCACTGCAGAGTCACCATGCAGGAAGCTCAGGAGAAGGGGTTAGGATCAGCCTCTGTCCTGCCTGCAGGGTTATTTACCCAAAGAGTGTGCAAGACTGCACACCCTACACAAAATGTGCACAAAGATGCTCCTCTAGCCCAGCTACTGTAACACAGGTCTTACTGCTGCTTTCTACAGGTATTTGTCATATCCCATATTCTTAGTAACAGAGAACTACCACTCTGTTCACCTTTTAGGGGAAAAAGTATGAAGAGAATCTCAGAGACGCTGGTAAATGCTGCTAAGACAATTAACTTTATGGGCTGCCTGGCTGTGGAACAGAGGGAAAGATTATCAGCTTCAAGGATCAGAATTATCAGCTCCTGGCATGAGCAGCAGGTTTTAAAAAAACTATGGAGATGCTCCCAGCCCCTGAACAGCTGTCTGCAATGGGGCTGAACAACATTGCCTTTGTGCACCCAAAGCTCAGCTTTAACCTCAAAACTACAGGTAAACCTTTGCTCCCAGAGCAACTCCATTGTAAGGAAGAGCGAACTCCAAACCTTCTTATTTCTTGCTGGTTTTGTCTGTACTTTGATAACTGGTATTATTAGAGCTTTATGTGCAATGGACTTAATGTAAGGGGTGTTTAGGAAACTTTTTCTTTGGTTTCTCTCACACAGGGTTCCTCAGACCTGGCCACCCTTTCTGATGTATAATGCCAACATTGTGTATATGGGAATGTACACAGTGTGTACATTCCCATATACACACTCCATATGTAATTTAACAGTGTGCAAAGATTTGTTTTTCTATTGTCTTTTCACTCTCTGGCTAACTTCTGGATAGCAGATCTTACAGGAAATTGGATAGAAAGGAAGAAATCCCAAGGATATAGGGACTTGCTGTCAACATATATGATAGAGTTTTCAATGATCACAATTGATCATAGATAATTGATACATACTGTCAATGTATAGTTGATTCCTGTGAAAATTTCCTTGGGTGTTTTTTTTTTAACCCCTCTTCCTAATCTGTGTTTCTTGTCTTTTCATTAATAAGTGTTGTGTTAAACCTCTGCAAGTCTTTCTGCAAACTGCTTTGAGCAGGATTTTTCTATTCCTGAGTAGTGAAAATCATCACCCCGCCATGGAAGAGACTGGTAGTGCTGTCAGCTACCCCATGGGGCTGGGACAGCTTTTCCCTGCAGGGGCCCTGCATCCAAAAGGCATGAGGAAGGGAGGATGGGCCACTGCAAACCTAAGTAGTGGTTAGAAATACTGTTTAAATTAATTTTTGACATATGTGTTTGACTAAATGAAGCTTCCTCCTGGCCTGCTCCCACAGCATACAAGCTCCTCACCACTGTCCTGGCTCCCCAGGGCAGCCAAGTGTGGATAACTTTTGGCAGAATGGGTTAACTCTGAGCATTGTACAATACCCTGCAGGTCTGATGAGCACTGAGCTCCGCTGAGTGGTAGATGGTAGGTTTTCAGATGCATAGGTGTGATGAATAATTGATTGCACTTGTTATTCTGGGTCTCTTCAGTTGGTCCTGGGTGAATCCTTGGGCTTTCTTATACCCAGTTCCATTACTGAAGTCAAAGATGAATGCCTTATTCCCACTTTCCAAATCTCTCCCTTATTCTGGGGTTTTATTAAAGGTTGGTTTTAGCTCCACTACCTGAAATGAAGTCAGGTGTAAAAAGTCCTTGATTTTTTTTTCCTGTATATGCACGTCAATAAAGTCATTCAGCAGTTCACACTAACAGCATTTAGGACTTTGAATTTAAGCAACAAAATTAAATCCTCTAATAAAGTAATGTAGTTCCTATTGACTTCAAGGAGTGAATATTTACTTATAGAAGCCACAGTTGGCCTATAATTTTATTTCTCAATATAAGCCAAGAAGAGAGTGTTGAGTGAATGAAATTGTACTTTAAGAGAAAGTACAGAAATGGAGTTCATGGAAGATGTCTTTTGCTGCTATCTAAATTTCACTTAATCCCTTAACTGTGATAACTGAAGAACAGAGGGACAGGAACTAGAAGAATACCTGCAATTCTGTAAGATTCTAGCTATTTATGAGAATTACTTTCATTATCTGCCCCTATATTTTGGAATTTTATAGTAAAGCATCTGACTGAACTCCTGGTATATGCAGAAAAAGACAGGTATGGTAGGAAAACTCTGACTATAAATACAATGGAGGTACTATATCATCCCTTGTGAAATGTCAGGATAGATAATACAAGGGGTATTTACATTTTTTTATTCTTACATTTCAATGAATGCAAAGTAATTCAGCTGTTCACCTGTTTACTTCTGTAATGTGGACTATGAAATACTGTCTGAAAATCCAGAAACAGTGTCCTTCTAATGCAGCTCTTTCATCATCACTCATCTTTACTAGGATGACTCCTCTCATAAGAAATTGGATGGCTGCTGGCAATCCTGATTCAAACCTTTGGGGTCTCTTTGAAATTCATTACGTCTGACAATAAATTGCTCATTACCTTGACAGGAATTCATGAAGAATAAGGTAATTGATCTGCTGTTCCCGAGATCATTGTCATAGCATTACGTGTTTAGAAATGATCTAATTTGCTCCTCTCCTGGTATAGAGAAGAAGGTTATCTTCTTTTTCATTTATACAAACAGGAGACAGTATTAATCACCTTGCTAGGTGCAGCTTTTCATATAGCTTTTCATATTATCCTTCTCACCTGCCTGGTCTAAAATCTTAGCAAGATGAAATCACTTCAGCTTTCTCTTCACAGCTGGTACTCACTGCCGATGCTGATATGTGTCATATTCATCTAGATGTCTTCTCTGCAGACATGCCATCCCTCTCATCTCTGGCTTAGAGAGTCCCATCTCTCTCTGCTATTGTTCTTCACTTTGCTGAAGGGGAAACATCTGCTGTTTCCTCATCCCTATTTGTCATCTTGTTTCCCTCTACAGTACCTGAGTTTGTGGACATTATATTGACTGATGTCTTTTGTGATGTCTGGACTATAAAGGAGATAAACATCTCAAGCTGCCAAGAGATTTTTAAACATAAATCTTTCTGAAGTTTAATCCCACAGTTTTAGTGCAATTTTGAAACCACTTTAGGACTTCTCTCTCCTGTCACAAAGCTTTCCTCCTCCTCTTTGCCACTGGAAATATCACTGTACCTCTCCATTTCTCCTATGCCATGAAGAAGTGACGGAACCTGTTTCTTATTGATTGATTTTAAATGCTAGGCTTTTCTTTTCTTTTTCTGTGATTGCTGTTTGGCTTTGAGATGAAACATGGCATTGAGTTGGGAAAGGGAGTTTGGCCAGCAACAAGCTTCTGTACGGTCTTTCTTTTTTAAATGTACTGAATCCTGTGCTGTCTGCAGCACCACTATTTAAACTGTTTTCTACAGAAACATACATTAATGCCAGCACCTCTTTACTAATTTATGTTTCTTCTCCCCCTTTTTGACTCAACATTAAATCATTTATCACAGATTTAAACATTTTGTTTTCCTAGATTTGTTCTTGTTTGTCCTATTTCTTACATGGCACTTTTTATATATTCTCCTCTGCAGTTTCATGAGGTTACATGAAGGCAAGACGGTCAGAGAAACAGGTGCTCAATGACCTGGACAGTCTTCCAGATACCACCCATATTGAACCTCTTCTCATCCAGCCATTCCACAGCCCTCCCCTGGCAAGTAGTACATGGTGCAGATTCCCCTTTCCTCCAGAGGAAATAAATTACTTCCATGGCTCCTGAGCTTTCTGAACTAACACACTCCTGCCAGCTTTGAGCAAGTCTCATGGACCACCAGTCACCCATACTATTAGACTTTTCATTGAAAAATGCACTAAACACTATTGTTTAATTGGTTCCACAAGTCAGCTGTGAACTGCTCAGCATGGCTGCTGGAGCTAGATTTAGCATGGAGTAGGAGTCACCTACCTTAACTTCCACAGCTAATACATGTTAGACATAAAATACATTTGACATCTATGAATGTGTAAAGCATATTTGTTTCACAAGCCAAAGAGATTTTTGTAAAGTTCGTGGCAAATGATACCCAAGAAATGGGGAACTCTGTGCTTAAGTAAGCAGACTTGTGCCTACAGGTTGGGGACTATGGAAATAATCATATTCTGACATTACTGCATGCTGGAAGAAAAGAATATAATAATTAGTGGGACACACCACACAAGAAAATTCTCGTGGTGGTTGAGTCCCAACAAAATGAGAAGTGAGACATGCTCCCATTCCTGCGTTCCAAGCACAGAAACCCTCCCTACTTCCTTTTCCTTATACCTGCTCTCCTGCTGCTTCCTCTTCTCATTGTCCTTTCCCACTTCAGCAGTTTCTCGTGTTTTCTTTCAATCACTAAACTGTAATTTAGGTCAGGAATCTACTCCCAGATACTGTGACTTTTCCGTTTGCAAAGAGCCCATCCAAACCTTCCCTTTCTCTTCCCCTTGCAGCTCCAATTAAACCCTTGAAGCCTCTTCTTCTCTTCTCCTGAGCCTCCAAAGAAACAGATGGTTGCCGGGTAGGATGTATCTTTTAATGCATTTGAAACAGCAGAAATCCATCAAAACCAGGCAGTCACTCTTGAAATCATACAGTGCCCTTGTGCAAAATATTTATTTGATGTGAGGCCTCTCCCAGTGATGGAGTGACACACAGGCTCTCCTGGGACTCATAAAATTAGACACACACAGAAGCTATAAAATGCTTTGCATGTGCATTTGGACTGTATGTCCTTGCATATGCCAGAATGGGGATCAGGAGGAGCAGGACAATATTAATCACATGCAAGCCAGGGTTATGTAGGATTTGTGAAGAAAAGATCATAGGAAAATACAAACACTTTTCGTCTTTACACAAATAATGGTTTAAGAAATTATTAGAGTGGCTTAGTGTAACTGGCCCCTGGTGACACGGCACTGCTGGGGTATCTGTGCACACATGGCAGCTGCTACCACACACTTTGAGCACAGCAGACCAGGGACCAAGCAGGGATAGAAATACTGCTCTAGCAGTTACTGCAATTGTTTGCGGTAAAGATGGCATTTCAGCAGCTGCCAGGGGGAAAAAATGCAATTTTAGGGTGGATGACATAAACTGTTAATAATCCCTGATTTAACTCCCACTAGACAATCAAATGAGATGAGCTTTCTGCCACTAAGCAGGTCTTCATTGGAGGCAGAGGTACTGTAGAAATCCTTTGTGCAGAAAAGCTCATGACATCTCATTACAGTTTTCTTTTATTTGGGCTCCACTTCTACTTAGCATTGCTACAGATGTTGGATTTCTGGTGTGATTACAGAAAAATCTGTCTCAGGACAGTGGTGAGCTCTGTGATTCTCTCTCCCAGCACACACCTCTCTGCACTCACCTACCAACTTAGGTGGGTCAAGGTTATTTCAGGGGGACCAAATCCAAATCCTGGGAACAAAAGGAGCAGGAGACTGGGGTCTCTTTTAGTTTGAATGTTCTCTGTTGAGATTTCTATAAAGCAATGATGAATTTAAAGATAAGAGAGTAAAAGATAAATAAATTTTGGAGGCTCCCAACAGACAGACCCTCTGAGTTACGAGACATCTGGAAGGAAATAATGCCTTCTCTAATTTCTTTCCACTCAAGTCCATTTAACACACTGCTGCTAAAGCTATCTACCTTGGCAGCTATTCTGTAACCCATTAAGAGTCCTTGATCTATTCATTTCCATAAAGAAAGAGGGTTTTTTTGTATTATAATATTGAAGGTCCTTAATGCATCTGTCCAGAAAAACATTTTAAAAGATGATACAAAAGAAACAAAAGGAGGAAAAATAAGCAGGCACATATTAAAAAGTATTACAGTAAGTATGTGCAAAAGAAAAATATCCATAAAATTTCATAAACCACAAAGTTTTTACATAAGATGGTGAAATTGTAAAAGGCCTGCAGAGATGGAAATCTGTGACAGGTCTTAATGAAAAGTAAAATGAAGTCAGGTTTCACAGAACATATGTATTTCTAACTAAGAAATGCTAAAACATCCATCAAGAATTTCATTGAACAAGAGAAACTAGCCCAGTAAAATATTTCTGTGCCTTGTATGAATTAAATCAATCAAATCAGTTGTATTTCTGAAATAGGATTGGAAGGAATAGAAAACTCAGTAACAATCTCACATAAAAAAAAAAAAAAGAGAGACTCCAACCTTCAAAACATTTTAAGACAAATAGATGTGTTTATCTCAGTACAGTATGACCAATAGGTATATTCACTATACAGTTTTGTATCAATTTTACATCAGTTTTGTACTGCAAGCGACCTATAACTTCCCCTTTTTTGACATATATTCATACATCATATGAAACGGTACTGTATCACCGTGATTATTGTGGTGGCAAAATCACTAATATTTAAGATTTAGGGGTCTGACTAAGAGTAAGCTTTGCTAAGAGAACATTCTGTTTGACTGAAAGTTAACGGTCTGTGATGGTTTCCAACTCCCCACTTCTGAGCTAATAGAACACTGGGTGTGCCACTCCCATTGGCTCTGCCAGCAGCTACCTTTCCATATTGTCCTATTATTTACTGTTCAAGTCCTCAGAACTGTGGCAGTGATTTAAGGAGTCCAACCCTCCAAGGGATTGATGCTTGCTTCTATTAACATAGAACTGATTGGTTTTCCTCATCTCTTTCCTTGTTTCCCGATACAGTGTATGGGTTGGGTCTCTGCAATCAGTTGGCAGAGAACGGGGAACAGGGGGGTGATGCTGTCAGAGTGTTCTCTCACTATGATCATAGTTAACAAAGTTTCTGCTTGACTGATCCTGAATTGTGCTTGCCTTGTTATGCATGTGAAATCCCAAGATCTTTCAACAGTCCCTACTGGTTAAAGACTGATAACAACTTGTGCTTGCGGTTTCCAATGTGATAATATTCATTACATTACTCAGGAATCCCCCTGACTGAAAAAAAAAACAGAAATTGGGAGCTGCTGTATAGAGCTGGGAAGGGTTTTCCTTCCTATACAATACAAAAGTTTCTAAAAAGTTTGCCTTCCACAAAGGCAAGGAAAAAAAAATCAACCTTACATGTTTTCAGCAGCTGAATTTTAGATAGAAGTATTTAATTTAGGCCATTATTTTTCGTTTGGATACTTTAAAAATATTTGATTTCAGTTTATAAGGAGTTTCTGCTATAGTACCTTCACCAGAAATATGTACTACATGAACATGAAATAAAAAAGAAAAATAAAATAATTGGAAAAAACAAAGTTTAATTACTGAAATTCATCACCATCTCCATCAAAAGCTATGATTTTAAGAAATCAGAATCTTCATACAAAAACTTTTACTGAGCTCAGGTCTACTCCTTTCTCTGTTTGGATTAATTCAAAATCTGAAG
The DNA here is from genome assembly GCF_028554395.1 of Pezoporus wallicus. Taxonomy (NCBI): domain Eukaryota; kingdom Metazoa; phylum Chordata; class Aves; order Psittaciformes; family Psittacidae; genus Pezoporus; species Pezoporus wallicus. The sequence goes on from NW_026640165.1 coordinate 426,897, forward strand.
TCAATGAGAATTTGTCACTCACTTCAATGGGCTTAAAATTTCTCAGTCACTCATTAATCAATTAATTAATAAACTAAGATATTTAGGTCCCAATGGAGCAAAACCACACATAAACTTACACTAATGTGAGCTGTGATATCTAGGAATTAACATAATACAAGTACTTCTGTGTAATAACTAAAATGCCTTAATTTACTCAAATGTATATAAAGGAAAGCAGAAGTCTGAAACTCACCACATGGCAGGATTCAGTTCTTGCTGATGGTAAGAGTCAAAGTCATCTCGTAGGATAATGCTGTCACTGTGCATTTCAGCTACGAAGAAAAGAAAGCACTATATGAAAAAAATATCCAGTGTAATCATAGAATCATAGAATCATTAGGGTTGGAAAGGACCTTGAGATCACCTAGTTCCAACCCCCCTGCCATCATCCAGTGTTTATAGGTGTTGCCTTACTTACAGCTTTAGTAAAGCCTTTTAAAAAGAGGAAATCATGTTTTAAGCTATGCTAGTAACAAAAGCAGGGGTTTTCAGTTACAGGGTTTTTTTTCTTACTCTGGATCGTAGTATCACATAAAATTAAGAAGTGTCCCAATCTATCACCAAAGTGTGATGGCTATGAAGAGATGCAGCCATCATCTTGAGACTGATGTGTTTATCTGGGTATAGCATGACCAATAGATATATTCATGATACACAACAGAATCACATTTCTTATTCTATTCTTTATAGCGACACAGGATAGAAACATCTGATACCAAGTGTTTAAAGTAAAGAACTTTTGCTCTAAATTGTTTGCTCTTTTGAACATTCAAAAAAACATCCCTCCAAAGCCAGATTTTGGAAACACTGGCACAAGGCAAGATGAGATGTCCTAGTGAGTGTACTGCATTTCTAATAGTCAGGGGACTCATTCTGATAAGTCATAAGCAAAAATCTATAATCTCATTGGAATTTATCTGCTGCCATAAATGGAGCTGGCAGTAAGGGTTAGCTTGTTTCAGGAATATAAACTGAATTATAGAATAATACAATCATAGAATAGTTTGGATTGTAAGGAACCTTCAAAGGTCATCTAGTCTAACTACCTATAATGAGCAGGGACATCTTCAACTAGATCAGGTTGCTCAGAACCACATCCAGCCTGGCCTTGAATGTCCCAGTCTGCAAGATCTGGACTCCAATTTTTCCCCTAGATTTACTGTACCATTTACATATAATGACCAAAAAAAATAAAGAACCCCAAATGCCAAAACTCTGGAACTTGTATTAGTATTAAACAGGCCCTTCTCCACCAATACTTTTGTTAAATGAATGAAGTAACTGTCACTTGCTATTCAGACTGAGCAATGATGCCAGAATCTGTCCTGGACTAATCAAATTGAAATACATGGGTTGGTGAGTGCAGGGCCGGAGCTCTGCTGCATGCTCTGTGTCCTACTGGGAGAGCATGAGAAGCAGTGCCCTCAGAGCTACACTGAGACAAAACCTTCCTCCCAGATTCCTAGCACTGGTGTGACAGCACTGTCCTACACTGGGGGTTGCAGGTCACAGAATCAAAGAATGGGTTGGGTTGGAAGGGACCTTAAGATTATACAGTTCCAACTCCCTGTCACGGACAAGGACACCTTCCACTAGACCAGCTTGTCAGAGCCCCATCCAACTTGACCTTGAACACTGCCAGGGATGGGGCAGCCACAGCTTCTCTGGGCAACCTCTGCCAGCACCTCACCACCCTCATAGGGAAGAACTTCTGCCTAATATCTCATCTCAGTCTCCTCTCTGGCAGTTGAAAGCCATCCCCCCTTGTCCTGTCACTACAGGCCCTTGCAAAAAGTCCCTCTCCAGACTTCTTGTAGGCGCCTTTAGGTACTGGAGGACTGATATAAGGTCTCCCCAGAGCCTTCTCTTCTTCTCCTCTTTTCTCTGAAAAATCCCAACTCACTCCCAGTCTTCACTGAAGAGGTGCTCCAGCCCTCTAGTCCTCATGCAAACAGATGCTCTAATACACAGCTAGGACGAAAAGCTCTGCAATGCGATGTACTTGCACTGCAAGGGCTCAAAGGCAATAAATAAACAGTAATAAAAATAATAGTGAGAAAAACAACTAATCAGAATTAGACATAAATCAATTCACTTTATATGAGCTTCATTTTTATTTGAATTCCCTAGAGCTAGTTTCATATGACCTTAAAGATTGTTTATTATAAGAAAGTTAGTTATTCTGAGAATGACAAATCACATACCTAGGTGAGGATGTAAGGGAGCTTCTGTCGGGGCTGTGGAGAACAAAGACACACAATGCATGAATATCTTGCATGATCAGGGCTTAACTGTAGCATTAAAATTTGATTTAGCACAAAAAAAAAAATTGCACAGTACATGTTGTCTTAAGTAAACCATACCAAGAGTTTAATTATTAAAAATATGATATACATCAAAAGTTATAAAAATATAACAGGAAAGAAAAATACATACTCTAATTAAAATTAGCATCAGTAATAAGTGAAAGACAGAAATGGTTGTATGGCAAGGTAAGAAAGATCACTTCTATTCTAGGATTATGAGATATTCTAAATAATTTGGATTAAGAATCAGTAATTCAGTGATTGACAAAGAGAGTAGGAATTAGGCTGAACAAAAGAAATAGCAAGGTAAACATGCCACACTTTGACCATTCATACTGCACTGGACAACATTTTACTAGCTATATTGTTGGGAGAAAAAAATCCTAATACTACTAGGACAACAAGTAACAGATTGATCCCACAAATCACTGAATCAAACACTTATTTTAAAGCACATTTTTACATGCATTGATGAGTCAATTCCCCAATAGGTCTTTGTCTTCTAGAAAACAGTAGAATATTGTAATGACACACTGGATGGGGGGCATGGGGTTAAATGACAAAACTTTATTAAGTAGCCTTCTTCTAACACTTTGCAACAGGAGTTTCGGTGAAATATAAGATAAACGTGAGGAAGTCTAGAAGGTGACTATGCAGTGTGCTAGATACTCCTTGGTAGCTACTACATCTATTGCTTTGCCCAATCTTAAATTCAAAGTAAATTATACTTCTTTCATGGAGGTAAAAAGGGTGCATGTAAGTAAACTTCAGGGAAGCAGCAACCTCTTTTGCCTCTCAGCACCTCACCCATGCAGTTGTATTTCTAGTTGTATTTTGTTCTTTGATAAATAGAACAATAAAAAAAGATCGTTTTGAAGTCAGAATTCTTTTGAAGATTCTGTGTTTCTTGTTGGGCACTGACTTAAACTGTATCAGTACCCCTGATTTTTTCAGCATATTTGCAAAAAAAGTTACTGAAGTACTGCAATTTCCGTCGTAACATCTGACAGATTAAAAATAGATTAAAAATACACATAAAAATGAATGCAGCAGTCTGTGTAGAGCCCTCACACATAGCCATCTGAATGGGATGTCTAACAAAAATCTCATGAATTTTTTTTTTCTCTTCCTGCTTTCTCCTTAAACCCTGGGTTTGCATGGAGGTGTGACACTGTAATGAAACTGCAACCTTTCACGGGGAAGTTGGTGATTAAGAAGACTGAGCAAGAAACAACGTAGGTATCTGTAGACCAGAAAAGGATGGTAAGCAGTCTGGATTTAGCTCAGACAGAAACCTTTAACTTACTTACAACTTGGAAGACCAACAGGTTTTACTCCATCCATTCACCATATATATATATATATATATATACACACACATATATGCATATAGACAACACTGAAAACAATCACAGAACCGCTGAAATCTTTACTGCAGCAAAGAGCAAAGGCATTCTCAAGAGTCTGATGCTGAATAGAAATCGCAGACATGCAGATGTGAAATATTTTCCTCTTTATGTGGCTCACTTGCTCCATTTTTTTTTATACAAGAAAATTATCTATAGAGGCATGTATAAATTTCTCTGGAAAACTTCTGAATACTACTTGCACAGAAGAAATGTATTATTTCCCAGTCTGAGCAATGAAAGCTGTTCTGGATTTTGCCTGTAGGAAAAGAAGTACATTAAGGCATAGGATTTGAGATATTCTGGATGCTGTAAGAGGTTAAGCTTAAAATAAGACTGCTGTCTCTGATGCTCTCTATTACCCCTTTTTATTAGTTCAGATCATCACAAAGGGATGATCCATTGTGAATACAGGTGTGACTGAGAGCCACTCTGCTAGCGCCCATCTGTGAGGGGGATGGTCATGTCAGGCCACCTCATGGGCAGACTCATTACTTGACCAAGCAGATTTCATTTGCCTTTGAAAATAACTCAACTGAAAGAGTCCTTCCTCTCTTAACAAGAGCAGTTTAGACCTCAGAAAATGAAAGACTAGATTGTCATTTAACCCGGGTTTCTTGGCATCACTCTTTGGAAGAGGCTTTCCGTCGAAGGTGGTCCAGCCCCGGATACACACAGTCACTAGTGATATTTTCTGAAGTTATTATTCAAAATTTTAGCATTCAGCCAAAAGACACGTGTATAGCACAAACTTGGAACATTTACATTCGCTAACCCCTTTGACTTCTGCATTTTTAAAAATATAACTAATTCTTTATGTGATTAAAGAATAAAAATTTTGATGTGAGAATTTTTCCTAAAACAGCCCTTCAGTTATATACACAGTATGTCACAAAAAACCCTGCTTATCAAAGGACTGAAATGAAGGAAATTTTGAATACACATACTAGTGCTACTGATCACTCATTTAAAATAACTAAAGATGAAATTAAGCAGACACTTCCTATTGGATAAAATGATGTTCTTATAAACAAAGACTTTCTGTTGAGGAGCAGTTATGTTTCCCAGATCTTTACAGGATCTGAGAAGCTCAAACCAGTTTTGCCTCAGGTATTCTTTCATCTGATTTGTAATTCAAATTCCAGAGCTGAATACGACAAAAGGCTGTGAAGGTACCATTTAATGAGTGATAAATCTAGACTTTAATCTCACTATAATTCCTGTTTTACATTTATATTTTATTGCAAAAGAGAGTGTATTGATCTTCAAGTGGTGCAGTTAAGGTCCCCAGAATAACAGAAATTCAAAACATCACACAAAACCAATTGTAGTAAATATTTTCAGATCTGCCTTTTTTAGCAATTTATAGAATGACTTATTTTAAAACAATATGGATTGTAAAGCAGGCCTAAAGCAGCATGGCTGAAGTCAAATGGAGTTTCCTTGCATAACATGACAAAGCTAAAAAACTGATGTGATGCAGAGCAGCTATACAGTGCAAAGATACAAAATGTTCACAATTTAAAAGTAATCATACAACACTTCAGACTGAGAGGGGAAAGAAAGGTCATCTTAGTTCATTTTTGAAACCATGATTCATTGTCTTAAATGTTTCTTAGGCACACAGTTGGGTGGTTGTAAATTGAAAATCAATATTTGTGTGGCTCCAAAATGCATCTTAGCTTGAATAATAATTGTGTACTTTTTTTAAAAGAAGTAAATTAATTTATTATTTGATTTTTAACTAGCACCCTAAGTTTATACAGAGCTTTACAAGAGACAAATTGTGCTAAGCAAAGAATGGAAACGGGGCTCAACAGAGTTCACAAACTGAGAGGCATGAGCAAATACAATATGAGAAAAAGTAAGGAAAAGCATGATGCTTGCCTTGTAAGACAAGGCTATCCCTTGTACGCAATACTTTGTGTATTGTGTACACAAAGTACACAATACAAAGTGATTCAGAGAGAGAAAGGCAACAGTCAAACTGGAAGCGTGAGAATTCTGAGGAAAGTAATGGGGAATTCAAAAGTCAATGGGGTCATTGTGGGGCTCTGTGTCAATGGGATGAGGGAGAATGAGGCATCCTTTGGAGTAAAAGGTTAAAATTTTCTGTGGATGAAGTAAGGCTACTGAAAGGTTAAGCCAACAGAAAAATATGTCCTGTTTTGGCTAAACTGGAAGGGAGGGAAGTATGAGAGAAGTGGGAAGGAAATGTCATCTTCAAGTAGAGGACCTGGAATATAAGAAGGGAACAAAGATTTGGTGATGGTTCTGATGTCAGTGGAAAAATACGAACCAAACTCATTGAACACCGTAATGGTTAACTGTTAAGCAAAACGAGCCTCCATTCAGATAAAAAGAGCTAGCATAATGCAAATGAAACACATGTTCCAGCAACATCAATTTGTACTACTGACATCCATAGATCTGTGGGTAAAGCGTGTGTACAGGGTTAGATAGGGAATACAGCATAAGAAAATACTCTTAAAGCACACTAGAAAACTCTTTTTTTTTTTTCCCCTCTGAACCCTGAACTATTTTTTAATGTAAAGGAAAAGTGAATTACAGGAACACAAATGCTTAAATGCTCCCAGACAAACACTCTGCTTAGGGTTCAAAAGCCAGCAGCCATTAGCTGCTGCTCATCAATGCATCACAAACGAGATGTGGAGAGAGGTATATTCTACTCTGCAGACTATGAAAAAGTCTAATCTCCTTGTCATTAGCAGTCAGATGAAGATGAAAAGGAAAATTAATGCTTTTATTTAGACTCCTGCAAATACTTTCTCTCTACTGGTAAACAAAGTTGCTATTGAATGATAGAGGCTGAACATTCCCCTAGAAAGAGTCAATGTGTTGCCTGAAGGCTGCATTATTCTCACTGACATATAAGCCAAGGAACAATAAGTCAGCTCTACACTCCAGTCTGTTCTGTAAAATACTGCTCTGGTCAAGCCTGAGAGCTTGCAGTCTGTTTTGCATTTTTTTTTTTTTCAGAGCATTATTACATTTTACAAGGTACAAAACACACCTAAAGGGGCTTCTACAAACATTCAGGCAAAAGCCATCAAATAAAAAAGAGAGTGTCGGCCAGTTCTCAGGATTTACTTTCATATGGAGACATCTGTCAGAGTGTAGAGTGGTTTCTTAACAAAGGAATCCCAATCCTATAATTTGTGGCATTGAGTATGAAATTGTATGAAATTCTGGGAACCATGCTGAAAGGAGTGATTTTGCACTAGGAGGGAACAACATCCTTCATCTTTTCCATCTCTTAGGTTTTACCGTTCCGAGATTCTTCTCTAGTCAGTCAGAACTAACTTACACATTCACAAATCTCCCAGTATGGTCCTTATCCCAAAGAACAGTGCTACATGGTCCGAAGTTACATAGAGGACTGGGGCAATGGTCTCCTTGATCCTTTAGCACCTTGCTTGGTTCTGTAAAGGCAGGCAGGGTTGTGTGACATGAAAGTACTCATACCTGCAACACAAGCTGTTCCTCGCAGCAGGATTTCTGTGTTCATACAGACCTAAACTCTCTTCAGTTCCACAAAATAATGCAGCCGGGCCTGATGTTTTGCCAACTCCATTTTAATTATGCTGTTGCTTATTAATGGATGATTTTTGTTCTACTCAAGCCAGAAATAAATATGAATCAATCTTCACAATAACAAGTTTACCTTATTTTTTCATTTATTTTGCTATTAGATCAACAAGTTAAAGATATTGTTAATTAAAGCTATTGTTAATGACAAGAATATCATCAGTCATTAATATCCTTATTTGCCCTTAGAAGTTTTTATAAGACATCTACCTTTTCTGTCATTGCTTATATAATTTTCTTGCCTATTTGTGCTGGATGAACCCTTTTTCTGATCATTTTTATGTCTCCTTTCTTCCTATCCAGTAAAATCCTTATAAACTTTAAAGCATACAACAATTCTCAAAGATCTCTCTAGCTTCCTAAAATATTCAATATATGTGATGAACACACAGCCTTCCAAGCAATTATTTTACTTTCTTTGGTGTCTTTCCCTATGGCATCACTTCTTACATTATATATAGGGCTGCTTGTTTGAAATTGTCATTCCTTAACACTACCCTTTATCATACTCCAATTCTCTTCAAAATAAGAACTACACTTCCTTTTCACTGCACAAATGCCATTAACTGTATTAGCATTTACTAATGCACATCTGAGGGTGGACAGGCACAGTGAACATGGTTTCTGAGATTCCATGCTACTGTCGTGTCATCACGTATATCCTTTGTAGTAGTTATTATGAAGTCTGATATTATCTCCAGTGAACACGCTTATTAAAAAGATGTCCTGTAATAAATCTAGGAAGTTGCTGTGTGGTTTTCTTTTCTTTACTTAATACGTCATATCATTCACTGCAACATTTCAGTATGATAATGTTTAGGGACAGAAACAGACCATAAAACGTCATTTATGTCAATCTACCTTGCTGGTCTGCATATATCTTAATATGATATTTGCATCTAAATCACTAAATCTTTCTGAAAGAATCTTTTGTTTACATTAAACTGTGATTGTCTTCCCGCAAAAAAAAAAGAACTGAGGTTTGCTTCAAAAAGAAGCATATTGTATTTCAATTGGAAAATTAATCCTTATAGTGTAAGAGTTATAATACTGGTTAGGGGGATTAACACAATGCATGCTGTCTGCTGAAGAAGTAAGAATAAAAAGGCAGAGGAGAGCCTGGTGCTGGAATGGATGGGAGGAAGGGCAACGGGCAAGAGGATGGTTGACTCTGTGAGTCAAGAAAGCTGTGGCTGAGGTAGGAAAGGTGAGGGAAAAAATGGATCAAGAGAACCTCTGAGAAGCTTGAACATCATTATTGCAGGGAAATCTGATGACTGATTACATGGCTGTCATACAGTGTCAGCTGCTCAAGTACCTCTGTGTGATCCTTGACCGAGTCAAACCTGACGTTTGCAGAGTTACCACAATGGCACCACACACTTTGGAGAAGATAAATCCAGGAAGTTTCTGAAGTGGCTGTGCATGAAGCAAAGAGAATTGCTGGAAAAATCATGGAAAACATGAAAGTTGTGAGAATGCAGAAGACTACGACAAGGTGCAGAAGATAGAGACCCTTTCAGGCAAGTTGTGCAGGACGTGGCTACCCGTGGCTGGGTGGGAGGAGGAAGCACAGGGACTGTCACAGCTGAGCAGCCAGTGAAGGCCCAGGGATGGCACATCTCAGCATTTTTTATTCGATACACAAAAGTGACATACAAATCCCATTTCTCCTTGTTCACGGAGTCCCTGTGAACGTGGGGGCAGGACACAGAGCATAACATTGTTCTAACCAACATAAGTATTGCTAAAGTGTTGGTCTGAGGTTAGGTTATGCTCCAAAATTGGAAAAGCAGAGAAGGGTGAAAGAATTACAATTTCTGCTGTCAGCTCTCCTGTTAAAACTCCCGGTACAGCAAGTCTGAAGAAAAGATGGTCAAGCCTGCATGGATGGATTTCTACTCACTAGTCTCTGCTTATCAAGGTATTTTCTTCTAGCTTTTCCTAAATTCTTCTTGACTATGATGCTAATTCTGACACTGACAGACATGAATTTCCTTTCCAGCTTGCTTGCACGTGCCTTTCATTGTGCTGGTCACTGCCAGCTCTCTGGCTCTCTGTCATTCTGCCATCACTGTGTTTTCTACTTCCTTCTCTTTTTCTTACCTGTTCTGGCCACCACACACTGCCTTTGGCTGTGGTGCACTCACTATCCAGATCTGCTTTGGAGGATTTCATCTGCTTATGAGGCTTTTCATAATTTTATGCTGATAACTCTACATATTATTTTTTCCACTCTTGTCTTGCGTCCATCCAGCAAGTACCCTGTGTGAGGTATCCTCACCATCCTCCTTAGCACATCCCAAACTGTGATCCTGCTAGCGCTTCTGTTCCCAAATCCCCTCATACTAGACACCGGAACACTACTTTTTCACATTATGAGGCTACAATTCATCTCCTATTCTTAACACCAAATGCATTTTGGTGATTTCTCCACCTTTTTTCCTTCCACACAGTAAAAATACCAATACACACCTGGCCCAATCACTTTCCATTCAGATCATCACTCATTTCTGATTTCAAGCACCTGTGTTACTTTCTTCTAATTCATTCAAATATAACTAACTTCCCAGCTTGCTAACTAACATCCTCAGTCACCTCTCTGAATCCCTCTTCTTACTTCTTACAATACTGAAAACTCAAATGCTGAAATTGAAAATCAAAATATTTTTCCCTCATTACTATTCATACTTTATATGAATAACTCAATATATGTTTCTGGAATAATGGTCAACAGCCTCCTATTACAAAAGCCATTGTATAGATCATAGGAAAAAAAAACGCTATGGACCTAATTGCCTGAAAATATAGTTTTTTTGTGATTGTCTCTTATTTGTTAATATGACAACATGTTTCTGATTTTGAAATATTTATTTTATACCAGTTGGCCCATGTTCTACTGTCTCTTTTTATACGGAAATATCACCGGAATTTTGTGGAAAAAACATTGATCAGCACAGAAATGCCTTTCTCTCTTGTACAAAAAATGATGGATACCTTCTCTACTTCCCACTGCTTTGAAGCAGGTTCAAAGCAGTGTACTGTTTGTAAATAACAGGACATTCATTTTTAGGTTATTTATGAAAAGGGTATCTATGAAAAGCTGTGCAAGCAATTATATCTTTAAAGTTTGTGTAAGTCAAACATTTTGTTTAGCTTTAAAAATGATCAAATGCTCTAGGTGATGGGCAAAAATTTGATGGTCTACTTTCACAAAATGGAAAGGCAGGTTCTTCACAAAGGTTCACACAAAAGCGTGAGCTGGATGGTAAGCAGAGCTTTTGCTCCAGGCATGTTGCATATTTTGCTTCCAGCTAATACAGTGAGAGTTCAAATTCAGCTTGTGGTTTTGACAAAAAGGCAAATGTTGGTTGTTGCAAGCTGATTTCAGGTAAGTCTATAATGCAATAGGATTCACTTTAACTTTTGTAGATTCCTTAGTGTTTAGCAGAGAGGACAGAGAGGTTTCCCAGATAACTAATGGGAAGTATGAAGCCCGTGAATCAGTTTTAAGAATGAAAGATCCTGATACTGTTTTCTGTGAAATAAATTTCATGATGAGTAACACTGATGTGCAGGTACAATGCAAAACCGCATTTGTCGGATATTTTTAATATGATGGTGGCTCTTACCTCCCTGTTCACACAGCTGTTGTGCTAAGGCATCCTTGAATATTACTTGGCCCCTATGAGTAGCTGTAGCCCTGTGAACATAAAAAAGACAGCAATAAATAATGTAGTATTTATTTATATATGCATATCTATATGCATGACTAATCAAATCGGAAGTCCCAGTCTGTTTTCTTCAGTGTTTTTCTTTCTCCACCCTTTTAAATTCATAAAATAACTTGTAGGGATTGTTTCTGTATAGCAAAAGAAAAGCTCCTAAAACCAAATGGCTAAGTTGGTAATAAAAAGCAGTGGCACAGGCTTCACAGCAGTGAAGAACATCATTAAAAGTAAGCGCATTGCAAAGCTAAGCACATCACTCTGCCTGGGAGAGCGTACCTGCCTCAGTGCAGGGCAGAAGAAATGTTTGCAGAGCTGCTGCCCTGTGACATTAACAGTCACACAACCCAGTAGGCAATAGCAATGGCAGTACTGTTATATGCTACTGGTAGAAATGCACAGCTTGAACGGGTGTCCAGGAATCCTCTGTGGAAACAAAGGGAGAGACAAGTAAGCTCCCTGCCCCAGGCCTCTGTCAAACATCTCCAAGAAAAAAGAACCCGTGCAACATTTCTTGGTATGCTGCGCTGGGGTTTACTGCAAATTAAGTTGTTGTTTCTTTTATTTCCCTCATTGTTCAGACAAGCTAAAGCGGATCTTTACACTGCCTGTCCTCTAACCATTCACTTTCTGAACAATCTACTGTTTTCTTGGTCTCCTCTGGTCTCAATCTGTTTCTGTCTTTGTGAAAGTGATATGCCTATAGCTGCACATAGTTTCCATACTTGAGGTCTCACCAGTTTTGTCCGAAGAATGATTATTTCTCATTAATGACCTGTAGCTAAAAGAACAGCTACTGTACCATGCAGAAAGATTTGTCATTTTGTTTTCTCATAATCAGCTAGAAATACAATGCAGTTTGATTTGTTTTTCTCTTACAGAGCTGTCATGCTACCAGTGCTAGTCATTCTTTATTTCTAATTGCTCATTTCTTCCCTCTTTTCTAAGTGTAGTACTTCAAAACTTCAGTTTTGTCTCAGAGATTTCAAAACCTTTCAGTATTTGCAGTGTTCCTTTGAAGTCTGATTTTTTGCAGCCAAAGTTCTTCAAAAATCTGCCTAGACTCGCACACACTTTTCACATGTGATTTTTATCCTTTCTCCAAATCAGTAATGAAAATAATTAGCATTAATGGGCTCAAGATAGATCCATATGAACTCCTTGAAAGAGCCTCTCAGTTTAACAGTAAGACACTGAAAACTACTTTATGACTGTGGCTTTCCAGTGAGCTGCTTTAATGGAGCATGCCTCACTTGCTTAGGAAAACGTCAGAAAGGACCACAAAGGAACGATCCGAAAGTCAAAATGCGTAATTCTTCTCTTGGCTACTAGTCCACTTACACTCACAGAAGAATAACAGAAGTAACACATCTAGTATTAAATTTTTCATACATAGTGGATCCTCAATGCAAAACCCATCTGCAAATGGTCAGAGTACAAACAGGACTAAATGAAAACTTCCCTGAAATCCACTTTACTTCCCGCTCATTTAGAAAAGCTCCACACCAATGTGTGTGTTGAGAAATGCAAATCTGTGGCTAGCTGATGCTCCTAGGCCTTTTAGGGCACTCCCTCTCCTTGCGGAAGGGAGCTGTGCTGCTTTTCCCTCCTGCTTGGACTTTCAGAAGCTAAATCTGCATGAAGCTAGAGCCTTGCCTCACCTGTTAGCTACAGTGTTTTGGCCACAATCCAGAGATCACCTTACCAGTGTGAGGTGTTTGTAGTCCTTACCATGTGCACCATGGAAACTATTTTAGGATTTCCAACACTTACATAAAATACAGCAAAACATCATGCCATAGTTTTTCATCAGTATTTCTTCATCTGCTGTCTGACCAGTGACCATACTGAGTACAGAATGAAACAAAAACATCATCCCAGTACATAAAGGCAAGAAAGCTGAGTCTGTAAGTCTCATGAACGTTGCTAAATTTGCTAAATCTTTATTGTGATAAATATGCAAGAACCCATGATCACTACATATGTTTCTGCAAATCTCCTCATGAAGCACATGCAGATGAATTGAGTCAGAGTGGGACCAAACAATCTCCAAAGCCAAACTAGTGCCCAGGCTTCTTTAAAAGGATGAGATACTGTGATTTCCTCTAGCAGGTGAAAGTGGTAGGGCATCTCACAGCCAGCTGTGGGTCCAACACAGCACCAACAGACATGTTTTGCAAATGTGTTTCACAGCAGGAATTTCATGTTTTGAGCAAAACCCTAGCTCAACAGTGCTACTGGGCACATACATGAAAATGCCATGTTTAAGGAACAAAAGGTATTTTGTGTATTTCTATCCCTTCCCCAGTCTGACAGGGTAGAAGAGAGGGCTTTTCACAGACAATGAGAAAGAAAACTTATATTGTCAGTGGTCTGGGACTTCAGAGACGCTGTTTATGCAAAAGCCCAGGATACAGTTCGGGATGTGCACAACAGAGATGGCAACCACAAAATTCCTTTATGAGGCAGACAGGAGCAAACTCTCAAAACACGGACCACATGCAGAGAGGAGCTCGAGTATGTGTCTGAATGCAACAAATACCAAATAACACCAATAATACCAAACTCTGTACTGTTTACTGGATCTCTGCATGCGTGTGAGAAAGAGAGGATGTGGGCAGAGAGCCATCAGCCAGTTGAATGATCTGCATCTTTCTCTGTCTATCATCCCTGGTTTGATAATGCAAAGTAGGAGCCAATTATTGCTGCTCCATAGCAGGAACAATCTGCCCCCCTGGGACAACAGTGCCGTGCAGTGAGGGCACTGCTGCTTCCTACAGCATATGCTCATGTTAGCATTGGTTTTGCAGTGGGCATATGTATGAGTTCTGCACCAGCCGGAGAGATATTAAGGGTATCACAACTGTCAGTTTACCAGTATTACCTGCTTGTTTTTCTATGCATTTAAGCTTTACTAATGGAGCAAATGACAACAATGCAGTGCAATTATGCATGACCTAAGCTACTTTTAGAAAGAAGTGCAAAATATAACTTTTCTATATTGAACTTTCTTTGCTGGCAATGTTCCTTTCTGACAGGTGAGATTCATGGAACCAGATCATGAATCTGGATTTTTCTCTTCTAAAAATACGTAACAGATCCAAAACCATCCCTATATTCACACTCAAGTCTAAAACCTACATAATATTTATTGTAATTGTAATAAAAAGAAATACTTACAATGCCTGAATAAGATTACTAAAGAGAGAAAATTATTCAACTTTTAATTATGGGGTTGTATTTACATAGATATCAAGTAACTTATTTTTATGATGTTTATCAAGTTTCTATACTGTCCTTAATGTAGTTAAATACTTCTTAGATGAAGGCTAGCTACTAACTATTAATTGTTGTTACTCCAGACTAGTCTATAGTCTCACTCTGATTACAGAGTACACTATTTACGTACTTTATTTATTTCCAGCTAAAGGACAAGTGACTCATCAAATCTAACTGATCCGTCAGCCAAAGGGTAATGCAAATGCTTTGCATGTCCTCAGTGGTATTCTTCACTACAAATGAATCTTTCCAAAGGGATGAGAAATAAAAGGAAAATGGGAGGCAATGGGAACATCCTGACATGGTGAGAGCTTAGAAAGAAAAACAACTTAGAGGTAATAAGGCTTCTTTTAATATTAACTTCACACTTCCATTAGCCTAGATGTATTTCTCTGCTTGAGGCTATGCAAGAGAGAAAGGGGAAATTGTGGTTCTAAAAGTAGCAAGAGGAGATAAACTGCTGACAGAAGAAGAAAGAGGTCTGAACACAGGAAGACTACATCAGGTGTCAAAGCTTACTGTCAGTTCAAGGCATTACTAACCCTATGCTTCAATTACAGTAATTCTGTAAAGAATGTTCCCTCCTCAACTGCAACTATTCAAGTTGAAATCAGGTTCCAATAAAGACTTTTATATTGTCTGTCACTGAAAAGGAAAAAAGAAATATGACTTGCTGATTCTCTACTTAACTATACATAGTCCACATCACCTGTGAAATAGGACTTGAAGTGCCACCCTGCTCAAGTGCCAACAAGCTTAAAACCACTTTATTTGAGTACGGTATTGCCAGCTCCTCTGAACATAGCCTAAGTAATTCCAATTTGTCCCCTGTGCAATGGCACAAACCATTCCAGGTAATATGGGAGAAAGAAATCCAATGACACTTGTATACGTTCATGAACCTGTAGATAGAGAGGCGCACTACCAGCCTCCTGTTGATTAGATGCAGCATGCTGAGCTGTGTGTCCAGGAGCAGAGTGCCTGTCCCAGGCCCTCCCCTGAAGCTGTCACCACTTGCTTGTGCCCTGAGGTTAGCACACCCAGCACTTGCTCTGCCCTTACAGGGGTGCTTGGCATCTGTGCCTTTCGCTGGCACGGGAAGGCACTATGACAAATACATTTATGGGGGGTCTGGGAAAAAAAAATAAATCAGAGTTCCTACAGTACAACACCTCATATCATGACACCCCGGAAAGGTTTTCAATAGGACCTATTAAAAAGAGGTTAAATTTTTACCTGCACTAGCAGAGCTTAACCCTATGCCTGCTGCTAGCAGCTGCACTATAGGACATGGTTGGTTTCTGGGCTGCGAGCACACACTGAAGCCGGCTCATGTTAAGTTTCTCATTGACCAAGACCCCCAAGTCCTTCTCCGCAGGGCTGCTCTGTATCTCTTCTCTGCCCAACCTATAGCTGTGCCTGGGATTGCTCTGTCGCAGGTGCAGGACCTTGCACTTGGCATCAGTCCACCTCACAAGCGTGTCAAGGTCCCTCTGGATGGCATTCCTTCCCTCCAGCATATCAACCAAACCACACAGCTTGGTGTCATCGGCAAACTTGCTGAGGGCGCACTCAATCCCACTGTCCATGTCAGTGACAAAGATGTTGAACAAGACCGGTCCCAACACCGACACCTGAGGGACAGCACTTGTTACCAGTTCTTCACTTGGACATTGGGCTGTTGATCGCAACTCTCTGCGTGTGGCCATTCAGCCAATTCTTTATCCATTGAGTGGTCCATCATCAAATTGACATTTCTTCAGTTTAGAGACAAAGATATTGCGCAGGACAGTGTTGAACACTTTGCACAAGTCCAGGTAGACAATGTCAATCTTTTTGCCCCTACCCATCAGTTCTGTAGGCCCATCATAGAAGGCCACCAAGTTGGTCAGGCCTATCAACTGCCTTTACCTGAGAACACACTGCCATTAACAAAACATGCATCAAAACATTGATATGACTGTCAGAAAGTCTCACTGGATAAAACACACTATATGCAGAGATGGGCTATTTTTCCCTCCCGCACTCTACCTACACACTATGGATAGCTAATTGTAACTCTTTTCATGTTACTAGACACAACCTGCACCCAGCTAGTCTTGCAGAAATTTTACGTCATTCCATGTACCCTATGCAAAACATGCATTTTTAAAACCTACAACTTCAGCCACACTTGAGCATCTTTTAAAACGTGTAGTGGTCCGTGCACACTCCTGTGTGTTACCCTGATGTGTACATTTTTGACTGTATATGTATGTGGTCTAGCACACACAAGACAGTTGTAAGACATAAGGTGGGTTTGGCTGTTGCTCTTCGGCATTAAAAAGAAAGTTTATATGCTTGAGAGACAATATGATAATTTGGGGTAAATACAAGGAAAGGAACACTGCAGTTAAATGAAAGAGATTTAATGTACTGCATGGAATGGATTCAAGGCTACAGCACTTGAAGCAGAAGGGTGCACAGGCAGCTTCGGCCCCTACATTTCACAATTTATAAGAACATTATTTTGTAGTCCTAAAAACCACTAAACTTTTATTTGGTTGCAAGGTGTGAATACAAAAAAGGGATATAACAGAACAGTATATATGTATTATGAGAGAATATAAAAGTAAGAATTATCATTTTAAACTGTACATAAACATTTTCATCCTCCTTTCCTTTGTACCTCAGAGAATAAAATTATGTTTTTTTTTTAATTCTATCTAGTTTTATGTGACTGGAATGATTAGAGCTTCTTGCTGACTGAAAGCAGATTAGGACAATACTTCTCAGCTACAGGAAATCCAACATTTTCATTAGTATTTTGCATTGTGTGATTATAAAGGAAAGCAAATTCTATTTTTTCTACTTTTCAAATAAAAGGTTATTGCAGTGGCATCTGCCAAGCAGTCAGCTCATATAAATAATAAAACAAGCATCTATTGTCTCTCTACTGACACAGTGCCAACAAATACGTCCCTGTTTCCCACCTTTTTTAGTGTCTGGGAGAGAATGTCCTTGTCTCAGGTTTTGCAATATACTGTACTTTATTATCTAATGAAACACTGATTGTATGGATTTTAGTTTTTTAATGCATTGCATATTTATAACTGTTTGAAACCTATATTTAACCCTAAGCACGGAATATATTACATCTTTTGGTACAAAAAGTACTGGTTTTCCCAAATTTTACTTATTTAGTCTTCTAAGGCCACTATTCAATCAAGATAGCATTCAATCACCTAAATTATCCTTCAAGAACAAAAAGCCCTGTGTCTTTTCCTGCATCACAAGAGGAAACGTTAAAGTTACTGTGGGTTGTATAGTACTTGACATATCTAAAGGAACACAGAGGTAGTAAGTAAATGGACATGTAGAACATAGTTATTTCCTATATGCTTCTATGATGAGTGTTATTCTTTTCTTAACAACATGTACTAATTAACAGTGCTAATTTACAGGTGAGTTCAGAAGAGGCCACCAAGATGTCTGGGGCTGGAGAATGTGTGCTGTCAGGAGAGGCTGAGGCACCAGGGCTCGTTCAGCCTGAAGAAGAGATGACTGGGGGGACCTGACATCAGTCAGCTAAGGAAGGTTGTGCAGTTCCTCTCCACTGCTGCTGTATCCAACTGGATTAAAGCCCTGAGCAACCTGGTCTGACCCTATTTGGAGCTGGATAGTGGTCTAGAGACCTCCTGAGATCCCTTCCAGTTTGCATTATATTCCACACCCATGATTCTAAGGTTTTGGATGTCAGGTAAAAGCAAAGAAATAAAATCAAGGTTTGATTCTAATCAGATTAATCAAAACTTATTTTGAGAACTGCTTTTCATAATATAAAAGAATTAAACAGTCCATTATGTCGAGCACTTTGTGTAGATACCTGTGATACTGACGCTCCCTATCCACGAGTTTATGGTTGTGTATCTCAGAATATCCACCAGAAGTGCCAAGGATTCTGCATGATTCCAGAAGCTCAAGAGTTTGAAAGCAGTTGATGCTCTGGGGTTTTCTGGTGTGATGTATTTTTTTACATGAAAAGTGATAAGAAATAACATATTCAGCTAATACAGTGAAAAGTTTAAAACACTTAAGATCTAGAAGCATAAGAGATCCTATGATGAAAACAATGTTGGTTTTAAGAGATTCTAAATAATGGAAAAAAAGGATTTTAAGGCTACCTTTTCAGTTCATTGCTCTCACGTCATCTGTATTGCTATCCATTTCCCAGTTAAAGTTTGAGCAGCCTGCTCTAACCTGCTTTAGCTGTTCCCAAAGGATGTTGCTAACAGCTGTGGATGAGCTGGATCACATGAGAATCTGGAACCTCATTCCCTGTATTTGCTGTACAACCCACACAGAGAAATCCTCAAATAGCCAAATTAACCCAATTTCTTTAAAAAACCTCATTTCAATATTAATTACATTGATGCAACTCGTGCATCCATAATATACAAAATCAGCTTACAATGGAAGGATAAAATCTGCCTCTTTATTCTAAAGCTAGAAAATGTTCCATCAAAAATCAAAGTGTCCACAGGCTGCTCTCCAGAGCATGTGGGGCAGGTTTCCCTTCCCAAGGCTTCACCGAACACTGAAGTATTACACTCCTTGTCTAATGCTTCTTTGCACTCTCCCCACAGTCCTAGAAGTTTTTAGAGGAGTGAAAAATTAATGAAATATGTTAACCTTTCACAGACTGATCAAAATCAAACTAGGAAGAGCCTATTACTGTTGGTATTGAAGACCTGTTATTCTCTCCTTATTCTCATTTACCTCCTGCTTGCTGGGAATATGGTGAACCCCTTGAAAAAAAATGCAGGGTCACTAATCATACAAAGACAGTTATTTCTCCTGCATGGTTTTTAATTTTCAGCCAGATTTATGTGTTGGAAGAAAACATATATCCCTGAAGACCATACCAGCATAGAACTAGAAACAGGCAGGTGAAATACTGCCTTAGGAGAATAATTAATTCCATCAGCCACTGAAAAAATGACAAACTTGTTAAGTGCCACAGAACCCAAGCCAAAACAAGCAGGTGGAATGACATCAGGTACATGGCATAAACTGGAGAGACTATGATGAAGGGGCCTGGCATCAATAGCAGGAGCTGGATGTACTGGCGAAGGATAGGAGGCTATTCCTGGACCCTGGAGGCATTGTAGGCGAGTGTGAGACATGGTGTGAGGGCATCTGTGGGAGTACTGCAATGTGGGTGCTACGGGGACTTACTGGCCCAAAACTGGGCTTCATGGATCCTGCCGCTCATGGCATGCTTATGCATTTCTTCAGAGATGTTTCAGAGATGCCCATTTGAGTAATGTCTTAAGGTTTGGATTAAGACACACTCAGAGACCTGAATTACCTAAATAATTTCTAACCTCTCCCACCTCAGACGGAGAGATCAAATACAAACAGATTTAAAAGAGAATCATAGAATGGTTTGGGTTGGAAAGGACTTTAAAATCATTCAGTTCCAACACCCCTGCCATGGGCAGGGACACCTCACACTAAACCATGCCACCCAAGGCTTCATCCAACCTGGTGTTGAGCCCTGCCAGGGATGGAGCATTTACCACTTCTTCGGGCAACCTGTTCCAGTGCCTCACCACCCTTACAGTAAAGAATTTCTTCTTTATATCTAACCTGAACTTCCCCTGTTTAAGTTTTACCCCATTACCCCTTGTCCTATCACTACAGTCCCTAATGATGAGTCCCTCCCCAGCATCCCTATAGGCCCTCTTCAGATACTGGAAGGCTGCTAGGAGGTCTCCACGCAACCTTCTCTTCCCCAGGCTGAACAGCCCCAACTTTCTCAGCCTGTCTTCATATGGGAGGTGCTCCAGTCCCCTGATCATCCTCGTGGCCCTCCTCTGGACTTGTTCCAATAGCTCCCCCATGTCCTTTTTATGTTGAGGACACCAGAACTGTGCACAATACTCCAACTGGAGTCTCATGAGAGCAGAGTACAGGGGCAGTAACAACCAGTTCTCAGTGTCTTTCCACAGTAGGTCCTGTTCTCCAGCCCTCCTTTCCAACCCAGCAACTTCCAGGAGCTGTTAAGGCTGAACAAAGCCCTAGTGATCACCTTGCAGAGCGTTAGCAATGGCCCAGCATCACTTAGTGCTGGCCTCCACTTCTGCTGTGGATGGGAGCTCTGTCCCTGTGAGCTGGCAACTGTGGCCAGGATCCAACTTCCCTCTTGCTGCCAGCTCCAAAATGGGTGAATTCAGCTTCTTCTGAGCCATGAGCAGAATTCTTTCTTCCTCCACCCAAGAAACCATGACCCCAGAGAGGATCATAGGACCATAAGAAAACTGAGGCTGGAAGTGACTTCAGGAGGTCTCCAGACCAACTTCCTGCTCAAATCAGGGTCAGATATATTCATCAAACACACATAGCCCTGCTTTACTTTTTGCCAAACTGCCCAACAGCACATCCATGTTCACAGTTCTGGTATTTGTGGATGTTTTTGCATAATAAAACACTACTAGAACTATCAAGATTATGTTAAACAAAAACTGCTGTTTGAACTTTAGCTTGAATTAGTTGCTCACTTGACCCAGGCATAAATTCTCTCAATTTACAACTCATTTGGACAGCAGCCTCCCATATAATATACTGTTCCAATAATAATGAGCTGGAACTCATGTTTCTTACTAGGAAACAATCCATGACTTATCTTACTCAGAAATAAATTACCCTAAGCTACATTGCCATAATATCTTCTTCTGATAATGTATTGGTAATTCTTTAAGCTTATTACTGAAAAAGACATCAAACTCTAAGAACATTTCTCTTAAAGTATTAATGAAGAGATTTATTACCACAGCCTTTAAAAAAAAAAACAAACTAACAGAGAATCTAAGCAAAAATGTAAAAACTTCAGGATAGATGGATGTTCTTTGTTACCAACTCATTTTTCCTCTGAGTACAGATTTGTTTTCGGAAATCTTTGGCAGAATGAGCACAACACCAGAATGAATCTTTGTAGGAAAATATCCTGTTGATGTTCTGCACAGTCCCAACATCAGTCCCAGGTGAAGAAAAAAAGGCAATTATTGGGTGAAAAGCTACCAGACTTCGACTCTTCATTTATCTGCTAATGACAGTTTCCAGTCAAAAGAAATATATTGGGAATTCAGTTCAGTAATGCTGTCAGGAAGGCAAACTTTTCAAATATACACAAATAATTACTGCTCTGTTACTTGAAATACTGCTTGGGAGCTCATATTCCCATGTCTGGAATCCCAAATACCAAGTATTCCAGATGAGGGCATTCATTGGAGACCTGCACATCTGGCGCTGTATACAGCAGTGGCAGTGGAAATTAGGGAAATTCATCTGCAATTTGTATAGCTAAGAAGTTTATGGTTGATTAATAAAACAGCAAACTTGAGCTAACGCTTAATGACAAAAGAGAACTGAGATTCTAAGGGGGTTTTCAGAGTACCAGAGTTTTTAATTTTTTTTTAAAGACTGCATCAAAGAAACAACAACAAAAACTGTGGGTTTGCTCTTGTGATTCTCTCCTCTTCAACTAAGAAACCGCTGCATTTAGTATAAGCCCCTGTACCATTAGGGAAGAGACACTGCTCAGGTTAAATTCAGGAGCAGCAGTGACATACCATCCCCTAGATAAATCTTCCCATACAGTCTAAGTAAAACTAAACAGACTTCCAAGGATTGTCATTATGGAAGGATTCATAACAGATACTAGTTTTGATGCAAAGTCACATAAAGGTATCACAAGTATTTCCCATTTTAAATGGCAACTACCCATTCTGAATGGTCACCAAACATCTGTTGATCTCTGGAAAATAAATCCCACATCTGCACAGAAAATGGCTGAAATATTGAAAACCTACAATAAAAAAAAAAAACATTATAGAAGCTAGAAGATACTGTGTCCCTATGGATAGGATGAATGTAGCTGTGAGTCAAAAGACTTGAAGTAAGACCCATCAGACAGATGGAAGGAATAGCAGTAAACTGGTAAAGGCATACAGATGACAGAGATTCAATTATCTTATTCAGAGGAAAATAAGACATATCTGAGAACACCACCTAAAAACAATGCTGTAAAAATAGCAGCACTAACTATGCAGTACCACTTGTTTGGTACATGCTAAGGAAACAGGCAGACTTCATTCATTGGCAAAGATTAACTCTGCTATGTTATTCTAGTAGGAAGACAGCAAAAAACAATGTACTGCAAACAACAAAACATTTTAAAATACAGCCCATGATCTATGCCTTTTAGCTTCTGCCTACATCCATTTTTGAGGATTCATCAGTTTAACAGCTTATAATAGGTTTGGATTCACAGAATCATAGAATGGTTAGGGTTGGAAAGGACCTCAAGATCATGTAATTCCAAGTCCCTAAACCTTCTTGCATGACGTTACTGCTCGTCTTCTGTTTTGATTTTACTGATCCATCCCTTACATTTAAACTGAAGACTCTGTTTGTATGTTAAAAATACTCAGTGGACACATGTTTGCCAGTATGGTTTAGTTTCAGAATTTCAAATGATGTATTTATTTTTATTTCTCTCTGTATATTGCACCTAAACATTCTCTGGCTGTATTATTTACTCTATATAAAATTATGTCAGTATTTTCCACACTGGTATTTGCTCTTTTGAAGTTTACCAATAAGGACACTGTAAAGAATTTTGATCTCTTTTGATCAGCTTTCAATGCTGGTAACAGAAAATTTCGCTATTACTTAGTGACTGAACTGGACATTCGCCTGGGAAATGGATCTGTACTATGTCACCATGCACAGCAGTCCCCATTTTCAAACATAACCTTCCTAATGAAAGGACACACAACATAACAAAGAAAAATGACCCTAGCCACTGTTATTTTAGAAGTACTAGAAGATTAAATAAGCTTGCAGTTATTGCACTGTTAACCTCTGATCCTAAAGGAGCTCTGTGGTCTTGAACACATTAATATCATTAAGCAGGTACTATTTCCTGAGCCCCCTTATGCCCTGCCTAAGGATGCCACAACTAAGAAGATATCCATTTTCTTTGTAAAATCGAGGAGAAGGTGTCCCAAACTAGTCTGCTGTAGTTTGGGTGCTGGCTGCCAGCAGAGCTGGGAGGGATGCCCAGGAAGACCTGGGAATCTGTGGGCTACAACTTCCTATGAAACCAATGGATCATTCAGTATCCACACACCTTCCCAAAACCCACTGGTCACATCCCCAACATCACCCAGCACAATACTGGGAGGAAAGGCTCCAAGATATCAATGGCCCCACAGGCCATCATTGCAGGGGGAGGAAGGGCCAATGGGGTGTTCAGGATAAAGCATTTTTTGAAGACATTTAAGCAATAAAATACTAATGGGAATTTCTGATTTTCATGTATAGATGTTTTTTGTTCTAGAAGAGTGTCTAAGTCTTTGGATAGAATTTTTAATTGCAAAGCCAAGGTAAAAAGATAATATTAAGCCAAACATTTCCCTTTCAACATATTTTTAAGTGAAAAAAAAAACAAAACCAAACACACACAAAAAAAAACAAAAAAGACAACAAACAAAAAAAACCCAACACTCTTCCAGGTTTGTGTACAAAATTTTGTCATATGTTTACATTTATTTTTTCCCTCATTCTAACACAAATGTTCTTCTAATCTTCATGACAAAGCAAACATTGTCCACTGAATAAAGTTTATAGTAGCTCTAGTCTTTTAGTCAGGCCTGTAAAGAGAACAGAAATCCCATTTTTGGAGGCATGACAGGTCTCTGAAATGTGCTTCCTTTGCATCTCAGAAAGAAATTCAGACACTCTCAAATTTTCATCAAATGAAACAATAAAAGCATGATTATCTTAGAGCAGATAAAATAGCACCATGAGGACAGAGGGCCCATAGGATGTGTCCTGTCTCCACCACTGCAGATCAAGGACAGGCAGCTGTGACAGCAAGCTGCGGTGAGGGGTACAGGCAATACAACTCCTTTACACATTGATCCATGCTTATTCCAAATTTATATTCACAGGGCAGGGCATGAAAGCTGTGACATGAGGAGCCTGAAGTCTGATTTCTCTCCCTGCGCAGCGATATGCTATTTGTTTTGTGGTACTTTGTTTCCATTAAGAAAAATAGTTCAAAATACTGAACAAAACTTATTCCTTCATTTCACAAAATATGGGGTTTTCTAGTTTTGCTATAGGTATAAATATTAGTATTCTCTCATCAATGTAACTCCTTTCAGTCATATATTTAAAATACGTGATGACTATTTTGGCAAGTCTGAGAAATGTTGAAGAGGACATGTCCCACTTCTTACAGCCAGGCAGTGAACAAACTTCTAGCAAATGACAGCTCTGGAGTCACCCATAGATCTTGCATAATTAGCACTTCTAATAATTGCATCAGCAGCATGAAGAGTTAAATGTTATTGCTTCAGAATTACCATTATATATGAATGGTGCTGTCAAGAGTTCATATACACTTGGAATAACAGTGAGGTAAAAGCACATTTTCAAGTCGGCGCTGATCCTAAGTTTAGGCTTTTGTAAGATTATTTTGTTTTACAAAAGCTAAATGGGACAGAAATATTTACATAAAATTAATAAAAAGTAAACAGATACTAAATAAATATCCTTACAGGCTTTTTGACGCTTTGGATTTCAATGCACTAATTCAAGAGGAATTTGAAGAGGTAATTAAAGAAAGATTAAATTGAAGGTTTATTTATATTCTGCAGGGAGAGAAGTAAAAATAACAGTAATAAATACCAGAAAGTATTAGATTTTTAAAGTGTAATTTAAATAATTGACAATGCTACTTATTGCACAGAATAGGCAAGACTTACCTTTAAATTTATACATTCCCTTAAGAATAATTTTAAGTATATTCATGAAAATATATTCCTTTTTGGCTTGCAGTAAAAATAATGATACCATTTGTACCCAAATAAATAAAACCACAAATGTTATGCACTTGACAAACTGCACCGAACTGCTATATATTATTCCCACAGAGAACATAAGGGTATATAGAGAGGGTCTGAAATGCAATCAGAAGAGGTATTGTAAAGCATATTTTTGACACCTTCTAGCCCAGCCTACACCTAAATGAGAGATTGGTGCCTCTTATGAATTAAACATAATTCTTGATTTATGTTCTGTTACCCTTGTATCAAAAAACATGGTTCCAGAGCAATGTCACTGTGAATTCATTTAATGATATTGATGATACATCTAACACAGAGAATACAAAGTAACAGGCAGTGCAGAACATGGCTTTATAAATCACTTCTGTAGAGCATAAGGCAATAAATAACAAGCCATGGATTCACTTGAAGTTATGATAAAATACTTACACTACTTGTACAGCAAATTATAAATACCTAACCATTTCTGGTAAAAATGTGAAACTTCTGATGAAGGAATTTTACCAAATCACATTGTATATATTTGACTTCAAATATAACTAGGTTTGAATTAGATCTTTCCTTATAACAAGATGAAAATTGCAATGAAAATATTGCAACTATGTCACTGTCGACACTACTCACAGTCCAACAACACAGCGTGCCTAGACACTTCTGGTACCTGCATATCTGAATTATTCATCTGCTTCTACAAGTTACTGACTTGACTGCTGCGTAAACAACTATTCCAACAACTATTAGTGCTGTTGCATGTCTTCAACTAAGCATGAAGACTCATGTCCTGAGAGCTCACTCACTTTTTGTTAACAGCATCTTATGTCATGAGAATATCTCCTGTCAGTTGTGTACACCAATACTTACACTTAGTGAGGCTCACTACTGATGCAGTACCGTGCTGGTCAATGTGATTTAAAATAGCAGAATGTGGTCTAACAGAGATTAGTAAACATTTTCTTTAAGAAAATTAGAATTAGAGGACAAGAAATTATTAATTGACAACTTATCTGACACTAAAGATAGTTAAGAGTTGTTAAGGTTGAGAGTCTTTGACTGGGAAACCAGCTAAGTTGCTTCTTATGGGCTTTCTAGTATTTGGGGGTATTTAATTTCAAGTGTTGGCTTTGCAATTACTCAGCATGAGTTATGTATCTTTTTATCTGTGCCTGAGAAATAGTAAAACCATCTCCAATTACACTTATTTGTTATAAGTTTTTGAAACCTTTAGAGATCCAATTTCATATATAGTAATGTAGGAACCGTAAAGCTGAATTATGAACCTGTGGTGTACGTCATAAGCGGCACCATGGATATAACAACCATAAAGTAAGAAGTTTGCTTCCCCAGAAACTGCAGCATGGTCCTCACATATGACCTCAACAGGGGAGTCTCTCACATAAAGTTGTGCACAAACGTCTCTCCCTCCTTGTTGGATCTGCTAATGACTACAGAGGACGCTATCAGAGAAAAGTAATTATGCTTGAAAGAGCAAGATTGTAAGCCTAAGAAATGTGGTTAATGGACCATGCACCTGACCATGCTGGCTGAAGCCCAAATATTGTTCTTTCAGGATACTTAGCCTGTTTAGTCAAGAAAAATGAAAAATAGCAGTCTGACCATTTGTACATTGTTACACTCAGAGTGGCTGTTCCTTTTTAAGTCTATTAACACAAGGGAAAACTTCTGTTGGTAAAAAACACAGTGAGAAAGCTGGGGGCTGAGACTGAGTGCAGGAGATGGACACTGTCCCCTTTTCATACACATTATGATAAAATCTTTTCACAATCACTTTATGTCTCAGTTACCAAACAAACCTTAAAAAAAGGAAATAAACCTGCTTGACTTACGACAACAGGATCTGTGTCAAGCCTTGGCTTGGGCTTCCCAAAACTGTTTTGGCTACTCTACCTCTGTTCCTTTTCCCAGTAAAGCAGTGATCTCCAGCACTGTTACCTCCTAGTCTGAAATTCTGATAGTGAGGATTGCCACATACTAGTAAAATGAAACAAAACAGGTCTGGAAGAATAACGAAGCTTTCACTCAATGGTTCCGACTTTTCCCAATGTTTTTTTAGGCAGGGTGCTCACTTTCTGCACAAACTCTTCCCAGGCCTGGTTTAACCTACACCTCACAAGCTTCACTGCCTCACCACAAGTTCACTCCTTTTTATTTCCCAGATTGTTTTTTCTGTTCCCAATCATTTTTGTATTTCCCAAAATAGTCCTAACAATTTGCCAGTGGGAAACACAGTAAACAGCTCTAGCTCATCTAGAATTATATCTCCCGTTTTAACTTCTACTTGGAAAAGAAACAACTTTTACATTGTTTTAACTACATTTTTAGAATACAAATGTGATTATACTCCATGTATATGAACTTTAGTGCTAAAATTTAGGTTCATTTATCCATAACTGTGTATCAGCTGCAGGGAAACCAAAGATTATACTACTTGCTATAGGACTTCCCCTTGTTGTTTATTTCAACAACCTCCAACAGCCCTTTCCATGCTAACAGCTGCATAGTTCTTTTGCTCTTTAATTTGTTTCAGTGGTTGCATGAGCAGATTGAGGTCAGAACAATGCCCTCAAAACTCCTAGTGGCAAACCACTGGTGTTACGTACATTAAATCTGAGATGGCCATA
The DNA here is from genome assembly GCF_028554395.1 of Pezoporus wallicus. Classification (NCBI taxonomy): domain Eukaryota; kingdom Metazoa; phylum Chordata; class Aves; order Psittaciformes; family Psittacidae; genus Pezoporus; species Pezoporus wallicus. Next base: position 454,804 of record NW_026640165.1, read on the forward strand.
GCCCAGACTTTTCCACATAAAAAATCCTGAGTCTGACCCAGTTATCCAGCTTTGGCAGAGGTTATTCTATATAAAAAGGAACTGTTTTTCCAAAGAAACATAGTAGCAGAAACTCATTCCATATATTGTAAGCATTCGATACAGACAAAGCATCAGCTCAGTCTGTAGAGACCAGGCTCAACTGTAAAATTCATCAAAATAAAGCTTTAAAATATAAAGATAAATATAGACTCTTATGCTAACAATGACAGCCCAAGTCATTACTGGGTTTCTACCTACCATTTCAGCTACCTGTCCTTATTCTAACAAAACCCTGAAATTAAGTACTGCCAGCAGCAAGTTAAACTTTTCATGTTTTGCCTTAGTAGACCAGCAATCACTCTGTAGCTGAAGACAGCTATTCTTAGTTTGATGCTATTTTGGTAACACTACTGCTGATTTAACTTTGCCCATACAGCCTCTCTGAATGCATATCTTCACACACGTGCAGCAGGCGGTCAGCTCTCTGAGGGTGCATTCTCTGCGGTGGGCTGCCCAGCCCCGGCTGGAAGTGTTCTTGGCCTTTGGCAAGTGCTTAGTGAGAGTAAATGTGAAGGAATGCACAGGCATGAAAGGTATTATTACATTGCTATTTGTTATGCTAATTTTGTTAAGGGTCTGTCAGAATTTCATTATAAATCATATCTTCAAGGGGCTCATAAATCAGCCATGAAATGTATTCTGCACTCACACTTTCCCACAGAGTAAGTCCTAATAACATTATTAGTTTGCCAATTTAAAACAAAAAAGAAACAAGGTTTATTAAAATTCTATTTATTAACTTTTCAAATCTTATCTGAAAGTGTAAAGATATTGTTAAAGCACTGCTAAACAGAGCAATGCAAAGCTTCTCGTGCTGGCAAACACTAAGCTTCATTTACGCTATGATTTTGTTACTATCTGGAAGTCTAAGGAAACTCATGAAAACTTCATACACTTGGCTTAATGCTGATGTTTTGGCTGAGGTTTGTACCATTCCATCTCCCTTTGTCACTGGATCTTCAGTGCTCCTGAATCTACCAGCTACTCACCAAAACCTCCATGAAGCTGGGAGCACCAAGACACGTGCCACAACCCCCAGAGGTCCAGGGCATGTGCAGCTCCACCGCTGGCTCCAAGGTAAAAGGATCATTGTTGGGAAGGGTTAACTACTCTCTGTCCTGGCTTTGGCACAAACTGATAGCTCCAGCTGGGAATTCACATTCCAAGTCACATTCTGTACTAGAAACTCCTGCTGTGAAAAATGGGATAAAACCCCAGCTTTGAAATCCAGCTTGACTGCATATGAGATAGAGTCACAAGATGCCAATGCAAATAAACTACCTTTACTGACAAATGTAATGGTCATCCAGTAGTCATATATATATCCTGTTATACAACACCTGTCAAACTCAGAAATACTTGTTTCTGAGTTTTTTAAGGTTTTATTTCTTCTCCTAGTCCACAGGGACTTGTAGCCAAAAGTCCTCCAGAACTCTGAAAATACTCATGAACTGTAAATCTAGCTACTACTTAGATCCTGGGTGGGTTACAAATCAACCACAGAAATATCCTTACAAATATAAGTAAACATGACACATGTTAAATATTAGCAAGTGTGAGATCTTTTTATTATTGTTATTTTTATTTCATTCAGCTAACACACACTAATAATTTATAACCATAAAGCTTCCCTCTGGGATGCTTTGCTTTTGCACCACAACAAAGCATTAAAAAATCAACCCTTAAAAGCTTAACAACAGAAAAGGCCAAGTGCAATCTATATGAACCGAAACTAATTACTTTTATGACAATCTACTTATCTACCGCATCAGTCTGGCAATCTAATGCATGAACTCCCAGAGCCTTAGTGTCTACAGGTTGTGCCATATGGCACTGCAAAGTTAGATTTAAATTTGGCTTCAATCTATGGTCATCTCTGTAAAGGCGCAAATAAACGTTCTAACAGATACATAAGCAGTGCATTCATTGTCAGAAATTTAACATAAACAATTTGCAATTTTCTAAAGCATGAATTACTCACACGACACCTGGCAGTGCTCTGCCAGGATTGTGAAATTTTTCACCACTGCCATGTACCTTGCTGCCATAGGAGAGTAACAAATGAGCCTCGTAAAAAGGAGAAAAGGCTGGCATGGATGTTCTGTGCATTACTGTGGTAGGGAAGGATTAACAGAAAAGGGAGTGGAGGGACATGATATGTTAAAACAATGCCATGCAAAGAGAAATATTTGCAAGACCACATTTCAGATCCCTTAGTAAAAAGTATTGAAATCCTCGCATGGGTTAGAAAAAAATAAACATCCTCAACATGCTACAAAGACAGTGTCATCACTGACTTCAGATCTACTTGCCCTCCCCACATAAGAATAAAGCTGAAGTTCCTCATCTGCCAGCACAGACAACTGCTTGGTAGTGATAAACTAGTGGTTCCCAGTCAAGAGACATCTCACATGGCTTTGCAAGGGAGGAAGGGGGACTGGGACACTGTTTCTTCCCTTCCCTTGGCAATTTGAGCTGCATATCTCCTGGTAGAGGAGAGAGCGGCCACCACAGTGTGGTTGTTGCCTCCTGCAGGCAGAGACCTCCCAGTGGTGACCATTGCACCCAGGCTAAGCTAGCAGAAGAGAGACATGAGCTAAAGCCAACAACAGTTTATAGTGCAAAGAGCAACTTGGAAGCAGAGCTGTCTTTTCTGTCCCTTTATTCACCGGATGCTGGGACTCTTGTTTGCTGAGAGCAACCAGAATAAAAAAGTAAAAGTAAAACTGTCTCCTAACAAGATAAAGGCTCCACAGAGTAAGAAACCCATTTCTGAAAGCCACTAGAAGACACGCCACCATTCTCCAAAGCAGTGATGTTTTCATCATGTTAAGTAACAACAGAAGTCCAACCTCTCAGACCTTGTGTGAAGGTCACTCCAAAATACTCTCCTTGAAACAAAAAAGACAACAATTTGCACACAGATAATTGGAATGGTGACCTAATTGCCCATGCTATTTAAAACACAAAGCTCTGGCTAAGAACATTGGACACCCACAGAACAGTGCCAGCTCTAGGAGCAAAGGGACAGTAGCTCCAAAGCTGGGCAGTTCACCCAAACGAAAGGTCAGCTCCCCCTGGCAAGCAGGAAAATACCCAAACAGATTTCATGGCTGCAGGCAAGGTAAAGTCACAGCTGCAATATTTGCCCCTGCAGACATCACAGTTAAAATTGCATGTGACTTTCAGCACGACTCAAGTGCCGCAAGGGGATCTGGTTTTATGTAGGGCTGGCAGCCAAGGAAGCCAAGCCCCAGATGCACCAGGGTGCCTCACTGGAAGTTTCTTAGGCATACCTGATCAAGCACATGCAGTTTCCACAGCCTGATGAAGGCAGAGGGTCTCTCCCAAACGCCCAGAAGCAGGAGCCTGACTAGCCATGCTTCTGCATATCTACCTTTTAACAGCATCCTGAATCCAGCTCCAAGCAAAGTAGCCTCAGTAAACTTCAGTAAACCATGGATGCTAGTGACTCTTTGCTCCACCTTTTCAGTAGCAGACCAAAGGGCAAAGCAGCAAACCTGGAAACTGTCAATACTGACCCAGCTCCCAGTTTGGTCCTAGGATCTCCCTTCACAGAGCAGGACTTTTCCCACCCACTTACAAGCTAAAACCTTCCATTAAAACCTCACACTGCACACCTGCTTACAGCCAGAGGAAGGAATCAAAAAATATCAATAAGGAAAAGCCTAGCAGACAGACAAGTGCTCTGAGTTTTAATCCTTAGTTCTTCTATGGGACTGGAGTCCATGTGTCTCTATGGATGTCAGAATGTCATGTCACGACATATGCAGCAGAGAGCTGAGTTCCAGCTCCTCCTAGCCCTGGATGGCTCCATAAAGATCCACCTTCAGTATGTTAGCTTTCGCCATCTCCAGCTTATGTTGTGTGAATTAATGAGCATGCCCACAGCTTGCAGAAAACAGGTGCTACCACTTCAAACCCAAATTCAATCCCAGGGATGCAGATCAGGTATCTCTGAGCCACAGCTACCAGCACATCATGCTATGACCAGGTTTACAAGCTTAGGCTATGCAACAGCAGAGATGACACTGGGGAGGGTATTCCCCAGGTAGCTGAAATGGTGTTGAAACCATGAAGAAGAGATACGTATGATCCCTGCCTGACACACTCAGTTCCCCCAGGAGAGGAGCTCCTCCTGGGGCTGGAAGTGGCACAGGTAGCTAAATTCTTCCATTTGCTAAGCTATGAATCCTCAATACTGCCTTCACTCAGAGAAGTACTGACTATGCAGCATCCTTTTCAGACTTGGTTTTGTTTCAGTAAGGACAGTTACTATAAAATTAGCAAATGGAAAAATCCCTAATATTAGTTGATGGTATTTATAGTGGATGAGCATTGCTTTCACTCTACTGTGTTACGAGAATAAACCTTTCTAATAATTGTACAGGAACAAAAAGGCAATACTCCCAAATGCTATCAAACATTACCTTCTGATTTGAATGCACTTCAGACAGTTTTGGGTTTATTTGGGCTTTTTTTGTTTATTTTTTTTTTAAACTTTAGTATCTCCTGGAGATGTCATTTTCCCTTTTAATTTTGGCAATCTTACAAATTCTAGGGAAGTTTCCCAGTATCTCACATGCTGTCACAGCATCTTCAAGCCATCTTTACAGCTCTTCCTTCATAATTTGTGTAAAGAAAAACTTTCAGCTCATCATTGCAACAGCTGCTAATGAAGATCTCTAGGCTTTCTTCTAATTGATAAAGAGAAAATGACAAACACTTTAAGTAGCCATTAAACTGTGCTAAATCAATGGTGATTTACACAGAATTTCTATAGGAGCATACAGCACAGCCACTTTAATATCAAGTGAGTTAATTGTGATCAATGATATGACAGCGGAAGGCAAATGAGTTCTTAATGACAAGAAACTTTGAATGTTACAGAAATAGAAGCTAACAAGAAACCTCTGAGGCATTTTTCACATTATGTCATTAGGAACTACCATGTTGAAAAATATAAAAGGAAAACGTGAGTATTTTAAAGACTTACAGATTACTAAATTTTATGAAACAATAAAGTTAGGAAAAAAGGATAGTTCTTTTAACATTAATTTTTCCCTGCATTATTGGAAATTTAATTTAACAGGTGTTACACTAATTTAAAAGTAATTTAAAAAAAAGCTATCATTAGAGAATTCAGGGTTATTTTTTTTAGCCAGTGACTACAAGAGTAAAGACTTTGTCCTTGTCTCACTTTTTCAAGCCCTTTTGTTTAACTTGTAGATTTTAATGTGCATCATAACACCTCTCATCCAGCAGTAAGAAATTCTCTGGGGAACACTTGCAGAAAATAGGACATTGAGTCCATAATTAAAGTAATCTCTTCCCAGGCAGATGCTTCAGTTGGCTCTGTTATCACATATTACAAAAGGCATCTTGAGGCCTATAAAATGTGTGGCAAATGGCTTTGGAGATGAGAAACAGCAATTTTTCATCTAATTTTGATCCATAGACATGTAAGTACTGGATTGCCACTTTTTGGTATGGAGCCAAATAACTATTGTGGTTGTTGAAATAAGCTTGGCAGTAACCAAAATTAAAGAGTACTCCAGCTTTTATCCTCAGTCAGGAAAGCCTTTTTCTAACCATCTTTGCACTTAGCAAATAGCATGCCATCTCAAATATGCGAGTTAATGCCTACATCTGGATTTAGAAGAAAGGCTTTATGCAGCTTAACTCACCATACATATTCTGTCTCTATTTGCTTGTTAAAAACATCATTCAAATTACGGCCCTTTGCAAAACAGTCTGTGATATTGATTGGAAGAATTTCGACTGTTTATCTTCTGTATTAGGATGTTTAGGACATTGCTCTTTGAATGTGTAAGTAGGTTCTGCAAAGTAATTTGCTCATATCAGTTATAATCCTTTGCATATACACTAAGGCTGATAGGAGCTGGATGAGTTCATGGAGCATGTTTTCAGTTCCTGAGTGCAACTGATGTGTTGTATGTGAGCAATATCTGATCTCAAACTACAAAAAAAAAAAAGAAAAAAAGAAAAAGAGATTTACTTTCTTCCATTATTAATTTCTTCAAATTTTTATTTTAAACTCCTCCCTACTTGGGTGGGAAATAATCGAGATTGCTGGAGATCTGCTTATTCTTTAAGACTTTAAAATATTTTCTTTTTCACGGAAAACGTCTCAAGGAAATGTACATTACTACTTGGGCTAAAAAGCTCTTGTTGAGCTAAGAGGGACATTTAGAACACTGGAAATGACAATGCTATATTTGTTACATTTCTAATGAGATCTAAAAGATAAAAGCCACTCGAGAGCAATAAGGAAAACAATGCCGTGTTAGGAAAACTCTATTTCATAATGTTGCAGTGGTATTTCATCTGTAAGATATGTTATGGGAGCAGCCATTAATCAGTAACAACAGCCAGAAAATGACATGTGAAATACTATGATAATTTCAATTAGGGTAGGAGCTCCAAGCCTTCTCCTGTGTGGTAACACTTCTTTATCACAACAGAATGGAACAGTATACTCACAGAGAGTTGCTATGATGACGACCCCATTATTATGATGTCATTTCAGCATTCACCATTACGCCATCACTATGTCATCATCATCAGCAGCAGAGTAGATGACATTCTGGCACCTGTCTGAGACTTCTGCTCCCACGATTGAGCTGCTGCCCATCAGGAAATGCTGAGAACCCAATGTGTGAAGGCTGGCTAGACCAAAAGTCCTGTTTCTGCCCCAAGGAGCTCACAGGCCTGCTATGTCACAGACAGTCTAAGTAATCACACCCAGTAAGATGAAAGTAGTGTAAAATTTTAATACAGCCATCATAGCCTTTTACCAGGACAGTGAAGGCAGATGTAATGACTTGGGAAATGGATGCATCACTAATTTTGAAAGTCAGTGCTGTGCATCTCTCTTTCAGACTGTCTTACTTCCACGCTGGACAGAAGTTTTCAAAGCAGTATTGTACAGGCTGGCAATAGACACCTGTTAAAATGTGATGGCTCTTGTCAGATGGACCCCATGTGGGCTACTGTCTGAAAGGGCCACACTGTCCCTGGTAGAGGAGGGTGGGCACTCACCTCAGAGTGGCTATGTGCATCTGGTGATGCTGATGCCATTTATCAAGTGGATTTTCAAAAATGGTGCCTTCCGGGCCATAAGAGAAAAAGAGACAAACCGGACCTGGTGCATTGGATTCAGGAATGAGTTTTCCCCTGGGGAATCATTCAGGAATGACTTCTGTTTTTCCAGAGGACAAATAGAGCAAGACAGTGGAGAAAAAGGGAAAGAGCTATTAAAAGATTCTGGTTTAAACCTCTCTAATGTTAAGAATGAGAGAAAAAACAAAGCAAGGGAATTAAGTATTTAATTTACCTCTATGTATTTTCTCTTTTAACTGCCTAATAATGATTGTGTTAGAAACCTCTGCATTTGGGGCAATGTTGACCTCAGGAGACTTTGGCTTTGAAGGACACAGTTCATGACCATATAAAGATCACAATATGATCACATACAGGCCACTGCATACGAGCAATGTCTGTATTCTGAATGACATCAAAAGAACTGTCATTTATGAATGCTGTAAAAAAAAACCAAAGACAGATACCATCAAATGTTTTCCTAGCACAATTCCATTCTGATGACATTTGTATAACGTATATACAGAAGTTATAGAAGAATTATTATAATTAAATTAAATAATTATAATTAATTAAATTATTTAATAATTTAAATCCTGCCTGACCAATTTGGTGGCCTTCTATGATGGGGCTACGGAACTGATGGAAAGGGGTAGAGCAGTTGATGTCATCTACTTGGGACTTCTTCTACAAAGCATTTGATGCTGTCCCACACGACATCCTTGTCTCTAAATTGGAGAGACATCAATTTGATAGATGGACCCCTTGGTGGATTTTGGCTGCACGCAAAGAGTTGTGGTCAATGGTTCAATGTCCGGCTGGAGACCAGTAACAAGTGGTGTCCCTCAGGGACTGGTGTTGGGACCAGTCTTGTTCAACATCTTTGTTAGTGACATGGACAGTTGGAGGGACATGAGGATGATCAGGGGACTGGAGCACCTCCCATATGAAGATAGGCTGAGAAAGTTGGGGCTGTTCAGCCTGGAGAAGAGAAGGCTGCGTGGAGACCTCATAGCATCCTTCCAGTATCTGAAGGGGCCTATAGGGATGCTGGGGAGGGACTCTTTATTAGGGGCTGTAGTGATAAGACAAGGGGTAAGAAGTTCAAACTTAAACAGGGGAAGTTTAGATTGGATATAAGGAGGAAATTCTTTCCTGTGAGGGTGGTGAGGCACTGGAATGGGCTGTCCAGGGTAGTTGCGAATGCTCCATCCCTGGCAGTGTTCAAGGCCAGACTGGACAGAGCCTTGTGTGGCTTGGTTTAGTGGGAGGTGTCCTTGCCCTTGGCAGGGGGGTTGGAAATAGATGATCTCAAGGTCCTTTCCAACCCTAACTACTCTATGATTCTATGATTCTATAATTTACTATTTATTCTGTAATGTTTTGTATATAATACTATAATGTTTTATAATTTGTAATGATAAAGCGATTGAATTACATTTACTTCTATATCCACATATAAGAAATATAGAAATATTAATAATAGACTTCAGTTTCTCAAACTCAGAGGGATACACCCTATTATTAAGTTAAACAATTATTAGACATCTTAGAGTTCACTCTGTCAGCAAGTTTGAAGTCATGGTCATTCCAAATACTCAAATGCAAATTTTCTCAGTATGTAGGAAGCAAAAGCTGATCTAATGTTTTATATATCTTCAAGTATAAGATTTTTTTCTTATTTGTTTACTTTTGCTCGAACTGGATGTGGGGAGACCATCATAGCACAGGAAAAGGGAAAGGGTTTTTGTTTTGTCTTATTGGATTTTCACATTCATTGTATCCAAGTTTTCACATTTTATTCACATACATGAAGTCTTGCTGAATAGTACTGCATGTCTACGTAATAATTCATAGATCATTCTAGTAAACTCATCCAACAAGGTGATGAAAGTAAGTTAACTTCTGTGAGCAAAATAAAGATGGAGCGTTTTTACGTTTCCTCAGCTGCGCACACAAACAATGCAAAACTTCAAACAAGTAATTCTGAAGGCACGAATTTTAAAAAATACAAAAAGTGTTGTCTGTGCCTTTGATGACAGCACGGACACGCATGATTGCTCTGCTGGAACCAGGCCAGTGCTCAACATCCTGCAGTACTGAGCTCTTCACCAAATTATTTAGTGATAGTCAATTGCAAGAAGCCAAGTACTTCCCAAAGAAGTATGCAGACAATACACTTATCTCAAACTCATTTATGCACTAGACACTTGTTGTATTGTTCACTTGAGAGATGGCATTGCAACGATCAGGCTCTCTCAGTCTACCAGGGAGACATTCCAGAACTACAAAGGGCACAGTGTCTGGTTGTACACACTTGTCTGTAGTACCAAAATTTAGCTTCCTGAAGCATCTCTTAAAATTGTCCTCTGCCTTTGCCTGTACTCATATTTTTAGGAATTATAAGTTTACCCATACAGAACGTTTATTACTCACTTCATTTAATACAGCCATTTCCAACAGAATCCATTTCATTAAGCATGCTTCTTCTAGGTTGTCATTTTGAAAGGTTTATCACTGACCAATTATTAGTAGCCAACAGGTATTTCATTCAGTTCCTCTGTTACACAGGAAAACCTAGTGGAAGCAAACTGCTAGAGTATGTGTAATATTTTTACAGTCTAGTCATGCTTTTAAAATTAAGCCACCTTGAGAAGACAGGAAGAAAGAGCACCTCTTTGAATGAAACAAAGATTTATGTTGCTGCTGAAATAAAGTATGCTCTGAAAAATAACCCTGAGGTTAAATTTCAAAGAAAGAGAAACAAAGTTCAAGAGAGAATTTTAAACACAACTACTGATAACTGAACTGTGGATTGAGAATTGATGATCTCAAGCACAAAAATAATGGGTACATTGCTCAGAAAGGGAAGACAGTAAAATCTAATCTTTGCTTCTAGAACTGTCAAATGAACATTTGCTAGAAGGGAAGTAATTCTCTCTGTGATTGTTTTATTATTTAGATAGTATCAGTAGAAAATGACTGAATTTCATTTTATTTCATGCAGGAGGTGCCAGAGTCCTATATGGAACCATGCCAAAATCTTAACAGAGTAGCCAAAGGCTGTATTGCGCTGCCTTCTGCTACCATACATTACATTATATATTATATTTGTACCATACAAAGTAAAGAAACCATCCTAATATTGTATCACCTTACATTTCTATTCTGGCGTTACACAATGTTGGTGAAAGCAGCATTTTATGCTTTTTGCTCATTTTTTGAATTAAGTTCAACTAACTTATCAATAGAATTTTCATGTGCTTTTATATTTAATAGATGTTCACATACCCATTCTTTCTGGCTTTGTTGGTTCTGCTTTTCTTGTGCCTACACAGCATGAGGACCTTAAAATAGCAAATAGTCAGTTGTCTGTAAGGTTGGAGAAAATGTTAAAAATTGAACATTCCTCTCATTAAAGTGAGCTTTTAGTAGGAGTATCAGATGTCTAAGAGGATATGAGACAACAGGCTCTCCCTCTGACAAGAAAAGAAAAAAACCTGCAAGATTTTATGAACTTCACAAAGTTGCCCTTTTTATTCATATCTTTTAGCATATTTTAACTGTTCAGCAGCCCACTCATTGCAAATTCTTGACATAGACAAATCTACTGAATGTTGAGGGTGGTGGAGATGAAAAATTAATGTGCATGATTTTGCACGAAGTACTTAATGTTTAGACAGCTGAGTCTGTCTGGGTGGGATTCAGATTCAGATTTAATAAAGCTTAAAATAGGTGCCTTTACAAAGGTCTACATGAGAGCTAGGTAGTTAGTGATCCATTTTGGCCAGTGGAGACTTAGGGTTTGATGCACATACCTAAATATATCTAAAATAATTTAGCACATCCTAAGGAAACTAGTAGAGCTACAGAAACCCTCCAGACCTGCAGGTACCTCTCTCTAGATGCAGAACTGAATGTCAGGCCCTAGATACCCATCAAACCAGACTGCACCCTGGTAACTCTCAAGGGAGTTACAGGAACACAGCTCAGAGATAAATACCTACCTGGAGATACCTACATATACTATCTCCAGTTGAAAACAGCTAAAAACCCTTTAGATGAGTGGAAAATAAGGTGCAACGAGCTTCCATACTCCCTTGTGTTTTTCTTGCTTTGCGGTGAACACTTTTGAATGCTCACCATCATGTTACGCTCTGTGCTACAATCTTCTGCTAACAGAGTTTCTGAAAACACAGAATTCCTCACTGGTCATCTCCATTTGCTTTACCACCACAAAAAATAGGCGAAGCTCAGACAAAACTCATAGACAAGCTATATCTAATTCTGCACAGTCAGTTGAGTCTATGCTGCTTGAGGTCATACTTAGAGGAGCCACGATGATTCCATGCACGGTGTTTGCATTTCACTGGAAAATTAACAAACTCATAAGATGAAGGAGGTAATCTGGGCACGACATCAAAATAGGGACGTGAAAGCAGAACCAAGATCTGAATCAAATATTGGCTCGTGATTTTCAAAATGTTACACATAATGCTGATTGACAGTACAACAATGCCTCTGCCCAGGGAAGTGGAAAACCAAGCAAAGGAGTAATTTTTCTTCATAGTTCCACTAAACTGGCATAGCAAAAAGGAACAATTACTGATGAATTTTTTTTTTTTTTTCCACAAGGCAAAATCAGGCAAGTTATAAGCAATATGGAAAAATAAGATGACTGTAACACTGGGCTAACATCAGAACCACCCTAACTGTAAACAAGGCTTGTATCTTATTTAGTGCCTTTACAACCCTTTGATTCTGCACCAATAAAATATCAGAAATATCCTGCTTTACCCTTATGTTGCAATAAAGAGTAGGAAGAGAATGGTAGAATTTAACTGAAGCAGGGAGGTTCACGGGAACCCAAAGTCAAGTCTGTGCACTGACACGCTTTTCAACTGACTGCAAACCAGCTGCTATTCATAGCAATAACTAGGATGCAACAAACAAAAATGTATTTCATTGTACAATTCCTTTTCTTTATAAGAAAGGAAGGATAAAAACTTATATGACTATATGATGAAGAGTTGAGTGATTATATATAAATACAAGGGACTTAAAGGACCTTAGTCCTGATAATTGCTATTTTCAGTTTCCTTCCCATTTTTAATGTCTGTGTGTATTATCATTGTGTATAAACAGAATTGTGTATCTGATTTTGAAGATAACCCCCTATATTTCTTTCAAATGAATGAAAAAAAAAACCAACCCCAACCAACCCCCAAGCAAACACTAAACAGTGTTTTAAATGACAGTTTAGTTAAGTGGTTTACCGGGGGAATGTGATTACTTCAGACAATATAGCCTTTTCCCACCCTGGCTAGAGGACAAATATAGCAACCCATGTAATCTTCTTGGATGTTTATTCAAGATTTCTATAATTATTGTCATAGGTTTCCTATAAATGCTTTAAATAGATAACCAAGTCTCTCAATCACAGTCTTTATGTTCGGTAGTGTTTGTACAATATGGTATTTCAAGTTCATACATTTACACTATTGTCAGTTCCTGAAACAGGCTTAAACACATGGGCATGAAAAGACCAGTTCTGGAACAGGGCACTTCAGATTTCCCAGAAAGGAGTTCTATCATTAGGTGATTGCGGGAAAAGGCATACTCTTAGTAAAAAAACACATCTCCTTTCTTGAAAGTTTCTTCCAAGTTTCTTTCAACAGGACAGCTGTCTGCCTCAGCATTCACTCCCAAGCTTTTTTCAGGAGCTGTGCTGGGAACTCTTTGCTTCTGCTTCAGAAGTGACATGCCTGTGCCCTGCCTCAGCAACCACATCTCTTCTACTTCTGTCTTTTCAGGGGGACACCATCACAAACTATTCCCATTCCCTTTTACCCATTTGCACCATAAGCTGTACTAATTATACGTCAAATAATATAGGATTGTGCTGTTTAGTACTTTCAAAGTCTTCTAAATGCACAGAATTTTAAAATCAGTTGTGATGGGTCACCTCTCTTACGTGGGTCATTAGGCACTTCCTACAGACTAGGGAAGACAGCATTACAGAAGTCCAGTTAATAGAGGGTGTAGTGGATATACGTATAGACACAACCTATACAATAGGGCACAATAAAGCACCTATTCAATGACTAACAAAAATGTCTATGTAAGAAAAATACTTATTTTCTGAAGTAAATTCGATGGAAGTCATTCTATTTTCTACAGTAGCTGGAACTTCTGCAATAAACCATTCTGATGGTCAAAACACAACATGTTTTTGCAATTTAGGTCAGCTTTATCACTTTTACAAACTAGTAGGTTAAGCCTTCTATAAAACAACAGGCTTAACAACCTAAGATGTAACCCAGCGTGCCACTATTATCCCCCCCGACAGGCTGAGCTTTAACTAGGTTAGCATGAGCTTAGAGCACAAATTACAAACAGTGAAACCTAGGCTGAAGGATTATGAAGATAGTGTTTTACAAATTTGCAGACAATCAGGGAAATAACTTGTTAGTGTAAAAGAGGGCCTAACATTTTTTGGTGGCAAAGAACATTTACAGATCCTAGCAACTTGCTTAGGAGCCCCTGATGCTCAATACCTGTATAAAAAAGTCCTAAGTTACTGCTAAGAAAACTGTTCTGCAATTAATGATTAATTTCAGCTTTTATTTTTCTCAGCTTATCCAGCAGTATCTGTGGTGAACAACTACTACAGGATTACACTGAGATGTACACCCGCAGATTTCTGTATTTCCTCTAGAAGCATATTTTATAAAATACTTCTAAATATTTATTTATTAGCCATAATAAGGTATTTTGTCAAAAAAAATACAAACCAACAAAAAAAAAAAAGAGAAAATAAGCAACAGTTTGCACATGATTGGTGTAAAAAAAACAGCCATTGCCTGACTTTGCTAAAGGGGAGGATGGGCTGCCACCATCACTGCCCAAATCTAGTTTCTTATGGGTTCAGTCTTTTTCAGGACTGAGCTCTAGAAAAGCACAGCAAAAAACATGGATGAAGTGAAAGAGAATTTTGCCTATGACATCTATAGGGTCATGGCTTCCCTCTGTCATGTCTATCCTCCCGGTCGATGTCAGAGCAGGTCAATAGTATGTGCAGTTAAAAAGCAACCATGCACTGGCCTCTGGGAGATTTGCCTGGTGACCCTCATTCAGTTCCTCCCAAGAAATGTTCAGGGAGAGGTATCAACACTGCAAAAATCACACACCAAAGCTAGTGCTAATTAATAACCTTATTACCCATCCCCAGAGAGGTCAAAGACTAATGAGCTGAACTGAATCACAGATGTATTGGCAACAAACAACATAGGAAACTATTCCCTATATTGCACTGTTGTTATAGTCTATAAATTGAGGTAACTTTTGTAAATATTCTCAATTTATATGAAACTAAACTTCAATTAAAATTATTTTAATTTATATTAAATTTAAACTAGACTGGTAGTTAGTCTCAAGTGTCAAAAAATCTTGTTTAAGATACTTATTTGGAACAGAGGAGCAAACAGAGACAAAAAAGGTAAAGCCAAACTGTCTGGAAATCAGAGAACTGGGTAAAGGAGTCAGAATAACACCATACCAAAAAAAAATAGCTTGATTTACTGCAACTTGTGATTTAGTAAGCAGGGGAAAAAACAGCTCAGGCAAGAAAGTGTAGGCAGCTGGGGAAAAATTGAGGAGGAGGAGGATTAGAGGTAAAACGTATTCCTCCTCCTTTCATTTCCTTCAGCTGATGATCATGTTTACCCAAAAGTCCTTCAGCCCAGTGTGATCCTGGGTTGAGCCTTCAGAGAAGCTAAGCCTTCCCACTCTTGTCTGAATTTGATCTACAGGACACCAAACTGATATAACTGCATCATTTTGCGCATTCTCAGACAGCTATCACCCATAGAGCATCCTTATTCCATGGGGTGAGGCAGTCTGTAAAACCCCTGAGACTGATGGACCCTGAGAGCTGCTGTGTGCCCGTACTCCCCAGTGTGAGATTAGATGTCTCAGCCCTGTTAGTTTCATGGGTATCAAGGGAAGACAGATTTGGTGTCTGCACCCAGATTGCTATTATACATATGTGTACCTCCATGCTACAAATTACAGTCAAGAATAAATTCATATCTCTGCTACATATGTTCTGCACACAGCAGAATGGCTAAGGACTTTACAACACCACCATTTCTGAAGAGGTGCATTATGGCTTATACAAACAGGGAATTACAGATTGGATTTCCAAAACTGTTCAGTGCTGACATAACTCTGTTTCCACTGAAATCAATGATGAACCTTCCATAAACTTGCCAAGATAGGCAAGCATTCACTGCCTGAGAAAATATGCCTTTAATTTCAATTAAATGGGAATTAGCAGTTGTAGTAATATTTGTATTTGTATAGATGTATTTGTCAGCAGTACAAAACCATGGTCCTAATGCAAGCAGGTTAGACCATTTCATTAGCTCCAAAGTGATTATCTACTCATAGGCTTTCTGTGTATACGTACATGAAGTTGACACAGCCTGTCCCCGCAGGTGGAGCAATCCAAACAAAACTGAGGTTTGTAGTCGGGAGATGGCTCACGTGCGACGCAACCACACTGCACATGAACTGGTTTCCAAACTGGTGGTCAGACATAATTCCTACAAGACAGACACAGGGGAAATAAACAGTAACACGTTTTAATGGCTCATTGCAAGGTGCTAACAGACCGAGAAATACATCTGCCATGTGTTTCATCATGGCAACACATCGTGGAGTGAAACATCATGGAGTGAAATATCATGGAGCGAAACATCATGGAGCAAAACATCATGGAGCGAAAAAAAACCAAGACTATGTCACTGGGTAATTAGAATTAATGCCAGTGAAAACACTGGAGCTGGCCTTTGCTTGAGCCAAGGCTGCTTTTGTATTTATTACGAGGCTCCATGTATTTATTATTGTTATTCTTCATGAGACCAACACCAGAGGAATTATTTACATTTTCAAAGGAAGAGCTGGATTGCAGGTGCTGTAAATCAATATTATTCTATTACCTGATTTACACCCATTAAGATATAAAAGACAATAAATCTTGAAGGGAAATATACTATGTTTTAATATTTAATCTTTTAGAGAAAGGTGTATTCTTTTAGTAGACAGACACAGGTATCTGGAAAAAAACACAAACAGCATTTGAGCTTTGGTTCATGAACTCTTCTAATCTGAAATAAAAGCAGCAACCTTCAGTAGTTTTACCAGTATACATTCCTTTGATTTTTTGAATCAGCCTCTAATACATGGATGAATGTAAATGTCATCTATTTATGCCTCCTTCAGGAATTCACTGCAGTTCATCATTAGACAAAAGAACTGTATTTTTAGACAAAACACACCAATATCAGACAGTAACCTTCTCCCCCTCAGAGCCCTTCTGTGGTTTTCTACAAATAAACACAAACCATTGTTTGTTTAACACCCTTTAGCTAAAAGTAAGGCAATCTCAAGTGGATTACTACACCTTTAATCCTAGTACATTCAACAGTAAATGTTGAAATATTCTCTTGAATGCACTTATCAGAAGGAAATGCCTTGTTCCAGGTTCAGAAAATACTGATGGGGGCTGAAACACTGTTTATAGGATCAAGAGGAAAAACAAATGGTAGTAGGTACCTCCATGTTCAACAAGGTCACTGTTAGCTATTAGGTGATTGTGTCTCAGAAAGTTTATAGTGGCTGGTATTTCTTATATTTACTTGTTGCAATTCAAACAACAACATAGAAATAAAACCCTTTACAACTATTTTTGATGGTAATTCTGTAATGCAAAGCCAGAAATGTCTCTTAACCCCTGACAGATCCAGAGGTGGAAGGAGTCTGCAAGTGAGATTTCCACCAAGAAGGTGGACAAATCCTTCTTAATGCAAACACGTTGCTCCACATGATGCCTCTTCAGGGACTGCCATGGCAGCAGCATGTTGTTCCAGGGAGGGGGCGTCTCACAAGCAAACCATTCACTATATTATAGATCAGAAGCAACCTCTGAAATCCCGTTCAGGTACTGATGAGAAACACGGACTATAGCTCAGTGTTATATGTTATTTATCCTGAGGACTGTTAAATTCAAAACCGCCTTCAATTTTGGGGGGTAAGAAAGTACATCACAGTGAGTTTAAGGAACCTACCCCAGGAACACGAAGAGGCAGCGGATGATGGCAGTGATACCGTATCTTTTACAAGTGACCACAACCTTCTCACTCAGGCTTTTTCAGTTAGTTCCCCACTGAAGTATATGTATGAGGTTTTCCATAATTTGCACAGTTACACCTTTCAGCTCAAATCCCCAAGCAATGCTAACGCCCATTGGGTCAGAACGGTCACAAAGAAAGCTCAGGCTCCCCAGGCAGGAGCTTCTTTTCTGGGGATCAGTAGAGGGAAATACAGGGAGGTAGTACTTTCCTGACTCTTGTTTATTGCAAGACAATAGATGCAGATGAGGTCTGGCCACCTCTTGCCATACTGTGCTGCCATTTTAAGTACAGTATTATTTACATTCCTTGGCTGATTGGGAGGGGTTGCATTAACATGCTCAAAGAAACTCACTTGACTGGAGCCAAAGTCACTGCCCCAGTCTCACTGTTGAAATCTATCCAGTGGTGCCTTGCTGAGATAGATGTATCCAATAATATGTCCAGAGAGGTCACTTGCTGGGTAAGTGGTATTTAGGCAATTAGACTTTGCTGAGGGTGAAAGGTGGCAAGCCTGATTCTTTCTCAAAGTTGTGGGTCTTCTCCCTATCTCTTTGAAGTTTGTGCTCAAGCCAGTGACTTCAGTGGTGTGGGCTGTGGTCTCTGGGAATGATGTGGAGCACCAGCTCTCATCTATCATCATTTCTGGCTGCATAGTGGGAAACAGAGTGAGCCACAGGCTTTATCAGGTTAATTAAATAACAGATGCTGTAGGGGCAAAACAGGAACAACCCTTCAGTTTGAAGAAATCCCCCTTTCTCTAGAGCCAGCCAAATGCAAGAGAAGACAAAGACTGCCTTACCACCTCCCCCAGCCAGGGAACAGGCACATCAGCTTGGGAAATGTGACCGCTTCCCTCCTTGGCAGCAACTTGCGAGTTAATGAATTCCCTAGGTTTCAGGCAGTAGACTGCAAAAATGTGTCTTATACATCAAACACATACAACATCTGTGGGGAATTTCTTTTTCCTTTGATTTACAGTTTAAAAAAAGAACAATTTTGCAGTGACTAGAATAAATCCTAAACAATGAAAAAAACAACTCATTCAAATTTCTGCAGAAAAAAGTCAATGAATTGCACAGCGAATATTCGAAGTCCAGTTTTATAATTCCACCACCATTTTTTCTTTATATTTTACTAAAAATTTATTTTGATAATTTTTACAGCTTTCCTCATCTGCTGGACCTTTACTGGGTTCATCAACATCATTTTGGAGTTCAGAACCTTCAGGACATTTCACATTAATTAAGTACTGACATTTCAGTGAGTGAGAGAGTGATATCAAAAAAAACATTTTTGATGCTTAAACCCCAAGTTTGCTACTGAAAAGGTGAACATGAAAAAATAGCAAAAATGCCAAAAATGGAGCAATGCAATCAATACGAAGAACTCACTAAATTAAGGAAGAATGTAAATTACATTCTAAAGAATGTAATTCTAAAGAATGTAATTTCCCTTCTTGCTTCCAGTCTTTTGCAGTACCCAAGCAAGTTGCTCCCCAAACTGAATGTTTACCCCATAACAAATCAAACGATAAATATGAATCAGCATTCTGCTGCAAAAAAAAAACAAAAACGACATTAATACAAGACACTGTATTATATCTGATTATATCACAGCTCTCAGAACAAAACTGTACCCTGCATGAACCTCAGACAGCTTCAAATACAGAGCATGCCTTCTTTAAGGTGCTCGGCTCCAGTCAACACTGTTTTACAAACGTTCCCGCTCATGTCTGTTGACCAGTGCAATCATGTGTGTTCAAGTCTAGTGTTCACTAAAATAATAATCTTAAGGTAAAGTTTTAAGATTTGTCTTTCTAAAACTATAAGCACTTCTGCAAATAATCAGGTGTTTCCATGTGAGTTACTGAATACTGAAATGTTCAAAGGTTTGTGACAGCTACACATCCACAGCTCTAAAACATGCTACATGCAAAAATGCCCTGAGCATCTCTCTGAACTCCTATTCTCCTTGTTTTTTACAGTGTGCAGTCAGCACACTGATGCGTTTCAGACATTTGCACTTTCTAGATTCTCCATCCCTTAAAATTTCTGAAGCTTTTGCAGTCTCGGTATAATCATATAAATCCCAGACATGCTTTGTACCTGTCAACAACACTGCTGGGAGAGACACTAGACATGGTCCGTCCCTCTTGAGATTTAACTCAGCAAGTGCTATTATTGGGTAAACCTTTTTGAATGTGCTTAGCTCTATTCAGCACTATCATTACTGAATCAAAGAACGTTTATGTGAAGAGATTTCAAGAGATAGATTAAATACAATAAATTCAGAAATCCAGGGATAGAGAAAAAATATTGCATGAAAAATACTTGGTAAAGTCAGATGACAAATACATAGCTTTGATCTTTACATGTTAATGATAATCAGAATCACTGCAAGGAAATATTCTGCCTCTTTTTTAAGGTGGCATACAGGAAGATGAACAAGATGTAAAGATGCTGGTTCAAGTGGTCCATAAATGTCTAAGCACAAGTGCAGTTCCAGAGCTCCTCGCTACTATCACCTTGTTGTATAGCTTCTCCAAAAGGGAGAGCTATAGAAGATAGGAACTATTCTCCCAACTGTGCCCCCAGAAGCCAAAAGATTATCTTTTCTAATGGTAGAGCTTGGAAATCATCTAATGTGGCAGATAAATATAATAAGATTCACATCATTTTCTGCTTTCTAAGTCTGAGAAATGTGGACCTGTAATACTCCTGACTTGCAACATGACAAATCCTTACATATCCTCCTTAGGAAACAGTTTCCTATATCAGAACTTCATACAAAAAGCTCTGCGTGTCAAGATCCTTGGTAAAGCATTTATTGAGGCTGTCTTAATAAACTTTGCAACACTGAACCAGGTGTTAGGTAGTCTACCACTTCCCGTTTATTATATGAAAAGAGTATAATATTAAGGGAGAGGGTTAATGTTAAATACAGGTGTAAAATGAATGACAGCATCTTTGTTTTGCTGCCTCTAAACTGATTATCTGTTATATGTTTCCATTTTCAAAGTTATGCAGGAGTAACAGCAAAATGCCAAACATAAAATATTGATGAAATACCAAGAAAACAAAGCTGTAAGCAACCAAATCAGTCTAGGATCTTTGGGAGAGTAATCATTCCTGATTAGTAGATATTACATTTAAGTAAGAAACAGACACCTTCAAGTTAGATTTTCCATTATGTAAAAATGAAGTACCTAGTCCTAGAAATAGTTTTTTCCTATAGGAAACAGAGCTGGAGACCTCTGTTTGCTACACAGGCTGTAGCATCTCAAAGGGTGATCCACAAACGCACAAGCTAAGCATTAGTTTTGCTTAGTGTCACAAAGCAGGGAGTGATGTAATCTGAACTGTGCCAGAATACACCTCCCATGCTGAATCCCACGCTAAAGTGGCCAAAGCAGAATCTGCAGCTTGCTTCTCCCATGCAGTACCAGGGATTTGATCTGAGAGGGCAAACCTTCTTTTTTTTCCAAAATGGAAAGATGCTGGTAGTTACATTTTTTATAATGATCTATCATTTAAAGCAATCACTTTGGGAGAGAGCTTATGCCCATAGTCTCTTCTTCCCAGAAGCACATGGTCTGTATGAAGTTGAAAATTAACTGTATACAGAGGTCCCCCCACTCTCCTGTTGCATATAAGACCGCACTATACAGATGCAAGTGTGCTGGGACAAGTGACACAGCTTGGTGGCTAGTAGCAAGGAGCCTGACTTTTTTAGTGAAGTCCCATTGGACAAGTCTCCAGGACCACTGCAGAAACAGGGCTCTCCTGCAAGTGAAGAGAAAATCATGTGCCTCTCTACAACACTTGAGTGAGCAACAGAGGCTGCGGCACAGTTGGGCAGGTAGATGGCAAGACCTGAATTCACAGAAATCCAAGTGCAGGTCCTAAGGAAGTTTTTAGGCTAAAAGCTATTCAATGAATGAATGTAGACACCAAGTGCATTTTACAGCTGCTGAAGCTGCAGCTTACAGAACACATTTTCAGGGCTGGGCACCCCTTTGTTCTAGGTCTCTTTGGATTTTTAAAGGACCTTTTTGATCCTGGCTGAACACCTCTCTGCTGATGGAAAGTGGTGAATGAATTTCTTTCTTTGCTTTGCTCGTGTGCAGCTTTTGCTTTACCTGTTAAGGTGTCTTTATCTCAACCCATTCTCTTCCCTGCCCCACTGGAGGGAAAGTGAACTATTGGCTGTGTGGGTTTGAGTTGCCAGCTGGGGTTAACCACTACAAAATGAAATACATGTTTTCCCTGAATCCTATAGCGAGTGAAATAATGGTTTATTTTAGTTACTGGAAGAATATTGAAGCAACATCCTAAAACATGATCAACCCTTTTCAGGACTCTGAAATGTAAGTCTTAAAACTCTTTAGAAAACCAGTGGTAGGAAGAAAATCAAATTTCTTTGTGCTAAAAAACAAACAAACAAAAAAAACCCCAAACAAACATGTTTAAGAAAAGCATCAGTAGTCCATGTTAAAAAGGACTGTTAGGAGTAAAGAAATATGTGGAGATGGTAGCTACAATTTATAAAACACGAACACAAATGTATATTTACGAGCTTACGCAGTTTCTACTCAAAGTAGCTACCTGAAGGCAACTGAACTACCACTGCAAGTTCCTTTCAAACTGAGTAAAGGTGCAGAATCTGGCCCTAAGTGAACTGCATCCACCTAGCTAAAATATGCTGTTGCTGATTGATTTTTGGGGGATGAATTCATTCTGCTTCACAGGAAAAACACATCTCTTTTGATAGAACGTAACAGACTGCTAAAGCACTTGGTGGCCTTTGTGATCAATTAAGGGTCAGGATGGTTTGATAAATAATTAAATAGCATGAGGAAAGAAAAGACCAGCAACTGTCAGATACATTCTTCCACTCGGCAATATATCACCTTTATCTTTCTTGAAGTCATGTGTTTGTTTCACTATTATTATTACTGCTTCATTATTAAATAATATATCATCTCAGCATATGCAGTGTTGGGGAATATAACACCCACAGGCTAATAAGAATAGTAGAAAAAGAATGGATAAGTGTACAACAACTTAATAATGTCTCACTAAAATCCATAACTCTTTTTGTGGTCAAGAGATAAATAGAGCCTGAATACCACACTCTGATTCCTGGGGGAAAACTGCTGTGCTGAAGTGACTCAGACCTGGGACAAGAAGTATGGTGTTTATAACCTTTTACTATGCATATAAAATTTAAATGTGTTTTCTTTTTAGTTCTGAAAACAACAAATTAGTCCAGATTCACATTTGAATTACATTCACAATTTGGGATCCAGGTATTCAGCAGATCGGATTAGGGCATTTAGGAGATACAAAGAGCAGTGGTTTATGTTCACATGTCTTTTAACACTTACTGAAGCAAGCACTTCACTAGTAACACTGGTTTGCAGGAAAAAAATGTTCAGATTATGAAAATTTTTTTTATGAAGATTTTTTTTTTTTTTGCTTAATTTTCTTATAATGTTCTACTTTTAACGGATTGTTAATCAAAACTTTGGAGCGGCTTTATGTTAGAAACCACTTAGGGGTATAATTTCATCTCAGGGATTTATGAGTCCCAGTCTCATTACACCTAACAGGAGCTACACATATGGAAATTGTGGTGCACAGGGAGGAGAATATCCCCTTTCATTTGCATAATTCCCCAAGACACTGAATGAGCCCCTTGTGTAATGCGCGATATGTCTGCTTGAGTCAGGGGGATGGGAATGGTGAGACCCTGGCCTGCAGTGTGCTGTGGTTTTAGGGTGGCCATTGTCAGGGTGGATGAGGGGACAATTTACAGCCGAAGTCTAAGTGCTCCATAGAGAGCAACATGGTATTAAGTGCTCCAAGGCAAGTAGATTTAGTAACAGTAAACAGGGACCAGCAGTAATATAAATAGAAAATACTAATAAGTTACTGTGTTGCTGAAATATAGAAGAAAAAAATCTCTTTCAAAGGCTTGAGCCAAAATCTATTTTAAATATTTTACTAACAGCCCCATCATGTTTTATAATAGCAACTTTTCTGTTTTTCTTTATAGAAACCTATTAGGCTGATACCTTCATTCTGTACTAGATATTCATAGGTCTATTTTAGCAATGTATTCCAGTTTACTCTTCTGCAGAAAAGTAGCTGTCCCTGGTTTGCATCCCCCTTTTTTTCCCCCCCCTGTTATTGCATTTGGTTGGTGTTTCATCCATCTGAGCAACTCTTGTACAGCTTCCCCAAAACACCATATTGTTCTGAATCTTTACACTTTGCAAACCTTAATATGGGTCTCAGGAGCCAAACATCAGAGACACCACTTGATAGGTTTTGTACCAATGACAAATGTGACAAAGGACTACCCTGTTATCATGCCAGACATCTGCTCCCGCCAGACTCATTCTGAAGGCCAGCAGTAATCACATCCTTCTCCCTACAGCAGTGACAATTCACCAAGGCAGCACTGGTGTCCCAGGAATTTCCCCAGACTTGCTTTGGTGGAGGTGAAAAGGTGAAATTGCAAGCCAGCAGTTTTAACTGACAAAACCATACTGACCTGCTCACTTGAAGAAAGCCATGAACCAACCAAACCTCTTTGCTTACCAGAGCAAGTAACATCATGCAAAGCATCGCTGTGCAAGACCTAGAAAACTAGACAGCCCAATAAAAATGTAACTGCCCATACTCATCTATAACACACATACATCCTGATTGCAGCTACACAGCATCCTTTCCAAAGCAGTAGCTTCCAAAAAAAATCTTTAATGAACTAATCTTCACCCCAGGCTGTGCTGGGCTGCATGGTTTGCATTCTGACAGCACCCTTCTCCGGCTATACTGATGCTGGTGACACATCCCGATATCCTGTTTGCTCTTCAATAGCCTAGTATGACTAATTGGGATAATGGCTTCATGGCTTTACCTACAAAACCCTAAATCTCTCTTTAATTTATTTTAAATGAACTTAATGGTTTCTGGCAGGAGTCTGCCTTGTAATGCATTTCCTCTATTTTGATCCTTCGCCCGCAGACGTATTTTGCATTTGCCTGCATTGCTGTCACTGCCTCAGTCACTGAAGGACACACTCAGTGCTTGATATCTTCTTTGCACTTGCACTGTCCCTAATTACACTTTATATCTCTGTTATCGACATTATTAGTGAACTCTGATGTTCTAAAATTGCTAGTTTCCTCCAAACCAAATTAAGTCAGTCAAACCAATCAATAAGAATATACGAAACCAGAGGGACTACAATGAAAATCTTTTTCCAGACAGAGTATTTATCATTTACACACACCTCTTTCTGTTTTGGAGTAATGTTATGTGAGTTATTCTGTTCTAGTCCCCAATTCCTTATCTCAGATGATCTGAAAGTCAATTTGAAACCATGCATTATGAACAGATGCCACAGTATGTCCCTCACCAGCGTTGGCTGCAAAATCTCCACAGAACTGGTGACAGGAGGCAGTTTCTAAAGCAGCAGTCTAGAGATGTTCCAGGTGTCCTGATCCCCTCCCCAAGGCTTGGTTTGCAGCAGCCTCAGCAATGCCCACATTCAGGTGAGCTGTGTAAGGCTGAAATGACCTGTGGCATTGGCCAGTACCAGAGCCTCTGGGAGATTCTGGGGGCAGCGGTGTCTCATAAAAGCCTTTCCTATCTGCTCAGGAAAGACTGCATGCAGGAGCTACACATGTAAGTAACGGCAATGACACCAGGGGTGCGCACAGGGGGAAGAGAGGCAGTTTTGATGTTCAGGTACACATAAAGCTGGAGTTTGAAAACCGAGGTGTTTCCCTGCTACACACTTCTCACACTATCTTTCATCACCGAATAAAAAGTATCAGCTGTGATTTGCAGACTTCTGTGGTATTTTTGGCAAAAAAGAAAAATCCCTTTTCTACAAACACCCAAACAGTTGCTGTAATTTATTTTTTTGCGACTTTAACAACAGAAAACTGGAACTTGGTCACTGCGAAGTCTGCCAGTTGTTCCCTTTACCTTGTGAAATGGACAATCGTTTACTTTGCCTCCTGTTCCATCAATAGTCCCACTGTTGGCAACTTCATACTGCATCTCCCTCACTGAGCAGCAACGGATTATAATGTTGAGAGTATTTCACTAAGCAGCTACTAAAGAGCAGCATGCCCAGCAGTCTGAATTTCTGCCCACTAAAAGCAGAATGGTATCATCAAAAAGAAAACTCCTCAGAAAACACGTTACCAGCTAATCAACATGGACAGCAGCAAAACTTTCAGGAAACAAAAGCTAAATACAAAACTAAAATAAGCAAGAATAATCACAGCCAACAAGCCCAGAGGGAGAGCAAATTATTTTGCTCATTCATTTCCATATTACTACTTTTAACTCTAGCAAGAAAAATATCACTCATGAGAAAAAATCTGGTGCATTGCCCCCCAGCCATATGGTATATATTAAGACATACATACCACAGACAGAAAATTGTAACACCGCACTTTTATTTCTATCTGACAACACATACTGTCAGCTGAGAGTCACAAGCAGAGAACAAAGTAATTTTTCATTTCATTCCTTTGCCTGAAATTTACTCCTTCTAGACAAAACATTACCAATCCCAAATACGCAAGAGCACTTCCAGATCAGATATAAGAAAGGCAAATAAAAGCAAGCTAACAAGAACAGCAACCCCCTTGTAAACTATCAGTCAACATGAACAGTATTTCGGGGGGAAAAGACTGCTGCTACTGAAGCCTTTGTCCTCCAAAGAGCACCTTATGACTAAATATTAAAGGCTAATCTTCTGCATCCCATTTCACAGGATCTTAAAATATTGTCCTGGGAGTGCTGTAATGAAGCTGCTGCTGAGTCAGTGCAGCAGCAGGGCTGAGCTGTATCCCCAGGACCAATGCATGCCACTCCATGGACCTGGGCAAGCTGCAGCTCTTTCTCTGGTTCCCATCCTATGCATTTATGGGAATAAAAAATTAAAATATAAAACAACATTTACATCTGAAACCTAATCAATGTTCATGTGATAGCAGCTAATGCCACAATGTGTGCGAAAACTATGCCTGCTCAGAAATAGTGTGCTAGGGTCCTCCAGTACACTGACCCACAGCTTTGCTGGAAAGGAGAAACCTTTATCCAGAGCTATGGCAGTATGAGTACAAACCCCATCAAATGATCACCTGTAAGAGGTCTGAGTTGCATTTCAGGATCTGGGGCAGAAGTGGGAAAAACCATTTGGGCTGTGAAAAGCAGGGGGTGAGTGGGAGCAGAGCACCCTTAGTGCTCGTGCTGCAGTACTTAGAACTAGATGATAATCTTAAAACTTGCTTAATTCAGTTCCTTGAATGAGCACTTCTTAGCTGAAAGCCTGCCTTTCTGAGCAAACAACCTCCACTGTAACTGTAGTGCAATAAATGTTCCAAGATTTTGCTGCAGTTTTAAAAAGGGTTTAAAGAATACAGTAAGTCACGGTAACACCCAAGAGACTTACTCTAGGGAGCATCAGTCCTATTAACATATAAAAAGAAGGCTAAAAATATGAAGATCAAAACATGGCTTTGCTTTTTGACCTGCTAATCTGCCATTAACAAGAAAAATATCTCAAACAGCTGCATTCCTACAGTGAATTTCTCCTCTTCGTTACTGTTTTGCAATCTGATGAAATCAATAGGAAAGTGTGTCACAAAGGAAGAAATCTGACTTTTCATCTCTAAGACTCAACTACATGTGCTCTTCTTTAAGGCAGATTAACCCTTCAGAAAATGAGCAGGTTTCCTAATTTGCATTCATCTCAGCCTTGCCATGTATGTTAATTGATTTTTTTTCCCACTAGGACTCCCAGATACTTTGAAGTTGTAACTTTGCTGTCTCACACTATAACATCAACTCTTAGAAATACCAGCCCTTCTTCACATGTTCGTGTTCTCTGTTCTGATACTGATGCTTTTCTTGGAAGGCATCTATTAATTTATGAATGGAGTTAGTGCTTCTGAATCTTGTTCCCCCCGTTGATAGAAAAGCTAGTATACAAGAGGATAATTCTGATAAATAATGTACTTGCAAAATCCAAGTAGATTAGGGAGTTTCCAACTCACTACAAATAGAGCCCAAGTATGCCAGACAGCTTGATCTGGGAAAAAAGGGGGAGTCTAAAGCTGGCTAACAGAGTATTATTTAGTGCAATGTCCAAATCATCACTGAGGAAGGAGACTGTATTGCATAAACTGCTTCTTGGGTGGACTGAAGCCGACCTTCCACACAAGTTAATCCAAAAGGCGACAGAGCCAATCTGGAGTGAGGCTGAATAGAGTACCATAGTGGCCTCCTGGGGAAGTTGCTCTGTGCCTAAAAGTGAGCAAAGACATGGAGGAGTGGGGAATGCCCCTGTGTCCTGCTTCCCCCAGAAGTATTCATGGTAGAACATTTGTAATCACTAATTGTGGCTGTAATGAATGACGATATTTTCCATACTTATAATACTGCCTAGTCTTTATTTTGCAGTTTATCTCAAGGAATCACCATATTTCACTTTGAAATAATTTGCATAATCCATTTCCCATCTATTTTGCATGCAGGATGTCCTAGCAATATGTCTAAAACTCAAGGGCTGCTGATACTCTTCATACAGATGTATATGGATTTTTTTTTTTTTTTAGCGATATGCAGGTTATTGTTACTTATACAGCCCTATGCAGTGAAGTATGGAGTACAGATAGCTCTTCGGAAATTACATCTAGGCTTAAAATAGCCATATTTTGATAACCATAGAGAAATAATAACAATGGAAAGACCAAACCCATGCATCTTTCAACTTTTCAATACTTCTTTTTTCCTTGTCCCTTCTTAAATCATACATTCAAGAGATTTTTATTTTTTTTATAGCAAATAAAAGAAATAAAGCATTTTATCACAGGCAAATACACAGACCATCACACCTAAGCCCAGATCTGTCCAACCCACATTGACAACTTATACCACTTGAACTATCTTACTATTAATTTTGGCTATGCTGAAGTCACTTCTCTGAATAATTAGACTCATGTGGCCATCTCCAAATCAGCTTTCAGCTGCTTAAATCAGCTACTTTTAAGAATATATATAAAGTTGTAAAACTTTAGTAAAAAATTAAGTAAATACTTGAGCCTATATATAGAGAGAGTAAATATATAAGTAACAAGTAAATACTTGAGCCTACATATAAATATTTGCCCCTGATAACTCCCACAGGTATGGTCCAGACCACTTGAACCTCTACTTCAGATGCTTAATGTCCTATCACTGTTTGCCACTGAGTAGAGCCTGGCTCCATCCTCCTCACATCGTAAACAATTACACGCCTTTTATAAACAACATGGAGAGATAGGCGCCTGTGATGGGCTCCAGAGAAGGCTACCTATAACTTGCGTCCTATTCAGTTGCACAAAAATTTCAAGAATTGCCTGATAATAATAATTATGGAGCACATAAAACATATAAACATATCTAGAAATTAATATATGCAACAAAAAGATTGTGATTCCCTTCAGATTGCCCTACAATAAAATTACCTCCAAGAAAATAACAGAAATAAATGTTTTTCTTGCTAGCAGGCACCTTTATTTTTGCATTGCAAAACAAATTCCCAGCATTCACTGCAGATGTGACATTCAGAGATTTTAGATCTTTTTATAACTAATTTCACTCACTCTGTGCAAACGGCAGTTTTCAGAGACGTGTAACGTGGATGGATTGTTTTAGGAGAATTATACCATTAGGGATATCTACCTTAGTAAATTTAATTTACTTCTGGAGTAGGAAAAAAGTAAGAGTTACTCAAAGATTATCTTAAGAAGAACATTAAGGACAGCAAAAAAAAAAAAGCTGAAGTGAAGAGAGGTTGTGATAAATCTCTGAGTAGTGGTGGGTGAAGCAGGTTGGTTTTGGTGCTCTCTCTGGGGTGCTTTGAAATTATGAAGGTAACAAAAGATGCTATATTAATATAGGAAAGTTGAAACTAATCCTCAAGATAAATGCCCAATGAAAGAAACAAATATTTGCTGTTGAAGTGGAACATTATAATATGATGTGTCATTCATAAAAATGAATGAATGGCTATATTTAAGGCTGAGCCTGAAATGCCTCAGACAATCTGGACAATAAAGTAGTAATTAAATAACTACATCTTTACAAGAATAGTTGTATATATAACTATATAATATACATATCAGTATAGGTCTTCTTACAGGGAAAATGAATAAGCTAGTACAGTATAAGATATCTTTATCCTGTTAGAATTGGATCTCTGCTAGAGAATGTAACAGTTTGATCACAGCTTCCTTCCCAGAGCTCCTGTTGTTACACCAGAACAATTTTTTTGTTCATGAAACACATCTTACAATCCAGGATATAATAGCAAATTTTATTTTAGAGTTTCTGAGACTTATGTCCAGATGAGATTTCCTGAAGGAAAGCCTTTCTTTGGTCTGATGATCTAAGCAGGAATAGCAGTACTTTTGCTTTGAGACTCATTTTTTCCCACGAAGCTTTACTGAACTATGATGTGGTTATGTGGCTCTTCCTTATAACTACTCAAAGAAAGAACATCCCCTTCTTCACTCCTTCCTGAAGGACCAACAACAGATTGTGTTACATCAAATGAAAAAATGGAGCTATGCCACATACTGCAGCACATTCCAGGAAGGTTGACTGCGAATTGAAGTCTGACTCACCCACAAACTTTCATGCATTTTGTACAAACCATTAGTTCTAACTTCCCCAAACCCAACATCTGACTTCTTGGATTAATTTTTCACAAGAAAGAAGCAGCTACTCTTTCCTTTGAGCACCTGTGTCTCTGTTAGTTCCTTTGTCCTCATGCCTACTTCTTCATTCCCATTGCTTCAGCAAACTTACTTCCTCTCAACCTCTTCACCATTCCGTTACTCATACTCTCTTCCACGTCTTCCTACCTGCTTCCATGCTCTGTATACCTCAAATATTTCCTCAAGTAGCTCTCAAATGACAATCCTCGCTAGAGAACCACAGAACAGAGCTATCTTCACCTATCTTCCTGAAGAAATGGACCCAAGAAAATATCAAGCAGCTAATTCCAAAGCAAACTACCAGGACTCATGAAATCCAGCATAGGTTGGACAGGGGTTTCTCTATCACTGATCTCAGAACACTGTGCTCACAAAATCCAAGAGCTGCTGTACATACTTGTCAAGTCCTCAAGCAACTTCTGGAACTAAAATGATCCACAAAGAAGGAAAAATGTCCTTTCATTGCAATGCGCCATCATCAAAAGAGCACTCTTTCCTACACTGTGCAGCCATTTGGATGAAAATGAAGTCTGCAGACTTCCAGTTTGGTTCACAACAATTGCTGATTCCCTTTGTTTCATTCCCATTATTTGAAGGGCCTTGATGTTTTCAATGTCATCTAAACATAACTGGCCTATGCTGTAATTAAACTTTGATCAAATTTTTAATGGGATCTCAGAGGAAAACAGTATTTGACTAACTTGTATTATTCTGCATGTATTAATCAAGTGAATTCTTCTTGAACTGCCTGAATTTCACATAATAACTGCTCTTCTCCATTGTTAATTAGCAGAGCAGAAAAATGATAGAATCTGTTTTCATTGGAATAATACTTTTGTATCCAGAATATTCTGAAACTTTTGTCAACTCTGATTCACTTAGTTTCAGAATTTTTAGCCATTACTAAGGCACATAAAAATGCAGTATCCATATATTAAAAAATAGTCCCAAACAATAACAAACCATATACTTATGGCACATTAACAGCTTGAATTGCTAAGGCCAGATGTCCCTTATAAATCACCATTAAAGAGCATTTCCATGAACATTGATGTTAGCATTTTAATCAGTAACTGGGAAGCAGATCTGAAATCCCTCTAACTGCAACCCTTTCTGAATGATGTCAAAGTTGGCCAAGTCAAAACAAATCCTGAGTCAGATTAGTCATATGGAATCTGGTAAATAGAGTCTGCCTTAAAACCAGCACAAAACAAAACAGAACCCCCACAAACATGCAGGGACAATGAAGCTTTCAATGGCAAGGACCTGCAGGAGGAAGAGACTTCCCCCAAAGCCTAGGTGCCCTTGCAGAACCATGTCACCACTCTGCAGACCAAAGAGGAAAGACCCATTACATCAGGAGAAACACTGGAGCCAAGGCAGCCCAATCTGTTTCCCATATAACAACTAGTACAACTGAGAAGAGGTGACGGGTAATAGTAGTAGGCAACTCTGAGATACGGAGGCATCCATTTGCCAACCAGCTGAAACATAAGGAGCTCTGCCTGGGGATGTATAAGAAGTCGAGTGAGAGCTTACAGGGCAGGATTAAAGGGAGGGCAGGGACAGGTGACATAACTGCGGGGCTCACAGGAAGGTGCACAGAAGTCACACTGACCAGAAAAGGGGAAACATAAGCCCCCATTTTTAAAAAGGTAAAAAAGGAAGACCCAGGAAACTACAGGACAGTCAGACACATCGCAGTGCCTGGCAAGATCATGGAGCAGATTCTCGCAGAACTGTGCTGAAACACACGGAGCTGATTGGTGCCAGCCAATAAGGCCAGTGCAAACCTCATGAAGTTCAATAAGGCCAAGTGCAAGGGGGTCAGGGCAATCCCAAGCACAAACACAGGCTGGGCAGAGACTGGATTGAGAGCAGCCCTGAAGAGAAGGACTTGGGGATGTTGGTTGATGATCAGCTCAACATGACGCAGCAGTGTGGGCTCGCAGCCCAGAAAGCCAACCTTATGTTGGGCTGCATCAAAAGGACAATGGCCAGCACACTGAGGGATTCTACCCCTCTACTCAGTTCTTGTGAGACCCACCTGGAGTACTGTGTTCAGCTCTGAGGTCCTCAACATAAGAAGGAGGATGGAGAGAGTCCAGAGAAGGGACACAAAGATAATCAGAGACCTGGAGCACCTTTCCTATGAACACAGACTGAGAGTTGGTATTGTTCAGCCAGAAGAAAAGGCAGCTGTACGGAGACCTTAGAGCAGCCTTCCAGTACCTAAAATGGGCCTACAGCAAATCTGGATAGGGACTTTTTACACAGGCAGGTAGGGATAGGACAAGGGGGAACAGCTTTAAACTGAAAGAGGGTAGATTTAGATTAGGCATTGGGAAGAAGTTCGTTACCTTAAGGGTGGTGAGGCACTGGAAGAGGTTGCCCAGAGAAGCTTCACATACACTATCCTTGCAAGTTATGAAGCTCAAAGCTTGAAAGACCAGGTTGGATGGGGCTTTGAGCAACCTGGTCTAATGGAAGGCATTCCTACCCATGGCAGGCGACTTGGAACTAGATTATCCTTAAGGTCTCTTTCAATGCAAACAATTCTATGAGTCTCTTCCAAATCATTCTATGATTCTATGAATTGAGGCTACAAGAATACATATTGCTGGAGTCCATAGTTTTAGAAGAAAGCTGAAAATTGCTGCAATCTGGAGGAAGGCTGATCTGCCTTACACCTGCTTAGATATAAAGATGCTTCCTTATACTAAAAAAAATAAAATAAAAAAAAAATTAATGTTCAATCTCTATAAGTTACAATTTCTTTCTTGAAGTTGAGAAGTGATCTATTTCAGTAGGAAGTCTCCTAACAAAAAGAAAATATCTCCTAATAAAGGACTTTCAGACAGCCCATAAAAGACACAGCAAGAACCACCTCCTGGAAGCTCAAATGTGACACATTAAAATTAGAAATTAGGCACCTTTTTAAACAGAGTATGATTAAAAACAAGGAAAAAAGTATACAAAGTAGATTCTTTGCCTCTTGTAGAAAGTGTACGGTCACACACTTTAGATAATAACAGGAATACTTTTAGCTATAAGCTAGAAATGACTGAGGAGGAGAAAGCTCAATACACATCAGTGAATCACAGACTGACAATGAGCTACCGATGTGAAAAAAGGCAAACACTGCCCTAGAATGTATCAGCTCAATTATTTCTAGTAACAATGGGGGGAGTATAAGTACGGTACTGGTAAAGCATTGCGAAGACATCAATTATTGTGCGTAATTATGAACGCTTGTGTTCAAAAAAGATTAACTTAGGCTGGAACAGCTGCAGGGAAGGACTACTAGGATGATGATAAGAATGTAAAATATGTCATAAAAGGAAACAGAAAAAGCTTGTCTTGTTTAGAGGGAGGATGACTACTATCGCTAAATGTCACAGGGTTGTAAAGGAGCTGTTTAAGCCAAAGGACAATCATGGTATGAGAACAAAGGGTGGAAACTGGACTTGAATAAATTTACTGTAATTTAGACCCTTTTTAATCACTAGGCAAATGAAGCACTGAAACAGTTTCACAATAGAAATTGGGGAGATAAATGACTATAACCAGCTTTAAAACCCACAGACGTTCAAGCTACACCATCGTCATGGCTCCTGCAGCACTGGGTAGCAGAGGCAAACTGAAAGGTCCCCTCCTGGGGACAGCTCACTAGCACTGCAGGGGTCAAATGTCAAAATGGGCCAATCATCCCCAAACTGCAGGGACTGCTGAAACAAACATTAAGCTTATACTGTGAACGAGCTCTGAAGTTAATACCTTACTTTCTTTTTCTGAAAGAAAATTATATCTTCTTAGAGGCAGCATATTTTCCAGGATCCCTGCAAAATATTTTTTTTAGAAATCTGTACTAATCATTCATTTATTTTTTTCAAAACAAAGCTGAAATTACACTGAAAATACCATAATTAAATGGATTCATACCAAGCTTCACACACAAGTAAATGGCATTTAGACCAGTCTGCCAAAAATAAGAATTACTTGGATATCAAACAAATATTCACCATTTCTCTTGTACTTCACGTAAGAAGCACTGCTTCAACCACAAAAAGACAGGTTACTATTTATTAACAGTAGTTCAACTTAATGTTGCCTGACTCGATTACATAAATGCTGCTGTAGGTACCTTTCTTGTTGCATATGAAATGGTGAAGCAGTGCTTTACTTTAATAGCAGTCTAGCTGTAGTAAGATTATGTATCTTCCTCCCAGAGACCCCAGCTTTTTAAAAAGGTCATTTCATTACATTGGCTTCCTGAAACACTTCAGATTTATTATTTGTCCTCAGGGCATAAAAAATACAAAATCTGCTTGTGAAGACTCTAAGCTTTTTTCCTTTGATTAGAATAACTTTTAAACTACTTATAGCTATCAGTTTAAACTACTTATACCTATCAGTTCTTGTTTCCTTAAAATTGGCTGCTCCAATTAGATTGATGGTTTCTCACTTTCTTATTCTGAAAACTGTAGAACTAAGAAAAAATACCTCAAGAAACAAACTGCAAACAAAATGGATGAGGATTTAATGTTAAAATGCAAGTTCCTCTGTGTTTAGTATTACCAAATTTTTGTGAAACAAGGTATTTTGTTCATGCGGCATGTGGAACTTGTAAAACTATGCTTACAGTTACTTCCCCTGGAAATATCTACTTCACTGTATCCCATTTTTATCAGTTCCAGTGTTCATGCTTTTTCACTGGTGCTACTTGCCTTCAAGATGGTTTGTGACAAACAAAGTAGAGGGAATACTGTATATTTTCATTTATTAGTAAAATGAGATTTTGTTTTATTGAAAAAGATAATGAAAATAAAGATTAAGTAGGAGCTTTTGTTATTTGTGTCAGGCTGCGATTCATGGAAGTGAGCACAACTTGAAAGAGTCTTTAACAAGTTTTCATTTATGAGTAGGATTTTTTAAATAACTGGCATTGTTTTTTAGAGCAATTTATATTTCATTTCATTGCTTTATAAAGGAATATCTAGGATAAGCATAGAAGGCTTTAAATAATGCATACAAGAAGATTATAATAGATAGGACTCAAGAACCTGGACCCTCTCATAACTGGTCAGCAGATGCTTCTGTTGGAAATTGCAAATGAATTCAGTTCAAAATTAAATGCTTTCCGAGTCATTCACTAGAGACTGGAATTCAGCCTTTAAATACACATGGGAAACCATCAAATGTGAGTCAATAAAACAAGACATAAAAAGCCACTTGTTCTGGTGAGACTCTTCTACACCGGCTTTTGAGAAAGCACTTCAGAGGGTTTGCAATAGAACAAATTCCACAGCCAGCATAAAACTGGATTGTGTTAACAGCAACCTTTCCTCCTTTTTCTTACCCTGTGCCAGCAATGTGACATTAAACAGAATTTCACTTAAATAAGTTCACTGATTAAAAAACTGTTGCTTCTTGCAATTTTTAAACTATGCTTAAAGGAAACTGTAGCTCCTCTTCAGCTATTCCCAAGGCTGAACCGTGAAGTGCTTTGTTACTAGACAATACCCTCCGTTACCAGACAACACTCTTCATTACCAGACAATACCATGAGTCTCTGAAGGAGAAAAGCCAGAATGGGACTCGGCTGCAGACGGAAACAATGTAGACCTGCCTGCAGGTGAGTGACAGGTCTTGTCTCCTCAAAGATGTTGAAGGTCTGATGAGCAAAGGGCATGGATCACATGTCCACCTTAGGACACTAATTCCTAACATGTCACCAGATCTATCAACTACACAGTTATGTCTAATGACATCCAAGATGCTTGAGGCATCCGGAAGATACAAGACCTGATAAGGTTCCCTGTTGTTCTCTGGCAGGTGCTGGAGGCTGGGTGGTGGCACAGGGAAGCTTGACTTGCTAAGGATTCCACAAAATTGCCCACCCAGGAAGTCTAACAATTAATAATATGGCTGATGCCATATTGTAATAGTGTATATCCTTGCAGCACTTGTACTCCCCATACGATCTACAGATTCTCATTGTTCTGCCAAATAGAGAAGAAAATTGATCCATGACTTTTTGCTACTCACCTTGGTTTCTCCTATGAAGAATCAGTAGTCTTAGAGACAAGTCATCTGACTAGTTCAGATGACCACTGCAGGGTAAGACAACCTATGCGGCCAAAGTGCTTGTCTCTTTCCCCAGAGCAGGAAGGAAGCCCAGGGGGACCAGCTCAGCTGTTCACCACGATGCCCTGCCGTAACTGAATATGACACATGTCTTTCAAAGTTCCTCTGGATGAACAGCAGCTAATGTCAGAAAATTACGTCTTCAGAAGTACTTTGCATTTCAGTGTCAGTTCTTGAAAAACAGGGCACCTGAAGGCACATCTGTTTGTGAATGCCTCAGCCAGACAGCCAAGTTCCCCACGTTATACGTGGCAAAAATGTAATACCTAAGGAAAGGATACTCAGAACTAGGCTCAGGAGATTCATCTAGGAACAAAACCCTAAATGCTCCTGGTTTTAAAAATGTGAAAAATTTCAGTAGCTAAATCTCTCATAAATGTTTCTTAGGATACAAAATGTTCTTGAATTTTACATACCCTCCTCGGTGTATTTCAGTGGAGAAGAAATAAACATTTATTTTTTCAATGCTAAGCAATCCTTTAGATTACTGATCTGACAGATTCTTCAGAGCAAATCTGAATTCTGTATTCATTCTGAATCTTTAGCAAAATTTCTATTAGAAGTTAACATACACCTCTTTGATAGTCTCAGAGAAAACTGCAGCTAAAGCATATCCCAGTTGGTTGAACTCTTGGCAGATTATGACTGAAGATATTTTTAAAGTTCATTACTTCTTTGCCCTCCTTAAGCAAAGGTTATCACAAAGCTGCCTGAGTAAATTATGACTACTGGCTGGTCACTAATGTCTGTGATACTACTTATTACATGTTCAGTGATAAATTTAAGTAGGTAGTTAACAAAAAGAAATCTCTACCAAGGCCTTTACTAAAAATAGTAAAGTTTAATTTACAGAGAGAAAATAATGAGCTCAGTATGTATGAGCTAAGCAAGCAGATGCAGTACTTCAACAAATCCACTATTCACATCAAAATTAAAGATTAAAACTTAATCTTTCCAAAAATTTAGACTTGTAGGGTAAAACAGCTCTTAAAGATTTTTTTAAATCTAGACTTCCTCAATGCTCATATTCTTCACCTTAACAGCTAATGCTGTCAGCATTTATTGATTCAGCCTTCTAATGATTACAGCATCCTTCCAGCATGTCAGAGAACATCAAGGTGACTGTGATGCCATATGACTGGAGTATGACTCCAGTGTCACAAAATATTTCTGTCATTTGTTTATCCAGAAGCAGACATTTAGAAAATCTCAGTGCTAGAGGAGCAAATTACTGATTTTATTAATAATTCACTATGTAAAATGTTTCATCACTTTCGATAATGCTGCCAAAATAGCATTGTCAAGTAGTTATTTTAATAGTTTTATTTAAATAAATTCGAACTCATTGAGGGCACTGTGACCAACATCACGTCTTACCAAAACCCACAAGGTCTTTCAACATTCAGCTAATTAATGTGATGCTATCTAAAAGAAACCCCAAAACCAACAAACCAATATTCTCAAACAGCTACAAAGCATCTTTACTTTCCTGCACTGAGGTTGGATATTGTACTTGTGTATCTCATGGATTTCTCCTGAAGGTTAGTTTCCCTCAAGCATTCCACCAGCTGAAGCTAAGGCTTATGAAAAAACTTTGGTTACAAACTGCACTAATTATAACAATTGCTGTATTTTTCCTAAGGGTTGAAATGAGGGAAGAACTACAATACATTCATTTGATAAATGTAAAAAATCCTGGTTTAAAGCTTTTTAGTATCTTGAAGCTACAGTTTTGAAGTAAAAGTTGTATTTTCCTTCTTTTCAGAAACAAGTCAAGTGTTCATATGACAGCAGGTCCAGTAGGTCACCAAAAAAAATTAAACTCAAGCAGTAGATAAACTAACAAAATATGAACACATATTTTGTTAAAGAAATTAAAAATCATCATTCTTTCTTATTCTCTTTCAACAACTTCATAAAATAAAGTACAAAGTCATGCCTGGACTGACATGATCACCCTGGAATAATGGATTTCATTCAGCAATAAAATCCAGCAGAGCAGAAATGAGGAACAACCCTACCCCAAGGAGCAAGGACTTCATGTGAAGGACTGCAATTCTTCCTGGGGATTTTGTAGCAAGGATAGCTGGACTGAAATCACTTCAGGACCAACTTGGGCTGTTGTGAGGTGATGCTCACATACGAACAAGTGCCCTTAAGTAATGTCACAATTTTCACTCTAACTTCAATTTCTCTAACCTCAGCAATGTCCTGTAATCAGTAAATGCCTACTTTTGCCATGGCATAAACTGTGAGCATGATCCTGTGCCCATGCAAGCACATGATCCTTTCTTCTTTCCACCTACCAGCACTGCTGGTGTTACCTGAGTGGGAGCAGCACAGAGGATCTCTGCCTTTCCCTCTGTGCACCAGGAAAGCAGGGAGACAGCTCTGCTCACACCACACCACACAACAGCACAGCCTTGGTACCCTTCTGCTCTAGTTCATGTATTTTAGCATCTGATGAGATGCAACCTTACCAACCATTCCCTACAAACAGCAATGCACTTCCATTGGTTTATTCTTGAAAATTGGATTATCCTTTTCAGCAGAGCCGGAGCAGATTTTTCTTGTGAACTATCTCCAAAAACATGCAAGTGATTATCAGTCACAACACTGACAACAGACAAGCAAACAATAAAATCAACTGGCAGGACAGGTGATGATCAGGATCTTAACAGAGGGCTCTTGAGCTCCATTTTCTTGTAAGGCTGATTTTTCACTACATATAATCAACTCCACTTTGAAATACAACAAATTGGCAGATATGGGGGAAGCAGTCTGATCCCAACATTTGTTTGTCATAATACACCAGAAATTAGTTTACAAACTTGTCTTCCAAATTACAATAATAACCATTTCCCAATATCATTCCACATTTGCAAGAGGCTTCAATACATCCTAATTGATGAAGTCCGAGAGCCCAGTAATTTCAGCTTGAATATGCACTCACATCCTGATAAACAAAAAACCGAGGGAAAACAATGAGCCTGGCACAACGGGAAAGTTGGGCAGAAGGGGCTCTGGGTGACTGTCACAGCATAACACATGACAATCAGGCACCACAGAAACAGGCCTGGGACAAGAAGCAACACAGGCAGGCACACTGGCAGTGTGAAGTTCATGCAGCCATGGCAACATTTCCTTAATATATTCTTGAGGCATACACACACAGAATGCAATTTTAAGATGGCCCTAAATTTATAGACTATGGCCCTTTTTTACCTATTGTATTAAAGATTCCTCTATTACTACAAATTGCCATGAAGCTTTGGGCTGGTAATCCAGCTGAATGTAGCTCTCAAAGCCTAAGGACTACACCTTTTAGAGGGGCAGCTTGAGACCATTTCGTCTCATTCTATAACTTGTTACTTGAAGGAAGAGACTGACATCCACCTTTCTACAACCTCCTTTCAGGTAGTTGTAGAGAGCAAAAAAGTCTCCCTTGTGCCTCCTTATCTCCAGGCTTTAAAACCCCAGTTCCCTCAGCCATTCCTCATAAGACTTGTGCTCTAGGCCCTTCACCAGCTTTGTTGACCTTCACTAGACAAGCTCCAGCATTTCAATGTCTCTCTTGTAGTGAGGAACCCGAAACTGAACGCAGTATTCAAGGTGCAGCCTCACTAGTGCCAAATACAGGGTATGATCACTGCCCTAGTGATAGTCCACACGATAATAGCTGACCACACTACTGCTGATACAGGTCAGGATGCTCCTGGCCTTCTAGCCAACTGCCAGCCAACACTCAGAGATCCTTTTCCACCATGCAGCATTTTTATTTTTCACAAAAAAAGAAAAACTTGGATCTGCTGGTTAACAGCGTTCAAAATGCAGCAGTTGAACAATGTCTTTGGAGTCAGGATGAAAAAAGAAGAGTGAGGAACAAATACTTATGTCTATATATATATATATATATAGACAGGATTGTGCATTTCTATCTACATAAGCATCAGAACTAGATGATCTTACGGTCCTTTCTGAGCCTAGCTATGATTATTTTCAATTGTTGAAAGGACTTATGACTTACACACTTCAAAAGGCATTATTGTTTTCAGTAAGTACTAGTATAGGTAAAAATCACCAATCTGCTACAATTATATTTGATCTCTTGATATATTTTTAATGAAATCCATACTTTATTGGTATCAGGATCTTCTCAGAGGTAGGAGGTAGCAAAAAACCTGATTTGATCACTAAATTTCACTTTTTTTTTTTTTACTACATACATGTTTTTATAAATTAAAATGCAATTTAAAAAAATCACATTAAAATTCAGTGATGCTCTAACTTTTTCCCATACCATTTTCTGGCCACCCAGGAAAAAAAACCAGATCTATATAAGATGTAAGACAACATCACTACTGAATAAACGTACTTGCTAAATTGGACCAATATTGGCTCTGACACTCCAATTAGCACTTTGGTTTTGGCAATTTAAAACTATCTCTAAAGGCATTTTCTTGTTTAGAAACTCCAGGGGGCCCTTTACAAGCACTGGTGCACTGGAAAATATTCACTGTGTCTCCAATGCAGTGACTGCCTCTCATCTCCTCTGTAAAGCAGCAAGTGCTGCTTACAGTATTAAACACTCATCTGCACTCACTATTCAAAGCTAACAAATGCAGGCAATATTACATGTGCCACACTTCTAAAGAGATTCAGTCACCTTTTCAACATTGACCACACAGACACTACCAGGAGCTACAGATATATTTGAAAGGTTAAAAGCCTGAATTATTTTACTGTCATGTTCATAATGCTCCAAAGGCATTTGAAATAAATTATGAAGCAGACACCATCACTCACTTTTATGAATGCTACATTACAGAGTAGTTCAGGGATCTCAGCAGATTAGTCACAACTGGATTTTGATGTTCAAAAGCTGCTGCTGTCATGGCAGGGGGTAAACCCCAACAAGAGTACTTCCAGAAATGGATGAAAGCATTTGGTATAATGGGACTTGGTCAAACTAGAATGAAACTAGGCCAGTTTAAGTATTTTCTGTGTAGGCTCCCTCTCAGGCTGGACTGTTTTTCCAACTTTGGGGCATTGCTTACCCAGTAACATGTTGGGAATTTTCCTCCTCAGCAGTTAAAACACTTGCAGACACAATTCCTTGTTCGGTAAGCACGGCTAGTTACTGCCTATGACTTGATAATGAGTATATGTTGTGTTAATAAAGCTGAAAGCCTTTCCATAAGGCACATATGATAGTCAACCACTTGTAGGAAGGGTCAATTTTTGGCTATTTAAAGACATTTAAGTAGCAATTAAACATTGTGACACACAAACTTTGAAAGTTTTATCATCATTACGGTTTCATTACAAACCATTTGTAGGGGGAAGTATCTTAAAACTAAACTCACATGTAAACTTTCTTGACCAATGTCAGTTTGGCACCAACTCGCTATTTAATTGACTGTTAACAAATTCTCCAAGATATGACTGCTACACTGATATTTTATCTTCTTGTTAATTGGTAATTATGCATTGGCAGGAAAAACAGTTTTTCTTTCCAATTATTCCAGAACTCAGTGATTATTTAAACTTTGCTAATTAGCAGCAGAGGGCTGGTACATCTTCTGGGCAAATTGTATTTGATAATCCCTATTAAAATATACATGGCAGTAGTTGAC
Organism: Pezoporus wallicus; assembly: GCF_028554395.1. Taxonomy (NCBI): domain Eukaryota; kingdom Metazoa; phylum Chordata; class Aves; order Psittaciformes; family Psittacidae; genus Pezoporus; species Pezoporus wallicus. The sequence goes on from NW_026640165.1 coordinate 496,797, forward strand.
TTGTAACAAACAACACAGAAAAAAAGTGGCAGTTCAAAGGGTATTAGATGCAGCACAAGGCAAATGGGGGCCTATTAAAATTTCCCCAACTGTTCTAATGAGAATGCCAAGGGTCATTTTTTCCTAGTTTACCATCTGTTTGGTTTCTGGCAAATATCTCCGGTGTGAAGGGAGCGTTCTGGAGCCCATTTGGCTTGTCATAAAGTAAACCAGGGATCTACAGCAATTTCAGTAAGTTACAGAACTGTACTTCAAGAGCAGTAGCATGTACAGAGCTGAAAACTTTTTCTTCTAAGAGGTGGCATTTACTGATTATTCCTTACTTTTAAAGCTGCAAACAAGCATGGAGAGGCAAAGACTGAGCAGGGGGGGATCAGCTTTATAGACTCACCTAACAAGAAAAATCCCACAATTGGCCTTTTTCCATCTCACAGTGTTAGTGGGGGATATTTTCCTTTATCTGTCAAAATCTGAAAGCAAAACACTGCCCCAAAACTATCGGTGTTTGAGCATAAACTGATGCCAAAACCAAGCCTCTGAAAGCTCAGAACCATACATCCCATCCAGGAGCAGCAGGATCCTTGGATGCCTCCAAGGCTCAGCCTGGACCAATGCACTGGCAGAGGTGGGGAGCCCAACCAGAGCATTTTCTGTGGTACTCTTTTGGAATCGACACTTCAGCCATCCTCTTTGCCCTTCTTCTTGAGATGAAACCATCAGCATCACCAGTAACATCCACCTACAGCCACTCTGCCCCAAGACTGCTCATGACCTGTGAGCCAAAGGGGAATATGGGACCAGGAAACTACTTTTATCCTTCTCCCCAGTTCCTAAATCATACAGAGCCACATCAAAATGATCCTTCATCTATAAATTGAAAACTGGTTTTGGTTTTTGGTCTGCTCTGCAAACATGTATGTAACCAATATACCAAGCAGAGGATTATGTAAAAGCTGCCTTAATCCCGTCAAAAGGCAATAGAATAATTTAAAAAGAAATTATTTATGGTGATTGATTCTCATAGGATTTCTTCTAGGAAATTAATTATTCACCATATTTTAAGGAATATTTGTAACTTTTCATTAAAAAAAAGAATTCCACAAACTCAATGTATTACTTACAGTAGGTGTGATCAACTTCATGGTATAGAAACAAAGCATTGCAAAAAAGGAAAGACTGCATGACGATCTTTCATAGCCTATATTTTGCTTTCTAGCAGATGAAATTCCCCTGATCAGGCACTAAAAAGTTTCCAGGTAACAATAATCTCACAGCCTCTTAAAGTAGCCCACAGCATCAAATAAAACTTAAAATTCAGCAGCAGTTTATGACACTGCAGTTGAAAGGATACATCTGTTTTAAAAGATAGGAAATTACACACACTGTACAAAACCACGAAAAAAAAAAACCAAGAATTTTCTGTTATCCAATTAGGCCTGTGGCTACACTTTCCAATGTAATGAGAGCTTTGAACCCACTGTCGCTACCACAATAGAGCCTATGGACTTTCCAAAGGGCTGTTTCAATTTAGGTTGAAAGGTTAATACATATATAAATGTTATCAAATTAATTTATTCCACATTTATTAAAAGCTAAACATCAGTGTAATAATTACGATTTTGCATGAAATTGGGTTTTGGGGGGGCTTACCTCTAAAGATTTACACTTTCTACTGTAGTTTGTAAGAAGCTAATTACAACAAACTTAAAATTTTACAAATTTGTCACGTGTAAATGATTTGAAAATCTAAATGGAAAATGGAAAGCTTTGGGAAGAACCCAAATGTGCTGAGATGCAGTGTGACTGGCAGGTCAAAGGCAAGCTTTGATGTGCGCAGCCCAGCACGCCTGCCTGCTTAACCAGCCTGTCAACCAGGACTACCCCGTGTAATGAGACAGATTCAGGTCCTCAGCACACAGCGCTCTTTATCACTGCTGAGGGATTACACTGTAATCTTCTCCTTTAATTGTAGAAATGATACTATGTTCCTTGCTTTCCAGTGCACATGGCTTTGGAGAAGCTGAGCTGTATTTTGGTAGTTACCCCATGTTACAGACGCATACCCCTACCACCCACAAAACCCATCTAACTTAATCTCATTTGCAAGTAATGATTTCCATCAAACCCACCACCACATTTGTAGATTTCTAACGTTTTTTAGTACTCCTGTCTCCCACTTTCCTCTTATATATCTGGAATAAATGAAGTGGTGAGAGCCCTAAGCTCCTATATAGACATGACGGCTATGAGGGATGGAGAGATCTCTCAGGAGCCCAACACACATCCCCAGGGAGAGGTAGGGTGTAAATGACACCGAGGGGTTAAATGTGGCTTGAGAAAGGGGGACATGAAGAGCAGGACTGCTGTAAAGCCTTCAGCAGGACACACTAAAGGACATGGAAATGGTCCTAGGCACACACCCCACTGATAACAAGAGGATTGTGGAAATGATATTGGAGATACCTGGAAGAGATATATCTGTTCTATCAAGTCATCCAATGAAAAAAGACACACTATTCTTAAAAGCTAGATTTAAGGATCATTTCTTTGCTAAAGGATCCTCAGAGCATGGTTAGTGACATTTCAAGTACATATTTACATTTTATCCCAGATCTAGCTTTAAAATTATAGTCCTAGTTTTACCTTAATCTGAACCCAGACAATGGTTCAGCTTGGGAAAAATCATTAATATTTACAACCACTGTTAACTTTTATCCCCAAAAGCTCACACATCTGTCTCTAAAAGGGTTGTTAGAAGGGATCCCAAATGAAAAATTCAGCAAGTTTCATGTCAATGTAATCCCACAGAGAAAACGAGGAACTATTTCTTTGGCTATGTAATACATACTGAAAAAGAAAGAAAACAGAACTCTAAGAATTAACTCTATTAGCACTAACATTTTTTATCTTTTTTCTTCAAAGCTTCTTGATATGGTGTCCTGGGTTCAGCAGTAGCAGTCGTTTTTCTCCCTCTCAGTAGCTGGTGCAGCGCTGTGTTTTTGGCTTTCAGGCTGGGAACAGCGCTGATAACACCGATGTTTTTAGTTGTTGCTCGGTAATGTTTAGTCTGACCAAGGCCTTTCTGAGTCTCATGCTCTGCCAGGGAGGAGGGGAAGCCAGGAGGAAGCAGAGACAGGGCACCTGACCCAAACTAACTAAAGAGGTATTCGATACCACGGCACGTCATGTCCACTATATAAACTGGAGGCAGTTACCCAGAAGGGTGAGATCACTGCTTGGGTCAGGCTGGGTATCGATCGGTGGGTGGTGAGCGGTTGTATTCTCTTCCCTTGTTATTTCCCTTATCATTATTATTATTGGTGGCAGCAGCAGTGGTTTGTGTTATACCTTAGTTACTGGACTGTTCTTATCTCAACCTGTGTGAGTTGCATTCTTTCGATTCTCCTCCCCATCCCTCCGGGAGCAGGTGGGAGGAAGAGGGGGGGAGTGAGTGAGCATGGCTTAAACCACGACATATGGTTTAACTATGATAACTGACAATGATGGTGTCTCCATCAAGTGACTTCCTAAATTAGGTAATTAAAAGATAATTGTAGCCACAATACAGTGACAAAAAGACAGATATATGTATACTGGGAAAATTTCATATTGTCAGGGCAGACTGGAAGATTATTATAATCTAGCATGACCTCCTGTGTAACACAGACAAGAGCATTTCAATGGTGATATTGCAAGAGAGAAAAATATTCTTCCCTGCTCTGTAAGCAACCACTATCAACCCAATTTCAGAATATTGCTGCTATCTTCAGGTTACAAAGGCCCAGCTTTGTTCCCCTCCCCCATCTAATCTATAATAAACCACATAAATCTTTGAATTGAGGTCTCTGAACCAGACATAGTCCTTAGCATTTTTAAAAAAGAATTTCCAGGAAGCTCAATCTAACCTGAACATCACGGTCACTTGCTAGAAAGGAGGAGCACATTCTTTGATGAAAATGATGACGCAATAGATGGATCCAGGGTTTCTGGAGAAAGCACTTTATGTTTCCTTCAGAAAATGAAACAAAGCCACCTACTATTCTATTAAACAATATCTTAAATACCATGGAGACTACGTTCTTTTTCCACTGCAGATGGTAGATTTTAAAATACTTTCAATTTTTAAAACTACCAAATTGTTTAAAAAGCATATAATTCACATGCTACATGCTTTCTGGAAGAGGCTAGACTTCTTATCTCTCACTGCAAAATTAAGAAAGGAAAAGTTTATGTAGTTCTCAGGCCTCAGAGACATCAGTACATCATGAATTGAACATTTATATAGAATCAAGTTTAAACGCCATTGCCATTTTTCCTTCACTGTTTACTTTTAATGTGACTGCAAAGACAGTGCACCATAAAAGACCATCATCTCTTTTGAAACATTCGTATTATTTCTCTTTTCAATACATATGCAAGCTTAGAAGCTGGCAAAGAAAAAAAGCAAATTGAAAGTTTATTTAAAACATTCCATAACTAACAACTGTAACACAACTGACCCTATAGTTTGCCTGCAGAAAGGTCAGCGATGGCAGCAGTTTTAACCTGACATGGATGGAGGCATACTCAAGACTGAGCAGCACACCTCCTCTAGGCATTATGTTTAAGGATTTGTATTGACAAGGAAAACAAGCTCCAACCACATGTGACCACTTTCACATTTCTTTGCGCTTTTGTAATTTCCCAGACTGTAGGCTTGGGTCTTCTTCTGGTGCATAGGATGCACATGTCACTAGTTTAGCAGTTGGTTATCTTACCAGTGACTTAGTGGCCAAAGTGACACATCCAAAGCTAGAAAATGACCTCTGGCAAGTTAAAAAAAGGCCATGTCTTTCTCCTGTCACACATCACATCTTACTTTAACTTTGGTCTCAGTGAGACACCCACTGTAACAGCCCTGTTCTACAGATGAAAATACAAACTTAGGAAAATAACACAAATGGCTATTTAGGTTTTAAAATTTTCCTTGATTTCTGTTCTTAAATATTTGGATGTGATTAAATATGACCTGTAGACCTTGCCCAGTGAGTTTGTAGCATAGGGCCATGATCTCCCCAATGACATGATACAAAAACCTGTTTCATCGCAAGATAACATCCTGCCAGTCAATTGACCATCCCTAGAATTTCACATTAATAAGTGCTTTCTGTCTTGCTTACTCCATCAGATCCTGTTCGTTCTGTAAAGAGTATGGAGGGTAAGGAGAAACACCAGTACTGCTTCTTCCAGAAAAAAATGGAACTTTCAGTGCATTTTGCATAAGACATGAAATAATCTGTGGCAACTCTGCTCTTCCCAATATCGGTTGATCAGTGGTGCTATTCACAGAGGCAAAGCCCTTCTCAAATTATTCCTCAATTCAGTTTTAAATAATTGTGCTATTTAGTTGCCTTCTTTCATTTTCAAGCTGACACTCGCATGTCCAGGCCACTCATGTTTCATATGCATATAACAGAGATAATTATCATGAAAGATTATTATGAAGAAAGTACTGAAGTTTAATCTTAACAGACAAATTAATGTTTAAACATGCTACTGGTACAAGTAAGTGCAGCACAGTTGATATCCCGTAAAACTGGTCCCTATTTTCGCCCCTTCACCCAAGACTGCTATTTAGGGGTCACTAAGTTTCTCCAATTAGAGGAATGCAATTCTTACAATTATTTGTAAAGATGTAAAAAAATAACACCAAATAATAAACTGAAGAAGGCATAGCTGTAAATTACTTGCACAGATTTAGGAGAGATTATTCAAAAGTGCTTGTCCTTAGCATAGCTGGCTTGGCGGCTGCTGCTGAATGCTACAGCATAACTTGCAGTATAGAATAATTCTTCAAAACCTTTCCTACCCCAATTCCAGTTTTCATACAAGGAAAATAATTGGTTACATAAAGAACCTTGACCAGTATTCTGGTTTTAGGGAAGACACTATTGTTAAATGAATGGAAAAAGTAGGTTGATGTAAGCTCAAAAGAATCAGTTTTCCAGACCAAGAATAGTTACAGGCTTTGGGCTAAATGCTTTAGTTTATACAAAATGTCACACCATTTAGAAATGGCTATTTTAGACAGTTTAGCTGCTGAGGCTTTACTCTCATAAAATTCATATAATTCAGTGTACTAGAACTAGGGCTGGCCAAAAACAAAGAAAGTGGATGAAGAAATAAAAGACATTGAAAAGCCATCATTTCTGTATATCATTGACTCCCACTGACTTCTTGCTGATTACCCAGTCTAAATTAACCTTCTTCAGCAAGTAAGTTGTTATTGATGTCCTCTGTACAACCAAGTATTCATTATCCTGGTTTGCTTAATGTAAATTACATTGGACTTACCAAATCCAAAAGCACTGGAGCCACCAACACTCTGGGAAGCCTGAACACTGGTAGAGGTGTAGAGCCCAGTTACCAGTAAGCCATCAAAGAATGTACTTGTCGAAATAGTCACTGAAAGAGAGAAATAAAATATGAGTAATTATTTATAAGTAGTACTGATAAGTACTTATAAGTACATGTAAGTACATACATTCTGTGAGTAGGCTGTTGCCCTTGAATGAGATTCCATCATTCAGTACAGTGAATTAATCTGAATTCCCCTAGTACTTATGACACTTTGGTGACTTTAAATTGACAGGAATTGCTGATAAACTCTGATGTCTTCCCTAAATCATGTTCCACCTCCCCGTATTGCTCTCTCTTGCCGGGAACAACACGGGAACATCACAGTGACTGGCCATGAAACTGTACTAGCCCATTCACTGATGATACACATTCAGCAGCGAAACAGTTGGTTTTGGTTGTTTTTTAAATCCAAACAGTCATTTAGTGTTTCCCCTAGGGTACATGTTGGCTTAAACTTACTGTTAAATTTCTAAAGTACATAGAGAAATTGACAGCAGCTTAATTTGTTCTGAGCAGAGGAGCAGTGTTTACCACATTTAATCTTCAACTTTTTATATTTAATTATCTTCCTTTCTTTGATTATTCAATAGTATACTGAATAATTCCTGAATCCAACATTTCGGCTCCCATGAGTCAAAATTTCAGGTTTTGTAATGCATGCTTCCCTGAATGCAGATGCCGGTTCAGAGCCATACGATCAGTTTTTAAGAGGTCACTTTTGATATATATTTTAAAAGAACAGAAAAAGCGACTAGATTTTTAAAAATAGAGGAAGTATTATAAAGAGAAAAAGAAAAATCAAATCAGCAAACAAAGAATTTTTCCTGAATTTGATGATGAAGTGGCAAATAATTCAGAACCTTTTCTTCCCTTTGTGCCTTTAAACCAACAAAGAAGCAAAACATATGTTGAAAAAATATGCCTGTGCATTATTTTTGAAGACTTGGCAAAACAGTCAGTGAAAAGCATTGATAGAAGGGCACCGGGCCAGTACTTTGCTGCCATTTTGTTTCCCTGTGGGGAAGCATCTTATTCTTTACCGAATAGGATATAATGCAAAATCCTACTGTGAACAGGTGACCAGTTTCTCTGTGGGAAAGAAGTGATATTTTACAATGCCTGTATTTGATTTTGGACATATTTGTGTGATTGTCAACCCCCATTTTACATAAGTATGTAATAGGTCAATTCTTATTGTTGAAAGAATTTCCAACACAGTACGGCTCCCTCATTAAACCTCTGGGAAACTGCACAACGCCTCTAGCACATTTGTTTAAATCAGAGTATTAGGCTGTTATTATACATGTGTCAAACGTTTCAGAATAATTTCATAGTTCTTCAAAAGGAAAAAAATTAATCATGACATTCTCAGTGATGACTTTTCTCTCTACCCACTGATGAAATACATCAAATTCCCGTAAAATGAAAGAAAACACACACCATGCCAAGTTAATGACCAAGAACAGGAAAACTAAGCTAATGCACAGCTCAGCAACAGGACCATGACTTTGTGTAGGGACCAGCACTTCTTACTGAGGACTTTCAGCTTGCCCTTCCTAGAACAAAAAGATTTCTCTGAGATCCCCTACCCCAGGCTTTCTTTCTGCCTTTACACTGTCTCATGCCATACGTTGTTGATGCCAAATATCTGGCACTTCAGGAGCAAGACTAATGCCAAGACCCAGCTGAACCTTGGAAAACACCTGGAAGGGCACAGGCCTCAGCACACAAGTGGGGCTCTGGCACAGCCCCATGGCTCCATGGTGCCCCATGTGCAACACAGCAGTGAGTTATCACCTACAAGTACAAACAGTCTCTACTCCATCCTCCACAATACACTTGCTTAGGAGGACAATTTGGGTGACTGAAGAAGAGAGAAGTCCTTCCTACCACCAGGGACTGCCTCAGTGGGCAGAGGAATGCCACCCTCCAAAGAGCAGCACTCCATGCCAGCCCTCAAGGATGCAGAGAGTCCTGTCTTGACTTGTCTCACCCCTCACAGCAGGGATGGGAAGGAAGCTTGTGAGAGTGCATGAGAGCCTGTGAGAGCAGGTAGCCCGTGGTGCAGACATGGGTAGAAAACCCTCAGTTGCCTTGAAATAGCCCAGCGAGAAGTTCTGAGAACATCTTCCTGGAAAAAAGCAGTAGGGCTTCACTGAGAACAGCTACTGATCAGGCAACAGCACAGTGCAAATATTAGAGGCAAAGCTGGTAACAGCTACTTTAAAAGTTACCCAACATTTCCTTCTATTTCCAGTTCCTGAGATCTCTGCCAATTTTTACCCTTGTGGGGTTTTTTGGGTCCTTTTTTTTTTTTCTTCATGGTGTCTGCCTCAGAGCACCTGAATTATTTAAGGGAGAAGGAATTTCAGTCAAAACAGTTCATTCATTTCTGAGATGAAGTTAGAGGAAAATGTTGTGCTGCCCTGGCTGAAAAATTCCAGTGCCCTTGCTTTCAGCAGCTCTTCCAATCTGAAGTGTGAAAGCTGTCCTCCATTAGGACAAATCATATATTTTATACACACACACACACAAACAAACATACCCCAACCCCAAACCAGCTCACACATGCTCAACAGAGACATTTTCATTCTTAGCATCTAAGTATATCTGTCCTCATTTGGCACCCCAAGAGCACTCGCTGACTAATAGGGCTCGCTGAAAAAAGTCCCATGAAATACATTTCTGTCCAACTATGTTCCTTTGTTGGAGCAGAAGCGCTTCGTGGAGATATCATTTCCTATTATGTTTTGATCTGGGAAGTTTCTCAGTGTTTTAAAACAAAATGTCATGTCTGCTGTTTGGAAAGAAAGGTGAAGAAGAAGGGATCTTTATCAGAAGTCTAAGCCTTCTGATGAGAAAACATCAATTCAGCAGAATCTCACTTCTCCAAAAGCTGAAAAACATGCAAAATGTCACAAAAATGAAGCTGCTCCTAAAGTTTGACCAAAACCATCCCCAATAACTTAAACTTAGGAGATACAAAAGCAGACCTGAGAGCAAGAGCATAGTGAGCACACTAAGATGGAGAAAGTGGTAACATTGGAAGAAGTGTAGGGAATAGGAAGAAGAGACTTTTTTGGAGAAAAAACAGGCAGCGATGGGGAAGAGAGGTCCATGGCTGGGCAAAATAGCAGAGATGACAAAAAAAACTGGAAACCCTAGAGATGTTCAGTATGAGGCACTCACATAGTGATGAGAGGGAGAGACCTGGTGCAAAACCACCTGCAAAAGCCAATAGTGAATCCTGGGTCAGCTTCACAATGCTGGTCAATCCACTATGTCAACCTGCTATGCAGTTTTTACTCCACCTTCTGAATCAAGTGAACGGCATTTGCATGATGGGTATGAAACCTTCCTGCCCATGAATCACATGGACAGGAACACATTGGTTAGGTGGTTAATTTCAGTTTATATTGTAAAAGCCAAGGAAACAGGTCAGTCAAAAAAGGTCATATCAGGGCTGGGAAATACCATAGAAGTAGCCTCCAGTGCTGCTTTGCCCTACCCTTCTTTCTGTGCAATGGCTGTGGTCACAAAAAACTGTATTTCTGAGAATCATGAGGCCCTCACTTCAATTTTCCATGCTCAGCACATACACACTGCTGTGCTGGCCTACGTTTGCTATAGAGACCAGATAACAGCACACAGGCTGGTCTCATCCTGCCAATGTCACACATTTCTGGGGAGATTGGAGGTGTTACTTCCTTGGGAATGGAGGGGATGAGGCAGCCTCTCTCAGGAGACACCTCACACTTCCCACGACAGGTTTCTGCAAGAGCCCTGGATTTGGTCCCTCCTGTGGGATGAGGAACAGTGGTGCCTCCAGCAATGCTGGGAGCCAACATGTCTTGAGGAGGAAGCAGGTCAGGAAGAAAGATACTGGCAAAGATGCAGCTTAAATTATACTACAGGTGGAGGTAGCAGCATGACAGGAAAGACAAAGGGGGTTTTAAACTATAGTTATATTCAGATACTGCTAAGAAACTCATGCTATTCTTATGAACATAATTTTCACTGTTTCCAGTGTTATATGCTACACATACTGTATAGTATTGTAAAAGTCTTTTCATCTGTGTAATTAATTGCATAAAAATTGCCTTACATTCTCTTGATGGACAGACAGTCTCTTGACTGTCTCTGAAAAGACAGCTGCATTTTGACTGATACTCAAAATACTCAAAGTACAGTCCATGCATCTAAATTGCAAAGGCAGAGAAATTGGCAGGTGGAGGAAGGGACCATCTTAAGAGATAACTGCCACTGACAGAGGAGAGATTCAGAGCAGCCCTGCAGAGAAGGACTTGGGGGTGTTGGTCAATGAGAAACTGAACATGAGCCAGCTTCAGTGTGTGCTCGCAGCCCAGAAAGCCAACCGTATCCTGGGCTGCATCAAGAGGAGCGTGACCAGCAGGTCGAAGGAGGTGATCCTGCCCCTCTACTCTGCTCTCGTGAGACCTCACCTGGAGTATTGTGTGCAGTTCTGGTGTCCTCAACATAAAAAGGACATGGAACTGTTGGAACAAGTCCAGAGGAGGGCCACGAGGATGATCAGGGGACTGGAGCACCTCCCGTATGAAGACAGGCTGAGAAAGTTGGGGCTGTTCAGCCTGGAGAAGAAAAGGCTGCGTGGAGATCTCATAGCAGCCTTCCAGTATCTGAAGGGGGCCTATAGGGATGCTGGGGAGGGACTCTTCATTAGGGGCTATAGTGATAGGACAAGGGGTAACGGCTTAAAACTTAAACAGGGGAAGTCTAGATTGGATATAAGGAAGAAATTCTTTACTGTTAGGGTGGTGAGGCACTGGAATGGGTTGCTCAGGGAAGCTGTGAATGCTCCGTCCCTGGCAGTGCTCAAGTCCGGGTTGGACAGAGCCTTGGGTGACATGGTTTAGTGTGAGGTGTCCCTGCCCATGGCAAGGGGGTTGGAACTAGGTGATCTTAAGGTCCTTTCCAACCCTAACTATTCTATGATTCTATGATTCTGTGACAAGTCATACCAAATTTAGCTACTCTTTAGCATTAGCTAAATGTCACTAAGAGGACTGATAGATATACAGAAATTCCACAGAATTTGCAGCTGCTATTTATGACAGTCAAAGAGTTAAAAAACTTTAAAGCAAGGAAAATTACAAGATGTAGACATACAGGTATAACACAGTGTGAGTGGAGATTTAACAGAGCTCAAGAAAGAATTAATAAAGACAAAAATCATTGAAGCTCTGTCTACTGTTTATGTGAGTAAAGACACCCAGCTGCAGTGTGAATCTGCATTTTTGTATACCATGAAGAAAACAGAAAAGAATTTTGATATGTGACATGAGATCACCACAGACTTCCTAAAATTGAGACTTCCTTGCATCAAAGCAAGGACAGACATTTTCTGGGTTCTTCTCAAGGTCAGAGCCAGTTCCTAGCAATACTGTAATATTGCATCATTGCACACCTGAGCTATGGCTAGAAACCTTCCTCCTAAGAAATAAATTCCTTACACTGAAGTAGTTGGCTTTGGTTACTTTTGCTTGACACCTCAAAAAAACATATCAGCCTCAAAGTAACACAAGTCAGGTGCACAATGGCACTGTCCAGAGAGGCCTCTGTCCCTTCACGGTTCTGTGGCTTTGAAAGGAGACTGCAAAAAGGAATGCAGACTAACATAAAATACAGCAAAGAGTGTCAACATCACACTACATTCAGTGCCAAGCAGAGCTTTACACTCCCTAAAACAGCTAGTAGTAGGAATGTGCCATGGCTATCTGCATCTCAGGATCACTTGGCCAACATGACCTGATCAGAACCCCACACTGGGTTGCTCCTGTTTCAGATTTTCCCTCTCTGGCTTTGTTCGCAACAACTTTAATAGTAGAAATGAGGTGGAACCCCCAGAGTGGATTTCTGGACTCATTATCTGCAATCCCAGCAATTTGGGAAGGGTGTGTGCAAAAGATGAATCAACACAGGGAAGATGCTCTTTGTCCCTTCCCAAGCTGGTCCCCTCTTTTAGGCAATGGTGCCTTTATGCTACCATCATGCAATGCCAAACACAAGTGGCACAAGTGTAAACCCATCCTGCCATGTAGTGCTGTCTTAAAAGGCACAGATAATACTACACCCAAACCCTTAAAATACCACACAATCCCTGAAATGTCAACTACATATTAAATTGCTAGTAATAAGAGAATAACCTCTGGTGTCTTATTTAAAGGTACACTGTTCAGACACCACAGTGATAGGCAGCCTATAAATACTCAGGTAGAGTTTTAGAGGTATGCATTCAAAATAGCATGCTGATCTATGTAAATCAATGGTGGAGTATGCATTGTTCCAAAAACCCAGCAACTGTTTAGAATTAATTGCACTCAGAACCTTACTAGCAAAAAAAGGAGGAATTAAAAAGAACAAACCAACAAACCACAAAGTGACACATATGTTGACATCAAACTGACTGTTACTGCTCATAGAAATACTTCGCTTTCAAAAAAACCAAAATCCAGGAATTTCAAATATGAATGCCAAGCAGATACCCAAGAACAGTGTGAATCACAGGTCCACTACACCTGCCATCCTAAATCCAAAACACAGAACTGTACCAACTACTAGAAAGAAAACCAACTCCATTCCACATGAAATCACCTCCTCAGAAAAATCAAAGGCAGGAAACCCATGGGATTCATGTTCATATTGGTACTGATTTTCCCCAGGTATGTAGGAGAAAACAAAAGAGAAGGACATTTCAGCATGGTTAACTAAACAGACATGGGTGAGGGACAGCACTCTTACAACTGAAAGCATTTTCACTTAAGCAATTGTTTTCTAAACTCAGCACACCACTTAATGTTTCTTGAAGGTGGGCTGTCGTGGTTTAAACCCAGTCAGGTAACTCATTCGCTCACTTCCCCCCCCCCCCCTTCTTGCCCTCCCCCTGCTCTCGGAGGGACGGAGAGGAGAATCAAAAAGAATGCAACTCCCGCGGGTTGAGATAAGAACAGTTTAGTAACTAAGGTATAACACAAATCACTGCTGCTACCACCAATGATAATAATGATAAAGGAAATAACAAGGGAAGAGAATACAACACCTCACCACCAGCTGACCGATAACTCGCCCCCCAAGCCCGGCCAAGCTCCGACCGATACCTCCTCCAACCCTGCAGTCTCCCAGCCCTTCCGGCTAACTCCCAGTTACATCCTGGGCATGACGTGCTGTGGTATGGAATACCTCTTTGGTCAGTTTGGGTCAGGTGTCCTGTCTCTGCTTCCTCCTGGCTTCCCCTCCTCCCTGGCAGAGCATGAGGCTCACAAAGTCCTTGGCCAAACCAAAACATCATTGTTATCAGCTCTGTTCCCAGGCCAAAAGTCAAAACACTGCACTGCACCAGCTACCAAGAAGGGGAAAAATGGCTGCTACTGCTGAACCCAGGACATGGGCAGAAGATGCCTTGAATAGGACCATCTCTAACCTGTGATGCCTTCACCAATAACTCCAGTTACCAATAGCTCTTGGGAAGAGGGTAGTAAAAATGCACAAGTTTTGAACCTTGCTCTCCAAACAGCTTAAAATCAGATCTGGTAGGGCTTTGTGTTATGGTACTACTTTTGGCGGTTCTGCCCCATGCTCCATCAAATCTCTTTGTCTCCATAGCTTTTCAATTCCTTTCCTAAATTGGTAATGAGCAGAGAACTGAAAATAGATTGCAGATGTGTGGCAAGAGGTCAGTAACATGATATACAGACATCATTTGTCATTGATGCAGAGTAGCCTATCAGCCTGTTGCAAGAACTATTTGCAGAGACACTACTTATAACATCTTTTTGGAAGTTCATAACAAGACAGTGACAATTACATCAGCAGCAATATAAGCAGTGTTTAGTCTTATATTCCTAAACTACAAAGGATTGGTCACAATTCATAAGGTAAGGCTGCATCTCACTAGAAGTGAGGAGTCCAATGGCTAGGCCTATGAACAGGCTCTGATACCTGGTACACGATTCCAATATTGGACCCAAAAGCCTTTCTCATGCACCAAAATCCCTAACTTGAATATGTTTCTGACTGTATCCAAAGCCACCAGAAACTTGGCTATGTTGAGCAATGAGGTACTTTGTTCCATCTGGCATTACCAAATACATTAGCACAGACAAGAGAACTGACAGAGAAAGGTAAGACTGGCTGCTGGCACAGCAGCCTGCTTCCTAACTAGCAGATGGGTAACTAAGGCTCTCACCTATGTAAGAGGATTCAAACCTGAATTTCCCAAGGAAATATCCTAAAATATTTTAAACCCCAGTGTGTGTGTGGCCCAGCAGGCATTGCATTGTGTATGGGAAAAGTGAACACCAGCTGGCACAGAGAAAGGGTTGTTCTCTATTCCCATGGCTGGGACAGCCTTTTTGGAAGGAGGAGATGGAGGTTTCAGTCAGTGGCCCAGTGAATATGTGTTATTGCTATATAAAGTTCCTGAGAACGTCATATCTATTTATGTCACCCCATTTAGCCTGTAAATCTCACCATAACATTGATGTCTAAAATGGGCCAGATGAATCACACTCAAGAAATGCTTGATTCTCCTCACTGACTAGAAGGGAGCCTAGACTGTAAAACTCAGCTGTAGTTGTCAACTCTGAAGATGGCCAAACTCAGATGAATCTCACCAAGAGCCACTCACAGTAACTTAATTATCCAACTTGTATTTAGATGACCAACTATCACCCACATCAGAGGGAGCTGAACAGGAATTAAGCTGCCTAGCACGCAGAGCTCACTGAGAATATGAGAGACAATGACTATCTTTACCTTCTTCCTTGTGTTATGCCAAATATATTATAAATGCTTAGCAACTTAGCAAGCACTGTTGTGGTACCAAGCTCCAAAGGATATCAGCAAGTGTCTGTTACTCCATTTGATAACTTCACAGCGCACTGAACAGCATTAATGAAGTTTAAGCAGTAAAAATAATAATATGGATATGAAACAAAACCTGTTTGACAAAAATGTACATCAGCTATGTCTCTAAAAGTGCTGTTGAGCAGAAGCCATCAGCAGTCAAAATTCAACCACTGAATTCTATTGCATACTATAGCCAAAAAAAGAATGATCATCTAAATGCTGTTTCATATAATGATTAATGAGAATTACCATTTATAGTGCTTGTTTAAGAAGCACAAACCGAATCATGTTTGTTAAAATGTACCTCTGGGCAACAAAATATTATTATGACAGTCAGTAGCAAAACATAACAGCCAGCAACATACATTTTAATGATATGTACATAATGGTTAGACTTAAATAATTGTGAAACATTTTGCCAGTCATAGTGTATTGTTTCTCTTATCTAAAGCCCCAGGAGCATATGAGAAGGGATAATGGTCATTCCTGGATCTCACCAGCTACAAAGGGTATGAAGCAAGGCTCACCACTGGTCTATGTTGGAACCATTTTTTGTCCTTATTCAGCAACCACCAATTTCCTTATTGACTTTCAAATTCAAATTTTGTCATGCTTCTATGAAATGCACCAACATAAGGTTTTTCTTAAAAACAGATTAAACGTTATTGTGATTACCTTTTTATTACTCCAAGCCTGAGAATATTGACCTTTGTTTTGAAGCCTAACCTTATTTTTCATGCTTTTCAAGTTTATGTGAGGCTGTCTGTTTGATACCCATACATGAAAATTTCATATTGTTGGCTGTGCTCTCAATAAATTATTTAGCAGGTCTGAATATTACCGCAGTGTTCAGATTTTCAGAAGAGTTTGGTAAATCCCTTTATTCTGCTGTCCTGAAAAGACAAACAGCTACTCTATACACAACTAACAATAGCATTAAAAAATAAAATGAAGGCTGGCTTGGAAGAGAGCAAGTATAATTATCTACTGGGAATTTATTATAACTCAGTAATATCTAAACATTTGCAAGAACTTTTGTGTTAATTTTAGCTAAGGAAGCATGCCAACTAAAACCAGGCTGTTGAACATGTTTACCTCAGGCTAAAAGAATACAAATCCTCATATAGACAAATGAATTATGATAAGCAAATAATGCCAAGTGCATAAGTTCCAGTGATACCAGAGAATAACGAAGCATCTGGCTGCTCCAGCTTGGGTGGGAGTACTGCTCACTGGGAAAAACTGTCTGGATAGCCAGGCCCAAAGAGCAGTGGTGAAGTAAAATTCAGTTGGTGGTCAGTCACAAGTGGTGCTCCAAGGGCTCAGCACTGGGGCCAATTCTGTTTAATATCTTTATCAATGATCTGAACAAAGGGATTGAGTGCACCTTCAGTAAAGTTGCAGATGACACCAAGTTGGGAGGGAGTGTTGATCTGCTTTCAGTGTAGGAAGGCTCTGCAGAGGGATCTGGATAGGCTGGATCAATGGGCTGAGGCCAGTTGTATGAGGTTCAAAAACGCAGTCCTGCACTTGGGCCAGAACAATCCTATGCAATGCTACAGGCTTGGGAAAGCTGCTTGGCAGCAAACGACCTGAAGGACCAGCTTGTGCCCAGGCAGCCAAGAAGGCCAAGTCCCTTCCAGCCTAATTTTCCTGACACCATCCAGCTACCGTTGCTTTTGAAGTACAAGAAACAGGGCATGCAGAGAATGAGCCCCACATTCCTTCTGCATGCACTCCCATCTCTTGCAGTACACTGGCCTGTGACATATAATAGTCATCAATGAACTATTAAAACATCTATTTAAATAATTGGATTTGTACTTTTATAGCTTCAAGTGGCAAGAAGCACCATAATTCTATTCTATAATGTGTGAAAGTTTTTTCCCTTTATTTTTTAAGCCCTCTTTTCTCCAAAATCTTGCATTTTCAGTAACAGCCAAACATGTTTGCTTTACCAACAGCATTCAGTATCTATAGGAATCTTTCACATCTCTCTCAACCATCCCTTTTCCCAATTTGAGGAAACTTACTTTAGCCTCCCATTACATATAAAGATTTTGCCTCTCTCCAATCATGTAGTTTTACTATGATTTTTTCAAACAGAAGCAACCAGATCTGCCCACAACACTGAAACCTGGGCATATCATTTAATGCACACCCAGTGGCAAAACAATGCTGCTGTTTTACTCTTTACTCCTTTCCTCCTAATTCCCTTCATTTTAACAGTAACACAGTGTTAAACATTACTACCTTAAGCATCATGCTATATGATGCTGTTTTACTCCTTTCCTCCTAATTCCCTTCATTTTAACAGTAACACAGTGTTAAACATTACTACCTTAAGCAACATGGTATATGATGCTGTCACCTTGCTGTTAAGCCCCCACGATCACTTTGACCACTCTTAACTTCAGGCATTGAGCCTTGACAATGACACTTCTTCCTCACCAGACTCAGTCCTCCCTCCTCCTTGTGTGATATAAGTCAGGTGAAAGCTGGCACAGCTCTTATAATTTAGATGATGAACAAGAGTGAGTAATAAAGTTTCTAACTCCACTTATCTTTAATATATTTGTGCTTATCTTTCTTAAGCCAGAGCTTAACAGGATTGCTTAATGGACCGCAGTAATAAAAGACCTTAAATAACCTGGTGCTTTGCAGTCTAAATAGGTTGGGCACCCAATACATAGCAGCTGTGCATTGGACGTGCCGTTGGGTTTTTTTAGCATCAGACTGGGAATTCATCTGCTTGAATGTGAACAGAACAGTTTCCTCCTCACCCAAACTGCTCATCTCAGAGTCCTTTCTATACAACAGATCTGCCCCGCAGAGTCAGCAGTATCTGTGTCATGGCCTGCCCAGCCCAAAAGTAGATACCAAATCAGATTCTGGGAGAGGTTGCTATAGCCCCCTGGGGAGCAAGGGAGTGAAAATGCATGAAAGTCCTGATTAGAAGAGAAAAAGTAAAGAAAAGGAGTACAGAAAATAAAGACTGAAATGCACCAAGAGATGCTAAGAACCACGAGCAGAAGAGGACCAAAATACATGATGCTGATTATTATAGGAACAGGGCATGAGAGTTTAAAAACGTGATTTAATTTTGCATGTGTGATTCATGCAACAAAATAATTCTGCTTAAGCACAGTCCCTCATTTAGTTGGTGCAGAATGCTATTAAAAAAAAGCCAGACAACCCCCATCCATAAACTGGCACAAAAATACAAAATAGCCTCGAGATTGATTGACATTCTAAGTTAGACAGGATAGAGTAAATGAGGGTTCATATGGGAAAAATATAGTAGGGTTTATACTAAATATAAAGCAGTATTTATACTAAGTTCTGGCATATGAATGATGACTGGAGTGCAATAAATGGCATAATAGTATTGTAAAGTCTAATCAAGGAAAAATTCTTATTTCCAAAGGTTTAAATCAGAACAGCATGTACAAGAATCTGAGAAAAAAAAAAGAAGAAATATTCACTAGATCCTTGGCATTTAAAACACACTTAATGAAAACTGAGTCAAAGAATTAAAATAGTGTGCTTGAGAAACAAAATTCCTAAACTAAGAGCAATATTAAAGCTCAGTGGCATGTTTGTCTTATCTTTATGGATAGGTGGCGAAATGGGTCAGAGGCAGAGATGGTCACCATAATACAATATGTATGGTTATCCTTTACATTGTAATTCTTTACGTTGCGGTTTGTAAAGGCTAAGCGCACCAAATAATTAATGGCTTCTTCACTAAGGTTATGACTGTAGGTATATCATTTTACGGCGAGTGGTTTGTTCTTTGTTTTAGGTTTGTGTAACGCTCAACTACTGAGCAAGAAAGACCAAGGACTGGAACAGCAGGACTGTGGCAGGCTGTGATTAGGAAACAGTTGGCATGGCTTTGGGGGAAAAATCCACAAAGTGCCCTCTTTCTGTTTTGCTTGGGAAAGGGTTGGAACTGAAGATGAAAAAGCTCCCTTCCTGACTCCTGTTTCTAGACATTTTTTAGCAGATCCTTTGCTACCTTTAAACGCTCACAAACATCTGAGCTCAATGTTCTGATAAAGCAACCAGCCAAGCCATGCACAAACAGAAAAAAGTAACTGCAGAACCAAGACGTTTGTTGGATAAACTTGTCCTTGTCATTTAGTTGCTTGTTAAATACTTTATACACACAGTTGATTCCCACATGGTCACTTTCTGTTCTTAAAAAAAGCAACAGGATAGTTCTTGTCCCTGGTGTGCACAACTATCCCAGATAATACCAGTACAATTTCCCCTAGCACATAACAGACTTCTAACAAATTAGTTCATGTCCTTTTTCCATGCTGAAATTCTTTCTGCTCCATGCATCCCAGTGAAAGAGATAAGTATTCACAGCCATGTCCCTGCTATGACATATCTTGTTAGAAGAAGCATGCACTTGGCTCTCTAGACGAAAAATCCCACAGCTGCCTGCCTCGGTTTGCTGCAAGCCTATGGCCCCCAGGGTTGTGCACTGTTGTGTCACAAAGGTCTTCATGTCCCACAGGACACAATTACTATTAAGTTCCTCCGGAATAAGTGATGTTCTGCATACTATGATAGGAGGGTGGCAAGGGATAAATGGTAAATACGTTAACCCTAATTTTTCAGTGTAGCCTGGACAGTTTTCGTGCAAGTAATCAGCATAGCAACTTTATGTCATAGCGATAGTGCTCAGAGCAGATACACCTTAGGCAGAGAGGAATCAGCTGGGAGGAAAGGAGCTAAGGCATACCTCATGTTTTAGGGCTTTGCTGTTGGGAGCATGAAACCTGTGCTCTTTGGCAGTAAAGAGTTTGAAGAGGACTGCAATAAACGTATCAAATGGGTAGGATATCACATGGCATGTCATAGAATCACAGAATAGTTAGGGTTGGAAAGGACCTTAAGATCACCTAGTTCCAATCCCCCTGCCATGGGCAGGGACACCTCACACTAAACCATGTCACCCAAGGCTCTGTCCAACCCGGACTTGAGCACTGCCAGGGATGGAGCATTCACAGCTTCCCTGAGCAACCCGTTCCAGTGCCTCACCACCCTTACAGTAAAGAACTTCTTCCTTATATCCAATCTAAACTTCCCCTGTTTAAGTTTTAACCCGTTACTCCTTGTCCTATCACTACAGTCCCTAATGAAGTGTACCTCCCCTGCATCCTTATAGCCCCCTTTCAGATACTGGAAGGCTGCTATGAGGTCTCCAAGCAGCCTTCTCCAGGCTGAACAGCCCCAACTTTCTATCCTGTTACTACGTAGTCAAATGTTTATTTGAGATTCAATATTTCCATTCTTTCATGTCAATTTGAAAAGTCTCAAAAAAGCATGGAAAAGTGAGCTACCTGGCAAAATTAAGATGTACAACTAGCAAAGCCACTCTCAAGAGAAGAGGTTAATAACAGGAAGAACTAAATTAATTGCCACAACAACTTGTACTGGTATCCTCAACAAGAAGCCAAGCTAGCCAAGAGCCATGATAGCTAGCAGATCTATGCCAAAAGAAAGAAAACTCACAAAGACGTTTTTATCTTCCCAGATTTTCCTCGTCAGTTTGCCAGTAAAAATATTAACAGAAAAACCAAGAAAGCACATCTGTACATCTTCTACCACATTAGCTGAGGTAAATGCATATTCTCCTACCCAAAATCTTAAGAAACTTGGACTTTGCTAAATAAGACTCTTCCAGAAATATTAGCAAAAATTAGAGCAGTGCCTATATTATTTGAACATGTATTATCGCAAATATGAAAAGGCAGAATAATGAAGGGATTTTAGAAGACTAAAATGCTTAAAATTTCATAAATGATAAAATATTCTTACTATGTCTATTTTTCAATGAAAATTTAATACTTTGATCTTCCCAAGTATCATTTCAGCTTAGAGTTATATACTGCAGTCCATGTTGTTGAACTGAAACAAAAAGGAGTATTTTTGATTTACAGCAACATTTAAATGTCCTTCCCAAACACTTTGTGCTGCATGCTCCCTTTACCTAGGGCAGGCACTTTCCTATTCTTTATGCTTCACATTTTACAGCCTAGTCCATACATTCAGCCTACTGACAGAGTAAAGGCAGTAAGATCCCAGCCACAGACTTTGTGCTACTACATAACAAAACAAGAAAATGAAATGAGGTTGAGGTTAGAAAGAATAAAATGTATTAAATGAATTTGGAAAATAAAAAAGGCAAAAAAATATTTTTACTTGAGTCAAACTCCCCCTCCCCAAAATGTTTTGTTTTTAATTTAGAAAACAAGTGTCAAGAAAAATTGAGGGTTTTTCCCAAGAAAAGCGTTCATTCTGCAAAAGCTGTGGTTTCTACTATAAAGTATTCCTACTGGAACTGCATTTTTTCAATTTCCCAGAAGGCAAAAGGTCATATTATGTGATTTCCACTGGTTTTAAACTTACACTTCCTCACCCAAAGACAACTTCCTAGGGCTAAAACTATGCCTCTCATCCTTGTAATGAAGTAGAGAGTGTACAATCTCCTCTCCTTCACGTTCCCACAGTTTTCCAAGGGCAAGGAGAAATACATGCTACAGACACAGATTATGTCTACCTACCTCAGAAAGTTAGATAGCAAAAAAATCAAGACATTTAACTCAAGCGAATGCTCTTGGAACTGGTAATTATGGATGCACATCTGGGCATTAACTTGTAGCATTATTGTGTTCATTCTCTTCTCTGTTAAACTTCAAGTTTTCTTTCTGCAGCAACCAGAATTATGTGTGGTGCTGTAGGGAAACACCCTTCAAAAGGGGAAAAACACTGCATCAAAGAAAGATTTCTACCTTGGACCACAGCAAATTGCTTTGTTAGCCTATTATTATACTCAAGGCATTCTCAGGCAGCTGGGCCTCATTACAGGCAATGGAGCTTTAGCCATTAACTTCAGAGAGATCAGGATAAAGCCCTGAATGCAATGAAGGTAATTTAAAGCATGTTAAGCAAGAAAATGAAATGGTATAGAGCATTGCTAATGCCATATGCTAAACATGCTTCCTGTTGAGTGCTTGAAGACCATATATGCCTTGGGAGAGATGCTCCTACAGGGTTTTTGTTTTCTTCCAGTTTGGTGGGGCACTGCCCTGATGCAGGCCTTGTCATGCTACAGCAGAATGAGGTAGATGAGGTAGATGAGATCCATCCCTTCTTCCTTGTTGCACCAGTCCCAAATAGAAGAAATATTTCCAGAGAAAGCATCATTGCAGAAAGTAGCTTTTGGGGGAAGAAAAATATGTGGCCAAGTGTTTGCCTATACAGGATTTGCAGATTTGTTTGTTGTGAGTTTTAACAGCACTGATACAGAAAACCAGAACATAAATGATACAAGCTTTTGGAGGTCAGACCAGACCTAGAGCTATGTTTCTAATATATCTATAGCCTTCCACACACCACAGGTAAACATGAGGTTATTTGATCTGCTGCACTACAAAAGAGAGGTCTTGGGAGAGGCACATGTAGATGGACAATGCAGAGTGCTGCCAATATGGGATAAAACACTCAGAAGTGGTCAGCAATTCCGGGCCCTTTCAGGCCAGGAAGGACAAGAATGTCCAAGCCTAGGACCAGGGAGGGGGAGCGTCTTATCTGAGTATCCCTGCTGAGTCCTGCTGTGGTTTGTCCTACTAGAGAACAAACCAGCAAGGCAGAGACTTCAACAGAAACAATTCACAACTTTATAAAGCTAAACCCAAACTGACTTATGCTACTTCCAGCCCTACTTGCTGGCAGTGTTGCCCATAGGGTGCATTTCCCAGGTCTCTGAATGTGGTAAAGCTGTTTTGTTTTGGATCTGATGTGAATTTTGTGGAATACTGAAGGGGAGCTTTCCTAACCTACCAAAACTCATAGGCAGAACCAAACTTAAAAAAGCACCTTCTTAGGAAGTTAAACATTTTAGAAATCTTAAAAAAGAAACCCTTTCTTCACCATCATTGATTCAGCTTGCTCACCATTACAGCATCCTTTTTTAAACTCATTTGAGGTTCAGCAGCCACAAGCCAACATGCCTGCCAGGTCCATCCTGCCTCCAGAGATACTCTGCTCTATAAGCAGAGTAAGTTTAAGTGCTCTATAGGCAGACAGAAACAGCCTCATGCTTGCAGGCCCTTGTCCTCATGGGGGACTTCAACCACGCTGATATCTGTTGGAAGGACAGTACGGCCTGGCACAAGCAACCCAGGAGGTTCCTCAATTGTGTAGAAAGAAGGCAACTTCCTTCTGCAAGTAATAGAGGAGCCGACAAGGAGAGGTGCGGTGCTTGACCTCGTGCTCAGCAACAGGGAAGAGCTCGTTGGAAATGTGACGCTCCAGGGCAGCCTTGGATGCAGCGATCATGAGATGCTCCGAATTTGAGATCCTCAGGACAGTGAGAAGAGCGTGCAGCAAGCTCACTGCCCTGGACTTCAAAAGAGAAGACTTTGGCCTCTTCAGGAACCTGCTTCGGAAGGTTCCATGGGATACAGCCCTAGAGGGCAGAGGGGCCCAAGACTGTTGGTTGATATTCAAGGATCACCTGTTACAAGCTCAGGAGTGTTGCATCCCAACCAGAAGGAAGTGCAGCAGGAGGGTCAGGAGACCTTCTTGGATGGATAAGGAGCTTCTGAGGAAAATTCAATTGGAAAAAGAGGCTTATAATAAGTGGAAGCAAGGACAGGTGGCATGGGAAGAGTACAGGGATGTTGTCCAGGAAGTTAGGGACCAGGTTAGGAAAGCTAAGGCCCAGTTGGAATTAAACTTGGCTAGGGATGTTAAGGATAACAGGAAGGGATTCTGTAGGTACATAGCAAATAAAAAACAGGCTAGGGAGAATGTAGGCTCCCTCAGGAAGCTCTCAGGAGAACTGGCTACACTGGATTTGGAAAAGGCTGAGGTTCTGAATGACTTCTTTGCCTCGGTTTTCACTGGCAAAGGCTCTGACCACACCACCAGGTCTTGGAAGGCAGACACAGGGACTGTGAGAATGAAAATCTTGGGCCCACTGTAGGAGAGGATCTGGTTGGAGACCATCTTAAGAACCTGAATGTGCACAAGTCCATGGGCACTGATGAAATCCATCCATGGGTCCTGAAGGAGCTGGTGAATGAAGTTGCTAAGCCACTGGCCATCATATTTGAGAAATCATGGCAGTCAGGTGAAGTTCCGGATGACTGGAAAAAGGGAAATATAACCCCCATTTTTAAGAAGGGGAAAATGGATGACCCAGGGAATTACAGACCAGTCAGTCTCACCTCTCTGCCTGGCAAAATCTTGGAGCAGATTCTCCTGGAAGGCATGCTAAGGCACATGAAAATCAACAAGGTGCTTGGTGACAGCCAGCATGGCTTCACTAAGGGGAAATCCTGCCTGACCACTTTGGTGGCCTTCTGTGATGGGGCTATGGAACTGATGGACAGGGGTAGAGCAGTTGATGTCATCTACCTGGACTTGTACAAAGCGTTCGACACTGTCCCACATGACATCCTTGTCTCTTGGACAGAGACTTGGGTGATATGGTTCAGTTTGAGGTGTCCCTGCCCATGGCAAAGGGGTTGGAACTGGATGATCTTAAGGTTCTTTCCAACCCTAACTATTCTGACTCTATGATTCTATCATAAAGCTCATTCTTCAGCTTTTTAATGAAGTTTGTTCGTTGCGAAACAACACAGCTCCAAGCTGATCAAAGTTTAACCTCAGCCTAAATCCAGGACTCGCCTAGCAGAAATATCCTCCCCAGAATATTTCTGCATTTCTAAGGAAATGCTTAAGTGTTGCAAAGACAAAATTTCAGCTTCCAGCTCACTGAGTTTGCACACATTTTAGTTGAACTGTATTTTTGTGAAAGGTACACTTATGACAGCTGCTCCCAGTTAGACTTTAGGTGATTGATACTGAAGTAGGTTTTATTAAAGAATGAACAATAACTGCAGAAGGTCCAGACATTAATATTAACCTGCAATAAAAGGAATTATGTTTAAACCATTCCTAGAAATAAAAGATGAGTACCTGGTCCTACAGTGCTGAAAGAAGCTCATAGATTAAATTATATCCAATCAGGCAAAATACAGATATTAAACATTTATGAGCAGCTCTGATATTCTGAATTAATCAGTTCTGCACATTTAAAAGTTTCAATATTTAATGCTGCTACCTCAACAGTCCTGCAGAAATATTAAACTTCTGTACAGTCCTTTGAAAGAAATATCAAGAAATTTTACCACACACAACATCTAAATTGGGGCTGTAGGTTTTGTGCCGGGCTGCGTTTTGTGGAGAACCATGATTATAATGTATTGAACTCCAACTGAAATTCTCGATGTTTTCACCACAGATGAAACAGGAATAAGTACAGTAATACTGAAAATAACAATAAAGCCGGGGTAAGCACCTCTACAATCTGATTAAGTCTCCTAGGCATGATGGATTACTCAGGAAGGCTTACTAATATCATACTTTCATGAAATCTCTCAGATGAGTGTAAATGGCACGCTAAAGGCATTTTAGATATTGTAGCGTATTAGTGTTACTGTGTTAGTATAGTAAATCTTCTCCAAAACTCCAGCTGTGGTAAGCAAAAATATATATAGATATTTATCTGTCCAGAAATTTCCTCACTGCAAAAAGCAAACACTCTGAAATTTATCTTCACTGCTCCTAATGACGGTAATTTTAAATACAATATATAGGAACTGTTATAGTCATTTATTATTAGTTTTAAAATACAGTGTTTAAAAACATATTTAAGTTGAAAATGAAGACATGAAGACCTTCTTTAGAAGAGACAGAGTCATGTATGATAACAATTCCATTATTAGAATGCTTGCTTTGATTACAAACATATTTCTGAAATTCTCTGCTTTATTCCTCCTGAATAAAGTAAAAATTCCTTGGAAAATTCCAGATAAAACACTACAAAAATACTCTACTAAAGAACTGCTGAGGTTTGGTGTAAATTTTAAGAGGACAACAAACAGTGGAAAGCCTACGCTATGAACACATGCTCATTTTCAAATCGCTTAGAGTGACAGTTTGGAGTTAAGATTCTGCAACATCTGATCTCCCTCCCATCTCTTTGCCCCTTGTCAGTCAGCATAAATTCCATATATAGCTATCATTTTGCATGGTCTTGACTGCATTTTCATTGTAGGCCACAAAACTGACATTACCATATTATAAATCTAAAAACCACTGGTAAGTTCAAAGAGCATAGCTATCAGGGGTACACTATCATTTTAGGCTATAGCACATAAAAATCAGCGTATGTAGGTTATTAGCCAAGCCTGTCCTCCCCCACCCCCCCATACCAGCTATTCTTAAGAAAAACAAACTCAAGAAAACCTCCAAAACCAAAATCAAAATACCAAATATCAGGAAGAGTTCTCAAACCTTTATTTTCCATTAATTTCTGAAGAAATACAAACATCATCCTTTAATGTCATTCCCTTTTAGTAATCAAATCTGCCACAGAAGCTCACACTTAGTAGATGAAACAGAGAAGCTCTGCTTCAGTCCTTGCACCACTCTGTGCTCCTGCTAACCCATACTCACAGCCAGAAACCTCAAACAACCAAAGCTCCCACACACAAAAGCCCCTGCCCCAGACATTATTACCCTTTGCTGATTTCACAACATTGCTGGTAAGTAAACTGAAAAAAAAAAGAATACTTCTGTCCCCTAATGAGATGCTTGTAAGCACCAGCCTGGGTCCTTTACAGAACCAGTTAAAATAGAAGCAGATCCTTCATTCCCAATGGTGAACATCATTGTCCAAGAGCATACACACACGTGGAACAGTATTGCTGCCAAATGCTTTGTAAAGGGTTGTGTTTCTGTGAAAAACAGAGAGGAAATTATGGGGAAGTTAAGAGAAAAGACATGAAAGAAAATGCAAGGACACAATTTGAATAACTATGATGAGCCCAATTCTTGTGTGAACCTGATTTCTTTTTCTCCTACAAGTGATTTGTTCATATGATCCTCAAAATAACATAAAGATCTAAAAAGAGATAATCTTGGTGATAGTAGATCAATGGAGAGGTGTTACTACCATTGCATCAAAAAGGAGCAAGTAATAGATAAGTCACAACAGTCACAGTGGAATACATGACAAAGTGACCCTTGAACAAGGGTTCAGAAAGAGTTTAAAACCAAACCAATATGACAAACCAAAACTGTCACAAAAGAATTTCTGGAACCTTCTGGGTTGGTTGGTTGGTTTGTTTGCTTGTTTCCAAAGTCATGGAGTGCCTTGCAGATAGATGGGATTCCTCCTGAAACAGCCACAGCAGACTGGGGGAAGCCCATTTTTGGTCCAGAATGGTGCATTAATTGACCAATTAGCAGCCTGACCTGATTGCACAGACTAAGCTTTTCCCCAAAACAGGAGGGTAGGAAAATTTGGACTAACTTGGAAGATGCTAAAAAAGAAAAACTCTAACAAAGACCTGAAGAGATGAGCAATCACTCTGAGAAACAGATGAATTACAAACCACAAGGGCACCAGCACCTGGATGTTGAGTTCACTTAACCACAAGATTTCTCTAACAGCAAACATTCACCACATTTTAGTTCTCTGAATGCACACATAGCTGTCCCAGAATGGAAAGTTCTGGGTATCCCCGGTAAGTGACAGAATAACATTTAGAGGGAAGCCCATGAGCTCAGACAGTTTGATCAATTCAAACTCATGCATAATGTATGAGAAGACAAACAAAATTTCCATAACACCCAGGAGTGGTTGTGTTAGGAAAAAAATAAACCTCGATATGAATTTCATTGTATTTCATAGATACATCTTCCTCTGGACAATAATATTCACATCCACACGTGGCACAATGCCCACATGCAAATTCTGGAGAAGGCCACCAGTCTGAGTTGGTCAGACACAGTCCAACAGTAGGAAAGGAGGAAAAGAAAACAGCAATTCTGCATTACAGAGGGCCTGAAGAGACCTCTGTTCCTGGCATATTAGAACATAAATATGGAGTCAAAACCAAATTATTATGGAACGACACTTGTATCTACACGGGTGAACTTGGACTTACAGACCAATATCAGAGAAATGAAGTTTTCAAATACATAATATGGACTGCAAATGAAAGAACAGTGGATACTGGCTTGGGCATCACCATTGTTTCAAAAGACATAGGAAAACAGCTGGAAAGTGAACCCCTTAATGTCTGTGTATGTTGCTGACAATGCGGGGGAGATAGCTCACCCCCTTGAAATGTGGGAAAACAGGATTTAATTGGAACTGATAGGAATTTGAGAAGATTCTGACAGTTCAGAAAGCACACGATCTAATACCTTGTTCAGACTTAAGAATGGCAAAAAAAAAAAAAAATAAATCCCACCAAACCTGTACAAGACAAATGTATTAAAAATGAAGTGCATTAAGATGTAGCTCCTCAAGATCGCTAAGTAATTTGCCATTCTGAGCAGTGGTCTGATACCTTCCCAGGCAGAAACAAAGGCAACACGAAAGGGCAAAAAGTGGCTAAACTCTTATCAGAGGCTCAGTATCTCAGGGGAATTTAGCTGCTAAAATTTCAGTTCATTCAAGACAGCAGTCCATCCATTTGCAAACTGATACTGAAAAGCTACCGAAAATAAAGATGGGAACTGAGGCTATAAAGGTGAAAGCAGACATAGGAAATACTAGAGTGAGAAAGCTGTAAGGACAAAGGAAGGTCTCAGACCCTCTCATGCACTTGTCCCAGCCCAGTGGGTTTACATTTAAGGAAAGAGCAGCAGATAGTTCTGTGTGAGCATCAGTATTCACTTTCCTAATCAACAATCACAATTAAGAAATTGTATTGCAACAAATCACACCACACTAATACGCCGTAGAGGATGAGTATGGAGAATCAGCTTTCTGTGAAGCACAGAGAACTAAATGGAGATACTTGAAAGGCTTCTTAACCTGTTAGCATGGGCAGATACCCTGGATATTGTAACAGGTTTAGCGTGCTTTCCCCAAATTGACCTGAAGAATGGTAAAGAGCCAACGGAAATAGATCCAAATGGTAAGGAAAGCACAAATTTCACAAGTCCACAAATCATCACCAATTTGTATTGACAAATGTTTCTTTACACCTGTGTAAAGGGTGACATAATCAGCCTTTCTTGGCTGGTTGCTGTATCTAGAGCATATCCTAAGGCAGGGATTGGCAGAAATTAAATTAAGGGAGCATGGGAAGTCACTGATGTGCACATACAGAAATCAAATATGGAAATAAATATCACGTATATAGCACAACAGACGTACCTATGTCATTCTAGTGACTGATACATAACTAAGCATCTTACTTGCAAACCAAGTTCCTTCAAACTTATCACAAATCTAACCATAAAAGGGAAGAAACCTGCAGGTCCCAACAGGTAGGTCAATGAGTTACACACATAAAGAATTGAGTTGAAAACTGCACAAGTTTAAAATGCTGATTTTTTAAATCAACTAGTAATTATGAAATAGCCATATGTAAGTCTGCCAAACATCTGTGCACCATTTTAATGAAAGAAAAACTTTAATAAGTATTGATCAAAATGGTAAGGTTGTTGGAAATTCATAAGCAAAACCAAAGAGGCATGTGAAATGAAACTGTCTTCTAGCTACAGCTAGAGCAGCCTGTAGATCCTTCTGTGCTTGGGGGGGGTCAAGGAAATAATACCAGTAGTGTAATTGTAAAGCACATTGGAAAGGCAGGTGCTGCAGTTCATTGTTATGCTAAAAGAACTCCTAACAATCTTCTACAGCAATTGCAGCTGTCTTTCTTTTTACAAATGTAGGACAATTATCCATCTGATTAGCAAATGTAACCACCTGCAGCTAACTGGTTTACCAGTTCAGCTACTTCCAAGGATGAAACGTCTTCAAAAACCAGGCAAGTTAATGCTAAAACTACAATACACTTCAACAGTTTCATACTGCAATAATACTTCAAATGGCTCTGGAATTATTTGCACTCTGGTAGAAGTGCTCAGAAAATGGTTTTCCAAAGTGTGTCCTAAGAATAGCCTCAGTAAATTTTAAAATACCAGGTAGCTCAATCAGTATTCTATGAAGGACAACTATTATAACCACATTTTTATTACTAAATATATCCATCACACTAAAGGCACCCAGGCACCTCAGAGAACACATTTAAATATATACAGCCATTATGCATGGCCAAGTTCTCATCCTGCACGCTTCCCCCCCCCCCCCCCCCATGATGGTAGTCTTGCTTCGTATATGAAAAAACTGTTCCTCTTCAGTATTCTTCACCTGGGCCTGTAAGACCCTACTCAGACACTTGTCCAAAGCCGTTTGACAGCTGAGTATAAAATATTATTAGTTTTTTCATTAACTTAAGTCATAATGGTAAAGGACACGGAGGGCAAATTTTCTATCTGAGCTGTCAAATTTTCATGGCAATTTTGATAGAGTGACCTTGCTCTTCCACTTAATCTTACCCAGGGATCTAAATATTTAGCAATATAGACAAATTACCTCAGTGTCCTCCTGTGAGATGTCCAAGTAAAACCGAAAAAGTTACAGTTTGGGACACAGATTTTCATTAAGATCTTTAAAGTTTCTATGTATTCATTGGCTTCAAAGTAATTTGCAGATCACACATTTTTCTTCCTCTTTCCTTATCCCACCTTAGATTTCTGTATGTCCCATCAGAACATATTCACATTTGAAATCTGTTATTTATTTACTCTTTTAGCTTCTCTTTAAAGCTGAACATGAGCTTTTCCCACTCCTATTCTGCTTCCTCCCTTTTAAGAGAAGACAGTCAAGGAAGGAACATTTCGTACTGGGTACATCTTATTTCTATGCAGAAAAAAGCATAACAGAACCAACCACAAATGTGTTTCCTCAACACTACTCTCACTAACTGTTGATCCTACTAGGTGACTTCAACTAAATGCAACAAAAAGGTAAATCTGAAAACTACTGTGCATCTGTAAATCCCCTGAAATATCAGTGATGCGAGGAAGTTGTGCGGTCCCCTTCACTTCCCAAGCAGGAAAAGGCAGTCACAGCCACTTCAGTAGACACCAGAGAACCTACACGCCACAACACATTATGTATCCTCCAGCTGCCCCATTCCAAGCTTGCACCTCATCAGAGGAGGACTAATTTCCATGCGAGACACAAAGCTGCAGGGAATCGAGCTCCTAAATTCCCCTCTGTGAATTGCTGGGAGAAGGGAGCTGTTTGTGGGGTTGTTTCCAGTTCTTTGCTCTGTTGGTAACAGACAGCCCTTTGCTTTAATCTTGACATAACCACATAAGAGCTCACCATCCTACACAGTTATGACTATCATACATGAAACTATCCAGGGGAACATGGTTTGTTTTCTATCATTTAAAAGTAATAATACAACTATGATTAGATTTTGTTAGTCATGAATAAAATTTTGTTCTAATTTCTGGCGAAAAATACAAAAACTATGCTGCACCTTGTAAACAATTTCCCCTCCCAAAAAAATAGGATAAAGATCAAATTACAAAGGTACTATTTGTAATAAAAAAAAAACCTGCTTCATCATCATGAAGACTGGGAGAGGAGTAGAAGAGAGGGAAGGTGTGAGAATGTACCCTGACTTCTTTAGACAAGAGGTTTTACTCTGATGTAAAATTAAGTCATCTTTTCATCCCATTGTAGGACAGTAGAATTTAAGGGAATTCTATCAGAAATTCACACAGTATTAATCTGCTTTTTTGCTCCCTCAGATGGGACGAAGAACTGCAAGTAGCTGGGGAGCTTCTGAGAAAACTCCAATAAAAGCTTTTTTCCTGTAAGCAGAAGGTTCCTGCCCAAAACTTCTTGGGAATTCCCAAATTTACAGCTCCTGCTGTCAGGCGCTGCTTGTATATCACCCACCAGCAGCATGCCAGGATCCCCTAGAAGTCCTCTGTGAATTAAATTCCCTTTCCCCAACCCACAATCCAAGGAAGAAGAGGAAGCCCTCAGCATAAGAGCAGAAGCCTTGTGCCCCTTTTATTGGGTGCAGAAGTTTGGTGCCCCTTGAGATTCTTTGTTGATTCCTTGTTCACTAAGTTCTAGGTCACATCAAATCCATGTAAAACCTCCACCCTACCAGGTAGATTTGGAGGTCCCTTGCAGATTGCAATTCATTTGGAAGAAAAGCATGGAAACCTACACGAAGAGATAAATTTATTATTAATATATTTTAATTACTCTTTATATCCGGTTCTGCTGCAGAAGATGAAATTCCTAAAATTTTGCAAAGAATAAAGCTTTGAAAAGGGAATTTGGGATATTTTTTCTACTTGGGAATTTTGGGGGTCATTTAAAGGAAAGCAAGGAGCAGACAAGTAGATACTCTAAGTGTCTGAACTCCTTGGCACCTTTTCCAACTTGTCCTCTCGTTGAACCAACAAAATTCTCTTTTCCTACTTTCTCTTTCCAAGTGAACACCTTCCTTGCCTCCCAAGAAGAGGGAGCCCAGGGGACCCCTGAGCCTCTCGAGCCCAGTTGCACACCAGGTTGGCACATGAGCAGGCACAGGAGATGAGCACCGCTTGGCACCATGCAAGCCTCCAGCAGCAGCTAGAACAGACACAAAGGTGTATTAAAGAGCTATTTGCTGACTGCTCACCCTGTTCAGCATGAAACGCATTCTGAAGAGGTTTTTAAGCATTTCTACAAAATTGTAATTTGAAATGTATCTCGTCTTTGCATTCATTGAGAATAAGTTGATGTGTCAGTTGGAGGCTGGCATCAACCATTTTTGGATGATTGGTTTCAAATCCTCTAATCAGCTTACCGTCCAGATAATTGAGCTGTATGTTGGGGAAGGCCCTTTGAGGAGTGAGTGAAGACATTCTCCCTCCAGCCTGGAGCAAAACATTAGAGCTGTCATTTCCAGCCCCCTACATTTCCTGCACCCTCCTGTAACAGCCAGCCAGAAGATGCTTCATTTGCCCAAGAGTATCCTGATTCCAAACTCCCTACTGCATGTGCAGCTAACAGACTTGCAGGGTGGCTTTATTTTTCCAAGAAATACTGACTTAGGATACATGTAGATTTGAAGCTAAGATTCAGACATATGGTTTTCTTCTATTTTATCAATAATTATAACCCTCAGTACTCTTACCATCTACTCCAGGAAGCAAAAGGAGACATGCTGTGGTCCTCATAGGGGAAGCCTAACTCAGAAGTGACATAAACAGCAAGGAAAACATATACATTAATATGGGCTACAGTAACGGATGGAGTGCAAGATTTTCTACTTGCACAGGCTGCCCATAATGGGTTTCAAAATAAAGGTGGCATCCTGTTAGGCAATTTCATCCCATGCTATCTTTGCTTAAAGGGAATAGATTATTGTTTGCCAATAGGGACAATGAAGCTGCCAGCTTTGGCACTCCTTTTCTGGCCATCCCACCTGGTGCAAAGCCCCCACAGGGGGTGAAACACCAATTTGCACCATTAAAAAAAGGCACTGATGAAGTTTGCCCATTCCCCCTGAGCTTACACCTCCCCTGTCTATACCACCCAGGACACTATTCCCCTTTCAAGGCTCTTCCTTGTTTCCAACACCTAAAGGAGAAATGGGTTGGGAGCTCTGTTTTCTCTCACAAAATAGCATGTCCTGTTTTTTATATCCTCCCTTTATTATCTTCTTTTATTATCTTCCCTTTTTTCCTAGTTCTCTGTAATTACATACTGGGACATCAAATGGTGAAGCAGGGACTGATTTTGAAGGCTTTTATAATTAGCTTTTCTATTGTATCCTCTAATACCTCCTCTGGCTTTAGACTTACTTTTTTCTGTTCACAACCTCCTGAACATATGGTGGTAAATATGCAGCATGCTGTGAGCTTCACCTGGAGTCTACTGCAATGTAAATAACAGACTTCATGTCAGTCAATTAATCACACACCAGTGGCTGGCAGAGGGCAGACAGATTGCAGGAAGGGAAACCGGAAAGCAGTGTCTTGATCAGCGTTGAACTTCAAGGATTAAGTATTACCTGAGCCAGTGTGGTTCTGTGGCTTTGCCTAAGAATAGTCTGTAACATTTGCATTAGACATTGCTTGATGTCATAATGACTGCATTCAAGGCCAAACTGTCCACTCATCAGGACCACTTTCACAATATTTCACGCACTGGAGTCATGATCCCATTTCCACCATCACAGAATATGACCCAAATGCAAATTTTATACAAAATCAATCCCAGGGTGATGTTCAAAATTTTAACATGGCCATTCCAGCAAAGGTGTTTCTTTTTGGTAAAAGTAATTCAAACTAATTACTTCACAGATGTGTTTTCTTCTTGTTTTTGCAAGAATGCATATGAGCAAGACAAAGACCTTTGTTTATAGGATTCACTTTATTTAACTCAAGGGATTCATAAGCATGTCACCAATTATGGTGACAAACAAATCATTTTATGTTAAAAAAAAGGAGACTCTACTTCAGCAGAGCTTTTCTAATTTGAAGATCACCAAGGATTTTCTGTACTACATTAAAATCCCTGTCATTCCCATGGAGGACAAAAGCAAATATAGAAATAAATCACCTAATATGTAAAGGCGCTTGGGTGAAGCACAGCACAAGTTATGACCTAATAGGACGATTTTTCCTAACAACAATAAAAGTCTCACTGAAGGCAAAGAAATAGCCCATTTAAGGCTCAGATTCTCCCATTTCTCACTGCACCTGGACTCAGACTCATATCCACTGGGGACAGTGCCCAGGAAGGGCTTTACCACAAGTCTTGCTTTAGGCAAGGGGATGAACAAGGGCCCTCAGCCACCTTCCATTCATCTTACACCACTGCAGGTCAGCCCTAGAGGTCTCTGGATGGTTCCTATTTCTTCTGAGACTTTATTCTCATGGGGATCGCTATGGCATTTTTCCACAGCCACAGAAGGTACCTGTTAGAGAAAGCTCCTCTTCAATCAGGAGTCAAAGACAAACTTCGGGGACTTGATCAATCTTTGGCTTTTGGCCATTGACTTCTTATGGTCACCAGAAGAACCGGTTATATGTCCAGGACAACAAATTATCTCCCAGATATGACTAGAAACCTAAAACCCACTCCTGCTCTTAAAGGCTTTGCTGCACAGGTGGCAGCAGAGGCAGCCTGGTGCTGGAGCACCCCGTTGCCCCTAGGGACCTTCACTGCACCACAGCCATGCCCAACCTCTGCTCTGCCAGGACAGGGCTATATGGCTCAGCAGCTCTCAGGCCATCCTGAACATGAACCAACCCCAGCACAGCCGGGCCCTGATGGCTGAGGTCCAGAGGAGATAGATACTACAGCAGAGTAGTCTGTATTTTCAGTGGGGAAATAAAAACAATTCTTAGCGGGGTTCAGTACCTCGTTGTTACCCCAGTGTCTGTAGTGTACAGCAGAGTCTTATCAAGGTGTTTCTGGGCCTGGGGCATATGTAGGGCCCCTCTCTCCATGACTCACCCTGGAGCTAATATATAACTGAGCTCACCCAACTGTCTTCAGTTTCAGTGAAGACATTACTCTGGGTCTTTTCTCTCTGCTGGATACTGATTTCCATGAAACTTTCCAGTATCTAGCGTCTTTGAGACCTACATGTTATATTTGATTGAAGTTAACAAACACATTCAAAAGCGGGGAGGACAGACGGCATACTGAGAGTGCCATAGAAAAGAGCCTGTTCATGTATATTTGCTTCAGGGACAAATACACTTATTTTCAAGCATGCATAAAAGGCAATCACAGCAATGTGAAGAACATTTATTTAGCCTACTGGTCTACAACATCTTGCTATGCCAATTAAAAATAGCACCAAAGCAACAGATGCAATAAATATATACAAGGACATTTTAATATTATGAACATTACTATACAACGTTCTTAACAACATGAGTAAAGGGAAGTTCAGATGTCTAAAGGATGGCAGCTCTTGTAGATATGTGAAAAGAGTTCTTTAGTTTTAGTACTTTAGAGAACATAGGTTTTAAGGGTTTAAATGGGTAGTGCAAAAAGCATACACAGCCCCAGGAAGGGCCAGGTTGTACACTGAGCTTCCAGCCCCAAAGGCGCGACAGACGAGGCTGTGTCCCCAGCCTGTCCTCTGGAACAGGAGGGGCTGGGCAGCCCTTCCCCATGGTACCAGCCAGCTCGAGAGGGAAGTGGGGCAGCAAATTCTGAGCATCTCAGCTGCAGCCAAACCCAACCTCCCCTTCCAGAGCAAACACTATCAGCACCAGGCAGGCAATGTGTTACCTGCAGTCAGATAGGCTCAGGGGCTGCTGGCATCCCTTGGCAGGTTGTTCTGAGAAACTTACGGGTGGAAAAGCCAGCACTCAACATACTTGGGTCTCCATATCTCCTTGACTTGCCCTCTGAAGTGCAAGCATTTAATTTGGACCTGTGCAGCACTTCTGGTGCCTGTGTGGTACCTTACACCACTGGCACAGCCCCAGGCTCTGACAGAGCCAACCTTCATCCAGCCCATGGGGTGAGCAGGGCCGTGGATTAACATCAGCTGCAGCTCTGCCTTGGGACAGACCAGCCATTTCAGACTGCAGCCCCCACTGGATTCCATTAAGGGGCTTTTTCCTCTGGACAGGACTTGACAAGGAGCAATGCCTGGGTCAGAAACATAGACAAGCCCTGAGGAAGATTTTATAGTATTTCTAAGTTAACTTATAATAGGAGAGCTTTTAATCTTAAAAGGTAAAGTAACTAAGATGGTGTTGTGATTAAGGTGCAGAATATCTAATTTGAGAGGTGAATAAAAGGAAATCAAGGAGTATTATCTATCAGGAAGATAACTGTAAAAGGATCAAGCCTTCCCTTATCCTCACTATAAATCTTTCACTGAGAAGAATTGCAAGGCTATAAAGAACAAGAATTTCAAAAAACTGGAAATGAAAAAGGAGACATGTTAAACACTACCTAACAAGCTTCATGACATGAGCACAAAAGTCTTAAATTCAATGTCATAAATTCAATACCTTCAAAAGATTCAGCTGCTATGTCCTTAGAGGCAGTACCAGTACTGTGTAAGTTAAGCACAGTATTAAAAGACACTGAAATTTTTAACGTGTTAAATGTTTTAAGTTCATAGATCTGATTCAAGAAATATCACAGAAGTATCATCACCTGTTTTTTCCCTTCTATATTTTCAACAGGTATGCCACAGTTTCTGCAATTAAAAGACAGCCCAAACAGTTTTAGAAATGGATGAGCCAGGAAACTGCCCTTGTGGACATGGTTGCATGCAACCATTATGCCTACTCCAATAAACTCACCCAAAATATGCCAAGATTAATACCTGCATGTATTTAAATTACCACTTTGAAAGAGATTAGATTTAAGGCATTCCATTATTCCCAGAGGCAGTATGCAGTGATTATTCCTTACAGGTATTTCCGTGGGAAAAATACCTTGTTCAAAAGTACTGAATGTTGTGATACTGCCATATATAAAACCCTCTCCCTTTAGTTTCACATTTAGGACACATAAGCCTTTATTTTCTGTTTAAATGTACTAATCTTCTTAATGCTATAATCAAGCCTCTAATATATAATATTATCAGTTTATATTTAGAAAGAATAACCATCATGTTAGTGGTGATGGACATATCTCTCCATTCATCTGACTGAATTACCCTGGATAAATCCCTTTCCCCAATTCATTTCTGCAGAGACAGCAAGCGGCTTTATTTTATTTAAAAGCAAATCATACAGTTGCAAGATATTTATAGTTAATATGTAAAAATCCTGCTTTAAGTTTGAGAAATGTCTCTTTCTTCCTCCATCTCTCACAGGGAAATATTCCAGTTTGTAGCTTTTTTAATAGCAGGATTTTGCAGGTTACAAATTCAACCAAAGGTATTCCTACAGTGAATAAGTAACAAAAACTTGTATGTTTGCATCCTTCCACAGTTTTGTGTTCTTGGAAAGTAAAAATGAGCCTGAGCCTTTGGCTACATTTAAGTGAATTTATATTTCATCATATCACAGGACCCCTTTTTTTGCTTTAAGCAGAACTGGACGTTCTCCCAGTAATTCCTAGTTTCTGCCCAACATATTACCACCACATAAAAGGTGTTCCTACCAATACAAAACCTAAGCTAGATCTAAACCACACAGATGTGGGCTTCCTGGAATAAATTAAAGGGGGATTTTCAAGACACCAGACAGCTGGGCTGTCATTTGGCATGTGATAGAAATTACTGCCATGACACAGGCAGAAAGCATAATAAATAGCTGCTAAATACCCAGGATCCTGAAATATATATTAAGATCTCTGCCACCCCACTCACATATATTTCCTTGCAGCACCTTTTTTGATTCTGAAGAGCACATTAAATGATTAGCCACCCAACATACATAACTATTTATCCACGTAGCAATCTGACTGCCTGAAAAAGGAAAGGCTCAAGAAGCAACTAAACAGCCAGCTATGTAGCAAAGGATACCATGAAATATGCCCCTAACTGCATAACTAAAAGAAAATTATTATTATGCTTTCATTACACCTAAACATTTCAAAATTGTTCAAGATGAATACAGGAAATGTGCTTTGTTATTATCACTTATTCCTGGTTTGCTCCAACGGTAAATGCCTATACAGGGTACCAGCAAGTAAAACCCAGAACCAAAAAGTCCATCAAATTCTGTTCTAGCTAATTACAAAGGCTTCAATCTCCTTTTATACCAGATCACAGTGTTCTTGATGTAAAAAAAGCACAAAGAAAGATGATTCCCCTCTAATTCAAACTCATTACAACCACCCTGCATGCTAAACATAATAAACACATGTTAAATTCAGCAGAGCTGAACTGGCACGCAGCAGGAACATAACCCAGATTGTTTGGGCAGGGCATTTTTTTCCTACCAATACATTTGCCTAGCAGTTTTGGGGAAAGTTACTAGATAGAAACTGTCTATCTAGATGTGTTCTCAGAGTGATAAGCCCAGCTCTTTGCAAAAGGAGAGAAAAGAATAATCTGCTAAACTGAAAATCTGACTGCTCCCTCA
The DNA here is from genome assembly GCF_028554395.1 of Pezoporus wallicus. Classification (NCBI taxonomy): domain Eukaryota; kingdom Metazoa; phylum Chordata; class Aves; order Psittaciformes; family Psittacidae; genus Pezoporus; species Pezoporus wallicus. The sequence goes on from NW_026640165.1 coordinate 536,076, forward strand.
TGTGCGGTCACCTCTTCTGCCTCACCTTTCTGCACCCAGGCTTGCCCTGATGCAGCACTGCGCCAGGAGGGATGGAAACTGCCATCTAGATGTTCAACTCAAGGAATAGATCAGTAAAATTTTCAAGAGAGCAGAGTTAAAGCTTGTCCTGCTGCCCAAAGCTCTTGTCTCATCACTGTTATCACACATGTATTAAGGAGCTGTGGACTTTGCTGGCACCGATCCTCTTTCAAACGGACCGCTGTTCTCCTCCACACTGGAGTGTTAAAAGTTGGAGCACTCCAAGGCAGAACATGCAATATTTGTTTGTCAACGATTTGGCCAGTGTAAAGATGTGAGGTACTGTGCTTGCTGGTGTCTGTATGTGCTCTGCGCCTCATAAAAAATCTATATGCTCTAAGGAAAATACATCAATTAGGAAAAAAAAAAGGTTCCCTGACTGTTTGCATGTAGAGAATACTTGGTAACTGCAACAAGTGTAGGCTTTGTAGATGTTGAATGCAAGGTTAATAGTTACTGTGCAAGTCAGTAGTGATTCTTAGCGGTTAATGATGTGCAACCAGAAGAAATATTGTACTGCAATTAATTTTGCAATGTGTTTTCTCGAACAGAAAATGTTGCAAATAGCAGGAGAATTTGCTCTCTACCGTAATCTAACTGGGGAAAAGGCGCTTGGGGGGACTTGCACACTGGGGTTTTGGGCAAGGTCCCAGAGGAAGAGTAGCCACTGTGTAATACACCACCACCGCTGCTCAAAGACAGTTTAGAGTCTACAAAACAATTTGTACTAAGAAAACAGCCAGATGCCATCGCATTGGCTTTCCCTTGGTGATGAATGGCATGAAAGCTCCCTAACATCTGCTACCACTTGATGAAACAAAACTTACATCTCTTTGAGTGAAAAGGTCCACAGATGCTCACTGAAGTAATGTGGGCTGCCTGAAGCTGGGGAGACCAGTGCTGCCGGCCCCAGCCAAACCCGCACCTTTTTCATCTCTGCTGGTTGAGGCAAAATGAAGAACACAGGGGAATATTTCCCTGAACAAAATAAACCAGCATCTCTCAAAGCCATTTCCATGTCTGTTCTGAGCAGTTCATTTCTATTTGAGGTGGGCAGCCCTATAAGTATTATTTCTTGAAGAAAAGGTAATTTTAGAGACACAAAGGCCTACTTGTCTAGTTAAATGAATTCTAATTCTATAGATGCACGGCAACAGGTTTTCAAGTTTGGAGACAGAAATATCCTTTAACTGTAGGCATCCAGAAGGAGTCAATGGACAGAGCTCCTCTAATCCTTTTTTACTGAACACTGAAAAAGATTTCTGCTGAAAAAGAAAACTGAACAATGACTAGATGCAAAAGAAAACACAGTCAATATATACAGCCACTTAGTAACTGCAGGTATCATTATAGAAAACCTGAGTTTGTTACCTTGGAAATGTCAGTACTGCTACCAGCTGCACTCCAGTGCCTTAGAGAGTGAATGATTATCCTGTAATTTATTTTGGGAACAAATGTGAGGAGAGTGGTGAGGGTTACTTGTCTGAATCAGAACTGCTCAGTGGCCGGAAATTAAATGGTCAACTTGTCAGAAGGAGAACTGTTCGATTTTTGGTTCAGTGACCAAAATGAAAAGAAAAAGAAAGAAAAAGAGATCAGCTTGGGTTAACATAAAAGGAGAAGTACTGAGGGCTTTAGCACAAAAAAATAAATTAAAATATCAGTTAGGTCAATATGAAAATCTTCAATGAACCCAAAAAAATTCAACAAAGAATTTCATTCAAGCAGGAAAGTCTCATTTCAATTTCTGATTATGCAGCAAACTTTCTTTTTTTCACAGTTTCACAATTAAGATACTTTTCCACAACAAAAATCAAAACCATGTTTTGAAAATACCAGTAATACATTTCAAATGCTTCACTTCCTCCCAGTTTTGATTAAAACATTTACCAAGTTCTACACAAATACATTATCAGTTTTTGTTCTTTGCAAAATCAGGTTTTGGATTAATTCCCTGCAGACACGGCTGAATCAATTCTGAAGTCTTGTGCTTCATACAGAAATACTGCCAACTTGAAAACCTATCTGAGGTTGTGTCAGTCATCAGCAAACCAACTATAATAATTAGAAAGCATAAACACATTTGCCAGAGGTTTTTGATTTTTGTACTAACCAGCGCTGAGATTCTGAAGGCTGCAGTCTTTTGGGCCAGAGTCAGAAGAACTGCGCTACAAAAATGTTTAATGCTGGAGTTTAGCCAGAAATCCTCTCTTACAAACACTCTAGGAACTTTTTTTCACAGCAGTCTATAGTACTGACCCCTTAATTTTGACACCTTGCACCCCACACACTGCAAGGCTGGGCGGCACTTTGTGAAACCAGAATCTTTGCCTTGGCCAGTTGTGCTGTTTTGTTCCTTTCTGCAGTTCTTGGTATCGATAATCATTTCATCCAGGGTCCAGATGAATGTGTCTAATTCTGGAAGAAGGGGTTTTTTTTTCTAGCAGCGCATTTCCCCTGTGAGATAGGAACACTGGAAGGTTATTGTGGCCTGGAAACCACAGCTTGTTTAGTCAGAAAGATAAATATTATCTATATTTCTTGTTCTTTCCTATCTATTGTATTGTCCTGGAGAACAGTGGGAAAACTGGAAGGCAAACGGCAGAGATCTTGCCAAGCCCCGTGACGTGATGAATGACTTCTCACATCCCAGGGCCTGACACGAAGAGAGGCCACAGAGGGTTGTGTTGCTGTTTTCAGATGTTAAAAAGGGCAATAACCTACTCATTGCTTTCATTTCTAGCACAGGATGAGGTCCCCCATCCAGGACCTGCATAGGCAGACCTGGTTCTGCCATGAAGTATTCCTCTACAAGACCATGGGCAATATAAACAGGAAAGGTGATTTTTTTGTGTCCTTTCTAGTTCACCTATGAATATTCTACCAGACATGTTGTATGCTGTGACCACAGAGCACCTCTCAGCCACAGAGAAACAGTTATTCCCAGATTTATCCAAGCCTTCTGGCCAGTGACTGTTGTGTGCTCTCTCTTTTCCCTTTTCTTTCCTTCCACTCTTCCATGATGTGCACAGCAGACCACCAACTTTCACAGTCTCCCCATGCATTCCCAGGGAGCATCCTGCATACGCTACCCATGCACAACCAAACACAAATCCCTTTAAACCCAAGCACGGGCAGGCCAAAAACTGCCTGCAGATGTGAAAAGGCAAGATGAGGAGGAGAAAACAGCATTTTCTCCCACATGTGGATGAAAGGAAGCCTGCTTGATGGATTTCCCTGTATGAACTGTGGTTTTTCTTCCTTACCAACTTCTGATCATCCAGCTCAAGGACAGGAAATGGTGATAGGGAAATGGTGATGCCCCTTACACTGTATGTTTTTCACCAGCTGGACCACTCTGGTGGTACATCCACACGACGGCCAAATGCTGGAAGGGGACAAAGGATGAGGTGCCAGTGTCCAGCCACCCATGGCAGCAAGGAATGTTGAGCCAGACAGTAGGAAACATAGCCACAGCCAGAGCTGCGGTTGGAGACGGGCCCTCTTCTTGTCTTTTAGCTCTGTCAGATCATACCCTTTTATTTAGAAAACAGTTCTTCAAGCAGACCCAGGGAGGAATAAATAACTCTGGCTAATCTGAGGCTTATTTTGCTAAGCGTGGTGCAAGAGCTCTTAGCATTCTGTACCCATCTGGTTTATAACTCGATGCCCTCAGCCTCATGGGTACAGCCCTGCCTCTTGTGAGAAACAGGAGCAGGGCCACAGACGTGTATATGTGAGTAGATGCCATTCAGGGAAACTAACATAGAGCTTCACCCAGTCTCTGATGATTAATCTGCTCATCCTGCTGAAGAAGAGCAAGGGCACTGCCAGGTTCTCCTATGTTGTATCTTGCAAAACCAAAGAGAAAACAGTGACCACCCAGGGTGTCTGCATGCCCTAAGGCTTCTGCCTCAGGAGGAGACACAGCTTCACAATTATTTCCTACTCCTAGAGAACCCCTACATCCAGAAGGCTGGACTTATTAATAAGACTTCTCATCCACCAAACCTAACTCAAATTTTACTCAATCAAATACTCTGAACTGCCTCCCTGAGTAGCTGCACAGAGAGGAAGAGGGTACAGAGCTGGAGGCACACAGGGCCACCGTCCGTCTGACATCTTCCCCTGCTGGTACCCAGCCTTTCAGCAAGGTGATGGAGACGGGCTGTCCCCAGGGGGCACACCACATCCCTCTCAGTGAGTGGGGCAAGGCAACCCACATAAGGTTATCTGTGGGGAGCACCATCCATCTCGTTGCCGGGCTGGATACACTCTGGGGTGTGTGTCATACCAGGACACAGGAAACTGGGGCAGCACTTGGACACTGCGCTGAAGCATTTGCACAGTTCAGAGGGAAACGCAGAACTCCAGGAAGGTCAGTGTGAGAGTCTGAGAGTAGGATTGTGGGGGTTTTAAATTTAGGGTAGTGTAGGGTAAAGCATGCACCTGACAGATGGATTTGTTGCCTGCTGTCACTCAGGGCTCTTGCAGGTTGAACTTCAACAAACACTGGAAAAGAGCCATTGATTTCACCCCTCAAGGAGATGCTTGTGAAAGTCTTACAACCAGTATTAATATCAAAGAGCCTAGAGGAACAGACTCCTCTGATTTGTTCCCAGGATGGAAAAACACAACAAGAGGGACCTTACAAAATCTGCAGAAAACATTCTCTGCTTTGCAATAAACGCCTTTGGGAAAGTGTCTGAACTCACCTGCTCCCCTGCAACTTTCCCAGGCCACTCATGTCCAGTCCCAAAGACATGTCCTGCTTTCTAGACTGAAATGTTAATGTAAAGGGCATTGTCTACAACAGGTCATGAGGAAACACTACAAGGCAGCAGAGAGGCAGTTGCTCCCTTGATGCTTCACTGCTTCACTGATGCCGATTCCATGGGAAGACCAAGGATCCCACTGGTGTTTAGAGAGAGGAGCCTTGTGCTGATTTTTTCCAGCATGCAAAACCCACATACATTAACCAGTCTCCACAGAGAGCCTTGCTGACAGCAGCAGGATGAGGGTGAATAGCCAACAGCTACACCAGTCACCTGGAGTGACACAGGTGATGCTGCAGCTGGTGAGATGAAGAACAACTGCACAGGTGCCTCTGCTTGAAGCTAAACTGAACCCAACTGCCCAGGAAATGATGTGATGCTTGGAGGCATCAGCTGCTCCAGACAGTTGCAGTAGATGATGGCAAGGAGCCTGTGGCCCAGTGGCTGGCTGTTGGGTGCCACCTCTAACCCTAGCCAGGTCCTCTCCAGCTACATGAGGACAGAGTAATGCCTGGTCCTGCACTGTGGAATAAATGTGTGCTAACCCTAATGCTCCTCACAAACCGTGGCTCTCCCTCTCCGTGCAGGATGTACACCCCTCTGACACTGCCTATCTGGCAAAAGTTTAGTGACATATATTAAAACAAAAGTAAAAACACCTCCATGACCTTGCTCTTCCCTTCAGGAAAAGAGTCAAAAATATGTCGCCCGTGGGAGGTATCTGAGCACTGGGAAGCACCTAGGAGAAGGTCCCACAGGCATGAATCATGGGGATTTCTGCCTCCATGACACCACTGTCCACTGGAACAGCCCAGCCCGTGCTGCTTGGACTGAGTGACACACACACTAACTTTCATCTTCCGGGGCTGACCTGAGGGGAGGGAGTATGGATGAAGACCTCCTGCCCAACAAGAAGGCATCATTTGTCAAACTGGGGAAGGTCTTTTCCACAGGCAATCTGTTCCTGGGCTTTGACAGATGTTAAAACTTGCACTGTCAGAGTTTGTCCTATGGTTATCCCAGAGGCTAGTCATAACTGGGGGGGGGGGGGAAAGTGGGAATTACACAAATATTCCAGACACACATTTGCACTCTGTGCACCTTTCATGCCTGATGAAAAGGCAGGAAATGTTAACACAAAGAAAGGAAGCATGTTAAAAAGACTGAATCTTTCATCAGAGACTATTGTAATTCTCATAACAAGGGTTGGTATGAAAGGTTGCTTATTCTCAGAGGTAAGACAGTGCTGTTTCCTTCCCTCTCCATGCAGCAAACACTCATGACAAATCTAAACCACAGCTGTACGGCATGAGACACACAAAGCAAATAAAGGTTGCATCCAAATCCATCTCAGCTGTATCACTATGGCTATTATCCGATTGGAGATCACACTTCAACCAGTCACTATGCAAATACTGTAGTATTATACCTTAATAAAATGCTACAGTATTTCAGAAGCAGTGGCCTTCAAAAATCCAGATTAAGGCAACAATAAAGAAAATGAGAAATGCTACTGGCCTGACAGCCTCGCCCTGTTCTACCTAATGAGCCAACATGGGTTTGGTGGAATAATCAATGCAGGAAACACTAGAGAAATGTACTACAGTAACCCACTTATAACTCATTTACTGGTGACCTTAGAATTACAGCATTCCTATCTTGGTTTATACATATTTATATCTAATTACAACTATTTATAAGAAAAACATCTTTTTTAAATTTCTACTTAAGAGTAATTATTACGGACAGATTTTCTTAATGAATTTCACAGGTAAATTATACATATGAAGAAATACCTCCTTTAAACTCAGAAAGCGGAAAATATGCACAACATCCCCAGTGAAACAGTATTTTTACACCCTTTTACCATTTACGGGCTTCTTTTCTTCCTTGGCTTCAATGCTGTGCTATGGGAAGGGTCTGTGCACACATGCCAGCCCCAACACCAAGCTCTGGGCCTCAGATGGTGAACTCAGTGAGGCAGAGATCATTTTTTTCATGTATACAGACAAGCCCTCTGCAGACCAATAATACCAACAATACCATTTCTGTCCTAGAGTCAGATGCCACCTGACAAATGTGGGTCACGCCAGCACGCCATGCTGACTTTGATTTCTGTTATTTGGGGCAATCAAGTCTCCTTTGCAGGGGGGAACAGCCCCCTGATGGGGAGAGAAAGGATTTAACCAGAGATTACATCTCTTCTGCAAATTTGCAAGAAAGGCTCATTTAGGCCTTTGTGGACCTTCCACCTCCTTTCATCAATGCCTGACCACATCTTTGGCTGAGCCATCTGCTGACCACTTATTTGGTGCACCAATTACAGTGATGACAGCTGAATCCATTAAAACTTAACATCTTCCCTAGTGAAGAAACTTGGTTTGCAAGAGGCTCTCGTCTGTGACCTTGCCTACCTTTTTCTTTCAAGGGTGGCATCCTTCATCAGTTTCTATTCAGTTGATCTTGGAAGCACAACTCTTTCAGATTTGCCAAGACACACCACATGAACTCTGAGGCCAGACCAGAGCTTCAGAAATATGGACAATCCATTGGCCAACATCAAGAATTAGAGAACCACATTCACTCAGAAATGCATTAAGTCTGAGACTGAATGAATTCAAACAGATCATCTAAAGAACAGGCCACAGAACTCGGAAGTCTGCCTTGCTTTTGAAAAGGTCAGTTTATGCAAGAAAATCCTAAACCCAGCAGAGCAGAGTCAAGGTGCAAGCCGAGGGCTTTGGTGGATGAGCACGATTTTAGTAAATGCTGACCCAGATGTAATTATTATATGCTATGACACTCTTAAGCAGATGCAAGACATTGCCAGGGACCTCAGAGGAAAGAAGGGTCTAGAATCTTCCCTCATTCTTAATAACTTCCTCTCCATGGCTACCAATCGCCAGCCTCTCATTTTTAATTCAAGTGTCCCTTAAAAGTTACAGAATAATCCCTGGAGCTAATGGGACTCCCGTGAGCAAAAATTTCTACACACCTCTTTAATTTAAAACAAAACATGGTGGAAGTATCCATTCTTCCAAAGATCAGAGGAGGGTGCAAGTGGATGAGATGAAATGTGTTGAGGGAATACCCTGCAAAAGACTCAGGATGACCTGCTTCTCGGGCTGATACTGGAAAATATACATAGACAGAAATTTGTTCTTTTACCAATACATCATCACTAACATCACTTCCTGTGCAATCTTTACTTCTGCTGGCTCACAAAAAGCTTTCTGCACTTTGGCATAACCCGTAGAGAAAGTAACCATAACTCAGTTTCTGCATTTAGTTGTTATCCTGTTTACACCTCAAGCAGCATCACCACTTACTCTCCAGTTACTTTCTCTTCCCTCCCTTCGAACCCCAACAGCTCTTTATTTTTTAACAATCTGAACAATATAATGAAAATACCCACCAGATCAAATGGGTATCAGAAATGCAAGTAACCCTAAAGAAAACAGATACCAAATCACAATCTGTATTTCTTAGATAGAGTGGTTAATAAAAAAGGTAGAATTGGCCAGACTTTAAACAACTTTTTATCCGTGCTGAAAGAGTGCATAACCACCACTTAAAATAGTTGAAAACTATTGTTTACAACCTACCAAAGCAGTGGTTCCAGACAATATACAGTATGTCTAAGAATAGTAACAGTCATTGATGGAAACCGATAACATTTGGGGACTGAAGGTTACTCTGTTCTGGAAAAAAAAAAAAAAGGAACAATGGAGAGTGAAATAGAAACTCAAGTCTCATTAAAGAAAACTATTTTAAGGGTAGAATGATGAGTTTTGACATCAATCACGGGAAAACAGTTCAAAGTTGTTCTTAAAAGATCTAAATTTGAAACCTTGAGAAAAAAGCACTGTTCAGAGTGACAGAAAAAGTAATCTAAGGGATAACAAAAAATACAGTATGAAGGCGATCCACGTGTGATTTTTAAACACTACAAATCTGACTGGTCATTTGCAGGTTTCTGTGACTAAAGGCAGCAAAGACTTGTATTAAAAAATTTAATTTATACTGTCGTTAGATTTTTTCCTGAAGAAATTATATTCTGCTCTGTAGATTACAGTGGAAAGCCCAAGAGAAAACCAAACCAGCATCACTGCTATCTAGCCCCATACAAGCAAGCCAAGTGGGTCCTGATGCAGCTCTCCAAGCACACGACCACCGCTCGGCTGGAAGGAAGCTGAGCAGGTGCCTACATCAAACCAGTGCACACTTTGTCAGTTTGCATTTGAGCAAGCACTGAAGTGCTTTGCCAGCTCAAGGACTTAATTAAATTTGAAATAAGCTAATTCAAGGAATAAAAGTCTGCCAAAGGTAATAAAATTGTTTATCGATTCATCAAGTTGGTCCTGTATATAAAAGAGCGTATTTATATGCAGTGTAGGTCTGGTGCTATTCAATTAAAGAATGCATTTTTAAATATTTACTGATTGCAGGAATAGGGCCAAATCTGGAGTACTTTAAGGGTTAGGAGAGAAGTGTTAAATTCCCAATATCTAATTTAATTATGCAAAATAGGGAATATTATTGCCTTTATTTTACTTAGGAATTTCAGCAAAATAAAGTGCTGGATCCAGTGTGTCAGAAAAGCCACTTGCAGAAGCTCCTGTGTTTGCCAGGTTGCCAGGCAAGTGTCTTTGGCACCAGACACCATCCCTCTCCTGGGGTGCAGGCCAGCGCAGAGGACAGTTGGGCAAACAGACAAGACCCAGTGCCACAGCTCCACTGGCTGCCCAGTGGCTCAACTCCCACCCTGAGAGCCCAAAGAAACGTCTGAACATAACAGAAAGTTGTTGGCTGATTTTTTTAAACGAGAACGTTTCCTCATTCAGCCCTTGGCATACGGTTTCACCCAATTCACTCCTCCTTCAATTCGGTGCTCTTGGGTGCTGCTGTCACCTGCCCCTGTTGAACGAAGGAGCAGCAAGTGTAACAAGGGGCCTCACCAGAACTTGTGAAGAGTCAGAGCAGTGTATTTTAATAGGCTCTCTGAGCAGGTGAATTTGTTTTGTATGTGTGTAAATGTCCCTTTGTCTTGTGCTTCTGTACTGCGCCTCAAAACACAACACTGCCTTTAAAGTTTGATTTTTTAAACAACAAATGCTCGGCCAGCACAGACTGGCATGTTTCAGTAGTATTAAACTGCACTGTATAAAAGCCAAGATTGCTTCTAATTATTTCTTCAGATTGTATACTTGGGGGAAGGAGGGGTTTCTTTTGCTATATTTAACATTGATAATTGTTATATTTAAAAATATTCAAATGAGATATTTCAAAATATCTAACTGATTAAATGTGCTTAGCTGGAGGATATGTCTGCTGCGCTGTGCATAGCAAGTAGGCAGTGCTTCTTGCCTTGTTTTGGCACAGGTGAGTGTTTAATCAATGCACAAAACGGAAAGAAATTACCATTGCAAGTTAGAAGTAAGATGCGAGGCTGGCTCACACCAGGGTGTATGTACACCTTGTGCCGTGCAAGTGAATTAGTTTTCAAGTTCAGTTAGTGGACCTTCTTCGTGATTACCCTTTAAATGCACCCAGTTTGTTTATTCTTTCTTAACACAACGGCTGCAGGGAGGCCCTGAGACGCTCTGGTTGTATCCCCGGGGGCAGATGTCCCCGGCGGGGCCGAGGACAGAGCAGCGCTCGGAGAAGCGCAGCGGGCAGCGGGTCTAAGGGAGCCAGCGGGAGCAGCAGCGGCCGGCGGCCCCGCAGCGCCCGGGCGCATCTCGGCGGGGTTGCCCACGGGCAGAGGCGCAGCTCTGCTCCGCAGGGCGCAGCAAGGCTCACAGGGCCGAGGGAGCGGCGCGCAGCGGGGCGCAGGGCAGCGACGGCTCCGCCAAACTGCCCTGCAGCCCGTCAGAGCGGGCAAGTGAAGAAACCCCGGAGCCGTGTTTCGCTCTGTCAGGTGAAAAACTGCGGCGGAAAAGCCACCCTAGGGTACCTGGAAGGTCTGGCACGCAGCTGAGGAGCTTCTCTGCACGCTGAGATATTAAAATTCAAGCCCCCTTTTAAAAGGGCGAGAGGCAGAAGAGCATCCCCCAGAAACACACACGCACACCCCGCTCCTCACCCTGCAGGCAGCCCTGCCCGGAGCCCTGCTTTATCTAAACCCTGCCCGCAACCTGTCCCGCAGCCTTGCCTGCAGCGCTCCCGCGCCCACCACAGACGCCTCTCCCCAGACCAGCAACGGGGCTTAAACACGAGGTGCCCGCTGGAAAACACGGCAGCAGCGAAGAAAAGGCTGGGAGATTCTGCTATGTATGCGTCTGAACCATATTTTTAAACCCCCAGAACTTAAAATCGTGCAAGATGGAAATTCCAGCCTCCTTTTTTCCTCAGTAGGTTGAATGCAATTTAACTGACCTGAGCGTGTATTACGGGGCTGGAAGATGGGGGGGGGGCTAAGGAAAAAAAAATCATCTGAAATCAGGGAATTTTCACGTGGTTTGTTAAAAGGAACACCCATATTTTTAAACCAAAAGTTTCCTATGAATTTGGTAAAACTATACAGGTGAAGGTTATACACAGACAAAACTTCAGGATCCCTTAGATCGTGACAAAATGAATACTGTGTGTGTTCAGGTTTTGTGTCTTCACAGAACAAAAATTAATCAGAATCTTCACATAATGATTCAACCATTTATCTAAAACTTAAATTCTCAGCCGGAATATATCAAAGTCACAAGTTTAACTCCATCTTTAGCCAGGGACCACTACACAGCATCTGCTTCTGAGCAAGGTGTTTTAAATAAATATTTGCTAATATTTTTTTGACTTTTTATTGCTTACAGCAGAATTAGCTTCTACGATGCAGCACGGCAAAACCTCAAGCAGACACAAAGAGAGAGAAGGATTAGTGACTATACGTTTAAGCGGTCTTCCACGGTTATGAATTAAAAGATGTTTCACACATGGAAGTTTTCTATACACAGAAACGGCGGTAAGGCCGTTGAACTCTACAGCTCCTGGCTTACAGGGGCACTTCGCAGCCGAGAGCAGTTCTGCACAGCAGCACACCCCTCCTGCCAGGCAGCGGGTTGTGCCCCTCACCCCAGAAATACACCACCCAGGTAAAGACCCTACTGGTGGGGACAACTTCCCCCGCTCCGTTTCATTCTCCTCAGCCTGGACGTTTACAAAAAGCAGGTTCATTTATTAATTCTGGGCACGACCTTCCATCCTCAAAGCCACCTGTGAGGGCCTGACCTACCGCTCACGCCTGCGGCTCCTGCACGGGCAGCAACAGGCGGCTCCCTGGGGACCCTCTCGGTGCCCCGCCAGCGGCACGACACCGCCACTGGGCAAAGGAGGATGCGATGGGCGAAGGCTGGGTCCGAAAGCCACTGAAGTGGGAAAAGGACAGACCTCCAGCAACTTCGGAGGTTCTGGATCCGGCCCTGAGCCCGCTAAGGACAGGGGACTCGGAATTTCCTCTGGCTTCTGGCTGCGCCTCGCAGGAGCAGCGCCGGGGCGGAGCGGGGCTGCGACGGCGGCGGCAACGCGGCCAGGGCAGGTGAGGACGGCCCTGGACGGCGGGGGAGCGCCGAGGAGCCCCTCGCCGGGACTGCCCTGTGCACATGGCACACAGCCACGCCTTCCCCGTACAGGGCGCCCGCACCCCCCTTTCACTTTCCCCTGTGTGGCTGCGGGGCCGCTCCTTGGTGCGGGACCCCCAGGGGCCGCCCTCCCACTGGGATCAGGTCAGCGCTGAGCACTGCGGGGACTGACACCTACCGTGGTACTCCTGTCCGGGCACGTAGGCGGCGGGGCTGCCCGCGATGTGCAGGGCGATGAGCACCTCGCCCTGCTCTCCGTCGCCCTCCAGCTCGCCGTGGTGGGTGCAGAGGAAGAAGAAGGGCGAGAAGCGGGCGCGGGGGGCGGCCGCCCGGCCCGCCGCCAGCAGGGCACCCAGGGCGGCCAGCAGGCAGGGCCAGCCCCCAGGGACGCCCCGCCGCCGCTCCATGCTGCTGCCGCTGGCGCCGCTGGGGCATCCAGGGCACGGCGGGGCCGCCGCGCCGCACAGCTCCGCTCCGCACTGGACGGGACGGGGCGGGACGGAATGAGACGGGGCGGGCGCTGCCCCCCGCCGCGGCCCGCGGGAGTTCGTGGGGAGGCGGGCGCGGAGAGCGGAGCTCGGCGCGGGCAGGGGCGGCCCCTCCGCGCCCGCCGAAGGCTGCACCTTCCCCGCCTGCCGCTGTCGGGGTGCGGGGCACGGAGCTGGGAGTGCGAGGGCTGGGAATAATTTATTTCCCCCGGTGTCGGGGTGGGAGGGAGGGGAAGGTCCCTCCCCTCCTCCTCCTCCGCCTCCTCCTCCTCCGCCGCCGCCGCCCGCTCCTCCTGCTCCTCGCTCTGCGTGCCGGTGTGCGGTGCTGCCGCTGCGGAGACGAGGGCTGCGAGCTGGGCTCTGCTGCTCGCCCTTTGTCTGGCTCTGTGGGTTCCTGTCCCTGCCTTGCCCCTGCCCTGCCCCTGCGTCCCCGCCCCAGGTTCTGCCCCTGCCTCCGCTACTGTGTCCCAGCCCCTGCCTCTGTTCCGGCCCCTGTCGCTGCTCCGGCTCCCCGCCCCGACACCTGAATCCCTACCCCGGCTCCTTCCTTGCTCCCATGTCCCTGTCCCTCTGCCTCAACCCTTGTCTCTCTGCTTCTATTTCTCTATCCATCCTTTTGCCCCATCCCTCTGTCCCTCTGCTCCAGAGCGCATCCTTGTGACCTGTTTGTCCTCGTCCCTCCGTCCCAGCCTCTGCGCACCTGCCCCAGCACTTGTCCTTTTGCCCCCACCCCTCTGGCCCAGCCCTTGCCTCTCTGCCCCTGTGCCTGCCCCAGCCTCAGCTCTGCCTCTGTTCTACCCGCACCAACTGCTTTGAAAGTGAGATTTTTACTTAAACCTTCCCCATTACCGTCTTTAAAACGACACATGGGCACAGACACAGGCAGGGGTGGGCTCTGAAGCTCTGGGAGGTCAGTGTGCGAGCTCCTGGGGAGGGAAGGTTCCTGGAAGAGGGCTTCAGACCCCCTCCAGTGTGTGTCCGTGCCCTGCATCCCAGGAAGAGGAGCAAACCCAGCGGCGACCACAAGGGGAATGAGCAGCTGAACACAAAACACCGACAAGTAGAATAATTCATAAAAACATACATTTTTAACAAAGCAGGGCTGGAAGAAGGACCACGGTGTCAGGAGCAAATCTACCAGGGTTTAAAGCATCCACCACGCTGCTGCTGGATGCCAGCTAATGCCCAGAGACAGGCTGGGTGAGCTGTAGTGACAAGGTGTAATTAGAAAGGAGAGCCTACATGCCAGCATTTTCAAAGTGCAAAACTGGCACCGTCCAGGGGCTCCCTCCTGGATTGGTTTCAGTGCCAGAGGGAAAGGTTCCCTCCACGGAGAGGCGTGAGCCACATGGATGGCACCACGCAGCTGCCCTATGTCCGTGCAGGCTGCTTCGCTGGCCCACCTCCCACCCAGCTGATGGAGAGCCCGCACGGTGGCCCTGGGGACCTCCTCGCCATCTGCCCCACCTGCCTTTTCTGCTGTCTCTGCACTGAGCCTAGCTCACCGCCACCAGCAAAACTTTCCTGTCTTACTGGGTTGCTCCCTGCTAGGGATGGATTGAGGCCATGTCCCTTACTGGCTTGGATGGAGAAATGCACTGCGACGTGATCCTGCTGTAAAGATGAAAGGTGTGCGGTACAGGGGACAGGGCAGGTCCCACCGTTGCTCTGAACGGTGGGAATCCCTGGCCACTGCTGTGGAAACTGAGTTCCGCCAAACTGAGTCTGGCTCCAAGGCTTCCTTTTTAGCTAGGTTATTTTTCAGCTTTGGGTATTTGTTTGGTTTGTGGTTTTTGTTAACATCTGTCACTCCTCCATAACTTTCAATGCGTGTAATAGTGACAGACTAATAATAACATTTCCTCATGCCAAACTCTCATGCAGGCAAAAGCTGTGTGGAATCACTGGCAAAAAAGCTGCCAACAGGCCGCGTTCACCCTCATGCATTCCTGTTTCCCTCCACCAAGAGCTCACCAGTGAGGCCAGGCCATGCCAAAGAGGCTGGGCAAACATACTTCAGCTCATGTACTCTCTGCTCAGCATCCATGCAAAGTTAGCCAGTCACTTTGGGGGGCTGCCAGGCTTTACTCAACTCTTCTGCTCTATAAAAAAGCAGGTGGCAGGAGAAGAGGGTGATGGGCTCCCACTGCTGCAGGAGGGGGGGATGCCGCCTGCCTCTGCCAGGTGTTGCCATACCAGTTGCTAGCAATGCCTTTTCATTTCGTTTTTTTTCCAAGAGATAGTTCCCTAAATAAGCTTGGGGGTGTGGAGATTGCACTGGGAATTGGATAGGGCCTGTGCTGATGAATTTTAGTCAATTTTCTTTGTTTCCAGCTGTTTAGTATCCAGAGCAGCCAGGACTGGTTTTGCAGCCAACCCACCCTTTTTCATTACAATCTGTGTATGCCACTTACCAATGAGGGGACGTTAAGTCAAGGAAGGTGAGAAAGGTAATGACTACATTTGGAAGCTTCGTGCTTCTCCTTAGTTACCCGTTTCCTCCATTTCTTCATCATGCCTCTCTCTAGTCCGCCCACCTGTCCTCCTTTGTTTCTTACACTTTCACAAGACCTCTAACTTCTTCTTTGTAGGGCAAGATGGGGAAGTCCCACGATCATGGCCTGATATGTCATCCAAGCTCTGTTGACTGGGAACTGAGGAGAGACTGCAGACCACTGATACTCAATGACACAGGGCTCAAAGGGGTCACCTGGGGCCTTGAACCCCATTTACTGCACCCACTAGAAATAGACATTTGGTCCAGACAAGACAGATACCTTTCTTCTCGGACCTGACCTATCTAGGGCAAAAAGTGCTTTCCAAAACTCTCTGCACACTTCAGGAAGAAATAGAAAAATGATGCTTAATGGTGCTCATCAGCAAAACAGGGGGACCCAGGGTATTACAAAACCGACAAATCCCACAGTTTTGCATGTCCCTACAGCAGCAGGGAAACTTTTGCTGTGTATATTTGCAGGGGATCAAGGCTATGACCAAGCCCCATGCATCAGAGGGAAGGAAGAAGCTTCCAGACCCTGCCAGCCTTTACCTAGGGGATAATTTCTTCCTGGTCCCAGCTCCAGCACAATCTCCCTCATACAAGCATGATTTACCCATAACAGACCGCAGACCTCACCTGGTGTGACAGACTTTGTTGTGACCAGGAGCACCAGCATGACTCGCTCATCTCCTGCCCCTGCCCCTGAGCAGCCTTCAGCATGGCTGGGTGAGGGGGTAGCCTCCTGCCACGCTGTCCCCATGGCTTGCAGGAGACTGGCATGTGCTGCTCGCCAGATAGGTTTTTGCATTGGTTTCATAACCCCTCACTTCTCTGGGTAACAACGGTACCTGGGTTTTGAAGATGAGGGGTTTGTGCAGTGTCTTTGGCCAGAATTTCTCCTTCATCAATCTCCTATTGACAGCAAGGCTAAGGCATTATTATTAATAACAATAAATTAAAGTGACTAAGACCAACCTGTCTGCATCAAAATAAAAGCTTGTAAAAACCATAATAATCTCTATTGTCACACTCCTCTGATCCAAGGTTCTCCATGTAACTTGCCACCATTCCTTGTTGAAGACAGAAAGCACCTAATGCTGCAGGATGGAGGTTACTGTGGACTTTCACCCCTTGTGCAGTATATTTTTTAAACAGAAAATAACAGGGAGTAAACTGAGATGAGAAAAGACTGAAGACTGCAGTGCAGGATGCAATAGGTGGAATGTAAATGATTACTTAGGAAGTACAGGCCCCTTCCAAGCATGGGTGTGGGGGGGAAATCACAGCACAGATGGACGTGGCTGCAGTCCATATCAATTTATGGAAGTGATTATTCAGGCAGTGGAGCTGCTCACTTCATTCAGGGAGAGAGCTCACACCCCAAAAGCAGAATTGAAAAGCACATTATCAGGCAAGTAGCTGCTTTATTAATGTGTCCACAACAGATCATTTTGCAAGGGTCAAGACAGGCTGAGGAGCTACTAACACCAAGCAGTAAGGAGCTTTGCCCAAGTTCCTTGGGTTTAGGTAAAGGCTTTCATGGAAGATTTTGTCTCTTGTCACTGTCACCGTGTGGAGATCTTGATGGAGAGTCTTGTCCCCAGCTTTTAAGTTTTCTATGACAAAAATTATGGAAACTGCCTAGACTTTCTACATAGTTAGCTACAAATGAGAGAGCTATGGAGTGCTGGGTTGCAAGTACCATTTATTCATTGTGGTATAGCATGTAACATCTGAAAAAAAGGAAAAACTTTTGACTATAAATGTTTCCAGACTATAAAGTGGACTTTCCAAAGTGAGATCTTTCCACCAAGTAGTTTATTTTCTGCTCATCCATGCAAGCTTGAGTGCTTTCTCTTTACGTGTTTCCTCTTGACCATCAGACAGACATGTAAAGCAGACCTGCTCTTTTTGCTTCTTGGAAGGTTTTGCTTGAAGACAGACATACCAGTGGCTAGAAAAGAATGATGTGAGGGTTGTGAAGAAAAAACAACCTTTGTAGCTGATAGAAGGAATGAATTGCCCATGATCATTTCACCCTAGAAGAAGCATTTGCATGTTACTAGTGGCAGTGGCTAGGAACACAAGGGCCCAGCAGGCCCTGTAGCTCAGGCATATTCTTGTCATCCTGAGACATAAGGGCTGAGTTTAACTGTGCAGCAGCTGGTCTTCTGGAGATGGGGAATGGGAAGTCTTCAACAAATACACTGAAACTGCAGCACACAGCCAGACTGAGTTACTTAGGGCAGTGTATTATCCCATCCCATTCCATCCCATCCCATCCCATTTATTCCTGTACCAGCTGTAGACTAGAAAAAAATACAAGTTGTTGAGATGGACATCTGCCCACCTCAACAAGTTGGCCATCAATACCATTGATGCACTTCAACTGCAGGCTGGAAAGCCCTTCCTCAGTCATCCCAAGGTGTATAGGGTCTCTTCATAATCCCAATCAGGGAAATAAACAGGGAGGATGGGTCTGACCATGCTAAAATGAGATGAACCCCATGTGTCTTGGTGCTATCAGTGAAGTTGAGTGAAGTTTGGCTTCAGCAAAGTTGAAGTGTGTGCCCTGTGAATGCTAGACAGCAAAGTCAGAAGTAAGTAGTAGCTAATTGATCTTGACTCCTCTTCCAACACAAAGTCTTCTGTTCATGACGCCTCATTGTTTCCTTCTCCAATTTATGCAGGGGCTTACCAGAGAGGCCTGGCACTCCAGAGCTGCCTTTGCCATGCCAAATAACCCTGTGGGATGAATCCCTTTTTTGTGCAGAGGACTTGTCATGGTCGGGTAATAGTGTAGTCTGGCCTTGCCAGTTACATGAACTTTGCTCTAAAGTAGAACCCAAGTCTTTTCTAAACAAAAGCCTAAATGTGAAATCATAGGCAACTTCCATGCCTATGTTATTACGAGATTTTAATTTCTCTAGGGTAGGAACAATAGCAGCTGTTCGGCTGCTCCATTTTCCAGGGGGCTGCTGCTATCTCATGATTTAATCTGAAAATAGAGTATTTAACTGTATGTATTTTTCTCTCCTTGATATTGCATTTCATTCAAATGGGTTTAAACTTGTATTTCTGTATTGCTTATTAACTTTAATGAGGTAAACATAAAAGAGAATATTGAAAGGCTTTTCTTTTTCAGAAAGGCATTCCTTTACAAACACTGTGGGTGCTATCAAATAGGTGAGCCTAAACCCTGAAATTTACTATCGATCTTGTAGCTATTAAAAACAAATAGAAGATTAAAAAAAACCCAAACCAGGGAACAAATATTGAGAACTTTCTATTGTCTGGCTTAATGACAGAATTTAAGGGTGAATACTTTCAAAGGGTGGAAAGTCTTTATGGTCCAATCTAATATATTTTATATTTACAAAATTGCTTTAAAGATTTAAATCTACAGCAAATAAACTACGCTTATGCTTAGAAAAGAAGGTAGTGGGAAGGACTTAGAGCTTTATGTTATTCTGAATTTTTAGTATGTATAAAAGTAAAAATTGCTAAAGACAAACACACAACACTCATTATAGTTCTCACATTGCATGTTCCTAATTTGGATGATCAATGAACAATTTTGGATGCAACACAGGCATAAGCATATAATTTTTTCTGTTTCCGATTCACTGTGCTGCTGTGCCCTATTAGCACCACGTGAGGAGCGTACCTAAGTGTATTTAAAGGAGATTCCACTTGACTCTGGTTATTTACAATTCTAATGTTCGATCTTGTTTTGCAAATCTGATTTTCAAAGTACTTTAAATTAACATCTCTCATATAAAGAGGCATCTCCTGCAACAAGTATTCATGTCCATGACTATTGTTTCCCATTATCCATTTGCTGCTCTGGATCTCCATGAAGAAACGCTGTGTATTTACTCGTGTCACATCTGCATACTGAAGTTTCCAAGGCTTTCATTAACTTGCAAATATTTATCGTGGGTAGTCTTTATCTGAAGAATTTTTTAAATGTCAGTGGCCACAAAAGGAACTCTTAGTCCATTTTACTGCCTAATTTGTCTCACTATTCTAACTTAAATAACCCCAAGGACACAGAGTACACAGGGATAACAGGCCAGGAGAGTCTTAACAGTTTACTTTGTGAGGAGAAGTGGGATGTAAATCCTGACGAAGTCTATAAAAGATACTTCTTCTGCTTTAATGATCACTAAGCTTTCAGAGACCCAGAAAAGATATTCCTTCTTTTTTATTTAATGATCGCTAAACTTGCAAAGAGCTGGAAATACATTTTACTGTGGGTTTGGGAGGTTTTCTCTTACCATCTCTGCATTTAAAACCTATCTAAAGTATGCAATTTGTGTAACGGAGTGTCAGTGGACCTGTGTGTGGAGATCCAAGATTCAACACTTTTATCTAAGGCACACAACTGCAGCTGCAAGCTGCTGTGAGGATACGTGTTGCTTGCCTACTGTCTACCGCAAAGAATTTCTAGCTGCAGGTGCAAATATGATGTAAGAAAAACCTGAATGGTCATTGCATCAAAACAATTTAAAATACCCACAGATTTATGCAAACCTGGAGGATAAAGTGGGAGTCTCACTGATGGACTGGGGCTTGCAGGAGGAGGGACCGGGCTGCAGCATCTGTCTCACCACCCCCTGACCCAAAGTGGGACATACCCTAGGGTGTCAAAGCTCATAACTTATGTGAGAGCCGGTCACTGGGGCCACCGAATTCTCAGGTTTGTTTTTCAGCCCATCGATGTAGGGATTAATGTGTTGGCCACCCTCAGTGACTGAGTCACTGCGTTTATGGACTAAACTAGATTGAACTAGATTTCTCTTTTTCTCTTTTTTTTTTTTTTTTATTTTTGCCCTCATTTTCCTTTTTTTTTCTTTTTTATTTTCCTTTTTAATATTTTGCTTTTTGATTTTTAGTTTTCCTTTTTTTTTTTCTTTTTTTTTTTCTCTGGCTTTGGGGGTGGGTTTTTTTGGCGGTTAAGGAGCATCTTTTGAAGTGGGAGTCGAAGCCTGGCTCTGGCTGTTCACACAAGTGGGCTTTTCATGGCAGCCCAGCAGCAGAGACTAGCTGGGCACCAAGAAAGAGAGATGCAGGGGGTGAAGGTAAGGGTGTTTGTCACAGCCCTGAGGGATGTTTAGGGAGTGCAAAAGGACCACAGGTAAGTGCCCTCATGGAGCCTGGTGGTCTGCAAGCATCTTGGAATATGCACAGGGCAGTTGAACATCACCAGTAACAAGCCCAATCAGTAAAGGTGCACACCAGACAAAAAGCCACATCTGTCACATCTTCAGGGACCCTTAAACCTGTGTGCACATGGGCCCAAGCCTGAAGGTGGGGTTAATGATACAAGTGATGTGAAAAGGCTGACGCCTGACAAAAAAATGGGAACAGAAAACAACCTGGTGGTAACTTTCTTCTTGTTCCCAGCATGCTCCATTTATTGAAAATATCTCATCAGAGCCTTGTGTCCTCAGAGCTGCACAGTCACACTGCTTTTATTTCATTTTGATAGCTTGTGAATTGTAAAATTAGTCATTTTTCAGAGCAAGTCCTGTCCAAGAAATACATCAAGACCATAAAACATGGGGCCAGGGTACAGCGACCACATGAATGCAGTAAAGAAGTTAGGAATGGTACCTCTACCTCAGTTTTGACCCACAAAATTACTTTTTCAACCAAAATAAGACTTCTTTTAAAATCGGACTCATAGGTTAATTAAAAAAAAGAGAAATCTTAATTCGTATTAGCAGCAAAGCATTAGGATAAGCCAGAATAGTATAGAATAAGCAGGTACTTTTCATTATTCCAAAGCCTCCACCAGAAGTCTAAAATTCATCACTTACGAGCCAAATATTCCTCCCAGCTCCCTTTAAGAAGGTCACTGAGAAATTTCTCAGAGTGGCTGTCAATGGGAATCTCTTGTATAATGCAAAGCATAAATGAGACCACAGCATTTTTATCCTCAAGAGGAATCATGGTTATACTGCTAAGGAGCAATCTGGTCACTGCAAGAAAACCATCAGGCTCCCATCTGTGCCAGTGGCTTCTTTTGACAAAATTTGTCCCTCCATGTCTCAGTGTCACCAGTTTTAACATGAGACTGTATGAACTGGCCCAGGTTGGGCAGCAGGCTCCCGGTGCGACTGTACTCACATACTGATTGCAGAGCTACCATGATCTATTTGCACTAGTGGAGTTTGCAGCTTAGTAACTTAAATATCCTCCGTCTCCCGCTCTCAGGCAGGGTTGGGGTCACAGTGTGGTCTCTGCTGCTTTGTGGTCACAACATGGCTTTATCATCTGTCACAGGGGGCTTGGGGTACTGTTCCTGGCAACACTATCTGGCTAATTTCTTCACCTTCCCCTTGCTTCTCCTTCCAATAAGATAAGAGGAAAAGAGTTATCTTCATTAGCTGTACAAACAGACTTAATTACTCACTGCAGAGCTGGAAATCGTGGGTTTCCAGGCATGGGTGCTACTCCCACGCTGTTGCAGGCACAGCTGCATGGACAGCCTGGCCCAAGGACTGCCAATTGGCTCCGCTCTGTGACCAGCTCTGCCCATCAACCTTGCCGTCCTCACTGAACAGCCATCCACAGCACTCGGGGCTGGGTGAGAGAGCAAAGGCCACCTACCCTGGTGACTCACAATGGGCTTTTGTTTGAAGGAGAAGGTAATGCGGAGGTACCACCAATGCTGCAACCCAGTGTGAGATCACCACGGTTCTGGCTTGCAGGAGGAGGTGGAAATGCTTCTCAGCCTGTAGCTGCCTTTGGCCCACTACAACTGCACATGTACTGCTCTCCTGTAGCTGAGCATCCATGTCTCACCTCCCAGTGACCCAGGGAGCAGGCAGGGAAGTATTTGCTCAGCGGGGCCGGAGCGGCTGCATCTTCCCACCAGCAGTCTGGCTTAAAACTGAAGGATGTTTGTCAAAACTTCTAGGATAATTGAATGGAAGAAGATATTGAAATTAAAAGGATAGTAGTATCTTTTATCTTTTGGGGGTTTATTTTTTCTCCCTTTGGCAAATGGCCTCGAAAACTAACAAAAAGAGGCAAATGCCAAAAAGCAAACCACCTACTGGTGTCTCCTGGAGATAAATCAGAATATTGTTCCAAGCAGCAGAATGCTGCTGTCCTTTCTCTTGGAAGTGAAGGTCTGGGGAGAAGGCCAGAGGACAGAGAAGAAGAAATGAGCAGTTCCGATGAACCTCAAGGTGGTGCCTTTAAGTGTGGCTGGCAAAATAACCCACAATGTCACTCATTAGAAAAATCATTGCTGCGGGATGTTAAGGCGGCTTCAGAGACACTTACGACATTCAGCGGGTTACAATAGTTTGTTGTGGATTATTACGACTCCCACTTCTAAGGAAAGATCTTCTGGGTATGAGTCATGGGGACCCTGCCCAGCTGTGTTATTCTGTCCCATGGCACCCTATTGTCTATTATATTTTCTTTCCCCCCACACCAAAAATGCAGACTTTCAAGTGTACGATTCCTGACACATGCAGCAAAGAGTGAACTGCAGGAGCTGCAGTTTGCTCCTTGTGCTTCTCACACTATTTTCACCCAGCTTTTGCAATTTAAATTCTTTTGAGTATAATAGCAGCTTTTAAGCAAGTTGCCTCTGTTTGATTTAGTATTAGTTTGTGTTTACTGAAGCCCTGCCCCATCACTACTGAAACTAACATCAGGCTCAGAAAGATCTAACCTATCATGTGGGTAATAGCGAGGTTACAATATTCAGTTTCTCCCTCTTTCAGAGATTATTGGCCAACAAAACATAATCTTGGGGCAAGAAGCACAAAGAGCGCCTGGGGTCTTTGGCATACCAGCTTAATCAAGTCCTGCAGGAGCAGCTCCAGTGGCTGCTGCCCTGTCCTGCCCCATCCCCATGCTGCTGCCAACATCCCTCTGAGCTCCAAAACAGCTGACTCAGCACCTATATCTTTGCTGCTCCACCCTTGTGCCTCAGCTGGAGCTGACTCGGGCAGATATTTTCTGTTGCTGACACCATTAGAGCAGCAGTAACCTCTGGCAGGCAGGTGGGAGACAGCTCCATCTTCAACCGCTGTTGCCGTTTGCTTCACTGCCCATGAGCCAAAGCCCTGAGGAGCTGAAGCTCCATTTGCAGCCAGAGCAAGCTGTGGAGAGTCAGCAATTCACCTTTCTCGTATTCTTTGGGGAAAAAACGATGAAAGCAACAACAGACTTAATATAGCAATGTGTTAAGGGAGCTGGATTTTGGAAATCACATATCCAATAACTCACTAGCCAGTACCAGGAACCATTGATGGCATCTTTACTCATCACAGTCAGCTGAGTTAAAGTTCCTTAACGGCTGCTTCCCAGCACTTTATTCTTCACATTTTCATGCGCTTCACCCACTGAGAGGATGTTATCCTGCCACCTTCACACTGCCGGGTATAGGATGCTCCCAGGTGGCAGAGGATTGCTGTATCTCATTCCTGCCCTCTGTTACAGTGACACATATAACTAAACTGTTGATGAATTGTATTCTTCCTGCAGGCTACTGGGTCTGTGAAGGATCAAAGTAAAAGTACGTTTTCATAGCTCCAGGTGCTTAAGGAAAGTAATAAATAACAGCAACGCTGTGCTGTGTATAGACTCTACCCAGGGACAATGCATTCCACAAACGCAGGTGAGAAATGTTTGTCATATTTCATACAAAGGGGAACTCACAACCCAGACAACAGGTAATATTTTTCCTTCTATGTGCTCAATGTATTGGAACAAAACCTATTTTAATAGTAGTACAACTGGAACAGCTCGGAGCCACGCACCCCTGTGTTCAGCTCTGAAGCTGTTTGCTGCTGCAGGCAATGACTGCTCTGAGCAAAATTCCTGCACTCAGGACTACTACTGGAGGCAGATCAATGCTCTTGTATACTGGTACACTCATGTCCTAGTAAAATTGCCAGCTGAGTAAGGCATCCAGCCCTTGTAAGCCCCTGCATAGGTGGAAATCCTGGGACTCTGCAGCCTGAACAGGACCAGGCTCGGTGAGCCATGGCTTGGGGCAGCACACTCCTTTTGCCTTCCCACTTTACATTGGCCTAAGTGTGTGCTTGTGAAGCAAAGTGATGGGGAGCAAAAGCCCCCAAAGATGTGTGTGCAGCCTCCAGAGCTTGAGCAGGTTGGCTCAGGGTGTGCTCAAAAGCCATCACGTGCCGGGTGACCTCGTGACCCAGTGACCAGTGTGGGAAGCTGGAAGCTGTGGGAGAAACTGGAGGGGACAACGTTGTTCTTTGTTTGAAATAGTGTTTTTCCCACTCTGATTAAACTGCACTGCAGCTCATTAACCATTCAGGTGTTGTCCACATCTTTAGAGAAGGAAACGGGAGATGACAGACTATTTAACAAGTTCATTTTGAGCACAAAACGTGTTTAAGTCAGGAAGAAATAATACTTCATGCAAAACTTGGGTCGGTGTAATTGCAGGTCTGACTGCTTCAAAGATGAAAAGCCTTTTTCTTAATTCAAGGCAAATGTAGCAGAAATAACGTTTAGAAAAGAGGCACAGGTAGGTACACACCAGGGAGTGCAGTTTTAATATCCTGAGTACAAGACTTTTTAAGTCTTTGTCTGACCCCACATTAACACACTTGGTTACATTTCATCTGCCACAGTCATCTTTGTCGGTTTCTTTCCCCCCCTATAATTTGTTTGCCCATGTTTGCTCATGTTGGCCTTTAGGGCTGATGCTCTTGGCCTGGCTTGTGCCTCCTCGGAGGCCCAGCACTGACCCTGTGAACGCTGCAGGATGAGCTCAACTTAATCCTTCATGGGCAAAATGACTCATGGTTTCTTCAGAGTCTGCCAATGTGGTCACATCTTTGGCACCAGGAAGACCAGGAAGACCCAGGGGTTCAGCCTCTAGACACCTGCCCTTGCAAGCATGCAAGGAGACCAGGAGCTCATTAACCAAGAAGGAAGCAGGTGATTGCCAACAAGCTCTGAAGTTCAAGACAGATCCACATTGAATGCTCCAGCCATGCCTTGCTGCTGGGTCAGAGAGCTCCCAGGTTTGGGGTCTATCCTGGTGGCATCCCAGACCTGCTCCAGGGTAAAGCATCACTGTGGACCACCACCAGGCTGGGCAAGTTTCTGCAGGACCCAGAAGCCCCCTGTGAGCTGCTCTCACCACCTCTGGCTCTTAGACCTGACCTTCCATTTGAATATGGATCCTGGCACCCTTGAAAGACACAAGCACTTTCCTCTGTGCTCCAGAGGCTGGGTGGCAGGTGTCATCATTCTAACAGAAATCTTTGCTCAAAAAAGCAATGCATCCAAAAGGTCATATGAGGGGGTAATAACTGGAAGAGATGTGGGTTGATGCTGCCAGGCATGCTGTGCTGAAACCCTTCAGCTTGTGCTTTTCCCATCAAGGAATTCAGGCCTGAGAATCCATGGTACCTGGGTACCCATGGAGCAGGTTGAGAACTCCGGCTCTGCCAATCTTTTCTGAATCTTGTACTACACTCATGCAGGACAGCCATCAGGATGGGTGGGCTTTGGGAGGGGAGCAGGGGGAAAGGCACAGCTCAGCCAGGAGTTCAGAAAACCTCAACCACCCATTACCCTCCCATCTTTGCTCGGCAGCCCTAAAACACCATCATTAAGTGTGGTCAAGGCAAGAGCTGCTGCCCAGGCTGGATATCGGCAGCCTGCTTGGCTCCTCCATCCTTTACACCCATCTACCTCCTCGGGCTGTGTTCACTCTTCTGCTGTGCTCCACAGAGGGACCCTAAGCACCCCATAAACTAGCAGAAACTTCTTGAAGTTCAAAACCTGCTGATTATCTGTAACACTCCTTGTTGGAGGCACTGGAATTTGTGCTGTTTACTAAGTCTCATGTACCTCCTGATTCAATGTTTTGTAAATTTAGCTCTCTCCAGCTTCAGCTGATGTGTGGATGCAGACTCTCTCGGATGCTATTTATTCCACAAGTGAGAAATGACTTGATAATTTATGGATTGTAAACCCAAAGTTGTACAGGTTTTTACCTCGGGGAGAGAATAAATACACGTCTCATTTCAACACATTTTAGACAATGTGCTTCTTTTTAATGGCTTCCTTTGATTTGACTCTGAAATATGTAGACACTTCCTTCTAGGATTCTCATATGGAAGCTTCATGCTATTCTGTCAGGTTGCATATTTTCCCCCTGAATTGAAAAGAACTGGCTTATCTGAATTACAAAGATGTTAACGTTGTGTTGTCACTGTGAGCAAGGAGTTTAGGCAAAGATTGTATTTTGATTAAGAAATGGAAGAGTTGGAGAATAATTACTGCATTGGCAATGTGGAACTTATGGATGTTTAAAACGAATCAGAACATATTTACTTATTTATAGCAGTTGAAACTAGAGTATGCTTTTATCTGCAAGTAAGAGAACTTGCACATACAGCTGTGAAGTGTAGTGGAGGCTATGTGCATGGTATTCCTAACCTGAGAATAGAATATAACTATAATGGATATACATTGGTGTATTGGGTGAGGAATTATTAGGCAATGGCATTTGACATTACAGTTCAAGGATGAAAAAGATTTATTGATCTGTGAGTTAAATAGTGACCGTGGTTTCACCTCTCGTTATTGCTCTGTAGGTTGCATTTAAACAATGCACTGTGACGAATCTTTAGGCTCACATAAAGGTAAATCCTTCTCTTGATAGATCACAGAGGAGCAAAAGCCTGAAGGAGATGCTCAGCTCCACCACCTGTTTAATTTAGAGGCTATTTTCATTAGGTTAGGGTCAGTTTTGTAGGATTCCTCCACCTTCACTTTCCTGATAACATCATTTGTTTGGATCTATAACCACCTCCCAAGCCAATATTTGTAAACAGAGACTGAAGTCGTGAGTCAACATCATCTCAACATAAAGGATGTCAAACTGGACAGGAAGGTTTATTGTGTCACTGGGCCTAGCTTTGCATCACCAGGGTAATTATTAAACCCAGGGCAAACAGAACTTTGATCCCATGTGTATTTTTGAATGATTGGCAATGGCTGATTTTACAAAAAATATCATTTTAAAGCCATTCTCCATAGGAAATCATCGTGTCAACGTGTAAGGTGTCCAGTGCAAGGTTTAGCAAAGCAAACATAGAAAAGGTGCTTGTGTGGGGCACCGTGTGAGGAGCTATGGGACCTCCCCTGATTCCCAGCCAAGAGAGTGAAACATTCACTCCCAAAACAGAATGTAATTCACTCACATCAGTGCAATGACCAGTGAGAAGAGGTGACCATGGCCTGGGGAAAAGTGAATGTGTAAAAGGATAAAATGTGCATCATAAGAATGCAGCGGGAACTCTCTCTCTCTAAAAATACTGTTTCCATCTCTCCCTTAGGTGAAGACTGTGTGGGCATCTTCCCTTTGTGAGCTTCTCTAAGGTCAGTTCCGTATTGGCCAGGCACTGTCCTTTGACACATCCCTTCCTGCATGAGAAAGGTGCTGAAGTGCCCAGTGAAAGAGGTGGGCACCTGCAGGGTGGGCACCTACAGGATGGGCGCTAGCACTTAGACACTGATCCCCAAATCATCCATGTCCAGAATTAGGTGCTGGAGGTCTGTGTTTATACGTGTATGAAGGTAGAGAAATTTTGGGAAAATAAACAAAGTTAGGGAAGAGAGGAAATACAGGAGAAGTGAATCTGGTGAATCAGAGTGAACCTCTGACTGCAAAAGCACCCAGCATCAGAGGTGTGGATAGGCTGATGGGAAGTGCAGAGGTGCACCAGCCCATTTGTCATGTGGAAAGCTCCTGCTTGCAGTGTAATAACTCATCACCAAGGAAACAGTAGATGGACACTTTGGTAACCATCTTATTTACCAGGGCAAGTCTGTGCTTATGAAGTACTTTTACCTGTTCCTTGGACTACCGACAGTTAAGAGTCCTGCAGCTGGTCAGGAAATGCTGTAAGGGTGATGTACAGCTGTATACCAGTAGTGTCAGCAGTTCCTTTAGGTTGCTAATAAAGGACGAAAGCGAGTGGGTGTGCATAAATCTAAGCTATGGATGGGCAGGGCAGTCAGCAGCAGCAGTAACATTTTCGCTCTCGGTCTGCTTGGCTGTACAATGCTTGGAGCCCAGGAAGGCAAATGGCCAGTGTGAGGACAGCTGCAATCCCGGCACATGAAGCCTAAAGAGGGATAAAACAATTTTTTACAGTTCCACTTATTTAAAAAATTCTCCCTATGATTTCTTTATGGAATTAATTTCCAACAATATGCTGGAATGAAATCATGTTTCCCCCACTAGTAATATTTTGCGGAAGTATGTAATTATAAAGCTCCTCTATTTGATTTGTAAGAGGTACTGCACAGTGGCAAGTCTTATGACTATGTAAATTTAAAGTCCTAAATATTTCATACTAGCTGTAAAATAACATAGTGTAATCAAAAAGCCTGCCGTAGCTGGAAAGGATGGGCTAGGTGTGAAGATGATGAAAACTCATCTGTTTGCTTGGCACTGTCAGTTGGGTGTTACTTCTCTACCTTTCTTGAGATCTCGCAAGTAATTTATGGCAGATTTTGCTGCTATTCTCTGCTACCCATCCCTGTAGGTGCAGTCATTAATGTATCCACAAACCACCCTCCTCTTCTGTGCCTGCAGGGTCTCTCAGAGGAGAATGCCATGGCACAGGACCCCCTGGGAGACAGCCCCATGATCTGGAAGGGGATCGCCTGAATCAATGCTGAAGTACAATTGGTGGCTTGAAATAATAACCCAGTCACTGTGAAGTAAATGTCCTCCTACTTTCAGTGATAAAAAAAAGTCTGCAGATGGGCAGATATCTGCAGAGAAAATCTACAAAGCAATAGCAGGTGAAACCTCAGCATGCCGGCTAGGCTGCTTCCTAATAGCTTCCCGGTATCACCTCTAGCAAATGGATATCTACAATGGTGTCGTTTATTGTTGATGACTGATAATAGGATTACTGCTGCCACATCTGAGAAGCGCGGCATCCCAAATAGCATCGTTTCATGCTGAAGGGAAGATGTTATTATCACGTCCTGACTTTGCATACTGCTCAACCAGTTATCTGTGCAGGACTCAGTGTAGAGCTCCGAGACATTATAGGGTATTATCATGCTATATGAAATACAGGCTGCTGCAGTTATAAATCAAGAGGACACCTCGTATGGTGACTGGTTCTCCTTGGAAAAGCATCTCTAATCAGAGGCTCTTTTCTCTGAAAGATTAGATTTTAAAAGAATAAATGCTGCCAATGAATTTCAAGCTTATAAAAAGGGCAGGTTTAAAAACTCTGATGTTGTCTTTTAACAATGCCATATATACAGCTATGGTATAAGCTTGACCACAACTCCTTAAGATCCCCCACGCCTGATTACAGAGTCCCTCCTTTGCAAGACTAAGTGTGTAATTGATTTTATATAGTATTTCCTAAACATCATTTCCATCTATAGACACTGCCTAGAAGAGTGCAAGCTGTGCTGCTGGCCAAATGCAAGGAACATCTCTCTACATGGCAGAGACTGCGTGTTTTCATGGTGCGGGCTGGGGGGGGGGGGCAGCTGAGCTGATCCCAATGGCCTGTGGCTACTAAAGCACCCCCTTCCCTGTCCCTCCCCGCCCACCCCGGGGACAAAAAGTTCCCCAGTTTTTCAGCTGAGTTAGTTTTTGGTTCACACAGGGCGAGACCAGCTCCAGAACTGGCACAGAGCAAATGGTGGAAGTACACAGCACAGGGAAGACAGGATCAGACGTATTGGCAAGGGGAGGTAACTCACCAAGCCTTGTGGGACTAAACACTTCTGTGGTGGGGAATGGTGGAGGCTTGGGAATGCTCAGCTGGGCTTTGCTCTCCAGCCTTGCACAGCCTGTGAGGATCAGAAGTGCTGAGTCTGTGGGTGCCCCAAAGAGCTGGTATTGCTGCAAGCCCTTCATATTTGTCAGCCCAGCATTCACCTGGGCCCTTCTCTTGTGTTCCTTCACCAGAAGGAGTGAAAACTGTGTTTGTTGGGCACAAGAGGGTGGCTTACCCTTGATGGAGAATCTATAGCTGGGAGAGAAACAGCATCTTCAAAAACCATACAGCTGTGAAAGCTGGAGTAACTGCAACTGAGAACCAAAGGTGAAAAGCAAGCAGCTTTGCTCAGCTCTGTCACAGCCAGTCCAAGCTTTCCAGTTTGCCCCAGTTAGAGCCTTCAGCTGGAGCCACCTCTGCTGGGCTGCTGACTATGAGCACTTGAACAAATACCTCGTCTCCTATTGCTGACAGGCTGTAGTCTTTACAGGCCAACCGAATCAGGGCATGCAAAGGAGATCGGGGTCAAACGTTAAGGTACATTTATATAAACTAATCCCTTCTTGAGTTGGGAGGTCAACTCCATTTCCAGGGATCAAGATACAGAGGTGGGCTCTCTCCTATCATTAGCCTCAGATATATCTAGAGCCCCAAACTCACCCGTGTCAGACAAAGTCTTTAGATCTGCACCTCAAACACTGTTAATCCTCAGAATTTTAAACACTTGTGATGAGAAATCAAAGCTAAAATTCCAGCAACGATAAGCTAATTCTCCTGATGGCCAAATACGTTTAGTATTAGGCTGAAGCAGCAGATTTTCCTACAGACTTTTCACCTGTGCTGTTCCTTCACTTCTTCACACAGAAATGTGTTAAATTAATTGAAGATACCAACTTTTGCACACCCACAGGCTTTCTGTTTCACCTGTGTGTTTAAAAATAGACCTGAGAGGGAAAATGGCAGGTTACAACTTTGCAGCAGACCTAAAAACTCATGTCTGCCTCTCCTTGCATCTCCCAGCAAGAAAAGGGACAGGGAATTACTGGATGCGCAGAGGAACATTACATTAAGGGCCTTGTAAGCTAAAACCCAAGCAGTCTGTGAGAAAAAGCAGTTAGACTGATGCAGTTTATCATTTAGGATTCACTTCATACACAGAGCGGGAAGGAAAAAAGTTCTGCAGCATCTGAAACATAAGGATGGCACTTCATCATCCTTTGGAAAAGCACAGAGAGCTCCGAGTGCGTACATAAAAGTAATCATTTAATAACAAAAGTTCTGTTAGTCACAAGTTCAGGCTTTAAAATGCCCACTGACTATAAAGCCTTGTAATATTTCAGTAGGTTATTGCCTCTGAGAGGTGTTGCCACTTCATTGTACATTTCCTGATTGTTCAAAAGACTATGATGCTAAAGATGTGCTTTCTTCTGCCTGAAATAATGCCTGAGCCTCGAGTGAGGGAGTGAATGTATGGTGTATGCTGCTCATGAATAAAAGATATTTGCAGCTAAGCAATCTAGAGTATTCCTCTCTTAGGGGATTAATTCTATTCATCAGAAAAAAATTAAAGAATAATTTTTAGAGTCTCTTTTCCTTTAATAAGTGCAGGAATCCAATTGTTTGAGTAATGGTGAGGATGCTTTAGCAGAGGGAATACAGGGAGGGAAGCAGGGAAAATATTGAGCCTCACCATGGTCATGGGAGACATCTCAGTGCTGTCCCTTGCCCCAGGCATAGGCAAGCTCCCATGGCAGAGCACCACCAGGCCCCCTGCATCTTGCTGGCAGACACAGGTTGTGCACAGGCACTGGGAAGCACTCTGTGGCAGGAGCTGTGCTGAAAATGTGACCTAAAGGAGGATGCTCATGGTGCTGCTCTGACACTTCAGAGGAGGTGTAAGCATGGCCAAACACAGCAGCACTTCAGCTTTCCCACTCTCACCTGGGGTGCACAGCGGTCGCTTGAGCTCTTGACTGTCCAAAGGGTGACCCTTTGAACTAAAGGAGCAGACCTCTGACCCACACCTCCGGGGATGGCCCCAAGCCCTGGGAACACACTCCAGTCACCTCTGGGCTGCCAGGTACAGCTGCCTGAGATGTAAAATGCCTGGGCACTGGCTCCCCAGCAAACAGCCAGCTGGTGCCATGAGAACCATCTTACAGAACTTAGCGGGGAAGGGTTTGTGCAGGATCAGAAGTAGCAGAGGTGTGAAACTGCTCTGCTGAAGTGTAACTCCAAGACTGGCACCCACGCCGTGCTTCTGCACATGCATCCGAAATATCGGCAACAGTCAGTCAAGGCACCGAGAGAAGGGGAACGTGCTGCATATGCTGACACAGGCAGCTCATGGCAGCACAGCCACTGCATCTGCCTGTCTGCAGCTAGAGTCACACTGGAGACTCAAGTCCACACAAGTCCAGAGGAGGCCCACGAGGATGATCAGGGGACTGGAGCACCTCCCGTATGAAGACATTCCAGATGGGATGCACCCGCGGGTGCTGAGGGAACTGGCGGAAGTCATTGCTAGACCACTCTCCATCATCTTTACCAACTCTTGGGAGACGGGAGAGGAGCCTGAGGACTGGAGGAAAGCAAATGTCACTCCAGTCTTCAAAAAGGGCAAGAAGGAGGACCCGAGTAACTATAGACCGGTCAGCCTCACCTCCATCCCTGGGAAAGTGATGGAACACCTTATCCTTGGTGCCATCTTAAGGCATATCAAGGATAAGAAGGTTATGAGGGGCAGTCAACATGGCTTCACCAGGGGGAAATCATGTTTGACCAATCTCTTAGCCTTTTATGAGGAAATAACACGGTGGATGGATGATGGCAGAGCAGTGGATGTGGTCTACCTTGACTTCAGCAAAGCATTTGACACAGTCTCCCACAGCATCCTCACAGCTAAATTGAGGAAGTGTGGTCTGGATGATCAGGTAGTGAGGTGGACTGTGAACTGGCTGAAGGACAGAAGCCAGAGAGTTGTAGTCTATGGGGCTGAGTCTAGTTGGAGGCCTGTAACTAGTGGAGTGCCTCAAGGGTCAGTACTGGGACCGGTATTATTTAATATATTCATCAACGATTTAGATGAGGGAATTGAGTGTACTATCAGCAAGTTTGCTGATGACACTAAGCTGGGAGGAGTGGCTGATACGCCAGAAGGCTGTGCTGCCATCCAGCGAGACCTGGACAGGCTGGAGAGTTGGGCAGGGAATAACTTGATGAAATATAACAAGGGAAAGTGTAGAGTCCTGCATTTGGGCAGGAACAACCCCAGGTTCCAGTATAGGTTGGGGAACGACCTGTTAGAGAGCAGTGTAGGGGAGAGGGACCTGGGGGTCCTAGTGGACAACAGGATGACCATGAGCCAACACTGTGCCCTTGTGGCCAAGAAGGCCAATGGCATCCTGGGGTGTATTAGAAGGGCGGTGGTTAGTAGGTCGAGAGAGGTCCTCCTTCCCCTCTACTCTGCCCTGGTGAGACCGCATCTGGAATATTGTGTCCAGTTCTGGGCCCCTCAGTTCAAGAAGGACAGGGAGCTGCTGGAGAGAGTCCAGTGCAGGGCAACGAAGATGATTAAGGGAGTGGAGCACCTCCCTTATGAGGAAAGACTGAGGGAGCTGGGTCTCTATAGTTTGGAGAAGAAGAGACTGAGGGGTGACCTTATTAGTGTATATAAATATATAAAGGGGGAGTGTCACGAGGATGGAGCCAGGCTCTACTCAGTGGCAAACAATGATAGGACAAGGGGTAATGGGTACAAACTGGAACACAAGAGGTTCCACTTAAACTTGAGAAGAAACTTCTTCTCAGTGAGGGTGACGGAACACTGGAACAGGCTGCCCAGGGAGGTTGTGGAGTCTTCTTCCCTGGAGACATTCAAAACTCGCCTGGACACATTCCTGTGTAACATTATCTAGGTGTTCCTGCTCTGGCAGGGGGATTGGACTAGATGATCTTTCGAGGTCCCTTCCAATCTCTAGCATACTGTGATACTGTGATACTGTGATACAGGCTGAGGAAGTTGGGACTGTTCAGCCTGGAGAAGAGAAGGCTGTGTGGAGACCTCATGGCAGCCTTCCAGTATCTGAAGGGGGCCTGCTGGGGAGGGACTCTTTATTAGGGACTGTAGTGACAGGAAAAGGGTTAACGGGTTAAAACTTAAACAGGGGAAGTTTGGATTGGATATAAGGAAGAAATTCTTTCCTGTTAGGGTGGTGAGGCACTGGAATGGGTTGCCCAGGGAGGTTGTGAATGCTCCATCCCTGGCAGTGTTCAAGGCTGGGTTGGACAGAGCCTTGGGTGAGATGGTTTCGTGTGAGGTGTCCCTGCCCATGGCAGGGGGGTTGGAACTAGATGATCTTAAGGTCCTTTCCAACCCTAACGATTCTATGATTCTATGGAGATGCTGAAACCTCTGGCCATTTCACCCATCTTGGGCACAGAACTCCTGGAGGAAGACTGAAGGCTGAGATGCTTGATATGCCAGTGGTAGTCCCATGTTCAGCTGAGGGGGAAGCTACAACCACTGCTCTCCAGGTCCCTTTTCTTTTGGTAGCACAGAAGCTCACATTCATGTGCTCTGGCCAGGGCCATGACCAAACTCATAAACAATGGATGGCCCTCTGCTTATCCTACACCTCAGTGGCACAACCAAGTACAACCACTTGAAGTGTTTATCCGTTTGTAGAGAGTCTCTGTAGCCCATCAGGAACTGCTCTGTACATGGCAAGAAGAAAGGGAAGACCACTCTGTGCCCATGACCATTTTACCCTCTGGATATCACCTTGTCATCTTACAGTCCCTATAACACAATTGTTTCTTTTCAGCTCTTGAAAATATTTCTTGTTTTTCTTTTAACCTGGAAGTAAATGATCAAATTTGTGCTGTGAAAGAGACACAAAGAACCACAGCCCTGAAAATGTGAGACAGAATGAAAAATACTCCTGTTTCTCTAATGCTGTGGTTCTGTCTGCAGCCTTAGCAAGTGGCAGATCGCAATCATGGTTAAACATCTATTTATTTTATTGCAGAAAAAGCATCAACACATGTGCTGTATTTTCTGGCTTCTAAACAGCAGAGTAAGTGTACATAAAATTGAGAGGTGATGTATAATATATGAAGACATTTTGATCCATGCAGTGAAATGAAACGTATGCAAATCATTAGCATTTTATACAGAATAAAGTTCTACTATACACAATTTTATGTGCTCGGATGGAGAATCTGTAATCCCGCTAAGGAACATTCAGTCTACCTATAATGAATGAGGGTTTTTAGACTGAGAAACCTTTTAAGGTTCAAGCCAATAAACACCTAAAATATGGAGATTAAAAATAACATTGGAATACACATAGTAGCCAAATGAAATCATCACATTTGTGCTTAAGGAATGAGGCATTCAGCAAACTCTTCATTTTCCCCAGAAATACTTTGCTTTAAATTCCATATTTTCTTTTGCTGCATTTTTCACGTAAAAGCCTGCATGAGCTTTTGTGCTGTTGCCAGGCTTATTTTTTTGTTTATATACAGGTTCTTGCCATGGAGATATGTTCCTGACATGAAGGCATCCAGTATAGGAAATGACATGCAATGCCTTATTCTTCTAGTTTAATTAATGCTCTGACAACTTGGCAATAAGGCTACAGCAAAGAAAAGGTCTCTGCAGGGAACCGCAGGTTTTGAGCCATAAGAAAGCTGTCAAAATCTTACTATATATCTATAGTAACATACTGAACATCCAAAGATTTCTGGAAGGCATCTGTGGAAAAGAATTCAAAAGGAAAAAGGTTAGCATAAAAATTATGTTCCTTAACCTACTAAAAAGAAAAGAACGGAAAGACTTTCTCAGCACTGGAGCTGGAACTGGGGAAGCAGCCTTTGCTGGCTGACTTTTTTCATGCAAAAAGGAATTCCAGTTTTTAATGAGAGAGGCTTGTTTGACACAAACAGCAAAACAAAAGGATTAGCCCAATCCCTGCTGAGACTGTTTTCTTCTGTGATTTAAACAGCAGTATGAAGAGTAGATCCATTCCACACAGTGATCAATGTAACCATTCTGGATCACTGTGAGCAAAACTGTAAGCCTAGGTCTTCTGCTCCACAGACTTCTCATCCTTCTTAGCTGAAAGCACAACAGCAGCATCTTGGCTGAAGGGCAGAAAAAGCTGTCTTCTCTTTCTCCTCTGACTGGTTCACTATTTTGGGAAGCATCAAAGGTGGCATCCCCAAAGGAGACTGCAACAGCTCTAAAGGCATCCTACACTCACAGACCTTGGATCGCCAGAAACCCATGGTGATCCATCCACGTCTTACTGAGAGTACCATTTGATATTCATGATCTGACTGTGCTCTATCACCATCCTAACTTTTCCAGGAAAGGAAATTGAGAAGGAAACAGCAGACCAAACTCAGTACCACCTGAATTCCTCCAGTATCTCCACATCTTTTTGGCTGTGAACACGCAGAGATAGCACTGTCTTTTCTGATGGATGAGCTATTCTTCAGCTACTGATGGAAAACAGCTGCCCATACTCGCACATTTAATTGCCTTCTCCACCAAAAAAATTCATGAAGTTGAGCCATCCTAGGAAAATATAAACCAGACACATCTTTATGTATCTTTCTGAAATCAGGACTTTTGCCTCCTATATTGTGAAGGCTTCCAAGTCATGGGAAAGCTGATAGCTGTCACAGGCCATTCACTACAGAGAAGTTTGAATTTCCAATCTAATCTGCTGCTTGCTTGCTTATTTTAATGAAGAGATTAATTTGTTTCTGCAAATACATCCCAAATGAATCAGAGGAAGCAGCTTCAGTCTCTTCAGGGGTGTGATTTTCAAAGAAGAAGGTGCACAGGAGAAAGTAAAAGGCTATCATCGAAAGTATTTATAGCAGTATTTATATATAGTACAGCAGAGATACACAGGTAACAGTTAGTTTAGAATACTTCCTATTCAGAGTTACTGCTGGCATGAGTGCCAGTGACTATAATTAAAGTTATTTGGGGTTTTTTTCATGATAATAACTCTAGCTACCCAGAATTTTCCCAAAGATTAACAGTTTCCCCTTGATAGTTCTACATTGGGTATGTCCGCAATCCTAGTTTCCATTTTGAGGGTAAAGGAATTTTAGCAAAATCTGACTAATTGTATCACAAAAAACTAAACCAAATGTTTTCTCTTCTGATGCTGACATAACAAATGCAATCATTTCAATGAAAAGTTCTGCCACTTCTGTGCTTTGGAGGAGGTATTTAAGATTAGATCAGCAGGAGCAAAAGGAGAAATGCAACCAGGTTTAGGGCTGGGTTAAGTACACAGTCAAGTCTAATTAAAACCAGAACCCCAAACCAGTCTGCTTTCATTTTAAATGTGGATGGTGATTTACAGTGGTATTGGTGAGGACAAAGCTTTGCAGAAAGTAACAGTGACTATTTGCACAAGCATCATATTTTTTTCTATAATCAACTAAAAAAAACCCCTCACTCTTGAAATCAATGAGATTTTATTTAAAGGCTTCTAAGCCATTAGAAAACAACATGCTCAGGATACATAAACATGTCTCTTGAACAATAGTTACAAATATGTTCCATCTTGCTTGAAGAGCAGCACCGAAGAAGCCATTGAAGGTTGCTGCACATGCCCCAACCCCAGGCTGTCAAGTGGAAGAGCCCATGCTGATAGGAGAGGAAGCTCCTCTCCTCAGCAGCCAGGAGCCACAGGTTTGTTTACATTGGCAGGGAAGCTATGTACTTGTCTTTGGCTGTTCTTCTCATTTTTGCTGAAATTCCCCAATCTCAACACAACGCTGCACTCAGAAGTTTGAGCAGGACTCCCAGCTATTTGTTGTTTCTAATGATTTGCATCCTTAAGGAATAATCAAAACTGACATAGAAAATACAACTGTGAGAAAATGGATGGGTACTCAGCCATGCAGCTGGAATTCAGGAACTGCTGTAATTGCATGCGAGTAGCATCATTTGCCCCTCTTGTAGATATTTCACTTATTCACATCACATCTTTCTTTTTCAGGGTTGTTGCTGAAGATCCTGCAGCCTGTGAGGTGAAACAACCACCGTCTGCTGTTGAAGTGAGCCAGCAGAGCTGGCTGTCCAGGGCAGTGTCATGGACAGCACAGGGCACTTGCTTCCCTGCAGTAACTACTGGCACAGGTGGGAGCTTTCACTGCGCTGGGTGCGATGGGGTAAGATGAAAGAAAGGAGCTGGGATTGTAGTGACGGAGGTGAGGGGAGAGAGGGAGAAACAGCAACATAAAAATACTATAAAAACTGTTTAACAACAGAGAAACAATGAAAACAGCAAGAATATAATCAAGGATTTTGCCACCAGAGCGGTAAAAACTTTCCATCACTGTCTCTTGGGTACTTTCTTCTGTACACAATCCTTTGCTGAATTTTGTAGAAACATGTTCCCTCATCAGGCAAGGTTGTCTTAATGAGAGGTTATGAACCTTACTCTTCGTTATCCTCTCCAGCTATTCTCTGACTCCCAGGATTTAGGAGGTACCTGTGTGAAAGTCCTCATTATCTATGTGAAGACAGAAGCGCTCAGCTGCTGAACTACCAATCCACAGGCTTCAGAAAAACCTGCTAGTGAAGATCTATTTCCCAGCCCTACCAGTCCTATTTTATTCCTCTGAACTCAAATATCTGAACAAAGTACATGAAATAACAAGCAGCACATATTTCCCTGAGCACGAATTGAATGCAGAAAGGGAAGTATTTGCATATTAGAAATCCTCTTCTGTAGAAAATCTGTATGTGCCAAGAAAATAGAACATATGTGCTTAATGAATTTAGGCAGAACTGCACCTTTGCTGTGCTGCTTATGAAAAATCACATGCATTACACTGAGTCTGTCATTGATACTGGCTTCTCATCAGCATTTCATCCTAATGAAACAAATATGAAAAACAAACACCAAGAACAAGACAACTGGCTACACAGGATTTGTGATGCAACATATTTAACCAGGATCTGGAAAAGAACCTTGCCGAGGCTGAACAAGTACCCAACAGACTCCTCTGTGAATATCCAAACAAGTGCTGTCAGGACAGCAGTGTGTGGCAACAGGTTACTTGAACCTACACCTGTGCCAAGGAGAGAACAAGCAGCCCAAGTAGCCTTCCTGCTCTACTGTCTCCTGGGAGATCCCTTCTGAGACGTAACCCACAGGAGATGGCTGTGCTTGTACAGCAGCTCTCTGCAAAACACATAAAATACACAGAGTTGTAGTGGGAGTAGGGGTACAAGAAGAAAAATAAGGGGATACAGAAGTCTGGTAGAGGTCTGGATACTTCCAAACATCAAAGTCATTAAAAGAGCAAGATCATCCCTACTTCATCTCAAAGGAAAATCCAGCCCCTTTCTATACTGAGTCACACAGCTGGACCCAGACGATAGGCAGTGAGCATGTTTTGGCTGCTTGGTGGTGGTAACTCCCTTGGAAGAGCTGTATGACAAATCCTTTCTGGCAGCTGCAACACCAGTGGCAATGATTTGTAACCAAATGAAGTACCTGTCTGTCCAAATCCAGTGCTTGAACCTAATGAAAGGAAGAGGTAGATATGTTCTCACTCAAAGATCACCTTGATTACAGTCATTCACTCACTCAAACACCATGGAAACACCTCTGGTCACAGCCTGCTTGACAGTCTTGGTCTTACTTGAATACCGTGCTTCGTGATATGAGAAGCCTAGATACTTGGTTATTCAAATATATGGCTGATGCATTGCTAATGTCCAATAAGCAGTATGACGGTTTTCAACTTTCTGTTCTAGCACAGACACTGCCACTGAGCTGTTGCTTTTTAAAGACAACCCCATGTAAAGTTTTCAAGCAACCTTCACAATAAAAGGTTGTATTTCTGCACTTCCAGCTCTGCTGGCACACACAGATAATTTCTGTATTGTTTTCAGATTTATTTTTTAATGATTTTAATAAACACACACAAAAATAAACGATCAAGAAGTAAAACTGAACTTACTCCATGTTTACCTGAGTGCTGTACAGTTTATAGGAATCTGCCTGTTCAGATCAGAAGACATGGCACACAGAAGCTGAGATAAAAACCTACAGTTTTTGCTATTAATCTCCCATTCAATACTCTAGTGGAGCCATTCCAGTACCTACAAACACAAAAAAACTTGGCACTGTGTATGATTAGACTTGCTAATCAAGTTGTATCTTTATCCCAATGCATAATTTACTAGCAATGATAAGGCTCTTTTGTAAGTTATGTGGTTCTATCACAGAAAACTGGAGAAGTTACTGTCACCTTAGGCAGGATTTACTCCTGGATGGAGTAAATCTTCTGTCTCAAAACACACAGCATGCTGACCTCCAGGCAACCCTCAAGAACCTGCTGTTTCTCACTCTTCCCTGTCACTTCAGCCAACACAAGTACAGAGGGAATATCTGATCCTGGGATACTCAGCTGTGTATGTTTTGCTGACAGATCACGGACATGTAGTTCTCCTGCGTTCCTGCTGGGAATCCTGTCCTTCACACTATTCTGGCGTGGCTCGCTGTTCCAGGTACAAGGGGAGTACATAACAGTGGAATAGTCTTGAAAAAGCTACTTGGTGGATACTGGAAAAATTTAACCAATGTTAAAGATGGATGTATTCTCATATACGTAAATCATGGTGTCCTGAATGCACATGAACTGATAAAGTGCTCACACAACCCATATACTTCTTTAACTCACACAAAACCAGACACAATAGCTAGGGGAGTTGTTATGGTAGAAGCAGAAGGTACTGGGAGAACTAAATTAAGATAAACCACTGTCAGAACAGAACAAATCTCTCCCTGCATTACATGTGGGTGCACCCTTGCAAGACCTGTTAAAAGAGAAAATCTCCATGTTGTATGTATAAAGATGCAGCTGTTGATGAAGTCAGAGCTATTCAAGGACAGTGATTTCTTTGCAACTGATGATAGCTGCATTTCTTTCTCAGTTACTTCCTTCTGTAGGAACAAGCCCCAGCTTCTGTTGATGTTCTGGAGACAGGCATCAGAAGTTTGTGATTTTTACAGTATTATAATGCCTTGTGACTTATGAATTATGAAGTTCTCTTATATTTTTAAAATACATACTGCTGCACTGAAGCACTGAGGGATTTCTGATGAGTCCAGTCTTGCTCTGCATCATTCACAAAGTTCTTAAAACCACCTGTAGCCTGGGGAGGCTAAAGGAGGCCACACGTTATCCATGAAAATGGGGTCTCAGAACAGAGAATTGCTCACTACCCTGTAAGAAACTCAGCAGTAATTTATAAACTCATTGACATGGATATATAGAAATATTTCTAGCTTGTCAGAATAATTCCTACTATTCATCATCAGCATAGTTATAGCCCACATCAATCATCTGCACTTTCGGTCCCCTTGTTCATTCTCTTACTCTGCTGATTCAGCTTTAAATTTTATATCACTGAAAGGAGTCTTTCAAAAAGGTCACGAAAGTGCATTCAATGCAAGGACAGTGGTTTTGTCTAATGGATCCTCAGCCACTACTCCTTCACCAGTTAACCTTATTTCAGTCAAATTTATTACATTCTACAAAAATTTGTATCCTCATCCTTTAGCTTTACACCAAAAATGGCAATTACTATAGAAGAAATTACAATGAAAACAGTATTAGCACCATCAAGTTTTCTCTGTGCTTATTTTCTAAGGCCCTTATTCTGTGTCTTTGCACTCCAAATTTGAGGTTGGGTAGTTTTGAGGGTCTGGTCTGCCATGTGGGAGCGATGGGGTTACTGAAGAGGTGGGACAACCAAGGGAGTACATCTCACACAATGCAAAAAGGATGTTTTTCCAGCTGCAGCCTAAACCAGAACTTACATGACTGATTTCGTTCCTCATTCAAACACTCCCAAACATACATCAAACATCATTTCTGAAATATGGCATATTTAGTCCATTCCATCTACACTGCCTGTTAAGCAGCTATCGGCAATTAAGTCTTGAACTAGTTCTGGTTTTGATCTCTTTCGAGAAAAGATATGGCAACAGTGAAAAGAAAATCCATTTCTCCATATTTACGAGCTCATTCCTAAAAACCAACTGAATTTTAACAATAAAATAAGGAATAAAGTGTATTTCATTAAGTAATGTTACAAGTAACTATGTATGTCTATGGATCTATACTGCTGAAAAACTAAGATTCTGGAATTAATTTAACCCTACAATATTGAATTTGGGCCAATTTGCTATTATACTAGAGCCTGGCTCTTCTTTTTCTGTTTGAAACCTCTGAATTTGCATCTCACCTCTTCTCAACCCCCATTATCAGCAGCATCACAAATATTCCTGAAACAGCCATATACTAAGCCAACTGGTAAAAATCCTTCTAATTTTTCTCCCATAGGAAATTAGATACAAACGTTGCCTGAAAATGTCTCTAACATGACCAAAATTATTGTGTACTGGCAGCAGGGGAACTACAGGCAGTGGATTCTGTGAGAAGCTGCTAGAAATCCCCCTCTGACAGAGCCAATGCCAGCCGGTTCCAAGGTGGACCCAACACTGGACAAAGCTGAGACCATCAGTGACAGTGGTAGTGCCCCTGGGACATGTTAGAGGGAAAAGCTGCTTAGCAGCAGTAGTTGCAGCCAAAGAGAGCAGTGAGAATATGTGAGACAAACAGCCCTGCAGACCCCCAGCTCAGTGCAGAAGGAGGGCAGGAGGTGCTCCAGGCACTGAAGCAGAGGTTCCCCTGCAGCCTGTGGTGCAGCCCATGGTGAGGCAGCTGTGCCCCTGCAGCCCATGGAGGTCCATGTTGGATCAGACTCCACCTGCAGCCCAGGGACGACCCCACTCTGGAGCAAGGGGATGCCTGAAGGAGGCTGTGACCCTGTGGAAAACCCTCGCAGGAGCAGGCTTCTGGCAGGAGCTGTGGCCCTGTGGAGAGAGGAGCCCAGGATGGAGCAGGTTTGCTGCAGGACTTGTGATCCCGTGGGGGACTCACACTGGAGCAGCCTGTTCCTGAAGGACTGCACCCTGTGGAGAGGCCCCACACTGGAGCAGGGGAAGAGTGTGAGGAGTCCTCCCTCAGAGGAGGAAGGAGCAGCAGAGATAACATGATGAACTGACCACAACCCCAGTTCTCTGTCCCCATGCACCACTGGTGGGGAGGAGGTAGAGAATCTGGGGGCAAAGTTAAGCCTAGGAAGGAGGGAGGGGTGGGGTAAGGGCATTTGTAAAATTTAGGTTTTACTTCTCATTATCCTACTCTAATTTGATTAGTTTTTCCCCCAAGTCAAGTCTGTTTTGCCCCATGACAGTAACTGGTGAGTGATCTCTCCCTGCCCTTATCTTGACCCATAAACCTTTTATTGCATTTTCTCTCTCCTGTTCAGCTGAGGAAGGGAGCAATAGAGCAGCTCTGGTGAGCACCTGGCCTCCAGCCAGCATCAACCCATCACAGCATCCATATATTCATGTAGAGCTACCTGTAAAGCTGCTTTCAGTGCACTCCCTGTATCCTCTTGATGTATCTGGAAATATTGAGTACTTGTTGTATTTTCATGTAGGTTAAATAAAATGTGGTATTTTCACAACTCGCTATTGGTAGCAAAGCCTCCCCAAGAAGAGCTTCTTACTTCTGCTTGGTAGGTGCTCTAAGGTTTTCATGCATCCTGTGTGGGAGCTTCACAAGCCCTGCCCTACTTTGCTGAAAGCTGTAAACAAGTTTGGCTGCAGTTGTTCCAATTCTGTGACTGAAGAGTTGTAACAATAAATTTGTATCAGTTCCCTCATGTTTTGTATGTCAAATTCTAATCCTGATCAGATATCACAAAAAAACCTGTGATGTATTGCTGTGGCTTTACATGGACTAGTTTACATCTGAACACAAACCCTCCTTCTCCAATGTTCAGCCCTAGAAGATTCGTGAGAGCTGAGCTTGGCTCAGCACTATGCCCAAAAGGGGAAGAAGCTGTAAAGCTTAGCCCAAAGGTCACCTTATGGACCTTTCGATTAGTAAACCCAAAACCTGGTAGGAATCGTTCTGAAACAGGTTATGTATTTGCATCCCAGCACTTCGGTAAGGGCAACAAATGTTGCCACCTCATGGACAGGTGGAGGGTTTGATTCAGCTCAGCGGGAGGAAGGAAAACTGATCCCGGAGATGACTCACTGCTGCCCTTTCCCACTCTCCTGAGGGAGAAGCGACAGCTTGGCCAGAGAGATGCTTGTGTTGC
Organism: Pezoporus wallicus; assembly: GCF_028554395.1. Taxonomy (NCBI): domain Eukaryota; kingdom Metazoa; phylum Chordata; class Aves; order Psittaciformes; family Psittacidae; genus Pezoporus; species Pezoporus wallicus. Next base: position 580,480 of record NW_026640165.1, read on the forward strand.
TTATTCACCTGGAATTTGCTCATTTGGGTCTGAATCCAGAGGCCTGGCTACACACCCCCAATTGGGGATGAGGGTGGGGGGACAGAAAAAGCTACATGTATTCAGTGTATTTGACCATCTCCGATATCAGAGCAATGGGGGGAAAGAATGATGATTTTTCAAAGGAAAAAAACCATAACGGTCAACACAGAACATGGCAAGGTCTTGTATCGTCAAAGACCACCATTCAGGAGTGAAACATCTGAGTAACAGGCTGTGGGACCTGGAGTTTTCAAGTGACAGAAATCTTCAGATTCAATAAGACCGTAATCCCAACATGGACGTGGGAATTTTAATACCCCATAAAGGAAGTGGTGGCTGGGAATCCTCGACATGTAAACTGGAGATAAATGTAACTGTAGTCTATTCTATCGTGTATTTCCAAAGCTGCAGTTTTGTGTTAATCACACTGATTATTCACTGTTCTGCCTCTTTTGGGGAACTGCTGCAGGAATACTTAGTCACCTGTTGAACTTTTCCCTTTCTGATGGAAAGGCAGCTGTGTCATCCTCCTCCGCAGGGCAGATACTTTACAGAAGTCATTACACAGTGTGTATCAAAGTATGTTCATCCCAAATAGCATTGTAATTATCCCTTAATATTAACTGGATAAGCGTAAAAGGACTATAAAATGTTTAAACAAAAATAAAACCTTTCAAGTTTGACATCGGAACAGAATTCTAAGAATCAATGTTTTCTTTTTATATAAAGCTTTGTAAAAACAGATTTACATTCAGCATTTATGACTGGTCTGAAAAAAGATACTATTGTGATTAATTGGGAGTTTCCAATGGTTGTGATCTCCATATAGCAGTGTAAAAATCTGCTGACATACAACTGAAGAGAAAGAAGGATTTACACCAGCTTGATTTGAAGTATGTTCTTACGTTTATTATATTTTGCTACTCCACTCCCCTAAAATGGTGGCCTCAGGAAAAGCTGCTTTGGCAGGCAATTGCAAAGATTCCTGCAGAGAGGAAGTGAAAAGACTGGGCATACAAACAAGGGCTGCTGCCATGTTCAAAGCACTGGGGAGAGTTCATAGAGCAAAATGCAGTCCTAAATAAATGGGTTTCAGGCAATTTCAGTGTTAAGATAACATCATTAAGAGTAGAACAGATTGTGCTCAAACCCTGCTGTTTATAATTAACACATTGCTTCCAAATACTCCAGGGTCCCTGGTAAATAGTCCTCTGCTCAGATCCACCCAGACCAATCAGAGTATTTTCATGAGGTTCCATGCTGGGCCAGCACCTGTTTGGACAAATCCAAAAGAGCCAAAATACTCTTCTTTCTGGCCAGCTAAGTAGAGAGATGAACACAGCTTGCCTTAGTCATCGTCACAGAGTCCATATGGCTGTGAAGCTTGTTTTCACAAGAAATCGTACAAGTACTTTATTATATCGAAGTTCACGGTCCTATAAACAAAAACACAGTATATTAGAGCAATCATCCTAACAGTGCTAAGACGTTAACCTGTGTGGAGACAGCACACACAGAACATTCTGAACAATCGATGTCAAGCAATATTCGTAAAAGAAATGCAATCAAGGATGAATGAATTTTTAACTCTTAGTGTTATTTACAGTACCTGTCTTCTGATTATCTAAACTCTGTAAGATACTGAAAGAGAAATAAAGCAGCTTTCTAGTAAAAACTGAAGATTCTTATTTCAATCATTAAGTAGTAAAAATATATCAAAGTTAATAAGATCATATTTTCATGTGATAAACATGATACTCTACTTGGTGATGCAAAGCAGCAGTCTTTTGTGCTACTGAACGTTTTGTTCATCTTCCAAACCACCTGTTCTAGCATGTACTACATATCTCCTTCATCTGTACTCATTTGTAGTCTGCGTTCTTTCAGTCTTGACACCAGTTGACCCATGTTCATAGCTAAATTTGAAAAATCCAAGAATGCCACTTAACAGAAGAGTCTAATGTATACTTTAGTACTTTAATGGCAGCCAGAATGAAACAGCAGTAGAATAAAACATATAATTATTTTTTTGTCTCTAAACTCATTCTGCTTTACAATCTAATGCTCAGACTTTGGGGTTTACTGTTTGAATAAGTAACGCAAATTACTGCATATAATGACAAGTATAAAATTAAAAGTTTTTTTTTAAAAAGTATTCAGTGATGCAAAAACAACCACTCACAATGCAAAGTGAGCTTAACCAGCTGAATGCCTTATTTGCTAGACTACAACCATTTAATATTCTCTGTTCACACATCGTCCTGTAACCCACTTTTCAAAAAGTTTCTATAAAACATCATACCGGGTAAGGAAAAAGTTTAGAAATCCCCAAGATATAACAAGAAACACTGTGTTTAAGTCTACTTCATAATCCAGTGATGAAATTAAAGACATTAACTTCCACTGTTAGACTGACATGACATTGGGTCACTCAAGAAAAGTGCTTTCACTTACAAGGCTTTCTACAGAAACAAAACCACACACACTAACAAATGCTGACCTTATCAACTATGAAACACGGCCGTCCTGTCATAACAACTGGGTTCATTAGAGACCATATGAAAAGATCTATTACCTTCCACAAACACTGAGAGATCCCTGCTTCAGCTACAGAAGATTTATTAACCTAGGTCTGAAATTCTTAAAGCAAATTAAAAATTTCTAACAAAGAAATGTCTAACCTTACCTTCGGCTAGTTTACCAAAAGGGAAGTAAGCTGGTAAAAAAACTATGTGGTAAAAAGCATGCAAATACCTCTGTGAAAACTGAGTATATGCAACAGAATAGAGACAGACATGAGGTTCTGTGGTACGAAAGACAGACTGTGCATGGCCAGCAATTATCACACTAAAAGCCACCAGAAAGAGACAGAAGTTTTTTACTCTTTTCCAAAAACAGGTGGCTTTAAAAAAGGAACAGTAATGATGCAAATTTCACTTTTCCTTAAAAAATGTAGAAAATAAAATGACAATGTGAACAGCTTGAATGGGGGTGGGGAGGGGAGGGAGAGAGCATCATTTTCTGTTCTGCTCTTTGCACTCTTCAGCCTTCCATTAGGAAATAATGCTACAGTAGCAAGGCTGAAGTATCTGAGGATTTCAGTGAATCTGAAGATTTGCAAGGCTTAAACCACAACACTAACAAACTTATTTCAGTATTACTACAGTAACAGAGAAGAAAAGAATCAAGGAGATGGGCCGCTTATTTGATGTGTCTTTTGGTTGAAACTAGTTCCTTCTCTTCAATAAATATAACCTCTCCCATGGGTGGTTAAAAACTACAGGCAGCTGCAAGACTATAGCACAGCTAGAAAATGAAATTTCTTGAAGCACAGAACATGCCTTCACCCTGTTGTTAGCCCTATCAAGACAAGGGGGAAGTGCATTTATTATGGCTTTGTGAAAACTTGAACCTTTATGGATTGTCCTTAAAGATTTAACAATGACTATGGGCTGGAAAAGATACTTAAAAGAAGTGCAACAAAGGAACAAAGCAAGAAAAAGAAAAAAAGAGAGGGCAACAGGAGGGAAGTAGAACAGGCCAATTGTAAAATCTGTCAAGTCATTTAAATGGCCCTATTTGGACAGCATATAAACACTTCCAAACTACCTGGAGGTTGGAGTGGGTGGACAGAAAGGCTTTCTGCCTCAAAACATGTAGAAAAAGTCTGTCAGGATATATGTATGCGTGTTTGTGTGCATATGTATACGTGTATATGTACACATACATCTGACCTAAAGGAAAGCAAGCCAAAGCACTATACTGTGCATTGAGGTTTCAAGTGACAGCATCTCCAAAAACTACTCTCTCTGGTAAGTATGAGCTGCATAGCACAAATTCTGGTCTTGTTTTCTGGCCAACTCTACTTCCCAGCAACTTTAATGGAATCAGTGAAATTTCTACGGATGTTAAAGTTGTAAAGAAAGGGACATCATTTCATGTATCTTAATTCAAGGATCTTCACAGTCAATACAGATTTTATGAACTGGTCTCTGTATTCACTGTTGGAGTCACAGAAGACAAGAACTTGGGGACATTTGTATACACAATGATTCATGTTGCTGAGCAGATGGTCTGCTGTACTTGGTACCAGTGAGCTTTTCCAGGACATCATTCACTAATGACTTTATTGCTGGGCATAGTAAATAGACATAGTGAAGTTGTGGAGGTCCTGGCAGTATGGTTGAGCAAGGCCTGAACCAGATGAAGTTTCATTCTACAGCTTGACCAACCACAAATTGAGATGAGGGCGTCTGTGGGGAATACTGACAAGGCTATTGGACATTTAACAGCTCAGAAGAGCAACGCATGCACTGAGGTTATGGGATACAGTCTACACCACAGGTTCCTCTGACATCCCACATTACAGAGAAGAACTGGCCTTGGGAACATTTCTCCTCCTTTTCGCAACATGTCATTTCTGAGCTCTGTTCTGGCTATTGACTCTTTATCCAAGATCTGCTAATAATCTGGCTGCAGCAACAGGTGTGAGGTTATGCTGTTGGCATTACCTCACACAATGAGACATAGGCTTCACTATTGCCTATGTATTACCTCACACAATGAGACATAGGCTTCACTGTTGCCTATGTATTGCAAGCATTTCTGTCTGTCATTTATCACCTGTCCTAATGGACCTGGAACAGTTCTCAGAGTCCAAAACTGAAGGGTCTGAATGAGCAGAGCTGTTGAGGTACCTACAATTCATTTACTGAATCAGTTTGTATCAACTACAGATCACATAAGATTGACTATGTGGAAGAATTCTTACAACCTGTGTAGCTTTTATATTGTATGTACAACACACTGTTAAGAACTAAATATCATTTCAGATTCAAGTACCATAATGTGCCTTTTGGTAATGAAATGGACTGGCATTTTAGAGTAGTATTTTTGCATGAAGTCCCTGACCTTTATTAAGCACGAAGACAATGTGTTACTGTTACACATACTGCTGCTGTAACATAAATCTTTTCCAAACCAAGACTGGACTATAACTTACCTCAAGTTCAACACTTCCCATAACTAAGACGACTCACTCTTACTTAGAAAACAGACATAGATTTCTATTCTGGTCTGCAGAGAGCTATAGACTGAGCAAATACTGGTTCTGAAGTCTCTTTCAAGTCAGCACATACAACAGTAAACAAACTCTAATAAGCTCACCGGGCAACAGCTCTGATGAAGTCCAGAGATACAGTACATTTGTACCGTGGTCCATCAAGCTGGTCATTATGGCCAACTGTAGATAAGAGTTGGAGCGTCACAAGAGAGGTGATCTAGGAACAAGAAACACCAGTAATGTTAGTCATTTTTGCTAGCATGAATAGCAGTGACTATTTTTTTTTTTCCTTTCCATCTGGCATCATTCCTCTATTTCACTGGAAAGTCACCCATACTTGCTCACTGATTTTCACACAGTTCTGCACCTAGCAAACCCAGGAACATTTTCATCATTACATTTTCTGCACAGGGAGTGCACACAGGCTAAACCCTTCATCCTTTGTATCAACCCTGGAGTTCTAATCAGAGAGAGAAAGGCAATGTGGGGAAGGGGAATAATAGGCATGAGGTGAACATTTTCCAAATCTCTGCCTGACAACTAGGAGAGACTTTGATTCTCCTTCCTTTGTAGCCAAAGACCTCCTCTTGAACTTTCAGACTCAAAGGTGGATATTCCTGTGCCAGCTCATACTGCATTTTCAACAGATGGATGTTACCACTCTAGTCCAGATAAAAGAGAATGTGAAGGTTGGAAAGGCTGGAAGATTGTGTGCTTAAAGAGCAGGGCCTGGAAGGAGAGAAATTTACCTACAAACACACATACAGTGTCTTGACTATTTTACCAAAACAGCCACATATCAGCATATTTCTCACTATCTTCATTCTTTCAAATGACAACTGTAGTATCACTAAAATGCAGTTGTGGGATGTCACCATTGAGTGCAGGCAGTCTGCTCTGCCTCAGTTAGGAAAAAACGCTATGGTGATTCTACCATCTCCTTACATCAACCCAGCTCCCAGGGGAAATAAAGAGGTAAAAAGCAGGAAACAAGAAAAAATTTCCCTGGCTTTTGCTATAGATGCCTCTGACAATTCAAGGCAATGAGGTTACATTCTATGAAGAACAGGTATTTGACCACACACAGCTCTACTTTTCAAAAAACCCCAACCAACCCTGACCTACCTCTGTGAAATGATAACAGCATAGTAAGGAATTTCTGAAGAATAAAGCGTCAGTTCAAATCTTCAAGGAAGCACGCTGCTATAAAAAGCAGCTGCGAGTTCTTACCACTACCAATAAAAAAGCCCCCTGAGTAATAACCCCACTCTTTTGCTGAAAGTGAACGTGGTCACTATTTGCAACAATGCTTGCAGAAGCTAGGAATAATAAAGTTTTTCCTTAAGTGGACATAATATATAGAAATTATACCTACCTGTGGAGAACAGAAAAAAAATAGTCACAAAGAATGAGGCAATTTTGTAACAGCCTGTGCTTAACTTTCTTTTATATGGCATTAGGCAAAAATAGTTTGGATGTCATCATTCTGCAAAGCTTTTAGTTTGGTTAAGGAACGCTGGCCTACCCATCCTCACAAATTCCATTTCCTTAATTCAAGTCTATAAATTACATTATACAGTATCACATGATTTACAGCATTTAAGAAAACTGAATTCAGTACATGGTAATGGCTCAAAATCCAGTTCATGAATCACTTCAAACATGTGACAGAATTGGGATCAGCCTCAAACTTGTTAGGTGATTATTTTCTTAAAATACTCATGAATTTGAGAGCACGTTTATCTACAGTCTTCATTCAACAAAGTTGTTACTCAGTCAGTGAAGAAGCAGTCTGGAGTAGTCTGCTATAACAATTGCTATTTTACACCCTGGTGCACCATTACCGTGAATCACTTCTGCAGTACATACTTGTAGCTGGCCCCATGTTCAGAAACCACGAATGAAGGAATGGCAGGAGGCTCCTAAAAGCTCCTGATAAGCACAACAAAAGCCTAGGTAGTTTGGAGTTGGACCCATCTCAGTTTTATGTGGGATGTAAAAGTGACCTTGCTGCTGCATTACAAACGCTCCAGCAATACTTTAACAATCAACTGTAACCACTTTCTTTTCTGACTAGCACCAAATGCTATGTGTGTAATACAAGGTTGGCAACGTAAAATTCCTTACTAAAGGCTAGCTCAATAAATCTGAAATAGCATCAAGTTTCATTAATGTTTTTGACTCAAGACATTAAAGACTCAATATACAATATTACAAGACAAATGAAGCTATTGATTATCAGAGTAACACAAACTTATTTAGCAAACTGTAACCCTTTGCTTCTTTCACAAAACCTCTATTTATTTAGCTTATTAAAAATGTCATTACAGGGAAGTGAGCGCTGAACCAGTTAGTCCTGATCCTGAGATTGCCTAAAAAGACTGATGTAGAGAAAACTGCCATTTTCAACTGATGGAGGTAATAAACAATTTTCTCTCCAAGGATGCTCAGTAGAGACAAAGAGAAAGAACATATATCTATCGGGAGTAAACAGGGACCAGCTCCCTTACAGACAGTCAAATGTTAGAAACTAGAAAACCTAACTTGTGAGTCTTTGGGACAGAATTCAAAGCCTAGTTAGAGATGCCTATCCTGGGTATTGAGAAAGACAGAGATCTCCAAAGGACAAACTCAGAAGCCTGCATGCTGAGAGGACAGCAGCCTGGAGCTCTGTTTGCTTTTTCAACGGGTTCAAGGACAATCAAACCAGCAAGGGAGCTCTGTCACCCGAAGAAATGACTTGCTCATTTTTTTCTGCTTTATACAACATAGCAGGATTCTCCTCCTGATGAGCCAGCCACTGAATTGGGCAACATGCAGTTTTTTGCAATAAATTGCTTTGTTAGAAGAAAGGATCCAAATGTGGTTGATGTGGAATTATCAAATTCCTCAAATACTTTGTGCTGAACCTATCTGTCTAGACCTGATTAAGAAAAATAAGACGACTGCCTAGACCAAATGGTTAAGAAGTTTTCTAGGACACCAAAGGTTCAACTCCCTCTGATACAAGGCAGCTCTGCACTGAACATCTAACAGGTAACTGGGATGGGGGTAGTAGAGGAAGGAAGAAAAAACTATCTATGGAGTTAAATCGTAACCGGATTTAATTTTCATTCCAACCGCTTCTTGAGCTAAGCTACTTTGCATAAAATTCATAGTATCACTGAATGATCTGGGTTGGAAGGGACCTTACAGCTCATCCAGTTCCAACCTGCCTGCCACAGGCAAGGGCACCTTCCACTAGACCAGGCTGCTCCAAGCCCTGTCCAACCTGGCCTGGAACACTGGCAGGGATGGGGCAGCCACAGCTTCTCCTGGCAACCTGTGCCAGCACCTCACAGTGAAGAATTTTTTCCTAACACCTAATCTAAATTCATTGCATTTATATAAACAGTCTCCATGCCTACTTGGGGCATTCACCTAGTAAAGCAGGATACAGTGGAATGAACTGGGTTTAAGACACTGTATTTGCAGCAAAACTTTAAAAATCACCAATTCTGTGATTTTAACTCTTTGATTTTAATGTGATTTTGTTCTTTTAACTCTTAAGGTCCATGTGCTACCTATTAACTTAAGCACTTCAAAATGCTACTACTTTGAAAGTTCAACTTTGGAGACAATTTGTTCCTAAATGAAGATACATCAGAAGTTTGAAATACAGCTGGGAAAATTATGATTAGGCTGTCAAACTAATTGCACTTTTTAGGAAAAACCCCAAACCAACCCAACTTACCAAAAAACCCAACAACTTTTCAAAGCCCTTTTTTTTCTTTTTTAATACCATGGGTACAGTGGCTCCACTTCATTATCATGAAAGCTTGGGGAAAAAACATCTGGCAAAACCAGACCAGAAACAAGCCAAAAAAAATGTGTGGGTGACATAAGAAAGGATATTTAGCGAGAATCTTTTGAACAAAAGATTACAGCTGGAAGAAATATTCTAAAGCTATTCATAAAATTAAAGTTAGATCTGATAATGATTTAGTAATAGCAAAAGTTAATAAGTATGTGGAATTTTTTACAGGAAAAACAAGAAAATCTTAAGAAAAATTAATGATCTGAAAGAAGTGAAGGTGTTGTCACTGCTATGATCAAAAATAAGCCATTACTGAACTTTTCAGAAAAGTATTTGTGTGAGAAACCTGCTGCTGAAATCTTGGATGCAAGGTGAGAATAATCATAAAAGTACAACAAAGAGTTGCTGCTAGGAGATAATGACCTCTCAGACTCCTTCTGGAGATAATACTGGTCAAATATGGACACAGAAACCTCTGGAAAAAACAAGCAACCCACAAGTCGTCCTTAAAGGCTGCTTTTTGCCTCTCAGCTTGGACTAACAGATGGGCCTTGCATCATTCCCTGAGCAGACACAAAGACCGGCTTTGTCAGCACATGGCTGTGTGGAAGCAAGAAGGATTCCAGAAGTGAGGGCTGTCTGCTGAGAAAGGCCAGGCTCTTCCCAAGGACACCATGAGAAGCCAGAAAATGTCCATGGAGGTGCAAAACGAGCAGAATTAGGATCCGAGATACAGGGAAACAGATGGTTAGTTTGGGTAAGCAACAACTACCACAGGAGAGAGTCTGGACAAACTGTGTGGCACATCCCAAACCCATAGGATGAAACTAAACAGAAAAAATTATGCTGTCAGGGGAGGGGAAAAAAGAGGAGAAAAAAAAAGTGCTGCTTCCTCAGAGATGTGACTGAAATCTCACCAAGTGGTACATTTCAAACCAGACTAGAAAAATATTAATGAAAGACGCTAGCAGGACCAATTTAAAACTGGCAGAGACATACTAGATGATCAGCAAGGTATTTTTCATCTCCACAGTCTATAATCTTCAATTATCTTGCCCAAGATGCAATGTTAATTATAACTCTTCAGTTTGCCTTACTTTCACCCACAGCTTTTTGATCCTTAACCTCAAACCTACCAAGAAATGGAGAACTTTCCTTATTCTGTACCATCAGACAATGGTATCATGTTCTTTCAGTCATATTAAAATGTGTATGTACCCCAATGCTTTGCACCACCATCATCACTTGGCTCTCAAAGCAAACATGCAACTTCCTGCACTTCTCTGAAACCCACCAAGAGTTACATTCACACACACACTAAAACCACTGCTATGCAACAAGACAGTTTGAAAAGCAGATGTCATTTAGAAAACACATTTCAGTCAAAATGACTACTGCAGTAGTCTCCTGGAGTTAAATTCAATGACCCTAGTGTAAATCAAGTGAGTGTAAAAAAAAAAAAACCTGCTCAAAATTATTTCAATCAAAATTATAGCTGGAGTATGCTCAGTGTGTCAGGCTTGTTAAAAAAGCTCATACAGAAAGGTAACAATAGAACATTACAATTTAATATTTAAGTCATCAATTCATCAAAATTGGTTTTACAAAAATTATTAAAAAGAAAACTTTTTGAACACTTAGATTTTAACAATCAGCTTTTCATTCTGAATTAGGTTTTGTGAGAGACTTTTAATACATGAGAAAACTGCAACAGAAGGGACACCTCTCCAAATGCTTATGTCCTTGAAGGGCGCAGTTAAAGAATTCATCACTACACGCTCCAGCTAGGTATTTTACCTTTTTTTCTGAGCTTAATTTAATTCAACTCTTTTTAAACTCTCTTAGGAATGCAGTCAAAACTTTATTGACATTTAACAGAGCCACCAACACCACCAGACAGGGATACCTCAGCCACAGCCTTGGTGCTGCTCCACAGATGCAACTCAAAGCCCCTCACTTTAGCAACAAATACACTTGTAGGCTTATAGGATACTACAGGCAGACACAGTGACCCAGTCTGCTTTGCAAGCCTTTGTCTTCTATGAACGCTTGCATTTGCTGTCTCTCGTTGTCCCATTAGTTATTTTTCTTTTGGGTTTCTGTCACATAAATATTCCCTCATTATCTTGTGTTGACTCTCCAGGACCTTGTGCGCTGTTTCTTTATCTGTAGTAGTATACACCACACTCCCCAATTTTTAAGTAATTTCTGTGTATCTCATCAATGGGTCGACAGCACTTTACCAGGAGACTCCATCAGATTGGGTCAAACAGAACTTCACACTAATTATTAACTTGAACAAACTTTCAAGACATAAATGTATTGACAAATTCCAGATGTGAAAACACCATATTCACTAAATGTTTAATTGGTACAGGACAGGGGGTGTGTGGGAAAGGAAATAAACTATTTCTGCTACCTTTAGAAAAAGTGAAGTAACTTAAGCTAACAGGGTTTCTTTCGTTTTTATACCCATTTAAGCATTTAAAAATGTTTGTTCTATCACAACTTAAGGGATGTTTTGCTGTTACTAGGAAGCACTCTTGACAGCCTGGCAGGGAAGGAGATCTGTATCACTTTTTCCCCTAAGAATTCTCATGCAACATGCCTGCTTTCAGTCTTCAGTATAATAAAAGAATTTACTGGATTGAGATCAGTCCGTGTCACAGAAGCCATAATGTCATGCCATCGTTTTCATGAATGCACTAAATTTCATCGCGACCCCTTCTGGCTTTTTCAAAGCTTCATCATGTTGATGGCTCAGTCATTTGTTAAGACAGCCAAAACTTCCTTCACTTTCTAAAAGATGATCCTTCTGTTTTAAGAAATATTTATTTACCCTCAAGTATATGACCTTGACTTTCATGCTGTTAAACCCCCTGGGTTTGCATCATACTCACCACCTTCAAAATATTTCTTGCCTATCTTCATAGCAGAAAAGTTTACTAAGACCAAAGCATACAACATTGAATTTTACACTACAAAATTCTTTTGGTTTCTATCACAAAGGTCAGTAGTCATTGTCATACAGTATTTTCCCCACTGTATAATCAGTGCTCATCACTTCTGCCTTATTCCACTCAGTCTTACTTTTTGTGTTCCATTTATACTAAATAATATTTGACAGAAAGTGCTACCAATTGCCAATTTCCTAGATTTGTTTAAGGGGTAAATGTGCATCTTCTGCTTTTTTCCTCTTCCCCTCCTCCTGTTCTGCACCATCCCACTCCATCCTGTCTTTCAGACCACAGAACACCTTTCTGCCTATGAAAAACTGCTTTATTTCTAGTACATTCTCCTGCAATTGGCTTCCCTGTGGCTCTTCAATCTCAAGTGAAGCAAATATATTTTCTTCCTTCAAGGAGACACTTTCTCACCTTGATCTAGAATTTATAGTCTAAAATTGGAATCCACTCTCTTCAATTAGTGGTTTCTCTTCTAGGGGTTTTTTGTTCAGTGACTCCAACTAGCTGTAAATCTTGACTCATCAGGGCCACATCCTTTCATCTCTCCTCTGTACTTTCTCATTATCTTCACTCCTTACATCTTCTCTTCACAAAACCATTTTCAAAAAAACACCATAGTTGTTTTTTTAAACAGGGACACAGAAACAACATCCAGGAAACTAGAAAGGCGATTTTAAAAAGCAAGTAAGAAACCCAGAAGGAGGTATTTATCCAAATTTGTGGTTAAACTGTGACACACTTTGCCACTGAAAACTCAGTGTGGTGGTAGAGGGTTTTATGGAGTTAAGAAAGCAACTGGACAGATTTATGGAAGGAAATACAACTGCACGCTGCTAAATGCAATGAACTCCGTGGCAAGCATTTAAGTCACAGGTAATAAGAAGCTGCAATGTAGACCAAACTAAACTCATTTTCTGCTTGCCAGTCTTATATTTTTCCTGCATGACTGGTATTAATCAGAAGTAGTCAGACAGTTTTACTGCCTTATAAGAAGTAGAACAGTGGGTAAGCCCACTTCTGGTCTGATTTAATGTGGTTGTTACAATGCATCCACTTCTACATCCTACCACTTTGTGTTCCCCTTTACCCTTTCTCTTGGGTTTTTGCAAGGGCTCTCTCACTATTCATTACTGTATTTTCTCCATGCTCTGTCTGCAGTCTTAAACAAAAAAAAGGGGGGGGAGGGAGGAAGAAAAGATTATGAAAATCCAGCTTCCCCCACCGTCTTCTGGAAAACTGCTTGACTTCTCAAAAGCATTTTCACTGATTAGCCCTGCCCACTCACAGTTACAATAACATCACTTCTTAAAAGCCGGTCAGTGATTTATTCATTTTGGAACTATTATTAAAGGAATCTTTCAAAGTATTAATGAATTTGCTCTCTCTTCTTTATTTTTATTCAATATAAAAATTAGAAAAAAACTCTGTTTTTCTCTTAGTACATTTACTTAAGCATTGATCAAGTTGCCTATGGAGAAAAAAGAAAATAAAAGGCATTTCACAACAATCTTTGCCTCACTCTCCTCATCAATTAAAAAAAAAAAAGCCCTAAAGTATAGAAACCTCTGCAGAGAGATGCACGGATAAATCAGTATTTCTGCGTCAGTTCTCTCACTTTGAGGATCAAAAGTATTCCATAATGCCCTGAAAGGCATGACAGAAATTTGCTTAACATGGTATTTTTCCTGAGAGGATCAAATTATCTTCTGTACCTGAGGATGTATTTGGAAATACCTTCAGAAGTTTGTTAAGACCCCTGGAAATGATCACAAGGGAGTTTATTCTGATCCTCCAAAACATGCAAGAACACAGCTTGAATGTACTTGCAATCTGTTGGAGGTGTGTGCATCTAACTTATCCCACAACAACCTGGGAAACGCACTCTTAAGTAGAAGGACAACAGATAGGAGTTATAGATATATAATTCAAAAGTACTCGCCTTCATACTTCAAAATCAGAGCAAGCAAAGATGGTAACAGATGGTCAAAGAGACACTTGGGGAATGATGTTTACAGTTAATTTGATTACTTAAGTCAGGTAGCTTCAGAAAGTGGACACCAGACAAAGGCTGGCTATTTTTCAAGCATAGGCAACATCTAGCCAACAGAAGTATCCTTCTGGCAGCCCCTGATTCATTTCTGCATCAGAGGTCTCAGGTTCCAAGCCCTGTTTAGAAGGTGAGGAAGGGACACAAACAATATTTTTTCCAGAAGTAAACCTCTGTGCAACTGACCAAGTATATAACTGCAAATTCCCAAATCCAGGAAATGCCCAACTGGGTTTTTTTTTGTCCTTCATTTATAACACTTCTGTTCCACAATAGTAGCATTTCTAGATACTGCAAGACAAGTTCTATCACAAACAGAAAAAAGTAACCTTTAAAATACTACTAAGCATCTGTGATACTGACAGAACTTGATATATTTACAGAAGGCCCTATAATTTTTAATGCTATCTGAGTAAAATACGGAACTGTTTACACAGCTGCTAGCCTTCTACTGCCATATGCAGTTTTGTTCACAAATATGACTGTGTTCAAAAATAATAAAAGAAATCAGAATTTCTAACCTGTCCTGAGGACTAAAATCAGTACTTTGCATATGCCACGAGCAGAAATCCTGAAATTACAGGAGATTTCTCTTAATCAGATGTTGAAGCATCTTCAACTACCTTGCTTTCTCCAAGAAGGAAAAAGATTTTCAACATGTCTTAATGGCAGTCTATTTTTGGGTGACTATGATAATTAAGTGCTAAAAGAATACTGATGCAAATATTGTATAAAGAAATAAGATATTAAGAATTTTTAAGCAAAACAAGAACTCCAGGGAACATCAGACCCAAATACTTCTGAAATATAAAAATCAAACATTTTTACCACAAGGCTAGACAAATAGTAAAATACCCTGTAGTCTGAAGTGGGAGTCTGCTCTGAAAAATGACAACTTAAGATACATAATAAATGCACCTTTGAGATTACTAAACCAAATCTTTACAGACTCTGCACAGTACCACGGTGCATCTCAGCTACTCACAAGAAGTGAGTAGCTTCTTCTTCACTGCAGAAGACTGCAATCATCACCACATTCATTGTGAGTACATATACCTCTGCACATTTTAGTTGCTCCGTAACAGGAATAAATAGTAACAAAGATAATAATAGAAACAACATGTATCAAACACTAAAATACAGAAGTACATCACAGTGGTACAAAACAAAGATCTCTCCTGGCCCAATATGGTGTCTCTTAAAGAACCAGCAAAGGATGCTTAGGAAGGAGCATAATAAAATTGTAAGGAAGAAAAATTTCCCAACATACACAACTGGCTCTCGGTAATCTTCATTTCAGGGACTTCAATAATTAGGAATAAAATTATACACACATACAGATCTAACCTGTTGAAATACAACATTTCATGTTGTTCTTGTACTGTCAAACTACAAAGAACTAAAAAGACTGTGCTGATTAGGTGCATTAAGATCACAAATCACAAGAGAAATTCATTATAAGGCTGCACATAAACACCAAGAAATTAGAAACAATACTGTCTAGCTCTCAGCAAGACCTGTATATATGGCACTGAGACACACTAGGTTTTAAGCCATCAAAAAGGGAACATATATGAAAATAAATCAGATTTTTAAGACGGTAACTAGAATTTGATTTCATATGTGATGTTGGACCCTTGACAAAACAACGGTTACAACTGCAACTGAGAGGAATGTTTACACTTCTGTGCAAAATCTTCCCTAACAAAATAAGGACATTTACGTTTAACGTATTCCTGTATCGCTGTCCCCAGGTACCCTTAAGCAGAACAGACAAAACACCAAGGATAAATGCACGTTACAGTTCCAGGCTGATTGTCACCATGCAGCACAAGGGAAAAGAGAACTCTGCAGAGCCACTCTGCAGTGGGAAATGGGCAGATCTGGAATCTCTCCTCCCCAAGCATGCCAGGAAACCAAATATTTACCCTCAAGAAGAATATTGTGTTCTGAATCAGTAAACCTATGGCATTTTGGTCCTGCCAGTAGCAAGAGAAAGACCAGGACAACCACTGTCACTCAGGTAGTCAAATCCTCTAGTTGCTTGAAAACCAATGAAACAAATGCTATCATAGCAGCGCAAAGCTGATGGTTGTAACCTAGTGTAAGAAATTTTGGTTTTATTTAAAAAAAAAAAATCTATATTTTTAGGTACACTACAATAGGGACTATAAATTTATAACATCCATTTTTGTCAGTCTTTCTACAGGAAGTCAAGCTTTCAGTCATCCAGGAATTAATAAGTCATGAAATATCAGACATTTAAATTCAATGACCCATTAAATACATTAGATGCAATTTCAAAAGGTATCTATAAATATCTTTATGCATCTGGCATGGATGATCCTGCAAAGAGGTCATAAATACTATTTTTCTACCTTTTACTCAGTTATTATTGGTTTTATAAGGCAAAGAGCATGTAACATCATCTGCCAGCATGAAACTTCATTTGTCACAACTAATTGGAAAGGAAAAAACTTAGTATTCTTCAAACATAACACTTTTTCATACATTTTCCACCACCCTTTAACACAACTGTGAAATCTTGCTGGTTATGCCATATATCACTTAGCTTTTCTAACCGTGAAAAAGAACAATTTCTGACACTTAAATGTTGGGCAAACATACACGTTGGCTAAAAAAGTTGTCAGCTAACCAAGGCAACCAATGAACTGGTGAACTGGCATGCTGGCACACTCACCAGCAATGCTGGTCAATGAATTTAACTGCACTGTATTTGAAGGCAAATGACATGTGGGAAGGAAACAGGCTGGAATGAGAGAAAAGTTTTGTATAAAGTACTATTGCACTTCAAGAAATCCACAAGGGTTGTTTTGCTCTTTGGAGCAGTGACTATGTATGCATTCTATTTAAATATCTGCAAAAGGGGAAGCATTGCTTAGTAACAGTATGCAGCCAATTAGTACTTCACGGCATTCAAAGATAATACCATTTAGGTGGACAAAAACATCTGAAGACACAACCCCTTCCTAGATTCCCCAAAACATCTTGCTATATACATTGAGTTAAAATTTGTGTAGGTAGTAAATACTGACTATATGGCTTCTGCATCATCACAAAATATTTGTGGAGCAACAGAGTCTAAAATACTAATGTGCTACACAAGGCAATTTCTATGTAATTCAGAAATGGATTAAAAGCACAGAAGAACCTACACAAAGGTGCCCTGATTTAGTTTAAGTGGAACACAAGAAACAATTTCTCAGGTCTCCATTTCTGCAGTTGATGTTTTGAGATAGCAACTGTATTTTTTGAATAACCCTTGTGTCAAGACTTTTCTGTAATATTTCTGTAAAATTTCTATAAATCTGATGTTTTAATATTAAAATTAAATCACCATAAAAAGGCTTAAACCCCACCACCCCCGAAGTACAGTATTGATCACCATACTCTCAGAAATCCATACAGAGATCAATGGAAAGGTGAAAAAAAAGCAGGAAAGAATCAAGCAGCCAATCAGACCATTTGATCTCATGGATGAAGGACAGTCACCCTCCTACTAATAGGGCTATTGTCTACTGAAGTGAGAAAACAAAGGAGAAAAACAAAACTGAAGAAAAAGGAGGAATCAGTGATGACTTGGCAAAGACACCACTAGGGCTTGATGAAAAACTACATGTCGTTCCAATCATCTGTCCTACATCCTGAATGCTTTTCCGCCTTCTTGGAGGCCTTTCATATAAGCTTTACACAATGGGTAAGCAGCTCCCGTGGCTATCCTATGGAATCTTTTCAGTAAGCAGAAACAGAAGTATTGCTCAAGCCTATTTAAAAATGTCCACAGCAGAATCTGCATTGAAGCCAATAAACATTTAAAAAATGGCATCAAAGAACCAACTGACCAAGAAGTGTTATCAATCTGCTATTCCTCAGTAAGAGAAGCAGCAGAGACCAAAATGTCATCTAGACTATGCTCTGGTTGAAAATACTTACTATGAGGGTCTTTCCCTCTCTCACACTGAAGGCCCACAGACTTGCTTTTCAGCAAGTTCTCAATACAGCTTGCCCAAGACAACACATTAGAAACAGAACACAGGCAAGGTGATGACTTCCAGGAGCTAGTTATTGGATCAGTGCATCCACATTATTCCTCTGGAGGTGCCTGGCAGCCTGCACTCTCTTCATGGCTGTATTAAATTTTATTACTAGAACTAACATTGTGGGAAGTAGCAGTGCAGATATCCTCCAACTTAACCAGTGTCCAAAACTAAACTCCCAAAGCTATGTCTGCCTTTGCACATCTTGTCCTGAAGAAGCACTACACAGCATTAGTACTCGACTGACTTTTATCTGGAAAGTGTACCGAGACTTCAGCATCTCAAGAACAATTTTAAGACCCCAACCTCATTTCTATGACACAATTTTGCACTAAAGGAAAACAAAAGAGAGAAAAGAACAGAACAAAGGTTCATACAAAGACTTTTCTGTCTCTGAAACTGTTCTCAATTTATTTTATAACAGAGAAATTGTGCAATATGAATGCTACCATGGTAACAACTCACTTTATTGAACAAGAGAGAAAATAATTATCCCAAACCTGCGTATCATGCAAGCACATGCAGTAAATTTAGTACTGCCCTGTTTCCCCTTGCTATTTTTCTTCTTGCAAAGAGAAACAGATTTTGAATTTATACCTTATAGCAAGCCAGGCATCATTTTGCTTGTCCCTCCCACTTCTTTGTATATTTTACACTTCTCAAGTGCATGATGTGAAGGACCCAGTTACTTACTAAAAGAAAAAGGGATTAATGAGTCAGAAATGCTCTTCCCCCTCCTGAGTTAAGTACAGAAGACTCCTATGTAAATGCTTCATGTGTTTAAAAAAAATGAAGCCCTAAGGCAAGCACAGCCCATGCTTAGTATTCACTCAGTATACTTCAGCAGGAAACTTACATTTACAGTAAACCAAAAGTTATTCATCTGTAAACATAAATTAAACCTGGTTTTACTGTTCTGTCACAAATATTCTTTGTGAGAACATGTTTGTGAACATATTGTTATATTTTATATACAAGAGACCATAATATTTTCAGAAGAACTGCATGGATTTAGCCATACAAATCCAATTAATTTCAATAGAAGTTGTATGGCTAAATCCCTGTGCTTGGCTTTGACATTTTGGAAGCAGTGGGGGAGGTTTTTCAAGTCCTGAATATGTATTTTATAAAACTCAGTTTTCTCAAAGAGAAATAAAGTAGCAGGTAGATACTTACAGATTCAACAAACATTTATGTGACTCTGTCTAGAAAATCACATTCCTTGCACAGCAGGCAATGATTTCCACAAAACTTTGTTTCACAAAAAGTAACAGTATTATCCTGCAGTCTATGAGATAAAACTAATCACATGTACACATTAGCTGGATAAATTATTCTTATTCTACCTCCAGTTTTGATCTTTTTTACTTCATTTGCAGTGGATCTGCCTGTCTGATATAAAATGTTAAGGAATGAGTTTAATCTTTTGCTCACAGTTAGAAGATAGCCTGAACAATGCGTTTGGGATAATTCATGTTTTTAAAGGTCGCTTTAAAGAAGTGACTCGGAAGTGCTGTTTAAAAAGATGATCTCATTTGCCACAGACCTTCCTCACTTGCCTTTTTTAGTTTATTTACAATCCTAAATAACCTGAAGAGTAGAAACAAAACCACCCTCACCCAACTTCAGCAACAAAGAACACAGCTAATCTTGGCTATTTCTTGGTAGATTTCTTCCGTTACTAGGAACAATTTACATGTATACACATTCACACACACATACAATACAGGCTATGCAAAATCTTAATTCCACAAGCTGTCTTCATGGAGCTGGAACCCTCCAAACCATCCAAATACAACTTATCTTGATACAAAATCCTTTTAAAAATATGGAATGTAATAGTATGTCCTTTATAAATAAACACACAAATACATATACTACTAAATATGAAGCCCTTACAGAAAATGAAAATATAATTCCAGCAGTTGAACTGGTAAAACTTACAATTATATACAAAACCAGGCAATTTTTAGCTGCCTTTTCTCTTCCTCCAAGCTCTCAACAACCAGTACCAGGATTTCACTTCATAATATATCAACTAGCTGCTTTCCATCTTAACACACATAAAAACAAACCCACTAGAGATGCATGTTTCCCATACAGCAGTTGAACAGTTAAATCTCAAGAGTATTGTAACTGTAGAAGAGATATAAATAACGTCTCATTTTACAATAATTCACAGTCTGCATCCAACAATACTTTTTGTACGGATACAAAAAATTTCTCCAGTTCAGCATAATTCACACAGAGGCAGTCAAAACTTTCTTGTTTTAAAGAAGAGAAAGTTAGTGATCATTAGGGAATTAGCTGGGCATATAAAGTATTTAACAAGCAACTAAACAGTAAGGATAAGTTCACTCAACAAAAGCCATCATGCTGCAGTTTATTTGTCCTGTGTATGCATGGCTTGGCTGGTTGCTCTCAGGAATGCATAGCCCACATGCTAGTTGATGAGGTTTATTTAAAGCTTGTTGCATTTCAAATCAATTGTGACCGTACCCTCAAAATGAGGAACAATAGCCACACTTTTTGCCTGAACTGGATGATAAAGCAGTTAGTTCATAAAAAAACTAATGGCATTTTAGTTGTAATTTTAGAAGGGTTTTTAGAATGTAATTTTAGCTACATTTTAGAAGTAAAAACATTGCTATACAACTGTAAGGCAAAATTTTTCTGCAGTGGTATGTTTTGAAAGCCTTATAATCTGACTGAAAACAAGTTTATAAAAGTATTAGCATGTTACAAAAAAATACACATCATCAATTGGGTTCAATATCTGAAATAGCAGCCCCTCCGTCCAGAAGCTCTCCACAAAGTCTTCTGTGAATACACAAGGATTTACACAAAAGCTGTAAATTCTGGGGTAGAGAACTTTAGTATCCTAAAAATGCTTAACATGATCAAACACAAAGCGATAAAATGCTTAATATATAAATAGACTTAAATAAGAAATTGTTTTGTGAAGAAGACTTTTATCTATAAAGCTTTCCCAATGCAAAATCTTAAAACACCCCTTTTACAACCTCAGCTACTTCTATCCCCCTCACAACTGAGAATCACAGAATGGCTGAGGTCGGCAGGGACCTCTAGAGGTGTCCCGGTCCAACCCCCTTAGGTCAAGCAGGCCCACCTCAATCACACTGCCCAGGACCATGTCCAGCTGGTTTCTGGATATCTTCAAGGATGGAGACTCTACAACTGCCCTGTGCAACCTGTGGTAATGCTCGGTCACTCTCACAGTGAAAAGGTGTTTCCTGATGTTCAGATGGCACCTCCTGTGCTTCACTGTCTGCCCACTGACCCTGGTCCTGTCCCTGGCCACCACTGAGAAGAGCCTGTCTCTGACCTCACTGCATCCTCCCTTCAGGCATCTATTATCCACTGATGAGATACCCTACCCCACCAAGCCTTCTCCTCCCTGAGCTGAACAATCCCAGCTCTCAGCCTTTCCTCTTAGGAGAGACGCTCCAGTCCATCATTTCTGTGGCCTTTCAGTGGACTCGCTCCAGTATGTACATGTCTCTCTTGCACTGGGAAGCCCAGAACTGGACACACTATTCCAGCTGTGGTACTCACCAGTGATGAGCAGAGCAGCAACTCCTTTCAGTTGCTCACTACATTCCTTCACACTCCACACACCTTCTTCTCCTCTTGCTCTATCCTAACTCCTCAACAGAAGATGCTCTACACCCTGTGCCTGGGTCTTGGTTAACTCCTTGCTAAATGTCCAGCACCAGGTCAAACAAAAAACCCCAACCTGTGCATGTGCTAAAGCATCTCCTGAACAGAGGATATGAATATGGACAATCTACATTAGATTTATAAGACTGAGTATCTTTGAAACTTGTGCCTTTCTGTCAATTCCAACCACAAGATAAACTGAAACAAGGTGTGAAGGATATAAACAGGGTGAAAGAACTCACAGATATGCAACTGAGTACGTTTCCTTAGAAAACAAAGGTAAAAAATACTCAAGAAATGAAGAAGCACTTTGAAAAGCAGATACTGTGAATATAAGGCATGTGCTGAAGATCATCACATTCAAACATATTAAGTACTTGGGCAGGGCAGCCTTATCAGTTATCCACAACTACTTATGCTTCAGACAAAACAATGTTTGGATGTAGAGGAATGTACAGCAACTCAGTAACTAAACAAAACACTGACATGTTTATCCTTAACTTCAAGTTTGTTTTGTGGTTGGTCTTGGTGGTGGTGCCTTTGGTTTTTTATGTTTGTTTCGTTTTTATGATATAACCCAAATCCCTCTTTAAAAGAAAGATGATTTAAAAACAGAAACAAGCATGAAATTCCCATGCAGCCTCCTCTCACCAAATGTTCCTGGCTGTCTTTAACAGTACTAGCTTGTTGGAGAAATCAAAGATGAGATACAGCCAGTAGCTATCAATGCCTGCAGGACTGCCTGCTTCGCAAATAGTTTTTAATTCAGAAAAGTAATTTCCATTGTCAGCTAATGAAATGATGCCTCACTGTGAGATTTTTTTAGAGGATAGTCATCATTGTTATCTTGGTGCAGGACTTGGCTTTTAGTGTCTAAATGCTTTTCTTCTTCAAGTGACAAGACTCTCACTCATCTGAACACACACAAAAAATGTGTCTCCCTGCTTTTAGGCTGGCTCATCACCAGCCAGGGCCCGAGTTACAGTTTCCAGCAGCAGAATGCAGCCTATTCAAAACAGCGTGATTAATTTAACTAAAAAGAAAACCATGAGCAGAGAGAAATGGATTAAAAAACAACAAAACCCTACATACATATGGTCTTATCTGAGACTTGCCTTGTTAACATTCCACTTTTTCCAGCCACAGGGTGAAGCACTTGCTGGTACTGCCCGAGTGCAATTGCTGCCCCTGACACTATAACCTGAATACTTCCCCCTCTCTAGCACAACCCAAGGCTGAATTCAGGTATTGTTCCTCCCATTACAAAGGAACTGAAAGAAAGCCACTGCCAGGTTCCCAGAAAGCTGGGGAAAGGCTTCACTGCATTTAACCCTTCGGGCTCCCTGGAACCACCCAGGCAACATCCTCTGGTGTTAGAGACCCACACAGCACCAGTAATTCCCACGTTCTTGGTAACTGCTAAAGGCCGTATTTGAGCATACCACAGATGATACGGGCACAGAGCATGGAAATGGTGCTAGGAAACAGGAGAGTTTAATTTTCTTTGGTGCAATCAGGTGTTACAATTCTCCTATGAAGATCTACTGACAGGACTAGAGATGTAATATGGTATGAACAACTACTCACTTTCTGGGTTGTGGGGTTTTGTTTTTTTGGTTTGTTCCCCCTTCCCCCCCCCCCCCCCAACATATAAATGTATTCAACTTTCCAAATTTGTTCTCTAGGCTCTCTGTAAGAAGAGAATCCAGTAATGTAACTGATTGACGGAAAGGCAGCTGTGCCCAAAAATACACTTTTACCATTTTAATTATATGACCATTATCCACAATAAATATACACTGCTACATTCCTTGTGCTCAGAATGGGAAGTAAAGACAGCAGTATATATGTTATGTTTATGGATATCCAGCTTACCACAGCTGCAGCTTGGTATTTAGATCTGACAAAGAAAAAGCTGAGACAATGAAAAAAGAGTATCTCAAGTACTGATCAAAGAGACTGGCAAATCTTATTTAACAAAGAGGTTAGATTTATATTTGGAAGAAAAACACTGGTAACTTAACACTGGGTCATCCGACTACCTGATATAACCAAAAGTTCCAGTGACACAAATTAAATAATCACCAACATCAGCTATTCAGTAAAGATACAGTCCAGACATCGGGATTTATCACAGCTGCATTTTCATTCAAATCATTAAGTCTGTCACCTTAAATTCAGCAAAGAATTAAAAAATTTCAGAAAAAGATGGCCTTTCAACAACAATTAAATGGCTTTCCAGATGGATCCTCAAATGTCTGCTTGCCGCCTACAGTTTAAGGCTAAGTGTAATATTCTTCCGAATGTACTTCCTAAGTATTGTCACTTAATATCACATATTCCTTCCTTGAACTTTTACTGTTGATCCCTACATTGACCTAAGCGTCCTGACCTATCAATCAGTTTTAAAGTTGATCAGATCAATGCCTGCGTCATTTCACATGAAGTTCTCAACTATGATTACATATGAAACAATCAAACATACAATAAAAAATGTTTAAAAGTATTACAAAATAACTAAGATAAATACTTGCTCATCTTTTCACAAGATGAAAAGTGTAATCTTCCAAATGTCTCCCTTTATGAGCAGTGAGCAACCTGAGTATGTCTGTACTGGGTCAGTGACTTCAGCTACAAACTCCCCAGAGGATGAAGTACACTGGCAAACTTTATGCCCCTGGTTTCCAGTTCCTGCCTCTTCCTATTTAAAACATATTATGATTTAACATCAAAATGAGCAGCTTCTCTCTTACTACCTAAGCAGATTCAGTTAAAAGTATTATGAAGATGACAGTGATTGACAGTTACATGACACACTTGACACACATCACATCTGCCAATACTTACTTTTTTTCCCCATTCATCCAGGTTTATTTTTTTTTTTTAGCTCTGAAGAATAGGGTATTTATTAGTACAACATTTCCTAACTCAACGTGCAAGAAGAGCCATTTAACTGGCTTTTTAACATTTGGTTGTAAAATAAGAGTTAACTGTTTTTTAAATGGACCCCCTGCGTTTCAGTACTTTTATTCATATGAATATAACCTTCAGCGAGCTGACCATCTGATGCAATGGATACTTCATATGGATAGCACTTTTATAGGTAATACTGATAAAAGTATTGTTCCGCTCATGAGGCAGAGGGAGTTAAATCATGAAATATTCAGTTTTAATGAAGATTACTGTATCAAAGGCAAGGCTTAATGCAGAATTGAAGTAAGGATCAAGGTTAATGCCTATTCTAAAGCAAATTTACATAAATTATGTTTCACTAGTGCACCACCAGTCTTATTTTGTTAACTTATATTTGAAATCATAGAGATAGAAAATATCTTTAACATCATTTTCACTCTCCTCCTTCCTAGGCAGAATTCTTTCCTCCAGTTTATGTCTGAATGCTTTGTCCACTATCATTTTGAATAGCTCCAGCAGCGGGGCACTCCACCAAAACTTCAGGGGAAACTATTACACACTTTAACATTTCTAGTAAAAAGGTTGGGTTTTTTTTTATGGTATTTGAAACTAAGATTGCCCTCATCTTATTTCATTACTCCTACTTAGACCTCTTTGGACTCCTTTAAATGAATCCCTTCTTGGCACTTGAAGCTTATAAGACTTTCAAAATTTTTTTTCATCCCCTGGTAGCTATTTAGTCAAATTAGTGTAGGGATCATCTCTCTTCATTTGAACATCACCAAGCACACAGAGAGCTATAAGTAATAATTACATCTGTTCATTTCCTTTAATCTTTCTTCACAAGTCATTCCCTTCTAGCCTTTAATTTTTGCCACTCTTTATGCCTACATCTTCTTTTAAGTGTTATTACTTTCCAATTATTTGACTTTTTCCGAACAGCTTTATTTCAGGTTATTTCCACTTATACATGCTAATTTGAATTTACCACTTCATTCTGACTTTTCACTGATGGGGGGGGTGGGGTGGGTTTGGGGTTTTGTTTGTTTTCTTTAACAAAACATCAGGCAAAATCTCACCTCTGTTCATGTCAAAGAACCACAGGAATTAAAACAAAAATTACCCACGCTAAAAAGCAGCATTTTAGCTTACTGAAAATATGGTAAGTGTAGGTGCCTAATCACTTCAAACTGTCTACATTACTTACTTTTATGTTTAGTTCTGTTTTTCCAGGTCTTAGGCACTATCAACTTCGGGCAGTCTGAAACACCTTTGGTTTTCAGAGTACAGACAATTAACCTTCTTTCTTTGTACCTGTCTTTTTTAGTATCTGCATAAACACTTTTACTAACAAGAGAATTAAATAAAGACTTCAAGCACTATTTTTTATCTCCTATCATATTGATGATTTCTAGCACAATTACCACTTTCCATCCTGCCTACTCCAACACATCGAGCTACCACTGGTGCCTCAGCACTATGCAAAGTTACAAAAGCCTCACCTGAACCAGACCAAGATGGCTTCACTCTCATCGGATGGCAGTCTGGCACACTGAAGTGAATTCCAGACAATGAGTAGAATTAAAATTTGGGCTATTTTTTGGTATGGGATATGAGAATAAGACACTGGTTTGAGTAGGTATTAATCTAATCACAGAAATGATAAAAGTATATTTCTTTCCTGCTAAGGAGATATTGCCATGCTAAAGCTCTACCTGTACCTCTTTACTTCTCCCTGTCATTAAGAACTGGACTGGTTCTGGTCACGGATGCATAGAGAACACACTAAATTAAGTAGTAAGTAACACTCCACAAGTTAGTACTGTGAAATGCCTACCACAAGGTTAAAACCAGTGACGTCTCAATGGTTTTTGCTTTGTCTAGGGGAGAAAGCAAAAGGCAGCCCAGCCTACCATGCAACAGCTCCAGTCAGCCAGTCACCATGTGTTCCCAGTTAGTTATCCTTCCCCCTTCACTACTTCTACTGGTAGTCCTTGCATTTTATGATACAAATTCATAATTTAAACAAAAGCTCCGCTTTTGTCAAAAGCTCCTTTGTAACAGCTAAGTATCCATGATGAAATTAAATGGTAAATCTCTGTCCTTATTAACTAACAGGCAGCCAGCTAAAAGCAAAAGATATGTTTTTCAGGATACAATCAAAAAGCAATACAGAGGGTTTATGCCATTGATGGCCCTGCTATACCTGTTCAGTGAATCAGAAGAGATTACTTCAGTTTCCCAATCTTCTAGGCTGGCAGTCTAGCATCTTTCACAAGCACTACAGTCACACAAATTATTAAAAAGCTTTTCTCTGCACCATCAGTGTCATACATCCATTAGAGGCCACTCCAGGCTACAAAATATTTGTTGCAAAAAGTCTTCCTAGGCCATATGCTAGTGATAAATAAAAAAGGCTGAAAAAGATCATTTTGTAACAACAATCCTCAGTTTTCTTCTCATGTCTGTGTGGTAATCTCTTAAGTCAATCTGTTTACTCTCCGTATCAACCATAGCGTTTTTTTTTTTTGCGTATGATTTGTTCATCTGTTGATGTGCTCCTTCATATTTCTTGTCTAAATATCTAGAACATGGAAGACCTCCTTGTTCATTTTATGTAGGTCACAGATGGTCTAAAACATACCCAGCAGTCTTCAATTATTAAATTAGATCAACTTGGGTCATCATTTTCTCTATCTATGCCTTTAATAAATACTTCAGCTACCACCCCTCCTGGGTTTTTTTTCAAACTCACTAGTAACCAATGTCTGAATTCTGAACCTTTCAGAAGCTACACGTGTCCTGTCTGTATATTCTGCCCCTCTTACTGGAATGTTCTAATGCATTCATAAAAGAATGGTAAATTTCCCACTTTTCATTTGTATTATATTTCGAGAAGCACATACGGAAGGTAAGCAGAAAGGAAAAAAATATATGTAAAAACATGCACACTGAAAGATACCTTTCAATGTTTTATGTGAATTGCTATGGAGAGGTAGCACCATGTGTTGTTAAAAATGCCAACATACACAAATTTACAGTAATATTCAAAAATATTATTTAGAAAACAAAACGCTAATTTGGGTATTAAAATACAGAAATTTTGGTACTGGGATTTATTTTAATTTTTATGACCTCATACAGATTTTAAATTTTCCCAATCACATGTTAATGCAACACACTTACAGACCAGCATCTGCTCATCTGAACTAGATCTGCCTTCAAATATTACAATTTTCATTTAAGCTATGCCCAAAATCCACTCTGCATAAGCTAAGTCATATTTTGAAATTTTACCTCTAAAATGCTTCCTGAAATTTAAATAACCGAGTGACCTTTTACTTTTTTTTGTAATTCTTCTATCAATTCCACTCGCAGAGGTTCACCCTGCCTCTGCGCATTTCAAATAAAGGTGGAAGATCCAACCTTTCTTGACATACTTAGCTTTCTCACATAGAAAAAAGATCACTCTCAGAGTGTTTCCTACAAGACACTGAGCTGCTCTGCAGATGCTGTTACTGAAATACGGTTCAAAGATATATGGTTCATGTTGCAATTTCAAGGATGTAAAATGACAGATCACTACCACAGAATTCTGTAAAATAAGCTTCTACCAGGAAAACCTTGTCATTGAAAAGACAGGGCTTCAGCGGTTGCTCTCAGGAATAAGTAAAGAGCGATCTATCAAAACAAAAGATGGGAAGGCCAACCCCAGCTTGCCTGCCACCCAATGCAACCCTGGGCAGGCTCTTCCCAGGTATACAGTGCAGCATAACCAGCCAACTTAATCCACAGGAGGAATGAGTGGGAAGATGTATAAATCAATCATTTCCCCTATTCTGCAAGCATTTTGACTAGGAATATGACATCCAAGAAGGGATATTTGATGGTGCATTTTTCTGTTTATTTTACAAGCAACTCAGTATAATCACTGAGAAAACACCTTTTGGTCAGTATGAAGAGTAACTATTGAGAAAACACTTTTCAGTCCTTCAGGACACAATACTTTAGATAAACACATCGTAAATTTGAGGTATTCTTGACTCCCTGTCTAATTGATGGAGCAAAATCAGTACATCAGGACATGCTACACTGTAACCTAATCTAGATATTTAAGCTTTTCATAAACAGAGTGGCTTTACATGCTCACGTCTACATCAAGGCACATGGGATGTTCTCTACATGTCTATTTCTCTCCATTAACCAGAAATGCACCCTAAGTGACTAGGTCAGATATACTTTTACTCTGCAGACACTCACACACAGCAAGAAATCAATCTCATCCAAAATAATCACATTATTTTTTCTGTCATCCACCCTCCTTCACTGCATGTGAGAAATTAAATCGTAAGGTGGTAAGGACAGAGACCTTGTGCAGCTCCTAATGCACCTTCAGATACTCAGCAATGCCTCTTCTAAAAACATATTTTTCTGAATGAAGCTTTTCCAAGTCTGAGCTGCTGTAAGATTTGTTTCAGCCTATTCTGACACTCTTCCTATTTTAAATAAGTAATATTTCCAACACTTACTAAGAATATAAACTTTGCATAAGTGAGATTTGCTCATACCCTGCTAACAATTTTCCACATGCTCCCTCCCCCCATTATTTTCCAGTTTTCATTTCCATAGACGGGGAAGAGAGATTAAGCCAATTCTTAACTATCCCTCATGTATCAGGAGGCATTCTGTTGTCAACAAGCTTCATATTTTGAAATCCTCTCTTTCAAATTAACTGTAATGCAGCTGCTGCTTTTGTCCAAGATACTGTGGCAAGCCCCACTATCCCTATCAAATGGACACAGAAGGCAGCAGAGGGTCTTTGGAGGAGGAGAGATGTCAAGTAGAAAGTCAGTAGTCAGAACTGACTGCAGCTGGCAGGGCAGAAACAGTACAAGTATTCACTGAAGTGATCCAACATATTCTTTAATGTACCATTTTGCTACCTTGTGCTCTAACACTGTACATGTACTTAGCCTCAGTACTTTCCAGCCTCATAAAAAACCAGAAGAGGTCCCTGGTACAGATACAATGCCACAGATTTATTTCATATGTGATACAGCAGAATCATCTGTATTGAAGTGACAAGTGGGGTGTAACTATCTAAAAAGAATATAACCTAGATAGGGAGATGTAAGAGCACATTAGGCAGGCAGCAGACAGGGACCATATCAGAACCAGCACAAGCAGCATATCAGTAAAGAGAACATAAAATTATAGCCAACTCTTTAACCAGTCTTCATGCTGTTACTGAAGCTGCAATTACATTCATTACTGTATGCGCAGAGAAGAGACATATTTAATAAGCGAAGACTTGCAAAATTAAGATCTTCAGAGGATATCTGTGCCCTTACAACTCTGCTGAAGTAAGGAGCACATAAAGCTATTTAAGCTAAACGACAATGTTAGCAAAAAGTAAAGCAGGTAAAATTGGCCTGGAGTAGTATTAAACCTGTAACTAGACATTAGCGCTAGCCAAGAGGGAAGTGAAGAAATGGGGATGCTCGATGTAACAATTTGACTACACAGGCTAGTTCGAGGTTTAAAATTGTGCGTCACTGTACCAGGTTCTGTACAAGTACTCAATAAAGAGATGGTTCACTCCCCCAGACTGGCTGCGATCCAAATTTTCAGAAACCAGCCAAATCATTTTTAAGGAAGAGACAGATAAAATTTATGAAGTGCTAATAACATCACCTGGAGGCCCAACAGGTTCCTTCTAGTCTTACATCTTCCTAACCATATCATCTTGAACTAAGAGACTTGCAAGAGAATTAATGAATGCTACCCTAATTCTCTGATTTGCCTCATCTTAGTACTGTGTCCTAACTTATTTCTATGAATATCTGGTGATTCTGGAACAGATTATGTGCATACACGAAATGGTTAAAGCAAACTGATTAAAAAACTTATCATACACAGGCCAGTTTTAGATATATGTGTTATCAAGAGAGGTTCTGCAGTATTTGCTTAATTAATCTTTGCTGTCTTAACAGATGAACCAGATGTACTATTATGTTCTTTGTTCTTCCCTAAAGAGGGGATGAGCCGATTATTTATCTCCAAACAATAGGAGTTCATGTACCACAGTGAAGAATTTTTTTTTAATCTGGGAGGCAATCACTAACAAGCTTCAGCTGCAACTGCTTGATGTAAACACAGTGTGAATTTGTTCCTGGAGTACTGAAGGATGCTCCCTCCACAAAGTGCCTGAAGCCAATTTCTAAATAATTATGTAAAGAAAGGGATGGAAAGGACAGAGTTTGGAAGGAGGGAAGAAACTGTCTCATCTTCCATGTATTCATATTTACTTCCTTTATACACTAACACGTTTTCATAGATAAGTTAAAATTTGAAGCTTCAATACTGTTTACAAATAATGCACCAAGAGAACAGAAGCTGAAGAAACTGTTGGCTGATGCAACACATTCCCTTTGTTATATAGCATGCAATCTAAGACATGTGAAGGGCTCAAAGAGATATATAACATTAAGATCACAGGGACACCAGAATTGTTTGTGAAAGTTACTAACACATTCAGGGAGTATGTAAGTCTTCATCACTTTTGTAGGAAACTTGCGTAGCTACCTCAAAACCTGCATTTTTTATTTGATTGTATCTAAAAAGTACAAATTTAGTGTAAATCAATATTAGAAAGCCTTATCATAGCGCTAGTTACTGGTTTATTTGACTCTGCAAATTCTTAGGGAGATGCTAATGAAATACAAACTAAGATGAAACAGCAAGAATATTTTTAAATGAGTTGGTTTTTTCTAGATAAAAGGCAGAACAAATTTAGGAATTCCCTTTATCTTCCTGAGAAACTCAATTTCATCTGAAGCCTTCTCTCCCTCCCTCCCTCTCAATAGCCTTTCCTTTGTCATAACCAAAATTTCTTCTAATAAAACTGGTTTTCAATAATTCACAACAATTTTTCTTGTTAAATGCATTAAGTTTCTAAGACACAGATTAAGTGCAAAGCTAGGCACTATCACCAGAAGCTCTTCGCAGAAATAAGGTAAGTGTTCTACTTTAAATTACTGAAAAGAAAGAATTCAAACAGAATAGAATTTGATTAAGAAAGCCTCCCAAGAGATTCTAAAGCTGTATTAAATATATACCCCCACAAAATGAGAACAAGATCATACTAGGTCAAACAACATAACATAGCTCAAATATAACTAGTTTTTCTAAAAGATGCTCTTTTTTCTTCAACTAAAACTAGAAGGAATCAAGCCGATTAGTTTCTTCACAATTTTAATTAGAAAGTACTACTTGAACTAAGAATACTTTAATTTTTATTCACAGCCATGCTGAGACTTAAAAAAAAACATACAGTCAGCTATTTGGTTAAAAGCAAGTAATGTTTTCCCCTTTCCTTTTGCTGAACAGCAGGCTCTCTCAAGCTGCCATAGTCAGTGCTAAAGTGCTAACTATGTCACCATGCTGTGCATCACATTAAGTTCCTATTTCAGCTCATGAATTTCTGCCAGATTAGTCCAGTGACCAGTAACAGAAAATGAGAAAATAAGAGTTATTTATTACCTCTTATCATCATCTTCCCAAACCTACTGAAAATCAAGAGTACTGATCAATAGATTACTGTACTTTCTAATCAATAGACAGATCCAGCAAAATTAAGCATGTCTGATGCATAATCGACCTAGAAAGAATTAGGCATTAGGATTAAATACAACAGTAATAATATAAGCTTATAAAAAATGCAGCTACAAGTTTCTGACTGCAAAGAAAGCCGTTCTAACAATTTAAGCCCATCTTTTAAGTACTGGACAACCATGAAGTAACAGGACAAAAAGGTGCATTAGAACCCCATTTGGACAGTAAACCTGAAGGGGATATACAAATCATACATACATTTTGTATATAACGTAAGACTAAAAAATATGCTGTAGTGGCAAGATGTGTCTATGTATCTTCACCTGTACTGGAAGAGGAGGGGAAGCTTATTAGAACCAGTAAAGAGAATGAGATAACTCCAGAGTCTAAGGTTTATATTCAGTCATTCCTACCATAGAGAGGCTATGAAGCAAAAGTCTTCTGATGGACTAGACAGAGAGGTATATATCAAATCTTAGCAGTTTTCATGAAAAATAATAAAAAGGATAAAAAAAGCTTTTAAGACCTTTTCCATCTATTTCCATTTTTTTTGTAAAAATAAATACTTCCCCCTGCAAGAAATCATAATATGACCACTATGGGGATGACAACTTTCACAGGCAGACTGGATTAAGCTGTGTGATTTTATGTACTTTCCTCTGAAACAAGAGTAGGCCAGTGAAATGCAAACAATCATTTGCAGATTAAATCAACAGGACAGAAGCAGAGGCTGATGACATTTTCTCTTGTAATTTAAATCTAGAACTCAAGAAACCACAAAGATAGGGAAATCTCAGAATCATAGAATGGTTGAGGGTGGAAGGGACCACTGGAGGTCATCTAGTCCAACGTCCCTGCTCAAGCAAGGTCATCCAGAGCACATTACTCAGGATTGTGTCCAAACAGCTCCTGAGTATCTCCAGGGAAGGAGACTCCATAGCCTCTCTGGATAACTTACTCTAATGCTCAGTCACCCTCACAGTAAACAATTTCACCCTTACGTTCAGGTGGAACTTCCTGTGTCTTAGTTTATGCCCACTGCCCCTTGTCCTACTGCCTAGTACCACTGAGAAGAAGGGAGGACGTCAAGTGAATGGGACCAGACTCAATACTTACATACATTGATCAGACCCCCCTGACCCTTCTCTCATCCAGGCTGAGCAGGCCCCACTCCCTGAGCTCTTCCTTATATGAGAGATGCTCATATAATGTTTGGTCATATCCCAGAAACAAAATTTAAGAAAAAAATTACATACACCTGCAACTCCAAGAGACACCAACTTTAACAATTATCTCATTTCTGAATGTCTGCTACTTTAATACTCAGTAATTCAACATTTAAACAACATACAAAATAATTGTTCAAATATATCAACGTTTTTGTATATGACTATTTAAACCTCTACCTAATCTCGAGGTACTGCTGCTCAGTACTTCCTTAATGGGTGTATTAAGCAAAGTAAGACACTCTCCAAATTCAGATGCATGATAAACTGTAATTAAGTCTTGAATCACTTGCAAAGTTATTCATGAGATTAAAAACTTTCCTGGTAAACATTCAACCAGAAAACAAGAAATCTCACCAAAATATAAACTTCAATCATGAAGTTCTGAATATTAAGTTGATGTAAGAACAGGACAGAAGTACATTCTACCAAGGAGTCATCCCATACACTTACGTAGCCAACATTGCTATGAACTTATTTCAGGTAAAATTTTAGCACTGACTCTATGTGGTTATCCAGAAGAAAGACAAGCACAACAGTTTGGAACTGTCACAGTAAAAGGGAAGCAAAGAAAAGTGGCTTCAGAGAAGAAAAAGCAGAATCAGCAGGAACTTCCATTTTTTCAGCATTTTGCTTTTTTCAAAAAGACTAATGACCCGCCCTGAAAAAATCTACTTATGACACAACCATTGCAAGAGCATGTTCTGTATTTTTCACACACTCTAAATTAAAAATGGCTCTCACTTATCTTTGTTCTGTCTCTTCGGGAATAGCACAGCACAACACAACACACATTTTCAAACAGATCTTTTCCCTGGAAACTCTCCAGTCAAAAGTGAGCAGGTAGGCAAGTATTCCAGTTGTCTTAAATGCTCTAGTCAGATGTAAAATGCTCTTATGAGCAGTCCCCACAAAAGCAAGGAAAGCTGGAAAACCATACAGGAACAGCTGATCTGGCAAAAATGAATAATTCTCATTCTGCCAAGAGCTGTCAAGTGCAGAATGGAAAACTTAGTATTTCCAAACATTAACACAAACTGAGCTTGTAGAAGCAATTGCAGTGTTTTACACTTGGAAAAAAAAAAACCCTGTTGACAGCATTCCTCTTTATCAAAGTTCCTACATCAAGAGGATCTAATATAACGCATTAACAGAGTTAGTTCTACAATTGTGGTGTGGGTATCTAGTGTCCAGGAAGGCTATGCAATAATAAAAGCAAACCCTTCATCAAATAAGTAAATAACGGAGCCAGACATCTTTTCCATCCTGCAATCAGAATTTTACCATAGTTGGCAAGTTACAAAAAGGGTAGCTTAAGTACCAAATTCTGATCTGAAAAAAAAGAAAGATATAAAGCATATTTCTAACACAACAGGGACAAAGAAATCCTGCAAGTAAATTGCCACATACTGTTCCAGTTTACACATGTAACACTATTTTTTTCTCCATCTATCCATGTTCGGCAGACAAGAAAGCAAGACAAAAAGAAAAGAAATCTCTCAGATTTTTATACTCCATGAAAAGGCATTTCTTTTTTTTTTTTCCCTCTTTAATTGAAGGAAATTACATTCCTCTGGCTCCCTCCAGCTGGAGGCATGCTATGTACATCAGTGGGTTTGTGTATTTCTAATAGACCCACTGTACATCAATACCAGCACTTAGCACACTACTCTAAATCTCGTATCTGCAGACTTATTCTAACTTCAGATAAAAAGCTCCTGCTCCGTGGCCAGCAATTTGCCATGCTATTCACTGCTTTTCCAGACTGAAATATTTTAAGTTGGTTAACCTTCATTCCAAGTTCTTACACATTTATAATTATATTAGTTTCAAGAATTTGTGGTATTCTTAGGAAATTCAGATTCTTTTCTTAGATCCAGTTTCAAACAGATAAGAAATCTCTAATAAATGAAATTTAGACTGAGGTGCAAAACACGCAATATACCTTATACACAGGGATAAACAGCCTTTGTAGAAATGTGTTTCCAAATGCACTATAGTTAGAAGTAAATTCTAACTATACAACTACCTAAGAATTTCAGTGGAATATAATGAGCAACAGTAAAACCAAACCTGGTGCAAAATATAAATAGAAACCAAACTTTTCTAAGGTGATCTTACAGTCTCATGCACTAGAGTGAAAATGCAAACAGAACTGAACTTACTGATCAGTTTAGCTACCTATTCAGCAATTTTCAGCTATTACTACATTCTGAGAAGTTATCACATCTCTCTGCATAGATGTCTTTCCAAACATTCAGGGATGCATTAACAGGAATAAAATCTGCAGAAGTATGCAAGGCAAAAGGTCTAATTCAATTTTTACATAATACAGATATCATAACTCAAAACTACAGGTAGATCTAGTCAATTCTCTTTATGAAAAGTGTATTTCACAGGAAAGCTGAAGCAAGATAAAATGTCTAGAAAATGAAAAATGGTTCGGATTACTGAAATGATTTGAAGAAGGAACTGAAAAATCATTTTGGTAGAGGAAAGGTTAATTTTGGCTTGTACACCATAACATAAGCTATAATTATGACAATGAAAATATCTACTTGCTTATTGGTTGTGATATAAATTTAGATGCCCTTGTAGCCTTTAATGTAAAATGAGCTGATTTAAATCAGTGCTGATAATTCTGGCACAATGTTTGGTGTACAGATTCACCCATGTCCTATACTAACGCACATTTTTATGACGAGAATAATGTTATATTTCTGTCTGAACGTGGGAAACGTAAAATGAAGCTCTCCTCTTATACATACCAGAACTGAGTAGACTTTCAGAACCTTTGCAAAATGCACTTTTGGTAGGCATTATAAAGTTTCTTTGTATCCCCATGTTTTGTAATAATTGCACTTGGATACAATGCACACTTCATATTCTGCACAGTAAGTCCAGAAGACACATAAATCATACTCCTGGTTGCCCCCTAAGCCTGAAAATGCATCGACTGCTGTACCTAGGTAAGGAAAACCTATGATTTATCTGCTGTTGTAAGATGCATACTGTATACCCCAACGTTTTTAACATTGTGTGAAAGTACATCTGAAGTCCTCAACATCAAAAGGACATGGAACTGGTGGAACAAGTCCACAAAAATGATCAGGGGACTGGAACACCTCCCATATGAAGATAGGCTGAGAAAGTTGGGGCTGTTCAGCCTGGAGAAGGCTGCGTGGAGACCTCATAGCAGCCTTCCAGTATCTGAAGGGGGGCTACAGGGATGCTGGGGATGGACTATTCATTAGGGACTGCAGTGACAGGACAAGGAGTAACGGGTTAAAACTTAAACAGGGGAAGTTTAGATTGGATATAAGGAAGAAATTCTTTACTGGTGAGGCACTGGAATGGGTTTTCCAGGGAGGCTGCGAATGCTCCATCCCTGGAGGTGTTCAAGGCCAGGCTGGACAAAGCCTTGGGTGACATGGTTTAGTGTGAGGAGTCCCTGCCCATGACAAGGGGGTTGGAAATGGATAATCTTAAAGTCCTTTCAGTCACATGCTTGACCTAGCCATACATCTGATCAAAACATCAACTGTGTGAGTTCTGTCCCAGGCACAGAACATGACTGCCCAGTGATGGTGGCAATACCGTCTTCAATCTGTTAAATTATTAAATTATAAGTCCATATGAAGAAAGAACATTTAAAGATCTTGTCCTCTGAAAGTGCTGCAGAAATCAATAGTGCTTTAAGCTCTGTTATCTCTGGTTTTAAATACCAAGCAAATAATTTCAAAAAACAAATTTAGTGACATGTTACACTAACACAATGTATTAAAAACCAGTATCACAACAAATCAGAACTACTAAGAAAACCAGTGAATATTCTGGAGGAAAAGGAGTACTAAAAACTTATCAAAAAAATACAGACCTATATTCACATACATACTTACAACAGTAGCCTAACATAACAATAAAAATCTTACTTTAACTTTTTCTCAATCAATCCTCACTAAATGTATTAAAATTTTACCTAAAACCAGCACAAAACTGAGAGAAATTTCAGCTTTTATGGGGGTAACTGAAACAATTTTCATTTGCAGAAGTGGAAACTTGGATGTTTGGGTTTTTTCCCCTGGTGCTACTCCCTGGTACTGGTTAGTGAGAAAAAACAAAATGAATGAGCCCCATTCTTTCTCATGTAACCCAATTACAGCAAGAAGTTCCAGCAGGACAAGCTTAGTCTCTTATCAATTGCAAAGACCACACTTCTGAAAGGAACACATTAACTTTTTGTTTGAAAAAAGTATGAGAACATGTTAAGGACTAATTAACACCAAAAGGCAAAAGTTAGATTAAGATTCAAATTTTAGGTTGAAATTCTATTCAGTAAAAATGAAAGATTTTCAATAAACCCTAGCATTAACCAGAAAATTGAAATTTTGCTCCTTATTAGCATAAAAGTTTCATTTTTGAAAAGCTAATAACCAAAATTTTCATGTGAATAGAAATTATGCACATGAAACAAGAAGCAATAAGAAATATCAGCAACATGACAGAACTTGAAGCAGCTGCTACTCCTTCTTGAATCTTGACTGACATTGTTGATCAACTTTAAAGCTAAGACACGCTATTTTCTGACAGTACATGGGGAGAATTAATAAGTGTTTGGTTCATGTACAGCCTTTCAGTTTACAAATTAAAGAGAACTAAAAATTAATTTTGAATCAGTTAATAGGCCCAACATTTTATTTAAAACATTTTAAACTTCTGTACAATTCAAGAATGATTTCCATGATGTACACACAAACAAGCAAATAAAAGCTTATGGTATCTAGCAGTATTGATACTGCTAAGGATAATCCAGCTCCTAAATATTTATTCAAAAAATATATTTACAGAACAACTAGTGGCAAAAATCAATGGAATGTAAGTTGGTTTAAACTATGGAATTTAATTTTATGCCTAGATAGAACTACTTCCAAAACCCTATTTTAAATTCTGCTGCATTTTTTTCATTTACATTAGATTTTGAATGCAAAAATGGCTTTAATAATTAAAAATATTATAAATTCACTTATAAATCTTGATTTTGTAAAAAAAAATTTAATTTCAACTTCTTTGCCCTAACCTGGTTAAGGCTTAATACAACCTTTTTCTTTTTTATCGCTTAATCTTTATATATTCAGAAAAAATAAAGAATTCCAGTTGTTCTTTGATACCACTGCCACCTAGTGTACACTCTAAATTAGATTGAAGCATTTACACAGATTTTTTCAGTCTGCAATTTAGTCTAAGAGGGAATTACACTATAGTGTATACAATATAGTGTAAACTATGCCTTCGGTAATTCTTAACTGTGCCTTGAAATAATGACATGTTCTCTCATCTGGATGCACGTAAAATATGCAGACATTACTAAATTAGAAATACACTGTAAAACTGTTATATGATACATCCATGTCTTTTCAAGTCATGCTATGAGATGAATGGGTCAGGGAGAGACTTAAAACAAGTAGTACCTACACAGTGGATCACCAGTAGATTCGGAGAAGTGGTGAAACCAATCTGAACATTACTTGGACTGTATCTATCTTACTTTTTTCTCAATTTTAATAACAGTGTTATACGACTCCGTTTATTACTGAACTAAACCTAGATCAATCATTGTTGATAATCTAACATCATTAAATAAGACAACTGCCTTCTGCCTCAGTATTCTGAATTTCAGCTTCAACATTTGGTGCCTTCAATCAAAAATGCACCGCGCAGAGGAAAACACAAAGCCAGTATCCTGCAAGACTGACCGATACCTTGACAGACTTTACAGTACAGTAAATTAAAGAATCAACAAAACATTCATAAAAAAAACAGGCTACGTCTGACACTAGCCAGAAAAAAAAGAGATCATAGATATAGCTGGCCAAATTTATGCATCTTTATGAACACCAAGATCCTTGTGTTCTTTGCGCCTCAAAATTGCTGTAAGTAGCTACAAGGTTGCAGTAATCACTCAAAGTCTAGTCGGAAACTACCTGCTTCAACAACAGTTGGTGTCCTTTCATATGACATTTGCCCATCAGAAACTTCACGTAGCTTTGAAATACTAGAAGAGTTAGGGTTGAAACAGAGTTAGGGTTCCTTCTTGAATACACAGGGAATTCCTGAGGTGCTGTGAAATCACAGAAGAAAGGCAAGAAACAAGTACAGGATGCATAAATGTGTCTAAACTTTATTTTTCAGCCACTTCCTGACCACCTCTGAAGCTATTCCATTGACATCTCAAGGGGGGGGGGCAGACTGTAAGCTGAAAAACTACGTATCTAGTTACAAAAAAGTAAATGCTTGTATTAGATTTTCCAAGTTGATGTCTAATAATGTCTCATGCTTCAGATCATATAATAGCCTTTAACTAAAGGAGCTTGATAGAGATTATGTGAAGGTTTAAGTTGCCTATCGCATCTGTAAAGCACTTGGGTCCCCTCCACTATTAATGAAGATATGCACCTACCGACAGTTAAATAAAGCACTACAATTCCCTAGCTTCTCTGTTGGCTGATTTTACAATATGTATATTTACTGTTGGTTATTCTACAAATTTGGGAGATTAATTCTGCCAAATATTTGTGTGAACACTGAACAGGAATGATTAAAGCAGTAACAAACTGTTACGCATCTTGAGCATATGTGTCCTAGAACTTTACAGGAAAGCAGACATCAGATGCAAATAATCTTTTGTTAAATGTGAGACCTAGCAAGGAAAAGTAAAAAATATTTCTATAGGCAAAAGTTAAGCACAACTGGAAAGCAGGAAAGAAATCGAGATCTTCTAAGGTAAACATGAAAAGCCTAGGAATCAAGTCGACAACAGAAAACTATCTTTACTTATACAGGTATTTACACTTGACAAACCCAGAGCTCTAGAGAAAACTAGATTTACTCAGTTCTTTTCAACTCCACAGTTATGCTGCCATCTAGCGAAATTGGACACTCTCTTCTGCAAGAGCTGGTCTGAATGAAAACATTATCCCTAAAATACATGTATGACAACACTTTTCACCTCCAAATACCTTATTCCTCTCTCTGCTCTTTCTTCACCACTGTATTTCTGTAACACGTGTTACAAGGTAACTAATTTTGGCTATAGGACAGTGAACATTTACACACTTAACTGAAATACAAAAAGGGTAACAGACTTCAGTGAGAAGCCACAGAACTAATAAACACGTATCACAGCCCAGGATCAGGAAAAGTTAACTATTAGGTTTCTTCCTGAATTCATAGCTAGTATTACAGACAAATATTATGCTAAGCTTTCACCTTTAGATTACTGCTGTGGTTGTTTTCTCACTATATTTAATTCAAATTAGATGGACTGAGAATAGATACAAAAAAAAAAAAAGTAAAACCCTTTCAAAAATTCCAGACAGTAAAAAAGAAATGAAAAAAATAAGTACACACTCACCTGGGAAAATATATTTGCAGTTGGAGCAACTCTGTTGTCCACAATACTATATAATAT
This sequence comes from Pezoporus wallicus, assembly GCF_028554395.1. Lineage (NCBI taxonomy): Eukaryota > Metazoa > Chordata > Aves > Psittaciformes > Psittacidae > Pezoporus > Pezoporus wallicus. Next base: position 621,332 of record NW_026640165.1, read on the forward strand.
TGCTAACAATCTGTCCAGGGGAAATGGCTTTGGCCCAAGCAGGTGATTGCTGGTCTACAACAGAAACAAGATATTTTCAGTGCAATAGATCTTTCCTGGAGTACCACAAGATGTTGTTCTCACATTCTTTTGGTCTCCGGGGAGGCACTGTAATTCAAAAAAGTCATATAGCCTGCTTACACGAGTACACACTTATTGATTGAGATAAAGATATAGAGTTCTATTTAACATGGCAAGAGTTCAAACTACACAATAAATAAGAACATTTTTGAGCTATACAGTGGATCTGATGCCAGATTTCCTGTCACTAGGTTTCTAGATTTACTTGTCCTATTAAATTACCTTGCGCAACCTAGGAATTGAAGAGGAAAAAATATATTTTACAGCGTTCCCACGATGCATATAGTTTTCTTCTGTTTATCAACAGGAAGACCAGTTAGGCTTCTTAGCAGCACACTGAATTTTTAGCTAGTGAAAAAAATGTAAAGGTTTAGATTTATTCTATTGTCTACAGTCAGTCTATAATCCATAATCACCTACAAACATCTGTGCAGAACAAAACAAGTTTTTACAGATCTATATAACCATCAAACAACTTTTACGTATATTTTTGCTTCTTGAAGATAAATATTTTACTAGCATTCGCATTTTGAAAAAGCATAACAGAGAAGATCCTGTTAAAGTATCAATGTACCCATTTTGCTGGAGTCATTTTAGCCAAAGCCTCTTCTCTTCCTTTCACAAAGGTGCAAAGTCATAACAGAGTTCCTTGTCTTAAATGCCATATTAAATTACTCTAATAAACAGCCTTCTGTAACAACTTGGCAGTGGGCACCAATGGTAATACAGGAAATTAAATACAGGAAGAAAATTTTTTTAGCCCTTAGCACAATTAAAGACTACATCTTACTGCCCAAGGCAGACTGTGGAGTCTCCATCCTTGCAGATGATCAACACCAAAGCAGGCATGGCCCTGAGCAACATGCACTAGGTGTCCCTGCTTGAGCAGGAGCATTGGACTAGACCAGAGGTCCTTCCTACCTCAGCTCTTCTGTGAATTTCACTTTCTAAACCCAATTTAAATAAATAAATTGATCAACCATCTCTGTGGGAACATGAAGTATTAACTGCTCTTTTTTTTCCCAACAAAATTGCTGAGGGTTTTTTTTTATATTTTTGGTGATTTTAACTTTTTAGTTTTCATTTTCTCTTTTGCTTTCTTTCTACGATAATGAAAAAGTTACCAGTTTGATACCCAAAACTGAAGAAAACATTTTTTGTCAGAAAATTAGAAATGAGAACACCTCAACTTACTGTTTTACACAGGAAATGCCTTTGTTACTACATTTCTAGTTTCTTACAATACACTCAGGCATAGGACAGTTCTGGCTGGAAGGGTCCTTAGGAGTTCTCTACTCAAACCCCTCCCGCTCAGAGGAGAAGGTCAGGTGAGGTTGCTCAGGACTTCACCAGTCCAGTCTTGGAAGCCTCCAGGGACTGTAACTGCCCCAGCTCTTTGGGAAAGCCACATTACTGCCTGGATGTCCTTGTAAGGAAAAAGTTTTATTTATAACCAGTAAAAACATTTTGTTTCAGCTTACACTCACTGCTTCTCACTCTCTCACCATCCATCATTGTATCATATAGTCCTGATAATCTCCATACTTGCACAAGACAAGCTACTTTTAGTCCTCCCTTCTCCAGCTTGAACAACCGCACTTCTCTCGGGCTCTCCTTGCAGGGCAAGTGTTCCAGCCTCTGACCGCTTTGACAGTTCTCTGCTGAACTTGTTCTTGTTTATTAATGCGTGTCTTGTACTGCAGGAGGGCAAAACTGGACAGATTATTCAACATGCAGCCCAAAGAGTGCTGAGTGTGAGGGCCCAGAGCGCTTCCGCCACCCACAAGTTCAGCTGGCTAAAGTTAAGAGTTCAGCTGCCTGAGCCCAAGGTCAGCTCCTTTGCTGCAAGAGCTGCTGTATAAAGAGCTGCCTGCCAGGTACAGGCAAACATGTTAACAAAACACAGCATATTTACTCAACTTCACATTTACAGAGCTATTTTGTCCTTTATCCTTCGTTTGCACCGTACAACATCATCTTCACACCTCAGCTGACATTGATGGACATTTTAGGCATTACAGGTTGTATGAAGTAACACTGAATTCGACTGAATTTCACAGAAATACGAATTTCTGATTTTTCGATGCTAAGCATAATTATTTTACAATAAGAAGTGCAGTTCACAAGGCAGAAGTGGGTAGTATTACAACTCAGACAGCATAGTTAGGACTGCAGAGATTTATCTATGACCCAAACTGTCAAAAGCTCTGACAAGGGACATACTTGTTTCCATTTAAGTTTGTATTTCATTCTCCCTACTTTGACATCCAGTTTCCCTTTTTTGTAGTATACATTGATTTATTCTTACTAGCAGAGAAGCCAAGTTTTAAGAGGAATCATAGAATGGTTTGGGTTGGAAAGAACCTTAAGATTATCTAGTTCCAACCATCCCTTGCCATAGGCAGGGATGGCTCTCACCGGACCATGTTGCCCAAGGCTCCGTTCAGCCTGTCCTTGAACACTGGTAGGATGGAGCACTTACCACTTCTTTGGGTAATCTGTGTCAGTGCCTCACCTCCCTCACAGTAAAGAACTTCTTCCCTGTATTGAACCTGAACTTTCTCTGTTTAAATCCATCACCCCCTGTCCTGTTGCTACAGCCCCTGATGAAGAACTTCCAAATAAAGTTTATTCCAAAATTCTTCTGGGAAAGAACAACTCTCAAATACACCACCAGCACCTCTGTGTCATCACATTAAAACACAACCACACATTTCTTCAGCAAACCAAAAAGTTATTTCCAATACATGTTTTAGCTTTTCAAATCCAGGAGGTGTCCCCCACACTACCTCTCAGCTAACAAGGAAAGCAGTCTAAAAAATAACATAAATGTAGCCAAAACTTGAGCACAGCAGCCTTAGTCAGAATGCAGGTACGGTGTAAATTATGAACTGCATAATCCCCTGCCCTTCTGCCTCTAAACGTTAGCTCTGTGAATATTTTTTGTTATCAACAGGAAAAGTCACCAAACATACAGTAATTGTGTACACTTCAAGCAGCTAGCAAGCATAATCAGCATGCATTCAGTAATCATAGAATCACAGAATGGTTTGGGTTGGAAAGGACCTTAAGATCATCTAGTTCCAACCAGCCTACCATGGGCAGGGATGCCTCATCCTAGACCATGTCTCCCAAGACTTGTGTTTAGTATACAGTCACTTCACAAGTTTTTTGCTCTTCGTATTATCAGCCCTTGCTTAAACAGAACATAGTTTTGAACTTTCAAATTATTTGAGAGAAACACTTTCTTCTGGAAGAGCCGGAAGAGTTCATTCTAAGAGTGTGTAACTTGTAGAAGCAGCACTGTAGGTTTATTTCTTTGACAGAAAGAAACGCCTGGAAGAACAGGAATGGTTTGGAAATTCCTCCAAACAGCACATAGTAAAGAATAAGATTTTTATAAATCTGCAAGGAACTAAGGCAGAAAGCATTTCCAAACCTTCCTGGCTGCTATACAAATCACGCATCTTCAGTTGCAAGCTAGGAATCCTGACACAAAAGAAATCCTAGAAGGAAGCTGAAGCAGGTATTCTAGACAAACTCTTTTCTGAGAAACAACCAGCACACTTGATCTCTTGACAGCCTGACACCTGAAAAAGCATACTCCTGCACAAGTAGCTTCACCAGAAAGATCCCTCACTTGTCACTAAACTGGGAAAACACTGTTCTACGGCAACTACGCAAAGAAACCCAACATATGCTGCTGTTGACAGCACCAAGACAACTAACAGAATGATAAAGTCAATTTTTTCCCCTCACTCACAAGATTTACTTTTTTCTAATGAAATAAAAAACAAACCATGGCCTCTGGACTGGATGGAGTTAAGAATCGAGAAACTGATTTTTAGCCTGGCTGCACCTAAACTTTAAGGGAATGATTTATTTAATCTAATGTTCGCTTCCTGCCAAGTAGGTGTGTACAGTCAAACTAGTTTCCTGGCTACCATTACAGCCAGTAGATCTAATCAATGCAGTTTATGGTGCAATTCATCTGAATGAACATAGAACCTACTTGAGAACGAGACTAATCGCACCCTACACTCCAATGACTGCATTGACTTGCTCTGCACTGTCTATAAAAAGACACCAGCTTAGATGCAGGCACCCGCGTGGAGTCAGCTGAGTCTGATCTGCAAATCAGTCTTCAAACAAGCTTCTCAGAGGGAAGGTATTGATAGAAGCTGTCACACCAACTGAAGCAAATGTGACTTTATTCATAACACTACATATATAAACTTTTATCCCTATATTTCAGTTTCCCTCACTACAGCATCATAGTACCTAAGTATACAGTTTTACATCTGGACAACTGTATCTCTGTGCAAATATTTATAAAGATTACAGTACAGGAAAGGAAGGCAAGTCTGGAAAATGCTCTTAGGACCTGCAGTCTACTATGCCTCAGAAACTTTCAAAACCAGACTCTACTCTGACCTACAAGCAGTTTCAGTTTCTGGCATTAATACTTAATAGCAGAAGGGTCTTAACCTATAAAGTGACACATTAGCAGAGAGCCAGTGCTCTATAAATAGAAGCAAAGGTGCTTTCAAAATGCCACAATGTACCCATCCTATTCATTAATCCCTAGGACACACTCCTGTTTTTTCATGCAGTCAGAGGTCAATGCAACACCGTCAACTCTAGAGTACTTTCTACTAACTATAGTTGATCTACTAGAATTAGGAAGTCCTAGCTCTCTTCAAAGTAAGACTAATATTGAATGCAACAAAGAGGTGCAAGAATCAGATCATTTGCAGTCTTCGAAGTCCTTCCTGATGATGCAAGTTACTTGTTACAGCTGGACAACCAACTGCATAAGACACATGTATGTGTGTATGTAGTTAGACATGTATGCAAATACGTCTAACAATGCTTTCAGAACATCATTCAATGCTTGGGTTGTATGGTAAATATAAAGTCTACAAAATTAGAATTAATCTAATTAAAGTAAAAAAGTCACTGAAATCTTACTCATCTTTTTGACCATTAATTTTGCTTACATTTGTTTGCCTTTGAGTTACCCTCATTTACTAAATTCTTTTGTTAGTACCTCCTGTTCTGTTTTTGTACTTAGCAGCATCTAGTTTGCTTCAGGAACAATAATAAAATGGAAATCAGTTTATTGTTAATGAAAACACTTCTGAACACTAAGTAGTGAAATCAGTCCATTTAACATAACCAATGATACCAGAGTTCAAGCTCTACAGTACAATTAAGGTGATCACAACCTGGGTATTTCTTCATCAAATCTCTCTTTTCGCATTTATTGTACGTCCCTAGCTGTTCCTGTGTCCCTGGTTGTTCCCATATCATCTTCCAAGATGGAAATCTATTGCCAAGAAGGAATAAAACAAATGTTTCCTTGCAGCAAATGCAAGGAAAAGAACATTTTAGTTTAATTATTCCTTCTCCTGAAAATGAGTTATCTTCTAATTAAGACATGAAGGTATTGCAAAAATATAGCATTCCTGAAAATAATTAAATGCTCTGGAATTTCTCAGGAGTTCATGTGCCAGGGACAAAAGACACATGATGCCCATTTGTACAGGACGCATGAATTTAGAGACTTTCAAATTCTTACATTTATCTAGTGGTGCAACACATTGCACTGCTGGAAGAAGAACTATGCTCACTTACACTTTCACATGCAAAAACTGTATCCATACAGAAATAAGAAAACTTGGAAAGAAGTCTTTAGATTGCCAAGGACTCTGTCCTCCTGCTGAGGCAGCAGGAAATTAGGAAAAAGACTACAGGCAGAATCAGAAGCAAAGAATTATCAGGCTAAGTATCGTTAGAATTTTTCTCATATTATTTACACTGCCTGTAGCATGGAGAAGAGGAGGATATAATGATATAATTCAGCAGGGACTTAGTGCTGTCTGAACTGCTCTTACTCTACAGGTTTCTTTAAAATCAAGTCAACAAGTTACAAATGTTAAAATTTGATTTATCTCTTTATATTACAGTTATCTCTTTATATTACAATTATAAATACACATTTAGGTATTTGCTTCTCCTAGCATATTAAGCCTCTGACAGTAAAAACTGGTATAGCCCTACTGAAATCAATGACATTTAGCTATTTATAACCATGGAAAGGTTAGCTAATAGTCTGATGGAATCCTAAGAAATGGACAGGAGTGCAAAGTTTCCAAGTCTCAAAACACAAACTTTAGCACTTATACCTCACTGCATGACTGGGAATTAGTGATTTGACTTTCAAAACTACTAATATCTTTCAGAGAACTTCTGATATCTGGCTCTTCCATGTATGATGTCCTTTAACTACCTTTATTAAGCACATTTTTTACACAGAAAAACATTACTTTAGGAGATGAATTTATGCTACAGTTAAATTTCAAAACAATAAAAATGCGTGTATCCACAGAAATTTACACCACACAAAATCAGTACACCATAATAACTGTTATTTATGCAACTCTGTTTCTTCTACAATAAACAATGAGGCAAAACAAAATGCAAAACCAGCAATTGAGCAGGAAGAAAATATTTGTTGCCAAGCTCAGCCAAGATAAAATACATACCTTTTCATGTTTCTTCATAAAGTTGGTCTTTCTAATTTTCCCATGATGCTGTAAACAACAGAAAAAAAGCAAATTTGTTCGTAAATTATTTTATGCTCCTTCTATAGGAAAAATAGAAACAAAACAGTCAACAAAAAATACATACACTCTACATATGGTAGCACACTAGTCTGGTTCTGCTTCTTTAACCTCCAGTATTTGTGCCTGATGTTTCTAGCAATTCGTCTTACTAGAAGCACTAAAATTATGCTTGCTTTACTTCTTGCAAAGGCAAAAAACAATACACTAGTGTTACTTGGTGATATGCATAAGGTGTTTTTTCCTGATCCAATCAGGGACTGATGAGAAGAGGCAGCAAAAATGCAGCCCGAATTAAACTTCATGCCACCATCCTCCTCCTATCATCAATCAACTAATGAAAAAGACAGACGTTTCATTTCTTTCTCTTTCCAGAGAAGTCTCAATGATGGACACTTCATTTTCAAAACATACATGCATACAATCCATCTGAATTTTCACCTTTTATCTGCTCCATTTTAGAATTTGGATGGTATGCAAGTTGGCAGAATGACGAAAAGGAATTAAATCAATACAAATATAGTTCAAGGTGCAGGAGCTAAACAACAGAAAGAAGAAAGGAGCATCATTTAAAAAGGCACAGCTTTAAAGCAATCTTAAGAAAGGGAAGACTGTGCAAGGAAAATAAAGTGTTCTTGGATCAAGTTCTGGATTTTGGATCTCAACTGAAAATGTGAGAACAAGACAAACACAGAAATATAGTAAACGCCTTAAGGCTATAAATCAATGAGCAAAACAAGACAGAGACACATAAAGGGTGACATGTATAAACGATATAAAATTAGTAAAGCAGTACAATATTCTTTAAACATAGTCAAGTACTACTTCTCAAAGTATACCTTATAAAGCATGCTCAATGAATCAGGGGAAAAAATATCTCAAAAGAAGGAATTCTTTTTCATTATAATGTTTAAAATCTTGTACTTAGTATTTGTAGACCTCAATATTCAGCCATGTCAAGATGATATCAGTAACTGTGGCTGTTCTTGACTGACTTCTGAAGAGCTTAATATTAGTCAGGGCTTTAAGTTTCCTTTACATAATTTGCCAGACTGAAAAAAAAAGAATTAGTTCATTCAATTAATACCTATCATATTAGAGACAGGTATCAGAGACAGCAATCTTTTTATCATGCCTTTGAAAAGAAGACTAGATGATAACAGAGACTTTTTGGAGGAGGAAGTGATCAAGCCTGAGATTAAACAATGATAGATCACAACTGCATTCATACATTTTGAATCTCCATACAGCGTATTTATCAAGTGTTTCAAAGCAAGTGAGCAGGTGCCCTATTTCTGTGCAAGCACATAGAAACATTGCATTCAGAGCTACTTTTAGAAGATAGTAGTTTTAGTAGTTTTTAATCCCGTTTTCTATTAAAATGATAAAAATAAGACTTCATATAGTTTGAAATTTTTGTTTTAAAGATTACCTTTCAAAACCAGCTTTGTATTTTTCTCTCAATCTACTGCAAAGCTCTTAAATTTTCATATAATTAATAGCAGCCATGCCAATTATGACTACACTGCTTTATCAGGTGTTAGCATTCCAGGCTGCCACAAACCGTAACTTTACCTTTAGCTGTAGTATAGCCTAGCACCCATACCAGTAGTGCATATTAGCACCTAAATGGCTATCTTCTTGTTCGCATCTAGCAGTCCTTAGTTAAATCACTCCAGAAGATAATTTGCTGTAACCTACTCTGAATCTCATTATAAACCTGAGAAAATCATATTCTACTTTCACAGTCCTCATCACTCAAAACCCTGAACCCATCAAAAGTGTCAGTTTTGTTGGGCTTTGAAATGCAGCTATTTCTGAAATTCACCTTACCACCTGGCTAAGTGCTAACTGCTATCAGATGGAGCAAGAATGGTAACTTCTCCTGTTCATCCAAGTCTTGGGAAAAATATTTAATATCACTGATTGAAGCAGGGACCATGAAGGCATTTAAAAAACCTTAGAAGCTCATTCTTATTGCACACAAGTCTGGCAGGGTTCATGTGCAAGAAGAACAGAACCATCAGAGACACTAAAAAAGGACAAAGGAGAAAAAAAAATATATTGAGAAGGCTGCTCAGTGAACACAAACAAGAAAGATGAGGCACTTTTTGACAGCATGCTTCATTGAACTGACTCTTGTGAGCTTTCCTATTTAAATTCCAAGACAGATATGAAAATATCTGTGCAAAATTACTTCTTCAGCAAATAAATCTCTTACAAAGAAACTGCTTTGGCCAAGGGAAAAGAACAAAGGTTGCCCATAAAGAAAACTTGCAAATCTGCACTTATTACAAGTAATCCTCTACTCTTCTCAGCTTTCAATGTAAGATCATACCAGAAACATTAAATACATATTTAAACTAAAAACATATTAGTATATTATTACTAAAACCACAGTAACTTCTCAAAACATATGTCTATGTGTTTTTTTTCTTCAAGAGGGAAGAAAACAATCGTATTTTTACAAATTTGTCTTGTTCACATTTTCTTCACATTTTCACACCAATTCATCATGAATACCATACATTTATACACACATGCATATATTAATACATACTGTAATAACGTATAAAACCTTAAAGTTAGTAAAATGCATAGAAAACATAACTGCCTAATCACTTTTCTGGTATCAGTCTTCCTGCCCACATTCTCTCCAGTTAAGACCTCAAAAACAACACAATGAGGTATGCTTGAGGAGCACGAAGATTCTGGGTAAGAAACAGGCTACAAACTCTGGCACCACAGCATTTGTTTGCAGCATGACTACAACATAGCCCAAAACACAAAAAAAAACAAAAAAAAATACAGAAGAAGAAAAATTCAACCTATACATGTCAAGAACTTACAGAAAATGGAGTTTAGACAATGATTTGGTAATAAGGATTAATACATTCATTCTAAAACATGCATTACCATCATTTCAACACAACACATGCCAGGTAATGGAACCACATCTGCTGCAAAAGCAACTGTGTCTGTTTCTCTGTTTCAGAAATTCGTATAAAAAAAGTTAACATTGCACTATGTCATTTTACCTCATTAAAGGCTAACGCACTTGTGGTTTGTATCTTACTCCTGTGGCTTATACCTAAGGCCACTGCAGGCACTCCTCTAAAATCTTTACAAACTGTTGCTATACCAACTTACAGAAGCAAAGCAGATACTTGCACTTAACAGTGTTACATATGTTTTGACACAACAAAGAAGACTGGTTTATTAGACATTAATAATGACTACATCATTACTAATCACAATGTGATCTACAGAAAAGCTTCTGATCACAACAAATGAACCACACATAGAAATATTGCTTAAAATGAAGAGTTTTAAAATAGGAAATTCAGTATGCAGGAATCTATTAAGCAACACTAAGAAAAAATCTCATTACCTTAAGAAAGAACCTCTTATCTGTCCTAACAGGATTGTAGGAAGCAAGGTAAGCAGCTATTAGAAGAAATTTGGAGTAATAAGGAAGTTCCACATGTGTATGTGCAGAGAGTCCTACAAAATAAACAAACACTTTATGAGTCACCAAAACACTCTGAACATCCACAAATGTCAAACTGAACTCATTTGCATTCTTCTTCTTTTCCTTCTGTCCTGCTCTACTGCTGTAACTAAACGAGTTCAGCTGCTTTCTCAATACCATTATCACAGACAAAATCTGTGAAGGGCCAAGGAACGGCCCGATGCTACTCTCTACAACTACCTGAAAGGAGGACGGAGTGAGAAGGTGGCTGGTCTCTGCTCCCAAGTAACAAGCAATAGGACAAAAGGAAATGGCTTCAAGATGTGCCATAGGAAGTTTAGATTGGCTATTAGGAATAATTTCTTCACCAAAAGAGCAGTAAGACATTGAAACAGGCTGCTCAGTAAGTGGTGGAGTTACCATCCCTGAAGTGTTCAAAAGCCATGCAGATGAGGCCCTTAGCGACACTGTTTAGTTTTGGTCTTGGCAGTGCTGGATTAATCATTGGACTTGATAATCTTAAAGGTCTTTTCCAAATATAGGAAACAGTCTGATGACTGAAACTATCTTTAGACAATATTAAATGGCTATTTTACCTACTATCTAAAGAATACATTATTTGTCATAACAAATAATAGGGAAAAAGTGTTCCCAAACTGTGAACTGGTCAAAAGACCATGAGCAACAGACAGCACCAGGAAAATGTAAACGAAGGCTGACAGATACATTAAGATTCAACTTTCAAGCCTATCTGAAGTATAAACCTCAACAAAGCCTACTCCTCTACTGAAACAACAGAAAGAATTCTTGCGATTCCGACATTTCTCTTTTCCAATACAGTGAGACACAGGACAGGTGTTTTGTTTAGGAATGTGCTAATCCTGTGTAAGTAACATACCAGGTATAGTATTCCCTTCTCCCTATTCAGACCATTCTGCCAGTTGGTACATAGAGGTTTGACCATCAGGGGTCAGCCCATTCCTCCTCCATTCCTACATAAGAAATACTTAAAGAAATCTGCTTTTCCCACAAAGAACCTTTGGAAAGGTTAAAGTCAGGATATATGCTATGGGGAAAAAAACAGTAAGAGTCCTCTGCAGAACACCTTCTCAATAAACATGATTAACCTGAACTGTAACTGAACGTTAACAGGTGGCCTCATCTATATAATTCCCTTCACATGTTTTCAGGCGACAATAACCAAGCCAAATGCAAAGTACCCATTTCACATCACAAGCCTCTACAGTTACTATATTTCAAGGGGGCTATAGGCATGCTGGGGATGGACTCTTCATTAGGGACTGTAGTGACAGGACAAGGGGTAAAGGGTTAAAACATAAATAGGGAAAGTTTAGACTGGATATAAGGAAGAAATTCTTTACTGTTAGGGTGGTGAGGCACTGGAATGGGTTGCCCAGGGAAGCTGTGAATGCTCCATCCCTGGTGGTGTCCAGGGCCAGGTTGGACAGAGCCTTGGGTGAGTTGGTTTAGTATGAGGTGTCCCTGTCCATGGCAGGCGGGTTAGAACTAGATGATCTTAAGGTCCTTTCCAACCCTAACTATTCTATGATTCTATACCTTTCAGCTGCCCAGGTTCTTCATCACCATGCTGTAAGTGCTCCCACTGTGAGCTAAAAGACAAATAATGCACATATATATATATAAATTATATATAAAGATGAAATACTTGTTAGTCTTTTAGAGACAACTTTCTGCTTGGTATATTGTATTTCAATTTCATGACACTGGCTAGGATACAATTAGTAAGAGCATAATTAAAAATAACATGTCATACTACCTTGCACTTGGGTTTCAATTATGTGCAGATTATGCATATTTGAAAAACCGCAGAAAGTAATGGTATATTAAGGTATAAATTTGAGTACAAGCTAATTGTAAAATACTAGTTTCTTTCCTTCCTACCACCAGTAAGCATGTATCAATAGTGTTCTAAGTTTCAAGAAAAATGCAGAATTGGGTAAAAAGTAAAAAAAACAATAGGTTTGACTTTTTTTCTGCTTAATAAGTAATGGTATATTAAGGTATAAATTTGAGTACAAGCTAATTGTAAAATACTAGTTTCTTTCCTTCCTACCACCAGTAAGCATGTATCAATAGTGTTCTAAGTTTCAAGAAAAATGCAGAATTGAGTAAAAAGTAAAAAAAACAATATGTTTGACTTTTTTTCTGCTTAATAACTGTTTATGCTAGTGAGAACAATACTATAATTACTTTGTAATGTAATTTTGAAGTCTATGTAATAAAGCAATATTCATTCTTCGCTGTAAAACTTCCAAGACATCAAGATGGAACATTCTGTCAGTGAAAAATGCCTGCAAGCAGTTTGCTGTGGTCCTAAACAACAGCAAAAAATTTCACTTCAGAATTTTCCCTAAAGAATGACATTGTCACGAATGTCATGATTTTAGATCATTTTTGTATATCACAGAGTTTTTTAAAGCACCAGTGCTTTTTATTTGGGGTTTTTAAAGATCTGGTCTAGTGGAAGGTATCCTTGCTTGTGGCAGGGGGGTTGGAACTAAATGATCTTTAAGGTCCTTTCCAACCCAAACCATTCTGTGATTCTATGATACTATCTTTATAAACAAGGTTTATCAGCCATATACTGTAAAACTTCTGGAAACAGTTTAATAAGAGCTGATGTATCACTCAAACTATAATGAATGAGTGAAGTTTTTACCCAATGACTATTTTACAAGTAGAAAAAACAGGCTCCTTTTCATCTTAGCTCATGTAGCACATCAGCCAATAGCAAAGTTCTACTGCTGTCACTTAAAACTTGAAGAGAAGCCCAGATTAATTACAGTTCTGTGGTCAGAAAAACTGATATGGTCATTTTAATTCCTCAAGCTTTTACTGGTACACAGAGGTAAAACCTAGAACTATAATGCAGAAACTGGAATTTATCATTAAAAACCCATTAAAGCTCAAATTTATAATCAAAGAAAACTGTAAAGAGGAAAATCTATTTATTTGGAAACAATTCATAAGTTATTTTGTAACATAATCTTGTATTACACCCTAATTAGAGTAGGCAATTACACAATATAAAAAGTCAGGAAGATCCTGAGTAGACTATGCATTGAAGATCAATATCAAGTACAAATATATATTTGAGTTAAATAGAAAAATGCCTCATTGTACAGTGAGGTTTGGCTCGTATGAAGTAAAATCAATTCTCCTTTTTGAACAAACGATCACTTTTCCAAAACATTTCGCAAGGACTGATACTACAGACACAGGTTCAGTTACCAGAATACTCTATGGCCTCAATGATTCAAAGGAAAAAAAAAAAATCATTATGTAACAAGATAAAGAAATCAAACACTACTGAATTACCTCTCTTCACATGGCATAACATGAGAATCACTCATCTTAAACATGGAAAAGACATTACATTTGATCCAATTGTTAACATTGAAAATGAACACCGCCATCTTTTTATACTAGCAGTCTGGCAACTCAAGAAATAAGAAATCTAAAACCCTATCAAGAGGATCTCAGCCCATTAGCGGGACACCAGATTCTAATACTGTCAGAAACAGTAAGGAAAATTTTGCTCTTGGACAAAAAAAAAAAAAAGGTGTCAGAAAGCACAGTAAACCTACAAATTTAGCTCTGCTAAACAAAGCTAAGGAACACAAATGTTCAAAATCTGTAACATCCCACAGTAAGTTTGAGGCTTGCATGCATCCTTGGTACACAGTGAGGATCTGTCAACTCAACTTTACAAGTGGGTTTTATGCTGTTCTATCAAAAAAGAAACACTAGCCATGAAACATAATACAGAAGGTAAATATTCAGAGAGGAAGCTTGTTAAAAGCAGCAACATCAACAAAACAAACAAGCCCTTGCCCCCAGATTACCTGGATATTTCCCGGAGATAAACAGTCTGCATTGCCTTTTTCAAATGAGGTTCAATATTTTTCCAGAGTTTGCGAGAGTCACGTTCATTTGCTGCACCAAGACAGAATCAACTCTGTTAAACATTTAACTCACACAACACTATAACTCTTATCCCTGGCACCTGAACAGTCACGGACATGACAGAAGTCATCTAACACCCTGACTCTGAAATGCTGCATTAAGATGATGCACCACCATCATCCATTTGCAAGTACATGTTACCATGCAAGGATGTTTTTCTGCGGTTGAGATACTCTGGGACAGTCTGGCAGAACATCTGCTTTCATTTTCTCCTCTTAGCCTTGGCAGAGGAATGACTTATCCCATGCAGAAGTCCTGGTGGTTGAGTGAAGACAAAGATTTATAGTGGAGAAGCAAGTTTTCACAGTATTTGCATAACGCACCACTAAAAAACCATCATGCTGCACATGCTGCCTACTGGGTGCAACTGAAATAAGCAACGCTGTTGTGACCAAAAATGGTCACAAGACAATGAAGATCAAAGCAAAGTCCTCCACAAAACACACAGGAGGTCACGTGCACTCTCATACACCTGGCTCAAATTAAAGACAGAAGCTTACCTTCTCCTCTGGTCACTGGTTCGCAGTATTTAGAAAAATTGAGCGCTGCCTACAGGAAGTAAATTGTACAACATATTAAAAAGGTCCTATACAGTCCATCTAGCTACAGAATATAATAAGCAGTGTAATTCATTACTTTGCAAAACCAAGGGATTATTTTTCAGTCAATAATTATGCTGCTTGCTTCTAAACATTATACTGTTAAATGTCACAATGATTCTGTAGGTTAAAATACAAACAGAAGTAATCTCTCACAGGTTGCTTGAGTTTGATCTCATCAAAATCTGTTTACTGTACTCAGGGATTGCATTTGTTGGGTTTTTTTTTAATAACATAGTAATTAGACATTATAGATGCAATAGAAATATTTTCATGAACTTGCTTTTTCATTTTCAAATTAAACTTTCCATTCCAGGAGCAGTACAGCATGCTCAAAAGTAGGCCACACATACAGAAGTTACTCTTAAAAAGACAAAACAAAAACCCCAAACAACAAAAATCATGCTAACACATTCCACATTCAAAGGAACTCCTTTTGCTTAAGGTAAGATTGAGAGATCTTTGACCATGTTGTAATCTAGACTTTTCTCTATATTTATTAAATCAGTATCACACAGAATTTTGTAAAGAACAATCCTCACATTTCATTCTCCTTTTGTTCTCCTGCACCTTATTAAATCTCTGTGCCAGTACTCAGAACTCATAACTTCCACATGTAAATCTAATTCCAGAATGTATTTTTAATAATATATAAATAATATGCATTATTAATAATCATGCATAATAACATACACATTTAGAGTCTGTATTAGACACTGTGGAGTTGTTCAAAAGCCTACAGACAGTTAGTTGTATGTGTCTCTTCTACAGAAGAGACTTATTAACCAAAAAAAGGATTTAGTGCCCAATCAGGTAAATACTTTCATAATGTTGGTATTTCACACACACACAAACAGTGCGTTTAAGGCTAATGGAATTACTCTGACAAGCAGAGTCACCTAAGTACCTGTCTAGAAGAACTGTGACCCTAGTTTCCATTTGTATAGCCATCAGATTTCAGCATTTGCATGTAAATAAAAAACCTATATAGTTAACAGGTATGTTCAGCTTCCCAGTGGAAATGCAGGCAGGACATTCAGATCATCTCACTAGCATGGATCTGTTTACTAATCATAACCACTGATCACTTCAAAACTTTTCCTTGTACACAATATAGTTATTTAAGTAATAACCTGGTGAGCTAATAACTGTTACTGCTATTAAGCTTTTCCTATGCAAAAATCACCATCAAGTAATTTCTATTTTTCTTCTGTTTGTTTGCTATTGCATTATTCAGCAGATATAAAATCGAAACTCTTTTTTTTCCAAATAGCTTCAATGTATTTTTGTTCCCTCAGGTGTGACTATATTGCAGGAACTCTGACTTACCTATTTTATTCTTAACTCCAAAACACAGACAATAAAAACATTTATGTCAATCCTCACTTTTCTAGGCCTTTGAATCAAATTACTATACGCTATGTTTCTGTAAAACTGTGCAACGGATCTGTCTTGCAGCAGCTTGGTTACCTTAAAATCCTTTATGGATGCAAGCCAAGTGAAAATTTTACCCTCCTAGATGACACAGGAAAATGTATCAAATTTTAAGTTAAATTTCCCATAAAGTTGAATTATAAAGAACACTGGGTGGCCAGTTACATTTAATAAGCATAGAAAACAACAGAACTGAAGGTTGGACATGCTGAGAACATGCAATTGGAAGATATTCCAATGTTGAAACATTCAAGGCCACACTGCACGGGGCTCCAAGAAACCTGATCTAGTTGAAGATGTCCCTGCTCATTGCAGGGGAGGCTAGACTAGGTGACATTTAACTGTTCCTTCCAACCCAAAGCATTCTATGACTTCTCTTTGTCCATATTCAACAATAAATCTAGACTTTCAGAGCTGTTTTGGCAAAACACTTCCTAAAACAAAAGAACAATCCTAAAGGAACTCATCTCACCAGATGCTGAAGTTCTTTCAAGTCCCTACAGACCATGTAGAAGACACCAAGCAGAATATTGATATATGCAGAATAGAAGTCTGCAGAATATTCTGGGGGATGATTCTGAGACAAGATCTTCTGCAGATGTCCTGTTTGAACAAAGATAAGTTTTGCTTATTTAAAGCTAACTCAATAAACTGACCACATCTTACAAGTTAAGTGGGAAAACAAACTATAGTCATCACTAAAAAAAAACCCAAACCCACCAAAACCTACATTGATTAAAAGAATCACCAAATACAATGGAACCAAAATTTTACTTTGAGATGTTTTGGCAAGTGGTAAAAGAGAAGTCTTTCAGAGGTTGTGTGAATACAGACTTTTACATTCCAACAGCTATTACATATTCCTGATTCTTTAAAGGCATACCGATTGACACAAAAAAAGCATTTAGATGTTGTCAGACAAGTATTACTCAATCCCCGAAAGCAGATTAAAGAATTAGCTTACCTATGCTGTAATCAGGAAAATACAAGGTGAATGGCTCAAAACACCCAGTATTTGGACGGAACAGTTCCCATACTATTTCACTGAGCAGGATAACTGTCACATTTCTGTCAGTCTACATGGAGGGGGCGGGGGAAGTGGAGGGAATAGAGGAAGTAACAGGCACAGAAAGAAAAAGTAACGCTGTATGTTACAATATCAATGAGAAAAATTATTGCTGTGACATTTCTGTTCCACAAAAATCACCAAATGTACAGTTTAATACAAATGACTGGGATAGCAATAAAGCTTCAGCTGGCCTTATAAAGAAGCTCACACATTTGCATATTTTCATAATTGCATGAGACTTCCTTGCATCCCTTGCCATTTCACTGACATGTAAGATTGGTGGGGTGGTAAGATACAATACCAAGTATTGTACTTGTACTATATTGTATTGGTACTATTGGCTGGTACTATACAATACCAAGCAATTCCATCCCTTACTTCCAAAATTAAAACAGCATTTTACTTTGGTAATTAAACCCAGTCTTTCAGAACAAATGGGAGAATTTAAATAGCAAAAGAAAGCTCACTGCTTTCTGAAGCCAGCTACATAGTGCTTGCTTTACTTTAAAGGTAAGTTGGTTTTTCAAAAACAACAACAAACATTTCAAAACAAAAACACAGTATTAACTCTGTATTTTACCAAATGTTTTACTAGTTACTAACAATGGTTGTATGTAGCAATGTATTATTTTTAACCAAGTTTTTACTGACAAAATGCTTGAGTTTGATGCTTTGGTTAATAGCTAACAAAACACTTCATATTAAAAAAAAAAAATATTTCCTTATTTTGGTCATGCTTCCATGTATCAGCTTTTTTCTACGAAGCCGACTGCGAGGATGATGCATCATTCTTTTTGCAATCATACTAAAAAATATGCGTAACAAAAGATGCTTTTAAATATGGTTCTTCCAGAAGCACACTTTACAACTATCAAGGCACCTCAAGAAAATAAAAGAAAGTGACCCGACTGAGTTGACAATGCTTAATATGAGCTGTGAATGACTTGAAGGAAAAGTTTATTTCCCTCCCCTGAAATACAGGGCGAATCTTCTATTTACTCTTCCCACTTCCTGCCAAAGTGGCACCCACTCATATTCTTTGCTGTTTCTTCTATCTCTGTTTTGATGGGTCTTTTTAAATTATTATTTTAATGAGAGTATTTTTCTGTAGTTTTCTTTCAACTGTGTTCCTCTCCCAGATTTCCTAGTATTTTAGCTAAGGAAAGTACTTGGGTATTTTCAGTTCAATTGCTGACAGACTTTCCAGTATGAAAAATCTAAGTACTTCTCACCTTATACTCACAGAAATCAAGCATCCTGAGACCTGTTCTTTTCCAGTCATTCCCCAGTCCCACAGAATCTTTCACCACTAATGAAGTTTCTTGTCTCTCTTCACTCAAGGAAAGGAAGTGATGCAGGAGATGCTCCTACAACATTCCTTTGCAACATCAGCTGTGTAACAGTTTTACAAAGTCTCCGTCCAGAAGCCAGAATCTGAGCAACTGGAATCTCAGCATTCAGCAAAGCTGACAAATTTATTTGGAGGTTACTTTTGAATTTGAGGATGTTTCTCTACTACATGTAAGTCTTTGCCTATGCTTTTTTGGTTCCTGAACAGCAATAATAAGCCTAAATTTTCCTGCTTTCTCTGTCTGACAGGTTCTTTCTGCTTCAGGGGCAGCAAAATCCAGAATATGGCAGAACAGACAAAAAGAGTCAGAAGATGCACCAGCTGTCAGGATTAAGATCACAACTGTGAATCAGTCGCCATTCAGTACATAGGGAAATCAATGTCACCAGAAGATTAAGAGTACCACGCAAAAGTCTTGAGATGACAAGCATAATTTCAGCTATTTAGATGTTCAGACATTTCAAAGTACCACCATCTTCTGGCTTTGTCTTCAGTTTCTTTTCAGAGAATGCACCATTTTTCTTCATTCCAAGGCATAAGCTTTGATACTTCAGAAGTGAAAGAGGGAAAGATACAGTAGTTACTCCAGTCAGAAACATACTGTGCCGCAGTTCCAGTGACAGTGTAAAAACTCTTTGCCAACATAAAGCACATTCACAGCTGATGAACTGTGCAGCTCCAGCCACAATTAAATAGCTGGTGTTCTACTGACCTTTCCCAAGCTGGCCACCACACAGCGCTCTGAAGCTCTACATGGGAGAAACCTGAGGAAAACAAACGTTTTCCGAGTTGCAAATTCATGCTTCCTATGCTGAATTCAGCACTCAATGAACTCTATGCTGAATATACTCACTCAGTTGTTTGGGCTCTTTTGACTTGGCAGTTGACTCAGAAGCAGACTTTGGATTTCCACATAAACATCTGACAAACTCTAAAAGGGGGTTTATTTATTTCTTTGTACCAAGCTAACAGGAGCTATACTGAAGCATCTCTCTACAGATTATAGTTTGCCTGAGATATTTTTCTGCAATTATTAGAAAAATAAAAATGAAGAGTAGAAAAATTTCAAATTCTTCTTAAAACCAATATTCTCAAAAAGACAGCTGTGCATCTGATACCAGCACCAAAGGAATCTGTAACAGATCAGGTATCATAAAGCAAGATACTATCAAACAGAATTTAAATAAAACCCCCCAAAAACCCTAAGAGTATAAGAAAAACCTGCCAATGTTTAAATTCTGGTTCGGTTTCTAGCTTTGACTGCAGACAGTTGACTATTTGATGGTGGTGTGCAGGGGGGATTAATTTTGCAACATTTTTGATCTAAAGAATCACTTATCTTGATCTTGCCTGGATGGACAGAAACCACGTGTTCAGTTACTTTCAATATGCAGGACATACATGTTAAGTTTTTTCCAGATACTTACCAACTCTTGAAGCCTAAGAAATGCTGGCAGGATGTTTGCTTCCATTTCCCTCAGCTGTTCTGCTCTATCCAGTACCTTTTAACAAAGCAATGATCTTCTTACATAGAGAATGTCAACTTCCATTCTCATGTTCATTTAAAATTAATTCTTAGCTGCTGGAAATTCATTTCACTAATGGCTTTTAGACAGCAGAAAACACCCCTTAAGCAAGCAACATCACAGAGATTATTGCTTCCGGTGTGCTTCCAGGAAGCCCAAGCAGCTCTGACACCTAAAAACCACAATCCCCAGGAAAGCAACATTCTCATGCCTTATGGCAATTAAAAATTGCAATGCAATTATACCAGTCAAGAATATCACTGACAAAGCCATATCATCATTAACAACCATTGAAACCTTCAATTTTTGTTCCAAATTCTTCTTATTTTTCAAGATCATGTGTAGTATGGTAGCACTAGATCACCTGTAGGATTCCTATCTTTTTCCACTATAAAATTATTTTTCAGAAAGAAATAAAGAGTTGATATTTTCAAAAAGTTAGCTATCATCTAGAATTCACACAACTGAATCTTGAGAGAAGCTTTTCTTGCCATCATTTGCAGCCTATGAATTTACAGGTTTTATTGTATTATATGCAATCCTCACAGAAACAGGGATGTAACAGATATATAGCATATGTACAGCTTAAAAAAGAAACACTTTATCTAAACAACCAACATTTTGGAGCATAGAAGAAAAGAACAGGAGCATGAAAACATGCATGCTTGTCCTCTGGGGGATAAAAAAATGTAAATTGTATTCCCAGTACACTTAAAATCTTATCAGGAATAAAAAAAAAAGAGAACAGAAACACATTTCTTTCAGTGTTTTATTTACCATTCACAATATAAAACTAAATTCTTAAGTCCATTACTTCTTTTGAATTACTGATGTTGAAAGATAAACTATAGGTGTCTGGAAAATTATATCTGTCTATCTCTTTACATTTCCTCCCTACACCAAGTCCTTAAGACATCTATCATATCTGTTGCCCACAGTAAGAAAAAGAATTTTATGTGGACAACCAAGAAACATTTTATGCAAATGATATTTCAAAATCACACCATGCAGGAAAAAGGCCTGACAGTGCAGTATCTCTGCTTTAATAGCTCACACTTCTTGGGAATTTGTTTAAAACTACAATATAATGTATGTCTTTATATTGACATCTGTATTTGGTTTATATAATAAACAGTTCCAGGAATGAAGACTGCTTTATGTTCCTGACCAAACAGAGGCTACATATTTTTACTAATATTTTTCTATTTGCAGAAGATAAAATATCCTGCAACCCTGACTTGTGGAATATGTCAAGTGGTTCACAGAAACCACCAAACCACAGGCTTGTAATTCCACGCCTTAGTTTTAATACAGTTTTAATACAGATGTGACAGCCTTCAGCTTTATAAAAAAGCTATACATTTTAGAACTGTCTGATGATTTATATTAAAACCAGCAGCCTGTTATTTCTGTAAAGTGCTAAATACTGTAAATGGATGAATGACTACAAGTTATATCTGCTCCAATTTGTCAGGTAGTTAAAATGAATAAAATTCATTTTTCACAAGTAATCACAAGCATTCAGCACCCATGCTTTGGGTAAGAGAAACATTTCGAATGATTTGCTTGAAAGTAAACACATCTTAATTTGCTCTGAGTTAATTGGGCTGAAATATTACATTATTTACTACTGAAATGAAATAGAATAAATTAGCTTTGCCAGTTTATGTTACCAGCATGCTGGTCTTCCATCAGTCCCAATTTGAACCATTCTACAATAAATCCAGATGACACAGTTTAACATACATGAACTGATTTCCCCCATTCCTGTCTGTTCCCTTGCAGAACTGAACTGAGATACTAATTTAATACTTAATTCTTCTGATTCAGCAACTATTTACATGATACAATTGAACCTCTCTAGGTATTTAATGCTTTTCTTTCTATAAGCATTGTTCAAAGACACTTTGTTTTCCGATAATTTTCATGTAACACATTAAGTATTCTTTACTGATGTAGAAGTTTTTAAATCCAAATATTAAGCTGAAAGTAAAATTTTACTATATAGAGTGTTTTGTGCAATTTCTTAAAAGAGATTTTAGTGCTAAATTTTGTTCTTATGGAATTGCTGAAGGACGCCAATATCATTTTTGTGACAGAAAATTAAAATGAATTATCTATGTATGTTTGTATGTCAAATTTACTAACTCGTGAGCTGTAGGAAACTCAAGAGCTAGCACTATTTCCACTAAGCATACTACGAAGTTACTTAACTAAGTAGCTAACTATTTTTAAAATGAAACAGAACTTATTTGACTATAACCTGTGAAACAGAACTAAGAATGTTCAGATTATCGTTCAGTATGTTGAATGGTCAGTAATTATGAACATCTTTGTCTGAAAAAAAAAAAATCAAAGTAGTATGCCCCTTGATTGCTGTGAGAAACATGCAGAGTGATTACCCAGGGTCATTAAGCTTTTAATCTTGAATCAGTTAGATGTTTTCTTAAATAATCGATTTCGCCCCTTTTAAAATAAACTTAATTCCTATTGCTGGCCTGAAACCTAAGTCCGCGTCTTTTGCAGGTTTACAATGTATATACAGTTACACATCACTAATATATGATGGTGTTCAGGTTATTTTTAAGATAATCAATTACATTCAACCAAGTGAGACCAAGTACAATAAAAAAGATTTCTCAAACCTGTGTCATTTCTCAAACCTCTTGTATGCCTGAAATTTATTTGTGTTCGTCTCTCAGCACAATAAATGCTATTACAGATGTCTGTAAATTTTGATGCCTTTAGGCAGCCAAGATTATCAAAGGGGAAAAAAAAACAAAACAAAACCAAAAATCACAAACCCTGGTGTTCTACACTGATTTAATCATTCCTGTGATCCTTAAATTCCTGTTATTTTTCCTGCAGTCTGCCTGTTTATTCCACTTGAGTATACCATCAAATTTTTTCCATCTTAATTTTAAAACTACAGTTCTTGTCTCTGAGGGCCACAAGCTTAAGATTTAACACCTCAATTGCACTTTTACAGAGTTTTTATGCATTTTAGTTCCTTATTATAGCTTCTAACTTGAATCTGTTCTAGCCAATCAATTCTTGTCATTTGCATGCTCTGTAGTTCACTTCTGCCTTCCTTCCCACCTTTGCTTTCTCATATCTGAGGCTATCTTCCCAAGGCAAGAGATATGCAACTTACTAATTATTAGACAAATAAAGGCTCTCTATTCTTAAAGATTCTGTGATACTATTACATACCCGATTTAAATATGCAGTATAACTTATGTTCATTAGGAGTTATGCTATGACATTTTTGTGTAGAAAAAGTTCTAAAAACCAGGAAAAATACAGAACCTCATCTAAAGCCAGTAAAGCAACAGAAAGAATCTACAACTGTCAACAGATTCTGAATGAGGTCTACACAGAAATATTGTGAAAACTGCTCTATGCTGCACATACTTCATATACAAATTATGCATAACAATTATTCACGCCCTCTTAACAGGAATGAAACAGGAACATTAGAATTGTATTACTTACAATGTATAATGTTTGATCTTGAAGCTCTTGAGTCGCAACAGCTTGTTTAAACAGGCGTACAAAGTCATTGAAAGTATCACAGTGCACTTGAGAAGTCTGTTCCACCTCAGGAGAACAACTCTGCAACTGCATGAGAATTTCTTCCAAGAGAAGTCGTGAAGTAAAGCATTCCACACAGTTCACAAACACATGAGGAAGCTGAAAAGGATAAAAAATGAGACAACTTACAAAACAATTTAGCTTTTTCGGTGTGAATACTCCAGAATAATATTCTCTTCCAGATGAGACAACGCAAGAAACCACACCCTGTCAATAGTGTATACAACATAAAACAAAGAACCTTGCAAAAAAGCGCAATTACTTAGGGAATTAGTACCAATATTACATATCAGAAAGTGAAGACAGATCTGATGAATCCTCATGTGAAACAGTTTATCTTTTAACTACATTCAAAAACTGAAACACAGTGTATCTTCTATGTGTAAAAATTGTGAGCAATGCTTAAAAAGAAAAGTTAAAAAAATAACATTTAGTTCAAAGAGAAGTTAGACAACTATAACACATTACAATATTGTAAAATAGTCCATTAAAAATTACAGTGTCTAGATATATGAACTTCTCAAACTTATATTATAAAGACAATAATCCAGGAACACACTCCCCAAAATATACTTATAAGTACCAATTTAGTAATACTGAAAAGACCGTTTGTCCATAAATAGAAGACACTACAAACTACGTAATAGTACCAGCACTCAAACCTGCATAAAGCAAAAATTTTCTAGCAACTCTGTTTTTAAGAAACAGATTATTTGCACAGCTCTATACTTTTTGGTAACGCATACGCTCTTCTTTCACACTGAACACTAAAATCCCTGGAAAACATTAGTCATTGGGATACATATGCATTACTTGCAAAATTAAACTTCTGACACAAGAATGTGTGTGTCTATAACAACAAAAAGATCTACGTACTTCAATCTTTTTACTTAAATCACAGTATATGGCATATGATTCAGCAGATGTGGGTAAGTGTGGATATATGCTGGCAATCCAGCCAAGCAGCATGTAATAAAAAGCTTTCTTATGATTTTGAGCACTATTAAAAGAAAGGGGCTACACCCCCAAAAACACCTATTCAAAGTGCTGCACCACCACAGCAGGAGAAAAGCTGGGTATCTCGGATGTGATTCACACCACCACATTATGTAGAAGACACTTATACTTGGCAATAGCCAGTTCTATGAAAGCAGTTGCTGCTTAAATCCTATTGACTTCCAGCATCCAGACGTATGTTTGGATATGTTGCAAATGGGCAGCACAGTCATTAGGAGCACTGCACAAAAGGTTACTGCATGAAAGAGGATCTTGAGCACTGTCTTCCAGCTTTCTTCCTTTACAGAATTTTTAATGAAGGGGATGTTTGCATAATACCCCGTCCTGCAGGGAGGCATTAACAGGTTCAGATGGAAACTTCTGTGATGATAACTTTCACCTTCAGGGTACTTTAAAGGATGTTTTGGGAAAAAATAGGGCAAGGAAAAGAACTAGAATGAGTAATACACATTTGCTAACAGAAAAAGAAAGGCCACAAAAGTGGCAAGAACCTAGTGCTTAAAAGTCTTCTACCAACACTGACCAGAAAGAAACTAAAATGGACTTCAGGCAGCAATTTATCATTCTTCAAAAGAATTATTTGTGTAAGAAACATGCACTCAGCCACAATGACCCACTACTTCTACGTAGTTGAGATTCTCACATGACATTTAAAATAACACGGTTTTAAAATAAAAGAGGGGAGATTCAGGCTGGACATGAGGAAGCAATGTTTTACCATGAGGGTGGTAAAAACTGGAACAGGCTGCCCAAACGGGTGGTGAATGCACCATCCAGGGAGACGTTCAAGGCCAGGCTGGATGTAGCTCTGAGCAATCTGATCTAGTTGAGGAAGTCCGTGTTCACTGCAGGAGCATTGGACTAGATGACCTTTAAAGAGCCCTTCCAACCCAAACTATTCTATGATTCTCTGCCTGCAGGCCCTGAACTGAAATAAATCTGTTCATGACAAAGTTCCTACTTCAGGTTAGCAACATAGAGCAACTACAGTATTAATCATCAAGGATAACTCATCCCCCAGTGAACAGCATTACAGCAGTTTTCTTCCTTAACAATTGAGGGGAAAAGAGTTTGTAGTCCCAACTTCCCAGGAATGTAAGGCTCTGAAATCAAAACTGAACATTGAATTCTCAGTAGTTTCCACTTCACATATTCCAATGTCATTTGTCTTAGCAGTCCTGCTTGACCTACTTCTTTCTTACTCCTACACTGTTTTCTAAGAGCAGGAATCCAAAGGAAGTTCACGTTACAAGAATACACAGCCCTAACATTTCTGGAAGTGAAGCTCATACAAGAGGAAACACCAACAGCACTGGCATGGGAGAGTAAGATCCATTCCACCAGCAAAACACTTGGCAATGCCAGGCTTAGTAAAGATAAACACACCTGGAGAATTGATTTTATTACATTAGAAACTGTGAATGGCATACTGATTATTATGGTTTTTAACTTATAACACAAGCTATGTTTGGAGATCCCAGAATAAAGTACACAAAATTTGTATTTCCAAACAGATTCTGAAAATATAATACTAAAAAGGGCTATCACTACACTTTTCCCATTTAGAGCTGATTTACTGTGCAAGAGGAATTAGATCAATTGTTCCTATGTAATATTACTCCAACATTTTAGAACTCCGGCACTTGTTGCTTTTCCAAAGTTTCAGATTTTCCTGCTTCTATAAGAGGGCTGATTCAATCTAACCAGATTTACTGCAATTAATACAACATTCACCTCAAGTCTGCAAAAACAACTACCGGTGTAAGAAAGAATGGCATTTGCCCGGTACTCAGCCACTGATTTTCACCATTTTGTAGAACCACAGAATGGTTTGGGTTGGAAGTGACCTTAAAGATCATCTAGTTCCAACACACCCTCCACTAGACCAGGTTGCTCAAAGCCTCATCCAACCTGCTCTGGAACACTACCATGGATGGGGGAACCACGACTTCTCTGGGCAACCTGTTCCAGTTTCTCACCACACTCATAGCAAAGAACTTCTTCCTAATATCTAACCTAAATCTCCCCTCTTTCTGCTTAAAACGATTCCCCCTTGTCCTATTCCTACTTGCCCCTGTAAAAGTCTCTCTCAGGGTTTCTTGTAGGACCCCTGTAGGTACTGGAAGACTACTACGAGATCTTCCTGGAGCCTTCTCTTCTCCAGGCTGAACAACCCCAGCTCTCTCAGCCCATATCCACAGGAGAGGTCCCCAAGCCCTCTGATCATCTTCCTGGCCCTCCTCTGGAATCACTTTTTTTTTCTCTCCAGCAAACATGTACAGCTTGTATCTCACTTTGAATGCTTTAAACAACTTTACTAAGTTTAAGCTCTTAGGCTGACATTAATGAAAACTCACTGTTTTTAGTATACTCTCGCACTCTTTTTATATAAAAGTAAAATCAGTTTCAAGGAGAATTACAAGAATATTCAAAAAAAAAAGTAAGCAAGTCTCAGATTGAACTAGAATCATCATAAGAGTTAGTTATTTGTCTCTGGAGCTGTTTAAGATTAAGTCAAGCGAATGAGCATAACAAAATTTAGTTCCTCTTCTTCTTTTTTAAATTTCCATAGAAAAGTTATTATGATTTATACTACATTTCATATGCACAACTTCTTTTTATCCTAATTGCACTATTGAGAGAAGCAACACGTTCATCACATAGTAAACGAAGGAGAAGAATAAAGAAGGCAGAAATGGCTGAGGAAAACCCATTTTGAGAAAGTAGAAGCTAGTTTGAGGGACCATCTGTTACAAATAAATTCTAAGTTCAATAATCATTGTGAACATTCTTACCTGTAAGGTGCTTAAAAGAGTTTGCATAACATAAGTCTTTCCACTAGATGTATGTCCATAGATAAAGATCGATGGAAAACTAAAATGGTGACGCTAGGGAAAAAAAACAAACAAACAAAACAAAACAGGTTTTGTTGTTTCAATTTTTTTCATTCAACACACAGAAAATTTATCAATGATGTTTCCCTTCAAAAGAAAAATTATCTTTTAAATTGAGACATTAAACGTAAAATACACCAATTATGACAGAATCAACATGACCAAGTTTTGTGTTTCATCTTCACTGAAATGTTGGAAGGGTAAGTCCCAAGAATCAAGTATCACATAAAGCTACCAGTGAAACTGCTACAACAGGAGGATACGTTTTCCATGAGAAAACAAAACAAAACACACACACACACACACAAAAAAATCACATACCAAGAAAGAAAAGCAGTGGGCTCTTAATTCAAATTAGTAAGCTGAGTGAAACAAAATCTTCGCAAGCACAAATTGCAGGCTTTACACTGTCCTAACTTCTGCAAATGCTACAAACTGCTTTTCTTTCCATCAGCACTAAACAGAAAAGACAAAAAGTTTGGTGGAGGAGATGGTACAGGATCTCACTCACCTCTCACAAGGCAGTATTGGATATAACACATCTATTTATTTAATGGTACTGATGCTGTATATTTCAGGGATTTACTTTTTTTTTTAAGATGTGAGGAAAATAATTAACTTTTTCTTTTTATTTCATTCTGAACAGGTATTTTTTGTGGTTTTCTCATTTCTAAGACTCTTGTACACGGACTTAAAGAATTAATATAAAAAATAAAGACCTTTTATGAAAAACAATAATATTCAACTAATTCAAGGTGAAGGCACTCTTGTGCAAAATATGCAGATACTCTGAACCTCCATATTTAACAAGAATTTTAGTATCTATTTTTTAAGAAGACTTATTGCCACTGTGTTTGAAATACATAAATTTGAATGCTCTAATTTGTGTAATTATTATATCTATAAATAAAGGAGGAACCAGAAACAGATATTAATTTCCATTTATAACTGAATGTCAACTGCTTGTAAGTTTGCAGATGAAAATCCCTATTACCTTTTAGTACAACTTTGCCAGGCAGTAACAGGATCGGTTAACAAGCCAGTGATTTCCAAATCTTATGGCCAGCAACACAACTAATTAGAATTGAGCCAATTTCATGCACTTAGAATTCAGCTGTGCAGATAACTGGATTAACAGGTGAAAACCAAACACAATTTCTACACTGCCACTGAAAAACGAAAAAAGAATACCCCAGAACATTAGACCAGAGAAGGAGACAGAGTCCTTCCTGGTACTATCTGGCAAAGATGGAACAAAGTCTTGGAGAAGTCACTCTTCAGATACAGAAGCCTCAAATGCCTGTAAGTTTGTTTGAGTCCTTCCAGCTGCAAAACAGCTTTCAAACTTCAAATCCACTAGAATCTATCTGTCCAACAAAGAGGCAACCAAAGTATTTTCATAATGACATCACAAAAATGCTCTTAATTTTTCTACTCTCCCTTCTGAGACAGCAGAATGTGTTCATTCTATTCAAACTTACAATACAAAGAGCATTACCTCTCCAAATATTGACAGCAACAGGGACACTTGGGATTCTCGACAAGGCACCAGACTTTCCAACTGAAGCAGTGTAGCTGCTGGGTACGCTGGATGTTCAAGGTTAGGCATTTTGATGTTCCTGTAGTCAGTCACCTGAACACGCATGTCCCATCTGACGTGCAGAGACAAGAAATAGCGATCTGTAGAATAAAATGTTTCAATTATCATTTGCTGTCACACACACAAGGGAGGAAAATGAAGAGGTATTGACATGATATCTAAACAGTCTAGCACAGGATAATGGTATAATTATTATAGACTTCATCAAAATCGAACTTTACTGTGTAAGGCATTATAGAGACATTTTCATACCTGACAGAATTCAATAAAATCAAATAAAAAGGGAAGAGCATCCAGGGTATGAGCAAATCAATATAACCAAGAATTGTCATCATTTAGTTAACTGGAAAATACATTATTTAGTTCTGGCTTTATCTACATTTAAAAGTAGCAGGGGAATAAACTGAGGAAAGTAGATTAGTCACAGATCATCACCTCCCTGGACAGCCAATAAACTACGATTTACAAGTAACAAAGAAGATGTAGAACATAAGGAAAGATGAGGATGACAAAACAGTAGCTCTTCAGATGTTAACAGGAATGCTTACCCCAGGTTAAAAGCAGCGGAAGTGGAGGCATATGAAAAAAATCGTGCTGATGGTAAAGACTGGAAATACCTCTTAAAAACAGCAGGAGCCCAAACCAGATAAAGCTGTAATATTAATTATAGTCTAGCTTTTAGACAAGGACTAGTCAAGAAAGACTACTTTGGGTTTTGATTGCCCAAACACTGGGAAAGCTGGATTTTAGTGACAGAGCATGGAAAAACACATCAGTCAAAGATACTACTTTGTCTGCAGCATTAAAACTGCTGGAAAGATGGTACATTTGTCTGTAGTGATAAGGACAACATGCAGAGAGAGAAATGAAGTGACATCAAGAGTTGGATTCTGACTTTGCCAAATATAACATTACCTGACAGCCAAAAATTTAAGTTTGGAAATTTAGGTAGGTGCAACAAAAGATATCTCACCAGCTGACAGGCACATCTGTATGTTATGAAAACAAAGTTAACAAACAAAGCACTCCAAACACATTAAATATAAGTATTGGCAGCCAAATAAGTTATGCTGGACGTAAGTACAGTGCCACATCAGAAAAGATCAGGTTAGCAAAAGGAGATCAGAAACAGCATGGGAAATGGAAAACAAACTGTCCTGAATCAAAAAAAAACATTATTTGGTTGCATGGACAAGGGAGATAGTGGGTGACAAGGAGGTTCACAAATACAAATGTATTTACGGAAATACTTCACAATAATGTTCGTTCTGGGACCAATCTGTACTAAGTATTTCCATAAATAAATTTAGGGAAAGATGTTTTTCCTTTTATATTTTTATTGTCTTCTTAAGTAAAAAACTGGAATTGAGAATCATCAAGAGAAAAACAAGTGGAATTAAATGGGGAAAAAAAGGATAACCCCGATAACAGAAGTAATGCCAATACAATGAAATTCAATACTTTAAATTACACATATTTGTAAGTAATCGTATCACACTTAACAGTTAGATATCAAGAAACTGAAAGACTGAAGCAACTTGAAAATAAACAAATCACTCATGTAGTAAGTATAAGAAATCAAAGTAATGCAAATGTTGATAAAACAAACACATAGTCATATGTATTAAGGCAAATTATTTCCCATAGAGACAACCATAAAATAGCATTGGCCCATTTTATCAGACCAGCAAGATCAGCTTTGAACAAGTCTGCCCCCATCCACTGCATCCACTGTATCTATTCAGATGTTTATTCAAAATGAAATAATTATAAAAAAAAAAAGTAACTTGATTAAAATTGCTCTCTAGAAATGAGGTAGGAATAAATATCAAGCATGAAAAGAAAAAACTTTATAGACAGCAGCCTCCAAAACAGGGAGCAAAAAAGGAGGGAAGGGGTTTTAAAGAAAGCTGAAGTTTGCATGGATGTAAGAGAAGACCGCTCTTTTGTTCCCCTGACTACATGAGAACACAGCTAGACCTGGTATACTAAACGCATCTAAAGCCATAAGGTACTTCATCTTCTCCATCCAGCTTCACTCCAGGAAAGCACACATCGCCTGTTGATCACAACATTGTCTGCCAGACCTGTCTGCTCCTCAAGCACCCCAGCACATCAACTTATACTAAACGTACTTAAGCCACTGGATGAAAACCTACATCTCTACTGACTTTGTGTAGGTCTTTTAATCTTCAACCAGTTCTCATCCTAAAGTTCACAAAAACAAACAAAAAGCAATGCATAGAGCAACACACTCACAAAACAATTAGTTTAAATTAAATGGCAATGGTGACACAAAGATTATCGTCATCAGGATGTTCCTGACCAGGGAAAGTTGTACCGCGTGTGCGTGTGACTCCAGCCAGATGAGGAGGGACAAACAAGTATTTTGCAGCTGAGTCTCAAGTCGGATATCAAAAGCACAAGTTAAGATTTCAAGGCTGGGTTTGTTGATTTAGGAGCACTCCTCAGCCCATCACTCCTAACACACCCACACTTGGCATGTCTTTCTACACTTTAGCACAAGCTGACAGAATTGAAGAGACTCCTGCGCTTCTGCTTCCCCTTCGGCACAACAAGCACCCGCGCCCCCAGGACACGGCCCGGGCACAGAGGTGCCCTGCCCGAAGGGGAACGATGACCCCGCTCCACCCGAGTTAACGGCTGGGTTCAGACGGGCGCCTGTGGGGCCGAGGGTGGAGCCGGCTGAGGCAGCAGACCGAGCGGCAGGCGGCCGGGACACCGGCACAGCCCCACACCGATTCCCAGCGGAACGCAACAGGAGCAGGTCAGCCCCGCCACATCTCTCTCCTCCCCCCTTACCCGCCTAAGCGCCAGGCCGTGCCAAACCAACCCCATCACCCCGCTCGCTCAGAGGCTCACCCCAATTCCCCGCTCCCGCCGCTGCCTTCCGCACATGCGCACAGCGCCGCCAGTCTCTGTCAGTGCGCAGGTGCGCAGTCTGCACGCATGCGCCGTAGTGGCGTGACGCTCCCACTCCCGGCGTGTGTCCGGAGGCGCGGGAACGGGCGGAGAGGCCGTGAAGGGAGGGTGGTGGTGGGTCTGTGGCAGGTGATCGGCTTATCCTGGGGATGAGGTGTCTGAGCCTACAGGGAGAGCGCCTTGTAGCGCATGTCCCTGGACACAGGTGGCTTTGGAGACGTGTTAGAAGCTGCTTGGCAGCAGTGAGGAGGGTGTAAGGAAGTTTGTGCCCTTGGGTAGGAGAGCGGTGCTGGTGTCGAGGGATCAGGCCTAGGCCTGGGGCCTAGAGTCAGAAGGAAGTCGCGGGTGTATATGTGGTTGTGGTAATGGTTAGTTTAACTCGAGTCACGTCCTTTACGGGCACACAGACAAGTGTGGGGGCTCTCTTGTAGCTGGATGTGCTGTTGAGGATCAGCTGTAAGGTGCACCCTGTGAGGGGGCAGTGGAGTCAGCCAGATGAGGGGTCTGGATGCGTCATGTGTCTTCTGTTCACACCTGGAAAGTAGATGTTACAAATAGAGAAGAGACAAAGAGAAAATAGTCTTGAAGTTGTGCACATAACTTGGATCTATTAATACAGAACAGAACTCAAAGGCTGTGGAGATGCTGCTGCAGTCAAGCTTTGCAGACAGCGCTAAAAATGCACGGTGACTTCAAATTACAGTTGAAGTGATACTGTGCATAAACATTGCATATTGTATTAGAAGGATGAATATGACAACTGCATAGTAGGTTATTAAAGCTAAAGTGATTCCCTTCATAGTCTGAGCTGGCAGAAATAAGTAAAGATTGTGTGAATCAAGCACAATTTCTTTTTAATAGTCAGATTTTTGTGTATATGTATGTCTGCATGCATGGACCAAACCATCCTGACTGGATTTGGGAAAAGAGAAGCAGAAAAGCATACAACTGATTTCCAGTCATATGTACCGATTTCTGTACAGACTTATTTTTTAAATAGCCTCTTATTTATCACAGTTTTGCCAAAGCGATAATAATATGAAATTGTTTTTAATGTTACTGGATTTGCATATATTTGGGCATAAGTATCACTAATTCAGTCCACTGTGCTTGTTAAAAGATCTTAATTTCAAATAATAGATGTGTTTTAAAGCACCGTATCAAGGAATATGCTTCCCAACAGAGGGAAATGCTTTTTATTAGCTCTTGAAACCATGGAATCTGTTGGTGTGAGGTCCTCTGTATGCCAGTAGGCCATGTTTCAGAAAAAAACAAGTATAACTGAAAGGAGTCTCAGAAAGTCCACATTTGTATAGTGTTACATGGAAGCTGAAATACTTTGGAAGCAGTTCTTGGTGATGTTCAGAATTTGCATCTTGTATGGATTACTGCTGAGTGGATCTAAAATTTGGCTTTGAATTGAGGAAAAAAATCCTAAAATGAGAGATCAGTCTTTGAACAAGTAGTTTTCACCTTAGTGATTCTGTAGGAGCATTGATGGCTCAGGCTGCAGTCCCTCCCATGTCACTTTAACACAACATGAATCTATTATCGTCTCAGAGAGGAAAGTCTTACTCTTCCTGGCCCACCCCTACTTCCACTCATTTTCTGGTCTTAGGATATGGGTGTTTATGAAGAGGGCTAGCTCAGGGAACCATTCCAGCTGAAATTTAACCAAACCAAAAACCAGCTACTTCAGTAATTGCAGCCTTGCTTCCAAAGCCTGCTTATTAACTGAGTGGAACCACCCATACTGTCTCATTTAGCTTCTAGCCTGGAATTCGAACAAAATACCCAGAGTAATTCTGTTCGTTAATCCAGAGTGGCACCATTATTATCATGAGATAAAAACCGAAAAAAATAAATCTGTATAGCTTTACTAGTTTAAAATTATTGATAATATCTGCATTTATTGAAAAGGTGGGATATAATGGTATGTTTTTGCAGGACTGATCTGAAGTAAAGTAGTACAGAATCCTGGACTCTTAAACCTGCAGATGAAAAGCTATTACAGAAGACTGTTGAACAGTTCTGTCCTGTTTCTCAGGCCTATCAATGTCTAATTATTCCTACAGGAAGTCTCTACTTTCCAGTAAAACTGCTTAAATTTAGTAAGTGTAATTTTTTTATTTTTATTCAAGAGGTCAAAACCCTTAAGTAGCAGTTGTTAGAGATCGGATTTGTGTCTGAGTAGCTGGTTATGTATAGCATAATAATTTTGTTTCAGTTTACATCGGTTTTCATTGATGTTATATACATTTCTGCACAGCTTGAAATGATTTCTTAATTTATACTAAACTGTCACATCTTTTTATCTTATTCTGACTGAGTTGCTTACATATCAAATATATTGAAAATGAGAAAGCAAACAGTAAAGTGAGGTTTGGAACACACATTTAACAGAGCAGGAGAGTCCTTTCACATTGTGTTTGTGGTCATATATATTAGTACTTTTTTGTTTGTCAAACTCATTTTCAGTACAAGTAGTTATTAATTTTCATGTAAGTATTCTTATCCACAGTTCCAGTTTAGCAACAATCTTAAGTTTAGATTATACAGTTATTTAATTCAGATCACTCAGCTTCCTCATTCCTTAAACTTATAAACATGTGCTTAAGTGAATTACACGGTTAGATTCTCTAATTTTTTATGTATTTATATATATACATATATCTGTCTACAGAATACATATAATCTATGTTGATCCTGTATATATGTAGAACTATATAGAGAGAATTATGTATATTGAATACGTGGAGTATTTAATTTTTTGTTTCAGTCTTTCCAAGACACACTTTACCAGAGATGCCGTTGTGTGAGATGCTATTGAGACTGCATCTGGATTATTACATAGCAGACTCTTCCTATTCAAAAAAAGTCAATTCAAGCTGACAGAGGTGCAGAAAAGGGCTCTGCCAAAAAGCAAGAAGATAAGAAATTATTGCTCTGGAAAGACATTCTCTTGAAAGTATCATTGAGGTGGTTTAAGAAATTATTACAGCCATGTTTGCTGCCTTGTTAGATTATACAACTCTTTCAGCTGAGTCAGTGGAAAGGATAGTGTCATCATCTACCTCTACACAAGTCATCCACTTAACCTAAATTCCCAGGTTAAGACTATTTAAAATCGGGGTGATTTTCCTTCAAAGTGGATGAAAAGATCTCAAGTGTTTCATTGTGCACATTGTGGTAAAGGAGCTAACCTTAAATAATGAAAGAGGAAAGACACCTGCAATAAATTCTAAAATGGTTTCAGCTTTATCTGCTGGTGGCTGTCTGACCCGTCCTAAATAAGGGTAGGATTTAAGCCTTGTTGAAGAGTAGACACCAAAGGGGTGAAGAGCAGCTTAAACTAAAGGACAATGCTGTAACTAAATATTTTAAGTACAATATTGCAATAAGGAGGAACACAAACTTGAGTAAAATACACTAATAAAAGCAAACTCCTTAATGTTTATTCAAATGGGAAGCTGCCATTCCAAATTGCTGTCATTCTGCAATGTGTTATTTCAAAAGTACGATATTAAGAAGAACATATGAAGACAAAATTATGTCATACCAGGTAACTTTGGTCTATCTGAAGTACACTTACTCTGCTTGCAGACCATTTTGGGGAAAGTAGCTCTATGCACCAGCTGTAGAAAGGTGATCAAGTACATAACAAAGCAGTCTGAACACATTTTAAATGCCCACCAGAAGCATAACAATTATTACTTAATGTCAGTTGAAGTCATACAGAGGCAGATATCTTTGTGCAAGCTCACATTGCACTTGTGACTGCAAGAAGCTATTAGATACCTTCAGGGTATCAACTCACCTCCTCATTCTCCCAAAACAAGGAAGATCATGGGTAGCTAGGCTTCCTAACAAAAGATTTGGACCAAAGGACTGAGTTACATCAGGAGAAATAGCCCCTGAAGACAATTCCGTGGGCTATGGGTTGCAAGAGTGCAATATATTTCCCCACATCTTTTGCTGTCCCCAGTCAGCCCCTGTGTCAGTGCCAGGATGTGATGCCAGTAGTAAGCTGGCACTGCTTGGAGCCAGCACCAGTTCTCTTCCACTAGCACTAAGCAGTAGAATCAGAAACTGAGGATCCGATCCATACTTTCTCATTGTTTGCTAAAGATAGGCAAAGATGAATGTTTAACAATCTAATCTGTGCGGTTTGGTTGATATGCTGGAGGGAAGGAATGCCATCCAGAGGGACCTTGACAGGCTTGTGAGGTGGACTGATGCCAACCTTATGAAGTTTAACTATGCCAAGTGCAAGGTCCTACACCTGGGTCGGAGCAATCCCAGTCACAGCTACACGCTGGGCAGAGAAGAGATTCAGAGCAGCCCTGTAGAGAAGGACTTAGGGGTGCTGGTCAATGAGAAAATGAACATGAGCCAGCAGTGTACGCTTGCAGCCCAGAAAGCCAACCGTATCCTGGGCTGCATCAGGAGGAGCATGACCAGCAGGTCGAAGGAGGTGATCCTGCCCCTTTACTCTGTTTTTGTGAGACCCCACTTGGAGTATTGTGCACAGTTCTGGTGCCCTCGACATAAAAAGGACATGGAACTGCTGGAACAAGTCCAGAGGAGGGCCACGAGGATGACCAGGGGACTGGAGCACCTCCCGTATGAAGACAGGCTGAGGAAGTTGGGACTGTTCAGCCTGGAGAAGAGAAGGCTGCATGGAGACCTCATAGCATCCTTCCAATATCTGAAGGGGGCCTATAGGGATGCTGGAGAGGGACTCTTCATTAGGTACTGTAGTGACAGGACAAGGGGTAATGGGTTCAAACTTAAACAAGTGAAGTTTAGATTGGATATAAGGAAGAAATTCTTTACTGTAAGGGTGGTGAGGCACTGGAATGGGTTGCCCAGGGAGGTTGTGAATGCTCCATCCCTGGCAGTGTTCAAGGCCAGGCTGGCCAGAGCCTTGGGTGGCACGGTTTAGTGTGAGGTGTCCCTGCCCACGGGAGGAGGGTTAGAACTAGATGATCTTAAGGTCCTTTCCAACCCTAACTATTCTATGATTCTATGATTCTAATTACCAACAGTGGATTTTCAAGGAATTAGTAGGTAGGAAGCTCGTATGTATAACTCATAAATATTAAAAACAGTAAGAATGTGGTTTAAATACTCCCATAGCATCTAATGCAGAAGATTTTGCAGACATACATGGTGAATCATTTAGGGTTTGAGATACCCAAATGAGATTTGATAAAAATATCACCATAGCCAAATAACGCTAAATTTCAGCTGGTTGTTCAGGCAACTTTGTGGCATAGTATCATAACAGATGGGACACTGGCACTTCTAAAAACCGTGTTTTACTTCAAAACTAAAAAATGTTTTATTTCAAAAAGGAATTGCCACTCTCATAAGATGTGACATGGAAAAAGACGTGGCTATTCAGTGCACTGACAGCAGGGCAAAGCAGCTCGGTGAAGAAGAAATCAAAAGTCTGCAGATCCAGGTTGGGAGAGTCAGTGATATTACTGTATATGTATTTCTGATATTCAAAATCCATAATGCTGTTTTTTCATGGGTCATTTGAACCAAAACTGTGGTATCTGGTCATTACTGCTCCAATCCAGACACAGGTAGCTGTGCTGGGGTGAGGGCTCTACAGCCACATTGACTGGATTGTGTGATTTTCGCCACAGTTACAACAGTTAAAACACAGTACCACCATGGGCAGTTTACAAAGACACTTCATTAGAGATCCCTTAACACCTTCATTAATTCCATCATTTACGTCTATGTTAACTGCATTTCCTCAGCTGTAGCCTTACACAGGAGCTTTCTAGATTCCAGTGTAAATTGAAGTAAACCTAAAGTTGTTTTCACCTATATTTAACTCCCCATAGTGCCAAGAAGTAACTCACACTGCATTATCCTTGTCCATATTCTGAGGTACCCTAAACCCCTAAACAGAGTCTGCTGACAGCCCTGGCTTAAAGCTTTACTTCTGTTTACAAAGTCTTTTGCACTGGGACATGACATCCTAAAAACTTTAAAGTGTTTTTTTTCTCCCATGATATCATCTGTGATGCAGAATTCACATGCCCGGGGAGCATAATCTGTTGGGAGAGTTTTCCTTTCCTTAAATTGGACGTATAACTGCTGAAACATTCATTGTGAGGCAGTTTTCTTTCATCTGGGCTTGGTATTATTTTAAAAGAGGTTGAGCTGGTTGCTGTTACATAGTCACAGCAATATCATTCCTGTGGGGTTTTTGCTAGCTTCCAGTAAATTATGAGAGATAGACCCCAATGCATTTTTATCAATGTAGAATTGAAAATGAATTTAATCTTTAAATAGAAAATCAACTAAATATTGGGGCTGCGGAACGAAGCGGCAACTGAGTCATCACATTTGTAGACTAAACTTTAATATCACAATGTTAATATAGAAAAGTAAAAAAGCAGCTGAATTTCTCCCTGGGCAGGTAGACTGCTTACTGAGACTAATAAGAAATCCTATCTTCTTCTCAGCTTGAACTTTTCCTTCAGCTTATTTTCCATGGCCATGCAGCTGTCTCGGTATTATGCCAACCCCTCAGCAAAATAAATTTGTCATTTAAATAAATGCAGAGGAGAAAAATTCCATGCTAACAATTTTTAATAATCCTAATTAATTATTGATTAGTGGTAATGACAGCAGAAAATTGATTTGCTGTTTGTATTGAGCTGAAATAATTTGCTTGTAGAATAAAAGCAACTAACCAATAAGACCAACAGTGATACTGTATTAATCTCTCATTTCTATATTAATAAAAGGTGTCTGTTTGTTAAGTGATAAGCAAAGGAATGCAAGATAGTTCTAGGTAGTAGATCTTTCATTGCATTTATCACCAGTGTGTTGGTGTTTCTTTCAGCTACAGTAACTAACACATGATTTGAAGAAAAAAATCTATACAAACCTCAGTAGATACAGATTTTTTTCCCTTACAGTACCTTTTGGGTAGCAGTAAATGACCAGGTAGGACTGATCTCTTTCTTCTTCATGTCTTTCAGCTTTTATCAGTATTTATAACAACCATAGTTTTTCTCAAAGCATTCTAGCACTAACCCTTACACAACATATACTCAGCTTTTTTATCTACAGAAAAATCTGTGCTGCCTTTGAGAATTTCTGCACTTAACAAATGCTTTTTCTTTTCTTTACTTACTAGTATGGTCTCACAGTCAGGTATACCCTCTGCTTCTGACATGCTAACAGTATTTTTGCGGTATTTAAAAATCAGTTCTGGAACTACATGTAGTATTACATGCAGTATTTCACTGATATCATATATTATCATACTCCACCTTCAAGCTTCTTTTTGGTATTCCCCATCTGTAGGTCCAGCAGCTGTTGGCCTGTTAATTTTCAGCTTTGTAAGAGAAGTTCACAATCAACAGGCTGGTTTTGATGACTCTCCTCCACCATCCCCAGGATCTTTGTATAATATTATTTCATTCCAAGGTATGATCACATACGTCATAATTATAACCTACAGGTTCAGTTCCTATGTGTATGAGTGAAGTTGAAGTCCAAAAGACTGTAAACAGATAGGCTGGGGACAGACCAGGTTAATCAGCAGAATAAGTCATAATCATAGTGTAGCAGAAGCCTAATTATTGCCTTTTTTCTTTTTCTTTCCTTGGTATATATTGTAACAAAAGGCAGTATATTAAGGAAGGAATTGGAAAGACATAGCTCTGCTGGTATTTAAGATGTATAAAAACCTTTTTAAGTGTACATGACAGTGTTGGTTGACACCAGGAGCAGATAAGAGACGCAGGCAACATTTCCTGTTAAAGAGTGAGATGTGTGTGTGGTGATGGGCTGTATATGCAAAAGTCCTGTGCTGAATAGAGATACCATTTCAGAATAAAGGGATCCATAATGGTGCTTGGGTTACAAGTGACCAGCAGAATGGAAACGTTGTCCAGTCAAGCTCAAGAGAGGGAGTGGTGGTCTTCACAGTCTGGAGGTAATGGCTAGACATCATCATCTTTTCCAGCTGGTCTTTTCCAGCCTTGCTGATTCCATGATTCTGTGCAGTTTAAGAACTCTGGTTTAGACCTTTTTAGCTCTGCAGTCTTAGACCCTATTAGCCTCCAAGGACTGATGTGAGAGAGAAAGGCTGTGATTTTTACTTTTGTACAAAAGAGGACTGACTTGAAGTGAGAGAGAGTTAGCATTGCTGAGCTAGAGTCAAGGTAGGTGTGGGGGTTGGAATGTATTGAAACTGTCAGAGACCATGGGAAGGAAAAACTACAGCAGGCAATTAAGAGTGACCCATCCCTGACTGGTACTTGGAAGATGTTGGAACTGGCCAGGCACAAGGACGTCAGAACTGGAAAGAGGATGTCAGTAAGAAAATCAGATAGACCTTTCACCTGATGTAACTGCAAGGCAAACACAGATGTGCTTGGCTAATTGCTTGGAAGCGTATAAATACCGTGTAATCTTTGCAATAAACGATCCAGCTTGCACTCTACCTCTGGGTCTGTGCCTCCATCCTCACAAATGGTGCCCAAACAGGGACAAGACAGAGAGCTGTGACTTCGCGACCAATGAGGACGCCCAGCCATACTCCGAAAGCCTGCAGCAATTAACCGATACCTCTGACTGAGGTAAGCAGCTGGGAACGGGAACATGGAAAACTCAGCATCCCCCAAGCACAAGTCGGTGTACAGAGTACTAGTAGAATTCCTAGCGAAGAAGGGGGTTACTGTGAATGAAGACAGACTAAAAGACTTGTTAACATGGGTCTCGACCCATGTCCCTGAGGCGACATCAACTAATATTTATCAGAAGGGAATATGGGACAAGATTGGGGTCTGCCTCTGGGATGCAGCCACAAGGGATGATGCAGCAGCACCCAAATTGCTGGCTGTATGGCTCTCAGTCTATGAGGCACTTAGGAGCATAGGAGGCATCGGCACCGTCAGCCCCTCCTGTCCCAACAAACACCACTCCGGATCCTCTCGACCCAGAAACTGATCTATTCCCGCCTGATCCTGGCATTGGCTGTCGTGAGGCGCAAGCTTTGCTGGTGCTCACGCACCCTCCCGCGCGTATCGATTTGTGGGAAGATACCCGCCGACAGGCTGCAACAGGAAATGAGCCAGGCAAAGATGACCCTTTGATCCCGGACCGATCGACCCTGACAGAGAACCCGACCTCTACCACCCCACCCCCCCCCCCCCCCCCCCCGACCCGCATAATATGTGGAGAAACATTAAAAAAGAAGCGGAAAATCAAGGTGCTGTGAGCCTGCCCCACAACCTGAATGCTCCACATCCCGACCGTCACGAGACGAACCGCGGGCTGGACGGCGGGGAGGAAAACGGCGCTCCCGCGGGAGCCGGGCGGGGGCTACGGCGGGGGCTCCCCTCCGGCCGAAGGGCTGCGCCTGGTGGCGGCGGGAGAAGGAGCTACGGAACACGGGCGCACTGCCTCCACCTCCCCGCTGCCGCGACCTCACTCACTCGCCCGGCGGCGGCAGCAGCAGGCTCCGGCGGGCTCCCCCCATTGTCTGCCCGCGGGCAGAGGGCTCTGATACTCGCCCGCCCCTCGCCTTTGTGTGCTCCGGCAGGCGCGGGTACGCGCTGCGCCCGCCGAGATGCGCGCTGCGGGGCGGAGGGGGTCCACTCCTCCCGGTGAGAGGCGGGAACAAACCCAGCCTCTGCCCCGGAGGTTTTTCTCCCGCAGCAATGGTCTGTTAACATCAGATAACGATTCAGTAAAACACGCTACCCTTCAAAACAGAGGTACCATAGATTTTTGCAATTAGCTCAAGGACATGGTTGTAAAGACTTTGATGAGATGTGTTGCATGAACCTATCTGATCATTCTGAGTCTGTCCATGATGCAATTCAAAACCTAAAGGACAGACTTCAGAAGTTGGGAGTGGAGAGTAGCTGGAATTCGCTAAAAAGTTTGCTGTCAGAATAGAACATCAATGCATGCTTGAAAGACATTATTAAAATTGCAATAGCCTGTGTACAAATCTTTTTATATATTTTGATCACAGTTCCTTGTTTAATTGCTTGCATAAATCGTTTGTTCGCTAAGTCTATTAACAATGTTTTGTTAGCTTATAAAGAAGGGGGAGATGAGGGGAATATTGCACAAGAAGCTGTGCCAGCAGACCTGGACGAGAGCCCGGACATCTGGACTCTTACCAGCCACAAACCTTGGGAGAAGTGAACCGGACAAGTTGGGAAGAACAGAGAAAGAACATCAGATAATTTCTGAGGATGGTACATTTGGAAACAAGAGGATGCTTAAGATAAAGAATGTGTAGTCAAGGGGAAGTGGAAGTGAAATTTTTAACGAGTAGTGATAGCAGAGAACTATGTTTAGAAATAATTACTCAAGCAAAGGTGTGTGGACAGTAATGTGATTGGCTGAAAGAGTGCGTGATCATTAAGATTGTTTTGTGATGGAAAAGTACTAAAGGAACTAACTGCTACTAACAGCTAGGCAGAATACTATGAAAACCTGTAAGCTAACTCAATAAGGGATTTCGTTTGTAGCCAGAAACAGAGTCCATGCCTCAGTTGCCACAAGATTGGGCCTGGCAAAGGGTGTCATCCCATATAAAGGATGGCCCGCGTGCAGTAGGGACCTTAGGCATGTTTATCCCTAATAACACTATGATAATGAATAAGCGAGGATTGCGTTCTCGAAGGTCAACACATGCTTTTCAACCGAGCTGCGATGACAAAGTATATTTTTTGAACCCAGGTGAAATTATAGCTGCCTCATTTTTAGCTCCCAGAGCAGCTAGTGCTCAAGCTTTGGCAACATTGAATAAGTTAGGATGTTGGCTTGCTAAACAAACTAATGCTATATCATCCACTCTCTCTGCGTTGCTCACTGATGTTGACTCTATCAGACATGCGACTTTGCAAAATAGAGCAGCAGTTGATTTTCTCCTCTTAGTGCATGGACATGGGTGTGAAATTTTGGAAGGAATGTGTTACATGAATTTGTCAGACCATTCAGAAACCATACATGAAAGTATCCATAAATTAAAAGACAGTGTAATGAAGTTAAGGGAGGATGATAAAGATCGGTTATCATCACTTTTCTCTGATTAGAGTATAACTGGGTGGTTATTGACTTTGGTTAAGGGAGGATTTATCTTTTTGCTTTCTCTCTTTGCCATCATATGTGTTGTACCTTGCTTATTGCAAAGTATACGGCGAATGTTATCCCAAGCTTTTGAAAGACATGTATATTGCATTGCAAAAACAAGAAGGGGGAACTGGGGGGGTTGGAATGTATCGAAACTGTCAAAGACCATTGGAAGGAGGAACTACAGCTGGCAATTAAGAGTGACCATGGGAAGGAAAAACTACAGCAGGCAATTAAGAGTGGCCCTTCCCTGACTGGTACTTGGAAGATGTTGGAACTGGCAAGGAACAAGGACGTCGGAACTGGAAAGAGGATGTCAGTAAGAAAATCAGATAGACCTTTCACCTGATGTAACTGCAAGGCAAACACAGATGTGTTTGGCTAATTGCTTGGAAGCATATAAATATCGTGTAATCTTTGTAATAAATGATCCAGCTTCTGGGTCTGTGCCTCCATCCTCACAGTAGGAGCCAAATTTGTATTCGATAGAGAAGATGAGATTTAAAAGAAAAAATATCTTTTCTAATATTCTATTAAGAAGAATTCTCTCAACTATGAGTAAAAATATTTTTCATTTGAGGACATTTCAACTTACAATTTCGAACTTCCAGCACACACTAACTTTCTTCTCTGTGAAACTAGTGGTGCTGTCAAACCCTGCCTTTGTGTCAATATGTATTCTGCTGATACCTGTTTTATTTGCTTACATGTCCCAAGACGCTGCATGTGTTGAATTTTGTTTCATTCTGAAAAGATCAAATGCAAAACGGTGTAACAGCCACATCGATTATTTATGAATCAAGTCATGATATTAATGTGCCTTGCTCAAAATACAGCTATGGCTCAAAAGGAACTGCAGACCTCTACCCCACTCCAGCGTAATCCAGAAACTGATCTGTCAAAGTTGTTCATTTTTAAGTTGTCATTGTTACTGAGACTGCCGTGGAAAATAAAACCCAGCCGCATCAGCAATTCTTGAATCCAGACATGGAATAAATGCCCACTGCTGCAGAGCTTATGCATGTACCATTGCGTTGCCACATGTTCACAAAATTCCAGAAGTCTTATGTACTTCACACACTTGTTTGTTATGTTTTTTTGTTACTTCAAGGGGAAACAATTAATTACAGATATCTTTGCTGCTTTTCCCTTCGCCATCCTCTTGCAAAAGATGCATAGCAGTGGCAGACATCTTACGGTCTGCTACACCTACTAGGTATATTCTAGCATGCAAATTACTACCTGAATTAGGAGTACCACAGTGTCCCAGAGTGGAACAGCATGTTCCCAGACCAGAGGTACTCTGGGAAGTAGCAGACACAAATATTTGGAGGCAGAAAGTGGAAGGTTGCAG
Source organism: Pezoporus wallicus (assembly GCF_028554395.1). Classification (NCBI taxonomy): domain Eukaryota; kingdom Metazoa; phylum Chordata; class Aves; order Psittaciformes; family Psittacidae; genus Pezoporus; species Pezoporus wallicus. The sequence goes on from NW_026640165.1 coordinate 666,069, forward strand.
AGTGTGAGTGCTGGGTGAAGAGCAGTGAAACACCACAGTGAAAGAGAGTCCTGGAGTTGTGAGCATCAGATGAGAAATAAGAATGTGAAGGAGTTGCTGTGATAGGTATGAATATAACCTTGACTCCTAGTAAAACAGTTTGTAACACTCTTTAACAAAAATAACCCAGAAACAGGGATGATGGTTCTAGAGCAAAGGAGTGGCAAGCCATGCAGCAAAGTACTGTTACATGATGAAGCATGCTGGTTTTCATCTGGAGTTTAGGCTGAAATGAAACTCATAAGAACAGATTAAATCGTGGCAGTATTTCCATGCCAAGTATGAACAAAAGGTGTGATATCCCATGTGTTTCTATAATTGAAAATACAACTCTTCTTGGTGACAGCTCAGATAGTGGCAGTGAAATAGCCTTGACCTAGAACATACTAAATCTGGAATAATCAAGCAAGAGGTGCAAGTGTGATTCAGACACATTTAACAAGAGATATCTCAGTCATTTTCACAGAAGAAAGCTGTAATATTATCATCTTTCTGACAAGAAATAACAGGAGAGCAAGCGCTATCTGTCTTGCTTTAATGCCCTGCAGTGGCACACGTGGCCAGTGACCTGATGTATCCCCAACAAAGAATTGTCTTAGGTTCTTAGCTATGCCCAGTGCCTGTGTCACCAAACTTGGTGAGTGCTGTAGTGTCTGAGTATCAGCAAGGATCAAACTCTCACTGCAAAGTGTTTGCACACTTTCTGGGCTTCCTAAAGCAAATTTCCATCCTGTTATACCTTCAGGCCAACAGGACATGAAATATATCACAACTGTTTTGCCAGACTGGGCTTGTTTTTTTTCCAAATTTAAATCACAATACGTATCAGTTCAGTTTATGAATAAGTCCATGTAAGGAGTAAACTAAAAAGCTGTAACTTAGTAAAATGTAACTTTATATTTTTGATTAATTATTTCAAAATTTGAGAGATTTCTTCAAACAGTGAGTTATGTTGACAGTTGGATATGACTAATATATACTTGCACATGGTAGTATTTATAAGAATAGATTTACAAGTCTAATGATAACCAAATCATATAAAATTGCTTTTTCTAGCCTCCAGTGAGATTTGATCACATGGGGTATTATATGATTTTGGTTGTATTAGACTTTACAAGATTCCTTTTCCTGCATCTCATTACTTATTTGTAATTACTTATTTATTACTTACTTATACAGCACCTTTGATTTCAAGCACTGGATTTTCACAACAACAACAAAGCAAAATATAGGAAAAAACCTGGATTTTCGTAACCACTTCCTTTAGGAGTTGTGTGAATTAGCAACAAATAAATTCCATTAAGTATATATATTTTTATAGGTAAATTAATTAATGAAGTTTTAGAAGTTTCTGTCAGCAATTCATTTACAGGTTTGCTTACTCCTCTCTGTTTATGGTCCTTCAAAATCTTTTTCCATCATGGCTAGTGCTATGGCAATACAGTCACGGTGATAATACTGCCAGAGAATGTGGTCTGTCTGCCCAGGAGTGAGGTTAAATCCTGATCTTATTATACAGGGTTTGTAATATTTTTACAAAAATACAGCTCAGAAGAATGCTGTGGCAATTTACTAATTTTGTATGTCAATGATGTTGCTGTAATGCAATGATTGAAGAGAGATAAAACTCAATTGTGCTGAATTGCTGATTTCTTTGGTATCACCAAATCATCAGCACTGAAGTCTGGCACTTTCCTGTGACATCCTAGGAAAACTGAATTCTCAGAAATGACTTAATACTCACCAGCTCCCTTAAATGCTTCATGCGAGGCATCCTGAATTGTGAGCATCCCAAATCATCTCCTATCACTGGACCATATACGCAAAATGTGAAGTATGATTTGATCTTTTGTGGACTTCCTGACTTTAACCCAACACAAAAATATTATAAAGGAATGGCTGTCACGTTTTGCCTACCAGGAGAGCCACTTCTCTGTTTCTTACGCTTTAAAGAGAGCTGCCTGATCTATTACTTGAATTACAGAATTGCATGCTGAGGCATTCCACTAAGCAACAGACAACTGGGAAGCATCAAGGTGCAGATGCCTCTCTTAATATACCAATGAGTCCATTTCTTACTGGCCTTTTTCTTTGAAAGCTGATTTTAGAACAAAGATTTATCATTGAGAATTCTTTGTTAAATAAAAAGAGCATGCAGACTGTAAATAAACAGATTTAATAAGCCTGCACAGATTAGATGCTTGCAGCGACATAATGCTCTCTGACTTCATCATGTGCAATGCAGCAAATATATTAAAAGGCACTGGTGAGTCCAGAAACAGCTTCTTTTTGCTGTTCCTGCCTGAGAACAGGATGCTGGTAGGAAGTTTTTACTTGTGTTGCAGCATCATGTGGAGCTGGACTGGTACTACAGTGGTGAAAATGAAGCTGCTTAGACCCCTGGCACTGTGGGCTACTGCACCAGGGAGCCTGAGCCTTCTGCCATCCTTCACAGTCACTGCATGAACAGCAGTGGCTTAAAACAACACACTTGACTCCATGACAGTAAGAGATAAATCAAGACACAAGAAAACTTGGTACAGATTGCAGGGATGATCCCACACTTTGCATGCAAAGTTGTTGATGGAAGATGAACACATGCTGTAAGAAGGCTTCCTTAGAACATCTGGCAGGATTATAAATAGCTGACTATTCCCAGAAGATAGAAGGTTAAAAAGAAAAAGAGAATCTGCTTTGTGCCTGCTGCTACTAGACAAAATATACATTAGTATGGATCAGAAGGTAGGAGTGAAACTGTTAGCCAGCAGCTGGTGCAGGTGGAGTCTATTTCTTAGTAGTGGTTCTATTCTGAAACTTCACAAGCACTGAGGAAACCATGGAGGGCAAGAAGAAGTAATTAAGAAATCTGTGTGTTTAGAGTAAGGATAAGTCCCTGCTACTGTGCTTTGCCCCTACTTCAGTGCTTTGCAAGGCTTGGCAGTGCCTATAAGCTGCCAAAAAATGTGTCAGCAGAGAATAGAAATGGGGTTACTCAAAACACATTCAAGAAGCGTAACGTCCTCATGCAGAACTCTCAGCTAAGCTTCATTTCAGGGCCCACAGATGCACATTACACATAGGCACCAGGAAACACCAGTCACAGATCAGGAAAATAACATTTCCTTATGTGTGTAAGCTGTTTTCCCATTCTCCAGTGGTGGAGACCATTGGTTTGACCTTTGTGCCTTCCTTAGTGACCTCAGAGGCTTAAAAGTGTTTTGGAAACCAGCACATACTATTTCCTTAAGAACCATTCTTAATTTCCAGGCTGTGTGGGATAGTGACTCTGTCCAGTCTAACTGCTAACACAAGGAACCTCAGTCTACGGTTCCAGCTCAGAAAAAGTGAAGGAATTTTTCTCAGTTAGAGTGTTCTCCTACATAAAGATTAATTTTGTCACATAACTAGGCTTTCAGTCAAGAAAGCACTTTTGCTTTCTAGTGCATCTCTGAAACAAAATTCAGGTGTATGGCTTTGGTATTAAATTTGTTTGGGTGCTTCCAATATTACCCTGAAGCTATGTTTCACCTCCAAAATACTATATTGAAGCAGACAGATATTTGCAAGTCACTTTTTAAAACTATAATATTTCACTTCAGTTGCATTTGTGAAGGGAGAGGAAAGATCCTCTCCAAAGTTTTTATTGTATCACATTTCAGGCAGGTTCTCAATGGCTCACTTAGCAACTCTTTGGCTTGCACTGTAGTCTCCATTAACAAATCCAGGCAGGTCAGGAGGCCGCATTCCACACCATTTAGTGATGACCAAAGCCCTACTCACACTCAGCTCTGAAACATTTAGCTCATCTGGCTCATTCAAAGTGAGCTAAATGGTTGGAAGAAAACGGATTCAGCCCGGATTGCTCAAGGCCCTGGGATGCCCTGCATCCTCTTTCTTCAAACTGCCACTACATTGCCTTTCAGTGGCCCTGTTCTGCTGACTGAAGCTCTGGCTGCTTTTAATGCTGCTCAGCCTCTTTCTTCTTTCATAAAAGCTCTTTCTTTTTCCTTTCTCCTTCTAGGGTTTCATCTTGGGAAAATTGGCTGCAAACTAGCAAACGAGCAAACATATGTTTCATTTTAAGTAAATGGTATTACACTGAAACAAACTAAATCTATTCACATACAAAATGTAAAGCATAAGCTTAAATGCCACCAGGATGCCTAAATCTTTGCAGAATTGAGTAACCAGCACTGGAACAAACCGCTACTAGAAGAAAATGATCAGCCTGTACTGTTGTACAATCACCCGGTATTCAAAGCACAGTGGTTTCATATCATTGTCAACCCCACTGTGTAACTTATGTGTGTTTGATTTAATTACTGCATGTGAGAGCCTCAGGGAAAAACATCTGATTTTATAATGTACTGTATCAGTTGCTAAACCTTGCATGAAGGAAGCCAGCATGAAGTATGTGCAGTATGAGAAAGACTAATGTGCACACCATATCACTTCGGCTGTAACTAATAGCCGCCATTCCTGCAAAGGTAAGGGCTGTGAAAGAAGTTCGTACAGCTCCTTACTGAAAGCAAAAATAGGAGCCTCAAATTTGGATTCCAGCCTGTCTTCCTTATAAATGCAGGTCTTCATTACAATTGAAATGAGAGTGAAGGGGACAGCCTGTTCTGGGGCAGACAGACAAAGAGGGGCTGCTGTGCACTGTCTTTCCAGATCACTGAATTCACCAGAGCTTGCATTACTGTGTCCATTAAGTGTTAAAACTGCATTTAAAAATAATTATCTATCTTCTTTGGCTTTTGTAGTATGTATTCTGTAGGAGACTAAAAGCATGATTAGCATCAGTGCCATCTCCTCTCTTTCCATTCAGACAACAGCCTGCATTGGATTCCCCATCTCATTCTGTGTGGGGAATGCTCAGGGCTCCTGCCTTCTACCTGTTTTGGCTCCTTTAACCTTGGCTCAGAAGAAGGGACAATTCCACAGGATATTAGTTTAGTATTGATATAAGAAGGATCTTTGAAAATTGTGTGATTTATATCATTCCAAACAGTGCACTGCTTGACCAGATCCTTCACCATTCTCTGGGTTTACTCGTCTATGCACATAGACTTGGACTGGGCACAGTCCAGGCAGATTAGTTAACAAAGCATTAGTTTGATGACAAAATAGTTGTGGTTTTGTCCATTGCCTTTGGAATTTCTCTGCTACACAGGCATTTCTTTAGTTTCAGGTTTTGTTGTCCATAATATGTCCAGCACATTCACTCCAGTCTCTGAAGAAACACACAAAGCACTGAGTGTCAGACGCTATTAAAAGGAACTGAAATGAGTAAAGTAAAAGAGAATTCTGACCGTTCTCATTTAATTGCATGCGATGTTTCTTTCAGCAGCTGGTATGCCTGTCTCCTAGACTATGTGAATATAATTCTCACTAGGCATGGGAGAGGGAAAACATATCTTGGAGCATGCCTGGAAGCTAAAATTTTCAAGTCTACCTTAAGAATGGGCACCTATTAAAATAATATATAGAGGTACTAGCATCCCTTACAATCTGTGGACACCAAGTACAATACTTTACTAATCCCCTGGTCTGTTTGCTAAGAGCAAGCTATTCTAATACACTGCATGGCCTTAAATGAAAATGGGTCCTGGCAATGGGATGCCATAGCCTGGCTGCAACAGATTCCTAATATCAAGTGCATTGTCTGACTAATCCTTACTACAGCTTTATTATTTCTTCCTTTGAGTCTTCGATAAGGCAGAAATGACCAGGTGAGCTCCAACAGAGGCAGGAATTGAGTACAGGTATTCCAGCTTACAGGCCATCCTTCCCCACATCAGCAGCAGAGGAGTTAACTAGGCAGTATATGAGGTGCATACTGGCCTGCAGGATCAAAACAAAACTAATGACAAGTGACAACCTACTCTTCTGCAGCTCCAGCTGCAGAATCCCTATGGTAACTTAGCCAAAATGAAACTGTCTTCACCCATGTGTCTCTGCAATTGCGGGAAGCTCTCTCTGAGTGCCCCAAAAAGCAAGTGAACTTGACAGCAGATACGCTTTCTTGTCACTACAAGGATAAGGTATATATCTTCAGTAAATTTTACAGGAACCATCTATCCCGATGCTCTCTGTAACAAAAACTGTGATCACTTTCTGTCTGTTCCTAGCAAAAAAAAAAACTTAAAAAACCCCTGCAATGCTCAGCAGCATATAATTCATCCACCTCTACAAAAAACACAAATCAGTAATAACCTGGTCTTTTGAATATGTTGTTAGCACCACAGAGCAAAGAGCACAGAGAGCATAAACAGAGACATATAAACAGGTGAGGATAATGAGAACATTTAAATGGTCATTGTAAGTCCTTAATCTGACCTCCATGCTTCAATAGTCCATGCTACAAGTTTTTTGTTTCAACATCATCAGATACAGCTGGAGGGGCCCTGACACACTTAGATTTTAAAAAGTGTAGGAAATCTGAAGAAACCTTCAGAAAACATCCAACAACCCTTAAGCAGTTCAAGTTCCCCACTACTAGCAGGGAAGATACCAGAATACTTTCTGCCTGTACGCTTTTTATACTTTTTCTTAGTTCTGTACAGCCTTTGACTAAAGTTGTCTGAGCACAAGGAATTAACATTTACTTGGCTCTGCCTTCCCATTCTTTTAAATCCTGATATGTCAGCTCCTGTATCTCACTTTTATTTTAATCTCTCTTCAGCCAAATACAAAAGCCCTAATAAAGTTTCTCCAAATTTAATTTCAGAAATCAAAGGATTTTCCAGATTTCCCGTATCAGTGCCAGCTGCTGCCAAGCACAGTGCAGTGCAGCAGGAGCTCCAGCTAAAAATACTCATAGTTTATGGAAGTCAAACCAACTTTTCTATGTGTTTACAATGAGCACAGGAAGTGTTCATCCTTTGTCAGGATTTTTTAGTATTTGTTGATTGGGACCTCATTGAGGATGTATGATGGTTTTGGCTGGGATAGAGTTAATTTTCTTCATAGTAGCTAGTGTGGGGCTGTGTTTTGGATTTGTGCTGGAAACAGTGCTGATAACACAGGGGTGTTTTAGCTAATGCTGAGCAGTACTTACACAGAGCCAAGGCCTTTTCTGCTCCTCACAGCACCCCACCCCACCAGCGAGCAGGCTGGGGGTGCACAAGGAGCTGGGAGGGGACACAGCTGGGACAGCTGAGCCCAACTGACCCCAGGGATATCCCACACCACATGGAGTCATGCTCAGCATGTAAAGGTGGGGAAGAAGAAGGAAGGAGGGACATTTGTAGTGATGGTGTTTGTCTGCCCAAGTAACTGCTACGAGTGATGGAGCCCTGCTGTCCTGGAGATGGCTGAACACCTGCCTGCCCATGGGAAGTGGTGAATGAATTCCTGGTTTTGCTTTGCTTGTGCAGTTTTTGCTTTACCTGTTAAACTGCCTTCATCTCAACCCACGAGTTTTCTCACTTTTACCCTTTTGATTCTTCAGCATCCCACTTGGTGGCGGGAAGGGTGGGAGGGTGTTGAGCAAGTGACTGTGTAGTGCTTAGTTGTTGCTAGCTGGGGTTAAACCATGACAGTATAGTATTGTTGCTTTCCTTCAGGAGGGATGTGTTTTCAGGTGGACTGGCCACTGCCAAAGAACTAGATCAGATTGAAGGCTGGTGGTCCCTAATCTCTGAAAGGTCAGTAGTGTCCTATATGTAGGGAGGTTCACTAAAGCTTGATGTTAAGAAAGAGTTTTGAGGACAAGACATGATAGGAAGTCCAATGAGTTTTGGGATATTCTGTGAATGCCCCAGACATTTTGTGTCATGTATTCTCCATCTCTCTGAAGGTTGGGTTCTCAGCTGCGCGCGGATAACACTGGTTACAAGTAACGGAGCTGTGATCCAGATGAAGGGTGGGTGATGCAACTGCATGATGTGAAATGGGAGAGTGCAGTTAGGTCTTGCACATTCCTGTGGGCCGTATTTCTGACACATCAAGGATGCAGCAGACCCACCGAGTACATGCAGCCTACATGACCAGATGCACAGTAGCCCTTGTCCCTAGCCCTGTACAAGAGTAGTCCATTAGACATTACTGATGGAGGCTTTTGGTCACTGCTGCACATTTAATAATTTAAAGCTCTAACACATATTGCAGCTACAAGGAAATACTCATCATTTACTACTTAACCATGAAGAATTTTGAACATTTCTAAAGGACTTGGTCATTCTCTTCCACTTATTTTTTTATATTAGTGTGTTTTGGAGTTTTTTTTTGTCAGGGAAGTAACTGCAGTCCTACCTGCAGATGAGCTCTCTATATGTGAGTCAAAAAGTGCTTTTGTAATCATGTTTATGCAGATATTTTGTCTTCATCTTCAGAAGAATACAGAATAAAATAATACTCAAATCATAAGTAACCCCTATTTTTAGTGTAAGTTCCAAGTATGCTTCAGTTACACAATCTTTCTTTTTGCATTTTAGGTTAGGACAAAAGGTAGTTGAAGTGCCTCTGAACGAGGATACTGATTTGAGAAACAGCTGACCTTGTTTCATTGTAATCTGCAGAGAGCAATAACAGTATGCAAAATGCCTCATGATTCACCAACCGCAACTGTATGGAAAGGCAGATTGACTGGTAAAATCTTTAAGAGATACATGAAGGCTTTAACAAAGTTCATCCTTGGGGCTTTGGAGATGTAGAGCCAGCAGGCTGGGGCTTGGGGTACCAGCAGCCTGATTCCTTTGTGCATCTGATGGAGTAGCATTTTAACCTATAGCTGCTCATCAAGAAACTCTGGAATTATATGTTTTGAGCCTCACTGTAATTTTCTGCTGAAGGACATGCAAGAAGCTCGGTACTTCCCCTATTTTGTTTAACTTTACTGAACTTTCAATCAGAATATCATCACACCCATGTTTGTGTGGCTCTTTATGGGTCCGATTCCTACAGAGCTCACACTGGCTCACACTTGCAGAGCTCAGCCAGCAGCCAGAAAGGGAAAAACATCCTTGAATTATTGATGTAAAAGAAGTAGCACTTTTTGGACCTTATTTTCTGTCTTTGGTAGTAGGCCAGAATATGAAATACACAAGTTTCTCTTTAAACCAAGCTGTAATATTCAGAAGTAACAGTTGCTGTTTCCTCTGAAGAAGAAAAAAAAATGCATTTCAGTCTTTTTTTCAGTGCAAAAACCTGCCACTGCATAGATCTACTTGTTTATGAGAGTGCTAGAAGTTGAGACTCCATTGTCTGAGGCTTAAAAAGTTGAGTTCAATAGACTTTGATGTAAAGTGTTCAAGAAAAGGATTGTTTAAATAGGAGCCATAGCTGTGATGATTTAAGAATATAAGCAAGGTGTGGCTCCGAGGGGATGGTAATATCTTATGAGACCAGCAGAAAGTTGGGTCAAAATGGTGAGTTTTCATCTTAGTTGAAGGTCTGTTGTGCCTAAAAGGTCTTCTCTCTTTCCAGCTGCACAAGACTGTCAAATAGAGAGATAACCTCTCCACACAAGCCTAGTCTCTATCAGTAAGGAATATCATGCCTCTTTGTTCTTTCCTCACCTGCTCTGATGTGGAATTGCTATAATTTGTAAACTGATTTTCTTCTCAAAACTATTTTCACTGTCAGAATCTGATTGTCTTGGATAGCCTTAAACATTAACACTTTTCTCCATGCTCAGGTTGCCTCACTATAGGTATTTACTACTTAAAGGATAATGTACCTCAGTGTTAAAGCAAACTGTCCTCCTACAACCAGCACAGTAAAAAACAGGGATTTTTAATGACTTTTTTCAGCATTACTCAAGTCCTCATGGAAGAGGCAGTGTGGTTTATCAGCTGGAGCATGGACCCTATGTCAGGAGATCGGGCTCTGTTCCTTGACTGCCATGCAGTGGTTTTACCACATGCATAAGGCCATGCTGATCTATGGCCAAGCAGAAGCTGCACAGCTGCAGTTAAATCAGGCTTCTGCCTCACACACACACACACATCCTGCTAAGAGAGAATTGCACCTTCTCTGGTTCAGTGGTGTAGGTGCAGGGCTGATTCTGGGCTCAAAGCAGAAGTTGGTATTCGCACGCACAAGAGCACGCCAAAAGGTGCCCGTGCCTCCAGATCTGCTCTCACTTACCTTCATGGTCATTTTAGGGTTTAGGGAGATAGGAAAAGAAATTTTTGCATCCAGCGTCTTATTATACTATATCTTGCAGGTAAACTGTGAACTTCTTTGGGGGTGATCCTATGGAAATTATTAGTTAATATGCCACATTACTTAATACTAAAAAACACTGTTGTCAGAGCTGTAGGGTACAAGTAGTCCAGGAAGTTCGTTAGAATTCTTCACCAGATAAATCTGGAAATGCAGTGGTACATGCTAGATGATGAAAAGATGCTTACGTGCCTTTCTCAGGGAAATGACTTCTCTTCTTGTGGGTTGTTGTGATTACTGAGAAACTGCATAATCTGAGATGCTGATGCCTGTCTCTTCTCCAGAATGATTAGAAACCTTTCCTGCCAGAAAATATTTAGAGTATGGTTTCTCTTCCATTGCTTTCAGTTCCCAAAGCAATTACATCAGAAAGAAGTGGACCAGTGTGATTTCCTTTTAAATTGATGCAGTTTTATCACTAGAATCCTCCTATCAACGCATATTCTGGATGTGTGGGCGCCTATTCTGCCAGAATCGGTATTTGCTCAATGATATTGAAAACTGTCTCTACACAAAGAGGATAGTGTTGCTGTACCTCCTAAGTCAGTATGGATAACATCATGTGAATTCTAGCTTTGGCAAGACCTAAGAAATAGATACAAATTCAGTTTAGAGGACACCCCAGCTTCCCATTGCTCTCCGCTCTTGGTTCTGATTTCTGTTCCTGACAAAGGGCTGTTACTGCTCCAAGGGCACACAGTTCTGGATAGTTTCCAGCCCTTATATTCAAAGGTTATGGAACATCTGTCCATAAAGTGAGAAATACTTTCTCTTTTGGTTATAGTGCTGGCTGGATTAGGTAGCAGTGTGTGTTTGTAATAGTGTCATCGAAGTTTATTTGGCAAATCATCTCCAAGGAATACATGATCACACAGTACAGTGCAATTCCTCTAAACATAAAGGGGAACACTAAATTAGGAGCTAAGTCATTGTATCTATCAAAAGCATAAATATGCAACTAAAAGTCGAATGAAAACAGTTTGAAGACTTTTTAATTCCTCTTTGCATCCTCAGGGAAGAAAGAAAGAAACAGTAAGGAAACAACAGAGAACAGAAGGAGGATATCTGGCAAGTAGGTCAAGCTACTTAGAGAAAGATACTTACTTAAAAAAAAAAACCCAGCCCAAATGAATTTAAAAGATTTGAGGAATGCAAAGGGGGAAGAGAGAGAAAATCCAGAGTATGGAGACCTAGTCTCACCTCCTCAAGAGCTGATCCCATAGAAGTTCACTGGCGTTGGACTTAGATGTGTCTTGCAGAAACCTGTTTTATAGGATGGCATCCAGCCCTGGTCCATGGTCTGTGATTCACAGGGAAATGAGTTCACTTCTCTGGTAACACAAATTAGGAGAGGGATTCTGGAAAGAACAGAATGAGATTGACAACTGGACTGGAGGGACTGAGTGGTTCTGTGAGAGGGATGCAGGGATGGCTGGGGGGGGGGGGGTCCCTGCCCTGCTCAGCTGCACCACCTCTGCAGCATGGGGCTGGATTTTCATTTGCATTGGGTTTAGGACTCCAACCCCAAATTTCCAGTTTATAGCAGGCAGACCTGGCTGGATGGCCACATGCAAAGAATTGCGGTCAATGGCTCAGTGTCCAGCTGGAGACCAGTAACGAGTGGTGTCCCTCAGGGATCGGTGTTGGGACCGGTCTCATTCAACATCTTTGCCAGTGACATGGACAGTGGGATTGAGTGCGCCCTCAGCAAGTTTGCCGATGACACCAAGCTGTGTGGTTGGGTTGATACACTGGAGGGAAGGAATGCCATCCAGAGGGACCTTGACACGCTTGTGAGGTGGGCTGATGCCAACCTCAACCTCATGAAGTTTAACCATGCCAAGTGCAAGGTCCTACACCTGGGTGGGAGCAATCCCAGGCACAGCTACAGGTTGGGCAGAGAAGAGATTCAGAGCAGCCCTGCGGAGAAGGACTTGGGGGTGTTGGTCGATGAGAAAATGAACATGAGCTGGCTTCAGTGTGTGCTCGCAGCCCAGAAAGCCAACTGTATCCTGGGCTGCATTAAAAGGAGCGTCGAAGGAGGTGATCCTGCTCCTCATGAGACCCCACTTGGAGTATTGTGTGCAGTTCTGGTGTACTCAACATAAAAAGGACATGGAACTGTTGGAACAAGTCCAGAGGAGGGCCATGAGGATGATGAGGGGACTGGGGCACCTCCCGTATGAAGACAGGCTGAGAAAGTTGGGGCTGTTCAGCCTGGAGAAGAGAAGGCTGCGTGGAGACCTCATAGCAGCCTTCCAGTATCTGAAGGGGGCCTATAGGGATGCTGGGGAGGGACTCTTCATTAGGGACTGTAGTGACAGGACAAGGGGTAATGGGGTAAAACTTAAACAGGGGAAGTTTAGATTGGATATAAGGAGGAAATTCTTTCCTGTTAGGTTGGTGAGGCACTGGAATGGGTTGCCCAGGGATGTTGTGAATGCTCCATCCCTGGCAGTGTTCAAGACCAGGTTGGATGAGGCGTTGGGTGAGATGGTTTAGTGTGAGGTGTCCCTGCCCACGGGAGGAGGGTTAGAACTAGATGATCTTAAGGTCCTTTCCAACCCTAATGATTCTATGATTCTAGGATTAGTTGTGTTTCTATAGTAGTCTGAGGAATTGAGTAACTCAAACACCATTCTGAGTATTAAATTGTTTGTTCATTGCCAAGACACTGTGTGTTAAGACAGAGTCCTAGTGTATCCTCAATGACTGTCAAGCTTTCTTGCTCTTTCTCCGGTAACAACAGTTCAGGTTTTCAGGCCTCACTTCAGGCCAGCATTAGCCCCATGTTGCTTAGCAGTACCTGCAAATAGGCAAAATGACTTTGATACTTCCCCCACAAAGAGAAGTTAGTAATTTTTTTAAAAATAATCTAATTTAGAAAGAAAAGGCTGAGCTCCCATTCCATCAGGTATGTGGTACTGGGGGCAAAGGAGGATCATTTCCCTTCAGTGCAGATGTCACTTGCCATTCAATATTTGCAGGTATTTTAGTAGGGCGTGGGCAGGGGAATGGAGGTCTCTGATAAAAGGGTATTTCACACATGGTAAAGTCTGGAGAACTGCTCTGAGCATGTCATTCCGAGCTTCCCATAGGCTCTCAGCCTCCATTGCACTTGGCTGAATACATTCAATTTGGGCTGATTTCAGCAGCTAAATGTCACAGCCTTGTAAACCTTGGGTACCAGTAGCACAAATGAAGGAGCTATGGCAAAACCAGGCAATACGCTGCAGAAGCTGAATTAATTGCTGATAGAAGTGGGGAAGACAGCAGGGTTATTTTGACCCTTCCCTTCTAAACGTCTTTCAGAGTTACCTGTTGATAACTTCTGATATCATTAAAGTGGTAAAAGAAGCAAAACAAAACGAAAGCAGAGGAAAAGTAGAAAGTTAGAACATCCTGAGGCTGAGGGTGTGTTTTCCTGTGATTCTATGATTTTTGGACAGTGATGGATGAGTACCCCTATACTACTTCAGCTGTTGAAATTTTAGATGCTGGGTCAGTTCTGAACATAAGAAATGGATGTGACTTGCAGGAAGCATCAGTACATCACACGGATGGGAGAAGGGACCATCCCTGCCTCTCCCCAGGTGTCTAGTTTGTAGGTACCCTGGCTGCACTTCCAAGAGGCCAGCGGCACTTTTCAAGGCTCTTTTCTGGTTCCAGGCTCATGGTCCCAGGCTGGGAGGCCTTTCTCTGTCAGTATTTCTTCATCAGGCAACTTCTTCTGTTTCGTAATTTTCCCCTTTTAACCAGGCTGCCTTGTTGGGTGCTCACATCAAGGTTGGGCTTTTGTCTTTTTCTCCATTGCATTTGTCTGCCTGGTCTGGTTCTCTGTTTGGCTTACGGCTTCCCCCTTTTCCTTATCATCCTGTTTGACAAGGTTCTGAATGAGATAAACTTACTGAAATAAACATGATTGACACATATTCTTATCAACCAGTGGGACTGACTCCCATCACTGCCCCCCATATCAACTGTTGATTAGATTTGGGTCTCTGTGCCCTCTTGCTTGTGGCTTCCTCTTTTTCCTATAATCCTCTTTTGTATGAGGAAGGTCCTTGACCAGGCACCCTTCAGGGAGCAGATGCTTTCTCCTTTGTTATACCCTTACAGTAATGATAATTAGGATCTTGCTGAGCAATGAAGAACATGTTATCAGACAGCAAAGGGAACATGCCCACTGTAACACCCAGCATATTCTATACTAGTAGCAGGACTTTGAACTTGACACAAAACTTCACCAGAAGCCAGCACAGAGACTTTAAAATGGGAACATTATGTTGGAACAACTGAGTGCCCAAAAGACTGTGAGGTGCTGCATCCTGTATCAGCTGCATTCAGGAGATAACACAGTTGGTAACTCCTGCAAACAAAGAATTGCAATAATCTAGCCCTGAGAAGTCAAGCCAACTCAAAACCCTCCCCTCTTAGGAAGCGACGCAGCCTGCTGATATTTCACAGGCAGCACAAAGATGGCCTAGTAGTACAATGCACACATATCTGTTGATCAGTCTGACAACAATAAGAAAGCTTAACTCTGGGAGATGGATTTAAAAGTACAAGATGAGGTGATTCCAGGATAGCAGTCACATTCAGCAAGTGTCTCCTACACGATCCATATTCAACAGGGGTGGCTGCGTACAAGAATTGACTTTCTTCTCTTACATCTCCTCACAACTTGGCCTAGTACAGTTGCTGGTGTCTCCCTTGCCCTGTCCTGGGTTTATGTCTCTGCTGTTTGTTTCTTTTGTGATTTTGTTCTTTTTTAACAGAAAGCTCAAACATGCCATACTCTGGGACCCCTGTCATGCAAGATATCCCTTATGATTGAAAGTAAATCTAAACAGAAACTGGTAAGGCATCTGCAGCTGTAATCATCAGACAAACCAGATTTCACTCACAGTACTGAATAATGCCAATATGGCAAAAAAAGTGAAGATTCACACTCACCACTGTTTTCCTAAATTTACTTGTCAGCAGTTGTAATAGTGAACATGGAGTTGGACAGGGCACAGCGAAGGAGGGGTTAAAACACCCTCATTGCATGAAAAACTGGAGCCCCAGATCTGTTCCCACCTCCCACAAGTGCCTGTGTCGATCCCCATTGTGAGCAACACGGGATGGCTTCTCTCCACACTCCCTTCTTGAGAAAATCCTGCTTCTGTGGTGTAAGGCAGTGTTAATTCAGTCTATAGAAACAGCAGAAAGCCTGAACCACTGCAGATAACAGAGCAGTGTACAGCAAGGGCAAAAAGGCACCTGCTGCCTCTGGGCTAATCAACATTGCAGATCTATCCTGTGCCTCCAGTTAATTTCCAGCTGAAAACCCAATCATTTTTGAAGCACTTGATACAAACCACACACAGAAATCAGGCATAGCTTTGATTGATGATATTTTTTTCTGATCAAAATGGTTGTTTAAGACAGTTTCAAATTTGACAAAATAAACTCACTTCACTAAACTCCAATTTTTTTGTTGACAAAACTGAAGAGCATTCCCTTGGCAATTCCTGTGCCAAGTACCACAGAGATCCCACCTGACCTTGTGTTTAAATATCATCCCATTACAGTCAGACCTAGGGAATGCCTCCACTGCAGTCACCAAGGTGATTATATGGCACAGAAATGTTAATGTTAACTGAACAAGCAGGAATATAGGGGATTGTGCAGTTGATGGGTCGCTTTAATAAAGCAGTCAGGCAGGTATAATGTAGTATAGCTGTGCAGTTCTGCTTCTCCTTCCTTCTCCCCTCAACTCAATCAAATCAAGCTTGATCCAGTCTTGGAGCTAGCTCTGTCAGTCCCGTGGCAGCTGCAGAGGGCTCAGAGAGCTCATTTAGGCTCATCACTAGAAAATACTTGAGGCAAAGAGCTCCTCATTCTTCAGTCATCACCAGGAGAGAGCAGGCACAGAACTATTCATCTGGAATTGCCCTAAAAACGTGTGTCCATTCCCTGAGAAAAGCTGTAATCTCAGCAAACCACAAGGCAGAGCAAAGCACATGCAGCTGGCATGTTCAGTCTGTTATCAGCTGGCTCTAGATGTAGTGCTCATGTGCTCAGAGCTCTTGCAGGTGGTTCTCTCAATGAACCAGCCTGCAACCTTAAGTCATCATTCAAGGTCTCCTGAGCACATCTGCTAGGCACTTACTTGGGCTTTTTTAGTGCTCTGTTTGGACTTGAGCTCTCCTGCCTTCCCACTGATCACCTGGCAAGAGGGAAACACAAGCATGAGAATGGGATGCTGCTGTTTCCACCCTGAGCTGCACTCCTGATCCTCTCTATGAGGCCAGGGGGAATTTAGGAGTCACTTTGGAGCAAGGCATTAGAAGAGAGAGAACTCTCCTGCCTTACCTGCTGAAGGACACCTAACTGACGGTCGTTAAGTGCCAGTCACCTTCCCCAGCTGAGGAGCTGTCTGCAACCCAATACAATAGTCACACACAGAGTTCACACTTTGATAAGGGCATACACCCCTCTGCCACACTCTTCAGAGGCAATCCAAAGTAATCGCAAAGCTGTCTGCCATGAAAGCAGCTGATAAGTTGTGAAAGACCTTTGTGGGTTTAGGAGGCTATCTGTGGTGATACAGGAGGAATTCATGCAGTTTCTCCAAGATGAATAATCTCAGAATAGATTTGCTTAGCGCTAATGAGAAAGCACTGGTATTCAGTTGCATGTGGTTTCCATGCATGCCAGAAAGACATGCACTCTCATTAATCTGCTTTAACTGTGAGCCATCTTTCTTTCACTTTTAATATTCTCAAGCCCAGGGAGTGCCAAGGGAATACAGGACAGGCTGACTACAGAGGAGTTATTTCCTCGGAAATCGTGCTCATCTGTCTGTCAGGAATTCTTGACACAATTGCAATAAACCCTGAATTTTTAATATGGTTCACAAGTTCAGAGACAGAAAAATCAGTGCTTGGACAGCTGGGATTGCAGTAGTTACCCACAATGTCAGGGTATACATGTTTCTGTAACAGGAAATCAAATGGGAAACTGCATTGGAAAAAGAGTGATCAAATATGGTCAGAGGCAAAGAATAATTGCTGGAGAGCAGAGGAAGATGGGTCAATAGAAATGGATATGAAAGGGTCAGGAGGGAAATATGAGCTCTGTGCCTGATTTCTTATTGTTCTACGTTCTATCCGAATATATGGGACTATATTTGCCAACACCATACATGTAAAGTAAGAGCACCCAAATAGTGCAACATAGGCTGATGTGTTAACTCTCAAAAATCCAGGTAGCCCAAATCCTCACAGAATTCTTGGTTATAAACACAGAAAATAAGACGTGACTCCAGGGGAGCTACAGATTGCTTTGGATGACCTTGCTGCCTGTAGAACACTGTCTGGGAACCGATGGCATGGGCTCAATGCTTCCCTCAGTCTCAGGAGAAAAATATGTGAGGTATATGAGAAGGAATGGCTGCTGCACCACATGTGTTTCTCAGCTGCAGTTGTGGCCCCACTGAAGCTGGAGTGTCAGACCCCACACTTAATGTTAACATGGCAAAACATAACACAAGAAAACCAGATGGAAATTACCTTAAGGCAAATAGGTATGTGCATGGGCATTAACACCTGTGCATGCTAAGAGATGCAGCTGGGTCAGAAAACAACTTCAGGAGCTGCTGTAGGCTCGAGGCTGGAGAGTGAAGAATGAAGAGGAAGCGTAAAGGTCAGCTGGGGCTGAGGAAAACAGCAGAAAGAGGACAGGAAAAGCCTGTGATGAAAAGTGGGAAATCTCAGTGGGTTTTGTATGTGTCCGCATATGGCAAACTTTCTATGGTCCCACTAGAGCCAATGCTGGATTAGTCAGTGTAGTGAGTAGCAATAAATTAATGTAGAGAGGTAACAAATCAGATAAGAAGTAAGCTTCTACTTCAGGATAGGATGAATCATGATACTGCCTTTATTGACTAGGTTAGTATTGACTAAAGGAACTCTGGGATCATTTGCTGAGGTGTGGGTGCCTACAGTCTGGACAACTACATGAATTCAGCTGAGTAGCCCTAAAGCAAAGAACAAGGAAGTCAGTGACAGCAGTGAATTCTGCCCATTACGTACAGCAGCATTCCAGGAAATAAACATGATTTCCTGGATCAGTGAAAGTCAAGTACACTCCTTCAGGTTTCCAGGAAACATTTTCTGGGTCTTTCTGAAGGCAACAGCATCAGTCAAAGTTAGCAGTGAAAAGATCTTTTGAGAGAGTCTCTCCATGAGCAGCTGACAGTTTCAATTTCCAACTCACTACACTTGCTTATGTAGACAGTGTTTATGGGTAGGCAGGGTTTTCTGATGCTCTTGGAGGCCGCTTATGGGGTTAAGTATGTTGAGTTGGTCTTGAGATGTTCTGCCTACCAGCAGGAACTCAAGCCTAACTGGTGGTGTGTCCTGGACTGGCCAGCACAGACCATTTTTCTGTGTTGAGGCACTGCCTGGCTGTTCCACCTGGGTAAGGTAACCTCTCTTCTTAGCTAACTCCATAATTACACAATTTTGAACACTTAATACTGACCAAAAGTCTGTTCTTACAGCTTCAGGGATCTCTTGAATGTGCACCACTGATGACTGCACTACAAGGTTTCTTAGAAACAAAAGGTTGTATTACAGTGGAGCAGTATGGGAGCTTGGCATATGGGAATAGAGAGAGATGCAAGACCATCAGACCTTCTAAGAGATCTTCGAAGCACAGAGGGGAAAACAGCTTCAGGCATTCACATACTGGTAACATACATGGTCAAGGTCTGAGCTTAGGCCTCTTCCTTCCTCATATCAGAATATTTCTACTAGTGGTGCTGGCTTTCTTCAGCCCTGAGCTAGAAATGGGGTTTACAGTTCAGTGTTTTAAGGATGGTCATGGAGCTTGGACTTTCATCGGGTAGTAAGTCACAGCTAACACCGTGGGGATATGTGGTTAACCACTACCCCAAATACACCCTAAGGCCAGATGGTGATCGGGGGAACTCAGACAGCTCACCCCGTGGAAATCAGCCACTCTTTAGCCCATCACAGGTGAATGATGAAGCAATTGCCCCTGCTGCAGAACCCACAGAAGAATGTCACTCCACAGTGCTATTTAAACCAAGGGGGACTGTTGCTAAAAGGACTTACTATGGGACACTAGGGTGTATTAGATCTTATGGTCCTTAACAAACACCAAAACCACAAATGCATCTCCACAAGAGCCTTCACTGTGGAGAGGTCATTCTCGCAGGACACAGTTGCATCTTTGGCTGCCAGAGATTAATTAGGGATTGTCTAGGTCAGTCTGAAGCTGATGTGGAAGAGTTTGGTGAGGAAAAACTACATAAAAACCTACATCTCTACATAGGAGAGATGGGAAGCTTGTGTAGGTGTCCAGAAAGGGAGAGCTCGTTTTCTGTGTATGCATATAGACTTGACCCTGTATTTAGACTTTTCTATGTTGGGGATATGGGACTTCAATGTAATGTAGCAAATGTGGGTCATATGAAGAGGCAAAAAGATGAAAAGAGGAAGTACTGCTGCACTAACCATGGGGTGGAAGGCTGCGCGCAGGTCTGCCTAGCAGTTTTCTCTGGGTGGGATCTGCACTATTATATATGCCATGCACATAGAAGGCTGTCAGAGGAAGGTCTCTCCACCGTGTACAGACGCACGGCCAACATCCACCCCCTGCACAGCTCATTCATCTGCACACGAATCAATGCTTGCACTTTGCCTACAGATAGCTCACATCCATCACGGCAGTGACAGTACCTGTGGCATCAATAGCACATGAAAGAACAAAGGCAACTAGATAGTGCACAAAATAAAACGTAAATTATGAGAAATACAGAATGGATTGGTTGGGGCTAATATAGAGATGGCTTCAGCGCTACTCTGTTTTTTGATTCCTTTCATATGCAGAAAGAAATAAAAATGTATTATGCACATACAGAAATACACTATGCATATATTAAATTGCTATATAGAACTTGCTGCATGGTGCAGATAGATAGGGCACAGCTCCAGAAGAACAACAGATGGGGACTTATCTATTACATTCTAAGAACCACAAAACAATTCTTGCAATTCCTTTTGCATGCCATGGATTTTAGTGGGAGCTGGAGCCAGTTTAGCTCAATAATTGCCAACCCTCTCAAAATCATTCACTGTGGATCTCGAGAGAAGTAAGTCTCCTTTGTGCCTCAGATGCCCATTTGCTGTGAGAGGAGCTGGGAGTGAGAGATGCCCATGGCAGGGGGGTTGGAACTAGGTGATCTTAAGCTCCTTTCCAACCCAAACCACTTTATGATTTTGTTAAGGAAGCTGTTTGATATTCACAGCTAGGAGGATGGCTTGAGCATAGCTTGCGGATATATTGAGGATGGCCTGAGAATAGCTTGTGGATACCTTGAGGATGGCCTTCATATGCAGTGCTAACTCACCAAGGAGTTCCAGGTAGTTAGTTGCCTGGAATGAATGCCAGGTACCTGAAAACTGGTAGGCTGCTGGTAAACTGGTAGATTTCTAGTGAAAACAGGAGTTTGACACCAAAGTAAAAGATGTGGCAAGTATGTCTAATGACAGGAATTTCTGCAGGAGCGAAAGGTCAGGTTAGCTTTGTGAATCATTTCAGGAGAGTGGGAAAAGCCTGTTGCTAAGTATGGAGTACGTATGGTCAAATAATAATTAAAAGAAGAAAATCTCATGGCTTTCAAGACATATTTATTGATTTTGGAGGTTTGCCTAGTGATTTCAGGTCATGAATCTGAATCACAACTCTTTCATTCGTCACTCTGAAGTAGAGCTCAGGATGCATTGAGCTCCCATGCAGTAGGCAGATGTCCTCCATGATTGCAGGGGTCAGTGAAACCATCAGCACAAGAAAAACTTTCATTGCAGCATAGTGATAGCAAAGAAACAAACAGAATGAAGTAGAAGGAAATGGTTTGACATTCAAAATGCAACCAGTTTTAACTGATTGCAAATGAATACAGTTACGGCAACACTGTACTCAAGGGTCTGTCTTTTTAGTTTCAGTGGTCTTTTATTTAAGAGGCTGAGAAACACTGCTGAGAAACACTACTGTAAAACATGAATGTCCATCGGTGCTATTTAATGCTGTTTTTTTGGTTTCCACTAGCTATGAAGATGTCCAGCACATGCGTACCAAGGAAATTTACTGTGTTGGTTGCATGAACAGAGCTCATAGTGAAGCATGTGCAGAGCACTATCTAAGCAAAACACCTGCCAGATATGGGAAACTCTGTAATTGTTGTTACTTATTTCTCTGCATCTGCTGGTCTGGAGTCTCAATGGGTCAGAATGTCACTGCTGTCACCATGAGTAAGGATAAAGTGTCCTTGGGCCACTTGAGAGGAGATACTGGTAGGTAGTGGGAGGTTGCTCCCAGCCAGCATCAGGGGATTGAAAGCAGACTTGAACTGCAGTCTGCTGAGGTAGAGCTTTGACCAAGTATTGTTACTTTATTAATTGGCTTTGTAAAATTCCTTTAAAGTTCCTCCTTTGTTTAAAATCAGCATTCAGGTAGGTCTTGGATTTCCAGATGGAGGCTTGGATTGGAATCACTTCTATTCATTTGAGAAAGAACCATGAAATGATGATGCCCATATGATGACATAGCCCTTTTTAATGCCAAATGCAGCTGGCAAAATTATTTTGTCTCTAAAAATGCCATGGTTTTATCCTTTGCCAAACATTTGCAGTATTTCGCTGTGACTTGTGTGATACCTTTCTTTTTCTAACTAAGGCTATTAAAAATGAAACTAAAAGAGAGAGCAGCAAACTCTGAGAGTCACCAAATCACACGGGTAGGTCAGGCATTTTTAGAAAGTTCTTGACCTTTTAAAAGGGGACATGCTGAAAGTTTAAGAAAAAAGACTGCAGTTGACATCTAGAAGCAAGAAACATCCAAATTGGCAAAACCAACCATTCTTATTTTTTCCCTTTAAGACCACCGGTAACAGCTACTGAGTCTGCTTCTCTTTCCCTCAAAGTCTCCGCAAATGTGTCAAGCTGTTTTACAAATACAGACCTGAAAGCAGGAAACAGAAGGACTGTCATTAGCTGTTTGCATTTTTGAAACTGTTGGCACTCAAACGCACCAGTGCCGGGGCCAGTGATGTGCGTGCAGGTTGCTTTGCTGCAAGTGCCAGCAGCGCCCTCGTGTGCATGGGATGGGTGAGCCCTCCTGGGGTAGCTGAGTTCAGATCTGCCTGAGCAAGCAGCAATACTTCCAGCCTAGCTCTGAGATATAACCTTGGCCACAGAGAGCTGCCTTGTCAGGAAGTCCAGCAGCAGTCACGCTGACTTGGGCCCGGCTTATGAGAATGAAAGATAAGAAAGCCCTCTTTTAGCAACATTCATATTCCCAATACAGCATCACAAATGCTGACATCTACCTTCTGTATCTGCAGTGTCATGACATCCCACAGGGGAGCTTGGCAGGCCCTTGGTTTCAGAGCATCTGAATTTGCTTGCGAGTTAGCTGAGTCCAGTCTTCAGGTGTCCAGTGATGGAAGAGTCTCAGTCTTGCCAGAGCATCATCTTCATTACCTGGGCTGTTTCGCTAACTCACAGGCCTGAAACTATGAAATAACCCTATTGCAGTCACAACTTGCTGTCTGATAGAGCCTTTAGCATTCCTTTCAGTGTAAAATTTGTTAGAAGAAAGAAATAAAGAAAGAAATAAAGAAATTCTATACTTGGTTTCACAACTGTATGTACTTACCATGGTGTTATTGGCAACCTGTTCTGATTGATTTCATATTTATGATCCAGAACAAATATCACAAGCATATGTGATAATTTAGAAGACTTGTGGTAAGCTGTGGACTCATCTTCCATCTCCTCCCCACCATTCCCGAAACCTCATTCCAGTTCAAGCATCAGGTGCACTTCCTTGCAGATTCCACCTTTGCTCTTTTCCACTCTCTCTGCTTACTTTTACCCGTGTACAAACACCTTTTTTTTTTTGTGATATCTGCCCGTTCTGGCTTGATCACTCTGTTAATGTCACTCTGGAGGAAGTCCTGTCCCAGATCTATGTGGGCTTCTTACCAGTCAGTGAGGTAGTTCTGAGAAGATGCCAACACCTCTGCTGTCTGCCTGTTTGATCCAATAATTCCCACTGAACACAGATAATGCCCGTGTCTTTCTACAACTGCGTGATACACTCTGTCTGGATGTAAATGGATTAGTCTGTGTATACTCAAAGTAAATCTGCACATTGTCTTCCAACTTTTAAAATCCAATTTTATTACTAATATTACAGTAATGTAGTTAATAACTTTTTTAGTATCTCTACTCCCAGCACCATGATTATCTCATACACTGCAGTGGCTCTTCTCAACATGAATATACGGGACTAATTTGCACTTTAAAAAGGACATAACTGTCTTCCTGTGTTTCCAGAACTCCTCTTAATGGATCGTGAAGGGAGATGGGAGCAGAGGAAAGATAATAAAGGGAAGAAGACAGTGAGGAATTAAAACCAGGAGTCATTTGCTGGTTTGGAAAAGAGTTGAAGTCAGGTGTGGAAGGAAGAATTAACAAAGGAACAGAGGTCAGGAAGAGAAGGAGAGAACAGTAAAAGCGGGTAGTGTTTAGTGGAACAAAAGATAGATGTTACCTCTGGAGGAAGAAAGATATGCCCCTGAGAGAGAGAGTGCATTAAAGCTTGCAGAAAGTCTGACACAAAAAAAGCGAAGCAGGGGGACAGAATTGTGGGTGAAAAAAACAATCCAGAAACCCAGGGTACCATTTGTGTAACTGATGTAGTTCCTGTTACAGGAGAGATATAGGTTTCCTGTAGCCTAAGCATTTTTAGAAACACTATGTAAGAAAGTGTCCTGGGTTCAGCAGTAGCAGCCATTTTTCTCCTTAGTAGCTGGTGCAGCACTGTGTTTTTGACTTTCAGGCTGGGAACAGCGCTGATAACACCGATGTTTTTAGTTGCTGCTCAGTAACATTTAGTCTGACCAAGGACTTTCTGAGTCTCATGCTCTGCCAGGGAGGAGGGGAAGCTGGGAGGAAGCAGAGACGGGACACCTGACCAAAGTAGCCAGAGGTATTCCATACCACAGCATGTCATGTCCTGTATGTAAACTGGGGCAGTTACCCACAAGGGTGAGATCACTGCTTGGGTCGGGTCAGGCTGGGTATCGGTCGACAGGTGGTGAGCGGTTGTATTCTCTTCCCTTGTTATTTCCCTTATCATTATTGTTATTGGTGGTAGCAGCAGTGGTTTGTGCTCTACCTTAGTTACTCGACTGTTCTTATCTCATCCCATGGGAGTTACATTCTTTCGATTCCCCTCACCATCCCTCTGGGAGTGGGGGGAGGAAGAGGGGGAGTGAGAAAGTAACTGTGTGGTTCTGCGTTACCGGCAGGGCTTAAACCATGACAGAAAGGTAAAACCTACAGAAGAGAAGCATGAGAAGTTTTAGACTGTTTATCTTTAGTAAAACATCCTTCAGCTCATAGTTTACAGGAAGGTTATTCATCCACCTTGTGAATAGGGATGTTAAATATTTTGGATGCCATTCTTGACCTGGAATCTGTGCATGTTGCTACTGAATGCTAGGGCTTGTGTCAGATGTCCCCATGTCCTGTCTGCAATGTGTTCCTCTGCTGACTGCCACACCAGGGGCTGCAGGTCACGCTGCCCTCTCCGCCTGGAAATGTAAGTTGGCACCTGAGTCTAATGGTGAGAAAAAACATTTTAGAACACGTCTGGTTGTTTAATGCCAGGAGCCAGTTAGTGAAATGAGCAGGTGTGCAGACAGCTTGCCTAACCCAGTTGTACTGCTGATGTCCGCAGAGGTAATCCATCTGGAGTGCCTTCCTCCCTGGATAACGGCTGTAGTGGCTCAGCTCACTGAGACAAGCATTTACAGGGAATCCCCATGGATGAGTGACTGCATCTTTGAATTCCTGCCAGCTTTCACTCACATAAGGTGGAGCACATATGGCTCCTTAACTCAAAAGAGAATCTGATTTTGAAATTGCCATGGCACATGATGCTGTAGCAAACGTGCATGGTTGTGTACAAAGTGCTGTGTCCCTGCAGAATAAACATCAGGGTCCACAGAAGCAGAACACAACACCAGAGCTCCCCATTTTGCAATGGGTACTGACTCAATAAGGTATTGGCAGCTCAGAGGGAGCTCCTTGCCGCAGTTATAGCTGCAGTGTATAGTACAAAAGCCTTCCATCTGCAGCTCAAAGATAGCTTACAGTTACTTGTTTCAGTATCGGAATAGGTTTTTGGTTGGGCTGCTTGCAGTCTTCTCCAAAGCAAAAGAAGGAATGGAATTGCCAAAGGTGAACAAAATACTTCAGCTAAGGGGGAATGGAAAAATTTCACTATGCAGTTAAGCTCAGTAAATGCTACCAGAGATCTCTGGCACTGGGAGGTCTTCTGCTGTGGGAGCAGGTGCTATTGGCTGATAGATTGCAGCTGGAACAGCAGCTTTGTCTGCAGAAGCATGTTAACACTTACTGGATTACACTGCAGTTTGCCTGTGTGCCCTGTCTGTGCTCTACCAAGGGATAAGGGACCAGTTCACCTGCCTTTACCTGTTATGCCAAGCACAGGAGAGCACCAACACAAGGGCATCTGTAAAATCACACTCTCCAAGCAAGCCACTATGCACGTGAGTTCAAGTTGCCACCGCATCCTAACTAAATTATCTTGCACCTGCATGACAACAGGGGAAGTCTTTTTGCATCTTTTCAGCTTCCTGATGCCAACAGGTCTTATTCTGGGTGTGATCACTTCACTGTGGGACTTTTCTCAGGCTGGTAAAAGGGCATTTTCACCAGCTAACAGGCCCTCCTGGCACTATGTAATGCTCCAGACAGAAGTGCATCACTTTTCGTCATTTATACAGTAATATGGTTGGTTTCCTATAACTATGAATTCCATACTGACAATTCTAGTGTCAGATCTGGTTTTTCCCCGCAGATATTTTGGTCTTCTTTTAAAGTGACTGCTTCATATGGTGGTGGTTTAATTCTCCATTTCATTAGCATTGGCACGGTACAAAGTTCCTGTGGTAGACAAGAAAGTTTAGTCTGTGTCTTAATGTCATCTCATTCCACCTGAACAGATTACTTATTATAGTGCTACTGTCACCTCCACTTCTCATTACCATTTGCTGACACTAACCAATTTGAAATCTTCTTCAGACAGGTCTGCGCCCTCTCCCACACAAAGCACATGGGGAGCTGGGATGGGTTCATTTCTTGAGTGCAGAACCCAGAAAGGAATGGTGCATTTGGGAAGAGAAACCCCCAAATTTCTCTTCTTGTTACACCCCCTTGTCTCATCCATCACCTTTCTAAGTCGTCTTCCCACATCTGAAGAAAAGCCTACCCTTCTGGAGTCACCCACGCCTGGAAAATGGGCCTGGAAGGTCATTACCCTCCTACTTGCTGCATTTTGCACAGTTCCCCATAAATCTGCTGCCTAATAAACCATTTCTGCTGGTTCCCAGTAGTGCAACTGCATGTGCTTTGACCTTCTGCGTGGACTGTTGCAAACCCTATCAGTATAGTTTCTATATTGCTCCCTTAGAAGACCTCTCTTGGCTTCCTATGAGCTATGAAATGCACCCAAATCATCCGAAAGTCCCTTAATGGGGCTGGTGGGTGATATCTGTGCATATTGCTACAGTTACTGCCGCTGACTTTGATGTTGTGGCTCTCCTTAGGCCTCAGACCAGCCTGAGTCATAACCACAGACCTTCTTTCCCATTACAGGGTTCACTGCTGCTGTCACACCAGGTGCAACACAATGGTTTTGCAGGCTGTTATACACCTCCCTTATGAACACAGCATCTCTTTCAAAATTACAGCTCTAAAGGGCTCCAGTCTATTTTGCTTACAGCCTTGCAGGCTGTGCCCCATGCCTTGCCTTACACCTACCGAAGCGTTCCCTAGTTTATGTCCCTGTATCTACTCTGATTTTATACTGCTACATTTTACAGTGCTTTTCCTTGCTGCAATTATTGTGCTTCCTAAGGTTTTGTATGCACTATGCCTTATAAAAATAAATTGAACCACTGCTCTTTCTACTGTTTCCTAGCCACAGGGGAAAGTAATTCATTTGTTTGAGGAAAGGGGTGTGGAGAAGGCAGCAGCACTAGGTCAGAACTCCTCAAACCTAGAACAGATTACACTTCGCTGAAGGCAGAGAGATCAAAATGTTTCTTCAAGCACTTTTCCAGACCTACGGAGATTAAAGTTAGAAACAGAATCGGTTTGTATATATTTCCCTTCAGCTTGTGTCACTTTATCAAAGATAGTAATTTTCAAAAATGGCTCAGTAATAAATCATAAATAAAACTTTGGGGAAACCAATGAATCTTCACTTATTTTTCAAAGAGGTTTTTAACTGGATAGCATCCCACAGATACACATGATCTTTCTCTGCATGGATATTTATTGCTTCTTCACCTGCCTCACGTGCCTTTTAATAAACAGATTAAAGTGTCAGTTAGATTCATTGCATCTCCAGTAAGAAGTAATTTTGCATCCTTCACTTAAAAACTAGTTTTGAAATGCCCCAAAGCAATTATTGCTCAGTGAATCCCAACAGACAGTTTGATACTGTTAAATAAGTGCCTAAGAGTACTGCTCTTTCCTTTTCTCAGGAACCAGAACAACAGCAATAGCACACGCAGCACCTCTAACCCCTCTGCTCTGTACGTCTAAGCTAAAGGAACTCTGCATTTACAGTGATGATCTCAAGATGTGTAAAAAAGCACTTCAAAGAGCAGTTATATAAGAGTGCAGGAGAGTATGAAGATAGTTAATAGCCAAAGCTACACTTTTTACTCTGAATATTACAGCATTTTATTTCTTGAAAAATAAATTATTTATGCCATCTTTCCACATTGGTTCCTCATAATGTAATCTTTCTAGGAGCCATTACACCAGTGTTGCTCTCCTCTCTCACAGCAGGAATTATGTGCAACTTCATTTGTAGTTTCTATTAATTACAGAAGATGGCAGTACTAAAAGTAATTATGATGCACAGCTGATTGGAAGATTACTTCATCTTTTATTCCCTCCCAGCGTGGCTTTAGAGGGGCTGCAGCACATCAAAGACAAGCCAGGCTTCAAGGCAGAAAAAATACGAGCTCTGGGACAAAGAGAAAATTCAGTAACTTCAGGTGTATTGAAAGGTTTGGGTTGTATTCAGTGGGAATAGGAGTGATTCTTTGTGTTATTTAATTATGCTCCTTATTATTAGAAATACTATTTCTATTCATTCTATATTTCCTTCAACTTTCTTCAGTAAAACATTTTGAGAGTGATGCAGAGTTACGGAAATTGCAAAGGGAAGATGGATCTGTCAGCACTGGGGACTTCGTTCAATGTGGAAAAGGTATGGGGGGATCATCCCACCATACCCAAAAGGTGGGGATCCATCTGTGTGGATTTGAGGATATGGTACTCAGGTGGTGGAATCCTCTCTTTCTTCCTCCACCTCATTCCCTTTACTTGGTAGGGCATTGAGTACTTCAGATGGAGGAGCAGAGGAGATGTCTTTGGGCGTATGAGGGTGAAGATCCCAGTAAGGGCCAATTCTGAAGGTTACAGTCTTCAACATTATCAAATGCATTTTTTCGTTTTAATTATTAGCTTTCCTAAATCCACAAGAAGTATAGGAGATGCTTTGTTACTAGAGGGTATTTTTTCCTATTTAATCCCCTGTATAAAGGTAAACAAATAATTGACTTCTGGGGATCATAAGACCATTCCTGCAAATAGCTGGGAAAATTGCTCTCTGCATTTCTGTTCAGAACCTTTAAAATGCAAATTGTGCCGCAACTGCAGAAAGCTTCAGTAATGAGACTGATGCAAAACACTGTGAAAACCTGAAACACCAAAATCAGAGTTTAGACTCCTTTAATGTCCAAGGAATAAATCACAGAATTAGAACCGCTTACATGATTTCATTATTATTTGTGTCTGGACTTCATTATTTATTTTCTTCAATGCAGAGATCCCATTCTGAGAGATAAAGACAAAAATGTAGTTTTACTACTCATTTCCATGAGAGTTAATAGCCCAGTGACTTCAAAAGGAACAGCACATTGCTCACCAAGCCTGAATTCGGTTTGCATAATGTAAAATGAAATATGCTTATGCAAAACAAATTCACATAAAAGTCTTAAAGGATGAAATCTCACAGCCATGGAAATCCCAACAGAAGCAAAAACAGAACAGGAGAAATTCCAACTCTGCTACCACAAGATTTCGCCTTTTTTTAAAGAAGTGTGTGTAAAGTGATTTATTTCTTTATGCAGGTTGTTTCTTCACCTAAACCTCCCCCATCCTGAGCGATAAGCCTGCTGCAAATAACACAAGTGAGGATGTGCAGATAATAGTAAAAATGCTGCAGGAATATAAAGGTTTTTCCTCTGAACAGACTTCAAGTTCTCCATTTAATTTTTTGTAATAATGCTTTTTATTGAATTATTTTCTGTAACTTCAAAGCTAATTCCAAGAGGAATTGAGATGGCAACTTGAAGAACAAAGTGGGGAAGCTTACTTTACATTAATCTGCAAATTGAGGCAGACAAGAGAAGAAACAACCTTGAAGATCTCCACTTATGTGCATGCATTATAGATGCACAGGTAGCCCTCAGTTTGGCTCTGTGCTCCCTATTGAATAACCTGGCTTCCAAAACAAATATTTTGAGAAATAAGTACGAAGAAGAGGGGAAACTTCCTTGAAATACTGCTGGGGTGAGGATGCCCACCATTGTTGGGCAGATTCTCTTCTTTCCTGTATCAGTGCCTTTGTGCCACACAAGGGATTCAAAACTGACTTGAAGTCAGTTTAATTAAATGCTATCCCCGTCAATCTGTCTCCTCTTGAATAAATTACATCATGATATTTTTAATCAAGGCAAAGTCAGAGCAGATTAGCCTTCAGGATCAGAAACCTGGCTGTGCCCAGTTCATCATTGCCTGGCTCTTGTCTCAACATGGAATATTTGCTGAGGGGCACCGCAAAGCACCCAACCATCATAACAGGATTCGAGCTTTAGAAAATGACGACAAGATCATGATCAGTGCAGAAACCTCCCCTTTTCATCATCCCTTGCTCACAGGTCCCTTCAGTTGCAGTCCTCTTTCTTGTCTACTTGTGCCAGGCATGAATTCATGCTCCAGGATGCTATGGGTCATTTGGAAGCTGCAAAGGGCCTGCTTTATTAAGCACATCCTCCTTCCTAAATTTCCAGTGATGCAGCATTATTGCATCCTTCCAGCATACAAGACACTTTCTTTCAGTACATCTACTGAGCATCAGACACATGAGAGGTACACCCTGTACATTGTTCTAGCTATCTGATTCTCTTACTGATATTGTTCAAACCAGGACCAGTGCTCGACCAGACCCTACCAAGCACTGCTTCCAGTTTTGCTAACCTTGGTCCCAAAGCTTCAGTGGCTGTTGGTCTCATACAACCCTTGTACTCCTGACTGTACTTGCAATTGCTGTATTCAGCCCTAGCTAGGGTCTAGACTGGGACCTCGACAGCTGAATGATCTATAGACTGTCACTCATTAATCCATCAAGTCTCCAGCGATACAGAGAAGGCAGATCTGAAGCTCCAGAATGCCAATTTCAAATGGCAAATACAAAAGGTAATTGTGCTGTGGAAGTACCTGGGGAGGTGCTGGTACGTGCGCTTTGAGTGCTGATGTGGTGTAAATGAATTACCTGCAGTCCTGTTTCAACCAGTGGTAAAGAACAAACTTTAAGAAAGAAGTGTTGTGTTTCCTTATTAAAAAGTAGGTCACAGATGTTACTCTGTGGCTTGGGAAAATGTCACCAGCTGTGAACTTGTTGTGTCATTTAGCCACTTTTAGCCATATTCAGTAAAGATGGTGACAGTAATGGGAATATAACATATGAATAGCTTCCTTTATTATAGGTAGAAATAAATGCCTATGTGTATGTGGGAGCATTCAAAGATTTAACAGAGAAATTAGGTAGCTTTCTCTTTCCCTAGTAAGAGACCCAGCATGAAAAATAATTAGCAATTACATTCTTTTAGTGCCTTTTATTTAGTTATCTCAGAGCCCTTTGCAAAGCAGAGTCAGCAGCCAAAGACGTTGATCTGCTTTGTGCTCGGTATTGCAAGGTCAATCAGTCTAGGCAAATCAGGAACAGAGTTCCAGTAACTGAACCACAGGGTCGGCACCAAACCTACAGAGCTCAGATTCATCAGGGTAAGTAGTGCAGTATCAGTTAACAAAATCTTTAACTATCAGGTGGACTTTTGTGTGTACTCAGAAAAAGGCCAGTCCTAATTATTTTTTTTCATAAACTATTTATTATTCACAAGACAAGATAATTCTACTTTTCTTGGATATGGTGATACAATTTAGGTACCAACAAGCCTCTCCTACAACTAATTCTGTACACTGCCCTTTAATAATAATGTGCTCCCTATTCCATCGCTACTGAAAAACAGTCTTAACCCCATGCTGGTTTAAAAACACTATCTACATTGCCCTTATTGATCTCATTCTTAACTTGAAAAAAACTTCTACTATGTCCCCTTGAAAAGTCTTAATAAAAAGAAACACAGCTCCTTTAACTTTTCTATATAGTCTGTTTTTCAGAGCTAGTGCAATTGCTGTTGACCTAGCCTGTACCCGCTCCGAGGTAATAATAACCTATTATTAGTGCAGGGACTGATGGAGTGCTCAGTGTTTGAAATAGTGCTTAACAAGTGTCTTATGCAGGAAAAAGCATTGCCTTTTTGTAGTTTTGTATTGGTACAACACTAGGTGTATTTTTCTTTCTGAGGCCTTAGTTGGCATGAAAACTCCAATTATTGTTTTTATACAAGTTCCCAGTCTTACTTGATTGTTCCATTTAGCTCCTATTTCTTGGGCTGTTTCCTCAGTCTTGGACTAATTATTTTACAGAATTCCTCTACCATCTGCTGGTCTAATCAACTTAATGATCCATGTCCTCTGGAAGCAAATTGCATTATTCCTCATTATTTTCTCTGCTTCTGACTTTACCATTATTCACTCTGTAGGATCTGAGGATTTGGCTCCAGTTCTTGGCTACTTATGAGGACAGTGACAACACAACTTTAGGTAGTTGTTAAATAAGGTTACCTCCAGAGGTGTTAGTATCATCTCCTAGCACAGTTCAAAGTAGCCTAAAACTGCGTGAAATAAGAGTGGGTACCATTGATCCCCGCAGCTACAATTGCTTAAATCAATGGGTTCAACAAAATCATGGCTACCGGTGTTTCGTAACCACACTCTAAATGGTGCCAGAGGAGGGGGTATAGCACAAAAGCCCATTTAGTGCCTATATGCTACCAAATACTTCTTCTACCAAGACTGACTTACAGCAATTTTATATTATCTGAAAGGTATGAAGCAGCTGAAGTGCTGTCAGAATCAAGCCCTTGTTTTTAAATACTTCTTTTGATTGTTTTGATGTAAAATTGTTGAGTGCATGAATCAGGGCCCTTAAAACTGACTCAGGACTACTCCAGCTGTAATACCAGTGAAGCAGTAAATAATTGTTCAGGATCAGAATGTGACCTTTTTTCTGTTTTGAAAGTGTACAATTCTACATTCAACAGAAATAAGATGGAGTTTCATCAACAACTGGTTTTTAAGCTAAGATCTAGGATCTAACACAGCTACTCATCCTCACTTCTGTTTCTGCAGGGGCAATTCCAGTAAACACTGACCATCAGACTCTTGACTGAATTAGCAAACCTATTGAATATGAAAAGTACTTTGTCTTACAAGATGAACACTTCACTGCTCAGGTACAGAAGTCACTGAACATATTCATAACATGTCTTCAGAATAAAAGTCTACAGGAATAAAGTTTCAGGGACTGGAAAGGGGGTGTTAGTCACTGAAATGAGTTTCTTTAGAAAGGTACCTGGATTTCCATGCATCTTTGAAAAGAGATACCTACTTTGGTTTCTTCTGCAGCAAAAAACATTAAGGGGCCTATATATTCCTACAGATAGCTTCTAAAACACCTTAGGATATCAGAAACATGGGAGCAAACACTAGCTGAGACCCTTGGGAGACCCTTCTGAGATGGGAGGTGAAACTGTATTCTCTAGGCAATGTTAAATAGCCCTCAACACCTGGGTCTGGGCGACTGAACTGAGCCCTGAGTATCACTTCAGTGTGTGTACCAAAGCCTTCTCTAACATTACATGTCGATATTCTGCAGACACTATCTATCTGTGGTGATAAACCCCCTAAAAATGGTAAACAGTGCCTAAGAAGGGCAAAGCAGTGAGGAGAAAGTGTTCTAAATGGCAAACTCTACAGTCAAGTGTTATTTTTGCGAAAGGCCACTGAAACTTCACATCCTGCCAGCCTATCCAGGGCACTGCACAATTAATACTTTTTTATCAGCTGTGATTTATAAGATCTTTTAAAATGAATAAAAAGATGCCCATTGCGCATCCAACTGCCTGGGGAGGGTAAAGCACAGATAAGAAATCAGTGTTGCATAGAGTCTCTGCAGAGAGAGCACATCCTGGTCCCAGATGAGCCTGACAACGTTTGCATTCTCACGGAGAAGAAGAGCTAATCAAAGCTGTGACACGGTTAAGTTCCCCTAAATTAGAAGATAAGGAGGAAGGGGAACTGAAGTCCCCAGGAAATTATTTGATACTTCATTTGCACTCAAGAGGCAACCCAACAACTGTCACTGTCACGCAGGAGGGACAGAAATGCAAGAGAGATGCTGATTCTTCACGATAACACTGAAGGAGCAGAGCAGAGCTGATTTGTTTCCTCGGTTTCTGTGCCCCAGAGAAATCTCACAATGACAGGTGCACTTGAAGTTGCTTTTGTTATTCATTGTTTCCCTTCCAGAACTTGGTTCGTAATCAGGAATTTAACCTCTGCTTTTCCATGTAGCTTGTTCCATAAGTAAACTTGCTGAGCTTCTGGAGCTGAGGTGAGTCTGGCAAATATGTAGCACGTGCTTTGCTTCAGAGGCAATGAATTGATGGAGAGCATGGCTTGCAGGCACCTGCTGAAGGGGAGCGCATAAGGAGATTCAGAGAATGGGATGTGTTGCTCACCACTTGGAAAGCCTGGGTTCAGGAGCTTGCAGCAGTGTGTGCCACAATAAGGAAAGAACTGCCACTGGCAGGGCACTGACAGAGAGGAATATGAGGGAAAATCATCGCACCATGATTATTTAATAGCACTAAATATAACAATATTGTTTCAAATATTCAATCCCATTTAAATGTGCATTAAAAATTAAAATATGTTTGAGGGTGGGTGCATGCTTTGAGCAACAGTATGTGAGCCCCAAGCCATTATAAAACAGGGTGGGAGTTACCTGACCTGCATGGTTCAGGTCAGGATTTCTCCTTAAATGAACTGTGTTTGAGAGAACATCTGTCTAGAAATATCTCTATTCATTACCTGCTGAGTTCCTTGCATGCCGGAATCACAACAACAACTCTTACATTCTGCCACTGCTTTTAAGAGCCTGTATGTAGCTGGAATTTATCTGGCTTCAGTTTCTACCCAGTGAATCATCATCTGCATTTGTCTTATGATTATAGAAGCCATCTATTACCAAATTTCTTTGTGAATATATGTGTGGATTCAGTGAGTCTTCTGGTGGCCTTATCTTTGCTAATCAGACACATGTAGAATGTGGGGTTCTTCAGGTTAAGGCATGTCTTTTCCTTTCACTGCTATTCCAATCTGTATGTGAACCATTTGTAATTAATACCCTTCACTAACTGGAGTACCAGTGTCACACATACCAGTTGCATGACTGTCAGATACTCTCACTTGATTTTCTTTTGCATGTGCATCCCAAAATGATACCTATAAAGATGTTTTCCCTCATTCTTGTGATGTACATTTGTTATAACTCCCGCAAAAAAATTGTTATCTTGACTTAATGTTTTGTCTGTCTCAAGAACTACATTATTGTAATGTACAATCCTCTGAGTGCTTTCTGAGTGGAACTTTCAAAGACCATGGTCTGCAAAATCGATCTCTGGAAGTGATCCTAGGAAAATGGCTTTATGGAGAATTACTGTTTCTTTTGTTGGCACAATGCAGTTAATGCTGCTAATCCTACAAATCTAACGTAGTTACATTACTCTTCATCTTTCATATTTTATTTCTCTCAAGGTTTTTATTCAGTTTTACCTTGGGATGATATTTTGCATATATAAGAAAAGGAAGGACGAATATGAGATTTTATGGCATCTACGGGAGGGAGATGGCACTCATTTAACTGTTG
The DNA here is from genome assembly GCF_028554395.1 of Pezoporus wallicus. NCBI lineage: Eukaryota > Metazoa > Chordata > Aves > Psittaciformes > Psittacidae > Pezoporus > Pezoporus wallicus. Next base: position 701,586 of record NW_026640165.1, read on the forward strand.
TCCCTGGTGTTAAGGTATATGACAAGGATAGGTAAGGAATTAAACACTCAGACGGTTCAGAGCTACTGTGATTGAAATTACTCAGAAAAATTAGTCCCATTCAAAATGCAAAATTCAAACACTAACCCTTGTGTGTAGATTTACTATGCAGAAAGATGAAATGTTTAGAAACTCAACCAGCTTGTAAAAATGCATCTCTTGGACACTTTCAGTAGTATCTAACAGACTTGTAATTATTATACTAAACAACTATCATCCTGTTCTGTGATACGTTATCATGTTGAGGTTGTGAAAAGCAGGCAGAAGGACTGAATGTACAAGTCCTTTAGCAAGGAGAGGCAGTTCTGCTAGTGGTAGTGATGGCAGCTCTTCTCCCCCTATCCTGGAGGGATAACAACTAGTGAGGTGCCAACTACCCCATGCTCATCTCACAGATAACCAGCACCCTCACAGACAATTAGTGCTTGCAGGAGGTCGAGGCAGGCATGGACACAGCCACTCACTGAGAACCAGAGCCGCACCAACTTCCATACATAAGGGCTCTGGAAAAACATGGAAAATTCAGCCAGTGATGCACATTTAAGAAGGCTTCAGAGAATTAATTGATCTCCTGCCTGGGAGCTGCTCCCTGCTTTTGTATCAATGGGTCTTTTAAAACTTAGAGTTGAGCTTGATCAAACGTTTCAAAGTTCATTGGGGTCACTGTGAATGTGCTGGAATTGTACCTGAGTGGCACTGATAACCTAGTCTAATGTCCACAGTCCTTCTGGCATTGTTCTTCCTTCCAATCAGAAATAAATGCACCACTTACTTAGAAAGGAAAAATGTTTTTTTCAGTCTGTACTTGCTATAGACTTGAATTATTTTGGTCACTTGTCTAATTATGTCTTTGAACAGTTGCAGCAGGTATTCCTCTCTTCTTTTAGACTCTTACAAAGGAGTTTTCAGGAGTTTACCTTGCTTTGGTATATTAGTTATGTATTTTTATCTTTTTCTATTTTATATTTATGTATTTTATATTAGCTATGTGAATTAGTTTTAAAAAATAAACTAAAAATCCTGCAATGATTTTGAGTCAGCAGTCACACTGCACAAAACACAAGTAAGGAGCAACTAGAGGAGGTTCAGTAACCTTCTCATGCAAGATGAAATATTTATACATCATAGCATTCAGGGAATTAGGACGTATTTCACACTGAGAAAAGAGCATCTATCTACGAATTCCCATAGGAAGCATTTAAACCTCTGCTTGAAGGCCAAATGATACCATACACTGTCCGTGTAAAAGGGCAAGGAAGAGGCAGTTGACTAAAAGGCTTTAAGGCAATCTCTCTGCAGGCAGATTTCTATGTGGTATTCCATCTGGACAATAGCAAAAAAAGCTCCCAAAACCCAAGGGTGGGGAGATAACTTTTTCCTCAGCTAAATTTTTTGAGCTTTCAGGGATTTACCTGTGCAGAAAGCCAGCTCAGCAGATCTGCAGGCTCCTAAACTCAACCTGTGAGCAGCATTAAACCTGGTAAACAGTTTCTTTCTTCAGTCTCTTTTCTGTCCTTTGGACCTATGTGCTGGTCCTGGAGATGACAGCACATGAGCTGCTGAGTCCTGAAGCCACCTGAGCTCTGCAAGCACGAGCCAAACACATGTGGGCTTTTCGGTAAGGCAAATGGCCCACATTTGATGTGGCAGCAGCGGTGTCTTAGGAGGCATAAGCAGAATGTTTAGGATGGTGAAGACTGGGATCTACCAGTGCAGGTTTTGGATTTCTGTTTTCTCCTGAAAGGTAAATGCTAGATAAATCACAGTGTGATGAGGTAGGACTGTGGCGTGCTGATAACCACCAGAGCATGGACAGTTTCTGAGGTATCCTCAAAAAGTGACAGAAAATAGCAAGTCAACTGCTGGTCTATGAAAACCTGCTGTACCAGCTCTGTATCTGGGAAGTGTTTATGGGTCTGAAAGCTGGACAAGGCTCTGTGTATGGCCTTGCTTGGAGCATGGTCACTGGTTCTGCTGCAGCACTACTGAGAAAACCATCTCAGGAGTGTGCTGCTTTCAGTCTCCACAAGCAGCAGCAACAAGTAAGGACTCCCCAGCATGTGGCAATTCAAGAGCAGCAGGAGAAATGTGTGAGAGCGAGAAGGGAATCAGACAGTTCTCCATGTGGCAAGGCAAATGTGACATATAACTACTGAGCAGTTAGGCATATCTTATTCCTCCTGTGAACCTAAGGGATAGCTCAGGTTATGCTCATTACAAGAAGCCTGCAGTCCTCCCCCAGCTTGCCAACTGCTCTTTCCCAGGATGGTGCCAGTCACTTATGGCTGCCACAGAGGCAGCACAGGATGTGACACTGTGACGCAGGGTGGGAACTCACCAGTGTGCCTGCTGAGACCAACTGTGGCCTGAGACAAGGCCACCCACTCATCAGGAAACGACTCTTCTGAGCATCCAGACATCTAGGAGGAAGTTTAGTAGCAGAAAAAGGAACAGAGCAGAAAGTGCAGTCATGGGAAAGACTTAAAATGCCTAGAATAAAGAAAAGCAAATGTGCAGACATGGACACCAACCTAAAATAAACCCTAAAAAACAAAACCCAGAAGAGCAGGCTCTGGCTCCCCTGCAGTGCACACCACTGAATACAGAAGAGGGACCAGAAGCTGCAGTGAAGCTGTCAGCTGGGTCAGGTTTGCCGAACAGAAGGGACAAGGTGTTACCTAGTGCAACAAAACATCCATAGCTGCTGCTGAAAAGTGGCTGCATCTTTGCCGCAGGTCTGAGCATCTGCCTGCAGTAATGGCCATCCCTAGAGGGAAAACTGCTGCTGCCAGGGAAGTTCATCCGCCCCAAAGGCAGGAACAGGGCTGAGAGCATGGCAGCGCTCAGCACTGCTGCCTTTTGAACTAACTCAGAGATTCCAGGATGCATTAGATAAACATCTTCATCCAATTTAAGCAAAAATAATTTATTCATAAATGTCTCATGAGAAAGGAAGCACACCTTATTCAATATTTTATGTAGCTGATATGATTAGCAAAGGATTTGTAACTCACAGGTTCGTAAACAACCTTTTTGAAACTAATGCAGAAGTGGGAAAATGGTGGCATTCAAGCTCCTGCAGAGAATGTTGGAATCGCAAACTCATGTCTCCCCCTTTTAACAACAATGTAGTATGATTACAATTTTGCAGAATTCAAACTTAAACAGGGTAAGTTCAGATTAGATATTATAAGGAAGAAGTTCTTAAAATTCTAAAAATTCAAGTCTGAGATGATAATCCTTACTGTTATCTTTGCTATTGATCTATTTAGATGTTTATATTACATGTTTACTGGTTTTCTTCATTTTCTGCAAACGAGGTAGTTCAATAGGGTCATATCAGCATTTATGAACTGAATTATTCTGTGATTCAGTTTTCACTTTTGTTACCCCTGGGCACAAATATCACTCCCATCACCAATGTTGGCCTTGGTGGTGGAGTAAACTGGATGCCGAGTTCAACCCAAAGCAAAAGCATAGATAGAGAACGTCATAAGGTCAGGAGAATATTGCATTGCTGGACTTTACAATTCCTTACTCCTTGTCATGCGTCCAGCACCCGTGGGAGCAGACTGAAGGAGATGAAAATCCAAGTGAGCTCTGTACAAAAGAGGCTGTCCACAAATAATTGGAAGTGATTTGTAGTGAGGTCTTTAATTCCAAGTCTGTCTGCTTTATAGAAGAGTTGGGATTTAATTATAGTTGTTGCAAAGCTTTCCCGACATTCTTGAGACTACTGAGCACATACTTAAAGCAGCAAATTCTGCGAACCACTAACATTAATTTTTCCTTATAAATCCTAGGAAAATGGAGAGGTTGCTCAAAACTGATGTGGCATTTTTTAATCATACTAAATGGATGGCCAGCAAATTGTGGGTCAGTCCATGTTACAGTAATTCCTAGCAAAAGAATGGGAAATAGGGATTTGTCAGAGTAGTGTGTCAGAGTGAGAAGTTCATACAGCATTTAACCTCCTATTGTGTGACATTTTGATTTAAAAATTAATGCTATCAATACTGCAAGTACTAAGTGGATTAAAAAGTAAATGTATGTTTTATGGGGTATTTCTTAAAGAGAATATACTTAATGGAAGAAGGTGTCTCTGAAGAGCTCTGCAGTGAGGAGTGCCTGGCCCAGTACTGCTCTTTTTTTTTTTTTTTTTGCAGGGGGAGAGAGGGGAAAGTGTTGGAAATGAAGTCAAAGCTGGCTAATAAAGTTTGCAAAATTCACACACTAGCAGAGTAGCAAATCATGATAAGAACTTACACAACGTGATTCTGGACTGCTATATAAACTGAACACATATTGCAGGGGGGAAAAACCAACAGAGCAAACAAACGCTGCTGCAGCCAATGACAGGATTCTCGCTGTCTTTGACAGAGACAGTATTTTACATGACATTTTTTAATAGACTCAGACAAAGGTTAATGTATCTGTGAGCAGAGATTGCAGTTCTGCCTGTGAGGACTGGGACACTGCATTAAGATAAACAGGACTGAAAATATTCATAGGTCACAACAGATCAACCAGCTGAACAAAAGCACTGGTGATAAGACTGCTGCTGCAGGGCTGCACTGGGAAACAGGAACATTTTCACCTCACTGAGCTGGAGTCCTTGGCCTGAGCAGGTCCAGGAGCACCCACCATGTTACCAAAGAGCTGAGTGGTCCTCGGCCAGATGCTTCACTTTTTCTGTCATTCATTTTGTATTTCCTAGTTAATGATGCTTGGCCCAGCCTGAACCTTTCTTCTATCTCAAAAGTCAAACGATTATTGATAAATTGTCAAAGGTTCAGAAATGAGTTGGGCGAGTAATCCAAAATCTGGGAAGTGTGTATTAGAGTGATAAAGCATCTCTGGCACCTTGGCTTTTTTGGAGTAGCAAGTAACTAGATCAAGGCCTTTATGTGAGAAAAAGATAACACCTGATACATTACAGTTCTGTCTTCTATTAGACAAAGTTACAAGAAAACATAATACCTGGAAACTGAATTTAGACAAATAATTGCCATTATATGATCTCCTAAATCTTGTTTGGGGTCTTGTCACAGGCTGTCCCTAGACACTTTTCTGCAGATGTGAATCTGCAAAACAGACCTAATATTCCAACGTAGCAATTTGACTTCAAGACCCACATTTAGTTTCTGACAAGTTACTGTCCTTAGCTCTGAGGCCCCCCAGCCAGGCACAGGAAGGAAGACTACAAAGGAAACAACCACACTGTATTTCACTTAGAATTGTTTTCATTTATGAACTGCAACATTTGAAACAGTCAGAGCCTGAAGGCAGCCTCCCTGTGCCACATCTCCCGAGCTCAGGAACACCAGCTCTTTACATCTTCTTGGCCATTTCCCATGGCGATGGCAGGGACAGAGGTGCTGCAAGCAAGAGCTGGCTCTGGTCTCTGCCCACCTCAGGCTCCTACAGAGAGTTATTCTGCATGGTCCTGAGCTAAAAACCTCCACAGAACATCAGGGAAGAGCTGCATGATGCTGATGGCCCTTGATCGCTTTGTCCCATCTCCTCCATCCCTGGTGGCAAGGTCCAAGCCAGCACTGTCAGGGGAGGGCTCCAGCCCATGGTGACATCTGTAGGACTTTCACAAGACCAAACAGGATTTGAAGTTTGACAAAAGAGCTCCAAAATTCTGAGATGTTCTGCTAAATACATACCCTAAAGACCAACCACCAGTTTTTGCTGTGGAGGCAGGGTGTTCTGGGGGAATTGTTACAACCCGTGTTTTGCAAACAACGGATCTATTATATTCATTTCTCAAAAAGACACATTATGAATCAAAAATCAATTCGTACATTGAGAATTTCTTTTTGAGTAATGGTACCAGGGGAAAAAAAGTCCCAACAAACCCAGAAGTGCTCTCTTTCAATATTTTCAACATAAAACAGTCTTGGTTTTATTTTATAACAGTGCTTCATTCTAAAATTGATCTATGTTTAGTGTTAGTAAAGGGTAAAAATATGTGAAAAGTGAGTAATTTATCTGACTGGATATTAGTTTTCCCTAATATACTTTCAGTTTGGCCACCAAACAGAAAAATCAATTATTCTCACAACTCTATTCACTGTAAATAAGTGCCTCTCTTCCAACGCACTCCTTTCCAGTTTCCTCCTCTTTATGGAGACTTTCTTTATTACCAGAAATAGTAACTTGTGGTTTTCCCCAGATAGTATCTTCTGACACTCTCACTCATATAAATTCCCCTTATTTTTTTTTTACTGCTAGTGGTAATTATAACTAGTTAGCTTATGCTGTAAGTTTCATTAACACAATCTCTATTGCCTCCTTCAGATAATGAAGCTATTAATTAAAATTGTATCTAACAAGGATCCACTGGGTATGTGACTAACTATTGTTCCAGTGTGGTTAGATGCTGGGTCTGATTATTTTCATTGTCTTTCAAAAGGTTTTCAGTACACGTTGTATTGAGCCAATCCAAGTCACTCAGAATATTTTGGACAAGATGCTACAAAACAGAGGATCATGTTCTTCAGCAAAATCAGAATGCTATCGCCCTTTCCTCCTATTGCCATTTAACCGGCAAGAAGTATGTTGGATAAAACATATACTGTGTAAACTCCTACTGTTTACTGATCATTGGCTTCATTAGCCTCTTCATGCTAGTGGGCATCTGCAGCTACTTCCCGCATCACTGTATGCCCACTTATTTTATGCAAAGAGTGTGTAACATTGCCAATTTCCCACTGTGAAAATCTTGATACTTTTTTTCAGAGCTATTAAAGTGTTGGCTCCACTCAACAGCTGTTTACCTTGGTACCACCATCAAGATGAGAAATGAGTTTGGGGCCAAAGATCATTTTGGCAGTAATGAAGTAAACATTTATTCAAATGACAGCCTGAGGCTAAAAACAAGGAGACATTCCAGAGGTCTGTTAGCATCGGGAGAAAGACTGAGAGACTACAGAAAGTGTTGTTTTATTTCTCAGGGGAAAGGGAAAATATATAACAGATTACATGAGAACTGTAATTTGGTGGGGGATGTTTCTGTTTCATCATTGGTATTAAATTTGATCATATGGTTAACAACATTAGCATCATCATCAAAAGGTAAAACTACAGATGAGATAGGAGTAGGAGTAGGAATAGGAATAGGTTAAAGACTACCTAGATGCACTCACTGATCCTGAAAATTACTGAGGGAATTGTAAATGTTACAGGCAAGAGGGTGAGGCAATATCATGGTATGCATATGGGATAAGTTTTAGAATATTAGAAAGATTATAAATAGACAAATACAGTGTCTTGTGTTTAGAAAAGGATGAGGGAGGAGTCTGAACATAAGAGAATAGAACTGAAGAAGTACAGATTGGTCTGCAAAGCTGTAACTCTTAGAATATTATAGAAATAAACAATGTTTTTTATGAATACATGGAAGATAAAAGAAGGATGAGTAACGCCTGACATGGACTTATTGAGGAACAATCTTGTCAAATTTAATTTATTCTGTTTTATTACAGGATAACTCGCCTTGTAGATAAAGACAAAGGTATAGGTGCCCTATATCTTGACTCTTCCAAGGCCTTTAATGCCCTCTTACATAATATTTTCATAGCCAGATGAGGAAAGGTTGTTTAGGTGAAGCTCCTGGAAGGTGAATGCATAGGTAGGTGGCAAGGAACACTTTAAAAAAGTAGCTACTCCTAGCTCACTGATAAATCAAATGTGTGTATCTATCTTTAGCAGTTCCACAAGAGTCTGCCTTATGTTCGGTGTTAGCCACTGCTATTATTAATGGCTTGAACAATGAAATAGGTTATATGCTTATTAAATCGCCAGATTCTATTAACCTAAGTGAGCTGCAAGCACTCCGGAGACTTACGCAGTTAAGTACTTAAGCTGTGCCCAGGTTAGTATAACTTGCTTGTCATCAGGGCTGATTAATCACATTAGCATCTTGCTAATGTGACTACACTGCTTGTGGTAGCTGCAATATCCCTGAATGGCACTGCATTATGCCACAGAGATACTCTGAAAGAGAGAAATTCCATTCTTTCTCCATTTAATCTCCTTCCCCAGACCTGCTATAGGTCAAGATGGTGATTTACTAGCAGGTCACTTAGGTACATTTAAACATTTTACCATAAATCCTCCTGGAAACACAGCAGACTTAGTTGTACCATGTTGTATAATGCCAGGGTGATTGCTCACTTTGTACTAGAATATCATCTTGTGCAGCATCAAAATCTCTCTCTGCAGCTCCCAAGTTTCCTCTCCTCTATCCAAGTATTGATCACACCCTGCATGTTCAAAAGGCCTGCATAGTCCCTAATGCCTACACTAGAAGTATGGTAATTTTCCTGCTTTTCCTGAAAATATATTAGATTGCAGGAGGACTGTGAATCTAGCAGATCAATTCCAGAGGAGTTAATATCACCTACTTTTGCCTCCCTGTTGAATAGTTCTAAAATTAGAAACAATCAGAAGCTTTACACAGCATCCTAATTGGCTTGTCACTAGGGTAAAGCAACCGGCCAGATTCTGACTTACTGGAGATCAGAAGGTCCTCCTCTTGCTACATCCTCGCTGTGTTACCTTTCAGGAAGAAATATCTGGAAATAAATGTAATATATATTTAATTGAATTAGAATGTTAATCTATTTAGAGCTTCATTTTTTAACCAGTGTGAGGTATTTTCAGTCATTCTCCACTGTGAAAAAAAAATTAACTGAAAACATCATAAATCACATCCTGACTGCAGTAATATTACCTTGTTAAGGGCAACGAAGGGACTCAGGCATTGGCAGGTACAATTTTGAAAGCCTCATCAATGTTATGATTATCAGCATAGAGTCCTTATTCAAATGATTGATGTTTATGGTAGTAAAGTTGCAGCCACCTGCATGATGCCTGGGGCTCTGGAGAGAAAAACCTAAAATGCATCTTATTGGCAGGAGAGTTTACATACTTAAACTAGGCTGGTCTAGAGAAACATATATAGGTCCTTCGCCATGTGAATTCCAGTCTAGGAGACATATCTTGATTAAACTTTTATTATATGAAAAACATGTCTAGACACCAGCCTTAACTGTACAGCTATCTTTGACGATGTACAGTATATAGCCTGCAGCACACTATTTCACAGTTCCTTTTGTATTGAATCTACTGACCCTCTGGCAAACAGCTGCCACAGCAAGAGAGGCGAAATCTCCATCACTTCAGGAGGAGTCTCTGATGGTGTCTCTGAATGGCACAACACAGCAAGCCACCTGAAAGCTCTGTCTGGGCTAATTAGCAGCACTGACAAGCAGGCTAGGCTACTGAGGCAGAGAGCTGCATAGTGTGCTGTTGGGAGCGAGATCACTTACTTAGAGAAGCCCTAAATGCTGCCATGCAGAAGGCTCTTCGCATTGCAAGATAGCTTAGCAGGCCCCAAGAGGCAGTACTTCTTGGTTGGCTGGGACTGGAAACTTTAGGTCCCAAGCTCCCAAGAGGCCCATTAAATGCTTCAGTTTAGCCAGTGTGTTTCAGAGCTGTTCTGCAACCCCTCCAAGTTGGAGAGGCTGAGGGAAGAAAGCTGAAGGAGGTCTTAACCGAGCTGTATGTCAGAGTGCACAAAGACTTATTCTCCACCATGGATCTTAATAGCTATGTTCCCACTTTCCCTGTACTTGCTTCATCGGATTCATCTGTGCTCCCACCTGTTTTACCCTCCAACTGCCACTGTTCCTCCCACTTCTTTGCAGGGAAGCCTATCCTGGATTATGAAGTCCAATCTGCTGTCACAAGGACTCCTGCTACTTAATCCCTTTCCCGTGCTTTTCTTTCTTTTAAAGGCCGATGGGATCTTTTCTTCCTTTCAATCTTTGCTTCCACATACATCCCAGGTACTTCTCACCTCCCTCACATCCTTTCCCCTTCACTGCAGCCATGGCTCCTTGCCTAACCACCAGTCTCCCACTGTCCCCCTCTCTGTTTACTGAAGTAGACTCTGTCACTTGCAGCCAACTGCCTTGGCTCAGGGTACATTTTGGAATATGTGACTTTTACCTGATGATTGCAGGAGTATATCGACTCCTGCAGCCTGCTTGTGATGCAGCTCCATCAGGGTCATGCTGTGCTTCCTGGCTCTGCCCTGCTTTATGGGTGCCCTACAGGACTCCTCCTCTGCTGTCACCAGTAAGAACAGGACTAAATTCAAGAGAAGTGGGGCAAATATTCTAAATTACTCACATTTTAAGGTAAGCCTAAATCAGACCATTTCTGGCTGAAACACTGACAGCAGCAGCAGTTTTTCTGAGACTGATAACAGTAATTCTAGTCATCCCTTTGCTATGCCTCTTCCACAGTTGTAAACACTGCAGAAATAGAAAGAAATGCCATTTCCCACTCCCTGGAAAGGAACATTTCACCAGTGCAGCTGGGCCCCAGGGGTCAAGAAAGCCAAAATGTGCAGAAACTATAATAAAAAAGACATCATATAAAAGTTAATGCTTTTTGATAGACAGCAAGAGCTCATCACTGGTGAGGCAGTCGGTTGCCATGGCGACAGGCTGCACACCAGGGCTGCCCGGGCTCCCCGCACTCCCACCAAAAGGTCTCTAACAGGGAATCACTCCCTTGCTCAGAAATCACTCCCCTGCTCCAGAAGAACATACCCGCAGCTGCTTGCAGCCAGCTCTTGAGACAAGGGAAAAACTGATTTGGACTGACACATGTTTAAGATGCTATCTACCAGTGCTGGCACCCGGTGAAGCTGTAATGAAGCCCGAAACATGCTTAGGTTACCTTGGTCATCTGTGAAATGGCACAAAAAATCCTACTTGGCCTTTAGCATTGTCCCAGCTTCAACTCGTACTGAGTGCAGGAAAGGGGGGAGTGGAGACTTTCTCCTTCTTCAGCTTTTATTTTGGATGCCCACGTGTCCTTGGACACCTCAAGACTACCATGACTTTGCCTTCCCACTCTTCCAGCCAGAGGACTGAGGTCTGTCCAAATTAGAGGATTTTGTTCTTTGGACATACCCATATCAGTTGCATTAAATGGTTATAATAGTTGTATGTAGCTATTTAAGTGGACTCAGAGTGAAATTACTAGCTGTTGGCAGGCATTGGGTGAATGTGATAGCCAGTGAGTGATACCCAAGAAACCCAGGAGGGAAGTCCCAGAGTGCCCATGTAGTCATTCTTCCATGCAGCTACAGACATGTTAGGCAGACCCCTCAAGCAGGCTGGGAAAAAAAGCCTCCAAGGCAGAGCTGCATTTTATGAGGGCTGGATAGGGGAAACTGCTCAGAGGGAGGGCAGGATGCAGCTGTGTGCCTGAAAGGTGTACCTCCCCCAGGTTTCCCTGTCTGTGACATGGTGCGTAAGAACATGGGTAAGCATGTTCTCATGTATTCTGTTTTTCCCCAGTTCCCTCAACTGTCACCCTAACAGGGTCCAGCCCCACCAAAAGTGATCATTCATTGCCACACACCTGTATGGCTATTTATTCATTAGTACTTAACTTCCTACTACCCCATTCCCTCCTCACAGGCATCCTTCTCTTCTGGGTAAGTCCTCTCTTTCTAGCTCTTCTCCAGCCATGCACTTACTCCTTCTCTCCACTCTCTCTTAATTTCCCACCACATGAATGCCCAGATGTGCATTTCTTGCCAGACATTGCCCATGGCCCAGCAAATGCATTCATCTGTCGTTTCTAACCCACTGTATCCAAAGGTTTTCCCAGTACAACACACAGTCCTTACCCGTAGCACTCCAAACAAAATGTTTAAGCAGTTCTCTACCACTGCAAATAACTGACTAGTTCCAAAGAGAAATGCTGTGATTAGAAACATTAACCAAATAATAAGCTTTTATTTTGTGCTTTGCATGATAATCTATATATATATAACAAATCAGCACATTTGTTGTCAGATAAAATGATCAATAGTAAGTTCCAAGCCAATTTGGGGCACAAAGTATACTTTGAAAGATTTTATAAAATCTCTTTAAACTTGCTTATTTTAGCCACACACACAAAAATGTTTTTAAAAACAGTATTATGGATGTAAAATCCAGCATGGAAGAGGATGGGCCAAAAAAAGAGCTGTCTGCCAATTGATTTACACCTGTTTTGTTCTGTGTTGTGTGCTCACATGCTAATTGGTAAACGGGATCCTGCCTTATCAGGCACCTGAGACAGCATCTGCTGTCCAGAAAGATCAGGATGATGAGAATCTGTTTCACCTGTTGAAGAAGCCTTTGGTGAAAATCCTGCCGTAAGACCTGGATTTTTTTAGATGAGACTAGGCTGTGCCCCAGTTAATGTCCAGGGAGAAAAATAGTAGAGGTACAACAGGGTTGTTGGAGAGAAAGGATAATCTCCCGAGGATTAAGATGATGAAAGCTTTCCTGAAGAGCTGGAGACTATCCCTGTTTGTGCCACAGAATTCTTCTGTGGTGCCAGGCAAGATGCTTAAAACTTTTAATAGATGAGCAGCAACTCAGTACAGCTCCTTCTGAGGCTTCATCTACAGAACTGCTGCAACCAAAATCCATGTGAGTTCTGCTTTGAAGAATGAAGTCCCAGCTGCCTTTTAAGTGTTCTGTCCAGAATATACCCTCAATATACCTCTCATAGAGACATGGTATTTTCTAATATTATAAAGCACAAATGTAATTGTGATAAGAGCCATAAAAACACCTCCTGACCCTATCTTTGGGTATTCTCAAGAAATCTCTGGTACCAAAGAGTGAGACTAGAGGAGTCAAAGCTCTAGAGGTATGCAACGGGAATGATTCATGTGTCCCCCAAAACAGGCATCTAGTACCACTTTCTAGTGCCTCTTTGGTATCAGAGGCCAGAAAGGACATCCTAGGACAACCAAACCAGCCACTGCCTGGACACAGGCAACTGCGTCTTCTTTGCCACACACTTTTACTCAGCTTGTGAGAAGAATCCTAGTTTCTTCCTCTACTTCTGGCCTTTTGCTTTCTTGCTTCCATACTTCCCTACCCCAGACTTGACTCTCTTTCACTGGCTTCTCCTCCAATCTCACTATTTCATCCTCCTCAGCTCCCTTGGCCCATTTCTTCTGCCAAGCACATTTCTCCTCTCCTGGCTCCTTCCCAGGTCCGTATATTTTCCTCCTGCCATACTAATTCCAGGTTTCATCTTCTTTGTGTGCACATTCACAGGCACATCATCCACTAAACTGGCCACTTGCCCCAAACCCCTTCCCCACTACCTCCCTTTTTCTCTCAGAACTTCTTGCCAAGGAGGCTGGCACTTCACTCCAACATCCATCCCTATATTGTTTGTCTTGGGCAACTTCAGGCCTCCTCTTGCCTTCTAGGTCTGGATTGTATTGTCTTCACCTCCACACTCAATGGCCCCTTAGAGGACAGGAAAGACAGGCAGCAGCCCTGGGGCCCAGGTAGCCTCTGCCAGGGGAAAACAGGACGGAGCATGGAAGGGAAAGGCCATCACTCCTCTGCTGCTTGAGGCTGGAACAAGTTCAGTTGCTCTCTGAAGGCAGCGTATGAGCAGTCTGGTCACGTGCAGCAACTGCAGTAGGAGCATGGTGAGGCAGTGGAGCATACACAGGCACCTCTGTCAGTGATGGACAAAGAACACTCAGTGGTTGCAAAATCTCCAGGAATTTTAGCTGTAGTTTGCATGCTTGGACCCACCTCCCTAAGAAAGTGAGGCAAGCGTCAGTACTGGGGGCACACACTGCTCTCGCTGCCTGTGCCTTAGGAAGCCCATGCCATGTGTGCCACGCTACTGCCCTCCAAGAGAGGAGCGCTCCCGCATGCAGGGCAGTAACAGCATCACTGCACCGAGGCAGCTCCCTTGTGCTCCCACCCTTCAGCAGCTGCTTCCAAATCTCTGACTCTGTTCCAGACATGAGTATGGGGTCCCAAAACCTGCTGTCAGGCGCTGCCCCTTCCTAGCCTCTCTGCAGTGCACTGGGGGAGGGCTGGCATGCTCTCTGCGTTGGCTGTGCCTAGTTTTTGGCAGAAATCAAGTTTGGTGAGAAATAGATGGAATTTCATTTTCGATAGTGGTTTCCACAGGAATCTTCCCTCCTCGCAGCCCCTGACGAGCACTAATATTCAATTGAGTGCAGCCCTCTGCCGGCACCGAGCAGAGCCTGCTGCGGCCGAGGTGGCTGCTCGCTCTCCAGCACCTGCTTCTGCTCCATTCCGGGCGAGGACAACCCTGAGAGCACTGTGTATGTGCCACCGATTACCGCTGTTAACTCAGACTCAGCGCATAGGTCGGGGACTGCAAATCCAAGTGTCACTGGCATAGGAATGATTACTACCAGATGCTAATTGCTCATTAATATATGCTGATCACTGCTGCATGCCAAAACGCTCAACGCGCCGAGTGCCAGGCCAAAGTCACTGGGCTGGAGCGGAGCTGCTGTTCTCCACCAGTGCCACCTCACCCACCCTCAACAAGAGCCTCATGGTGGTCTTCTCCATGGCCGCCATCCCACCTCCCGAGGTGAGGAGCAGTCTCTGATGATTTCTGCTCCCCGGGTTTAGGACTTTACCCCCACGCGGTTTGCTTCAGCAGAGACAAGGGTCTCATGGCCCGCGGCAGGAGGCGCTGCTCGGGGGGGGGGGGGGGGGGGGGGGGAGGGCGCAGCGGCAGCCCCCGGCTGAGAACGGGTCGATGTTTTGTGAGGGAACAGAAAACCGCACACACAGGTTTTAAACTTCAGAATGCGCTGCCCGAACACTGCCTCCCAGAACACGCAGTACGCGCAGCGCCGGGACCAGCTCCACCGCCCAGCCGCTGCCCGGGCCGGGAGCCCGCCGGCCTAGGGGCTGAGGGGAGGCCACGGCTGCAGCACCCCCCGCCGCCGCAGGCTCGCCTTTCCCGCCCTTGCCGCCCCTCGCCCCTGCCTCTCCTCAGGGACGGCGCCTCAGCCTTGCGCCCCTCACCCCTGCGTTGTTGCGCGGGGCGGCCCCGCCGCTGCCGCTGTGGCGGCTGTCGCCCAGCGCGGAGCCGCGGGCGGCGGCGGGAGGGCGGGCTGCGGGGCGGGCGGTGCGCGGTGGCCGGCAGCGCTGCGCCCCGATAGGCGGCGGCGGGCCGTGCTGGTGCGGCCGCTGCCGGTGCTAGTGCTGGCGCGGAGCCGCTGAAGCCCGGCGGAGGGGCTCGCGGGCTCTCGCACGCAGCGGCGGAGAGCTTCGCGTCGAGCGGAGCCAGCGGGGAGGAGGAGAAGGAGGAGGAGAGGAGGAGGAGGAGGAGGAAGGGGAGGGGGGATCTTCTCGGCGAGGATGCCCGGAGCGGCTGCAGGGACGGCGGCGACAGGAGCAGGCTCGTCAGGAGCGGCAGCAGCGGGGATGCTCCCAGCTCAGGAGGCGGCCAAGATCTACCACACCAACTACGTGCGGAACTCGCGGGCCATCGGCGTGCTCTGGGCCATCTTCACCATCTGCTTTGCCATCGTCAACGTGGTGTGTTTCATCCAGCCTTACTGGATCGGGGACGGCGTGGACACCCCGCAGGCGGGCTACTTCGGGCTCTTCCACTACTGCATCGGCAACGGCTTCAGCCGGGAACTCACCTGCCGGGGCAGCTTCACGGACTTCTCCAGCCTGCCCTCGGGAGCCTTCAAAGCCGCTTCCTTCTTCATCGGGCTCTCGATGATGCTCATCATCGCCTGCATCGTCTGCTTCATCCTCTTCTTCTTCTGCAACACAGCCACCGTCTACAAGATCTGTGCCTGGATGCAGCTGACCTCGGGTGAGTGGAAGCAGCGGCTCCGTGGAGGGGGGCTCGGAGCCGCTCTGCCCTGCCCTGCCCGGCACTGCCCAGGCTGGCCCCACGGGGGTACAGGCGGCGCTGGGGAAACTTGCGGCCGCCCGAGCCGGCAGGGGACAGGGAGAGCGGCGGGGCGGGGGGCGCGTTCCGGGGTGCCCCGCCGGGGCGGTGATGCTGGGGGGGAGCGAGGAGCACCATTGGCGTTGAGGAGCGGTGCCTGTCCCCGCCCCCCCACCCGCGGGGGTATCGGGCGTGGGCCAGGCTCAGGCTCAGCCCAAAGCGCCCGAGGAGCTGGGGCACCCGTAGAAATTGTCCGGTTTCGGCCTGCGAACCGACCCGTGCGCATCAAAAGGCCCCGGGGAGGGCTGGCGGGCAGCGGCAGCCCCACGTTGTCTTCCAGCGCTTGGGCTGGAGCTTAAAGGTGACGAGAAAATGGCAGTGGGGGCCGTGCGGACGCTTCGAGCAGGTGATGGTGGGTGAAGGAAACTGCCAGCCTGTTGAAGGTTAGCGCTGAGCCCAGGTTTCCACCTGGTCAAGGCAGAGCCCACTTCGGTTCAATGGGAGGGCATGGAGAGGTCTTTTGCTGGCCAACTGGAAGGGCAGGTGAGGTCACTGGAATTTACATGCATGAGTTTTGGCTGGGGTCTGTTCCCCCACTTCACAGGGACTTTTTTCATCTGCGCATTATGAGTTTAAAGAAAACAAAATTCATTTCAGTTTCTGGTTTTGACTCGAAGGTTTCCTGATTTCATTTGCCTTTCCCCATCACATCTAGTGTCTCCCTGGGGGAAGCTGATGATGAGGAAGAGGGAGAACACCAGGACATCCCTTTTTGCATTTCCAACACAGCTTTCCTTTTGAGTTAGTACAGAACTGGTGATTTGTGTGCAGCTGGGAGACAGAGGAGGAGAAAAGAATTGTCTGTAGACTTGAGATAGTAATAAAATCAGCTGTAGTGTGATAGAAAATATTAATTCTTCAATAATTTGGGAAAAAAAAAGAAGTCTAATATCAAATCATACCTTCTACTTGTCCTCATGATAAAACCCTGACATTGAGAAGTTTTGGCTTTGTAAGAGCAAGCTGTTTGGGAAACAGCAAAATGTCTCCTGAATAGTCTCACAATCACTTTTTCAGTCCCCTTAATTGACCTACATTCATTTCAGTTTCTGAGCAATAATTCTTCTGAGTTGTTTGCTGAGCAGCTTCAGTGTTCTTCAGTTTGCCACCTAGTCCATGAGGCTTACTGGAAATTTCTGGTTTGTATGAAACAGCTTTAACTGCTTTTCTCTGCGATGCTGTTTTTAAGTGTGTTACATATATTTTCACGCTGTTTCTGTCACTTAAGTTTCTGTATGGTTTCTTTCTTTATCACTTGGGGGTTGATCTGCAGTCACCTGAGGTTCGTAGATTTTTCCCTGACTCCAGCAATAGTAGCTTTGGGCTCTTCATCTCTGCATTGGGAATCCTCTTTGGTGCTGGTGGTTACTTTGTCTGCTGAGTAACATGCATTCTGATATGGTCTTATTCATTGTACGCTGTCCTGTCACTTGGCTCCAGGCAGAATAAACTCTTCCATGTTTGCACCACTGATGTCTTCTCTGCTCCATTAAGGACTTCTGCTTTCAGCTGTCTCCTCTTCTTACGGCTCTGCTAGTTAAAAGTGACATGAATATTCACTGGTTTGGTGTATCCTCAGCCTGGTTTGTTCATGTCCAGTATACAGTGGAACAACGCAATTTCCAAATCCGTTACACCTTCCAACATCAGAGATAATGGTACTTTATTTATATGGTTCCACTGCTTCATGCCAACAGAAGTGCAAGGCAGATAAAAATGAACCAGATTCCTTTACTGCATTTCTGCATGGGTGAAGAATAATGTTTAGAAACCACTGCATGCAGCTGATATACAGGAGCCCAGCCGGTCCACACCATGCTGCACGTGTGCGGGTGTGACACTGAAGATATGTTTTCAGGCAAAATAACACAGAATTTTTATCATCTCCAAAGCTAGTAGAGGCACTGTTGATATTAAAAGTCAACAAAAGAAGTTTTACATCAGCAATGGAATCATTTTTCAGACTGCTTACCTCTAAAATTAAAATATTAGGGGAATACATGTATAGCCAAGTGATTATTGGCCACCTTTTCTGGTTTGTACATGAACGCCCTGCAAGAACTGGAGCAACACTGGTGTTGAAAGAGCCTGACTTTGTTGTTTGCTGAATGTTGTATCTTAATTCAGCATTTACCTGACTCTTCATTTATGTATTAGCCAAAAAAAAAAAAAAAAAGTTTCCTCAAAGGAAGAAAAAGCTATCAGAAAATCCATGTTGGTTTGGGTTGCATCCTTTGAAGAAGAAAGCAAAGGTGGTGGGACAGAAGGAAAACTTAGAATGTGCAGGGCAAGAGAGTTGTAACGAGTTCTGACACCTTTTCTATGAGCTATATGACCTATCTCCATTATTATTTTACTGTTCTGACCATATTAAGTAATAAGCTTAAGATGCTTATCTCACAGATAACAGTATAGTAATATCATCTACATAAGCATATAGATCTGTGTTCAGTTCTCTAAACTTGAAGTTGTAAAATAAAGAAGTATGTGAGTATAGCTTTGATTTTGCTTATTATTAGTAGTGTTAGCATTCAGTTAGATCATATAAGAATACTTCAGATTTATGTTATTTAAATCTCCTTATAAGCCAGTTTTTCGCCATGGGATCGTGCTTGGTTTGGGATTGCAAATAAAAGCTTAGGAGCTAATTTCTTTTAAAAAAGGCTTTGATCACATTCTGTCCTGCATGAGTCATTATAAATTGTCAGCATGATACAGCTCTTGTTTTGAAGAGGTGTTTTTTAAATAAGGAAATGATAAACAGTATCTCGGACACATGCGTTTTCAATCCTTGTTGCTGTCTAATCATGTCTATGACATAATTAAGCAGAAAAATCCTCAGAAAAAAAGCTATTTCCTTTGTGTATGTAAGGCCAGCATACATTTGACTCCCTTATGATTTTGCCATGGCTTAGGCTGCTTTTCTTGGTCCTTGTGCATAATGCTGTAAGGGTGCACTTGATATCTTGAGAGGTAGTGTTGGCAGTCTTGTTCTCCATCCCCTAGCCTCCCCTTCGTCAGTTCAAAATGATACATATGAACACTTACCTGATCTAAACAGCGGCATGAACACAAACACTTGGTGACAGCATTAGAAATGAGGTATTATTGCTCTTTACTGCCCTACATCTAGTTTGCAAGAAACCTCACAAATAAAGATAATGCTTGACATTTATTCCTTTTGTAAGTTAAATAAATTAAAGGTTTCAGTTCTGTCATTGTGACTTTTTTCATTTTCAGACATTTATCATTACTTATTTCTGCATTCAACATTGCAAGTTACAGGAAAGAGAAAAGCAAAGAAAGTGAAAGAAAGGCATAAAAGTGTCCCATGGACAAGTAGAATGAAACCCATGTACATGTTTTTCAGGAGATGCGTGAGTCCATGCCCACAGTAAGAGGACAGTTGAAAAAACACCAACATAAAACCTTGTACTTTGTCAAACCAGAGGCCCGTCTAGTCCTGTGATGTTGAGCAGTGGTCTGTAATGTGCACCCATGAAGTATCAGAGCAGTAAAAGGACATTTTGCCCTCAGTACTCTCTCTCCTCCAGCGCTTCTGTTCAGGAACTTCTGAGATAACTCCTGGCATTTAAAAGCTTTTGCTGGAATTTCTTTTTTATTACTTTGGTCACTTTTTGAACCTGTGTAAACTTTTAGGGGTTACAGTGCCCCAGAGCAAGGAGTTCCGCAGCTTAATATATGTTGTGTGAAGATTCAGTAGGGATTTTTATGTTTTAAACTTGCCCATTTCATTTGATTTCCCCCACCTCATGTTAGAAGAGGCTGTAAACAGGGGACTCCCAGACACTTTCCCTGTCCTGGTCCTGATTACACCTTTGCTGTATCCCCTCAGCTATCTGCTTTTGAGACCTGATGAATCTTTGGCTTCTTAGTTGTTCCTTAGTTGTTAGGTTTTACCATAAATGTGATTATCCCTGCTGCCCTGCCTACAGCCATGTCCAGTCTACTGTATCCTTTCAGAGGCAGTGGGACCAGAACTACATGCAGTATTCAAGACAGACAAACTAGCCATTTATACAGTGGTATAATACTCTCTCATTCTTTGTTACTTTCCAAGTAATTTCTAATACTCACTTTTTCATTGTTAGTAAACAGTAGACTAATGTTTTCACAAAGCTATCTATTACAACACTAAGATCTCAGTCCTGAAGTAGTAATGGAGCTTGGAGCTTGGAGCTCCATTACCTTGGAGCACATCATTTTGTTAGATATTTTCCCCTCAAAGAAATGACTTCGTATTTGTTTATCTACACTGACTTTAATTTGCCTTTTTATTGCCTAATCACTCAGTATTGTAAAGTCTTTTGTCATAGTCAGCCCTTATCTTAGCTACCCTGAATGAATATCAGCAGCTAAGTTTGTCACCTCACTATTTATCCTGTTTTCCAGCTCATTTATAAATAAGTGAGCAGCTCCCAGGTTCCAGCACAGATCCCTGCAGGACTCCACCATTGACCTCTCTCCACTTGCAAAATTGACAGTATTCTCCTACCATCTGTTTCTAATTATTTATCCTTGCAAGGACATTTATTTTTATCCTCTGGGAGGTTAGTTTTTTCTAAGACTTATGTATGACAGATTCATCAAATGTCTTTTGGAAATCCAACGCGACTTTGTTAATAAAAATTTCCATGGTATGCATTACTTTTTACTTCTTTGGAATTTTGTGGAAAATGACTTAAAATGTATGTGTTGATCCAACCTTACTCCCTTCCTTTCATCACACAAATATGCCGTGTTTGTGCACGTGCTGGCATACTCTGTTGTTGCCTTTCATAGTTCTTACCAATTTATGTGGTACAGGTGCCAGTCTTTCTGTGATTCACCAGGTTTTCCCTGGATCTGTTTTAAACTAGTTTTTAAAACTGGTTTCATATTACTCAGTTGCTAGCTCTTTGGAGCCAAAGCAGCCATAAGGGAGAGGTTATTAGATGTCACAGTTAAAAGTTCATTTGAAACAGGGAACTGTTTCAGAATGAAAAGGTGAAATTCTTCATGGCAGCTGTGTGCTGTGTTGTTTGCCTTTATACTTGAAATCAGTCTGCAGGACCAGGTGACTTTTATATAAGAGTCTTAAAAGGCTTGACCTTGATGCTCTCAGGGCCTTTGTTGCTGCTGTTTGTCAGATGTTGCTACAGGGGTAAATTCCAGAAGGCTAGAAAAAAAAGAAGTCTTGTGCCAGTGTTTGATTAGGGTGTATAGTGAAGTCAGGCAAGGACCTTGTTTGTAGCCTTGGTATCCCTAACAGTTAGTTGGGAGGGTAATATGCATTTATGGCTGCTGAACTTTGCAGTTGGCACAGAAATTGTTTTATAAATTATAGTAAGAATAGCTAATTCCATAGACTGTTTTAGATATCTTAATAATCTGGGCTTGCTTCAACAGCCTGTATTTTTTAGTACACCCAATGCAGTATAAGACTTCTGGGGATCAAAGTGTAGGAGGTGTCCTACTGATGGGAGAATTATGGAAATTATGTGTTATGGAAAACAGTTATTTAGAAGAGAAATTAGAAGCTGTGGTAGATGGGCATCCAAAGTGAGCTCTCGCTGCAGTGCTGCATTTAAGCCTAATGTGGTCCCTAAATATGTATGTGAAAAATGGGACTGTTGTTGCCCACAGCGGTTCCCATTCTGTCCAGGTCAAACATCTGTCAAGACTCCCTTTCAAGTATAAAGTAGAAAGGATTTCAGGACTGATTTAAATAAATTAAAGCAGAAGAACTAAAAAGATGAATTTCCTTGCTATTCAAAAGAAGATTAAAAATTGACAGATTATGGCATATGAGGACCTTCGGGGGGAGATTTCAAGTCATGCAGTGCTCCTTAACTTGACAAATGCTGTGTTTGGAAGCTGAAGTTACACAAATTTGCATTAGCCATGAGGTATATACATTTGTAGCCTGTTAAGTTACATTTGTTAATTATCTTTACAGTGGTTTCTTCTTCACTTGAAGTCTTAACATGAGATTGAGTGCCTCTTTCTAAAAGGCATGGTCTAACTCCCCAGAAGCAAAGGACCTTAACCCACGCTGCTGCCAGCTTTTGTTCCCTCCATGTACCCCGGCTGTAAAGTGAGAGGCACACGGGAGGCCAAAGGGAGAGGAAGGGAAGTCCAGGAACATTGAGCAGGTTTTTGAGCTGGGTTTCAGCATTGATGCTGACTTTAATAAGAGCATTAACACCCCCACCCCATAGCAGGGTGATGTGACTGAGGTCTGTGAGCAGTGGTGGGTATCATATCCCAGGGAGAAAATTCTGAAAACACAGAAATACTGGGGGTTCTGACCATGGTAAAATGCAGATTGCCCTCACGTCTTTGTGAAATGGGGTGCTGGAGCTGTGCATGCAGGCAGGGAGCAGGGAAAGAGCTGAGTGCTCTTCTTGTCAGTGTACTGACTGCCTCATCCAGCCTATAAGGACTCTCCTAATTCAGGAGGGCCTGGTGCAGGTGCCGCTTTTTCCCAGAGGAGAATTCATGCTGCCAATATGATTTTCTCTGTTCAGATCCAGAAGAAAGTTTCCCTTAGGGCTTAAGAGAGATCTTCAGGGCCACCCTCATTCATGACCTGGGAGTATCCCATGGAAGCCTCTGCTCTGCTTCTGTCACGCTGGCTGCGATGAATATTGCTATACTGGTTTGGGAAGTGCTCATGTCCTAATGTGAGTTGGAAGGGTAGCTGGGTAGGTTGGAAAGGTGAAGAACTGAAGGCTTTATCCGGGAGTTGTGTGTGAAAAAAGTGATGGGGGTGTGCAGCCTTTTCAGTGTCATTACATTGTTTGAAGTAAACATTTTCATGTATTTCATGCTTTGGCTATAAAAATGAAAGTAAAAGGTATGTGCTGTGAACAGTGGAAATGAAAGAATGCTGTGCCTCCGACTCCCCCCTCCAAGTCATTACTTTCCCTAAATATCCTGTGGCCACAGTACTGAAAGTCTTCTCCTGCATCGTGTCATCCCTTGCTTTCAGTAGCTAAACTGTCTGACTCCTCACAGGCTCTTCATCTGTGTAGCTGACAGGGACACACCATGTATTATAGCTGTCAGAAAGCTATTTGTATGTTGATTTGATGTCCTCAAGTTGCCACTTAGATTTGTTAAAGAATAAACTATCCCTGTCTTTCCACTGGTGGGAATTTGGGATACTTTCTGCTCTGCCCAGGCACCAGGTTTTTCACAAAACTTGCAGAAGTTTAGTATCTTGGAGCCTTGTGGTATCAGTCAAATGTGCTTGAGATTGGTCATCAGGCTCAAAATGACACAGCAACATCAGTTGCTAAACCTGGCTAAAATGTATCATGTAAGAAGTGTATATCATTTATTTTATGAGTGACTTGAGATTTTGATAGCAAAACTCATTTTTGAAGGATAAAGGTGTTTTGGGAATGGAGAAGACATATTTTATTTTGTTTTAGAGTGTAATAAAAATTTCACCATCTTGTAACTCTCCCAATTGCCTTTTATGAACATCCTGGGGACTGTGGTCCACTGTTTGAAAAACACTAAGATACCAGAATAGTTAGATGTAAAAGGAAATGCATGAAGTTATTCAGGGAATTTGAGGACAAATTTCATTTCATTGGAAATAAAAAAAATGTATGGAGGGAAGAAAGGAGGGGAGAAAGAAACTGGGAGAGAATGTAAATGAGGAGAGTACCACCTATTGAAATGTGAGGAGCTGAGAACTTGAATGCTGTTTGGAAAGAGAAATGGGAGTGGGGTTTGGAAAGCAGCTGGTGTTGGTGCAGCTCTACTTTCTTGTACCTGAAGGGGCTTCACATAAGATATGGCTGCTGCTGAGTTCTTTCCAAAATTCCTTCTGAAAGTTGGTTAAAGAAAATTCCTATATGGGAAAATGAAGCCAGGAAGAGGAGAAATGTGGATATTACCAGCAGTAGAAGTCGCAGAATAAAAGAAGGCTAGATTTCAAACACTAAGGTTATTTTACCTTTTGAGAAGTGAACCTTTTTAGCACTGTGGTATAAACAGCATTAGCTTTGATCTTGCAAACACAAAGACAGCAAACATATCAGAACAGAAAATCTGTGGTGTGATCAGACAGTGTGGACTCAATATTTGAAAACTAACAAGATCTAGCTGTGTGGAATGGCAGGGTCACAGTAGTGAGGCATCACAAAGGGAAAAATAAAAACATTTCTGCTCAGAAATGGTGAAATGAAAACACGAAATGAACAAGCCTGAGAAGTCTGCAGAATTTGATAACATCGGTCGCTATCAGCAGTGTTAAAAATGCAGTGACAGCATGACAGAATGAATAGCTGGAATATGCATTGCTGTGTAGAACAGTGTGCAAATCCCAATTACTAAGAGAGAATTACAGCTAGAATCCTTAAGAAGGGGAATATAATAGACTTCAGGATCTGCCTATTCTAAGAAAGACATTATCTGTCTTCACACTGGCATTCGGAGGTGCAGAAGACTTGAAACAAGCTGGCCTTGGAATGAGAAGGTCGTATGTAACAGGGGAAAAGGTTCCTTTATTTTCTTCTTGAGAAGACAGATGCAAATTTATGAATTTCATTGATTTTAAAAGGTGGCTGATGGCCTCTGTGGAGAGCCTCTTTGACACAAGCACATCATGTGCTATTTCGGAGAATATTATTCAATCAAGTAATTGAGACTGCATCAGAAGAAGAGAGCTGCCGAATAAATGGTTTGAAATAAATTATTACAAACAGTTGATGAGTTGTCACACATTCCACTTATTTGTCTGGTTATCTTTCAGATAGGAAAAATTTATAGAGAAGAAAGCTAGACATGCTGTACTTGGAAGGTCAAAGACAAATATTCTGAGTTGAGAGGTTTAAAAAATGCTACTTCTGAAACCTAGACAGGTTCTTTTGTTTACTGCTAAAAGTCAAAAGTCATGCACCTTACTTGTAGAAGTTCATTGGATAAGGTGAGTGATCTCCTGTGATTAACATAACCAGAATGTGACTGGTACTGCCATGGTAGACTGTACCTCTGCAACCTCCACCCTACAGTACTTTATTTGTCATGATGAACTTTATGTGCAGCTAAAGTGTGAGTAAAATAGGACAAGGTCTCTTAAGATCAGGGAAGATTTTAGCAGGAAGGAGAGGAGGGCTGGCCATAAGCAGTGTATTTTCCTCTTGTCTGACCTCCTGCCTCTTCCTCTGCAATAGCAGGCTTCTGGAGTGGCTGCAGAAAAGCAAATGCTCCTCTGCTCTTTGTAACACAGAGTCTCTTGATGGGGACAAGGGGAGTCTTGAAGAGGGTTGTTTTGTGGCAGCCCAGATCATAGAATCATAGAATCATAGAATAGTTAGGGTTGGAAAGGACTTTAAGATCACCTAGTTCCACCCTGCCTGCTATGGGCAGGGATACCTCACATTATACCATGTCACGCAAGGCTGTGTGCAACCTGGCCTTGAACACTGCCAGGGATGGGGCAGCTACAGCTTCTTTGGGCAACCCATTCCAGTGCCTCACCACCCTGACAGGAAAGAATTTCTTCCTTATATCCAATCTAAACTTCACCTGTTTAAGTTTTAATCCATTACCCCTTGTCCTGTCACTACAGTCCCTGATGAATTGGCCCTCTCTGGCATCCTTGTAGGCCCCCTTCAGATACTGGAAGGCTGCTATGAGGTCTCCACGTGGCCTTCTCTTCTCCAGGCTGAACAGCCCGA
This sequence comes from Pezoporus wallicus, assembly GCF_028554395.1. NCBI lineage: Eukaryota > Metazoa > Chordata > Aves > Psittaciformes > Psittacidae > Pezoporus > Pezoporus wallicus. Next base: position 727,181 of record NW_026640165.1, read on the forward strand.
ACTTTCTTAGCCTGTCTTCATACGGGAGGTGCTCCAGCCCCCTGATCATCCTTGTGGTGTCCTCTGGATTTGCTCATGTCCTTCTTATGTTAAGGGCACCAGAACTACACACAGGACTCCAGGCGAGGTCTCACAAGAGCAGGGGGGCAGGATTACAGATGACAGCATCTGTAGGCCTGAAATGCCTACATAAATGATCTTGTGCTTCTTGGAGACTAATAATCTTCAAAGTTAGGCTCAGACATTTCTGTTTCAAGTTATCTCCTCAGCTTGCCAGGGCCCAATAGAGGGATGTGGTGTCTCTGCTTGTACCTGCAAATTAAGCGTGCCCAAAACTACCCTCTGGTACAGTCAGCTGGCACACTGGCCAGTGTCCATACTATTGCATTTTTTTTACCATTTAAAACTGGGTCACCAGACTCATACTGCCTATTGGGACCCATTCCTGGCATGTCCTAACTTGCAAACTGTGCCCTGGCGATATTTTGGAAGATGGTTATTTTGGAACAGACTAAAACCACTCCTGTGACACATGCTGTGGGACAATTCTAACGATTTAATAGTGTTGAGTTTCAGTACATGGGAATACTCCCTGGCACTGCTTCATTTTAGCTGTTTACATAACCAACATGTAGCAAAGTCTCAAAATGAGGCGCTCCAGAATTATCTGTGCAGGAAAGTTAAGGTGATGTGGGATTTAGTCCTTTAATTTAAACTAGTCTATAACTGGAAGTGCCATTGTATTAATTTCTGATTTTATTTGTTTAAATTAACAATAAAAAATCTGGATGAAAAATTTGCATGAAGTGTAATTAGCTTTGAAACTAGACTTAGCAATGACCTTGAAAAAGAAAGATGTTTGCAACCTTTGGCAAGAGGAAGAAGTGATCAAAAACATAGGACGAGCTACAAAAAGTGTTTTTCACATACAGATTGTGGGAGAATGTTACCCATGAGCCTAAGAATCATAAATAAATCTTCTCTCTGATGCAGACTGTATGTTTCAAAATCAGATTTCCCCCCGATATCTTCAGCTTGGCTAGTACCTCTTTGAAGACTATAAAACTGTTGTGCATTGAGTCTTTACTTGAGAGATGTTCAGTGTAGCTTCACAAAGGGTTAAATTCAAAGTGTTAAGATTAATTCCATGAGAGAAGTCTTAGACTTTCCATGAAATGAAGTTATTAATCCTTGTAGCTTTATGTTCCGCTAAAGAAAGTTAATTATTACTTAGTTGCTGTGTCTTAGTATTTAGCCTTCCTATTACTGGTGAAGTTATATTAGAACATCAGTAAAATAAAAAGCTTGAAATTGCAATTCATGGTCATTATACTAGGAAAATAGAGTCTAAAATAGTCCAAACTTGCTGATGGCTCACCAGCCACAATTGCTTGCATTTGCTTCATGTCAGGCATTTGTATTTGATCAGATTCATCATTTAGTGTGGCATCATCACCTGGCTCATCAACAGTCACTTCCAAGTTGCCACTTCACTGATGTCAGCCTTGAGGAGTGAGGTGATGGTAGTAAGGACTCACTGGTGCGCTGGAAAGCCATGCAGCTGAGGATGGATAACAAGGAGTGAAGCGAGGACCTTGGTGTATCTGTTCACCAAAGAATGGCAATGGGATGTCAGTGTAATGTGACTGTGGAGAGGGTATACATGATCATGTATTTTTTAAGTATTTCCAGATGATTTAGGGCAATGTTAGCGTCATTACGTGATGCACTATGATATTTCTTGTGGGATTCTGGACACCGATGTCCAGTTCTGCCTGAGACAGCAATAGCTGCTAAAAGGAAAACAAGTGAGTGGTGACATTTCTTGCAAGGAGAAAACCAGGGAAGCCCTGGTTAGTCTAATGTAGAAAAAGGAAGGTTGATAAAATGTCCATGATTGCTGTCTAAAAACTCATGGGAAGGGATGAAAAACAAGAGGAAAGGGAAAAAAAAAATTTAAGCCAGTGATTTTCACTTTGATTTGATTTGATTTTCGTTTGGAAAATGTGTAGTTTTCCAAAGATGATGGTACATGCTCTGTAGCATTGTTAGAGCAAATTGAAGCTTGTTAGGCCTACTCAGAAGTAGTAGTCTCAGAAGTAGTTTATGAGCCCATGGATCCTAGAGTGAAAACTAAAAATTTTAAACTCGTGGCTGACAGTGGGATAAGAACAAATGGGTATTATCTACATATAAATCACTTCAGCCTGGAAATTTAAAGAAGGTTTCTAACTATTAGAGCAGCAAGGTTCTGCAACAGCTTTCTAAAGGGAGGAGATTTTGTAAAGTACTGAGCTGTACACTGGAAACAGATGAATGTCTGACAGATTACAGAATGTTTGTAACAGCATGACTTGTTCCCCTCTTTCCCATTTCTCAGAACTAATTCATCTGAGTGAATGCTGTTTTCTATTTTACTCCCATTTTTTCCCCCTTTTTTTTTATACAGTATCAATCCTATCTCAGTGCCTTCTAGGATTAGAAACAGACAGTGACTAAGATCTGTAGATCTGTCCAGTGGGGCTCCACTCCTGCCTGGCATGCTGACCAAACAAGCAAGGGTTTTCCTTAAATTCCCAGCAAAACTGTAAAACAGTGTCAACAACAGCTGCTTCAGGAATGTGCTTTACAGTTTGTAGTCAACATTTTCATGTAACTTGGGTATTTAATTGCGTTTAAGAAAATTTAATGTATGTCAGCTAACTACGGATGCTTAAAAGTTAAAGTAGTTGAAAAATGCATCTTTAAAATACTGAAAAATACCAGGTTTTAGGGAAAATAATTTACAAATTATCAGTTTTATAACTCAGGTCTAGTTTTGCTGAGGATCTTTTCTTGAGAAGTTGTCCCTTGTTACCTTTTCATGCACCTAATTATTTTATGATGCCATGCTGCTATGTAAATGATCTTCCTAAATAGCTAAGAAACACATAAAATCTCTTAATCTTTTTGAAGATGATCATGTTGACATGCCACTGGATGCTTCATTGTTTGTGTGAATAGGTTTGTGTTGAATGCATTGGATATTGTAGAAAGAAAGGGCTTATCAAGTGGTCCTTGCTCATGCAGGACAGAAAGTGGAGCAACGCTGAGTTCTCTGGTCAGTCCTTGCTGCCTTCTTTCCTGCCTCCTGTGGCAGCTTGAGAGGGAGAGGAGGGAGCAGTTTGTCAATGGGATAAACAAGTGTTCAGTGCATCAAACAACTGTATATAAGTCACACCCTGAGCTTCAAATGACACTCTTTTGATCTTGTGCATTGCATGCAGTGTGCATACTTAAAAACATCTGTCTGGGATTTTATACCCTTAGGGATAGATCTGCAGATACAAGTATCTGGGTTCAAATTTAGCCTTACTGACTTCAGTGCATGTCTGTGTGAACCTAAGATGGTATATTTAATAGCTGAGTGTTCAACATATAGCACAACATTTTGTTTAGTTTTAGTTGTTTGGTATGTTGGAGGAATCATGCCGAGGCAGAACTGAGGTTGACTGGGAAATTTTAACTGCATTTTTGTCTCTTCCCAAGAGGTGTAATTATTTTTATTCCCTGAGGTTGCTTCTTCCCAAATCACATCTGAACCAAATGCAAAACATGCTTCTACAGACAGCTCCATTTTACTTTGTTACAGCAGGTGCTGTGTAAGCATAGATACAACAGCAGGGATGTGCCAGAGAACATGCCGTGAAATACCTGACTACACAGCTGGCTTAGCTGGTCAGACTGCAGTAGGATGGTATCGCCATTGGCCTTGGCAGACTTATCGTGGCTCTGACAAGGCCAATCAAGTGTTCTGCAGTGAATCCAGGAGTGTTCAGGGTCTTAGGATATGATGTCACTCTGTGGAGGCTGACCCATCAAGCAGTTGCCTCCATCTAGGTGTCCATGGTTAAAATGCTTCAAGGATCCTGTCTGACATCTAACTGCTTTTCCAGAAGCACACAGGTCTTCTACAGGTTCTCTGTCATCTACACATGGATATCTCATAAGCAGTAAAACAGCATTCAGTGGCATTAGGTGCCAATGTGCTGGCAAGTGAATCAAACCCTTGCTTCTACTCTTTAACTTGCCTATAGAACACATTCATTCATGTTTCTCAGTCTGGAGCTGAATCCCGCCCACTGTGGTTATGAATCCAGCCTGATCTCAAGCACCTTACTGGCCCTGGATATGAGCTGTTCTGGAAAGAGACAGCATGCGTGGGTGGCATGGCTGTTCTGTCATCTGGAGAAGCCTTCAGCGATGCTGGAGTTGACTGAGTGCCTGTACAGCCAGCTGAAACTGCCTGCCTTGGCCAGTGGTCTGCCACAGAGCATTGATGGGGCTGACTGTAAGGGTGTTTTAGTTTTGGTGAGTGCCTTTTTAAAGTTAATCTTCCAGTTGTCCTAACTTACTATAATTTGATTCACATTGTGTAGTAGTCTTGGGATATGCAAACTGTTGCTTTCTAAACAGATTGAACCAGATGTCCTTCAGGATTACACCTGATGTACTTGGACCACAAATGCGTGTGCCTTCTACTGGACCAGACTATGGCTGGTCCAGAGTAAAACCTCATATGTTGTGAATATTAGGTCCTAAGTGCTGTTTCACTTTTTAGATCCATTTTGTTGCAATACGCAACTTGCTAATGTAGATACAGGCTTTTATATATTGTATTTTATTAAATTAGGCTTGCCTGTCTCTTGGATTTATAAAGTTGAGTTTAGGGTGATTAAACAAGTATTCTGTTCTAAGTTAGCATTATACTGTCAATCATAGTTCCTTCTCAATGTGTTTTTGCAGGGATTAAAATAAAGCCACAGTGTCATAAATGCAGGCATCAGAAATATGATAAAGGAATTTGAATTACCTGATGCTGAAGGAGATTAGTGGATACTGTATGAAGAGCTGCAAAATAGGTTTTGACAATTGCTAAACAAAGCAGTTGTTATTTATTGCTTCCATTTAACATAGCATGACTAAAAGTTAAGTTCTAATCATGTAAGTGAATGCCTCATCTCTCCTGAGCTTCAGACATACCTGTGAAAGAGGAATAAATGCAGGTGGTAATGCGTACCTAACATCATTTTCTGAAAAATTTTAATAGTCTGAAATGAAATTGCATTTATATTTTTTATATAGGTTCTGCAGTGCCTCCGTGTTTGATGCTGTATCCTCAACAGACATCGTGATTGATAGGTCATTAATTTGTATGTGTATTTAGCCAGTTGAGAATAGGAACAAGGAAAGTAGTTGTAAATGAATGTTTTCTTTTGTTCTGTAAAATAATGTGTTTAAATTGTGATTTCTCAAGCTGTTTTGGAGTACAGTATGGTATTATTATGCTGATCTGGAATCTGTTTGTGTCACTGAAAAACTGCCTGTTTGTTTCAACAGAATCCATCATTTGGGCAAAGGGTTAAGCGCATGCTTTGATGGGTTGGAAATATGTTTTAAATGTTTGGCTTAATTGAAATCCAGAAAAAGTACTCAGACACTTGAGGTTACGAGTGTCAATCAAATATTTCCTGTATATTCTTTTCCATTATTTATACAAATATGTGAATTATAATAAATAATGAGGCAGCAGATCCATACCAGAAAACTAAAGGGTTAACTTCTAAGTACCATTCAGCAATCCAGACTTGTTACTGAGCAGTCTTACTCTTGCAAATAATCCTATTGTGTCTATGCCATTCAGTATACAGAGGTGCTATTAATTCTTCTATTATACCCAGTTAAGTCTTTTCATTGCTACATGGTCATTTCGTACATAACATGGCTAGCATGGAGTCATATTAGGGTGCAGTAAGGTGGGAGTTAATACATATATTACACTGCTGCAGAGCTTAGTGAAGGTTAGCGTGAGTGAAAGGATTTCATTACTTATAGCTAGTATACCAAATTGTCATGTGTTGTAAAATGTGTAAGTACATAATATCTAAAAAGGTCTACAGCAAGAATTGCCCTAGCAGCAGATTAGGGAGGGAGCCGTAAGATTAGGTATAATATCATTCTTTAGAAAGTACAGAGTAATGTGAGTATGGGGTTAGTGCAGTGTGAGTCAGTCCCCTGAAGAGCGAATAGTAGGATCCAGTTGCTGTCTGGTGGTGTAATCAAAGAACATAGGAGTAAAAGTAAAGTGTTTGTGCAATTAAGATTATGAAGATAAACTGCTACTTAAGCAACTAGACAGGTGGCTGTCAGTAATGCACTTACATTTCTTATCCACCTAAATAATTTAAGCTTCCAAACTTCATAGTTATCCAAAACAATGTGAAACCTTACATTCAGGTTGCTGCCTTCTGTCCCTCCTTCTCTCCCTTTCCTTTGCATTTTGTGTTCCCCCAGCTGAGTGCGAACCCCATAGAGCAGGGTCTGGATTTGATTTGATGTTTGAACAGAGCCCAGCACAAGCTGAATCCTGATTGTGGCCTCCAGCCTTGACTGCTGTACAAATTGCAATGAAAATAATAATTACGGTTTGGATTTTGAGTGGTGTGAGTAGCATGAGCTTGATTAGCTACCCAGTTTGCAAGAGGAGTAACTGTGTACTGAACAGAGCCTGCTGTGCGACCTTAGGTAAGTCATTTCACCTTTCAGAGTTTTCCTGGCTGTAAAATGATAGTGAGATAATTCCCTAAAAGGTGCTCTGCATGGGCTTTTACTGCTGCAGAGAAGTGATTGCATGTGGGTTCTGGATCTGCTTTGTGCAACATAGCCCCTGACCCTTAGAAAAACTCAGAGATCTCTGGGCGATCTTACTAGTAGTCAGTGTAAACAAAGAAAAGTGGTAATTTCCTAGAATAGGAAAAAAGCAAAATTAAACATATTTGTGGATGTACAGCACTGTGAGCAGCCATCTGTAGGACGATAAATAGTGGCATACATATATAAACATACTGGGTTGTCATTCCAAACAACATATTCTGTGTGTTTATCTCTGCATTAATGAGGTACTCAGCTCGGTTTTGACATCTGTCACTTTGCAGTCATGGCAGTGCAGTTCTGAACTTGACAACAAAATTCATGGGGATTATTTAGCCTTTCATTCCGTGCACTGCAAGTACATGTGATGCAACACATTTGGCCAAACCAGGTTTTCCCCTTGGATGAGAAGACCAAAATGACTGTGTAACATAAGCAGATGACATAGCTTGAAATGCATCAGTTCAGGAACCCAAACAAGTACTTGAAGCCCTGATCATCATGGGCAGGCTTGAGAGGACTGCTTTCAGAGGGGGAGAAATGACTGACAGATAAGCAAGATTTAGCTAATCCTATTTATTTGGTCACTCACTTCAGCATTCAGCAGAGTGCTATGCTTCCTTTTTGACTTGCATTTTCTTTCAGGGAAGAACTGCAGCATATCCAGATATATAGCTTATGGCTCATTTACTCACAGTGCCAGTAAGTGCCACCACAGTGATGCTGTTTTGAACTTACATGAGTGACAGATTGTTCAGACCACTGGTTCTCAGCATCCCCAGCACACTGGCATGAAGAATGGTTTTCTGTTGGCAAGAATTGCTGCAGGGAACAGAAGTACAGTTGATACCCAAGGAGTTACCAGAAATACTCAAGCCACATCCTGGACCATGCAGATGAGTGCATTAGCTTTAAGTTCCCACAAGACTTAGCATTGCACTTTTTCCTTCTTCCTGTACATGTTCTGGTTGTTCAGTTATGACTGGTTTGAGTAGATAGCTGGTGGCAGGGAGGAAAGACAGCATGCATAGAGAAGTGGATCTGCTTTTGGAGTGACTTAGAAAAACAGCAGACAGCACTGATTTTCTGCAACTGGCTGGAGAGGGGCAACCTCACCTTCATCAAAAAGACCAAATCTTGGAGACTTTCAGTGCTTTTCACTATAAATCAGAATTTAGTTTAGTTATCAACAAAGAAGAACTTTTTCCTTCTTCACTATTGGCTCCATGTACTGAAGTATTTTTCTTAGAAATATATTTGCCCTTTTTGAAAACAGTCTGTGCCACTGAGCCCATTCTTGCATATGGCATGCTTGTGAAGAAATGCAGGTAGCACAGAGTTACAGGAATGGGTAATTATGATTACCCTTGTGCAGTCATGGTTGATGGCTGCCTAAGTGGGTTCCAGTGTAACATTTTAAAAACGAATGGGTAGTCAGTTGTGGTGCATTGCTGCGAGCTGGATTCCTGGTGTGTGAAGAATAGAGAAAAACCTGCAAATTGTCTCCTGGAAAGTCTCAAAGGCTGTTCTTGCTGTGTGTGCTCTGGTTGTCACTTGTGCTTCTGACAGAAAAACTGGTAGGAGCCTGGAAGTAGAGGGGTAATAGTGAAACCCCAGGTAAATAATCCTTTCTATTGTACTACAAGTATATCTGTTTGTTCTCTAATGCTAACACCCCATCTGGGAAGACTTTCCTTCCAAAAAGCACGAAAGCAATAAGAAGATAACAGTTTTCACCCAAGGGTAGTAATCTGGCAAAGATCTGGCTATGGTTCCTGAACTGTGAGTTTTAGTGCTACCTGCAGAGATGGTGGATAGATAATTTTGAGTCTCAAACACTTAGAGAAGTCTGACTTGAGGCACCATTCCAGGAAAGCAGTGTCAAGAAAGATGATTTTATTCTCCAGTGAGTTTTTGGGTGGTACATACCTTGTGCACTGAGAACCCTTGATAGGTTAATTCTTGAGCCACGTTTTGTTGAAACCGCTGTTCCAAAGCCAGAGAATGTTTCTGGCTGGGGGAAAAAACATTCCATAGTGTTGGCAGCAAATTTTATGACATATTGGGTGATGTCATTAAGGGAGCTGTTAGCAATCTGTCATTCAAGGAACGGCTTTGGTTAGTCCAATGTAAGGCAGGTGATTTAATTCCATGTCTGCTTGGATTTCTCCTATATGATCAGTGGAGACCCAGGAGAATTAGGAGGCACAGCATGATACTTGCCTGATAGCTGCCATTTCCAATTTATGGTCTAAAATGCATGAGAATGAAGTGTTCATGCCCATAGGAACTCATGAGGGCTTGTTACAGTGTGCTCCCCCAGTTCATTTAGCTATGGTGACTGCACAGGGTAAGCACTCATGCACAAGGGGTAACTGGGATGACTTCAGCATCTAGCTCAGGTTATGCAAACATAGTTGCTGAAAGATGGCCGGGGTGAGAGAACTCCGCAGGAGTGTACATGAAGGAAGTTCTTCCTGGTGGAGGGCTGGCGGCACATTAACCCAGCTTATGCTCATCCCCTGAAGTTTACAGTGACTGTTACAGCTCTGTATAAGCCTTCATTTCATCTCCAGGGGCCTGATCTTGTCATCTGTGAGTTTTCACATCATGTGGGGAAGTGAAGGTATGGGTGTCCTATAGGGAGGACAGCTTACTAGAAGTGAAAGCAGGGCATGTTCTTATATTTCCTCTTTGAAAGCGCTTTACCTCTTTAGTGCAATATTCTGTTTCTGCTGGTTACTAGTGTTTTAAGTCAGAGAACATAACAGCAGAAGATTGTCCCAAATTGTGGTTTGGACGTGCTGCATAGCACATCCAGCCTCCTCCTGCTTTTGCAGAAAGCTGATTTGGTTCCATCAGGAACCAAGCTGGTCCCGATCCCTGCAGGGTGCAGAACACTATGCTGTGATGCTGGTGTGGAGATACAGGCTGATAGTTCCAGTTTGTTGCCAAAGAATGTGGAAAGCAGAAACACCAGTTGCTTCAGGAAAGGATTAGACAATTAAGAGAGAAGAGATCCAGCGATGGCTATTGAATTTATTGGACTGCATGTTAGTCACTGATTCACCCTCTGGGGAGCAGACTGGTAGGAGTAAGGAAGGTGTGATAAGGGAAGGACACTTCATATTCATCTGTCTTCCAAATGTCTGATTCTGTCTGCTGTTGGGAATGTCACTCCAGGTTAGATGAACCTTTAGTGCCACCAAATGTATTTGTTGTTGCCTATTAATTGCTCCTTTGCAGGTAGGTTTAACAGAGATTATTTGTTCTTTCTGTGAGCCATGGCATATTCCAGCATGAAGTGCCAGTCAGAGGATTGCCTGACCATAAGCATCCTGGCTTGAATCTTGAAAGTGTTTTAGGAGTCTTTTTCTCTTCATAAAATAAATTCACAGATCTACAGCCTTTAAAGCCGAACAGGTCCATTCGTCAGCTTTACCTGGATAACACACCCCACAGAGTTCTACCAAGCTCTTGCTCTACAGAGCCCAAGTATGCTAATATTTGTTCCTTTACTCTGCTAGAAACTGTAATGAGGTGCAGTGAGTGTTTGCTGCCAAAGTCAGAATCATTTTTTTCCCTTCCCAGGAGATGGCTACTGAGTTTATCTTCTCCAGATACCCAATGATTTAAAAAATACAGTTGTGGCTGATTTAGTAAATGGCTTGTGCATATCATCTGTGAATGAAAAAGTATCCTAAAGTAGGAGTAGTATCTAACAGTATGTAGTTAGCATTTATATGGTGGCTTTCAACCAACTATTTCCGAATATTTTGTACAGAAGGATTGGCATGATTATCACTTTCCCAGTTTTTTTTCAGTCTCAGCAACTGAGGACAAAACAGTTTGCTGTCTGCCCGTTCTTGTGTTGTACATCAGTAACAGAGCCCAGAATAGAATCTGGCCACTTCTTATGCTCTGTTGTTGTCTGGGTCTAATCAAACTTGTACAATTCAGACACAGCCTTTTATAGGGCCAGTGGTTCTGCAAGTGGTTGAGCTTGAAAGGACTGGAGGACCATAGCTTCAGTGACTCAACTGCCATGGCAGATAAGCCCTTTGAAATGCAGCTGAGTCAACTAACCATGAGTCGTCATGAGTCAAGACCCTCTCAAATCAAAAGTCTGCATAAAACCTCCAATATCACAAAACCCAACTACATTTTGTAAGGACTAATTTCCATTTAGAGTCATACTCTTTCAGATACACATTTCTAGAGTTTGGTCTACAACTCCGAAGGTTCACGTGACATTCTTGTGTACTCATAGTTCTCCAATGACTGTCTCTTTGATAAATTGCAAAATATCTGAGATAGTTGGTGAAACTGAGGTGAGCAATACTGGGGACAAAATAACAAAGACTAGAAACTGCAGGATGAGCATCAGTGGCAAACAATTCCAAAGGTACTTTTCTAGGAAGGAAGAATGTTTTTTGACCTAAGTGGGAAAACTGGCTAGTGAGACACAAATGTGGAAATGTGGGTAAGATGGTAGGGCTGAATGATAATCCTATCTGAAAAAAAGGGTTTATGTGGAGGACAGAAAAATGGCAGAAAGGGTAAATGTGTCTATGGTAGCATTTATGGCAGTTAAGTGCTAGCATGGAGGGGAGTGTTAGAAAGTGGAAGAACCCGTGTCCAAGAGAGATAAAATGGGCTATGCAATGATTGTAAAAGCAAAGTTTAGTACAAAAAACCCCAACTTTTGTAGGTTTTTAAAATCTTAATTGTGTAATTTCTAGTAAGCTTCAAGGCTTACATCCTTATCATGAAATTCCTCTAAGCAGGAATTTAAAGAAGAAAAAGAAAAGGCAGAATGAGATTTTGAGTTTCCAAAAATAGTTTGCCCAGAGTGGAGGCTTTTTCTTCTCCTCCTGATTGCAAGAGAAAGCACTCTGCAGTGTTTTATTGAAGAACAAGAGTTACTGAGTAAAAGAATAATTGATAAGTGATTTTTCTCCCTTTCTATTCTCTAAGCTGGATTGTGTTGTGCTGTGTAGATGAAATATTCACGACGGCACTGACCCCTTTCTTGTGCAATTTGTCCAATGTTTACTTAGAGATGTTCAGAAGTAGTGGAGCAGAAAATCCCTTGCTACAGCCAGAATTTGCTGGGGATTACTCTTCACACTGGTGTATGTTGGAGGAGATTCACTGGATGAAGTGATGAAATGGCTGTACGGCTTCCAGACTAGAAATCTTTTGTGAGTGTGATCCAGGATCTGGCCAAACACCCTGACCAAGGATGGGAAGCTGTGTTCTATTTTTATGAAAGGAATGAAGATGCAGAAGATGTTGAATGGTTCTTTCAAGCATGCACATTTGAGCTTCTGTTTAATGACAGAAGTGAAGACAGTGCTGCCCCTTTGCTTTTCGATTCCTATGAGGGACACATTTGGTGTTGACTGGGGTTCCCCATTTCCTGAAGTAGTGCTGAGTATTTGCTGGTGCATTGCATTTGACAGGGCTGATTTTGCTGCATTGCCATTGTGAGGGGCATTCCTAAGCATGGGGCAGTTAACTGAACTTTCAGTATAAACCTATGTAGAGTGACCAAGGGATTTGTGTTCTCTCTTTTGATAAATGGCCAATTTTGCTATAACTCAGCCTTGGGAGCTCATTAGAGCAGTGACTTCTCCTGGTTTCTGAGAAGCACATGCTTGTTTTTGTGTACTCAGAGTCATACTTCAAGGGAAACAGCAGCCAGAACACTTAATTACTTACTAACTTCTCCTGCCTTCGTAGCCTGTCTCTATTACTGTATTGTCACCTTTTGCTCATTACAGACAGCTGACAATGGCTGACAGCATAGCAGGGGCAACCTGCAGCATGAGCGAGCCCCCTTCCTGCTCTGTTTTGTGTGGGATGTGCTGCAATGGCCACCTCGCTCCATCACTGGTGTTCTGGGAGCTGGAAACAGCCCAGCATTACCCCTTCCAGCCTAAGCAGCTGTGTCAGAAAGGCAGTGAGGACAGCATCTCATATCCTGCTTCCTCCCCAAAATTCTGTTGTGTTCTCTCATGCCATTTTTATTCCTCTGTAGAAGCCTTCCCAAAATGTCTTGTCTGTCTTTTGACTCTGTTCTGCCAATTGGTCAAAAGGATTTGTGACAAACACCCGAGGGGGATGAATTAGCACTAGTTACAGGAACTTCCTGCCTGTCAGGATAAAGAATGTTTTCTGAGGGGAAGGGTACCCTTTTGGTGATGGTGGAGGTCAGGGAAGCTTTCAGTCATAGGCTTGCATCTGCCCTGCACTCCTTCTGGGACCGTAGGCAAGTAATGTTCTAAATTTCACTTCTTACGGTCAGCCAACGAGCAGAAGGTGTTACTCTGGCAAACTCTCCGTTATGCCAGGTAGAGTGGAGGTTGTTGAGATAAGCTGGATGACGCAAAAATACACATGGTATAAAACATGCAAATAGGGCAGTAGGAACATGCGCGTGGAGGAAATGCAGGCCTCTGATGTTGTTGGTTGCATGGTGGAGCCATCCCTAGGCAATCTCAGGGTAAGCACATAGAGCATGGTGCTGTGTGAATCCAGCTGTACTGTTCCCTTTGTGGGATACCAATGGTATGCAGAAGGCATCCAGTTGGAATCTGAGACCTGTTGTGCTGAGCTCTGTCCAGGAGGAGGTATGGAGAGACCACTGTGTCCCCAAAAGTTCCATGTTCAGATCAGGCAAGGCAGGAAGGGAAGTAGTGGCAGAGGGAGTAGAGGTGACTTTAGCACAGTGCCCTGGAGAGACAGGAACACAGTCTCCATCTCCTGACCTGTGTTCCTGCCCCAGCCACTAAGCACCACTGGATGAAAGTGGTCTTGGAAGGGCTTTTCGGGCTAATGTTCATGGACTGAGCTGAGGTGTTTGTAAAGAATGTTGTACCAAACTTTGCTGAGAGGTATTAGTGGTAATAACATACCATCTTGCTCGACATTTCTTATCGCTTGGTCTCTATGTAACTATAGCGCAGCTTGTCTCTGTGTCTAGTCCATCTCTTCTCCACTGTACTCACACCTGCTAAAAGTTCTTATACTGAATAGCTGCCATAAATATACAGTATCAGCTTTCCTAACCTGGTTAGCTCAGATTTTTTTTCATTATTTGATTATTACAATATCAAAAGGTCTCAGTGCCTTTACAGAGTGATGACTAGAGAATATATTTTTGTGAAAAGGATCTCTTTTTTAGTTAGGAAGCAATTCTAAAAGTGCTTGAAAAATATTTAATGGTATTTATTCTACTCATCTGAGCTAAAAATAGCTAAAGCAATTTGAGTAGGAATGAAAAATCGCTTGCATGTGGAGTTTCAGCTCTAAGTGGAAGGCAACCTACTCTCAGATCAAACAGTGAGGTGAAAGATTTCCTAGTTTAGAATCACAATTTTGATACTTTGCAGAAGTACTTGTTGTGGCTTTGAGCACATCAAACAGTTTCTCCTTTAATGCACCTGTGCAAATTACTTACTACCTAGGTCTGCTGTAGAAATGTGATAGTTAACATTTCTAAAACTGCTTAGTAAACCACGGCATGCTACTTTCTAGTTGAGATGCGCTTTGCTATAACCCATAGCTTCATTTCATGTAAATCACACCACCTTGGTTTGGTTTTCTTGGGAATTATTGTTCGAGAACAACAGGTTAATATGTAACATTCTAAAAGACTGTTTGGGCCTCGGGAAGAAAAAGGTTTCTCACCCCTGCTTTGCTTTGTGATCTGAGAGTCTTGGAGCACTTTGTAAAGGTCCATGAGCTGAGTCTCTTAACCCCAGACAGAGAAGAGCAGCTCTGCTTCTACTTAATGAGGAAGAAACTGAGCCTCAGAGAAACACCAACAGTTAAGACTCAAGAGGTAAGTCTGAAGATGCTGGTTTTCTGAGACTGGGTCAAGGTTGCCTGGGAAAGATCCGACATGACCAGGTTGGTAGCCTATAGCTCTAGTCTCTTAATAACCAGATTACCCCATGCTGTGACTGCCAAACATTCCTCTGAATGGAGCTTCCTGCACAGTTATAGCTGCTTGTACCTGGGAAGATTGACGCTGTATTAGCTAGAACACAGCCAGTGACTCTGACATGAAAATATGGCCTAGATTAACCAAAAATTCACTGCTGTGTTTTCAGTGAGGTATTATTTAGTATTGAATGGCCTTTCCATCATTTTCTTTCCATGACTTATAAATGGAGATGAATCAAGGTTTGTCTAAGGTCACAGTGCTGTGGTGCAGCTGATCTTACAATAAAACTATGTAATGAAAAGCCCATTACCATGAAATCTCTCAAATGACAGTCCTGTCATGTGCAGGCAGGGAGGTGGGAGGACCCCTGTGTAGTGAGTCTGATGCAGGGAGGCTAAAAAAGCAGCATAATGTCTATCTGCAATGCCAGAAGTACCTTACCTTAGCCCAGTGTAAGAGCCTGGAGAATAGTTCAAGACTGTAGTACAAAAGAAGTCCTTTTTTCTGTTGCTAAGACATTGGCTGCTGCTCTTCCAGCTGGTCTGTGTGCTAAGAATCTAGTGCAGAGAGTGAAGTGCCTCTTCTTTCATCTGAAAATTCCATCTTCATTGATTTGCAGAAGCTTTGAACACCTGCTCTGGCCTTCTGGTTAATGCGGCCCATAGTGCTTCTGTGAATTAATTCAGGTTTGAATTAAAGAAAAAAATAGACCCAGGACCCTGGATTCTCCAGCCAGTGCATCAGTTTCCTAGCAAACACATATTTCAAAACTTAATTGTACTAGTTCTACTGCAGTTAGTGCCTCTTTTCCAGTTCCTTTCTAGTTTGAATCTGGGTTGGAAAATACTATTGAATGTGTGGTTTCTCCATTCCCACTAAAGGCTTTGCATAAGCAGGAGGCTGTAAGGAAGGACTTGTTGCAGAAACACTGGAGGATTGAGCAGGGGAGAGTTCACTTTGCTTCATGTAGCTGAGAAGGTATGAGGGAGCAAAGACACCCTGCACAGCATCCTGGGAGCAAAGAGCTCTGAGAATACAGAAGTATTACAGAAGTAAGTACATGCTTACAGTGAGGTGAGCTGGAACTGGAGGTGAAGAAGGAAGCTACATAAGTAGCTTGTCAGCTTAAGATTAGTCAACAGATGAAATGTGCTAGGGAGAAGATGCTTCGTGGTACAGCAACTGCTGGGTGTCTGACCAGGAAACCCAAAGCTCATGGACCTCAGAACCTACTTCCAGCTTCAGCTACCAGCAGCAGCCAGACTGTCTGCAGTGTCAGAGGTCTGTTTCCCATTTCTGCTCTTTCCTATCCCCTCTCCTCAGGGGAAATGATTCAGCAGCCCTTCAGGTGCAAGCTGCACTCAAGCCTGAAGCATGAGGTCAATGTGCCTGGCTTGTCTTGGCTGCTGAAAGCAGTACATTTCTCTTGACAAGAAGCAGCAGGGATCAGGCTGAACAAAAGTCAGTGTAGTCTGGTCACTGTGTGAGATAACTGTCTAGGGTAAGCATCTCAACACTGGAGTGTTGTTTGCAGTATGAACATACTTTAATTGCTATATGTGTTTTTTTTCCACTGATGCATGCTTCCCAGCAAAAAGGGGAATGCAAACCGAAGTTTTCATAGATGGAAGGGTGCTGGGAGCTCCTGTCCTGCGGTATCAGTCATAATCAATTTTTCTCCTCTTATAGTTCAACATATTCTGAACATGCAGCCTTTCTCTGCACCCTATTCAGTTGCCAGGATTATCCATCCATCACCCTGATACCAAACTACTCTCTCATCCTGCCCACGTATCTGATTCACCCTGCTTTCAGTGATGATGATCCATGTCCTCATGCCTCTGTCTGCTATGGTCAGTGAGCTACCTGGCTGTCAGGTCTGTTCAGCTGAGATGCCAGAGAAGTCCAACATTAATCACTTGTATTTTATAAGAATACCTTAACTGTTCAGTGAGTGAGAGTTTTTCTGCAGATAGCAGCATTTAAAAGTGTTGCATCAAATGCTGGCTCCTAAGAAAGACCTGATTTCCAAAATAGAAGCTGATTGTTTTTCTTGACTCCATTTCCAATATATTGATTTCCTGCAGATCCCTAAAGTGATGAAAGGTCATGCAAAAAAAGGCCACAAAATATTTGCAATAGGACAAGCATATTATTTTCTTCCTGCTAAATTTTAGAAGCCTGTTTAGAGAAAAAAAGACTTTATATAAACTCCAAGGAGGCTCATGGCTACCCCGCTTCACTGGAGTAGGTAACGGAGCACTTGCAAATGGCGCTGACAGCTTAAAGCAGATTGCTGGGAGTTAGCAGTGTTGTGACAGAGCACGTCTAACCTCTCAACTGACTGTGCTCTCCAGCCCTGCTAATTACTGTGTAGCACAACTAAATAAATAATGCATGCTGCATTTCTCTGAACTTACAAATAGGTGAGCGTTACACAGTCATACTCTGTAGCGTCCTATCTACTTGAGCAGACAATTTGTTAAGGCATCAGTCCTGCTGTGTGGTGAGAGGCTCAGTAAGAGGTGATGCTTTTCAGCTTTTCTGCATTTCCTGGATGCTTGCTAGTAATGGTGTGTCTCACATCCCTAATCCATAATGATACAGCTGGGAACATGTTGATTTACATGAATCACTCACTTTCTGGCTTTGGCCACTATCAGTTCACATTGTAAAAGGTTTGTGATTCCTTTATCCAATGATGAGCAGCAATAAGGAGGCATTTCCAGTGTTCTGTTTATAGGATTTAGTGACAAGATTGGTTCGGAAAATAATGTATGCAAAGGCATTTCCAAACCCATCAGAGGAAACATCTCTGGAAAAATTGGTTTTTGCAGCTAACCTCAGGTATAATTCCAAGGTAATCCATATAGCTGATGGGAAATCTTAACAGAAAGAGTTTTCACTACAAAATGCTGATTTGCAATAAACAAAGCCACGTGTAGCACTCTGCCAGTTCCAGCAAAACTGAAAGTAATGGGAAAGGCCTCTCCTGTCTAAGGCAGAAATTACAGAGGGGAATACTCAGGAATAGCCCATTATCTGAGATGCCAAAAGCCCACTATCAAGTCTTTCCCTTGAATCAGACAGCCTAAATACCTAAATCTGCAAAAGTCCTCCCTGCCCAGGAGAATACCCTTGCAGGCACTCTGTTGACTGTCCCAGGATCTCTTCCATTTATGGAGAACTTCAGAAAGGTTTTGGTTGTATCACCATGAGGAATAGGCATCGTTTTGGTTTTGCAGAGAAGCCATTCCCTCTCCAGGGTAACAGCACACAGACAAGACCACCCTGCAGTGCTGAAAGCCAGTGTGAACTGTTGTTTCCCTCTTGGCCTGCAAAACAGAGTCACTGATGTCAGCACAAAGGGATATCTAAGGTTGTCATTTGCTACTGGATGTCTGAGCCCAGGGTAATGGGGCATGTTCCTGGGCAGACCTCTGCCCCTGGCTGTGCTTCCTCTGGCTATGCCTCTGCCCCTGCATTGGACGCAGGGAGCAATCCTGTCACTCAATAGGAAGTTGGGAAAGGAGGAGACATTTTCTTGCATGCACTTTCCTGATGTGCAGCTTGACAGACCCAGGTTTTAAAGGTATTGTTGTGTTTGCCCCTTATGGAGGGAATAAATAGGCCAAATAAATAAATTGAAAAGGCCAAAAGCTTTTTGTCAATGGGTGTTCCTTAATTGTGTTTGGATCCTTTTCTCTCCTGCCTTCTAACTTATGGGAAACCCTTTAGTACCGGTTCTCATTAATAAATGAATTAGTCCTATGAATGCAAGTCCTGAAGTTCTTAGTGCAGTTCATAACTTCAGCTGACTAGCAACCAACCTGTTGGGGTTGCAACAAGCAAACATGTCAAGGTTTCACATAAGGGAGTGTTATAAAACCCAACATGCTGATTCATTTCTTCTGTTTCAGTAATGCCAACAGCATGCTAGGTATTGTATGGGCAGTACCTACCCCAGATGGTTTACTTTCTTAAGCCAACAGGCAACAGTTAAGGGAGAAGGATAAAATATATTTTCAAGGGTGTCTCTTTTAAAAATATTTGAATGGTTTCTTCATGATCATTGCTTTACTGTTTCTTGTATATGTCAGTGTAGAAATGAGCCTAACGGGGTGGGAGAGGTAAAAGAGAGGAGGTTGTACCCTTGCAGAACAGGCAGATAATCTGCTGTGTAGCCAAAGGATGGGGCCTTAATCACAAACATTATGCACTGGATTATTTTTAACTTTCCATAAAAACATGTGGCAGCAGATCTCTAAGCCATTTGTATTGATCTAAAAAGGGCTAGGCAAAACAGCAATAGCCATGTTGCAGAAATGAATCACAGAAGTTTGCTTTTTCAATTTGCTTTGCTATGGCTGATCCAGACCCAACCATCTGTCTGTGGGCCTCCATATGCAGGGTGGGATTTTGCAAGTTAGGGAAGTGTATAAAATCTGTCCTCAGGGATGCCTGGGCAAACTGGTGATTTCCTTTTTGTCTGTCTTATTCAATGTTCATCAAGGGAAATAGTGGCTGCAGTGAAAAGCGAGGAGATCCAACTTCATCAGTTGGATTCACCTTCTCTACCAGTATGTAAAGAAACCTAAAACCAGCCGTTCTGGTGAACACAACCATTGTGAGTCTTTGCTTTGTGAGGAAAGCATCACATTGAATAGAAAACTACACCAACTGCAAAATTGCTAATACTTAACCGGGCTCAGCTTTCCAGTGTCCTACATTCACTCTTGGCCGCAGCCTATTGCAAAACTTTACTGTTGGGTTGAAATCTGCAACCAGTTTTGGATCTGGCTGACTTGGAGACAATCTCTGCCATTAGTCTGCACTGTGTCTGCTGCAGTGGGCTGTTGAGAGCACATAGATGAAGGGATCTTGTCCCTGCTTTGTTCATGAGCTGCTGCTGACTTGATGAGGAGCGTTGCCTCCCCCAGCCTCTCATGCTCTTTTCTTTCTTCTCCAGACTGTGGGTCCGTTTGGTCTTGAGGCAAAGCAACATCTAAGTCTATGAGACAAAAGTCTGAACAGGGACTTCTGAATGTCACATATGTGACCATCAAAAACCCAAATGTGGCGAACGATGTATGCATTTCTGTTGTAAATGCTGCAACTTTGTGCTTCCCTGCTTCTAACTGTTCTTTTCTCCTTTTAATTATTTGTATCTCTTTATATCAAAACAATTTGAATCTATTTCTGTGGCAAAATGGTGTAGGGTAATGATAGGCATTTATGAGTTTCTTTGTTGAACTGCAGAAAGTGTTTTAAAAGCCTTGTAGCTTCATTTTTCTCTTGGAATGTCATGCTACTTACTAACTAGCATCTTCATCAAGGCTCGCTTATGAAAGGACAATGCAACTTCCTGTGCTCATTGACAGTCTTTGGAGCTTATTTCACTCCCTGCTTTTTTCCGGAGACTATATTTGATGTAGGTAAGATCACTGAAACCATGGTGAGATATGAGAAGCTCCAGCTAAATTAGATGGCTGAAATAACAGTGATTGCTCTTAACTTGATTTCTCTTTTTCTCTGTTTGCAGGCAGATGGGAGAAAAGTCTGTACTGCAGTTATTTACATGATTGCCTACTTTATCCCTTGACCTGAGAACCTGAGTAGTGGTAGGTAGCATAAGCTCTAGTCAGGCAATGACAGGCCAAAGTGAGCAAGAGTTCTCTTTGTTTAACCCTTCCCTACTGCTTTTACTGAATACAGCTAATTTCTGTCACTTCCATACAGTGGCATTTTAAAGTGGAATAGTGATTAAAGGGGACATTTTAATCTATCCGGCATTCTTTGTGTGAAAGATCTGCATTTAATAGTTGATTTTATTAACAATTCAAATGCGGCTGATGAGTTTTCTGTGTATTGTGTCAGTCTTTGTGGCAAATAAACATTTTTACAAACACTAAAGAGCTCAGAAGGTGTATGTGGTGTGTGTTTGTTACTCATCTGAATTCATCTTTTCTCCACCTGTAAATGGTGGAGTATGGAAGTCTTAGAATTGAAAACAAAAGTATTTAGCAAGGTAAGTTTGAGATGACAGCAACATTCTAGATTTAAAGAAGAAGATACAGAAGCAGAAACAATCAGGGAAGAAAACTTGGAACAGACTCTTTGGGAACAAGGAGGATGGAAGAGAACTGGGCAGGAAGATCTCTATTTTCCAGAAATCTAGGACAGGTGGTGAAGTTGCTTTTATAAACAAGTGTGTTTGATTTCATGCCTAATGCATATACAGAGCTAGGAATTATGGAAGCAGGCTGAGTCACATCAGCCATAGCATTGCTGAGCTGCTGTTCGAAGATGCTGATGCCTACAGAGATTGAACCGGTGAAAGGAGGAGCCTGCTAGTCAGGAGGGAGCCCACCTGAGCACAGCCATAGGGGAAGAAGTGCATGCTGATAAACATGCCTTTGGGTGTGTCCCAGGTTGACTCTAATGCACACCACATCTGCATGTCGGAGTAAAGGAGATGAGCTTTTCAGCTACAGGCAAGCAATCCAATGGTAGTTATCTTGCCCAGAAAGGTTTTTCTGTAAGAAACAGGATTTGTTTTTCTAACCACAGCTGAGAAGCTAAAAGGCAGATTGGTTGCTGCTTTTTTTTTTTTTTTTTTTGCCACAGAGCTAGTGATTTGTTGACTGCCTTAAAATAAGTTATGTAATAAAAGAAACCACAGTTTAATTAATTGCTGCTTTTGAGGTATATGATGGGATCTAATGTTGGAAAGGAAAAGACCATTCTCATACTTCATCACAACCCATAAAATTGCAACCCTAATTTCTGCTTCTAGGGCCAAATAACTTTCTGCTGCTGGAGTGAGATAATTACGTACAATTCATGGCTTAGGTAATTTTATATAAAAGCTATATACACGGACATGCTTGGGTATAAGACAAGAAAAAGAAGTGATGGGTCTTCTGGATAATGACCTCCCGTTACTTAAAATCTGAACATGATTCTAAAAGCCCTGGAGCAAATAAGTGTTAGACATGTGGGATGGATGCATATTTATATAAATCATAATCTTTGTCAGTTTAGGTGAAAGTAAGTATCTTTGATGTCATATCCAGGTACCATGTAACTATTTTTGGGTAACTTGTAGGAATGTGGAAGATTTTTGTTAGGTCCAGTTTTCTGAAAGCACACAGAAGACCTTCAGAATTTACCATCTCTGGATGGACAAGCACTCCTTTACTTGAGTAAAATATTTGGAAGCAGAAATTATGCCTCTTCCCATTAAAGCCGTTCTTTTGCTCATCAGAGTGGTCCATGAAGACATCATGCAGTTTACCACATTGCTAATTACATTTATACAGTTGTCAAACACAATTTATTTCTAAAGATTTTGAAATACCATGCAAGCTGAACGCTCTCTTGCTGACATTGTGAATTTTAAACCTGGAACAGCAGAATCACTACAATAGGTGAAGTGAGGATTACCAGGGTCAGCCACCCACCAGCAATGACCAGGTATGTCCCTGGTCAGGAGGCAGCTCCAAGCTCAGGCAGAGAAGTCCATCAGTGAGGGTCAGCATGGCTCATGGCCAGGTGCTCCCATCCATAGAGTATAACCCAGCGAAGGCCAAGAGGAGAGGTCTGAGCCCAAACACAGCCAAGCTGCCTCAGCTTCTTGTCACAGCCACAGCTGAGCTGTTTTCACAGTTGTCATGCGCTGGATCACATCACCACACTGTACCAGAGCAGACCACAGACAGCGCACCTAAACCCCTGGGAGGAGAGAGGCATCCAGAGCCTGTTGGGGCATGCAGGGCACCAACACATAGCAGATGATGCCAGTGTGCATGTCCCTGTTCCTGAATCAAACACAACCACTTCTGGCTTCTAAGCTCCTCCGATAACTCTCCTAGCAGGTGACACCAAGTCTTGGAGCTTCCAGGGTTGCTTTCCTCTCTCCAGACTTGTAACAGTGCATTACCTTCACCCCCACTACAACAGAGCAGTAGCTCTTCACCTGACTGTCCCTGAAGGCTGCCACTCCAGAGACATTCACGGGTGCTCCCCATCCCCAGAGGAGATTCCTGCCAGCTGCATCACCTGGATTGCTGTCTAAAATAAACGACAGTCAATATTTGTCACTGCTGCTGTTTTCCATTGAGAAGACTTGTGTAACCTTCAAACTCTTGCTGGTGTTTTTTGGCAAACTGTAATCGTTTCCAGAGTGCTCTGTGTGCTGGTTGTTATTCACACCAAATCACTGTTCAGAGAGGTTTTAGTCGCTTCCCCTCTGGAGCACGTTTGCTGAAATTCATCTGAGCTGATGCCTATCTCAAGGTACATGCTGGTCAGGAAGATTAAACTGCTCAGTTTGTGGGTACATATTTCACAGTGGATTTGATCCTGATTGTGGATACAGTTTCCATCCTTTAAGTAAAAAGATCTAGCTATCTGAGTAGGCAGAAACTAGAAGTGCTAACCCAGAAATTATATCCTCAGAAAATAACCTTGACTGAAAATGTGGCTGAAAATGTACCTTTAGGGAGCTGGCAAATTCAGTTGATGAGGACTTCTTTAAAGACTAGATATGCAGAACAGGCATTTTATTCATTTTGTTCCAGAGCATTGAAGTGGTAAAAGGTGAGGTGTCTCAAAACATGAACAGAGCAACTCAGGGTTCATTAAAGAGCCAAGTGAATAACCATGCATGATTCCTTCCCACTGCTTTTCTAAAATGCTCTTTTTAAATTTGAATGGAATCCAGGAACAAGACCTGTTGATGGGCACTGAACATGGACATGCCAGGGGAACGACTGGATCCTTGCATTTTTGTGCTTCAATGTTTTATATTTTTTTTCCCAAACAGGTGATCATAAGATATTTTGTTTAAGAATTCAAATTTTAAATATAAATAAAGCTAAATTGCCTTGACTTCTGACAAGTCTTGGGCTCACAAGGGGAAGATGCAGTGAGATTTTAATGTTGTAAAAGCAACAGAACAAAAGTTCTATGTATAGGATTGAGTAGGTCATTTTCTCCAGTTTGTTTTGGGATGCCTCACTGCTTCTCCATCTGAGCTCTCACTTTCTTATTTCCTCATCACACACATCCCTGTCCAGAACAGTGCCCTTCTGCCCATCCAAGTCCTTGTGTACACCCTTGCAGATCAGCTCATCTGGGTTAGTCCTAACAAATCTCTGCACTCTGTCTGAAAGGCACAAGAGCGGCTAATTTTGCCACTTTCTGCAAAACTCAGTCCAGATGTCATAATCAAGGCTTCTCCTTTAGTTGTTGTCATTGTCCACTGGGCCTGGAAGGGTTATATCATGAACAGTTGGTGAACAGAGAGCAGAGAAATAGTTCAGAACTCACAAGGTGGAATTGATGGGCTGACAGGTTCTGTCTGCCAGATGGTTTTTTGCAGTGAACCCAAACAGCCCAAATCACTAAAACCTCTATAGGTACTTTAATTCCCTGCATATTTCCCTTCCAGCTTCCAGAGAAGTGAAAGATTCCTTTTCTGGGTCTGACTGCATGGCCAGGGATATCTTGGTTGTCACAGACTATGGTACTTAACTGTAAAAACTGAACCTAGCTAATACAGCTGTCGGTGATCGTGGAGACAAAGCACTGATTTCAGCTTAGAGCCCTTGTCCTTTGCAAAACCCTCTTGCACTCATCATCTGAGTGTCTGTCTGGTTTATGATATCAGAGGCTGTCCTGTCATGAAATTCCCTGTAGAAATCATAGAATAGTTAGGGTTGGAAAGGACCTTAAGATCATCTAGTTCCAACCCCCCTGCCATGGGCAGGGACACCTCACACTAAACCATGTCACCCAAGGCTTCGTCCAACCTGGCTTTGAACACTGCCAGGGATGGAGCATTCACAGCCTCCCTGGGCAACCCATTCCAGTGCCTCACCACCCTCACAGGAAAGAATTTCCTCCTTATATCCAATCTAAACTTCCCCTGTTTAAGTTTGAACCCATTACCCCTTGTCCTATCACTACAGTCCCTAATGAAGAGTCTCTCCCCAGCATCCCTATAGGTCCCCTTCAGATACTGGAAGGATGCTATGAGGTCTCCACACAGCCTTCTCTTCTCCAGGCTGAACAGCCCCAACTTTCTCAGCCTGTCTTCATACGGGAGGTGCTCCAGTCGCCTGATCATCCTCATGGCCCTTCTCTGGACTTGTTCCAACAGTTCCATGTCCTTTTTATGTTGAGGACACCAGAACTGCACACAATACTCCAGGTGAGGTCTCACAAGAGCAGAGCTCCTTCGATCTGCTGGTCATGCTCCTTTTAATGCAGCCCAGGATACAGTTGGCTTTCTGGCCTGCAAGCGCACACTGCCGGCTCATGTTCATTTTCTCATCGACCAACACCCCCAAGTCCTTCTCCACAGGGCTGCTCTGAATCTCTTCTCTGCCCAACCTGTAGCTGTGCCTGGGATTGCTCTGACCCAGATGTAGGACCTTGCACTTGTCATGGTTAAACTTCATGAGGTTGGCATCAGCCCACCTCACAAGCGTGTCAAGGTCCCTCTGGATGGCATTCCTTCCCTCCAGCGTATCAACCCAACCACACAGCTTGATGTCATCGGCAAACTTGCTGAGGGTGCACTCAGTCCCACTGTCCATGTCAGCGACAAATATGTCAAACAGGACCAGTCCCAACACTGATCCCTGAGGGACACCACTTGTTACTGGTGTCCAGCTGGACATTGAGCCATTGACTACAACTCTGAGCCATCCAACTCTTCCAACTCTCATCCCCAACTCTTCAGTGTTTTTAAAATTATATAATTCATAGTGTTGTGAGAAGGGGAAGGTGCTGCACTTGTGTTTTTCCTATTTTGTGTGCAGTCCTGAAATTGGAGCTCCTATACACAGGAAGCATCTAACTGCTCTGGCGTCCATTCTTCCAGTCCCACTTCATCACCAGTGGGTACATCAGCAGCATTTCCCTTTCTGCAGATTACAGGATGAGAGAAGACAGTAATTTTTTTCCTGACTATGCTTGTTCCTTTGAGAAATCAGGTTTTGGTTTCCTACCTAGGGCAGTGTTTGCAATCTGTCACTTCAACGAGGCTATCTTGACATGACTTTGCTTTCTTGTGCCTGTGAGGCTGCACAGAGTGGTACGGTTTTTCCAACTATGCAGCAAATTACTTCTCAGGTTTGGAGAATCTGTTGGAGGTGTTATTGGGGTGGATGCTCAGTTGTGATCAGAAACTACCTCCTCTACAGGCCAAGCTGAAAGCAGTCTATTACTGTCACCATTGTTGGGCGTTTGTTGCAGGTTGTACAATGATTTTCCTTCATGGAATTACTCTTTTGCTGTAATCAGTTGCCATCCACTTCAACTCAGCATGTATTTGTGCCATTATTTTTCCATATTGTTGCTGGTTGCCAAACTAAGCCATGACAGGGAGAATCACAGGAATCTTTGTAACGCTGAAAGTGGCCACTTTTGGCTGGAAGAGTGGGCTAACAAGAACCTTACGAAGTTCAACAAGGACAGTGTAAGGTCTTGCATATGGGTAAACTCAAACCAATTGTGCAGCACAGGCTGGGATCTACTTGGCTTGGGAGCAGCTCTATGGAAAGGGAACTGAGGGTCCTGGCTGACAACAAACTTGACATGAATGGTGTGTTGCTGCAGCAAAGAAAGCCAACAATAAGTATTATATGGGGGGGCGGGGGTTTTCCCTTGAATGAAGAACAACTTGTTTGCTGACATCTAGTTGTGTATAGATTGCTTCATCTGACCCACATCTCTCCTTTGTTTTTTCTCTTTTTTCTTACAATACAATTACTTAC
The DNA here is from genome assembly GCF_028554395.1 of Pezoporus wallicus. Classification (NCBI taxonomy): domain Eukaryota; kingdom Metazoa; phylum Chordata; class Aves; order Psittaciformes; family Psittacidae; genus Pezoporus; species Pezoporus wallicus. The sequence goes on from NW_026640165.1 coordinate 753,611, forward strand.
AATTACTGTAGTGATAGGACAAGGGGTAATAGGCTAAAACTTAAAAAACGGAAGTTTAGATTGGATATAAGGAAGAAGTTCTTTACTGTGAGGGTGGTGAGGCACTGGAATGGGCTGCCCAAGGAAGTTGTGAATGCTCCATCCCTGGCAGCGTTCAAGGCCAGGTTGGACAGAGCCTTGGGTGACATGGTTCAGTGTGAGATGTCCCTGCCCATGGCAGGGGGGTTGGAACTGAATGGTCTTAAGGTCCTTTCCAACCCTAACTGTTCTATGATTCTACAAAATAACTATCTAGCCAATTCTCATGTATCTCAATTTTGGTGCCCTGTCTTCATCCATTTAACCGCCTGCCTCCTGGACAGAATGGGAACTTTGGCCATAAACAAGTCTCTTTTCTTATGCTTCTTATTTTTCTAGCTATTTTTCCACATTGCAGGCATTAGCTAAATGAGTTTCTATAATTTTTCTACTAGAGCCCAATTCCCTCTGGCTTAGCAACCACTTTTAGCTTCTTTTTTTTTGTCTACTAAATATAATGAATCTTTATTTACCTTCATATATATTAAATGCAGAGTTGTGCTTACAGGGCTTGTGGCAGTTGGTTTTTCTCACCAGTGCTGCCTTCCTGTTACAGAATGCTATTACAAGGAAATATTGAATGTCCTCTTGGAAGCCTCTGTTTCCTGGTACTCACCAGCAAGTCCAAGCACAGCTGATAGAGTACATGCTGATTCACTGGCACTTCATCCTGTACATTCTCAATGATACTGGGCAAGTTTTCTGCATCCTTTAGCCTCCTTTGTTCTCCCTAGAGAGCTCTGCTTTAGAGCACTTTCCCCTATACTTACAACTGTCTGGCTGGACCCTGTTCCTTGCACATGCAGAAGCTAGCCCCATGACTCACCAAACTAGCTCCATGACAGGATCCCAGTCTGCATCATTCACTTCCTAAAGCTTCCAGTACCTAAAGCTGGCCTGCATGAAGGCTGGAGAGGGGCTTTTTATGAGGGTAGGTCAAGGGCAAATGGCTTTAAACTGAAAGAGGGGAGATTTAGATAGGAAGAAGTTCTTTACACTGAGGGTGGTGAGGCACTGGCACTGGTTGCCCAGAGAAGCTGTGGCTGCCCCATCCCATTCAAGGCCAGGTTGGACAGAGCCTTGATCAACCTGGTCTAGTGGAAGGTTCCCCTGCCCATGGCAGGGGGGTGGAACTGGGTGATTTACAATGTCCCTTTCAACCCAAGCCATTCTATGATTCTAAGTGAGTGGATGGATTTCTTTTAAAATGCAGAGAAAAAGTCAGTTTTACATCAGGATATAAATGAGAAGGTTTGAATATAAATGAGATAGCACAGTAAATGACAGGGGGTAAGAAGAGGAAGGTTTTTGCCAATAAAAGTAACAGGTTTTGTTCTCTTAGTCTGCACCCTTGAGGGACTGAAAGAACAAAAGTGTAAATGGGGTTTAGTGGTGGGTAAACCCTGCGTTTTGCTCAGCCTGATGTAAAAACAGAGGTACCGAACTGAAATTAGGAAAGCTGCATTAACTCAAAGCTGACAAAAGCGAAAAACAGGCTCTGTACAAACAGTCTGGGTTCATCATGGCAGCTGAAGGGTTCGTACTAGACAAGGATACTTGTGGTGGCAGTGGAAGCAGTTCAGAACAGGCTGGTTTAGCCAAGGAGGAGATAATTTATCTAAACATTGTCATACATTTTCTGTCTTACACTAATGGCTGTAAACATTCCAGTAGTGAATCCGTAAGTGACTGCCATGGCCAAGTTCATTAATACAGAGATCTGGAACATCTGTTTGCACATGCAAATTAGCCCCCCTCACGTTGGTCCTGCTGAGCTCCATAGAAGTGTTTGTCTAAATCAGAGGCTGGGAAAAGCACTTTATTTTTTCCCTTTACATGTCATTTACCTTGTAGGATGTTGTAGTTAAAAAATACTATTGTCTGAAATTCTTTGCCATCTTTTTTTCTTTCAGATGTAATTCATGTGGAAAGTGGTGGTGGAAGGGAAATGGTATCAGGCTTGACACAGCAGTGTGATTCTCATGCAAAATTGTGTTACACAAATAATCTATAATCAGTACTTCTGTTGTTTCAGAGATTGTGCTGAAAATTTTCAACTTTTCTAAAGGAGGATTCAAATTCTAGGAAGACTTTATAGATTTTATTGATTTTATTTTATTTTATTTTAGATTATTATTACCACAAAAATCATGGAATGAAGCAAAAGCCAGAGCACAGTATATGTGGTCTTGATTTGTGATTTTTTTGTTAGAAGTGTGGTTAAGGGCAGGATGAGTGATGGTGAAAGTTACTCTCCTCAGCAACAGAATATTCATTTTTCATTTGTTCCTGAAAAGGTTCTGTTGAGGAAATGGGAACAGAGCAATTCCCCATGAAACCTCTGTACCTTTTTCTTAATCCTTTCCTCTTCAGTGAGGTTCCTTTCCAGTTATAGCAGAAATAAGTCTTGCACTGCTCCATACAGGACATGTGGTAGAGCAGCCTGGAAATCTACTTTTTGGGGTAGGTCTGCTGTCTTCTGCAGTGTGGGTCAGTGAGACATACACAAAATTGTCTTTGTATTTTGGGGAACATCAAGAATTATTGTTCCACAAATAAATTATTGGCTGCAGGTTGCTTTGGTAAATATTTACCCTGAGGTCAACAGATCTTGATATTCATCTTGGCAGAAGTCAGGATCTACTTACTGTATATTTTTTAAAAGAATATTATTGCTAAGCGTATGCAGTAGTCTGGTGCAGGTGAGAGGCTGCTGATAAACATCTTGAAGATGTTAAATCAGAATTGTAATGCAATAGAGAGCTAAGCTACTAATATCTAGAAGATACAGTCTAGTTTTTAGGTTTCATGGTTTAGTGTGAGGCGTTCTTGCCCATGGCAGGGGGGTTGAAACTTGGTGACCTTAAGGTGCTTTCCGACCCAAACCGTTCTGTGATTCTATGCTTTTAAAATATAAGAACTGCATTCAGAATGTAGTGAGCACCTCAGGCATCCTGGAAAAGAGGGAATTACTTAGATACTGTATGTTTACCAAGTAGAAACTTTACATGGAATAGATTTTGAAATTCAACAAAATAATAGTATATTGGACGGTTCATGCATTCAATGGTATTTATTGCTGTGTGTGCTTCTTATAAAGTAACAATAGCAAAGAGCCATAAGGTCATTTAATATCTTCAATGCTATTTTCCCCCATAATGTGGTAAATACTGTATCCACAGATATTCAAAAACATTGTGTTTACAGCCAAAACTAAAAAAAACCTGAAGAACTAAAGATGTCACCCAATGGAGCTTGTTGAAATTTCTAGTGGACCTTTCATTGTTGAAACTTTCTCAGAAGCAGGATGGTTTCTGGTCAAAGCAAGGAGAAATAAAAAAAGGAGAAATAAAGAAAATAACCCTACATTTTGCTTTCTTTTCATCAAGTAGATCAATAAATGCTTGGTTGAATGAATTTGCACTCCCTCCCCCTTTTCTTCCAAAAATTACAGAAAATAAAGCAAATTTTATTTTGATGGTTGCTATTTCTCCTTAATCTACAGAAACCAGAAATATTTACAAACCATCCAGCTCCATCCTGGACAAAAGGCTGTATGTTGTTTGAATTGGTGATAGGCCTATTCCGGGATACCTTTTATGTTTCTAGAGTACAAACATCTGTGAGGGAAGTAATAATATTATTTCATTGTATTAGATGCATTTGTTGACTTTTTTGCAAGTCATGAGTGAAGAAAAAAATAGGAAATACAGGATTTGTAATGATGCTATGCTTCTGAAGGTAGAATTTCTCAAGAGAAGGGTCCAAAGTAGTAATTGAAAAAAACTACCTCATGTGATAGCTTTGATAATGTAGGAAGGAGGTGAAGTAATTATTTGCTTTTTAAAAGACACATAAGGATAAAAGATTTGTCACAAGGATACAAGAATCAAAAGCAGCTCAAGTGACAAAGTAAAGGAGAAACTTACTATATACTGAGTGAAGAGTGCAGCACATAGAACCAGCTGAACCACATTTTGCGAGAAGAGTATCATAGAATCACAGAACAGTTAGGGTTGGAAGGACCTTAAGATCATCTAGTTCCAGCCCCCCTAAACCATGTCACCTAAGGCTCTATCCAACCTGACCTTGAACACTGCCAGGGATGGAGCATTCCTTGGGCAGCCCATTCCAGTGCCTCACCACCCTCACAGTAAAGAACTTCTTCCTTATATCCAATCTAAACTTCCCCTGTTTAAGTTTTAACCCATTACCCCTTGTCCTATCACTACAGTCCCTAATGAAGAGTCCCTCCCCAGCATCCTTATAGGCCCCCTTCAGATACTGTATCAAAGCTGATAACATTCTACTGAGCTTATCTACTGAGAAGGAGAAATAATGAGGAAGAAATGTATTAAGTAATAACTGAAAGAAATGTGATAAGTCATTCTAGATCTATTTAAATCTGCCTTTAAGGGTTCCTCACAAGTGTGTATGTATCATGAAACAGAAAAGCTATGTGAGGATTTAAAAAAGTAAAAGTTTGGAGTTCTGTCAACCACAAGAAAGTTCCAATTGCTTTAGAGAAGTCAGTAGCTTAAACTGAGACTGAAAGGGTTGTAAATAGTTTAAAATTTGGGGAAAACCCAGGATTTTTTCTTCTATGCAAAATCAGTCTGTAAAATTACATACCTAATTGCGCTACATCCTTGTTAATGTTCTCACAGAGGTACTCAGTAGAAACATGCACTGACTTACTATGAGGTGTCTCACAGGAAAATAATGCCACAGATCAGAATGCTTTTTTATTACCAGTGTAACAAAAATAATTAAAAAGAGATTTACACTGTATGCTGGAGAGAATGGCCACTGGCCTTGTGACCACAGTGAGGCCACTTGGGTCTTAAGACATCTCCAAGGTAGATATCTGTATCTGAAGTTTCCTTTATAGCCAAGTAAGAGAGAGAAATTGCTTTGTCCTATTTTCAGATGAGACAAATATGTACTCAGACATCTCAAAAGTGTGCGGGTTTTTTTTTTTTCCATTGCTTCTTTTGTTACCTTAAACAAAGTCTAGACAGCAACACAGATGTATCTGTTCACCACATGGAAGCCTACATTTGAGCAGGCGAATCTCTCTCCAAATGCTTTAGACTTCAAACATACTTATTTCTTGGAGCCACTTTTCAGATAATATGTAATATGTACTGACCTGTAACCTTATAACCAGGTCAGAAAGAACAGGTCAGCCTTCACTGTATTCTCTAGATGCAGTGAGGGACTTTGACTTAGTCGAGAGACTGATTGTAAACTTTAAATCTCTCTCTCTGGCCCCTGGTGTAACAGTAACTTAATGTTTTATACTCACTCTGAGATCTAATTTCTAGCAAAGGTATATTTTAAAGAGAAAAAGAGTAAAGGTGATATTTTATTTGCCTAGTTAGTAGAACAACTGGGGGGTGGGGGGTGGTGTATAAGGAAAGACAGAGAACTTGTGTGTCTGCTAAATCTGGAAATGAAATGTAACACAAAATGACCTTAGACTTAACTGACATTTTACTTCATTTTACCTAAATTGTATCTTCTGTATCATCTCCTTTCTAGGACAATTTTAGTTTTAGCTAAATATTGATCTATAAAGTAGGCATTTCTTAGAAATGTTATCACTTATACTGATACAGAAGAAAGTCAAAGTTCAAAAGTTTCATCTCATACTACATAAACCACTACAAAAATGATTATTTTAAGTATGTCATTTAACAGACTACTTACTGAATAGACTCCTTTTCTGAAGTGATCACAGGAAGGAAACCTACTATCTAGAATAAAATATGTATACATTGGCTAGGCAGATAACATACTCTCTGTCTGAATTATCTGCCTCATGTCTTAGGCTTTTCCATGGGGTTTTGACAGCAGTAAGATTTCTACCTGGAAAGCAGAAAAGGAGCTTGTGAGAAGGAGACTGCAAACTGAATTTAGGCTGAATATCTTCTGTTTTAAGAGTCATGGTTTCTGAAATAAAGGAAGAAGAATGTTTGACTGTTTCCATGAAAATCATTGCCCTTTGGAAAGCATTTGACCACCATTCAGCTAAGGCAGATAATCATTTAAGGAGAAAGAAAATACACCACCTGGGTTAGGAAAAAGTAAGCAGCTTTTTGGATAGTGGTGGTAAAATATCTTCAATCTCCCCACTGTGGCACCTCTGATCTTAAAAAACATCTTTTTGAGTCCCTGACTTTACACTGTAATTGGCTCATAGAGGTTATGTTGCAAAAGGACTGGGTAGGTCTCAGAATGGTAGGTGTGATTTACATACCACAGCCTTTGCTTGAAGTAAATGTGACTGTATAAATTATGGCATCTGGAGTTATCTCTGGTTAAAGGAGATAATACTGTCATTGAGCTCATTATATTTGCTGTGTTGGTTTAATATAGGTATATGATGCAGCAATATGCTTAGACATTGCTTTTGATTAGGTAGTAGCCGAAGCAAAGTGTTTCCTATGTTAAACAAAATGGATGTGCTTACGCTGAGGCCTGAGGTACTTGATCACAGCAGCTGCTGGAGGGGCTGTGGTGCTCTCAGTTAAAGAGTAAATCAAGACACCTAACAGTCTGTGAGCTTTCCAGTTCTGCTCTGCTCTTATGGCCTTCCTGTGGATGATTTTGGTTAAAATCCAGAATAAGTAGGGTTTATTTGTAATTGGGCTTACAATTTTTTCTTGAAAAATTAAGGGGATCAGCCTCACAAACTTACTTCATTGAGTTTGCTTCTGGTGAAAACTGGAGCTGTCCAGTCTGAAGAAGAGAAGACTGTGTGGAGGTCTCACAGCAGCCTTTCAGTACCTGAAAGAGCCTACAAGGATGCTGGAGAGGGACTCTTCATCAGGGACTGTAGTGATAGGACACTATAGTAGTGATGGGTTCAAGCTTGAACAAGGGGAATTGAAGTTAGATGTTGTGGTTTAACAGCTGAACCCAGGACAGTATATAAGGAAGAAATTCTTTCCTGTGAGGGTGATGAAGCACTGGCACAGGTTGCCCAAAGAAGCTGTGGCTGCCCTGTCCCTGGCTGTGTTCAAGGCCAGGTTGGACGGAGCCTTGATCAACCTGGTCTAGTGGAAGGTGTCCCTGCCCATGGCAGGGGTTTGGAACTGGATGATCTTAAGGTCATTTCCAGCTCAGATGATACTATGATTCTATAATTCTCTGGTGGTGTTTTCCTGCATTGGCGTCAGTCATTCTATGGAGCGAATGGAACCGCTGGCTGTGTGGTGTCATCTGCTCATACTGCAGTGGAGTTTCAGATGCCATTCTGGTTTATTCCCAGATTAGTCCTTCCAGGCTTCTGACTGTGTTGCTTATAGCCATTGCAGCTGATGAAGCACCCTGCTAAGACATCAGCTTAGTTACTGTCAGCTATGATGTATGAAGAATTCAAACTCTTTCTACGATTCTGCAGCCTGTTCTCCTGATTAACACAGTACAACATTTAGGCCTGAATTTTGCTTAATAAAACTTGCTACATACGTCTGTTAATCATCTCTCTCTGAATCTTCTGGAGGAAGAGATGCAAGCTCCTGCTTTAGTTCTTTAAATACTGACATTTGTAAGGGGTTGAGCTACATTCATCCCTATTGACCTCTGCAGGAATGGAGGGTGCTGGGCTTCCCCCGGCATCCTGTGGGCAGGGTTGAGCTCACCAGCTCTCACTCACCCACTGGCCTCAAGCAGACAGAGCGAGTCTGCAGACTTCAGAGGCAACACTGCCAACAGCAAGTTTAGGTGAGATTAATTGCTCTTTTTGTAAGGAATACAAATCTCTTCAGCTAGATGCAGGACTGTTGCTGAATATATTCTCCTGTTGCTGGATGTTTAATGTATCATGTAATTTAATGACTGCCATTATTTGTGTTAAAATGGTGCCAAGAAGCTCAAATTTGGAATCTAAGCCTTTCTTAGTTTTGGCATTTCCTGTCTATAGGATGCTTGATTTTGCAAGCCTATACCTCTTATTTATACCTTGGGATAATTAGCATTATAGCCCATAAGGGAATACACAAGCATAAAGTATTAAACAGAAAGTTTTATCTTTAATTAAAACAACAATTTAACAAATATTATCCCATAGCTTTGCTTGCATTAATAATGCTGGTGGGCAAGGTTATTGGAGCATAATAGCAACATATGCATTGAAATTGCTAAATAAAATAAATGAGTCACTTTCAGTTAACTCTAATGAAATAATTACCATTTGTTGAAGGGAAAAAAGACAAAAATCAATATGGAAGAAAAATGTTTACGGAAAAATGAAAGGAAAAAAAAATCTTTAGAAAAATGCACTTTCCAGTGTCTCTGAGAAATGAACCAGAAACAAAGTAAAAAGCCATTTAATGTTCAGAAATTCAATGTGATGAAAGTGAAAATCTTTAGAAGTAATTAAAGTGAATAAAACTGCCTTGCACTGCAAACAGTAGAAACAAAACCTTAATTACAGTAGGAGTCAAGCTTGGTAAGACAAAGATATCAGTAACAGTGTCACAAATAAGTCATTACTGGGCTGTGATGTTACTGTCATTCCACAGATCAAATTCTTAGGGGTTTTAACTAGGAAATTTGTTTGCATGGCAACTGCACAGTTCAATTGGACATCTTTAGAGTGTTACCATTCATGCAAAGTAAGGAACATCTAGAAGCCTGGTTGTAAAATAAAACTCAGGGGCATAAATGAAAATATATCAAACATGCATTAATAGGAATTTATCTTCACCCCAGCAGTGACCATTTTGGTAAATTTTGGTATGCTGAAGTCAGGGGTGTTCTTGAAAAACTTGGCTGAAAATTGTGTGAGTTTGGGGTGGATTTTTAGAGAATATATTGGTCAAAAATGTTTCATGGCAAATGTACTGCATACAGCTCAGGGAGTTTGCTCCAAAGAAAATCTGTTCAATTGCGAAGCATCAAAGTGTTCAAGCAAGACCTTGAATGAGTTATTAAACAGTAAATAGTCTGGGAACGAAGGTAGAAAAAGAGATATGAAAGGGAAGGCAGTGGATGCGATGAGCCTTCTGAAGAAGCTGTTTTTTCTCTCAGACTGTAATTTAGATGTGAATTTATTCTGCACTGCACATATTATTTATATCTTCTCTCAACCCCTTTTTACCTCACGCTTTTGGGTTTGGAGTGACTTTAATGAGAGCAAGGAACAAGACTTAGCGTAAAAGAAGCCATCCTAGGAGGTAGGCCAGGGTTTGGCCCCTGTGAGTATCAAGCCCTGAAATATTAAGGACTTGATTGTCCCTTGGAATTTCCCCTAAATTATTGTCTTAAAATACTCCAAGTTTAAATGGAAAGAGTCATTTTCCCCAAGTAAGCTATTTCTCTTTAGCCATTAATTGGAGGAAGAATACTGTGAGCCATCTGTTATTCTGCTCAATTTCTGCAGGTTATGTAGCAAATCTGAGAGAATTTTTTTCCCAGTTCACTGATTTCTCTAGCGACTCAATGTTTTGGGGTAATTATTTCAGCTGCTAAAGAGCATTTAAAATACAGGTTTGCTATAAATATGCATCTGCACATAAAGCATAGGGCAAGGACAGAGTATTAAAAAAGTGTGTGAAATTGCTAATTAAAAGAGTATTAAAAAAGTATATGAAAACCATTTCATCCCTGGGTTATCAATATAAATCAGGCCAAGCCCTGCAGTAACTTAAAGCTCTAAGACAGGCATTTATCAGCATATTCAGCCTTACTTAGTCAAACAGCCTATTTTCAAACAGCTTGGGAGCAGGGGTCAGAACTACGATCTGTTGTCTACAGCATTCCTTTCCCTCTTAGCTTTCTCTCTTTGTGAATCTTGCAGCATTTGTTCTAGGTAACCCATTTTCATCAGGACTTTGTAGCCTTTTGGACACTGGGATTCCGAATCATTGGTCTACAGCTGTTGTCTTAAAACTTCAGGAGTGGGTGAAAAGAAGACTGTTACTTGAATAGGCTTTTTAAATGGAAATAAAGAAACTTTTCCAGGAGAAGGAGAACAGGAAAAGGTAGGGAGTTCTTTTTGGTTTGTTTTTTTTTTGTTTGTTTGTTTGTTTTTCCCAAGGGAAATTTGCATTGCTACTGCATTTTTCTCTGATAAGGAGAAACTTTTGTAGAATGGCAGGTTTTCAGGCTCCAAGAACACACTCAAATCAGCTAATCTAAAATTCCTACAGAACATGGGCCACATGTTTTCTCAAATGAGCTTAGGTTGAAATAGGACATATCTTTTAGAGAAAAATCCTATGAAGTGTTTAGTTTCTAGTGATATGACATTTACCAAAGAACTGGACAGATGTTTCAGTGGTAAATCACCCTCCCTATATCCTTCCTATGGTAAGGATGCACTAGATGTCTGAATGGATGCTCCTAATTAAGTTTCCCATTCTTGGGTCTGTTTCCCAGATTTGGGAACTCTCTAAATCCATTTTGTGTTTGACATGGTGCATCTTGGACTATGAGAAGATACATTTTGTTCTTAAATATCTTGAGCATCTCGAACCTTTTCATACGAACCATGTTGTCCAACTCTTTCATCATTCAGCTCTTTTCTGAACTCTGACTACTCAACATCTGTCTTGAACTGTGGGCATCAAAGCTGGACACAGTGTTTCAGTACTGAGCACTAAGGAAAACCTGGTTTACCCCATTTGGCATTTGCACATACAAGGATCACATTCATTCTTTTAGCAGAACACAAGCTCAAATGGTTGTTCAGCTGAAACCCACTCAGTTCCCCCCACCTCTTCTCAGATTTGTTTTTCCCCCCTCTGTTAACAGCGTGGTCTCCATCTGGCTCTCTTGGAGTTGATGTTGTCTGGTTGTGCTGGCTCCCAAAGGAGTCCAATCCCCTTGTACTGCTGGCCCTGTCTCCTCACCATTCAACCACTCCTCCAATCCTTTTCTACCTGCGAACTTTATTAGTGACAATTTCGTGATTTTTTTGCAGATCAGTGATAAAATGTAAAGAATAAGGCTAAGAACTAATGGCTTTAGGATCCCACTGGAAACACATGTTCAAGAACAATTCCCTAATGAATGATCAATTACTCAGACTTTAATCATTTTAATGTATGTCATGTTGATTTTTTATATCATTCAGCTTAATCAAAACATCATGTTATAAGCACCATCTAAAGTAGCTTTTAGAAGTCTATTATACCTTCATGGTTACTTTTAGGAACTTGAAAACCCATAAAAATATCAAATTAGTTTGACAAAATCTGCTTGCTCTAAGCCCATGTTGGTTGGCAGTAATTACATTAGCCACCTTATTAATCAAGTCCCTCTCAACCATTTCATTATTTTCTCTGGGATCACTGTCAGGTTTGCAAGCCTTTCATTACCTGAGTTGCCTGTGTACTCCGTACTGAAAATACTGATACAACAGATGTTTTCTTCTGGTTGTCTGAAAGTTGATGTCCTCACGTATGAAGAACCGTATAAATGGCACAAGGAACTCTTAAAATTGTAGGTGACATGTGGAGCAGAGTATTTAAAACACTGAAAAAAAACCAAGAAGGGGAGTATATAGCTTTGTTACTTCCAGGACGTTAGCAATCAGAGCACATTACAGGCAGGCAGAAAGATAGCATGTGGCTTATATGGAAAACAATTTTCTGATTGCAGAGGATTTTAACATTACCTCATTCATTTGGAAATATGAGAGACTTGATAAGTGGGGAAATGTTACATGAAAGTAGTATTCATAAGTTATTACTTTCTGAGCATGTCTCTGCTTATCTCTGGGCCTGTCAATCACCATTTTTTTTCCCACTCAGTCATCAAAAATATAGACAAATCAGAAATTTGCTGAAGATTTCTGCCAGAGTAACTGTACTGGAAGCCCTTGCTTATACATTCAGTTTTGCAAATATCAAAGTCTCACTCCAAATTAAAGGTCTTTTTGCTCTCAAATGGAAGTAAAAAATTCAGCTTTACTTACATTTATTCATAGTCAATAGATACAGGTTTCCAAACCCACTATCCTCAAGGCTTTCTTCCCGCTCTCCTGGCTGCAGTGTCCTCATCCAGTGAACATCATTGACAGGATCCCATCAGGATTGCAAAAGGCTTCAGAGCCCAGTATCCCACACTTGGCCTGTGTTAGTGCTGGTTTTCTCTGGCAGGTGTACTGGGCAGTCAGCAGGTCCCAGACCAGCGCAGGGTGGCAGTTTGCTTTGTCTGATACAAATGTTAGCTCAAAGCTAGGAGCTTTCCTGCTTTGCTGGAGACTGCAAGTCTGGAGGGAAAACAGGCAAACAAGGGTGGGACTTTTGGGGACGTGTGCTGATATTCTTGCAGACCTACAGAAATGAGGTTAAAAAGTTCAGAGCTCTGCTGTTCTTCACCCGAAGCTGAGTAGCTATTTACTGAGGACCTTCTCCATGGAAGAGCTTGTGCTGGGGCTGTCCTCACCTGGCTGCCCAGTGCCCAGGCAGGGGCAGGGCTGCAGCCACCATCACCCTGCAGATACAGCACAGAGGTGAGGCTGGAGCAGAGCCAAAGTCGGAAGCTGGAGTTTTTATCAGAGTCTTTGGAGAGATGTGTTTATCTGTGAGCTGGAGCCTGAACCCACACAATGGGAAAGCAAACCCCATGCTGCTGATGGGGAGGAGATGCAGAAGCAAACCCCTGTGAGGGCATCTTCTGTCCTTTTGATATCTCTCTCTCTCTGTCATGTTCTGCTTTGCAGATGGAGGGGTTCATCGTCATCACGATTCATGTCCAAAGGAAACAGAATGCCAATAACATAGGTACCCAATTCCATTTCAAAGACCCCACTAATGCTGCTGCCCCACCACTGCCAGAGGACATCTGCACAGTGGGACTGCATGACCTGATGCTTCACTGGGAGTGTTGAGCAGTTAGAAAACAGCTGGTGGGAAGGAAATTGGTTTTCTGAGGCTGCTGCGCCTTTTACAATATCAACTGCTGCAGTTAATGCAGTGTTTTCTTAATACCTGAACTCCCATGCTGTTTTAGGATGTTTGAGCCAGAGGAAGATGCTGCTGAGGAGGTGGCTGCCCTCTTTGGACATTTGCCTGTTGTTTTCCTTAGCTGATAGCAGGTTTTTGTGCAACATTCTGCCAGGCCATGTTGTACTTAGGGACTGATTGCGCCACCATTTGCGATGGATGCACCAAGGTCTGCAGGTCTCACAGCAGAAAAAAAACTACTAAGCCAAAGTGTGGGAGGAGTAAACTAGTGTTAGTTAATGGCTTGATTATAATTTATGTTCTAAGTTGTCTCAATGCTCTGGCACTTGCAGATATGAAAATATTCATTATTTCATCCATGCCAGGAGAAGAGATGCTGAGCTTTAAAAAACAAGCAAGAAGCGGTATTTTTTACCCTCAGGATACTAAAACGTTATTTTTATAATATCCTTACTAAGAAGACAATATTTAAAACTTAAGTGCTTGGTCTTGATGTAAGCACACAGCTGTGCTCCCTTTGAACATCACCCTGCCCTGTGTTAACTGGTGAGTGAACAAAAACTTGGCAAAAGGCATAAGGGAAAAAGCCCTCCTAAAATCATATATTGAAAGTCTTATCCTTGCATCAGGGCATAATGTTATCTTTGTGGTCGGGGGTCTTATTGCTACCTCCTGGCCTGCATCGCCACTGTTCACTTGCAGCAACTATGACTTAAACATGGCATTGAAGAATCCTTCTTGCTTAGGAACAGGTTTTATCAGGTGGATTCTGATTTGCAATGCAAGATCATTGTGTTTTTCTCATACTAGACATAGGCATATATATATTTAGATACTTTTATTTTAAAATGTTCATTCTTGTATAAAACCAGGGTTTAATCCCTAATTATTTCTTAGGTTTTCTTATATCATGGCTGTTATTTTTATCTTACAAATAAAATGTGTTCAGGGACAGACGTTTACACAGATGGTGTGTCTTAATGGGCTTTGTACCAGCCTGCTATTAGATACTCTTGCCCATAATAGTTAACTTCCATTTTTGAAATTCAGAGGTAGCAGCATTTTACCATGGCTGGTCGCATACAGTGACATTGGGATCCTGTAAAGTTTGTTATTATACTCCCTGCTCTTTCAATTGGATTTATTGGCTGTGTCACTTGGGCATTTAGGTTACCTACTTGACATTTCTTTGTGTATAGCACAAAATGTGCTGATTTTTTGTATTCATAGAGTAGAATGTGCTGAGAACGTGACAGGTTCTGTGTAGCTATATCTGAACACAGCATTTTTCTTTGTATTTCAAGTGAAGTCAGTAGTCATGCAAAATGCCGTGTTAAGATCCCAATCCAACACCTTTGGGAATCTGCTATTTGCAGGGGTATTTCTAGCACTATTCCCTGTATCCCCTGTTCTCCTCTGGCTCACAGACTGGTACAGCTGGAGCAGCCAGTCCTGCACATCCGGAGTATGCCCAGGGCTAAAGAAAGAGGGGAATGATGATGCCGTGTTCATATTCTGATTCCCTGTTGGGTGTAAAGCAAGTATTTCTTCCACTCCATAAATATTCAAAAGCAGAGGGGAACTCCTTATCTTTGAAATTATTTGTCAAGCTATCAAAATTTATAGAGCATATGGAAGATTTTTCACAGAAACTGTCTTCCGCGTAATTCACCCATCTAATTTATCAGATCAGTCTTGCCAGATCTTTCTGCTGACTCAGGCTGTAGCGATCACGTAATCCTATGAAAAGTTTACAAAAACTGCAGCTTCAGTTTGTTGCAGAGGAATGTACAGGGTATATTATGTTTGATACTGGGATCGATAGCTGTTCTAATAAAAGGAAATCAAATGTTGAGTGGTTTGTCTTAATTGTCTATGAAAATGGCTTATTTGACTTGCCCAAATTCTCCCTGGAACCTCATCCAGTCCATTTTACTCAGTGCTTATTGCAAATGACTCCAATGAGGTTACCTGTGTAAATGATAGGACATGAAGGACTTGGCCCTGGATACCAAGAAGACCCACCATAATTAAATAGGTGGGTTATTTCCATCTGACCCTTTGATTTTATTTCTGGTACTCCAGAGCTAGCACCTGTATGTTCATGTTTCATGCTGATGGGTGCACAAGAGGTCTCTTCTTCAGCAGCATTTGCTGTATTTGGGCTCATTGTGGAGAGCAGAATCCACCTGGCAGTGGGTGGGGTCTGACAGCAGCCTCTAGGTCTGCAAGGCCACGCTGTGATTTCTTGCATTCATGCATAGAAGTGCTTCCACAAATTAAGTCAGAACAATGACTCTGGTGTCCTGCCATTCTCTGGTGTGGAAATTCGGCTTGTAGCATTCTCCAAGTAATTCTTATTCAAGACCCCACACATTTTACTGACATATCTAATACTGTACATTGTGAGGTCAAATAATAGATGATTAATTTTTGTTTTCTTATCAACTTCTTTGGAAGCCAGTAAAACACTTCCTTGAAGACCAGTTCGTGAAAAGCTGCCTTTGACTTTATTAGGAAGGGGTGTAGAGTTTAAAACCCCCAAACTGTCATCTTTCTGATGATGTTGTACCTGATTTTGGTGTCTAGGAGAAGGCTACGAAGGGAAGCAGAGTGTGGTTAAATCTATCAGGACTATAAATCAACACTCCTTAAATGAGGAAGAAGGGTATAGTTTGGAAAATATGTTTGATTTCTAAGGCTTCTTCAGAAAATACCACAAATGCAGTGAGAAGATGAACCCCAGCCTATTGCCATAATGCAGTGTAGCACTACACTGGGTTTTTGTTCATTCTGTTAATTACTTTGGGAAAACAGGCCTTCACAGACTGGGATCAGTTTGGCAAGCATTTGCAGTGCAGACTATTCTCTTTCTCCCCAGCACCACCGCAGAGCAGGCAGACACCCTTGCAATCCTGATGCCACTAACCTGGTCAGGGCTGCACCCCAACACCACAAGGGACTGGTGGTGCAAGCTGGAGCAAATGGCAGGTGCTATTCCCTCTGGCATTTGTCAGTGCACACATGGGATGGGCTACATGATGGCTGATGGAGCAAATACTGTGACCTACGCTTCCAGTGGACCATAAATACAAGAAATGATGGCAAAGTTCATTGCTGCTACCATCCCTTCAGCCCATGCAGGACAGCACTGCTCATGCATCTTCAGGCTGTCACTGGGATGATGACCCTGGCTGCTGCTGATGCATATGAATAGAGGGCTCGAAGGGATCCCAGTTGTGGATCGTTCTGCTGAGACATGGAGCGGGCTATGCAGAGGGGTGAGGGGTGCAGGCTCTGTACAGGAGGGACCATTCATCTGAGTGGCCATCTTCACCCACAGCCTGCTTTGTCAGTGAGTCCCACAGCATCTGCTCCCAGAGGGTGCTGACAGGCTGGGAGGAGGCACTTCAGCTTGACTTCAAGGGATGATAAAGCCAATTGCAGGCAAGGTTCTGTAATTTTTCTCCCATGTGATAGCGGGCAGTTGTGTATACCCATCACCAGTTCTAATGAGTTCATGTTTTGTCTTGTTTTTCCTTTGTTGCTTTTCTCTGTATTCTCTCTTTCCTTGGATATACCTTCCAGGATGCCCAGGGAGTGAATGTGCGGAGCAGAGGCATGCAAGCAGGGATGTAGGCACTGTGGAGCTTGCTCCATGCTAGATGATCACCAAACCTGCTGTTTTCACCTGCATTTCAGGGGTTCACTCTTCACTGTGCTTCAATCTTCCCCACTGCAGGGCAGGAACCTTAAGTGTGTTCAATAGGGTGCCTCTAGGTCTATCACGGGACTACGTTACCTAAACACAGATGTTCTACTTGTCCAACTCACAAGGCCAAACAACAATTAGTATCATACACATGGTTTTCAACACCCTAGCTGTAAGTCACTGGAGCATGTTTGCAATCATCCTCGCCAATCTTCTGTTATTTCATGCACTTTGATGCTGCTCTTGGCATCAGCCTTGTTGTACTTATGTTAATGTTTAAAAACAATGAAAGACTAAAGTTTGCTTTATTAACACTGTTTTGTGGGAGAAGGGCATAGATGTTGCAGTTCTGGAAAACACGTCATAGGCAGTTAGTGTTTTTTTCAACCTCTAGTTCACCTTCTTCCTTCTTAGTGTTTAAGTCTTGCTGCCAATGAATCTAATTGAATAAAAACCTGTGATGGAAATTAAACATTCAAAACACATGCTGGTCACAGCAAAATAACTATTATCCTTAATGGGAATTGTGTGTGCTTACTGAGTGAGGGATTCACCACTTTGCTTCTAATTCCATGTCATGTAGAATTACTGAATGAATAGGAGTGTGTATATCAGGGCTTGTTTTCATCCCCCTAATGTACAGAAGATCAAATCCTAATTAAGGAGAAATAATTATCAGTTCATCCTCTTGCAGTTCTCCTTTCCGTGTTGCACTGAAATGGTTCAGAGGATGTATAGATGGAGTCAAAGATTAGCAGTGGTTCATAGCTAAATTCTGACTTTTAATCCTGCAGCAGGTCTGTCTCGTTCACTGGTGTGCTCATAAAACAGTAAATATGATGGCTCCATAATTAGCTTGGTTTGTAAACAAGTACTACTATTTAGCTGATAGTGCAAAATGCTCTTCAGCAGCATTCATCAAATAAACACTTATTTGGGCATACCATTTAAAAAATGTGGATTATTTGTCTAGCAGACTGAGATTTCTCATCAAACCACAGCATGGAGCTAACTTGCTGCTGTCTGGCTAGCCTGTGCCTTCAAACCACTGCTGGTGGTGAGGGGAAAATGGGGTGCTGGAGGGACATCAGGTCATTGGAGGGTGCACCTACAAGTACATCCTTTCTAGGATACCCCGTTTAAGCAGTGAGGTGCTCCTGTCTATCCCAGAGCTTATGAGGCATGCCTCTCTGTACTCAAGTCCTTCCATCTTCCAGTCCTCTTGCTTCTTGTCAGCGTATGCCCAACTCAGCCTACAGCAAAGCCAAGATGTGTGGGTCCCTCTCCTTCCTTCAGGCACCTACTTGCCTGTCAGGGGCCATGGAAGACCCATGGCATCTCATTCTGCTCTCATTTGCTTCTGCACGACAGCACTGACATGAGGTGCCTGTACCACAGAGAGTGCTGGAAGTAACGATGAGTTACAGCACCTGCTGTGTCTCACAGCTTTAGGATAATGTTGTAACAGAGGCTACAACGCATGAAGCATCTCTTGACTTGTAGTCATCATACTGGAAGACTACAAATTATTCTAAACAACAGCTTTAAATAAATGGATCCTCACTGACAATCAAATATATCAGTTTTAATGAATGTTTGTAAGTGAGCTGGAAAGGATTTGGATGGAGATGTGTGCAACACAAGCACCTTTAAAGCAGCACCGTGATGGTTGTGGATGCCCCTAAATGAGGCCAGGATGACCAGACTTTTTCCAGCTTGGAGTATGGCAGTGACATTTCTTTTGCAAATGGCAACTCATTTTTGTTTTAAGAGAAAGGACTGGGTCAGTCTACCTGGAAGAAAATACATGTCAGACCCAGGGGATTTTTCTTAGAAACCTCTAAGAGATGCAGAGGGGGAATAAGCTCACATTGCCCTTTTAAATATTATAGATGGGGTGGTTCATGGAAGAGTGGGTTCAGCTTAATTCTCAGGTTGCAGAGGGAGTTTGTGAGGTGCAGGATTATGAAAGGAAGTTTGCTTTTGTACTTTGTGAAATGAGCATATTTAAAATGGAAAATAAAACTTGAAATGCTGCAGACCATAAAATGAAAATTCCAAATATGTCAGGACAGAATTAGGCGTTGCATGCTGTGCAGTCTGGGGATTGTGCTGCAGTCCTACATCCCACAGCCACATGCCCTTCTGTGTTTCTCCAGCTAGCAAAGATGTTTTTGGCTGGTGCCACTGATTTAGTGGCCAATCCAAAGAAACCTATGAGTGTATCAACATGAAAGCAGGGGAGCATTACAATGCTTTTGATTTGTCATTTAGGAAACACTGGGAAGACAAGACATGTGGTGACAGTGGGTACAGAAAAGCAGGGTCTGGAGTCATCAGGTTGATGGGGGGCTGTCTGGTGTGTTGCTCCTATGGAGAAGTGAGCAGTGAGGG
The DNA here is from genome assembly GCF_028554395.1 of Pezoporus wallicus. Classification (NCBI taxonomy): domain Eukaryota; kingdom Metazoa; phylum Chordata; class Aves; order Psittaciformes; family Psittacidae; genus Pezoporus; species Pezoporus wallicus. Next base: position 772,718 of record NW_026640165.1, read on the forward strand.
GCCCAGCAGGATTTCAGTCCTCACGCTGCTGGCAGTTGTCTCCAGCTGTGGGTACAGCATGTTTTTGTGTTCAGTTGCTAGTTGGGGTGAAGAGAGCATCTTACATCCATGCACTTCAGCTGCCTGTAACTCTCTACTGCTGGAATGATAGCAACTACAAGGTCTTAATAAAAAAGGACTGTTGTCGGAAGGTCGTTCTCTTCTTGTGGGATCCCTTCAGCCTCGGTTATCTTGTGAACTGTAATTAAAAGAGCCCTCTGGAAAAATTAGAAAGAGATGGGACCAAAACCTCTACTGGAGCACACTGAAGGCAAAAGCATTTAGTCATGCAAAGGCCAACACTTAATGTCACACAGCAGGGTACATATTTGCCGCTATACAAAGAATCATTGCTAAAATATTTTTTAAAGCATCATTTCTATAATATCTAAGTGCCTCAAAATCCTTATTCGTCTTCATTCCCAGTTAGTGAAGAACAAAGCAGAACAAGTTCTGTGTAGACCTAATTGGAAAGACACAATAGACTAGAAGACTACCATAGAGTAAAGGTAGATTGCTGAAGATATTTAAGCCCATCATTTTCTTTGACCTAAGAGATCTCTCTACATTCATAATGATGATTGGACTGTAGCAGGGAGCTGAATCCAGGCGCACTAAGTCCTCAGTTAACCCCTAGATTATAATGCTGCCAAAGCAGGGCAGTTCAAAACCCCAAAGATAACAGATGTCTGCGTGATCCTTATCCCAGTCTGATACAGTGAATTTAGAAAATACAGGGTTTGGGTGCAACCTTTGATTTTGTAATGTTGTGATCCGCATATTTAGTACTTCTGATCTGTGCTGGTAACACAATAGTATTTCAGAGATGTGGAGCAGCAGGCAAAGTTTTGGTTTTGAAGATATGTTTTATTTTTAATCAAAGCAAGGACAACTAGTCCATCAAAATTCCTGCCCTGCATCGTCTGAGTAGAGAAAGTGGAATGAATGATGTGCCAGTGATGAATAGGTCTATTACCTTGTAAATTGTACTGTATAGTACCTCTCATAACAACACAAGATGCTGATGCATTTTTTTGATTTCATGATTTAATGCCTATTACATTATTTTAGTTCTCATTCTGGAGGCAATATGGACAGGAAGACATGAATCTGATATATATACTGAAGTTAAAGTTGAAAAGTTTGTTTCACTTAACTGTGTGAAAAAGAGCCATGCTTTATATTAGTAATAATAATAACAGTCTATAACTTACACTTTTCTGGTACCAGGTTGGGAAAATTTCAAATAAAGCTACCTGTCTCTGTCACTGTGGGATATTGCTAAGTTATAGACAGTGGAGAATTTTCAGGGCTATGAAGTTAGGATACCAGTTGATGATGTAAACTAAAGTTTTGTCATCCCTACGATGTTTGGATACTCTCTGTTCTGGGATACCATTGCTGCAAATAATTCTAGAAAGGAATGCTAAATAATCCTTTCTATAGATAAATTAGTAGTAATTTGGTCTACTTAAGTCACCTGGCTATGAGGTAGAACTAGCTAATTTGTTGCAATTGGTGTAGGGAAGAAATTACTAGATTAGGTAAAATGGCTAAATTTGGGGAGGTTGTGAATGCTCCATCCTTGGCGGTGTTCAAGACAATGTTGGACGAGTCTTTGGGTGATATGGTTTAGTGTGAGGTGTCCTTGCCCATGGCAGGGGGGTTAGAACTTGGTGATCTTAAGGTCCTTTCCAACCCTAACTATTCTATGATTCTATGATGAATTTCTTTCATCAGAAAGCTCCTTCGGGGGGGGGGGGGGAGGGGGAACAAACACAACAAAAAAACCCCACAAAACAACAAAACCCCAAACCAAACAAAAGCCAAGTGCAAAACAACTTCTTTGTATGGAATCATAATAATGGAATTTTTCTAGGTCCAAGTGGCATCTGCAAGAAGTCACATGGGAAAAGTCCTGCTGGACATCCGGGCTTTCTGCTTGAGCTCGCAGTGGAGCTCAGGCACCAAAAGATGCTCTGAAGGGGCCTTCAGCCCTGCAGTTGCTGGTGGTCATCTCATGCAACTTCTTCCATAGCTGTATCACCTTCTGTCTCAGAAGTAGCTAGTTTGGTGGCCTCACTGCTTAGCTCTTATGTTGGTTAGAAGTGCTCCTCTTACTTTTGGTGTAATATCTTAGCAACATACCTGTACCTGTTTGTTTTCATAGTGTTCTCTAGTTTTACCAGCTCTTTTTTCCTCCCTGATAATAAATACACAAATTCCCACCCCGTTACTGCATTTATACTCAATAATCATAATCTGCTCTCTACTACCCCTTGCTATCCCATCAAACTCTGTTCTTTCAGTCTCTTGTAAGTCAAACATCTAATCTTCCATAGCATCATAAATGCCCTATCTGCGTTCTTGTTCCATTTTGAGATCAGCTTTCTTAAACATGTCAGCATGCTGCATATTCATACAAAAGATTGGTGGGCAGGTCTCACTATTTCTTTGTACAAGGTTGTTAGGGCTTCCCCATCTCTGTGGAAATACTTCTGATATGTTCTAGGATCTTTTTTGTCATTTCTGCTTTGTGTTGTTGGATTGCAGTGATTCTGTGATCAGACAGTCTGGATATCTGGAAGAGCCTGTCCAGACATCAAGGTGTCTGTCCTCTACCACTTCCAGATGATGAGCTCTCTGCTTATGCCAGAAATGGTCATTATTAGTCCCTAGCTGTATGGCCTCACACTTTGCACAATTCTTTTCCATCCCTTTCTATTAGTGGAGACCTCAAGGTCATCTGCTTAGTACTGTGTGAAATCCTAGTCCCTTCTGAATTGACAGAACTCCTCCTAACTAGGCATCATCAGCAGATTATTACCCCCCTCTTGCTTTTGGTTATAAACTTTAATGAGATTGATCCCCAGAATGAATCTTTGAAGAAATCCCTTGGTAACCCAGAGGTTTTCTCTCAGGTTTCATTGCAAAGGCACAAGTGGCATGTGCTGGAATTTATCTGCATGTTTTCAGATACTGCTCTCTGGTTTGTGGTAGTGTCTGATAACGACTGGCTGCCTCTCCTCATCTCCCCTCTCCACCATGCTGGCAATCCACAGAGATTTGGGAGGACAGAATGGGATGCTCCACCCCAACCGGGCCACCCCCAGGCAGGGTTTGCAGGCACCTCCTTCCCTATTCTGTTTTCCCTTGCAGACAATTTGCTCTTAACATAAATACTTACACTCTGTGGTAACTTCTAATTCACTGTAAATATCAAGATTGACTTAAAGTCAACACATTTTGCCATAAATAGAGTGCCTTTCACGACAAGTACATAATTAACTTTTCCTAATTAATCGTTGGCTGCTTGCCAAATTGACTCCGTCACAAAATGTATTATTATTTAGGATGATACCAAGCAAATTACTGGTGTGTCAACTAATTGAAAATGTTCAGATGTCACAACTGCAGCAGCCTGCAGTTTCCACCCGGAGGCAGGTTAGAGTGGTGCTGCACTCATTAAAACAGCTTCTTATGTAGTTTTCATGTGAGCACCATTTATGACCCAGGATTGATGCCATCCTCAGAAGTTACAGTCTATGTCTGTAACTGGGTAAAGTTCAATCCTGAAGAAACTGGTTTCAATTAAGTTAGCTTAAGGGTGAGTTTAGCCTTCTGCTTAGATACATGGAGTGCTTCTAGCATGAAAGCAAGTAAGCCACTTGCTTTTCTGCAATGATGAACATTATTGCCAGGCACTGAATGATTGAATTTTAGCTACTAAAAAACACCAATTAAATTGATAATCTTAATTTCATTACTTGAAAATAATAGTGTGATTAGGCTTGGAACAAACGTTAGTTATTGCTCTCTGGGACATACAGGGCTTTCCTTTCCTGGTCCACTCCCAGCCCTGGGGTTCCTGGCTCACACCAATGTTCCAGCAGTGAAGTGAAGGCACTGGCAAGATATCTGAGTGAATTGTCTCGCTTTTAGTGACCTGGTGACCTTCAGCTACTGAAGAAATCCCACCCTGCTGTGCTTTCCATCCATCTCATCGCAGCAAGGCTGGTACCTGGTGTGCTGCGGTGTACCTCTCCAGCAAGGCTCAGCGCTGTCTCACGCACTGCTCAGGAAGGGTGATGTGACCTTGGCTTGTTTCTCGCTCACCCCTTGGATGCAGGGGCTGCTGGCAGCTTGCTGCCTTCCCCCAGACTGCTTTTGGTGCAGTACAGGAAAAAGATTTCACCTGGAGAAAACCTTTTAATGCTTAGACCTTTCTGTGGGGTTTGCAGTACTGTCCTTTAGTTTTCCCATCATCCTGGAGCATTTAACAATGATGAAAGAGTATTAATGTAGGTAATGCACTGTTGGTGTTGATGGGGCAGTTACAGTGATCATTTTTTGTGCTTTTACATATGTTAAATTAGAGGGCAACAGGGAAGAAAGTATATGCGGCAGTTACAGACCTATATTTTCTTCCATTTCCCGCCTTTGTGCTCCACCAGCCAGGGGTGTGTTGACATGGCTGCAGGAACATCCATCACATGAGACACCTTTCCTTCTCTTTCAGGTTCTGAGTGCTGGTGTCTCTTTGCATGGGCTTGCTTCACCCAGGCTGAGCATTCTCACAGCTGTATCTTGGCTAGGCTGGAGAGGAGACAAGTGCCCAGGGCCATAAAACAAATAAGTGTCCCCTGTTCCCCAGCTCAGCCTTACCTGCCTGGGAACTGGAGGAAGGCAGACGTTAGATGGCCATTAAGCCCAGCAGGCAGCAAGCATTGAAGTTCATAGATACAACATGTATTATTTACCAGTAATTGTCATTTCAGTGAACACCATCAAATCAGCCAGAGAGCTCATGTCATTTTCTTAGGAGCTTTGCTGTGTAGCTAGAAAGTTAGTAATGACAGGAGGTAGCAGAAATGCACTGTAAGACCTTAGAAACAGGTGAAATCCAGGTTGAAGGGAGGGATCTGAATAGAGGTATGCTGAGTTTAACGTCACTTACAAACCCACACCTTTAATTGCCGCTTACAGTAAAAGGGTGGTACATTCTGAGCAAAGTCTGGCACCGAAAGGTGTCTAGAGGAATCAGGAATTGTTTAGAAGCAGGAGCCTAAGCCTTGTTACTGACAAGGAAGCTCACCCTGCAGTGCAAGAGATGTCCCTGCACACATCAACTGGCTTTGGAGGAGGGGACCCAGCATCCACTGGGGCTTTTCCTTGACGAGGAGGTGTTTTCATGTGACATATTGTCTAATTTCATATGGTAGCTGTAATACCAGGTAGGTTGGTTGAGCTGATCTAAATCTGAATAAACAGACTAAACCACTGAGACCGTTATTTGGCTGCAGTCATCCCTGCATGCAGCAGCAACCTGCTGGAGCTGCAGTATTGAACCTGGAGGCTTTGTGCTGCTCTCTGAGTAGATCTAATAATTTAAAGTCTTATCACTTTAGGTGAAGCAAAGAACATCCCAGAGGGCTGGATTCAGGTCCCTGCTGCTTCTGGGTGGCTTCATAATCACCCACTTTCTGGGCTCTGGTTTTCACCCCAGAGCAAACCCATTGATTTCCACTATCAAAACCCAGTGTCTACACAAGGTGCGTGCCCACGCATGTGAATGGACCCTGTGCTGACAGAGCACAGTGCTCCTCTCACCTTGCATGCCTGTGCACGGCAGGTTGTGCACCTCCAGGAAGGCAGGAGGTCTGGCTGTTAGGATTGGCAAAATAGGTGACTTTGGATTTTCTACTAAAGATGCCTTTCTGCAAAGTGGATATCAGATGAACTTCATCCACAAAGTGTATTTCTTTCTATTGGCTGTATGGAGTCCTAGAGTGATTTATACAATTTAGTGGTGGACTTTGCAGTGCTGGATTAATGGTTGGACTTGATGATCTTAAAGGTCCTTAACCTAAACAATTCTATGATTCTGTGCTTGAGTATGGAGTTAGGTAAAGTAGAAATACCCATTTGCTATCGTCGTTGTGGATATAATAGAAATACCGTATCTGCCTTACATCTCTCTTTTGGAGTATAAATTACAAACTTTTCATACAAAGTCCATCTCTTAGGACCCTGTGTACAGCACCTTGCACTGGGGGTCCCTGAGCTTACTGGATCCTCACCTATTTTATCAGTTCTCTATGACGACTAATATTTTCGTAGTATGATTAGAAGTGATACATTACACATTTGCATTCTTTTAATAACCACATCAGTCTTTAGTCATAAAGAATCATAGAATCATGGAATGGTTTGAGTTGGAAAGGACCTTAAAGCTCATCCAGTTCCAATCAGGCAGAGACATCTTCCAAAAGACCAGGTTGCTCCAAGCTCCATCCAACCTGGCCTTGAACACTGCCAGGGATAGGGCAGCCACAGCTTCTCTGGGCAACCTGTGCCAGGGCCTCACTTTAATGAATTGTAATGAAGAATTTTTTCCTAATTTCCAATCTCAATCTGTTTGATTTAAAATGTTTACCAGATGTTTTTTAAGGCAATGTGCTGTAGTGGTCACTTTTAATTTAGCCACCATAGTATACATTAAATGTCAAAGTGCTCTGAACTGAACAAAACAGCATGTCAACATTATGCAGCAGCTGAATGCTAGATGCATTTTAGGTGCCCGGCAAAGGAAGAGAGATCATTGGGAATTCTTCCTGACTTTCAACCAAATAGCTGATCTGAAATGCCAAACACAAACTGCATTTCATTTAAAAATGCTGACGGTAGGTCTTGATTGAACACTTTGAACCTGATCGGAATCTAATTTGGTTTTGTATTACAAAAGACACTTAAAATAGCACCTCTAGGAGATCAATAACAGGTTTTAATACATACTAATAAAAAGGGTCCTAATTCAAAACACAGCCTTAAGTTTCACAAAAGCAACATAGTTCTTGCTAACCAAGTATCTTTGTTGAACAAGAAGCAATGAAATGGAGTAGTGTTTTCAGACAAACATCTCAGAATTGTACTAACTAATGCCCTAGAAGGAAACCACACTAATTTATTTTCCACAGTTGTAAGTGCATTTAAATGGCATGTTTTAGGGGAAAGTATTTCCTCATGGGGGAATCCTGCCTTTTTTTGACGGTTAGTGTTGCTGCTTGGTTCATGCTGCAGTAAAATGTTTCCCTTTATGACAATAAAACCTGTCATCATTTGTAGAATTAAGAAAATATGGAAGAAATGATGTCCATACATGATTGCTCATACTAGCAAGTAGAGTATTGACTGGCAGAATGACTTTGCTCAAAGGATTTGCCATGGCTGTATAAACTCCATATTCAGCTAATTGAGAATGAAGACAACCCTTCGTGTCTCTCTTCCGTCATACCCCAGCCAATGCTTCCTTGGCAGACTGGGGCCCTAGGAATGCTGCTGCAATAATAACTGTGTGTCAATTTAGTAATACTATGTTCATTCAAAATTCTGTATAGATAGGACACAATTTGGGGTTTTAGGATTTGTTCTCATTTTCTCCATTGCTCCCTTAATTACATTACTGGATTTGGTGAGAAAAACCTCAGCATGTCTCCCAGATTTCAGCAGCCAATGCAAAACTCTAGGAATTGATCTCGGCAGTGTTGTGTAGTACTGCAGGCGACTCACTGTGTGGGAGGCGGAGGAAGATTTTATTGAACCCGTAATGTCATTTCCCATAGTTCTGTCCTCCCATTTCTTCTCCACTGCAGTCATCCACATGTTTCAGAGCCATGCTCCTCTCTTTGCTCTAGCACCAGCCTCTCAAAGATGCTCATGACCCCCTTTTGTTTTACTGACCCACACCTATTCCTTGGGACTTGTATTCTGAGTCTGTGTTGTGGCTGGTTGAGGTTTTTGGGTGGTTTTGTGTGCACAGAGTCATAGTCATTCAAAATATCCAAGATGATTTTTGCTGGGCCTGCAGGAAGAAATATACCTGTATGGTTTATCATAAAAAAAAGGTCAGACATACCTTTATCAAAGAAAAAAAAAATACCTTGAATGCCGGGGATTAGATTCATCATATGTCAAGGAGGAGGCAGACTGTGTGAATGTAAATCAGTATTTATACATTGAAGCCCCTGCTTCTGTAGCGTAGGCTTTTTCATTCTAGAGAAAGCTATAGTGATTAGTAAGGCAAAATTATGTCTGCAGATATGCAATTGAACCTCACAGTACAGTTGTGTTTCCATGGACCAGGGCTGTGGTCAGTGAAGGGCTTCGGTCTGCACTCCACCAGGCAACTGGGGAGGGACAGGCTGGAGGCTGCTGCTGCAAATGAAGAGATGGGGTATGGCCTTGGGTTTAAAATGCCCAGCCTTTTCCCTTCAGGAGTAACAAAATGCCATACCTAATGTTGTACCTGGAAAGCAAGTGTCAGTGTTGTCCTAACAGGGTCCTTCTGGGAGTGCTCTCCTTCCCTAACTAGGCAGCACCCCTTCCCTCTGCAGCTGGCACTAGAAGAAGGGGTGCTAGCAGCATTTTCAGACACAAGTTTGCTGCTCAGCTCTTGGCTATCTTTTGCACAGCATCACTATTAGCTGGCCTGGTCTCCACTGGGAGAGATGGCCCTGCTGCCATCAGAAATGGTCTCTGCAGGTGATGGCACCACAGTGAGCACATGAGGTCTACCAGGCAGGAAAGCTGCTTACACCTGGAAAAGAGAAAGAAATGATCACTGGAGAAGACATCCCTCAGGTCCAGTTTGGTCTCACTCCTCTCCACCCTTCCATGACCAATCTGCCAGGCTGAAGTTACAGTTACCAAGGCTGAGCACAGGCTGGTTTGGCAGCCATGTCTCTGTCTGACAGCAGGCTGGAGGACCCACCCAGTCCATCCCCACTCTGGAATCACCATGTGCAGCACATCCAGCAGTAAAATGCATCAGGAATGTCTGTGGTTTGGTTGGCTTGTAGATTCACAGATATTTTATATCATAAAACATCACCCATTTTGGCGTAACTCAAATGTGGGCTGCCTTTGTAATAAAGCTACCGTGGGATTCTTTATACAGGTACTTTTTGTCACTCTACCTTAAAAACATGAACCAGAACAAGGACAGAAAACATGCTAAAGATGTGAGGCTTGCATATGCAGTAGGATGGTCCAGACTTTACTTGAGATTACAGGCTGCACAAATGGTTACAGATCTGATCAGGAAGTGTCACTGATGGAGCTATACGCTACGGCCAAACGTGCATCGATTTCATAATTGCGGATTTCTCAACAGTATCTAATATTATTTACCCACTGATTTTGTTGTTCTTGTTCAGGAATGCAGTGTTGGTTTTGCTTTCATAGTTCATGTGAATGAGGATTTCTCACTTTTTCCTCTTGTTATTTGCTGTACTGGAAACTCTGTTCTTTGAGAAAAGAAGATTTTGGTCATTATTCATTCTGTAATAGCAAGGTTACTAATACAAAAAGAAATGTAGATACAGTCCAGAAGTTTTTATTAACATTTTGTTTGATGATGACTTAGATCTAGAAAGGTTATATCAAGTTTAAACGACATTAGCATTTGTATTGAGCACTGACTATTCCCTAATGACTTTAGAATTACAGTTTACTGCTGTGAATATTTAATCTTGCTTACTAGCTTTTAAATTAGTAGAATAAATGCTGCTAAAAATTAAAAAAAAAAACCAACCAATTCAAGTTATGTACATGGTGGAGGTTGCAAAACTATACCTTATGATTAAATCTGCCATAGCATTTGAAGTTGATGCAGGACTCAAAGGACATACTTACTCTTCATAAAGAACTATGTGTGGAACATAAATAATTCTAAATACAGTTCAGCCAGATACAAATCAGTAAGAGGAGAGGGGAGCCCTAAATTATATCTCATTGCTTTGCACTGCTTTCTATATACAGAAAGAAGCACCAAATCTTAGCTTTTATTATTTCAGGTATATATGTTGTCTTAATACTCTGATAGAATCATAGAATAGTTAGGGTTGGAAAGGACCTTAAGACCATCCAGCTCCAACCCCCCTGCCGTGGGCAGGGACACCTCACACCAAACCATGTCACCCAAGGCTCTGTCCAACCTGGCTTTGAACACTGCCAGGGATGGAGCATTCACAACCTCCCTGGGCAACCTGTTCCAATGCCTCACTGCACTTACAGTAAAAAACTTCCTTATATCCAATCTAAACTTCCCCTGTTTCAGTTTTAACCCATTACCCCTTGTCTTGTCACTACAGTCCCTAGTGAAGAGTCCATCCCCAGCATCCCTATAGGCCCCCTTCAGATACTGGAAGGCTGCTATGAGGTCTCCACGCAGCCTTCTCTTCTCCAGGCTGAACAGCCCCAACTGTCTCAGCCTGTCTTCATATGGGAGGTGCTCCAGTCCCCTGATCATCCTCGTGGCCCTCCTCTGGACTTGTTCCAACAGTTCCATGTCCTTTTGATGTTGAGGACACCAGAACTGCACACAATACTCCAGGTGAGGTCTCACAAGAGCAGAGTAGAGGGGCAGGATCACCTTCTTCGATCTGCTGGTCACGCTCCTTTTGATGCAGGCTAGTATACAGTTGGTTTCTGGGCTGTGAGCACACACTGAAGCTGGCTCATGTTCAGTTTCTCATAAGCCAAGGTTGTCTGTCTCCATCTGCAGCTTATGATCCTGAATTTCCCCAGGACAGCATAGTTGTGTTGTTAGAGGTGCATGTTTCACTCTACTAACAGTGTATCCTTGGGATGAGGGTTACCAATTTACTGCACCTAAGCTACAGAGCGGATTGCTTGAAATCCTAGCAGGTTGTCCAACTCAAAATCTTGCTAGATGCAAAAGGAAGCCACATTAGATATTAACCTTAGAATTTAGTCTACAGAAAGTCTTAAGAGCCTGATGAGTTATTAGTACTCCAGTTATAATGATCACAATGAACACAAGTTCATATTGTTAAGATTGCACGTACACAAAACTTTGTAATGCCCATACGTTTCTCTTATGTTACATTCCTCCTTCCATTATCGCCTGGTTCCCTCTGTTGATGGTTTTAGTCTTGGCTCATAGAGAATCCTCAGCATCCTGAGCTGCATGATGTTGATGATTTCCTCCCAGAATCCTCCTGGGATTGATTTTGTCTTTGCTAACATGTACTGCAACTTGCTGTTTCTTCACTGGCTTGCAAGTCCACATTAGAGCAAATTTTACTGTCTCTTAAATGGGATATTTGATGTTTGTTCTTCTCATTACTCTGAAAACTGGTTTTACTCACCTCCCAGGTTGCAGTCCTTTGATGACCAGTAATGCTCCACTGGTGAAGTGGTTGTTGCCCGGGGGCCACTGATGTCATTGCTGTTAGGAATTTGTGATCATTTAGAGGGAATTTTAACAACATTAATACCTTCAAGTGAGTTTTAATGAGGGGCTGCTGAGAAAACTGATGTAACTGCTTCATTAGGCTGAGAGGGAGACATCCTAAATCCTGGAACATTCTGAAATTTTAATTGCAGGTAATTCTCTCAGTGCTTATCAGGTGAATTGTACATATTATATAATGTGAAACGCAGCTGTAATCATAGCAGTGATTATTATGCAAAGCCTTTTTCCAAGGTAGGTCTTGAAATGCCCTAAGGACACAGCAGGAAAGTGTTGGGGAATTCAGGATGTATTTTCACACTTTTATTCCATTTTATTCCTTCACATTTCACACCACCCCATGACAGTCATTAGCTAATGAGGAACAGGGACTTTCCTTGTTGTCATTTGCTCTTGAAATTGCACCTTACTTCTGAGATGTACACTGAAGGAAGAACTCGCCATTCAGATGTTGCTTTGCCTTCAAGCAACCTTTGTAGATCAGATACAAAAAGAAGGGGACTCTGAAATGCAATGACCTTCTTGGTGCTGCAATCTCAAATCAACATACATTAGAAAAAAATAATTAGGAACTCTTTTTCAATGCCATAAGGCTGCAGTATTCAGTTTGCTTCTTTTTTTTTCCCCAGTGAAAACACTGGAAATTATGATACAATGATGCTCACATAGAAAAAGCAAGTGTAAGAAGTTTAAGGATGGTAACACCACTGCCTTCTATGACTAGGCTAGCATCTAGGTTTCACATAAATTGGTTTATTCCACAGCATCATCACTCTAAGTAGACTATTGACCTATACCAGAAGTGGAAGCCTCCGTCATGCCAGTGTGCAGTGAAACCCAGCACTGGTCACTGTGGCCAGGCTGTGACTCAGGACAATGCAGGTTCTGCTTCCAGCTGCCTCCTGGGACCCAGGAGGACCCCAGTCTTTCCCCTCCACTCACTGTTGTGTGTATTTAACTTTTCTGACTGCAGCAGTTCCCAAATTTGTACTTATTCTGAATTCTTCCATGTGAAATGACTGTACATTTGTACCATTAGAAGACAATTTATTCACTTGCCCAGTGCTGTTACTGGCATAGCAATAGAGTTAATTCTCTGGCCAGTTATTTATAGGAGTGGAAAGTTAAGTACACAGGGAATGGACATCAACCATTAAGTCAATGTATTTCCTGGAGCACATGGTTATTCAAAATTCAAAATGTGTGACTTAATACTGGGGATTTTTTAAAAAGCTTATCTCTACTTGTAAGCTTGCTTTTCTCTTCTGTTTCATTGCTAAGTTGTTGAAACAATAATATTCAATCCTAAAATCTTTCTTGAAATCACAGCTATTGTGGTTTTTCGTTAGTGATGTCTTTGCCTCGAGGCGATAAATTCATCTAAGCATGCAGTGGTTTACAGATTAGTGTTTGAGAGTGGTGTAAGTATCCAGTCTGCCTGGAGGTCCAGGCAGCCTGTGGGGTGATCAGACTCACATTTCTCACCTCCCAGGAAAGCTTCCTACCTCCTTCACTGTGGTTCTGGTGATATAAAGCCTTAGCCTCTGGGGAAAGGTGAGAACTCAGGTCTCTTGCTCCTGCACAAGCAGAGAGACAGATTCCATTTTACTCACTCTCTCTGCTCCCGTTAGTCTTCAGTTACTTCTTGCTAAGTACCAGCATTTCTCATGAGATAGAGCACCTCCTGCCTGCTGAGGATGTGACTGCCATCATCCACACAGGCATTCCAGATCCTCCATGGCCTGGACTAGTGCTGTCATCCCATGCCATTTCAGGATGGGGAAGGACTCAGAGATGTCCCTGGCCTTACCAACATCAGCCACATTCATCAAGACATCTCTGCTGTATGCGGATCTCTCCAGGCAGGATGGGTTAGATGCATCCAGAGAGTTGTTTGCACCCATTTTCTCCCAGGGCTGGCATGGGATGGCCTGGCTGAGGGTCTTGATTGGGCTTAGGTCCAAAGGAGACACTAAATGTGTAAATATGCCAGAAGGGCATTCACTGCAGGAGACAACTCCAGATGCAAGCATCTCTCAGGGTTTGGCCTGATATTGAGTTTTGCATCCATAGGCCGAGGAGCATAATTTAACTGTAGCCGCCAAATCCTTTTGTTGACATGGGCCCAATCCATAACAGTGCTTGAGCTTCCAGCTTTCACTGTAACCCCTGTTGTCCAACTAACCCCTGTGAGGATGGCAGGCTGCCCAGGCTGGCATTAGGAACCTGAATACTGTTGTGGTTTGTGGCCCCAGGGAGTTAGCTTCCTACTGATAAAACAACCGCAGTTGTTCCCAGACATGTACTAACACTGCTTGATATCTGGAGCATGAGGGTGGACCATGTTCCATCCATCTTCCCAATTTTAGACGGGATAAAAACCTGCTCCAACATTTAAAGCCTAAATAAGCAAGTTTGTCAACAAGACCATGGGCACTTCCCTCCTCCTTTGTCATTGTGGAAAATAAGTCTTTCTTTAACTCATACTTTGTATATTTTTTTTTTGGTATATCAGGATTCTCCTGTTGTTTTTAATGTGAACATTTACTTTTGTGCTGTTTCTTTTAGCCATGAATGCAGGGATGCTGCAGGATGGTAACCATAGCAACTGCAGAACATGGAAGACGTAATTTCACCCCAAAAATGCATATTACTGGGTTTATGTTTGCTGGAAGAGAATCACCTCATTCGCTGAACAATAAGAGGAAGTGAAAAGAACTTGTTTATTTCACAGTGATTAAAGAAGAATCTCAGAGAGTTAGCAGACAGTGGAAGAAATATGCATTAGGTGCTGTTCTGATATGTCCAAGAAGCCAGTATGGACAGATAAGACCAAACAGAAATCTAAGTTACTTCCGTACAGTGTGTAATAGCAATGAAATAATCTAGTCTGAGGCTTTCTTATCCACACTTCTTTGTCGTCTTTGGGAACATTGCCAAATGACCTCAGGGGTCTGGTGCAGGGGGCTTTGTTGATATGATGGAAAAGCTGTGGTCTGTGCCACAGGTAATGGGTAACAACTTGCCCCTTACTCCAAAGCAGCATGGGGCTTCACACCCCATCTTCGGTGTCCCGCTTTGAATGTTCACTTACAACAGGGCAACAGGAGTCTGCCAGGGGTTGATCCCAGGTGATGGACCTCAGCACCTCAGGAAATCATACCTGAACACTGAGGCCCCAGGAAGGGGAAGTTGGGGAGTTAGAGCTGGAGTTTGTTTCATGAGATTTGAGACTGCCTGGGAGGACACAAGTATGAAATAATACAGGAAAAGCCAAGAAGTGGTTCTGCTGTAATGACATCTCCAGCCTGATGAAACTGGCCTCTTGTGTGAAAGGTCAGATACGATGTTCTATGCACAACCAAAACCTTTTACTTACTTGACAGAGGTCCCCATTTGACCCAGGGTGTTGTGTGTATCATACTGCTGCAGAATCCTCAGTGCAAATAGTCTAGTACTTTCTCTCCCACCCCCATTCTCCGTAAAGACAATCCTATTTCCCCGTTCACAAATGTCCTAGAAAGAGGCAGCAGGGGCCCTAGGACAGCAGTGGTTTCCATTTCCAGCTACAAAATGGACTTGTGTATTTTAAGGAAGAAAACCAAAATTGTGACAGTATGTACCAATGTGAGTTGTTAGCATCTGCCTTCCCCTTGGTAGCACTTAGACAGATAGCCGCATTTATCGTTGAATAGAATCACTTATTACAAAAGCACTTCAGTACTAAATAGTTCTAGGGATTTATTTTATGTGCATTAGAAAAATTAGTGCCTTGATGAATCACACACCAATAAATAGTTTCTTTTCCTAGAAATGCCTTTATTCAGGGGACTGCTAAGCCCGACCCTGAGGAACTTAAAAAATTACTACACTGCTTAAAGTAATGAGATTATAATACCAAATTTGTAATAACTTAAAAAATAAATTACCCTTTGCTTTTGAACTGATATTTACTTTTCCTTCCTCTCAGGGAGAAATAAACTTTAAAATGAGAGAAGCTGAGTTTTACGGAATAATGAGACTCCATGAGTCAGATATTAATGAAAAACAATAGTCGCAAGAACTGTAATAAGAAAGCAAGAAATGAAGCAGCTTGGTACTCCTTAGCTGGTCTAGCACTGAAATTTGATTTATTTATTTATATTTTTAGGAACTTGCTCCTATTACGACTTTCCACGGACTTCACATTAGTATTGGTATTTTCATCATGTAGAAAGACTTGTTTCTCTCCATTATGCCCAAAAAAACATTACGTGAGGACAAATAAACGCTTTTCATAGGATCACAGAATGGTTTAGGTTGGAAAAGACCTTAAAGCTCCTCCAGTTCCAACCCTCTGCCACAGGCAGGGACACCTTCCACTAGCACAGGTTGCTCCAAGCCCCGCCCAGCCTGGCCTTGAACGCAGCCGAGGATGGGGATTTTTTGTAACAGTGGAGAAGCACAAGCAAAGCAACAGATGTGTAACAACAGGCGCCTTTCATGGCTGCACTCTTCACTACCGCATGGATAAGCAAGGGAACCTACAACTCCCTAGTGAATGTATCGGGGTTTTGCATGTTGCGTTTCGTCCCTACATGGACCTCCGATGCTTAGTATTTCCTCAGGTTTTACTCACAGGCCTGAAAACAATGAGCTTTCTCTGTTATCCAGCAGGGAAAGTGGGAGGATGCTGCAACAGCTGCTACAAATTCAATGATAACAACAATAATATGGTTACTCACTTGATAAAACAATTACAATGAAACTGCTAAAATTAGGGTTTTTTGCCTCAAAGAAAAACTTCCAAAGACTTCCAGTGTACAGAGAAGAGTGAACAATGCAACAAAAATGTTTAAGAAATATAGCAATAGTTGATGAATAAACTGGTTACAAGAAAAACGTGCTTTAAAGATTCATGAACAAATACAGTTCACTAAATCACTCACCATCACAATTAGCAAACAATGTGTGAAACATATGTTGTCAATTAAATGTTTTCTAAGTGAAATCAGTAAAGGACATTGGCTCTTGTATAAGGAAAGAGGATTAATTGGTACTTTTAACTGAACTGGAGAGTATACTTTGTTCTCTGGAAGAATCTGATTTCTTACCTCAAGCTTCAGAGCTGTTCCCTTTCAAAAGGTTGTGAAAATATTTTTTCCAGCACTCAAAGGATGTTCTTTCCATGTCCCTTCCTCCCAGCAAAAAAAAAAACAACAAAAACGTCTAAAGTTCAGGTGCTTAGAAAAATATTGCCTGAGGTCTGAAACCAAATACAAGAAATCTCCTGCTGAAAGCATTCATTCTACCTACAAAACAGAGTCAGTGACAGGTGTATTTATTTAAAAGGGAAGGTGCCCCAGCCTGTCTGCAGCACAGCTTGGGAGAAAACACTGATAACCAGCTTCAGTAGCTGTGGAAAGGGAGACTTGTCAGATAAAGAGATTCCTGTGTAAGGAGTAACATCACAGGAGTAACTTCATAGGCATCCACTGTATGTGGATAGGCAGGAGCATAGCAGGTTGGATGTCAGATCAACTGCTGGGTTATTTCCTCCTCCTTCTCAGAGCCTGTCAGTGAACAAGCAGGACCTACCCTAGCTTTGAAATCTCTGAGACAACTACGAAGTAATCCACTAATCCAGCTGATAGAGGCATTAATTTCAGTGGTGGTTGTCTCTTCCTAGATGGTCTTGACCCAACATGACCAAAATGGGAGCTGGCCGCTGTTTTGTGTTTATTACCTTGATTGCCTACCATGCACTCTTGCTGAGAATGAGCTGAAGTGTGGATGGGCAAGCATGTTCTTAACATGTAATTTCTTACAGTAATTGGAAATATCCCAAAAGCTCCTTGATTTTGAGAGTACTCTAGGCTTGCCCTCCCTGCTGGTTTAAGATTTAATGGTCAGTTTATTTTGGTTTGCAGTGTATCATTTGTGCTGACGTGGTTTGACTTGGTTTCAACACTGTGGTGTTGTCTTCCCAGCCTTGCACTGCTGGCTGTATGAGTGTCTGATGATACTCAGTGGCATGCAAATAAATAGACAATTACAGTTGGTACAAACACCCATTGTATTTCACAATGTGGAGGCTTCGTAGCTGATTTCCAAACCTAAACATGTGTAAGCGGTTTCATTAAGCTGTTTCCTGAAAATAGCCATTACTGTCAATCCAGGCTACCCTGTAGAAAATATCCTTTTTAAATGTCTTTATGCTGTAGTTAGGGTTTGATCAGCTCAAAGATCTGAGAAGGGTCCTGCTTTCCTGCTGCAGTGCTGCACTGCTCCTTCAGCATCGTTTTCTCATTTGTGTGCTTACCCACAGGCCTAGCTCGCATCCCAACAGATGGAAAGCTCCAACAACTTTCCATGTTATGTTTCATTTACATTTACAAACTTACAAAATTTTGATATGTTTCAACCCATTTATACTGTGAGAATAATCCCAGGTATCCTTCTTTGTATGTCTCAATTGTGTATTAAAAGATAAGAAATGGAGTTTTTTCAGAGTTTAAATATCCAGTCCAACATGCCAACAGGCTTTTGTGTTTTATTACCAGTCTGAAGATGTGATTCTCCATGCTGAGTATTAGTTGGCCTGGATCTGTTGTACAGGATCTATTTCTCTGCCTCTGCAGTGTTGCCTTCATGCTTAACGAAGGCTTTTTAGAAGGGCTGACCAAGTCCAAACCTTAGCCAAACCTGGCCGTTCCCAGAGGAAACTTTCTTCTACATGTTGGTTTTATCTCCTCCAGGAATCTCCAGCAGCAGCACCTTGATTGGTCTGAAAGACACCTTCATCCAAAGAGAAGCACCTTTGCAGTCTCAATACATTTAAGTGAATGTAATGGATTTAAGTGAAAGTAACTGTGAATCCACAGTATGATAATGTTAAAATGAAGTATAATTGTGTGCAGGCACATCATGGTCTTGTACATAGACATTTGTGTTTCTTTCCTGTTGATGTAAGTTGTGAAAAGGAGAGGTAGGATTCACCCCAACTAGCTATTTGTGTGTTCATCACTGCAGGCTGCCCGAGGATGCTGTGTAGAGCAATCACATCCTGAAATAAGAAATAACATGATATAATGGTGCTATTTTCCAGTAGATCCCAGGATTTTTCCTTGACAAAACATGTAGAGGAGAATCTGACTTTTCTCCACGGAAGGTCAAGTTGTTTTAGATAGCACTGCCATAAAGTTGTAGTGTTAGGGGATGAGATTCAGGAAGCAAACTGTGTGAAATTTCCATGCTATTCACCAGAACTAAATGGTGCAGCCCATCTTTGTGCTAGTTTTATCCCTGGGCTTAGTGGCATTCAGCT
This sequence comes from Pezoporus wallicus, assembly GCF_028554395.1. NCBI lineage: Eukaryota > Metazoa > Chordata > Aves > Psittaciformes > Psittacidae > Pezoporus > Pezoporus wallicus. The sequence continues at coordinate 791,338 of NW_026640165.1, forward strand.
GAATCTAATGAAAATTGATGGATCAAATTATCTGTTCCACATTAAAAAGTTGTGCGTGCTCAGAGAGCTAGAAATAGAGTAGTTAAAAAAGCCAACTGAAATGTGGGGTCAGTTGATTGAAAAGCTTTATAAATGCTCAAGTTTCACTTCCCTGAGTGAGAAAGCTCATCATACAGGTCCTCTGCCCTGTCAATCCTGCTGCATGCCCTGTTCTGCCTCTCCTCATCTCTATTACAAGTATCTTTTCATCTGCTGTTAAGTAGGATCCTGGCCCTTCATCATGGTTTAACCTCAGCCAGGAACTCAGCCCCTCACAGCCTCTCACTCCACCTCCTGTGGTGGGATGGGGGAGAGAACCAGAAGAATAGAAGTGAGAAAACTCATGGGTTGAGGTAAAGGCAGTTTAACAGGTAAAGCAAAAGCTGCACAAGCAAAGCAAAACCAGGAATTCATTCACCACTTCCCATGGGCAGGCAGGTGTTCAGCCACCTCCAGGACAGCAGGGCTCCATCATGTGTAATGGTTAATTGGGAAGACAAATGCCATCACTCCAAATGTTCCTCCTTCTAGTCCCATGCTAGCTAATATGAAGAAAATTAACTCTCCCCCAGCCAAAACCAGCACACCCATGAAGTTCAGCTTAGTGACAACTTTCCTTCCTAGCTATCCTCCAGTACTGTCTGCCTGAGTGCAGGAGCTGATCTGCTGATCTGGTGGTCAGCTTGAAGCAGCAATGAGACAGCTGACTGAGGTAAATGGCACTGATTCAGTATCAGTTGTCTATCACTCAGTAAGCTGAGATGGAAAATGTACGGAGATCAGACAGAGATTTAACATGAAGGCAAAATTCACCTTGAGGAAGCAATGAAAGAAAACTGAGGAAGATTGAGTTCAGCTGGTCAAATAAAACAGCTCAGAGAAAAACAGTCACAAGGGAAAATAAACCTGGCAGGGGCCACTGGAGAAAGTATGGAATTGAAGTTTTGAATGCAACGATGACAGCGGGAAATGAAAAAAGACAGAACTGCTGCCAGAAACACAAAGGAAAGATGGAAAAAAAGAAACAGAAAAAGCACAAAAGAAAACTAGCCTAATTGAAACCCTAAGCTGTCCCTAATTAGTGTCCTAAATTGCTTCACATGTAAAATAATTGATGGGAACCAGAGTAAGGTATTTTCACATAGGGATTTGCATCAGTTTGAGTAAACTGATTTAAACAAACCTCCAAACTCCGAACAAAATTGTCTGAACAGTTTGAACATGGAAGAGTCCTAAGAGACAAGAAAACAACAGATTAAGTTGTCCTTAAAACTTCCATCTAGTTCTGAACGTGATTCTGAATCCCCTGCAGTGGGACTGACAGTTCATCGTGTGAAAGAAATCTTTCAGTAAACTAGTTAATATTTGGATTTTGAAGCAATATGTTAAAGTCTCCACTAACCTTCATCTTAAATTCCCATCTGTGCAATAGGATAGCAGAAAACAGGAAAACTCATCAGCAGAAGTCTCCAAGGCTTGGGTTCAAACACAGCATTTCCATGCTCCTGCTCCCTATTCTCTCCCCTGCTAGATTTTCCAACCCCTAACAGAAAATTTAAATGGTAATAACTGTCCCTAGGCCAGACATTAACCACATCAAAGAAATGCATCAATTAGTACTAAATAGGTGTTGATTATAGAAAGGTCACCTTGAATAATGAAATCCCAAGCGCAGTAATGCTCCTCTTTGTTTTGCAAATATTCCCCAAGGCCTTTTTAAGTAAAGGAGCTAAAAGGTCTTCTGCAAACATCCGGTCTTCTTTAATTTTTTTCCTTCATTTTCCCTCCTTTTATAACCACCATCTATTTTTACTTTCCTAAGTATGTGCTTAACCTAGTGGTTTGAACTCTTTATAATGGGCTTGCAAGGTTAAATTTAGCAATTACAAGCCCTGCAGCCCCAGTAAGGTCAGTTTGGCTATGTGAATGTACATTTGTGTTTGTTTATGCTGAAAAGGTTACCTTTGGAAGAGGAAAACCACTGTTTGACTGCCCAGCAGCTCATTGATTCACAGAGAAATACAAAAGGTCATTTAATTTGTCGTTGTGTGGTTGCAAATCTGTTCCTACTTCTTGAAGGAACTTGAAAGATGCAGGCTAATATCCCCACTTCTTTCCCCCCAGAGTAGTGCTGGCTTTATGGAAATGTAATTTTTTTGCAAAGAAGAATGGCTGTGTAATATTGCTGTTCATGCTCAGAAATCCAGAATGGCCTCCAGAATTGAGTGGATCGGTGTTGCCTAAAACTTGGGACAGTATCCAAGTCTTAAAAATACCTTTGAGCATACTTGTAGTCAGAACCAATATCAAAAGTGCAGGATGAGTTTGCAGCCACTGTTTATAGCTCAGTTTTAAATACTGTAATCTAGAAAAGTACCCATAATGGTTGGGGTATTTCAATTAGTATTCAGATTGTATGCACTTTCTTACTTGATCATAAAGTCACAAATCAAAGCTTACGCATGGCTGCCTTTTGGGATATTGATCCATGTCCATGCAGGCAGCCTGGCAAAGCTTCTGTTAAACTAATGCCGTTCTCAAGAGTGACTGAGCAAAGGATTAATGGAGACAACTGTTAATCAAATTAAGTGTTTCATAAAATTCTGTAATACATTTTATGCACAAAGGAAACTTTGGTAAGAACTCGTTATTACAACAGAAATTATTTATTCTATTATATTTCATAATACCAAATGGAAGTTTTTTCTCTTCTTCAATGAAATCTGGTGTTCAAACATTGAAAAAAAAGTCTGTATGTGTAATGATTTGCAGCAGCAAAAGCAGATGTGCAATATGGAGAAGAAGGTAAAATGGAGGTTCATCTCTTTTTTAGTCACTTGTATGTCACAGGGAGAAATTTCTGGGTGTGTCTTTATAGAGCTGTGTTTGACCTGAGGGATGAAACCAGACAATGGCACAGTGGTGTTGCACAGCTGCTCTGCAAAGGCTCGAGTCCACGTGGTAGCCTCCAGGTTCCCAAATTGTACAGGTTGTATCGAATGATGACAGCTAGTCTGGTAAACCATGCTAGTCACATTGGAGGGAGTCAGTTCCACAGTGGCAATAGCTGCAGGAGAGTTTGTGGATTAGCAGCTATCCATTGACTATGTGGACATGTAGCCCAGCCCTACTAGTGGTCAGAGTGTTTCTCCTGGTGGTGAATCATCGAGGTGACCTTGTGGACCTTGAAGGCATTGTGAAAGCTGTGCTGTGTTAGTAAGAGTAGAGGGACCTGATTATCAGCCTCTCTTCAGTCTTTGTGAGGCCTCATTTGTTAGGCTGTGTCCAAGTGGCACTGCCCTGTTGGCTGAGGGGTGACCAGCTAGGGGTCAGGTCAGGAAAGCTAAGCCCAGTCAGAACCCATTCTAGCAAGGGATGTGAAAGATAACAGGAAGGGCTTCTATAGGTATGTAGAAAACAAAGGACAGACTGGGGATAGTGTGGGCCCTCTCCAGAAGCTATTGGGAGAACTGGCTACCCTGGATTTGGAGAAGGCTGAGGTTCTCAATGATTTCTTTGCCTCAGTCTTCACTGGCAAATGCTCTGACCATGTTGCTGAAGTCTTGGAAGACAAATGCAGGGACTGGGAGAATAAAGTCTCCCTAAGGAGATTTCCTGTTCCACTGTAGGAAAGTATAATTTTAGAGATCATCCTGAATGTGCACAAGTCCATGGGACCTGATGAAATCCATGTGACTCTCATTGACAACAGAGTCACAGTCACTCCTGAGATATGAGTCTTCAAAGTTGCCCTCTCGCAGTATAACACCCTAACATGTTCTTCAGAGCATTCTAGATCACCTGGATCCCAATGGGATCATCTGGTTCTGCTTCTCAGCTCTTGTTTAGTGTTAATGAACTGTTGCTGGTAATTATGCCTGGATTAGCAAAGCTAATAATGCTCATCTGGTCTGGCGGGTGGATTAATTAAGTAATGCCTGTAAAGAATGAAATGAAAATAGTGTTCAAGTTCTAAATAGTAGTATTTCTGTTACCAAAATCCTAGGAGGAGTATAATGTTGCAGTGTGTCTGTGTGGGCAGAGACTACCTGCGCTGGCCAAAAGGATGACTCACATATATCACTTCTGACTTCCCTGGTTGTTCTGGATGCTCTCTGCACACTTGGGTAACCTTTTCATGTCTGGCTTCATGTGTTGCAACAGGTTCATTCATTATTTTTCTTTCATCATTCCTAATAGGCAACATTTGCTTCAAGCCCTGTTTTGATCACTCATATTCCCAGAGTGTGCAAAATTACATTGAACCTCAAGAAGAAAATTCAGGTCCATGTAATCAGTATCCTCTTTGCATATAGGAAACTACTTATTAATTTTAAAGGTGGCCATTTGATACATGAAGAGCTCGTAATGTACATGAAGTTTAAGCAATTTAACAATTACATATATCTGGGTCTGTGGTTGACAAGCCCGACTTATTTGGGCTGATAAATTACAGGCTGCATTAAGTAATTGGAATGATTTAAGACTATTCTGCAGAAATGCAGCTGAGGGACATTACAGAGGGTCCCTATAGTTTTAAGTGCATATTTTAAGAGCTTGAATTGCTACCATAAACACTGTTTTAAACTTTAACCACACAAGTAAGTCCGTTTTCAAAGACAGACATTTATTTGTCTAGCAATAAACAATAATTTATGATACTCAGTGTTGTTTTTCATCGACTCCCCATCTCTTTTGCAGTGACATAATGCTGTTTACTTGCTTTTGCAGAGAAGACGACATCATTATTATTTTGTATTATTATCTGAGATAGAAATATTTCCTGTGTTTAAGAAAATAATGATTTGAAGGTTGGAGAGAGGCCTGGGATGCATTTTGTTTTTAAAGTCTCTGTCTGTGGCAGAAGTCTGTGAGATTGTCTGCTTCCTGCAGGCTCACATTGGTTATGTGGAGAGCTGGAGGACAGATCTTCCCACTACTGTAGCATCTCTGGAGGGATCAGATGAAATCTCCGCTCTTGGGGCAGATCTTCTCCCATCCCACACAAGTAGCATCCGGTTGTCAGCGTATATCTGGCTGTGGGTTCTGGGCACTATTTTGATGTCTGAGTGCTAGCATGGCATTTTTTTCTTTGATACATAAGCCACCTAATAAATTGTGTCTTTGAATCACAGAATCATAGAATGGTTAGGGCTCAGCTTCTTGAACGTATGCAGTATTTCTTAAGGTCAAGTTACACCACTCTTTAATAAAATTCAATCAATAACCATTGCGAGAAGCCTGCAGGGAAACGTATCATTTATCTTGAAACCTTCTGCTCTGAATAAGAATTCTGACTTCACTTTTCAGTATAAATTGTGATCTCTCCTAGTTTGTGCCAGGGATACTATAAAATATGTCGTTATATTAATCAAAGTCCAGCATCCTGGCATCCAAACTATGAATTATTGCTGTAGGACAGATGCACAAGAAAGAGTACTGCATCTTATCGTTGCTTTACTGAAAAGTGTAACATTTACGGTGTGATGGCAGAGAGGGCAGGAGACTTGGTAGAAATGCTAATTAAGCCCTCTCTCTTTAGAGATTAGATTAGATTGATTTGATAAATACATTTTAACACTTACTTATCTCTTTATTACATGCCCTTAAACTGCCTATGACCCTTTCTAATGCTTTATGAATAAATGAATGGATTAATTAAATATTTCCTGTGTACCTTCCAACTAGACTCATGAAGCTCTTAAAGTTCAACGAAAAGATTTAAGGACCTTGCTGCATAATGCAGCACTTGATGTTATTGTTTAAAATTTTACAGCACTTGAATAGATGTTCAAAGGAGTTTGGAGGCAAAATCAGAGTGGTAATCTTTGGAGCTAAAGCCTCCTCAGCCTTTGGAAAAGGCTCTCCAGGTTTTTCTCTGAGTGACTGGCCTCACAAATTAAGTTTCCGTTTTAACTTCATTTTCAGGGAATTATCTTATTTAACTTGTGCAGGGCACAGCTGTGTGAAACATTTGCGTAGGTTCAGAAAAGATCAGAAGAACACAATAATGTGTCTCTGTGTAAATATTTTTATGAACTCTGAGTAGACTGCATTAAACATTAGGTAGGAAATATTTGGTCAGCTCATTTGTGTATTTATAAAGTTCTTTTATGTGTTTGGAATGCATTACAGAGGGATAATACAGTGTCAGTAAAAAGCCAACATCAATTTGTCTAGAATAAATCGTGTAAAAATAAGTAGTTCCCTCCTAGGACAGAGGCCGGAGACTTTGTGGGCAGAGGGAAAGCAAGGAACATCATGTAAGGCTTTCAGTGCCGTCTCCCATGGGCATCTCAAAGCAAGCTGGAGAGGGAAATATCCTTCTGGGGAAACTGTGGTAGGGCAGGTGAGCACTGGCTTTGATAACCATGCTCACAGAATAGAGATCATGGGTTAATTTCCAACAAGGAGCTCCACAAGGCTGTCCTGACCCTGAAACTTCTCAATGCTTACATTGATGATATGAGTGGGGGACTAAGGTGCATGCTTATAAAATCTACATGTGATAAAGGATCTGGAGAATGGGTTTAGAATTCAAAATTATCTTCCACATTCAGACTAAACTCAGAAATACATAGCATGCAATTTGGCAGGCTTCAGTTACTTTTTTCCCAGCCTCCATACCCCATCAGCCACGGTCTGCATGGCACATTGTTCACCCTCCAGGAACAGGTACCTCTTGCAGGTCCTCTTTCTAATTCAGTTCTTCCTGGTAGGAGCCTGTCTCCTCACAAAACAGCCTGGTTTGGCACTGGACCCATCACTTGGATTTCTTTATCCAGACAGTGTGGCAAATGGTGAGCTTAACTCTCTGCAGGAGACTGACCAGAACATGCTGGGCCCAAATGTTCAGCAGTCTGAACAAAACCAAGTCCAGCCACAGCTTCCCTTCGTGTACCTCTGATGAATTCCATGTATGTCATGTTGTGCATTTCTCTCACGTGCTTTCAAACCAAGTAACTTTGTTATCCACGTGCAATTCATACAATCTCTTACCAGTAGCCACACTATTTGTTTGGCTTGTCCAGTTAGTCTTCATGTTTGAACATTCCCTGGGTGCATGTCCCTCCATGCAGTGGTATATGTGTCCATGTAAACCACTGTCAGTCTTTTCATAAGCTACACACATCCTTCTTGTCAGTACATAATCCAGTGCTAACAGGCCTGCATGTTTTTCAAGCTCCATAGCATTGCTGTGTGGAGCAGCAGCACCACTTACAAAGCATGGAGCACAGGCAGGATCCTGCTTAACTGTGACTTTGTTACACCAAGAGTCCAAAATGCAGCAGCAGAGTCCTCTGGGAGGTAGAAAATGATATAAGAGATGCAGTGGGTCTCGAGCAGAGCACAAGTCAGCACTGTCGTCATTTTCCAGAAAAAAAGCAACCACATTGCAGGCTGCAGAGCCATGGTATATATAAGTCATTAAGTAAAAAATAAAAGAAATGTTCTGCTGAGAACTAGTGAAAAATTAGCTGGAGTAATCAGTGAAGATTTGGGCACTGCACTTGCAGAAATAGGTGGATTACACCAAGAGAAGCAAAGGCAAGGAGACTAATCAGAGGTTTAGAAAATGTGGTGTAAGAGGGAAGCTTGAGACAAAATTGGTTGTTTAGTCCAGAGAAGAGACGATGGAAGCCACGTGTCACTTCACACCAGAAACCTCCTGTTCCCATTTCTTCTGCCTCTCCTGGGAATGAGACTCACTGTAAGCTGAATAAGAAGCTATTTGTTTACATGGAAAGGCATGGAGAATTAGGTTTTATGTTGAAATACTGAAGCTCTGCAAGAGTTTGCTGAGGAGAGTTGTGGAATCTCCATCACTGGATGGTCCTGAAAACAAGTCAAATATATCTGTGTGCATTAGCATGTTAAAAGAATGTTTCAAATCTCATAGTTTTCAAGTCAACATTATTATTTTTCATGGACTTACTCATGTTTTTGAAATGTCTGGTGTTGCCAGGCTGGTAATCTGGTGCTTCATATGCACAAACCCTTCATGTTCCAACTGAAAACTAGAGGCAGTATCACTGAATAAGAACTTGTGACTTGTGTGATTTGGGTCTTTGCAGAATTAAACCCTTCTTTGCAAATTTGTGAGAGCTGTCATCCATGGACCCCAAAGCAATTTAGGAATGTCCTGGGTTCAGCAGTAGCAGTAATTTTTCTCCTTCTTAGTAGTTGGTGCAGCGCTGTGTTTTTGACTTTCAGCCTGGGAACAGCGCTGATAAAACCGATGTTTTTAGTTGCTGCTCAGTAATATTTACTCTGACCAAGGTCTTTCTGAGTCTCATGCTCTGCCAGGAAGGAGGAGAAGCCAGGAGGAAGCAGAGACAGGACACCTGACCCAAACTAACCAAAGAGGTATTCCATACCACAGCATGTCATGCCCAGTATATAAACTGGGGGCAGTTACGCCGCAGGACTAGATCACTGCTCGGGTCGGACTGGGTATCAGTCAGCGGATGATGAATGGTTGTATTCTCTTCCCTTGTTATTTCCCTTATCATTATTGTTATTGGTGGTAGCAGTAGTGATTTGTGTTATACCTTAGTTACTGGACTGTTCTTATCTCAACCAGTGGGAGTTACGGTCTTTTGATTCTCCTCCCCATCTCTCTGGGAGCAGGGGGAGGAAGGCGGGGGAGTGAGCGAGCGGCTGCATGGTTCTGAGTTACTGGTTGGGCTTAAACCATGACAGTTCTTTGTGAGGCCCAACGTGGAGCCCAAAGGGTTGAGATAAGGACAGATCTGACCAGAGTGTGTCTAATCGTTCTTGTGATAAGCATTCACTGTTTTGGATTAATAGTCACTCATCACAATGCTGATTTATTGGCTCTCAAAGTTGTTGCTCTTGATCTCAGAGTTTCAGCATGTCGTACCTTACTTACAGCGGGTATCTGCTGTGTTAGTGTTTATCAGCTGGGGGCCTGGGCTAAGGTTCCTGTTTCACTGTACTTTATGGTAATGACTTGTAATACAATAGACCCGTTGATCATGAAACCGGTCTGGCTTGCATTCCCAGTGTGGTCATCACCTCTATACTTTGGGAGGTTTTATAATAGAAGTGTTTAGCAATCACACATCTCTTTTTCCTTCCTTGGGTGGTCGACCTGTGAAGGAGACATTCCCTTACATTCCCAGCTCCCCACCAGACTATTTACAGCATCATTTGAGAGTTCTGAAGGTTTTGAATGGCCTTTGGGTAACCTTGAGACCTGCCTGCTGATTGTGATGGGGATCAGCACGTTGGCACACATACAGAGTGTGTTTTACCCACACCCATTTCATCTGATCTCGAAAGTTAAGCAGAGTTGGGTTTGGGTTTTGTCTAGGGTTAGATGACGATATAGGAGAACCAAGAGATTTTCCCCGAAGCTGGACAGCCATGAGTGGCAGGGTGTGTGGGATAGTATGGGCAAGTATCTAGGCCAGTGAGCCCCTCCAGTGCAATGTTATTGTGTAATTAGTGCAGCACACTTACTCTATGTAGCATTGATTGCATGATGTGTAGAGGAGGGTATTTAATGTTAGAAATCATCTTGGCTCAGGCCGTAACTGAGTTCAAGCAGCTTTGTGGAGCTGGCTGCCTTTCAGTGGAGAAAAATAATCCCTTTGGAAAGCAATTGAACTGAGTGTTCATAGTATTTGGAGTGCTAAAAAAATTTAGGGCAGATATTCTTAGATCCACCCTGGCAGCCATCTAAACCAACTCACTGATTCAATGAACTCTGGGTAACCATGTCAGGGCTTAGTCCCTGTGGTGGGTCGATGCTGGCTGGAGGCCAGGTACCCACCAAAGCTGCTCTATCACTGCCTTCCTCAGCTGGATCGGAGAGAGAAATAGCAACAAAAGGCTGATGGGTCAAGGTAAGGGCAGGGGAAGGTCACTCACCAGTTATCATCGGACAGACTTGACTTGGGGAAAACTCAGAGAAAAAAATTAGTTTATTACCAATCAGATCAGAGTAGGATAATGAGAAATAAAACCCAATTTTAAAAACACCTTACCCCCACCTCTCCCTTCCTCCTGGGATTAACTTACTCTGGAATTCTCTACCTCCTCCCACCCAGCAACACAGGGGAATAGAGAATGAGGGTTCCTTATGTGGTCAGTTCATCACACGTTTCTGCTGCTCCTTCCTCAGGGGAGAACTCCTCACACTCTTCCCCTTCTCCAGTGTGGGGTCTCTCTCCACAGGAGATAGTCCTCCATGAGCTTCACCAACATGGGTCCTTCCCATGGGCTGCAGTTCTTCATGAAGTGCTCCAGCATGGGTCCCTTCCATGGATGCAGTCCTTCAGGAACAAACTGCTCCAGCGTGGGTCCCTTACACAGGCTGCAGACTGCTCCAGCATGGGTCCCCCATGGGGTCGCAAATCCTGCAGCAAACCTGCTCCAGCCTGGGCTCCTCTACCCGCTTCTGCAAATCTGACCAAAAGGCACTCTGTTGTCTCCTTCAGATCACTGGCAAAGATGTTAAACAGATTGTGTTCCAGGATAGACCCCTGTGTTACCCCACTTGTCATAGATATCCAGAGTGCAACTGATTAACTGCTATCACCTGAGCCCCACCACACAACCAGTTAGTTTCCTATATAGTTATCCATCCGTATTATATCTACTTGGATACAAGGACACTGTGGGACATGGTGTTGAAGGCTTTGCTGAAGTCAAGCTAGATTGCATCCCTTGCTCTTCCCTTGTCCACAAGCCCAGTTATTTTAATACAGATGGCCATCCAGCTGGTTAGTTACGATTTACCCAGGTGAACATCCTAGGATACCTTTTTTAAGGTCTCTTTAGCTATTATGAATGTTCACTGCCTCCCTTAACGTTTCTTCTGTCATTGAGTTAGTGTGAGCCATGATTCCTGGTATGCAGAAGTCAGAGCTTTTTCTGACCACCTCAAATACACATTTCTGCTTCAAGAGCTGAAGAAAATCTTCATGAAACTGACCTGTTAGACCTGTTGTGGTTCTCCCACTATAAACTCTTAGGGGTCCAGAGTTAAGCACACCATGAACCTGACGTACCTTTGCCTTTGTTCTTCAAAGAGCAACTTCCTTACTGAGTTTAACCTTCTGGTATCTTTGTCAAATATTCCCTCGGATATATCATAAGTGAAAGAACATTTCGTGCTGCGCTGAAATAGCAAATTTTATTTGTTTGTCATTTAGCAGCAAGGAAACGCTGCAGCGAGTAATCCTACCAGGGATTACAGAGTATTTTGACAAGTAGTAAGTGCTCAGATTCAGCCAAAGCCTGCTTCTTCCCAGGCTCCTCAGTAATCCTGGTTTAGACCAGCAGAGTAATTAAGATGTTGCAGAAAAAGAGTCCTCAAAAAGAAAGATACAGGTGACTTTGTAAAGTTCAAGAGTAACTGGACCGTGAGAGGTAGAAGAAATTGCAAAGAGCAGTGCCAGTCTTGAAGAAATACCAATTGAGGGAGATGTCAAATTATTTGTTCTGAAAGAATTCAGAAATCTTAAATTTTCTATTGAGCAACTAATCCTCCTTCACCCCAGCACTAAAATTCCAGGTGTTATTTATGATTGCTATTAAAGAAGAAATTACCATTTACTCTCTACAAAGTGCATGTTGTATAAAGGCTGAATGGGTACCAGATCCAGAATCCTTCAGAGAAAGTTAGTTTGCATTTATTTAGAACTTTGCTGAAGAAAAACAGACTTTGAAGCTCTTTATCCTCAAGCTGTGCTGATGGTATTCAGCCATTCTTGACATGTTTTGTAGTAGTTACTGCAAGTGAAAAGATTTGATGCTAGATTCAGCAATAGATTGTTTAGAGTGTAATTACCAGTCTTACAAAAATTTAAACAGGGTTGTTGCTTGTGAAGCTGAAATTCTGTCTAGCATCTGGACACACTATCCTCATTCCTCTTTTTCCTACCCTTTCCTGTTCTTCAAAGAACCGTGTAATACGATGTTATTGCTGTTGGGAATAAAAATGATGAAAATCAGTGAAATATTTCCAGAAATGCCTTTCACTTAAAATTTAAAAAAGCCCAACAACGGAATTTCCCAAATGGAAAACAAAACAAAACACTTAAAAGCCACCAATAAATGCCACTGGCTTTCATCTGTGGAAGGATCTTTTCTTACTTTTTTCATTAGTGCCCATTGATAGTGTTTGATAACGCAACGTTAATCATCACTGATCTTGTGGCGGCCAAGCGTTCATAGCGACATCGCTTTTTGATCCTTAGATGTCAGCTCTTCCTATCATTGTGAAGCAGAATTCACCAAGCGTTGGATTGTTCACCCACTAATAGGGAATGTGAGCTAGGTTTAGACCATCGTGAGACAGGTTAGTTTTACCCTACTGATGTTGTGTTGTTGCAATAGTAATCCTGCTCAGTACGAGAGGAACCGCAGATTCAGACCCCTGGTGCGTGCACTTGGCTGAGGAGCCACTGGCGTGAGGCTACCATCTGCAGGCTTATGACTGAATGCCTCTAAGAATCAGCCTAGACACTTGTTGTGCTATTGTGTCATCAGTCGCTCGTGATTGACCCAGGAGATGATAGTCTTGTTCAGAATGCATGGGTAAAGGTCTTTCTGAATCTTCGTTAGCTAAGACAGGCCTTCCTCATTGGAGAAGGAAAACTATCTTCAAACCCGTGCTGATGGAGCTCATCTAGCCTTGTATGGTCTTCCATCAAAGAGGACACTCTTACAAAACCTACAACCTGTGGACTTTGCTGTCACCATTCAAGCTCACTAGCCCATGGCAGTTAAACCTCAGGTGTAAAGGGTCGGGCCAGTTCTGCGCAAGCTGCGCCTCACCTAAAAAATCCACTGCACAGGCTGGAAGGGCTTACTCTCACTTGTCTATGGACGGGCGAGGGTCTAAACAGTAGGTGACAAGGTGCACGGGAAGCTGCAGATCCAACACTGCATGTGGGTGGACCAGCGCATGGGTAGCTCGAGTTAGCTCAGGAGTTGACAGTCGTGATTGGTCACTTCCTGATTGCCTAAGCAGCCTTTTTTTTCCAGCCACATTTGGATATCCCACTTGCCCTTGGTCATTGTGCTTGTAGAAAGGGTGGTTAGAGCCCTTCCCAAATCTTCACTCGCGAAGCCAAGCCATCAATCAATCATCACTGATGGTGTATAACACACAGAAAAGCAGCCAGCTATCTAGTTCTGGGGTTTGCTTTCCTATGAAGAATCATATTATTTTCCAAGAGGGCATGTGAAGTGGAATGTTCATGCTCTGATTAGTTCAGCCCAAAACCATGGATCTATCCTTACTCCTAGTGAACACAAGTATGATGCAGGTTCAGTAAATGATCTGTGGTTCTGGGGAACAATCACTCTTACAAAGATGGTGGTACACCTTGCCAGACTATTGGGTGGTCACTGGATGGCCCAAAACCTCATGTGAAGGCACTAAAGATTGTAACTGTTATTTATTAAAGAGTAAGCATCACAATAGAAAGGCATAAAATAGGAGTAATAGCTAGGAGTTGAAATGACAAGTAGGTAGGCATTGTCGATGAACCTGAAAGAAGGGGACCCAAAATAGAAACTAGGAAATACTTTATTACTTTGTAAGTAGTGAGAATTGACATTCCTGTGCAATTAAAAATTGTTGAAATGAAGAGTTTAGTAGGATCCAAAACCAGATTTTATGTTTATATAGATGAAACTTGGAACAGTAGGGCTTTACAAGTTAACGCTAAGAACAGACTATTGGGAAACTCTAAATCCTCAAGTTCCAGGCCTTGTTTTCAGGCCAGCTGGAAAGTTTCCTAGGAGAAAGATCATCTAATGACTATTTAAGTCAGGTCTTCTTGTAGATCATCCTTCAACATCTGTTATGTAGCATTATTGGCAACCAGATTTAGAAGAAGTGGGCAATAGTGGGCAATGGTATGTTGTAATTGGAAATTCTCATGAGGGAAAGGAGGTCCAGAAAGTATTTGCTCTTATTCACATGATTCCATTTTCAGTTTCAGGTTCCCCATGTGACTCAGTTTGGCTGGCCGAAGTAATAGGCAAAAAAACCCCAACAAACCCTCAATAGAGATAAGCCAGAGATTTTAATCAGTGTAACTTTATTCTTTAAATATATTTTGAAGCAGTATAGCCATACCAACTTTACAAGCCAAACTGCATTCACAAGTAGCGGAAGGAAACTGTAATGGAAATTATGGTTTTCAGACAAGTTCAGAACTAAGTGAGAGGCAGAGCAAGCATTCGTTGGGAAAACTGTTTTGATCTGTGTATTATAATATTTTGCATCTTTGGCAAACGTGGAATATTTGGAATGCCGATTTCAGGAAAAGCCTCAGTGCTTGCCAGTCATCAGAGCAGGTTTAGGTTTATAATCTGAATAACCATGTACCTACTATTTCCTAGTCGGTGTGTGTTCAGGCAAAGCTTGCTTTTTTTACCTGACCTACTCTTTACCTTTGCCTTTGCCTGAGCTAACATAAGAGATCAGGACATAATAGAGTTTATAAATATCTGTTCCTACCATTTCCTTAATGCATTCTTATAGCTTAGGCTGGAGTTCTCTGTGATATTCAAGTCCCACTTGTACAGCTTATACATTTTTCAGATCACTGGAGTCTCTCTTACACATGCGATCTCCTCAGGCTGGTTCCTTCTCCTCTCCCTTTGTCCTCTGTGTCCCCTGCCCTTTCTCTGTCTGGCAGAAGCTTCTTTTCTCTCCCTTTGTGCATGTCTTAAAGTAATAGGCTTTGCTATATGTCGATCCACAGTCACATAAAACCCGGAGGCAGCCTAGGGAATTTAGGCAGGATGTCAGTACCTAGTAGGTCCAAGAATTTGAGTCTCCTTGTCTTGTCTTGTATTTTTGTATGGCTTTGTCTGTTGACACCTAAATTTTAAATACAGAGGTTCCCTGGAGTTAGGAACATGTCCAGAATGGCTCCAACCTTGGCAGCATCGGGCAGTTTGGTGCCCATCTCATGTACAAAATGGGAGAATCGCAATATGTGACTAAAGTGGCTGAAGGGTTGTACCACACCTTCATGCGTACATCTGTTCCTACAATTTCCCACAGGTCCTGTTTGTCTTGGCTGGTTTTCTCTTGTGATAGGAGATAATGCTGCCATCCTTGAATCCAAACATCTAAATGCTCAAGAGTTTTCCAGAATTTCCAGTATAGATGGTTTAGTCCCAGTATTTCTTATCTTCAGGAGGATGGGAGCAAATCACCATCAGCATTGAGGCCATGTTGCCTTGCAACAGTGAAAGAAGAATGGATATGATCCAAGGGAACTCCATTGCAGCCCAGAGGAGAGGATTCCTGCAGTGCTCTCCACAGGCTTCTGCCAGGAAGCTGTACCTGGGTGAAAGGCAAATTTCTGATGTGCTTTACCAGCCAGGTTTTATCAGTGGCCAAGAGCCACTCATGGTTGTTCCTTTCGAAGACATGTTGAAAGCTTCCACCTCCCTGCTGCCCAGCATGAAGAGTGTGCAGGGCAAGGCTTCTAGACCTGCGAAATAGCATCAGCACTGACCTGTGGGCAGGCCTAACACTTTATTTTAAAATGCATTTTTATTTTAAGCTTTAAATTTGGTATTTTTGGCACAGTGAACACACATTCTTTACGGGATGGGGATTCTTTACGATAACAGAAAATTCAGTCTCTCACCTTTCGCACATGAGCATGATTCATCCTTGAAATTGCCTAGATTGGTTGCCAAAACTCAGAGGCTTGCCACTCATTAATTACTCTTACAACATGAAAAAGCACACAACATTAAAGTAATGCACATCACCACTCTTTTAATCTTTGAGGGAACTTTTCCAATACAGCAAGAAGGAACTGTAATGAAGGATTTGGACCAGATTCAGAAAAGGAGACATCTACCAGTGAAGTGCTGCAGTGCCTACCATTTAAAGTGATGATCCTGGCACCTGGATCTAAAACACAGAGTCATGTATCTCCAGTTCCCCTGCAATTCTTTGCAAAAGACAGGAGACACAAGGAGATACATGCTTAACACTGTACAGACTCAAAGCATACTTCATCTGTCCCAAGGAACCACCTCTCTCTGTGGAAACTGTCTTTGCTCTAAAGAGGAAAGGATGAGGGGAGCAGAAAGTGCAACAGAGAACAATTTATCTGTAAGAAGTAAGAGGGTGAAATCAGGAAAGATGATGTTACTTTCCCTCTAGTTCAGTGCCATGTTTATGGAGAAACCAATTTGTCATCCATTTTATCAGATGCTGCCATCAACTCTCCATGTAATGTCCTTGTCCTATGACACTTACTTTGTGGGGACTTTTGTTATATTAAGTGTCTATACGAAGAATCACCCTGAATTCAGATCTAATTTAAAAAGCAAGGACAACTCTGTGCAAGAAGATGAAGGAATTACCCTAACAGGCATATTCTGTGCTCACAGGGCAGTGGATCATAGCTGGTACCTACTCCCTCTGGGCATTCTAGAAACCTTTTTAGTTTTATGCATTTTTCCACAGGTCTAAATCAATCCAGTATTCATCCCATTAAAACCAGTCTGAAATGTGCATTTTTTCAAAGTGAGTAGAAACCTAAGTTCCTGTGGGACTGTGAGAAGTCAGGAAGAAAATGAAAGGGTGAAAATAAGACACAGTGGCAAATGGAAAATGTTAAGAAAATAAGGAGAACTGGGTAAATTGAAGAAGGACCTCACAAAGGCAAAGGTACAAAGTAAATTTTGTAGACACACTTAAGTTCCACATCACTGAATTACGACGAGACTCAGATGAAACTTTCCTCTTGATTTCCATCCTGCTGAGTGCCTGTAATGAAACAGTCTTAAGGCTTCAGGGCCCATTTGATCCTTGCAGAGGGTTTCTGACTGTCTCCTATGGCTACTCCATTGGCCATAGCAGTACGGCCTGGAATCATAGAATCATAGAATAGTTAGGGTTGGAAAGGACCTTAAGATCATCAAGTTCCAACCCCCCTGCCATGGGCAGGGACACCTCACACTAAATCGTATCACCCAAGGCCTCGTCCAACCTGGTCTTGAACCCTGCCAGGGATGGAGCATTCACAACTTCCCTGGGCAACCCATTCCAGTGCCTCACCACCTGGGCTGCCTTTCCAGAAGAAATATCAAAACCCTGTAACTTCATGCATTACTTTTCTATGTAGACAGAGCATTCTGACAGATGAAGCAAAAATTGAGAGACAAGTAGCCTTTTATCTGCAGTGATGACTATGGCACCGCACTACAGCGGTGTTTAAGCCATCGGGCTGGGTCATACCCACTGCAGAAACCTGTGGGGCACTTGTTGCCACAGGCAGGCAAAAAAATTGAGGTTTGACACAAGAGGCAAGAGCTGGGGAAGGGCGAAGTGCCAGGGAGCATGGGAAAGAGGAACAGGCAAGGTGGAGCTCCTCAAATAGCGATGTTGGAGTATGTGGTTTATGTTAAGGGCCAGGGCAAGGAAGCCCAGGCCTTAGAATTATTCTTGAATCTTGTTTTTTATTGTTTGTCTGGTATTTCTGCAACCTGAAAAATCTTTCTGAATCTCTGTGTATGTGTTTGCTGTGGGAGCGTGACAAAAAGATGGTGAAATTGGCAGCCCAGTGGGGTCAGAAATGTTCCAGGGCAAATCAAGCACTTGAACAACCCAGCTGCAATAAACTATTTTGTGCAGGGAGGAAATGGAAGAAAAACATTGTCGTTTTCAAGGCTTTCAGTGGGCTTTTTTTTTCCATCTGTTCACTCACTCCTGTGACTTACACTCATAGTTCAAGATATTTTCCCTTCCCAGAACCCCATTTTGTCACTTTTCCTTGGGTTTCATTTTACTCTATACTTTACTCTGTATTTTACTGCAGTCAGAGTTTACTTCTGACCACAGACTTTAATGCTGAAGCATTTTTCCAAGAATAAAGCACTTTACAGGACTGTTCCAAGGCTCAACTAATGTTCAGCTTTCTGATAATATCAAGCTCACTTACTGCTATAGTTAGTACAGAAAAAAGGGTGGTATATTCTGAGAAGTAAAAAAATGAAGTTTAAAAATCTGTTAAAAAAAAAAAAAAGTAATAGAGATATTGCCAACTCATAAATTCTACACCAACAAAAAGTGGACTTGAAAGCATACATAATTTCTCTGTAATACAAATGGATACGACATACTTTGCAAGAGTTTAGCTCCCAGTTGACTTTGGAAGTGTAAAGATCAGTTGCATAACTTCAGAGATGCATTTAAGCCCAAAGGATGACAAGTATATTACAGTGTCTTAAATCACAAGAAGAGCTCTAGGACTGGCCTGGGCATCCTAAGTGCTCAGACTGAAATTAAAGCTGCAGAGAGAAACATCAGAAACCTCCTGCACTCTTCAGAGGTCTGATTTGTTCTTGTGCTGCCATCCAGCCCAGGCAGGACTCTCAGTGGTGGGAGCAGCAGAAAGAGTCCCATGGACCTTCAACAGCAAAATCCACTTTGTACCTAGCAAGGTAGTAATAGCAAGGGTGAACATGTCTCTTGCTGTCCTGAGCTTTTGAAAGGCGGTTGTAAGGGCTCTGAGCTCTCTGCAGAGAATTAATCACACTGTACTTCTGCATAGGACAAAAGTCAGCAACAGGAAGGTTTATACTTAATATAGGTTCACTCACAGCTTGCAGAGAGCTCAGCACTATAGTATGGCTAACAAGATGCTCCCAGTGGTCAGCAATTTCTACCCTGGTAAAATGCTGTGTTTCTGCCACAGCCTGTTATTATTTCCTGGCTTTGCTGTTGTTCAGAGGAGCCCTAATCGTGCAGCAGGACTGGGTACTGCGCAGGTATGGAGCGTAAGGCAGACAGGTATAATACAAGGTGAGTCAGAGGATGAAAGTATTCAGAGGAATACAAAAAGCAGTGAGATAATATAGTTCATCAGACGCCTTACTGCTCTCAAGTGTAGATTTTTTAAAAACATCCCGCTAAAGGAAAAATTTTCCTTGCCTGGCCTCACTGAACTGCATGGAGTTGTCTAAATCACCTGTTCCCTGTAATCCATGGAGAGACATAGGGCAAAGAATAGTAATTGTCTCTCTCTGGCCAGTGTCTGAGCTGCTTAGGACCTGTCTTAGCCAGGACAAGTCCTTACCAAAGACTCTGTCTTGGGATCAGAGACAGCATTCACCAGGTTTAATTTTCAGCTGAAGTTAAAAGGTGATCTTGTACCCGTGGGGCTGCTGGTATCAACACCCCCCAAAATGTGTTGACTGTCATGCTCTGCAGTCCTGTTCAGTCCTGTTGGTCTGCAATACCCTCTTGGAGCTGCCCAGAGAAAATTCCACAGCCATCCTGCCTTCACACCTTCTGGCTGAAGCAAATCTCCTCCCCGAAGGACCTCATGCTCTGCACTTCTGTGCTCTGGATAATAGGCTGATGATGTGCTCCAGATCCGCTGCCTAACCATGTTCACTAACCTTAGTTGTGGATTATGGTCATGGTTGTTTTGGTCTGTCACCCTTCCTGTATATGGGGTATTTTGGTATCAGTCTTGGGTGCAGAAATCACAGAACAATTTCAGTTCCCCTGAAGTTCCCCTTTTTGTGGGATTCCCAGAGATATGGTGGTAAACTCCCAACCAATGCAGCAGAAACTACTCCAGCTCATTTTTTTAATGAAGTACGCAGTGAAGCCACCCTTGCAAAGAGGAGAGGAGGGGGTAATTAGCTCAGAGCTGAAAGCAAAGACAGATTGCAGCATTATTCTTCTGAACACAGGCACTCTATGCAGAGAAAATTATGGTTCTTGGCTTTTATCCCTCAAAGATGTTTGAAAAGCCACAAGCTTCTTTCATTATCACTTCTGTAGCTTGTGTCGGGGAGTGTAATTGCGCATCCCCATAGACTGCCTGGCAGCATCTGCTGGCACCAGGGAGCAGACTTGGGCTCCCCTCCCTGTGCAAAGAGATTACATGGTCCTGGGTGCAACAGCCACACGCCACAACGGGATCCACCAATCATCTTCAGCTGTCTTAGGTCTAACACAGCAGGAAACCAAATGTCACTGGACTCCTTCGGCTGTCCAGGCTCCTGCCCCAGTGCTTGCTGAAGCAGGGGCTGTTGAGCTTTCTGGAGGGATCCATGCAGTTTTCCTTATTTGCAGCTGAATAAGAAACCTGTTCCTTGGCCATCAGGAAACAGTGGGTAAAACAATTTCTTGCCCTCTCCTGAGCTGGTGTGAGGCTTTCCTCCGCCCTGAACCACTCCCTGGTGGTGCTTTTCCCTGGGAACAGGGCAAGTTGCTTTTAAAAGCCTTCAAATGCACTTGGGCTGTTCTAGCATATTAGTGGAAGCTGTTTAGGAGATCAGAGCAGAAGAAAATTCAGATTACAGTCAGACTTTCTGAATAGATAATACTCAGAGTATAAAGAATTATTTAAGCCCCATCATAATGCCCTTTCTGGTGAAGAACCTATGCATGTTATATAATGTTGACAGTGTTCTCTTCTCTGCAGATATATACTGCTATTATATTTTTACATTAAAAGATAGATTCTACCCTTTCTTATTGCGCTTGGGACAGAGGTGATTTCTGCTATGCCAAAGAGGCAGCCAAAGCACAGAGGACATCAGGAATAAGAAGGTATTGCCCTTCAACGGTTTCCCCTGCTTTCTGAGGACACCTTGTATGGAGTAGGAGAATATTTAATAAACAAGGGGGAAACCCCCTAGTGAGCCAGCCAGGCACTGTACGAGCCCATGGCTGGGGAAGGTGAGCAGGGTACTGCTTGCATCATGCGACCTCTGACTGCTTTCCAGCTGCTCGGTGAAGCTCTCCAGGCACAGCCTGGGCATGGTTCAGAGGATAGCATGTCCCAGAGCATCCGTGCCTGCTCTGTCTTGGTGGGGCTGATGGCTTCAGCACAGCTTTTGTGCCTTTGTAGTTCAGAGAGGAACCTGTGTGTGGGTCAGCCAGGCTGCACTCCCTCTCCAGCCACATCAAGCATCCCTGAAGATGTGTTCAGTGCTTCTGCACTGGGCTTGAGTGTGAACAGACAGCAGAAGAGGTCTAGATGGGACAGAGGTGTCCTTAGCCCTGGCAGTATCCCGAGGTAGATTTTCAGGGCTGTAGAAAGCAATTTTGCAGTGAGGCTTCTCTTGCAATGAAAAGTGGTTTTTCTGTGTTACCAGCTGTAACTGAGATGCTGATGGTCCCCTGTGAGTGAATGAGTCTGTACCAGTAACTGCGCAGCATGGGGGATGAGATTGCTGTGGGAGCAGTTTCCCACCAAGGCCAGCTATGCTGTTTATTTGCAGTCACAACCCATGAGCTTTGGTGAATGGCTCTCACACAAAATTGCTGAATATCCAGGCTGTTTCCTGCGGTTTCTAACTCTGATTAGTTCTTGTGAGGCTGTGATGGGTTTTTTTTTCTGCTCAGTAGCATTTCATTCTGGCATCTCAAATGTGAAAATATAAACGTAAGGAATGTCATCTTATCTAGAAAAGGGGTCCAGGTCACGCCATCCTCTGTGGTAACAAAAGGACTTGGGGAGAGCACATGAGCCTGGCCACTCTCTCCAGCCCGTCTTGCACTTCTCCAGCATTCCCTGCCTACTCCCCTTTCCCATCCACTAATGGTCGTGCCTAATCACTTTGAAAACTTCTGGTGCTGCCACAACCTCCTCTGCACAACCTCTACTTCCCAGTACCTGTATTTGGTGTCTTCTCTGGCTGTGGTGGGCTTTGCTAAACACAGCAGCTGTGTTTTCATGTTCCCCAGTGCCATGCCATCACCCCAGGCTCAAGAACTTATCCCTGTGCTTTCCATCCTTTTCTTCCTCGGTCCTTCCCCACACAGATTGTCCTGGACTTCAGCACCTACCTCATTTCTGTGTTGGTCCTCATGGCAACTGTGAATGCCTTCAGTGGGAGACCTCTCCAAGGACTTCCCAGTTTAGCCCTATTTTCAGAACATGATGTGATAAATTCCTTTACCTAACACTGTGCTTAGATATCTAAGATACCTGAAGCTGCTTTTTTATAGAATCAGAGAATCATAGAATAGTTAGGGTTGGAAAGGACCTTAAGATCATCTAGTTCCAACCCCCCTGCCATGGGCAGGGACACCTTATGCTAAATCATATCACCCAAGCCCTCGTCCAACCTGGTCTTGAACACTGCCAGGGATGGAGCATTCACAACCTCCCTGGGCAACCTATTTCAGTGCCTCACCACCCTTACAGTAAAGAACTTCTTCCTTATATCCAATCTAAACTTCCCCTGTTTAAGTTTTAACCCGTTACCCCTTGTCCTATCACTACAGCCCCTAATGAAGAGTCCCTTCCCAGCATCCCTATAGGCCCCCTTCAGATATTGGAAGGCTGCTATGAGGTCTCCATGCAGCCTTCTCTTCTCCAGGCTGAACAGCCCCAACTTTCTCAGCCTATCTTCATACGGGAGGTGCTCCAGTCCCCTAATCATCCTTGTGGCCCTTCTCTGGACTTGTTCCAACAGTTCCATGTCCTTTTTATGCTGAGGACACCAGAACTGCACACAATACTCCAGGTGAGGTCTCACGAGAGCAGAGTAGAGGGGCAGGGTCACCTCCTTCAATCTGCTGGTCACGCTCCTTTTGATGCAGCCCAGGATACGGTTGGCTTTCTGGGCTGCGAGCACACACTGAACCTGGCTCATGTTCATTTTCTCATCAACCAACACCCCCAAGTCCTTCTCCACAGGGCTGCTCTGAATCTCTTCTCTGCCCAACCTGTAGCTGTGCCTGGGATTGCTCCGCCCGAGGTGTAGGACCTTGCACTTGTCATGGTTAAACTTCATGAGGTTGGCATCAGCCCACCTCACAAGTGTGTTGAGGTCCCTCTGGATGGCATTCCTTCCCTCCAGCATTATCAACTGAACCACACAGCTTGTCAGCCTCTTTATTTTCACAAGTTTGATCTGGCAGCAAGAACAGTCAGTGACAACCACCACTGACTAGACAAGTATAGGAAGTTTTAGGTAGAGTGCAAAACCTAGCTATTTTCCCATTGAGTGATCTTCAGAATGGGCATATATTCTGCTTCTCTTGCAAAAACACTGGGATACCAAAGATTACACGACATTTTACACAAGCTGCTCATGTTACATAGCTGATCCAAATCTGATCCAAGGTATCCAGTTGATCTTTGTCAAACTTTGCCAGCCAAGAAGACATTTTTGAGCAATCTGAAATCATTTGTGGAGCAGTTCACCTGTGCAAGGTTTGCAGCAAAAATTAAAGGACATAAATTCTATAAATTAATCAGGAAGCCTTTTAAATTATTAACCTGCTCTTTCAATTAACTTCTTAATACTATTTAAAAGCTGCAGAACATGTAAATTAGGAATGCAATTAAAGTAAGGCATAACTTATCTATTTATGCATTCATTTATACTTGATATTGAAGCTTAAGATATTTTCTAGGGTTTTGAATGACTTTTCAATGCTATAAATATTTTACTGTATTAGCAATCAATACTTATTTATATACTGGGAATTCACCTGTGTCTTTAAATGCTGTTGTAAAGATGCAACTACTAAAAAATATGAATTTTGTGCTTTCCTTTATTGTCAGAAGACTCAGCATGCTGTTGTGCTTTTCTTAGTACTGA
Organism: Pezoporus wallicus; assembly: GCF_028554395.1. NCBI lineage: Eukaryota > Metazoa > Chordata > Aves > Psittaciformes > Psittacidae > Pezoporus > Pezoporus wallicus. The sequence goes on from NW_026640165.1 coordinate 814,975, forward strand.
ATACTGGTTTCCATCCTGGCAAAGACTTTGTTAAGGAAAATAAATTTGGTGACAGTGCACTAAAAAGCTGACAAAATGCCAACAAAGTGGAATGCTTTTAACTTAGAAAAGCTACAGATCTTTGGATAATGCCATTATCCTCTGAGGTCCAAAGTTATGGAATCAGAGAATTGCACCTTTGCTCTCCTGCATGTGTGAAGGGACAACAGTTATTAAATACAGCCATTTGATTAAGAACTATCAATACCTTACATTTAACCACAGCAGAAGATAACAAGATCACAGAATCGTTAGGGTTGGAAGGGACCTCTGGAGATGATCCAGCCCAACCCCCCTGCCAAGGCAGGGCCATCAAGAGCAGGTTACACAGGATCACATCCAGGTGAATTTTCAATGTCTCCAGAGAGGGAGTCTCCACAACCCCCTGAGCAGCTTGTTCCAGTGCTCTACACCCTCAACGTGAAGAAGTTCTTCCTCATGCTGAGGTGAAACTTCTTGTGTTTTAGTTTATGGCCACTGCTCCTCATCCTGGTGCTGAGAAGAGTTTGGCACCATTCTACTGGCACCCGCCTTTGAGATATTTATCTGCATTAATGAGATCCCCTCTCAGTCTTCTCGAGACAAAACATGTCCAACTCCCACAATCTCTCCTCATAAAAGAGATGCTCCAGACCCCTGATCATCCTTGTGGCCCTCCACTGGACCCTCTTCAGTAGATCCTTGTCTGTCTTGTACTGAGGAGCCCAGAACTGGACACGGCACTCCAGATGTGGCCTCACCAGGGTCAGTAGATGGGGAGGATCACCTTCCTGGACCTGCTGGCCACACTCCTCCCAGTGCACCCCAGGATACTATTGGCCTTTCTGGCCTCAAAGCCACACTGCCTGCTCATAGTTGACTTATCCACCAATAGTCCCAGGTGCTTCTCAGCTGAACTGCTGTCTAACAGGTCAGCCCCAACCTGTGCTGGTACTTGGGGTTGTGATTCCCCAGGTGCAGTACCCTACACTTGCCCTTACTGAACCTCATCAGGTTTTCTCCACCCAATTCTCCAGTCTGTCAAGGTCCCCCTGAATGGCAGCACATCCTTCAGGTGTTTCAGCCACTGCCCCCATCTTTGTATCATCGGCAAACTTGCTACTTGCTACTTTGATGGTACAAAACACTCTAGCCCTTCATCCAGGCCATCCAGGATCCAGTATTGATGCAGAACAAAACCAAGGGCAAACCTTTTCTTAAGTTTCTGGAAAACAGAATACTGCCCTCAAGTAAGAAACTGACTGATTTTGTGAAGTGTGGTATCATTCGAAGCAACAAAAATATGAAGAGGTAAGTGTGAGAGGGTACAACACCCACATGTCTACCATCACGTCTTCTCCATTGCCTTCCCTCCCTCTTTTTCTACTGGCCAGGTTATGTTTGGAACAAATTTTCTCTGTGATCATTGTATTTGTTTGATTTTCCTTGTATTTTTGCCAGTTTGTGTGCATACCTAACATTCAGAAAAAAGCAGGTTAAACTTAACAGCGTTCATTACTATGGTATAGATTAAGAGCTTTTAGGGATTGTTGGAGTAGTTTGTGGCCCATGATAGTCTGCCTCTGTAGTTAAGATGAAAAAGCTTACAGGCATTCAAGTAGAACAGAGACAATCAGCTACCCCAGCAGAGGTAAGTGAAAACACTTTTTACATTAGATGATGCCTAAATCCAGGCATTCTTTAATGCACCCAAATCCTTACTTAAGGGAACTTGCTGCATATATTTCCACAGCAACTGCATGTGAGTTAGGTCAGGGATAAAAATATTTTGGGGTCTAGTCAGTCCCAGTGACTCCTTTGGTAAGGTCTCTCTTATGAAGATGGCTTGAAGCTCTTGTTTTCTGAATGCCTAATGCTGAAGGTATTTGTATCCATACCTTAATTTAATGGAATGTGGTAGTGAAGTGCAACAAATGTCTCCTTGCCTCTTACAGTACAAAAGCTTTCAAAAACAACAGCATGAAAGTAAATCTCAACAAACAGTACATTCTGAATATTTCAGTTATTTGTAAATAATCCCACAAATTTGAAAGTGTTGGTCATGGATGAAGATGTTCGGCTGTGTTTATTTCACAGCACAGGGAGAGTTGCTGCATAAGCACTTCATTACCAGCATTTTGCTCATTTTCCTGCTTCTGGCTCTTCCAGCAGTTACATGCATCTCCTTTGTACCCAAACCCACTTAAAAATTCTTACTTTAGATGAGATTGCTTCCACTTTAAGGGAGATTAGGGAACGTGTTGTACCTCAGTAACCTGGTTTATTTTCCTCTCCCATCTGGACAAAAATTTTGGAAAGAGGTTTTTAGTGTCAGTTGAGCATTAAGTATATGCTGGCTTGGACTTTGTGTTGTCTGCAAAGTGATCACAAAATAAATTTTAAAATATAATGAGTATATTACCATTGTCCAGTCCTTCTCCTACATGTATTCAACACTTAACATTAAAACCAGGTCTCACTCATTCATATTCCATTACAAAAAGCTGTCTGTTGTGAATTCCACGTTCAAATGTTTAAAATTTCTATAAAAACAGTATTGCAATGTCCATCACTCATGGTATAACATATAAGAAAAATAATACTACTCAAAGACATTGTAAGGTGAGACTTAATTGCCAGCCAGCTGATGCAAAGGCTGTGAAGAGTCTTATAAGCTGCCTATTCTAACCCACACCATATGGTGACTGGGAGGAAACTGATGCACGGTTAATTTATGTGGTGTGCGTTGAGGTAACCCTATCGGTAGTAAGGGCTTTAGAAAAGCAGAAAGTAATTACAGGTGAATTGCAAAGTCTCTGTTATGATCTGCTGGAAAGAAGAGAAATAAAGAGGTGAATACAGGAGAGGGGGCATAGCTGGGAGGGGAGTAGCTGCAGGGTGGGCTCTGTGATGTCACTGTGGGTCCCACCAGCCCTGTGATGGCAGCCTTCCTTCTCAGTTCTCCTGCCACCATGCTCCGGCCCCCTAGTAATACAAACCCTTATGAAATGTATTTTGGAACCAGCATTTTGCTGTTTAATTTTGAATTTCTTACATTTTCTTTTCATCTGTGTTCAAGGGAAATCATTGTTGCAGTGTAATTTGAGTGCCACTGCAGCTGAAGCTTGCTGAAAGAAGTATATATGCATATAGGCACTTGAATTGACAAACAAAAAGGGAGACTGATTGGCACTGGAAATAAGCACTTGTTGTTTCCACTCCTTAATATATTTATTGATATCTCAGATCTTACAAATATCATCCAGAGCTTTTTCAGGAGAACTCAAGAGCATCATGTTTCTGTATAAGCTCTATATCCAGTAGGAATGCCACATAGCTGACAGTGTGTACATTTTAAAAAATTAGGAATTTCAAACAACTTTGAAGTTTAATTAAGATAATGATGTTCTATTTGTGCAAATTTGCTGTAGATATTTTTGTCTGTAAATATCTGAGACACTGCTATTTCCAAGACTTGATTGATACAGGAGTATGTTACAGAATAACAGAAATGCAGGCCTGGAAAAAGACTCATTTTCCTGCTTTGACCATTTGACTGCACTGACACAGAAAATTAATGAGCTAGACCATATTAATTGAAAATATATTTTATCAAACAAAGCAGGGTTATTTCTCCAAAAATCTGTCTCTGAAGTGTTTTGTCCATTATCTATTATTTTACTACTCAAACAGGTTGAGTCAGGAAGCAGAAATAACACCATGTATCTTAGAAAGTGAGGTACATGCAGTAAATGAAGTATGATTATGCATTTTAATACACTGCTTTAGGGAACTGACATGTCAACACATTTAAATGAATAAAACAATTTGAAACTGTCAGATTCTTTTTTTTTTTAATAGGGCAGAACAAACACACGCTGTCCTCTCCTCAGCTAAGAACAAAACCAGGCTGGCCAGTAAGAAATCCTAACTTAATTCCATAGATCAGTTTCTCTGCATTGATCTAACAGCAGGGCTCATTAGCAGATGTTTAATTGGCTCTACAGCTGGGCTTGTAGAGATAGCAACTACAAGAGCAGCTTCAACATACACAGACGGTAACTAAGGGTGGAGTTGAAGCTGTTCTTGTGGCCAAGTAGCAAGTGCACAGAAAGCCCTGAGTCCCTGTTATTATGGAATAATTGTCAACATAAATGTGAGAAGCAGATTTTGGTCTGACCTAACCCAGAGACAGACCAATTAAGAAAAAACAAAATTAAAAAGACATTCATTTGGGATACCAGACTGCAAAATCATGAAGCCCAAACTAGGAAGATCTTTTGGAAGTCATCGTCCTTTCAAATGCGGTCACCTTTTCCCTTCGTTGCATACTCTAATCAGTGGATCTGTCCCAGTAACTATAATGAACAAAGGATCATTCATGTGGCCAACTGGCTGGACATGACTTACAAACATATAGCTTGTCTACCAGACCACATCCAGCAGCCTACCTGAACTGGTGTTGGCTTGCTAAGCCTTGAACCATTCCTAGGCATTGTATGGGAGAAAAACATATGATCATGCCAAAACCATGCCAGGAATTGAAGTAACAGTGAAAAATGGTGACAGGCCAGTGCGTGTGCCTGTGCCCTAGAATTTTACTTTACTTGTATTGACGTAGCCTAAAGTATCGTTTTTCCTTGCCTCATATTAATTAGATGTTTCAGTTTAGAAGGTCATTGGCAGTCATTGCAATTAGTAGCCAGAGACTTAGAATCATAGAATCATAGAATCGTTAGGGTTGGAAAGGACCTTAAGATCATCAAGTTCCAACCCCCCTGCCATGGGCAGGGACACCTTATGCTAAATCATATCACCCAAGGCCTCATCCAACCTGGTCTTGAACACTGCCAGGGATGGAGCATTCACAACCTCCCTGGGCAACCCACTCCAGTGCCTCACCACCCTAACAGGAAAGAATTTCCTCCTTATATCCAATCTAAACTTCCCCTGTTTAAGTTTTAACCCATTACCCCTTGTCCTATCACTACAGCCCCTAATGAAGAGTCCCTCTCCAGCATCCTTATAGGCCCCCTTCAGATACTGGAAGGCTGCTATGAGGTCTCCATGCAGCCTTCTCTTCTCCAGGCTGAACAGCCCCAACTTTCTCAGCCTATCTTCATACGGGAGGTGCTCCAGTCCCCTGATCATCCTTGTGGCCCTTCTCTGGACTTGTTCCAACAGTTCCATGTCCTTTTTATGCTGAGGACACCAGAACTGCACACAATACTCCAGGTGAGGTCTCACGAGAGCAGAGTAGAGGGGCAGGGTCACCTCCTTCAATCTGCTGGTCACGCTCCTTTTGATGCAGCTCAGGATACGGTGGCTTTCTGGGCTTTGAGCACACACTGAAGTTGACTCATGTTCATTTTCTCATCAACCAACACCCCCAAGTCCTTCTCCACAGGGCTGCTCTGAATCTCTTCTCTGCCCAACCTGTAGCTGTGCCTGGGATTGCTCCGACCCAGGTGTAGGACCTTGCACTTGTCATGGTTAAACTTCATGAGGTTGGCATCAGCCCATCTCACAAGCATGTCAAGGTCCCTCTGGATGGCATTCCTTCCTTCCAGCATATCAACCAAACCACACAGCTTGGTGTCATCGGCAAACTTGCTGAGGGCGCACTCAATCCCACTGTCCATGTCAGCGACAAAGATGTTGAACAAGACCGGTCCCAACACCGATCCCTGAGGGACACCACTCATTACTGGTCTCCAGCTGGACATTGAGCCATTGACCACAACTCTTTGTGTGTGGCCATCCAGCCAGTTCTTTATCCACCGAGTGGTCCATCCATCAAATTGATGTCTCTCCAATTTAGAGACAAGGATGTCGTGTGGACAGTGTTGAACGCTTTGCACAAGTCCAGGTAGATGACATCAACTGCTCTACCCCTGTCCATCAGTTCTGTAGCCCCATCATAGAAGGCCACCAAATTGGTCAGGCAGGATTTCCCCTTAGTGAAGCCATGCTGGCTGTCACCAAGTACCTTGTTGATTTTCATGTGCCTTAGCATGCCTTCCAGGAGAATCTGCTCCAAGATCTTGCCAGGCAGAGAGGTGAGACTGACTGGTCTATAAATCCCCGGGTCATCCATTTTCCCCTTCTTAAAAGTGGGGGTTATATTTCCCTTTTTCCAGTCATAGGGAACTTCGCCTGACTGCCATGATTTCTCAAATATGATGGCCAGCGGCTTCGCAACTTCATTTGCCAGCTCCTTCAGGACCCGCGGATGGATCTCATCAGGACCCATGGACTTGTGCCCATTCAGATTTTTAAGATGGTCTCAAACCAGATCCTCTCCTACAGTGGGCCCAAGGTCTTCATTCTCACAGTCCCTGTGTCTGCCTTCCAAGACTTGGGTGGTGTGGTCGGAGCCTTTGCCAGTGAAGACTAAGGCAAAGAAGTCATTCAGAACCTCAGCCTTCTCCAAATCCAGGGTAGCCAGTTCTCCCAAGAGCTTCCTGAGGGGGCCTACATTCTCCCTAGTCTGTTTTTTATTTGCTATGTACCTGTAGAATCCCTTCCTGTTATCTTTAATACCTCTAGATAAGTTTAATTGTAACTGGGCCTTCATATGAAATAAATACAGCAGCACTCTCCAGCTTGCTGTCCGTAATAGCTGACATACCAAATGTATTTGCAGCTGCATGATCTACAGCCTTAAAAACTAAACTTATATTCTGAAGGTTTCTCTAGAATAAAAAAACCCCATTGCCTCTGTAACCAGCTGCATGCTGAGACAGATCTACAACCATGCAACAGCCTGCTCCATGCCACCCTGCTGGAAGAAAGAGGGATGGCAAAGGGATGGGAGCATGGCAAGGGAGCACCTTCCAGCCCTGGCAGAAATCCTTCCATGCATGCATAGTTAGGGGGATTTTTCTGAGGGCTGACCAGACACTTCTGCTGTTGTGATGGCCACTGCCACTGCCTGGCACCAGCTCACCCTGTTTGTAAGCCTCCTGATTAGCATGTCACTGTAAAGAATGGATTTTTTTATCCTATACAATGGTAATTGGGATGAATTTGCACTTCCCTGTGGAGCAGCCATCTCTTCAACTCATCCTTTCCGCAGCAGCTCTGCCTCACTGAGTTAGCAGTTTGTCTTTGGAGCTGATGTGCTCTGGCATGGGTTAGAAGAATCGTTTCTACACATGCTGCCTCCATTAATGCCTGTTCCTTGGGCTATTTCCACTGCCCTTCAATATATGCCATGCAAGTAAGCATGTGGCCTTAATTCCCTACTCTAATCTGTAATTTGAGCAGTTATTAACACTTATGAAATTTTAATGAATATTGCTTTCTGCTACCCTTGAATTAATGCACATAGAAAAGAGCTGATTGCCAGTACGGCCATCAGACATGCCTATGGAGGAGAAATGGGAAATCTCTGCTAGAGAATTATTATCTGCAGTTCCATACACTGGGTCATTAATGCAATACATTGCTGCTCAGTAACGCTATGTGCCATCTTTTACACCATCATCATCCTCCAGCACTTTTATTTAAACAACAATTCAACAGCTGTATGTGACGCTAGTCACTGAAACTGCATTAACATGCTTCTTTGGTCTCCAAGAAGTTTTGAGGTTGGGTGAAGTCTTTACATGTTGACTATTTTGGCAGGCTATATTGTTCTACAATTTATCAGTTGATAACTTTTGCTGCCTCACAGTCATTGTGTTTTCCCAAGTGAAGAAAGAACCTTTGGCTGAGCTCTGGAAATATATGCGTTTCACAGAAATGAAAAGTTATTAAATCAGTACTGCAGGGGAATGCAGAGGAATGATCTGTTTGTAATTCTGGGAAAAACAATTTAGAACACTGTTTTTAAAGCTTAACGAAATTACTTAAAATCTTTCACGAAAACAACAAACCTTTTTCATCTGGTCTCCAAGGATTTCGCTTATCTTTCAGATCTAGTTGCTGCAAAATACAGATAATGCAGAAATTCCATGAGGCGTTAAATCTCCATCTACCAGTGGCTTGTAAAATTAATCAAATTACCTTTTAAAGTTAATGCAGTCGATGAGAAGAGTTTAATGATATTCAAAACCTTCATGGTAATAATTACAGATGAAGAGGGTCAGTCAGTTGAGAATTAATGCAAAAAGTGCACAGAATGATAATCCGAATTAATGTATCAGACCATGCAGAAGGCATTGGGAGAGCGAGCCATGAAAATAAATTTCATTTGCTTCTGCTCAGAAGAGGGAAATAAACTCGCATGTGTGGAAGAGGCGGGTTAAGAGAGGTGAAGGAAGAGAAAAAAGAGAAGATGAACAAGGATTAATCTGGATTATCCCAGAAAATTTGAAGCTGTCTTTCTATCGTGACTCAAAGACAGAAGCTTTTCCACAGATTTCTCTCACCCTGAGACTCTTCACCTTTTCGATTTTCTCTATTTTGCACGTGCATGTTTTCCCACCATTTTAGAAGTGATCAGATAGTGAGGGCAGGGTTTTAGCTGTCCTTTCCCACACAGTTCATAGTTCTTTTTGTAGCAAAGAAATGGGACAATCCTGAAAGGACTTTCTTAAAAATTAATACAGTATACCACAAATGAAGTCGAATCTGGGTGAGCTCAGGCTGCACTTAGGTCTCAGAATGGGCAGAAGAGCAGTCTCTGTCCCAACAAACCTGAGGCTGAGCATCTGTGTGACTGAAGACCATCACCTCTGAGCACCTCTTCCTTCTGGTGACTGGCATCAACACCCATGGTCACTGAGGCTGTCATAGTTCGTGAGTGCTTGATTTGAGATACCATGCAGTGATATTGCTGTCAGAGGAAGACTGCTGAGTGCATCTTGAAAAACAGGCCTCTGTTACAACTTGGCTGCCCCAAATAGCTTCAGAAATTCTAGTCAGTTTTTGAAAATCTTTGCCATCTTGATCATTTATTTCCCACTTACTGGTTTTGTCACATGTATGTGACTCAAATACGCCTGTGTTTGTTCTGCTCCTCTGAGAGATGTTGCCAGTTGCTGTCTTTTCCATACTATTAAATCAGCTCAGGGACTATATTATAAATGCCCTAAAAACTGAGGCAGTGTTGCTTTTATGGTTAATTGCATATTGAACTTTTTGGGTGCTGTTTTCACATTTCAAGCTTCACTGCGTATCAGCCATTCAGATCCTTATTTTGGAAGTATGAAGGAACTATTAAGAGTGCCCGCTGAGCCCCCTGCTGAGAGCCTCTTTACATGGCAATGCAATTATACAATTGGACTATAAGGGTACAAATGGTGTTTCTGCTTAACTATATACTACAGTCTTCAGACCAGCAGTGCTCAGCTTGCAGCAGCCAGACACTTGCATAGACATTGGGGATTTCCAGACACCCAAGTTGATCTTGAATGGATCTTTCATCACAATGAAGAGCATACAATAGAATCATAGAATCATTTACGTTGGAAAAGACCTTTAAGGTTATTGAGTCCAACTGCTAACCCAGAACTGCCGGGCCCACGACTAAACCATGTCTGTAAGCACCACATCTACAGATCCTTTAAATACCTCCAGGGGTGGTGGCTCAGTCACTTGCCTGGGCAGCTCCATCTGATGCTTGACAACCCTTATGGTGAAGCAGTTTTTCCTAATATCCATTCTTGAGGCTGTTTCCTCTTGTCCTATTACTTAATACTTGGGAGAAGAGACCAACACCCACCTTGCTACAGCTTCCTTTAAGGTAGTTGGAGAGAGTGATAAGGTCCCCCATCAGCTTCCTGGTCCCTTTCTGATCTCCTGGTCTCTTATAAACAGCTGCTGTTCATAAGACTCGTGCTGTAGACCCTGCACCAGCTTCATTGCCCTTCTTTGGACAAACTCCAGCCCCTCAATGTCTGTCTTGTAGTGAGGGGCCCAAAATTGAACACAGTATTCAAGGGGCAGTACTCACCTAGTACAGGGGGGCAATCCATCCCCTAGACCTGCTGGCCACACTATTGCTGATGCAGTCCAGGATGTTCTTGGCCTTCTTGGCCCCCTGGGCACAAGCTGGCTCATGTTCAGCCAGTTGATGACCAACATCCCTGTGTACTTTTCTGGTTGGTAGCTTTCCAGTGAATCATGAACCCAAATCAGCTTGTGATGTTGTGCTGTCATTGCAACTCAGGTTCATTGCTGGAGGCTGCCTTATTGTCCATGTTCTTCCCTAGGGAACCACTTTTCTTATTCTTATGCTGTTGTCCTCCAAGCATATTACGAAGAGAAAGCTCAGCAGCTTCTTTCAGCTCTTCCATGAATCTCATGGTGTGGCTGTGCCTTCCCTGAGGCTGTTCTTGCAGCTTTATGAAACAACCAAAGGACAAATTGAGCACATGATACTCTGGCTTTGTGCCGCAGTAGTCCCAGGTAGTGGCATAAGGACATACATTGCTGCAAAATCAGAGGTTGAATGTGATTCAGCTTCCTTCGGTGGAGCTGACCTTGCAATAATACCTGACATATTGTCCCATGGAGAGTTATAACTTTTAATCAAAGCACTTAAAAATACTGCAACCCCTGTTTTTCTGTTGCATTATAAAGAAATCTGGCACTTCCCTTGCTTTGCTGCAAATATTTTTGTGTGCATGTTTGCCATTTGAGGATTGGGGATAATTGGTGTGGCTGTGCTTGAGCTCACAGTCTGGCAAAAGAGAAAAAAAGTCAGATTCCTGTGGTGTAAGCGGGCTTTTTTATGAACTGCTGAGAAGCAGAAATGATGTAATTATAAAATGTTACAGTTAATCCTTAGTGGTCTTGACATTTGGAAAAGGAAAAAGTGTGCAAATACTGTTGAAGCTCCTGTGATTAGAGCGTATTCAGCATAGTTAGGCAGTTGTTTTAAAAGTAAGGGAGAGAGTCGCTGTGTATCCCAGGTGTGTTACAGGGTGGCAAATACCGGTCCTGGCAGTCCAGGTAGGTCTGTGCAGGCACTACCCCCTAGGGCTTGCAAGTCCCTGGGGCTACCCGGCTAATTCTCCCCTGGAGCTGGGACTGGAAAAGCACAGTTAACATCTGTCCTGAGAAAACCCTTCCAACTCCAGCCTTAACAGAGTTTAATGGGTATAAACTCTAGCATGGTAGAAAGTCAGCACCACAGCTGGAAGCCTGTGCTCAGCAGAACATTACAGGGTTATTAAAGTTCAGGTGTGCTGGTAGGGCCCAGAGGGAAGTTTGTCCATCCAGACATGGAGCAGGTACACTTGGGTTTATTACTTTCTCAGTTTCATTTCTGACTTGTGCATGGCTGTGACAGTGTGTACACTTTGTATAACACGGTGCAAGTTCTTTTAACACTCACCAGTGCATGTCAGCAAAACCCGTAAGCTTTATACCTTCCTAGTTTTCATTTTCGGCGGGTGTTTGATCCCAACCCTGCTCTTCCCTAGTACCAACTGCAGTACATGGGCCGCTGCTTCTGCTGCCTTTCTTTTTGCGGAACCCAGGAAGTTGGTTTTCATGGCATGTCAAACATGTACATTCTGGCATCAATCGTAGAATCATAGAATCATTTGGGTTGGAAGGGACCTTTAAAGGTCATCTAGCCCAACCCTCTGGCAATGAGTAGGGACACCTTCCGCAAGATGAGGCTGCTCAGAGCCCCGTCCAGCCTGACACTGAATGTTTCCAGGGATGGGAGATCTACTACCTCTCTGGGCAACCTGTACCAGTGTCATAAAAGAACTTCTTCTTTATATCTAGTCTGAGTCTACCCTCTTTCAATATAAGACCTTATCCTATCACTACAGGCCCTACTAAAAAGTCTGTCCATCTCTTTTAAGTATTGAAAGGCTGCAATAATGTCTCTCCAGGGTCTTCTCTTCTTCAGGCTGAACAACCCCGATTATCTCAGCCTTTCCTCACAGGAGAAGTGTTCAAACCCCACTAATCATCTTCATGGCCCTCCTCTGGACTCGCTTGAGCAGGTCTATGTCCTTCTTATGTTGGGGGCCACAGATCTGGATGCAGTACTGAAAGTGGGGTCTCACAAGAGCAGAGAGAGAATCACCTCCCTTGTCCTGCTGCCCACAGTCTTTTTGGTGCAGCCCAGACTTGCTGGGCTGTGAGTGCACATGGACAGTTTATGTCCAGATTTTCATTCACCAGTACCCAAAAGTCCTTCTCCACAGGGCTTCTCTCAGCCTCTTCATCCCTCAGCCTGTATTGATACAGTTGTTGGGTATCTTAGCCTTGTCCTCATTTGTTACCATTTGCCAGTCGTGTTCATCATGGTGTTATGCTTTCTTTGACCTTCCTTTTCTGGCTGACATACCCATAGAAGCCCTTCTTATTATCTTTGCATCCCTTGCCAAGTTCAGCTCCAGCTGTGCCTTGGCCTTCCTGACCCCCTCTCTGCACAACTGGACAGTGTCCCTGCTTGCACTGCCTGTGCATTTCCTTGCCCTTTCCATTTCCTAGCCCATAGTAAACACCAACCACAAGGCTTTCTTTGTTGCCTCAGTCCCTAATTCTTACCCATAAGCTTTCAACCTGCTCATGGCTATTCTCCAGAGAAATCTCTTCATAATCTATCAATTTCTTCATGCAGAGGGCAGTACCTCCATCCCTCCTTCCTTGTCCCTTTTTTTATTAAAAAAATTAACCTTAATAGAAAACTTCAGCTTTCCCATGCTCCTCAGTTTCTCATGCCACCTGAATTGAAAGCCAGAACTAAAGTATTCATATCTAGTGTTAGTGTTTGAGATTTAAGCCTCAAGGAATCTTAAATAAAATACTTGATCTATGGAAAATAATACTAAAACCCACTTATTCATACACAATATTAACTGAAAAATAGCTTTTGATAGGAAAAATAAAGTCATTTTTACCTGGCAGTTAATGCATGAATTGTCCAAGCCTGCTGAAGAAATGATCTGTGCGTCTGAGCGATAATTAATTTATACCAGTTCAAAAATTCCTCCTGAGGTGTCAGTTGGTGTGCTGCATTACAGCATGAAATATTTAAACCCTGTGGTTTCAAGAACAATCCTAGAAAGTCACAAAAAGTGTAAGAGAGCTGCTCACTGGGCAGTGCTGTATTTCACTTCATGTCCAAGTTTGTGCATGGGGAGGAAGACTATGCTTCTGTGCTGAAGGTGTAGCTGGACTCCCCCAGCCACACCTGCCAGGCCAGCTTGGAGACCTGGGGATGGGGAATGCTTGATGGTGGACAGGGGCACAAATATTTTTGCATTGGTCCAATGAGGTGCTGGATCTTCCACTGCTGCCCTTGTGGAACCAGGGATGTCTTTGGGGCAGTATGTGATTGTGGTGGGCTTTCAGGTGCTATTCCCAAGGAGCCCAACAGAGCTGCAGGCAGATTTTTTGGGATGCAGATTGGACAGCCTGTAATGAAATGCAGTGCAGGGTTGAACATCTGAATGTCTCAGGTTCTGCAGCTGTAAAAGGAGGAAAGTATCTCCCTCACGTGGGGAGTTTAAATAGAATAAAGCTGTAACCTATTGTAGAAAATCCTTAAATAGACAGTACTTTGGAAGTGTGCAAAGTATGACTTTTTGTGTGATAATGTCCTTGAGTTGTGCCTTTCTTGACATGAATGCAGGGTGAGTTTGTAGTAGGGAAGTCCTTTGTATTTATACCTTTGTGTTGCCATTCCATGTCACAGCTAGCACCTGCTCCAAGCCTCATTAGGCAGCTTGCATATTTCAGGTTTCAGAAATAGCTTGTGTTAAGAAATTTCATTCTTATTCCAAATAAGCATCACCTCTTTCATCCTTCATGCAGGTCTAGGGCCACTCTTAGGGCAACTACAGCAGCTCTGTACTTGCGATGCCCCAACCTTAGCTACACTGGCTGGTACCCCTTCACTTCAGCACTGGTTTGCCTAAGCTGCACAGGTAAAACAAAAAGCCTCATGTGCTTTGTCTCTAGAATCATAGAATCGTTAGGGTTGGAAAGGACCTTAAGATCATCAAGTTCCAACCCCTCTGCCGTGGGCAGGGACACCTTACGCTAAACCGTGCCACCCAAGGCTCTGTCCAGCCTGGTCTTGAACACTGCCAGGGATGGAGCATTCACAACTTCCCTGGGCAACTCATTCCAGTGCCTCACCACCCTTACAGTAAAGAACTTCCTCCTTATATCCAATCTAAATTTCCCCTGTTTAAGTTTGAACTCGTTACGCCTTGTCCTGTCACTACAGTCCCTAATGAAGAGTCCTTCCCAAGCATCCCTATAGCCCCCCTTCAGATACTGGAAGGCTCCTATGAGGTCTCCATGCAGCCTTCTCTTCTCCAGGCTGAACAGCCCCAACTTTCTCAGCCTGTCTTCATACGGGAGGTGCTCCAGACCCCTGATCATCCTTGTGGCCTCCTCTGGACTTGCTCAAACAGCTTCATGTCCTTACACTGAGGACAAAATGAGGTAATGTATGTTACTTCATACAGTGCTTCTCACCATGTGCATTCCCCAATCTCTGTATCTGTACATGAAAATTCCAGTTTGGTTTTTTTTTTTTCAGAAGCAGTAGTCTTGCTGTGTTAGGCTAAAAAAAAAATGTTGCTCTTTGCAATCTTGCAGCTTCTGGACTGCAAATCCCAAGAGAAGCTGTGATTTTAGAGGTGATGATGCTCCAAAGCTTCCTCTGTCCCTAGAGGAGGAGGTCATGGCACTCCACCATGGTTGTGCCAGAGCTCCCTGACCCATGCCCTTGCCTAAAATCAGGGAACACGGACTCTGAAGTCACCGTTGTTTCTAGTTAATTGCTTACTAAAAAAAAAAAAAAAGCAGCAGGTTAGATATTGGAGCCTTTTCAAGGTCCCAAAAGACTTGGTGTTTTCCTTGTAACTAGTGAGCCTATTACATGGTTGGGCTATTGCATTTCCTAAGGGTGTGGGGTCGGGTTTAACTAGTTAGCTGTACCTACTGAGAATGTACAATACTCTGGATGTGATACTTGGTACTGCAGAAAATGGTTATATCAATAGGAAAACTTTAAAATCAAGTCAGGAGTGTGAGCTCAAATTTATATATTTTTGCTTAAATCAAGAATAATTTAGCTTTTTGTTGGGCATGCTACAAAAATGAGCAGAATAGAAATGTCTGTTTGCATAATACTGAGCTTTTATCCTCATCTCTGCATATTGAAATTAGGGATTAATTAATTCTCTGTAGTCTGGTTTTTAATTTATTTTTGTGATCAATTTATTGCTCTGGAGACAGACGCCTTTTTAAAGCAGAGAACAGGCAGGATTTAGCAATGACTGCGTGGATTTCCCCAAAACACTCTGCCAGTCAATTTTAGCTCCAGTATTTTTGATTAACAGGTTGTTTAGCATTTGTGCTCTCTTGATCTTTGCCTCTTCACTGAGATTGTCAACACGGCTGCAGGGAAACATCACTTACAGCAGTGTGTTGTCAGGGGACTATTGTACTGGCAGTAAATCATATCTTAAATGCAATTCACCTGAATGTAAATTCTCAAATCCTTGGTATGTTTGCAAAACCAGGGTTTAACAGAGCAAATAAAAAAAAGCCCATTAATTCCAGTTCTTGAAAAGAAACAATTGGAATTTGCCTTTGTTTGGGAGAAGAGCTTTGTGTTCAGATTGGAGGTGTACACAGAAAACGAGGAATATGGTGGAAATGCTTCAATTCCTCCCTGAACCCCTTCTTATTGACTGGAAACCAAAGTGCCACCCTCCTGGCAAATGAAATAGCAATGGCTGCACCATGGTGAGATTAAGTGGTAAGGGCAAAGATAAAATAATGAGTTTCATTAAGGTAAGCACAGTTCCCCATGAGGGATGAGCCCCCAGACCTCAGTACTGTTGAGGTGTTCATTTCTCATGTCCCTGTGTGCTTCATTTTCACATGTGCACCCTGTACCACAGGTAACCAGCATGCCTTTGAAGGGTCTCTGCCTTCAGGATTAACAAGAAGGAGCTGGCTGTGGGGGAGCAGAAAAAAAGCAGAGGAGATACTGGGTAGAAAGAGTGCTCACAGTAAACCATCCCTTGTGAGACTACACTTATAACCCCTTTTTTTCTGTGAAACTGTAGAGAATCAGTTTTCTCTGCAGATCACTTGTGGTTTGTATGCATGAAAATGCAATATTTCGGCTGCAGTGAAGAGCTTTCCCATGTAGTTTTACAAATTGCCTTGTTGTATTCATGCCATTTTTATCGCTTTATTCTCTTAGAAAGAGAAATAAGGTGACTATAACTCCTTATAAGCTGCCCACAGATCACAACCCACAATCCACAGAATTATATCCCTTTGGATCCTTCATGAATCTCAGCAGCTTTGGACACACAAAGCTGTAGATCTTTTGTGTGCACCCAGGTTATAAAAGTGCCATGTGATAGTCTGCCAGATCCATTGATCATGTGTTCCTATGCTATACTACTCTGCAAATTACAAATGTGTGAGTTATTTCTTGTTCTGTTTTCACCAAAGATTCATTTTTGGGAATGGAGACCATTTTTTAGAGGAAAAACCCTAGAACTGAAGTACTTTCTTTAAAAAAAAAAAAGAAAACCCTGATGGGACAAACAACTCCCCCTTCTGTGTGTGTCTGATAGCATGGATTACAGAACTCTTGTGACCCAGGAGACCAACAGGAACAATCGTTGCACCCATCCGCTCCTCTGCAGAGGAATGTACTTATGTATGGTGTGGAGAGCATTCCTCCACCAGGGTCCCCTCATGGGCATGTTTTCTGTGGCTTGCCAACTCCCAGAGGCAGGAATCTAACTTTTGGGATGGAATCTGCATTTTGCAGCAAATATGTAAATAATATTCAAACCCTGAAAACATCACCTGCCTTTTTTACAGAATCATAGGATCATAGAATAGTTAGGGTTGGAAAGGACCTTAAGATCATCTAGTTCCAACCCCCCTGCATGGGCAGGGACACCTTACACTAATTCATATCACTCAAGGCCTCGTCCAACCTGGTCTTGAACACTGCCAGGGATGGAGCATTCACAACCTCCCTGGGCAACCCATTCCAGTGCCTCACCACCCTAACAGGAAAGAATTTCCTCCTTATATCCAATCTAAACTTCCCCTGTTTCAGTTTTAACCCGTTAACCCCTTGTCCTGTCACTACAGTCTCTAATGAAGAGTCCCTCTCCAGCATCCCTGTAGGCCCCCTTCAGATACTGGAAGGCTGCTATGAGGTCTCCATGCAGCCTTCTCTTCCCCAGGCTGAACAGCCCAAACTTCCTCAGCCTATCTTCATACAGGAAGTGCTCCAGTCCCCTGATCATCCTCGTGGCCCTTCTCTGGACTTGTTCCAACAGTTCCATGTCCTTTTTATGCTGAGGACACCAGAACTGCACACAATACTCCAAGTGAGGTCTCACAAGAGCAGAGCAGAGGGGCAGGATCACCTCCTTCGACCTGCTGGTCACGCTCCTTTTAATGCAGCCCAGGATACGGTTGGTTTCTGGTCTGTGAGCACACACTGAAGCCGGCTCATGTTCATTTTCTCATCTACCAACACCCCAAGTCCTTCTCCGCAGGGCTGCTCTGAATCTCTTCTCTGCCCAACCTGTAGCTGTGCCTGGGATTGCTCCGACCCCGGTGTAGGACCTTGCACTTTTCATGGTTAAACTTCATGAGGTTGGCATCAGCCCATCTCACAAGTGTGTCAAGGTCCCTCTGGATGGCATTCCTTCCCTCCAGGGGAATTCCCAACCAAACCACACAGCTTGGTGTCATCGGCAAACTTGCTGAGAGCGCACTCAATCCCACTGTCCATGTCAGCGACAAAGATGTTAAACAAGACCGGTCCCAACACCGATCCCTGAGGGACACCACTCGTTACTGGTCTCCAGCTGGACATTGAGCCATTGACCACAACTCTTTGCGTGCAGCCATCCAGCCAGTTCTTCATCCACCGAGTGGTCCATCCATCAAATTGATGTCTCTCCAATTTAGAGACAAGGATGTCGTGTGGGACAGTGTCGAACGCTTTACACAAGTCCAGGTAGATGACATCAACTGCTCTACCCCATCCATCAGTTCTGTAGCCCCATCATAGAAGGCCTTATGTACTTAAATCCATGTTTATTGGAATCTGCAGTTATTGAAATATATTGGTTTATCTAAAAATCCTAACATCCCAGAGCCATGCAATGAATTGCATGAATACAGCTGTTATTTGACTAGACTTACTAATTGCTCATAAGCTACCTGACACCCACCCCCCACCCCCACCCTGTTGAATTCAGGGAAAGACATTATTTAGTATAACTAATCCTTTCTTTTTCACAAAAATTGATCAAATAAACTCATACGGCTCCGTTCAAACACCCCATTCTCTCTTTGGCCTGGAGGAGGTTGAGTTGTTCTTTGCAGTTAAATGAGGTATTGATTTCCTATTTCTGCTGGCTGACATTCTGTCATATGAAAGACTTTAAGCAATAGATCATGTGTCAGCTGTAGTTATTTCACATATCAGATTATTATTAACATCATCATCATTTTTATTAGTTTGCATTTCTGCTTGGGCTGCTTGAGAATATTAGTGTGTCTTTTCCCATGCTCCTTCCTGTAGTTCCTTTTCAACAAAGGAGACCTCAGAACATTAACTGCCAGGGAAGGATTCGTGCCACCTTATGCCAAAAAAAGGTAGTAAAGTGAGGGATTAAAGAGAAAACTGCCCTACTCTTTCTGCATCATCCTGAGGAAGCTGTTCTGTCTTTGCTTGCCTGGTTTTTTGCTGTACCAGGGAAGAAATGAGCTTTTCTCCTTCATATCTGTGATCACAGAACTTCTTCTGGCAGGGTAAGAGCATCAGCCTGTCCTGTGTGGGAAGTGAGCTGGATTCCCTGTTCCTGTCAGCAGCTAGTGCCCACTTTCCCATTGCCCATCTTTGCTGCCCAGGGGCCAGCTGAAGCCCCAGATCTCAATTCACCACAACATCATTTTACTGGAGTAACCACACCAACACGTCTGTATGTGCTGCAAAGAGCAGTAATTAGCAAAAGGACATTGCCCCTTTATTTTGATCTTATTCCCGCTAGTGTTTTACACTAGCGGTCCTCACTAGGACACTTCTCCGTTACAAAAATAGGTTGAGAGCTGGATCGAGTCTTCATTTCTGGAGAGAGACATTCTGCTGCCTGTGTTATCAATCCCCTCGCCTCATTTTTGACAGGATCCACTGGGACTCCAGGCTGCCCAGAATTAGCCCATGTAATTTGTCATATCTCCTTTTCTCAGGCTTTTCGGTAATGATGTATTTCTGTTGTGGCTAACGTGTTTCTGTCAATTTTCAGGTCCATTATTGGCAAAAGGCACATCTGGAATCTCTAACAGGAGTAGCACACAAAAAATCGTTTCTACAGCTGCATCTTTTTTTAGCTGTGGTGTCTCTTTGCAAATAATTAATGGCAAGTTATTCTTTCAGAAAAAAGTTAATGGTTGGTTTTGGGCACTTCAGAAGATGAAGTGAAATTTATTCAGTGAAATTTATTCTCCTTGTTATGAATTTAGTTCTTTTTCATGGACAGATATGGAATCTTTATTTTGGTCAAGAAAACAGTGAAGGTTTATGTTAGAGAAATAATTTAGGAAATATATTCGTATGTATAAGAATATCTTATGAAAACTTGCATTTCTGTTTTAAACATTTTTTGGCTTCCATTCAAAATAAATTAGCTGCATAATGAATACATTTTAGGACATCTACTAATGAGCTTTATGAATCTTCTTCCTATAGATTCATAGATGTTCAGCTTCTAATTAATAGCAATTCTACCTTCTCAGGCTTCCAAGTGAACAAAGCATAGTTGTCTGAAATACCCAGAAATACTGTACAACATCTGACCTTCAGGTCTTGAGAGAGACAGTTATCCAAGACATAAAGCTTTGCACTAGAACCCAGGGCAAGTCTTGTGCCACAAAAGCAAATCCTTTCATTTCACTGTCTGCTGTTGATCAACTAATGATGAAACATTTTAGTTTCAGGCTGTTTAAAATTTCCATTTAATGACAGAGAAATTCTCTGATTTTAAATTCTTTGGCTTAGGAAGAAAATAGGAGCTAGCAAGAACCTAAGAAACTTTAATCGTGTATATGAATAATTTAAATTTACTTTATAGGTGAAACTGTACATTATGTACTCACTCGTCCTACATGGTCATGGTTTGTTTTCAAGTTATCACAGTGGACTTCTATTTCAATGCAGCCATGAAAAATCTGTGTCTGTAATTTGATGTGATTAGGCTACAACCTGGAACTAATGGACAGATAAAATACATTTTGCAGCTTTTTAAAATTCGTGGGAAAGAGAAAATACCTGTTCTTTTTACATAAATTCTTCTATGACTAATAGTTGTGATTATGATACTCGTAACTGGGGGAAATGCAGCTTTATACAGGGATTACTCCTACTGGGCTGAATGGCTCTACACAAGGAATAAATCTCCCCAGTCTGAAAAAGGGATAATTGGACATTTTAGCTTTCCCACTTTCATTTGATCTTCAAAATCAGATCCTCTTGCTTTTTCCTTCTGACTTGGCAGTGAACCTCCTAATTTCCCTGAAATTCTTCCTTTCTCTCCACAAACTGTTTATTTGTGGACATGAAGCCTTTAATTCCTGGCCTTTCAGAAGGCATCAGTACTCAGCTAGTGGTCAACAGCAAAATCATTGCATATTGGTATGCAGTAGTTAAAAATGTTGACTTTCTGAGGTCAGTAGAATTTTGTCTTCATTAGTATTTTAGGATTTGTCCCCATGGTAGTTTAGTTACATGCTGTCACAGGGAAGGAATGTCCTTTCAGATAAATCCAAACCCAAGTAATGCAATCCAAGCGAGTCATGCAGGTTGTACATTTCTTTGTAAAGTAAGGTCTTGTAAAGTAACCTTAATTGTTAATTCAGTCAAAACTCCCCATAACCTGGGTAAATCTGTATTGTTTTTAAGCTGTACGATTAGCAGCTTTTTTGGGTTATCTTTCAAGATCATAGCCTAGTTTAGCAAAACTCCTGAGCACACCTTTAATAACACGCTCATGGGAGTTGATAACTTAAACTCAAGGCTAAAGTGCCCTGTGCAGTGCAGAGCTACTAACGGTTTCACTGGTATTAATGCTTCATAGATGAAACTCCTGTTTGAGCCAGTATGGGAAGAAAAGCCAGCTGGGTTACTTTAGTCTTCAGTAGACCATCAGGAGAAATGTGCAATGCTGTCATTACCACTTTATCATGTGCATTTTAAGTTACTGTTTGGGTCTGTAGATTCAGGCAGAAAATAAACACTCACATGGAGATCATTAACCACACATGGAGAATGACTTGAAAACTTAATTTCCTAACAAACAATTTTGCAGGCACCTGTTCTAACAAAGCCTAGTTTCCTACGGATTTATGTCTCTGGTTTGATTTGCTTTGTGACTGAATTATAATGAGATTTGCTGTTTTCCCTGTGTATATGTACAATCTCCTTGTAATTCAAGATCAACGTACAGGCAATCATTTGCCTGCACATTTCAGCCAAGACTCACAAGCGATGGGGGCAAGCTCATGAGTATCTGAACCATGCCGTCTCCTCTGTGTAAGCTTGCAGCTTCCTATGGAGTCTTGATTCTCTTTGCAACCTTCGCTCTTTTTGTCCAGGATGGTTGAAACTGGCCAACGGATTGGGAAGTTATTGGCATCAGAGGAAAGATGAGGGCCCTTATGCTTTTCAGTGCAGTCCAAAGTGATGTGAGAATAACCAGGACTGTTAGTAACAGACTCCTTCTGGTCTCCAGAAGGAGTATTTCCCAGGACTGCTGGAAGATGGAAATATATAAATATAAGATGCTCAGGATCACTCAAGATGTGGAAAACCATGGCACATATTACCAGGCCTCCCAGGGCAGAGCTGTGTAGCTCCAGCTGAGCCAAATCACACTTCCTCCCCCAGAGGTTGCTGCTGCTGACGTAGATGATGATGCTCTGTGGCTGGTGGAGACCCATCTGGCTTTTCTAAGTGATATGCAGCCAGACCCTTTGGAGACTTTACATCTACCTACTCTTTTTTTGGCACAGAGGAGGTGAGTGGCAGGAGGCAGCACTTCACTCAAGATTGCTCTTCCTTTATATCTCTAAATGTTTTCTACCTCCATCACCCTTTTCCAGGCTGAGGACTTTGAAGGTGTCTCTTCCTCCTGTGAATCTGCTGACGTCTTGTACAATTAGCACCTCAGCTCACCTGCTAGACTTGTTCTCAGTCCTGCTTTCATTTCTCTGTATCAGGGAAAATGAGACTGCAGCTGATAAACTTTGACTTAAGATTAATCATCCGTGCTGCATGGTGGAGTTTCCTTCCCTAGCCTTAGCCCAGCTGCCCCAGCAGTCCACAGCTCCTGATTGAGGAAGTACAACTTTATTAATCTGAAGGTTTCTCTCCCCTAATGTAGTCAAGGTCTTTCTTGCTCTGGATCACATGGGAGGCCCAATGTAATATTCCGTTCAATTTAAATAATTTATCTAGAGATTTTAAGACATTGTTTAAGAGAACACTCAGTGTAAGCTTTGGATTTTCTTCAAGCAGTAAACTTGCAGTAAACCAAGCAGCAGTTTAGATTTTAATTTATTTCTCTCTCCTGGACATCCATCACTTCACAGGTTTCACAGTCAGAATGGGTTTCAGAGTGATGTCTGCCATTACTTCAGTGTTGTCCCTGACACCGAATCATGTGATGTATGCAGGATTGTAACTAAATTGTGTTTCTTTTTAAGGTTCTCTGTATGACTGCGCTTCACCAGTCTTGCTGTAAAGAGGCAAAAATCATTTCCAGTTAAGATTATAAGGATTTTGTTTATTGTCATGCCAGTTTTAATGACTCTACCTGAATATACATCAGAATTAAACCACTTCATTGTAAATGTTTCTCCTAACTGAAGAAGCTGCAGAAGAATGTCAAGGCTACTCAACATCAGTGTTCATCATTTACAACCCTAACACATGCCGGAGTTTTCCACCTTTAGAAAAAGTATCGGAAACCTTCATCTTTTTTGTTGCTGCTAATAGCTGGAGGAAAGGCAACAGAAATCTTGTCTCAAAGCTAGCTACCTAATAACTATGGCTTGCTACCTTAGCTCAAAGTGGAGCCTTTTACTATTTTAGTGCTATTGTTGGGCTAATTTCAGTTAGGTACTCCCATAGGAAGTCCCCTGTACATCCCGACTGATGGAAATCTGTTTCCTATGCAAAGAAGGTTGTAAAAATTGCAAATTTCTTGGTCTATGTTTATGGAATTTCAGTAGTTTCTGGAAGATTTCAGAGGTCTTCACTCCCTGGCTGGCACTCCTGCAAAGCTTGTAAATGCTGCAAAAGCAGAGACCTTCTGGTCCAGGTAGCATATAGAGCTTATAAATTTTATAGCAGCAGGAAGAAGTGCTGGAGGCAGAAGTCTCTCTAGTACTCCAGCTTTATAAATGCCATTGCTGTCATTAACTTGTTGGGAATTCTTGATCCTAGCCAAAATAAGATCAAAGAGGGATACCTTCTGATACTTCAATATGAATACATTTTACTCTCTTCTTGCTTTCTCAGCCCTGAACTGTAAAATAAGTGTCAGCTACACTGGAAAAAAGTGCTGTCTTTCAGATTCTCTACAAAAAGAGATTTCTTGTGAAATCAAAATAGCCCATGAAGAAAACAGACCTTTTTGTAAGAAAACTCTTGTGTACTATATGTAACTATGGATGTTTTCGTAAGGCTGCAATGTGATATATTCCTGTTTTAAGAAGAGACATAAATGAACAATACCAGTTATTTCCCAAATTGCCAGACTTGAGCAATGCATTTCTTTCCTGATAGTTCTGAGGCTCTTTTACAACATCCTTTTTCTTCAGGTACATTGATGCCATTGTCCCAGTTGTAAATGGGGCACATTGAGACACACCTGATCTTGCTCCGACCTCCCATGGATATTGATGGCAGGTTAGCTGCAGGAGCGCAAAGAATAGTGCAGGCTTGATTATTCTGAGCAAATTTTGCTCAAATTTGAATTGAATATTCATGTCAGCCAGTAAAGCTACCTTGGGTATGCCTACAGTAGAGCAGATGAACCCCAGCACACAGCTGCAGGGGTGAAGTTCAGTTTGATATGAGTAAACGCATGCACAGCAGGCACATGTGGCTTGAGCAAATGAGAGCATCAGACCTGTGGCAGGGAAATGACTGAGGTAGAGACTTACTGCTTAATTTTACATACATTAATTTCTCAAGCAATAATCAACATTCGCATTCAACAGAATCCATTCAATTGGAGGTTACAAGTATTTTGTGGAGTTGAAAGCATTTCATTAGTACTGTTTAGAAAGCAGAATACTATGCCATATAATTTATCAATTTCAAAGGAACTTGTGCACTCTGCAGTGATCCAAAAAAATTTGTTGGCTTCAACAAGGCTGTTAGGAGGAGGAAGCAAACAGGTTTGAGGCAAACCAGTTGTAACAGCAATTATGATTTTCGGTGAGATGGATCCCAAGAAATAGGAAAAAATGTTCCTGGAGATAGATTGGCTTTTGTTATGTACAGTGTGCTCACCTGGATCTTTCACACCTCCCTTCACATTCTGCTGATACTATACCTCTCTGGACCATGGTACCTCCTTATTAGTTGCACACCCTCATGGCTACATTTCCATGCTCTGTTGTACCTGTCCATTTTCAGACTTTTAAGTATAATTTCAGGTCTTTGTTACTGGCATGTAGCTGCTGGAACTTCTAAAAATGCTGGTATTCTGGAAATTTCAGTTAGAGATTCATAACCAATTCTTAGGCCCACACTAGTCTAATGCCTACGTATGCTATTGAAAATGAATCACTCCTTGCGTTAACAGTACTAGAACAAAGATGCTTCTGTCTTCTGTTTGCCTATATCCAAGCACTGTGCTTGTTGTAGGAGATGATTTTGCTTCCCTGATGGAGCCAGGATGGAAGATGCATCCAGAAGGATGGCTCTTGCTTCACTCCCATATATGAATTGCCCTTCTGGAGACCTCATAAGAGTATTTTGTGCTCCCCCTTTACCCAGCTTATCCTTCCTGAAACTGCTCCTCTCCTGTGTCCATCCAGCATGATGGATGTCAAGTGCAACCGTGCCTTGGACTTGTGCATCAGGTGGAAAATTATGTGATTCTGTCATCTGCCACTCTTCACTCATCAGGGGCTCTGGGAACATCACCACTACCAGGGAGAGTGGCTGGGAAAGCTCAGACCATGTCTATTTCACACTGTGATCTGGTACCTTCAGTGAAGAGACATACAGCTGCAGCTGGCTGGTGCAGATCTGGTGCAGGAGAAAGTAGCTGGGAGGAAATGGTTTCTTGAATCACACTTTCTTGAGCTTTTCAGGCATAGCTAATGTAAGTGAGGGGAGACAAAGCTGCTTTGAAGTTTGAGAGATGTGAGTTACTTGAAATATTTCTGAAGCAACAAATACTGCCCCTTTGAAAGCAGGAGCATGAGGACAAATTTAGCAGGGAAGTTAAAGGGTAAAATAAGAGCTGGTTTCCAGGCTGAGCTTCACAAAGCATGTGGGGAATGACCCACTGCAGCATACCAGAACATGGGAATTCAGTGAGGAGCAAAGCCCAAAGCCTTTTATAGGTACTTCAGGGCCACATGATTAAAATAAACAGGGGGGTTGTCCCATTGTCCCCCTCAGAGGCATGAGGATCAAATAATGAAATATGTCCTTTAAGATGCACCATGAGGTGCTGTGAAATTCCATCTTAAGGACCTGCAGCTGCCCTAGAAGCCTCTGGCCACGTTACTTGTGAACAGAGGGTTTCAGAGTGATTCTCCAGGGTGCCTGTTTCTCCTGCCAGGCACTGCAAGGGGAGCACAGGATAACAAACCTGTACTGCAGGCTTAGTGTCTGCCTCCAGTCCAGTAGCTGGATAAAGGTTTTCCCACCAGCTATACAGGTGCCCAAGTGCAGCATCCTGCAGGTAACCATTCAGAGTCAGTGCTTCTCCTTGGATAATTCTGATCTGCTGCACAAGCAGATAGATGTCACTTCAGCTCTCTGCTGTGGGCTGGAGCCGTAGCAGTGCCAGCCCCATAACGGCAATGAATCAAGTAAAATAAACAAGGAAAATAAACGTGTCACATCCTCCACGTGCTTACACAGGCAATGCTATTGGGTGCCACTGGAGCATCTGCCAACAAGAGAGAAACACAAGGGTTTCTGGCAGGTATTTTGTGCGTGGTATCACATGCTCAGTTGTATTAGAGATGAGTTACAGAAAGCTGCACTTTTTGTATACTGTCAATGTACAGAAAATAAGTGTGCAAGTTTATTAGACAAGCAGCCTGTTGTTCTGACTCCCATATGACTCCGGTATAAGCAACTGAAAACACTGCTTTTTGGCTGCTGGCTGAAACAGGTGGAGGAGAGTTGAGGCTAGCGGTCTTTGAGAAACTGCCCTATCAGGGACTGTATCTTTCTGCTAGGACATGGCTCCATAGATCTGTTTGGGGAAAAAATACATATTTGATATTGTACAAAAATTGCAGGCAAGGTTTCTGATTACAGGAAGATCAGGCAGCATATGAACGTCACACCATAAGGTCTCCTTCAGATCAAAGTATATAACCTGCTCCTCATCCCCAAAAAGTTGGGATCAAATAGATCAAGCCTTCACTTGAAACCTCTCACAGGTTCCCTAATGGGCATCACCAACAGACAGAATTCAATAAAAAAGGTTCTTCATTAAACTGAAAAGCAGACATGAACCCTTCCAGGGGAAAGGCGCTTGATAACTGAAGAAGAAGACTAAAAATACCAAGAGTCCCTTGCTGTTCAGGGCGCAGAGGTGGTGGTTCCCAGCTGAGCACCAGGTCACAGCTTTCCCCAGCCCCAACATAGTTGGGACCCGAGACCTGACCTTCCTTTGGACACGTGAAAGCAGGCTCCTTGTGCTTTTGATCCATCTCTGGCCATGGCCAGATCCCACTGGGGTTCTTCTCAAATCTGCCTTGCTATGAGGTTGCAAACATAGCCTTGCTCGGTTTTACTCCCCAGAGACCTTCAGTCTTTTTCAAGCTTCTTTGCTATGAACAGAGGGGTTTCTGGGTCAGCTGTATCACATAATCCTGGTACTGGAGGCACATTTATATCCATAAGACAACTTAAATCAGTTTCCCAAATGAAGTTTTAGTGACAAAGGACTTTTTTTGGTATAACTATTTCTGACCTTATTTTATTAATTTTGGGAATAATTTCCTTTCACACTAGCAGTTGGGTCATAGCAATAACCATTTGAGCCTAAGTGAGTTAAATAGACTTTCCATTGAACCTCATGAAATTCAACAAAGAGAAGTACAAGGTCCTACACCTGGGTCGGAGCAATCCCAGTCACAGCTACAGGTTGGGCAGAGAAGAGATTCAGAGCAGCCCTGCGGCGAAGGACTTGGGAATGCTGGTCGATGAGAAAATGAACATGAGCCGGCTTCAGTGTGCGCTCACAGCCCAGAAAGCCAACCGTATCCTGGGCTGCATCAAAAGGAGCGTGACCAGCAGGTCGAAGGAGGTGATCTTGCCCCCCTCTACTCTGCTCTCATGAGACCTCACTTGGAGTATTGTGTGCAGTTCTGGTGTCCTCAACACAAAAAGGACATGGAGCTGTTGGAGCAAATCTGACAGCTTCCACTCTCAGCGCTTCCAGGCATAGCCAGAGGTGCAGAAGTTTGGAAACCTGAGAACCTACAGTTTGGTTAAAGGCTAAAGGTCCATGGGTGACTGTGGGGTGCTGAGAGGTTGCCATGTCACTGAAGTCCTAAGGATAAAGCCTCTAAGATACCTCTTAGAAGATTTAACTCATTTCTCCAGACCCATATAACTATTTAGCTACTGCATACCCCATCAATATACTTGCAACATTACTGGTGCTCTTACAGCGTGCTCTAAAAGAGATGGGATCCTTTGCCGTTCCCAAGCAGCGTTTTCAGACTGCTCCACTGATTGTGTAAAAGTAGGAATTTACATAATTTCCCCATCTGACAGGGAAATGATACCTCAAGGATAGTTTTGCAGGCATGGTTTGTAGACAGGAAAATCTAAAAAGATTTACTTTAAAAGGTAAGGGGGTAACATTCACCTAGATGCAGGTACCCCAGAAATTTAGGCTTGTTTTCAGAATCACAGATATTCTTCAAAATTCATGTTCGTTCCAAATGAAGCCGTATCTCCAGCTTAATACATTTTTTGTGGTGAGCTCAACCATCTACCTCAGAAGTTGAATACTCTAATTCAGAGCATTCAAAATTTACTAATGTAGCTCTCAAATTGTAATGCAGATAACAGTGCCTCTCTGTGAAAGCATTCAATTTAGAGATAAAATAGAAAAGGACTCTACTCTTCATTTCAGTATTGATATAATTTAAATGCCACAACAGTGCAATCCATTCTTGCATGGCTTTGGCTAACTGCCAGCACAAAAATGATGTGTGGGAGAGGGAGAAAAAGAGAAGGCGTTATAGAAAAATATAGTGCGAAAAGGGTGATTTTTATGGGAACTGTACCTATACTAGTGTTTTTGTTGCACCACTCCAGTAAAACTCTGCTCATAAATTGTTCACAGGCAGGTTTGACCCATAAAAATGCATAATTTTTCAAGGTCTGCCAACTATTTTCCTATTATTTTTAATAGGAAATAATAATCATTACATTTGCAAACAAACAGTAGAATTGAGAATTGAACAGCAAGACTCTGAGAGATTTCCTAAGTTCAAACAGAGCTACCTTCAATAGATAGCTTTAATGTTCTGATCTGGAGCGGTACTGTGCTGCAGGGCTGGGAGTACGGATGAGCCAGCTGTTTGAGCGGGAGAAGCTGGGGTGGTTTGCACTGACTTCATTGTTTTAGAATAGTTTGCTCAGATTAGAGTTAGTGCAAATAAATTCTTTTTAAGTAATTCTAAATATTGTGACTCGAGCAAGAAGTGATGTACACTTGCACTTTAGCAAACCTGGAAACAGTCTCATAAATATTAAAGAGTGGTACACTTCATGCAAAGTCCTTTTCAGCGAGCGTGGCCGTTTCCTTAGGGTACCTATGTCTCAAGTCTATTTAGATGAAAATTGGTGATCATGTTTCATTTAAAATAAAAGGTGGATTAAAAGTTTCTGTAAGAGCTCATTTCCAATATAACTCACCCATGCAAAAGACAATACTGTGGTCCAGAACACATGTTCAGGTCATCCACAAGGTGTTTCTGTCAAAGCAATGAAACAGCTTTCAGTCTTCACCATCTGTTTTCTTGCAGTAGTTCTTCTTTTCATTTGAATTCCCATCTTACAAGTCTTTTGGGTGGTCCAGAGACAAGTTGGTTCCTACAGTCTGAAAATGCTGTGTGGTTCACTTAGAGAAAGCCCCAAGGGTGATCATTTGAAGTTAGCAAATTTGTAGAACACAGAATTATAACAATAATTTGTAAAGGAAGTAAAGGAAGAAGTTCTTTACTGTAAGGGTGGTGAGGCACTGGAATGGGCTGCCCAAGGAAGTTGTGAATGCTCCATCCCTGGCCAGCTTGGACAGAGCTTTGGGTGATATGGTTTAGTGTGAGGTGTCCCTCCCATGGCGGGGGGGGTTGGAACTGAATGATCTTGAGGTCCTTTCAGACCCTAACTAATCTATTCTCTAACATATTTTGTTACAGTGTTACAGTGAAGTTTGCAGCAGTAAGAGATTACGTTTATTTTTTATTAGGAAAATAAAGTGACACAATAGAAGAGTGGAGCTAGCAGGATGGACTTGTTCTGATTGTGTCCCTAATGAAGGCTGGCTACTGTCTCTGTGTCCAGCAGTAGCGTTACTATTGACGTAACACTGATTTCTATTTGGAAACGCAGGAAGCATCACATGAAATCAGGCTAGCTGTCAGCCCCATCCATTGTATAGCCCTGAGTGCATGTGCTTGCAGTCAAGTGGAGCACAGCAGAGGGTTGGTGTGGGGAGGGAGGGTGGTAGAGCAGTTCTTGGTGAGATCCAGGGAGTTCTGTACTGCATTGCTGTCATGGTTTAAGCCCAGCTGGTAACTCAGAACCATGCAGCTGCTCACTCAGTCTCCCCCTTCTCCCCACGGGCTGAGATAAGAACAGTCCAATAACTGAAGTATAATATAGAAATAATAATAATAGTAACAAGGGGAGAGAATATAAAACTAAAATGGGAAAGTAAAAAAAAATAAACACAAGTGATGCACAATACAATTGCTCACCACCCACCAACCAATACCCAGCCCGACCCAAGCAGCACTGTTGAAGGCAAAGGTGAGCATTTTGTGTACCTTGGGATCTTATGAGTTAATAATTCTCTATCATTTTCCTTGTGCATCCCAGCATTTTGACTGTTTCTGAAGGCAGCAGTTCATACTGAGCACGGACATGGATTTTTTTCCTTTGTGGCTGCATTACATTTCCAAAGTAGTAATACAGTGGAGCTGTTCAGACCATTTCCTTCTCATTTGTCTGTGTCCTAGCTGTCACATTGCCTCATCAGGACCCCCATGAGGACTTCCTGGTTTATTCTAGTTTTGATTAATTGAAACTTTATTTCTTCTCCTATTTGTCTATTCTCTAGTTCTCTCAGGCCATATATAAATATAATTAGCACCACTAGTTTCAGTCTGGGACTTAAGCACGCTCAAGTGTAACCTTCCATCATATAGAGAAGCAGCCCTTTATTGATGCATCTGTTGCTACAGTGTTTGCAGGCCATTCCACTGCTTATTTTTCACACCATGATTTATTTATCTTCTTGAACAGAACTCTTCCAGTGGCTTTTGAAAGTGCTGCTGAACCGTGTCAGCTGTGTGTGTTTCCATCCTCTATCTCATAGGGTGGTGAAAAATGGAACAACCTCTTTGAGTCCCTCTATCTGAGCAGCAGTTTGAGGAGTACAAGACACAGTTGTGTCCAAACCATTTGCCTTTTGTTCCTCTTACTCAAGGAAAAGACAGCTGAAAAATCTTCCCTGCTTCATCATTTGACTTATGCCTTTCTTGTTGACTGATTCTCACTTCTACAGCCTTGTCTTTATCTTAAATTAAATCAACATTAGATATCATTTAAACCAGCATCCTTTTGAAACCTCATGCTGATAGGCAGAGGCAGATTTCAGCTAAGCAGCAAGTATTGAATACCAGGATCAACTTTAGGAAAGGAAAATATAGCTATTTTATAAATGCAATTTTGTTGTTCTTCTTCTTCTTTCTTGTGCTCCTTTTTGATCTTAAAAGACTGCAACATGTTGATGAGTGTAACAAAACACTTTTCTTGCATACTGTAAGAGACAAAATGTGTTATTCTTTCCCATCATTTTCATATTAGATTTCCCTTCAAATTGCAGGAAAAAAAAAACAACCCAGCAGATATTAAAAAGAAAGAATTCGTCTTTGCTCATTGCATCATTCAGAAAAGGACTGGAGAAATGCATGGCATGAAAAATCCATTGCAGCCATTAAAGTCTCTGGCTCAAGAGACCTTCCATGCACTGCAGAGTGAGGAAATATCCCTGTGTATTTTCCCTATGCAGTCTTTCTTTTCTTTCCATCCTATCAGCTATTGGCAGCTGTAGAAGAAAAGGTACTGGGCAGAATGGAGACCCTCTGCTCTCCCAGGAAATGGAGGAAGGACAGTTACAGAGTGGTGGCATCTATCTGGGTACATGGAGAGCCCAGTTTGCCCCAGAGAGACAAGGATGAGCCAGTACACCTTGCTGTAAGGCACTCAAGTGTTCTCTCTTCCCTTACACAGAGCACAGGAACTGGAGCTGCTGGGCAATTACCTGATCGCAATTACCTGATAGCAAAAGCTACTTAAGAAAGCAAAGACCTCAGTACCAACGCAAAGATATTGTTGCTTTGTGAAATTCTTTAACAAAGATTATAGAGACTGTGTTCAGCATCTTTGAAATATGACATCTTTGATAAGCTGCATGTGCAAAGATGGGCTGAGGTAAAAGACAGGGAGAGATTGCACGGTTCCTTTTAATTAAAACGATTGATTACTACAGTGTGTAATAGTCCAAAACTGATTAATGTTCTTAATGAATTACTTAATCTATGTGTGGAGTTCTTTTTCAGTGTCTTGTGGGTATACTATCAATACCTTCAATGCCTTTAGCAAAAAGCAAATTATTTTTCCTTTCTTTTATAGGATGGTTTATCCAGATAACCATATTCAGAATTACAGATGTTGGAAATCTAATGTTGCTTATTCATAGGCAGGAGACTTAACTAATTATAATCTAAACCGTATGACCTTCTAATAACCTTCCCCAGAAATGCAAGATGCAGAACGAGACAGTAGTAATTAGAGAAGTCCCAAATGTCAAATTCTGAGTGGCAATTTAATCACTGATTAGTTAATGCTGGTCAGTGCCTTGCCCTTAGGAGGACAGGGTATAATTCCCAGTTGATGACTGACCTTACTATCCTTCTGCGTGATGGGCTGAGGCTCCTTAACAAAACCTGGTCCTGACAGCATCCTCTGCCTCCCATGGTGTTGCCCAGGAGTTGGTGATCCTGCATTCCCTCTCAGGACTCAGCAGCCTTTCTCAGTGGGGTGATGCTGAGGGATCATATAGGCTTTTCAGGAGTTGCTGCTCTCAGCTGAATCAAGAAGAGGTGTCATGTCCACACCTGGAGTTTGGCAGAGGTGATGGCAAATTGGTCTCCTGATTGATGTTGTTTCTGTTCAATTAAGAAAGCATGAAGACAGCATGCTTTCACTGCAGTCTCTGGTCCCATCGCGCATCCTGTGCACAGTGGCAGTGCTGTGCTCTCAAAGTGAAGGTTCCTGTCTCTCTGTGATTTCTGTCTCATCTCATTAATGGAAGTTGCTGGAAGAAAAGAGCTCTTAAACCTAGGTCTGGAACAAGATCTTTAAATCACCCTGCAGCTTAACACCTGGTTAAACACCACTTAACAACTTGGCAATAGTTAAATTCCCCTTCATTACTAGACTTGATGCCAGTGCCACTCACCCTAAGCTGCAGTCATCACCAGCCATCATTGCTCCCTCTAAAAGATCCCAGGAGATATCTCACCAAAGGGACTGTCTTGGGTCAGTCATTCAAGGGAGGACAGAGAGTCCTATAATTTTTTCATTTATCACTCATCCTTCCTTCATAAAGCCTAGGTGTCTCCTCCTGTGTGGTGCAAAAGCTCATCTGCTTCCTTCAGGCCTTCTCTCCCATTTTTTTTTTATTATGCCTCTGTGCTTGCAGGAGCCTTTCACAATACAGACGTGATATCTGCATATCCAGTGTAACTCTGGGACTTGGCTGTGAAAAGAACTCCACGTTCTTCCCAGCACACGGTGATTTGTTGCTTCCCCATGCCAGCCGACCGAGCAGCAGGATCTGCAGCTGTCAGAGCTGCCCATCATTTTGGGTGTCTCATTTCATCAGGGGTACTGAATCCAGCTCTGGAGTCCTCAGGAAAGGATATGGACGTATTGGAGCAGGTCCAGAGAAGGGCCACAGAATGATGAGAGGGCTGGGACATGTCTCTTGTCAGGAAAGGTTAAGAGAGTTGGGGTTATTCAGCCTAGAAAAGAGAAAACTCCAGGGAGACTTTATAGCAGCCTTCCAGTACCTAAATAAGAGCTAATAAGAAAGACGGGGACAGACTTTTTAGTAGGGCCTGTTCCAATAGGACGTGGGGTAATGGTTTTAAACTAGAAGAGGATAGATTCATAGAATAGAATAGTTTGGGTTGGAAGGGACCTTCAAAGGTCATATAGTCCAAACTCCCTGCAATGAGCAAGGAGGCACCTGCCCTTCTGACAACTTCAGATGCCTGCTTTGGTCACCAATCCTTTGAAGAAATATTTGAAAAACAGAGATATTCCTCTGGTGGTGACCAACCTCTTTATACAGGTTTGTTTTTTCCACATCTGCAGATGTTGTGCACTTGTGAAGGGAGTCTGTATTAAAATTTGCTGCAAGTAAAAGACACAGATATTTTTAAATTAACTCAGCACTTACTTCTAACTTGTTCTGCCTTTGTGATACTATTTTACTACTATATTTATATATATATATATGTTTTTCTTTTTTAAGTTACAATAAA
Organism: Pezoporus wallicus; assembly: GCF_028554395.1. Lineage (NCBI taxonomy): Eukaryota > Metazoa > Chordata > Aves > Psittaciformes > Psittacidae > Pezoporus > Pezoporus wallicus. The sequence goes on from NW_026640165.1 coordinate 849,037, forward strand.
ACTTTTCTCCAAATAAGTGAGAACTGAAAATGCTGTTTGGCTTTTTTGGTTTCTAAATGCAGCTGGATCTTTTTTCCCTTCTTGTCTCGATTCCAGTACAAGAAACCCAAGAAGCAGTGAGGAAATAAGGATGGTAAAACACCAGTACAGTTTGGCCAGAGAGGTGGTAGATGGCCCATACTGGAAGCATTCAATGTCAGGTTGGATGGGGCTCTGTACAACCTGATCTAGTTGAAGATGTTCCTGCTTACTGCTGAAGAGTTGGACTAGGTGACCTTTAAAGGTCTTTTCCAAACCATTCTATGATTCTATGATTCTGAGGCTGCTTTGTGCCTCTGACACAGAGGCTGCAGGCAGGTATTTGGTGTTTTGTTGGCTGGTGAAGGAACTGGGCCAAATCTATCCGTCCAGAAGCCTTCAGCATTAGACACGTCTTTTGCTTTAAATTCATCCCATAAAGGTACTACCCCTGCCTAAAAGGGTAGTGCCCACGGTCTGATGAGTGCTCCTGTCTGAAACTGGCGCATCCCAGCTGTGGTTCCTTGTGCTTGGAGGCAGTTAAGGAATGGTGAAGAAGCAGGCTGCTCTCTTTTTTTTACCCCTAACTTCTCCATGCTCATCAAGTTTGAAAGCCTTGGGCAAGATTAATTAAAATCAATGGAGCAAAGCAAATTAAGCACTTAAAAGTACTCTTTGGGGGCTATCAAACCCAGAATAATTAAAAATAGATATTCAAATGTCTGGGGCTTGTTAAGAGACTATTTTATCATTCAGCCCCTTCATCCTCTCTCTCCCCTACCCTTATATCTTTATCTGTTTTTCACAGGGCTCAGCAGATGCTCTTTCCTCAGCATTTCACACCAGCATGTCTGTGTGCAATCTCAGGACTCCCCTCCCACGCACCTAAAATAAAAAGCACACTCCAAACACACAGCCTAATCCAGTGACTCTTACTCACACTAGTAAGCCTTGCAGTGATATAAATAGCACTGTTCAGGTTAATGGGGTGGTGTGTGAGAAAAAAGAGTAGGCTTTCAATTCTAAGTAGCAATCATGGGATAAAAAACTGCATTTTGTTCTGCTAGAAGAAGCACTATTTTCTGTTTTGTATATATGATTATCAGGGAAAGCCCTATCACTTGCAGGTATCTCTGATTGACTTAAGCTGTCTGCCAGTTGTCTTCCAGATTGAAGCCTGAACTAGGTTCAGCATCCTCCATACCTGAGTATTTGTAAGGGTGGATATTCACTCTACGAAATCTCAGCTCTGTTTAGTTTCAGTTTTTAATTCAGTCTGTGCTTCTGTGCCACCTGAGTGGTCCCATATGACCCTTTCAGGTAGGAAAATCTCCTGATTGATATATGCCTGCTTCTGTTTGAGGTCTTAGTGACTTTTAAAGTGATTCCAGCCACAGAGTCTGTCACTTGTGGATGGACTTATTCAATGCTTCCTAGTACAATTCCAGATGTTATGGGAGAGCTATGAAGGTGATCACTGAAATCTCTAGCAAAGTAGTCATTGTCTACTTAGACTGCATTCAACCTGATTACACAAGGTGAGCAGTGGAATTCAGAATTCCATTGCTTATTTATCAGGCCTGAAACTGAATCTATCACTTGAAGGAATAGGGATCTGGAGATAAATCCTCCAGATAACACTGCATCTTTGTTCTGTGTGGTAGGAAACAGACTCTGAGTCCCCAGCGTCCTGGCTGCTTGTCTGTCAACCATGTGCTGTACTGGGCTGTGTATATTCTGAGTCAACCAAGCTTCTCTCAATGCTAGAGCAGTGGTACTGCATGATGAGTAGGAAACTCTTACAGTCACCTGCAGCCTAAACTATGCTCTAGTTATTTTTGTGGTATCAGAAAGCAGATCAACACATATTTCAAGCAGCCACACAGACATGTAACTTCAGATCTTTCAGGGCTATTTTCCTCTCTTAAATCATTTTCTGAGTTCTCTCCATTTGGCTGCATGATTGGTGCTGTGCTTGTGCCAGCCCGAATGAAAGCTTGCTTTCAGATGTCTCCTTTGCTTCCTGAATATGAGAGATATTGCCACTTACAACAGAGCTACTGATCCCCTGGCTCCTGCAATAATCTTGTAGCCTCTGAATACAGTTTTTATTTTGGAATCTAAATGAATGATGGTTTGCTCTAGACAATGTGGAGGTATCATAAAAGCTATGTGATATGAGCCACTGCACAGATAGACTTCGCCATGGAGATGGTGCAGCGCTGACCCAGAACTTTGTTATGAGGATACTATAGTTTTGATCCTTACTGAATTTTTCTTTTTCAAATGCAGACATCTAGAAGTGTGAGGTGCAATTGTGTACACGAAGCTTGAACAGAAAGTAAACTGAGGGCTAATGTGTGGCCGGGGTAAATGAATGCATACACTAAATTCTGCTAGAGACACACCAGTCTAAAACTTCAGCTCAATGATCTATAATTAACAGTTTCTGGATGAATGCATTTCATCATGAAGCCTGATGGAAGGCTAGCAAAGGGACTAGTGCTCCCAGGGACTTAGCAGTTCTGATAGGTTATTGGATTTTGTAGGTGTATTTGACAGGCAAGAGAAAAGAAAGAAATAAGTTACTATTTTGGCTTAAAAAAAACTTTTCAATGGCAGATTGCACAGTTGTTACTTTACATTTAGGACATTTTGGTAGAAAAAATAGCAAGTTAGTAAAAAAAAAGTGGATGCTTTCAAGGTTTTAGTTGTTGAAAATCTGGAGAATATTGAATCTGAGTTTTCAGAGACCCTTTCCTCTAAGGACACCTGCAAGTTATTTCCAGGAACGTTGCAGGAACATCCCTGTTAGCTGTCTACATGGGAGAGAAAAAGACTTTTTGCCTCTCCTTGTTGCTTTTAAAACACAGGAAGCTAAAAATAAGCAATTTACCTAGATGTATCTCTGCATTAGGGACTAACAAACCCTTCTTATTTCTAAAGAGCCTTTTCAATATTTGGGTCTTATATTGGTGCGTTACCCCTACAACCCTCAGCTGGATAGGGAAGGGCATACTGAGAATGTGCCTTTCCAGGAGAAGTTTAGACTTACTCCAGTTAATAAAAATCAGTCAAACATTATGGAAAAAATCTTTCTGATCAATTAGTATTTCAAATAACTGATGTGGACGCTTGGTCAGCCCTTAGAGAGGCAGAAACTGCTGGGAGGAGGGGTCCCTCTCCCCATCCCAACAGTGGCAGATCACTGGGGAAGAACCTGCTTTGTTCAGCAAGACAAGGCTGAAATAATACACAAACAGTATTTGCAATTTTCCCAAATCTTGCTTTCCTGGTTATCAAGTTGCTGCTGGTGTTGTTGCGTCTGTGTGTGTCTGCCACAGGAGAGAACTGTGAGCTACGGACGATGCTCTCAAAACTGCTGTCAGAGCATGGCTCCTGTCCTTCCCTGCACTACTGGCTTTAAAACTGTCTGCCAAGAACATGTTAAACATATTTTCATGATTCAGTTGCAGTTGAGGGTTGCAGAGAAGAAGGAAAATGGCTCGTAGTGGTAATCCTGTGTGCAGCCAAGCTCCTGTGTCTGTTAGCAGGGGACTCTGCTGTGAGCATCATCCCCCCATGCTGGCCAGGCAAGAATGTCATGCATGATGGTCTGTGACAAAGGTGTTTTCACCCATAGCAAATCTGATCCATTTTGAAACTGTACAGACCTTGGCACAATACTGCCCTTTGAATATTTCACCCTAGACACAGAATTCTTCCTCTCCACCAAAATAAAAATAATGTTGAAGTTACAGTGAACTGCTGTTGTTCAAAGCCAGTATTTTGTAATAAGCATATTAATTCTCCCCCATCCACGCTTATATGAAAACCTGTCCATGCCACTGTTTGGTTTCCCTGGTTACGGTGGCTTTCTGTTATTCAGGTGCACATTTCTGATGTTAACATGGTGATGTTAACATTGCTTTTGTGCTGTGGTAAAGGTTAGAGAGGATGGGTGAGCTTTTGTCTCAGAAAAAACAACATTCTCATTAACTTGCATAAAAATGGTAGCATTTATACCGTGTGCATATGTTTATATTTTTAAACAATTAGAGGATGTTGTGGTTTATCCCCAGCCAACAGCTCAGCCCCACACAGCCACTTGCTTACTCGGGGGAGAGAATTGGAAGAGTAAAAGTGAGAAAACGCATGGGCTGAGATAAAGGCAGTCTAACAGGTAAAGCAAAAGCTGCACAAGCAAAGTAAAACAGGGAATTACTTCTCCACTTCCCATGGGCAGGCAGGTGTTCAGCCACCTCCAGGACAGCAGGGCTCCATCACACGTAGCAGTTACTTGGGCAGACAAACACCATCATTACAAATGTCCCGCCTTCCTTCTTCTTCCCCACCTTTACATGCTGAGCATGACTCCATGTGGTGTGGGATATCCCTGGGGTCAGTTGGGCTCAGCTGTCCCAGCTGTGTCCCCTCCCAGCTCCTTGTGAACCCTCAGCCTGCTCACTGGTGGGGTGCTGTGAGGAGCAGGAAAGGCCTTGGCTCTGTGTAAGCACTGCTCAGCATTAGCTAAAACACCCCTGTGTTATCAGCGCTGTTTCCAGCACAAATCCAAACCATAGCCCCATGCTAACTACTACGAAGAAAATTAGCTCAATCCCAGTCAAAAGCAGCACAGAGGAGTATTTCTTAATTGACAGTGGAATGTTTGGTTACCAAAGATACAGTTTTTGTATAAAATTTTATGAATACTTGATTTACACCTTTGTAGTCTTCAGTAAAGCAACTGCATATTCTGAATACATAGGAAAATGATACTTTTGGTGTTCGTAAGGAACAATCTCTATTGCTGCTTCAGCAACAAATGAATGGTGGCAGCTTTGTTACCTGTAGTACTGCAGGTTGGGATGGCTTGGGAACATTTTCAGAATCCCCTTTGCTGGCCAGATGAAAGTAATGGATTAAGCACTTTCTCAAGTTTCTACTTCCACCCCACCACCTCTTCCAGTGCTGGTGTGGATGCAATGATTTCTCTTGCCCAGAAGCTGCATTTAGACCATTCCATTTCAGAAGGTCACAGCTGAAATTATTGCAAATCTCATTCCTTCTTCCCTCTCAGAAAGTATACTTAACAGCCATTGCCTTTCATTCCACTTGGACTGTAATAATTGTTTACATGGGGAGTTTTTGCAACATCTGCTGCAGCACTGGTTCAAGTAAGCATCCTTAAATGTTGGCACTATGTGATTCTTTCCATCATACTTCCGTGGTATTATTGTTTTGGCCAGCAAATGTTTTTGTAGTTAGAGCTTGTTTGTGAATTTTCTAATTTTACAGATATTCCTGCTGTGTAAAAGGGAAAACTTATTTCAAGTTTTACTTCATTGTGTTACATAATCCTACAAAAGAGAGGAATTAAATTTGTCAAGTACTGTGTGCTGCTCTGACACCAACATTACCTAACATGTTCTGTCCTGGCATATGACTATTATAGAAGCACAGAAACAGCCATTTTAGATCAAAATGTAATTTCCTCCTGTCCAGTATCCTGTCACTGACAGCTGGGTCCAGAAAAAGTATAAATTAAGATGAACAGTCCTTCAAAGAATGCACTGTGGTTTGGGATTTCTTTTCTTATCTAAAGGAGTGCAAGATGAACTTTCTGGATTTGGAAACATGGTTTTCCAACATCCAGGACTGGCGTGGGGTTATTGACCAATGATTGTTTACTTTTAGGCTTAAATAAAATTGTTCTCTCCAGAAACAGTCAGGAAGATTTCCTATGTCATGGATCAGGAGCTGATAATCTTTAACTTTTTTAATATGCAGCTCCTTTCTCCTAAGCAAAGGGCTAATTTCTCAGAGGATACAGCAGTGAAAAGTCTGCTGCCCATCCTAGCAGTTAAAGCGAAGCCCCAGGCTTGAAGGCAGTCAGAGGGTATGGATGTGTTGTGCAAGCACTTCCACCTTACAGACACCTAAGATAGCTCCTCACAAGCTCCTCTGTGCAACATAGCACAGTGCTACACAAAGGTAGTGGCTGGCTTTCTAGGTCATGGCCATGTTAGTGCAGTGCTATGCCCAGGCTCAGCATCTCTGCTTTTCAGTAGAGCAAATATCCCTGGAATATGTCCGCACTGATAATTTGTGTTGCTCCCCTTCTCAGAGCTTGCTACATCAGCACTATCAGGGGAAACTCTGCCACTTCTTGTACTGCACATTATCAACCTACCTGTGCATACCTTGGAAGAAGTGTGCTTCCTGACAAGTAAGCTACAAAGCAGCTGTGCAACATCCCTGACCAGCCCAGTATAAAAGATCCATCTCCAATTGAGGGTCACTGTTTTCCTCCCCAGTGTGATTTTGCACAGTGGAATTGGGTAACCCATGTATGCCCAGCCATGCTGTGTTGACTTTCCTTCAGATATTCACCAGTTTCTGTGAGGTCTCTGTGGCTGCATGTGTTTGTGTTAAATGCAATAGTGTTAAGAGGAAGCCACAACTGGAGATCTGGAGGCAGTGAGAAGAACAAGGAGACTGCAGTAGCAACAAAAGTCTCTGGAAGCATTCTCATGTCAGTACCTCATAGTCTTCAAGAGGCATCTGGTGAATTGTACACACCTATTTGGCAGGATGAGAGCCTTACTGGCAAAAATAACCTTGAAAGTAATGCAACAAAATGTTACAGCAAATAAATTATTATAACATAGTTTTTTCTTAACACTTTCACAGCCTTCTGTGCATTGAAGACACTTTCCAAATACGTAAAATTCATTCAGATGAAATTCGTTTTACTTAATTGTAGCTAAGTTGCTGTCCTCCAGTAATTACCGGTGGGAGAGAGAATGGTACTTGGAGGATGATTCATTCAGATGACCTCTGATTTGGGTTCCCCTACAAGTGCTCAGGTAGGCTGTCACATTCAGCTTATTGACATCATCCAACCCTGTGAGAAACACATGAAAATCAGTTAGATATGCCAGATAAAGCAAGGAATACAGACAGCTTTCAGTTTAGCATTGTGTGATATTTAACAAAAATACCCTATGGACTCTTCTGTATAATGAGATTTTTAGCCTGGTTTCCCCTTGAAATAAGGCATATGTGATCAAGCTGTCTTCCTATTTGTCACATCCTTCTCAGGGATTTTATTATCATTGGGTGTACTTCAGTCAGATAGAAGAGACCCAAATGTCGCATCTTCCTGGGAGGTCTGACACTGACTAGTTTGACAAAAGAGTATCAAATTAGTATATTCACTGGATGAAAAATGGTGATGAGAGCTCAGTGGTTATCAGTTTGACCTCGGGGTTGGCTGGTGACAGCCTGTGTACTGACAAGTCAATAAACATGGAGCTCAGAACGTCACAGCATCTGCTTTTTTTAACCTGTTCAGCAGTTAAGAGATAAAGGAGTAAGGAGATCTCCTTATGCTTGAGGAATTTGAAGAGAAGGAGTAAGAGACTTGGAGATACTGAGGTATGGCCTCTGAGGACTAACGATGTAGGACACAAAGGCATAAAAAAATTGCATAGTTCTGCTGCTACCCAAAAAACCCCAATTAGCCTGTCTTTTAATGTCACTGGATTAAATACTAACCAACATTTCACTTCAGAGCACTTACCTTAGAACTGACACACATGATGATGAACCCACACAGCTGTTTGTATTGTCAAATTACCCTCTCATGTATCTGTGTGCGCATTGTTCATGTTGAATTCTCTGAATTCCACATCCTTCCAGAACATGATTATTTAAAGCACTGTCCATTACCAATTTCTCAGTATAACATGACTGTTAATATTTTGCATGTTTGAAATGGTTGAATGTCACCAGGATTTATAGAGTCTATTTTAATTATCTTGAACAGTTGTCATTTCAATTCTGTAACTATGGAAATGAAAAGAATAAGACAGGGTGGAAAAATAAATGACAGAATTACCTGCACAGAAATGATAATACATGGGTTAAATACAGGCCAAGAGAGCAGAAGAGTGGAAAGTGCTAAATGGGGACCCAGCTTCTGGAAAGATTAATAATAAGGGCTATTATTGTGCTGTACAGTTTGAAATGGAATTTCCTGTTGGTGTAAAAATTGAGCCATGGTATTGCCAGGATATTCCCATTATGGTTTCGCTTATCTGTGGCTGTTCTTGAGGAGTACCCTGTTGTTGGCATAATATTTTTTAGTGTTTTTTTTCTTTCCTCCCATACACCTTCTCCTACCTATGCATTCTGAGTTTCTTTTACCAGTCTTCTCTCCATTTCTCCAGCAGAGCCACTTCAGTCAAGACAGCCTCTCATTCTTCCTCATTCTCACAGTATGCAGTCCAGTCTCTTTTTCATCAACCCACTCACTCTTTGCACTTTCAAAAACCAAAGGGCTCGTCAGCAGTTCAGCTTTTGCCTTCCTCATTCAGTGCCCTCCTGAGCATTTATTTCTGTCACCTTCCCTATGTAAAGTGAGACAAATTAAAGCAAACAAATGCGGTAATATCTTCATGCCCGGATGAACTATCCCATCATCTTCTTGCTGCTACTGTTATCTTTATTAGCTTTCCCCTCTGCCATCTCTCTGCCTTGTCTTGGATAGTAAACCAACGTGAAGTTCTAGGCAGCAAACTCTTCGAATCAGCAGAAGTACCTTTCAATTTCAGTGCTCTGTGACAAATAATGTAAGTGAGAGTGTATTCCACACTGCTAACTACTACATATTTCACAAGCTCTGAATATGATGAATTGACACCAGGGAAACCCACTATTTTTCTATTCCCCACACAGTGTGTTTAGATTTTACTGTTTAATCAAGTGACGCTTAGCTCATTTGAACTGACTTATGTACAACTCTTAATCGTCAATTCCCACAGTCTAATCAACAGCTTAATAACACAGTCATCACGCTTGATCCTGGCAGCATGCTGCACACTGAGGCAGCGATCTTGAATTCAAGGACAAAGCTCATTCTGCATCTACCCTTGCTAGGACAGAGACTGATCTTTGGTTTCCTCAGCAACCAGGAGGAAAGCTGGTCATGCGGTGCAGTAAATGAGTAAATTTGCTTTTGTTTTTTGTTTTATTTTAGTCAAAGAACAAATATGGCATAGGTTTGTATTTTCTGTACAAAAGAAATAGTACCTGGAGGTAGTTAAATGAATGCTAGAGAAAGCTGCTGTAGCTGAGTAGGCTTGTAGAATGTTTGGGCGAAAGCCTGTCTGAAAAGTGCTAATGCAAGTCAATGTAATGGTGACTTCGGAAGCTGAGTTCATCAGTTATTTCCATTAGAGTTCACAAATTGGTAACATATACCACCCCCACCCCCCCAAAAAACACATTATGTAGCTGTTTCTTTCCATTACAGCATTAGCTGAAACATCCATATGAAAATATTTCAAATTCTTTGTAAAAAATACACAGCTTTTTAATTTGTTTAGACTTCTCATAGTCTCACATTGTAAGAGACTAGATGTCTGGAAGAATAAATTCACCAGATGAATATACCAATGACACCAGGATGTACTTTTGTGTTAAGCTGTAATGCCATCATTACGCTGTAATGACAGCAGTGCCAGTAATATCCCAGTAGGCATTATTAGTTAAGGAATACTAAATCCTTAAATCTACAGGTTAAATTTACCGTATCAGTAAATATATATCACATATATATCAGAGGCAGAGCTGTGTGCAGGTGCTAAAGCCAAAACAATGCCTAGGGTAGCCAGCATTTAGTAGTTCAAACTCTCTGTGCGTTCCAGTTGTTAAATTAGAAATGTTGCTTGAATTCTATCTTTAATTTTCTAGTTCTGAATTACAAAGTCATAATGTTGTAGTTAATAACTACCAACACTTTGACAAACACTTTGACACAATTTGTTGCAGAGATAAATATTTTCTTCCAGCATGAAAAATAAGAACATCACTCATAATCTGAAAGAATTGGGTACGGAAAATGTATCTTTTAATGGGAAAGCAGCACTGATATAATGAATAATTAGGTTTAAAGAAATGATTTTCCAAACTACTCTCAACAGGGGGATGCCTGCTTGGACTGGCATTTATATGTTTTTTATTGTTTAGATCCTGCTCCTAGGGGGTTACCTTTGCATTGCTCACAGACAGAAATCACTTCCTAGTCACAATTTTCCATACAAAGAAATCAAATTTTTATCAGTGGAAATTTTTGCTTTTTCAGAATGCAAACTCGAAAAGCATTAGGAAATTAGATTATGGTCTCCCCATCTGGTGCGACTTCCCTCCCTTGCTGTTTCAGTGCATCGTGCTTTATTGTTTGAATTTGCTTCAATGTTTGCAGGGGATGTGACTGGGATACCATGAGTGGTTTGGTACTAATTAAAGAGAACACATAGTTACTCTAGGGCATGGGAGGCAGCTCAAAAGAAGGAAAATCTAAAGTTTACAGAATTTTTCACTCCAATTTTGACTATATTTCTGTATTTGGAAGTATCAGATAAAGCGCATTTGCATTTTAAATGTTTGGACACAAAATACCCAGAAGCAAATAGTCATTTGGGGGCCATATCGAGCATTTTAACAAGGCTGAAGGATAAGGGAATAAATCTCACACTAATATACATCCTACTTAACTCCAGCAAGGACAAAAAAATTGCAAAACCATGGGGCCAATGCCTGCGGGAATGTTTTTCTTTTCAGACACACTGTAACAAAATGGTGCTTCTGTATTAGAAATACTGGATTAACCAAATCAAATATTAAAATCTGTTTAAATTGATACTGCTTCCCATGAGCACAACATGCAAACCTGTCTAGCACTGTTAGATGAGTTTAAGCATGTATGTTATTACACTGTAGATGATCACGGAGCTTGTGATGGAAAGTGACATGTTACCCAAATCCCTCTGATGTATCTACCTGTAGCTGAAGACGACTTTGGCCAGATAGAAAAAAACAGTATTTGAGTAAAAGTATCTGAAATCACCCTTGGCTGAATAAGATGAACTGCCATCCTCTGTCTCTAAAGCTATCTGTCTTGTAATTCCTTTCAACCAGATCATTTTTCTGTGGCCCAGGTTCTGTTAACATTATCTTCAATTTATTGCACATTCATTATTCTATTTAAAGTATGAGACTAAACTCCAGGGTGACTGCACTGTGTCAGTGATCAGAATTCTGTGATCAGAATTTCTGTATGGTTGGTGTACACATGGAAACTCACATACTTTGGAAACAGATATGCTGAGGGAACTGAAAACTCCAAAGATACAAAGAGAGTTGTATTTAAGATGGCTGAAATAAGCTTTACTTTTAATCCTTTTTTTAAAATTAGATATGCTGAACAATTATTCATCCAGGAACGGTAAACCATCAAAAAAACAATGGTATAAGGTAAAAACTACAAATGAAATAAAGCCAATATCCCTTCTAATATGATTATAGTTACACATTAGAATATTTATGATTTACCAAGAGCATAAGAGCATCCATCCAACGCTAGCTCATCTATATTCAGTTTCTGTAACAGAGCAGAGATAGCATTTAACACAGCTGGAGCCCAAGTGTTTATTTTTCTTTTACAATTTTAAATGTCTACCTTTGCTGCCTGGCTTATTATTTCTACAGCAAAGGAAAATAAATCTTTAAACCGTGAGGTGGAAGCAGAAAAGAGTCATGGCAAAAACTCTTAGGGTGATGAATAAATTACTAATTAAAGACAGGGCTGTTGGTAGTGCATGAGTACTCTGGCCTTCCCCACCTACAGTTAGCACTTTGTGACTTTCTTTATGGCGCTTGATGCGGTTTGGCTTTACACCAAACAAATATCATGTTAGATAGACCAGAAGAAAGACTTCAGAAAAGCTAAGTCAAAAAAAAACCATAATGCACCATAGAAGAAAACTCAGGTGTCTTCCAATTCATTGGCATGTGTATAGTACTTCAAAAAATCCAATTAAAATCACTTGTGACTTGCTCCAGCTAATATGCAGGGATTTTTTCCACTTTATCATCTTTTTCTTGACAAAAATTAACTCTGTTGCAGGCAAAGTCAGAGCTGTATTATCCCTTATTTGCTCAAATGCCAGTGTTAATAAAACCAGGGTAGATGCACAGAGCAGGATTGTTTGCATTCTATTTAGATGTCTATATGTGGAGTCCTACCTGTGCACTCAGTGTCCAGTAAGTCCCAGTAGACTTACTTCTGATGTAGTCAATACAGTCAGTGGAACGTGGAGAGCAACTCAGCTCACCTGGAAGCAGGCACGTACAATTGATGAGTGAGTTACCATCTGGACTCCACTCTATTGACCGCATCGCCATGGACTATAGGTGGAGTGTAAACAGTTCAATTTAGCTGTCTTAATCTCTGTGTACAGTGCTGAGGTGGGTGCTGGTTGTTCTTACTCATGTCAGAATGAATTACTGAATGGAGATAAAAAATCCTGGATTATGTCGATTTGTTAACATTATGAGCAAGAATCTTTTGCATAGCTACAGAGTTTGGCTGCTTAACCAGACCTGTGGGGAGTGTTTGAAACACCCAAAGCTGATATGCTTAAAATCACCAGTTGTAATTTTGTATCTTCCCGTACCTAATTTCTCATGAGTTTAAAGAGCCAAAGGACCATGATGATCATCTACATCGAGTCTCTGCTGAATGTGTCAGTAGATCAAGGCCAAATATTTAAAGGCATCGTTCTGCCTAGTCGCTCACTTTAATGCTGGTAGATACGGATCCACTACAGGTCATGGACTAAGGAGGACTCACGCAGCTGCACGCCGTGTACCTCCAACATAGGCTATGGCTATAGCAAACCCTCCACCTATGTAACAACTGCATTTCAAAAGTTTTTGGTGTCCCTGCACTGATTAGGTTAAGGCAGGAGGGTGGGGATGGACACAGTCACATTCGAGCCTTTGAAGCTCCAGTGCCCAAGACAGTATTTCTGAAGCTTGAACCTGGATGCTGAAATACCAAAAATGTCCTACATATCCCCATGAATAACTGTTTATTTTGGGTATTTTTGAGTCAAGGGACCTAAAAAACATGTATCTCGTAACAACTTGTATGTGAAGTTGATGAAACAAACTCTTTCTTCATATGTGTGCAGAGGAACTGACGCTGGTGCCGTTTAATCAATTTTGCATTTGACTTCAGCAGAAGCAAACATGGGCCCACAGTGAATGCATGCCCTGGGGAAATTACACCCAGGTGCTTTTCAATGAAATGTTTATCCAATTTAGAACAAATTCCTTATTTCTTTATTTTGACAGGCAGTGCTCTCAGTAATTCAGTCTGGCTTATGCATGTTGCCTTTCTCTACAATGCATTTACATAGAAAAATCTAAGCTCAGCTGCAGTCTTTGATGTTGAAAGAGGTGTTTATACGTGGCTTTACTGAGTAAAGTCCTTCCCAGACAAATGTACTGAAGTACTAAAGTGTCACACTGTGAAGCGCAGTCTGAGTAGTTAACATTACCTGGGGCGCACAGGGGAAACAGTGTTTTGACGATATTCATGCTTGCAGCTTTTTTAGGCCTTGTGCATATGTATTTACAAACATTAGACATCTTGCATGTGTTTAATGCAAGATATCTAATGTATGGTATCAGCCATAATATAAATCTTCCCTGAGCAAATTATACAATATTATCTTCATAGTAAGTAGAATTACTGATACCTCTGGAAGTGTTGCCTGGAGTTTGAAGCTGTTACAAGCATTATGATCTTAGACACTATTATTAACCTATCAGGGTATTTAAATATGTCAAATTAGAAGTCTGACAGCAGAAGGCTGGTTAACATTGCAGAAAGGAAAAAGGCATGTGTTCAAACATTTCTCCTTACATAAAAGCTTTAGAAACAGTGTTCTGTATGGGGCCTGAAATTAGTCTGCTCAGGTCTAGTGTGTTTTAAAAGAACAATGAGTCAATTTCATGTGTTTGAAAGTGAAGCACTGCTAACGCTGTTTGTGATTCCTCACCCGCAAACCTTTCCTGTATTTGCTGGCACCAGCATGCTCACACCTGAAGGTCACCATGGCAGTGCAACTAGGGTCTGCCCACCTTGAGAAGAAGCTGTGCCTCCAGGGAAGGCTTTTCCAGGGCAGGGCTGATGCGCAGTCTCTAGATGATGTGTTTGAGATGGATCCAGAAAGTTTCCTACCACAAATGTCAGGGTTTGGGGTGTAAAACCACAGTGCCCTGAAGTTTTCCCTTTCTGCACAAGGGTGAGATTTAGGAACAAGATGTAGTACATAGAGTGGACCCTACAGGGTGACTGCTGGGTCACACTGTCTGGAGAAGGAATGATGCTAACAGTGTCAGAAGTGCTTATGGTGGACCTCTGCATTGAACATCTAGTTCACAGGTCTCTCTGGCTGTGGGAGAAAAGGCTGGGCGCAGGTGGCTGGTGCATTGGCCTCGGGGTGGGTCCCAGCAGAAGGCTGAAGTGGTGGATTTGTTTAAATTTACTTTTAATTCTTTTATTTGCATATACCACCCTTCAGGTGTACTTCCAAACCTTCTCTTTCAGAAAATTCCAAACCCTTTCACATTGAGGAAACTATTTAAAAATATTGTGAGATTCACAGTGAAATCATGAGATGATCTGACATACTGATACATCGTGTGCTTGAAATGAAGGCTGCTATCAGGCCCTGAAGTGCTATCACACACCATTCCCACAGGCTGGGGGCAGTCAGCCAGAGGAGATGTTTGAAGACACTGTGATCTTTCTCCAGCAGAGGCAAACACGTAGTTTCTCTTATGTTCTAAAATAAACATTTCACTTATTAATGTGTCTCTCAGAATTTACGACTGCTGCACCAGAAGAGATAAAATGCAGCAATCATGGACTAAAATACTGCATCTCCTGTAACAAGGGGTAGGATAGCAAATTTACTAATTGTTCTTTTATGTATATCTTGGTGGATGCAAATACTGAACAGCATCTGAGTTTGCAATCCCTTACTGTGACTGCTCCTAAAAGCAAGCAGAGGCCTGGGCCCTTAACCAAGTTCACATATTTCCTTCGTGTTGGGCCTGCAGCTGAAATATGTGAATGCTGGAGCTTGGGAAAAAAAGACAGCTTTAAATCCTGACAATTTGACTTTGAATTCAAGCATAACGAGGCAGAACAAAAAAAAAACAGATTTGAGGAATAACGAGTAAAAGGCATTAAAACTACTAATCCTTCTGGAAAAGGCATCAGAAGGAGGAAATCTGCCAGAAATCCAGGAAGATGATCAAAGTATAAATTTTCTGAGAAGTCTCTGATAAAAGTGTCAGGAAAGACAGAGATATTCTAGGGAAAGAACTTAAAAGAAATCTTCTGTACACAGTTACTTCGGAGGAGTTTGGGGAGGTTCCCACACTGGAAATCTTCCTTCTGGGAGAAGTATTTGACATTTCAACAGCACTGTCTAACCTCTTCTTTTAAATTGCCACTCCTCATGCGAAGTCTCTGGAGAAATCTCAGCCTAGAGACGGGGACAGTCATCTTCAGCCGTCTGGACAGCAGCCAGGTGAATGCATATCTATCAGTCTTATGATTAAATGGATGGTTATTCACAGTCAGGACTGTTTTGGTACCTATGTGCCCGTACAGGGAGAGGACATGAGAGGATCCTGACTTGTTGAGTTTAAATCACAGTGGTTTAGCTGGGTGACATCCATGAGACGCAATTAATTAAGTTGTCAGCAGGCATTCATTCGTGCTGGAGGCTGCATAGGTGGCTCCACCTTCACAGTTAAGATGCAGGTACCCAAAATATTTCATAGTGGCACACATCTCTGAGAGAGAGGTTTTTCCATTTCCCCAATTCAGACAAATATGTTGGAAAATGCTGAATCTTGGATAAAATATGTCTGTTGTGTTGTAGACAATCTATAAAACCTATCTGATGTGTGCTGTGTGGTTGGCAGACAGAAAAAATATCATGGGCAGCAGATGGTAGGTGACGTGGTAACTGTCTGAGCAGTGATAACCTTAATAAATTAGTTTCCTAATCAACATTAAGAAGACACCAAAGGTGTGAGAGGTGAAGAAGAAACCTGTAATCTATAAGGCAAATATAAGAGGATGAAAGACATGCTGATGGTTAAGATGCAGGAGAGTACAGAAATCGTGAGAAAAAAATACTGTGCATTACTGTATGTCTTGTCAGTATGAAAACAGAGCAGTCAGAGCTTGCACCAGCAAACATGAACAGAACAAGAAAAAGAGGGCTATGTGACAGAATTACAACCCTTGTCTGGATAACCAAGTAATCAGGAAGGGTCAGTGAGTTAAGCAAAGGTGGTAAGTATTCTTTAAGGCATTTGATAAGGTTGAGCGGTGTTACCATTCAAACACAGCTGGAGGTCACCAAGTTTCTGCTGGGGCTGTGAGCAATGGAAGGGTAAGTGAAAGGAGAGGATGAGGGATACTAAAATGAAACTTTTGCCCCAAGCTATGCCTGTACTAGGAACTGTTAAGAGGACCATTTCTAGCCTTGTCCTTTCCCTAGGAGCTCCGCACATTCTGCTCCCCTTGCCGTGCTGCATTTTTTACATAGAAAGATGTCCCAGTGAAACTCCCACTGCTCCATCAGCACCCTGTGTAACCAGTTCTACTGATTAGCTTAAATCTCTGCAGTTGCATCAGATGAGCTCTCTTCTCATACATGGGACAGATGGGGTGTTTTATGCAGCTCTTGTAACTGCTACAGCATCTGCTTGTACAGCACTGGGAAGGGGTACATGCAGAAGGTGCGGAGCATGGACATTGTCAGCTTGCTGCAGGCATTTGGAGCAGAGCATGTGCTTATGAAAGAAGCCTTGGCAGGTGGGTCCAGGCCAGGGGCCACATCGGGAAGACTCAGGAGGGGCTGCAGAAAATTTCTGTGTGGAAAGTGCCATTTCTTTCTTGACCCGTGAACTGGCAAACTTGGCAGGAAGAAATCAATTGCCAATAAACCTCAAAATTGCATCCTGTCTGCCTCTGATGAAAATGCACTTTGTTTTCAAGGGATTCTCAATACAAACAGAACACTTACTTACAGTTTTTCTCAGAAATGCTTTTTGGTTGTGTTTGGTCGGTAAAGTTCATGGTAATCAGCCTAAACGTTTGAAATGTTCCCACTGACCTACTGACCTACTGCACTCTTTATTGGCAAAAAGGTTCAGGCAAAATGTTTCAGTCAGTACTGCCAAAACTGAGTGTACTTTGACACTGGTATGAGGGAAGGCATTAGCTAGCTGATAAAGGATGTAGGGGTAGCAAATCTATACTGAGAGAAGCTAAAATCCAAGTAAGTGAGGGCATTAGTGAGTTTTTCTGCACAAGACTGTATGACTTTTCAAGAAAGATCTACTTACTGTTGGATCAGATTGGTTAGATTCAGTAGGAATGATTACATTTCTTAGGTTTGCTTCTTACTGTCCACAAGGATATTATTACAGAAATAATGGTTTGCTTAAGCAGAAAAAGACTATTTTTTTATTATTACTGGTAAAATAAGGGTAACTATTTGCCTTGCTTATCATACCCCTCCTAGGCAGATGCAGCATACCTCCAGGCTGGTACTGGGACACCTCAGGAGTCCCAGCATCACACAAGAGAAAGCTCCAAAGAACCAGTTCTTAATTGTGGCTCTTAACTAACTCCATTTTCAGGAGTACGTAAGTTAACACATGACAACATAATTCTTGGATACACCTATTACTTCCATCAAATTTATATCAGCACTTTATTATCCTGTTCCCATGGTTGCACAATTAGTACTAAATAACATAGCACTTTCTTGCTAACCGAAAATAATTCTAGCAATGAATCCAACATAAAATACTTTGTTGTTGTTGTCTGGTTTAACCACTGGACAAGGTCAGTATATCTTCTCTGGTCAGTGAGGTAGCTCTAATGAGTATACCAACAGCTGAGGTTACTTTCAGCTGGCTCTATTAGATGTCCATTTCTCTGCTCTTGGGTTGCTGCAAAGCTGCAGAGTCCCATCTGCACAGGGTCAAATAACTTGATGTAGTAGATTTCTAGAACTGTTGTATGTCATTAGTTATCATCCAAACTAGGACGTGTCAAAAGGAAACTCTCATGTTAGTGGGTGAACCGCCATGGATGAACCACTATGGATGTTACATTGGCACACAGAGTGATATGGAGAGGTTCATTTTTAAAAAGGCAGCATTGCAAATAAGAATGTTCCTTCAGAGCAGCATGGTCAGAGTGGGGAGTAGCAGCACCAGTTGTTCTCGAAGGAGCCCAAGATGCTCTTTGCATCTGTGGCTTGGTCTGCCTTTCACACTTGACTAAGAATAAAGTTCACTGTTGTCGGAGCAGTTGCATGGTTGAATGCTAAATGTGATTCTCATTAGGCTGAAAACATATTGAGCTGGTCATGTTTCAATAGTTGTGAATCACATATTTGTGTCACTAAGACTGTACGGTGTACCTTTATGTTGTAGTCATGAACCAAGATGGGAAACATCATTGTCATAGTAGAAAGTCTAAGAGGAAGGACTGTCTGATTCTGAGGACCTCAACAGCAAAGTAGCTGAAGTGCTGAGCAACTGAGTGCCTCACCAGCAGCCCTCTCCAAACACTTTGAGTTAATTTGTGCTATTCCTGAATAAACCATACTTGCCTGGGTATTGTAAGCAAATTGTTAGCACATTTGTAGAAGCCTGAAGGACTTATTCAGAGACCTTGAGATGTCAAATGCCAGCTTTCAAGTACAAACATTATACAATATTTTAAACCATGCAAAATTAAAAGTGCAGAGTGTTGGCTGCTTTTCCTGCATGAATTATAGGTTGTCTCTGCAATCGTTATTTTCTCTTGGGCTTAATGAGAAGCAAATTGTGATCTGGTATTTTGTCTTCAATCCAAAATAGACAGAGTCCATGCAGAACAACTGCTACTGTACAGGTTTCAGGGAAGTTTAATTTTACAGTTTCTGTTTTTGATATCTCAGGAGTTGAAGCATTTTGAAGCACTTTCCTATGGTTTTCTGGAGTCCCTGTGTTTCCCCTGGCCCCAGCACTCCAACCTCTCCTTTCCTTCAGAGTCTGAACGTGAACATTTGGAGAGAATTACAGAACCTGTTTTTTATATGCCCGTGTCTTCTTCACCATAGTTAGGATGTTTGTCAGCAGATTGAAGAAGGTGCCTCCCCAAACTACAGTTTTCCAAAGAAACTGTCATGAACTCTGAAATAAATTGGACTTACTTCCAATACACTTGTTTGCAATAGGTCAGAAGCTCTCAGCCCCTTCACATGGTAGTACCACTTTCCAATGCAAATAGTCCTGTGAGACTGAGAAATTAATTCGTAGGTGTCACTGGTAAAAGAAGTAGGAATAATGCATTAGAGATTGCTGACTTACTATAGCCAGTGGTGATTCTGGTGGGCTGAGGTCTTGAAGTTTATGTTTCCTCTAGGCATTTATTTATAAAAATCAATGACAAGATACTGGATTGTTCACAAGGCAGACATTATATTTTCTGTACATTTATTCAAATGTTCAAATATCTCTTGAGCTGTATTTCAAGTGCTTGCAATGTAGTGGTAGAAACACTTGCTGCCTGATGCATTCAGGAACATTTTGAGTTGCTCATGGAATTTATTCTCTTTTCTTGCTGGTGCCCACCAAAAGAGATATACTAAACTGATTGCTTCAGAAAACAATTCTATTATACATGATTTCAGCCATTATTTATTTATAGAGTAGTAGAAAAGGAGCTTTGGCTCCAGGGCCTATGAACATTTTTGAAAGAAGACACAGTTATTGCAATCCCAGTTAAACTTCTCTTTCCTTTGGCTCCATCTCTGGATCTGTTTAGGGCTGGAGTGCTCTTATTCCCTTTGGAAATGCCACATCTCCTGGTTCACCGTTCTTAATAAGCTGGTGGGCAGCAGGCACTTCTGGGGTTTCAGAGGTCATTTAGCAAGCCCTCAGGCTTCATACCCAGCTTTGCAGGTACCCAGCTTTTCGGGCAGCCCATGTCTCATTGTTTTTTTTGTGGGACTGTCAGATTTTCCTTTTGTTTTGCATTGCAGCCTTGCCTTACGTTATTCCAGTCCTTTCAGTGTCTGAACAGACATCTTAATTTCTAAGGCAGAAGTCACCATCAGTGTTATATTAATAGGCATATACCAGAAAGTTTAAATGGAGGAAGACCTACTTTCTCTGACTTCTGGGCATAAGTGCTGAAAATCAGCACCAGAGCGGGTGTTTGCTGTGTTGGAAGTACTAAGAATTACTTTACCCCAGAGGCATTGCAGCACTAGAACAGTACACATGCTGGACTGAAAAAAATGTTCAAAAACATATTGCAACTTGACATCATAAACCTAGACGGGACTTGAAATTGCATGTGCATGCACACAAGGATTTGCTGACAACTATACTGGCAAACTTTGCTGTATAGTGCAAATCTTGAGGTTAACCAGCAAGACTAAGAAAACATAAGGCAGAGAAATGTACTCCTGTAGAAGGGAAAAGAAATTAACCTTTCTAATTAGGTATGGGTGGGAGAATCAGGATCACCGAAGTACCAAGGCAGGGACTGTCGCAGTTATACTGAACAAAATAAGACATGTTATTGATCAGACAGACTTGATAGCAAATGGAAGATGAGATGTGCTTGCCAATATAGATCTATTATAACAAAATATTCACAAAATGAGTGTAGATTTCTTTCACATTTTTTCAAAGATTTTAAATTTTCTCAACTCTGGCTTATCGAAAGCAATGAGTTCAGGAGGCTCAGCAACATCATAGGTTTGGCCCTAACTAAAGGGTAGTCTTCCCTTTAACAGAAAAAAGGCAAAAAGAGAAAAACATCACCTGTGTTACTGGTCTCATTCCCCAGGGCTCCCTCCCACCATCCAAAACTTGGATGCTCAGTAGAGAGACATGGCTGCCCTGATACCTCTGCTGCTGTTAGCTTCAATGAGACATCAGCTCCTGAAAGGCAGTAAAGTCTCGCTGCCAGATGTCAACTTTAATGAAGAAGCAATGCAGCTGAGAGGTCTTAGGGCCTATTGTCCATTTCTCTTTTCTTCCGAGCAAAGCTGTTAGGGGATCAGGAAGAGCTATAGCAGAGATGAGTGAAGAATAGCACGACAAGCTGTGCAGGCATAAAGATGTATGCGTATGCCTCGGGGGCATTGAAAGGAACTATACAAAAGTCGATGCCTTTATCATCCGCTCAGAACTTGTCTTGCCTATGTGCTAGTCCATTTCCAATATTGGCTAGCACTGCTTTGGAAATCAGATTTATGTTATTGTAATGACTTTAGTTGAACCTTAACATTTCCAGCTCAACAACAAGGCTCCCTCCTGCTGTTTCCACCTCTCACTTTCCAGAGGAGACTGTCCCATATTGCTGCTTCTCTGCTTCCTGTCTCCTCCAGATATCCAGGTCCCTCCCTCTGCAGGACTTTAGCCTTACATTACCCACTTCTGCTTGCCTGCAGCATAAAGGTGCTTCAAAGTCTGTCTCACTTTTTTCCTACCCCACAAATACTCAGAGGTGCAATTGTGGATCCCGTCATTCAGAGGAGGTGGGGAGCAGGGTGCAGGCTGGCTTTGGGAAGGCTACTGTTTTTAAAAAGGAGAATGAAAACAGTCTGGAGATGGATCTTCCCATACAGAGCTAGCTGGAATTCTCTGGCAGAGCACATTGAGAGATCCCCAGCCATGAATCCTGAACAGATTTTTATACTTGGAGGATGAGCCAATGTCTCAGAGAGGGTGAGTACTGTTGCTACTTGTCAAGGAAAGCATGGGATTTAGTCAACTGCAGGTAATGTCAAGCAAAACATTTATGCTTTACAAAAGACAAGAGGGATAAAAGCCTTCACCTTTCTCCCACAATGCACTCAATTGCTTCTTTTTTTTTCCTTATTCATAACAGAATGTTTCCTTGTCCATCACATCATCTTTTCATCTTTCCACTTGACTTCAGTCACTTCCTCCGAAACTTCAATTTCTCCAGCAAATACAAAGCTTCAAATGAGGGCGAAGGGAATGTGACTGTGATGCCTACAAACGGGGGCTTGAATGCCTGTAAAGTGTAGATCTTAAGCCACTTCTCGTTTCAACATTAAACCACATTTCCTTATCATGATGCATTATATTCTGGAAATCATAGCCATGCTTTGGCAGAGAACACAGCAGTGACCATGAACCTGCATCTCAGCTTACAGCAGAGAAATCTCACCAGTGGCTCTCTATCTTGTCCACTGCCAAGCAACTTCTTGTATCTCTCCATCAGCTTCTGTAGGAGAGATTTCTCCAGCTGGCCAGTGACCAAGTGAAGGTGCAGGCATCTGCAAGGCAGATGTTTGCACGGCATGTGTTCACTGCTCCAGCATGTTGAGTCGGCATTCTGCACCAGCAGGGCTCAGGGGTGCAGGGGAGGCTCAGCGCATTTAAGAGAACTTTCCCTCTGCCCTCTCCTTATATTTAATTTCCTCTTGGAAGTGTTTTTATTGTTTCTGTTCCTTTCATGGCATGAGAGCCAGTGAAGCGGAGGTTAGGTAACAACTGGTTGAATTCTTGGTGGCTGTTTTGAAATCACTCACTCCATTGTTGGCCACTGACCCATGTTATTTCATGTGCTGCATGGGTGAGTTACCCCATTTTCCAATGTTTTCCAATCATGACTGTCAAATACCCTTACATGGTCATGTAAATGAAGCTGTGAACACAACCAGGATGTCATACCAGATATTGCTCTAAAGCAATAGTTTGGGGAGACTGCATTACCAATATGCTGTTGCTGTGTGTTGCTCAGTGTGCTCCATGGCACGTGCCAGGTGAGACGCAGACAAAGACCTGCAGTTGATGGTTGTAGTACTGTGAGTAGAATTCAGTAAGAGGGTAGGGAAGCCTTGCTGATTGTGAACTCAATGGTTATGCAGTGTAAGCTGATCTGGTTTCACAGAGTGCAACCATAGGATGAGAAACAGTTAGCAAGAGGCTTTGCTGACTGCAGTACAAGGCAGGGTTTATCCAGGTAGAGATTTGCTAAATTTATGGTCAAAGGAAAATAAATCTGATGCTTTTTGGCAAAATGGCCATAATGCTCAAGCCTGGAGTTTGCCTTCAGTGCTGCTCCTGCCTAGGGCTTAAATGGATGCTGTTTGCATTATCCTTGCGTCCAGCTCTGCTGCTATGGCAAAGCTCACGTGCTGACAAATGTGACAGTCCTGGGGTTTGGATGTCTGAAGATACACATTGTAAGACCTTTAAGTTCTTGCAGTCATCTTAAAGGCCCAAAGTAGCTGAATTTAGCCTCACAGAGAAACACATCCTAATATTTTTTTAATACACTGGTCAAAGTCCTCTTTAATAACTACTTAACAGCATCAACTTAGAACTTTCTGGCCTGGATACAGCTACTGAGTTTGTGCCAGAACCTCTCTCCCAACAATTCCAAACTGCCTTCTACTTTACAGCTTACATATATTTCTGGATGGTTTATATCTGTTTGTTCAAGTGCCAAGACTGTCTTTCCAGTTAATAGCCCTTGCCCTCTCCAGGATCCATTCTCTCATGTTTTACAGAGTAGTCGTAAAAATCTTCAGTGCACCAACACCATCAGATATGCAGATGTTTTCTAGGCATCACTATATGTGTTTTATAGGATTTCACTTCTACTTACTGGCTGTGACATTGATAATTTTAGGAGCAAAAGACTGAAACAATTGTATTTATTGTGCACTCTACTGCAGACTTAGTTGTAGAAATTCCCTTTTTGTATGAATATCTTTTGCTTCTGCAACTTGCTTCCACTTCAGAAGCTGCAGAACCTTGCCTTGTTGAGCCTGAAAGTCACGGCTGGTGCACTCCCAGACTTCCCCACTCACCATCACATTTAGATTTGCTTGCAGTTGTAGTAGCTTCAGAAATAAGCTGGAGGCATGCACTTCCCCAGTAAAAACCAGGCTGTTATAGTTGCTTGATATTTGGCAGGGAAATCAGGACAGCTTGGATGAGGACTGGCAAAAAAAAAGAAAATCACTTTATGCCTCTCTTTTTTCTTTGCCATCACATTTTCAAACATTTAATAGAGCAAGGAAAAGGCAAATTTCTGTAAAGACCACAGTGAGAGAGCCAATAGTGAGCTTCTTCCTTGCCTTTTACCCTATTTAATCTCATAGATTTTCTTCTTGGTGTGGTTTAGACAACACTATTTTTAGCTTAGACTTTTGTAGTTTCGTCCAGTTCCTAATTCTTTGGCTGTTGCTCCCCTTACATATCCTTCTTTATTAATCTCAAGTATGTCTATCTTTCAGCCTCCTCATAAGAACATAGACCTGGAAAAGACCTACTAAATCATCAGATCTAGTCCCCTTATCATGGGCATTAACATCATCATGTAATAACTTTCCTAAAGTACTGCAGTACATTTTAAAATGATCTTAACCTGATTAACTGGTTGTTCCAAATATCACTCTTCTAAAAATGAGAAGACACCAGCAGAGGATGTCTCTAGTGCATACAT
This sequence comes from Pezoporus wallicus, assembly GCF_028554395.1. Taxonomy (NCBI): domain Eukaryota; kingdom Metazoa; phylum Chordata; class Aves; order Psittaciformes; family Psittacidae; genus Pezoporus; species Pezoporus wallicus. The sequence continues at coordinate 873,500 of NW_026640165.1, forward strand.
TATGCTGAGAAAACTTTCCCTGGTACTGTCAATGCTCATGTTTACCTTTTTCATGGGTTCATTTTACTGGTGTTTCACAGTCCTCCAAGGGCTGTTCAACATATTCATATGTTTTCTCCTCTTTACCATTTGTCCCAATAGTCTTCTGCATTGATACTGACCCCCCATCAGTGGATTTTACTACCAAACTTCTACTCATGCCAGAACTTCCAATGAAAACACTAAATGATCCTTGAGTGCCCAGTGTATCCTCACAACAGCTCAAGACATGCCCTTCCAGCAAAAATGTCAGCTCCCCATGAGCAAGCGCCATAAGGATCTTAAATGCTCATGCTAATCCCTGTATTCTCCAGGTTAATAAATGCTTTTGTATGACACACTATTAAATGCTTTATGAAAAATGTGTTACTTAGCTTCCTTTTACAAATTTACAGCTTACTAACTGTCAGAACCATGCTAACATCATCCCACTTCATATTTCTTTCCTTCACTAATTCGGAAGAACTGGAGTCAAACTCCAGTGAGTGTTTGCTGCAATTACTTTTCAATTCTCAATTTTGGTTGGGTTTTTTTTCCTAAATATTAGGTAGCATCTATGCTGTTCACCATAATCTCAACAATAAATCTGTTTTAAAAACCTTCCTACCAGCTTTGCAGTTCAATGTGTTAGTTGTTCCAGTATTTGGTGTTGGAGGGTCTATTCGTCCAGCTTGAGCACATTATGACCATTTTAGATTTGCTATGGGCTTGGAGGCACAAGTTCCTGTTTCTGAATGCTCATTCCCAGCTGTCAGGGCATTGTTCTCCTGTTCTCTATTATCCTCCTCACAGAAAAATGAGGTAAAGAATTAGGTCATAGCCCCAGACTCACTCCATATCTGCTTTTCTTCTTACTTTATTAACTTAACTGAGGATTATTTGACTTTTTGTTTCAATATGTCTTGAAAGATTTATCACAGCTTGACTTTTGGCAAACTGTCTTCTAGACCTACATTATCTAACCTCCAAAATGTGTCTTTCTTTGCTAACAAGTCCCTTTTCTTATAATTTTTAAGGTCTTTGCTAACACCTTCATTCCTCTTTCCAAGGCTTTTTTTGGAGGATAGTAACGAGGGTGGAAGGAAAATGAGTTTGCTGCTCTTTCAGACAGAGCTGGAAGTACCCTGGAACTTTAATCATCTTGTCAAGAAACTTCAGCAAACTTACACCTTTGTCTGAAAGAAATTCAAGGCATTCCCCACAATTAAGTATGAACCACTTCAGTCCAATTTAGGTTTCTTTAGCTTATCAAAGTTTATCCCTCTGAAAGATGCATTTTTTAAACCCAGTTTGGGGATAATTTTTATTCATGTACTCATTTTATTTAAATTGAATTGACTCATGGTCACTGAAGGTAAGATTATTTTCAGCTCTTCCTTTTCTTTCCAAAACTGTGTTTAAAATAGCCTCGCTACTTGGATCAGTAACTTGTGATGAAATGTCAGTGTATAAATCTCAACTGATGTCTAGCCTATGCCATTCATAATCACACCTCTTCCACAGTCTGTTTGCTGTAGCCTACGCTGTATTTATATTGAGTTTATTCATTGATTAAATCTAGTACATTTCAGCATGCTACTGTTTGATATGATTTGGCTAAAGACCAGGTTCTATGAAGAGAAGTTAACATTAAATTAGAAAGCTGTAACACGCTTCCGTGACAGCATTCAAAATAAACACTTTCAATAGTAAGTTTTGTTAACAAGTAAAGCCTAGCCAAAATTGCATCAGACGGCTGGGAACTGACAAACAGCAAAGATGCAATATAAACAAGTAGTTCCTTCATTACGTATACAGTTCTTTTTCAGGAGACTCTAGCATATAAGGAAAGTAGCTTTTGCATATCCCCACATTGTCAGACAACCTGGCTTCATGACAGTTGCCTCTCACATTGTGATCCTCTGAGCACATGCATTTGCAAGCATTCCTATCCTTTGTCTTTCCTGTGATCTCTGGGTATGAACCTTCAGCTGACACCCAGAGCTCATAACACACGTTCTGTGATACAAAGACATGTTAGACAAACTCTGGTGAGCTGTGATATGGATTTCATGTTATTTTAGACACTTTAAACGGAAAGATCAGAAGAAAAAATTGTTAGATCCCAGGGCCAGTGGACACCACAGGAGGTCACACAGTGTAAATGTAACTTGACATATACCTTCCTGTGGGCTTCTAGCTCTGTGAACTCCCATACCTGCTTTATTGTAAAGAAGTATTTTTATCTCTTGTCGTATATAATTTCAGTTTACCCATTTTTCATCGGTTAGTCATCTACCTCTCTACAGCTGTTAGAAATTCGTTGTCATGACATTTCTAGGGATTTTTTGCCCACATGGTGATTAGGCCTGCATCCATTAATAGTCCCCATTTTCCATACTTTTTCTGGACAAGGTACTATAATTATGTGGGTATACATATGATGGCTATATATATTACATATAGCCATGGTTGGAACACGAGAAGTTGTGCAGTCATTGGGATGCACCTAGTGAGTCACCTGCCATGCAGTCATAAAAATCTATAATACTCTTACATTGTCTTTATGCTCAAGCTAAGATAATTGTTGTACTAACCAAGTTATTGATAGGACTGCATTAATCTTAAAGTTTAATTATCATGGGTGATGATCGAAACTTGGAAGTTAAATGCTCCCATGATGGTAAAACCCCTCACAGAAATTTCTGTCGCTATCATGTCAAAGAAATTATCCATACATGAATCCGACACTTGAGGTCTTAAACAGGCCCCCTTAGGGCAGTAAATTTTTTCTTACAGTTCTTCCCCCAGGTGATCTTAACTAAAGTAGATTGCACTGTCTATCTTTGCTAACTTGTTCTACATATTTATAGCTTAACACATTCCTCACATAGAACATTACTTCACTTTCACAGTTGTTGCCATCTTTCTGAACAAATGCTCTTCATGCTTGTCTTTGGGAATGGCTGCTGGTCAACCATATTTCTGTTAACCAGCTTCACAACTCAGCCAGCAAATGGTGAGTCTTCCCTCTCTGAGTGTAGCACCTACCTCGCTACCACTTTCCACAATAACATTTTCTTTCTCTTTGCTGTCCAGTCACCAAATAATTGGTCTTCTTTTTTTCCTTTTCTTAAAATCAGCCTGGGAAATACTCCTATCTATTGAGATTTTATATATATATATATATGTATATATATATATCCTTATCAGATTTGGCATCAGAAAGTCAGTGCCCTAATAAGTCAAGTGGCCATAATTGTGTCAAGTCTTTTATATTATCATAGGAATGCAGAGGGAGGTTCTTCCCCATATTTTTCCCCTTAGCATTGTCTATAAATGTTCTTAATCCTTTGGAAGTGTTCAGGGTTGTCTACATTGCCAAGTAAGACAATATAAAATAAAATAAAAAGTAGATTAAAGCAGTTACGCTGACGTGTCGCCTCTCACGCCCACATTGTATGGGGCTCTAGGGCTTTACTTCAAATAAGAACTGGTCTTGTTCCCTGGACCAGATGCCTCCATTATACATGTTGCTTGAAGCTTTCTAAAGGAAGATGAACCCACAAACATTTGCATCTTCACTTGGGGGGGGGGGAGCATTTTTGGACCTCTCTAGAAAGGTCTGTTTTTGTCCATGTCGCTTAAATTAAAGTGGCACATCAGTGTCCTTGAGTAATTCTGCAGGGCACCTCCCTTGTCCCACATGGTTGCCCAGGGCACAGAAGTCCAAATAATGCTTTTGTCACTCCAGCTCTCCAAGAATGCTGCCATTGAATCTTGAATCATTGAATTTCATGCTATTTTTCTCATTGGCTATCTCATACCCAACAGCAATCATGTGGTTAGCAACCCTGTATGAGCGCCACCAAGATATCCTGCTGCCAGAGGAACTTTCAGTCTGCTTATGGCACAAATTAACAGATTGTGTCATCTCCTTGGGGAGCCAGTTAGCACCTTTCTGAAGAACCTCTCCAAAGCTGAAGACTAGATCTGGCAGTCTTCAAACAACACAGCAAATAAGTCTTGTATGACATTTGCCTCTTTGTATCACACAAGAACCATTTCAGGTGTTAATGAAGCTCTGCGTGGTTCAAGAGCCTTCTCGTAGGCACAGGTTTTGTGTTAATGAAGCCCACACATTGAGTCAGAATTTAACAGCCCCTATCCAGCACTGAAGAACTTTTGGAAAGGAACATCTATGCTCCTCCAAAAATAATCTGGTTTACCTGCACCAGAACTGTTTCAGTGAATGGAATCAGTAAATGAAGAGAATCAGGGCATTTGCTTCAAAATTGTACATTTGTCCTAAGCCAGAACATAAATGTAAACATAGAGAAATTTTATCCTGCTCATTAGTACAGTTCATATCACTCAAATCAATCTCAGCTACATCAATGTGTGCAGCCTCTGCATTCACTCAGGACTGTATGTGACCATGTGTCTCCAGCCACCTTCCCTCATCCTTTCTTTTTTTCCCAGGTGCAAGCTCCTGAAAGACCATAGTCCTAGCGAATATCTCTTGCCAGAGTCCTCAACTTTCATTTCACTATGCCCTAGAAGTTCACTTCACCAACACAGCTGGCAAAAAACTCCATTCCGTTTGTTGGAGTTTAATGAATCACTGGTTTTGTAAATACCATTTACAAAAAAAGCAAAAAACAAAGAACCTCTTAGGTTTTGGAACCATGGATGCTTGGAGACTCTTGTATGGAGAGAAAATAGCTGATCAGTGTAATTCCCATTCCATTTTTTTTACTATCAGGAAACTTGCCATTGCCATACTCTACTGTTGTCAGGAAAAGAACAAAGATGAAAGGGAAGTCTTGCCAGTGGGAATTTCTCAGCACTGGTTTCCTGTATAGCAGTCAGCCTTTTTATAAATAGAACCTCATTCCATGCAATGATACAGCATTAATCTGTCACCATATTTGGCACAACCATAGGATCATGAACTACTTGTGTACTAATTGCCATTTGAGCTCATCCACCAAGCACGAGCTGTGATAATATTAGCTTGGTCAGAGTCACAAGTCTGTCAGTGCCAGCAACAATTCAGTGTCTGTTTCCAATCTGTGAAAGTCTCATATCTGCATCCTTTCATCCCAGTGAGTAAAATCCTGGACTCCCTCTCTTAGTATGAATAATTTGTCTTGTCACTCAGAGCCCTAAAGGAAAACCATGTGACAGTTTCTGTTAGCTGCCTATATGGGAAAAAAGGTTTTGAGAAGTAAATGTATATCGGGCATGTTTAACTACTATGTATTAATTATTTTTTAAAAGCTTGAAAAACTTCACCAGACTACATTATGTAGGAGAAACAATTTGTTAGCCCATGTCTTGTAAGAATCATGGAATCGTTTAGGGTGGAAAAGAACTTTAAGACTACTGAGTCCCACCATGAGCCCAGCACTGCCAAGACCACCATTAAACCATGTCCTTGAGTGCCACATTTACACATCTTTTAAATGCCTCCAGGGGTGGTGACTCAACCAGCCTGTGCCAGTGCTTGACAACACTTTTGATGAGGAATTTTTCCTAATATCCAATCTAAACCTCCCCTGGCACAACTTGAAGCCATTTCCTCCATCCTATCACTTGTTATGTGGGAGAAGAGATCAACCCTTACCTCATTACAGCCTCTCGTCAGGTCGAGAGCAGTAACTTGTAGAGAGGTTCCCGTGAGCCTCCTTTTTTCTAGGCTACAAAATACAGTTCTGTCATAAGACTTGTTCTCTAGACCCTTCACCAGCTTTGTTGCCCTTCTCTGGACTCCAGAACCTTAAGATCTCTGTTGTAGTGAGCGGCCCAGAGCTCAACATAGTATTCAAGATGTGGCCTCACCGGTGCTGAGTACAGGGGAACAATCACTTCACTGGCCCTGCTGGCTACACTATTTCTGATACAGGCCAGGATGCTCTTGGGCTTCTTGGCTGCCTGGGCACAAGCTGGCTCATGTTCAGCAGCCATCAATCAACACCCCCAGGTCCTTTTTCACCAAGCAGCTTTCCAGCCACTCTTCCCCAAGCCTGTAGCACTGAAAGGGGTTGTTGTGACCCAAGTACAGGACCTGGCACTTTGTTATGTTGAATCTCATACAATTGGCTTTGGCCCATTGAGCCAGCCTGTCCAGATCCCTCTGCAGAGCCTTCCTTCCTTCAAGCAGATCAACACTTGGTGTCATCTACAAACTTACTGAGGGTACACTCGATCCCCTTGTCCAGATCATTGATAAAGATACTGAACAGAGCTGGCCCAGATACTGAGCCCTGGGGAACACCACTTGTGACCAACCACCAGCTGGATTTAACTCCATTCACCACCACTCTTTGGGCTTGGTCATACAGCCAGCTTTTACTCAGCAAAAAGTACACCCATCCAAGACATGAACAGCCAGTTTTTCCAGGAGAATGCTGTGGGAAACCATGTCAAAGGCTTTGCTAAAGTCTAAAAGTAGGCAACATCCACAGCCTTTCCTTCATTCATTAAGCAGGCCACCCTGTCATAGAAGAAGAGGAAGGACTGGAGGAAGCCAGTCATTACTTAGCCATCACTACAAAGGCCATTCCTGCTAGGAGCTTTCTCAAGCAACCAAAGGGAAAATGACGTGGATATGATTCTTGTAAGTTTTATGGTTACCCAAATAGAGGCAAATAGAGAATGGTGTCAGTGACACTAATCAGTCTTCTATCAATTTCCCCCTGCTGCTTCTCATGAAAGGTCTTGCTTAGCTACAGAGGTCCTAGGCTGGGCTGTCTGCACGCTCAGAAAGATGATGCTAATCCGACGTATTCAGCTCACACACAGAAGACTGTCTTCAACCAGTATAGATTTAACTTTCTTCTTACTTTAACTGAAATGTCTATAGGAACTGACGATTTAATTCTTTTCATTGAATAGGCATCTTTCCAAACACAAAAGTTTCTGAATTTATTAGAACTGGATAGTAGTAAAACAGTAGTAGCCTTTGTTGCATTTCCATTTCAGTCACATTAGTGACAGTGGAAGTTTAGACGAGGATGTGGGACCCATGCCTGTATTATAAAATCATCTCTTAGGAGTTTCACTGAAATTGCATAAAATGGTTTCCATTTTTCAAATTTGTATAAAGCTGAAAGTAATTTCCTTGTGGAGAAAAATCTTCTAATCCTCTTTATAAGGATTAAAATGTAAAAATTTCTAGCAATACAAAGTAGATCTGTAGGTGGATTTTCTACCTGTCTTTTAAGTCTTTTAGCTGATAAATGAATCATTATCTGTTTCATATTGTTGAGCAAGTCTGGATTCTTAAAGGCATTCAGTGTGAAATAATTTTCTCAGCAAGTGAAAACTCAAGGTTGACTAGTCGTATTTATGTTAACCTCTACAGGTAAAGTATGATTCCTGCATCTGTTGACCAAGTAGTCATCCAGTAGAAAGCACCTAAACTTTATGCAAAGGGATATAGTCCAGCCACCATTTACCTGTGTGTCTGATTACCAAGAGAAGTCCAACTGCAACCAACAGAATTACTCCAGAAAGTTAAGCAAGAATATCAAGGTATGCAGGAGCAGAATTCAGGAAAGATGAGTTAATTGGAAGTTTGAGGAACACAGATGGGAAGCTGTGCACTGAGTTCATGAGATAAGGGCCCATATTTTTAATTACCTAGGCGGAAAAGAACAAAGTTAAATTATTTTTAGGAAATACTAAGAACATATATATGATGTGATATACAATAAAAAACCACGGAGATGTCAGTATTTGCTAATTATTCTTGCACGATTAGCAGAAAAATCCCACATCTATTGATCATTAACTGAGCATTAAGCTTCCTTTCATTTTGAGGATGGTTAATAAATGTAAACTGGCTTTGGTGGTTGCTGTTACATCGTAAATCAAACTTTTGTCAACAGTTACCTGGGTAAATGTGGACATTTTTACAAATACCAGGAGTATGCAGATTTGCTGCATCACTCCAGTGGAGTCCCTCGTAAGTGTGAAGGCAATGCTTATGTGTTGTCTGCAAGATATAATCTTTCTGGAAGTGTAGGTAAGCAGCTCAAGAAAGTAAATTATTGTACAGTTTGTCTCTAAGATCTTTGGAAGATCTTATGAAATTGTGTAAGTAAGTTAAGGCAGGCAATAGGCAGCTTACAATTTGTCCTACTTGCATGTTCTGAGTAAATGAGTCCTTATCTAATTGTCCTTGTTTCTAAGCATAATTGTCCTTGAAAATATTATAAGCTGTTATATTTTCACACAAATCAACTGCTCAGGAAGAATTTGTCAAATGCCTTAGGTGCAGCTTTTATTGTACGTCAAATGCTTTCTGCAGACATGCTTTCAAGGCTTTGTTAACTGCAATTGTGTAGTTGTCAAAAGGAAACAGCCATTCCTGAGCTCTGTTTTCACATCTCTCTCAGTATTTCATTATATTCATTCAGTGCAGGCGTGTTTTTATTTTGTGGGCATTAGAGGTGTATAAAAATGACAGTGCTTATGCTTGTCCAGAAAAGACAAGAACTTACTGCATTTCCCACAGTGGTGGCAGCTGTTGGTTGCATAAACTGCTTGGTGTATAAACTGTGGTTTCCAAACAGAGGTTTGGCTCAAAAACTGTTTGAAAGGATAAAAGCCACAGAATATATTCTTTAAATTAGCAACTTTACCTGCAATTTAGAACACAGTGCACCAATACGATATCAATACTTATAAAAGGTGGTTTAGGATCCATTGTATCTCATGAGCCATACTAAGAAAGAAGGGCTAATGATGAAAATATTCTTGCTTCCAACTTAGGAAAGGCAGTACAGACAATTGCTCAAAGCATATGGATTTTCTGATTCTTCTAAATGCAATAAAAACTATCTTACTTAATTTTTATATCCTATCCTCCCCTGCTGAAGATGTCCCTATGCCATTGCCCTGGCTAGCGCTGCGCTCTTGTTGATTGCTTCAGTGAAGCCAACAAATCCATCAGTCTGACCAAGGGCTGCAGTCAGTCATACCTGTGTGCTATTCCCACTGCTCTGGTAGGAAATGTGCCATGAGTACCCAACTGCTCTGTCCCCTGTTACCAACATGCTGCCTTCCTGCCACAGATTGGACAGGACCTCTGGAGACCACCAGGTCCCTCACCCCACTCACAACAGGGTCTACCTGCATGGAGTTTCTCCGGGAAAGGCATTGTCCAGAGGGATCTGGCAGCGTACATGTCTTGCCTTCAGCTGTGCCCAGTGACAGTTCCTGCAGGCAGTGAGAAGCCAGGTCTGATGCAGAGGTACATTTGGTCCAGTCCTGTGAGGCTGGTATACTGGCATATCTTCTCAGCCCATGGATTTTCTCAGATAGTGACTGAGTGGGGAGGGACCATGTTAGTGAAGATTCAGTGTGTGGGTTTGCCTTTTTGTGTGTTTTCGTAATGACGTGTCACCACTTCAGGACACGTCGTATCCTCCCATCCTGGTGCTGCATGCCTGTCATCCCACCCCAACACAGACACTCCAGTAGGAAAAGGGGCAAACAACCTCCAAGGAGGCTACTCATCAGTGACCACAGTACGTGTCTGAACTGCAGGTCATGTGCCAGACCTTGGTCTCATAAGATGCTGAGGCAGTGGCTGCGACCTTGAGGTCTCTTGCCCAAGAGCACACATGTCCCACCCAAGGTGTGGGTGGCTGGGCACAGCCCTCACCCTGGCACCATCTAGGCAGGGGACATCACATCAACTGCTGGCCAGTGAGCACCATTGACTCCGGTGACTCAGGTGGCTTCAGGTGATGGAGCACATACAGATTTGTCACACTGTTTTGCCTGCTCCACAAGAGCCACATTGGGCTGTGGCAGTACCTGCTATCCCACAGCAGGGCAGTTTCCCTGGGAATCAAGGGTCAAAGCAGATTTCTGCTACTTAAAAATGAAGTCAGCCTTTAGCAGTCACACAGGCTGAAGGATGAGCACTCAAACACCTACCCTTTGTCCCCGTCACAGTATGGCTGCCCCTACCCGCAGCAGCTAGTGGTCGGTGTCAGCTGGCTTTCCATGCGGGAAGAGGCTTTTCATTTCTCCTGCTGTTAAAAGGATTAGCACTTTTTCATGTTTGAGATGCCATGTGGTGATTCCTCAGGTAAACCGGATCAGAAGTTGACAGCAATGTTGACAGCTTATTTTTCCTTGCAGAACAATGTCATTACCTGTGTTTTTTGAGGAGTATAAACCTTATGCATAAAACATTTTTCAGTTAAAGGGGTACTGCCAACTGACAAAAAAAATCCCGTTGCCATTACCTATGCTTGTTACAAGTACTTGGATTAACAGAAATAGGTGGAGTTTTCCTCTATTTTCCTCTGGTTAGTTTGCCTGACCATTTGACAGTAATCCACTGTTTCCTTTGGATATCCAGGTTATTAATAATTTTTCCCTTTTCTCTTGTGTTACAAATGAATAAATCAGCATCACAAGGAAAGCGAGATAGTTCTGGAAAAAAAACTGTCCATGATTCAGGATGTAACTTTATTTTTTTAAGCACATTTGATATTGTGTCTTAGGGTTTTTTGTATTGAATGCTTAATCATAGCTTATCATTCTGTGACTTGTTTTTAAGTAACGTAGCTTTGAAGCTCAGGATGAAAAAGTGTGTTGCTTTACTGATAACTATGTAGGTTCTTATCAAAATGGAAGTTTGGTCTCATTATCCCATTGTTCTCCTTTTCTTTTTTCTCGAAGCTGCCTGTCTCGTCCTGGGTTGTATGATTTTTCCTGATGGCTGGGATTCAGATGAGGTAAAACGGATGTGTGGTGAAAAGACAGACAAGTACACGCTGGGGGCTTGTTCAGTCCGCTGGGCATATATCCTGGCAATTATTGGAATCTTGGATGCCCTGATCCTCTCATTTCTGGCATTTGTGCTTGGCAACAGACAAGACAGCTTGCTAGCAGAAGAGCTCAAGTTGGAAAACAAAGGTAGGACTGCTTTAGAAACACTATTATTGGGTGGCCTTGAGGGCAATTACTTAAAAACAATTATCGGTTTCATTTTATTTTATACTTAAAAGTTGGTATGATGGATTGCTTCATAAGTTGCTGGGTAAGAAGAAATGAAAGGGGCAGAGGAAGTCTGGATTTTCAGCCTCCAAATTGTAAGAGCTCGAAATTGCCATAATTGCTGCACTATGCATGATTTATCCTTAGTTTTTAAAGGTGTAGATAGGATGTTTTTGTGTTATTCAGTTGCACATTATTTCATTAGCATTTAAATTTCACTATCTCTATCTGTTTCTGTACCCCATGCAAGATTTGTTCATTTGATTCCCTTAGGATTTTTCACTGTGATAGGGCTGTAACACAGTAAAGGAGGTATTGACTTGCAAGACTGGTAATGAGATGTGTAATGGGACCACCTATATGTCAAGGCACCAGTGGTCTAAGATCAGAGCCAGGAATGAAGAAGAATACTAGTTCTTGTTTGATTGTGTTGCTTTGAGCTCATTAGTCAGCTCATGGGAATCTCAGATGTTGCAGTAACTGAATATTCATGCAGTGGGTTGGGGATTAAACACATTTCTGGATTAAGAACATGAAACTTGCTCAGGCCAGTAATTTTATCACACAGCTTTGAGAGGAGAAATGCTGTTCGGTGAGTGTGGAGTGTGTGCAAGCCTGGCTGATTTCTGCAGCCCCTTCCCATTGTGCTTCCCCAGGATCCACAGGTGTGTAACCGATGTGATGGACACCACAGAAGGCATGTCCCTGCCTTGTCTTTTTAATGGGCCTGTTGTCCCTGTATGTGTCTAATCCCTTCTGAAAACTGCTGACACTGTTGGCTTCTACAGCACCGTGTGGCAGCAAGTTCCTGAAGCTCACTACTGACTGCTAAAGAAGTACTTTCTTTTATCTGTTTCCAGTTGATCCCCTGCTAGTTTCACCGAATGTCCCCTAGTGAAGGATTCTGCATTCAGCTCATCCACCACCTTTGTAATATTGTAGGTTGCCTCTAATAATACCAAGGATATTAGGAGCCCTTCAGCACTGGATTGGAAGTCAAAAGCTGTTTGGCAGCCTGGGTTGTACAAAAACAGCTCAGTCCTGCTCCAGGAGAGCCATTAGCCATGTATCCGAAAGCCACCACGTAGTGGCTCCAGGTTGCTGAACTGCAGACAGTCAGCTCACTCAGCGCAAAGATGAGTGGACTTGAAGACTGAACTTTACATACAGTTCCAGACCTGGTTAGAGCCTGCTAATGTTGGGGGTTAAGGGAAGTCCATGTTGCTTGCAATTGCATGTGTACATCTGTTGTGCAGGTAAACTGAGGGCATAGGTTTCAAGGATTGCCACTGTGTCCATCTTCTATAAGGATAATATTCATCTGCATTTGAAAATTAAAATACTTATCAGAAGGGCATTCACAGCTGTGCCACAAGTGCTTTTGGCCTCAGCACAGTGTCTGATTTGTCTATACCATACAGAACTCATGAGCCCTACAACTACTTGCATCAAAGAACCTCATCTGTTTTGGCATCTTACAAGCAAAAAGCAGCTTCTGGAGACTCATCACCTCTCACGTCGCTGGCACAAGCTCCTGCCAGAACATTTGGTCCTCAGCATGTCAGACAAAATCATTCAGCAGCTCATTTTCCTTGGATTAAACACAGACATGTACCACACCACTAGCTTCAAAGCAAACCAGAACTCAGCAAAAACTTTGCCCTTCATATAAGCCTATTGTTCACCACTTTTTAAACTGTCTTTCAAATGAAAATCAAAAAAGGCAGCTTGTCTTCTAAAAAGAACGTCCTTTTCCCCTCACATCACAAAAAGCTTCTTAGAAGAAACAACAGGGCAGGTCTAAATCCCTCTGGATCTGGCTCCCCTCCCCCCCCCCCCCCCCCCAGCATTTCCCCACCTGCACATGTTGCTGCCACCACCACTGCCCTGGAAGACAGCAGCAGCATGAGTGGAAACCAGCACCCCCATGAATGGTGGGGACATAGTAAGATACCAGCATGAGCAGGGTGCTCTACCAGCTCTACACTTTGCTGGAGTCCTTCATCTGGCCTTTCGGATGCCAGGAAAGCCTGCCTTGCATCCTACTGAGCAAATATCCTACTGAGACAACAAGGCATAAGTACTTAATTCCCTCCAGTGGTGTCTGATCTCTGCACAAGGTGGGCTGCAGCTTGCCATTCCCAACACTGCTGATGGAGCAGTTTGATGGATCTGATGATTCCTGCAGACCACAGAGAGGTTTCTGCCAAAAAGGCTGCAGTCTGAAACAGGGATGTGTAGGTAGAGCTCATCCATTTTTGCAGCTAGAAGTCATTTAGCAGTGTTTAGGTGGAAGATTTGGGGTTCATATGGCCGGGATTGTGAGGCAGATTTTGTAATCCTGCCTGTCACTGGCTGCATGCTTTGATGACCAGTTTGAGGCAGTGGTCTGTGTTAGAGCAAGTGTTGATTACTTACACCATAATAATGAAGAACCTGGTAGAACATTAGGGCAAACACTTGTCCTGAAGTTTGCACCAATTAGCCTCCTGTCTGTACCCCTGGCATGCACTGCACATACATGAGGGATTTGACATCCCATAAGTGACATTCCCTTGTCCCCTTTCAGGTTAAGAGATGCTGGAGGGCTATTCATCAGCATTAATCCACATGCAGAGTATCCATGTGTCTCTTGGAAATGGTCAGGATGTGAAAATACTAAAATACATAAATACCACTAGCGTGCCTCCCATATAGACAAGAAGTTAAGACTAAGGATATAAGCAATACCTTATAAGCAATACCCTCAGCCTCCCAAGATACTTTTACAATGTGAAGTCAAAGCCCTCATAACAAGTAGCCCTGAATGCTAAACACCTCTCCACAGCCCCCCATCCCTCTTTCCTCCTCCTCATCTACATGAGGTCTGCCTCGGGCTTGTGCTGGCTCCTGCTTCTAGATTAGCAGGTATGGATGAGGAGCATCCCTTTCTCAAGGAGGAGTCCCTGTGCTGCTGCTGTCATCCAAAGGGCAAAAAATGTGGCTGAATGGTCAGGGCTGTCCATTAGGCTTGACCCCATTGACTCCTTTTTGCTTGTGGTGATGTCACAGAATCATAGAATCATAAAATGGTTTGAATTGGAAAGGATCTTAAGATCAGCTAGTTCCAACCCCCTGCCATGGGCAGGAACACCTCACATTAAACCACGTCACTGAAGGCTCTGTCCAACCTGGCCTTGAACACTGCCAGAGATGGGGCACCACTTCTTTGGGCAACACATTCCAGTGCCTCACCACCTTCACAGTATAAGAACTTCTTTCTTATATCCAATCTAAACTTCCCGTTTTATTTTGAACCCTACCCTCTGGTCACAGGCTTGGACATCTCATAGCGTGTGATAAGCAAGGTGTCCCCTTACGGGACAGTCCTGGCTCCATCAGGCTTTTCAGCAGAAAGCACCTGGGGAGCAACCAACACTGTACTCAAGAAAAACCTCTGCTTGCCCTGTCAGCTTTTCCTCTGCTTCTGGGGCTTTGCCCCCATGCATGTAGGTATCGTTATGTGGTAGCTCAGCGGGGATGAAGAGACAATAAATTAAGTAGCAGAATCACAACAGTGTTCATGTATGTGGAAAACCTTTTTAGAACAAGAAATGATTAGGCAGTGACCAGACAGCTGCTTTCTTAATCAGGTAATTGTTCTGTCTGGAGACTTCCTTGCAGATGAGCTCCCACAGACTCATTGAGAGTGCGGTGGCTGTGCAAGTTCCTGACACCAGAGTGCTTCTGAGCATTGGTGGCAGGGTAACAGCTAAAAGTATATGAAACACAACAGGATGGCAAAAAGGTGAGAAGATGTCAGAAAAAGGGCAAGGCGTGCTGCTCTGTAGATTTACCATGCTGAATTGTCCACCTGCTCTGTGCTTTTGATAGCTACAGTTCTGTATATTTACATAGGTTAATCAAAGCTTGTGAGTAAGGAATTTGACTGTTAGAATTATTCATGGCAAAAGACAGCCCAATTTTTGCCGTAAAAAACAGTTTCTTTTTCACAACCTGGCAGAAATAGTGCTTACTCATTTCTTATTTGTGTAGGTTTAAGAGCAAACTGCTATGAAGGTTTCATGTCCAAGAAATATAACTCAGGCTTAGCAGACTTTCTTCAGGTTATAGGCTATTTATTTTATGCAGTTTCCTAATCATGCAAATTTTACTCAACAATCTGTACTTTTTTTAATAAAAAGCCTTTTGGAGAAGAAAAAGGTCTTTCTAAAAAGACTTTCCATTATGTTTATGCCATTTGAAAAAGGAGGGAACAGTATTACATAGTTTTCTTTAATTTATGGGAACTAATGGTAATGACTTAAAGGCCTGTATGTTATTAAAATAATGGCATACAGGGTGATGACAAAAATAATCTGAATTCATCTTAGTTTTAGAAGTTTAGCTTCATCAACAGCATTTTGAGAGAGCCATCAACATCAGGCATAAATCTTGATGTGCTGTCTAATGACATTAACATTTTGAACTATAATGTCTTAATGACATAAAATGAAAGTTCTGGCCAAAGGGTGAAGAGACCAAACAAGAAATTTCCAACAGAAATCGAGAGTGCAAGGTTATTAATTTTATGGTAGGAAGTGGTAATATGGTGTGCATTATGAGTGATAAATACAGAAGCATTCAAAAGAAACTATCCTGTTAAGTAATATCAGTCAGAGCAGGTGGATGATGCACTTTGTGGAGAGCTGTGGCTTTTCTGAGGAATAGAACAGCTTCACAAGGTGTTTAACATTTGACTCATCTTTGGGGCCCATATGGTCACAGATAAGCAAGTTGCACTGAAGAATTCCCAGAGTTAAAAGCTGAAATAGATAAAAGGAGACAGGAACCGGACTTGAAGGTTTTCATCTACCTTTTCAACAGATTTGAGGGATTCATCTGCCTTGCAGTGATTGCAACAATCACAGACTCAACAGCCACACTGCAGAGAGCTTGTCACAAAGCTCAGTGCAGGATGCCCAAGCCAGGACTTGACAGTTTGTTGACACTTACACCTTCATTATTTTCCATATCAGCGTTGTCAGGGCCTGATCCAGGTTGTTGAAGGCTGGCTCCATATATCAGCCTGAGCTGCAGTCACTGTAGAATAGACACACTTACAGACAGAAGCTAAAGGCAAGTTGTTTCTTGGTGACAAAGCATTTTTTTGTAAAAGAAATAAAATAGTCTTGCAGAGAGGTTTGTGCACCTTTAACTGGAGAATCATCTTCTGTAAACAGGAATAGTCTACCCCTTTGATTGCTCAAAAACCATCTGCAAAAGCCTTCATATCTGAAGCTGTGTGACAGGAGGCCAGCAGCACACTGTCAAGGGCCTACATGACAGAGTGTGCGTCAGCTGTCATTCTTCAAAAGGGAAATAGCTCAGGTCACAACGCATGTGCAAACTGCTGCAAAATTGCAAAGCCCAGCTTACCAGCATGTAGTTCTCCTGGCACATGCACCCAAACATTCAGGATAACTTGTTCAAAATTAGGTGAATAAACATGAATATTGATACCTGGTTTAAGTTTCCCCATATAGCTACAATGTATAAAAGAATTATCAACAGCCCAGGTAGTAATAAAGAGAACTAATCCAGACAGAACACTTTGCATACCCTGCATATTCTCTATCTGACATATTGCATGTTCTCTATCTGATAAAATGATATAGTTCCTTTTTTTCTGAAGTCCTGCATCCCCTGGCTCCTCATGATAAACAAGAAGCCAGTGCATGGACCTTTTCCTTTCAGTTAGCATGGACTCTTAAAGAATAAATATACTGTCAAAAGTAAAATGCAGGATTTCTCTTGCTCTCTTCCCTTTTGTAGGCTGGCATTTCTCTTCATGTCTGCTAGTCTTCTTCATCTCCATCCTTTCTTTCTAAAGCATTCAGGAGTCACCCACTTCTGCCTGTTGGCTCTCTGGTCCCTCTGGATGGCATTCCTTCCCTCCAGCGTATCAACCGAACCACACAGCTTGGTGTCATCGGCAAACTTGCTGAGGACGCACTCAATCCCACTGTCCATGTCAGCAACAAAGATGTTGAACAGGACCAGTCCCAACACCGATCCCTGAGGGACACCACTAGTTACTGGTCTCCAGCCGGACATTGAGCCATTGACCACAACTCTTTGTGTGCGGCCATCCAGCCAGTTCTTTATCCACCGAGTGGTCCATCCATCAAATTGATGTCTCTCTAATTTAGAGACAAGGATGTCGTGTAGGACTTAGAAGACACTTCCAGGTTTTCCATTTGAAAATGCCTGCTTTTGTGTTTACAAGCATGTAAGAAGCACATGTATATGCATGCATGTGAGAAGCTACTTAGATTTTTCTACTGTTATTGAGTGGCAGTAAGGCAAAAGCCCTGCACTGGTGTTCAGAATAGCTGAGTTTGATTCCTGTGTCTCTTACTGAGTTTAGACCTATGATTTAATTTCTCTATTTCGCTTTTTTATGGGGAGGAATGAGACTGACTTTGTCGATAAGGTATGTTGTGGTTCAGCAATTAAAGGTGAATTAGTAAGGTAAATGGTGCTGGAATTATTATTAAAGTATGTATTCTGAGACTAAACCCTGATAAAAGAATTTTATCAGGGAACTACTTTACCAACTTGCTAAGTGATGATACTTTTAAGGGGAGGCAAATGAGGCATCATAACTGAAAGTCAAAAGCTGATTAAAATACCTCATTAAAGGTCAATCTTGCAGTAGTGCTGATTGATGCATCAGCTGATCCAACAGTTCCTTTCCAGCTCTACTTTCTATAATGAGAAAGTAAAATTAGTCCTAAACGTATGCATTAATTACTTAACTGAAGAAGTTGGGGATCATGAATAAAGAGCCCTAGTTCCCCACTGATTAAGGAAAAACATGGTGAACTGCTTTCTGTCTTATAGAAAGATGGATTCCACTCTCTGTGAGACTCTGGAAGGGGTCTTATACAATAGCTCAGTTAAAGGAATCGTCATTCTATTTAATGAGGTCGTGATATGAGGGACCAAGTGTGGGGACTTCAAGGTGTGGAAGCAAAATGCTAGGCAGCCTCAAAAAACGCTTCTTAGACAGTACAGGGAACTCAATGCATTGTATGTGCTCTATGCTCAGTGGAAAAATTCTGTAGGGCAACAAGCCACAGAGGGGTTGAGGATTAGACAGTGCTCTTACAAGCTACAGACAAATCTCTGGAATGGTCAAGACAAGTCCATACAAAGTCTGGACGTATCTGGAGACCTGTGTTGTGAACTGATAAGGAAGCATACGACCTGTTACAAGCAAGACCATATTTAATGAGCTAGAAGGCAACAAGTCTGACTGTGCCATCACTAGTAGTTGCACTAGAGGTGGTGAAGTTTTGACAAAAAAAAAAAAAATCAGAAATATTTCACAATACATAGATACATAAAAACAAAGTAGTTTGCACATATTTCATTCCAGGTAGGGCTAGTCACACAGAAAGATTATCATACCCTACTGTCCGTACCTTTTTCCCTACTGATAGGAGCCATGTTTATAGGAGGAACCACAAAGAAGAGGAGAGCTCATGAATCAGCCACTCTTGCATGAATGTTTTTGGACAAGATATTCATGCAGACTAAATAATGAAGGCAAGTTTGTGCCAAGAATCTGGACTGTGACTGGGAACAGCTGATCGAGAGGACATTGCTGCCCAGTCCAGCCTGCCACTTCAAGAGAGCTGTTCATGCTGTCCATATGTTCATACCAGCCCTAATGTCTTGTCCTCACCCATAGAGGAAGCCTGTAAAACTAAGCTGTAATTATTCATTCTGGAAGCAAGTTCCAGTAATTTTCTTTGAAATCTTTCTCACAATTTAAAAAGCCATTAGTTTCATTGCCTCATTTCCACTGTGAATTTGTTGTGATTCTTCTTCAGCACCTTCATAAAGTCAGGATCATTTTCTATCTGCAAACAAAATACCTGAAAAAACATGCAGGTAACCTCTTCCTTTCTGGGCACAGTGTCAGTAGAAACAAAGGATGCTGTCAGTAGCTTTAGAGTAAAGGAGCTATCAAAAAATCAAAATAAAAGCAAGACAAACAAACAGCCCTGTTTCACAAAATCATATTCAGTGAGACATTTCATACCCAGCAAGATATTGAAGATATCTGACTCTTCCTGGTTTCTGTTACAGGCAATGTCCAAGACCACATAACTACAGTAACAAGTAAAAGCTGACCTATTTGCTGCTGGCAGTGTAGGTTCCCTCTATTAAGCCAGTCATTATTACATGGTTTTATTCTAGAGCCTCGAAACTGTTCATGTTATTCCTGACTTATCTGCAACTTTGTGTGGAGTCCCTCATCTTCTCCTGAATGACAAGCTTGGTGGACTTGAGTTTGTCATTCTCACTGAGCTCTCCCTGGATGCCTGGAAAGCATGACCTTGGAACAGGCCCAGACAAGGGCACTAGTGTATTTTAGTTCCTTGCCCCCACCAGCCCAAGTTTGCTGCAACAGAAAGTTAGGGTTCTGTTGTTGATGCCAAGATCTTTGTCTGTTGACATTGGTATGTCTGTAAAGTTTTACTTGATGCAAAACAGAAAATAACAGTAGAAGAGAAAACAGAGATATGATATTCATGAGTAATATTGCACTAAAGATTGCTATAAGCATGTACTAACTTAATTTGCTAAAAAGATACACAACAGATAACAATAAGAGATTATAATAAAAAAATATTTTACCAAGATTTTGCCTATCTCTGTGTCTGTACTGTTTTTTTTTCTTAATTCATGTTTTTAACTGAGATATGTTATTTTGTTCATAGCACGTGGTCCATGTTATTATGTTTAATCTTTCAGGCATTTGGCATGCCCTCACTACAGCTGTCAGAAATATTTTATGTACTTACTTCAAGATCATTTAGCATGAAATGTAAACAGACATGGTGAAACTGAAAGTAGAGGTTTAGTTGCAATCCTGTTTGACTAAATGTATTTACAATGCCACAGCACATTTGATTTTACAAGCCACCTTCACCTTAGTTTTGTAACCCTAAAAATTTTCAGGATCACAGTGAGCTGGCATGAGGGTGTCATGGCATATTTATTCATCTCTTTCATCTGAAAGTACTTGAACCCTTCTAGGTGGCAGCGTTTGACACAAGACAGACCATTGCTCTATTCCTCTATGTTATTTCCCTCAGTTCCTGCCTTCTGATGTTCCCAACTAATTCTCTTTTAGTCACTAAGTGCATTGTTCCTGTCTAGTGTGTGCACACTGAAACCGCAACTCGCTGCTCTTTGTATAACTCTATGTCTGATAGAGGCTGAAAGGACCAGCATGCTTGTTTAAACTGCTCTCCATCATCACACAGGCTGTAGGATGGCCTGAGTCCCCTCCAGTTTATCAGCACTGCGTAACTGTGGAATCAGATCTGGACACTGTTCCAGGGGTGCTTCTGACTCTGGCATACCCAGCAGTGTTACAATTCCTCTACTGCTCAGTGTTTTCTCTTCTGCATCCAGGACACTCAACAGCCCTTCTGTCCAACAGCACTGCTCCACAGGCTCTCTGTCAGTGTGTGGCTACTTCTCTTGCTCCTTGACATATCATTTTGCATCAGGCCATGCTTATAGAATGAGTCATTTGCCAACACACATGAAGACATCTTTGGTACCTCTTCACCAGAATACTTGAGAGGGAGAGAAAACATATATTTGCCACTGGCTCCCAGCAATCTTGGAGAAAATCTGGATGTTGTAGGTCTATCTCCTTCTTCCTCACTGAGGAAGGAGCTGAAAAGATGTGAAGAAGAAGAGGAGACCAGGAGCCACCTTCTTTCTTTTCTACATGTGTACTAAACTCAGAACCAAAAGCACCTGAACATAAGCCCTGGTCTCTGCGCTAACAGTGTCAGGGCAGTTTGTGCCTCGCTATGACTTTGTTTTCTTTCCTTCCCAGTTTTCATAGGGTCTCATAACCCCTCACTGCACTTGAACAGTTTGGTCATTAAAGGCAGATCTTTACTGGATGAATACTCCCCACTGTCTGGTACAGCTGAAGATCCTGGTTGCCTATTGTAGTGTCTAATAGGTGAACAACCATCATGAAATACTGATTAAATCCACCAGCATTGCTACCAGCAGTGAGGTGTAAGGGTAGATAATTTCTTGATTTCTAAACACAGAGGTAATAGTTCAGCTGTACTTTTTACCCTTCTAACATAATAATATTTGCGAAAGATAAATGCACATTGGATGAGAATTGAGAAAAACAGCAGTGTTATGTAAGTGGCTGCTAAAATGGATGCATCTAGAATCTCTGCAGAGTACAATAGTTCAGTTATTTAGTGGTTACTTCCAAAAGAACACATCCAGAAAACAAATTGGGTTAGCATAGCTAAAATGGACTCATTTTATACAAAATGTTTACTACTATTCTTTTTATTTTAAGCAGCTTATTGAACCAGAATCCTCAGATCTTTTCCACTGAGCATGTTGGACATAATTATGCCATAGGGTTTTTATTCATCCTGTGAAATCAGTAAGAATTTTAGAGGGAGGGAGTAAAGTAAATCCATTAGAGCAGTTCATACACTTTTTAAATGGTCATGAATTTTAGTTATCCTTGAGCGCAGTTTCAAACAACATTTTTCAGGTGTTTTAATGTTTGACGTGTATCAAATACATTCACATTTCCTTTTAAAATCTATCATTCTGACAATAACAACTGACTGACCCCTTGCAAATAAAACTCTGATAAAGCAGTAGTGATCAGACCTCATGCATCTTACAAAGACAAATACTGGTCTACTAGTGTATGTAGTAATGTAGCACTCATTCAGTGTGTTTCAAATGTTAAGGAGAAGAAAACATTGTCAGGGAGTTGATTGGAAATTCAGTACAGAAGCCATGCTGGCAAAGTATAAAAAGTGCTGTACTTAGGAGAATAGGCACAAAAACACAGTACTTGTATCCTTAATGGAAATGCTGGATTTGGCAACATGGAAAGAAGTAAAGCCAAATGGTTAAGGAGCAACTTTACCTGGGAGAACAAAAATATGTATTAGCATTAAGGCTGCATTTCTGTGCCCTTTCAGAACTAGCCTGCAGCATCTAATTATTGAATATAAAATGATAGCTGAAAACCTCTGCGCATTCACTGTCATGTGGCCTTAGCACTTCCAAGCAAAGGCAGTAACTGTGTAAAGAGCAAAACTGCCCTCCGTTGTTCTGCCTCAGCTTATGCATATATTTCCTGCTGCTCTGCAGAACTTAATTCTTATCCTGTATGGGCAAAAATGACATGTTATTAAGTACAATAAATCTTCACATATAACCATAAACCCAACTATTTTCCTGAAGAAAACTGACAAGCTTATCTTAAATATCTTAAATAAATCCCTAAAAGAGCTCTGTGAAATGATTAGAAGTTGTATGTTTACAATAATGCCAGGACATCAGCGGGTTTATACACTAATCAATCATTTATACACTGGCGAGTAGCTAGAATCAGAGGCTGTATCTGCTCATCTATCAAGCAGTTCTCACAAAGGTTAGAGGTAGTAAAGTTGTACTCAGACACAAATATAGGTTTAAAAATGTTCTGAAAATGATAAGTAGTGAGGATTACAGCATTAATTGATAGGATTTCATATTTCAGAATGACTTCTGTATAAGATCCTGGTCACAAACCATTTGCCAAGGTGTCATCTTCTTCGCTAAGTCCAGATGAGGGCCATTCATTGCTTTTCAGTGCAGTTAATGTCCTTGCAGATAGATACAGAATATGTGCTCACCCAACATCAGTCTCAAAAATCTGCCGTGGATAGGGTAATGTTGACCTTTGCCTCTTGCACTGTGCAAAATGTTCTTGAAAGAACAACATGGGAACCTCTGGAGAAGCTGGAGCTGGCTGCAAAAGGGAAATGCAAAGGCCACTGCTTGGGTCTCTGGCTCTGACAGGCTGTCCACCTTGGAGGGGACCAACTCTTTCTGTTTCTAGGCAGAGACTAGATCTGACTTAGTGAAGAAATATGAAGAGAAGTACAGGAAGGGTAATCCATGGTGCTGTGAGGTGGTCCTGGGTTCAGCAGTAGCAGTCATTTTTTCTCCTTCTTAGTAGCTGGTGCAGTGCTGTGTTTTTGACTTTCAGCCTGGGAACAGCATTGATAACACCGATGTTTTTAGTGTTGCTCAGTAATGTTTAGTCTGATCAAGGACTTTGTGAGTCTTATGCTCTGCCAGGGAGGAGGGGAAGCTGGGAAGAAGTAGAGACAGGACACCTGACCCAAACTAACCAAAGAGGTATTCGATACCACAGCACGTCATGCCCAGGATGTAACTAAGAGTTACCCAGAAGGGCTGGTTCACTGCTCGGTCAGGCTGGGTATCGGCGGTTTGTATTGTATTCTCTTCCCTTGTTATTTCCCTTATAATTATTATCATTGGTGGCAGCAGCAGTGGTTTGTGTTATACCTTAGTTACTAAACTGTTCTTATCTCAAGCCGTGTGAGTTGCATTCTTTCGATTCTCCTCCCTATCCCTCCGGGAGCAGGGTGGGGGAAAGAAGGGGGGTAGTGAGAGAGTGAGACTGCGTGGCTAACAGAGTTTAAACCACGACAGAGGTCCAGCAGGAAAACAGAATGACCAACAATCTGGGTCCTGTTGTTCACCTTAAAGGTTTAGTAGCAGCTTCATATTCTTTCCCTTTCCACCCAAATCCTTCCTTTATGCCTATGAATGTGAGTACACATGCTTTCAACGGTGCCATCCTCTTGGCTTCTGTGCTTGTCACTTCACAGAGTACTTTCTTTAGTGTGCTCTTACAAGCCTAGAAACATAGATGTTTGTACATGTATGGGTTTCAGGAAGATGCAGGACCCTCCAGAGCACAGGGATCACAGGACACTTAACACAGCAGGGAAATGGGGTAAGCACTGCAAGAAATCCTGGTGACCTGTGCTATTGGTCCCACTATGGCTCACCCTAGGCTACTTACATTCTTTTTTAATATTCTGGAGCTACACCTAAAGCCTGTCAGGTTAGTTCAGCACCATCTATCCCTGCTAAACCTGCATTATGTTTTGTCCCAATATTCTTTAGAATATTCTCTAAAGCTCTGCATAGCATTGAAATCACAGTTATCATCTTATGTTTGTGTAGACCTATAGTTAAGTTGTCTTCTGACATAAATTAAGTACCTCATCTGAAAAGCTGTAGAGAGAAAGTAGAAACTCTTTCAAACTAAGCATTTAGAATAAATACTATTAAACATTTCATTTTTCTATCAGTTTTCCTGCGCTGTGCCAGGTTCACCTTGGCTCTCCTTTCCTCTTATGTTTTCCTGCCTTTCTTCCCTTTCTTTTCATAAAGCATGTATTTGTATCTCATTTGCTTAGCAAATCTCTTTATTTCACTTTCATTTCAAACCTTCAGTTTTCATAATCCCAGGAGTGTTTTCTTAATTTATGTTTTTCTAATTGTAGAAAAAATATTATTTCATCATTTAAGCAGATGAAAAGCAGAAGTTAAATGGATTTTATTCTGTTTGGTTGGGGGTGGGGGTTAGTTTGTTTGTTTGTATGTTTTTTTAACGTGTGTCTAATATTAGTTTTGAAACTTTAACAATAAAAGAATTATAAATGGTATTGTCATTCCTTGCCTGCTTGGGAAGCGGAGGTGAATGTTATCATATAATAAGTATACATGGGCTGTTATGGCTATCACTCAGATAAAAGCCCACTGCATTGACCAATTCCATTTTTTTAACAGAAAAAGAATGCAGCAATTCATCATTTGTCTAGTCTAGTTAATGTTTTGTGCCTGTTTTCTAAGAGTGAAATTTGTGAACTGCCTAGCTTTGACAGTTTGAGGTGCTTGGTACTTTTCATTTTTAGATCATTGACTCAAGTATAGCACATATTTGATGAAAATTGACCAAAAATTGAATCTGGAGGATGACGGATGGCTGAAGCATGTAAAAAAAATGTTGGTTTCTGCTCAGCTGAGAGTAGACGAATGCCAATAACAAAAAAACATAACCCAACAACCATATACCTTAACCCTGTACTAACAAGCATTCCAACTAGGGAGACTCAGAAATTAATGGAGAACGTTTGGATGCCTTCACCATTGGACTCCTAACCTTTGCTATTTACTCCCTATTTCCAGAATTGAAGTTTACCTAGACATACCTCTCAGACCTATGAATATCGTGTGTTCAGTATCAAATATCATGCACCAAAAAAGTGATTTTTTTCCTAAAGAACAATAACTGCTGACTGCCCTGCGAGCACTGTCCTTGCAGCTGGGCACGTACTGGTGATGGGTATGGTGTAAATATGTTAGGAGAGATGCATTTTGTCAGGGCTATGCAGTAGAGCCTAAGATCAACTTTCAATGGCCTTGGAAAGTACAGTATTCTCTTAGCATTCACACTCCACCTTGCCACTTGGATCCTATTGAATTAGTAAAGTGAATTAACCTAGTATTTGGCACTTCTTTCTCTAAGTTTCCAAGAAACTTAGTCTCCAATGATTACAATTTTGCTTTGTCTGCCATTTTCTAGTAACAGATTAGCTCCCAATTCCCAATGAACCTAATGAAGTATTTAAGATAAAAATAGTCCTCCTTCTGCGCTCCACTCTCCCATTTAGATAATCTGATTTTTACTTGCATTCTCATTTAAAGAAAGAATTTGTGCCTGAAGGCAATAAAAGGCTGGCTTTCCCATCCTTCCAGGACTGCATTAATATTGTTGCCTTTAAAAGACAGTAACAGGCAAACCAACCTTGGCACTGCAGTGGCAGGGCATGCAATTGCACACTGCACACTGCACTAACATTTGGATAACACAAGTAAAGGAACTGTAGTTCCCTTTTTAGATTTGCAACATATCCAAGTTCTGGAATTAAATTGACATACTTCCAGAGCTGGTAATAAGGATGACATTTCTGATTTTTATGTGTTCCTGTCCTCAGACAAATAGCAGGGCTTTCTCAATGACAATCAATATATTCAGAATTTTACTTTAGTTTCAACAACATCACCACGATTTTTTGTGGCATGGTGTGTACAAATCTCAAACCAACACAAACCCAAATATGGAGCCTTTTTGACAAACTTCAGTTTCAAGAAGTAAAGCTTTTTAGTGGATGGCTGTTGAATTTAGTTTCTGCTAGTGCATCTCAGTCTGACAGCAAAAATTTCTTATTTTCCTATTAACATAATTTCTTTATGAGGTTATATTTCTTACCTCCCTCCTTCCCTAATAACTTTTAAAGCCGTTGTCCAATTTCAACAAACTTTAACAAAGGCTAACATTGCAAAAATATCAAAATCCCTGAAGTGTTCTGAAGATCAATGTCTGGGTAAAATAAGAGAGCAAAGTGATCCCACTAAGGGAAAGCCAGGAGATTCATCGCTTAACAGCACTTGGCTGACCAAGTAAGGACAAAGCTCATTTCAGATACTTTGTACTACTTGCCTTTTCTTGGTCATCTGTCATGCTAAATAAAGTCAGGTAGGGTACATGGGAAATATAGTAAGTATTTCTGTATGTGTGTGTGTGTGTATATATATATGTAAAAAAAAAAATGTAGGGAAAGTGGAATGAAGCCAAGAGTCCTGTAGGAGAGAGGCTGTGAGAGACATTTGGGACCTGTGGGAAGCATGTGAGTTTGGAAAGGTCTTGGGTGTGAAGGGAGCTGGAAGTACTAGTGAAGGATCTGAGGACATGAGAAAGATGGATATCATAGACAGAAGGTGCGTGAGTGTAAGGGGAAACCGGGTATTGCTATGGAGATGTCATGAGGCTGTGGCAAAGGAGCTGGGTCGTTGTACTCTGACCATGTAGGAGGAGGACACATGCATTTCATTGAAAGCCGGGCTTCTCTGACTCCTTGTACTACTCATACTACATTAGGCTCGTTTAAAACTGACCAATAAAAAGTTTATTTAAGTATCTAAATAACTCACAAAGTATTTAATGAAATACTTCAGTTTAAAGAAAATGATACAATAGAAAGTATTGGAACCCTCATCTCTCAAAGGAAACTCTAAAAATTCTGTTTCAGTTCAGCCCCAAACTATTTTTTCCACTGTTTGCTTCAGCTGAAAAATTGGTTATTTATCTAACAGTTACACTTAAAAATACCTGCAACACAGCCATGGCCGGTACGTTTCACTCAGCTTTGCTGGGGGGACAGCTCACAAAACATGCCAGAAAACCAGCGCTACCTATTAAGATCTCAGGATAAGATCTCAGTCTGCGCTTTGGAGAATTTGTTCCCTTGTTCAGCCAAAGATAAACAAGGTAGAACCGGCCTACCTCCACCGATGATAATCTTCCTAGGAGATACAATCGCTGCAGCAGCTGCTGTAAGAAACTTTTCTGAAGGTCAGTGCATTCAAAATAATCAGTTCTTATCTACAGATTCCAGTTCAAATGTGCCAAATGCTACGAGGGCTTATGATACCATGAGATGAAGTCTACAATACTGATTGAAGAGATACTGTTTGCTGCAGCTGACAAACTGCATGGACCATGGCCCATGTCTGGGAAATTTCTTCTAGCTTCTTCTAGATGTTAACTATTCCTAATGAGCAATAGGGAAGCAGTGCCCATAGTATAAGTGGCTAATAGATAAGCCAAAAGCTGTATTCACAAAATTTGTCAGTCAACACTTTGCAGCAATTTTCTTTAAAGAGAAAAAGAGAAGAGCTAGGGAATTCAGCATTTTGAAGATGCAGCATTTCTCTTGTTATGGCTGAGTAAAACATGGAATAAAAGTACATACTGCAACACTGCACCAGGCTGTGCTGTGTCCTGATCCACCCAGGCTTCAGTCAGCTTTTATGCTGAACCCACACCAAGCACCTCCAACAGACAGTGTGAGGCATCCAGGATAAACCTCAATCACCTGACTCCTCCTGGGGCCACAACAAACTCTTTCAATCCTCACAGTGGTGTGGGTAAGATCTGAATGAAGCCTGTAATCTTTGGTCTAACAGAAATGTGCAGAACAATTTTCTTCTCCCGAAACAAAAACCTTCTTATCCTCTGTCCAGCTGTCTAAACCTAGAGATCAACCTCAAGTTGGATTATAAGTCCTCGTTCAAAGCATCAAAAAGAAAAAAAAGATGGGCAGAATGCAAACTTGTTGGTACCCAGGGGAAAAATCTTCTTAATTCAACTGCTTCACATGCTGAGACAGTTTTAGGAGACCATTAGGTGCAGCTAAACTTAGCCTGCGGCAGCATATTCTTCCATGCACATGCCTCCCTCAGCTTGGGAGGAAGGAGGTCGCAGCAGTGCTGTGGTGATGCAGTGGGGTTTGGAGATACTGGCCCTTGAGGGACACAGTTTGCTCCAAGCCTGGAAGCAGCTGCAGCAGCATGGCTCTGTACCAGCTCGGAGCCCAGAGGCAATGTGTGTCAGCACAGCACTGAGCTGACACAGCGTATTCAGTTCAGAACTCAGCTAATATCCACACAGCACCTTGTGCCAAGTGAATGTGCTTTGCGCTGCTGGTTTGGCCCCTGCATTTCAATTTCTCTGTGTTGTTTCCCTCCTCTGGATGTCGCTGAGATGGAAAGGAGCATTTCAGGTATTTTTGTGGTTGTCCATGTATATATCACCTAACAGAGCACAATG
This sequence comes from Pezoporus wallicus, assembly GCF_028554395.1. Lineage (NCBI taxonomy): Eukaryota > Metazoa > Chordata > Aves > Psittaciformes > Psittacidae > Pezoporus > Pezoporus wallicus. The sequence continues at coordinate 902,148 of NW_026640165.1, forward strand.
CACAATTCCGTAAGCTCACAGCAGCCCATACGGACATGGGGCAGATCCTGGCTCATGTCTTCACAGTCTGGTAGCTGTGTTATTGGAGTACTGGCTAAGCTAAGAAACCCTGTGGATGTGCAGGTTTTATAGGCTTGAGCAGAGAATTAATCCCCTGTTGTGGCTGCACACCCCCTTTCAGGTACAGGCAGCTTAGATGTGCAATTTTGTGTGAAGAACAAACACCAAGTGTCCCCCAGCATCACTGCCCAGTCTCCATGTCAAGAGCTTATCTATCCCTCTGCAATCAAAAGAAATACAGCTAGGTGCAGGAAAAGGAGAAGTAATTCAGCATTGGAATAACTACAATTGGCTAGATTCAAAATGAACACTGTATTTTTCCTCAAAAGCACACAAAAAGCAGAACAGGAGGAGGCTGGAATCAGTCCTCACCTTGAGGTAGAGCAGAGGAGTGGGCAGTCAAAAGACTTTCCAGTTCTGTATGACTTTGGACAAAGCATGTAACTCTCTGTTCTTCAGTTTCCCCATGTGTCCTGCAGAGGCTTTGGCACTATTTGCTTGCCTCCAGCATCTTCTGTGAGGATTTTTCAATTAACATTTCTGAAATGGTTGGAGTTCCTCATGAGGAAGATACAGCAAAAGTGCATATTGCTGTAAAAACACAATTTGCTAAAAATAACTCTCATAAAACTGAAGAAGTTAAAAGGAGACGATTTTATATTCCAATAGCGTAAGGGAGAGCCAAATAGGGAATGGCACAAATCTAATCCTGCCCAGAGGGACAAGGCCAGGCAGCTTTACCAGCATCATGGGTCTATGTCCCAAACCAACCTGTGTTTCCCTGGCAAACACAAGGGCTGAGGAGTGTCTGTGTGCAGCAAGCAGGGCAGGATGTGCTTGGGGGGGGACAAGGTGACACCTGCTCCTTGTGGTGCTGAGCAGGTTGGCAGATAGCTGGTGTGCTCCCAGATGTCAAGCAGGATCCAGGCAGGGCTGAGCGCTGCTCTCATTAATGCCACGCTCTCATTAATGCTGTGCTCTCGTTAATGCCACGCCAGGCTCCTCCGTGCTCAGGTCTGTTCAGGGCTTTTGATTTTTCACTTATGCAAGCAGCAGCCCCCAAACGTGTACTGTGCACACAGTAAAAACTCTCATCGATCAGCAGGTTCAGCAGGACCCGTGCACATTGAGTGATTGCCATGAGAAATTACAGCTGCTGTAGCAACTGTTCTGGCTGAGCTGCTGGAGATTGGCAGTAAGAAGCATTCACCAAGATACACACAAATAAAAGTCATACAGCTGCTTTGATATTTCAGTCTTTGTTTGCTACAAGCATTCATATCAGTGATCACCTAACTCATAGCAAATTCCAAGGAAGACAAACTCCAACCAGAAAAGTTGCACGTCGTGCAGAGGTTTTCTCTGTGTGGCTTCAACTCATTAGTTAGAAATCTTTGATTTTTTTTCTCCTCTCTCCAAAAGTGTCAGATATTTGATCAGGAAGAAGAAAAAATACCACATGAAGTTAGGAACCATCCTCCCAGAACAAATAAGAACAACAAGCAGAAGATGAAGCAGCTCAGAATAGCACAAGCAGAATAAGCAGGTTGAGCTGCAAATAGCAAATGTGTGGAAATCAAACCCCATTACCACAGAATTCACCAACAGAAAACAAGGAGCTAAATTCACTGAATAAAACATTTGCTTGGACAAGTTTTCTTCATCTAGCAGTTGATTATGGAGTAGATTCCATGCTGTTTTCCAGCAGATAATTGGCCCAAGTCAGTTTGTCAGGCAGAGAAATGAGTGGGTTTCTCCACAAGCAGCCGTTTCTGCCCCCAGATCAGTTAGGGATGGAGCTGCAATGTGCTGTTGTGCACTAACATCTACCATCTCCCCACTACTACCCAGACAGCTTTAGCCAGGAGACACATAATCCAGCTCTGTCTTCAGCAGAGAGGTCTTTCTATGATTATAGGGCTGGCATGATAAAGCAGGTGAACTGACAATTTTAAATCATGTTCTAAACAAAATGGTCCATCAGGATGTGCCTGCAGTGTATTGGGTTTGTGTGGCAATGTTTTGGTAGTGAGGAGGCTACAGGGGTGGCTTCTGTGAGAAGCTGCTTAGAAGCTTTCCCCATGTCCCATAGGTCCAATGCCAGATGGCTCCAAGATGGACCCACTGTAGGCCAAGGCTGAGCCCATCAGCAATGGTGGTAGAACCTTGGGGATGGGAAGGGTCGCTGCAGCCAGAGACAGCAGTGAGAATATGTGAGACAAACAGCCCTGCAGACCCCCAGCTCAGTGCATAAGGAGGGCAGGAGGTGCTCCAGGCACTGAAGCAGAGGTTCCCCTGCAGCCTGTGGTGCAGCCCATGGTGAGGCAGCTGTGCCCCTGCAGCCCATGGAGGTCCATGTTGGATCAGACTCCACCTGCAGCCCAGGGAGGACCCCACTCTGGAGCAGGGGGATGCCTGAAGGAGGCTGTGACCCTGTGGAAAACCCTCACAGGAGCAGGCTTCTGGCAGGAGCTGTGGCCCTGTGGAGAGAGGAGCCCAGGATGGAGCAGGTTTGCTGCAGGACTTGTGACCCCACAGGGACCCAACTCAGCAGCCTGTTCCTGAAGGACTGCACCCATGGAAGGACCCACATTGGAAAAGTTCATGGAGAACTGTCTCCTGTGGAAAGAACCCCATGGTGGAGCTGGGAAAGAGTGTGAGGAGTCCTCCCCCGAGGAGGAAGGAGGAACAGAGACAATGTGTGATGAACCAACCACAACCCTCATTCTCCATCCCCCTGTGCTGCCGGTGGGAATGAGGTAGAGAATTTGGGAGCAAAGTTAAGCCCAGGAAGAAGGGAGGAGTGGAGGGAAGGTGTTTTCAAGATTTAGTTTTTATTTCTCATTATCCTACCCTGATTTGATTGGTGATAAATTATTTTCCCCAGGTCAAGTCTGTTTTGCCCACGACAGTAACTGGTGAGTGATCTCTCCCTGCCCTTTTCTCCACCCATGAGCCTTCTGTTGTATTTTCTCTTTCCTTTCCAGCTGAGGAGAGCAGTGATAGAGCAGCTTTGGTGGGCACCTGGCTTCCAGCCAGGGTCAACTGGCCACAGAGACCCAGGCATTTTCATGCTCCACAGGAAGATGGGCACACATCTTGTGCTAATGGAGTTTCCTCTGAATGTATATACCTGGATTTCCTTGCAGGTTGTCTGCATAGCGAGTCTTTTAGTAGCACTGGAAAACGCGAAGAGCCTGAAAAAGCATTATAATACGTATCATTTTGCCTACATCTTCTTAAGTAACAGAGAACTATGAAATGGTTAGAAACTAATCATTTTCAGTGCATGGCAGTGTGGCTTTTCATCTGAACCACTATTATTTTCAATTTGGGGAGAGGAGAAGCAGCTTTTTCCTAACACAGTAGCTACAGTAGCTTGCAAAGTAAGATTTTGATTCTAGAAAGTGAACTAAAATAAAGATATTAGATCGAAATTCTATTTACCGTTTGTATACATGCTTTTAGTCTCCATTAGAATGTATAGTCTCCATTAGCAGTGAATGTGTTTTGGCAGAGTAGGGTGCTTTAGATGATCTCCTGGATGCTCATACTAATGATGTGCAGTGTATAAGAGCTGATGCAACAGCTCATCACGTACCTAATGATGGAGGTCCAGTTGCCTTCCCCACCTCAAGCCTCTGCCCCTGTGCGCAAGCTCCATCCTCCTGCCTCATGGCTGCTGGCCTGCATGTGGCTTACAGGGCAAAAAGGGTGAATACCTTTCTGTGTGTTAGTGGTCAGATCAGACCACAGAAATCCCCTACAAGCTCCAGCAGTACCCAGACTGTTACTGCTCAACACATGGCCTGCATGTTCAGGAGGAAGAGGAAGGAAGGTGAATCAATCCTCTTGGTGGCAACAAGCTGTTAGGTTGACATGGCTTCTTGCTGACTTTGAAAGTATCTCAGACTCCTTGGAAAGACTGGCGCACCTTGCAGTGATCAGTGCATATTGCAAAGGGCATGTTAGCCAGCTGTGCTGTTCCATGTCAGACACCCTTAGGAGGGGTTTTCCACTCAGGTAGCTGTGCAGAAGCCTTCCAGCATTGGCACCTGTTTGGATTGAGTGCTGTATTCACTGTAGTTAACTGCAATGCCAATGTGTGACTGAAAATGGGTCATGCTTCTGCAAAACCTAAATAAGGCATTATTAACAGGTCCATCAACTATTGAGGATGTGATACATTTTGCAAACTGCTCATTAATTCTGTACTAAACCAGTGACAGGTAGAGTATTATTTCTGCAGCTGGGGGTGAAGGATGTCTCATACACGAACCTGCAACATCTGCCTGGTTTGGGGATTTACCCCCCTTTCCTTAAAATGAGTAAAATGTAGATGAACATTGGAGACATTCATGTGAACTCCTCAAAGCGAGTCAGTAATTACTAACTATTAATTCCTTTGTACTTTAATTCTGTGAATTATAAAACACTTTTCAGTGTCATAAAACAGATTGTCTGATATTGGGAGCTGATGAAACTTAACAGCAACAAACTCTTTCTTTTTGAGACACATTGCCCTGGCTTAGAAAAGTACATGAGCCTGAGCCTTACACCCCTGAAACCAAGCCTGACTTTACAGGAGCAGGGGCAGGGGAAGCAGAATAAGGCACTGATTTCCTATGTGCGCAAGGAGCCTTAAAGCCTTTCACAGCATGGATCAGCCTCACAAGGAGTGTGAGCCTACCCTGCTGAAGCCAATGTGAGTGCTTTTACTGACCTCAGGGAGAGCTGGATCAGGACAGCATCCAGTTCCACTGTAAGAAAAAGAGAATTAGACCACGTAATAAAAGCACTGTTAGCCTTTGCAGGACAGCATCCCTGCAGAATTATAATCACCTCTTCAGGTAAATTCCTTCGCACGTTTCCTCAACATCTGCCTTTAGACATGTCCACCTGAGCACAACCATTTCATGTTAGCACCACACAATTTAATGGAGTTGATTTCCAGAAATATTTGGTGACTCCCTGGCAGCCTTACAGTAACATATATTCCTGTACTTAAACTTCCATGGCTGTGCAAGAAAAACTGGAGTATGTGTAAGGAAATATTTACAGACACTCTGGGACTCACATTATGGTTTTGGACATATATGCATGGTTTTTTTTCCTCTGGGTTTAAAAAAGCTGTGTATAAGAGCACTACAAGATTATTACACATTGTAATTACACAGCCTAATTACATCTATGATTATATGTCTTTACACTAATTACACAATTAAATATTAGAGAAATGTTGTGAATGTATTTGAATCAATTAAAATATTTTCAAATCCACTGAGGCAAACGACTAATAGAAAACTATCAAGGGGCAGCAGGCAAATCTGCCAAATATGTGGTATGATGTCCCATTGGGTCCTATGATAAACCCCTTGGTGCTGTTTTACTCTCAGATGAACAGGAGGAAATGAGGAACATCACAAGTAAATGTTAAAAAGAACCATTCTGTGCTCCATGTACCTGGAGAAGAATATTGCAACACCTTCTATCACGGTTGCTCTATAGCAAAAGATTTATAGCCAATATCTGGTGCCAGTGTCTTGAGAACATGAAAAAGATGTGTCATTAATGGCGTGTGGATGTTTGTGAACATGTACACAGAGCAAAAAATTATAGAGTAGGGTTATAGCATCTGGACAAAAAGCAGCCAGTCTGTGGGATTTGGAGCCACCAGGGATGATGAAGAAGACAGAGACAAGGCTGGGCTAGGTGCCGGTGGCAGCTCCTCTGCAGTCAAGTTTGCCAGGGGAAGATGCTGGAGACCATCACCCAGGCAACAAAGCATGAGCACAGGTACAGGTGGACATCCGCTCTGTCATGGGATGTCTGGGTGTCCCTACAGTGAGGGAGGGTATTCAGAAGACACAAGGATGTCCCTACTGCTGTTAACAAGAGGCAAGGGAGCTGAATATTGCATGGAAAATCCCATTTTCAAGAGTACATCTGGCAGCCTAGTGGTGGGAAATTGCAGAGAAATCTGTTTCTAGCAGGCGTGCTTCTGCTGTTTGGAAACAGACTTAATTTTTTAGACTGTCAATGTAATATTTTCTGTAAGCACAAAACTCACTTGAGAACATTCTAAGCCCTGGGACATTTCCATAGTGAAACAGAATGTGTCCAGCTCATTTATCCCAAACGTTGCCAAGGAACAGCCCTGTTATTATCACTAGCGTAGACAATGCATAGCAAACAATAATGTATCTGGTTTGTCTTTATCTTACTTTATTTCTGTCTAAGCACTAAGGGATATAAATGTGCTAACAGGATTTGTGTATAGATTAACAGCACATCAGTTGCCTAACTGATGGAAAATTAAGCATAGGCTCGCAGCCCTGCCAGCAGTGAATGAGTAGGTATTTTTCTTGTTTGAGCCTACTTTGGGGGATCCCACTCCCAGACTTTATGTTTCTTCTTTATACGTGAAAGCAAGAACATTATTTAGGCTTTGATAAGCAATGTCTTCTACCTGCAGCATAACCATTAGAAGCTCAGCAGATGTGTTACATGAGATATATAACCCTTTCAAGCTCCTTTTTATCCTGACGGTACAATAAAACCTTCACACAAGATAAAGATAGTGAGTCTAACTTCCTTGGTTTTGTTCAGCTTCATGTAAATCTGTTCTGTTTGCAGTTCATTTTACAGTTTCATTCTCCATTCATTACATATCGTTATTTTAAAGCATCTGTTTCTGTGTCTCCCTGTATGTATCTCCCACTCCAGTCTGGGCTTTGCTTCTACTTTCCAGAACAGCAAGGCTGTTCTCTTCAAGAATCTGTTCCCCTTTCCTCTTCATTTCTCACCACTCAATCACATTTTAATAAACTTCAGAACACTCCTGCATTTTTCTCACAGTGACTAACATGCATCCCCCATCAGTTCAGGCAAGGTTCAGACAGCAGTACCCAACATGGTGTAGATATGGAGCCCATATGCTGATTTCAGGAACATCACACCACATCACACCAGCAATCTGATTACAGCTTTATTTCTCTTGGTCAACACTTCACACACCCAATGGGCCCACTCTGCTTCTCTCCCTGTTTGACTTGAGCAGAGACACAAGCAAACCAGAGCTAGCTTCAGGCTAGCTTGTATAGGCAGAAGGCTAAATGCGTGCATGAATAGATGCATCTGGATGCTGGATAATACTGGTGAATAGTTGTGTCTGCCACTGCTGAAAGTCTCACAAGGTAGCAGATAAGCCACAGCTATCTTCATTTGTCCTTGATTACAAGCTGCAATCACATTACCAGATAGCTGCAACATAGATGTATCTTCATTTGGGTTTGCCTTGCATCCCCAGTATGTCTCTTCTGCTATAGCATGGTCAGTAACAACACAGCCACTAGCACAGTTCAGGTGGGATTCAAATCCAGAAAATCCATCTACCTGTACATAGATGTTTACATGTGTGAGTTACCCAATATCTCGTGTCAAAGGAGATGTAGTCAGTACTTGTCAACGGAGAGCAGAGTGCAAGGTGAACTCATCCTTCATGGGATGCACATCTGGTGCCCATGTTCAAGTGCCTACTGCCATCTGACATTCCTGAGTGGATACACGAGCTCCATAGTGGTCTGGGGATAAGCTACCATCTGAATATACCTGTTTTCATCCAGTAGCTTTCAAAAGGGCCTGAACTGCTAGTTTTTATTAGATTCCTGTTTTTTAACCAGTTAATGAACACTACAACCTTCCTCCTGGTGTAAATGAAATGGAAATACAAGAGCACATCATCCAGTTCATCCATCAGAGAGGGGCAAACACATCTTCACATCTAGTTTGGGCTCCCCAGCTACAACTTTATTAATAAACTGTACACAAACAAGGGCTGAAACACTGTCCTGGTCATCCAGGCTGTTAGTGTCCTGTTGGTGCATTCCCTGGCCCAGTTTTGACTCACTTTGGATAGTAATGTCTGAGACAAGGTTTGGGAGATAACATGGCCCAGAGCTGCTAGATGCTGGGGAGAAGGTCACATTGGGTGGAGAGGGTTGGAGGGAGGCAGGGCTGGGGAAGCGAGGATGGATGCATGCCATGCTGTACCACTTGCCCTCAGGACTAGAGAGTGGGATGTGGCCTGGTTTTATTTACTGGTGCAGATGCAACCTTGGGCCCCAGCATGAAGACTTGCTCTGGCAGGTTGTGTGAATGCTGTGCATGCTGCAGTAGCCTCTGCTACTGGGGCTTTTCCTGTCATCTCTGCTCATTACCTATCCCAGCACCCTCTGGTAAATCTCCCTCTGCATCCACTACCTTACCACAGTAAATACACCCTCCATGTAGTCTAAATTCATCCCTCCTGCTGGAATTTACCTTTGTTTACTTAAACGACAGCACAACATAAACCTTAATCTGAAAATCCTCTTGACCTTGGCAGTTTTCAGAGTTTTTTCCTCTGCAGGGCTCCCAATGAGACAAAGAAAATAGTTAGCTTTTTGGGCAGGGGCAATAGGCATTGAAACCTGTAAATTATTAAGTGTGTTTAGCAGGTTGGCCTGGATTGAGAAAAGCAAATATGGCAAGTAGTTGGAAATAAAACCAAAGAGCAAGATCTTGTGCTTGCATCTACCTCACTGAAACACAAAGACATTTCATAAACAAAATGACATGTAGAAACCAAGTTAAATTAGGCATCAAATATATCTGATAATACATTGTTACAAAGAAAATTGGAGAATGAGAGATTTCAAATGGCAGTTCTTCAAATGAGAAATGAAGCACTTTGGGGATTCCTGTTTGCTGCGGGGTTTTTCTCAGGGGCAGGAGAGGGAGCAGGGGAGCATGTGACACCTTGCATCAACAACGGAGGTCTCCATCCTGCATCCTTCATGCAAACTAAATTCCTAGAGCCAATTTTTTAAGTAAACAGAGCAGGACCTTTCCTTAAATGTCTGCCCTCTGCTGAGTCATCCGTGCTGGAGGATGAGGTCCTCTCTTGGCTTGGAAGCAGCAATAGGATTAACACCCACTCTGTGGCTGCTCTCAGGCCCTCCTGCCGCCTGTTCATCCATCAGTGTCAGTTCTGCTTTTCCCCCCAGATTAGATTAATCTGTCATTCTGGAAGTGGTAGCTCAAACTATTTTCATACAGTATTGCTGCAAAGAAAATGTCTGAAGAACTTCTTTCCTCACTGACTTCTTGTACTCCTTTGTCCTGTGTGAGTGGCAGTGACTACACCAGGCTGAAACAAGACCAGATCCATCTGTGTGATTGCACCAATTTCAATAAAATCACACACTTGCCCCCTTTAGTTCCTGAGCACCCCAATGCAATTTCTTCAAGGATTAGACTGTGCTACTTACACAAACTGAACAGGTAAGCCTTCCATAACTTTACAAGGGAAACTTCGTCCCTGGCATCACATCAATCCAATTCGAGAGAAATTGACCCCCTGATATAATTGACCTACTAGCTAAAGCACTTTAATACAGTCCTAATTGAGTTAAGCTGTGTCAGTAGGCAAATAATGTGAAAAGTTCTGGCACCTGAATAACTTGTGGATACATGTTGTACATCTCAGTTGCACAGCCAAATTTGGAAAATAAGCTCCTCAAACCCCATGTCTGGCACTAGGTTTGGTTTCAACAGGTTACCTCAAGCAAGGTTCCCAGCCACTCCACTGCAGGTGATCTGTTTTCTCAGCATGTGACTCTTACAGAAAGTTCCAAATGGTTGCAGGCTGCCCGGGAAATCTGGTACTTGTGCAAGTGATTGTTAAATCGCACAGCAGACATCGGCGAGGCTGGCTGACATAAGAGGCCGCCCACCACTGACCTTTCTGCTTTTCATGGCTTAACAAGTGCGTTGTATGCACAGAGCACAGATACCATTGCTTCTAAACATGGTTAAAAATGCAGAAGAAATGAAAATGTTATGTGGAGACCTTTTCTGCCTGTTGGGACTCCTGCCAAGTGTGATATAAGCATTGTTGATTTTCTCCTTTCCCCAGATACATTTTTTTCCAGAAGAAACAAAAGAAGAACTTCCATTTTTATTTCCAAATAAACATAAAACCAAGGGGATGATGCTGCGTGTGTGCGCAGTAAAATAAAATCCAACTTTACTTTCTGTTAGAAAAACAATTTATGGCTTAAGAAATAGAGTTTTTCAAAGCTGTAACTAATTTGAATAGTATTAACTTAAATAAGGTTAGAAATTCCTTCCGTGTGGATAGAAAGATTATCTGTGAGGGTGAAAAATAAAGGCTGCTTACAAATAATGATGGATTTATTGATACTAATGATTTTTCTTTCTTAGACAAAAATATTTAAATTTAAATTTAGTTCACAATATTTGTCTTGTTTTTAATCCATTCACATACAAAAGCTAACAGCAGTCTAGGCACCTCGAGGCTATCTTTATGTGTGTATTTATTATTAATGTACATGATAGCTTTTATTTTCTTCTAATCTGTTGGCATTCAGGAGAAAATGCACTCAAACATAACAATTCTCCCCAGTTTGCAGGCAGAAAACAACAAGATTTTCTTGACATGAATTGGGGAAAGAGAAAACTTCTCTAAATAAATATTTAATAGCCAAAGGGCCAACGCTTACTTTGATCCCCTGTCATTGCTCAGACTGAAGTGAAGCAGAACTAGCCCCAAGTGTTCATAAGCCTTTGCATTCCAGGAAAAGAAAAAAAAATACACCACTTTGTGCTTTCTCCAACCGCAAACTAAAGGCAGAAAAACATTTTGCTCATCAAGGACAAATTGGGTAGATCCCAATCCACAGCAGTAAACTTGCAGCATTTGGGATCTGGGGATACGCAGATGCTGATGGCCTGTCCACAAAGGCTGCTTCCCCATTAATCTGAGCATCCAGGATCTCAGCCTTGCCCCTGAGAGGCAGAGCATGCCCATGTTCCCCTCCAAAACAAGAAAAAAAATATTAATAGGCTTAAAAGAGTAAGGAATTTTCTACTAAAGAAAAAAAAAAGCAACAATATTTCATGTGAGAAACACTTAATAAAGAGCAAATGCTTTGCACTGATTAGTCACAGAAATCTTCCTGCCAGTGTACGTTTATGCTGGCAAATAAATACAGAGGAGAAGGGAGGTTATGGAGGGCCTGGATGTGGGAAGTGACATTTCCGTGGCTGCCATCTCTGGATGTCACAGCTTCACCAAGCTCTCCACCCAGCTATGCACAGGACCATGCAGGGAGAGGGCTGCATTGAAACATGTTTGAGCTCCCTTGGGTAAATCCTGTCACCTCAGTTCAGAAGAAGGTGCCATATTGAAGGGGAGGCTGGGGCATGGGGTTTGTGACCTGGGCCAGTAGGACCTTGGTTTCTTTGTGCCTTTCTGCTCATCTACACTATTATGGATGAAATGCACATTCCCTGAAGTCTTACAGACCCCTGTTCTCCCTGGAAAGCCCCTTCCCTTTCCCTCTTGCTCTCACCAGGTGAGTGAGTGAGCTCTGCATTTCATCTCACAAGAAGGGGTCAGTAACACTGCAGGGGAGAAGAGAAGCCACTGACCCATGGGGAAGCCATGGGGAGGTGATGCGGCAGGAGGCATAGGGAAGTAATGGGCTGATGCTCATGGGACCTGCCAGTAACATAGACAACAGGGAGAGCAAAAAACGAATCAAGCTACAACTTGCTGCCAGACAGTAAGAGAAACACAGGGTCTCTCTTTGAAGAAGGTGTTTTATTCTTGCTTTGGTGTGTGCAAATAAAAGGTGAGTCCCAGCACAACCTGATGTGGTGAAAGATGTCTCTCCTCATGGCAGTGGGGTTGGACTAGATGATCTTTGAAGGTACATTCCAACCCAAACCCTTATAACTCTAGGTTTCTCAAGTTCTTTGATAAACGTTGGGTAGGGCAACAATGAATTGTAGTGTTATGGTTTCATCCCACTTGTGCCAGCAGGCTCCGTGTCATGAGAGTAGGGTTGACAGGAGTGAGCCACTGGCACTGGTGACCCTGAGCAGACCTTGGTGCCTGCTGGCCATCACTGCTCCAAGGGCAGATGCTGCAATGTGACCAGTCATGGGCATGCACAGATCTGGTATAACCAGAGCTGCAAGAGTGCTTCCTGCTTCTGCCTTGATTGAAAGCCTCTCACTGCTGCATAAATGGACTCACAGTGTTGCAGGGAACAGAAATCACCCGCAGCAGTAACTTCATTGCAGCTCTGCTGCCCCAGCTGTTTGCAAATCTTGATTTTATGAAGCCTGATCACTTCAGTGAATGACGTCTTGACCCTCATGTCCATCCATCACACAGAGCAATGTGTATGCCAACAGGAATATCCAGTTGGACAGTCAATGATTTAATAAGCTTTTCTTCCTACACAGAGTTTATTGATTTTCAGTGAGAGCAAAAGACTGTATTTGCAGAGTAGGTGTTCTGCAGCTCTTGTGTCCTTTCCTCATGTGTCCTTTGTCTTATTTCCCTCTGTATGATTTCCATCATCCCTTATTGCCACAGATATGATTCCTGCCATCCCTGTGCCTTGAAGCATCTCATTTTCTTTCACTTTGTATCTTGATTAATGTCTTTGTAAGTTTTGCTCTTCTCTATTTTACTGTGGAGTGGTTGCACTAAAGGCTGTTTTCTGTGGAAACCATTGGGATTTAGATTTTTAGGTTTTGTTTAATTGTTGTTAAATCAGCTGATTTAAATGTTCGCTTCTACCAGCCAGAATGCTGTGCACTGAATTGCTTGCAAATGTACACTTTGGGTCTAATTTGCCCCTCACTTCTGATTGTTTAATTAGGACAATTATAGAAAAGTCAATGGATTATACCACGGCCAAACTGGTAGAGGCTCACAATGGAGCCTGCAATCAAGCCTTTCAATTTTCTGTCAAATAACTAATTCTCCATCCTTTTGAAAACACATAACTGACTCATTAGTTCTACCATTCGTTACCCCTCTCTGCCTCTTTAAAAAGAAAATAATAGTCAGAAAATACTTCTGTGCTTAACCACACATTAGTGAGTAATATTGCTCAAGGAAGAGCTTTTTCCCTTGTAACTCTTGCATTGCCAGGAGCAGCTACAGCAGCTGCTTTCACTGGAAAGTCGTGGGAAGAAAATATGCAAGGAGTCCTGGAGGAGGGAATTTGGGTTAGGAAGAGAGCAAGATCTTAAATTTGTTACTATTGCATCATGAGACGAGGTAATTGCCTGCTGAGCATCCATGGGTGATCTGCAGCTTGTCAGTGGAGATCACTGTGTGGCAATCATTCATGAGCTGGAGGAAAGATAATCTCTCCAACTCATCCTTAAGGGTCCTAGACATGCAGTTGACATAACACAAGGCACTGCAAATTCAGTGACAGCCCCCATGTCTTTCTTCTATGAGGGCTGCTCACCATTGCTGGCACTGTTCAGATTTTTGCTTTTCTATAGTAACTGCATGGAGATTTTGATAATTTCCTTAAATGCTGAATAAAAGACTCTCGATCCTGGAAATGTCTAGAAGCATCATGATAGGGTGTTAGCATTCCCTCCGTATTTCCAGCCTAGCTCTCCTCTCACAAAATGCATTTTGTCAAACATAAATTAATGAAATCCTGAAACATCGTTCCATGATGCAGTAACGTTCCTGTTGCAAAGCCAAGTGTGGGAGTTAATTTTTGCCAGGATTTTGCCATGACACCAACAACTTAAAGGAATAAAAAATAGCTATAGTCAGCTTCAAGGAAGGTGGGGATTATTGTTTTGCCACAGGTGACATCTCACTCACCTTATTTTGAGCCTTTTAGCCCTGTTGAGTTCAATCCTGCCTGAATTGACTGAAAATATGATCATTATCCTGGAAACCGTTTGCTAGATGCAAAGGCACAGAGACAGCACAGTGTGGCTAGTCTGGGCTGCAGGATTGACTCACATACCGAGCATGCACAGGGCATCTCCACAGCTAAGGTAGGCATTTGAAGGATGCAGTTGCTCCACTGGGGAAAGAGTAATTTTTATATCTCTGTGGAAGATGGGGAGATGAAGACAGGAGGATACATATTTCAGTTAAGAAAAAGAATTGCATTTCAGATAGATGGTTCTCTCAGAATGAAGAGAAAGGTTGTTCTCCTCCATACCCCCCCAAGGAAGGCAATGCCCACTGGAGTTGTGTCAGCCTAGCTCAGTGTCCCAAGCTGCCTGCCCTGCCAGGGATGGGTATGAGCTGGGGTGATCACCCCTGCAGCAGCTCATTGTCATTATGTAGAGTTGGCTCTGCTCATTATGTAGAGCTTCAGTGAAGTTGGACAAGCAAGGGGTTCGTTGTGCTTCAAAGCATTTTGGAAACCCAAACAACCAGGGTTTTAGGAGTGAATCCCAGCACTGGTTCCTGGCATGACTGTCCTGCTGGAAGGAGAAAGAATGAAAACAAAGGCCTCTTCTCCCTGCACAGACCCCAGCTCCATGTACAGCGCTGTGTGCCTTCTGACGGCTCATACAGGATCCCAGAGTTGAAGCTGGAAGAGACAACTAGGTTTTATCACAGCTCTTAAAAATCTCACCCAGTTGTGCCCATACTGGGATGGACTGAAACACAGCACCTGTACAAGAAAATTCTCTCTTTCAGAAAAGCATCATGACATCTTCAGGTACTGCAGACTCCTTCCCTTCCCTAAGCACTTGTTTCCAACCCTCACTATTAACTATTAAAATATTTTACCTCATTTCCTCTTCAGATATATCTGGTTCCAGCTTTCAACCATTCATCTTCTTCCACCAGATTAAAGAGCTGTTTTCTCCCTGTGAAGATAGTTTTTTCACTGTAATCAAGACCTTTCTGTCTTCTTTTTGATAAGCTAGACAGATAGTCTCTTTAAAATCTCTCTCCGTTAGGTGCCTTCTCTAGTCCTTGGCTCACTTTTTCTATTTGTCTCTGCATCTTCCCCAGGTTTTCAGTATCTTCAGTGATACAAAGATACCAAAACTGCAGATAGCACATGCCTGGCAGCCTTGGCTTCTGCTCAGTCTCAGCATTCCCTGTTTAGCCATCCATGGTCTGCTTAACTTTCTCAGCTATTAGAGAACTTGAGGTTTCACCTTCTTGTTTGTCTTCTAAATCCTTTAGAGGAAAAATAGCACTCAACTAGAGCAGCTATTATTTCTTCTTTTGTGGCGTTTAACTCTATATTTGACTGTACTTAAGAACAATGGATCCAGCTGACCAAGCAGGTCTCGTATAGCTGCTCTCTCTTCATCATTTAAACATAACATCGATTCTTGTGCAAGCTACAGATTTTATCAGCCATGATCTAATGTAGCATCTGCACTGCTGATGAACAGTTGTAGGTCTAGAAACAATCTATATACATCCCTACTGAAAACACCCATTTTTAACAGTGGTGGCTCATTGTCAAATGATGCTCAGGGAAAAAGCAGTTCTTCATCTTTGTTTCCTATGTACTTTAGTAAGCCTATATAGTACTAATGTTATACCCTGCCATATCAAGTCAAACACCTTAGAAAGTCTTTTATATTGCATAAATCCACTTTTTTTATAAGCTAACTTGAAAGCTGGGGCAGTAGCAAAACGTTTGTCTGTGGGCTTCATTAGCACTGTGTTAGTTCAGCACCTGGAGGCAATCTCCAGCCATAATAGCAGAAAGCACTGCATGTGCCTATTTACCCTGGTGCCTTGCCTACCTTGCTAGCAGCATAATTAAAGAGCCAGTTCAAGAGAGTAACTTCTCCACATCAGTTCACTGAGAAAGTTATGACAGTGTTAGAGAGAAACAAATCTAATTTGTTAATAAGCATTTTTCTGGGCAAACACAAGCGTTTACTCAATGAGGATTCCCTTACCCACGTGGAGGGAGGACCTACCTGTAGGAGATTTTTATTTAGGTGTGAAAGGGAGAGTGTGCCCTCATACCCAAAACCTTAGCACCCTACAAATCTTAAGATGGCCAAAGGAGGCAGCCTTGGCTGGGAATGAGAACCGCAGAGGGGGATCAAGGCTTCATCCTCTCCTGGCCCTACAGAGGTCTCTGTGTGAGCTGTGAGGTGCCCCAGCAGACTATTAATTACAGTAGCCACCTGAGAAGATTTAATACAGTAAAAGGGAGGATGAACAATAACTCCCTTCCTGAAAGAGAAGGGTAGGAAACAACAGGGGGGCATAGAAACACTCTTGAGTAGAAGCTCTCTACCGCCTAGGAAAAGCTGAGCATTTCCTCTTCATTTTGTGTAGAGCTTAGCAGGCTTGCATTTCAAATGCATCCTGGTCTTTAAGTTTCCAGCATAGACGGTCCTTCTGTGTTGTATTGGCTTTTCTGGATTCCCAAGCTCAGGAACCCATCTTTCCCCCTATACTGCAAGCTCCTTACCTGTTACATCCTGCTTTGTGAATGCTTGAGGAGAGTTAGATCCCTGAAAGGTGGGTGCTACAGCCTCATGGCATGACCCTGTGACCACTCTGTGAATCTAACCCATAGGGCACTAACAGCCCCAGAGCATGAACCAGCACAGCAATGGTGAGATAGGCCTACACTGACATTTAGTTGTCAAGGTCTTTATGACTGATTTTCACTATCAAAACTCAGAAAAACTCCATCCAAATACCATTTATTTAGTATTTGGGTACTACTGTTCCAGCCAGAGGAAAGCTGGTCAATTTTGTCTGCTCTCAGAGTCAGGAACTCCTTAGGCAATGGTGCAGGTTGTCAAAAACTGCTGAACTGTTATGCTGAAACTTTAAAGGAAAAAAACACAACTAGAGGCAGAAAGAAGTCACAGAAGAATCCAGCCCACGTTATTAACACTGCGGATATTTGTTAGCAACTGCAAACAGGAGTGTGCAAAACACTCAGCAAAGGGCACGGCAGGCACGGCACTCAGTACAGCAGCTTGTCCGCTGCAGCCGCGCCGAGGCTGCCATCGGGCTGTGCCGCAGGGGCTCCTTCCGCACCCCACTGCTTCCTGCACTTGCTGGCTGCCAGCCCTCACCTCTTGATGATAAAGCAAATTTTAGGATTCCCTTTGTTTAAAGCAGTTGTTAAGGCTGCAGCGGTAACCGGCTTTCTTCAAAGAAATAGGTGAAGTCTAGACCTAAGGCATTCCCGCTGAGCTGGATGCAAGTTTTGGGTTCCTTTGAAATCTGCCTCTTTCATTGCAGAATTTCAGACTAATAGTTCTTTCTTCTTCAGCCTTTCCTGCTGGGATAAGGACTTTTCTCCATTCACATGTGTCAGTGATGCGGCTGCTGTGGGGCTGCAAGGAAGAAAGTGGTGCAGGAGGGTGGCAGGGGCTAACCTGTTTAAAAGGAGTTTTGGCAAACCCAGTTTGAACTGTCTTGAATGTCCAACGACATTAATTCCTGTGCTGAGAAGCTTAATGCACCCAATATCATCAGCTTCTTTCAATAAAGCTGGTCCCAGCATCCAGCAGAAAGGAATGACAAGGCGCAGCTCTTCCATCCTGTGAGAGCATCCCCCCAGCCCTGGGGTGGCCCCTGGCCTGTGTGTGTTGAAGCACAATCCTGCAACCCCACCGACAGCATTTCTCCTGGGTCGCTGTGGCTCTGTGCTGTCCTGACTGGTTACGTGCCCAGCAGTGCTGGGGTGACCTTTGCTGCCCTGCTCTATGGAAGCTGTTCCACTTTTTTATAAATATCTCAAAGTTCCCTGCATGGGGGAACTGAAACTAGAGCTTCTTCCCTCTGATGAGAGGAGTAAGAACAGCTGCTTTGAGTCAGCCCCTTTGGTCTGCAACCACTGGCTGTTAAAAGAAGGATATTTTCCTTCTGCACACAGGAGGTGCTTGGGTTATAGTTTCTCTGAATGCTTTATGTTGCAATTTTGCCTTTGAAATACATACCTTTTAGAAGCCACTCTAAATTCTGATTATGTCTCTGTTTCTCCTGAGGAGATGAGGGAATGCACTACCTATGTCCAAATTACGGAGTTAGCTACCAAGGTGCCATACACATGCCAAGCAGGACGAATAGTGGGAAGAGGAGCATGGGAGCAGTTTGCAGCCATTGCTGTATATTTTACTCCTGGCACTGTTAGCAAATTAAATTGCTGCTTGCAAGGGCAGCGGGGAAGCCCCTGAGGAAATGCAGACACAAGGAGGGAGCAGGAGTAGCTCTGACACACGAGGTGGCTGGCAGCTCGTGACACTCAGCACTTGTTCCTGCCCATGCCAGGATGTGGTTTCAGGGGGTGCTGCCCATCGCAGGGTTGAATTTGGGTCACCACTTCTCTTTGAGCACTTTTAGTGATTGCCCACCATGTTTGCTAATAATTGCTCAATATGGGGGAATTTACAGGCTGCAAGTAGAGAAGGTGCTTGGCTGTGATTAGAGAGGTGGCTCACATGGTTTCTGGGTCCCTGGCCCTGTGCAGCAAGATGCCAGTGCTGAATAGTGCTGGCAGTTCCCAGCTCCTGATGAAGAGAACAGAAAAGCTGGTGGCCTCCAAAACACAAAGTGCTGGATGGATGTTCAAAGAACCTGCACTTGGATAGAGCAAGGAAGGTACTTGCCCTGTGCAGAAGTCCCTTCCATTGGCCATGCTAGCCAGAGGAGGACCACGACAGTAATGTCAGCTGGAAGACATTTGTTGTCATGGGGTGAAAACTCTCTTGAAGTTAATTACAATGGCCCTAATATTACAGCTACAAGTGGCATTTATCCAGTTTTCATCTAAATGAGTCTGGTCCTGCTTAATTGTGATTCCCATTTTGTACTAGTTTGAGATCCAAATCTGACTCTTTATCTAGTGTGCTGCATACTGATGGTTAGAAGAATAGCCTGGTTTTGCAAGCGAAAGTTACACTGAGACACTTTCCTTGTATAATAATTTTGCTTTAGAAACTGATTACTCACGATTTCTATCAGATCTGAACTGCGGATATCTGGGGGAGTGTAGCACTGGGATATTTTAGATTGAAATCTCTCTGCTATCCGTTCTACTGCAGCTCTCTTCCAAAGTAGACTTTATGTTATAAATTACTTTATAGATTTGTAAAGCATGACATAGGAACATTATATACCCTTTAAATGCTTTAAAATTAATTTGTTCTTGAATGTGTCTATGTATGAATGAATTTGACATAAGCCTTTCAATTTTATGCTTCACTACAGAAAGTGTACGAAGTACAAACTGTAAATCAACCACCACGCTTACTGAAATGACTACTCAGCTGTGAAAAGAGTCTGCCTGATATTTAAAGGAGATTTAGATCAAAAATAATGTGTACAAGAGAGCTGACATACAGCCTTAAGGCTTTCTAACCTAAAATAGTGAGATGAGTGAAACAGCATCAGTGTAATTCTTCAGGCTAGGGCTGAGGAGATCACAGGGAGGCAGTTGAGATAATAATATTGTCTTGACCACCGTGTTGGTGGAGCTGAAGGAGTCACCAGCAGCCCTTCTGCATGTGCAGGTAGGGCTCACAGACATGGGCTGTCATGGAAAGTGCTGGTTTCAGTGTGCATGACTAATTGACGTTGAGAGGTAGTGAGCAGCATTTAGCAGCAACATTTTTAGTTCTCTTGTTAATTAAAACGTAGCAATTCTAGATGAATTTGGGTCACTTCAGCAATAGTTTAACTGGATAAATAGTTTGGATCTTGGTAGTTGTTTCTCTTTTCCCTCCCAGGTCACTGGTGATGGTGCAGGACCTGTGGCTCTAGACCTCCATTCCCTGGGAGAGAGGAGCCATCCATTACACTGTCAGGAATTTTTGAGAAAGGTGTCTGAAGTCTTTTAATATGATTTAATTTGTTGTAAATGGCTTCAATGGCTATTGCCACCAAACTAAAAACCAGTGGTGCTGTGTCTCAACTAAAGGCTGTACCAGGCTGCAGTGTCAAACAAACATACGGTCTTCCTCCTCTCGACTGCTGAGCATTTGTACAGTTGCAGTGAAAAGTAAAAAAGGACTGATGGAGAAAATCTTATTTCAGGTGACCTCTGGCTGGAGCTAGGGAACAGCACTGCTAAAAGAATGGCTTTGGCTCTTATCCCTGCATGTAGCAGAGTGTGGTTTTGACCTCAGTGAACAGCTTTTCCATTGAGTACCAGGTCAGGGAAGGAAAGCTGCTATATCTGACTGTTGTGCTTTGTGATGCCTGGCTTTTTATCCTCTGCTTTTATACCACGTACATCAAATTGTGGGGTTTGCTGATATGAAATTCAGTTTTTTAGGATTGCATTTCAGAAGGTTGACAGATTTTTTTTTACTTGTTCTGCTGCTGAACCAAATAAAAATCAATGATTGTTACAGCTGCCATAGTGAGAACCCTCTGCTCATGCTGCTGTGGCTGATGGTGGGAGTCTAGGGAGACCCGAAACAAAAGCAGTAATTTAAAAGGGAAAGAAACTAAAAGGGACCTCACCCAAGTGCCACAGAGATAATAAATATTGAGATCCCCTCTGACTTACTGGTTCAGCAAAGAGATCTTTGTCCTGAATGTCACAGGTAAGTTTAGTATCTAAGTATAAGATATACAACTTAGAAGCAAACCCAAACCTTTTGATGGGGGAAGTAACTTCAAGAACAGATCTTTTAAAAGTCATGAATTGACAATAGTAACATGAAGGCATGAAAACTGAAGATGTGATTAAACAGATAAAGTGCAAAGTTCATTGCTTCTCTAAGAAGACAATGTAAATGTTTCGCTCAGAAAAAAGATGTAAAAAGTACATTTTTTCTTTTCAATAGGATGTTAAATGTTTTGATCCTATAATAACAGGCACAATGTGGTGCTTTTATTCCATAGTTTAAGGATGTTTAATAGATTAGGTAATGGAGGTTCCAGCACCCCTGTGTTGTGTGACTTAGATACCATCCCTAACATATTTTCCACACTAAAGAGATACTTAAATGAAAGTAGCATTATGACTAATACCCAATTCCTACTAAAAACCCAACAATGCTTTTTATACAGGCAATTAATATTATTACTACTAGTTATAGAATCACAGAACCATAGAAAAGTTAGGGTTGGAAAGGACCTTAAGATCATCTAGTTCCAACCCCCCTGCCATGGGTAGGGACACCTCACACTAAACCATCTCACCCAAGGCCTCATCCAACCTGGCCTTGAACACTGCCAGGGATGGAGCATTCACAACCTCCCTGGGCAACCCATTCCAGTGCCTCACCACCATTACAGTAAAGAACTTCCTCCTTATATCTAACCTGAACTTCCCCTGTTTAATTTTGAACCCATTACCCCTTGTCCTGTCACTACAGCCCCTAATGAAGAGTCCCTCCCCAGCATCCCCCAGCATTCCTATAGGCCCCCTTCAGATACTGGAAGGCTGCTATGAGGTCTCCACGCAGCCTTCTCTTCTCCAGGCTGAACAGCCCCAACTTTCTCAGCCTATCTTCATACGGGAGGTGCTCCAGTCCCCTGATCATCCTCATGGCCCTTCTCTGGACTTGTTCCAACAGTTCCATGTCCTTTTTATGTTGAGGACACCAGAACTGCACACAGTACTCCAGGTGAGGTCTCACAGGGGCAGAGTAGAGGGGCAGGATCAGCTCCTTCAACCTGCTGGTCACGCTCCTTTTGATGCAGCCCAGGATACGGTTGGCTTTCTGGGCTGCAAGCGCACGCTGAAGCCGGCTCATGTTCATTTTCTCATCAACCAACACCCCCAAGTCCTTCTCCGCAGGGCTGCTCTGAATCTCTTCTCTGCCCAACCTGTAGCTGTGCCTGGGATTGCTCTGACCCAGGTGTAGGACCTTGCACTTGGCATGGTGTCCTGGGTTCAGCAGTAGCAGTCATTTTTCTTCGTCATGGTAGCTGGTGCAGACTTCCAGCCTGAGAACAGTGTTGGTGAAG
Source organism: Pezoporus wallicus (assembly GCF_028554395.1). Taxonomy (NCBI): domain Eukaryota; kingdom Metazoa; phylum Chordata; class Aves; order Psittaciformes; family Psittacidae; genus Pezoporus; species Pezoporus wallicus. The sequence continues at coordinate 923,986 of NW_026640165.1, forward strand.
CCGATGTTTTCAGTTGTTGCTAAGTGATGTTTACCCTGACCAAGGACTCTGTGAGGCTCATGCTCTGCCAGGGAGGAGGGGAAGCTGTGAGGAAGCAGAGACGGGGTGCCTGACCCAGGCTAGCCAAGGAGGTATTCCATACCACAGCACGTCATGCCCAGGGTGGGGGTAACTGGGAGTTACCCAGAAGGACACGGGCTTCTGGGTCAGACTCGTTTCTTGGCCGGTGGTATTGTATTCCCTTCATTATTTTCTCTTATCATTGTTGTAGTTGGTAGTAGCAGTGGTGATTTGTTTTGTACATTGGTTGCTGGACTGTTCTTGTCTCAACCCATGGGAGTTGCACTCTTTCAGTCTTCCTCCCCGTTCCTCCAGGAGCGGGGAAGGGGAGAGCCCCGGGGAGGGGGAGCCTCGATTGCTCTCAGCCTGGCACCACTCACTGGGAATGAGTGAACAAGCTGTCTGTCTAGGGTTTAAACCACGACACATGGTTAAACTTAATAAGCTTGGCATCAGCCCACCTCACAAGTGTGTCAAGGTCCCTCTGGATGGCATTCCTTCTCTCCAGGATATCAACCGAACCACACAGCTTGGTGTCATCGGCAAACTTGCTGATGGCGCACTCAATCCCACTGTCCATGTCAGCGACAAAGATGTTGAACAAGACCGGTCCCAACACCGATCCCTGAGGGACACCACTCGTTACTGGTCTCCAGCCGGACATTGAGCCATTGACCACAACTCTTTGCGTGCAGCCATCCAGCCAGTTCTTTATCCACCGAGTGGTCCATCCATCAAATTGATGTCACTCCAATTTAGAGACAAGGATGTCATGTGGGACAGTGTCAAAGGCTTTACACAAGTCCAGGTGGATGACATCAACTGCTCTACCCCTGTCCATCAGTTCCGTAGCCCCATCATAGAAGGCCACGAAATTGGTCAGGCAGGATTTCCCCTTAGTGAAGCCATGCTGGCTGTCAACAAGCACCTTGCTGTTTTTCATGTGCCTTAGCATGCCTTCCAGGAGAATCTGCTCCAAGATCTTGCCAGGCAAGATCCTAGTACATAACTAACATAACCACTACTATTAATAGCTGCTGGCTTTAAAAATGTTGTTGGGGTTTTGGGTGTTTCTATTCTTCAAGGTCAATAAGGAAACCTTTTCTCCAAATGTTTTCATTAAAAATATGACAGAACTATTAATATGTGGTACACTTCTCAGCTCTGCCTTGCTATTAACCTCCTCTCAAGGTGCGCCAGGATCCAGGCAGGTGCACTAGGCAGTCCTCTGATGCAGAAACCAAGTCAGTGCTCTCCCTGCTTCTCTTGTCCATCCCTTTTCCATCCAGAATGTGTGAAGGAGAAAAATGCCTTCTCCTCCTCCCTGCAGACTCCACAATGAAGGTAGGTCTGGCTCTAAAGTGCCGGTCTCTATCCAGCAAAGCTTTTAAGCATGTGATTAATCCATCCCCATTTAGACAAGTGCAGATGCAGCTACATTTTGCCGAGTGAGGCCTGGGAGCATACACCAGGTAAGGCACTTTAGTAAGTGCTTTGGTGAGAAAGGATGGGCAGCTGATAGGGGAACAGGGCAACAGTGAAGAGGAGAGAGGGAGGACAGCTCCAGTGGCATCAGGGCAGTGGGAGCGAGGAGGGCTGAGAGTCAGGCCATGACTCAGGAAAGCCCACTTCTATTTCAGTGCTTTTGTTGTCTTCCATGTCACCTTTTCTAAGTCACTTCACTGTGCCATTAGAGTTAATAACAGTGACCTTCTTGACAATATCCTGAGATTTACACACACGAAGAGCACATTGTGAAAGCCAAGCGTTAATGATGACATCTTTGGTGAAATTACCTGGCTTCAGTGGTAATTTCCATTATGTCTCTAGAAGTTGTTTAAAGTCCTTGATTCTCACCTTGGGGACACAGCTGGGATTTCACGAGTGTCTTCCACTGCTTCACACATTCACAGTCAGGATTTGCCCCATCAGCTCAGGGACATAAAGGAGACACAATGGCAAAATGCTCAGTTCATGGGCTCAGACTAACTCTCCAAACACTGTGGGCAGATATAAGGGCAGGCAAGAGAAAGTAAAGCACAGCCCTTGTGCTAGCAGTAAACTTTTCATGTCAAAATCATGGGATCCAGCATCACTGCCCACAGGTAAAATGTCAGCTTTCTGGCAGTGTTGTTTTCAAGAATGAAAACAACTGTATGGATGGGAAGGAGGGTGAGATTTCTGTTGCTGGGAATAAAAATAAGCCAATTAATGAAAGAACAGATAGGCTGAAGAGGACAGACTCATTTCAAGATTATTATCCTTAGATTGGATATAAGGAGGAAATTCTTTCCTGTTAGGGTGGTGAGGCACTGGAATGGGTTGCCCAGGGAGGTTGTGAATGCTCCATCCCTGGCAGCATTCAAGACCAGGTTGGACAAGGCCTTGGGTGATATAATTTAGTGTGAGGTGTCCCTACCCATGGCAGGGGGGTTGGAACTTGATTATCTTAAGGTCCTTTCCAACCCTACCTATTCTATGATTCTAAGAGGCACTCAGCACTGCCAGGGGCTGAACCCCAGCTCAGCAGAAGAGAGCAGGGCACAAATCCAGATGTTCATGTTGTCCCAAATCACACCCTCAGAGTACTCCTTGATAGCCAGGCAGCCTGTCACTGAGACTGCTGCTTATCTTTGGTACATGAGCTGTTAATTCACTAGTATGTTTGAAGCACCTGACAAAAATGTCTCTGATGACATCAATTTGGAAGCCCTTCTTCTACAAAATGCTTCAAAGGCAAGTTTCTTTTTTAGTAGATGTACATGCCCAAAAAGTGCTAAAGACTGTATTGTTCAAGACAAATGTATGAATTGCTGTCATCTAAAATAAGCAGCTAGTGCAGTTTGATGTACAGCAGAAACTTTCTGGATGCTACAAAAATAGCCCCCTGTATTAATTTGACAGGTCTAGCCCCTACAAAGGTGTACAAAACCTTAGCACTAGCAAATGCCTTCTGATAATGCTTTGCTGAGTCACTACATCACCAGCCCCTGACAGAAAGCCTTCATCTAAATATATAATATAGACTTCACTAATTGCTCTGATGTGTAAAATAGGGCATGTAAGGATGATACGGGTTAGAGGGTCTGGTCTGTGATGTTTAATTATAAGCTACGAAATCTCAGCATCATAAAGATTGTTTCCAACAGTGCTCTCACAAGGCTTCTTACATCTCACTGCAGGATGTCTGTGGCTGTAACTCATAAAGCACTTTGCTTTTCCCTCAGGAATAGGAGAATTTCATCTTAAGAAACAAATTAAGCAAATACTTTCTGTACTAAATATGCTTAACCTAAAGCTTTCTCCCTATTATTTCATAAATGCTTTGAGATTATAGAGGCTCAGCTAGCTTAGTAAAGATGAATTGCATGTGATCCAGGGAATACAGCCATTGCATTAGTTATTCTTCCTTTCCATTACATTAGGTTTTTTGTAAATAGTCTGCACGTTTAGTCAATGGAGACTAACTGAGAAGACAGGGCATGCTTTAGTGTTGTATCGAAATCTGTTCATTGCCATAAGCAAGAAGTCATCAATATTTCTAGATGAAAATTACTAGTTGCGATACACATAATGGAGAATTTTACTGCAACCAATAAAAAATCTAAAAGAATATTTTGTTACTGGGTAAAAACAGCAATATGCAGATTTACAGCTGTGTAACCAAGTGCATAATTCACCCATGTATAAAATACTTTGGAAGAAAGGATTTATAACAAATCTGATTACTTTTTCCTAAGTCCTAAATTCAAGGATCCAAAAAGACAAGAATCTCTTTAAACTACCTCTACACATCTAAATAAAAACAGTCAAGTCCTCACATCAGTTATTCCACTGTAAATATGTACTTTCTTCATTGACTTTAATAGATTTTTTCTAAATTCACAGTGGTAACAAAACAGTTACCACTGCCCCAGACAGCTGATTTATATGCCAAATAATATGGTGGAGTAAATGCCACTTGCAGCCAGATCTATCAGCTTTGCTGATACAATCACAGAGATTCAAACAGGATCAATCAAGTCAGCAGCATTCTCTCAGGCAATGTCTACATTAGCAGCAGGAATAGTGCTGTGGGGTGAAATAACTTGTCCTGGGGACCTGATGTCTGTTCCAGCAGCGCGGTGGAGGGAGGATGTTATTCCAGCCAAGTTCCTGCTTGGCCCTACAGGTGTCCATTATTAGCTGGAACAAGCACACTAAATGAGAAATTCATCTCAGAAACATTCTCCTGATCCCACTGAAACATGGATATGGGGACAGCCCCAGACTGCCCCAGGTCTGCCAATATTTCATGCACATTGTCACAGTCTATTGAAGAAAAGAGGCTGGGAATTGATCTTCCCAATTCACTACAAAGTGCTGTCATGCCCATGACAGATCTTGTTCAGGAGACAGCCACCAGCTATATACACTTAACCTGCTTAGAAAGTATATAGCAGGTTGTATGTTTTGGGGTATAGACAGATGCAGAAAGTAAGGCTTGGTGAAAGGTATGTAGCTTGATGAAAGATGCCAAGGAGGAACTCAGGAAGGACAAGAGAAAACATTGTTTGTTTTCCAGTTAAGGGCCAGAAGTTATTCCTGCTGTGGCTACATGATACTTACGTACATATGGAGGGGAAACAGTCCTTGACCTAACTAAAATGGTGGCAGAAAAGTTTCCTGTGGAGAGGAGATGTTGCCTGGGACAACCAGATTGCCCAGGAAGCTTGAGCAGTGAGGTTGGCTCTACTTATGCATGTTTTACATTGACTGGGTGATAATTAACCCTTCATCTCCTTGGGAATGGTAAGCCTAAACCAAGGCTGTTGGGACTGGCAATAAGTGCTCAATCTCCCCTGGGTCTTCTCCACAGCATCCCAGGGGTGGGACTACACATCCCATGTCCCTTGGTGGCTGCACGTCTGGTGTGTCCCATGGAGCAGGATAGGCAGGGACATCCTCTGGTGATCCTGGGGAAAGCTCATGTGTCTGGGGAAAGGCAGACAGGGAGCATAGGAGCCTTCATCAGTGTTTTAATAGGGTCTGGGTTTTCCTTGGATATTTCCCAAGTATATCCAACCGGTGTAATGCTGCTGAATTGTAATGGCTGTTGCCTAATCTGCATGAAACAGCATCAGTTCTATTTAACCAGGATATACAGGCAGGAGGTAGAGGGGCATGCACGATTACATTACTACAAATTCTGATTTCTCTTACAATGCAGAAGGATCAAAATAAAACAGGAGAAAAGTTAAATGATGACAAAAACATTTGTTCAATAAGCTATTTTACCTCATTTTTTCCAGCAGTATAAATGAGACAGCTACTCAACCAGTGTGCATATCCCTCAGCACCTCTGTTTTTTCCATGTTTCATTGCTGAAATAATGGTAGAAGGAAAGCCAATGGAGGCATTGAAGTACCAGCATACAGTCACAACTTCCAAGAATGATAGGAATCCAGCAAATTATTTAAACATACATATGTGTATACACACAGAGACATACAGAGACTTTTCTTACTGCCTACTGTGAATCTTTAGAAAAGTTAATATATTGATCATTTTCACCAAGGACGTGCCAATCATTTAATCAGCACATTTACATATTTCCAGGTACTGTGTCTAATTTCTCTGCTGTATTTTACAGTTCATCCGAATTAGACCCAGCTAGAAAATGCAACTCTGGTGTTATTATGGCTATTTGTGATTTCTATGTCAAATCTACTTTAAAGTTCTCCAATTTTTTTTTTAAAACGTGTTTCAAGCAATAGTGGAACTGTTGGGCTATGTTCTTAGTTAAGAAATGGTTCCTTAAAGATAGTGTATCAAGTGCTATCTATTTTGGCATCTCCTTTGAGGCTCCTTTCGAACAGCAGAAGTTTAGGCCAATTGATTGCTCTGCCACTGCCTCAGGAAAGATTCTTGTTTCTTCCATTCTTGTTACAGAATTTTAGCTGTTCAGTAGTATATAAAGGAGTGCAAGTACACATTTTTTTCTTGATACAAATCCTTCACTTACAGGTGACTTTTAGTATCTGTCCTGATCAGACACAAAGGGTTTATACGCTTATCAAAGTACAGTGAATTCACAATCCTTTCAGATCCAAAGTATCTCTAGGTTCTCTTGGGCTTTCTCAGGACATCATGGGCACAAGATCTCACTGGAGCAGTCTTCTGTGGGTGCATAATTAAAAGCACAATGCATGGCTGCCCTTAAGATCTAAGCCATTAGGAGAGTTTGTGCATATAAGGATGGTACCTGTGATTTCAGAAGTATATTCAAAAGTGATGAGCAATCAGTAAGATGATCAGCAAGATTTAGATGCATTATTTTTTATTACTATAATTTTTCATTTAGAAGAAAGACTTCTGTAGATCTGTACATACTTGATAACTGATGTATCTTTATCTTTAACCTAATTTATTGTTCTCATTTATGGTTGATTGCTTTTTGATTTTCCATCTTCATTCCAATATTTTGGAAGTAGCTAGATTAACACAGTGATTAGAATTGCCCGCTGATCAGAAGATGTTACTGGGAGTTTTGATTCTGTCATGACAGGAAAAAAATGCAGTAAGACACAAAACTTCTTTGCTTTTGTGTTTGTTTGTTTATGTTCTGTCACTATCTATCCTATGTTAATCCTAGTTTTTTCATCTGCCTCCTTAGTAACCCATTGAATCAGTCACCTGGCTTTCAGAAAGTTCCCTTTCTAGATAAGCTGAGACGGAAGCCTGAACCATTCACACTCTCCACACTACCGCCAGTAATGAGATTGTTTACAAATTATACTACAATGTGCAAGATCTCATTTGATTATACCTTAACTATTCTGTTTTTCCCTCCCTACCTCACAGATGATGGAAATGCTTAAAACAAGTTAAGGTAGTATGACACAGACTAATGTAAGTGTGAGCATGGCATCCAGGGGACAAGCTGTGAAATGTTTGCGTGCTTCTGCCAAAATACGTTGTTGCATGGCTTTCTGCTGTTGTCTCGTGTTTCTGATGTTAGGCAGCATGTCCAGCAACATGTAAGCGTCTTGTTTGATATTTATATTCCCAGCTTTGGTTTCGTATAGTTTTAATAATGCGCCTTCTTCAGTAGCTTGTGGCAGCTGCTAGTGGCAAATCTGCAAGCTGTGTGTGTTATTCCTAAGTAATGTTCGGAAGTACCTGCAAGGATCAGGGCCCCATTGGATGTGGCTGTTTAGAAATCCATTGTAGAAATGTTGAAGTGTGCAGTTCAAATGGGTCAGAAACAGCACTGACACTTCTGTGCTTGCAAGTGGACAGCAGCAGCTTCCAGTTTGCCTTTTCTAGAAGTCAAGCCTAGTACTAGTGCAGCTGGCTGCTGTGTACAGCTCTGCTACCCACATCTGCTTTTGTAATGTGAATGCTTCATGATGACTCTGTTGTCAAACTCTTTAATTCATGTGACAGATGACATACTGGAATTAAAAATATTATGTTTTCACAGTACTCTGCTAAAAAAATACTACTGTGGGCAAAAACAATGTTCTCCTGTGTTTATATGCTTGTTCAGTCTTAGTGTATGTGATACTTATGAAAGTGAGACCAGCCACAGCATCTTGAAGCATACTTTCCAACACAGGTCTTCTGGTGCTGCCTGGTATTAGTTATTCCTTGCCTAGGTTTCAGTTCACTATATGCCACTCATGTTGGAAGTGCACTGTAGATTTTTGTCATGAGGATGGTCAAATATTGATGAGGTTGCCAGTGATGTAGTGTCATCTGCATCTTTGGAGATACTTAGAACTTGGCTGGACATGACCCTGAGCAGCCTGCTCTGGTTGGACCTTCTTTGAGCAGGGAATTGGAATGCGTGACCTTCAGAAATCTCTTCCTACTTACGGTGTATGATTCTACAATTTCATGACTGTACGGGTGGGGAGTAGAATGAAGGCACCAGAATAACTTTCCCTATGCTGTAAACTATCATTCAGTGACGATTAGTGTTCTGGTCACTGCTTCACTTTTTATGAATAATAAAATAGAGATTACCAAATGTTGGTTACTACTCTCAGTAGACCCACTTCACCCACATGCAACTGAGCTGCAAAAATAGGTATTTGTTGTAAATTCTTACCATGCAGTAAAAATATCCCTTCACTCCATTACACCCACTGCTGTGTGAGAACAGGATGACTTCTGAAACGTATCTGCTTCTGAATTACTGGAGCTATGCCAGCTGACACTGACAGCTGTCTATGTGATGTTTTTATAGCTCTTCTCAAGTTTCCCATGTAAGATCCCTGCTTCTGTTCCAAAGACATTAATGATTAGACTGCCAGAGCTGAGAAAATCCACCTGGGAAGCAAGGTCACCTTCACTTCTCAGTTACAAAGGAAAACACCAGGCTATGGAGGATGTGGAAGTCCTAATTAACATCTATGGCAAACTCAAAGCAAGGGAAAAATAGAGCTGGGAAAATAAGTGTCTACAGAAGTAAGATTGTTTTTTGAAGCCATTTCATAAGAAGCCTGGATGCTGTATTTTCAAACATGGTTAGTGCTGGGGAGGGGTTGCAGAAAAGAAAGCGAGTTAGTAACAGGTTTATGATTTCCCTGCCTCCTTCTCCTTGGTGAGCTCCTGCCAGCAGCCAGAGTCTCTAACACTTCACTGAAGCCCCAAGGCAGGAGCGCTGTAGATCTCTGTTCCCACCATGCTCCTTCTTCAGCTCGGCCCTTCGCTCCCCAGGAAAAGTGCTTCCTCGGGAAGCTGAAGCCATGACACACACACAGAGCCTTACAACCTCCCACCTCCTCCCCTTGCTGGCAGGACACTCACCTTCCCCCATCCTGTGCTGCAAAACAAAATGACAGCAACATCTACTCACACTTGTGTGTGGTAAATGGATGTCCCACACCATTTTTATAGGACCCAGCTCACAGATCTGGGGGCACTACTTGAGGCTCCTGAATTTGCCTTTGAGTCTGGCTGCTCTCTGCCACTGTGACAAGAAACAGCCCATCTTCCCAAAGCAACCAATTAAGAATTTTTGCTCCCATTCTCTTCCCCTAAACTGCTAATAGTCTGGAGTTCAGATCCCCTGAATTTGAGTAATTCCTCTGGTTGCCACCTCCCTCCTCCCAATTCTTTAACCCCTCTAGAGGATTGCTGCAACCAGCCATCTCCCAGACACCCGTATCTGGCAGAGAACTGCTGAGCCATGCAAAGTTTCAGACTATTCATTTGTTTCACACTGATCTCCTCAATCAGGTTTCTGTGGGTTCTGTGTCAGCCCAGTGCCACTGGAATAAACCCAGTTTCCCTACTGATTTCCCTTGCATGGCAGGGATGCCTTCAACTCAGTTCTCTTATTTTACAAGTGTGAGGGAGCAGTCCATAAATGATAGCGAGTATTTTTGGTTTTCGGTGCTCACATGTGGCTAGTAGCACCTGCAACCATGTTTTAAATTCTAGGAAGAAATATGCAACCCAGATGTGATGAACAAAAATCCCACAGCCTTTCCAGCAGTAGGGAGAGTGAAGCCTAAGGGTATCGTGAGCTTTGAGTGGTGGAGAGCCTTAGGGACAAATTATTCAAACACATCAGAAGTGGTACTGGTGCAATTAGCCTACCTTAGGACAAGGAGTGGTCTGCATGACCTCCTGAAGTTATCTCCTCCTGTGTTTTTGTGTGATTCTGTTATTTTAAATGATGCTAACAGCCTCAGCCACAAAATTTAATCACTCTTCTAAATTGCACACACATACAAACATCTGTGACTGGGACACAAATTCTCTGGTAAGAGAGGACAGAACTGAACACTGTTGAATGTCACATTCTTGCACACATACACCCAAGGGTGTAACTCCACTGTGCACTGCTTGTGCCTGTTGGTGCATTACACACTCAGGCAACTCCAGCAGTGTCCACAGAGCCATCATGGCCCACTGGATCATGCTCTCATATGTTCCTCTGCAAACTCTGCTGTCTTGGCTGGCTTCCTTCTTGGATTCTCAGCGCATCCTGCATCACTAAATCCTGTACCACAGTTGCCTTCTCCAGTTATATTCTGAGCAAATTACAGGAATAGTTTTTCTACTGACTTACAGAACAGTTTTATCTTCCATATGAGGGTTAAATCCTCAGAAAATTATCCACAGACTGCCATCATTGATTAACAGCGTCTCCTACAATTTCATTCAGCCCTCAGCCACACACATTTCTCACCAGTGATCACTGTGCAGCTCTCTTGCCTGCTATTCAGTTTCCTCTGTTCCTATGTTTAGATACTCCCTGCACCACAGAGTTAGGCATGCCCTCATCTCAACATTCAATGTTTCATGCCTTAATCCCTGGCAGTCCTTTGCTGCTAGATAGTTATGCTGGTCTCTGTCATCTCCACACGATCTTCTATCCCAGTATTTCCACTTGTCATGCTCACTCAAGCTGCTGTTGCAATGCCACCTTTGGGGTTCTGGGATCCATCCACAGCAAAAAAGGTAACACACCATGTCTTCCTCTGCTTCCATCTGCTGTTGTAAGCTATGTGCTGATCCCCTCCAGCATTTTGAGCTCAAAGTCTTATTATTCAAGGAGTAAACAAGAGTACACGTACTATCACTGGAACAGTGTGTAGGCACAGCTCTCCTCTTGCTGATGCTCATATTCTCACAACTCAAAAGAACAGTGCTTTTTACCTTTAAGCAAAAGCATACTCTACTCATTTGTTTTCAAAAGTGTGGTTATGACTCAAATGGTGCAGTCCCAGGCAGTGTCCATAGCCCATCCAGCATATTAATATGACGTCAAGGGATGTGAAAGAGCTTTACACAAGTGGGGACACGAGAGAGATGCTGGACCCAGCCCAGCTGTGCACATTGTTTCCTGGAAGTGCAGATGGAGCCCTAACAAATTCAGCAGGATGATCCATGGACTAGGAGGTGTACTGCTATCTAAGTGCTTTTCTGGCTGAGGGCCACAGTCTAACTTGCTCCTGAAAGCCTACGTGACAGCTGGGAAAGCAAAGTCTGCCCATTGGAATACCAATGTCTTCCTCGCCCAAAGACTACCCAGCTTCCCAACATGTGAAAATTGTGGGCTCTTTATCAAGGACATTAAAATGCTCAGCTGACCTCTGGCTTTTCCTTCTTCACAGTTATAATCCTTCATTAGGGCTGGCCAAATTCCTTCATCGTGAGTCCCTGTCTTGGGTGCAGCAGTAGCAGTCATTTTTCTCCTCCTTGGTAGCTGGTGCAGTGCTGTGTTTTGACTTTCAGCCTGGGAACAGAGCTGATAACAATGATGTTTTGGTTTGGCCAAGGACTTTGTGAGCCTCATGCTCTGCCAGGGAGGAGGGGAAGCCAGGAGGAAGCAGAGATAGGACACCTGACCCAAACTGACCAAAGAGGTATTCCATACCACAGCACGTCATGCCCAGGATGTAACTGAGAGTTACCCAGAAGGGCTGGGGACTGCGGGGTTGGATGAGGTATTGGTTGGTGCTTGGTTGGGTTGGGAGGGCGAGTTATCAGTCGGCTGGTGGTGAGGTGTTGTATTCTCTTCCCTTGTTATTCCCTTATCATTATTATTATTGGTGGTAGCAGCAGTGATTTGTGTTATACCTTAGTTACTAAACTGTTCTTATCTCAACCCGGGGGAGTCGCATTTTTTTTCGATTCTCCTCTCCATCCCTCTGGGAGTAGGGGGAGGGCAAGAAGGGGGGGAGTGAGTGAATGAGCCCTCTGGCTGGTTTTCAACCACGACAGTCCCCAAAATGCCAACCTTTTCCTATGGCAAATAGCCACCAGGCAGACCATGATGATCTGAAGCAGGACAAAGATCTTGGGGTTGATCACAGACAGAGCCTGGTCACTCTCTCAGGCTCACCACGGAAGACAGCTTGGCGGGGCTGGTGTTTGAACCCCAAAGCTTGCCTTACCACAGGGACTTGTGCCAAGTGGATGTTGTCAGTCCCATGCGAACCACAGTGCTTGGGAATCAGGGCTGAACCACTCATCAAACATAGCCAAAGGATCAGAAGTTATCCGTGTTCTTAAGGGTTGAATTTGCTGCATGTCCTTGGCTTCCTTTATAGTGGCAGCAAGTGATAGCCATTCTCTGCATTCAGACTACCCAAAGAATTAACAGACAGAAACCTAAGCAGATCAGTAGCATTTTACAACCTGGCAATGTATTAACCTGGCAAGTTATTATACAGGAGTTGAGCTAGAATTGGCTGATGCTGCTTAAACTGTCTTCCCGATGAATGGCTATTTTGGATTTTTTCAGTTGTTCAACATCTCACCTTTAAGAGCATTTTCTCATTTCTTAATATATATATTGCTTTTAGAGCTCTATTGACAATCATGCTAACACCGTGAGACCTCAAGTCTTAACATCCAAAAATGATCCTCTGACAGACTAGAGACAAAAAAGTACTCTATACTGGTGCCCCTGGAACCAGTTCTTTTCCTGTTCCACATTTCTGTTAAGTATCAAAATGCATGCTGGAAACCATACCTCCTACTGTAGAGAACCATCTTCAGCAGACTTGGAGTGGTGTAAAGGGTAATCCATGGGTTATTCCCACCTCTAACCTCTGTGACGCTATTACAAAAATCACAAAACACAGGAATCTTTCCCTGCTGACAATGAGATCAGCATGAGGTTAAAGGCAAGGAGAGCATGTACCGCTGTAGCTCCCTTAGTCAACCAGCAAGAAAGGGCAGCAGGGTTTTTTCACTTTGGTATCAGCTCAGGACACTCGGAGCACCACCATCTGGAGGCCAAGGAAGTGCAGGAAAAAAGCAGTTTCACTGAAATGAAGACATACAGCTATCTTCAGCCTGTTATATGTTAAGAGGAGGGCAGTCATTCTCCAGAATGCCTGAAGGCAGCTCTGAAGGCAGAGCTCATATATTCTCAGAGGTGCTTGAGCTCAGATCAACTTTGAGGGGGAGAAAATACTGCTTCCATCCAGTTCGTGCCAGAGGAGATCTCATGAAGTAAATCAAAGGACACTAGGGACAAATCTTTGATAAACGCATATCAAAACTTTGTTTAATTTGTTTGCACTGCTGTTGTAAAGCAGACTCACCAGAGACAACATGATCTACAAATGGAATTTGTTACTAAATCAGGACACAACTTACTGGAAGGATAAGTAATCATTTCATCTAAGTCATTACATCTCCCTATCAATAGCATATCTCTGCAGAGGGCATGTTCACCTCTTGCTGAATATCATATAATCCTTGTAGGACAGACTTTAGATGCCTGACTTAAGGACACGACAAACCCAGCCATCCAAAAATCACTGGATCAGGTGGTACATACATATGTACAATCAATGGTACATGCAATATTCAGCACATAATCCCTCTGTTGTGTAAAATTTGCTTCTGCTTAGATATGTGAGAAAGAAACACTTGTTAAGACAGAAGACAAGGGGGGTGTTTCTCCTGGATACAGGCATGTTCATGGGCACTGTGACCTCTAAGTTTGGCACATACTGATGGGATCAGTGTGCAATACAGATTCGACCAAATGAGCATGCATCACAGCGTATGGAACCGCACATGTGCACTTCCAACCTGCTAAACTTTTGGGGCAAATATCCAAAATTTTCAAATGCTGCTCAGACAATGTACCTGAACAGAGCAAGAGTACGTGGACATGGGGGGGGGGGGAGTTGCACAAGGTTAAAAATCAGGATGTTGGGTAGCTTTTCAGACAGTTTTTCCTTCTCCCTGCATCCCTCATTTCTGTCTTTTGTACTGTCAGAGGCTATTTTGTTCTCTTCTTCCCATACTTGTTTCGATGCAGCTGCTGTCCATGATCTTCCTAAATCCTCCTCCTTAGCAATGTCAGCTTCTGGAAACTTCCTTCATTCTCCCACAGTCTTCATCTTTGTCTGTTTTTTAGCATAACCTCCCTCCCTCTTCTGCAGGCAGGTCTCTGGTTCAGTAATGCCAGATGTTTCCATTTAACGACACAGCTATAGCTAAAACTGACCCCCTTATCTTACCTTATCACATGCATACCCTGACTGTAGTTGGGAAACCTATTAGCTTCTGCATCCAGGCAGCACACACCCTCAACGCTATTTTCAATATTATCATCATCTTCCCTCTTCTCTCCGGACTGATGCCATCATTTAATCCTGCTGACGTTCCCTCAAGAGCATCCTACAGAAATATCTGTTATTATTTGTTCCCACAGTAAGGCACTGATAGCTTCATCCTCAGTCTCTGTAACCTTCTTTGTTCTAGCCCTCTTGATCCTCGCCTTGTCTTCCCTCAAAATGACACAGTTAAAATTAATTCCTTGCTTCAGTTCCTTAGCAAACCACACTTAGTCCTTTCACTGCTTCACCTTCATCCTCTTTGTCGAGTTCATGGTCCAGCCTTGCAAAAGTTTCCCTAAAACTACTCCTAAGGCTTTTCCTCCTTTCCTCCAAACTGCCCATTTCACTTTCCTCTTCGTGGTGCCTCCTTCCCCCATCTCAACACAATGCAACAGAAAACCTCCTCCCATAGTGCCACCAAAGAGAATTTGAAACCTTACCAATCTTTTGGTTTTCCATAGATTTGAGACATTTACAGGAAATCAGGCTTCTCTGTGCTATTTTTCAGTCATCCTTTGGTCTCCCGCCTGCTACTTCCTCTGTTTTTGAGGTATTGCCTTTGATGAAACATATGCAATAACTCTCTTGCTCTGTAGTCCTCTGAGGAGGCAAAGTATGTGCAGGGCAGACAGAGTACAAATCAATGCCATGCTCCTGCCCAAATTGGCCTTGCTTGGATTTACCTCAAAGTAAACCAGAGTCAGTCTTCATTTGTTATTTGTTCTTGTAGGAGGGGACCTACAGTTCATCCTGAGTTGAAAGCATCCTTTTTTTTTTGTCGCGGGGAAACCCTGCTGCTGCAGATTTCCTGCCTCCATTCTAAATTATTAGGAATGGAGAGTATTTAAATATCTGTAATAGACCTGGTATTACATTAAAATCACATTGAGGAAAAGATCCCTCTGGAAAGTGGAAAGAAATTTATGAATTAGGTTTGGAGGGGAAAGTACCTCAGGATATCTGAGTCCAGAATTGTTTTTTATCCCCATGGGTTAAAAAAAAAAGTGACAACATGGCCACGATATGCTTTCTGATTCGACTCTTTCGGGCAGAGTTTAGCATATTAGCCATGATCCAAAGGACGTTCCTTCACCTCTAACTTGTATGTGGTGTGTGAGCTGGATGTGAGGCTTAAAAATATTTACTGTAACCCACGCAATCTCCTAGCAGCTTATTTCAGCTCTCTGATTTACAAAACATTATTTGCCTGAGAGCAGGCGCCTCTGAAGTTCTTTGTAATTAATACATGCATTTTCTGATTCCTTAAAGACAGTGTTCATAATAGATTAGAAAGATCAGAGATGCCACAAAGATTTCTAAACAACAAGTTGTGATTAAATAGATTAGAGTGGCAAACAGACTTCTCAAACTGTGTATCAAAGCTAATAAACAAAAAAGGAGTACAGCTATTTTATACTGATGATTTACGAAAGCATGAACAAGAGTAATTCGTTCAGCTTTGTGACCCAGAGTATTTGTAGGTGGCTCATGATTTGAGGCACCCTGCACTAGATTTTGAGGGTTTTTAGACCCTGAATATTCAGACTTCTTTTATAAATTATGAAGATGCTACAAAAAAAAAAATGCATGCAAAATTAGAGGGCTTGAAAGGGCTGATTCCATTTTGCCAATGTCAGCCATGATGGAGGTTATAGCTTGCAGCAAAGACTGTCAAATCATTTGTAATAGGTTTTCAATAATGTTGCAAAATACTCAACTGCATTGCTTGTATATTTTATGTCTAGTTAATTATAGCTTATATAAAATATTATGATGCTCCATTCACATGCTTAGAATTTCATTAATTCGTAGTTTACGTGCTCCTAATAATGAACGTGTCTTCATGATCTTGGTCCGGAGACTTGTAAAAGGCACAGCTTTTTAGCAGCTTTAAAGGCAACTCTGTTGGCTGACAGTGATAAAGTTTACTGAGTCCTACAGAAATTTCCTCCTTCACATAATCTTTGATGAGCATTTGTTGTGCAAAGTGCAACAGACAGTATTTATAGACTACCCACATGAACAAAAGCACTCAGACTCCCTTGAAAAGCCTATGAACCAGGTAGTAACTTACTGGTGCTGGCCTGAGGATTTATATTAATGCAGTAGATAGCCAGTGTCACTTCCCTGGTAGAAAACACAAAAAACCACCTAAGTTGGCTGAATATGCTTCATCTTAGGGTATGACAGTCTCTTCTATCTGTTGGGATAGGAGCTAGTTTTCTAATTTAGAGCATTCTGAAGACTTATTCCAGCCTCTTTTCAGGAACAGTAAACTCAGTCAGTCATTCAGATATGTTTTTAAACATTGTCTAATAGAAACAAATTGGAAAACACATTAATATTTTGCTCAGAAGGATAAAAAAAAAAAAGCAGGGAGCACGTATACCTTTGGCAGGGTTTGCTAAACATTGTGCTCCTATAGACTAACACAGCCATGTTTCTTGCTAAGGGTAGCAGTTCTCTGTAAGAACCCAATTAGGTAACTTGGCCATTTATCCTGCACACCAGAAATCCCCATGTTCTTATTTTTCCTCACCATCAGTGATACTATGAGAAGGTGTAGCGAACTGTTTCCATGATCCGCAGAAGGTCTCCTCTCTGATTTAGCATGGGGACACACGAGATCACTGTAAGCCATACTGTTGGGACTGAGGAACCAGCCTTTTTCTCCTTTTAAATCGGAAGCCAGACACACAGCTTGAAAAATTAATGACTAACTGGGTGAATGTTGTCTGCTGAGGAGTTTGGTCAATGCACTGTGTCAGTTCTTTCTCATGCAATAGAGATCTCTGTTTTACTAACATGCACAACACACATTTCCTTGCCAAAGTTACAAAATACATAAGCTGATAAAACAACCAGTTTCTACCAAGGCTAAAAAAAGAGTTGTACCACAGCTCCATCGGAAAACAGGAGGTTTCACATGAGGGAAGCAAAACACGTAACCACTTAATAAAAACAACCCCAGCCCACCAGGGAACCAGCAAAATTTACAGGTGCTGTGCTGGGAATGGCAATCCAGCTCCTGCGGTCAGCACAGCACCGTTAGCAAACACACAGAGTAGTTAATATTTGGAGGTTGTTTTAGCTTTATTTGTGTATCTTGATAGGTGGCATTTCCAAGACAGTACAAGCCTCTGCTCAGTTGGACTTTTATTGATTGTGAAAACACAGCTGAACTTTGAAAAATCCTTACATGACAGAGAAATAAAGAAGCAAAGTTCCCAGAGTCATTTACGCAGGGAAGGTTATTCCATGAGGTTTTTTATCAGCCTTCCAGTTCCATTCAGCTAGAGGCAAATGCTTTGTGCTATTACTAAAAGTGATCTGGAAACCATCCTCTACCTTGGCCAGGGATGAGTTCTGTGCCCTTTGCCCAAGTCTATTTTCCCATTTGCTTCTAATGTGGGTGGGAGTTTTCTCCTGGGTGATGTTTCCAGCAGGTACAACCTGGTGTGGGGATTTGTTCTTCAGTGGCTATCTGGCTGTCTGGCGCTCAGCCATAGGGATGCCCATATGGTGTCTTCTCTGGCAGCGCTCCGGCACAGAAAGCTAAAATCCTGCCAGGCAATAGGCACTGTCCCTGCTCCCAGGCACCCTGCAGACGGCTGTGAGTGAGACTCTAGAGAGAGTTAGGCCTGCAGAGGGATAAATTCAAACATTGATGTGATGTGGGAGTTGGACAACAGGTTTCATCCAAGTCACATCTGGAACTACTGGCAACTCAAGCAGCTGTAAGGCCAACAGCGGTCTTGAATAACATCTGTGAATAAGTGTCTGAGACTCCTGAAGACAGTTTACAGTAGGGAACTTCCTGATGGCCACATATGGAAACAACCTGGGCAATTGGAGCTCTCCTGCAAAAGCTACCAAGAGCAAACTCTACTCTCCAGCATCATGTCAAAGGAAGTGATCCTGCCCCTCTACTCTGCTCTTGTGAGACCTCACCTGGAGTATTGTGTGCAGTTCTGGTGTCCTCAGCATAAAAAGGACATGGAACTGCTGGAACAAGTCCAGAGAAGGGCCATGAGGATGATCAGGGGACTGGAGCACCTCCCGTATGAAGACAGGCTGAGGAAGTTGGGGCTGTTCAGCCTGGAGAAGAGAAGGCTGCGTGGAGACCTCATAGCAGCCTTCCAGTATCTGAAGGGGGCCTATAGGGATGCTGGGGATGGACTCTTCATTAGGGACTGTAGTGACAGGACAAGGGGTAACGGGTTAAAACTTAAACAAGGGAAGTTTAGATTGGATATAAAGAAGAAGTTCTTCACTGTGGGGGTGGTGAGGCACTGGAATGGGTTGCCCAGGGAAGTTGTGAATGCTCCATCCCTGGCAGTGTTCAAGGCCAGGCTGGCCAGAGCCTTGGGTGACATGGTTTGGTGTGAGGTGTCCCTGCCCATGGCAGGGGGATTGGAACTTGATGATCTTAAGGTCCTTTCCAACCCTAACTATTCTATGATTCTCTGATTCTATGCTTGTCCAGCTCTTTACCATGAGGAGCCCAGGGAAAGCCCTAAGAGGCTTAAAGCTGTTGTTACCCAGAATGAGGCAAATGGAGGGAAAATATACTAAACAGTTGTTTCACCAGCTGAGATGACTGTTTTGGTTTCTTAGCAACTGTGGGGAAAGAAGCTGCTTGAGATCTGAGCTGTCTGGTCAAATCCAGCAGGCATCCCTCCACCCTCCTCTCTGCTCATCAGCACAGGAAAACCATGCAGCTGGTGGGAAGCCCTCCCTGTACAAGGCAGAATGGTAAACAAGCCCACTCCACTGAGGGATGAGAGGATGAGCTGCCCATCAGAGTCTTCACATGTGGTTCCTCCAGATATGGAAAGCTTGCTTAGGATTAGATTGCTTTTCATTTTCATGAGCATGGAAAAGAGGAGGAAATCTTGCACTAAGAGCTGCAATCTGTGATGTTCCCAAGTTGAACCCAAATCAGGAACTGCAGCAGAGGAGAAGGTGGGCTGTGGCTTTTCTGAGCCTCGGTGGCAGGTCCGGGCTGGAGAGGAGCAGGACACTCCTGCAGTGCTGGCCATCAGCCACTCAAACTCTGCACACTAATGGCTTGGTGCAGCCAGAGCCCTGCATTCTTCCATGCCAGGCACTCACCTCCTCTCTTGGCAATGCAGGTGACTCAGTTATAGCATCTTTCAAAGGTTGCTACTCTGTGATCGCTGCTTTTGAGCACATGAAAAGCTGTGTATGGCTGTTTTCTGAGTGATCAGCAGTGTCTCTCAAGTCCCTTGAGCAAATCCACAGAGAGAAAGGGCTGATTTTTGTCAAACAGTTTCAGGTCTCGATGAACATCTGTGCTGGAGGAGGTTTCAGCGCTGGTGCAGTGTTTGTGCATGTCTCTGTACTGGAGTGGCCATTTCATTGTTTTGGTTTGTCAGGGACAGTGTTTAAATCATTTAAATTCATGTCTGACATACTGGTTGAGCTCATTGCTAATAGCTTATTTCCATCCATATTAACACTATCTCATTCATTCAGATATAAGTACAAGGATGCTGACCTGTAGTTAATCCTACATATCCCTGACTTTTAATTTAATGACTATTAAATATTAATGGGAGCAGAGAGTGGAAGTCAGATCACCTTTTCAACAGCTTAGTGCCCCTGTCACCAGGCTACAATGTCATCCTTGATCTTGCTTTTTTATTCCCTTTCTCCCAGTCTCGCTAACAGGACAAAGAAAGCTGCATTTTAGAGAAGACTTTGCAGTCAAGCAGCTACTTCAAGGATTACAGCTGAGCCAGGATCTCCCATCTCCTGGGCAGATGTTCAAAACACCATGGTGTTGGATAAAAGGGGTTTATTTTCTGTCCAGATCCTGGGAGAGTGCCCTACAACCCAGACCAAAGGCTACTGTAGAGAAGAGGGGGATGCACACAAACACAGACACTCCTAAACACCCCCTCACCCCAATGTTGTGCAGAAAATAATTCACTATTCAATGAGGGATGTGGAGGGTGTCTGGTGGCCACAGCCCTCCCCACAGCATGGCGATGCTGGTCATGGGTCTACCAGGGTCTACTTGTGCAAAGTTCATTACATACCCCACAGTCTAGTGCAGAGCCAGAGGCTCTGATGCAAACCTTCATTACTGCAATGCCATGTGTCCTGCTGCGTTCCTGGCCTGGTGGTGGGAAAACTCTCCTGGCTGGTCTGGGGTACAAAAGTGATTCCTCCTTTCCAGAGGAGAGAGCTGAACATCACCCTTTCAGGTCCTAATGAGTATTATAACGTATGGACTCTCACAAGGAAGCACCATTGCTCCTTCTGGTCATGCACCAAAGAAAGCCATATCCCCCACATGATCCTCCACAGAACACAGTGGGTGACAGTGGCGGTGGTGGTGCAGGGATCTCTTTCTCTGCATCTTCCTACACCTTTTATTTTCATGGTCTTTTCTTTTGCATCAGGCAGTTGTGACTGCATCCTTACAACAGCCATACCTAACTGCTGGAGGTATTTGTCTATGCTTAAATCTATGTATCTTTAGCTGATGATATTTTTCTCATTATAAAGCTAATGAGATAAAGCAGAACTCAATCAAAGCAGCTTGGATTGAAGTGCATTAATACTTAATACTACCTTTTACTATTGTAATTATGACTTATTTACTTTTTAAATTGCTATCTATCTGGTTTACTTAGCTCTATGAGAGACATTTCTCAAGAGTATCTTTCTGACTATAGTGTTTTACTTTTGCAGAAAAATGCAGGCATTTAGTGAGATGGAAATTACTTCCTTATTATTTAAAATTAATTCAGCCTGTCAAAATGAGCTCATTGCCATGCACAGTGCTTCCTTTTTAATTCAGTCTCAGCCTTTCTAGCGATTGAAATTCTCTGCTGAGATGATGTACATAGCAGGCTTTTTATACATATTAAACATTACATATTAGGAGGATTAAGGCAGCATATACCTTTTAGAATAAGGCACACAATTATGAAACAAGTTTTAGAGCAGGGATAAAGGAATGCCAGTTTTCCATCAGTCTTATAAACTGCTTTGCTAGCCAAGAATGAAGCTGCGAGGATGCCTGATGGGAATAGAAAGGGCTCTGTTTCCTGCTCCTGCAGGACTCCAAATTTTGCTAAATCAGGACAAAAGCAGAGAAAATATTTACATATAAATAATTGGGATGCCAGTGCTCCCTCCCTTCCTCAGAATGAAAAAGAACAGAATAGAAAGCAGAAGAGGACAGAGGAGATTGAAACTTGTGATGGTTATAGAAAGAGAAAACCTTAATAGTGGGAGAAAAGTGCCTGTCAGCTGCAGAGTGAGCAAAGAAAACAAGGGGGGAAGAGGAGGAGGGAGAGGTTTCTGACAGCAGCACCCTGACATTTGGTTGGGTCCACAGGAGCTTCTTCAGGACTGAGAATCAATTAAGAGAGAGGGGAGAGAAGAAAAGGCAGCTTTAAAAGATCTTCATATTTCCCACTGCATCCTCTGAGCCATACGGCTCCCACTGCATTCCCTCCTCATAACAGCTGAACAACTTACACCGGAGGTTCAGTCCTCTGGAGTCAGCCCAGTGTGAGAGGAAACACCCCAGTGATTCACCTGCCTGTGGCTGGTGTCCTGGTCGCACCCTCTGAAAAGAGGGCAGCAGGAAAAGAAAAGCTGGGAATGGGGGGAACACTCAAGGAAAACCCTTGCTTGGGAGGGCACTTGCAAATATTGACATTCCCATAATAATATGGTGACCATGGAAATTATTTTCCTATTCAGTGACTGAAACAAACTATTTGCTAAAAATTTTCAATCCATTTGGGCACAACATAGACAAGGCATTCAGTGTCATTCCTATCTTCAAGAGGGAGGGTATGGGGAGCAATAGACATGGCAGTGTGACCTCAGTCCCTGGGGAATAGATGGAGCAAATAATCTTGGAAACCATTTCCAAACATAAAGGATATGAAGGTGACTGGAAGCAGTCAGCATGGATTTACAAATCATGACAAACCTGAAAACCTTGTATGGTGACATGACTGCCTCAGTGGCCAAGGGGAAAGCAGTAGACATTGTTTATCTTGACTTTAGCAGAGCTTTTGACTGTGCTTGCCATAACAACTTCACAGACAAGCTGCTGAAGTGTGAGCTAGCTAAGTAAACAGTGATGTGTATTAGAAGGTGCATGAGATGCCAGGCTTAGAGGTCTGTGATCAGTGTCGTGAACTCCAGAGGGGTCATAGGGCAGGTAAACAACTGGAGGAAGTGGTTGATGCACCAGAGGTTTGTGCTGATATCCAGAGGTGCATCTGCAGGCTAGAGAAATGGGCAGACAGGAACCTTGCGAAGTTCAGTACAGGGAAACTCCAAGCTATGCACCTGGGGAGGAACCCCATACACCAGTATATGCTAGGGGCCACCAGATGGAAAGCAGCTTGGTAGGAAAGCACCTTGGGTCCTAGTGGACACCAAGCTGACCATGAACCAGCAATGTCCTTTAGGGTAGAGCAGTTCCACAGGATCCTCCGCTCAGCACTGGTGAGGCCACACGTGGAGTGCTGTGTCCTGTGTTGAGCTCCTCAGTCCAAGAGATGTAGCCATACTGGAGAAAGTCTAATGAAAGGCCACTGAGATGATGAAGGGACTGCAGCATCTCTCCTATGAAGAAAGGCTGAGAGATCTGGGATTGCTCAACCTGGAATAGAGAAGGCTCAAGGGGAACCTTATCAGTATGTATTAAGTATCTGATGGGAGGCAGTAAAGAAGACAGGCCAGGCTCTTCTTGGTGATGCCCAAGGACAGCGAGAGACACAATTTTTGCTGTCAGACCAGGCACAAACTGATGTGCAGGAAATTCCATTGAGACATCAGGAAAAAAAACACTTTTTTATGGTGCGCAGGGTCAAGCACTGGAGCAGGCTGCCCAGAGAGGTGGTGGAGGCTCCACCCTTGGAGATAATGAAAACCTAACAGAATTCAGCCCTGAGCAGCCTGCTTAGCTGATCCTCCTCTGAGCAGTGAGGCAGGACTAGGAACCCCAGAGGTCCCTGCCCACTTCTGCAGTTTCCTGAGTCTATGACACTGAGACATGAAAACAGCAGAGGACTGGCAGGTAGAAAATACGCATGCTGGTTTAGGGATCTGTGGTAAAAGGTTAGTAAGACACAATGGTGCAAACAGGTGCCCCCATGATCACCACTGCAGCTGCAGAAGTGTTGCAGCCCACCCCATATACAGCCACAGCACAGCAGGAGGGGAGGCACTCCCACTAATGCTGTCTTAGTTGGTCAGTAAGAGCTGATGCAAGTAACACTCTGTAAAATAAACCTAGTGGCAGGAGCAGACAGCTTCACACCCAACCCTTGGGACCACCCATCCCAAAACCAGTTCCCTTGCTGGTGGGCACCAATGTTACCACACTCCTCATCTCTGGAATTTAAAACCTCAATAATTGCAAATGTGCTTTAACTTGTGTTGCTTTAGCAGATGCTTCTGGTGAAACAGCCACCTAGGAACTGCTGAAGTGCCAAAACTGTATAGATAAGAGGACATGAGAAGAAATCAGATTTCTTTCCTCCCATGTTCAGAGCCTTCTTTTTCCCACCAGCAGCACATCCTAGGTGGGAATCACACCTGAGCTCTTACCTCCCTCTCTAGGTTTTGTATGAGATGTTGGCTATTAGCTAAGGATCCTGACACCAAACTATTTTGAGACAGCAAGGTGTTGGCTTTTGCAAATTTTACACGAATTGCTGTGAATCATCAGGAATGTTTTATCGGTAAAGTTTCTGAAGTTAAACAGACCGCGTTTTAATTTAATGCCTTTCATCTGTGCATTGCAAAACAATAGAGAAAAACACCCCAAATTTTTCAGATAATCTAGTAGATTTTAATCTTTTTTTTTAATAAAGTCTGGTAGCTTAGAAATAGTTTAATGAGGGATCCTAAAGTTATTATTTTTTTCATTTTGAACATTTAATAACGGTCTCTGGCACATTCAAATTTTACATTGTTTCGAATTGCATTAGAAGTAATGTTCATTAATTTTCTTAGTAATGCCACTTCTTTTGCCGTTGCCAGTATGGCTGTGAGCGAGCCGGTGACTCTAGGTACAGCAGTCCCCTCTAGTGGGTAAAATCAGACCGGCCCAATTTTGCAGGACCTCCTGCATCCTGCCCGTTAGCACTGGCTGGAAATAAAAGCTTTGCTTTTCTCCCGGATACCTTGAAGATTCTGAGTCGATTTTATCTTTTTTTTTATTAATACTATGTATTTACCATGCGTTATTTTTGTTCTGAATTATCACAGGAAGGAGAGAGGGGCACGAGGCTCAGGTTCAGTTCCTACGTGTGAACCTTCCCTCAGAGCAGGTATTCCCTCCACACCCTAGAAATCCTCCTGCTACAAGTGCCATCAAAACTAGCAATTTCTGATTGAAATGCTTTATTTCCACAAAACATTCTGGAAGCTAAAATTGTTGGTTTTAATCAAAAGTTGACTAGGTGATTCCTAAAGGACAGGTTGACCTGAGATCACTGCCCAGCTCCTGGCTCAGCAGCTCACCTAAACCCACTTCAAAACCTTTATACACTGGCATTTTCTGATTGAGAATTATGCCTTTTTGTAGTATTCCACTCTTCTGTGAGCAAGAAGCAGTGATGTTTAGGTTTTAGGAAGTCATTATGGTCAATAGAATAAAGAATACCCTGTCCCCAAAAACCATGGCTGCCCATTTGTTACAATTCTGTTACGAGGCAGATATAAGGGAGAACTGTTTCTAAGACCTCCCATCTCTTTCTCACTTTTCTCTTTCATAACTGTGGTAATGTTTTTAATTAAGTTATAAGAGGATGTTGCACCAAGCTCCTCAACAGCTTTCTGAATTTTGTGATCTATCCCATCAACCGACTGAGATCAGAACACTGTCTCCGCTGGTACCGCATGCACTGGGTGCGAGCGGCAGTTATTTGCATGAACCAATTTATCTCTTAAAAATATTTCTTCTTGACTGAAGCATAAATTGCCTTTACCCTAATGCACTAGGTAATGAATTGCATTTGAAATATGTTTATTTTTAGCAAATAAATGCTAATGGCAGCTTGCTGGTAAAAATAGACAGCATACTTGGCACAGAAATAAGGGCTGGGGAATCTTTCTTCCCCTGAGCAGTTGAAATGCCCTTTGCGTAAGTCATCTGGGGAGAAAGCGTGAAGTCCCTGTGGAATTTAGTCCCTCCAGCTGGGGAAATTGTGAACAGCAAAGCACCACTTGTCACCTGAGACCTGGCTTACAAATAGCCTCTGCGGTCCAGTGTCCCCAGGGGGCTGTTGTACCTCCTGCAGGGCAAGGGTGTAGGACGGAGACAGCACCTTCTTCCCTTCCTCTCTCTCTTCTGGACATCAGTAGGTGCAATATGGGGTTTTTATGTGCCTCAAGCCTGCCTGGCTGCAGGAGCATTTTGGCAGGGGGAGTCTGTTGGGGTCCCCGGTGTTGCTGGCTCCCATTCCTCCTCTCTCAGCAGCTGCTGTGCTAGCCAGCAGGCTTTATGCTAGACAGGCTTTTCCTAATGCCTAAGTGAAATTTCCCTGGCTGCACTATAAGCCCATTACTTGTCACATCCCCAGAGAGAATGATTTATCCCCTTCCTTTTTGCAGCAGCTTTTTTCATAGTTAAGAGTGTTATGTCCAGTAAGTCTCCTTTCCTCTAGACTAAACAGCTCAATTGCCTATGTTTTCTCTTACATTAAGATTTCTAAGGCTTCTCATCTTTCTTGTTGCTATGCTTTTGTCTTTACCCAGTAGGTCCAGTTGTGTCTTACAGTGTAGTGCCAAAAAAACAACCATGCATCTGAGGCCTTGCAAGAGTAGCCTGGTAGATAAATTTTCCTGCTTGCACATCCTTGTCAGGCGCTTGTCTTTGGCCCCATGAACTCATGTGGTCAGTTGATCTCTAACATATTTTGTACAGCTCCTTCTTCCCATGCACACATTGCTACTGGATCATCACTACATCACTACACTAGAAATGGTTCCTTTGAGGAGAGATGATGTTAACCTTCCTGTGGGAAGTTTTCAGTCACAGACACATAAGTGTTTTAGAAGTGAAGATGTGACACAAGCCTGCTTGTACAGTCTCAAGTCAGGACTGGCAGCTGCCACCATTTCACTGTGGGGTTTTATGTCCCCTAAATTTGTACAAGACACAAGCCTTGCTAAACAGAGATTACAAATCTAATTTTGAACATTATTTTCCAGCATTTTGCTTGTAAGGTGGGTTCAAGAAGGGCAGCATCTCCTTGCTGCCAAGAGATCTAACACACTGAGCTCTAGCCAAAAAATGCTGCCTTCGTTTGGCAAAAAGGACCCAGTTGTCATGGAGGACGAGACAAGAAAGCCTGGTTTGAGCTGTTGCTGTTTGAAAATTACCTGAAAATGCTGCAAATTATAAGCTTAACAAGGGAAATCCCCAAATCCTGAAAAATAACCTACTAAATATGATTTATTTATCAAGAGAATGTTCTAATCTTGGCGAAAAAAAACAAAAAAATCCCCATGGGAAGTCCTTGATAGACCCATCTCATCATCTTTGGAGTTGAGTTGGTTCTAGAATAAAAAAAAAACCCAGAAAGGTCCAAAAGGGTTTCCAAGAGATGTAGGTTGTAACAGAAAACATGACTGGGAATCTAGGTAAAAAGTACTAGTTTAAGAAAAGTAAAACTGATTCCTTATTTACTGGCTTTATAATTGCCTGGGACCAAACCCATTGCTTCATAATTCTTAACTGCAACCTAAACTGGGGTTATAATAATCAGAAGTCAGAAATCCCAATTAAAGAAGATTTACCCACAGTGGCATGTGTTTCATTAGCAGGTGACATGAAGAGTCAATATTTTATGACCTGCCACATATTTGAGTCATCTGTCATGTGTTATCCTTAGATGTTGAAGTTATTTGACAGCTCTAAAGCAGAAGGGAGCAAAACAGAAAAGAAGGTTTTTGCTGGTGTCACTTTCAGATAAATTTAACAGGCAATAGTCTACAACAAGCAATTAAAACACATTGGTCTCTTATTACAGAACAAATTCCATTCTGTGGGGCCTGAGGGAAATGCATCTCATAAAATTTGCTATTTTTATATAAGACAGCACAAACTATCCTTTCCCTGCATGAAAAAAAAAGGGAAGAAAAAAGGCAGAAATGCTGCCTCTTAGCAATGTGCAGATGAATACTGATTTTGGCACCTTGCATAATAGGGAAGCAGAAAGACCCACCTGCAAAGCTTCAATACGTGTCTTCTGCTGGGGTCCAGCTACTGAGTCCTCAGCTACCACAGCTGGGGGAACCACAGACCTATATAGAAACCTATCCATGTGGAAGATACTGCATGTCTGTTGTCCAGATAAAAAGCACAGCAAAGAAAGGAGATCAGATTATACAAAAAGGAGGAAAAGCTGAAATGCCTGTGCAGTTACCTGCAGTTTTAGAAATGTCATGACTGCTCATGCTGGTTTTATGGCAAGTTCCAGCTCTGAATCAGCCATTGTACTTGAATCTCAGCTTTCAAAAAAAAAACAAACGCATTTGTTCCTCATAATTGCAAAGAAAACCCCTAGCTCAGGAAATGTGAGGTAAATAAGGCAGAAATCAGACTTTTCAGAAGCTCATGTTTGTTCATCTCTCTGGTTTGCAGTGGTTTGTGGCTCATTAAGGTTCTCTGGAAAACAAGGACTTCATTTCACAAGCAGTGTTGACAGGATGTGTCTTCTCCCTCTTCTGGTGTGCAATAAAAAAGGAGATGTTTTCATAGGTCTAAAATTGCCAGTTTTCAAAGTAGCCAAGGCATTTTTTATCAGAACACTTTCTTTCATTTTCCACATCCCCCTAGAATAACTCCTTTGATGCGATAGAAACAAGAAGCATCCAAGAAAACTTCAATCTCAACAAATTGATATTTTGCACTGAAAATCCCTTCAATATAAAGTTCCTGTGGGCAATACCAGGAATGCCTGGGAAAGTCAAGAAATGTGAATAATGGCATTTTTTCCTGACTTCAAGCAATTGATAATCTGAGATTTTGCTAGCAATGGGGTTTCAGAAACACCTTGGTGAAGAAAGAGGGTGGACACATAGTACTGCAGGGGCTGTAGGAATGATCAGAAAGCTCATCTCCAGGATTCAATGACTCATCCCTTAAGGAACACCATGAAACAACCACATTTACCTCACCACAACCACAGCTGGTGCTTTCCATGGTGTTACCCATATGGAGCAAGCCACTGCACCACCACAGATGCTCCGTGCATGTCACTGGCCTCTCAGCATCGCTCAGAGGCAGCCCAAGTTGGGTGCTAGGCCACCTCTCCCTGGTCTGCACAACAGCTGCTCAATGTCCTTGTCAGGCACACCAGGACTAAAGAAAGCAGGTTTTTCTCTTTCCTTGAGTTTCTGCTCATGTTTACATTTGCTTGGCTCACCCCAGCTGCAGGGACTTGCAGCAGTGATCCCCTGCCTGCGATCTCAGAAAACCACGCAGCCTTTGCTCTTCCCTGGGGCTGGGGCGATCTGGGAGGATGTGACTGCTAGAAAAGGTCTCCAAATTAGGAGATGTTTCAGTGTCTGAAGCAATGAAATATTTAATCCCTGCTCTCTCTTGGATATGCATCATCACAGATTTACTTATCAGCTGCTCACTGACAGCAGCAGCTGACAAGGATGATGACAACTGACATACATTAACTCAGCCGCACAACACAAGCTATCACTCCAGAGCAGAAATCCATCATTATTATTTAAGCACCAAAGTGTTTCAGTTGGTGCCTGACACCATAGGCAGGCGATCCCCGCACTGAAAAGTCGACATTGCTGGGGTCTGTCAGAGGTGAGGGGCTCTCATCTGAGCCCTGGTAGCCCCAGCACGGACACCAGCAGCACCAGTCCCAGGGCAGCACAGTGCTGAGGGTACACGCAAGGTCCCCTGTGCTCCCACTGCTGACCTAGCCATACCTTGATGGAGGAAAATAAGAGGGAAGGATGGACAAAAATAACTTGTTTAGGGGGTGGAAGGGTAGAAGCCTTTCTTAGAGCTTTGCTAGAGCTACCCAGCAGGATAGCACATTACACCCTGTACTCAAGTCTGCAGGTAAAGTGAAAGGGTTATTGCACAGCTCCTCAGGGAGTGCTGCTGTGGATGTTGACTGTGCAGAGCAGACTAGTTATCCTTTTGTCTAAGCTTCCCCTTTTTAACAGATGGGCTTCATTTCTGAGCAAATCTATATCAGCATCTTCTTTATCTAATGGGTTGCACTGAACTACTGCTGTTCCTGAGGAAGTAGTGACTGAGCTTTGAGGAATCCTGGTGAAATGGGTGTTTGGTTTGAGATGGTAGGGTGGGGTTTTTCCCCCTCCCTGTTAGTGTTTTCCAGCAGGTCGGTTGCTTTTTGAGACCACCCAGCTGTCTCTTGCTGTTACAATGGCATCCTTACCTGAATAGGTGGCATTAACTGATGGAAATTGTCCCTGTGTGTGTGTGAATCAGGTGTAGGGAAGAAGGGGGAAAGAAGCCACCAAGGCTCCTAAGCACTGGAGCAGATCTTAGGCTGTATGAGGTTTGATCCTTCTGGAGCACAGAATAAGGGAATGCAGCACCACATGGATGCCACATCCAAGTGTCAGAAGGTTCTGCTGGAGAGTGAGACCTTGTAGAAAGAGCTGCCCTTCAGACCACTGATGGGCAAGAGACACCACAGGTTACAGGTGAGGTTCATATGGTTAAGGCTTCTGTATTCACACCTTCACATAGACAGGCCTCAAGGATAGGACCAGAGAACACTATGTAGTGAGATGTAGTGAGATGCTTACAGACTTATTACCTGAAGAGTTATTTGTTTAGTGTGTGTTGTGAGGACATCCCATACCAGAGCCATCACCAGGAGGGACAGTGTGTGGGAACCACAGCAGCATGCAAAAATGGGACAGTGGGGGGAGTAGGAAACAGCTTTGAGGTGGCACTAGGGAGATGAAGTGATGCTGGGTGCAGAGGGTGGCATAAGAGGAGCACCTCTGTCTGCCAGGCCCCTTCAGAAAGTGGGAAGAGGTGAGAGCCAAGAGATTCCTTCCAATGATCAGCTCCCACAGATGGGAGGAAGGCAATGCTGGGAGTGATGCTCTGTTCGTTGCCATCACCATTTCATATGCACAGCAGTTGCTAAGGCTCATGCCCTAAACTGCAGGGCTTGCTGGACACACCAGGTTGTCACCTCCCTATTCTGATGCAGAGGAGAAGGAACACAACCAGGACACTGTATCAGTCCTGTCATTCAGGGCTACTGCAAACCAGCCTGCGTTCCTGCATGCTTTTCAGCTAGCAATTCCCTAACACAGCCCTCCCTTCTCTGTGGAGGGATTTTTTTTCTCTGCACTGTTAATCACAGTCTGCCTTCTGTACTGAAAGCTCTTCAGGGAAGGAATCTCCTCTTTTTCTTTTGCAAGAGTGCATTTAGCACTCCTGCAGCAACTCAGAAAAATGTTTAAGGGAATAATATAAATTAATAGCAATAATAAAACTTTATATATTGTCCAAAGCCTGAAGAATTGGTTTTGCAGCAATCCTACAGGACAACTGGAAAGGGAAGATGACTGAAACAATGCCTTCATGAGCCTTCATGCTCCTTGCTGCCCATCAAACAGGTTTCCATGATGGATGGTGGTCACCAAAAACCTTGCCCTCTCCTTAGACCCTGGCTTTTCCATCTCTCAAATCCAGCCTTTGCTTAAGCTGGATATCACCTAACGCCATAGAGATCTTTTCAGTAGTTTGACACGTTATCTCATAGCCTTGGAAATTATTGTGGGCCTTAGGCACAGCTCCAGATATTTCCTGTTTGCCTAGAGAGTATATAGCCAGTTAATCAGTATTCCTGTGCTCAGGTAAGCTGATCATTAAACCACAGTTTTGAAACCTCAGACTAAAGCTTCTTGAGATCATTATCTTTCTAGTTCCAATAAACAAGTAACTCTGGATCTTTTTCAGAGGCACAAGTGGGATCAATGTTCACAGCAGGCTTTGACTGAAACCCAGCATTACAGCAGCCAACCACTCCAGGAGGAGTGTGTGCTCCAGGTGAAGGACCCACAGGCCTTGGCGAGCCCCTGCTCCAGACATGCTCTGGACAAAGCCCTCCAGCCACAGGACCCTTCCCCTCCACAGTGAGCCCCAGCAGAGCCTCTCTCCCAGCCCAACCCTACCCACTCATCACATTCTCTTTTTCAACCAGCACAAATCCCTACAAAGAGAAAGTTTGGAAAACTTTTGGAAACCCCTGGATGTGCCTTTGCACAGCAGGGAAGCAGGTGGGATTTGTGCTGTGCTCCCAGTTCACACAGCTTTGGCACTGGCCAAAAACCAGAGGAATTAATTTTACACAATGAAAAGAAATTTTAGAAGTTTGTATTATTTTGCAGCATGTAAGGTCCACTAGCACTGATGGTTTTCACTGTGTTTTCTGAGGTGTTTAAACTGAACTTCTTCTGTATGTCCTAATTATTATGTTATAATTTAAAATCAGCAAATTATTTCAGGAAATGCCATTCACAGAAATGTCATTATAACATGCCAGAATGGCCAGACAACTGTCACAGCCCTCCTCCTTTCTGCCAGGAGGAAAAAACCTCATTATATGAATTGGGAAATCATTCTGAGAAATCCAGTCTGTTGAAAAAAGAAAAAAAAGAGCAGAACTCCATTTGTGTCACACCACTAAAATAAGCCCCATCGTAGCAGCTTCCTTATGCAGAGATTCTGGCTGGCGCCTTCAAGAGTCTGCTTTAATATCTTGGCTTTCTCCCAGGGCTGAACTCCTACTCTGTCTCTGCTGCACAGACATGCAGGCTCAAACCAACATGAAGCCTGAGCACTACACTCAAATGGGTGACTGGCTCTTCCCAAGCTCAGGCTTGCTCACAGCTCCCCGCAGGTGATGCTGGCCCTGGCACTGCCCTCTGCCCTCCCTGATGGCCGAGACAGGACAAGTACAGCTTTGTACTAATGTCAACAAGGTTTGTTTTCCCAGACCAAATGTGTGCCAGCATCAACTTCTGACATTGCCCAGCACAAGAGAACTCCTGGAAGATGGAAAGCGAATGGGGCTAGATATAAACTGATAGTAACAAGATTAAAAACCCCTTAAGAGTACACAACAACAATCCAAACATTTTTTGGCCAAGCTGCTCAGGACCTTATTGAGGTACCTCCAGTGCCATGGCTGGATCCTCAGAGGGGCTCTCAGTAAACAAGTACAGATCAAAGTTCATCACACTATTAAATAAAGACAATGCAGAGCTTTCTGCAGCTGCATCTGATCACGTGGCTTGAAGGATGACGAAACAAAGAAATATACCTCTGAATCCCTGAGCTCCAGGAGAAAAACTGAAAAACAACTCCAGCAAATGTGCAGAACATAAATAAAGTAAAATATTTTCTCATTAAACAGTTAAAGAACAGGAAGAGTTTGGGCACCACTGTTCAGGGACTCCTGTTTAGTGACAGCAATTTATTCGGCCATCTGGGCAAAGAAAGACTGCAGCAAACCACACGGAGGAAATAAAAATAGATGAACAACAAGTAACTGATTTTGCTTGACTCGAGCCTACAACTCTGCAGAGCAGGAAGCTCTTTCATGTGAAAGACATTATTGATGAAGGCATTTCAGCCTCTCTCCAGTCCTTCCAAGAACATACTAGATCTCCCCTGCCAGCAAACCTGTCTGGAGACGTGACTCCCATCCCAAACTTGCCAGAAACATCACCAAGTACAAAAGACAAATTGATGAGCCTTCTGGAAAGGGACCACCAGAGGAAGGAGCATCTCTGTGGTGCTCCACAGTAAAAGAAAACTCTTTAGGATTAAAAATAGGAGGCTTTTTGCTGTGTTTGTTCATTATTATAAAAATCTTCCTTTCCTTGGCAGGCACAGAGCAAATATTGAGATGGAGGAAAACACTGCCCAGTGTTCAGCAGGATCTGATCACTGCA
Source organism: Pezoporus wallicus (assembly GCF_028554395.1). NCBI lineage: Eukaryota > Metazoa > Chordata > Aves > Psittaciformes > Psittacidae > Pezoporus > Pezoporus wallicus. The sequence continues at coordinate 957,126 of NW_026640165.1, forward strand.
TCTCAGTGTTTTGGTGCCCACCTTGAGCGGACACACAGCCTCCTCCCCTGTTCGGCTGTGTGTGATGGTGGCAGAGGGGAGGTGGTGCCTGCTCAGGAAGCACAGCACTGTAGCGCCAAGCTGTCCAGCTGAGGGACCCAAAAGCTGTTGGTAGCGAGGCATGGGTAGCACAGCTATCATCCAAGGGAGCCCTATTTCCATCAGCTCAAACTGGTGCCAGCAGATGATAGGGATGACAGCTATGACTTGCTCCATCCTTGGATAGGTCTCTCTTCCCTCTGCCTGTTGCTCTCCTCCTGTTTTTCTCACTGACACATATGTGGTATTCTTGGAGCTGCATTCCAACCAGAGGAAAGCCACCTGAGCCAGGGATTAGGAAGGGTGGCAGGGAAGTTTGAAGCCTGCCCCTATTCAGGATTTTGGAGCCTGTCACTGCCACCTCGTTATATTTAGCTGTAGTTGAAGGAGGATCATTGGCAAATGAGAAAACTGCTTTCTTTAATTTGCTCTAACCCTCATTCTCAGGATCGGCAGTCAAAATTCACCTGCTCCCCCAGACATGGTCTCACTGACCAGAGAAGCTAAGCTGATTGTCATAAATAGTTTGGCTCACCCCTTTCCACCAGGCTGCCCTGCTCCTCGCATTCCTGCATCAGGCCAGTCAGCCCTTAAGCTGTCTAGCTTGTTTTACTAAGCCCTCCAGGGCTGGGGTTGAAAGCTTAGACCCACCTTCTACAAAGCTATTTCCTCCCCCATGAAGGCAGTCAACTGCACACCCCAACAGCACTAAAAATACCCATCCTCAAGCTGTGCTCAGATGAAATCTTTGACAGCCTGTTACAAACAACTAATCCGAAACTGCCTAATAATTTGATATTTCAGGCTGAAGATTATCTCCTATGCGTGGGAAGTAGTTTCTCTCTTCATGTCTCCATGCATGCTGTTAATCACTGTGTTCAGGATAATTATAACTCCAGGATTCCCACACCTCACTTGGTCCATCTCAGATTTTGGCCTCCAGTCTCACCGGGGTTTATGGTCCCACAGGAGCCAATGGCCCTCACTCACCCTGGGAACTGCCCTGAGATTAAATGAGTCACCCCATGAGGGCTTTGTACCTCTTCAAGGACTACCCAGAGCTGTACAACTGATGCCTGACTCTCAGAGAGCTGACATTATGTGAGATAGATACAATTCTAAACCCAATTTCTTCTCTCTCCTCCCAAGAACTCTCCTCACCTTTCTCAATACTTCCATCTGGAAGAGAACAGGCACTTGAAGACGTCAAGACCACAAATGGGTATTTCAGACTGAAAGACTGTCCTGACACACCCTGGGCTCCACACTTCATTTCCAGATACATCTCTCTGTTGATAACTCAGCACAGGCTGGTCAGACTTAATTGCTCAATCCTTTCTTTTTCTTTAATCACTTTGTCTTGACAACCACAATTTTCTCTGAAGTCTTTTACTTACTGTGGTAACAGCTTCAAAAACCATTCTATCTGGAGAAGTAAGAGACAAAAGCCCAGAACATAATGATTCCCTGATGTGTCACTACTCTCTCATAGCACACTGCCTACAGCCAAACAGCCTCTGAACCAACAGCCATTTCCTCCTGTCATGTGTCAGTCTCCACATACAGCAACAGCAAAAGGGGAAAAAAGAAACGTAAAAATAAATTACAATTTAAAACTACAAGGATTGGCCAGAGCCTGGCAGGGAAGGGCAGGACCTGGCCAGCAGCGTGGTCACTGGCAGCATTGAGCATGCATTCTTGTGAATGATAGTGTATGAGTTGCTGATGGCAAAGGTCTTTTCAGCTGTATGTCATAAACGGATACCAGAAATCTGGACCGATCTGGCTGGATCCTTCAGTGTTTTTCTGTTTCTTCTTGGAAAAGCATGTCTAACAAAACATCATGCTGTCTGTTCAGTTAGTTAATTCTGACTCTCATTGCCCTCATGACCCTGCAAGCGTCCCCTCAGATGCTAGAAATGCCTTTTTGCTGCCATGATGTGAGCCTGGTGCCTGCAAAACAACCCGGGTCACCTTCTGACAGACATTGAGAAAATTCTTGGATGCTCTTGCAACCCTTTCCTACAGCCCTGGGAACACTTCCTACAGCCCATGCCCAGGAGTTCAGCTGCTGCCACTGACAGGGTGCACAGAATACCACCCAGTAGATGGAGGGAGCCCCACCTTTCCACTCAGATCTGCTTCACAGGGCTTAAAAACCTCATCAACTTTTATGTGATTCAGGTCTATTTTATTGCAAGGAAGCGCTGCAGCAGAAGAGCCAGCTCACACACTTCTGCTGAGATGAGCTTCTTCCCTAGTGCCATGCGGACAAAACCATCACACAGTTTCAATACCAAAGTTTTGTCAAAGTTGTAGTAAGTCCTCAAGGTTTGCTGTGTACTGTCTTTAACCCCTGCCCTCTCAGGTGGTCTTCAGTAGCTGTAATGCCAGATCCTGCCTGCTGGATTGCCAGAAGGAGGGGGAAATGCACTGCAGCTGCTGTGGTGTGGACAGGTCATTTATACCGTTTGGTTGAGAAGATGCTGAGCAGTGAAACACTGAAATAGGGCTGCTAGCAAAACAGTTGGGGAATTTCTGCCCGTTCTTCCTTCCATCTCCATAGGGCAGACTTGTTCCTCCCTCACTGGGTCTAAACTGCAGGTCGGGGGCAGGCACCAGAGAGCGTAACAACTTCACCTCCTGGATACACAGCTATTTCCAGGACAATCTGTGGACAGCATCCCCAAAACATTTGCTAGAGTTTCAGCTTGGATCACCAGAACTCTTACGAGTTTGGAGAGGACCCAGGTTGGTGCCTGGCTGCTTACTGATAGCACAGTCTTTGCTCTGAGTGTCTCTCTGAGAAATGCATAAGCAGCCCCCCAGTCAGGCCAGGGCAAAGGATGCTCAGTGCATCAGGAGTGAAGAGGCACCCAGAGCAGGTAGGCAAAAACTTAAAGACAAACGGGAATACACATTATTCCTCTCTCATCACGTGGAAAACAAAATCATTCTCTTGGGCCACTCAGATAGGTTTTGTTATGTGTTATAAATAGCATACCTTCAAAGAGATGTGACTATCCAACACTGGCTGCCCCATGCAGCTAGGCATTTGTCTGCTTTTCGTGTCTTTTATTACACACATCAGGATATCGCCCAGGCCCTGAATGCATGTTGCTATTTGAATTTTGGTGTGCAGTAACTACAAGTGGAGTTTTAACACACTTAGCATTGCACCAACCCTGACGTAAACAACAAAACCACCTACCTGTGGTTACAAGGAGCTGAGCCAGATCATAGGCAGAAAGGCAAGAACTCCAAGTACCTCATTAAAACTGAACATGTCCAAATTTTTTTGGCCTACTGCCTGGGCAGCAGCATTATCCAAGGTGCCTCAGCATGTCTGCTTTCAATTGCAGAGCTTTCACAGTAACGTTTCTCTCCTTCATCTCCTCCTGTACACCAAACACAGTGACAGCACTCAAGAGAGATAATGTTGCACTCTAGGCTAGAGGAATACTGTGGAGGTGCTGGGAAGAAATCTCTGGTCATTAGCCCATGGGCCTCTGCCAGCTGATGTGGTTTTGGAATAGCACCAATGTTGGTGTGACCATGAATGCCAGTTGCTCTTTAGCTCAGTCATTGTGTGTGTTTGGAGACAGAAATAAAAGATTAACTCTTGGAAAGGTGCTATTTTCCAAATGCCACTCAAATAAATGGCAAAGTACATAAATATGGCTGGTGACAATTAGTGGTGTAAGGTGTTAAGAATGTTGGAGAAAATATATATTCAGACTTAGAAGGTCTGCCTTTTTCTGTATGATTACTATCTACCTGACTGCCTTTATAGTAACAGCATGTAAGGGACTATCTCAAATTCAGTACGTGCTTTATACCTTGGCAGGGAGCAACCTGGACATTTCCCGTGATTCATCTTCAAAACAAAGAAATATAATTGGCATCTCTCTGAAACTGTACATAGTCGCTAAAATGTGCAAACTGCTCCAGGCTGACTCCTCCCTAGCTCTGCAGAAGCGACTGCTTGAGTTGAACGGGTCAAATATGAATAATAACAGTGTTGTCAGGATTTGAGACTAACAGGCAGCCTGTCAGGACTTTAAATAGAGAATTTAACAGCAGAGCACCTGGGTAGTTTGGGTAATATGGCTTTCATGAAGACTGCTTTCATTAGCTGATTTCTAGGCAACAGCAGTAGAAAAGGGTTGTAAGTAGCTCTAAGAAAGGAAACTTCAAGGAGTCAAAAGCCTATGATGTGATACGAAGCAGACTGAGGGGTGTTGGATGTGAATTACTTATTTCTGCCTTATCAACTAGGCACCTTTGGCATTTATTAAATTTCCTTTCCCTGTGTATAACACTTGTGCGCAAAATTTGTCAAGAGAACTAATAAAGGTTTCAGTATGTTACAACTGAGACACTGAGCACTGCTGGAAATCCAATAAGCGCTGTTAAGGATTTGAATAACACAGGTACATGAAACTGTGATTAAAAATAATTGAAAGAAATGATTTATTCAGTTCTATTAAATTTAGATTGTTCCTAGGAGTATCAGGGCATATGCTCCTCATCATGCAACTTCGGCTTTCCCTGAATTTCAGTTTTACCAGCTCTGGATTGGTTTAAGAGGCTCGCAAAACCCCATATCTCGCTTAGCAAATAAACAGATTGGACCCTAAAGCACCTTTTCTTTCTTTTCTTTTATCTAGTAGTGCTATTTACCTATATTAATAATTACCATACGAATTATATTAGTAACCATATTAGTAAAATACACCAAAATTCCTGAAACAGACCATTTTTAATAGATTTTATTTATCACAAATGTGTGCATTTCTCATCCATTGTTCATCCTTGATTTTTGCTACATGTTGTAAAGGGAGAAAGAAAGCTCATGGCGCTTTCAATAGGAAGTTTTCTTTTACAATTGGAAACTACCATCCCCATTACATAGTTGCGTCATAAGAATGTTTTCGCTACAGTGAGCACTATATTTCATATTCATTTTCTGACAAAAGCAAAACGGATCCATTTGTCTTCTGCAGGGCCCTTCTTAGCTTAAATTATGCTTTTTGCAAAGCTTATTTGTTACTTTGTAGTCCCAGCAGCATCAATTAAAAGTTTCTTTGTAAAATGTATCATCTGGACTACACATATATATTGGGTAGTTTGGGCTATAATTTTCCTCCAAAACAAACTTTTCTTGAAATAAAAGTCGATTTGCTGGAAGATGATGGGGAAGCAGGCATCAGGGTCTGCAGCTGAAGGGTTAGCCACTGACTGTCTCACTAGTTCATGGTACCACAACCCGAGCTCTCAGGTTGGTGTCGTGGTTTAAACCCAGTCAGGTAACTCGTTCACTCACTCCCCCCCCTTCTTTCCCTCCCCCTACTCCCGGAGGGATGGAGAGGAGAATCGAAAAGAATGCAACTCCCACAGGTTGAGATAAGAACAGTTTAGTAACTAAGGTATAACACAGATCACTACTGCTACCACCAATGATAATAATGATAAAGGAAATAACAAGGGAAGAGAATACAACACCTCACCACCAGCTGACCGATAACTCGCCCCCCAAGCCTGACCAAGCTCCGACCGATACCTCCTCCAACCCTGCAGTCTCCCAGCCCTTCCAGCTAAATCCCAGTTACATCCTGGGCATGACGTGCTGTGGTATGGAATACCTCTTTGGTCAGTTTGGGTCAGGTGTCCTGTCTCTGCTTCCTCCTGGCTTCCCCTCCTCCCTGGCAGAGCATGAGGCTCACAAAGTCCTTGGCCAAACCAAAACATCATTGTTATCAGCTCTGTTCCCGAGCTGAAAGTCAAAACACTGCACTGCACCAGCTACCAAGAAGGAGAAAAATGACTGCTACTGCTGAACCCAGGACAGTTGGGTATCCTGCCCTGGAGTGTCATACACACTGGTGCCTGTGGGTGAATTGGCAGCAGGGCAAGCTGACCAGGAGAGTCAAGGTGTGTGAGGGATTGGTGGGAATGGGAAAAAATTGTCTGCTCCATATAATAATGTAATGAAGGACAGATATATTGCTTTCAGTCTTCTTATAGTAACATTTTTAAGAGTTTCTGGTTCTGAAACTCTTAGTTCACTGTCATTTCACAATGAAATTAATTCTTTTTCTTTTGTTTTCACAAAAGTTGTGGTTTCCTCCAAGTTTTGCGTTTCAGCTGTATCCTGCAGAGGCCACTGTGTTATGCTGATGGGAGTGGGGTTGTGATGAAGGTGGCTTTCCTCTCCCCCAGGCTTGTAGGACCTGTGGCCAGTGACCCTTTCACAGGAGGCAATGAGGAGGCTGCCTGCCAGATAACTTCATGGTTTAGTCTGAGTGATGCAGGAGAGTTTAGCTAATGATGAACTTGCAGAGCTCTGTTGGTGCAAGAAGAACCTTCTGTTCAATACCAAATGCTGGCATTGGATTTTATATTTACATGTACATGGGTACTTGCAAATAGACTTTCTCATTAAGATCCTGGTCTGAAGAGCTGCCTCCAGTGCCAACATATGGGCAGTAACCTCCAGTGAGGAGGGAGGAGCCTTCATCGCCCTGTTTGCAGGGCCACTGCAGCCCCTTTCCACTCTCCTGCATATACAGATCTATTTACAGTATAAGGAAACTGGATGGGAATTAGTTTTTAAGGGAGAGTTTGGGTTGAAAATACGTCTGCCCCCACTGTGGTCTGCTCCTTCAGAATTAAACACAAGGAATTATTTTGCCTTGTTTATGAATGGAGATCATGTGCTCAGGGGAGTGAAGGAAGTTACTGATACAGAACAGGAATGGCAGGATTTTAACTCAATTCATGATACTCATCTAGCAAATGTCATTCTTCCCCTATACGCATTGCATATTTATTTTCATATTGTTCAAACTTTGGATTAAATAATCTCATTATTTTGACTCCCCGTCGATAAGCTGATAAAAACCAGGTTTTTAAGAATTCCAGTTTACAAACCCTTGTCATATCTGAAGATTAAACTTGCCACGTTTCATGATAAATGGAAATGCAAATAATTAAGTCTATTAAAATATTTATCAGAGGCTTGCCCTGAGCCAAGCACAGCGTGAACATCTTTATGTTTGCTGGCAATAAACCAGCTTCTCTCTTCTCTCTGTTTTGCACAGTCCTACTAAGCCAATCCTCACTAGAATGAGCACAAAACAAAATGAATAACAGCTTTTGTACATCAACATTAAAATGGGAAGAAGCTTGGGAAAGGGCCTCCGACAGAGAAGAACGCTGATGAGTGCAAAAATGCCTGATGGGTGAGCGCCACCTTCTAAATATAGATCAGCCAGACGTGGAAGTGATTTTCAGAAGAGAAATGCAATCATGGATTACACACCAGCTCATTAGAAACTGTTGCTGAATACAGCATCCAGAAGACATGCATGAAAAGTCACATTTGGGGAATAAATTAAAAGGGGTGTAGTTGTTGCTAGATAAACATATGTAATATATATGCATTGAAGAGGTTTGTAAATGTCATTTTTTTATTCAGACGGAAAGCAAAAAGCTTTAAAACCTTTCACAGTAGAGAGGCAGTTAACTCCAGACTATTCCTATCCCAGTAGCCAAGAAGCAGATAGGACATCTCTCTTAAATTAGCATTTATAAATAAACTTTCTGAATGTTTCCATCACATAGAGTGAAAATCATAACTTTTACTGCTGCATTGCTGCACTTCATCTACTTCACTGTATAATAAGTTGACTAAAACTGTAAAGCTTCTCAATTTTTACTGCATATGTGTTCCAATTAATCTATGTCTGTAACAAACTTGAGACTGAAAAATTATTTCCGACCTATATTCTAGTTCTGTGAAGCATATATACTATAAGGTATGTCTGAATATCATGATACTATAATTTCCCAAAACACATAGAATTGTTTGTATTTGAAGTGACAAAATAAAAGCACTGATTTCTTTTTCTAACAGGAGAAAGTAATTTACCCCTTAAATGTAACATGCAGCTGCTCACTGCAACGGCATTTCTATTCTTTTCCTTGTCCTGCCATGTAACCACTGAGTGACATTCTCTGGCCCATGCTAATGCCAATCAGATGAAGTGATCCAATGGTCCCTTTTGGCCTTAATCTCAATACATGAATTAAAAGACTGGCACATGGGGCTCTGTGGGTCACTCCACAAAGGGCACCGTCATTGCCAGAAGCCACTGAGCAGTTAAACAAGGGAGGCACAGGGTATCAAGAAAGACCCCAGGGAAAGGACTGGATGACAAGTGTCAGGCACAGAGCAGTGGAGGGCAACAGGAGCACCCTTTCCTCTGCTCTTCTCTGAAAGGTCTCAGCATGGCATGCCTCCTCCTGGTGCAGGACCAGGTAGGAATATGCTGCTCCCTGCATTTTTCCCCTCTTCTTCTGTATATCAAAGCTGAATACAGCCCAAAATGAACACTCCATTGCTAAAAAATCTTTAGATTGCTTAAGCCTGTTCCTTCATTCTTTCCCTTTTGGGGGAAATGGCTAAAATAATAATTCATTGCTAATGTTGATCCCAAATAACACAATACACTGAGGGCATGAGTAAAAAAAACTGGGTTTTAACTACTGGCTGCACAGTAGAGATTATTGCAGGATTTAGTGTATGAATCTCAGAAAAATTATATTATTTTTGAATGAGAAATTACCTTTAAGTGAACTTAAGTCAATAAACACAGGGGATTAGAGAACTCTTCCATCTGACTACCAAGGTACCAGTATGGCGCTCCTTGTCTTGGAGACTGAACACTGATGTGGATGTCTGCCAAGTAAATTTATGTTTGAATCTGGCAGCATTATTGGGGTTTTTAAGTTGTTTTAATCCAAATCTGCTCTTGTAACAGCGCGTAGGAGACTCTTCTCCCGACTCCTGCAGGACCAGCATTAGAGCTAGTCAAAAACCCCATCAAATCAATCAACCACCATAAACATATTCCCAGTACCTGCTGCTGACCTGAAGGGGATGTAGATTAAAATGGAGTAGTTTACACCTCAGGCTGTATAAACTCATTAAGGTCCCACTTCTGACAAGTTTTTAAATCTGTGATTAGACCAACCAATGCCAGCTGGAAAACACACATCCTTAAGGGCGGGTGCATCCAGGAGTCCCTGTTCAATGGCATCTCAGTAAAGCCCATCCTCATTCAACTGCTCTTGTTGGCTCATAGCCGCACTCTCACGTCCAAAGCCAAATTCCGAAGGGTTTACTATTTGGATTTGCTAGTGTGCTACTGTCTTCATTTGCTCCTTAGACTTACCTCTATCCCACGTTATTGCAGTCATGGCACTTTTGCTGTGACAGAATCACTGAAACAGGGTTTCTCTGTATTATGTTAATTTGCTATGGACTACTAAGTTTTACCAAGTTTTGCATCATGGTGACTGTTTAATGTAAAATCCCTTTCTAAATATACACAAATATTGCAAAAAAGGTGTCATCACAAGAACTCGCAACCCTGCCAGGGCAGAGTGGAGAATATGTACCATCTGTACACAGTCAGAAGAGACATACCAGGATGTCCATCACTAATTGTTGACTCAGTATGAATAGTATGTTTTATGGTTTTAAATGTTCCCCCTTTCACATCCCAATCCATTGTAACTTGTCAATTGTATTTTTTTTTAAGTCAACAAACTGTAAAGAAAACTGTTGAAATACCTAATTTTCTGTAAAAAGTAATAACAATAATTTTTGTTACTTTAAAGTATGCTTGGTATTAAAGTACCTAATAAAGTTCAACAATGAATTTTGTAGCATACTAAAATAAAGCGTGATAGTGCTTTTCTCCAGCTCACCTGTGGGAACGGCTGCTGTTGTTGGGATTACTGTCCTCCCCCAGACACAAGCCTAGCTGCCTCCTGCACACCTGCACCTACACAGATCCCTAGGATATGTAAAGACCATGTAAAATCTGATCCCTTACTGAGTGCAGAGATTTCTATGTGTGAATCATATTCACAGTATAAGAATCTTGGTAATGCCTGACTATGCATTTATGGACAACAATATAAAGTTCCTGATTACTTTGGTATAAAACTTAGTTTATAGCTAGAGACAGAAGAATGTAAATTATTTATGAGTTAGTTATAGTTAAATTGAGAACTGCCAGGTTTGTAGGACTGTGAAGTCCTGTTCATTTTTACAGGCAACACATCTCAGTTATTCCTAAATTGATTGGAAATCTCAAACAAGTGATTTGGAGGACACAGTAAAGTTCAGAAAGTGATTCCTCCTGATTTCACTGCATGGAGAAGAGAAGGCTGCGTGGAGACCTCATAGCAGCCTTCCAGTATCTGAAGGGGAGCTATAGGGATGCTGGGGATGGACTCTTCATTAGGGACTGTAGTGACAGGACAAGGGGTAATGGGTTCAAACTGAAAAAAGGAAAGTTTAGATTGGATATAAGGAGGAAGTTCTTTCCTGTTAGGGTGGTGAGGCACTGGAATGGGTTGCCCAGGGAGGTTATGAATGCTCCATCCCTGGCAGTGTTCAAGGCCAGGCTGGCCAGAGCCTTGGGTGACATGGTTTGGTGTGAGGTGTCCCTGCCCATGGCAGGGGGGTTGGAACTAGATGATCTTAAGGTCCTTTCCAACCCTAACTATTCTATGATTCTGTGAAGTTACACTGGAGCCATCAGGGTCTCTCACCTACATCATCCCAGAGCTTGCACCAAAAGGTAAGTACTTTCTTGTCAAACTGGATTTGCTTCCATGATGCTGGCACAATGGTATCTGCATCTGGAGATGATCTAGAAATGATTGTGACTGGGGTCTAATTATTCCCAAACTCGCACACTCTGCCATCTATCAACCGGAATATGAGATCAGCTGCCCTCACACCATCCAGCTTCCCCTGTTCTGGATAGGAAAATGTAATGCTGGGCCCAGCAGCTTTCTGCCCATCTTCACTGTGCTATTCCGAAGTCCTTCAAACATTTACAAGTTCCAATAGTTCCAGATGATTCTCTGAGGATTTGAAATGGAGTAAGAACTAGAAAAAAATAAACTAAAAAAATCAAACCAAAACAGATTTGTCCTGACTGGTTTATACATTGAAAAGCCAGCCATATGCTAGGTAGCTTCTGAGGCAGTGCCAGAAAGCAACATAGATTCTTTTTCCAGTGTACTGAAGTCTAGAGGTTTACACATTTTTCCTTTCCAAGGAGCTCTGCACAGAAGGGAACAGCTTTGCCTGCTGCTGGAGTAGCTGGTGGTACCTGCACATGAGTCATACTTGCAGCCATTCCACCTTGAACTGTGATTTACATTAATATTTCGAGAAGAGACTTTCAAGGAAGGCCCAAAATTCTCCAGAAAGTAGAATATGTAGTTTAAAAATTCATGCTCTTCCCTTTGTATCAAGCATTAGTCCCATGCTGCTGAATACACAAAGCCAAGGCTTGCTGTGATCAGGTACCGCCTTGACACTTTCTATTACCCATCTGTCTCTCTTAAATTTTTGCTTAGTGTCACTTTATACTGCCTTCTGAAATGCCTCTTGCATTTTAAAAAGTAAACTGATATATCTTCCCCTTCTTCCAGATAGTCCCCTAACACCACTGAGGGCACTTACATAGCTTTTCCACTTCACAAAGTCACACTGTCTGTGCAAGAGACACATTTATGGGGAATAAAGTATAAGCAGCCACATTGCACTCATCAACTCCCAAGAGCAGCTGTGGCCTGTAATTGCCTATGAGACACTAAAAAGCTCCTTTCTTTTTTGGAGCAGTTCCAAAAGTTGCTGCAAAACACTTCCCAAGACTGCTGGTGTGAGACCAGCCTCCAAGTTTGAGCATCAGCTGAGGGAAAGCAGCCTGAATGATGCTCTATAGAACTGTGAACTGGGGCTTTGAATTTACTGCCACAAACTGGTTTTAAATTAGCATAGCAACATGGATAATTACTTCTCATTTTGTCAAGTGCAAGTTAGCTTTATATTAGCCTAACACAGTTGTAAGGATAATTAATAAGAAAAAATTATTTATGTATTAATAATTTTTAATAATAATTATTAATCTATTACCTTGCTATTTCTTGGAGGCGGGGAATGAAAGAAAGATTGTCAAATTCCTATGGGCTAGGCTGCTGTATGATTACCACATATTCAAAAAATACTCCCACAGTTTAACAGCAGAAGATGCTCTAGAATTTCAGTTACATTACCAGCTACACAGACTCAGGATCTCCCCATCGGGTCTTAGCACAGAAAAGTGGGAGTTTTGCTCTGCCATAGGCACATCATTACTTTGATGATTCTCAAACACGGCCTCCTCACAACATATCAGGTGAAGTACCAGGATGTGAGCAAAATGTCAAAAGGTATGCAATTAGCACCTTGATTCTCCTTCACCTGACTTGATTCCGACACAATGCAAAGTTAGTAATGGGCTAGGTGGGAGACATTTAAGTTCGAAAAAGAAAACTAGTTCTCCTCCCTGTTTGCTCCAGGTTTTTTTCCATTAATAGAAGGAAATTAGAGGGAGTGTCATTGGGACATTCTGAGGCTCAATTAATTGCCTGCTGTATTTGCCTGAGGAGCATAATGTTTTACATTATTTTCAATTGCCTTTTGAGAAACTCAACAATGAGCTGAGCTGGTTGGTGGCATCAAAATGAGGGAGTTTTCTGGAAGAGCTTTTAGCATATAAGCAGCTATCTGTGCCATCAATAAAGGAGCTGGCTTAGTCAGTGTAGCTGAATTCCTTCAGAAGGAATAACATCATTAAGAAATTCTGAAAGAGCTTCTAATTTAATACGTGTGGTTACTGTTTTTAATTATTATTTTATCTGCTGTAATATAATATGAAAGTCCTCATTTACAGGTTTTAATTAATTCTGCATTAAATAATGTGAAAATTTTTCAGACACACATACCTTGGGGATGCTGAAAGCAACGGGGAGGCTTTCCTAGAGCAGCTCCGGGCAGCAATGGTTATTGAGCATATCTGTGCTGCCATCTAATGGCCAGCCTCTTCGGGGGTTATTCCTTGTGAGTGATTTACAGGCAGTTTGCATTTGTGTTCACAGAGATCAAGGTAACAAAACCAATGCACAGGTAACCTCCTGCGCCTCCCACAGACCAGGCAGAGATCAAGAGGTGAAGCCGTCAGTGGCACTGGTCAGCTATCAAGTTTGATGGCTAGCTAAGAAGAAACAGATAACCTGTCCATTATACCTGAAAATCTAAATCCTTTGGCCATGGGACCCCACTCCTCAAGGATGACTTAGCAGGGTGAAGACCACCTCTGAGAAACAGGTAGGACACCAAAGCTCACCGGTTGTGCCTACTCACAGAGCAATGAATTACAGAGAGACATGGCAGGAATCAGAATCAGGGAGCAGAATGGGAGCCCTGAAGAAGGAAGTTCCCTATTGCCATGCTAAACCTTCCTTCCTAAATCCCATAGACTTTCAGACCACTGTCAGCTCCAGTGTAAGATGGGAAGGCAGGCCTGTTAGCAAGGCTCTCAGTGGTGTTTGGGAGCATGAAATGGAGTGATGGAAGAGCATAATCAGCAGGCGTCAGAAAAAAAAGGAAAAGTTAGGTAGCTTAAGTCAAACCCCTGTACCAGAACATAACCACACCCAGCCAGCATTCCTCCACATTGCTCTTGTTGAAAACAAAGGTTAATGGGGCTACTGAAATCACGACTCTGAGATGATAGTAAAAGTAGCATTGATGACTTATAGTCATGCAATAGGAGACTGACGAGCATCTTCAAAGGTGTCAAGAACATGGAAAATTGATGGTCCCTAAATGAACAGGACGTCAGATTTAGGCCACCCTAGATGGTATTTGCTCTGAGTATACTAAAATCTGATTAGATTATGGATTACCAGGCTGAAGGCTGGGAGCAGCTAAAGCCCTGAATCCTGGACGAATGAAGCAGGGACTCTAGACGTCATTAATACATTAACTGTGAGCAAAAGTGTGCTGTCAGGGTACAGTAAGAGTGAGGGTGCTTGCCAGGCTGTGGCAAGCATCCCAGTAGCAAAAGCCCTTCCTCCCTAGTGAGGCTGTGCAGCCTTTCACAATCCCAAAGTGATGTCACCAGGCCCCTACTACTCCGTGGTGACTCCAAGGGGGTGTCTGGACAACAGGAACTGGAGACAGAGCCATCCTGCTCAGGCACCATCTGAGGAAGGAAATGGACGGGGATGTTTCAAAGCCCAGAGAACTGACCTGGAGAAAGTCCAAAACCAACACTGGGGTTTGTGAGGGTTCCTAGCTGAGAAGCTCCAAAAACAATAAGGCGAGCATCACCATAGACATGTGTCCCATGCATTTCATACCAAGGCACTTGATAGTTTTCTCTGAGGCCTTAGACAACAGGCCTCCAAAATGAGTTTCTAAAATGAAATTATATTACAGGTATTTGTATTTAAGCCAGCTCCATGACTCTGCCTACTGCTTTTGCAGGACAGGAGTCACTGCTTCATGTTGGGCTCTGAGGAACTACCACGACAGGCAATATTGACAGTCAGTCATCATTGGGCTGTGCTTCTGTTGCAACACACATGCAGCTGTCACCTTACCAAATAAAATACATGCTCATATTTCTTCTCCTTTTGGCTGCTTCTCTACCTTTACAGGCTTCTCCAAAGTAGAAAAACAAAGTATTAATGATACCTGCACTCAGCACCCATGAAAAACTCAGCACATTCTACTGCTTCCCAGTGGCATGGTTATTTTGTTTTTTAAAGGAATTACGAAGGGATGAAGAGGCTGGACTAAGCTTTTACAGACTGGAAAATACAGAGGAAAATCTCAAAACCTGGGGTCCATGTGTGAGAGGCCTGGAGTCACAGCATTACAGGAATAGTCATGTTGGAAGGGCCTTGGCAGTCCTCAAAGTCCAACCTCCTTCTCTTTAGGGTCAGGGCTTTATCCAGTCTGGTCCTATAAACATCAGGCTGAAGAGTAGATGATGTTTCTGGGAAACCTGCTCTGATTATCCTCATAATTATCCTCATAAATGAGTCAATAATTAAGTAAACATCAACCAGGAGACACGGATACATGATATCAGAGCAGCTGCTATGTGCATGGCTCTGCTCTCAAGGGAAACCATTCCAATCTTCCCAAAGTACATTTTTAACTCTTAAGCATGTGTACAGAGGTTAAATTTTAATAACTTTACAGTGCTAACTTGTCACTGTTACTGAATTACATCCTTCCTGTAGTTGGAAGAGACATATTTCCCCTAGGCTTCTCTGTCCTGCGTGTAAGTGCTACAACCAGAAAATTTGGTTACTGTGTTGAGAAGTAGTAAACATTCATAGACCAAAAGATAAATGGTTGTTCTGTAGCCCTCACACTTGTAGCTGTGCTTTTGGCAGAGTTCCCCATCCAGAAAAAGTCAGGTTAAATCAACACGCACTTCCAGTCCCATGCCTGCAGCCCAGGCAGAAAACAGCTCTGCCATCAGGCAGTGCCTCTGTTTCATGTGTAAGAATACCAGGTTCTGTGGAAACAGCTCTGTTTTGCAGGGATAGGTTAGGAGATCTGCAACAGGCTATCAGTGAAAACTGAAACACGTTGTAATGGGAAGCTCCTGCTGAAATCCAGAATGATGTGAAAGACAGAAAGCACGAGTTCCTTCTGCTTCAAGGCAACTTGGTGGACGCAGGAGCACAGATGCTGGCTTGGTGGTGTAGAAGATCAGTGTAACAGCCAGTGGTTATCTGTTTCCAGATCATGAATTCTGTTTGTCTAGGACCATTTATCTGCTGATGAAGGAAACCTTTCCAAATACGGGAAAGTACTCAAAACCTGGAGGCAACCATGTGCGTGTTACACCATCACAGACCCTGTTTCTTCCTGGACTTAAGCAATCTCTTGAAGGTAATAAGTCTTCTCTCCTGTTTCTCTGATTTTCTTGTCCCACTCTTTCTTATATCTTTCTTAGCAAGAATATTGCTATTTTTATTGAGAGTTTCTGATAACTAGTGTTGTTCTGAAAGCCCAACTAATTTATTCTGGACTTCTCAATAAAAAAGATGTATCATGTTGTTTTGTTGCTTTTGTTGTTTTTGTCATTTAAAAAGTGACTGATGAGCACTCACGGTCATGATGAAAAGCAGGAGAATATACACATCACATATTCTAAGGGTTTCTAAGCCAGAAGGCAAACAAAAAGAACTCAAAGATCAACTGTACTTAAACCTCATTATTTTTAAGCCCATCTCATGTGATTTTTCTAGTCTGATTTACTGTATTTTAACACCAAGTACTGCAGTAACCAGCTAGAGAGCACTATTCCTGGGGTGTGGAAAAGAACACGCCAGCCAGATGTCGTCCCAGGCCAGAGAATGAAGTAGCATGAAGCAGAGAGAACAACCTCCTGTCCTGAGCTGCCTGACGCAGTGCCTGCTGGGCACTGAGCCAGGAAACAACAGCCTGAAGCAGTTTTCATAGAATCATAGAATAGTTAGGGTTGGAAAGGACCTTAACATTATCCAGTTCCAACCCCCCTGCCATGGGCAGGGACACCTCACACCAAACCATGTCACCCAAGGCTCTGGCCAGCCTGGCCTTGAACACTGCCAGGGATGGAGCATTCACAACGTCCCTAGGCAACCCATTCCAGTGCCTCACCACCCTAACAGGAAAGAATTTCCTCCTTATATCCAATCTAAACTTCCCCTGTTTAAGTTTGAACCCATTACCCCTTGTCCTGTCACTACAGTCCCTAATGAAGAGTCCCTCCCCAGCATCCCTATAGGCCCCCTTCAGATACTGGAAGGCTGCTATGAGATCTCCACAAAGCCTTCTCTTCTCCAGGCTGAACAGCCCCAACTTTCTCAGCCTGTCTTCATACGGGAGGTGCTCCAGTTCCCTGATCATCCTCGTGGCCCTCCTCTGGACTTGTTCCAACAGTTCCATGTCCTTTTTATGTTGAGGACCCAGAACTGCACACAATACTCCAGGTGAGGTCTCACAAGAGCAGAGCAGAGGGGCAGGATCACCTCCTTTGACCTGCTGGTCACACTCCTTTTGATGCAGCCCAGGATACGGTTGGCTTTCTGGGCTGCAAGCGCACACTGAACCTGGCTCATGTTCATTTTCTCATCGACCAGCACCCCCAAGTCCTTCTCCACAGGGCTGCTCTGAATCTCTTCCCTGCCCAACCTGTAGCTGTGCCTGTGATTGCTCCGACCCAGGTGTAGGACCTTGCACTTGTCATGGTTAAACTTCATGAGGTTGGCATCAGCCCATCTCACAAGCATGTCAAGGTCCCTCTGGATGGCATTCCTTCCCTCCAGCGTATCAACCAAACCACACAGCTTGGTGTCATCGGCAAACTTGCTGAGGGCGCACTCAATCCCACTGTCCATGTCAGTGACAAAGATGTTGAACAAGACCGGTCCCAACACCAATCCCTGAAGGACACCACTCGTTACTGGTCTCCAGCCGGACATTGAGCCATTGACCACAACTCTTTGCGTGCAGCCATCCAGCCAGTTCTTTATCCACCGAGTGGTCCATCCATGAAATTGATGTCTCTCCAATTTAGAGACATGAGACACCTAGAGACACGATGTTTAGAGACATGAGTGAGTTTTCCCACTTCCTACTCTTGTTCTCCCCTTTTTTATCATGCTCCTATGGCACGACTTTACAGATGAGGCTTTGACCCACAGCCCAACATTCACTTCTTATTTTCACTGTCTTCTCTCCCACAGATGCCAGATGGTTAGTATCAGCAAGAGACTTTTTAAGCAAAGGAATTTATTGAATAAAACAGGACATAAAGGGAAATTTGACAGACTGAATGATCATTCCGAAAGGTCAAGAAAGGAGAAGTATTTATGAAGACAGAGTAGACCAGACCCCTGTACAGTCCAGCCCAAGATTAATTGTTTGCAGATTCTGGTAACTAGGTGAGAAGCCCAATGATATCTCCAAGATCCCACAACCAGTGAATGTCAAGTGAAGGCCCAGTCAAAGATGCTGATATGCCGCAGGTTTGTAAAGATTTGGGGGTCATCAGAGAAGGAAGAGGAAAAAAATCAGTAGGAATTGAGCACCAAGACACCAGGATTTCACCACCTGATTTAAGGAGCATACATGTTACTAGAAAAAAATACTTAGGATGCTACAACTATGAAAGATCAATATGATCCTTTTCTTGGGACTGGTCAGTAATTTCAACTAGGAGAAGATAAGCAGATGCATTACTTAAACCAAGTGTGATTTCTGTCTCCACATTTGCCCAGCCATGTGGTCTTGGTAGCCCTGCTTCTTTCTTGCATTTGCAAGGATTAGTCCACCCTGTGGCCAGGCCAGCTCCATCAAAACTACCAGTTGTCCCAATATCCTAGTTATGACTTCTTTACCAGACAGAAGCAGAGGAATTTGTCCACTGGTCTCAGGTCTTCAGCAGCTTCATCAAAGCATGAGCTGCAGACATAGTTTTTCCTGGGCTGTCCAATGTACTAAAATCTCAGATAAATCACTGCCAGTGCAGTGTCATGGTTGGCTTATGTCAATCTAAGCAGGTGCTACTGAAAGAGGAGCAGTCCCACCTTCCCCTGCTCCCATCACCCCTCTGTGTCAGTAATAGTCCCTGTGTACCTGCACAGTCAGCTGCACCTCTGAGCTAGTTCAACCCACTCTACGGCCACATCATTATCAGCACAAAAATGCATTAGGGAGCACCAACATGGGGACTGAAAAGGAAGCCCACAATAGATTGACATATTTTGTTCAAGAAACCTGCACCTTGACTGTGTGTGCAGAGTAAATCCGGTGAATCCTGATCCCATGATGACAGTTACCGTGCAGTCTGAACAACCCACACAGCACTTGCACAGGAGGCTCAAAACACCCCATGCATATCAGATCATCCAGTTCCAATCCCCTGCCATGGGCAGGGACACCTTCCACCAGACCAGGTTGCTCCAAGCCCCGTCCAACCTGGCCTTGAGCACTGCCAGGGATGGGGCAGCCACAGCTTCCCTGGGCACCCTGTGGCACCCTGTCAGCACCCTCACAGTGAAGAATTTCTTCCTAATATCTAATCTAAATCTGTCCTCTTTCAGTCTTTTTTTTACCTGCCCCTTTTACCTTTAGGTACTGGAAGACTGGTCTAGGGTCTCCTTGGAGCCTTCTTTTCTCCAGCCTGAACAATCCCAACTCTCTCTGCCTGTCTCTATACGAGAGGTGCTCCAGCCCTCTGATCATCTTCATGGCCCTTCTCTGGACTCACTCCAACAGGTCCAAGTCCTTCTGCAGGTGGGGTGTCACAAGAGCAGAGCAGAAGCAGAGAATTATGTCCCTTGACCTGCTGGTTACGCTCCTTTTGATGCAGCCCAGGACATGGTTGGGTTTCTGGGCTGCAAGCGCATGCTGCTGGCTCATGTTATTGGGTTATCTATGGGAAGGGCAGTTCCACTTAGGAACCACCATGTGCATCCATGCTTCTGCCGGCAGCTTCCCAAATTCTCTACCTTTACCTGACTCTATACTCAGAATTGTCCTGACAGCAATGTGTTGTTGCATAAGGTGAGTCAGAAGCAGATGAGTCAGCTGTAAATGCTGCCCATGAAAGGGAAGGGAGACTACAGCGGTTTTTAATCTGACAACAAAGCCTTCCATACACTTGGAAGTTAAAGCTATTCAGATAGAGAAATATGACAAAAATGTGGAAGTAGGAGGGTCATCCATTGTTAGCATATGGCGAGCTGCCTCCATTTCAACTTTTGAATCCAGATCTTCAGCAAAGCAATGTTTGGCCTTGATTGAGGCATTTCTGAGTACAATGGTATGTGTATGGAGATTGTGTACACCACACCTAAAACCCAGACAGCCCTGACAGACAGGCTTTAGCAAATCTTCCTGCTGCTGTTGAAGTCTTGCCCCTAGCTCTTCCCTCCACCTCACTGCCAGGGGTTGCTGAGCCCATCACGGGGCTCACAGAAAGGAGTTTGCCACTTACATGTCAGGTGATTGTCAGAAATTGGTAATTAGGATGAGTATACACGCAGGACCTGGCCTAGGGATCATCTCCTGACTCCTCTGAGAGCAGTAACATCAGTAGAGGAGTTAGAAAGGAGGGGGAGAGTCAGAGTTAGGAGGGAGGAGAGGAGCTGCAGCTTGGCAAACTGGAGGAAGGGAGCTAATTGGAGTTAATTTACCAGTGCCCTCCAAAGGGCTCACAAAGCTTGCAGCCAACATGAGATACATTATGTGAATGTAGGATAATTAACATTATAGGACTGAAAAAAAAAATATTCCCAAGTTTAATTAGGTTCATATGAAAATAAACCCAGGTTTAGCTGAATCTTCCTGAGCAAAGAAAGAGTTGCAGATTCAAGGTCATTGCTGTTTGCCAAGGAAAGTTATTTATGTGTAAATGCTAGTGAAATTACTTAAATGCTAAGGAGTTGGGAGAAGCAAACAAACAGGCTGAGTGTGAAGCACATGCACTATACTAAGCACCATCTTTCCCTCAGTACATTCTGTATTCCCTCAGTACATTCTGTATTCCCTCAGTTTCCACGTTACCGACCCTTGAACTCCAGGTTCACAAGAAATATGGGAGTGAGTCCCAGCAAAAGGATATTTTCTCCGTGTTTTCCTGTGTTGTACAGGAGCAGGAGCAGTGAGAACAATGAAAAGCCAAGCTGCACCCTTCTGCTCTGCACAACTTCCTGAAAGTTCTCCAAAGCAAGATAAACCAGGCTACAGCAAAACAAGAGCTCAGTGTTAAAATGGCATCTGTTAGTGGTGCTGTGGAATCTGGAAACAGCCACATCTTCACCCCGTCTGCTTCTTTAGGGTGAATACCCAGGTGTATAATAAGGTGTAAAGGGGAAATTTAGGATGAATATTCTCATAGCTTTTACTAGTCTCATCAGGGAAGCAACAGGAGTCCTGTTTTCAACTAAAGAAGGACAAAAAGCACTAAAACCTGCACAGGATTTGGAGGAAAGGCTTTGAGGGCTGCAGGCAGAGGTCTGGCTGGGGAGCAGCAGAACCAGCCACTCTTTGTGACTGCCCTGGAGCAGCAGCCGACCTTCACCCAGGGCAGCACATGTGTGAGCGCGCTGCCAGCCCTGCCAGACAGACCGACCCGCGCGGATTAACCAGTTTAAACTGGGTATTTGCAATAAGCCGCAGGAACTCTCCAGGGGATTAGCGAGTGCCTGCCCTGACCTGACAGCAGATCTGAGGGTACCCCTGGCATCACCGCCATGGCGAACAGCTGAGGAGGGGTCACATCTTCATCAGGCACCATCCAAGAGCACCGCAGACTGTGGCAATCCATGGGGAGCGGTGGCACTCCATGGGGAGCGGTGCCAGCCCGAGGTTTCCATTCCCAGTACCACTGTCAGTGCTGTGCCACTCACTGTTCCCTGCCTGCCCTCAGAATGAACAAAACCAGGAGCTGTATCACAGGATGGGAGGAAGCGGCACGCTCTGGAGAGGCAGCAAGGATGACCCACCAACAGAGGCCCAGAGGGAGCTGCCACATCCCGGAGCTGATGCTTGCCCATAGCCTGAGAAGTGCCCAAGTCTGTTTTCACTTTAAACCAGTTTTACAGTCTGGACTGGACTAGGATTTATGTGTATTTCATGTGGCCTACACCACCCACTGTGCCTCATAGGAGATGACAGTCTCTGCCATGAATGGTTTACAGTCTCAGAGGGACTGCAGATTCCCAAAGACCAGGGTGAAGCCTGCTTGCTTCTTTCTTTCAGTGACTTTTTCCCACGGCTGGCCAGATCACTTGGTGGCTTCCATGTCCCTTCCCTGCCCTGGGGCAAGAGCAGCTTCTATGTACAGGCTGAACAGGCTTCACACGCTTTCTCTGCAGTCTGGAGCAACTTTACACACCTCAGAGCTGCGCAAAGGTACAGAAAACATCCAGCTGGCTTCTGCCACCACCCAGGACGAGGGGTGGCCATCTATGAAGCCAACCAAGACTACCTAGGTCCACAACACCCAGAGGGAAGTCTGGAGGACAGGGAAACCTACCAGCCACCAAGTCTTGCAACATCTCTGCTGAGGACACCTTGTTTTCTCAGGTTTCTTGCTCATGTCCTGCTGTCCCCAGTCTGTACAATACCACACACTGAAAGTTGGGTTTTTTTCAGGTGAATCTAAAGGAATTAGGAACACAGCTCCCAAGAGCATCACTTCCCCAGACCAGGACTGTATCTGCAGACTGATGACCACTCTGCACGCAGCCTGCTGACACACTGCTCCTCTGTAGCTGCCATAGGGCAGGGTTACATTAGTGCACACCAGAAAAGAACAGCATTGAAGAAAAGGTTTCTAACAGAGGACTGTGGCACACAAAATAATGTTTGGGATCATCCAAGGAAGACAGACAGGATTGAGGGCAGATAGAGCATGTACAGCATATTCCTCATTACCCTCTTGTGATGTTCAGCAATTTACAAAGGTACCAAACCGGCACTGGGTTCAGACTGTGTTTCACCAGTAACTGACACGTTACAAACCATAAGGTCGAAAACCAAACACAACAGCCTCATCTTTGGATAAAACCAGTGAGAGTGGTTTCTTTATATCTAATCCACAGATAAGGGAGGAGATAAACGGTGTGGGACAGCAGAGCTGGAAACTACTTTATAAGGAGAAATATAATCCAAAGTATAATGTATTTTTGACCTGTTCAGCCCTGCCCCCTCACAAAGCAGGCACTTCAGCACAAGGCACTTGTGTTAATTGAATGCCTTCTTAAATGCAAACAAGGAAAGCCACACTAAAGTCCCTCAAGAATCCAACTAAGCTTTGCAGCTGGTATAAATAAGTGAAATGTCGCTCAGGCCACAGGAATTGCTCTGTTCCTCCCTCCCCTGCCACCACAATCTCTGAACTTGACCCTACATTTCCATACTCCTACGAGGAGCAGAGCGCAGCACCGAGCTCCCTGCTGCAACCCCTCCTTCCTCCTGCCTCAGTGCCTCTGCCATGGTGCAGCGGGGGCCCTGGCCCTTCCCGTGGGACACCGGTGTGCCGGGCGGGCTGCAGGGAAAAAGAGACAGGGAGTGCCCGGCCTGGGCGGGAAGCGAGACCCGAGTTCCCCTCATTTCCTGTGTGATTACTTCAAGACTTTTCAGTAGAAGTCTTTACAGGATGGGTTGGGCTGCTTTATCAGAGCCACATTTTGGCAGAGCAGTTTCCAGTGAGGTCCTTTTCGCCCTGCAGACCCTGCCTCTCCAAACCCAGCACAGCCTTGCCCAAATAATGGGCAGAGTTAACCCCTCTGTGGGAGGCAGGAAGGACTACTGACCTTCCCTGCAGGACAGGCTGTTGCTTTCAGCCACTTACGCCTTGACTGGTGACAGGCCGTCCTGATGGCTCAAGCATAAACATCCAGGTCACTTAACTGACAAAGGCCAGCTTATTCCTTCATCAGCAATGAGAACATGCACGCACTTGAAACTTTCCAACCAGACCTTTGCTTTCCAAATCTTTCTCTTTCCGGCCTCACATTTTAAGCAGAACAACAACTAGCAAAGTGAGCAGGAAACAACAGCTCCTTCCTGCTGCACAGCCCTGGCCACTCCTGTGGGAGCTTGCCTTCTCTGGGGCTGGGTTTGGGTATCGGCCAGCACTGACCAGCATCCCTGTGTGAATCATGGAATCATAGTTTAGTTTAGGTTGGAAGGGACCTTTAAAGGTCATCTAGTCTAACCTACTGTCACTCTCCTGTTGCTATTAAAGTAAAAGGCTGGGAGAGAGATTATCCCAGCTGAATCCCAGTAAATGGCAGCAGAGCAGGAGCTCTGCGACAGATGAGATAGATAATGCTTTTTTGTTCAATCGTTTCTAAATCCCTACATTTCCCATAACTGTTTGGATATCTGGACATTTTATGTGGCACACAACAGCACAGAGTAGATATAATGATCTCAGTTTGGACATTTTTAGATAAAATCTTTTGGGGAAGAACCCTGGCTTTTAAGGATGACATTACTGTTAGCTTATTATTTGCACTTGAAAGCTCCAGACATCAAATAACCTGAATTCAGCCTATCTGATTGATGGTGCCTTCTACGCATTTGGGAAACAAACCTGAAGATGCCATTCAGAAAAACAGTTAATTCAGTTACATATGTGTATTGTGCTGATGAAAAAAAGATAATTTTTTATGTGCAGACTTCAATGAGATGGAGAGGTTTTCAACTGGGTTAGGTTTCATGGCACCGAAGCAGATGGGCAGAAGTAGAGGGTCTACCCCGTATGGAGAAGAATAGCCATGAGCAGGTTGAAAGCTTACGGGTAAGAATTAGAGACTGAGGCAACAAAGGGAATCGTGTGGTTGGTGTTTACTACAGGCCACCCAATCAAGGGGAGCCTGTTGACGAAGCCTCTTACTCCAGCTACAGGAGGCATCACTCTTGGAGGCTCTTGTCCTGCTGGGGGACTTCAACCACCCTGACATCTGCTGGAAAAGTGGCATGCCAAGCTGTAGGAGATGCCTGGAGTGCACTGAGGATAACATCTTAGGCCAGGTAATAGACAGTCCTAGCAGGAGGGATGCATTACTGGAGCTGTTGGTCACCAACACAAGTGAGCTGATCACTGACATCAAGATTGGAGGCAGCCCAGGCTGCAGTGATCATGCACTGGTGAATTCTCAGTTCTGAGGGATATGAGTCAGGTGACAAGTAAAGTCAGGACCCTGAATTTTGCAGCTGTTCAAAGAACTAGTCAATAGGACCCTGGGAAGCTGCCCTCAGGAATAGGGGAGAAGAGCAGAGCTGGCACATCTTTAAAGCACCTTCCATGGAGCACAAGATTTCTCAAACCCCAGGTATAAGACATCAGGAAAGGAAGGCAAGAGGGCAGCATGGCTGAGACCTGCTGGTCAAACTGAAGGACAACAAGGAAATGCACAGGACAGGTATTCTGGGAAGAGTATAGGGACGGTGCCTGGTTGTGCAGAGATGGCGTCAGGAAGGCCAAGGTGCAGTTGAAGTTGAACTTGGCAAGGGACGCAAAGATACGAAGGTCTTCTACAGGTATGTCAGCCAGAAAAGGAAGGTCAAAGAAAGCATACCTCTGAGATGAACAGCACTGACAAACTGGTAACAACGATGGAGGAGAAGGCTGAGGTACTCAACAACTATTTTGGCTCAGTCTTCACTGGCAACTGTACGCTAGACTGCAACAAAAGGAGCATGACCAGTGGGTCAAAGGAGGTGATTCTGCCCCTCTACTCTGCTCTCGTGAGACCCCACCTGCAGTCCTGCATCTGCCTCTGAGGGCTCCAACATGAGACAGACGTGGATGTATTGGAGTGAGTCCAAAGGAGGGCCAGGAAGATGATCAGAGGGCTGGAGCACCTCTGCTACAGAGACAGGGTGAGAGAGCTGGGGTTGTTCAGCCTGGAGAGAAGGCTCCAGGGAGACCTTGGAGCAACCTTTCAGTACCTAAAAGGGGCTTGTAAGAAAGATGGGAACAAACATTTTAGTATGGCCTGCAGTGACAGAACAAGGGGGAATGGTTTTAAACAGAAGGAGAGGAGGTTCAGCCTAAATATAAGGAAGACATTTTTTACCATGATGGTGGTGAAACACTGGAACAGGTTGCCCAGAGAGGGGTTAGATCCCTCATCCCTGGAAGTGTTCAAGGTCAGGCTGGATGGGGCTTTGAGTAACCTGATCTAGTTGCAGATGTCCCTGCTTATTGCAGGGGTGTTGGGCTAGATGACCTTTAAAAGGTCCCATCCAAGCCAAACTATTCTATAATTCTATGAGACAGAATGTTAGGGCAAGATGTTATGCTAAAGGCTGACTCCATCAGAGAGCATTCATTTGAAGAGAAATATAATAATAAAGCAATCAGAAGGGTTCCAACTACTTTCAAACAGAAAAAAAAAAAAAAAAACCTATGGAGAGGAGAACTCAAACTGCAGAGGATTAGAGAGTTAGTAAGTGTGAGGGAGTGAGGATGGAAGGATGACATAGAGTGGCAGGACTATGGCACAGAGAAAGCTTTTAACCTCTATACTAATTTTACTTTGCACATGCATCAAAGGTCACTCTACCTGCTGCTTTTATGTAAGATATGTAAAACTATGTGTCCTGGGTGAAGAGCGGAGTTGAGCCACATCCCCTTCCCCATGGCCTAGCTCTTGGAGTCTCACTGCTGTGCTCCACTGCCTCACTGGATGCTCCTCACTTTGGCTCTCATGAAGCCCACATGGGAGAGCAGTGTTGAGCACTTTGATATTTTCTGGGCTTTCCCCTGCCCAAGGGTGTCCTGTTTGTGAGGATGCCAGAACTCCTTCTGTTCTGCCCATAACTCACCATCTGAAGGGTCTGGCTTTCTGCCTGGGCAGCTGCAAAGAATCAGCCCAGCTGAGGCTCAGTCACGCAGGGGAGGAGTGCAGAAAAGACTTTCTATTTGCCATTCATTTCACTGGAGCTTCAAAAACCTCTGGAATTGAAGCCCTAAGTGTAAGTGTTGAAATTGCCTGTAGAGTCCGTGCTGCCTGTGGCAATCTTGGTTTCACTGGTGAAGATTTGCATTACTTCAAAAGTGTCCTGAGAGTCCCTAGTTTTAATTTGTTCCTTGCATCTCATCCTTAGGGTGTCTTTGGTTCATATTAACATTTCCCCAAGACCTAAACAGTCTTTTTTTTTTTTTTTTCCCATTACAGAATACTGTAGGGAATAACCAGTTTTTCCCAATGTCAAGCTAAACATTTTTTGTATAAGTTTTTTCCTTTCCACATTATTTTCTGGCTGTTCCGGTACTCACAGATGTGAAGTATTTGTTTAGACTAAAGCATTTTAGAATGTACATTTCCCTTTCATCCTCATTGGTCTATGTCTTTCACAGTGCTTGCAAGAGTTGTAACAATTCAACACTGGCCTCAAAAAATTCTGCAGTATCCAAACTTTCAGGAGTTCCAGAAAAAAGCCAAATTATAAATTATTCCCTACTGAAGGGAGCTGCTTCCTAAAGAACTTCTATAGCATCGTTCTTAAAATCATACCTGAAAAGAACCTCAGAAAGTATCCCAGGCCACCATTTTCCCCAGGAAGGGTCAGCAATTCACTCCAGATATGTTAACCTCTTAGCCAGTTCCAGCAAAGATAACTTGGTGATGACCAAGTCAGAAGGCATTTCTCCCTGAATAAAGCAGTGGGTTATTTATTTCTTGCCCCGTTACGGATTATTTTTAGTAGCTCTCATGTTTCATTTTCAGAGCAGACAGGAATTAGTGCGAGGTGGACTGAAGTATTTCCACATACAAAGGGGTTTGATTTCATCCCTGGCAGGAAGCGATACAAACTGGAAAAGGAAACCTACTTGCAAGCAGAGGGAAATGCAACCTCTGCTACTTCTTCCGCTGTCTTCTTCAGTATTGATCAACATGGACATCTCCACCTGCCTGCCAGGGCTGATGCACAAATCTGCCCTGTGGTCTGCCCCCATGCCTATGCCTGGCATCAACCCAGGGCACTCTTGTCCCCCTCCTGGGGTCGTCCCAGGCCAGGGCAAATACCAACATAAACCTGGCCCTGAATATCATCACCATTATTAATACCACAGAAGAAAAGTACCAGACGGTGGAGAAGATGGGGAGAGGTGCATGTCCTTGTACTGTCGCAGGGAAAATCTTTGTGGTGTTCCCACTTCTACTTGCCATCTGCCTGGTGGCTGCATCCATCCTGACACAAATAATCTACAACCAGAAAACATAAACCCCACTCTAGTAGTCTGTCGCTTTACAGGAAATAAATAATGGCACAATTACTCAGTAATAACTCAAGTCATGCTAATTGCTTTCAATTGCTTTCACTGAAGCTGCAGGTTTCCTTATCAAACCTGCCAAGCTGAAATAACTTAGTCTATAAACTGGTAAATAATGAGCTTTGAAAACTCTGTCTTGCGTCTCCTGGTGCCCCTTCTGCCCGCAGCAGGGAATGGTTGAGGAGGAGCGCATCGGATTTCTGCCAAGAACTTTTCTCTTTGTGCCTCCTCAATGCCTGCTTTACATCAATTTAACACTTGCAAAAACCTGTAAAAAATGCTCGATGGAGAGCAGGGTCTGGAGACAGTGTGGATGCCCTGCAGCCAGGCAGGGCTCCTGGCATAGCAGGAACAGGGGCTGCCATGATGACGGGACAGTAACCAGCACCACAGCCCCATTCCTCTGGGTAGGGGTGTTTTTGTAACACCTTTGTATATTTATTCTTCTTTGCAGGAAGGTGCCAAGGGCTGGCACTTCGGTGAGAGCTCCCATCTGAAAGAACCACCACTTTTTGATGTGCTGCATCGGGTCCTGTGAGGAGCCACAGTGAGATGCTCCCCTTCCTGAGAAACATCTGCCTTCTTCCTCTCCCTTCTGTGGTTTAATTAAAGCATTTTAGCAATTGCTACTCAGCAGCTTCGCACCGTAGGAGCTCCATCAGCTCCAAGATCTTGCCTTAGGAGTGCAGCCACTTCAGGTGTTTGCCTGGGCATCAAGCCCCCCCCCCCATTTCTTTTTACCAGCTCAAACATGCTTTAACCCACAGAAGCTCCTTAATGAAGTTACACATTCTTAGCAAACCCAGCTCTTTCAAGACTATGCTGGTACCTTATCTTTCCAATCATCTTATGTTCTAATAGAGCCCCAGTGCCTGCCTCCAAGTGTGTTTGTTTACACAAGAGATGCTGGTCCTCAGCAGACTCAGTCCTGCCTCAAAACAGCCACTGCAAAAGTACTGCTGAAGGAGGTAGATGGGGTTTTGCCCCTGGCAAACAGTTCATGTGCTTACACAGGCTGTGCAGCCACAGGAACCATGATCTTTCCCATCCTGCCAGCCTACGTACGTCAGTACTGATGAGTTTATCAATAGAGAGCAAAAGCTGAAGTGTAGCAACTCCACTGCCTGCCAGTAACACAGAAATATGCCTAACAAGTGCCTTTCATCAGTCACTGATATTGCTTAGAGTTTGTCCCCATCAGCAAGTCTCAGTGTGAGGTCCTGCTCCTTTTAGAAAGGCTTTCCTTCCCTCCCAGGAGCTGGTCTGCAGCAACCATGTATGGCAGGGTAACACTGATGTGTTTGGGTATTGATATGACTCCTGCATTGGTCACTCTGCTTCCTCAGGCCTCCTCCTTTGATTCCACACTATGCCAAAGCACCCGGGACTTGGGGAAGTGTCTGGGGCAGGAGACACTCGGCCCCTGTGCAAAAAGCAGAGCATCCATGGAGCCCAAGGAGACCTGAATGCCCTGGGGCAGGAGGAAAGCCAAGGCAGCTGCGATGCCTGTCCTTCCAAGGCTTCACCCACGTGCCACAGCTCCATGTATACAAATTAAAATTAACTTATTAAAGTAAATTAAACTTCTCTGGCAGAGAACACCCCACACACTTATTTGTGAAGTCTCAGCTTCCAAAGCAGTGTGGCTTCACCCAGGCTGCCCACTGGGGAGGGGGCCTGGCAAATGCTAATACCTAAATCTTACCGCATCTGGGAGACCATCTTTGACTGAGGCCAAAACCAGGCTAGGAAACACTGTGCTGATATAGATGGCTTAGCTCCACTACACAAGACATCTCCCTGATGCTGTTTAGTTTGGCACGGTACATTTGTCCACCCAAATTTACCTCCCTCCGATGAAGCCGACAGAGAAGAGTTTTGACCCTGAATTCAGTGGGAAGTGACCCTGCTGGTTCACTGTTCTTAGCACAGAGAAAACATTACATTTTGGTTCATTATTTGTGGATTTCTCAGATCAACCCAGGTGTTAAAAAATCCAATTTAATCAATCAGCGAGACCAAACTTGCCTTCCCATAAGATACTTCTTTCTACACAAAACAGCTGACCTGGCTTTCTTTGTGTCTGGGACAAAGAGGTTGGCAGCTGACCTCTAAAGTAGGTTATTAACTTACACCTTGTTTTGTTTCTCCAGAACCAGTCCCCGGGAACACACAGCTGCCACAGAGAGTGGTCCATGGTGCCCCGAGTTCCCTCTGGGCTCTGCTCCATCCTGCGGGTAGCACCCTCACATCAGACTTTGCTTTTAGATGAGGGAGTATAAACCCCACAGAAAGCAGTTCCCCATTAGGAAAGGCTGGGTTTAAATGAGGCATGATTAATCCTTTGACCTAAGTTGTAACTGTTAGTCAGTGGGTCTTCTAGCAAAATCCCCTAAACAACCTGCTTCTATTTTACTTCAGATGGTAGCACATATGTTCAAAGCACCAAATGCTGTGAAACTAAAATAGTTACGCTTAACAATGGGATCAGTTATTAAATATATTGATAGGTATTTAATCAGTTATTATAATTTTTTAAAAAGTGCTTCAAAAGCCTCAAATTAAAAAATAGTCAAAGAATGTAAGGAGAACTGAGTCTTCACTGTCTGGTGTACAGTATACGTTTAATACTAAAAGATGCTGCCATACCAGTATTCAATATCCTTGCTGTATACTAGTGATTACAGAGGTATAAAGAATAAGGCAACTAAGGTCACTGAAACAGCCACAAGTTCTCCCTTGTCCCAACACAGCTTTCCACCCTGTGTGCTAATTGTGCTCTGCATAGGACCGAGACACCTTGCTGAAGAACTTCTGAGGGAATTCATTTTAATAAAGAAATTTAAAGTTTTAATAAGGATGCTAAGAAGTTTGTTAAATGCTGTGGGCAGGCAAACTGATGGCATGAAATCTGAGAATATATCTATATAAACCAAATACCCCCTGGTATTACAGAGCAGGGAGAGGACTGACTCTCAGTGGGACTTGGGCAAAACCCCCAATTAAAAAAGACCAAAACACTAATGCTGACTCACTGTCTTGGCATGATGTAGGTAGATTTCCTACTGTTATTTATAATTGTGTTCTGGTCTGGTTATGACATGTTGTCAGTAGAGGAGTAGTTTGAAATGTGTTAGCCTGGGGTCCAATAGTTCTTTTGTGCCACTCAGCATCCTATGAAATAGAGATCTTCTTTTTTTTTATTTCCTTCCAGAACTCAAAATTCAGCCCCCTGTTTTCCTCCTGCAGCCCCAAGTAACCCCCATAGTCCCTGTAACTTAGATTGCTAGGACAAGTGGAGTTCAAATAACAGGTTTCTTTCCCTGTTAGCTGTTGAGTTCCTGCCTCTTCCTAGCTGCTTGCCACAGGGAGGGCCTCTTCCTTATCCCTGCCAGGAACAGGAACCCTTGTGAAACACAGAGATTGTCCTGTTTTGTCTTGCAAATCAACCACCCAAGACCCAAGTTTCAGGACGCTTTGGAAAGAAGCAGCTTTGGCCTGTGTGTCTGAAAGTGGTCTAGTACTTTAAGAGCTATTTTTGTGCCTAAATTTTTTGAAGGAACTGGGCGCTTACATGGCTTTTAGGACCTATGGCCCTTATCTAACACAAAAGAGCAGCTGTTTTGGCATTATAGATTAGCCAATGTGCATAAGGAGACTTAATAAAGAGCAATGGTATCTTGTACTACATCTTAAAGAGCATAGTAATGTATTTATATGCGAATTAATTAGCATTACAGAATCATAGAAACATAGAATGGTTTGGGTTTGAAAGGACCTTAAGATCACCCAGTTCCAACCCCCTGCCATGGCCATTGGCACCTCCCACTAGACCATGTTGGCCAAGACTCTGTCCACCCTGGCCTTGAACACTGACAGGTGTGGGGTATTCACAGCTTCCTTGGGCAACCCATTCCAGTGCCTCACCACCCTCACAGGAAAGAACTTCCTCCTTATATCCAATATAAACTTCCCCTGCTTAAGTTTAAACTCATTCCTCTTGTCCTATAACTACAGTCCTTGATGAAGAGTCCCTCCCCAGCATCCTTGTGGGCTCCCTTCAGATACTGGAAGGCTGCTATGAGGTCTCCATGCAGCCTTCTCTTCTTCAGGCTCAACAGCCCCAGTTAGTTGGTTACATTTGAGATAAATACAGGGAATTACGTATTAAAGCACAATATTATACAGAAAACTTTTATCTAAACAAAATACAGAGAATGGCCACCAGAGCTGTGCCTTGACTTAGGGAAAATGGATGCTTTGACCTGAATGGTACTTGGCCAAAGCACCTCCCTTTTGGCCAGTATGCTTGGCTTCATGGGGAGCCAGGAGAGAGGGAGAGGGGACATTCAGTGCATTTGCATTTACTGTTGGTAGTAAAAAGCTAGCACTGGAACGTGGGAAGTGCTTAGGAGCTCCAGCACATATCTTGGTATGACAGGAGAATAAGGGAAAAAACAGTAAAATAGAAGGCAAACCAATCAAACAGCAGGTCTGGAAGAGCAGAGGAGGATGACACCTTTAGCTAACCTACAAAATCCCTGTCAACAGGTATTGTTGAAATTTAGGATCCAAAACATCACTGGGTAGTTAAGCAGGTAATGAGGATGTCTGGCATTTTTTAGACAGGATTGAGAAATTGCTAGAGATATAAACCACAGCCATTCAGAGACCAGTCCCTCAGTAAAAGCTCAGAGGCAGAATTCAAGATTATTTCATATTTTTCCTTTGAGAAGCTTCTTAAACCTTCTTCTGAGATAGCTGGTACTGGTGGCTCTATAAACAAGACACTGCAATCCCATGCGCTGGGTTGTATTTTAATCTCCATTTGAAATTTCAAGAAGTCCTGTAACTTGATTGAACAAATCCTGACCTAATTTACGGTAAACAATATTCTAGATAGCAAGGCAGGAAGCCTGGTTTCTGTCAGTAAGAGGGGTGGACTACAGCATCAGGAGATACCATTCTGCTAGATATTTATGCCAGAGACAAACATGGATATTTTGTGGTTTTCTCTGCACAAAACCGATTTAGACATAATCCATCTTGGAATGAAAAAAGGTCCATTTGCTCTGCCAGAGCAGGGGCAAACATGACTTGTTAACTGATTGATTTAATTAAGCATCATAGCTTCAA
This sequence comes from Pezoporus wallicus, assembly GCF_028554395.1. NCBI lineage: Eukaryota > Metazoa > Chordata > Aves > Psittaciformes > Psittacidae > Pezoporus > Pezoporus wallicus. The sequence continues at coordinate 990,068 of NW_026640165.1, forward strand.
ACAGGCGCTTTTCTGTGTCTGGGAACCAGTTTCAAGGTCATTTGGTGGCTGGCAGTGTCACATACAGAAGAGAAAGAGCTCAGTCCAACAGCAGGGACGGCAGTATCTTTCTCTTGGCAGTGGGCTAATCAGGAAAATATTGATACAAGGTGATGACACACTGCCCTCCTGAATATGCAGATGAGTCTACATCATACTTGGCTATGGAAAACGGAATGCTGTTACCAGAACCACCTGACCCCACCATTTTAGAAGTTAAGGTGAATTGAGGTCATGTAGCCATGGAGAGAAAAGGCCAGGACAAAATGTATTGACAATAAAATATGTCTAGTATATTGTGGGCAATTTCAGCTGAGTCACTTGGACAATAATGGAGTAAATCCCAGCATTGTGAAGCGCAATCCCACCTACATGTTTTGGAATTATTCCAGTTTGCTTAGCACTTTCCACAAGGCATTTAAGCAGGGATGCCCTTTCACCATTTTGCTACATGAATCTTCGGCTTGAGGAGTTTCTGTCAGTTCCCAGAGCATAAATTTTCAGTCTCAAATGTTACATTTATTCTATACTTTGTTTCCCTGGGACTTTCATGCAAGATTTCATAATTACAGTGGTAATACTGTAAAAATCTGTAAGTCTTTGGGAGAAATTCAAGTCTTTACAACTTGCTGTGCAGATTTGTATTATTCTATGGTGTATAAACTTATTTCCTCTAGCCCCTATTTCCACTGGCCAGAGGGTAAAACACTGGTGTTAGTTTAAACCTTTAGCTTTACTGCTAACTTGCACCATTTGAGAAGGTCTGTCTCTATGTGTTTCTAGCTGATGGGTCCTGCCATAATTTAGCTCCTTACTGTATGTCTGACCTTATTAAACAGCATGTCTTGTTTACATTCTGTTGGAGAACAGTTGTCATGTAAAGCCTTTATAACTCAATTGCCTGTCAGATGAGATTCATTTGCTCTTCATCTTGGAAACAGAACCCCCACATAAATTTGATCTACCTGGATCCTAATGAAACTGTAACAAATGTTGGCATGCAGTTTCTCTCAGTTTCTTTTTAATGATAAATGTCATAGAAAAATAAGCTTTCAAGTATTTGCTTTTACTCACAGTTGACTTGATAGAGTAAAAGCCCCACTTTTCTTTTTTTGGTATTTTTCTCAGTGAATTGTTAGAAATCTAGATTTGTGTTACAAAACTTGAGGCAGTTTAATCTCACACTGTTTTACAGTACCCAAAATGGTTTCTGTCTCATCTCATGTCCAGTATGAGAAGGGAAAGTTAGAGCTGTTTAGTAGACTAGATTTACATCTTTGTTGAATTTAAACACTTCTCAAAGTCCCCTGACTGAATGCAGTGCTATGTCAGTGTTAATCCAATAGAAGGGATGACACAGTACATCCAACGAGCAGCTTTTGTGGAACTCGGACAACAAATCATTACCTACATCTAAAATTGCCCTAAGCCTCCTCAGTTGCTCTGAAGCAGAGAGACACTAAATATTATGATATTGTATTTCCCAGGAATCCTAATACAAGTCCCTTGGCCTTGGTAGCAGTGGATGCAGGTATGGCCCAACACACTTCACAACTAGGTACTCTTCCTTTGGTCTTGCCTGTGAGCCCTGCAGTTTTCAGCAACCAGAGCAAACACTGAGACAGAGGTCATCTTCATTCAGTTTCATGAGTCATGGTTTGATGGAGCTGGAGCTGAAGCAGAGCCTTCCCAGCATACCTATAGGGTTAGATTGAGGACCTTATTCAGCATACTGGGTAAGAGGACCATTTTCCACAGTACTGATGGGTAAAATCAGACACCTGCATGTAACCACTTGTGGGGTTGTGCTGTAAATCAGATCAGTGTTGAGCTTCTCTGGCTTTGAAGAACCCCACCCTACCCCCAAAACATTCTAGTCTTCAGTGCTGTTTTTAGCGAATTGCATTCATCCAGCCACAAATATGGTGCCCCATGGCATGGAAATGGGCAAGGAGAAACAGAGAACAAGAAAGAAGTCTGTAAGCTGGTATTGTCACCAAAGTCCCCACATCCACATTGCTGGATGATTTCCACACTCCCAGATAGTTCCCTGAAGCACCCAAGGCATGAGACACTCTCTGATCCACCCCTCCACAATCAGCATGGACATCTTGTACTCATACTTTCCCTATACCCAAGGCTCTGCGGCTGGAGCATCTAAAACATTCCAATGTGGGAACACTTCTACAGCAAGTTCGGCTTTCCTTTTGCTCCATCTGATGATGTATTACATTGAGAGGGTTTGGAAAAGATTTTCCTTCTAACCATATGGAACAGTCCAGGGTGAGGGAAGGGTGGAGAAAATGTAAGAAACAAACAGAACTTTTCCTCATAGGATTTCTTACTTTCATCCTACTTAAAAGTCTCCCTTATAAATTCTTGCATACAAACAGTGCCAGGATATTTTGAAAAGACAAGCTGAAATTCTTCCTTCTGCAATAGCAATTGAAAAGCTTTTTTTGAATACACTTAATCAATGCATGCTGATACCTCACCAGATGCATAAATCAGATACTCCCCAAGGTATCATTGGATGGGGCAGTATGTCAGAGCCAGGAAGGAGGAATGTCACACTATTAGCTGATCATACTGTTTCTGTGCCTCACTCTGAAGCTGTTGATAAGCTCAAAGTACTACTGCAAGAGAGCCAGTCCTGAGAAATAAAGCAGCATCCTAAGGATACATGAGATCAGTCCTATTTTGCTGTACCAGCATAGGTGTTTGAATGGATCTAGCAGAAGAGTTCAAAGGTTTGCTAGATTGGAGAGGTCTCTCAGGTGAACATGCCTAAATCACTTCCATTTCTGCAGTTAACCCCATCTGGGGGAAATGGTTAATATACCACCTGGCTTCCTTGGACTTAACTAATCCCAAAAGACCTTCACCTGAGTTGCTGAGGGGCTAACAAACTAAGTCATAAACTGACATTTCTGGCTGCACAGTGGGATGTTTTAATGACTCTGCCTCTCCACCCTCTCCTGTGCAAAAGAGTGTTCACAATGCCAGCACAGGGACCCACAAACTCCATGTGTCACCAATTGGCTTTATCTTGTTCAGATTGAAAAGCTGACAGCAAATAAAGCAGATACTGCACTCAACAATTTCCTGTTGCACATGCAAAGGCAGCTTCCAGGTGCTGATTCCTACATAATGCTTGCCAGCTGGGCTCCTGACAGCAGGTACCTGTTGGGATGGGCCTTTTTTTTTTTTCCCCAAGTCCACTATCTTATGCAATCAGAGGACTTCTAGGAACACTAGCCATTTCAAACCAGGCTTGAAACTGGTCTGTGCTGCCAGAATCCAGCAAAACTTGTTTTACAGGAGTTAAGAATTTGGTACCACTATCTACATGGATTACCCTTAAATAAAGAAAGAAGTTGAGAGGTGTCTATAGACAGTAGACTTTATTACCAGTGCTACTGATAAGGTTGATGTTTTGGAAAGAAACAGCTTATAAAGCTATTCTGTCAGAAATATGAATGTTTTCGCTTCCCAGAAGGGTGACTTTCAGTACAAACCTGTATGGTTCAGGAGATTCAGATACTCAGGGTCTCACTTGTGATGGTGGCTCAAGTTCCAGATAAGTTTACGGGAATTACTAGGCTGTGAGTTTTGCTACACTCTGCTTCCTTTTCCTAATGATTCCCCCCATCTTACAATTACAGGTCAGTTTGCTGCCAGACCCGTCTTGTGCTGTTTCTGAAAGCTTTTATTTCTAACAAATCACCAGTGAATAGCAACTGCTGCCTCCTTTGATATGCCCCATGTGTTTCACTCCTGATGAGATAGGATGATTACAAACTTGTGCAACGCTCAGAATGGAGAGAACAACTAAGCTTTATTTACTTCATAGATCCTGACAATTACTGGTGTAGTTACACTGGAAACTTTGTCAGAGGTCTTAATTAGACCTTGCTTACAGCTGAGCATGATCTGTCCGCAGCTGTGCCACCTCAGGCTCTGTGCACTTACGAGTTTTCATAAGCAAATTAATTCCTGGGCAAGAAACCTCCAGGTGAAGGTGCTTCCAGGAAAGCAGCGCTGGGGACATTCTCCACTGCAGAGCTGAGTCATTTGCCCCAACAAGTCACCAGAGGACCTGTCTGCCTGGACTCCCTCCCACCGATGAGATATAGGGATAATGCTCCACCTTCCCGGGGTGTGGAATTTCCCTGTTGCTCTGTGTGGTTCTCTGTGTTTCTAATGTCCCCATCACAGCCAAGTTCTTTCTGTTCAAAGTTCCTAGATCTACCAGAACAAGGCATTGTGTTGATCTGATGTGCACAGCAACTTGAGCTAAGGTGCTTCCATTTCCTGTTCTAGGGTAAGGTACTGCTGCTCTTGCCCAGGATGATGATCTGTAGCAGCAGCTCTTTCACTGGTATAAGAAACTCCTCTAGCATGGTGGAAGCTGTTGTGAAAGGTGAGCCAACTCTGCTATGAGCAAGTACAAAAATACAATCCACAGGCAGAGCAGGCAATTAACAGTAGAGATAGGGGACTGATGTAATAAGGAAAACTTTTTGGAACAGGTAAGTGGGCAAACAAACTGATTCATAACAGAAGCAAAAATCCCTCTTTGGCAGCCTCCCCCACTGAGCTATCTATATACCAGCAACTGGTTTTCCCAAAGGCCTAATCCTGAAATATCCCAATGCTTATGAGCTTCAGAGCTGCCCCTTGAATCCTTGCAGAACTCATGTTCCTTTCCTACATCTTACTCCAGGTACTAAGCCAGAAAAACTTATGAATGGAAAAGGCTAGAAAAATGAAAGCAATACCATTTAATGCCCCATTCCTGGCAGTATTCAAGGGCAGGTTTAATGGGGCTTTAAGCAACCTGTGCTAGTGAAAAAGGTGTCCCTGCCAATGGCAGGGGGGTTAGAACTGGATGAGCCTTAAGGTCTCTTCCAACCCCTTATATGATTCTATGATTAATGGGCATAATAATCAAATCAGCTCTATTCTATACATTCCTCAAGTTGTGATTGTAGACTGCATAACTGACCTCCTGTAGAGCTGCATATGAATGGACATTATTCTACAACCAGTTATGGGAAGCACAAGACATCACACACATCTTTGATCAGTCACAGGCTGATGAAGGAGAAGGCAGCAAGCCCAACAGCTACCTTTCATTCAGGCTAAATGGAAGGGCAATTAAGTTCCTTCACAGAGGAAGATGGTTGGGCACAGTAGAAGTCACTGCCCAGAGACATCAGGTGGAACATGGATTTGCTATGGTAGCAGAAGCTTGGATACAGCTGATTGGGCTACATGAGCCTGTATGAAACAGAATCTGCAGCCCAACAGAGTAAGCTCCAATTTCCACCAGGAAGGAAGCGAGAGGCTCTTTGAAATATCAGCTTAGCTAGAAACTGAAGACTGGGCATAGCCACTGAGAGAAGTACTCACTTGTGTGTGCTCCTGCAGCGTTCAGAGATACGGTGCTGCACTAACACATAAATTTATCAATGGGTTTATTTTTCTCCTAGAAGAACCCAGCTAACTGTTCAGGCCAGGAGGGTCACTGTGTGACCACAAGATACATACTGCAAATGCTAGCAGAGAAAAAAAGTTTTTCCCTGATGTATTTATTAATAGACCTCAAAACAATAGCACAAACCCTTCTCCAGATACTAAATGGCCTGTAAAATCAAGATTAGGTATTTTCCTAAAATGCATACTGCAGTTGAAAGGGAAATTACTGACTTAATGAGAAAGTTAGTAGAGAAGGTTCTACAGGGTGTATTATTTGGGAAGTGATAATAAAATCATACCTGTACCTCCTGATCATAACATTTACGATCAAAGTAGGCATCTTGTTAAGACAAATATTTTGTCTACTCCTTTAGTTTTTCTTAGATAAAAGATAACATTTTCTTAGATATGCATAAAAGTCAGCTGATCTACACTGTGCCCAAGGGGCTGTTTTGCAAAGAACATGAATAGGAGGAGATGCATCCTCTCCCAAGCACAGCATGCTAAAAAGCTGAGGAATTACTTAGCTGGATTCAGTTATTTGGGGTATGTGCCTAACTTGGAAATTCAGTAAATAATGACTAAATCATTAAATAATAGCTCACACTTCACACAAAATTATTAACACAGGTTTTATACTTTCTCTTTTACCCCCTATCCATTATCTTGCTTGTGGATGATTTTGTTGGGCTAATTGTCTTGGAGTGCCACACTCTCGTTACCTCACCAGTATTGCACACATATTGAGATCAGGACATCGCTTCATGGCCATGACTTGAACCAGAAGTGACACTGAAGAGAGGGTGCATACACCTATTCCATCCATCCCCAGCCACACATACTTGTGGAATTCTGTCTGCAGTGGTGTTTATATGACCGTGGATGTAGCTGTAAAATAACACAACCCTGCAAATAAAAGTGTCTTTTTCAACCAGAACAGAGTAAGAGCCATGTGAGCACTAGGATCAGTGCAGTGGAGAAGGTCATGTATGTCAGTATGGTGGGAAATGATGCACAGCAAATGGAGAGGATTAGATACTGCAGACAGATTGTGCACTTAGAAAGCAATACCCAGGAGAGGAAACAGTGCACAGAGATCAGCTTCCCAAAGACTTTGTGGCAGCCACATTAACTGTAGAATATACCAAAGGCATTCTTTTGCACAGCTGGGTTACTTCTAACATTTCATATAATCAATTATCATTCCCTGCATCAAGACAAACTCTCTAAGACATTTTGATTTACCTTTTATTTTCTGTAAGCACTAGAAAATAAATGATCAGTTTGCAGTGTTAAAAGCCAGGTTTCTTTTTCTCTGCCCTGAATGTACATGAGATTATTTGCGTGGTAGAGTGAGAATCCATCTTACCCATTACAGCTCTGGTCCCACAACACTTGGAGTTTCCATGGAGTTCTGTATGCATATGGCTTGTGTAGACTACCTAGTTAAGCTCTAGGAGCTATAATCTGTTTATTAGTCTTTAATGCATAGTCCAATTTGCCAGGGTACTCCCACAGGAGCAAGCCAAATTCCATCTTGGGTTTTACTTCATTCTAGTGTAAAAATTTTTAGAGTCACCAGAGGGCAGAAACTTCCTAAGTTTCATGTAACCCATACTTTAAGTAAGTAGATTTTGGGAAAAGAGCCTATTAATAGTCATAGGAGTCATTATAGGAACGGTGGCATTCACAGGACAAGGGAGCATTTCTATTTGCCTTTTCCTTAGGCTCAGCATACTACCATACATACTCTGCATTGCAGCAAATACTACAAAGAAAGATTCCATTGAAAATAGTTTAACTTAATTATAAGCAGATCCAAATCAGAGAATTAGCAATTGAGCAATTAAAAATGTGTTTCATCTTCAGCCATCTCTTCCTCTCCCCACCTCCCAGTTCATATGTTCTTCTCTTAGTTATATTTATTGTGATGAATCAAAGATTATGACAAACAAAATCATAAACCTCACATGACACCATACTTCATTTGATCGTAGAGATTTTATTTCCAGTAAATGCTCATCTTTTTCTTCTCAAATGTGGCTTTACCTCACAACGTGTTTCATCAGCAAAGAAAAATAATTTACCTTCCTTTACCCAAAGGGATTATGAGAAGTCTCGCATCAGTAGCATACAGCCTCCCAGCTCTTCTTGCAGCAGGGGGTCTATTTTGCTAATTCCCACACCTCTTCATGATCTGTTGCTGCCAGATCTGCAGCTATGTTAAGAATAAAGCAGTTCCTTCCCAAACACGTTTCCAAGGACTTATATATTTTTATTACAGTATCAGACTTTGCATTATGACATCCTTTCCACTGCTTATTGACAGATTCATCTGAACTCTATGCATGCTTATCGGGAAAGATCAGCTTGCACGCAAGAGCAGAATGTGGCAACAGACAGGGCTCAGAGATGCCCTCAGACGTGGCTAAGAAAGTATTTTATATGGATTTAAACAATGTTATTTTTTTAAAGGACAGGAGTTAACTGCTGCAACGCTAAAGAGGGACGTACAGGCTAGTAACCACAAGCAAGCAGCTCTGCAGGGAGTATCTATGTACACACTTCTTACCTGCCCCTCCCTCCTTCTTGTAAATGAAAGATAATGTTACTTTTTAATTATGTCATGCTTACTATTGTGTATTTCAGAGAAAAGTATATACACACACTTACTGTGAAACAGCAGATAACTAGGATGTGAAGAATCAACTTGGATTCAACCTTTTGCAAAGTCTGTGTTGCCCTTGTACCTCAGTAATGTCAGTTCTTGCACCTGCTCAGTGCACACAGACCTAACAGGCCTATGCTAATACGTGCATTTCTTTATCAAAACATCACAATGTAACTGCCAGTCTTCTGGAAAGTGTTACTGAATTATTCATTGAGCAGTAATTCAGATGCTTAGTAAAACTAAGGAGAATTCATTCCCAAGTTGCTGTTTATTCCCCCTCCTCTTTTCCTCCCCCCCCCCCCCCCATATTTTGCTTTCTTTTGTTGGATAATTTACCAGGATATCTGCAAACGATCTTTCACCAGCAGCTGCATCAGTCCTGGCACACTGTCAGGTTTTTAAGCACTAAGGTTAAGCTGTGCAGCCACAAGGAGCCTTTTGTTGATATATTAAAGTAGTTCGGTTTAACGAAAGAACAAGCACCACCACACACTGCTCAAATTAATGATGACATTTTGCACTCAGGAATGGCTGATTTTGCTAAGGAGATGTGTCTTTGAATTCATTTACATTAGCTATTTCAGCTATGCAAACCACAGAAGAAAAGTTGTGCACCTTTTGAAGAGCTTCACCCAGTACTTTGCTGAAGACCCAGCTACTCAGAACTAACTTACTTGCATCATCTGTGCCTGGAGCCTTTCCCTATCCTGTTCATGAAAGGAAGGAGGAAGCACAAGGATTTCACTGGGAAAGGCACTTTCCTCATCCCCCTTTAGTACTCTGCACATTCCCAAATGCCCATCTAGATTATTTTTCACCTGGCATCAGATAAAGCCATGAGACAGTCCCTCATATAGAGCAAAGCAGCCAACCACTCAGGTGGGCTCCTAGGCAGACTGAAAACTTACAAGGGTTGGATCTGCTCTGCTGTACAGCCAATCCCCTGAAACTGCTCCTGCTGAAGTGTGGAAATTTTCAGCCCAGATCCTGCAAAAATACAACCTGTGAGCTAAAAGAAACTTCTGGTCTTTACAGGGTCAAATTCAAGTATGCTGTCAGGTACAGACACATAACTCTTAGTAACTTCAAAGTATGTACAAACCCCTCATTTGATCCATTTTGTTGTACTCACTGTTGCCAAGTGATAACTCCTATTAAAATTACATAGCAACCTTAATTCTCTGCATTTCCACAGCATTTTGTTTGTTTGGAAATACTTCCCTGACATTATTTGCCCTTTACAAACACATCACGCTGTGGCATTCTTGTGATATTCTGCAGAGAATGTAGAGAAGTATTAAAAAAAGTAGTCACATTGCCAAAGTCACATCATTATCAGCAGAGCTGCAATTCTGGACAAAACAACTATTACTTCTACTACTGAGCAAGCAGTAGAGCCTATAAGGAATATAAACAAGACAAATATGATACACTTTGGAAGAGCCCAGATGTTTGGTTTTTGTAAATAGAAATCTGCATCAAGCACTATCAGACTCCTTGAAAGAGCTCAGCAGCCACAAGGAGCTGCTGAGGGGGATGTTGATGGGTTGGTTGGTAAGTATATTCTAAGTTTCCAGAAAGCTTTCAACCATGTTCCTCACCAAGACTAAACTCTAACGAAACCAAGCAGCCATGGCTTAAGAAGGAAGGTCCTTCCAGGCTAATTGCTAAAAGATGAGAAACAGGAGACAAGATGGCCAGTGCTCACATCAGACCCAGTTCATCAGTGCAGTTCTCCTGGAGATCTGATATGGAGCGGTCTGGTTCAGGGTACCTAGAAAAGGGGGTGAACAAGAATACGACAGTTTACTGGTAATATGAACTACTGAGGAGGATGAGAACAAGGGGCCACGGACTGCAGAAAGGATCAGTCAGTGGGCAGTAAAATGGCAGATAGAATTCCATATAGATAAATGTAGAATCACGCACAGGCAGAAAAGCAATTCTAACTTCATGAGCACTACATGCCCCTACATGTGGTCAGAGATGACCATTAGCACTCAGACGCGAGATACTGGGATGATAAGTCCCATATAGTTCCAGCTCAGTGCTCAACAGAGATCATAACAATGTTGTGAATGCCAAGTTCAGTATTAGCTTACTCTAAGACAGGACAGAAAAATAAATCTGACAAGGTTTGCTAAACACACAAACCCCATGTTCAGCTCAGGATGTAAAAATGGTTGGAGGCTGGGAGAACAATAAAACAAGACGCATTTACATCCGCTTTGTTCTTAGGCTTTTACCAAGGCATCCACTTACAGCGTCTGCTGGAGACACAGGCTCGGTATCAGCTACATGGACCTCAGCCAGGCCCAGCACAACCGTTCTTTTAAATTCTAGTTACTGCTCTATGAAATCATTGTAATCCTCAGGAGCTTTCATGCTGAGAGGTACACTGACAGAAACTGCCATTTTGCTAGAAATGCAATCACAGAATGGGCAGGTAGCCTGGTCTAAAACTGGTCTAGGTCAATAAGCCTAAAATAAGTAACACCTTTAATCCCTGAAGAGCCAGCAACACCAAAAAATGCCAGCAAGGGGAAGAGCTCACTGCACATTATGCTTAGTTCTGTTTGCATCTTACAGGTATCAGTAAGTTTGGGACTTTGCATGAGGCCAGAAAGTAATATGGTATTTGTGTCCTTTGAACTTTAAGTCCCACATATAAAAAACAGTGAAACTGATTTATTTAGGCAGCAAGCTATTCTGTTAACTTTGTAAATTCATTTGCCTTATTCTGAAGTTTGTAATTTTACTTGTAGTCCGGAATCTGGACAAATGTGGTCTTTTCAGAATTTGCAGTGAGCCATCTCGGAAAATATTAACTAGACTTAATAAAACTAAATCTTGAGTTTAACTTCCAGGGAGGTGCAGCACATTTTCCTGATATTATGCAACACAAAGAGGTGAATGATTGTAAACAGGCAGCACAGTATAAACAACCAACCAATCAAAAAAATCCCTAAACTTGCACAGTATTATTAACAGTCAGAGAAGTTTGAAATTTAGCTTAAAACCTGGCCCATCAGATACATTTAATACATAGCAAACACTGCTATTTCTGAGTGAACCTGAAGATCTTATTTTTGTCTTTTGGAAGAGGTCACTTTTTTCTGTTCAAAGCTTCACTTTGAACAGTCACATTGTACAGCTGCGGTGAAGTTTGTGGTCCCATCAAATTGCTCCTGCACATCAAAACTGGACTAGATCATGGTGTAGGTGCCCAGGCACACACCAGACTCCCCACAAACCAAACCCGAGGCTGAACTCCACTCAAGACTCTGCTCCTGGGAAGCTGCTGGCCTTGTGATGCTCCCGGAGAAACAGCACAAGAGGGCGCTTCATGCCTCAAATATCTTAAGTCTGACTTTCATATCCCGTCTTTTCTGCACTAACATGTTGTATTTTCAACGTCAAAGTCACATCAAAAAATGACTGCAGTGAAGGGGATGGGAGAGAGCACAACAAAGCCCTGAGCAACACTGTAGCTGCAGTCTGCCACCCTACTGAGAGCATAGTTTATCAACTATTAAATGAAGACTAGATTTGCTGTTAACAATTCCATGTTTTCTAAGTAAGAGCCTGTATTAACTGGGAGAGGAAGGGGAGAAAGACTGGCACGCACAAGTTTTAAAAAGTAGGAAGCAACAGAAACATCTCCTGAAAACAGAAAGACAACAGCCAGAAAGGTTAAATAATTTCATGTAGAATTTAGTCTGGCAACCACCCAAACTGGACTTTGGCAGACTGCTTACTGGTTATAACAGAAGCTACTTCCTCTGTAGCAACAGGCATATTAACACTATTGTGTGCTTCCTGGGGACAGGCTTGGGGTGGTTCAGTCCCCTGAGTGGGAGCTCGAAGCTGCATAATTGTGTGGAGCTGAGCGACTGAAAAATACAAAGCCGCAAACCCCACCGGCAGCCCTGTGGGGAATTCGCCCATGCATACCTCGTTAGGAAATGAATCGGGGTATTTTTCTCCCTGCCCTGGCTCTGGACACTCTGACAGCTCCATTCAGCAGAGAGGTAGGCTCTGCCCAGGGCTCCTCTACAGCTGCAAATGACTCATGCTGGAGGAGCCCCTTTCAGGCAGATTTAAGGAGACCAAGTCTACCAAAAGTTTTCCCAAGTTCATTTAACATGCTGATGTCTATCACTTTAAAGCTTTCTGCATAATTGCTGCTTGCACAGCAGAGCCTGGCCTTGAGCGCACCAACTTGATGAAGCCGGAAGAGCCAACAGGCCCAGGCTGCTCCCCTGAGGTACCAGGGCTGCCTGGTGCTTCCTGGCAGCCATGCTCCTCCCTCTCCTTGCAGCAACATCCCCAAGGAGAAACCACACCGTCTTTGCTGCCTTCTTGGGACACTCAGGAGAACCAGGAAACAAACCCTGCTGCCCTCCCGGTCCATTAAAGAAGCCACGGGACTTTTTCAGTGCTTTCCTCCCATCAGCAGTGCTGCCTACCCACAAAAACAGGAGCATGTTTGAAACACTCATGCCCATTTTTTGTTGCTTTGTTTGCTTTCAGGATAAGGAGCTTCCCTACCCTCTTCCCTTCTGCAGCTCTGTACAGGCTATGGAGGCCCATACAGAGTGTTACAGGTTCCAGCTGCTCACCCATAGTAGGTGAAGACACTCCTGTGAGTAGCTTCCTACAGGAGATGGTGAGAAGGTGCTTCTCCAGCTGCCTCTTTCCTCCTGCTCTGCCCCCCAGTTCCACAGAGGAAAGGTTCAGAAACGGGGACCCTCAATCAGAGATTCAGATGTGAGAGCAGAAGCAAAGTCCTCTTGTAGGAGAGCGAGAAAGCCTTTCTTGCAGACACTGGGGCAAAGCTCCCCCACAGTGGTGCACGAGAATGACATCATTATGCTAATATATGAGACAGGAAGTGCAACCAAGCATGAAAACCACTGAAAGGGAATATCTGTGAAGTGCTGCCAAGAACACTAACGACAGCACTAAATAGGAGATGAGAAAAGGTTTTGTTCAGCGAACTTCTTCCAGTTTTAATTATCTCTAGTGTCACTCCCAACAGTAGGTAGTAAAAACAGGTCCTCAGGTTAACACTGCTCAGGGCCTTTAAACTTTTCAAGGTAAATAGGAAGATCTTCCCCCTCCCCTCAAGGTGATGGTGACCTTCCAGTCCACAAACTCAGAACTTCGACACCAGTCTGATGATCCCAAAATACCACCACAACCCACCCCCCCTTTTTTTTTTTAAGGCAAATTATACTAGTTCACTACCTATTACCTTAGTTAGCCATTCTGGCATTTGCCTCTTTATTCTGTAGATTCCTTTATTTTCCAGAAAATTTAACTGAGGTCTTCAGTTTCCTTCAGCATGGCTCACCTGCCTAATGGCAGCTGCGCAGGTCTGAGCCTAGACTTCATGGTCACCCAAAAGTCATGTTTCACCTCATATTAATGTAAACATACAAACAGTCATCTGAACTGCAATTTATCCCCAAGACTTATCTCCATCAATCCTAGACATTTCTAGAAAGATCCCAGAAGCTCATAGCCAGTCACATTTGCATCCCTTACCTGCCTTTACATCAAGCAGCTGACAGAGTGGGAGACAGGTGGCATTCAGCTGCAGGGAAGTAATGCCTTTTCACAACCACAGCTTTCCAGAACATTACACAAGTGCATGTAACTTACAAATATGACTTCACAAAATTAGAAAGCCAACCTGATCACTGACTGCTGCTACAACGGGAGGTTCCTCCCTTGTGTTTCCCTTGCACTGGCACTCATTTAACTCCACAAGAAACTGTTCACAGAGCTACACTGGCATCAACTGACCACCGCAAGAAAAGCAAGGTTTTCTTCTGCTTATCCAGCTCACTGGAAGTTTACCTGCCTGCCAGTGCATGCAGTGCAGTGCAGTGCAGTGCAGTGCAAGCAGCTCTCCTCCCATGGGAGGGCTGGGAAGGGGGAAGGAAGCTCACCATGGGCTGCAGTATGCAACCCACTCAGCCGAATCACTGACCAATGCACCATGCTACTGAACAGGTTGAAGTGAATTGGTAAAGAGCCCTGTGTGGACATCTGTTTGGAGTTTACAACTCTGTTACTGAGCAGTTATATTGATCTCAGTATGCCCTGGCTTGCAGGATTCAATTTTAATACCACAGGAATAATGATGGGGCAGCTGAAGGCAACCAGGGGTGGTGCTTCAGCACTGTGCAGCATCCGAGTGGTCCTTCATTGAGCACACCTCTGATTTTCCAAGGTTTCTAAAAGCTGTTTCCCATAGAAATCATTTCAGTCATTACTAATTGCAGGATTTGTGGAGCTGAGGTCATGGATATATATATGGCTCTGCTGCTTTGCTTTACAATAAAGAATCAGTACAGCATAATACAGAACACTGCAGCTCTAGCAACTCCCCTCAAAATATTGTTCATGAGCTGCCATTTTCTATGACATAAATGACCCCACACAGAAGTTATTAAATGAAACACAAGCAGGTGTTGCTGTTATTTGCAAGACATTTTCAGTTCCCTGATGATGTATATAATCTACCCAATATTTGGAAAAGATAGTAATTAAAGATGTCATTACTTCCTCTCATAATTCAGCATCAGATCCTATAAACCTGGAGGTTTTTAAAATGTAATTAATCACCTTTAACTTTGGAAAATTTGATTTAATAATTCTGTTAAACTCATACAGTTTAAATATAATGAAAATATCACCATTATGTAGCAAATATGACAGATTATTTCAGCTTCAGCTTTTAAGTGGGTTTCTGTACAAAATACACCCAGACATCACTGACCTTCCAAAAAATCCCAGCCTTAAATAGGATTAAGCAGTCTTCACATAACTAGTACTCTGATCAGCAGACTGCCATCAAATCAAGGGAGCCTGCTTTCTGCCAGTTATAGCCCCCTATACACCAGGGCAGAGAATCACTAGAAATGAAAGCCGCATACAGCTGTGACAATGACATTACTCCTGAGTGCAGTCACTTGTGGTATGAGCTACAGGCCCTGAATTTACCTCCCTTAATTTTGTAAATGTGCTGCCCATTGTATATGCTTTGAAAAGAAACCAACCAACAAGAGAAAAGAGAATAGTGACTGCTGATTTAGAACACACAGCAAACAATTCTCTGCTTCGGCTGCGATAGGGGGTACACGAATGAATGAATTCACTGCTTTTGACAGCGCCAGGAACTGGGTTGGCTTCCCTGTTCCCAGGGCTGTTCTACTTCTTTGTACCAGGTGCAGAAACAAAAAGGAGTTTCTGGCCTATGCTCCTTCAGATAGCTGAAAATTCTCAGTGCTGTTATTTGTTCAAAGCTTCACACCAAGACCAATTATGAGAAGTTTCTGTTCACAGTCACCTCTGAAGAAAGGTAATGCCAGTAAGAGTAAGGCTGTGCCGTCTCAAAGGCGGCAGCAGCAGGCAGTCTTCCATCCCGCAGGAACCTCTATCACACTCCTAACTAATGCCCAGTAGCGTATCAATGATGTGACTGACACTGGCCACTCTGGAACACAGTTACAAGAATTTATTAATCCCCGTTGTTCTAAGGAGAATATTTACAACTGTAGCTTTTCCCATGGACAAAAGCCTCCATGCTGTGATGCAGAGCTGCATCTCTAAATTGAAGACAAGGCCACCACCATCTGAAGCTTTGCTACCAGCATAATGGGACCACTACTGACTGAACCATTCCCATGGTGACCAGCATGCACTACAAAGGCAGAACAATTTTTTTTTTTTTTTAATATTAAACAAGAGAAACAGTGAAAGGAACCCAAGTCTGAAGGTTCTGGGCCCTGATATCCCACACAGTGTAGTACTGCTGAGCAGCAACGACAGCCTGAATTACTGAGGCCAGAACCAGACATGGGGTCTGGAAAGGCTGATAATATAATTTAGTCTCAATGAAGAACTTGAAAGTACTTTAATTGCAGACTGAACCTGTCCCAGGTTTTGTACTTTTCACAGAACAGGCTGGATGGGACCACACAATCACAGTAATACACTATTATCCACCAACGTAACCGTGTGCTCGCAGAAATGTGAAAGCTGTGAGCTTTAAGCAGATACTTACCCTTGAACACAATTCATGAAAGCACAAGGCCACTTCAGCAATGCTGTAGAGTTAATGCAGATTTCTGGCACCTACAGCCACATCATGGACTGCTCATTTATTGCTACATGGAGACACCAAAGACACAGAAAGGATTATATTCCCTTCATTTGTAACTGGGTGTGTCCTTCCAAAACACTGCAATGAGGACTCTATTGTCTCAGCCATCCAACAAGGAGGCTATGCCTGAAACACGGGCATGGCCTATGTACTCTCATACCCTTGGGGACACCAAGGGAAGCCATCCCTGGCTCAGGAACAAGGCTGTAGCACCAGGCTAAAGCACACAGGAGCTCTGCATGAAAAAGCAAATCTCATCCTGAGGGAACTTCTGTTTGCTTGAATGCCTCCCCTATAATCCCATTTTATGGCCACATGTTTTGGGAACGCTGCACAGACAGGAGACTGTCAGAGACAAAAAGGAGGCGATTCCTTTCAGAGAACTGCAGAAGAGCAATATACAGCCTTGAATACTCTCACAGCAGCATTCTGCTTAGCTATGTTTGTATTACTGTAACAATTACTTTGGTCTTAAATAGGTACTGCACTCTAGCAAGAAATGCATGATGCTGCAAATAAAGTCCAAGATGATAATGTGGGTGAAACAGACTGAGAAAGGCAGAATGAACAAGGTGTACCATTTCTGGCTTGATAGCTCCTTCTTTATGGATAGCTCTATTATGTTGCAGATGGAATAGCACACCACTCAGCTATGGGTACAGACTCAGAAACACTAGCCACACTATCTCTTTGGTAGGGCATTAAATCCAAATATCCCATTCTCTCTTTTCCCAGTCAAGACTGAACAAAGGTGAAGCAATGTCAAGGAAAATCCACCCTTTAACTTCCCACCTCCCCTTCAAAGACAGTAAATACTGGCATGGCTACATAGAAACAACTTTCAGGTTTCAAGGACATCAATTATCATTTGATTCACATAACTAATAAAACACTCTCAGCTATTTTTACCAACACAAAACCTTTGTTCTCTAGCCAGGGAGCTGAATGTTTTAACACCCCCACCCCCCCCGTTTCAGTAACAGCAGAGACCTCAGTACCTGGCAGGACCAAGCACTTGTTAAGCTGCTGTGGTTCCTTTGCATTTGAATTTTCCATACAGTCCTTTGGAAAAAAAAACCAAACAAAAACCAGGCAGAAAGTACAGTGACTTATAATCCTGAAGAACAATGGACATTTCTGTGAGCTGGTTTCTACACAGGATGTGGGGTAGGCCTTCTTGAGCTTGTGTAATCTGTCTGGAAGTCCAAAAACCACACTCTGAAAACATGCTTTTCCTTCAACAAACAGTGACACACACACAGAGTCTCACATTAGTTTACATGGCTGTCATCACCATTAAGGAAAATTTTCATTAAAAAAAAAATGGGAAAAAAAACCTTATTATCTCAAATGAGGTACATGGACCTTATCTAAATAAAATACATAGCCCTTTTTATTCCAGCAAGAACTGTATTTAGGGATGGAAGCTCCACTTAAAATGAGGAGTTGCATCTCTGGTAGTGCTTTAGTTGCTAGCCCATGTCCTGGATGAAAACTCACAAAGCACTGGAAATATTTTCATGGAATGTGTTGGGAAGGACTTAGTGAAACACATTCAGATCATCCTATGAAGTAAGCTTTTCCAGATGCTCTAAGACACTAGATTTAACAAATTCAGGCAGCACTTATTTCAGACACTCCCCACTAAGACCAATCCTTTCTCCTCCCTCCAAGCAATACCAGAAGACAATCCATCACAAGAAACTGGTTGCTATACAAGGACTGGACCAAGTACAGCAAGGGTTAAAACATGGCAGCGAAATGGCTTCCTCCAGATCTCTCTGGCACTGCAGGGTGAAACACCCAGCATATCTGAAATAGAATCTGAAAAAAAAAAACCAAAAAACATACAGGAGTAACACAGTTTCACACTATTCCACATTCAGAAAGCTTAAGCAAGCCATTTTGTATTTATTTCAAAAGCATTCCCATTTATCTAGTAGATT
This sequence comes from Pezoporus wallicus, assembly GCF_028554395.1. Lineage (NCBI taxonomy): Eukaryota > Metazoa > Chordata > Aves > Psittaciformes > Psittacidae > Pezoporus > Pezoporus wallicus. Next base: position 1,008,381 of record NW_026640165.1, read on the forward strand.
GCTTGAAAAAAAGGAAGAACTTCCACTGCAGAAATATTTCCGTAACAAACGGCTGTGCTGTATTGGAGAGATAGCACAATAAAGGCACTAAGGTCTTTAGACTGGGGCTTGAACTTCAGTCTCAGAGGAATACGCTTCCCAGTAAACAGCACACTAGTATTTCTGAGCATCAGAAATCATGTCATTGCATGACAGAAGTGCAAGGCTGAAGGGATCACCAAGAGAAGGAACAAGTACTGGTTCTGTTCTTCCTGTTAAAGACTCTGAGTTATCTGCCTGAAAATTTGACTACTCCCCTTTCCTGTTTGCCTCTTGAGGCTGCAAGACCTGGATTATCAAGAACAAATACTGAAGAAGTTCATATAAATTCTCTTCAAGTTTGTGTTCATACTAAACCCACAAGTCCTGCATTTGACACTGAAATTCGGTCCTGTAACAAACTACTGGAAGTACTTCTAGAAAGCAAACAGCTACATACATACATGAAGCAGGTATGTATTTAAAAACACTCAATTTACTATGTTAACTTCCAGGGTTACATTTTTTTTTAATTTGCAGAGAAACTAGACAGTAATTTGAAGCTTTATCCATTTCCAGTGCTCATAGTTTGCAGAGATAACCTTTTTGAAGCTACAGCTTTTTCTTCCACAATATGGACAGTGGGACTGAGTGCACCCTCAACAAGCCTGCTCATGACACCAAGCTGTGTATGGCTGACATGCTGGAGGGAACGGATGTCATCCAGAGGGACCTGGACACACCCGATTAGTGGGCCAGTGTGAACCCCATGAAGCTCGACAAGGCCAAGTGCAAGGGGATCAGGGCAACCCCAAACACAAATACAGGCTGGGTAGAGACTGAACGGAGAGCAGCCCTGCTAGAAGGACTTGGGGGTACAGGTTGATGAGAAGCTCAGCATGACCCAGCAGTGTGTGTCACAGGCCAAAAAGCCAACCTTATGCTGGGCTACATCAAAAGGAGTGGGACCAGAAGATACAGAGGCAGGTGATCCTGCCCTTCTACTCTGCTCTTGTTGAGACCCTACCGGCAGTACTGTGTGCAGATCCAGGGCCCCCAACTCGAAAAGAGACAAGGAGCTGCTGGAGCAGGTACAGAGGAGGCCTTAAATATGATCAGAGGCCTGAAGCACCTCTGCTATGGACACAGGCAGAGAGAGATGGGGTTGTTCAGCTTGGAGAATGCTCCAGGGAGACCTCAGAATAGCCTTTCAGTACCTCAAGAGGCCTACAGGAAATCTAGAGAGGGACTTTTTACAAAAGCATATAGGGATAGGACAAAGGGGAAGGGCCTCAAGACGAAAGAGATAAGACCTACGTTATATATAAGAAGTTCCTACTTTGAGGGTGGTGAGGCACTATGGCTGCCCCATCCCTGGCAGTGTTCAAGGCCAGGCTGGAAGGAGCTTGGAGCAACCTGGTCTAGTGGAAGGTATCCCTGCCTCTGGCAGGGGGTACAGGACGAGATAATCTTTAAGACCCCAACTCAAACTATTCTATTAGTAGCTTTGTTTGTTTTCTGTGGGAAATCAGAAAGAATGGATGTTAAGATTGAGCAACTGGGGATAAAACCCCACCCTGAGTACTCCCAGCAAGCTGGAATTTTTGTACACTGTCAGGTTTTAAATGGCTAGAAAACATCAAGAAATCTTTCCCCACTTTCATGTTGAGATTTACACATGATATTCATTTAGGCAAATTATGAAGGGGTAACTCCTCAGCAACATTAGACACAGCAGTTCCTACCACACCCTACGATATTTTGACAATTACCACACAATTTGAGTCAGAAATTATTACATGCTGTGCAGAACTGTTTGGCTTCTGTCTTCATCCCCATTCAGTTCCTGCCTGAGCACACGCACTACGCAAAACCAGCTCCTGCAGCTACGAAGGGGAGAGCTGCAAGGAAATCCCAAACCCCAGCAGGAAGCAACGTGTCTGTGATTCAACACATTGAAACTTTTCCTCTGAGATGGCACTAACCAGCATTAAAAAGCACAGCATTAACATGCATCCTTGCCCTGTTTGCAATACAGATCCTAGAACCACTTACATTCTATGTGACTGAGCCTGTCTCCCTCTTAAAATTACACCAAGTGTTCCTTCAGTGTACTTTCAACTAGGGTAGTTTGAGGGAGAAGACTTAAGTGTTGCAAAACAACTGCATTTTGCCTCCACCAGCTGCACAAGAGCAGCAGAAGAAAAAAAGCCAACAAAACCCACACCAGCTTTTCCAGCTGGATTTACTTGGTTTTGATCCTTCTAGTTAAAAAAAAAAAAGTAGTATGGATATACCACAGTCTACCAGTGGAGTAAAAATGAAGCAACAGATCTCAGTGAAGTCTTACAGCAGTTACTCCAGCATACTGAAAGAAGACGGCACATTACAGTGACAGGACAGGAAGAAGGTACAAGCCATTTTCTGGCAAAATAACAATGAAAATACCCAAAGCATTTTGTTCAGATCACAAGCCCACAAACAGAATTAAATTCCATTCTGCTCCCTTCGGTTCCCATCTGGCTTTAATTTGCTAGAGAAGACTGAAGCCTGTATTCAAAAAACAGTTGTAAACATTAGTCTCTGCCAGCATTACTAGTAACTCATGAGGTGCTGGACTTACCATGGAAAGGCAAGGGGGAGGGTGGGAAAGAAAGGTCTATGAAGGTACGATTCGCTCTGTCATTAAACTCATTCTTTTAATTGCATTGCTTTAGTCCAGGAAATGAAAGTGAAAAACGTTCAACGCTTACAAGAAACACTCACAGAAAATCCAGTTCTACTCATCTGTTATGCTTTGTAACATTATGAAATCAAGCAGGGGAAAGTTGAGGAATGTCAGAACAGACTGCCTGGGCCACTGGATCCCCTTGTTTCATAAAACTTGTCATTACAGGGTGTACATAGTTCCCTAATTTATTTCTTGTCACATTATCAGTAAAAAATCTGTACTTTATTTCCTGCAGGAATAGTTTTGTTCAATTGTGACAAACTAAAAAGACTTCAACTAAAAGTGTCCCATGGTAATACTGAACAACATGCCTTTAATGAGACTTTGGCCCTAGTTCTGCCTTACACTTCCTATGTAACAGAACTCCTCAAGCCAAATTTTTCATGGATACCATTTACTAGTTTCCAGTTACCTACGCCCCTAAAATAAGGCACTGATATACTCTGAAAATCCATGTACACAGTTTAAACAGAAATGAAAAAAAGAGGAGGAAGTGTTACTGCAACAATACAGGCCTGGAGGGACTCTGTTTCACATCGTAACATAGCTCCTCCTCCATTCTGATGGATCTTAGATCCATGCTAAGCCCCAGCTCAAAAAATAATTCAGGCATGGGAGAAAGCAATCTTCTTATTCAGCAGATCAATCTCCTCTTCACAGCATGCTCTTGCAAATGACATACACAGCTGAGGTGATGCAGCACTATGCTCTGGTGTCAGAACAAGAATTCAGGAGTGGTAAAGAGTAACTAGAGAAAACACCTCAAGCCACTATCACCTCTCATTCCCACAACATACCCTGACATACCACTTCCTACTTAGGGATCATTAGGAAGCTGCCAGCATTCCAACATGGCGTTCAACTCATCCAGTCACCATCAACATGGCCCTATTGCTAAGTACTTTTTACTTTTTTGGGTTACTACTCAACTAGTTACTCTTTCTTCCAGCTAGCCACAACACCTCCATGACTCTTTCAGCACCTAGGCCAAGCAGTTTTTGTCAATCCCATGCCTCCAAATCCAGCAGGCTTCTGCACCGACTTCCTGACAGCAGGCATCATTAGGTAACAGCCATTAAGTTTCAGCAGGTCTCATGTAAGGCTTTCTTTTCCTTCACTGTTGCTAAAGACAATTCCCTTCCTTCACCATTGCTAAAGACAGTTCCCTTCACCACAGGTCCTTCTCTTACCCTTGTATTAGCTCACCACACTTTTCTGCTTGATATCCAATTGTCTTATCAATTCCCACCCTCACTCTCAGTGCTGCCTTCATTCTTTAAGTCCTTAATTTCATGTTAATGAACCCCCTTAAGCCTTGTGACATATATTAATGTACCACTTGCTTCCCGTTATTATTGATCTTTCAACAACAAAAGGTTTAACCAAGTGGTTTCTTCTTCCTTTCTGCTCAGATATTAGTGTAATTAGAAACAATTATGAGTAATACATGCTTATACACTCAGAGCAGTCAAGAGTGACCATTATATGAAGAATTTACCAGCGTCTTACAGAGCTAGCTAACGTTATTCTCAGCCTCTAAGAGGCACATATGAACAGGCGACATTATACCTGCCTAAATCACAGGTTTCACACGTCTGAGGTATATATAATCAGACCAGCATCAGGAATTATGAAAGGCTCATTTTGAAACCATAAGCTTCTTAAACCACACCTACCAAAACCCAACCCACTACTTACAGTCTTTTCCCATGAAAGGATCAGAACTTGGACAAGCTTTTTGGCAGTTCTCAAACAAGCAACACGAAGCTGCATTCTAAAGCATAAACCCAAGAACTGGAGCATGATTCTCCTGCACCCCCAATTCTACCACCTAAAACTTTACCACTGGTGCTTTGGGAAACTAAAAACATATGAAGAACAACAGATGGTGCTACCAGCCTCCTTACATTGAACCTTCTAACACTCGCAAAGTACTTGTGTGCAGTTAGCAGACCCTACTGTTTGCAGGTAACATAGTTTGAGTTAAGCTCCTGTCCTTATGTGATTCATCATTTTAGTCTCTGTTTCTGGACTGTTTAATAACAAATGGCTCCTTTTAGTCTTTTGGTAGGGGTAGTTCTACTAATGTCAGACTACCCAAGTGTTCACACAGTTGTTAGTTTATTAACTATTTCGTACTGAATTACTGTAAGGAATCAAAATTCCTCAGATGGAACTGCAAAGCAGACTGCATAAACAAGCCTGCAGAATAAACAATTAAAACATTTAACTAGTAGCAAAATTCCTGATTTTCATCTGCAAATTAAGAATATACTTGAGAGCAAATGGAACTGCTTAACGTTCTCACTAGTCAAGCGACCATACTGCTATGTCTTCAACAACCACTATGATTCAGACATCAGGAGATGAAGGTTTTACTGTCTGCGCCTAAGTAGCGATGCAAGAGGTTGCAAGTCTTTCTGTAAGCAGATGCCCCATTTTTCCCCCAGAGCTCAAGATTCTTCAAACCATATTCTCCATCAGTTCATACACCATAAGTTTTTCCAGGCAGACAATACCAGCATAAAATTTTCTGCTTCAGCAGGAAGAACCACAGTAATCAACTGAGATCTGGTCATTTTTCTAAAATCCTAACTTTAACAAATCCCCAGACCAAACTGCAAACAAATGTCCCAGAACCATCATTCCCAAGTAAAGTGGAAAACAGAAGACTGGAGAGAAAGTGCTACACAGTAGTGACATTCCTGTGTAGCTGCTAGAGGAGCATGCTAGGACAAGCCTGCTGTTTCTATCTTTGCTCTACACATGGGGACACTTCTGCATGCCAAAGCTAGCATTTATCTGCTTCTTGCTGAGTGATTCTAGGCCTGTTCTGCACACACCTCACAGTGCCAATAAGCTTTATGCTTCTAGTGGATTGTTGCAGACAGATTCTGTCAGGATGAAGCATTATTTATACTAAGGGTAGGTGTACTGCAAATATAGCAAGATTCACACAATAGCCCCAGACGCTTTCCCTCACAAATTTAACACCTGTGTACAACTGCCAATAAACTCATGCAACAACAAAAAAAAAAACAAACAACAAACCCTGTTCTCTTAAACAATTTTTACAGCACCAGTAATCAGGCTCCTATGCATTTCTTGTATTTCTCCCTTAGCAGAAAATCTAAGGCACTGCTATGGATTTTTTACACCTTGATGGTTCAAGGTACCAATTTAGTTGGTGTTTTTTGTTTGTTATATAGGGTTTTGGGGGCAATTTATTAAGTGGAAGCAGTTTGGCACAGCTCAAACTAGACACGTACTGTTGCCAAGTTATCACATTCCTTTGCTTTATAGTGTGGATATGTACCAAAACCTGTAAGTAGGAGTAATTTGTCATTATGGATAAGAGAAGTAGCAGCTGATGTGAAGACATTAATGGTTATTAACTAAATATATTCACATTATAATGACTAAGAGGCACTAAAGTATTCTGTTTGCCTGATTTCTCATTAGTCATGTCTGTGCACAGCATCAAAGTTCCCATGACAGCAACTGGAGAAGGAGTAATTCTAGTTACGAGCTTTAATCACATGTACTTTGGGGACTATCCATATAAAAGTAACAAGCAAGCTGCACTCTCATTTCACTTGACAGGTTTTATGACCTTGTGTTTTTTCAAAAGATAATATACTGTGAAACTGGTATATTCTAACTGCAGTGGCTGTACTACCCCTTCCACAGTGGGTCAAGAAATGTACTGACACTGTTAATTGGATCTGACAAACCAGCTTAGGACTGCTCCTTTTCTTCCCCTCAACTAAGGTACCCAAGATTTTGGAGGGATGGGAAGACAAGAAACAAGCATTCTTCCTGATCCCCAACCCTAAAAATAAATCGAGGCAGTACTGCTGCAACAGTGAAGCCACACAAGCACTCAGTAAAGCCTGAAATATTTACACTCTGGGCAAACAGTCACAGAACTCTTGGGGTTTACCAGTATCTTTTTATCATTATCCAAACAGATCAGGAGATTGTGGCAGGAAACTTTACTTTTCTGAGGATAGACATAAGCCTGTTGCCAGCTATGTTTTTAAACTATAGCTTTTTTTTTCCTGCAAGTATCTCAGAAGTCAGCTAAGCTACTTCAAGTAGCTACTAAAAGCTACAAGACTATTCTGACTTGTGAACTCAAGCACTAGCTTTGCCCCTTTAAGCACCTCTTGCTCTGTCATGAAAATTAGCAGGTTTAGCAGAGTTTCTCTTTAACATTAGAAAACAAACACCTCTGTATTTAAGTTGAGTAGAATGTTCTGGAGAAAACCTGAAGGTAATATAAACAGTATGAGTAAACAGCTAGAAGAATCACATACATTACAGGAAAGTTAGAAAAAATTACAGCCAGTAGATTTTTAGTATAGACTGCACTAAATCAGAGTCCTTCTACCTCCATCTATAAATGTGGAAGCTAAAATTCTAGTAACTGAGTTGCAAAAACCAAGATATTAACTACACAATGCAGTCAGACAGAGCATTTGCAAGACTTTAGAGGTATGCTTACAGACTTCATCATTCCAGTTCTCCTGCATTTAAAAAGGCTACTGATTTGGTGGTTAGACCTTCTCTTTCAGAAAGCTACAAAAGGAGATTGGGCACACATCTAATTTCAGAACAGGATTCAAAGTAAAAGGCAGACCTAATTAAAGATAAGCACCTTTCTTTTCTATGCTGCTCATTCTTAAGCAATCTTCCTCATTCTTCGGCTGGTTTCTACAGTTTCCTTAGGTACTTCACACTCTCCATTCCATTTATGGCAGAGAAAACCTACAAGCTCATTTTAGTCTGGTAGGCAGGTGGAAGGTTCTTTGAAATAACCTCCATCCCAGATAATTTTCTTTTGACATTTAGAAATAACACAGGGTGTTATTCAGATACAGCAAAATTATCTGAAGTTTTGAAAGTAACAGTCCTTAAGTTTGAGAATAAAAAAGCTGAAATAGTCTTATGTGCTGTATTTTTGGCTTAATACATACTATCAATTGACTGTCATGTACCATAGTACACCTAGTTACACCCATTCAGAAAGCTAGGGAAGGAGACAATCATGGAATGAGTTTCTAATCCCACAAAAAGATGGCTTCCAGTCACCCTTCTCCACCCTGACTCCAAAGCTACTCAGATTTCACAGATGGCCAGGAAACCAAAGTACAGTACATGGCCAGAAATCCGTGATGGTTCAGACATGAGTTCCCTACAGGAAGGAAGTTGTAGTTAAACAAGTCCAATCTGTGTTTCCCTCCAGAAGCTCTGTAAGACGGACAGAAAGCCAGGCTTTCCTGTTGCACAACAGCAAGCAAACGTGATGTAGGATGCAGCACAACTGCCTGAAATAGGGATGTTATTCACATGCAGAAGATGCCCCCCAAACTGGTTGTTCAGAATTCTACAATTGCATACAATGCCTCCATTTTCATCATTTCTATGACCTACTCTAGACATAGCTCTGAGCTACTTAAAGGTGTAAGCTATTTAAGAACTACAGGTTAGCCCTGCCTATTTTCCAACATAACATGTTTCCAACGTAACATATTTCCTGAAACAAACAGGTTTCAGTCAGGTTTCCTTCTTACAGTCCACCCTTAAGCTGCAGTTAGGCTCACAAGTTCTAATGATGATGTACTGAATTCAGTCTTTTTCTGCCTTTTTTTGGACACACAGTTCAGGTTTTTTGCTCTTTGATGGTCTATTACTATAGTGAGCACTGATAATCCAGAAGGGTAAAGAGTAATAACTCCAAACCAATACTCATTCTTGTATCATGTAAAAAACAACAAACCCACCACCTATTTTACTCTGTCATTTCAGGCAGCCTTTAAAGGCTTCGCATTTGGAATATGGAACGGCTTCTGAACAGCAGTGACGCTGGAATACCTTAAGACTGCAACATGCTATTTCTAGGAAGATACAACAGATGTTTTACACTTGTTAATATGGACATCCTATTCCAAACAGGATGCAGAGTTTACTTGTACTGAGTGCAATCAGTACATAATTGTTGCTCAACACTATTCAAGCAAAAAAGCACCCAGAGCAAGACACTTCCTGTTAAATGCATAGGCTGTCTACAGAAAGAAGGATATAAGCTTTATGCAGCATCTACAGACATGCACAAGTATCTTCCAGCAAGTCAACTGTATCTAGAAGAAGCATATGTAGACAGCTAAATCTCTGCTTACTTGTGATATGCTATTTCCAAAATACATTGAAAGGATGTGAGGCTTAGTCATAAGAAAAATCTGAAACATAAGCCTGTAGTTTGGATCAGGTTAGGTAAGACACAGCCATTAAACTGAAGAGACCCAAGTATGAATATTCTTGCTAGGTTACAGAAGCATGTGAGTTGAGGGGGGTTGCTTTGTTTCAAATAAGGAAACAGTTCTAGAACATGTGTTGCTCTATCACTGCTTTATCAAAATTAAAGGACATGTTTAAGGTAACAAAGTGTGGAAGGCATCACACACTTCAAACAAATTACCTTGTTTTGCTTACTGCAGGATAAGGCTACAACAGGTCCAATGATAAGTTTTCCTATAAGCACTAATACTTGGTCTACAAGACAGAATTCAGATGCTGCTCTTCCCCTTGCTACCTGTTAAGTACTCCTATTTACTTAAACAGGAGCAGAAATATTAAATAGTCATACCCCTGAAACAGAAGACAAGACAAACCAACTCAGCAAACAGCTGTACTTCCAAGGCCAGTAATATCTGCAGCACACAGTCTGCTGGAAAGTGTGGAGGAGCAGCTTACCTGTTCTAGAAAAACAAAAAGCAAGAAAACCAAACCAACCAAACACCACCCCCGAAAAAAAAAAAAAAACACCAAACCAAAGACCTTGCACTGTCAGCTCTTAGTAGTGGTGCAGGCTTTGCTTTGAAATAATGAGTCCCTCCTAACAACTAGGTCTACACCAGCAACTGCAATGTTTGAGGAGTCTTTTGAAAGAGCTGTAAGACACATAGAGCTCAGAATGTTGATTCTGCAATGTATAATTCATCTTAAAGCAGCATGGTTTTTTTCCTTTGCATAATTCCTATCCCAGTGTGAAACATCCCTGCCTGCCAGTTTTAAAAGACTAATAAAACCAAGTCTAATGCTTCCTTGGTGTTATTTTTGCCCCAAATTACATTATATATTTTCTAAAGTGGTCCTTCAATTTTGGAATTCCCTCCTTACCATAACAAGAGTATGTTAACACCCACATTTCTATTCCTGGCCTAGACTGAAGTAGATGATTTTGGATACAGGGAAGAAAAACCTTAAAATACTAGCCCTACTTGCATAGACAAGACATTTACAGAACCCAGCTGCATTTTTAAATTTCCACTAACATTAGAAAATGGTGTAAAGGGGGCATACAGTAGTATCACACAGAGTAAAGGTCACTGCAAATCAGTAGCACACCATTAAGAAAAGCCACTATGTTTCCTGGGGAAATGGTTGGACTTGGTGTTCTTAAAGGTCTTTGCCAACCTAGTTGATTCTGTGATTCTATGTTTAAGAATCGCCAGCAGAGATACTATTTAAAGTGTTTCGGATCAGCTCTTGCTGTATTCATTCCATCAAGTATAGCAAAACAGGTGCTTTGACACCAGCCATCAGGATTCCCATTAAAAATTTGGTTAGTCTCTCATGCACCATGTCTTTACTTACAGCCAAAGACTCAAAAGCCCACTGCCACTATTTTTCCTAGTTTACATGATTTCCCCTCCTCAACAGAAGCCAATGCAGATTCAGCCTTACTATCTCTGAAGAGATAGTAATTCAAGTTCACAAATTGCTGTTAGCTGAGCCCAGACACCATGGCTCCTGCATGAAGTATAGCTTTTCCTATACTTGCGCAGAGATAGGAGACAGAAGCGTTTCTCAGAAACAAGTTTAAAAATAGAAGCTGACAACTGCCCAGCATGCCTTTATATAAGCTTCTGAGCTCGCTCCAGCGTACGAATGCTGGGGTAATGGAGAACAGCTTTGAAGATGAATCCAAAGTGTAGCACCACCATGATAAAAGCAGTAGTTTCATTTTGTAAAGAGTAGTGCTCTACACAAAGATATTTGTGACAATGTCATTAAGTAACATGCTCTTATAAAGTTTATTTAATTAGAAGGCCCATAGTTCTTCTGGATGGAATCTGACACAGCTTCCCGTCCCAGCAGATAAGACTACATCAAACAATCTATCATAAGCCTGACAACGTTGAGCCACACACTGCTGCCCAAAATGAAGCAGCACAATCACTCCACAGTTTAATACTTACCAGAGAATTAAGCCGGTAAGAGAACTCTTAGTCTAGAGACTAAAATTACCATCTCAATCTCACCACCAGCTATTCTCACTTAAAAGCTCTTCTAGGGGCTACTTTAACTGCACTAATAAAGCAGCACAGCTCTGCACCTCCAGGTTTTGTTAAAAACAAGCAAAAGCCTACAACACCAAAAAAACCCACCAACAACAAAACAACAGAAAATCCATCATAAAACCAAAAAACATGTCCTGGGTTCAGCAGTAGCAGTCATTTTTCTCCTTCTTGGTAGCTGGTGCAGTGAAGTGTTTTGACTTTAGGCCTGGGAACAGAGCTGATAGCGATGTTTTGGTTTGGCCAAGGACTTTGTGAGCCTCATGCTCTGCCAGGGAGGAGGGGAAGCCAGGAGGAAGCAGAGACAGGACACCTGACCCAAACTGACCAAAGAGGTATTCCATACCACAGCACGTCATGCCCAGGAGGTAACGGAGAGTTAGCCGGGAGGGCTGGGAGACTGCAGGGTTGGAGGAGGTATTGGTCGGAGCTTGGTCGGGCTTGGGGGGGCGAGTTATCGGTCAGCTGGTGCTGAGGTGTTGTATTCTCTTCCCTTGTTATTTCCTTTATCATTATTATCATTGGTGGTAGCAGCAGTGATTTGTGTTATGCCTTAGTTACTAAACTGTTCTTATCTCAACCCGTGGGAGTTGCATTCTTTTCGATTCTCCTCTCTGTCCCTCCGGGAGCAGGGGGAGGGAAAGAGGGGGGGGGGGGGGGGGGGGTGGGTGTGAGTGAACGAATTACCTGACTGGGTTTAAACCACGACAAAAAACCACCCCAAACAGAAACACAACAAAAACCACAAAAAGAAAACCCAAACAAAACCCATATAAACCCAAACTTCACTTAAATTCTTAAATTCACTTTAATTTCTTTAAATCTTAAAAACACTTAAATAGAGAAAGGCAGGAACATGGGAGGGAAGAGGTAGTTAAGCACAAGAATTAGATGCTAATGCTTGTTTTCCAAATAGTTCTTCAGTGTAATTCTTCTTGTGCCCTCCCCACTAGTTCTGACATACACACCAGATGTGCCACACAAGGTAGCTTTGGACCTGTATTTGGTTAGTATACAACACTTGCACTAACACAGATCAAACAGCTATCAAATATGGTAACAACTGGGCAGAAAGGCACATATCTGAAGAACAGATACCAAGAATTGAAGTTCACTAATACAAAGCTTCATTAGTTGCTAACCTACTGAAGTTTACAGGAAACAAATGCATTCCCATAGCCAGTGGTCCTCAGTGTCAGAAAGCTACTCATTTGAGTGTGCCATTCTGCTGCCAGACAGCTGTACTTCTCCAACTGAGTTCTAACAGGCTACACAGAGTAGGACTACAGCCATTTTCAAAAGCTAAACCTTTGAAGAGACAGTGAATACTACTATACTCAAGCTGTACTTCTGAGTAAGAACTACTGAATGCCTGTGCAACATTAACAAGCTGGCAGACAGTGCTTCCACACTTGACCACAGGAGCACAGGAAACTTGTTTGCTGAGCCTGTGGTTGTTCCCTACCCCTACTAAAAAGTTCCCTCCAGAGAAGTCACAGTAAGAAGTTTCAGCAGAGATAAGGAACCTTTATTGTCTAGTACTTAATAACCACACAAATACAGCAGCTAAGTTTTGCTTGGTTTCCAAGCAGCCCAAACACTTGCTTCCTCCAGCAGTTCTGGGACACTGGAGCCCCCAGTTCAAGTAACTTCCTGACTCTGGTACAGCCCAACTCTCAGAAAGTGGCAGGATTTTCCCCCTATCTTCCTCCTACAGATCCTCAAAAACCATTATTGAGCTTACGATGCCTGCATCTTAACAGTGACTGAGGTACCATTCAACTGCTGGCTATTTACATCATCTTCATCAAAGAACTGTTATTGACAGGGCTTTGGGACTAGCAGTACATTATGATCAGGTCAGAGCACTACCTCACTTATAAAAGTAACTACAAAGAGCTTAATACTGCTCTCCAAAGCAACCAGAAGTTTGTCAGAAACACTCCACTTCAAATAACAAGATCATGCTAGGAGAACAGACTACTGCCCCACTTCAGTACCCAAAGGTCATACCAGTGAGCAGGACTAGGTACAAATTCCCACTAATCATGGGATTAGCAGGCCACACAACAGCTTTAAACTTGCTCCTTTAACTGAGGAACTCAACTGTTAAGAATTTTAAAACCAGCCAATCACTTGTTTTCTTTACAGAGAAAAACCCTTACTAGCTTCAGCTTTTTCAGGAAAGCCATCGTAACACAAAACCTGAAGGAAATTCCTGCCCTGTCTTGCTGTTCAGGCCTTGACCACAGTCTTGACACATCCATACAAACTGAGCAGCCTTCAGTCACTGGAATTGCTCCATTACATGCAGATAATGCATGCTCATTTAACTAGAGACCACTGCAACACACAGGTATCACTTGGGGTTCCTTTTTGCTTTTAAGATTAGTTCAGACCTTATCCACCAAGAGTAACTCTTCACTGTATACCCAATCTATTAGATGATCAGCTGCTTTTAGAAGAAGCAAGACTATTCCAAGTTTTATCCTGTTCCAACAAAATAAGCTCCAGAAGTCCAAAATCCTGTAAACACTTAACTAGGCTACAGTTTGAAAGGAAACAGCATTTCACTTTTGTAGGCTATCATTTCAGTGAATCAAAAATGATACCACCACCTACAACTGTGGGTCAATCTAGCAGTGCCTTACTTTTAAAGTTAACTTTTGTTTCTTTAAGTATGTTTGACTCCTTAAGCAGTGGTGCTGGTGGCACCAGCCATGTGCCTTTAAGAGTGGCCTCTTAAAATTCCTTCAGAACTGCATCTCTGCTGATAAAAAAAACCCACACCTAATTTCACTAACAGTTAAAACCTGCACACCTCCACTCTCCCCACAGCTGCTTCTCCCTATTTCTACTCAAGTGGGAGTGTTTGTGAAGCCACACAATGAATATTCACATTAGAAACCCATCCACTACAATTATGCTTATGCTGGATCTATTCTACTTCCCACGTTACCACCATCAAAAAAGGGTGGTGCAGAAGCAAGAATGAACAGCTAGGAAAAGGTGCAGGATCATCTTTCAGTATGAGCACCACTTCAACTGTTTCAACTATGGCATTAATACATACTCAGATCTATTACACTGCTAATATCTCTCTCCTTTCTCCCCTAAATACCCTTGAACTCCTGTCAGTCCCTTTGTAAGGCAAAAGGTAAACAACAGCGTTTAAATAACAGGTCTTAGCAAACGCAGAGACCATGTACAAGCACAGACAATCAAGGCAAGTTAGAACCACAAGCGCTGGAGAACAGCCAGCCAGTTGAAATATCCTTATTAAAAAGGAAATAACTGTAGTTCAGTAGAAATTGTTTTCTCTCTCTTGCTTCCTACCAGACTACCATAAACGCAAGCTGCATGTCTGTCTCTACTCCCTTTCTTTCTCCTATGGCTCCTTTTGTTCTCCTCACCTTCCAAATTAAGGCAGTCTGCATCAGACTGCCCTTTGGGAAAACCCCCTTGCCCATCTCAAAGTAATACACGCGTTTGTTTTTTACTTTTCTCCTGCAGTTGAAGTAATTCAGAATGCATCAGACATTGCAGCGCGGTCTCAAAACAACACTGCTGGAGCTACTGCTTCTTTGAAGATAACTAATACTGCTTCCCTGAGAATAGCTAATAAAACAACCTTGAAACAAAATATTATGAGCTCATTAAAACTTGCCTTTATTTCTATAGCTTCATAAAATCAGAGACACTTCAAGTACTGCTGCTATAAGCTACCAGTTACAGAGAACTTTTAAAGTAGTTTAATAGCAGATTCTGCTTGAAAATCAAGAAGTAATGTGAGCTACCTAAAACAATGCTTTAAGAATTAAAGTTCTAGCTGCCATAATTAAACTTTTGATTTCCAGGTATTCTATATAAACTACTCCATAACATAAGCACTGAAACTGCTCCCTTACAGTGAGGTAAGCAACTACTTCCTATTTCATAATTATGGAATGCATACTAAATGCAAGTACTAATAAAACAGAAATGCATTTTTTCCTTATGTTCAGTTCAAATTAATGTTCTTCATTTAACACATATGCAAGGAATCACAACATCAGGTTCCAAACAAATGCATTCTGTATCAAAAGAATCATTGTACACTGAAAGCCTCTCTGGAAGCTTTCATCACAAAGGGAGTATTTACCTTGTGTCACACTATGCCTACACAAGAAGAATCACTAATCCAGTCACTTCACTGTTTGGTCAACAAACCAACTGCCTCCTCACACCATTTCCAGTAAGCCTAAGAAAAAACAAAAACCAAAAACAAACCAGAAACCTCCACAAGCTGTAGGACTCAAGAACCCTGCTCTTTGAAATAGCCTGCACCGAACAATATTGGTTGGTGCAATGCTGACAGCCACCACCAGACACTCAAAAAAATAAACCAACAAAACAGGGGTGTAGGGGGTGGTGGTGTGGTTTTTCTAGCAAGCAGAGCTTAGATTCTAAAAGCTCAGCACAAATAAGATGCCAAACTTGAGAGGTTCACACTGTCATTCTTAATTACTGTCTCTGCCATTTCTTTCCTGCTATCCTTTATATAACCTACAAAGGAGAAATGTAGCACTATTAGACATTTCCAATCCTGTTGTTGTCCCCTCCCCTCCAAAACACAACTACCCCACAGGTTCTATCTGCAGCCAGTATGGACTACTTACAGCAACTCTAAGTCCCCAGCCAGTTCTTATGTAACCAGGCTCCGCCTCACCACATTACTTATATAACACATACTAAGGAGCATCTATTATACAGGAATCTTCAGTATTAGTCATATTCAGTTACTTTCATTCCAGCAGTTCTCACACAACACGTTCACCAAATAGCCAAGCTTTGTTCCCCACCAGGTTACTAATGTTGAAAAGAAAAAAAGGGAAAAAAAAGGAAAAAACCTCCCAAACCAAACCCCAACCCAAAACACATCTAATCTGTGGACTAAGAACAGAAAAAGTGTTGTGAAACATTTCTAAATAGAATAAACTATCACTCCTGAAGCATCAGCGATTTTAACTGTTAACTTGCTCAATGGGTTAGATGTAGTCTGAATTTACACCCTGTCATACAAGAACAAAATATGGGAAGCAGAATCAAACTGCTGTGAAAACAAAAGAACCCCACCCAAACAGTAACATCACGAGTTACAGTCCTTAAAGAAAAAAAGCTTTAGGACTGGAAAACATACATTTTTCATTTCGCACCCCCTGCCAGAGTACTGAAATAAAGAACCAGAACATTTATTTGCCAAGCCTCCAAGCCTGCCCAGACCTGTGTGACAAGTTCATTTTCCTGTAAGCTTCATGAAGTAAGACATGGGGCACCTTCACAGTATTCACACACCGTAGGTTTTCGTTTGTAGTAAGTACATAGTTAAAACTCCTGTGTTACAAACGCAGGCCATCGGCAGCCTAACCTTGCAACATACATACCACGTTACCCCACAGAAACGCTTCTCAACTCCTACAACAGACTCTAACATCACACAAATACAAGAATATCGATCTATTCCTCCATAACGAAGCTCTGTTCAAATAGAATATAGTCATAAAGAGCTCACAGATTTTCCCTCAGGCCCCCACCCTGTACCCCCGGCAAAGCAACACCGGAAACACGACGACCTTCATCACAAGAAGAACTCCGCACTGCCTGTACGTTTTCCTCAACTGTTTTAATGAGGTCATTTAAACATGTCTTCAAAGGACTCTTTAGGCAAGTTACTCAGAACAACGCTACGATTCCGGGGAACCTAACTTACAGATAAAGTGCTCTGGTTCACAAAGTGAGCGACGGCATTATGGCTAGGTCACCCGATCGGCCTAGCCGCGCACACTCGGGAGGAGCGAGGAGATGCCGAGGGGGAATTCTCCCTTGCAGTGGGTAAAGCCTTACACAGAGGGGGCGTAATGGAAAGCTTCACCCGAGAGCAGCTACACCCTGGAGATGGGTGGAGAGTAAAGAGAGAAGCGAGAACCTTCCTCAGCGGCAGCTACACCCTCCTGCATAAGGTTAATGGGGGAAGGCAGAACCCGAGCGAGCAGCCCCAGCCAAAGCGCCCTAAGGAAAGAGAGAAAGAAACAAAGAGACACACGCACAGAAGAGTTAGACAGGAAAAAATACCCACAGACTCCGCCATGATCACAAGACGTTTAATCGCCCCCCCTCCTCCCTCAGACTCAATGCCCCATTACAGCCGCCGCCTCTGCGTCCAACCAGCTAGCAGATCCCTTCACCTCGGCTCCCTCCTGCCGCAGCAGCAGCTGTTTAGAGCCCCAAACTCTCTCTGCCCAAGGTGTGGGGGGACGCTAGTCTATGGCGCTGCTAATTGCTTCTCCAGTCACCCGATTGTGGCGGCTCCATCGAGGCACAGTAAGAGCTGCCAGCCCAGCTTTTATCTGGTGCCCCGAGTTTGCGCACTGAAGGAGGCTCGCTCAGCCCCTGGTGGGCGTCGAACGAAACCCCAGCCGTCGCCTCCCCTCCCTCAATCAGCCATGTCGCTGGAGGGGCTGCAACCAGGCAGGGCGGCGGGCGAGCAGAACGGGAGCTGGTGGAAAGAGGAGCTCCGTACAAACGGCGGAGGCTGCGTCTGTCCTGAAACTTTGAGGCGAGCTTCTCGCCTCGCCAGCTCCCGCTGGTCCGGATGAAAGCAGACCATACCTGCTCCTCAAGTGCCGTTCCCTGAAGGGGAAACGGGGCTCGTTCACTGCTCCTCTCGTTCCCTGCAGAAACGAAAACGCCTTCAGCTAGTGCTGTTCCACTTTAAGAAAAGCAGCTCTCACTTGCCTTATATGCAAGCCTTAAGCATTTCGGGGAAAATTCTCAGCCTAAAGTGTCTGACAGGAGAAATTCAGTCAAAACCTCAGTCACACCTCCCGCTTCATCCCCTTTCTCGCTCCCCTCTTCTCCGCCCCTCAAGCAAGTTCCTCTGCCTGTGTGAGATCCGGCGGGTCTGCCCGGCTTTTCGCGTACTTTGTTACTCCTCAGGTTGAGACTCATGAAGGATTGGTACGCTGAGAGCAACGACGGTCGTGAGGAGGAAGCCGGAGGTGGGGAGGGGGAGCAGGCGAGGAGGGAGCTCTGGCGTTTGTGCCTCAGAGCGCGCAGTTCTGAGTCAGACGTTCTCCCGCCCTCGTTCGGTCCCACAACAGCCTGGGACAGAGCCCGCGCCCCACCCCCGCCGTCTGCGCCTACGGGGCTGCGGATCGCCCCCGGCACCAGCCCCAGCTGCAGCCGCCCCTCCTCCCCTACCCTGCTCCCCTCCTCACAGCCCCCCTGCCCAGCCCCTGCCGCAGTCTGGTGTCTCGGCCGCGCCCATACTGTTCGGGACGCCCAGCGTAACATGCAAAGCGAGGTTGCAAAATGGACACTGAGGGCTCGGCGGGCACAGGCTGCACTCCAAGCCCATAAGCAAAATGGCGGCGATTTGGCTTCGCCTTGGTAACCCTGCCCCTGCCAGGCGGGGCGGGTGAGCCCCGTGCAGGGGGAGGGAGGGGAGAGCGGACGCCATTTTCCCAGAGAGAGGCAGTGACATAGAAGGGAGCGTAGGAGGCTGAAAGGAGGGAGACACGGGAGCAGCAGCGGCAGCGGGGTTTGTACACAGGTCCCAAGGCAAAGGCGCTTCCGAGCTGGTCCCCGTAGGGTTCTACGCACTGAGCTAGGTTCGGGGGGAGGGGGGTCTCCTCTTTCCTTCCTTTTCTTTTTCTTTCTTTTACTAGAGCCTGCTGAGGGTTCAGTCCTACCTAGGATAGGGACATCCGCAGTGGGGCTGTTGCATTGTTTTGGTTGGGATAGAGAAGGGGCTCAGCTGAGGGGTCCTGCTGCCTGGCCTGTGACCATTACAGGTGAGTCTTCGGTTATTACAGCATATTCTGTTGTGGGTGCTTTGGGGAGGGGGGGGTGGCAAAAAGGGAGTGAAACACGACGGGAACGTATCATTAACCTCGGTGCGAGTATAACTCTTTTCCACCCTGAAATATGTTTAAATTCTGCTTAAGTTGCCTTGAATTTGTTTTTTTTCTTTTGTGGGGTTTGGTTAAAAAATGGCAGGCTGTCGCTATATCTTGTGAATATGGCGGGTTACTGTAACTGGAGGAGCTGAGGAGAATTTTTTGGCAGTTACGCCAGATTTATGCATTATGATTGGAAAAGGAGCCAGAGGAGGCTATTATGTGACAACGTACGCTTCCTTAAACTGGTGGTTCTCAGACTGGGTTTGTGTGTTATTGGGACTGCGTATTGAGTTCTGCTTAAGCTTATGGGAAACCTTTTCCTCCATCCTGTATTTTTTTGCTTTGTGGTACTAAAATGGCTCATTATAGGCCTAATCTCTCTGCCTTCCACACCCCCGCCTCCTTTCCTCCCTCCCTGCTAATATCTCCTCTCGTGGTGTAACCTGGACGAACGGAAAGCAGTCCTCAAGAGTTTCTGTGCCAATTTAAAAGGGGATCACTCTCTCCACCCCCTTTCTTGAGGGTGTAAGTAGTTATATTGGTGCATCCCTTCCTCTCTTCAGTTCCTGCAGCCAGCGTTCGCGTTCTTTGGGTGGCTCATTTCAGTCTCCTTCCTAAAGAGATAAATATTGGTGGGGTAGACACTATTGCTGCAGACATAGGGCAGGGGAAACAAACGGTTCACTGTGTAGTACTAAATAGGGTGGAGAAATATAATGTAGCCTGATTATAAAAGTCCTGTATTCCCCCCTGCTCAGCCATTGGGGAATGTGCGGTGGCTAAAAGCCCTGAGGTCCCTAAAATGGTACAGACTACGTGTCGTTAAAAGCAGAAGTTTAGTACTGCATCTAGATATAGGAATGTTTTAGCTTGTTTATTTACAGTACCTTAAAGGAATAATAATGAAAGGTTTTTGTTATTCAGGGCTCAGATCAGAGAAGAGAGAGAGATATCTACGGCTGTACTTCTAATGCATGATTAATTGGCTATCGTCGCTATACTTTCAAAGTTACTTTACAAAAAATGTGGAGCAATATTTTTAATTTCCCTCTTTTGTCCTTTAGAGATTCTAAAAATGGCGGCCTCAGGCTGATGTTGTGGTAATCTAATCAGCTCGGGTCCTCCACACCCCATGCAGTGCGTTTGTCTGCAGCATATTAGAGTCTTATTACGTTTAAATGAAAAGACTGTTCCGTTCAAATAATGTACAAAATGTCTCTTGACTTTACTGCGATTTAAAAATGCTGTGTTCCAGCTGATTAATTTTATTGGTTATGTGTGTGAAAGGCAAGTGAACGAGACCACTCTTGTCGGGGAAAAGGGGGGTGGAAAGAGGCAGCAGACTGAAGCAGCTTCTTTGAGGGGTGTGTATAGGTTGTTGTAAGGTAGTATGTATGTCGGTTTAACAATTTGGAAAAGCTCCTGTGTTTGTGATGGATAGCATACATCTGTGCATTCTATTAACGACATAAAAGCATAATATTTATCAAAATAACTACTGGATTAAGATCACTAAAACAGTCAGCTAAATTCTTTGTGGAATCACATTTGTGAACATCATTCACCTTCCAGGATATACCTTCACTGGCCATCAGGGTAGTAATTCCATGTATTGATAGTTCAAGAACACTAAAAGGACTGTATACTTACAGGAATAAACTGTGTGAGATGATAACCTGTTACTTTATTAACATGCAGAATTTTTTCTGCCACCATATGATCTTGGTATCACTTTTATTTCCCCTTCCATTTATTTTGTATATTGCTATGTAAATCACATATGTGGTAATATACATACAAATACTGAGGGAAAGTGCCATTCCTAACCTCTAGGTTTTTTTTCTAAATGAAATATGAACCTTTTAGTATCACCACTATAAATATGTTTGAGTGGGGGGAGGGGGAGGTCACAAGGATTTATTATTTGGTAGTTGGTGTAGTGTACTCTGATACAAACTATAGAGGCTGCAAACTGGATGTTCTAAGCAACAATAACAACAAAAATTTTTTTTTTGCGTGCGCCTTTTAAAAATCTTGTCCTTGGTTTAATGAGGTACAAATTCCTATTCTAGTATAGCTTTGGAACTTTCTGGATTTAAACAATCGAAAGTGAGGTATTGAAATGCCAAAGCTGCCTTCAATCTCTAAAAAATTTTAATTTAGATACCATTTGGAAGCACTGATGTGTGGTTTAAGCTATACCTGGAGTTGAACAGTAAGATAGTAAGATAGTAAGTGTTGTTAATGCATGCCTTTTGTGTGTTTTGAGGCCAAAGGCTGAGCAATTTCAACCACCAGGTGATGCATTAATAGTCTAGTAATGTATGCTCCCATCATACCTCCCTTGTTTGTATGGATTTTATGTTTTTAATAAACCTTGTTTTACTCTGTTTATTAAAAAGTACGTTAATAGCATTCTAAACAGCGTATGTGTGGGCCTTTTTGGAAACCTTTTGCCTGTTTCTTTCCTCTCCCTAGGTTTAAAGTTCCCGTTCTTGTGAATAACTCTTTTTAAACATGATTTAGAGGGCTACACAGTTCTGCAGTCCAACTTCATGGCCTCAGTCATGGCCTCAGTCGTGTTCTCAGTCAGACATCTAACTCAAGATCAAGATTAAAATAAGTTTGTACAGTTTACAAAAAGTGTTCGTGAGGTGGGGAGGTGGTGAAATAAACCCAGAGATTTAAGTCATTGTACACAAATTTTACTGCTTACATTACAGATTGCAAATTTATGCGTTAAGAACTTCTTGGGAATTTTGAGATCTTCTAGGGTTTTCCTGTATGAGTTTTAGTGAGTCAGTTTGCCTTTGTGACTCAGTTTCTCCATTTGTAGAAACTGATCTGTGATTGTTTTAAGGAGACAATGTTACAAAGGAAATTCTACCTTTTTTTTTTTAAATTCCATTGATGTTGATATGTTAAAGTATATTCATAAAAAATAAAATGCACCCCTCAAAAAAAACCCTAATACTCCTTGAAAGAGGAAAGACAGACATTTCTGGCATACAAACACGGTGTTACAAATGCAGTAATATAGGCTGCAGTTCTGAAACCACTTATGTATCTTTAAGCTTTTCATATCTGAAGGAAAAATCTGCTTAACTGTTACTTAGCCTTTTGGGTGAGCTTTTTTTGCCATCTGGGAAATAGAGGGGAAATAATACTGTCTTTTTAGACTATACCCAGGGAAACTTTTTCTTAGCTTTACAATTCAGATTACTTTTAGAAGTTGCATTGCCTCATATCTTTGGTACAGTTTCAGCACACACAACTGTTAATATTCCATTGGAGAGCAACAGAAGTACAGAAATTGGTGTCACACTGAAAGGTGTAATGTCTCTAGTCCTGACCTCACATTTAAGGGCAGTCTAATTTTGTGTGCATACTAATACTCATTTTAGGAAGGATCATTTGTGGGACTTAGTTAAGGAGTGGTGTATGTAATTGTAGAATTGTGGCATTGTTCTAAACAAATAATAACAAGTGAAGGTTTAATGAAAGTATTTTGTTGGTTTTGTATGACATTCTAACAAAATTGCGTTGGAGGGGGTAGATTAGTGAAGATACAGAGTGAAACTCAATTCAGACTTCTGGAGAAATGCTTAAGAAGTCCATGTATGTTATTTGCCTTACAACTTCCATACAAACGAGCAGTTGTGAATCTCTCAAAAAGAAAATTTTGTTGAACAGTGTCTTTGGAACAGGTACAGTGTTTAAATGTTTCCACTGTGCAAATAGTAGTTTTGATTTATTGCTGTGAATGAAACTTAAGATATCTCTGGGGAGAAAAAAAAAAAGTTCCAGCATATGTAAAATGTGGATTAACAGAGGACAAAAAACAAAGACCAAAACCAAACCCCAAGTTTTTTGTTTTTTTTTTTTTCCAAATTCTGGATCAGTTAAAATACTAATCGTAGTGGGTTTTTGAATGGTGCAAGATTAATATTTCTAGCTACACTGGTTTTCACATTTTCTTCCTAACCAAAGAATCACACCCACAAAAGTTAATCTAATCTTTGAGGAGCCAAAATTCTGCTCATGACCTTCCTACTACAAAAAACCTGCTATAGTTGTTTTCAGAGACAAAACTATTGCTACCTTTAAGGCATAACAAACAAGTTATATAAAAGAAACCTTGTCGAGATTTTATATACTTGCTAGGAGATACTGAAGTTATTTTTATTTCGTCTTACAAATCTTATTGTGGTATTGATGAGACAGGCAAGAATTGAAGCTCTGCTTCTGATTCAGAATTTTAACAATTAAGATTATCTGTAGGCCTTTGAAGAAAATTCTGCTGTACAGAATATTTTTTTTAATGTGTCTGACTTAAGTGTTCTTTTTATGTTTAAAATGAAAATATTTGGGAAGAACTATGGTAAATCACAGCGCCCGCTCAAATTATTTGTTTCAGAAGTACAAATGAAGAATATATTGAAGTAGCACACAGTTTGTATCCTGTGCAAGTAAAATGTGCATGTTAGTTTTACATACTTTATTGGAAGAGTGCTACGTCTCCTTCCGTGTGATAGTTCATACACTGCTTAGATGGAGATATACTGTTGTAAAACTTAGATGAGCTTTGCAAGGGACCAGTTTTACAAATCAGGGTAAGTATGGAAATGACAAAATGATGTTGATCCTAGTTATAGAATTTAAAGTAAATGTTTTCAGTAGGTGTAAATGTTAAAACTTCATAGTGCAGGCTCAGGTTTATAGAAGCTTTTTATTTGATTTTCATGTGTTTCATGTTGTGTTTTATGCCATCATAGTCTGGGTAATCATTCACTTTTATATCTTTATCTCAAAAAGAAATTGTCATCAAGTTCAAAGACAGGGTGATAAGACTAGATTTTAATGACACTGTTGTACTTTATGTTACAACTTAAGAGGAAGGACCTGTAATCTGTTGTCCATCGTTGGTTATTTCATCAGTCATAGAAAGTAATGAAATTAGTATCCTGTCTTTGCAAAGTGAGAATTTTAAACGTATACAGGATGGTAGGTTTGTATCTTTTACCTTGAAGAGCTCTGAATATTTAATTTGGTTTGGTGTTTGCTACTCTTAACTCTTCTAACTTGACTAGGTCTAAAGATGCTTTCTTTCTTTAGCAGTAGGTGATGCTTTTAACTTGCCTTGAGTGGACAAAATGAGCTAACTCCTAATTAGTATTGTTATAATGGGGCTGTGTTAAAAACTGTATCACAAGACAGATAATATTCCAAGTCTAGACAGTTAATCCTGTCTTAACTGTTGGTTTAAGAAAACTTTTCAAATGAGGAATGTTTTTTTAGTAGGTTCTGCTTAAACTGAAGACAAAGACCTGAGAATTACAGCAACTTATTTATAGCTTTTTTGAGGAAGGTATTGAGAGATTACACTTCTTGGTTGGTTTCTAAACCAGTTTCTAGAATTAAGAAAGAAATGTGGATACTTATATATATAACTGATAAACAATACAGTAGTTATTTTACTAGTTATAATGCTCCTCCCTGAGGTGCTTTCGCAAGTAATATAGCTACTTTTTTTGCTTAGGGTAGAAGGGTAGCTACACATCATGGGAATCTTATTTAATATTGTTATGCAGCATTTTTATGAATTACTGTAGAGTTGGTGTTGTTTATTATGTTCATTCTCCTGTCTCCTCTGCAATCACATCTTCTGTACTGGAAGACAAATAAAAGACAAACTGCATCTTTTTTTCTTCTTCTGCATGGCATTAATGTTGAAAGTTATAAGCTGTGTTTTGTGCTGGGCAGAATTTCTTGGTTGTGTTTATTGTAAGATGATGCATTTCATGTCCTTGGTATTACAATTAAAAATACATACTGAGATCTTCCTTGAAAACTCAAAGGTATAAATTTACAAATGCATAGAATCTTAGTTTCTTAGCGTGAATCAATGTTGCTAAATAATGGCAATTAAAAAGGATTTTTTTTTTCTTGAAAGTAGGAAGGATCTTTTGTGGGTTTTTTTGGCTGTCCTTGAACATGACATAGTCCTTCCATCTGTTTCCTCACCCCTTCTAGCCCTCTTCCTCCCAAAATCTTAGTAAAGAGCATTGGAATATTGCCAAGTTGTTATCAAGAAATATAGTTCAGGTTGAACTGTGGTTAAAATTACATGAGAGTTCTTCCAACTGCTAGAAAGAATTAAAGTGAAAACATATCAGAAATTTGCTTACCTGAGATGTCAGACTTCAAATAAGCCAAAAGAGGCTTCTGTAGCAGGTAGCTAATAATTACAATAGACTCCCAAGTCTTAATTAAGCAGCATAGAAAAAAATAAATGTATTATTTTATTTGATTGCATGAAGGCAGCAGAATATTTACATTGTTGAAGGCAATACCAGTATATATTTGTAGCCCCATTTCCCCCCCCCAAAAAGCCTTGTTCTTGGAAGGAATATTGGGCCTTAGAATTTAGACTTCTACATAACTGAATCACCATGACGTGTGCTGTTACATTTAATAAAAGAAGAAATAGCCTTTACAGAGTATTCTTACAGAATATGGACTGTATGTACGTGGCAGAAACACTTTATATTTTGAAATGTTTGTAAAAATAACTTTTGGTAACAGGAGTAAATAATGTTTTCTTAGAGAATTGGTAAGTCATATACAGGCATTTTGTATAAGTTTAATCAGCAGTTCTTTACCGTTTTGTGGTAGATGGAGCCAAATGTTTGCAGTAAAACAGCTGATACAAAGACTGACTTAAGTCCAAATGTTTCTAATGAGAAACTGCTGTATTTATTTTCTTAACCTTTGAATTTTGATTTCTGTTTTCTAGTCTAAAATACACTAAAGTTCGGTAGCTAGTAGATACTTGTCCAAGCAGTAAGCAATATTGCAATTAAAAAGTATTCTTTACTCTTACTCTTCTTGCGTTCTACTTGTCTTGTATTTTGTGTTCATTGACTCTCCTGCTCAAATAATAACTTCTGAATGGCTAGGCCTTTTTGTGTGTGGTTTATTTTAAGAAGTATCGCAGGTGCTTGCAAAATTAGAGACATCAAGTCATTGGCGGTTAATTTTTGATTTTGGGAATTGATTTCTGTAAATAAAACCCCACAAATCTGTAATATGTTGTTTTTCTGTATAATCCTGCTTGCCGTTTCTCTGATCTTTCTATTCATTAATTCTTGTTCTTTCTGTAACTGCATTTACCCTTATTTCTATTCTACCACTCACTCTTTTTCTCTTCCTAGTCTCATATTTTGTCTAACTTCCACTGAGAGAAGAAAAGGAGGAGTGAAGAGAGAGAAGAGGTAAGGGGAAGTCATCCATGTTTTAATGGACGGGCATAAATATCCAAGGGAGAGTGCTTTCCATTACTACTTCAGGAGTACACAAGAGCAGTACTCTTGGGGCAGATAGTAAAGGGAAGATAGCCTATGGCCAGTGGAAACTAGCTCTTCTGTGTGGCAGAAATTTTACTGCTGAATGATTCTAGGTTTATACTTAAAAGGGCAGCTTGCTTTCCACTCAGTGTAATGTATGTAATGATCTGTATACTGAAGAATTGATACTTACATGATGGAAACTTGAGGGGGTTTATGCATGAATCTTTGATACCATGGAGGAGGCAGGGTTTCTTTCATCTTCGTTCTAGATCGCAAGCTCGGGACAGGTTCATGAAGTTTGGCTGTCTTTCCAGACCTGACTGAGGTCTTTGTTAAATGTAAAGTCCTGTATTTATTGTATCAGGATGTTCATAAGTTTGCTAATGAACTCTTTACTTCACCATACTTGTTCTTACTCTGTATTGGCTCTGGATTAAAAAAAAAGTATGAGGAGGAGCCTTACACTGTAGTAGTTTGGCTGTAATAGCTGTGTTTCTTAAGTTAGTCTAATGAGCACTAGGTCTCTGTCAGTGCAGCCAGTAACTTACAAAAGACAAAGAAAAACCCCACAAAAACACAACCAAAATTTGATAGAAATAGAAAATTGGTGCCCTTGAGATCTCTGAAGCTTAACGAAAATCCAGAAGTAGATGAAAAAGGGCTATGCGCTGTCTTCTGGAAGAAGCATGGAGAAGCAGCATAATGATTTTAGGCATCTGTTGTGTGTAACTCCAAACCAGCCATAGCAGGTATTTTATTTTATTTTTTTTTAAATTGGCTAATGGGGCCCGTGAGGAGGAGGTGAGATGGACCTTACTGGTAACAGTGTCGGTCAGTGTGGGTGGCATAGGTTGTTGAGGGGCTTGTGGCAGAAGCCAGGACCAGGTAAGACTGTAATGAGGAAGATGCTGCTATGAGAGGGATATAGAGGGCATTAAGTCAGTGGGCATATTAGAACACAAACTACAAATACAGAAGAAACCAGTTGTATCTCCTGTGTGATTAATAGGAGTTGGTCTTAATGTGCATATTGTATTTGAATGTGCGTAGTGTCTTATTTTTACCTACTGTCCTTTTTTATCTTGGCACAAATTTGAAGTAGACTGCTGATTTATCTGCTAGGTTTCCATAGAGAGCAGCAAACAGTAGCAAAGGTCTGAATTTGGGCTTACAGCTATTTCTAAGCCTGCGTACTTCATACTGGAACTGCAGTGGTGTAACATTTGGAAGTTGGAGATCCCTCCTAATCTTTTGCCAAAATCTGTACTATGGTGGAATGCGTTGAGGGAAGCAGAGAAAGAACTTCCTTGTGTGTAAGATTAGTCAGTTATTCATGTATTATGCTTCTAGGTCTGATTAAAGAAAGGTGTTTTATCTCCTTAGAAACAGGCAGCAATAAATATTCAGATTACTTTGATATATGTATTTATGTTACATATATACACACTGCATATATTTTTCTAGATTTGTGTGTTAATACATATGTATACGTATATATGCACACAGTGCACAGAACAGTTCACCGTTTGAAGGATATCTATAGTATAGCGTTAACATGTCAGTTTCTATCACTAGTTTTCCAAATACCCTACCTATTGTATGGAGAAGACAGTGCTCAGAGCAGTAGTAGAAAGCAAAAGTTTAGCAAAATACACAGGGTTTTTTTAGTAAAATCTTCTTACTGTTTTCTTCTCTTTTCTCCCTGTAAACTCCTTCCCTCTATTAGGAAAAAATAATAAAAAAAAAATTGTTGGCAAGGAAGCCAAGTGGGAAAGTTGGGTTTGTTGACTCTGTGACAGTTCAGGACAGGACTTTTCACACTGGATTTGTGGACCACAGCACTCTGTATTGATAGGTGCATTTTTACTAGGGTTTCTCCTGTATAGATTGTGTGAGGGCATAGGTGTATCGACTTTTCTTAGGTCCATTCTTGTGTGTTTCTTTGTGGGAAGGGTGGTTCCCATGACTACAGGTTAGGATTGTTGGCCTGTAAACCTGAAGGAAGGCATGACAAGAATTGCTTCTGCTAATGATTGCAAAATGTGTATACATGTGTGATGTAACTGGGGGGAGGCAAGAGGAGAATGTTTAAATTGTGTGCTCCAAAAAATGCGGCTTAGGCATAGAAGATGGTTTTAAGTGTTTGTCCTTTATATTCCGTTTCTCCCTTTTTCAGTGTACGTAGTAGGCTTGATTTGGTATCTCAGTTTTTAAGGTACATAAATGCATTCCTGTGTGCTGTATCGAGTATCAGTACTTCAAATACATTCTTACCTACCTTCCTTTATTAAAAAAAGGGCATTTTTAAGGGGAAGGAAGGCAGCAGCAGACTTTGTAGACCATACTTCCTGATGCGGTAAGAAAATCGAACAAAATACTACCTTTTGGTCATCTGTCTCTATTACCTGAGATGACTTATATGAACCACTGACACCAAGATCAGCAGGAGTCAGCAGAGGTCTGAAAGGAGTAGTATGACCTTGGAAGCCTTTCTGTCTTGCCTTCCCATGTTGACATGGGAAACTGTAGTTAGTTTCAGAGTGAATCCTGTATGACTCTCTGGATCCAACCTGGACCCGCAGTAGCATAAATTTTCTACTGGGAGCAAATGGAGTTTTGGTTTGGGCTTAATGCTGCTTGAGTACTGGTAGGTTATTTTTACATTCAAATTGACTTGAAGCTACAGCCAGATTAGCATCATGTGCTGGTCGAACTGAAATGTCTTGCTTGACTCAAGACTGTCATGTGACTAGTTTGTGTATTTTACGTCTGAATCATTTTTATCTGTAAATCTGATAAATTCTGTACCCTTCCTCTTTTCCTCTGTCCATGCACAAGTGGAAAATGGACTGTACAAATAACTTTGTTTCTGCAATTTCATGTGCTTGTTCCAGTAAGCTTCAAGTTAATTCCTTTAGATTTGTGCATATCCATTAAAAATGAATCTTCATGTGTACACTGTGTGTATTCTGACACTTAAATACTGCTCCAGGAAATTTTTACTTTTTTTTTTCCTGTATTTAAAGGATGTGAGTCAGTGGGGTTACTGATACTCTTAATTTAGCAGATGTAGCAAAAAGAGGACCTTTTCTGACTTGTTCTCAGGTGTTTAAACATGGGGTGGACTGCCTGTTTCTCTTAGTTGGGAAACACAAGCTGTAACTTTTCAGATGTTCAGGAGTGGTAATTATTCTCAGTTACTCAGTTCACTAAATATGGGTAAATTATCACTTTCACCTTTTTCATGTTTGCATTTTGTGTATAGACCTTGAAGATGCAGAGTAGGCATAGTATAGTAATGGTAATTTTGATTTATCTTGTAATTGTCAGCAGGTGGTGACTGAGAGGCAGTTGCTAGAGGAAATTTTTTAAGAACTTCAGATGTATATTGAAGTCTAAAAACAGGAAAAAAAAGACTCAATGTTTTTGTAATGCCTAGTGACGTGAGAAACTCGAACTGATTTAGTGATCAACTTCGCAAAATTAGTGTAGTGCTTTGAGTACGGGAAATTTTTTTTTATTTGATCTAAAAAAGAATTTAATTGTAAACTTCATTTCCTTGATGTCCCTTTATAAATTGGAAAACAGTGTGGTGTAGCACCTTGTTTTGAGTTCTGTTCCTAAGTTTCATAGTGGATTTTTTCCCTAATTGCTAGATGCTTTTTGTCTCCAGTATCTAGCACGTGACAATAGAATGTAGAAATTGATTTATGGGGAAGGAAAGACAAGGAACAATGACAATGTCTGTGTAAAAGCTGTCAGATGTATTAAGAAGAATAGTAAAACCAGATTTCTCTCCCCCTCCTCCCCCTTGTTTTCTTGTAATGTTAGGGGTAAATCTGAATTTTAAAAAAAGCCCTAAGCAAACAAAATACCCCACCTTATTGTAATAAGTATATGATATTACCTTGATGCATTATTTTTTGCGTAAGTTTTTTATCATTAAGGCAAAAATGTTGTTACTGCTGCTGCCACAACCTCTTACCTTCAATTGTTATGAAGCTTTGCATCCCCATATGAGAGCTTTAGTATTCTTGCATCTACTGAATAGATTCTGACAGCCTGCTTAGTACTATTTCCTCTTCCCTCTCCCTTAAAAAAGGTTAAATATCTTGCGGAGGTGAGCTACCAGTATAGCATATAACCATGTGAGTTGTACTGTTCCCAGTACTCTTTGGTCTCTTCTGGCTTGAAAAATATGCTTCATAGTTAATAAAAATAAAGGTAAGTCAGAGTTTTCTGATAAGATTTATATTGATACTTTCTATTTGAATGTAAGTACTGGGAACTCAGTTTCTGAATCTATAAAAGAAAATGCAAGTAGCTAAGTGTTTTAAAAAATTAGTTTTCCTACCTTCTTAGGAAAAAACCCCAAAACCAAGCAAAACCCCATAAAAAAAAAACAAAGAAACAAAAAGAAAGTGATATGGAAAATGCCATGGAAGAATTTGTCTGGGCTCTTGACACTTAGAGGATGATTGATAGCTAGGATTATGAAACCTTGTTGGAGTCATCTGGACAGTCTGGCTAGACTTCAAGTTCTTATTTTTCAAGTGTACTTTCTGTCTAGGTGATCCGTCATCTGCTCATTTCCTGAAACTGTTCTATGTATCTTTTGATGGTCCTACAAGAAGCAAGTCGAAGCAGGGAAAAAAGGACATGCTGATAAAGTAGGCCTGGAGTGCCTTTCTGCCAACATCTGATTATAGCAACTGGATTTCATTTTGAATGTTTGGACTCTGTAGCATTAGGTTCAAAAATAGAGATGTAATTTCAGAAGATTACCCATTTACTTTCTGATTCAAGAGCTGAGCCCTTTATATTTTGTTTTCTTTTTCCCTCCATGTACTAGGGAAAAAGTAAAGTTTTTAGTTCTGCTGTCACACAATTGATCTTAAAAGGACATGGCATAAAGGAAGCATGTGGTCTTTGTTAGACCACAGAATAATGTTGTGTAAGTGGAATACCTCAGGGATAATATGTAAGTTATTTTCTCTTGTTTAATGCATAAATGATGTTCTTTGTACAAAGCCACACATCAGTAATCTGGAATGTATTGTGCTCTTACACTTCTGTTGTTAGAGCACAATTCATT
This sequence comes from Pezoporus wallicus, assembly GCF_028554395.1. NCBI lineage: Eukaryota > Metazoa > Chordata > Aves > Psittaciformes > Psittacidae > Pezoporus > Pezoporus wallicus. The sequence goes on from NW_026640165.1 coordinate 1,039,877, forward strand.
TAAAACAGTTGTTCTAGTGTCGTAAACGAAGAGGATCATGAGAAGTATGGTGAAGCTTCAAATGTTTTAGACTAGATATGGCTGTTAAATGAGAAAGCTCCTGTGTATTCTCTAGAGACAGCAGGAACTGCCATAGAAAATGTAAACCAATGTGATTGAATGATGAAGTGTGATAGGTTCCTTGCAGAAGGTTGATCTTGCGTAAGATAAGTGGTTTGGTGTGTGTTTTTGGTTTTGTTATCACCTCCCTCCACCCCTGATAAAAATCATATTATTCAGGCAAGATAAACCCTTTAACAGCCATTAAATAAAAGCAAAATTTGTTCAAATAAGGAGTGTGTTTTCATACAATAAAGCTGTGCTGGTAGGATGATAATGAAGAAAATTTCATGAATCTAAGAAATTGCCAAAATTCTGTCAAAGCTTACAGTGTATTGTCAGTAACAGAGTAGAGTGGGCCCTAACAAAATTGGGGGGCCTCTACTGTTGGGATTGAGGTACAGTAGATGGGCTGCTTTGCCCAAAAAAGTGCTGGTCATTGGACCAGCAGTTTTTATATAGTGTCTTTGAACCATATGATCCTAAAATTAACTGGATGAACCAGTGTGGTCTTCCTAATTTTCAAATTAGTGTACTGCTTGAAGAAAGACTTTCTTTAAACAGTAAGGTATGTATAATCTGCTTGGATTGTAGGCAGACTTCTCTAGCACCCTTCACACCTCCTGGCCAATTATTTAGATGAAATGCATCTATGAAAATAGTTTCTTAAAGGCCATGGGTGACAGATTGTCAGAGTTGTGAAAGAATAATGATTTGAAGTAGATAGGTACTTGCAGAAACTGGATAGTTCCGTATTATGATATCAGGTAGTATTTTTATGACTCATCTAAATACCAGGCTTCAAAGGATAAGTGTTCACTTTTAAGGTGGGTAAGGAAGAAAGATCCCCAGTGGTTACATTATTTTCTGTTCTGAACTTTACAATTTTTGTAGTATAATCCAGTAAAAATGCTGGGAATATTTTAGTGTGTCATGACAAGATTTTCTTCACCCCAAATCTGACATCACTGCCGAGTTCATGGTTGGATGGCCTGTAAGGTCACAGTTCTGTTAATAAGTGGGCATCATATAATGAATTTATTCTGGGTCTTCCCTGTCGCCACTGTGGGAATTCGTTGAGGATTGCTACTAATAAATAATGACCTGTGTTTGTTTGAGTTAATTTGTCTGTGTAGGTATTGTGAGCTGGAGACTGCCGTCTTTCCTCTTAACTCTAGGCAGAGGAAGAGCACTGCAGGGTTTTGCACTTCTGTGAGCATGGTGAAGACCTGAAAACTTAAAGTGGTAAATAATAGTGAGGTGGTATTACAATCATACTCTGCTTCCTTTTAGGTGAAACAACTTCACTTTAACACTGGCAAAATTTTAATTCAAGTTCCTGATTTTATTCTGCATAGATTAGTTTCAGAATTTTTAAGTGAATTCTGACTACGGCTTAGTGCCGTGTTTCAGTTGCAAAAAGTTTATCTTGGCTCTGTACCCTGTCCCTTTTTTTTTTTTTCTTCTTCCCTACAAGAGTGGTGATGCATTTGCTTGGTCAGAGATGATGGCATTATTTGTACCATGCATTAGCTATTAATTTTCTGTCTATACACATCTCTAAAAACGTACACACAGTGCTCTTCTTTTCCTCCGCCTTACTTAAAAGATCCAAACAAATTTCACTTGATTCTCAGATTTGGTAACTGCATCTTTCTGTGTTGACAGCGAAGGTCACTTGAATATGCTGGGTAGTCTTACTTGTTTATATAGGTTTGCAGGTGTCACAGCCCGTGAGGCAGCTGTCTAAGGCAGATTCTTCACTTCCATCAGCCTCCCAGGCATTTTTTCCTACATTAATTTCCAGTTGTTACTTTACCTGGTTGGAAGCGTTTGAAGAGCATTCAGTTAGGAAAAACTATACCACCACCAAAATCAGTTTTAAGAGCAAGAAACATCCTAAGTGAGGATCATGATCCCAGCAGTGGTGTCCATGATGTCTTTTAGACCTACTTGGAAATACGTAAAAACTGGTTTTCAGAATTATGTAGTAGCAAGCATAAAATGTGTTACAGTGATGATTTGCTAGTGGAGGTGCAGATGGCAGTGGAACAACCCTTAACCTGTGATAACCGATTTATGAGGACTAAATTGATGGTTTCCTTTCAATTATTGGGTAGGCATTAATATAAATTTTTTACTTTTTTAGGAGAGCAAAATGGTAATCTGATGTTTTCTGTAAGCTGTAGATGAGGATATTCAAGGGTCTGTTCTGAGTAGACTGTGGTGCCAGAATGGGTGGTCACTTAAACTGTAAACAGGTGCTTGTGATTTCTTTTATGCCTGGTACTAATAATATTCTATACCTGCTTTTGGCTTAACAAGCTTTTCTTCCTGCATATTCTTGAAAATTTTGTGATTTCCCCTTAACTTCATGTGTAGCTAGTGACACAATTTGACATTTGTGGTATTTGATAGGAAGATGGTCAGTGTTTAAATGAGGAAAGTGAGATAACCCAGTGGCCTGGTTGCTTTCCAGTTGATTGTATTTGGTGACTTGTGTAATGGGACCAAGACAGAACTTCTGCTGTCTAGAGGGAGAATGAGGTTTAGGCACTTCAGAGCATGCCAAGATGTTTGATGTTGTCAAACTTATATAGTGAGATAAATTCTAAGAAGTTAGATGACTTTCTGCAAGCTCATATCTTAGAGATGCCTTGTAGATGCCATTGCATCATCCTGAAGATACTGACTTTATCAATAAAAGACACAAATTCAGATTTAAATCCACAATGCTTGTCTGATTTCCCTTTTGTAAGTGCCCCATTTTTTACTACAGGCTCATTAGGTGTTTTTTCTTGACAATCTAGTGTTTGACAAGAATGAGTGTGTTAAAATATGTTTATCTCAAAACTGCTGGGCTTTTGGAGACTTCAGCTAAGATACTATGCTTTGTCAGACGGGAGAAGTGTATTTATTAGGTACTGTATGTGCTTCATTGCAAAGTGGTCTGTGTTCTTGAAATTCTGGGAGGAGTTTGCACTTACACATTGTGCAGCTACTGAAGATAGGGGATATTTTGCTTCAATTGCCTAGTAACTTGTGGATTAGTCTATAAAGGTGCATTAGTTTACTGACCTGTGAATAGGGACAGCTGAGGTGCTATGTATATCTCTCTTAGACTTGGTTGGGTGTTCTGTCCTACTCAGTGGGTGACAGACAAGGAGTGACTGGCATACAGGTAGGATTGTTGTGTTTACTTCTGACGGTCGAGTGAATTGCAGCTTTGCTCTACAGTCAAAAGCTGCTACTGATGCTTTTCAGTTTACTACTTTAAAAAAAAAAAAATCACTTCTAGCAGTGGCACCCAGTGGGTATAATATCTCCTGATGGTGATCTATTAAAATGGGATGGAAGTTGTTTTCTATTACTATTGTGAGCCATTAGAATGATTTTGGTTTTTAAAAAGTACTGAATGGAAGTTATGGCATTGTTTCCTTTGAAGGCCTTAGTATTAGGGACATAGAAAGTTGTGTGGGTTTGTTTGGTGTTGTTTTTCTTTGTTTTGGTGTTTCTAAGTGCAAAACAAAAGTGAACAATGCTAAGAAATACTTGAAAAATTCTGTAACCAGGTTTCTGCTGAAAGGTACAGCAACTAGGCTCTGTCAGCACACAGCAGTAAGCAAATGTACTTTGCATTCAGTGAGTCTTTGTCACCTCAGTGAATGCGATGATTTTATTTTCTTTCATTCACTAAATTACTATTTTTGTCAGTTTGTAATATTAAGTCTTTAAGATCATCAAGGTCTTAAAAAATAAGTGTATTTGAAGTTAACTTTTGAAGAAGATAGAATATTTTCCTTTTGCTTGGGTAAAATAAAACTGGTGAGATCATTGCAACAGATAAAAGTGATTATTTTGTTAAAAAACATGTGATGTAAAATTTCCTGGTTTTAAAGTGAACTGACTCAATCTTCTGCTTTCTTTCATTGTTTTTATTTTAACAGGGTTTGTGGATGCACTTAGATGTTTGCAATGAGCACTGTGGCTGGCATGCCCCAGTGTTTTGGATACCAATGCATAGGACTCCGTAGTAATCGAATTTATCAGAAACGAACGTCATGAGCATAGTGATCCCGTTGGGGGTTGACACAGCAGATACTTCTTATTTGGAAATGGCTGCAGGCTCAGAGTAAGTATGTGAACATAAGTTGTAAGTTTTCTTACCATTTTTTTTTTCTTCTCCTGCCCCTGCTCTACTTTTTCCATGCAGCTGAAAGAGAAGCTTTAGGAGTCTCCTTAGTTTTATTGAATCTTTGATTATTTAAGAATAAAGTGACAGTTATTAATGTAAGTCAGTTTCTTCCTCTTCAGGGGGAGCAAAGAAGAGAAGCTAAAGTGTTCTACAGATGCATATTTTCCTTGCTTATCAGATGAAGAAATATAGATGCTACCTCACTTGCTTTTCATACTTAAAATACTTTGCTTAGCTGAATGGTCTAATACCATGTTTTCCCAAAATTTTTATGTTGAAAAGCTAGTAGAAATTTACTTGTTAATCATTGGTTATTAAGGATTACAAAGAGCTAACGAAATCCTGAATTCAGGAAACCTTCTTTACATGAAATAAGCATGGTGAATTTCTGGGATTAGGAGGTTTTGAGGGGGAGTTGTGGGGTTTTGTTTGTTTTGGCAGGGAGTTGTTAGTTTTTTGGGGGGGTTGGTTTTTTTGTGTGTTGTCTTCTCTCTAGTATTGTCCGAATCTCTAGAGTATGGATAGGCTAGGGCTTAGGTATTGTTGATCTCTGATTGGAGATTTTTCCTGTCAAACGCCTTTGTGTCTGTTACTGACTTACCCGTGGAATTGTGAGAAGATAAATGACATTTTGGATAACTTGACTTTGAAGAGGTAAAAGACTGAGGTGGTGTTATACTTTCACCACTGTACATAGGTACCTTACCTTATTGAGCTCTGCATATTTCAGAATAGTATCTGGTTTTGGTTGTTTTTTTGTTTGTGGGTTTTGGTTTTTTGTTTGTTTTTCTTGTTTTCTCTGTTGCTTTTGTATTAGTAGAATATATGACAGGTGAGTGTTTTTGGAAAAGATAAGTGTCAAAAGATACTATAGTTTAAAGATAAAGAGAATTTGTGTAATCCATGGTTAATCTTTGGTACTTCTTTGCATATGCATACAGAAAAAGCACACCACTTTGTTTCTTGCATCTATTAAAATACTGAATTGATCATATATTAAATTGAGTTTTGGTATGTTTGGATTGGATTTTTTTTTTGTTCTGTTTTTTTAACCACTTGAGATGCTAGTACTCTGTGCCTTCCTCTGGACCTTTGTTTAGTAATGTTAAAGATTTTCCTTATCTTGGGTTACCACAAAAATGCATTTGCTTGTTTCAGAAGCTGAAACAATGGATTAGACTTCCTTTACATACATGCTTAAAATCTTTCAGAAATTGGAAATATGCTTCCTAAAATGGTTGTTCATTTAACAGGTGCAATAAATAACTAAAATTTAAATACCTTACTCTCTTTGCTTGAGAGTGAGCTATGTAATACTACTAAATTTAAGAAGCTAATGGGTTTCCTTCAAAACTGAATGAAACATTATGCCCTGCAAGCAGAACTCTTGAGCAGCTTTTTAAAAGGATGTTTCTCTCATTTATCTAAAGAAAACCAAGAATATGCAGTTTAAAGCTTTTTGTCACATTAAACTTCTAAAGCTGTTTTGTTGATCTCTTGTATCGCGAACACTAGTTTCTTTGGTGCAGAAACTTTTTTAACTTCAGTGACCCATTCACAGGTCTCTTCATTATCTTTTTCTGTGGTTTTCTTTTATGTTTAGAGAAGGTCATGATTCCCGAGGTTGCTGACATTCCTTACACACACAGCATGCTATGCTGAAATTAAAATAAATATAGTTGTTAGTATAAACAAGATAGAGTTCTCAGTGTATTGTTTGCTTGATACTGCAGCATGGCAGCCCAGTTAGCAGCTACTTTTTTTTCAGATGTTAAGTGACTCTTAGCAATTAGATTAATTCTTGTCATCTCTGCAATACTTATGCTGAAAAATGTGTAGTTGTGTGAATTGGATTACACTTATTTAAAAGCTGTGTCACTGTCTGAAGTGTGGCACAAGGGTGTCTCTCTAACCTACCATCTTACACAGTTGTAAACCTTTTCTGTCATCATAGATGTGATTTACATGTATTTTGTACATTTTCTGCTAGAGAGTAGCAAGTTGGATATACATTGTATTGATAGTGATAAAAATTGTCTTTGAGCAAGTTCTGGGGTTTTCTGAAAAGGGAGGAGTTGGAATTTCTTCACTGTGACTGACAGGTCTGATATTGCTTCATCAGTTGCTGAAGCATGAGCAGACACAGGAATGGGGGAGTGGCAAACCTGATTATGTAGGTGAAGGAGCCTAGGAAAATAGTTTAGGATAGACTCTTAGTGCCTACAGTTTTTTCCTTATGCTTCACTCTAAGGTATAAGCCTATTAAAAAGGTGGATAGTTTATGTGATTATGTAGCTTCACATATTAATTTAATTATCATAGCAAATAGCTACATGGAAAATTAACTCATTAAAAGTTTGAACACCTTGAGAATCATAAAATCATAGAATAGTTAGGGTTGGAAAGGACCTTAAGATCACTGAACTGGTGAAATGTTCTGTCTCTTATGTTAACTTGTATCTAAATGAGCTCTCCAGTGGTGCATTTGTCTTTGTAGTGCCATAATAGTCAGAACGCATACATAGTTTGCCTTTATTTAGAATCATAGAATAGTTAGGGTTGGAAAGGACCTTAAGATCATCTAGTTCCAACCGCCCTGCCATGGCAGGGACACCTCACACCAAACCATGTAACCCAAGGCTCTGTCCAACCTGGTCTTGAACACCGCCAGGGATGGAGCATTCACAGCTTCCTTGGGCAACCCATTCCAGTGCCTCACCACCCTAACAGTAAAGAACTTCTTCCTTATATCCAGTCTAAACTTCCCCTGTTTAAGTGAAATGAAAGATGAATATATGACTTCTTACTGTTAAAGACACTGTAATAGTAAGCAGAGCCAGCTATTTGGGAAGGTTCGAAATGTACTTCCTGGCTTAAAAGAGCATTAGTCTAGTTTAGAGCGTGAGTATAGGCTACACATAGTGAAATGCCATTTATGGTACTGCTCTGCTGCTGCAGCCTTCACTAAATGAAAACTTGTCATCCCTTGACTGTTGCTGAAACAAGGATTTACTTGTTTTAGTATATATTTTAGGACAGTGGGAAGCTTGCCACTTCCTACAGGTACCAGGCCAGCCTGTACTTACAGGGCCTGCTACAAAATGCTGAAGGTAGCAGAACCCAGTCTGGTGGAGAAGATAGTGCTCAGTCTTTGTTGTCTAGGTAGCGAAGCCCATCAGAAGTAGGCAATACTGGTTTTCAGAAAAAATACATTACATTCCTTCATCTCAGCTGATCTTCAGCCAAATACTGCTCACATGTACTGGTGCAAAAGGAAAACAAACCTTGACAATTAGACCTGTGAAACTGTCGTGTGCCAGATTGATCCTGCTGGAGCAAGAGGTTTCATCTGGAATTTCGATACTTGCAGGAAATACCGTGACTTGAAAGCTGAGATACACACCTGCCTTAGAAGATTTTAGCTTTATTGAGATTTTTCTTTCCCGTTTGTATACAAGTGGTTGATGGCCCCAGATTCTAAAGGACTGATTGTATTTTGGGTGTTACCAAAACCTGCTTTCTTTTTATTATTACGTAGTCAGAAGCAAAACAGTATTTAAAAGGTATGGATGGGGAGACAGGACTTTTTAAAGAAGAATGACTAGCGCTTAGAATGTTTGATAGTTGATCTCTTAATGTAACTTAACTGTGCACGTGTAGAAACTTTTTTTGAACTGTCTGATCTCATATTGCTTATTTAATTTCTCGCTAATGCCATCTGCTGGCAACATGCAGAATATCTTCAGTTTGCATCATACTTGCAAAGAGTAGGAAATGACCCAGAACACGAGTTATTTCACTTGCAGACTGAAAATTATTTGGGGGGGGGGGGGTTAAAAATATGGGTAGCTTTGCTTTTTTAAATTTATCTGACACAATACTATGTTCCTGTTCTCAAGTTACAGGAACGTCTTAAATCATTGCAACCCAGGAGCACGGGGAAAGCTTTTCTTCTGATGCTTTTTATTTAGTTACTTCTGAATATTTTGCACCATTTTGAATTGCCACAACACTTTAAGTACATGAATTTTAGCAAAATGCCGTGGTCAGTTTGTCATGGTAATATCTGTTAATTTTAGCAAATAATATTAGGAATTTAGTTTCAAATATATTCAAATATATTGTAATGAAAACATTATTTTTGATGAAAACTAAAAATACCATCAGTATCTCCCTTAGACACTAAAGGTGCTGCTGTTTAAGTTGAAAAACGTGGTATACTCAGAAGATTGCCAAGCTTAGTACCTCAGTGTTACAGAGCTGGCTTATGTTCAAAAATAAAAGCAAGGAAAAGCTCCTAGTGTTCATTCACATCTGAACGCTTACACGTTTTCTTCCTGAAAACTAGCTGCTTAGGATGCCCATAAAAATACCAGTGGTAAGATTAGGGTGGGTGTCTCTAATACAGTAGTTAATACCTTGCTACTTGAGCCCTGCTGTTTGAGTAAAAATAATATTTTAAATTGATTTTAAACTGAGTCATGTTTCATGCTTGAATCGTCTGCACAAGTAAATATTTTACCAAGAGGTACTCCTTCCGAAAGCTCTGCAATTCTGAGATGCTTGTTTTAGAAGGCCTTGTCCTCTGGACAAACAGTAGCATCGAGGCTGTGCTTGCTGTTTAGGATGAGGGTCATGTGCATGGTGGGTAGAAGAGGTGTAACAAGGAATTTGGTGAAGGGCATGTTAAAGTGTTGGCAGACCTGCCTGCCAAAGTTAGAAGGTTGTCTGCTTCTGTGGAGAAACGATACTCATTCTGTGCTGCTTATGGGGTGAGTACTGCTTTTCTCCTGACTGCAGTGGAAGCCTACAATGATTAAGTTTTAGCTTCAGTGAATGCTGCCCCACCTCCTTCCCGTATCTGTCTCCTCCATGCTGTTCTCCACCCCAGTTTAGCATTTGAGTGGATAAATGGGACAATAACAGGTATATTCAAAGCTCTGGTGAGCATCTGTTGTAATTCAAAGAAGTATCAGTGGCCCCCATGATAAGCATTTGAAAAACATTTGCTGAAAGCTGGTTTTGCTCTAATTTTGTATTTAAGTTAAAACTTACAGTACAAATATTTAATTTCCTTTGTGTCTCACCTCATTTTCTCCCACCCTCTTACTAGCTTTCCTTGCTCAGGTAAAGCAGTGCTTTTTTCTTTTTTAACCCTGTACTCTGAATCTAGTTCATGAGTATTAAAATAGTTGGAAATTAATGCATTTGTTTTCCTTATTTCGTTTTTGGAAGCTTAATGCTTCTGCTTCCCACAACTGTTATGCCTCTAAACTTGGTTCTCTTAAGTGGTTTATAAATTGCCAAGAGTGGGAAGAAATGGTTTTAGGGAGTAGGGTATATAGTCTTGCCTCCTATTTTGAAAGAGATTTAGAATGCCTTTTTAATTTTTGTAGTCAGTGTCAGAGCTCTCCCTTTTTTTTTTTTTTTAGGACATTTCCATTCTGGTATCTTTCACTGAATGCGCCTGTGTTGAAATAGCTGGTATTTAGGTCATGGTAATTCTTAATTTTAATGAAGGAAACTCTCCTGTATTAATTGTGGCATTGCTGAAGGATGGATAGTACCTGAATTCCCCACTTCCTGCTCTGAAAGCCGAGTATTTTCCATATACTGATACAAACAGGACCTGTGTTGTGCATTGAGTGCATAGGGGGTAAGAGTAACTGTGCTACTGTTTGTCCCATTGAATAAATGTTGGAGAGTAGCAATAGAAGAAATACAATGTTCAAGACCATCTTGAACTGGAGAAAGATAAGTTAATTTCTGCCCTAGCTGTGATGGATGAGTGGGTAGTGACTCGTTCATAGGCATTTTGGTTGGCTAGATCAACAGAAGGATTAATCGGATGATATTAATGGTGTATGACTGCTGCACAAATGCATTTGTAAATAGGTAAAGGCAAATCTCTTGGAAAAGCACAGCTTTTCCATCTTCCATCTGGTGGTTTGGTTTTTCCATTGTTTGGGTGTTTTTTGGGGGTTTTAGGTTGGTTTGTTGGTTTGTTTTTTTTAAAGTCATGGGTTTGAACCTGGCAAGTCTGAGCTGCTTCTAGAAGATAATTCTAACAAACTGAATAAAATCGTTTTCAAGTTGAGGAGCGGTGTAAGAGAGTAAATGAGGATTTTTCTGGGTTGGTAACAACTCTGTTGTCAGAGTTGGGTTTTATCTCATGCTGGTCAGAAGTTGTTTTTCTAATGTCAGTACGTAACATGATTTGTGCACTCACATGTTTGCTCACTCCCTGAAAAAGATGGAGCCTGGTGACTCTTACTCATTAATGGTGTCAAAAAAAGATGGTGGTGTTTCGTTTTTTTTTTTTTTCCTTTGGATTGTAGAAACTTAAAAGAAGTAATAGTTAAAACACTACTGGATGATGACTTTAATTTGATCATGTAGTAAACTCACATGGGGAAATGGGCCCATTAGTAGTAGGGTGCTTTCAAGCAGATGTGAAAATACTGTGTATTGTTTTTGGAAAGCTAATGGCTTACTATATTTATAGAAAAAAATGTTACCAGCAAATGTAAGTTCCTGGTGTCCTTTTAAATCAAATTAGTACCGCTTCATGGCATAACAGAAAAGCCTCTACTTAATATATTGCCATCAAAGAAAAAATGCTTTGTTTTTTTCTTTAAACTTAAGAATCAGTAACTTTATGTAAAAACTCAGTTCAAGGAATTAGAATGTTTCTGGTGGAAAGTAGACTTCATACATAATGAAACTGAAGTTAGAAAGTGAACAAGGCTTGATCTGTGATGCAGGTCAAAAGCCTTTTCAATATTGATACTTTGTCCTGCCTTTCAAGGAAAAACAAAAACAAAAAACAGCCCAACCAAAACCTCCCAAAACTAACCAACCAAAAAAAAAAACCAAACCAAAAAACCCAACCAACTAAAACCCAGGCAAACCCAGAATAATTAGGTAAATAAATTAATTTGAAGCTTGTCCTGGCATGATTAAGTCATATGTTGCAGTGAAAAAGCTACAAGTTACTGAACTGAAAGTTGTCTCTGACATGAGAGTGTCTATATAAATGCTTGCATGCATGCACATATGAATGTAACTGCTGAAGAAGAGTAATAAAGTATAATTTCTTGTGCTCAGAAAGATCTATTTTAGTACGCCTTATCTTTTTGTCTTTCATGTTGCAGTTTAGTGCATATAAACCGTAGTTTGCCTATTAAAGAAGGTGCTGCTTTTCACTGCCAAACCCTCTCTCGCAATTTCTTACCCTCTTTTTTTCTTCTATTTCAAGATAAATCGTGAAGCTGCCTTTTTACATAGGTTTGCCCTACTTGTGATTTGTGTTTGCAGAAACCGCACCCTTCTGCCTTGACTACGGGTCTGTATGGATGCTTGTGGGGGCGCAGTAATGCGGCCACTAGATGTCATTGCAGAACTGAATAGTATTGGTGGTGGTGTAGGCCTGTGACAGTTTGCAGTTGCATCTCAGCTTCTATCTTTTGACATAATTAAGCTGAAGTCCTTTCTGCAGCTTGTGTTACAACTCTCCAGGCATGGGCATACATCCTGATGACTCCCTGACGAAGTGTGTAACATGCTTTTCTGTCCCAGATTTGCAGGTTATGTCATGTGATCTAGCATGCACTTTTTTGAGAGAAAAATTTTGTCGCTTTAAAGAGGCATAAATTCTCTGCTGCTCTGGAAGCTTAATTTTAAATGAGAGTGTTTGGTTCTCCCTCTCCTACCACCCTTTATTTTTTTTGGAGTGAGGGAGCTGTTTGGGGGTCTGTGTCCACCCCATCCTGCTTTGTATGCTCCTTTAAACAGAATCAGCAGGCAATTAATCAGAAGTTGTGCAACAAGTGCCTTTAATCTATTAATATAAATGACATATTAATTGCATTTATTTTTTCTTCTTTTGCCTTGCAGACCAGAATCTGTAGAAGCTAGCCCTGTGGTAGTTGAAAAATCAAACAGTTACCCGCACCAGTTGTATACCAGCAGCTCGCATTCACACAGTTACATTGGTTTGCCCTATGCAGTAAGTTTCATGCTAAGTATTCTGTAAAAAAAAATAGATTACGTAAAATGTGCTGTTCTTAACTGAAAAAACTCTTGATTCACGTTGACATTTTTATATCTTACTGGGAGTTGGGTAGGTTGACTAAAGACGGTTGATTAGAAACGGAATACAGAACGTGATGCGCTTACACGTAAAGCATAGTTGATAAGGTAGAAAACAAGCATGAGCAGTGGCAGAAACAAAATTTTAAACTTAACTAAAAAATAAGTCTCTGAAGTCTTTTACAAAGTGAGTTCTTACTTTAGCTTAAATAACCTTCAGTGTATGAACATTTTAAGAGCTATAACTTACTTTTCCACAAAAATCTAGGACCATAACTATGGTGCTCGGCCGCCTCCAACACCTCCGGCTTCTCCTCCTCCATCAGTGCTTATAAGCAAGAATGAAGTAGGCATATTTACCACTCCCAACTTCGATGAAACCTCCAGTGCCACTACCATCAGTACGTCAGAGGATGGAAGCTATGGAACTGATATTACCAGATGCATTTGTGGCTTTACACATGATGATGGATATATGATCTGTTGTGACAAATGCAGGTAATAGATATTAAAATAATTTAAAAGGTAGAAATTACTTAAAAAAAACTAATTTGTGCCTTTTCTTGTGCATTGTTGTTTAATAAAGGTATTCTCCCCCCCAAAAAAAATAAAAAAAAATCTTTGTTTTGTTCAAGTAATTAATATAATGAAATAAAGGCCTAGGGATTAGTTCCTAATCTGCATGTACTGAGCAGTAAAGCATCTTGGTAAATCATGTATATGTGAATCAAGTAACTTGCAGAATGCAAAATAATCTGAAAGAAACTTCTCAAACACTGGTTTCTCTGTGCATGATCTTTGTAATAGGAATTCTTTATTTTTAAAGGACACAGTTTTAAGAATTTTCGTAGCTGTGAAAAGATTAACCTGGATTCTTCCTGGAGAAGCTGAATTTTAAACATTTAATTTACATGTTTGTGCTTAAGCACCTACTTGATCGTAGTAAATAAGTAGGTGCTATTAAATACTTGGACTCAGAAAAACTATCTTAGAAAATTTTAGAGCTGTTTTTAATAGAAGACAAACCTGCTGTTTCTGCAGTTGCTCAGTATTAGCCTGTATTTTTATATTCAGTATGATTAATGAATGATACTGAGTTTATTAGATCATTGTGTATTTCTGAAATGATCGTTATCTAATCAAAACATTAATTTGAGTTCCATTCTTCTGTCTACTTACATAACGACCTTGTTACTAATTTTTGATGGTCCTTGATTTTGTTAACCTTTTTGCTTATTCTGAAATGTATTAAGATGTTCTTTCAGCAATGGCTGAAAGACAGCTACAGGCAGTCACCAGTTAGGTAGTGTTTGCATCTTCTGAAGAAGAAATCCTCCATGAGGAGTTGGAGAGAGTTGTGATAAATTCACAAGTAGCAAGATAACAATGATTTTCATGTCCCAGTTTTTCCTAGCAGTGTGGGGATGAGCATGAAGTCTGTCTGTCCTAGGTTAGCCTGCAGTCTAGCAAGCAGCCTCTCTTCCCTGACTGTGGGAAGCAGTCAAAGCTGCTCTTGTGCTACACAACAGTGCTACCAGTCATGTGGAATGTGTGTATAAAAACATGTATTCATATTTTGCATTAAAATCTATAAATAAAAATATTTGTGTATCTATAAATAAAAATAAAGATATTATTTTAAGTATATATTTATGAAAGCAAATGGAATCTTTTTATTTAAAACAAAACTCTTGTTACAGCGTAGAGCATAAGTCTTGTTGCTGAGGGTGTTTGTCTCTATCTTGTTCTCTATTGTGATAATTTACCATTTTTTATTTCCAGTGTTAGAGAAAGATTTCCAAGAGGGAAAGTGAGTCTAAAGAAGCAGAGAGACACCGGGAGACAGCCACAAGATTGGAATTGCAGTGATCAGTGGAATAGAAAATCAGCTAGCAGAATGATGGCGAAGACAGTGGTTGAGATGTAGTTTTAGGCAGTATTCAGTCCGAGTAAAGATCATGATTAAAAAAAAACAACTGTGTTTATCTGCGTCCGTGTGTGTATCATGCACACAATTCTAAAATTGTGCTTAAAATACAGGTGATTTTTGTTCTTTTTTATTTTTAAGTGTCTGGCAGCACATTGACTGCATGGGGATTGACAGGCAGCATATTCCTGACATATATCTGTGTGAACGTTGTCAACCAAGGTGAGTAGTATGGTTGATTTTTGAACTCTGACCAGATTGCGTAAAGACTACGAAAAAAAGAGGTATTGGAGCAACCAGCAAATAAAACACAGACCATGTAGCGTAATCCTGCCAGTTCTAGTTAAAGGGGCTACTTTTCTGATGTAGTTGATCTTACCAGTCTCCATTCTCTTGTTCCCAGCAGCTTATTGTTTCACCTCCCTAGGCAGCAGGGATAAACCCTTGAAAAGCTTATCGAAACTGCAATAATTTCTGGATCCTATCTTAGGCTGACTAATACGTAGATAACCCATTCCATATTTTATTTCATTTCATGGCTGTCATATGTTAAGAATCTGTATTTCTTAGTGTCTTTGATTTTACAACCCCATTCCAATATGCTGCAGTGCTCACTTGGAGGATTTCTTGCTGTGGAATGGTTATTTGTATGCCCTCCCCCCCTTCCCCCCCCCCAGTGTCATATGATGTATCAAGGAGGGCATTTTGTGTGGTAGTAGGTAGTCATCATAGTTGTCCTGTGATGTAAAGTAGAAAATACAAAGTATAAAATGCTGCCTGTTAACTTATGTTGCAGATTATTAATTAAACAATGAATACAGGACGTGTTCAGAACATTTTAATTACCAATAAATGATTCTTTTATTTCTTTGAAATAGTTTGAACCTTATATTGTTTTGAAGACTGCAGGAAAATAGTGCAATGCTTAGCTGTAGTCTGTGGGCCAACTGCCATTCTTTCTTGTGAGGTATCAAGTTTCATTTTGCTTTCAAGTGATTTGGATACTCGCTTTGCATTAAAAGTGGAATGGAACAGTGCACAGCTTAGTTTTTCTAAGTATCTAAGCATTCAGCTAGTTTGCTGTTTATTCTGCAATAGTTAATGGAAACTAACTACAGAAAGGTCTGTTTTAATACATAGATGTATTGATGTGTGAAGAATGGAGTAAAACTTATTTTTAATTTCAGGAGTTTAGATAAAGAAAGGGCAGTGCTGTTGCAACGAAGGAAAAGAGAAAATATGTCAGGTGAGTAAAGCTTTAAAGTTTTTGTGTAGTAAAGGTTATAAAATGTATTGACTGTATAGGCTTCAAAGTGTATATACATTGTTCCTTCAATTTTGATAGCCTTCTGCATATAAAATTTGGTGAATCTTTTACTTGACTTTATCATTACTGAGATAACAACATTCAATCAGAGTTGTTGCAGTTCATGTGTTTTATTAGAGGTTGTTGCCACTACCTTTTCTCCTTATGATTGTGGAATAATTTGATCTGTTTGAACACTGTTAAAGTTTCACAATAATGAAATGTGACTTTTATAATAACCAGACAACTTTGAGTAAGCTACTGAAGATAAGATGGAAAATATTCAGGCTTCTTTTGTGATAAGAGAAGGTTACAAAGTCTGTTTTCTTTATGGAAAAAATTCTTTTTCACATCTCTGTCATTCTTTTTCTTCATAATATAGACTATGCTGTCCTCTTAAAACTGTTCTATTACAGGTGATATTTCTGGCTCTGAGAATTACGTAACTGAGATTCAGAACGATATAGCACAGTTTTGAGAGGGGATCCACCTCTCCTTGGTTTGTTGTAGATTTGTGTATGTGTATTGGTACGTTTTTGAGTTTGACAATGAGAAAAAATGGCTAAACTTGGGCAATAGAGTTAGACGAAGTTTTGAGGTTTTTTTGGCCTTTAATAACAAGGTGAGGTGTGTAGTGCATGTGTCTATTTTGATGTCTATATTGTATGAAATGAGCTCTCCTACCATTTATAAAATTTCAGAACTCAGCCAGCTTAACTTGTCAGGAGTTCTGTCCAGCCATCACCAAAATTTTGTGGATTTCTTGATTGAGAGGTGATACTTTGAAGCTCTGTTACAAAAGTAATAATTTAGGAGATAGTCATCCTCCTAAACTTAACGTGTTACTTTCAAATCATATCTTTGTGGTTTCTAATACATAACTTGAATGTATGCTTGCATCTCTAGTTAATTATAATTTAGCCAATACATTTGCTTGGCTAAATGTACTTTTTTAATGTTGACTGATATTACATAGTTCAGTCAGAATTACAGTAATTCTGGGTATGAACTGTCTACCAGTTAGTAAAATTGGCCAATTTTCATAGATGATTCAAGTAGGAAAAGTGAAAATTGCATTAGTATCCATTTTTTTAAGTATTCAATAGAAAAACAATGTTACTTGTAACTTAGTAGTGTTACAGGTGTTTGATTAAAGGTTTTGATTGCATTATTTGGATGCTCTTAGAGAATGTATGTATTTATATAGGGCTTTTTTTCTATAGACTTATGTAAAATAGGATTTATCATTTAGATACGAGAATACAGTTTTTATTGTAAAATTGTCTAAAGAGGTGCTGGTTTAGCCATCTTGTATCAAAAGCTAAACAGGCAGGAGCAAGTAGTAGATCAGTTGGTTTTCCTTTAGAGAAGAGCCTTTAAGTGAACAATTCACATAATAGGAAATTTTATGCTTAACCACATCACCTTTTTTTCCTGGCAACAATTTATAATCTATTGTTCTGGGGCCTGTGGTTGTATGTGGTGGTGCTCGTCTTCTTGTTCAGGTATAAAAGTTCAGTTCTGATGCAGCTTACTGTTCACTGAATTACTTACAGAGGTTCAGTGGAATGAGCACGTTTGTGAAGCCCCTACTCAACTGTAGCCTGAATAGCTTGGGTTTGTTTGTTTTTTTTTTTTTGTTACTGTTTTTGTGAGATTGTTATTTGGGTGTTTTTTTGCTTTTGTTTTGTTGTTTGCTTTTGTTTTTATGAGATTTTTTTTTTTTTTAAGGTACAGTATCTAAATGCGTAGCTTGTTCAAGGGTGTTGCGTCAAGCTGTCTGGTCTTGAAATCAGTGCTGATGAAATCGCTGCCTATGGTGAAATGAGTCTGGGCCCATAACTTCTTGTGAAATTTAGAGACTTGGTATCTTGCCTTCCAGGATGCAAAATCTTCCCTTAGTGTGCTTTACCAGGGCTCTTCAAAGTGAAAGCAGGTTATGTAGGTTGGGAAGGGAAGGAGTGTCTCAAAACAACTCTGTGTAATTATATGTTTGGTTGAGGTAATTAGTCTTCCCAGTAAGTTAAGGCGCAGTGTAGCAGACAACATTGAAATGTTGCTTCCCTGAAGAAGGCAGTGTTTTGTGGGGTCTCAGAGGTAGAGGTATTTGGCTGTGACAGTGATTGTGTAGGCACTAGTGTATGGACTATAAACACTGACAATTTCAAGAGGGATTTGGGTTTTCATTTCTCAGTCTTTCGTTATTCTGCTGTTCATTCTTCTTCGATGAGCCATTTCTTCTGTGTGTGTGTTTTGATGCTAGTCCAGGCAGAGATGTAAACATTCAGAAAACATCATCCATTGTTAATATATAAAGTATAATTATGTGCCTAATAAATTGCTCAAAACAACAACCAAGATGGTAAAATTGGATTGCTTATTATGCGCGGAAGAATCCTGGCAAGGAATGTTGTGAGCGAGAAAAATCCAGAGTAACCAGTAGCTGGATGGAGTTCTTTATTTAGTAAAGGAGGTTTCAAGAATTAGGACTGTTGAGTGCACTGATTAAGGCAACATCCTTCTGAGCTCAGAAGGAATGTGCTCTCACTTTAAGTGTTTGTAAAGCCGCCTTCTGTGCAGTTTCAGAAATTCTTGCTTAGTGTGAAATAAGTTTACTGGAGGGAGGTATTTAGGAAAGCTGCTAAAATGTGAGAAGTCTGTACTGTGCACATATGAACATCAGTCTCCTATCCTGTGCATGATCTCTCTTCAAAGCCTCCCCATACTTCACAGCCTTTCATCTTGACAGAACTAGGTTAATCCTGTTTCAGGTCAGGAAATGTATTTGTCTGACATAAATGCTGATGTATGCTGAATTTTAGGCTTTGGCTTTTAGGTCTGTGGGTACACAGCACAAAGATAAAACATGTCAGTGTGTTTATGCTCTTAACAAATAACATAGACTTCCCTTTTCTCTTCCCTGAGTAGCAGGATGTTACTGTTAGGGGATTTTGAGTAGAGAAGGCTTTGGGCTAAATCTACATATTTATCCTGAAAAAGGCACTTGACGCTGCAAATTGCAGCTGAAATTGTTGATTACAGTTTAACACATGAATGATTAATGGGGCTTCATGAGAAATGCTGGGCTGTCATTAATTTTAATCCCCTCTAGAATACAGTCATCTGAGAGAATCCTACAGGCATATTACAAGTAAAAGCTATATAGAAGTGAATGAGTTAACAAACAGATGTTTTTCCATTTTTTGTTCTGATTCTGGTTATGCTGGAATATGATAATATAACTTCACGCAAAGAATGGAATTAATGTGGTACCTTTCTTACCTGCTGTTACAAACATCTGTTAATTACCAGCTTCTCCTTGGCCATTCATTTTCTTGCTGTTGCAACTGTTGGTGGATTTTACATGCGAGTGCTTGAAGCGTTTGTCAGTACCCAGTTTTGTTTTTCGAAAGCAAGTGTAGAGGAACGAGTGAATATTCTTTCCACAGTATGATTCTTTACAGAATATTCTTTGTTTTAAAGATGGGGATACCAGTGCAACAGAGAGTGGTGATGAGGTTCCTGTGGAACTGTATACTGCTTTTCAACATACACCAACTACAATTACTTTAACTGCTACAAGAGTTACAAAAGTCAATGATAAGAAAAGGAAAAAAAGTGGAGAGAAAGAACAGACCATAGCAAAATGTAAAAAAGTAAGTGAATGTGGTTTCTATTTTTATAAGCCTAAATGTTATAAATAATATCTGTGACAGCTTTTACAAGAGAGACTGGTTTTAAAAATCAGGCTATTATTACTAATAATATTTAACAACGTGGGTTTAGCTTGAAATGTAATACTCTGCAGTAGGTGATAAATCTTCCTGCCTCCCCTGCCTTTAATTTGAGTTAATATGTACAAGCCATGAAAGTTAATTTTGTAGCTGAGGCAGAATTCAAAGGAGGAATTGCATGTAGTGAACCACTTGATATAGTTGGAGGTGAGGCAGAACAAGGTTTCAATAGCCAAAGAAGAATTTTGTGTCTGAAAGTCTCCTCAGTTGTGGCTGTTTACAGTTCAGGAACATTTGCTATCAGTTTTCCTAGTGTGACTTAATGTCCATTTATTTGAGTTGAAACTGTGTGGAAGTGTGCTGTCAGAAAGCCACTAAACTCCTTTGGTAAACAGGATACTGACATTGTACTGTTTAGGTACAGGTGTAAACAATACGTGAAGACAAATGTAATACATGTGAAGAAGTACAATGCAGTTGCTTTCTGAAGTTCACTTTCACTGGCTTGGATGAGAATTTTGACCTTTAAAACTTGAAGTCAGAATTAGTTACTGGTACTTCTTTGGAAATGTTGAGTAAAATATTTCCTTTGGATGAATGGTTCTGCATTATAAATTCACTACCATGTATTCTTCTGTTAACTCCCAGCATTGTGTGAGATGACCTAAAGGAGATTCTGTTGTAGAATGGCAGACTTCTTTCAAATATTAACATAACAGGACATGTGTGACACCTGCTTCCCCCTCCCCTCTTTCCGCAAATAGTGTAATGAGGGATGTGGGCAATTTACAGGTTTACTGGATAAATATGGGCTGTTCCATAAGTAACATTTCAGTTACTTTACCATGAATTCTGAAATTTTAAAGAGTCATGTTGTAATATGGGAGAAAGATACCTGTACCTGGACCACAGTGCTGACATCCAGTATGCACTTAGCTTCGAATGCCAGATTGGTTTTTAAAAAAGCCTTTGTGAGGTATAACCTGTTGCCTTCTTGAGATTTCAACGTAGTTTTTTTCTGTTGTAATTTTGCACTGTTTTTTGAGTGGCCCATGTTGAAAAGCTGTTAATTCATTAATAGATTTTTTTGAAATCATGGGGAGATTTTGAGTTTCCTTCAAAGAATATAAGTATCTAACTTTGTTTCAGGCATTTCGAGAAGGATCCAGGAAATCTTCACGAGTAAAGGTAATGTGATTTTTGGTTGAGTTTTGTTTTGTGTAAACATCTTAATTGTATATTACTTGAATAATATGAAGCATCAAGAGTACAACTGGGGCTGTACATGAAGTGCTGAAGTACTCTTGATAAATAATGTACTACATACAGTAAATTTAAGTTAAGTATGAGCACTACATTTTTGTTCTGTGAAGTTAATTTAAATAGTATAGTGTAAATTTTGGTTTTCAGGAGCCAGAGGAGGGATTAGGGCTGTGCAAGGGAGTAAAGTTAAGTGCCCACCTTGCTTGAATGTAGTAGCTCTAACTTCTCATAGCTCTAAGCAGCAGAAGAATGAAATGGCTATATTGCATTTGAAAGCCAAACTAGCAGTTCTGCTGTCAACTTCCATGTATTCATCTAATGGGGCTCTACTCACTAGTGCTGGCATAGTTTAAGGACTTGTGCTGGGATATCTGCTTTGTAAGATTTAAGTGTTGTAGCAGTCTTTAAATTTTCTGCAAGAAAAAAGTATGCATGGTGTGAAAACAAAGTGTTTCCCATAGTTTATTAAGCCTTGAGACATATAAAAATACATGGAACACAATTTACACTTCATATGTGTAAGATGTGACATGAATAGTGAAGGCAGTGTTGGGGAAGATAATCTGTTTTATGTGTTTTGAATATGGTGTTTGTAAGGTTCCATTGTGGATTTTCATGGTTTTCTTACCATCACACCTTTTTGAATGCTGTTTGTGTGTTTGGCTCTCTTGAGGTACAAAATAAATGTGAACAGGTAGATTGAATTGCTGAACCACTTGCTGGTTTATTGATATTTAATAGTGTCTCTGCTCAGGTGGATAGAAAAGGATGCATTGGTTGACTGCAGCCTGTGTGCTGCTTGTGAGGTCTCGAAGTACAGTGGCACTTTCTTTAAAAGTGAAACAGGATCTGAAGCACCACAGAAGAAAATTGTTTAGGGTGGAGCACATAAATGGGGAAAAATGATCTGTGCAAAGCCTGTAACATTAGAGTCACATCCTTAATGTAGTAGGTGTAGGATTAGGAGAGTTTAGTAAGATGTGAAGCGGAAAAATGATACAGTATGATCTGTGAGGTTGAAAGGGAAAAATCAATCTATTATAGGATGGAAGTGGGAGTTCTCTATATTTGCATAGTTCACAAAAGTTGAGTAGGCAGGGAGATCTGACCCTCCAACTGCTGCACTCAGCGATTCACGATGCAGTGCAGTTGTGGGAGGAAACAATGTCACTCTCCATTCTTAGCCCAGTAAAACGTAGAATCTGTATTGAAGGGGGGATGTGTTCTTGAACTTCTGTGGTATTTATGGAATGATAAAATTCTGGACAAATGTAATGCTACTGTATTCAACTCAGTGCTTTTAAGTAATGCAGAATTATCAATGGCATACCTTTGCCCTTCATTTCGTGTTTTGTTTAATATCTTTTTCTTACCTTATAATATCTGGTCACTTTAATTTTTAGGGCTCAGCTCCAGAGATTGATCCTACTGACAGTTCGAACTTTGGATGGGAAACAAAAATCAAGGCATGGATGGATCGTTATGAAGAAGCAAATAATAACCAATATAGTGAGGGTGTGCAGAGGGAGGCACAAAAAATAGCTCTGCGATTAGGGAATGGAAGTGACAAAAAAGAAGTCAGCACCAGCAATCTGATGTTCAAACCTCCAGTAGAGGTAATGAACTGTGCCATGTCGTGTTCCTGCATGCTGGTTTGTGCTATGACAGTCATTTAGGTGCCTTAGAAAAAAGAGGGGGATAATTTTTTCATTTTCTGTATCCTGTCTCATCAGATCTAAGCAGCAGAGTTTTAACAGCTTTTCAGGATTTGTAGTTGATTTTCATACATCCTGTGTCACCCCTGGTTATGTTTACACTTGCATTTCAGTTCTCATAAAAACAGTGGAGGTGTTAATCTGAGCCTGAGCATTGCATTGTCCTTAGACTGTCTTGTGGTAGATATGATGCAGTAAACATTGGTATTGTGTCTTCTCTGTGAGGAATACCAGGAGTGGTTAGAGTATATAGAAGCACTGAAGTTGGAATATATATATATTTTTATTTTCTTTTTCTTTTCTGGTATGTGTATCAACATGTTAATTGTCCGCGTTTTTTTAAAGTGTGATAGGTGTTCTGGATATTCAGGTCCTCAGAGTAGAATTTCATTTACTAGTTCTGATGGTAGATGATACTCTGATACCAGTTCTTTTTCATGTGATCTTGTAAGTTCTAGTTTATGAAGAAATTGTGCAGTGTTTTTTCTGTCCTTAACATCAGTTATTTATCAGCTTAAAATCAAAGCCATGTAACAGACATTAGCATTTTGTAGCAAAAATCTCGAGGAGTAGTTACAGTAGCAGATTAATGGAAGCATCTTTGCTTCTTTTCCTCAAAGACCATCATGGCATATGGGACACCCTCCTTAGAGGAATATCCCTGCTTACAGAGCCTTTTGCCTACATAGAGGCTACTTCCTTTTTGATTGGCGATGACAGTTATGAGAGGTGTGAGTTCACTAATTGTCAGGGTATGTATTGGTTTTTAATTAAAAGCCATCCTTCCATCTAAAGATCTGAAAATAAATTTGGAAACTCTCAGGATTCTTTTTTTCTGGTTATTTTGTTATTTTTCCTGTTCTGTTTTTCCTTGAATGAATCATGAATGTCCTTTTATGTCTGCATGTTTTGTTTTCCTTTGAAGAAATTGAAGCTTTTTGAAAGGATTATGCTAAACAGGGCAGCAGTTCATCCTAGTAGTGGTGAGAGTTAAGTGCACTAAGGGATAAAGTGAGAACATACTGTGACAACATGAATATATTGGTGTTCAGCCATGTCTTGAGAACACAGGCTAAAGTATTCTTTGAGTATAAATTCATAACTGGTTGCATTGGTGGTGGAACAGACAGTTTGATCAGGCTGGAAGTTTAATTACAAAAAGGAGGGGGTTTTACTTCATATAGAATCGTGTACTAGTTGAGAAAGTATAATCTGCTGTTCATAATGGGAAAAAATGTAGAAAATGATACTTCATGAATTAATTTATGTCTTTATAGAGCTACGTGCAAAAAAACAAGAAAATTTTAAAAGCTGCCAAAGACTTGCCTCCTGATGCACTTATTATTGAATACAGAGGGAAGTTCATGCTGAGAGAACAGTTTGAAGCTAATGGATATTTCTTTAAAAGGTTTGTTTATTCCAAATATTTTATAAGGTAACTATTAAAATGCTGTTTTGCCAAATTCTTGCCTTAAGTAGGAGTGGGTTTTAGTTATCAATAGAGTCTTGCATTTTACTGTTGTCTGATAAAAATAATTGCAGCTGGAATCTGGTCTCCCCCTTGTCTTCTGGATATCCTTACAGATCTGTTCAGGAGTTAGTTTCTTTTTTCTTTGTTTTTCCCTGGTTACAGGATTCCTGCATTCTTGGTTGGGTAGTTGTGCACCTTAAACCAGAGGTTGGCAGGTTCTACCATCCTTAAAATAATTCAGAAGGTAATGGCAAAGACATTCTCTTTTGTGAGAGAAAGAATTTTTAAGTTCTTGTCCTGGGTTCAGCTGTAGCAGTTATTTTTCTCCTTCATAGTAGCTGGTGCAGTGCTGTGTTTCAGCTTTAGTCTGAGAACAATGCTAATAACACACCAGTGTTTTAGTTGTTGCAAAGTAATGCTTACCCAAGGACTTCTCAGTCTCTCATTCTCTGCCAGTGAGGAGGGGCATGAGAAGCTGGGAGGAATCAGAGACAGGAGACCTGACCCAGAGTAGCCAAAAGGGTATTCCATACCACAGCACATCATGCCCAGTATATAAACTGGGGGGAGTCACACAGAAGGGTGTGCTTAAACCATGACAGTCCATCAGGCTGAGACAGAGTTGGATGCAGGTTCAGCTTGGAGCCATTTTACTGCCAAGAGTTTTCCAGCTGGTCAAGTTACTGAGCAGTCGGTGACTGCTTCCTTCTTCCTGTGGATTATTTTCAGTGCTGCCATTAACTGCATAGACACATCTGCATGGGAAACTGAGGAGGCCTGCTGGAGGAGATAAAATACAGAGCTTCTGCTCAGTGAAGATGAAAGGGTTCCCCGGCACATGCAATAGCAGAACTTAAAGCATGTCTTGGCAAAGTACTTAGATGCCTCTCTTTCTTCAGGAGAGTTGGGTGCTAGTGTGGGTGTTAGGTAGGAATGTGGAGGTGTTATTTTATTCTATTTTTTTTTTTAGATGGTTCTGTAAGGCACCTAAACTTCTACCCCAGTTTCATTTTAGGACCTGCTGCAAGAAAAATGTAAGACAGATGAAGAATCTTATCCTGATGTCTTCCACATAAAGGGCCTGCCCTGTGCCTGTTCCTCCCTTTTGATCCTATGCAGAGGAATTACATTCAGGGCTGTAACTCAAATTTACGGTGTTCTGAGAATACATTTGGAGAATGCACTGATAAGAATCATGAAGCTTAAACATGCTATTCTCAGATATGATGTCGAACATCATGTTACAAAGCTAACTAATCTGAAGACTAAGCGATACTTAACATCTTGAAAAATTACAAAACTCTGCTGTTCTTGTGTCTTTTTTAGGCCGTACCCTTTCGTTTTGTTTTATTCCAAATTCCATGGGCTGGAAATGTGTGTTGATGCAAGGACTTTTGGAAATGAAGCTCGGTTCATCAGACGTTCATGTACACCAAATGCAGAGGTGAGCATATACAAAAGTTAAATTAGGTTTTACATACTTAGGAGTCCCCTTTTCCTTGAGTTTCCCAACTGATAAACAATCAAACTGATAATCCGTATGATTTTTATACATGTACTTTTAAAAAGAAAAACCATAATGTAATGATGTTCTCTTGAATACAGGTGAGGCATGTAATTGAAGATGGAACAATTCATCTTTATATTTACTCCATCCATAACATTCCAAAGGGAGCAGAGATTACTATAGCGTTTGATTTCGATTATGGAAATTGGTAAGTATTTGAACATACAGTTCTAAAATATATCTGATGCTTACTAAGTTATGTTGTGATTCAGAGTGGCTTTGTTTTTTATGTAACTTCTTGCCTGCTTTAATAACACAGGGCTCCTTAAGCACTTGTTTTTACAAGGAACTCTGTGTGTGGGGGCAAGGTTTCTTCTCTATTTTTATTATTGTATATCTGCTAACTTCAACAGTGTTGCAGTTACTTAAAATGATGTGGAAAAGAAGCAAACTTAAGTGAATATGAATAAAGATGTGCTATGAAAATGTATTGTATATAGGCATCACATAGTGTGGGGACAGTAGAGGGTTGAGAATGTAGAGGTATTTCGTAATGCCTTATTTATTTCAGAGTACCTCTGTAGTACAGTGGCTGTGGAATTTAGTTAAAAGTCATGTTAGTTCAATGTGTGATTAAGAGTGCTGCGATACACTGAATGCTTAGTGCTTTAGATTCTGTAACCTGTTGCCCGTTTTCCTGCATATAATTGCTGTTCCTCTTATGAATTGGGGAAAGCTCTTACTGAATTAAACTGTTGCCTTTATCTGTGAGCATTGTTTTGAAATGGTAAAAGAAATAATTGGTTGACATATGTAGGAACTGTTGTTCAAACAGCTCTCTGAAATCTGACGGCAGAATAAGGCCTTTGAGTTTACTAATGGCTAGTAGGAAATGTTACAGGGTATAGGCACATTGCACAGGAGCACCTAGGCTAATACTAACCTTGGAAACTGAAGTGTTGGAAGAGCCAGTTTCTGTGTGTGTGCTTGATTGGGTCCAGAATCAGTCCAACTGTTTGACGTTTTGCTGCACCAAGGTTATACATTTTCCTATGGTCTGCTCTTAAGTCAGCTTGGGTGCAGTACTGTGCAAGACATGCCTCCACTACTTCTGTACCTGAATAGTTATGTCCATAGAGTATTACCTGTGTTAATCAGCTCCGGCTCAGGCTAGTTCACTGCACCTTGCACTGTTAAGTGTTGTAGATACACCTCCCATAAAGACAGCCTGAGAAATTGCCTGGTTTTGTTATTTATCCTTCTAGAAGTACTTAGTAGTTGTGTTTAGTACCTGCAGCTGACAGTCTGTGTAAGTTGAATGTGTTAGAATAACTGTTCCTCTGTATCCATGTGAAACTTAAAATTGTTCGAAGTGACTCTTCAGTTCTCATTCTGTAAATTATGTCTACTGTCTTTGTTTAAACCAAGAACTGTCTGCCTTACATATGCCTGTTAATACCTGTCATACTTCCACCTGGTGTATATTCCAGCTTTTAAATGTCTTCAATCTTTTAAGCTAATGCTAACCTTGAATTTTAAAGAATTCCATGTGACAAACAGCCACGAATTCTGTTAACCAACAGATGAGATTTTTGAATTACAGCAAAATTGTATATGTTGGCGAAAACTTGAGTCAGCTGCTTTTAATATGGTTGGTTTGCATCATAGCAGATGTTCAATGTGAAATATATCATCAACCTGCATGATTTAGCATTGAAAGTCTCATTGCTGCATAACCTAATCAAAATATGTCTTCTTGTATTTAATTGCTTTTAGTAAATACAAAGTGGATTGTGCTTGCCTCAAAGAAAATCCTGAATGTCCAGTTCTCAGACGATCTGAGCCGACAGAGAACATCAATACTGGATATGAAACCAGAAGGAAAAAAGGAAAGAAGGAGAAAGATGTTTCAAGAGAAAAGGAGACTCAGAATCAAAACATCACATTGGACTGTGAAGGAGCAGCCACCAAAATAAAAATTGCAGATAATAAACAAAGGAAGCTCTCTCCCCTCAGGCTGTCCATTTCTAATAACCAGGTATTGACACAAAGATGATCAGAAAGAAAAGCTTATAAATACAGAAACTCTCCTTTTGTAGTTACTAGAGGAATTCTAACAGGTCACTGAAAAGGGGTATGAAGACTTGTCAAAAATAGTCATGATGGCTGAGGTGTTTAGAATTTTTTATACTATTTATACTGTAAAGATATGTTGGTTCCTATACCAGTTTTAACCATACATTCTTACTCTGAATCTCTTCGTGGATCTCTAATGTGAAAGCCTCATGTCATGCTTTCTGGAGCTCCCAGTCCATCCTGAAGTGTCATCTCTTTAGCTGCATGTGTTACTTGGGAGCATAGGATTTTAAACATAAAAATTGGTAGCCCTGCTCTAATAGCAAATAAAACTTCAACCCAGAATATTAAGTGTTGGCTGCAGATCTGTGTTTAGTAGAGCTCTGAAGCTCTACTAAACAGAGTTCAGGGAGCTGGGATGAGGAAGGTGTGCTTTGAAGCTAAGTAATGGATAGTATATGGATAGTATGATGAAGCTACCTGGTGATACTGCATGGTAGGCAATTTTAAAATAGTTAAATCAGTTTGAAAGAACTAGTGGGAGAGATCCATGTGATTAATCTTGCAGAGCAGCTATTAAAGATAAACATTAAACATGAGCAGATGGTTATTTCGGTAACTATCGATCTCCTCTTTCCTTTGGGAGTGGTAATTTTTTTCCTGTGTAATGTTTTTTATGATGATTTAGGGGCAGAGGAAAAGGAGTTGTTCTGTGAGAAAGCCATTTCCTAGTTCTTTTAATATCACTGAAGAGTGAAGGAAATAAGGTAAAAACAAGCATATTGACCCCCAATGTTCTTAAGATGATCAAATTGTTCTGGGGTTTTAGTAGCTAAATAGCTTAAACACACTGGGATGTCCAGAAGGCGTGGCATGTGACTGTTACAAATGATGATCTCCAGGGAGGCTGTTATTTAAACTTTCTTATCTTAAGTAATGGGGGGGGGGGGGGGGGGGGAGTGTGCTGTAACTAGTGATAACTGGTATTTGGAACCTTAGCTGTCAATGTAATGTACAGTGCTTATATAGAACAGACACAGGAGAACTCATTGTATTTCAAAACTGAAACAGTAGGAATTGTGAGAAGACTAAAGCTGTTAAAACATAGAAGCCAGTCAGTTAATAGCTTTTTTTTTTTTTTTCCTTCTGGGGTGAAATGTGTAATGCTAAAGAAAGCATATGGGGAAATGTAAATGTACTTTTAAAACAAATATTAATACCCCCCCCCCCCCCCCCCCGGCTTTCTCTAGTCCTTTATGTAAAAGTGAAATTGCATATAAGACAGGTTTCAAAGGCACTCTTTAATGGTTTGGGGTTTGGGTCTGGTTTGGTGTGGGTTTTTTTCTTTTTCAAAACAGAAGCATTCTTAGTTAGCTGACTGTTGTGTTTCCTTATGGTGTGACACAGCATTAGATTCTGTACTGAGAGTTTACATGGAAAATGTGACTTTAATAGAAAACACTTTCAAGCTGAGAACTTTGATGTAATTGTTAACGTCGTCTTTGACGTTCATTCTGTTTCACTAAAATTAATGCCTTTTTTTAATGGGTGTGTAATGTAAAGCTCCTAATTCTTTGACTGGTTAAAAAGTGGCTGGGTTAGTGGCTAGTGATAGTGCCCAAAAGTTTTTATTAGTTTGGAGGTTTAATTCTGGGGTATTTTTTGTGGTTGGTGGGGTTGGGGAGTGGGGATGGAAACCCAAAATTTCATAAGAGCAGTATATTAAAGATTGTGTCTAAACTCAGAATGGAATAGATCTAGGCAGGTGATCATATTTACAGCTTTATACAAAGATACAGGTGAATATTTGGGGTTTTTTTTTTTTTTACATTTTTGTCTGGACTTACTGGCTTAGTTAATTCTGATCTGAGGAATCTAAGTTCTCTGTGGCTTTTAGTTTTCCCTGGCTTGCAAGAGTAGTAGAGCTTCTATAAAGCAGTCATTTCCATCTTTCAGGAGCCAGATTTTATTGATGATATAGAAGAAAAAACTCCCATTAGCAATGAAGTAGAAATGGAATCAGAGGAACAGATTGCAGAAAGGAAAAGGAAGATGGTAAGTTGGGAAGCAAGTAGTTGCCTAAAGCTGTCACTAAGGCTTAGTGACACCTGCTCTTCCCATGCTAATTGCTGCCTTTTTGTAGGCTTGTAGAATCTGAGCATATCTGAAGTCAGATCCTTACATGAACTTCATCTTAAAATGAAAGGCTTGCTGTTTGAGAGCACTTCATCTGGCTTGATCATTGCTTTCTGACAAAAAGCTGCTTTTATCTTCACATGCATAACTTCTTATTGCCTTCAAAAAAGACATTGTAGCAATATCTAGAATTTATTTTCTTTCTTCATTACTACTTGTTATTTGTAATGTCCATTTTTAGAGATGGCATGGAAGTCAGGACTTTTCATGAGGTTGGTAGAACAGTGTTATGAAAACTGGCATTTTAAAATGCACTTGTTTTGTTAGGCATTCAAAATGTGAGCCACTTGAAATTACCAGTTCAGTCAAAATCTTGGCCAAGTTGTATAATGAAATACTAATATTTGGAGCTTAATTTTATTGTTTGTTTAAAGTGGCACCAAGCTGTCTGCATCTGCCCAGACCTTAGAAAACAAGGGGGATAGGGTGGGATGGGGTGTACATTCCTTTTGGTCAGTACTTTATACAATTCTGTCAGTAGCAGAAATTATGAGATTTGTGTTTATGAGACATAAGAAAGCAAAATCTGTTCATTAAATTACATATTTTACTCACAAAATCTGAAGAATGACAGCATGAGCTCTGATAATAACATACAGCAGTGTCCTGTCATGCTTGTGAGGAATGATTCTCACCAAACACTGCTGAATGTACTGGGTTTTGTGGCTATTTTGGGGGTGGGGGGAAGTGGGAGGGAGTTGTTGTATTCTTGCAAAAGTAAAACACTCTGGGAAGCATAGTTACAGCACAGTTGCTGTAGTAGTTAATTATTTCGTTAGCTCCATTATGAGGATTGCATATAATTGCAAGTTTGTCTGTATTTTACCAAGCAAACACAGGCAGGTTCAGTGCCAGAACATACCTTAGTTCCTCATTTGCTCATACAAGCAATATATTTTCAGGTATTCTTTCTTTGATATAAACACATTGTGGATATCAATGCACTGTTGGAACTACAGGCATTTATAAAGAAATGCCCAAAAGTTTGTAATAGAAGCCCTCAGTTCTGCCACTTCTGTATCGTCTTCAGCACAGCTCTGTGCAGGTGAAGGGATCTGCTTCTGTACAGCACTAGGACCTGAATTATAGGTAGACAGAAAATTCAGTTCCTCTGGGTGGCCTAGTGTTATCTTATTTTGAATAGTGATTCCTGGATGTTGACTGTATGTTTTGATTGAGTTTGTGGCACTTGGAAAATTGGGTCAGAAGCTAATGGGGCTTACTGTTGGTTGTTTCATACTAAGGACCAGAAAGATATAAAATACATGTGTTTTATTGTTTATAAATACTATACATGCAAGTAAGTGGCTCAGAAGTGTGTATTCTTTTTTATGCTTATAGGCCAGTGATTTATTAGTAAATCACTGTTTCAGCAAGTTCTTAAATCCAAAGCAGGACTGCTTGTTTGTCAGGGTTGGCATGAATGCAAGCCTTTCTTCAGAAGACTAATAATTACAGGCATTTTCATTGTAACATCTCCCTTTCCTCTGAACTTCTGCTGAAGTTGATCTTCATGTCAACACACAGTGAACATGTTCTGAAGTACTTAAATAGCATTTACATACACAAAAGATTGACTGAAAGTTAATTATTCTTAAATCCTCAGACAAGAGAAGAACGGAAGATGGAAGCTATCCTGCAAGCTTTTGCCAGACTAGAAAAGAGAGAAAAAAGAAGAGAACAGGCTTTGGAAAGAATCAGCACAGCAAAAACTGAGGTTAAATCAGAATGCAAGGAAGCACAGATTCTCAATGATGCTGAATTTATTCAGGTAGTTATCTGGAACTTTATTTTAAAGCTAGCTTTAAAATAGGGATATTTTATCAGTGGATGTCAAGCTGCACTTTAAGATGTATGAGATACTTGGGTTTATTTCCTCTGAACTCAAATATATTTGACCAAATTTTATGTAGTTCTTTGATGTTATATTAGCTCTTGATTTTTATTTTTTTTTTTACCCCCTCCCCAAGAAAACACATACAGAATTTATTTATTAGGAATTTCAGTTACATTACTTAATGCAAGCGAGCACACACCCCAGCTGCATAATTCAGTCTCTCTTCAAAGTTCAGGATAGGATGCGTGTACTGATGCTGACTTCAGGCACAGGAGATTGCTTTACTTAGGCACCCTCTATAACCAGCGGAGAGCAATTTGCTTTTTCAGTGGGTTACTCAGGAACAGATTATAATTCTTTCATTTCTTTTAAAGGAAAATAATTACTAAGCCATAGTTTGTTTTGAGTTCTGGCAGATGATACTTAATGTTTCATAAAGTTTTTTACTCTGTTGTCACTGGATACTAGTATGTTTCTTACTTTGCAAATACTCGTACATATTCTCAGTTCAGGTAGTTTCTGTCAGCATGCTGTTAAGTACCTTTTGTGAAAATGCTAACCACTTTGTAAACTATAAATTACAAAAAGGATATTAGACTGAAAGACTTCATGATGTAAGCAGCTGATTTCTAGCTTATGTGTGAATGAGTGTGGTATGGCAGTTCTTGCATAAATCTCTGCTGATCTGAGCAGTGACTGGTGTGTGTGAATACTCT
This sequence comes from Pezoporus wallicus, assembly GCF_028554395.1. Lineage (NCBI taxonomy): Eukaryota > Metazoa > Chordata > Aves > Psittaciformes > Psittacidae > Pezoporus > Pezoporus wallicus. Next base: position 1,072,010 of record NW_026640165.1, read on the forward strand.
GCCAGTGAAAGGGCAGGCGTTTGGGAGGAAAATGCAGGAGATCATGTAGTTTACCTTAAAGAAGGATAGAAATACTGTCTCTGAAGTATTTTAGTTCTAACAGCAGCAGCGAAATAGAGGTTTTTTGGACCTGTAAAGGAAGGGAGAACTGTCATTTTATTTTAAGATAGATATGTAGCTTTACATGTGTGTGGGATCTGTTTACTAGACTTTTCTTTTGTACCAGGAACCAGCAAAAGAAGAAACTGCCACCAAGCCTACCCCAGCCAAAGTTAGTAGAGCTAAACAGAGAAAAAGCTTCTCTCGGAGTAGAACTCATATTGGACAACAACGCAGACGACACAGAACTGTCAGCATGTGTTCAGATATTCAGCCATCTTCTCCTGACGTGGAAGTAACTTCACAACACAATGAAACTGAGAATGCTGCACTGGTAGCTGAGCCTGAAGCAGAAACTGTTGTTACTGAAATGGTTACTGAAACTGAAGCTCCAGCACTTAATAAATGCCCTACTAAGTATCCTAAAACAAAGAAGGTATGTCTCTTAAGGGCTGGGGGAGAAGAGGATAGACTTTAACAGAGCTTTAAAAAATCACAGGCTGCTGCATTACTATGCAGCTGTGTATAGGCTTCTAAAACAAAATGTTGACTCATTTATTTAAAAATCATTACATAGCCACTGGCTGGTAATAAATTAAGAGATTTTAAAAGGTATGTGTAACATGCATTGGTAAAGTTAGTTTGGATTTTAAGAGACTTCCAAAATACATCTTGCAGAACAATTTTGGATCAAATATTTTCTAAGGGAAGTACTTTCTAAATGAGCTGAAATAATTTATGTAACCAAAACATAATTAAAGCTGTTAATTTAAAACGAAATAAAAGTTGCCTTTCCTTCCTTTGTTCATCATATCCTTTAGAAAGTGTTTTAATGGTAGCAAACGTAGTGTCTGAGAGGAAATCATAACCTAATGCTTTTGAGATGGCTGTTCTGAAGTGAATGCATTTAAACACTCAAAAATTACGTGTATGTTTGGAGGGAAGATTCTTTATTCTCATTAGTGCTTTGTGATGAGGAGTTGTCTTCTATTAACATCACGCGATTTCTCTTCAGCTTAGATGCTTGGGCTCATTAAAATTTGTCTTGGAATTCTGCTACTGAATTCACATCATAAGTACAGTTGATCTGGACGCTTGTATAGTATGTTCAGTGAGAATTAAATACAAAAGAACTAAGTGTTAGTCTACAATGGAAAAAAAAACACCCAACCACAACAAATAGAACCCAAAAAGTAAACCCCCCAAAACTTCAGTATATTGAGCAAATCTATACTGATTCTTTCTGCTGCCCCCATTATTGCAGCAAAACTGTCCTCATTCTTGCCCTGTGTATTCTTAAACTTGCAAACTGGCAACTTAGCAGTTTTCTGGTTTGTGTAGAAGTTGAATAATTAGACTAAAAAAAACCTAAAAGTCACTGATAAAACCACTCATAAAACACTAATTTTCTTTCTCTCTCTCTCTGCTTAGCACTTGGTCAGTGAATGGTTAAGTGAAAAGAGTGATAAAACGGGGAAGCCTACAGACAGTCTATCAGAAAGGCCTCTGCGCATAACTACAGACCCTGAAGTTCTGGCTACTCAGCTGAATTCTTTACCAGGTCTCACTTACAGCCCACATGTATATTCAACTCCAAAGCACTATATTCGTTTTACTTCACCATTCCTTTCAGAAAAGAGGAGGAAAAAAGAACCTGTGGAAAACATTACTGGCTCTTGTAAGAAGGTAACGCTTCCCTTCATTATGGTTCCCCATCCCAGATTTATTAAAGACGAGTCTTCATTTATTAGCACAATTTCAGGCAGAACAAAGCTGGTTAGCAAAGTAGTCCTGTCATGGTTTTGAAATGGTTATCATTAAACTGTTAAGGCACTGATTTGAACTTGTTTTATTACAGCGTTGGTTGAAGCAGGCTTTGGAAGAAGAAAGTTCAACAATGATTGATAGATTTAACTCACCATCACAAGAGAGATCTAGAAGTCCAGCCATCAATGGTGAAAATAAAAGTCCATTATTACTGAATGACAGCTGTTCCTTAACAGGTGAAGCTTTCACTAATACAGTGCATAAGAGCTTTGTCAGAGTAGATAAATGTCGAGGAGCATGTTTTTAAGTAACATTAATGAAAACGGCAGGGACATTTGCACTCTTTCCTTATACTTTCTTTGAAAGAAATGCTTAGTTGCATAGTGGTTGGGACTTTTTTTTCCCCCTTTAATGGATAGTTGATACTAGATGAGTAACCACCATATCTCATAGTGTGTACAGTCAGCAAAAGGCTAATGTTTTTGACTACGAATATAAGGGATTAGATTATAAATTCATTTTCTCCGCTGTTCTGTGTATTCAAAATTCCTTTTAAATTCAGGGCATTATGTTGCACATATCGGAAAAGCTGTCTAAGCTTGTAAGCATAATACAAAATAGGAATGTGCCAAAAACTAAACATGCTTCTGTAAGGATACGGAGTGTATCAGATATTTTCTGTATGCAGTCCTGAACTTGGAATTTCCGCTTTTTAGCTGAACAGTCTTAAAAATGCCTTGACATTGGCTTTCCTTTTCTGGAAACATTGACAGTTGTTTCCATTATCCTTTCATAGAAATTTCAGTTAGTGATAAATGTGGGCTGTGAAGAGTTTTGTTTTCAGAAGGCCTGTAGGTGGTTAAGAGTTTATCTTTCAGGAAGCTTGCCCTTAAGAGGTTTTTGTAATCTTTACTAATTTTTTACTGTGGAATTTGTAATGTTTATGAGTACATAAACAACTGTAATTACTGTATCCAGATCATCTCTTTTCTGATTCCAACATGCAGATCTAACCACACCACTAAAAAAACGAAGACTGTATCAGCTGCTGGAGTCTGCATTCTCAGAAACCTCTACGCCTACTCCTTCTCCTTATGCCACACCGACTCATGCTGACATCACTGCCTCCGAGCCATCATTGTTTGCTACCCCTCCTAGGGTGAAAACAGAAGATGAAGCTTGTAGAAATGGTTACAAACCCATCTATTCGCCAGTTACTCCTGTAACTCCATGTATACATGGAAATACCATGCACTTTGAGGTGAGAGTTACAGTGAATTTCGCTTTGTTCAGAGAATGCATTTAGACATTCTTGTGTAAATCAGTATTTGTACTCCTGCTAAAAGGGGGTGTTTTATATTTCTCCGGGCTAAAAAAGAAATTGACTTACAATTTCTTCTTACTTATTTAGAATATTTCCTCACCTGACAGTTCCCCAGAAGTAAAAAGGCGAGCTTACAGTCAAGAGGTAAGGATATTTGCCTTAAAACTGCAAGTGGTATCTTGATTTCACCTGAATAGCTGAACTGTTCTTAGTAAATGTTTTTCACCAGCTGTTGGAAGTTTCCTGGAATGTAAAGGGTCACTTCCCTCAGGATTTATTTGCTTCCAGCCATGGATCTGTGCTGGGGTTTTCATGGTTAAGTTTTAAGAAGTACAGAAGACATTTCTGTAATTTAAGATTTGTATTTTTTCCTTTCTACAGTATACTGGGTATTGTTTCAGAAAAGCTCCCCCCCCCCCAGTTCTTCTTGAAATACATATTTTGATGCAGAGGATCCTGTTTATGCTGAATTGAAGCAAGTGCTTTATAACTTTCTGGTCAGGGACTTCTTCCTCTTGAAACTTCTCCCCTTCCTCTGCCTATTTCATAAATAAAACCTGGCATTTAACGTTTATTTTGGCTTGGGTTAATGTGGATTTTATTAAAATGTTTTTACCTAATACATGGCAATTGTAGAAATAAGTGGCTGTAGAACTGTTTAGATAAATTCATGGTACTGGAAGGCCTTTAATCCCACTTAAAGGCACAACTGAATGTCAGAATAATTGCAGGTTTTTTCAGGTGTGGAAAACTAGTTGACATGCTTTTCTTCACGCAGGGCTATGATAGAGCATCAATTTTAGCACTGAATTCTTTCCGAAACTCCAACCTGACAGAAATGGGCCTGCAAGAAATCAAGACTATTGGATATTCCAGTCCAAGGAATAGGACTGATGTCACACGGCAGTGTACTGGAGAAATGGAATGTGTGTCAGACCTCCAGCTGGGACTCGAAGTAATTGAGCAAAGTGCACTGCATAAAAACCTGGAAGCCCCCCCACATGATAGGACTGATTCGAACAGCCAACTAGAAACTGCTCATTGTGGGCGGGGCACAATTTATTCTTCCTGGGTAAAAAGTCCCGACAGGACAGGTGTAAATTTCTCAGTGAATTCTAATTTGAGGGACTTGACCCCTTCACATCAGTTGGAGGTAGGAGGTGGATTCAGAATAAGTGAGTCAAAGTGCCTGATTCAAGACGATGCTAGAGGCATGTTCATGGAAGCATCTGTTTTTTGTACTTCAGAAGATGGAATTGCATCTGGCTTTGGAAGGACTGTCAATAGCGACAGCTTGATGGATGGAAATTGCACACCCCAGAATCCTCCACAGAAGAAAAAGGTTATAATTTTAAGAATCATTTGTTCTCTCTCACATAGTCTGCTAACGGTACTTCTGTAACAGGAAGAACCATAATATAGTTAAAATCCAGCTGATGGCTGATCTTTAGGTACTACAATGTAATAGACATTATTCAGGGAAAATAATGAAGAGCAAAAAAGCTGCATACAGCCATTAGTAAATGTATTTTTTCTAATACGTACAAATTCAGTTTTATTTCATAAGCCTTACATGAATTGTTGAATAAAGAATTACTTCTCAGGTTTGAAAGGGTTGCATATGACACTAAATATTATATAATCTATTATACAGAAGACATACCACTATCATAGAGTCATAACAGGCTGAAATTTCTGTAAGTCCATATGCTTCTTTGAAAGTTAAACTAATTTCTTTTCAAATCCCAGAAGCACTTAGTGTTTCAGTAACCCTCTGCCCCCTTTTTCTTGCTGACAAGGATTCTTCCAGGGTGTGACTGCTGAGGGTTTATGCTACAGTAATCCCCCAAACACAGAATGGTGTGGCTGCCTCACCCAGACCCTCACCCAGGTTTCCTGTCTAAAAGGCTCAGTTTGAAGAAATAGGGAAGATCTACGTGTGCCCCTGAAAGAATGGGGTTTAGGCTTTCCAAGAACAAGCAAAAAAAGCATCTTTCACAATGTATAAAAAGGGGGTGAGGCATCTTGGCTAAGGAGAAGGTAGCATTCAGTATTTTTGTAGGAGAATAATAGAAGCCTTTTCCTAGGATCAGGTAAGACACGAATGTTGTTACGCAGTTGTTAAACGTTTTTTCTACATTTCAACATTTTTGTGGGCGTTTGCTCCTCTGTTCTTCTCTCGCCATTGTACAAGTTCACCCATTTCAATATGGCCTTGTACATAGTGCCCACATGACAGATTTCATCCATTCTTAAGCTGTCTTTAAGCAGTATCCTTCAAGGGATCCCAAGTACGGGATGTGGAAATCATACAAATTGTTTGAAAGCAACATCAGTTCTTCCTTTTTCTGTGAAAAACCAAATATTTTTAACTGTTCTTACCCTGACATGTAGATGAGTCTCTAATAGACAGATGTGTTTGAAAGCAAACAAAAAGCCAGGACTGCAAAGAAAGCAGGGTGCTGTGGTGGTTTTCCCTGTAGAAATGGATGTCTGCTCTTCCTGAGGACTAGGCCAGTTGAACTCCTTTTCATTATTGCACTTCAATTTACTGTTTTCTTGGATGGTTCAGAGTAGGATGTTGATAACCAGAAGGAAGGATTTGAAGGCATTAGATGTCATTTCTACCAAACTAGTGTCATACTGAATAAAGTATGACACTATTTGCAGCTTTCTGCATCAAATCCTGTAGGTATGTAGTGAAAACATTTGAAAGTTTATTTTTCTCACAGTAATTTACTGTTAAACTGGTTTTTATTCTGTGGAAGCTTCTGTGTAGTGATTTTTGTATATACATGCATACAAACAAGAAGCCACTTTTCTTTCATGTGTTAGTTGTTTTTCGTAAGAAACTACTTGGAATTTAGCGTATGTTCTTCATAAGTCTCTTTTAGAGTGCATAAAGACAAATTCAGAATCAGAAAAGAAAGCTTAAGTTGAGAGTTCTATATGTTAAGAAAAATGTATGCAGGGATGAGAGAATCCTTTTCATGTAGTACAATGAAGCAGAAGTGTAGCGGGTTTTTCATATGAGGGAGTCAGACTGAGAGCAGGATGTGACATCTCTTAAAATTAGCTTTACTGTGTCAGCATACTCTTAATAATGCTGCAGTTCCAGGAAAAACTCTGAAGTCCCTTGTAGCTTCAACCAACAGTACGACTTCAGCAGCAAAGTCCTGGCTGTCCTGCATCTTCTGCCACTTTCCTGAGGCAGAATGCACACTTCTTTTCTTGCCAGAAGTGTTTATCTTCTTTACGCTGTGCTTAGAGCCATTAGTAGCTCAGTACTCTGTAAATGCACTACAGATGTGGTGAAACACCTTCAACAATCTGTTGTTTTCTTTAGAACCAAGTAAATGGTGTATCTTACTGAAATAATACATCTAATCATAAACCATGAGAAAGGAAACAAGCGAGCTTCCTTTCTAATACTGTTTTATTTTGTTTTGTTCTCTTCTTAGGTATCCTTACTAGAATACCGTAAGAGACAACGAGAAGCTAGAAAAAGTGGCTCAAAGACAGAGAACTTCCCTCTGGTTACTGTATCTCCTCATGCTGCTGCTGGAGGAAATATAAGTAGTAACAATGGTGCTAATGATGGGTATAACAACAGTGGTGAAAATGGGGAGCAGACTGATAGCACTGCAAACCTGCCAGTACCACTGCCAACTACTGCTTCTAATGCAGCTCCAGAAGACACTGGCAACAACAGTACGATTAAGGAATCATCTTCCAGTGAGAAGAATGAACCAGAAGTTCAGTGGTAAGCCATAGCACTGAAGTGCTGAAGAACTGTTTACTTAATGCTAAGTCATTTCTATTTGAAACCTAGTTTTCATTGATACAGGTACAGATATAGATTACTGTTTGGAAACCTTCCACATTAGTAAAGAGTTGTCTTCTCTCTTTATTATCAGAAAAAGGGAAGGTATGTCATACAGATTAGAAGATAGGAAACATTACCCATAACATACTGGTTAACTTACTTCGCTTTCATTATGCTTTGCTTTTTTATTTCCTAAGAGTAAAATAGAAATTGGTTTGAGCAAGGCAAGTTGCCTAGTTCTGTGGAGTGTAAAATTGCATAGACGAAGTACAGATGTCAACCTGTACCTTGATGGGATGGGTGTTTAGGTGTGCCCCCTCCACCACTGCACAGGTTGGGCTGTGTGCTTGCTACAGTGTGTGGAGGAAAGTGTGGCAGTAGGATGGGAAGGATGCTGTGCTGCCTGTGAAGAGCCTGGAGTTGGATTTTCAGCATGGCCTTGGCTCTGCACACATTACTGTATCTCCACTGCTTTTTCTGTGGGCTGAAGAGAAGGTTTTTCATCTGAAATCTCAAAACCTTTCCAAAAGTACTGTAGGGAAGATGGTTGGAACAGGAGAATGATCTGTATTGATTAGCAAAAGCCTCTGGAAGACTTCAGGAGCCTGTTTTTTGGTGACCTGGTTGGAATGCGTTTCTGGTGTTTGCTGTTACTTAAGTGTAATGTGTAGGGCTGAATGAAGTCTGCCTAACAGTTCTTCTGCTCAGGTAAAGAGCGCTGGTGATACTTGCATCTTTGTTTATCATCATTAAATGGTTTCCCTGTGTGCAGACCATATGTTCTGTTGGATGCCATGCCAGATACTCCCAACCACCAAAAATCCTGGGCAGAGGTAGTGTGTGAAGGAGGATGAGATGGAATGACTTTAGTCTGTACAAGTGTTGCACAACATTCTCCACTGCATTTTTGGTAGCTTTAAGGTAGAAGGTCAGCTGTGGTGGCACTGTCTCCAAAATGTTACTAGCACAAAATAAACCCTGCAGATGATCTTCATGCGGTAGAGAAGGCCTGACAGTGGTGGGGTGAACATGGGCTGAGAAGTTGAACATCCTTCTGCTCAGATGCTCCAGCTGTTCCAAACTAGAAGGATGTTATAGAGCCAGTTGAAGGGAGAACGTAAGTGCAGTCTTCAGAGCTTCACTGAAAAGGGACTGTAAGTTCCCCATGCAGAAACTAGGGTACTATATTGTAAGCAAAAAATGTGGAAACAGGCTCAACAGGGAAGAATTTATTAGTATGTTTTTGCAGTAATGCTGCAGACAACAGCACCAGCATTTATTTTAGTACAACAGCTGTTGGAGAGTAATGCTGTATGTTCTTGCCTGAAAGAAAAACTTAGTTTTGTAGAGTGCTGTTGTTCATGTTCTTTTTGATCATGGTGTGACTGTCAGACATAACTGATTATAAGAAAGAAGATGTGACTGTCACTTCATACCCACTGTCTGGTAAGTTAAGTGTAGAAGCTTGACCAGACACACATTTGAGGTTGTGCAGTATTTACAAGGGTGGAGCCACTATTAAAGAGCAGATTATTAAAGAAAAATAATAACATAGTTTCAGTGTAGGAAGAAAAGAGTTTTCAAAAAACCTGAGACTACAAAGCAGTATCTGCAACCTTTTATTTTTTTAATTATTATTGTAGGTTTTGACTTTTCAGCTGCTTAGAAAAAGATACCCACCACCACCACCCCCAGGTCTACAGCTGCTGTTTCCATATTAAGGGGAATTGTCAGTTCTGGGAATTGTCAGTTCTTGTAATGTAACAGCGTTGCAGGAAATCAGTTATATTTGTAGTGGAAGAAAACAGTTACGAAATACTTAACAAATCACATTCCTTATGTACAACCAGTTACTTGGCTCTTAAACACTGTAAATTTCTTCTGGCCCAGTATTTGCATATACATTGTCCTAAATTGGGTCTGTGGGAGAACAGCCTCTTAAATTTAAATTGTGCTTCTCTCTTCCAGGACTGCATCAACCTCTGTGGAACAAGTGAGAGAACGAAGTTACCAGAGAGCTTTGCTTCTCAGTGACCACAGGAAAGACAAGGACAGTGGTGAGCAGATGAATCATGTTGAAGGCAGATAAATCTAACCAGTTCCCCTGTGGTAGTCCATACTCATTCTAATGTTATGTTTGGGTCTGCTTCATCTGTAGGGGGAGAAACACCTTGTAGCCCATGCTCACCGTCTCATGTTCAGTCTTCACCTTCATCTCATTCAAATCTCATTTCCCAGTTGCAGCTTAAGGTCCCTTCTTTCACTGAATTTATGGAAGGTCAGTAAGCAGATGACCTTGTGTGACACTTGCCATATTGAATAGTTTCTTACAACAACTTTAATAGCTCTTTTAAAGTCAGATATAAAATGCTTAGCAATCTTTGGAAGACAGTTGATTTTCCCACATTTACATTTCTTTCTGCTTTATGGCTGTAGAACCCGATCCTGAGAATCCAGAGCCTCCTTCTGAATGTCCGTCCCCAGATACTTCACAGAGGACTTGCAAGAGTCCATCAAAAGCAAGCAAGGTAATGCAGAGGGTGTGAGATACATGCACTGTATAATGTGCAGGTGAAGATGTACATATCTGATTTATCTTAAAAAAAAAAATGTAATCATGTTTTACTACTTAGAGAACAAGTACATATGTAACCCTGCTGTGCAGTAATTTAACACAGGTAAACCTCTGTAGCAGTGTTGGTGGCACGTGCTAGCTAGCTGATTTACATCCTGTTCTTTCAGTAGCTACAGTTACGTAGGTTCTTCATTCTGGAAACACAGCAGAGATTATGTCTGTGGATTCAGTGTCCCCACTGAGGAACTGGCAGTCAGTCAGCACTGACAGCCCTAACACCGCTATAGGTTTTAGACTCAGCAGTCTAAAACTTTGAAAAAATAACAGCTTCTTGCTTTGTCCAGATGGGTTGAACTTCTGTTCCTGCTTAAAATCCATTTGCTAGTCCTTTGACTTGGATGGATGATTGATGCATACTCGCTAAATGTAGTGTCTTCCTAAGTTTAAGGTTTCTGTTGTCACTTTTCTTATACCAAGCATGTATCTCTCTTTCACCATCAGGGGGAGAGAACAATATTCTGAGCACTGAGAGCTGAGTATTTTGAATGTTCTGCACTGACTGATCTTGTTTCCATTCCAGCCCTCATCACCAAGTCCTGTAGTTTCAACACAGTCACTTGGGAAAACACCCACAAAGCCGGATTCGCACTGGGAACCTGCAGCCAATGCCCCTGAGGCCGAATGTGCCAATCACCCCAAATCCGAGGGGCAGCAAAAACAGCAGACAAACAACGTCCAGACACTTTCAAAAACCCATCCATCTCAACCGCATCCACGCAGTTCTGCTGAGCAACTCTCCCATTCACAGAAGTTGCCTTCCGCACCTTTGAAGCTGCACTGCCCGCCTTCGCCCCACGTAGAGAATCCCCCCAAGCCCTCAACCCCGCACGCGCCCGGGCAGCACGGTTACCTGTCACCAAAGCCCCACTCACAGCAGCTGGGATCTCCATACAGACCTCACCACCCACAGTCACCTCAGGTGGGAACACCACAGAGGGAAACGCACCGCAACTTCTACACAGCAGCCCCGACCCTTCAGCCCAGCAGCCAACAGCAGGCCAGCAGCGCCCCCCTCTTCACTCAGACGACTTCAGGACAATCTTCAGCTTCTTACAGCCAGTTTAACCAACAAAGTTTGAACAGCAGTGCTCCCCCTCCACCGCCCCCCCCACCTCCTTCTTCTACTTACTATCAAAGCCAGCAGCCCTCTGGAAACTTTCAGAGCTACAGTCAGCTGAAGGGCAGCCTACCCCAGCAGACTGTCTTCTCATCTGGACCAAACCAAGCACTTCCTGGCGCTGCGGGTCAGCAGACCGTGCCAGGACACCATGTAACTGCAGGACACTTCCTGCCCTCTCAGAACCCCAGTATTCATCACCAGGCATCGGCGTCTGCTGCTCCACCTCCTCCTCCACCACCCCCTGCTCCAGGACCTCACCTTGTACAGCAGCAAAGTACTCATCAGCAGCACTCTGTAGCACACGTCGTCGGTCCAGTGCACGCCATGGCTGTAGCTCCTGGATCGCACATCCATTCTCAGGCTGCTGGTCACCATTTGCCACCGCCACCTCCACCCCCAGGTCCTCTCCCCCACCACCAACCTCCCCACCCCCCAGCTGGACACCAAGGTTTGCAAGCACAACACCAGCATGTTGTAAACTCTGCACCACCACCACCACCACCACCGCCCTCCAGTGTTATGGGCTCGGGGCATCACCCACCATCAGCAGCACAAGGGTTACACCACCCATCCCACCAAGGACCCCCCCATTTCCCTTCCACCGCTCACACAAGCGTGTCCTCCTATTCCTCGCCAGCCCCGCATCACACGACGTTAGGACCTGGACCTCAACATCAGCCTGCTGGAACGGGACCACACTGCCCACTCCCGGGGCAGGGTCCCCACATCCAACCTCAAGGACCAAACAGTATTGCCACAGCCACTGCCTCGGGGTTCTGCGCACACCCCGGGGCTGTGCCGCTCCCCCATGTGCAGGGGCAGCAGCAGGCCTCGCCCCTGCCCGGCCAGCTCCCCATCCACAGAGCACAGGTGCCACCCACCTTCCAGAACAACTACCATGGGTCAGGGTGGCACTGACGAACCAGCTTCCCCAGCCTAAGCATTTTTACAATGTTGTGTAAGATAAACTGTGTATATTTCCTCTGTACCTGTGGAAGGTACTTTTTAAAGCTTGTACATGAGACTTTGTATAAAAGCGAACACCAGTGCTCCTCCTGCGTTGTATTCTTTCCATTTTTTGCTTTTTACAATTCCGGAAGACGTGCTGTTACAAGCCAGTATTAGGAATTTCTTTTGATTTTGTAAGTGGACATTCCAGCTGTTTTTTCGGGCAGTAGGTTTGATGCTGCATAATCTTTAAAAGTTTTATTGTTGCAGTTAAATTCATTTAGTGAATGTTTTCTATATTACTTTTATACATATGTAATTAAATAAGTACACGGGCTCAGTGATGGCACTAACAACGTTTTTCCCCCCCCTCCCCATTTTCTTCTGTCAGCAGTTCTCTGTGTGCGTAGCGCTAGGAAACAAGGCAATACAGATTTTTCTAGTTTTGGTGTGGACATGGCTTTTTGTTTCATCAGTTATTTGCAGAAATTGTAATTTAATGTATAGACTGTTTCTAATGTCCCTGATGAGTGCTGTAAATACTGTATTTCTTCGGCTTGTAAAATGGCTTAAAGCTGCTTTCATTTGATATAGTATTGTATATAATAAGTCTCTTTTTTGCAAAAAAAAAAAGTGTGATCTTTGTGAAAGTAGTACAGTATATGATCTTTAATTTTTTTTAATATACTGTCACATTGCAGCACTGGTTGGGCATTTTAATTCATGTTAATAAATCACAGTTATGTCAGTTTTAACTACTTGTCCTGCAAGGGTGCTGTGTCTGCAGGGAAGGGCCACCCCTGCTCCTCAACAGGCTCTTCCCCTGCCCTGGTTCCAGCTGTGAGTTTAACCCTGTGCCGGACCCATGTGGAACCAGCCACAGGACGGGGGTTTCCTGAGCTGAGGAAACATCACTCTAAGCAGGGTCTTGTCCTGGTTACCAACAGGCTTCTCTGGGGGTGGTAGCGTGTCACAGAGTACTGCTGCACCAGCACCTCTGTGCTGTATACATGGTGTGGTGGTACTCTGACCTTGGCCACAGGCCCCAGCCCCACCTGCGTGCTCTAGCACAGCCCTGGTCTCTGCCTGTAGTGGATCCTCAGGCCCTGCTGCTTGTGCAGCTCATGGGGAGCCCAGTGAGCAGTGCTTGGGGTAGGGCATGTTTATTGGTGCTGCATAGCAGCAGCTCAGCTACTGCTGTTGCACTTACTAACGCAGAGTTACTGTCATTCGCATGTGACAGTGTCCTTGTGTCTTGGGAAGTGGCTGCTGTCAGTCCTGCTCACCTAACCTGGCCTGCACTGGATGGCTCCGCCTCAGAACCAGAGCATGGCAGCGGTGTACAGGAAAACCTGAATTGGGGCAGGATGGGGCCATGCGCCTGCTCACTGCAAAATGGGGACAGACACATCATTTTAACAGCTAGGAAAAAATCAGGCTACTTTAAATTCTAACGGGCCTCAACATAGTTCAGTAATTGATTAGTAAGAACAGTACACAGCAAACACTGCCCTGAGCATCTGCCAGCCACAGGAAACACCCTGGATGGATAGAGCACACTCGGGTCTGCACTGACATGAAGCAAAGCAAGATTAGGCCAGCAGCAGCAGCGCCCAGCCCACCCGCACCACTGCTCAGACGCCCATGTGACAAAATCTGTCACAGCCCAACAGTCAAACCCGACTGTCCTGCCCCCCTTCCCTCCCTCCATGACACTGGTCAGTACGTCATCTTGGAGAGCGTGAGATACACACTGTATGCAGTGAGGTCTCTGCACCAGAAGGAGCAGATGCACTGGGCACAACAGCACTGGTGCTACCCTGAGCCCCTGAGGTCTGCTGCATCACCCTGGCCATGCGATGGGCAGCGGTATGATGCCAGCACTGTAGTCAGTTACTCACCTCGCTGGGCTTGCACTGGACGTGCTGCACCATTCAAGCTTCTACGTGTTCAAGAACCAGCTTCTCGTTAGCTGCAGCTACCAGGGGCTGGGCTGGGTGTGGAGCTCAACAGCACTTTTACCTCTAGGTCTGGAGTCCATTGTGGCATCCACCATCCTCACCAGTGTCACTCATCCTTGTAGCTGTTCCTGTGGAGAGTCAACCCCAACTGCAGGCAGGGCCTCAGCACATGGATGGGTTTCTCCTCAACCAGTGCAGCTTCTTTCTGGAGCAGTGGCTGCCCTGGGCTACCAGGCATGGGTGATCCTTCACTTGTTTATCATGGTTAAACACCTTGTATGAAACCCTCTCAGTCTGGTCACGTTTCACGTGGCAACTGCTCAAACAACCCCCCCCCCCCCCCGTGCTGCATCACCCCTTGGATGCTCTAATATGCACTGGGTGACATATAAGTTACCACAAAAAGCTGCTTTTCGCTTTGGGCCAGGGTTCCCCAGCCCCTGCCCACCCCCCATCACGGACCTCGGGAAAAGGCAGGGTTGGAGTCATGGCAAAGGGCAAAGAGTCCAATGACCAGCACACGGGCTGAAAAAACAAAACACTTTAATTAGACAACTGCAAGCACCTCAAACAACGGGTTATTGTTACAGCATGGGGCGATCTTCTCACAATCTAGTTATTGCAAAGGCATGTGAATAAGTTTCATATGGACAAAGTCAAGAGAAAAGTGGCACCGTAGTTACATGAAGGTCAGGAGTCACCTTACATTCATCCCACCGACTTCTAGGAAGAGGCCAAACTACACCTCCTCCTCCCTGTACATTCCTGTGTTGCCTGTGAACTTCAGCCTACGCAGCCTTTTTGTGTCCTAGGAGACATATAATTGTGGCGTGCAACTTACAACAGGTCCTCATCGTACGTCTGCTCATGGCAGAGAACAAAGCTAGTGCAATTTGGTTTAGAAACATGTAAAGCTGTGAATGGAATGAGCATGATCTCGCTTCTTGGACTACTTTGCCCACTGCACTGTAAACACTGGCAGCTCTATCCTTCCTCACCTGATACCAAGCGCATACTTTTATTATAAAAGATCAGTAATTTTACACAGAGTGGTTCTCATGCTCTACTTTTAATTACTGGATTTTTTTTTTTTTCCTTAAGGTATAGTACAACTTACAGTGCTTATAAAAAGGCAACACCATATGGTACCATGTCTTCACTATCACATTGGAAGGGAAATCGCTAGTTTCCTTTTCTTAAAAGCACTTAAAATAGGCGAAAGTTCTAAAAAGGAGTGCTAAATGACAATGCATACTGTTATTAGAAAGAAGTCCAGCCTTCCTTTAAAGTGCCGTTTGGGGAATGGAATCCTGTAAACCAGAGCCACTTGGTTGGAAATCCAATGAATGGGAACTGCTACAGAATAGAAAGTTTGCACAATTCCTTAAAGCAGTTTGAAGTCCACTACATGCAATTGGTTTGCTAGAAAGCTCTCTAAAACTTAAGTCGCTTTACTCTGAAATTGAGTCCCCAGTCCCATATTTAAATGGAAATAAACATTTACAGGGTGCATTTACATACACTATAATACAAGGATGACATCCCTTTGCCAGCAGATAAAATTGTACAGTTCCTCGCCATAACTCGGTTCTGCCTTGATAAATTTCTTACACTTGTAAATTATATAATATGCATCAGCTAAAATATTTTTTTTCTTTTTTCTTTTTCATAAATAGTTACAAAACTTGCCAAAACACATGGGGGAGAGTTTCCTTTGTTCCAAAATCTGACATCTGAATGCCACACAACACAAGAAACAATGCTTAAAGACACAGTAAGTGTTTTCTGAAGAAAGTGGGTGAGTAAACTACTAGCTGAAGACAGAAAGACCACCCTTCCCCAAGAACACAGTGCACAAAAGCAAAATGTCAAACAGTACCTCAAGCAAAATAAAGGTCTGAGGATTGAAGCCAGCTCACGTGTGATCCTGCTAAAGAACTGGTGACAGTCACCGCTTAGGTCCAATGCATTGGGAAGTGCTTGCTGGCTTTTATTGTACAGCTGGGAGACTCTGCTAAGAATTCAGCCATGGATGCCGAAGGCATTCTCCAGCCGAAGCGCGCTTCTCTGGGACCATTTCTAGCATGGGGATCAGGAAATCTGTAAACTGTGCAGCATCTTCATGAGGCCAACCGTACTTTTCCACAAGCACATCAAAGAGACTCCAAGGTTTCAGCTTGGTAATGTGTCGGAGCTCTCCTGCAAACAGAGATGTTACCGCATTAGACAAATCCCTCCTTGGCCCTGTGAGTGACTAATCCCTGTGTCATTTTTCTCTCGCTCTGCATTCACAGCGCCTTGGCCAGGCTGAGAATCGTTTGGGAAAGGTGGTACGCTGCCAGCTTGCTGAGGTCCTCAAAGGAGCAGAGCACATCCAACGTCAAAACCAAGAATCAACCTACAGCGAATGCCGTGACACCCAGTACACATCACTTCTGGAGTTTCACACTGTCTCTCCCATGCACAAAAAACACTCATTCACTCACTCCTGTGTGCTCGCACCATGGGCAAAGAACACCAAAGGCTTTTCCTTCTTAACCAGCCAACAAACTCCAATGTTACACAAACTGCCCCCATCCCAACAAGGAGGTCTCCGCACCACAGGCTGCTGCTTCGCTGCGTGGCACTGGCTGACAAGACACCAGAGCAGCGCCCCACTCCAGCCAAGCCCAGCCCAGAGTCTGGCACTTGGACACTGCTCCATGTCCCAGACAAACCTCCCCCAGGAGGCCTGGTCTGAATCCTTCCTGAGGAGGAAGCACCTGCCCCTCCCCACGGCTCCTCTGACCCACAGCCAACAGCAGCTGCAGGATTTGAGCTCCATCAAGGAGGGGGCACTCAGCCAATCTGGCAGTGTGCTGGGGACCAGAACAATGAGGGAGGCGAGAGCCCTTCTGCCATTCAAAGCAGCAGTATCATCCAGGTCTATCCCACAGGTCATCTGGCACAACAGGGAAGAAAGATTCTGCTGGCTGCTTCCTGCACCTCCACTGCCATCCCCCTTTTCCCAGACACGCATCTGAGCCAGATGGTCTCCACATGACGATCCACAGAGACCCCTGTGGTTATTCTGTGACAGCCCTAAGCTGCAAGGAGGGTGACGGGTTCTCACCCATTCTGGAAGCTGAACGTAACTCTTCCATAGCTTCACAAGCCCACTGCACCAGCTGGTATGGAGCACACAGGCCATACTATTAGAAGTGAAGTGGTTTGGCAACTTGCTGGTTGTCCCTGGCTCTGATCCACTGCCCATAAAATGTCATCAGACATCAGCTCTCAGGTCTGTTTCTGTACATCCCTGTGGCTACAGAAGTTCACGGCAGGAGAAAACCGCGTCCTCAGACTGTCCCAAGCGACTGAGCATCAGAACGCAACAGATGGAAACCACCCCAGGTCCAGGAGGACACAATTCTGCTGCCTCAGGCCACAGCAGAAGGTTCTAGGCCAGGTACCAGAGCAGCTCTCCAGATGCCATCATACAGACCCCCAAACCAGCAAGTGTGCAAACACTCCATCACTTGCAAGAGGAAGACAAGAGACCTGCTGTACCAGAGGTGCTGCCCACAGCTGGGCCTGTCCTCTTTCCACTGTACAGGCAGAAGGGGTGCTCAGACAGGAGCAGTGAAAGCAGCAGGTATATCCTGCCGGGTTATGTCTGCACCAGCATGTCCCACCAGTACCCACCAGTCAAACCAAACGGGGCTCTGGTTTGGGCCCCCAGTCCTATGGTATGAATGAAGGGAAAGGACAGCACATCCCAGAGAAGTGTGTTCATTTCCAGGCTCACTCTCAGCCCTTCACAAACCTTTGTGCAGCTCTGAAATTCAGCTGCTGAAAACCTGACCCGTTTGAAGGTTTCCAGAGGCGTGCACTGGTGACCACTAACAAGAACAAGCAGAAAACCAGCTCACAAACATGCACAAACTCAGGTATTACACAAAGTGATAGAAAAGAGTGACTCAGTTGCCAGTGGGGGTTAAACCATGGCACTTGTTATAGACTGCAAGCAAAAAAATGGCTAAAAACAAGTCAATGCAGCTGTGTCCAGAGCTTCCCCAGCTGACAGCATTCATTGCAAGGGCTGTCATAATCATTTACCAAACCAGACTGGCTCTGGGGGAGTGTCTGTGTTTCCATGCAGCACTGTCTTCACTTCTGTACTCAAATTACATCGGTTTAGGTACCTTCCCTCCCCTCAGGTTGTATAAAGTGAGACTGCAAGATAAGGCTCCTGGTGTTGCCATTAAGGCAAGTTCATACTGTCTGAATACTCCTTATTTTGTGCATGCTGAACTTGAAGTACTCAAACTAAACCCAAGCTAATACCAGCACACCCTGGGCAGTACAATGTTCTGTTGTGGTTTTCTGCTGAGGAACAAGCTATTTTAGCACTATGGGCTGGAATTTTCCTCAAGAAATTCCATATGGATTTCAGAAGACAGGATGCAGTAAAAATTATCTTTGTGGGGGACAAGAACTAAACCAGCTTTTAATAAGTATCATGATGATGACCATGGAATCAAAGCAGGCTGAGTAAAAGGCAATTTACACAACTGAGGTGGATGAGAAACTCAGGTTTATTTTAACGTGGTGGGTTCATCTCATTTCCACCCTGAGGCGCTGGAGAGCAGCACAGGAAAGGAGGTGTCCGACAACAGAGTTTTCATTTGGTTCATGAGGTTTCACAGAACCACAGAATGGTCTGGGTTGGAAGGGACCTTAAGATCACCCAGTTCGAACCCCTCCTGCCACGGGCAGGGACACCTCCCACTACACCAGGTTGCTCAAAGCCCCGAGGGTAGCAAGGCAGTGCCGATATTTAAGGGAGGAATGGAAAGCACAATCCCATCGGTCTGACACCATCAGCAATCAGGGCATCAACGTGAATTGTCAAAGAAATGCTAAAACTGTTGCAGCAAGGGAGGACTTTCCAACAAAAGCTCTTAATTTATTTTTTATATTGAAGCACACAAGAAATATCCAGAGAGGACAATGGAGCTGTCAGAACTGTAAAACCCCTGTGGCCAGAGTGAACGCAGCAAAGAACCTCCTGGAAAACAGAGTGTTGTCAGAAGGAAATTGCTGAGGAAGTTTCTGAGGGACCTGTGGGGGTGACAGTGGTATTTAAAGATCTCTGTGCTGACCAGAATACAAAACACAGAGCTCATCTATGAAATCTGTCAAAGACAAATTTAATATGCGTCACCAGGGAAGAGAAGGATGGGTTATTAACAGTGAGAAATGGATGACTCAAAGGACTGGGAAGCAACAGTGGGAGATAACCTGCTACCATGTACTTTGAGGACATGCTCCCGAGAACTAACACAAGAACTGCTGGTGAGGCCCCATGCCACAATGGATGGAAGCAAGGGAGGTGGGGCAGAGCCCTCCTCTTCCCTTCCAGCAGCACTTTTCCTTGTCACAACTTCCAACAGGCAAAGCCAGTGCCCAGCCGGCATCTCGCACAGGTTAGGGAGCGGGGCTGGCAAATATCAGAAGAGATGAGACCACGGTCTAGAAAAACCAAACCTGCACTTACAGTTTGTGTGGTGGGTGAACCAGGCTTTTTGAAGGGCTTACATCCCACCCCGAGCCACAGCAGATGGTGCCTCTGAGGAATGCCAATATGGATCAGGGCCCAGAGGACAACAGTGACACTCTGCACTGGACAATGTTCATGGAAGCACATGAAACTCCCCATGGGAATTTTACAAACTTCCCTTTTCTGTGTGCCACAAACGCTGTGGTTCTTCTCTAACTGCTTGGTCATTTTAAAGTTCTGTGGCATCATTAGAAAATGCCACCTGGTATGAAGTGAAAATGAGGAACACAAGATGTATATGCTTTTAGAGGGGACAGGCTGGGGGCTCTCTCTGATTCAGTACCTGCCTCTGACAGTGGCACAGGAAGGGCAGGCAGGATGGGCATCCAGGATCAAACCAGGAGCATTTGGCAGGCCCTGCCAGGGTGCTGGAGGGTGCCTCCTGCCCAGCCCTTCTATTGCTTTATACATTTACGGACCTTTCAGCCCTGTTTGTTCATGTCACAGAATCCCAGAGTGGTTTGGGTTGGAAGGGACCTTAAAGCTCATTGGGTTCCAACCCCCGGCCATGGGCAGGGACACCTTCCACTAGGAGCAGGTTTCTCAAAGCTCCGTCCAGCCTGGCCTTGAACACTGCCAGGGGTGGGGCAGCCACAGCTTCTCCAGGTAATCTGTGCCAGCACCTCACCACCCTCACAGGGAAGAAAATCTCAGTTAACACGGGACTGGTTTGAGCCTACCGATCCAGCCTCTCTCTATAATCCCCAGGCTCCGACTACCTGCTGTGCAGTAAGTGCCTCTTTTAAATTGGAGTTCCACTGGGTGTCCCCCAGCTCTCACATGGTGGGTGCTAGCAAAGAGCAGCTCTGTCTTCAGCTTATCCACTGACCTGTAAATCTTCATTATCCCTCCAGCAACCTTCTCCCCTCCACACTGAAGAGCCTCAGGGGTTTCAGACTCTCCCAAACGGCAGTTGCTCTATCTCCTTGATCATCAGTGCTGCCCTTCTTCACACTCTGTTTAACACCGTGACATCCTCCTCAAGGCAATGCAAGCATGCAGATGTCCCTGCTTTGCCAGAAATACCCACACAGAACAGGCAGCTCCATGCAAGGGGGGGGATGAAGCACTGGTTGTCTCCTGCCTCCTCACCCCAACCTCTTGCAGCTCAGGCCCCCACATGCCCCATGGAGCTGGTCAGCACTGGCCCTACCAACAAGCTGTGTGCCCAGGTGCATGGAGTAACAGGAAAGAGGGAAGCCCCAGCACTGCTCGGCAGGAAAGCACCCTCACCATCGACCCCAGATGTTACACATCACATAATGGGATGCTCCTGACATCCCTGTCTGTCCTTACAACACAGTGCTGTCTCATTCACTGAGGGAACAAAAGACACTCGAAGCATCCCCACACTGTCTCACGTGTCAAAAACCTGCCTTTAGGAGCAGCCCGTGCAAAGACGAAGTCCAAAGACAAAAGGACTGTTGGGCCCAGAGTGCTTGCTCAGATTGGTCACTCCCTTGCAGCAATTCAAGGGGTTTAATTTTAAAAGGGCTTGCGTATGACACCAAACACAGCTAAGTGCTTGCCTATGGCTCTGGGATGCGGGCGTTACAGTAATTCAATGTTTGGAGTGAGACAGCACAGTGCACACTGAGCAGCTTTCTCCATCACTGTCCTCTGCACGCTCTCTCTTCAGGGAGGTTATGAGTGCAAGGACTGACTGCATGCAGCTGTGTCTATTGCCCAGGTATTCCATTCCCACCTTGATGTTTCTTATCAGTAGCATCTGCTGGGCCATGACACACGATCAAAACTAGCTGACAGACCATTTTCCATCACATTACAAGCTATGCATCACTTGATTCCTTACACTTGCACAAATACTGGACAACAGATTCACAACAGATTGACACAGACATGTTAACAGCCACACTTTGAGTACATCCCAAATGGATTTTAAATGAAAAACTGAAATGAACACTGCAAATCGTGTTTTTTTTCAGAAAGCCAAGTTTACACCAAAATTCTTCTGTAGTAAGAGCTCTCCATTTAAATGGATATATTTCTTCAGTACCCATAAATGAACATATTCTCCTTTTGGATAGTTTTATGCTTTAAATTAGTGGTGCATAAATACCGTTACCTTTTTTGGTGAAAAACTCCTTGGAATATTTCCCCAACATAGCGTATTTTCGAGGGATTTTTCCCAGCAGTTCAATGATCAATGCTATGTGGTCTGCATTGGAGAACATTGCCAGCAAAACAGAAACATACAACAGTTTAATCAGTACATTGCATGCACACACTAACACTGGCCCGGCACAGACAGAAATAGATTGATCCTGGTAAAAAAGACACGTGAAGACTGCTCAGGGGCTAATTTGGAAAGCTGCTTTCAGCAAAACTTCCTTCTCAAAGCAACATCTGAGGATCAGCTGCTTCAGCCAAGTTTTGCTGCACAATTTCAAATGGAGCAATGGTCATTTTTCAGTGTTTAGCTAAAAAAAAAAAAAACAGTAATTTTGTCAGATTCCTTCATATTTTGTTTTCCAAAAGCAGTTTTTGTTGTGTGATTTCGGAAAATGCTCCTCAATGGGCACGCTACAACCAGCAACAGCAATTCCACTTCTGTCTGCATCACGGCACCTTTCAAGAAGAAGAGGTACTACCTCTGCGATTGAAGAATTCCCGAGAATATTTTCCAGATAGAGCAAAGTGCCTTGGGATATTGCCTAGCAGCTCTATGATGTGTGCTATGTGGTCTATGAGGGAGAGAAAAAAAGGATACGGGAGTGGAAGGGGCAGGGAAAGGACGGGATAAAAAAGAAGAGGAAAGAAACTGGAATTAGTAAAAAATCAGAAATAGTTTCAAATCAACAATGTTTGCAGCAAATCCATGCAGAGGTTTCCAGGATCAGCAGAGCTCTGGCATCATTAGTAGCATTTAGGAACAATGAATGATGCCCACATTACCACTGCAAAGAGTATTACAAGCAAACAAGCATGGAAATGGACAGGTATACAAATGGAAGCAGGAGTTAATTGATTTAAAATAAAAAATTAGTAATTGCCTAATTCAAATAAAAATACACAATGTAAACATTATTCCAGTGTCACTCTTACAAAGAGAAGATACTATAAAGTTCAGATTTGTTGTTTCTTTTCTAAACTAAGATGTTGTTATTCTCAACCAGGTTTCCACACATATGCAGTCTTACAAGAAGGGCAGTTTAATTCCTTCAGGCAGTTGTTAAGTGGATGAATATCTGCAGAAGGGAGTTTTTTGCCCACCCATTGCTAGTGATGGAACTTAAAACTAAAAAGAAAAAGATCGTATTTATATTCTGAAAGCAATGCGTATGAACAGTTCACTCAAATCACAGTATCACAGAATGGTTTGGGTTGAAAAGGACCTTAAGATCATCTAGTTCCAACCCCCCTGCCATGGGTAGGGACATTTCACACACTAGACAATGTTGCCCAAGCCTCTGTTGAAGCTGGCCTTGAACAATGCAAAACTTAACCCCACCATAAGCTCACTGGAAATTTAAGAAGAGTGTGAAAATATATATATACACATATATATATAAATATATATATGTATCTCCATATAGTATCTCAACAGATTCATACCTTCATCCCTGGAATAGTCTTCACCAGAGTGTGGTTCAAACAAATAATCTCCGGTCGCTAGCTCAAACGCCTATAACATAACAGACATATTTATGGGTATTTGAAATAAAGTTTTTGATCTTAAATTGTCAGCAGAACATCCGAACTATCTCAGAACCAAGAGAAATTAACATTCAAAAGCTCAAGGCCTACAATGGGATCAGACACTGCGGAGAGGTCACTTACCTGGGGACCATCATTCCTGCAGGGCAAACACAGCATGAACCCAGGCTTTGGAGCAAGTCCCACTGGGACATGAGGCTGGAGATTTGGAAACAGGCAGCACACCCAAACCCCCAGCATTTCTGCCCACTCAACCAGCATGAAGGAAGGAGACGGACCAGGAGTGCGGACCTGTGGTCCCTCCCCAGACCCCTGGGCTCCACCAGCTGACCAGGGAGTATTCCAATCGGTCCTGGTGGCTGCAAGCAGCAAACAGCATCTGGCTGCGGAGGATGATGATTCTGAGCACATTGGCTGCATGGGGGTGTGGAGGGGGCATCAATGTAAGGCAGCATTAAACGCACCTTTAAATACTGATGTACTCTCTCTTGATCGTGTTAAATATGTGTAAGTCAATGAAGCTGAGAGAGAGGTGCTTCTAAATATATAATAAAGAGCTACACTTGTATCTGAAGGTTAATTATCTGTCAGATTGCATGCTAGGGACAGAAATAAAGCCTGAATCACAAATAAAATCCACTTATAACTGTAATTAATCACTTGTACTTAGCAAACAGAGTAAGCTTCCTCAATGACTCTAAATCTATAACAGTTTTAAAAGGTATTTTTACTGAATCCCAAGTCATCAAAGTATATACTGCCATCCTGGGGTAAAACACTGAGGCTGAGACTGATGAAGGAATCCAGATTAGACATCAGGATGACTGATCCCTTCAGGCCATTCACAATGCTTCGATGGGATGCTAACCCCATGTTAGGAGAGGACAAAACTGAATTTCTTTTGATGGGTGTAATGGCTATTAAAAGTCTTAAAGTACTGAAATAACTGTAAGAGCCCATACTGGTGCACTAACATGGAATCATCCAGTCTAATTTGTTAGACTATTCTCTTTCTGCTCCAGATCACCGATTACCCCAAGCAGCCACAGGAATCTAATTCTTTCCAGGTGGTTTAAACATCAAACCGTTTTCCATCTCCAAGACCAGGGAAAATATCTGATCCAGAAAATCATTCCAAAAATCAGGTAGAACTTCCTGGCACAGTCCTAGGATGGGATTTCACACCATTAAGACGTTTACTACAAAATATTCATCTCCTGAAATTCTGTTCCAATTCCTAATCTGGAGTTGTTAAATCACCTGCAAATTTAGCCTATTTATGGGCACTCGGCTTCCTCAAGCTGTGAGTTGCAGTGTCATCCAAGAGAGCTATAGCCAAAACAATTCATTGCAATCACACAGAGCAGCCAAGAAAGCAAGAATGCCCCTTGTTGACACTGAATGGGGCCTTTAATTAAAATCACTAAGAAACAGTCATTCACTTTTTATTATTCTACTCTTAGCTTCACATTGAGAGTTCTCATTTTACACTTAAGAGAAAAACCTCAAGGACTTCATAAACCATCAGGTATTTAAACTGAAGAGATTTTTAAAGTAGCCAGAAGAGATCACTGGTGGAGATCTCTAAACACAACATGGAGAATATTGTTATTCTCCTGAGATGAGACTGAGAAGCCCCAGGTGCTCTCACTGTATCTCACACCAACGTATTCACTGGAAGAGGCAGACAAACCTTCCCAGGAGAACACATGCCACTGGGGCTGATTTCTGAGGACATTATGAAACTCTCTGGTATTTAAACAGATTCCTGGAGAACAATGGAAATGCAGTTGAATTTAGCCACAAAGGTAAGACTCCAAAAGAATACAGCTTCTGTCCTAAAAAATGAACTATTAATAGCTCCATGTCTGCATGGGACTAAGAAGATTCAATTGGAAAAACTAAAAACTGTTCAGTGAGAAACACAAGAAGCAAGCATACCACTGTGATACACTGAATTTTACATCAGCTTGCATATAACAAGAGCTGCAAGCTCTCATAGATCTGAGATATTTATACCACCCTTTTGCTGACAAAAAACTCAAGCTTTTCAAAATTATGATGCTGCTCCTTTTGTGCTTTTTGTATAGCCCTGACTCCATGCCCAGCATGGACTGGAGCGGCAGGGTCTCAGACATCTAATATCCTGACTCTCCTTAAAGGACTCTGCACTGAGAATGAAGAAACTTTGGACTACTGCACACAGGGACAGCCCAGAGACAGCCTTGTCTTTTGGGTGCTGCAATATGTATCTGTTATAATACTTTTTAGCATTCACACATGATGACGTCTCACAGGTTCATCTGTAGCAACCAGATAAAAGGTTCCTAGATATCTGTAGGATGGACTAGCTACATAGTGCAAGATAAATTACATTAATTTGGCCTTATTTAAAAAAGAATAAATCCTTGACCTAGGTTTTTACCATAAGGTAAAAGACACAGTGTTAAAAATGCACTAATGAGCATATAAATAGCCATAACTCACTGTATCAGAGTTGATCTGCTCTTTAAGCTGATGCCCAAAGGCATGGTGCACTAGAAAACACGTGCAGTCCCGTTACTGAGTCAGTGCCACCACAAGCAGTTCTCTCTGCTGGTACTCAGAACTACAGTTTTGATGATGCACTGCTGCTTTGGACTTCTGAGTACTTGTCAGTATTTATGGACACTCCACACTCAACTGTAGATGCATAAAACACCCAGCCTCCAATTGCTACACTGACACTGATAAAATCAGGAGGTGGAGACCCTGACAGACACCAAGTTGAGCACAGGTGACCGGTGCACTCCTGTGGTAATGCAGTATATATATAAGTGTGTCATCAGCCCTGAATGGAAAGTGACTTCCCCTCTCCTCAGTACGCACATCTACATCTGCAGACTGTGGTGACCAGTTTGGGGCCATCAGTATGAGAGAGACCCTGCCAAACTGGTGAAAGACCAAGGAGGACCTCTAAGATGTTAGGGGCTGAGCAGGAGGAGAGGCTGCGTGGGCTGCGGTCAGGTTGGAGAAGGGGAGGAGCAGGGGGGATTCAGTTGCTGCACTCCACTGCCTGAAAGGAAGTAACAGAGAAGATCAAGATATGCTCTCCTCAATGAAAGGACAACAGAGAACAGACACAAGCAGCAAGATGGGAAATTCCAACCAGGTAAGAAAATTCTTTAGTGAGATTGGCTGGGCATTGGGACAGGCTGTGGAAATGCCATCCTGTCAGCTATGTACAGCCTCAACTGGTTGAGGCTCTGAATAACCTCATCTGACTTTAACCTTGGTTCAAGCAGAAGGTAGACTACTAGAGCTCTCTCTCCACCTAAATTTGGCTGTTATCTCTATGATGGTACAAGTACAGATGAACCATATTTACTTCCCCTTTGAAAGTATTAATTTATAAAAACTAGTTTCTTGACAGAAATCTGACTTTGAAATACCATGATCTTTTTTTACTTAATGCTGACATTTACCTCAACAGAAATCAGCATTTCAATTATTATATGGAGATAACAAATGAGATACAGCACACTCAACATATGGCACAAAAGCCCAAGGCAATCATCCATCCTACTGACTGTGCTGGCAATTGCTACTTAGCACTTTCCTAAGGTTACTGCAGAAGAAGAGTCTAGACTGCTCTTCTCCATCTGCAGATGGGGAACCTTTCATATAAATGGTCGCATTTCTGCTTTTGTAGGCTCTGGAGAGGCTATGATTCCTTTTCTGCCACGTGACTGTACACGAACCTACCACAGTACTGAACTGTTGGCATCACTGTTGTATATTATAGATCCATGTCTTATCACACAATTGGAAATAGCTACATTTTCACTGTGTGACAGCTGAGTACTCAATCTGGTGATTGAACATGGATGCATGCCTAGTGAAAGCTGTCTGGGAGAGGATGGAAGAACAATTCACTTGGACTGCATCAGCCTCCCTTAATTTCTCTTATGAAACCCCAGCTGAAAAAGGACAAGCTATAGGCCAGAATGATCGTTTTGAGAGATGAGATACAGTTCCTGGCCAGAGCTTCTCTGCCCCCACTAAAATGAAGAGCTGTGAATAAGAAGATTGTAACTGCTTTAAAAACAGGCTTAGTTTTAAGAACGCTTTTCCACAGGTAAGTGGGACCATGAAAGAAGAGCAAAAAGCTTTCCAAGATACACACACCAGCTGACAGTTTGTTCTCCCATGGTCATCTCCCCCTGAAGAGTCACGCAATGGAAAAATATAAAAGGCATTTTGCATGGTTAGTGCTTGGTAAGAAGAGTGAGATATCCAAAATGGAGACACGCATGGGATGTTTGAAAAGGAAACAGATTTCTATCATTTCCTGTACTCTGATCTCACAATCATGCACACACTGAGTGGCTGCTTTAGAGAGTCAGTTTCTTTGGAAAAATCACAGAATCACAGAATTGTTTGGGTTGGAAAGGACCTTAAAGCTCATCCAATTCCAACCCCTCTGCCATGGGCAAGGACACTTTCTGCTAGACCAGGTTGCTCCAAGCCCATCCAACCGGGCCTTGAACACTGTCAGGGATGGGGCAGCCACAGCTTCTCTGGGAAACCTGCTCCTGTGCCTCACCACGCTCATCATTTTCTTTTTAATGTCTCGGGTTGTCCACCCACCACCTTCAAAAAGGGTGTACAGTGATTAATAACAGCATTTTGTACTGAATCTGCCTACTGAAAAATATGTGAAATATACGACTTGAAGCTTTTCTCTCCTCTCAAGCAGATTTCTGATTTCCTATTTTTCCTCAAAATACTGCTTCTGTGCACACTAAGGCTTATCATCACACCTTTGGTATGTGCTACTCACACATATGAACATGATGATACTCATGATCCCATAGAAACATGATAATTTTTTCCCTGCTTACCACACAGGAAGAGTAGTTAAGGACAGCTGCTTCTCCACCTCACATGAGAAGACATCATGGTAACAAGTAAACTGGGGCCTGAACTACAAACGCTTGGAGGTACGTTTAATACTAACATCATAAATTACTATATTCTGCTCATTTTTCTGTCCCTCCAAGTTCTCTCACATAAATAGAAATGCTCATAATAAAATACACCCCTCTAGGCTTGCTTGCCTTGTAGTAGCATCTCTCTCATTTTGTCTGTCTGCTCCCTTCTCCATTCACCCCCATAGTATTTTCTTTCAGAATTTGTACTCTCTTTGGGTAGATAAAACACAAACTATAATTTTCTCCTCCTTCCTGCTGATCTACACCTATGATCTCTTTGCTAGTTCGTATTATAAAAAGAATCAAAACTCACCACAAAAACCATCTAAGTGGTAATAAACTAATCTTGCTGATGTCATAGCTTGTGACATAGCTATCTCCTCCCTACCACTCAAACAAGACTGTACATAGTGAACAACAAAAGTCAGATGATTTGACTCATCATTTCAGGGGTTTTTCCTGTCTCCAATCCAAAGAGCATAAGCAAGGAAAAGCAGTGGAATCATGGTGCTTGCAGTCATTTCCAGGAGCAACACAAAGGGATGCCCTCTGCCAGTACTAACTCCCTTATCTTGCCAGGATTTTCTGGCAGCAGCAGTTGAGTACTGTGTTCCATGGGTTTGAGATTTATGAAACGCTAAATCATGCAGTGCCTATTCAGTTTCTGCTCCACAGAAAGTACCCCTCTCAATACTGCCAATGTGGAAAATCAGCCTGATAAGATTAAACAATCAAGGGTGGTTTCAATCCTACCAAAGACACTGCTGGCTCCAAATCTGCTCCTTTTTTGGGATGAAAACATGAGATGCACCTCCTTATTGGCAGAATTAAAGTAGGGTTTAATACAGCAAGGGAATGTAGAATTATCTAGAATTTCATAAATGTGAAGAGAGATTCCCAGTATCTAGCTTTCCATGGGAACAGCTGAGTATCCCATCTAAATAGGCCACATTGTTAAGAAAAAAAGAAAGGGCACTGTACAACTTCCTTAGCTAAACTGAAGATATGTCCAGCAAAACACAGCGCAATTACTGAGACACAGAGTCACCAAAGGCTGGGAAAAAAAAAATGCAATTTACACTACACTGCATCCTTTGCTGAGCACAGAACAAGTGAACTCAGTCCTCCATCGCAGTCAGGGGAAGTCCACTGGCATCTATCTCCTTCCATTAGCCCCACAGCACATCATGCGTGCACTATCAGCCTCCACAGATAAACAGCATCCTCTTCTTTCCTCTGCCTTTTTTTCTTTTTCTTGAAGACTCTTAGACTCTGGTCACCTGAGCATACTCACTCTCATCCTTTAAATCTGATACAAAAAGGTTTGAACCAGGCCACACCAAATCATCTAAAATGAGAAGGTTCACCTCGGAGGCTGTTGGCTTACAGTGCTACTTATTCACCAAAAGAAAGAACTGTAAGGTTATTAGCACTGAGTTATTGCTCTCTCTTTTGCTATATATAGCTGGAGTCCTTACATGCCTCTCTTTATGTACACTTCCAGTACAAGCAATCCTCATCAGAATCTCTGGCTACTCCCATACTAAAGACAATACACGTAGAACAGAGTATTCTTTCCAAGATGCACCAAAACCATAGAGTTGATGGCTAGATGAAGCCAACTCATGTCAGCAGAGCCCAGGTGAGGAGAGCACTCCATGTAGACAAAACATACCATGTCCTAAAAGCCAGATTCATAAGGGGGGTATTCTGGAAGTTGCTGTGCACACATCAACACAAATGCTTTGCATGCTCAAGGCACCATTATCAGAGGTTTTTGTTTAAAAAACATCACCATCACCATCTCCATCCTTATTACTGAAGATGCAGTAAAACTGATGAGGCAAATGGTATGATGAAAAAAAGACAGTCTGCTGCCGCTGTGAGAAAACATAACCTCTGTGCTTGATTTAACACAAGCCATAAATATTGGCCATAAACGCAAGCCAACACAAGAATCATAGAATTACAGAATCACCTTTGCTGGAAAAGATCTTTAAGGTCACCAAGTCCAACCCAGTAGCTCTGCTGCTCTCACATTCTGCCAATGCTATTCCCAGTGAGCAAGATTATTTCATCAGCAAGCAAAAGGCAGTGAAAAACCTAGGCTCAGAGATCCATTAAGCACAAGATCAAGTTAAGATCCCAAGTGACTCCTGGTCCTAAGCATTCCAAGTGGTCCATCATAAAATCCAGGAGACATGGTAAGACTCATGTAGTTTGTGTACACATAAACCTCTCTCACAGAAACCCTATGGATCCTAAATTATTTCAAAGAATGGCCTGGTGCTTATTATATTTTTTTTTAATAGAGACATGATCTAGAATCTGACACAGTAGTGGACATATAGCACATGGAGAATCTCTTCAATTTTGCAAGCTAAGCAGTCTTCATATGTGCTCTTTACCACTAAGCAATTGTCTGGACTACTTCTGAGCAAACCCTTTCAGAAGAGTTTGGCAGCCACGGTGTGAAAAAAAACATCGCCCACTGAGCTGGAGAACCGACCATCACTCTGAAGCATCACATCTGTCAGCAAGAGCTACACAGATGGAGAAGTGAGGAGCACACCTGGATCAGCCTCTCAGAATACTGGTCAGAAATCTCAGATTTTAAGGTTGTGGATACACAAAGCACTACAAGATGCATTTGCACACAATTCCATTCAAGTGAGGTCAAAATATTTTGAACCCTCTTTCACTGCAGGTGCAGAGAATTAGCTCAGCGACTTAGCTGTGAGCAAAGGTTTTCAAAGCATAACATCTTCGCTTTGATACTACTTTATTACACTTTTCATTCACATTAATTCACATCATTCGCATTAGTTACAGTCTGTGCCTTATCATTCAGTAGAGAAACTAAGACAAGAAAGCTCACCTAGGGTCAAAATCATGATGAGAATGAAGGTCGGGATCTGTAACTATGTGACACGGTTCCCACTGCAAACCCACGTGGCACCTTGCTTATCTGTTCATAAAGGTAGTATCTGACAGGTGGATCTGAGCAGAGCCATTACTTACCTATCCTGAACACAGCCTCAACCTTAGATCACTTATTAAGAAAAAGCTACTAAATTACAGACTTTCCTTTTTCTCCCCTTTATTTTTCAATTAAAAAGGAGAAAATGATAAATGCCACATGCAATCATGAGCTGGTAGGACACCACCTTATGTGTGCTTGGTATTGTCACACTGGGCAAAGTACAGAAAGATGTAAACTCCCCAAGAAAAGTCATAGCAGTACTGCTGGACCACTCATTTTACATACTACTGCTTCCAAAAATGTCCTTAATGACTATGGACTTACTGTACGAACAAAGCAACATGACAAAGAAGTCTCCCTGCTTTCCCTTGAGAGACTTGGACAACATGGTCAACGGTAATGTGACCTCTGCTTTGGCTGAAAATAAACCGCCCCTTCAGCTCCTGCTCCAGCACACAATCCTTTGAAAACACATCTACTAGTTAATATTATGGGATAAAGTGGATTAAATATGAAACAAGAGCAAGATAACCTAAAAGGACATTTTCTGAACCACATTCAGGCACAACAAGGAATCCAAACTTGAGAAAGCAAGTGGGACTAAAATGGCATTAAATCACTTTGGTACTTGACAGTTCTTGGCTGCTTTAGGGATCAGAGAGAATAACATTGTAATTTCCAAAGACAGCCTTAAGTTTGTTGGGAGTTTGAAATTCCACATCAGGAATGTTTCCCTGGCTGTTAATCTTTGTTACAAGTCTTCTGCAGAAATAACTCTTAAGATCTTCCAGTCAATCCCTACCTCGGAGCTGTTTTCCATCTGATACAGGATTAACAGGAACAGTACAATGACCCATTTCCTCAAGCACACTGGAATAAAAGCAAATCCTGAGGGGCTTTGAAATTATTAATTTAGGGGATGAGCTTGAGAAACTGATCTCTATTCTTTTTAACATAACTATTACAACGATGACAACTGAATGAATGATTTTATGTCAGTGCTGTGAAGATTATAAAATTTCTACAGCATTTTCTATAAGCAAAAGACCAAAGTCTGTGGCAGAAAATAATTTCCAGTGTTTCTACCTCAAATGTGTTACTCCTGTTAAAGCTTATGTAATGAAGAAGCAGAAGTGTAGTTTTCTCATTAAAATATATCAATTTCATAAATACCTGTGAATCAGAATTAAGATACCCCCAGTGGCAGAGATAGATGCTCATGGGGTTTAAAGGACTCTCATGAGGAATGCTTATATAACATGGAAAAAGAACTGAAGTGTAAGGGGCTGGATGACCCCAAGTATTGTAAGAATACTGTATTTCCTAGGTTTGATATTGCTATTAAGTGCCCCACTTTCTTTAGACACAATCCTAGACAGACTTCAGCCTTTTTAATGTGGCTTTAGCTACATGACTGCATATAAAATTAGCATAGGGTAGGTAAGTACAACCTTAAAGAAAGATGAATCTAACGTATTAAATATCTCTAATAATAATTCTGCAGTTAGTTAAGAGAAGAATCATTCAAAAAATAACGGATCAAAACTGTAAAATACTTTCTATGCTTTGTTTTCAATGTAATGGAAAAATTCTACATTTTGCCCCAAATGAAAGTGTAACTTTGGAAATGGATGTTCTTTTCTGTGTATTAAAGCAAAAGCTAGAATTAAACTCCAAAGAAAATATATCTGCAATTTTACTTACGGGTTAGTTACTTTCAGCACATGGCTTGCTGAGCTTATAATATCTGTAGGATTTTATGTTCCTTTCAATCCTCCTCCTCTCCCTCTGAGCTTTGCAATTCTTCTCATCACCCACGCCTGCAAACTGTGTCTAGTATTTGAGTCCTCTCCTCCTCCTCACACACTTACTCTTTGCAGACATGTATTTGTAAAATACAAAGATTTGAATAAGTTTTCACCTTTAAAATAGACAGATACTTCTAAATGTATTTTCAAAACTATCTTTAATGAGAAGATGCATGTAGCTTATTTGTCCTCAAAGAGATATTACAAACAAAATTGTTTCAGAAAGTTGAATAATGAACTTTTTACTTTTTCTGTTCTTAAAGGTTTCAAAAAATGTATCATTTCAGTTTAACTGTGTTAAAACTAATTCTACAGAATGTTACCATGTATTTTACTAATAAGCTAAATCCTTCTCTTTGAAGTTTAGAACCTAAAGCTGTGATTTGCAAGCCTAATCTGATGAATATTTTCACTGCAGTTGGCAAGAATATGAAGTATTTCGCTGTTTTGCTACTTTATGCAAGAAAAAGGAATGAAAACACAGCAAACAGTTGTATAGATTCTAAGATAGGAAGGAAACATGCAGTTGTACTATTTAGGTTCAACTTTGTAATTTAAAATACACATGTATTTCCCTACAAACTTGCATGGTTTTGACTGCAAGTTTAAAATGCATCAAATGAAAACGAAAACTGATTAAGAATACTGCAGAAAGCGAAACAGAAGGGGAAAAATCAGCAGCAGCTATCTGATATATTATTTATGATAATGTATTTGTGTCAAAACCATTCACATCAGGTTTCTCAGTTTTATTCTTATAAAATACACATTGTATTCTTCTTACCATACATGCTGTACTCCAGATATCAGCAGGTGTACTGTAACCTGCTCCTATTAAAACCTCTATGGATCTATATTGTCTTGTCTGGATGTCTTCTGTGAAGTGTTTATGCTAAAAAAGAAACAATCACATTAATGGGAAAAAATAAGAATAAAAAGGCCTGTTCTAAACAATGAAGGCTAAAGAGCAAAAATGATGCAGTGATACTTACCACCCAGCAGGCATTCCCCAGGTCAGCAATTTTAACTCTAATTTTATCTGCATTTCTTGGGTCCAGTGGATTCACCAGTAAGTCAGCAGCACGAGTTTTTGCTAACACAAGCAAAATGCAGAACAGTTAGTATTTTAAGCACACTATGCATTACCTCTAAGCAGTTTTGCCTTGACACTTTATCCAGTTTTGTAATTCATGGAAGACATCAAAATCATTTGCTGAATGTTACAAGAAATTTAAGCAACACAAACAGGATTTCTTACCTTGATTTCTAAATATCCTTACAAATTCCAAGTGCAAATTTTTGCATTAACTGCCAAAAGACTATAATTGGAATATCAAGAAGAGCTCTAAGCAGAAAGAGTCCATATGTTTTCAAGAACAGATTAGGACAGAAAATGTTAAACTCAAAGAAGTACAGATGAAAGAGTTGTTCTTAGAACAGTCTGGCTGAGAAAATAAAATCCTGCACTTCCATTTCTGGTTAAGGTAAACAAAATATGGCTGGATTTTTTTCTTCTTTAAAAAAATCTGTCCCAAGGGGAAGAAGTCACCAAAACCTGGCTTACTTAAGAGCCTGGAGGATTGTCACACATTTCACAGACAACTCAGTGTTGAATCAAAATTCTCGGAAGGTCCTAATTTGCGTTGAGTATGATCCAACTAGAAAGGCATAACTTTAATCTCATTAATCCTGCCACCTTTAGAGGCTCTTGGGACATTGATGATCCTAACACAGGACAGTGGAGGACCGCTGCTTTTCTTTTTTATTTGACATACCACCCGCCAGCTCCCAAACTGAATTGGAAAGAAAGCAGATTGACTTGAATGTGGATGACAGAAGGAGATACCACAGATCACATAGCAGGAGAGGACTGATCTCAGTTTACTTATCCCAAAGCTATGAAGATCAAATTGGAAACTGCTGGCAAGATAGGAAAGAGGTACTAGATCCAAAAGACACTGGGACTCCAAATGGGATATAATGATCTGTGAAAGTACCATAAGCATTGGAAGAGGAAAGTACAGCAGACACGGGGCAAAGAAAAAATACAGCACATCTAACAACGAATCAGGAATGACTGAAATCAGATGAGGATCTTCAACTGCTGGGACAGCAAGGGTAATTGAGCCATCAGGGCACTGGTCAACCAGAAAAGAAAGTGGCAGGATCCACCAACGGAAAGAAAGAAAGAAAAGACGGGACTGAACAGCAGAAGACAGAAGTGGCAGTGACCTCAGCAAGAGCCCTCTAAAAAAGCTGCAACAGAGTCCAAGACTCGAGTTCAAAAAAACCCCATCACTATAGGGCAATAAAAGCAAAACACACTGAGAGAATAAAGCTGAGGTTCAGTACTTAAAAGATGGTTAGTCTTCAGTAATCTTAATATTAAAATCTTCCCTTACAAGCATGCTGCTTAATAGAGTCTAATTTTTCTAAACACAATCACATGCATTATTCAAGAAATACCAGGACCTTTCTCAATTCACCAGCCCTGGCAAAAATGAAAACGTGCTAGATAAATCCTTCCCACACATATTTCTGAAGGTGAAGGACTGCAGTAAATAAAGTGGAATGAAGGGGTGGAGAACTCATCAGTAAGACATCTGAATACATTAGAAAACAGCTTTCTTTAACCTTCTTCTAGGAGAGGGACATGACAAGGTAACACGAAAATGCCTACACTTTTGTGTTTTTTTCTCAGGAGCTCATTAAGTTTATGTCCCTTATTTTCTGAGAGATGAATGTGACCTTGGATTCTATATATGACAAATGTGGATCATTCACAACTGAAAGTGAAGTCAAGAGGAGCACACTTTTTAGTAAGTACTCTCAAAAAAGCATCCAAAGGAGCTCAACCTGAGCACAAAATCAGTAAGCATTTCTGGTTTTCACTTCTGTGTGTCCTAGTTCTGTAAAACTGAGAAATATCACCTCCTCTTCTCACAGTCTCAGCACGATAGTATACTTAGTAAACATTTAAACACTGGAATGAGGAGGAGAGTCATGAGGAAATTAATAGATCTATTTTAAGGGCATTTGGTCACACAGTGAAAACTTGAAAAAGGTAGGAACTTAAGAGCTGCTCATCCATTGAACACAAATTGGTCTGTGCATTGAATGAGGCAAGTATCTCCAAAAAATAAGAGATCATGTTACTTTATAATGTACAGCAATGCCCAGACAGAGAGGAACAAATAAAGTCCACTTCTATACTAGAAAAGGGCATTGAAGTTTTAGGAAAAAAGTAGCAGCATTTAAAAACATTGAATAGGCTGCAACTTTTACCTTTCTTCTTTTGAAATACTCTAATCTGTTTTATTACTGTTTAACTCAACATTATTATTGATGCCATTAATATTAACATTTAGCTTTTCCTCTTTCCGTGGAAGAAGTAAATTCAGCTATGGCTAAATTTAATCTTCCTTCTTTGCACAAAA
The DNA here is from genome assembly GCF_028554395.1 of Pezoporus wallicus. Lineage (NCBI taxonomy): Eukaryota > Metazoa > Chordata > Aves > Psittaciformes > Psittacidae > Pezoporus > Pezoporus wallicus. Next base: position 1,108,171 of record NW_026640165.1, read on the forward strand.
GATGCTGCTGATGAGATAACATCAAGGAGGAATTAAGTAGGTTTGTCTCTCCAGCTATGGAGATACACTGCTCCCATGACACGTGATGACAGCTTTACTCCCTGGAGGCATGACAATTTTTCACATCACACCAGGAAAAGAGCAGTAGAGGCTTTCTGCCTATAAATACTGCCAGCAGCACAGAGGAAGAGGCTACCAGGCACCTAGGAACCTCTTGTGTATCATTTCAGGGACTACTGAGTTTAAGGAGATGGACTGGAAGACATACTTGCCTGGAACTTGACATTTTCCAGAAACACAGCTCTTCTCAGTTGTATTTTATTTCACATTTCTTGCCTACCTGCAGATTAACTTACCTGTCAGACTCTGTAACAGCTGTGTGAATTGCTCTTCTAAAGTCTTAAACCAAGAAATACATTGACTGTACTTTTCAATACATCTCTATTTATATTTAGTAACTTCATCTGGGGACAATGTTGACAGCAGGCTTAGTGATCTTCTCCCTAAGCTATCTCATTTTCTTCTGTCTGCTTGCAGATCTAGTCTCTCAGTATTTGATTAAAGTTGAAACCCATATATTTATCATTTAGTCACTGGCACTATAAATAAAATCTATGTGTAATACCCTGCAGCTATTTAATTCAATGGCAAAAAAACAGTTCTTTGCAATGACACCAAGATATCACCTTCCATGTCTTCAGTAAACAGGACTTAGAGGCAAAAGTTTTGGACTTGGAGCAGTTCTGGTGGCCAGAATTTAAGTGTCCAAAACCATGATGAATACGGAAAAGCCATAATGAGTTGAGGGATAGCAACATGCCTTGCAGTGACAAAGACTTGTTGAGTTTAATAAAAGATTAAGAGGGGAACTGTTCGAAACAGAAAAGAACCATCAATGAATGAAAATACAGCACATTACAGATTTTTTTCATGTGACTGAAGAAAGACGTAACAAGTATTTATAGCTAAAAGCTGCAGCCAGGCAAATCCAAACTTGCAATGATTCTCCTGAAATAATTCTGAGTACTGACCAGTGGAACGCACTTCAACCACACCACACTCTTTAATTATTTCATTTGTCCAAATCAAGAGCAGGTGTCTTTTTGGAAAATATGTTTTAAGCCAAACACAAAGGTTACTGGACTTAATAGTTGGTGTATTATTGGCTTGTTATAAAAGGAAGTCAGGTTACATGATCTCATGGTCACCTTCTAGAAGAATGCCTAACTGCAACCATGAATTTCCTTTCCTCTTTCCTGTGAAGACTGACCTACCAATGTGAATACTTAACTTAAAATAACTTACCTCACACCCGTAAAAACAAGTTCCATAACAGAAAAAAAGTAAAAAAAAAAAATCACAGTTTGGTTTTCCTCTTTTAAGACAGCAGATTTGTCTGAATTTAACGAGAATGTTTTTGCATTGTCTTCCAAGTGCATCTATCAAACTCCCATTTTTGAATGCAAGAAAAGTCACCCAATTTACTTAAAGTAAGCTTAGCTAAGCTACTGCCTTTAATGAGACTCTTACATTTATTTCTTAACCTAACCACTGTCTTTCTATTCCACTTATTTGCCTTTTTTTATTGTAATACACACCCATGTCACTAAACACACGTCTTCCATCAACTCAAAGTGGGTTTCCCCACTCTATTTGTAAAAGCCATACAAAATTAATGCACTTGCTTTTCTTCAAACCTGGTCCTAGGAGGTCAAAGTTCACCAGAATGCTTTGGGACTAAACTAACTGAAAATCCCCCTCTTACTTTCTAGATACCTGCTCTGCCAAAAGTGTTCTAAGACAAAATACTAAATGTAAAATACTAATAAATGAGAATTGTATGATTCAATGAGCAAAATGTTCAGTGTAGATAAAACCAACAAGATGATAGCCAGCAAAGAAAAAGGGGTTCTCAGCAGTGGGCTGCAGCTCTAACGTAACCCTAGCAGTGGTAAATCTGACCCTGTATTCCACCTCCTCCTTAGGTTTGGGAACAGCTAAGGAAGAGAGCATGTGGGGGCAGTCTGCGCAGATTTTTCTGACTCAGACGCTGGCACACTGGAATCACCTTTTCCAGTGGGCACTTTTCAGACACAAATGCAAAAGCAGGCCAAGACTTAGCAGGGTCAGCTAAAAGCATTTAAAACACTTAACCTGTAGATAGATAAATGGTGTGATAGAGGTTTTGTCTGCTTTTATCAAAAGGTCCCTTTGTGTTACTGAAAGTTTCACAAAAAAGCTCTAAAACAAAAGTAAAATCTGCATGTATGCGTCACTGAACACAGATAAAACATATACATAAGGTTTAGCCCCACTACTTATTCTACATAAGACACCACCTATGGCTGCAAGAGACTTCAAGGATGCTGTATGCCACTACGAGGAATACTTACTTTTTGGCAAATCCCCAGTGCTTGAAGCTGAAACTGTTCTGCTCCTGTCGTGAGATGGGCTGCTCTCCTCTCTTTCTGTTACAGCTGATCCTTCAGAAACAGCAGAACCACAAGCTACAGACTCTAGAGCCCCAGAGAACACTGAAGCTGAAAATTCAGAGAACTGTGACTCAGGAATTTTATGACGTCCATTTGGCAATTCACCATTAAACTGTTCATAGGAGCTGCTATAAGAGTAATCACTTTTTGCATTTGGCTCATCAAGATTATACTCCTCTGCATTTGGACATTCTTCCTCTTCCTCATCTTCATCTTCAATCTGTTGTTCCAACAGGAATGGGCCGTTGACAATATGGCCATTTGTTTTGGGGGATTCTATCCACTTAGGGTCTGTAGGGTCAGTGTTGACAAGTTCCTGCTCAACGTCATCATCTTTCTCAGTGTTTTCTTTCTCTGTGTCTTCTTTTTCATCCTGATCATCTGCTTCACCTGAAAAATTTCAGTGAGCAACACATCAGATCATACATCAATAATATGACATTTTGAAATCAGGCATTCATCATTTTTAACTCTTCAGTAACTACCTGACTTCTGACATCACACAAGGAAACTCTAAGTATCAATAAAATATGCAAAGACCTTGAAGTCTAAACTGAAGGCAAAAGAAAGAACTAATTAATAAGGATGCTGGAAAAAATAAACAATGGGGAGTGGTTCAGGAGGGAACAATTCAGAAGATTAGAATGTTATCACAGAATCACAGAACTGTTAGGGTTGAAAGGGACTTCTGGAGATCATCCAGCCCAACCCCGCTGCCAAGGCAGGGCAAAACCTAGAGCAGGTTACACAGGATCGCATCCAGGTGAATTTTGAATGTCTCCAGAGAAGGGAACTCCACAACCCCATCCTGGGCAGCCTGCTACCATGCTCTGGCACCCTCAAAATAAGGAAGGTCTTCCTCATGCTGAGGTGAAACTTCTTGTTGTTTAGTTTATGGCCATTGCCCCTCATCCTGCCACTGGGCACCACTGAAAAGAGTCTGACACCATCCTCCTGGCACCAGGGAGAGAAGATGCATGAGGTCTTGAAAGCAAACTTTACAAATCTGTAACTCAATCTGTGTCAAACAGGGAGTCATAACAGAAGTAGGAAAATTCACCTAAGAGCAGAACAAAACTAAAACAAACCAGAAAACAAGTCTCAGCAGTTACACTTTTACAGAACAAGCAAGAGTTCATGAGAAAACCTGGGAAGCAGGAATGGAGTTGGAGCGTAACAAATATACTCCAAATCACTGGGACTAAACAAGAATTTTAATACGGCATCTTACCAATTTTATTGAAGAAGCTGCAGTTATTACTACCTGACAGATCATTACAACAAACACTGTAACAAGGGGAAAGCAACAATGACTTAACTACACTGAAGTTAAAAAATACAAATTCATGTTGATTTTCTTCTATCTCATTAAGAAACTCGGTTATGCCACCTAATGTGACATGACAACTGGCTGTTCTACTGAACTGTCTGTGTGCTCTTCTGTGGGATTTGACAGCAAGATTGCTATTGATGTTTTTCTTCACCTCTACAGTAGGTTTGGCTCCTGCTTTTTAGACTTTCTAGTTACAATTTTACCTACAGCAGAAAACGAAACTTGATGATTTAGGACAGTTCAGAGATTTTGTTCAGTGCACTAGATGCAATGCTGCACTTACTATGAAACAGTAAATTCAGGGTAAATAAAAGCAGGTAATACTAACCATCATCATTTCCAGGTTCTTCATCTACTACCTCTTCTATATCAGCTGTTTTTAGTTTCACCTCTGGGTGGTACTCATCTTCTTGCTCATTTGATGGTACAGACGAGGTTACATTTTCTTCTATTTTTTTCCTTTCAGCTTCTCGCTCTAGTTCTTCTATTTCCTGCAGGCGTTTCTCCAACAGCTCAGCTTGCCTCTTCTGTTTTTTCTTCATTTTTTTCTTTTTGTTTTTGGATATTTTTCCAATCTGAAATATTAAAAGAAAGCAAACTAACAAAAAACCTAAACGATTATTCTCAAGGCATCTCATAGCCAATTCACTTCCAGTATGATTACTTTTAATAATTATTTTCTTACATTAGCATAAGCAATTAATACAGTACATATCTTTAATATTAATAATGGCAATTATTAATAAGTAAATATATTGGTTTTCCCATTTTACTTCAAATAAAAAATGATGTAGGGTTATATGAGACAAAAAAAGCTACTGAAATGTTACATAGTTATACACTGTTTTACGTGGCTGTTTATTAGATAAAAGAGCAAAATATATCTAAAATATCACAGTGAATTTCCTATGATCCTATAATCTCAACTAGGCACACTAATATTCAACTTTAATCTAGATTAACTGTTGATGTTGCATGTGGAAGATAGGCTGGTATCATACCTATTTACATACAAATTTCATACATGATTTCTCTCTGTACACCGAAGGAAATGACCAGCAAAAGTATGCTGAGAAAAACTAGAGACTGAAAATGGTAAAGGATTTTAAATAAATCCTGTGTTGTTCAGTTATTTCCTTGTGAAAGGAAAGCATTTTTATTATTCACTTCTGGCCCAAAACATGTAAATCACAAACAACAGATGGCCATTATGAAAAGTTTCACATTTTATATAACATATGGATTGAAAAACTCAGGTAACAATAACAAGAAAACTAACACATCTGAGCTAGGACTGAAACACTTTCTCATATTGTAACTGAATTCTGACTTCTATTTTTACTAATTCATAGATGAGATCTATCCAGTTCTCATTCACTGTTTAGGTATCACCACAAGAAATCCTAATATAATAAAAAAGTGCAAGGAACAAAGGAAAATACTGTTTTCTCAAAGGTTTATCTGTAAATCCTGTTATCTCCAAAAGAAGCTACAAGACAGTTAGAATAGGACACTTAATTTGACAATCCTATTATTTTTCACCCATGTTGTATGCCCACATACATTCTGTACATACAGAAAACAGGTCTAACCTTAGATATTTCAGTGGTTATCTGCTGTATGTATATAGCAAAAAGATCTTCCAAGTCTCACAAAACCCCTTCTCCTTTAAGGCCTTTTTTATTAAGGCTTTGAAGTTCTTAAGATATATGCAATGCATGGTATTTAGTGTGTGCACCCATTTTTGTCAGGATCTGAACAGAATGGATTATTCCTCGAGAGATGAAATGGCAGTGCTTAACTGTCTCTGACATAGCTTTAGAATTGTACGTCTATCAGAGTTTCCATCAGAGAAATACTGTACATAAAGCTGGTAAGGCCAAAGACACTAAAAGAAATGTATTCTTTGAAAGACAAAAGCTTTAGTCAAAGGAAGCTTGCAAAAAGGGTAGTGACTACCAACAGTCTAATAGCAACTAAACACAGAAAATAAAGTTAATTTGAATTATATAACAATACTTACAGGCTTTTGTTGTGGAGCTGTACTCACTAAAAAGAAAAAAAAAAGAAGAAAATTGTTTCTACAAAACCAACTCTAAAAAGGCAAAAAGTCATAGAAATTGTGTAAAAATAGCCTTAAATAAACATATGGCAGAAATTTATTTTTTTAAGTCATATTTTTTCTCTTTACAAGTACCTGCTGCCTGAAATCATTTGATGCCTCCATTGGAGCATCTGGAATTGGAAGGAGTTAGCATCAATTTCACTGTTATGGTTGGTGGAGAGTTAATTAAAGTTAGAAAGGAAAGTGTGAATCAGTGAGAAGTGGACAGAAAACATTAAATGACTGCAGAGTTCTCACATATTAACTGTATGTAGTCAGCTGACTGAGAAGATATAGGCAGATTTTAGATAGTTCAGGGAACAGCAACAAAACTACTGTATTGCACTCAGCAGAAAAGTCAAATATTCATGTTTCCTTCACTCTGAAACAAGGCAGTTTGATTGCCAGGACTGGAGGCATGAAGAAGTGCCTCTGGAAGAAAACACACCACCACAGAAAAAAAAATCTCAAGCATGGACTTCTTCCTAAGCATCTCTCAGAAGGATTCAGTCACTGACTAGGTCTGATGAGATTGTAGTACTAACTGTAAAAATGCACAGAACAGCAATACAAGTCACACAACATCCCCTACACCACCACCACCCCCCCCCCCCCCCCCAAATAATCAAACCCAATAGAAATAACCAAATGTGGGAGACAGAGGCAAAGTGGAAGTGAGAAAGAGGAACTGAACGGGGGAGGAGAACAGCTCATGAACTTCTTCAGACACGAAAGCATATGGCAATTAAGAAATGCAAAATAAAAAGTTAATACTTCAGAACTCTCCTATGGCTTCAGCTTCTGCTGCTAAGTTCAGGGGAAAAAACTACTTGTATGCCTCCTGAGAGGGCAAGGCATTCAAAAACATTCTTAAACTTGAGTACCAGCTCTGATCTAAAAAGGGAAATTATGCAGAACCTATTCTTGAAATGCTGTAAAGAAAACACATGCTCAGCTCCTGTGTGGAAGGCCACAGATTCAATTACAATTTGCTAAGAACAAAGTGTGGTAAGAACTCCATCAATACATTCCTTAAAATAATACTTATTTTAATGTCAAGAAGCACCATATAGGCTGCATGAACAAAATCAAGTTACTTCCCACACAAACAACATACAGTCTTTAACTATGTGATTACACATTATGTAAAGTTCAACACAATATATTCATGATTGATAAGAATTTGCATCTAAACATACAGAATACTGTGAAATATTTATGGATTTTGACCACAGCATTTGTTACAGCAGGTACTTTTATTGTACTTCTGAGATCTTAATCTGTGATATATTTTCTGACAATATTACAATGGTATTTAAATGACATTATTTCTCTACTGCCTGTAACTGATGGGCTTGACTGGTAAATAAAAAAGCAACCATGGTACTGAAGATCACTAGAAAAGCCACCCTTCCTCCTTGTTTCTCTTCACTGATGGCTGAGAACTTCTTTACCTTGGTTTCGCCTAGCTAAACATAATATACAATTCTTTTCTATACTCCTGGCAAGTCCAATATAAGACATATCACATACAGTGATAGGGAGCAGGGCTTATCAGGAATTCAGTTAGGTATAATAAATTCTATTTTCAAGGGTGAAAAACTATCAACTCTTAAAGAGTTTTCATTGCAGTCTAGCAAGTTATAACTGACGAAAAGGCAGATTATTTCACAAGGATGCTGATGAACTTGTAATAGAACCAGACACATAATTTAGGTAAGATCATCGTTAGTATTAGAAATCTAAGGCTCCAGTGTGGCTAAACCTCAGCCATTAACGCTTGTGCAGTAGGAGGAGAGTAAGTTTACATAAATAAATCTTTTTCTGCATCTGGAGACCCTGTAAACCTGAATGTGCAAAACTGAGAAAACATTTCCCTCAGTCAAATGCTCTGGACAGTTTCCAGAGCATAAATAAGAATTAACTAGACATGCATTTTTCATATGCAATTATTTAAAATGTTGATTTTGATTAAACATAATATCATTAGCATTAATATATTGATGGAACTTTACTACACTGCATTTCAATATACTATCATACCTGCTGAGCCAGAGGGGGGAGGAGCACCAGCTTTCTGCCACTCGGTAGCTTCAGCAGCCATTCTACGAACATAGGCATCATCCACGCACATCAAAATGTTTTCTGGCTTTATATCCGTATGGATGATCTTGCACTTGCTGTGTAGATAATCTAGACCTTGAAGTACCTAATTACAAAAGGATGTTTTAAAACCAAGCTAAATGCATTTGTTATTAGCACACACATGTTCAACCAATTGCCTGCAGTCCATTTGTGGCCCAGATAATTTATTTAGCTCATAAAAACAGTTATTGAGATTTTCATGAGTAAGATACTCACTGGCTAAACTGTCTTGATAACAGCAACCTGCTGTCAGACTTCCAAGTGCTCCTTAGCTGATCTGCACATGTGTAAAAAATACTTGCTGTATCTTTCTTTGAAAAGGGAATCTGGCTGATCCTCACTGGTTTAAAACATAGTTATTTGGAAAAGAAAACCCTGTAAGTACTACATCCTTGAAGTAAACTGAAGTCCAGTTTGTGAATAACCATCTTATAATTGACTATAAAAATAAAACCAAAGAGAGAACTGTGTTGTTGGGATGAAATGCTATCTATAGTTTTCCTCAGAGTGCCAATAGTAATCCAGCTTTTCATGTGACCAACACATCACAACTTGCCTACCTGTATTTGTCGCATGTATTTTTTCACTAGTCTTTTATACTCCCTGCAAGCTAAAACCTGCTGGCTCATATCAAACCTGCATATCCAAAGTCTTCAAAATGCATTCCGGGACAAAAAGTAAAACATGACTTTTACACAATGAAAAAAAATATTCTTAAATTCTAACTGGAACAGAAATACAGTAGTTTGTGTGATTTTACATGTATTTTAGGTAAAACCTACGTATGATAAATTCTGGAAGTCAACTGCTACAATTATTCAGTACAGAATAACGTAACGGCATAAACCAGGCTACTATGATAATCTACATAACTATCGTAGAGAAACATCAGCAACAAAGAAAAAAAGCAGAAAACTAGCTGAACCCATTTAAAAGACTTGTTTCAATGTTCTACAGCAAGAAACAGACCTCCAGACTCATGAGCTCCAACTACAAGAACATCCTGCCAGTCTCTGTATTTTGTAAATAAGCTTTTTGCTCTCAGGATCCTTTAAGACAGAGCTAATGAGGGTCAACTTTAAAAGCAAACATATTGATTCAAAATACCAGTAACAAAATACACAGGTATTAGTCCACCACCCAGTTCTGAGCTAGTTCCAGAACTGGCACACCCATCCAGCACGCAAGGTAGCTCAAGAGAAGAGCAGCTGCAAAATGCATATGATATTTACACTCAGGCTAACTTATCCTAGAAACAATTCAAGTGCATGGCTCTGCTTTCTCCAGTTCTGGAGCTAGAGTAGAACAGCTACTGTTTTGAAAAGCTTTCTTTGTACACCTAGATGAAAACTCATGCGTTCACTTGAGCAGGACTTAGTGCCAATGGTACACCGAAAACCTGCTCCATTCTTGACAAATCTGGATTTTTTTCTTGCAGATCCAAAATTTGCTTAACCACTTGCCAAAGCAACTGAAGGAACATACAGTATGTCTCAAAATAAGAAATGTTAAAGAAAGACTGGTTTATTATGGGAAGTTAGCAGTTAAGTGACTTCAAAATTTACAAGAGGCATTAACAGCAACATAAAGATGGATTATAATAGTCTCTTCCCTCCCCCACTACACGACCATTTTACAAATTACCACTGAATGCCTATAATTCTGAGGCCAAGAAAAATAAAAGATTCCAGAGTACACAGGAAGCCATAAACATTCACAAGATAAATAAATATCTGTTCCACTGCAACCTGCGAAAGTGGCATTTATGAGAAAACAGACTTGGTATCTCCCACTTCAAAAAGACAGTCTTTACCCCTTTTAGTAACAGTGTCGCAGAGACAGCTTTGTCTTTAATGCGGTTGAAGAATTCTCTTTTGGGAGACAAAAAAACTTTTTTAGAAAACCAAACCTGTAAATTAGAAGGTTGTATTTTTTCCCTTGTAAGGTCACAAGGTCAGTTTCACATAAAGAAACTCATAATTGGCAGTTTCTAATTAATATTCACTTGTTTCTTCATTCAAGGAGCGAGCCACATCATACTGACCCATTAAGAAGATTTACTATATTGCAAATCCAAGCAAAAGTGAAAACCTTCATTGATAAATACATGATGCTCATTTCAGCATCAGTTTCAGAACATGATCCTCTCAAAAGAGACCGATGCTATACATTTTACAACCCAAAGTAAGGAATTAAATACATGGACCCTTCCAATCATCTCCACTCCAAACAAGGAACTGCAGCAACAAACCCCATTTTCTATTCTGCAAGGTCTTCTCTTGCACAATAGTTCATATAACTCTGACCCAGAGGAAAAAAACTCTGGTTGAAACTGAAATGAGATTTCTCATTAAGAAACTCAACTCTCAGCTGCATTTTAAAACAAACCTAATTTTGCCCCAAAGCTCAAAAGTACTCAAAAATTGAAAAATAAAAAAAAAAAATAAAAAAAATCTTCCAAATCACAGCATAAAAAGTTAACTTTTCAATTGTAGCTTGAAATTATAGTACTTTCTGAAACAAAATGGCTTGCTGCACAGTAATACCAGTGCATTAATTGTTTCATATTAAAGTTTCACAAGTAAGTTTTTAGAACATGTGTACCACAAGTTTTGTCTCAGTAGAAGAAAGAATAAGAATCTGTATTCTCTTTAATGAGATGAACAACCTGGAAGTCTTACCAGTTAATGCCATTCTCATTAGTCTGAAACAGTGACTCACAAACTCCAATCTCACAAAAATAAAACCTTTTTAATCTTTCAGGACCAACACATTCCGCTTTTTTTCACGTATCAAGTGTCTGAATTACCTGCAATTTTTACCACTGCTTACACTCATGCTTAGAATGGAAGACAAGGTGATTTAAACCTTCCCTAAGTCATATCAACTTCAAAGTTGCACCTAACCTCAAAATCAGATCAGCCTGCTCTAGAATTTTTATCCAGTTCACTTCTAAGATGTAGACTACCTAACAGTGTAGACAACCTGTTCCAGTGTCTTACTACCCTACAAAGAACTTTCTCACTACAAAGAAATTTCTTCCTAATATGCAACCAGAACTTCACTTGCAGTAACTCACATACACTGCTTTTTGTCCTATCTCTATGTACCAACAAGAGAAGTTTGGCTCCATTTTCTCTATCTGTCCTGAAGAGATCACAAGTTTCCCCCTTTATTAGCCTTTTCTTCTTAAAACTGAACAAATCAGTCCATGTTGTATGCACTTGTATATACCACTTGAGTCAAGTGCCACAGTCATGACAATCACAGAAATCAATGAGAGCCTCTCCCTTATCAGGGCTCCTTCAGGCTCCTGTTCTTGCTGACCCACTTCTCACTGGGTTGTGGTCACCATCCCTGAAGATCGCACCTGAAAGTCCTCCTCTGCTACATTACAGGAGACTGTTGGCAAAGATGCCATGAAGCTGGGTTCAGAAGCTTTCCTTCCAAAAATGGGTTGTGGTTTGGCTTACAGGCAGTGTAACCAAGGTAAGAGTAAACTGCTGCTAAACATGGTCTATCAAGGAATTACATGTGATTTCTCACGTTTTGGCCAAACAAAGGTGCAACCAGCACAAAAACATTCCAAAGAAAGACAATATTTACCAAAACCAGTGGATATTTATATGCACACATGATACAAACATACACATTCCCTTTCCTTCACAGGCAGCTCAGTTCAGCTGGAGCACAACAACTCCTGATTTCTAGTACCTGAGCCACCTAGTTGTACAGGTATTAATGGACCTAAAATTTCAACTGTAGAGTAACAATCTCATCAAATTTGTTATTTAGCTAATTCTGATGAAAGATGTAACAAGCTGATATTCACCAGTTGACATACAATAATATTTACAAAGAAAGTTTAACAGATCACTAATTTATAGGTAAAGTAGATGAAAGGCAATACTAGTTACTGAAGTGCCAGAATACTTCATTCATTATTTGTAGGTATTAACTGCTGATGGATTAATACAAAATCAGAGATATACATATGACTTCTCCTTGCTGAGACACTATTTATCCTTAGGATCACCTCTCAGGAACTTCATTTTTGCAGTACAGCAAAAGAATGCATTTTGAAAGAACATGTCCCAGTGAAATGTTCTCAGATGTTTCATCTTGTTAACCCTCTGACACCACAAAAACTTAAACACAGAGAGATGACAATTTTTCAAATACAATTTTTGTTCTGTTTTATAATATTACCTCCCCCTGTTCTGAAATTTTATATTCCAGAAGATCTTATTAAGAAGCAATTGAACACGAATATCCTTACATCTATGAAAAAGATTTATTACTTCAACTTTTTATTTTCTAAAGTAGCTGAGGAAACTCTTCTCAGAAACCTTGATTAAAAAAAAAAAAAACAACACAAAAAACACAAAACAGAAAAGCCCACAGCATGCAGAAATGAAGGCTGTCCAAAAAGATGCTCTTGCCACCTCCCCAGGATTACCAATAAAATTATCTTAGATATTCATCAGTAAGAGTTCTGCTGAAATATCACCATTCTAACCTTCAAACTGTTAACAGGGGTAGAAAAACCTAATTAAAACATTACCAAATCTTACCTGTCGAATTATACTTTTTACACAACGGATGGGAAGGCCTTGATAATTGGATTTGATTATCCATTTCAGGAGATGATGTCCAAGTACTTCGAAGACCATACATACATCTGGGATTTAATTAAGGTTAATTTCCAAATAAAATTGTTGAGGAGATCAACATAAATGTCTGTTTGCGTACTGGCTAAAGCAATCACCACCCTGTTAGAGGGAAAACACTTCCCCCCTAAAACGAGCAGAACACAGTGTATGTTTTGGTATAATATTTCAATTGTACGTGTCATATGTAAGAACAGTGCCCAAATGCAAAACAAATGAAACATTTTAATTATACATTTTAATTATACAAATCTTGTCAAGCACTTCCATATATTAACAGCAACATTAGGGTGAACAATGAAATAGGTAATTCTAGAAAATAATTATTTTTTGTTTTCTTTGAAGCAGTTAGAACTACTGATTTGGCTTATAATGTCTAGCTTCTAATAAACTTTCAATAATATTAATAGACTTTTAACACCAAAAGTCTGCAGCAACAGTGTTTTAGAAATTGAACCACACTAGAAATCTTTCTGATTAGGCTCAATTAAGAATCACTTGACAATAAAGACTCAAGTAGTAAGAGAATGGATCTCTTACCACCTACAGTGTTAACTGCAGAGAACAATGTCAATCACCAAAAAACTCAGGAACAAAAAAAATGCAGAACTCGGAAGCAACATGCAAGAAACACAATGCCAAAAAGTTTAATTTGACCCAGCATCTACTACTGGTCTGCAACACAGGCCAACAGAAGATGGTCAGGGAGAAGTATTAGGGGAAAAAATAATGTAGGAGCCTCCACTGATCTGCGGTTCAAGGGCTTCCTAAGATAGAGAATCTACACTTAATACACCTAGGTAGGTTATCTTTCCATTAAGAAAGTATTCAGATATTCAAGCTAATTTTAAGTTTTATCAGCCATAACATTCCCCCAAGACATTAATGATTTGACCAAGTTAATCCTCAGACATGAGCTGCAAATGACCTTGACATCCCTGGAAATCAGAAAGAATGTTAAAATCTTAACTACATGAACCTGTAACCTTGCAAAGAATAATGTAAAACAAATAACAGAAAATGAACTGACAGATACTGCAGGAAAATCTCAATGGATGAAATCAGACTGTATCTCAAGAGACCATTCATAAAGAACTACACACTGTTAGGGGAGAAATCTTACCTAACTTCTAATCAAGTTAGTAAGTTTTACTAACTAGAGTCACAGCAATGATCTTAAGAGTCATGGTCTTAACTGCTGTCAAAATGAGATTTACTTTGTTTATCAGTTTATCATTTACATTCTTCTCAAGTACCTACCTATATGCATAAAGCTAACTTAAGTTTTGAAATCTACATCCCTTATGCCGGAGTTAGATCAAAGTTAAAAGGTCTCAAGACTGGTCAAAGCACATTGTGAAGGATGGTAACATTTTGATTGTTGCTACCTTTCACCTCCCTTCATGTTCCTTAATTCCTGTATTAAAGGAGACAGTGAATAGTCATTTCCCAACCATATCAATCAAATCTACTCAGAATATTATAAAGCTCTGTTCCATGCAGAAAAGGAAACAGTCTTGGTTACTTTACCACATAAGCACCCTATGAACAGAAGTCATTAGCAGAGCACACAGCCATCAAAAAGGATGAGCAGAGCACAAGAGCCCTGCACGGCTTATTAACCTAGCCCACACAGTGAAGTTGCAATGCTACAGCAACACAACAGATTTCAGAAAGGCAAGACACTGCAGCATTCAGAGATGAAATTTAGGACACCCGCCCACAGCCCTTCAGACCGCTGCTGCTGCAAACTGTCCAATGCAGATTCCTGTCATTCCTTGCACTTAGGGAAGTGTTAAGCCTTGCCAGTAACCAGAAGAGAAATGGGTGCAGGGAAGTGAATAGCTGAAAGGCAAAAAGAGGGCACCAAGTAGGAAGATGCAAGGAGACAAGGCAGAGGCAGGCAAAGAGAGGAGGGACACAAGAAAGAGAAGTGATGTCTACCTGAAAAAAAAGATGGCGACATCTTTCTGGGAGGACTCAGACAAACTCAAGGCAGTGCTCAGCACTGGGCAGAAGACACATAAGAGGCTCAGTGTTTACAGTAGGTATTCAAAAAAGTTGCCCGCTTTACTATTCTGACCTGAAAAACATCAATTGTCAGCCAGACTGCCCACTACAAAGTGTTTGGGAAAAGCTGTGCATTAACTGTTGGGAAACCAGCCTCACATGCCCCAGGATCTTCCTACAGCACCAACATCCTGACAGATGAGTATGTCCAAAAAGTCCTCCATCAAAAATAAACCCGAAGCCCACCCAGCAGACATGCCTATTCTGAAACACTGTGAAGCAGTTTGAGAAATATCTGAAAGGGGGAAATTGAGCAGAGCAGCAAAGGTGAGAGCAAACATAACATGAATCAGCTGACAGGCTTAAGTACTTAAAACTGTTCTTTCTTGACTAAAAGCTTACCAGTAGGTATCTATCTATCTATAAATGCACATTACAGAAGCACTTAAGAGTTTAGATGAGGGTTAGACACTAGTTAAATGAAATAAAGTTCTGGTACCAACATAGAACACTTCTGGGAGGTATCTCAGATGCTTCTGGATTGGCAGCATTTATGCTTTATGTCATGTAATTAATGCTGTATATTCTTTGGAGGTAATTTTATTATAATTATTATAATGTCCGATTGTGTCAGGAATGTTTCCTTCCTTATCATTTTACTTGTCTCTCCAAATACTTGTTTCATTATGTGGTTATCTGAATATTTTATTTAAAAAACACTACACTCAAATAAACATTTATTAAGGCTCTAATAAATATCCAGTGCAGACAAACATAATAACCTACACTTACTGAAAACACCAAAGTGCCCAAGTTTGGGAATTCTGTTATTTCCTGGAAAAAAAAGAAAATAAAAAATCATAATTGCAATCTTTTTAAAATGCTCAAGTAGTTAAAAAAATTATCAGCCTAGCATAGCACAAGACACACTGTTAAAATCCCTTTGTATATAAACACTTCTTACATCTCCTATGAGAAAGATGACACAGTGCAGGCCAATGACTCTGCACGTTCCCAGCTCGGTGCTACACAGCTCTTGACAAGTTTCCCTGTCTGGAAGCTCCACAACATTTTGTGGTATTAGCCATCCAAAGGATTCACCCACCTCTCTTCTGTCTTGCTTTAAATTTTAAATGTATTCCATAACCAATGATCTAGCCTCTATGAAGCATATGTTGGTTTAATTTACAGTCAAGGAACAGATATTTAGTGACTTGCCCAGAGGAAGCTGGAAACAGCAGAGCATGGAAAAACTCTCCAATTCCTGTATTTCTCTCAACCTGTTTAACTCAGTAACACTAACGTAGCACTAACAGGGTATTTTTAAAATGGAAACAAATAGCAGCAAAACATTATAGTCAGTTACCTGCTCCCTCCCAAAAGAACCTGCACCAAAGATTATTTTCCTAGAAGACAAAAAGGAGTTGGTCAAATCATCAGTGCAACAAACTGCTGCTCAAATTGGCAATGCAACTCAGGATGCACAAGCTGCTCACAAGAAAACTCAAAGCATAAGATACTTGATCCCATATTTTCACTGCTGGTTAGGACTTTGACAGACTTCCAGCTGTAATTTCAATTTGAGTGCAGTGTCAACCCATCCTGTCTGCTGTACCTTTCTGAAAAATGTACTTCTCAGTAAGGCAGGAACATCTGCCTTCCACATAAAACAACTTGTGTACTGTCAGAGTTTTCAACATGAAAGTAAAACTGCAATAAAATAAATCAACATCAGCTGTCCGGATGGTAACACAAAGCTATCTGAACCCTTATTTTTCACTAGTACGTTGTCTCTTTTGGCTCTGTCAACTTAAGTGTCGTATTTCAAAAGATAAAGTTTGGATATGCTTACAAAATATTATCACCAACAAAATTTACTCTCCATACTTAGGAATGGCTCTCACCTTTATACAGACTCATACATAATTGTGAATCTTAGTAATATTTTAAGAATGTTATTGGGAAACTGCTCTGTTAAACAGATTAAAAGTTATTTCTATGTGTAACTATGAATGCATTTTCTTATTCCCTATTTCATATTAGAAAACAGCAAGTAAAAATTTCTGATTTCTAAAAATAACTTTGATTATCCCTCAATTGTACAGCTGTCAGCTAAAGACCTGAAGTGCTTTGGTTGCATTATTTCTTCGTGAACAGTTATACAAAATAGATATATCTATAAAATACTTCTTAATAAGCATCTCAGCTCAGTTCAAACATTAAAACATGTTTTTTTGTAGCACAACAGCTACAAGAAACCCTCACCAGGGTTCTTTGCCTTACTGTGTTAAGCAATTTCCTTGATCACAAACCATTTATATTCAGATTGACATGACTATTGGCAACTGTATGGTTTATTTTAATATGACGATAAAACCTAGGCAATAAGCAGACTACACTAACTTCACCTACACTTAAGCACATTTCTACCACAGCTGGCAGCTGACAACTGAAGCAACCAGGAAACAAATCTAAATGGGACAAAGGGAAAGCAGTTAAGATGCCATTCTGTAACTGAGGATACTTGTCCCCAC
This sequence comes from Pezoporus wallicus, assembly GCF_028554395.1. NCBI lineage: Eukaryota > Metazoa > Chordata > Aves > Psittaciformes > Psittacidae > Pezoporus > Pezoporus wallicus. Next base: position 1,125,459 of record NW_026640165.1, read on the forward strand.
ACTCTCGTAATTTATGCCAAGAGACAGATGGATAAGATGAAAACTGCCTGCATTCTTCTCCCTGAAAGGATGCTTTCTAGCAGGCATTCACATTTACTGACAGTAACTTCTTAGAGGATGAGAGTAGATGAAAAGCACCTTAACCTGATCTGCTGAAGACTGAAGGCCCATCACCAAAGTCAACCCAGTGTTAAGCTCTTTAGAGCAGGAACTGATTAATTGTCTGGTAGTATGAAACCATGAACAGTGAGGTCTGTTATTAGGGCTCCAAGTATACACATAAATACCAGCTGTAACAGTAAATGAAAGCACAGCAATATAATAAGCTGCTAAAATATCTCATATAATTAGCAATGAAAACTCACTTTAGCTCAACTCTGAATCCAAATGCTTTCAAAGACACAAATTTTTTCCTGAGAACAATATTCCATCACATTTTACTGTGTCTCTCCTTTCCTAACACTCCCTCCCTTCCTTTTTTTAAGACAGCATTTGAAGATGAGGATGATCAGGGGACTGGAGCACCTCCCGTACGAAGATAGGCTGAGAAAGTTGGGGCTGTTCAGCCTGCAGAAGAGAAGGCTGCGTGGAGACCTCATAGCAGTATCTGAAGGGGGCCTACAGGGATGCTGGAGAGGGACTCTTCATTAGAGACTGTAGTGACAGGACAAGGGGTAATGGGTTAAAACTTAAACAGGGAAAGTTTAGATTGGATATAAGGAAGGAAATTCTTTCCTGTTATGGGTGGTGAGGCACTGGAATGGGTTGCCCAGGGAGGCTGTGAATGCTCCATCCCTGGCGGTGTTCAAGACCAGGTTGGACAAGGCCTTGGGTGATACGGTTTAGCGTGAGGTGTCCTTGCCCACGGCAGGGGGGTTGGAACTAGATGATCTTAACGTCCTTTCCAACCCTAACTATTCTATGATTCTATGATTCTAAGATAAAGCTTTAAAATCTTCGCCAAAAAAAGAGGCTAACACCTGGACTAAAGAAGCTCATACAAACAAGAGAAGAATCTCCATGACCTCACACTTCCCACAAGAAAACACAAACCAGCTTCTTCACAACACTGACACTTTTCTCTCTTTATCAGCGTAAAGCAAAACATATTTCCTATAAGCCCCAGTTATTACAAACCTTTTCAGTAAAACTCCAATTTTTACACAACCTATCTCTAGTTCTAGCAGAACATGACAGGATTCATGAGAATTTTCTTTTTTGCAGCGTGTTTAGAAAAGCTAAGCTGCTTTCACTCCAGTGACTGCATTACACACTGGACTACCCTTTGCATCTAGGTTAATGCATATTTAAAGTAATACTAACTAGAAAAAAAGCCAAACTAAATGCTTACTTATGTCAGCAGATCAGTTTTAATGAAGATGCCATGTTTTCAAAAGGATACGAATTCCATTCATTCCAGAAATTTTGAAGTCATCAATCAGCTGCACAACCATATCCTTGTTGGGATCATTAGGGTCACTTTCACGAACCTAAACCAAGAATGGAAACACTGACATTTTCGGGTAAAAATCACTTTAAAATACTAGCTAGTTAGCTTTTCACATGAAGTTAAACACTATTTTGGAGCTTCAGAAATCACAGCAACAAATAACGCAGATATGTAGGAAAAAATACGTAAAAAGAGTTTAAAAACAATATTCTGCTCCATTTTAAATTATTTTTTCTGCTATTACTGATACTGAGCACTGGATTGCATGGGTGGTACTTACACATTTGAGCAACTTTATTTCATCCAAGGCTGTTTCTGTATAATGTTGGGCACTTTTGACAACTTTCATTGCAACAAACCTTTTCCCCCTTGAAAAGAACAAAAATATTTTCAACACATGCTTTGAACTAAAATAGACATACTTCAAAGCCTGGGAAATTTTGAATAAACTATTTCTTAACCTAATATATTCTGACAGAAAAAACTGACATTACAATTAAAACCAGCTTCTATCAATACTCTGTTAACAGTCTGATATATTGAATATTCTGTCCCCTTGATGCTAATGCCTTTAAAAGAAGAATTTGGTTACATATTTTATCATTCAGTCACGGTTTATTTTTCCATTTAAAACAATTAAAAACAGTAGCTCACATCTGCATTTTCAGGACAACATGCAAACAACATGCAAACAACATTCAATAAGCAAAGCTAATTTGTCAAAGAAAACAGATACATACTTATTTCTGAGAGCTTTTGTAAGCTAAACCCTTAACCAAGTGCAAAATAAGACTGCAGACATCTTTCTCCATGAAAAGATAGCAAACATTCACAAAACTTTATCATGCATGCAAAACAAAAGATACTCCAAACAAAATAATGTATAAAGTTTTCTTACTGCATATCCCAGCATAGCCAGACTGTAGAGAAGTGTCCCCATCCTAACTTCCTAATAACATGGTACCGGCCGTTGAAAAGATCACCAATTTTCACCGGATGATAGCCTCCTTTCATGAAAAAATGAGAATAATATTCAGAAAGCAAACAGTATTTCCCAGGTTTTCAAGTAATTCTTGTAGTATAAATCTTTCTCTTCAAATTGTCCTGTACTATAAATAGGGTATCTAAAGAGTATTTTACTCCAATGTTAAAAATCTATCTTACTTGGCCTGAAGGGAAAAAACTCATGTCCTGTAACTAGTGTAGTTTATTCACCCTTCTCTCTTATGGCTTTTATTTACGGTAAAATTACCATCTGTTCTCTATTTCCCCAGGCTTATCTTCCACTTCACAGAGAGTACAGGAAAGATCTACATTATTTCTTTTATCATATTTGAAGCTTCTCCAGTCAACATACTTTGGATGATTGTAGAATCCTAACAGAGATTGTTTTAATTCCCATTTGCTTTCTACTAATAAAGGCAGCAATAAAATACCTCCTGAGAAAATGTTAAGAACAATGCAGACTTTACTGATGCTCTTCTGCTTGGCTCCCGACCCATAGCAGCAATGCATTTTTCTCATTTCTGAGGTTTTTACAGTGAGGAAGAAGAGAGAGCAGGCAGCTATGGACTTTGTCTGAACTGCTTTTTAATTAATGAAGTTTGCAGTCCTAACTTACACCACTACACAGGTCCTCAAAGCCCCATTTGGCAGAAAGGCCAATGGGACAGAGCAGGCTGGAGGCTCAGGTTTCCAGGCAGCGTGAGAAGGTGTAACGATGCTTTTTGTTTCCTTTGTATTTTAAGAGGCATTCTTTCTCCCAGTCAAATACAGGCAAGTCAGTGATCACACAAGATTATTATTATTCAGACCTTAACACACGAACAACAACCACCACAATTTTGCCTAAAGTGCACACAAATCTCAGGCTGCACCATGCAACCTTCCAGGACATTGCCCAGCAGCAGACTCCGAGCAGCTGTCAAGGAATCACTTGACTCCTTCTGGCCCTTCACAATGTCTCATGCCCAACTGTCCTCTGGCAGGATCCTCAGTTATTGACTATTCCACTTAAAATCAGGAAAACCTCAAGACTACTTTCTCTAAGTTCCTATATTTGTTTTTAAATCCCCTGAAAATCTTGTGAGAACTGGTGCTGAGTTAAGACAACAATGTGAACTTTTCATTTCCTTGGATTTAAAACAGGGGCTCTGCTCTTACCTCCTTTTTATCTGTGGAACAGCAAAATCAAATCTGGATATATTTATATCCTTTCTTTGCTAGTAACATCTTTTGCCTTAACAGAAGAGTTTATTTGTAAACTTTTCTCAAAGGCTTCCAGAGCAGATTAATAAATTTAAAACAATTGTGCAACAGAATTATAAAGATTACATATTCAACAGAATGACAAAGCTTAATATACTGCTTTCAATGTTGGCATGTATAAACTTAAACTCAAACACACAGAGCTTCAACATTTGTATGTTAAGGTGTGACTTCAAGTTTAGCAGACACTCGCTGGTTTGATCACATCCTCAAATACAAGCTGACCCATCTGACACACTGCAGCCGCCCAAGCTCTGGCACGTAATACCCCTGGCAGAGACCCAAACAGCTTGCGCCAGAGCAGCAAGGGAGCAGCACTCACAAGTATGTCTCTCGACAGGGGCCAGTCTGAACCAAGTGACAGCAACAAATAATTCCAGATGGGCAGGCCAAGTCTCAGCTACATACAGCGCTGGCTTCACACACTTCCCTGCCCCGCTGCCTCCAGGTTTATACCACCACAGAGGGTAGAGCATGCTCACAGGCACAGAAATGAGTCTGATGTGCACAGGTAGCATGGACAGACACAGGGTGCGGTCTCAGCTCACTCAACCAAACGTAAGGAGCTGAAGTTCCATCTTTGCCATGACTATTTTGCACAAGAATAACCTTTGCACCTTTAACCCAAGAGAGTTATACACTATCACACACAGTATTTCATTTTACAAATCACTAGGTATACAGACACCACCATTTTCAGTTAAAAAAGAGCAAAGGAAAGAAGGCCCTAGTTCAGGAGCAGAACATGGCATTAGAGGAGGACGAACACATACAGACCCAGGTTAGGGCCTAATCCCAGGACTCCCCGCCACCACCGGAAAGGAAATGTTCATGCAAAGCTGTCAGGACAACCCACCTAGGAACCTAAAAAGGTATCTTCATTTCCACTGCTGAATTGTGTCAACCTAAGAATGCGTTAACATTGGAAAGCAAGGAGTTCCCACTTGGCAAAGAAAGAAAACAAATCGGTTGTGGAACACCCAACCAGATTTACACTTCCAGAAAGCACTGGGGACATGGACTTATGGAGAGTAAGTGCTGACTATTCTGATGTCCACTTCGTTTGCAACAAGAAACTGTATCAGCCATGTAATAAGCCTACATCTACTGCATCTTCATTATTAGAGAAATCTTGCTGAATGCACACATACAAATCCACACTGATAGAAACATTAAAAAACAAAACTAAATTTTAATTTGTCTATTTAACTGTCTTTGCAGTAACAGTTGATGAAAATATTTTAAAAAATGGATAAATAAAATCATATTTTAAGACAGCTTTTAAATGGCTTAAACCAACAACAACAAAATTATACTCTTTGGTAAATTATTTCCATAAAGCTCTACTCATCAGAATGAAGTGATGGATGTAAGTGGAAGTTACAGAACATACAGCAATTCCATTACTTAAAGGTTTGTATTTGTGAAATGAATCAAGTCAGGTGACCTGACAGCTAGAACTACATGGAACACTTCCACGTAATTCATTATAGCAGTATCATTTCTTCCAATTTGATTTTTGTCCTGCAGGTATCATTGCATGAGAACAGTGAGAAGCATGAAATGTTACTCTCTCTGTATCTCCTTTGCAAACAGATATGATTAAAAAACCTGAAATGTATTTAACACCCAGTTTTAACACCTCTCTATGGTTTGCAAACAGATTTTAAAATTCAACAATTCAAATATTTCTGAAATGTTTTATAATTTCCCTAAACATTTAGTTCTACTCAATCATTCCTTTGCAGTTATACGGCTTCAGATGTATAGAAAAACACTCATAGTTCATGCAGCCTTCTGCACTGTCAGAATGGTGTAAGTGGGCCTTCAGGTACATAGAAGAATGTCCAGAAGTAAATTTCTGCACTAAACAAAATATCTGCCTTTTTTTGATAACATGTTAACAGTGTAACACTCAACAACGAAGAATTTAAATACAGGTAGATGTATGCCTCCTTAAATAGCGGAGGTAAACAAGTGCCTTATAAGGCTGCCTCTCTGCAGATAGCTTTTGGCCTACTTGTGCTTCAAAGGGTCAAAAATCAGAAAATTGGGGTAGTTTCTTCCCATCAGAGGCAGGACAGAAAACACCCTACAGAGGAAATCCAAGACACCAAAGCCAAGTTAATAAACTGGGGGTTGATAGAGTTATTTTAGTAAAATGTACGTACTGCAAGAATAACAATACTATATATGTACAAGCCATGTTATTTTGGTCCCTATAGCATGCCATAACTAATTATAGCAATACATGAGCGTATGTACAGATACCAACAGCAGCAGCATAATCTCTGAGTATATACATGGGCACAAGACACTTTATAAGCCATGACAGGTGCAGTTTTGGCAATAATCGATCACTATTTCTGTGCATATTACTCGCTGATTATTCACATCCGCAACACATTCATTTACAGGTTGTGAACCAGCAGGTAACAACACTTAATTTCAACATATTTTAAAAACTGGCGTCATCCTACAAGAAATGTAATTATTTAAGTTCTGTATAATACAGGAAGTATTTCTAAACAGTCATAACAAGAAAATATCTATGCAAAATTAATGGGTTGAGAAGAACAATATCGGTATTTGAAAATATACAATGTATAAGTGGCACTGCTGATAACATAACAAAAAAATCCTTGTGCTATTCACTGCAGCACACACAAAAAAGTGTCTCTCACTGCTAGACAGTGCAACGTGCACTCAAGAAAGAGGGTCAGAAAAATGAGATCATTATTCCTAAATGTCTTCTGAATGTATTGGTAATTGTAGCTGGCTAGTTCTATGTTTGTACAGGGAATTATTCCCTTTGTGAACTGGATGAATGGGAGACATCTCCAGGGCCAAGGATGATGATCAGAGAAGCAAAGAATCCCAATTACATCCATGACACAACTGGCTCTTAGAAAAATCTCCAAGTGTTTCAAAGCTTTTCAGAAAAGAAGAGAAACTACCTTCACTGTCTAAGTATCCCTCAACAAACCACGCAGCTGGACTTTTAGTATTTCCATTCCTTAAACAAAGATTTGACCAGCATTTAATGTAAATTCAATGACACCCACAGAAGTCATTTCACAGATTTAAACAGGCCCTGGAGGAAGTCCCAGGGAACAGGGGGTTAGTCTGTGCTTTACACATATGGCTGTTAGCTGTCTCTTTCACATCGGATGCTAATTCAAATTAATCCAATTTCCTGATTAAAAATACTATTATGACTATGTGCTAACCACCATGTAACGTGGTGAAGATGTGAGCCCAGCACATAGGAATTTATCCTTAAAATGTAAAAAAGAAAATCAGTAACAGAAATGCCCAAACACTGGGAAGTACAGTTAACTGGCAAAATGTTGGATTAATTAAAAAATTAATTATATACCACCTCCTCAAAATTGCCCTCCTATGAAACTTCAAGCTGGAGTTGAGAAGAAATGAAGTATTTCTGTGCCTAACTCAGATATCTGGGAGACTGTCATTTTGGAGATAGTATGAGGAAGACAAGAGGCACTCCAGTAATAAATTATAATTTTCAAATATTTATCTCCCACTCTGTAAATACAGATAAGGTTACCCAAACCACAGAAAACATATTTAAACTAATAAAATCTATTTCAAATTAATTGAAGTACTGTATCTAAAAGCCATCCCTGGGATTCTTTACCAAATAACTTATTCATTCTCCACACTGAATATAAAAAAGACAAACAGGATGTCTGTATCACCCCAGATCATCCCAATCTGACCATTTGAGTCAAGATTCTTATGGGACCTTTCCTTCAGCTCAACTCCAACATACTAAAAAGAAGGAAACATACTGACCAGTCTTACTGGAAAATTACAGCCAGAGAACAGGAAACTGAAGCAATAAATGCACTGCTTTTACAGAAACAAGTAATGGTTATGACATCAAAGTGAATCAAAGCTTGAGCCATCTTTAATATACTTTCATCAGTTCAATGCTTCAAGAGCAGAATCCAGAAGAACCTTTAAGCACACACAAGTACCCTTTAATTTTTCAGGAAATGTGCAAGTATTTTTAGTGCAAACATAGTTCATTTTAAAAGCACAGGGATCTCTCTATTGACCCGCTGTAGTCACAAAGATTCTAGTTAAGCAGGTAACACAAGCAGGCTGTAAACTCAGACTATTTTGTTGTTTGTTTTGTGATGTAGCTTCTCCAGATGGTAACATTGTGCAAGAGATACTGGAACACAGACAACAATGGACAGTTTGAAATTAAACGCAACTCTTACTTTAGGGAAGAAGTGAGGGCCTTGAAACGCTTAATCAAGGAAATACAGATGTTTACAAGTAAACAGATGTTTAAACCCTTAATCACTGATGGAATATGCTACAAATACTAAGAGTTATCTTAAGGAACAAACGTGTTGTGACAGAAGCACTTTTTTCTTTAATTAAAAAAAGTGCATGCTTTAGCAACATGTTTTTCTCTTCCCTGCTGCAGACTTCAACATTTAGTTTGAGTTTACTGCGTCATTTTCATGACTGGTACCTGTAAGCTGCTTAACTATTTGAAATATCACATATTAATAAAACTTCTTACACCAAACTGAAACAGTCACTTGAATGAAACAGTTAATTTTTTTTATGTAAGTACAGTATATTCTGCTCCTATGGGAACAGACTTGCAACTTCAGCAAAGACATGAAAACAAATTTAAGTACTGATCCTCCTGTACTGAAATTACGTCTTTTTACACATTTAATGATACTTAATACAAGCAGCTACAAAAACTAAAGAAATCAAAAGCTAAAACAAAGATGCAGAGAGCCTCAGACTATGCTGAGGACTGGGAAAGACAACGTGAAAAAGCAGTGTATAGCATCTTGGGCTGGTGCAGGTGAGAGAAGGGGAAAGAAGATACAGATGAAAAAATAAACGTAGTTGATGCTGTTAAAGGCATCAAGAGATTTTAGAACCACTTGAAACACCAGCTGAAGGACAAGGGGTAATGGGTTTCTTGTCTTGGTTTGGGTGCTTCTCTTACAACTAACATCAATCCAGAAAAGTTTCTTCTCTATTCTTACAGCTAGAACATCAAGAAGAAATCAGGGATGCAACATCTGTATCCTTATTGTAAACTGTATGAATAAGCTATGGCTAAGTGAAAAAGTAAAGCTGAAGAGACCTGTGCCTTTGGACCTGAAAAAAGCAGTTGTTTATAATTCTCGTATCAATAAATTCTATAGTTGAAGATCAGGTCTTTAAAAGCCACCCAAGAACTAGAGTTAAAATCTGCATGACAGTGCCTGCCCTTGTGGACGCTGCTGAATGTACACACCTTTACAGTAATCTGCGGGATCCTCTTGCTCCTCATCGTCAGAGCCCAAGATCTCCTCCTCTGGCTCTGGCGGGGTGGGCTCCGGCAGGGGTGGCGGAGGGGGTGGTGGTGGAGGTGGCGGTGCAGAGGGAACTTTCTGCTGAGGCTCTGGCCTGGAAACGAAGAGAGAATAACTGAGTAAAGAGCTTCCCCACAGGGTAACACAGACCTTCGTGGGGGTAGGAAAATGCCTGGGGAGATACTGGTCAAGCATGTCTCACTTAGGCTCCCACTGTCATCTTTCATATAACCTGTGGGAGGCATGGACAGAAAAGTACCTGACCAGACCAGAAGCAGGCTTCAGTGAATTTGGACTTAATCACTGAAACAGCTTATATTAAGTATTATAAATTTTAAAATATTATATTCAAAAGCATGTAATATTAAAAAGAGGCATATAATAGTGCATATAAAGCATAAAATATAAAACATAAAATCAGAAAAGCTTTTAGAATTCCCGATGAGCAAATGAGATGTTAAACCTGTCTTCTTGAGCATGACTGAGAAGAAGTATTTTTCAGAGAATACCAAGTTATTCAAAAGCTCCTGCCTGCCAGCTGAAGGAAGATCTCATTAATATACAGCAAGAAACAATCTTCTAGGGACACTGACACAAACCAGATGACTTAATGCACTTCTCATCTTTAGCTGCTGCTGAGACTATGAAAAGCTGTTATCAGTATAAAAAAAATAATACAAAAACAGCTATTAGGAAGTAAGAAAGAAGAATTAATCTTTCTAGGCAGCCTATAATGCATACCCAGAACACGCAGAGCTTGCTTTAATATGCACTAATTAAAAAAGCAGACCACCACCACAGAAACCCAACACTGTGTTTTTGTCTTGCGTCTCCTGTTTAGAAAGAAAACCAAAAAATGAAATATGTTTTATATCCTGTTATGTAAAAACGCTGTACTTGGTACTTCTAAACACTTTCAAACTACACACATTTTGAAATTCTGAGTATTTTCAATACCTATACAAATGAAATCCAGGGTTGATGCACACCTGTTTGTCAAATAATTAAGAAAGCCTTCCCCAAACAGGTTGATGCTGTTACTTTTCTGTATTTATCCTTCATACAAATAAATAACATATTCTTGCCAAATGATATATTTGCAAAATACATTTGCAAAAATAACTTTAAAACACTTCTGCCATCAAAAGCTGTTATAATTTGCATTTGTATCTACTTCAAAGCTAAGCTGTCTGAAAAATACCGTATTAACAGTATTCTGCCATTCATGTGATAAAAAAAACCAAAATCTGTCATTTGCTAATTTTTCAGCTCCTAAAATTTAGATTCAAGTGCTTTTCTGATCATGAGTAAAAACTGTGTTTAGGTTTATCCCACTCCTGTAGTCCTTTTCCTCACGATTCCCCACACCACCCCTTCTTCTTACACAATGCAACTATTCAAGCCAAACAGAGCAACTGGAGTCAAAGAGTACACAGTTGGTCAGAAACAAATACCACTGGCAGCACGCACCGCCTGGACAGCAGCTGCTGCTATGCCTCTGCTTGAAAGGACATCACTGAAAGCTGCATGCATACCAAATTTATCTGCCTGCTACCCCTTTCAGATAACAACATTCTTGCATTCATTGACTAAATGGTCACATTGAAAAAGGAATATCTGGAAATAATTTACTAATGGTTTAAGTTATGATGAGAAATCTACCCAAATAAATTCATTTATCTGATTTCTAACCACTTAAAGCTTAGGGCATACAGAAGAGAAAGAAGGAATCCATTTGCAGGATAAACAATAAATATGTTTGCATGTGCTCCCTCCTGCATAAATTATGCTCTTTTTTTTGCCTTTATCTTTCCTCTTGTTCCAAATAGATGTCTCATAGATGTCCCAATGTACAACAGATTGCACGCTGTGAGGAAAGTAAACAGATACAATAAATGGAAGGTACAGCACATCCTCTGATCAGCTCATCTTACTACACATTAATGGCCCTACAACAGCCTAATTTCATGGTGCCAGCAAGCTGATGGTCCCCATTCACGGTCTGATGTTGACAAAGCTTTAATCAAACAAATCATGGTACAAGGATCTACACTGCAAACCCTGAAACCTCATCTGCTGGGCAGAAGACTATTTTGGATACACAGATGAAGAACTATGAACACTTAAAAATTAACAATGCCAATGATGAACAGGGAAAATAAAGTACAGAAAACTAGCTTGCACTTCATTAATGTATCTGAAGCAGATACATAGATGTGCCAGGCAATACAGGCACATCCACCAGGGCTTAGACTCCTTTTGGACAGTACCATTATTTTACTTTGTTCTGATCACAGGTTTCCATGTTATTATTTTGGTCACATAAGGTGGCTAATATACAGAAAAATTAGTGCAGGTTAGGGCAATTCAAGTACACAGGTTCCAGGCTGAAAATCCATTGAAGTTGTACCAATTTTTCCTCTTGAGATAACAACTTGCTGTATTTCTTCACAAGATAAAACCAATACTTTAAAGAGAATTGGAAGCATTCCTGGCATTGAGATTCATATATTTTTTTCACTTGTTTTGAAATAAACATCAAGGAATACCAAGAATCTTCCTCCAGGAGAGGAAGTTGTACAACCCAAGATTAAAGAAAAACCAGTATTTGCATTTATTCCTAGGGAAACAGATTAAGAAACTAGAACTGCTTCTGAGTCTTTCTCAAGTTACTATATTTTATTTTTAAAAAGGCTTTCTCTTTTTTCCTGCCTCCAGTCCTAGCTGCAATTGGTATTCAGGAGCATTTTCTTATTGTCCTTTGTGGACATCAGGAGGGAAGGAAAGATATTTCCTTTATTTCCTTCTGGAGTTATTCATGATTTTATCTGTGAATAACAAAAAGCTGATTTAAACTGAGGAAGATCTTTGAACTGTCCTTTTAGCTTTGCTTGCACCTTCTGAAGTAATGAAATATTAGCACATGGAGAAGAGCGAAGGAAAGAAATTATGCTGAGTTACATCAGCCTGACTACTAATTCGGCATTGCTGTCTTATCTGGTTGGTTTGAGGGGTTTTTTTTGCTTCTGTTTCAGATTCTTCGCATTGTTCTTGGATTTCTTTCACTTTAACACTTCTGGGTTATAAGGAAAGATCAAATCTTCAGCACTTGACTTGGCCGCTTAACTTCTGCCTACAAACTGAGTAACTCATCCTGGCACCACAGATGCTTGCTCTTCTGCCAAAACAGTCTCACAGCGTAGAGGTAGCACGTCAGTTGATGAGAGAACTCCAGTTTTGCTATTTCTTAGTAGCCTTTTCATTGAATTGGTAAGATAAGCTATGATGAATGTTTCAACAATATATCCTTTCGTCATGAATGGCATGAACATGCACTTTATTCAGCTTAGATTTAATTTTTCCAGCCTAGAGTTTGTTAAAAAGTGAATTGTTTTTCCTTCAAAGTGGACTTTACAACATCTGTGGCATTAAGAAACCTGTGAGTAATAAACACATACGCTAGCCTCCATTTCCTTTTCAGAAACATAATTGTCTAAAAACTATCACAACAACTTATTCAACAGCTGCATTATTCCACGTTATTATTCTTATTTCCTGAAATGTCGTAAGCAACGATACACATTAGGTAACGCATGCAGAGGCATACACTAAATCTCTTTCTTTTCCCTGAAGTAATCATTTGGTTCTCTGTGGTGTACCACTATGAGGTTATTCATCACCCTCCAAGCATAAACACTCAATTAATAGAAGATGACACACCATTTCTAGACTCTGTCAGTAGGTATGCAGAGAACTGACCATCTCCACAGGCTACAATGACAAACCTTCTAACTGTATTGAAGGAAGTGTTGCAAACAATTAGCAACCACTAGCCAGGATGTTTTATTCTTTAATTACTCTCTCTTACAAAAACAAATTTAGGGTAGAGTCCAATCAAAATACAATGAAATCCTACTTTCAGCTTCATCTTAGTAAAAGACAAAAGAAAAGCTGAAGCATTTCTCCTCTAGATTGAACTTGAAGCAAAATACCTGAAACGCTGCATGGAGTCTTACAGAAAATCAGTTGCCCACTTTTAAGAAATGCAAAATTACTGACAACTTAATTTAACTGTTGTGCATCATGGACATGTTGCTCCATGGGGAGCATGGAGCATGTTCCACTGGGGAACAGCCAACACTGAAAGCAATCTCTGTAACATTAAACATGCTGGGACAATTATAGCACAAGAAATTCAGGAAGAAGCATTCGGGTTTTTTTTGTTGCTGATGTTGTGAGGTTCTTTGCTGTTCTTTTGTTCTAGGAAAGGTAAAACAAGAGCCACAAGGGTAATTAAAAACAAGAAATGCCTTCCATATGGGAAGCATGTGAACACAGCAGAACTCTTCAGCCAGGAAAACAGACAGTGGAGATCTGAAAAATCTTGACAGGCACAGAGAAAGTGAATAGGAAATGCCTGTTCACTGCCTCTCCCCACACAAACTGAGCCAATCGAAAGGAAAAAGAACATATATATTTGTGTAACATCCTGTTAAAAACTAAATCTCCACCTTCTTTTTCTCTTAGATATCATAGGTGAGAGAAGTTAGCTAAGTTCAAATAGGGCTCAGAAAAATTCATGGAAGAATCACTGATTGCTAATACCTACCTGCCTTTTACTTACAAAGCCTGTCAGCCTGAGATTGCTGGATTTGGGAAAGTATTCAATACATCTGAGCCCAGCCCTGCACTCTTCCCCAGGCAACTGTTCCTGGCCAGAGGGAATGCAGACCCACTCTGAGTCTGCTCTCATGCAGTCACTTCATCTTCAGACAATCCTTCCCCTTCCTCAATAAATTAATGACTTCTGTTACTAAAAACCAAAACAGACTTCAGGCCTCTTTATCCAAAAACCTCACATGCAAAACCATGGGTTTACTGTTGTTACAAAGTAATGGATAATAAGGCATTGCAAGCAAGACTGCTATCCAAACAAGATTACTTGAACAAATCCTCATGTTGTTCTCCATGGGGAACAGGCACACAGCAGGAGGATTCCTCCTCTATGAAGAGTGTATTGCAAGCATGGTAAACTACTGATTTTATTAAAGACTTAGGCAAACAGAACTTTACCCTGAATGCAGCTAAAACCTGTATCTAATTCTCCTTTAGGAAAGCACTGTCTCAGAAGGAAAACAGACTGAGTCAAATGGAAAAAAAAAAAAAAAAAATTGGAAGGAGGCAGAAATTGGTGGGGTTAAGCTAAGAACTACCTCAATCTGAGAGGAAACCAAAACTTTCCTTAAGATTTTCAGAGTAACACATCCAGAGAAATTTTCTTTTGCTAACAGAAAATGCAATTAAAAGGAAGTTAAATAACTCCTTCATATATTTAATAAAACCAAATTTAGAACAAACTGCATTCTAACAACATTACAAGCATCCTGACATGTCCACAGAGGCTCTTCGGGGAATTGCAGATTGAAGAGGGGAAAAAAAGGAGACAGGGGAGGGTAAACATCAGACAAAATGTGCTGTAAACCTCCTAAGAGATGTGAGCTGTACAAACTCCCCAAGTGGGCGTGGGTCCATCTGGAAGGAGATCCAGCTCAGCTTCCCTCCAGCTCCAGAAAGCAAAATCTTCCATGCTCCCAGGCAAGGCTCTCAGGTGATGCAGTTTGAAGTCTGAAATCTCTACACACAAGTTTCTTCTGGCTGTTACTAATTGCCTAAAGACTCTGCTATTTGAATCTCTTTCTTGTTTGTTCAAATGGTGTCTGCTCTACCATTTGAACTCTTGCCTGTTCTTCCTCACAAATGTTAATTTAGCTTACATAGGTGCCTTCTAACAGTGAGCTCTCTGAACTGGAAGCAGCCTTAAAGGCTTGCTAAATAAATACATACACACAAGCAACAAAAAACCAAGATACATCAAAACAACTCCAAAGTTCTTGCTCAAGGAACAAAATAATGTTGCATATGTCAAGTAAAATTTTATATTGGTTATAAATCTGAATAATTTTTATAGTTATGCTAATTTTTTTATAGTTTAATAATGTAATTATTTTTAATTATGCCAGAGGTCATCTCATTGTTTTCAGAAACAAAGTCTATAAATCCAGAAGGAAACAGGGCATAAGGAGACATGTTTTTAAAAAACTCCAATAAACTGTTAATGTGAAATCCCAGACACAGCTTTGTTTTTTACATGGAAAGTGCTATTTGTGCTTTTATACTGGCGCAAAACTGCACTGCAATTTCTAATTCCTGAAAATCCATGCATAAGAAGAAAGACTGCTGGCATGTCACAAGCATGAAACAGTGTCTACATCTGGTCATTATTTCACAAAATTATCATTCCTCCTGGGACTGTTAACATTCCTTCGAAAGATACCATCATGCCATCAAACATCAACAGAAGCTCCAGTGAAAGTCCTCCTGGAACACAGAAGGCTGAGACACGGTAGCTCCTCATACAAATAGCAGGACAGAGAATGAATTTTTCATTCCCATCCTGCTTACTAGCCTTTTGGAGGCAACCCTGGACGTCAGTGTATACCCAAAGTCAAAGTAAATTGCCACAGAACTCTGCCTTCTTCCGTTCAAAACAACAGGTACTATAAATAAATACCATCTGAGGCAGCTAGTACTGCAGTCTGAGCATGACAGCACCAGCCCAGCAGCAGAGTGATGGTGCACATTTGCACTCCTCATCACAGCACTGCTCCCTTGCTTCAGCGCTGGATCTAGCGATTACCCAGCCACAATTGATTATGAACCCATGAACTGGGCTCCGTTACTCTGCAGCCACATCAGAGGCAAGGTTAGCAGGACCAGCACATTGCCAACAGTAGAGGTGAGGAAAACGAGCAGCAGCCTACATTTATAATCACACATAACATGGAGCAGTAAGGTCTGCCAGGTTTGTAGATACCACAGGAGGTAGAAAGCTCTTTTGGCTTTGGCACGGAATTATACCAAGTTCCCAGAAATAATTGATTTCAAGCTCTGAAAGGCAGTCGCAAATGAGATTTTATTCTCATACACATACAATTCTGTTAGAATGCTCTTAAGACAGTGAGCCAGAAGCCAAATCTATTCAGGAAGCCTCAAGCTTAACTGAACTTGCCAAGGTATTTGTTTTCTTCTTCAAACTGTTTTTCTTGCACGGTTCTACTTCCCAGACCAATCACCTATTACAAACTTTCAGAGGCAGAAAAGGTCAACAGCTAAAAAAGAGAAAACAGATGTAGCTGGTAACAGAAAGAAAATACCTAGAGGTACACTTAGCAGCTTGCACTTCACCCATACTTCGAGTCACTGGTAAAGTGTTGTAAAGGGTGAGAAAGTTATAAAAAAGATAAAAGTTAAAAAATCCTAAGAGCCAAAGAGGAGAAACACAGATGTCCTAATTGTGGAATACGTACTGCTCAACGGAGAACAGAGTTCCTTGTATATGCATCCTAACATGTCAAAATGAAGCCTCTGCCTCAAGTCAGTCAGATAAGGAATATTGCTCTAGTGCAATGATAAAGACCTAATTAAAAACCAAGCCAGTCTCATAAACCACATATGAGGTTTTATCTTCTCCAACTGCCAACAAGAGTCCTTTCTCACACTACATGGCTCCCTCCTCCACCTCCCTGCATGCGCACCCGTACTTGTGACCCATCAGAAGACCTGACAGGAATCACTGGCACACGGTAACAGCACTAGCCAAGATCTGCTTTGACTTCTTTGTCCTCTCACTATGGGTGAGCTGTGTGATGGATTAGTTTTACTGGAATGACTCAGAGGTGTATAAATGGAAATTAGTTTTTGACTTTCTTTTTGGTATGTTACGTTGTAGTACTTAATTTCTCTCTCTTTGGCATGTTAAATTATAGTGTTTCTAGTCTTTCTATTAATAAGATATAATCAGAAAACACGCTGTTGTTTCTTCAGTACCTTCCAGTTGCCACTAGCAACAAATCTACAAGTTTTGAAGGGGAGGGGGAAGAAACACCCCTGCTCTCCAACAGCCTTATCTGCCCTTGGAAAAGTTAGCAGATTTAACTTAATTTAGCATCAAAACCCCTTAAGTCAACAATCCTTTGAAGTCAAAGATGAACTCAAAAATTAATTCATAACTAAATTATGAAACGTGGGATACAGTCTTTGTTTACCAGTACAAGCCAACAACTTCCTTAGAGTTAATACAAACATACATACACTACAAGGAAGTATATATCCAATTTACGTGTGTCAGAAACCATACGAAGACAACCACGATAACCTTAAGCAAAACGAGCAGGAGTAAATCAACAAATGCAGTCATTCTCATCCCTTCCTACCTATTTAACAGCTGAGTAAAAAAGATTTCATAGGAACACTGAAATTGTAACCCTTCCATTAACAGCAAATGCGGTCAGCAGCAGAGTACCTCTTGTTTCCCCTCCCAAAAAAGCATCCCGGTAAAACGCAATCCTGACTTCACATGATCATTTGCATGCAAAAAAAGCATTTTTCATCTCCACACTTAGTTAATGTTTGGAAGACCCATTCATCCTGTTAGTGCAAATGCCTCATGCTCTGGATTATGTCTGGAAACTCAATTCTACAGGTAATAGAAAGCAGCCAAGCCTTTTGGAAGGGACGAACACTGAGGGACATAACTAGTGGGAGGGTAAAGGAGTCTGAAGGAAGAAGGTTGCATGACTAAGAAATCAGAGGAGCCTTTCTGCCTGCAGCAAATACAAAGCACCACTCCAGTGATAAATTCCAAATAATACATTCTGAACGCCACCACTGGAACTCTATTGATACCAAGCTTCATCCCATTCACCTTGCTTTTGAGAAGCTGGAATGAGCTTTTTTACATGAACTCTTTAAATTAACAATCATAACTCCACTAACAGACTTTGTTACAAAATGAAGGACTGACCTCAAGTTCTTCTAACACCCCCACCCCAACTTCCAATGCCAGTGACATCTCCTCCATGTAACTTCACCAGAATTTTTACAAGTCTCTGCACAATTCCTACTAGCATTTTATGAAAGTACCTGTGTTTGCACTACAGTACCAGTAAATACTAAAATCAAGCTAAGCAAGAGCAACTTAAAACTTTTTACCTTAAATCTTAAATATAAGTTGCAAATATGCCTATCATTCAAAAACGTTTGCCGGTGTTCAACTGTAACTGGAATTCTTCCATTTGGGGTGTATGTGGCCATAAGTACAACGTAGGAAAAGCCTACTTTTGAGTTCCTCTATATATACTGCTCATTTACCTTAATTTAAGCATCCATTTTCATAACAGAAGTACATAAAAGCAGCACTGAGACTGCAAAGTCCAGCAGTAGTCAGAAGTGAGAAAATGGCAACGTTACGGACAAGCGTTTTTCACAAAAACTCATGCACCCAAATGCAGCTAAATAGCAGCTGGTTGTACATGTGATGTATTTTAACATACGGCCTCAAATACTTTTAGGGTTGTACCTGTACCTGGAGGCAACCAAAATTATAGCATCCATTCTTCTAGATCTAGTATTACTATAAGCAAGCACTTAATTTTGAAACCTGAACACTGACCATGGTTAAGCTAGGACCAAGAAATACGCTGCCACTAAGCACAAACACGGCATGTTTGCTGGTCTGCTTAGATCTGCACCCTGGCTTTGCTGAGCTGACTGCATATGCGAGACAGTTTTTGGAGCAGCAACTCCTAGAGGTGAAAAGGAATCAAGAATATGGTCACTCTTTAGTTCTGAATGACAGTCCGGAAGAAAATGGTTTTTCATGTGCAGCATGAGGACTTTCATACTGTAGTAAGACTGACTCAGTGAGGCCACCTTCATCTCCTTCTCAGTTAACAGACCATGTATTTCATGACCCTTTACTTGATCTTTTTGCCTTCTTGTCTTCGCAGAGGCAGTGGCAATTATTAAACATGAAACACTTTCTATTTGTATAATTATTTGACAAATTAACGTAGAAGAAAACTGTAACTTAAGTTCCTGTGGACTTCACTTTCCATACTTTTAAAGGCAAAATTAACAGATGATTGGATTCCTCCACATGCCATGCTGCCTATTCAACACCTCTTAATCCTTTATTCCATCAACCATTTGTCTTACGGGTTACACAGTATCACAGTATGCTAGAGATTGGAAGGAACCTCGAAAGATCATCTAGTCCAATCCCCCTGCCGGAGCAGGAACACCTAGATAATGTTACACAGGAATGTGTCCAGGCGGGTTTTGAATGCCTCCAGGGAAGGAGACTCCACAACCTCCCTGGGCAGCCTGTTCCAGTGTTCCGTCACCCTCACTGACAAGAAGTTTCTTCTCAAGTTTAAGTGGAACCTCTTGTGTTCCAGTTTGTACCCATTACCCCTTGTCCTATCATTGTTTGCCACTGAGTAGAGCCTGGCTCCATCCTCGTGACACTCCCCCTTTATATATTTATAGACACTGATAAGGTCACCCCTCAGTCTCCTCTTCTCCAAACTATAGAGACCCAGCTCCCTCAGTCTTTCCTCATAAGGGAGATGTTCCACTCCCTTAATCATCTTTGTTGCCCTGCGCTGGACTCTCTCCAGCAGCTCCCTGTCCTTCTTGAACTGAGGGGCCCAGAACTGGACACAATATTCCAGATGGGGTCTCACCAGGGCAGAGTAGAGGGGAAGGAGGACCTCTCTAGACCTGCTAACCATCCCCCTTCTAATACACCCCAGGATGCCATTGGCCTTCTTAGCCACAAGGGCACAGTGTTGGCTCATGGTCATCCTGTCGTCCACAGAATGGGTTGGAGAGCCCATTCTGGAACTCTCTTTTTTTGAAGCTTGCAAGTGACCTTTCACTGGAGTGGATCTTCACCAAGCAGCTGCCATTTCAGGAGAGTTATGGAAGTCACTTCAGCATTTGAGAGGCCTGTACAGCTGGTTCAACTGGCTTAGACGAGGCAGTTCTGGACACCAAATACTGTGACAGTTCCTGATGAGGTTTTCAGAATCTCATTTGTGTCAGCAAGCCTGAGAGTAAGGGTTATCAGACCATCTGACTCATCCCAGCCTTGGCGCGCTTTAACTTGCAGCATGGATGCTGGATGATTCACTTACTGGAATATTCCTATTTCTAACAGCAAGAGAGAGCCTCTTCCATGGCCGAAAAGCACTCAAGGAATCCCAGCTGTCGTGGTATCCCAGATGAACATTCTCCCTCCAGAGGATGCAACTGTAAATATGCACCTACCTCACAGAGTGAGATATTTCCATATCCTGTGCCCTACTAGAATACAGAATGCTGGGACTGAAGCTTCCCCTACCAGGTCAGTAAATTGTACACCTCAGGAAAGGAAGCTCATCTTGTTAAGGTAAATTCTGAACCCAGTTTACAACAGGAAGTGGACAGCAACTATTACCACCAGGAGGCTACAGTCTCCAATTCACCTCTTTCTTACCATGAATAACCCCATCTCAGGGTTTCTTGGGTCGGACAACGATGTCTGCACCTGGCCACTACACAGAGCCATTTGCAAAGCTGAAGAACTTTCTAATTCCAATTTCAGAAGTCAAACGTCCAGGATGATACTGACAGTAAAGGCCAGAAACACTGTGGTGCTGAGTCCTAATGACAGTAAAGGATGGCAACATCATGACTTCCAACCTACGATATACTACAACCAGAAGCTGAGGTCAAAGAAACATTTTAAGTTTACTGCTGCTGAAAATGGAAACACTAAGGTATTATGGTGGTAGCAAAGCTTCTGATCTGACTGGTGCTAAAACCAAGACACACTACATATGATTGCAATGTATTGCCTTGACTTTCACTAAGCTGAGTCAGTGCCAAAGCTACAGTCTACCCTGGCGCTGGCTCAGTTATCTGAAAAGCCTCAGAGAAGTCTTCAAGAAGCTATGTAGGCTATCTGCAGTAATAAGCAGAAAAGAGCTGAAGGGAACCCTAGAGATGAACCAGTGTTTCAAGAGATGAAGCTGAGAGGACCTGAGTGTACCAGACTCATTTTGCCTTATATACCTATAATTACTGCAGAGGCCAAGTGGTTTTCCTGCTCCTGAATAAAGGTGTGTATTTGCAGTCAGTACCACTGTGCACATGAGCTATCACTTAGAGCTTTGGTTTGGTAAACATCTCAAAAGATAACAGTTGAAACACATGCTGACTGCGGGATGGAAAGGAGATATTCCATTGCGAAGCGAGACATCTTTAAATCATCGGCATGACAAGGCAGCCAAGCCTTGGACAGCTGTAAAATGCCTTAAAGCTTACTCCTGATTGTGTGGGTGCCAGACACAGGGAAGAGGCTAATATTCCTCTGTGAACATTTTATCTACTTGGATTTCTATAAGAGTTCTAGTTAGGATAAATCAGTTCCCTTTAGACATTTGATGAATTCCTGCTAGGCAACACCTGATACAGAGTGTCTAGTGCTAGGGTTAGAACGATGATGATTCACTGAGATGAACAGAACCCTTCACACTTCTGAAGAATACTGCTTCCAGTTAGGTTTATCTTCATGGAAGGTTCTTACTGCTCAGAACATCCCACTTCACTTAGGTGGAGCAAGTACTTTGCAGTGTAGGAGGCACAGAGAAATGCAAACAGATGAGCAAAGCTTTGCCCTCATCCCATCAAAGATCAAAGAGAAACTTGGAACCCTGAGAAATCCCTTCTCTTAAACACTCCTGGTACCTAAGAGAAAATCTAGCATTTCTAGAAAGCTTCCCAATGCCTTTGAATTGTGCCTTCCTAATTTTTTCATTACTAACAACAGTAAATAACTGCCTGAAGTTCTTACCAATGTCGATTCTCTAGAAACATAACTCAAAGTATGAGCCTTTTCTTTTTTCTTTATCTTAAAACTTCACTTTCTTCACCTAACCACACATTACCTCATGTCCCAGTCTATCCCTATCAGCAATCTTCACAAGTACATGGAAGACAGTTTGTAAAACAATGTCCATAATTCTTCCAATTTCATGTGAATTCCCCTTAGGTATCTATCAGCCACAGCTATTTCTTGAACACATAAAGATTGTACCTAACACACAAATGGCAAGCAAAAATATAGAGAAGAGCAACTGCACAGAACTACTGGACAGTCTTTAGCAAGTAAGAGGCATTAAAGTCTTGACTTCACCATTCTCAGAGGGGGAAAAGGTAATACAGAGCTCTCCTTGTCCCTGTGATCATGCAAAAAGAAGAAAAAGGTATACTAAGTACCACTGAAAGATAACAGAGGGCTGAAAGAACAAAGAAGTGAGGATTATCTTTCAAAAACCCAGAGAAAACAAAGAAAACCAGAGGAACTGGACTGTTATATTAAAAAAAAAAAAAAAAACAAACAAAAACCCCCAAGATTTTTACAGAAGTCCTCAAAGACCCATGTGAAAATGATTTAAAATAGTTCAGCAGGTGAAAATGAGACTGGAAAGGCCAGGAGAGTTAGCCAAAACTCAGTCTATTTCCTCCCTATTTTGCCCCAGTACAAAACCTCCGTTGTCCTCAGAATAGGAGACTCCTTGCTATTTCCATGCAAACACAGCAGTAATAATTGTGTATGTATTTAACAGTGCTGTTCTGTAATGTTAGATAAAAACAAAAACTAATTTTCTATTGCAAACAGCAGTTTTCAATTTCCTTTGTTACTCTTTCAACGTATTTATAAAAAAACTGTTAAATGGTTTTGTGCATTGAAATGAATTTCCTACCTAAAAATGTAGGTCTGCATCTCTTCCCTTGCATAAAAATACCAACCACAGCACAGCATCAGCCTTTCTCCCAGTGCCACCACGTTGCCATGGAAACTGGCCCTGATTTCTAATGCCAATATAGTCTCCATGTAAGCAGGAAAAGAGCTTAAGTAATATTTATATAATATGCAAGAGAGCTCATATATACAGTGTTTATGATTTCATTGGAGGCCCCCAGACCAGCTCAGACTGTTTCTATCAGACATTCAAAGCATATTTATATTACGAGCCTCAAAATCACAGTGTAGGAAATACAGACATATGTGGAATTCATGGTATTCTTTTCTCCCTCTTGTTTTCAATCAAAAAGACAGACAAGCTCCACCCTTTGTAAGTAAATAAAATCATGTGTTCTTGAATTGTACTGTGAAAAAAAAACAGAATTTAAGTTATTCCTTTTAAGAGCAAGACAAGCCCTTTGCCTTAGCGTCAAAAAGCCGTGATAGAACACTATAAAGGCTTTTTTTGTAACAGATGTCAAAGCCAAGGAAAGCCAACCTAACCTTCAGTATTCCCCTTCTTTTAATAGGATGGAATGTCTGTCTTCTCTTCCTCTCCAGCCCCTTCAAATATATTTTATGTAAAAATACTGCCCTGCAATTCTGGTGGGGATTTTTTGGGGGGATGGTTCTGAAGACAAGCTGGGTATGCCCCTGCAGTCAGCCTTCACGAATCACAGAAGGGTTGAGGTTGATGAGACCTTTGGAGGTCCTCTTGGTCCAACCCCCCTGCTGTTCTCACAAGGCCACCTAGAGCCAGCTGCCCAGGACCACATCCAGACAGCTTATTTTGAGTATCTCCAAGGATAAAGTCTCCACCACCTCTCTGGGCAGCCAGCCTGTGCCAATGCTCAGCTTTCAACACCATGCATGAGATTAGGAGACACAATGAAACTTCTGAATGGCAAACAACTCACTGGTTGATGCCCAAGAAAACATCCCCGATGCCAAAGCAACTTTATTAGACAGCTTAGTGTAAAATGACAAAATACACAATAACTTTCAAGTCTATTTAAAGAGATTCTTACACAGAGAAGACAAAAAAATGAAGTCTAATTTCCCTCACCTCAGACCTTCTCAAAACACTTTTTCAAAGGCAAGAAGTTCTGAAAAAGAACTACCGGTCTTAAGTATTTGGGGGGGTTTGTCTGAAAGAATTTCTGAAGAGAAGTATGACAGTGAGAGATGGAGCCAGATACACACACACTCTCTCTCTCTACAAGTAGAGAGCCTGAGAAAGACTCTGTAAGTTAGGTTCAAATCCCTGACCTGCACAGTCTGAACTGTAATTTTTATTTCAAGTATCTGGAGTTCTTTCCTATGCTCTAAACCAATACCCAAAGTCTATTACCAGAGTGAGGTCTTGCCCTCTTTCTTACCTCAACCTTTCTTCTAAAAACACAGTTTTGGTACAAACATTAACTAGAATAGAAAAAAAATATTTGTATCAAGACATAAATCCCATGAGTGCAATAGGTTCTTTTAGGACAAATTACAGATCCACATAGGACAGTATCCTATATTCAGAAAAACAGCCCTGTGCAGATGTCCAAGTAAAAGCATAAGAGCAAGCTAAACACACAGGGATCCTTCCTCCCCTAAGCAGTCCTTTGGTCTCCCACAGAGGGCAGCTCAGAAGCCAGCAGGTGGGATTCTGATGCCTTTAGTATCTCCCTCCTGATGTTTATTCCACAAATCTATCCAGTTCCCCTCTGAGTATATGGAAGCTTCCAACATCCACATAGAATGGTATGAAATTCTACAGCATAATGACACCTTTTCCAAAGGATCATATTCTTGTGTTTGTTCTGTACCTGCCATCTCATAATTCCAACTAACATCCTCTGATTATTGTACTGAAAGTGCATGCGAACACTCATTCTGCAGTCGCCCTCTCCCTGGCACACAATTTAAGAGACATCCACTGTATCCCCCTCTGCCATCTGTTTTTCAGCCTTGAAGAGTCCTACTCAATTTTGTCTTTCCTCACAGGAAAGCTGCTTCACAATTCCAGATCCTCCCCCCTTCTCTCTTCCCCAAACACCGTCATGCTGTACCCTTGGTATGCAATATTCCATAGTTGATGTGTGACGGGTTTGTATTTGGCATAATGGCATCTGGACTACTGTGCTGTCTCTTCTTTGTTCCTAATCCTGAATTTATCTTTTTTAATCACTATTGAACACAAAGCTGATACTTTTATGAAATCTCTATTTCAATGGTAGTTCCCTAAATAATGATTATTACCTCAGAATCCATTATTTTATATAAAAGTTATGATTGTTTTTTAATGTGTATCACTTCAACATTTATCTAAGGTGGATCTCATTTGCTGTTTTGACATCCAAAATGCTAGTATGAATACAGTGAACTAGGCTTGATGGAGGTTTGGGACCAAAAGTCACCAAAATAAAAAGAAATGCATATGCTTTCACTTGATCACACAACCAAAACGAGCTTCTTTGTATCTTCTGGAAAACAAAAAGCTAGTTTCTGATTGCAGGTTTTTTCTCAGTTTTAACATCCTAAGTCTATGACTAGAGCATATAACTGTGACTCCCCAGAACTGAACTGCCTAATTATTTTCTAATGAGAGTGTGATTATGGTATGAGTTACTGCATCTTTGAATAGAAGTAGATTAATCAGTGGCTCTAAAAGGAAATGGTATTTCCTTTTAAAATATCATTTTACATAAAAATAATTATGTACCTCATGAAATTTAATGAGATTTTAGAACTGTAGAGACCCAAAATTAAAAATATTTACTGAAGTCATACACAAGGACTCTTGCTCTGCTTTAGTTAACATCAGACAGCCCTATAAAACATACTTAGCAAAGTGAGGCAGAAAAGACACATTCTTTAAGACAATTCTATCTTTGGCACAAAGATACTTCCCAGGTGTCACCTCTCTTGAAAAGAACATACACAATTTATCAATACAACTTGTGATTGGATCAATATGATTTGTATGATATTGCCTGATTGCATGATTTGTGTTACTTCAAAATAGCAATCATGTCCATAGAAATTCAAGTTTAAATAATAAATGTCATTGGCAGGAAGGAGTTATCAACATGAAAACACCAGGTACTCCAGACTAAACTAAAAGATAATGGTGTTCTCATCAGTACAATTCTGCAGCCATATGCCAGGAAGCTAAAATGTACCTATCTAATTTAGAAAGGTGAGAAGACTATTAGAAACCTAGTTCACTCCCTCTACAAAAGCAGGAAAAAAGGGGCGACTCACAGATTAGGTAAGTAGCAAAACTTGGTATTTAATTTCAGATGAATGGTGAGTGCTATATTAGTAACTGAAACACTTGATTAAAATAATGTTGCTTTCTATCAGTAGGGAAGAAGATTACAATTGAGAGATAGGGCTACTTAAATTTCATTGGTAACTAAATGTTCATGCTCCCAGAACATGAATAAAATGAACTGAACATGTTACAAAGTAGTTCTTATCAGAAAAACAACACTTCTGTGTGAACAGATGCAGTAAAAATATCATAGTGACAACACGTAAAGGTAAATTAAGAATCACTTTAAAATCAATTGCATGGACTTCATTGTTACCTATTTACAACAGCCTGAAATCAGCTCAGCCACTGCAGACCAGACAGGTCCAAGCTTAAAGCAGATTTTGGCTAAGCTGTCTAGATAATATAGTAGTTGCTTTGGGCAATTCATGAATCAGTAGAAATCTTCTATGTGTTTGTAGCAGGAAAATATATTTAAATGTTTATTAAATTTTAGAGTGTAGTATGTTTCATTTCATTATTATGATTGCATAGGAGATCTGGTCTTCCTAATGTTACCTATTACAACTGATAAAAATATATTCAGATAAAGACCCTACAAAATAGTAGCAGGCTGCAACTTAATCCGGCAACATGAAAGAATCCTTTTCCCTTCAGCTCTTTCTTTACAGACAAGTTGCTATTCTCCGAGATGCCTGTTATTTACCTATGTCTACCATTAAATAAAAAGTTTCCTTATGAATCATTAAAATCTGTAAAATTAATAAAGGAGCAATTCTAGTTTGAAAGGAGCTACTCATTTGAGCAAATGAGAACTCTAGTACTGAGTGAACTTTGTTCAGATAGTCTGACATTCCAGTAGGATCCTCGACTGTATCTTCCACAAAAGATGCATCTTCCACTGCACAGCATAAGGAATTTTAAGATTAACTGAGCAAAAGACTAAGATCATTGTAATAAATACAGAAATCTGACAAAATGAACAGGAATTAATCCTTAAGTGAAAACTGCTTTTTAAATGTAAAATATTAGTTTGCACTTAAATTCGATGGTAAACCTCAGGCACTTTGCTCTGACTGCTTTATTTTTCTTCCTGTCAGGTCTCACTGGAAATAGTGCCATGCTACCTGATAACGCTAACATACACTCAACTATATGTAGTGAAATGGTTTCCAAACATGATCTCCAATGACCACAAAACTACTGTTATAAAACAAGGTTTAAGCTCTGTGGGTTTGGTTGGTTGGCTTTGTGTTTGGTGTCTTGTTTCAATCTGCAGAGTAAAATACCAACCTATGCTAGGAAAAAGACAGCTGAGGGAAAACTTTCCTGTTCATGGCTTTGCTCACTGATAACTCCAGCCTCTCCAGACCCAACCTTTAAGCTGACATCTCAGCAAGAGCAGAAAACAGTCATCAGATATAAACAGGAAGACACATTCATTTATTTCCTGTATGTTTTCTGACTCTGCTAAGAAAAGTATTTAGATCAATTAAAGGAAAACACAGATGTCAGAAATGTGACTTAGTTCATGTTTTCTTGCCAGATTTTGAACTGCAACTGAGAACTGCAGTTACCACAGCCTCCACCCAATGAAAGGCTTTTGGTCCAAGAGTGGAGATCACAGCAAAAGGAGTAAATAACATATACAGATTTTGCCTCAGCTGAGAGGCAAAAACCCTTACATCATTTTGCCCTTTCAGGCTCCACCCCTCCTTTTTTTTTTGCTATTTAATTCAGGCATTTATCTATGGCAAGTGTTTAAGTCTTAGTGATGTGATACACCATACCCGTGAAAGTAAACCACAATCTTCCTAACACAGGAATTGTCAAGAATAGGTAAAAATTAAGTATTCCCTCTCCTTTTGCAAGGTAAAGGCTAGTTAAGTTACATAAACATTTGGTTTGCCGAACAGTGCGAAATGCAAAATAATTCACACAAGTTCAGGCAGTGGAACACCAGAAGCGAGGATGCAACAGGTGGGCTGTGACCAGGACCACAGGAGAGCAAACAGTGCCACTGTCACCAGAGGCAGGGGTCGTTGTTTGGCATCCTCTGCGGCACTATGGGTTCTCTGCTATTTAACAGCTGGAGAACAGACTGGTTCTTAAGATATCCAAAGCACCTTCCCCTTGCAGCATTCTTTCTCTTACTTCTCTTTTGCTCAGGTTAATGCTAGTGCCTATAACACCTTACCAGATACTCTCCTTGCATTTGCATCAGAGCATGCAAATCAAAAAGAAATCAAAGTAGTACGTTCCAAATGTGAGGTTCAAAGTAAGTCAGTAAACTCTAAACAGAGTGTAAATGTTTTAGGGAACATTTCCCACACTTTTCCAATATTTGCTGCATTTAATTATTTCTTATTTCTCAACAATGGCCCATGGAAGAGTAATTTGTAGAACATGGGTCTTAAAAGCATCAACAAGGTGGAAAGGAAGAGTCAGGATACAGTATCACTTCAGATAATGTAATGAAACAAAAACATCAGAATACACAAACATGCAAGCAATGGAGCACACACATGACACCAACAGATACTTCAAAAGAGACATCATTTCTTAGGAAGGAGTTTCTCTGAAATTTAAACTTAAATTTAAACCAAGCCAAGTGCAACGTCCTACACCTGGGTCGGAGCAATCCCAGGCACAGCTACAGGTTGGGCAAAGAAGAGATTCAGAGCAGCCCTGTGGAGAAGGACTTTGGGGTGTTGGTTGATGAGAAACTGAACATGAGTCAGCAATGTGCGCTTGCAGCCCAGAAACCAGCCACATCCTGGGCTGCATCAAAAGGAGCGTGACCAGCAGGTCGAAGGAGGTGATCCTGCCCCTCTACTCTGCTCTCATGAGACCTCACTTGGAGTATTGTGTGCAGTTCTGGTGTCCTCAACATAAAAAGGACATGGAACTGTTGGAACAAGTCCAGAGGAGGGCCATGAGGATGATCAGGGGACTGCAGCACCTCCCATATGAAGACAGGCTGAGAAAGTTGGGGCTGTTCAGCCTGGAGAAGGGTGAGGTGTCCCTGCCCTCACTCAACCCCTAGGGCGCTGGAACTAGATGATCTTAAGGTCATCTCCAACCCTAACTATTCTATGATTCTAAATGCAGTGGTCAGGCTGCGTATTTGTACAGGAATGGTTCTTTTGGAAAAATTGGAAATACTGGAAAAGTTACCTTGCTTGTTGTGCTGTGTTAATTCCCATGCTCTACTTACTGTAGTTTTCTTAATTCATTGAGGGGTTTTAGTACTATTATTCTTTAAAGAAAATCACAACTTGGATGCATGCACTTTCAGTGCTACATTAGACTACAGCCCAGAACGAGCTCAAACCACAGCATTCCCCTCCTCACAAGTGCACTGTAAACTGAGTCATCACCTGAAAGGCAGGTGCAGACTGCGCTGCCTCCATTGCCAGTGGCAGAGGAGCCAGGACCGGAGCCAGGGAAGAGGCAAGGCCAGCAAAGTCATACTTCTTTTTTAATGTAGAAGAGAGTATTGCTGTAGCAACATATGTGAAAGGACTTTCTAGATTAATTTTTTCCCCTTCAGCTTGTGACAGTTCTGCAAAGATAAATAACTAAGCATATGATTCCACTCCTAAAAAAGGTTTATAGATGTAGACTTAGAGAAACCCCTGTAATGCCTGCAATGCTCTGACGTTCTGCCTCATTGTGGGTTTAGTTTTGATGTTTGTTTTGCTGTTTGGGCTTTTTTAACTGGAATTACTCTGCTCTTTGAAAGACACTAGAAGGAATTCACTCGCAGGAAGAATCAATTCTGAACATTAACAGACTGCCTGAATTGTTAAACCCCCCCACATGGACCAAGCAACCTTCCTATGAAGCACACGGGTACTAGGAACACAACAGTTTTATTTAGCCTATAGCTGAAAACAGAACAACAGTTCTTCTGTCTGCTTCCTTCTTCTACCTGGGATCAAATAAAGATTAAGAACTATGCCCAAATGACCCACATAAATTTGCTTAATTTAAAATATCTGTCCTGGGTTCAGCAATAGCAGTCATTTTTCTCCTCCTTGGTAGCTGGTGCAGTGCAGTGTTTTGACTTTCGACTCAGGAACAGAGCTGATAACAATGATGCTTTGGTTTGGCCAAGGACTTTGTGAGCCTCATGCTCTGCCAGGGAGGAGGGGAAGCCAGGAGGAAGCAGAGACAGGACACCTGACCCAAGCTAGCCAAAGAGATATTCCATACCACAGCACATCATGCCCAGGATGTAACTGGGAGTTAGCTGGAAGGGCTGGTAGACTGCGGGGTTGGAGGAAGTATCCGTCAGTGCTTGGTCAGGTGGGGGGGGGGGGGGGGGGGGGGGGGTATCAGTCAGCTGGTGGTGAGATGCTGGTGGTGAGATGATGTATTCTCTTCCCTTGTTATTTCCTTTATCATTATTATTATTGGTCATAGCAGTAGTGATTTGTGTCATACCTTAGTTACTAAACTGTTCTTATCTCAACCCGTGGGAGTTGCATTCTTTTCGATTCTCTTCTCCGTCCCTCCGGGAGTAGGGAGAGGGCAAGAAGGGGGTGGGCGGGGAGTGAGTGAATGAGCTCTGACTGGCTTTAAACCACGACAGTTCTTTTTGGCAACCAACATGGGGCACGAAGGGGTTGAGATAACGACAGATCTGACTGGACTAATAGTCACTCGTCACAATGCTGATTCATTGGCTCTCAGAGTTGTTCCTCTTGATCTCACAGTTTCAGAATGTTGTAACTTACGTAGAGCCGGTATTTGCTGTGTTAGTGTTTATCAAGTGTGGGGCTTGGGCTAAGGTTCTTGTCTCACTGTACTTTATGGCAATGACTTGTAATACAGGTGGGCTCCAGCAACAGGGTGGGACAGACTTGTACCTGGCCATCCAGCTGCTCTTCACCTTCCTGGCCCTTTCCCTTGCCTTCATCTTCGTGAGGCCGCAGGGAGCCGAAGGGGAGTGGCCCCGGGAGCCAGCGGCTGCTGATGCGGCCTGGAAGAACGGCCCCGGGGACCAAGCGGTGGCGGGAGCGGGGCCAGAGGCCGCAAGGTGACGGCTGCCGGTGGAGGAGGTCAGGGCGGTTGAGGAGCAGAGGGAAGCAGCTGCCGAGCAGCGGGAGAAGACGATGGAGGAGCCGAACCCTGTGACGGCCGAGAGCATTCCCCGGAAGCCGCTCGCCGAGCCCCAGGAGGATGCAGGAGACCACGCAGCATTTCCCAGCAAGGCAGAGGAGGAAGAGCTGGACTCAGGAAAAGAGAAGCTGGGGGTGGGAGAGCCGGCAAGCATAGCAGCTACACCAGCCCCAGTGACAAGTACAGCAGCATCAACTGAGAGTTCTGAAGGTTTTGAATGGCCTTTGGGTACCCTTGGGACCTGCCTGTTGATTGTGATGGGAATCAGCATGTTGGCACACTCACAGACTGTGTTTTACCCACGACCATTTTGTCTGATCCTGAAATTTAAGCAGAGTCTGGTTTGGGTCTTATCTGGGGTTAGATGAGGATATAGGAGGACCAGAAGATTTTCCCCAAGGCTGGACAGCCATGAGTGGCAGGGTGTGTGGGACAGTATGAGCAATTATCTAGTCCACTGGGCCCCTCCAGTGCTTTGGAAGCATTGGAGATGGAAGGCAGCTGTATGGAGTCCCCAGCAACAAGCTGCAGAAACTGCTGATGGGGACAGTGAATTATTTTGAGCCTGGTGGGCCCATGACATTGAGGCCATCAGGGCAGAAATGCAACACAGAGATGGACTCTTGATCAAGGGGTGGACTTAGCAATGGAAACTATTGCCGAGGTTATTCACGAGAACAGTCACTCCTGTTCTGGAAGACTGTTACAAGACATGGAGCCTGACAGCATGGACCGGATGGACTCAGCAGCCTTATAGGGACTGGTCCATGAACTAAGATAAGAGTGCACTTAGATAACAGTGATGGTATATTGAAAAGGTGGGATCTGAGCATGACGTGAATGGTATGGAATAAGGGGCGGATAATGTCCTGGGTTCAGCAGTAGCAGTCATTTTTCTCCTCCTTGGTAGCTGGTGCAGTGCAGTGTTTTGACTTTCGACTCAGGAACAGAGCTGATAACAATGATGTTTTGGTTTGGCCAAGGACTTTGTGAGCCTCATGCTCTGCCAGGGAGGAGGGGAAGCCAGGAGGAAGCAGAGATAGGACACCTGACCCAAACTGACCAAAGAGGTATTCCATACCACAGCACGTCATGCCCAGGAGGTAACTGGGAGTTAGCCAGAAGGGCTGGGGACTGCGGGGTTGGAAGAAGTATCGGTCAGTGCTTGGTCAGGCTGGGGGGGGGGGGGGGGGGGTAGTTATCAGTCAGCTGGTGGTGAGATGATGTATTCTCTTCCCTTGTCATTTCCCTTATCATTATTATTATTGGTGGTAGCAGTAGTGATTTGCGTTATACCTTAGTTACTAAACCGTTCTTATCTTAACCCATGGGAGTTGCATTCTTTTCGATTCTCTTCTCCGTCCCTCTGGGAGTAGGGGGAGGGCAAGAAGGGGGGGGGGGGGGAGTGAGTGAAGGAGCTCTCCCTGGTTTTAAACCACGACAACGTCACAGAATTTTCACTGCATTTTGCTTTACTGTACACTTGCATGAGTAATGCTAATAATTCCATCTTTTACAAGCTAAAAGTAACTGTAAAAGCAATGAAAGGGACACTTAATATTTGTGTCATTAAGCACACTGCTGCATATAAGTGACTATAAAGACTGGACAAACTCCTCTGCAAGAAGTTAAATGCTGTCAAAAGAGAGCACGTGGCTATGTACAAAGTGTTTTTCCATATTTTCCCTCTAAATCAAAATATTGAAAATAAATCTGGAATGTAGGTCTTTGGAGGAACACAAAAAAATAAAATTTTAAATAGCAATTAACTTTAAAAAAAAATCTTTTCTTAAAAATGTACTCCTCAGATCCCATTTTTATAGTTCAATAACCAGCCCAAACCAAAGGAGGCCATGCTTCACAGAACTAGTCTCCCAAAATAAGCATGCAAAAAGGACAGTAGAATTTAAAATCCACTGCTGCAAGAGTGTATGAATAGAACAGCAAGTGACAGTTTTGTCAAACCAGCAGAACGTGCCCTCAATCCTTCGAGGACAGGGACTGTAGTTAAAACATGTTTGAATACAGGGACTAATCCACATCGAAAGCTTATAGATGCGGGTGCACTCTTCTGCCAACTTAACTTCAAAGGCCATGGTAGGCCATGCTTCAAAAAGACTCAAATCTAAACTGTAACACAAACAGCTCTCAACCTTTTATCTCCTTCACTTTTTTTCACCTAATCTAAAATCCTTTGGAAACACTGCAAATAATTAGCTAGCTAAAACTAGCTAATGAAACTAGCTAAAGAAAACTAGAATGAAAAAGCACTTTATGTAAACTTTAAATGGATAGTCAAACCTCAAAACCAAAACAAAGTCACCCAGCGTTTGTTATGGGACTCGGCCTTCTTTGGCAAGCATGACATGGTGGTATTAAAGCTGTAAAGGCCTAAAGATGTAAGGAAGTAAGGCTAACCAAGAACTGCAACAACCTGTTAATAAACCATCCTTGACACCCGGATTGAAAAACAGACTAGGACTGAGGATAAGAGCTTTTTTCACCAAGATTGACAGCAAAATGGTTCTTGTTAGAGCCGAGGAGAAAGCTCTGAGCCCAAGGACGTGTCTTCTAACTTGATTCAGTCTAATGAAAGTGTACAGTATTTGGTAATGTGATTTGCACAACAAAGTTATTTCAGAAAATCACTCTCCTGACGACAACCCTGCATCCACCCAGCCAATGGACTGAGCACTCAGATACAGTTCTAGCAACGGTCCTTCTGTACACACCCAACATTGAAATCTCTAGATAAAAGCTCACAGATTTCACTACACAGAATCACAGAATAGTTAGGGTTGGAAAGGACCTTAAGATCATCTAGTTCCAACAACCCTGCCATGGGGAGGGATGCCTCACACTAGACCATGTCACCCAAGGCTCTGTCCAACCCGGCCTTGAGCACCGCCAGGGATGGAGCATTCACAGCTTTCCTGGGCAACCCATTCCAATGCCTCACCACCCTCACAGTAAAGAACTTCTTCCTTATATCTAACCTGAACTTCCCCTGTTTAAGTTTGAACCCATTACCTCTTGTCCTGTCACTACAGTCCCTAGTGAAGAGTCCCTCTCCAGCATCCTTATAGGTCCCCTTCAGATATTGGAAGGCTGCTATGAGGTCTCCACGCAGCCTTCTCTTCTCCAGGCTGCACAGCCCCAACTTTCTCAGCCTATCTTCATACGGGAGGTGCTCCAGTCCCCTGATCATCCTCGTGGCCCTCCTCTGGACTTGTTCCAACAGTTCCATGTCCTTTTTATGTTGAGGACACCAGAACTGCACACAATACTCCAAGTGAGGTCTCACAAGAGCAGAGTAGAGGGGCAGGATCACCTCCTTCGACCTGCTGGTCACGCTCCTTTTGATGCAGCCCAGGACATGGCTGGTTTCTGGGCTGCAAGCGTACATTGCTGACTCATGTTCAGTTTCTCATCAACCAACACCCCAAAGTCCTTCTCTGCAGGGCTGCTCTGAAAACTTCCATCTCCGTTTCTCCATGAGGTGCCCTTCACCACTTCCTC
This sequence comes from Pezoporus wallicus, assembly GCF_028554395.1. Lineage (NCBI taxonomy): Eukaryota > Metazoa > Chordata > Aves > Psittaciformes > Psittacidae > Pezoporus > Pezoporus wallicus. The sequence continues at coordinate 1,160,141 of NW_026640165.1, forward strand.
AGTGACAATCGACCCAGAAAGATGTTCACTACAGGAACATCACTTCTGCAGGCTGTCTGCCATGCTTGTCACTGCCCTCAGGCTCAGCTCTGTTCCCTGCTCACCAGTACATCCACCAGCTTTCCGCAGGGTGGGATCTCCACATTCCTCTTTGGCACTGGGTACCAGGAATTTTGGAAGAGCACAGTATTTGTGAAGGTGCCTGAGTAGGTACACAGTGATGAGTACAGCCAGCTCTAGGCACAGCTATCCCTGGGTACGATGGTACAGCCTACCTGGGTTACGCGCTGAAAGCACAGTAAAGGGTGCTCACCGTACTGCACTCTGAAGTCCCTGCAAGTCCTGTCATTGCACCTCTACCTGTGCAAAGGGGTACCCACACTAAACGGTTTGCAAGGTTACATTACAGATACTAGCAGCCTTGTCAGCACAGTGAGGGAGCTTCCACAGATGCTGCCCTTGAACAGAAAAAGCCGAGGATTATGGATTCCTTCTCTTCTTAAATTAAGAAATGAGAGGAGAGAAACTACTGTAGCAAAGAAAATAAATGTAACATGAAGGCATCTGATTTAGACTCTCATTTTTCACTTAGATAAAAAAAATGTTCTGAAGAGAAACTGGATCATTGCATTTTCTGGCTGTGGATGAGTTACTGAATGCCTGTACACTAATATCCATCAAAGCCTGGAGCTGAAGTCACTTGTCAATATATCATGCTCTCTCCAAAATCAAAAGAGTTCTTGTTGAAGTAGAGCATCAGTTGCAAGGCCTGACAGTCAATGGGCTGACTTGGAGAGGAAGCTCTTTGTAACAACCCACTAGAACAGTCCATGTAAAAACTGAGCTAAAAATACCCTTGAATTTTGTGAGAAAAAGAGTCTAATGAAACACAGCGAATTAAAACATATTTTTATGAGGTGTTTTTTTTCCTCCCTTCTCGCAGAAGGAAGAAACTGCAGTCCAGAGTTACACAGCTTAGTACAGCATCCTAAATTGGAAGTTACACCCCCTGCCTTCAAAACTGCATACTGATCTGGCCAAGAACAATCTTACTCTTGAGCACTGCTCATGAGCTGCCATTCATATAAATGAAAAAGGCCAAGAAGCGGGTGTAATATTCAAGCAGCATGTGCTGCACGTACACAGCAATGAAAGGGAACTCTAATTCTTAGCAGACTACAAGAACTATTCACATCTATAAAAATCCAGACTTCAGAAAAATGGAAGTGACATGCAACACAAATATTTGCTTAATACTTATTTCTAGTTTCTAATTAGAACTGATTTTTGCACTTCTCCTATACCTTGACTTCCCTTTCCAAAAGAGAAGGAAAACAAGGAAGCACATAATTTATGTGTCTATTAAGTGTGAAGAAAGAGTGCAAGAGGCACAGCTGGCATCCACACAATTCCCAAAGTCAGAGACATGCCAAATAGCAAAGCACTGCACGGTGGTTTCTACACAACTTCACAGAGGCCTTCTTTTAGTTAGCTATGCTACATCTCATTTATGCATCTTTTAAACCCAGATTCCCAAATAAGCCTGGGCTCAAGAAAGCATCAATAAAGTTAAAACTTCACAGTTTTTTGAGATCCTGGTTTTGCCTTTACAGACTCTAAAACTGGTTGTGTTGCTACTATATTTTTTTAAGAAAGAAGGTATCAACAGTATTAAAAACATGTGAAGAAGATTTCAAGGATCTTTTATTTCTTGAACTTGACAGCAATCAATTTATTTTTTTTTGTTTAAGAAACTTTTTGAGGAGTTCCAAAAAAGATGAGAAAGTGGAATAAACCAACATTTTCCATGGAAAATATAATGAGATTGTCACTGATCTGAACAGTGTCAAAATTTCATGACTTATAAAACTGCCTTCTCAATTGCTACAAAAAAGGGAGAGGTGAAGCTTATTTTTATACAAGGGTGATTTTCAGCAGTTTATTGCTGAAGCTCTGGATAAACACATTATCATTGCACATGGCTCGTAGCTTTCAGTAAATTAATTAATGTGGAGGTGCAACCAAAATTTTATGGCAGTTCTGTGGCAAACAACATCAGAGTTAACTTGTGGGACTAGTCAGACTGCTGGGAGAGAGATGGAAACTAAGCTGGGAAATCATCACAGAGCTCTGAAGCAAGATGTAGGATTACATCCTTTAGTACTTTTGAAAACCTGTACATTCTCATTGTGGAATTTAAATATTTTTCTTGCTCATTCTTTCTCTCAACATTAAAGTACCATCCATGTTAGAAGATTCTGTAGGTGGCTAAAAGAAGTATGTGATTATGACTTTAGAGACACTCTGGATGATTAACCTAAGAATCAAGATGAGATGTGAGGTTTTATTCTGTTTTGTCCCCTCCACACCAGTTGATAAGGATTCAACAGCTCTGCCATTAAAACAGGGAGAACTACTAATGCACATGACTCATGCAACAAAACCTCCAGCAAAACAAAGAAGGTACCAGACTAGAAATTCTATTTAAAAGATACAGAAAAGCTGGATGAGACTATCGAAAACATTTTGGAGAGTAGGAGGGGAACAGTTCAGAACACCTTCATAACTTCTGTATATATTGAAAAATAAGGTGGAAGTTTACTTCTTCCTTATTCTGTACATGTGCAAATTAATAACATTGAGGGAGAAAAGTTATGGGCTCTTGCTTAGCACCTGAAATGACTTCACCTTCCTATTCACTGTTTCAAAATGGTCATCACAATAAAGGACTACTACAGAATTATTTTCTAGAAAAGGAACATGGAGTTTGTGATTTTCACTATATACTACTGATTGCTTCCTTATCTACAGACCTGAAATTTTATTCAGGGACCTACACTGACCAAGTTCTTTAAAAACTACCCATGACATTGCAACACTCAATACTGGTATGCGTGATTTAACCAGAGTTCTGCACAGCTGTTATCCTACCTGTAAAGAAACAATCAACAGTTGCATATTTTCATCCTCAAAAGAAGTATTTTTCTTCCCTGAAGACTTCAAAAACTATCAGTGCCAAGTTCATTAACACTCAGTAAGGGAAAGTCTAGATTTACATGAGCCATTTTCACATTATAACTCAATCTCCTCAAGCATAAAACTTATTTTGACAATCAATACCTCTAGCTACTTCTGAGTTCTGCCAGCAGAAGAATGGCCACATTGAGTCACATCAAAATTCTACCTAATCCATTATCCTATTTCTGCCAGTAACTCAAAGTGACCATCTTGGGAAGAGTACAGGAATGATCAAACACGTGGCAACAGCCCAACACTGAGCCAGTCTGCAACAATCTGCCATAGGGACTTCTTAGGCCGCAAATGGGATCTTTGTATTTAACAGTCTTCAGTGAAGTCTTCTATGAACTTAGTCACCTCTTGAACTGATGAAAATTTAACTTTAACATCCTGTGGCAAGGACTTCCACACACTTAGCTGCCCACATTTGAAGAATAATTTCCTTTTGTGTGTTCAGAAACTGCCTGCTTCCTGATAATACAGGAAGAAATGGTGAATTCTTATTTACTCTTTTCACGTCACTCACAGTTTTATAAATTCCATGTCACTTCCCTCAATCATTTATTATATTCTTTCTGAGATGGCAAGCAGGCACCAAGTGCCATAGTTAAGGCACAAGACACTGCTTATTTATCCACTGAGCACAATTCCTTTCTTGATAGTCCCTAACATTCTATTTACAGTCCTGTTACAGCAGTAAGCTGTGACTTCTGTGGATCCAGTACTCCTCCAATATCAATAATAACTGCATTAGATTCCATCACTAGTTTTAAAGGTTTTTTCTCCATGAGCTATGATTTACATTTTTAACACTTTTATGTATATTATCTCCTTCTTGTAGAATTCCTTCTGAATTTTTTCAGTAATCCCTCCATTTTACTATCCAGAGCAAATCAGCACAAATCAGTAGTAACATTACAACAGCAGGTCATGCTCCCTCCTCCATTTTTTTTTTCACCTGCCTCTAGCTGTACACTCCTCTGCTAAAATCAGGAAAATCATCCTCAAAGTAAATCAAACTGGTTAACATTTCTGTCTCACAGGTTAAGAACAGCACACAGAAGAGTTATGAGCAATACAGCTGTTGCAAGACAGGGCATGGAACAAACAACAGCAGAAGAATATGCACACTGGAGAGGAATAAGTCACCACCTTCCCTTCCTTATTTTTTTCAGTGGCAGGGACCTAATCTCCCCACTTCTTCCTATCCTAGGGCTGAGAGTGGATCTGCAGTTCAGTCACGAGTACAGAACCAACCTGATAGCCTGCTCCTGCCATGAGTCAGTCTCGCTCCTCTTGCTCATATAGCCATGATCATGCAGACCTGCCCTCTCCTTCCCATCAGCTCTAGCACTCCTTTATTCACTTCTTTTGGAGGTTGTTCTAGCAAGCAGAAAGGTAACAAGGAAGCTGCAAATGAGTGCAAATGTGGGGATAAGGTGATGGGGCCAAGACTGTGCAGAAGATGGACCAGTTATTTCAATGGTAAGGAGTTCTTGCATTTGCTGTTATTCAATATATCTTATGAGTGAAATTTGTTAGAATTATCTCCCTATGAACTGTCAGAGTAAAGCTTCACAATTAACTTAGGCTGATCTAAATTGATGCTTTCAGTGAGAGGGGCTGTCCTGCCTTCTGCTTATTTCCAGGCATTTCTTCAGCCTGCATTTGTGCTTCTGCTGCCATGTTACATAGCTCCCTAACCCATATGAAAACCTCTTCCCACGTTCTGTAGCAACTTTCAGGCTGATCAAACCTTGATCCAACTGATTGCATCAAAAGCACCAGTGCCAGCACTAGAGAAGAACAGAAACAGTAAGTCCTGGGGATAAGGTAAGACTTTAAATGTGGGCTCAAGCCACCAGCAGAACTGTGCTCTTGAAGTGTGTTTTCAGTATGAAGTATCTTCTCCATGAATTTTTACACAGAACCTTAAAAACTCTGCAGCAACACATACAGTAAAAACAGATTAAAAGATAAATACACATGGTTCATTATGGACTTCTCATGAAGAACAAAACCTTGAGGTTACAATAAGCCTGGGTGACTCACTCCATCATTTCTCCTATAATGATACTGAAACAATTACACTCACAAATCTTCTTATACTCTCAGTCTGTACAGTACAGATGTCCTTGTATTTAAAAACCGTTAGCATCCTACGTGGGTTTCAGCATCATCTTAACTAAGCCTTACTGACCTGATTATATTACATTTTATATTATAAAGTCTAATAAAGAAGAAACAAAACATTTTTAACAGATATTGACTTTAATAATGTAGCAAATCTATAAACTAGTGAAAATTTTATAAAGATGGGAATTATTTCTATTTTGAGCCGAGATAATTTTGCCAGAGGTAGAAAACTCTTACGTTTTACTGTATTAACAGGATTCCTTTGCCAGGTGTTGTCTGTATTCTCAGAATGAAACTGAATCATGCAATATTTTTAGTCACTGATATTTGAACTATGATTTCTCAGGTCCCTCCTGTTCCAGAAAAGAGCAAATGGCATTGCCCTTCTTAAGTCACCTTCTCAACGGCTCAGTGAATTGCAAATATTCTTTCCTATCTCCAAACAGGACTATCAACAAGGCGGCCCTCCTGCAGTTACTAAGCCTTAAATCAAACGCCATTTCTTTCCAGCATGATCTAGCTATGTACCGTTGTAACTTTAAAGCCTCAGCATCTTTTCTGCAATGAAAATACAACAAGTTTTGGGCACAGTGAATTCTAAACGGTCGTTACGGTCTATAACGGGTGCTTTCATGTTTCAAATGAGTCTTTGATGTTATTTAGAATCTCTAGCTCCTGGCTGATATAACCAGGCCACAGAAATGGGCAAAGACACACGTAAAATAATTTTCAAGGGCTTGGTTCTGGTCTGTTCCTCCCACCCCCACCTCCAGTTCACAAATCTTTTCTTTCAACGTTACCGTTGAACTAGGATCAGTATTCAGGAGAATTTTCTGCTCCAAGACTTCTAAAAAACCTACAGTATTGATTACAAATGGGAATACCTTTTCTCATTCGACAAATAACCATGCCACGCATGATATACTGTGTTATGCTGTGAATATATCATTACTTGACATGAATTATAACAGGATTGCCAACGCCTTGCTTTAGCAATAGCTTTAGTTTTAGACGTACAGAGGCAATCCACCACAGAAGGTGTGCTGTATATGCAACCTTCATAGGTGAAAATGCTAACTAGTAACATATCTACAGCTAAACTAAACTACTAATTGAAACCTCACTTTGCCCCCCTTCACTTTCAAGAACTAAGTCCCTGCTTTGGCAGACTGTAATTATTGTTCCCCCAATATGCCACACATCCCTGGAAAGTGAAGGTGGTGTTGCACCTTACACAATTTCCTTTCAATATCAACGCCTGCATTACCAAAACTTTCTCAAACAGAACCAGAATGCTTAAAAGCCTATTCAGTGCCACTGCTGTTAGGAAGAGCTCCTGAGACAAGAAATTACATGCCTTCTACCACACAGATTAATTGCTGATGATGGTCTATGAAATTGAAGAAAGATGCTGGATTAATTAATGCTGAAGAGAGACAGTAAAAACGGAACCCATCAAAATGCAAGGACAACCAGCTATCCTGGCCAATTCTGGAGAGCGGTGATAAAATGTCATGTTCATAATGTTCCTAACAGACACCCAGAATCCAGAAAAAAGGAAAAAATAAAACATCAACCCAAAAGTCTCAACTTTTACCCTCCAAAAATTGAAGGGATTGGGTGATAAGGCTCTGCAAGAACAAATGAGCCCGTGCTTTGTAACTGAGCTCTTCTTCCATGTGGGCTTTCAAGTAAAGGCTTTGTAATTTCTGAGTGGGAACCATATACCCAAGAACACTTGATTATTTTTCTTACTATAGTTTTATTTTAATGTATATTAAACCCAAAATATCCAGGCAGTATGTTAGTCTGAAGATCTCACTATCTAATTGTTAGGGTGAAAGACATGTCTACCTACGTAGCACATAGTCACAAGGATCATCAGGGGACTGGAGCACCTCCCATATGAAGACAGGCTGAGAAAGTTGGGGCTGCTCAGCCTGGAGAAGAGAAGGCTGCGTGGAGACCTCAGAGCAGCCTTCCAGTACCTGAAGGGGGCCTATAGGGATGCTGGAGAGGGACTCTTCACTAGGGACTGTAGTGACAGGACAAGAGGTAATGGGTTCAAACTTAAACAGGGGAAATTCAGGTTAGATATAAGGAAGAAGTTCTTTACTGTGAGGGTGGTGAGGCATTGGAATGGGGTGCTCAGGGAAGCTGTGAATGCTCCATCCCTGGCAGCGTTCAAGGCCGGGTTGGACAGAGCCTTGGGTGACATGGACTAGCGTGAGGCATCCCTGCCCGTGGCAGGGTTGTTGGAACTAGATGATCTTAAGGTCCTTTCCAACCCTAACTATTCTATGATTCTGTGATTCTATAGGCATTAGAAGAATTACTACATAACTTGGTAATGTTGCACCGAGTGCAGAGGGGAGAAAAGACCAGCCTAAGGGAAAAAGCTGTAGGAGGACCACTCAGTTGCAAAACTGTTAGGCTGAGATCAGCCCTTCTCACAGAACCATGCACAAGAGGTATTTATCCCTTGTATTTTGGGAAGCATAAGGAATCTGTGTAAGCTTGTCATGTCTTAGGTACTAAAATCTTGTTACAGAATTTGACAACTGGAAATCTAGGAAATATCCACCTAGAAGACAGCTGGGACAGTGTAAGATATCACTAGCTCTCCAGATACTTGTTTCTGCACCAAAAATCAGCTTTCCTGTAGGAAAGTAAACAGAAAAGTGAACTAATACTATACCCAGAATGAACCCATCTTTAATCCAGGTACTATCAGAGACTGATTCCCTAACAAGCCTGCACAGACCTGAGGACAGCAGCAGAGCTGCCGTATTAATCAAGCAGTCCTCACGCTCACCTGCTGAGCTCCTCATGGGCATGCAGACACACGCAGTGAGCACCCCCTAAAACCTTGAGAACATGTGGTATTTCCCATTGTAACATCAAAAATGCCAAGAGAGCACAACGTACGTGAAAAGGTAAAATCAAAGTATGTTAAAACCAGTAAAGAATCATCACAACCATGCCTTAATTTCTTCACTGACCCATTACCTCAGACATGACGTGGAGAAAAAAAAATGGCACTGGTTCCAAGAATTAACAAATTGGCCTCCAAGTTAAAGCAGTACAAACACAACAGCATTTGAGAATCACACACAGGCCTTTTGATTTGACTGTTGTAGGCTGGCATCATTTCAGACACAGCACAATCGGATCCTGAGGAAGAGTAGTGGCTCCTGGTGCTCTGCCTAAAACCCTAAGGCAATTCAAATACAGTTATTGGTGAGTCCTGGAGGGAGATAGATCAAGCTTTCCTCAGGCAAGCATGTTATAATCATCAACCTAGGTAAAAGCTAGATACCGGAGTACAAGATGGAGACAAGCACAGTCAGTGTGGGTGTGAATTAACACAGCTCACTGAAATCAAGAGTTATACCAGCCTCAGTCAGTAACTGTTTCCTTTAGCTAATGCTTCAGTGTTTGCCAACTGCAGCTATAACACCACTGGGGACAAGGATAAAAAATGTCAACAAAACAATGCTGAGGTGTTAAGACTGACTTACAGTGCAATAGAAGCCTAGGAGACCTTTTAAATTCAGCATCTTTTGTTAAAAAAAAAAGGCAATAAATACTCAACTAAGTCAAATACATAACAGATTTTTTTAAGGATGTGTTGCATTTACATGCGTCTATATTTATGCTTTATAGGAAACCATTAAACATCATTTCTCAAAAAACAAAAACTGGAAGGAGTGTGTATGTATGTGTGTGTGTGCGCGTGTGAAAATTCCTTCTCTTCAGGGTGTACAGACATAATGTCTTTCCACCGGTCACCTTTGTTTGGAAGAAACACATATACACATCTTTCACACTTCTTTAAGAAAAATCAAAACATTTGATAGAAAACTTTTAAATGGACAAATCACAATCATACAATCATACAATCAAAGAGATGTGAGCATCTCCTGTGAGTAAAACAGTTTCCCTTTTGTGCTTATATCATTAATGAACCTAAGTACCTCAGAACACCACCATCATCTTAATTACGTTTATGCATTCCCGTTGACAATGAGCTTGGACTGTTCTGAAGTACACAAATACAACAGTGTGCAACGGACTAAAACTGTTCTGCTTTTTTAAAAAACAAGATAAAGAAAGAACCCTAAACAATGCACACTATGAATTAAGCAAAACACAGTATGTTCAACAGATGACAGTAAAATTAAGCTAGTCTGGAATCGTAATGAACAATACCTAGACGTATTTGCTAAACTTGACTAGCATGAAGCCCATAAAACTAAAAAAAAAAAAAAAAGATACTGACAAAGGATATATTACAATAATAGAGATATTACTGTCTCCTCCTATATGTAACATTTGTTGCCCCTTAACATAAACAGTGCATTTCTCGATTTCTAGTAACTGCCTCTCCTCCCAAGATTTGCATTTTGCAGTCAAATCAACATACAAAATAAAAGCTGACTTACAGACTCTCAAGTTTTCACCTTCCCATCCAGCTGGTGATTCACCCATCAAAGCACCTCCACTGACACTTCGTCAACATCCTCCACACCTCAACACAACAGCAATTTCAATCCTCCTATCTGGCACAAGGAAGCTAGTCTGTATTCCATTGAAGCTCTAGCAATTTCTATTAGATGAAGTAACACTGTAATGAAAGCAGACTTTTGCATTACTGTGAAATTGTAAGATTGAATGCTAGCAGCAGTAATAAACCTGGAAAAAAACAGAAACTTTAAGACTTTCAATCTTCACTTATATTTTAAGTAACACAACTTTGATTTCCAACTCCAGAAGACTTGATTAAGGACTAGATTACTGGGGGGGGGGGGAAGAGGGAGAGATCTCAATACCTTCCCTCCTCTAATCAATTAAACCACTCACCATGATCCATTTACATTCGGCTTTATAAAACAACTTAGCACAGAGGAAAGAAAAAAAAACAGAACAGAATCTTTAGTTTATCATCTCAAAACTATTTATAAATAATATAAAATTTATTACAGTCAAAAGAAGAAACACCTTTCAGAAGCCCCAAAGCAGCCTGTGACTGAACTCTGCAGACTGAATATGAAAATCCTCAGTATCTTTTTCTAAGAATTCTGCATAATCCCACTTCCAAAAAAAAAAAAAAAAAAAAAAAAACACCCCAACAAAACCAAACCACTTTTACTTAGCAAGTATTATTTTCTTTCTTGAGTGCCTTCTAATTCTTCAGTATGTAGGTCATGCAGCAGGCTACCAGCACTACTTGAGAAGGTACAACAGGAGCTGCTGTACTGTAGCCTCTGATCCTCCTATCCAACCAAGGCAATAAACAGATCGACACAGGGCCACAAAACACACGTAGGTAGGACTAAAAAGGAAGGAGACAGCATTTTGGTTGACAGCACTGAATGCCCGCAGTACACACAACATAAATCACTGAGTTTTATATTTGTATAAAAATGGCTATACCCCCCTCATTATTATAATGTGCCTATCCCAACAAAAATGTAGTGCAGTGTGTTTTACAAGTAAATCCTTGTACCCCAGAATCCATGCTGACAATTAACTGCATTACACCCAGAATTAGTTTTTCACCATCTCTATGTTAAAAGTTCTCATTTCATTTGAAAGTAGAGCACTTTAAATATTAATTCCATATCCTCCTTTCTTTCCATAAAAAGTTTCACTGCCAAAATCCTATCAGTGAGCTACTCAATGAGCTGGGTGTTCCATTTTGGCTATAGTTTGGAGTAACTGCAGCTTGCATTCTATTTCTTCGAATGGACTGGTACCAACTTAAAAGACTCAAGTCACAGATAAAAATAACTTCATAGGCATTTAACTATGAAGAAATTGTTACAGTTTGCCCAGTTGTTACCTCACAGCAGCTTCCACTGAAACCAAAATGATGGGTTTGTTACTAGTGAATAAAGGTGAGACTGTCCCCAGAAAGGGAGTTTCTGTATTACCTGGCACATAACAAGTACATTAGTCAGGTGTGTTGAAGGAGTTATCACATCATTAATATAGTTCAGTAAAAAGCTTTTTCCATCACAATTAAGGCTAGGAAGTTATCATAAATAAATAAATAAGCAACACCCCCCACCCCACCCCCAACCCAAATCTTATGTTGGAATCTACTAAATGTTTACTAGGTAAAAGCATCAAATGCTTACTAGGAAAAGCATCAAAAATCAAGGTGCAGAAACAGGACAACATATACTTCTGAAATAGCCAGGACAGATGATGAACAACAATTAAATACCTCCTTTATCAATTACTTTTGTCCATCTGCCTACAGATCTGAGACCTTTCCTAGATGCAAACCAGCTGAACACCAAACACTAAAGTGAATTCTAGAAACAGCCAGAGGAAAAAGGAATTAGTGTTGTAAAGCTTACGAAGCCCCAGTTACTGTAAGAAGGGGAAATGAAAGCCACAGACACAGAACTGGACCAAACAGATGTTGTTCAGACAGGCTCTCTGGGTTTTTTTACAGGGTTTGACTTCATGGCTAATAAGAATAAACAGAACAGTAGCAAAGAAAAGCTACATACTCTCATGTGAATTTACCTAACTACTGAAAAAGGTGCCTTCAAGAGAAAAACATGACCAACTAGAAAAGCAACTAGTCTTAGGATTACAGTTTAAGTATAGAAGTCAGAAATACAAATTCCTGATGTAAGAAGGATTTTTTAAAAAAGAAAATTTTTTTTTTCTTACATCTAAATGGAGTTTACTGTATTTCAGTTTGTCCCTTCTGCCCCTCCTCTGGTGCTGCCCATCACTGAGAAATCAGTCTTCTTTACACCCACCCATCAGGTATTTATTTATGCACACTGGTAAGATCCCCAGGAACCTTCTTTTCGCCAAGCTGAACGATCCCAACTCTCCCAACCTCTCCTTGTATGATAGGGGCTCCAAGGCCTTCACCATTAAGCTTTGTGGTCCTGAAGTGGACCGACTCTGGTAGGTCCCTGTAGAGCTCTCCCATACTGGGGAGCCCAGCACTGGACACAACACTGTAGTGTGCCTCACCAGGCTTGAGCAGAGGGGAGGGATCACCTCCCTTGACTTGATGGGCAACGCTTTGCCCCATGTTTTATTGGCTCACGTTCAACATCCTGTCTACCAGGTCCTTTCCTGCAAAGCTCCTTTCCAGCTGGCTGGCCCCAGCCTGCACTGGTGCATGGGGTTACACCTGCCCAGGTGCAAGGACTTGGCATTTCCATGTGTTGAACTTCAGGAGGTTTGAAGTTTTCTCCAGCCTATTGAGGTCCCTCTGAATACCAGTCACAATCCTCTGGTGCATTAATCACTCCTGCTGGTTTTGCATCATGTGTAAACTTGCTGAGAGCGTGCTGTGCCTTACCAGCCAGGCCATTAACAAAGATATTCAACAGTACTGGCTCCAGTAAATGATGGCTTCAAGAGTACACCACTAGTGACTGACTACAGCCCTTCAAGCCAAACAGTTCAGCCAGATTTCAAACCACTTCACTGTCTACTTACCTAGGCCAGGCTTCCTTAGTTTGATAACCAAGTGGCAAATCTTGCTGCAGTCAAGATAAACAACAGACACTACTACTGTTTAATCAATGTTAAATACATCTTAAGCCTCTAACATTTTTGTCCTTCACTATATACTTGGACCATTTTTTGCTACATCACAACAAATCCTATTATTTCTTGCGAACTAATTATTACAAGCTGGTAACTGAATTATTATAAAAACTTCAAACATATATATACACACATTAGTAAGTGAAGTTCCACCATATTTTCATACCTCTAACTTTCACTTCACATAATCTTATCTCTTACAATGCATCAGTACTTTAATTTTCCAATAGCCACCACAAAATCAAAGGCAAGGGATAGCAAAGCAAACAGATGACAGAGGATTGTGAGCAGATAGTACATGAACACCTGAACACAAACAGGGACAAGAATGAGGACTGACTAGGAAGGCGGGGGGGGCGGGGGGAGGCAATAATGGGTGAAGGGAGGGAGGGTAAAGGGAAAGCTCTGGGATAAACTTCCTGTTGTACTTGCATATAAAAACTCCATTGCAATTCAATCTCAGATTACTTTCTGCAGGAACCAGCACACATATGAACTGCTAGTTGTAGAAAAAAAAGATGTTTTAGAAGCAGCTCAGAGAGCCAGGAAGTTGCAAGTCTCAGAAGCTTTCAGGAGTTAAGGAAGACAAAGTGTGAGCTCCAGCTGACTCATACAAGGCTAGACCAATGGAGCAGGGTGATGAAGCATCATGCGATAACCTAGTCAGGCTTCCCAGAGAAGAAAGGCAGTAATTTAGAAGGGGGGAAAAAACCCTCAAACATACAGGACAAATTAAATCTAAACATCCTTGTCCTAGAGAAGTCCAGTGAAGACCTGGCAGAAGCCCAGGAAGACTGATCCTAAAGCAGCTCACACCTGTCCATGAGAAATTCCTGACCAGAGCTATTTGCAGTAAAGGGCAGGAGTCTTCAGATGCCGCATGATGTGACCTGGGAACAAACTGTGAAGTCCAGAGAGGGAGTAAAGGTATTCTAGCATGCATAAAGACTTCTTTTGAAAGTTGTATTTTAGGTACAGCATTGTTATTCTTAAAAAAAAAAAAAAAAAATCCTGCCTGTGATCAAGCTGCTCTCTAAAGAATTCTGTACTTGGCTTCAATCAAGGGTGATGTTTGGGCTGAACACCCTACTTTTAGTCTACGTGAAAAAAAGGGAACATTGGGTCTTTTACACAACAGCTGTAAAAAATAAATAACTAAATAAATGGGAAAGAAAAACACTGTCCAAAACACACATTAAACCCAGTCAAACTGTGATGTGTGTGAAGAGTTAAGAATTTTATAAATAACAATCACAAAATTAAAGGAGTTGGGGGAAGCTGTTGTTATATGTACCTCTGTGTTTTAAGCAGGAAAAAAAAAAACAGCAAAAATGCTGTGTGATCTTAGAAGAGATAGTTGGGGGGGGGGAGGAGGAGTATGGGCGTTGGTTTTGGAGTTTTAAGGGTTTTTTTTAGTACAGTACTTGCCAGACAGGCAGACTTGAAAACATCAGCAATATAGCTGCTTGTTGCACTTGGTTTCTACTCTGCTCAAGCAAACAGAGCTCTGTTTACGCGCTTCATAAATAAACAGGACTGTACATACACACAAAAAAATCTCACAACCCTCAAATCACATAATCTATTTCTCTTCCTGAGAGAAGCAACTTGGCAAAGCCTCAAGTATTAGCTAGCTCTTGGGCTCTTATCTTAGAAATAATACATGCCAGGTTTTCTGAATGCAGATGTCAGATAGCCAAATATTGGCTATTACACATTGTGGGTCTGTGGGTTTTGCCTGCTTAGCTACCATGAAAAGGAATTGAGCAGTATCTTGATGCTTGCAGGTCAAATTAATGACTGGCCTCCTTGTCCACCCATGAAGACATTACTTCCCTTCTAAATAAGGACGTATGATTGGGTTTTGCCTTTTTTAAATCTGCCCAAGAAATACTCTTCCATTGCTATTACCAGACAGCTCTTTTCTGGACCAGAACACACAGAAGCAGGATGTCTAGTTGCTTTATGTTCCAGAACTCCTTACTACTATTATGCATCCCTGCACTATCTACCTCAAATGGGTTCTGCAACAAGCACAGAGGACAAGTTAAGCAAAGCAGCACTACTTGCTTGTGGTCATTGCTGAGCTTTGCCTCTGTTACATGTATGATCCTAACACCTCCAGAAGGTCTACATCAAAAGCAGAGTATATATTTAACACATTGTAAGGAGATACTTCACTTTTCCTTTCCAGAATACAGGTCTATAAACTGAATAGGAGTTTAGTAGCAGACAAAACTGCAATGCTAAATTTCCATAAGATTGTGAAGTAGCAGCAAAGGAATTGTGCATTTTGTATCCTCAGCAGATGTCAGTCTTTTGATTGCCCATGTCAGACCTAGATCCAGTTTTAGCAGATGCTACGTGGCCCCTGGGAGACCAGTGTCAAGTTATCTGATTAAAGGCTAATCATAACAGAGACATACCCAGCAAGGATCAGTGGAAAGTAGGTAGAGAAACCTGATGAGTGAAAATGGAGCACCTGAATCAGCTATTCCCAAGACCATCAATTAGTCCACACTCCTCCAAGCATGAAACCCACCAAGATGAGTAAAGGAGGAAACTCTCACCCCAGAAATACCTTGAAAACTAAAGTTTACTGCCTTAAGGAGTACAGGACTTATTATAGGATGTAGCAAGGAAGAACATTTGGGATTATGCAAAATTTATCATGGGATTGTGAGAATATGCAAGACATTATGAAATGTTTAAGGAAAAGCACCAGAGGTGGAGAGACAGGGATAAAGGTGGATGAAGAAGAAACAAGTATGAGAAAACAGCAGGAAAAAGGGACAAATGTGACAGGCTCAATGCAAATGGGAAGCTGGTCACTGCACTTGTCTGTCTTAGCCCTGCCCTTGATAAGAGTCTACCCTATATTGTCATTAAACCCCATTTCTGTCATCTTTGTGGATGTACTTTCTATTCCGAGTGTGTGTATGAACTCAAGCCAACTTCAAGCCAGACTGGCCAGCAAGTAGGTAAGAGGTCTAAGCACCAGCAATTGGAGTGAGAACACAGACCTCAGGGGTTCAAGGGTCTAGGTACCAACAACAGGGGAAGAAAACCAACGGGTCAAAGCTTCAGCAACTACCTAGACCATTTAGAACTAGGGGGACCTGTGTAGCATTTAAGTCAGTTTCTGTGAAAATTCCAGTAGAGAACATCCATCCTGAGGAGCTGGAAAGGAGGAAAAGGACTGGGCCTTCCGTGCAGGTCCTGAGTGCTCTGTGGGTGCCACTAAAAGCACCAGTTTGAGACTCTGTTGATCCATGTGGCCAGCTGCTGTATGGTAGCATGTTTACACACACACACTCTTATTGGGAATAAGTCTCACTGCTGGCTGGCCCTAGGGACACAGAACCACAGCAGCCTTGTGCTTAACTATTTAGCTGGGACAGCAGATATGCCTCTGGCACACACAGCCTCCACATCTGGCTACCTCTAACAATTGGCAGGGCTAAAAGGGCACACACCTTTAGCAAGTTTCTTAGCAAAGCTATAAGCTATCAGTAACACTTTTGAAGGTGAAGTGCATAAACCTGCCTTAGACTGGAGTTTGGGGTACTCTGTACTTGCCTAAGCCGTCCTGGTATCTGCTGGAACACACTCCACACAGTTTTGCTAAGACATCTGCTAAACCAATGAGTATTTAGAATCATAGAACCGTTAGGGTTGGAAAGGACCTTAAGATCATCTAGTTCCAACAACCCTGCCATGGGCAGGGACACCTAATGCTAAATCATATCCCCCAAGGCCTCGTCCAACCTGGTCTTGAACACTGCCAGGGATGGAGCATTCACAACCTCCCTGGGCAACCCACTCCAGTGCCTCACCACCCTAACAGGGAAGAATTTCCTTCTTATATCCAACCTAAACTTCCCCTGTTTAAGTTTTAACCCATTACCCCTTGTCCTGTCACTACAGTCCCTAATGAAGAGTCCCTCTCCAGCATCCCTATAGGCCCCCTTCAGATACTGGAAGGCTGCTCTGAGGTCTCCACGCAGCCTTCTCTTCTCCAGGCTGAACAGCCCCAACTTTCTCAGCCTGTCCTCATATGGGAGGTGCTCCAGTCCCCTGATCATCCTCGTGGCCCTTCTCTGGACTTGTTCCAACAGTTCCATGTCCTTTTTATGTTGAGGACACCAGAACTGCACACAATACTCCAGGTGAGGTCTCACAAGAGCAGAGCAGAGGGGCAGGATCACCTCCTTCAACTTGCTGGTCACACTCCTTTTAATGCAGCCCAGGATATGGTTGGCTTTCTGGGCTGCAAGCACACACCTGAAGCCAGCTCATGTTCATTTTCTCATCAACCAGCACCCCCAAGTCCTTCTCTGCAGGGCTGCTCTGAATCTCTTCTCTGCCCAACCTGCAGCTGTGCCTGGGATTGCTCCGAGCCAGGGGCAGGACCTTGCACTTGGCTTGGTTAAACCTCATGAGGTTGGCATCAGCCCACCTCACAAGCGTGTCAAGGTCCCTCTGGATGGCATTCCTTCCCTCCAGCGTATCAACCGAACCACACAGCTTGGTGTCATTGGC
This sequence comes from Pezoporus wallicus, assembly GCF_028554395.1. Lineage (NCBI taxonomy): Eukaryota > Metazoa > Chordata > Aves > Psittaciformes > Psittacidae > Pezoporus > Pezoporus wallicus. The sequence continues at coordinate 1,177,427 of NW_026640165.1, forward strand.
AAACTTGCTGAGGACGCACTCAATCCCACTGTCCATGTCAGCAACAAAGATGTTAAACAAGACTGGTCCCAACACCGATCCCTAAGGGACACCACTAGTTACTGGTCTCCAGCCGGACACTGAGCCACTGACCACAACTCTTTGCGTGCGGCCATCCAGCCAGTTCTTTATCCACCGAGTGGTCCATCCATCAAATTGATGTCTCTCCAATTTAGAGACAAGGATGTCATGTGGGACAGTGTTGAACGCTTTGCACAAGTCCAGGTAGATGACATCAACTCCTCTACCCCTGTCCATCAGTTCCGTAGCCCCATCATAGAAGGCCACCAAATTGGTCAGGCAGGATTTCCCCTTAGTGAAGCCATGCTGGCTGTCAACAAGCACCTTGTTGATTTTCATGTGCCTTAGCATGCCTTCCAGGAGACTCTGCTCCAAGATTTTGCCAGGCACAGAGGTGAGACTGACTGGTCTGTAATTCCCCAGGTCATCCATTTTCCCCTTCTTGAAAATGGGGGTTATATTTCCCTTTTTCCAGTCATCCGGAACTTCGCCTGACTGCCATGATTTCTCAAATATGATGGCCAGCGGCTTCGCAACTTCATTCCCCAGCTCCTTCAGGACCCACGGATGGATCTCATCAGGACCCATGGACTTGTGCACGTTCAGATTTTTAAGATGGTCTCTAATCAGTTCCTCTCCTACAGTGGGCCCAAGGTCTTCATTCTCACAGTCCCTGCATCTGCCTTTCAAGACTTGGGTGGTGTGGTCAGAGCCTATGCCAGTGAAGACTGAGGCAAAGAAATCATTCAGAACCTCAGCCTTCTCTAAATCCAGGGTAGCCAGTTCTCCCGAGAGCCTCCTGAGGGGGCCTACATTCTCCCTAGCCTGTTTTTTATTTGCTATGTACCTACAGAATCCCTTCCTGTTACCCTTAACATCCCTAGCCAAGTTTAATTCTAACTGAGCCTTAGCTTTCCTAACCTGGTCACTAGCTTCTCAGACAACATCCCTGTACTCTTCCCATGCCACCTGTCCTTGCTTCCACTTATTATAAGCCTCTTTTTTCAACTGAATTTTCCTCATGAGCTCCTTATCCATCCAAGGAGGTCTCCTGGCCCTCCTGCTGCACTTCTTTCTGGTTGGGATGCAACACTCCTGAGCTTGCTGCAGGTGATACTTGAATATCAACCAACAGTCTTGGGCCCCTCTGCCCTCTAGGGCTGTATCCCATGGAACCTTCCGAAGCAGGTTCCTGAAGAGGCCAAAGTCTGCTCTTTTGAAGTCCAGGGCAGTGAGCTTGCTGCACGCTCTTCTCACTGTCCTGAGGATCTCAAATTCAAGCATCTCATGATCGCTGCATCCAAGGCTGCCCTGGGGCGTCACATTTCCAATGAGCCCTTCCCTGTTGGTGAGCACGAGGTCAAGCACGGCACCTCTCCTGGTCGGCTCCTCTATTACTTGCAGAAGGAAGTTGCCTTCTACACAATCGAGGAACCTCCTGGGTTGCTTGTGCCGGGCTGTACCGTCCTTCCAACAGATGTCAGGGTGGTTGAAGTCACCCATGAGCACAAGGGCCTGCGAGCGTGAGGCTTTTCCTATCTGTCTATGGAGTGCTTCATCCACAGGTTCTCCGTGATCAGGCAGTCTGTAACAGATGCCCACAGTAATGTCTCCCATAGCTATATTCCCTTTAACCCCGACCCACAAACTCTCTGTGGACTGCTCACCTGTCTCCAGACAGAGTTGCATACTCTCCAGCCTATCCCTAACATAAAGGGCAACTCCCCCTCCCCGCCTGCCAGGCCTGTCTTTCCTAAACAGCCTGTAACCTTCCATTCCAACACTCCAGTCGCAGGAGCATCCCATCATTCTGTGATGCCTATTATATCATACCCCCATAAACGTGCACACATCTCTAATTCCTCGTTTGTATTTAAATGATAGTAAAAAAAAAAAAATTAGCATTCTCAGCCACCACTTTACTTCAACTGGATGTCTTCTGGGCTTTTAATAGCCCTTGAAACTCCTACGTGCTAAACACAGTTGAAAGGAATCTTAACTGGATCTTTACTGTCCACTTCCTTTTCAAGACAGGAATCAACTGTATACCGCTACAACAGAAGAGTAACACAAATAAGGTAAAAATACAGATGAAACAAAGTAGATATTTAATATGTTCCTGCAATTTAATATACAAGTTTGCCTTGGGGAAACTTGTAAACAGATTTCCACCAAGAGCAACAGTACCTTTGACTACTAGTGGTCTGCAAAAGAATTCCGGCACTCTCTGGCAGCACGCTATAGCCAGAGTCCCCAAAGAAGAGGGCCTATGCTAATTCATCATCTCAGTAATGCACCCACAGATATCAAGAGTACCTTCGAGAAAGGGGAAGACTTTTTCCTCGATCACCAGTAATAAAGTTCGGCATTCTTTCACTTCTGTTGTGAAACTAAGCGTTCTGAGGAAGGCTCTATCTTTTTTCATTTGGCTTTCTAGACTGATGCTCTAAAACATTAATTACCGGGGAAGAAGCCAAGTGAGACTTCAAACCAAGTATATAAAGACTGTTTGTACTCTTAGTCATACTGTATTAGAAATGAAATGTTTTAACTGACAAAAATGTACTTCTGAATCACTGTGGTTGATCATTTTTTTCGTATCTCTTAGGGAGGTCTTGGTCCAAAGCTGCATTACTGTCTTCTTGGAAGCAGCCACTGCTCATATCTATGACACCAAGCAGCAGTGGAAATTCCTGATTCTTCTCACATATGCAACAGGAGCCATCAGAAAGGCTTTACACTGTCACACTGGGGATGACAAAGCACCACGTTGAGGAAACCACCACGTGGTCTCCCTGTGGGTAAGGTAATCCTTTTACAGAGGCAGTAGAGCTAATTCCAAACATCTTCCATTCCAGTTCATAGCATGGAATAAACAGAGGTTGGTACATCTGTTTGGTATGTGGGCATGGCAGAAACTGAATGCTTTTGTGGGAAGTGGCCACAGCAGCTCTAGATGACAGACAATGAGAATATGCAGGTCCTGATGCTGGATACAGAATAACAAAACAGCTGTCCACTGAAACCAATAGGAATTTCAGACCCCTTTTCCACCTCCACAGAAAAATCACTGCTGGATATTCCAATACAGTAGTTACCAAAGAAAATAACATGGTCTCTTTATAGTAGTATTAATAACAAAACCAATTTTACTAGTTCTGCCAGAACTACTAATATTTAAGCTCTGACAACACAAGCACATAGCTTAAGAAGAGTTTCTGCACTAATACAGCCTTCTTTGCCCCCAGAAAATATATACACTGCCCTATTCCCACGCACATTAGTACCAAGCAACAGAAGTGAGGACAAGTCCTTGCCTTCTTAGGAAGGCAGTGAACATCCCAGTAGATTTGGGGCATAGGAAGTTGCTTGATGAGAACAAAGCACTGAATTCTTAAAATGTTTCATGTTACTCCAGTGACATTTTTCAATATGAGAAGTAGCTTTAAAGAATTATTTGCCCTTATACAGAATTACATTGCTCCAGATTTTGAAAAAAATTCTTCAAGATTAACCAACACAACATTAAAATATACATTTCACAACCTTTCAAGAGAAAAAATACTATCTTTCATTAAATGAGGATATCACCAGGGGGTTGGAACCCAATGAGCTTTAAGGTCACTTCCAAGCCAAACCATTATATGATTCTATGACAAAGTTACACTTAGCACACATTTGTCAGTACAGAGAGGTTATTTAAAGTGCCTTCTGAACATCTTATTAAGCACAATGGCCAAAAAGCCATACAAACAGAACATCTACACAGGATGTGGTTGTTTGTAGCATAGGTAACAGGCAGAGCATGGAGTTGCAAACATTTGTTTGGCAATTGGAGATCTGAAGAATAAAAAGAAAGAAAAAGTGTGAAGCAAAAGAAAGGGAAATAGCAAATCACTACCCATCTAGTCACAAAGAGTAGCATGAGTTCAGTAGGCATCCCAGATGAGGTGACTTTCACATTTGTTTTTAAGGTAACAGTGACTGTCCATATATTTTTCCAGAGAGTTTACCCAAGCCTTAAGGGGAGTTTTGATGAAAACAGAAGCACCTGGGGCAGATACTGACTCAGGAGTATAAAATTCTGGAAAACACAACTAGTAAAAGACCTTCTGGTCACAGTATCTTTTGAACAGAACAGGTATTTTCCAATCCAGTGGAAAGACTAATCCTCTTAACTGCATGGCAGGATTCACAGCTACTCACGAGCTGAGGGATGCCACAGTCTCCTGATAATATGCTTATAATAGACAAAATATGCAACAAAACGGAATGCCTTACTTGGCATACATTTGTTTAACATGTTGCTTAGCATCTCTTCGTAACTACATCAATTGCATATCAATGGAAATACACAGAACGTATCACAGTAAATTTACTGAATTTTATCAGGTGCTAAATACTTTATTCTTCATTTTTAAGTATACAATGTGAAGGTGCAGAAAACTACTAACTCTCACTGTACCACAGCACTGTGACATAGAAACACAGTCATCTGGCATGGGTTCATACTGTTTCATACAATCTATCAGGTAAAATTCCCCCACCATCTGTCAGGGGGTTTGGTGTGGACATTTCAGGGAAGTCAGGATTAAGACAGTGATTAGGCAAAAAGTTTCAAGTTATGAAACAGATTGAATTTGATACAAAAGGCTTTACTAGAAATGACCAACTGCTTTTTCACTGCTTTTTTACCATGAAGTAGAACTGAAATACATGTTTACCTCAAAGTATATTGTTGAAGTTATAGTTTTCAAGTATTTTATATGCATTTTTTTTTAGCCACTAACTGTTATAATCATCGCTTCACTGCTTCAATTAGTTTCCCATGAACAGTTCTCATATAGGAAGATCTCATACACCCCCCCAGCATCTTAAGTCTCTTCCTTTCCCAAATTTCTGTAATTCCAACAGTAAGTGCCAAAAATCACTATTCATGTTGTCAAGAAGGTATACCAGAAACCTCCTTGTAATAACTGTCTCACAAATAACTGCATGATAAAAGGCTCACAAAAAAGGAAGAAAACAAACACGTCTAAACAATACCAAGTCTTAAACAGAAGATCACTGACTACTAGGGATACTAATGATATATTGCACTTGTAGTGAAATACCAAAGACACTGATTTTCTTGCATATAGCAGAAATACCAGACAGACAGAGAAATAAAGTCCATCACGCAAAAATAAAACACACTGCAAATTCTAAATCTTTTCAAAGCCTAGTGATCAGCTGATATAAGCACTACGAACTCTAAAACGAGTGCTGTGTCCCCTAAAAATATCGCTTGAAGTGAAAAAGCTGCTCTGCAAGTGGCTGCTTCCACAGACTATTTCCGTTTTTTCTTTTCCCCTAGACTAGCACAATGGCACATTGCAGCATTCCTTCTCCCTACATCCCTTTTACACTTCACTTTAAAGCCTTGCACTCCAAAACAACGAACCTGTGAAACCTTTCATATGAAAAATACATAAAATATAGGGTTCTGTTTGGTCCAATTTTAGTAATCTAAAATTAAGTATCTAGTCTAAGAGAGCTATAGAGGCACACTGTCACAGAGCAGAGTTTGGAGAGTGCCTCCCTGGAGAAATAACTTAGGGCCCACATTAAGATAGGATTATTTCCTTCCTACTTCCGAGATAAAATACAATGAACAGCAGTATTAGCGTGCAAGTCTGAAATAAAGGGGAAAAAAAATATACACTCTTCATTGTTACAGGTATCTTATTTTAAACAAACTGACTGACTACTAAAAATAAATTTGGACTGCCCCAAAATAGAAGTGAGGTAATACTTCTTTTACGCTTAAAAAAAAAAAAGTAAAGCAGGAAGACAGCTAAAGAAAAGATGGTATTTCAAAATTTGCTTAGAAGTTACTGGAACTGATGAAATAGTTGCATTTTTTGGACAGTATTTATTGTTTGTGTTAGATACATAAATAACAATAGAATTATCTTATAATGCCCTATTATCTAATAATTATTCCAATACATTTATCTGATACACAGCAATGTCAACTCAAACTAAATGTTGTGAACTGAAGTTTCTTCTACTTTTAAACATGTGTTTCATTTCTGGTCTTCATTACGAGTGATACTTCTGCCTCAGGAGAAGTAATGCATCCACAATTAAATTAAATAAACCCCTCCCTTTCCTAAACCCAAAAGAATCCTTCAGCATCATAAATTTGTTCCACATTGCCTCTTACATCAATTAACATTATGTCTCTTAGAAAAGGCAGAAGACATGCTCCAGCTTTTTTCTTCCTCCTCATTATTTTAGATTTCTTTCTCCTTTAATTTATCCCTGACTGCATTCCTGGCATGACCTGATGAAGAAACCATGTAAAAGCACTAATACATTAATTTGCTCTGCAAAGATAAATCTCAAAGAGAGATAGGTATACATAGCCCAAGGTTAAAAAAAAAAACAAAAAAAAAACAAATAACAAAAAAGCAAACACACAAAAACAACAGTCCTCCTTAAACCTTGCACCACCCCACCCCAAATACTTCTACATATTGAATGACAAACTTTACCGATCTACTGTCATTTGGAAGTATCCTCCCATTGCTACTATTTATGAAATCCCTCAAAATGATGAAAATCAAATTATACACACTCTGGTTATCTACTTTAGACTGCTCATGAGTGGATGCTATTAATTTCCTTTTAAAAAACAGTGAAGCAGAAATTCACTTTAAAGCAGCCTGGATATGCAGCCTTTGCAGCAAGACATAAAAAGGCAGGTCAAGTATTTCAGACTTCTCAGCCTTGCTAACAACCTTTACCACTAAATATCCTGCAGTCAAAATGCACTGCTAAGATGACATAAATTTAGAATCCAAAAATCACAGCTAAAAAAATACTGAGTTCTCTGTACTAAAGTTTTATGAAAAAGAAAAACACTATATATACATTAGAATTGCAGTCTAAAGAGTAGAAAATGGTCCAGGTGGAAGAACTGACTTTTCTCAAAACAAAACATAAACCACAAAGCCTAAAAAAGGCAAGATAAGAAAATCTGTGCAGCTTAAAGCATTGACTGCACTGCGCATGAGAGAACAGTTGTACGAGAACTCATACAACAGAAATTAAAGTATTTTTTGCTTTCTGGGGGGTGTCCTGAAAGACTGTCCTCCTCCATCTGGCTGCTGCTACTTGCTTTCTAATGATATTTGCAAGGCTGGGGAGGGTAACCTCAGACAGCCTCCACTGAAACATAAAGAACATGGGGGAACATGGTAGTTAAATTACTGCTTAGTAGATAAAGAAACCAGGTGTGTGCCGCCTCGTAAGCATGCTGTAGGAAAACACTTCCACGCTATACTTAAAACTTAGACATCCAAACAAATCAATTCATCGTAACAAGCTCCAGGTTACCTGATCCACTGTAGTGTTCATGTGCACACAGGCATCCGCAGTTACGGGGGCTACCTTATCAACAAGGAGTGAGGACTTTGCCACAGGCTGTTAACACATACAGCAGCAACATTAACTACTCAGAAATCTAGGACCTACAGATGCTGCCCGATTGTATCTGCTTAATGAAATATCCCATAATACAAGAAAACACAGCTATCTTATCCCCTTCATCTGCAACTACTGTTTTTCTAGGGCAGAGGTAAGGGGAAAGGAAGGATGTCACTGTGAGTTAATGCCTCTAAGTTTGTAATTTACTTTTGAAGGCTGAAATGCCTCTTAACATCTCAGAGGATCCTCAACAAAAGGCTGGATAATGGCTCCTAAAAGCCTCTTAAAATCAAACCAACCAACTATGCTAAGAGAATGCTGCAAGACTTCTAACATGCTGATCTTCCACAACAGCCAAGCCATTCATTATATTCCAGCTTCCTTCTCAGTTTTTGTTTCCCTAGGACAGGATAACATGTTGAACTTGCCAAGTGAGCAAGAAAACCTACAAACGTTGAACTGTCTTGTAAAAACAAAAATCAACCAAAGAAAGAGGCAGGTATTGAGCTTCTCTATTCCCATTTCATGTTTCTGTGAATGCACAGAGCACCTCCTCTCCCTCCCCTCCTGCTATGCAAGCACTGTCTAGCAGTCTCTACTAGTGTAGAAAACCAGAAACAAGCCATGGACTCTTTCAGATCTTCCACCTGACATTTCCGCTTAGAGAATTCAAGCTTCTCAAAAAGTCCAACCATCAGAAACAAGGGTAAAAGCTAGTAATAAAATACAAAAGCACAAATTCCCTTTCTGTGTTTGTCAAACACATGCATAATTTCATGTTTGTATGGTATGAAAACACACTGCAATTTTGCTATAGAGCAGACTGAGGGCAGTTTTAGCAGTTCAGACTCTGAATACCGTAATGTTTATTTTTTTTTTTTTAAAAACAACACTTTTATACAGTAATTTTAAAAGGGCCTTGAAAGGAACTGGCAGCTAATAGGAGAGACAGCACTGTTTCATAACAGCTTGCAAAAAAATTCCATCTATTTTTAGATACTTGAAAAGAATGTGGCTATTAAAAAAAAATCTCAGATTATACATAAAGTTGTTTTCATTTACAACTGACCACATAAATCATGCAGCTGATGTGTCAAATCAATCTCCAGATGAACAGTACCATGTATTTACATCCTCAAAAATCTATGTGCATATATAAATTAACATTCACATTTTAATCTTTATTACACGATAAAGCATCATGCTGTTATAAAAATATTACTTTTTAATGAATGGCACTTAAATGGATCTCAGACAAATGCATCATTTTCTAACTATGCGTTAAAATCCTTTATAGGGACCTATTTGCCTCGGAATACCATTAGTTCAACTACAAGCACACTGTGCCCAAAAACAGGCTGATCAGTTTTCAGGTGCTGTGTAACATCCATATTTATAAAATAAATATCTGTATTACATACCAAATTCCCCCACAGCAATGCCAACAAAAGCTTTTCCAAAAAATCAAATTAACACCTGTTTCCTTTACTATTTTCACCCCATCACCCTCTCCATTATCATCACCATTTTATTAGTCTTGTATTTAAAAATTTCAGGAATCAGGGTGGGATAAAGGTAAACAAATAAACCTTAAGGTTTTCTTTCATGATTCTTACTTCGGGATACATAAATAAAGTATCTCTCAATGCTCTTCTTATATTTCTCCATTTTGGTAAGGTGACTTAACAACCTATTCCCCCCCACCACCATTTTCTGTATCTCTCAATGCTGATATTTTGTTATACTACAACTGGTGAAAGGCAATGCAGTTCGCTTCTGCGTATCTTCCACAAATATACTTATAAATCTAATTAGGCTGCTCGTTTTGTTTTTTAAAACCATGCCACACAGCACTCGTTCATTCTGAAAGATGCCTTTTAGCCTGCCTCCTTAAGACAGCTTTCAGTGCATTATCATGCCTTTCTATACTGAGCCATTCATTAAAATACTTCAGGTAATAATTTCAGCTAAACATACAGTCTGAGTGCTTAAATACAGGGGGTTTTGCCACTGTTCAATGTCAATATGGCAAAACAGAACATTCGGATGGCTTTTTGCATACAGCCAAAAGGATTAGTGTAAATTATCTGGGAGAAAATGAAAAAAAAAAAAAACCAAAAAACTGTTGCTTTGAATTTAAGCAATTCTGAAAATACAAATCTCTCCCAGAATTCAGCCGCAAGCAAAGGAAGAGTAAGCAGGGCTGGATCACTGAAAATGGACAAAATAATCAGCAGATTATTTTATGTCAGAAAACTTAAATGTGCATTTAGTACCCCGGAATATTTCTTCAAAACGAAACAGCTACTTGAAATTGTAATAATCTGACCGACAGATAAAATAATTGCTTTAAAAACACTTCTGAGTCATTCTGTCCTTACCTGCAGGCATGAACCATTACTGCATGCAGCGACTGCTCCATTTCCTAGCACAGACTTGAACAAGGATCACATCTATCTTACAGAATGTGACTAATTGGAGGATTTGCGATTCCTGAGCTACTTTGCAAAGGACACTCCCTTTCCACATAACAGGACATGAAACGCTTCACCAAATTCTATCGCCTATGCATCTAAACAGAAAGGAACCCTTTGCAACCGTGGAACGGTTTCCTGCAACCCAAGAATGCGAGGTCTTTAAAGGCGAATGTAGAGATGCTGTTTGCACGGCAGCGGGTAGGAGCAGGGTCTGCAGCACCAGTACACACAAGCCTGCTGTAGTACGAACTGCATGCTACAGCCCGGCAGGCTTCATTAAAAATAACATAACAAAACAAATCTCTGCAAAAACGCACAAGGCTTTACCAAAACGAGAGATTCAATTGATGCGGTACAATAACCAGCATGCAAAACGTACAGAACGCCAGCAAACGTGCCGAGGGAAGGAGCAAAGCCCTGCGCGCTGCTCGGCAGTGCTACACCATGAACCGCTCATGCAGGAGATGCAGCTGTACCTTTCTGAAGAGGACGACTTCTCAGAGTTAACTGACATCAGCAGCTCAATCTTCTGCTTGATTTCTGGAAAAATCAGAAAATATTCACAACCGAGACCGCCTGCCCTCGCTTTCCACAGCCTTATTGCCCAGGCGACTCCGCTTCCCTACGCCCTTTTGTCCGGGAAGAGGCCGCAGGACCCGGCGCCTGTGTGAGCCCGGCCCAGCCGCGCTGAGGGGACGAGGCGAGAGGCGCCGCGCAGGACCGCGCACATGACTGCGCACGGCGCCGGGCGGAACCATTCCGCGGGCGGAGGTGGGGGGGAGAGCCTCGCCTCAGCGGCAGCCGACACGGCTCCCGGGCGAGTCCTACTGCAACCGCTGCCAGTGGGCGGGCGGAGGGGAGTTCCTGAGGGGGGAAATCCCGAAACAAAGGGTTTACGGCACGGAGGAGCTTCCCGGTTCCTTATCTAAGCTGTATCGGGCACCCTCGAATAGCTTCAGATCGAGAGCCCTGAAAAATATGGCTCTTTGAATCATTTTTGTCACAAAGAATCAAGTATGAAATCACTACTTTCATACACGGGTTGGAAATCAGACATGGAAACCACTACGTATACCTGGGTTTTATATTTCAGTGCCCTGCCTCCAATTTCCTCCTAATGTACTTTGAACAGTTGTATTTAATTTTCCTTTATGTACTTAGTATTCATTAACTGCCGCCCTGGTGCTGGTAACGGACACGAACCAGGCCAACCTGGGCCCACACTGCAATGCTGTTGTGACAAGCACCCACACCCAGCCATTACCACGGGGACATGTGCCCTAGTCCCGCTGCCACTTGTACCACAGGACGCTGCCAAAGCAGAACAGAATTCACTAGGAGTTCTGGAATCAGGAGGTCTGTGACCCATAAAACCTCAAAGAACAATGTCACAGATGTTAGCATCATCTTAAGATCCTATCCTCGCCACAGACTGTAGGGCCACCTATGAAAACTGCAGTAGGATCTGTGCAACATGGACTATATCCACTTGTTTACAACCAAAGTAAACTTCAACTATTTGGGTTTAACCATTCTACAATAGGAGAGCTTCAACCTTTCTTCCTTTACACATACTTCACATAGAAAACCCCAGGAATTTCTGAAAACAGGAGAAACTAGATTTTTCTTCTTTTAACCAAAGTTAAAAAATTATTACTAAGATGAGTTTATCACCCTCATGCTCTGGTGGAAGGCTTGCAAGTTAGCAATGATCATCACCTGATTAAGCATGATGATGATCAAGCATGCCATTTGTTCTTCCCAAAACATCCTGACCAGAGATACCTCCACACACAGTCTCAGTTCTCACACCCAGAGTAGATGCTTCTCAAAGCTTCCAAGACAATTCTTTGAAAAGTCCAGTATGCCCACAACTGGCTCCACTGTGTGACTGCAAGGACCATGCAGAATTCCCATTACCATTTCCCAACCCAGGCAGCAGGTGCTCCTCCAGTCACAGATGCCAGGAGACTTCTCTGCCCACACAGACCCATCCCTACACAAGCACAAGTTCAGTCGCCACAGGACTGTCCAGGCTGACGGCTGGGGAACCTCCAAGGCTCTGGGCAGCTCCAGAGATGCACCACACTGAATAAGATAATAAGCTTGATGATCTAGTCTCTTGGACCTCACTACTGAAAGGCCACATATGTTCTTACATAGACTATGTGTGTCTTCCCTTCCGTGCCTCAGTTCTCCAGCTATCAAGAGGTGATTACATCAACTAACCTCCCCAGGGTACTGGGTTTTCTATTAAGTAGGACTTTGAACCGCGCAGTGGCTAAGAACTGAAAATACTGAATATTCATCCCATCAGTGAAAGACCCACTCATATTACAGTAAAAAAAAGTCTGATGTCATTAAGAACTACGAAGAACTGCATAAAAGCTCCACAAAGGGCTTTAATACCTCTTCATTTTCAACTATACAACCATACAGTTATTTTCATACAGATTTTTAGTGCAACATATAACATTGGTGTTGATCACGCAAATCATGCAGTGCACTGGATATATCCTTACTTATTTAAACATCTTCTGCAGGACTGAACCAGGTATTCAGAACACTGCAAAAATGTTTCTGTGAAAGAGACTGCCTACTTTCACAAGTGTCTGAATATGGACTACTTCATATTACAGAGGTTAAAAGAAAGTACAGGTACTTTTTTTTCCTTAAGGACCAGCACACCTGCATTGGGTCATGCTCTGATCCAATATGGTTCAACAAGAACAAGATGCTTCGTTGCACATTGTGAGAACACATTGGAGTTATCAGCACTAGAAGCTACACCACAGACATGTCTGTGGGATGAAGGAGACTAAAGGTTCAGACAGCTTTGTGGAGAAAACAGCCTTTCAATACTCTTGATTTTTTTCCTCTTCTGTATGAAGGAATGTTAGAAGGCTGCTCTTTCAGTTGCTTATCCTCACTTTTGGACAGAAATAAAATGAACAATTTGGAGGCACAAACTAAAGTTCATTCGCCCTACCACAGACCCTTGACACTGACTGACTAAATCTGTTCCTCGACCTCTTAATGTAACAATTTTTTAACTCCATCTGAAGATACTTGCCCTGTTAAAATTTAAAATGGAACATATAAACATATTAACAATGTAAGATTTCATGGCAAAATGATATCCAAGAGCTTGGAATAAAGTTATCAACTGATCCGTTCCAGAAGCAAGCCTCTAGACAGGCTTTTCAATGGATGCCTAGAGATTATTACACTTACACTTTATTGCTAATGACTCGCTACAAGATGTTAAAAACAAAACTGAAGACGTAAGCTACTTCAGTTCAAACTTGGAAGTGCCTGGATGCGCTAAGAGATGCACAAGGACATTTCTCTCCAATGGTATTCCAACACAAAATTGAGTTCTACTTTTGTGAAGTAAAACTGAGTGGCACCAAAGATTTATTTAACATAGCAATAACAACTTAAATGAAATGAGACATCACAGAAAAAAAATTCTAACATCATTAATGACTGCTCCATTCCACAGGTAGATAAAACCTCCATTACAAGGTTTTGAGGTTTTTCTTTCTTTCCTTCCCCTCTGTTCTCTCCTGTGAATTTGAAACATTTTCTTACTTGGGATTTACCTATCTTTTGTCTCTGCTGAGATTTTTGCAAGTGGACCCATTTGGTTCATTTCCAAAAGCACATCTTTACACATTCATACTGTATCCCCAAGGTAAGTCAAATACCACCATTATCACTTCTGATACAAAACCCATCCTGGAAATAATTTCACCAAAGCACAACAGATGAGCTTTACACTGAGTGCCTTTTAGGCCAGGAGATAAAAAAGGCTGCAGAAATATCAATGTTACCACTTCTTCAGTTTGATTATTTATAAATTACATGTCCAGAAATCTGGGATCTTTTACGGAATTTATTAGAACATACAAATTGCATCCCAAGTACAAATAAAAAAAGAGAAAACCCTTCAAATTCTGCTTATCCTACCAGCCACTCAACCAGCCTTTGCAGCCCAGAGAATGCAAATCACAGTAATAGTTGTTAACCTCCAAGTAAAATAAAAAATTCTAGTGCTGTGGCACAGAGGTAAATGCTGGGCTATGTTATGAATTCAATGGACACCACCTTTAATGGCTTTTATGAGTTACTGAATGACTGTATTGATCAGCACACAGACATACAGTGAACCTCTGCTTAGTAAGCCAACACTTAAGTTCGCACTGAAGAGTTTTGGCCTGTCCTAATTTCAGAGGCAACAAAAAGATGGCACTGCCAGTAGAGCCACATCCAGAGGAATAGATCATAACACTTTGTCTGAAAAAAAAATGAACGGAAATCAGTGCCTGCAGTCTCAAAGCAGCAGCTAATACAAGGAACTTCCCAAGGTACAAAATTACAATCAACTTGGGTATGGGCAGCAGTACCATTGTCACCAACTTCTCAGTTGTTTCATGTGCTTTTGAGTGACTTTACGTTGTGTACAGACCAAACGGCAGAGAACTGGCACTCATCCAAGGCCTGAGCAAAGCAGACACACTAAGTCTCTAAAGCTGTACTATTCAAGCTGCAATTGAATGAAAACAAAAAACAAGCTCAGAAAGACTCTGCACTGCCCGAAATGGCTTCATAATCATCACATTTTTATTTTCTTAAACCAAAGCAAAGAAGAAATTAACTATTTACAGGGATCTGTGCTCAGCCTTTTGGGTTTTTTTTAGGTCAGTTGTTTGCCCCCTCTCAGATGTTCAGGTGTAGCTGTGGGTTAGATCAGAGAGCAAGGTATGAAATACAGGTTAAAACGGGAAGGTATCCCCTTTTTGAGAGAGGTCATTTGCTCTGCCAAAAAAAAAAGAGGAGACCAGAGGCCTGGAAAAATGAAGAGCCCTACAAAGAGGTACTGGAAGTTTCTAAACTCAACAGGGATTTGGAGGAGAACATCATGCCAAAGGCTCCAAGAAGCCTAAAGCTTCCACAAGTCTAGAACAAACTGTCTCAGTAAGGATAAGGGGGAAAAACTCTCAAGACAACCCAAAGAAGAGAAACTGTTTTTTTTCAATGATGTGAAAGAACGATACAAAAAATCTGATATGGAAATGGGGAACCTCTGAGGAAAATACACATGATCTGGGAAAAAAAAACAACAGGAAGCAGGTCTAGCCTGGAGTTTTGTTTGGTTTTACCAATAAAAGAAAGCACCAAGAGATCCCTGCAGCAAAGAAAAAAAAAAAAAACAAAAAACTAAACTTAGCTGCTGCTTAAGCACAGATGGAAAAATGCAGACAAGGTAAACAACATATACAACACTGCACAAACTGTTCCTTATGACATACCGGTAGATATTAGTATTTCAAAGTCAACTGACTTTGTTTCACTAAAAACTTAATCATATCTATCACAAACAGGTTTACAACATATTCATCAGTCAAGATTAAAATATCTTACTGAAAGTGCATATATTAAGTTTATCCAGGGCAGAGAACCACTGTTGCAGAAGTCAACATAATACAGCTTGCTCTTTTTTCCCTGCTTACTTATTTACTTTAGAGAAAACGGGAGAGAAGAAGCAGCAGCTGAACATACTGCTTTCAATTTATTGAGATGTAAACACCAAATTCCTGACACACCAAATTCCATACATCCCTTTTAAAATAAACATTATACTAAACAGATGCAAGAAAAATATACCCAGTTTTTAATCAGTACATAAACTAATCCACATTTTGTTAAGCTAGGCTGGCCATAGACTATCAGGTTCAGTGCTTTTCTTCCATTTTCTGTACAGCAAATATGTTAGGAGACAGGACCAGGTCTTCCCACACACATACACTTTTTTTTTATTTTCTTAAGAAACCATGGGTTGCATCTGGTCTTCTCCTGGCAACCTCAGGTACACAGAAACAATGATTCTACACATTTCAGTTATACTTCAAACACTACTGGAATCATCTACTTGGCTACTTTTAAAGAACATTCCTACAAGGATGCTGGAGAGAGACTCTTCATCAGGGACTGTAGCACAGGACAAGGGCGAATGGGTTTCAACTTCTTTCAAGTTCTTTACTGTGAGGGTGGCGAGGCACTGGAATGGGCTGCCCAAGGAAGCTGTGAATGCTCCATCCCTGGAGGCGTTCAAGGCCAGGTTGGACAGAGCCTTGGATGACATGGTTTAGCGTGAGGTGTCCCTGCCCATGGCAGGGGGGTTGGAACTGGATGAGCTTAAGGTCCTTTCCAACCCCAACTATTCTATGATTCTATGAATATATTTATAGTGATATCACTGCTATCCTTCCAAAGTGAGTTTTTCATACCTGACCTGGGGTTACAAAATATTCTGAGGAAAATTTGTTCTCCAAAATGGCTGCACCCCCTGTTAATACCCAAGAGATAAGTCTACCCCGGTTTTTAAAGACAGACACCTTTCATCCAGGGGGCACTACTTCCTGCTTAGCACTGTTCTTCTTAATACAAATAGAAGCAAAAGCCAATCTGAAGGTCAGCATGTACTTTTGATGGTAGCTGTTCCTTGTTTTGCAGAGGAAACTGGAAGACCATTCATTGAGAAAATTTACCGAACAACGGGTTTTTATACAAGAAAAAGCACAACACTATCATTTTAAAACTTCATTTCACCATAAGGAGGACATGGGAAAGCATGGAATACAGAAAGGAACGAAATACTGTAGGAAGGAAACATACACTGCAGGAAATCTCAGGGTGGAAACCAGAAACTTGAGAACATCCACCATACTGTCAGGTTTGTTTGTGCTTCTCTAAAAGGGAAAAAAAGGCATGCAAAATACACAGCTAAATTTGCCTTTCACTTGTTTAAATATTTAGTTTCCAAATATATAAATATACAGCCAAAGTCACATACTTAATACCTCTGAAGAATTTTTAACACAAATTCTTGAGTTTCTTGTTTATGTTTATATATTTAAATCTGTGAAGGAAGTTTATAGATAAACTTGAGGAAGCACTAGGTATTAAAGAAGAAAAGCATTAAGATATGCCACAATTACTCTAAAAGTGGCCCATTATAAACCCAGGGAAACAGAATTACAGCTAAACTTAAAAAGAAATTCAAATACATAGGTTAGGTCACCCACATAACTTAAACTAAGCCATGTTGACATAAGCTGGCATTTAATCTTTTGCCAGGCTGTACTATTCATTAACAAAGTGCTGACTGAAACAAAAAGATGACATTAAGAGGAATTCTTCCTTCCAGTAGTTCTCCTGGGTCTGCAGCATTTGCTGTACCAGATGCACACCCAGCACCAAGTTGTGGCTTTTCCCTCCCTAATCCCCTTTCAGGCCAATAACCAGCTCTGCCCAAGGTTTGTTTGGAATTCTGCAATTGGACAAAAAGCCATTCTTCAAAGAAAAAAAAATAGAAAATTTAAACTTCTTTTTGCTTAACTACTTCTCAGGATAAATACCAGTAAAACACAAAGAAACATTATTAACACCAAATATGATTGTGCTTTTTATTCTCTAAGTATTTATTTATTTAAATGTGTGTATATATATATATATATGTATCAACATTATTCATATTATATTGTTTATATGATTTATGTTGTGGCAACTTTATTATTTATATGTATTTAACCTTTATGAGAAAGTTTTGTTTGGAAGGGACAGGGACAGAGTTGAGAACATTTCTTGCAAGTTGCTGCAAAACATAAATGTTATTCCTATACATTTCTCCATTCCAGGGGAAAAAAAAACCCACCCTCAAAATATTCAGGAAGTTTGTCCAAATGCATCCTCCTGTCCTTTAAAATCAGCTGCCCATTGCTTCCTATTACTAGCCACATAACAGTTTCACGTAGAAACAGTTGTACATAAGGTTGCTAAATGCAGTAGTTTAAGAAGTTATTAGTGCTAGTTAAAACAATAAATGATGAGCTAAACCTTTCCTAAACCTTGCCTAGAGCAAGCCAAACGGTTTACTGGGTGTGCATGGTCAGCTCTTCTACCAAAGCTGAAAGAAATTCAATCTCTGGCATAATAACGGTTTGGGAAGTTTTTCACACCCAACTACATACAGTATCTTTGTTGTCTTAACTCACTGTACAGAATGGGTAATTTCTGATTTCTAGTTTGAAATACTTCTAATGTATTCCTTTTATAATCTAGTGTACAATTGTTACTGTGTTAAGATTCTTTGAATAATAGCATTTTCTTTCAGGTCTACAATTTGCCTAAATGCCTTAAGTGCTATTCAAATTTTCAAATACTAATATTTTTCCACTCCTTTGTTATGTGCTTTTTCTTCAAAACTTATGGAAAAAAAAATAAATTGCTCTAATGTTGCAAAATGACAAATTAAATTCAGTCTTAAGAAAAAACAAACCAGGTTTCTATTCATCCAGACTGAGTCAAGCATATGTTACCTTCTGAAGTCTAAAGCAATGACTCATAAAATCTTGCACACATTCTGATTCCTGCTTCTCCTAGGAGATGAAGCTACACAATTTACCCAGAAGGTTTAAACTGGGTCACAATTATTGAAGACATGTTATAACCTTAAACTCCAGGCTAGAATTTCTCCTTACTTATCATTCACTGTTTCAAAAAGCTTTCTGGTTTTACTTTTTATTTCAGTTTTCACATTTAGAAATCCTTATAGTAGAAACATTTTTAAATTGAGATATTTGGACAGGATATTGACAGAATGTTTTTACATTGTGATCATCACTACAGCATCTACATAACTGGCTTTTCCAAATACTCTTTCAAGGTTTTCAACATTCCTTATCCTGCAGATCATCAGGCTCTTATACTCCTTGAATTCTGAGCTGTAAAGTTGATGTTTGCAGCTGTGTTCCTCTAGAACAAGAGACAGGACTTGTTTCACCTTTCCTGGCCTTGTAAGAGCACAAACTGTTCTCAGAAAAAGCTCCATCAAAAAAGTATCTGTCATCCTGAGCACAAAGCAAGCCAAAAACCTCTCCACTTCAGCTTGAAGTTTTGTCCCACTGGGACATGGGCCCATGTGGTGATCATCTATCCAAAGCATAGCTCTTCAGGAACACAGTTGTCCCTGTCAAACTTCAGTTAAGATGTTCCTTATTGTTTACAAGGGACAAGGCGGATGAAACAAAAACAATAAAACCCCAAACAAACAAAAAACATCATGAAACAAAATAGGTTTTTTACAAGAAGAAAGAATGAGAGCATGTGTGGAAGACAGCAGGAAAGACATCATCAGCTACCATTAAAACTGCCAAACCCAAGACACTGATGTCGGCTTACTATGCCACACTTGCCAAATAACACCCAATATCCATCTGGCTTTACCTATAGTTCCTTTATTTGGACACTGTACAACTTCTGCGTAAATAAGCCTGTCCACTGTGCAGTCTAGGTTCTGGGAATCTCTGACAGCACTGAAGGAAATATTAAGGCTTTGTCTCACAGCAACCTTCCCAATATTTCAACAACCTTGAAATTCTGTATCCAACCAGTTAGTCATTCTTCAGCATGCTCCTTGCAGATTGTTTCTTATTGAAAAAACAACTGAAGGGCCAATACAAACTCTTGAAGGACACTGAAGTCCTCTGTTAGAGCCTGTCAGATCAACATCAATTACAGCAAGGAACTGGCTTTGGACTGTGGCTCCTGCACACACCACTTTTGTTATCTCTGAGGTGAAGAAAGCAGAAGAAACTTAACATGGAACACCAACACTTTCCAGTCATCTGAAACACACGTGTGCTACCTGTAATCATACTTGCTTCTCACATGGGGATCTGCCTTCCTGCTTCCATAACCATTGCCAATGAAAGCAAAAAAGCCCAAATACAGTCTACAGAAGGAAATCATCACAGCAACAGTAAAGCTGTTAACAATTATACCTGAGAAATATGGTTCTCCATAATAAAGCATCTTTTTAATTTTTAGCTAATAGATCTGCCTATTCTTACATCACATCTTGAACAAGTTTAAGCTTTCAGAAACAGTATTTTTAGTCAAGCTATTATACAGAAAAATTATATTTGAAAATTATTACTGGAGAGAAAATTGTACTGATGACAAATTTTAAACATGCATGCAGTGCCCACGAAAGGAGGAACCTTCTAATTATATTTCAACTGTGTTTCTCATGTATACCATTTTCACTCTTTGGTTGCCAGTGCCCTGGATTTACACTGCAACATAAAAAGCCACTGGAGATTTTTCTATTGGGCTTCTCCCTAGCTGAGGGTGGACATAGTAGTAACATAGGAAAGTCTTTACTGAAACTGATACAAACGCTAAACACCCTAACGCTGATAACCTGGCACTCAGACGAAATCTTAAAGGATGTTCCTGTATTAACATTTTCTTTTTTGCAAGGAACAGAAAAACCTTTAAATCTTCATGTGCCTGTCTTTATAACATAATTACAGCATAATATATACATGTATTGAACATGTGGGAAAAAACACACTATGCTCACAAAAATGGAAAAAAAAAAAAATGTATGAGGTACTTCCAGTTAAGGGAGAGCTATGAAAGCTCATTCTGAAGGGTTTCCATGAGGAGTACTTTTAATTTTTTAGATACAACATACAACACACATGCAGATACTTGTAAAAAATATCCCCTTGCTTTGCTTTTGCTCTTGCTCTGTTCTTCAAAGAAATGCCATGTTGATTTTTTTAAAGCAACATTATTCTTATGCAACAACATCAACAACTGACTGGAAAGTGATCTGGAGAAATATCTGCAAACTTTTACAGGGAGACTTAAGAAATGGAATAAGAAATTTTAAAGATTCTTATCAGAAAACATTCTGGCTGCTAGAAACAAAGTATTTCCATAGGAAATAAGAGAGTTAAAGGTAACCACAATAATGGAGGTATTTATATAAAGCAGAGGTCTGTCCAGACATGAGATGTGATCTTACATTACCACCATCGTTCCCCCCCCACCCTCCATTAGTTTGTCATCTAAATGATATCACAATCAGCTATTGCTGATGAAAAATTCAGTGTGCTTTAGCAGCTCACCTCTTGAGCATTAAGACTTTCAAGATTTCTTTCAGCTCCACTGTTTTTCTTTTCACACCCTCTCCCCTTCTCCATCTGACTTCCCCATTGCTTATTCAGCAACTACATGAGAACCCAGGTATTTCCTTGTCTAAAAGCTGACTACAAAAAGCTTCTCCTGTAGTGAAGCCAGTGATATAGGTGGTGAGTCATCACCATCCACCCTGCAAATGTGTGGTGACATCATTCAGTAGCTCGTCATGGCCCTTCCTTTCCTCCCATCTTCTCCTACACAGTATGAAGTGGATTTCGTTGAGCATCACCACTAAAAGTGTAGATGTTCGTCACTCAGCCTTCTCCCCGCAATGCTACCAGGTCTGAGCCCTGGTGGCTGGCATCTAATGAGTCAGCAAATGATGTCACTTAAACGTGTCCAGACCCGGCCAATTTCTTCTTCAAACCACCAAGTTAGAACTCCACTACATTCAGTCTTTCCCTGCATATGTGAGCAATGCAAAACACTTTGACTTCACTGCTGGCAAGAAATATCTATACATGTAGGTTTCAACAACATCATCCTAATTTTGGCAGCTGTTACAGCAACACTTAAACAATGCACAATGTTCCACAGATTGCCAACAGTCAGTTATGTCTTTCAGAAAAATAAATCTTACAGAAACTAAAAGAAACTTCGTTTGAAAAATAGAACACAAATAGTCATAAAGACATCAAAAGGAAAAGGAAAACAGGAAGAACAAAACAAAACAGACTGGCACGCAATACTCTGTCTGCTACTTTAGGTTTCACTGAGGGCTCAGAGAAGGGTCCATCCTTTGAGAACTTCCATTTATAGAAACACAGGGGAAAACAGAAAACTATATTAAATAAAAATAAAAACCTCATAAAAGAGCAGTCAAATTATCTGGATTCTCTTCATATTCAGTATCCTATTCCCTAAAGTATCTAACTTCACAGTCATAGAAGATACATGCTTGAAAACCAGATCAGTCAAGTTTCAACAGGGCTGGCCAAGTCTAGCCCAAACAAAGCCTCCTGGTGATCATTCTGGCTCCCTTACAGTGAAGGAAACACACTTCAATGATTATATGTATTTTAAATGCCACTGCTACTTCACCCTACTTACAGGAAACCTAGAATATAAATAAATTCATTGAATCTTTATCTGTTCCTGGTATTTAACACCCATCATGAGATACTTTTATATATGCATAAAGAGGAAGGATAACATTAAGTAATAAGCAGCAGAAAAGGAGACAACCTTACAGGTCGATTCTAAACAGTGTCATTTTGTTAAGTTGTAAGAATCACCAATTTACCTCCAAATGTAATTAAGAACTACATGAAGGAAAAGACACGAGAGAGCAGAGACTGTTGGGAGACATGGCGCAAAATACAATTAGCAGAAACCACTGAGAGCAGAGAAAAATCAAGCAGGAAAAAATAAAGCAAAAAATTCTGGGAGAAGGAAAAGGGAATAACGGTCAGAGGGGGAAAAGGTGTTGCCAGGGCAAAAACAGACAGATGAAGACAGCAGACAAAGAAGGATGAGAAAGCTCAGGAGAGTGTAGGAAGACCAGCAAACTAAAAAAAGACGAGGACTAAATCTTGCAAGGGAAAACACTGAATGTAGCAAGTGTGCTCAGCTTTAGTGAGCCGATGTGTGCTTGTTTAGGGGAAGGAAGGCAAGAGCACTTTGAATATTTTAAAGAAGATCAACTTGTGTTCTTCTATACACTGTCTACACAATACACCAGAATATGTACTGGAAAACGGCACATCCTTCCTTTCTCCTGCAAAAGGGACATGACAGCAAGCAGGTTACTACTGCCCCCCACCCTGCAGTGCTCCTTCTACTCCAACAAGCAGCAAAGCAATGACAAGAGCAGCTGAGGGAGTGGCAGGTCCATGAGCTGAACCCAGCACCTGACATTTAAAATCACATTTTGGAGGTCCCTATATAATGGAAAATGAGATGCCGAGTACAATTTGTACCTATTTGAAGAGAGTCCACAACATATTTAGAGAACTCGTAGCATCCGCTTTTTACATTAGGAATTCAGCTTTTGCCCATGAATAAAACCCCAAACTTATGAATAAGACAGTAGAATGACATCATGGACACAAAAAGTAAAATGTACATTTGAAAACAGACTCTTTTTCAGACTTTTGTTTATTTTGCTGTTATTTTTTCATGTTCATTTTACTAGAAGACATGGAAGAGGAGCTTGCTTTTTTGCTTTTTTCTTTTTTTTTTTAATATGCAACACCCCCAAATGCCGTGTTAAAACTGGAAAAACTCCCAATTGATGTGAGTCATCAAACCACTCCTCCAGCAGGAATAAAGTGACAGCAAGATTTAACACTGCCCTGGTTTATTTTCACTTCGAAATATGAACAGGAAAAGTGACTGAAAGTGACAAAATATCCAGGCTTGCTTTATCCTCAAAGGATAATTATTAGAATTATTTTGTTTCTTTGTTGATCTGCTTGAGAAAGTACACAAGTGACTAGATAAAAAGCCAGATCCAGAAGTATGTAAGAAAGCATAAATTATTTTACATTACACTTGGCTATGTCCAAACATCCTCTTAAGAATCTAGTTGGAACAGTTTCAAAAGCTGTCAAACCAGCATCCGTAGTGTATAAATCCCTAGAGTACTATGGAGACATTGAGGATATCAGCATTATTTTTAAAGAGAGAAGTTGCCTTCCTGTGGTAACTTGTTCTGCAGGAACTGACTGAAAAGGCACAATGATAATTTTCAACCACTAACTTTTAGAGTGCTTAAATTAATTCTACTTGTTTGTGCCCACCTCTGAATTACCATGGGCTCCTTCTGCTGTAAACGAGGAAGTGGGAAGTTCAGGATAGGGTTCATCTAACCCCAAACAAGATGAATCCCGCCAAGCGCCAGTGTCTCTCCAGGGATAATGAAGAAGTCTGGATAACCAGATCGGACATAGACACCTCCACTGCAGACATCCACATGATGGAATGAATTCAGGTAGCTGTATCAGTGCAGATAATCTTCACCTATTTAGTTAACAATTCCTGTTGTAATTTAACATGGAATTAAAATATCTTTTAACGTCAGCCTTCTTTGTGTATTAGTTACACTGACTCACTTCCCTTCCATAAGGTATATGCAGAAAAGCGAGGCTACAGCTTGTTTATTTATTTTACAGTGGAGTCACTCAGGTGTTCACAAATTTAAGATGCTCAAAATGTTTTTAACTTGCTATTATTCACTGAAATCCACCTATGATAGAGGTTTGGAACAGGTACTAATATAGTTACATTAGCACATAAATTCCCATATATAGAGGCAAGCCATCAATCACATTAACACTTATTATTCTTTGAAAAAGAAAATAACATGGATATGATTAAGTTTGAAGGCAGGAAAGGCACAACAAATCAGGAAGAGTACCAGTGGAGACAAAGCAAAGCACTTAGAACATTTTCTTTAAGAACTGAAAGCAGAGAGCATGGGCATGTTGGCCAAAAAGAAAAAAAAAAGTTGAAAAACTAGACAGGGAACAAAGTCAAACAGGAATTCCTGCTGGATTTCATTCATTCTCATTCTTATCTTCGTATTTGTGTAAAGTAACACAGATGCTAAATAGTTAAAGTCTTACGGCAAGATAAACAATGAAATACGTAACAGCACAGGGATATTTTAGTGATGTAACTCTACTCAAGCTGATAAAGTTACATGGGATTAAATCTAAACAGACATATTTGTGGATTTAAAGATGCGTACAGGACGGTAAGAACATTTCAGCCCTGCATGGCTCCAAATCTCTATACACATGAAACTTCTGGTCATCAAACCAAACTCTTAAAACCTACACTAAGGGCCACTGCAGAATCAGTATTTTTACTTCCTGCCCCAGAGAATTTAAAATTCCAGTGGGAATAAACATACTGTTACAGTCATCAGTTCAAGAGAGTTATCAATGGGGCCACTGTATTGTCCCCAGAGTGCAAATGCTCCAGAGCAGGTATGGTCAGGGTCTGTGTTCTGCAGCCAGGGCACCAGGCTCTGAAAGACTCTGAAAGCCACATCCAACCATTACTGACTCTTTTCAACTCAGTTGTGCATTTTATATTCTTCTTTTAAACTTTGAGGCAAAAACCATATTGTGAGTTAACATGTGATCTTGTGAATTAATATCAGAAGACAAGGTTTTAGACACACAGCAGGTTTGAGACATAATCCTCAAATTGCTACTCATTGGAAGGGCTTCACTATCTTACAGTGGGGCACATTTTTGCAAACAACAATCAAAAAGTGACTGAATGGAACAGTTAATAAAAGACTTAGTCCTGTAGCCATTCACTGAAGGTTTTAACAAGTCTAGTAGGAGGTGGCTGAATGATGGAATAAAAATCGGTGTTCCACAATCCAAGCAACAGTCAAAAGAGAAAGAAGGCCAATGAACAAAGATAGCACTTTCTGCTGTGTAGCAAAGCCTACCCCACAAAGGGCTGACATATAGTGTCTTTCAGTTCTGACTTACCACTTTTATTATAAATGTTGATACTGAAATAAATTATGCAGATGCCTTATAGATAATTTACAGTTATAATTGAAGCCAAAAGTATGATCATTAAATTGAAAATATTATCTAAACTGTAGCTAGCTTTTATTATTAAACTATCTCACACAGTATGAATTTACTCTGCCAATTAACCTTGTGTCAAAACACCTATGTATCTTCAAAGAAGCTAAGCCGGCTGTCTCATGGCCTGCATACTGCCATGCATACAGTTTGGTACCAAAGCAAACCCAGGCATCTCTACAGTACACTCCTGACAACAGCATAGGCATGCTGAAGTGTCCAAGCAAGTACAGTTGTGTGAGATATTTTTAATCAGATTTTTAAAATAAATACATAAAACACAACCATCCTGCACTGCTTTCGGTGCATTTCTGGCACAGCACCACAAAAAAAAACAGTTAACAAAATATGATTTGTTTTCTCTCTACTTCACATTTTTTTTTCTTTTTTCCCTTTTAACCTCTCCTCCGAGATGGGGGTATCAGTGTTCTGCAAAACAGCCTGAAATAGCAGAGGGATCACACAGGAGTGGGATTCTTAGTCATTACAAGGCTACAAATGCCAGAAGTACCCAACTATTAGGTATTAGCCCTGAAAGTCTCGGTGTACAGCAACTGGGGCAGAGCCTATTTTTGCCTCTGTAAAGAAGGTTCCCTTTATTGATTATTTTGTTTGAAAGCCAGGGCAACATTGGCATGTTTTTCATTGTTATTAAGGTCTCTGCTCAAGCCAGAGCTTCTAGCCTAAACTGGTTTTTCAATACTGCTTGTCACGCAAAGCTCTCGCTTTCGTCAGTATGAAGAAGACCTTCCTCCTCCCTCCTGTCCTTGGAACACCCACTGCAATCAAGTATTTCAGATTGCTGCTATTTTCACAAATTTTGTCTTAAAGGTTTGAAAGTTTACAGCTAAGATCTAGCCCTACTTGCTAGTTAAAGGGGTTTTGGCAAGGCTGAACTGCACTTAGGCCATGCAAGGACAGATAAAACCCTGCACATCATTAGCAGCTAACACATGCCAAAAGCAAACCTGTGATCTGCATGTATTACTCACACGTGGCGTTATTAGCCAGAAACACAGTTTAAGCCCTCTGGCAGGCTGTTACTTGTCTTTCCTCACTCAATTCTGAGTATATGTTCTTAAACCATGTCAATTATTCCTTTTTTTTGCCTAGTCCTTAGACTATTTTGTGTACCACACAGACTATCCATCTGTTCTAAGCTGCATGTTCACCTCTTGAGATCCACTCAGAGAGAACACGCTCAGAGAAAACACGTTTTAGACCACTAATCTCTTTTATGTTGTGTGGAAATATTTAATTAGATAATTTTTAAAGGATTTTTTTTCCTCAAAGACAGCACAGATTAGGTAGCAACAGCAGGATAACATTAGAGACACACTTTTGCCAAAATCTCAACACTAGATATGAAGCTCAACCCTTTAATCTGGAGGAAAATCATAAATATGATTTAAAAACAAAGCAATTTTATTTTTTTCTGATGGCAACTTTATCAGGCTGGGTTCATTTTCTCATATAACTTTGTTATCTTATGGCATTGCTGTGACTGGCTCAAAAACCAGGGACCTCCTACTGAATTTGAAAATAATATACTAATAGCTATATAGTAACTAGGAAAACAAACATGGTGAATAGTTGTGTTTTCCATTTTTAAACACAAAGCTGTATACCCCACAGATACCTGAAACGATCGTTACTGATTAAATATCATTCACTTCAATCCATCAGACCTTCTCAGTCAGTTCAGTGTCTCCCAGGTTTGGAGATCTCACAGGTTTCATCACAGGTTTCCAATGTTGAGACAAGAACCATTTCAGCCTTGCTATACCAACAGAGCTAGACCAGCTGTTTGAAAAAAGAGGACATGTTTATCACTGACCTAAGTTCTGCCCTGTAAGACTCATTTTGACAAAGTACACACTAACCCTTAATGAAAACTTTCAGTAGGCAGCGCAGTGGAAAAAGGTTAAAATCAGTATTTTACTGCAGTCCACGTTTAACACTAAATCCCTCCAGTAATCCCTGCT
The DNA here is from genome assembly GCF_028554395.1 of Pezoporus wallicus. Classification (NCBI taxonomy): domain Eukaryota; kingdom Metazoa; phylum Chordata; class Aves; order Psittaciformes; family Psittacidae; genus Pezoporus; species Pezoporus wallicus. The sequence goes on from NW_026640165.1 coordinate 1,205,033, forward strand.
ACTTAACAGTTTGCTTTACTGCTTTAAAAAAATCATTACTCATCTTTTCATTTGGTATTCCTCAAGGCAGACTGATTATAATACTGCCTTCTCTGTCTTTGTAAGCAAAATGCTGTAGAGGACACTTGGCACTGATGATGCTGTTGAAGCACTGCTTTTCTCTCATCTCAGCTATACTGCATGCAGTTCCTAAAAAAACAGAATCTGTCATAGAAATGTAGAATACAAGGTTGGAAGGGACCTCAAGGATCATCTGGTCCAACATTTCAACTATGATCATGCCCAGTAAGTATCAGGATACATTTGTTTTATTGACACAGAAGTTCATTCAAAAGACAAACATACTGTTTTTTTCCAGTGACTGTGGAAAAAAGGGACCTCGACACGCCTGTAAGGTGGGCTGATGCCAACCTCATGAAGTTTAACCATGCCAAGTGCAAGGTCCTACACCTGGGTCAGAGCAATCCCAGGCACAGCTGTAGGTTGGGCAGAGAAGAGATTCAGAGCAGCCCTGCAGAGAAGGACTTGGGGGTGTTGGTCAATGAGAAAATGAACTTGAGGCGGTTCCAGTGTGCACTCGCAGCCCAGAAAACCAACCGTATCCTGGGCTGCATCAAAAGGAGCGTGAACAGCAGGTCGAAGGAGGTGATCCTGCCCCTCTAATCTGCTCTTGTGAGACCTCAACTTGCAGCACTGTGTGCAGTTCTGGTGTCCTCAGCATAAAAAGGACATGGAACTGTTGGAACAAGTCCAGAGGAGGGCCACGAGGATGATCAGGGGACTGGAGCACCTCCCGTATGAAGACAGGCTGAGAAAGTTGGGGCTGTTCAGCCTGGAGAAGAGAAGGCTGCGTGGAGACCTCAGAGCAGCCTTCAGTATCTGAAGGGGGGCTATAGGGATGCTGGGGATGGACTCTTCATTAGGGACTGTAGTGACAGGACAAGGGGTAATGGGTTAAAACTTAAACAGGGGAAGTTTAGATTGGATATAAGGAGGAAATTCTTTCCTGTTAGGGTGATGAGGCACTGGAATGGGTTGCCCAGGGAGGCTGTGAATGCTCCATCCCTGGCAGTGTTCAAGGCCAGGTTGGATGAAGCCTTGGGTGGCATGGTTTAGTGTGAGGTGTCCCTGCCCATGGCAGGGAGGTTGGAACTAGATGATCTTAAGGTCCTTTCCAACCCTAAATATTCTATGATTCTGTGAAAGTGGAGATCCCCAGTGACAAGTCTCCCTTCTGAGTACTGTTATACTGCCTTCCAAGTAAAATCACTTAGGTTTTTTCCTTTGCACACTGTAGGCATTTTTGGTACCTTCACAAAGAAATACTCAGGTAAGTGTGCTCCAAATGCATATACTTGTTACGGTATTAAAGCTGGTTCAAGATTCACTTTCATGCTAAGTCCTTATTTTTATCTCCAGCACTACAGCCATGGAGCATTTGTGTCAGACCTCAAAGCCTCCTAAGACTCCGGTTTTCCATATTCCAGCTCCAACACTACCATCAGAGAGAGTTCACAGCAAATACTGAGGCTCCTATTTACACCAGTCAGAACACCTTACATAATAATGTATTCTTATACAGCATTTACATTACATTAGCCTCAGTTAAGGTTAGATCACACTGTTCCATATAAAAACACAAAGACAAGACTACTTCTTCAAATGAAGTCTACAGGAATACAAGGGGTATACTGTGGAGGGAAGAAAAGGCAGCCATAGAGAGATAAAAGCATTTATAAATGCATCTACACAGGCAACATTTATAAACTACAGTAATGCAATTGCCAACCATATCCATCATCCTCTTACCTCCTTATGGATATGATGGTAGAAATGGCTAAGGAGGTTGAAGAACAGGAGTGTAGCTGCTACAAATGTTGGTGATGAAGGGTATTTATAGGAAAAGGAACACTGTGGGAGGAAGAATGGAGCATTTACAAGACACAAGGAATGAGTGGGCAAGGCTTACAACGTTGACAGATACGGAGACGGACAATGCAGATTTGCACACAAGGGAGGAACACATTGGGCAAGTGTAGAGGATAAAAAATGAGCTGGATCAGCTTACCAGCAAATACTGATGAAAGATTTTAAAAGGCTAATTTGGCCAAAATAAGCAATAGGATACATTCCACATGCTTCTTCCAAGGATTCAGAGGTATGATCCTGCAGTAATGAAGTTGGTGGATAAGATACATATTTTCGTGTAAATTGCTTCTACTCACTTGAGAAGCTGCCTTTTAGCATATAAATACATTTTATTGCTCCCAGCCTCAATTAAGATGCTCTTCTGCATTTTGCATCTTAAGTGATAGCACAACATCAAGCACAGGCCTTTATTTTTTAAAGAGCTTTCATGATTCCATACTAGTTTCACATAAAATTAACTGGTAGTCTAACATGATTTCATCTGCAAGATGGTCTCTTTAGCAGCACAGTGTTCTTTAACATATGGGATTAATATTATGCAAAACAGAATTTTGAAGGAGAATGTTGTAACGGCTCAGAGAGAGGAATATGAAAACATTATGAATTAAATTGTCTTCTTGAACCATATACTTTAAAATACCTTCCTCTGTTGTTACATGACATCATTAGGATGACAACTACAAAACTTTAGTAAATGTACGTTTCTTTTAAATCTCAACTGAATTTTGTATTAGAGAATGATTTGCCTGAATGGTAGCTTACTAGAGATCCCTCAGTAATACCTTTTAACCTTTAACACACTGGGGCATACACTTAACACTGTATCTGCTTTTTGCCCCTTAAGCATGCTGCAATACAGAGAGGCTGCCACAGTATGTTTATATTTGTGTGTCCCGATTCACACATTTGTTTCATGAAATGAGTAACCTCACAGTGTCACTGACTGTTAGTATTTATCAACGTCACACAACTAATGAACTTCTCTTTCTACAGCTGATCCCAAACCACAAAAGATACTAAACTACTCAACCAGCTCTCTGAAAGATGGTTACAGGTCTCTTCTCTCAGTTCTTTAATGACACTAAAGAAATCAAAGTAGCCTTTGCCCACTAAAGCTTACACTCTCAATCTACTCTCAACATCCAAGGTTACAATAAACTCCTCTACCTAAAAGGGCTCTAAGAACCACTTCAAGGACAAACTTAGCATGCAGAATTGCTAACTGCATGTGGCTTGCCAATTCATGCAAGAGAAAGGTTAAACAACAGCTTAATGTATACATGTAGAAAAATCAAAGGGCATACACCTAGTGATTGCCTATAAATAAATTCCAGCTAATTAACAAAGATCAAAACCTTTTTTATCTATCAACTGCTTCTCATTCTTGAGCAGAAAGACCTATTTTAAATTAATTCAAGTTATGTTAATTGAGTATAATGCTCTTGTAGCATTATCACTGTCATAAGCACTACCTGCTCACTGAAAAGAGTCTCTGAAGACTTCAAATTGTAACAGTCATCACACACGGATGAGATGTCTCCAACTCTCCTTATCACCAGGACAATACAGTTCAAGTTTCATGCTTTTCTAGCAAGTTAAAGCAATTGATTAAAACAAATTCCATTAAATTAAATCTAGAAGCAAGAAAAAACACATGGAATGAAATTACTCAAACTGCTGAGTTTTAAGTGAGGCTATCAGGTATCCAAGGCTAGGGACATCTGCGATATTCATTTCAAAAAGTTTATGTTCACATATAGTCTGCACTCAAACCTGAATCTCAATGTCTTGCCTCTTTGGTGAGCTCATTAACTGAACATTGTATTAAATCTATATCCCTTTCAAAACAAAGAAGGTAACTAGAAAGGCAGAAGTATAACTTCTGAAACCTAATGATACAGGGCTTCACAGGGTAATGCTTTAATAGCTGTAGATCACTAATCAAAATCTGTAAGGCCACACTTAAAACCATGCATTTTCCAAGCAATATCTATTGCAATTACAAAAAAGTAAGTGGACTATTGTACATTTAATCATTGCAATCAAAGAATACAAAAATGTAGAAGCACTATAACTCTTTCTGAAGAAAGATATCAAAAGCAGCAACCCCCAGCCCTAGTTTTGTGCTTGAGGTATTTTTCCATATGAGAAAGATGCATCTCAAAACTCAGAGCTGCTGTTACTGATGAGGGAGTTCATGAGCCAGCCTCAGTCAGGCATGTCCAACAAGGTCTCCAGAGCCCTCAGCTCGTAATTACTTTCTAGGAGGAGGCAAATGAAAGAATATAAAACCTACTAAGAGAATAATTTAAGAGAAAGCGAAGTATTTTTCTCTGTTGGAGAGCTGGCAGACGGTGAGCTATTACAGCGTTCAGTGTTATTTACTGAAAACAATTACAGAGCTTACCATGATCTACAAGATAAGTCACTGCATGAGGGTTAAACTGCAAAGTGAAATACATGCACAGAAAGAAAGAATAAAGAAGAGATCACCCACAAAGCTAAACCAGAACATACATACATTACACAGTACAGTAGCTTAATGCATCTCTTAAATGGCAACATGCTTATTTTCTCCTTGTTTTTTAAGATGACGATTCAGACTTTTAACAGAGCTAGAAAACAGTCAGGATTGAAGCAGAAAGAAAGGTCCCTGGACAAGACATTGAGTCCTGGCTAGATCCCTGTAACTGTGCTTAAGAATTGCCTAGTCGATACCAGTCTACAGATGCTGTCCAGTAGCATCATGGTGTGAACAACTTGCAATTCAGCCACAAATGGGATGAAGAGTTTCAATGAGTACACAAGACTCAGCATTGCTAACTGCTGATTCAGGTCATACCATAACTGTTTGCCAAAGGAATTTCAGACATGTGTAACACCACGCAATCCTTACACAACTCAGTCTTCTTATACTAGTGGCCTATGGCCTGAAACCTGAAATCAGTGCCAACAGGAAAAATCAGGTAAAAACCTGGAATTAATGAGGCTCAGAACAACTTTTTTTTCTCTTGGAATGCAGACTAAAAACCAAATACTCCTCCAAATTTAAATATCCTGAGAACATTCATAGGAATTTATCCTTTCCCTTTACTTAGAGTGTATTAGCTAGCTAATTACTTTCTTACCAAAGGACTGGAAAAGGTATTAGGGCTCCAGGTTTATAACTATACAGTTAAGATAAAGATACTGCTGCACAGAAGAGCTAACATCTCCAGTCATCTCTAACAGAAGTATCAATAGTAGGCAAAATGAGCAAATACTTTCTAAAACATATAGTATTAGAAAGATAAAAGACTTGTCAGCCCACAGATGAGTCTGACAATTCTACTTTTGGAAATTTTGCAGCATACATATGTCACTTGAAGGGATAAAACCAAATGCATGTCCTGTTTAAATCATCACAAGCATTTAACCCACCCTCTTAATTTTTATCTGCTTTAGATCTGAAAGTAATTCCTGCTCTGATGGAGAATCTGACTGTACAAACATTCCGAGTGCCTAAAACAGCATTAAACTTTTATTTGGTAATTTAATAACTGTAAATGACATGCACATAAAGAAGGAATTTATTTGGAGAGCCCCACTAGCTCATGTCTGATATGGGAATGAACAGTCTCCTTTGTCTACCTAAATGATGCTTTTCTAAGTGACCTCTGACACGTCACACATTGAAAGTAGGAGCCTAAACCTTTCACGAATCTGATGTTAAATTATTAAAGGTCATGTAGGAATTTACCTAGCACAAGGCACTACAAAAACCCAATGTTTTTTTCAATTTAGAATATCAATGTGCTACAAGTAACAAAAAATAAGGAACATGAAATGTACAAAACAAAGTTAAATGTAGGTCTTATGCAAAATAAAAGTGTGATTTACTAATATATTTAAAACAGTAATTCAAGAACACTTGATTCAAACATATGCATTGCTACAAGTACCTAAAAATCAGCACACCACCACTGAGGTTATAAATCTAATCATATTCATCTCCTTATAATGGATTTATTAAATTATCAAAGTTCTTGATTTCAGTTCATCACCAGTAGCATCACAATCAAATAATGAAGCAAATTCAGAAGTAGGCTCATGCTGGAATAATTTACCATGACTTAATATTTTAATTATGCATGTTTCAGCCCCCTGTAAGTGACTGTGAGGTTTCTCCTTTACAAGTCAGATTTTCCACCCCCACCCCCCTCATTGCCTAAATAAGTAGCTAAGTATTCCTAGTTGCTTTGGGTTTATATCTCCACAGAAGTCTTCACATAATATGAATAAATGCCCTAATGCCTGGTTTAAAACTTCATTCCCCAAATCTGACCCAGAAAAATTTAATATGCTAATTTCTATGATTACATTTTTTTAAATAATTCCCAAGCAGCCTCCTCAGTGATCTAATTTATTTAAAGCAAAATTAGCTTCCTCTCCCTCTTCTGCTGGTATTAAAATTAAGCTGTGTCCCCTTGTACTTTTTGGTGGCTTAATTTTATATAGGAAGACTAGTGCTTTGACTGCTCTTTCTCTCACAATATGAGCAATATGAGCTTTTCAAGCACTTCTGTCCAATTCACACTTCTCACCTCAGTGCAAGTGCAAAATGTCACATTTAAGGCAATGACATCATACTAATGATATTCAAAACTTTAAACAGTATTAGCTTCATTCTCACTAATCATTTCTTATGCATTGTTACATAATACTGCACAAGCTAAAGAACAACATAAAATTGATACCTTTGAGTCTCTCTTTGAAATTATAGCCCCAGCGGACCATAATGTACATATTAGCATCTGAAATACAACATCTATAAAGCCACACTCCTGATCACTGCAGTTAAGATACTCAGGTAGACTCATAGGACAGAAATGACTAATACTTTAAAAACTACAATAGTAAGTTTCAGCTGTAAAAGCAGTGATGAGAGCATCCAAAAGCTTTGCTTTCTACACACATTCCACCATAGCCAGAGTCCCGAATGTATTCACAAATCCCTGCCAGAGAGAAGCTTCAGGTTTGCAGAACACAAAAGCACATTTTCCAAAGCAGCACATCTCAAGTGCAGCATAATAATAATAATAATGTTCACTGCAGCCCAGCTCCCTCCCAAACACAAGGGAAATCCACAGCACAGTTGGGTCAAAGCTGAACTGCAGCCAAACAGCAAACTCTAGGTCAGGGGGAAAAAAAAAAAAAAAAAAGAAAAAAATCACTGTTGGGGTACTGCAACAAACACATGCACTGTTATTCATCAAAATCAGCTCTTTTCCAGGGTTTTGTAGAAGTTAACGTCAAATTCTCCATTAAAATCTGCATATCAGTATAGGTGTATTACTAAAAAATGCGTCCGTTTATGAAATAGCAAATGCAAAGGCAAACCAAATGGCATCATCTCAAGTCTCACAAGTCAGCCCTAATTTTAGCAAGGCTTGGAGCCTAATGATGCCAACACCTAAATTCCCTTCGTGCTGAAAACTGAAGGAAAGAAGTCTGAGAATTTCTCCAAATAGTATTAACTGAAGTCATGTAAGGTAAGCATAAAGCAATTCTCAAAGACAAAAACCGGCACAACTGCCTTCACACTTAGAGGAAGATGAGAACCATAAAAATCTCATGTCCTAAGAAAACTCAGTCAAATTCTAAAGCTGTATATTATGCAACAGCCTCCACACCTCCTCTCTGAAATGCAAAAATCAAACACCAGGACTATAGAGAGCACTGTAATAGAGGGAACTTATTCTTGCTACAAAACATGATTCCAGAGTTTTCCTCATTCCTTCAGAAATACAAGGAAGTACAGTGCGCTAGGCATAAAGCACACTCTCAGCAGGAAAAAGGATGACAAGGTCATCCAGTAGCGCTTTTTTCTTAATGACAATTTCTTAATGACACTCATGGGGGGGGGGGTATTTAACTAGGCCCACAATTTAAATGAGACAGAAGTACCCTTTTCTCTTTCCTTCCCACTCTAATTTTCACAGTTAATAGTATTTATTAAGATAATGTAATCAGTAATAACTTTAAAATTATTGTATATTAAGATTTCAAGTATGTTCATAAAATAAACTGAAAGGGGTAGAAATACTTGCAAAAATAATCACAAGGAAGTTGTCCTAAATGTATTGCACGTTTAACAGATCCTGACTGCCTATGATTTGAACCTTTTATCCCACCACTTCCTACTGCAGTTACTACAAACTTCTTCAATACTCCTCCCATACCCCTTCCTGACACCCAAGGGTGAAACTGTCACCTGCCCAAACCAGGGGTGCACAGTCCCACATGCCCTGCCCAGCCTGCAATTCCCAAACATCGTCATGAAGAGACCCATAACTCTTCCTGATTCAGTCTACAGACTAGCCTGAAGAAGGTAGTTGTTGCAAAGCTCGTTAGGTCTCTGGAGATCTCAGAGCTCTCTTGACTTCTCTGGCATACTACCTGTACTTAGTAGTTAGAAAAATACGTATTTTAGTGCTCACTACTATTTTCAGTCTATGCCCGATTCATATTCGCATCAAGGGATTTATTAACATGTAAAGCTCATCTTAGCTCCTCAACATGTTGACATGGCAATTAGTTTCATTACCAGATACCATTTAAAGCAAATTAGTATAGAATTTTAAGCATGAAGAAATGATACCTCTTCTACTTGACTATTTTAGATGAAACCAGAAGCCGGTGTGTTCACAGCTCTTAAATCCACCAAAACAAAATTTAGCCTTAGATGGAGCTTACCACCCGCTTTGGGCTGCATTCCCAAGCAACCCGACTCCGAGAAGCCCCAGGCCCGGTGCGCCAGGGGGCCGCTACCGGCCTACCTCTCAACGGTTTCACGCCCTCTTGAACTCTCTCTTCAAAGTTCTTTTCAACTTTCCCTTAAGGTACTTGTCGACTATCGGTCTCGTGCCGGTATTTAGCCTTAGATGGAGTTTACCACCCGCTTTGGGCTGCATTTTGGTTGGCATTCAAGGATTGCTTTTTCCGAGCTCAAGATCAGAGCATCCCAACACGCAGGAAGTCAAGGAAGAGGGCCAGGAGACCTGCATGGCTAAATAGGGAATTGCTGGGTATGCTCAAGTGGAAGAGGAGAGTTTACAGGTCATGGAAGGAGGGGCTGGCCACTTGGGAGGAATATAAGGCTGCTGCTAGAGGATGTAGGAAGGCAGCTAGGATGACTAAGGCATCCTTAGAATTAAACCTGGTGAGAAGGGTCAAGGACAGCAAAAGAGCTTTTTCAAATACATGGCAGATAAAACTAACACCAGAGGCAATGTAGGCCCACTGATGAACGGGATGGGTGCCCTGGTGACAGAAGATACAGAGATAGCAGAGTTACTGAATGCCTTCTTTGTCTCTGTCTATTCTGCTGCAGGCAGTCCTTAAGAGCCCTGTACCCCTGAGACCTTAGATGAAGTCAGGTCAACAGAGTGGTTTGCCTTAGTCGATGAGGAATGGGTTAGAGACCAGCTGAACAATCTGCACATCCATAAATCCATGGGTCCAGATGGGATGCACCCGCGGGTGCTGAGGGAACTGGCGGAAGTCATTGCTAGACCACTCTCCATCATCTTTACCAACTCTTGGGAGACGGGAGAGGTGCCTGAGGACGGGAGGAAAGCAAATGTCACTCCAGTCTTCAAAAAGGGCAAGAAGGAGGACCCGGGTAACTATAGACCGGTCAGCCTCACCTCCATCCCTGGGAAAGTGATGGAACACCTTATCCTTGGTGCCATCTTAAGGCATATCAAGGATAAGAGGGTTATGAGGGGCAGTCAACATGGCTTCACCAGGGGGAAATCATGTTTGACCAATCTCTTAGCCTTTTATGAGGAAATAACACGGTGGATGGATGATGGCAGAGCAGTGGATGTGGTCTACCTTGACTTCAGCAAAGCATTTGACACAGTCTCCCACAGCATCCTCACAGCTAAATTGAGGAAGTGTGGTCTGGATGATCAGGTAGTGAGGTGGACTGTGAACTGGCTGAAGGACAGAAGCCAGAGAGTTGTAGTCTATGGGGCTGAGTCTAGTTGGAGGCCTGTAACTAGTGGAGTGCCTCAAGGGTCAGTACTGGGACCAGTATTATTTAATATATTCATCAACGATTTAGATGAGGGAATTGAGTGTACTATCAGCAAGTTTGCTGATGACACTAAGCTGGGAGGAGTGGCTGACACGCCTGAAGGCTGTGCTGCCATCCAGCGAGACCTGGACAGGCTGGAGAGTTGGGCAGGGAATAACTTGATGAAATATAACAAGGGAAAGTGTAGAGTCCTGCATCTGGGCAGGAACAACCCCAGGTTCCAGTATAGGTTGGGGAATGACCTGTTAGAGAGCAGTGTAGGGGAGAGGGACCTGGAGGTCCTAGTGGATGACAGGATGACCATGAGCCAACACTGTGCCCTTGTGGCCAAGAAAGCCAATGGCATCCTGGGGTGTATTAGAAGGGGGTGGTTAGTAGGTCGAGAGAGGTCCTCCTTCCCCTCTACTCTGCCCTGGTGAGACCCCATCTGGAATATTGTGTCCAGTTCTGGGCCCCTCAGTTCAAGAAGGACAGGGAGCTGCTGGAGAGAGTCCAGTGCAGGGCAACTAAGATGATTAAGGGAGTGGAGCATCTCCCTTATGAGGAAAGACTGAGGGAGCTGGGTCTCTATAGTTTGGAGAAGAGGAGATTGAGGGGTGACCTTATTAGTGTATCTAAATATATAAAGGGGGAGTGTCACGAGGATGGAGGCAGGCTCTACTCAGTGGCAAACAATGATAGGACAAGGGATAATGGGTACAAACTGGAACACAAGAGGTTCCACTTAAACTTGAGAAGAAACTTCTTGTCAGTGAGGGTGACGGAACACTGGAACAGGCTGCCCAGGGAGGTTGTGGAGTCTCCTTCCCTGGAGACATTCAAAACCCGCCTGGACACATTCCTGTGTAACATTATCTAGGTGTTCCTGCTCCGGCAGGGGGATTGGACTAGATGATCTTTTGAGGTCCCTTCCAATCTCTAGCATACTGTGATACTGTGAAAATTCCTATAATTCCTATGCTAAAGGGTAAGAAGTTTTGTACAAAGAAAACTTTATTGTAGAAGAAGACAGCGCTGACAAAAAATCTGAACAAGACAGTGGTTGGGATCCTTCAACGACCTCAGAGCAGGATATTATTTAAGATTCTCATTCTTCAAGTGAGAAAAAGCATGCTGGCTATGATATCATGACAGTTACAAGGACAACTGCATTTTTTAATACACTCCCCATGATCCTTGTAATAAAATACTAACTATTTTCTTCTGTGATGCATTTTAAATAGCACATTTTTTTTTGTGATTTTAGTGACCATGCAGTACAGGCAGAAATGGGAAAAACATCAACCCAAGAGTGTAGCTGAGTTGTAATATTAACTGATGGGCAGTGCCCCAATTGCTCCCACAAGACTCCCAGACCTTTGTAGAAAGGCTAAACAGACACAAAATTATAATCTAAAAAACATACTGGGCATACTAAAAGCAGCATCTTATTTGGTTGGCTGGGTTTTTTTGTTGGTGGAACTGACGCCCCTTTCACTATTTGAGTTTGTCTTTATGTTCAAATTATTCACAGCACACAGATAACTGGCTGTTCTGCCAGCTCAAATTTCAGTTTTAACCCTGTAGGCACTGCCTGTCATTTACACAGCTCTATGTATTTCAAACTTCATTCATGTTTGACAGAGTAGTCACCTTTTACTGCAGTAGAAATGAAGTCAAATTCCACACGTACCCTGTAAACAAACACTTGAACACAAACTGAAAGGAATTTTAATTTAATGGGAACACCTAGATTTTGTAGCATCATTATCTTTCAGATCAACATCTTGGGCCTAGGATTTACTTGGATAATTTCCCTATTAAAATCTGAGATAACAGAAACACAGCAGAGAACTGCAATACAATGGAAACACTATTTTTCTTTGTATTCAGTATTTACTAAATGAGTCATATAATTCCCTGCAGCCAAAATGCATTGCATTTGCTCTTCTTTTTCAAATAAAAAACAAGTAAAATAGCTCTACTACACACAAAGGAATGTTTTTGTATTGCAGCTACCAAAAATAGATCAGGGCTTTGCTCATCCCATTTTTCAAAAGCATGCAGTACTGAAGAAGAATGAAAATCCACACAGGCAGCAGATGGGCTCAGGAGATTTAGGAGCCAAGACCACTGCCATTGCTCAAAATTTCTCAGACCACCACCAACACTTACTATGAATTTTGTGTTTCTTGTAGTTCTGAAAAGTCACTGCAAATTGTTTTACCCTGCCTACAGGTAACACTTAAGGAGCCACTGGAATACAGATGTACAACAAAGACCTTTTATTTACCAGGGTCTACAAACAGATACATACTGGTAGTGCCTCCTGAGTACAAACAATAAGGTAAAAGCAGCAGCAATAAACAAATTTACTGCTTCTTTTCTGTGAGGGTGGTGAGGCACTGGAACAAGTTCCCCAAAGAAGCTGTGGCTGCCCCATCCCTGGCAGTGTTCAAGGCCAGGTTGCTCAGGGGCTTTGAGCATCCTGGTCTAGTGGAAGGTGTCCCTGCCCATGGCAGGGGGTTGGAACTGGATGAGCTTTAAAGTCCATTTCAACCCAAACCATTCTATGACTTTAAGCACTTCTGGTGATTCTAGAGAAACAATGGATCAATTAGCTTGAATACTAAGTGCTCAACCTCTGTTGCTGTAGAGGACCTTCTCCATAGTCTTCTCCTCTTTCCATCTCCCTTACCACAGAAGCAGTCTGCAGTCCCTGCTACCCAGTGAAGCCCTGCTGCTAGACACAAAGCCAGGTACTCTTCTGATTTCTGCTGGTCACTGGTCCCTGGGAGACAAATTCTGGTGCTATGCACCAGGTTTATCTTCAAGAAGCAGAAAAGAAAGTAACAAAATTGTTATCTGCATGGAGGGGAAAAAAACCAAAAAAGTCAATAAGCTTTAAATTGGAAAGCAGGGGGGGGGGGGGGGGGGGGAGGGAACCAATTTAAATGGAAGGAGTGAACAGAGCTGACATTTGCAGCATGTGAGGCATACAAAAGAAAGAAAAAAAAAACAAGACATCCCACAAAACCTCCCACTTTCTGATGCGCCTTGGACAAAAAAGCAGAGCTACCTACAGAGCAACAATCCTGAGAGGATACTTGCTGAGGCAGGTAGCTCAAGCTGTCCATCTGTTGATTTGCTGCTGAGGGGTGGGTTTAAACTATTCAAGGATTCTTTTTCCAAAGATGACAAAAAATGCTCTCCCAGACATGAATGTTATCAGGGACCTGCTTAGGGATTAATCCAGCTGAAGTCAGTAATGGAAGACCCAGCTTTTACAGGAACAGTGGTATTCAGGACTCATTCTTAATGGGACCCCTCACAAAAAAAGAAAGACACTAATGAAGGACAATCCAAACATCAGAGAAAAAGTCAGAGCAAGCAAAGCACAACGGGCACTGAATCACAAAGAATGTTCAGTTCGTGTCACCTCTGTCCTAGTCCCTATAGAACCAGGAGCTGCCTGAAGAGGCAAGAGAGCAACAGCAAGGTGGAAATTACAGTGAAGTGTTAGAAAAGTGTTAAAGAAGAAACATTTTCAAAGGCTCAGACACAGCAAGCCTGTGGTAACATGGACATCACAGAACACGCACATTCAGAGTTAAGTACTCCATGAGGGCGCAGACACCCACTGTGCAAAGTATATGCCACACCTGAGAAAAAAGCTTTTCAGCAGAAATGACACATTATTTTTGGCTACAATACACACATAAGAAAATAAAAAAGGATGGCTAAGAGAATTAGAGGTGTCTTTTTATAACAGAAGAAGGAACACCAAGCAAAATACTTCACCTACAGGAACATGCAACAATGAATACCAGTAAGAGGAAAACTGGTTTAAACCCAGCCAGCAACCCAGAACCACGGCAGTTCTTTTTGGCAGCCAACATGGGGCTCGAAGGTTTGAGATAACGACAGATCTGCCCAGAGTGCATCTAATTGTATTTGTGATAAGCATTCACTGTTTTGGATTAATAGTCACTCGTCACAATGTTGATTTATTGGCTCTCAAAGTTGTTGCTCTTGATCTCGGAGTTTCAGCATGTCATACCTTACTTACAGCCGGTATCTGCTGTGTTAGTGTTTATCAGCTGGGGGGCCTGGGCTAAGGTTCTTGTTTCACTGTACTTTATGGTAATGACTTGTAATACAATAGACTCATTGATTATGAAACTGATCTGGCTTGCATTTCCAGTGTGGTCATCACCTCTATACTTTAGGATGTATATAATAGCAGTGTTTTAACAATTACGCATCTTCTTCCCCTCCTTGGGTGGTCAACCTATGAAGGAGACATTCCCTTACCTTAATTCTAGGTGAGATGGCCAGGAATCGAACCTGGGTCAACTGCTGGGATGGCAGCTATGCTCACCACTATCCCACCAGCTCTCTGTATCTCCAGTCAAAAACACAGCACTGCACCAGGTACTAAGTAGGAGAAAAATGACTGCTACTGCTGAACCCAGGACACACAGCAACAAAGTCAGCACTGGACTCTGGATCAGAGTCTAAAAACCTTTAACAGCATTTCCCAAATCATTTTGCCTCATGTTCCTTTCCTAAGTGAATTTTATTGTTTACATTCCCTGCTTAGTTATCCCAGATACAGTATTGATGTGGCTTTATTGCTCCTTATGCCTAAGATAACCCATATCCATGAGGCATTTTCTATACATCCTCTGAGGGTACCGTACATAAACTATGAATTATTAAACTTAATAAAAATCATAGCAGACTCAACAGACATAGCTTTTACCACAGAATAATGTTTTGGAAATATTTTCCTGTTGTTTGCATTTAAGCATCTACTGTAATACACAAGATTAATCTGCCAACACTTACAGAGGTTACTTAACTGTCAAGTTGCGGTGACAATACCAAGAATGATCTAATTATTTATCTTTAAAAGATATGGAGAAGATATGGAGAAGTAACTGAAAGTAAATCAAACCTGTAAAAAACAACCAAACAAAAAAATACCTCCCACCCCAAAATTTGAGGCATGATCCCTATTTGCCCAGACCTTGCATACCAAGACATAGCAACTTACTCTCCAACAAGCAGTCCAGTCTGATCTATGATAGTCAGCTGCGTACAAAGACCATTAAATTAAGCATTTACAACTGCTTCAAAAATAGTACTTCAAGGGAATGCCTCTGCTGTATCACCCACAGCAGAAATACTTTCAGAGAAACTGCATGACGTAAAGACTGAGAGGCAAAGTCACTGCTTTACATAGCAGACAAGAACAGAGAAAGGCAAAATACAAACCACCCCAAGATAAATTTGCTCATTTAGCCACTGCCTGATAAAGCAATTATAAAACCTGACTATAAAATAAAGACCAAGGGTTAAAGCAAGAGAAAGCTCTACCTTCCTCAAAATACCCAAGAACCACAGCAGGGTTTGTGACTCACCCATTAGTAACGGCACAAAGCACTAGGGATAAATCCCAAATAACTAAAGCTCCTAGGAGGGACAGACTATCACACTCTTCTTAAACCTAATGAGAGAACAGAATACTACATAGATGTTTCAAAAATACATGTGGAGTGATACAGGCAGGATGGAGCAGACAGATAGGAGCTCCAATAAAACCACACTCAAGTAGAAAGGCCACTGTTACTGCATGCCAGCAATTTCATTTTATATATTCCCAAAGTAATGGCCCAAATAGGACTGTGATATAAACTCAAGTAGGAAAACTTAAGCAGGAACATTAGCAACAGCATCTTCACTAAAAGCACTGAAGTATATACCTATCTAAATAAAAGGACAAGATACCTCTGATAAGTCCTGTGAAATAAGGACATGGTTTCTAAAGCTGTGCAGGAAGTAGACTGCTTTCACCAGCTATTTAATGACAAGTCTCTTCAGTCTTCTATCCCACATACAAACCCAGACTGCATGCTGTACAGTGGCACCTACACCAAAGAAGATATAATCAGCACATCCATTAACAAGTGTCTACTTGTAACAGACACATTTGGCATTTCAGAAGATCATCCACAGTCGTAAGTAAATTCACAGTGATTTTACCTTAACTAGTTTAAATCTTTTGCATTAACACCAGTGAGGATTTGTTTCTCAAGTAGCACTGATCCAACCCCAATTAACTCCTTCTGACCAGCAGGCTAAAGCAAGTTTCATCAAGTACTATGACAATAATTTACCTATTCAAATGCGTAAAATATACTGCAAACGTGAAAGTGAAGACATTTCCTTTGCACCCAAGCAAATACACCTCACTGTCCTCCGTTACCAACCATCCACACCATGTGCTTTTGCAGAACACCTCCTCTCTAGATAAAGACAATTTTACATCCAAGAAAGTTTAACGTTTTCACTGTAATTCAAGCTACAGTTCAGCATCCCATTTTAGATGACAACTCTAACTGAACCTCTTGGATTTTTTTAATTGATATTGCCACCTAGTGGTTTTTTTCAACAATGTTAAATAATCATAAAAGCCAGTCACGAGAACATCAACAGCTACAATAAGTTTAAGAAAACCAGAGATTTTTCTCACCAGTATAGAAAAGTCTAACACTCCTCTCCACCCAAAACAAAGGAAATGGCCACAGACTAGTTACAGAATTAAGCCTAGAGATAGTACATTCTATTTAAAATAAAATTATTTCTAGGGGCAGAACAAAACAGTATCATCAAATAATTTGGTTTATATTATGTAAGAACCCAATATTGAATAATTCTCAAAACACATAATTTCGGGGAAGAAGCACCACTGCTAAAATCTATTTTTAAAGCTTATTTCTTTCACATTCTTGAATACAAAATAAAGAGGAACATACTTCCCACCTATCTGGCCTGGACTTAACTGTACATTTGCTGTTATGTTTAATGGCAAGATGATCTAAGTACCCTAAATACAGGAAATAAAACACAGAACAACGTAAAATTAATTAATTAATTAAATGTAGCCCATAAACATGATGTTGCATCGCTTGCAATGGGCCACGGGCTTTGTGTTAAGCTCGTAACACAAACCTTCAGACTTACTAGCTCTGCCTGAATATCTCTTGGCCTGCCTGGAGATTTGTTTTAGCATTGAACAGCAACAGTCTACTGATCAAATGACTATTACCAACTTCGTTTTAGCTATCATTTAGCTTTGTACAGTTGTGTGGTGTAGCACTTACTGTTACACATCTGTCTGGAGCTAACAGAGCAATAATAATTATTCAGAGTGAAGTGAACTATCTAATATGCTGCAATAAAAAGCAGTATAAGGGGAAAAAGATATGGAACAACTGTGGAAGACTAGAAAGTCACAGGATAAGACAGAGGCTGGGGGCTATAAACACCTCACCACCGAGATAAGAACAGCTCAATAACTAAAGTATAACATAAAACTGCTACTAACAGTGATAAGAAAAAAAAACAAGGAGAATATAAAACTAAAAAGGGAAAGGAAAAAAAAAGACAACAAACACAAGTGATGCACAACACAATTGCAACCAATACCCATCCCGACCCGAGCACTGATCTGAGACTTCCGCATCACTCCCCTCAGTTTATACACTGGGCATGATGTGCTGTGGTATGGACTACCCCTTTGGCTACTCTGGGTCAGGTCTCCTGTCTCTGCTTCCTCACAGCTTCTTGTGCCCTCCTCGCTGGCAGAGCATGAGGGCCTGAGAAGTGCTTGATCAGGGTAAGCATTACTCAGCAACAACTAAAACACTGGTGTGTTATTAGCTTTGTTCTCAGACTAAAGCTGAAACACAGCACTGCACCAGCTACTAGGAAGGAGAAAAGTAACTGCTACAGCTGAACCCAGGACAGCCAACAACATCAACCTCACAGACTTCCCAGTAGTGGGCCAGAAGGCTGATGACTGGCCATATCCCTCCCTGCCAAATGAAACCATCCACCTTAGAAGGGTGGGCAAAGCACAGAGAAGGAGCAGCTACTACCAAGTTTGTTTATTTATCATTTTGATCATATGCAATTTGAAACAAATACTAGGAGCATTAACTCAACTATCAATAATTACGCGGTTGGACCATTAAGACTTGCACCAGACTAACTGCATATTCTTGACTCTGCAAACACTGATCATTCCTTCTGTTTCTAATAAACTTTTGAATGTAACAAATTCAAGCAACCTATCTGAAACTGGATGCAATAAAGTGGTAATAAAAGACTAAGATGTGGAAGGAGAGTGGGTACAGATGGATCCACTAGTAGCTATTGAGCCCGAGGTCCAATCTGCAGGGTGAGGATCATGCTGCAAACATGGGAGATAAGCAGTGAAGAACTTCAGGCTGAGAAAGCATACAGCTCCCATAGTCACTGGATTCCCTTCCTCCCAGCCTCCATAAAGAAATAGCAAGAATTAATTTATTATCCTCTAAATAAGACCAACAATGTGTTACTAGGAAGGGAAACAGCAAACAACTTTATACATATACACAGAAACATGGTCTCTTTACCTCACTAAGTACCAGTTTCCAATCTTCTCAGACTAATTCAAGCATTTTGGGTGTTTGCTAACACCAACTGGAGTGCATACACATTTGTTCCCCACCAGTGAAAAAATACACTACTTTCCCTTTTCTGCTAAAGCGATGTTCCCTTTACTCAGCCTCTGCCCTGTCTTCTGCTTCCTTTCTTCAAATACTCCCCACCATATTAATGTATATCTGCTTAGATAAGGAAATGTCATTATATGCTCACACACTTTTCATTGCAATATTCTAGGTATGTTTATCAGCAGCAAATCTGGGCTTCGCTGCTTTCCATTGCTGCTCATAAAAGCAGAAATTACATTCTATTCTGAGAAATGGGGTGAAGATGCTTTTAATTCTTGATAAAGTTTTAATTCCACATTATCTGGTAATTCAGTTTGAAGGAAAGTATATCATTATAGAACAGACACAAGGCAGCTTGGTTGTTTTTATTTCACTTGCTTATAACATTGTCATGCTTTGATAAGAATACCATAAGAAGCAAACCTATGAAGAAAGGCAATACTATTAGGCAAAGAAGTGAAAGGGGAACAATTTTTCTATTTCATTGTTTGCAGCCTCTCCTGAAACACTAAGAGATTACACCCTTCATCCCTGTTATTAGACTATTACCTTTGTAGAGTGTTACAAGACTTTATGCACTGAGCTTGAACGGCATTTAAAGATTCACAAGTTAAGTTTCTTACGTAAAGGCAATTTTCTACCTATATGCACATACATATTCATTATTTATTAGCTAAATCGATCTAAAGTATGGTATACATATGAAGTACATATGAAGTAGAGCGTACACATTTTCTCAAAAATAAAATATTGGCAGAGTTGACACGGAATCAGCTGGGGAGGGAAAAAACTTATTAAGGATACAAACATGGAAAAACAAAGTATTTTTCTTATCACTGCAATGTTATCTTCAAACATCTCCTTTATTACCAATGTAAAATTCATGGTGTCAAACCTGAAATTTTGCTGTGGAACAAAATCTGAGAGAAGGCTCTGAAAAACAGACTCTGAGCATTAGCTATCAACTCATCTTCCTGCTGGAGATTGCTGCAAAGCTAAATAGTTGCTAAATCAAACATGCCAGCACCTGGTGCGCCACACTTCAGAGTTTAACATACTAATTTAAACCATGTGCAGTTTCAATTCAACTTAATACTTCAGGCTGTGAACTGTAATTAGGACAGAGCTGGCACACATTCAATTCCATTGCCTATTGCCCTTAAAACCATTCTGAATAAACTAACAGGACAAGCAAGTTCTCTGCATTTTCTCCATCACATCCTAATAGAACAACTCTGAAAGGTCCCATTTGTTCTGGATTATGTTTTTTTAAGTATTTGCTAACTCTTGCACTGTTAGCATTATTGTTATCATAATTAATTACATATTTGTTTGGATTTAAGAGAGACACTGTTAACATAAATAATGCCACCTTCTGATTTAAAAGCTCAGTCACATTCTTCTGCTTAAAAGTATGTCCTCCAGAAACATAAAGTGAGATTTCCTTCCCCACTTCTTAAAGATATCACAAAGTGATTTTTAGCTATCTGTGAATCTCACAAATAAACTGGAAAGATAATTTTTTGCTGCCAAATAACTCTCCAGTGTTAAACATGAAATGGCTTTCTTTTACCTTTTTCATAGTTTTATTTTTAAGGTGACTTTACTGCTTGACATAATTATCTAAAATGGTGATTGAATGTTTTAAAGTGGGAAAAGAATAGAGCATTGCAAATACATTCGTCTACTTACACTTTATCTCAAGTTTTTGTAATGCTACAATTAGGACAAGATATAGCACCCTGTGAGACAGAAACTAGCAAGAATTTTGGAAACAAAATTAGATCAAAAATGAGCACTTTAAAAGAATAACATCTTTATTCCCAAGGTAAATCTTCATTACACAAAACTCATTTTTCTGACTTCAGAAATAAACATCAGAGAATCAGTTCTCAATAATCAGAACAGCAGAAATAATTTTCTACACCGTGTTTCCTATACAATATGCAGAAAGTTTGACAGCTTTGTTGCAACATTTTTAGGTAACTAATCAATTCTGAATACTTGTTTTGGACAACTGGTGAAAACCAGGTTTTGTCTATTGAATAAATAGTTTTAACCTAGTTTCTATATCTTGGATTTACCAAACAACTTGGATTAGCAGTGAGAATGCAATACTTTGAAATAACTGATCCATACTAAAGACCAAAGTAGTTATCTAGCAGGTATCTGGTGATCTAAAACATAGTGGTAGCCTCAGCCTAATTCTTTATAGCTCTATCTCACAGTTACAGTCAACTTGAGATTCACACATTGTTTTTTCACATCCAGCCTCTCAAGAGCCTTGACTGGCTGGTATGCCCAGATTATGTCTGCCCACAACAGCAAGAAGAGCTCATCACAGAGTTCCCTGTTCCCAGGACTGTCTGTTCCTGATTAAAGAGTGACTCTATAAAATGCACAGTGCTGGAAGCAACTACCAGAACTGCTGTGCATCACCTCAACACTGCTGACACAATCCAAGACTTACAAGTTGCTATAGAGCAAGACACAACCCAAGACTTACAAAGTTGCTCCCACATTTCTGGGAGAAAAAAATATGAAAATCTCTAATTGACATTAAAAACAGAGAAGCAATGTTCTAATAGCATTTGAATAGAATTCTGTTAAATGTCTAGGACCAGCACCATGGTTTTGGACAACAACATGTGCTGGAAAACTAAGTTACTAATATATTGTTGTATATAAAGCATGTATACCGACATATACAAAGCAGGTCACCCCAAGCAACAGAGTACCTTAAAGGAAAAAAAAAAAATATAAAGTTGCTTTTTTTTCTTTTCAGATACTGTTACCTGTAAAGAGGATTCCTGTTCTTTTGGGCTAGAACTGGTAATAGTACTGTGAAGCTCCTGGTCTTTCCCAAGTTTCCCTGACACTGCTAAAATGTTAAAATATTCACCTGGGAACAGATTCTGGCAACAGGGACCTGTCATACTGTGCCTTGACACACAAGAAAAGGGAACTTGAAGTTTAAGTCTCTGATCTCCTCAAGGCTCCATCTTTCATAGAAATGCTGAATTGTGACTGCTGTGTTAAAAAGCAAAACCATTTAATCACCCAAACAGCCTCATTCTGACCAAATTACCATGTGTTTGTTTTGTAACTCAGAGTTACTTGGCTCCAGTCAAGCAGGATGCTGATACCTGTGTACTAGTGAAACTTGATAACAACGCTTCCCTTTTAATCACTTGTCATTCAACTCCATCAGTCTGTTGGTCTTGATTATTCCACAGAAGAGATATAAAGTTACTGGCCATCCCTTACACACCAAAGCCTACCATGACCTATAATCCCATGACTGACACTTGCACACAGCAGGTTGAAATAATAAGCTTGAAATTCCTCAAGCATCTAACTCTTATTTCACAGGTGAATGAATTATTGAGCTACTACATAAGCACGCAACTGAAACTTTAAAACAAAGTTAGCTGTTCACAACAACAGAGGAAATAACCTAAATTCTTAGACTGACGACTTTAAAACCCAGGCTCATTTTGGCATCAAACGCAGACCTGCAGATGGCATCAGCATCTACCGGTAAAGCAGCATTTCAGGCACACCCATTCCTTCAGCATTCTGCTCTCCTTGGCATGTTTCCCCACCCCTCCGCCATTACCTTATTGTGCTTGGGTTTATGAAAGCTCCTCTCAAACACACACCTCTACGGATTCACTCAGATTTAGTAGCTAACTCCAATTTCAGAGCTCCATCCTGAGCCAGGTACAGGAGTGCCACAAGCTGTTACCACCTAAGCCCTCTCTGGATCTAGGCTCACAAATACTGTCAGGCTTACACATACTATCGGATGTTGCAAGTGATCTACTGAGGTGGCCTTAAAAATCTAACAGCTGCCACAGTAACTTAAATCAAATACATATCTACACCAGTATTACTGCACTCAGTGACAGAAACATGCTTAGAGATGACTATACAAATGGATCACTCTATATTAGGGCAAACTTACATGACAGAGCTTCAGCAAACACTGGCTTGAAAAGCCAAATTGCAGTAGTATACTTAAGAACTACCAGTGGTCCACTCATACTTCTTAAGCCCATCTATAATTTGGCCTCTGCAACATACTGCAAAGCCACATTCTGCTATTTGTACTGCATAAAAAGAAGTGTCTTGTTTTCTTACATTAAAGTCATTCTTTGGATACCACTGTTTTGTAATGGAAAAATGGCAAGTTAATCATTCTTCCCTTTCTATACCAGTAATGATTTTTCAGGCATGTCAAAATGCTCCTTAACTACCTTTACATAACTAAAAAGTACTAGTCATAAGTGAAGCTGTCCAATATCCCTAATCACCTTTACTCCCTCCTTCACGTATCTTCTAGTTCTACATCATCTTTTCTGAGATGTTAAGAGTGAACCATGTAAGATGAGCAAAAATATATTAAAATTTATACAGAAGCACAATTTATTTTAAAACATTTTATAATTAGCTTTCTAACATTAAAATAGCCATTTATAAAACCTGGTTTAAAAAATGTTGTCTTGTTAGGTACCTTACTTAACTACAGCCTTAGCTGCACTTGACTGGCATTCTTTTAATGACTTCCTACTTGGATTTTAATAACTTATGCCTTATTATTTTCTAGAATTCAGTGTTCTACTGTTTTGTTTCCACAGGATACATAAACTCAAGCTGCCCAACTGATCCTCACCAAAGGTGGTCAGTGATCTCTGGGTACTCCAGATTCTGGAAGGTGTAAGAAGTAAAACTAGTTGCCTTAGCACACTTCTGCAGTCCCACACAGCACAACAGCGTGGGTCCATCTCACTTAACTGCCCACAGCTCAGCAGGGCAAACCACAGGGGAAGCCCAACCTTCAAAAGGCCCTGGAAAGGAATTCAGGGTTATATTTTTCCTAAGCACTCTGGAAGAGGAGGAGTTGTCCTGCTTCACCAACTGTACCTTGTCTCTAAGACACAGCTTAATCATGTATTTTTAACCCTTGCAGCAACTTTTCAGGCAACCAGTCACAGAAATAGCACTTCATCACACCCCACTCCAGGCTCCATGCAACTACCGAAGAACCTCTTCTATAATGATCTTATACAAACATATGTGTCTCACTCTATTAAGAAGGAATAATGACACATACAGGCAAGCAACAGCAGGAGGGCAGTGAGTGGGACACAAGCACATTAAAACAGAAATTACTGGGGTGAGAGGGAAAATTAGAAGAAACAGATCAATGCAAAGGAAGAAAGAGATGTCACAAGAGAATTTTCTTAAGAACCATGAATACAAGAGCACTATAATTTTAGTACAGCTTGAATATTAGTAAAAAGTTGTTTCTAATATCAGAATTTAAGATACAGATATTGTACCTAGGCAGCTCTGACCTTTATTGCTGCAACAAGAACAACAGAGATATTCATTTTTTTCCTCAGGGATAGGAAAATGTAATTGACCTCTAACTATGGAATTCTCCCATTTTAGAAAACTGCAAACTAAGCATTGACAATAGCTCAAGGCAACTGAAGCCCTTGATTCTTTTAATCTCCTGCATTCAAAGTATTGATTTTTAATTGACTAACTTCACTTGAGGAAAAAAACAGTAAGGCATTAATACTGTCAAGAAGCATTATTTCATCAGTCTATTCTGTGGTTTGCCCTTAACAAACAAGTTCAAAATAAGATTACTTTAGCATTAACACTCAAAGCAAGATTTCTTCAGCGAAACACTCAGACACAAACACTCTTCCTAGCAGAACATTACTTCATTATGCAAGACCTTGATATAAAAGTCAAGGTCTCCCAGCTGCTTCGCTGGACAAAACCAGAATACGTGGTATCTAGATATATGCACTGTTTTAATCATAGGATTTCTAAACATATAGGCTAAATTAATAACAGTACACGTGTAACAAATAAAAAGTTACTACTTTTACAGAGGTTCACTTTGAAACTTAGCCCATGTTTTTCATCCAAAAAGCTTGTTCATAATGCCTTCTGTTAAATACAGAAAGTTACATCTATGGTTATCTTAGGCTCAGATATAGACTGCTGCAATCTGCTCTGTAATGTGCTTTATTACAGGGAGGTATAGGAGGAAGACTACTACCAAAGCTCTGCCAACTTTAAGTAGAACCATCCCTCTTACAATGCACTGTAACTGTTAACTCACTAGGAAAAACAGAAAGCAAGGTTATCAGTATATGAAAGCTGAGACCAACAGTATTTTTTAAGACAAGAATATTGGGAATTGCAGAAACAGATAGACAATTTATGTCCATTTAAATACTAATGAAAGCTTTTTTAAATCTTTTCTTTAAAAACAACCTAGCAAAATAGGGCTCATTCCAAATTCCCCAAAGGCAATTAGTACATAATTAATTATTATTAAAATACAGGCTACATTACCAGTTAAGAGCTGGGCAACAACTGTTACAAAAGGAGTAATCAGTGAGAAAAGGGAAGGATTATGAATACAACTGCTATATAGTTGTGTTTTCATTTTTAACAGTCCTATCCCTTTCCTCTGTAGAGAGCTGAGGTCACTTTATTTGCTTTCGTTAGACATTGGTTAACTTTTGGTGCTATCCTTGCAAATCTTTCCTAGTTCTCTGCAAAAGCTTAAAAACTAAACATTAGCTTCTCTGACATTCTTCACTAAACAATGCCAAGAACAAAATGAAAGGGAAAAAAAAAAATCCCTACATCAAAAATCCCACCAACAATCTCACACACATTACAATTGAGAACAGCTCCAAGACTACCTCAGACTCAGCGATCATGGTCATTCTCATACAGGAAGCCCCAGAAGCATACCTGTAGCCTTTGATGGGTGAACAAAATCCAATCAGCAAATACCCAAGGGCACAAGAACTACCTGATAGTATCTACTTTTAAGAAAAAAAACTTAGTTGTCACAATACAAAATTATTATTTTGTCCAAGCATAACAAACACACTTGAAGCACTGAAACACTTCTCTAGTTTTCTGTACACTAACTTTTTTGGCCTTTCTTATCTATACCTAGACCCAGGCTTCCTTCAAACAAGGATTAACATATTTAACTTGTTTATATACACATATTTATACACAATCATGCATATAGGTGTTTGTGTGCATAGTAGCAAATCTAGTAGCATTTTCTCATGAGAAAACAGGAAGAGGAAGCTAGATAAGGTTACTATCAAAAGCTCATTGTCTTATGCAATCACAGCCAGAGACCAAATGAAAATGGTTTTCAGTATAGATTTACTCTTTTATTACAGACACTAGGAAGACAAACAGATCAGCAAGCAGTGAAACCACTCAAAGTACAGGTATGCCTACAAGAAGCATATGCAGTTTCCATTACTGCCTTACAGTTCACTAGTTAATGCAGTAATTGCTCACCTTTGCCATTAGCTTTCTTGGTGAAAAGATGACAATCCTTAAAGATCAAAATCTCAAAAAACACGAACAGGATTTAAAAATAAGACTTCAAATACAAAATCCTTGTCTTTTAGGAGTAAATAAATGTCTTGTGCCTGTTTCTCAACAGGATCAGCAGTTCTCCTCTAAATGAATAAAAGGAGACTTTAATACAATACAGTGTTCTGATTGAATGTTTTTATTGTCCCACATTTCAAATTCTTACTGGAACATTTAGCTCAGCTAGACACATTCATTTCTATCACTCTTACTACTCCAGAAAATGTTTGGGACTGACCACAAACTCTGAGAAGATTCATGCTGCAAGGCAGCAACCAAAAAGGTGAATATTTAGCATAGCCATGACAAGAACAGGCTTCTCCCCAGGTTTGACTTTTTCCCTATGTCTGGATAATCTATGGCCATCAGAAAGGACTGCATGCATGGCTTCCAATCTTTTTTTCACACTAAGCCACTGAAATAATCACAATGGTATTTAGGACACCATCAAGAAGCCAAGTAATAAAGGAATTCTTTCCTTCATGTTAATGTGTGGGAATCCAGCGAAGTTATCCAAAACAAAAATGAATTTGATTTGGTCCAGTCTTTACCAAACCAAATTATAGTTGTTGTACAAGCTGGCATTTTTATTTATTCAGTTACAGAATGTCAAATTGTAGTTAAAAAAAAAAGTTGACAGCTCCTACAGTTTGCCATCATCTTGCAAACAAAGGGAAGAGATGGATGGATGCTTATATTTTGAAATCCTGTCCACAAAATTTATTACCATCCTACTCCATGATTACAGTAAACAAGAGTTAAAAAAATAAAAATGCACTGCAGAACAAGTGGCCTGATCTTCATGAATTATTACACCCCGACAGCTCACCTCACTATGATCTCAAACACAAAATGTAGTCATTTTCCCTCCCCCACAAAGGCACTCCTGTTTAACATAACCCTGACAAACCGGTTTATCTTCCTTAATAAAACAACCGTTATACTAAAACCAGGGTTATTTCATCAAATAAAATTATTACAAAAGAAATTCAGGTCCCAGGATGGCATCTTTATTCATTGCCTGTTCAAAATCTGACATAACCCAGAAGCCTGGTGCAGACTAGGATGTGCATGGCTGCAGACCAGCCCTGCTGACAGGGACCCGGGCATCCTGGTGGACAATAAAACTGAACACGAGTCAGCTGAACTTCATCACAGCAATGAAGGCAAAGCCAACCTTGGCTACATCCACAGGGACCTTACTAACAAGAGATTGAGATGTAATCATCCCACTCTAGTCAGCACTTCTCGAGTCATACATGGAATACCATGTCCACTTCTGGTCCCCACAACTGAAAAAATACATGGACAAACTGGAGAAGGTCCAAAGGGGGGCCATGAAGATGATCAAAGGGCTGGAGAACCCTTTGAGGAAAGACTGAAAAAGTTAAGCTTCTTCTCCCTGCAGAAGAAGAGG
Source organism: Pezoporus wallicus (assembly GCF_028554395.1). Taxonomy (NCBI): domain Eukaryota; kingdom Metazoa; phylum Chordata; class Aves; order Psittaciformes; family Psittacidae; genus Pezoporus; species Pezoporus wallicus. The sequence goes on from NW_026640165.1 coordinate 1,232,445, forward strand.
CTCAGGGGGGACCTCACAGTGTTCCAATACTTAAAGAGTGGCTACAAAGAGGATTAGTCTCTCTTTTCACTAGGAGCCACACAGAAAGGACAAGGGGCAATAGGTATAAGTTGCACTGGGAGGTTTCATCTTGATATAATAAAGAATTTCACAGTGAGAACAACTAATCCCTGGAGATTTTCAAGATGCGGCTGGACAAGGTGCTAGACAACCTCATCCAGGTTCCCCTTGCCATAAAAGACTGAGCCAGAGGATCTTTCAAGATCACTTCCAACTTCTGTTCTATGAAAAAGGCACAAACTTTTGACAAATTTGTATGATCACATAATTCTTTGATAACAGATGCTCTGACACCTACATTACAGTAACTACTTTCATTACACAAATCTGCAAGTAGACCTCTGCAGAATATCAGAAATTCTGGAGCCATTCCCATTTCTGAAATTAAGTTTAATAGAGCTGCAGGATGTTTTCTTACTACATGACACAGAGCTCAGAACATGTCCTGGGTTCAGCAGTAGCAGTCATGTTTCTCCTCCTTGGTAGCTGGTGTAGTGCAGTGTTTTGACTTTCAGCTCAGGAACAGAGCTGATAACAAGGATGTTTTGGTTTGGCCAAGGACTTTGTGAGCCTCATGCTCTGCCAGGGAGGAGGGGAAGCCAGGAGGAAGCAGAGACAGGACACCTGACCCAAACTGACCAAAGAGCTATTCCATACCACAGCACGTCATGCCCAGGATGTAACTGGGAGTTAGCCGGAAGGGCTGGGAGACTGCAGGGTTGGAGGAGGTATCGGTCGGAGCTTGGTCGGGCTTGGGGGGCGAGTTATCGGTCAGTGGGTGGTGAGGTGTTGTATTCTGTTCCCTTGTTATTTCCTTTATCATTGTTATTATTGGTGGTAGCAATAGTGATTTGTGTTATACCTTAGTTACTAAACTGTTCTTATCTCAACCCGTGGGAGTTGCATTCTTTTCGATTCTCCTCTCCGTCCCTCCGGGAGCAGGGGGAGGGCAAGAAAGGGGGGGAAGTGAGCGAACGAATTACCTGACTGGGTTTAAACCACGACAGAACAAAAAGGTGAACACGCTTAGTAATAAACATCCTACTTTACACTGAAGTTTACTCTAGATTCAATTACATCCCTGTCCTAGGTTCAGCAGTAGCAGTTATGTTTCTCCTCCTTGGTAGCTGGTGCAGCAGGTAGCTGTTCGGCCTAGGAACAGAGCTGATAACAATGATGTTTTGGTTTGGCCAAGGACTTTGTGAGCCTCATGCTCTGCCAGGGAGGAGGGGAAGCCAGGAGCAAGCAGAGATAGGAGAGATAGGACACCTGACCTAGACTGACCAAAGAGGTATTCCATACCACAGCACGTCATGCCCAGGAGGTAACTGAGAGTTACCCGGAAGGGCTGGGGACTGCGGGGTTGGACGAGGTATCAGTCAGTGCTTGGTCAGGCTGGGGGGGGGGGGGGGGGGCGAGTTATCAGTTGGCTGGTGGTGAGGTGTTGTATTCTCTTCCCTTGTCATTTCCCTTATCATTATTATTATTGGTGGTAGCAGCAGTGATTTGTGTTATACCTTAGTTACTGGACTGTTCTTATCTCAACCCGTGGGAGTTGCACTCTTTTCGATTCTCCTCTCCCTCCCTCCGGGAGGGGGAGGAGGGCAAAAAGGGGGGGGGGGAGTGGGTGAACGAGCTGTCTGGCTAGGGTTTAAACCACCACAATCCCAGTCTTAGATATGTGTTTAATTATCACATTACAAAAGTGAGTATCAACTGACACAAATATTCAAGATCAAACATGTAACACCACCTTCTTTACATTCCTGTAATCTCGATATATGCGATTATTTACTACTTTACAAAACACCTATTAGTATTATATCTATACAACTAAAATCAGCCCTGAAGTATAGGTAGATTAATGAAATACTAAAATTTGACAGAAACTGGAAGATAAAGCTCCGATTAAAATATTCTAAGCAAGAAGACAAAAGGCTATTAAGAAAGAAGGCAAGAGCAGCAATTCACATCAACATCACATTTTGAGTACATACTCCTAACATCACTGAGTGGACTTCCCAAGCCAATTCACCCTAAGATATACAGTCACTCTAGGATATCCACATGCTGTGGCATCACACCAAAGGTGGTCAAAAGTCCATTCCACACATTTTACATATGCACACTTCCACCCTCATGCTCTCACACTTGGAAAAAAGCTAGTGAAGAAATCTGGGGAGGATTTGCTAAACTTCCACAAGCAGAAAATAAATGAAGCTAATGAAAGCTGGACTTTTATATAGTGCACTATAACACTGTGCACTATTCTCCTCAAAGACTTACTGAATGACACTGAAAAACACCGTGGGACAGAAGCACTGACAAAGCAAGCAGGGAATTCTTTTCAGACATTTAAGATTCCACAGTAATGTCATATATCCAAAACTTTCATAACTGTACAATATCTATGGGTTCAATAAGTCAGTCATCTGGAAGTGCACAGTATGGAAATCTGGCTCTTCCTCTATTATCTACCATATATACTTTTTCACCACTATAAAGCAATACCACATGGCCTCTCACCTGAAGTACTGCTTAAAGACAAAAGGAAAAACCCTACTCCACAAGAAAACAGAATTTTGAAAAGTTGATCTTGATACCTGGATTTATGCTTTTGTATTTAAGTTTTCAACACAGTCCTCTCTCCATACATCCACACATCATCACCTGGATTTTTTTTACATACAAAACCTCTCTCAGTGCAAATCTCCATTTAAGGAGAAATAACTCACAGAAGACCTGAATTAACCATTTTGATTAATCTTTTCTCCAACTCAAAAAATACATAAGCAGTATGTACACAGCACATGCAAATCCATCTATTATAACCAAAATCAAGTGCTGTTATCTTAACTGTTAACTAGTGATATGTTATTCTTTTTCAGAAGCTTGGATGGCTGCATTCAAAGTAAAATCATACCAAGTAGATTTTATTATTTCATGCAATTTTAGATGTAGTCTTGATTCAAGACAAAGTGCTTTCTCTTCAGAACACAAGCCACTTAACTTCTGCTTTCTTATTTTTCCACCCTATTGTATGGATTCACCTCCACCACTTCTCATCGATTTAAGAGGTCAATACTGAGCAGTTACAGGACCAGCTCACAGCCTTCTACAGCAATTAAGGTCATAATGGACAAAAAGCTATTCAGTGTTAAAGAGCACTGTAATCTTTTCTTCTTCTTGTGTCATCATCTTAATACTCTTCAAACAAAAGCCTTCAAGTAAGCTACAATGTGATATAACTCTCCTACCCAATTCCAGAAGAGGAATCCTGCAGTTCCTTTAAAGCACATTGTTACCAGCAACAATGGAAGTTGTTCCATAAAGCTATGACCCAGGAGAGGACAGTCTTCCTAAGAACCACAGTTTAAAAAAAAAAAAAAAACACAGCTTTGGATTCAAAACTAAGTTACAATTTTCACATAGTGAACAAATTCACTACAGGGAACTTACAGTATAGAATGTCCACCCCTCCAACAGACATTTTCATCTTCAGCTACTGTGCATTTGATGTGCATCAGAGAAACTGTATGCCTCTAACACACTAGTATATCCTGAAGCAGTTGAATTTAAAGCAAGGCTAGGAACAGGACAAAATGGATACTTTTGCTGAGATTGTCTTCTGAAATAATGTCTAATGCTGGCTTTAATTCGGGGGCCTAAACTATTTAGCCACACACAAGGAGACTTAAAAAGCCTGAAAATGGTCTCTCTTTCAGAAAGCAGCGCAAAACAGATTAGGAGGTCTCCATAAAAGTGGTTTGAAGAGAAAAGAAAACACAAGTTCCAGAAAAGAAATGATGGCTCTGTTGTCTACCACAGCAAAACCTCTGTTTCCCGAGGCAACTGAACAGATTGGACCATTGCATCTGGAAATGCCGACTCAGTATGGCAAATGTCCAGCTACTGACTGTGCACCCTGACTTAACAGGAGCCAGTTTCTTCAGCAAACACAAAGAGAGTACCATTTCTGCGCTTGCTAGGTGTCTGTGAAAGCAAATTTTTGACAAACTCTTTCAGCAAGACATGCCAAGGCAGCCCTACTAAGAAGTGTTTTAAACAGTATCATCTAAGTAGAACAGAAGTTTATTAATAACCTTGTGGTTAAGTCTTAACTGAAAGCGGCATGAACAGTTCTGAACCCAGAGTTACACTAAAATTTAATCTATTTCTGCTTTCAAAGTGGTAGAACAAACCCATGTAAGGTTACAAACTGACTTTCCAGAAGAGTTTGGAAACAGGGGTCCCATGTTTCCAACCACACCACATATCTTACACATAAAAGCTTGTTTCCATCGAAATAGCTCCAAATTCATGTAACTGAAATCATAACACAGCTTTCATACAACACTGGAGGAAATAACAGAACAGGATGTGAACACAAGTTAGTTGTCAAAGCCTGACAACCACTACACCAGCATTTCATCTCACGTTATTTTTACCCATCTCAAAGGGAAAAAAAAGCCCATTTGTTATAACTAAAAAAATACCAAAAAAAAAACCCAATAACATACCAACAAACAAATCAAACCTCGAGGATCAGGGATGCATTAGCATTTCTTTCTATAAAAATCAGAAAGAAGATGATCTTCCCCTTGAATCATTTGCCATAGCACACAGCAACATCTTTACCCCATCACATACATATCCATCTATTCATCATAAACCACTTCCCAGTTCTGCATACTGGCCAACTAGGTGGAAAGGGGGATGAGGAACATCAGGCTGTATGTTCCCTGTCAGAACAAAGCAGGTAGATATAATTACCAAAGAACAAAAGCAAAGACAAGAGACTATTGGTGACTTAATGAGTCACCAATAAAGTCTCACTGAACAAAATACAGTAAGAGTTAGGGAGGGAAGCACACAACACTACTAGGAGAAAAAAGAAAAATAGGGAGGAGTCCAAGGTCACATTAGCCTACGGAAGAGCAGTTAAAGCAAGAACACTAGAGATGGGAGAATGTTCCTACATGGTTCAGTGGAAACAGGTGCTATGCAAATGAGAAAAGATGAAATGGCAAGAACATGAAAAGCTAGCAGAGAAGGTGGGGGGAACAGACCACGATTTCTGACCGTTTCTGCAAGACCAGAGACTTAAACAACAGCCCAAAAAAATATTTTTATGTGCCAGCAGTTATCGGCACTGCTGGCAGCTAGGCACATCTGGGCACAGGGAATAAACTGCCGGTACCGAGCAGGTGGCAGCGAGCAGGATGGGTGTATCAGACAGAAAGAGAACAGGACTAACAACAGATGGGACAACGCCGCCAGAAAGAACGCTCGTAACAGAGAGCACAAGGAGGGAAAGAAGACCACGAAGATAGGGGGGAACTGGAGGATGACTCAAAAGGGACTTGAGGGCTGTGAAGCTCGAGTCAGTGCGGATCCCCAATGAACAGGGGCTTCTGGAGACTAAGGGGAAGCCCCGCCGAAGGAGGCTGACCCCGGGGCCACCGCTGGGAACGATCTCCGGTGGGAACCGGCGGCATCCCCACCCCCCCTGTGGCGGGCCCGGCCCCGGCGCGGTGCGGGCAGGGAGGGTGCTCTGCTCTGGTCTCCCCCGTCTGTCCCGGCGGGCGCGGGGGAACTCCCGCGTGAAACCAAAGTACCAGGGCCGGGCCGCCGGACTGCCCGGGCGGCCGCTACGTGGGGCGCGAGGGAACCGTGAGGGAAGAGCAGAGAGCGGCGGTGTCCCGGCGGGCCGGGGGTCCCCGTACTCACTTTTTGTGGGACGGTGGGTGCTTGTCCCTCCTGCCGGCCGCCGCGGACTGCTTGGGCCGCCGCCTGCGGGCCTGCAGCGCCAGCACTGCCGGGGATAAGAGAACAAACCGGAGCCGGCGTGAGTGGTGGCGGCGGCCACGCAGCCCCCCCGCTCCCTCCCCGCCGCCCGGGCACAGCGCGGTACCTTTGCGCGAGCTCATCGCCCCGCGCCGTACGCTGCTCGGCGGGCGCCGTTCCCCGGCTGACCCGGGCCCACTCCCGGCCCCGCTGCCACCAGCCGCGCCCGCACGCCGGGCACCGGCCGGCAGCACCGGCACCCCCGCCCCGCCGCACTGCGCAGGCGCGGACCGGCCGGCGGGGCAGCAGCCGGAAAGGCGGGGGCGGGGCGGCGGCAGGTGGCGGAGAGCGGCGCGGGGAAACGCACCTGAGGTACGGCCCGAGCCCGCCCCTTCAGCGCCCGGCGGAGGGGAGGCAGGGCGGGCCTGTTTCACTGCTCCCCATCGGCTGCCGCCGGGGCGGGCTGTGCCGGGTCGTCGAACTAACTCGAGTTAGTTTTGACAAGTTCTGGGTCATAGTGGGAGTAGCAAAGAGATCACCCTGCGGCTGCGCCATGCTGGGAGCTGTGAGAAGGGGGAAAGAGGTGGCTGTCCGCCTCTCTGGCAGCAGCTGGGGCGAGATCAGCTTTAGCTTGTCGCGAGACCTGTCTGGGGTTAGATGCCAGAACCAATGAACCTCATGACACAAATACAGGGAAATCAGATTTCCTTAATGCTGATTCTAAGTTACTTGGTTGTCATGATGAACCACTCTTGGCAGTTGTCTTTTTCCTGCCAGCGAAGTCTTGTTGCCCATGATAAAGAAACTCTCACTTCTTGAGTGTGCTGTGTACAGCATGGCTCAGTTTTTGACAGCATTATGATTGAAATTTTGTGTCGTCTATAACAACACCCAGTGCAGAAGATGATCTGAGCCATATCAAACACTCCAGTATGAGTGTGAAGCTTGTGTAACTTACCTTCACTTAGGATTGGAATTCAGAGACATAGTAACTGAAAAATAACGGGACAGTCATTAAATTTTGAGCAGAACTGCCTCCCTGCATGGCAAGATGGAAGAATCTATAAGGATGAAGATCTAAAAGCAGCTGTAGTCAAGGTATTACAAGAGTGAAGGGAACTAGCAGTAATCGCTGGTCTTAAGTAACTGGATTATTGAGATCTCAATTAGACAGAAAATGGAATCCCTAGTTACGGTTAGCTCATCTTAGGAGTGGGAGAGGAACATAAAGATAAAGCTAGAGAACACAAAATGGAGGTACCACAATACCTAATACTTCGTTGTCTGCCTAGAGAGCCTAATGTACAGAAAACAATTGGACCATAAAGTTCCTAAACTGCAGCTCTCACAAGGCACCAAGAGCTGTATTTCTGAATCAAAACATTTTGTGTCCCATTCTCCATCATAAAAGAGCACAGCAAAAAAAAAAACATTTCCAGTATAAACTGCTGGGGTAAGGTGCAGTGTTGGTGTATTACCTGTCTCCCTTGTTGTGGTTAGTCTTTTAGTGATAACTCAGTGTGATAGGTCAGACAACAGAACACTGTATTGAAATTTTGAAGCCTTTCTGCTAAGAAAGTTTAGGTGCCTGAAATCTAATAATAGTTGAATATTTAAAAGATTATATATTTACCCTTTGTTTCCAGGCTAATCTTAACTTCATTGGTTAAGCTGTGCTCCTGCATGGATACTTGTGCTTGGACAAAAAACAGTAGAGACAAGCAGCTAATGATGGAGAAAATGGTGAGACTGCTTTTTTCTTTGTCAGGGCAGTGCTGGCTTAAAGTCACCTTGTAGCTATCACTGTAGAGCAGAAACCATATCAGGGTCCAATCATCTTTTCAGCTACTCACGTGCAATTCTGTTAACTTCAACAGGAGGTTTATATGTAGAACTGATTGGACAATTGGGTCTTAAGATTAATACAGTGAGCTTTGCTTACATCAACAGGATTATAAATTCACCAGATCTGGAGTCAGGAAGGAATTTCCCTCACAAACATAATGTCATCAACATAATCACAGCAAGGGAACAATCTGTTAGTGCACAGAGAAGGAATTATGTTGGGACCAGGTGGGTGTATCTACACAGTCACTTTCTTTCAGTTCTAACGGACACATATTTGGGGACTGTAATCTTCCTGGGTTTTCTTCCCCACCCCAATCCCAAGGAGCCACTCAGAGGACGGTCATGCAGAAGGGCAAAAAAATCACTGACACTCTATGTTAGAGGATTACTATGTGCAGTTAACTAACTGGTGAGTAAATTAAGGTCAGTAGAAGTATTTCAGAAAAGAATAACCAAAAAAACACCTTATTTTTCGGATTGTTTTGAGTGCAGCTCTCTTCCTAAAGAGACACTTATAAATAGGAAGTGAAAAAAATTACAGAAATAAGAAGACTGTTAGGAATTGATCCACCCTGGATTAGGTTTGAATCCACTCAGTGAAATTCTCCATCTTTATTTCTATATGTCTGATTGTATGTAACTTCACTTTTTTCAAAAATAACTGATGAATCAAGAGAGAAGACTAAATAGCAAAAGAAGGCATTTGTAAAATCTGTGTACAAAATAAAGCACAGTGGACTGGGTCAGAATGTATCTGCTTCTGGCTGTCTCACTTTGAACATAATATGGGAACAGGTGTCTGTTTTATTACAAGGATTACCACAGAGCTCACTCACTCTGAGGAAGGGCACTATAAGATTTAGGTGATATGACCTACACAGAAAGGAAGAACAACAGCAGAATTGGGTGATCTTAGGTGCAAACGACAGGGGAGGAGAAGGGGAAAATAGCAAATTATGAAATTATATTTTTACCTGTTTGTAATATAGTTTGGACCAGTTACCTGACACCCCACAGATGTTAGGTTTGTTTCCTTTTCACCTAGCTTTGAAATATCCCACACAAGAGGACATTTTAGCTTTTCAGGTGTGAATGGAATACATTTGTACAGAATAAAAAGTTACCTAGCAGCTATCCTGTAAACATGGTATTATCATCCTTCTGAGAATAATTCCAAATTCTTGCTTCAGCAGAGGGATGTTGGAAGCTTCTGCCCTGGTTTCTGTACCAGTTCCTTTCAGCACTGCTTTTCCCACTCTGTGGTGGCATGCTCTCTGAACTGTACTTTCTCAGAAATCAGGATATGAGCCAACTTCATGCTGCTCTTGCACAGAATGGAACAAACGAGAAATAACACATAAGGCAGAGGAAGGAAAAAAAATAAACAAAACCAGTGGGTGGTGGAAAAAGGAAAAAGAACAATGTAGTGAAAGGAAATTCCCAATTAAAGGCCAGTTCTCATTAATATGCAAGTCCAGCCTTCTCGTCTTCTCGCCTTTCATGGTTGTCTCTTGTTCCTTCAGTTCCCACCCCCATTCCACATTTCTTGAAGTGTGATACATTTGTGTAGGCACACAAACAATGTGTCTGTCCTTCTCTTGATCACTTAAAGAATTTTCTGGCTACCAGTGTGGTGTTTTTTTTCTCCCTCTAGTACATAAACAAAGCAAAGAGGACAATTCTCAGCTTGCTTTTGAGCAACACAGACAACAAATTTACAGAGAGGAAGTATTGAGCAACAGTAACTAATAAGCTGGGTTTGCTTTTAACATCAGGACTGTTGGCTCATCACTGCTTAAGTATAATCAGTTAACATTAACTGGAGCAATGCACACGTGAAAGAAAAAAAAAATGAACTTGTTTCCTCAGTAGTGTAACGAGAAAAAAAAAATAGCAGGAAACATGAGATTTCCAGGATAAAACAGTTCAGAAATTCCTGAATTTAGATTCCTGGCTCATTCACTGTTTCACTTGTGCTCCTCCTAAAGCAAATTACATGACTCACCTGACTCATTTTCTTCATCTATAAAATGGCACAGTGTATGCCAGCTGCAGAGGGTTAACATCAGTAGAGAATTCTTGTTTATCAAGTTAATTGGTATTACTAATAAAACAAGAAATATAGAAAGGACAAAGCAGGCCAGTTTAACACTAATTCAAGATGAAATTAAAGACTTACCTATGCCCAGAAATAGCTGCATTAACCCAGATATGTATTGTACATTATCTAAAATAGGGCATGAACTGGCATGACTTAACTCAGATTTGAAATAGGATTAAAACACTGTGCAATATGTTTATGATAAAATTTCTTCTGGTGTTGAAGTACCCAGATTTCCAGAATGACTTGTTCTAGCTATCCCAGTTACTTCCAGCAGGCTCCCAAACATTCAGGTAAAATTCCTCCAGTTTCCTAGGTCTTTGTCTTCAATTTTTGAAATTTCTCCTGTTTCCCAGCTCTTTACTCAGCTTTCCCTTCTCATCTCAACCTTCCTCCTCTCTCTGTTCCAATCTATTACCCCTTTTTCCCCCTGTATTTAATTGGATGGTTTCTTCCTTCATGCTGATTAAAGGTCAGCAAGGGAAAAGAGGATCACTGAAAGATTAGTGGCTGCTCTCAGTTTTCTGATCAAACACAACACAAGCAATTACAGGGAAAGTTCTTCAGCAGTGATAACACAACATAAGCAATTACAGGGAAACTTGTTCAGCAGTGATGCAGTGGTGGTTTGGACTCATGCCTACTATTCCTCATGCGTACCACATTCTCTCTGAATGGCAGCTCTGCAGTCTGGTCATGCATGTGAGAGATTTATGTTACGTGATTGTGGAATATTTTGAGACTTAAGTATTAAATTCTCACATGTCTTTATCCAGGATGTGCAAAATGCTGGTTTATAGTTTAAAAATTTGGCCAAGTTTGAGAAGATTTTCAAAGAGATTGCAAAGGCACATCTTTGATATTAAAGCCTCTTTCTATGAAGTCTTAGCTTCCTACTCCAAGGTAGGGATTGCGAACCAGTGAGATGAGAATCCATTATAAATCACATGCAGGGCTTATCCAGTTTCCTTTTCTCTTGGCTTGGACTACACAAATAATAGTCACAATGAAAACAACAAGAGACCAACTGTAAAATCAAGTTTAATCTAAGAGGAAGCAACTGACTTATTTTCTCTTGAAGCATAAAGCTTCTTTCTTCTCCATAACCTCCCCTGTACTTTCACTTGATAGATCTTTTCACAGCCTTCAGAAAAATCAAACACCAGCTGACTAGTAGGATGGTACTATGTTATGTCAGTAGTGCCCCAGATGTCCTTTCTTCACACATTCTTCAGTGTGACATTGCTACAACACCCTCACCAACACCTTTCTGAGAAATTAACAGCCATTACCCTGCAGCATCTCAGTGTTGCTTTACAAACTTTCAGATCAGGATGCTTTCTGAAAAAAAACTTCTGTTAGGGAAATGGGCAGTAAAGAAGCACTGGCCAAAATGGTTTGTTTGGGTATAGTTCAAGAACTTCATCTTGACAGCAGAGTGTATCCTGGTTTATAGCAAGCAAGCATTTGGTAAAGGATGGCTCAGGGACACAGGCAACATGCATTAGCAGCTACACTTACCAATACACTGTTGTTTACCATTAAGGCACAGAGCAGTGCCACTTTTGTTTAGTCTTGGCTAGCTGCTGGGTATGAGAAACTACTGTGCAAGAGGGGCATTTCCAACAAGTGCGTCAGGATTCTTTTAATACGATCAAAACAACCGTCTTTAGGAAGTATAAATGAATTCATTACTCAACATGGAATATTTCACCTCATATAATTAAAATCATACAAAGTTAACATTAACTGGATGTTACAAAGTGAAATGTCAGCCAGCTTCAATAGTCTTAGGCATTACTAGCCTGGTTTGTAACATGTGAACTAGCCATTCCATTTCATTCTGTCTGGATATGTCTGTACCATATCTATGCCATGTAAACTAGCAAAATTAACTTTTTAAAAGCAGGAAATATTACAGGTAATTGTTAAAATAAAAGTAGAACTGGTTTGGCTTGTTAGCCACCCAGCGTTTCCTTCTAGTCTTCACAAAGAGCATTCATAAATTAACCTTGTTACTTTAAAAGAATGGAACAAAAACTGATTATCCACTTCTAGGCACATGAAATTCCCTGTGCTCCTACAAGAAGACACGTAACAGCAAATATGAGTGAAAATATAATAAAGTCAGCTATGTTCATTCAAAGCACAAAGAATCCATTGCAGTTTGGCCTTGTGCATTGTTGTTTAGAAATTAATTCAGTGGGCTTGATATTTTGGATTTGATTTCATCGTGTTTTACACCCACTCTGCCATTCATTATAGTAACACAAATGACTCTGGTAGGAAATATTCACGTGCTTGCGCCTTCAGAGCTGAAAAATCTCACAATAAACATTTAGAATGTAAATATTGTTACCAAAGAGTGTGTCTTTATTACAGTATTTCTCAAGCTGGGCCTTTAAAATCAGTGCACTGCAAAAATGCATTCACACAATATGTACATCTATTTACAGTAACTTCTAAGCATCAGAATTTTTATCCACTTTCCAGAATATTCAGTACTTTACTAGCTGTGCTGCCCTGATACATAGAAGGATTAAGCACAAAACTAAAGGATTACGGCTATTTCCTTTCCTAATGAGGAAGAAATCCAATGGAGGACAATGATTTCTTCTTTGTCTAGATGCATGATTTCATCCTCTTTTGAAAATAAAGGCTTTTATGCCATTCAAAAACTAGTTAGGCATAGAAGTCCATTTTGTAAAATCTCCTCCTCTGTCTTAATTTATGCATTATTCTTAAAGTAAGAACATAATTGAAGAAAACAGCACAAAAAGCAGGATGGAAAGAACCAATTGCAAAATGGTAATAGACTGCAGATCTGATTAGTTGATTGTAGGATAGATCCAAATCTATTTGTTTACCAATATGCTCAGCACTATTTGCATTCAATAGAACAATACACTGTGCCATTTCCTTTGTGGTGGAAGCAAGAAATGATACTGTGAACTCAACACACTGCTAAATCCAGCACATACACTCACAGCATGCCTCTTACCACTGACAATCCAGGAGAAGAGAGTGTTGCTTCCTTTGTTGCTTCCTTTGAATTGTAGTTGAAATCATGTGGAAACATAAAGTTGTTGATGGTTTTGTCCACATACCAACTGATCTAATACTGCTCTGGTTCTAGCATCTTTGTCTTCCCTGTTCAAAACTTTGACTAAGGCTCCCTGCCTCTTTCTTTCCCCAAAATAATACATAGTTCAAGATCAAGAATTATGTTATAAACTGAAGTACCATATGAAATAGTACTGGGAATCTCCCTATAAGTAAGTAAAATATACAAAAATCTTATTTGCAGTGAAATTGATCATAGTCTGGATTCTAATGGAAATCTGCATCGCAGGCAACTATTCTCCTTTTCTCTAGGGCCAGCCTGGTCCTCAGGTAAAAGAAGCCCATCTGTCCAGGTGGCCTTCCATTTTGAGAGTTCATGGTTGACTATTACCCTTTAAAATACAGAATTGCTTAGACGGCTGAAGAACTTGGTGATGTGAAATATGTATCCCCTGTATATCACCTACAACCTGGTAAAGATCTGGGAGCTGCATCTTACTGGATAGGAGAGGAAACAGCAACTCAAGAAACAAGATTTGATTTTGTACCTTGTGTATTCTAACTTTCCAGTTGTTCTCTAAATTATTGGCAACTACTTTTTCCAGCTCCTTTTTCAGTGGGACTCAAGATGCACATTAGGCCCATGCCCAAGGCTATGTGCAGCAAGATCCTTGAATCTGTGCTGGTTTGTTTTGGGGTTTGTTTTTTTAATCTTTGCTGGATCAGGGTCCTTTTCACCAAATATGTATCTGATTTTGCCCACAGAGAGAAAAAAAGTATCACCCCTGTCACACTAGTATCATACTAAGCCTTAAATTAATATTTTATTTGCTTACTGTGCTGTAGAACAGATACAGGAAGTTCCCTCTCTCCAGCAATTTCACTGATCATTGTGATTTTCTCCTATTTCAATCATTTGTAAGACTTATTAAGCAGGAACAGGAAAAACATACAGCTAAACATTAAAAGGGCACTGAATTAGGATGCCAAGGCTAGCTAAAAATAAATCTGATTCTTATCTTTTTGGCTGGAAAGTGTACTGTGAACTAAGAGTGACAAGAGACCAAACACTGCAAGCACAAAATTATTTCTTCACTTAATAGAAGTGGGACTTACCAGGGACGGTCCCTAGAACCCGGCTTTAATGCCACTATCTATATAGCACTCACAGAATCCAGAAGATATAATGACAGGCACTTGGTTCTCGCTAAGCATATTATCCCAGCTTTGAATAAGTTTAATAGTTACCAGTTAAACCATGGCTAAATTGTTAATTGCATAGGTAAATTTTCACCAGTTGGAATTTATACTGGAACATATGTGCACATACCTACAGGAATAAGGTGCTCATGGGGGACAAGGAGACAGGGGATGATGCAACTCCTGTCCTTGACCAAAGGAAGAGTCATACTATGCCATCTGCTGTCCCCACACTAATACCTGCATAGGTTGTACTGTGGTGATGCTGTAATTCTATCCGTCCTGGTAGCTCTGTCATCAGTTCTGTTTCTATGTGAGTACATCCATGGTCTCTGTCCATTTGGTTGGTTTTGAGGTCTTCTCTATATCTAGGTTACCACTTTGCTACCTCTGCTGCAGGAATTCCCTATGGTACAGCCCTTTTTGCTCCCATCTAAAATCTGAGACAAGCTGTTCTGCCTCAAAGGCTGCCCATTGTGAATGGGTCAGTAGGTGCATTTTATTTTTCTAGCATTGGATTACTCTCTGCTTCATCCGTCCTCAAACTTACAAAAAGTAATTGTAAGAGTGTGCCATCCAGAATTATCTTCTTTTCTGTGCTCAACCCAGAGGATCACTAGAACATTGTACTCACAGCATTCTGGAACACAGCTGGCCCAGAGAATCTCTCTCTGTACTGCTTCAATCTACAGGGGTATGATATAATAGGCATCACAGAAACATGGTGGGATGGCTCCTATGACTGGAGTGTTGGAATGGAAGGTTACAGGCTCTTTAGGAAAGACAGGCCTGGCAGGCGGGGAGGGGGAGTTGCCCTTTATGTTAGGGATAGGCTGGAGAGTATGCAACTCTGTCTGGGGACAGGTGAGCAGTCCACGGAGAGTTTGTGGGTCGGGGTTAAAGGGAATATAGCTATGGGAGACATTACTGTGGGCATCTGTTACAGACCGCCTGATCAAGGAGAACCTGTGGATGAAGCACTCTATAGACAGATAGGAAAAGCCTCACGCTCACAGGCCCTTATTCTCATGGGTGACTTCAACCACCCTGACATCTGTTGGAAGGACGGTATAGCCTGGCACAAGCAACCCAGGAGGTTCCTCGATTGTGTAGAAGGCAACTTCCTTCTGCAAGTAATAGAGGAGCCGACCAGGAGAGGTGCCGTGCTTGACCTCATGCTCACCAACAGGGAAGGGCTCGTTGGAAATGTGACACTCCAGGGCAGCCTTGGATGCAGCGATCATGAGATGCTCCGAATTTGAGATCCTCAGGACAGTGAGAAGAGCGTGCAGCAAACTCACTGCCCTGGACTTCAAAAGAGCAGACTTTGGCCTCTTCAGGAACCTGCTTCGGAAGGTTCCATGGGATACAGCCCTAGAGGGCAGAGGGGCCCAAGACGGTTGATATTCAAGGATCACCTGCAGCAAGCTCAGGAGTGTTGCATCCCAACCAGAAAGAAGTGCAGCAGGAGGGCCAGGAGACCTCCTTGGATGGATAAGGAGCTCCTGAGGAAAATTCAATTGAAAAAAGAGGCTTATAATAAGTGGAAGCAAGGACAGGTGGCATGGGAAGAGTACAGGGATGTTGTCAGAGAAGCTAGGGAACAGGTTAGGAAAGCTAAGGCCCAGTTAGAATTAAACTTAGCTAGAGGTATTAAAGATAACAGGAAGGGATTCTACAGGTACATAGCAAATAAAAAACAGACTAGGGAGAATGTAGGCCCCCTCAGGAAGCTCTCGGGAGAACTGGCTACCCTGGATTTAGAGAAGGCTGAGGTTCTGAATGACTTCTTTGCCTCGGTCTTCACTGGCAAAGGCTCTGACTGCACCACCCAAGTCTTGGAAGGCAGATGCAGGGACTGTGAGAATGAAGACCTTGGGCCCACTGTAGGAGAGGAACTGATTAGAGACCATCTTAAAAATCTGAACGTGCACAAGTCCATGGGTCCTGATGAGATCCATCCGCGGGTCCTGAAGGAGCTGGGGAATGAAGTTGCGAAGCCGCTGGCCATCATATTTGAGAAATCTGGCAGTCAGGTGAAGTTCCCGATGACTGGAAAAAGGGAAATATAACCCCCATTTTCAAGAAGGGGAAAATGGATGACCCGGGGAATTACAGACCAGTCAGTCTCACCTCTGTGCCTGGCAAAATCTTGGAGCAGAGTCTCCTGGAAGGCATGCTAAGGCACATGAAAATCAACAGGGTGCTTGGTGACAGCCAGCATGGCTTCACTAAGGGGAAATCCTGCCTGACCAATTTGGTGGCCTTCTATGATGGGGCTACAGAACTGATGGATAGGGGTAGAGCAGTTGATGTCATCTACCTGGACTTGTGCAAAGCGTTCGACACTGCCCCACATGACATCCTTGTCTCTAAATTGGAGAGACATCAATTTGATGGATGGACCACTCGGTGGATAAAGAACTGGCTGGATGGCCGCATGCAAAGAGTTGTGGTCAATGGCTCAATGTCCGGCTGGAGACCAGTAATGAGTGGTGTCCCTCAGGGATCGGTGTTGGGACCGATCTTGTTTAACATCTTCGTCACTGACATGGACAGTGGGATTGAGTGCACCCTCAGCAAGTTTGCCGATGACACCAAGCTGTGTGGTTCGGTTGATACGCTGGAGGGAAGGAATGCCATCCAGAGGGACCTTGACACGCTTGTGAGGTGGGCTGATGCCAACCTCATGAGGTTTAACCAAGCCAAGTGCAAGGTCCTACACCTGGGTCAGCGCAATCCCAGACACAGCTACAGGTTGGGCAGAGAAGAGATTCAGAGCAGCCCTGCAGAGAAGGACTTGGGGGTGCTGGTTGATGAGAAAATGAACATGAGCCGGCAGTGTGCACTTGCGGCCCAGAAAGCCAACCGTATCCTGGGCTGCATTAAAAGGAGCGTGACCAGCAAGTTGAAGGAGGTGATCCTGCCCCTCTGCTCTGCTCTTGTGAGACCTCACCTGGAGTATTGTGTGCAGTTCTGGTGTCCTCAACATAAAAAGGACATGGAACTGTTGGAACAAGTCCAGAGAAGGGCCACGAGGATGATCAGGGGACTGGAGTACCTCCCGTATGAAGACAGGCTGAGAAAGTTGGAGCTGTTCAGCCTGGAGAAGAGAAGGCTGCGTGGAGACCTCAGAGCAGCCTTCCAGTATCTGAAGGGGGCCTATAGGGATGCTGGAGAGGGACTCTTCATTAGAGACTGTAGTGACAGGACAAGGGGTAATGGGTTAAAACTTAAACAGGGGAAGTTTAGGTTGGATATAAGAAGGAAATTCTTTCCTGTTAGGGTGGTGAGGCACTGGAGTGGGTTGCCCAGGGAGGTTGTGAATGCTCCATCCCTGGCAGTGTTCAAGGCCAGGTTGGACGAGGCCTTGGGGGATATGATTTAGCATTAGGTGTCCCTGCCCATGGCAGGGGGGTTGGAACTAGATGATCTTAAGGTCCTTTCCAACCCTAACGATTCTATGATTCTATGATTCTAATGAGCTAGCTCTACAGAAATGGAGAAATTCAGGTAAAAACAGGGACTTTAACTGCTGTACAGTCCCTCATACTCAGGAGGTAAATGGAAAATGAACAGGTAGAAAGACTGAAATAGAAGCTGTATTGAACTGTGAAGGCCAGAATAATATCAGAGTGCATATGCTGTAATTCATGTTCACACTACAGAATAGGTGGGATGGATACCAAGGAGCAAAACATACCTTTATTTTATCCCCTTAGCTTTGCAGGTAAGACTAGACTCAGAGGACTTCAAGAATATTTCCTAGGATGACTTTTTTCAGGAAGAGATTGCAAAATAGCAAAGTTTTATTCCTCTCCTGTCCTATTTTTGGGTGTCAGTGGCCTCGTGTAACTCTTAACTTTTCCTCTCTCTGTGAAGCAATGGTTCAGCTTTTCATCTCAGTCTAGTAATTTTACTTTTTTGTTGTCAGGATCACAAGATCAAACATGTCTTCCTGCATTTTTTTTAAGATATGGGTGCAACTTGCATAAGCAGGTCTGTCTTAGCTTTAAATGGGCCAGCCTGGGTACTACAGCAGCCTGTTATTGATGGCTGTGGTTACTCTGTACTAAATTACTGAATTAATGAATTAGTAACCTAGAAAATCAGCAGGGTACACTGCTGAATAAATGCAAGTTACCTAGTTAAAGTTAGCTTACATTTATTAATACAACTGTAGTTACACAGGATCTGCAGAGCTGAAAACTATTTCTGTGATCTTAGACCCTAAATTACAGTCTGTTACGTAGCAACACATCACAGTCTCATTGACCAGTATGTCATTGAGTCCATAGGAAATTCAGAACACAGAATCCTCAGCTATTTCCCAGTCTTCCATAAAATTAAATCCAGCCAACCTTCTCCACCACCTGGGTTTGAAGGGTGGAATAAGGATTGGGCATGAGGCCAGAAAGCAGCTGTACTGTGTTGGTCTGACCTCCAGTCTGGAGGAACCAGGGTTAAGGTACATCATGCAGCACAACACACCTGCAGTTCAGACTAGACTTGAGAAAGTTTAGACTGATTTAGATTTAATCACTGCTTAATCATACCTCCCCAGCAGACAGTAAAAGAGTTACAGACACTATTAACGGCCACGTATGGCTTCTGTGGGATGTTGCAGTGCTACAGTAAGCCACCACGTTTCTGTGAAGGTTGTTTACTTCACATGGCTCTCCTGATTTTCAAATGGGATTTCATACTGCACTGGAGAGAGCTTTTCACACTTTCTCAGTTTGTAAAGGGCAATTCCAGACCCCAATGTAGGGAGGAGTGTAGAGCCAAACAGCTGCTGATTAATGCTTTCTGGTTTGTACCTGATGAATTTTATATATGACAGTGAATAAAAGGCTAATTTGTCTCCTAAAGCATACATTGATACAAATGTGATCACTTTTTTGCACTACCTAACTTGGGTTAATGGAGTGTTACTTCAATGTATTGTGTTTTGGGTGTGTTCTGACTATATCACTAATGTCTTTGTGTGGCCTGAATTTACTATTCATTACAAATGGGTGAACAACAGTAAGCACTTCAACAAACAGATATTTCTTTAGATGTCAGTGTGAAAGCCTGAGTAACCTAAAGGAGTGCAATCACACTTGCCAAATGTAAAAAAGAAACACTTTCCTAAAATGAAGAATGACTTATAAACCAAATATGCCTGTAGAGTTAGGCTGAACTGTAACTAAGTTATAGTTTATGAAAAAACGTATACACAAAAGAATGAAGACAGCACCAGTGCCTCATACGAACTACCTGCTTTTCTGCTTTCTTCTCTTTCCCATTCCTGCTTCTTTCAAGCTCAGTGCAACACACCACAGGCATCCAAAGGGAAAGGGCTGCAGGGCTCCCTGAATTGTTCCAGTTAACCTTCATGTTTGACTGCTAACTCCCATGCATAAAGATTAGAGGGACTTGAAAAGATGTAAATGTTTTACTAAGAAGCTGTAGGAGCAGCAGAGCAAGGAGTAGGTGTTCATTGCTCCACACAGCGGCCTGAACATGTGGAGTTATTGTCCCTGTGAATTTGGCCCTTCCCATTAGCTTCTACATGTAAGAAAGTATTTTGAAATTTGGGTGTCTGTGCACACTTATACACAAATTTTAAAGGATAATGCCATTTCCTTAGTTACCTTCCCCCCGTAATCTCCATTCTTGCAAGCTGCTTTTCTGTTCCTTCCTCTTTTCCTGCAGTAATTCAGAATTCTGGACTGAACTTTGGACTTGATGTTATATGCTGCACATTTCTGTTTGTCTTCTGTGACAGCACAGGCATGCTGAAGGAAATGCCTAGGCTCTCCAACCTGGAGCCTCAGACCACGAGGACAATCTGGTCATTTTTATTTGTGTAGGGGGTAGAAATAGACACCCCCTATACACACAGCCTTCTACAGAATAAGGCCATCAATCACAACTGTATCATGTCAGAATTTTTACCCTGACCCACACCCACAGGTAGCAGGCAAAGGCTGATGACAATAGAAAAAAAAATCACAATATCTTATTTTGTTAATTTAGGTATTAAGAAAGGTGTCTTACTCTAGGAGAAAGCAATATGACTGGCAGTGAAACAGTTACAAGAGAGAAGAAAACAAAGGACTGAGTTTATTAGTCAAGGCTGTCTTTCATAGCAATTCATCAAAAACATGTCTATTTTGGAAGACCCAGAATGATAAAAGGGTGTCTTTCCAGTGCTGGAAGAGGAGAGTGTGCTTTCAAGGATACAGTGGTGTTTTTCAGGAGACAAGTGTGCAGTGGAAATGTCTGTCAATGGGAGGCTCATTTCCAAGCAAACCTTGCTTTACCACTTCAGGTACCTATTGACTAACATTACTGGTTGACTAAAATTCTTGTTGCATAAAAAATCTGTAAATATCACCTCTTTAATATAAATAAAAATCAGGGGAAACCCCAGATAAATTGCTTAAGCAACCACTTTTTGAATGGTGTCTGTTGAACCAGACTCCTCCCTCACCACAGCTTAAGGCATGAGGAAAGAAAACTGTCTGGACTTCAGCATTGAGGACTTGCTTGTCTGGCTTACCCCAGCTGAAACTGCGACTGGCCAACAGGACTTCAGCCAAAACCACTTCACCTCTCCCCCTCCCCCCCCCCCCCCCCCCCCCCCCCCCCCCCCCAGTTTTCCCTATTCCACTCCAACACACAGTTCCCACAGGGTAGCATGAATAGTGCAGGCTGTGGGGGCCATTCTGCAGAAGTAAATGCTTTTTTAAAAGCAGAGTCTGCATATAGTGTTGGCTAATTAAGATCTCAATTTGGTGAAATACTTTATTAGAGTTTAAACTCTATTAGAGGATTAGAGGTTATCTGGCTACTGAAAATCATATTTAGAATTCCTCTCTCAGCATGTTAAACCTTGTGAAGTTAACTGAATGGATTGCCTATCTGGCAGCAGAAATACAAAACTAATATTCTATTTTATCATTGCCTTAGGGATTTTTCAGATTTCTTTTCCCCCTACTACTCATCAGTAACACTGGGAAGTGTCTGTCATGAATGAGACAGACATGGTTTAGGGTCACTCAAAGAATCACCCTCAAAGGTATTAACAAGAGTAGTTTTAATATGAATTTATGAAAATGCAACTTAACAAAGTCTGATAGCAAGGTTCACTCTATTATTTACTACATGGATGAAACATATGAGAAAATCAAGTTAGAATTGATCTAGAATGATTTACACAGAGACTGAAGATGAAAAAGGGTAAGATAGAACCCTCACGAGGTTCAGAGTGAACCCCCTCGCTTTGCTTTCTAAATCCTTGATGGGAGCTAGGTCTGCTCTTAGTCTCAGACTTGCACTATGTGTGTAGAATGTACTATAGTTATCATATTGACTATAGTTATCATATTGACCGACACTAGTAAAAGAAGTGAGATTCTCCACCCTGTGAGTTGAACTTGTTGATATGGAACTGAATCTGGTTCATGCTGGCAATGATTACTCTTGCAAGAAGGGTAAGCGATCATCCAGTAGTTAAGCCCATCTCCAGTAGGGCTGTGCTGGTATCATTCCTGGAAAGGGAAAACAACAGAAGTCTCTGCGAGATTTTTCCAGACAGGTTACCCCTTAGTGGCTCAAGTTGTTTAACTGCTTGGGCTAAAGACAAAATTCCATTTTCTCACTCAGAATATCTCTGCTCTGTCTCTTTAAATGCAGTCAAGCTGAATAATAGAGGTCTCTTTGGTCCATCAGGGCCTGTTTAAAACAGGTTACAGTAAGTGCCATGTTCAGCAGAACCTCCATTGGCTATAATAGGGCTGTGAGGGTGTTCTGAGCCCAATGTTTTTAATTCTTGTATTAGGGTTTTGACTGCCTCTTCATGTTCTGAGTACTATTTCCATGGTTTTGCCTTTCATAAAAGTGAATACAGTGGGCGAGCAATGAAAATCCAGGTACATGCTTCCTCTGGTATCCTAGAGTTCCTATTAACTGTTGTAATTCTTTCCTAGGTTGGGACATTTGAAGCTGTTTACTTAGGGTATCCAGTGGGATTACTGCACTACCTGCAAACCACCAAGTACCTGAAAATTCTACTTCTCTGCTTTGTCCCTGACATTTTTCAGGTGTGATCTCAACTTCATGTTTTATGGAGTGCTTACTACACTGCTGTTGCTGCTTCCCCCACCTTTTCAGGGGAATGTCCCCTGATTAGAATATCATCTATATATTGGTACAGTTTCACATGTTGAGGAAGTGAGACTGTAAATGTTCAGCAAGTGCAGCATGAGCAGTTGTGGGTGAATGTTTATATCCCTGTGGGGCTCTGTTAAAGGTCTATTGTTTACCATCCCAAGTCACCCCAAATTTCTTTTTATCCTCCTCTTGTAAAGGGACTGGGTTCTGGAGATGATTTGTGGTTTCTCCAAATCAGCTATGACTTCAGAAATTCCCTTTAGTGATGCAGCAGAAATAGGGTATGTGGTACACTAGTAATCTTTGAGTCAGGGCGTGCAGGTGCTGTGCAGAGTACACACACCGTAGGCTCCCAGTTTCTGTCAGGGCTAGGGTCAGCATTTGAACCAAAGGACCACACACTGCCATCCAGCAGGCACCAGGTTTGGCCACTGAAAACACTGAAACCCAAACTATTTTCATTGTGATCTGTAAATGCACAGCAAGTAGAGGCCTGAGAGCCATGAATTAACTGTGGTTTGGCAGGTAACACTCGCTCTGTTCGCTCCAGTGATTTTAACTCTTTGCCATCCAGGTAGTACCCTCAGCTTCTTGGCATCCTGTTGTGTTAATATTGAGATCTGTGCTCCTGTACCTGTTAGGAATTTTGCCAGTTGTTGAGGGCCAGCTGGAATCAGAATGTATTCTGCTTTAATGATGCATCTAGCCACATATTCAGAGGAATCTGAGGGAAGCAAAGAATCATCTTCCCCTAGTTTACTATCATCAAGGTCACCCTGTATGTTCCCATCCCATTCTTTAGGGGATACAATTAATTTCCTAATGTCAGGGGGATGAGGAGCTGGCTCAGCAGCAAACTGAGAGTCTTTCAGGAACTCCTATTGCCTGGCCAAGGTGGGAAGCAAAAGCAGGAATAATCAGTCATCCCCCAACAGCCTTGGAACATTCCTCACCTACTATGTAGCCCGAGTGGAACGGTGCCATTGTATCAGAACTTTTGCCAGCTAGTAAATACGTACTCCGGTTGTGGCCAAGGTGGAAATTTACTAATGACTAAAGCAAATCATCTTGTGACCTTATGAGCAGTTGTCCTAAGTGAGGCCCTTTGAGCTCTCCCAGACCACAGTAGGCTGTGACCAGCATCTCTCTCTGCCTGGGACACTCACAAACTCAAGTTTGTGAAGTTTGCAGGGCCACTGACAAAAGCTGATGACAGGCCCTGGGCCAAAGACTCTCCACTCCTCAAGGTTCAACTCTCAACCATTGAGAAATTCTGAGACATTTGAAGTGACTATTTCACAGAATTCAAGCGGGATTTTTAACAGGTATACCTTCGTATCTATCTACCTGTCTGTCTTTGCGTCTGGGTTCATGTGTGTCTAAATTGATTTAGATACCCTATAGTAAGTATAGTTGAATTGGTACTTTTAGAACCTCATATCAAGATCACCTTTTGCTGGAATCCTGGACGTTGATTCTTTAGGCGATCCTAATTGATTATACATGTACCCCTTTCGATATAAACCGTTGCCTGAGTCTGAGACCAAGAGTGGACCTAGTTGCACCTAAGCTCCATCAGGGGTTTAGGAAGCAAGGGGGGTCCACTCTGAACCTCATGATTCAACAGGAGGGGCTCCCTTGCTCTTTTGTGTCTTTGATCTCTGTGTAAATCCTTCTAAATCAATTCTAACTTAGAATCATTGAATAATTTGGGTTGAAAGGGACCTTCAGAGGTCATCTAGTCTAAACTGCCTGCAAAGAACAGGGACATCTTCAACTACATCAGCTTCCTCAGAAGCACATCCAGTCTGGCCTTGAATGTGTTCAGCCATAGGCAAGGCAGGCAAGCATATACAACCTACAGAGCACACTCTGCTACCAAGCTGCCAGGTATATACCCTGCACAAGCTGCCAAGATAGCTTATTTTCTCTCTCCACCTTTGCAGCTTTCCACTCTTCCTGCTGCATGAGAGGCAGCAGCAGCTTTGTAGCCAGAGGTGATCCCACCCAGCACCACCCAACATCCTCACTTTTCCACAGCCCTTGTGAGAGCAGCAGGAGCAGCAGGCCTGTTGCCAGCTCACACTTCAGGCTCTGCATCCTCGCCCAGCTGCTTTTTCCTCCCATGCCCATGGCACAAATACACAGGAAGGTCTGTCAGCCCTTGGAGGTGAAAGATCTTCTGAGATAATTGTGGCTGGGGGCAGAAATATTTAATTATTCACCCAGTTCAGACTCCTGTTTCTTGTAACACTCACTCTTTACTGTCTGCAGAAACTGAACGCTGCCACTCAAAGATCCTTCATCTGTGGGCAACAACATCCTGTTTTGTCTACACTGCTGCAAAGCTTTACAATGTCCCTGAGTCAAACTCCTCACAGTGAAGCAAAGGGACAAAAAGAATATGTATTTCACAGTTATCTCCCAGTCCTATGGTTAAGGTTTTACTTAATCTCCTACAGTCACATACATTCTTAATTTAAAATTTCCCTGTATATAGCACAGCACCTGACAATTTGCTTACAGCAACTTTCATATAGTTCATTTTCTAGAGAGGAACCAACTTGGTCAAAATTACCCCTAGTCCTCTCTGACTAAAATTCTCATTGCCTGTCCATAAGATGTTTTTCACCTTTCTCCTATTGCAGATTAATTGACACAAGGATTTGGAGAAATGAAACTGAAATATAAGCAGCTTTTAATATAAAAAAAAAAAAAATCATGGGGGAAGGGAAAAGGGGAAGAATCAGCTTAAAGGTGATGGCCTATTAAAGCTCTATAAAAGGGTGTTTTTTGAAAGCCATTTTTTTGTCATTATTGTGGAAATCTGTATTATACTTTTTGGATTGTTTTCAACATTCTTCAAAGAGCTTTCTCACTGACATACTTACATTGTGCATTAAGTTCTCAAACTCCAAAAAAAAACCTTTTTTCCCATAATATTGTACTTTCAGATTTTGCATGTTATGAGTTATCACCTCCACTTTTTGGTTCATGCAAAGCTTCAAAATAAGCATTAGAAATGCAAACAACCTACATATGAAAAATACATCAGGCTTTTAATAGTTCTTTCATATTAATTCTCTATGGGGCTTTTAGTGACAGGTAAATATCAGACTGGTTAAGAGCAGCTGGTGCAAAGAGGTGTAAAATTACAACTCATTTGCCTGATTGTCAGTGCCCCTGGGAGGCATAAAACTGAGGAAGTGTGAGTGCAGTTATTGCTGCTCTATTTTACGAGGTTTTTTCTACTGAGTGGGAACAACTCAACTTCATACCTTTGGGTTTTCAAGGATCATCTTTGAAAGAGACTGACTCAACAAGCTTCTCACTTGTGTTCTCTTCCTAGCTGGAATTATGCTCTCATCTGACAATACGTGCTATTCTGATTTCCCCTCCTGGGGATGGATCCTGAGGGCAGGAAGACATTAGAAACTTATTACAGGCGATAACTATGGTCAGTCATAATTTTTCTCACAAAACAAACTTCCTTTAAGTTGCATTAAATAAGGGTTCTATGGGAATGTGCTGATACATTTTATTGAGATTAAACAAATATTTTAATGATAATGATACCACCTGACAGTTGTATTAGATAATTTATAATAGAGTATTTTAAATTGTTAAATCAACCAACTGAAAAAATCAAGCTAAAGTTACAGCCATGTAATTATTCTTATTCTATTTACACTATACTTCTGCAGGTAAAAGAAGCACTTGACTAATGGAAAAAAAGTGGTGACGACTCTGCCCTTTGCAGACCACACCTGGAAACCACATCAGGGTTAGACCATAACAGATGGTGACTGAGCAAAGACATCTTTTAAGTACTGATGGTGTCTGCTTGCCAGAATGCCTCAGTTTTATCTCAGAAGCAGAACTACAGATTCCCTCCTTCCAGCCCCTGAGCCATAGGAAGGATGGCCTCAAGGATTCTGTCTGTAGAATCTTAGACATAGTTCTCTAGTATGTCAGAGATTGCTTACAGGTATTGAGAGAGGAGTAATAAACTTTGCTGAATATATTAGAAAACTTGAGAAATACATAATAATGATCTTAGTAGCTATTTACCTTGTGGTAGCACCTGCAGGTCCTTCATAATTCTGGTTCTTCACTGTATAAGGCACTTCATACACTCCAAATTTTATCAGAGCTGATGGTAGTAGATGAAGATAAACACAGTCAACAGGGAGAACTAATAGTAGGGTAATTATACCAAGCAGAGATTGTAACATATAAGCTATTTAATTACTGACAAGGATTTTGTAAACAGGGAGGCACTTAATGTAAGAATTTGGAGGAGGAAAAATAAGTATTTTAGGGAACTTCTGTACAAGATAAAAGAAGCAAAAAGTTACATGAGAAAGAAAGTTGGATCAATGCATGGTAGAATTCTTGCTGAAGGATCTCCCCAGCCAGATACTGTATCTGCTTGGGAGAGGTGAAGGAACTGACTTTCAACATCAACATGCCACAGCTATAGTGACCGGTCAGATGACAGCAACGATCAAAAGGCACATAGCTCTTTTCGTATTTCTCCTACCACTGGGGCAGCGTACCACAGGGTGTTGGACAGTAGCAGCCCTTGCTCAGGATTCCTTGGTATGCTGCAGTCATCACAAGTACTATAATCTGACTCATCAATTACTAATGCTGGTTGCAGTCTGCTGTTGACCTGTTCACAGGAGCATATGTAACCCATTCCTGTTACCCCTACTGGTTTCCAGTAGGTTAAATTCCAAGTGTGGAAGGTGGACAAGGGGTGAACTAAAGATCTGTGATAAAGACAAAACTTTGATCCCGTAGAACATAATAACATAAATCTCTCTGGATCCATCTCCACTTAGAACTAAGGATAGCCACAAATCTTTGTTCCTGCCTTCCTAACAGCAACATGCATTTCCATGTGGTTTTTTATAAGCTGGCCTTAGAGCAACACATACATACCTGGGACTTTTTAAATCCAAACCAAAGCATTCGCCTCTTGCAGTGAAATAAGAAAGTAAGTACAAGGAATAAGAAAATAAGCCCCCATATACACACAGCAGTTATTTCATCATGTATGAGTGTTCTGAGTAGAATACAACTAGAGAATGGGAAGCATGAGAAACTAAAGTGGTGTTACTGGCCTGGCAAAGAGGAAGTCTGAGGCTGGCTAGGGCTCAGATACAACACATCTTTAAAGTAAAGCCAAACCATACGTGTTGTAGTTAATGAAAAGATGGGTCTGTGCACCACCGCTTAAAATGGAAAGAAGGATAGAGGGTGACATTCTGAAGTCAGAAAGACTCATGGTCTCGATCCAGCCTGAGTTTACTTAGTTTTAAAATGGCAGCATGATTTGCATAGTAGGTGTAGGTTTTGAAATGGTTCTTGAACACATCAATGTCCTGGGGCTAGTGTTCAATTAGCACAATCTGTTTCCAATGCTCGGGCAGCTCAGGAAGGCCTGTGTCTCGTGTACGTGACTCCTGCTTCAGCTACTGCTGCAGCTTTAAAATTAAACTTTTTCCGCAGAGTTGGTGTTCTTCTGTAGATTCTCGTCTGCTCCCTCTCGACGCTATAAGCCCGTTTCCTCTGTCACAGGCGGGCTCATCAGGCCGGCAGCGGCGGAACCGTGTGCAAGAGCTATCCTCCACAGGTACCATCTCCTGAACCCCGGCTTTCCCGCACCCGTCTCATGCCTAGCAGGGGCCGGGGCCGGGGCCGCCGCCTTCCGCTCTCTCCGGAGCAGCCCTGTTACAGCCGCCCCGCTATGGGCACTGGGCTCCGGGGGTGACTCCCCGCCTTACCCCCGTTCCAAAAAGCGGTGGCTCTGCGGGACCGGCCCGGACGCGGAGGCGCTGCCGCCAGCAAATGGTTGCTGCGGGAGGGCAGGAGCGCTCCCCGCCGGCCGGGCCAGGCCGGGCCGCGCTGCCGCAGCAATGGGGCTGGCCAGGGGCGGGCGCAGGCAGGAGGCCGCCTCCGCACACGCGGAGCCAGGGCGGGCCCGCGGCGCTCGCTCCCGCCGCCACCTCGTTCCCCGCGGCGCTGGCACCCGGCCCGTCCTCCCGTGCTGGCGTACGGGTAAGTGGCGTCCCCCTCCCCGGGCCCTGCCGGCAGCGGCGCGCCCTCCCCCGGCAGCTGCAGCCGCCCAGTGCTCTGCGGCTGGGCGGGAGCCGCGGCCTCCGCGGCGCGGCCGGTTCCAGGTTCCCCGCTCCCGGGCCGGGCGCTGGGGCAGGGCGGCGGCGGATGAGGGGCTCAGCCTCGGGGCAACTTTACCCCGCTTGCGCCAGGCTCTCCTGGTCCTCTCCGGTGTGCCCACAGCGGGCGATCAGCAACCGCGTGGTGCAGGGACGCCCACCAGCAGCCCCTTTCTCCTGCCCAGCCCCTCACTTGCTCCCGACCGGCCCCGGTAGCGCTGGGGCTGGCAGCGGCGGAGCCGGGCCGCTGGACCTGGCGCTGCGCCTCCGGCCCGGCCCGCTCCCTGCGCGCATGGCCGTGGCTGCCCTCCCAGCTAGGAACTGCTCCTTGCGCCCGCAGGAAGGGGCTGCTTTCGGGCGCTGCGGTATCGTCGTGCGCTCCCGTCGGTTGCCTTTTAATCTGATCTGCCTCCTCTCGTGAGAAGCGAGCTCCGTACCCAGCGCTGGCGTGCTCCTACTCCTTTATTTACCCCTTTTAAATATGAAGTGCCCCGTAGCCCCTACCTGTCCATGCGTCTGCTCGACAGGTACCACACCAAAAGTCATCAGTCAGCGTTTCTTGCTGGCGAGAATCAAGCCCTTTATTTATAGTAGCAAATCCTGTTTCTGCTAAAACATTGTCTGTGTTGAAATTGCTGTGGAACTGTTGTTTATGCAGATTCTGGGTTTTATGGAAACACCTGTTTGCTAGGAGGACTGAAACAGTGGAGCAGCAATCACTACCCTCTCACTAGCAGTCTGGTCAAGTGAGAATGTGGGCGCCTTACTCAGTTCAGTTTGCTCCTTTGAGCAATTACCCTGCAGAAAGTTTCCCAGGTTATGGCGCCCATTTGGCACAGGGTGGTGCTTTGGTGTAAGTCATTCCTCTGCTGTGAGAATAGGCCGTGTCTGACAACTTTGGAGTATTTGTGGCCAGTGTTGAATTGTTTTACCAGTTTGTATCATTCAGGAGCTAGGTATCACAGTTTTATGTCAGAAAAGTAAGTCTCTCGTTACCTCCTTTGCAGGTGTCTTGGAGGACTTTGCTGTGCTGAGGGGTGTTTTGGTTGCCATGTGAAGGCATTCACAAGCAATCTAGAAGCCTTTTCCACATAAGTGCTTTGTAACCCCGGCTCCATAAATTCGGGTACGTAGGAGAATCTGGAAATAGTGGTGAGCTGCTTCTCTTGGCTTTGGTTTTGGTTTCTGTTTGTTTGTTGGTTGTTTTTTTTTTTCTTTTTAAAGGATTTTATGTATTTTCATTTTATTTGAGAACAAACTGAAATCATGCTTTCTGCCTGAGGGTACACTGATTTTCTAATTGTGGGCAGAACTGTCCTGATTACAATTAAATTGGGAATTTAACGTATTGCCAGTTAACATACATTTCAAATTACTGATTTGGCAAGTGAGATACAAAGCAGACCACCAGTATAACACCTGGGGAAAACTCCTTTCCCAAGAAGATCCCCTTCCCCAGGCTCAACTTCTCTGCAGGTACCTCCCCTCCCCTGGTTTCCTCATCTCCCATCCCCTGGTTGTCTTCTGGGTTACACTCTGTCTCATCGGTGAGGCAGCGGGAGTGCAGGAGGTTGGCGTTGGTCCATGGAGGGTTGCTCCTTTTTCATTTCTTCTGTTCCCATGTGGGCCCCTCCATGTTATCCCTGTCCCAGTGTAGGCACCTGACAGGCTGCAGTCCTTTCAGGGGTGTCCCTGTGAAGATCCTTCTTCCAAGAGTGCACCATCAGTTGTTCTCTTCCCATGCATCCTCCCATGTCTTTTTTAGCACATTTCACGTGCCTCCTCCTTTGCTTCCTGTTGCACTTTCTGCCACCAGCTGCCTCTCCCTTTCTTAACCAAGCTGGAGCAGAGGCACGGTGGGCTCATCTGATGAGCTGGAGTTCTGGCAGGTGGTGAGTTTGGTCCATTGTGGACCCAGCTGGAACTGGGCATGGCCAGCACAGGGCAGTTGATGGGCTCCCCCCATGCAGCCCCCAAAGCCTGCACTTTATCCCCACTACATGAGTGTGCCAGTTGGGTGGTGTGAGAGAAAGGTCCTGCAGTTGCCTAATTATAGGAACTCCAGTCTCCTTTCATATACACAGAAATAAAACCAGACTTCTCTGCTGTAGCTTGCTAAATAGCGGTGTTATGTCACTGGGTTAGTTACACTTTTACAATTGTGTTTGTTATTAATTTGTCTGTCTGAGTAGTTGTGTCTGTTCCTATACAGCTGCTGATACCTGGTTTCAGAGGTGACCAGTTTCTATAACAATCACATTCATATATTCATAGTTTGTTTCTCTTTTTTAGCCTAAAACTTTCTCAAATAACTAGTTTTCCTCTGTTTTTCAGATCTGAAGGTGCTAGCTCTGCTGACACAAAGATGGCAGCTCACACTACCAGGGAACAATAACACCTCTGCTCTACCAGCGTGAGTAGTCATGTGCTTCTTGGAGATCATTTAACCTACTTGTTGTTCTGTTATTTCCAGTCATTCGATGATTTTGGTATCTCATCCCTTTATCTGTTGGTCTGAATTGCTGCCACCTTGAGTTCCATGTGGGATTGTGGGTGTTAGAAGAGATGAACATAGAAAAGGAAGAGATGAGACTTCAGGTTTGGGGGAATCGAACCATCCTCTCTTGATCTTTAGAAGATGGAATCTTGATAGAAAAAGGAATACTCAAGAGTAGTCATATAATAGAAGGCTTGGGAACAAGCAGTGTCTTAGGCACTAAATTGCTAATGACAGAGCTTCTGTGCATGGATGCAGCTGTGGTAGTAGTTGACGGTGGTGATATATGGTCAGTGTAATATTGGATCCTGCTCTTCTGTAGAGCGCATGCTGCCTAGGGTGAGTATTAAGTTCCCTTAACATCTCCCTTCTCTCCTCCCGAGTGCATATTGTTTCTAGCTGTACAAAATCTTGATGTTTAACTTTAAAATGCGGAAAGTTATGTGGTTTTCCTGAACTCTTGCAGGGGGCAGAGTCCTCGGAGTGAAGAGACTATGTATTGATATTGCTTTTAAGCAGACAAGAAATAAGCCATTCTTCTTGCTCCTCAGGGCTTTCTATCTTACACTGTGCCTTAAACATGGAAACTGTAGAAAAGAATAGTGTATCCCTGAAACGTCCTCACTCTGAGGATGGTGTGGCTAATGCAGATGAAGTTAAAAGACAGAAGATCTCAGAGAAGTCTAAGACAGAGAATGACTCTGGGCAAAGCACTGAGACTGTAACAGAACAACCTGACAAATCTCTGCTTGAGAACATGAAAAATGAAATAATCCCCAATGAGGAAAGTGAGGAGCAGGAAGATGAGGAACTAGAGGACAGTGATGAAGATGGAGATCCAGAGAGCTTTGCAGACATGATGAAGCATGGACTGACAGAAAGTGATGTTGGCATAACTAAATTTGTTAGTTCTCATAAAGGGTTTTCTGGAATCTTGAAAGAGAGGTAATTCTTTGTCTTCTTATGTATGTTAATACCATTTGTTAAGCAGCTATTGTTCTCTGTTTTCCTTTCTGACTCACAAGATGCAACTGGGTTATGTGCAGCCATGTGAGAGGTGCATCATTTTCTTTTCCTGGTGCTAGGACTGAGAGAAAGGTTTAATTTGGGATTTTACTTTGGTTTTATTAAATAACATCTTTGAATAAAGCAAAATGCAAATACAAAAACTCACTGAAGTCAGAATCGTTGTTGCCCTGACTTAGCAGAGCAGATAAGGATGCTTTGTTTGCACAAATAGAAGTCCCCGTTTTTAAATACTGGCTTAATATTTAGATCATTTTACATAATAAAATGGTGTGCGCATATTTAGTATATATTTAATCTTTCTATGCAGCATTAAGTTGCTGGCATAATCCTTCACTGGGGAGCACAGTCTGTGCTGAACTTTCTTTTGGGAAATCTGCCAGTTTTGAACTGAGGTGGCCAAAGGTAGCCAGGTGTTAAAACCGTTTGAGGGCTTACAGTTTTTCTTTGATCCTAGTTTATAACATGCATCATTAATTTAGTCCTGACGTTTTTACGGTACCAGTCACTAGCATGTCTAGACAGCAAGAGATAATAGGAGAGAGGACCTGAAACACTCCTCAGGAAGGAATTCTACCAATAGAAGATACTGCACAGAGAGATGGCAAATGGGGGCTTGTGAGAGATACAGTCGAAACACTCCCATGGTGAAGTTTTATTCATCTTTCAACATTCACAGGCTAAAAATTTTTTCTTCCTTTTTTTTTTTTTCTCCTTTACAAGCAAATGCTCAGTAGAAATCATGTAGCAGTTCCAACCTAGATTGTGCTCTATTAGATGTTATTACTGGACATAGTGACTTGATTGAAAATTTCCCAAATTCTTTGTTGCTTGCATAGAGTAACTGTTAAATCGAAAGATGTTTTCTATAACTGAATGTATGTAACAGCTGAATTTGTCTTGCTTTCCTTAAGAGTTGCTAATGTACTTTATTCTGCAGGTTATTTGAAGTGACAGAGTTAATGCATTTGTATTTACATTGTAGCAATGCAGTAGAGTATCAATTGTCAGTAATGACTGGGATTGAGGATATATGTTACAGATCTTTGAAAGCTAGTAAGAAAATGACTCAGAATAACTACAGCAGGTTTTTGGCAATCTGCAAAGAAGTCTGCTGTGTTTAAATAGGCCCGACTAACTTCTGTGTTCTTGTGGTATCCTTCTGAGGGGTGGAAATAGGCACAGCTTTCTCATGGTTCAGGTTTCTTTTATATGAATTGAATTGTGTGAATTCTGAATTGAGTGAATTTTGCTGGCAAACAGCTTCTTGGGAAATGACTTTGTGTGATGTGGGATTTTTATTTCATTTTATTACAAATTTAATACTTACTTCTTCCTGTCAGATACTCAGACTTTGTTGTCCATGAAATAGGCAAAGATGGACGTGTGAGCCATTTAGATGACTTTACTGTTCCAGTGGATGATGAGGTAAATTTTGAGGTTAATATTTGGTAAAGCAAAACCATTAAAAGGTCGACAGTTGTTCCATGAGGATTATTGGATGTTTCTTTTTTCCCCCTCCCAATATGTATTAGGACCCATCAGAAGAAACATTTACAGTTTTGTCAGATGAAGACAAGCAGCGTTTAGAGGAGCTCCAGCTTTTTAAGAATAAGGAAACTAGTGTTGCCATAGAGGTAAAATTAATAAATGATATGAAATTGGGGGGAAGGACAGAGGACGGGAGGGGGAGTGAATGGCAGATACATACTTCCTAGTGCATGTAAGGTATCAGAGCAATTTGAACATGATGCAGCAGGTAATACCGAAGTATTTCCAGTTTAGGGTTTAATTATGTAAAGCTTTACAGATAATACTCAAATTCATGCATATGACTTGTCATTTTGATTTCAGTGGGACTATACACATGAACTCAAATACACATCTTATTTACTGTGGTGTTAAAATTTCCTTGCAGTATATATCTGTCTAGTATTGTTTTATAGAATAATTATGCAAGAAGGATTAAGTAAAATATCCACCCTGATGAAAGACTAAAGACTATTTTCAAGGTCAGTGTTTAGTGATCTAATAGAAAAGAAGATACACTCTTCAGTAGCAAGAAAAATAAGAAGGTACAAATTGAAATTAAAACTTGGTATTTTCAAACATCCAAGTCTTCTATATACTTGCAGAATAACTGTTGAGTTAAATTTGGGACACAGATTGCTAGGATTAAATTTGGTAATCTCAAATAAGCATTCACACATTACGTAATCTTATTTAGCCTTTTTTTTCCCCCTTTAACACTTGCAGAAAAACTTCATTTTTCCAGGGATTTAATTAGAAGAGAGAAATTTATTAAGCGCAGAAGAGGGGAATAAATCTTGAGAGTTTTCTTTTGTGAATGTCGAGACAGGGATTTGTAGCAGAGTTATTTATTATTTTTCAAACTAATTATAAGCAGGCCAGACTTTTAAAAGTATTCCTAGTCACCACTTTGGTGTGATTTGGTGAGTTTTCTTTAAGCATGCAAAATTCAACTCTGATAGAATACCTCCCATTTTTCATTACTTTATTTGGTTTCTGCATGCGTGTGTGTTAACACAGGTAGTTGAAGACACCAAAGAAAAAAGAACAGTTATCCACCAGGCTGTGAAGTCCTTGTTTCCAGGACTGGAGACTAAAACAGAAGATCGAGATGGAAAAAAATACATTATTGCTTATCACGCTGCTGGGAAGAAAGCACTGGCAAGTGAGTTTGAGTGTCACAGTAGCTGGGTAAAGTAAATGTTAAAATTATGCCCGAAATAAGAATCATTAGTAAGTATTTCCTTCAAGTGGAGTGTACCTCCTAATGTAGTGTGGCTTTGCCTTTTCCTCTTTGCAACTGATGCAGTGCTTCTGTAATGATCAGGAACACAAGGAGGGTCTCAAATTAAAATTTCTACTTGTTTTTCTTTACAAATCATTCATCAAATACAACTGTGTTAGAAGTGAGAGGACCTTTTGCTGTTTCAGTGGGAATAGGCAGAGCAGGGGCTTTGTAGGGTTTTGTTTGAATTTAGCTTTCATGAATATACCTGGATGTTTAAGAGAGAATTGTGGAAGCAAGAAGTTGTAATTGAAATGGGTGCATTACACTGATGGGCAGTATAATTTTGATTGTCTTGAAAATCCGTGACAAAATTCTTAATGACATGAATAGAGAAAAGCACCTATTTTTTGTCTCAGGTTTATAGGTTTATATAAACATAATATAATTACCATGATTTTTAAGGCTGCTTCTGCTTCCAAGGTTACTTACATTTGCAGAAAATTGTCTTTATTCATTATAAATCACAGTTACTATTGGAACAATCAAAGTAATGAAGGATTTTCAAAATTAAATGTTATTCACCTTCATCTTACGAAATACTGTTTTGGTTACTGGGGATGAATTCGTGTGTTCTACATCTTTTAATGTTACTGGAAATTTGTTGCCGCTGTAAGTTGCGAGGATTGTTTACATGTAGAGTATTGCACATTTAACTAAAGATACTAGTTTAGTTTGGTTTAAAGTGATAGCATTCCTGTCATACCAGCCTATCACAAATGACAGTATGTAAACCAAGCCCTTTCATTTTAAAGATGGAGGAGATGGAGAAAGGTTAAGGAGATAATTTAAAATTGGAAATAACACCATCTCCACATTCAGTTATTTTTTTTTTTAAGGCTCATTCTAGACAAATATGGGAATGTTGTACTTTTGTTGGTAAAATTATAATGTGTTTATGTATCTTGTTTAACCATGTTTAGAAAACTTGTATGTTTGCATGCTTTATGCATGGAGTATGTAACTTACCAGCACAAAATCCTCCTCAGCCAGTTTTGTTCTCCGTTGGTCTGAAACGGTTTTACCTCCACCTTTTCCTTCTGCTCCTTCTATTTTTTAATCATTGTTACAATCAAGTGGTTGTTACTAAGCTGACCAGTCTGATCTAAGAGATACTGTATAAGAGAATTTAATTATTTGAAATGTGCTGAGAAGAGTTTAGTGATGTGTCTCTAGGATTAAAACATTATCTGGAGCACCATCTTGTGATGCAGAGAAGCATCATCTATTTAAACTTGGATTCTTTAGTTGTGATGCTACAAATACCCGTGCATGGAGATGTGTGCAGTTTCAGTGAGTGTGTGTAAATGCTTGTGAATGTAGTTTCAAGAGTGCAAGGGTTTTTAGTCAGGATTAGATTTATCTTTTGTGTTTATGAAGCCACTAACACGTCTTAGTCCTGAGTGGGTTCCCCAAACAAGAAGCATTTCAGAAGTGTAGAGTATTCAAATATTAGCTGAGATACCTGATTATTTTTGTTGATAATGTAAAAGATTACCAAACATATTTCCCTAAAATTTAAAATTAGAAGCTACTTTGTGTATGTAGTAAGTTTACACCCAAAATTCTTAAACTACTGTCTCACTAAATTGTCAGTAAGCTGCTGTTCCGTCATTGTCCACAAATGAAGTTTGTTGCATCTCCAATTGAAGCTTTCCATATGTTCACTGTTTGCCTCTGCACGATTCCATTGCATAACTGTCTAAATTGCTGTCATCCACCACCTAACTGTTGGATGCTCCCTAAAGCATAAACAAACCCATAACCATAAACCTGCATGTTCACCTCTAAAACCCCTTTGACAGTCTAAAAATTAAATGCTACTCTTTTGTGCTCTTTATGCTATGCATTGGGACAGAGGTCAGAACTGCAACAGGTAAGAGATGTTGACATTTCATGCTAACAAAATGAA
This sequence comes from Pezoporus wallicus, assembly GCF_028554395.1. Taxonomy (NCBI): domain Eukaryota; kingdom Metazoa; phylum Chordata; class Aves; order Psittaciformes; family Psittacidae; genus Pezoporus; species Pezoporus wallicus. The sequence continues at coordinate 1,269,099 of NW_026640165.1, forward strand.
ATGCCAACCATGCCGACCTCCTAAATAGCGTCAAGACTGGCCAAACTAGTTACAATTAATTCTTTAAAAAACCCCAAACCCCTGCACTTAAGTAATACTTAAAATTCCCTGAAACAGCCAAGAATTGGGCTTGTGCTGCATCTTTTTTCTAGTGCAGTATAGGCAGCAGTCACTTGGTGCAGAGAAAGTCCATCAGTAGCGAGTGATGTGAATGGTCAGTTTTGCCAATATTGTTTGACATCTATGGTATATTTCCCCTTGATTTCATTAAGCCAAGCCTTTGCCCTTCAGCCTTGGGCATAAATATATGTATTTATGCGATTTTAAAAGTATATATGATACCTCCTGATATTAAAACAGAGCTTCCAGCCCTTGAGTTGCAGCAAAAGGTTGGGAAAAAGGGCTTGGAAGTATTTTGCTGTCAAAAACGTAACATGACTCTGCAACGTAGCAATGAGGACTGCAATCTGTCCCTCTGGTCCACCTACCCAGTTCAATACTTTGAAGCATTGGGTGAGGAATGGTTAACTATCAGGACTGGAGCTGCAGCGTGGCTGGCAGTGTGGTGGATGGGCACATGGCTGTGATGCCCAGAGCGTGAAGAGCCCTTTGGTACAGGGAGTGTCTACAGAGCCCTTTTAGTCTAGCCCAGGTTAGGGCTCCCTGTTTGAAGCGTGTTGAAATGACCATGTGCAAGATGGATTAGTTAAAGCTGAAGAACAGTTCCAACCAGAGAAGACTTTCCTTGTGAATCATGCTCTGCCTTCCTCTCTTTCCTTCAAATTACGGAGTTCTTCATGGAGGATGTTGCTCTTCAAGCTCAACACAGTGTTTCATTGATTGTGTTTAAGAGCAGTGGTGGCTCAGAAGGGAGACCGTCAGGAGCATGAGGTCTCTTGACAGGCTTTGGGCCGTGCTGCTCCATTTAGGTCCTAGGAAACTCCATAGGGGGTGGTTTTGCTTAGAAACTGACGGTACAAAGCAAATGTTGCAATAATTTTTCAGTGATTAAAAATTTTGCACATAGTGTTTTATACGTAGCATCCAAAATGTTTTTCAGAAGTGTGTGTATGGATGGCAGCTTCTCTAAAAAGGCAAGAGGAATTACCTTTTACCCACACGTTTCCTGCAACTTAAACATTCACTGTCTGTGTGGGGTATCTGGGCTTTATTAAACTAACTGAACGAAAAGAGCAAAATTTCCCAAGAGCTTCCTTCCTGCACTGGGGTTTGTTACTAGAATAGGACTGGCTTTTTAAGTTAGGTTTTGCTGTTGTGAAAAAGCCTAAGCCCTTTATGTACAACACCAGGAATGTCTGCTTAGTGGCTACCCAGAGATAAGGGACTTCTCATTTAAAACAAAACAAATCCTTAGTTTTGTTCCTATAAAACAAAGAATTGATAAACAAAGTCACCTCAGAATTGGTTGCTAAACCTGTGTAGAATCAGTCCCCCTTCCCAGTAATGCCATCAGCAGTGGATGATTGTAAAGCAAAAGTTTTATCTCTGGAGGCTTTTATGTGCAGCAAAAACTTGTCAGATACATTCACAGTTTTCTTCCCCCTCCAGGAAACGCCAAATGATTGTGCAGAATTGCACATCAGTTGTTAGTCTGCAGGAATTGAAGTTATCCCATGCCCTTCTCTAAATATGACACAGTATCTGGCATGAATTTTTCTGTCCCATAGGACTTAGAAATAAAGTATTTTTTTTGTGAGTATACTTTTTTCTAGGCTTTTGTAGAGATACAACCCATGCTTTGCATGACACAGAAAAAATCCTACAGAAATGAAGATTTGTGTTAAACTATAAAAAAATAACTAGTCTTCCCACAAACAGGGCTCCAGTGGTCCTCATCTGTTACTTGTAGAAGGCCCTAGACAGAATGTGGAGTGGCTTTCACTGCTCAAAGTCAGTGTAATGATAATGTTTGGGGAAAGTATGATCAGGCAATATGTCGGTTAAATGAGTAGGGTATATCTGTAGATAATTTCTTGACAAAGAAACTGTCGTAATTTCAATGAAGATTTTCTAGGTGACAGAACTTATTAAAGAGAAGTTTACAGCCCTGTGAAAGGGGGAGAAGGTCCTTTTGCAGCTTTCGCTGTCAGCAGTTAACTTGTTCTTGTTTCAAAGCAGATGGAAATCAGCAGAAATTAACTCTTGCATGTTCTTTTAAATGTAGCTGCAATGGCAAATATATTGATTAAACAAAAAAAAGTCACTTTACAAATTTGAACCTTTTGTTTTTAAAGATCCAAGAAAACACTCTTGGCCAAAATCTAGGGGAAGCTACTGCCACTTTGTCCTATATAAGGAGAACAAGGATACCATGGATGCCATTAATGTCCTATCCAAATTTTTAAGGTAAGGCTGTTATTTCTGCCAGCCTGGGTGACATGGAGCGTTCCCTCTGTATATGTTTCATCCTGCTGCAAATATTGTGCTTCAGGGTTATGGAAGAGCAGCACAGTGCTGGCTGTTGCCTAGTTTGTACCGAGTGGTTTTAGAAAAGTTATTTGATAATATTAAATTCGACACTTGTGCATTTTGGAAAGAGGTGAGAATGGAACAAAATAATCCCCCAAATTTAAAGGACTGTCCTCTAGTGCTTCAGTGGGAAAAGGTCCACAGCTGAAGATCTAAGGAAGGCTTGGCTGCTCAAAGCCTTGATGTGCATATCCTGAATTAAAAGCTATTTTTTCCCCAGTGTGTGAATAAATGCAAGTATGTTATGAACCTGTCAGATATTGTTGTGATAATATGCTGATCAGTTCCTAAGCAGTTACACTTCGTAAAGTGTTCTTACATGTATTAATTTTTCCATGGCAACACAATCCTAGTACTTTTCATCCCATCAAGTGCAGCAACAAGATTTGCCAAAGGCGTGACAAGAACACAGTGAATTGCAGAGGAAGGATTATTTTAAAATTGGGTCAATTCAGTGATCTACTCACAGAGAAACTTTCCCACTTCTCCCCTCCTTTTCCCTTCCCCCTTCCTGTCCAAAAATAAACATTTGTAATCTAGACTCAACCAGTATACTACTACTAGTTGAGAACAGAATGGTAGGAGCATAGTTGGGTAGAAACATGTATGTAATGGCAATCTTGCTACCCCCTGGTGCCCATACCTGGAATAACTGGGAATATTCCTGTGTAACACAGGCTGTAAACTACGAAGTGGAAAAGGCAAGGAAATTTTCTTCTCAAGGAAAGAAGTACATCGTATTTTAAATTACCTTTTCAAATTCTCATGTAACATGCATGCATGGTATTCAGACAGACCTGTTATTGAAGTTTAAGGAAGAAATGGGCATAGATGGGGTTTTTCCAGCTAAATTAATGGTAGCTCTGCATTTGGGTATTGAGTGAATTAATACAAAGAAGTACTTCAGAGCTTATATTCTGAAAGCACAGGTGTGGTAAAAGTGAATCTGTCTATGTGTAATGGCTTTCTAGGCAGTGTGCGCTTGCAGCCCAGAAAGCCAACTGTATCCTGGGCTGCATCAAAAGGAGTGTGACCAGCAGGTCGAAGGAGGTGATCCTGCCCCTCTACTCTGCTCTTGTGAGACCTCACCTGGAGTATTGTGTGCAGTTCTGGTGTCCTCAACATAAAAAGGACATGGAACTGTTGGAACAAGTCCAGAGGAGGGCCATGAGGATGATCAGGGGACTGGAGCACCTCCCCTATGAAGACAGGCTGAGAAAGTTGGGGCTGTTCAGCCTGGAGAAGAGAAGGCTCCGTGGACACCTCATAGCAGCCTTCCAGTATCTGAAGGGGGCCTATAGGGATGCTGGAGAGGGACTCTTCATTAGGGACTATAGTGACAGGACAAGGGGTAATGGGTTAAAACCTAAACAGGGGAAGTTTAGATTGGATATAAGAAGGAAATTCTTTCCTGTTAGGGTGGTGAGGCACTGGAATGGGTTGCCCAGGGAGGTTGTGAATGCTCCATCCCTGGCAGTGTTCAAGACCAGGTTGGACAAGGCCTTAGGTGATCTGGTTTAGCGTAAGGTGTCCCTGCCCACGGCAGGGGGGTTGGAATTAGATGGTCTTAAGGTCCTTTCCAACCCTAACTATTCTATGATTCTAAATCAGAGAAGTTTCCCTGTGTTTTATCTACTCAGAGATGAGATCTGAAGACGTCACACATGTAAAATTGTAGGCTAGTTCTGGGGAATGTATGGATAATTTCTATTTTTAATATAAAAGATTAATAATTCTAGGTAATGACACTAAAAATGATGTCTGAACTCTGTTTTAATATATGTAATATTTGTTACTGTTGCTTTTCAGAGTGAAGCCAAACATATTTTCCTACATGGGAACCAAGGATAAAAGGGCTATAACAGTTCAAGAAATTGCTGTGCTCAGGTAAGTCAATGTATGCTGGAGTATTTACACTTCTACCATGAGAGCCTGAGTATCTCTGTAGAAACCTTGAAGACTCATGCTGCAGTCTGAGTAATACATAGCAGATTCAGGTCTCGATGTTGTAAAGCTCGTGTATTAATGAAGATGCTCTAATCCTTTTTACTCTGTGGTGGTTGCTAGTAGTTTCAAGTCATTGGTGTTCTGAGTCATAGGCAGGACACATGTATTTGGCTGAAGCAGTGGGTGAAACTGCCTGTGTGCTCTTACGCTGCATAGCTCCCATGCAACAGCAGAAAACCAGAATGACATGGTGAAAATTATGTCCCATTTCCTTCCTGACTTTTGTTTTCCTCTTCCTCCAGCTAGAGTCCTATTTTCTTTCTCACTGAACTCTGAACAACTAACCACTGCCTTGGCTCATCTATGAGTAGGCAGAAGGGGCAAAATATGATGAGGAATTTTTCCCACCTTAACCTACTATCATAAGTTACCTATTAAGAGAGAAAAAAGTTTATTTTGTCATTTTCCAAGATAATTCTAATGTTTCTGGGCCCTTGAAATTAGTGTTACATCCATAACTGAGGATGATGACCTCGCAGTCATATATTACAATGTCTGTTTAGCTAGCTGGAATATTCTGCCTGGACTACTATTTACAACTCTTTGAAAACCACACTCCTCAAGTGAGGAATTCCAAGGAATGACAGAAATCTGATCACATCACTGTTAAAAGGAGGGCATTCAATACTTAATTATTCATATTTTTCCTCCAAGTGGTTTGCATGTGTGTATGTTTGCACATATAAAAGGAATTACTAATTTGTGAGTTTTGAGAAGCCCCAGATTCTTGTTGCTGCAAGGCAAGTTTGGCAAGTGATGACAAGTAACCAGACTTGTGGTGTAGCCATCTCAGGTGCTGTTCTGTTTACTTTTAACATGATCACATTTAATGTTGTGTCCCAGAGCTTCAGTGTGTTGACTGGGGAGGAGTGTACTGATTTGTGGTGTCTGTTCAATAGTGCCAGTGTACCCAACTCTCTTGCGCAGCCATGGAGAAGGATGGTGCAGGAGAGGAGACGTTACCATTTGCCAGCCCCATATGCTGGCCATGCTAGTTGATAAACTTGCTGACAAACTTTAGCAGAAGTGTCAAAGAGAAGCTCTGATGCAAAGAACAGGGAACACTTCCAAAAGTACTAGCAACAAAAATAGCAGATACCAGTGACAGATTGGATCTCATCTGCACTAAGCTTGCACAGAGGCTATCTACTTAACTTTGTGTTTATGACTGTGCTAACTAGAGTGTATTCATGGTGTAGTTCCTCAAAGCAGAGTTCAGCTTGTGGGATACCATATACATCAATTTTGCAACATAGGGCTTTTTGCTGTAACGTAGGGAAAGACAGTACTAACAGTGCCTGCCATGGTACACATGTTCTCTTGTATGAGTAGCCTTAAGAATTATCTGTTTTTTTTTCTTTTAGATATTTCATTAAAATACTTTGAAAAGGCAACAATAGAAAATTGAGGAAGCTGGACTTACTGTGTTTTCTCTTGGAATGCCAGCATTTCTGTATTCATTTAACTATCTGCTTTGCTAAGCATGTGTTGGTCACTGTTGTCTGTTTCTTTTTAGAATCACTGCACAAAGACTTGCTCATTTGAATAAATGTTTGATGAACTTCAAATTAGGAAACTTCAGTTACAAGAATCATCCACTGAAATTAGGAGAACTGCAAGGGAACCATTTCACTGTTGTTCTCAGGTAATATGTTAGTCCAGACAGCTTTGGTAGGTTTTATTTAAATAGTTAAAAGATATCAGTGCATCTTGTGTTTAAAAAAAGAAGAGTCCTATTGGCAGGAGTCTGATGAATTTGATACATGTTTTATAATGTTGATGTTGAGCTTTATGGGGATTATGGGGATCACAAAATAGTATAAGCCCTTAATGATCTGTCTCTAACTTTTTTTAATGCTAGAAACATAACAGGAACTGATGACCAGATAGAGCAAGCAATGCAATCTCTCAGGGAAATTGGATTCATTAATTACTATGGAATGCAAAGATTTGGAACCACAGCTGTTCCTACATATCAGATTGGCAGGTATGTGTTGTTTTCATCCCTCCCCACCACCCCTTTTGTTCATTTTAGATTTTATTTTTATCCCTGTATCACTTCCTAGTATTTTGGGGAACATTTCTCGAGCATCTTGGATACGCCAGGTTTAAGTTTAGATTCAAGAAAGAACTTGCTTCAGCAGGTGTCTTGCATAATACCACTACTTGTAATACTGCATAAATCTAACCACTGATATTTCTTTTTTTTGAGTAAGTTGGCTATATCTCCTTAAAATATATGTAGTTCTTAATACACTTTCCTGTTTGAATCTTAGAGCTATTCTACAGAACAATTGGCATGAAGTAATGGATTTGATACTAAAACCAAGACCAGGAGGTAAGGACTGAAAAATGACACATCAGGTGTTTCTGCTTCTCCTCCTCCAAGAATTGTATGTTCAGGAAAAACACACTTAGGTTTTGAGTCTTTTAATGGAAAAAGACGTTAGCAAGGACAGCTCTACATGTGCTAAACTTCATCCAGTTTAGCAGTGGAGATGCAATCTTCTGACTCTGCCTTTCTTCCCTTTCCTTATTGTGCAGTTTCTTGCAGTGGGGGTTAAAAGGCATCTGAATACACAGGGTCTGCTCAGACTCCACGTGAAGGCTTTCAACCTCAACTGTTCTGTGATTCTGTTAATACGTGTAATTACCATGACTGAAACTCCAGTTTTCAGCTGTTTTAACTAAAGGTCAGATGGGTGGTTTTTTGATGTGTAGTTAAAATATTTTCATGTCCTTGTTCTAGCTGAGAAGGGATACTTAGTGAAATGCAGAGAAGAATGGGCAAAGACTAAAGATCCAGCAGCAGCCCTCAAGAAACTACCTGTAAAAAGGTGCGTGGAAGGACAGCTTCTACGTGGACTCTTAAAGTATGGAATGAAGAACATAATCTCTGCATTTGGCATAGTGAGTGTAAAAGTGCTGTGGGGTATTTGCTTGAATAAACATTCTTTTGATGGCACCATGATGAATTTGAAATAGACTCATAGGTGCCTGATGGGTAGAGGGTTAAGTTTAAAATCTTTCTGTTTATCCTTGCTTTTTTGCTTGAGGTATTGCCACATGGTAACTGACAACATCTGTGATTAATGTGTGCATAGTGAGCTTTCCAGTTTATACAACAGTCTCTCCTGTATGTTGGAAGCAATACAATTAGACTTAGCATATAACCATGTATAACACAGATCTGAGAATTGTGCAAAAGTTCAGTATCAGAGTTGCTTTAAAAGTATAAATTAAACTGATAAGTATGCTAATGATTGAGTTTGGCATAGATGTGGTGGGTTCACTGTCATTTTCAAGTGCTGTAATCAAGATCAAGTCTTTGGAGAAAATACCTCATCAGCAGCAAACTACTGGGCACATTAGGAGCCGAGGGATAATTTCTTGTTTATGAAGAAGGTAATTAGAATAACACTGTGCTTTCACATCTGCAAAATCTACTTCAGATTTCGGGAGGTTGAATAGAAATCCAGTCCTTTAGAATAGCCTAATAGCCCCATGTGTTTGATGAGCTGCTGAATAAAAAAAAAAAGATTGTTTAAGCACAGGAGGGTTTTGTGTTAATTTCAAACGTGTAAAAGCATTATTTCTTCACATACCCATTTTCCAAATAATGAACACAAGTCACATCTGTAAACCAAGTAATTGTGTAAGTCTTGTTGCTGAAAAAGGTAACATTTCAAATATGCATTTTTTGTTCTGATTGAAAGAAAAAACTAAAAATACATATTTCTAATGTTTCACTTTTATATTTTCTTTACCTCTAGATACCAAGAAATAATCGCTTAATGTATATTCATAGCTACCAGAGTTATGTGTGGAATAATATGGTGAGCAAGAGAATAGAAGAATATGGGCTTAGAGCTGTACCAGGAGATCTCACACTTAAAGGAGGTAATATCAGACAAATAAAAACACAGTGATGCTGTGTAGTTCAAATTCCTAGGAATATAAGGTGTTCCTAGGAATACCTGTTCAGGTGGCACTGCTTACATATTTTCTTTCCGCCTCGCCCATTTTGCTCCAGTGATTTCTGAATCCACTGAGTAGGTTTCGTCAAATTTTGCAAGGAATCTGAAGTTAGGTAGTAAATTCTGTGAGCTGTGGGTTTGCTTGTGTTTCCAAATAGTTGGATAGGGAAGAGAGACTATGAAGGACTGATTGTTCCCAAGAATGGACTCAAACGTAGTTGAGCTAGGGAGAACTATGGAAGGATGTTACAGATAGTTTAACCACAGAAGGTTTTGTTTGCATTAATACCTTGTAAAGCGGAGGCTACACTATTTAAAACTTTCCTCACTTGTATTTGCTCTGGTATTCCCTGGGGTGAGAATATCCACAGTATTTCTCCTTCGTGTATGGCTGATGGCCGGTAAGGGGGACTGTTCATCTATCAGTCCTTACTCCATCAGCTTTAAAAGTCACTGGAAACCAGGCTGTGATTGTTGGTAACTGTGACAGCCTTGAAGACTCTTACTTCTTTTCTTGGAAATGTTGTCTGTTAAGTGGAGATAAAATGCAGTAGTTACCCCTCTCAAAGGGGGCTTCTTTCAATCACATGGTTCATTTCAAATTTAGCCAGTGTCACCTGTCACAGGCATCTGTACTGGTAACTTCATTTTTCTGTGCTGACTGTAGCCACAGCTGTTCATATCGAAGAAGGAGATGTTGATAACTACACTATCCACGATGTAGTGATGCCATTGCCTGGATTTGATGTTATTTATCCAAAGCACAAAAGTAAGTCTGACTCTTAAGTTATGTACTTACTCAGAAAATGTAAGTCCGCTTTAATATTTTCCTTAAAAGGTAGGTCAGATCTGTGCAACCTTGGTCACCATTAAAATAATACACTCTTTCAGATCTCTGATCTACTGTCACCCTCTCCCACCGTGATACTAATAGTTTGCGTACTTGTTTCATGTAACATAAATCTGTTTCATATTTCTTTTTAGCAAGTAGCTTTTCCAAAGAATGCATTTTTTTCCAGAGGGAAAATTATTTATTTCAGCACAAGGGGAACAGAACAGTGAAATGTTACTTACAAAGTGCATGCATTTTGTTTTTAAATTAGAAAACAAACTAAACTTCTAGAATTTGTAATCCAAGCAAATGCCTGAAGTTAGGAAAAAGAATCAGATCTGTTTAATTAAATATTAACCAATGTGAATGTTAAAAATATAATAATTTAAAAAGAGTATCTCTTTCATATCCTGTATATACAGTGTATTGTATCTAAATTGTTTTTGATGAATAGGTTGGGTGACCTGCAATTAATCTGCATGGAACATGATGTTATTTTTAAGGGATAGAGTTGCAAAATCATTTTGGTTGGAAAGGACCTCAGGATGCCCTCTGGTCCAGTCTTTAGATCAAAGAAAGATCAGTGCTTGTATTCAGGCCGGCTTGCTCAGAGCTTTGTCTGAAACTTTCAGGAACACACAGTCTCCAAGTTCCTCTAAGTCTTCTCTTCTTTAAGCTAAAGACAACCAGTCTCTCAGACTTTCCTCACAGGGCATGGACTAAATCCCTGGCCATTGGGGTGCCCCTCCATTGACTCATTCAAGTTTATTGGCATCTGCTTTGTACTGGACACATCATTCTAAGTGCAGTCTCATGAGTGCCCAGTAAAGGGCAGTAGTTTCCTTTCTTGATGTAGTTACTGGCTAAGCTCCTGTTGCTATTGGCTTTTGTTGCTCCAGGGCACTCTGACAAGGAGTCTCAGGTGACAGTCAGCAGGGCTGGCCCCTTGCCTGTACCACTGCAAAGAGTTAATTGCTCTCAGGTACAAGACTTTGTCCCTGCTGAACTTCCTGAAGTCTCCCAGAATGGCAGCCTGCCCTTGGGTGTATTGACTGCCACCACTCCAGATAGATTTTATCCACAAACTTGTTGAAGTGAATTCGAGCTCCTCCTCCATGTGTGCTGATAAAAGTATTTAACAGGACACATTCCAGATCCTTGAGGAGCTCTGCTTGCAGTGAGCTTCTGGGTAGTGCCTAAACCAGTAGTGACTATCCTTTGAGACAATGGGCCAGACAGTTCTTTACTTGTCTAGCAGTCCACCCAATGTAATGTTCTAACAGCATCCTTGTATCCAGTTCCTGTGGGAACATGTTGGCAGTCCCGCTAAAGGCGAAGTAGGCAAAAGTTATGGCTCTCACCTCATCTACAGCTGTAATAGTTTCATTATAGAAGGCAGTAAGATTGGTAGGTTGTTTTGTTTTTGATTTTCCTTTCCCCACTTCAGTAAAACCATGCCCACTGTTATTCTCATTGTGTGCCCAGAAACATGTTCTAAGAGGATTAGCTCCATTATTTTTCCCAGGGACTAAAGTGAGTCCGACAAGTATGTAATTCCCTAGCTCAACCTTCTTGCCCTTTCTGAAGGTGGGTGCAACACTTGGGTTCCCGCAGTCACCTGGGACCTCCCCGGATCTCCATGATCTTTCAGAGATGACAGAGAAAAGCTTTACCATGACACAAGCCAGCCCACTCATCCTGTATAATCTTCTGCTGTTGGTAGTCCTCATCTTTTCTGAACCTTGGCTCCTGGAACACAGGCCTGGAAGACCTTGCTGGTCAAGACTGAGGCAAAGGAGGCACTGAGAATATCAGTCTGTCACAAGGCCAGCTGCCCTGATGAGAAGCAGGCCAACTCTTCCCTTTTATTCTTTCATTCCTGATACTGCAGTTTAACTCCTGTTGCTCTTGATGTCTGTTGCTGATTTCAACTCCAGCTTTCACCTACTGTGTGTGTCCTTACATAGGAGCTTGATCATGAGTCCCCTGCTTAGCCAAATCAGTCTACCAATATGTAGGCTTGTTTTCCTCAATATTGGGTTGAACTGCTCTTGGATTTGGTTGTCCTTAGATGACTGGTCAAGTCTCTGGAGGCTCTGCCTGTCCCAGAGCCACAATCCCATTTATCCCCATTTCTGAAACACTTGGAAGATAAAGTGTGGCTCTGAACAACACCAAGTTAAAAGGTTGGAAAGAAAAGCTGCAATTTTTTACATTCAATACATTTATACTGAGATTTGACCACAGGAAACCTAATGCTTTCCTATTTAAAATTGCCAACTGCATGAAGTAATGCTAGTGATTGTGCTGCAAATCAGAGGCACCAGACAGCATTTTAGCTGCAGTATTCTTGCATTTCCATTGCCTTCCCTGTCTTCCCCAGGTGTGCATGCCCACATCCTTACTGAAGGATGCCAGACGGTACAAGAGTTACTCTTCCTGTTGGCAGTGTAAAGATCCCTGCTGACTGTTCTGGGGCTCTCTTAATTCATTTCACTCTGCTGCTTTTTCAGAGATAGAGCAGTGGGCAGTCTGGCCCATATTGTTTTTAATCTGTACACCTGAGATGAGTCATGTGAAGATAATTGGAAAGCATGTGGGATCTCAATCAAATGTCAATAAAATACTTTGTAAATTTTGTTTTCAGCTGAAATTCTGATCTGAAAGATTCTCTCTTAGTTACTGCCTCTACTAATCAGGGTGTAGAAGCAAACAAGATTTGCAATAAGTAACTTTAAACTTCTGTGCAACATTTATCCCATTTATGCTAAAACCTGCTCCATATAAAGGAAGGAATGATCCATGAAAGTGACTGTTTTGATCAGCGGCACTAAGCTCTCTCCTATTAAATATTTTTCTTTCTTGCAGTTGGGGAGGCCTACAAGGAAATGCTAGTAGATGACAATCTTGATATCAACAACATGAGGCATAAGATCAGAGATTATTCTCTTTCTGGAGCATACAGAAAGATTATCATTCGACCTCAGAATGTCAACTGGTGAGTAGAAGGATAAAGGAAATTACACTCGAATTGACAGCATAGACCTAAATGATTCTATATGTGAATGACTTAAGTGCAAGAACCATTAGGCTGACCTATGGGATATCTGTAGACTGAAGCATCGATAGGGAGGAGAAAGCACATATAAGGGAATACGTGCTTTTCTCCTACATTTTTTAGGCAGTTGAAGTTGAGCCATAGCCTTATTTCTTCCTTGGTCCTCTGGTTCTGTGATGCTTGAGTGTCAAGACATCTATTTAGTTATTATACTCCTTGCATGGGCTTGCCTACACACTTCATAGATAATTATTTATGTTGAAACTATGACAGATAATATTCAAAATGTGCCTTTTTGGAGTCTTCCTATGAGAAAGCTGGTGTCCAGTTCACTGTCTGTCGATTAAACTTACTAAATCATTGTTGCAGAGATCCAGCCTAGCTGTCATAAGGCAATCAAATAAGTGATTTAAACAGGTGATAGTAGAAATGTGCAGAAAGACGATCAGTGATGCACAGGGAGACAAAAACTACAAAACTACACTTTGTTTTAATCCTGACAGCCCCTGAGGGAAAGCAGGTGGGTTTCTTTTATAATCCTCATCAGAGGCAAGGCTTCTACATAAAGCTTTATTGCAGTTAAACAATTTTAAACAGTTATTGCAGCATAAACGCCACCCTACCTTACTAGAAAATCAGTTCCATTTCAGTTGTAACTGCCAGGTTGGAATAGCAATAAAAAGTACTGTAATAAAATAATAATTACAAAATCTTATTTCTGTTATAAAGGGAGGTAGTAGCCTATGATGACCCCAGAATCCCATTATTTACTACGGATTTGGATAAGCTGGAAGGAAAACCATTACCAGTTCTTCCTACAGGTAAGCTGGTTTCTCTGCTGATGTTTGCAGAATAGAAGTTTGATCTGTCTGTTGCTTTGAACTGCTACATGTGGAAAGCTTTTTTAAGGAAGAGCTTTCATTTAGCAAGACTGGTAAGCAATGGTATTAAAGATACCCAAAGTTGGTTGTCTAAATAAGGACCTTATTTCTCAGGAGTGCAAGCAATCCTTCCAGTGGTCTGCATTGACTGTGACGTTTTCTGATGGGCAACTGTAAAATTGAGTAAATGCTTAGCAGGAAGTGTTTGCGAAATGCATGAAGGTGGAATCAAGGCACAAATTGTCTGTATGCTAGAGCATGCGTTATTTGTGCTGAACACAAGAAACCGAGTCAAATACTCAGCAGAATTCAGTGGAAGTTTTTTTTATATATGCAACCCTGGTCGCAAGGTCTTGTGACACTGCTGCTCCAAAAAAGTGGAGAGACCAAGAGTTCAGTTAGGAAAGAATAAAAGTTTATTTTCCTTTTAAAAGACAATAATGCCTGAAACTCTACTTCTTGGTGAGAGAGAATGTTAAAAAGAAGTTGTCAAATAAGTTGTTTTATGAAATTCCACTGTGGATTGTAAATTGGAGTGTGGTGATGGTTGTTTTGCTTTATGGGTTGGGGGTTTGGTTGTAGAAGATTTCAGTCATTACATGGCATCCAGGACAATCATTGCTTATTTATGCCCTAAACTTTCTCCTGCTTTGTGTTGTCTCCTTTTCCCCCTTACGATAGACGGTAAATTCAGGGCACTGAAGATGGAGTTCTCTCTTCCCCCATCCACTTATGCTACCATGGCGATCCGAGAAGTCCTGAAAATGGACACAAGCATAAAGAACCAGACACAACTGAATACGACCTGGTTACGCTGAGCGAACTACAGAGATCACTGGGATTTTAACATACGGAAAAGTATTTTCCTATTAACGTGTTCTGCACAACTCTTTAAAGACTGGTAGTAAGAGATTTGTATTTTTTTAAGTTTTTATTAGTGCTAGCATTTCACTTCAGTAGTCATTTGCAAGATGGTGGCTGTAATATAATATAGATCTTAGTGACTGGTGCTTTTAATGAGTAAGTTGCTTGAGCTGTAATATGGATGCATCTTTAAGAAATGGACTTTTAATAGTTCCAGACCTGGAAGAATGTTTAGCTTGCCTTTTCTTTGGCAAACAAAGTTTTCATGAGTTCAGCACACTTTAGAGTCTCTTCACATACATTAACTGACAGCTTAGGAAGATAAGGTACAACAAAATTAACGTATCAATTAACATTTGTATCACAGGAGGTTTTGCTGGCAGCATTTGCACTGGTGCAGTAGAGGATTCTTAGCAAGGCTTTGTATGTGCTGTAAAGATGTACAGCCGTTTTAACTAGTCCTTTTCCTTGGGAAAATACTTGCGTGTATTTTCCAGCTCTGTTTTACCTGACCAGAGAACAGGTACTGAAAATAAATGAAGACAAAAGTCTTAATTGTCTGCCTGTAACTCCTTTCTTTACACATCTCGTCTTTGTGTTGCTGGCAGGGAATGAGCTGGGCTACTCGCAGGCAAAAGCCCTTTATATTATAAAACCGTTCTGAAACAAGACATTGCATTTTCAGCCTCTTCCTACACCAAGCAACACCCGTGTTGCTGAAGCCGTGTCCACAGCAGCCGGTCGCCGCTGCTCGGCTGCCTGGTCCGTGGGCCTTCAGGAGGGGACGTGCCTCGGGCGGCATGAAGCGGCGAAGGCTCCGGAGCCTGCGGGGCCGCGCGTTCCACACGGGAACAGCACCAGCTGCTTCTGTCCCCGAGCCGTGCCCTGCCCTGCCCCTCCGAGCCTTCCCCACAGCGCGGCCGCCAGGGTGCCGTGAAGGCCGCGGCGCCTCAGACCGCTGCCCCACCCCGCATGCGCACTGCGGTCAGAGCGCAGCCGTCACTGCCGGGGCGCCGCACCCGGGACACGGGGGTTGGAGGGGAGAGGGGGGGAGTGTCAGCGCGCGTGCGCCCTGCGTCCCGCCCCCAGGCGGACCTGCGCTCACGTACCCTCCCCTGCGGCCTTGGGCTGCCGACGCGGCGGGGCTGCGCGCGGGGCTGACAGGGTGCTGAGCGGACGCGGCAGGACCGGAACCGGGCGGGAGCACCGCGGGGAGCGGCCGGCGGGCCCGGCACGCCGAGCTCCGCTGTGCAGCCGGGGAGGGCAAGCGCTGTCCCGGGGGCCGGAGCCCACAGCAGGGGTCAGGAGCGCTGACTGAGCCGCTGGCGGGGAACGGGCTGCTCGGTAGCGCTGCCCGGGCTGTGCGCGGCAGGGACCGCCGCGGAACCTGCCGGAGCTCCTGGCGAAGGTGGGTGTAGGGCTGCGTGCTTGAGCGGGGGTGGCTGGAGAGTGCTCCGTCTCCTGTCCCTCTCCTCCTGTATCCTCACCCTTTCCTCCAGCAAGAAGAGAGCGCCGCAGGGTCAGCAGTCTTCCGCGGTGTTGTTTTCGTTGCTGCAAACAGCATTGTGCTTTTTACTGCTTTGTTTTCTTTATTCACTCCTAACTCGGTCTCCCGGTCTGTTCTTCCTGGTGCTCTATTGCTTCTCCAGCTTTGGCTCGTCAGCTGTACTGTTTTACACTTCACTGTTCGTTTAATACGAGTTTTTGCTTTATTAAAGCTTGTAGCAGATAATGTGCAAGTGTATACATTTAATTTTTAAATACTGGTTTGGAAGTTGAGAACTGAACGAGCCAAGTGCTCATAGTCAGGTGTTTCACTGTACATGATCTCAATTTCTCAATACATGTACTCTCAATTTCAGGTCCGTTTTTCTCTGGATGCTGCCAAAACTGTGGGTCAGCATATGCCTCTTCCATTACTTATAAGAAAACCCACACGGTGTATTTCAGTGATGCTTTTGCTTCACAAATCGTTGTAAAACCTGAATGGATATTTTGCTAGTAATAGGTCAGTAATCGGTTGATATCTCTGGAACATCCTAAACTATGAAAAGGTAAAGAAGAATGTTGTCCTCTTCCTTTGTATTTTACAAAATTACCTTTTTCCAGTATTTTTCCGTAAGTTCTCTATATTGCATATGGACAAACTCTCTATATATTGTACTGTTTTTAATAAAATGCACTGTCCTGGGTTCAGCAGTAGCAGTCATGTTTCCCCTCCTCAGTAGCTGGTGCAGTGCAGTGTTTTGACTTTCGGCTCGGGAACAGAGCTGATAACAATGATGTTTTGGTTTGGCCAAGGACTTTGTGAGCCTCATGCTCTGCCAGGGAGGAGGGGAAGCTGAGAGGAAGCAGAGACAGGACACCTGACCCAAACTGACCAAAGAGGTATTCCATACCACAGCACGTCATGCCCAGGATGTAACTGGGAGTTAGCCGGAAGGGCTGGGAGACTGCAGGGTTGGAGGAGGTATCGGTCAGAGCTTGGTCGGGCTTGGGGGGCGAGTTATCGGTCAGCTGGTGGTGAGGTGTTGTATTCTCTTCCCTTGTTATTTCCTTTATCATTATTATCATTGGTGGTAGCAGTAGTGATCTGTGTTATACCTTAGTTACTAAACTGTTCTTATCTCAACCCGTGGGAGTTGCATTCTTTTCGATTCTCCTCTCCGTCCCTCCAGGAGCAGGGGGAGGGCAAGAAAGGGGGGAAGTGAGCGAACGAGTTACCTGACTGGGTTTAAACCACGACATGCACGCTTTAGGGGAAGGAAGAAATTAACAGGCATGTTTCTCTTCAGTAGTTAATGTATGATAAATCACCATTTGGATGTGTAAGCATGATTTTATCATACCTCAGCTAAGACTTAGGGCAGCAAATTGTCCAGGATATTTCTTGACTGGCTTATTTAAGTTTCAGTCTACATTGAAGTGCCCAGCTCTTCATGGTATTCATGTCCTCAGTAGATGAATAGCTGTTTGTGTTCTATTAGTGGTGACCAATTAGAAATTGTATGATCAGTGTTGCAGAGAACGAAGACATGGCAGCCATTGCTGTTGGAAAGAAAGAAGTCACTAGAGATCTAGATCACTGTGATATCCCATACTATGTTTCTGAATTTGTGGAAAGAGAAGTTGGAAATGACTATGATTCTCTGAGGAAGCTAGACAACCTTATCAATAAGCTATCTGAGAATAAAAAGCAGTTAGAAGAACAGGTAAGCATCATTCTTTCCTCCCTGCCCACCCTTCTGTATATGGTCTATGACTGATTAAATAACTCAACTACATTAAAGCATCGTATTAATATCTGAAATGGTATTACTGTACATAGTGCAGTGTTTCTGTGTCAGACACAATGCTTCTCTGTGAATGTAGGTCCTTACAGTTTCATCAGAAGTCCCTAAAAGAATTCAGAATGCCTTGAAGAATGCAGAAGATTCTAAAAAGTCTCTGAGTCGGCTTCTAGAGGAAGAAACGCTTCTATCTGAGTCAATCAGTAGCCACTTAGAGAAAGCTCAGCCCTGGATGGAAGAGCTCCATGTACTGATTAGTCAAGTGGAAGAGATTGAACGACACTTGGCCTATCTTAAATGGATTTCACGAATAGAAGAGCTGAGGTGAAGTTTCTGTGTACTGCTTGTGTGTTCTGAGACTAGCTTGTCCATCATTAAAATGTTTTAGATTAGAGAAAGTTTCATTTTTCAACATATAAATGATTATTTTCTGTTACCTTTAATGAATTTTTGGCCTTGATTTTCTTGTATTTTATAGTGATAGCATTCAGCAATACCTCATGACCAACAATGTTCCAGAGGCAGCCAGTACTCTCGCATTCATGGCAGAACTGGATATTAAACTTCAGGAGTCATCTTGCTCGCACCTGCTTGCTTTTATGAGATCCACTGTTAAATTCTGGCATAAAATTCTGAAGGATAAGCTGTCGAGGTAGGAGATGCACTCTCACTCCCTTGTCTTTGCCTTGTGCTGTAAGTGTGTGTTAGAGGACTTATCTTGTGTTGCAGTGACTTTGAAGAGGTCCTAGCCCAGCTTTCCTGGCCGTTTGTGGGGCCACCACAGTCTCAGGCATTTGGTCTTCCTGCCCCAGCCAGTGCTCCTGATGTGTACAACAACCTGGAGATGCTGTTTTGTCAGCTTCTGAAATTGCAAACCTCGTATCCTTTTAAGTAGCTGTGGTGTATTTTGTCAAGGATAATAAACATTGAGATATGCACGTTCTCAAGGGGGATTATTGAAGTTTGTTCTCCCTAAAAACAAGATAATTTCAATTATGTTACTTTGTTATTAATGTTAGAATGTTTTTTGTTTGTTTGTTTAGAAAGTGATAGGTGCCAAAGTTCTGGCAGTAGCAACATTGTACCTCCAAGTCATCAAATGTAGTGATCTCCTGGTAGCTGACAGTTCAGGTTTGGTGAGGATGAGGCCTTGCATGCTTCAGTAAGGTTATCCATGTTAATGAAAAAAAAATATAAAAAGGTGGTGTATGTTTTATTTTACACAATTAATGCTTTTCTTAGCCTTATTTGAAATCAGTCTTAATTACTTCAATATGTCCCATCCCAGAAGGAAAAGAGGGAAAGCTAAAGGTGCATGTCTTGGAAGTAGACTGCAAAAAGGGGAGACTAGAGAAAGGTTTTCCTTGTGCAGCTTCACGAGTCTCCCTTTGAGGTCAATCAGGAGGCACTGCTGCTCCTTCAGTTCCATTATTTTGTGAATTAAGTAAAGCATAGCCAAGGCTCAACCAAGCAGTTTTTCCTGGAGTGATTGTGACTTTTCTTTTTTATCCTGGAGTGGGAAGATACAAGGCCATTCTGCACAACCCTGGGCTGATAACAGTTTTGATCTCACACACTGGGTCCCTTAAACCAATTACAGGAAAATGGGAAATCATGTTTTGCATTTATTACTCTTGTGAGTCTTTTATTCTTCTTTAACAAGTATGAATAAACGTGTCTGTTGGATAGCCTCTGTGTTTGATACTGATGGTGGTCGGTTTCTGTGTTTGTGTATCCCTCATATCTGAGTAATTGTACTGATTGGCTGAAGACACTATTATGCAATGATGTAGAATTAAGAAATGTTCATTTTTATAAACTGATTTTATTGAAATGATGATGTTGGAAGAATTAAAATGTCTTCATTCATCCTTGACTGTCAAACTTAGAGATGAACTGTTAACCAAACCTAAACAGCTGCCAGAAAAGTACTCTTTACCCCCATCGCCACCAATAATCCTTCCAATACAGATCATGCTGAATCCTCTTCAGAAGAGATTTAAGTATCATTTCACTGGAAATAAACAAACCAATGTTTTAAACAAGGTATGGGAGAAAGCAGTTTTGACTGTTTGGGCTTCTTTAAATTGCTTGGTTAAGCAACAGCTAGATTGCTGTATTTACACTGTGTAGCTTTAACACTTTCTGTCCTGAAATTAAGGTTCTTCAAAACTGTGCAGTTCTTGAGCCTACATAAGCGTGGGCAGATACCAGGATAGCATAGAGAGACCTTTCAGAGGCACAAGCGTTTTCTCTGGGCTAGGTGATATTTCCCCCTTGCCCAGATCCTTTACAAAGTGTTATGACACCCTTAGACTGACTCCTAGCACTTCAGAAGTTCTGAATCATTTTTTGTCTCCTTGCAAACCATTTTGCACTCAAAGGCTGTAAAAAGCTGGGGCTTTGATTCTTGGCACTGTGTTTAGCTGCCTTCATGTAACTGAACATGGTGGATTCTACTGTTGGTATATAAAATGTGATTAGTCTAAAAGTACTGATACGTAATTAGTTTCCTGGGTTACGTTTATTTTAATTGACATACAACAAGAGATGTCCAGTTTATCAGTTGGAAATTTACCCACTTTTTGTATGAATTACAGTCAAAGACTGAGGATTTTAGTCTGAGAACTATCACTGGAATAGGTTTCAATGCATTAATGCTGCAGTAATATGTCAGGAGCAGAGTTTGAGACCTGTTCAGTTGTACTGACTGTACAAGACTGTACAACTTCTGTTAACAGCCTTTGGTAAATGTAAATACATTTGTGATCTTGATAGTTGCTACTACAATCCTGTTTCAAATGATGTTACATATATTAGTGGGGAAGAGGGTTTTTTAGACATGACCAAAATTATTTCATAAGCAAATGGGAAAACGATGTTCAAGAGATGAAATTTGTGAAGAAAAGCAGGTGAACAGCCATTTTTCTAAAAACTTTGTGAAGAAAAGTTTACAGATGATTGAGTGTCAGATCAGGTCATCAAAAACCGCAGACTGAATATTAAGGTGTGGAAACTGAAAAAACTTAAAGGCATTAAAATGTGAAATGAGAAGTTGATAGATTCCCTGCTTCCAGGGGGAAGGTGGGGTTGAGGTTGGGTACAGTGACAGTAAGAACAGAGCTACTGGGAAGATTTCTCTCAGGAGTGCATCCTTCTCACTGTACTGAGAAATAGAGACAAAAGAAGCACAGGAGGCAATATATGAAGCAGAAAAGAGGAGCCTGTGAGTAAGAAAGCAGTAGAGAAGAGGGAGATAGATGGATGGATGGATGGATGGATAGATAGATAGATAGATAGATAGATAGATAGATAGATAGATAGATAATAAAATTGGAGGTTTTGCTTGAGAAGAAACAGAATAATTGGTTCATTTAAAGCAATTCACATCCAGAAATAAGTCTCTGATGCAACTTCTATGGAAAATCAAAGCTAAATAAAACACAGTGAAAGGCTTGCGTGATCTGAGATCAAGAGAAGGCAGGGGAAGAGACTAGTATTTTTGTAAGTTTGTCTTAATATATATTAGTATAACTTGAATAAATGTTGTTTGGATGCATTTAATAATTTCTGTTTGTTTTTTTTTAATTAGCCTGAGTGGTATTTAACACAAGTACTCATGTGGATTGGAAATCATGCAAAGTTTCTTGATGACAAAATCCAGCCAATTCTGGACAAGGCAGGATCTTCAGTGAATGCTGGGGTGAGCACTTCCATGGGTTCTATATGTATGAATGTGTAAGTCAGCTTCTGACAGATGCTTATGTGAGCCCACTTCACTGCTTTCACTGAGTATATGGCGAGACTTCACTCAGTCCAGTAGCAGTTTATGTACATGTTTGCACATGTCAATACTTCCTATCTCTGACATTTTATTCACTTTTTTATTTCAAAAGCTTGAATTCTCTCGTGCTCTGGTAATGCTGATTTTGGAGAAGCTGGCTGCTGATATTCTGTGCCTGTTGTATGATGATACGCTCTTTTGTCACCTTGTGGATGAGGTACTTCTATTTGAGAGAGAGCTATACAGCGTTCATGGTTATCTCAGCAGCTTGCCCAGTTGCATGCATATTCTATCAGAAGAATCCTGCTTCCAAAGGTGGCTAACAGTGGAAAAAAAATGTAAGATTTGCAATGGATTTTGTTGGCTTTTATATTGCCCAATCAGAAAGTACGTTTGCTTATACAAACAGCCTTCTCAAATAGGATAAGTCACTTGGACAGAGCTGCTACATAAGATGTGTATTTTTGTACTCTGTGATAGTGTCCTAAAAACAAGATTTGATGAGAAAAGTCAGAATGTTAGTTCCTTTGTGTTTTGAGCATTTAAAGCGTACACTTGGGTCATATGTCTAGATTTACAGTCATGAGCATGGATCCTCTGATTTTATTTGAAGAAGAAAACAGATACTATTATGTATAAGTCATGGCTATTGTAAAAACAAGTAGTGATAGGACCGGGGGAATGGCTTTAAACTGACAGGGGGTAGATTTAGATTTGATATTAGGAAGAAACTCTTCACAATGATGACGGTGAGGCCCTGGCACAGGTTGCCCAGAGAAGCTGTGGCTGCTCCATCCCTGGGCAGTGTTCAAGGCCAGGTTGGACGGGGCTTGGAGCAACCTGGTCTAGTGGAAGGTGTCCCTGCCTGTGTCATGGGGGGTGGAACTGGGTGATCCATAAGGTTCCTTCCAATCCAAACCATTCTATGATTTCTGATTAAAGATTGGTTAGATTCTAATAGTGCTTCTCTAGTTGTGGGACTCTTGCCTCTAAGCTGTATGGAATCCAGTAGGCTTAGTTTGAGACAAACGTATTTATGTGAGATTGGACTTTAAATTGAAATAAGGAAAGGGTATTACGTTTTGAGAAATTAAGAGGAAATATATTGGAAAGGAGCAAGCCAGCTATTAAAAAAACCCAAACAACCCCCTCCAGTCAGCTGTGATGTAGCTGTTAACAGTATTGCAAATACAGATACATTGAAGCTGGTTTGTACAAAGCCAGTCACCAGTAGCTTTTACAACCCCGAAATGTCAAATTCAACTTACTGGAGATAATATAAATGTTTATATATTTTAGAGGGGAGGGGGGTGTGTTAGATTTTTTTCTTTTTCGGTTGTTGTTGTTTGTTTAATGTTTCTCTTTAAAGACTTGAACAATTGACAAGTTTTGTGTGCATCTCAGTTGCTCTTCAGAAAATGGACTCCATGCTTTCATCAGAGGCTGCGTGGGTATCACAGTACAAAGACATCACTGATGTAGATGAAATGAAAGTCCCAGACTGTGCTGAAACTTTTATGACTCTGCTGTTAGTTATAACAGGTAATTACTAATCTGCTGTTCACTGTAATGAACAGTAAAAACCCTTCAGCTGACAGACCTCACAGATAGCCACTGTGAACAGTAGTCACCAAATAATGTTGCAAAGTTGTGATGTTTGTAATCTGCTAGAAACTTTCCTGTTCATGCTGTAGTTTGGCCAGTCTCTCACGTATGAACAATCTTCAGCTTCTGACACGTTGACTAAATAAATATAAAACATATTGTTAAATTATCAGCATATTAAAACTTGCTTATACTTGAGAGAATATAATTTGTTACAATGCAGTTATCAAAAAATCCTACTATTCCTTTTGACTCTGTGACAGTTTAGAAGCCAGTTAGTAATGTCTGCTTCCTCGGAACAGAACATATAAGAGCAAGGAAGTTTCTTTTGAGTATTTCTTTTTGAAAAGCTTTTATTTAGTGTTGGAAAACTTAAAAACATTTTATTAATGTCTTTCCAGACAGGTATAAGAACCTTCCAACAGCTTCCAGGAAACTGCAGTTCCTGGGCCTACAGAAGGAGTTAGTTGATGATTTCAGGATACGATTAACTCAAGTGATGAAGGAAGAGACTAGAGCTTCCTTAGGATTCCGATACTGTGCGATCCTCAATGCTGTTAACTATATAGCAACAGTGTTGGCAGACTGGGCTGACAATGTAGTGAGTAATTGTTTTACTTGGAAAAATAAAAAAAATGGACTTTGGATGTTTGTTTCATAACAAATATTTTATTTTCAGCACTGTTTCTCCAAGTGTGTTCATAAGAATTCATTACTGCAAAAACAGAATGAGATATACATTCAGATTTCGTAAAAGATGTGTAAATAAAGACAGATTATTGTTGGAGATCTAAGCTGCATTAATTACAGACTTTCTAGGGAATTGCAAAGAGAGCCTGGGGAATGGAATAATCTGAACAGACAAGAGAAGTAATATCCTTTACATGCTTTGTATTGTGAAAAAATAGTAAGTTGCCTTTGGAGATCTCTGACAAGTATTAAAAGCATTGATGCTGAGGTTTGTGCAGCAGCCTATGCATGATGCTTGAACCATCCCTGTGGCAGGTTAGCTTAAATGGATCCAGAGTGGGGATCTGCCTTGCAACACATTACAGGTGCTGTTCAAAAAAGTCACTCACTGATAACTGGTTATTTTGGTACAAGAAATCTGGTGAGGGACTTCTTTTCACAAAGGCATGGAGTGATAGGACCAGGGGAACGGCTTTAAACTGACAGAGGGGAGATTTAGATTAGATGTTAGGAAGAAATTCTTCCCTGTGAGGGTGGTGAGGCCCTGGCACAGGTTGCCCAGAGAAGCTGTGGCTGCCCCATCCCTGGCAGTGTTCAAGGCCAGGTTGAATGGGGCTTGGAGCAATCAGGTCTAGTGGAAGGTGTCCCTGCTCCTGGCAAGGGGCTGGAACTGGATGAGCTTCAAGGTCCTTTTCAACCCAAACCATTCTGTGATTCTGTGATAATAGCCTCGTGGCAGCATGGCTATGCTGTTGCATTTCAGCTTTTCGATGGTTATGGGTACAAAAGGTCAAAAACTCCTGTTACATATGATGTGTGTAAAAATAGGTATTGTGCAACGCAAGATGGCAGCCTCCAAATTCTTTTTGTCTTCACAGGCAGCTTTGGCTCTAGCAGTGGATAATCTTGACTTGGCAGGACAGCAGCCTTCATGCTGTACAGCTGTGTCTACCTAAGTGTCTTGATCTGCTTAAAAGCAAACCCAAGAAGTTACCGGCCCATAGTTTTGTTACCATTATGTCACATTACATTCTGATTTCTTTCTGTTGTCAGCCCAGCAAATTTATGATTTAATGAATAATTGTAATTTGTTTTAGAAATAATCAAAGCTTCTAGGTTACATTTGCAAACATTGAAAAGGACAAAATCGGTTTTTCTTTTAAAAGCATTCTGCTGTCAATCTTAAAATACCTTTTTAGTATTTCTTTAGCTCTATTCCCATTACCTATTGGCTGTTGTACCTGAAACTCATATCAATTCCACTAGGACAAACCACTAGGATTAAACCACCATATTTTGGTTTTCACTAAATCAGAGCCAAGGGAAAAGATAAGAAAGTGTTTTTAAAATCTTTAGACTTTTAAGTTTATAAATGTGTCAGAGAGTGTTTTCTAGAGCTGTGTCTATTAAAGTACCAATGGAAAGTTCCAATGGTAGGGTTGTTTTCTGAGGTATTCAGAACTTACTTGTTTCTCTAGTTCTTCTTGCAGCTTCAGCAGGCCGAGCTGGAGGTTCGCGTGGAAAGCAATGCTGTCAGTAAGCTCCAGCTAGGGCAGCTGGCTTCGATGGAGAGCTCTGTCTTTGATGAAATGATTAACCTCCTGGAACGCCTGAAGCATGACATGCTGACTCGCCAGGTAGATCATGTCTTCAGAGAGGTCAAAGATGCTGCAAAGCTGTACAAAAAAGAGAGGTGATTCCATCTGTTTACTCTCTTCCCATATTACAGTATTATTTCCTGTGAAAAATACCGAGGTAAATAAAGGCAGGAGTAGGTAACAGGCACACTTATTTTCCTGAGTATGAGTGGCACAGGGTAGCAAGTTTGGTAATGTTTCTGTTTAACACTTACTTTATTTTAATGTGTTTTCTAAAGTAGTTCCTGAGTTAGTAGGTGCATTAGCTTAAATACCCTGGGAAGCATTCTGGATCCCTCTAGTTTGGACAAGAATTACTTTCTTTGTAGTAGTACTAAAGAGTTAAGTACAAAGAGGCCTGTAATAACTGTTCTGTCGTCCCAGGCTCACAGGGCTTCTTGAACATTTGCTCTGGAGTAGGATTTCTGAAGTACTTCATTAAAGGCATACAAATCCTCCATGATTTTCTAGATTAGATGGGGTTTTCTGTGAATGGCATGTTCAGAGATTGATAACTCCAGCATGAGTTTAATATTAAATGAAATTTAAACATAGCAGTAGACTGTGATTGCTGTTAGATTTGAAATGGGAAAGGAGAAATCTCTGAACCATTGTAAGTAGGAAAGATTTTTTTTAAAGGATAATTTTACCTGCAGCTGTTGTAATATGAATAACTTCATTGTAATGACTTGTGATGATTTCTTTCAGGTGGTTGTCTTTGCCATCTCAAGCAGAGCAAGCAGTGATGTCCCTGTCAAGCACAGCTTGCCCAATGTTGCTGACCCTGCGAGACCGCTTACTACAACTGGAACAGCAGCTCTGCCACTCACTGTTCAAGGTTTTCTGGCAAATGCTTGCGGAGAAAGTGGATATATACATCTATCAGGAAGTAGGTATCAGCAAAACGTGAGCTCTGCAGTGCAGGTGGGTGTCAGTGACTGCTTTAAACAGTGGGTGCACCTCTCTGTGTTTGCAGATAATTATGGCAAATCATTTCAATGAAGGAGGAGCAGCCCAGCTCCAATTTGACATGAGTAGGAATCTGTTCCCTTTATTTTCACACTACTGCAAGAGGCCAGAAAACTACTTCAAGCAGTAAGTAGGCAAACTTCTGTTGGTATTTCAAAAGTGAATGTGCAGATGAATACACATTCTATGTATCACCAAGAGTTTTTCAGTTAGATTTGATTCACACTTAAAACATTTGGATCGTTTGTGCTTCCCAGTGTTTACAACCAGGAAGGTTTTGATTCTGCGCCATGTACTCAGGCAGCAGCGGGCTGTGGCATGTGGTGTTCTGTGCAGTTAGGATGTCTAGATAACTTATGGAAGTAATATAAATATCACAGACTTCTGAAACCAGGGCCCAAGAAACTACTCAAAGATGTAATTACAACGCTAAACTTTATTGGTAGAAGAAAGACTACTTTAAACTACAGTCCTGCTCAGAATTGCATAGCAGTCTAGTTGCTTTCATTGATGAGAAGCAGCTGCCTTCTTTGTGGATAGTCATTTTTAAATAGCACTCAGTCAGTTAGAGAGTCCAGTGCTAAACTTCTGGGCTAACTGGGGCATAAATCTTAGTGTTTTCAAATCAGTATGGAGCATGGCATTCAGTCTTTAACACTTGGAAGGCAAAGATTCCATATTGGCATTTTTAATTGGAACATTCACGTAGCATCTCCAGGTTTAAGTCTTTCTTGAGCACATCACCTTTATAAAGGTAGTTGGTACATATTACTCCCAGCATAAGAGGAAACAGATGCACAAAGGAACCATAAAAAGTAATGCACAATGGGTACACGGCGGCTCTGTCATATTTAGATTAGAAACAATGTGACAAAGACAGGGGATCTGTTTGCTCCCTGATGGTATTAATTAGGGAAAATGTTCAGATTCCAGCAACTGTCTGTTAAACTGTGCTCTTAAAATAGGCTGAGTAAGAAGGTGCTAATTGTCTTAGGGGAAAACGCAGATAGGGATAGGTAGACAGGTTAAGTGGTAAATTCTATTTTCTATTTGTAATGCTGGTGGAAGAAAGAGTCAAAAGCCATGCAGAGAACTGGGAGGCAAAACACTGATGCTTAGGAAATACACATACATGAGGGAAAAGGCTTAGACAGTGTGAACAAGTACACTGCCTTGATCTAAGCCATACTTTTCAGCTCAATACTTTTGAGCCTTTTCAGAAGTCCATGGGGATGTTTTTGTTAATCACTGTGTGCACAGAATAAAGTGTATTTCATGGGTGCTTCTTATATTAATCCATATAACTTCTTTTTCCCTCTAGCATAAAAGAAGCCTGCATTATCCTGAACCTGAATGTTGGTTCTGCCTTGCTTCTGAAGGATGTACTGCAGTCGGCTGCAGACAATGAGACATTCAAGCCAAACCAGCCCTCTGCAACAGCAGCACTAAATGAACTTGGAGTTTACAAATTAGCACAACAAGATGTTGAGATTCTTCTCAACTTGAGAGCTAGTTGGCCAAACACGGGAAAATAAAGACTTCTTCAGCAGTGGTTAAGAGCTTGGTCTATGCTGCTTGTTTCAAACAAAAGCAAAACAAGTATGTTGTAATATGCTTCCTGTTTTCAAAATACTGTATGCTGAGTGACTGGTTTCATCTCATGCCTTGTTGTATTCACCTTTAAAACCACATCAGAATGGGATTCCCTTGGTTTCCAACTGTACAGATCGTTTCTACAGCCACTTTCCCAGTACACTTAAAAGCTAAAACTGGCTTCATCGTGAAGGAGTATGTCTGCCCTGCCAATGTGTGTGCTTTAAGTACACCTGTGTATGAATGATGTAGGAGCTCTTCCCTGTGAACTGATCTACCTTCACTTGAACACAGATGTTTTACAAATCTACAGCCCAGGTAATAGGTGTTCTGTATTCAAATGTGTATAAACTTGAACAGAGAAGGTAGGAACAAAGGACTACGTTAATGGGTTGTCTTTATTCATCCTAATTATTTTTTTACAACTTTCTCCCTAAAAATTACATAAATGTGGTGGTGTATTAATAAAAGCAATTCACAAACGCCACCCCTCCATGAGGTGGTAATCATGAACAAGTTCTTGCCATTGGTCCTTTTCAGGTGGTTGCTCTGATAGGGCCGGGTGAGAAAAAGAGGGTACTGCTTAAATCAGCTCTCCACTGCTGCCAAACCAGGAAAGACGTGAGCACAATGCCTTTTTTAATACATGTAGCAGACTGAAGCTAATGCACAGCCCAGCTCTCCAGCATCCTTTTCTTACTAAGACAGAAAAAAAGAAAATGTTAGTCACATAACACTGAGATTATGTGGATTCCTTTCAGAGATTGCAACAGTTACCAAGAAATTGCCCCTAGAACCATGCCTTGACATGAGAAATCATTATAACTCCAAGCTTGTTTCACCTACAGTTGTGGTACCACCCCTGCAATGCTGCCTTACTGTTTCACATTTCTAAATCAGGATTTGACCCCCTGGGCCACCTGATGGCATCTCTCTGACCTGAGGGGCAGGTGAGTGAGAGGTCTGCGTTGAGGAAACTGCAGAGCAGGGTTTGGGTCACGTTGGTCACTGACTGACCCCTTTAATCCTTTAAATTACATAGTTTTATCAAAATGAATCTCAGTTAATTATCCCCTGTGCATATCCCCCACCCAGAGGAGCTCTTTCAGCTAAACTTACACTTCCTGCGTGAATACATCCAGTGTGATAATTGCATTGTCTTCAATCTGTAGATCCTCAGTGGGCAGTCCCAAAGTTTTAAGAGCTAGAGTTAAGGAAAGAGAATTTCCCAAATTAACCTCAAAGACTTGCCTAACAGCTTGAAGTGACCTAGGTATAATAAAAGGTAAACAGGTAACTTAAAAATATGTAACTTTCCTAACTTTCAGGTTGCACACACGGAGATGTGCAGGCGCATACAAAATAAACCTGGGTGTAGCTTTGAAACTGTGTTAACGATTCAGTGCAGATAGAGACAGTTACTCGGTACGCGCCTTCCCTGTGCTGCGCTGCCGTTATGTGGCCTTGTCCCACCACATCCAGCAGGCCGAACATGGCGACCACGTTGTCCTCGTCCATGAGGTTCGGGTACTCGCCCTCGGCTCGCCGCCCGGCCTTCACCTTTTCCAGCGCCTGGATCAGGAACTCGCGTGGCCTGTCTGCAAAGAACCAACGCAGCGCACGGACACAGGGCCCTCAGCCGCAGCCTGCCTGAAGGCCTCGAGTCCCCTCCCTCCGCCCGAATCCTCCCGCCGCCCTGCCCCGCAGCGCCCACCGGGCCTGTGGTAGAGCACGAGCGCGCTGAGGCGGTGCAGCAGCTCGGCGATGCGGTGCCGCTGCAGGTAGTCGCGGCCCTGCTGCTCGCCCGCCGCCATGCCGCGTTGCTGGGACACCGGGCCGTTAGCCCGCCCCGCCCCGGCCTGCCTGAGCTGAGGTGAGGGCGGGCGGGAGCCGGAGCTCATCGCACACGGAGAAACGGGCAACCAGGAGCCGGAGCTGCGGCTCGGCTCGGCTCGCGGGGAGTGAGGCGAGGCCCTGGGGGCACTAAGCGTTGCTGACGGCGCAGCCCCGCTCCAGAGGGTGGGAAGTGGGAAGCAGAAACTTGACTCGCGCAGAAGTCAGCACCGGGACAGAAAAGCACCTCCCCCAGCGCGTTACCGGCGTGCGCCGCAGCCGCGCTCCTGCAGAGGGAATGCGAATCGCACGCTGCTGTTTTTAAAGTTTACGCAAGTCTGTCGCCTTCATCCGCATTTCCCGCCGCAGGCGGTGGTGCACGCAGCACCCTCCGCTCCCACCCATCCACCGACCCCTGCCTGGGCTCCCTTGCTAAGGGCGGACTTGGTCAATCCCAGCACCTGCGGGAGGACAGCGAGCTGCTCAGCTGTCACCTCGTGATTGATTGTGCGTGCTCAGCGGAGTCATAGAACCGTAGAATCAGAGCACGGTTTGGGCTGGAAGGGACCGTAAAGCTCATCCAGTTCCAACTCCTGCCACGGGCAGGGGCACCTCCCTCTAGAGCAGGTTGCTCCAAGCCCGGTCATGACCACTGGTACGATAACGCAAAACCACTCACTAGCAACTAAGAAAGGTTACATTTAACAGTCATTGTTGAGACTCGCAGCACAGCCTGATGAAGAGACACCGAAGAGCCTTTTGTGGTGCTACCCTGTGTGAGTAGGAGAAAGATAATTGTGTCCCACTAAAAAAAGTAAATCAAGCAACTCCACAAAGACATTGCCATCTGCCACCAAATAAAAATAGACAATGATAAATGAGCATATAGCAAAGAAAAGCAGCATTCCTGTGAAAAGTCTAGCACTACGTGTATTGAACTATTTGCCAGAACTAAAATACCACGAGACATTAATAGAATTCACCTTTTCTGATTCCTTAGAGAAAGTGTGGGAGAAAGGCAGCATCCAAAGCTGCAGAGACTGCGCAGCCGTGTTCTGCTATGCCCTGTAGTGTTTTAAACTGATTAACCACTTCCAGCCTTAATGAGTGCTGGAGGAACTGTAGGTTCGTAACTTACCTTGCTTGACAGCTTCCTGGCAGTGATGGAAACCTGCATGTCCCAAGGAGTGCAATTCATAGGTACGGCATCCGTCCCTGCACTTGCCTTTTCTATGCCCTTCAATAGGATTTGCAAAGGTTTTGTCCTAAAGAGTGATGGAGAAAGTGCAGATTGAAGTGTGGAGAAGAAAGTAAAGCTTGAGCTGGGCAGAGAGGAGGAACAGAGAAGAAGAAAATGGGAACCTAAGGGTGGGAAGAGAGACAGGAAAGGAAGAAGCAAGTGAAAGACTGGAGAGAAAGGTAGGAAGGCAGTTTGGGACAGGGAAAACAGCATCTGGCAAAGGAAGTTTCTCCTTTAGTGGTCAACAAAGATAACCAGTATTAAATACGTATGTTGAAGGCTGGAATTCTATGAATAAACACAGGAATTGCAGATTGAGGTATGTTTCTCTGAGGAATGGTTCAAAAGAATCACTAAGAGCAAACCCCAATTTAATTTACAACTAGGAAGAGTATTTAAAAAAAAATCTGTTTCACTAAGCAAGCCCAATTTATTTCCTTGAAAAATGTTCTGGTAATGAACCATGTATTTATTATCTACATCTGGCTCCATCTTTTCTACAATTACCCATCTTGTAGCTGAAGACAGCACTCAGACCCCTCTCGCCTTCTTAATGTTCTTAAGCATATCCTTATACATTGTATGCTTCAGCTCCTGATCGTGTTGGTATCACTCCCCAGCCTCACTCCAGTGTGCTGCATCTTTACCACGGGGGCCCAAACTGGCCTCAGTTGTGCAGGTGCAGGCTTACAAGGGGTAGGAGCAGCAGGTGACAGTGAGCTCCTCTGACTGCTGCCCACGTTCTCACTGCTGTGTGAGGCTGTGGTGCCAGCACAGTGAGGGACCCCTTTCTGATTCATGTTCAGCTCATCCACTGGCCCCTCTTCTTGCAGTCACTTGGTGACACAGGACTGTGCCTCCTGCCCGGGTGTAGGACACTGCATTTGTCTCTGATGAACACAGCGAGGCTCCTGTCAGCCCCATTTTCCAGCCTGTTGAGCTCCCTGAAGGACAGCCCTGCCCCTACTGTATCAATCACCTCCCTACCCCCTATCTGTTGTTACCCATGAGTTAGCAATCCATCCCAGCATCCAGGGTGGCAGTGAAATCCTTCAGCATTATCTGGCCCAGTATTAACCCCTGAGGAATGTTACTGGCAACAACCAACCACCTGGACTTCAAAGAGCTCACCGGCCCTCCAGGCCCTGCTGTGGAGCTGATTTTCCACCCACCTCACAGTCCATGCCGTGGATCCCTATCTCTCCAATTTACTGTAAGAATACAAAAGCAGATGGTGCCAAAGCCTTGCTAAGGTCAAAGCGAACACCACTCACTGCTCTCTGATCAGTACCTGGAGCCAGTCATTTCATCACAGGCAGCCAGCTGGTTGGTCAGACATTGGTTCCTCATGGTAAATCCACATTGTTTGGACACGGCTTCTAGGAGAGCTTGTTCCATAATGTGTCTGGGGTTGAGGTTGGGTTGAGCAGCCTGTAGCTCCCTGGGTCTGTCTTGAAAATGGGCATTGTCTTTGCCTTTTCCCAGTCCTTAGAAACCCTGTTCCCTGTGATCTTTCAAGGGTGATTGCAGCCTTGCAGTGATAGCAGCCTGCAGCCTTGAATCAAGCCCAGCTTTCCCCACAGATTGGCGTGGATCCAGGGTAAGTAGTCCTTAGCTCAGGCTTCCTCTTATGTGGGTAGCACCTCAGTCCCTAGCCTCTGCCCAAGGATCTGAGCACAGACCTTTTGAGTTAAAACCTGAAGCAAAGGCAGCACCGAGTGGTACCTTAGTTGTTTCCATGTCCTTTGTCACTTGGCACAATTTTACTTAGCCTTCCTTCCACGTCAAGGTACAGAGTGTCCTTCACATCCCTCACTAATTCCAGCTCCAGCTGAGCTTTGGCTTTCCTAGTTCTGCTCCAGCATGCCTAGGCAGCATTTCTGTACTCCTCCAGTGCAGCCCACCCCTGCTTCCACTGTCTCTATACTTGCCTTTTGGATTTGATGTCAGTCAGGAGTTCCCCATTCAGCCACGCTGACCTTCTCCCATGTCTGCTCAACTTCCTGCATGTCGGACTGGACTGTTCTTGTGCTTCAGCTGGCTCCCTTGGGCCCTTTAGGGCAGTCTTCTGTGGGATTCTGCCAACAAAATGTCTACAGGAGACAACATTTGCTCCCCTGAATCCCAGGGTCATGATTCAACTTCCTCACTTCCCTTAGAACCTTCAGCTTTGCTTTCAGTCACTGCTGCCAAGGCTGCCACCAGTGTCAGTGTTCCCAGCCAGCCCTTCCTCATGTATGAGCAGCTTGTCTAGCAGAGCCCCACTCAGCTTGTGCAGCACTTCTGTCAAGAAGCTGTCCTTGGTGTACTACAGAGGTAGCCTGGATCACTTGTGCCTCTGCTGCGGTGCCAGCCCAGCCCACAAGAACAAGAGCCTGCAGTCGTAAGACTAAGCTGTGAGTGGCTTTTTCTTTTTTCTTCAGTCAACTGCAAAATAAAGACTAAACCTGCCACCAAAAATCATACATGGAAAAATGAAATTATCAGGAAGTAGAAAAGTCCTTCCAGTCACTGTTTCCGAGTCAGAGGTTACAAAAATGCTTGTTTAGCATCAGGAGATACAGTTCTTACAGAACCAGCCACTTCCCAGTTCACTGAAAACCCAAGGAATTCTTATCCTAGAACCATGCTCTTGCTGAAGGCAAAGGAATAAGAAGTTGCTTTGCAGGAGCCTTCATTCTTTGAGATACACAGCAATTTTGTTTAAATGTGGCTCTGAGTCTACAGCTGTTAAGACCACAGATAGTCTTATTCTAGCAGTGTCTGTAGAGTGAGTTCACACCACACAGGGTGGTAGTGATCAGAGATCCATCTCCATTGCCTTAGTTTCTCTGACCATCCCCAGTCCAAAGAGAAACACTGTGAATAGAAAGTCTGGGCATGCAGTTAGGAAGCAAAAGTAAGTGTGGGTTATGTGACTCCAAAGGCTCATGTTACTGATCAGTAGCCTCAGTCTTTTCCTGTTTTTGACCATAACTCCACATGTCTTTTTTAATGGTAGCACTTCAGTCAGTGCCGTGTAAAAGCAGCTAGTAGAAAGAGGTCTTGGAGCGCTTCCCGATGTCCGCATTGATTTCAAGCATGCACTTGGCTTGGTCTAGGTTAAGGAGCACAAATGGAGCATTTGAATGTTTTTCTTCAGAAGCATCCATGCTCAGGGTGAAGCTGCAGGTCTTGGAAGTCTCTGCAAAATAACATGAGTGAAAACCAGCTTTCTGCACCTTTTTGGTGTCTCCTTGGTAATGAAGCAGCAAGCCCAGTGTGCTGGTATTACTGCTCAGGCTTTGTGGTCCAAACACAACTCCTAAAGAGAATTAACAAGGAAGGAGTAACTCAAGGCAAGTTTAAAAAAAAAAAAACATAAACACCCCCCCCCCCAACCCAACCAAAAAGCCCCAAAACACAGGACAACCCCTCCCCCTCAGCTGATTATATGGTCAAAAATAAAGAAAGAGGAAAGCAAATATTTGCAGTTTAAGAGTGGAGCTGATCAGAAGTTTCTTGCATAGGCTGCGCAGAGTACCTTCAGAACTAAGGCAACAGGCCTCTCTATATTGTGTATCTGTGGTGGGAAAGGCTAGAAGGTTGGGCCCGAGTGATCCTTTTCCAGTGACCTGTCTGCTTACCCATGACACAGCTCTCCAAATCAGCACTATGATGGTGTCTTTTCTGCAGTGATGGTTACTTACCCTGTCACCACCTCCTCCTCTGCCTCAGCAGGGCTCAGGCTGGAAATCAGCTGACAGACATGGGACTTGCAGGGCTTCACTCATGAGTTCATCATGGCCATTCACTGCATTTACACCAATGGGCCTTTACACCTGTAGCATTCTGTAAATACACTTTGTTCATGCTAGACAACTGCTCTGGAAAACTGGTCTCTTGTGGTGTCACGTAAACCACATTAGTAACTGCTCCAAGTTAATCAAACCCAGATTCAATTTTGTCTTTCAGGCTTGGGAAGTCTGCAAAGGGACAGCTGAGTGTTGGCATCATCTCAAATCCCTACTGGTGTCTCACCCACAAATCAAGTTCTCCTGCATCCTGACTGTTATTTTTGGCAAGATCCGCTCTAAACAGGGGAAGCTTCCCTAAAGCTTCCCTTCTCCCTTCTGTGGGGAGAGCAGATGACAGACCAGATCTCAGTATCTCTGCAGGTCAGCCATAAACAACTAAAAACCACACACAGAAGAATCCAGCCCTTGTCACTTGTGGTGCCTTACAAATGAGAACGAGAGCGTCCACACCATCTACCATGGATTCTCCAATCAACAGGCAAACAGGGACCTGCTGCTGAATTATAACAGCTTTGTCTTTCATCTACATCAGAAAGAATGCCCTACACGAGGTCTGTACTTGTTATGAGTAGTAGCTCTCAAGAGGTACTAAAGGAGCAAACCAGCATAAAAATTTGCACGAAATAAACATTCTTGTGTTCTGAAATCTGAATCCATTGCATGAATCTCCTCCAAATATTTCTGGAATCAGTATTTGGGATTTCTTCCAGTTGTGAATCCTGACAGATCTGGAAGAGTAAAACAGATACTGGGCGCACACAGCAATGACTTTCTGCTAAAATAAATAGTCCTGTGGTAAAACCAGAAGCACAAAACCTAGAGTGCAACGAATAAAAAGTTACAGTGTGTTCTGCTTCCCTCTGAAACTGGTGGCATTTAGGGCATGTTGGATAACACAAGCAAAAGAGTAAAGAGTACTGCTGCAAGCAAAATACTTGTATAACCAAAAAAGGGTGGGGGAAACCAACTCCAATTAGAGAACAGCTTGTGAATCATTCTAACAAACCTGCAAGCGCTAAAGAATTACTTGGATTCCTATTTGGAAAACAATTTCAGTGGTCTTCGGCCTTTGCCGGCCATGGGCAAGCAACTCGTAACTCACAGCTGCACTATTCCATTCTCTTAGCTGTTGCTTTAATTTCTGTCGGCTGCTAGAAATAGCAAAGCAGCTTACAAATAGAATGTCACTCTTCATGGGACCACTCTATCAGATATAGCTTCAGTATCTGCTGTTGCTCCAGGATGTTGGGGTTTTCTGTACTGGAAAGATAAACTCAGTATTAACGAAAGAAAGAAGTTTTCAAACTATAGGCAGCGCAGACCAAGGCACAGACTGGACAGTAAAGAGGAAGTTCAGGATTAGCTTTTGTGACAGGCATCAGAACATGCAAGGCATCACAGAAAAACCTTTACCTAGAAGGTAAAGTTTTCTCCTCCGAAGACTGTTCCCTGTACTGCAGGCCCAGCTTTCTACCTCCACTGCCAGTTCTCAGTGTATGCATACAAAAATGTAGCTTGCAGTCCAAATGTCTTGATTTTAGAACAGATGATACCTTATTTGTGAGCATCTTCCCTGCAGGAACATGGAATTCTGTATCTTCCCCAGATTCGCAAGAGAGGTTTGCTGTGAGAGAAAGAATTGCAGTCCTCTCTGCAGAGCTGACAACCCAATGGACAATTTGAGTCTCATTGATCTGTTATTGGAACAGGCTTTACACAGAACAGGAATCTTAACGCCTAGATAAAAGTTGCATTTTCAGTATCAACAATGATAAAAAGCCTGGTCTTACATCTGTACTGCCCACTGAAGTGAGAATTCCTAACTCCAGTGGCTGTAGCCAAGTTCATCTACACTGATAAGGAATGAGAAAATGCATTCAGTTAAGCAAAGGAATTGAAAAATGATTTATCAGCGCATAGCCCTCAGCAGCTGATTGTCACCCATGTCCTGGCATATAAAAACAGACATACTGGAGGAACGAATGTCAGAAGTAATCCAGAGCAATTCAGCCCTGTACAGAGCTGGGCAGATCTTTGTGCTACCAGTCAAGTTCTCAGGGCTGGCTATGGGCACAGTGTATTTCAGCATATGATACCTACCATTGTCACTCTGCACAGATGAATAATGACAAACGCATCTGTTTCTTACAAACATATAAATTATTTTATTTACAAAGCCATGTTACAAAAAAAAACAAACAAAACCAAAAACAAACAAACAAACAAACAAAAAAAAACCAAAAGAAAGCAAAAACCAAAAAATACAATCGCTCACTAGAGAATATCTCCAGGCCCGGTGCTGAACCATGGCAGTATCAATCAGATACGTTTGTTCTGGTTTTCCTCTTTTAAACTGTAAGCCATAGAATTTACTATTTACACCTACTTTAGACATTTATTCTGCTTACAATTATCACAAGCATGGAATGAATTCTATTTGATACTGCTAATACATAAAGGTGCAGGACAAAGAATGAAAATACTTAGTGTTACAAAATATGGATTGTAGAAAAGAAATTGGCTGTACAAGTTATGGCATTTTTTTAAATCTTAGAATGATTGGACATGCTTTCTTCAAAAGTCTTCTGGAAAAGGTTCTAAAATCTGTAGTAGGAAAGCACAATATAGCAGGTGCAAATTCATTTCTGTGCAACAACAGTTATTTAATATATCCCATGACTGACCAGCTATGCAAAACCCACAGAGTTTTGTTAAAGTGCCATGGGTCAACAGCATAACAAAATATAAGGTGTAAATAGAAAAATTTCTTTTTTTCTTCTTTTTTTTAAAACAATAGTTCACTGAGAATCAGCAATAATAGAATATGCTGTATAAACTATTCTCTACAAAGGTCGATCAGCACTATGTACAATTGTTACATTGATACAAAAGAAGGCATACAAGTTATCCAAGTCGCTTTTTATGGCTGACGGGCCTATGCATTGCGAATGTGTAACAACCAAAGCTTCTGAGCCTCTATTGCTGGAAACAAATCACACGATTTTCAGGCAAATGGGGAAGAAAAAGAACTACCGAGTGAATGCTACGCTAAGGATGCATTATAGGCTGGTCCAGTTTGTCTCCGGATTTTTTTTCCCAATGTTTACTTCCATTTCACTTTGCAGGCTGAAATTTTTGATCCATAGAATTAAATAATGACTCTCTGATGATGAAAGAACACCATGGGGTTTTAGTTCACACTTAACTCTCCTCAAATGCTGTCAGGTGTAAGCCAGTTGAAAAAACATTTAAGCAGCATTCAAAAGGACAGGCTCCATTTTCCAGCTTTCCAATTAAAAGATGCATGGATAGAGCTAAAGCTTCCTAAAAAATACAAAATCGCTCCTTCAGTCATTGATTAGCATTATTTCTCAGAAGCAACCACTGGATCTCCCAACCACTGTTTTCCCTCAATGACTAGAAATAGCAGTTCATTGATTACAGAGGATGACTTTGTGACTGAGATTTTTAAACTCCTGCAGTTTTATAACTCAAAATAAATTAAAGGAAAGAAAGAAAATAATCCACACAGCACTGCTCCTACAACTGAACGAGACAAAAATTGTGCAAAAATAACCAAGATATGTACACATTTTTTTTTCAGTCTGAAGAAATGTACAATAAAAACATAATTCAAAGAACATCTTAAAAATATAAACATTGCTTCAACTTTCCTAAGTTTCATACTGTTTCTGAAACTATGGCGGTCAGTTAGCTCTGAAGTATAGCAAAACATAAATTATTACAAAATTAACACTATAAAAATTTACTTTAAGAATATTTCTAAACTTTTTTCAAAGGGTCCAACCTTGTTTATAATTGCTTCAACTTTTTTAGCCTTAAAATTTGCCTTAAGCCTTCTTTTTTTAAAAAAGAAAGTAGTAATAATCTCCCTATTTGCAGTCTCTCGTCTTCCCCCCCACCCCCCCACCAAAGATGTAAATAAACCAGCATATAAGTGCACTTTTAACACTGTAGAAAGAAAAATTAACTGCTCTGTTCTGTTGTTCCAGTATTGGCTTCCTGATTAAAAAAAATCTACCTTTTATTAAAAAAATTATTCAGTAATCCTATAAGAAACACTGTCAGTGCAATTCTATTAATGCAAGTCGATCTACTCAACTCCTGCCCTTGCAAACCCAAACTGTTCACTGAAGTTATCAAGTGCCATGATCTTGAGGGTCTACAAATCCACCGGGATACGGGGATGTTACACACTGAGCCCCTGATAACGTTAACTACAGTTTGGTGCAAAAATGCGCTCTGCATTGATTGAAGTGGAGGTTCCTTAAGAGCCTGATCCTGGAAGAGGCTGAACACTTAGAATTCCCATTGAAATTATTAAATGCTGTAGGTACAAAGCACCAGTCAGGATTAGTCCCTAAAGTTGCAGTGCCCCAGCTGTTTGCAAGTTACTAAGAAATGCACTCCATTTTTATCCATAGGACAAGCTTAAATACAGAATTACTGTAATTTTTATTTCATGAAAACATTTGGAGATCCTTTAAATTAATTCAAATCATGATCTGGATTTCTTTTGTTTCTTGGAATGTCCGTTGTGTTCTGGTAAGAAACAAAGGGAGCATTGCAACGCTAACAGCTTTAAAAGGCATGAAACATAACCAAGCAGAACACACAGATCAGTGGCAAATACAAGTGAAAAACTAAACAAATCACTATTACAGTTGTCTGTAAATTTAATTCTCTTTAAAACCACAAATTCATAAAAGGTTAAATCCATCTGCAGGACATAGAAAAGTAAAAACCCTGTGGCGTGGGGCTGCTGAGAGCTAGAGATTATAGGCTGGTTCCTTTTCCTTGTCATGGAAGAGTCCTTATTCTACCAGTCCGGTTTGACGTCTTCTAGAAGAGAAACCAGAGCCAGGTTCAAAATCACAGAATGTCTTCTAGCACAGAAAACTTAATAACATCTGACACAACTCGGAGCAGGAATTTATTTCAAGTCTCTGAACTGAATTCCCTCCTTGTTTACTGATTACATTTAAGGAAAGGAACTGCTTTGAATAAACAGCGTATTTCCTTTTGGCACTGTCTGCTTTTAGTAAGCTTTGGTGAATCTCATGGTCATTAACTTGGTGTATCATTACAAATAAAGAGGAACAATTAAACAGACAACTCTGAAGAATCTTTTCCTCTACACAGCATGTTTCCATGCAGAAGGAATCCCCATACAGCATACACCTTGTCACCTCCCTTAATACAATGATCTAGTTACTCAGTATTTAAAAAACACCACATACTGAGGTCTTGAAGTGTTAACACATTCAGGCACTATGAAGACAAAAACACTTGATTAGTTACAAACCTAGAATAAGGATAAAAACTGGAGAAAACAAGCTTGTGAAAATTTGCATTAACAGGCACAAATAATTTGAGCATAAAACTACTATTCCCTTAATGTTTGTTAAAAAACAAGTAATTTTTGTAGGGAAAAGTAATATCTTTTTTACTTAAAGCAACAACAGTTGGAAAACCAGCAACGCTTTTCTGTATACAAGCCCCTATTCAGGTTTCAAACAGATGCAGCAACATTCACATTAAACATGAACTGAGAACAATTTGCTGGGTTTAACCTGACCAAGTTTAAGGTGATGGGAGAGAGCAGCCAGGCCCACAAGAGTTATCCTCACACTCCACCAGTCCCCACAGGAGTACCTCAGAGTACAGGAGGCTTCCACAGATGCAGCAAATGACAGAAAGAAACCACTAGTGTGAAACCAGAACTGCCACAGGCACCTTTATCTCGCAACTTAGTAATGAGAAACACCCAGTTACAGATGGCAGGTGACTTTCAGAGCACTGCTGCTTTGGAAGGTTCAGAGCACTTAGGTTGGAAGGTGAGCAGGAAGCTGCCTTTCCCAGTAGGACTGCATGCAGGTGACCACGTCTGAACGAGGCTGGGTTGACAGCCTTCTGCAGCTTCCCAAATCCTCACTCTCACACAGTCAGTCAACCCCATATGGAATTAAGGACCCCTCTCCCTTCTCCTAAGGGACAACAATCTCCCTTCTTACTCCTCCTGTGCACCAGCAGACAACCCCAACAGGTTGCCTGACCAGGCAGCACAGGGGAGGCAG
This sequence comes from Pezoporus wallicus, assembly GCF_028554395.1. Classification (NCBI taxonomy): domain Eukaryota; kingdom Metazoa; phylum Chordata; class Aves; order Psittaciformes; family Psittacidae; genus Pezoporus; species Pezoporus wallicus. Next base: position 1,309,744 of record NW_026640165.1, read on the forward strand.
GCCAGTAACTGCTCTACAAGCACATTTAGCTTAACAGCTGCAATTCTACTTCAACTGCACTGTTAAAAGTCTGTTGTTTGGACTTGCATTCATGAAAACTTGCTTCATTTTCTAGCTCTGAACCTCAGCATATAGCAGAGATTGTCTCTGCCTACACACCTCACTTCAACTTGGACTCCCTGATTACCACGGTTATAACATGAACATTAAAAACAAAAGAGCTCATGTTCCTCCAGTAATGTATTTACTGACACAGCATTTACTTGCAGATCCTCTTATTGTTACCTAATTAGTAATGCCTTTTATAAAGAAATATTATAGCACGCTTTTAGACTGAAGTTTTATTTTGAGTCTATTCAGTTACTAGATTGGAGATGAAAGTTGTCAACAAAACAGCTCAGGTTTGTTTTGACAGTGACAAGCATTTATCAGATAGGCAATCATTATTCATGGTTCCAAATACTAAAATCCTGTGTTAGAGTTAAAGTTTAATAACACTTAATACATCATAATGTTTTTTGTATTTGTATTCTGAGCTCCATATTCAGCTACCACAGTGACAGAAACATCATTTGAACAATAAGGAGCTTGTGGAGCTTCAACCAAGTGAACACTTCTATTTTTGATGAAGTTGCAGAAACAGGCAGCTGAAGAGCTCAGCAATAGCCTCTGTTTACAGAAGGCTGCCACAAAATGAATGTTTTGTACTGTTAGGTTTTCCCCACGGGATGCAGGCAACTGATCCCAACACACTCTGCTCCTCCTCTAGCATACATTTTACACTAACATTGGAGCAGGAGGTTGAAGCAAAAGAAGCTCTGCATTTCAGAACAGCTTTATCCCATGGTTGTTACTGGCAGGTGGATGACAGTGTCTCACACAGGAAAATGCCAGTCCCTAGAAGTACGAAGAAACTTGCCACTCTTTTCCCTTCACAGCAGTTCTGTATGCTGCTTTGCATTCAGCACCAAAAGAAAACAATAACTATACTGTTTGGCAGTTCATCTTACGATGTGACTGATCCTAACTATTTTTAATGCCCTGTCTTCTCTGTCCTGGTCTGTCCTCCCTCCTGCTTTCACTTGTGGCCTATTTTTAAACGCTGTCCTTCTGTGCCAGTGTGGGGACTCTGCTGTGCCATCTCGCTCAGCAGGGGAGGCTGGACAGAAACCCCACATCCGCCTAAACTGGATCTTGCGCAGACAGTGCTGCTGCTGCTCAGTTTGTATCGCACCAAAGCAACAGCCAGCGAACAGCACGTAAGCCAACCTGAGGTGCATTACAGGTACAAAACAAGCAGGAAACTTGTTATTCATAAATCTCGGAGGAGAAAATAGCTGGAAAAAAAATTACGTGAGAGGAGAAATCTAATATCAGTTCACCGGAAGACAGCTTCTGTAAGGAACTGCCTTCATAAAGAAATGGTATTTTAAGGTTTTACAGTATAAAGTATTTCAAAACTGCTTACAGACACTTTTTTTTTAAAGCAACTTACTTGTCTGTTGTGTACAGGGTTTGATGTACTCGAAGGACTGGATTGTGACAAAGCTACACTGCTATTTTTCCCAATCTGAAAAACATTAATTGAGCAGTATTGAGAGGCATATTTGTCAGTTGAACGCAGATGCTGGAAATGGCTTTCTCTTTCCTGTGTAAAGTGGCACTAATTGCTTCGCATTTGGAACACAGGTATTTTGCTACAGCAAAAGATACACTTCAGACAGAATCATAATTATCTCTCAGAGCCTGTATACTTTAAATAAACTCTCAAAAGGCACATAAATACTATTACAGGTCAGAAAACAACGTAAGAAACAGTTACCTAGGGAATTTAGATTGCAAAGCCACACCTCTCTACGCTGAAATGACAGTTTGTCTAGTTCCTGGAGTCACAGTGCAGCTGGTCAGCCACTGCCAGAGCACAAGAGTGCTCACCCTCACAGACTCCTGCCCAGAGACCCTCCCTGATGCTGAGGAGTTTAAAGCAAGAGCCCAAGCACCACAGCATGCCCTAAGGTATTCCATTTTCTTCTTTACAAAATCTTCATTTATTGTCATTGCTCAATAATGCAAATATTAGCAGAAGAATCAAACTCCAGAGGTTTATATTGACAATTATATGAATTTACTGCATCAGAGAATTTCTTTGGGAATGAGTGCAAACTGACAGTACACATATACACGTTTTAAAAGTGCCTCGTTAAAATATTGCAATAGTCAATCTGCGTATTTCAATGCTTGAGACATTACAGCACTCTGTAAGAGCAGCCTGCCTGAGGTTTTTCTACAACGACCCATACACATAGTGTAGATACTTCTGCGGTGGTACAAAAGGGGAGCCAGCTGTTAAGTCAGAGGAGTAGTTCCTCAGGGGTTACGAGGCTGACAGAAATGAACCATGGACACCTGCCTGCAAAGGGCAGATGACCGGAGTTTGAACAGTTACTCACAAGGTCAGTGGACTTCAAGCAACATCAATTTTAACTATTTGGTAGAGAGGTAGCAAGGGCCTGCCTTCTGAACAGTGAGAAATGCAGTTCCAAGTTTCTTACTGAATAGACTGGACTGTGGCACTGCCTGGCGGGGTGTTCACCAACATCAGTTTCTTCCTTCTCTTCTGCAACATCATTTGTTTATTTTGCCATCTCACGTATATATATGAAAGGCAGTCTTTGTCTCCCTCTCCGTATCAGGCCTTTCTCACACTGTAACTGTTTAAAACTGAGTTCTCTCTTCACATGCTATCCAGAAGTGTTTAAAGTTTTTATTTACGGCCAGTTCTAAGGCAGCTCCTGAGGTGCACAAAGAGTAAAAGGCTAGGCCTCTGCTTGTCCTGGTCCCTTTAGCTTGCTGGTTTGCATGCCAGAGCTGTTCTCCAGGTAGTAATGTGCTTTTCCTCAGTATACAAATACTGACCAAAGATACACAGCCTTGTAAAATCTTTCCTAGCGACTCAGAACATCATGATGCTGCAAACCTTTCTTCTCTACAACCATCATTAGAACATCCATAAACCTTTCTGTAATAAAATCCACAACAACCACTAGGAAATTGACTTGCTGAGATCCTAGAATCGTGAGAGGGAACGTTCGGCCTGTTTAGGCTTTCATTCATGCAGTGCTGTTACAACCAACAGCTTGGCTCTGGACATGGGACAAAGCAGGGAGCAGCACAGCTTGCAGCACTGAGGTCGGGCTTGGAGCAGCTTCATTCAGGATGCAGTGCCCCAGACAGGAGGGTGAATCAGGCAGATTGAGCAGTTACAGCACTCCATGAAGATAAGAATGATTCCCGGTAGTGTTGGGTCTTTAATGATGGCAACACCATTGCAAAAGGACTAGGGTGAGGCCAAGGCTCAAATACTTTTATTTTTTTTCTCTTTTAACAATAAAGTATGCTTCAAAACCCAACTGTTAAGGCTTTCCGTTATTATCTATCTAGGCCAGACTTGAACTGAATTAGAAAAAAACCCAAACTGAGCCTATGTGACTTGATCTCCTTTCTGTGTTCTTAGTCTCTTAATTTAATTTGCCCTATTACATCAGGGAACAGGGGCAAGATCTTAAGTAATACTGATTTTTCTGGCGTAATTTTTACTGGGATTGCATTTCTAGAACACTGCAAGTCAAACCAGCACAACTTAAAAGTGATTTCAAGTATTGTATTCTCCAGAGCTTTAATATTCACTTGTAGAGTATGGAATATTATTTGACCCATATGCTTAAGTGGGTACAAATTTCATTTATTTAGAGCACAAATAAACAGTAGGAAACGTCTATTTTGTATCACATACAATTCTGTATCCTTGTCAGAGACAATGAGCTGCCAGCCAGACACACCTGAAACACAAACTCCACTTTATCTTGTATTTTTGATTACCAATGTAGCTCCAAAGACCAGCAGTGCAAGAGGAAAGCGTGACCAACTTTCACATATATATATATATACGCACATATATGCATGTATGTGTGTATATATGCATACACCTGTATGTGTAGAGAAAAACTTGTTTAAAAAACTGTATTCCATTACACATTACATATATTTAAGCTTTTACTTAAAGAAAAAAATATGAGTGTGAATTACATCTTTACAAATACTCAGAAAAGATGTCTGACTGATCCTCTGAGGTTTATTTACTTCTATTACTGTGCAACCTGCTGAAAGACAGCAAAACCAAACAGGAATGTCCCACAGGAACAGACTGAATCACTAGGGGAGCCAGAATTGGAACTCGGAACCTCCTGCGTGTATCTGTAAGCCTTCGTCAGACGGCTCTAGCTACAGATGCAGTCTGTGTACTGTGAAAAGACGATACAATCCATTTCCTACTATCCCATGTTTGCACCAAAGTAACCATTTGTACTTATTTTTACTTCCCACTTGAGATCGTGTATCTCAGGGCAATTTAATCTTTTTGGGCCCGCACGTATTTCAAAAATCAGATGTGTGACAGAATGGAAAGCTTACAGCATCCTCCACTAACTGCAGTGACTTCGAGATCAGTTCTCTTTGCAGGACACATTTAAAGGGCTTAAAACAGAATGACAATGCCACTATCCATTTTTAAAAGCCAAACAAGTAATCTCAGTTGCACCTCGGCTGGAAGTTGGAAAGAGAACATACACTTGCTAAGCCATTCTCTGAGATCTTCATTCTGTCTCCTGTACCAGCTTTACAATTCATTTATCCCCCCTTGCCACTCCCATTTCTGTCTGCAATTACTTTTGGATTCCTTCGCTCAAGATCCTACCCTCTCCATTTCCAAATTCCATTTGATATGCAACATCCTTAGGAAATGAGAGTTTCACAAACAAACAAACAAAGTCTTCCTAAGCAACCTTCTCTGGATTTTGTAAGGTATTCTATTTTCTGTGGTTTTGTCCTCCAGATACCTGGGCCAAGCAGTGTTTTCTGTGCGATGCACAGCACTGGACACAGCAGCAGTAGATCATTATAAAGAGCATATTGGCAGTTCTTCCACCAAATTTTACTTCACATATACTTTTGTCCTTATATAGCAACAAACAAAGAGCAGCCAAAGCTCTACTGCTAGTGACAGTGAAGTAAGACTGTGTAACCTTATCTGCTGCATTGACTTCAATATTCTGAACACAGGCACACTACAAAAGATAACCAAATGTTAAAGGTCATCTTGGTTAGGATCCTAATTTCTTCATGTTTCCTGTTTCAAACAGGAAACAGCACGTGAGGTCAGGCACCTGAGACCTTCTCCAGGGGAAAGGTAGATGTAAGCCTTATACATCAGAGCAAAGAGGAGACTTGTGTAACATTAAGAAATGAATCAGCCACAAGTTTGGGAAAAAGAAACAAACAGAAATGCTGACTCTTATCTTCCTGTTTTAATGACACCATTTATTTCAGATATGAGAATTAAGGTAAAAAAATTAATCTCTAAAAATTCTTTATCCATTCTGGACATTCCATTTCACTTTCAGAGATACAAATGGCTACTTTATTAATTGAATAAAAAAAATCTCATTAAAATATTTATGAAAGTAGATATATATTTTAAAACTCTAAAAACATCTTTCTCTGATTGGTACAAAACAAATACAAATATGTTCCTGTATTAACCTAGAAAGTAAGTTGTGTGATGGAAACCAATCTGAAGCAAACACAGTATTTTAAGAGTGCATGAAATATTTCAAATCAGACATGACCTGCATAAAAATAACTGGAAGAGTCCCTTACCTGCCGAGAGATGGAGCTGCTTGTAGGATCTGGCACCGCAGAAATAAGGTTGGCAGTGCTCTTTCTATGAACACTATTCATACCAGGCATTTTAGTGATTTTACAGGCTTTGCTACTAGAACTAGAGTTTTTACGTTTTTTTCCTTCTGATTTGTCAAAAGAAAGGGGTAGAGAAGACACTGCGTTATGTGCTCCCAGGGAGTGGTCCCCTGAGTGATGCACAAGAGAAGATACAGACAGATTAGAAGAGTCAATACTGCTTACTACCATGCTCATATGTTTCACTGAGTCCGTTGAACTACTTGATAATGAAGTCCGTCCTGAGGGCTCCGATTTGGCACTGAGTGGGCTTGTTCCGTTATTTGTATTGTGCACAGACATGCTGTTATAGGAAGATGTAGCCTGATAGGAGTTCAAAGTCGAACTGGGGTTCAGGACACAGTTCTTTTTGTGGGACCCTGAAAATGAAGACGAGGAAGATGTCTGCAAAGATAACGAGGACGATGACGATGATGATGAGGACGACGACTGCGGCTTTTTCTTTTTGTTACTTGAAGACTCATCACCCCGAGATGACAGGTCTTTCACTTTTGAGGATTTGCTGGTTTTTGTTTTGGATGGCTTGTGGGATGGGGAAGGGATGACTGCTGGCACTGGTGACACAGCTGATGGTGCCTTGAAAGTTGAGTCCATGATACTTAGGCTTGCAGCCATGTGAGGAAAAGCTGTAGTGTGTGACATAATGGAATTCGTATCTGATGTTGTCACGAAGGCTGCATTTGATAACATGGCTGATGTCATTAGGTAAGAAGAAGAAGTGATTCTGGAACTGATAGGTGTTGAAGGAATATACACCGCACTGGGGGTGCTGAAAGGCTGTAAAACTGATGCTGGAAAAGGAGTGGAGACATGTGCTGCTGGAGAAGGCATGGGACTATCTGCTGCAGGAGGAATTTTCCTAAATTAAGAAGAGGGATGGGGAGGGGAAAAGAGAAAAAAGAAGAAAACATTTAGATACATAAAAAATTCCATCTGAACAATGCAGATAGGAAACAACTTCTGAGAAGGACCAACTTGTTAAAAAATGCAAACCTAGATCATTCCAATTTTGATGCCTATTCTACCGTTCACATGTATTTTCATATTCACCAGTCAAAATTAGCTCTGCATTCTACAGCTTAAAAACACTTTTGCTTGTGATTTTTCCTTCTTCTTTTTTAACCTGCAATTCCATTATGAGGTTTCCTTGGGATTTAATACAAACAACAAACCCCAAACCACAAGTGTTTTAATATTGCAAAAATTCAGGAAAGCTGGATTATGGAGTACATTTTCCTAAAAATTAATTTTGAAATGGGGCACATTAAATCTGTGAAGGCAGCAGAGACCTAACAGAGGCTGATTAGATAAAGAACCATGCAGCATATTTTTCCCTACACAATTCTGTCATGGCACATGAGTCCTAAACTGTGTAACTCAGTTAAACCAGAACTGAGCTCCACTTCAGCACAAGTGCCCCATGTAGCAATTATGTGCATTGCGTTGCAATTTAATCACTTTGTTATGAATTTAATTTCCTTTTTTCCTCTCCTGTTTTGCCAAACAAATAATACAAATAAAATGCCTGATGCTGGGATCTATAGAGATACTAGTCACTCTGTTTCACTCATTGTGTATGTTTTGTTTGAAAGTTCAAGTTATGGAATTGTTTCCATATCAACCTAAACTCACAGGTTAGATTTGATGAGGGTAGTAAATGAGCCAGTTCTGGGGAGTTGTAAAGTATTTAATCACTGAGCTTAAAGAAGAAAGCTCATCCCTTTCCAAATGCAGTGGTGCTCCCAACAGCTCATTTGGGAGCTGGTTAGATGGGATTAGCTAGGTAAGCTACTGATTAATTTCACTGATACTGAAAAATTGACAAATTATTAAACAAAGCTTGATAAGATTTGTAACTAGTTGAGTACTATTCTGAGAATAAAATCTAATAATAATTCCTGTGAAATTAGTAGAATGTATTCAAATTCCTTTCTGCTCAGCCATCATCATCTATTATTTTATCTAGTTCAGTGTTAACAAAGAACCAGACTTCCGTAATGTCTCTTGGAAAATTATGTGAGCTTTTCTCATTATTTAGAATACAATTTAATTCACAGTTTAATCCTCTTTCTCTTTGTTAAGAAGCTGTACATCACCGTAACTCTGCCCTTGTTATCCTCACTACTGACACCTTGTTAGTTTTTAAAGGCTTATTCTTGCCCTCAAAGAAGTATGACAAAAGAGCAGCACTGGGTGTGCTGTTTTATCATAAATCAAATCCTAATTACAAGTGCTCTCTCCTGGTATTCCTCCTTTGGAGACTGTCAGACAGAACACTGTTTATGGCACAGTTACATAAGGGATTACATACAGTTCATGTGCCAGAAATGAGGAAGTCCTACTGCCTGCAACTTGCTATGTGAACAGAGCTGTTTCTCAGATCCATTCCTCAGTTCATTTTTAAGGAAGGGCCGATAATTCTTACCCACCTTTGTCAAGTACTGTGAGATCTAGGGGTAAAAAGTACTTTGTAAATGTAATTATCACTCTCAAAACGTGGCCTGGTATCCGTGTACCTGTAGCTCCAACTACAGAGCTGCAGAGGCACCAGTTATAAAACAGCTTTACCCATACTCCTGCTTGGGGAAGACAGGAACAAATCAGTCTAGAGGAGGGTTGAGGACAACAGAAGAATATAACAGGGGTTAAGCACTGTGAGCTTCCTGTGTTACACAGACAAGTAAGTACAGATGGAATTCATTAAAATATTAGAGACTACATAAACAGGTAGAATGTGGGAAAACATTTACAATTGGATTTAGTGGGAAAAGAATGAGGCCTGTTTATTTCTTGTATCATGTAACTACTACGGAGGTTATTTTTGGTTTTCGTGATCGTAGTACTACTAGTGACCCATTTTGTTTGTCCTAACAAACAAAGCCAATAGACAACAAGTTTTAACCTTCTTATTTAAAAAAACTAAGTAGTTTTATTTGAGGAAGGTGACAGACACTAGTTAACAGCCAAATTTACAAAGAAGAGAGGAACCCCCCTGCAGATCAAGCATGATCTGTCCCTAAATCGACATGACACTGGCCCTTTTATGGCAAACCCAACCATTTCCAAACTATGTCTCCCAGCACAGTAGCACTGTTATCATCAAGTTACCAGGTTAGTCAGACAAGCCAAGCTTTAGTGTTTCAAAAATATAGTTAAATAAAAGTCAAACCTTGTTTATCTAATGGCTGCCATCCAATGAATATAACACAGTCCTGATAATAAACAGTGACATGAAACACTGTACTTTAGTGTCATTACATTGGAAGTATGCTTATGCTGCAGCAGAATACCCCAAAAAACCTCAACAATCCTACCTGCAGATGGCATGAGCTTTTCAAATAGATTTTTTTTTTAAAAGAATTAGCATGGTTTTTATTAGTACAGTCTATTTTCATGTACCTGTGCAGCCAAAGCCTATAGTGTTTGGAACTTGCACACATGATATAGAGGGGCTTCAACAGTGAGTGATAATCAGAACTTTAAGACCTCACAGCCAGCAAGGGTACTACTGACTAAAAAAACTATCACATTCTATCTTACGCACAGGCAAGTGTGTACTGAGTTCCTGATCTCACAAAACACAAGTCTTACAGAGCAAACTCTGAGTGGGTGATAAGAGTGCATGATATATAGACATAGAAGTCTAGGCAAAATCTAACCTGTGTGTTATAAAACTATGTGATAGCAAAACGTATCTCCAAACCCAGAAAACACTGAGTTTTAATGCTTTAATGTTAACTAATGAATTACTCCTCCCCAGCTTCAGAGGGGCTAAAAAAAAAGCGCTAAATCTGGTGTAAATTTACATCTGAATAGGAGATTGATCAGTTGTGCTTGTGTATTCCTTAAGAGAGAAGAGAAAATCTGTACTTGTATTACTGCTATGTCTTAATACAGAGGTAACTTTACAAATGCTTCCCATGGAGTGTTTAATTTAGAAGTTTTACAGAATTAAAAATGTTAAACTACCCACCAAGTGTAAAACCCCCACTTACTTCCACATCTGTGAGTTCAAGTGTTTTTCTACCATGGAGTTTAGCGCAAATCGAAAATGGTCCCATCTTCTGTCAAAGACATAATACCCTCTTCCCATTAAGCGACTGCCGTATGAACAAAACTGAAAGAAAAGGTATTTCAACATTGCTTAAAACATATATATCTACGTTAGAAAATATTCATTTATAGATCAAGGAAAACCTTTGTAATTTGTATCATGCACATAAGACACCTTTGAAAAAGGTGAGTTTCACGACCTACAGCATAAATACTTTTTTAATGATACACGAATATGTGCACAATGTTTCAGCTCAGTGTCAAGTATACTTCATATTTCACTAACAAGTCAGTTTGCTATCAGGCACCTGTGTGCAACAGGAAAAGAATATAAATGCTGAGGTAACGTTAAGAATCAGTTCTGCCTACTAATACTCTTTACTGCCTCTGAAAGACAGTTTCACCATTCTGTACACATCAAATCTCATAATCGTGTAACAGGAATAAAAACACAACTGAAGAGGAAAAAGGTGCAACAAGAATGTCTTTACTATCCGCTTAATAAATAAACAAGTGACAGGTTAGTAAATGTGTAACTATGCATGGTACCTGTGCTACACAACAGAACAGTGGGTACCCTCTTCAGTGTATGGAAATCATCTAGAGGAGAAGTAAATATTTTGAGAGTTCTTCAGAGCTCAGGCATATTTGCACTACTTCCTCTGGGGAACTTCGTGAAAAGTCCTACTACACTACACTGAAATGGAATTATAAGGAATCTACCCTTCTTCAGTTCAGTGCTACTGATCTCACCCAGAGAACTGCCGCAAAATGTGTTTGTGGGAGAGAAACCTGTTATAAATCATCCTCAGAAAATAAGACAACACTCCCCCATGCAGGGACCAAGTCTGAAGCAGAAGCAGCTGATGGAGTAGAACATCATCTGTTTACAGTACCTTCAGCTTACTGGACAGTGAGTAGTGACTCCCTGTTTATCTTACATCTGTTTCATGACAAGGTTAAACAGGTTAGTTCAAACCTCCACCTAAGCTGATAAACTAGTCTCATCTCCCAGTGCCACAGATCAGCTACCACTAAGAGGTAGGTTAAGAAGCTACTGCCTCTTCCCCACCAATTACTACCACCTAGCTGGGAGACAGACTTTATAAGGAAAACAGTGCACTTCAATATGACATGTAGCAAGTTAGCAGAAGCTTGTGCCGAAGGTGATTTATACCATCTTTTCTGACTTCCTGTTGATCTGGACTAAGAACAGCTCCACTACCAGTAACTGCTTCAGCTCGGAGGTGCTGAGATCTCAAAGTACAGATGAGTCAGTGGGATATGCCTTGAAACAGAACAAAGATCCTAAACCAGAATGGCCATTGACAGCCAGGCCTCACTGATGATGCGTGTATAAGACTGTTCATTTGTGTGGACATACATGATGTGAAGCTTTAGTTTTTAATTCATAGAGAAGCAGTCAGCAAAACCAAAGTAGAATACAAAAGTACCAAGGAAGCACAAGGTTCCTGCATATCACAATATGATATGGCCTATAATAATTCTTTTTTGTGTAAGAACCAAATATAGAATTTCATCTGACAGTCATTTTATGTTCAGCTCATACTTTTTACTGGTGTCTGACAGTAACAAGTTCTCCTTTGCTCTAGGGAATATAGACAATGCTACAGTTATCACACTGTTTGTTTTATTATTCACATCATATGGAAAACACATAAGGGAATTCATCATTAATTTCATTCCTTGGCTCAGTTTTGATGAGAACCAACTGCTCAAAGTTCAAGAGTTCTCCCATTCCTTCTTGGTTTGTACAGTGTAAACAAGTTTCACACCGCAGAGATAATGCCACAAGGCAGCTCTTACTACTTACCATTAAATTTCTCACCAACACGGGAAAGACAAAAGCAGCTGCCAGAGAAGGACATACCTGAGCCACCACCAAAGCAGACGGGCTATGCTGTACTCTAGACTTTCCATTTTTAGATGAATGAAGCAATGGCTTCTAAGTCTACACACACTCACATAAATGATACTTAATTACTGATTCAAACCAGATGACAAAAATCAGTGAAGCACTGTAATAGCCCTTTGTTGCCATATGATTTTCAGAGATGCAATCAATTGTAAGGTACAGCTCCGTAAGAACTATGACTACAAAGAGATTATCTGCTCATGTCATACTGAAAACAGTGCAGCTTTCCTCACTTGAGCAGGACTGCACATGCATTGCAATCTACTGAGAGAAAAATCTAAAACTAGAACTTGTGATTTTTGGCTGCTCATCTTGTTCTACAACCTCCCTGTCACATGCACTAACCAGTCTTTTCTTCCTACCTTATCCCACCCATACCATTTTCTGTTAAATGTATTTGATTTCTTTAGAACACAGTTTTCAGAGTGTAAGGCCCTCATTCCTTACATTTTTGCTAAATTACTTCTTTTCCTTCCCTCTCTAACTACATAAGAATTACAGCAAGGCATGCCAGAGACAGACACATACCCCAAGAGGTCTGGGATGGTGTCCAGAAAAATGACAGTCTAATTTCTCAGATTCTTCAGCTCCATCCGCTTCTCCTTCATCACTGGACAATCTGCTCGTTAAATCTCCTCCCATGGAAGGCAGTGGCAGTTCTGGTACGTACCCACTGTGGTTTGAAGAACTGTTGCTGTTTATGCTATTTGCAGATGATGGTCTAGAAGAAGAATATACATTTAAGCCATCAGTGCTCAAAGAATCTGCAAACCCGCCTGCCAGAGTGAAGCATCAAAGTGAATTACACCAGAAATGATCATGTAAAGAAGGACAGTAAAAGATAGAGAATAGCTGACATTTGGTCTTATCAGAAATGTATCAAGGGTTATCACCCAGTTAGCAAAAGCACCTCTGTATTGCCTGAAATTTGCCTCTAACAACATGTGGGTTTTCTTTGTCTAAAATCCATTAGAACAAAGTGGGAATGCCTTCACACCACAGGGCATGAGTATGCCTTGCCTTTCAAAAGTAGCTTGGAGACAAATCAGTAGCGGTGGTGGAAAAGGATTCTCAGTTACAGTTTGTACAACCTCTGAGGTTGGAGGAGATGTTGATGTTGAGCAAAATCTGATCTTCAGTCTCATGAATTACTGCTACCAGAACATAGCAGTCACTAAGACTGTAGACAGGTGCCCTCTTCTGAACTGAGCAGGGATTGCTAACCAATGCCCATCCGCTAGAAATAACTGCTGCAGTTGCCGTTTCACAGCACACATTGTGTGAGTGCTCCTCAGCCTTTGGGAAAAATCATGGAGGTCAAGCCAAGTCACCACTAGGAAAACAGCAAGCTCTGCCTCAGCAGAGCAAGGAGCACTTACACCACCTCTTCCTGCAGCAGAGCTGCAGCTTTCCTGGCTCCCAGCAGAGAGGTAGCAAGGCTTTCCTCTGGCACAGGGCTTGCAAAACCAGACAGGACAGAACAGGGGCACGGCAGCAGAAATGAAAGTGTAGATTGTATAATGTATGACAGCTAAAAACTTGCCCATCTACTGCCTTTGCAATGTCTTCACCCGACTCTCACTCAATTGCATTCCACTTTTGCTTCTTTCACTGTAACAGCTACTAAAAACACCTGCCTGTCCCTCCGTGTTCCTCTCTATGTAAGGACTGTGTAAAGTCACTCCTTGTCCAAGAATTATGCAGATCTCTCACCAATTTATCTGTGGGTATTCTTTTCCTGTCCTTTCACTCAGACCCTGTAAAACCCACCTCTGCCACTGTACAAATAAAATGTCACTACTGCTAATGAACACACAGAAAACATTGGAAATGCTGTCTCTATAAGACTTGAGATAGCAAATACAACAAATAACTCTTTGAAATAGAGACTTAGTACATAAGCCCCCAAATGGGCACCCAATCCTGACCAAGGCTTCTGCAAGAAAAGAAATGTGAAGCAAGATAAATATGAACAAAACCAACTGGTTTACCTCTATTTGCTCCAGCCAAAGCTAGTACCAGAAAAACCCCACATAAAACATAGGGGAAGTTTACCAGAGGATAATTAGAATTCCAATTAGATCAAATACCCCACACTAGCTTTCCTAAAGGAATGTCTTTGTATGGTCTTTATGAAGATTCTTTTTCCTATTTCTAAGAAAAATTTCCAAAATGAGCAAAGACATGCTACAGAGTTTCAAATCAATACCTGTAAGAACTAGCTGCTTACATGGTCATTTACACTAAATTATCCCCTTTTTTTACAAGACATTCCACAGATGTAACTGAAGAAGTATTTGCAGAGAAATATTCTACATAAATGTCCAGAATTTCCCCACTGACACCTACCCTAATTCATGTCAATAGACTTTTATTCTCAAATGTGCCAGAATGACTTGAATGTGACCTTTCCTAATTATTACTATTTTAGCCAAAAAATGCAGTCAGTCTGAGATTCTGAGTTTAGGGTGGACATCACTCCTTACCTTATTCCCAATCAGATCACAGGCTACCATGGACAGATTTAGGTTTATATAAGCATCTTCTACTGCTAGCAGAAAATCTTACATGTTTTACCATGCAGTAGTCTAAAGAAGTGATGAATGCTTACAAAATGAGCTGTACCAAAGACTAAGACATTTCTTACAGCACCTTCAGAATGCAACATTCCACACTGGAGAATTGCTTACCTTGGAAGTACAGAATTTGGTGGTCTAGATTTTGCAGGAGATGTTACTTTAGATTCTTGCCCAGAGTTCACTGAAGATCCTGACAGAGAGTCTTGTGCTGGTGTGGGCTGGCTCTGATAGCTTTCCCTTGCAGATGGTGGATGCTCTTTGTCTTTTGCAACTTCTTTTTCCCTGGATCGAGCTTTGTGTTCAGCTAGAAGGATGTCAAACTGTTTTTTACGGCCTGGAACTGCTCGTCGATGATTAAGTGAATGAGTCTAAAAATAGGGTGGTTAAAAAGCATTTGTGTGTGCATGACATTGTTTATGAGTCCTCTATACTTCCGATACACCACAACTCTAAAAGATAAAATCTACTTCAAACAACTTTAGACACAGTTATGGAAATAAAGCTGTTATTCTACATTATCTTTGAGAACTTATGAAGTCATTCTTAAGAAATGCCAGCATCAAGGCTAAAATTACTTCTTGCAAATGTTTTCATACAATCGAGTCTTATTGAGTTACCTTTTGCAAGACAGAAAATATAATTCCAATAACTTTAAAGCATTAAGAAGCAACATTATTGTAGCTTTTAACTAATAATGAAAAATTGATCTCATCGGATTGAAAAAAACACATTTTAAAGTGAATTTAACTGATCACCTCTACTGACAGGTAGCACAGCCACATACAAATATTCATTATGTCTTACACTGCTGTTACTTTTTGACATCAGACTTATTACTATCACAAGGGCAGCCTCCAATTAATTTATAATACAAAAATGTTATGTTTTTTTTACTAAAAACTGACTACAACATTGTTGCACATACGAACCAAAAAAGGAGCATTTAAAGTTAGTACTTGTGCTTCTACATGACACTTTAATGCTTTTTGCATAACAAAATGACAAGAAAAAAGATCTTTTTAGAAATATCAGTGGAATAAGACAGATGCTCTGATTCAAAGAAACAGAATTACTCAAAAGAATTACCTGAAAACAGCGTCTGAATACCATACCCATTGTCTGTAAGACAGGAGCAGGTATGACCTCTCAAACTACTGTGGCAGGATTTAAACTATAACAAAGCATCTGATATTTTATCTTCTAAGAAAAATACCTTGCAGGTGAGCGATCTTGTGCAAGGTTTCTTTGTTTCAGGATCCAGTACTCCACAGTGTTTATTTGGGTCAAATTCTCTTTCTGTTTGATGGGGGGTGAGTAGAAAAAGGAGAAAAAAGAAAATTAGGTTACAGAAATTTTAACCAGAGTAGCTATAATTTTTGCCTGATAAACTTAATTCATCTCTACCCCAGCACCCCACAACTGTGCCACATCCATCACTCTTACAGTTGGGTATGTTTTGTCCTTATATGTTTCAAACTATTTGGTGCAGGATTTCAGTCACAGACTTGTCAGAAATAACTGGGCTTACAAGGCTGTGCTCTGAAGAGTGGCCCAAACATAGGACCAAGCCAAACACCCGTGAGTTCAATTCCCCCTCTGATGCTGGCTGCCTCTGAGACCACAAAATACTGCGTGTGCAAATCCAGCTTCTCAGCTTGGCTGAGACACACAGAGGCTAAATATCACAAGTGCTTTCACCAACATTTCTTTGAGACACTCAGAACTCTGAAAAACAACCCATGGTGTCTCAAAAGTAAATGCAAGATTACTAATGGCATTTTGAAAACAAAACTTATCTCTGAATCTGTCCCCTAAGTCTGTGTAAATATAACATGTATGTTAGTTCTTATTTCCCTAAGTGGAGGGAGGGATGGAGTTTCTAGTGTGCAGAGGTTACACAAAAAAAAAAAAAAAAAGGCATTTACATCAGTTTTACTCATGATTAACATTAAAAATCACTAATAGTTAATAGTCTGTATTTCCATATTTTATTTTCATTAATACTTTAGTATTTCTATACCATAGCACCATCTCCTTTAGGTCATGTTAACAAAATTTTAGTGTTTGCACTGTAAAGCTGTAACAAAACTATGGACTTACACATTGTAGTTTATGCCACCAAAAGAAAAAATAAATCTATCATTATATTTCTATGCCTTGATATGGTATGTTTTAATTGGCAGCCTGGTTTGCTTTTGTTTGATACTGGAATACCAACTATTTGTCAAACCCTATTATAACTCTACAGCGGTGTTGCATTCAGATACAATAAATATCCTGTATCAAATGCAACCTCTGAGGATCTAAAAATTCTTTATAAACAAACAAATCAGAGCTAAGAGGAAGAGGCAATTCACAGCTCTGCTGCAATGTTATGACAGCATCACAGCAAGCAGAACAGCTGGAAGAAGACATGAGGCCAAGCAGTCTACGTTAGATAACTGTCATCCAGGTGCCACAGTTACTAGCAGTTTTATGTGTTCTGCTATGTGGACTCCAAAACAATAAAGCAAACACGAAATGGTTCTGTCATCAACTTATTAGCAGAGACCTACCAAAAAGGGAGCTTAGAAAAAATAGTTGGTACTGTTTTCTTGATAAAGGGACTGAAATCTGTCACAAGTCGTTGCAGTTTCTGTGGCCTTTATGACACAACAGAAACACAGAAGTAGCTGTGTATGACTAAATGCTACAATTTTCCATTTAATGAATGAAAACACATTCATGAACCAAAAGAGTTAATTATTCCTGGTTTTTGAGTGTACAGTGTTCCTTCCTATCACAGTTTCCTGAATCACCCATCTAATAACCTTCAGCGCAAATGAAAAAACACCAAATAAACCATATAGGTTATAAACATGCCTTCGAATGAAAAATCCTGAGGGTAACTGTAAGGCTGTGGAACGTGTTATGAAAGTCACCAAGTGAGGACTGTTTTGGACTCATGGGGAAATGCACTTCAAAAATCAGAAGTGCTCCTTTCGGAGCATCCATCCAGATTGCTACTTGTCAGTATGAGTGTCCCACCCAAGCAAGACTTGCAGGACTGATTACAGCAAAGCCATTTGTCAGGAAAACATTCCAAGGTAAAAACAACATAGGGAGCTACAGTCAGGAAAAGTGAAAGCCATAGTCAGGAAAAGTGGAAGCATCTGCCACCTACCAAACAACAAAATCACACACCTTCCCTGAGGAACAGAAAATACTGAACTAACAGGGAACCGGAACCACTTGTCCTGCCTGAAGTGTGTGTTGCTGTTCCAGAGAAATCATGAACAGCGGCAGACAAGTCTGGTTTGGGTAACACAGGAAGATTTTCACCTTCTTACCGATAAGAAAATGCAGCTTCTGACTGCCACTGTATTAGGAATGTGTAGTGTGAGAACCCAAAGACTCCTCTGCACAGCACAGCACAGCAAACACTACATTTGGTGGACAAAGTAGGGCATTCTTTATCACCTCACTGAAAGGAAACGAAGGGCCTGAATTGCCTCAGTACAACAGATATTCTTGGGGTAAACTGGGCATCTGCATTCTTTAACTTCACCTCAAAGAGAACAAGGACTAACGAAGATTTAGGGGGAAAAGAATTATTTTATATATAAGCCATGTATTTTTGCAGTTTGCTATTAGGGAACACTGATCCACTTATGCTGGGCAGCTACAGACCATCTTTTGTGGTTCCACAACCTGTTTCCTCTCACTACAACAGCATTCCTGAAAAGAGGGACAGGTCCATTTATTATCCAACCAACCACCAGCTTTCATCAAACAAAAAAACCCCCAAACTTCAGCCACAGTCAGGGAAATGGTGTGAGTGAGAGAGGAGGATGCTAAGAAGGAAAGAAAACAGATGTAAACCAGCCAGACCTATTAAAAGGCTACAAAAATGAATAGCTGGACTGCAGGATGCTGAGTAAACTTAAATCCTCTAGGCATTGCCTCCTACTTTTAATGAGAACTGAATGAAATTTATGGGATATTTAAAATAATCATCTCATTGACCTTCCAAGATCTTTTACTCAGCCTTTGCAAAGTCCTGTGTAATAATGGAGAGGAATCCATCATAGTGACACACAATCTACAGGCAATTCATCTACAGCGCTTTCAGGACTTCTGTTTGCATCATCGCTACATTATTCTGTTGCTGCATCAATACAAGAGGCAGTAGAAGCCTGAATAGATTCCAAATCTGATCGTGACAGGGGAGCTGTAAAAAAAAAAGTATCAATTCTGTGGATTCGTTAACCATATAAAAATTAACTATCAGAGTCTCAGTGCTGTGCAGAAATCTCCACCAGTGAAACACTCCCCAGCCTAGGAGACACTGCACGTGACGGCTTAGAGACAGGACAGCGATGGAGTCACATCCATGGGAAATGCAAGCAAGCTGAAGGAAGGCCCTACAGAAATGATTCTCCTCTATGAACACATTTCAGCAAGCACTTGTACAAAAAAGGCATGAATATCACCTACAGCCCTGCAGCAGTATGTGGTGACATAGGGAAAACAAGTATCTCAAATAGCATCAGTTTCTATTGCCCAAGTAGGAATTCAGAATTATTAGCTAAACTGAACATCTGAACCATTAGAGGGAATAATAGGTTAAGAGAAAGCAACATTTTAAATTAACTATAGAGAGGTTTTATTAGAGTAACAAATTGGATCTTAGCAAGTGAAATGTAAGGTTTAAAAGTCTTATCAGCTACTTTCTCATGGTATTTTTTTGTTTTGTGGAAGGCTATAAATGAACAACTGTTTTCTTATATGGCACCCTTAAGGAGTTAAGAAAGCAATCAGTTACTGAATCCTTTAAGGCAATGGCCTTGCTCCACACCCCACACAGCCCTAGCAAACACTTCACGCTGCTCTGGAATCAAGCCAAGGCAGCAGTACCATAGGCTGGCTGCCAAATCTGAGAGATGAAAAAAATAAACCTGATATTCAGACAAAAAACCAGGGCACACTCATTAACTGGAAATGAAAGCATTTATCTTGTACACCTTACACTTGGTTCGTAACTACTACACATTTTAGAATCCTGTGAACTAACTTTCTGCCAAGCTGATGAGCTGATGTGGACCATGCTGCCATTAGCAAAATTAGCCTTTCAGTGCACACAAGAAGGTCCTGCCCAAATCACAAAGTACTGCCAGCTGATGAATAGACCCTGCACAGCTTCTGAAGCGGTAAACTTGAGTCAGTTACTTTTCCTTAACACACATACACACACACACACACACACACACACACACACACACACACACACACAAAAGTCCCTCAAAACACTTTGTTTCCTTTCATTCACCACAAAATATGTTTTCAGCTTTGGGGGAAAATTCTCTATTCGCTGCCCCCCAGCTGGCACAAGTCACTTCTGAGGAACACCACAGAACATAATTCTTTCTCCCAGTGGATGGCATCACCCTTTCTAACAGAGCCTTTGCCCTCCCCATGGGGGATAATTCTGTTTTTCAGTGGCTGGCTTGCATGGGTACCTACATTCTCAATACTGTGCTGCCTAAGGCCATCCAGGGCATTTCCACATTTAATCCCTCAACCCTACCATCCTGTCTTGCTGAGAAAACTCAAGATCCACGCACTACAAACATCTTTACTCATGTGGGAACTGCAGGGGGAGGAGGGTGAAAGAGTGCTATGACTTTTAAGACTTCCCCAGCATTTCCCATATCTTCTTAGAATTTTCTAGTATTTAAAACCAAGAAAGAAGATTCTTTAAAGAATCATGACTTGGTGGATAATCTTAAGACCTAAACTGTTCAACTTGATCCTGACTATGCTGATGTCACCCAGCTAAGGCACATCTTTTGTGTACAGACCCGGATCACATAATGCCTTCTGCCTTTCTGTTTTACTGAACTTACTTCCTTAAAAACTTCTATTTGGCCTACTGGTCAGTTGAGAAACACATAAAACACTCTAATTTCAACCTTAATATAACATGTATTTTGAAAATGTTTTACACATGCTATGAGTGTGGAAGCTTTCTTCTTCATATAATGCAAACTGGCATCTTACAATAAAAAAATCAAACCAAAACCAGGCTACTGCATTTTACAGCTATAGACATCTGAGCTGTTGAAATAGTAATGAAGAAAGACTGACAACCTCAAAAGATGAAGTACATCATCACTCACCTGACAGTCTTTTGTAAGGCTTGTTACTGCTTTTAGTGCCATTTTGGTGTTTCTTGTCTATTGATGGAGCTACAATTCCTTTGCCGTTCAGAATCTTTTCTGGTGATGGTGGCACTGACTTGGATGTCAAACCAGATTTAACCAGAGTTGGAGGAGGTATGGTGGATGAAGACGTTGAGGAGGAGGTGATGGTGGTAGTGGTTGCAGAATTCATTTTAACATTGGCACCATCTGCCTTCACTAGGTTAGGAATTTTCTCTAGACTGACTACTGGAACAGGAACGCTGCAAAACCAAAGAAAATTCTTCAGGTTGTATTTTCTGTTATTTTATCCTCTTTCACAGATACAAAACATTTTGATGCAAAGGACACAATATCTCAATATCTTAAGGCCAGACTAAGACGAAATACTACCATTATTGACTATTTGTCCAATCAAATGTTTCTAAAGCCAGGCATGTGGCTTTGAAGAGAATTATGACAATGAACTGTGGTTTATGTGTATATATATATATATATATATTTTATTTTAAGATCCAATCCTCTATGATTCATAAACAAAATAAGTCCTTGGTACTACGCAAAACATAACCTTTTACATATATGGTCTCATGCCTTTAACACAAACATAGATATGTGTGTGCTGCACTAAACTCACCAGGATGTGAGCAACATGTGCTTGCAGGCCAGAAAACCAACCATATCCTGGGCTGCATCAAAGGAGTGTGACCAGCAGGTTGAGGGAGGTGATTTTGCCCCTCTACTCTGGTGAGACCCCCCTGCAGTCCTGCATCCAGCTCTGGGGCCCACAACACAGGAGTGACGTGCACCTGTTGGATTGAGTCCAGAGGAGGCCATAAAGATGATCAGAGGGCTGGAGCACCTCTCCTATGGAGACTGGCTGAGAGAGCTGGGGTTGTTCAGCCTGGAGATGAGAAGGCTCTAGGGAGACCTTAGAGCCTCTTCCAGTATCTAAAGGGGCCTACAAGAAAGCTGGATAGGGACTTTTTACAAGGCAGAATGGCTTTAATCTGAAAGAGGGAAGATTTAGATTAGATGTTAGGAAGAAATTCTTTACTGTGAGGGTGGTAAGACACTGGCGCAGGTTTACTGGAGAGGTTGTGGATGTCCCATCCCTGCCAGTGCTCAAGGCCAGGTTGGATGGCGCTTTGAGCAATCTGGTCTAGTGGGAGGTGTCCCTGCCTGTGGCAGGGGGGTTGGAACTGGATGATCTTTAAGGTCTCTTCCAACCCAAACCCATTATGATTCTGTGATAATGAAGTTGTTTGCTAACAGTATTAATATTTTTAAACAAATACAAATATAATTTATTTGTTCAGATGTGTCCGAATGACACACAAGTTCTGAAAACAAGGAGAGAAGAGATTTTAAGAACAGAAATCTCAACAGTGGTCCCTTTAAAAGTATTAAAATCCTTGATGAATTGAGAATTACTATAATGTATTTTTAA
Organism: Pezoporus wallicus; assembly: GCF_028554395.1. Classification (NCBI taxonomy): domain Eukaryota; kingdom Metazoa; phylum Chordata; class Aves; order Psittaciformes; family Psittacidae; genus Pezoporus; species Pezoporus wallicus. The sequence goes on from NW_026640165.1 coordinate 1,331,755, forward strand.
TAAAAAGTTATGAACTTCAAACAAAATTTCCCAATATAATTATTTGCTTGGTTGGTCTTTTTCAGAGTAAAGTTTAAAAAACTAACTTCTTCTAACTTGACTACCACCACAGCATATTTGTGACACTAACAAGTGTTAACCTCCTCAATTTGGCAGCAAAAGATTGAGACAAGTGATTTTCGATTCCAACATGATTTTAACACTTCTGGCTCCTGCCTCCATGAGGAAATACCCATTAATAACAGCTGCTTTTTATCTACCCAACAACTCCAAAAGAGGATGTCTTGTGACTATGAATTAGTATATAATGTATAAATTATACACCCCTCCTTACTGAAATGAACCCAGAGAAAAAAATATTAGTTAAAACCCCCTAAATCCTCAGTCTTTAAGCCCAGATTCATTGGAGGCTGAAAATGAAAATGTCTCACTTATTCAGCTCTTCCCATATACCACCTGAAGAGCTGCTTTGGCCAAACAGCTGACTATCTGCCTTATAAGCTAATTCACACACAGATTGTGCAAAAATGACAGTTTTCAGACTATCATTCCACACTGAGCAAACAAAAGAAACACAGGTTTTCCTAAATACAAATGCAATGCTGATGGGTAAAAGGTAAAACACATTCCTCATCCAGAAGCACGAGAATCTCCTTAACAGCATTCCAATCTTTTTCTTTCTTAACTGCGGAGAACTAAGCTAACGTCTGTAATTTTAATCTCCAGCATAAAGGTGACAGCAGAGGAAGCTGTCCCACGCAGAAGTTCTTTAAACTCAGGTATGCTTTAATCTTAGTGTTATCTTAAAGGTTTAACTTCATGTACATGCTTAAAGGTAAAATAAAGCCTATTCACAGAGAGAGAAATTACTCCTTAGCAAACTACACTCAAAGAACAATCTGCTTCTTGCACATCACTGCAGTCATTCTGCATGGTGGTGCAGAGCTTCTGCAAGCATTCAAAACTCCAGAGCCATCTGTTAGACACACAACCATTCTTATATCCAGATATATGTTGAGGCGTGCTTAAGGATGCAGTCTGGGTAAGCAGAGCTCCTTGCCAGAGACCACACTGTTGACAGTGTCCCAAGACAGGCAACACCTGCCTGGCTGCACATCACCTTATTTACTATATTTTCTAAAGAATCTTTGAATGAAGGGCCTGTTTAGATTTATTAAAGACACCTGCTGAAAGGGACAATTAGAGAAACAACATGCAACAAACGAAAACCAAGGAAAGAATCATGATAATTAAGTAAAACTGAGAAAATGGAAGTTGGCCAAAGATAGGTGAGAAAAATCTGTATTCAGTTAAAACAAGTTTATTTTTTTTCTTTAACAAAAGAAATTCTAATAATAGCAATATCTACCTAAAGGACAGTAAAATAGTCATTGCCAGTGCAAAAATGACATAAATGTTCAGTGTTGCATCTGTACTAAGAAGGAAGCTTGATAATGCTCTCCAGTCAGATCAAGATGCTTCTTGATTCCCCCCAGCAAGTGTAAGCTGCCAGCTGAAAAATCATGACTTATTTTTTTAACATAAGCAAGTCTGGATAATGCGGCCATGAGTTCCGAAACAGTTGGAGAGATAGTGGGTCTCAGCATATTAATATCTCATTGAACCTTGAAACACTTGGCAACTGAGAGAAGATAGCAGAGCGCTGCTGTTGCATCCACACTGAAAACCCAGTAAGCAATGGAAGAAGTAATGGAAAAACTAAATTGACAAACAATTAGGTCACATAGTTTTGCTGAAAATCAGATTTTGGGAGAGAAGCCTGGTTTCACTTTTTGATGAGGTTACCAGTTAAGGTGACAAAGGTAACTGTAAAAATGTTTTCACTTTCAAAAGGCATTTCAAAACCCAAATAAGAACAATTTAAAAGCAATTGTTAAAACAACATAAAATAAAAAACTAGTTTTTCAGAGCACTATGATTCAATAAGGGTGCTTGCTAGGGGAATGTTTTAGACATCATTACCAAGTCTGACACCACTGAAAACTTCATTGGTCTTTAGAAACAAATATAAGATTTACTGATGGAATGAGGATTGAGGGAAAACAGATAATTCTAGTCAATTCCATTCCATTCCTATTCTTTCCTTCAGCAGAACCTGTGAAAAACTCCCAAAACAGTTTGAGTGAATTTTCTTCTTGAGTATCTTGCGGCAAGTTTTTTCAGTTCCAAGCCATTGCCTGTCACTGTTGTTCCCAAGCAAGAAACATAACTGTAGTATGTCACAACACTCCTCATGTCTGGAGCTCCTTATTATTCCTGTTTTTATTTCTTCAGGCTTTTATCAATTATTTTTTCCTTGCTGTTATGTAATTTTGCTGGGGTTTTGGTTTGGTCATTCATAACTGTATTTGTTCTGAAATCTCAGTCATTCATTCAATTCTTTTCAAATCTGGTGAGAAAAGAAGTTCACAGACATTTAAAAACATAAACCATTGCTCTATTCTATGTTGCTTGGATTGCCTCTGTAGTGTAACAAAATACTTGTGATTTAGTGTTAGAATATGTGGCCCAAGTTATCTCTGCTGAATTTTGTTTCCAATTCCATGCTGCATTAGGAATATCCTTAAATCTTAACTAGCTTCACTTTCTCAACCTCAGTATGAATAATGGTATTTCCTAACACAAAGAAATAAAAACTAAGAGATGATTAAAAAATCCTTTGAAAAGTAATATCATAAATTCTAAATGATAACCTATAGGTTTACCTTTGGGATCCTATTTCTGTTCTGAGAGAGTGTCAGTTCTCTACATGTTGATGAAAACCACTGTAATTCCCTCTCATTTTCTGACCTTCAGGCAGGCAATGACTAATCCTCATGGAGGGAGGTCGAGGAGACTTGCTTCAGCCTTACCCCAGTTTCACATGGAGGATGGGTGGAAATGAATACCCTGTAGCACCACAGCACCAAAAACCTTCATGGCAGCACTCAGAAGCTGTGCTGGCACTCAGCAAGTGAAGCAGCATCCTTTGGGGTGGTCAGCAGCAAGGGAGAGCTGCTGGCTAACAGGAATGCCTTTCAGAAAGCATATCTGAGCTAGCCTTATTAATTATGATTGTTTGTTCATTATTACTGTTATTACTACCCGTCATCTTATTCTTTGCCTTTTTCTGTCTATTTTGTACCCTTGTGCATCTCAACTGCAAGCTTCAGAAAACGAGGGTTTACATTTATCTTGTGCAGAGCGCAGTGGTGCTCCAGCACTGCTCCAGTCTCTAAGCACTGCTGTATTAATAGCAACGATCTCAGAGAGATACAAGGAGAAAAAAAATCAGAGCTGACAGATATTCCTGGATGATGTATTCACAATAATCCTTCATATTCCAACTACAAGAAGGGAAGTATTAAAACAGCAGCTACAAAAATGAAACTGTTCCAGATCTCTTTCATCCGATCATTCTGATCCTGCTTTTTAAAGCATTAGCCAAGGAGCAACCTGAACCTCTACAGCACATCTTGGAACAACACAGGATGTGAAGAAGAGAAAGAGCTACTCGGTCAGTGTTTAAGATGACTCAACCAAAGCTACAATGAATTGAACAACAGAAGAGTTGGGTCCACACACAGGCAGACATGACAGCAGACAGATCTGCTGGTCTGTGCTGCTGCAGAAGACATTGCCGAAACCCTGCTATTAACTGTCACAACTAAAATTTAAAAAAGAGATGCTGTATGAAAGAATTAGGCAAGTGCAACAATGGTTATTCCAGGTATGGAAAGCAACCACTACCAATGATAAGCTAATCTGATAACCTTCTGGAAGAATCCCTATCAAGTAAATATTTGTGGTATGAGACTAAAATGTAACAGACAAAAACACTGAATAACTGGAAGCTTCTGAAGATGATAAACCACAACACACTTGGATACATAATGCATCCCATTTGCATTTTGAGACAAATGTATTTGTGCCAATTGAGTATTTCCTCCCAGAAGATAAGTGGGTGAAAATCTAGGCAGAAAGCTGAATGGAAGATATAATCATAAAAAAGAATTAATTTTATGAATAATTTCTCCTTTAAAAAATCAGACCTGCTGAATATTTTCTAGAATCCTAAATAAAAATGATAATCCACTAATGGAATAGGAACACACACCTTCTGTAACAGCTGTCAGCTCTCTACAACCTGTGATGATTATCAGACTGGTTTTATTCTCTAACAAGTCATGCAATCTAACCCACTTAACACTTATTTTGAAAGACAATCTCACTGATCTCCACTTCACACTGTTTGTGATTTGTTGTGTGATGATTACAATATCTTTAACTACTGTACGCCTCATTTTCCCCCAGTGCTAAACAAAACCACAGCATTATCTCCCAGCAGAGCTGCAGGAATTGGGTAATTCGCAGGTACAACTACTGACATATTTATTGCTAAAATATTAGCAGAGCAGTACAACATTTTTATATGGCTAAATCTACCTTGATAATCACCAGCAAATTTTTGGGATGTTCCCAATAAAGGGAAAAGGGATGGGTGGAAATGCCCAGTTATTTTGTTCCCTTCCAGCTTCTACTGACTGACAGAATACCATCTGTTGCCAGCATGGAAGATATTGTTTATAGATTCAGTTAATATGCTGAAATGTGGATCTCTAAATTGCTGTCTGTAACACTAGGATGAGAAACAGGTTTATAGTCAATAGTGGTAATAATCTAAGGTCCTTTCTGATTTTTCTTTAATAAGACTTAAAAAAAAAAGAAATAAATCCTCTTGTATAAAATCCTCTTCAACGTTCGGAAGAAAAGGTCACTATTCAGTCAATAGCACTTTTTTTAATACTAAATGAGGCAGACTTTAATTGGAATGCTCTGTCTCATCTGTGTATATGTGTGTGTGTAATCTAATCATCCAGATTTTATATTTTCAGAATGATATGCCATAATTGTCTGCAATGCTCATCATATTTCTAGAGATGGTGGGTTCAGATTTGTAGGAAGATTAGACTTCGATTAAGTTTGTTCCACTGCAAGGTAAATTCTACAGGTAGGCAGAAGCTGCTCTCTTTGAAATCCCACCAACCAGTGAATGTTTCAGGGAGAAAACTGGAGCTATTACGTTAACATAATTTGACTTCATGCTTTGTCTCACGAAAGAATGGTTTACCTTAGATTTACTGCTTTAAGACAGTTGTGTCCAGGAACCCTACCTAAACCCGTGACTTTCTCATGCTAGATACAGCATAGAAGATGGAAGGATATTTACACAGTAAGCAGATAACATTTAAGAAAAAGGAAGCATTACTATTTCAACTTTACAGACACAGAATTGAGGCTGAGGAGACTAAGGTACAACAGTAGCCTGTGCAGAACCAGGAACCTGATCTCGAGTCATCAACCTAATGACTTAATCACAAAGCACCTTTTCTGTAGATAACTAACAACAACCAGTTTCTTAAGGGATAAAACAGTGACCCAGTTCTGCTTTCCTTTGCATTTTTGCAACTCCGTTGCTACCATCACAGTCACGGGAGGGACGGGCCTGGCAGTCTCAAAGCCTGTACATGCAGATGTATCACAGAACATGATGTAAGATACCCCCAAAATAGTGGCAGCCAGAATTTTCCTCTGCCTTCTTATAATGCATCAAACATTATCAAAATACCAAATGAACTTCAACAACAGCTGCTGTTGAAGATAAATGACTATTACCAGTAAGTTTTCCTGAATATCAGTTAAGGCAATATTAAGAACTCTGCAAAAATTATCTTACTCCTTAAAAGCGTCACTTTTAAGGGCAGATACTGTAACAGAAGATGGACCTAAAAGATAGAAAATGGAGGTTTTTGAAAAGCAAAACATTTGATGGAACATCCAGTCCTTTTTCCTATTCCTATATATATGTATGTGTGCGCATAAATGTATATATATATAATTTTTTTTTAAATTTGAAAACATTCAAGTTTCCTCCCTTAGGAAATGCAGAGGCTTAAACTGCAAACTTATCTAAGATGAGAACACAGATTTTTCTTGATGAATATGAGATAGACAGAGATACTTATTTTCTGAACACCCACACCTTTGGTAGCTATTATTTTGGTACTTACCATGGTTTATCCCGTGACACTTTTGAAGGAAAGACTGTGTGCTGTTTGCTACTGGAGGTAAGTAGATTGTCTTTGGGCGTTTTGAATGGCTTTGAGTTGCTGCTGACAGGGTTATGGCCGCTGATACAGGATTTCGGTTTCATCTGTACTAGGGATGTCCTGGAATTGCAGGCTGGAGAAGCTGGAGAAGGGGAAGGTTTACACATTGAACCGTGTCTTCGTTCTGCAATGGAAAAACAATAAACCTTATAGCATTTCATAGGCTAAAAGAAAAAAAGAGTCAGGGAAGAGGCAATCGTTCCTCTCTATGCATATATCTATACAATGATTTCATCACTCCCAAGAACACCAGTTCATCACTGTTGCGAATGTAATCAAGCTAAATGATAATTAAACATAACCAACTCAAAGCAGTGGTCTGAAAACTGCAAAAAATAGTAAAATTAATACTAATAATCTACCAGAAAATTTCACCAAGAAATCTCAAACCATTTCTTAAGCAATAAGCAACCACCAGCATCTGCATAAGGTACACTAAGTGTCCCAGCTCCTCCATGTAGAGTATGTAGCAATTGCTCAGACGACTTGGTGAAACACTCTGTGACAGACATGAGGTTGCTTCTATAATGGTTTATGAAGAATTCATATGACCCAGTTACTGGACAGTTTACTTTATGGCTATTTTGTTTCAAGTTTAATGGGAAGCTGCAAGGAAGACAACTGAAAGCCTGAGAAGTAGTGAGAGGTCTACTGCTGCCAGCCATTGCAGAGGTCGGCTCTGCTTGGAGGTGATCTCTAGCCATCAATCCAGGTTTTTTATCACACACAGCAAATGGCATGTGCAGAAAAGCAGGAAGTTTATGTATCAGTTGCATCTAGACGTCAGGCCCTTGTGCAAGCACTGCTCACGCTCAAACCAGAGACTTCCTAAGCACTGCACAAAGCAAGGCCTTGCTGACCCTGCAATAGCAGAACAGGCTTCAGGACAGACCAGCTTCAGTTCAACTGTTTGCGTTTGGTTATGATTATTTAAAAGCTACATGTCCTGTCCCTGAGACTGCTAAATAGAAAGACTGCTTTAAGAAAGTGTTTGTCCAGTCTTTATAAATTATGTCCTTCTCCAGGGGACAAGTGCCTGGCCAGCACAGGCTGGGTCACACTGTGCTGCAAGCAAGGGGCTTGGGGCTGAGAACTTCAGCGCAGCTACAAGGTTACTACAGGAGACAGGGTTTGTTTTTTGCTGAGAGGTGCCTTAGCAGTCCTACTCCCCCATTTTCAGGAACACCGTTTCCCCATCCCATTCACCCTGCAGCGAGCCAGCCCCAGTGCTCCCCAGCCCCAGCAGCGGCCGCACTGTGGGACGAGGAATTTTCCAGTCAGCAGGACCGTGCTCAGAAGCAGCTGACCCCGGGCTGCTGGTGCCCTGGCACCAAGAGCCTCTGCAATGGGATCAGCCAGGTACCCCAGCTGCCGACACAACCATCAAACCAGCAAGCGCACTGTAACTACAGACCCAGAATTTCGGACAAGCTGGAGTTTCTCCTTCAACACACACCGATTTTTCCTCATCTAAAGCTTTCAGCACTTAACTTGAAGAGCCCAAGTAGGTGCTACTCTGAGCTTGCACAGCATCCCCCCATCAGCAAAGAGCAGGTTAAGGAAGCAGCAGCAACCTGCTGCTGCCAGGGAGGATTTTGTATTTACATCACGAGCCCTGCACTCCCCAGTTTGATAACCAAGAAAAATTTTCCCACAGAGAATCAAAACACAAAAATTTGTCTGGCATCCTCACAAGTAAAAACTTGCCAGTGGCAGAAGGATTCATCCATGATTAATTTGCAACAGCCGAATACCTCAAGAACAAAGAGATATGCTTAAAAATTATATTAAAGAATATTCCAAACTGTTTCAATCTCCAATGACTAAATAAAAGTACTTTCTATTAAAGACTAAGCACTTCCGTATCTTCATATTCACAGCTTTAATTACACAAAAATGCTGAAATTCCCTCCAGATTTTCCTACAACTGAAGAACAAAACAGTCTTAATGTTTTTTTTAAATACAAAAAGTATCTCCCCTCACCCCCAATGCCAGCTGTCATTTGCCAGTTTTCACCCCACCATACACCCCTTCTGTGTGCAGCCTCTGCCTTTAAAAGTCCTTTGCAGGAAGCAGTTAATTTATATTAATTTCAGCTCACATTGGTGGCAACAACCGTGTAAGCTGTGCATCTGCCTCTGAAATGCAGAGCTTTATTCACAGGGTACTTCATTAAATAATAGTTATTGTTTCAAGATTCACCAACCTTCTCAATAAGTATTTAATTTTAATTAGTTTAATAAAAATGTGCAACTTTCCCATTAATTGAGGACTGATGAAAAGGAACTGCTATGTAACTAATAAAACCAAGATGTATAGAAAGTGAAACCTGGGAAAGAACACAATTTCCATATACAAATTATACAAATTCAGGATTAATTACTTCAGTCTTCACCATGGCTACTGAAATTCTCAACACCGACGGCCTTCTAGTAAATTGTGTCTTTTATATCATCCCTATGGATATATTTGGAAGTGAAATACACTACTCTGTTATTAAAATTAATCTTCCGGAAAGACGGACATGCAAGATACTGACCATCTAAAATTATATGTTAAAGCCATCTCAGTATCACATGCCATAGCAAGTTATTTTTTAACAGCCTCTTTACACTGGGTTTTCAGTCAAGCTAAACATTTGGTTCTTTTCCCTGTACAACCTTCTCAATTTATTAATTCCCAACAGCAAACCAGTATATCAAACTTTGGATTTTTTTACTGTAACATGGAAAATAGTGGAAGAGACACTGTTGTGATGTGTCAAGATAATAAAGTCTATCCTACTATTTTAAATAAATGTTTACTTAAAAGGTGGGGAAGGAAAAGCTTACAAGAATACTTATTTTATCTGAGTGTGTCAGATTGGTGGTCACTCTTGTGATTAAACCAACTGCTATATTTGGTGCTTCCTTTTACCTCCATAAACTCCTGTCTTCCCTCAAAACATGGCTAAAGAAAGTCTTCTATGTTTTAGACAGACTCTGATACATATTTGAGAATTACCAGCATTACACAGCTTCTCTTGACATTTCCTAGAAGCAAAATGGAAATTATGACCACTGTAAAGTCATACAGGGGAAAGGACGTAAATAGCCAGTGCCACACATCAGTGTTCTCAGATGCTGCTCAGATGGGTAAAATCTGCATGTCTACTCACATAAGCGAATGTCACTTTTGTGTCAGCAAGAGAATATGGCAGCAACACCTTTCAAGCAGGGCCACAGTGAAGAAATGGAAGAGTAACTCCCTCCAAGGGGGCAGAAAACCACTGCTTAGGCTGGGCAAGCACAGCCTCAGGAGACTGGAATTGCCAAAGGCGTGAAACCTCAAGGACAAATCTTGATGGTGAGGGCATAAATAATAACAAAATATTGATTTATTCCTTCTCAAGAACTATTAGGTTGCCTCTTGCTTCCTCCTCCCATACTTTGTATGTCGTAATGAATCAGTCTTAGGCACTGGTAATAAGTTTCAAAAAGAAATAGTGGGAATATATGACAAAGCGAGAAGGTTGTCAGCTGTGAAAATCAACTGCTTAAACCAGGACAGTGGTGCTCCTCTATTAAACTGAATTTCCTGGTCACAAAAATTTCTACTAGTTTGTCTATTAATATTTTACATATATATAAGGAATTACATACAATCTAGGTATCGGCTATTACACAGCCTATGCAATAAATTAATATGTAAATAAAAGATATTTGCACTCAAATAGTTGTTATAAAATTAGATATTCACATGCCAACACATTCAAGAGACAACCAGCCATCTGTGTAAAAATTTCTAGGCTCATTTGCAGCTCATGTGCAGACAGATGAGATCTAGCAGGGCAGGTGAACTCGCACACAGCTGTGGATGTGGCTGTCACTGTCTGCATATAGAAGTGGCACTGACACTGGGCATAAACAGACCTAAAGTAGAACGAAAATTTTTGCCCCTAAAAAAAAATTAAGAAACCCTGCAAGGCAACTATAAAAGCAGTTATCACTACTAACCTAAATCCTACAAGCATTTCTGCAGAGCCTGCAATGCTGTGAATGTGCTCAAGTTCAAAAGACAAAAGAACTTTTCCAGTTCATTTAAATACTTGCAAATGGATGTTTACACTCCACAGAAACAACAACACATATTCTGGTTTGCCTCTAAATACCAGCTGCTGTCAATCCAAGAGCAGAGAGAACACAATCAAAGTTACAATCCTTTTTACCACATTAATCCTCCTGCAACCCCTCAGCTGTCTCAGCACAGCCACTGCAGCAAGTGACAAGCAACATGTGACTTTTGGTGTCAAACAGTTTATGTATTAATGACTTGAATCTGGGAGGCAAGTTTAACACTCTCTCACTGAATTAACTGCACTTTCTAAAGAATCAATTTCAGATCAATATCTGTTATTTTTTCTAGTTAGTGGCAGGAGTGTGAAAGTCCAACGCTACATATCGTCCGAATGTGCGCTGCAAACCCTCCATCAGTAGCATTGCAAGCAATCTTAAAACTATTCCAGGAGATTCTCCACGTCCTATGGAAACATGGACATAGTCCAACTTTCTCAGCCAAATCTGAATTGTTTGTAGATGTGAAGCCCTTATGTTGTTGGAGACTTAACAGTCCCTGAATCTCTGGAGCTTCTCTACCATGCCCTTGTACTCCATTTCTAATCCTCCTTCCTGCATCCTACACAACGCAACCCCCTACCTTTCCCCAAAAACCTCTGCTGCAGCTGCCAAAGTCCTCTAGGTCTGCCTTTGAATCTGTAATTCCACGGGATCCGCTCTGACGGGTCACCAGGGAATACTAGCAGCTGTTTTGCAGGAAACGCCACATCTCCTTCTAATCACAGGCAAAAAAAGTAAAGCAATAGAGAGGCAACATGAGCTTCAGAGCCACAAACACAACGTGTGGGAAAAAGAGGCAAAACCACATTCCGAGTAGAAAGTCTCTTTGCGAGTTTTTGTCTCCACTCTCACACAAGATCAAGCACTCACTCAGCTCACAGCAAACCTTATTCACAACAGCTAATATGTTGCCATTAAAATACGCCAACCATACGTTTCCAGATGGACTGCAATAGTTTTGTACCCAAGATGATTTTTATATGATCCTGAAATTGCAGTTATCTCTAACCTGGATTACAAAAAAACCCCATTTCTTAGTATATCTCATCTACATCCATTCTTACCCAACATGCGCTACACAAAATTGATCAAGTGAACAGTTTTTGCCCAGTCAGTGTCTTCTCCATCAGTGAGAAACAGAAGATCGCAAAGGGAAGAAGTCACAATACAGCTTGAGCATAGAGAAAGATAAGCCTTTGGTCTTTCAGTATTTTCTTGCAGGTAGTTGAAACAAAACAAGAAAAAAAATCCCTCCAACCTTGTCAGAAGAGAGACACGAGAACTCTGTCAGCACCAGTCATTTTGAAACATTACTCTCATTTAGCACGATCTGACTTCCTGTATACAAGAGGCCTACAGCAAAAATCAATTTTAGGTTGACCCATGAATAACTCAGAGGCCCAATGCCATGTATTATAGCTTGGTGTTACACTTGGTAAAAACAGATGCAGTATAATGCTAAAACCCAGGAAGGTAATAAAGTTATTTGCTGTTAGTAAACATTTACAGAATAATAAAACTCCTTTTAAGCTTGTATTCATCACAACCCTGCAGTTCATAGCCCTTTTACTTAAAATAGCATAAAGTAACTGATCCAACTGCCCTTACCACAATATACATAGTGTTCGTTATTCCCCATTTACAGTATTTAAGCAGATGGTAATGAAACTAAGTATCCGATCCACATAACAATTCTGTTTCAGTAACATATCCCAGTCTAGTCAATGAAGATGTTGCCTATGGTAACTCCATATACCACCTATGCACAAATTTCAGTTTGTCTATTTTCAGCATATCCTGAGGTGTTTTGTTGCACAGCCCTTCGTTAGGCAAAGTTGAGCAACGCATACTTACAATTCCAGTAAATAGCAAGTGAAACCTGCCACCTCGGACTGATCCCAGTTCACAGTTTGCAAATGTACTTGGCATTAATTCTGAGAAAACCAAAACAGCAAAAAAACCCACACATGCCCAAAAAGCGACAGCCAGTGACCAGAAAACTGAACAACTAGGCTGCTTGCAGAAATGTGTCAACCTGCAGCAACTGGCAGCTGGTTCATAACAAGAGTACATAAACACCTTGTAAGCACTTTCATTTTGCAGCCACAGTCTGAAAAAAAAACCCTAACAAACCATGGTACGTGAGGTTAAGCAAAAATAAACTTGGATTTGATGCAAGCAAACGACAGCCAGAGCAAAGGTTAACTTTACCAGCTTTTCTGACAAAACACTATTCCAAGTCCAGCTGAAAAAGTTTGGAAATAATATCTGCAAACCGTTCCACCCTTCTTGCGCTGCGCACTGGAAAGGAAACAGCACAGTTGGTTTCATTTTGATACTTCTTGTAAACTGACAAAGGAAATAAACTGCCAGCTCAAAGCCCCGGACTGATCTGCGGCATAAAACGCAGCTCAACAATCGCAAGCTTCATTCCAGGTCAAATGACATAATTGGGAAATTATCAAGTGCTAAAATAACCACTGTTCTGCTGGTGTTTGTTTACAATAAACACAAGCTTCGCTTCCTGACACTAAACCCACTAAAACGATTCTCCATTTCACAAAGTCTACAAGTGAGTAGGATCAGCAAAATTATGTAAAACATCCTGCTAGAAGAAGAAATGTAAACTGAGCCACTTACAGAGAGGAGCAGGCTGCCAACTTAATCTGATTCTACGACGACTGTAAACATGTACTTTTGGAATGTGAAACTATTCACATTGCCACAAATGCCGTCAGAGAGAGGCAGCAGCGTGATTAGGTATTCTGCACACGGTAAAAAATCAGGCAGATGACCTGCTGCAGCAAATACCAGATCAGCGCTCGCACACACCAACTGTTTTGACTACAGGCACTTGCTAAGCACCAAGTTTCAGGTCCTACCAGTTGGACACCAGAACTGATCCTGTGCCAAGAACAACAAGCACTGAAAACGGCTGCAGGGTTTTTTACTTTCCTTTTTTTGCTTAAATAATTGTTGATACAACTCGAGTAGCTGCAGACATGAACCAAAGTGAAAAATTAAAAGCAGCAAAACCCCACAAGTGTATATTTAGAGCAAGACGCTGCATTTTTTCTTTCTGGATTCAGGAAAAAGGAGGAGGGTGTTTGTGTTTCACACAGTAGGATGAACCTGCTGTTTTCCTGAAAAATCTTTTATTTATGGGATAACTTGGCATTTGCCAGGGTAATTATAAGAGACAGGACAAATAATCCCTAGAATATCACTAAATTACACTTAAATGGCCAAACCTCTTAAAAATGACCAAATTCCACAAGAAGCCTCACACTCAGCATTTCCCAGAATATTTCCATTCCTCCTCAGTAGAAAGCATTAAGAAAAAAAAAAGAAATAAGGTTCAAACAGAACTCCAGCACAGCAAAAAAACCCTGCTTCAAATAGTGCAAGTAATTACACTAAATATAACATGAAACTGCTGGGTACTTGTCTGCTTCTTTTACAAGGATTGTGAGATCTATAAAGAGGGAGCTTCAAGGTATCCCTGATGTATCAAAGCAACAGGAAAATGATGGAGAGTGAATACCTTGCTCTGGTGACAATGTCAGTCTTCACAACACTGAGCTAGAAGACCTGGATTTAACACTGGTGTCAAGGCCTGTTTCTTCAGCTATAAATGGAGATATTAATGACTTAGAGTATTAACTTGATTTAAAAAAGAGTTGGAGATTTAAGAAGGAATTCATCACTTCCTGTAATGACACAATTCCAGACGTGTAATCGGCAATTGCCACCTGATGCACTGCTACAGCAGAAAAGCCTGACAATTTTCAGCTGTAAGTCATACATATTTCCCAGCTCTGCAATGCCAAAAATCCCTGGGCAAAAAAGAAGTAACAGAGCAGGTGGATCCCAGGTACACACTTAGAAGGACAGCCCCCACCAGCCTCCTGCACCAGTCCCTTAGCACTGGTCTTACTACTTGCTGACCAGTGGTAATGGTAGTTCCAGCATTTTTGCTGGTAGAGCAAGAAATGCATTTTCAGCCCAAACTCAGAGCAGGTTCATCAGGTGAAATGATAAAATACTTTTAGCAATCAAACAACAGTACTTGCCATAAATTACAATTCTGTGGGTGATTCTATGTGTGAAGAGAAACCTTTTATTCGGCTGTTTGTTGGAAGTAAGAAAAAAGTAACTTTACATTTAACACTAAAATACAACAAGATGAACACCACTTCAAACACAAATTTAAATGCAGCTCACCTGTTCATTCCTCCAAACACCAAACTTAAATAATTCTACTCCAGACTGTTTCAAACAGAAGTAAATTTAGTATTGTCATCCTCTCATGCTTTGTACTGTGTCACAGACCCGTTTCCTCAGGCCCCAGGCAGGTCTTTCATATTCAAGGTCATCTGATGACATGTATTTTAATTTACTCACTTATACTTATCAGTAAAATATTTCACTGTATCTCTAGTTCCACCTTTAATGATACTTACAAAACAATAACAAAAAAAGTAATTTATGTACATTGTTGTTTTAGGAACCCATTGGATGTTTCCCCTCATCTATCATACAACTATTACAGAAAACTGATACTTCTTCAGTGCTTTACTTAATCCAAAGAGATATAATGGCATTTCTTTGTACAGAAAAGAAAAGATAAGCCATGGAAGAGGGAGATGGGACTACTGAGGTGTTTGGCAAAAACAATGCTGTACTGCGACGCTGGGAAAAGAGGCTATCTTTTTTAGGAGACTTATGTTCCTGATCTGGTTTTGTGCATAATAGCATGTCAGATTTTATTCAATATCAAGATAACACATCACCAGCTCATTTTATCATTCCTTAGAAGAAACTTGTACAAACTCAGTAACTTTGCTGATATTAGCCCAGAATAGCAGCTTTGCAGGACTTGAATATAATCTATTGTTCAAACCTTCTGGCTTTTTCGGCTCTAACTATTATTTGGGATCCAAAACCAGCATCTGGTGAAACAATGTATTCCTTAACAAGCGGCTTTCTAATCAGAAAAATAATGAAGTATGTTTTTGTAAAAATCCATGGGTTTGATCCCTGAATTTGTTCCATCTCTGCTACCACGTGCTTCCCTGCTCCTAAGCACCATGTTTCATCCCGCATCCATGTCCATTGCACCACCACAAAAGAGATAGGATAAGCTCCGTCTATAGGTACATGTGTGACAACTGTCAGCACAAGCATGCTACTGCCACATGAGATACTGCTCTCTGGGACACGCTAACTAAGGTGTTCTCTTCACAGTTGTTATTTTTCACAAAATTGCTGAAACTTCATATTTTGGAGCAAACTCTGCAAAGAATTAAAAATTCTTTGGCAAAAGTGGCATAATCCCATAAGACTTATTTTATCATCATTATTACTACTACTATCATTATTACAATAGGAAACTCAAAATTTATATATGATTTTTTTTACTTGCTTTTCTGTGTTTGCCACTCCCCATGGATATTCCCAGGCATCAAATTAATCCCCTTGGAATACTCTGACATATTTTGATCTGTCCAACTAAGGACATGGTTTTATTCTGAAAATTGAATGAGCTTGTAGTTACATTTTAGTTTGCTTTATCAAACCCTGTTGCACAAGCAGCATAACTGTCAGTGCAGACTATTTCCTCATTCTAGATGTTATAGATAAATCAGCACACACATCTTTCAGGCACACTATTTGCCATAGGTAATAATAAAATCTATTCTTTAGAATGCTTCAGAATGCCCCTAACACACAGCCTCCAAAATGAATGTGCAAAATAATTTTTGAAGAGGTCACTTGCTCATGTTTCCTTCACTACACACAACAGCCTTTACAAACAAGAAACCAAATTCTCAGCCTTGTACAGAACAAAACTGAACAGACAACACCAAATGACATACCCAAATACAAAAGTGAGTTTGCAGGGCATTTTTTATGTGTTCCTCTCCCTTAAAAATCTATTGAATTCTATACTTATATGCAACTTAAGATCTAAAAAGTCACTTTCTACTTTAGCTTGCATCATTTATGACTTCTAACAGTGCAAATTAAAGAAACTCTGACCTACCCGTGCACTAATGAAATATATGTGAATCAGTCTCTGAGAGTCCAAGTGACAACTACTTCACATTCTGCCTCTGAATGTGCCTCTTAACCATTCTTTACTGCAATGAACTTCATGTATTACAAATTACTTGGTTTGGATAAACCATTTACCTGTTCATAATACAAACAGCTTTCCCATCATTGCCCTGAATGGGAGAGTGTGTTGTAAATCTACAATTTCGAATGTCTGTTCTACCTATATAGAAGATTTCTTTCAAATGGGCCTTTATTAATTTTTTTCAAGGCACTATATAATCAATAACAAATCAAGGCTTCCAAAATTTGTTGAAGCATGGCCAGTATTTCAGATGGTTTGTGAAGAAAGGTATTTTCCAAGGCCACACAGCAATTAGAGGGTGGACCTGATTTTAAGGGATTCCAAGTTTACTCACCCACTCATGTTGCCTCTGTCATGTATTACTGGGGCAAGAATGGCACAGGAGAAAGAGACAGATGACTTCCATTACAACTACCTACCAAGGTGCATGAGCTACATGATGTGGCACAGCTGTACAATTCAGCGTTCCCTCCTACCGCTTCCGATGCCTTGAACCAGCTGTCACGCAGTGCAGGTGATTCCAACTTCCTATGCATCCTCTCAGAAGCACACACATGCTGTGTTTTAGAAAAACTTTAAGGAAAAACATAAGCACGTAAACACTCACCAGCTGAAGACTCAGGATATTCTTCCTATGAGGCGTTCTAATTACGTTCTATAATTACTTACATAAGCTCATTGGAGGAAAAAAAAAAATCACTTCTCATTAAAACAAGGCATAGCTTAACTCAGAACAATTCTTGTGAGTTTTAACATGTACAGTAAGCAAACAAACCAAGATCATTAGAAGTCCAACTTGCAAGCAAGTCCCTACAAAGGAATCAGTTTTACCTGAAGACATTTAACTCTGAGCTCTCTCCTTCAACAGGAGGTCTCAGAGAATAAACATGAAACAAACATCTTTCCAAGGTATCAATGTTTGACATGTATCAGTTGGTTTTGATTTAAGCCACCTGAGTCACTTGGAGCATAGGTAAAATATTAGGATGATTATTTCCTACCAGGCTTAGCTGGTATTTTATAGTGCTAGAACCTGGCTTCATCCATGCTTGGTGTAACATGTCACTTCAGGTGGGAAGAATGAAAAGTACATCTGTTCGTTAAGACATGAGAATAGCCTT
The DNA here is from genome assembly GCF_028554395.1 of Pezoporus wallicus. Classification (NCBI taxonomy): domain Eukaryota; kingdom Metazoa; phylum Chordata; class Aves; order Psittaciformes; family Psittacidae; genus Pezoporus; species Pezoporus wallicus. Next base: position 1,349,304 of record NW_026640165.1, read on the forward strand.
TGGTCAGCCAAGAAATGATTACAGGGGGAATAAGCTTGGAAGCTGACAGAAAGAAGAGAAAACAATTTTAAGACAAGGATTTCAAAGTGGGCTATTTATAGAGTCAACACTCAATTATCCATGGTCAGATTATCTGTACCAGAGATGCAGAAACTAATCAGCTACAGCTGGACTCATTAGCCTAGGTGCAGCTCAGTGCAAATGTTCCTATACTTCTAGGGACAGCATGGGTCCAGAAAACATGCAACAACTTTTTTTCAGCATAAGACTGAAGTCCTTTTTTTATCTAAAGTGAAGCTTGTCTCCATATGGCATTTCCAAAAGCAAGAGCATTGGGGAACATGGCGAAGACTCCAGGTAAAGCCACCACCTTGCAGCGTTACCTCCGTGCTCTGGGTCCCAAGAGTTTTACGAACTGAAGGGTAGTGTCAAGGCTGAGCTGGCTGCATGCACTCCTGCTATGCTGTGTCAGGGCTGTGCCCTCTGCCTGGGTGCTGGGGAGCTGAGCTCAGACAAGCACAGGATACTTGTGACAAAGCAAGAGCCAGGCACCAGCCAGCATGGCAAACACTGTTAAACCCAAGTACAGCTGGGATGGCCTCTCTACAGAGGGACTGAGCTGTGAAATCACTTGAGATTATGATTAACAGTTAAGTCATTTAAACCAGATATTCTAAATAAGGGAAAATTTAAAACTCTAGTGTTTTCCTAACTCTAAGAAAAACACAGCAACAGACAATACCAATTAAGCTTGAAACTGTTTTCCTGGCTACAATGCCAAAAGTGTAATTGTCAGTGAAATAAAAAGGTAGATAGGGAAGGAAACAGAAAAAAATTTAACCTTATATTTCCTACCTGCCAATTGCTGCCTCTGAATCAGACTATCTGTGTTCATGCTGAAGGGCTGAAACCTTTCTCCATCTGTCAGGAGACAGCAAACTCCAGAAGGCACTTTATGCTGTTTAGACTCTTCTGGAAGTTGTCTCTCCTTATCAAATTGATGACGTTCTAAGTTGAAAGAAATCCTAGTGTTTAGAGGTAACAAGAGATACTCCTAAATTGGAGGAGTCTGAGATTCAGTTTATTCTTTTTCCAGCAATTGGAGTCACTTGACCAAAGAGGCAGGGAAAGGACAACAAGCAGGATACTGGCATGAAAAGTCTCAGCTATAATCAGCTGACTCCAGCTTGATTACAGAGGAGGCACTAAACTCTGGATTTGGCAAATGGATCACAGAGCAAGTTTTTTTCTAAAGCTTTTTGCTGAGTCTGCCAACTGGTAGCTAGACAGTACAGCAGATTCAACCAGCAATGGCTAACAAGCGAACCAAAACCAGCCATGCCTGAGCTATCACCCCTGGGATTTGCTTACTGTATCTAAATACTGAGAGAAAGAAGTTTTTTTACACTGAAGAGCACAATGTGTAGCAGAGAATTGCTCGAGTAGTTTCAGATGATAGCAAGAAACAGAGGGTCACAGAGAGTAGGATGGGGTAGAGGAAAAGATCCCCTATCCTCACTAGAACATCACTGTAATGCTTGAGGAAATCTGCAGGTCCTACGTCTACAAGTTATTACGCCTCCTTTCCTTCTCTCCAGTCCTGAATGCATTGAATTTCCAGGTTGCTTAAGGTCTGAAAAACAAGTAATCTGAGAAAAACAATAGTTCAAAACCAGAATTCACCATGCTAGGTATTACTTATCAGACCATTCTGGCAGTTTTAGTTATTATTTCTCCTTATATTACAGATCCCTAAATACCTATTGCCTAAGAGGTGACAGCAGTGGAAATTACAGAAGGTTTATTGTCTTTCTTTGCCGTTTTACCTTAGGACATGAAGTTTATTCTCAGTAGTAGGAACTAATACATTTTGGAAGGTGTAACATTCAGCGAACAAAAATGGAAAACATGTCCTCCGCTGTACAGTATTTGCAGGTCTCATGTACCGTATTTATCTGGGATTACATACTAATGAGGACAGCAGCACAAGCACAGGAAGGGAAAGGACTTTATTTACTGTAAACAACTGGGAGCAGAGACTGTTGAACATTCAACAATTCGCACCAACAGAAAGTTTAAGTTTTCATCTCTTATTTGCTGTAACTAGATTAGGCCAGCACTCCCCTCCTTTTCCCCTAAGCCCTATCAAACTAGGAAAGACCATAAATACAAAACCACTGCACTAGCTCGCTGCCCTGCTGAAACTCTCAATTGCTGTAAGTTTTAAGGAAAGACACTCATGATATTTCCCCTTCCTGGGGGGCTACTGCACAGCAAATTTCAGCCTGTAACTTCCAGGTAGATTGGCTGCCTATCTGTCAAGCACATACATGCAAACCACACTTACATAAACTTTCCGCTCCATTACTGCTCCCCCCACCCCAAGATATCAGTTCTAGCCAGGAACTTGATTAGCAACAGACTGTGAAACACTTCAGAGGTAGCACTTACAAAAGGACAGTGAAATTTTATGGCCTGAAGGCTCCAAAGCAGCGTGGTGGCACTGGGCCTTGTGTGTATGGCTGCAGTCATACTGTGGATCAAACAGAGATGCAATTTCTATTTCTGCTCCGCCTCCCTTTCAAAACATTCCTGGCTCATCTCTGGCGTCAGGCTGGCATTAATCCATGTCTGAATGAGGGTGTACGAACAGGGACCATGAAGACTGTGTAACAACCTTGAGTCTTTCAGCAAGTGCTTCCTAGAAGTGGCTGCTCTCGTCCTGCAAGCACAGTGTGTATTACTGTTCCCAAAGTGGCCACATAGATTCAGTGTATTCAAAGAGGCTTGCTGAACCTGCTTTCACAAGCAATCTTGATTCACCCTGTCCCAGAGACCTCTCTCTTTTTAGTGTTTTTATGCCGATTTACCAGTCACAAATTTTATTCTGGTTAACTGCAAAATTATTAAATACTGTAGTGATACGGACTAATTTTGTATGACTTCTGTCTTCCTCTTCATAATTACGTGTCAAAATCTGTTACATAGTGAGTTTAGAACAACTTATTCTATCCTGGTTTTGTACTTTTAGTAAATATAAAGAAATGCTGGTCAGATACCCCAGGACATTTCTAGCTTTACAGAAATGAGCTCATTTAACAGCCACAGTATTTCACAGACTTAGACAGATACAGCCTCTATCAGATAATACTGGTTTCAGGTAAACAAGTAGCTTTTCTCCCACCCCTGAAAACTCTAATGCAGTTTTGTAGTGTCACATAGACATCATAATTATAGCCATTAAAAAAATAAAGTAATGGACATATAGGACTTTAAATTTTTCTCCTTCTAAGTGCATTAGTACAAATAGAAGGAGGTTGTAATCCATGCACATAGCAAGTAATTCAGCTGTAATTCATACTACAGCACAGCAGAGGTAAAGCAGTAATACTGACATTAAACCTGATACTATAAAGCTTGCAGGTAATCCCTCTCTTTCCAAGAACTGCACACTGAGAGAAATCAGATATATTTAAAGCATAATTCAGTATCATGAAAGTACTCACTTCCTTTAAATTTAAACTTGCACATCTAGAACTGTATCAAAGCTCCAAAAGCAAACACTCAGCAACTGACTTGTTCTTTATTTAAAAAGCTCTATGGAGTATGTATAAAAGGGACCTTAAAAAAGTTGACAGCTGCTAATTCAAGAGTCAGCAGTTTCCCATTACAGTGGCACGTTCTATTTAAATTGCTTTGGTACCAATGTCACGTTATTAATTGAATTAAAAAAGAAACACCTCTATGAATTACATATTTCTAAGACATCACCTATTACCAATGTAATCACGCACAGTTTGCACTACCACATTGTCACATGTGAAAGACATGTGGCAAACACAGAACATACAAATACACACTATGCATAAGGGAGAAATCCCAGTAACTTTACATGTCTAGCTAAGTTTCTAGTTACCTGCCCCTGTTTTTCTTTGACCTTTCTGAAGCAGCTGCAAGTGGAGCTTAGTGTCTGCTCACAAGTTAAAAATCTCTGCAGCAATCTGTGCAGATAAAAATAAAAATCACAGACTATATTAGACTCCAAGACTGTAAGCAACATGAGCAATCGTATTTGCACAACAGCATGCTGATATAGCTGGGAAAAAAGCATATTCATACTGCAGATAAGGAAGGGTCAAAGTTCTGGTTGTGCTTGAAGTTTCAGTATTGGCACTTCCTGTTCTGAGTCCAAAATACACTTAATTAAATCTATTTTGTCCTTCCATGCTAAAGTAATGAACTACTATCCCCCCCCCCCCCCCCCATGTATCTGCTTCTGATTTGCTCACTTACAATCTTATAAACCATAAGGCCAGTTTTAAAAGGTCTCCAGTCCACAGGAGGCATTGCCATGTTCAGCCACACAGCCCAGACCCGCACTCAGCCTTGCTGCAGAAAGCTCAGCTCAGGAGGAACCTCCCAGCATGGGGCAGCAGTTGCAAAGGTACCCTTGTACCCTTTAATGTCTCGGTGAGTTTGTAAACTGTAAGCTGCTGACAGCCCTTGGATAAGTGTCATTTTTCCATCAGCAGTCAGCTAGCTGAGGGATACTTTCACATACAGAGCTGACATTACACAGGTATCTAAAAACATGGATGTTTCTCTCCAGCAACAGCTGTATGCTATAAGGTCATGTGGCTCCTACAGCACGCTTATCATGCTGCTTGTCCTCAGAGGCATCAAACCAATTTGGGGTCTTCAGTGACCCAGACTCACATTCAGACTCCAGTGCAAAACCTAATCAGCAGCAGCTGCCCCTGTGTGCTGACAAGTTCACCCACGGGCACTCCAGAGCCCACCCCTGGCAGAGGCTGCTGGCTGGCTAGCAGGGTCAGTGGCACTGAGGCTGCTGGGAGAGGAGGATTGGTATGGGAGCTGCTGTCCGGGCACACCGGCAGCGGCGAGCAGCGCTCTGTAAACAGCAGACACATCTACTGACGCATGCTCCCAGGGGCACTCATCTGTCTTTTTTCTACCCTCCCTATTCAATGCAATGAGCAGGAAAAGCCCAAACAGCAAAAAGCTCATGGTTGGCAGTGTAAATGCAGAAATTTCGATTGTGAAAACCCCATTTCATTAACCACTTGATTCTTCTCCTGAGAAGTTGTCAGACTTCTAACGTAGTTTAGGAAGGCCTACAGAAAGCAAGTCCTTCAAGCAGACAAGGAGCCAGCAGTACCACAGCTTCACCTACCTCCAGTAATGTTACATGCCCTGTCCTTCTCTTTCAGACTCTAGCACTTACTGAGCCACACGGAATACACAGTAACCAGTAATCAAAAATTAATCTTCTGGGGACTAATTGTCTTTGATTTTTATACAGCAGTGTCCAAGTGGACCCAGAATTAAGATCCTGTTACAGTCAGCTGCTGGAGAAACACATAAGTTCTTTGTCACCTACTTTTCATCTTACAAGTACTCCGTACTCAAGTACAGATATCAGACCCATGGTGTCACGACCCAAAATAAAAAGCTACATCAACAAGTGGAGCTTTTGCTGCGGCACAGCGCTGTGTGTTAAAGCATCCTTCAGCCAAACCCTCAGCTAGCTGACTGCTCCTAGAAACAGCAGCTTCCCCATTAACCAGAAATACTTCCTTCGTTATCATTCTCAATATTTGGAATGGGAGTATTTTTAATGCTTACCCAATGCCATTACAAGTAATTTGTTTCAACCATATTTAAGGTAGCAGCCCCATACCTCTCCCCACATACATGCAACTCCTCTTGCAGCCTAGCTGTGGCTTGTCCACTAAAAGCAGCCAAGCCACCAAGTTGCAGCAGACCAGCATGGGACCCTAGTTTAAATGCAAATTTATTCTCACAGCTGTGTCCAATATGAAACACACTGACAAATGCAAGCTTACATTGTAAGATACTTACAAATGTTTTAGGATTAAATGCTACATATTTGCACACATGCATGGAGTGACGTTCCCCAGGAAATGAAGATGGAAGATTTTCTCTGGAGTGCTGCATTCCCCAGCTGCGCACCCTCCCTGGCTCTGCAGGGATCCCAGTGGGGCAGGACTGGGAATGGCCCCAATTTATTCAAGCTTGTTTCTTAATCACAGAATCCTCTGCCTGAGGCCTTGGAAGAAGACAGAATGTGGCTGGGAGTGAGGAAACAGAGAACCAGCAATCCTGGAGATTAGTTATGGTAAGGAAGCTCTTCAGCAGGCACTGTGCGTTCCTTCCAGACCAGCTTCAACAGGACAGAAGAACTGGATTCAAGACACCCTGACCCAAAATTGAGCCCAGAAACTTAGCCAACAGATCTTTGAAGGTGCCTGACTGTTGGTTTGTAGAGTTTCTCTAGTTTAATTTGAACATGGGGATAGAATTAAAAATAAAACAGGTTGTACGTCTGGGACATGTGCCTACCTAAGCAAAATAATCCTGAATGCTTCTGGGATTTGTGTGTAGGAAGGCAGTCCCTGCAGGTATACATGCCTCACAGAAAAGATAATCACTGAAAACAAGGAGTAATGAAACAAAATAAAATACGGAAGCAGAAATATGCAGAACAGAAGAGAAACAAGTAACTGGTATAGAAATAATAGGTAGGTAGTATCAAAATGTAAATAAATAATAAGAATGAAGTTTAAAAATTACAGAAAAAAAATAGGCTTATAAAAAGGTTCAGCAAAGCTGAGGAATAGAAGGCTGAAAGAAACTATAGTTTGTGTAGTATAGCCCCATCATTTTGCGGCTAGGATGTTACCCACTGCTAAGACCTATTCATACATCTCAGGTTTGTGCCTCTGGAGCAGCTGTCAAAGCACGCTGTAACACATAATCCGGGGATCCACAGGACTGCAAGGCTGCTGCAAAGTGAGTGGTGATTGCTACCTCACGTGAGCGTGTGATAAAAGCTGTATCACAGGTTTTGAATGGCCAGTAAGTCATTGCGTGGTTCTAAATGTTTATAACACAGGTTGGGCTAAGGAAGGGTTAACTTCCACACAGACATGCATCAGAATAAGGGGGTAAAAGGAAAGAATGCATGGTAGTCCTGCAAAAGTCTAGCAGAATTAAATTCAAAATAATTAATAATTGAAAATAAAACCCATCTTCTGAAAAGCAAAGCTAACGTTAGCTTTTGTTTAAGACACAGTCAGGATGTTGACAGCTTTCTGTATCTTAGTATTAGGCATCTTAAGAGATCCATCAATAGACTGCCTGAACCAAATGTTTCAGGAAGTGATAACCAATGCTTTCATTTTCAGTCTAAAAAGGAGAATTTATCAACAACATCAAGACACTTCTTTAAATATAAAAGGGCTCCTACAGTTGAGATGAAGACCAGAAACATTTACTTCATAAAATAACTTCTTTTAAATAGTCTTCCTTGTACAACGTGGCACTAACAGGGACAGTCTGTGCTGACAGACAAGTTCTGCACTCAGAGGATATATTGCACAGTAAATAATTATTTTCTAACTCTAGAATCTTAACACAGAAGTTTCAGCTACAGAACCCACAATATGTAAAAGGCTGAGAACAAAACAAGCCAACAGTTACAACTACAAACGATCATAGGGAATACATGGGAGGGGGAAGGAATTCTTTTTTTTTAAAGTATCACTCTCTTTGCTCATGTCCTTTAATTAAGGGACTAAAGAAACAAAGAGCAACTATGAGTGATTCCTCTGTAACCTGCTTCTTTTCAGCCTATAAATGTGCATCTGGTAATAGCAGTACTACATAAAAAACATTAAGGAGACTCCTATTTACCAATGTCTGGATATAGACATTAACTTGCCTGATGTCAGCACGAAGCTAGGATATCAAGAGTGTTCTTGAAAACAAAACATCTAATCTCTGTAGTTAGTTTTGGACTGATGGAGCTGGACTTGTCCCTATTGAAAAAAACCCAAAAGTGATATGGCCAGCTGCACTTTACAGTAACTTTTTTGTGCTGTGTGTCAGAAGAATATTCCCATAGAATTTTCAATAGGAGTCCCCAGATTTAAATATTAAGTGCTTTCCTGATGGACACTGGCACTACCAGACAGCTTGCACATTCAAGCTACTTGAGCCTGGGAACATTTCTTAGTACCCAGTACACGGAGACCGCCTAGTCTGGAATGTGTTCTGGGACTGAAACTTAAAAATGCAGAAGCAAGAATCTAATCTGCTGGGAGTATCCATGCTTCTTGCTACAGCTAAGCGGGCCTAAAATAGTGCCAAAATTAATTTTGTTTCCTCATACTGCTAGGTAGGTCAACATACAGGGTTGTTTTTTTTTTTTTCCCCACCTAGAAACAAGGCTACAGCTTCAGCAATTCAGCACCAGCAACAACAGAACAGTCTTCAGGCAAAAAACTTGACATGTCAGAGAAACCAAACTCCAGCATATATATTTGAGTGACAGCTGTATATGAAGTGTTTCAAATTTTTCTGTAATTGTATATCAATCTCACTCTGAGCTCCAAATCGGATTTCTTGTGCTTCAGTGCCATGGATATTTCAGCACCAAAAGACAGAAAAGGGGTGTTAGAGAAGTGCAAGTCAGAGCACTTAGGAAAGCCAACACTACTGATTTCGCTGGCAGAGGTGATTTCAGAAATATCTCTAAAACTCTAGGTGACTGTCTCTACAGATGGCTGGTAAAAACTACCAACAGGTATCTTATCTAAACCATATTTAGCAGAAAAGAGGAGTGGTGACCCAGATTTCTATGAACTCCAAATATCCTAACTCAACTCCAACAGTGCAAGCATCTGATCCATTTTCAGAAGCACACTCTAAGAAGCTGGGTTTGTGGCCTATAAAAAACTTCCACTACTCTTAAAGCATCATAGACCTTTATAAACAAATCAAACAATTGTTGTACTAACAAGTGGTGCTTGACAGGCACTCAGTTACGCTTACGATGCCCTATAGATCAGACTGATGCCTCAGTGCTCTCAGACTTTCACAGCAGCTCCTCCAGAAAAAGGCCATGGCATTCTGGCTTCTTGCTCAACATCTTGGAAATGGAAAGTAATGAACACAGGTTTAACTGAGGAGTGCTTTAGTGCTGCCCAGCTCTCTCCTAAAACTGTAAATTAGACTATTATTTCTGGGAAAGCCTAGAAGGCCTGGGATACATCCCTACCCCAAGATACTCCTGCTTGCCCAATTCATGCATCTGAGATTTGTCCCTATTTCAGGCATGGGGACAATTACTTCAATCCCTTTCACTTAATTGCAGTCAGTCCTTGCATGAGGTTTGCCAATCCTTTCCATATGGAGATGTATGATAAACACAGTTCTCTCTCATTCTTCATCAGGCCAAGGTAGTGTTGGCCATTTAGATGTCAACATGCATACAAGTGACATTTTAAAACTGGTTTCAAATACTGCAACAGCATAAGAAAAGACAACCTGCCATCTGCTTTCTTAGGGAAAAAAAAAAGTCGTCTTTTGAGAAAGTGCTTATTTAATGTCTAACACAGGATTTCTCTTGGTCATGATCCTTAGGGGTTCCTTAGAGGTGAGTTTCTCTTATTAAAATACTGAGGCAACAAACAATGACATTTTGTTTCCATTTTGAGTTGAACAGTTTTCTTGCTGTAAAACTTCTGAACTATCTAGGTCAGTTGAAGTAGCAAGCAATGACCACACTGTCTTTCCAAAATGTAGCTAGAATTAATATTGTACAATCACATAAACCCCAGTCCTTTCTTTCAATTGCTTATAAATGATGATGTCAAATGCTTGGGCACCTCACCAGTGCCATGGAGTTCAGCAGTACTGCTACAGGTGCAGTATCCTGCTTACCTGCTTCTAGGATAATGGATTAAACTAACCAACAAGGAATAACCATTCCTCCTCCAACATTTAAACCTGCAATTATTCAAGCAAGCTCATGGAGAGCTTCAGTACTTCTCTCACGCAACTTTTTCCACTGCTTTAGGGCTCTGAAGCTTTTGAATATCTTTAAAGAATATTTATATGTTAAATGATACATAAAGAGCTAACGAATGCAAAGTAAAATATCCAAAACAGTGTTTATCTTTCAATGCTGTATATTGTAGCGGTTTCCTAAGTTTATTACTTTTGTCCTCACACTCATATAGCTTCCTTAAGGTGTTATATGGAAAAGGCATCAAATGTGTCCTTTAACAACTTAGAGCAAACAGGATAAAATTTGTTGCTTGATGCGTGCAGTGCCACATATATCTTCACAAGCACAATATAACCTTTCTTAGCTGTGCAATTCCACAATCCCTTGTCCTAGTTACTATCTCTTACTGACTTAATTCAACTAATAATAAAGGGTTTATTTCAATTAGCCTCTTAGTCTGGCATTAAAATCAGTGATTTAGATTTAAATTAAATTCACATGATTTCCACATCCTGTGGGTATGCACGTTTTGACAGTACTGCAAGAATGTACTGTGAGTTACACAGAAGTTGATTGAAACCATCAAACCAGTATTTAATTGCTTGCTGACATGTATATCAACATTGGCTTACAAATAATAGTCCAGAATGGATTTATCTGAGCATACAAAAGTACACTCAGGAAACACATTTTTAAGTCACCTGCATGCATGGGAGGAATACAGGTTTTATTATTACGTTTTTAATTCCTGAATCACACATCATAGCTTTTTTCCATTATTTGACTTGCAACGTAACATCTGTGCAGTCTCATTAAATACATTTGCTCATATCATGTGCAATAAAAGCAATCCATAAGTAAAATTCACAGTTTTTGCAGAAACTTGTATTCAACCTATCTCTTCCCTCCTGAATTCAGTGCTGCAGAAGGCAGCTGGATATGCATTCCAGCAGCCCTCACCATTGTGCCCCCAGTTTAATTCTCATTTTCTATAATTTACAACTTTAATCCTATTCAGTCAGAATATGTGGAGTTTTAGAATTGTCCTTCTACACTTTCTCTGTCTTTTGATAATATTAACAGGCTTACTCCACGTACTAAAATTCAGTCTCTACCACATCCCCTTCAGGGCTGTGAATTTCCGTTAGAGATAAGCATCATTTTTTTGGGGATGCCACCACCGATTCTTAGATATATCAACAGTCTGTAGATACCACCTACCAAAAAATACTCAAATCTGATCAGGCATAGCCCAGAAAAATGCCACTTAAAGATTAATTCAAACCGTAAATATTTCATCTTCAAGGTCAGGTGTCCTTTTCAAAAGATATGCTTTAAGATTGCAGTTTAGATAAGACAGGCAGTGCTGATTTAATAATTAATTGCTGCTGCTGTTCTCTTTTTAAGTGCTACTCTGAACCACACATTCTCCCTGCTTTTATCTTGCACCACCTCTGGCAGTTACTTGCTGCCCTGATGGGTGAGCTTAGCTTGCTAAACCATCTGAAAACTAACCAAAGAAAGGGGAAAAAGTGCAAAACCACAAATAAATCAAAGTGAATAGCTTTCTCCTATTATTTAATAGGAACTGAACAGTGTCACTACAGGGTGAAATGAGCAGTAGCAGTAAAGGTAAGGAAGAGGATCCTAGGCCTAGGCAGGAAGGGCAAGATGGGAGGAGCTGGCTCTGCCCTCCCTGCAGCTGTGTGCAGATGCCCATTAGATGCCCAGTGAGCAACAACCTGACACAGTGGTAGCCAAAACAGCTGTAAAAAGAGTACCAATATCACCAACAGAGAAAACATCCCAGAGAAACAATAACATTTTAAAGCTACTGAAGGTTTTGCTGCTGTTGAAACAGGCTCTTGCTTACTTTACAAGGACTGCAGTTGTCACACGACCTGGGGCTGCTCTCAAAGCTGAGCCTCCAAACTGTGTTGTCTTCCTCCAACCTAGCATTGAGGCCCAACAGTTTATTCCCACAAAACAACACCGACTGCTGTACCGTTTATAACGGTGTTATTTTGGGAAACAATGGCAAGTGTTGACAGTCTGGCATCAATCACCTGATACTTGTACCTCACTGGCTGGTCTTAGCTAACCTAGCTGCCTGCAGCTACAACCCTCATAGAGCAGAGAAGACATGACAAATGCGGTGAGAATGAGTACCTCTCTCTTCATACAGCAGTATTTTGAGAAACATGATCAGGAGTCTATGAGGAACTGGATACAAAAGGAGAAAAACTCTTCATCCATTATTGCTGGATATCACCAAGAAACAGCGTGCTTCATTTTCAAGTACAAAACACTAGAGTAACTTAGAGCTGCTGGGCCTACTGGACACTACAGACAGACTTCATCAGTAACTTCTACACACCTAAGAATACATAATTAGAGACTAACACAGAAGCACAGGGAATTCGTTATAATGCTTCTATATTCAGTGTACCTTGCTAGAACTGGGACTCAATGCTGCCATACCCTACTTATAATACTAACACATTTCATCACAAAACCTATTAATCCAGCCACTGAAAATTCTCTAGAACCTAAACTTTTAAATAGAAATGTTTTGCATGTTTACTTTGCCCCAAAGTTTTTAAGTAAAAGATGAATTAGAAATACAACAGTTAATTTTCTCTCCTAATTTTTCTAGTTAAATAGGGAATTTAAACCCTAAAATCTCTGCATATTAAAACAAACTGGTTTTGCTATATTAAACCAGTAAATCAGCATGGAATAAATGCAACATAGGTTATCCACCAAAAGAAAAAACAGTATGAAGGAGAGCGATGGATTGCAATCAAGGTTAAAAAAGCAAACTGCTACAATATGAGAACTTTTCTTTAAATGGCTAATTAATAAAAACACAACCAAACATGACTGCAATTAACCTTTTACTCTAGATTAATATCGACTAAGATGAAACATTTTAATGCAAGAGTGTGGGTTACATTTGAAAATAGTTTAGTAAATTTTGCCATCGGTACAATCTAATGTTTCTAGGAATCCAAGTTGTTTTTATCAGACAGCCAGCTGCAGAACTACATTAAGTTCTGGAAAAACTGGGAAAATCACCATTCATATGCTTTCAAAAGCTTCCCAAACACGTGAATGGAAGCTGTGTTTGGATGGCAAAAGTCAAATAATTTTGAAACTAGATTAAAGGAAGGAAGTAGTGACTTATTTGCAGTGTAACTTTCTATTCCACATAAACCTGCTTGTGCCTACTGACCAAGATTTGGTCCATGCTTACAAGCAGGTGCTAGTGCAATGATGTATTATGAAGTAATCTTTAAGCAATGAACTACAAGCAACTGCTTTAAGGAATGTTCTTCCTGCACTCAGCACTAGGAAAGGCAGTGCTGATTAATGGAGAGAGGTACTGCTTGGCCAGTGGAGTCCCACAGCATGGAGGAAGCAGTGAACATGAGGGAATTCTCCTGAGGAAGGTAAAGCAGATGCTCTTACATTGTGGTGAAAATGTAAGGCAATAAAATAAATAACTTGCTCAGCCTTTCCTCTTGTCATATTTTTTAATGTAATTAAAATAAGCTGCTAAATGTCAGTGTAATGATATGAAAATTCTCTTTGCTTTCACTTCCGTAAACCTAATACTGAACGACTACCTCACCTATAGATCTCTATGCTGCCTTCACCTGAAGGTAAGCCTATGTCTCCACGTCCATATCACATAATATATGCAAAGCCCACATGATAACATCTTACTTTTTGTAATAATACTGATTCTCAAAATTTCATCATTCTTCCCATTTACAGAGAAACCAGCAGACAAAAGGTATTTTAAGCCACAGCACAGCTTCCTATACAATACACAGCATAGCTGTCATTTTTCAGTTTAAACAAGTTATTAATCACTACAGCTTCACCCAGCAACACATCTTATGCATATCTGTAGATGATCTAATTAGACTTCTTGGTTTTAGTTTAAAAAAAGGAAAGTTTAATTTTTGCAAACAGCTGTACTTTTTTTTTTAAAACAACACGACCAGACAAGATTTCAAAATTTCTAGAAGTATCTTTAGGTGATTTGAATCACTTAATTCAGCTTAATACAATCACAATTCAACTTAATACATCTAGCCCCAGTCTCTAAAGGTGTAAAAAGTAGCATCAGGTAATATTATGTTGACAACACTTTATCCTCTGATATCCCTGTTCAAGGAATGGTGCCAGCTTGGTACTGTGGCCACTCAACTTTATAAAATCTTACAAAACTTACATAGATGTTCTTGACAGAAACTTTGCAGACACAGAGCCCCAAAACCATTTCTCTCAAAGATGAACAGTAGACATCTTGCTAATCAAGGGGAGCCCAAAGAACTCAGCTACACCTGCATAACATAACACGCTTATGCTGTATCCACGGCTTTCCTTCAACTTGGAGGGTTGAATTATTAGAAACAAACCAACCTCTCCCAAACTAACCATTAAATGGAACATTTTAAGAAAGAACTGGGACTGATCTGCATGGTTCAGCTGAAGCTGAGCTTTAAAGCAAAGCATATCAGAAATAAAAGAATGGCAAAACTTAACCAGTAAAATGAGCTTAGGTTAGTACTGATGCTGTCTCATCCAGTGCAAGCATCTTGTGTGAACTGCACTAAGAAAAAAAGCCCCTAGCTTAAAGTGGGGAAATCAAAAAAACCCAGAGCCAGGCAGGGTGAAACAGAGCCTTTAAAAGCCCAGCACAGTTTGCAACACAAACACTGAGTAGAGAGAAGCTTCCTCTTTGAACGAAGCAAGGTCTGACCCCTTCCTGTGTCACAACTGTCCATGCTTACTTAATATGTTTTCTACTGGCAGTAAAACAAACACTAATTCTATCAGCTTCACAGACACGTGTATCAAAAAAGACACAACATTGATATTACACCCAGTTTCAGAGGTGATAGAAGATGTATTTGAATGAGGGCCTTCAGATCTTTGTTGTCTGGACTGCCCTATAAGGTTACTTGTGAGGAAATAGCTTATAATTTATACTTTATAAATCAGGGTTTTAAAGATGATACTGTACTGCCACATAGGAACACAAAATGACTGCTCTAAAATTTACAAGAAAAACACAAAAAGACCATTAAGGAAATGCTACCTTGGCATCCAATGTAACTCCAAATGTATGCTTTACAAAGCTGAGTTAGCTAAACCTCACTTTATGCATTCATTTCCTCCACAGGCATAAAACGTCCAGGTCAGATCTTCAGTTAGCTGACTCTTACAAGTCACACACACAAGTTGCATATGATTATGTTAACTGAAACGAAGGCAGCTATAATACTTTTCCAAGAAGATTTTCTCATAAAAGAAATTGCAAAAAAATGAAAGTAGCAGTGGACCCCTCAAAATCCTGTTTGGGTAGATTTGAGTGGAATACAGTTTGTATTTGCCAAAGCTAAAGAGGGAAGTGTGGAAAGTAAAGGTGTGATATGCTGCAGCAGCAGAGATGACAGTTTTGTTAGATCATAAACATGTAAAAGCATCACTTGTTTTACTTGCTTAACAGTTGATATTATGCAACTCTGACTGCAGAGTCAGCTGGCATATGTTCTCTTGCCATCAACCAGAACTTTCCAGTAGATATTCTAACTTTCCTTAAAAATCAAACGAAAGAAATATAGTGTTGTCTTTTTTGTTTTGAAAGAATAAACTACCAAAAAAGAATAAAATCAATCCAACCCTATGTTAAATGTTAAACTTAAAGCCCAAAACCAAGCCACAAGGCAATTCTACTAAACTTACATTAAACTAAGATAGTTTAAAACCTGACAATCTTTCAGTTTTATTAAATGGAACTATGGAGTAAAAATCAGAGAGTAATTAATGGTTAAAACAAAGCCTTGCATTAGGCTGGCTGGATTTTTAAGCATCAGTGGTGTGTTTCTACAGCTCTCTTTCCAAACCATGATACTTGTATCAGTTATTTGAACTTTGTTTCATCTCAGTGATACTATCTAGCTAGAATTGTCACACCCGGACCTGCGAGTTCAAAAACAAAACCAAACCCAAGTGGTCTGCTTAAACAGTTGTTTCTGGTACAAATGTTGGCAACAGCTTTGCAATTCCTTCATGTAACTGCATCAGGCTATTAGCAACTGGAAATAAATCAGTTCTAGCACAGCACTAGCGAGTAACTTGAATCCCTCCCTATGGATGAAAGCAGAGCAGAAGAGACTAAAGCCAACTTTGCCAGGTTTCACCAACACAGAACTCAGAAACACAAGGGAGAAAGGAACTGCACCTTTTCCTGCCTGCATTTCCATTTTGACTTTTCGGCATGTGAACAACAAATAGGCCACTCACAGGTTCAAGACGACTGGGCACCCCCAAATTGGGACAGAAGCAGGATTTCAGCTTTGTTCCCTTATCCCTCTCTAGAACCATTTGCTGCAAGTGCGAAGAGAGAAATGTGATGGAAAGGCAGGGAAGCACGTGGATAAAGCTGGCATACAGTGTTGAAGAGGAACAACCTCAAGAGTGTGCACAGGCAGGAGATTCACCTGACCCACACTAACAGTAAGATAAAATCTTTTCAAATGTTTGTTTCCAAGAACTTCAAAACTGGGGAATGACTGAATAGGTACAGCACTGATCTCAAAACTACTAATGGCTGTGAGATGCGGCAGTCCAGTATTTGTAGTTTTGTTTCATTAATTTATAAAAATAAACCAGGGTGAAAGTTGTAACCATAACATGGACTGGATATGAGAAAATCCTGACCTCTCTTCCCCGTTTTCCTTTAAAAAAGCCCCAACAAAACCTGCTAAGCATGTTCCTTGCTGCAGTACTGCTGTTAACTTTTCATTCTTGCCCCTTCTTGAATACAGACAGGCTAATTTTGATGTGATCTATTCTCAGTCTGCAGGTAAGCCTTATGGAGCAGTAGGGATCTAGATCATGGAAGAGAAAAAATCCCAAAACATTCCAGTTCTTCCCAAGACTGACAAACAGACACTAGATGAAGTTTTCACAACTCCCAGGACTCCAAGCTAGGAAATGCAGACTGTGGCCTGGGGCCTTGTAACACATCCTTGTGCACATCCTTCTTCTGCTCTTGGGGGAAAGGGCTATATGTATAACTTTATCTATCTATCTACATATATATACATATATACACACACACATATATACGTGTATGTATGAGTCTATGTATGTAGAGAGATTTTTAGTTTGGGGTTTCCCCATTTACCTCTTTTCAAGAAAAAAAACCCTGACCTCAATAGGGCAAATGTTACAGGGCATCTGGGGTTTAATCATGCCACGTGTTAGGGAAAATTTAACTCAGCCCACATATAGCACAGCTGCCAGACCAACTGGACATGAGCTGTGCAGCAATGAGACAGACAAATCTAAGGGAACACTCAGGCTTTGACAACCAACCCACTCCTGATAACTGCAGCCTGAGCATCCTGTCCTCAAAATTCTTTATATTCAGGACACACCAGTAGGTCTCGCTGATCAAAACATAGGAGCTGGTATTATGGCTTTTCCCCCAAAAAATATCAATTTACAATTGTCTGACAATTCAGTGACTGGTTTTATTTCTTTTTATGACCAGCTACTTACTTAGACTTGGTTCTGAAAGTGGATTTGTTTTTAAAATTCTGACTGATAAAATACTAAATATTTCTTAATATTTTTTATTAAAAAGCCATTTTAATTCTCCAAACAAACAAAAGGTGCTGAACCCCAATTAGATGACTGCTTACCTGATTAAAGCACTCATCTTGCTGTAACCAGTGTGAACCTGGATCTTCTCTACAGAAAAGGGCTCTAACTATGAGGACAAAATACTGTGAAGGGTTTTGAGGGGGTTTGCTCTCCCTCTCTCCCTCCCTCCTGATGAACTTATTTCAACCTTTTATAAATATATTTCCCAAACCACAGACTGGATCCCAACTGAGATTCGTTCTGGTCAAAGTTAGGGATTAACTCTCTCTCTTACTCTGTTCAACAGCTATTTAATTACTTTATGCAAAATAAAAACATCAAAAGGAGGGAAGAAATCGGTGTGGACTTGAACTTGTGTCTTTCAGTAGCAGAAGCACCCAGTTGGTCCCTCAGCCTGCAGGAAATTTTGAGCCTCCCTCAACCCTTTCCATTCCTTTTCCATACAAGACACACAATTCGGAGAAGCAGGCAGAGCCATGCAAGCATTGTTGTTCCTCCACTCCCTGGCAGATGGGATATCAAAAATCATTTATTTATGGAAAGGAAAACACAGTCCATGTGAGTGATTACAAATACCCATGAACACCATGGAGCCTGCTCAAGGTGCTCTTGATTCAACTCACCTCAGATTAGGGAAGAAAATCGTAAGTAAGATGCCTCACATGACATGTTAACTGTTGTAATCTCCCCATTAGTGACTAAAGGATCAGATATCATTGTGCAGATCCGGACTTTTGTTTCTTCTGTTTTTTCCTCAGTCTCCTAAAAGAAATATGTTACCTTTGGCCAAGTGCAACACTTCACCTCTACCCGTATAAAATTTATTTTGGTACGAAAATAAGAGAAAAAATAGTTATCCTCAGGCCATTTCTTTATTGTGAAAAACCTGTGTGAATTCTTCTTCAGCAAGATTGAAAAAAAGAAAAAAATCCCATTTTTTCCGAATGCCTCTACCGAAGAAGTGGCGATAAACCACTCCCTAGTTGTTATTCTAGAATTAAGGTTACAATTACACTTGGGATGCAATGGATTTATCAGCCAACATATGTGTATACATACAGAAACGCACATACACACCTAGACGCATACGCATAAATGAAACATTTCTTCTCTTCCAGTCCTGACAAAGATGGCCTTCATGGTCCAGAAGCTCCAAAGGAATTGGAGATCCCAATTCCAACTGAAGCAGCAGCAGGAGGCTCGAATATGGCTTGACAGGACCAGACCATCTGTATTCATCCAGGAGCTCCCCAGAAGCCATGGATGTAGTTATTGAGCTACTAACAAGCAAGCCACCTTGTACCTGAAGACCAGAAGACAACATAGACATATGGGAAGTGCGAAGAAAGAGAGTAGCAAACCTGCAATCTATCCAAGTCAGAGAGGTAGGAGCTGTTAGAGGGAACCAAGTTAGCATACATACGGGTAAGTATGAGGTACTGGGGAGAAGTCAGTGTAGTTTTGTGAAAGAGTTATGAGTCACAAATATCCTGAAAGGCTTAAAGGGACACATGGACAAGAGAAATCCAACAGACACAGTCTACTTAAATTTCCAAGTGAACAAGTCCATGTTTTCATGTTTCTTAGAGGAAAGATAACTGCAGTGAGACAGGGAGGAGGGTTGCTACCCCCACCCAAAAGCTAAGAAACTACTTACAGGGTAAGGAAAGACAGTAAAAATGGTCTTTGAAGAAAGAATTTCAATAGCGGCACAGAGCTAGAGCCTGCATTAGGGCCTGAATTATTCAACACATTCAGAAATTTGCAACATTTACAGAAATTCTTCACTATGACAGTGGTGAGACACTGGCACTGGTTGTCCAGAGAAGCTGTGGCTGCCCCATCTCTGGCAGTATTCAAGGCTAGGTTGGACAGGGCTTGGAGCAACTTGGTCTAGTGGAAGGTGTCCCTGTCTATGGCAGGAGGTTGGAACTGGATAAGATTTAAGGTCCCTTCCAACCCAAACCAGTCTGTGATTCTACAATTCTAAATGATCAAAAAGAGATGGCTACTGAGAGAACAAAACCTTTGGTATATCATTACTCAGAGTCTTAAAGATGAAAATCAACACACTGCAGAAAGACCCAACGTTACTGTACAGTGTAATAAAATAGTCAATGAAATTCAATGTAGAGAAATGCAGTGACAGACACGGAAGAAGAAAACAATCTTGACTTCATATACAAAGTGATGGTCTCTGAATTGTTATTACACAGTAATGAGACACTGGTTTTGTAACAGTTCCGTGAAATTATCATCTCAATGATCTCTAGTGGTCATAAAGGCAAATCAAATATTAGGCAAGGAATACAGTACATCATACCCTCATTTCAAAAACAGTTTAGAAGAGTTAGGCAAGATACAAAAACACATAGCAGAGACAGGGAGAGTTTCTACCAGGGTGACAATTACACAGATTTAGACTTGTCAGACTGGATGAGTGATGACAGAGGAGTGCAATGATGCACATTTATTATGAAGGTGGACAGGAAATGATTGTTCATTCCTGGTTCAAAGACAAACCAAAAAAGAAGGCATTTCTTCATGCAGTGTATAGTTTTAAGAACCCTTTCCGCAGGACTCCATAGCTCTCAAGTCTTCAATAAGTTCAGAAAAACACAGGGTCAACAAAGCTGTTTAGCAGCACAACAATAAACATCAGACTTTTCAAGCTTCAACTTTTTGCTGCACCATCACTATACTCATCTTACTAAACATGCAGTTCTGCACCATGCCCTTCTCCACAGCCTTAACTGTCTGATCCTGACTACACTTTTCCTGCCCATGCAAACATGATGAGAAGTGTTACTGCTCATTCCAGCATTCCCACTAAATCCATCTATCATTAATCACTGATGAAAAGATTTCTTTCAACAGCAAACTAATCCTCTGTTGTCCTAGTGAAATTCAGAAGCATCATTTTTACTCATATCTTACAATTTTCATCTAGCTGGAGTCACAGAATGAGAAACACTTGTCTTCAGACTCATCTGGACATGCACAATGCTACCACAAGTTTGAGGAACTTTAAGTACACATGAGGATGCACTGGTCTCCATAATTTATGCAATCCAACCACCATCAATCCAACCACCACCAATCCAACCACCACCAATCCAACCACTAAAGCCATCTGAAACACCTATAATCAATGCAGACCTTGTCAGTATTGTTGGCCAACTACTGGTCTGTGCTTCAGCTTGCACAGAAGCTTGCTTCAATATTTTGAGGTAAAAGCAGCACCAAAAGAGAGACTCCTCCCTGCCAGTACTCCTCCTAACAAACTGAATTAAAACACGAAACAATTTCTCAATCACCAATCTCAAACCTAAAAATAGTAATACAAAAATAATGTAAAATTCTCTAGTTTCACAAATAGTAAAAGTACAACATTGATGATACACTCATGAAAATAATACCTTATATGACACAGGGAATAAATTGAAAGCAGATGTATCAAGTAATAATATATTAATGCTTGCCTTAAAACATTTCTTATATGCAATGCTTGATATTTTATGTAGGTATGGTATCAGTTGAACTTCACTAACTGCAGAACAGATACTAGGCAAGATAAAAAAATATTTCACAGAAACAAAAAGCCTGCCCAAAAAAAGAGAGGGGGGGGAATAAATCTGTTATTTCCCAGAACGCTAGTCAAAGACAGTTTTCCTGGTTAACAGTATCAAGAGTCCCACAAACATAAAGAGCTCACAAGGCAAGTTTCTTAAATCTTATTTAGGCATTTTAACACTAGATATGTTTTGGCGCAGGAAGCTAAATCAAGTACTTGAAATGGAATCAAAATACACAGGTAGTGAGGTGAACGAGATGCCCATCATAATTTGCTTAACATTTTAAAGAGTTCTTTCATTATATCTTGTAGAATATAATTTCATTAACCTATTTAGATGAATGCAAAAAAACTTATTTTGAAAACAGAAGCCTACAGTGTTTCTAACCTATCTGTAGCAATAAAATGTATTTTAGAACAAGGCCTAATTCAATATTTTAGGTTTTAATGTGACAATTATTACATTAATATCACCAGTTAAATAGAATAGCAATAAGCTATTAAAGATAATTATATGAATCACTACAGGACTATGAAATGGGAAACACACAGAGCTTCAGCTGTATTCGAAACGATGAGAATTTTAAGTATTTTATGCATGCAAATAAAATGTTTTGAATAGATTTGGCACTAGTCAGGTACCAAGAGGTTGTGTACTGCTACTACAATGAAATGAACAGAACTCACTAGGTTTTAAACATGGAGCTGTGACAAACATGCTTGCATACTAGAGAAAAAAAAAAAGATTAAAATTAACAAGAAGAAATACTTTAAAAATTAAGAAGGTATACAAAATCTGGGATAAGTATTCTTACTGAAAATTGTGGGGAAAGTATCTCAAGCAGTTTTGCAAGCCTTGTACTAGTAAATTTATCACAGCTGATGTTTTCCTCTACTAAAAAACAAGGGGTTTTCTAAACACCAAACAAATCTTTCTTCATTAAAGGCATTTATTGTAACTGCTTCCAACCTGAAAAAGCCATAAAGCTCTTGGACTACATACAGTTCAGCATTTATTCCAACTGCTCTCCATTGCACCTCTGTGAGAAAGGATGTATGACTATCCTACCATCCTCCTGCATGTCTAGAGATTTTTGTCTTCCCCACTGCACCCCATGTGGCCTGTAGATGTTAGGAAACATCACATGAAAGCAGTATTTTAGACTATCAGAAACAGCATTTCTGGAAAGTAACAATCTGCCATTCCAGTTTTCTTTCCATTCACCATCGTACATTACAAGGCCATCTAATTCTGGCATCTGTGTGGGCCAGAGTGATATTCTGGGGTCATCCAGCCTCCTCCCAGGCCCGGTTCTCCAGCTCTGAAGGGAGCCCTGAGTGCCCAAGATGAGTTGCACCTCCAGCCCCACCTGCTACCTCACATGCAGACTCAGCAACCACAACTCATTGCACAGGCAATGTTTGGCTGCCAGAGAAGACACTAACCAAAAATTGCAGCCACTTCCTTTGGGAAGAGCCAATAGTCAATGGACAAACATCAATTTTATGAGCCAGCTTATACTAAAAAATAAGTAGTATAAGGAGAGTGAGAAGCTACTAAACTTATAATACGCTTTACAAGAAATTGCTAAAAGATAACATAGTAGAAATTGCAACAGTCAGAAAATTACATAAACCCAAAACATTTAGCCAACTGCTAAAAGTCACAGTCAATGGGCAGGACTATATGCAGACAAGACTTGTACGGACTTGAAATGGAACTTATAATATTTGGTAGTGACTGACCCAAATTATAATTACCTTTTGCAAGACATGCAAACTATAACACGGCATGTCACCCCAAAGCCCTCCATCAAAAACCCCACCACATCTTCTTTGCCTGATCATGTGCAGGAAAATCAAAGAGATAACAGAGAGAAGACACTTGCTCTTAATGCATATATACTTTTGTACACAGTGGAGAAACAATGACTTCTTATTCAGGCCTTTTGCAAATTCAGATTCCACTTTAAACTGCCTTATTTACAGTGCATCACAGTTTGATATAAAGAAGGATTTGTTCTTGCTTATCTTTTACTCACCAAAATACTTCCCAACAGTGAATTCAAAAGCTCTTAATTCTGTTTTGAACTTTTATCTACGAATAGGACCATGAAGTCTTTTTCAGAATTATTTTTAAAAACATTTATTCTCTGAGACAGAAGACATTCACCAAGTAAGACACACACTACAGAAAACTTCTATTTTTGAATTTGTCAGATTTTTACAGGTTATGATGGAAAATTTTCACTATGCCTCTCCCCTCTCCCCCAGTATCACAACCCTTATCCCTCCACCAGTGAAGCAGCTAGAAGAATGATGCACTAAACAGAGCCCTGTTAAATTATAGTATGTAGGAGATTAAACTTAAGCCTAATGCTACAGTCAACCTTCAACAGCTGAGTTCTATTAATGGACACTCCTTAAAAGAAGTCCTTATTGGTTACTATTTAAAACTACATCTCTATTAAAATCTTGACTGAAAGAAATTACAAGTGATATGTATCTCCCATCAATGCCATGACAACACCACCCAGTTCAAGTATGCACTGCAGTGTTTACCAAAATTTGCTTGAAGTAAAAAAAAAAAAAAAATACAAAAGAGTTCACTGATCAAATACTACCAATAAATACACTATGCTTTGCAAAGGAGATAAGCTAATTTATAGCAATACGAATTATGTATAAACTAGAACAATACATTTCCAGTCCGCTGAAAATCCTAGTGTCATTATTACTTTCAATCTACTTCCTGTGTTAATTTAACATCAGCATTGTAAAATTACAGCACAGTGAAGGCACTGTAAAGTTACAGCTGAATAGGAAAAAAAAAACATCAAAACTTAGGGAAAAGACAATTAATCAATGTTTTATCTCCAGACTTTTCAATTTCTACACAGGTCTAGAAATAGGTAAGGGGAGGAAGGGGGGAGGTTACTGCTCTGCATATAATGACTGCATACATGCATAGCATTCTGCTCACTGCTGAATGTTTTCTTCTGCTTTCTTCGCTGCTCCCCAGTGCACAGTCCTTTGAGATCCAACACTGCCAAAATATTCCTGATTTCTCATTCAAAGAATCTTTTGAATGAAGAAATTTTCAATTACTGACACATCAACCTAGGGCAAATTTTTGAAGTGCAAGAGTTTTATCTATAGGAAGTTGTCAGCTTCCTACTTAAACTATGCATTGACCTTGCAACTCTCTATACATCATATCTATTTCTACATCTGAACTTCTGTTTTAGGCTCTGTCACTGATGATGAATTAGTAACAACAAAGAAGGAAAGCAGTGGGATGATAGTAGAAAATATAAAAAAACCCAACCCTATAAAATGTTGTGCTACTTGTTTCTAAGCAAGAGGTCAGCAGGTCTGAACACAGCTCCACTTGTAATTCACACACTAGACTAAGGAAAGAAAACACAACAAACTCCTTCCAGCCTCAAGCAGATCTCAGCAACCTGCAAGGTGAAGACATGTTATCTCTGCTGTTGCTCTAAGCATCAGCTGCACATTTTTCAGTCCCTATCACAGTCCATGCCTTCGATCTGGGTGGTACTTGCTACATTCAGGTTTACTTTGATGTATTTCCAATGCAAAAAGCATGTGCTAGTCTTGTTAGCCTGAGTTACGGTGGTTAGGATATTTTCCTCTCCTACAAGGTGGAAGACGGGAGAAGAACTCCTAGGTAGCAAGGCTACTAAATCCAAGTCTCTTGCTTCCTGGATGAATAATTACAGAGAAAGTAGGATAATTCTTTTTTTTCTTTTCTCTTTTGAATGAACATGACCTTGTCAATGTATCTTCCGCTGAGCTCTCTCCAGGGCACATTTGAAAATCCAAGCTCTTCATAGTCCTGGATGAGCACAGTAGCCAATACCAAAGTCACCAACACTCTCACATACATGAGCAGCTAAGAAGGATTTGTATTAACTGCTTCATTTGAATCAAATAATAAAATGTCAACTGGTTATCTTTTATGCATCTAAGTGTTTTTCTTAATCTGGCCAGAATCTCTCAGCAGTTAGGATACAGAGCTGGTCTCTCCAAGGAGTAAACACACAAAAACTTTGCATTTCTGTACCTAATCAGAATCAAGAATTCCTGAGAGTGTAAAAACACAGCACTCTAAGATAGAGAAAAAGAGTGCTCTTTTAGTTCTGCCTCTTCAGGGGTAAGATTTGCTCTACCTGGATTGTCCATGCAGACGTGGACTATTTAATTTCTATGGGAATGGTGCAAAAGATGGCTTGTGACCAGCTGGGCTTGGAGAACTTGCAACGACATGGACATGACAGACCACATAACTTGCATGTACCATTACAGGAACTACAGCTCAGATTTTCACTGCAGACAGGAGACAGAGGTTTATGCCACTGGCTGTACTTTGGTCTTGAGAACAAGATTTCTGATAGACTGTAAAGCCGAAGGGAATTTTTTGTATGCATTCAGCTACTAGGGGTTTCCAATTTCAAGTAATGGAAATGAAAGTTACAGACAAAAACAGTGCATCTTAGGCAATTGCACAAGTAAAACAATAACAAATAAGGTACACAGAAAACATTAATTTCCTTCTCACCTACCCCCACCAGACGAAAAAGAAAACTGGGATTCTTGTCAGTGTAGCTGCTATTGTTTCCATATTTAACAAAAAGCAGAAGGGCCGACAGTCATTTTCATTATTTTAATTCTTTTATGCAGTGAAATGTAGCCATGTGACAACCAGAAAGTTATTCAATCAATAATGGTATCATATAGGCTATTTTGACAAGGCTGTGAAAAAAGAAAATCACAGTAGCAGGAGGAGAATCATTCAAAAAGTCGTTGTCCTTGAAGGGCACAAGAACACTTCTCTTGATGAAAGGTCAAATGCAATGGATAAAATATTCACAATTCCAAACCCTCAAACAGCTTTAGTTAATAACACCTAATGCACAGAATAAATAAAAAGAATATAAAACCTGAGAATAATCTATCAAATGTGACAGTGATACTCGTATCTATTTCCTTATGCAAAAAAGGTGCCTGCTAGTAATGTTCCAGCTAGTGTTAAGAAAGCAAATCATTCTTATTCACACTGTAAGCTCAGCCTTCTTGCCTCTAATTGTGGTTCATTAAATTGTAACGCACAACTAGCACAATGTAAAATAGCTAGTCTGAGTAATTAAAAATACATAACCTCTCCTAGGAAAATAACCATGATATGGAAGGGAAAACTATTTATTTATATTCTTCAGTGCTCCATTACTTTCTAATTTGTTTTTCTTTTAAATGATGCTTATACAGCCAAACAGAAGGATAAAAAGGAAATATGCTTTTCCAACTTTCATGCTGACATGAGGATGTCAACCTGAGGATTTATAACTTGCAAGTAATGAAAATCAAGGGTGGGTTTTTTCTTCTTAAAGGAATGAGAATTTCTAGCTCTTAATTAGAAACCTGTTAGAATAACCTTAGAGACCGTCAGGATAGATGGCAATGAGCTTATAATAGAGAAATTAACAAAATAAGAGATCTTCATGGTCATTTCTCTTTGATGAAGCACAATTGTTCTCCTCTGTGCGCTAAGACTTCATCAAGTGGGGATCTTAACTATTCAGTTCATTAAGATACCCTCCACAGTTTTGGCAACTGTTCCAGAATATGTTTGCAAACTTTCTCTGATGGTTATACTACGGTTATTGTTTAACTAAGCTGCATTATTTAGTTTGGCTTAATTTACCTCTTCTCCCCAACTTTATTTTTAACACTTTCCAGTCATTAATTTGTTTCCTCATATTAAAAGTCTAGATGTTTTGACAAGCTCTCTGTATGTACAACTGCTTATTCTTCACTGGGCCAGAGCTACCTTTTACAAGAGATTTTCCTTTCAACAAGACAGGCCCAAAGTTAACAAGCCTACTGTTGTATGGAACACTTTAGAAAAATAACCAGAACTGCAGCTGATGCTCTTTTGTCTAGAAAAGGACAATGTGGTACAAGAATATGAAGCTTTACTCTCTCTGGGGCCAAAGGAAAATAGAAACATCTCCTGGGAAACAGTACAGGTCCCATCTTAACAAGTAACAGACAAACTGTCACAGAATTGAAGTTATACGACAGAGCTCAGCATAGGCTGTCAGCCTAAAAATCTTCTAGATAACAGATATATTGGAGAAAAAAACAAAACAAACAGCACGAACATTATGGTACTTCAGAGATACACTACGGTTTTGGTGTCTCAAGAAGTCTTCTGTATCTTCACTGAAGTAGGCATTTGAGAACAATTTCTCAAAATTAAAATTCTCCAAGTGCGGGGTACACTTAGAAATGCTACAAGCTGCACAACTAGACTGACTTCTCATTTCAAACTACTTTATGGAGAAATAAATACAACTACATGTTCACACATTCAAAAATATCTAAGATACTGTATCACTGCAACAAACTACTCAATGAACTGGCTTCAGAAGCAAACAACCCTATTGTTGATGACATTATGATATACTATATTCTAAGTGCACAATAATACTGAATGACCTCAAAAAATTATTTGATTTATATGGTTTATCCAGCAGCCTATAACAGCAAGTCTCTCTTTCAGTTGGGCTTATGCCATATGCATGTGAATGGTTTAATCCTGACAAATGGGTACAAGTGTCTATTCCACAGATACAAGGACGTGAAACTGCTCTGAAAAACAATTCAGCGTTTCTCTGACTTAGAGGCTAGAACAGATCTACTACTTGCAACATGGAGCTTTAGGCTGTGTTTATTACAAAGCCTCTCAAGTCCAGCAAATTAGCTCTCTAATGAACCAGATCTCTTCCTTTTACCTTATTTCTATGTGTCTAAGGTTGTATAATTCATTGTCTCCCATGGAAAAGCCTGAATAACAACCAGATTTTTCTGATTTTCTGCTTGATATTTCAGGAATCACAGTCTTAAAAGTTAAATAACAACATCTGCCTCCATAATCTTCACAACTTCCCAGAGCCATCAAGGATGGCTGCCACATGTCTGAAATTAGAGACAAATGAAACAGTGGGTCCTCTTTACGCTCTGGAGAAAGGCAAATGCCAGCAAAAGCTTGAGAGAAGTGTTACAAAAACGTTTGTTAAACTAAGCATTCCAGTGCTGCTCCAAAGCCAAGATCTTCAAGTCACAATGCAGGGAACCTAGAAACATAAAAGCACGTGTCGGGCACGGACCTAAATCCTTACTGAGAGAAAATGGATTGGATCGTACCAGGGATATTAGTAACAAACCACACTTTGTGTGAAATTCTGGGATAGAACTCTACAAGTCCTTGTCAGCAGCAATAAAGACTCCCCGTGATGCAGCCTTTCAGAGCCAAAAAACCAGTACGGTTTCTAATGCTTTCTCATTCCCTTGTCTTTCTTACAATTTTAAAGCTGTGATTCAAGACTTAATATAGTGCATTTTAGAGTAAATATGATAGCCTAAAACATCTCAAAGTCTGGTGTTCAGCATCACCGAGTTTACAGGTATACTGCTACATGGCCTAACTAAAAATCTGATCCATCAAATGGATTATGTCAAACAGGTGATAAAACTCTAAATAAACCCCAAAATTAAACCTTCCCTCTTCAGAGAAAAGCCCAGTGCAGCCAGAAGCAATGTCTCAAACTCAGCCTTCTCCAGATCTTTCTCAGTGGACAACTGATATCACAGCATGTCCAGTGAGAGATTATTCAGACATAGGCAGCGCACAGTTGGTCTGTTTCCTATTGCACGATTTTTGTAATTCTCTCGCCAGACAATGCAACTACAGATTAATTAATAAGAACCATGTGTAGCTCTTCTTTACACCTTACTCATTTCTTACAAAAACAACTGTGTGTTAGTAGAATGCACATCACTTACACAACACGTAGTACTTTTAACATTAATTTTTGGAAAATAAATTATTAGGTATTTACAATAATCCTTAAGACCTCCAAGAAACCTTCTCTCTTTTAAAACTTCTTTTATGTGGTTTTACTATATCACCATGACTGTTTCGTCTTTAAACCAAAATATTTATCTATACATTTAAAGCTCTTCCACAGGCCTTTCAGCAATATTTCAGTACACCTCTCCTGAAATAAGTCTGCCTAGATTAAGTACAATCTTCAAGAGGTAGCACTTTTGCTCACCTATTTTCAGTATTCTCCTTTTCTTTTAATACAGTCTACTTGTTTTTAAAAAGTCTTTATTGACCTTAGATTCTTAAATCAAGCAATTCAGAATGTAACACTCAACCGTTCAGTGTAACGTGATTGCTATAATGAAGATGAAGCAAAACGAATTGTAGAAATAATGAAGTGATGGAGAAAAAAGAAAAAAGGGCAGTGACTCACAGGTTCTTCGCAGTTTACAGACAACCCGCTAATACTGATGGCAACTTGTTACTTCCAAAGAGCTCAAACAGTTCCTTCTAACACAGATTACTTCACTCTCATCTAGAAGAAACATCATTTCATATGCCTCCTATGTGAAAACAGGACCAACTTTCGTGCTGCTGCCCAAACCAGAAGATCATGTCCAGGAAACAGCACCACTACAGAGGGCTACAGGAAGGTGTTATATAGGTTCCTCTGTTCTATAGAGGATCTTTTATTAATGCACCAGTCCAATGTTTATGGTACCCACTGTACCTATGACCATCTGCAGAGAAGCTTTTTGGTCACTGAAAGAATCATAAGATACTTGAGGCTGGGCAAGAAGAAACCAGCTATTACTACAGGCAAGAAATGTATTTTGAGAAAAAATAGTAGGACAGCTTGTTAAAAGTTAACACACCTGCCCCCACCCTAGCTTTGTAAGTCCTTCTCCCACTATACTAATGCTTTTGTATCTTTTCTCATTCACCAGATATAAATGCTATATTCCTCTATTACCATGTTTTCACAATTATTTCAATCTGGGCCAAAGCTAGTGGTGAGTCATACAACTGCCTTTCAACATGACTGCAGTTGCTCTGTGTCGGTTGTTAGGAGCCCATCCATACAAACCCATGGTAATACTTTGGTAGTATCTCTTTAAAAGTAAAGAAACTTCTATATTTTCTGTTAATCCCACTTAGGTTTTCCTTTTACTGTGTTGCTTTGCTGTCCAGAAGACTGAAAGGGGCACAGAATTTGTGAAGTTTATTTGCTGTATGTAGGCAAGGAACTTTGTTGGGTCTTTCTCCCCCTCCTCCCTCATGTATTTAACTAATTCCATCCTCAGAAGTAGATGCTTTTCATTATTATGCAATCACCTTCAAATTAATTTGATTAAACTGAATTTGATTAAACCTCATGAAAAAGCTAGCCATTCCAGTCACATTTTGCAATCCTTAAAAAAAAACCCCAAACCAACCAACAACAAACCCATAACCAAAATGCCACCACAGAAAGAAACCACAGGACAAATAACAAATAAACCACTGGATAAGTAGTAAATAAAGCAGACCTCATTATGAAGTTTTTCAGGAATATCTGAAAGTAGTTTGTTAGTCAATAGCAAAAATTTCTAACTGAAGTAGGTTCTGCTTATAAATTATCAATATTAAAACTGCCATCCTGCTGCTGCTTATACTAATTCAGAAATTAGTCTCAGCACATTTCTGCAGCTTCTCAAGTGAACATTTTCCAAGAGAATCTTAAGAAACATGACTCAACATGTTACCTAAGTAAAAAATTAAACCCTCTGATAAAAATAAACCCTATATACAGCTATGCATAAAACCCATCAGAAAACAACCCATAACATCCAACTTCTACTTAATATAGATCATTATCACAGCCTGCTGCTCACTTTACAGCTTTGATGAAAAACAATCCAATGTTACATCATAATAGTTTTAGCCTAGCTAGTATCTAGCTAACAGGATTTATTTGTTGTAAGAGGTTAATTTAGTATAACAAGTTCAACTTCAAAAGCCCAGCTTCTAGAACAACTAATCTAACTTCCTCTACAGGAAATATGCCTATTTGAAGGCATCACTGGTATTTTCTGTGGAAAGAACACAAGATAACCACAAAAGTATATCTGCAATGCCTCTGTCATGATCATATGCAATGATTCTTAAGAGAACCATAGCCGGTTTGGCACTGTAATTCAGGAAAGAAAACATTCACTTACCGCAGTGTGACTGGAAAACCTGTGGCTTGACTACCTGATTGCAGATATTGCACACTACAAGATAGAAATCATCATGAGCTGGATAATGGCCAAATAAGTGCATATCTGTGGGAAAGTTAAAAATATATACAAGAATTAGAAATTATGCTTTAAATATACCTTAAGAAAAAATATATTGAAAATACTGTAGGGCCACTACTGTTATATTAATTTATACAAAGCAAGTTTATACACTGCTCCATAGGAGCTTCTTATTATGTTTAAGAGACTTTTTTTTCTCCATTTTCTGGGTTTCAAGGACCTATACTAAAATACTGCAGTCTCATCCCTCAGTCAGAGCACAGGCAGCAACACGTTTGTCTTAACATTCACTGCCAAGAAGTGGAATAAGTATTTCTGTACTGGTCAAATGTTGGAACAGTAAAATAAGATGTCTTTCGAAATCTCTGCCTAAAGTTCCTTTTAGAAAACACGGTGCATGGGTTATGCTCCATGTTAAAATATCCCAAGCTTGACTACAGATTGCTAGAGAAAGTATCCAACTTAAAAGTTAGTTATAGCAACCAGGTCAAGGACCCTACAGCTTAAAATACAGTCAAGAAGCTTAAAATACAGTTCAAAGTCATCCCTGCTTTGAACCAGATGCCATGACATGAAATTTTTGAGTCTGTGTGTGTGTTCACCCTAGTTCAAATGCCCTGCTGTTTGTTTCCCCAACAAAAACTCTGGGAAGAGACAAAGTTAGTTAATGAGGTATTTCTCAGTGACAGCACAAGGACTTTCATGAAATCAAAAGATGGGTACAGTCAGATGATGACAGGCACTTGTCCTTCTCAGCGGAAACACATCATGCAATACATGCATTCTTAAGCCATTACGAACAGAGAGTAAAATGGGCTTAAATTACTACTGAAGGCCTCAGAGCTCTAACATTACAAGTGACATAACTTGTTTCATTTTGCTTTGCTATAGCTTAAGAACAAGCACACATACTCATTTGTCACAGCTCAGCTGCAGTCGCTTTTACGCACTTCAGTATGATCCTGTCACCATGCCCAGTCTTGTTAACAAACGTGTTGCTGCGTTAGTAACCAGGTCCCAGATATCAGCCACAGAGATCATGCTACCCCTCAGAACAGGACAGTGACATCTTGATCTAAAGATCTTGTAAAATGGCATTCCGATGTTATTCAGCAGCATCTTAAATCTATTACAGAACTTGCAAATGCAGCCTCTGACTCGGACTGAAATATCAACCCAATGCCTTTTAAACAGGAGGAAAAATGAGAAGACACTCTGTGAAGACAAACATGCACAATAGCAGCTGTGATAAACACCAATGACTAAATCCTACTTCTCCAATAAGTTGTATTTTTCTTTAAAAGTAGTAATTTCTTTCAAAAAGTGACTTAAGCAGGTACTTATTTCATTAGTTCTTAACCAAAGCAAATATTTTGGCCATAGAAATATTTTGATAAGTAATTCTGCCCTGGCCTGTACTGCTCTGTAAGTAACATCCCTGCTTACAATGGTAGTACTTGGCAAGACGAAGTGCAAAGTGTCTTCAGTCCCTGAAAACCTCAGAGGGCAACAGGGCACCCCTCTCACAGTAATTCAGGCAGCATCACAAGTACCTCCAAGCAGGCTCGCTCAAACATTCTTGGGCACAAACTAGCACCACCAACCTGCATGATACGAAATGAATTGTTCCTTTATCCCCTGAAAGCCAAAAGCCTCTATGCTACTGCTCGTACCAGGCTATGAAAGCCAGCTGAAAGGTTAACCAGTCATGACCCCTTTGCAGTGTGAATCTTGGACTAGCCAAGCCTTTAAATGCATTACAGCCAGATGAATGCAATCAACACATTTAACTTAAATTTAAAAGAAAGGCAGTGGTGAGGTGTAAACTCCTCTGGTAATTTCTTGCTGTAGATAGCATTAGTACTGATGAAGCCAAAACTGCACAGTTAAGATTAAATTAAATCCTCCCTACTGGTAAAACAAACAAACAAAACCCTAAGCAGGCACTATGTTTGACCTGTTTATTTTATTTCTTGTTTTAATGTGGTAAGTCAGTGATCTTAAAAATCACTTTACACTGGCAATTCTTTGCCAAGGATATTTTTGATCAGAACCTACAGATTTCCACTGACAGCACTGTAAACTCCACAGGAATTATTATTTCTTCCAGATATAGTTTGACACAAAGTCTCAGCTCAAAAACATGAATTTAATTACACTTCTGAAGCATTTAAAAAATGGATAGATATCTCAACAACTTCAATTTTTTTTTTGTTGTTTGAATGGTCCAGTGACAATCTATGTATGAAAACATATAGACTTTGCCCTTTACAAACATAAAAGTTACAACTTTTTTCCATTTAAAATTCTTCAAGTACATTTAACCTTCACAGATCTGTATACCAGCCTTTAAAATATGCCCAGCTATGAGGCATATGAAGTCTGGCTGGCTTTGAGTTTTTATGATGTCTGGCTGCAGGGAATAACTTATAGAAAGATGCAAGATATTGTACTGGAGGAATATATCCAAGGACATAGATGGAATAAGAAATCAGGTTAGCTCAAAGGTTCACAAAATCATGTATGTCTTCACTAGGCACTGTGAAGAGACAGAGCATGAAGGAAAAGTCCTGGTACCGACAACCTCAATGCAAGCCCTGGCAAACAGCACTGCACATAACTGGTAAACAGCACCAGTCCAATTTTTAAAGTACTGAGGGAGCAGAAGTTTATATGCACAGACACATAGAAGAATGCACCAAAATGCTGCTGTGAGAAACACAGCATCAAAACAATGCACAGATGCAGAGTGAGTGACATCCTGAAACAGTGCTTTGGAAGTTTTTCATTTTGCAGATGCTTAGGTACAGCAAAGTGGAGGTGCAAGTGGCTACCATAAAGTGAACCTTATTACATGAATTGAAGTTATTAGCTACCTGTCAAAAGTCCACTTAAATTAATCCAAAAATCTCGAGGACATGAGACCACAGGTTTCAAATCAGAAATAAGAATCACAGTACACACAAATTGCTATTATTGAATCAGAATAGATAAAAAATTTCAACTAAACACTATCTTTCAGATGGGATTCCTTAAGAACCTCACTATTTGGAAAAGAGGAAAGTTCATCAAGAACAAGCAGGTTCAACTAATGCTATCAGTTCATCAACATTATCAAGGTGACGCAAATCAGTTTCACTATTAAACTCATAATTTTTAAGCACACACAATATATATATATAAATTACTTTTTAATTAAAGCTAGATGAAGCATTAATATTATCCCACCAGAAATTCCAACTGGGGACACACTTTATTAGGCACAAGGATATTACAAATGCAATCCAGATCAGAGAACTTACAATGAAGAAAGCAAGGAAAATTCAAAACAAAAAAGAAAGCAGAAAATAGAAACAACTATGTATCTTTATGTTTTCTTATTTCTTCTTAATAAGAATAGTTCAATGCTACCACATCCTACTCAAAGCCACCAGGACTGAAAGGGTATCGCGGACACTGGTATCTTTCTTAGATCAGATTACAGCCATTTGATACTCAACACCTTGTATATGTAGCAAAAAAGACAACAGCCTCTCCAAACAAAAATTTATCTTCTAAAGGGAACAATCACAGCTCCCTGCCTGCTCAGTCAGATGCAATGGTGATAAGGTTTTCAGGAAAGGTTAATTTTGGAGAAGAAAATGTCTCTCTCCAAAGTTAGCTCAGGAAAGACTGCTTCATGGAAACAGGCATGACCACTGAAGAAGACAGCAGGTAATCACTGAATGACTGACTATCATCTAGTACTGACATAATTATCAAAGTACAAAAAGTAATTGTTATACTGAATTAACCTATTACAAAGTACACAGGGAGGGACAGAAGAGCAACTGCAAAGAGTATTTGTTTTCTACCAAAACTTCTGTCTCCCCTTAAAGGGAAACAAGTGCCCAAGGTCTGCATGACTCACCCCAGACCAGCAGGGTGATCTCTACCAGAGCCTGTGACACGCTTGTTCCCCGTGTACAAATACAGATAGCTACAAGTCTGAGATAGAGTGATGTGTCTAGCCCTTCTGGTAAGTAAAAGTTCTCCATGGCCCCCATCACAGTTACCTCATTTTACTGCGAGATGCCTTCAGCAGATGCGAAACAGACTCTTGAAGGCAGGAAAGAACAGAACTTATTTCCCAGTCGACACATGCTTTGCAGGAGTTTTCTCTGCACATACCCCACTCCCTGGCAATACTGAATTGTCGTCCCTTCAAAATGGAATTTCTTGGACAGTGTGCCTGTTGATACTGTACACTGACAAAAGCCTTGCTTGAAAATGAGCTATCTGACTAACAGGATGCAAAAGTGCCCCATGTCATGTGAAAAATACGCAAGACAGGTGGAAATCAGAGACAGCGAATGCTGACTGTAGGAAATAAGACTTTCCTAGATTAAAATCTTAAACCAAATATTTCTTTGTGCATATACTTTGCTATGGTGCTTGGAAAATAAACACAACTTCTGCTTATAGTTTTTGTATTACAAGCGTTTGCAAATACAAAGAAAATGTTGCTTCTGCAAACTGTGACACAAACACAAAAATGCAGGTGTCAGACATGACTTTTTATCTTCTCCAAAACCACACAAAAAGGAATTATTTTTAGTAACAAAGATGACTTATATGAAGTTCCTTCTCTATTATTATACAGTTCATAATCATTTACATCCAACTACATAATAAGACATAAGCTAGAAATAATCTAAAACATTCTTCCCCTTCAGAATTAAGGTTGTCAAACAGCAAGACCTCACAATATTGTGTGGGAAACTGAATTTTTAATGATGATCTTTTGCTGTAAGTTGTACACACTTTAAACACTCTCTTATATATCTGTTGCTTCACTAAATACACATATAAAGTCTGCTTTGAATAGTATTAGTGATGCTTATGTGTAAAGAGAGAAAAGGGGAGGAAGGAAGGGAAAGAGAAAGACTGTTCAAGACACACTAGTTTAAAATTAACAAAGAAAAGCTAAAAAAAGAAATGGCAAAAATGGCTATGGATAAAACCAAATCCATATGGTTTCTCCAGCTCCTGGAGACACAGATTTTTAAACTCTGTGTCTAGAAATGTACTTAATATTATTTCCCTCTTGTTCCACAGAAGTGACAAATCCATCCATCATTCAAAAATGGAGGAATGCACAAAAAATATTCAGTGCGTTAGACTACTATTACATTTGAGATTACTTAAAAACTAAGTAATTTGAATGGTGAATGGAAACTTGAAATTGAAACAATAAGAAGACATCTTCAGGGTATTACTCAGACAGCAGTTAAATATGCCTGCAAAGACAGGATAGTCTTATCTTAGAAATAAATGTCACACTCTTTCCACTTAACATCAGCTTTATTCTCCCCCAAGTATGGTTTTCCTTTAGCTTTCTTCTTTTACATAAAACCCAGTAAGTTGCTTCAGCAATTAGCTAGCCAGTATAAATTGCATTTTACCCCTGAAAATGCCAGTCACAGTTGCAATTAATCACAGAATAATTTAAGCTGAAAGAGATCATTAGATGTCATTTACTCTAAGCCCCTG
This sequence comes from Pezoporus wallicus, assembly GCF_028554395.1. Lineage (NCBI taxonomy): Eukaryota > Metazoa > Chordata > Aves > Psittaciformes > Psittacidae > Pezoporus > Pezoporus wallicus. Next base: position 1,386,128 of record NW_026640165.1, read on the forward strand.
CTCAAATCATATCTCACTTCAGGGTCAAAACCACAAAGTAATGCTCAAGCTCATTTGTTTTCTGATGGAACAATGCAGGTCATGGCTTAAGTAACCATGATGCTAAGGAAAAAGTAAAATTAAAATATTAAGGACAGGACTAACATAGAGCCAAATGCAATTGTCCAGAGCCAAATGCAATTGTCATAAGTCCCGACTTAAGTGCTTCGGGTGCTAATGCAAGGAACTGAAGATTCTTCAAGCTAAGAAAAAAGTGATTAAAGATAAGAAAACAGGAATACTGAACTTTTCAACAACAATAAATTAAACACAACAGTGATGAAGAAAAAAAATGCAGGGGAAAAAACAGCAAATAGACTTCACAAGAGTCAATGTGGTAAAGAGTCATGGGCATGACACCTTTAAACCAGAGCAGTAACTTCAAATGGTATGCTGCTTCCCAGGTTAGAGCAATCATGAGGATTTGCAGTCATGCTGGCAACCCTAAAGAACGTTGGGAATTTTTTATTAATTATAGTTTATCCTGGAAATATCACCTCCAGTGACCTGGAAAGATTTTGTACTACACTGCCTTATCTGGGCATTTGGAAACTGTATTGAAGATGGAAGCGGTGCCTTCCATTCCCAAAGACCCTTAACAAAAGCAAAACCAGAGGGTTCATAATTGGGAATTAGCTAACTAAACAAATACTGGGAATTAACAGTATCTGCATAACTTTTGTGACAACAATCCATTTTGAAGGGATTATAAAGTAAGCTACACATGACCGATGTTACAATTTTGCCTAAGATACCATATGCATATATATGTAAAAGAAAAAAGGAAAAAAGAAAGAAACATGGGGAAACGTGACAAAATTTATCTCCCACAGCTCTGAAGACTTTAATGATATTTATGTAGGTTATTTGCCATCCCATTTTAGAAGAATTCGGCAACACAGGAACAGAAGCGTCAAGGCTACTAACTTACCACAAGAATACTGGAAGAGAAAACCCGAAATTCACAAGTGCAGGAAGTATGTTGCATACCTACAACACCAAGAAATCTCAGCTTTTCACATCTTAAGATATCTAGAGGATAAGACAGTAGCTAATATAGGTTTTTCCTCCTTGAAAAACCTACTTCTTAAAACATGCTTATATAGAGGCACATGGCCCCTTACCTCCTGGAGTAGGCAGAAGATAGCTCATCTGCTTCTGGAGTCTTCACTTCACTCTCTGTACACGACTCAGATTAAGTACAGCCTCCAACACTGAATAATTAAAGTGCTCAGCCACTCATGTGTTTGCAAAGGCATTTAATTTCTTCGGTAACAATCTTCACTGTACAACACTCAAACACTGTTTTGCAATTTTCTGCACCCCCATCACAATTTAAACTAACCAAAGTTAGGCACTGGTATGGTCCTTCTTGACTTCAAGCTTCATATTCCTGCCCCTCTCTTGTGCTTGTACCATGAATTAACTGATTACACAAGGAGTCAAATTGAAGACAACTCTGACCCAAGAGCAAAGTAGACAAGAGGAAGGACAAAACAAAACAGGAAAAGGTTTTTTGACAGTTTAATTCCGTGAGCTGCCCCACTGTAGGAACTTGATGAACACTACCACTAACATAACAGAGAAGGAAATGCAGAGCCCAGAACTGGAGAGCAGGAGGACAATCAAGACCAAGACCAATGCTCTAAAAAGCACTGTAAAAATAACGCTACTTGTCTCTCAGTTAAAGACAGCAGAAAGCAATAAAAAGTAATGAATTTAGTAATTTGCACCGTATAAAAACATCTAGAAGCATATACTGTCATTTTACATAATTCTTTATGTTTCTAACAGTTCAGACTACCGAACTAATCCTTAAAACAAGAGTTCCACTTCCCCATGTAACTTTCTGATTATTTTGTGCAATGTGACCAGACAGGTTAACTTTCACCTTTACAGTTCCTGAACACACTTGCTTGCCTGCCTGTCCTTCAGTAAAAAACCCTCCTCATTCTGATTCAAGGAAGCACACTAAGAAATCAGTGCACATTAAGAGAAGGTCATATACCACTGAGGTCTGTTTGGATTATTATGAGAATTTTTGTTAACACTTTCTTTTTACTTTTTTATAATCAGAGTCTAAACTACAGAGCAAATACAACCATTAAAGCTTCTAGAATATATTAATAAACTATATTAAAGTTTAGTGAACATTTGCATTTGGCTGCTGCAGCCCAGGGCTGGAGTGACAGGGGATGGCCCTGGAAAGCAAAGACAATTCACTGCCTTGGCCATGCTATGCACTGGCCCTTCTCTTGCAAGTCAGCATAGAAGAAACTGGAAAGTGGAACAAGGCTGAAAGGTGAAGTAAAATCCAGTTTAGCTGGGTGACAGGTAATGAAGCCCATGCTTGTAATTGAAATGGACATCACTCACTCAATATTTAGTTTTAACTAGGTAAGGGCATGAACCTGTATTTTGAGTTGCCTCCTATTTTATATATAACAATATATTCCAGGAATTAGAGCAACTGCTTACAAAATCCATTATTATAAAATCATACAGAGTCAACACCTGGAAAAAAATCCTTTTATGTGGTAAAATAGATACCAGTTAAGCATATTAAGGTCCAAAAACAGAAACAAAAGGAAGAAAACCCAAAGCTTCCACACATCAGTTAAATAACTTGCCTCAGAAATCAAGGTGAGCAAAATACAATGAAGAAATCGGCTTTCAGGTGTTTCAAAGCAAGCTAGAATAGTCATCTTGATGTAGACAGTATCTTCAATTAACTAACAGGCAAAGGGTCAGATCCGGCTTTGGGGCTTTAAGGAGATGTGCGCCTGAAAATGTATCTTTTTCCTCACCAGCTACAGTCAGTCTGTTAAAAGTATCACCTCTAGGTACAGATTTCACCATGCCTATGTCTGGAAATCTTTGGGACAGCAACAGTACTATTAAGTGAGAGCAAAAATTAAATTACTGAGGGCAAGGAAACACTAAAAGATATACTATTTAAAAAGATCTAGATTATGCACTCACTATCCAGAAGCAGTGGTGGCACCCAATTTGTAGAACATAGAGCATAACTGTCCTCAGGCTCCTGAGTAAGGAGAGCATCGCAAAGAAGTCCTGATCTGGAGACTTTCCTACCCTGCAAAACCAGTGGATTAGATACTCTTAGATGCTGGAAAGTGAGCATTGCTGCACACAGGTGTGCATAACAAAGAATAGAGGACATGCACCACAATTATCAGTCTCTGCATTAGATTCCTGATTCTCAACTTCTCACAGACAGGCAGTAAGGGGAGGAATGGCTGGAAAGCATCTTCATTTCCCTCATAATTCAAAGTGAATGTTATGCACCTTGGCTACAGAGTCTCCATGAACCACTATATAGCAACAGAACAATTCTTTCTTCCTTGAATGTGCATCAAGAGGTCTTGCTGCAAATGAGACTTGTCAGCACAAGTAGTATCCTTCATGGATGACGGGACTGAATTTCAGCTCAGATTGATGTATGGTTCTCCTGAATTAGATGTTTGACCTTTATCAACAGTTACAAGTGTTGCACTGCATACATACTTTCCCAGAGACTTCTACAGCAGGTGGACTCTTACCACCTTCCCTTTTGGGAGAGCACACCTTGACACAGGAAGAGACGTCAGGTCTACTAGGTAACTACAAAGTTTCAGCTTTAGATTTTCTGCCATAAGACAGTTAAGCTTTCTGATACCTAGCCAAATAAACTGAAGAAGCAAGGAAACAATATGAACATATTGGTCCTGCAGAAGCACCAAGGTGAAAATCTGGAGATATCAAATATAGTGGTTATAATATATGGGGTTCAAATACATGGGGTCTTCTTAAATTTTTCCTCAGCATTTCATCTATTTCTAAGCTACTATATAGATATTATATATTTCTAAGTACTCAGGCTATATAGAGGGTACCTGGGACCCCTTCTCAACTTCCACCTTTGGCATTACAACAGCTGATGATCACTACAGGGCAATAGCTTGGTATTGCTGTTCTTCATCAGTGGAGCCTGATTATTTCTGGGTTTCAGAAAAGCATACTGGACTTCTGCAAGTAATTAGAGTCCTGGATATTAGTCTGTCTAGAGCCAAAGGTGAAACACACATTACCAGTAACAATTAGGGAATCTTTTGCCGCAAAGATGGGCTATTCAAATACCACAAGTCTAACTTTCTGATAGTCTGCACCAAGAGTTTGGCTAAGAATGCCAATGGGGAATGAGACTTTAATCTGTGATAAAGACCACCTTTGTTATACCTCTACAGCTGTACCGGCATCCACCCAAACGTAGGTGATTTCCAAGACTGGCACCAACCTAGCCAATAAGGCAAATGGCGTTCAACAGAGTGGAAACAAGGCTTTTCAGGTCCTTCAATGCAAAACCTGCAGAATTTGAAGGAGGCAGCTTTGCCTGACAGATGGGAAAACATAACTACTTTATGGTAACAGAGAACAACTATTCTTTCAGGAAGTTGTCTATATACAAGGTACTGTGGTTTATTACAGAGCCTGTATTATCACAGGTTATAGACTGGTACCAGCAAGACCTGGATCTGCCTAAGCCTTGCTCGCTTGGAGGAACACTACCACCACTTGCACTCTGCTCAGGAGTCTGCTGCTTCTCTTCACACATTCAGGTTGTTTCAAAGCTTCTGTGTCTTTTTTGTTATGAGGCTGATTTCTTTCTTTCTGAGCTTCTTGATCAGCACTTGGGTTGATCCCATTTAGTGCTAAACTTACATGAGCAGCAAAGCATAGTTCCGAGGATGGTGATCAGACCACATCAGTTAAAAGATAAAAGTTTGAGAATGTTTAGCTTCAGCTTAGTAGTAACATGAGATATTCACCAAGTACAATCTTGCTGTCATGCCATGAAACTAGGGGAGAACTGCAACTGCTACTAAGCCCTCCCTGACTTTATATACAGAAGACTATAGCTTTTCAAGCCTTCTGGAACAACCTGACACTTAAAAAATACTTGATCTCACAGATGAGAGTAGCATGCACTACTCTAACAGGACCAGCAGCAACATCTAATCCAAGAACCTGATCTACATACATAAGGTATTTCCTCCTTACAGGACAGTGATTCAGACTTTTTAAAAGAAATAAGAATGCAAGAATTTTTATTCTGGAGAAAATGCAGCTCTTTTTCTACTCAAATGTTGCAAATATCTTTTAATGTTCAAATTCAGTCAACAATTGCTAGCAGACTACTTCCAAGAATAAAATCAACTCTTGTTAGAATAGCTGAGGAACAGCCAGAGTGACCAGCCAAATTTATTTACTTCTTAGTACACCATAAATGTTGCTTCTAATTGTGGCTGAAGAGGTGAGAAAGTAGCATAAACTACCGTTAGTTTGTCTCCTCTCTCACAGCACAATAATCCTAAAGGTTCACCATAATCAGTAAGTATTTACTATTGACATACTGATGTGCTATTACTTGATTTCAAACCAGCAGGGTTTCTATGTGGACTTAGTGCAAAGATTTGAAGCTTTCCACTGAGCAAGTAAAAATAAATACCTGAAATCAAAACAAATTAATAACCCATCCATACACTATACAACAGTGTATCTGTACTACAGATCGTATTTACAGTGGGTCAGGGTGCTTTCCCCTTATTTTTCCCCTCTCTGCTAAAACCACAGCTTCAATGATTTTATATTAAGTGATCTGAAAAATAAAATTTGAAAGGAAAAAAACCTTCTCTTATCTTTATTGACTTTTTCCCCCCAAGGAAATGTTGAATTTTATTAGGAACTACTGAATGTGGAGAAATAAATTAATTTATAATATTTTATTTTAGTAATTCCATCACCTGGAGTGTTAGTAATGAAATACTACAAAGGTTGCAGGTTTCCTTCTTTCAGTTCCTTGTCAATTCACACCAACAAAAAGATGTTATCTGTGTAGTAAAACAGTCCTCAGGAGAAAAATCCCACGGCTGAAAAAACCCTTCACTCCTATTTCTTCAGTGCAGACTGCCATGAAACAGACTTTAATCCTCCAACTGGTGCTTTCTTCACAAACACTCAGCAAGACACAACTGGCACTCACACGCTAGCCTGTGAAGCTGTATTATCTTCTGCAGAAGAGCAACTCTGGTTTAAGGCAATACAACTGGCCTGAAGGAGAGTGCTGGCTTAATTCCTGGCTCCCAAACAACATTCTTGCATGACCCTGATTAGATTTTTCTGTGCCTCAGTATCCCATCTCTAAAATCAGGATAATATGCTCTTTGTCTGCCCTGCCTGTTTAGATTGCAGCCTTTCAGTATTCTCTTACTATTTGTCCATACACTGCAGCCACAATGGGGCCCTTCATTTTGGCTGGGACCTCACTATGACTATAGAACAAGTAATGAATAAGATAACTTCCAGCATGTTTCAGAAGCTGTCTGTGACATTTGGGATGCTATTTACTAGAGAAGTCTTAATACTGTTTAAAGGAGCATTTTCATATCCAAGGGGCATATATAATTGTATCATACCTTCTTGTTTCCAAATAAAACTTTTGTTACGCTTTCTTTACAGAAATCCTGCCTTATTAAGTAAGAATAGTTATTAAGGATTTAAAAAAGTCCTATAAAACATAAATTTTCACAGGTTTCTAGCCCAGCTCTTAATTAGAAGATTCTGATTGTTACTATATCAAAAGTTTAGTAATAAAAAAATAGCATCGGCAGTAAAATATGTCAGACAAAGACTAATGAATATATTCTTCTATTTTTTTTTTTTAGCAGGGAAAATGAGAAGTAAATGAACAAAAAACATTGAGAAAAATAAAAATCCCTTATGTCACTTACGTTATCTTACCAAATGCAAAGTGTGTCACTGCTTGCCCATATACTGGAAGAGTGGATCCACATGCTGCTCTTCTTTTCTCAGGTGTTGATATGGGTGCCTTTGTTGCTGTCAAAGCACCCATTACTGCTGAGGGAAGCCAGTATCTCTTTACACTCAACTTGGCCATCAGATAACACACAGAAAACTCAAATCTAGCTCTTCCTCTCCCAAGTGTTCTGTGCTGTTTTACAATCAAGTTACTATTTCTTTATGACAATTTAGGAAAAACCCTGTTGTTTCAGTAGACCTAGGAAAAAAACTGTTACGTCCAGTAAAAGTGAAAATGTGGTATATATCATCTTTCACTACCAGGTTGCTACTTGAAAACAAGTCACTAATGATTAGTACTGTCTATTAAACATGTGGTGATTGCTGTATACCTAAATTTGTCAAGTTTGTCAAGAGACATAATTACAGCTAGATCCAGGACTTCACTGCTACAGGGTAACAGAAATGGAGCTAATCTACAGCAAATTGCTTCATAAGATACTATGATGGAATTTGCTATTTACCTGCTCTATACCCAATTTGAGTTCCTCGGTCTGTCAGCTCTTCAAAAACATAGCTAAAAAAACCCTCAAACATAACTAAATACCTAAATACTTTGCATCTCAAAGCAATCAGAAGCACCCTCTGAAACTAATTAGTCATGACATTTACAACACATATGCATTTTACAAGTGAAACAATCTGAAGCATTCAAAAGCTGAACAAATTAAAGAGGCACTTTCTACACAGCAACGTGTATCAATTTCTATTTTTTTCTCCAGTAATTGCCTGGCTTTTTCCAATCCCCAAGTCCATTGCTAAAGGTACTTTTGTTTTGTTGCTTCACTTCTCCCTTCGATAAAAGTCAAGAACAAGAACATATTTTAATTTAAGAACCCTCTTCTCACACAAGATGGAAAGTGCTGTTCGTTCTTAATCAAGAGCTGGGTATTAAATGAAAAGGTATTGTCTAAAAGGACACAAATAATTCTTATGCCAGTTCTCTCTGTGCTTTTTCTGTATTGCCTCCTACACCTATAACAGCACTTCTCTTCAGGAATATTGCCTTTCACGTTAACTTGTCTCTCCTACAAGTTACTTTCAGAGAGACTTTCAATAAGATTATCTTTTTACCTCCACACAATTCCAAATGAAATGGATTTCATTCTCTTTCTTGTTGGTGTGCAGATTGAGGTACTGCCTTAAGTGCTCAACTGCACTTTGTTTTTTTCAGTTGGAGGACTTAATGCCAAAGAAAAATATATGAGAAAAAATTGATTAGTGGATAATAGGATATGGAAATATGAATGAGAAACTTTTTAACCAAAGTCCAGACATGCAAAATCTCTACCCTTGGGCCACTGAGACAAAACAGTTAAAACAGGCGTTAATATTTCCTGCAGATTGAAGAGCAGTCTTTAGTTCCAATATCATACAGCTCCAGAAAATAGCTCTCTTGCTTTACGAATTCTGCTCCCAAGGGAATAATTATCCTTGCAAGTACAATCACTCAAATACTTTTACTGTCTGAAAAAGCATGCATACATCATCAGCTCTTACACTGAGATTTATACAGTACACTTACAGGCACACCGCAAACATTTTCCAGAATAGGAATATGCGCCTACTGGATAAACACATAAAGTATAGACAAACTAACCTGGCAATGCAGCACTCTGTAGTGGTATAGTAGTCTTTTCCCTGTTCCAGGAGATAAAAGCATAGTTTATCCAGACTAACCAAGTCCATGCCAAGAGCCTACTGTACACCTCAGGGAGTGTTCTTATCTCCAAGAGGCACTACCCTTAGAGAAGAACAAGGTCACAAAGGGCTCTGGTGGTCAGTACAAGACTGTATGCCACTAATGTGTCCATCAAATCTTCAATGTGAACATCCTAAAGCACACGTGCATGCCACATTCAAGATATTCTCTGTTCCCTGCTTCTTCCATGGGTGCTACTAACAAAGTTATGGTTAGCCACAGGTACTGGATCAACCACAATTTAAAGCCTCAAAATAAAGCTCTGCAGTTAAAGTAATCACCCTATAAAGGAGCCAACTCTGCTACTAAGACATGCTCATGAGTTTCGCTGCCATTAGATGAGAGAAAAATGAACATTTTGTTACTGTTGCTACATCACGCAAAAGAGGCTTCAAGAAACTTGAGGAGCTTTAACCAGCTAAAGTATGAGCAAAAGAAACTGTGTTTCCCCTCTGAAATGGTATTTCAGGGTTCTGAAAGTTCTGAAGACTTGCAAAAAAATTAGAGTGAATCTAAAGAAACCTGTCCATCTAGTACAAGATGAATGAACAGCAGAAGAATGAAATCAAAAAGCAGTGAAGATACATGTTACTTGTATCTGTCAGGAAAAAAGAAGTTCTACACTTGTTATGCTGCACAGTACCATTCATAATATAAATCATCAGTTTAATATTGTCACTCAAAGGCATGCACACTAATATAATAAAAGCTATTAATGGGGCTCTTTCCATTTAATGAAAGAAAGCAGCAGTTTATTAGTTCAATCATGTTATTGTTCTGTTTCAATTTCTGCCACAATGAACACTGCACAAGTCAGATTCTGGACCTGCACATACGTAATTCTCACTAACAAACAAAAAATTATGCAAGAATTTCATTTCCATATTCTCAAATAGACTTGAAAAAGCTTCAGTTGTCTTTGGAGCTGTTTTTTAAGTTTCCTGGACAGGAGAAAAAGGTGGCTTTTGAGGAGAGAACTACTCAAAATACAGGAAGATGACTGTTTTTCCTAATTTTTATCTTAAGTTCATTACTTTACAATGATCTTTCCAGCTCACTCTTCTTTACAACATTACCTCACTTGCTACTACTTGGCAAAAGCAATGATTTACAATGATTAGTACTTCAGGTGGTTAGTCAAATACCACAAGATAACATTTCTGGAGCTTGAGTATTTCTTTTTAAAGGAAGAGCTCTGCGTGTAATCAAGAATCAGCAGGGAGGTTCAAATATTGAGATGTGCTACACTGATCAAATAGGTAAGAATGTTTTAGAGCCATTTGACCATGGAGGTAGCAAGCCTGCTTCTCGATGCAGCCCCTTCAGTCCAATTTCCTTGCACTGGGTACTCTGCAGTTTCACTGCTGTTGACACCTGAGATCAGGGTCTGAAGGGCTCAGTCATTTTTATTGGGGAACTAAGAACACATCAGAAACACACACAAAGAAAAGTGCAGCGAGATGAACGCAAGCTACCAAAAATGGGTCTGCTTTGTGACAGTCTCAGGTTCTTGGCATGAACGTGCAAAAAGGTCAGCAACATTTGCCATTTACTGACAAGACCTGGTCCCAGAAGTGATGCTTTCACCAGCACCCAGCTTAATCTCATCCACCTAACAGCTCACAGACACGAGCAGACCACTTAACACTTTTTATGCTGCAGCCTGATGCCTGTCAACTTTGCTTAGCAGGAATCTCCCCTCCAGCATTATACTATTCTGAGGATTTGGGTGTAGCAAAGCAGTTATTAGGTTATTTCACCCAGTATTACAATGTTGTGCTAGCTCTGCAACAATTAAAGACAAAAATCAACAAAACAGTTCTTTTTAAGAATCTGCATTCTTTTCAGCTTTTCTTCAAGTCTGCTGTGCCTCCTAGGACTCCGTGATTTACCTAATTGTAGTGTCATTGGAACAAGAGATTTCCTAGATAGAGTCCAAGGCACAGCTTTTCAGAGACACTCAGTTTTCTGGCACGTACCTGGCTTCTGCAGTGATAGTGCCTTGAAAAGAGAAAAACGAGATAGAGAAGCAAAAATACACTGCCTTGTCTTTGCATTTAAGGTACACATCAGCATCATAAAGCAATAAAAAAAATCATTAAGATTCATAGACAGAGACCACTTAAGAGAATTTTTCAGCAGCCCCATTAAACAAAAATATCCTCCACACCATTACAAAGAACAAACCTTCCTTCCATTTACTGTAACAGCATGGGGCCTTGGAGAGCTGTTACTAATTACCCCACAATCCAACAGACAGGACAGTGGACAAAGGAAGAGTCAAACCCTGCATTCCTTCGTCGCCTACTGGGAAAACTTTTAGCCAAATTTCTTGAATTCTTAATGACTTTCCCTGTACATCAGGAGCAGTTACGTGTGTTGTAACTCCTAATTAAACACTTCAAAATTTACTAGTGAAAAGTATCACACAAGAAAAGACGTATAGCCATTATAACGCATTATCTTCATATATGTTAACTCTTCATCTGCAAGTTTATGTGACGATTACAACAGCATAAGTGGCACTAATTCCTAACGTAACATTTCAATTGAAAAAAACCCCACCAGTATTACTGCTTTTCCAAAAGACTGAGTTAAACAAAATTGAGATGCTGAAAAAAACAAACCCAAGCCAGAAAATAGCCTAAAATACAGTACAGCAGCCATGCGAATGAACATCTGTCTACTGAGAATTTTCTGCATGTTCTCTAAGTGGAACTATATCAAGGATCAGAAGCAAACTCTGGAGGTGCTTACGTGAGCTGAAGCTGCTTCAGCATGAAAGGCTTGATGCAGGACTACACTGTGTATTCTTTTGCAGCCCCAGACCTGTGGAATGTACCTGCCTCAGGGATCTTGGCAGCAGTTGGGTGAGAGATTAATGTGGTAGACGGATTTAATGAAGGATAAATGAATATAATGCCAGATAGAATCACTATTCTAACCAAAAGAGGCTGTGAAATTCTTTGTTAAGCAGGCTAAACATCCAAGTATAGAAAAAAAGCAGTATGCACTAACACCCCACTCATCACAGTATAAAGAGTGACCATACACATCTGTAAAGTGCATATGTGGAGTATTACTCAGGTGACATGCACCTTCCTTGGGAATCTCTTGTTTGACATGAGTTTTGTTGAACTCTGAACGGCATTAGCACTTGCTAATGTAAACTCCTTGTTAATGAAGCATCCGTAAATGAGCTCTCCAACTAGTCTACAATTAAATACAGTCCTGTTTCTGATTATCACAAATAGTTTTTCCAACAACTTTTCAACAGAAAGGATGTTTTGCAGTTATCAGAGCAGAAGGTTTGAACAGTCAAAATTTTTTTCAAGAATTCACAATAGAATGCTTTTTCCTACGGAAAACTCTTCAGCCCAGAATACAATTCCTTCCACAGTGTTAAAATACAAAGCATCTTCAAAGCTTCTGTCATAGGCATAGGATTCCTAAACCACTTTGATACCTTAAAGTGCATCTGTTTCTTTGAGTTGCCAAGTTCAAGCGGAGTACATCATCTGATACCTAAACAGTCAAATGGCCTCAATTTAAAACCTGCCTTTCAATTGCAAGCATTAAAGAGTCAAGAATCTGTGCAGTTTATAAAACTGAACTCTTTGTTTTGATCAGAACAACATGTTTCTGCAATGTAAAAACCCTCCAACAGTTGTAAAAAAGAGCACTATGGGGAAGCACATATTCTGAGTAAGTTACTAGGATGCATAGTTACTGCATGACTATCAATAGAACTAGGCAGTAAGTAAATAAATTTATTCACTGACTTAATCACTTTCTTTAATGTCCAATATATTACTTTATAACTTTACCATTTATTACCTATATCTGCAATACTTTAAGGTTACTTGCAACATTGCTTTTTAACTATTAAAATTCTTGTAGTATTATTACATTTTCTGAACGTAATTTTATATTAGTGGGGTTTTTTGATTTGTTTTGGTTGTTTTTTTTTTTTCCTGGCTATATAATCCTAAACTCTTTGCAAACAGAAACCAAAACTTGCTAATTACAATTCTATTTCTTTATCACTTAAGTGGAAGCATTTTCTGCTTTACGCATCAGCTGAACTGAATGTCTAACACCATCAAAGTCAACAGCTATTAAATTCAACAAAGATATGCTAACAATTTAACTAGAAAACACAGGCATAACTAAGATCCAACCCTGGATTCAAAAATCTTAAATTATCACTACACATACATAAAGTGGGAAGACTTAGTTTCATCTAAGAGTTGTATTTTATGGCCAGGAGAGTGCTGGAACTATTTAGCACTAACAGTCAGAAGTTGGTCATTTGGCCATTCACAACTGATTTATTTTGGTTCAGCACCAACAGGATAGCTACCAGGAATTAACAGATGACAACTCCCCATGACAAAGAAAGGGTGAAAAGGAAAAGGAAAGAAGAAAAAAGAAGGAAGAATTAAGTGACCAATCATGAAAAACGAAATTGTAATAAAATAAAAATCACCAGTAATTATTCATGCCCAGTTAATTATCAAAACATGCCCCAATTCTTATTAAAATAACATATCTGTAGCTTGCTCACAGTCCCTGTTTACATTCTAAGGTAATTTACAAGTGCTTCACAACTGCATGTTTCAATAACCTTACAAGGACTTTCATTCCTCTGTGGAAACAGAGCACTACAAATGTCAAACTGGTTGCAAAACCACTGATGAAGTTGTGAATAAAATAATTTCTGATAAAATTTCCCCAAAAAGCTACGCTATACAAAAATGAACTAAAGCATTTCCTCCCAGGTGAACAGCTCTCCTTTGCAAAAAAAATATTTTAAAAATCATGTAAAAAACATAGGACTATTTTTTCCAGTTCTGTCATCAACTGTTATTTCATATTTTACCTAAATGACTGAATTACTATCTCATGACATCTGAATACAAAGATATAAGGATCTCCTTAAATGACATGTACTGATCTGACTGCATGGCTTTCAATTCAAAAGACTTCTAGATATTACAGCCTCCAAACATAAATGAAAAAGAAAGGTTCTCATTTTCAAAATAGTCAATATTATCAACTTTTAAGAAAGATTTTGGACATGTAAGGTAAGCAAGATCATTCATAATGGGAGCTATCCTGCTGTTAATGGAAACTTTGCCCTCTATTTTGCAGTGCAGAGTGCTGAACACACATACCAAAGGAACTGTAAGCATCAGTAGCCCAGACAAAACTCAGCACACTCTAAGCAAACAAAAATTTAATCATTCACCACACTTCTTGATTGCTTTAAATAGATCCTGGCAATTTGCAAGCTCCCCTAGTATTCCCATTAGGCACATCTGAAGCACTTAGATATAAAGCAAATTAGGCAAGAGGGCACACCACCCAAAACTTCAGAAGACATACTGCAAAATCCCCCCTGCTCCTCTTCCTTATTCTCCTTACCTAGGGGAATTTTGTCTCACCTATAGCTCTCTGTGCCCTTTCACCTACCCAAGCACTCTAACTAAAACCAAACCTACAGCAGAAAATGTCAGGAGCAACTCAAAACCAAGCAAAAGAGGGTATCACAACAGCAAGTTCCTTGCTGCAAGATATCTCTGTGAATGAAGCATCTCCATAGGAGCACTGTGAGTCAGTTTACTCTCATAAAAATGAACTGATACCTGCTAAAGTGAAGGAAAGCCTCCTTCAAGCTATAGAACATATACAGTGGCATCAAACTGCTACTCTGACAGCTGCTTGGATCAAATTCTGAGGGGAAAAAACGAACCACAATTCAAAGCTGTATGATGCTTCAATACACAGGTTAGTAAAGTGCAGTCCACAGATATTCCCGTGTAAATAATACACTCCAAGGCAAGGTTTGCCAATGCCGTCTGGATGGAGACCTGGATTTTAATGAGTACCTAATATTTGACTGCAAGTACAGCAAAATTTTAAACACAACAACAACAACAACAAAAAGCACAACTATTCTGATGACAAAAATCTCTTCTATAAAATAGCCCAGTAAGACTGGCACTTTGTGGACAGATACAGAAAAGCAGGCTTTTTTCTCTTCTCAAACATGAGAAGAATTAAAACTTCCACTGCTGCTGGCAAGTTAAAGCTGTGGCTGGTCTCAGTCTCCGAGGTCCCACATAGGTATCTGGTCCTCCATTACTCTGCTCTTCATAAAAATATCAGTGGTTATTCAAAGTGAGGCAAAGGGGAATGTAGCCTCTGCATAGACACAACTAGCTACACTGTGCGATGACAAGATACAGGTCTTTGGGGAATGTTGTTGAAAATGTGTCATGTGCTGTAATTACATGCAGCAATTTATTTTGTTTTTTTTTTTTATCCACCTCAGCTCATACAATCTCCAAATGAAGATGCATTTAACCAAAGCACTCCAGCAACACAACTGGAGATTTATCTGACATCTTTGGAGCAAGTCACTTGGCCTCTCCGTGTTTCTCCATCTGTGACACTTCACAGAAAGCTTGAGAGGCTTAATTTATCAAGAAGCCTGCCAAGTGCTTTAGACAAGTGTGCTACTAAAGCATTAAAACTGTGTTCATTGGTTCTGAAAGGGTAAACCATTAGTCAAACCAAAATAAACCCAACAATAACCCTAAAAGAAGGCTACATTTTTAAAATGCATAAGTATCACATTTTCCTTATTTTCCTTTACAGAAAAAGATGTCCAGACTTTAGGTACTTTATTACAGTAGGACAGAGACTAAGTTCTTCTGAACCCTCTTTCCCTCCATTTACTGTTACACTCCTGAAGGAGGTGATAAGTGAGGAGAAGCAAACCAGTAACACCAAATGAAAGTGGCACATGCCCAGCCAGACTCATTGTCCCCAGGACACAGGGGAAGGCCTATGCACACCAAGGCCTGTCCACAATCTTTAACTGACAGCAGGTATCAGCTACAAGTTGCCTGATTAGGGCAGAAAACAGCCTGGATGCTCATACAGCCAAGAGCAGGCTGTCCCCAACATCTGCAAAAGACAATGTATTAGACACTGGCAGTGAACACAATTTGAGTACTACACTTCTTTCAAAGCAGTATCCACATGGAAGTTTTGTACCTATACAAACCCAAAGTGCAGACTTTTGTTCTTTTTTAGATGTTGCTTTTGCTGCAATATCACTGAAAGAATTCTCATGAAGCCATTCCTGGCAAGAGAAACAGTCTACCTAAAATACTGACAGCGGACAAGGATCATCTAAAAATACCGGCTATATAATACAGACACAATTCAGACCAACTCCCAAACACTAGTTCCACTGAAGAGTATATACTTTTTATAGCTAAAAGCAGTTGCTCTAAAAGAGACAGCAGAAACAAACTAAACTCAATTTTAATTTAAGCAAAAGACCCCCAAGCACACTGTATAAAAAACAGAAAATCAGATGAAGGAAGAGAACTGATGCCTCAAAAGAGGGTCATTTTGAATCACCACATACTTAAGAAAAATATGCAACCTGAATACAGATATGGATTAAATGATGCTGGGAAGGTTAAGTAGACTAATCATCTGCTTGATGTTAGCATGGCTGTTAGTATCCTGCAGAGTGTATTACCTACCGGCACATCCTAGCCTAATCCAGCATTTGAGAGATTGTGGATACAGGGTTCTACACAGTGAGGAGACCAGGACAAGGCCACTTGGCCCAAACACTCAGTCGAACTCAGTGCACAAGTTACACACTAAGGGTGACTCTGAGTGTAAACCACTCAGCTAAGAAAGGATGGATCAAACACCTCTCAAGCTGTGCCACCTTGTCACAGGCAGCAACAAGGAACCAAGGAAGATTCAGATTCCCTGAACCCTCAGAACCTCCTCATGATACTACTATGAAGTAGCACAAGACGTGTGACCCTGTAGATTCCTGACAAGAAACAGCTCGAGCTCATACACACAGAATACACACTGACATACATTTAGAGCAAACTTCATCATTCAATTCACATTTGGTTTTAGCCTTTCCAACTAGAGGGGAAAAAAAACCAAAACCAAAAACCATAATAAACCAGAATACCCACCCCAAAACAAAAACAAACAAATAAAAAACCTCCCATATATTCCACAGATCTGAAATTCTTCAGTTTTTGTTGGGTGTGTAAGTCCCAAAAGCTAACATTTCATTGAAAAAAATCCAATATTGCGCATTTGCCTTTTTAGAACCTCAATTCATGCTACCTTCTTACAAGTTTTTGGAGGGAGCAATACTGGTAAGAGGATGAGGGAGGACAATTTATAAACTTGAGATGTATCACATTTGCTTTCCAATCATTTTGTGACTCTTATAAACACAGAGTTACAGGACCACAGACACTAGGAAAACCTCTTAAAGTGTGTTTTCACTGAAAACAGGTTAGGTTCTTCCTTTAACGCTACATACACAACTCCCATCTAAGTTGAATGGTCCCTTAAATCAGCATTTATTTGCCTTGCTGTAGACATAATTGCGAAAAAAGGTAACACTTTCACTCAGACTGATGGTGATCTTACAACAAAGAGGTAAACTAAATGATGTCACAGAATCATGGAACAGTTAGGGTTGGAAAGGACTTTAAGATCATCTAGTTTCAACACTCCTGCCATGGGCAGGGACACCTCACACTAAACCATGCCACCCAAGGCTCTGTC
The DNA here is from genome assembly GCF_028554395.1 of Pezoporus wallicus. Lineage (NCBI taxonomy): Eukaryota > Metazoa > Chordata > Aves > Psittaciformes > Psittacidae > Pezoporus > Pezoporus wallicus. The sequence goes on from NW_026640165.1 coordinate 1,403,376, forward strand.
CAATCTGGCCTTGAACACCAACAGGGATGGAGAATTCACAACTTCCTTGGGCAACCCATTCCAGTGCCTTACCACCCTCAGAGTAAAGAACTTCTTCCCTATATCTAACCTAAACCTCTCCTGTTTAAGTTTAAACCTGTTATCCCTTGTCCTATCACTACAGTCCCTAATGAAGAGTCCCTCCCCAGCATCCTATTCCTTTTGCAAAACCAGGACAAAAAGAATTCCCACACAGTTCATCAGAAATTACACAGCCTCTTACCTTTCCACAAAGATTGACCTGCTACTTTCTTATAAGTCTATGGACAAGGAGGCAGCACCAGGAAAAACACGTTGACAAAGGCTGCTTTTTTACTTTTGCAAAGTAAAGCTGAAGGGGGCATTTGGCCCAGATATCTGCTGCATGAACTTACGAGTGAGAAGGCACAAATTATCTGCAACGCCTCTGAGAAGGCTAACAATTATATTGGTAAATTATTATGTTATGCTTAGAATTAATGACTGGAGGGATATCTGTGGGTTTGAGTACCAGGAAAATATAATGGGTGAATGGGAAGTGTTACTTCCTCTTTCATCTGGTAATAAAGGATGGTACTTTCTTACCCATACTGCTAGGAGGCTGCCTTTTGCTTTGATGACGTCATCTTTCGCATGAACTTTCTTAACAAAAGAAGCATTTAAAATGTATGAAATTTTAGGGAGGAGAGGAACTGAGAAGAAAAATCTTCCCTATGATCTGTAATGAATTTTTATGTTAAAACAGGCTACAGAATTCCATCATGTTCCAGCTTCAAACCCAAGCTTTCTGACTGGCTAAAGCACCAGGTGCTTCCTGGGAAAGCACCAGGGCATTATGCAAGGACTTTGTGCAACAGAGAGTCTACTACATCCCTTGATAAGCTGCTCCTATTTAATTGTATCATTAGAAAACTGCACCTTATTTCTAGTCCGAACAGATCTAGCTTCAGCTTTCAGCCATGCGAATCCCTTTAATCTAGCTAACAAAGAACAATCTAACTGTCAGATACCTTCGCCCTAAGTACTTATAGACTTAGCAGGTAGCCTCTACCGTCTGTTGATAAACTAGATTGAGCTTCTTAAATCTTCCGTTCTAAAGCTGATTATCCAGTCCTCAAATTAATGTAGATTTTTTTCTGAACTCCCTACAGTTTTTCCAACACTTGATGTGCACATCAGAACCAGGATACAGCATTTCAGTAAAAATGCATGAAAAGTAGTAGTATTCCCCTCTCTCCTACTCTCCCAATCACGCACTTTCAGCCTTCTTCAGGACTGCTTTGCACAGGGAGTAATAACTTAATCAATACTTTAAGGTAATTCTTCCATCCCTACTTATATTCTAGATAGAAGTTCTTCCTAACACAACACATTCAGAATGGACTGTGACCAAATTTAGTTCTGTTTGTTATAAAGAAAAACACATGTCTCTTTGAAACCCTAACTGCACAATCTCTATGTATAATGGAGTGTATGAATTCAGTGCCTGTATTTTACAAGAGAAAAACTGCAGAGAAAAAGATTATGTTACAATCATGTAACAGTCACCCAATTTAAAGCTACCTCTTTAAACTACTATTTCATTCAATAAACTCATCACTCAGCCTGTTTTGCCCCACTGTGTTCTGATGCTCACCTGAATAGTCACCTCTGGAGTACTGGGTGACAAAAGCAGATTTGATTTTCAGCAAAATCCAGTGGGCACAGCAGAAGACTGCTTCAGGGTAGAGGCAGTGTTCTACCAGACAAAAGGCAGAGCTGCAGGCTACTCATGGAGGATTTGCTAATGTTATAAATCTACCCATGTAGTGAAAATTAATTGCCAGTTATAATCTTCAGTTACTACTGTATCACCAGCTAGTTTCCCTTCCTATCTAGGATGAAAAAAATAAGCCAAGTAAAATCTTGAAGTATCTAGGATGAACATTTCCACAAACAGAAAAGGAAAACAGACTACCAAAAGAATTATCAAAATTGAGATTATAAAATCATATCCTACCATGTCTGGTAAAGCATAGATGGTCCTCTGGCAGAGCGGGTGCAGGGAAAATGATAATGATAGTCATGTTTGCACAGGAAAGGAGCAAGCAATGTAGTTTTTGGAGCAGCAACATCAAATTCTACTTCGAAGCAATTTTAAAATGATAGAAAAGCAGCATACTAGTATTTGTGGTGACTTGCTAAAATATAGTGAAGTACTATTAATTTGCTGTAATAAGTACTGGCCTGTTCTTATAAGCTTGGTTTGGGTAACCGTCCTTTGACAAGACAGATTAACCCCAACAATGTATTTCAAAACATGGCAGTCTTCGATTGCTACTTAATGTTAATGAGCAAAATTTGGTGCCAATGGGAGCACCATCTTTTGGACACTGGCAAACAGCACTAGTCAGTAAAGTCTGCCATGACCTCTGACAGGGAAAGGTGGATTCTCTTTGTAATCTAGAAATCAGGTATTGTTCCTTTCCTTTCCAAATCATTATGCAGTAACATATTTCAGTGAGGACTGGATTACACTCTATCAGTACACAGCTTTTAGCACGTTTTCATTTAATTCCATTGCAGGTAGGATTAGGCTTTCAGTAGTAGCCATATTTGTACTCAAAGATGCCCCTGCCCCCTTTCAGTAAGAAACTGATTTCTGCATATAGCTGGTAGAACACTTTGGGCCTTTTTCCAATGAAAGGTGATCTATAAACATTATCAATAGTCATCATGTGTATACTCAGGATTTCTTCCCCTTTGCCTCCCCAAATCCTTCCTCTGAATATATACACTGTCCTGATTACTACTCAAAGCAGCTTTAATACATGATTATGAACACAGGGTGAACACAGGGAGAGGCTCTTGCACCACCCTCGATGTATTAAAATGAGCAAGTTTTTATAAGCACTTGTTCTGTGTATTGTTTTCATAGCACTCTATGCTTGCACATGGTTCATCAGAAATCTGCCACAAAAAGCCCACATTCAAGGGATTCTCTGAAATTAATTAAAACTTCAGAGGAATTTGGACACAACAGACTCACTCTGAAGCTGAAAGTCCATAACAAGAGTCAAACCTGCTTAGAATGTTGCAAATTCATTTATACTCTTATCCTGTAATATATAAACAAATGGGCATAAAATAACTCATACAGAAGAGGAGTATGAAAGAATGACAAATATTGTTGCATACACAATGTGTTAGTTTCTCCTCGCTTTTTGCCTAGTATTAAAACTAGGGCAACGTTCAAGAGAATGGATAAGGTTGAAGCCTAACAAAAAAAGGGAATGTCAAAGTATTTGGAAAACAGAGGGCATGTTTAGGGAACAGAGTTAAGGAAGATTAAGATTTATCTTGCAATATTTATGTTATTTTTGCAGTCTGGCAATTACAATTAGCTTCACTTTCCAGCTCTGAGACAGCAAGATAATATTAACAAAACAGGGAGAGTTTATTTTCACAAATAAACTGCTCTCACTAGAAATCTGTTCTGTACACTACTTCACTGTGCTCTATGTTATCAGCTTCAATGCCTCCTTCCTCCACTAATTATTCTCTACCTCCTTTAAATTCCTCCTTTAAATAGCTGCCTGCATGAAATTTTTCAACATTCATAGACTGATTTTTGCCTTCACAGCATACCATGATGGCTTTGTCTGAAGTGCACTGTAAGCTCTCTGAAATATAGACTGTATCTTAGTAATTTTTTAATGCCGGCACTTTTATACATGTTAAATCATTTGAAGATATATGTTACACATCTCTAGAACTTTTCCAAATATACACTTAATAACAAAACAAAACAAAACACAAACCCTCACATTCAGGATAAACTCTTACCTTCCAGGAAAGCAATAAAGGTTTACAATAGCTTTTATTTGCCAAAGAGCTTGGAAAACAAATAGTCAGAATAGTGACAGGTATCTTGAAAAGCTGGAAACAATAATAAATGCTACAAAATAAAACTTGTAGCATTCTCTCCCTCAGTGATGCAGTCAAGAATAGTATTTTCTGATTAACAAGTAACCCAAAAATCTATAAAGCTGCATTACCTCTTTCAAAATCTACATACCTGCAAGGCTTGGTGACATTCACACCTCGTGTGCTGCAAGTTAGGAAAGTAGCTGCAGAAAACACCAAGCACAGAATGTACAAAGACCCTATTAAAAGCACTATACACACAGCTCACCATAATTTCAAGAGCTGAAATATTTTTTCTCCCATTTCTCCTTATATCTTTCCATTGCCACACATTCAGTTTTCTAGTACACTTGCCCAAGGTTCTCCAAGTCTTCTAAAAAGCCAAAAATAAAACAAAAGCATGAATACAGATTAGAACAAAACTTCATGATACTGCATAAAAAAACCCAAGGGACCCTGAAAAGAAAAATCTTATGCCTTTTTTTTCTTCTCAGTGACTGGGAGACATTGTGTATAAGCTGTTGGGATGACTGAATGTTGATAATGTACAAGGACAGGCAGAAAGTTGCCCGGGAAAAGAAGGGACGGTAACGGATAAAACTTTCCGTGTCAAAGGATCAGCTCAATCCTCTGTGAGCAAAAACCTCTTCCACACAGCATTCTCCTGTTCCCATCTCTTTCCTTACACAGCTGTTTAGATCTACTAAAGACATGTGAAAACCTGAGATTAGCTTCTTAAACACTGAGAAGCCTGCATCATAAATGACAGCCATTCCACTTAACACCTCAAAAATCATTGTTCTGCCTTCTCAAGAAAACCCCACAAAAACGCTGTATCATAACACATGCCTGCCTGTAGCATACAGACCACAACAAGCTTGCTTTGCCCTGCAAAACAAGCAAAAAGCCATACAACTATGGGTACTGTAGCACCATGCCCAAGCTCTGATGGTACACCTTGTGCAATACTGCACTAGCTGGGACCCAGTCCATGATAATGGAATCCTCTGGCCTTGTCTCAGCTCTGGAAGCAGGAAGCGCAAGTCAATATCAGCACATGATAGGTCACGTAGATACATTACCTACTTATGATGCACTGCAAGGAACAAAACTACTGAGCTAGAAACAAGCAAGCAAACCACTTTCATGCCCATCACATGATGTAATAGATACAAACAGTCACCCAAGCACAGAAGCATTCTGCTGCCACAGCCATGATCTACACACGCTTCACTCTCCTTGGAGAAAAGGCAATATTCTCTGGATTTCTCCAAAATACTGCTTTTCTTCAAGGCTTTGACCTTTCTCAGAGGCATGTTGTGATTCAAGCATGGGGTTGTCAGAGAGCACAAAATGCTAGCAATCTTCTCTCTAGTCATCTCCAAAAGAACCTTCCATCTGAGAACCTGACTCAAAGGCTGACCTGGCATATAATTAATAGCACCAATTTACTCTCTTGGTACTGCTCATTATTCCCACTCCATTATTTCTGATACTCAGGACTCCACCCTTTTTCACATTGACACAGTATTTTTTTCCTTTTTGTTTCCACCTTTAATGTTTTTTTCATTTCCTTCCCACAGCTAGGTCCAACTCCACCAGTCCCAAATCCATGTTCGTCTTAAATATCTATTTCCTTCACTTTATTTTTGCCTGTCCTAGAATTTGCAGTGGAAAAGGAAAACAGACTGGAAATGAGGTTACTGCACGTTTTCTCTCTCTCTCCTACTGCTTACTAAGCTGTGCCATTCCTCCAGTTGAGCTGAACCCACACCTGCAATTTCAGCCTTTTTTCCTCCTACTTTTGACTCACTCCTCAAGCCTCTTCTCTTGTATCCATTTCTTTCTCTACATTAGAATGCAAATATTTATTCCAAGAGAAAGCCAGAAAACATAATAATCATTCCACATTCTTCCTTCCCACTCTCTCTTCCTTACAGCTCTCCCTTCTTCCTCATACCATAGATACGAAACTGTCTCACTCTCCACTTGCCTCACTCACATCACCCCATACTTCACATCACCTTTCTCCTCATGCTCTGATGGAACAGCAGGACAGGCAGTCTTTCCTATATTTGGAAACCTACTTCTTACCCCTTGCTTCTCTAACTCCACTACATCTCTTTCTATTCTTCTTTCATCTCTAAACTCATTATGAACTGTTTGATAACAAATTACACATTTAACTAGTCTCTAAGTTCAGCCTGAATTCCCTTCAGCTGTCCCTTGCACTACACCGCAACTACTTCACTAAAACGTCTAAAAGCTTTTACTATTGCTATATCTTTGTTTGACTAAGTCATATATTTCCATCACCCATAACCCTCGTACGTTCCTCATAAAAATTAAATGCATTGCTCCTTTTAAAGCATTCATTCTCCTTTTCTTACTTTGGTAACTCTACCCTCTCCTGCTTCCCTTCCTCCCTGTACCAAACACTTCACAGGTTCCTGGGAGGTTCCTTCTTTCTCCTTTGTCTTCTAGTAGCTCCATTAAGCTGCATCTTTTGCACCTTCTCTTATGATCGGGAAATTCATCCACAAACTCTGCTCCTAAGGAGACAGGTCTCAAATACAGTAGATTTATGTCTAAACAAAAAAATCTCAGTCTATCTTTCTGACACCTCTTGTCACTGAGTAGCTGTCAGATTCAGCTCAATACAGCTAGAACAGAACTTACATCTCACCCTTCCCACCCTCTCTTCTCCACCCCCTCTCTTGATAACTGCGGACAGCATTATCATCCTGCGCATCATTCAGATATGAAATACTACGTCATCCTTGACAATGACTTCTCTCTTGATCCATTCATTCAGGCTACATCTATACCTAAATCATTCTCCTGTCTTGCATCCTTAGGACAAAGTCTTCCCTAAACATTCTCAGGGCTAAAGGGTTTCCTGGGCCGTCACCTCACATTAGATATTAAATTTTTCTTCTTTTTTTTCCTTGACAAATGTTCTCCTGCTTGTTTATGCTGTTTCAAAAGTTCTTTCTTCTATATTGTCATACTGATCTGCCATTATTCTCTCTGCAACCAAAAATCCTCCATTCCAGCTTTAAACACTAGGAATGACTCGTCTTTGCTTTCCAGGCTCTTCTGGCATACCTAGCATACTCTGTCCACATCCTACTTGCTATCACACCATTTGCTCACATTTCTAGTTGGCTCACAATGTCAGTATCCATTTACTAAGCTTTTAACAACCAATCTGTATTTTCACTCAGGCCAGCTTCCACACTTGAGTAAGGATATCTTCCATTCTCTTGCAAAACTACTTCACTGCCTTTTGAACACCACCTTAAAGCTTTCCTTGCCAGTTCTAAGAAAGCCACTTTAGTTTAGGCCAAAGTCTACCACCTATCATGTTGAGCAACTAAGTGCTTTTGTTTGTCAATATTAAAACTCCTGCTCTGTCATATGTTAAAAAGTTAGCTCTGCAGCACAACGATTTCACAACACACATGCACACACCCTTCCTGCACACAGTAGCATCTAGTCTCTGATGGGCTGCTAGCCATTCAGATCATGCAAATAATAACACTGCCTCCCTAATCACAGCAGTAACAGACGAATTACTTATATTCATCCAGATCATTGTCCTCTGACTGTCTCCATTATCAGCCCCAAACAAACAAGGCTTTGGCTCTCTCAGTGGCTGTTGTGGTGGCATGGGTCCAACAAACTTTTCAGATTTAAATCATCAGAAGCGTCCTCTCTCAATGAGACAGGACTAAGAGCAGCTTAAAAAAATAACTGCATATGCCAACTACCACCTGATAATCTATTTAATCTGGACAATCTCAAGTGGCCAGCCGAAAGGCCACCTGAGGACAGAATACCTGTCAGAGATTCAAAGATGAATGCACGTGATGATTTACATTTGTGCAAACCTCTGCTTCCATTCTGACCAAATCAGCTCAGAACAATGACAAGCTGAAGTCGCCTTATTCTGATACTGGAGAAATCCAATCCCATCCTGTTTTGTCTGGACAGAAAAGACACTTTTGGTCCAACAAACCTGTCAACAATTATTATGTGTATGATGTTAGCAGTGTTCAATCCAAATATAACTATAAATTCCCAGTCTTCTGCCTGCCCCCCTATGTTTAGACCCCTACAGCAGAAACAGGAAGGGAAAGAATGGTCAGAAAATATCAAACACTCTATATTAGAATAAAACCAAAAAAAAATTAAGAACACAGAATCAAACCTCATAGCTCATGCCCTTTGCCAGTCATTCTTATGTTTTGATGTTACTTCATCAGCCACCCTTCTGCCTCTTCTGCTGAACACCTGCTCCAAGGGAACAGAAAGGGAAGCAAAAGGAAGTCCAAACCCCCTGTGTACTGCACACCACAGTGTCACAACACAACTGCTTCCGCTTTACAGATGATTCAGGAGGGGCCTGGTGATTAGTGAAACTGCACTAGATGTACACTGGTACCAGCAGTTGTGCAGAACCTACAGCATTTGTCTTCAACTTCACTACTGCTCCTGGCTGATGCTCTTGCTGACCTGGGAAAATTCCACTTCTTTTTTTGCCAAACACTGCACATTTTATAAATACATGCACACAGAAACCAAAAAACAGGAAGACCAAATAATTCTAGATTATAATGTCAAGAACACAGATAAATAGGAAGATGGGTTGGGCTTAAGGGCTATATTATTAACATAGCTTAGTAAAATATGAAAGGAAATTTGCTGAATAACAAACACAACATTTCCGAAGTAAGGAAGACATCCCTATTTCTACTGAGCACAATACCAAAAGCAGTCAGAAAGCCCGCTTCTCTAGCGCCATCAGTGGCTTTAAAGCACACCTTTTAATAAACCATACAATTCATGACAAAACTACTCCCTTAAAATTATCAACATTCAACCATATAAAGGGACACAAAGAGGAAAGAGAGAAATGATGCATGCAGTGGTCCGTTTTCCTTTGCCCCACATCAGTCTTAAGTAACACGCTGTATTCCATCTCCAATTTGAGTCAGCTAAGAGAGCTGCACAGCACAATAAAAAATTGGATCATTTTACCCACATAGCAACTATCTTTCTCATCCAGCAAGAGAACCATCTTGCTATAGAATTACTAAGAGACCTCTGTCAAACACCCTGACTGCATCACAGCAGCATTCACCACAGGTTTTTTTTGCATACAAATAACCTAAAGACACAAGCTTCACCGGGAATCCTGCACCACTAACACCACTAACTCCTGAATCAGCTTTTTCAAGGACAAGCTGAAGAACTTCTGCACCAAGTTCCTAGCTATTGAAAATCTTTCTTGCTAGTCATTCCAAAACTACTCTTAATAACACATGGTCATGTCATTCAGGTGACTTTATGGTGGAGTTAACTGTTTAAGAAATACTCATATCTACATACTATTTTTACTAAAGGTGAACCTTTTTAGTAATACATGCAGGGTTATAAATCTAAACTTTCACTGGGACTACCAGAAACTTACACTTTCTGCCTACAGGACTCCTGTGATCCACAACTTAAACAAAATGTGATTTGAAACATGTTTTCTATAGGACTTCCCACTGATTCCATTTCATACACATCAGCCTTGGTTAAATGGCTAAAAATTTTGCCCCAAAGATAATACAGAACCGGACAATGTCCTAATTTTTATTAACTAGAACAAAATGCCTATTTCAAGGAAATTACTCTGTTTCACAGTGAAAATGGTTCAACACTTGTGTAGTCTTCTTTGAAATGTGGAAACCTATATTTAGTCTATAAACTATTAACCACGTATGGAGGCAGATCAACAAGAACACACACGTTTTTATATCTCAATCAAAAACAGATAAAAGAAGTTATTTCACATTCTGTGGTGACAACAGGGTACACTCTAGTACACATGTCATTTCCCATTTCCTTCTTTCTCAAGTCCAGTTATAAATTGCAACAAGTAGAAGCAATGTCAGAGACAGATCCTTAGTGACAGTGCTGTCAGTTGACAGAAAATCACATGTCGTTTCCCCACCAGTGATCAAACAAGCTACCTTAAGCTACAGGAGATCTAACCTCTTCAGAATAACTGTTGCACAAGTACTAGGAGAAACATTACCGAACTCCAGCAAGATATGTGCCATCTAACAAACCCAGAATCTTTAACAAAATAATTTCTAGAACAGGTTCAGATACATATTTTAAAATCCTACCAAAATCCTGACTTAAAACACAGAATGTCTGATCAGAGAGCCTTACAATGACTCCACTCTTTTTATCCAGTGTGTGGGCTGATGAACTAAAGGACAGGTTTCAGAAAATAACTATGTAACTATGAGGATAAACTACAATTCTGACTAAATTTCTGGGCACTATCATACATAATGTTTCATTCTTCCTCTGTTACCATTTCTTGAGACACATTAAATGAGGTGACAGCCACAACCATGAGCCACGCCACCCCCTGCAGAAGCTGTCCATGGGAAAAAAAATAAAACTATGGAAGTCAGATATCATATACTGAACTGATCGGGTATTTGAACACCAGAATCCAGTCCCACTGTCATTTCTCATCCTAAAGAAAAACCCAGTGGGGACCTTTGCTCACTATTCTTATTCCCAGCATAAAGATAAGAATGGTAAGAAAAAGTTTCACTTGCTAATAACCACAGTTTTGTATGCTGCTAATTCTCAGTTCTTTCACTAACCAAGCTCCACCTGAATATTACATCTGTTTAAGAACCAGTATCTCTGGAAGACCTTATTAGCTTACAGGGAAGAGAAAGAAAACTATACACCATTCACCTCCCTCTTTTGCCCACTGAAAAACCAAAGTCAAAACCAACCCCAAATCACCAATCAACGTGGTCTAAATTCAAAAACCTCACTTCTTTCTTCTGGGGTATGTGCTCAAAACTTCATTATAATTTTCTTTCCCTCTCAGACTTTTCAAACATTCCCTACCACCACAAAAAGGTGGAGATGAAGGCAGCTAAATAAAAACAAGAATGCTTTATCCTTAAGTTTTTAGTTAGTATGTTTTTAAAGGAGACAAACAGCACCATCAGCAAACCACTAGTAAACAACAAAATAAATAAGAATCAAAAAAAAAGACCAGCTTCAATTCCTATGCTTGTGTTAACCAGCTGGTTTTGCCTTCTCTTCTTTTACAATCTCCTCATAAATAATCTTCGTTCTCTTCCTCTGGCTTTTCATAAGTAAAATGTTACAAGCTACATCCTTTATTTTTTCCCTATAAAGTGCTCCCTACCATCACCCAATCTCCTTAGCTTCTTATTTTTCCATGAAAAATGATAAAATCAAGTTATTCTTCTGAAGAATAAAAAAAATAATTCTGAAAGCAAAACTAATCAGTATCCCTTTAATTTTGTTCTGACAGTGCCAATGGATTTACCAAAAAGCTTTCCATCAGATAGTTACATGGGAAGTCAAAAATAGGAAAAACATACTGTAAACAACTATCCAGTTTGCTTGTGTAATCGTCAAGTAAAATGGTAAAGTCTGGGGCTGCACAATGATAGAAAATCTCTAATTTTAACACAATATTAGAAAAACAGAATAGATCATCTAAGACAAAATACACACACCATCAGATTGAAACCTCAATAATACAAACCCACTGAACTGAGAAAATGAAGTTGATTATGACACCAAGTACCCAGATACAGATCTAAATCCCATGTTGTGTTTAACCCTGCTGTAGTCCACGAAGATACACAGGATATCTTTTGCTCCTTTACAGTCCATGCATACCTAGAAACACGACACTTAATGCTTGCACATTTACTAAAGTGATTACTAACAGGTTCTGTATGGAAAACCAAAAAAAATAACATTCTTCTATTATTTTCTTGAATATTGCATAGAGCAAAACATATGCCTCTAAAATTAATCTAAACAACTTACAGGTTATGACTGATAATAAAAGATCACTGTATCTCCCAGGCATACAACTACTGTGACTTTTTACAGGACACAAACTGTCAAATACATACAGAGTCCTTTTACTATGCCTGCTATCTAGAACGAAATCTTCATTCTTCAGACACACCATTCAACTTTCAAAATTCAATCTAAACCCCAAATGCTGGTCCAATTCTGATAACCCCTCTTAGCTAAGACGGTTGGTTGGTAGTGATTTGTCAGATAAGTTACACAATGCTGGTTCTGTTTCCTGATTAGATAAGCAAATAAGTGTGTTGAGTTTTGGTTTGTTTTTTTTTTCCCCTAGCACAAACATTTCTGCATAATTTTTTTCACTTTCTGTGAACACTTACAACTTGGTAATCTCCTCTCCACAAACCTACAAGCCAGTAAAAGTCCACCATGGCCATACTGCATTTGCTAAAGGATACATAAACCAAGTATTGGCATGAAAAAGCAATTCCATCTACAAAACTGAACAAATGTTCAGGAAATTTCTCTCCACTGTGCTGCCTACATATACACTGCAGAATAAAGGAAAGCAGTGAGCAATATTTCTATGTTTTTACTTCTGCCCAAAGGAGGGGGCACAGGGGGCACATGGCCTCGGTACATCCTTTGCATTATAGAAAGGATGAGCACTGCCAGACTGCAACCCTTTTGCCCAGGGATGTGCTAAGTATCAACCCCTTTGTCAGGCAGAGATTTCACAGGGTTCCTCCCCACCACCACTGGTAATACTGCCTCCCAGGCCCCCACCTGGGTAAGAGGGAGAAAGAGCAGCCCACCACTCTAAACATCCACAGTACACAACCAGAAAGGAGCCAGTGACAGGGGGATGAAGCATTTTTTGACACCAGACAAATTTTTTTCCTATGGATCCAAACTGAAACACCTTGTCACACTCTGGAGGGGACCACAGTTTCCCTACCCTTTCCCCCACTATGTTCTCCACGCACAGTTTCATTAGTCTAAAAAGGCTGCCTGCTTAACCACTCACAAGGGAATGGCCACATGAGTCTGGTCATACCAACTGAAGTTGACAAAATGCAGACAAATATTAGAAGAAGTAAAAGCACTGAGATCAGGTTTTATACTATCCTTCTCAAACAGGACACTAATTTTTGATATCTGAAGTCCTGTCCTTCCGTCATCCCCCCCTTACACAAATAAAGTCTGATTTTTGTAAGACACCTCTTACAATCTCCTGGCACCACAAATGCCATATGAAGACCTACTCAAATAGATAAGAAAGCAAAGAAAAATTCATTTGGTTTGGTGTTAAGACCTACCATGACCACAACCCTTGTCTATGAACAAAGCAGACAAAAGAAGTCACTATGTCACGCAACAGATGTGTACAAGATCAGAACAAGTGCCCCAGAATTTCTGCAAGCCCACGAGCTATGTTTTCTGCAGACCAATCTAACCCTGGAAATTCTTCCCACCTTTACTAGTAAGGATAGTGAGGCTCCAGGAAGATTTACAGTGGGCATTCAGAGACATGGATGGGTGTGGTGAAAACACCTGTATTAACACACTGCTGAAGTGAATACAGTAGAAATATTTCAACACATACTATTTCTTCAAACTTCTTGAAAGTCCTTTCTAAGTGATCCAAAACAAGTTACTATTTGGAAGCAATAAAATTCCTAAAGCTTTTTATTTTCTAAATATAAGTTTTGTTTCTTTAAACTGTGTAACAGTGCAAATACTATGAAAGCTAATAAGTGCTTCACACCTCTCACTATCACAATGTCAGCAATGACATTACACTTAGATTGGAAATAATTTTTCTGGATACTGAGTTTAAATAGAGCTCCTTTGATGAAGCCTATAACCTCCCTAAAACCAAACAATGACAGAGTAGAGCTGATAATCTATACTGAATTGTTCTAAGAAACAATTTGCATATTATGTATGACTAAGGAGCAGGGATGCGTTTCAATCTTTATGTCTCAAGTAAGCTTATAGTAACAATTTGCGTTCAAGGACTTCTAGGCAGAAAACATTTTATCTCAAAAAATTAAGGTCTTATGAAGGCCAAGCTCAAGTAGGGAAATTTTTGTTTGATTACTTTTGAATCAAACATACACTCAACATTACTGGTAGATGTACAAACTGTTTGAGCCCGGAACTTTTTAGCCATACTATATTACATGAAAATCCAATCTGCCTGTAACTTGCTTTTGGGTCGGCAAAACAGATACGTTCAGGCATGTAAAAATCAAGACAGGAATACAACCAAGCTTGGCATCTCTATAAAGGTCTTTGAAAAGGGAGGTTTTATGATATTTTAAATAATTTTATTTAATGTGTACTCCACACAATAGTTTATCACACAACTCTATATTATTAGTTCATTCTTTTTTCAAAAGCTTGTTTAGAAAACACAAGATGTCTTTTAGCTACCAAGATGCTCAAAATTGAATGCACTTGTAATGACAACTATAGCATAACAAGAAACTTTGCATCATTTCAGAATATATGAGGTGGCATTACAGGTAATAGCGGGATTTCTCTCAGCATCACTTAAGTCACACTGAAGTTTTACTATGATGGGATCATTCATTACAAACTGACTTCACAAGAAGTATTTCTCGTGACAGAAAGGTTGTATATGTATACTGCTTTCTTAATGGAACAGAAACAGAAAGCTACATGAAAACATGTCCCAAACCATTTCACTAGTTGCATGAGGTTTTACCTCAGCATGTTAACAGCGCATGTCACATAATGTGTAGATTTGATTTGCCCACGCTCCCCATTCAAGTCTCTCCTCTCAACTGACAGAACTGTGTCAGGCATGACATATTAGCAAATATCATTAGCCTGGAATTTGCCTGTTCATACTTACGGTACCAGAAAACCTTATGATCAGAAAAGCAAATGACCAGTATTTGGTTTTGCATAATAAGGCTTAGCCTAACATACGATAAGATGCTGGCTGCTCAGTTGACTGTAAGTCACTCAGCCACGAGGATGAAAGAATAAAATGGGACTTGAGCTAAAGTGGATGAACCCAAAGATGGTAACTGTTTGTGAGTGAAAATGTTTTTCACTAGTCACTAATAATATAACATTTAAAGTTGATGCACAGGTTTATATGGTCATCCCCACAGAGAAGTAAACGAAACATTGCATCAAGGGGCAGGGTCCTCGAAAAAAATCCAACATGGCCACTGAGGTGCAGTTGTCTTTTGACTTAAAATTGCCTTATCTTTTACCACATCTCTCAGTTGTATGCATACACCTGTTATACTTCAAAAGAAGTTGACACGGTGACAGTCATCTGCGTGTATCCAACCCTGAAACATTCTTCATGACAGAGATACCCATATGCTATTAAACTACCCTGTCAAGGCCAAACCACAGTCATCCACAGCCACCAAGAGACAGACAGGTAGAGAGGTGTGCCAGCACTATCCACTTACCTTCTTTATTAAGCCTCATAACCTCCCTGCTTTTTCCACCCTCCTTTCCAGTCTCTTCTAGATCTACACCTGCAGAAGAGAAGCAGAGTCAGGAAGCGGCGAGGGCCCAGAGGTGTGCATTTATTGTTTGGCGGGGGGGGGGAGGAGGAGAGGTGAGGAGGTGAGCAGTGTTTCTATTTGCAACAGCAAAGGCACAATGGTCGGAGCATCTGCCAGGGAGCGGAACCGCCGGGCCCCCGCGGCAGCACCCTCCAGCCCCCACCCCCCGCAGCATCCTCCGGCCCCTCCGCGCATCCTCCCCCTCGCCCCCTTCCCCCACCGCGGCGCCGGCCCAGCGGCGGATCCCGCGCCGCGGGGCAGCGGCGCGGCACGGCACGGCACGGCGCGGCTCGGCACGGCCTGCTCCCTATCAGATCGGGCTCCCCGCAGCACAGCGCGCATGCCCGCGTGCCCCGCGCCTGCGCGCCGCGCCCCGCGACGCCGCCGGCAGCCGGGCCTGCCGCCCGCCCCGAGGGGGCCGCCGGACGCGGGTCTCTTCCGCGCCCAGCGCTGCCCCTCCGCGCCCCTGCGCAGCTCCTCCGCCCGGCGCGGCTTTGCCCGGCCCGGCCCGGCCCGGCCCGGCCCGGCGGAGCGGAGCGGGGCCAGCTGCCGAAGAGCCTTGCCGGGAAGGCAGCCGCTGGCGTTGCGCGCCCCGGGGTTACGCGCCCCGTGTCTCGCAGCGCCCCGCGTCTCGCAGCGCCCCGCAGTAAGTCCGTGGGTCGCGCCCTCGGTATTTGCGGCACGACCCCCGCGGCCCAGCGCGGCCCCGGGTGGCGGTGTCGGGGCTCCCGGTCTTCCCGACTTCTTCCAGCTGCCCTCCTGTGGATCACCTATAACCACAGCCACAGCCATTTTGTTGTCCAAATACTACCTGATCTGCGTTTAAACACAGGCTTCGTCTGTTTGCAAATGGGCTTTTCGTTGTTTTGATGTCTTAGGCTACTGTACGGCAGCTCTGAACTCGCAGGTCCCACTCCTCTCAAATAATACGGAGGTTTTCGTCTCGCTGTGTGTAACCCACAGGATTTACATTCTTTTAATTTTAGGACTGTGTAAGTTTTGGTTAATTTTTTCTTCATTTAGGTAAGGGTAGAAAATAACACTACTGGGAAAATTTTTGTCCTCAATATACCTGATGTGGGTAAGGAGTTACGGCATAAACCTATTGCTCCAGCTCACACCTGTTAAGCCAAGCATACCAAAGCCAAAACAGTGGTGAAGGACTTAGTTTCATTTAAGCAGCCTCACAGACTCTGCTCACAGCATCTTTCTTACAGCTGTGCAGCCCCAGCAGAAGAACTGATGACTGAAGCTCATGGTTCTGTGGTTGCGGGTGTGGGTTTTTCACTGTCCCTTCCTTGTCCTATGCCTCTTCCCAGCCACTCCGTTAAGACCCTCTGTCACCATTCACTTTTTGCTGGTTCATACCAGACAGCACTGAAGCAAAGCATGAAATCAATCTAAACTTGAAGATCTACTCAAGGGTTGGAGTGGTGTCCAGAGGGGCAGGACCGGCACTGCTGAAGTTGGCACTGCTGAAGTAGCACTGTTGAAGTAGCGCTGTTGCCTGCAGAAAGGTACATGGCACTACAGTCTACCATGGATTTAAGAAATTTCTTACTGTTTCATTAAGACAGGGGTCTTTACAGTGCTAAAATTAATAAATGTTTGGAGCAAAGGCCAAACAGCCTTTGCCTTAGATACATTGTTGACAGATGCAGTATTAAATACAGATAGCATTCACACCACCTCTTCCAAAAAGTAGGTAGATTATACAAATCTTACCCTTCAGGCCTAAAAGCTTAGATACTGTATGGCAGGGCCAAAGTGCCTCCAGTTGTGTGACATTAGCTACAAGAAACTAAGGAACACAATTAAAACAATCAAAGAAGCAGAAAGCTCACCAAAATATGCTTTCAAAGAGAACAAGTCAATCACAGCAGCCTTATTGGCAATCAGTGTGAAGCAGCCGTAAGTTGTATGGCCTTAGATATATTATACATGGAATTTCCAGAAGCAGGAAGGGTGGTCATGATACAACACAAAGCCCTGGCTAGACCTGTTGTGGAATATTAAGTACAATTCTAGCCACTAGTTTAAATTAATCTTCCTGCAAAAAAGTGTGGAAAGGATCGTCAGGATGGTCAGAGGAGGTAAAGTCTGTCACATGAGAAGAGCTTGGCTTAGTCTAGTGAAATTTAGCTGGGAACGAATATGAATGATGTTTTTAATTATAAGGAAACATAATGAGGAAAAAGAAGAATAGACTTAAACTGCTTATGTTGAGGTTGAAAACCCTGCTCACTACACATAAAACTTTCTGGTGAGGAATAGCAAGATGGAGTTCCTTGGGAGAAATAATAAATGACATGATGCTAATAGTCAACCACGTTTGGCGCTTGTGCTCATATCCACCACAAGGTAGTCTTGACAGTGGCCAAATAGTCATGTAATTAAAGTTACACTGCACAGCTTACACCATAACAATTTCGTGATCACCCAAGACATGCATCTGGAGAACAGGTACAAAAGAAAGGCATGTGAGAACCCAGGAAAGCCCTATCAGTGAAAACCGACGTAAGATTTCAGGGAAGTATGTATACATCGAACTAGATTAAATACTGCCACAGGATACACAAGCAGTAAAGCAATTCCTGATCACACAACTGAGAAAAAAGGGGCGGGAGAAACTATTTAATACAAGCTGCCACATACCAAGCAAAAAAAAAAGTGAAGAAACTTTCCAACTTTAACACATGGCACTAATCTACATGCTGCTTCCCATGACACACTGCAGAACTACAGTCTAGGCTCTAACAGAAACAGACCATATGAAGGAAAATTAGCATAAAATCAAAGATGCAAGATGTACCAATTCCTTCTTAAAAAGAAACAATCCAGTGATTTACAGTTTGAGAGAAAGGTTTCCAAGGCCCTCCCGAAGGAATTCCTCCTCCCTACCATATGTATGCACGAACAACATTATCATTAAACAAATGCTTCCACAATCACAGAATCATAGAATCATTTAGGTTGGAAAAGATCTTTGAGTCCAACCATTAACCCAGCACTGACAAGTCCACCACTAAACCACATCCCTAAGTGCCACATCTACACATGCACCCCACTTTCCAATAATCAGCATCTTTTGTTTGAAAAGTGCATGTTCTGCTTTGATTGCATCTGTGCTACCTCTGTGATATGCTCTAAGGAATGAACCCCATCCCTGAGTGAAGTAGGAAGAGAGCCCATCTGACATTTTGGAAGTTCTTCCCATGGTCAGGAATGTATGTAGTTCTCTCTTGTGAGTGTGAGCTCAGGCTGCAGCTTTATGGTAGCAGTGGCATTCAAATAGTTTCTTCTTCTCTTTTCCTGGCATCTGCTTTCACAGAATTTGTAGAAAGACAGTTCTACTTAAGACTTTTACTCCTCTTTCAATTTTGGTTTTATTAATCAATGGATGCAAAAGTTATGGATGGAGAGGAAAAAAGGAAGGAAAAGGCACAAACATGATCACGGAAGACTTATTTCCATAGGAAATGAGTAAAAAATCTGCATGTGGAAGTATAGATTAAACATCCTCTGTTTCTTTTCCAGCTGCTCACCAATACAGAAATTTAATTCTTCTATGACCTTGAACAAGTCACTGTGCCATAGAAAAGTAATTAAGTTGGTCAGGAAAGGTACTTTCCCTCTCTGGTCCTTGTGGATCTTCTTTTATTTCAAATGCCAAGTAGAGGCTTCCTTTTATTATGTGGTCTTTCAGAATTTAGTATAGTGCAGCCTTCATCTTGGTTGCAGCTTCTAAATGCTACAGTTACCCAATCATAACATGGAATTAAAAAGAAAACTGTAAGCAAATTAAGGCGTTTAATTAATAAGCAGCAAAATACAGATGAAACTCTAATCTTTTAAATCCATATATTAATGTTTTTTTAATAAGATAATCTCCAAATGCAAACTTTCCGCTAAGTAACCAGGAGATAAAAAATCATATGTTCTTATATCTACTTATTAGAGTTATAGATAAAGACTTGGGCTTTATAAAAGCACAGCAAAAGTTACGACATCCAAAGCTAGCTGCGTATCAATATTTGGCTTATGTGGAGATCACTCTGACATTTATGTAATTATCAGGATCTAAATGGAAAGAGATAAGAAACCAAAACAGCAGTTCTCACATGTGGCTATCAGGAATTTCAGATGTAGTCACCATGTACAAAGAAATAATGACATGATTCCATTTCAACTCCACTGTCACACACTGAGAAAATACCATGCGTTTGCTCAGGCATGTGTAGTCACAGCAACAGCTAGAATTTGTGACCCTCTGCTTTAAATCATGTATACCTGGCAAATCATGCACCAGATGGCTTTAAACTGTCTGCAAAAAACAGCTGTATAAGGCTTTAGTATCATAACAAGATGATAAACATATGATGTTCTTGTGACAAAGTCATTATGATTTAAGCAGTTTGTCAAGAAACTTGTTAGTACTTCTCAGGATCCTATTTTGCAATGGATCTACCACAACAGTGGTTTTATTTTATATAGCAGAAATTATTGTGAAGCAGACAGTTTTATGAACCCAGGTATCTACTTTGGTGGGAATGGAACGGTGAATGAATCGCAAGACTTTCTTAAAGGCAGTCAGTAATGGTGTTTGGATAAGAAAAGCACCAGCAAAGTAGCTGGGTGTCAGTCACAAAAGAACAGAAATGTCAATTCTCCTCCAGGATTTTGAGAAGTCTAAAACTAATTTATATGTTGACTTGTGTGCAAATTATTTTTATACTGAATTTTTACACTTTTGCTCATTTCAACCTGTAGATTATCTAACTCTAGTCTCACTTCCCACAGTGAATAAATGAACTTCCTATTTAATACTACAGCTGCACCTCAGGAGAAA
Source organism: Pezoporus wallicus (assembly GCF_028554395.1). Lineage (NCBI taxonomy): Eukaryota > Metazoa > Chordata > Aves > Psittaciformes > Psittacidae > Pezoporus > Pezoporus wallicus. Next base: position 1,423,596 of record NW_026640165.1, read on the forward strand.
AGATACCAGAGAAGTTTGTATTGAGAAGATGCAAAACCCAACAGATAGATAGTCCTGCCTTTCACTGACGAAACTGATTCTGAAACTATTTGGTTTTTTAATAGTGTAGCATCCTAGTCTGCCCTGTGATAATTAGAGTAGGTAAATTAATTAAACAAAGCAGATACTTAAGAAGTTCTATAGGTTTCTGCAAAAAAAAGATGCATACAGGATGGCCATTAAAACAACTTGATACTTAGCAAGCCAAATGTAAAAACCACTATGAGCCAGTCTTCCTAGAGTCATTCTGGCCAGAAGTGCAGTCCCTGTAGTATTTCTGGTTTCTTTGTAGTTTCAGAAGGTGTCTCAAACACCATGTGAGTGCCATCATATAAGACTTGAGCTAGAAAACTGTATAAAATAGACACAGCAGAGAAATCTATTTTTAATGTCCTCTGAAATAACACAAGAAAAAAAAAATCCAGATTAAGCTTTTGGTTCCATCTTAGCCAAAAAAGCCAGCACTGAAAAAAGAAACATGGAAACAGTCAGAAAAACGGAGAACTGAAAAAGAAATTCTGAGCAAGATAGTCTTGTATCCCAGCAAAAAACCATGTTTCTCAAGCAAGTGTTGCGAATTGATTCACACAAAACAATGCTTGAAGCACTACAGCAGCACTAATCAGATGAAATGGGAAATCTAGAGTGAGGTATACCACTCGGATATATGAACAGAACATTCAGAATAAGATAACTTACTACAGTGAACTCTGAAAAACTTAAAGAAAAAATGCTACCAAAAAAAGGCCATGCACTAGAGGCTAATGAACATCAACATGAACTAGTCACAACAGTGACTACACATTTCAAATCCAAGAGTTCCGCAAGCACTGTGAAAAAATAAATTGCACATCCTTCAGTTCCAGTGTCTAAAACAATGTTCTAAACAATTTTGCGAAGTATTGGTTGCAGTCTAAATGCATTAACATAGCACTGTACATCAGCTAATTTATCCTGCTTTTAAGAGGCTAATTTGTCTTATCTACAATGTTACCGTAGCTGGAGTCTTTCTGACACCAAAGCTAGTAATGGTAACTATCAGTGTATCACAGGACTGCTTTGTACAGTGCAGATAGGCATTTTCACTGGATGTGAGGACTTACCAATTGCTTGTGAGAAGCAAAGCAGTTTCGTTTTTTTCTGCAAAAGTTTCAGGTTTCAGCTGGGAGCCTCTGAGAGTTCAGTTCAGATCCATCTTCCTTTCCAATATTTTCTTTCTTTCAAGAATGTTCCCTATGTCCTGACCTCCAACAAACACCTGAACATCCAGTCTCTGTGTTGTGGTACAACATGTATGAAATTTGGATCTCAAACTCACTTCTTAAAACACACTACCCAAGGTCTCTGATCTAACACTTCATCAGATGGACTTGATGCAACAAACTGAGCATTAGGCCAGGTCAGAGTGTGGATTCTTATCAATGTGGCTATTTGGGAAGACCCGAATGATAGGTGAAAGAATACTTGACAGGCTAAAAGTCAATTTCCCTTTATTGACAGGTACTTTGGAAAGATCGCAGTATGCACATCACAAAATCTGTGTTTCTTACTGCTTATTAAAATTGTTAAGCATATCTAGCACTGGTGCAGTGAATCACTTGTATTTTACTTATTAAATATTTATCTGTTTTGTTTTATTTGAAACATTTTTTGGTAAATAGCAGCAGCAATAATATTTTTGAAGACCATATCCAGAGTCTAGAGGAAGGCTCTTAACCATCCGGCTGGGACAGAAAGAAAAAAACCTGTATGATTTCCCTGCAGTTTTGAAAGACATGGTAAAGTTCTTTAGATTTTGAGACATAAAACCACTTAGGGGTGGAGTTATCTTGCCTCAGTATAAAGTCTGTGTTCAAACAGCAAGCTGCTCTCCTAAGCTTTGCTCTCTCACAGTGCCCGGGTGAGTAACAAAACCCACAAAACATGGGTCCCCAAAGATCTTCATGCATTTCTCGTGAGGTAGGCATAGAAATATGCTTTCATAAAATATTAAGTTTGCCCTACTGAATAATGTATATTATAACTTTCTGTTCACCAGCCACGTTTGTCTGTGTTGGCAGCACACAACAGCAACTTACTGCATCTCCCTCACTGCATCGTAACCAATTTTCTGCTGTTCCTTCTCAAAGTATATGCCATATTTCTCTTGTTTGTATCACTTTCTCCCAAACATTTCCCTTTTCTGAATTCTCTTCCCTCTGTCATTTTAACTAGTACACTGCAGGGTAGGTTTCCATCTCCTGCCACGTCACTCCACTGAAGCACCATCTTGGGGCGTTTTTTGCTCCCAGTCTCTCTCACTCACCACCCTCCCCTTGGGCCCAGCTGCCTCACCAGACACCACTATGTCTTTTAATGTTGCTTTTGCTTTTTATCCTGTCTTGCTTTTTATCTTGTCTCCCCCGTGGAGGACAGGGGTCTCCCGTACATCTCTCCCAGTCCTTAGTCATCTCTCCATCTCCCACCAGTGAGCTGCCTCTCCTCGCAAAGCTGTTTGGTTTTGCCCTCTTCTCCTCTCTAAATGCTTCCTCACCTGCATGGGGGGGGGGAGCCCCCCTTTCCTTTTCTCCTCCTCTTGGCAGCCAGCTCTCCTCTGCCCTTCCCTGGGAAATCAGCAGTCCTTCCCAGCCTTGTCCTGGCCCTTACTGGAGGCCCCTTTCCTTCAGTGCACAGCCTGCCCTCCTCTCCTGCCATTTTCCACAAGTGCTGGTGAACTCTCTCCCAGCAGCCCACTGATCCCCAGTGTAAAGGGGCACTCATCCTGGCAGGGATACACAGCGTCCGAGAGTGGGCTGAGGGAAGGCACTCCAAGGGCTGCCAGAACAGTAAAATAAGGATTTCATCCTGAGTGGGCTGTCCCTCAGTGTTTGGGAGACACTCAAATTTACTTCAGCTTGGCTTTGAAAGACAAGGGGTTTGAGTGTGTCTTTGGTGGAGGTCATGTTTGGGCTCAGTCAATAGCAGAGAGGGCCCAGCCTGCTCGCATGGCTCCCTAAGCCTTTGCTGCTTCCAGATGCTGACTCAAATCACACCTTGCTTGAAGTTCTGAAATGTTATGACACTTGTTCTGGTATGTCCTATTTCCAGCTTGTACAGGAAGCAGACATGTTGAAATCATAGAAGAAAGCAAGCCTGTTTGTCTTGTATTTCTGGCTGAGGCTGGAAGTGGAGTGCCAGAAATCAATTGTGTCTCATCTATTGTACAAGGAAGTCTTTTGTAGCTCCTTGCATTGATGTGCTAAATTTGTGAGGAGCTTTGTCCTAGTAAGATTCCCACCCCAACCTGGAAGAGTCAAAGATAGTATCTTCTGATAAGCACTGCAAATTCTGACTCAGTCCAAATGGATCTCAAAGGCCTTAGCAGGAATAGTGAGTGACATGCCTGATGAGTAAAGGCACCTGAAGTGGAAAATATGTTTGATATTTAAGCATTGGCTTACATACAGTGAGAGGTTGTGTCATAGATGTTTTGATACCATCATCATTCAAAACATCTCGCAGACGACTCAATACTTCTATCATCTTCACTGGACGTTTTACACAGGCAGTACAGTTGCAGAGACCAGATGTGGATGGACCTCAGTTATGGTCTCACAGGTCTAATGATTTTTTGAATTAAATCCTCTTCATGATATAATTATGTTGCCCTTTGATAGTCTGTTTATTGGAAACCTATGGTTTGACGAGTGTTCCTAAGGCACTATGACCTTCAGGCAGGCAAAGAATTAGCACACAATACTAATGATACTTGGGTTAAATGGAAAAGCTAGTCAAGAAGAGAAAATAAAAGTTGGAACTTTTATAAAAATATCCCATGTTGCCTGTGAAGGGTGCAAGTTTCTGAAGTGCCTGGGAGCTAAGATTGCAACTATGCAGGTTCTGATTAAGAAAATATTTGTACATCTCTACGGCCATCAAACATTTTATCTGGCTGATAACCTCCAGTGATGCAGCTCTGTGCATTGAATCAAGTTGTGTTTGTAGATGCTCAACGTGCGACATCTGATATATGCAAAAGCTACAAGACAGATGAAAAGCCAACAATACCCATATACCCATTTAGGGGAAAAAAACCCAAACCAACAGCTAAAAATCATTGTCAAATTAACATTTGAATATTTTGTAGTTCAACTTCAGATGCCTGTTCAATGCAAGATTATAGCCAGAATGGGCTGTTGTTTTCCAAACCTTTTAATTGACAGATAAAAAAGCAACTTTACAAGACAGCAGATATCTGTGGATTCCACTGCCTGTGTTTAATTCTGATAATAACAATAATAATAACAGATCAATTAAAATATATTATCTGTCTAAGCATATTTTGTCTGTCAGTTCTCTGTGGCAAGAGGTGTCTTCTCTTTAAAAGAATGGTGTGAAGCCTTCTGTGACCTCGTGTGTCAGCATAATTAGGACAACTGATACAACTCAGTCATCAGTAGCATAAGCAGTGGTGTTTTTTTTTAATTGTATGTTCATGTCACAGTAGAGTTGGGCACTTCTAAATATTTCTAAAGTTGTTCTTCAACAATGGAGCAAAACTTATGCCTGCTCTTATAAAAAATACGAATATGAAGTTAGAGGCTGTATGGAAATAGTTATGGTGGTGAAAAGACCTAACAACAGTCCCTTGATAAACACAACATTTAATAGCAGTACAATATGAATTCCTTGAAATAGATTTCTAACCCATTGGATGGGTTAGAAATAGTCTTGTTTGGAGACCTTATGGGTGCCATGAACATGTGTCTCTTGGATTTGTAGAGGGAAAACTGAAAGAGCATCTCTAGGTCCTGGAATTGCTCATATGTGGGTGAATTCCTCCATTTATTCAGGGTTTAATACTTTTGCCGATGGAAATTTTTCCATCAGCTGACAAAACCCCCTCAGTCTGTCTTTGTCAATCTGAATTGTTATGTAGCCAACTGTTCTGTTCAGTTCTCACACTGCATTTGTGGTGTAAGAGTCTAAGAGCATGCTGTGTCAGCCATGGGATTATTGGTCCTAGATTTTGCAGAATTTCCCATACACACTTTTAAAATAACAGCAGATAATTATGAGAGTTGGCAGATACCACAGGCATAATTGTTTTCAGCAGTTACAATAGATGTTTTAAAAACATTTCCTTATTCAAACCTTTTCAGTTAGTTCAGGGCTGGTGAAATACAATCCTCCCTATTGTCCCTGGCCCTCCATGTATCCTCTGGGTACAGTAACCAGCAGGACCTCCCTCTTTCTCACTCTTTGCTTTTCACCTCCCTATGTCACCTTTTAGATCACAGCTCCAGGTAGTTTGCTGTGCTGCCTCTTGAATTTGCTGCCTTTACAGCTATCCAGCCTTTACAGGATTCTTCAGAAGAATCCTACATCAAAATAACTATGCCATCAAAACCGAACTGTGTCTGGAAAAATAGTTGAACTCATCAGCATTTTATTTCAAAAAGGAACATGGATAAGAAGTTCCATCGGGATCAAAATGTCATACGTTAATGTTGAAGGAACAATGGTGATGTCACTGTCATTTTACTTGCCTTTTCTCCTGTCCTCTCAAACTTGACCTGACCTGCACTTAAACAAGCAGAGATGTTGTACCCAGGACACACTGTAACTTGCTTCTCATGCTAAAAGAGCACAAATAGGCTGACCTCAGCACACAACAGAAATGGTTGGAGTGGCAAAAGGTAAATAATAGTACATGTGATCTTCAGCGATTCATTTGTGCCCATACCCTGCCTGCAGCACAAGTGGCCACACATCAGTGAGACGATAGAAGTCTTCTTTTGTTTTCTATGCATTAATTTTCCTGCTCTGTTTACCTAAGCAGAAGAAGTCATCTTAACAGTTGTTAGTGAGATAAGATACAGAACGTAATACATCTTCTAGTCCCCCAGGAAAGGCTTTTGGTAATTTTGGAATGAGTGTCTTATTCTCTCCAGCATACTCTGAATGTAAATTTGGAAAGAGGAATTTCTCCAAATAATTATAGATTAAATGCTGAATTCCAAATATATTTATTTTCTTTGCTTTTTTGTTGGTGTGCATTGCACACATGCTTTAAGAGATTTCTTTTCTGTGGTTGCTATGGTAAAAAGCTGTCCCCAGTCCTTTTACTTAAAACCCATGAACTGCAATTAAATGTTTAATGTTGTAACATACAACAGCTCTAGTAACACCTTAACAGCTTTGAGCATGAATCTCCATCATTTCAGCAGATGGTGATTTTTGGCATTCTGTGTTTTCAGTTTGTTCTTCTCCTTTATAATGCCTGCCATTACATCTTTTGACAAATGCTGCTGGACTAACTTAATTGCAATTTGAGTACACTGAAGCATTCCTCAGACCTTTTTGTATTTCTGTTAAAGATGACCAGTACATGAAAAAAAACAAGTTTGTATGTGTATCCCTGGCAGCAATTCTAAAAGCAGATTTTAAAGTACCTTAAAAATCTGCTTCTTCTCATCTGTAACCATAAAAATATAGTCTTGAAATATCCTTAGTATAATACAGGAGCCCTGCACCTCAGCAGAGAAGGAGACATAATTGATTTTCTCCTGAAGAAAGAACTACCCTGAATGTTTGTCAAGAGACTGAATTAAATGAGAGTTACCAAATTCAACTTGTTTTACCAAAGAGAGTTGCTCTTTATTATTATTTCTATAGAGCTGGAGGCTGAATTCTCTATGAATTTTGCTTATTGTTTTTGAAGATTTATGATTCATATAAATCCCTTTCAACATGGAGTATCAATCATATTTAGAAAACAAGTTGACTTTGTCCAGAAATTATCAAGAGCAAGATTGTCTGGTGAAACTTCTTCAGCTGCTTTCCCTTTTCCTCCCATATAATGTATTTGTATTCCATTTATTTTTTTTAGAAGTGGATTCTTTGGACTTAAAATTACGACTGTTCTTCATTTTGCTCCTTGAAGAGATTTTATGTACTAAGCAGGCAGGACACTTCAGATGTAATTCTGCAGTACAGGAAAAAGTAAATTTTTACTTTTTGGTACCTTCAGCAGCAGCATTAACATTTCTGCTTCTTTAGGAAAAGAAAACAGCAGAGAAAAAGGAAAAGAACAGTTTTCCCATAATCATAAGAAGATAATTTTGCAGTTTCAACTTTTAAAATATGAATGTCTCATTCACAGCTATTTCCTGGCTGACTCCAGGTTTCTATGATTATTATTTATTCGGTGCTGATAGTGTGCTTGACATTGTGCAAATATAGAAAGAGATATTCATGGGGACTATCTGCCAGGATTTCCTAGTTGTTAGTGGCAGTGTTAGCCTCTTTGAGCAAAAGCTTGAGGCTGTCTTTAAAAAGGAGATGTTTATCCATCCTGCCAACATGTAGCTTCATACATACGACCGTGGGAAACACTGCTCAAATGCACCCAGCAAGGCTTTGGAAGGATGGACCCAGTGGAATTTAATTTAATTAGGGCAGCAGCAGCGTGTGGTAGCTCTGACTGATCAATCCTTTAAGACCAGTAGTGATATTTTCAATAGCTGGAAATTTTTTAGGGAAAGGTAAGTGGGAAGAATCAATCCTCCTGATTTGGTACCTAAAGAATCAAAGAAGAACTCTTTGCCTGAATGCTACATGCTTTTAAAGTCCCGTGTCTTCTGTGAAGTCCATGAAGTCTTTTGTAAGTTATGTGTAGGACCCACCAGCAGCCACCATGCTTAATTCACCTGGACAGTGAGTAATGTTGGTGTCCCTCAAGTTGTTCATGCCGTTGACTGACATCTGCCACTGGTTTTGTTAGGAACATCTTCCAAATGGTAGCAGTGAAGGTTTTTGCAGGGACATATTTCCCAGGTTAGTGGCATTTGACATATACCCCCCCGCCCCTTCCCCCCCCAAAATAAAAAATCATAGTCTAAATGAGAGGATTGTTTGTCTCTTTATTAGAAAAGAGATGCCATCTTTGAATTTCCTCTCCAATGGAGCTGTTCTAATAGATGGCATCTTTAGTGACTGTTTCTTGACCTTTTACATGAAAGAGCAGACAATTTGCTGTTTTCTGTTTTGTAAATGAAGAATGCTTTCCTCATGATCATTTAAAAAAATAGCAAAACCTCCCAAATCCCACAAAAAAAAGAAAAAAAGAAAAAAATCCCAAACCCCTAAAAAAAACAAACCCCCAAAACCCCAAACCTAACTTGCAGTGAGGGAAAAGGCAGAATGCAAGTACTTGTCCTTGTTTTCTCCCTGGCTAGGATGAGCAGTTCATTATCTGGTCCTTTCAGACATCCCAGCAGAATGAATGGATGATGACAGTAAGCTTATCTCTTTGTCTGAGATGGTGATACTACCCATCCAAACACACATTCAGAGGCCTTTGTTAGAGCAACACAAGTCATATGTAGGAGTCAGTATCAGAAAACCCCATTTCCAGAAATGGACACATCTGCCACGTATTGTACAGAAGCAGCCAAACCAAAAAGACTCGTAGAAAAATAAACAAACCTCTGAGGGATTTGAAAGCTGAAGTCAAACGTATTGAGCTCAGTTCAGAACTGTGAAGAAAGTTAAAAAGGAATATATAAAATCTAATGTATAAATTACAATTCCTGTATTAGTCATAGTTATTATATTCTAAATTTTGTTTGGAAAAGAAAAGGGAATGCTCAGATTTCCTTGCCTCTCCACCTCCCAAAAAAAGACTTCTCTTTGCTTGCAAGTAATTTTTCACACTGAGCAAAATGTCTGGTTTAAACTCAGAGCAAAAGTTTAATTAATTCTCATTTTACAAATCCTCCACAATATTTATTCAAACGATTGGCAAATTCCAGGAAGTTCACCCATCCCTGAAAAAGAAGTTTTGTAAACAAATCTGGCAACAAATTTATTTTAACAGCAGCAACCTTACTAATCTGTCAAGATGTAGTTTGTTACTGACATTTGATTAAATTCTTTTTGCTTAAGAATGGGAAGTAATTTACTACAAACAAGCCATTTAGCTGGGACATGTTGGCTGCCCCTCTGATACTTCACAGAACATTTAATTCAGCAGAAAAAAGCTAATAGTAGGCTCAATTTCTGTATTCACAGAACAGCAACAACATCAAAGGTTTAAGGGTCTATAAAACCCATTTATGTTGTATCTTACAACCTGGAGCAGCATTACTACACATCCTCTGGACACAAATGAAGGGAGTGTTTTAGGTTGTGGTTCCACAGGAACTTTCTTGCCCAGACCCCCTGTTTCCTGGCCATTTCCTCCCGGCTGTTTCATCCACTCAGTTCTTACCCAGCATCAATTCATGGATCCAGCTCCCTTTGTGGCAACACTAACCATTGTGTGGGCATATTAGCCAGGGGTAGCCCAGGCTGAGGTGAAACAACTGAGTGGTCTGTACAGCTTAGGGTGGTTTTGTCAAGAAAAATGCTTGTGTCCAGAAAATGGTTTATGTAAGGAAATGGTCTCAGAGGTTTGCAAATTATCAATAAAATAAAATGGCTAAACCCCACTGTCTGCCATTACTGCCAGTTGAAACAAAAGATACATAGGTGCTGTTGTTAAACATCTATGGACGTTACCTTTGTCTGCGTTAAGACGGTCCATCCAAATGGGTTGCTGGGTGTGGGAATGTTTTGGGGTGTCCACTTCTTGATACTGAAAGGGATTTGGCATGTCATCTCACTGCTGCATAGGAAAACAGTTTGTGATTTTATGTCATAGCTTCATAAAGCCGCATGTGTCCTGAGGTAAAGGCTCAACTGGTACAAATGTCAGTAGAGCCATGACAGTCTGTACCAGCAGGTAAAATGTCCATCCTTCCTGCCACTTCCCCTGCTCCTTCAAACCTAAAAGGCTGATCCAGATCCCAGTGAAGTCAGTGGGAGCTTTCACTCTGTTCTGGATCCAGTTGTAGGCAAGTATGCAGCCTCTTAAGTACAGCAATTAAGAAATTGAGCTAATGTTAGTAATCCTTTCTTGCTTGCCTAGAACACCCAAACTGTCAGAGGTAGCCTTTATCTCAGGCAAAAGCCTGAGGAAAACAGCTGGGTTTATGTTGCATCTGAAAGGTCAGTCTTTGTCCCTGTGGACTAAAAGGTATGAGGGAATTCCAGGATTTGCTGCCAGCTTCTTGGTATTTATTTCTGGAAGCTGTTAGCTTAGATTTTTTTAGCTAATCTTAGTTATGGGGAACTGAGATGATAGAGTGAGGGTTTTAGAAAGTCACATTTCTAGATACTTTAAATGTGTTTATATAAAAATCTGCCGTCCTTGCTTTTCATGTTCCTTTTTAGATGGAATTTTAATTCAACTTTATCTATGGACACTCAGGACACTGCACATATTATATTTCTTTTCTAATACTCAGAATAAGGACTTTGCTAAGTGAACCTCCCTTTAAATACCCCTAAAAAAAACCTGGCAGAGTTTGACATCAGTAACTTTATACACTAGAATTTATTTTGAGACTTTTTGTTACCTAAATAATCCTCATTTGGGGAAGTTTGTGGTACTAATTTTTTGCAGCATATTTAAATCAGAGTAGAAAAGGAAAAATCCCCTGTAAGGATTTATATTTGAATATGTGAAGTAATGAATTTTAAAATATAAGGAAAAGAATTTAGCAGCCTCTTGCTTAATTGGGATTCATGCTATTTAAAATAAAATGGAGCAGTGGGTGTCTCAAATATTCTAACCCTTCTCAGGCTGAAAAATTATGTTCTTTTACATTATTGATTCTGATTCTGTCTGTGATTTAATCCTTTTCTTTACATGGTTAAGGAGTAGAAATAGTGGGAAAGTCACAACCACAGGCAATAACATGGCAATTAACTCAGAGGTACTGGTGGGACATTTAAGCAATTTTAAGTCAACACATATAAACATTAGGTTTCTGGCTTGAAAATCTGGGCATTGTTTACAGCTGGAAGATTTGGTTGCTTAAGTGATTTTGATTTTCAAATTGCATTTGAATATCAACCACTGGTTTGAATCTGCTCCAGATGGGCAGTGACTGAAAATTGTTATAATCTGGCACATATTTGGTAGCACAGATAAGTGAGTTGATGGCCTCATTAAAAGTATCTCAGACATATGCACTGATTAAAAAAACCCTCATCTCCAGCTCAGCAGAGTCTTGGCTGAGGGGAACTCAACTGCTCTGAACCCCTAAGGGGTCTTTCTGGCATGACAACAAGAGGAAGTTCATAATGCTGTTGCACACAGAGGTGAATATAAAATGTGTTATGGTCAGGCGTGCTGGCCTATTAGCAAATGCAATATGGTATGGGCCAGTGCTTGTTTCCATTGTAGTCAGTGGGAACTCCTGTGTGGGCATATGTGTCCCCTCACCTGAGTGAGAATCACACAACTGAGATCATGGACATTAGAAGTCTGGAAGTGGTATTTATTTTTCCACCAGCAGGTCATCAAAATTATTAGCTACCTGGTTAACAAATAGTACAGAAAGATAGGCACTAGGGGTTGAAGGAATTTGAACATCAGGGCTAGCCATCCCAAACCCCCTTTATTGTCACTGTGGAGAAACAGATATTTCAGAAGTACAGTGCTTCCCTTCTTAAAGGTGATGGTTAAAGTTGATCGCCCTGGTTGTGCCCCTTTGTTTCCAAAAGAAGTCTGGGGTGATTATATATCATTAATGTACACAGGTGGATGGTTTAGTTATTTCAAGGTAGGTAAGGCAAATCCCATACTCCACATCATCCTATCATTCTGACTGCTACTTGCTAAAGCACTCTGTGAGTACTTTGGTACTTTTTTCACCTCTGAACAACTGTGAACGGGGTCTCTCTTCCAAAGCACTATGACTCAGTTCCCACAACACACTGTCATTTTTTCAAGGAGAAAATGTACCATTTTTGATAACAAGCTTGGCAAAGACACTGACTAAAATGATGTCCCTGGCACAGAATGTCCCCTTTTTTTTAGTATGCTTTGTAACCATTGCCTACATGAATTAAATGGCTCTTTTCTGTTTAGACAGCTGGATTTCTGCGTGGCACTAGATGGCAATATTCCCTCAGCTCCAGCAATGGTCAGGGAGCCATACACAGCAAAGGGACATATTCTGACCTTGTTTCCTTGTTATCACCCATGTAGCTCTTATTATAACAGCCAGGTTTTATGTGACTGAGGTCAGTCTGGGCTGCAGGGTTTTTTTCTCTCTGTGCATTCACCCAGCATTTACAACTTTACAGTTCTCTGTCAAAACATTTGGTGGACAGTTTGCTTACTGTATGGGGTCTTCTGTGTCAGTAAGAAAACTCTTGTGGTCTCAGGCTGTTCCCTGGTGTTGATGTCCAAATCCACAGGCAAGAAGTATCTATATATGGAGTATTGCACTGGTTTCCTGCTGCCTTTTGCCTATTACTGTGGTTGGAGACTCATTCAGGTCATTACTCAGATAAAATGTTGTGTCATTTCTAAGTGGCTTATTTTTTTCACACGTTTGCTCTCAGATAAAATAAGCACAACATAAACTCAGCAACTGTAAAAAAAGGAATTCTGTGTCTGTATCCAGATGAATATGATCCTATCCCTGTGTCATATTTCTAAAGGCTTTCTCTAGTCACAGGTCTTACAGGCAGCAAGGAACAGAGCTAGCAATGACTATTGTGTCTTTCTCCTTCGTGTTTCTGTCCTCATGTCCTCACATAGCTGAGTAAATCGTGATACTACTGTGTTGGGTGTTGCTAAGCATGACAGTGGAGCAGAAACAAAAATGAAATGTCAAATCCTCAGGCGGTATCAAGCGGAGGATTTGATGTATCATTTGATGTATCTGATCCGTGGTCATGGTAGGACTAAGACTGCACCCTGTGGTTACCATCAGTCAGCTGATGGGTATTCATTTGATGGGGGCAGAAGCTTACAGGAACACTGGAAGCACAGAACTCTGAGCAGTCATCCTGCAGTTATTTAAGGTCCTGCATTAAAAAGTATTGTCCCAGTCCAACAGCCAGACTGCAGCTTATACTGTGAAACAAACAGGGAAGAGAGAGCAATATCCCTCCTTACTTCCTTACACACATCTGCTAGATGCCAGGTACAGCTACAGAGGAGGGCAGAAGTCACATCTTCCCCAGGGGAAGCCTATACCTAGGAGGTATATGCAGTACTTCTCTTGTCGTCACTGGCTTTGCTTTGCCATGCCAATACCTGGAGGAGAATGTCCTCTCCCAGCTATGTTAGGCTACAGACTGCTGAGGAGAAATGAGTCAATTCAGCACTCTTTGGGACTTGAGGCAAAGCTCACTGGAGCCCTGGAGCAATGAGCCAGAAACTCTCCACCTCCAAGTGAAACTCCACCGCCTGAGCCCTCATTCTGTGCCCAGCCATGCTCTTTTCTGTTAATTGCACACTTCTTTGTTTTGTTTTGTTTTCCCAAAGCAAATAGAAAACATTTTATTTGTGCTAAAAGTCAAGGTTGCATTTGCAAAGTATAATCAATTCCCTTTTGCTGATAAAATAGGTAAGATACAGTATGTTTCATGATGCAAAGATCTGTTTAAGCCATTCTTGGTGATACGTTACAATACTTGACTAAGTGAAGTGCATCACACTATGTACATAGAAACCTTGGAGTTTCTGTACCCATATTTGCACAGAGCATTCTTTCCTGTTGCTTTTGCATCATTTGCTACTTCACATCCTTGTTTATATATTTACCAATCAGCTCAGGTGGCCCAGCAATTACAGTAACAGACAAACTTGTAATATGCTGTATCACAAGGTACAAAGTACAGCCACATGGATTCAGGCCCTGATCCAATATCCAGTAAATTCAGAAAAAGGTCTTCATTGACCTCGACACCTTTTTTACTGAATCTTTACTTGCACTAAAACATTTTGGAAGACAAATCACACAATTGAACAAGCAACATACATGACTGATGTGAACAAGTGACATAATTTCTCACAGGTACTGGATGTTCTACACCACCACACATTTTTTGTCTTGTACCACAAAACACGAAGTAGTTGCTGATAACATCTACTTTTGCTCAGGTGAATGAATATTGAAGCTTGTGTTTCACTGACTTCCATTTTGTGTTAATGCAGAAGAAAATGTAGTATTTTTTAAGCAGCACAAGAACTTCTCAAAGAGAAAAACATTTGGCAGCAATGTGCTGTTTACAGTCATGATGTCTTACAGTCATCAGGATTAAGACTGATAGTGGGACCAAGAACTCTGGCTCTTCTTGACTTCCTGTGTGGTCTTGGGGAAATCACTTGACCTCTTTGTATGGAGGATTGAGGTACATCTGGAGCCTTCGTGAACTTATGTCCTTGTAATCATCTGTCTGCCTCAATCCACATTTGTCAAGATGGAGTGGAGGGAATGGGAAGGATCAGAACAATCTCCTCAATCTTAATGCCTTACATACTCCCAGTCCTTCTAAAATAAGTGCTCAGATTCTTCATGGCAAAAGACAGACTCCTAGGATTCCTTCTTTGCTGGCAAATGTTTTCATCCCTTGGGTGTATAACTGCTTTAGCAATGGGAGAGCTTTCTTTCAGCACTGACAAGAGCATTGTTTTGGGGCTTCTGTGTGAATTTACCCAGATTTTAAACTGTTCTTTTCTTAAACCTCAATCCCACCAAAACTTCTTGGTGAAATGGAATCAATTTGTATTAACAGACACCTCAAGTTAATTGAGTGAGTGTATGTGTCCACAATTTAATGACAGAAAATAAATGGCCCAGATATCTGTCTGTGATTATTTTTGTGTAATTGTGTGGGTTACTAACCTTGCTAAACTGGGATCTCTTTGAGTGAGATTAAGGTAGCCTGGGTAATACTCATGACTTTTAGTTTGCTCTTGTCCCTCACAAACGGTACAGAGGAAGCTTTTAGCAGAGAAATGTAATGCAATGGTGCATAAGTTTTTGGTGTAGGGTGCTAAGGTACTGTTTTAATATTTTAGGAAAGGTTACCAAAGCAGTGAATGGAGAAGCTGTAGTGTTAAAAGAGAAAAGAGATTAAAATAAAACCGGACAGTCTAGGTAATTTAATTAGTGAAATAACAATAAGAAATAGTCTTGAACTGAGGTTGTATCAGGTGTGTGAAAATTCTCCTTATGCTGCTCAATTTTTGGTGGATAATTACCATAGTTAGAGCAAACTGTCTCCTTTCCTGTGAGTTGGCTAAGTGGAAGAGAGCCACTGATGGCTGAAATCGCCATTAATGGGAAAATTATGTCTTGAACCTGTGATGCATTTGAGAAGTGAGAGAACATTTCTTTCCTGTTGACAGACTGGAAATCAATTGAGAATTAAATGCACAGAAAAAGGATTAATGTCCTGAACCTGCACATTTTGTTATGCAAGTAGGCTACTTCTCTGAGGCTGGCCTCTGGCAAAATACCTCACTTTCCTGAGAACGGGCAATTGGAAGCTTGCACATCAAGTTCTCTTCTGTCCCACCTGGTACCTCTCTCTTCCCATGTTCTTTTTCTCTGCTTTCAGCCTAAGACCAATGCAGTCTTTTGCAGCTCAATATAGCCCTGGCAATGTTCAAGGCCAGGTTTAGTGTGAGGTGTCCCTGCCCATGGCAGGGGGGGGTGGAACTAGATGATCTTAAGGTCCTTTCCAACCCTAACTATTCTATGATTCTATATTGGTCTTTCCTCTGGAACCAGGACTCTTTAATTTCCTGAAAGATGTAGTGTCTTCCTCACATTCTCCATTTTACCTGGTAATCCAGGAGACATTTATTCAGAAGTACATTTTTTTCTGCACTGATCTAAAGTACCCAGATATCAAATCATCTTGAAAGCCAAGAATGATTAAAACACCAGTTTGTTCCTTGATCTTTATAATTTACTTCAATTAAATTTTTTTCCCTCTGTTTTGCCTGCAGACTCTGGTTGTATTCTTGCTTGTGCTGCCCTGATCTCTCTTCATCTTGCTGCATTATAATTCCAGGAATCTCATTCCTGACCTTCATGCAGCGGCAGATCTACTGTTGCCACCTCACCAGGGAACTTCTGCCTTGCTCGCCTTTTCCTACCTCATCTGTTGCTAACCAGCCCTGTATTTGATGATATACATGTATTTATTTCTATTTTATTTTCAATCTGTTTGGGGTCTCTTTTAACTGTGGCTGCTTTTTCACTTTCTTCCTTACAAGCTGGCAGGATGAATCAGAGAATCACAGAAATCCACTCAGCAGAGAAATGTAAGAAAAGAGGGATCTAAAGGACCTACTGAGACATACTGGCAGTGACTGAAGGAAGAAGAAGGAGCCAGAGACCCTCATACACACTGCATCCCTTTGAGCTGCCCTCTGCACTCTCTTCCTTCACTGTGTGCTACTCTTGGCTCTCCCCATGTTTCCCTGGACACCTCTACAATCTCTTCTCACAACATGCTTGAACCACGAGGCTTAACAGGGCATACCTGAAAGCCCTCAAGACATATTTAGAGAGAAAACAGAAAATAACTACTCTATGGGTATTCACTTAGCACCTGAAACAATTACCTGTTACACTTCCATGTGAAGCTGGGGAAAGGCTGGCATTTCAAGCACATGTGTATTCCATATGCTTTTGCCATCCGTGTCTCCTATATTGCCTTATAGTGTCTCTATCAAAAGATGTGCAGAGGAAAGCCTTATTTATGTATATGGACACTGAGCTCTTGCTGAAAATATATCTCTGTGGGTTTTCAGATGAAGGAAGAACAACAACAACAAAAAGTTGGAAAACGCATTTATAGGAACCACCTCGCCCTCCCCTCGAACACAATACCACCAAAACCAGCTCCCCAGATAAAATCCTCAGCCTAAGAAGTAAGAGAAAGAAAATAAATGACAAAACCTGTGAATTCTGAATTCTGGAAAAGGCCTAGCTATTGAGCATAGCATGGAAGCAGTTCTATCACTCAAGCTAGACACTAAACAAATTTATGCATGTATCTGAAACACTGGCTACTTTAAAACCTAGCCCAGCTGTTTCTATAGGTCTTTCAAGATTAAAAGAAACAGCAGTATCTAGATCGTACTTTGCAACGAAAAGGAAGGAATAAAGCTAGCAGCAGTTTTACAGTGTTCTGATTATTAGTAAAAGATCACAAGCTTGTTGTACTAGCCTCATTCATGCCTGTGCACAAAGACCTCATCTTTGTGAGATGTCCAGTCAGATCAAAATCTTCATTGTAGACAAGGAAATGCATAGGAAGGGGTGGACAATGATCTGGTAGGTAAAGGGACAGGCTAGACATCTTCAAATATAAATACATTTACATTAATATCTTACCAGCATAACTGTGTCATTTGAGGGTGAGGTTTTTCCATGCTTTTTTTTTTTTTTTTTTTTTTTTTTACTAACAGAAAGTCTAAGCACACATTTCCTGGGGCAATGGAAGACCAGCTTCTTCAGTACTACGTGTTTATGCAATGTGTGCTCCTAGATGATACAGCGTGAACACATTCACTTTGAACTCAGGCTTCATCTGGACCTGGCAAGGCTCTAGAAGCACTTTAAAATAGATGCAGATCGACCATCAAATGACTGTGCCTTATGGTTCCCTAAGCCAGTATCAGATATGTAGGTATGGCTCTGTTCCAATCAGTAGGTTTTACTGATGCATCTTTTCCAGTTTCATTGTATCAGCAGAATCCTCCAGGGCACATTTATACAACAGTTTAAGGTGAGCATGCAGCAAGCATAGGCAATGCCTGTTCCAGTGTTAAACTAGCTGTTCATGTTCAGCATATTCAGTGAACATGCTCATACTACATAAAACACAGGAGCAGGGGGCAGAGCTTTCTGAACTAATGTCAGCTTTCACTGGGACAGCCAGAGTGTCATGCAGAACCATAAAGGGATGCTAGCTTAGCTCACAAATTAGTATGGCTTCTCCAGAACTGTGTTAAACCTGAATCTCTAAATTCTGCCTCTTAGCAGAGCTCTTCAGTTTGTGTGGAAGTGCTCAAGGATCAACTAGACGAATCCCCGATCATCTGATCTAATTAAGCCTGCTTTGAGCAGGGTGCTTGACTAGATGACCTCCAGAGATCCCTTGCAACCCAAGTTATTCTATGAGACTATGCTGATGCACTTATACTGCAGCCAGGCCCAGTTTTAGTGTCACCTCTGTACTATGCTCCGTGAAAAAATGCTAGGATTGCCCTTAGATTTAAAACAAAAGAAGTTGCATGGGTGTATTGTGGTCTAGATAGCTAAATGCCTGATCTAAGGGTGCTAGTGCACTTTGCATAGCAGTCCATGCTGTTCCAGAGACAGCTGCAGCAGAACTAACTTCATCACGTACATACACTGCAATCTCACTTCCAGGTACGCTGTGTGTTGTCCGAGTAATTCTCTGGTAGCCAGAGAAATGAGAAAACTTCTGGTTCTTGGTTTAAATAACAAAGCATGAGTATTTGATCCTGACATATGAAAACAGCACCTCATTTGCCAGAGCGATGAAAGCAGCATGGTATTTTCAGATTTAGAACACGTTAGATTCTTTTCATAATGCTTCAAAAAATACTATTGCAGTGAAAGGACTATTAATGATTGTTTTCTAAAGTGTTGCCCAGGTCTGTGGATGGAGTGTCAGCAAGGAGCAGTTCTCTGACAAGCAAACAAGCTGAGGGTGTTTAGAAACTTCCTTAGAGACATGGGTCCTTTGTTTTGTTTTTTGCTCCACAGCATGACAAAGAGCAAGAATTTAGGTGGAGCTGATGTAAACTAGGGAAAACATACCATGATACTCCTTCAGTTTGCATCCTGGGAACATGAAGAACAGGGTCATAAAGACAATGAAGATCATGCTTCTTCTCCTCATCTTGCTGGGAGTAGTATCTGGTAAGAACATGTTTTCATTATGCTGCTAAAATTATAACACTGTTGGCTGTTATTCTTTCTCTTGGGAGCGTTATAATGCATATTTACGGATCAGACACAGATGGAAAAAATCAAGTAACAATTATTTCCTACTGAACTAGATTGAGCTCTGTGGTTACAGCAGTATAATAAAGAAGAGACTATGGCTCCTTGCTAAGATGCTTTGCTGGATGAAGCACTTGGTGTGCAGTAGCTGCTGCTCAGTGTGACAGTGTTGGAGTAGGAAAGGAGGTCAGCTCTCCAGGAAACAATATCTAGTATTGATACTCCAGTATTCTCTTCAGAAATATTAATTACATTTCTCTCTGATTGCATAAACCAAGCAATCAAATGGGACCAAACAGGTAAACACTTGTGGGAAATACTAGTAGGGTAATATCACTGTCTTTGCCCAGTGTAAAAACATGGGAGATTTGCCAATATGAATATGTGCACATTAACAACTTAAAGCAGATCATCCAACTGCAGTCTGGGTGGCTCATGGAACACTTGGTTTGCTTGTAGTAAGCTAGCTGCTCAGGTACAGTCACTCAAGGTTCAGCTCTCAAGGAACTGAAAGATTTCTGCCAAGCCTCAGGAGCCTCTCAGCATTTGGTGGTTTTCCTGATGTCCCCAGAACTATGACCAGGACACTGCATGTGAATCTCAGCTTTCCTTTTTCAAGCCTGCATGTTTGTGGAGAGAGAAAAACATGAAAGTGTGACTTGAGCACAATGTAAAGGCTAACAGATCACAGACTTAAACATACATGTACTTCCCAAAGCCAGTCTCATGCTTGCTTTCACTTGGACTCATCTTTTGTCAATGTTTGGGGCTGGTAATTCTGATAAATAATGTATTAAATTGCTTCAGGCATGTTTTGTTCTCCAGAGTAAGAAGGTAAGCAAAGACTTGTGGTATGGAAGGGAGACTTCTGTAAAACCAAGTAAAAAAAAAAGAAGCCATTTACGTGCAGTACCGAAAATTTCAGTTAAAAATACAGAGCAAGAAGAAAGAACTTGTGATTTAGAAAGACAAATCCCGAATAAACAGCCAATGACATCTTTAGAGACAAAATAAAATAGCAACTCTTTCCTTTCCATGTTTCTAAATGTTAAAAATTATTTCATTTATTTTATGAATGATTTCCATTAATGAGCTGTGGTTTGCTGAGGGAACTGGATTTATCAGGTTCTGTCCACAGGAGATTATACTCAAAGTTCAGCTCCATTTATGGAAATATATCCCCAGAAGCCCCTCCCAGCCCAGTCTCATTTGGATGGGTAATTTCTGTTTATGGTGAAAACTCAGTCCTTCACTGGGTCGTGCTTCCACTGACATAGACCAGTAACAGCTCAGCTGAACTCAGCCCTACCGGAGAATCAGTGTGACCTGTTCAGATTAACTCTTACAGGCAGCTCCCACCTCACACTCTCCCACATCTCACCTGTACCTTAGTCACCTGCAGAGAATCTCCAAGGCCTTTTGGCCAGGGTAATTCCATACAGATGAGTGATCCATGGACCTGCTGTATCTAGAGTGTGGGAGCATGGGAACCTCCATGCAGCTCCAGGGAAGAACCTCAGCTCTGCCTTTTACCAGTGAGGCCCTGTGTGAGGAAGTGCTCTTCCCACACACAAACTCCCATCACACCCTAGTATGTTCCCACAGCCCATGTTCCCTCTTTCTCCTCCCCACAATGCAGGAGAACTGGAAGTGTCTGATGGATTCATGCTGCTCTAAGAAGTGCTCCAGGAAACCCTGCAAGTGCCTCCTGGGGTGGGATGCAGGAAGAAGGGAGACCATGTGACTTCATGCTTTGCCTTGTGGACTCTTCGTCTACTGAGATTAGTTTTGATTCTCATGTAGTAAAGGCACAGGGATCCTAAGTCTTCTGTGATACTATGGCGAAAAGTTATTTAAGAGGCCAGTAACAGGAGCAATGTCTATCACACAAAGGCTATACAGGGGCTATCCCTAAAATGTTCCCAAATTTCCCTAGGGATGTAGGGAAAAAAGCTTTTTTGCTAGTCTGGGGGAAAAGTCACTAAGACTTCTAATGTCATTGGAAAGCATTGGACCTGAACTGTCCCATTCCAAATTAAAAAGCCTGCTTCCATTTGAGGAATGGCCTTTTTGGTAGCTGATGAGGGCCACTCTTCCCCAGCTGCATGATAGGAGGAGAAGGGAGATGGTTCTGTCCCACACTGCAAAAGTGTTGCAAAGCAGCAGATTTCCCCTTGGTATTATGTTCCCAAGCTCCAGGGTGAGCTTGAGCATCTAGGTGGAAAAGTGCAGCAGCCCTAAGGGCCTTAGATTAGTTTCCATAGCAGCTTTTTACCTTGTGGCTGCCCAGCAAAAGGATACTTTGCTACCGTAACTGCTAGTGTATGAACAGCCTGGCCAGGCCGTTGGGTGAGCAGTGTCTGCCTCACTCTTAGCACACAGTGTTTGGGAAGTTCAACTGAACACAGCCACCTTTCTCAGCAAGTGCTTTGGACAAGCTAGTGAAGCCCCGTCAAGCAGCAGTCAGCCCTGCCACAGTCTCATGTTGAGGTACATTGTCAGTTTAGGTGTATGAGGTTACTAAGATGTTGTTTCAGGACATGCCCTAAAAGCTGTCCTGATCTGATCATATATGAGTGATATGGATTAGTGTGAGGTGTCCCTGCCCATGGCAGGGGGGTTGGAACTAGATGATCTTAAGGTCCTTTCCAACCCTGACTATTCTATGATTCTGTGATCTATGTTTTATAGACACTCAAAGCACCACAAGACTTTGTTAAAATAACAAAACGCAGAAGCTCAGTGACAGAGCAAGCAAAGATTTTGGTCTGGGGAGTCCAAAGGTCTGATTGAGAAGCAGGAGCTCAGCTGTTGGATGTCACAGCAGCCTCTGCTGCTTCCAGGCAGTTTTGAACCATAGAGTGCTTTTCTGGGCCTGCATCTCCTCCAAGGGCTGGAGGTTGCTCTTCCTTGCTCAGAGCAGTCTGTAATTCACAAAGGATTGCTTTTTTGCCATCAGGGTCTGTGTGATTCAAGGTGCTTTTTGAAGTGATCAGTGCACAGAGGCAGCAATTAGCACAGGGGCTGAAATGAAACAACAGAAACGTTCAGTTTCTTTGCTTCTACATAGAGGCATATGTGAAGTCAAACAATGCAGTAAGAATACTACTTTAACCACAGCCACTCTAGATGACAAGAGTACAGTACTGAATTAGAGAAAAGATTGTTTCTTTTGCCATTAGCACTGTATTTACTACTGTGCAATGCCACCATTCAGAGAATCAAGCTATTTTGTGCTCAGTAATGGCAGCTCTTGGCACAAGCTGTGTGCTCCTGCTAGGCCAAGGTTCCCAGAAGTAATTTTACATTTGTTTTCATCTCGCAGGAAGAAGAACCCAGTTGCTTCAGGGATTGCCTGCAATAAGCAGTGTTGAAGAAAATGCAGCAGCTGGTGTTACAGTTTATACCTTCAATGTAACTGTTTCTCCATTGTCTTCTAAAGATGTTGCAGTACTTCCTACCATACTAAATTCAAATCCACTTGCAGGGGCTTTTGTTATCGAACCAGAAGGAAATCTCAAATACAGGGTGAGTTTTACGTTTAGCTTGAGCTATGTTCAGTCATGTAGGCTGATGTTTCCTGAATTACTGAGCACTGACAGTGCACAGTGTCTCATTGTCTAATCAGAAAAGAGTTGCAAATGCAGACTGTGGTAGTATTTGGACATGTTGTAATAGATACGACAATTTAACAGCCGTAGTGATTATAACTTTTAATTGCATCTAGTAAAAAACATCTATCACAGTAGTCCCATTTATTCTGTGATAGAAAAAAAAAGTGATATTTTTGGAAAATAAGAGGTGAAGAAGGATATATACAACCCCATGTTTTGGGGATTTGTACATAGCTTTTCATCTTAATTTATATGAAGTCATTGTGGAGTTAAAGTGGCTTAGTTAAACCACATGCATCTTCTGGTTGGCCTAGAATTAAAATGAATTTGACTCACTTCCAAAACAAAGTAAGCTGAGTCAGATCAAAGTCATATTTAATTCTGGACAAAAGCTGTGACACACAAGGTAGTTATCTCAAGGTAAGAAGTTATCACACTTCCACACATCTGTGATCTATTTCTGTCTATGGTGTGCTCTTGTCCTATGGCAAAGGCAAAGCAATTTCTATTACTTAACACTCTTTTTCATTGCTGGATAAATTAGTAAGTGTTAGCTCACATTTGTCACTGGCAGTGACTGTTCAGATGCACAATAGCTTGTCATCCCATTGTAACTTGCTTGTATGTCTGAGCCTGAACAGTGACACTGAAGACTGTCTTTAAAAGACATGCATAGGCACTGAGTAGAGTCTTGAAAAGTCAATCTAAATACATTTTTCTGGGTGCTTCCCAGGAAGTTCAGGTTTCACAGAGCTGATACCAGGGCATTTTTCTCATTCCCTTTGCTGATGTTTCTGGCAATGAAAATGGGGAAAGTAAGCCTGTGAGCCCAGGTGGCTGAGGCTCATTGATTCACCCTGTCTGTGGGGAGCTGCTGCTGTTCCCATACTGCTACCTCCCAGCAAGCAAAAACCTCTGCTGGCTCTTTAGCTGCTCCACAGCCAGATTGGTGAAATGCTAAAAAAACCTCTCAAAAAAGCCCTCTTTCACTTGTGAAGCATGGGATGTGGCTGCAGAAGCACCTGAACAGAATCAGTTGAGGGGATGTAACAGGCAGGAGATGGATACATCCCTTAAGCTGTCTGTGCTGCCAGAGAATTCATAATGTGGGACTCCCTTGCTAGGCTGTTGTCGTGGTTTAAACAAAGTCAGCCATAAATCATGCAGTCGCTCTCTCACCCCCCCCCCCCCCCTTTGTGCCCTCCCCCTGCTCCCGGAGGGATGGGAAGGAGAATCAAAAGAATGTAACTCCCATGGGTTGAGATAAGAACAGTTTAGTAACTAAGGTATAACACAAATCACTGCTGCTACCACCAATAATAACAATGATAAGGGAATAACAAGGAAGAGAATACAACACCTCACCACCACCGACTGATAACTTGCCCCCCAGCCTGACCAAGCACCGACCGATACCTCATCGAACCCCGCAGTCCTAGCCGTTCCGGGTAACTCTCAGTTACATCCTGGGCATGACGTGCTGTGGTATGGAATACCTCCTTGGCTAGCTTGGGTCAGGTGTCCTGTCCCTGCTTCCTCCTGGCTTCCCCTCCTCCCTGGCAGAGCATGAGGCTCACAAAGTCCTTGACCAGACCAAACATTTGAGCAGTAACTAAAAACATCGGTGTTATCAGCACCATTCCCAGGCCGAAAGTAAAAAACACAGCACTGCACCACCTACTAAGAAGCAGAAAAAATGACTGCTACTGCTGAACCCAGGACAGCTGTATTTTGGCATTTTGAATTAAAGCTATACCTTCTGGTGCAAAACATAGACCTTTTTTATGCCTGCTTGCTCCTGTCCCATGCCATCTCTGCAGCACAAACACTTTATGTTGCTGCTTGTTGAGCGGGACTGAGAAATTAATCTGGATGAAAAATAACCCTGCAAATAGATAAAATGTCTCATCTTGATTTTTATCATGGCAGGATGATGAGAGATTCTAGCACAGTGCAGAGTGTGACACAAGAATGAAAATGAATGGCCAAGAAAGGTATAGGCCGGAGACTGCTTCTTCCAAAGTGCCAGCTGATACTTATTTCATACTACTACCCCATTACTAGCATGGCCTGTGAGGCTTTGTATGTTTTGCCGAACTGTAGATGTTTACAGGGTTTCCTAACTTACTCAAAATAAAGAACAAAGAGGTTGGTCCAGTTTGTATCAGTCATGAGAAAAACATAAAGCAAGCTACACACAAGTTCTGCAAGTTAGCAGTGAGTATTCTTAGTTCATTCATTTGATAAACATTGCTACTTCTATTTATGCTATGTTGTAGCAGAGCTGTACAATATTTTGCAAAAGAGATGTGATCCAAAATGATTAAAGCTTTGCTAAGATATAGAAAAAGGCAGTTTTTCATGTATGAATGTATGGAGTTTGTAGATTAGCTAAGTACCTCTTAGCACAGGCTGCTCTGTATTTATGAAGCTACATTTACTCCTGTTGCGGCAAGCCAAAGCAGTATCACATTTCTCGATAAGTTTTGATATTGCTGAGAAACTCTGTTTCTGAGATCTGAGCCCCAGTAATTCCTCCTCACCTTACTTCTATTTGAAGAATCCCATGGGCAGAAAATGTGTTGAGTGCATGAAAATGTATTGTGGCCTGAAACTATTTTGATGCTGTTAGTGATGCTCTCTCTGCATCCTGGGAGTGAAGTGGGGAACAATGAAATTCTTGGGTGGAATGAGGGGTGGACAGTTATGCGGTGAGTCTAGACCCCTTTTCATGAAATCTGCAGCTTTTTTAGTGTTTACAGTGCTGCCTTTATCAGTAAGTATTGTTCCTGCCTGGAGGAGAGGTGAACACAGTGTGAGAGGGTCATGGCCTACCCCAGTGGCAAGCTGTTCTCAAAAGCAACCTAGAAAAAGACCGTCTAGATTCACATCTTCACTTGCAAGGTCTCTGTAAAGGAGGGTGGAAGATGTCTTCTTAAGCAGTCTGACTGTACTTACAATGCCAATGAAAATATTTGGCTGTGAACTGGAGGGGTAATCCCCAGAGCATATAATTTCTGTTTAGAATTGGACAGTTTCTCATGTTGAATTCATTACATCTGTTTATTGTATTTAAATCTGCAGTAAACATTCATATAACCTTCCTACTGGTGTTACAAGATTTTGTAGAATGTTTTTTTCTGAGCTAGCATCACTTTTATGAGAAACTTCTGTTTGTACAATACAGGAGAGAGGAGACCATCCAGGACACAGTTGCTTTCTCCTGCAGTATTATAACAAAAAGATCCACAAGGTTCCAGAAAGCAGCCGTTTCACGTACCAGAAGGCATAAAACTTTTGTTCTTCTATTCACTGTCCTCCAACTGTCTTAGTTAATAGGCTCTATTTTGGCTTTTGTATTCTAATTGTGCTGATACCGCTTTTGTATTTGTCCTCTGGCCAAAGCATCTCATCTAAAATAAAGGATTTTTTTTTCATTGTTCTGCATCCTCTCCAGGCTCCTCCATTCTGCAGTTTGCTGAATACACTGACACGTTCCTTGTCTCACACACTTGTGAGCCCCAACTCTTCTCCTCCAGTTCGACAGCACCCCACTACTGTGTTCAAGCTTCATATTTTTTTAGCTACACAGCGAACTTAATGTTCACCTTTTCCTTTCTTGTCCAAGAAAACAAAGTTCTTGCTTCTTTATTACTTCAGCACTGAAGATTGAGGCATATAACTTTCACCATCCTGCTGTTGCTCTGGACACATCCTAAACCCCAAAAGAATGCATTTAATGTTTTTCACGGAATGTCAGCCTTGTGCTTGTACATATTTTGTGTTAAGAGGCAATATGTAGAGCTGGAAGCCTTTAAAAACCAAAACCAAAACCCCAAACCAAATGTTTGCCTTATCAATCTTGCAAAACTTAAGGCCTATGTTATTTTTTTAGCTAGTTCAACATTTTCACCAAACAGTTCTAGTCCCTCTCTCATTCAGTGCGTTCATGCATGTTCTCTCATGTATGTCCCTCTCTCCTACAGTGTGTTCATGCAGCTCTTTTCTTCCTGTGGTTTCCTGCAAGTCTTCTCGCAGGCAAAGCTTATACAAGGAAGGGGTTGGTACCTGCTAGCCTAGGTCTCCTGCCCCCACACTCCTTATTGCAAGTAAAAATTCTTCCCCCTTGTGCTTCTGACTCACAGAAGTAGCGAAGCTGCTTTTGTGTCCTGCAGGGCTTCCTCCCAGTTTTCCGTCTTGAAACTTAAAGCACCTTGACTACTCCTTGAGTTTGGTGTCAAAAGGGGAAGACTTGATGCAAACAAGAACCTGCAAGATGTAGTCCTGCCCTTGAAGACAAAGAGTTGCATGTGAGGCAGGAGACAACACTTTCCAGGCTGTCTCCTCTTCAGACTGTCGTCACACGAGGTCCTTGTAACTCCCTGAAGCCACAATGTTTTGGTCTTTCCACTTTGTTTTTCTCACAATTCTGCCATGATAAGAACCGTGCCAGCAACTAGGAGATGGACTAAAATGCTCACTGCTTACTGATGTAAAGTGTAGTTTCACTTGCATTCACTCACACAGACTGTAACTTACAACTCTAGCACCATATGTTAATAACTTTTTTTGTTTCTTTCCAGGTTGTTACCACTGGAAACCCTGTCCTGGATTATGAAACCATGCCAAATAGATTTGATTTACAGATTTTTGTGGAAGACACAACTGGGAGAACTGACCTTAACATACTGACTGTCCAAGTAACAGATAAAAATGAAAGTCCCGTATTTCAAGGAAATATGGCAATTCAAAGTAAGATAATGGTGGTATTTGAAAAGTACGATACTTGAAAAGATGATATTAGATTAAAAAAACCTATAGCTGCATACAGTGCCTGTAGCTAAAGTGGTCTAAGCATTTTTCTTAGGGAGGAAGGGAGGAAGAAGACACTGTTTTTATCAGAGCCTCATTTTACATGAACATTTGGTATGCTTCATCTCTGAAAATGCCCTTTTAGTTTTCTTAAAGCTTTGACTAAAAATGATTTAGCCATTTTGAAGTACCTGAAGAATTTTAAAAATATATATAAATTAATATGAATAAATACTTTTTTTTTAAATGAGACTACCTAATTAGAGGTGTGAATGAGAACTCGATGTTTGGTGGGATATAGCCATTGAGTACGGGTACATGTTTCAGCAGTTATTTGAAAACTGTACTTATTTGGAGAAGAAAGATAAATTTAAATAAGTGTATAATTGTGTACATCTGTATCTTGCTTTTGAACCTGCACAGAGAAATTAAGTGGAAAATTGTTTTGAAGAATGTGATCTCAGAGATCATGATCTGTGGTTCAGCTGGCAAAAGGCAGAGTTCTGTCTCCTGCATGCGGCAGATGTTGTTAACCAGGCTTACCTTCAGACTGTGGGCAAAGGTGCAATGGGGAGGAGTGTTCAGTAGCCTTAGGGATTAGGCTGGAGTGTCTGGACCCCAGCTGTCATCAGTACAGGCTTTGCATGCCATGCAGTACCTTATACCATCAATAGAAATGAGGGGGAATAACTGCCTCACTCTCTGAGCGGTCTTATCTCGTTCATTTGCTAATGAGAGGACCTGGAAAAATTGTACTGTGGGTGACAGAGTATAGTGATGTATTTATTATGTGTTCACAGAAAGACAGAACAGTTCAGGTAGTGAGTAAAAATATGCTCTTATTATTTCATGAGGTACTGAGAGCTTCTTTGAAGTCCTGGTATTGTAACAGCACTCTATGGAAAAGCATTCAATAATTTAATATTCATTTTTCTTTAAAATGTGAAAATACCGAACTGTGATCTGTTCATGGTAGGTACTTGGAGCAGGCTGCTGGTCCCACATCTGGACCAGCACAGCAGCAGTGTTGGGTAGGCTGCAACCTGCAGCCCTCGGGGTGTTCAGCAGTGCAGCGTGGCTGCAGACCTAACTTCTGCCTACTGCAGAGGGCAGGGCTTGTCTGCCCAATGAGTTCAGACCAGGTCCGCTCAAATTCATCTTCACCTAATGCCTCCTAAGCACATTGACATTCCTGCTTCTATACGATACTTTGTAAAGAAAACCATCTTCCCCTAGGGAAGAGGCTGTGTCATCTTCTCAATATAGCTGGTATCTTGCATATCATGGGTGCTGCTGAAATCTAATAATAATTAAATGTGACACTTCAGGGGATCGGCACAGCATGAAACACTTTACGTGGGAGCTTGTTACAAATAAGTGCATCAGCTTAACTCTCAGCTAGAGCTGCCATAAATTGGTGAGCACAGATGTCTGATCTGTCTAACTGTGTGGCTTTAGTTAACAGTAGCAGCTACAATTAGACACTAATTGCACATTCGCTGGATATGCAAAAGCATCTCCCTCTCATTAAACTTTATATTCATATTGTTGTCCTCTGGGAACAACTCATTACGCTGCCCTGGGATTCCCATTGCTCTGATGAGAAGCAGCAGTCAGCAGGGGTCACAGTGGAAATTAATAGTCCAGAAACAGCTGGTCCAGCAGACACAAAAGGGCATAAAGCAAATGATGTGATCTAAAGATCTGTTGTTCTATTAATCACTCAACCCAAGGAGAGATAAGCCTGTTGCCAGTGGCCCAGTGTGGGATAGTCCAGCTGTGAGAATTCCTGGCATGGAAAGAAGCACACCTTGCACTGAATTAGCATCCTTAATAAGGCAAAAATTTAAGTCAATGCAGACCATCCATAATTCATTTACTTCACTGATGTAAAGGAAAGGCAAAAATGAAGAGGAAAGGCTCTGAGCTCTCCCAGTAAGGCACAGGGTGGACAGGGAGAGGATGAGGACCTGGCACAGGGCTACATTCTCCCCATCTGCATATAGTAAAGAAAGACACAGGTGCAGCCCAAATGCATCATTTTACTCCATACCCTGTGAGCAGCTCAAGATGGGCAGGCAGTATGTGAAGATCAGTCTCTCTCCTGAAGGTACAACTTGTATTGCAGCTTGCAGTGGTGATTGCCTGTTTATGGATGTGCAGTCAGTTTGTTTTTCTCTGTGTTTGTGCTCTTTGTGACGATTTTTGAGTTACACTTGTGAAGTGAGAAGATGCAGCAGACAGTAATACATATGGACGACTTCAGCATATCAGTATGTTTGCCGCTGTGTCCTTTATTCTTACCCAATTAATACTGAGTGCACTTATATCCATGCAGCTGTAACGATCTATGTCTTGGAAGGAACACCTCCAGCACGCATTTACCAAGTTAAAGCAGCTGATCCTGAAAATGCTAAACTCAAAGTAAGTTGTATTAAGTTAAAAAAAAACCCAAACCCAGAAATGATACAATCCATTGTATCTGAAATCCTAATTGCCAGCATCTTTCAACAACTTCCTTTCTTATCAGGGAAACAGGAAAAGGTTTAGTCAAGAAAAATAAAGCATTTTCAATAATATACTAAGAAAACCCAGCCTAGATGTTTGGGTTGTATTTTGAATTCTCAGCCCTCCAAAACTGAGGGACATTGAAGGCAGATATTGATAGAATTAATCAGGGATACAGGAGAAATTGTGTCTCTTTTAGAAAAATGGCTTGCAAAACATTTCTTGTAGATGAGAGGACCTAAAAGCAAGCAAAAAATTTTAACCTGTATCACAGTGTAAATTCTTCTCAATAAGACAATAAGGAAATCACTTCGAAGGCAAATGGATCTCAGCTTTTTTACAGTCCCAGAGCAAACTGTGACCTTCAGTTAAGAAAATGTGATAGCTGATATGAAAAAACTCTTGGTATCAGCAAAAAATTCTGGTGAGGAGGGAAGCAGAGGCCTGGGTTTTAACTCTGCTTTGCTTCTGAAAGCAATAGGAGTGAGTTCCACACACCCTCTAACCCCTGATGAATCTCAGGCATAGTAAGAAGCTGCAAATACAGAAGTGCTGGGCAACAGGTGAAATAATAATCCAGAGAGGGAATTTAGAAAGGTCAACTGGCAAAAAAACCCCCTTAAAATACGTGATCAGCCAGCTGCTTCTTAAAAGCAATTTCCATTGTATCTATCATTGCAGGAGGCAAGTTGTTTCACTCTGTACCTCCTGGTTTTTCCCCAGAGGTAACACTACAGCAGTTGCATGCCCTGGACAGATCTGCTCAGTGGATTTTGCAGATTACTTGTATGGTGCATGACCCTCTGATGTTGCATACTTCAGACTTTGTGGGTATTATTAGCACTTGCACTAGCAAAGGAAATGTCTTTGAGGGCTTATTGGTGGTGGCCTAGCATGTGGACAATAGTGAGGAGAACGTACTGGGTATGTGGTACCTACCCTGGGGCCATGGAGAGCAGGGTGCTGCCTTTCTCCATACTGTGAATAGCTTTGGGGTGCTCAGCTCCCTCCCACCCCTGTGCACTGGTGCGGTACCTGTTTGTGTAATGCAATGCACAAAGCAGCTGCTGAGCAGCTTTAACACCAGGCTATTGTGAACATCCCTCAGCCACACACCCTCGTGTACTCTATGAAAGCTCACTCTCCCCTCCTTGTCCTCTCCCAACATCTGGACCTCCCAAACTTCATTGCCTCCCTCCAGAGCTCCTAAATCCTGCAAATCCAGACTCACCCGTTCACTCCTTTGTGCACGTACTCTAACTGCCACCACAAGGCTGATTTTTGCCTAGGGCATTGTGGCCCTGCTGGCTGACCTCTATGTTAAATTCTTGTTGCAGACCTGGAGTTCACAGAGGTAGAGAACAGTGTGGGCTTTAACGTACTTCAGTGTCTCTGATTCCCCACTGGCTGGCAAGCAAAGCACGCACGACCAAGTTGGAGCTGCTTCAACTCAGACAATCAGGGCTCATGCTGGCATCTATACATCAGCATGTTCTATTAAGCAAAGTTTGAGGCAAATGCTGTACTATAACTTAGCCTGTTCTACATGGCAAGGAATGAATGGAGGGATATTTAAATACACAAAGACTAACTGCTTGCTCTCTTCATTTCAGTATTCACTGCTCCCTGCATCAGTGCCATTCTCAGTCTTTGAGAATGGAGCCATTTTTTCCAGGAAAGAATTTGATTATGAGAAAGATCCGCATCGGTAAGAATGTATTTTATTCACATGGTCTATTAACTTACAGTAGGCAGAGAAATATTTTCCTACATAGCCACTGAATGATTCTTGCTTTGTTTTCTTATTTAACAGTTACTTTTTAAATATAACAGTGACAGATCCAGATGGACTCAACTCAACTAAAACAGTGAATATCAAGATTATTAACATCAATGATGAACGACCTTACTTTACCACGTGAGTGAAAAAGTTCTGTTGTACTCAAAATCTTGATTTTTTTGCCAGCTCTACTGCTTTGGCATCAATGGGAGGGTGTAGCGAAAGGGCAAGTAAATATAACAACAAATTACTACTGAAACCAGTATTTTAATGTTGTTGTGATTCCTGTTCTTTTACTGGAAAGCTTTGCTCTCATTTCCCTCTATTATTACATTTGTCTTCTTAATAGTGTCAAGTTTTCCAGTCTCTGCCTTCATGCTAAGAACAGCCAAATAAGCTTGTTGTACTTGTTAGCATCTAGAAAGGTTAAAGCTATGCAAAGACCTTTGGACAAATTCAGACAAGGAGAAGAATTCTACTCTGTGTGAATATAATAATACAGAATTTACCCCTCATGCAGATGTGCATTTCACCATAAAGATGTTTATTCATGCAGAAATGTCTAGACATAAAAATGTCTTACTTTTGATCTGTCTTCCCCTTCTTCCCATACTCACTTGTGAACAATCCCAGGGATCTTTGAAACACTGCCCTTTCTTGTGTCATAAGCAGGAAATTGCGTCATAACACACAAGTCAGAAATAGCTTTTGAAGACTAATGGAGTTTTAGTTGGAATCAAGAAAATAGCAGAAAATTGGGGAAAATGGGAAAGAATATACCTGTGCCACCAGTAGGCTGTTTTGTGGTGGAAAGCTCAATGAACAATTGTTTCCAAAGCAGGAGCTTGGCAACTACAGTTGATCTGATTCTATTGTTGTCACTTGCATGAGATACTGATTGGATTCAGCACGTTACGAAGTCCCTGCTGAGAATATTTATGATGGCTGCTCGCCTGCCACCTATGCAGAGGAGAAGACAATGTAGCACCTGGGCCATGCCAAGAGGTTTCCAGCCACTTGTTTGGAGCAATCTTCTGGGTGTTTTGTGGAGCCAGAGCAATGCAGGGCTCCTGGGTTGAGGCCAAGGATCTGGACCTTACTGGGTAAAGAAGTGGAGAAGCTGAAGAAACAGAAGAATGAAATATTAGAAAAGACACAGATTTTTTGTTTTGTTGCTACTCATTTAATACTTGAACTTCATGTCTGAATAATCAATAAGGTTAACAGCTCACTCTACATTACTGTACTGCTACAAGCAGGAGGAATCTTCTTCCCAGTGCCAGCGTTTGCACATTGTGTTCTAGACTGATTATTTCCTCCAAATGTTGCCTTTTCTGCATATTTATCCTTATGTCTGGAATGCTAAAGGAGCTCTTTTAAATATTTATCTACTTGTTCAAATTAGTGAGAGCTGCAGTGACTTGAGCATCCATAACAGCTAGGGTCTAAGACTCAGATCTCATATGGCACAAATAAGCCCTGGTATTTGTTTGAATCTTCTCCCTTTTAGACTGACATTACAGACCAAAAAGAGCAGCTCAGTTTGTAAAGAACTTTAGATTAAATTACACATCATGATCTATCCTCAGTATGCACATGTATGGCCTCTTCCCTGCTAAAATTTGAGCTGCATGCTGGGGCTGCATACTTTCTGACGCTGTAATAATTAGTGCTGGGATGGGAGCTGGGGAAACTTGACAAGTTAGCAGACTTTCTTTATTTTCTCCTGATCAAAGCTGTCAAGAACAGAGTTTCAAAGGGTATTTTTAATTGTTCCCATAGTATATGCAAGCACATCTGTTTCTGGTGTTCACAACACTGCATTGGCATTCAGCCTTTTGAAATTCTGGCTGTTAAAATCAATGGAAAACTTGTGGAGTCAGGAAAACAAAGGAGAAGACAAGAAAACAAACATATGCTTCCTTTGCAATTACGCTGCAGCGTCTAAAACGTCTGCTTGAACCATCCTGTAAAAAGCCACTGGCAGGTGGCAGACAGATGGACAACAGGACACAGCCCAGACGTGGCTGTGTAGGAAGAGGCCCCAACTCCTCCCCAGCTGTAGTAGTACTTGGTGCTACAGGGATGTGCTTGGTAACATCCCACTTCTTCCTGAGAGATCTGGTGGGGACAGAACAATGGCCCATGCAGGGTGCAGGAGGACTGGTGAGGCTGTGAAGGTGGTGCTGTGGTGAGTTTGATGTCCAGAGAAAGGTCAGAGCTGTGGTCACTGTGGGCATAGGGAGTTCCCTACTTTGAGCCAAAACCAGTTAGAGCTGTCCTTCCCATATTCCCCAGTGACCAGAGAGGCATTTTGTGATGGCATTTTTGGTAGCAGTGACTGCAGAAGCAACAGGAGACTAAAGAAGAAATCCAATGCCAAGACTGAGACAGAAACTTAATAAAAACTGACACTGCAGCCTTCACAAACTCCTTATTAATCTGTGGCTGTAACTAAGGTGTTTTTGCTGGGAAAACCCTATGTGGTCTCTCTCCTGTATGCTTTCCTCTTTTCATACGAGCTGACAAAACAGTTGAAGATACTTTGTCTTCTTAACTATTTTTAAAATTGCAAGTGGAGACCTGGAGACCAGGGATCTTCTGATCTGTCTCTACAATTCCCTGCTCTAATTGCTAGGTGCCCTGCGATGTTGGTTTTCAGAGGATGACCAAGGGCTCATGCTTTTCTGTACTGCGAACTATAGACTAGTCAATTAGCTAAGTGTTGGCATAGGAAGTTCAAAATGTGCAAAAAGGATTCTGTCTTGAAACATACTCATAAAGATTTTCTGAACCCTTGAGCACCTTCAACTCCCTTTGATTTGTAGGAGATGTTTGTGTGTCTCTGTGTGTTTCAGCAGTATAAATTACCCTTCACGAATTCCTTGCACAATTTTTGTGTGCTTGCCCACACCTGCTTTTGCACGTGGTTCGAGAACCATAATTGCATACCTGAGTACCCATGTGAACATGCAACTGCACCTATAACAAGCAATCCTGCACAATTATCTGCCAGACTTTATCTGGGCTATAAAACTCACTTAATTCATGGGAAATCTAGGAGCACTGGCATACCAAACAGCAGCATTAAAGAATCATTTTCTCTATGTAAAATGAATCAGACAGACAGATGTTTCTGGGAGTTTGGAGCATGTTGGGCACCATCAGTATTGCTCCTCTCTGCCTCCACCTACTTCAGGGGCAAATCAGATTTTTGGTAATATTGTTATCCTCAAAAAGCCTTCAGCATTCATTCCAAAAGATGATTTATTACATTACTGCTTCTATTTTTGTTTTTCTCTTGCATAGTGAAGGAATTAAAGCAAGTGGGTTTACCAGCTGGTGGGTCAGTAGGGAGATGGACTGCATGACTTAACAGCCCCTTCTGTCTTCAGCTTCCATGAATCTGTCACAGTCAAACTGTTTTTACTGTGAATAGGTTGCAGGAGAAGGACGCTTACTTGTGTGGCCATGTCATGCTTTGTGACCACATACCAGTTCAGCTACTGCTACCCATCCAGCTGGCAGAAACAGTGACTGGGATATTTACCCTGACGTGCAAATAGCCATCTGAGCCTAGTGTGGCCATGGCTCTGCTGTTACAACTGACTGCTCAGCTCGGTCTGTAATCAGCTGCACTTGCAAACACAGATGGGTGTTCTGATAAATATTGTTTTATCTTGTAGAAAGCAAAGAATCTACAGGATTCCAGAGGAACAAAGCCCAGGCACTGTTGTTGCCAATTTAACAGCCAAAGATCCTGATGATGAAGGCTCTCCCAGCAGACTTTTCTACAGCATCCAGTCTTCTGAGAGATATTTCTCCATAAATCCATGTAAGACAAACAAAAATGTGCTGACACCCCAAAAAAACATGGCCACTTTGGAGAAAAAGTTTTGCCTTAGTTTTAAATTGACACACTTTATTTTGTATCTGCCCCTAGAAGTAAGAAGCGATCAGTATATCACTAGGATCAAATTCTTTGGCCTGCTGGCCAAGATTCAGTAAGTTATTTTGAAGAAAGTAGACCAAAGGTGACTTCTTGACAAATATTGACTTACAGAGGGTAATATCCCTTCAGCAGAAGAAAGATTAGCTGCTGCCTTTTTAATCTCCGAGAACTGCAGTGACCCTTCTGGGGCTCTTGAAACAGCTGCGCATAGACCATAATGTCCTCTCTCCTGCTTGAAATCTGCTCTAGTATTGTGACACGCACAGCAAATCTGCACTGCAGCTTAATTGCTTGATTCTTGACCCTCCTTAGTAAGGCCATCCAAAAGAGTACTCTCTCTCATGCTTGTCCTATCTCCTTGTATTCCCTGGGGTGCATACCCCATTGTCCTGAGGGTTTTGCTCCAAGTCTGGCATTCAGTGATTGCTTTGCTCCTTGTCTGCTGTTGCTTTAGGGCTGCTTATCTAGCTGTAAGAGGTGACACACAACACAGTGCATAAATGCTTTGGATTCCCTATGCCCTTTGACGATGTGTTGCCACCCTACCCCTTCAATTACACTCCAAAAGGCAGAAGATATATACACTGCTCCTTTACCTCCTCTGCGCTTTGGAAATAGTATTGTGTTGTGCCATAAACACCTTCACTTTTTGAACAGAGGCTAACAGAAGTGAAAAAAAAATTAAGTGAATGGCTAACCAGACCACTTGGTGCAAACTGTCACAGCTAAGAGCAGCTCTGTGAGCAGATTTAGAGGTGCTGAAGGATGCTTGAACAATAACAGTAGAAAGAGAAGCAGTCTTACTAGCTAGAAAGCAAGGGCAGAACAGGCATTAGCAGCTCATTGTCTTTGATGGTCTGTGAGTGCACTCAACATTGACTTGCACTACCTCTTTGAGAGAGTAAGGGGAATCTATAACTGCTTCCCAAGCCTTCTGCTGAGGCTACCTGGGGCATGTTTTTGAGCAATGGGTATCTATCTGTTAAAGTCTTATGCAGAACTTTCAGAGCCATTTTGTACCATTTAAAAAAAACAATTAAACCAGCCATGATCTGCACAGAATAGAAGATAATTTATTCTTCTACCTGTCTGCTGAGCTATCCTGTTCTTTTGCACATACACCATGAGTGTCTGTTACTTCCTCCCATGGTGAACATCTAACTTCTGTCTGCTTTCTGCCCAGTGACTGGAATGCTGCAGGTGACTGGGAGAATTGACCGAGATTACCTTCCACTGCAGCTCCAACCTAACATCTCACTGATAGTCCGGGTGGAGGACAGTCCCAGCGGTGGTCACGCCAGAGAAATGGAGATCACAATCATTATTGACGATATCAATGACAACCCACCAGAATGCAATCCTTCTACCTTCAGGTATCGAGGCTCTTCATTGCCTTAGTGATGCCTTGTTGCCCTGGACCAGTGCGCAGTCTAGGGGACATCAGCTAGGGTTCTCATACCTACAGCTCAAATGGGCATTCATTATTAGCCTTTAAAGGTTAGAGCTCACTCTAAGAGTCTTAGGGCACAAAATTCTATTTCCTGACATGTTCATACTGAAAATTTGGACTAAAATTATCTGTGTATACTCAGGTAATTTATTTATCTCTCTTTCAGATACCTAAATCCTTAGGATATCAGACGCATGTATTAGAATTACTTTTTTGACCTGTACATATCCAGGCTCCTCCTTTCTTTACCCTGTGCTAAAGTGTGGACAATCATTCACCAGGGAAAGCTTGCTAGTCAGTTCTGCAGTTTTATTTTAAACTTCCTGATCTTCTCTTCTAAATCCCTCCCAGTGACCTGCATGATTTTTGTCTAATGTAATCTGTTAGGTCTTCAGAGCTCAGATAATGTCTTGATGTCCTCTGTGCAAGGTAACTTAGTCATGGGCTTCGTTATCACTGTGAAAGCCCTGAGACCTTTGTGATGATCAGGTAGTTTGTATTCATAGATGAGGACATAACATTAACTCTGTTTTACAGATGAAGTGTGTCATAGAATAACGGGAGTAAAATTTGTGCATCTGAAGTGTTTGATGTGCCCGGGCTCTGATCTTTCAGAGTACACTGCATTGCATAGTGCAGTTCTTCAGGTGCACTTACGGTAGTTTGATGGTCCTGCAGATGAAAATCCAGTATCTCAGGCCAAGTACTTATGCAATGAGGAATTCCCAGTTAATGGTTATCCGTTTAAATTGCTTGCTCCCTATCTAACAGAAATGTCTTAGATTTAAATCGCATACTTTTACATACTCCGGCCGGAGGAGAATCCAATTCTTCAGAGTGCTGCTTAGTTACAACACCCATGACAACAATACAACAGTCTCTTGGTGATTTAGTAAGCTTAAATTTTGATCTGAGGGAGGCAAAGAATTTAAGGAAAAAAATGCAATCAAATCAAACAACTAGTTTTATAGAGATTGCACAAGGTAACAAAATCAGGGCTTAGCGGTATTTCAGCTGGTTCTTCATTGTTTTGTATTTAATTCTCTTGATTTAAAAAAATTAAATCAACAACCTCTGCCCCCACTTCCATTTGCATCACAGAGACCCTTGCTGCCAAGAGCAGGGCCAGAAATGCTAGTTCTGTGAAACAACAGAATGGTCCAGCTATTAGTTAAGGAGAAAAGAATGAGCTTCTCGTCAGAACATTATAACATACTGAAGAAATGAATGTTATAAAGGTGTTTTTTAAAGTACTAGTTATTAATGGAACTAATAGTGAGCATTAAGATCTCGCGGCAGCTTCTGAAATTCA
Organism: Pezoporus wallicus; assembly: GCF_028554395.1. Taxonomy (NCBI): domain Eukaryota; kingdom Metazoa; phylum Chordata; class Aves; order Psittaciformes; family Psittacidae; genus Pezoporus; species Pezoporus wallicus. The sequence goes on from NW_026640165.1 coordinate 1,461,947, forward strand.
GCTGAGTCTCAAGTTTATGGTTTGGATCTGGCTAAATGTTTATGCTCTGCCCACTGTGAAGGGCTGTTGTCCACCACAGCATATGGATCAGATTCTGGGTTGTTTCATCAATAGGATTTAATGTGGGAAATAAATATAAATTGACTCTTTGGCATGTAATATACGAAGAGTTCAGGAGGCGAAATATAATTTGCTTTGATGGGAAATGTGTTTGTTTTTAACAGGAGAGAGGCAAATGAAAATACAGCTGCTGGGACATTCCTTCTTGAACTTAGAAATTACTGTAAAGATATTGATGTTGATCCATCAAACAATCGATTTGATTTCACTGGATTATCTGGGTTTGGACACAATAACTTTGCTCTGGAGTCCACTGTGTCTGGGAGACTTGTGGTCAGTTGTTTTGTGGTTTTATGTTAGATTGTCACACTTCAGAAGTCAGCTTATGAAATATTGTAAGTTCTTTGAATTCACTGTTTGTACAAGAAAAAGAGAATTCCTATAATTCATTTCACAGTAAGTATGATGTGGAGAATGACTATTTTGACTGGGTGTGAAGTACGTACCCTTTGATAGGACGCTTTTTAGGATGATTTCTATGGATTCTACGAAAGTTGGTGAACAGAGAACTGTTTTCTCCAGATTTAAATAAATGTGCTAGATATGATTGGAAAAAAAGTATCCTTTTTTAGGGAGTGTGAAGCACCAACTTTGATATAGATAAACAGTGAAATGTGATGCAGTTTCATACCCATTTATTCATGACAAAACTGTGGAAAACCCTTCCTATCCAGCATGAAGAACTGAAATACTTGAGAAATCCCACATTCACTGACTACTTCCCAGCTTCATTGGTCAGAATTGTAAAACCACTTTGAGTGGTGAATTTTCACAACAGTGTAGTGGGATTTGCACTTATGTGATTTTGCATGTCAAAATATGGGTATCTTATGCTGATAGGTGCTGGCATATTTACATTTGCAGACGCCCTCCCAGCTGCTGGCCATGTGCAATGGAGGTTGTTCTGTTGCTGTAAAAAGAACCTTGGACAACTACAGGAAAAGGGAAACATAATAAAAGATAGACATTCTGTCTGAAACACAAGAGTGCTACTGGATCAGTAAAATGATTTTGTATGGCTTACTTTAATATTAGATCTGAAGTGTACGTGTCAGTGAGTACTGCCCTTAGCTGCTGTATCTGACAATGTAAAAAGCATTTTAACTGCTGCACAGGATACAATTGTTGTCAGCCCTTTGATCACTGTGTATATGTAATATAACAGGCTATCTGGAGTGTTCTGTTCCTTCAGGAATTTCCCTGTAGATGATCAACAGTGGACGGCTGTGCTTTAGTCCTGCTGCCCCAGAGTTTATGAGGCTTCTACTAAAAGACAGAGAGTTGAAGAGATTAGGATTTAAATCTGCGTGAGGCACCATTTAGTAACAGCTTGGTATCTGGATAAACACTTGTGGCTGAACCTGATACCTTTAATACATGTCTGCAGGCATGAGCTCAAGGAGTAACTCATATTATTTAGCAACAGCAGGTTCTTGTTGAGCCAACAAAGGGCAGAGTAAATAGCCAGCTCATTACATGAGCTTTGTATTAACTAGGTAAAAGGCCAAAACCCTATGATCCAAATGATAAAACTTCCTGCACTTAAGGAGAAGGAATTTTGTTGGCAGGACAAAAGAAAAAGCCTGAAATTCAATTCCGTAATTGATTAATAGCCTGTATTCCTCCTACAGAGCAATTCTATATATCCAGGGGGGGAACCACACTTACAAAATGCTGAAAAAAGTAATTGCCATCATGTGTGTTGTGACTTTATGTAAGTATAACTACCATTGTGTTTCTTTTTAATTTAGATGACTGAAAGTATTGATTTGGAAAACCCAGCTAATCTAGGGGTTGAAGTTTATTCACTGACTGTCAGGGTGCAAGATACTGCCTCTCCTAACTACTCAAGCAAGTATCCCTTTTACACTTCTTTTGATATTTTCCTGTACTGTAACAGCATGGAGAGAGGAATAATACCATATGTATTTTGAATATATGCATGAGAAAATTTCACAGCCATACTTAACTATGATTTAATCTTCTGTTATATTTCCAGATATCATCCACATTTACATCAGGATAAAGCCGGTGAATGAATTTTTTCCAGTCTTCAGTAATTTGTCATATGTACTTAATGTTCCAGAAATTACTAAAGGTACTGTAAGTAGGAACTACATGATAGAAATAATGATGTCATGGTGCTAAGCACCTTTTTGGTTTAAATGGATTTTCATGTATTTGAATGAGGAGAACAGCTCAAAGTTCCAGTTCAACCAGGGTCTCACCATACAACCACCTACTACCCTTAAATAGACAAAACTGGCAACAATTCCAGTTGTACAGATGGAAGCTGAGACACAGACAAATTCAGCAATGCACAAGAAATCTGTGACAGAGCCAGGAATTGAACTCAGATGTCTTGTGTTTTAGACCATGTTTCTGATCTTGCTAAATTAGCCTTTTGGAGGCACTGCAACAGTGCAAAACCTGTTATTGACTGACAAAGATGAGTGAGGACTCCCTTGCCCTGGGTATGGTGCAGGACAGTCACTCAACTGTCCCCTCAGGCCCAGCTCACCTTGAGTTCAGTGGGTGCCCGGTAGACAGGGTGGGATGGGAGTGCTTGCCTGGAGAGGCTGCACTCAGCCAGGCACAGCCAGAGCAGTTCCTCATGCCCAGAGCCAGGGTCCTTCCCAGTCCTGCAACAGCCCAGGACCGGCAGCTACAAATATGGCTTTAAAACTGAATTTGCCGAACCTGTTCACATGCTTGGCTCTAATCTCAGCACCTTCCTGTCCCATGGGGAGTCCTGCACTGAGAAGTTCCACAGCACCTTGATGTGTAATCCTTGTGTGTCACCAGCCAGCTCTGTGCTGTGCTGCTCGGTGCACAGAGGAGCCAGCACAGGAATGGAATCTTCCCTAGCTTCAGCCTTTTCCTCATATGACCTGATCTGCCAAAACCAGGCTTTCTGACCCAGGACCTCACTTACTGTCTTTATTGTATTTATTGTATAGAATGAGAAAAAATTGGGAGGTACATGAGATATATTCTGGGTAAATCTTGATTCTCATTCTGAACTTTCTAGGGTCACAGAAAAAATTGAAGGGGTAAGGGATGTATGGGTATCTTCAGTCCAAATTGTGCTCAGAGTGAGGCTAGTTTCAAAGCTAGATGAGGTTGCTCAGGGCCTCATCCAGTTGCATTTTGAAAATTCCCAAGGATGAAGACTCCACAGCCTCTCTGAGCCCTGTTGCAGCTGAGCAACCTTCATTCGAGATAATTTTACCTTGTATCCAGCTGGAATTTTCTGTTGTGGCTTGTGTCTTTTCTCTATTGTCCTTTCACTGTCCCCTTCAGAGAAGAGTGTGTCTTTGTCTTCTGTGTTATTGCCCTTTAGGTAGTGGATCACAGCAATTAAATCCCCCTTTGCCTTCCCTTCTCCAGCCTGAACAAGCCCAGTGTCACCACCCTCTCCTCCTGTGTTCTCTACTCAGCCCTCCCCAGCCTTTTTTAGCTTCTCTCTTGTACCTGGGCCCTGAGGCTGGTCACAGGTAGCTTTATGGTTGCTAAGCAGAGTGGATTAGTCACTTCCCACCACATGCTGGTAATACACTTGTTAATACAGCCCAGTACGCAGTCTCCATTCCCCAAGGGTGCTCTGGTGGCTCATGTATAACTTGTCCCCCAAGGCCAGGGGTCCATTCCTGCAGAGCCGCTCCTGCTCAGTCAGCCTCAGCCTGCTCAGATGCACAGACTTGTTCGGTTCAGGACTGCATTTGTCTGTGCTGAGCTCCATGAGTACTGTTGGTCTCTAGCTCCAGCCTGCTGGGGCCTTCTGAATGACATCTCTGTCCTTCAGCATGTCCAACACTGCCCCAGGCTGCTCTCACTAACAAACCTACTCCCATGGCCACATCACCAAGGAGGTCATCCAGTTGCATCACTGCATCTGAGTGGTATATGGCGAAGCTGCCCATGAAACTCCAGGAGATTTAGCAGTCAGATAACCTAGTATCTGCTTGAATTAATCAAATTATTATGTCCAGGCTGAGCTTAAATCACAGGTGAAGGCAGCTGTGGCTATGGTCAGCAGACCTGTGGGCTCTATGGTGCTTCTGTGTCCATTTGCTAAGCCAGGAGGCAGGAGGTGGTGGAAAGGAAAAGGCACGCTTCAAGCAGCCCTGCCATCGTGTCCACAACCTCCTCTCCCTTGCCACGGGCAAAGAAGCAGCCCCAAATATCCAGCCCTCACCCTCAGCTTGGTTTTCTTCTGTCTCTGGTCAGGATGATCCTGCCAAGGTCCACAGGTCTGCAAAAATCACTCCTGCCAGCCCCGTAGAGAAACCCTCATCAGTAGCTGCTGAGTACAGCTGGTGTGGTGAGGAAGGCCTGGGAGGCAGCTGGAGAGACTGGGGAGGGTGGGGCAGGAGGGGCTGGCTCCCAGGGGGATCTGCCTGGCCAAAGATCCATGGCAGCCCTGGATCCTGCAGCAGCCAGACTGCCAGGAAAATGAGGAAGGCTAAGGGAGGACAAGGAGGCAAAGGATGGCCACTCAGCAGAGGACACTGACCTTCAGGTGTTAATAACAAGTGTCTTGCATTGCTCAGCAGCCTGTTGTTCTTGCCCAACTTTTATTTCTGTGGTACATGGATAGAGCTGCTTTCTACACTGTTTCCCAGTGGGCATGATATGGTGAATTTTGTAGTATTTCCTATTCTCTGTGTGTCTCCTCATACCACTGACGTGTATCTTAGCAAGATAACACTTGAAACCCATCTGTGACATGGATATGTCTGTAAAGCTGTCTGTGTCAGCCACAGAACTCTGCTGGATGCTGAGACTATCAAGAGAAAGAATATGTTTTCTTCAACTCAGACTGCCTTTTGTTTAGGGTTGAGTTGACATTAACAGGGTGCTTGCTATTGCCATACCAAACAGGAGCCAACAGTTTGCAGTGAGACTGGAGATCACAGGGTCAGGGGAAAAAAAAGTAATGCCAACCGTTGATTTACATCCTCCTTCTGTCTTCCTCTGTGCATGTAGACTATTCATCCTGTATATCCCCAGGCCATGTGGATCCACTTAGTGTTGAATCAATGACTGCAGAGACGGGTGTGCACAGACCCATCCCCGTTCTCACAGTTTACAGCGCTGCCATTTTCTTCTTCATAAATGTAGTTTTCTTCATAAATGCTCAGCATGGAAATAATTCAAACTGCTTTCCAAAGACCTCAGAAGGAACAGCAGCAACTGCTTTTAAAGGCAGACAAAGAGCCCTGTTCCTCCAACCAAGCCAATGCTTGGGCTGCCACAAGGTGTTGGTGCAAGGGCTCAAGTTAGCCCTCATGAGCAGAGCACTTCTGTTGTGGTTCTCCGCAGACTCCTTACATTTTGGTATTTATTGGTAGAAGGCAAGCCCATACATGTGGGAGCCATAGCACAGCATGATGAACTAGTATTTCTCGCACCATTGTGTGAGAAATGGGATGAAAATCGCTAAAACTTTACTTTTGGGGGGGTGAAAAACCCTAAAACAAATCTTAAGCTCAGTTTCATCAAGTTTTAGTTGGATCACATACTCTGTACTTCCTTTTCCTTAAAATGTTACAGAAATATGCATTTTCTGTCTCTCAGTTGGGTCCGCCATTGGAAGAGTGAGTGCTAGAGACAAGGACTGGCCACCCAGTGTCGTCACTTATTCCATTGTAGCTGGAGGAGGCACCAGGAATTACGCAAATATCTTCTGGATCAGCCCAACCAAAGGACATCTGAGGATTTTAGCTAGGTTAGACTATGAAACAGCTCAGAAACACATTCTCACAGTACAGGCCTCAGACCAAGAGAAGACTGCAACTGCATCTGTGAGTAAATTCACTCCACTTCTCCCCTTTTATCTACATTTTTCTTCCTTCTTCATAGCAAGAACAGTAAGACATCGGGCAAAACACTGTGGTCTGTAAACGGCCAGTTCACCCCTGCACAGTCATATATTAATTAAATAGCTGCCCACAACTCTTTTATTCAGAAGAAAATATATAGCCAGTATGCTCACAAAGGTATTTTGTAGTTCTTTCAAAGAATCCCTGTGTCTTTCACATACAGACTCCTTTTTCCTCCTTTTCACATCTTCTTCCTCATGACAGCCTTGCATCTGATTTTTGCACATCTCTCGGGTGGGGGGGGGGGGGGTGGGAGGGAGGGAGATATGGATACTAGGCCTCCTTTCTATTCAAGCCAAGCACCACCCATAGAGATGCTAGGTGGGAGGTTCTTAATCTCTTCAGTATCACAGTATCACAGTATCACAGTATGCTAGAGATTGGAAGGGACCTCGAAAGATCATCTAGTCCAGGAACACCTAGATAATGTTACACAGGAATGTGTCCAGGCGGGTTTTGAATGCCTCCAGGGAAGGAGACTCCTCAACCTCCCTGGGCAGCCTGTTCCAGTGTTCCGTCACCCTCACTGAGAAGAAGTTTCTTCTCAAGTTTAAGTGGAACCTCTTGTGTTCCAGTTTGTACCCATTACCCCTTGTCCTATCATTGTTTGCCACTGAGTAGAGCCTGGCTCCATCCTCGTGACACTCCCCCTTTATATATTTATATACACTAATAAGGTCACCCCTCAGTCTCCTCTTCTCCAAACTATAGAGACGCAGCTCCCTCAGTCTTTCTTCATAAGGGAGATGCTCCACTCCCTTAATCATCTTAGTTGCCCTGCACTGGACTCTCTCCAGCAGGTCCCTGTCCTGCTTGAACTGAGGGGCCCCCACCTATAGTATTTTGAGGTGATGATTAAGGAAAATTCAGCATCAGGAGCTTTTAACAATGACAAGTTTACCTGTTGCCTGTTAGAGACCAATAGGCATTAGAGGAAAGAGCTTTGAGAAGGGTAACTGTTTTCCTTCAGCCAGGTAATCCCAGCTGGCATTAAGCACTTCTGGTGCTACCTGGGGTGCTCCCAGCCATGCAGAAGGCCATTACCACCATTTCTCTCTCATTGGGAACAGTCTATAAGGAGTCTTCCTTCCTTCCATGGATCATGTTCAGAATTATTATTAAATATGCTAAGAAGCCTAGCAAATGACTGTGAAGCAATTTTAGAGTCTTGCTAGGAGGTTTAATGAATATGTGGCACTACTATTATTTCTAATTTTAACTATGACACAATTCAGGTGATTCAAATAGTCAGACACATCAGCTCAAAACCCCCACGGTTTTGGAAGATAGTTCAAGTTGAGGAACCAGTTTCCAGAAAAGTGTTGATCGCAAGAATTGAACGTCAAATGATCAGAGACATCTTCTGGTAGAAACTAGACTGGAAAAGAGGTTCACTGCTCTTCAACTGCTGTTGATAAAAAGAGCAAAATGGGCAAAGCCAAACAGTTACTGAAGTTAATAAAATTGTGGCTCAGCACAATGGATGTGGTTCAGCTTGCTATTGCTCTTTTCTTTCAGGTAACTGTCAATGTTTTGGAAGTAAATGATGAAGAACCAGTTTGTTCACCCAATTTCTATTCATTTCAAATCCCAGTCAGCTTAGCTGTTGGGACCAATATTAACGGCTTCAGGATTGAATGCCAAGATCGTGATTCTCCGCCCAGCTCTTTCCGTTACTTCATTAATGAAGGTACTGTGTCACGGTGTGTGAGCTGGGAGCAGTGCAAAAAATTAGGGAATGCTGATGGTTCACTTTGATGTGTAAATAAAAACCTAGCACAGTTTTATGTCCTGCTTCTCATGGTGAGCTAGTTGTGATCCACAAATTCTGCTCATCATCACTTTACTGCTTACCCAAAGAGGTGTATCTCCACAAGTGCAGCAGTGATACCTACACACAAACCCATACAAAGGCTGTGCTTGTATTAGTAAGTAAAGGTCTGACCACAGGTCCACTTTTGGCTGTACAGACATGAGCTGTGCCATGCAGTTGGCCTCTGAGCCGCAGAGCAGCCCATGACCTGTTTTGTGTCGTACAATAGACATGGCCTTCAAGGTCACTTCAACTCTGGAGCTCCATGGGGCAATGAGCAAAACCAAAGCACATTTCATGCATTTTCATGGCTCTGATCTCTTGTATGTGTGGTCTGTTTGGAGCCTAACAGCAGCTGGCCTACCTGCAGCTGCTGTATTGACGGAAAATGAAGTCTGGGGAGCCTGCATCACTGGTCCACAGTACAGACAAAGCCCTGGAGGCAATTAATGTCCCCAGGTCATTAGATCTCTTCTGGGGACCTCTTCAAAGGCCTCCACCTCTGGCTAGAGGGAGGGGCTACGGAGAGGTGTTGAAGGGGCCTCTGGTGACAGGCATAATGAGCCCTGCAGCAGCATAAGGTCCTTGCCTCAGCTGCATGCTGCTGCTTCTGGGTGCTTTCCTGGCTGCAAGGACAGGTCATTCAGGTCACCTCTTATGTGCTCTATGGCTCTGAAGTGTTTCCACAGCCTCCTCTCAGCTGCATCCCCATAAAGGGTCTTATTCTATATTTTAATGCTTTTATGATTGTATTGTTTCAAATTGTTTTATATGGTATCAGGAAGATCTAGGAGCAGTTCTCAACAATGACATTTCACCACACAGGTGGATAGTGATCCATAAGAAGTTTTCAGCAAAACCAAATTGTTTTGCTTGTTCCACACATTTACTTTAATGTGTGATTAAAGTAAAGTTTTTGTGCTTCGCTGTTGTTTTTTTGCAGGCAACGTGAACAATCATTTTGCCTTTTCACCAAGTGCTGGCTCCAACACATCACGGCTGATTCTTGCATCGAGGTTTGACTATGAAAGCAGACTTGATACAAACTGGATTTACAAACTGCGTGTCTACATAACAGACGACAATCTATTATCTGCCAGGGACAAAACTACACACCTAGTTAAAACTGGAACAGTGACTTTAAGCCTCAGAGTTATCCCAAACCCAACTACCCCCATTACCACGACAGTAAGTTCACTGAAATTTATGTCTAGTTCTGCATTTATTTTATGGACTAATCTCCATAGAAGTGAACAAAAGAGGGTAGATGTATGCAAAAGGAGAGCAGAAGCCTACAGTGGGTCCAGTCCTGGGAAATGCTGAGCTCTGTGCTCTGATGTTGAAGCCAGACATAGTTGATGTACTTACTGTCATGAATGATTGGTCTCAGGTACAGAGTCATAACATATGGTTTGTATTTTAGTTTCTAAAACAAAAAGGGCAAGTAGCCAAAGGACTGGGCACACTGCCATTACCAGGCAACTGGAAAGTTAAAGACTTTGGCAGCTTTATTAATAAGGAAAGAGCAAGGGTTAACCTTTGCCTGGAACCTTAAAATTACCTCATGCATTTCACACTACCTCTTTTTTTATTCATAGTTACTCACTCCCCCAGCTGCCCTGCACTTCTGTGTGCTTCTTTAGCAGTGGAACACATTAATCTGTGGCTACTAAAACTGAAATAGACAACAAAACAACAAGAGATCCTCATCATTTGGAAAGGGCTTTTTTCCATCCTAGAGGACACCATCACGTAAGCCCTTGAGCTGCCTGTCAGGAAATGAAGCAGTTGTGCACAGCCTCATTGTGCTGTTGAGCTTTCAGCAGGTTTCAAATAGCAAATCCAGAGGGGTGAGATGGGTCTTTCCTGAGCTCCCTGCCCACGTGGTGGTCCATAGCTGAGCTGAAGAGGCCTGCACAGATTTCAGCAGCCAGGGTATGATCTGTGGAGCTGTGGGCTTGTGTCCCATCAATACAGTCTATCCCTCTGCACAGCCATCCCAGGCAAGCTCTGGCTCACCAGTTTAATTTTGGAGATAATTTCCATCAGGCTGGTGCAGGATGTGAGGAGAGCTGGCTTTCATTCTGCCTGCAGAGGCAGCACAGCCTTAGGGTACAGACCCTCTGTCCCCACCCTTGTACCAGTCCCACCTTCATCCCTTGCTGCACCAGCTCACCTGCAGTCCTTTCATTTTCTGCCTGCCTGCAGATGGTATTGCCCTTTTTTCTCTTGCATGAAGGAATGAAAACATGAGTATGCTGGTGAAGGGGTAAAAGAGCTATTCACTGTAAAGTGGTCTGGATCTGCTAGGGATTACTGGTAACTAGCCAGAACCAGAGGATCCTGCAAACAGCACATGCAAGTCTGGACGCTTTGCTATGAAAATGCTTAAATCCAAACTTGCAGACTGATTAATAACCCTGTTATTATCTAATGCTCTGCTGGGAAGGAATAAATGGTTTTCCCACAGCCTTCTCCTCCCCCTACTTGATGTGGAAATGAAAAGTTAAGCTGAATAACAAAACTTATTCTGTATTTCTTCCCCATGCTTTACCACAACTACAAACAGTCTAGACCACATACCACAGCACTAAAACTGCCTCCCCAGAGATATCAGCCTTCCACTTTCAGTCTGTTTTCCAGAAGAGCACTTCCATTATAGCAACTTCTCCCAACACTACTCCTTACACGTGTTCAGTGCAGGAACTTGATAAATCAGACGCTGGAAGGCTGGTAGCAGTAGAAAAGAAGCCCTGTCACAAAAAGTCACTTGTGACTTCAGTCCCGGTGAGGATGGAGCGGTGGTGTGATCTAAAGATTATCTGAGAGTTTCTCTAAGGGTTGGATGTACTTTTTTTGTCGAGGCTAAATAGGTTATTTAAATAGGAAAGAAATGGGTACCCTACTGCATTTCATACGCAATGTGATTACAAATATTTTACAGAAAATCAAATAAAACCTTCAGCAGACAATAAAAACTATTAGTACCACACTTAGGAATGACCCAAGTAGACCAAATGAGTAATTTTTGATCCATGTGAGGATAGTTTCATGATGGGACTTTAATGAATGAGTTGCTAGCACAGTTACACACCAGCTCAGAGACGTGTCTTCTGGCACTTGGAAGATGTGGGAGATTGCAACTGCTCAGGAAGTGTGGTTTTCCTTTCTGGAACAAGTCACAGGGTAAAAAATATATATAAAAAAAGGAGTTTTATTTCTTTTTATACAATAACCCAGTTCCTCAGGGTTCAACTCCTCTTACGGAGTGAGTTGAATGATCACTGCAGTAAAGATGACCTACTTCCAGTTTTGCCTTAGGTAACAAGAAACCATTATCTTGGTAATGGCAGTATTCCCTGAACTTGCACACCCTCCAACAGTGCACTCACAGCTTCTCAGGCATCCTGAGGCTTTTACACCTCGCCATGGCATGCTTGTTTTAATATAAGGCATGGAAATGTGATCTGGAACCTCTTTGCATCGTGGGTGGGCTCCATTTCACCTACCTTTGGCTGCCCCAGGAGCTCTGGTCCATCTCAGTCATCTGAGCTGCCTTGGCAGTCAGCAGGCAGGTACCTGGGATGAATCACTGCCTCCAGCAGACTCTATCTCTCTGCCCATCATCTTCAGAGCCCTGGGGCAAGATAGGGCCAGGTGCTTCAGTGCATAAGTTCAACCAGATGAAAGGTGCTGTTGGTGTCAGTTACCTTACAAGTATGCAGCCTTGAGGAACTTTCCCTATCTTGTTTTAAAAGCCTGGCTTCACTCTTGTGACAAAAAAGGAAAACCTCTACTCCGGATCGGCGTGGTACGTGCCGTTTGTCATCACCCTCTGCAGCTTGCTGCTCCTCGGACTGCTGGGCTACCTGGGCTTCCTCCTTGCGACCTGGGTCTGTACCCACGGCCTTCCAGCAGGCAGAGCACATGGAAAACCTTTGTGAGTCCTCCCAGTGCCATGCTGGGGAAGCACCAGCAATGACAGAGAGAACTCAGGCCCTTCAGCCATGAGGAATAGTTCATAGCGGTGTGCCCTTTGTTGTAGTGAATGCTATTGCCAGCCACAGTGATATTTGGTGTTAATGATATGAAATCAAGGAAAAATGTCTATGGCATTTTCTTCATGGATTTGCTAACGTTAGCATTAGCTGAAGGTAATAGCGGAATTCACAGTTGTAACCTCAAAGGGCAGCTGTGCTTGTGAGGCTCAGTCAGAATCTGCGTCTGACAGTGCTGACCAAAAATACAGAAGTTTTTGGTTTGTATTTGGCTCCCACTCTGAGTGAGCTCCCATCTAGGTAGTTACTGGAGGCATTTAGATCCCAGAGTCTTTTCCAAACCTTGGTGCTCATGCCAAATTCTTTGTTCTGGCAAAACCTCTGCAGATTTCCTGGAGTTTTATCCAAGCCTGTTGCAAGGCTCTGGCCCATTAAGTTTCACTATATCTCTAAGTGCTTGTGCTTGGCAAAAGCCATGGAAGCACCTGGAACCAGCTCTGGTTCAGTGTGGGAAGCAGCGGAGATCCCCACTGGCAGCCTCCTCAGTGGGCTGGAGCCAGATTGCCTCTGAATTGACTTTTTACTTCACAGAACAAAGATAAGCAGCTCTTTAAATGGACTAGAATTAGAAAAGAAAGATTTCTGTAAGTATTCTTAGGATTTGGAACTAGATTTATAAATTACAGTAAACAGGTAATATATAATTGTGATTATAATTTGAATGGTGTGAAAGGAAACTAGCAATTTGTGATAAAAATGGCAAATGAATCTAGCAGCGAATAGCTGGCTATTGTTATTATTTGTTAACAGGGCAAGTGATTCATCAGGAACCAGGCTCTCCCATTAAAAAGCAATTTCTGTATTTTCAAAAACATTTATAACCTTTCAAATATTTTAAAAGGTATTATCCAAGCACATCAGATCCAAAAAATTGACCTTCCTCCAAGGATGGAACAAAATGACAATGTTTGAAAATATGTATTTCCAGATTATATAAATCCATCATGTTTTCATCAGTAAGACTTCATTTTAATATCATCACTTCTTGGGGAGGTGTTGGAGCAATGCTCAGGGCTGTTTTCCTGTTTAAGAGCAGCATTAAACGATTCAGGCCTTCAGTGAAAGCAAAATCAGAAACCAAACCTATCAAGCAAATCCCAGAACTCAAGAAAGCACATTCTTTTTGCCAAATGAAAGAGAACAAAGCATGGTATTTTTATGTAGGCAAAAGTGTGACATTTTCTAATTACACTCTTAATCTTTTTCTCATTACAGGATAAATGCTCCAGGTATGCACCTATTTTCTGTATTTTCATACTTCACAACAAAACCTTGTTTACGATTCAATGTAGAATTTGTAAATCCATTTCTAGATACATAAATTTAACCCAATACAAGAATACTGAGATTAAATAACACTGGCTGATTATGGGAGGTCTTCCTAAGTGATTTCATGGTCTTTAAATCTATTAACTATTAGGTAATATCCAAATTCAGAGTTGCCAGGTATTCTGGCATGGATGCGAAAGAATTGCTGTTCTTTTCACGTGCAATTCATATGATGTCAAAAAATAATCCCATCCCTCTACAGAACCTTCAAGAGTCCTCTCCACTCTAATTTGCTGATCTCTGATCCCTTCATTTGCTTCCTTGACGTCATTAATTCATGTACCTGAAGGTTTATTTTCAAGTATTGGTGCTTTAAAGGGGTTTGTATAACTTAGCAGGGGCATAAGCTGCACATTAAAAAACCAGGTTTTTTTAAAAAGCAGTCTTATTGCTTTTAGTCTCATTAGCTTTCTGCTAGCAAGCATGGTTCATATGGGCTCAGTAAGACCCTGCTTTTACAACTCCCCTTCTCAGTCAGTATCTCCCAGCTTGACAAAAACACATGACTAACAAAACCCAACAGAATTAGCTGTTCTCTTGGTTGCCCAATTTGAGGCATTTCAGCTGGCTGGTTTCCAAAAAATGGATGCTTGGTGCTTTCTGGAAAACTGGTTCCCAAATGCTGGGCATCAAAGGCCAGACAGAAAGGTTTCCCGTCGGTGCTCAGGTTGAGACCCATCCGCAGCTCTTCGGAGTATTGCCTGGTTGTAAAGCCTGTTGATGGCCAGGCATACAGTTGTCTGAAGAAAGGCCGTAAACACATCGGCAGGGAGCAAGCAAGAAGAAATGATAGCAACTAGTTGGGTATCATCCACAAATCTGTGCTGTCGAGATGCCCGTGGCACTGCTGCTGTATTTGCTTGCATGTGGGATCAATTAATAGTGTGGTAAATTCACAGATAACCAAACTGTTCTTCAACCTGTATTTTACTTGACTGGATCTGCGGCATTTCCCTGTTTTGCCTCCAAGTGCATGTTTGAGTGCACAAGCTTTACAACTACAAACATTCACTGGAAAAAAATAATCCACATTTGTAGTTCAAATATCCCCAGAGTTGAATTTCTCTGTTTGTATTATTTAGAAAGGGAAATCTGTTAAAGAAACCATTGTTATTTATTCATTACTGAAGGAATAAGACTTTTCGAGGCTATACTTTTGATTAGTCATTGCAACTCTGGTTTCTCACTCCAAAATACTACGAAGGAGTTCACTTTTCAAATAGCAGGAGGGATCAGCATTAAAAGAGAAATAAGGATCACTTGAGATGTCTCAGAAGTTGAATACCAAGAATTTCCATTCTTGGTACCATGTACCAAGAGGAAATCTTGGCTTTAATGTTCTCTAGTCACTGTCAGAGAAATTGTATTCTTTACAATGTGTATTTTCCTTCCTGTAGAAAAGAAGAAACCCAAGAAAGATGTGGTTGTGGTAAGTACTGCCAGCCTCAAAACAAAACCTAGTTTTGTCCAGCCCCATCATGAAATCTGACTGTAGGACTCTCTCTATGAAAGGTGCCTGTTTTCCAATGAGAACGTAAAAATGATAGACAAGGAAAACAGGATTCTCTCCAAATGCAAAACACTTCAGTGCCCCAGCTGGCCTCTATTTGGAGGCAACACTGAGTGTGAGGGGTGCTTATCTATGCTGTACCCCCTTTGCTGCCAAGTGCTGAATTCTCCAGCTGCTGTGGCAGCCCTGTATGTGAGAGGCCAGAGAGGCTGCATCCAGAGCAGTGACAAGGAGACTCATTGTAGCCACAGAGGCAGGAGGACAAGTGCCCTGATGGCAATGTTGCACTGCTGTGTTACCACTGACCTGTACAGCTAACCCTGACCTGCCTGAGTGCAACCAATAAGGTACATAAATGTCCCCAAACTGTAAAGAGTTTGGTCTTCATAAGCTGTTTGCAGCAAAATGCCATAGTTAATTCCACTTAACAGATGTTTCTTTGCTCCTTGATCTTGGATCTCCTTCCTTTTTCATAGCCATAACACCATAAAGGCTGCAAAGCACTTTCATTAGTGTACTCTCCCTCCCCAGGCTCTTCAAAGAGGGGATTCCCAATCCCCCTCTGGGTGGAGGTGACCATCTTGCGGTTACACACATGGAGGTATTTAGCATGTCAGACCTTACTAATTCTCCTTTGAACATCTAGTGGCAACACACTACATCACAAATGGCTTTTGTTGCCAGTTTTGCCTATATGAGTTCAATAGGCAGGTCATACAAGTCCATCTCAATCCATTTAGTTCACCATTTCCAAGTCACCGCCCCTCCTTCTTACTTAACTAATTCACAGGATTCATTTCACGTTTGTCTCTCTTCACAGACAATGACAAAGCTAAACACTGTCTTTGATGGTGAAGCCAGAGACCCAGGTAATAAAAAGCAATTAACAGTGGATATGATAATTTGGCTGGAAACCAGATTAGTTGATTTAAATATGGTTCGACATTTGCTTTTCATATTTCAGGTTTGCTGTTTCCAAGGAGAACGGGAGCTATATTTCACAGATAGTGAAAATCAAGACATTGCCCTACTAACATTTCTAATGGTAGAAATTCTTATGGCCCTTGAAAGCACACATTTGATGGCCAGATTATTCACTGCTCCTCTGCTAAACCTGAACGTATGGGTCTGCTATAGGAAGGTGGGAGGGGAGGGAGAATTTGCTGCAAGCCTCCTACTCGGGTGCTGTCATGGCTACAGAGTTTCACCCTTCCCATGTCTGTAACTTGGTCAGAAGATTAATGTAGCTGCAGATATATTGACTTTGCCTCTTAAACCTCTCCCTGGATGAGGGCAGGTGGGAGAGTTACTTGCTCCTTCTCAAACCTCCTCTCTTGCAGCAACAGTGCAGCATTCCTGCTTTTTGTTGGGGAGGAAAACATCACTTGTGAGGGAGGAAAGGGAAGATATTTGCTTTTAGGTACAGTTGTGGTGGCATCAGTTACTGAGTGTCACCAGGCTCCAGCTGTTAGCTGAAATATACTTAGCTAACTCTGAGTATATCTCATTAACCAGCTGGGAAAAGTGAAATTAAGGTGAAAGTTAGGAAAACCAGGATGAGCCAGAGCTTTGGTGCTTATCCCTTTTCCAAGTGATGGCCACTGTGCTCTGCAGTGGGTTCATTACAGAAAAGTGTTTTGTTTTTTTTTCCTAGGGGTTGATCTGCCTTACCTCATCCCCCCCGATCCACAGCCCCTGCGCCTGAGCCCTGTACCCTGGTGCTTGGCCTGGCATTAGGGTGCTGGATCCCTGGCATGGAGAAAGGGGGGGCTGGTAAAAACTGAGACAGTCAGTCAAAATAGGTCTTTAACAAATAGATCCAAAAATAGGTCTGAAACAATAGGTCTAAAAATTATCCAGAAGAAGGCAGGCTTGGATTCTAGGCTTGGATTCATCTGGCTGAATTTCCACACAAGTGCCTGTACCTTGTGTTTCTTATTAGCTAGCTTGGAGCTGTCAGATGCTGTGAGCTAATGGGAAACACCAGGCATGGGGACTTCAGTAGAATTTGGGCAAACAAATGGGACCCTACTGTGCAATTAAACCCATCCACAAAGCTGCTCAAGGCCAGTTTGGTCCATGTCCAAGCCCACCTGCTATTTATAAAGAGATCTGGAGGGATGGGCTCCAAAGTCCCTGCTTTTTCTTTGTGTAACTGCATTTATAATATATTAAACATGGATGTTCTCCGGGCTGTTGCAAGAGCCGCATCCTGGTGTTTGTTCAGGAGAGCTGGTGGCTCCCTTCCTCAACAAACCTGGCCTCAGCACCAGACTTAAGGATACCTGAGCCCACCTGAACCGCCCTCTAGAGCCTGGTGTCGTGCCTGACATGAGCATTGCGCTATTACACAGCTTTGTGGTGTCAGCAGAGAAATGTGTGGTGTGCACTCTCCCATTCCTGGCTCATCCCAAACCCTACAGGATCAAGCGTCAGCGGTTTGGAAATGAGATTTAATAGTTCCCAGGATATCATCTCTGGAATATGATTAGGAGGGATGGTCAGGAGCTGCTTCCTGATCTGAGCTGCTTTAACCTGCCCGCCTTGTAAGCAGACAGAAAAATAACATGTAAAGAGATCCAGTTTCATCTTTAATTGCTCAGATTGCATTAATATGTCAGAAATCATTAATTCTGATACATACAAACTGTTAGCATGTAGCAACATGAAACCACTGTTTCTTTTCAGGCCTTACTGGTCTTTTGTTTGTCTCATATTAATAATGTTTAATTACAAAGAAGTGCCACTACAGCTCCTGATTCTCTGTTCAGCAAGAGATGGTGATTTAGATTGTGAGGCAATAGCACTGGACACACAGCAATTTTTCCACCTATCTCTAGGTACTAAATGAACTGAAGGATAAGATGCTTTTAATGTACAGGTACAAATCATCCATAAAATCTGAAGAGGGCTAAAAGTCTTTCAAACAAGAAAATGTAGCTAAACAACCCAAATTTAACAATATTGTGTTTATATGAAGTACATACTTGCGCAAACAGGAAATAGTATTCACTCTGTTAACGACAAATGTGCACATTAAGCCTGGAAGAAAGTATTTTGTGCAAATGGAGAAGCAATATATACAGCCAAAACTCACTGGGGATCCCAGATCTTCCCTGAGCAGCCACCATGACACCCAGGTCCCCACTCCAGCTTGCAGGAATGAGGCCTTTCCCTCTTGGGGCTACCTCCCAAACTCAGCTGACATTCCAGGTGCTTCATGTTTCTCATTTCAACCCCATCCTGAGGAGAACTGTCATGTCTTAATCTGCTGTGGCAGGAATGATTTTAATCACTTCTCTTTTCTCCCTTACAAGTTACTGGCAGAATGTACGAATTCAATACACAGTCAGGGGCCCGAAGGTGGAAGAAGAGCAATGAGCCCCTTCAACCAGAGCTGGCCCTACAGATAACATCCAGTGCCATGGATGACAGTGGCCAAGGGACAGAAAAAGCAGAGGCACCAAGCAAAAAACAGCCTTCAGAGAAGGGGAAAGAGCTGGCTGCAGAGACAAAACCAGCTTCCAAGCTCACAGGAGGGCAACGAGAAACACAAGGCAAGGATGGGCTGAAATTACAAAAGCAGAAAGAGGAGTCTGAGAACAGGGGGTTATCCTCACCAGCCCCCCGAGGCAGGTACTGACCTCCTCTCCCAAAATGAGTGCTGTGTTGCCAGTAAGCTAGCCTTAAAGCAGAGTGCATGAGACTCCAAGGTGCCTCCCAGATGACCTCTGCTCTGAACAGCCGAAGAACCAGATGTGATTTTCTCTCTCTGTATCTTGACTGCAAAACATAAGGTGCCCATTGCTGCATAAACTGGACCCAAAGGCAGGATGAAGCCAGACTTGCCCTTGGCAGGTGCAGGTAAGAGTGAGAGTCAAGGGGAGGACGTGAAAGAGGGAGAAGAGGAAGCAAAAGCAGAGTCATGGACAGAAGCATTTGCTGTCCCTGGGCTACAGCCACTGGCAGGTTCCTCCTGGAAGAGCTCTGCATCCCCAGACAGACATGGCCACATCCTCTGACTGCCTTTGGGGAGGCCAGCCGACAAGCAGACATTCTTTGTCAAGCAGTGAATGGGAGTCTTCTGTTCCTGCTGAGCAGCAGAAAGGGTGAAAAACACAACAGAGTTGAAAAGCTTTCTGGTAAAAGCTAAAAACATTTCTTCTCATTCAGTATTTTATTTCAGCCCCTCCTTGTCCTTCCATCTTGCTGTAGTAAAGACCACGGCTTGAAAGCAGTTTTAGAGTGGAGAAAACTCAAAGTTTGTTATGGTATCTCAGGCTGTCATATCAACACTTTCAGCTTATTTATCTTTTGTAACACTAGCAGCATTCAATATCTTCACCCTTGGTATTTCCACTGGCGTATTTAATGTTTAACAGAATCAAGTGGAACACACTCAAAAGAATAATGACAGTAAACACATGGGGTGAAATAATCTTTTCCAAGTGTGGGCATGTATAATGTAAGTGCTGCCTAAGAACCTGATATAAAAAAAGCAAACTCTACAAGAATTCAGAAAATTATCTTAATCTGAAGAAAATGAATTATAAATAATGACTGAATACTCCATGTCTTGGCTTCCTTTCTTTCCTGATTACTGAAAGGTTTTTGGCGGCAAGGTGGCAAAAGAAAATACTCAGTTGAAGTTGAGCAGGGACAGCCAGTGAATGTTTTATCCAGTCTGTCACATACATTGAGTTTTGTGGTACAGTGGAGGCCCAGGGTGATTTCACCAAGGATCCTACTCTTCACAAAACCACCCGTCACAGTGCTGCAACTCTGCTGCGCTCCAAAGGAGCGGTTTGGCTCAGGAACAACTTCTCTTACAAACACCAAACCCCTTCAGTCAAATGCCAATTCATTGTGCAATCAGAAACCCAGCTGTCATTAACACCACAATGATAGAGATAGGAAGGAGTGATTGATACTCTATAAGCATGTTATCGGTTTACTGTGTCTGTGGCGGTTGTTATAGTGCTGTTTGACCCTCCAGCACCAACAGGGCTAGCCCCACATTCAGAGCTCCAAACCACCATTGTTTGCATTCGTTTGCTGTAAACATGATCTGTTCAATTCTAGGCAGGTGACACAGAGAAGTAACTGGCAGTACTGCTGTAACACTGATCTTTCTGTCACTTTGACACCAAGCTGTGCCTGGCACATACAAGTGTTAAATCTTTGCTACCTGAAGAAGTTAACTGCGTTGTTTCATTAAAGGGTTTTATATTTATTTTCCTGAGTATTTCTCTGGGGCAGCCACTCTGCTTCCTTGATGCCTCTCATAGTAAGTACTTTTGTGATTAAGAGATTATTACCTTTTTTTACAGAGAGGCAGAGACAAGCTGTAGTTTCAGCCAGGAAACCTGGAAAGAGATGGATAAAACCTCCTCTTTCTTTACTACTGTTCCTGCTGCTGAACTGCACAAACTTCTTTCCTTTCTTCTCAGGAAAAAGACCCAACCCAACAGCACATAACACAGCATCACAGTATGCTCTTAACATCCATTAGTGCAAGGGCATTGTCACAGCCAACACTGATGGTGCCATAGTCTCCCACAGCAGGCCAACAGCTGGGTTAAAAGCAACTACCCTTGTAGTGATGTTCACATACTCTAACCTTGAGCAACTGGCAGGTCCATGGATCTAAGAACTAACACTGCCCGGGAAGCCTCCATCCAGTTGAGGTGAGTGTAGCTAGTGTGCTTGGCCTTTCACAGGGCAGGTTCAGCTAAGATAAAGCATCTTGTGAGTCGCATGCAACTTGCTACATGGGGAAACGAATGTGCTGACCATAACTCACAGCTACATCCTTCCTCACCCACGCTATTGCTTCAGTATGTGCAGTGCTGATCTCCAGCTCCAACTGATTCTTCATCCTTATCTTCACTGTGAAACCTTATTTTGGCCATGCATGAAACCACATTCCTTGCTCAGGAGCTACAAAATCAAGTAATAACAAGGCCTTATGCACAAGCAGCTAGCTTTTCCTCTCAGCTACCCCTACTACTATTGACTTTCCTCCCTGTGAACAAACTCAGGTCTCAATGAGCTGAAGCACAGCCATTCATTTCTTTAGATTGTCTTTGGTAGAGCAAAAGCAGAGAAGACAGAACTGATTGTCTTGGATGTACACCTATTAAGTATTATATGGAACAATATATGAAAAGATATTTTAAATATATGTAAAAGAAATGTATATTGTTTCGTAAAATACAGATGATAATAGGCTGTGCAGTACATCTTTAAATGCTAGAAACCTCATCTAATTGCTAAACCAGCTTTTGTGCTTTTTTCCTTGGGAAGTGTCTTTGAGAACACTGAATCAGTGTTGAGCACTGCCGCTAGACAGACTGAGAGCAAGGATTAAGGGCAGGCTTTAGACAATAAAAGCATTTAATTAGTGGAACAATTAGCTAAGACTGTGAGGCCTTTCCATCATTAGAAGACTTCAGAACTCAAGAACGACTGCTGTGTGCAGTAGAGGGTCAGAGTACATGATGGGAACAGCCTCTCTAGTTTCAACAGCCCTGTTAGTCTCTGTATATAGTTAAAAGGTGTGAACTTTGGTGCCATTTGTTTTAGAGGGATGACACCAATAAGCTGAGCTAGAAGAGGAAGAAAGGCAGCTGGTGGTTCAAGCAGAGAGGCTGGGGGCAACAGGTCCTGACCTCCCGCTGCCTGTTATACATTATGCGTTAATTTTATCCAAAGCCTACAAAAACCAGTGTGAGTTCTGCCACAGCTTTTGATTGCTGTGTCCACCTATTACACATCTCTGAAGTGCTTTGAGATCTTTGGATTAACACTGCTCTGAAGTTTCAAGAGTGATTACAACAGATCACAGGTCACTTTACTGACTGGGTCTAGTTCCTCCATTATGATTATGTGTGATTATGTTACCAGGGGGTTTTGTGCTTTTTTCCAAAGTGAATGTACTTCTAACACACAAATGCTCTGCTTTCATGTTGGTATTATATATAGCATTTGCAATAAACATCAGAAGGCTCAGCTTCTGGCCATGCAACTTCATTTATACCAGGGAATGTAAAAGTGCCTATGCTGTATTTGTTCATAGTCTCCAGGAGACCTACACATGAGAATGGTTTCAGCTGCAGAGATGGAGAATGTCTGCTCAGGATGCTGCAGAATTGTGACTGCTCACTAAAAGCAGGAGATGGAGCTTGGGCCCCCTCAGAGAAGGGTGGCCAGGCAAGGGGAATAATACTCCTGAGCAAAAAATCTAGCTGCTAGGTTGTTGTATGGCATCCAGATTGCAACACCATAATGGAAATAACACTTCGACAGCAAGTAGCCACAACTGCGTATTTCACATCCCCTGGTTGATAGGTTAACTGAGATCCCTGACCACAGCAGGCCCTTCGCAAGGCTCCAGCTGAAATGCTGATCACAGGCTTGGTACCCTCTGGACTCCATCCACACACACCTTGTCTGAGCAAGTCACTGCAAGCTCCTCATGTAGTCACAGGGGAGAAAGAGACACTCTGGGGGTGACTTATTGCAGAGCAGACATCCGTCTGGAACAGATCAGATGAACTGTGCACTAACAGCAGCTCTTTCAGGCTGTCTAGATCAGATACCAGTGCCTGCACACCACACATGAAAAGCAGATCAGCTGAGCCTCAGCCCAGGTTGTTCAGGTGAGGGCAGGTCCAAGGCACCAGTGTCCCAGATAGCAGGGCACTGAGCATGGAGGTCAGCCTGGCTCTGTGGCTGCCTGCTCAGTTCCCAGGAGGACATGCTTGGTTAGTCCTCTGAGGTCTGCAGGCTGCTTTCTGGGATCTGCCTTTAGGGTCATTCTGCATCTGGAAGCATGTTATGAGATATGCTTCAAAGCAGTCAAGTAAAAAAGCATGGGCTTGACCAGGAGATTAAAGACAAGTACAAGCTCCAGTGAGATTCTGCGGCAAGCTCCATAGTACTGATTGACAGACATACTTGAAAACAAAGCAGATGAACAGATCTTACTCTGAATGTTATTCAAGGATGCCACTGCTCTGCCGTTCTCTGGTACCAAATTCCAGCTGCCATAGATCAATAGACCCCCTGGGATTCAACTTTGAGGCAAGGTTCTTGCTTAACTTCCAGGGCTGGAAAAAAGCAGTTGTTGAGTGACATGGGCAAGGCAAGTCTTGGTCCAGCCGTGCAGTTGTGTCCGATTGTCAGTTCATTCCCACAGTACTAGCTGGGGCCACACGGACTGGAGCAGCAGCGCCTGGATTAGCTCCCCTGGGCCCAGCACAGCCTGCCCTGCCCCAGGCCCACCCCCAGGCACCCTGTGGCAGCCAACCACTTCCAGGGGGCCTGTGCACATCCAGTGCACATGTACGTCATGGAGGGTTAGGGGGCTACTGGATCCATACCCTTGGCAGAGCTCTGGGCATCCAACCTGGGCCAGGTAGGCCCCGGGGGAAAGAGAACCGTCAGCATTCCCTGTGGTGGCCTGGTCCCAGCCTGCTCCAGACACTGGAGCAGGCTGCAAGGCCTCCAGCCTCCTGCGTGCCATTACTGAAAGCAACAGCAAGGAAGGGGTCTCTGCCGCTGCTCAGTGGCGAGTGCACTGACGGCTCTCACCGTGGTCTCTGGGCGCTGCTGACAAGAGGGAGGCAGGCGATGCGCTGCGTTTTAGGCCGGGAGACTTGAGGCACAGGTTCCTTTGTGCTGTCACGGTTGCGGCGTGTCCGTGAGCCTCCCTCCCGCCAGCCAGCCAGCACAGCCGGTACCGGAGCCACGGCGGCCCGGGACCCCCAACCCTTCTGGGGCTCCTGACCCCCCCCCCCCCCGGCACAGCCCCGAGGAGCGGGGCATCGGCGCTGCCGCAGCTTTGCCGGGGCAACACTGCCCCCCAGCGGCGCGGCTGGCAGGGGGCGGGCAGCGGGCCTGGGGAGCGCGGCTCTGGAGGGTGAGGAGCGGCCAGCGCCCCTGAGCCAGCCTGGGGCAGCGGGAGGGGAGGGCCCGGCGGGTGCGCAGAGAGGGCACAAGCGGGAAGAGCAAGTACGTGTGAGGGAATAGGGAAAAGCTTGGTCATGAGGCACCGACACAGCGCAGGCACAGCCAGGAAGAGGGGATCCCGGTATGGGGTTAGTTTTCCCACGAACCACGCTGGGTCACGTCCGGAAAGATCAAGTGTCCTGTTTACAGTTTCCTTTCTGCGTTTCGCTTCCTCACACTGAACTGAACCCGTTCCTTACTGTTTGTGTAAGCCGCGGGGTGGATGCTCCTGTACTTCATCAACTACTCTTTTATACCCACACAGGCTGGGTGCAGAGAGCAGGCAGGGAGGGATGCTCCAGTGTTTCTCTGCATGGCCATGGACAGCAAAGCAATACGGACCCCTATTCAATCCATTTTCATACTGTATTTCTTGAACAGCTCTCCTGCAATATCCCACTTCATGCAAGCAGTATAACCGCACTGACATCTACAGAGGAGGCTGAGCTGTCCCGCTTAAGTACCAGCACCGGGGTTAACTATCTAATGCACTTGCTCTGGAACAGCCTTACAGATGTAAGAGCATGCAGCCTGGGGCAGAGCATTTATGAGATCAGACACCCCCACAATTCCAGGGAAATAGTAGCAGTTCAGAAGTTCAGTGATAGCATTCAAAGAGATCAAAATAGACACCAGCTTCTGTCAGTGACCTTCAGTCAGGAGGTATTTCCTATTCCCTACACCACAAGAGTATTTACTTGCTATCAAAGATTAAAAGGCAAGGGTTAAAATGCAGATATGCTGCCCAGTTCTGTACGTGCCTGAAGAACTTGGACACCATGGTCTGTCAAGCACTGCCCCAAAAGCCCCCTCAGGTGCCTGGTACTTCTGAGCCTGGCCAGAGAGACCAGAGTCTCAATAGCATCCAGTGGAGACATACCAAGCTCAGTGATATATCAGTGTCAGCAAGGAATTTCCCCAGCTGCTTTACCTGGTGCTAGGAAGTGTTTCAAGGTCCTACCTATCCCAAGGGCTCTCATCCCCTTCAGAGAGAAGGAGGAAGTCAGCAGGAAATTGATGTTAGTCTGTCTCTCTCTGGGTAGGAAGTCCCCATGGGACAACTGATAGCTAACCTGGTTTAGTGTACCAGCCAGGACCAGCAAAGCTACGGGTTTTATGCAGTACCTTATACCCTTCTGCCCCTTCTCCCCATCACTGTTGTGCTTGGTATGAGAAAGCCAGCTCAGGTGATCACTGAAGAACTGAAGCGGCAGACATTTCAGTCCAGTATTTCAGTGGTGTTCTGACAGGTAAGACAGGACACGGGTGCTCCTAGGGATTTCCTCCTGCGCAGCCAGGGCTGAATCAACACAATGTTCTTATGTGGTCCTGAGAAGAACCTGCCCATCACTGAACCAGAAGGTGTTTTTCCCAAGTTAAAAGAGCACAAACTTACCCATTAGCAAAATAAAGCAGCAGCCACCCCCAGGGTGCCTCCAGCCAGACTTGACTGTGTTCACTCTGCTGTCTCTTCTTGTGGGGAAGATTCTTTGTCCTTTCAGCTTTGCTAGCTGTAGGTCATGACATTGGTTGCATCTGAATGGTACCTCAAAGGATTAATCCTGAAGGGACTGATCCTTCATAGTCCTGCCCATTTTGGGGCACCAACACTGATATATTGCAGGTAAAACTGTTGCTCCAGACTGAAGGCCTATTGCACTTGCTGTAAATCCATGCAAGTAACTGACCAGCGCCTGGGAGAATAGGCTTATGGTGTCTTGAAGAAGAAAGCAGAGATCTTCCAAGTTTCCAGCAGTCCTGCTCTATTTCCAGCAAGGTTGGAAGCTCTGAAGTGCCTGTGTTGGCCACATGTAAACCCAGACAATCAGTGAAGTTCAAAATTAGATTATTTCCTTAAGATTTTTCAGGGCTGCAGGACAAGATGGGAATGTTGGCCCTTCGGCTTTGCAAATGCTTTAGCAATGCATTTCTTGGTCTATCTTCATCCTCGAGATATTCTTCATGGAGCTGCGTGCAAACCTTGCAGCCTCCTGTGCCTGCCAGTCCTTTCTCATTACTTTTGATGCACAGTCTCTGTGGAAACTAAAGCTAAAAATAATCACCATCATCTCTTTACTGGCACATACTTTTTTCTTCTCTAACTGCTTGATCCACCTGCAGTTGTGATCTTCTGGGAAGAAACGCTACCAGTACCACGCTCATTTCTGCATGAGTCCTTTCCAGAACTATTGTTGGTGCTGTAACTGGGGTCATAGCTTGTGCGCTGTCATGAAATGCCTCATATGCTACACTCAGTACTGGGGACTTCTGATAACCCTGAGCTCAACTCTGAGCTCTCGCAGCTTGAAGCTGTATTTCTTTACCTTAGACCCATTACTAGCATACTGTGTTCTTTTCTCTCCTCTTCCTTCTGATCAAGGATCTTTTCAGTTACTGGCCAGCTCAGCAGAATGAACTGTTCAGCTGAACTGTGGGTTGTTTCAGTGGTGTAAACGTGACTTGTTCCAGTGTGCTAGAAGCACACTGTGTCAGTAGTGAGCCCAAAGACAGTGCTGATCTCTTTGAAAAGAGTGAAGGCTCCTGAAATGCAACACTCCATGAAGCCCATGTATAAGAATGGCTCAATTTCAGTCTGAAGGCATCACAGCCACCTTTTGCTGTGATCAGGCCAGAATGTTGCATGGTATGGGAAAAAAAGAAAAAAGAGGCTTTTTCATTCGATAGCCAGTGTCTGTCCTTTATAGTTTGCCCAGTCTTTTGTGCCTTTGCTGGACAACAAGCTTTATGTCACTATAGGCAGTGAGCTTGACAAGCCATTACTTCCACCCAAATGAATAATAGAATGGTTTGGGTTGGAAAAGACCTTAAGATCGTTCAGTTCCAATCCCCCCTGCCATGGGCAGGGGCACCTCATGCTAGACCACGTCACCCAAGGCTCTGTCCAAATGATACCAAGTGATATTGCTCAGATTTTCAGCTGGATAACAGAACCAACAGAAAACTTCAAAGACTCTTTCAGGCTACACCCACCTCTCCATGGAAGCAGGGGGGTGTCATTTCAGCTCATAGGACCAGGTATAAAATAGAATAAATGTTCTCTAGTTATTGTAGAGCTTATGAAGGAAAACTTGAGGATTCACTTCCTGTATTATGATGACTGTTGTGGGAGCAGCTGAAACATTTTGTGCTGATCGAGCTAGAGTAAAAGCAGAATAATAGCTGCTTCAATCTGAAAACTGCTTTAAAAGAAAATAGTAAGAAAATTGTAAAGGAATACAGTCTAGTGGCTCAAAAGGGTAATAGCAAAATACAGTGTTTTCTATTCAGGGAAAGCCAAAGAAATGCCATAGAAGCATGAAGAGGCAGATTCCAGCAGAAGGATTAACATTCACAGTGCAGCCATTCACCCTAGAGCAAAGGAGAGCTCCAAGGGAACCTGATCATATTAAATGTGAGGCTAAAATTAGCGGCTCGCAAAAGCAGATCAGGATGCAAAAATTAAAAATAGCTGCTGTATCTGCAGAAAGTGGTGGAGAATTAGATTTGAAGTCAGCAGAGGAAGATGATTTAAGGGATGATATGTATAAATGGGAAAAGAAAAAGGAGCTGGGAACAGCAGCACGTAGAACAATGGACAGATTACTATCCCAAGGCAGGGGAGTGCAGCTAGTGAAATTATTGCTGCACCCAGGGGATGTGGGGCAGATAGCTGCTGCTCTTGGACCACAGAAAACACGCACAGCAGTGTGATCCTTTTAGAAAGTACTTCAAACTTTGAATTAAATTGAAATGAAATGGGTAAATTGATTAGAGCTCATGCTACCACCAGGTTTTACTCACACTGTGAGTAAAGGATCAGTATACAGTCTCCTTGATGACTACATTGAATCAAATTGCTGCACAGACAGGTAGGAAGGAAATGCAGATAGCAGCACTAATACTCTTCAAGCCAAGAAAAGACAGTGTGTTTTATGAATAAATGAAGAATTGCTGAAATACCATCAGGATGGGACAGCAAGCACAAGTCACCCACTGCTGATGGGGCACAGGTACCTGCTGCTGTTGCTGCCACGAGAGCTATCAATTATGTAGTAGATGCATTATGAGAACAGGCTGCTCAAATACACCCCCACTATTTGCAACAAGTGCTGATGCAGCAGAATGAGAGGAAACCTACCTAGATACCTAGAAAAATAGTTTGAAAAATTACTGAGTGTTACGGGCTTAGTCCAGAAGGGAAAAGGGGGAAGAGCTCCAGCATCAGCCAAGCAGGATCCATAGTGAACCATTAACTGAAGACATGGATAGTGGAGAATAGGATTTGGCTGAGGCATATTTTCTTAAGGAAAGAATACAAAAAACACATGGTCAGGGGTTAGCACAGATTTCTTCAATTCTTGCCCTCAAACAAAGAGCAAAACCTTTGACTGCATCCATATGGGCACAAATTTAAAGGGTGTCACAACCCAGCTCTGTGCTGCTGCCTTTCTGACTCAAGCTGAATGAAATATCCAGACAAGGGAGTGCTGCTGAGCACAGGCAGGGCTTTGGACATTGCTACTTGAAAAGTATAAGGAAAGCTCATGGATTAAAACATGAGTCAGAAATTTTGATTTATTTTTTCCCTGCTCTAAGTAGCAAGCGTCTGTAGGAGGACAGTGTTATCAAGGGCGCACCTGGATTCACTTGGCATGCCAGAAGAAAAGGGATTTCCACGTTTGAGTCGGACTCTAAACTAAAACTGAGTACCTGTTGCTAGCATACACAGACTTGATCTTAGCCTTGAGAGAAACTGCCTTATTTGCTAGTATTTAAGAGGGGGATACACTCCTTCCCTGTAGCATTCTTCTGAATAATTTTACTGTTCAGGTTAATATTTAAAGGTGACTAAGCAGCAAAACCTGGCCTCTGACAACTTTGCTTTTGGCTATACAGCAAATCTGCTAGGAAGCAGATGATCCAGGATAATGAAGAATGCCTGATGTGCAGTCATGACTTGCTTGAGAGTCAGGCACCAGACTGGTGGAAGCACCAGTGACTGTCTTAAAACAGCTTCCGAAAGCGAGATACCCAACCAGCTTCGCAGGAGTTTGCAGCATGGTGGGCAGCCAAGCCAGCATGGTGCATCACAGCCAAGTTTCCCATTTTATGGGCTGCTCAGTTCTAGGAGACAGGATAAAATAAATAGGCTGCAGCTACACTGTGTCCTCAAGCAGGTGATGAAGCCACAATCTTACAGCTTTTCACATCAAGGCTAGCAACAGGAGGTGTGCAAGCAGAGCCAGAGCTCTGATGAATTTACTGCACATCACAAAATGCTGTTCAGCTCTGGTACAATTAACACTACTAATACTGCTGGCCTGTCAGCTGGCATTGCAGTGTCCTAGATCCAGCCTGTGTTTGAGATTGGTTTGGTCTCTGGGATCATAGTGGCCATAGTGATACAGATCCCGCAGTGACTCCGTTCAGCACTGGCTGCTACTGGCTATTTGACATTATCAGATCACTCATGGCTTGAGTTCATGTGGCTTTTCTCGCAGGTTGATGGCAAAGCTCTCAACCACCACCACTATGCCAGCTCTCATGGCAGGAACTCTCCTTGGAGCTGGCACACAGAGTATGTACATTTCATTGTCACAGGAGCCTGACCCTCAGATCGCTGGTTACAGCTCCCTAAACCACAAAGTAATCTGTTCCTTAAACACCTCATAATGCTGTGGAGTTCACTACTGCTATCCCACTCAGCTTCATTTTCCACTACCACCATCCAGCCTTTCTTCCTGACATGAGTTTCTGATCACAATCCCCTCTCGCTAGCATCCCACCAGGTATCATACCTCATTTCACTTGCTAGAGATCCATAACTATAGCCTGCTACCAGAAGGATTAATGCAGAGTGAAGGGATTTTTATGAACTTGCTCTGCTGATGGCTGCAAAAGAGATTGCTTCCAGCTGAAGGAATCTTACCTGTAGAGACCTGGCAGATTT
Organism: Pezoporus wallicus; assembly: GCF_028554395.1. NCBI lineage: Eukaryota > Metazoa > Chordata > Aves > Psittaciformes > Psittacidae > Pezoporus > Pezoporus wallicus. The sequence continues at coordinate 1,491,624 of NW_026640165.1, forward strand.
CCAGTTCCTTTGTTCCCTCAATACAGAGGGATCAAGCACGCTGCTTCTCCTGATAGCAACAGTGATTCTTGTGCAGTCAAGATAAAGCTGGTAAATCAAAGAGTCTTTTTTTTTTTTTTCCACTCTCATGTGTAAATAAGACATTGAGTGTTTCGGTACTGCCAGTATGAGTATGATGTCAATTCAAAGGCAAAGGCTGTTCAGCCCTTTGTGGGTGTCCAAGGTAAATGAGAGCAGCTGCTTACTCCTGCTGCATGATGCTTTCCATTTCATCTCAGCTGCAGGATGCTATCAGACATCAAGGCCAACAGTACTCTGCATCAGACTCTCCCCCTTGTGAAGGAAACAAGTCTAATCATAATGAGCCAGAAGTGGACATGGGGTTATTTTTCCTTTTAAAAATCTTGCTTGCTGTGGACTACAGGTCACACTCACCTCAGCCTGCAGAGCCAGGATGCTGTTGACATTTATCTGTGTAGAACAGACATACATGCAGTTTGAATTTCTACAAGACACAACCACCTATTTGTTGATCTATATTTTACCAGGTATAGCCCTGCCCTGCCTGCTGTACTTGCTCTCCCTGGCTTCTGAAGGAAAGCACTCTGGGGGTGGGACACACTTGTTTCACCTACAAAAAGTGTGAAGGAAAGTTTTGGCAATATGGAAAACACAAACGTCTCTCTGAATGAACGTGAAATGTAAGTTTTTGTTGAAACAATCAATTACAGTATGCTAAACTTCCCAGTTCTGTTTCAGTTGTGGGCTAGACCTCAGCCATCAATTACGTATATATTGATCTAATCCCTTCCTGCTCTCTTGGGTGCAAAAATACACACAATTGCCATTTTATAACGAAGCCATCCCAATCACTCTAATGGGTCTATTTGTGACAAAAGTCAGTTCAGCGCAGAACTGGAGCTTCAGTTGGTAAATAAGCACTTAATAAATAGACAGGAACATAGTTTTGTTAAAAATAAAGGTTAATAAAACTACGTTTTAGCCACATCATGTGTAAACTTAAATCCAAAGAATTATGAGGCTGAAAAAACCTAATCTATAATTAGCAGGGTTTTTTCTTAGGCAGTATGAAAATTCATGGAGGCTTTAGATTTCAGGATGAAATACACATTTTAAATAACCACCCACAATGATGCAAACAGGCAGCCTCTGGCTAAAAGACAAAAAAAAAATAGGGGGGAAAGGCAAACAATGGCTCATCAGGTGTTAGGGAGAAAAAAAAACCAACAATGAAAACCCAAACATTATAAAGAAGGGACCGCTGTAAAAAAAATTGGTTCAACCTCTTGCTCAGAGCAGTGCTAGCTTTGATCAGGTGACAAATAATGATTTACTTCAGGTCTAGCTTTGAAATTTAAGCTATAATAATAGAATTACCCAAACATCTAAATATTGATTTTCATAACCTTGAAGGAGTAATTCTATCGTAGCTCACCATGATGAAACAGCATAGAGCTTTTTATCTCAAGTGTCTATAACACTGTTAGAAAGAGAGCAATAGAAAAAGTCTAATAGTTTTGACTTCTCCCTCACTTCCCACTCTCTTCTCCATCCCTCTCCTCCCAGCTATTCATAGTGATATAGATATAACACTACAAAACAAACCATCTGTGACAACTGTCAGTTCAGGGCAGCATTAGGTAATAAATGAACTCACTTCGAGGAGGAATGAGGATTTAAGGTGTAAAGTCAGTAACTGAAACATGGAACTGATGCAAGAAAAGAGGTCAGAAAGAATACCACAGAAGTCATTGCTGACAGGGGTTCTTGAGAGGCAGAACAGCTAGTGCAAGAGAACCTCAGCCTAACACACCCTTATAATCAACTGCTCTGTATGCTAAATATCAATGGAAGCTTTGCATTCTATTTTAGTTAACACCAAAGCATTGTAATCACTATATATGCAGCCCTTCCACAAAAGTTATGCTACATTTATAGCTCAATTCAATTCTGCTGGGCTGGTAGCAGAGATTACACTCATTTTTTTAATCACCAATATTTCCTGTGAAGCTTCAAGACCCAATTCAGACCACTGAAATGACTGAAGACTACCCAGCCATAATTAATATTCTGATGGTAAAGGAAGTGCAAACAGCATGGGACTACTAGAAGAATGCACACGCCCTGGCCCGCTTGCATGTAACATCTACACAAGCAAGGATGTGGAGAAAGCAGGGTCAATCACTGATCTACTTAAAGTCCTTTGAGTGCAAAGCTAAAGAAAAACCCCACTTCACTGTCAAAACCATTTGGCAGTTTCATCAGCCCTTCAGCTCTTAGCCCACCTTTGCTATCAAAAAGATTCTCCAAATAAACCCATAATAGAAGTACCTAGTTTCATATCTTGCTTGTGAAAACAAGAATGATATTGTTCTTCCTAAATCCTATGACCCAGTCTTCCATTAAGAATTGCCTCTTGGGTTGCAGAAGGCCCAGGACAGAGGAAAGATCCCAAGAAAGTCCATATTATGATTTTGAGTGCCATACTTTTCAGGCAAGAGTAGGAACAGAGTACGCTGCTTTTCTCTTATCTTCCCTCAAGAAGCCTTTAAGGTGGGATAACATGTGGTACTTGAATAACCACAAGTCTGTCTTGTTGAGACAGTAACACAAAGAACAGAAGCTCATTGCTTTCAAATCCCTTATCCAGGAATGCAGAAGAAAGAACAGAGTTTTAGGAAAGGACAACTGAACATTGCACTTCTTAGACATTCAAATGAAATTTTAGATAGTTTTAAGTACTAAAAGCCCCCACTTTGGGCTGACAGAAAGAAGTGCTGGGCAGCACCAAGCAGCTTTATTCTGCAGGAATGACAGATTGTCCTGTCTACAACAAACCCAAGGTATCTGTGTAAAAAGCCCTTCTGCAGCACAGATAACTCCTTCAGCTAGCAAGGTTGCCAATAGCTAAGAAACTACAAAGCCAATACATTTACGTCACTGATACAGCAGTAAGGACACAAGGCATATTCTTTCAGCAAGTCATACTTATTTTCTGACAGTCTTTGGACTGGAAGGTTACTATCAAGCAATCAGTAGCTTGGGGACACAAGACAATTAGGATTTGCATTATGCACACACACACACACACACTATGTCTATTTTTATCACAAACAGTCTAAACAAATCAAGAAACTGAACAGCTCATTTATTAGATTTGTCAAAACTCACATTTTTTTCTGGGCAATTCACAGGGTCATATATCATAATAAAGAAGTCCACATGAGAAGTACCAAATATTGCTCCCAAGGAATAAGCTGAATAATATCACTGACAACTTAGTCATATTCATATATCTCCAGTTATGTCCCTTCACACACAAGCATTGCTCATGCACCTCAAAAAGAATTCAGAGCCCAGCCACTACTAGTTGGAATATATTAGCTTTGATTTCTACAGTATCAGTAAGAGTCTAAGTTATCTATTGCACACATATATGCACTCTTTAACAATTTTATAGTGAAACTCTAAGATTTCTTGTTCAGATTGTCCTGAGCCATTAAATAGTAATGACATTAAACACAGAAGTAATGTTCTTACAGATAGTTCTGTCAGATTAGACACAGTAATCTGAATGGAATATCTGGAAAACTACATGTGGTGGTTACAACTCTGACAGAGCTACAAGTTCTACTCGGACAGCTTTTGATATATCAGCAATAGGAAGAACTTGAACTGTATTTTCACATGCCCTAGTTGCAATTACATTTCATTTTTCAGCTAAGGCTTGTTAGAACTAAAGAAGTTGCATTAATAACCCAAATGCACTTGCTTCTCACCCATCCCTCCTACATGGCTAATTTAAGAATCTGAAAGGGCCAGCATCCAGATAACCTCATTTTTTTTTCTCTTCAAAAACTGCAATAAAAGGCTGCACAACTTTGAAAGGTATAATATATTTCAAGATAACACTTCAATTGGAGTATCTGAGACCTTATGTCAAGCCATTATACAAAACAAGTTTTTACAAAATATCATTAGTTATTCTTGACATAAATCCTAATGGCTCCATGCTCTTGGCAGTATGATGTAAATCTGGAAGCACTTCAAAGTATCACCTTGTTTCTATGCTCCTCTTTGAATATGATGTATTGCTGGACTTAGAGAAATTTTGTTTGGCTGGTTGTGCAGGTTGGTGTCCTTGTATAGAAATCAAATATTTCCTTCCCTTAAAATCATATTAATCAAGCCAAATACCTGTAGGTTAGAAAAAAGGTGATAAAATTTTTAATAAAAAACAAACAAAAAAAACCAAAACAACAAAACCCTAGAATGTAGCTTCAAGACAAGCCAGAAACAACCGCTATCTTTGGCGGCTCTTTGACATGGATATTTCCTCATGCTTTAGAGTATTACAAGCTATTTTAACAGACTCTTTTAGAAATCAGATATTTCTATTTACTTTATCCTTTTCATGGAATTAGATAAATTCTTTCCAGTCACTCATAGCCTCCAGAACACACAATTAATTATTACTGGGCCAATGAATAACAGCCAGAGTCTTGAAAAGCAGGGTTCACTCAGAAGATCATACAATAAATCTCATTTGCCCTACTGTGAAGACCTGTGAAGAGTTCTTTCTATGAACATGAGCTTTATATCTTTATATTACAAAGAACCTCTACTTAATATGTAAAAATGCTCAGTTGATTAAAAACCTAGGTTCAGCACCAAAAGACAGAACAGGAGGCATAGTGTTTCCTCTTTATTTGCATCAGCCAAGCCACCATTTGTATGGTGCAGTATCATATTTTAAGGTGCTTTTGGCTACAGAAAAAATTATACTCAGATACAGCATTTCCAGACACATTTAACAGCTATAGAGGCAAATCCTACAAGTTATTTCCTCAAAGAAATTAAGAGGAACGAGTTTCCTTCTAAAGAAAAAGATAGGTATTTTACCAGTTTTAAAGAGCCTGAATGACTGATAACACCTAAAGCAATTTTCACACAAAGCAACGCATGCAATAATAGAACAGGGCTCTCAGGTGCCACTGGCTTTTTTCTAACACATTTTATTGTACCCATGTGGCAGAAGGCATATATACCACAGACATATTCAGAGCTCCCATGCTGGTCACAGCAGCAAAATGACAAGTTGTTCCTGGTGTTTTGCAAGATTCAATTCCTAGAATAATGCTGGCCCCTGCGTACATTTTGATGTCAGCAAGCACCTTTGCCCAAGTAAAAGTACTGACTAGCCACAAAAAGGCTGTTATGACAGCGATAACCAAGTCCTACAAAAGAGAAGTACTCATTAGTAACTTAAAAAATATCCATGAATACACATAAGAGACCAAGGCAGAGACAGCATCAATTAAATCACCAAAATAACTGCATCAGTGCGAATGATCATTTAGCTATTAACAGTGCTGTAATTACAACACAAGTTATATTCTGTACTGATCAGCTACAAAACTGTATGCCTCTGCACCTATCAAGCATAGGCAATTTTAACCTTTGTAAAAAAATAATTTCTAAAATCAGATGTGTAGCATTTATGCTAAAAAATTTTAAGTCCACATAAGTGACCAAAATTCACAAGATGACTATTTCCCTCTGCCAGTAGCATCCACGCAGCAGGTGCTCTGCACAGGGAATATTCTCAGACACTAAGAGAGGTTCCAGCTATGGAACAATTGTATATTTGAATACATGAAACAAAATAAAAGTTGTGGTGAAGACACTGTTCACTTGAGAAGGTGGAACTTCATTCTACTCTGCTTCAGTAACTGCATAAGGTACAATACCACTAATGTTCAAGATCTTTGGATCCCCTTTTCTGCTTGACTGCTGTAGTAACTAGCCTGAGATACTCTGCTCATGACCCACCTAACTTCTGGAACTACTGAATATTCACAAGTTATTCAGGTATTCTTGTATCAGCAGTATTTCTGATCTCCTTGTAGTTTCACAGGCAAGCATTAAAATATTTTAGTGCTACTTCCAGTTAGTGGAAACCTCCCCTTTTGGTCTTACACATGCTTATATCCAATATATACCACAAGAGCTGCAATGCTGTAGAGGAATACCAACACTGCAAGTGTAGTAATGAAGAACTGTGCAGAAGATGAGAAGTTGCCTTCAAGATAAACATCAGTCCAAGTACCACCACAGAAATTTGGGTCTGGTGCACTAAATACAACAGTATACAACTTGCAAAGATTATATCCTTCATGTAATTAGTGTTTGCTATACAGTGGAAACTTTACAGAGACATGATTCACAGTAACAGTGCTTCAGCATTCTGATTGTGCAAGTTCTCTCTAAAACAAAATTTATGTTTGCATAATACATCAATTATACAGCACAAAGGCTTGCCAAGATATCCGATGACTGTTCCCCATCCTACACTGGGATATGCAATGGCAACTTTTAGGGAAGAATCTACTCTTTAGAGTAACTGAAGAAAGAAATCCTGATGTGGAAGGAGGCATAACATTATTTTAGAGACTGGCAGTTAAAGAAGTGGGGCAGGACGTAAAAGAGACTGGGTTGCATTACAGCTTCAAGACCATACAAACACGAAGTTCAACAAACCTGTGTGACTAGCAGCGACCAGCACAGAACCATTTCACATTCCTACTTTCCCCTCCAAGTATTATTATGGTGCTTGGTTTTGTGACCAAAATCTGTACTTCTGAAACTAATCTAATCTAATCTGGGCCTCCAAAGCAGCTACAAATTGATGAAGAAAAGGCTGTTAAAATTAATTGTAGTTTTTCTTACTAGCTGATCTTCTTTTGCATTCACACACCAGTAGAATAGAGCTTAATGTAGAGTGAAACAGCCTACTGCTATTTCTATATACTTCTATTGGGCACTGACAAAAGACGGGAAAGAAGTGAAAAATTGATAATTAGCATATAAGTGGCAACTGAAGAGCTAATACTTACCTGAAAGGATAAGCAAAAGCGGCTGTAACTGTTTTGTTTACCATGCCTTGGCAGGAAACTAGAAGAGTAGTTCCACCTTGAAAGCCTCCACATGTGGCAAAAGCAAAGATGTCAAAAATCTATGGGAATTGATACAGAGACACATTAATGCACACCACTGGATCTCCAAGGAAATAAACCCAACATTTAGCTGAAATGGATAATGAAATCAAGAAATGGGAAGAAAGTCTGGAAACCTCAAGTATGAAGTGATGTCAAGAGATAATGCAAACATTTTGGATTCTAGAAGCTCAACTTGAGCAACACCACTAAGAAAAAAAGCACATTTAAGAGTTTCTTGTTTATTTTTCTTAACTCTACAGCAAATTTCCTTGAAGAGAAAAGTCAGCACACTACACAGTTGGTAAGGGAAGTATTTTTAGGAGTCCCAGACATCCACAGCTGTAGATTAGGGCAGCTAGAAAATACACACTCAGGATACTGCACACCAGCATGACTAAGTAGCTATTCTTTTACCTTTACTTACTAGCAATACCCAAAACCCCCAGCAACCAGAACACACATCACACAGCAGCACAAATTACTATGACAAACTCATAATTAGCATATAGATTTTATCTATCTGGAGAACTGTTTTCTTCCCTCCCAGACAGCATGCTTGGCTGAACAGCAGCCTCATGTTGAGCATCCACCACCACCACCACGAGGCACACACCTCCTCAGACCTACTCAGCTAAGACACAGGAGCAAAGCCAGGCCTGGGGAAGGAGAAGAACCAGCCCTCTGAGAAGGGGGGGGGGGGGGGCTTCTCCTTACACATTCCCCAACCCCACTCACCCACTGGAGGACCTTAATGAAGCGCAGGGGCTTCAAGAGCAAGCCAAAGTCCAGCCTCGCGCCGGCCATTCTGGGCCACACCAGAGCAACCGGCAGCGACTGGGTCTGAAACCAGGACCACCACGCACAGCCCGGCCCCGGGGCTCCGCCCTGGCACACCCGTTACCTCACGAGGGATCGGCCCCACGCCGCTACCTCACACTGCGCTCCTCAGCCCCACCAGGTGAAGGCCGGGGGACGCGGGTCCCGGCGGGAGGGCAGCAGAGCAGAGCCCAGCCCAGCCCAGCCCAGCCCAGCCCAGCCCAGCCCAGCTCAGCTCAGCCCAGCTCAGCCCAGCTCAGCCCAGCTCAGCCCAGCTCAGCTCAGCTCAGCCCAGCCCAGCCCAGCCCAGCTCAGCCCAGCTCAGCCCAGCCCAGCTCAGCCCAGCCCAGCTCAGCTCAGCCCAGCCCAGCTCAGCTCAGCTCAGTCCAGCCCAGCCCAGCCCAGCTCAGCCCAGCTCAGCCCAGCCCAGCCCAGCTCAGCCCAGCCCAGCTCAGCCCAGCCCAGCCCAGCCCAGCTCAGCTCAGCCCAGCCCAGCCCAGCCCAGCTCAGCCCAGCCCAGCTCAGCCCAGCCCAGCCCAGCCCAGCTCAGCTCAGCCCAGCCCAGCCCAGCTCAGCCCAGCCCAGCTCAGCTCAGCTCAGCCCAGCCCAGCTCAGCTCAGCTCAGCTCAGCTCAGCCCAGCCCAGCCCAGCTCAGCGCAGCCTAGCTCATCCCATCCCATCCCATCCCATCCCATCCCATCCCATCCCATCCCATCCCATCCCATCCCATCCCATCCCATCCATCTGTGTGGCGTGCATGCTGCTCTCATGGAATTCATGAAATACAGCGCAGGAGCTGTCACAGTAAGGAACGACTTTGGCCAGTTTGAGGAGTTCCTTCCTTCCATCCCTCTATCACTAACAGGCTGAAGGGGCAGTGACTGGCTGAAGCTAGAAGGTGCTGCTGTGGCAAAGGCCGTTGATGCTCTGGTGTCAGGGCTGCGTGTCGTTGGGGCCCAGCCTTGCAGGATGGATGGCAGGTAGCAGGCAGAGGGCAGCCCGCTGCGGAGGATCATCTGCACCACACTTTGGCTGTGGGCTTGGTGATTTTATTAGCAAGCAGGGCAGAGGCTCTTGACAGTTCACGTGCAATGAAAGCTCACTGAAATTGCATTAGCTACATTTGATATTTTTAAGCTTTAGGCAATTTTGGTGATTGTGCTGTGTTGCTGTTATGTTGATCTTCAGTGATACCAAAGTGCTAAATCCCATGCTGAAGATTTGATGCCTGTAAGCAAAGGGCATACAATAACCTAGTTACAAGGAGAGACTATGGCTCCCTGCCCTCCCTCCCAAGTGTGGAACTAGATGAGCTTTAAGGTCCCTTCCGGCCCAAACCATTCTGCTATTCTGTGGTTCTGTGATGCATCATTAACTGATATTGTAAGGGGAGAACAGTAAGCTCTTATTTTGGTGCTAAAATTAATCCCTCTAAATGCAGTGGAGTTGAGCAGTGTGTGCAGATTAGGGAACAAGACCACATCAGAGCTGTGCCAGATTCCTAGGATCTCTTTTATGTGGATATCACAATGGTGGGAGAACTAAAATATGCTTTAGTTTAGGCTGTGCAGGTCTTGTAGGATCAAAGTCCAGTGGGGGAATCTGTTGAACTGACAGTTTTTTTCCTATGTTTCATGGTGGCGTTTCTAAAGCAGCTGGTGAGATGCCCTCTGATCTTGTAGGGCCCTGTCATAGAATTAAATAAGCAATGTCCAGTCCAGGAAAACTTACCCTTTGGGACACTCTGTATGCTCCCTACTCTCTATACATGAATCAAACAACCCCCCCACCATGACCCAGACATGCAGTGTGGATGGTCCAAGCCACCCTGATTAGCCTAGCTGCCTGAATAGCCAGTTCCTTAAAGGAGCAAAACAGGAATATAAGCAAGGGACAAACCAAGATAAAAGATGGAATTTCTATTTGCTCATCATGTCTACATCCTCCATGCTCAAGAAAAACCTTTCCATATATGCCATATCAGTGGCATACAGAGTCATGGTTCAGTCTAGATGGATTCAGTAACTCTCTGCCCCTCATCCAATCTATCTCGGTAATTTTTTCTCTGTGTTCCTTCTTCCCTGTCTTCTACTTAAATGCTATAAGTGATGTATCTCTGTAAAAATACACATAGGCATTTGTTTGATTCCTCTCCTTTCCCACTTGTCAGTTAGTTAAAAGCATTTCATTATTTAAAACACACTTCAAAAATGCACTCAGCCCTGATTGATGTTTTTTCTCCTCCAAGTCTTTCAGGTGTCATGCCTGGAATGGATGTACTCTGAACTATATACAGTGTTCTAGCTGTGGGCTCATTAATTCAAAATCGGAAAAGGCTCTTAATTTTTCACTCCATATAACTTACCTCTCCCTGGCAGTTAAAAGTCTTTTGGAACAGTTTTGCTAGTGGATTGCATTCCAAAATTATATCAAATACATTAAACATAGATAGTACTTCTACAAGGCTAATTTTATAAGCTGAAACAAATTCTGAATCAAATCTCTGCAAGGAAGAATTTAAGCAGGTATACTGTGTACTGTTTCAGAATACTGAAAAAGCCTGTGACAGAAAAAGAGAGTTATTTTGCTTGGAAAATCAGCTTATAGAGAAAGTGTCAGAGGTATGAAAATTGTATAACAAATGGGACAAAGGAGGTGTTGGTAATAATGAATATAAATTAGGAGGCAGCTTACTGCAGAAAAGCCAAAGAACCAAGGCACCAGTGTATGATCTATGGCCTTGAGGACAACAGCAATGCCTTTTTGAAACATGGGAGGAAGAGAAGAGATTATTTCGAAGTGAATGGAGAGAAATGATGAAAATCAGGTCTGGTGTTTTTTTTTTTTTTAAAAAAAAAAGCAGGAATAGCCAATATTGTATTGGGGGTTTAGGAAAAAGCAGGAAATTATTAATATGCTAATTGTATAATAAATCCTTTCCACTCCAGCAGGGCTCAGGGGAGTCTTGAGTCACATCTGCTAAAGCTTTTCTGTCAGTTGTCAATACCCAGCAACCTCAGTTGGGACAGGGTTGATAAAGGAGCTCTCTTAATATGAACAATGATTGCTTTGAAACACTGGTCAAGATCCAGATGTCTGACGTTCAGGCAATATAGGCCTATCCATTTATCAGTATTCCTAAGAAAAAAAGGTGAGGTGACTGATGCAGAACCTTCTTAATAGAGAATTAAATTAAAACAAGATATTTAATGTCAAGGGCATGGTCATTTGGGAGTTAGTTTTTGCTGATCAGCCAATGCTTAAGAAGCGATGATCAAAAGAATAGGCTGATAATATTTGTAACTAGCATAATTCCAAGTTCTGCAAGCTATTTGACCTGATACTTGATGACTCTGGAAGGATATGGAAACTGATGTAAACCACTGATTTAATTAGAAATGAGGTAACTGATAACTCTTAAACTGAAAATCAATATTATTAGTGAAAAAATAAAAATAACTTTTTAGCATACAAAGTCCCATTCATTAGAAAATAAAGAGGAGGATGAACATGTGGGGTTTGTATAACTACTCTCGTTATGTCTGAAGAAGCTGTGGGAGAGACCAAGTAGGATTCAGGCTGCCCAGGGAGACATGTCTCCAGCAGAGACAGAAAAGCACTTGTCCTCCTGTGCGAGGAGCAAATGAGCTTCCTCTGGAGCATTGTGCAGCAGTCACATTTCCTAATGCTTGTGGAAGATTAATTCAAACTACCTGGATGATTGAGGGTCATGGAGAGCTCCTATTCTTATGCTGAAAGAACTTGGGTGTTTAGCTTAGCAAAAGGAAGGTATTACTACTAGCTTGGAGTACACGAGCGAGTAGACATAGGGAAGGCAGAGATTTATATGAAAAAATGGTTTTACCACAGGGATCACTGCATATAATCAAAGAATATAATTTATGCTGAACATAAAGTGTAAGTATGAGATTCCAGAAATGTCTTCCAACAGGAGGCAAAGGCTGGAAGTTGTTTCAAGAGGGAGTTCAGGATATTTGCAATACTGTTGCTTGTGATAGCAGTGGAAAAAACCCTTGATGATTCATTATGTTCTTTTCCCATCCAAACCCCTACATAGTCCAAACAAGTATGAATTAAGGGAAGTCCTGAGCTCTGTGTTTATAGATAAAACAAGAGTAGATAATTAAGTTAATACTTATCTGGCAGGGGAGACACCGTTTCATGGGACTGTTCTGTCCACAGTACTGTCTGATCAGCAGGTGTGCTGTAACTGAAAACTCCAGGTGGAAAAGTGCTTTTCTTCACCCCATATTAAACAAATCTCACCTGCCAAATAGCTGTTCACAGGTGGTTTCTTGTGACATAACAAGCTGCAATATTCTATCCAATTTTTTATGTCTGTTTTCTAGGGTCTTGACATCATTTTATTTGCTTGTGCACTCTGCTCTTTCTTCTTTACACCTATTAGTATATTTATGATTCATTTCTCTTTTGGCTGTCTAATAACAATGATAAGTTACACTGCTCTTTTACCCTGATTTCTGTGGCATCCCTATGCTTTTTCTCCAAGACTTTGGAAATCACTGTTTTAAATTTGCTAAAAGTCCTTGAGACATATTTCACTGCATGTGCCATTCTTCTATCATATCCAAGCAGGTTTTAAGTTCTGTGGTCAATACAAATCAGATTTTTTTAGGCACTGTATCCAAATTTTTATAATAAATCCTAGGTGTTTGACACTGCTTTCATTTCATTTACTCATAGCAGCTTAGTTACTTCTCAACTATGATGTTGCTTATTAGTACCCTTGCTTCCCTGAATTTTAATTTTCCACTGTTACATGTGTAAAAATTCTCACTATTCTCCTTGATCCCTGTGGAAGTCACTGAAGGACAGGCACTCATGTTCCCTGCTCCCTTTATTTCTGTGTACATTTCCAAAAGGAAGAGGGAAGACAGTGCTTCCCATAGAGGTGGTAGGCAGCTCCTCTGGAGGATGCTTCAGAGCAGAAGTTTCTCATAGTTGCTCTTGCCTCCCAGGCAGTGTGATTTCTACAGGGAATCACAGTCTACAAAACGAATCTTGTGGCTTCATTTTCACAGCTTATCACTTTTCAGGTGTTGACTAGCCACCTGTGGAACATATACACAGTGTGCTGCTATGTGCCTTGTTCTGTAAATACACCTTGGGAAGTCACTACTGAAGTCGGAGTTCTGGAATATAACAACTGTAAAAGACAAAGAATATGGTGTATGCACTTGGAATAAAAATTCTAAATTACGCTGTAGTTTTAGGAATCTTCAGGCAGAATTAATCCAGTTGCTTACTGGAAGGTTGTATCTGGGAGGGCTGGCTGACAGCAGAACTGTGCAGACAGAATCCTGTTCTACCATCTAGTGGCACGTTGTGATAGTGCACACTGTGGAAATGGCTCATTGGCAGGCTAAGTAGGTTACTATTTATTTAATAAATTATTATAAGTTTATGTTTGTCATCCATGAAAACCAACAGAATTTCTTGGACGAAATGCTGTATATGCTGATATAAAGTGGAAACCATGGAGGAAAGAGGTAGAATGTACTCTCTGCTGCAGCCAGACCACTTAAGCTTGGTGTAGACTATCGGTATCATCCCTGATTATACATCAGTCTCACTAAAGCCTAGCATTTAGTACAATATTTGATCTGTTCCTTATAGCAAAGTACACCTCTGTAGTGTTATTATTAATATATGTTTTGATGAATCTAGAAATCAGAAAACCCCTTCCTTTTCCCCTCTCCATTTTCTGACAGCAATCTCTGACAACTAACCTTGTAAGTTCAGTTTTGACCATATCATGCAACTTTAAGGCAATATCTGTCCAGTGTGCTTCGGCCTACCCCTGTGTTTTCTAATACTCTGTATGCTGCTTGGTTGGCACTAACAATTGAATAAACATACTCTGTCCATGACTGCAGAGGTTTATACTGTCACATTTGAAATGATCAGGACAGAAAACCTCTGGAACCTCCAAAAGCCATTCCTTGTACCAAATGGATGCACAAATCTTGTGCTGGCTCAAAGCAAGAGGTGGCTTGGGATGACATCCCGGGAATGTTCTGAACAGAAAGAGCAGGAGAATCTGGCTTCCAGCAGAAAGTACAGGGTATGATGAAATCCCTTGGGAGCTCCCAGATGTACCGAATCAGACTCCTGAACTGGACTCCAGATCAGCTCGGATCTAAATGCCGTTTGCAAAGGGTCTGTGGTAGCACACTGACTGTCAGAGTTAAAGAAGCTTTAAAATGTGTCCGTTTACGTGATGGATGGACGGATAAAATGCAGCACCCACTCTGCATGCTGAGCTGCTGTGCATCTAATGCTGCTATAAAACTTGTTTGCATTTTGAACCAAATCTCATTAGAATTTTATGTAAAATTAATTATACATCCAAGCTGAATGCATTAAGGTTTTTCCTTCTTTATTTTTTCTTCAGTGTTCCAGATTTCCCAACTGTTGACAAAGGATGTGCTAATGACATCATTATGAAATTCTGTTGTTTACTGTTTTCTTCAACAAGTAGTAATTTTATTGACTTTGGCAGAGAGATTGGTGTTTTGCATGATTTCAATAGATTTTGTGACACAGAAGGATAATATAAACCAAGATGTTCCAGAATAAACAGGACTATTGCTACCAGATGGAAATAGTCCTGAAACATTATTGGACTTGAAAAAAACTAAAACAGTTAGGAAAACCAGTTTAGGAATCAGCCTAATCATCTTGAAAACAATATCTAAGTATAAAATACTGTTTATTGAGAAAACAATGGAAGGATATAAATAATAATTATTTCAGATATTGCTATTTAATTGTCTATGCACATATTTAGAATGTGCTAGTCTTTCAAAGGCATGCCAACACACTTCAGTTAGTGAGCTAACTACGCAAAGTAATTTGAATCTGAAATGAAGTATTTCTGATTATAACACAAATCAAGGCAGCTAAAACTCAGAAAATATTCTGGCAGCAAGCTTCAATATACATGAGCTTAGAGACAGTAGATGTTGGCTGACCTTAATGTAGAGCTGGTCAAACGATTAATTGTGATTTCAGATGAATTCTAAATTTATCCTAGTAACAATAGCTTATGCAATCGGTGGATAATGAGCCCTAACACATGACATGACAGGTTTGTAACTCAAATCCGGATCACGGACATCAGACCGCAACATAAAAATTACTCTATTCAACAGTACAAATATTTATCATTCTAAATGGTGAGAAAGGAAGTCTTGCGGTGGAATAACTGTACACAAATACAGATGGTCAAGCAGGTATTATTTGTCTGCCAAATGAGACACAATAGAAGTTCTTAAAGAATCTGTTAAGAATTCAAAAACAATGAAATGCACTGAGTAGATTATGTCTTTTAGATCACAACTTGCAAAAAATACATGGGGATTCAATACAATGAGAAGTGAAACTGAAACCGAGAGCATAATGAAATTAAAGTGGAGCTATGTAGTTAATTCAGGTATTATCTGAGCAGATGAAATTTTCTAGAAAACAAACCACAAACCAAATAAGTCTCAAGCACCCCAGGTAAATAAAAAAGTCTTTCTAATGCCATTAAATGTGAATGCTACTCTGTGAAAGAAAATAGTTCATAAATTCTTAGTCAAAAAGTTCATAGTCCTACAAATGCAAGGTTGAGTTCTCTTTTTGATGCAAACCAAGAGTTTGGCCAAGTCCAGCTTCATGTAGAAAAAGCAAACTGTACTCTTGGCGCTGTAATTCAGGAGCTACACATTTAACTTCTTTCCTCCCAGACTACTTCAGCACTCGACATTTAGCAGAAACAAACTGAGCAGGCTCACAGTGACCTCTGGCCTTCTCTTCCTTCGTCCAGAGTCAGGGAATAAACTTGCCTACTGCTGATACCTGCCAGTCACACCGCAGGCTGCAACAGGAGCATAGTTTTTGGCAGGAAATGGAGCAAACAAGGATACCAGTTGAGAAAGAAGATGTTGTGATGTTGCCAAATTATCCTGGGAAAACAATACCACAGAGAAACCAGAAGAAAAAGATCTCCTATACTCTACCTGACAAGTCCAGTCGTTTGAATATTTGAGGGGTTAAAAAACTGGCCCTCACAGAAAGAATTTTTAAAATCAGGTTTAAGATTTGCTGTAAGAATTTTTCCAGATTAATTTTTAAAATGTCTTCTTTTCAGAGCCTTATCAGTGTGATGAGTGGCAGTATAAATGCAATGTATGATACAGTATAAAATACAGAAGAAAACCTTAGTTTCACAAGATGCTTCAGCTGCAGTAATTTAACCTTCCTGGACATGAAACCAGCTGACATGGTGTGATCTGATTCTCTGCTCACAAAGCCTCAGCCTCCAAATCACAGTGGCTGTATGACACGGTGGGAATCATCTCTGAACCATCCTGCCTCCTGAACTGTGCCTGGGAATTATGTGGGAGCATGTCCATATGTCCAGTTCTACTTCTAGAGCTTCACCAGTTTGCTGACCAACAGTAATCGAGGGCGGGTGGCTCTTCTTGCCACAGAAGCAGCATTTTTGTGGGAGGTCTCGAGCATCAGTAGAGAGGGAAGAAGTTTCCTGAGATTTCCTTCTTGCTCCCTTTTGCAGTGAGTCTCACAGCTGTCCCACCTCTCCAGGTGCTTAACTGCTTGTGTCAGTCCTTGCAAGCCTGATTTCTCTCTTAAGCCATCACCTCCCTCCTTCATACCACCTTCATTTTTCACAGAATCTCTCTCATGTTAATCCCAGGGGAATTGTTCCAGCCTCCTGTGACAGGAGATAGAAGGCAGCAGGAGGCTGGCAAGAAGCCAGGCAGGCAGGGCAATAATAATGCTGCCCTGTCTGCTCCAAACACATTTTATTGTAAGCATCCTGCTGTACAAGCCATTTCATGAGCTATTCATCATATTCACAAATGAGCCTTTTACTCAGAGAAAATGTGGAAGAACAGAAATCTTAGGAGGAGTCTGCATTGCCTAATTATGTGGTTCCTCTGGGGTCATTTATAATTACTGGTGCAACTGTCACTCAATGTGTCCTTCAGCAGCTACCTGTATGTCAGTAGGAGCACAGCCAGTAAGGTGTGCATTACCTGTGTACAGTGCTTTAAAGCCTCCAGCTCTGCTGTGCTGTAAGAGACACCCTGCTGTCATCTCACGGTCATGGGCTGCTGTGTCTGTGTGTGTGTATGAAAGTGCGATTCAAAACAACCAAACCCAGGAGTCGGTTCTAGGAAGTAGTACAGCTCATATTCCAGCGCTGGAAATGCTGTTTTTTGACTAGCTTCCTGGTTTTTTTTTTTTCCAGTACTTGGTTTAATCATTCTTGCTGGTAGTCTGTCAGCCCCAGGCAGCATTTTGGTAGCGCATATTACTGAAACATAAAGCTGGAGCAAACCTCTGAGGGCCACAGGCAGCCAACTGCAAGGCTGTCCCAGCTTGGCTGGTTCTGCAAAGGCATAAATCCACCGTTATTTCTTCCCTTCATCCTTTCTGCACTGAGCACACTTCAAATTCTTGGCTATACATAGTGCCTGAAAATTCTACTTTCACCATTCTCCTGTTAACATCCAAGTGAGGGGGTTTGGGTTTTTTGAAGCTCCTTCAATTGGGTATATTTAGGCTTGGCAGATAACACATGCATACATAATCTACATTAAGCTATAAATTTCAAGCACCCGATTAAAATGTGTATTATTATAGGCAGAATTTAGGGCCTAAGTGTTTTGACAAAACCTTCGGCAAGATGAAGCTTCATTTGATTTTTTCATTAACTTGATAGAAATCAAGAAAATCTCTCTGGAAGTCCTATCCTAAAAAATGTGTGCCATTGAGCATCTCCCATGGAAATAGATAACTTCCACTGAAGAATTTAGCTTCAGAGTGAAAGTATGAAGGTAGTAATCAGCCCAAGTGAGAGCAGTTTAATACAGAGATGTGCATCACTCCACTCTCATTTATATACATAACATGATGTTCTCACCTGGACAGATACTACCAAAACTGGATATAAGCAAGAAATTTTTATGATGAGGGTGGTGAAACACTGGAACAGGTTGCCCAGTGCTCAAATACAGGTTGGACGGGGCTTTGGGCAACTGGGTCTAGTGGAATGTGTCCCTGCCTGTGGCAGGGAAATTGGACTAGGTGATTTTTAAAGGTCCTCCACAACACAAACCATTCTGTGATTCTATGAAAAACTGTAATCTCTCTTAAGTTACATGGATTTACCCTTTCCCACCAACTTTTCTCTGGATGAGACATTATGACAGCCATGGGATTCACTGAATTGTACAAAAGATCTCCTTTTTTGCTACAATGCAACTGATGAATGGCTTTCCTCACCCAATCACATGTGTCACAAATCATTTGAGGCTGGGAGAAACACTTGCATAGTTTTAGGTATCTTTTCCCTTGTTTTGGGCACTGCCAGAGAGCAGACTATAGGCTCAGATGGGCTACAGATCTAATATGGATATATGTGGGCAGTATAAATTTAGAATTCTCCACCCTGCACTGGTGACACTCCTCTTCATGTGCTCACAGTAGAGTAACTCCTCAGTAGCTTCCTTTTTAGCCTCTTCCTGGCAAATTTCCATTGCCAAGTGAGAGGGGTTTGATGGCTTGGCACAAGATTCAAGGGATGCTGGAGATGTCGCTGCTGAACTGTGATTGAATGTCAGCAAGCCATTAGCTGAGATTGTTTATTCTGTGCTGACCACTTTACTTCCACTTAAACTGCTCCATTAAAAAGAAATGTGTTCTTCTGATGGTGAGCGGACACTGCTCATGCAAGGCTGTCAGGGACACACAGCCCAGCAGCTCGCAATGCAGATCTATGGCAGCCCTCCTGGCTGGCAATGCAGTGGTGGGCTGTCACGTGCCAGGTTCCAGCCTGGAGAGCTGCCTTTCTGGCTCAGACACGGCCGTGTCCTTTCACACTCACAAGACCCTGACATGCCTCTGTCCAAGAGCTCTGCATGCTTGGCAGGCAGCCTGCTTGTGATTTTCCAGTGGCACGTGTTCAGTGACTGCTGCCATTAGCTCTGGCAGATGCAAGGAAAACATTTTGTAACCCTGGAAAATTCCCAGTACTCACACTCCATCTGACTAGCTAACAGCAGCATCCTCAGTGGCATCTCTGGACTGAGAAGTATCGAGGAGTGTAAGCAATAGGCAAAAGCCTTAGAAAAGAAGGAAGAAGTGCAGGGAGAGAAGGAGGAAAAAGCAAGAAGCAAATTTTTCTCTCTTCAAGAATTGAATGCTATTTCTTTTTCCAAGTATTCAGAAGTTAATATTTGTCCCTCAAAACTATGCCACTGTTAAGCCATGCAGTTAGCTTAAAAATCAGGCTCTTGATACAGCTGAGATTCCTTTTCATTTGTCTTCTGATCCTGTACCTTTAGGAGGTGACATTTGCCAGCTTTTCTCTAGTCTCAATGACTAGAAACCTGCTTTTCATTGTCATGAAAGCTGAGATCCTCACATAATCATACGACACCAGAAGATGGAGACAGAAGTACATTGCGTCCCACGGGGCTAGCAATTTGAGTGCTGACAACACTGCAGAATTTCCCTGAAGAGCTCATCCTGCTGTGCTTAATGTCCCAGAGATAATGTACAAAGTCTCAGATGAGCCGAGGAGAAATCTAAAGGTCACATTCAGACCTGTGCAATTACCAGCACAAGTCTTTAGATCACGTATCTCCCAAGCAGGACCTCTCTATCCAGGCAATGCTGACATTCATGTTGACCTCAAGACTGGATTGAATTTCACTCAAGGTGTATTCAGAAGTGCCAACAGCCCTCCTGATGACTGCAAAAGTGAATGGAAGCAAAATTTCAGAGCTAGAAAAAGCTTTGGGGGTTGGGTCTTTTTTTTCATTTTTTTTCTTTCTTATAGATGGCTTATTTCCCACAAACCCCTCGTGTTGACCAGGTCTGTCTAATTCAGAAAGTATCATTTGGATGAAGGTAATGGTATGATAAGTACAGGGAAGAAGAAGGTATGAAATCTTTATATTAATATGTTACATATATATGTGAAATACACATGTATAGAAGTAAGATTTCATTTTAACATGTTTTCAATTAAAAATGCTGTAGGGCTTGCTTTTTTTCATTCTGAAACCCTGCTTTATTCTGAAATTTGCCTTATTTGATAATGAGAATAGACTCAAACCTGAGCAAACACAGAACATGTCACTTTGGATCCAACCATATCTTTCAGCTGTGTGTGAATCAAATGTGGTTTATTTCAACTGCCATATTAAGAAAAGCAGTCCTCGGCATGGGACTCGTCTCAGACATTCTGACAACGCAGAAGACTGTCCAGGAGCGTGGGGGGAGCCAGGGCTGGAGGCAGCACAGCTCCAGAACTGCCCCATGCTGCTATTACAGTCACTAATGACTATGTTGCTGCAAGAGCTGCTTTGGGCAGAGGAGGTCACATTGCACATCCAGCTGGTGCAAGGACACATTCGTTTGAGCCAGAGCTTGTGCAGAAGCTTGCGAGGGAGCAGGGGGTGCCTATGAATTTTGCAATAAACTGGCATTGTGTTTTCTCTCTTTCTGTGTTACGGTAAAACATCCAAATGCCTTTGCTGATAGCCCTCTCATGGACGTCAGCAGCACTGCACCCAGGCAGGACCTACTTTAAGACGCCAGTTAGCTCTTTTTGTCTTACTGTTAGGAAATATTACAAGGAAAGGAAAAAAGATAAGAGGCTTGTCAGTGTTTGGGGTTTTCTCCCATTATTTGCACAGAGAGATAGAGAGTTTCATTATCTCTAGGTTCTGGAGCAAGTTTGGACTGAAAGTTGTGCCAGGATTTAATTTCTTGTCCCCATGTAGGTTGAACTTATTGTGGTGGTTCAGTTCTTGAAAAGGGCCTGTAATAGAGTGGGGAAAGACTTTTCAGCCAGGCCTTGCAACAGGATGAGGGGTGATGGTTTGAAACTAAAAGATGGAGATTCAGGCTGGATGTGAGGAAGAAATTCTTTACAATGACAGTGGTGAAATCGTGGTCCAGGTTGCCCAGAGAGGTGGTGGATGCACCATCCCTGGAGACATTTAAGGCCAAGCTGGATGTGGCTCTGGGCAACCTGATCTAGCTGAATATGTCCCTGCTTATTGCAGGGGGATTGGATGAGATGAGCTTTGAAGGTCCTTTCCAGTCCAAACTGTCTGTGATTCTGTGATTCCGTGATTCTGTAACTGCTCTGGAGGAAGGGGCATATCCTGCAAGAAGAGCCCTCAGCTACTCCCAAAGTACGTAAAAGTCCTCCTTGGCAGCACATTTTAGGGAGGGCATTTGGCACAAGTACTGAGTGTGCATTTTGTGGCACATTTTGCCTCTGTGATATTTTCCCAGTGCCTTTCTGGTGGGAGGGGATGGGTCAGAGTACGCTGGCACAGGGTGGGATGACATGCATGGTTGTGGTTTAGCACAAAAACAAAATGCTGAGTGGTGGAACATGCTCAGACAGGAAGTCACTTACTTCCTTGTGCAGCTGCTGTGACAGCGATGTTGATGTTGGATCTTCCCTAGCTGAAAAAAAAAGGAAGTTCAACAAAAATAAGGCCTGATTCCTGTATGGATGAGTTGTCAGTTCCGTCTGGAAGGTGGTTTTGTACAGCTCCTGTGCACAGAGCATCAACCATGCAGGCTGCCAGAGGTGGATGGTTTTACATTTATCTTCCTTTATCTGCAAGATGCACAGCCCTGAGTAAGGAAAAATAGTGATTTAATTCTGTTTGGTTGAACTTCGTAAGAAGCAAGCAGGGATTTTCCAATAGCACTTGAGGCAGTTTCATTTCCATTGCCCTCGAGACAAAGATTTATAGTCCTGTCACTTGAGGGCAGCTGCTTGAGCTCTCATCTCCTGGGTTGCCTTTGGGGAAAAGGGTAATAGTCTTCAGTAACAAAAAAAAAGTCTTCCCTGGCCATTTCATGTGGAGAACTGGGGATTTCCTGGCACCAGAGTTGGCTCAGTTGTAGTTTTCACTGCAGTTGCTGGGATTCCTCTGTGAAAGATGCTACACCGTCTGCTCAGCGCACTGGCAAACAGGACAAACCTCATTGTGACAGATAGATAGGTGTTTGTTTCTATCCTCACAACTTGCTCTCCCTGTGTTGCTGAGAAAAGACAAAATGAGCTGTTATTTCATCAACCCTTTCCACAGCACTGCAGGCTGGTTTGACTTTTGAACAAAGTGGGAGCAGAGAGTATTTGTGAAGCCGTGTGGCAGCAGTTGACTGTAGAGGAAAATCAATGCTGCCCATCAAACCAGCTCAATAGCCTCATGTGCATCCCCAGCTCTTTTGTTTCCAGGTGCTATGTTTTGCTCTAGTTTCCAGTCGTCTCAGCCTGAGCAATATGGCTTACCCACAAATATTTCAACTTGGTCAACATATAAACATGCTCAGGTTAATTTATCTTCTTTAAAATTGTGGATAAGGAGACCTGCACCAAAGAGTTGGAGATTCCTTGTGAAGTGGCATACGAGAGACTGAGCAATGGGGAACAGAAGGCAGTAACATGCATTGACTCACTCGATCGCACCTATGTCTACTTTAGGCACCTATGTCTACTTTACAGTGATTTACATGAGACCCATGTCAGGTATAACCACCCTGGAGGTTTTCTGGCCCAAGAGACAAAACCTTGGTGCTGAGACGATACCTTTGTAGCTGCCACATGCCTTGAACTTGCACTCTCTGGGGTATTCTTGGCAGCTGCTTTGCAGTTTCCTACCTTGCTCATGGAAGCAAAGAATGAAGCATCAGCATCATTCCCACATCCTCCAGGGTTTTCTATTTTTGTTTAAAAAATAGGTCTTTCATTGGAAAAAGTTCCTATTTGCTCCATGTGCGTCTACATGATATCTCCTCCTTTTCTTGAATCCCTCCCATCCATACCTCCCTCCTACATTAGGTACATGCCACAGTGGCCTCATAGTTATTGGATGTATTCCCCCAGTTCAGTTAGTGAAACAAACTTTATTACCATTTTTTTATAAAAAGCAAAACTGAGTTAAATAAACCACAATTTCCTACTATTGCTATTTGAACTGACGTTATAGCATGGGAGGGATGTAGGACTATGCCAGACATCACAGGATGCAGGGGGTGCTCTGCAGATCTGAGGTCAGGCTCATCTCCCAGGCTGGGTGCTGTGGTGGCCCACTGGACAGGAGCTGGGCTGAGCTTCCCACTAGCACAGTGAAGCCAGAGCCTGAAGAGACCGTGTCAGCCTACATACCAGAGGTGGGCAGGACAACCCCTAAACACATACAACACAAGCTGACAATAACTCGGCTTCAGTGGCATTATTTTGGGCTGCAAGATTGCAATATTAAGGCTGCTTTGCTCCTCAGGGCTCCTGCCAGTGCACTGCAGGTGGCTGGGGGACCCACAGGCCCAAGCTGGGGTGCACATATTCTGGGTTTCACCACTCCCACCGTTCCACTGGCTGCCTTAGAAGATTTGTGGCTCCTGGAAGGTGAGGATAAGTCTCCAACAGCTCAGACGAATCCTGCCCCTGCAGCTCCCAAGGACAGTGTCAGCAGGAGCTGGGAGACAGAGTCCCCATGGGGAAGTCACTGCATCACCCCAGGTCTTCTGAGAAGACACGTCCCTCTTTGCCTGTTGTGGGGGACATTGGATCCCCAGCCACCCCTCAAGCATTGGGTATAGGCACCTGGCTGATCTAGCTGTTGGGGCACTGTGGTTTTGGGTGACTGAGCTCAGCTCTGGGCATGTCTCTGAGTGTGGCTGTGCCAAGGATTATGGAGACCACTTAGGAACATCCACCAGTGGCATTGCCCAGCAGCAGGGCTGGCGCAATTTGATGTGAGCTCAATGTACAGATAAACTAATGACAGGGAAAATGCCTACTAGAAGAATATCAGAAGCCCCATGAACCAGTGATTGATTAATTAAATGTTTATTAAAGGCATCCCTAGTCGACACTCTGAGTTCAGACTGGATTTACTCCAAAAGCTCCAGGGAGTTACATTTTTTATGGCAGTGAATTTTTTATGACCCTTGAATTATCTCTTTCAGATGCAGAAAAGCCTTCAGACTTCTGCCTGTCTCCATTATATTTACTAGACATGTTTAGGCATAATGCGTTTGATTCTTGGCTACTGTTAATCACACATAGCTCTGTGAACTTAGAAACCCTCAAAATGACGCTTTATTCCTGTCTATTCAAGAAAATGTTAGGCTAAGCAGCAAGGAGGCAAAAAAAGAAAGGGATGGGTGAATTTTTGAGGAGCAGGCATTAATTCCAGATGAAGGAGGTTCATACCAGGGACAGCAGCTCGGAAATGATCAGCTGAGGGGGAGTGTTTTTTGTCTTTCTCGGTTTCAAAGAGATACATCTTTTGCTACAGGTGGGGACCTAAGTAAGGACCAATTTGCACTGATTATACACTGCCTGGTATCAAAATGTTGTTTCAGCCCTAGGAAAATAAAAATCAACAGCATCAGCTCTCAGGAGGACTTGCAGCAGGACATATTATCAAGCAACGAGGAGGAAAGACAGGCCACTTAGTGTCTTCACTAACAACCACAAACTGGCACATTAATTTGGTACTTAGGAATTTGAGAAGGGCACAGCTGCACACAACGTGGCTGGTTGCAACCTCGGTGGATTATGAAATGTGCTGTGCAAATATAAGTCATTATTATTGTCTTTTTGGACCTAAGCCACAATGAATGATATCTGCAATGAGCCATAGCTTCATGCCTTCAGTGTGCCATAGGGCTTAAGGCCAAAGGTAATATCATTCCACCCCTCCTGGAAGTGCATTAGTACCTTGCCATTGCAGGCTCTGGCAAAGTGATATTCTAGGATAGGGCCTTCCTTTTTTGTTTTGGCCTTAAAAACTCCACTTCTTCCCAAATTAGAATGAATGTAATTGGTTTTGTGTGCTTTCTCTGGTGAGGAAAGAAGGGGAAAAAAAGAAAGAAGGGAAAAAGACAGTTTACTCACCTACTTTTAATTGTTTCCTTTTGGTTTCCCCCACCCACCAGTTATTCCCAATATATTTCCTGGACAAAAACACTTTTAACAGAGGGCAGGATCTTCACTGGACCTTTATCTTGCTTTGAACACACCTCACAGTGGTTCCAGCACAGAATACTTCCTTTTTGGGGTAAAAAGTAGCAGCAAAACCATAATAAGCTTTCTAAGGTTAGCATTGGTTAGTAAGACCGACATGCGTCTTTAGCTTAATGTTTGCTTTTTTTATCATTAGATGTCTTGCACTGCCTTTGATGAAGAAGAAAAGAGCCAGAAATGCTTCTTCACCTGTTGCTTTGAAGCTGTGCTGTTCTGAAAACAAACCCATCAGATAGGGGCAGATCAGTAAAGTAAGTTCAAATAAGGCTAGGATGGACAGGGCTTTGAGCAACTTGCTCTAGTGGAAGGTGTGCCTGTCTGTGGCAGGAGGTTGGAACTGGATGAGCTTCAAGGTCCTTTCCAACCCAAACCACCCTGTGATTCATGATCCTATGAACATGACATCACCCCAGCCCTCTGTGTGCTGCGTGCAGGCTCAGGCAAACCATGTGGTGGCTGTGTACCACCTCCAAGCTGCTGGGAGAAAACATGATGAGGCAGAAGGAGCTTCCTGACTCCTAACCAACACGATTTTTGCATCAGTGCACTAGACACATTTATTGTGAGTGCAGCTCTTCAGAGGAGGTAATGGCTGCATGCTGTCCAAATGCAGAGTTCATGCTTTTCATGAATTTGTGGCCATAGCCACAGGTCAGGGAGTTATTCGAGCCCATTTTGGAAAAGATACTTGCAAAGAAAGTGATGCCATTGCACAAGGTTGTCAGTTTATTCTAGAACACAGGTAGAAAGCCTCACTCTTTGATCCCAACTACCCTGCATCTTCCCTGCAAGGGCTCGTTACCAGTCTCCTCCTGTATGGGGTGAATTTTCCACTCCTCAGAAATCCAAATTTCAAGGCTTCTGTGAATTGATTATCATGATGTGTTTTGGATCAGGTCAGTTACAACGCTTTGGTTTTAAGCAATGCAAAAATACTTCATTTTGGGTTTGCTTCTGTCTTTTTATAATTATTTATTTATTCATTCTATCTTTTTGACTCCAGCTGTAAATAAACTTTTCAGTTGAAGACTTATGCTGACAAACTCAGCATTTCAGCAGTTTCAGAACATTTGTTAACAGCTATGAAATGGGCAGATTCACTGAAACCAAGCCTTTTTGCAAACTGCCCTGGTTTTAGCAAACTGGCATTTTGAAAGGAAAAATATGCTCCACAGGAGAAATTCCAGTTCTCTTTGCCCAAATTATTGTATAAAGGCTTTCATAACACTCAAAGGTCAGTTTGTTTTCTTGGAGAAAGCAAGTTCGTATTTCTTCCACTCTCCTCCTCTAACTTGAAAGGAAACAAACAGTCCTCTTTTGGGAGTAAAAGTGCCATTTTGTGCCTCCGTAAGCATTTTATACATTTAAAACACCATAGGAAAATGCCATTAAGTAGCTTAAAATTTCTGCAGCTGAGCTGGTGAACCTGAAGCTGTGGAAATGCTGAAGTCCCAAGGCCAAGCCATCTCACGCTCACTGGCTTGCAGAGGTTGTCTACCGTCAGGCTGAACAGCTCCAGTGTCAGATTGGTGGCTGTGCTCCAGTCCATGGCCGTGTTTCCCTTGGTAGAGCCCTGTCAGAGCTTTCAATGTGCAAAAATCCCAAAGCTTACCTTGAGTTTGTGGGTCTGCTGAGATGAAATCGAGCTCTCCTGTGCCCCTTTGGGTTTTCCAGAGCCAGAATTTCATCCTGGTTGGAAACCCTGCTGCTCTGCCAGGGTCTTATAGGTCAGCCGGGCTCACCCACCAGCGTGTGAGCCAAGTCCAAGCATCCTGCTGTGACACATAGGCCTGGACACAGGGGCACACTGAGCAGGGGGATGGTGGCACTGCTGGCATCCAGGTGGCAATTGCTGCAGGGGCTTTTGGGGATTGTTGATGTGGTGCAGGTTTGCTGGGGAAGGAGGATAAGCTCCTCAATATAAAGCCCTCTGTAGTGGGAGATTATTTATCCAGTCAAAGAGAGGATGGGGAGTGGCTGATGCATGTTCCTACATAGCCACCTGGGGAGAAACAGTGACATTACAGAGGATTTGGGCTGGTGAGATGTGATGCCAGGAGGATGCCGCTACCAAGAAATCACATCTACAGTGTGAAACAAATTTGGAGGGGGAGCTATTATCCACAGGAGCCAGCAGTTAAGTCTGTGCCTAGTATGCCAGGCTGCAGTGTGTCAAGCTGGGTCCAGCAGCCAGGGCCATGTCACTTACAGACAGCCCAAGTAACTTGTCCCCTCTGAGCTCTACAATCTCATCTGAGGTTGTCTCTATTTAATGACTGTTTAAAGTTCTGGCATAGATGAAGGAATCCACAGTTTTAGCACAGCATGGATGGCATTAGGAGAATCCTGCAGGTGATTTTGCAGGCTTGATGTAAAGTTATAGCTGTGGCTTATCACTCAGACAATTACTTACTGCACCCTTATGCACTTATGAATGAACAACAACATTCAGGATCAGGTTCTCTTTGTACTTTGAGACAAGAGATGATGTAAGGCACATTGTGTGTAGTGCAGCAGGGCAAGCAGGAGAGGAGCAGGCAAGAGGGAGATGATCAAGCTGCTCCATTTTGAGGCTGCCAATCATGCCCAGCTGCCAGATGTGTTTGTAGCAAGCGCTGTGTTAATGCGGGGACTGGTGTAAGATATGCAGAATGTATGCTCTGCTGTGAGATCCTTTGCAGTGAAACCACCAGATCACCAAATTATATTTCTTGCTTTAAGCAAGAGACTGTTTGCTTGTGAATGGGGCACAGGAGATGACGTCGTGGCTTACAGACAGACTGTCTGCTTATGGAAGTGGTCAAGTCAGTTTAATGAAGACTGTCTGGACTTTTCCTGGGTATATGCTTATTCTCTTGTGTCTTGAAGGAACAACTGTTGTTGATGCCCTGGCTTGCCGGTGCTCTGAGGAGGTAAACTGCTCAGAAAATGAGTACAGGGTACATAGGGTCCACTCAGCCCTTGCTGGAAGTTAATGCTACGTGCTCCTTCCCACTCAGCATGTTCCTAGCAGAAAAGTCCCAAGTCACAAACAACTGAAAATAGCAAAATGATCTCATAGATCAGTTGCTAAAAATACGGAGACGAGTCTCATTACAAACACTGTGGCCAGTGGTTTGTTATTCACCCGCCAGAGGAAGGCATCGGAGAACCCTGAATTCTTCCACTTTCAAAATCATTTTTCCTTTCAGGTGCTGCCCTTTCCTACTGGCACTGAGCTGACATCGAGCCACATAGGGACTATCTTACTCAGAAGGAAGCACCAAGGAATGAGGCAGGAGTATAGTGCATCTCCCATGGGCTGCTGGCTCTGCCAATACCTGCCCATCACCCAGGAGTTCCCTGTCCAAGAGCAGAGAAAAACCCCACACCCTGAGATGTGAGGTGTCTCCTCAGAGGAAAGAAACCCTGTGCAGACACAAGGTGGGTGCAGTAGTTTTGACCAGAAGCCTGATGCTGCCTGAAGACTTGATGCAGTATTGGCCCAAGGCTACTCACGTGCCTTTCAGACTTACCTGGGACAGGGAGTGAAGTCACTCCAGGGCTGCAAGATCAGAGAGGTTCCCCCTGAAAAGCAGCATCTAGGCAGCCACTGCTGATGGAGAGGACTTTCTGCAGAGCCCACACTGGCCTGGCTGTGCTGCTTAGCTTCAGCTTGGCATCTCCAGGGCAGGAGCTCTCAAAATGTGCTCAGCCAGCTCTAGTTCAGTCTGTTCCCTCTCAGTTCCACTTGGACAAGTGTGATAGTGAAGGCAAAGTGTATTTTAGCAAGGTACAGCCAGGATTCAGGAAGCTGAAAGGTCACTAGTGAAGCTATACAGTCCTTGGCTGTGCTCACCATGCAATGTCCCTCAGGATGCCCATAGCAGTGTTCATCCCTCTTTGATGCACACAGAGGGATCTGGCAGCCTTGGAACAGACATTTTCCTACAGACTCCCTTGATATGTATGACTGCTCTGCCCCAGTTTGCAGCTAGGCTGACCCATCTTGAAACATAAATGCACTTCACATGGACAGCTTGGCTTGGCAGGAAGCATCTTGGATGCTAATGATGATTGCCTGTCCCTGCTTACACCTAAACAAGCAGGAGCAATGTGGAAGAGGAAAATGCACTTCAAACAAAATCCTATGTTTTGTCCCTGGGGTACGTTGGGCATGAGGGGAGTTTCCTCTTCACCCTCGGTTGGTTTGCTGGCTGGTTAATCCCCACCTTCTCCTTGGCATAACACTTCCCTGATCCATACCTGGGTTGTAGTTTAAATTCCCTGCTGCCATCAGCCATGCGTTCACTGGAAACATTAACGCTACACTGGCCTCTCTAGTCCCAGATTTGGATGCTGCTGCCCAAGGCCACTGTTCCCAGAGTTTGGGAGGGCAGGGTTGCAGCTCTACCAGGCAGTATGGAAGAAGGAAGGAGACCATGGGGCTGCTCCATGTTAGGGTATGGAGCTCCAGGGGGAAACAGGTGGAAACCACACCAGGCAGAGCTCTCTGCTGCCCCACAGGGTGTCTGGGAGCCCCCAGGGAGCTGCATGTTGTGGCTGCAGTGGCTGTGTGTTTCTGTAGGACATGAGAACTCTTGGGTCGCAGAGAGCAAGCAGGGCTGGAGGAACACAGGCAGGCAAACAGGGCAGGCTCTGGGAGGTGGGTTATGGTGCATTCTCTCTGTGGCACTACAGATAGTCCTAAAATTACATATTTACATCAGAGCTGCTCAAAAAATACATAGTTCCTCTCCCAGAGCCACTGTGGGTTGTCAAGTCCTGGCTGAGGCAGTTCAGTCTTTGAGTCCCTTCACAGAATACCCGTTCTCTGTACACTTACCTGCCACCTGCAAGGGAAAGGCCAGGACTTTCTTCTCCAGACTTTGTGGAGGCCTGTTCTGTAGGAAAGCCCGGTGTCAGTCAGATGCAGCACACCAGCTTGCCTGCCGGGTGGTCCAGTTACTGACGGTGGCTATGCCCACAGCATCTCGACACCCCAGAGCCCTACATGCCCTTCAAACAAAGTTCCTAAGCTTGGATGATTGCATGGCTGGCTATGCTTGAAAGGCAAGCAGACCGCAGACTCATTCTTCCACAACCGTGTGTGCATTATCTTCAGGACAGAAAACCACCTGGGTGCTCTTGTGTGTATAACCACCACTGGAGTAACAGTGGCTGGAGGCAAGCTGCTCTCAGTTATCACTGGCTTACCACCAGGTATCATTGGCTTTGCCTGGACCATGTATATTTCAAGAAGTTGTGCTCTCCCTTAAAAATGTTTCTTCTTCACCTTCTCTTCCCACCTCATCAGCATTGCTCACTGTGTTGTAGTGACTTCTGGCACACAAACGTGGGTGAACACTGCATTTACGTTCATTTCAGCAGCTTTTAAATGTTGCTGGAGCAGTGTGTTGGGGACATATGGTCAACTAGATTTAGGTTCACCACAGCTATCTTCCACCTTATCACCAAAGTACGTGGGGTTTCATTCTTAGAAATGAAGGCCCTGATGTGCCTCACCTCAGCCTGCAGCCCAGGAACCCCCCTGCAGTCCTGTAGCCAGCAAGCCTGGTCCAACATGGACATTTGCCCAGAGATGGATGAGGTGCCAGGTCCAGGCTGTGCCAGGCAGGACAGTCCCCAGGGGGATGGTGCCCATTTTTCCTCTGACTTTACCTACCTATCACACAAATCCTGCTTCTCCAGCGCTGTGTTTCCTGCAGCCAAATATTCCCAGCACATTCCTTACCTAAAGGTATTTCCTTTCATAATTAGGAATTGCAGTAGAAACCAGGATTTGGCAGGCAGCACTTCCTGCTCAAAGCTAAAGGGAGAAGGAGATCCCAAGTGAAGGACATCGTCCTTAACCTTTCAGTTCAGAGCACTTTACCGGCTGGTAGAACAAAGGGAACTGAATAGGGCTGGTGGGATTGGATTGCAGGTCTGTTGAATGAAGAAAACCATCGTAATTCAATGTTAATTCCTCCAGGATTAGTACAGCACTGGGTTTGGTTTTAAAAACTCTAGCAACATGTGACTGCCAGGTAATTAACTACATGGATTAAAACCTGACTCTTTCATTAATCTCAAAATACGAATCATTGGGAGTCATCAATAAGCACAACCGCGTTCAGCAGCGATGCCAAAGGGCTGGGGTCTGGGGTCAGTGTGTTCATTGGTGGACAAGGTGACATAAACTTCTGCTGCTGAAGCCTGTTGAATACATACAAAGAGGGACAAAGGCAGGTTGCTGTTATGCAAACCTGATTTGCCTGGTCATGGTCCCATGACACTCACTGGCAGGTAGCTAAATACCAACTTACACAACACCAGAGACAGACATGCAGACTGTCTTGGCAAGCAGTAATTCAGAGACAGATTTAGGAGTAATCATAGATGATCATTTCAGCATAAGCTGCCAGTCAGATGGTAGCTGAAAAGGCTACTTACACAACCCTTTTATGTATAAATGAAGCTGTCATTGGGGAGAAGTAGGGCAAGGATCCTGGTATGCAGAGACTGTGAAAGATCATAGCCCATGAAAGATCACCATTACTAGAACATCTTTAGTTTTTATGGATATTTCCTTTTCTAGACAGACTATATACACATCTGTCTATTTATGTATAGATAATTTGCATCTTTGTGGGTGTAACATATACATATATACATGTGCATATACTTATATACATGTGATCCCTATACAGTCAGTACATGTAAAAAACCAATTGCCAGTGCTCACTTCAAGCCCAGCAAATATGCTAGAGACATCTCAGCAGATTCAATATACCAGGTTTATATACCTGGTTGTCTTGGGACATGGGACATGTCTACAGAGCCTTGCATGAGGTTCTAAAACAAATGGCCCTTTACACAGAAGTATTCTGGAGTCTGGTTTAGTACAGAGTCCCTTGTTGAACACAAGAACTGTTTTGGAGTCCAAGTATAAATACTGTGCAAATTAAGTTCTCCCTGCCTCTAGTCCACCCCAAATGTCTCGTGAAGTGGCTGGTGGGACTGTCCCTTTTATAATGCCCAGCTTTCCTGTTCATGCATGTCCCCGAGAAGCCTCCCACAAGTTGGTCTGTCACTCGGTAACACTATGTCTTTAATTCAAACCTTAAGAACTGCTTTGCCCCAATGGCTAAACGTTTTTCTTATCCCAAGTACTCCACTGAAGCAGGTGACTGTCCACACATGAATAAGACTGCAGAATCTTGTTAGCACTGTGCCATTCACCACCAAGAGCTGTAATGCAACATGGCAAAGGCAGCAAGAGAACAAGGATTGGTTTCACAAATTCCCCAAGTTGTCTGGAGTCAGATCTTCCAAATTTTCAAAATACATTTGGGCTTGTGGGCAAAGGCATAGCAAGACCAAGGGGTCGGATGCTGAAGGTGAACAAGCTTAGCTTTGAAACTACAGTGGAAGGAGTGAATTTAAGCTCCTGGGGAAGACTCTGCATGAACTGTGCAAGAGAAAATCACTTTCTTTGAAGTCCTTTGAAGGAGTTAAAGGATAAGGGAGACCCTTTTAATATCGCCTAATTTAATTTCAAAAAGGCATTCAACAAGGTTTCTAATCAAGTCTTGAAGGAAGCTAAGAAGTTTTGAGACACGAGGGGAAGTCCTTACATGGATACAGCATTGATCAAAGGAGAGAAAACAGCAGGAAAAACAATTCAGCTTTCCAGAGAGTGTGAAACTACTTAGTGATCTGTGCTGCAACTAACACTGCTCAACATGTTCTTAAACAATCTAGAGAAGGATGGGTAAGTAGGTGACAGTTTGCTGGAGGTGCTGAGTTACTCAGGGTAATAAAGATCGGAGGTGATTGTGAAGAATTGCAAGAAGACCTTATGAAAGAGTGACAGCAAGTTAAAATGGGAGATGAGATCCAGCATAAATATAAACTGATGTGTACGGGTAAAAATAATCCTAACCTCCTGTGATGTGTTATAATTCATCTACTACCACTTAAAATACAAAATCCTGGTGTTATAAAAAACAGTTTTGTAAAAATGTCAGTACAAAGCTCAATAGCACTAAACCCAAACACACAGAAACCCAGGCAGTTCAAATGTTAGGCAAGAACAGAGATTGTTACACAGAGCTTCATTCCATTGTAGGAAAATTACACATGGCTACTTGGTGAGAGTGGTACTTCCCAAATTCCATGTGTTTTAAAACAGTAGTCAATAAAGTCAGCTGGAAAAGAACCAGAGGCAGCCAACACACACCTTGATACCCTGCAATAGCCTTTGCTGCAGTGCTACAACAACCACATCAGTGACAGCATTTACATCTAATCAATTGACTTGGATTATTATTTACAGTCCTATCACAACCTGCAGTCGCTCCCTCGTCTCATGCTGGGTTACAGCACACCACATACTCAACAACCACATGGGTTCTACTCTCAGAATGCCTTTGGGCAGGACTCCATGGTAACAGGGAAGAAACTAATTAACATTTCCCAGGTCTTGCCTAGCTCAGTATGGGCTGTGGAAGGTAGACCAGGGATTAAACACATACACACTTCCCTACAAGAAAACAGCCATAGAACAGTTTCTATACCTATAAGCAGAGCTGGAGCTGAATTAGGCTCCAAAACCCACCAAAAATGCTTTCTTTATCTCTGGGGTTCAGAACAGCACCTGAGAAGGTGCCACCTCTCTGTCTTGATGAGACTGTGTGTAAACCTTTTGGAATGTGTCTGAGACTGGTGAGTTAAGAAGCTCCTGCAGAAACCAAACTGAAGTGTTTGAGTATTCAGCAATGTTTTATTACTATAAAGATCGTAAGTGTACACTTCAGCATATGGCTTTTCTAAAGAAACCAATTTGTAAGAGAATGAATTCTTAGTTCTACCAGGTTCTCACGTCTTAACATTTTCAGTCACAACTCGGGGCACGAAAGCCAACAAAGGGACAGCTTTCTCCTCTGGTTTTAGTGTGTGAATCTATTTGCTTTTGTCTGAAGGTGTAAAGATTGCAAAACCTTGTACAGAGGTGAAATCTTCCTTTTTATCTTCTAGAGATTTATAGTTGCAATAAAAACAACTAATGGTCTTCAAGCAACAGCGCTGGAGGTGAGGCTGCAAAAACCACAGTGTGTGGGAAGTACAGTAGCTTTAATGAAGTTTGTCACTGGCATTTGGCTTAACAAGTAGCTACAAACCTTGAAAATGGATTAAGGTTAAACTGGGGCACATTACCAGACCACTGCTTTGTTATCACAGTGACACCAACACTCTGTTTGGTTGAACAGCCTCAATGTTTTCACAGCAGATTATAGCATCGACTTGAACCTGCTCAGCTGAGACAGGAATCATGGGAGGCACCCTCACCAGAGGCAGATTAGTCATCATGCTCTGACCCTTCTGTGACCTACAGGCGTATCTCTCCCCAATGTCATTTCACCCAGAGACTGTCCTCTTAAATTGCTGGGGTATGTCAACCTTCTGACACATCCAACAACGAACTGCAACTCCTTATGCTTAAAATAGGGCAGCATCTTTCAGAATAAGGAAAACTTCCTTGAAAGGGAAGAGCATGCCAGCCTTGTTCTTTATAGTCAGGAAGCTGAGGAATCAGCATCCCAACGCAGCTTTTTTCATCTCCCTTTTGTGGGAAAGAATGTTTGAGACTGATGTTCTTCGCTTTACCTTAGAAGATACAAAGGTTTAGAGTCCCTTCAGTTGGCCTGACGTGTATTACTTCCATTAGTATTTGGTGATACAAATCCTCAGCCATTAGAGAAGAAGTTTCCTCATTTCCTTTTGTATAAAAGAGCTTTAAATAGCCATAGTAATAACCTAAACTAGTGACAAAGAAGTAAAAACCTGCAGCTCCCAGATCCTTTCATGCATTATTTATCTACCCACTTGAATTTCTTAAGTACTGTAAGTATAGATAATTTTGAAGCCATTTTCAATAATTTATGATCACCTGGCTACACACAACGTGCACTTTGGAACAACTACTAACAATCAGATCCTCAGATGTCATAGACCAATATTAATTTTAAATGTAGTTATACATTCTAACAGAATATGCTTGTGTAAGTAGAGATCTAGAAACAGCTTGAATTAACTTGCACACAGTTGAAATTTCTGGGGGAAAAAAAGGAGTTATACAACTCAAGTTTTCCGATTTTTTGGCTCTAAGGTAAACAAGCCATAAACTTGCCCTTCCACTCAGAAAAGTTGTATAAGAGGGAATTAAAATCATTGCTAGAGGCATGATGGCTCCCTAACCGTCCTGAAAGGACCTCTCTACTCTAGCCAGGAATAGGAGAGAGACTGCAATTGGTTCCAGGAAACCTCACCATAAATTGAAAATTCTAGAAGTTCTATTCAGAAAGCAGTTAGGAGTAGGCAGATGAAGATTAGTAAGAAAATGGTATGGAACAAAGTGTGTTACTTCAGCAGAATCCTGCTGACTTTGCTCCCTTTTCCTTTGACTTGCTCTGGATTATGTTGCAGCAGCAATCAGGGTACTCTTCAATAATATACCATGCCCCAGGAAAATATTTTTTGGAAATGCTCTATTGCTCAGTACTTTTCATACCTTATACTTTTTCATACCTTCATACCCTGAATTAAAACTGAAGTTTTAGGTAACTCTGAAGGGTGTTATTAAAATCATTAACAAGGCCAGCTGTGCTACTAACAAAGCCATGACTCAAACGCATCCATCCTCACAGCTCCTGCCTTGAGCAGCTCAGCACAGGTACTATGTTATTGATTACTGTAGAATCAGAGGACATATGAAGAGACACATTTATGAGTCCCTTGCCTTGTCCTGTGCAGTCCAAGGCCTGGAATTTCCTTGCAGACTCCTTTGTGTGATGACCAGGGAGTTCACAACCACACACTCACCATTGATAAACACCTTGAACTTACACAAAGGCTGATTAGAAGGGAAGGAGTTGGAATAGCTGGAGGTTTTCACCAGCACAGAAAGGAAGAGGAAGAGGCCTGCCTGCCACTTAGGCGGTGCATGTTCTCTGTAAAGAGAACATAACAGACTTTAAATTCAGGTGCTAAGAAAAGACCATTGTCAGAGATCCCTTTTTACATTACAATATGAACAAAAGGGACCAGCAACAAGTGATGATAATATTCTTTACACCAGGTGCCTTATTGATTGATTGACGGCTTGGCTTCGCAAGTGAAGATCTGGGAATGGCTATACCCATGCTTACTACAAGCACAGTGATCAAGGGCACGTGGGATAGGCAAGTCTGTTTGGAAAAATGGCCGCTTTCTACACCCATACTAACAGCATCTGTGTCTGCAATGTACCCTCTGCAAGTTATGTAGGAATTAGAAGCGCAACTAATAACGAAAATCATGTCCTAACATAAGACATTCTCTCAGCTGAAGAGCTGACATTATTTTCTGAAAGATACTGAAATGAACAGAAGGCTGCAATGTCTTTGGTTAATTTGCTTTTAAACAAGGTTTTGTAGTAGCTTTAGAAGCAAAATTTGAATACTGAATCTTTATTTGAGAAAGGATTATATCAAACATAAATAGAGGATAGTTTCTTATATCAAATTCAATTACAAGTGCTTCATTTTTGCACACAAACAGGCAAGATGCACCCCCTCCCCCCCCAAAAGGGAGATAAAAAAGATGCCAGTTTCCCTTCTCTAGAACTGAGCTGACTGAAACACAATCCCTTAACCACTAACTGCATGTCAGCCAGCTGAGCAGCTCCCCTGCAGAGGGCTGTAATGACAGCACAGCTCTGCTCTGTGTTTGGCAACAAAGAGCACGGGAATGACATCCAATGCCCAACATCACAACTTTAAGACACAGTCAGATGGCTATTATTTTCACTGCCAGAACTAAACTTTATTACCATGTGTATTACATACTGGTGTTTGATGCCAAGTACATTAAAATTACTTTAACAGAGGATTTAAGTGAGGAATATTTATTCTTCACTAAACAGGTTAAGAAGGAATGTAAAAACCTACAAGAAATAAAACCCGTTTTAAGCTTTGTTTTGATTTTGGCAAAACAAACAATTAAGCACTCTCCTGTTCTCTCCTCAGACCTTTTAAAGTACCAAAAAAGCATCTTTTCATAATCATGCAGCTGAAGGAAAAAAAAAAGTCCTATAAAATCCATTTCTTATGCTAAAATATGGTTACAAATAAAAGTATTAAACACAAAATTCCCAATTCCTATTTTTAAGTACAAATATTGTATTATATTATGAAATGGGCATAATTAAAATATATCCATGACTACAAATCTAGCAATTTCAAGCAAACAAACATGCTGTTTGCTTTCACTTGGAAGAATTAGGATATTGTATGGTTCAAGCACTGCAGTCATTTCTGTCAACTCCTTAATACCCAGAATGTCAAACCGCCAAACACAGATGCACATGAATTCAGGTCTGAATAGCACCAGGTGGTTTTCTTTTTTCCCCTTTTAAAGTTATTAACACTTAATAAGTGATGTGACAACTTCCTGAAAGTGACATGCACAAGTAGACAATTTGCTTCAAGTCTCCAACTAATAAGGTAAAAGTTTTAGACAATACTGAACAGTTACTAATGTATTTTATGGTACACAATAAAACAGTGCTTCCACAGTATATCCTCAGTTCTTAAGTACAAAAATATCAGTTATGGGTAGTCAATAGTTATCAAAATCTTTATTGGTACAGAATGAAAGCAGCATTTACTTTATTGTTTTTAAACCATACATCATAAAATTCCCTAGTACACATGGGGAGGAGTGAAATAGGCTCTGTACTATTTACCTGCTACTGATCCTAGGTCCAGATTTAAAATCTTTCCTGGCCAAATACAAACAGTATCATTAATAGCAAAGGGAAGGCAGTTCCTCAGTGTGAAAGGTCAGCATTTAGAGACTTACTAAAGCACTATTTTTGAAACAATAAATCACTTCAATGTATAATTACATACACTACAAGTGGAAAACAAGTTTTTATTAACAAGAACTATTGAGACTGGGCATAAACGTCTTAACCATAAACCCTGGAAACATTATGGGTGCTTTGATGTGGCCCTTTTTGGCAAGAGAATAAGAACAATGAAGTATGGCTTTTCAGTCTTCCTTTAAAAGCACATTTTATAAAATTCTGTAGCTTAAATTATTTTAGAAGACCCCTACAATTTTTCTATAGCATCGTTTACTAATTAGAAGCATTAATTACATCACTAGATTGAGCCATTGGCCGATAGTTGATCACCAGCATAACGCAGGAACCATTTGCTGTTGGGTTTTGTTTTTAAGGGAGGTACTTTTCTAGTGAGAGCCATCCTACAGTACTATCGAACATCTCAGAGGTTACTACATAGCTTCTCAAATAAAATCCTCATCAGTTTCATTCTCCAGCAGAAACTCAAATCAAGCAGATGCAGAGAGCAAATATAATTGAGTGCAGACAGTTCCAAAGTATCTCTCAAACACATTATTTTACAGCTACCCTCTGCAAAATAAAAGCCCCTCCTCACCCCAATGAGGCAGGGCAAGAAGGGGAAGCAGGTCTGCCATTCGTGTAGGAGTTTGGCTAGCATAAAGTTTTATTAAAGTTGTTAACAAAAATAGTTAAACATTTTTACAATTTAACATCCAGTCTGACAAAAGGCAAATCAATGAAAAAAATACAAAAAAGTAAAAAAGTGCACTACCCAGTCCAGTATTTTGCTTTAAAGTCATGTCACTTACAGCATATGAAAAATAAACCCAGAAGTGTAATTACTTTAAAATACACCGCTTCCATATTTCAGTATTTTACACATATATTCTATAGTGGAAGAGGAGATCTCTTAAAAACTTTACTCTTAAAATATTGAGGTGCATATGCCAAGTGGGATAGACTTGGCAAGTTAAATTGCAGTAGAGAATCCTTTCAGATTTGGCATTTCATTTACATACCTTACTGCGCTAGCAAGGTCTGTAGTACCTAAACCTTCTAGTAAGAACAGCAATTTGCTTTAATGCAGATTTACTAATACAGACAACTACAAGAAATGGTGAGGTCAGCAATTCTGTGGGATCTTAAGGAGATATGAGTCCTGATTTAGTTGTCAAATGGTACAATGTCACAACAAACTTTAAGGCCATGTGTTATTTGCTGATTAATGGACAAAAGGCAATGGATTTCCCTCCCCACCAAATATTTTCTTGAAAGTCTGTGCTCATAAAAATCATGAAAAGTTGGAAAGACTTAATTATTGAAACTTTAAATATATTTTACACAATCTTGTTTGTACAAAAATACAAGTTAAATATAAACATAAAGCAATCATGATAATTTTATGTAAATCCATTTTGTGATATTCTGTTATATATAAAAAAGTTTCTCAGCTCTGTCTCATTTGTGAAAAGATCAATACCAGATTGAATCACCACTGGCAAAGGACCCTAAAAAGCACACTTTAGCATTAAATACGGTTTACAATGTAAGTACCATTTCCTGATTCCATCTTTTCTAAAGACTGGCAAAAGATAGGGCAGTATGTCCATAAACCAACAAATAATTTGGCTACGATGTCATAAAACACAAACACACAAATCTGTACAATAAACCCAGTAGCTATGCAGTACGTACTTGTTACACACACACATACACGGACATGGAATGAAACTTAGTGAGACGCCATTTCTAGTTCACTGTTCTTCAGCCTGGCATTTTGTCTTACTTCATCAAACGAATATGACTTCGTTACCTTTCCATTCTTAAATACTGTATGAAGGAGATCCTGCAAGAAACACCACTGCTTCAGCAAGACTGATTTGGCAACAACAACACAGGTTATACAAACTCAAAAGTGAGCACCCAAACCCTTAACCCGGTAAGACTAGAGCTTTACATTGTCTTCACAGCTTCCTCTGACACCTTTCACTAATGGTTAGGCAGAACAAAAGCTTTGTGTTGATTAGGCCCTAAAGTGAGCTGTCCATATCTGGCCAAAGCCAAATACATACATGCTAAATACACCTTACTAGCTTACAGCTATTAAGAAAGGTGACACTCAACCAATTAAATACAATTCAAGTAAAGATTTCATTTAAACCTCTGTGATTTCCTCTAGAGCTACTATGAAAAAAGAAAAATCAAAATCTTTCTTCAGAGTCCCCTCTGCACAAACATTTTGTGGAACAGTGCATCAAGAAGGGCTCGCAAACAGCACACTGAAACAGCAACAAGCACAGCTTTGTGCAGAAGTTGTGCTGTTGTGTGTTAGCACAGCAGCAACACTGAGCAGTGGCTGTGCCTGATGACCTATTGCAAGGACGTGTGGCATTAGGACCCCAAGAATAGATTTCCCTGTAACTTCCCAGAGAGCCCCAGAACCTGTACAACAAATAGACCCCTTTAATGTCCCAGGACAATTTCTTTTAATCAATTATTTCACCCATCAAAAATTAAGGAAGCTATATACATATATTTTGCCTAATTTGAGAGGCAAAGACTTGTGATTCATTTAGATTTCTCACCATTAGGTGCCTCCCTCTATACATATAAATATAAATATATGATGAATATCACAAACATATACATGCATATTTGTATATATGACTTTGAAAAATATGTTTTCCTAGATGTTTTTTCCAGAACACATTATCTACAATGCATTGTTTTCCGTCTTGAAATTTCTCAGATCTCAGTTTTATGCTTACTGTTGCATAAAGTAGCACACCCCTCTGCCTAGCAGCACAGAAATGTGCTTCTATATATCAGAAAACTAAAACTTCCAGCTTCTAAAGGCTGAAGTGCAAGTTGATAACTTATGTTCAGTCCTCTCAATTCAGGGAGACTCAACATGCTCTAAAGTTAAGCATTCCATTGCTTGCACACTGAAAATATAGAAGATGCCAAACCAAAAGCCTGACATTGGCATAAGTTTGTGCCTATTTTACTGAAACAGCACTTCATTTTGCACTTGTAAAGAATCAACAGGGAAAGAAACTGAATTTCCATTTAAATTTACATTTTTGAACACTGGGTAACTACTCCATGTACAGAGCATTAACACCTGAAGGAACTATTTAAAAATCCCAGTGGTTAAGTAGAAACAAATTTTAGTTATGGCTGTCCCTCTCCCACCTCCAACTCGGATCACTACTCAAATTCCGCAACATAGCCCATACAAAACTACTTGTTAGCATATGATCTGCAACATTAGCTCAGGGAAAAAGCAACAATGTTCTCTACTTTCTGGAGATAAACAAAAGACAGATTTCTAGTTGTAAAGCCTGAACATTCAACTGGCATCCTAACTTTCTGCTGTTACTGAACCTGGCACCAGGGACATTTAAGGTAATAAGAAGGAAGCTGAGCAAAGATAATGAAAAATAAATTCTGAAATTAAGTTTTTAACTAAAACTTGATTTTTCTCAGCCTACTTTTGCATGAGGAATGATGTTATACACTTTGGAAATCCATACCTGTCCATACTCTTCAAGGTCTCCCTTGCCTTCTTCAAGCGTCACGTAATCTCCAGCAGGTGTCCTATGCAATGATAGTCGTCCTTTCTTTGACCTTTTGTTCGGGTCGGCAACTGGATCCTTGAAGACATTTACCTAAAGTGCAAAGAGTACTTTATTTTAAAGGAAAGGGCTTTGTGGAGCTCCTGTACCAGTGCAGGTGGTGGAAGTGTAATGGGAAATGTCAAGGGTTTTCAAGTGGGGAGGCCTCTATTGAAAACACAATGGTAGAAGTTCTACTAAGACTTACCCCGAGACCATTGGTCACCACGTAACTACACTTAAAGGAACAGTTTAAGAGGTCTCTGGTTAGTTTCTGCAACAAAGCTCCACCAGATCCAAAGGCAATATTCTCAATACTCCATTTATTCTTCTTCATTCCCTCCACGATCTAAGGAGAAAGAAAATTATGATGGTGCATACTTTCAGGTGATGGCATTTTTCCATGAAAATATTACACTACTTAAACAAGATGCTTTTACAGACAATTAAACCAGCTAACATTCAGTTTCCAGGAGAAGTACGTAACAATTCTGTCAATACTTGGCACTGGGTTTGCATTTTTAATTGTGATTCCAGCATGGCATAATTGTAGAAAGCTTTTGCCCTAAAACTATTTGTCATGCCAGCATACATACTTCCCAAAACAGGGGTAGTACAGTAATGCAGTGCCCAGACAATCAGAACTCTAAAGAAAGACTTTAAGGGAGTATTTCTGAGCCTTCCAATTTTTCAGAATTATGGGAAGACATCAAAGCATAGCATGTATCCTGAAACAAAGCAGTCATCTTGCTCAGCAACTCCAGAAAGTTATTACCCATTTGAACAACAATTTCAACAGAGCAGTTCTCCCAAAAATCACATTGACTAGAATTAGATTAGCAATTATGAAGATGGGAAATGGAAATACATAAAGCTGCTCAAAAAAGTTTGCTTTGCTATCTTCTCAGGCAGATATAGATCAATGTGCACTTCACTGCTATCAGCAGTCAGTTAAAACTTACTATATTGTTTCCTCCTACCTTCATTCTATCCAGACAAACATGATATCCTCTAACCTGGAGTAGCAGGTGCTAGTTCAGTCATGCTCATAAATAGCCAAGATTTGTTTCCCTGACCTGTTACCCTTACTACAGTGTGAAATGATGCTCACCGCCCCAACACAAGAGAGTTTGAACTCCTATCTCCCAACCATTTTACTAAAAAAAGTGTGTGAGAAAACTTCAGAGGGGGTAAAACAGCAAAAATCCCATCCATCCAGAAAAAAGGAAGGTGAGAAACAGAATGGAATGACAATCTATGGGGAACAGCACAGTTTCAGAAATCAACATCAGAAATCTGGTAATCTTCATTCTGTGCAGTCTCAGTCTCCTGCATCAAATAGAAACGTCAGAGTAGCACTGAGCAGAGCGATTTCATGAGCTACTGATGTCAAACCACTTTAAGGGACAGCTAAGGCAAAACTAAAGTTTCATTCATAAGGGAAAAAAAAAGGCAA
Organism: Pezoporus wallicus; assembly: GCF_028554395.1. NCBI lineage: Eukaryota > Metazoa > Chordata > Aves > Psittaciformes > Psittacidae > Pezoporus > Pezoporus wallicus. Next base: position 1,534,546 of record NW_026640165.1, read on the forward strand.
TTCCAAATTCAGACAGTGGCAAACAGGTGACTAATGTAAACAGAAGGGCATACTATTGAGAACAGAAGAGCAGTCTGCTTACTCATTTAATCACATGCAGACTCTCTTCACAGATACTCTCAGTCTGACACCTGAGAGAGGCCAGCCAATGGAAGAGGTGGACTGCAGAGCTACCACATTTTGAAGGTATGCTCTAAAACACATCTCCCCTACATTTTTAGCAGGGATTTCCCCAGTAGAAGTCTCATCAGTGTGTTTCTATCATTCTAATGGTACCAGCTTACTCAGCTTCATCTAAGAAGCCAAGGGAAATGAGCCTTGGGCACTACCACCATGACTTTCATTTTGGAAGCTTTGTATCCTGAACAAATACCCCCTCACCACATGAGAAACCTGGGAATTTTAGCAGTAGTCATGCCCTTTCAAATGGTGACCATGCACAAAAGGAATCTGTATTTTCAGGCGATTAGGTTCTCCCAGAAGCAGTTGAAAGGGGTACTCGGGGAGAATACAGGATTGAAATGAATTAAATTCTGCCTTAAGCATCTCAGAACGAGCAGAAAATGACAAAGGAAGTGTAAGAAAAGGGATTTTGTATACCCTCTACTTAAGCATAAGGCCAACAGTACTGTAAAAAACCAGACTTGACTGGGCCTGGATATGGGCTCTGCTTACCTACACCATATTGTCAGAAGGCAAATGTAAGTAAACCCCACCTGGACTCTTATCAAGTTCTGTCAAGCTGCTGACCTAGCCTGAACCTATGCGAACAGTTGGCCAAGCCTGAGCAATGTATTCCACTCCTTTCCTTATCCAGTTTTACAGATCAGGTCTGACACTGAACTCACTTCAACATGCCTGCATGATGTGGCACAAACACCTGGTACAGACAACATCCTACCAAGGCTTAGACTTCATGTTCACAGATACTTATAGGTTAACAGATGCTAGTACAAGTATAGCATAGTTCAGCCATGGCTGCTTAACCTTCTTGCCTGGGTGAGAAGAAACGTGAAACCCCTTTCAGCTACTGTTCCTGCTCTCATTTCCAAACGGTTTGTTCATCTGTGCCACAGGCACAACTCCCCACTTACCCTGGCTGAGGAATTCGCTTCCACCTTTCCTCTCCCAAGGGGTTTTCTTACTCAGACTGACCTTTGGCTGGTGAGGGGTGGGGAAGGGAAATCTAGACTAAGTTGAAAGACAGTTCTGACTTTACCAGTGACACACAGCAGAGGCCCAGATAACAGCTTCCTTAGGTATGGGGAAGAGATGGCAAACAGCAGCAGTAACAGGGAAGAAAAGAGGGAGATCTGAAATAACTGAAGCCTCCACCAAAGGAAAACAATTCAGAAAAATTTCTTATCTCACACTTTCAAACACATACAGGCAGAACAGTTCATGTGTCAAGGTTCTGACCAGCTTCCTCTGACCATTATGAACATGATTAATGTATCTACTGTGACTCCAGATTAGAGGATTTTCTTTGTATAAAAATTTAAAGACATCTGGAAATTGAATGTTCAAAGAAAATCCTTTGAAAGTGTAGTACATTGTGGAGTTAGCAGATTGGAATGATTTTTAAAAGTGAAAATGCTACAAGAAAGTCAGAAAAGGTTCCTTACCTGTTCTACCAGCATCCCCTATTAAAACAAAGAATTTTAAAATCCAGTTTATACTGATACAGAGTTGTTTTCTATATTGTTGTTTCTAACTATCAAACTAGTGAACAGCTAGTTTGGATATAGTCAAATGAAACTCATCTATCATTACTCATTCTAGTTTTTCCTATTGTACCCATTACCTTTCATCTGACCCATAACAGTAAGTCATGCCTAGAAACTAAGACTGATAGGAAGTAATGAGAATAATCACTTGCATAGGCTATAAGAGGCGGGGAGGGAGGAGAAAGATGAGAAAATAATACATTCATATAATTCATTCATGTAAACTCCTTTGTGAAAGGGATGAATTATACTTCAGAGTTGGGTTGGGTTTGGGTGGTTTGTTCATTATTTTTTTAAATGGCAAGCTATTACCCAGTCTTTCAGAAGTCAGCATCGTAACCTTGGATTTGTTGACATGAGAGGATAAAGAGATGTATTAAACTTAAGCATGACTAACATTAGGCTGCAAGATCATGGGTCTTTTTGCTCCAACATAACTTGCTGCTGTCCAATGAGAAGTGCCTCTTTCCTTCCTGCCTGCTTCTCCGAGCTCAAGACAACAGTTTATTTTCTCTCCTGTGTTGTGCTAGTGAATGCTGGCTCATTTTGAGGGCCAATTTAATTCCCTGAACCACAGAATTGATCACTTCTGGCCTAGTTAGTTTGCTGCTACATAAGTGGGCTACATTAGTTTAATGACCAGTGAGTGGTTCGATGACCAAAGCTGACATGAGGTGCACAGCAAGATGAGAGAGTCAGGAAGAGATAAGGTGGCCACTAGGCAGGAGTGAGCTCTATCTGCTCTTTACAACTTGTGGAACTGGATCTTCTACTATGTATTGCAGGTAGACTTTTCCTCATAATCAGTTACAGTTTGATAAGGAAAATGTGTACACAGGCAGATCATCTGAACAAAGATTTGTTCCTTCTGTCTCTCATCCTCTCCCATTAGCTGCTGGAATTACTTTCCTGCTCTACTTAGAACTTGGAGAGTAATACATTTTTATCTCTAAAGTCAAGATTTTAAATACTGGTTTTAATTTTTTATTACCATTGATACTATATGGGCATCTTTGAATTTTGTATATAAGTATATAACTTACAGAAAGCAACCTTTGAGTTCCTTACAAGAAAGGATTTATAGTCCAGTTTCTCTCCTGTCACAACTCATGAAAATCTCAACCACAACATACTTTGCCTAACACAGGCATCAGTCCTGTTAAGCAGCTGTTGAGAACATGCAGAAGTTTATTTAAAAGACTCTTCCCCTGGTATTTAATGATAAGAGTTTCTTTCCAGCTATTAACCTCTCATGCCTGGTGCTCTGTTAAGCACATCAACACAGCTGTATATTCTCAATAGCCACATGGGACAAAAAAATGAAGTAAAATAAAGTTTGCTTTAAGGCTATTGGAGGAGGAACAAAATATAGTGCATGACTGCACTACAGCTAGCATACCAGTAACAATCTCAATATTAACTGCTCTCTAAGGATCTGAGTGACAAACTTGATTTCCATCATTGAGGTTCACTTTATGCATCCATTTGAGATGTGCAGATAGTTTCAGACTAACTAAAACCCAAGACCGATGTCTCTCTTGAGAAGCATCGAAAATCAACTTTGTTAGAAAGCCACTAAGGATGTGCCTATCTAGAAAGCTAAGACAAGTGTCAATAAAAATCAAGTAAAATTAATCTTAAATTTACCCAACTTATTTTTGGTTTTCAGCTCTAATTCAGCTGACAATGAATGGTCACAGACAAACCTGATAAAGTCAAGTCCTCCTTTTATACACCTCTCATGTGTAGTTACTGCAGTTTGTACCTCTGTGACCACATCATATTACCTAGTATCTCCATCTAGTCAATAGTGGTGAGTAAGTAGTTTCAAGCATTCAGCATCTACTAAATAACTAATTTTTGTCTGGATGAATTGCACTTTTGACTCAGACTACAGTCTAATCTTCAACAATGCATATTCCACTAGTTGCTGTATCAATGAAATGGCCTCCCTTGTTTTTAAAAACAAGTCTCCTTCAAATCTACACCTTCAATATATGAACACTTCAGATGGTATGTAACTAATGAGCCAAGCCAGTTAGTTACTACCATTCCTATGGCACAGCAATCATGCAGTGTGCCTTAGGTATCCATGAAAGGGCTAAACATTGCCAGACTTTGACCTGAATTAGATTTGACAAGTAGGATGAAAGCAAACAAAAGGAGAGACAGTGGCAGGAGAAGGTTACAACAGAGGGATTAGGAAACGCTTTTTAGGGTTTTTTATGCATCTTAATAATTCCCTGTGGAGTTATAATGAATTTGGTTTATGCATCAGGATATCCTGCCAGTGTCAAATGAAGGGCAGGGTGGGGTCAGTAGTCTCTGCTGCAACATCTGACTAGTCATAACTGAGTCCAGATTAAATATCAAGATTGCCAGTGTCACCCTGACACATGAACAGGATCTCCTACCTCTTGCAACGTGTTGATATCCACACCATCCCCTTGAATAACTCTGAGATACGGTGGCAGCAACTTGTAGCCTTTTGAGTTCTCTGTAATGGGAAATTTCTTCCCTAAGATCTCCAAGACCTATTGAAAAGAGAAGAGAGACCATTCAAAATTAGAATATAAGCCTGCCATTCCAATAAAGAAACAACTTCCACATTTGAGTCAAGAGAAAAACCCATAAGTATGCCCACATATCCATCTCTAAATCTACCCACATAGGCTCTGAAACAAAAAAGCATACCAGCCACTGGGACAGAAGCCATTAGATTAAAGCAGTCACAGACCATACAGCCTTTATGAACTTGTACCCAAGAGCTACTCAGAACCTGTTTCCCTCCTTTCTGTCTTTAGTTGCTGTCAGTTTTTGCTATTAAATGTGTCAACTGAAGATTCTGCTGTTCTTTTGACCTTCCTTAAGATGGTGAATGAATCTTTCGGTTTTCTGAGATTCTGTTAGCCACTAATAATTAAAATGAAACACTTTAGTTTGGAGTTTTTCTTATCAGCTCTGATAGATTATTCAAAGTTCATGTGTGATGTCACTTGTCCCAAAAGAAAAGTGATAAAGCTGTATATATCTGATTTGATACAGCATCAACATAACTAAAATCTCCCCTACTTTCTTAATAAAGCAGGGCTGGCAACCACACAAATATCAACAGCTTTTATTATAGAACTGCAACAATCATTGTGCTCTCTAAAGAACTATGAGGCAAGAATTGTTTTTTAACTTGGACGTGCCACTGACTTAAACGCATGTCTTACTTAAAAGAGAAGAGTGATAAACTTGTCTTTGTAGCATAAACCAGGAAATTACATTAATACGCAACTAAATTTGGTGGTAAGAAGTTCTATTGGCCTGGCATTTACTAATACTCAAGCTGTTTCCCGTTTTATTTGTCATGAAGTGATGAAAAGTTTCTCCTTACAGAGAACCATTTCAGCATCATTAGATCTGGTAAAACTGGTAACTGTTGTAAAAGCTTCAAGAATGGTATGCAAGAACGGGTTTGATGATGAAAAAGATTAAACTATTCAGACCGCAGTTTTCATGTGTATATTGAAGCAAATGTTTACATTTTTCATAGGTCCAAATTATCCAGCATCAACTACATACTACACATATCAAGTTAGAGCATTATATTCCCCATGTTTATTAGCCATCCATTACAAAGCAAACAATTACCCATCTCAACGACTTCAAGAAGGGATTGATTACCTTTAAAACAGTGTCAAGGGGATTCCCAGAATCTGGTCTAATAATAAGCGGTGCCTCTGGACTTCGGTCTTCAATTATATGCCTCAAGTCATCACCCCATATTTTTTCACAAGCATTGTAAATGTCATAGCTGTCACTAACCACAGATACAGGCACTGAAGAAAACTGTGTCACTATGTGTTCAAAAGCATCTTTTTCATGATCTTTCCCCCAAGCCGTTATGGTACTGTAAAGTCAATTGAAAAATCTGTATTAGAGCAGCATTAATATGTAAACCCACACATTCTGTTTCCTACCAGCAGCAGTTCAAGATAACACTAGGCAATATGATTACAAGACAGCATAAATTATGTACTTATCAGCTCTGTGTAGCATGGACAGTAAACACACTATATACTGAGTAAACAGCACCCTGTTATCTTTGACAAGTCAAACACTTGACACACGAAACCTCTTTCACATGTAAATGTGATTTTTTTTGTCTTTATTTATTTAGCATTTGTGAGTTACTCTTAAATCTGAAATTCAGGCAGTTGGGAAACTAAAGATGCATGAACAGAACATCTGCCCCGGCAACTTCAGAGTACAAAGAGAGAAGCAGAGCATTAACAGCGTGTGTTAGGAAAATCTTAGAAGAAAACACGATTTATTTTCTTTTTTAATAGTGATATAAAAACCATTACGGTCACTCATACAACCATTCTTCTAGAGGAACTCCAGGGCATTACCCTTGATACAAGGGTACAGGCAAGCACATAAAACAAGGCTGCTAAGAGAGGTAGTAAGTTACTGAATGCTAGCTGACCTGCAGTAGCTGTTCTGTATAGGGCTGTCACAGATCAGACTGTACAGATCAACTGATTTTAGTAACTTGTGTGTGAACACCTACAAATGCTCTCATGCAAAGCGCATTTGTGCGGTAAGAGCTAGAGGGCATTGAAGTTTTACCATAAAATGCCACCATTAACCACTTTGTGGAGAGGGCCCAGATCACAGTAGTGAAGAAACAAAGCAAAATGTGTTTCAAAGAGACCGGGGCAGCCCAAGGAGCCACCCTGATGGCATGCCAGAGGTAAGCACTACTCTCACAACACAACTTCATGCTGGAGGTTGTGTAACAGTAGATCAGCTCTGGAAAAATTCAAGTCTTTTGCACGAGAGGCTTTTTATGTATTAACTCGGAAAGGGTGACTGCAGTCTGCCTTTGGCAATGTGAACTTTAACTAGGGTAGTTTGAGCTGTTTGCTCTCATACCACCACTTCAATACGCTGTGCAAAACACGCTTCTCTCTTGGCTCCACGGGCTTGCTTTCATTACGAAGAATTTTATAGTTGCTTTGGCCATCATTTTTGGACTTGACCATAATATTAAACTAAGAGTTTCACACAAAATTTATAATTTCTACTGATCAAGCAGCAGGTCTAGAACAGCACTACAGCAATGGTCTAGAAAATTATGTGTTCCTTTAAAGATGCCTACTACCCCTACACAGGTAAGCATTTCCATTACCTGTCTTGCAATCCTAAGTGAAAATATTCACTATTTAAAAACACTAAATTTTTACTTGATAGGAAAAACCTGACAATCCTTTCCTTTATATTCTGCCCATTTCAGTTTGCAGACATGCAAGTAAAATCCAAGGATCTGTATTCACTTCTGAACTTCTACAGGATCTGGATATAAAAAAATCAGAGCTTTTAATCTCAAATGTCTCAGTTCTTTACTCTCAAAAACTCATTCACAATTCCTAGTGAGAGATCAAGGATTTACCACTGGCTAAATTAGTTATGCTAATAGGAATCTTCAGACCAACTGCCTCTTCTGGAAGGAGAGCATTATGTGGGAGAATCCAGAATTGCAACATGTATGGGTTTTGCATTTTAGGATTTTATGTTTAAAACAAAATTTGAAGTTCATAATGTGAATCCTCAATATCTACTTTATCCTGGAAGCCTTCAAGTCCATTCTAAAAAGAATCACCCAAATTTACTTAGACACTGATAATAAGATTATAGTTAAAAACATTTGAACACATTATAGTTAAGAACAACCAAGCCACAGTTGCGCCGCTAGAACAGAGAGGCATCTGTATTGAACTTCAGCCTCAACAGCTGGATCAGTCGTGGCTAATAGTGTATAAGTGAAACAGCTTAATACTTCTGGATACAAAGATGGATAGGAAAGAATTACATTTTGTTAAGCTACAGCAAAAAGACATTCACAGCCCTACCTGTGTTCAGCAGCTGGAACAGAATACCCTGGAACCGGATCTTTTGTACCGTAGTACTTTTTAATCAATGCAATTCCTGCTACAGTGTCCGTTCCTTTGAAGTTCACCAAATGAGCTGAAGCTCCTATCCCTGCAGTCTGAAAAAGACAACTTTCAGCTGCCACGCCAAATATAGATGCCTAAATCCAGTCACCGCCTAGCACTAGTTTGTAACAGCAAAACTGACTTGGTTCGTGTTTAACCAATAACCTCTTCATGCATTTACACAGTAAAGACACCTTCCATATAGAAGAAAGCTCTCCCAGTCTAGTGTTACAGTTTTGACACATACCTACCCCCTCACCCCAGATCTCCCCTCTCCACAGTAAGTCCAAATGCAGCACTCTATGCATTTGCAGTTTCACCGCTCAACAAGGACACAACTGGTAACAGATACATGCTACAATCCTTTACAGTTAAGAACCATTAGACTCCTCAAATTATTAGACAAGTCATATTACCTCTTGTGAAGAAACTCCTCTGTAGCCAAAGTCATGCAGTTTATACTCCAGTCCATCTAAGCTGCCAGACGTCTCCAGCAAATATTTGGCCAAAATCTTTTTCTGCTCTCTAGAGTTCGTAGCAACCGTGATTGGATACCATGACTGAACAAGAATGGTCTAAACCAAAACCCATCACATTATTAGGTGTAGGTTTGCTTAGGACTCAAAAAATCCCCACTTGGCATTTAATCAGGCACAAAAGGGTCTAATTATCTTCATCACCCATGCCTCCAACAGTTTGCTTTAGGGCTAAAGTAATTAGCCTTTATAATACCTTTATAAGGCAGGCCAGTTATTGACCATCTCTGGATTTATCACTCCCAAGCTACACCCACACAATTCCCCCCACCTCCTTTCCTTGTGGATAAAAGCACTGTAAGATTTTCCTTTAAATTTGTAACAATCTCTTGCCAGGTAGGTGAAAAAAGTCTCTGCAGAAGCCCTAAATAAAGAATCCGGGCTTATTTAAGCAGAAAAATGAAAGCTACCAGAGACTTCCCCTTAAACCAATGTGATTCAGCCTTTAATTTAAGTGCATTAATATTTACTTAAAAAATACACAAACTTTCCAAAACTGACCTCAATCCAATTTGTGAGCCAGTAGCACTCTGGATCTGTGTTTTCTACTGTGAAAAGAACATTTCCTCTGGGAATTACAGAGCCCTCAGGAACAGCCTTTATTTCTATAGGAAGATGGCCATCATATTTCTGTGTAAGAAACAGTAATACTGTTAGACAACAGGAAAGATTAGGACTTACCTCTCACATTCTACATAACTACATACATATAAAAGTCAGGTTATGAGTTTATTTATAAAGCCTTTTTCTTATTCATTTCTTTCAGCCCTACAAATAACTCGATTTGTTTGCCTACCCATCAGCCCAAATAAATAAATACATAAAAATCCATGTTTATCAAAATTCGGAGGAAAATCCTGTAGTTTAAAAATGGTCTATTTATCAAGCCAAATACTGGTTATCAGTTGTACTCCTTGTGCAAATTGAGTTAGGAAGGCTTAAATATTCTATTAAAATATGTAACTTCTACCCACAGAACAAGAAACATCAAGTAAGATAAAAAAATTAAAAAAATAAAAGGTTAGGCATTATCTAGGGTTTCAAAAGAAATCTCTCCTTTTGCTTAGTATAGATGCATGCTTTGTGAATTTATTAGAGCAGGATCCATTTAATATCTATTTTAAAGAATATTTATCATCTCAATTAGCCTCTAAACATGACATCTAATCTTGAAGTGTCATTCTTTTGTCAAATTCAGTCTTTCATCCCTGAAGGACTAAACATTGTGTGAAATATGCCTTTTGAAAAAGAGTTAAGTTGCAAACAGCAACCTTGAAAGGGTAGTTTTAACTTTCTGAAAGAGCTCTGCAAGCCAAACTGATAACACTTATTTTTGTATATTAATATTTCTTGACAGAAACTATTCTTTAAAGGCAATAAAAATCGTATTAATTCAGAGTAATTACACTGATTCATAAGTAGTATCTAAGCTTACTCTCCAGTGCCCCAAACACATCAGAAGTGTCTTCTACATTGCAGTTAAAAAGTTTCTTTGAAAGTATAATATGCTGAAGCAAATTATGTTTATATACCACACAGGGTTTAGCTGTCAGACTGGGAGATGTCTGTTCTTAACAAAGGACAATGAAGTCTTCAAAATGGCTCAAAATAATTTATTAGTGACTCAGTGAAGCCAAAAGTTAAGTGAAAGAACAAAACACTTCAAAGTTGCTGCAGGTGTTGATTTTGTCCATGGAAAAAAAGCAACATGGTCATTCCACAGCACTGTGTTATAGTTCTTTTCAAAACTGTTAGGTAGAATCAACTTGTACAATTCAGGGCTTACATCTCAATCACTTGGATCAATTCCTGCCAACTTCCAGCATTCACACTACCCCCTTGCTCTCCAGGCAGTCCATTCCTCTCTTTCACCCCTTCACCCTATCGGTATTTACTCATATATTTACTCTCTGTACAAATTAACACATGTACATTTCAAATTCATTTTGGCACTTCACTCATACAGCCACTGCTCCCTCCACTTCCCCAACGCTACAGGTTAGGTAACAGAGCCAGGGAGCAAACTGTGGTAGGTACGTGAATTACGCAGGAATTCAGCGACCAGAAGCAGGGTCCGTGTGTGCATATAAGTGCATACAAGGGCCCAAAGGGTACATACACTTCCTGTTTGAGACCCACCAGCATCTAAGATCAAGAAGTAGAAATCACATTCATTTTTATATATACACAATTTTAACATGAAAACCTGACAAAGGAATGAGCAATCTATACAGGGGGTATGCAGGAAGGCTTCCTTTAACTAAACCAAAAGTTGATCAGAATTAGTTAAAACTCAGTGTGGACAGATATGCAGCATTAAAAGTTTATTAATTCAATTTGGTCAAGGAGGGATCAAGATTACTTTAAATGCAGATGAGAGCAGCTCACAACATATAACACAGCCTAAAAGGGAATACTCATTGAATTCACATCTGTAGTTATCTGAAATGGAAGCAAGTCCTCTACAAACCTCTCCATAGCTCCCTCTTGGAAAAGAGTGGGCTTATTTACCTTGCTGCCATTTGCAACATTTAGCTGAAATTCACTTTTCTCTTGCACACTTTATGGTCCACCCTGGTTGCAAGATGACATCCAGATGTTATCAGACAGATGCCACCATAAAACAGTTGCAGTCAGATCATCCAGGGAAAAAAATACATGCAAAGAACTAAAAAAATGTGTTTCCATATACCAAAAATATTCATGCACTAGAATTTACAATGAAACTTAGCATTCAATTAATCTGCAGAGATTAGAACAGCTCCAATGAATGCTATTAGCCTGAATCTGCTGCTTTTGCAGAGAAGAAATGTTTGCAATTACTTGAAGACTGACACCTTTTGAAACAAAAGGGAAAGAGGATAATTGTGGAAAGACTTAATTTGAATGATTTTAGTGTCAGAAGTGCTCAAGCACTGTACTTCATAATAAAGTTCAACTTAAGTATTCGAAAAATTTAGGAAACAATTGAACAAAATACCCATTTTCTGGAAGTATTTACATATGCAAGAAGTTGTAATGCTTTCTGCATTAGAATAAAAATGCTTATGATTAGGTACAGAAAGTAATGTAAATGATGCAAGCGACCACTAAGCACTCTATTACATATGGAGACTTGGCAACAAGCCCTCTCTTATACTAGCTGGCTGACGGCAACCATAAATCCTTATTACCTACAAAGCCATATTTGGCATCTGAAAGGATGAAAATTACTTTTCTCCAAGGAATTACAATTACATGATTATTCTTTGACAGCTGCTACTCCCTGTACACTAAATATAAAAAGCTAAATTTATCCAGTCTTTACTATCATTAAAATGAGAGACTGCTCTACAGTTGATTCACAAATCCTTCATAATGATCTCATACTATTTTCATGAATTTTTACCTCCAGAATATAGTTCCATCCCTTTTCATTGAAGACATCATCTTGAAAATGCTCCCTATACACTTCTTTGGCTTCCTTGATTTTCTCTTTGGTCACCACTTTACCTGTAGTTTTAGAAACAGATAAAACCTTAGAAACTTATGATATCCATCAATTTATAAACTAAGTAAAAAAAAAAAAAAAGACAGACACAGAGAAGTCACTTGGCCTTCAACAAAGACATGAAGAACACGTCAAATGCAGTTTACTATGTTAAAACCAAATTTTACTTTAATTTATTATATAGATCAGGATGCTCAAGAAACCAACAGGATAAAGTACACTTGCGGCGTACAGGTGACTCAGGAACAATTTGAGGTTATTACTTTTTTATGATGGTTAAACACCTGTCACGAGTTTCAGTAGCAGTGTTTTTACCAGAGGAATGTGGTGACTGTGCAAGCTGGCACATGCAACAAGACATAACCAGACTAACACAAGGGTTAAGCTATGCTGCTCCAGGGAGGATACCCATGGGAGGCCTTACAACCAGTCTTTGGTGGTAACCACCTTGCAATAGGAACTGCCAGACTAACCACATGATTTGAATGAACATCGCTACTGCTATAGGACCAATCGTCTATCCTTATAGAAGCAAAACAAGATTATTGAGTGTTTTGATTTTAATGGAATTCCAATCTTTGGTGGAACTGGCAGAGTTATTTATGGATTCTGGATCAAGACAATGATATTAAACCATACGACTGAAGTTTTCCTTCTGAAGCTTGGCAGAAAGCAACTTGTATTTAGGTCAGAACAGGTGATGTTTACACATAATGCAAAAAAAACTTAAATGCCCCCAAGGCATTTTCGGATGTTACTCTTAAAACTGCCATTATTGAAAACTCTTTGACATGTAACTGCCGTATTCAACGATCTAAGCAGAGGGGCAATCAAAATTTAAGGGAAATTAAAACCATTATTAGTTTACACAGTAAATAAACTTGCAAGTACAGACTAAAATTTATGTTTAAAATACAAAATGTATTTTTCCTTGAATCTTTCTATCTCCATGTGATTCTATGCACAGTCTTGCTCTACTTCCATTCATTTCACCTCAGCCCACCAAAGGTGGGATGGATATGAACACCTCTCCGTTTTTAATAAACCACTGGCATAAACAAACATAGTTAAGAGGTGTCTAAATTAAGACGTCAATACCATTTTATGAGGGTGGACATATAATTCTCACAGTCATAAATCAGATCTTACACATGTCACTACCTACACTGTACCAAGATAATCTGGAATTGCTTCATCTATGAGACTCCAGGCTTAAGGAAAAGTTCAGGTATTTATTTACAGGTAAAGTTTTACTGGAATTTGACACAGTTACCTTTTAAGTATTTATTCAGAATGTACTGCAAACCATAAAAAACAGTTTCTTCATATTTCACTTTCCTCAATTTGGAATTTTCAGTCTTCTTCTCACGACATTCAAAGTAGGAATATACTTTGCTTGTATTAGGTGGATATTGCTTGTAGTGTGTAACCTATATTAAGAAAAACTTCAGTAAGAGCTCAAAACATCACTACAAAGCACAAGAGAAACTGTATTTGTACTTTAAATCTTAAGAGTTAATTCCCAGCTCTTCTGGATCATTACTATTTATCCATACACATTGTACACAGTAAGTATTTAGGGGATTTCCCCTTTTTTAGCTGCCTTCAATTTTCAGTTCCAAAGACTGACTCCCCTATCTTATTCTTTGCTTCTGTCAAACCCCTAGCGTAATCTTCATGGTCAGCTCTTCCACTCCCCTGATAACTTGGCTTTGATTAACTGGTAAAGACACCGGCTAGGATTTTAGGAGCAGCACTGAGCGCTGATCCTTCCATTGTCTTTACTTATATGAGGTTTTCCAGACCAATCAAATAAAACCCAATCTTGTCATTGCAAGTTTTCGGCTTTTACTTCAAGCAAAGCACTGCACCACAGGCATGCAATGGAGCACAAACCTATTCTGTTCCAATTTCACTGCCATTCAAAAGCAGAATGCTTAAGAGTAGCACTGTTAGACCCAAAGACAAACTCTGGCTTTTAGATTTAGTTCTACTTATTAATAAACATCTCACTCCACAAATTATAACATGTCCTTTCCTAGTTCTACACAAAGCTTCCAAAGCAGTAAATCACACTGCCAGCTCACAGTAAACTCTCTTGAGGATATCATCATGCTTAAAGGGAAAAAACACCAATAAAACTCAAACAAAACACACCCCCACCCAACCTCCCTTCACCCCCCTTACTGTGGAGCAGTCAAGAATACACTGTTTTACATGGCTTTCTAATAGGAATAAGGAGCACACACAAAACCCCCTTACAAAAATTATTATTACATGGACTCCCAGAAAAAGAACATGTAACAAAACATTAGAAGGTTCATTCACAGTAAGGCACAGGGAGAAGAAACTCCACATTTTATTTGCACCCTTGCCACTTCAGAAAGTTATTGCAACAGTGTGAAAAATCTTGTTCCTTTTTATGACTGGAACTGGACTTCCACTGGTGCTTATCAGGATTTGAGAGTACTACCTGGGAACTCTGCTTATTTCCATTCTTCATCCTACCAGCATGCTACATCTTACATTATTTCAGCGTAAACACACAACACAGAGCCCACCAGCTTGAAGTGTACATAGCAGACACCCCAGGAACAATACCCCAAACCAGTACCTGAATTCCTTGCGTCAAGCTATACAGCAAACCAGTGTAACGCTGCTGTTCCCACCTCAACAGTTCAAGCAAAACAAAGAAAACACATCAATGTGTGTGACTGCCTACTCGAGTTTCTTTAAAAAAGTTTAATTATCCAATTTACTAACTTTGGGCACGTTGCTGAAGCCAACACCTATATTATAATGAAAATTTGCATGATCTTAGACTATCATCTCTAAAAGAAAGTTTAACTTCTGCAGTTCAAAGACATTTCTCCAGCTAAATGCTTCTCTCTATCCAATGGGTACTGATCCGGACTAAGGTGTACTTGTACTGTGCACACATTTGAGCTGGTGGCACCTTTTCCTATGGCATTTAAATACAGGTTTTTAAAGACACGTTCCCATTCTAGCTCTGCTTTGAAACATGATCACAAAACACAGCGCTCTAGCTGCAAATCAGAACCGGAGGAGGTCTGAAACCAGGCTGGAATGCTAACAGCCCGATTTTTCCTTTATGTAGCATACCTGGGGAAACAGGTCCTCCAGACTACCTTGCTGGCAGTTTCAACCTAAAAAAATCCCACTCAAGTTCATCAAACATTAAATCACAGGTTTAGCTAATTCTTCTGACTTCAGATTAGATCTTAACCTGAAAATATATTCTGGATAGTGTCCAGAAAATAGCTGTTTCTAGGGATTTAAACATAAACAAAAATTTTGTGCATGACAACATCATGCACAAATAATACTGAAAAACAATAAAATGAAATGTCATTTTATCAACTAAATTGCTTCAAGCCCTTGAAAGAGATAATGAACTAACTTTACAAGTTGACGATTCGAACATTAGAATCTCTTTAAACAGTGAAAAATGCACATCCCTGGCAATTAAGATATTTACATCTAAGCAGACTTTACATCTGTAAACAATTTGTGCTTCTTTTTATATTCCACAATGCTCTCAGGTTTATCTGCAAAGCTGAAATACTCTTTGGGTGTCTGCAAGGCTTCCCACAAACTACCCAGTATTTAAAGACACGATCAAAACTTGAAGTACCACACTTTTCAAGGACTGTGTGCTCCAGTCATGTGGTGTAGGTATGTGAGAAGTTAACCACAAGACCTACATCCCCTTTCACTTGCCTGGCCATCTGCTTTGCTTCCAAGCTCTCTCCTAGCAGGAGCATCTGCCCATTAAACATCGAGGCTGCTCTAACTGTTAGCTGGCATTTCTGGACTACTAAGACATGGGGAAGTAATACCCATTCACCACAGTGATGCTCAGGAGGTTTGGCATGTAATGAAATTCCCAAAAGATGAAGCTTTAGGGAGTGGGAACAGCTCACAGGAGACACAAAGAATGACACTGAAAACAAACCAACCAATCAATCAAACAAAGAGCCCCAAAACAGCACAACACCACAAGGCACTTGGGCAATGAAAACTCTGCTCAAAAAAATGCCTAAGCTTTCCTTGCTGTCAGACGAAGTTTTGCATCTTTCTGAATTCTAAAGAAAAGTGAAAAGAACAAACCAGTGGCAACACAATTTTGAAATGTATTTTGTGTGACTTACAGATCGAGACAGTATTGATAAATTATGCTTTCAGGTAGGGGATGACAGAAACAGGACTTGTACAGATGGGCTCTTGGTAAGTAGGAGTGACTATAAAGTCAATAGGAAAGCCGCCTCTACAGAAAACAAATAAACAAAAAAACTCAACCAAAGACCCACAAACAAAAGCCCCTACTGGGATGAAGAGACCCTTATGAGAAAACGAAACCCCAAAATATCTTCAAAGGCCTTTTGATACTTAGTTCAAAGGCTGTGGTTTAGGCTTTGTCTACAAAAAGTATGACAACCTTTGAACAACCACCTACAAGGTTATGTACTATGACTGAAACAGAACACTTTTATTCCAGTTGTGATAGCTCCTTATTAAATTTAATCCAAATAAAGGTATTTTCAGGAGAAGGAATACCTCCACAAGGACTACATCTACTTAATTAAATCAAGTCAGCCATCGAGAAAAACCCATAAGGCACAAACTGCATTTAGATCAGCCATCCAAAAAACCTGCTCCAAATATTAAGAGTTAAATTATAAGAGAAGGAAATTAAAAGGTTTCATCACAAAACAGGGATGGCTGAGATGAAAGCTACATTTTTATATGCTAAATAATAAGACCTTTGGCATAAAAGCCAATAATCTTACAGGCTTTTCTGGACAACAGATTGCAGTACAATGACTTTAAAAAAGTCATTTAAATCTATAAAACCCAACGATTTTAAAACATGAGAAACAGTCTGACATGAGAAGTCAGGCATGGCCAAATTCCCTGTTGGTGATTTACTCTTAGTGCTCACCTAGGTCAGATGAGTGCGGACATGAACCATCAGAAAGATGCTTCTAAGCCCTATCTACTGTGAGGAAAACAAAACACCAAATATCTAGCCAGTAGGATCTTTTCTGCACCATAACTGTACAAGAGATAAGATGGTACCAGTTCAACTAAGAGGGTATTCAAACATTCTGAAGTCATTTTGAGAAGTCTTTAGTGCAAAATGTGTACAGAACAACCCATCTAACAAACCCATGGCACTGTACAGCCACAAACATGAAGAATCAGAGGGGCAGGTAGAAGATGAGCCGGAAGAAGCCTGGTCCTGGAAGCTAGTGGCTGAGGCACTTGACTGAGGCATGTCAGGCCTGAGGATGCTCACTCCCATATACAACTTCCAAAGTTAGGTGATTCTACTGCCGTGGTGGTTTCTGGCATTTACACTGGGGAGACTTTGATGAAGCACCTCTGAATTGCCACAAGTCATGGTATTACATTCAAATAACATATATGTTATTTGAAAACACTGTGGAAAGAGGCTGTGATTTGAATGGTTGCTTTACCAAAAGCCTTACAAAGTTTAGCCAATGGAGCAGTTAAAAGCAAAGGTTGCAAATAACCCATATTGAAAACAACATGGTTTGCAACAATAGTTTAGGTGGACAAGAGATGGTTTAGTGCTGGACTTGGCAGTCCTGAGGCAATGGTTGGACTAGATGATCCTGAAGGTCTTTTCCAGCCTCAATGATTCTATGAACTAGTACTTAGGAAAAAAGGGAATGCTTTATTAGATATATCTCACTACACACACATAACAAACAGCAATTAGGTAGCACTGACCCCCTTCAGAAAAACACCCAATAACCAGCAAAACCCCACAACTGTGAATAGCAGTTATATTTAACAAGAATGCTTTCGTAACTTCCAAAGCAATCACAAGGAGAATGCACATCACAAACAAAAGTGGAAATGAAAACCAAACAAAAAATCAGGGTGGTTAAAAATGATAAGCTTCTTTGAACAAAAGAGGAAAATTCAGAAGAATCAGTCTTCAGTAACTCAACAAAAAGAGCATCAACGGCAGCAGGTAAAGTGCAAGACACTTGAAGTGAATAAAAACCAGAAAAGTAAAAACAACACAAACCTGAGAATCAGTACTATCTTACTCTTCACCAGGGACTGTGGTGGTAGGACAAGGGGTAATGGGTTCAAAATTAAACAGGGGAAGTTCAGGTTAGATATAAGGAAGAAGTTCTTTACTGTAAGGGTGGTGAGGCACTGGAACAGGCTGCCCAAAGAAGTGGTAAATGCCCCATCCCTGGCAGTGTTCAAGGCCAGGCTGGACAGAGCCTTGGGAGATGTGATCTAGGGTGAGGCATCCCTACTCATGGAAGGGGAGCTGGAACTTGATGATCTTAGGGTCTTTTCCAACCCTAGCTATTCTATGATTGTATTTGATTATGAGAGCTTCAAGTTACCATAGGAAAATAGCCTTAGAGAGACTCCAAACTCCTTATTTTTGCATAAGTGAAGCAAATGCAGATTAAGATAATGTTAAAGAACTAAAGAGAGAATACTGGGAGGTATCTGCTCTCATGAAATGAGAGGGATAAACTAATGCAGGTTATGACTGAAGGTTGATCTTGTACCACTTTTAATATCTCTGTATTCTAATTCATCTCTTACATATATTGAAAAATAAGAGGAATATAGGTGAGCAAAAAAAAAAGGTAAGAGAACAGTCAGTAATAAGAAAACTATGGAGAGAGAACACAAGGAACTGAATTCCTATGGAAGCTGCACATTATCAACATAGATGCTTTAAGTGACCACATCCACATTCATTTAAAAAAACAGGGTCAGGTGCAAGCACTAGAATGGAATGTATTCTAAATTGCTCAGATAAAATACAAAAGGTAATGCTTTACTGTGGATTTTTTTTACCACTAAAGATTTCTGTGTGTTCTTGCCAGGGTTTAACCCCAACCAGCAACTCAGCCCCACACAGCCTCTCACCCACTCTCCCCCAGTGGGATGGGGGAGACAATCAGAAGGGTAAAAGTGCGAAAACTCGTGGGTTGAGATGAAGGCAGTTTAACAGGTAAAGCAAAAGCTGCACAAGCAAAGCAAAACCAGGAATTCATTCACCACTTCCCATGGGCAGGCAGGTGTTCAGCCATCTCCAGGACAGCAGGGCTCCAGCACACGTAGCAGTTACTTGGGCAGACAAACACCATCACTACAAATGTGTCCCGCCTTCTTTCTTCTTCCCCACCTTTACATGCTGAGCATGACTCCGTGTGGTGTGGGATATCCCTGGGGTCAGTTGGGCTCAGCTGTCCCAGATGTGTCCCCTCCCAGCTCCTTGTGCACCCCCAGCCTGCTCACTGGTGGGGTGGGGTGGTGTGAGGGGCAGGAAAGGCCTTGGCTCTGTGTAAGCACTGCTCAGCATTAGCTAAAACACCCCTGTGTTATCAGCACTGTTTCCAGCACAAATCCAAACCATAGCCCCATACTAGCTACTGTGAAGGAAATTAACACGAGCCCAGCTCAAACCAGCACAGTTTTGCATCCAAGATTATCAAAAAAGGTGACAAAATGCCTTATGTTTACTGTTTACACATTAGTGAGTAGTCAGCTGTACTACTTCACATACTGCTACAAGTTTCCTTTTCCTTCATGAAAAAACTAAAACATTTAACTTTTCAACAGCAAAAGCTGTAATGATTCTGGAAGGGGTTACTTTAGAGCAACGATGACTTTGGGTTTGTAAAAGGACCATGCAACTGCAAATCAAAACGTGGAAGATAGTGAATCTAGATAGACGGAAGATTGCCTCTTATGAGGAGCATCGAGCCAGATGCTTTTCCGTTGACAGAATTACAGGAGGCAAGAGATCACATTCACACCACCACCACAAGGTTTTAATTAAAAAAATAACACATATATGGGCTGCTGCAAAGAATAGTTTGCAGTCATTAAGTACTAGTCAAAACAAGTAAGTTTATAGATGTGTCTCCCTTGCATACCTCTAGCCTTCTAAATAAAGAATATAGAGGCTGTCAGATCCTGGAATAACATGCTCATGAGAAGTGCTTCAGAAGTAAGTGCTCTCCTCCATCCGTGCGTAGTAAAAGAAGTCATTCAAAGTGACAAATACTTAAAATTCAACATGCAAGGCATACAGAGTTAAAACGTATCTTTTAGGCTTCCTTGAAGGGTCCAGAAAGAACTGAATTCTGAAACAGATCTTATTTATAGTCTAGATAGCAAGTCAGCTCTTCCTACGGGGTAATTGCATGGCAGCTTATTACAGCTATCAGCTTAATTACGAAACATTCCAAGCAACAGTAATACATGTCATTGGTAAAAGCAAAATAAGCTATTACTGCTTTAGAGAACAAGGTGCAGTCCTTGCTTTGATAGCCTTTACCCACATGCAGTTCATGGTCTATCCAACCCAGGACTGGTATACACCAGCCACTGGTATCTTGCAACTGAACTACACAGCTTTGCCATGCTGATCCTTTCAACAGAGCTTCAGACTTGCATATACCCTGCTTGGACAGAAATAAATAAATATGGGATAAACAGAGCACTAAGTATCAAAGAGAAAGAAAACAGAGAGCTGGTGTGTCACCAACACCAGACTAACAAGGAACTGAAAGGCATGGACCCTTTTGCTTGGGAAGCACAATGAGTGAACAGAACCTTTGCTGTCAGAGAGGAGCAAGACTGCGGGGACTTACTGGTACAGACAGAAAAGTACAACATCATGCAGCATGAACAGTGAGCTTCAATGAGCCTGCTGATATCCCTTCTTGCAGCTCTTTAGAAATAAAGATTTTGACTTCAAGTAATTTTCAGTAATAGTGAGTTACTAGCAGAAAACTCTACTATTAAAGCGTCATTGCTATGGTGGACATTCACACAATTAAGTTTCCCAGATAACATTACATTGATGTATCTCCCGAAAGTCTTAGGATTCAAAGATTAAAAAGACTGCTGTTATTTATCAGCAAAATGCACACACACTCTACCATATGCCCGTGCTGAGATTCTGAGGGGATAGCATATAATACCCAGCACACAAGAGAAATTATACTGTTGGGGAATTTGGAGATGCTTAAGAATATGCAACAAAGTGAAGAAGAAGAAAAAAAAACACCTAACTGATGTAAAAACATTTTATCTTGTCATGGAAGTTGGAGTTAAACTGCACCATTTGATGCCTGGCCTCAAAATCCTGGAGCACTTGTACAATTGAGAAAGTAACAGAAGCTAAGTAATGCAGCCAGAACGTAACAAGTGTTTCTATATATAAATATCAAGTAGACTAGAAATTAGCATGATACTCAGTTGTTTTTCCAAGACCAGATTTTAAGATTTTGAAACTGAGAATTTGATAATCTTCTATGACTTCGGAGGAAATGTCCCGTGACACGCACAGACAGGAAAATACTTTAGAGGGAGGGGAGGCTGGATTAACTGTCTACAGACAAATCCCTGCCTACCAAATTACCTTGTTGCTGAATTTTTACGGGCTCTGAGCCATTAACCAATTTTCTCTGTGCCCCAGATTGCCAACTGTAGCAAAAGAAATGGGACGCTGGAGCTAATGCTCAAACTAACAAACTGTGACAGATACGACTCCAAGATATCAGAACTTTTCACCCACAGACAGCTGCCTAAGCGAGGAGCTAGGGTTGTACTGGTTAAGGCAGTCTGCATGTTTATATTCCCCTACCCCAAGCTGTTTATTTCCACAT
Source organism: Pezoporus wallicus (assembly GCF_028554395.1). Lineage (NCBI taxonomy): Eukaryota > Metazoa > Chordata > Aves > Psittaciformes > Psittacidae > Pezoporus > Pezoporus wallicus. Next base: position 1,555,993 of record NW_026640165.1, read on the forward strand.
TACTTTTGTCACCAACATTAGTTTGTATGGATTGGTGTCTACTGCAATAGGATCACCAAGTAAGCTTCTGAACTGATACAGGTTTTTTCTCAGATTCTGAAATGTTATCTGTGGACAGCACTGCACACAAGCGGATGCTACAGTTGTGGATAGTGCAGAAGTACCTAAAGAAAAAAAAAAACACATAAGATCAATTCTCACGTTTAACTGCTAGTAAGAGTGTTTGGTAATTCCTGTCAAAAGCTTGATGTTGCAACTACCAGATATTTTAGTGCAATTGTTACTGAAACTGCTCTCACTAAGGGGGTTTCATTGATTAGGAAACGACAGTATCATCCAGGGAGAAGATAAGTGATGTTTGCTCATGCTACCTAACAAGATAAAAGAAGCTACTTGTTTAAGCATTGTTCAAAGAAGCTGGAGTTCCTAAGATTTGGGAAAAAAACTTACAGGAAGAGACAATGTGAATAGTCCTGACAAAGCAAAGTAGATTAATTCCAACTGTTTTCAGTATAACACAAAATGCTCCTAGCTGCCACAGAAAACCTCATCCAAATTCAGTTTTAAACTGCAAAACAAACCAACCTAACCTGAGGCCTTTACATGACCTCTTTAAGATTTCTACCACTCCTGCAGTGTTACCGAATCATCTTTCCTATGAAAGAGCAAAGCAAAACAGAAGTAAAGTGGTCATCTGTCACTCCAGCGCTCCTCACCGTCGCTAATCCTAGAGCAGACCCAGGGCATTCAGAAGAAGTAGTATGCAAATTAGATTTAAATAGATACCATTTAAAAGCAGGCCTACAGTATTTAATGTGATTAGTCTCAGACATGGAAGTGGATCTTCCATATTTGAGTAAGTTTGATAATGATCACTTAAGCCCTTAATGAAAGCAGTTTTGGGAGCCCTCAATAGCAATATTACGATGCTCTGACTGAGCTGCTCTAAGATTTATCAGTGTCTTCCAACACACCTTCCCACTAACTAAATGCTACTAATTTCTTTACAAAAAGAGCACCTTTATGTAGCATTATATAATAATCATACTAATATGACAAAAGAGCTAGGAAAGGTACAACACCACATGTCAGCAATGGGAGTACAAACTGAAGCTTGTACTTCAGTCATTAGCCAGTAACAAGGCCTGGCTGTAACAGTATATTTGCTTATTCAACTCCTCTATCTAGAGTACCCTCCTTCCAGCAACCCATAGGTTCACAGAATGGTTTGGGTTGGAATAAAATCTTAAGATCATCTAGTTCCATCCCCCTGCCACGGCCCAGGCACTGGAACAGGTTGCTCTAGGCCCTGTGCAATCTGGCATTGAGCACTTCAGGGATGGATCATTCCCAACTTCCAGCAGCCTGTTCCAGTGCCTCACCACCCTTACAGTAAAGAATTTCTTCCTTGTATCTAACCTAAATCTCCCCTGTTTAAATCTGAACTCATCACTACCTGTTCTATCACTACAGTCCCTGATGAAGAATCCCTCTCCAGCATCCATCCGAGTGATCAAATCTTTAAAGAGCTGTAACATAATAATGCTTTATAATGATAATCAGGACTGTCACTGTAGCTTCGTTTAGGGCACCAACAACCTCTTTGACATGGCAATGCAGATCCTGAAGGAAAAGTGTTCTAGCCTAGGAGACACAGGGCACACCTCAACAACCGGACTTCTGAAGTCACCCACTGGCTCTCCCCAGTGTCTAGAAGCTGTTCATACACACTAATGCAATGCTGCACAGGAGCAGGACTTGGGCCTGGCCATACTCGTATTGTGAGGCACGTCAAGAACTCCTGGGTCAGAAATCACCGGATCGGAACACGGACAACACGCCTGCACTCGGCCTTTGCTATCAAGCACCACTGTTTTCAAATCACCCCATGGAACGCAGGGAGGATTGTAGTGTAGTAGTGCAATTTCGTACTCTGAACCAAAACCTTGCCTCACAAGTGTGACACTGCAATGACCACAAACTAAGCAGAGGATTAGGAAATACACACTTTAAGTCAGCCGGGTGCTCAGAGCATTCTGCATCACAACCCGACACGGGACCGCAGGCAGCGGGCAGCCCGCACACCGTCCCACCCCCGAGCAGGCAGAGCGGGAGAAACAAGACGCGGAAGAGTAACAGCTCCGCTCGCCTCTACCCTCCCACCGCGCCAACACGTGCGCCCACTCCCGGCCCCGGCCAGGGCGGGAGGGCAGCGCGGCGGCCGCCAAGGGATGCTCGGCAGGGCGGGCACCCCGCCCCCCGCCATGGCCGCCCCTCGCGCCCCGCCCGCTTTCACTTTCTTTTCTCGTCCGGCCGCCGCCGGCACCCCCCCGGCAGCGCGGCTCCGGGTACCCCGGCGGGGAAGAGGGATCGGCCGCACGCTCCGCGGCGCGGGGCTGCCGCGTCAGCCCCCGGCCAGGCCTCCACGCCCCCCTGGCCGCCCCGAGGCAGGGCACCCCCTCTCCCACCTCAGGGGCTGCAGGGCTCCCAGCTCCGGCCAGGTGGACAGAGGGAAGAAGCCGGTGGCGGCGGGGCCGGCACGGCTCAGTGCCCTGCGTGTGGAGCGCCCGTCGCCAGGCCCGGCAGGTCCGGTGCGGCGGCACCAGAGCGCCCGCAGAGGTGACGCGCTTCTGCCTCTTGGGCCGGTGTGATAACGGAGAAAGGAGATGAGCACATGAGCTTCGAGAAAGAGATGGGGTAAGAAGGTGGAGAACTTGCAGAAAGTTTCCTCATTCATGGCAGTGTTCAAGGCCAGGTTGAAACAGGGCTTTGAGCAACCTGCGGTAGTGGACGGTGTCCCCGCCGATGGCAAAGGGGTTGGACCTGGATGGACTTTAAGGTCCCTTTCAACCTAAACCATTCTGTTGTTTTATGAAGACAGAAGGCATGTGTGCGTGCTTGAAAAAGCTGCAGTTGTATGGAGAATGACAACAGCTGCTGTCCCTGTCAGGTCTCCTGTTACCAGGGTGCTGGGGTTGCCGTATGGTGAAGGACTCCCTGGCCTTCTAGAGCATCAAAATCTCCATCTCTACCTCCACCACACCACCAGTTGCTTCAGTGGGAGAATATGATAAATTTCACTAGAAAGATACCTCCTTGTCCGTATTGATCAGAATATAACCGTGCCTTAGAAAAGCTTTATTTTATGCTTTTATAACTGTATTTGGTCTTCTAATCTGTGTAAATTCCGAAGTTTTTTGTATCATATTTTGCTCTTTGAATTGTTCTATGACAATAAAACACTGCTTTTGGAGCAAGTGGCAAACATGGTGTCTGGCACAATCATTGGCTTGTCCATGATAGGGAGATCGTTTTCTTGCCTTCTACTAATCAGATGTATGGCAAACTAACGTTAAATACCAGCAATACTACTGACCAAGAATGCATTAAAAAAGCTGCTTAATTAGCTTTTCCTGTAAAACCATTAGTGAATTAACACTTAGGTTGAGATTTGGTGATATAAACCCCCCAAACCGAGTAACTAATAACTGTTTATTAAGATGGTTTAGAAAAGATGACATTTCACTGGATTTTCTTAAAAATACGAGTATCTAAGGGAGTTGCAAAGAATAAGATCAGGGATGGGATCCAGATATTTTGGACCTGGTGGTTCCATAATTGCACTGTGAACCACACTCTTTTTATTACCTTTTTTGTGTCCTTGTTGACTTCAGCATGCTCTTGCTTTATGCACCAGGTCTTTTGTTTAATTATGACTATTTACTTACTGTTTGGAAAACGAAAAAGGAAGGTAAACACTGACAGCTGCTAACAACAAGCAAGCTGTATGAAACCACTTTCATTAGTTTTCTCAGGAGGGAAAGGGTTCCCATAGATCAGGAAAAAGTCACTGAAACAGTTGGAAATGTTAAGGCAATATGTATATTAGGAGTTTCCTGTATGCTTCCTTCCGCCAGATTGTCTGTGCTATCTTGCAATAAAAGTCAGTTGCAGCAAGGGCAATTACAATTATTGTTATAACCCACCATGAAATTGCAACTAACCATCTCCTTGTCTTAATTTTTCCACTTGTTCAGTCCCATGGACACAAAGTTATCTCCTTGCTAGCTCAATATAGGAAAAAAAGTTGAAATTTCCATTTTCTTTCTTGGAGCTCTTAGTAGCTCTTTCCCTTCTTATCTCTTTGTCTTGTTTGTTGTTGCATGGCCAAACCAGTCTACTCTCTTCCATTAGGTAAACTTAAAGTGCTGTTTATTTGCTAGGCTGGAAAGCTGCTCTGAGGACATGGAACTGTTGGAACAAGTCCAGAGAAGGGCCACGAGGATGATCAGGGGACTGGAGCACCTCCCGTATGAAGACAGGCTGAGGAAGTTCGGGCTGTTCAACCTGGAGAAGAGAAGGCTGTGTGGAGACCTCATAGCAGCCTTCCAGTATCTGAAGGGGGCCTATAACGATGCTGGGGAGGGACTCTTTGTTAGGGACTGTAGTGATAGGACGAGGGGTAACGGGTTCAAACTTAAACAGGGGAAGTTTAGATTGGATATAAGGAGGAAGATCTTTCCTGTGAGGGTGGTGAGGCACTGGAATGGGTTGCCCAGGGAAGTTGTGAACCTGGCAGTGTTCAAGGCCAGGTTGGATGAGGCCTTGGGTGATATGATTTAGCGTAAGGTGTCCCTGCCCATAGCAGGGTCCTTTCCAGCCCTAACGATTCTATGATTTTCCTTAAATACAGAATGTTTTTTCCTGAAGTTATCTGTACTTGCCTCCTTGTTGATTCCTTTTGCAGAGTGTCCCATCAAGGTGACAAGAAGATGATAGGGTAATTTTAAACTATCTCTATATACAGATCTCCCTTGTTTTGCCCCTAGACCTTCTTCTGTGATGTCGTTTATGTGAGAATTTCCCCCTCTGCCACATCATTTATCTGTGTATTTTTTGTGTGAAATTTCTCTGTCACAAAAGACAATTCTTAATTTTCGCTTGGAAAGTCTATTTTAGTGTAAAGTGTATTAGTAAAAAGATAAGTGAATTTGATCAGATCAATCTTTTATCTTAACTGTTGCAAGAAATTAGAAATGGCAGAGAAATACTACAGGGCTTTTTTTTCTTTTCAATTAAAAAAAAAGTCATTTCTCGCTAGTGAATTGTGCTGATTGATCTTCAGATCTTCAATAGAATAATTAATAATAATTTGCTTAGACAGGTATTTTTTGTCAGCATCTTCCTCCTACTCCTGCTGGCTCTTTGTTGTATCTTACAACGTGCCAGAGCCAGAATAATGGTTTAATTTAGCTCGCATGAACATATCTAAAGCTGTATCTGCAATGAAATATTGTGAAGTTAGGACACTTCAGAGTGTTAGAAGAAAATGGTATTATGCTAAACAGAACTATATTAAATCACAGGTTGCTGGTAAAGGGAGCGTACTGTAAGTTTTGAAAAAAATAAATAAAACTCTTGCAGCAGTCAGTAGATAGTAGGAGTATAGTTACAACGGCAGAAGAGAAATAATCCTAGGAACCTCAATACTCAATTCCTGTGCTGTATTTACCATTTATTACTATGAAACTGTCTGGACTGTTCATCTGGCTTATTGAAATCAGCTTTTGTCATGTATGTGAGGCTTAACTTCTCTCTTCAGGTGGAATCACACCAAGAAATCATGTTCTTCAGTTTAAATGCAAGTTCAGCTAAATTGTTGCTGATACCATTTAGCCTCCTGATAGAGTTCTTCAATAATTACCTTCTAACATTTGGCATTTGAGAGGTTTTTAGGGGTACTCATTTAGATATTTTTAACAAAGCTCTAACGGTAGCTTTAAGAAATTAATATTAATCAAGGGACATGCTTTGTTCCCCAGGGCTTTCTAATAATAAATGATACTCTTTGTAGCAGAAGTGTCCAGTCTGCGATTTATATATTTAAAGCCTAGAATGTAGTCTGCTGCTGTATTTGGAGGAAAGCTATCCTGCAAATATGTCCTCAGGTTGATGTCTTTGGAAGTATACAGGGACAGCCAAATAAAGATGGATATTACATTAAATCCCTTCTTTGATCACTGTTGCAAAACTTGGCGTTTCCTTCGTCTAGCTGTGAAAGTCCCATCACAGTTGCACAGAAGATCTATGTGACTGAAATATCTGCACACACCATGGTTATTCAGAGTATGAGTTTTTCCCTTCTAAAGTGTTCCTAGTTCTTTTGGTCATTAATTCTGAGCCCGAACCAATCCCCTGTGCTCCCTTTGTTTGTGTGATAATTCCAAGGAATATTCACAGATTAAATATCAACATTACCTCCTAATATTGTCTTTATATTTTTCTGTTCAGATATGTTGGCACAAGAGCACGATTTTAGCTGTGCTCCTTTGTGCCTTAGGTTTGGTGTAACTAGTACAGTGGCGTTTAAGCTTATAAAGACTGGCAACAAGTCCCTTGGTGCCTGACTGCCAGGCTGGTATTACTGGAGTTTATCAGACATCTGTCACTCTCCACCTCAGTGCCTACAATTCTTTGCTGTAGAGCTATGAGGAAAACAGAGTGGAGCCTGTAGACATTTTTCAAGACTAAGTCTCCTAAATCTCCTTTCATCCTTCCTAAAGCATCCCATCCTACTTCATTCTTCAGTGTCTCAGCAGTGTTTCCTCTGTGCTCTTGTAGCGTTCTGTCACCTTGGATACCTGGCTGGGGTTCCAGAGTTGATCAGTGCATAATTGGTTAAGTACATCTAAGTAGATTTTAGTTGGCTTGAGAATTTAATTCCCATTGCTAAACAGTATCCACCAATAGTCCTGTTAAACAGTATCCCAATCACAGAATCATGGAGAGGTAGATCATTTTGAATAGAAGTCAATAAAAAAATCCTGATACATCATTTTAAATCATATTCAGTAAATGAAACAAGCCTAGTATTTCTGCCTTCTGCATTATCCAAAGGCCTCTCTTTAAAAATTACACGCTATGCAGACTGTATAAATAACTGACTAGAATATGTATGAAAAATAAAAGGAATTGCTTTATCTATGCAGTATGTAGGACAAGGTTAAATCCAGTGCAAGATTTGGTTTACAGGAGATGGCCTTCTTCTGGTGAATAGTCACATTGTATTATATGTAATTTGATATATAGATCTTTTGCCTGTGCATGTGTATATATTTATAACCCCCCCTAATATTCTGTTGAAATACTACTGCTTGATGGTCTGTCTACTGAAATCCGTTTTCAGTCCATGGCATAGCATCTCTTTTCTGAACTCCAGCTACCAAGAGGTGTTTGTGTGACTGCAGGACCTGGGTCAGCAAGATTCACACCTCAGCGCAGCTAACCTTCAAATGTTTGTCAGACTTCGTGCTCCTGAGTGTGAGTCACAGCAAGTCAGTTTTTCTTTATACCTTCTTAAGAGCTGCGTCTTGCCATTTGGTCTTATCTTTGGAAGTCAGTGCATGTGTTTCTTCTGGGAACTGGATTGCTATCTTGCCAGACGTGCTGTGAGACTTCTTGGCTTGGTTTTTGGAAGAGGTGAGTTTCAGATTATGATCATGGTTTTGTATCACAGCACGTGAATTTTTATTTCTTTATGTTCATTGCATAACCAGTACTGAGGTTTTCGTATTTTATTCTACAACAACAACAGTTCAGTTGCTTCATTGTTCAGAGTAACTTGAAGCTGAGATAACTTGAAATGCTGTCACGCAGGTGGGAGAATGCCACAGGACACCCTGAGGCTTCCTGTGTTCCAGAGGTGCCTGACTGGTTCTGCATAATCACTGTGGATCCAGCACAGTTTACCAGCATTGGCTGAGTCCTGAGGCTCCCTCCTCGAAGAGCCACTCGGGTGGATCTGCTCTGCTTTTTTTCCAGTGCTTAGGATTCCTTGTGAGCTGTATGGCAAGACAGTGTTGCACTTGGACATTTGAGTGCATCTCTGTGGCACCAGATTAGATTAAGAAAGACCTTCCTGATGAAGAGCTTGCTGAATCCGGCTCCGTGAAGTTGGAGGTGCTGATGTTGCACTTCTGAGTTTTCCTGGTTTTGTACCATGGTCCAGATATACAGTCTATGGATCTGGCTTGGATCAGTAGAGCTTATTCTTCATGTTCCAGATCATGTAAAAGTGGCTAAACTGCTTCCAGATCCGAACCAACACTGGAAGCTGTTTAACCTTGCTTGTGCAGCGTGGCACCTGAGCCAATAAAATTTGTATTAATAACCTCTTGGCTATACAGAGTGTGTCCATGGCACAATTCATGTACAACTGAAATAACCCTCCTCAGCCAGTTAAGTGATGGTGATGGAACATGGGATGCAGTGCAAGAAGGCAGCTGACATGAATAGTAGGCTGGATCACCTGTGCTTTGCCCACACATCAGATTTTCCAAGCACCCGAACAGCTGGGTTTATTTTTCTTTTAAATCAAGTAAGCACAAAGTATTTTTTTTGCTTCTCAAATCAAATTTCCTCTACTTCATTACAGTGCCCTGAGGCTCAGCTTGGGCAAATAGAGTTCGTCATAATGAATGCATCTGGCTTTTACAGGAAGAGGAATGAAATATTTCAAGTAAATATGTTTCAGGTTTCACAGGTATTTCTAAATAGCTTCTTCAGCAGTGTTTGGCTAGTGGGGAATTTGCGGTGTTACAAGATGGTGTGAAGATTTCACTACCATTTGTCTAGAACAACATTTGTAATTTAAGCAGTTTTTACTGCTCCAGAGTAAAGCAATAAATAGTGAGTCCTCCGGAGCTGTGACTATTTCTAGCTCTGTGTTTATCACCTGACCTGGTGAGGACTGATTCAAACCAGGGCCTCTGCAGTTACACAGTAACAACAGCAACCGCAGTGTCTGTGAGGCACGATTGAGCTTTGTATAGTGGAGACATGAGACCTGAAGCTAAACTGATGGATTTTGTTGTGTACTTCACAGTACACAATATGTATTCAAATGTGAGAGAGAGATGTACAGTTGTGTGTCTTAGGTACAAATACGAGGTTGACAACTGCGGCTATACCACTGAGTTAGCAGAATATGAAAAAAAATCAGCCTCACTGCCACAGTTGTGTCTGAACACTAAATGACAGTTCTCCAGTTTGGAAAGACAGAAGCTGACTTTCTAATGATCCAGGTCTCCTTGTTTATTCTAGCCAGCTGAAGGTTAGATTTCTCTTAATTTGATTTCTACATACCCAGGAAGAAAAAAAACCTGGAACCCCCTAAAAACACTGATTGCCCAGAATTTCTGTTTTCGCTGTGTAGATAACATGAAAGACTACAGATTTAGTGATTGCCCAGTTTCTGTATTGCTTATGCTGGTTTTGCAGGAGGACACGTGAAGCTGAACAAGAGAACACATTTGGGAAGAGCCGTAGAGGACAGGCATTCAGCATTTTGCTACAACCCCTCAGTTAGAGGAGATGCAGTTTCGCAGCTTGAGACATCAACCAGTCTCCTCACATGAACTTCAGCCTTGAACTGTCTTTTCTCTGCAGTTGTGTTAACATACTCAGACACTTTTTACTTAGGCTTGATCTCCAAACATGCACTGCTTCTCCAGTGAGCACCCTGAGCTGCCACTGACTTTAGTATGCTCAGGATCTTGTACGCTGTTTCTTTAAAGAGAGAAAAAACAAAAAAGGAATAATTTATTTATGTCCTCTGCAAGACTTACGGAGGGCAGGCTGTACTGAACAGACAGTTTTCTGGCAAAAAAAAATCACAAGGTTACAAATCTGTTGCACTACAGATTTGTGATTTGTTTTTCCCCTTGCACCCTTTCTAAAAGGCACCTAGGAGGTTTATCAAGGAAGTGCCTTGCTCCTGCTGCTCCTGAGGGGTGCAAATATTTAGATTATAAAGGGATCAAGACAGAGCCCCAAGGTTTGTCCATTTTCATAATAGTTCATCACAGATTATAGTTTGATTAAGAGACAAATTAAGACCCTTTCATTCAGTCAGCAAGGGTGTTTGTAACCATTGCTGGACTTGCGATGCTGCATAAGCATGCAGGGCTGTTCTGCTAAGTCATCCTAGCTGTAGTTGAGAAAATCAGGCGTACAAATGCAGGATCATTTCTGCTCACTCAGTGCTGGTTCATGCAAACTACTGCTGGACTGTGCCACAGCTCAGGCTTCTGTGCAGAGAAACTAGTGAAATCCTCATGGAAATTTATATTTAGGTCTGTATTTTGTTGCTTCTTATGGTAACAATAAAGGGAAAATTTCGAGTTTAGAGTATCAGCCTAAGCCCATAACCAGCAAAAACTGTGTCAAGTGCTGGAATTTAGGATGTTAGCAGTTGATTTGAGCAGGATTAAAATCAGCACTGTTGGTGAATAATTGCAGAAGTGATTGATCACAGAATCACAGACTGGTTTGGGTTGGAAGGGACCTTAAAGATCATTCAATTCTAACGCCTTACCATGGGCAGGGGCACTTTCCGCTAGAGCAAGTTGCTCCAAGCCCTGTCCAACCTGGCCTTGAACACTGCCAGGGATGGGGCAGCCACAGCTTCTTTAGGCAACCTGTGCCAGGGCCTCATCACCCTCACAAGGAGGAAAATCTTTTCCTAATATCTGATGATGACAGTGTGTGCGCACTCATTTGCAGAGCTGGTGATCTTTTTGATGTCTCAAACAGAAATGATCTCTGAAGTGTTTTGTTTTTAAAACAACTGGTCTTACACAATGTTTGCACTGTGCACCGGGCTTCCCGAGATCTCTGTGGACTTATTCATGTGGAACGCAGAGTCACTGAAGCAGCAGACACCCTCCTAGAGCTGTGCCCCACAATCCTTACAGCATAGATGAGATGTAGGTTTCTTCTGCTGTCTGTCAGACCCAATCCATCTTTGATTCTCCCAGCAGTACATCACCCTCAGTAGGCTGGCACACAGCCTGGGCTTGCCTGTAGCCAGGGGGTCAGGGTGAAGGGCACAGGCTGGGAACATCAGCACAGCCCCTTTCTGCGGTGCTGCTGCTTAAAGGCATGGGCAATTTCCTGCCCTCACTCTACACAGGGAGAAAGATTGCAGCTGCATTTGCAAAGAGCTTAATCCCATTAGTGTGCATGAAGCATGGCCTAGAAGTGCTCTATGGATGTAAGCAGAAGGATGATGGCTGTGGGTGCTGACAGGCTGAAGAGAGGTGGGCACCGGAGCAGTCATGCTGTGAGCATGCACAGAGCAAACTGATAGGCACCAAGAAGGTCTTTGGGCTAAATTAGTAGGCTATAATATAGACTCCTACTATATTATACAGAGTTTTCTATGAATGTTTGGTGTTTTTTTTGTCTCTATTAAATTCTACTCACCTTTGTCTTAATTTTAATTTAGTGCTTTGTAATTAAACATGAAATAAAAACTGGAAATCGGAGCCTACTGTAACAGGAGAAGAGGAGGCAGGGGTGAACTTTATGTATCAATTTCAATACAGATCAGACTGATGCATAGATTAAAAAAGCACATTACCTCAAATTATGAGGTGCTACAAGAGTGGAAGGCTGCCTGAGCCTAGTAGGAAGAGAGATGGCAAGCATAATATGTAACAGCTTGTGCTGCATCCGGAATCAATGTAGGATCCCAGTTTGAGCTATTTGATTTGGATTGCACCTACTTAGATACCTGTAGGTCTGGCTTTACTCTTTCACTTTTGTGACATTTGGAGAGTTTGTCAATCTGATAAATTGCACTGAACTGAATTACAGTGTGCCCCCCTGCACACAGTCTGTGCTTGCCAGCTTCTCTCCTGGTTTGCCATGCTCACTGAATTCAGTTTGTGCTTGTCATATCATTTCTTCTTTAGTACTCTCAAGAAATGAATCAAATAATTAAAACATACCCCAAAATCCACACTTGTTTGTAGCTAGTCCTTCCTCTGGGATCATTAGCAAGGTGTCTTTTACATTTGCCTCTCTGTAAATTTGATCCTGAGATCCCAAAGTTAGCGGAAGCAGGAGTGAGATTTTAGATTGCCATTTTTTAGAGGTGTTTTTATGTCAGAACAGCACTGAGGTTGAGATGAAGCAGTATCAGATCTCCAGCAGTATTACTTTTGAAATGTGAAAATGAGGTAATCTTTAGCAAAAAAGAAGAAAAAAACCCTGGCATTTAGCTTGTCAGGTAGCACCTAATAATCATTCCACAAATATTTGGGGAAGTTTGTGGTCTAGTGAACCCAATAAAGTGAATAATTGGCTTGTGACAATCCTTGGTAAAGCTTTCCATGGCCTCTATTTGTTTTACTGTATTGAACCAGCCCTTTCCGTACTTTTTCATTTTCTCATTCATTTTGTCTTTCTATCTAAAGCACCCATTTTGCTGCTTCTGGCAGGAGTTTCTTTCTTCTTGCTGGGGAAGCAGAAGGTATCTGATGTATTTTTTTCTCTGCAGATACATCCTTCTATGGTTTATATAGTAATGTTTTTCTCTTACATAAACTGGCCATAGAAGTGGAAATTAATCCATATTACTGTTAAGAGGATTTATTTCTGTGTCCTTGTATATTTATTAGTGTTTATGTATTATCCAGTCACTTAACTTATACTTCATAAAGATCTGCCATTTGATAATAACTCAGTTCCAATTAGAAGATTCAAATCAAGAAGACTTTTAAGATTTAAATAAAAATTAACTCATAAATGTTGTGCAATATTTGTTAATCCCAAAGGTCTCTTTTAGAGAGAGAATGGAAACGCAACACTGGCAATTTGAGACTGGACTGTCTGAGTGTGTAGTTTAAGAAACAATGTACTATTTGGTGCTGAAATACTAAAGATTCAACACTTTTCCTCCCATAGGGAAATATTGTGGGAGGGTGAAATGAAAAGACTGAAAATCCAGAAGACTGAAAATGAACAGTCCAGTAGAAAACAGTGACAATGTGGAAGAAATGGTCAGTCATGCTTGGTTATGCAGACAGTGTTGGAGGAATCTTGCCCATCCTTCAGGTGGGGGTTCTCACGAGTTTTGCTAGATCAGGAAACCAGCAGAGGAGTTGTGTCCTAATTTATGTGTAGAATCGCACTGTGGTACAGCAGTGTTCTGGCTGCTGGCTCTCCAGTTTATCATCTCTTCCAGCATATCAGCCTTCCAAGACGTGCCTGAGATTAAGTATGATGTGCAAGGCAGGGTTAGGTCAATGAGGATGGCTATGGAGTCTCATAAAGGTGATACGAGAGCTCCGGGTGCATTCAGGAGGTGGTATGGTTCCAGATCCAGACCTGGGAATTAGAGGGAATTCCTGGATGCAATGGTGTATGTGTAGTCTCTGAAAACATTGTGCTATTTTGAGCTCATGAGAAAGGAGATGTGTCAGGTGTGTCAGGAAGGGAAAGAGATGAGCTGTAGTCTTGGCAAATACCACGTCCATTTCTTTTCCCACCATTTCTGTTTGGATCTCAGGCAGCTCAAATTGTCTGTAACAACTGACAGAGCTATTCAGGTTGGAAGAGACCTTGGAAGAGTTCTAGTCTGGCCTACTGCTCAAAGCAGGTCAACAAGGAATTCAGAGCACATTGTTCAGTGTGACACGAGATGTGTCACATCTTGTAAATTTCCAAGGACAGAAGTTCTCCAGTGTCACTGGCCAGTTTGTTCCAGTGCTTAATTATCCTCCTAGTGATACACACATACACACACACTCTCCCTACTTTGTGTTCAGCTGGAACCTTCCATGTTTCAGCCTCCTTGTAGGCACTACAAGGTTGCTATTAGGTGCTCCTGAAACCCTTCTCCAGGCTGAATAAACTCAACCTCACCTCCTAGGACATTAGGACATGTGTGATCTGATCACATTAGATGAGTCAAGTTTTCTCAAGAAATTCTTGCCTCGATACTCTCCTGAGGGGAAGATAGTTCTGCTTTTCTCCCCTCTCTAGGCACAACAGCATGGGAGACCTTGTTGGTGAAGACTGAGGCAAATTGGGTACCTCAACCTTATCTATGACCACTGTCACTAAATCACCCACTCCATTCAGCATCAGGCCCACATTTGTTTATTCTTTTAATGCTAATGTAGTAGTAGAAGCTCTTCTTGTCCCCAGTGGCCTTTGCAAGTTTAAACTCTACCTGAGTTTTGGGTTTCCTGGCATCATCCCTCAGTGCCTGGGCAATGTTTTAATATTTCCTCTGTGAGCCTCTGTCTCCTCCATCCATCCATCCATCCATCCATCCATCCATCCATCCATCCATCCATCCATCCGTCTCTTAATGTCTCAGTGATTCCAGTGATGCCATAGTGTATCTGGATGCAGAACTCTAGCTGATCCCATTTCTCTGTCTGCCTGTGTTTGTGTATGGGCATTTGAGGTGGCCCCTTTACACCTATTTCATCCTTCCCAAGGGCTCTCTTGCTCCCACCACCTTGTCTCACCTGCTTACCACCTAGACCTCCCATGCTTAGCTGCAAGCTTGTGATGGTGTGTCTTGTTTCAAGTCCTCTTTACCTGTTAATAAGTCTGCTGCCTGTTCCTTCCCTGTAACATGAGGAGGGCTGTACTTTTCTGTCTTACCAGCATATCATCATGATAAATACATGAAACAGCTGGGAGCAGAACTGGTTGAAAAGAGAAATATCTGCCTTGTGGGAAACTTGTGTGTGCGATGAAAATTATGTTTGAAAAAAATGTAGAAATGTCAATATTTGATGTGGAAAGATTTATTGATACATATTTTAAGATAAATACAAATATTTTATTAAAAACAGTCTTCAAAAATGTTGAAACTGAGGCAGGGCACTCAGCTTCAAGACACCTGCCTCAACTGCAGTGCACAGCTTAGGTGCTCTGCTTGGAGCTCAAGAAGGATGAAGGGAACTGGGAGACTGGAAGTCCTGGGAAGAGTGAATGAACCTGGAAGCTTTGGAACTAATGGTTACAGGGTTTCTGAGCTCCTCATTATCCATCGGAGCACTAAATTTATTAGCTTTGGCTGGGTCATCCATACCTTTGGGGTTTCCTGGAAGCCCTATCTAGCCTAATAAAAGTGTCGGAAACAAGCAAGATAAGGTTTTATTTGAACTTCTCTTTTTAATAAGAAACTCTTTAAAGCCTATATGTATTCATGAGATGTGTTTGTTCTAGCTACTCAGTCTTCCCTACCTGTTAAATCAGAAAATTGCCCAGCCAGTTGCTGCATTATGTATGCAGCACTGTTGCTCAGACAACGCAAGCCATTGGGAACCTGGGAAATGGTGGTCTCCATTGTTACAACCAGAGATTATGGAATTCCTTGAATGTTATGCCAATGGTGAAGGAAGTTGGCTAAGATGCACCATGTGAACCAGCTGTTCCCCTTTTACTATGACAGGCAGTAACCTCTTCATGAAGATATGTGACTCTTGGTGACCCTCTTTGTCAAGTAAGCCAGCTGAAAGACTGCAACTGCAGGTATCCCCGTTGAAGGCCACTACAAGCAATGCAAATACCTCTGAGCAATTGCTGTAGTCACTATTTCCTCTGATTGTGAATAGGTGAAAGTAATTCAGACCAGTTCTGGTTCAGGAAGTGATGGTGGGACTGTATAAGTAACACATACTGAAATCTTTCTCCATATAGATATATCTGTATTCCTTTTAAGGAAGATTTTTAAGTCTGTAAATTTATCATAAAAAGCCAGGAACTTCCAGTACTCCTGTGAATAACTCTGCGAATACTACTGTGATTTATCAATGTATAAAAGACTATGTTGTATTTTATCTTCTGTGAAATTTCTGTTCTTCAACTATCTAGAAAATCATAGCGAATTCCTGCATAGATTTAATACTCTTGATTATAAGTGCCCAGGGAAAACTTGGACTTAATGTTTTCTGAGCAACACCTAGCACTTAACATACAAGCAGCATGATTGAAGTGCTTTAATCTACAGCTCAGGTCTGTGTGGCTCTACCTGGTGCTCAGTGGCAATCAGACAAGGACAGATGCTCCAATTTTTAAGGACACTGGAGCATAAACTTCTCGTTTCTTACATACCAATTATATACAACTTAGCTGTGTGAATAGGGAAGGCTAAGAAGAGTAGAGTTAAAATACTTGGGCCTTGTTTTGTTCTCTGTTACACTGTTGTGAAATAGACATAAACATACTGAAGTCAGTAGTAGATACTGCTTTGCAAAACAGGTGTAATGATTACAGAATAAGGCAGATTTAAGCTGAAATTTTTCCCTCTTCTGGTTTAAGTAGAATGGATTATCAAGATATGAACTCTGATTCAGCCAAGGCAGAAGACTTCATTAGCACAGCAATTCGACATGTTCTTTTTTCTGATCCATGTCCAGTTTGGTTAAATCACAACAATTAAATCCTTCAAAGATAAGTAAAACCTGTACCACTGACAAATTTCTTTTAAGAAACTGGATAAAACCAGATTTTCAAATAATGAATAATGCTACTGTATATCACATTAGTGTGACTGGATATCATATCAATGTCAAGCCTATCACATTTAATCTGATTAAGCTCTCAAGGACTAAGTTTCTTAGTATTAAAAACACCATCAGGAGCAGTTGTAGATTCTTATCTTCTATGTACTAGCCAGTAGGCATGATGAAAGGTATGTTCTATTATGAAGTGGACTGCATTTTTACTTTGCAGATATCAGTCACTGACTATTTATGCCATTATCAGAGGGTCTTGTATTACAGAATGAAATGAAAACTGTCTACATCAGTACACTGCCATGTTCAAATTCTCAGAAGGTTTGCTAATGCTCTCAATGCAGTTGGATTTTGAAAACATACCTTTCTTTAATGGGATGTTGATTACATACATTCCTTGGTAAATGGCTTTTTACATACCTCACAGATATTTTTATAGGTTATCTCTCCAAGAACTGAAATTGTACATTTTTCCATCTCGTGCTGTAGCCAGATCAGAAGCTCAAACAGATTTGACATATGAAGAATTTATACTCTGTGGGTTTCGTGTTCTTATTATCTTACAGAGCCTTACAGATTTTTTTAAAGTAAGAATATTCATCTAGCATTCTGAATAAATTTTCCATCTTTTCAGCTTAATTGGAACAAAGGTCTCTGGGTTATTTTTCACATGTACTCAAACTCTGCTATGTGGGTTTGAAAAGTCAGTTCAGGGAGAATTTCCAAATACATGAGAAATTTTGATCAATAAGATGCTAATCAGAAAGAATATATTTTATACTCCTGTAACAGTCTACGCTTCTAAGATCTTAGAGCCCTTTGAACACTGAAGGAGTGAAGCCTATAAAGTGTATCATGTAGACAACTTAATATTTTAATTTAATATATTGGGAAATGAAGGCATGTCCACTGGCTTTTTTTTCAGGCAAAGACTTTGTTCCAGGCTCTGGGTTCAGAACAGCATTTAATTGTGTTTAGCCCTTGAATTTTTAATTCCATGTAGTCATGTGGAAGAGTTAGCATTTTTATGGTGCCTCTATGACTGTGTGTACCTCATTCTCTGATCACTCCCCTTTGTTTGTGTTTCTCCATGACCTGTACTCAAGAGGTCCTTCACTGAGCAACTTGCTGCCAGGGCCCTTTGGCATGGATACTGCATTTTGCTGTTCTTTGCTGTTATTCCTTCTGTTTGTTGGTTCAGGATTTTTGTTTGGTTGGTTGACTTGGTTTGTTTTTTTTTTCTGTTCTTTTTGCTATCCTTATTTATTATCCCATTTAAATTTAGGGGTTTACTTTTTGCTTTTTGCTTTTTCCTTCTCCTCAAACAAAGTTAGATGTCCCAGACTTCATCCTCCTACAGAAGGAAGGCATGGGCCTGGAAATTACATTGTTCATGTAAGACTACGCTGGAAGAAGGGGATCGGGTTTTGCTGCCAGGAGGGCTTCTCAGCAGTAGTGCTGGAGAGGGATGCTTATGAGCAGCATATTGGTTCAAGATTTAGGGCAAGAAGCGCTACAGTCAAGGGCTTGTAAAAAATGATCTCACTTAAGGTGATCAAGATGGAAGCTTTGACTAAGAGTTCATCATGATGCCACATTTAGTTTGGCATTCATATAAGGCATGTCATGGTATAGGAAACCTGGGACACTGGCTTGTAATTCTCATGCAAGGTCAAGAACAATGGTCTAGAACAAATCCATCCAATGGAATCAGGAAGCAGCTTTCTTTCTCTGTCACCACCATCCTCAGTCTTCATGCCATGGTTCTTGGCTACCCAGAAGCCTATCACTGGTGACTGCTTTGCTTTGTACAGTTGCTTCAACCCAAAGAGAAGGGAGAAGCGGACATGAGTGCAACAGACAAGAAGGAAGCATTTTCTAAAGTTGTCCCAGCCATCCTCAGTGCTGTAGGCAGCTTACAGATGGTAGAGTATACTGGGTTTGTTAAACAGGATTTTCCCTTGTTTGGCATCAGCAGGAGAGGACTACTGTGCAGAAGCCATCATATCACATCAGTAACTCTGGTTAAGGCCATGCTGCATTAATTGTGTTGGTTGTATACTTTGTGATTGCAGTTCTATGAGGAAGAATTGCTCTGAACAGCATCCACTTTCACTTCCTGGCACTGGCCTGGTGTCATGGCGTTACTGTCAAACTGCTATTGCAGTTACATTTATTATTCTTACATAGAAAAAATCAGTGCAACACAGTTTCCGACATGCCCCCTTTTTTCCTTTTCCAGGACTTCCTGAGCAATGGTGTCTTTTCTTCATCTTCCACTAGCCTTGGAAAAAGTCCTTCTGTTGGCAGGCCACACTGGCATTCCCAAAAGTCCAGCAGTCATCAGCAGAACCATTCCAGTGACACACTAAAAGAAGGGGGGAAAGCTTGAAGAAATAGGTACTTTCTGGTAAAACAAAGCAAGATAGAAATCTCTTAATTCTTCACATAAACAAGCCCCAGGATGCACAGACAATTGTAACTCATCATGAAACAAGTGTATGTTGAAGATAACTTCCACTAAAAACCATTAGAACTTACTCTTCCAGCCTCTACCTGAACACGGAATCCATGGTGTGTCTGCCACCAGGCCCACTGGGAAAGGGGCACAGAGGCAAACTCCAACAGCAATGAGAACGCCATGAGTTTTATGGAATAATTCAGGGTAGAAGGGACCTCAGGAGGTCTCAGAGTCGTCTATGGGATTACTGTGTTTCCCAGGGCTTTATCCAGTTGGCTCTTGAAATCCTTAGAGGATGGAGGCTCCACAACTTCTCTGGACAAGCTGTTCCAATGCTTCTTTGTTCTCATGGTGAACAAGTTTTTCACAATATCTAGTCTAGTATAAGCTCTCTTATTTCATTTTATGCCTGTTATCTTTTGCTCTTCTGCTATGGATCACTTCAAACCTTCTCTTCTCCAGCCTATAGAAGCGCCGCCTCTCCTCATGGGGCATGTGCAGCAGCCCCTTGATCATCCTGAGCCTCCACTGAACTTACTCCAGTTGATGAACATCTCTTGTATTCGAGGGCCCCAAGTCGGATGTATTTCAGACGTGGTCTAAGGAATGCCAAGTGAGATAATCACTTTGCTCATTCTGCTTGCAGTGCTCCTCTTAATACACGCCAGGAGGCTGTCAGCATCTGCTGTTGGGCACACCGTTGGTTATGTTTAGCTTACTGTCTGCCAAGACCTCCAGGTCTTGCTCAGCGAAGCTCTCTCCACCAAAGCAGTGCCCAAGCTGCATAGTTGCAGGGGGCTCTCCCTACACAACTTTTCATGTGTCTTTGTGGATTTCTAGAAGGTTCTTGCTAGTCCATTCCTTTAAGCTGCCTATATCCTTCTGAATAGCTGCTATGCCCTTGAGCATACTGTCTGGTTCTCCCTCATGCCCTGTCAATTTGGTCTCATCTTCAGACTCTGTGATAGTGCATCCTCCAGGTGACTGGTGAAGTTAACGAACAGGGAAGCGCCAATGACAGTCCACTGCAGTATTCCACTTATTACTTGCCTCCAGGTAGAGTACCAACCATTAACCATTAAGATGAACTATCCAATGACTTCTCACCCCAAATCTAGGAGTTTTATCATAGAAGGCAATCAGATGATTAGTTATGGTTTTTCCTTTGTAAAAATCATGCTGACTGTTCCAAATTGCCATCTTCTCCTCCATGTGCCCAAGATGTGCTCCAAGAGGCCTTGCTCCATAACTTCTGAAGGGATTGCAGTGAGGCTGACCATGCCCTTTTTGAAGATGGGTATAACATTTGCCTTTGTCCACCCTTTGGAGCCTTTCCCCAACCTTTCAAAATTACAGTGGCCTCATGACAATGTGGGCCAGTTCTCTCAGCGCTGTTGGGTGGAGCCTGTCTGGTCCCATGGACTTGATGGATTGAAATCAAGCAAATTATCCCTGACTTGATTGCTGATATTTCTCCTTGAACCCTGCTTTTCAGCCCAGATGCCCAAGAGAACTTGCAAGTGAAGGCTGAGGCAAAGAAGGCACTATATGTACCTCAGCTTTTTGTGTGTCCAGTGTTACTAAATAGCCTACCCCATTCAGCAATGATCCCATATTTTCTTTGTTCATCCTTTTACTACTAACAGAGTGGTAGAAGTTCTTCTTACCACCCTCCACAGCTCTTGCAAATTTCAGTTTCTCCTGGAACTTGGCTTTCCTAACCCCATCCATGTGTGCCTGAGCAATCTTGAAATTCCTTATTTGTTGCCTATCCCTGCTCCAACCTCCTGTATGCTGTTTGATTGCGCTGGGTCTCAGTCACGAGTTCCTTATTTACACTGTCCAATCTCCTGATAAATCTACTTGACATCCTGCATATTGCACTTTGCTTGGAGGATGCTGTACTTAAGTCCTTGGCAGCTTTCCTTGCGCTACTTTACACTTCAGAGCTGTTTCCTGTGGGATTCTACCTGTCAGTTGCCTGAAAAAGCCAAGTTTGCTCTCTTAAAGGCCAGGGTCTGTGCTGTCCTACTTACCATCCTTACTTCTCTTGGGATCTTGAACCCTATTTTGTGGTCACTACAGCCAAGGCTGCCACTGACAATCCATAGCTAATTCTTCCTTCTTTGTGAATATCAGATCCAGCTGTATGTCCTCCCTGTTTGGCCCATTTATTTCCTGTGTAAAAAACTTATCCCTAGCATCCTCTAAAATTCTGCATTGGTTGTATCTCACTGTGTGCCCTTCCAGCAGATACTGGAGAGGCTGAACCCCCACCAACGTATTGAGAAGTCTGTGATCAAGAGACCTCAGTGTTAGAGGAAGGCTTCATCAACTTTCTCACCTTGATCAGGTGATACTTAACAGTCACCACAATATGATCTTTATTGGACTGTCTTCTGACCCTGACCCACAAGCTCTCACCCAGTATGTCATTTATCCCATATGAGAGCTCCATGCATCCAAGCTGCCTTTTCACATAGAGGACAACTCACTCGTCCTCTTCTCTCCTGTCATTCTTGAAGAGTTTCTATCCATCCCTCACATTACTGCTGTCCCACCACATCTCAGCTGTTCAGTGATGTTGCAGTTCTGTGTGTAGTGCTCTAGGTCTTCATGCTTGTTTTTCAGGCTGTGGATATACATTTGAGATGTGTGTCCTTTTGCCCTGTCTTATCATTCTTGACATCTCTCTTGTTCCCATACACTTGCATCATTTGCTTTCCACTACGAATCTGTGTTTCCTCACCTAACTGTGGGTCATAACTTCCAGTTCCCAGTCTCTCTGGTTTAAAGCCCTTCTTACCATGATGGCCAGGCTTTTGACAAAGATACTCTTGCCTGACTTCATCAGGTGTATTCTGTCACTCCCCAGCAGTCTTCAATCCTCAAATAACATCCTGCCAATAATGGCTGGTAAAGAGTTCACAGATACTGGACCAGACCACTGCTCGGTGTGGATGGGTCACAGCATAGCGTACAGCAGGTGAACGGTAAGTGTGGGAGGGGTTTTCTCTCTATGCTCAAAGGCATCATCCACTTTCCTAGAGAGCTACCTGAATTAGCAAGAGGCTCTCAGTTCACTCACTAGGATTTGGTTATTAAGTCCCAGCGGAGAGGGTGTTTACCTTAGTGTCCTTCATACAGTGTGCATCAGCTCACTCTTTCCTTCCCTTGCCTCTGCTCACTCAACTCCTCTCTCTGTGATCTAAAGCATAGACTGCTGCTGAGCTGAACGTGTTGAAAGAGCCTTGCCACTCAGTGGCTGAATCCTTTTACAACACAAGCAACAAAAGAACAGATCTCTGAGGCTGTCACTCCACTGCTGAAAATGCAGACCTTGGTGCCGAGGGCACTGTAGGGAGCAGAGGTGAGCAGTGCATTCATTGTATTGTGTGTGTTTTCAGAGTGGTGCTGGGATTGCTACACGTGTTCTCTCCAGAAAGGTCTCAGGTGGAGAGACACTGGCTGCTGCCATGCTGGCATGACCAGGCCTTCTGCCCAGGACCTGGAGATAAATGGAGACTGGTGATGTTACCGGTCAGGGACTGTGTATCAGAACTGGTCTGTTGACTCACACCTGGGCTGCTGTGGGAACACCATTTCCACTAACAGTGTGCCTACTGACCCTTTTGGAATTGGGTAGCAGATTGTCCTGGGTTTAGCAGTAGCAGTCAATTTTTCTCCTTCTTGGTAGCTGGTGCAGTGATGTGTTTTGACTTTCAGCCTGGGAACAGTGCTGATAACACCGATGTTTTCAGTTGTTGCTAAGTAATATTTACCCTGGCCAAGGACTTTGTGAGGCTCATGCTCTACCAGGGAGGAGGGGAAGCCGGGAAGAAGCAGAGACAGGACACCTGACCCAAGGTAGCCAAAGAGGTATTCCATACCACAGCACGTCATGCCCTGGGTGGGGGGTAACTGGGAGTTACCCGGAAGGACATGGGGTCTTCTGGGTCGGACTCTTTTTTTGGCAGGTGGTATCGTATTCTCTTCCCTTGTTATTTCCTTTATCGTTATTATCATTGGTGGTAGCAGCAGTGATTTGTGTTATACCTTAGTTACCAAACTGTTCTTATATCAACCCATGGGAGTTGCATTCTTTTCTATTCTCCTCTCCATCCCTCCGGGAGTAGGGGGTGGGCAAGAAGAGGGGGGAGTGAGTGAACGAGTTGTCTGGCTGGGTTTAAACCACGACACAGATCAACCACTCCTAGTGGTGTAGCACCAGCAGTCCAAAGAGAGGGCTCAGGACTGACAAATACTGTAAGACCTTTCAAGAACATGCTTTCTGAGCCTCCAGCCCCAGAGTTTCCTTTTTCTGTGAAGTAATCATCAGAGCCAATGCGTTCTCTGCCATTAGAAGAACACTTTCCTCAGACTTATGCTCCAGAGGCACCAGTGTCACTTTTTGGCCCTGGAGAAGTCATTTGTTCCATAGGGACCCATTATAACTTCTAGACCCTATGCCACTACAGACCTCGATAAGGCCCGTGTGCAGCAGATGCATGAGGTCTGTGGTGTGTGTTAGAGGCGCCCATGGCATTTGGCTGCAGTGCTCAAGGAAGGGCTCTTGAGCCACTGTTCAGGAGATATGCCTGACCTAGATAGTGTTCCAGACCAAAATAACAATCCAAATCTCCCACTAACTTCAAGTGAAGCACAGAAATTTGGCAGCAGAAATTTGAACCCAGTAATTCACACCAGAGTATGTAGTAAACACATACTACAGACATAGCCAGAGAGGAATGTATGTTTAGCTGAACATTTGCTTTCTGTAACACTGAGAGATCTGATATTCCCTGAAACCTACTTTGAACCACAGACAACTCTATAGCGGGGAAATTAGGCAACAAGCAATATCTGAGCCAGATCTTTTGTACTTGTACTCATCAGGTACTAAGCAGAGAAGTATATACATAGGGTTGGACACTCAGTCTCTTAAGATTATGCTTTATTGGAGATGGTGGAGATAAGGGCTCCACCTATAGTAGTGTTTTATAACAGGACATGTCTTGTATGCTGCCTTGAAGATACTTTGCTTTCTCTGTGAATGCAGAGGTTCAAATCCCTTGAAGCCATGGTGTGACAGCCTCAGCAGCAGCAGTCCACAGCTCACAGCTTCTTAATTCAACTGACTCTGGAAGAATGCAGTCTCAGACTAATTAAATAGACAGCTGCAGCCTTTCACAAGTTGCAGTAACACATTGCCCTTTGCTGGTTCCAAGGTTTTCAGGAGGAATATAGTAACTCATATGGACTTTAGCATAGCCCATATGCATACACTGAAATTAAACAACCCTTCAGTTTCCAGGGTTTTGTACATACAATTATGTGCAATGAAAATATGATCAGGGACTTCAAAGCCAAAAGGAAGTTTAAAGAAAAAAATTCAAGGTTGTACAACAGGAACAAGGAAGACAGCCTGTATTTAAAATTATGTCATTTTACCTATCAACATTTGCACAGGAATTCTGAACTGGATTCGTCTTTATACAAGTCCCCCCAAAATAGTTGGATTCATTCCAGTTATTCGTTATGTGCTGAAGTACCTGCCAGTTAAGAGCGTGCCATCAGACAGCACCTTCCTATGTCCTTGAGGAATCTCCATTCTCTTGGCCTTGGGAGGATATAATCAGCCAAACTCAGCTGTTGAATGACTGAATGCTGCTTTCATCTGGTGTCTGAAAAGAATAGTTAAAGGCTGAGCATTTTTAAAGGAATTTGGGAAAACTGGCAGTCATCATTTGGCAGACTGTATCTCAATTTACTGTATCTGACAGATGAAAGATACACATGGAGTGACAGTAAGTACCCTGGGGTAAACACCGATAATTTGTGAGTCCCTCTAAGAAACCTTTGTGATGTAATTGAAGTTTGCAACTGTCCAGAGTAGAGGAATCCATATACAAAATACATATTCTAAATGTATTTTAAAATATATATATTTAAAATAAACATATACTTAGTCATGTATCTATTCCTGAGATAAATTACACATAAGAATTCGATGGAGATACTATTGCCATAATGTGGCAGGTTAATTCACTTGTGTATATTATTTCTGCCTGATGAGAGGGCAGAACGTGTGCTAATGGTCACAGTTTCACAGTCTGCAACGTCCAGTATGCCAGTGTACTGTACCATGACTCAGACCCTCTTGCGCACCACGTAACTCAGGTTTTCCGTGAAATGTTTGCCAACGTTTCACTTTCTCGCTGGGGTTTGTTCTTGTACTGGGTGTGTATCACTCAGACATCCTGTGTCTGTGATTAAGGGGATTTTTAGCCACCGCAGCTGCTGACAGCAGAATTGACTGCCTTGGCAATTGTGTAATAGTACAATTTTACTTCCACTTTTGATTTACTCAAAGTAGGATTAGGGATCAGCATTAAAATCAAGTGCCTGGCCACTGCAAACAGCATTCCCTGAGAAGCTGCCATGGATTTTTGCACTTAAAAGCATATTATGAAAAGAATCTTTAGACTTCACAGTGCACTTGTTATGGACAGCTACTTCCGAGGGTATTTGAGGACTTTATAATTGCTACCAGAGTTGACATTGTTCTTTATAAATGTAGATAAGTACAGCTAAAGCTGACAAATTGTGTATGTCAATGAAGTGATTGAATTACAGCTATCATTGTACCTTCAGATATAGCAGCACTGGTGTGAATTAGAACTAAGTGTGAAAACTCCAAGTCAGCAGAAGCAGAAGGATGAAGTCCACCATAATGCAGCAGCTCTGCACACTGCCCCCCACATGCTTAAACTGCTCTTAATCCTCTCCCAAAATGGGCACAGCTGGAGCAGGGCTGTAACAGCTCTTACATGATATGAGGAGACCGTTTTCCCAGCTCAGATTATAACAACACAGAGGGATTGTTTGAGACACTTTATGTAAGCTTCAGTGGTCCCAGATCTCTATTTAAAGTGTGCAGGGGGTGGTAGCTACATGCAGCCTGCCTGTGGGTAGGGCTTTGACTCCCATTTTTCAATCTCAGCAGACTCCACACACACACAGACACGCACATGGCAATTACAGGACTGAAACTCATCCTAAAGTAGGAATGGTACTTGGCAAACATCAGGCTGTCAGGTTTCCTCTTTACAGTGCTTTATGAGAGGTGGACAGGCAGCTGCTTTTCAGACTACCTTCATTTGGCAGCATAAACAAAAAACTCAGCTCTGATCTTTGGATCTAAGATGGTTACTACAGTTTCGAATTGAAGTGATCCATCTGTTGATAGGCAGATAACTTCATGTTCATGCTTTTGGGGATACACTGAGCTGCTGATCTGTGCATCTATCAGAGGGAGTGCTAGAAAGTTATTTTACGAACCATTTCTCAGGCAGGCCAGTGTTGCATAGACACCATAGACACTCAATGACAGAGTGCTTCTTTAAAATAAAAACTTTTTCCTTTTTTTTTAAATAAAAACTTTTTCCTTTTTTTAAATCTTATCATAAGGTATCTCTCACATGGGGGATCAGATCTCTCAGAATGGTTGCTCACTGTCCTGTGCCAACTGGAGTCCCCACTGCAATGGCCATACGAGTTATCAGTTGCAAGCCATCTTGCTGTCCAGCATGACGTGCAGTGTGGTGGAAACCATTACACAAGGGGTGTCCGGAATCACAAAGTACAGCGCAGAAGAAAAGGTTACGTGCGGGGCAGCATTAAGCCATCACATGCATCACTTCCACTTCCTACGTCACCCACCCATTGCCATGGGAGTTTTGATGGACTGGTGACTGCAGCAAAAATAAGGGAAGTTGAGTCTGGGAAAGAGGGAGGATGAAGTTTCACGTAAGTGTTAGTCTAGCTGTTTGTATTCTTTCCTGTGGCAGCCAAATCAGGGATCAGAAGCTTGTGTGGCTTGGCAATAAATTAGCTCAAAATAAATGTCCCACCTCTGGACTTTCATGTCCATGACAGCTACATGCAAATCTGGTTTAAATGATTGTGTACTAAACATTGTCCTACATGAGTATTTTTGCATCTGCAGGAGCAGTTTGTGCTGGCTGCAAACATCCATGTGCAACTTGATTCCTTCTGCAACTGCCGAAGGAGCAGAACGGCATGAGAACCTCAGGGACACTCCACCCCAGATGTTACTCAACACACACACGTTTAGACATACAAAGGAGATGAGCTGCAGAAGGAGCTGCACAGTGGAATATGTAGAGCTGTCCAAAATTCCCATCTGGAGAGCTCCTGTGTATCAGTCTAACATGGAGGTGGCAAGACGTTCAGATCTGCTACCAAGACAGTCTGTTGTCTCAAACCAGCTCTACTGTCTCATCTGTGCCGATGACAAGCTGCAATGTTCCTGGACCACCAGAGGCTTAATGACTTTGAATGTACTTGGGTGTGCAGAGAGGCGCAGCCCTGATAGCCAGCTTTGCCACAGTTGTAACTATGGGACAGACTTGTGTTTCAGCTTGAGTTAGAATTCAAGTCTGTCAGCTCCTGACACTCTGAGACATTTTCCTGGTTTTAGCATTTGGAAGTCTCTGTTCTTGGATTACTGATTGAAAGAATTTATTCAAATTGAACACACTTCAAATTTATTCTGGTTCATAAAACTTTCCAGGAAAAATTGGAGTATTGTTCCAAAGCAATCAATCTGTGTTGCAGATAAGCTTTTATTTAGTGAAACCTATGATTTATCATTTTAAGGGAATCAATGGCCCCTGCAACATTCATAGCAAGGGAACCTTATAATGAGTTGTAATTTGGTTTAAATTATAACAGCAACCATTACATTAACTTTAAGCTTTTCTTCATCCTGATATTTGCTATCCATGGATTTCACTATTTGCATGTTGTCATGAATTGGAGGACAACAGGTAAATTCATCAAGCAGCCAAGGCTGACAGAGGAAGCAAGGCGGCCCCACGAAACCTCTTGTGATTATGCTCTTCTGATTTCTTTTGCAAAGGTAAATGGGGGTTGCATTGTGGCTGCTTCTTCTACTCTCCAGGTCCCCAGAGACACTGCCTTTCTGAAGTGCTGTTTTTTCCATCTCCAGTAACTGTCCAGGCCTGCCCCAGACCTGCCCCATGGGATGCTGAGCTGCTGAGGTTCTCTGAGCTCTGCTTGACCATAGTGTCCACAATGAATAGTTTTAATACAGAATTTGAGAAGGGTAGTGGGCTTGTTAAGAATTGCTTCAGAGAAATGTTTCTATTACACACACTACCTTGTGCATTCTCCCTTTCCCTCAATAAGGAGAAAAAGCTGACCAAGGGCCACATCTCCAAGAGAGTGTCCACAGGCGATTTAGCCTATGTTTTACTAAGTCAAACAGCTCTCAAACGGTGCAGAGGCCTAGACTGGATGATAATGTGGCAGAGGGTGATTTGATGTAGAAAACAGAAGCAGCTGCTCCCAGCAACCCCAGCAGTGGAGCTGCACAGCCTCATCAATGCCTCGAAGAGTGTCCTCTCCGCCAGTCTGGTCAGCAGTAATTGTTGTAATAGGACATCTCGTTTCCTTGAGTTGGGGAGGAAAAAAGAAGAAACCATATTGCTGAGAAATGGGTTTTGAAATAAGAGAGAGAAGTATTTGGTAGCAGCCCCAGGTCAGCACACTCTGCATCTGGGGCTTTCACTTCAGGTTTAGGTTTCTGGCGATGAAGAACCCTAACTCCCTGTGTGTGTAAGTGAATAGTGCCCACCTGAGTGTGGCTTCACTCCCAACTGAACAGCACTGAAATACCAATGAATAAATGATCATCTCCAGTTTAATAGCTGTCTGTGGGAATGGAGTGCAGCACTGTTTAATTTTTACCAGAAATAACCCCAAGCAAATCAGTACCAGCTGGTCTCAGCTCAGAGCTTTCCTGATCAGCATAAAATAGCATAGATGCAAAAATCTCACAAAGTAATAGCTACCCCCAGCTTGTCAGACTAACATTGTATATCAGTCTTTCTTTACAGCAATGCCCCCAGGGTGGTACCCACTGTTACTCAGAAGTGACAAGGTCTGGATCTCAGGCCCAAAATGTTCTCACCCGCAGCTTTGGAGTTCCAGCAAAAACAGAACAAGAATTTCATCATGCTATTAAATTATGTTCAACCTCGCTAACCTCTGGTGATGAACGGCTCCATCTGCATTTAATGCTGCCAGCCTCTTTGCATCTGCATGAAATATAGTTATAATATATCTTAAGGACCTGTCAGGGAAAGAGCCACAGCATTTTTATGCAGGATAACTCCCTGAGGAAGAAATGGAGCCATCTCAACGCTTACTGCAGGAAAAAGCATTTGAGGTGGTTCAGTATGAGATGAGTCTCAGAAGGGCCCTGGGACCCACAGCAAACAAAGAGACATTGTTTCTGCCACACAGCCGTCCCTGCTGAGGAGTGACAAGCTTCTGGAACAGAATCAGGATCTGAAACAATGAAATGGTGTGAAAGAAACCAATTTCTTATATTTCAATTATAGCAGTCCCCTCTCCCTTTCTCATGCTTACCAGTAAACAGGAGGCAGGGCCAACCCATGCTGCAGCAGCACAGAAGTGATGGTGGCAGTGCTGTGCTGAGGCATAGCCTGTGGTCAGTGGACACGGGCAACACGGAGCTCATCATGGGCTGGCCTGCCCGATGGGCAGCAGGACCACAAAGGGCTTGGGGAGGAGCAGCCAGGCACCATGCTGGTGGTATTTCATGGCTGCTTGGTAGTACTGACAGTGAGCAACACCATGTCGTCTCCTGCAGCCCTAGGGAAGCACAGTTTGAAAAGCTCATAAAGGTTATGCCCAACTTTTCAGGCCCTTGAGTCTCAAAGATAGGGATAAGAACTGGTTTTATTCATCCCACCAAGTTAGTGAACACTTGCTACTTCTCCTTAAAGCAACTTGCTGTTTCTCAGCACCCCATTGAGGTCCATGCTCCACTTGCTCAGTAAGGTACTTCAAGAGCAAAATGGGTCACCTCTTTTTAATACATGTCCTTGCACAAGAGCAAGCTCCTTGACTCTCTGAGATAAGTAGTCCTCAAACTAATACAGCTCCTGCCATCAGCTAGGAAACAGAGAGGTGGGATCTGCTGTCCCACTTCCCCACATGCACTTCTGATTGCCTAAACTAAGCATCCATGGAGCTCCTGGCCATGAACAGTCTTTGCCACTTTGCCAGTCTCCTCCACCAAACCAAGGTGAAGCGGTGAAACTGCCACAAGTTCCAACTGGGAAGGGAGAGGGAATGTGGGGAGGAAGAGTGTTTCCTGCCTTGTAGCCCAGGTCAGACACAGCCGGCTCTGCTCCAAGAGGGAAAGACAAGCTTGTTATGGCAGAATAAATGTCATACAAAGAGTGATGTTCTAGCCTGTGGTCCAGTATTATTCTTTTCTGCACTGTCTACATGTATGCAGACAACTTTCAGGTAAGAATGAATACTTGCCTCCATCTGACATGTGGGAAAAATGGAGTTAATTAATCCCATTTCTTTGTCTGGGTTGCATTTCAAGCACAGGATTGGGTTTAGCCACACTGTTTCTGAGTGCCTCCTGTGATTCGAGAAATCCTGCCATGCCAAGCTCAGGCCTTCAGCAGGAATCCATCCAGCTGGCTTTCACTGCACGTCCTGAGAGATGCCTCTTTAAAGTCCACCCTCTCAGAGACACAGTGAACTTTCCATTTAGCATTTTACTGTCTTGGCAACCTAAACCATAAATTTAATCCTGACATGTCTGCAATCAGGATCTGTTATGATCTGCCAGATTCTGCTAGTCTGACCTGGAACTGTGTGCGAGATGGGAAGAGGTGCAGAAATGCAGGTGGTGGAAGAAAGAGAAGCAGCAGTAGTTTGACAGATGTTGTGAGCAAAGTCATTGCTTGGCATTATGGAGATGCATATTCCCTTCCATGGCATAGAAGGTCCTTATCCTGTAGTAGCAAAATCCTGAATATGAAGCCTAGAGATGCAGTAATCACTCACTGAGTTTTTGGGAGAGTATTTGAACTACCTTGACTCAATCCTGGAATAAAGTTGCTTGTAATCTTCAAAAAGTAATGTCATACCATATCCATTGCACTTTACTGCAGAGGCTGTTGTGTATGTCTTGCTTCTGAGTATTTGCAGACTACACCGAAGGCTTCCCTGACTCTGAGGCTGCATTTGTGCTAAGAAATAAAACCTGGAGGCCCCTTGGCATGGTTCCGCTTGTGTTCACACAGCCAAACTCTCATCACTGAAACAGATGGCTGCATCCAGACAGCCTGCAAGGACCCAGCCTTGTGCCAGCCCTCACCTTGGCCAGACATGGTGTGGGCTGCCCAGATCTCTCCTGTGCCAAGGACCTCTCTGACGATTTGGTTGCTGATCATGAGCTGGTGCTCAGGCCTGGGTTCTGGCTCCATTTTGCTCTTTGCTGTAGTCTAAAGCCTCACGTGTCATGTGGGAAGCCTTCTCTGACTTGAGTGGTGGGGTCCCACGGGGCAGGCTGCTCCCTGTATGCAGCATGTGGGCATCTGATGGCCCAGCTGGCCTAGGAGCATCATCGCTGCCATAAACCACAGCAGGGACAGTCGAGGGGCTGTTTCCTGGCATATATGTGTGCACAGGACAAGCGATTTATGATAGGAGAGGTTTTTCAGGGAGGTAGAGGAAGGATTGGCTGGAGATGAGGGCTTTTCTGGTAAAAGAGGAATTGTCCTGAACAGGAACTGTTGGGGTTTTACAGGCATTTAGGGAATCACAAGAGGACATGTGTGTAGAAGAGGGTATGATGATGGCAATCTCCCAGCTCAAGTGACTGCACACCCAGGCTCCTTCCGCTGGGGACTGAACAGCTACAACAGGAGCAGCCACAGGCTCTGGCTGCGGGGCAGGGGGTGGAAGATGAGAGATGAGAGGAGGAAAGGAAAGCCTGTGTAAGGAGCCAAGCTTATGCCAGGTGTTGAGGGTGTCTGTAAATGAGTCTGGAGCAGGACAGGATGGAACGGAGGCCATGTCAAGTTTCATGAAAAGCAAAAAGATAATTAGTAATTCGTCCTCTTCCCCATCAAAGCTGTATGGTGTTTCCTCCTATTATCTCTGAGCCAAGCCCTGCTTCTCCCCTCACCGTCCTGTCCCACTTCTTTCTCCTAGTTTTTACTTTTCTTCCTTTTCTTCCTTCCGCCCTCCATTCCCTGTGCACTCCCCCTGCATGTGTTGAGCATCTACAACATGCTCAGGGAGGGGCAGCTTGGGGATACGTTGGTGAGACTGGGGTTTGTGACCCTCACTAAACCCCTCCCAAGCCTTATTTCACTGCTGGACTAATTGTGGCCAGTGCATGTGCCAGCATGGTGGGCATGACACCACAATGCTCTGGAAGAAGATACTTGGTCATCCTTGCTGGGTTCCTTCAGCGGCTGCATCCACCCACTCTCCACTCTTCCAGCTTCCCAAAGAGACCTTATTGATTTTATGGGCGCATGGGCAGAAACCTGTCAGGAGGGGTTTGTCACCCCTTTTTGCAAATCCAGCTTTCAAAAGCAGTGATTGATAACCACCTTTTACAGTGTGCAGGACCTAGGATTAGCACCCCAACCAATAGATGCTCAGACAAGGGAAGTTTTGGGGCAAAAGGTTGGTGGGGGGTGGGGGGGTGTGCTGAAAATGAGCATATTTGCCAAAATACATGTAGTTTTTTTTTTTTGCTGCAGCAAGATTGTGAATTGACATAACTTCCCCTCTCAGCACAGAGGCACCCCAAAGGCACGCAAAGGGTTTGTGGCAGAAAGTGTTTCTGCTTGGCCATCTGGGCTCCTGTGCCTGAGAGGAGATTTGGCTAACCCTGAACATGATGCCATCTGCCAGATCCATCCACTTCTCCTTTGCTATCTGTGTAATACTCCTTTTATGTACCCACAGCAAATGGCAGACCACCTGTGTGTTTTATCTTTTAAAAAGAAACTCCCAACATGGCTGGCTCTGAAATGCAGGATTAGTCGTGGAAAGTTTTCTTCTGGACACAATGGGTTATGTTCCCAATGTCCAAAGTTGAAGGTGTACAAAGATCCACGCCTGGATTTAAGTCATGCTGAGGCCATGGATGGCTCAGGCAAGAACGCATGCGATTGATTGTATATTTATAAGCTCCATGTCTGTTTTACTGCACTGACAGTAGGATGCAATTGTGCTAGGTGCTGTACAAACAAGATGAGAGAAAACCATTTTACATTGAAATACAGCTTTTTGTGGCTGGAAGTGCCAGTGGTTATTTCCACTCAGACCGAACGTTTTTGCCACCATTGCCTCTCTTTTGAGGGTATCTCTCTTTATATTGAGTGCCAGTCTCATCCCAGATTTTCCAGGCTCCAGGGGTAGATGAAGTGTGTTATTTGTCAAGCTGACGGGAACATGAGCTGC
Organism: Pezoporus wallicus; assembly: GCF_028554395.1. Classification (NCBI taxonomy): domain Eukaryota; kingdom Metazoa; phylum Chordata; class Aves; order Psittaciformes; family Psittacidae; genus Pezoporus; species Pezoporus wallicus. The sequence goes on from NW_026640165.1 coordinate 1,589,140, forward strand.
CTTTCAGACGAAAAGCTATTCAAGGGAAATGACACCACCAATGCACTCTTTGCTGCAGAACCAGCAAACTCACATTGCTACTTGAAATTAAAAGAGTGAAGCATCACAAATCACCCAAATTCCTAGACATTGGAGAACCAGCCAAGTCCTGGATTCTCATGCACATTTTGGTTAGAGCTGTGAGCAAGCAGACTTTCTTTTTTGAGCAATTCCTCTAGAGCTAGACAGAGTTTTGTTTAGAACAAAATTATCAGTTTGATGACACATATCTTACTTTCATCACAGCTATTTACTGATTCACTTCCCATGATTAATGGGATAGCAAATGATGAATGTTTAATGGAGGGCACTCCACAAATGGTCAACACAACTGCAAAATATTTAATGCTTCAGAGCAAGCAATGTACCTGGGAACATCCCTTCCCTTGCCCTTGTATTTCTTTTTTTCTCCCATCCCTTGTGCTGTATGCCATGGGAGTCTCTGGCTGTGCCTTGTCAATTGCTCTCCCAGCCCTGATTATGGTACAGTGGTGGGCATGGATGCCAATAGGATAAATGTAAATTTGGGATTTTTTGAAGGGGAAGGAAGGAGACTAGAGATAGCTCTGATTATAATTCAGTCTTCCTAGTTGCTGGTGCAAGAGCATTTTATCCTGTGTCTCTTTACATGGTACTAATTGTAGCTTTGCACACAGACTATTTGTGTTTATTAAAGCGGCTTTATGGGATAAGCACCTTCAACAAACTTCAGGCATGCACAATGAGGTTAATTTGTGGGTGCTTCAATGACCCTGAGAGACTCATAAGGAAATTTATTGGTTCTAGCGTTGTTTGGCAGCTGCTCATCCACCTACTCCTGTTATTTGGCTTTTCTCTTCTCGGTCCTTTCCTCCATACTACTCCCCTGTGTCCCTGCCTGCCATTGCTTCCCAGAAAGAGAGAGGCCAGACCGCTCCATGGGGAGGAGTCTGCCTATAAGGTAAAGGCACCGCCAAGCAAAACTCAATGACTAGTTAGGGTATCGTGCAGCCAAGGAGCTGAACGGCTTCTGCCTGTTGAGATGTTATAATTCCCATTGACTTGCTGCTTACTTATTAAGCTGTATTTGAATCCTGTGGCTTAGACCAGAGAGCATATTTTCTACAGACAGTTGACTTAGTGAGTAGCAAGGTTGGCAAGCTACCAAGGGAAGTTGAACAAAAAGGTGATTCTCATTCTCCAAAGGCTGCAGAGCTGACAGCTGATAAGGTGCCAAGAACTTCCTAGCTCTCACAGATCTAGACTCCAAATGCACAGGACTCCTGAGGAATTTAGGAGTCTCTGTTAAGCCTGTTAAATCCCCCTGATGTTTCTAACAATAGCTTAGATTTTATCACTAATAAAAGAAAACTTGCATTTCCTTGGATTTAGTCCATCTTATCTCAACAGCTGAAAAGAGCTTGGGTAAAAGAATAAAAAACAAGTTTCATTTCTTTTTTCTTTCTTTTTTTCCTTCCTATCAGTGTATTAAGCCATTCTCTTTGCGTCAGTCCAAAACAGACAAACACTCTGACATTTCAAATACTCTTGAGCATTTGAGATGCAGTGATTCAGAGGGTTAATGCTCTGGGACTGTGGGCACTCCTGTCACTGAATAGGGGCAGCAGCAGCAGTTGTGCATTGAGCTCCTCAGCTATTCTGTCTGTAGGAGTGGGAGTGGTGCCACTGGCACTGATGACAGCTCAGGTTAATTGAAGAGGGGACAGGCTGTGACTCTTTGACTGCCTGTGCCGTAGACCAGCAGCTGAAGATCAGAGCAGGCACCTACAAGAGATACCAGAGGAGCACAGAGTCACGGTATGGTTGATGTTTGAAGGAAACTGAATGCACAGATTTACTGGCAGCACTATTAAAACAAATAAAACCCCTCCCTGTGAATCTTCTGTTCGCTTCTGTGCCTCCTGCATCCTCTTCCCAGATATCTGCCAAAGTGTTGCTAGTTTTTCATGAGGAATGTTTCATCAGGAAATTAAACCTTGGCTATTACAGTTCACATGTTAAAGACTCATGCCAGTTAGTTTAACCACCACAAAAAATGTGTCCTGCTCCTATGGCAAAGAGGAAGGTGAGGAAGAAGATTGTCTTAGGAAAACCCTCCCCAAGCCTATTGTGAAATCCATTTGAAAAGGGTGTTTACATTGCATTTAGAGCAGCATTTGATGAATATAAAACAAAGAAATAGCCACAACTGTTCAAGATGAAACTCTGGAATGACTTTTCAAACAACTTGCTATGATGAGGTTGATCCGTCTATATAGAAGCACAATCTTGGAGACTACGGGAGGGGTTTAAACTTGGAGTTTAGAAACATTTCCTGATATTTTCTTTCCTTTAGTTAGAAAGAGGAAAAACCCACAGCCATAAAGGACAACAGAAAACCACACTAGTTTCTTTTGGGAGTTTGCTTTATTTTTAGAAGCCTGACTGACCTCCAAATGTTTGAAGTAAAATGTTTACATGAATATTTTAGGAGCACTGCTTTTTGCTACTGTCAATTCCAATTCTGCTTCAAGAACTGTAGTCATGGGCATCTCTTACTCTAAGGAACAGAGCAGGATTTCAACCCTAGTCTGAGGAGCTGAGCAAACAGGCTGGGTAACTTACTCTAGTATCTATTCAGTAAACAACCTAGGTGTGTGCATAAAGCTTAGCATGTGCATGAACGACACCAGGCTCTATTAGAATGCTGGCTGCATTCCAGTGTTTCCGGATCTGTTCTGTTTACATATGCATTATACACATTTGTTGTATATGCAATGCATTCACACACATATATAGCTATATATACAGACACTTGCCTGTTGGGTTACTTCTGTGTAGTATCGCTATTTACTTTTGCTTTCTCTCATTTTGGGAGAAGCAGCCAATCTGAGAGGAGTTGATGTTGTTACAGGTTGGATAATTGGATCCAGTGGCTGATCAAAACACAGTTCTGCAAATATCCCAGAAATTCAACAATGAACCCTTTCAGAAAATATTTCATTCTCAGCTGCTGTTGGTTGGAAGATGGTGTCATCAAGGTAAACATGTTTTTTGAATCCTCTCTGTCCCTAGCTTGTCTCATGTGAACAGTGCTCTTACCCGTTGTGGTACCAGAAGTCAAAGTCATACAACAAAAAGCAGCTAAGATCCAATTTCAATGGGGGCTCAAGGACCCACTTGCATTAACCCAATTTCCCAATTTTGGAATGAAGGCTTTGCAAAACTCCTGGTTTTGCTTAACTTCATGTACCTAAGTGGTCCCTCAAAGACAGAAGATTTGCCCGGGCTTAAGATCAGCATGTACACCCATGATCTGCTAGTTTAGGACCATACAAGGGCCGATAATCTGATTACACATTCATATTTGATAGAAACATTCAGGAACACGGACACCTTCTGATCATGAAGTTCATTTATCCTGGCGGAGCAGCATGTCATATGATCTCTTCCCTGACCTTACCAAGCTCAGGATAGCTCCGTGCTAAAGAAGTTCTGGCTTTCGACTCTGATTCTTGAGGAGTTCCTGAAGCAGGTCCTTAATGTGCCTCCTGATCCCTTTGATTGCTTTGAGTGATTCAGGGTTTCTCAGAAGAGAAACATTTCAAAGTACTTTTAAATCAAGCTTTACCATTTTTCTGTTCATGCACACTCAAATGGCTGAGTCCAAAGCCATATAGTACAGGCATGCACATGTGGCTCATCATATTTTCAAATGAATGTCATTCATTTTAAAATGATAACACCTAAAAGTATGCATATGGAGAACAGGGAGAATAATTCATAAGTAATAATCATTACATAATGATTTGGTTCAGCAATACACTGTCAATTAACACATGTAGCAAAGTGCTTGGGTTTCCAATTAATAGAGCCCAGATCAACTATCTAAGAGCACTGCTCTTGACATTTGATCAGTACCACGTTTTGAGTTCCTGGAGAAGCCTTAAAGGTTAGTGCTATATTTCATTCTTCTGAGCTCTGCATTCAAAAGCTCAGTTCCCTGAAGCATCACCTGGCGCCAAGGAAAGGCAGTCATTATTTAAATCACATTCTGACATAAGCTGTGCTGAAGTCTCACTTGGCATCTTCTTCTCAGGCAAAATCACTACCTTCAAGAATGGTTTAAATCAGACGAAGTACTTTTGCATACAGGTGCAAGAAGAGTAGAGAAGAGAGGGATATGATGAGCCCTGGATTGCGACTTGGCCACCAAAAGGAGCAGATGGAAAGAAATCCAACTGGGAGGGCAGAAGCGGAGGTAAAAGGTCATTTTCTATCCCCAGTAGCACAATCTGAGAAACAGAGAAACAAAACAAGAAATTGGGCGTTTGAGGTACAGGAAGAGGACTTGTAGGAGTGCCATGGGTGGAGGGATAACTGCCCTGCTTAAGCCAGTTATTGGGCATTGGGACACCATGTGAAACCCTGCTCTGGCCCTAGTGTGCAGTGGCAGTGCAGCACCAACCTGGCTGTAGAGGGAAGGATGATGGGGTAACTACTAGGGACAACTTTGTGTGTGATTTGCTCCTTCTCCAGAGCGTGAGATGGCCTGGGGAGAAAGCCTTCACTACAGCACCAAGGTATAAACAACTCTTGTCTGCACCCTGGGAAGTGCTAAGGAGAGAAGCTTGTGCTGAGCACCTGCTATATATGTGGGGTGACTCCTGCCCCAGGCTGGGGGAGACATAGAGGAAGCAGAATGGCAATACCTGTAACAGAAGGTTGAATCCCTGGCACAAGAACTGAAGAGACTCTTGTGAAAGGACAGTGGGAGAAACTGTGTCTGACGACTATTCCTGATAAAACACTAAGGAAGAGTATTCACTATGATCCAAAGCCTGATCTGCTGAGAACTGAGGGGAAGCAAAGCTTGTCTGTGCTTCTGGCAAGCTGCATGCTGGCTGAAAACAATAGACTGTCCTACAGGCCATTCTCGTGATTCACTGGATGACATAGTTGTTGTCCCAAAACACTGTCCTTTGGGGATTAGAAGACGAAATATGTATGTGCAAAGACTAAAAATACCTCTGCATCCCTTGTGACTGCCTGACAAAAGGACAGCTTCAGCAGATGTACCTACGCAGCAGGTCTGGGTCCTGCAGAGAAGACACTTCTCTGTGCTTGCAGTGTTCATCATTACACAGTAAGAGACTGTTAAAAATAGCCTGTACTACACGTCTTTTAAGATCAGTCAAGGAGGACTTACAAAACCATCCCAGGTGCCTTTTTACACATGCAGCTGTGTATGTGTTGTTTTTCCTGGTTTATACAAGTTGAGAAGTGATTGAAGACATAATTTGTAGCATGGTGTAAGATATAAAATAAATAATCAGGTGTCCCCTAAATACCTGATTTTTAACTCTGCTTCTAAGGTGGGATCTGATGTTTACTGCAACATGGAGAATGAGACAGTAGGGGTATTTTAGTTTGTCAAGTAAAGCTTTGCCAGCTTTATTGCTATCATCTAGTAAATAAAACAAGCCATGTTATTGAAGCAGTTGTGTCTAATAGCGGGGTTGTTTTATTTTTGGTTTTGGTTTGTTTTTATAAATATAGGATAAAGAGCTTCAGAATAATAACTTTTTGATTTCATACAATTGTACTGCAAAAATATCTTTAGTACCTTACTAAAAGTGGTGATGAAATCCAAAACAAGAAATGGGATGAATATATGAATTTACAAGGCTATAATGGTCTGAGCTGGGAAAGGAGCTGCTGCTGTATTTGAATATATAGTCCTAATGAAAGAATAAAGAATCAAGAAGCAGGTATCCTTTCTCACTGATCCAGACTCTTAACACCTTAACAAAGTTCACACTTTCTGTGAACTTTGAAAGAAGAGTTTCAAGTAATAGTGATGACATCTGGTTTGTTGTTTGTGTTCCTGAAACTTCTTGCCTGTAATTGCACAGAATAATCAGATTGCACTCTTGGCTGCTTGCTTTTAAATTAGCATTCCAAGTCAAAATAGAGAATTTTGTTAACACAGTCACAGAGTGGCAGACTTTTAGGTTTCGCTTTCACTCCTAATGCCAAAAATTCTTCAAAGACTTAGTCTTCTCAAAAGAATAGTTAAAAGGAAAAAAATGGGGTTGAAGTGCTTGCAGAGACAGCTTTTGCAGAAGAGAAAGCTCCTGTGTCTAGTCTGCTTGTGCAAATCTAGCCCCAAGGTAAGTTTTTAGTCTCAGCCAGCCTCAGTATCTTATCACACCATAAATGGATCCACCCAGGCTAAATTGATGTGCATCACAGGAACAGGCTTTCACAGCTCACAGGGCTGCTGACAGCAATGAACTGGGCAGAATGAGAAGCTTCCATGCCTGAGCTATCAGCTGAGTGCCCTTTATCAGCTCTGGATTCACACCAGACTGAAGGTGCTAAGGAAAAGTGATAAGCATGTGAGGAGTGGTTGTACACCCATCCTCACAGACTCTCACTCTCTCCATAGAGACACACAGACATATATTTATGTGTGCATATATAGATGCTTATATAAATACATCATATTGCTTCATAATAACACCATTTACATGTCTTATATATATGTAGTCTATAGTATATATATTTTATGACTACTTCTCTCTTTATATGTCTATGGGTGTCTGTCTACGTACACACACACACACACACCCATAACCACAGCATATTTTGAATTCCAGGGGTACTGGAATTTCCTGGGACTCGTGAGAAGGACACAGTAATGCAGCCAAACTGTGCGTGCTGTGCAGAGCTGCCCACCATCTTCTTGAGAAATGCTTGTTTACAGTCTACCAGGTAAACTGTTATGTACTAGGCTGCAAGTACCAACAGACACTGCTGGTGATTTGGCAAACCAAGGTTGAAGCAGGTGATCACAAAGCTTTGCCTTGAAGACACTCCTAACCCATGAGAAGCTTCGAAGATTAGATCTTCACATCCATTTGCTCTCAATGCAATCAGATGGGAGCATGATACAACCCACATTGACAAGGGATTAAGTCAAAGTGTGGGCGTCCATTGGCTACTGGCAATGGGTACTGCACTGGTAGTCAGTACGATGTGATGGAGCAATGCATAGGTTTGCCAGCTAGCCCTAGGCATTGTCACTGGCTGCAAGGTCTGCTCTCCCGTCCAGCTTTCTATCAGAGAATCGCAGCTGGTAAAGTTCCCCGAGTGAGTGGATGGATGGATGGTGTCTTGGGTGACATGGTTTAGTGTGAGATGTCCCTGCCCATGGCAGGGGGGGTTGAACTGATTGATCTTAAGGTCCTTTCCAACCCAAACCATTCTGTGATTTTATGATTCTATGATATGCCCCTCATGCCAGCTTAAGTACCTGGAAAAGGAGGATCAGGCCTGCAGGTTCCAGTCATCCTGTCATCATGGCTTCACAGTGCAGTAGGACAGCTATTTACACAGGTGGCTTCATGTGAGCTTACCAGTCATGATTCATTCTGCAATTCCACTACATAGACTTAGAGATTACAGTAGAGTTCACAAAGATAGATAAGGAGAAGGATTCTATTATTTACATCTGATAGGTCTTAAGTATGACATAAAAGTCTGTTCTGCTGCTCAGGTACACAGCACAGAAAGCAGTGGAGCAAGCAGCTGGGATACAGCAGGAACCACAAGCCCTGGATCTCCCCAAAGTGAAGGAGGATTGTGTTGGGTGCTCTGCCGTCCTGTCTGGCACTTGCCATGATGTAGAACATTGCACAGCAGGGCATGAAAATATACAGAACTCAAACTTTGATTCGCAGATTTGCATAGGGCTAAGCTGTGTTGTTACTTCTAACCATCAGGCCAGGAAGAACAACAGACATCAGACTCTTTGTCTGAGTCCTCAACAACTGAGTCCTCAACTCAGTCCTCTGAGTTCCCCCAGATTAGTCCTTCATCCAGATCCAGTAACTACAGTTGAATTTGAGGGTATCCTACAGAGAAATATTGACTGAAAACTTCTTCAGGAGTGGCAACTCAATGGCAATCATCATTCTTCTTAGTGAAAATAATTATATTGTATTTCCTGCTTCAACTTGTCTATCAACTGTAAATGCTGAAGGCTGTTGTATCTTTATCTGTAACATCAAAACCCTTTGACAGGTTCTTACAGACCATTTAGAGAGAACAAGTAGATTTTGCGTCTCGTGTAAGAGGCTAACGCAGACCTTCAGACAGTATTGGTCTGTGCTGAAATTTCTCTGATTTTATAATATCCCTCTTGGAGAGTGAAGTCCGGGACTGGACACCATATTCCAGCTGCACTCGTGACAGATATGGAAGCAACAAACCTTATTGAGCTCCTTTTCAGTGACAAGATGGGGACTGCATTCGAGAAGAGCATTGACTCTGAAGGTCCTAACATCATATTGCGGTTTCATTACAACTGATTATCTGCGCGTGAGCCTTAATCCCTTCCAGGATTACGCTGCAAGACAGAAAACCTTATCAAGCAAACATGACCTGCATTTTTTTGTTTCTAGATACGTTGTGTTTTACTGAACTGAAATACACATTATTTGCTTGTGCCAATATTTTTACCAATTCCTGCAATATTGTCAATAAAGTTTGTTTTCTTCTTGATCTCTCCTGAAAAGGACAAAGATCCAGTGTCCAATTTGTCCTATCTTTTATCTCAGTCAGAACACACATCAAAATTAAGCAAGCTTCCTTACGCAAGTCGAAGTGTATTGCTGTAATTACCTCATGTCTATCAACAAAACTTCTCAAGCCAATTTAACATTACTTTTAAAATGAGCATGTAATGTCTTTCACCAATCTAGGTTATGCAACACTAATCTTATTACCTTCCTTTAGTTATTTATTAGTGGATTGCTGTACCAGTTCTTCCAATGCTGTTGGAAACCGACAGGTCAGTAATTAAGGGGCCATGAAGCACCGTCCAATGAACTGAGCTCAGACAGGGTGCTGCTGAAACTTGAGGAGCAGCACAACTCACACCATGTGTGTCAAGCATAAAGTAATCAGACCAAGACCTCTTAAGGTCTGACAGACTTGTCTGGTGCAGGGAGGCAGAACCATGAATGCCTCTGAGGCAGCTGGCAGCAGGAAGGCACCATGGGCTCATCCTTTCTCACCTGCACTGCTCACAGCCCAGGACCCCATTCCAGCTCCTGTCACCATGAAATGCAGCTTGGCCCTGTCCTGCAGATCCCCAGACCAAGGATCCCATAGCCTGGGGCTGACAAAATCTCCCGTTACATCTAGGGCAGAGAGCACAGGGGCTGAGCAAAGTCCCACGTCTGCCCCACTCCGGGTCTGTGCATCACCCTGGCGATGGAGGAGGGAAGCAAAGGCACATCAAACCGCAGGGACAGGCCTGATCTAAGTCAGTCACCACCAATTCTGCTGCCTTTCTTCCTCTCTGTACACATACATAAAAGACAATAAGTAAAACATATATATTCATATATATATAAAAACACACCCACATATACACACACAATCCCCCCACATATCCTTTCTAAGAACAGTCTGAAAATCCTGTTTGCAGTTTTCTAGAGATCTCTAGAAATCACACAGGAAGGCAATGGTGTAAAGCTATGGTCAGAAAGCAGTTTACCTTTCCAATTACTCTTTGATAAACTGAGTGATGTTTGCTTAATGAAAAGGTAATGCCTATTTGCCAAAGAAACAGTTGCAGGAGGAGAGTAATGGGAGATGCCCCTCTTCATATTGCTGTGATGCCGAGGGGAATGTTTCCTACCCTACTCCCTTTACTCTGCTTTTAAGCAGTTGCTGGTGTTCAAATAATACTTCTATGATCTGTACTGGTGTGTGAAGGCACCTTGAGGTTCTCTTCTTTGGAGGGTTCATAATTCTAACTGGAGATGTGGCCAGCGCAGCTTCCAGGTAGAGAGAGTGGATGCTATAAGCAGACAACCCTTAGGACAGTGTCCCAAGGGTTGCCCTGACTGAAAATCCTGTAGCCCAGAAGCAGAAATACACAGCCACAGCCCAGAGTAAAAGCAATCCAACTCTGCATAAGCTGCCAAAAAAAGCATCAGCCTGGACTGTTCAAGAGCAGGCTGGCATGGGAGCCCACGCAGGCAGCGCTGCTGAGAGAGCCTTGGGAAAGGCATTCCTGGAAACAAAACACCCACTCGTGGTTTTCCTGAACGATGACATCTCCTGAAGGAACAGCCTCCCCTGGGGCCTGGGGAGGAGGATGAGGTAACCAGCCAAACCCCTGCTCTGTGTAAGGGCTGAGCCTGTACAGCCCAGACAGCACAATACTGCTGGAGCAGGGCACTGTGGTCTTCTCCTGAACAGTCTGCTCAATGGCTGAGCACAGCCTCAGCAAGCTCGCACCAGAAGCTAAGCTAAGGGACATCATGCAGAGCCCAGCTCCTGTCCATAGTGCCCAGTCATGCTCTTGGTATTGATTCCCTGGAGCAGGGAAACCCTCATAGAGTAGGCACAGGCCCAGATGTGTGTTTGTGGTTTAGGAGGTGAGCTGGAGGCTTGTCCCCAGTGAGCACCACTCCTGGGCCTAGGGAGAGTCTCTGGTTTTGGCTGAACAGAGGGTTGCACTTGCACTGGGAATGGGTTTATGTTCCCTTTATACAACGAAATGTTGTGATTTTTTTTGTTTTCAGTCTCTAATCACTTGCCCTGTCCATGTCTTTGTGCGATACTGTGGGCACTTTCCTCCAGCATTCCTAGCATTCCTCTGGCACATTTGACAGGCTGTGCATCCCTCAAGAAAGCCTGGCCCATTTTCCCACCTGGGTGCAGTGAACAGTACAGGGATGCTGACCCACCTGCAACCACTGCACCACTCAGAGCCACGCAGATCAAACTGAGCTCTCCCACACTGCAGTGAGGCCAGGAAAGCTTCTCCTTTCCCCGCACTGCCCAGGAACAATGCAATGGGGGGCATTTGTTGAAGACCTTGTCACCCCAGTGATCCCTCTGTTGCCTGTATTAACAGGTGGCTTTGCTATATGTAACATTCAGGGTAAGAGCCAATTTCACAGCCCCTGATGTGCGCAGGAGTGACCCATGCTGCAAGCAGAAGCAGATGCCCGTTGCTCCCCTATTCCTCACCAGTGAGCTCTGCCGTCTCCCTCCTGCACTGCCTCCTTTGCCATAACCCAGAGACAACGGCTCAGGAACAACTTCAGTCAAACTCCTGTATCCAGCATTTTGTGAAAGAAACTGTCTCCTTTGATCTGCTGGTCGTTGACCTTCTAATATAACTAAAGATCTTGAATTAATGCCATTGTCATCTGTGGCTCTGTCTGTCTGACAGTGAGCCTGAGCTGCAGATACTCTTTTGTTCAGTGCTCTGTCGAGATGTTCTGATAAGCAGCATTTTTGCAACTGGTTAAATAGCAACCGTGTGGGGAGAGCAGGGTTGATGGGAAGGTGACGGCAGTCTCTGTTGCAAGGATTTGGCTAATTATAGAGTAGCGGCTCCTCTGCTGATGTGAATTGTCACAGCCCTGCTGGAAAGCACAAGCCATAAAATTCACATCAGCTGAAGACTCTTCACATCAGCCAAGAATCTGCTGCAGCTTTGCCTCTCTAATATAAATATTTATGTGGATGGATCTGGCTCCATCTTGTGATTTCATAGTCTATGAAATACCCAGGGCTTCAGACCTCCTCCTTGCCTCTCTGCCTCATTATAGCTCTAACAGAAGGTATTATAAATAACAAGGCTGATTTCCTGACATTAGGATTTTTATTTAAATCTTGATTCCATGACAGTCAGGTCATACTATGACTGGCAGTAATTAACGCGCATGTGTGTTGCCTCTGTTATCCTTGCGGATATAGAATGCTCACATCCATTCTGAAGCACCAGAAGACTCAGAAAATAACTAAGGTGATTATAAGTACACATTTCATTTCAAGTTGGAAACTTCCTCATTGTCTTTAACAATTCTTGCATATTGTCTTTAACGGAGCACACAGAGGAACACTGATGTTTTTAGGGCACTAGTTGCTTAAAGCCTAGACATCATGGTGGATATTTAAAGAAAGAACAGAAAGCAATGAACTGCTGGGGTGTTTTTCAGAGGTTTTCTGAAAGAGTGCTTGTGAGCATGGGTGATGTGTGCTGTGACACTGGGGAGGGAGTAGAGAAGCGGCATCACAGACCAAGTCAGCCATAGGAGCTATGAGCCGAAACTCCACCTCCGCTCATATCTGTGGGTCCGAAACCCTCTGCTCAGCACCACACTGAGGCACAAAAATACTGCTTTTAAAATCTCTCAGGGCCTACAGCTGCACCCCTAGGTGTGGCTGGAGCTGCCCCAGGCTGTCAGAGGGAGCTGCTCAGTGCCCATGTCCCAGACAAGAGGCAGACATGGCTCCAGCCATGGGGGTTGACTTCCATCCAGTACCCTCATAATGTAGCTAGCACATGCCAACAGCATCAGGTGTCCCGTTAAGTGCAGGAATGCTGAATACAAACCTCTTTTACCTAAGACAAACATGGTAAATTGAATTCCCTCCTGTGCCAGGAGGGGATTTGAAAGCACATCTTCCAGAAGCCAGAAAGCCTTCTGGCAGGTCAGGGATGTACCCTCACATTGAAGCTGTCTGATGGTGTAAAAACAGGTATCAGACATTCTGGAGATGTCAGAGGACCAAGGACGCAAGTGACCGGCACTGATCTGGAGGTCCTTGTACTCACCCAGGCAGAGGAGCCCCATTTCTTCTCCTTATTCCCCATGCTGATGCTGTTGTAGCCTGCCAAGTCATGGGATAAAGAGCAGGAGCAAGCATGGGGACCAGGACTCAACCCTCTTCTCCCTCCTGGGCAGGCATTTGGACAGGATCTGGCTGAGACGGAGCCAGCTCTCTTCACAGCAGCATGTGTGGTGCTGCATTTGGGATCTGTGGCTGAACCAGTGTTGCCACCACACCAGTGTTTTAGCTGTTGCTGAACAGCGCTTGCAGAGCATCAAGGCTTTCTCTTTTCCCCACTCTGCTTCCCTCAGCAAGTAGGCTGGCAGTGGGCAAGAGGCTGGGGAGGAACACAGCTGGGACAGCTGGTCTGAACCAGCCAAAGGGATATTCCATACTCCGTAATGTCCTGCCAGCAATAAAACTGGGTAGAGGAAGAAGAAGGGGAGGTTTGGGGCTTCTAATTTGTCTGTTGCTCAGACATTAGCTGGGCATCAGTCTGCTTGTGGGAGTGATTTCCTTTGCATCACCTGTGTTTTGTTTCCCCTTCCTCCTCTCCCCCTTATTAAACTTTGTCTCAGCCTACAAATGTTCTTGCTTTTCTTCTTCACATTCTCTCCCAATGTCTCTTAGGGAAGGGTGAATGAGGGAGCAGCTGTGTGGGTGCTTGGCTGCTGGATGGGTCAACCCAGCTTAATGCTTCAGGCACCCAGACGCTAAGTGACATCCAGGGAATTTCATGGGGATGGGTGAACCATCACCCATTCCAGTCTGGATGTGGTTCTGAGCAACCTGATCTAGTTCAAGATGTTCTTGCTCTTTGCAGGGCAGTATTGGACTAGATGACCTTTGAAGGTCCCTTCCAACCCAAACTATTCTATGATTCTGTGATCACCAGGAGAACCAGGGAAAGAAGGATTTAGCCTCAGAAATGCCAGCTGGACTGATGGCCCAACAAATGTTTGGCAAACCGTCCCTGGGCAGGTAAAACACCTAGGCACTGAGACAGGGAGCTGCATAGACCTGCTGCTCTGCATGCAGGCAGAGCTTGCAGTTCAAGTATAGAGGTACCTCTGGAATAGGTTTGAGTAGGAGTCATGGACACAGGTACCTCAACTTCCCTTTGAAAGTGCACCTTAGCAGGAATCTTTTCTAGGTACATTCCCAGAGTCAGGCTGATAGGTCTGAAATTGCTACAGTTACCTTGTTTGTGTGCTGACATTGCAGATTTGCACCTGAAAAGCCTATCAGGTAGCACCATTCAGACCTCACACAGCAAATCCAAGAACAAACAAACAAAAAGCTCAACCCAAAAGGTAGATGTTTACTAGCAAAGTACCAATTACTCTTTGAAACACAGCTCCTGAATCACCTTCTCTGGTAAGAAAATGGAGGGACTGTAACGGTAAGTCACAAAAAGATACTAGTTTGCACATCTTTCTATGCTCAACTTGTTCCTCTATTCATTTTAGACATCATAGGTGTGGATAATCATAATTTCAACAGGTGATTGCGGAATTCTGAAAGGCTGACATAAAGAAATGGAGAAAGACTACATGCAATGTTGGAAAGGCTAGGTAGAAATCTACAGAGGAAAAACTGACAGGGAACCATTTAGTTAAATACCCAGAAGAAATGCCAGCATATCCGTAAGAAGTTCTTGTGTTCAGCCAAAGATGCAAAAGTTTTTTGCGTTCATACATGATTAATGCCATCAAATTTGCCTCACAATTCAGTTCGAAATTGCTCAATTGCTGTGTTTAGCAAACTCAAACTATCATTGAAGGTGAAGGGGGGCACATGGGTCATCTTCCACACCCCCCCCCCCCCCCAGCCCAGTTTTAAAGGAATGAGGCTGGCTTGGTTCTGTGGAAGAAAACTCTTTGAGCATCTGCCGTGACAAGTCCTCTCTGGAGGTGCCAGCCCACAGCTGACATGCTTGAGAACTGATGCTTAGGTCTTGCCTTGCAGCAGTGTAGCAGATGGCTAAGGCTTGCCTGGAGCACTGACCATTTTGTGTCCCGTCCTGAGACCCTGGGCTCTTGTGTGCACTGGAGAGGGGTCTGTGAACACCCAACAGGGTGCAGGGTTCTGCGTCGCACCTTCAAAGGGCAAATGCCTCATCTACAGGCAGTAAAATTCTAAGAGTTGGTCCTGAGGAGAATGCATTTTACCTGTCGCATGTCATTCATTCCTTTTCATACAGGCTCACATTTCAAAGGGAAATGAACCAGATGGTGTTCAGAAGAAGTATAATTTTAAGCTGGAATCTGTGGAATAATGAGAAGTATTCTCAAGTGCAGAAAAGGACATCTCCAAAGAACAGAGGAATTAAGAGAAAGCAAACCAAGGTCTGTACAAATATGGTGTGTTACATTCAAAGGATCAAGGATGTGCATATAAATTCCCTGCAAAATGAAAGCTTTGAAAACGACAATGGCATGCATTAAATATAAGTCAACACAAAGTATTGAGAGAAAACCAGTGTACAATAGTTCAATTTACTGAAAAAAATGCATGAAGTCTCAATTTTTATTCTCTATTTCAATGTAATTCTAGAAAGAGAAAATATATCTTCCCATGAGAAAAAAAAAGCCCCACTTTAATGATTCCTTCTTTTCGAAAGCAAGCAGGAGAATGCAATGTGACAGGTATAAATGTGTGTAATGTCTAAGAATCCTAACTTAAAAGATTTCAAAGCAGTGACAACTCAAAACTCACAGTAGTTGAAAAATCACATTCCCAAGATGCTGAGAAATAATTGGATTCATATTTAGATTTGAATTAAACTATGAAACCAGAGAAACTACTCAATCAAGAATATCAGTACTTGCCAAGGACAACATCTTGTTTGTCTTACATGAACATTATAATTCGACCTCTATGGGGGGGAGAGGGGGGAAGGAGATGGTCTGGTGTATAATATGCTAGTTTGAAATCTGGGTTCAATTCTCTGTAGCTGTCCTCTATGCCCCCAGACAAGTAATTAAGCTGCACAACCCGAAAGGTGTTTTCTTACCTAAGTCCCATGAGATTTCCAGTGATATACAGGGAGGAGTCAGGCACTGGGCTCCCAAATATCCCCACCTGGGCTCCTTGTGCCTTAGTTTACTCTTTGCAAACAGGGATAATAGTGTTTTCCTTTTCGAAAGTACAATAGCAGGTGCTCAGATATGGTGACAATGGGAACTAAATTCCATACATACATGTTGAACATACTGTACATTCTATATGCATGGGTATGCATGGCCTGGGCATGAAAACATGGGAGATCCAAGGCAGTGGTGGACCTAAGCATTCTTTCAGAGGTTGCTGAAGTGCTTGTAACAGGTTAGTCAAAAGGCTCTGACAAATAAAAGCAAGTTGTCTAAGGGCTTGCCCCATCCTGTAGGGGAAATTTGTATTTCAATAGCTGAGTGGGATCAGCATCTTCCAAGTTCAAGCAAAGCTTTGTGCTGCAGGCAGGGACCTATCTTCACTCCTTGGTGGTTTCCACCTTGGCTAAGCTGCTGGGAAAGCCAGTTGCATGCAAACCAAGTGTACTCGAGACAGCTGTGATTTAATTTGAAAGGATCCTGCTGCTGACACATGCCTAGCATCTGCAAGAGCCAAACCGCCAGCCACTGGTTAGACAGCAACCTTAGTACGTGTATCCTAAGGCACTGGTGGCCTCAGCTGGTTCCAGCAATGACTGCTCTGGAGGACAAGAACTGAAGCCACTGTGACTCTCATGAGATGGCTGGTGATAAACAACTGAGGCACCTGAGCACAATGCCTCCCAGAAAATAAGGAGTCAATGTTTTCTAGTCATTCAGATAAACCCAGTTAGGACTGGAGCATGTATCAGGAGATCAGCTCATCCAACCTTCTGCCCAGCTGCCCTTATAGCACTTCTGAACAGCAGCTACTGAACCTTCTTAAATAACCTCTAGGTTATTATTTAATCTCTTCTAGGGAGGAAGATGCTTCTGTAGGAAGCTCAGTGTGGGGCAGACTGTTTAAAGTACTACAGAGAGCAAGAGATGAGGAGTGTGGCTAATTCAAGCCCAGCTCAAAGAGGAAATCAACCATTTGAGCCCATGAGGATGTCCCATTTGCTGACCTGCAGCCACACATGACAGGTCAGAAGTTCAGCAGTGCAAAGGCAAGGCTGGAACTAATCCATAATGCAAAGTCTGGGAGCAAGTTACACAGGGCACTCCAGAAACTAGGATCCAGCAGGACAGGGTCCTAGTCCTGCCGGTTAGTGTTTTGCCACCTCGAGCAGCTCACCTCTGAATTTCATCTGCAAAGCCAGGCAAACAGCTTGTGCCTATCCCAATATGGCCATTTGCCATCATACTGCAAAGAGCTAAGTGTCATTTAGTGTCATTAATGCTGTCTAATTCTGTGTTATCTTCAATAAGTACGGATGTGGCAAGGTGAGCTCACAGACAAAAAGCTTTTTTATATGCTGAATGCCCGGTGAAATGGAACCAGGTGAAACAGCAGTCTGCTTAACTCACTCTCACCCTTCAAACAGTTTAAATACAGCTTTCCTTGTGCAGCATGAAACTGTGTCACAGCATCGACCAATATCCCTCTGAGAGCAAACAAAGTCCCTGCCTTGTCTTGTCAATAAATGCTAGAACACAGAAACAGATTCATGTGGTTTAACCTCCTCCTCTTCCTCAGTCACCAATAAAACTACCTGCCCAGTTTTACTGGTAAAACATTTCCTACCGCCTAGGTCACTGGCAGCCACAAAATGCTTTTCTCCCTGAATTAAAATTTCAATGTATTATGCAAGTAGCTCAGCAATCGAGAAAGAGTTAGAAGCCTGCAAGAAACAAAAATAGAGCCCCACACAGCATACACATGACTTCGCATTTTTTTCTTCAGGGTTATAAAAGAGCTGGCCTGGCCAACTGGGCTAGCCAAGATTTAAATCCCCTAAATTAAGATATTAAATGACACAGGCATGACACAACTGTTTCTGCATAATGGCTTTTTACAAATCTGCAGAACACAGATGACTTTTCCAAGTGTTAGCCCTGTCTATTTTTATTTGGTGGCTAAACTTTAACTCCATTGGAATGCTGTTCCACCGGAAGATCAGATGTTTTCTGGCAAATGCACATTTGGGAGGCTGTGGACGATTATATGTTTATGAGCCCAGATATTTTCCCTGACAGATGTGAGATCCCCCTGTGACACATTTAAGCCTTTTGACAGTAGGCTTCCCATTTGTTGGTTACTTACCTATTGGTTAGTTACGTAACCGTGGGGTTTAATGGGCTGCAGGTTGAAAGCTGATGTTGTAAATATCAATCAGCTTAATTCTGCAGAAGAATTTCTTTGCATTTGTCATGCTGCAAGAGATAGAGCTCAGCCACTCCAGGCTGCAGTGAATGATAAACTTGGGTGGTTCTGGCAGGCGCCTTCCCGGGATTTCTTGTTTCAGGGATCTTCTGGGATGCAGGGCTGGGGGATCACAAGACCAGAGGAGTGTGCAGTGGGGACAGCACTGGGCAGCCCCAGAACAACCCCTTTATGTTAAGTCTTTCTCCTCACTGGGATTATACCTGAGCAATGTGGCCACAGGTATAAGACCCTGGCCAGCATCATTCTGGCCATGGCTGGCCACCTCTGCACTTCTATCACATTGCCTCCACAGCTGCCCTCTTTGACTTCCTATTGTGTTGGGCACTCTTCCCTCAATCCAGCACAGGGGGACTCAACCCCAATTTGCATCTAGTCCCATCTTAACTCTGGCTGTACAAACAAGCTGCAGTTAGAGCATTGTCTGGGACCAAAACTGTGGTATACTGTGCACCACCCCTCTACTCCCACCCCCCAGCTAATGTATACTCTTGGCCTGTGCTATAACTTTGAGGTAAATACAAGGTTAAATATCTGGCCAGGGACATGCCCTGCATATAAGGATGCTTTCCAGCTGGATTTATGCTGAGGCTGCCAAGCAAGAGGTGCAAAATGAACATCCACTGAGAGCTCATGGGCTTTGCACAAGGGTGCAGCATGGGAGCAACTTCAGGGGACACCTTCCTGGCCTCTAGCCAAAAGCACGTATTACAGCTAAACAGTTGGAGAGGAGGCCGTATGCTTTTGCCTGCTCTTCTCTCTATGTCTACTTTCCCCCTTTTCCTGCAACTTTTTTTGCATGGTACATTTTCTAGAGTCCTAAATTGCTCAGCACAAGAATTTGGGGCTGCACAAAGTTATTTGTCTGCAAGTGGGAGTTGTATCCCAAAAGAAATTGCCTGTGGACCCACATCCTACAGACCATAAGGCAGCTTAGGAAGCTCCAGACTGCAACATTTGCTTGTTACACAAATTCCAAGAAAGTGCTCCCTGAACTAGATACCTTTGGGGTTAGCCTGGTGGTCCATCTGCCTATTAGAAGTCGTTTTGTTGGAGCATGTGATATAAAGGCTGATTTTAGCGTCAGAAGCTTTCAGCCTAAGCTGTACATGCAGCATTGCACAAGAGGATATACAAAAGAAAGAAGCAAACTGCATTGTCTGGCACTGATGGGTCTTTTGCTGGTCCTTCAGAAAGTTTTAGCTCTGGTTTTGAAGTTTTTGCTCATGATCATCTCATAGGCTGTATTGATTTTCTGTGACCTTTGGTCCTGTAAATATTAATGGCTGTCAATCTGTTTGAAATGCCTGTTGCTGCTCAAGGGCCGGAGTACTACAAACCTAAACCTAAATAACGCAGCGTGACTTTTGTTTGGCAGGAGCCAGCAAGCATGTTTCAGCTCCTCCGTGATATGAATCACAAGTGAAACCAGAAAACGTGTGCCTGGAGTTAGTTGTGTAACAGCAGGGCTGCGTTACACAAGCACAAAATCCTCTGCTCAAATCGAAGGGGGGACTTGTAAGTCAGCGACAACGGGATGTTCACCAGATTATTGTCAGACCTCGTTATCCATTGACTAATTAAAAAGAGCTGCCAAAGTGGCACTTTCCCCTTCCCCTCACCACAGGCTGTGTTTCAATAGAGCAGGGAGAGGTTTTCAGGGGTCCATTTTGCTGGGCTGGCGTTTTGCTCCAATGTTTGTTGAGAGCAGGGGCCAGGCATGGGAAGGGTCAGCGGTCATCTGCGGATCCTTGGGGAGCGTCATTCTGTGCCATTAAAGCACATCCAATGTGATCCTTCCCTGCTGCTGCAAACTCTCCCTGGGGGCACTGTCAGGTCAGGTTTGTCTAACCCCCCTGTAAGGCTGCTCCTCCTGGTGCATCCCAGGGCAATGCTCCTTGCAATTGGCCCTCAGTGGTATGGTTTAGTGGTGAACTGGGCAGTCCAGGGGTAATGGTTGAACTTGATCATCTTAAAGGTCTTTTCCAACCTGGTTGATTCTATGATTATATGATTCTATGCAGGGATCTGGAATCCCATTTTGGGGACAGCCTGGACATGGATGCAACCCTCACCACCCTATTGCACACTGGGGCCAGGTCCATGGCCCAGATTGGGCCATACCAGCAGCACAGTGGGCACTTTCAGGGCTGGAGGCAGAAGCAATGGGCACAGTGGTGGGAACACAGAATTCTGCGGCCCAAGGGCTCATCTGACAGCTGTGAGGGAAAAACCTTTTTGTAGGAGGGGCTTCAAAGCAGTATTTGCTTTCATGCCATGCTGCAGCACTTCCTTCCATGCTGTGCCACATGCCATGGGCAGGAGCCCACCAGATTGAGCCTGCAGGATATGGAGATGCAGCTCCTTGCTGCTGGGGCCGGGTGTGCTGTCTGCTGTGTTTCCCTTGAGATGAAGTTCCTGCAGGCTTCCATCCACCCTTCCACCCTTTGCCACCTTCTGCTGCTGTTTGATGCTCAGGGCTTTTTTTTTTAAGCAGAAACAGTCCAAATGAGTAACGTCACAGTTAAGGTGACTCACAGCTCAAGAACACATTCCTCTAGGTTTTAAAAGGAAACTATAATCTGATTTTTGAAGCCTGAGCAGCCGCACTGTAAGCTCCAGATGTGCCTTGTAATAACCCTCTGTGGAGGTTCAGGCAACTCCATTTAAAGATATCTTTTTCAGGGTGAGAAAAATAACATTAGCCTGGCCAAACAGATGTGGAAGTGCTGAGCAAGGAGGGCCAAAGTGATTCTCCCTGCAGTAGAGCCATTGTGCAGCGCTGTGAGCTGAGGGACAAGTGCTTAGCAAGCACCAACCCATCAAACACAGTGACCCAGGACTGCTGCTCTCCAGCCACCACACACACTACATCATCATGGGTTGAGATCCCCATGCACTTCCGTGCACCTCCTTACACACTCCTGCTTTCTCCCTGACTTGTGCTGAAGGGAGCAAGAAAACCCATCCAGCATCTATTGTGTGCTCAGAGAGGTCACTGCCTTAGCCCCACAGTGTCTCCACCACGAGTCTGTTGTCACTGCTTAAGTTGCAGGAGGGCTCAGCCTGTACATACCCTGGTGCATCTGGAGTGCTGAGGAGCAGGAGAACTGCTCTTCTGGTCTGGTAGCGTTTTCTACTCTCTTGGCAGAAGCCTGAGCAATCACAGTGGTGGGGTGAGGTGTCAGAGGATCAGGACCCTATTTTTATACAATAGGTAGCTGCAGAACTGAACACATGCTGTATGAATCAGCTGGTGCACAAACACACATACGATCACACACATCAGTTCAGCTTAAATCTACATTGTTGCAAGAGAATCTGCTTAGTGATGTGCAGGAGATGGACAACACTGAATTGAGGTTCAGTTTTCACTGCTAAGGGGCTTTTACAAATGTCTTAAACCTCCCTTGGCAAGGCTTGCTGAAAGATGTGCTGTGAGGATGGTGATCTCACAGCAAGAGGAAACAGCTCAGCCCCTATGCCTGAGTAATAATTACCACTGCTGGCGGCCTGGTGCATGAATGCACATAACTGGCACATAACCTCATGGTATGGAGCTGGTCTGCAGCACCATAGAGCTGCCATAGTGTCCACTCGGGAGCTTCTCGTGGGCAGTGCTGCTGGCCAGGACAGCTTCTGTAAGAGACAAGGGCACAGTGATCCTTACCAGAGGAGCACAGTGCACAGAGGAGCTAGTGAGCCACATAGCAGTTAGCCTGTGTACGCACTGTATCCCCATGCTGGGGTACCCCATGGCCAAAGGACAAGTTTCACCATCATGCTGTAATGCAGGAGCCTGTGGAAGCTCCCACTTGGTACCAGCAATCACACCGCCAGTGTGACCTTGCCTTTGTCTGAAAGTGTGGCAAGGAGTTGTGATGCACGCATCCTTTCTGCTTGACGGTAGAAGTGATGAGCGGAGTTGTTATCTTGTAAGAAAGTCCTGTAACAGCTTAAATGACCCAACTGGGGTGGCTCTCTTTGTGGAGGGGTCTGCACAGTGTGCTGTGTGCAGGTGCAGAGCTTGGGGTTCCTGACGTATAAAGTGATGTAAGATTATGCATGCTATTTTATCTTTATAGTGTTAGCTCTCATAAAGAGCATTTTAAATGATACTTTACAGAGTCTGAGTGCCTTTCTTATGGGGACAGCACATCAGGCACTGGGTGCCAGGCTGGGAGGACGCATGCTGCTCCAGCAGATGGGGCATCCTCGAGTGATGGGGAGCAGCCAGACTTTTCCATGGAAATCTAACCCAGGGTCAGTCCTGGAAAGGTAATTTTTCTGAGCTGGCAGCACTTTGGTAATAACAGCAGTGTCTGGCACATGCCTGCCCACCATCCTCTGCAGACATGGGCAATGAAAGTGCCTTTTCACTATCCAGTAGCATGGATGAATGTTCCAGTTTTTAAAAAACGAAAGCTATCACAAGGAGTAATCAACACAGGAAGCCCGGCATTTGGCAAGCCACCTCTTCCATAAGGTGTTCATGATCCTGTACCTGGCTGCTCATCAGGTTTATTTTTGAACAATCTATGTGATGTTAAACCATCTCCCATGCAGATGTTTTATTGGTCTGTTCCACTGCCTGCATGATATAAAGAGCAAAACTCAAAACTATGATTTTGCCCAAGGAAGCTGTGAATGCTCCATCCCTGGCAGTGTTCAAGGCCAGGTTGGACAGAGCCTTGGGTGACATGGTTTAGTGTGAGGTGTCCCTGCCCATGGCAGGGGGGTTGGAACTAGATGATCTTAAGGTCTTTTCCAACCCATATCATTCTATGATTCTATAAAGCTGATAAATAATAGATGGGATCTTGAATTGTCACTGATGATTGCTCTCTGGAATCCAGGAAAGCACTCACCAGAGCACCCCTGATTTGCAGCTCATAGAAGCCTTGCCTTCAAGGAACTCACACCAAAACCAGAACAGCAACTGTTATAATTACACTCAATAGCTGCTACCTTTACAATCAACTTCAACTGCTGGAATGCAAGAAATAAATAAAATAAAATAGAATAAAATAACATAGAAAATAGAAAACAGAAAAAAAGGGAAGGGAAGGGAAGGGAAGGGAAGGGAAGGGAAGGGAAGGGAAGGGAAGGGAAGGGAAGGGAAAAAGAAAGGAAGGGAAGAAAGGAAGAAAGGAAAAGAAAAAGGAAAGGAAAGGGAAAAAAAGGAAAGGAAAGGAAAGGAAAGGAAAGGAAAGGAAAGGAAAGGAAAGGAAAGGAAAGGAAAGGAAAGGAAAGGAAAGGAAAGGAAAGGAAAGGAAAGGAAAGGAAAGGAAAGGAAAGGAAAGGAAAGGAAAGGAAAGGAAAGGAAAGGAAAGGAAAGGAAAGGAAAGGAAAGGAAAGAAAAGAAAAGAAAAGAAAAGAAAAGAAAAGAAAAGAAAAGAGAAAAGAAAGGTATGAAAAACCCTTGAGAATTTTTCCAACAAGTCTAATCACTGCACTGAGATGGTATAAATGCATCAAAAAAGGCATTTTCGTTTTGTGGCTTAAGGAGGTTTGTTCCTCTAACTAGGGCATATTACTCATTGGGCTCTTCATGTTTATAACAGGCTGTTACACATCATCACAGGAGGAAAATAAGACCCTCTAAAAGAATAACATTTCCTGTTGGAAAGTGTTTTGTCTTCTGTCACTTCTTGTACATGCAATTACAGAATGATTACTACAAAGCATCTTTTTCTCCTTCACCTTATGTATTGGTACATTTGTCAGGACATAAAGACTATTCCCATCTACTGTGCCTCTACATAGTTGGTCAGTCTATTAGTTTTCCTGGGACCTGTCCAGCTCTTCAGTCTCATGATAAAGAAAACTAAAAATACAGGGAAGTGCAAACACCACATTTTGGCAGAGGAACTCAAGACCAAGCAGAGGATCAGGAACTATTTTGACTTCCTTTTCCTCTTTCCTGCTTCACTTCCTGGCACATTGCAATTAGACTCTCCTAATTTTTACAGTGAAACGTCACATCACATCACATGTACTAATACATCATACAGGAACCGAGGAAGGGCAAAACATCTTAAGGCTTTCTCCAGTATTCATGCCAGAAGAGTTGTTTCCTCCATCCCTAGTTATTTTATGATTAACTTCAGGAGAAGGCACACATATAATGAAACAAAACTGTCCCGAGCTGCTGGGAAATTAGGCTGCTGCTGCTGGCCTCATAGGCTCTGCTATGGGCTTGCATGGTAGCACGCAGCATGTCATGCCCTAAACTCTCCAGTCCTTATGCAAGGTGATGCAATGAGCATCACCTTAGCTGCCAGCTGGACTTCTGAGAGGTTAATTCATTATGGTTAATGTAAACAACTAAGATAAAAGATGCAATGAATAGAGTTTTATTCAACAGATATTTATACATTTTTATAGATGTTACTGTAAAGTAGGTCACAGATGAAAGAGAAGAGAGTTTTCATTGTAATGATAATGCTCTTTCAGAATATAGCACACTGCAGGTAAGATGTTTCTAACAAGATTTCAAACACACATGCATCAGTTCAGCTTTTATTAAAATGCTATGGTTGAGGGAATTTCTTAGAGTAAAACTGTACAGCAGGTGGATGGATTGATTCTATATTAGCCAATAGTCATAGCTGGAAAGAGCTGAAATTTTCTAACAGAATGGCGAGCATGGGGAAACACAGTTGTGTTGAAACCCAGCATGCCAGGAAACAGGACGATTTCAGTGACATTTCATAGGAAAAAAATGTAAACACCCATTTGGGTAAGCCTGGAAGTTCTGTTCTGACACCATCAACAGAACATTTTTATTTCATAGTCTAATAAAAATATTTCACATTGAAACCATTTCAACATTCAACATACCAAATTTGAATGAACCCAAGTATTTCTTAACTGTGACCTCATCATTCTTTAAATTATGGACCTTCCTGTGAAGAAGACCTGCACTGTGTTCCATGGGTGAGCTGCCTCTGGTTTGTTCCACAAAGCTCAACCCAGTGCTTGGCAAACCAAAGTTGACCCTTTTAGCTGGGAACATGCGCTAAAAGCTTTGAGCTGAAAATTAAACATGTGATCATGAACTTCTTCACTGAAACCTTAGCACTGCCTCAGGAGCCTTCTTTTCCCATAGTCCTAAGAAACATTTCTACTGCACTATCAAGGTGCAAACTCCGGATGAGCCTCTACTTTGCAAGGTTTCACCAGATTTGCTGTTTTAGGTAAGAGTTTAGGGCAAGACAATTCCCTCAGTCAATAACTGAAATTTTTAAAAAGAAAATTTTTTAAAAGAAAAAAAAAAGTTGTTGTGGTTGTAGAAAAAACATCTCTGCTGACAGAGTGCTGCAGGTTTGTTGTCATTGCTGGTGTGGCCTAAGGCCAAAGACCAAGCCTCTCCTTGTCTGTGCTTTACATAGCTAAGGTTGGATCAGGCCACCAGTTTCTGATAAAAGTTCTTCCCAGAAGCAGGGCCAGAACAATCCTTTTTCAGGAAGTCTGGATGGAAAATTGTGGTTTAATTTGGTAGGGAATCAGTGTCACAATAGCAGCAGAAAAAATCTCTGCTCTTACCTGCTGGGGTTTCAGAAGCCCAGTTGGTGTAGCCAAGGCCCTGCAGAACAGGCCAGGTGTGATATGGCCACAGCTTAGACCCAGGTCCTGGTCAGCCTTTTATAGCATCTTTCCTTATGATCAATGTGGGGTCTCTTCCTCTAGTCCACTTTGTGTTTCTTTAACTTCATTTACTAGCACCCAGACAGTAGCTTGTTTTGCTGTCAGAACCCAGCTGAAGGTGACACTATTGGGAACTGCTTAAACTCATCATTAGAGGGCAAATGTAGAAAACTAGAAAACACCAGTCCAGGCAACCAACCTAAAGCCACAGTGCTATGAAACTGGGGGCACACAATCTCTGCCCCAAGCAAGAGGGACTATCCCCAGTTCTGGGAGAGCAGACAGCCAGCAGGGAGCAGGCAGGCTGTTGGAAAGCAAGGGGTGAGCTTTCTGCAAATAAACTCCAACCAGAACAAGGTGGAATGCTCTGCTCTCCTCGAGGAAGGGGAGCCGCTTTGGCATGCCTTATACCTCCTGCTGGCTGTGGGCAAGAGGGTGCAGAGCTCCAGTCTGAAACCAGGCATGAGCAGGGACTGTTACTGCCCAGTAAAAGCATACCTGGTGACCCCAGGATGTTATGGAGATGAAAAAGATCTTTATGACCATTCTGTTAAACAACAAAGGTCCCAGGAGTTTGGCTTCATACTGAAGTGGACAGTGGACATTTCTGATTTCTCAGACATCTGTGAGAACAAAACCACTTCTATTTCAGTGTTCCTCATGTGGGTTTTTGCTCCAAGATCTGCTTCTGCTACAAGAAAATCTCTCTGCCTACATGGCTATAGCTTGCAGCATGACCGTGTCAAAAGTAAATGCATTTAAGTGTAAATTCTCTTCTACTTTAGGCAATACAGACTTTACCTGCTTCTTACTGTGTGGTCTGGGACACCAGTCGGTGAATTAGTTGTTCTTCAATTTAGATGAATTTATATGCCAAGAGAATGCTCATTATCTGACAGGGTCGGAGGAGTAGCTGTGTCCTTAGCTGGGGAAGCACTTGTTGGCAGGGCTGGAAATAAGACAAAGCACTCTGCAGAAAGGAGGAATAGGGCAACATGCCAGATATTAAGTAGAGTGCAGAAGACAATTACTGGAGACAAGCAGTTTGGGCTCCTTTACCACCTTCTCTATTCACAACAGAGAACGTGCTAAGGAATGTTGAGGTAGAAATAAATTTCTCTCTCAACATTTTTATGCATGTTTTCTTATTGCTAATCTAAGCAACACAGTATAGGTCTATCAATCTGAACAGGCCAGTACAGGTCTATCACTGCTCCCACACAACAGAGCTATTTGCATTGAACTAGCAAAAACATATAGAGCCCCACGTCCAATTGTTACAGCCCAAATCCTTAGGCAAAAGGAGAAATTCAGCCAGATATTACTAAATTGGTTGGTTGGGGTTCATCTTTTTGCTCAGTTCTACAGATTCTTCTGAACTGCAGAGCCAAAAGCCAGCCACACAGGCCTAAATGCCACAGGAACAAGAGAGCCACCAACAGGGATGATTTGATGGCTAATGCTGAATTTACAACAGCAGCCACTTTGGTTGGAAAGCCCTAAGTGGTATTTATGCTGAAAAAGCACATGTAGTCAAACCAGCACGTCTTTCCTAAAACATCTCAATTGTTGCTTTATTTATAAATCCACTCAAGACTTCAAGCAGCAGAAAGCATATGTCTCGATGGTCCTTGATAGCTGTGCAGGACTCAGATGGAGACCATCCAGCCAATACTACCCCCACACTGGCTGGGGCAGAAAGATGAAAGCAGCACACTCCAGGGCTAGTGACGGGCCCATGTAATTCATAATCAAATTAGGGGCTGGCTTCTCATTCCAGATAATAGAGTGGGAACATGTCCCTGCCTTCACCTTTCACACAACCAGCCTACAGCTGTCATTGTGGTTGATGGGACTAGATTATCTTAAGGTCCTTTCCAACCCTAACTATTCTATGATTCTGTGATTCTATAGCAGTTGTACAAAAGATGCCCTGTGCAGAAGGACAGTACCTAATCTCTACCTTTGCCTTTCAAAATGCTTCTCTGTCTCCCTCTTCCTAGACACCAGGACTTATTAGTAGGTGGAACATGTATCCTTCTGTTTACAGCCAGGGCTACTTATGCTTCCACATTTTTTTACAGGTAACCCTTATTTTTCATGTATTTCAGCACATTATTCTATCAGTTGATTAACTAAATACTCTCTTCCAAATGACAATATTACTGCAAGCTGAATAGATGGGAGAAAATACAATTCTGGGCCACGACCAAGTGATTCAGAGGGGCAGGATTCAGAGGTTTTTTTCCGCGCTGGTTCATGCCAGCACTGCACTGGGGAAATTTAAGAGGCCTCTGTGGCATTACTTGCAAATACCAGTGGAGGAATGAATCAAAAGCATGTTGCAGAAGATGGTTTTAGTTATTGAAACAAAGATGTATTTGTGACCCATCACTAGAAGTAAGTAGCCTTCATTAGTCAGCTGGGTTTGCATGGGATCTTTGTTGGAGTTTGTTCAACTTGAGGATTAAAACAAACAAGAAAACAATCAACAGCAAAAACCCACAAGAAAATGACCAAATGGTTCAGCACAAAACAGAGGTGACAGAGCTGGACAAGTGTTTCAACACTGTCCCCGGCAATAGTAGGTAGCGATCAATGGTGGTTGTTCAGTGACCTTTATAAAATGTATTTGGCCAGAGATATATCCAAGCTGGTGAATGTTAACAAAAAATAACATTCCGTTTCAATTTGAAGTGAAAACACAGCAAGAGGTAAATGCTGCAAAGGCTCAGCCATGGCCTGCCTACAGGGTTGGGAGCTACATCCCCCAGTTTGCATCCCAAAAGGTCCTTTTGGTGAACCATGGGCAGGTTCCTGCCTGTTAACAGTGTCCCACAAACCCCATCTTTAAAAAATGGTTTTTTTTTAAGGAAAAAAAAAAAGCCAGAAAACCCCACAACAGCCCCACTTTTGTGGCATGTTAGAATATGGAGGTATTGCAACTAGCTGGCTCCTGCACAACTGCCTGAGCTGGGCTATGGGCCCTCTAGCCATGCCCGACTTGCTCTTCCGGCAGCTACTGTGCTTTGCTTCTGCTACACCTCATATGCCACCTAGTGGCTTCCGAAGTGCGAAATTCCTTATTAGTCACAACATCCAGACACGCCGCTTCTGCCAGTTGTTCACTACGTCTCATCCTTGCTACTGAAGAAGTAAGCCGAGGCACTGCTGCAAATCTTCTCCTTGACGTCCTGTCCCAAGAGCTGCCTCTCGTCAGCACGAGCAAGCTCTCCCTCCTCACTGCACCCTCAGAGACCCCCGCAAGGAATTTCCACCACCTTGGGCTTTGCTTACAGCTCTCTCCTGTTTGCCCATCATGTCCAAAGCCTTCCTGGACCCTGACCTGCTTTGGCTGCCCACCTTAACCCCTCTGCCCCACCACCTTGACCACATGTCTGGAGGAAAGGGGGCTGTACATGTTACTTTGAAGCATTCAGTGATGTCAGACAGTTGCCACAAAATTCACAGGTTAGTTAAAATCCAGGTTTTAAAAAAATTAAACCAAAAGGGTCTAACGCGGTCTTCCCCTTTCTCTCTTCCGAGTGTCTTCCAAGGGTCAGGGAGGGTTTTATCAGCTACTTTTTGAATGCCCTACAGCCATCTTCATACAGATAAAACGTGTAACAGCATAGCCTAGTGGTTAGGTTGTTTCTCCAAGAAAGAGGAAGTTTTGGTCAAGAACTGTTTTGTCTCCAGAACAGTTAATTCAATTAGACTTCCTCCCTTCTCAGTATGGTGACCTAACCACCGTGGTGACAAATACATTTGTGCCTTGGTCAGCCCCTAAGTGCTGCTGGAAAAGTGATGCCATGCCTGCAGAAGAGGTCAGTGGAAACCCCTCGAGGACTGCCAGCACCATGGTTGCTCAGGATGAGCCCAGCTCCAGCCAGGATGCCTCGCCACAGGACACAGAGCACCTGTTTGCAGTTATGAAAGGAAGAATTTTGCCATCATTAAACTGGGGCAATGGGTGTCCAGCTCACAAGCAAAAGAAGGATCTGGATCCAATACATGTTATCTCCAGTACTTGCATTAGGCAGAGGCAGCAATAAAAAAGAAGCCCCCCAAACATTTATTTCTTGTCTTTAATTTCAAAAGCTTGAGAACGGAATAATCCTTGCTGAAAATGCCAGAAGTTTCCTTTTCCTGCAACAAACTGTTTGATTTTTATGGAAAACAAAACAAAACAAAACTCCCAAACCAATGCAATTCTTTCAACATTTCTAAACGGTTTACCATTTTTTCCTTTTGGACCACTTGGAGAAATTGCTTTGTGTTTGTGAATGGCCACTGCCAGGCTTCAACACAGACAACAAGCAGACATGCCAAAAATAATTTTTCCCTTTGCCAATGTAACCAAGAAGAATACATGTAGCAACTGCCCAGTATGAGAGGGGGAAATTGCTCCTTTTTCTCCTCTTTTCCATCCACATTTTCTCCTCCTTTTTTCCCTATATTACAATATGCTAAGGGCCCGATCTTGTATTCTGGGCCTTTAAAAGAACTCCAGAACAACAAACTTAAAAGTGAGGAAATGCCATAGAAAGATCCTTATGGTACAACCTTCCCTCCTTCCCCTGCTTTTTCCAAACTACATTTCTATCCAGCCACACTTTGTGTTACTGTCTCCTCACAGCTGATTCAATTACTCAGCTCTGAAAGCCAAAAGTCTTTTGAGGTGCTTCAAGCCATTAGCTTCTCAAACCAGGGCCCCTGCCTCTGCTTTGTACAGCAGTCTTTGTATGGTGCCATGTGCCTTTGTGCCAGTATATATAAGCAAGCACAAGCATCAGTTTGTTTTCTCATCATTTAAAATCAAAATGCTGAACCTTTCTGCATTTCAGGGGCATTATACTTTAGAGTATCAGTCCCCCACCAGGTGACCTTTTGCTTTCTCCTGTATTTTTCAAGACGGTTGTTTTATCCAAATAGTATCTCTCTATGTATTTGAACTGATGCTCGAACCCATTTTTGCTCTGCTCCGTATCTTACACCTGGTTTAAATTCAGGTGCTGACCTTAGCTGCTATGCATCACCAGACACCGAGGGCTGTGAGAAATGGTCTTGCCCTTCGGGAACTGGTTCCTCGCTTTAATTAAGGCAACGCAGGTGAACTTACACCACGAACTGCTGCCCTGTAGCTCAGAGAATCAGTTGCACCGTGCAGAAGTCACGCAGTCCTACCTATCAGTTAAACCCCATCCAGGAGGTCATGTCCGTGCAGGGGAACCGCGTAGCAAACCCAGCTTGGAGCCCCCGAGCAGGGCAAGAAACAGCAAAGCCCAGGAAGCAGGAGGGGAGGAAGCAAACCTGGTTTTGAGCCCTGCCTGCCGCGGGAGAGCCGAGGAAGTGAGACGTGTGCGCGCTTAGCAGCTAGAGGGCAGGCTCCTTTTTCCTTTAGAACTTGGAAAATGCTTCCTTGCGGCTGCCGTCGCTTTCAGAGTATGCAACAGGAGCGACTCAGCTCCAAGTCCCTTACGGCCAATGGCAGAAGTCTTCTGTGTACAATTAGGGGCCGGGGGGAGCCCAACCCCCAAGACCAAAATCACAGCTACACAAAGCTGATGGTTGCTGTGAAAGGTTTGGCTTCTGCCAGCCAGGCCTATTTCTGACACGCAGAGGGGCAGGAATCGTGTCCAAGTCGGCAATATTCCGCAGATGTGGCCTCAGCTCATTGCAGACACCTCACAAAGAGCACATAACCTCCCAGGCCTCCATGATGGGAAAAATAATTGAAAGGGTTTACAAATAACACTCATTAAATCACCCCAATAACTTCCTTTTCTGTTTTTGTTTTCTTCTTTCTTCCTGTTAGGACAAGGACATGCAAGGTGAGCTAAGCAGCCTCTGTGGAGCTCAGTCTCAAGTGATTTACTTACTCCATAGCAAAAAAATTTCCACTGTTTTCTGTGGCCATGACGGTTGGAAGCTTGGTCCATGGCACTAAACACAGCTGGAGCAGTGTCCAGATGCCTGCCTGGTGCTGCTGGGTGCGAGGCTGCTGGGCCAGGAGTTGCCATGCTGCCATGCAGCCACTCAGATGGGCAGGTTTATGTCTTTAAAGGAAAATTCTCCTTCTCTTTGTTGTTTCTTGAAAGAGCCATTGAAAAATCACCTGTCGTGGTATTACTTTTTGCGGTGGAAACATCCCCATTGAAGTTTAAGGGGAGACTATTACACTGCCTAGTACCACTGCTATTCATACAATGAAGGACTAGGGCACGTAACACTGCAAGTGGTGCCTAAAAATTAACGTAGTTATGGAGGTTCTGCCAGTGCAGGGATTTGTCTTGTTGGAAACACTAGGCAGTGCCAGCTTAACTCTGTGTTGAACAGGGGAAGGATTGCAGTTTTTTCCCCATCGTGCAGCAGACCTTGTGCTTCCTGATGAAAATAACTTCAAGGGCACCCTTGATAGGCAGCAACATGGGGGAACCCACCAGAGAAGCAAGGCTTGGTCAGGACTGGGTCACTTTTTTCAGCCAGGCAATAGCCAGAAATCAGGAAGTCCCCAAAGACACAGTTCCCTGGAAAATAAAGTCTTGCATGGGTGGAACACTGCTCCAGGCTGAAACAGGATAGCCAGCCTTAACATAAATACAGTCCTCTGTAGATACTGAGAAAATCTGTCCTTTCATTGCACTTCTTCTTGCTTATCTGCAAACCTCAAAATCTTATGGCTCTTAACATACGGACATCTGATGTGTGAGGTACTGCTCCATTTAATGGAGAAAGGCTTGAAAGAAATTTGGGTAGTTAAGATGCCATTAGAGGTCTGCAGAGCCCCCATCCCTGGGAATGGAGATAGCCATGAGAAGTGCTCATCTTCTCATTGTTCACCAGCCAAAAGGCAAAGGTTTCTGTGAAAAAGCACCAGCAGAAGGCAGGAGGAGACATTTAAATACAGCTTTGTGTCAATGCAGGCAGTGGGGAGAGGGCAGGCGGAGGTGGAGCTGCGAGGAGACAGCCTGGTGGGAGGGCTGCCACTGCCTTCCTCTGCCCTGCCTTTCTCTGTGGGTGATGTTCATGGCCACATTCCAAGTGACACAGTTATCGGAAACACAAAATCTTGATGGCAGCAGCCCTTGGTTTCTTGGCAGGCTGCAGCTGCTGGAGAGCTGCTGCTGGACCCATCCTGTGGCTCAGTCACTACTGTGTTTGGATGACAGTTTATCTTTCTGGTAGCTTTTGCTTCTGGGTTGGTTGGTATGGCTCCAACTTGCTTTTGCCTTTTTTCCTTTTAGGGAGGTGTAAAGCACTTTCTACACGTGTAAGGTCACATCTGATGAAGAATAAGCAAGCACCATTACACAGCACATCTATTTTTCTTGTTTAACATAAGTGTAAAACCGAGCCATGAACAGAACAAGAACATATCCTCCTGGACTGTGCAGGTAAAAGAGGTGCAAAAGCAGAAGTAGGATTAGAGGGCAAACCTTCTGCCAGCCGTCATAACCAGGAGCAAGGCCTGACTTCAGATTTAATACTCTTGTTATAAATAGCACTAGTCAAAGCTCTCAAGTAGAAATACAGGGAAATGAAGCTAAATGGGTAGTCATTGAACAGATTTTCTCTGCTGCCAAATATGAACCCAATGACAAACAGTATTTTCCTTAGAGGTGTGGGGGAAACCAGGCAGGGAGGTAAGGGGGTGCATTGGTGAGAGCAGCTTCTGCTGCTTATCACGGGCCCCTTCCTCTGCTCCTGCCTGGGCTCTCCCAGTACCAACACCTCTGCTTGATGCTTGATAGATGCTTGCTCCAGGACCCTCACGGAGTTCAGCTACATGGAAGCCTGAGCTGTCTCTTGCATAAGAGAGGAAACGCTGCAGCAGCTTCTTCCTCTTCACACATTTACCAAATCTCTCTTGCCTCAAGCTCCCTGCTCCTTCATTTGCAGCCTCTCTCTCACACAGGAAGCCCTTGCTGGCAGGGACACTGAGACCAGGTTAGAGAGACAAGTCCATGGCTGAGATTTCTACTATGCATTCTTCTATTGGTTTATCATAGAATCATAGAATAGTTAGGGTTGGAAAGGACCTTAAGATCATCTAGTTCCAACCCCCTGCCATGGGCAGGGACACCTCACACTACACTAGATCACCCAAGGCTTCGTCCAACCTGGTATTGAACACCACCAGGGATGGAGCATTCACAACTCCCCTGGGCAACCCGTTCCAGTGCCTCACCACCCTAACAGGAAAGAATTTCCTCCTTATATCCAATCTAAACTTCCCCTGTTTAAGTTTTAACCCATTACCACTTGTCCTATCACTACTGTCCCGAATGAAGAGTCCCTCTCCAGCATACTTATAGCCCCCCTTCAGATACTGGAAGGCTGCTATGAGGTCTCCACGCAGCCTTCTCTTCTCCAGAATGAACAGCAACAACATCCTCAGCCTGTCTTCATACAGGAGGTGCTCCAGTCCCCTGATCATCCTTGTGGCCCTCCTCTGGACTTGTTCCAAAAGTTCCATGTCCTTTTTATGCTGAGGACACCAGAACTGCACACAATACTCCAGGTGAGGTCTCACAAGGGCAGAGTAGAGGGGCAGGATCACCTCCTTCGACCTGCTGGTCACGCTCCTTTTGATGCAGCCCAGGATACAGTTGGCTTTCTGGGCTGTGAGCGCACACTGAACCTGGCTCATGTTCATTTTCTCATCAACCAACACCCCCAAGTCCTTCTCCACAGGGCTGCTCTGAATCTCTTCTCTGCCCAACCTGTAGCTGTGCCTGGGATTGCTCTGACCCAGGTGTAGGACCTTGCACTTGGCATGGTTAAACTTCATAAGGTTGGCATCAGCCCACCTCACAAGCTTGTCGAGGTATTTTCTTCCTTGTAGCTGGTGCAGTGCTGTGTTTAGGCTTCAGTCTGACAACAGTGCTGATAACACACCGATGATTCAGTTGTTGCTCAGTAGCAATTGCTCTGATCAAAGGCTTTTCAGTCTCTCATGCTCTGCCAGTGAGGAGGGGCACAAGAAGCCAGGAGGAAGCAGAGACAGGACGCCCAACCCAAACTAGCCAAAGCGGTATTCCATACCATGTCATGCCCAGTATATAAACTGGGGGGAGTACCAGTTGCAACCTACTGTAGGGCGTGTCAGCAGGAGAGCACCACCACCTCTCCTCCATTCCTCACTTAGCCAGCCCCAGCTGAAGGAAATACCCTTCCTCTACTGCTTGCACCAGCAGGTTTGCATATAAAAAGCCTGCTCCTGACAGCAAAGGCCAGTTGTGGACAGAACCTCCCAGTTCATTCCTGCAAGCCAAGCTGCTGGAAACAACTTTTTGTTAGGATTAACCATGCCAGATTCAGACCTCTATTAAAGTATACCCCAAACCTCCCAGTGCCTCCTGATTTGGTGCTTCCCCAGCTCCCCATTCCCATCCCCTCAGACAGCATCTCTCAAGAATATGCATAAAATAACAACAGCAAGATACTCATTGTTAGCAAATTTGTCATTGATTATAACAAAACACTCTGCTAGCCCAGATCCCCTGGTGGGATTATGTATGCACAGAAGAGGCATGAGAAAGAGCTGACAGAGCAATTGTTTTTACAGTCGTCTCTCAGATGGCTGAGATGTTGGATGGTTTAGCAATTCACTCCACAGAATTCCTTACAATAAAGAAGAGGGACTGATGTCTCCCATAGAGATACAGAGAAGGACCCAGTGGTAGATGCAGGACTAGACCCATGCTCTCAGTAGTGCACTTGTGACCCCGCCTGGTGCAACATTGCATGACAGGAGTTATGTTTTTGTAGTCAGGTTCCTGGTAGAGAGAAGCTTCAGGGGCAAAGAGCCAGCTGAGTCCAGCTGAACCACAGCACGCTCAGGCTGTTTGTGGTTTGTTTAACTCACAGCCCCTTTTAATAAATCTCAGCTGTGCCCTTGCTGGTGGCAGATCTCCCGTGGCTACAGCACACACACAGGTGCAGCACCCAGTGATCCCATTGCTGAGAATGCTGTGGACATGGCCAGGTCTTTGGCTGGGACAGCTCCTCTCACAGCACTCGTTTCCACCCATCTGTCACAGCGTACACAGACTTCCTGTGGTAGGGAGCATTGCTGGGTAGTGGGATCAATCACACCCCTGTCTAGCAGGTTGTTAAGGCAGGAAGGTTTCCATTAAGTCAGCAAGGGTGTTAATTTATAGCATGTTTGCTACTTCTCTCCAAATACTCTTCCAGGTGAGAGCTCACTCCCTCATGCTCACTGTACACTAAGTGCAAAGATTAACAAGCATTTTGCTTAACTGCAGTGGTTGATGAGGTCCTTCACCCTCCCCACCCTCCACTGTGGGCTCCTGGCCTCTACTTCAGGTTGAGCTGCTGCTCAAACTGCATCAGAAGGTTTTCCTAGCTGAATTAAAACCTAAATAAAACATATCTATGTATATGTATTTTGGCCTAAGAGTGGCTATTTATGGGTATAACGTTGTGAATGAGCATTGTAAATACAAAGCCAAATTTTGCAAAAACTGCTGTTTGGACAAGTTCCAAGTGATTGTGTACCAAGAGCTAATCATTAGTAGAGTCTGAGTCTGCTTCCCCACTCACAAACACTACAGATTTTGTTAGCTTTTTGATATCAAAAATATCTTCTCAGAGTTGAGCAACTAAAGGTTTATTATTGGATTAAGGACAAGCTAACCAGCAATGGAATGAATAATAAATGTATAGAGCATTACTTTATTTTGTAGGGAAATGCAATTACTTACATCACATATGTTGTAGGAAAGTTCTATTAATTACATCTTAGAGGTGAGGTCACTAGTTTCTAACAAAATATTTTAGAGTACAAAATTAAAACACAACAAGCCATGCTGCATTTTCATATTTGCAGCAAGAATTATGTGAAATATCCAATTAAAAAGAATGTTTAATCATAACTTATTGGCTTGTACCACTTCAAGTGAGATAACTGTGGTTTGCTTTTCTCTTGTTAGCATGGTGCCTCTTCATTATTACAAAACTTTAAAGTGAAGATAATACCACTCAGGTCTCAGATACACCTGAGTGAATCTTGAACCACAAAGAGTCAAAGGACTCTGGAGCTGTACGATGCCACCAGCCACTCCTTTCCACTGCTTTGCATTTCATAGAGCTCCTTACATTACATACAATATAGTTTCATTGCGCTTGTTCCATCCAAGTGAAAAGCAATAGAGAATTAAGTCCACTTTTATGCATAAAGACATGTTTGATCTGCTGCTTTCTTCCAAGTTTGTTGTGCAAATGCAGACGTAGGTTATGGGTAATAAGCCTGCAATAGCAGCTGTTGCAAGCCTGTTGCAAGCCTGCACTCAGAAGGAGATAAATCAGCAAGAAATTAAAACAAAAACTAGACTACGTATAATAGTGATGTCTTTTTTGTATGACAGATAGAGATTAACAAGTGACAAGCTCTCTAAGTCCATTAATGATGCTCTTAGAGATGAGAAAAAAATATGCTCTTACATTTGCAATAACCAGAAGAAATCACCAAAACAAGAACAGAAAAACACCAGGTATTCCTAATAAATTCTTATTTCATGTGCCAAATTTCAGCCAAAGAAGGATTAGTTAGCAAAAGTTTGAAAGCCCGAGATTACTACAGCAAAGCTGGCACAATAGTAACTGCTGATGATTGCTAGTGGAAATCATTGCAACTTGTCTCTCTTTCTGTTACAGAGCCATCTCACATGGGTCTGGATAAATCGGCCATTTTTATCTAGATCAGGGTATCTCGTTTCCATTGACACCCTTCCCTCAGCAGTGGGAGTTTAACAACAGGAGACAAGACCACAGCCTCCTCCCCTCCCTGGGTGTAGAATTGGCTGGTGTATTCTCAAAAATCACTGTCTGTGGTGGAACAGGCTACCCAAGGAAGTTATGAATGCTCCATCCCTGGCAGTGTTCAAGGCCAGGTTGGACAGAGCCTTGAGTGACATGGTTTAGCGTGAGGTGTCCCTGCCCATGGCAGGGGGCTTGGAACTGGATGATCTTTAAGGTCTCT
This sequence comes from Pezoporus wallicus, assembly GCF_028554395.1. Taxonomy (NCBI): domain Eukaryota; kingdom Metazoa; phylum Chordata; class Aves; order Psittaciformes; family Psittacidae; genus Pezoporus; species Pezoporus wallicus. The sequence continues at coordinate 1,626,821 of NW_026640165.1, forward strand.
TCCAACCCTAACCATCCTATGACTATGCTGTAACATCACTCACACAACTGGAGGGCTTCTTTGGTTTTGCTGTTTACAGACACATTAAGCTGAAAATATGTACTCTTGTAAAGAGTGAGAAACGGCAGCCATAACAGAAAAAGGAGTGTTGTGTCTTGAAAAAAAAACATTTGTGTCCTCTGCAGTGAAGAATAAGCAGCAGCAGGTTACTGTCAGCAAGTCCACTGTGCTGTTTCCTCTGTAGCAGAGTGGAGAGCACATCTTGCTAGCACATAGCTGGGAAAAGCCCAACCACTAAAGAGAACATCCCAGGATTACAACCCTTCCGGCTGTGCAGTGACTTGTGTTACACCAGGCAGAAATAAGAGAACCTGCAAGTGGAGAATTATGGTGATAATGCCTGTGTCGTGGTTTAAACCCAGTCAGGCAACTTGTTCACTCACTCCCCTCCTTCTTTCCCTCCCCCTACTCCCAGAGGGACGGAGAGGAGAATCGAAAAGAATGCAACTCCCACGGGTTGAGATAAGAACAGTTTAGTAACTAAGGTATAACACAAATCACTGCTGCTACCACCAATAATAACAATGATAAAGGAAATAACAAGTACCTCACCAGCAACCAACTGATAACTCGCTCCCCCCCCCAAGCCCGACCGATACCTCCTCCAACCCTGCAGTCTCCCAGCCCTTCCGGCTAACTCCCCGTTACCTCCTGGGCATGACGTGCTGTGGTATGGAATGCCTCTTCGGTCAGTTTGGGTCAGGTGTCCTGTCTCTGCTTCCTCCTGGCTTCCCCTCCTCCCTGGCAGAGCATGAGGCTCACAAAGTCCTTGGCCAAACCAAAACATCGCTATCAGCTCTGTTCCCGAGCTGAAAGTCAAAACACTGCACTACACCATCTACCAAGGAGGAGAAAAATGACTGCTACTGCTGAACCCAGGACAGCCTGGCTGCTCTATAGGGCATGGCTGCGGCTGAATGTGGTTATGGGCAATCATGTTGGGCAACATCGTAAAAAACATGAGCAGGCTGCAGGTCTCCTCAGACTTGTGTCACTTACCTCAGGTGCTTGGTGAAGTGTTCAAGTCTGTGGTATGGACCAGTCTGAATGGAGGGAGGAAAAATCACACTGTACCCATAAGAAAAAAATCATTGGAAAAGGCCTTGAGATGTTCCCACATGAAAGAGAAGCAAAGATCTGGAGGCAGGAGCTGGAGTCAGTGGTTGGCACATACATTTTTTGGATTGCACAGACATATTGGAAGTTTTATATGCTGTTCAAAAAGGATGTGGCAATTTCTGAATGTCATTGAAGCCAGCTCTGGTTTCCAAATTAACTCCCTGTCTCCCCAGCCTTTTCATTAGAGACAGTCCCTTACAAATCCTTGAAAGCAAGAAGAGGTAGAACGTACTACGTTCTACTTTCCACGTGGGAAGCCTAACCAGCAGGTTAATCTTTAAATGACTTGAGCCTTTTTAGCATTGCTTCCAGTAGTGGAATTCCATATTATTACTACTGCAAGGCTTGACTGTGCCAGGGGTTCCACAGAGTTGGGATGTCTATGGGAGGGAGACGCTGAATGACTGAACTGTGCTGGTGGAAGAAAGTGGAGTTTTCAGACTGAATATGCTCATTCCTTCTGGAACAACACAACTGGAAGACCACTGGCTTATTATGAAGTCCCTTCCACCATAGACTGCGTTAAAGCTGGTTGGAAATGGGAAGTATTGTGGCCCTATTTATTCCCATTAAGCAAAAGGGAGCAATTCATGTACTTTATGGAATCAACTATCCAGAATAGGAGCCACCATCCAAAACTCAAGCACATGACACAAGTCTTCTGAGGGAGTTGAGCTGTGCCTGCAAATGCATTGCTAGGTGTTTCCTGCGTCCTGGGTTCAGCAGTAGCAGTCATTTTTCTCCTTCTTAATAGCTGGTGCAGTGATGTGTTTTGACTTTCAGGCTGGGAACAGCGCTGATAATGCCAATGTTTTTAGTTGCTGCTCAGTAACATTTAGTCTGACCAAGGGCTTTGTGAGGCTCATGCTCTGCCAGGGAGGAGGGGAAGCCGGGAGGAAGCAGAGACAGGACACCTGACCCAAACTAACCAAAGAGGTATTCCATACCAGAGCACGTCATGTCCTGTATATAAACTGGGGGCAGATACCCAGAAGGGCTAGATTGCTGCTTGGGTCGGGTCGGGCTAGGTATCGGTCGACAGGTGGTAAGCAGTTGTATTCTCTGCCTTTGTTATTTCCCTTATCATTATTATTATTGGTGGTAGCAGCAATGATTTGTGTTATACCTTAGTTACTGGACTGCTCTTATCTCAACCTGTGGGAGTTACATTCTTTCGATTCTCCTCCCCATCCCTCCAGGAGCAGGGGAGGAAGAGGGGGGAGTGAGAGGGAGACTGCATGGTTCTGAGTTACCGGCTGGGCTTAAACCACAACAGCCTGGTAGTATAAACTGCATGAACCTCTAGCTGGAACAGAGCTTGGAGCTGCGAGCAAAGTGTTTCCTCATGTTAAGTCAAGAAGGCAGTGCCTGTTCTTCGTAAATAAACAGTTAGGTTTTGAAACAATCCTGACTCTAAAGAATTAACTGAAACAATTCAAACTTTGGCTGACAACTAGGGTGAAAAAAAAAAAGTAATAAATCCTTTTTTTTCTGTTAACAAAACCCACAACTTTATTTTCTAAAGCCCTCAGAAAATAAAAATGACATCATGAGTAATTCTGAAAATTTCTAGATGTTTCTTCAGTTGCCTGGCAGGAGTGTCCCATCCTGTCCCTTCTTTCTCTCACAACATCTTTGCAGCAGGGACAGCTTCCCTCTGGACACCAAAGGTTTGGTACAACTCTGTTTGCCATGATTACAATGATTTGGTAAAGGAGAGTGCTGGTAGTTTCAGAAAGCATGTAGAAAGAGTATGGCTTTTCTGGATGGTGTAGGCTGCAGATGGCAAATGGGAAGGATGATGGGTCCAAGTGAAGAAATCTGTGGGATACCATGAGTCATTGGGGTGGGGAAAGCAAGAAAAGGGCAGAGGGTTATCAGCAGAGAAAAGCCAGAGCTGGGAGCTGCAAGAAGAGGTGATGAGGGAGGTCACAAACTATAATGGTAATGGAGTTCCTGGTAGTGAGTATGAGTGAGGAACTCAAGAAGGACCTTATGAGATGGAGTGACCAGTCCATACAGTCGCAAATTGAACAGAAAATGCATTTGGGTAGAAGCAGCTTCACATGTAAATTCTGGTTTCTGTGCTCACCGCTGTTACTCAGGAGGAAACCTTGTAGACACTTTCTTGAAAATATCATATCACTGCTCAGTAACAGCCAAAGAGCAAATAAATTACTGTGATTACTAGGAAAGGAAAAGCTAATAAAGTATCAAACATCACCGTGTCACTGTATAAATCCATCTTGTACCCACATCTTGAATACTCTGTGCAGTTCTAGGTTCTCAAGAGGAACAGAGGAGAGCTGAAAAAGGTTCAAAGAGTACAGGATCAGTAAAGGTGTGACAGAACTTCTGTACAAGGATCAGTGCAGGAGAGAGGGGCTTCTCAAGCTGGAAAAGAGATGGGGTACATGGAAATCTGTGAAATCATTAGTAACACAAAGAGAGTGGATAGGGATCAAGTGTTGATTGTGTCTCCAGGACAATGACAGGCCAGCTAATCAAGCTGATAGGAGTCAAGTTCAAAGGAAACACAAGGAAGAAGTTCGTTATGCAGCAGGCAGTGGATCTGCCAAGAATGTCCTTTCCAAAACATGCTGCGATTGCAAGGAGTTGACATGCTCTCCCAGGTATTTGGATGGGTCCATGCCACAGGCAAACCACAGCAGTTTTGGGAAATCCTCTGAGCTGAAGATAGCTGGAAGCTGTGGTAATAATGGAGAAATAATCAATATGTTAGTCTGTTCTTTATTTTTCTTAGGAGTCTGCTTACGGCCACTGCTGGAGGCAGAGTAGATGGATGGGTTAGATGGTCTAAAGCAGCACTGCTGTTCTTACCTGGAGTCAAAAATAGATAAGATAGGACTCAAGTAAAGACTGGAATCCCAAAGGGAGCAAAGGTGGCAGCAAGCAGCAAAGCAGGAGGTAAGTGAGGGTTTTGGGTGAAACTGGCACAGTTAAACCACAGTCCAAAGGTGTAGATAAAGACGCAGAAGAAAAAGCTGCTGTTTCAACTCCATCGATGCTCAGGCTGAGCCCAGACATGTCCTGCTGTAATCAGGAGCAAAGCTTCCACTGACTTCAGCAGCTCAAGCCCTAGAGACATAAAGGCAAGCAGGGAAGTGGGGAGTTTCAGGGTCCAAGAATATCTCCAAGATATCAGGAGACACAGCACAGGTGAGTCTGTGCAGGCAGAATTTGCAGTTTATCTGTGTTTCTTAACTATGTGCCAGAATGGTTTGAGTCCTGATCGGATCCGAGTAAATTTGGAATGTAAAGATATTCCTTTGCAGATCCTGCGTAATCCTAAATAATAACTACTCTGTAGGTATTGCCCCCAGCACAGTTACTTTTACAATCTTTTTTAATAGGCTCTTTGAAATGAGCAGAGTTGCCTCTACTTCACTCCAAATGTGACATAATCCAATAATGAGAAATCAGAGTTGTGGCCCTAAGGCAAGTGCAAAGCCCCCCAAAAGGCCCATAGTTTCAGATTCCCTTAAGGGTATCTGAGCTTAAGAAATATGGCCTCCAAGTGTTCCTTTTAAATGGAAGGAACCACCATTCATTAGTTGCTCGAAGCACTGATTATTGCATCAATCAGCAAAATAAATACATTTTTTCCCAGAACTGAAGAGTGATTCACATTCCAGTGGACATTCCTAAATATCATGATTCTCTCTCATACCAACAACAACCATTTCGGGTAATGACCTTGAAATGAGCCTTTCCTGTTCTGTGGTTGTGTTTTTCTGTAGGACTGATCTTTGTTTGGATTACAGCTCCCACATGCAGTTTCTCAATGGCTGCTCACATTATGGTCGGTGTTTCGAGAGGAGACTCTTTTATTCTTTCAGCTGAAGTAGGCTGCTTTTCTTGGAGTGCTGAAAACAAAATCATTTTAAGAAGCTGATCTGATTAACTGGGTTAAGCTAGAAATGTGCCAAATTGCTCTGCAGACATGGCATCGCTGCTGACCTGAACCGAGACTGGAAATCGTTCCAGGCTGTGACGTGCCATGTCTGTTCATGTCAGCTGTGCACTGGGAAATGCACAAAGGAAGCAGCTTGCTGAAAAATGTCCTTCAGCCTAGGGGTCGAAAAGATTCCTGTAAAATGTATTGCCTGGGAGGAAATCATGCTCTCGCACCCAGGGAAAAGTAATGAAATTTCTCACACTATCCATTAGGATTTACCAGTTTTCTTCCAGTGTAGCTAGGAGAGCATTCACAGACACACAGCATTCCTATAAAAAGATTTACAGACATTTGCCCCATTCAGCCCACCATGTCCTGTTATTCAGCCTGATGCCATGAGGCCTCAGCAACTGAGGTTGTTTCTTCTTTTCACTATTAAGATAAACAAACCAACCAACCAACAGCCCCCTCACAAAAAAATCCCCAACCAAACACAAAACTGACCCAACCAAAAAAAAAAAAAAAAAAAAAAAGTCCCAAAATACCCCGTTTTGCAGTAATTTGGCTCTGACACTGCAGTTTGACATCTCTGTGTTTACCTTTGTGTCATGTTTGGTCTGTGTGCTGCTCAGATACTGGCTTTGCAAAGCTGGACATCTCTGCAGGGACCACACACTGATGCACACTATTCAAGGATGCATTTTGGGAGCAGGAGGTTGCAGTGGGTCTCACCCAGCTTTTCGGTGTCCATCCTCCTGTTTGTCTTCTCTATCACATCTGCTTCTCTTGAACACATCCATTGAGGAGGGGACGCTGGCACCCAAAGACAGATGTTCGGAAGAAGAGCAGACATGCCCCAGTGCAAAGCCTCATGGCAGCTGAGGATAGTGCCTAACAGAGCTTTTGTTAGCAGTTAGGAAAGAGAAGCTTCAGAGCTCACTCAGGCTGTAGTCTGATAAGCACTTCCTTTGAAAGGAGTCCCTCCCATCTGTGCTTTCAGTCCATTTTGTGCTGTCTTCAGGTCATGTCATCACAAGCCAACACGCAGCTGCACCATGAACTGGCCTGGGAAGCTGATCTGGCTGAAAACTCACCCATTTGAAAGGGAAGAAAAAGAGAAAAGGGGAAAAAAAGCCATTTTCCAGCCAGCTTAGTTCTCTGATCTCATTTACCGCACAGCAGCCCTAACAGCTGTACCAGTACCTCCTTCTGCAGCTGTGCTGGCTGCTGCCAACTCTTCCTCAAGCAGAAACCCAAGCTTTGCCCCACGGACATGCTCCATAGCAGGAACTGGGTTTTCTCATTTAATTTCCACTACTCAGGCAATTCTAGCTTGTGTAGACAGATGCATGGATGCCCAACGTGTCATTTGAGGAGGTCTTGTTAGAAAGCTCATATGGGGGAGGGTCTGCCAGTGCTCTCTCTTTGTAAAGACAAAGGTAGTAGGAGAAATGTTTTTCTGTGTGCTTCTTGCTTCCCTTCTTTCTCTCATCCCCCCCTTGGGGAATTTAAGTAAATAGCTTTTATAGACAAAGCCTTTTGGTATTTTCCCCCCTCTTTCCCCATTCCTGATAAGCAGCGGATGGAAGCAGCATTCTTCCCTGCCTTAGACCTCCGGTCCCATAGAAATTGTTTGACACTAAATTACTTCCCTTTTAGCACAAATTACTGGGTGGAAACAAGAAGCTGGTAACATGTGACCCGCTTGCCACACACTACAGCACTGTCTGTTAATAGATGTGACCTTTGTGACTAATACAGTGCTGGGAGGTGCTGGGAGGGTGTGTTGAATCCCTCCCTCCAGCAGAGTTCTCATCATCATCATCTCATCACCCATCCAAATGAGGAATGTGCAGTGCCAAAGACTGGCAATTCCTGCAAAACACACAGAATGCTGGACTGGGCCCGGAAATCAGCCAGATGGTGAGGGACTGATGCCAGGAGGTGACAGCAGAGGCCAGCCCCGTGCTGCAGCATCCTCACAGCTTGGTCCCCACTCGCTGTGTGTTCAGCCTCCACCTGCAGCGCACATCCCATGGCTGCATGGTGCAGGGCTAATGGCTGCAGTCACTCCATCCCAGTGCTCTGAAAGAGTCTCTTCCCACCCTCTGCCCTCTCCCCACAGATCAGGTCTGGGTTCATACACAGACTGGATGGTTTTCTGTTTATAAAGCACTTGTGGGTGCAAAGGGCCTTGCAACATTTGAAGTGGCAACTCCTGGTGAAGAAAAAGCATCATTGAAATCACTGTGCAGCTGGAAGCATTACTTACACATCTTCAGCATGTGTGATTCTTTAACATACCTTGTTGCTTGACACAGCAGGGCACAGGGAGCCCCTTCACCACTCATAGCCCTCAAACCACCAACTACCCACCAAACATACTTACCCATAACATTCCATAGTGACAGTACTCCCTCTTGGCCCTTGCCCAACGTCCTTTCTTCCCCTGTCACTTCTCAAGCAATACTCTTCCTCCTCAACCCTTGTCCAAGCCCCAGTCCTTGCCATGCCCTTCCTTCCCCCATTCCCAGGGCTCCTCCCTGCCTATCCCCTCCACTCCCCAAGGAGCCACATCCTGTAACATCAAGACATGACACACCTTGAGATGTGGACGGAGGGGGCATCCCTCCAGACTCACCCCATGTCCATCCTTTGTGCATCCTCATGTTTATGTGCCGGTTGCAGCTGCGTGGCTGTGCCCCCATTCCCTGTACAGCGTTTCTCTTTCCAGTGGCTGTGGGCCAGCACCAGGCCTATGATGCAGTCACAGAGCCCACTTTAAGGAATGGGATCCCTATAGACAGAAGGAACATTTACAATCTCATAAATATGGAAAATCAGCAGACAATGGAAACATTTATCTCATGTACCAAAGTGCAAGGTCAGTCAGTCAGTGTTGCATCCCCACCAGGGAAATTTGCAGGAAACTACCAAGCTGTAAATGCCAGATCTGGAGCATATGCTGGGATCCGCATGTACAACAGGCAGAGGATACACCAGCAAGAAGGAAACAGGGAGACAGAGCTGTACCCTTAGTCCTGAACTTCCAGGTAACTCTAACAAAACAAGCCTGGGGACAGTGGGGGAAATCCCCATGGGGCTGGTGTGCTGGTGAATGCTTCCTGCTGCAGTGCGCAGGACCAGTACACCACCAGCCGTGCCGAGCACAAGGGCAAAACAGGCCCTAGAATCATTTTGCCAAGAGCCATAAAGTTCAGTGGGGATGGACCCCACCATCCACAGCGCAAGGAAATGAGTTGTCCTGTTTCTGTTTGCTCACCTGTCCGTCCTTCATTTCATTCACTTACAGTGAATTCGCTGCTTCTCACCGATGTGTGGTTGTTTTACTGCAAATTTCCTCCTTCCTTACTCAGCTTTGCAGATATTGCCCCTTTGCAAGAACTGTCATTTAATTAAAGAAGGAAAGACCTATGGAAAGCTATAGGTGGAAAGCATGCAAACTTCCACACTGCCGGTCGGAAAAGTTGGAGGATCAATATCAAAATCTAAGAAATAAAGATTTTGTCTGAAGATCAGCTTTGAACTCCTTTCCCACATGCATGAGAGAGGCAGCTTCCTGAAGGAACTGGCTTTTGCTCTTGCAGCTATGGCACCCTGGGATTTCCTCTGTGCGTGCACTGCAGGCTCAGCTGGGTTCCCTGCCCTTTCCTCCTTAATCCTGTCCCTGTGCCATCACTTCAGCTCTGCTAGCACAGCTTTAAAGCAAACCTGCTCAGATGGGTGATCTGGCCAAAAAATGACCTCCCTTTTTTTGGGAAACAAACCAAAACCAAACCAAAAACCAAACAGAAGAAACCCAAACCGAAATCCAAACCAATGTTTTGCTGAATTACTTCCCCAGGAGTCTAATCCTTTCATCAGATTCACCACATAGAGAGCACCAGCACCAGGGCAAGATGCAGGAGCAGCCAAGAGTGATGAAGAGGTGGTGACAGTGGCCACGCTGCTGCTTTTCTCAGCATTGATGATGAACGTGAAGCCACAGGCTCACTCTTTCCCTTGCCACATACCTGATAATGTGGCACATCCAGCCCTCTCCAAAGCCTGGTTAGTCAAATTAATTTCTTTGTGCCCTGCCCCCTCCACACATTCTGTCCTGTCCTCCAGCAATTAATTATGGACAAATATGACCTACATAAAAGCTCCTCCTTCATTTGCCCTGTGGCACTGCCTGAGATCCTACTCCCTCCCCTGTCCCCTGGGGAATAGAGGCTCCCCCCACCTCACCAACCACATATGGGGATGCTGGCTGAGACTCCCCCCTGCTCCCACACATAGACTGAAAGAAGCAGTGGGGTGAGTTGAGACACCCTGGCTTTGCAGGTGGGAAAGGCTGCGAGCTGCTTTCTGCCTACTCCCTCTCCATTCATCTCCAGTGTCCCGCTTTGGACACCATCCCTGAACTCAACCCCAGAGGATGGAAAACAGAAGCAGCAGGCATGGGTAGGAGTTTTCCTCCAGGCAGGGCTGCCTCTGCAAGAGATGTGGCACTGGCTCTGGGATGAGCCCAGCAGGAGCTGGGCTGCACTAGAAACATGACTGAGAACTTCATCTGCCTCTGAACTTCATCTACCTCTATTTCTAAACAAAATCTTGATCTCTTGAGAGTCACGGGAGTTGTGCTGATGCCTCCAGCAAGGGCTCACTTCAGCCATCTCTGCAAAACGATCTTGTGACACACCTTTGGGTATATTGATGCACACCACAGCTTTAGGCCATGAATCTACAAACTGTCTGGAAATGCAGTTTTTAGTCGAAAATTAAGACTTCAGCTCTTATTCGCCAAATAATCCTGTGCATGGCTTATGGTTTACAAGTAAATACTCCAGGGAATAGAAAGTCAGGTCCTGAACATTTTCCTGAACCACAAAACCACATGTGCCTCATGGAAAAAATGCCTTATGCTCTGGCACTGCAAAGACCTTGCTTTTCCTCCTCCTGCCATTGTGCACTTTCTGAGATGTGCAGCACTGGGGGTGCCACAGGGTCCTTCCTACAGCAGGAGCTGGACAAGGCTCTGGGCTCAGCAGGAGAAATCAGGGACTCTATGTCTTGGTTGCTACCTGAAAGGCTTAAGGGAAAGACTATATTGCTCAGCCTAGCACAGGAGATGAACTAAAGGATGAACATAGTGCCGCTACTGTTAACATTAAGTGTTTCATCAGCTTCATCAGAGTGTAGTCTGAGGAACAGAGATGAAGCATCATGGAGTTCTCGTCCCAAAATAAACACTGCCAGGGCTCAAAACAAACTTAGGGGAAAAAAAATGTAAGTGTTGTCTGCCAGGAATAAATTTGGAAAAAGAGCTATTAAAATATTTGCTGTATGCAAAGATCTTTGCCATCCATGAGCCTTCAGCATCATTTTTGAGATTTTTGTTTTAAGTACTGAAGGATCACAAAAAATTCTAGTTGGAATGGTCTCTTTTTATTATCTTCATCTGGCTACATGGGAGCATGGTAAAACTGGATGTTGTCCTTGGGGCTGAGCTCTTCCTTGTACTGCCAGCAGTAATTCTCATTATTTGGACATGCTGTAATGTGCTTTGCAGCACACTCAAAGCCAGGGATTAGCCTGGGGGCAACAAGAGAATTCTCTTGAAACATTACATGATTTTACTATGAAGAGTCTGAAGAGTGAGGTTGAAGAAGCAGACTATGCTGATGTTTTCACTTTATTATCAGATGTCCAAATAGAATTAATCAAGGAATAAATCTGTCAGAAATATCCTTGTTATGATGTGAAATTTGTTTCTGTAAGTCCATTCATGAATCTTTTGTGTCAGGTTACTTAAATACACTGCAAAACATTTCAGAGTCTATTCTCAACAGTGTTCAAAAGGATAGACTGGAGTGTTCCATATTGCGCAAGAATGTGTGACCAGTGGGAGCTACGTAAAAGCTCCTAAAACAGTGTTCCTGCAGGATGGATCCTCAGATCCCACCTTTGTTCAGCACTATACCAGGCTCAGGGGTAGGGATCAACCCACACAGTATCCCTTCTCCATATTCCTCGCTATCACTGCTGGACCTACATCCACATTTTCACCCGCTTCTAATGAAGGGTATAAGTGAACTCTGCTGCAACTGACATAGCACACTCACCAGGACATGTGTCCAGTCAATTGCTCAGAATACCTGTGGATGGCTGTGGTGTCAGGGGGGTGATGTTATCCAGATTAGATGCAGCTGAGAGATAGGTATCTTCCAAATATCCATCCTGACAAAAAGAGACAAACTGGATCTCTGCCGAGGGGCACTGGGGCAGGACCCGGGAACAGCTGCACCCACCCTTCTCACAGTCTTCATGTCAGCCAAAAATCCAAGAGTAAGTTGGTACAATGTTTTGCCCTTTATACAAAGAGTAATTTAAAGATGTAAAGCTACAGTGTCATAGCTCTGATAACTGTGTAATTGATCCTCCTGGAGGTGGGTGGCAGGGGCTGCGTCGGGCTTGCACTGGGCTGTCCCAGGCATGACCTACATATGAAGGATGTAGCAGTCTCTGTCTCCCAACTTCCCTGAACATTGGGGTGATGCTTTCAGCTTATTCAGCATATTTTGTCAATCTTGGAGGTAGGAAGTGCTGAGAGACAAACCCACAGGCACAGCTGGCATATGCAGCAGCCAACTAATATTTTCATCTCGCCATTCACGTTAAGGAACAGCCCATAGGAGTGTACAGGGTGTCTCACACTTGGCTTTCTGCTGTCTCTGCAAGAATGCTTTTGCCAGTTCTCCAGATTTTATCACAGTTTCACAGTATTTTCTCTTTCCCTTAAATCCAGTTCACAGAGTCAAGTGGTGAATATAAACTTCATAATAAAGTTCTCTATCAAAAGTTTCAAAGGTATGCTCCCAGTTTAAACAGTTCTAAAAGGTTAACAATATCTTGGAAGACATTTTCAGTGTTCAACAATTGTGATAGAAAATAGTGGATTTGAAGAGATCTTCAATTTGTTTGTAAATGTGATGTCAAAAGCTATGAGACATCTTCAACAAACCACTCGGCTTCATCGTTAATTAAGAAATAACATTTATACACGCATTTGAAAGTGTCAAGAAATTACAGGAGCACTTCCACTTTCATTTTAAACGTTAAATTTGAGAGTCTCCCAGCTGAGGAGAAAAGATGAACCCTGGAGGCTCAGGAAACAGAGCACAAACACACTCACACTGGCTGTGATTTATCTCATTCTTTTGAAATCTCTGCCGTGAGTTTGGTATTAGATGTATTTTTGGAGCCAGATTGGCTCTGAGGACTGGTTTGGATATCATAGAATCATAGAATAGTTAGGGTTGGAAAGGACCTTAAGATCATCAAGTTCCAACTTGAGGAACTCCTGCTATGAGGTCTCCACGCAGCCTTCTCTTCTCCAGGCTGAACAGCCCCAACTTCCTCAGCCCATCTTCATACGGGAGGTGCTCCAGTCCCCTGATCATCCTCGTGGCCCTCCTCTGGACTTGTTCCAACAGTTCCATGTCCTTTTTATGTTGAGGACACCAGAACTGCACACAATACTCCAAGTGAGGTCTCACAAGAGCAGAGTAGAGGGGCAGGATCACCTCCTTCGACCTGCTGGTCACGCTCCTTTTGATGCAGCCCAGGATATGGTTGGCTTTCTGGGCTGCGAGTGCACACTTGAAGCTGGCTCATGTTCATTTCATAGAGAAGCAGGGAGTCTATTGCTGACCACTACATTATTTCATCAGGCAATTCAATAGTGTGCATGAAGGACATCCAGTTTACACTTTTTCTTTCTTCTTCCTTTTTTCAAGTAGAACAGGATTTCTTCAAGACACAGATGTGGTGTTTCAGTGTACACATGGTTGGGAAGGGCTCCAAAACCAGTCTGCCAGCAGCACATATCTTGTTCAGCACTGACTCCCTCCCCATGTGTTCAGGGTGGATCATTTAATCTGTGAGTCCTAGCACAGCTCTAGGGCTCCCTTTCCCAGGCAGCAAGCTGCTCAGGTGGCTCAGGATCCTGTGCTGTTACAGCCTCAGTCCTTTCAGGTGCTTCCAATAACAGGTCCGGGTGTTATCACTTTGTGATCATCACATCAGAGAGCCTCCCACATTTACACAATATCAGGAATATATTTCATATTCATTAGGCAATAACTGATGGTGCTTCCCTTATCAAAATCCACATTTCTCTTTTAAGAGCTAATTCCTTCCCACATTCCTTCCCTCCAGCTCTGATTTTCAAGCTTAGCCTTGCATAGCAATGTGTGCTCCGCCTTTCCATATGTGCAAAAATACAAATTCGACAATCGCTCATACAACAACTCCATCACAAATCTGTGCAGATGAGATTGCCACCAGCAGCCTCACAGCAAACACGGCTTACTGGAGATCCCCCAAGACAGCCAGTCCCCTCAAACCAAAGTACTGTGGAGAAGGAGCCTGACTCTGCTGATGTTCAGCTGGAGCATGCTGCACACAGTAACTTGATTCAAATCCATGAATACACTAACTGTGTCTGTGTAATTTGGAAAGCTGGGAACAGCCTTTCTATGTAGGCTGGAGCTGGAAACAGGGACATACCCACCTCCATCAATGGTTCTTTCTCTTTTGCACACACACTCTTTTATCTAGCCCATCTCTCTTCTTCCTTGATTTTAGGAACTTGAGTATTCAGCCCTGTGGCTCTGGTCCCCGAGCATGCAGCCTGGTTTTGGTTACTCTGAAGTTCGGGGCTATGTGAATTTGGGAATCCAGATCAGTATCTGGCTAGAAACACTCCTGATAGGAACCTATAGTAGGATCCTCTGATCTCGCTTCTGGAATAAATAATTGCTCTGCAGGCTGGTAATTCTTTTCCAGGTGTTATGCTCCAATCATTGAAAAGTCCTCCAGAGAGCACCTCATATGACATACAACTCCACGAAATGGTGCAGGGTGAGCAGCCAAAATTTCAACTTCACACCTCACACACAACCAACAAGGTCGCATCCACCTTCAACCAACACGAGGGAGAAATTTGGATGGTGGTCCATAAGGGCAAGGTTATGGCTTAACATATGTAACAGGGAAGTAGGGAGGGCAGCTCAAGGACTGCTGGGTGCTGACCTTCTGGTTTGCTCCATGTTATTGCTCCACCCAGTTGATAAGGATCATATGCTCTCAATTAAGCAATGTGCTTTGGGTTTTCTTAGTTCTAGGGGCAAAGTCTGGGACAACAGCACAGGAAACTGCTCAAGGGTTTAGGCAGAACTTGTGCCTGTATCTAACAGAGCAATCTAGCACACAACAGCTCCAGGCCATCCAGCTCTGAAGGCTTCATAAATCTCAGCAGCTACTTCCTGGACCATTTTCCTACCTGCCAGCACTGCTGAGCTCAGCAGAGACTGCCACCACCTGCAGTTATGGGGTGTCCACCCAGACATCACGTGTCTGCAAGGTCAAACACTGAAGTAATCCTGGGCTACTGGTATGAGTGCTGTGAGGAACTGTATGTGGTTAAGAGAGAGCATGTGTGCAGAGAGGGCAAATGTGCTTCTTTTAGGTATTTCCAAACTTTGCAGTATTTCACTTTCATAACAAAGTGCCTGTGACACTGTTTCTAACCTGTACCTATTTTCTTAAGTTTTAAAAGAAAAAACGCTCCCTGAAGTCCCATAAATATCACCGTACAGTTGGTGTCAGGCTGTAAAGGACAGCTCTTACTGCCCACATGGGCCATGCTGAATGCTCTACAGCCTGCCTGTGCCAGGCTTTTTCTCACTTGGTATCTCAGGGGTACAAATATTTTTACTTGTGTTTACCAAGCCATCGCTTTAGACTTGGCTCCTTCTAGCTCTGTCCTCTCATCTGTCCCTTCTATGCCACCCACTGCTTTTCCCAGCTTTCTCCTCATCTAAGCAACTCTATGTGTCTAAAATAAATCTCCAAACATCTAGGGTTTTACCTAGACAAAATGTTTTAAAATACGCATTTGTGACTGTTTTGATTAAATCCTGTCCATCAGTATAAGTTAAACAAAGTGATACTTACCCAACTGCTGTTATGTTGGATTTGCTCCAATTAAACCCGTATCATCATTTGCTCCTTTACCCTTAACCTTGCAATGTAACCTTATCACAGGTAACAACTGAAGCCAGCTGTGGCACTGGAAAGCTATTAACTCCCAGCCTTGAACTTCCAGACTTCGTATTTGACACCTGTCTACATTCACAAGCCACACCCAAACGCAATTTTCTCCACTCTCCACACCAGTTCAGCTTCTAAAAGGATTTAATAACACCCCAGTGTGCACAGTTGTAAACCAAGTTCAAAATGCTTGGTATTGACTCTGCTTTATATGAGAAAGTATGAACCAAAGTCAGCATGTTTCCTCATGAGCAAATTTTGCTGATGTAATGCAATCAGTGTAGCTACCGAGTTTGTGAAAGGGGTTGCACTTCTGTGGAGCCGTATTCATGCTGGAGGGGAAGAAACATCAGATGTGAGGGGAAGAAACATCAGATGCGAGGGGAAGAAACATCAGACGTCAGGGAAAGATCAGTTACTGGTCAAATGCAAGCAACCCCCAGCTGTGACTATGTTCCAGCCTGGCTGGCAGCTGCTCAGGTGCTTCACCCTTAAGTTTCTTCATGGGAAGGTGGCTTGTATATATTGAGCCATGACTCAGCTGAAACCTCCTAAACCCATGGCAGTGAAGCAACACATCCCTGGGCAACTCAGGCAGGCTTTAGGTGGTTTTTCCAGCAGCCGCCAGGCCGCTTCATTTCACTTACACATTGCTTTTGTGTCCTGCTGCCAATGTATACAGCAGACCAAACTGATGTGCTTGGAGAAATCTGGTCCTCCTCCGGGAGATGGAACACTTTCAGAGACCCAACTGCAGCATCATACATCCAGGCTTCTGTCTTGCTCCTGTTAGTCTTGGTGCTCCTCATAGATTAAAAGCAGGATGCCATACACATGAAGAAAATCCATGGGCAGCCTCTGGGTGCACATTCTTGCTCCTCACTAGAGCTGCTGCTTCTTAGGTTCACTGCCCATCTGCACATTAGCATTTCAGCTAGTTTTGATTGTTCTTCCCTGTGAAGTTTCATCACTTTGTTTAATTGCAAAAGTCAGCCACTATATTCAAGAGATGAATTACCCTATTGCTGCAGGAAAGTTTGACATTTAGTAGCTTAGAAAATATTTATGACTGAAGCAGTTGTTATGTGAAAATACAACATTCGTTTGTGGAAATTCCCCATTGGAGAAAAGAAAAATTAATGACACACGGAAGGTACTAAAGCCCGACCAAAATAACATTTCAACTGCTCTTTAAAATGGTAAAATGTCCACAAATGATGAAAAACAGTACGGAAAGTTGACCAGTTTAGTCCCGGAGCAGTGCAACCATTTTAAGACAGATTTACAGTGCACTGAAAATCTGATTATATAAACTATCATAAATAGATTCAGTGTGTTAGAAGCCAACACTAAATCTTCAGCTGTTTACTGGGAAAAAAATAAAAATGCAGTAGGGAACCATACATCAAAACGGAGATTGATTTCAGAAAGCTGAGTGTAAATGAAACATGCTGACATAATGGGTAAGCAGAAAGAAAGAAAGCATAAAATTAACAATCGTCAGCTCTTGCTTCAGGATTACAACTATAAACTAGAGAATGACATTAATTGTAACGCTAGTCCTTGAGATGAACTGCAAAAGTTTTAATAGAGCTTGTCAAAACTTCCCAGGTTCCTGGTTCAAAATCTGGGCTGCAATTATGCGTGGTCATTACAACTCATGGAGACAACCCTAAAAAATCCCACGCACAAGCTCCTGCCTTTTCTGTCCAGAGGGGTCCCTGCAGGGCATGATTTCAGGGGCCAGACAGATATGGGGGCTTTGTGTGTTGCTGGGCTCCCATCCAACACAGTGTTTCTCATACACAGCCTCAGCCAGCCAAAACATTTTGTGAGTCTTAACACATCGTAAAGCATTCTTTTGATGCTATTAGAAAGTGTGCCATTATCATCAAGAGCTGCAGCTCTTGGTGAAGTGTAGTGGAGCTGGGAGTGGGGAGGAGGGCATCCCAAGCCCTGGGCACTAGCCAGAGCTGGGAGGTTTTGTTATCGTCAGGTGGAAGACTCCAGTTCATTGATATCTTCTTCCATGGAACTGTGTCAAAAAGTGAGGAAGGCAAGAAATAAGGTTTCATTTCAGAGCATGAAGGTGGATAAGAAAGACGAGAAGGCTGGGTTATGGAATGTCTTGTTCTAAAATGGGGCTTTTAATGGCCAAGGAGGAAGCCTACGTAAAATGTACTTATAAAATGGCACTCAAAAAATTCATTACAATTAACTAAGATGTAAGAGCAGTTATGCACAATGCCCTTCTGACACTGCCTTGCTCAAACCCAACACAGCCACCAACTAGTGTGGGATTGCGCATTTCAGAAGTGAGGTTCACTCAGTGTTAATCTGGCTGTTCTGCTTAGCATGGCAATGTCCACCACGGTCAGGGTGGTCCATTCCAGAAATTACATCAGGAGAGGTTTTCTGGGTGTTCCTCAGTGAATATACCTGTTATTGGGCTTGGTCCATGGCTTCACAGCAGAGTTGTTGTAGGACTTTTATTCTCTCTTTATAATCTAACTATCTAGACTGCACTTTTAAAACTGTATTTAAAATGTCTTAATACTTCTTTAAATCTATTTTCATTGAAATTCATTATAATCCTGAAAGGGCTTATACGTGATTCAATAAAAATTTGTTGTTAAAATGTTATTGATTTTTTTTGGTACTGCTAGGCCCTTCTTTTTCTCTGTCTTCCTTCCCAGAAGGAGTGTTTAGCAAAAGTGCTTAACACTATAGTTGTACTTAAAAAGTAGCTAATGGCATTACAGTTAGGATTACATATGTTCTTTTTTACTGGATGCATAAATCGAAATAAATAAGTTTAAAAGCCCCTAGAAAACCATTCAAAGGAACATTTCAAATCCTGAAAAGAACATATTATGCTGCTTCTTTTGAGACTAGGTCTGTTAATCCATAGGTTGGTAATCAATAGTTATGGTGGGCAACCAGCTCAGCACATGGTCTCCGAGACTGTCTGCAGTGCCAGCCTGCTGTGCCAAAGAGGAAAACACAGCAAAGCAAGAAGTCAAATCAGACTCCATTCAGTTTAACGGGACAGTTTCAAAAGGTCCTGCCACCACCCTGAGCTATTTCCTGCTACCACAGGGAGCAGCAGCCCCTGCCATCTGAAGAATGGGTATCTCACATCCAGGCTTTTGTGTCCTTGGTGCTCCTTGGATTTTCCCATAATAGGAACCACCTCAGCACTGGCACAGCTCTATCAGTCCAGTTCCTCCAGAAAGCCTTTCCAAGGTGACCTGAGGCTGAAGGGTGTCCAGTTTATTCTGACACAAGTATAAATTTTGATCTTGTATCACTTAGACTAGAAGCTTGGGTTGATTTGGGGGAGGAGGGAAAGGTGGTCAGAGCATTTTATCTCTACCAAAATAAGTATTACAGGCATGAAAGAACCTCTTTTGTCCTGTATTTGTCAGGCAATACCTTCCCATACCAATTAATCTAGTGGATCTGCTCAAGTACCATCTATGCAGCAAAAATACAACAAAAGGAAGAACAGTAATTCAGGTAGAGAGGGGAGGGAGACTACATCTGAATGACAGGGCAGGTTATTTTGTCAGATCTCTCAATGCATGTGCACTTGTTTCTGACTCACCTGGACAGGATTCATCACCCATCACTGCAAGTTATCCCCAGTTAAGCCATCGATGCCGGAGCACATTGTGCAGGCTGTCTCTGGAGTCATCAGGATAACAGGCACCTTTATAATGTGACTCACCTTGTGCTAATGCTGATATTTAACATAGTCAAGATGAATCGGGCCCTATTTCCTTCCCTTCACTGACTAAAAGGTAGCCTAGAGCAACCAGCTCTGACAGAGATGTCTGCACTATTGGCATCTTCAGTAGGGTGAAGTCCTGTACTGAGTCATTTAATATGACTTAAAACGTGATCATGGCATTGATTGTCTCAGATTTTTCTATTCATACAGAGCAAAATTCGAACAGGAAAGGAACAAGAAGGAACTTGTGTGAAGGAGCTGGTGTGACATGGTACTCCAGAGGTGAGTCACTCCGATAGCTGGGAGATGGGTGGATGGATAACTCATGACACTGTCGGCACACAGACACATTAGCCGCAGTGACAAAGTCATGAAACCTCTGTTTCTGCTGTAGGTGAAAAATTACAGTAAGAGAAAATCTGAGTCAATTCTGTAATTCAGCCTCCCTTCAGGTATGTGACACATAAGGTGTTAATCAGTTAAAGGACTGGGAAATAGTGAAGTGATCACTGTTCAGCTGTCCTGGATTCAGCAGTAGCAGTCATTTTTTTCTCCTTCTTAGTAGCTGGTGCAGTGCTGTGTTTTTTACTTTCAGCCTGGGAACAGCACTGATAACACCGATGTTTTTAGTTACTGCTCAAATGCTTAGTCTGACCAAGGACTTTGTGAGCCTCATGCTCTGCCAGGGAGGAGGGGAAGCCAGGAGGAAGCAGAGACAGGACACCTGACCCAAACTAGCCAAAGAGGTATTCCATACCACAGCACATCATGCCCAGGATGTAACTGGGGGTAGTTACCCAGAAGGGCTAGTTCACTGCCAGGGTCAGGCTGGGTATCGGTTGGCAGGTGGTGAGTGGTTGTATTATCTTCCCTTGTTATTTCCCTTATAATTATTATTATTATTGGTGGTAGCAGCAGTGGTTTTGTGTTATATTTTAGTTACTGGACTGTTCTTATCTCAGCCCGTGGGAGTTAAATTCTTTCGATTCTCCTCCCCATCCCTCCAGAAGTGGGGGAAGGAAAGGGAGGGAGTGAGAGAGCGACCGCATGATTTATGGCTGAGCTTAAACCATGACATCAGTATAGATGGATCAGAAAATTCAGGTTTCTGGATGCTGCATGTAGAGAATATGTGGTTTGAAAAGTGTATTGGGCAGCGCATTAGTGCTTGATCATCCACACTGGTTTTTGCAGGAAGACAAGCATGTCTGTTATTACCTCCCTATCATTTTAAAGTGAATTATTCCAGGCAGTGTCTGGAGTTGCAGATTTTCTTCTTCTAAATAGATATCAAAATATCACAGGGTATTTCAGTGCACATTTACAATACCTGCACATACTTGCTCAGCCAGGTACCTTTTAATCAGTGTACAAGTGGAATACAGTTGCAATAGAGGAACTCTAATGTCTGTGTAAATCTAGTTCAGAATTAACCTGCTACTGAAAGATGCCTTAAGGAGGGTATTCAATTTTATTTCTTATTATGGTGTAATTAGTGAAAAATGCAGGATTTTTAGATACCTTACACATTTCTGTCTCACATACTGTTGTGATTCGGGTAAAACCCTTTTGATGCTTGGAGTAATATCTGACATTCACTTGGTCAAGAAGGAGGAGAAGTTACATGACCCTTTATTTGGGAAAAGCTCATTGGAAAAGGCTACCACTGAAGCATGGACCTTGTGTCAGTGCCAGGCAGGAGTTGTGTCATCAAGCCACCACATTTCCTAGAACAGAGCTGTGATAAGGACTACCCCACCACTGGAGCTGGCAACATTATCCATGTCCTTGGGAAATGCTGGAAAACACCAGTAAACAGGAGCA
Organism: Pezoporus wallicus; assembly: GCF_028554395.1. Lineage (NCBI taxonomy): Eukaryota > Metazoa > Chordata > Aves > Psittaciformes > Psittacidae > Pezoporus > Pezoporus wallicus. The sequence goes on from NW_026640165.1 coordinate 1,647,595, forward strand.
GGAAAAGCCACAGACACAGGCAGGGCTTGAACAAGGCATAGAAAATATAAGCTTGTCTCAGTATGACTTACTTTTGGCCAACCCCTGTGGGCTGCTACTGCACATTCGAGTTTCTTCTCCCCAGCACAGTCCAACACTCAATTTTTTAATCAGCCTTTTAATGACTTTGATCTGACCCATAACAGTTCTTCTTTCCCTTTCTCTTTATGTTTAAATCTTTTCCAGTCTTCTGCAACTTTGCAAATCCTCCAAGGTACCAGCAGCTCCTTGATGGAACCTCAGGAGGGCTGAGATGCTCAGGATACAGGCAACCATGCAGGTCCGTAAGAACACAATGCAGAGATTTCCCAAGGTCTTTTTACAGGCTTAGCCCAGATCCAGTTGGACTTATTCTGGACTCATGTTAGATGAACATAACAAGTGGGCTTGAAATGACCCACGCAATTTTCCTCACGCTGCACCTAAGTTCTTCTGGAACTTGGCAAGGAATATGATACAGGTACAGGTGTACACAGTCAGCTCACATCCAGACAGTCTTTCTGAGAGAAGGCCTTAGCTTTGTCCTAAATGGAAGTTATTGGACTATTTCCAGACCCAACCTGACCCTGGAATTTGCAATGCTTTATTCATGTGGTGCTTTTGCTAATGAGTCATGTCAGACCCTAGGTATCTCTGCATCTGTGACACAGATAATCTCCAAACTGGATAATTCAACCACAGATGCCTGGGAGCTGGTTTTAGCTGCAGACACCTCTGTGATTGCTTCAGTGGTGTGCCCAAGTACTCTGGGATGATTTTCATTAGACCCAACCAAGCTGAAATCATCTAATTGAAGGAGTACTTCCTAATCTGTTTCTTCTAGTCTGAGCTCTTCCCCTTTCAACACTGCTGTTAATTGCATTAAACATCTGATAGTAGTTAATCTTTTTAGTGAATATGGACACAGAAAAGAAGAAGATATTAAACTAACTTGAGTGATCATGGAAGTCATGCTGGAATGGGACTCTCTCTCAAAGGGCTGGTTGCATTGCCAGATCTACCAGTCCTTATACAGGCAAAAGTAAGACAATACTTGCTGTGAAGATGCATCCTACTGATTCCTTCTTGAAAAGAGGAAGCCTAAGCACCACTTTGGCAAGGCAGCATGGCACTATTTGCACAAGCCATCACTGAGGTCTGAGAAGGAAGGAGGGTGCAAAGAAACAAGCAATGGACAGCTGTGAAATCCTGAGCTCTGCATTAACTCAGATTACTCTTTCACCCTTAGGTGAAGCAGAAAGCAAATAGCAGCAGGTGTTCAAAAGAGAAAACAGCTACAAACTCAATACAAACTCAACACTTGGTACCTTCCCTGCCTCCCACTCTCAATCTCTCATGTCTTATCTGCTGGTCTTCAGCCCACTGAGTTGTGACAGCACAACCATTTGCAGGGCTGTGTTTTGAACTGGATTAGGGACATAATCCGATTAAAAAAAAATCCTGCCAAGAAATGTCAGCTCTGTGATGGGAATGAGCAATTGTGAGAATAATTGAAACCAGCATCACCACTGAACACGTTGCATTAGGAAACCACAGCTCCAGTTCGATGGCCAGCCTGGCCGGGCTGCTCGGCATTGTTCTGATTTACAAAAGGATGTGCTGTTGGAAGTGGGGAGTCCTCTTTCCTGGGAATTCTTTAGTTCATTTTGTTTTACATAACTGAACACTGATGTCCTCCAGTCACAGCAAATGCTGTGGCTGTCTTCTCCAGTGCTCATGTTTGTTACCTTTCGCCATGAAAATGAAATTTAAAGATGGGAAACAGTGTTAGAAATGGGTGAGAGGTGAAAGTACGTATCAGGGGTTGCAGAGTGCAGAACATTAACTAAGGTTCCAGTTACAACAAAACAAAGCCTTACAAGCTCACCAAAGTCATAGGAAAAGCTGTACTTAAAAATAAAATACAAAATAGTACCTTCTCTTTGGCAAAACTGCCCATGGCTACATTCCAGAGGAGGTGCGTGTCAACCCATGGCACGAGGGCTGAGACTCCTGCTAGTAAGGCTTTCAGGGCAAAGTGCACATCTTACACGTTTTTATACTTCCAACCAAGGGCATAAAAGGGTAGAGTTGCTCCCATTCTTTCTGACATTTTTTCTTCTTGTCCATAGCAGAGGTTGACATTTTCAGGCTGCATCAATACCATGATGTTTAACAGCACCAGGAGCATCCCTCAGCACACTCCATCCTCTGCACCACAGAATTTTTAGCATAACTTGTGGCACATTTTGACCTGTGCCAAGGGCCTCTCTCCTGCAGTTTCTCTGTAGGGTTTAGGAGCCCCACGGGCCAGTGGCTGCTCCCAGCACCAGTTCCTATGTGGCCACCTTGCTTTGGAGAGTAAGAGAGTTTAATGCTACAGATGCAGGCTGCTATTTGCCAACTGGCCTCAGTGCCAGGGAATGGCCCCAGGCACATCTAATTTGTTTGTATAGACACAGCTTCAGTTTCTTTGTGCTGTGGTTCCTCTCTTGCTTGTGCTTTAAAACCTTTTTGGTAATAGTGTGCTTGTGAGCTGACTGGTATTTTAAACAGCAATTCATGGATTTAGCAGAATCCATTATTTCATTTTCTTATAATGAGTCCACTGTAAATATTCAGGTGTTCTGAGGCTTTACAGACACCTCCTGTAGAGCCAGGACAACTGCTAGCAATGGGCATCCAAGCTGAGTGTTTGGGTTAGGCAAGAGGCAAATCCTGTTTGCAAATGCTCCTTCTTACCTTGCACTAAAATTCCAGAGGTTTACTTGAGCTGGCCCTTTGTGAAAGAAACCAAACCTTTCTTGGCAAACCCCAAGCACAGTGGCAAGCCATGATCTTAATTTGCTAAGGCTGTTCTGGTTTAGGGAGTTGCCCTAATGAAACTGTCCTCTGAAGAGGAGAAGAAGGAGTCAGCCCCGAATGTCCTGTTATTTCTTATGGGGTTTATGGGCTCTGCCTGCATTTTGTCTGCAATTCCCCAACAGGACTGGTGTTCAACACAGCCAAACCAGCTGTATGTTGGAAAGCCAGGCAAATACTAATGCCCAATTTAACATGCAGCTCATGTGCCTTTAAATAGCAGTGAGAGCCGAGCCAAACCATCCACTGCAGCAATGTCTGGACATATGTGCAGAGCCCCCCTCCTCCCCTGAGCCCTCCCAGCCCGGAGCTGTGAGCACACACGAGCTGTGCGGAGGGGCTCGGATTGGTGCGTCTTCCTGTCACTTCACAGTCACCCCACTGACGTCTCCTCCACGCTGTTGACTTGATCCCGTTTGTAGCCAATATAATTATAACATGGAGAATCAACAACTGTTAACAATTTAGGTTAAATGTAATTTAATGCCCCGAGATTACTGCACTTAGATGAGATTTCGCTTCACGTGAACCATGCAGGGAGTATGAAGAGCTTCCATACTTCTGCTAAAGTAATTCTAGACAAAGGAAAGATTGACACTGGCTTCCTCAGACTCTATTAAATGCTTCAGTGACTTTGGCATGAGTTTCTAATCTGTCATTACTCCTGGAATTCCACATACAAGAACGGGATCTGTTTGAGAGCAGTGGTTCAAAATCCATCCTTCTTTGGGGGAGGGTGTCCACATATCTTAAAGAAGGAGAGCTCAAAATCACTGATCATCTCTAAGGGTTTGCTTAGTCCCTTGAAGAGACTATGCCTAATATTTCACTTGCAGTGTCATTGTTTCCATAAACTGTGAAAGACAGTGTGAAATGTTGCTGTTATAAGGTCTAAAAAGTAGTTCCACAAGTGTAGAGTCCATTGCAAAGTGCTCTTGTGCTACTGGAATGGCTTCCATGCAAGACATGCAGATTGCTGTTGCTGTGCTTTTGAATGATGCAAAAATGACTGAGACTGCTCAACAGAGCAGACACTCCCCCAGAGCACCCCCCCGAGAGGTTCATCAGCATGGCTCCTACCTTTGGTGGCCAGTTTCTAGGTGGACTGTGCTAGATTCTGGTCCCCAAGTCAGGGCCGGATCATTGAAACACATTTTGATAGAAGTTTCCAGCTCTGTACATCAATCCAAAAGGTTTCCTAACAAAGGATTACAGCTTTAAAGCTCATTTGCCTTCTCCCCAGATGCAGAATAGCCATTGCTTTTCCAGCCTTCTACGCTTCCACTGCCTAACTAGGAATGATGATATTTGTAAATGAAATTGCCAGCTATTCTCTAACTCCTAAGAAAGTCAACAAAAAATAGCCTCAAGTCCAGCAAGCTTAAGTGATTTGGTGACAGTGAGTCCTTTGTTAATCTTTAGTACTGAAAGGATATTTGACACACTAATGCATTTTGATGAAGCTATTTATGAGCTTGATTTTGATAGCCTGTATTAACCCATACCTCTGTGCTCCTGAGCGACTGCTTCAATGGCAGCATTTGGCTTTACTGTCAGCAGCTTGTTGGCGTGTTGGGTAACAGAACATAACAATTGGAGGAGCTTCCATATTTTGTATTATAGTGTCAAAAAGTCAGTGCTTACTATGGTCTTACTGACTTGTGGAGCTATCCAAGTAGACACATACTGTTTGTAAAGCACTTTGCTCCTGGGTGGCACGGAGTAACTGTTTTCCAGAAGCCCGTTGCAAGGCCACGGCTCTCCACTATACTCTCCAAGAGGCTTTCAAGCCAGCTTTGACTTGTACTAGCTGGGATCAGTGTGGTAATTTTCTTGATGGTGTCCTGACAAGAATCTCAGTCCTTGCATGGAGCTTTTCAGCAAAGCATACAAATAATGACAAAAAGAGTTCTGGCTACAAGTAGAAAAGTCAAGAGCTATTCATGCAAAGAAGAAAGACATCAATACCCTGTGACATGAGGCAAAGATGAGTTATGCAGAGTGCTTTCTAGCCTACCCAAGCTTTTTTAGTTGTTTGGTATTGTTTCCAAAATGTCTTCCAAATGTGTCCACAGAAACAGTTGTTCTCCAGCAGTACCACTAGTTTTCATAGCTCATATAATTTAATACCTATTAAAACTGCTCAGCTAGGTTGTAGAGGTTTAAAGTCAGTAAAACTGGGGGTGAGCATTACACACTTGGTGATTTACAAATGTCCATTGCTGTGATATCATTTGTTTTACTCAAAAAGGTACAAAATTGTGTAAGCTATGTTGCTTGAGCAGAGTCCCTGAGTTCACATTTTACATGTAAAACAGATCAGTACTTCTGATGTGAGTTCGTGGAAGCACAAAAATAAATAATGAACTTTGATCAAGAGTTTACCATGTGGGTCTCTGGAAGAACAAGAATAGCAGTATTTTATGCATTTCAACTATTTCACATTTAAAGCAAGATTAATCTCTTCACTCTTAACTGCAGGATTTGTAGTGTAGTGATGGATTTAATGATATGGTCATGTAAGCTATTGAAACGATTACTTTTCTAATTAGAAGTGGTCACCCAAAGTCAATGGCTCAGTCATGTAACAGGAAATATCATGGAATGGTTGCCAACTTCTTCCCCTTCAGATGAGCTTTCTGTCTGGAAGGACGTGGAATCCCTTTCAATCATGTAGACTAGATGTGGACACCCATCAGAAGCACACTCACTGATACCACTGAGAATACAGCAGAACTTTCCAAAGGAAGGAAGGGGCAGTGAATCACTGCAAACATGGGAAAAAAAAATCCCAAAGGGAAAGACTGGTTATGTTAATGTGGATCATGGACTACTTGTATTGTACATTAAATAGACCCCCAACGGAAACAAGACTGAACCTGGCAATGCAAATAAGATAAAAGACATGGATATTCACACAGATTACCTAAGGTGAACTGAAAGCTTCCAACAGCAAAATACAGAGCCATAAATACTGTTGGGAAGGAAATTAAGTGCACATGCACTCAAAGCAAGTGATATGAAGAATGAAACTACACCAAGGAACAGGGTCTAAAATTTACCTCAAAGGAAAGGAGGAAATGCACCATGACAGAATTGCCTAAGAAAAATGTGAAACAACTGTAGGTAAATAATGTTCCTGTCCAAAAAGTGGCTTTGTACAATTATTCTGAAGAGAAGCCACAGTGCCACTAAGTAGAGCTAATTGTTTTCTTTCTAATTCTTCATTCATTGACCCTATCCTCACGCTACATAATGAGATGAACTAATACTAGTGAACAAAAATATAATGACAACTGGCAGTCTTACACTTCAGTGATTGTGAGAAAGCATTTACCAACAGATGCTGTTATAGCAAGACACTGAAAATTTACAGATTTCTTTGTAAAATAATTTAAATTTTCCAGAATATTTCTCAGTACACCAGTGATTAAAGGATTGCTTTGATGTCACTGCCAGCATAGGTGAAGGTACATCATCTCCCTGCAATGTCTTATATTGCTGTGTGACAAATATCTGGCACAGAGACTGGAGCCCCAGGGGTGTTTGGCAGTCTTGGTTTGCTCAGGATATCTATTCATCAGCAGATGAGATACCACAAAAGACAGCTTAGTCAGAACAACAAAACTATAAGGTCTTATAATCAACAGGTCAAGAAACAAAGGCTATGAAAATAAATATGACCTTACGTGGCACCACTGTTCTAGAAGGAGCAACTGCAAGCATTGTTGTCACATTTATTTACCCAGGCAGTACATCTCACATCCCCTGTGACTCTGTTTGTGGTGCTGGGCTCAGATGGGCAAGGGAAGGACTACTGGTGAGAATACACAGTCTGACATAAATAATGTCTTCACTAAATTGTGGATCAGGGAGAAGCAATAGGTTTACCAAGTACTTTTTAAACAACTTGCAGTTGGAGATCTGTATCAGATGTCCACAATGAAATTATGAGACAATGATTGGTGACAATGTGAGATCACGAAAAGTAGAGATAAAGAAGGTAGAATACGTTGGCCATATCCTGACAATACTGAATATCAGACTTAGTGACCCAAGGGCCAGAGGAGAAGATGTTGACTTGGTGACTTGAGGAATGATTCTGCACGATGTGAAGGACTGAAGAAGTGGCCTTGCAGGTTAGCAGATGGATCACATTAAAAGTATTGCTCTACAATAGGATTAGTTAGGGGCAAATGAACTCTGCCTTATGTCCCACATGTGAGGGGTGGATTCCTTTAGAGCACCCTTTTATGCTGAAGTTTTCTTTGTATAGAAACCAGGCATATGGTCTCCCCACACTGTCAAGACAATGGCTATATTCATGCTGTCTACTGTAAGCAGCCTGGAGTTTCCTTCCATGACCAGTTTTCCCTACTTTTACACATTACAAGCCTGTAAACCTGCTAAAGGTTGCTTTGGACATCTCACTTCAAGCATAACCATGTGTGGTGGGTTGACCTTGGCTGGACACCAGGTGCCCACCAACTGGTCTATCACTCCCCTCCTTAGCTGGACTGGGGGGCAAAAATTATGATGAAAGGCTTATAGGTGGAGATAAGGACAGGGAGCTCACTCAGCAAATACAGGGCAAATAGACTGGGCTTGGGGAAATGAGCTTAATTTATTACCAATCAATTCAGAGTAGGCTAATAAGAAATAAAAAGTAGGCTAATAAGAAATAAAAATAAATAGAACACCTTCCCCCCACCCCTTCCTTCTTCCCAGGCTCAACTTCATTCCCGATTTTTCTACGTTCTCTCACCCAAGTGGCACAGGGGGATGTGGAATGGGAATTGTAGTCAGATCATTATATGTTGTCTCTGCCACTCCTTTCTCTTTATATTCTTCCCTTTCCAGTCCTCCATGAACCTCGTCAACGTGAGTCTTTCCCTTGGGCTGCAGTTCTTCACAAACTGCTCCAGTGTGGGTCCCTTTCACGGGGTGCAGTCCTTCAGCAACAGCCTGCTCTGGTGTGGGTCCCTTCTCTGGGATGCAGACCTTCAAGAAGAGACTGCTCCAGCCTGCGTCCCCCATGGGGTTACAAGTTCTGCAGCAAACCTGCTCCAATGAGGGCTCCTCTCTCCATGGGCCACAGGTCCTGCCCGGAGCCTGCTCCAGCGCGGGTCACAGCCTCCTTTGGGCATGCCCCTGCTCTGTTGTGGGGTCCTCCGTGGGCTGCAGGGGGGATAGCTCCATTGTGGACCTTCATGGGCTGCAGGGGGACAGCCTGCCTCACCATGGTCTTAGGGGAATCTTTACTCCAGTGCCTGAAGCACCTCCTCCTCTTCTTCTTCACCACAGTTGTTTTTCTCAAATATTCTCACTCCTCTCTTCCAGCTGCTATTGTACAGAAATTTCCACACCCCCCCCCCCCCTTAAATAGCTCGTCCCAGAGGCGCTACTACCACCACTGATGGGTTCAGTTTTGTCCAGTAGTGGGTCTATCTTGTAGCTGGCTGGCATTGTCTCTATCAGACATGGGGGAAGCCTCTAGCAGCTTCTCACAAAAGCTACCAGTGCATGCCCCCACTGCCAAAACCTTGCCGTGCAAACCCAATGCACTGTGTGCTTACTAGAAAAGATTTTCAGGTACAAATCATTCAACCAGGGTTTGGTTTCTATTGAATGTGCCAAGAAATTCACAACACATCACCAACTTTGATAGTTGATAGTGCCTTTTGTGACCACCCCTTACAGGAACAGGATTTAAAATATTTGTTTCTTTCCAGTTACACACTGATTTGGATTGCACTTAAAACAGGGGGGAGACTAAGTATGGTTACCGTATGTAATGCAAATCATCCTTTTAGATGGGTTTTAGAAACATGAAACATTAATTCCTCAAACATATCAAGGAACTGATATCTCTTAGTACTGTAACCCAGTAAAGTCCATTTCCAACAAGAAAGAGAGTTTTTTCTTAACTCAGCAAATATTTGCATTGAACTGTGTGAAGAGTGTTCATCATCCAGGGATACAGTCATAGGGCAGTAATAATTACACCAAGAGGTTTTGCAAGTTCCAACATGGCTGTTTACATGCCTGTTTTCAAACATAAATACCTACTAAAGGTGTGTACATGCCGAGGTATTTGTCCCTTCACCTCTCAAGGCTTATTAATGTATATATTCCATAGCTACATTGAGGATCATAGGCAATTACTGGAGAGCACATCACTCAAATCTCTTCACAACTCAATAAATACATATGTAAAGACAAAAGGAATTAAAAAGGAACAGATGGTGTTAGGAGATAGAAGAAATTAATCTTCTCTCGTTTTATCTTGAATCTGAAAGTACATTCTTCACTGAAGGTTTTTAACAACCGTGGAGAGAAAAAAGCGTATTTCAGACAAAGAACTAGGACAACATAATTGCTTAATACAGAGGCATGGACTGGCCAATTTTTTTAAATCACTCCCATAAAACTTAGAATTTTGGGGGATATCTGTCCGTTTCTGACTACTTTTGACCCTGAGGAGGTTTATGGCCCCAACAGGAGAGAGAGCAAGAGCAGGCTGCAGCCACCTCACCCTAGGTTTTGCTCATGGTAGCTCACCCCAAATGTGTCCTGTGAGGGTTTGGGGGCAATACTTTTTGGAGGACAAAGAGCTTGTTTCAAGCCAGATGAGTTCCCTGAGCCAGTTTATTGCCTGGCCACACAACTGTGTGTGCTGGCAGAAGGGAAGGATCAGAGGACGAGAGGTGGCATATGTGTGGCAGCTGGTAGAATGGGACTTGATCTGCACCAGGATCTGAGCTGGCTTAACATGACCATGCAACAAGAGTGTAACTTGGCGTTAAGGCATTGGAGTAATTGTAATTAAAGGTTTCTGTTTTCATTATAGATCTGGTTTGTCACTGAACTTGAGCTTGAACTGAACAAGCATACAGAAGCCATTATTTAAATGTCCAGTTCCATTCAGCTTCAGAGTTAAATCTCAGATCTGGACCAAGGGTCCATTGTACCAAGCTTTGTTACCCTGAGTTCAGTGTGTTCTTGCACTTCACCTTTCAGATATCTATTTCTTTCACTAACAGGACAGGTAGTCCAATGCAACACAGTGGCCTCCCCAAGAGGAAACACTGACATTTACATCTCCTCTCCAGCTTCCGGGCTCTCTTTGCACTTTGGGCCAGGAAAGCAACCAAACTTCATCACAGCAGAAGTTGCCCAGAAGGAACATGCTGGGGCAAGAGGCTCTGACAGATGTGGCCTATTAGGCTACTACCTCCCTTTCCTCCTCACCTTCTCTGGGAACCCACTAGCACAGGCTGTTCCTATATCACCAACTGGTCCTTTTTCACACATGGGAAGGAATTCAGCAATAGCTTTGTATGCTTGTTTTTAGACTGTAGCCCCATCCACATTTACTTTTAGAGACTTCTGAATTCAATTTACATGTATAATGCACAGTTAATTACAGGTTAAATTAAGCACACGAAAATCAAGATTTGATGATCTGTTTTATTAAATCAGGCTGTGTAAGATTAACAGCTATTACGAAATAAATGGAATATGTAGATAACTCTTACCATTTCAGTGGCTCATTTACAGAGCCATTAATTCTCTGGGATGCAGTGAACATACCAATGGGGACCAAGTTGCTCATGCTATAAATACAGTTCCATCCTTTGTCTTGTTTTTCATCAGGCTGCTGCCCAAGCACACCAAAACCTGAAATTTCCTATGGTTTAATGACTATCTAGTATTTTATACCTGAAGCTTTATGTCTTTTCTCTTTCTTACCTAAGTACAAGCTTTTAGAAACAATCTTTGCTAGGAATAATGAATTTTACTAGCAATATGCATCTTGCTATAATGTCAGGGTCTGTCTTTTCCATCCCTTAGGCAGAATAACAGCAAAATTAGAGGAGAGTGTTGCAATATCCCATCCTGTGTAAGACTTGAGAAGAACTTCGTGGTCAGCCCTTTTCCATGAAACCCTGTCAGGCTGTTGTTCAGAGCACTCTGGGGAGCAGGGTTCAGGTCTTACATGCAGAAACAGAGCTTATGTGTGAGTTTTCTACTGCACGGATACCACTGCCCATAGAGTGCTACATAAAACTGTGGATTTCTTTTCTCTGATAGGCTTTAGGATCCACCATCTAGCCAAAACTACTTGATGCATTTTTCTCAGCTATAAAAACAGTTTGGGATTAACTAAAACAACATTCAGAGACAAATTTGCTGTAAAAATAAAAACTACCAATTTACTCAGCTGCAGCTGTAAATGTCCTATGTTCTGCATGCCACGCTTAGTGAGGCATCTGTGGGGAAACAAGGATGTTTTCTAGGAATGAACTTAATTATTCAGTAGCAGTTCTTACAGTGATCAGAAAGAAAGGTGTACGCTATTTATTTATTTTAATACAAAAGAGCTGTTCTTTGAGGTACTGATCAAGCTAAACAGAAAATCAAATTAACTAAGTATGGGCTTCAATAGTACACACTGGCTTCTGCTGAGACTGAAGCAAATTATTCCCAAACAGAAGCAGTGCCCACCAAGAGAAATTACTTGATTAAAAACAACCTCCATGCTGCTTGACTCGGTATTCAGTATCTTTAACTTTGGACTAAGAAGGCAACATTCTCTGGGAAGATAAAAACCAAGCTGTATTTGAGTGGTTTTCTACATGAAATAAGCATAGCTATAACAGTGAAGATAAAGAAAAGAAAGACAAAACCAGGATTTAAGGAAAGGCTCTTATTTGAATTAATATTATTTATTTGCTTTGCGTCCATGCCTAACAGCACCCATCATGAAGCAATACCCTATTACGTGAGGCACTGTGCAATCACAAAAAGAAGGGGCAGGGTGTGCTCCAAGTGGTTCACCATTTAAATATAGCACTGCAGACAACAGGCAAGTATTGACTAATGGAGGAATACAAGGACAAGCAGTCCTGAACAATTTCTGCCCAATGTGGCTGCTACCAGAGGGTAGTTTCCAGCTGGACCTATGGAAGTGCTTTTGAGGTGTTCTTGGCAATGAGAGCCATGGGCAGATACTCAAAAGCATTTGCTGGAAGATGTGACAACAGGATGGTGGATGGTGGACATCTTCCAGGCCAGATGGAAGATAAGAAGCCCTTGGGGAAGGGTTTGTGAGTGAAGAAAAGGTTTATGGAACAGAGAAGAAGGGGGCAATAAAGAGGTGCAAGAAACATGGATGAGAGAGCTGGAAAAGTATTTCCTTGCTTCTGGGTGATGATCAGAGGGCTCTCCCAGTTCAGACAGGACATAGAGCACTTTCCTCAGATGAATGAACAGACACTTTCTTAGGAGAATCAAAAAATAAGCATGACACAACGCTTACTGTGAGTTGAGTCCATGGGACTCCTGCTTTGAATCCCTCAGCATGCAGTAGAAAATTGAAATTGTCCAGCCCCTTGAGCCAGGCAGGAGGGAGCACACCAACCAGCCCAGATCACCTGGATGTAAAGCTAAGGGTCAAACCAAGGAGAGGAGAGAAGGATTTATAGGAAGCAGAAATAAGTCAAAGCACCACTCCCCAGCACAACTTAGCTATTTTCTATCACTTCAAGCTCAGCAAAAACACAGGATTTGCCCACAGTTTCACCAGGATTTTCTTTTCTTCAGATAGAATGATTTTTTCAACAGGCCAAAACATGCAAAAATTAAACATCAGCACAGTTAAGGACAACTGAAACAGAGTTCTCAAAACTGTTCCTGGAACATATTACAGTCCTTTGTAGTACTGAAAAAAATGGGTTGCTTCAAACATTTCCCCATCATCCCAGGACAGTATTACTTATTGCAATTACCACTCACCTTAACAATTTGCTTCCTTTAGCTAACCAGGTTCATTAGTTCCTGCTTACAACAGTGCCTTTGTCAGCACCTGAGTGCCTCCAGCCCCCTAAGGCCCCCAGCCCAAAGCCAAGTCTCTCTCAAGTCCTGTAATTGGCAACATGAGGAGGCAACTCAGGTGTTAGTCAGGATGAATCACACACCAGAAATGCTCCTCTCTCTCAGTTGACTGTGGATGGAGCTGAGTAGGCCTGCCGCTAAAATCTGTGCTTAAATGTCTAACATGAGATAAAAATAGGCATCTGTAAGACTTTCAGCTTGTAATAGCTTCTTTTTTACCCTTCCCCTTGTTTCTAAACTTGTAGAACACACTTTTGTTTAAGTCCTGATGCAGAGATTTTGGCCCATAGGTGTGAGAGAAAGCTTCACGTCACTGAGAGCACACAACCCACAACCCTTCTGAGAACATAAAGAAGAAGAAGGAACAAAAAACAATGATTCACCTTTCTGTGCTTAAGTGTCTGGGGGTAAAACCACCTACTTTGAATGTGTAACTGAAGAAAATTGCTGTTTATGAGGTGGTGGTATGAGAAAAACTAATAATATGAAAGAGTTTGCCTTTTAGGGAGGAGAAGGACAAGAAGACACTAAGATAGGCTATCAGAGAGCAGGAGAGGGAAGAGAGGGATGATACCAGCAGAAGAAATGCTGGCAAAAAAGTGAATAAATAAAGCAAGTAATGACATTGATATGATACTGAATTAAAAACTAATCACGGGATCATGGAACCATATGTCAAGGACATGACAGGAAGTAGAGAGGTCATCTTGCCCCACCTCTAAATCTGATTATGCCTATATCAGTCTTTGCTGGTATTTTACAATCTGTTTCTAAAATACTGCAGGTCTCTCAGGCCATCTGTTCCAGAGCTTACTTTGTCCGAATGTCTTTCTGCATGACTTGCTGCCCTGGGCTTGGCACACATAAAGTTAGTTTGGTCCCCTCCTCTGGGTAGCAACCTTTTATCATAACCCAAAGAGCATTAACATCCTTTCCCCCTCTCCCTCCTCCCCTTCGGCCCTATCTTCTCTAGATCAACCAAACCAAATTCTTTCTCTTCTTTCCAGGTTGGTTTTGGGGGAGTTCTTTTGCCTTTAGGCAAAATGTTCCTCCCTGTCTTCCTCAGGGCACTGTCCAGCTGGAGTTGTGTGAAAAATGCACAGAATTCCAGATGTCTTGAAGGGATGAATAAAATGGAGAAAGAAATATTGACCTTATTTATGACTCTTCTTCCTATATCTGAGTATGGCATCTGCCTGCTTTTACAGCAACACCAAGTCTATGACTCATATTCACTCTAATCACCAGCTCCATCTCTGCAGAGCTGCTGCTTAGGCAGTTACCCAATTTGTATTTGTGTAGCCTATTACTACCCATATACCATGCTTTGCCCTTATTTTTACAGAGTTATTGGCCATTTATTTTAGGTTCTTGATGTAAATGGTCTAACGTGAGTGGACCCTGCCCATGGCAGGATGGTTGGAACTAGATGATCTTAAGGTCCTTTCCAACCCAAACCATTCTATGATTCTGTGATTCTATAATTGGTCAGGAAACATTCAATTCTAATCCTGCCTTTCAAAGGGTCTGTATTTCTCTCCTCCCCCAGCTTTTACCACCCACAGCACCAATGAGAGCATTGTCTATTCCTGTGTCAGGACCATTAATGGATAAATTGCCTTCTACTTGGCCTGGGACTGGTCCGTAGGTCATCTGTTTAATAAAGCCTTCAAGTCACAGACTCCAATAACTACCCTTTAAGCCCAGTTTTCCAGCAGACTTTTTATGTATTTACTCTATGTTTTCCCACCTTGTTCACGAGAGTGTTTTGTGGAGCAACACCTAAGCCTTGCTGAAGTTACTGTTAAGTCATTTCTCTGACACATGGGTGTTTCTCTGAGAATGTTGTACACATGTATACCCAGTCTATGGATGTGCCTTGTAAGAACTTGAGATTGGGAACTTTGTCAGTATTAATAGTATCTACTCGGATACTCTAATCCAAGCCAAGATAAAGGATAGCATGCATTCATAAGTCCACAGGCTGTTCAGTCTGGGTTCATGGAGACACTTAACTAGACTGCTGTGAAGAAGAAAAGGAGAAAAGACAGAAAATTTTTACATGGATCAACATGTCCTGAAGAAGATCATCCACTTGTCAATTCTGTCCTTGGTGACCACAGACAGTACCTCAGGTATTCAAAAGTGTATGGTGTTTTTTTCAGGTTGCTTTAAGTGAGATGGATCTCAGCACACCCTTACCCAAGGAAAAGTCATTTTCCAATCCTCTGAAAGGACACAGGGCTCTGTGAAGGCCAGAAAGGAGGTCCAAGTTAGCAGATTTTGCTTTAGCCAAAGTAATGGGCAACCCTGTGTCCTTCAATCCAGGCAGTTCACCTCAGATGAGCAGAATCAATTCCTATCAAGGTGAACCAGACCTATTCAAACTTCCAGGCAAAACTTGTCTCCTGACCTAAGTGAATCAAAAAATGGGTCTTCTGGCTATGAAATAAAGGTTATAGATTCTCTCCCCAGAGAACATTGTCCTTTACTGACAGCACCTTTACATCCTGGCATCAGAGCTGCTGATCACAACTACAGCTGCCTTTACCTTTCAGAGTACTGGAGTTGAACAGAGGTAAGTTTCCAAACTTCCATTAGGAGGCCCAGTTAATTTTTTGTAGAAGTCCAAGGAAACCTCAACAGAGAAGGAAGAATAAATCGTGATGGAGAAATGTGAAGAAGATTCGCATGGCATGCCCATCGATTTGCTAGTACAGAAGAGCGGACCCTGTTATATGGAGGGGATATATTCCTGAGAAATTGGCATAGTGCAGTATTATTTGAAGAGTCAACAACACATGCCAGCAAGACACAGGCAGACCCATGCTTGAAGTGGATCCCAAGTGAGCTGTAGAGTACATCTGTCCCTGACAGCTCAGGGAAGACAAGTCCTGACTAGAATTACATTCAGATTTGCCCATTTGAAGTCCAGGAATTAGACTGTCTTCAGCTTTCTGACTGTTATCCGAGGAGGGATGACCCTGTAGAGGAATACCACCCTGATGAACCCAAGCAGCTGTTTTAGTTGACATTTAGTTGACAATGGCAATGGGAATGGGGAATATGCTCCCCATGAGGATCTATTTGCCTGCATTCCCCATGTTTTAATGTAGTAGGGCGCTACCCGTCCTTAAGCTTTTACTTGGTTCTTTGAGCCTATGTCTTTTGCTCTGTGACCATCTCCAAGAGTTGGAATACTGATGATGAGTTTCACTAGTGGCCATTTGGGGACAGGAAATCTGAAGCAGGGTTGCACTGTGCCATGTTAAAATCAATGACCTCTTATCCAGTTACCATTTGGCTAACGGACAAGTCCTTGTATCATCCTAAAAGGCAGTGTCTTTGCTAATACTGATAAATAAAACTGGGTCAGGACCTGTTCTTCTGTCTTAAGGACAGATAATGTAGCATAGTTCACATCTGTTGGGGTAAACTCCTTCATTACCACCCATACTTCCTATAGGCAACAGTTACAGACTGAGCCTCAAAATTGCTTAGGGACTGCCAGTTGACACAGATCAAAACCATGAGAGGCAGTATGGCAGTAGCTAAGCAGCTGGGATGATTGCAGACAAGTGCTTAAGCCTGTACCCAGACCCTCTTTAGTTCATTATCATAGATGTCATCTTTGGTGCTGACATGGACTGGGCTGGAAATGCAAAGTCCAGGGCTCTGTTAAGACACAGAACATTTTCACAAGGAGAAATTTCTGCAGGCTTTCTTCTCCAGAGTCTTCTGCTACCTGCTGATTTTGAACCCCAGGGTTAAACTCTTGACAGTGTTGGAGGTTTACCTATAGCAAATGGGTTGCATGTCTAAACTCTGCATGCCCATATAAGCCCCTGCTCTGGGTGAGGTCACCAAGTCTGGACTTCAAAGAGAACTTCAAAAACCAGACCATCTCCATATGCACCAGGGCTCAGGACAAACTGGAGGCTCAGCAGCTCCAGGAGTCAAAATATCAAAGATTAAATAAAAATGCCTCTCCTGTTTTGGGGAGAGAAAAGTGCCAAGGGGGGAGAATGAATGAAAGGGGTATGTCAAGCCAACATCCATGTTGAAGATCTAAGAGTAAATCAAAGAAGGCTCCAGCCACAAATAGAGCTCCATCTAGATGTGCAAGGGGATCTGAGGCAGCATGGTCAATGACCAAAGTACATTATGCATGGTTGTGGCCTGACAGGTCAGAGGCAGGGCATGCACTTGCTTGATCATGATTAGTCTAGAAAAGACTGTGGCCATGAAATGTGGTGCCTGTTCAGTTTTAATGGATCTGTGAATGACTGCTACAAGAAATGTGAAGTCACCTGCTTTTTTTTTATCACCAAGGTCATTTGCAGAACTAGATTAAATAACAGATACATGCTGGCTATTCCTCATCTTTATTTTGTCTATGTTCTTACTTTCATCAGTATTTTTCTGAGAACTGAAGCTTAGCAGATTGATCTATAACTCCCCGAGAGCTTACTTCCCTGCCTTTCTGAATATAAAGACGTGTATCTTTTCCAGTCCTCTGATACATCACTATCCTCCTTGAGTGTCCAAAGACAGTGACTACTGGGTCTGCAGTTGGTTCAGCTGGCTCATAGTCACTCCAGGATAAATTTCAAGCCCAGAGGATCTGAAAATCATAGAATCACAGAATCATAGAATAGTTAAGGTTGGAAAGGACCTTAAGATCATCTAGTTCCAACCCCCCTGCCATGGGCAGGGACACCTCACACTAAACCATGCCAACCAAGGCTCTGTCCAAACTGGCCTTGAACACCGCCAGGGATGGAGCATTCACAACCTCCTTGGGCAACCCATTCCAGTGCTTCACCACCCTAACAGGAAAGAATTTCCTCCTTATATCCAATCTAAACTTCCCCTGTTTAAGTTTTAACCCATTACCACTTGTCCTATCACTACAGTCCCTAATGAAGAGTCCCTCTCCAGCATCCCTATAGGCCCCCTTCAGATACTGGAAGGCTGCTATGAGGTCTCCACGCAGACTTCTCTTCTCCAGGCTGAACAAACCCAACTTTCTCAGCCTGTCTTCATATGGGAGGTGCTCCAGTCCCCTGATCATCCTCGTGGCCCTCCTCTGGACTTGTTCCAACAGTTCCATGTCCTTTTTATGTTGAGGACACCAGAACTGCACACAATACTCCAGGTGAGGTCTCACGAGAGCAGAGTAGAGGGGCAGGATCACCTCCTTCGACCTGCTGTTCACGCTCCTTTTGATGCACCCCAGGATACGGTTGGCTTTCTGGGCTGCGAGCGCACACTGAAGCCGGCTCATGTTCATTTTCTCATCAACCAACACCCCCAAGTCCTTCTCCACAGGGCTGCTCTGAATCTCTTCTCTGCCCAACCTGTAGCTGTGCCTGGGATTGCTCTGACCCAGGTGTAGGACCTTGCACTTGTCATGGTTAAACCTCATGAGGTTGGCATCAGCCCACCTCACAAGTGTGTCCAGGTCCCTCTGGATGGCATTCCTCCTTTTCTATGAATTCTGCATCTTACTCTTTGCCTATTCAGGCAACACTGTAGCCATCCTTGTTAGCTGTGGTAGTGTTCAGATCCCAGCTGAAAGCCTCAGTGAAGACAAAAGAAAAAAAATCCCATTAATCAAATGTGATTGAACCCTTTGTTCCAATCTGTGCTCAATAAGAAAATTGTGTGCATTAACAAAATGAGGATCAGTTTATAAAACTCATAATAAAGGAAAGGTGAGGAAAGATGTGGTGTGGAGGGAAGATATGGACTTTGCACTGTGACCAGACTCCTCCAGTGACGATAAAGTTTGTTAATGAACCCCTAACTGAAATACTATTAATTTCTTTGTACAGACATGAGGAATTACTGAGCTATCAAGAAGCAAATCAAAGCAAGTTGAGAGCAATATAAGATTTCAAAAGACACAGTAAGAGTGGTGGCAGTGACTGCTGTGTTTGACAAATCTAATCACACTGGGGAGAAAAACAACAGAGTCTATGCAGCAGGCAGCCATGGACTTTAAAAGAGCACCTCATGCTGTATGCAATCAATTGCATATTTTATGGCAGTATGAAGGTAGGGAACAGGGAGAGCGCAGACATAATTGATCTGGATTCACAAAAGGGCTGGATATCTGTTTGAAAAAATGTGCTGGACATGAACATGTTTGGAGGATCAGCTGAGGAACTGTAAGTGATGACACCTTTCAGTTTCAGTTTCTCTCTTTTGGCCTCTCTGGTTTCTTCTACCCATCAGCTGCACAGCAAAGAGGGTTTCTTTCCCTTTGGCTTGCCCAACCTTTGATTTTCTCCGCAGCTTCCCCTGAACAACACCCCTCTCCTCTACTGCCTTGACTCATTGGCACCTTTCTCCTGCTGCCCCACTGTAATTCTGATGAGCTCTGAGTGGTTCTTCACCCCAGCTTAATTTCTGGAATCTAATGAGTGATTTAGGGCTCCCTGGGTAGGCAGTGGGTAACTAAGGGCTGCGGTCAATACAGACAGAAACACAGTTGTGCTGGGCAGGTCAGGACCAGGGTCCTCACCGTAAAGGGCATTGCATGCACTTCCTCAATCAAGTTATTTCAAACAGGCAGTGCAAGCAGCCTGCCTGCCAAGCACAAGCCTGGCAGAGAGGGGTGTATGGAAATGCCTTTCATGAGGTGGCTCCTAAACATCACCTGCCTTGGAGGTGTCTCACATTAGTCCTCCTGGCTCCTTTTCTGATACTCCTTCTGATTAAAAACGGATTCCAGAGAAGGGGTCCCGGTCCTTTCAGTGGCTGGGGCAAGTGATTTACCCAGGAAACATGGTGGCAGTCCCTGAGGGTTAAACCCGTGTCCATCAGTGAGCTGCCTGTCACTGGAGTGGGCTGGACAAGGAGGAAAAGAGGCCACCTCTGTCCCCCATGTAGGTGCAGCACTGCCATATAGAGAGGCAGGCTGAGAAATGGGATTTCAGGGATGTCAGCAGTAGTCAAGTTGGTAGGGACATGGAGAGGGGACAACAGAGCAGGCACACACCCACCCTCCTCCCTGCATCAGTGGCTGGGGCTGCTGCCAACACACCACTGGTGCCTTTTCCCTATGCTTATTGAAAGGAAGCAAAAGGAAGGACAACTGCCATGGATTTTGCTTTCTTGCCAACATATTTGGTGTCTTTCGTTTAGGGTTAAACCTGACAGTTCAAATTACCAGTGTGGACCTGCTCCACAAGCAAAGATGAAAATAAAACCTGTACTAAAACATGCGGCTAACACTGTGCAGCTCCATTTCTCCACCAAATAGAAAGTGTTTTCAGGATGAATTGGCCTCCACAGCAGTGTTAGGTGGCCCACGTTTGGACCCCCCACATACCCCCACTGCTCACAGGTTTAGGTACAAGCTCACGTGCAAAGGCAGTAGCATGTCCTCGGAGGAAATGAACAGCTTGAATGTGAAGGCAGCAGCTGGCCTGCAGGCTACCTGTTGGTCTTCATTATGTATTCAGAAAGCCTATATGCGGTGTCTTTGTAGCAGAAAAGTGATCATCTTTACTGTTGTTTCACATATAGAAATGCAAATGCAGAGGGCTAAAGCTCAGTCAGTGTAGGGGGTTGGAACTAGATGATATTAAGGTCCTTTCCAACCCTAACTATTCTATGATTCTGTGTGTTCATGTCCACAGAGGAATTGCTGGAAAAGCCAAGAAGCAGCTCAGTGCTCCCCTGCATGCAGCACCACCTCTAGAAAATGTCCACAGCTGATGGTAACTGCTTCTGAGAGCAGGACTTGGCTGAGCTGCTCTGCCCTGTCTTGCCTTCAAGTTAGATTTGGATCAGCATGGTGTGCCAAAAGAAGTTGTCATCTTTGAAGTTGTTCTTTCAAAGGAACATGAAGCAGATCTGTTTTACATAAAGAGGTCTAGCTAAATACAACCATTTGGGTGTCTGGCTGCTTATCTCATTTCAACCGTGACAGAAAGAAGTCCTCAACTGGTAGCTGCTGAGAGCTCAAGAAAAGACGAAAGAAGAGGAAAGGTAGATGCTCCAGGATGGGACTTCCTACTACCCATACTGACATTACTCCTGGTTATATTTGGCTTTGGCCAGCATAGTGCTGCCTCCTCCCTCTGCCAGATCAGTATGCAGTCACTGTGAGGATCTGCTCCCTTGCAGTTCGGGTGAGCAGCCACCCCCTGCGCCCCATCTCACCCTCTGGGGCTCCCTCTGGGACTTGTTGATGTTTGGAAGGGAAGCATCTGCAGTGCATTAGCATGGCCATGCTCTGATTCACAAGTCATCAAACCCCCACTGGTTTCAGAGAAGAGTGGTTGCTTCATCTTTCCAGCGCTGGTGTGGAGGAAGACACCTGTGCTCTTAAACTGGATTGGGGAGGCAAGCAGGAAGGAAGGCAGGAAAGAAGGAAGAGGAGATAGCTGCCTTTGCAGGCACCAGGTGTGAGCTGACTTTGACTTACATTCACTTCAAGTTATTTTTAATTGCATGTGCATTCCTGGGCCAGGGGTGTTCATAAAATGGGAATTTAATAAGTATAAAGAACAAACCTAAATGATTGCTGCTTTCATAACCCCCTGAGTGGTTGACAGTCATCGGAGCCCAGAGCCTTGTGCTGTGTCAACTCCATCACAGCTGGTCCTGTGCATCCTCAACCCTCCAAACCCACAACTGAAGTCATCACTGATGTTCTTCTGCGAGTGCTGCTATTTTCCCAGAGAGAAGGTGGTCCAGGTTCATGGCTGTGTGTTCATGTTTGTTATGCATACACTTTACATAGCGTTAAAACCCTGGATTTACCATGCAAATCAATGAGCAAAGGTTGAGCCGAGAGCTTTGCTTGGATCGAGCATCACTTCAGGTTTGATGTGAGCCTACTTCCCCCATTGCTTTTAAGGTTATCAGAAAATCTCTGGGCTTTCTCCTGCTGCAATTCTTTCAAATATTGGCAGTATTTTGGAGTTTCAGCTGTGCAAAACCCATCCCTCAGGATGGAGCTGCTGGCAGGAGGTCACGCAGTGTGTGGAGCAGGTAAAGGAAATTCTAAAGCAGTATATACAAGGGCTAATTAAAAAGGACCCTGACCATTAATGAGCTTGTTGTCAAAACAGCAGTAAATGTTGTACTTTTATGAAGAAGTAATTCATATCACCTGTTTAAATTGTCTCATTATAAATGAGTATTTATCACCTGTTTACATAGCAATATTTTTTTCTTAAGAAGACAGTCTGCCTTTGAGCAAACAGATAAAGATGCTTTGTTTGAATAGTCGTAAATCACCCTTCCACCATCCTTCTTTCTCCTATTACAGAGATCCTAATTCACTCTTCTTTGTTATTAATAGATGTTTGCTGGCTACTCTCAGTGTCACAGAAATCATAAAGACATAAAATGCACTGTAAATTA
The DNA here is from genome assembly GCF_028554395.1 of Pezoporus wallicus. Lineage (NCBI taxonomy): Eukaryota > Metazoa > Chordata > Aves > Psittaciformes > Psittacidae > Pezoporus > Pezoporus wallicus. Next base: position 1,669,756 of record NW_026640165.1, read on the forward strand.
CAAAGTCTTTCCCTCGGCCATAAATGGACACTAATCTATTTGTGGTAACTTCTGCATAAAGTGGCTTCCAGGAGACTTTTTTACAGATTCCTCATAATATTTACACATTGAGTGCAGATGAGTATTAAACAGATCTCACTTCAGCAGCAGGAGCACACCAAGCTCTTAGTGCCAGCTGAATCCTACTGCAGGGCAGCGATCATGATGGAAGAGGTGACACTGAGCTCCACTGAACAGGGATGGTGCTGAGAGCTAGGGAGCTCAAGCCCTCATGCCACCAAATGGAACAACTGGCCAAGAGCTCGTATCTCCTCATTCTCAGCCCTGGGTGCAGAGTTTGTGGATGGGATAAGGGGAAGCCTGCAGTGGAGTAGGCAAATGCTGTGGAAGCTTTGGCACCAAGCATATGCACCTTACCAGGGCTTGGAGAGGAACAGCAAGAGCCACGGCCATACACATGACGAGGTGCTTGGCAGGTCTACATAAACCCGTTCAAAGCAACCCATGGAATACACCATGCTTGCAGAGCAACGGATGTGTTGGGGAACACGGCTGGGGCTTGCAGGGATGCTGTGAGGTCCCTGGCATTGGCCAGAGGGACTCTTTGTCAAGTAGGGTTGCTGGTGCGCTCTTTGGAGACTGGGACCCAGCACCTCTTTGCCACTGGAAGCAGTCAGCCACACAGAGCAGTGACTCTCCTCTCTCCCCGTGCATATGCAAGGGGCTCTACAGCTTCAGAGCAGTGAGGAAGACAGGGCATGGAACAAAATTTAAGATGTCCTTTAATTTCTTCTTTTCTGACCACAACATTTAGACAAATTATATATATAGCATATATATTTGTTGCCCCAAAGTACCATGAGCTCAGCCAGACATAGAATCATAGAATCATTTAGGTTGGAAAAGACCTTTAAGATCATCAAGTCCAGCTGTTAACTTAGCATTGCTAAGTCCACTACTAAACCATGTGCCATGTCTACACATCTTTTAAATACCTCCAGGGTTGGTGACTCCACTTCCCTGGGCAGCCTGTTCCAATGCTTAACAACCCTTATGGCAAAGAAAATTTTCCTACTATCCAATCTAAACCACTTCTGGTACAACGTAAAGCTATTTTCTTTTGTCCTGTTGCTTGTTACATGGGAGAAGACACTGACACCCACCTTGTTACAGCCTCCTTGCAGGCACTGATAGAGATAGATGAGGTCTCACATGAGCCTCCTTGTTCTCCAGGCTAAACAATCCCATTTTCCTTAATTTTCCTCATAAGACTTATTCTCTAAAACAAATGAACTTTAGGTCCTTGCTAATAACAGTTTCTCAGAGGAAGACACCAAGCCTCACCAACCAAGTGTGCACCTAGGCACTCCTGTACATTGCTAACTGTACTGCTCTAGCCACCCCCCAGCATCCATTGGACTCAGTGTGAAAGCTGTGAAGGCCTCCTGTGCCTCTTTCATAGTGGCTGCTTGTAGTAGATCATCCCAAATAACTACGCTGCCTTAAAAAAGATCAGCCCATCTACAACAAATGTTACCTGTTTCCCTGATGTTCAAACATTACACCAGGCTCAGGCCACATGATTTCTGTCCCAGCAACTCTTCTGTGGACCAGCTTTGGCTGCCAGCAGGGAGGAAGAGGTACCCCCAAGCATCACCGCACAGTGACCGCTTGTGAAGGATCTGATTAACAGCTATGGGCTGAACTGTGCAGTCACTGGGCCTGAACCTGCCTATCTCCCTCTGGAGAGGAGAATGGCACAGGAAGGTGACACACACCCATCCCTGTGCCTTGCACAATGTGTGGTGGGCGCAGGACTCACCAGCCCAGTGCTTATGGAGTCCCCAGAGAGCGGTGGGGTCCAATTCCTCTTGGCAAGAGCAAAATGTAGCTCTTTGGCATATGGTTTGTGCTCTCCCATGGGGAAAGCAAGGCTCTGGTTCCCACAGTGGTAACGAGTTAAAATTTGCTGATTTGTTCCTCCAGCGCTCTTTATGAAGGCCTGAAATCAGACACTTCTAATCAAATGCAGAGAATTTTGTTCCTGCTCTTGTTCCCCTGGCACCAAAAGAAAAGGAAATCGGAAAGATAAGCTTTGGGACCACACTGCTTGTTCTTTTAGGGATTTTTAACAATTTTGTCCGCTGACATAAATCAGTTCTTTCTATAGGCTCTATGTGCCCCTGAGGGCGATGCACCAGCACCCCCCATCACCTGGATAACAAGATCAAGTGTTTCAGTTAATCAAATTGGCAGAAATGGGCACATTCAGACACAAAGAGAGAAGGCTTTGTGTGTGGATGCATTACCAAACCTCTCTCCTCCTCCACTGTAGTGCAATCCATTGCTCCAGCTGTATTTCTGCACCTCATGTCCCCACTCCCCCTGCCCTTCCTCTGAGCCTCTCGCCATTTTTTCCCTGGGTTTCTTTCCTCCTCCCTGGGAGCCTTGGAGGCTCTCGCTGCCTGCCCAGCTCCACCTCCTTTCCTCCCTGCTGCTTGCTCTCCCTCCTCCCCCTCATCTCCAGGCTTCTCAAACGCTCAAGGCTTCTGCTTCCAGTATTTTGCTTTCTTTTTCTTCCTCTTACCAGTTTCTCCCTCTCCGGGGCATTGAAGCAGCCCCTCCACCACTTTCTTAAGAACAAGGGTTGCTTTTTCATTTTCCCTATTTCTCCCTCGCCATCAAGAGCCAAGTGTATCCTTTGCTCATTGAGATTTTCTTCCTGTTTTCTCTTTTGTCTTCTCCTTCAGGATTATCTTTGATGGAGGTGCTATCCTGCTCTCCTTTTATACCTGCTTATTTAAATCCTTTTCCCCAGTTGTAACTATATCACTCAACAGCTGTGAGTGAGCAGCAAGACCCACATATTTTCCTTGCTTTCTTCTCCTGAAAGGCCTCCTGATACCTCAAAACTGAATTCATATTTTTCCACCTTTCCCCTTTCTCCATGGCTATTCAAACTCCAGTGAAATCTCTGCCACTGCAGCTCTAAACCTGGAGATTACTTATTTCTGACTCCTCCACCACCCTCTCTCTGCTCAAACAAAAGCCATCCCATGATTGCACTAATACTTTTGTAAATTCCTGGTAATTATCCTGTTTACTCATCCTTGCTGCTCAGGCATTGTTTCCTTCTCGTTCAGAATAATTATACATGTTCCTCCCCAAATGCTCATTTCTTGTCTTTGACCACAGCTCTTCCCACTCAAAATCCTGCCCTGGATTTGCCTTCCATGTCATGATCCTAGCTCTTGCCCTCATCTACAGAGCAGTCCCCGTTACTCTGTATGCTACAGCCACTGCGCTTGCCAAAGTGCTCAGCCCTGGCACAGAGCTGTGCTTGGGGATCCAAGCATCCCTTTTCTGTATTACAGTACATTTGTAGACAGTCTAGCATAAACACAGGGAAAACTGTGTTTATATTTGCAGAAAGGAATGTGTAGTTAAATCTCTCTTTTACCATACCACCTTCTCTTCCATATGTAAATTCAGATAAATGGAGTTTATGGGTTCTTAATTAACACCAAGGTTGAATTTTTGCAGCTTTCCCTTCAGGAATTTTACTGAGAGATAAATCTTTAGGTATCAGAAAAGGAGCGTTAGTTTATATGTCACATCCTTTTATAAACATGGGTTTCACACTGCTTCCTCCAACAGGGCAGGAGACAATGCACAGGCTCTGTAACACCGGCAGCTTTAAAAGAGAGTGCTGTTGTTGTTGACCTTGGGTACCGGAGTCAAACGTGCTGCAGAAGAGGCAGCACATGGGCAGTGGTACCTGCACCACTTCAGGGAGGGCTCCTTCCCAAGCTGTGGAGATACTCCAGCCTCATTCTGTATCCTTGGGAACCATGGGTCAGGGTGCAAAGGAAGGGCTGGTCTTGCACAGACACAGCACCTGGATCCATCAGGAAGAACAAGATGGCACAGTCCATGGCCATGTCTCCCCCAGGACCTGGGAGAAAGCCGGGGACCAGACCTGCCATACCGTCTTGCAAACAGAAGACAGGACAAATTGTGAATGAAACATAGAAATTAATTTCTAACCTGGAAATAACAAAGCAGAGAGACTTTTCCTTATCTTCCAGTGACAGCAGATGCACCCAGATATGATGACACTTCAACAAACCAGCTGCCGCCTCTGAGAACCTCAGAAATGCTAGTAATAATTACAAATGTATTTAAACTATATCTTTGCAATTTATAGCTGCAGTGCTTTTGAAATGTGGAACGAGCAACAGTAAATGCAGATTTCCCTGCAGGGGAAAGGTCTCTTCATCAAGGGATGACTACTACATTCGATGTTTCAGATTCCTCTTTTTAAAATGCCCAGTTGGGAAATTTGACCAGATTGCTTCATAAAACCAAAATAGTTCATCCACTTCAGATAGAATTAATCTAAACACGTACTTGAGCGTGAGAATAAAATCTAATTTGGAACAAATATATCTCTCTAACCTTTAGAGTAATTATAAAGAATGAAAATAGATGGTAATTAATTTTAATAATAGTTTAGCCTGTAAAATTGGTATCATTACATATTAAAATTTAAAAATATGCATTTTGAAAGCTTATGTATAAGTTTACAAAAAATAGCCATTAACCTCTTGACACTGATTGTCCCCTCTCCACTGCAGTTGCCTGAATACTCTCTGTGGCTTGCTTGCACCTACCTAGCCAAGGTGTTAGTGCTTTTATCTAGTCTCTGGAACAACAGATCCGTGCTCCTCCAGGGACCTCTTACAAGACTGAGGTCTTGATACCTCTCATAATTCTCCATTTCCCAGCCTCTCTTTATGCTATTTTGCTACCACTTCACCATTGAAAAGCAAGCCTGCTAACATCCTGTGTGAAGGAAATGCACTGCTGATAGACACATCAAAAAAGACGAGAGGAATGCAGGTACTTCAGGCAGCTCTGGGGTTTAAGTTACCTTTTATTGCTGGCATTAATAGAAAAATAAAATAAAGAAAGAATAGGCAAACATAATCAACAAATCAATCAAATCTAACCCAGAGTGAGATGCAAACCCAATCTTAGATTTTGTGTATTTAAATTAGGAGGAGGGACCCTACTTCTCTGCAATAGATGTTGCATTTGAAAGGATCACTGGAACATCTGCCTCATAGCGCAGTAGGCACCAGAGCCTACAAAACATCTCTGATGCCCAATAGTCAACATACATCCTGGAGCTGGAAACCGAAAGCCACAGCCCTAATGAGCCAGAGGAAGGGAACACAAAGACAAAAGGCATCACCGGCATCCCAGGCTCCTGCAATGCCGAACAATACTGCTTTTGTTACCAGTCACTGGTTCACCCCTGCTTCCACTGGACTCAGAGGGATTTTCATCACTGATTTCAGTAGGAGAACAGAGTTCTGTGCAGAGCAGAACCAAAATCATCCTCCTTCTTACCCTGGAAGTATGGCTGTGTTGTGGTTAATGCAACAATCGGAAAACGAAGACGATGAAATCCTTGTGGAAACATGTTCCAGTCTAGCTCTCTAGAAGCAGACAATTTTCTTAAGGCAGAGAAGCATAAAATATGCCATGCAAAAAACACCAGCGCCCAGATCTTGAAAATCTTTAGCTTGATCTAACCATAAGACTTCAAAACAAATAAACATTAGAATTGTCTTCTTTTTCAAGAGGTTGGAATTCACAAGCTCTGCGGCTGTAAGGGTTATTCATGTACTTTCTCTCCTCCCTCTTTTAATGAAAGTTTAGTCTCACATAATAACAGAACTCTTGGCAATACAATGTAAAAGAGTATTCTGAGGTGCAAGATGCTATTATGAGACACAGCAACATGATGACAACCCACACAGACCTGCTTATTCAAGGTGCTCTGTGGTTCATGGGAAATGCCGAACATGATGATTTTCTTGAGCAACAGGAGTTCCTTGTGAGACTGCAAGGAAAGTCTTCTCTCCACCAGTCCCTCACCGCGTTTTGAAGTTTGTCAGTATACCACAATTTGACTTTTAAGTTTCTGTGGTGAAATAAAACAAAACAAACCAACATTTTTTTACTAAAAGGAATATGAATTTCTCCTGGAATGAAATGCAGTCCCTGCTTCCAAGAATTGCACTCTTTTCCTGAAAGGGGAAAAGATCACTAGGGACTTGCTCCAAGGAGTCTTATCCTTTGCACATCCAATGAAAGGAGTCCAAATCTAAAAATACTTCATATTAGAGCCTAATTTGTGAGGGGTATTTGTTGCCAAGAATTCTCAGACTCCGTGCATCCACTTTATTGTTCTTGGCACAAAGGGCACTTCCATTCTGTTGCTATTGTTATTTGAGCAGTCTGAAACAAGACATAAAGTAATACCAAGTCTATCTCTATGTTAATTCTCTCCAGCAATGCTGTTGCCATAGCAAGGTTACACATGGATTTCAATGGGCACACACAGATTAAAATTTATCGGCTTTTAAAGTCAGTTCAGCATGTTTACACATCCTGTGTCTGTCTTCCAGATTCCTTGCAAACTCTGGGAATTTCACAATCTCGTCTTCTGGATGTAAGAATGCTTCTCTGACTCTATAAGAAAATACGAGATTAATTCACTACTTGTTCTCTAAAGGAGAAGAGTGAAAATGGCAATGCACGGCATCTTGTCAAATGTGTAAAATAGCCAAAACTTGATCATTATTTTACTCATCTGTGGTATTAATTTCTTAATAAAGTAAGCTATTTTCAGAGCATAGATGCACCATGACTTGTAATGGAATGATATTTGATTAAGAAGGTGCTACAGTCACCACATATCAAATCTGTCTTTACATATATATATATATATATATACACATATACATATATATCTACTGCTACTCATTATCAGCTATTTGAGTCAAAACAATTCACACATAACAAGGGTTCTACAATGTGTTCTGTTTATGTGCTGATACGTGAAATATATACTGAAGTGTTTTTAGGCTTTGAGTATATGAAAAATTGCTACCTTTTCAATTTTAAAAATGTCTAGCATGGGCTTTTATCCAGTTTTCTATGCTTTAAAATAAAAATATCAAAATAGCAAATGGAAGAAGATACATGGTTAGATTTAAGATAAAAATAAATCATCTTAAATTGTGACAAGTTCCTAAAATACTTTTAGGCAATGTGGACTATTAGTGTTTCAACTATAGCAAAAGACTGTGAAAAGCTTCATGAACAAATATTTACTAAAAGGTATTTGGGCGTGTATTCTCTAGTTGACAACACCAAGAAACTCATTCTTGTTCAGCCTCATGTCCTAGCCTTCCGCTACACAGCGATTTATTTGCTCTGAAGTTAAGGAAACAGAAGAATTCTCCCACCAACAAAACCAAATATAAATTCTGAAGATAATTAATATTTCTCTGGGACTATGAGTCTGCAGAGAAAGAGCACTGTGGATTAAAGGTGAGTAGGAGAGCAACGACTGGCCCCTTCTCTTGCAAGATTTATGGAGGATATAAACATGGACACACCATTAATTAAACAAGGTGAGTTTTCACTCCCAGCTTTGTCATTTTTTCCTTTCTGATTGGAAACTCTTTCCTCATCTTGTTAAGGGATTCCCAAAACACAGATCACACAAGTGTCTGAGTGCCAAATACAACACTGTCTCAGAGGATTATTGTCACTGGAGCCTGCCCTTCACCACCCTGAGTACTGGTAGATACTGCACTGTTGTGGTTCTTTTCCTGTGGATTATTTTTGCTTTGTTCCAAGTTACTGCATCCAAAACTATATTCTTGAAGGGCCTACTTGGCTCTGTTATATCAGTAACGGCTTCCCAGTATGGCACTACACAGGCAAGGCAAGCCATGACCAAGGATACCTTATCTCCTGTGCTGAGGAATTCAGCCTTGGACAGAGGGAGATGGTGTGCATCAGCAGGCAGCTGGGATAAGACCACAGGGATGGACAAGGACTCGGAATAGAGTCAGAAAAGAACAATTGTGCTCTTTGATGTCACCAGTGCATAAATATATCACATCTCTATTTTGTTTAAGCTGGCTGAGATGTGTAGTCAAGTCTTTTGGTAATAAATTATGGGAAAGAACAGTCATAGCCATGAACTCTTCCTCTCCATCTCCTTGCAATGCCCCCAAGCCTCGGAGCTGGGGGGGCCACAGTGGCTTCTCCATGTTTAGGACAGACACATACGATAAGCACTCAGATCAGGTGAGCATCTCACACCTCCTTCCTGAACCAGCGCCATCCATGGATGTCACACTGACATCTCTCTGCAGACAAAAGGCAATGCATCACACTGAGCACCATAATTCATCACAAGTGTGGAAAAGGCATTAAAGAAGCACAATGTAAGCATGTAGAAAGCTGGGTAACTGCAGACAACTAAGGAGGATGAAAGAGTAATGAATCATTCAGCGATATATATTTTGAAGAACAGTCTTTGGGAATGTGGTAACAGCCAGAAAATCTCCTGAACAAATACCAGTGCTGCCTTGGCTGGAAGGAGTCTGGCAGCTGAAGAACTCAATAAATGTATCCACACCAGTGCCAAACCAAGAAAGAGGACAGCCCCACACACTACATTTGCTTTTCTCTTTCCAAACCTACGGAGATATGGCTCATCAAAACTGCAATTGCAGGGAATGAAATGGAAAATGCCAAAATTGGTATACATTACGAAACAGGGTTTTGGAAGTAAAGGAATATGCTGTTTGTGTTACATTCTGCACCCTGTCACCACTGCCCAGTTGCAGGACAGCAGGTGATTCCTGTGACCATATTCTGAGAGGGACAGACAAGAGAAAATATGTATCCCAATTACTCTTTCTAAAAACTCAGACAAAATAACAACCCATAAAAATTCTGTGGGATAGGCAGAAAAGCTGTTTCTCTGAGGATGCTTAGTCACCACAGCATAAACATGTTTGGCTTGGGTAATAAGCAAGGGATCGGATTTAAGCTAAAACCAAAGGGTACTGGAACTGGCAGTTTCAACAGAGAGAGGCTTTTGGCCACCATCACAGAAAGATCTGGTGAGAGGACAGGGGTGCTGAACACTAATTCATTAGTCCAACTTTAACCAAATTCTGAGGGAGCCATGTGGCAAGCAGAGCAATGCTTTAATTGGAGCCTCCAGCTAGGACAGAAGAAAGGATCCTAGGTGAGAGATATCAAGCCACTAAAAGTGTTCCTGGCTGTTAAGGATATGTGGGTTTGGCACTTAGAGTTGCATTTACTCAATTATTTTGTGTTCAGTCTTGAACCTCGATGCCACGACCTCAGCTGATGCTGAAAGTCAGGTCAGCAAAGTCAAAAAATATTTACGTTTACTCTGTGTTAGGAAGCAATGTGTCCTATTGTTGTGGTTTAAGCCAGGACACCTATAAAGCCATGCATCTATGCTGTTGGGTGCCTCATGTCATCTTGCCAAGACTGGGATGGGAGCAGGTTTGGCCAAGTTCAGAGGAAAAAACCCTTCAAGCATGTTGGAACCCTCTGGCTAGGGCCAGGCAGCTGAGGAACATGACAGTGGAGAAGGAGCTGGGCAAACCTCTGAGCACCTCACTGGCTGCCTCTGGTACTTCCAGGACTTTTGTAGCAAGGCTTCATACATTCTGCACAAGCGCAGGCTTGTTGACTTGCAGAGGCCAAAATGTTCACATTTGAGTATAAAAGTTTGACAACTAAACGTCAATATTACATATCCCAGTAACTAACTTTATAGGATGAAATAGGAATTGCATCGCTTCAATGTCTTAAGTCCTGCTTTAGCTATAAGGCTCTCCAGCAGTGCTCAGAAACTCAATGTATTCCAAGAGCTATCTTTAAATCCTTTGAATTATTAGAAATTACGCCTAAACAACATGGCTCTGGTTTCCTTGTAGCTGCAGACTATGGGAGGCAAGAACTGAAAAGTCCCTGAGAAGTCACATATGAATCATAAGATGCACTACACCCAGTGCTTTACGGATGCAAGCCCTGTAGGGTATGACTCCTGAGGAAACATCTGCTTATTCTGCAAGAGGTAGAACAGCAACCAAATAGAAAACTAGACAGATTGGAAAACCAAGAATTGCTGCTCTTTATTTCTGACAATTTTATTCTCAGACCATCTAGGTGTGTTGAATGGTTTATCACAGAATTCTGCTCTTGGTGATTTGTTCTGCTGCTCAGTGCTTTTCTCTTGAGAACGTCTCTCTCGTACCTGTCCCTAGAAAAGAGTAAGCCATTTTTGCCTCAGAGCTAGACAAAATAAATCTGGTGAGGGACAATGAGGATGGCTGAGGGGCTGATTAACAAAGGGCAGGAGAGACAGGGCTCGTGCCACATGCTCGGACAGGCTGTGAGTGCTGCTCAGCTCACAGGTACCAGCATGGGGAAGGCTGGGTTATGGCAGGGATCTAGAAAACCCTCTGTACCCAGGGCAGCCGAGCTGGTAAATCACTGGCCATGACTGTGGTCTGCAAAAGCACCAGAGAGTGGACTGGCCTCTGCACAAACATCAAGGACACTGGAGTCTCCTAAGCAAACTAGAAATGCTACTTTATCCACTCCCACCCTCTGAAAGGACAAAATTTAGACTAGCAGAAAATGGTTGCCACGAGTAACAAGGTGTTTAACATGCTGGTGGTTTCAACAGTAGTGAGAGCTGGTGAGCACAGTTTTATGGGGAAGTGTATTCTGTCTGGGATACAGCCACAGCCCTGATGTCAGTTCCAAGGGAAAGCTCCTGCCTTCGGCCACATTGAGATAATTTGCATTTATCATTTCCTCCCTCACCAGAAAGGAGAAGTGTGAAGGAGGGAAGAGAAGGCTGAAATAGCAAGGAGTGAGTGAAGAAATGGTGCTGTGGTCACAATTCAAACCCATTTTCAAAAAGCTTTGCCCAGGTATCTGTGCCAAAAAGCAGCCATGTGCTCAGGAAGTATTTCAGTCCTCATAAACAAGGCAAGCCAGAGAGTACCGACAGGTTTCATGTCTTTACCCCTATCTCTTTCTTAGTAGTTTAACTTGAACTAGTTTGCCTTGGTTTTGCACGGTTCTGTGGTCTGCTGGGTCCCATAGTTACGCAGGGTCTGCTAATACACCCTTCTGCAATTTGAGAGTCCTTTCAGCTGAAGCTGTGGGACTTCTTTTGCTTGAGCTAAACTTGTACTGCGATCCCTGTATGTTCACACACCCAGAAGGCACGCTCTGATACACAGACCTGGAGGAAATAGTTATTTTCTGAATGATGGGGTTACTCTGTAGAAATTGGGAAGGGGCAACTTCTGGGGTTAGACACAGACATACAGCACAGGAGCTGGTCCCCCACCATCCATGTGTAGCTGGAAGCTACAAGGTCCATTGGTGCTCTTTCCCTTATTCTGGTGAGGAAGAGGACCAAAAATGTGTCCATTGATACATCCTTGAATGGCTCTTCGGTGGAGTCCATGGCCCCAGAGCAGTGCCAGGAGAAACATGCCCTTCTGAACATTTTTCCTGACGCTGAATAGGCTGGGTGGTCAGCTTCCACTCAAAGATTGATTTGAGCTGTCCACGCTGGAGATATGTCAGCCATGCCAACTCCAGGCATTTGGATCTTCAAGAGCAAGACCATCATCTTACCAATTTAATGAGGTACCATTCAGCAGTTGGCAGCCTACAGGTACTGCCAGTGAGTTATGCTGCTCCTTGGGTACTCTTCCAGCCCCCTCAAAGCACAGTTAACGGATTGCATCCATTTTTCAGGGCCTCTGATTGCACACCCCAAAGAAGTGGTAAATGCTCCATCCTTGGCAGTGTCCAAGGCCAGGCTGGACAGAGCCTTGGGCAACATGGTCTAGGGTGAGGCATCCCTGCCCATGACAGGGAGGTTGGAACTGGATGATCTTTAAGGCCCTTTCCAACCCAAACCATTCTATGATTCTATGATTTCTGGGATGCTGATGGCGTGTATGTTACCATTGCAGAAACGAAGGAAAATGATACAGAAGAACAGCAAATACAGTGTTGTGGTTGGGGCTGAGGTTCTGGTTAAGTCTCCCCTTAAAGGACTCTAGCTCAAACACATCAAAACTGTTTTGCATACCAAATCAATGCACAGTAAGTGGGAGTAATCAGGAAGTTCACTTCAAAATGGTTCTATAGCTTTGAACCAAAACATTTATGCAGACACAGCCTTAGGCAGTTAATTCACACCTAAATGTCAGTGAACATCTGTGTTCTCTGCAAAGTTAGGGGAGGGAGGCTGATGCTTTTCAAGACCTACAGGAGGAGATGATACTATCATTTACATATCTGTGTGCTAGTTGGATGCTGTGGATCCTTCTGATGGGTACTAGAGCAGACAGTAAAAAATAAGTGTCTGGTTAAAGCATGGGCAGCTCATCAGATGGGTGGAGGAATAGCAGCTCTTTGCTTAAAACACTCACACGTAGCTAAGGTATTAGTAACCACATTCGCATGCTGCTTTCCACCTAAGTAGGTCACTACTTAAGCAGCAGTCACTGCCTTTGAGCCCAACTCTGCAATTTGCAACAGCACATACAGCAGGCACCAGCGAGTAAGAGGGTGCAACCATCTGTCAAACCTATTACACCCTCTGATGATGTTCTCCTCTCCATGATCAGGCAGCCCTTTCTCTGGCTGTGCCTACGCTGTTGATCAGTCCTGCATTCTATTTGAGCTCAAGCCCAGCACCACCTACCACCCATGCTGGTTTTGTGAATGCTGAACTCCAAACCTGCCTGGAGTTGTATAAGCTTAATTTTTTTCATTATACTACCACATGGATCCAAGCTTTCCTTCAGTCAGTCCTGTCAGTCTAGACAGACTGACACCAGCTGAATTGAATTAATGTGGTCCACCAGAAGATACCCTGAAACTTGGGTCTTCCTAAGCACAGACCAGATGATTTATTTCTAAAGTGCAGCTACCAATATGAAAAGAACATAGACAGATAATATAGTTGAACCTGTTTAACATGCCCTCAAATCCATGATTCAGATAGCAACCTAAAATCATGACTAGTACATTTGATGGGACTTCTGTGCACATGAAGCCTAGAGCCAAGAATGGATATGCTTCAGGCTTTGCAAACCTACAGGCTTTACAATGAATTCCCATAAGTATTCCCAATTTTCATGGGAGTAGTAGAAGACTGCTTTGCTGTCAAAGGTCCTCTGCACCTCCCAACAGGTCCTAACACCGGGGAAATCCTACTATGACCACATTGCAATTGTTCAAAATCATGGTAGAGGTATGCAAATCATGGCTGCATATAACGGTGCCTGTGTCCTCTCCCTTTCCTATAGCCTTGCTCTCCATCAATTAAAAAAAAAACAAAACAACCACACACCCATTCTAAAACCCCAGAACTATGCCAACAAAACCTCTAATATGGATGCTTTTATACACCCAGCAACTCCTTTCTGCTCCTGTTAACTCCATCCTGGGAAGCTGTTTAACTTTCATCTTCATGGGCAGGGTTTGCCAGTTGCAGTTCTAGCAGGAAACCCCTTTAAGTGGAAACAAGCTCTGATATTATTGCTCCCATAGCAGCAAAAAGCTGCTTCTCTGCATGACTCTCATCTCCTAGGGTGTCTGCTGCCCAGACAGATTCCAGAGCTGTCTCCAGCCTGCTGCTCCTGTTCACAGGCAGGCCCTGGCTCCCTCCCAAGCCTTGTCTTCTCTGACCTACGACTGCCAACTCTGTGATTTTATTGCCAGGATCATGGTATTTGATGTTTTTTCTTACTGTCCCCATTCCTAGACTGAGAAAACTTATTTATAATTTAAAATTAAAATGAGATTCTGTTCTTCTTGGAGGCAAAGAAAACCTTGAAAAGCATGAAATCTAGTGACTCACAAAAGTTGCAGACGTATATGTATCATTTAAAAATCTTTTCACTTTTTTGAAGCCTATCTTGTGATGGGGAAAAGTGATTTACATGTTAATTAGCAACACTGCTGACATGAAATATTATTTCCTTGTCTAGTGCTCCTGCTATTACGTAGCATTCCAGTGAGGCAAGACAGAGAGCTGCAATTCTGAAATGGTGGTATTTTATCCTCAGTGGCCAAGAGAAAATCCTGCGCAATGCAGGAAGTCAACAGTCTTTTGGACCCAGGTTCCAAAGGAAGGAGTGCCTTGAGAGGGGAGATGCTGAGTAACAGCAGAGAAGACATGGTGATCCTAATATCCTGCCATGCATACAAATTGTGCCTAACCCAAGGACCCTCTTGCCCAGCCACTGCCCAGCTCACCTCTTCAGTGATTCCCTCAGGTAGATACCTAGTGAGCCTGGGCTAGGCACCACTACCGCCTCTTGAAAAACCATGGAGAAAATCACTCAGAGTAAGTGTGCTCCCAGTGCTCATTGACACACTGTTCTGCATTTATCAACACTGAAGTTACTCAAATAATAACTAAAAAAGAAAGTCTAGGCAGATTCCACCCCCGTTATCTCTTCCACTTTTGCAAAAAAAAAGTCGTTTCCAAACATTTAGTTTAATGGAAGACTTTTTTGCAAAAATAGAAGATGTTTTGATAAAAACATCAACAAAATAAATCATGCAACAACAACTGCTTTGTGCTTTCCTTTTCTTTTAAATAGGACATTTTTCATTAAGTCATGCTTTTATTTTTCAAGATCGTTTCAGGCAATCCTCCAAACTCCTTGAGGTTTTGTTTCATTCAGATTTTTCCAAGTAGGATGTGATCACTGTGATTATGACTTTTTTCTTAATACGAAGGGGATTCTTACACAATTTGGAAATATGGAAGAGAAAGCTGGATGTGAAGAAACAGACAATGACAAAAATGTTAAGCCAACTCGTAAGAATACAAACATCAGGGGAATATTAAAGACACCTGGTCTGGTGAAAAGATGGATGAAACAGCTTTCATTAGATACTGGACAACAAGGTGAAATTTATGTGCAGATGGAAGTAATTTATGCACAGTTCTTACACAAAGGATCATTATTTATTGCTAATAAATGAGCAAATTTGATGGATCTAATCAGTATTCAAATAATGTATTTTAAGAGCAGCTAGGGTATATTCTCTGTAGCTACAACCCACTGCACTCGGGAATTTTGTCAAATTACACAGAACTCCAGAAAAACACTGGATTGTGAAACAAGGGCACTGAAGTAGATGGAACAATTTCAAAAAATAAGAATTGACAGGAATTTCCTCCTCTACCTTTTAGCACTTGTCCAGAAGCAGTATAAGTACTGGGGCATTTCTGTTCAGCAGCATTAATTTAAGCATCCTGGATAGATGAGAGGATAAAAAGCTCCAAATGACACTAAGGTCATTATGTACAAAGTTTAGAATATCAAAGATTGGTACCTTATTTTTTCATTGTAGTTTTCAACCCATGATATTTCCCTCCCATTCTTGTTTCTGATTAAATTTCCTCTCTATTTCTTCACCATCTTTTTTAAGAAGAGTACTTAGGATGTCTTTAAAGGATCAATTTTCAAGACATCATTCATCTGTGCTCACTTGTAGAGGATGCTGTTGACCAGGTTAACCTCACTAAGTCTCTTCCAATCTGAATTATTCTATGTTACACACACACACAACTTCCTCAGCAATGGATGCATCTTTGAGAAGAAAAACAGCATAGGCAGCATTTGAAAGATTTAAACTTTGAGTTCTTTAAAAGGCCTAGGGATGAAAAGAAAAGTTGTCTATTCTCTAGGATAAGCTAAGGTACAAACAACTGAGAATTTATATGAAGAAAATCACACCTGACATTTACAGCCACATCAAAGCCCATTCAGATTCAGCACAGCACTGTTCCTGCACCTTCACAGGAAGAGGTTTCTTCCTGGAAAAAGTACTTAAGTGGAAGACATTTTGTGCCTGAGCTGTTTGACCCTTCCCACTGATGGCCACTCAACAGCAGCAGGAACAGCACTTCAGTCTTCCAGCTAGGACAAAAGATTGGTTTTAAGATCTTCTGTCCCCAGTTGCTTCCTCTATCAAACTGTCACTGGAAGAGTAAAAGAAAAAATTGGATACCCATTCCTCTGGAGGAGTGAAATTCCCCTCATCATCCCCCAGGACTGCAGGTACTAAGTGGAGATTATGCCACAACTTTGTGTATTAGTAGATTTAACACAAGGCAGAAGTCCACAGAAATCTTACTGGAAAGTGGTTTCTGGATGGGATAACTGGAGATAACAATGCAGATTCCAGGAAGGATTGCTGTGGCCTTGGGACAGTGTAGCACGGAAATTTGGGGCATGTTTAAAATATATATGGGATACAATGGCACTGGACAAATTAAAACTAGAAAAAAGATCTCCTAATGACAAAAAGGCGTGAGTGCATTTGTGTGTGTGCACATAAATACCAATTACAAGCTTCCATCAATTATTACATATATCACATATAAAATTTAGTCTTTGCTATACATATATATATTGCATAATTTGGAAATCCTTGATATCTGGAACCTTACACTGGAGCTTGGGTAGAGTGAAGGGTAAGTACAACTCAGCCCATGCCTTACCCCCTCTTTCCACTTTGTTTCAAGAAAACTTGTATCACTGGTCCCAGCCTGTGCCATCATCTCCCTGTAGCTGAGGAGACACATGTCCTTAGAGGGGGTGCAATGTGTTGTGTCAGTTTCCTACACAACTTGACACTGCACAGTTAGAATTACATGCTCATTGTTCACCACTTATCTTATGGAGCCATGGAACAAGTTCAGTTATAAATTATTTTTAACAATCCTGAAATGTACAAAACAAAACAAAAAAAAATCAAACAAAAAGAAAGGCAACAAACTATAAAAACATAGCACCTTCATTTTAGAATTTAAGTGTATGGATTCATGGGGAGACGGAAAGAAACTTCCCTTTTCATAAAATCTATGAAAAGGCATCTTGGCTCATGCAGATTCCATCACAAGGAATCATCACACCAGGTTCTTTCAGTTTGGTTTCCTACCTCTCATCCAGGAAATACCATTTGTTTAGAAACAGCATCTGGCATTTTGCGTAAAGTCCACTGCTGCCCAAAGATAAGGCTAGCATAACACTTAGTACAAGTCCATGCACTTGTGAACACGTCTTCTCCATCTTCACAGGTCATCCTATAGCAAGTTGATTTGGCTTGGGCAACATAAGCTGATATATAGGCTGCTCAGCTGCACAAGCAAAATAACAGGAAATTACAGATGGCTGAAGGCAAAGACAGTGAAGACCGAGGAAGTGGAAAGCAGCAGCCAGCGACACACACACAAAAATAACTGTCTTTCAGAGCAAGAATTTCACCTCCCATCTACATTAGGTTCACTCTATCTCACTCCTCAAAACTAGCCTAGGAAAACAGGGTAGGTAGAGCTCATGTGTTCCTGAAGTAGCAATGAGAAAACCCCAGAATGATCAGAGCAGTTCAAGGGATAGGGCTTTCCTGTTGGCAGTGTTTTAACTTCAATGCTGTTAGGTCTCAGCTTCTATAACCTCAAATAAGGAGGTTGAAGGAGAACTGGAATGGAATCTTACAGGCCCATGAACAGTATAGTGAACCACACACTTTCTGCTTGGCTGGGTATCTTGCACACCTGTTTGAGTAAAAATGAGCTGCCTGAATGAAGGCTCACTTTTTCCATCTCCAATAATGTCAAGGCTTTCTTAGCAGTTTCCTGGGGAGTTTCACAGTAAATAAATGGATAACCGAGACTCATTCTTAATATTAACCTTGAATTGTCAAGTCTTTTTACATAACAAAATGGCAGCAATGAGAAGAACTAAAAGATTTTTTTGGTAATTCTATAATTAGGCAGTAATGTTGAGGAAATATGCTTTATTTTTACAATATGGAAAAATGCCTTTGCCTTGATTAACAATAAGAAGTGTTCCAAAATTCTCCTTCATTGGCTTAACATACTTATTGGATGCCTCATGATAGTTTGGTAGCAAATCATCACAAGCAGTACACATTTGGAGTCCCTGCCAAGCAAAGCCCCTACCACAGAACACTCTGGAGTGAATCTGCCTCAGTCTTTCCTCAGTTAAGGAAGTTATGCTCACCGAAAATAAACAGTGGATGATGAAGCAAGGTGTTTCCTAAAAAATGCAATATCCAGGAATTTTCTGTTAGCTTAGTGAATATTATTGTACAGAGTGAAATGTTTCAAGCTGTTATAACACAGTCCTCAGGATTTAGAATTTCAAAGTTCATTCTCCAAGAGAGGTGTCCTGGGTTCAGCAGTAGCAGTCATGTTTCTCCTTCATGGTAGCTGGTGCAGTGCTGTGTTTTGACTTCCAGCCTGGGAACAGTGCTGATAACACCGATGTTTTCGGTTGCTGCTAAGTGATGTTTACCCTGACTAAGGACTTTGTGAGACTCATGCTCTGCCAGGGAGAAGGGGAAGCTGTGAGGAAGCAGAGACGGGGCGCCTGACCCAGGCTAGTCAAGGAGGTATTCCATACCACAGCACGTCATGCCCAGGGTGGGGGGTAACTGGGAGTTACCCGTAAGGACATGGGCTTCCGGGTGGGACTCATTTCTTGGCCGGTGGTATCGTATTCTCTTCCCTTGTTATTTTCTCTTACCATTGTTGTTGGTGGTGGTAGCGGCGGTGATTTGTGTTGTACATTGGTTGCTGGACTGTTCTTGTCTCAACCCGTGGGAGTTGCACTCTTTTGATCCTCCTCCCCTTTCCTCCAGGAGCAGGGAAGGAGAGAGCCCTGGGGAAGGGGGGGGGGGCCTCGATTGCTCTCAGCCTGGCACCACTCACTGGGAGCAAGTGAACAAGCTGTCTGGCTAGGGTTTAAACCACAACAGTTCTTTTTGGCGCCCAACGTGGGGCAAGAGGGGTTGGCATAATGACAGATCTGACTGGATTAATAGTCACTCATCACAGTGCTGATTTATTGGCTCTCAAGGTTGTTCCTCTTGATCTCACAGTTTCAGTATATCGTACCTTACTTCCATCCGGTATTTGCTGTATTAGCGTTTTTCAAGTGTGGGGCTTGGGCTAAGTTTTTTGTCCCATTGTACTTTACGGTAACGACTTGTAATACAATAGAATCATTGATCATGAAACTGATCTGGCTTATGTTCCCAGTGTGGTCACCACCTTTATACTTTGGGAGGTATATAATAGAAGTGCTTAGCAATTACACATCTTTTTTCTCCTTCTCAGGTGCTCAACCTGTGAAGAAGACATCCTTTTACCCTCCTAGTCGTCCCCCCAGACCATTTACATTTGAGAGTTTTGAAGTTTTTGAATGGCCTTTTAATGCTGAGTGTGATGGGAATCACCATGCTGGCACGCATACAGAGTGTTTTGCCCACGACTGATTTCAAGAGCTAAGCAGAGTCAGGTTTGGGTCTTGTCTGGGGTCAAACAGCGATGTAGGAGGACCAAGAGATTTTCCCTGAGGCTGGACAGCCATGAGTGGCAGGGTGTGTGGGATAGTATGGGCAAGTATCTAGGTCAGTGGGCCCCTCCAGTACTTTGGAATTTCACTACCAAACAACTGCAAAATCCAGAAGAATTAGTAAAACACTTAAATGAGGTGTGTGGTCATTCTGGCCATACCAGAGACGGACAAATCATGGCAACGTGCTGGGGCTTGGCCTATGCTTACAGGGCCTTGTTCAACACTATTCAGCACCTTCAAAAGGAAAAGAAGGTCAGCAGATCTGAGGGCAAAGCAACAGTCAGCGCAGCTACTCCAGCTCCAGGCACAGCAGCTTCACCACCCCTGCTGGGGTAACCGTGCTGTTCATTGCAGCCAAATTTTGAGTAACAACTGTATTTGTCACTGGGGGTGGTGATTTGTGTTGTACATCGGTCACTGGACTGTTCTTGTCTCAACCGTGGGAGTTGTACTCTTTCGATCCTCCTCCCCGCTCCTCCGGGACTGGGGAAGGAGAGAGCCCCGGGAGGGGCGGGGGGGGGGGGCCTCGATAGCTCTCAGCCCGGCACCACTCACTGGGAGTGAGTGAACAAGCTGTCTGGCTAGGGTTTAAACCACAACAAGAGGTAACTGGAATTTGGGTCTCTAAAAGTCCAGGATTTCTTACCTATTATCTCATTTGATATGAATCCCTGCAAAGCAATTTGCTCTGTGAAACTAGCCCTTTGCATCCAGATCTCCTATATTTGTGGACACAAGCAAAACCAGAGCATCTCAAGTCAAACAAAACATTCTGTTCAACACAAAAATCAGTGTTTTCAACTCATTCATATAAATCTGAATTATTCTGGTTCAGTTCACTGGGCCAAAAGGAAACAGGAGATTCTTTCAGTAATACTGGTTCCACATGCATATGAACCTTGGACTCAAACTTCGGCACTGATAGACTGTTTTAAATAGCATGAGGAGGCCAAGACCCTGCCTTGTTGAAGTAAGTGTAAAATTATTTGCGATCAAAGCTGCAATCTATAAACTGAATTCACTCTGCCCTTTCCTTCGGATAGGCAAGGAAACGCAGATACATGCAACATCCCCTATCCATTCAGAGCAAAATCCAAGTATCACAAGTCTTGCTTTTGCCAAACATATAAAACATGTTCCACATAAGGTTTGGGCATATACAAAGTTTGGTGTTTACAGGCTAGCAATGGATGGTTTCAAGGACCAGTTGTAAACTCTGGTCCTTTTGATGTGGAAACTTCTATGCAATGTTAGAGTACAGGAAAATTTTTTGCAAGGCACTGCTTTCTCCTCTTATGAGCTTCAGTCTCAGTGTATTTGTACAATGACTCAGAGGAAGGCACTGCCTCTTGAACATAAAACCTACACTAGGCAACAATCTATACTAGATAAAACGTCTAAACTTTCACCCTGACATCTGGGGCCATCACACAACTCTTTTTGACATGGTAGCATTTTGAAGTTCAGTAAGCTTTGAGTGACTGGATGAAAATTCAGATTTGGTAAAAGAAGTAGTACAACTTCCAGTACACAAAGCCACTGTATGATGTGAGCTGAAGGAACCAGCTACTGCAAGAGAAGTCTGGCAAGACAGTTTACCACAAGATTCCTGTTTAATATGAAACCACCCCTGCTGACTGAACTAGACTGGGCACTGTACACTGGATTTATTCTGGGCCTGCATTTTGTCAGTCTCAGAAGGAGCCCCATATGATAGGATGTTGAAATCACCGAGTTAAATCAAGCAAATCACACTTCTCACACCACTCAGGGTGTGTGTAGAGCAATCACATGGAGTCAGACCAGAAGTCCATCTAACCCATTACACCTTCTCCAACAGCATACATACAGGTAGAGCACAAAATTATTAGCCCTTTATGTAGAACAAATCCTAAGGCTTCCATGCTCAAATCTCAGTGCTGCAGCAATTTCGTGCACCCTTTCCAAGCTTCCTCAGCTCTGGTCTACAGCTAGAAAGTCAAACAAAAGCCAGTAAGTATTAACCTGTCCCAGTCTAAAACAGACTAGTTTTCTGATTATTTAGCTTCCTCAGCTGAGCACAGAGGTTTGAGAGGAGAAGAGGAAGGAGAAAAATGGACCACAGATAATCCTGTCCCGGATTGCCACAAACTGCCATGAAAACAATTATGAAATTAGCTCTCTTGGCTTCCCTGTAAACTGTTAGCTTCCACATGACACCCTGTTCTCACATCCTTTGCTGACCTATTTCAACACATTAATTTGCCAGAAAACCTGACTAAAGATTTCCCCCCTCCTAACTGACTTCAGACTGAAATAGCTCAGTTAAGAACCCGTAAATGCAGCTCTCGAAGGAGTTTAGACTACAGTGAAACTTCAGTCCAACCTGCTAACAGGGTATCAGCAAATCATACCATACCCCCAGTAAAGCTGCCACTTCAAAACCAAGAAGTCAAAGCACAACCAGGAGAAAAATAAGCAAGCCTTACGCATACAGCCCACACAAGAAGTCACTCAATAGAATTAAATTTACTTCACTGTATTTTGTACCCACAGAGAACATTTTGGGATAAGGCTCCAAACAAGGCAGCACAAATTTAATACAGTGTCTCCCATGTCGTACCTCTGGCAGCCCTAACTCTACCCTTGAAATCTGATCTAGCCCATCCTGTGCCTGTTTATGAGTTAACTGAAGAATCTGCACAAGACAACTGCCTATATTTTACCATCTTTCCACACAGGTCTTTCGAAAGAATACTATAAAAATAACCTAGCAGTAGGAGCACTGAAATCAACAATACTCTTAACATGTGTTTTTGAATGCAATGTGGAAGGTCAGAACTTAAAATACTTGGAGCCTTGGCATTTGGTCATGCTGCAGCTTATTTTACTGGGTTTTACATCAACACAATTTCACCTTCACATTTAAGCAGATATTATAGCTAGCCAGAGAAACAGCATGATAATATGTACCCTTGAACTTCCATTTCTTAATTCACTTCTGAAATGTGACGTGGCACTACTGCAGCAATCAGCAGGCAGCCTAACATTATGTAAACAGTTTCAAAACCCTGATGGATAGTTTGGAAGAATAAGAACTTTGCAGCCTGGCTAAGCAAAAACTAAAAACCATTAACAGGTTTTAGAGGAAGGTGGCTGCTCTAGGTTAGCACTACCAAGCTTTTACAAGCAACCTCCACACATCAAACTATCTTATTGCCTCTGTCAACAGCAGGCAATAAGGAGTCAAGAGACATCAGAAATTTTAAGTCTCCAAACCACTCTATAAGCAAGTTATGAAGTCATTTCTTCTATCACAGAAGCTGGTTAGTCAGTCTCATCTACCAGGATACCAGGTACATAAACAGTCTATCACCTACTATTTCTTAAGGAAATCACATTCTCCCTCATACACATTTTTGCTGCTCACGCACCAACTGCAAGGCGCAAGACCTAAAGAAAGCCTTTAATAAATCAATTTAAAGGGAGACCGCTTATCATGTAAAATGACAACATGGTATTTTTCAGTCAAAATAATCAAGCTACATCATGAGTTGTGCATCAGTGTCTACCATGAAACCCAGGAGAGGTTTATAAAAATAATTACATGCAAGTAATTATGTTAAATACGATTACCCATCATTAATCATCTCACAGTCATGGGATAACAACCAACACTATTTTGTGATTAAGAGATCAGGTATCAAGTCTTGCTCTTTCAGCAGAGAGGCACTTCAGTGTGATATTTGTGTCATGCGAGGTACTGACTTCTGGCTATCAGCACCAACATTGTATCGTAGTTCACCTTCAGACACCTATGCATCACTCTGATAAGTAGAAACATTCTTCACAAACTCTTAAGTGCGCTTACATAAAGCGCGTAGATGGTGTACTTCACCAAGGAACCCGTCCCTATACAGTTTCATTGAACTGAAACGCCACTGTTCTTTGACTTTTATTAAGTTCACTTAGGTTGACCAGATGAGCTTCCCCAAAGTAAACAGGGTTATAAAATATCAGAATGATTCTATCCTTAGGTGCTCAATAGAAACAAATACTTGGTTTAACTAGAAAACTTTAAAAATGACTTTAGATACAAAAGTGTAACAATTATACTGCGCAATACAACTTGATATATCACTAAGCCCATGAAATTAAAGGTTTTTTGCACCATCAAGAATAGCCACAAGTCCTGAACTTCCATTCTTTATGCATCCTTGACCAGAGTAAACCTAAAGTTGGGAATGCTTGGGATTCAAAATACCCTGAGCACATACTAGTGCAACACCACAAAGCATACATAAACCATCGGAAAAGGGAGAACAGGAAAGGTGGGGGAAAATTAGCAAGAATCAGATGGTGCTTTATTATACAAGCATGAAAGTAAGTTCCTTTGGAAAATAACTTCTCGGGTGGACTTCTGGACCAGTGAGGTAGCCCAATGGGAGAGAAAAAAAGTGGAAGCGGAACTTGGTCCCCACGCGTGATACCTGCCGGAGGGTCCCTCGCATCTCCCCGCACCCCGGCGGGGACGGGCCGAGGCCCAGGCTGCGCGGCCCGGCAAGCCGCCCCCCGTGCGGCTGGGGGTCCGGCCCCTACCAGAGCGGGCCATAAAGTGCAGCAGCGGAACACGATCCAGACAAGAGCAATGTAAACAGGTGACTGATATCGGTCTCTTAATCCGCACAGCGGGGAAGCTGAGGAGCCGGTCAGCACCCCCCGCCCAACCCCAACCCACTCGCGGCCTCAGGACGGCGCCACGGGGAAACGGCGCACCCGCACCACGGGAGACAGGTCCACACCGAGGATCCGCTGCGCTCGGCGCTGAGCCGCCGCCAGGCTCCGGCGGCTCCAGACGCTGCCCCGCACCCGGATGGAGGGGAAGGTGGTGAGGCTGGGGGTGGCCGCCTTCCAGATCTCCTCCAGCGACTTGCCGCCGAAGGGCTCCCAAGCGGCACCCCCCGCCGGGCTGTCCCGCTCGCTGTCCGCCTCCTCGCCCGGCGGGCACAACGCCAACGCCGCCTCTTCCCCACCATCGCAGGGGTCAGCGGCCACCGGTGCCCGCTCTTGCCGCTGCCTCTCCCGTACCCTCCTGCGGCGCCGCCTCCGCCGCCGCCGCTTGGAGCTGCCACCGGCCGTCGCGGCCCGGCGCTTGGCGTCCGCGGCTGGGAGGCGCCGCTTGCCGACGCGGCGGCGGGGTCGCTCCGCCGAGGGCGGCGGCGGGTCGGGGACAACGGCTCTGCAGGAGGCGTATCCGTAGACGTCCTTGCTGCGGAGGATGACCGGGGAGAATTCGTGCTTGAGGCTGCAGAGGAAGTTCCAGAGCTCCGAGTCGGAGCTCATGAACTCCGTGGACTTGGGCATGAAGAGCTTGAGGGCGTCGCCCAACGCCTTGGTGCCGGCGAAGGAGACCTGTGAACGCGAGTACACAACTTTCTCCGCCCCCCCTTCCAGCCCCCACGCAGCAGGCGCCGCTCCGCCGTCGGCTGTCTCCGCCAACACCGCCTGGTCTCCCGCAGCCGCCGCGGCGCTCCCCGTCTCTTGGTTCATCTTCCCGGCTCCTCTCTCCAGCGCCGCCTGCTTCCTACTGCGGGTCATGGAAGCAGAAGGACGGGGCGGGCGGGGTAAAAGATGCTGAGAAGAAAGAGCGGATCAGGGATGAGGAGCCGGCCGCACCTCGGCCGCCGCCGAGCGCCCACCGTCTCACCGCACCCTGGCGCCCTCCCGCCCGGTGGGAAGCGACGATCGATAGCCTACCGTCCGGCACAAAATGGCGCTTTAAAGTCCCAGGCGGGACTGCGCACCGGCCCGCCCTCCCTCCGCGCCCGGCGGTTGGCCCGTTTGAAACGCGTCAGGTGGGCCAAGCCCCGCCCTCCGCGAGGCGGCCATTGGGAGCGTGGCGAGTGCCCCGCGCAGCGGGTAGCAGGGAGCCGCTGGAGCGGCCTACCGTGGCGCGGCGGGTGGCGAGCCCCAGTTCCTAAGGGGTGTCCCGGCTGGTGCCCCTCAGCCCTTGTGCGGTGTCCCAGTTGGCGGCCCCTTTCCTCAAGCAACATGGCCGGTTCCCGCAGGGCTGGCACAACCGCTGCACCGCGTGCGGGTGTCGCACCTTGTCGCGAGGGTCAGGTTCTTCACAGGGTGGTGGGCAAGGATGGATTCAGCCCTGAAATGTGATTGAGTAAGGACTGGGTTGGAGGCTTCGATGGGCAGGGTCCTGTGGAGGAAGAGTGATGAGTGACATGTTAAAAAGGGGTAAACAGACATGAAATGGGGAAGGCCGCCATACATTGTTAAAGGCATCCATTGTCTTGCAGAGGAGTTTTTAACATGAACCTGTAGGTTGGTCATTCAACAACATCGTAAGTCACAGAATCACAGAACAGTTGAGGTTGGAAGGAACTTGTTGAGGTCGTAGGCTCCAAGCCCGTGCTCAAAACAGGGCAACCTAGAGCAGGTTGGCCCAGAGTCTGTCTAGATGACTCTTGATTATCCCCGGGGATGGAGACTCCTCTCTCTGGTGACCAGTGATATGACATCAGAAAACAGAACAAAGCTTCATCAGGGGAAGTTCAGATTGGGTGTTAGGAAAAACACTGAGGGGGTGGCTGGTCACTGGAACAGGTTCCCCAGGGAGCTTGTCATGGCACCAACCCTTTCAGAGTTCAGGGAGCATCTCAGTGATGCTCCTTGTCATATGGTTTAGCTTTAGGTCATCCTGCGAGGAGCAGGGAGTTGGACTTGATGATACTTATGGACCCCTTCCAGCTCAAGATATTCTATGATTCCATGATTCCACAACGTGAGGAGCCTGTGCCAGTGCTCAGTCACCCTCACAGTGAGAAGGGGTTTCCTGATGTTCAGAGGGAACCTCCTGTATTTCAGTTTGTGCTCATTCCCTCTGGTCCTGTCCCTGGGCACCAGTGAGAAGAGCCTGGTTCTGTCTTTGCACCCTGTCTTCACCTATCTATGTAATAATGAGATTCCCCCTGAGCCTTCTCTTCTCCAGATGGAGCAGTCCCAGCTCTCTCAGCCTTTTCTTGTAGGAGATGCGTCATCTCCTTTATCATCTTTGTGGCCCTTTGTTGGACTCTCTCCAGTATGTCCCTGTCTGTCTTTTCTGAGGAACCCAGAACTGGACACAGTGCCTCGTCAGCACTGAATAAAGTGGAAGGATCACCTTCCTCAAGCTGCTTGCCTAACACAGCCCAGGTCATTATTCATCCTCTTTGTGGCAAGGGCACATTGCTAACTCATGTTCAACCTGGTGTCCACCAAGACCCCTGGGCCCTTTTCTGCCAAGCTGCTTTCCGTCTGGGTGACCCCAAGCATGTCAGCCCATTTCTTCAGCCTGTGGACGCTAGAATATTCACAGCATTTTGGGGACAAAAATCAAGTCTTTGCGTTGGTTCAGCCCTTTGTGAGAGTCAACATCTTGCTGAGTCCACAACGCCATTTTCTCCTGCTTGACACCACTATGTTTGCAGCCTTATAACACAATTTTGTCAGCTGTTGTGAAACCCCATGTCCCTCTAGGTCATGCTTTCTGATACTTCAGAAACTGTTGGCACAGGGAGAATGTTCCATTAGGTTCCCGCATTGTTTCAGTTAAACCAGAGCTCTTTCCACAAGCCAGAACAGCAAGGTGTCAGCAAGGGCAGATGTGGTTTAACCTTCTCTACAAATCCAACTTGGGGTTTCATTAGACTCCTAACTAATTACTTTCTCTGAACATCAGTAAAGGGCGAGAAGTAATATTTTTCTTCATAGATAGTCTTTGTTCTGTAATTAATCTTTCAGTTTAGAATAGGGAAATGTTTTATTCTCAACTCATCAAGAACCTAAATTGGAATGTTTAGAAAGCCAGTCAAATAAGAGGCAGAAATTCTGCATAAGAAATTATTTCTTACTGCCAGTGGAAATAAATGGATTTTCTTTACATTATAATTTAGCTTGTGTTCATGGAAACTCAAGAATATTAATCCAAATAACCATTTGAAGTGGATATTAACAAAGCCATTTTAAATCTTCATAGGGACAGTCTCGAAGTGCAGCCGTATCCTAAACCAACTTTATAGATGACCCATTTCAAAAAACAACTTTCTCCAAACGATGGTGTTAGTACTGTTTTTAATTGGATTAATTTCACAGTGTACTTTAGAGCACAGTCATGCAGTCAGATTGATTTAACTGAGGGAGGTATCCTATAATGCAGAGGATAAGAGCCCAGAGCTGGAGGCATTACGGCCAGGCATCTCTTGATCCTGCTGTGCTGCAGTTAATCACACTGGCATACAAGTGCCCACTTGCAGCCACGGGGTCATCACAGCTTAGCAAGAGGCTCATCACCTGCAGGACCACAGGAGATGACCTCTGCTCACATTCACAGTGGAGGGAGCTCCCACACTATCAGCCTCAGCAGCTCAGCTGACCAGTGAGTCCTCATTAAACTGCAGAAACCCAGTTGCTTATAATCATTAGCCATAACCTTTTCCCTGAAATCACAGATATTTCTGGCATATGACTAAAAAATCTTTGAGGCAAGTTGGGGAATCTTCAGCAAGCAGTAGATGAGTCACTGTAGCTACAAATGAAAAGACGGAATAGCGCATGTGTTTGTTAATCAGCACTTATTCGCTAATTTTACTATTTTGCTTCCAGGATGGACAATACCATTTTAAGGCATGGAATGTAATCTCACTTTTACAATTTCATTATGAGGTTTCTGCAGTGTAACACTTTCATTTTAATACCTTTCAAAGTCATCTCAAGAAAATCCATGGTAATTGGCTATCTTTCAGTAATTTACAGTAGCTCAGTACAGTAATACTGATGATAATAAAAATGAATAATCCTTTGGAAATGTATAGCTCTTCATTTTAATCATACTACTTCTTGTAAGTATTAATTATCATTCATGGTACTCATGAGTTATGTAAGTAAATATTGCCTTTCTTTAACAGATGAATAAAATGAAGAAGTGGATTAAAATGGCTGGATTAAGATGTATAGACTCTATGACTATGATCTACAGATCTTAATTTTTCATAATTGTTATTCTAAAAACACAGTGAATGTCTACACTGGAGAAGACTAAGAGAAAGATAAGAGAAGAAGGGAAGGGAAAGGAAGGGAAAGGCAAGGGGAAAATATCTGTAATTTTTGTTCTCTTATTTGTTAGCATTCCTTTTCTTTATAGAATTCTTGAGAAGGAGGGGCAAAATACCAAATGATAAATTACTGCAGGGACACTTTATTTTCTTAAATAATTCCTGCCTAGTACCGTAAACCCACCAGTAACTGCTAATTATTTTAACTGCTAACAATGTTTTCTGTACATGTGATCACATCAAGTTTTGAGTCCTGATGAACCCTAAAATCCTGTATATTATGTCACACCACTTCTGCTGCTGGGGCTTTTCCTCCAGCATACTCATGCTCTTCTACCCAGATTAGCAATGTCAGTCTTACTGCCCAATGCCTTTAAAGATAACCACTCTTTTCCAATAGCTTTACCTTGGCTGTTGAGTGGTTGCATTAACTGGGAGCCTGCTGCAGTTAATTTGCTTCCTAGATGTTTTTAGCATACTTTTGGGGAAGTTTGCGTAACAGTGCAAGCATGACTCCACATCCATTCACAACTAAACAAACCAGATGTTACCCAATAATCATCAGGTTCCTGGGTCTGAGAAGTGCCCAAACAAGCACTGGCAAAATTCTTGAAAATACTTTCAAAGATAGACAGAAGCAAATAATTTACAAGAATAATCTCTCATCTAGTTATTAGGAACAAAAAAAAAAGCAAAAAAAGTGGGATTGCTATGTGTAGGAATTGCAGTTGCAGTCAAGAAGAGAAAGAAGATGTTAGGTATCACTGTGGAAGGGACAGAAAGCAAAACAGCAGACAGCATTCTGCTGAATACAAGTCCATTGTGCCTCCACAAGTCCCAAATACTGTGCATTTCTAGTCTTACCATATCTAAGAGGTTATAGCAATGATATGAAGAAGGGCAGCTAGGGTGATCAGAAATATGCAACAGTTTCTCTATGAAAAAGAGATTAAATAGGCTACAACTCTTCAGCTTAAAAAAAACATATGGCTGAGGAAGATGATAAAGGTTTATTAAAAACTGTGATAGTATAAAAAATATAGATAAGAAATTATTGTCTTAGTTTTTGTAATCCAAGAATGACAGGGAAACACATGAAGCTATAAATCAGAATACCAAAAAGACATACTTTTTTTCCCAGGTAACTCATAATTAGTCTGTGGGCTTCATTTCCCAGCAAAGTTCCCTAAATGGAAAAATGTACCCCAGTACTGAATATAAAGGAGAGCTGATCAAGAAGGTATTGCAGGGATTACAGAGCTCACCATTCAAAATGACTAGACATGAATGGGGAAAAAAAAAAAAATCCATCAAGAACTGTTGTGTGTGAAAACCAAGTCTAGCACCTTGGGATTAGAAAGCCCATAAACCAAGGGCTGAGAGAAGAAAAGAGAATATACGGGAGGAGATAACCCTCAATATCTGCACTGTTCTAACTCCCTACCCTTCCTCTTCAGCCTCTAACAGACAAGGACACTTGACTAGGTGGACCCTGGAGCTGGCCATCATGGCTGGTAGAACTCTACAACCTGTTAGAAGACAGAAGAGAGCAACCACAGGAATAAAACATAGTATTTCTTTCCCAGAGCTTTATTCTTGCAAGAGCTTGCAGAAGCTGGAAGAGGATATTCTAGGACTAAAAGGCAATGAAGCATTTGCAGAGGAAGAAACACAGAGGTTACAGAGTCCATATGCAGCCAGGAGCCACACTCAGGCAGAAGCCAACGAGGATGCAATCTGAGGTAAAGTGTATTCCACTGGCTGTGATTATTGCATGCTCATTTTTTCACTTTGTTCATAGCCTCAGTACACACTGTCAAAATGGTGACTGACTACTTGCAGAGGGGAAGAAAGGATATTTTTTTAAATAAGCCTTTTATTTCAATAGCATTTGTTGACAGTGTTTGGGAGAGGAAAATAATCTCTAACATATTTTAGCAGAAGATTCTGATACATTCAAAAACCCCCTGAAGCAATAGTAAAAATAAACACAATGAAGCATGCTTTGTGAGATACAGAAAGCACTCCTAGATTTTTTAGCAGAAGCTGTTTAACATTTGTTTCCACATTCTAGGAAGTAATCTGTATGTGACGCACATAACCATGCAAAGTGCGCAGCATTTATATCATTATTGCCCTGTTATTGCCCTGTTATTAATATATGCTGATGAAAACCATGCTGGTGGTCACTGCAGTCTTGAGGGTCAATAATCGTCCCTTGGTGTAATATGTTACAAGGTCCTTGATTTATGTATCCAAAGTGAAATATTTTCTTCCTAAACCTGTTTTTATTTCAGCTTTTTCCCCCCTCTTATTCCCTTCATTTACAGAATCATAGAATCATAAAATAGTTAAGGTTGGAAAGGACCTTAAGATCATCTAGTTCCAACCCCCCTGCCATGGGCAGGGACACCTCACACTAAACCATGCCACCCAAGGCTCTGTCCAGCCTGGCCTTGAACACTGCCAGGGATGGAGTGTTCACAACTTTCTTGGGCAACTCATTCCAGTGCATCACCCTTACAGTAAAGAACTTCCACCTTATATCCAATCTAAACTTCCCCTGTTTAAGTTTGAACCCGTTACCCCTTATCCTGTCACTACAGTCCCTAACAAAGAGTCCCTCCCCAGCATCCCTATAGGCCCCCTTCAGATACTGGAAGGCTGCTATGAGGTCTCCATGCAGCCTTCTCTTCTCCAGGCTGAACAGCCCCAACTTTCTCAGTCTATCTTCATATGGGAGGTGCTCCAGTCCCCTGATCGTCCTCATGGCCCTTCTCTGCACTTGCTCCAACAGTTCCGTGTCCTTTTTATGTTGAGGACAGCAGAACTGCACACAATACTCCGAGTGAGGTCTCACGAGAGCAGAGTAGAGTGGCAGGATCACCTCCTTTGACCTGCTGGTCACGCTTCTTTTGATGCAGCCCAGGATACGGTTGACTTTCTCTCATCGACCAACACCCCCATAGAATTATAGAATGGTTTGGGTTGAAAGGGGCCTTAATGATCATCCAGTTCCAACCCACCTGCATGGGCAGGGACACCTTTCACTCATCTGGGTTCTCAAAGCACTGTCCAACCTGGTCTTGAACACTGCCAGGGATGGGGCAGCCACAGCTTCTCTAGGCAGTCCACCTAGACCATCTCTTTAACTACCCATGTTGACTTTGATTGCATTATGCTTCCAAATCTATCTTTTCTACCCAGAAGATAGTTTAGCTGATGTTAAATTTACTATAGACAAGGTAGCAATACTTTAACTGTGCTTTCTTTGGAAAGCCAATGCAAAGTGAGAGACATGGTGGTCGCCACAATCTGTCTTCTCTGATTAAGCTAATAAGGTGAGAAATCAAATGGGGGAAGTACATAATAGAGCATGCAGGTCTTGGAAACTGAATATGCTAGATCAGGAGGAAAAACTTCAATATTCTTAAAGTAAATGCTTCCAGAATGAGTTTATTTCAGGGTACCTATTCCACTTTTTTCTCTGTTCCCGCCTATTTTATTCTAGGACAAATTCCAGATGGAGCTTCAGAAGGAGGATGCAGCTTTGCAGATCTCAGGCTGCAGGGAGTGCTTGGGGCCTCTCACTGGGGTGGGGGCAGCAGGAGATGGTCTTTAAGCCTGCAGACATGCATCATTAAGAATCTGTCAGCAGGTAAAGGAGACGTGAGAGGATTTCACCAGACTGCAGCAATGTGAGAAAAAAAGTGTTTCTACTGTAAGGTGATTGTACACTTGACCAGGTTGCCCAGAGAGGTTGTGGAGTCTCCATCATGTACAGGGGACAGTCCTGAGTATCCTGCTGTAGCTGGCCCTGCTTTCAAATTGGGGTTGGATTAGATGATCTGCAGAGGTTCCAGCCAACCTCCACAATTCTGTGATTCAATGATAACATTTTTGGGGGTTGGGTTGGTTTTGGTTTGGTTTTAGTTTGGTTTGGTTTTTTTCTTTTTTTTATATAATTTTCTTTTAAATTCTATTTTCTGCTGGTGTAATTTATGCTGGAACGTTCTCCTTCTATTTCTTCATTCACTTTCTCTCTAAAATATGCTTCCTGCTGTACATTCTTCAAAAGATAATCCTCGTTCATAAAACAGGAAGATGATCTGCACTACTTTCTAATACTGGTATGTTTTTAGTCGAAACTCTGTATTATCAAAGGTTTAAAATGGGTCAGTCTAGTACTGCTTTCTGAATATAATTCCAACATAGGAAATATGTTGCTCAAGAATATAGTTCTCATACATAACAGACCACGTCATCTTGTAATATTGATCACAGTGTTTCCTGAGACACTCCATTTAAAGCACTGAGACTATTAAAACAAATGTGAATGTCATTCATTTCTGTCAAAACAGACAGTTTTTAAAGCCTACTAGCAATTATTTAATACCCTTATTAATTAAATCTTATTTTTTGATACTGAGTGTTGCTGAGCTTGTCAGTTCAAAAATTCTTTTCATGATACACTCAAGCCTGTGCTTCCATTTTCCTTCCTACCAGATTCACGCACTACCAGATGAGCTGACAGTACAAATTCACTCCAGAACAGTGGGAGCACACAATTGATTTTTCTTTTTTGTTGAACTTGCCACAGGATACAATGCAATGTTTATATTGGATTTATGTTTTATGCTGGCCTAGGGACGACACGGTATGTGATCCAGCATAAAGTTCCTGGAGAGAAAGTTACCCTTCAAAATGCTTTGAATTAATTAGACTGAGGGAGTTGTTACCAGCTCAGCTTTGTGTGTGGTATGGATGTGGCTTTATTAAATGGATACTTACAGCAGCTTTACTGTGTCACTGGACTTCTTAGTCAGGCTCGCTCTTATTTATTCTCTCTCTGCACATGAATCTTGCAGACCTTTTTGCTCGCTGTGTTTGTTGTAATGGAAAGTGACAGAAACTGATTCTTTTTCAGGCCCTTGTCACTTTCACAGGGCAGAGGAGTGTGAACTTCAGGCACCTTAAGTGGAAAAGGATCTTGATCTCTTTTGTTTCAGCGAATGTTGTAAGCACTCAATTATAATGCAGATGTTGGCTGTTAGCATTAACACCTCCTTTTGAATCTCTCTTTTGTTCCTTGCGTTAGGCAAGGGCTTCAAAAGCCTGGAAAGCTTATCTCTGCACTTCTCAGTTCCTGCTGCAGAGGAGCAGTGGGTTTCAGTGGCTCACAGCATTGTAAACCGGCACAGGAAGCCTGGCTTAGGGAGCAAAGCAGGGGCCGGCTCACTTGGGATGAATTTCATTACTAAACTGAGATCCTGCCCTAACTCGAAACCTGCTGGAAGTATGTTCCTATTACTTTTAGTGGTATAATTTTCTATTCCTTGAATGATTTTCAAATGCCATTTTAGGACAAAATGCCTGAATTGTGATTTATATTAATTTCCCCAAATATTCTAATAATTTATAGTTTGGTAACACTTGGTTGGTAGTATTCCTTATAATCTATTTAGAACTATTGTGAATCCATGTCAGCACAGAACTAAACTGGGTAATTTGAATACATTAATTATTTTGACCATTTTCAAAAATATTGTTATAAAGAATAAAAATAGATTGAAAATACCTTGAGAACTGGGGTTTCAAATTGTTCATCTTAAAATGAAATAAAAGATTTGCTATAGCTGTAGATACTCTTCATTTCGATACAGACACAGATACTAGCTAAGATTTTGACCCTGTACATGATCTGCATTATTATAAAGCCTTGCCTCAAAAGGCAATAATATTCAAGGCAAGTTCATCCTTGGTGACCCTGGAATGGCTTCAGGTGGATGAGTAGCTCATTTACCAGTATTTTAAAATTGTCTTTCAGAAATGCAGTGAATTACTTAATGCGTGTATTCTCACAGAGGGGTATGAATGCCATCAACCAGCAATTGCATTAAATACTTTCCAAAATATTCAAGTGCCCCAAACTTTCATTATAAAGTGAAATAGTTACCAAAGTGAACAGATCACCCACATTCGATCCCCATTCCCCTCTGCTACCTTTGGAAGGCTCTTCCAAATAAGAAATGGTAGTGGTTTAATCTTTTGCTAATTTAATTAAACCCATGCCAAACCCTAGTGTTGTCACTTGCTCCAGTTTGTGTAGCATATTTCAGTTTATTTTATACTGGCTCTCATTCAATTTAAGCTCAATGAACCATTGTTGCTCACATTTAAGAGTACCCATGTAACAGTTACCACGGGTTCAATTAAAACCATCCAAGTAAGCCAGAATTTTCACTGCTCGTTGGCATTCTGTTACGTCTGCTTTTCGAGTCCTAAGATTTTGACACTAGGAGCCTAAATTTAAACTCCCAAAGTATTTTCCAGAGGGAGCTGCTAAATGCTTAGCATTTTCAGTTCATGGCCTAAGCCATTATTCCCTTGCAGGGAATGAGAACTGCAAATGTCCCATCACTTTGGGAAAATGTGGTCGTTATTAGAAGTGCAAATGAAGATTCCAGAGTCTAACCTCATGTTCAGTCTGAAACAAAGACTGGTGTCTTTAATCTCTGGACTGTAGCAATGGAGTGTACACATCATAACAGAGAAATACCACATTTATCCTGAGCATTACATATTACATGTGCCAGAACTATTTTTCCTTTCATATTCCTCATACTCTCCATTCCTTTTCTAGCTTCTTCCTGATCCAGATTCTTCCTGACTGTCCCTCCCTAACTGAATGCTGAATCATTGAAATTCCTATTCATTTGCTTCCTGCTAAAATGAGCCATTATTTCCAAACTCACCACTTCCTCCCAGTTATAAAGATATGTTACAATACAGGTTTGCTTTGTTTGCTGTGTGTTCTATTTTGTCCCACAATGGTTACAGAATTAAACAATTCAGATACAAAGTGAATATGAGAATATTCATATCTTCATGTGTACATGCCATTTACAATAGCAAAGGAAAAAATAAATCAGAAAAGAAACGATAAACTGAAAAGCTAAGGTTCTAGGACTAATGTAGAACTTACGAGTAATGAAGAGCTGAAAATGTTTGCCAGGTGCAATCTGTATTTGCATGAAATTTGGAGGGGGAAAAAAATCTACAGTCTGTCTGACCAAAGCAGAGAATGGCTTTCCCAGGTGGCAGGCATTTCCTAGCAGATGGCTGTTGCACCAGGAGAGGTTAAAATACATGAAGATGGACAGTTGGACAGATAGAGCAGTGGAAGGATTAGAAAGGGATTAGAAAATGAGCAGAGAAAGAAAAGTAGATTGCAAGGAAATGGCTCACCTGATGGCAAACTAAATCAGACCCATTTTAAATCACTAAAGGGTCTGATGCAGGCTAGCTGTCAGGGTGAATGCAGGCATTTTATCTATTTATCTTTACTGATTTTAGAAAAAAAAATGACTAGTTTAGATGGGAATCCTCTGGGAGTCCTGATTACAGTGAAATTAATTCTATCACAGGTAGGTATGTTTTCAGTCAAAACCAATCATTTCCTTCAGCCAGTCTCTTATTTAAATTAACCACCACTGGTTAAGAGATACCCAGAGCAGAAGTGGAGACATCTGTAACAAAATTAAATTGGTCATTGCTAAATCAGCTTAGCTCCTGTACAGCCTTCTCCTGCCCCTCCTCATGGACTATCTGTGAGTACATTAGCTTTCCTAAAGTCACTCATTATTCCATATTTTTGGTCAAATCCCTAGTTACTGCCACTTCAAACAGCATCTCCATGTTCTGATACAGAGACGCACCATTTGGGTATTGCTAGTAAAAGAAGGCATTATTTTCACCAGTATGACATGCGCTGATACTAAAGATGAATTAACCTAGAAAAACTAGGTAAAAGAGTTTTCCCTGGGAAACCATTTGGATACACAGCTCCTTAGAGCTACATGTCTGACTTCTACCACTCCCATTATCACTCTTCAACGCGGTTGTCTCAAACTATGGCTAATACAGTGTAGGATTCCTTTAGTATAATACATTGGCACTACTGCATTTTGTAGAGCTGACTAATCATGCACTGGTATCAAAAAATGAGCCACGGTCTCCCAGAAATGCTATAAACCCTGAGCTGTTGCCTACTTTGCATTTATCACCAAAAGTAACTACTCTGAAAATTCTGATGTCTATGGCAAGATAAAATCTTTTTGAAATTTTGAAAATATCTCAGGACAAAGAAAACTCTTCTGCCCAAGCTTGGAATTTGACATGAAAATATACTCCATGTCTAACAGTTTCTGCATTTGAGATGCAGAGCTCTGTAAGGTGACAGGAGGTTCTGGAAGCAGCACTGGCAGGGAAAGAGGGCAAGAGCTGAGGATGACAGTGATGCAGGCAGAAGCACTGCCTCACCAAAGAGGTGTCAGCAGGTTGACTCAGCAAGTCTGGATGAGGAGCAGGTCTGGAGGCTGTGATCAGAGCCAGCATCAGGCAGGTCTGAGGCCAAGCCAGGCAGCCAAGTCAAACCAGGGAGCCAAGGTGCAGGTCCAAGAGGAAGTGCAGACACAGCTACGGCCCAGCTGCGAGGTAGCTGGTAACGCAAGCAGCACCAGGCAAAGGAGCATTAACTGAAAAGCAACTCCCAGGGGAGGGGAGGTCAGGCCCCCTCTATTCATTTCTCTCACAACAGTGTGTACCACTGAAGAGGCTGAGCTTGACTCAGCCAGCCAAACTCCTTGGAGCTGGGGGAGGTATTAAGGGCTCTTACAGTGGTGTACTAGGATAGACCAAAGGTCTTCTGTGATAGTGGCCAGCTGTAGAAAAGAACTAGCTTCACCCTCTTTGGTTTGTTCTGTAGGTGAGGCACTCTCACTGAGTAAGAAGCTCTGCTCCTAGCTGTCTTCCTCTGTATTTTCTATTCCCCTAACACCCACAGCACCGCTATGGCTGCAGCCCTCAGTGCCCACCACCACTAGCACCAACATGGTGAGAATTGCCACCACCATCTTTTGAAGTTTCATCTCTCATTATGTTTGGGAACTGCTGCACCCAATGCCTTAGTACAGCAAAACCTACAAATCATCACCTGAATAAATAGCTCTCACCATTCCCAAATTTTCCTGTGCCCCCAGGGGCTATCTGGGTCAGCCTTAGTTATGTGCATCACTAACCTTCTCAGCTACTGCTTCTCCTGTCCTTCCACCTATTGCCTCTTTTTTTAGCACAAACGAAACCTATTCATCTTTCATTTGCTCTCTTTATAATGTTTCTTTGCATGCAGTTTCCTTCTGCTTTCAGTCTGTTTTCATTTTCCTCTTTGTCTCTTTTATTTTATTTTTCATTCACCAGTCACCAAACCATGTCATTCCTTTCCACTTGTCTACAGGCAAAGAATGAGTTGCGTTTTATCAGAGTGCACCTCTTGGCTCATGCCATTTGATGTGGTTAGGTGGTGGTACTGGCAGAGGTTCAGCCAGCAGTGGTAAAAGTGCTGCAAATTCATCTACAAGGTGGGAATTGTGTAGTGCTGTGGTGGTGACCCTCTTTTCTTTCTCTGTGCAAGTGTTGTGAAGTTGCGAGAAAAAGAGCTCCACTCTACTCATACATGCCTCCATGTCCCTGTTTATGCTCGATGCTGGGGGAGAGCAGATCCTCGGACCACAAGTGGTGGCCGGCAACTGGGCTAGCACCCACATTAGGTGGAGTGATTCTGTTATTGAGCAATTGAGAAGCCACAAAGTAGCCATGACTGTGCTCAGGCTTCCCCTAACCCATATGAATGTTTAGCATTGACATCACCTGCCCAAGAGCAATGTGCGTCTCCTGTGCAATGAAGAAAGTCTGGCAACCAGCAGCTGGAACTTAGGTTAATCTGGAAAGAATTGCAAAGAGAATATAAAGTGTTTTCAGGAGACCTAAGAAAGGCTAAAAGCAATAGTCCAGAACCTGTTTATGAAGAAATAAACAACATTACAGTACCACAAATTCATAGCCTAAATGTATTCAGTGCACAGCACAAGGCAAAAGGCATTATGAAGAAGAGATCAAGAGGGAAACTGGTGGTGAGGTCCTGGCACAGGTTGCTCAGAGAAGCTGTGGCTGCCCCATTCCTGGCAGTGTTCAAGGCCAGGTTGGAGGGGGCTTGGAGCAACCTGGTCTAGTGGAAGGTGTCCCTGCCTATGGTAGGGGGTTGGAACTGGATGAGCTTTAAGGTTGCTTCCAACACTAACCATTCTATGGTTCTATGGATGTACTGCAATGGGTTAGCCAAAAATGTGCAGTTTGATCATTCGTTTTTGGAAGGAACATTTGTAGCTGCTGTGGGTGAAAACACACTTCACAAACGTTGTACAAAGGTTGAGATGCCTCTGAATGGCTGTCCCCTTCCTTGCACTGCAATAGCAACTGCTTGGAAAGCACCATAGCAGTAGTTTCAGATAGCCAGCAGTACACATTACTATCATCCTTTTGTTAAGTAGTATTTGCATAGTGTGCATAGCATTCCTGAATAAGACTAGTCATAGCCAGCCAGTGAGGGGCAAATCCTTTCTGTGCTTGCATTTGAATTCATTGGCTTTGGTGCACCACTGGACTGCATGTTGAGAGTATCTCTTCTGTAGCATCATTCTGCCTGTACTCAGCACTGGTGAGACCACACCTTGAATACTGTGTTCAGTTCTGGGCCCCTCATTACAAGAGGGATATTGACGTGCTGGAGTCGGTCCAAAGAGGAGCAGTGGGAGTGGCACAGGGTCGAGAGCACAAGTCTTAACAAGGAGTGACTGAGGGAACTGGGGTTGTTTTAGTCTGTGAAAAATAGGTTTATGGCAGAGAAAAATCACTAGTGCATTGGAAGGACAAATGGAAGACAGTTATGTGCAGTCTCTTGTAATACAAGACCTAGAAGGCATAAAATGAAATTCTCAGGTGGCAAACAAAAGGGATGCTTTTCTATGCTGTGCATAATTAATCTGTGGAACTAATTGCAAGATGCTTCAAAAACTTACTTGATTCAAAGAACAATTAGACAAGTTCATGGCTGAAAATAATCTACCAAGCACTACTAAAGAAATCATACTTCAGGATCAGGCTTTGGTCTGGATGTGCTAGTGAGAAGCCTGGTTGTTTCCTCCATATTAAGCCCAGAGGCTAGCCTGGAGATGCTGATCCTCCTCCAGGTACCTAGAGTGACAGCTGCTGTACTGATGAGGTTGAAAATAATAATTAACATTACAAGGCTAAATAAAATTACAGTTCTGAACGATACTGAAACTGGGTGGACTTAATTTGAGGGTGGGAATCATGGCAGAGACAGGGGCCCAGGCTTCCCCTTTAGCATGTGAAATCTAAACCCTACAAGGAAACTTGTGTTTTTTGTTTACAAACTTTGCACTTGTTAATTTAAAAAGGAATAAATATTGGTAAAAGTCATCTGTCATGATTGCTGTATCTATAAGCAGGCCTGGGGGGGGGGGGGGGGGGGGGGAGGGAAAGAATAAAAAGGGAGATTCTTAGCATAACCATTTTTAAATGGGAATGTTAATATAAGGTGGTATGTGCTGAACAACATAGTTTAATAAGAGGAAATAGAAACCTGGCAGTCTGATTAAAATATCCAGCTTGTCTTGTCTTAGTGCAGCAAGTGAAGGATGTAATCACATACTTTAGCCATAGAATCGTAGAATAGTTAAGGTTGGAAAAGACCTTAAGATCATCTAGTTCCAACCCCCCTGCCATGGGCAGGGACACCTCACACTAAACCATGTCATCCAAGGCTCTGTCCAGCCTGGCCTTGAACACTGCCAGGGATGGAGCATTCACAACCTCCCTGGGCAACCCATTCCAGTGCCTCACTACCCTCACAGTAAAGAATTTCTTCCTTATATCCAATCTAAACTTCTCCTGTTTAAGTTTTAACCCGTTACCCCTCGTCCTGTCACTACAGTCCCTAACAAAGAGTCCCTCCCCAGCATCCCTATAGGCCCCCTTCAGATACTGGAAGGCTGCTATGAGGTCTCCACCCAGCCTTCTCTTCTCCAGGCTGGACAGCCCCAACTTTCTCAGCCTATCTGCATACGGGAGGTGCTCCAGTCCCCTGATCATCCTCGTGGCCCTCCTCTGCACTTGTTCCAACAGTTCCATGTCCTTTTTATGTTGAGGACAGCAGAACTGCACACAATACTCCGAGTGAGGTCTCACGAGAGCAGAGTAGAGGGGCAGGATCACTTCCTTCGACCTGCTGGTCACGTTCCTTTTGATGTAGCCCAGGATACGGTTGGCTTTCTGGATCTAAGTTAGATATTGAAATGCTCATGGAAAATGCATAACTCTTCAATTAAAGAAAAAAAAAATGTGGCCTTCTAGTTTCAGATGCTCTGTGTTTGTTTAAAATATGCTAAGGCAGATACTGTGCATGGCCCAGGATGTCATTCTTGGATTTTCTCATGCACTGATGTACTTTTCTATTTTCTAAGCATTAGCTTACTGAGGTAAGTCCTAGTTTTGGCTGTAACAGTTATTTTATTTCCTAGTAGCTGGTGCAGTGCTGTGTTTTGGCTTCAGTCTGAGACCAACTCTGATAGCACACTGATGGTTTAGGTGTTGCTAAGTAATGCTTATCCTGACTAAGGGCTTTTCAGTCTCTCATTCTCTACGAGTGAGGAAGGGCACGGGAAGCCGGGAAGAAGCAGAGACAGGACACCTGACCCAAACTAGCCAAAGCGGTATTCCATACCACAGCACGTCATGCTCAGTATATAAACTGGGGGCAGTTACCCAGAAGGGACCGATCGGTTTGGGCTGGGTATTGGTCAGTGGATGGTGAGCAATTGTATTGTGCATCACTTTTGTTTTCTGAGCTTTCATTTCTCTTGTTGTTTCCTATTATTATCATTATTGTTATTGTTGGTATTCTTCCTATTATCACTATATTACTTTATTTTAGTTATTAAACTGCTCTTATCTGAACCTGTGGGTTTTACATTCTTCCAGTTCTCCTCCCCATCTCACATGGGCTGGAGAGTGGAGAAGGAGAAGATGAGGGATGAGCAAGGGGCTATGTGCTGCTGAGTTACCAGCTGGGTTTAAATCATGAGAAGTAATACGAGGAAATTCTTCTAGATCTGCTACAAGCAGGAATAATATTAAAGGCCAGCAGTGACACGCTCATCACACTTCACCCAAGATAAATGGACATCAGGATCAACAGAAAGCAGAGGGAGAACAAGACAGATACTACCCTGAAGAGATGCTTGTCACTTCCTTGAAGATTTTTTGACAGAATAGGGGACAACTAAGGACAGGTTCTGTATATATTTGCTTTGGTACCTGTGGGAAATATTGGAAAATCCTGGAATTGGGCATCCTGTCTGCCAGCACAGGTTGATATGTCCTGGGCCATCCACCTGTGCACAGTAAACATCCCTCCACTGAATGTTGCTCAGGCCACCCTTAGAACACCGTGCTTCAGTTAACGCCAAACAGCTGCAATCCAGTTTAAGTTCAGTGTGCACAATTTGTAGCTAGTTGCAATTCCAATAATATAAAATTATTATATTACCATTAATAATTTTATTATTAATTATATTAATATTATTATGCTATTACTATAATAAAATTATTATAAAATAATATCAAGATTATTTTATGAACACTGAATTTGTTAACAAATGGATTTGGTTGTGTGGCACGGGGCTGTATGAGCACTTGCAAAAATTGCAAGGCATTGAATCCAAACCATAAAATATCTACCTACCTTAAAGTGTCATAAAACAAACACCAGTCAAGCAGTAATAAGACAACTGACTGGAAAGGAACAGGAATATGCCCTCCACATTGCACAGTGCTGAATTCCTCTGCAGTCCAAAATGCCATCATCTGGATTCTTACCATTCGTTCCTGCAAGGCTGTGAGCAGAAGACATTCCCTGTTTGTGTTACCATCCCTGCCCAGCCCATATGAGTCATTTACCTCCTGGCTGCCTGTTGTACATCACTGATGCCTTAACCTCACCTCCATGCAAAAATGTCTTCCTTCTCCTGATAGGTACTTTGGAGGTCACTGCATGCAACACCAATACTGATGACATTGGCTTCATGAGTGCTGTAGGCAGAATCACCCTGCCCCTGGCCCAGCTGGACCACTGCAGAGTGGCTGAGCATGGTAAGACCTGCTCCCCAGTGCAGGACAGGTCATCTGCCTGTGCTGTCCCTGTGTTTGGCAGGAATGGATTGAAGGCAGGAGCATGCCCATGTAGAAAGTCCTTGTAGAATATTTGGAACAGGGTGCCTAGAGAAGTCGTGGCTACCCCATCCCTGGCAGTGTTCAAGGCCAGGTTGGACAGGGCTTGGAGCAACCTGGTCTAGTGGAAGGTGTTCCTGCCCATGGCAGGGCGGGCTGAACTGGATGAGCTTTAAGGTCTCTTCCAACCCAAACCATTCTATGATTCTATGATTCTGTGACTCCATGTCAGCAAGCTACACCCACTCCAACCAAACCAAGCCAAATGGCAGATATTTTCTCTTCCTAGAGGGAAACAACCAGCTTCTCTGCTTTCCTTTTTTCCTTTCATTTCTCTGCGAGAAAACAAACTTTACAGCAGGCTTTTCTTCAGCTTAAGCCCACCAAGTGAGCGCCCAAGAGCTCTATCTCCCAGCAGACAATTGCACTGAGGCTGACAGTGCCAGCTCTTCCTGTAGGAATTAGACTGTTGTGTCCTCACAAGTATTTGGGGTTTCTTCCTGACCACTGATGGGGCAAGACCACTTAGCAAATAAGCAAATTTGCTTAGCAAATCTGGTCCCTCTCCCATGGCCAGTGACTGAGAATGAGGAGGAAGTGAGGGCCATGCCCCCACCAGTTCCAAAGGGTCAGTTCATGCTTCTACCTGCCCATATAGATTTTCCAGAAAACTTTTTAATCCAATGAGGCTTTTCTTTTTTTTTTTTTTTTTTTTGTATTTTCTAAATGTATTTAAAACTTACTAATGGAGGTCTAACTTTTAAAATTTCCATCTTTCAACTTCAAGCTAGAGATTTCATAAAATATTCAATTTGCCCCAGAAAAGCCTGGTGTTGAAACCAATTAATATTGCTGACTGCATACCATTCTACTTCATAGTGCTCCCCAGAAACTGTGAGTTCTCCTTTTTTAAATATCATTTCCCATAAGTCAGCATGCAGTTCTACTGGCGTGCTTTTCTTTCTGTTGTTTTTTTTTTTTTTTTTATTCAATATAACTTGATCCCCTTCTCATGTTACTGGAAAAGTATTTATGTTTCAGAACTATTGGGCTTCTTTTACCGAGTTTGATAACATTTGCTGTACCCCTTTTGCTAATATCTTGACTAGAATCTTTTCATCTGAATTTAGTAACTTCTTTGTCCTGTACTCTACTTTCCTGTGTTAGGGATAACTATTATCTTATGAGCCTGAATAGAAGCTGATCAGCTCTAGATAAGATATGCTGGTGCTGTGAGTGTGCCGAGTTTTACCATCCTCCATGGTGATATTCTGGCAGATAATATTTTGTCATAGATATCCAATTGTGTCTAATAACTGGAATGACAGTAGCTTCCATTTAAGCATTTTCAAACATTTTTACCTGAGAAGCTGTGGAGAGAAGGTGGCTGCACAAAAGCAGAGGGTTTGAGGGAGAAAGCTTGGTTGGG
The DNA here is from genome assembly GCF_028554395.1 of Pezoporus wallicus. NCBI lineage: Eukaryota > Metazoa > Chordata > Aves > Psittaciformes > Psittacidae > Pezoporus > Pezoporus wallicus. The sequence goes on from NW_026640165.1 coordinate 1,713,777, forward strand.
TGCGAGGGAGGATTTTAACACCTTCATGTCGATGTCTGGCATCACACATGGCAGGCGCAATACTTCTGATATCACTCATGCAGGCCTTCATGGTTGGTGTGATTATCGGATCCAGACAGCAGAAGTGAAGTATGCAAGTTCCTCAAATCCAGCCAATATGCAGCTGAGCAAAGGGAGAGTGCAGGGCTGTTGGAAAGGTTCAACAAAAGCCTGTGCTCCTGGGAGCACATACAAAGTATGTGCAGAAAATGCAGTCAGGGAGATGAAAAAAATAAAGGAAACTAAAATGGAGTTGAGGAGATTCATGTTGCTGGGAGTCCTGAACCAGATCTAGGTGCCTACATGACACAGTTTATAGTGTTTCGCTATGTATGGTGACTTGGTGGGATGTGAAAGTTCTGCTAACACTCACTTTGGATGACACATGTAGTTGCAACGCAGATACGTAAAATCGTGTCATCAAGTCTTTTCTGTAAACACACAAACACTTTGCATTTCCATACCATAAGGATCTCAAATAACTTCAACTGTAAATGAAATCATAGAAGAGCCCATGGGTAACTGTGAGTGACATCGTTCTCCACGTCCCATGAATGCACGAGAGGTAGGTCATGACAGAAAGTCCAAGGCCTTCCCTGCAGTCACACTGCAAGTGTGAAGATGACCCAGATCCACCGGCTCCAAAATCTGCTCACAAAATTGTTTGTGTTCCAGTTCTATTTCTAAGGGACATGGCCACAAGAAGGAAGAGGACGCTATCCTTACACCTCCCGGACAGAAGGCACAGCTTCCCCCGGAGGCACCACCACAGCAGCGCAAGCTCCCGGAGGCGGGCGGGGACGCTGGCTCGCCCGCGCCCGGCGGCGGAGCGGGACCAGGAGTAACCCCCTGAGACGGGAGGGCCGGGAGACAAGGAGCCGCGGTGATGTTCCTGCCGGCCCAGCAGGGGGCACCACAGCACCAGGGTCGCCGCTGTACGTGCGGCATGACGCAACGTAGGCGCGGGCCCGGCGGGCGGTGACGCCACACCGCGGGCGGTGACGCAGGCGAACAGCAGAGGCCATAGCGAGCGGGTACCTGTGGAGATCAGCAGCTCAGAGGAGTGACTTCGTCTGGTGGCCTTGGCCTGGCGCCGCCGAAGGGCACTGTGGGTGGGGAAGGGCCGGGGCCCTGCGGAGGGTGAGTATGAGGTACGTGCCCAGGGATGGTCATCCCGTACGTCGGTGGGGTAGGAGACTGGGGTGAGGGACACATCTTTGGATGGGATGGCAGGTCAGAGAGGTTGGGTGCCGGAGCTCAGGTCACAGAGAGTGTTCATGGTCTGTGGCACAGCTGAAAAGCCTAGCTACATCCAGATAATGTGGTCATCAGACCTAGATATGCATCTCCAAAGGCTTATTTAAGCCCTCCTCCATGGGCTGAATCTGACTTGTGTTCAATTTCCTGGCAAGCTACAGTGCCAGGAATTGCACATGTATCTCCCCAAACGCATCAAACACAAAGACCTTCACTTCAGCTTCGCTGCAGGACCTGTGACAGATTTGCTTATCTCAGGGATCGACAGCATTTCAAGATACATAATTTGTTTAAATGGGATTATCAGACTAGCTCAGATTCAAACAGCTGCCTTTTTGCCTATCGCTAGTGAAGAGAATCCTTGGGTTTTGTATTCCTCTTTTCATGGGATTAGGCCAGGATAATAGAATAATGCTAAGTCCCTTTGAAATGACTGCCAGCACTGACACAGCCACCATTGCACCCTTGTGCACCCTTGTGCCCAAAACTGGGTCCTTCCTGAACATCCAGTGTTCTTGCCTCTGCACTTTTCATTCCTTAGCAACATGGAATCTGAAAATACCTTTTTATCCCCCTGTGCATTTTCCATGTATTACCTAAGTAAAGTTTTGTTAATTAAGGATAGCTTGTATAGTCTATTGGCTGCCATATATTTTATCTGCCATATCTTTTCTAAGGCTCAGTTAGAATTAAACTTAGCTAGGGATGTTAAGGATAACAGGAAGGGATTCCATAGGTATGTAGTGAATAAAAGACAGACTAGGGACAGTGTAGCCCCTCTCCGGAAGCTATCGGGAGAACTGGCTACCCTGGATTTGAAGAAGGCTGAGGTTCTTAATGACTTATTTTTCTCGGTCTTCACTGGCAAGGTCTCTGACCACACCACCCAAGACTTGGAAGGCAGATTCAGGGACTGTGAGAATGAAGACCTCAGGCCCACTGTAGGAGAGGATCTGGTTCGAGACCATCTTAAGAACCTGAACGTGCACAGGTCCGTGGGACCTGATGAAATCTATCTGCGGGTCCTGAAGGAGCTGGTGAATGAAGTTGCTAAGCCACTGGCCATCATATTTGAAAAATCATGGCAGTCAGGTGAAGTTCCTGATGACTGGAAAAAGGGAAATATAACCCCCATTTTCAAGAAGGGGAAAATAGATGACCAAGGGAACTACAGACCAGTCAGTCTCACCTCTGTGCCTGGCAAAATCTTGGAGCAGATTCTCCTGGAAGGCATGCTAAGACACATGAAAATCAACAAGGTGCTTGGTGACAGCCAGCATGGCTTCACTAAGGGGAAATCCTGCCTGACCAATTTGGTGGCCTTCTATGATGGGGCTACAGAACTGATGGACAGGGGTAGAGCAGTTGATGTCATCTACCTAGACTTGTGCAAAGCCTTCGACACTGTCCCACACGACATCCTTGTCTCTAAATTGGAGCGACATCAATTTGATGGATGGACCACTCGGTGGATAAAGAACTGGCTGGATGGCCACACGCAAAGAGTTGTGGTCAATGGCTCAATGTCCGGCTGGAGACCAGTAACGAGTGGTGTCCCTCAGGGATCAGTGTTGGGACCGGTCTTGTTCAACATCTTTGTTGCTGACATGGACAGTGGGATTGAGTGCGCCCTCAGCAAATTTGCCGATGACACCAAGCTGTGTGGCTCAGTTGATATGATACATTGGAGGGAAGGAATGCCATCCAGAGGGACCTTGACATGCTTGTAAGGTGGGCTGATGCCAACCTTATGAAGTTTAACCATGACAAGTGCAAGGTCCTACACCTAGGTCGGAGCAATCCCAGGCACAGCTACAGGTTGGGCAGAGAAGAGATTCAGAGCAGCCCTGTGGAGAAGAACTTTGGGGTATTGGTCAATGAGAAAATGAACATGAGCCAGGTTCAGTGTGCGCTCGCAGCCCAGAAAGCCAACCATATCCTGGGCTGCATCAAAGGGAGTGTGACCAGCAGGTCAAAGGAGGTGATTCTGCCCCTCTACTCTGCTCTTGTGAGACCTCACTTAGAGTACTGTGTGCAGTTCTGGTGTCCTCAACATAAAAAGGACATGGAGCTGTTGGAACACGTGCAGAGGAGGGCCACGAGGATGATCAGGGGACTGGAGCACCTCCCGTATGAAGATAGGCTTCTCTTCTGGAGAAGGGTGTCTGGAACCTCGTAGCAGCCTTCCAGTATCTGAAGAGGGGCTATAAGGATGCTGGGGATGGACTATTCATTAAGACTGTAGTGATAGGACGAGGGGTAACGGGTTAAAACTTAAACAGGAGAAGTTTAGATTGGATATAACAAATTCTTTACTGTAAGGGCGGTGAGGCACTGGAATGGGCTGCCCAGGGATGTTGTGAATGCTCCATCCCTGGCAGTGTTCAAGGCATGGCTGGACAGAGCCTTGGGTGACATGGTTTAGTGTGAGGTGTCCCTGCCCATGGCAGGGGGTTGGAACTTGATGATCTTAAGGTCTCTTCCAACCCTAACTATTCTATGATTCTAAGTTTCAGTGAGGTTAGTTGATAGTACTCGCTTTGCTGGTACTGCAGCATCTTGCAAGCCAAAGCTGGGATTTCAGATCAGTCAGCTTTTGACATGCCTTCACTCTTAGCAGGTGGACACTGCCCTGAGTATCTTCCTGTTCATCCACCAGCAGTCTTCTTTCCTGAGTTATTAACACAGGCAATTCATGTATTGAGTATGTCTCAGTCAAGCCTTCTGGGCTGCTTCCCCTTACTAAGACCTTCTTGGATGCAAACATTCAAATCTTGAATTCCCAGCAACACATTTTCAGAGGTCCCTTTCATGTACAGCTATGCTGATTACTGAAACATAGTCAAAACTAAGGAAAAGCAGAGAGTGGCTGCCACCTCCGGTGCTCAGCTTGACAAGATACAGGAGTCACTACACTCTTCTGTGTTTCACTTTTTGATGATACAGAAGTCTGAGAAGCCCCGTTCTCTGTACAGGTGCTGACACTCAAGGGACCATGTAGCCTTGTGCCACCAGATCACCCTTCCTCAGGGCCAGCTCTGCAGCAGTGATCCAGAACTCACCATCCTTGTTTGTGAAGACAGGCTTCCTACCACATCTGCAGCCACTCCTCTGGGCAGGCCCTGCAGTGCCTGCTATCCCAGTACCAGCAACTTCTGTGCCTAAACCAATCTGTGCTATGTAGCCTTCTGTGGTCCATCAGGGGAATTACCTCTTGAGGGACTTTCAAAACACTGCCTTCAAAGTCATGCATTCATTTTGGTTTGTTACACATCCCTAACATCAGTCATTCCTCTATGGTTTCCTCCGCTGGGCATAGCAGTGATTCACCTTCCATGCATCTATTTTCTTCTCTTTAACGGAATCCAGGAACAGTCTCAGAACCATCTGGAGTATTTTAGCTCATCTTAGATCAGAAAGGGAATACCCTCCTTGTGTCCTTCCATGTGTCCTTCATTTCTATATCCTTATTCTTTTCAACCTGCCAGACACTTTTGGGGTACTGTTGTACTTTAGAAAGACTGCAGCATTTGGTCTGTCTAGTACACTGTCCAAGGAAGAAAATCACACCATCTAAGCAAAAGCATTTTGTTATTGGAGACACATTACAGGGAAAGAACATCAGCTTCCCAGAGAAGAACAACTGCTCCCTGATGGGATAAAACACAAGGCTCCTGCATGTCTGCCTCATTATGTGAATTTAGGAAGAGTTCCCATAGCTTCTGAAATTCATCAAAGAGCGTCTTAATGTTGTTCAAAAGATGACTATTGTGGGCCACATCTGTTCAGTAGCTGGTAGACAACCAGATGAACAACTATAAAGAGATCTAACTCCATGTCCTGCCTGTTGTCAGCCATATAGCTGCATGCAGGCAAACTGGCTTAACAAAGCCTGAGGTACATCGGTCTGACAAAAAGTGCTTGGGATCACTGTGTCCTACATGCTCTGGAAAGCATGATCTGGTCATCTGACACATTTTAACTGCAAAAATAAGAGACATTAAAAGTTTCTATCACACCTATCTATGTGATACGTGAGATGGCGTGACTGGCTGAATCACCGTGCAGACAGATATTGCTACATTCACTTTGGGCTTTGGGGTGCAGAATTGCAGATCAGGGGAGAATAAAGAAGAGCTTTCCTGGGCACAGGGAGCATGTGGAGCACAGGCTCTGAGCAGTACTTTGCAGCAGTTACTGCCTTACACAAAGGACCAGGATAGTCTTGCCCAAACTGGGCTTAGCTGCCATGTCCTCCCCTGCTGAACAGTTCAGTCTTTGTGCTGTAAAATGGAAAAGAAGCTTCACAAAAGGTTTCTGGAGCACCCTACCTTTCCACTGCAGGCAGAAAAATATGGGGACATGCATTTTTTATGTAATGTAGTATTTGTGTTGGTAACTCAGGGAATCCTAAAATACACAGGAAGTCTGGCAAGACCAGCTGTCTGATCTGGGCAATGCTCCCATGTTTGTCTTTAACCATCCCTAGCAGACACAGACAGTGGAGGACCATCTATGCAGACCAGACTGCCATGTGATGAAGCACTGATATCTACAGAATAAAGCTGCCCTCCTTTTGTGTGTAAGGGTTGACATTTTCCATCCCACTGATTCCCAGCTTTTCTTATCTTTTCATTTCTAGGAAGCAAATATATAAAGTTCCGGGTCTGAATCTGGCTTTTTAGTCATTGTGGTTGTGCTGGCTGGCTGCAAGGGCTTTTATTTGTCTGTAAAGACAGAAGCTCTATATTCCAATGTGAGGATAGGTGTTTATTTAGCAAAGTTACCATTATGATGATGTACTGTCTACTGTGTATGACGTGCTGCTGCAGAAGCCACCCCAGCACCCTAATAGGTTCCCCAGCACCCAGAGAGAATCCCAGCCTCACCCTGAAAGAAAGAGACCTGCTGGTAGGGTCTCCATATAAGCAATCCAGTGCTTTGGAATGAAATCCTCGTATTCAGTTAAAAAAAAACAAAACAAACAAATGCAGTGATCTTCTGTTAAAGATGTTGGAGAAGGTTAAGGGTGTGTTTCCAGAAAACAGCAGGATGGAAAAGAGCTTTCTTGGTACCTGATTTTATATTCAACTAAACTCTGTGGAATAAACATATTCCTACTTGACATCTTTTTAGTACTCACGAGTATTGTGACAGCAGGTCAATGAACCTGCAGGGTGCCTGGAACTCTGGTAAGCCTTTTTTGTGTGTAAAGGATATGTTACTTTAATATACAGACAGAGGCAGTGAGGTAGGTTAAAGGGAAAGCATTTTACATTGCACATTTACAACAACAAAAATACAGAAATCCTCTGATAAAAGTCAATCCTTGCATAACTCCTATGCAATGCAAATACATTAATGTCCTCACAGGCAGGAGGAAGCACCAACAAACAAGTATGCAGCTGAGCAAATTTTCAAAGATTCAGAATAATAAATATCAGGACAGGAAGATAACACACTAACACAGTTCAGAGAGCTTGTCTAGAGAAACCTTGTAATGTAGTTTCTGAGCAGCAAATTAGATTAATTATTTTTGGAGTCAGAAATTTTCAGAGACTGAAACTATCCATATGTTATATTTAGGAGTGCTTAATATAATGCTACTAGACTAGAGGCCTTGTTGGAAGTGTGAACTATTTTTCTTTACATTTCTATTTCTAACCTTTTTAATTTCCTCTGTCAAGTCCCAACACCACAAGATGATGCAATATTGCATCACCACCTAACACTGAGACCTCTGACAGGAGCCATAAAAACTCAGAACTTTCCCCATCCCTTATGAATAACCAGTGTTATTAAAGACCTGCTTACACACACTCTGCTACCATGAGGGGTGTATCTCTCTCTGACGAACTCATACACATATGTGCAGACAAAAATATGTATTCATGCCAGTAAGAGGTATTATGTGAGTTTTACATCTCAGCTGATGTGCGTGCATATGTGGCACAGAGGAAACACCTTGCACTCCCACCCCTGTGCTTTAAATACTTATTTGGAAGAGCCTAAATCAGTAAAATGTGAGACAAATCCTTCAGCAGATGTATCTCAGAAGGCTGCTCAGAACACCTGCTGTTTCCTGTTTTGAAAGTTTTAGATGTTTGAAGTGAGGGATTTTGTGCAGAACCTTGGATCACCAGGAACACTGACCTAGCAAGAGAAAAGGGAAGAGTGGGTATTTCTTGGAGGAGAAGGGAGTAGAAATAGGCAAGCCTTGCTCTTTTGTTTGAGCTTTCCTGACTCTGCTTTGCCTACAGAGGTTCAAAGATCATTGTGGATCAGGACACAAGGCTACTTTCATGCCCAGATCTTAAGCAGATCTTAAAAGTTTCCCCTGGACACCTCTCCCTGGGAACCCAAGCTCATGTAGGATACATTTTACAGACGTCTTAACTGCCCGCTGGCATCCCTTCAGCGGGATACAGCAACAGCCCACCCTTAATTTATTCTTCTGCATCTCTTCCCACTTCCCCAGGGCCTTCTACTCCAAACAATGACCCAGAACGGGTGTAAAAGAGGTGGCCTGCCTTTTCCTGTGGGTGGAGAACTGGTCTGCAGGCAACACTTACCTATCACATCCATTACACAAGCAGCTACCATACTTGATGCAAAAGCCAAACTAAAATCCAGCTCCCTCCTCCTCTTCTTGTTGGCAAGTTATAGCAAGAAAAAAAACCCTTCCTTTTTGATACCAAAGTTACCATATGATTGTGCATGTGGCCAAAGCAACTGCAATGATGTTAACACAGCTGACTGCATATTTACATGATGAGTTTTCAGAATAGAGCTGTACAATAAAGGGATTCTGGCAATTTATTTTTTAGTCCTGCACTGAATGCTTCATAAAATGCTTACAACTCAATTAGAAAATTCTAACTTATGAATTCTTCAAGAAAGTTACCTACCCTTCCTTCAGGAAGCACAATGTGTCCCACACTGTTTGATTTTGGTATTTGGGGTATTTTCCATTTTCTTTACATAAAGAAGCAATTAAAGAACTGAATGTAAGTATTGCTGGGATTAGGCAAGCAGGCTCTGGCTTTGTTGGTACGAGACCTATAAAGCTTCTGCATTTATTTATTTTTTTCTCTGCTGGCAATGCAGAAAATAAAAACCAACCCAAACTATTAGATACTATTTACTAAATTGCAATGAACCATCTGTCAATGACAACATTTACATCCAGTTCCAACATATGTCAGTATATAAAGTTGTTGCTGAGCATTTAATGTGGTTGTTATTCTTTATTGCAGTTCTCCATGAAACAATATAAAATCTGATGTTTGACTGTGCAGAGGACACAAAAGATACCATCTTACATTTTTTCCAACCTCCAAAACTCCCATTTAAGATCATGACAGCAATTCCATGTCATATTTTTGTTACAGCTGAAAGATAAAGGAAATAATTGCATTTTGACTGCAGCCACAAGATTATATTAGCAAAATGATTGCTTCTTTGCATGACTAATTTTGATTAAATCAGCTTCATTTAAATATCAAATTGTGTTCTTCACCTTCCTTCATTAAGCTATGATATTCCTGACTCTTTTAAAGTTCCTTTTTTAATACGGTAAAATGTGCATTTCAATTTATTGTACAGGCTGTTCTTGACTGGAAAAAAAAAGACCAACAGATAACTTGTGGGAAAGGGTTTGAGTCACATTTGGAAATCAGCAGGAAAAAATAATGTTAAAATGTGTATTTCCAAAGAATATGCAACCTGTAAAGAGAGCATCCTTGGCAAGAGGAAAGTTTGAATTACATGATTTGCCACAAAAGGCGATAAAGCAAATTGTGCTGTATACAGAGGAGCTGAAGATTAACTGCAAAACTGTAATATTTTATTAACTTACTAAATCCTGGAAAGACCAAAATTTTCAGTTTACCTGATTTTCTTAAATATAATACACAAAGTAATTTACTCTTTCATGGCAAATAACATTATGCTGACTTACAGCGCTATTTAAAAAATGTTCTATGCAGTTCTAGCTAAAGTCAACATGAAAGGTGTCATCTGCTCCGGCTGTAAATTATTCCCTCTATAATTGTCTTTTGACAAATGACAGTCTTTTTTTTATTCAGCTGCTCAAATCTCCATGTGTTTGTGCATCTCCAAATAAAGTCCATGGATTTTAACAGGATTAGTCGCCAAACTGGCTACACTTGTGTTTCTGGAGTGATGCATCTGGGGATCCAGCCAACAACAACAAAAAAAGGCTTTCTATTTTGATAAGGTTTTTTAATCTCTTTTAAAGCATTCAGTAATACACATGCTGGGCAAAGCTGAACTTCTTTGTCCGGTATTACTCATTATATCAAGCAAAACCAAGCATGGAGTGAGTCTTCACTGTGTTTCCCCTATGCTGCAGACACATCGCGTGAAGGTTGTTTAAGGTTTTTACTTTACTTTCATCTTTGTAAAAAGGGCAGCTTGAGGCCAGTCCAGAGTTAGGATTTCTTATACCCACAGTTCAGTGTATGTATATTAATTTTGTAACTCTATACAATAGTTGCTCAATTACTTTCTGCTTCAGGCTGGTATTGTGATTCTTAATGTTGTCATGCAAATGATTTTTTAACTCAAAAGCACCCTACTGCTGTAATGACAATTATCCAATTTACTATACTAGCACTTGTATGTGTAACACACTTGTTACTTTCTTCTAATATTTTCTTTCTATGGAAGTTAGTAATGTGTTCCTTAGAAAAATCCATTCATTTTTATAATCTTTGAGGCAGCCTATGGTCTTGTAAAGCATTCGCTGAAGATATAAAGTTATGTCAGCATGGCTTTCAGAGCGTAAATGTGGGCTCTGCACTGTACAAGAGTTCACCTGTGAATCTAATTGCAAGTTCAGGATCAAAAAAGGTCTCGGCGTAATAATGGAAAGACGTTTGCTGTTCATTCCAAAAAAGATCTGCAGGGATACAAACACTCAGCTCCATTCAGAGCCAAATAGCCAGCAGTCAGGGTGGGGAAAGAGTGGTGAGGGGGAGTTGTTTGTTTGAATTGGATGATGTGAATGGTTGTGCCTGAACTGCATTTGGAGCCCTGGCACCATAAGGCTGATGAATTAATCCTCCTGCTGTGGGCGACCTTGGCAAAGCCCAAGTTGGAGTACTACTATGTCCAGTTTTGTACAGTGCCTTCCAAAAACGGTGTGGTCCATTTGGCAAGAAGCTGGAGGCGAGATACAGAAATCAAACAAGGTCTAAGGAACATGACCTAAAAGGAGAGAGCAGGACTGCCGAGTCTGGAGATGAGAAAATAGTAGGAAAAAAAATGAAAACAGCACCTTAGAACAAAATGCAGCTGCAGAAAAAAAGAGGCTCAGCCTGTAAAAACAGACATTTGATCAGACGGCATGAAAATCTTTCCGAAGGAGAAGGCCACGGCACGCTAGAGCAGCCTGCTGTCTCCAGGGTTGTTTGAGGACAGCTTAGACAGACCAGCTTTGTCCTCGCCTTAGTGCATGGGGCTGGTCGTGCTGTCACCACCACCCGGCATGGCCTTGCCGGGGCAGCCCTGTCTGGCTACTGCCGAGGTGGTGACCGCTCAGCAACGGGCACGGCGGCGACTGGGGTCTCTGTGCAGTGAACACCTTGAAGATGCTTCCAGGGAGATTTTGCTGGCTGTGCAGACACCTGGACGCGGTGCACTACCGCAGTAGGCGGTATAGCCCTGCTCTGGTTGATGTGGCCGGACCGGACCAGCGGGTGCCGGCCCGCAGCGGGGCTGCCCGCTGCCTCCAGGCGGCAAGGCCGGGGGAAGGCGCTCCGCGCAACCGGGGAGAGTCTCGGCCCAGCGCCGGCCCCCTCCCCGGGCCCCCGCCTCGCTCGGGGGAAGCGGCGTGGCCCGGGCGCCCGGCTCGGCGGGCCGCGGGGTGGGCCGGCCGCAGCGGCGGGGGCAGTGGCCGGGCGCCCCGGGGCCGCGGCGGGCCCGGGCGGCGGCGGCCGAGCTGGGCGGGAAGGCCCCACAGCCGGTTCCCTCTTTGCCCGGCGTGTGATTGGCGGCGGCTCCGGAGCTGCCTACCGCCGGCCATGGAGCTTCCCCTCCGGCCCCCAGCCCGCTCCGCTTCCTGCTGAGGGAAACACCTGTCCGGAGCTGGAGCCGGGGCCGCGGCCACGCCGCTGCGGTAAGTATCATCATCCCGGGGCCCGGCGGGGATCGCCGGCGGACTCTGCCCGACGTCCGGGCTCGCAGGTGGCGACAGAGGCCCCGACCCCGCGGTGGCGGGTCCCTGCTCCCCGCGGTGGCCAGACCCGCCCGGCCGGCCCCCGGCTGCCCCGCGGCGCTGAGCGCGGCGAGGTTCGCCCTCGCGCGGCGACTGCTCCGTTGCTGCTCCCTTGGGAGCTACGGGGCGGCGCGGCCCCGGCCGCCATCTCGGGGCGGCGGGCGCGGCACCGAGGCCCGGCCGTAGTCCGGGTGCGGGAGGCAGCCCCGGCCCGCGGCGCGTCTGCAGGGTTTGGCGCAGGCGAAGCCAGAGGCCAGAGCCCCCTTCCAGCCGGACGTGTGGTGACCGGGGTCAGCAGTGCTGAGCCCCACGGCTGCTGCCCGTCTGTCGCTCTTCGCGGCCTCGGTCCTAGCTCACATCCCAGACCCAGCACGAGTTACGGGTTTGATGCAAAACCTGCACAGGAAAACTTAAGAATGTTGAATGGAACAATGCAAAGTGAAGGATCACACGAGACAGTGCGAGCAGTTCCCTCTGGTCTTAAGATCTGTGACTCAGCTCTGCTCCAACGCAGCTTTTAAGCAATAAATAACTGTATTTTCTCATCCAGCAAACTTCTTGTGGCTGTCAGGTACATGTAGACCATAAAAGCTTCCCCCACCGCAAATCGTCTGAAGTAACAGCTGAGGGCATTCTGGAGTTGGTTGGTATTGTAGATTCGGCCTCGCCATTACAGTCACCTTTAAAAAATGGCGCAAGTTGAGAGGACAGGGAGTACCCAAATAGTGACTGTGTCCCTGCACAAGCTGCAGCTGCAATCTCTTGTTTTCGAACTCCTTGAAGTGTTGGTTTGAAGGTAGATCACCCATCACTTGTATAACTTTGGCTAACCACAACTTTACTAAAATTCTCACCAAAATTGTCAGAACCTGCTGGAAGTTACTGCTTGTTCCAGAAGCACCCCAAGGTAGATACCTGGTGTAGAAATCAAAATATGCAAAGGTCTGTAGTGAAGGCAAGTTTATCCTGAAATATTACACCCCTAATAGCAGTCAGCATCTCTTGACTGAGATGTTGAGCTGTATCTGCTGATTAGTGTACTTTTAGATGATGAATGCAACTACATTGCATGTGAAGTTTAGTTGCTAATGGGAACCTGCACTGATTTAATTCCCATGAGAGCTGGTAGCTGCTAGAGGATTTGACAAAAGAACTGGGCAGAATGTTGTTCATTGTGTTCATGCTTAACACGGTGGTGCTGTATCTTGCCTGCATAGTTCAGTACTGGATCTGTAGATGCAGGGAAGATGTATTGTACTCCTATCCAGCAAATGCAAAGCCATCTCTGACTATAGAACAATGTTAGCAAGTAGATGCAGTGTGCTGTCATGGTAGTTTTGTTTGTTGATTTTGTTTGCTGGTTTTATTCATTTTGGAAGTTAACTTTATCTGAAACTGTGAATGTAAATGCAGCATTATTTTTATGAGAATAAGGTGATTCTTAACTCACGTAGAAAGTGCCTGCGCCTGCTTTCTTGCAGGTTTTGTTGTCTGGGAAGTTCACACTAAAGTGCAAAGAATAGTTTTAAAAACGAGGTTTTCCCATGGTGGATTAAACCAGAAGCAGGAACTAATATAGAATTAGCATGAGAATAGCTGGTGACGAATGAGTAACTGGTAAAACTCTTCGCACAGTCCTAATAAAGCAGTGAAGTTTGACAAATATTGTGATGTTATGTAGTAGAATATACTAAGTAATTCATGATAGTACCACATTGTCTTTTTAAGGCACCTTTCAGCCAGTGTTTTCAAATCATTTAATAAGTTTTCTCATGAATTTATCTCCTAATCCTGCTGTGAATTGTGTTTCAGCCTAAACTGTGCTGGCTCCATTCCCTTCCCTTCAGTTCCCATCCCTGTCCTACCACTTCTGCAAGTGATGACTCAGATCAAGGAACTGATCCAGCTAAAAATTAACCAAATTTTTGTGTTTGCTGGCCTGAGTGATGAGATAGGAACATGACTGGAGACAAAGGCAAACCTGTTTGCTTGTCTTAGCTACCTTTTACAGGCACACCTCCTCCTGCTCCATTGCCACCATCAGGATTTGTGGACCTCTGGCAGGTCTAATACAGGGAAATTCAGGGTTTATGAGGCTGATTAGAATTAGACATAAAAAAAGAGATTTTCTTTTGGTGTTGTTGCAGTAGGTGTGTAGAAATGTCAATAATGTAATGCTTAGGCACGACAAAGGGTGCCTAAAGAAGTGATTTTAAAAGATTTTGTGTTATAAAATCAAAGTTTCCTGATGCATGTGCATAAAGAAATATGGTTTTGCCATGCCTACACATGGCTTAAAAGAAAATAGAAACAATTTGGTGTCGTCCTAAGAAAGGGACACTTTTGTGGCTGTCATTGCAAGAGACAGATTAGAGACAATCATTGCTTCAAGAACTGTCTTCTGAACCTGATGTAAAGGGGTCAGAGCTGAACTGGACTAGACATGACAGGTCAGAGCCCAAATGAATGTGGGAGAAGACAATCTTGTGTGGGCAGTTAGACAAGCACTTTGCATTGTATCTGATGCAGTTAGGGAAGGGGGGGATGTCAGAACCTTTCACAGTACTGCTCTACCTGTCTTTTTAAGTGGATCACAGTGTCAAACAGCTGCATTCATCAAGCAATGTGCAGGGTACTTCTCTGCTGCCTGAGGTAAAGATGCTGCCTTGGATTGTCTAGATCAATGTAATAGTTCTAGAATATCTTAGCAGAGATGGAATATTTGTATGTGTATGTGTTTGAGAAGTTAATCTGTAAGTGCATAGCACATGACAGCAAGATGAGGACATTTTAAACCAGCATGCTGTCTTAGCTTTGGCAAAACGCAATGAAACTGATACAAGTCCAGGTTTACTTAACAGGATCGGCATGACTTTTAGAATGAGAAATATTTGCAAAAAACCTATGTAAGCCAGTTGGCCTGAAAAAACCCTTACTGCTAGTTGCTTATGTTTAAATGAAGAAAAATACAAGACTACATTACATGTTTTAGAAATTATACTTTGTAAGATAGACTCCACAAAAGCATTGCTAAGTCAAACTCTCCACAGTCAGGGCTTTCAAAACACAGGTTTTGCAAAACACATTTTCCCCTTTAGCATTGCTCCTTTTCTTTTCCTATACATTGAGATCCTTTTCCTTTTTACATGAAATCAGCTGCTTCCTTCTCCTCCGTCATCCTGGAGGTTGCTGTTGAGGTTACTGATGCTCAAGTTTTCCAGCCACTGAGTGCTTTTTTCAGACTGGAGGGGAAAGCAGTGTGTAGTGCTGAGGTGCCACAGAGACTGTGGCTTATGAATGTGTGGAGGATGAGTGTTGGAGATGTCTTGGACAACATGTGTAGATTTCATGACAGCAATAAAATGTTCAAGGCAACTTTGCCACTTCCTTTTGACATTTCAAACACTGGCTCTAAAAGGTAGAGGGAGATAGGACAGAGTGTGTTTTCCCCAAAGACACTTCCTGAGAATAAGAACCTGTGAAGAGAAATCAATCCTAGCTGCCAAGTGAGAAGGTGCTCTGAGAAAGAAGGACTATGTCTGTGGTGGAGGGTATTTTCTTCTTTAACCTCTGCAAAGTGTTTATTTCAGAGGTTGTGAGTGGCACGTTGGAGGCAGGTAAGAGACTTGTTCTTCTCAAGAGTCAGCATATTTCTGCCATAGGGTGTATGCTGGATATTGCTGTTCAGATGGTCAGTATTTCACTGCAAGTGTCATAATGAGTAAGGATACAATTACAGGTTTTTCTATCTTGTCTTTCTGATTTGTATGGGTTTTCCCAAATTGTTTTCCGTTGGGGATTTTTTTTTTTATTTAGTAAAGGAACAGCTCTTCAGATTGTAGTTAACCACAAGAATTAGGGTTGGAAGTCCATGGTTTAAATACTTCCTGAATTTTATGTCATAATTTCTAGTGGATTTGACCATGTGTTTGTAATTATAAATGGAGTTAAAAATACTAGGAGGAAGATTGCCCTGCAGTTCTATTGCTGAGGTGACCATGCAAGATCCTTGGCAGATACCATCTCCATGTGACTTTGGTATGGAGACTGGCTTAAAAAAACTAATGAACTTAAGCTGGGAGCCCTCAAAGGACTATCACCATGGAAATAAAAATAAGGAAACATTGCAGATTTAGTTGTCTTCTTTCCTAGTATTCCTGTTTATTCATTATAAAGTATTTAGGCTCTCTAAAATACATTGGTTTTAAAATGTTTTGTTTTGATTCATTAAATTTATTGCCGGGGTTATTCTTAGCTACTTTTAGAAGGCTTCAAGCATGTCTTCTACACATGTGTATTAGAATCAAATTGATGTACTGTCAGTGTATTTTTACTGTTGTAACAGGAAAAACATTCTGACTTTTTTTAAAATGAGCAATCATATGTATAATCAACTTGGTTAAAACTTCCTTCCTGGTAAGCTCAGCACTTCCTTTGCATCTGGATATGAGGGCGAGCAAGAAAAGCAGAACAGCTTAAACAAAGAACTTTTTGCATAAATGGTCTTCCTTTAAAAAAAATAGGAACTTCAGATATCAAACAAATGAATCGTCTTCAGCAATTCAGCCTTTATTTTACGAACAGGTAATATTTCCTTTATCAGTTATACATGGGGTGTGTCCACAGTCTTTGCTTTCCGGAACTTGAAAAAAGAATTTTAGTTAGCAAACTCTGCTGTTTCAGTTTAACCTTTTGCATCTTTATCTTCTTGTTTTATTATCTACTAAGGCATTGTTACATTGGCTTTAGTTTTTTCCAGCTGTTACAGAGAGATTTTATGTGTAAAATACATTGTCTGGAAAAGAAGTTCAGTATGTTGCTGTAACTTAGCTTGTGTGAGAATGCTCAGTCAGCGCTGCCTTCTTCTTCCAAGCTCTTGGTGAATCATTTCCACTTTAATATTGTTCAATGGAGATTAACTGTGAGCAACGATATGTTTTGTTTACTGAAAGCTGATAAGGTAGGCTACTTGTGTTTGATGTTGCTTTACAGGTGTTTTGGGTGTGATTTGATGTATAGGCATCAGCTTGGCAGGTTTTTGTTCTGTAAAAAGCTAATAGTTTATACTGGAAATGTTTACTTTTAAAGTGGATGGATGTTATTGGGCAGGTGAAATGATTTATTATAAAGAAGCACATCTAAAGATACTAGGCTTGAATTTAGATGCATATTAAATATCTGTCTTCAGAAGTAGTCCCTGACTTTTGACTCCTAAGTGTTTTTCTTGCTTTTAAGTCCTTATTCCTCATCACTAAAAAGAAAGGCAGAGGAAAATGGGAATAGGCTCACCTCTGTTGAGTCTGCAAACAGATTGCTTGTTTTGTTACCTTTGGTCATTCCTGGAGTTCAGTGGGATGGCATTCTCATGATGCACAGCTGTGTGTCTTTTGATTTCTATGAAAATCCACTTATGTTAATATCAGCAGCATCAAAATAGATAAGGCAGCAAACGAATCCGTGCTTGATCAAATAGAAGCAAGAACAAATCATTGTGGAGGAAATACGTAGTCAGACTGCTTATCCTCAGTGAAATCTAGAAAGGCAGTTTAAAATCTCTATTTTAATTATTTAATCATTAGAGGGTTGCTTTGTTGTTTCTTGGGGGGGGGGGGGGTGTGTATTTGGAGGTGAATTGAATAGATTATGTCTGAGGTGGTTTATGTAAATCACTTATTTATGACCAGAAATTAAGAAAGCATCTACGTAGTAGGATTCTGACTGCCCTATGAAGAAGAGTTAAAAAATAAGAGTTATTAAAAATGTAAATGAGAAAGTAATTAAGCCTTTGTATGTTTTGCTAGATTTCTTCTGGCATGGAGTTGGAGGATGAACTCCATGAACAGCCCGTTGTTATGAGAGAGGAAAACAAACGAAGGCGAAGAAGGATGAAACCTCACTGTACATCGAGTAATTTGTCATCAATGGAACTGATATCCATTGAGTTCATTTTGCCTACAAGCAATAAACATACTAAAGTACCGGAAATGATGTTACTCGAAATAGCTGCCAACTGTACAGTTGAGCAAATGAAAGCACAGATTTGGATGCGTGCACTAGAGATGAGTCAAACCACAGACTTCTACCACACATTCACCCCGGATCAGTTTATTTTGCAGTATCAGAAGAAAGGGCAATGGTATGAAATTTATGATAAACATCAAGTATTACAGACACTGGACTGCATACTGTACTGGAAAGTGTTACAGAAAAAGGTGGGCAAGATCTATGTTGTCCAGAAACAAAGCCCATCAGAAGAAGTCCAGGAATTTCAGCGGCAACTTAATGATTTAATTGGTTATGATGTCACTGATGTAAGCAACGTGCATGACGATGAACTAGAATTTACCCGTCGTAGATTAGTCACTCCACGAATGATAGAGGTAGCCTGTAGAGATCCTAAGTTGTATGCAATGCACCCATGGACTACATCCAAGCCACTCCCGGAATATTTATTAAAAAAGATCACTAATAATAACATTTTCATAATCATACATAGAGGAACAACTAGCCAAAAAGTTAAAGTGTCCATAGATGACACTCCAGATATGATTCTCCACAGCTTTTTCACAAAAATGGCAAAGAAAAAGTCTTTGATGGACATTCCTGAAGATCATAGTGAACTGGATTTTGTTCTCAGGATTTGCGGCAGAGATGAGTACATTACTGGAGAGACACCAATCAAAGATTTTCACTGGATAAGACAATGCCTTAAGAATGGTGAAGAAATCCACCTTGTCTTAGACAATCCCCCTGACCCGAGTGAGGATGAGGTTCAAAAGGAAGAGTGGCCTTTGGTGGATGACTGTACAGGTGTTACAGGGTATCATGAACAATTAACAATAGATGGAAAAGATCATGAGCGAGTCTTCACTATTTCTTTGTGGGACTGTAACAGGAAATTTAGGGTGAAAATAATTGGCATCGATATCCCAGTTTTACCCAGAAATACTGATCTCACTGTGTTTGTGGAAGCTAACATTCAACACGGGCAGCAGCTCCTTTCACAGAGGAGGACTTCATCGAAGCCTTTTACTGAGGAGGTTCTGTGGAATATTTGGTTGGAGTTTGATATCAAAATCAAGGATTTGCCTAAAGGGGCACTCCTGAATCTTCAGATATACTGCGGTAAAGCACAGGGACTGTCCACAAAGACGAACCTTCAGTCACACGAATCCCCCAACTCTGATCCAAAGTGCAAAACCCAGCTTCTCTATTATGTAAATCTTTTGTTAATAGATCACCGTTTCTTGCTACGAAGTGGGGAATATGTGCTCCACATGTGGAAAATTCCAGGCAAGGGGGAAGAACAAGGAAGTATCAATGCAGACAAACTCACATCAGCAACTAACCCAGATAAAGAAAACTCAATGGCTATCTCTATTGTGCTGGATAAATATTGTCACCCAATTGCCTTGCCCAAGCACAGGATAACATCAGACCCCCAAGGGGACAGGACACGAGCTGAAATGCCCAACCAGCTTCGCAAGCAACTTGAAGAGATCATAGCAACTGACCCACTTAATCCACTTTCTCCTGAGGACAAAGAACTGTTGTGGCACTTTAGATATGAAAGCATAAAGCACCCTAAGGCATATCCTAAGCTGCTTAGCTCTGTGAAATGGGGACAACAAGAAATAGTGGCCAAAACATACCAGTTGCTAGCTAAAAAGGAAGTTTGGGATCAGAGCACTTTAGATGTTGGACTCACAATGCAACTTCTGGACTGTAACTTTTCAGATGAAAATGTCCGAGCAATGGCAGTTCAAAAACTAGAAAGTTTGGAAGATGATGATGTTCTTCATTATCTTCTGCAGCTTGTTCAAGTAAGGTGTATTTGCATTCTTGAGTTCTGCCTTCCATGTATATTTGCATTATCCCATCATCATTCCCATCTTAGTAGGTCTACTTAGTAATCCCTTGTTTTGAAGTCTTTAATGTTTATTCAAAGCAGTAACCAAATTAACCCAAGCCATGTTTTCTACATTTTGCCTCTTGCCTATATTGTTATTTTTGTGTTACTGTTGCCTTGTGTCTTATGATTTGCTCTTGTGATTACAGTATTATGTTTTTCTGGAAATTGTCAACACTAGCACAGCTATGATGGGAGCAAGTCCTAACTGTGTTGTCTCTAATCCTGTTTGTATCAGGTCTGAATCCTACAGCACTGAAGAATTGTTCACTGGCTTTGCCAATAGTTTAGAAAGAGTGTAGACAGAAAGAAAGTGGAGGCAGATGTTGACATGGGCAGGGCCTGAAGAAAAGTCTGGCATTGGGTTTTAGGTCAAGAATAACAGCGTTGTTACATAGTATGTTGCAGTAACTTCAGTCTTGGTACTGTTAAGGGGACCAAATTCATCTAGAATGTTCCAGAAGATTTTAAGAAGTAAATAAAGGGTTGCTAGGACTGCATAATACAATTAGTTCATTCTGGGAAGTTGGGTGAAAAATGATGTTTTTAATGGCAGTGAATCACTGCTGTATCGATTTGAAGCACTCTGTGCGCAGATTTGCCAGATGAAACATCAGGAAGGTTTATATCAGTTATACAAGAGAATTGGTTTGTTTGCTTTTCCACAACGTGGTGCCAGAGCTGGGCAGCCTGTCAGCAGCAGCAGAGTCATGTCTGGTGGCCAGTGAAAGCTGTAATCCTGCCGCTTTTCCTAGTACCCACATCCCCCAAAGCAAGGTGAGTCTGCAGGCTTCCCACGCCCGACAAGGCTCTGGCTCCTGTGGAAAGGCTGTCGCCCCACAGAGCAGGAAATACTTATTTCAAAGAGTCAGAGGACAAAAATGGCATTCAATATTTAAAAGGGAAAAAAGGAACTGCCACAGCCAGCGAAGCTGTGGGATAGGGCTTTTAATTTTTGTGGGTTCAGAGAGAGCCAGGGTCCCCAGGAAGATGAAGTTGGTGTTTCAGATTTTGCTGTGCATCAGTAGTGCTTTAAACAAAGCCTTTTTTGCCTTGTCTTTGCTTGATGAGGCTCCCCAGGCAGAATTTATGCACTTCTGCATTAACCAAAGGAGTCACCACGGTTACCTCATTGGGCCTCCCACGTAGCTGCTGCTATATATATGCTTGGCTTGTGAGCTTTTGCTGTATACATGTGGCTCAGCGATTGTGTTCGCTTTTGTATCCAAATTAGGAGTTTGGGATGGTGATTGGCTGGTTTCAAAGTGCCTGAGAGAATGGGGAAAATACTGGGGTTTTTCCATTTGTTTTTGAAATTACTTGCTTTCAGGAAGTACAAATCTGGAGAGTTTTAAAAAGACTCAATCCAATGGTAAATTAAATTACTGTAACATAAAATCATAGGAGCTTAACTTCACTGTGTCATTTTTACTAAGAGATTCAGTAAGAAATTAAGAGGCTGTCATCCCCCCAAAGGAAAAAAATGTTATATTCCAGCTTTTGCCTCTTTGCTGCTTCCTTGTCTGTTGTTCCTTGGCTAACAATGAGCGTAGTCCATCAGTATCCTGCACTGAAATGTTCATACCACAGTGTACTCGAAAATCCGCATTTTTCAGGGAATGGATGTCAGCCATTCCTTTGCTCTAATGGACACATCCGAGATGTCTCTTCTGCAAACAGTCATCACTTTTCCCATGCATGCCTTCATGAAAGCTTTATGACTTACTTCACTCTGCACAGGATATTCCCATTTTACCTTCTAGTAGAGTTAGAAATCAAACAAACATTTTATTTCCCCCCAGGTTTATCCCAAATAGAAGCAGCCATACCATAAATAAATCTATTGACCTTTCTATAAAGGTCTGTTGTTCTCTGTGCAGTTGATAAAACATGGACAGGATAGTTAAAATACAACAAAATCCATTGTAAAGCAAACACCAACAACTGTTCTGCTTGTAAATGGCAGTGAGTAAAGCTCTTCTGCTGAACTGACAGACAAAGGTAGATGCAGGGACCTGATGAATGGCCAGCAGCCATTTTTCAATGGTTTGCTTTTGTTGTTGCTATTCAAATGTTGATATTTGACTTTGTGAAGAAAAAACAAAAATGGAATTGGCTTTTAAAAACAATTATTTCTAAAACATCAGCATAGTAAGGGTGTTCAGAATGCAATTTTATATTACAATGTATTTGCAACTGTAATATAGGGAGGTTTTGTTTTGAAGCAGTGTCTGGTTGTTTGGCTGTATTTCATTCTTAAATTGCTTTTCAGAGATGTGCACTGAGAACATTCAGCCAAGTATATACCAGAATGGGGTTTTTAATAGGCTTTCTTGGGACTGTAAGCAAATCCATCTGAATTTATGTAATAATTATTGCTTTTAGGTGCCTTATTGCAGTGAAAATGAATTTTTATTAAAAAACCCTTCATACCTTATAATCTCATACACAAAGTAAAAGGAATTATGTATTTTAAAATCAGTTTATGTTTGTGAGTTCTTGTCATCTTTCCTAAATAAGACGGTGTTGCCTGGGGAAATAAAACAGTATTGCAGAAATGGTCAAGACAGGTCTTGCAGAATTATGATACTGTAGAAGGGCAAGTCTGGTGCTTGGCTTTCTTGTTTGTCTCTTAGCCAGCAGCTGGAAAGAACTAGTCTATGTAGCATTTTATAATGCGATTCATTCTAGAAGGTTGACTGAAAAGCTCAGTTTATTTTTCCTTTTTTTCCTGTTGAACAAACCCGCAGGATGATCTGCATTTCAGAAATAGTGTTGATATTTTAATAATAAAGATACAACTGTGCTGCAGTACTTTTAAGAGTTTATAAACCCCTGCCATTTGTTTGATGAATTTAGTAGACCTTTGGTGATAGCTTGATTGCTCCTTTGCAAGCTGCAGACCACAGTGAACTTGAAAGAGGCATTATATTCTGTAGATGCTTGCCTACTTTGTTACTTCTGAAAGCTGAGTATGCTACATGCAGCCAGCTCTCTGCACATCACTTTATTCTCCCTTAATCTCCCTACGTGCTGCTTCCTGGTGCTCTATTTCCAGAACCTGAAGTCATTCACCAACCACTTCAGTCCATGACAGAGATTCTGTGACCCTGTCCCACAGGTTATATGCTTCTTATTTCACTTTTCTTGCCATGAGATATAAATGCGTACCTTTTTTCCACCATTAATCTTCATACAAACCTACAAACTTGAAGTCCCTCAAGCAACAGGAAAGAAGCTGCTGGGAAAACCACTTGAAGTGGACAAGTTCACTGGCACAGCCCAGTACATGGAAGTGTGATAGTTTTCTGGTAGACTACTAGACTTGGTTATTGGGATGGGGCAGAGGATAACAGCAACAAAATTCCAGTCCTGACACTTCAAAAAAGTTGTGACTTTTTGTTTCCACCCTTTTTTGGCAGTAGCTTGGAAATACTGTGGGCTAGGGTGGAGGGGAGCAGCTGTTGGAAGAGAAAAATCACATCTGTGCTCACAAGCTCTGGAGAAGTCTTCTTAATTGTACTCATTAATATAGGATGTGTATCAGGGGCTTTATTCTATTTTGTCATTCATTTAGGGGCTAAAGGTGCTCCAAAAAGCTGCTCCTGTATCCTATGTTTGCTGGGGAGCCCAGCAGTGAACCCTGGTGCCCTGGTCCCAAAGTGGCAGATGTTGTCAAAAAACAGTGTTTTATTATTGACAGTTTTGGTTAGAGAAAGATTACAGATATGTCGGTGTCAGGCTGCCGACTGTTCTGATCTTGCTGGCTTCTGCTACAGCCTGAGAACGTAGTTGCTTTGTTGTCATACTTCCATGTGCTCAAATAAGTATCTCCAGATAGCTGCTTCCTGCATGGCTTTATTTGTTGCTTTAATAATATAACTAAAAAGAAACTGTTGCAAAGAAAAAGTGCCTCCCGAATGAGACAGAGAAGCCTTGCTTTTTGGTTCTTTCAGCTCTGTATCCTCAAAAGACCTGCTTTGTTACACATTTTCTACTCCTGCAGCAGTGTGTTCTCTAGATGTCATCAGTAAATTGTAAGAGGAATGAGTTGTTAAACACGTTAATAACATGTCTTCTATGTTTGTATTACTCAGGCAGTGAAATTTGAGCCATATCATGACAGCGCATTAGCCAGATTTCTGCTAAAACGTGGTTTGAGAGTAAGTACTTCACAGTGCAGCCAACTTTTGCTAAAGCTACTGGCATTATTAAAACCCTTTGTCAAGAAATGCATGCTGATTGTAGTATTTTTCTTTACCTCTAGAACAAAAGAATTGGTCACTTCTTGTTTTGGTTCTTAAGAAGCGAGATTGCCCAGTCCATGCATTACCAGCAGAGGTTTGCGGTCATCCTAGAAGCCTATCTTAGGGGCTGTGGAAAAGCAATGCTACATGATTTCATGAAGCAGGTTCAAGTAATTGAATTGCTCCATAAAGTCACAATGGAGATAAAATCAGTTTCTGCCGAAAAATATGATGTCACTTCTCAAGGTATTTGCTAACAGGCATTTCATTGTTTGTAACAACATTGTTTTTCTTCTTTGGGTACAAAAATCTAGGCAGCAAATTGTCCTGTTTATTTAGAACATTTGTGGATGAATTACTGTCAAATGGCATCATTATATTACTTCTTTTAAACTGCCAGTGTAAGTTAATAGTGATTGAACCAGTAATACATTTGTTTGCTCATTCCACCCCAAAAGGGGAAGAATATCAGTGTTATAGACACCCTGTACATTCCCATGTTTTGACTTATCTTCTTGAACCTCACACCATGCACCTTGGAAACAGCTAAGTTCTTATACATAATCCTTAGCTGAATGCCAGCACTAAAGAAAGAAACAACCCAGGACACAAATATTAACTGGAAATAAAGAGATAAAGTGACACTTGCCAAGAAACACAGCCCTACCCTAAGCAGTCACTGAAAAATGCTTGGCAAGGAAACCAGGGAGGAGTCCAGTAGAGCCTCTGCTATGCCACAAAGTAGCTGGTGGATCAGCAGTGGATATGCAGAACACATCTTCAGGGCTTTTCGATGTGCTGAATAGGAGTCTTGTGAGACACAGATGTGGTATTGTTATTTCTAGCTCTTGGAAGCACTGCTTTGGAAGCCACAGTAGGGTTATACAATGCTTATTTACTTGTGTGTTTTGCCTGTCTTTATTTTATTTCTTTTCCAACTTCCGTAAAAGCTTGTTTGTCATTATTCCTGTTGGTTGCTTGGTGTTGGGAGTAAGTGTGAGAAGACATATGACAATAATGAAATTCTACAGCTCTTCCTGCATGTTCAGCCTAGTATGTTCCAGGAACTTACTAGTATGTTCCAAAGGCTGTCTTAGTTCAAGACAGTCTTTCCACTCTGGTTATGCAGAAGTGGCTGTGGTGGTGTTTCAAAATAAATTTGAAGGAAATATGCATTTAGTCTTCAATATGTAATGTAGTATCAATTACATTACCGCATAGTTTGAGTTAGGGGACTTACAGAACCCCCCGTATAAAATATTCTTTCTAAAAAACTTTCTTTATCTTAAAGTGCTCTATAATCTAAATGTATCTGGTCAGAATCCCATGTTTTAGAAAGAAATTTAGCCTTGCAGATATACGTGTCTGTAACAGCGGTGGTTTCCATCACATTATCTTTGAAGGATATGTGGGCAAAGAAGAAAAGGTTAAAGAGAAAGCAATCACATTAACACCCACCAGGTTTTGAAGTTAAAGAATCTCTGTATGTAACGTTGTCGTGGTTTAAACAGAACATTGAAATATGACTTATATAATTGACATTTTCACTGAATAAGGCTTCCTGAAACTGTGGCATGTCCTACTAATGCTGTATCTAATTTAATTTATTCTCAGATTATTGAGGATATGGTTTTTCCTTCAGCCACCATCGACTTCGTATCTTTTAAGAAATGCATATCCTGAACTTTCTTCTTTAGCTTATTGTTTCTCTTTTGGCCCATCATTTCTAATGCTCACAGTTGTTCATATTTTCAGTCTGAATATTTCAGACTATTTAATTTCATTCCATCATGCAGCCTCATCTAATTCTGTATGTAATTTTTTTCCTCCAGTAATTCTGGGTTTTTTAAAGAATAAATTCTTTCCTGTTAGATTCATACTTGTCCAGTAGCAATCATGCTGTCAAACTGTTTTCTTTCACTTTTCATCTAATCTCTTTGCTTATATTTGAACATAGCAAGTAGTAATAAACAATTTTTTAAGATCATAATATTACAGCTTGCATAGGATTATCTGCTTTCATCACCACTCTGTGTTAGAAGATTTGTCTCCCAAGAATGTGTCTGTGCAGCTGTTTCTTCTCTTAAAATGCATAACACTTTGTTCTTAAGCCAGCTCAACTTGCAAAATGTTTTAGTAAGCGCC
Organism: Pezoporus wallicus; assembly: GCF_028554395.1. Taxonomy (NCBI): domain Eukaryota; kingdom Metazoa; phylum Chordata; class Aves; order Psittaciformes; family Psittacidae; genus Pezoporus; species Pezoporus wallicus. The sequence goes on from NW_026640165.1 coordinate 1,739,614, forward strand.
TTCACTTGTGTTTTAAAATCAGCTAATCCCTAATCTTTACCAGCTTCAATTGCTTGGCATGCAATTTTCAAATTGTATGAATTACATTGAATTGAATACAATTACGTTGAATTACGTTGAATTACCCTGAATTACATTGCATCCTCATTACAATGAGGAGACTTACTGAAATCAAGCTAGATTTGTCTAGGAAATCAATAGTTACTTTTTAGAAAGCTATTTCATGGCCCACGTTACTATGACCTAGAGGTTTTTTTTATAATGGCTTGTTTTGGGGTTTGTTGGGTTGTTTTTTTTTTTTTTTTGGAAAGGTGTCTAATTGTAAAGTCCACTTATTGGCAGCTGTATATTGCTGTCATCTTTATTTATTTTTTACCAGAAGAGATGCCACATTGGTCACCTCGTAGTGCTAGGTAGTTCTTCTCTAAACCCCTTTAGGATAGGTGTAACATTTATGTTCTGTGAGTTCTCAGGTAATTATTTTGGCTTGATTATGTTAATTTGATAGCAGCTTTTGAAATGTCATCATTTCTGGACATAAGCTGGCAATGTGCACTTGCAGCCCAGAAAGCTGCTTCAAAAGCAACATGGCCAGCAGGTCAAGGAAGGTGATTCTCCCCCTCTGCTCTGGTGAGACCCCACCTGGAGTACTGCGTCCAGCTCTGGAGTCCTCATACAGGAAAGACAGGGACCTGCTAGAGCAGGTCCAGAGGAGGTCACGAAAATGATCAGAGAGCTGGAGCACCTCTCCTATGAGGAAAGGCTGAGAGAGTTGAGCTTGTTGTTGGACACCTTATTTCAGCCTTTCAGTACTTAAATGGGGCTTGTAAGAAAGATGTAGACAGACTTTAGCAGGGCCTTTAGCAACAGGACAAAGGGTGGCAGTTTTGAACTGAAGGAGAGTAGTTCAGACTAGATATAAGGAAGACATTTTTTACAATGAGGGTGGTGAAGCACTTTAACAGGTTTCCCAGAGAGGTGATAGATCCCGTCCCTGGAACATTCAAGGTAGAAGGTGCCCCCCCTCACTGCAGAGGGCTTGGACTAGATGACCTTTAATGGTCCCTTCCAACCCAGACTTTTCTAGGATTGTGTGATTTTATGATTTTGTATATTAGGTATCCAGATCCACATCCAGCTTTCTCATTACATTTTTTTCTCTTTAATTTTTATCCCAAAAATTACTTGAACATTTATACGCAGCCTCTCCTGTGTAGTTTCTTTTAGAATAGTGCTCAAGTCTTTGTCCTAATGCAGGGTAAGACATGTTATTTATATTATGTTATATTATATTATATTATATTATATTATATTATATTATATTATATTATATTATTATATTAAGCACCTTATGCTGCTAACACCTGCTAGCTGAGATGAGCAAAATGCATCACATGTAGGGTAATGCATACTGTTCTAAGCCAAAGATGCAGAAACTTGAGGCTTTATGAATTCAAAGATTCAGTATATATGAACATTGAAACTCTTGTTCATATAAATATACAGCAAATTTTCTTCTTACTGGAATGTGAGATTAACAAAGCTGCACTATGAAGCCAGTTTTAGGAGAATATGAAATTCAGTATCTCTATAGTTAGAGTCCTTATGATTACAGTATAATTGACTCCAAGAATTCAAAAGTCCTGAATCTGTGTTCAAGAGCAATGAGGTAGGTTAAAAGAATACTGGAAAATGCGAGGTAATTTTAAATGCCTCCTTCTTCTGAGCCTTTAGGGCAGATAGTTTAGCATTTCCTTAGTAATTATAAGGGCAAACTATTTTTTTTTGTGTTGTACTATGATTTGTTTTTTAAATTAAAGTTGACATTTTAATGTAACCTCCTGAGTCTTCAGAAGAACATCATGCACCCTGTGTAATGGTTACATGACTTGTGAGGTGCTTAAAGATTTCACCTTTAGGTGTCTAAAAACAGCTCTGTCTGTTAACAGTGCAAGTTAAAGAGTTCTTCTCCATTGCTCAGATCTGGAGATGCTTGAGGAAAGCCATTTAAAAAGTAACTAAACAGAGAAGGTTTCTAGCTTAAATCATTGGTTTAGCTTAACAAGTTAGATTACCCATAACTTTTGCTTTCCAGCTTTTGATTTCAGTGAGTTTTCTTGTAATTGCAGTTATTGTACAGCTGAGACAAAAACTTGAAAAGCTACAGAGCAGCAAACTTCCAGAAAGTTTTAGGGTTCCATATGATCCTGGCCTAAGAGCAGGAGCATTGGTGGTAAGTATATGCTGAGTTTGTGCAAACCCATTTAACAACCCCCAATGTCCTATTTGGAAGAATGTGTCATTTGTTAAAAAATTTTGCAAATATGTCTAAAGGTCTAATTTCACTGTGAATACAGTAACAGTTGATGGACTCAGTAGGTTTTTGTTCCCAAAGCTATTAGCATTTTTCTGAGTGTAATGGCATGCCATCATGCACTAAAAAAAATGCAAGAACCCATAAAGTCCTGATCATTAAATGGCAATTATGATTTTTCCATTAGTCCAGAATTTAAGCAGGTAACTGCTTTTTTTTTTTTTTTTGCATTAAATACCTGTATAAAACTGTTTTATCTGACTTTAGGGGCCTTGGGATATTCAGTTTTTATTCCTCTGGTTACTTTCTCTGCCTTATTCTTATTCTGATTCATATCTGTTATTCAGGTTTAGGTCCAGACCTTCATCTTACAAACAAAAATGTCTTCTTTAGCTATTTCTGTTTTTTGGGGGTTGTTTTGTTGGTTTTATTGGAATACATTAAGATTTTGGTAGAAATACATTGAAAAGCACGTGGGGTTTTCTGTGTTGCTGCCTCAGGTGTTGTGGTGAAATTTCAATGGTTAATATTGACTCAGAGTTAAAAACAAGATGAATAAATCAGTAGATGTGTAGTGAAAGGGAATTGGCTCATGCAAGTAGTGTGCAGGTTTGGGTGAAGAGATAATGTCCTGGGTTCAGCAGTAGCAGTCATGTTTTTCCTTTGTGTTAACTGGTGCAAAACGGGAACAGATGAATAAATCAGTAGATGCCCAGGATGTAACTGTTAGCCGGAAGGGCTGGGAGACTGCAGGGTTGGAGGAGGTATCGGTCGGAGCTTGGTCGGGCTTGGGGGGTGAGTTATCGGTCAGCGGGTGCTGAGGTGTTGTATTCTGTTCCCTTGTTATTTCCTTTATCATTATTATCATTGGTGGTAGCAGTAGTGATTTGTGTTATACCTTAGTTACTAAACTGTTCTTATCTCAACCCGTGGGAGTTGCATTCTTTTCGATTCTCCTCTCCGTCCCTCCGAGAGCAGGGGGAGGGCAAGAAAAGGGGGGGGGAAGTGAGCGAACGAATTACCTGACTGGGTTTAAACCACGACGAAGATCCTTGGATTCACTTGTGGAACAAGAAGCCTACAAGAAAAGAATCCTTTGATTTTTCTCTTAACTAATGGCAAACCATCGAGGAATTGCCAAATAGTCAGGTACTCTTTTGGGTAACTAATATTAGTTGTCTAGATCTAGCTGTGTTTCAGTTAAATAAGCCTGTGCCTTGATAGATAGGCTACAGGCTTATCTGTCTCCAAGCTGAGAGTTAAACACCAACCAGTTGGGCATGACTGAAGTACTGTCGATCAATTCAAACATTGTTTACTCAGAAATACTGAATTTGTGGCTTCTTAAATATTATTTTCTTATTGTATTTCTCTCTTTTTAGTGTTTTGTGTACAAAAATCACCAACTACTTGACAAAAAGTGGATTTCAAAATAGAATAAAATATCTTTCTGGACTTTCTAGTTTTCCGTCACTTAGGAAGTATTCAGCCTTCCCAGGACATTTCTAGATGAAGGAAGCAATAGGTTTACAAGGGAAGGTAGCTGGGTCTGTAAATAGATAGGTTAGGGCCTTCTCCTCTCCCCCTGACGACTGAACAAAAATATTTGACATAAACTGTATGGGTAAGCTTTTGTTTCATCTTCATTCTAGTAAGTGCTACTTGTTTGTAACCTTCAAATCCTAAAATTTGACTAGTCTAAACCAAATATTGGAAGCAAGATCAGTGTTTCTAATAAATACAAAGACTTAACATCTTCTCCCTTTTTTAAAGATAAGGATGGCAAAAACTGTTTTGTTTTAAACTACAAGCTCAATCTGCAAAACACGAACATTTCAAAGTACTCTTCTCTGATGTCATCAATTCATTTTGAGAGCTGATGTCAGCCCTCAAACACTAATGTGCACTTCCTTTTATTATTTTAGAGGCTTGATTGTACATGGTAACGTTCAACAATGAACCAGGAGTTCCAGAATAGAAAGTATTCTATACTGCAGTTGTATTAGACGTAATTATCTGAGAAAACATTTGAAATACTGCAATTTCAGTAGTTTCAGTGCTGAATTTCTCAAGATTAAAAATGTAATAAAGCAGGGAATTTATTTTCTTATTTTGTGAATGATTATGTTAAATGAGCTTCACAAATGCCATTTTCCCCATGAATTTGAATGATTTACTAAGGGAGTTGAATCAGGCAATCTGGAATAACTGATGATGCTGGTAGTCACAAGGGTGGATAATGTGGTAAATTGCATTAGACAATGATCATGTTCTACTTTTGCAAAGCCTCTGTCAGAGTGCCATTGTGAGAGTCCATATTTGCCAATTTTGTCAGAATCTCTTATTGCTGGTTTCAAATTTGGGGGGTGGAGGGTGAAGGGGGTGTTTTCTATTTGTTTCTGGGGTTTTTATCTTTCTGCAGCAGGTTTACAACTAAATCCAGTTCTGAGAGTCAAGGCATACTTTCTCCTTTCTTATGGACAGTATTAAAATCTGTGCAAATTCAGTGAGGCTTTATGTGGCGATTGGATGCTGTTCCTTACATGTGCTTTCAGCATGTTTCCTGTGGTATAACTGACTGGAAGTTTGTAAAGTACTCTGTAGCAGGTGTGTAAAAAGGTTAGTTGTGTTGATGTTAGAGTACAATGGCTAACAAGCAACAAATGTGTCTTTCACAGATAGAAAAATGTAAAGTAATGGCATCTAAGAAGAAGCCCCTCTGGCTTGAATTTAAATGTGCAGATCCAACAGCTTTATCAAATGAAACCATAGGCATAATCTTTAAACATGGAGATGACCTCCGTCAGGATATGCTGATTTTACAGGTATGGTGGCCAAAATGTATAAAATTTATAACATGAACATTTTAAAATACTTCAAAGTTGGTTTACTTTTCATCAGTGTGTATGCCTTACTTTTATTGTCCATATGAAATACAAGGCTGTCTTTTGTTTTTTAAACTGTATGGGAAGGGTGATGTCAAAACTGGGCCTTCTTTCTTGTTCTACAAGATTTTGTAGATGTTTATGTTAACTGTGCTGTGGGTTAACCCCAGAATGGGGAAAGAGAAAAGGAAGAGTAAAAGCAAGAAAAATTGTGGGTTGAAATAAAAATTGTTTAATAAGCAAAGGGGAAGTGGAAGAAGGTAGAAAGGAAACAAAACAGATGATACAAAGAGGGTCACCCATGGGTAGACCAATACCCAGACAGTTCCTGTTCAAAAGAAGGTTAACCTCCCTAAATCACCTTCCTCTCTGTGTTATTGCTGAGAGTAACATTATTCAGCATGGAATGTTTCTTTGGTTAGTTCAGGTCATCTGCCTGATTGTGCCCCCCCCCCAAACTCCTGTGCACCCCAATCTCTTCACAATGGGACAGAATGAAAAGCAGAGACAGCATTGGCATGCTGAAAATGCTGTTCAGCAATAGCTTGAACACCACTGTGTTACCAGCATTGCTTTGGTCAGCAACCTTAACCACAGCACCATATGAGCTGCTCTGCAGGAAATTAACCTCTTCCTAGCTAGACCCATTACACGCTGTTACCCTGTTTTCTCCTGCCATGTGCCGTACATACTTCACATTTAGGTATTTTTGAGAAGTAGTGTTATTTAGTGCAAGATGGCCAATTTTTCTGATGAATCATATTTATCATTTATTTATGCAATGCGTGAAGTTCCAAATGAAAAAGAAATCAGCAGGTAGCATTGTTCTAGTAATATTTCAGTGATTCTTCTGACAAACTGGTTTGTTACCACTTTTGGGGATATCTATGGGAAAAGTATATACTTGCTAAGGTGTTCAATCTCAGCTCATGTAGAAACCATGCAATTTATTTATTAATACTTTATAAAACAGTAGAGATTGCCTGGGCACAGGACAGATGAGGAAATATAAACCATAGCTCTGTAACTGATAATCTTGAATGGCTGCACGCTTTTTGTATTTGTCTCTTTACCTGTAAAACAGAGAAGTAAGTTTAAACCCATCTCAGCAGTCTGGGTAGTGTTATTTGTGTGAGTAACAAGTAATGTCCAAATAATCTCACATAATTTGGCATATATTTTTGTTTTCACCAGATTCTTAGAATTATGGAATCCATTTGGGAAGCAGAATCCTTGGACCTCTGTTTGTTACCATATGGCTGTATTTCTACAGGGAACAAAATAGGTATGTGATCACTCTTATTGTGTCTGGAAATTCAAAATACCATGGTTACAGAAGTTGCGCATGGCAGAACTATTCTAGTATGTGCTCTGGTCCTGAGGTACATAGCAATTTAATGCACTTTCTGTGAGGTATCCTCAGTTGTGTCTTAACCATGGTTTCTGCCCTTCTGATGGGTATTCTTCAACTGCTGCACTAGCTTAACTGACTCCGATTCTTGTGCAAGTTCAACTGTTTGGGTCCTGCTGTAAGTTTCTCTTTTATAACAATATTTGTTATAAAAAAGCAGCAAAAGTGAGTGACTTATTCAAGATATTTGATAAGAATAAAATAGAGAAAAGAGTTAAAATAGCAAATCCTTTATGTTCATTCTCTGACCTAAAGCTTCATACCCTATACAACATAGAAGCAGCGGTGTCACTCAACAGGATGCTCAGAAAATATTTCTCAGAGGGCATTAGTTCTGTAGCACAGATGAACTGTTCCCCAGAATTCCGGTTGCTTACAAAGGTTCTGGAGAACCACACACCAGTGTGATGGTGTGTAGACGGACTGGGTTGCATGGCAGCGGGGGGGCTGCAAGGGTGGCTTCTGTGAGAAGCTGCTAGAAGCTTCCTCCATGTCCCATAAAGCCAATGCCAGACAGCCCCAAGACAGACCCGCCACTTGCCAAGGCTGAGCCCATCAGTGACAGTGGTAGCGCCTCTGGTATAATGTATTTAAGAAGGGGAGAAAGTTACTGCACAGGAGCAATTGCAGCCATACCGAGGAGTGGGAATATGAGTGAGCAGCAAGTTGTTCTCTGCAGACAGCAAGGTTAGTGAAGACAGAGGGAGAGGAGGTGCTCCAAGTGCTGTGAAAGGGACCTGCACTGGAGCAGTTCATGAAGAAGTGTAGCTCGTGGGAAGGCTCCATGTTGGAGAAGTCCATGAAGACCTGAGTCCTGTGGGAGGGACCCCATTGTAGAGCAACGGGAAGAGTGTGAGGAGTCCTTCCCCTAAAGAGGAAGGAGTGGCAGAGACAATGTGTGATGAACTGACCACAACCCTCATTCCCTGTCCCCCTGCACTGCTAGGTGTCCAGAAGTTAGAGAATTCAGGAGCAAAGCAGGGAAGAAGGGAGGGGTGGTGGGAAGGTGGTTTTTAAGATTGATTTTGTTTTTCATTATCTTACCCTGATTTGATTGGTAATAAATGAAAGTGGTTTCCCCAAGTCAAGTCTGTTTTGCCCACAACAGTAACTGGTGAGTGATCTCTCCCTGTCCTTATCTCAACCCACAAGCCTTTTGTTACATTTCCTCTCCCCCTGTCCAGCTGAGGAGAGCAGTGATAGAGCAGCTTTGGTGGGCACCAGCCAGGGTCAGCCTACCACCATCGAGCATCTGATCAGCTCTGGAAGAGTCTGTTTCCATCTAGAAATGCCATTACCGATGATCCTCATGGCTCCAAACTGACTCTTTGTGGGTGGATTTGTATATGTTATGTATCTGAGCACATCCACACTGCAGTTTCCTAGTATCCAGATAATACATAATTGACTGTAGAGTCACTTTTGCTGAGCAGTTCTTGAATGATTAGCTGGAGGAAAGCCTCCTCTGTGTAGAAAAGTTGGCCATGGCCAAATGAAGATATTGTGCTGGGAAAAAAATGCTTTGGCTGGCGTAAACAGTGTGTCAGTGAGATGGATTAGCAAGTACAGCTCTGCCATTTACTTAAAGCATGAACATGTGTAAAAATTAGCAAGTTTGTTAATTACTGTCACTGGTGTAGCTGGCAGTATGATAGTAACTGCATGGATTGGTAAAATAATGATAATATAAATATTGCAATGTGTCTCCCATGATCTCCAGCTTTCTAGCTCTTTTCTTTTTCAGAAATACATTTTGCTTTATGGATCAAACAAGAATGAGCTGAGTGCTGGCAGAATTAAGAGCTCTTTTTAGTCTGTAATGCACTTCCTCTCTAAAATCCATTGCCACATGAAATTTTTGTTATCCCCTCATTTGACTTCAAGATATCTCAGCACTGAAGAAAACCCGAACCACTGATAAAACATTTGGCAGTGTGGCACAAAAGAGTTTCTCCTAATATAAGTCTTTTAAAATTAAATAAATTGCATTGATAGAATTCTAACAATAAAGGAAATTGAACAATACATATCAAAATACCAACTGTAAATATACGGAGGGTTGGGTTTCTTCCTCTTCTTTAAGTACGTTATAACAAACCTAATTTTTTAGGGAGACTTTTCAGATTTAATTCAATTTTGTTTAGAAATGTCTAAGGACAATGTAATGTATTGAAAAAATGGGGGAAGGTGGAGGATTTCTGCCGGTGATATATTCAAGTTACTCACTTCATTATTCTTTCATGAATTTGTGATTGACTCCCCATTCTTTTATCTCAAGGAAATAATTGTTTTTTTCCCTGTATGCATGGGGAGGTGTTAGACTTTAGCATCCTTTCAGCACCACAGTAGGGGCATGGTTAATCACATAAAGACTCCTGTTGGGTTTGCTGAGAATACCTGCAGCCTAAATTAGAAATACCCATTGTGGGACACTGAGGTAGAGCTTATGCTTCTTTGGAAGCAAACCAAAGAGTAGTGGCTTGAAAATATTCTTTCACAGTATTCATATGTGGTTTTCTTCCAACCTTCTTCTTCCTTCCCTCTTAGTATATCCATGGAACCTGGGGCAGTTTCCGTGTATTGGCACAAGAACAGCCCCCCATTCTGTAGTGAGCACAGCGAACCAGCCACGTGTCTCCTACCTGGGGCTGGCATCCCCTCTTCTATAGAGCTTCCTCAGTCTGCTGAAGGCATCTGCATTCAGTGCAGTTTGCAGTTTTGGAAACATCCATCCTCTCCACTCCTGCTGCCAAACAGACCTCTGCAGGAGGAGCTTTTACTTCTATGTATCACTGGGAAAAGGCCATACCCTATTCTCTCTCCCTTTGACATCGCCATATGTTCCTGGCTCTGAGAGGCAATTATCACTACTTGCTATGCTGCATCGCTGCCAAATATAAGCAGTTCAAGCTGGCACTTAATATAAGAGTCACCTGCTTTAGTACCACAGATCCCCAGAAACACATAGCACAGTGCATTTACTGCTGCACTTCCTCCCAGCTGAATACAACCCAGCTGAGATCCCAGTTAATGAAACCTAGGACTAGCCATACTTACTGAGAGGCATGTCTGTAGTTAGAAGGATTTGCCAGTTGATCTGTACTATTCCAGCAGCTAACTCTTTCTTTACCATGATACCCTTAACATACTTACTTGGTCAGAATAAGCTGCACAACATTCTGTGTAGGTTTTATACCACTCTTATGGCAGTGCAGAAGAGAATGATCAGTAAAGGGTTTCATTAGCAGCTGCTTTAAAATCTGGGGACTTTTCACACTGCTAATCAACATAGCTATACTGCGAGAAGTTCTAAATGCAAGAGGAAGCAGAAGATGGCTCCTACAGCAGCTCCACTCCCTTGGAATCAGGGAGCTATTGGCCAGTAGAGGGAGGTTTGAGCACAGGCAGTGAAGCCTTTTGAACAGCTGGAATGGGATCTGGAGCTCATTCCGAGGAGGAAAACAGCAGCTTAACAAGCACAGACCCAGACGTAGAACTTTTAAACTTGGTGTTGGCAGTGGGTTTTGGAGGTCCTATTTCCACGATACTTTTATTACAGACAAATCAGGGCCACTGTCAAGATGAAAGAAATACCTCCAGAGGGTATTTAGCCATGACTCAAGCCACTCGTGGAAGGCAGAGGCAGGAAGAAACTACTGGGTTGTTACTCCGCTGCTGAAAACTTTGCACGTAATTCAGTAATGGCAAAAGGGTAGGACTGTGACTAGATAGAAATTAATCCATTTCAGAGAGAGTCAGACTGAAACTGAACCAGAAACTGCTTTGAATAACTTTGGGAAGAAAGGGATGTTTTGGTTTGCTTGCTTATCTTTGAGCTGGAGCTGAAGCTAGGCTCTTACCTAGCGGACACTACAGAACCTGATCCAGAGGAAGAAAATATAGTATTTCCAGTTACCAATTAAGTTAAACTAAAATCTAATCTTCCTCCCTACAGGCATGCCCAGTACAAGGGCAGACCGCATTTGCTGTTCTTGCCTGCAAGCAGGGTTGTGTTTGCAGCCTCTGTTTCTGCTTTTCTGTCTAGCTCCCCCTCCATTGCATGCCACATTAGTATGAACAGTACAAGTCTTTGTTTCTGCGCCATATTGCTGTGATGTACTGATTTGGTTTTGTGAGGATCTCTGCAGTTTAGGGACCAACACCTGGGGCCCAACAGCCAGAGCTTTCCACCAGCAATGCCACTACTGTACCTCAGTGTGTACTGGTATTTCTGAACCTTTCTGTGCATATGCACTTTAAATTTAAGTTTAAATTGGATTTACTGCAGAAAGGTTGGCTTTGTTCCTCTGCCACAGCTCTGGCAATATTCGCATCCCTTGGCTGCTGCAATACTGCAGCTTCTCTCCAGCTCCTCAAACTTGTGAAGTTGGAGAGAAGCAGATGGGAATGTGAATGGTACCTGGGCTTCTGCAGGGGATGAGGAGAGGAGATAGTTCCTCTCCTGGGAAAAAGCCTTATGTAGAGGGTCCCTACTCATCATGTGATTCTTTCCATTATCAAAGGTTTTGTGTTCTCATGAAGGAGAAAATTTAATTTAATACACATTAGTATAGATTTAATAATTCCTTCTAACTTCATCCTTGTTTTCTCTAGGAATGATTGAAATTGTGAAAGATGCTACAACAATTGCCAAAATCCAACAGAGTACAGTTGGCAACACTGGTGCATTTAAGGATGAAATACTAAACCAGTGGCTCAAGGAAAGATGCATGATTGAAGAGAAGGTGAGTTCTCTGAATTTTTAAGTAGGATTCTCAAATGCACCATACTAATTTGGGAGCACAGAGCCCACACAATTGTGTCTGTGTTACTTGACATGAGTTTGAAAAACCCATTCATTTTCCCTGTACCTGTGTCTGTGAAAGAGCCTTTAGGATCCAGCTGGCAGCTGAGCTCCTGCGAAACAAGATGCTTTAGAAATGACTTCTCTGTCAGTGATATTTAGAAGTGATACACGAGGTGCAGATTGAAAGGACATCCAAGAGCACTGGAAGGCAGTGTGGGTTTAGAGAATTAAAAGGCAGGTTTGGGTACTCACAACTCCTTTGCTGTGGTAGGTCCACTGACCTACAAGAGAGCTTTCTGCCAGCTTCTTTTCTCAGAAAGCATGTGCAACTTATGGGTATGCTTATTTTATATGTGTTAAGGGATAGAGCCTGCTCACACAGTACGGCGAGTGCCATGCAGGGCTGTGATCTTAATCTTTGCTGTGCAGCAGTGTATTTTATAAGACAGTTGATAGATACATGTTGAAAGAAAGGCGTATGACTTTGAGAATGACTAGATTTGGTTTCTAGCATTGAAGCATTTAACATCTCTAAGATTTATGTTTAGTTTCAGGCAGCTGTGGAAAGATTTGTTTATTCTTGTGCTGGATACTGTGTGGCAACCTTTGTACTTGGAATAGGAGACAGGCACAATGACAACATTATGATTACAGAGACAGGTGAGTTATTATTTGAGACTGTCATAGAAGAAGAAGCGACTGTCTATACTTAACTAGATTTGTCTTTAATATAGCATATTTAATAATGAATGAAGAGATACAATCCGGTTCTGTCAGCATTGCTTATGTGTTCAGGTCCTCCTGTGACATTGAAATATATCATCACCCCTTTTGGCCTTCATGTAGGATCTAGGTATTTATCATTAATAATACCATTCTCTTCCAAGGATGAGTTTGTTACAAACTATGTTCCAAGGAATGTAAAACTAATTTTTTTTTAGCATCTAAGATCTAAAATAAAAAAAAAATCTAAAAAGTCGGGAGCTGTTCACCTGTCTGAAGTGTTGATGTGGGTCTAGTAGTGTTCAGTGGAACTGTATCTGTGTCAGAATTCAGATGTTACTGGACTATTTTCACTCTGAGGAACATAATTGCTTTATGCACCTTTGTTAAAAACCCTAGAAAATGAGTGTATGTGGATGGTACTGGTTTTGCTACTGAAGTCTGTGGGATTATTGCACTCCTCCTGAAAGAACCACAATTTTTTCATATTACAAACGTCAAGAATTCTTTTGGTAGCTGCACATTGGTTCATCCTTAATTTTATAGATGGAGCCCCTGAACAAGCCATACATATGGAGGAGTTTTATTTGGTCTCAGAAGTTAACTTCCAGTTTCATGAACCACTTGCTTCATCATTAGTCTTTACATAATGTTGAGACAGAATACTTTTGGGCTTAGTTAGAGGCTGTGTATTTAGTATTAAACATATTGAAGTTTTAAGAGATGAAGGTTAGAGAGAAGTACTACCCTGAAGGCAGAAATGAGCTAATTGAAGACTACAGTAAAAAAGTTCATCAGAAGTCCATGAGGAAAAGAAGACAAAGAAATGCTTCCATATAGACATTATATATAACATAATAAATATAACATATTATGACATTATATGACATAACACGACATGACATAGCATCATAACATAACAATGTTAGAGCCTATGGGCAGAAAATGAGGGACAGGTCAGTAGATATGGAGACAGAAAGGTTATTCTGTTGTGGTCAGGATCAGGTTTGCCTTAGTCTTTAACCGGAGCTGTCTTGAATGATAGAAGCCATAAAGATGTCAGTCTGAGAGGCCTGCAGAGAGTAGATCTGGTAGGTTGGGAGGACTCTGAAAGTGGCTGAAGTGTTCTTGGCAGTTTATTGTATTTGAGCCTAACTGTGACTTCTCTTTACGAAGGTAACCTTTTCCATATCGATTTTGGCCATATTCTTGGGAATTATAAAAGCTTCCTTGGAATTAATAAGGAAAGAGTTCCTTTTGTGCTGACTCCAGATTTTCTGTTTGTCATGGGGACTTCTGGAAAGAAGACAAGTGTCCATTTCCATAAATTTCAGGTAAATAGTGAATATCTAGCTGCAAATCATGTATGCAATACTTTTTACCCTCTGAAATGAATATTAGCGTCTTAGTTTTCAAAGGTATTTCCTGGATATTATGTTAATAAAATTTACCAAATCATAATAATATTCTGGGATATTTTAGGCCCAAACAAGAGCAAAATTATCTGTAGCAATATGGGTACTAGAATTCAACAATCCACAAAGCCACACTGGGAAGCTTCAGTTAGCAGTAGACCAGATAGGCAATCCTTTCTTTGTTTCTTGTCTTGACTGTCTTTGTAGAGGACTTCAGTATTTGTGCAATTAGAGACTCAGCACTGAGCAGAGGCTGCCATGCAGTGCGAGAGGTGTTCCTCAGCTGGCTTTGCTGGTTCTGCCCTTCTGTTCTGGAGCAAAACACTACTGCATCTGAATAGAAATCTGCAGTGATCCTAAGCTGTGCCAGATTCTGGTTTTGTGAAGTGAATGGATTTAACACTCAGAAAGAAAAGAATGTTGTTAAAAATTTATTCTGCTGCAGCTTCTATTTGCCATTAAGCCCTTCAAAAAAAAGCTGTGATTTTCCAAGCTTGTGTAGGACCTGAGGAAAGCAAAATGCTGTTTAGTGTGTTTAATGAAATGGCTGAGAGTGTGGCTGAGCAGAAGAAAAGGGATGTCTGGGGTAGTAATCCTGTGCTCATCTTTAAGCACTTTAAATAAGTGCCTGATTTAAAAAGCAGGTTCCCTATAACATCAAATTAAAAAGTCTCCTCCAGCATGTGAGTCGAAGCAAAAGCCCAAACTTAGGTGTTCTGGATTCCCTGTCGATAAACCAGTGTCTCTCTCCCATGAGGAGTCTGGTTTTCTAACCTAAGTACCTGATAGGTACTTACTAGGTTCTTACTGCTGGATAGTAAATATGCCCCTTTGAACCTGTACACGACTGTACAGCAAATAACGAGGCAGTTGCCATCCTTGAGCCCAGACTTCTGAAAGCAACTAAAGATCAAAGTGTGACTTTTGAGTCTTTGTTTTGCACAAGGACTGGCTTTATCACAGTGCAGGGGTTTTGAAGGGGCTTGTAGCTCAAAAAGATTTAAGAGCAGGGTGCGTTTTGCTGTGGAAACGCTGAGCCCAGGCTCTCAGAGAAGCCTGTGAGCTGTGCTGTAAGCAGGAAAGATGCTGTTGCCGCAGCTGTAAGCCACGTGCAAGTGTGGGACTGAAACACCACGCTGGGGTGTGTCATTTCATCGAAGACCTCTGTTCTGGAAGCAGGAAATAGTTTAAAATGTGAAGTGTGCTAATGGAGAATTGGAAGACTATCAACCTGCTAGCGTCTGCACTGAGGTAATGCTGTGTTCATATATATGGATCTTCCAGCTTTTTAGAGAACATCTGACCTTTACTTCAGCAACCCAAATACCAAAAGCAAAAGGAGGGGATTTTGGTCTTAATCTCTCTTCAGTAAGCCATGCCTTCACCATACATTCCTGGTTTTGACCAAATACATATTTTGTTATTCTGGTACATATTTCTAAATACTGCTACCATCCCACTAGTGCAGATGGTCTAGGAATGCTGCGACAGTGCCAGTGTCATTTCTGCTACTGCCATTAACCAGATGAAAGGTAACTGAAATAGTAATAAAGAGCAAGATCTGCATCACATATTTTGCTATGAAAAATATGTGCTTTAATTATATGGTCAGAGTACAAAAGTAAACAAAATCATAGCTTCACTTTTCAACTGGTTGATTTCATCGTGTTTCCTAATACTGAGGGATTCATTCAGTGTGTCTGCCGGTTCTCTCATGTATTAATGGGAAAGTCTCGTTATTTATCCTTCATTAATTTTTAAGAGCATCTCTCATTGATTTGTACTTCAACTACACTAAAATAGGCTGTACTTTAGAGGAATGGTTTGGTTTTTTGCAGGCTTTGGTGGTTTTAATATTTTAGAATATCTACTCTTAAAAATCTTATTTCTCTGTCACCTGTTGGTTACAGTCCATACGGGTGTGTGAGCCATAGCTCATACTGCAGGTATCAGAGCAAGTTAATCAAACAAATAAACTTGACCAGAGCATAGTTGGTTATTGGTGGACTTCTAAAGTTGTCAGTGACTTGGCAACTTGTCTGGAACTAGCAATAAAGCTCATTCCCATTAGCTCTTAATCCAAATGTTGTTCCCATTTTTGTTTGTGTTTGTTATGATGGTTTAATGAAAACTCGCCCAAGGTTATTAATGACATTGCAGAAATGCTTAGTAGAAAGCAGTATTTGATGGTCTTTCATCCTAATTGCAAAAATGTATTTAAGCATGACTTGATATTTTTCTACTCCATCTATGAATTTTCCAGCTGCCTTAGTACCGTCCAGATTTCTCTTGCTGTAGGTGTCATACGTGGTGGTATTTCCTTTCCAGACTTTGGCTGAAACCAATGCAGCTGTCTTAAATCCTATGCATATGCAGCTTTTCACTTCTTACTTGTAGAAAGATCTTCATAGTCTTTTGAGCTTTGTCCACTTAATTATTATTAGTTTGCCTAAAATGGTCTTTGATAGTTTTTGCATTAAATTTGGAATGCATTTTTTGTTCATTATATTTAATTTATTTGATTCATTCTTTTTTCATTACTCTGCCGACTTGATACAGAGAGCTGTATTTTCAGTACTAATACAATTCCTCTATACCTTTTGTTTACAAAATCTGATGTATTCGATTGTCAAATAAAGGTGACAGAAAGCAACAGGGTTTCCAGTTCGTCATTGAAAAATACTTCTTTGTAGTATGCTGTACAGGGAAGGGATGGCCTGTGTAACAGAGCTTGGATACTTTATATTATAAAAATGCCTGACCTTTAGGATACCAACACTTAGGACAGTTTCAGGGTCTCAAAATAATGATTCTTTATTGCCTGTTGGACAATAGGATTTTGCTTTATCCTCAGTTCCTATCATTTTGCCTATGGCTTTAGATTAGTTAGCAGCTTCCTTCTTAATCCCATGGTAAACATCTTGACACATACATATGTGTTATTTTTGGTTCCCTTTGCCTCTCTTGGAAGTGTAAAAATCAGTTTCCTTGGAAGATGTTAATTCAAAACTCCATTCAGCTCCTGTCTGAATAAATAACTGTAACAGGCAGATACATGATTTTTTTCATCCTTTGAATTCCTGGAAGGAACTGCCTTTGAGATGCAGCGATGCCAGGTTCTTGACTGCATAATTGTTTTCTGTCTCAGACACCTGCAGTAGTGAGATGCATCATCCATACTGAAATGTAAAACCTTCTTTGGTATAACTATAAAGAGCTTTCATCCCTTTCAAGGGGAACAAAACGCACACTAACTCTTGTGACAAGATTTCCCTGTTTGAAGTTGATAATACATAAGCAGAATTTATTTTTTCTTTTTTCCTCTGGTGTCATGGAGAGAAGCTAATCCCTGTGATAAGATGATGGTGCTTTCTGTTGTGAATTATGCTTTTTCCATTGCGGTTTATCTTCTGCTTTGCTAGAGCTAAACTAACATTAAAGTTCATAATTATGATCTTATTTCTCCGCATCACAGGACAGAATTTATTTGGAAGCAGTGAAAGGTTTAACAGGAAAAAAGAAACCCTATAGACAGATCTTCGACATAGCATCTTCCTTCCTTATTATCTTCCTAATCTGTCTGGTTGGTTGTCCTGGTGTTACTGATGCAAACACTGATAGATGTTAAGGTTATTTATGCACTTCTTACTGTTTCTAAGGAAGAAAAAACCCATATGCCTTGTCAAAAATTAAACTGTGTTCTAGAGGGCTGATGAGATTTGCTGGAACTTCACATGAAAATATTTGGCTTTCTTAAGAATTCTTTAATAAATTCATATACATTTGTGGAAAGGTTAAATTGAATATTTAATTGGGTAAGAAATACCATGCTTCAGCTTTGATTTTGACCTTCTTGGAAATATTTTTCATTGTTTTACATTACTGCATTGCAGGCCCTATTTAACTTTCTAATATATGATTTCTTCATGGCATTGTCTTCCTTAAGATGTTATTTCTAAAACTGAGTAATAAATTTAATATAAGAAATAATTGTTTCATTTTATGTATTAGTCACTTAGCATTAAATCTCTTTCAAAAAGCATAGCTCATTTTTCCACACTGCAGAAATTTTGTTCTTCTAAAGGTTATGCTGTTAAGCACAGATTACTTATATATGAAAGTGGAAAAGCAGTGAAAAATAAATCTCTGGACTCCAGTATGAAGTATGGAAACATGGAAGTCCTACAGCAAGACAGTGTGCCTGAAAACTAGAGCTGTCAGCTGGAAAAATGTCTCAGAACACCAAGCCTGAAAAATCTTCCCCATTAAATAAGCCATCATCTCTGCAAAGTTAATAGATACATGTATAAAATGAAGAACGGTCCCCTGGAGGTGCTGCTTTATTTGGTAGCACTTGCCATCCGTGGTCTTTAAATGGGAACATACCAATTGGAAAGGAAGACAATGAATTATCTCTGTCTTTTTTAATGGCCACGGAAAAAGATTAGGAAAATTAATTTGAAATTTTGGTGAAGGTAAGGTTTTATGCTTCAATAATTGATATGTTATTATTGAAAAGAGCTGTAGTTTGTACCCCAAAACAGTTCTTGTTGCCCCAAGGTGTGGTGATGAACGAAATAATACCAAGTAACAGATGCAAAAGTTGACTTTGTGTTTCTGCTCAGGTAAACAGCTTTGTTGGGTCTCCTCTCTGATGTACTCAAGTGATTGAATAGTGTTGGTGAACACTCCTGTGAAATTTCTACACCACCCCTCAGTTCACCTCATCAGTTAACAAAAAATTCTTCTCTCTTGTAGGATGTATGTGTGAAGGCTTATTTAGCTCTTCGACACCACACAAACCTGCTGATCATCCTGTTCTCCATGATGCTAATGACTGGAATGCCCCAGTTAACCAGTAAAGAGGATATTGAATATATCCGGGATGCGCTGACAGTAGGGAAAAGTGAAGAAGATGCCAAAAAGCATTTTCTTGATCAGATAGAGGTTTGCAGAGATAAGGGCTGGACTGTGCAATTTAACTGGTTTTTACATCTTGTGCTTGGAATCAAACAAGGAGTAGAAAAGCATTCCGCTTAATGTTTTATGTAAATGATGTGTGGGTGTGAATAGGAGGTTAGTGAAGCTACGTGTTATTTATGAATTCAGAATAAATGAGCAGTCAAAATTGCCTTTACTTTGCTGGCAGCTTAAATGGATCTTCTGAAAAGGCAAGAACTTTTGCTCTGCCCCTCCAGAAGATCTTCCTGCAGTCAAGATTTTCTTTGTTTTTTAATGTCCAATGAGACTTCATGTTGCTGGATTCCTTTCCCTAGGTGCTTCGCTGATGTGGCCTGCATTTTTCTTGTTTTCTTTAGCAAAAAATTTGCATAAATATGAAGGAGGAGCTTGAGTAAGATGATCGCCTGCAAATTCAAATAGAAATCCCCTAGGACATTAATTGCTCGTGAGGGTCAGGCCCTTCAAAAGCAGAAGAATTTATTTCATATCTATAGTCCTCTTGAAATCCCTGTAGGTAATTCACTTCTTTCTGAGGATGGTTTACACTCAGGTGTTCTTCACCCACACCCTTCTCTTCTGTCCCTTCCTTAACACTTTGTCCTGTTTGGATCTTAAATGTGTTGTCAGTAGAAACAGCTTTGGCTCTACCACTAGAGGAGATAACCTTACTGTTATTGTAGCCTCCTGACATAGACAACTGAGCTTGACTGTCCTGCCAGGAGAACTTTGGAGTTACCTGGAAATTTCTCAGGTTTGAACCTGGAATTTTGAAGGTTTCATTTTGAAAGTTTTACTGTATTTTTTAATGAGGAATGTCCATATTCTATTACAGATTCTATTCTTAATGTAAAGTTACTAAAATTCCACCTGGGTGGTAAAAGCCGTGTAGAAAACACATTGGTACTTCCTTATTCCTGAGAAAACTCCTTATGTAAGAGTAATTGCCATTTTACCAAATATTTGAGAAACCCAAAGTTATTTATTCTTTGGAGATATATTTTCAGGATATACCTAGAAGGAATTAAATGTAATCTTTGAAATTGTGTATATTTTGCTATTTATTTTTAAATTCCTTGAGAGATTCTGCTACTGAAAAAGCTATTTATGAAAGAAAAAACCCTTATCTTGAATTTCACTATTTAAACTGAAAAGAGTTAAAAATGGGCAGTGTAAATAGAATCTTAACTTCTCTACTGTAGGATACCGGCAAATCATCAAATCTGTCTGTGGTAGGACAGGAAAAAAACAGCCTGAATTAGTGTTTGACTTGAATTATTATGGTATACTTCCTGCTAATTGATTTTTACCAAAGAGAGATGGCTTACAATATTGCTTTTTTGCACTTGTGCCTGTGTAATTTCTTCTTTCGTTGTAGTGTTACATGGGTTGTACATTACATATCAATGATTAACTGAACTTTCTAATTCTGTTACCATTTGCTTCAATTGTGTCACAGAACTGTGCAGATTTTAGCTACTGCTACCACTGTTACTACTGACTGTGTTCTTGAAGGATTCTTAATAAATGTACTGTAATTGGTGTCTCAGTTCTGAGATGCAGCCAGCCTATTCTTGAAGTGTAGATGTTTAGTCAATTACTGTGCACAGCTATCTTTGATGTATGTGGCAGACTCTAGCTAAGGAAATCTGTTGTTCTGTTCTGTTACATTATTATTCTGCGCAAGATAGGTTTAAGACCATACTAAAATATAAACTAAATGGTGAATATTGTCTGTAAGATTATATTTTTAGATTTGTATTTTATAGATCTGAAATAAATTGACATATTCTGTTCGTTTGCTTAGCATTCATGAGGAAGCAGCTCAGCTGAAAATACATGCAAATATTTTTTATTCAGTTACTTGAAGACTGTGTAAGTTCAATAATAAATCATATTTGGAGTCCCACTGAGAGAAATTGGTTTAGTTCCATATTAATAACTCCGTATGATGTCAGATATCACAATTTTAATAGTCTAGAGTATTAGAATTGCAATTATTATAATTGTAAAATATGAATAGAATATTACCACTTTCTGAGAGCACTTTATCCATTCCTGGTTTGTTCTAGAAAGAAAAATCTGATGATTTTAGTGAGTTTCTAGTTTTTAAACGTAGATCTATTGCTAAATTTAAGTCCAGCAAGGGGAAATAAATGCTAACCATGACTTTGAGGGAAATGGCCTCCTTTTGCAGAGAAAAGGTCTACAAGAGATCTGCACCCAGAGGAAAGCAGTTTATCCTGCACTAAACTCAGGCTGATGACTTTTATCAGCAGTTTACATTGTGATACATTGAATTGTATACAGTGTTTGTTA
The DNA here is from genome assembly GCF_028554395.1 of Pezoporus wallicus. Classification (NCBI taxonomy): domain Eukaryota; kingdom Metazoa; phylum Chordata; class Aves; order Psittaciformes; family Psittacidae; genus Pezoporus; species Pezoporus wallicus. The sequence continues at coordinate 1,760,447 of NW_026640165.1, forward strand.
CCAACATCTGAAACACCTCTGGCTTGAGCGAATTAGCAGACTTCCATTACTTTCCTTGCCCAGGAAGCCTATGGCTGAGCTGCCTGGGCAGTGCTGAGCTGCCTTGTGTCTTCCATGGAAGACCCCCTCTATATCAGGCATAGGGTATTTTGCCAGCCTGGCTTCTGGGAGATCAAAAGTAGCTGCCAAATCTCCTTCTTACCTACAGAACGAGCTATTAGGCAGCTTACTGGCACATTTGTATGGCTGAGTTGACTGTATACCTTTTGGCTTTCCTGCACCTCTGGAAACCTGTACCCACAACTGACTTTGTTTTCTGGCAAGCCCTGACACAAGGGCAGAGATGTTTTTTGAAGCAGCCCAGCTTCAAGGTGGAGTGGAATTGCTCTTCTGGTGGGGAGATGGGCACAAGTACACCCCTGCCTGTCCCCATGTGGGATACAGCCATCATTTTCTGCAGTGGTGGCTGCATACCCAAGGCCTTGAAAGCTGGAGCCTTAGCACAGCCACCACTGCTGGAATATGAAGCTGAAGCACAATTTCCCCATGCTTGGGCCTAACATCTTCCGGTACACAAGCACACCAACCCTTCAGAACAGCTGGTTTAGAGGGACTAGAAAACAGAAGATGTGAATCAATCACTAACCGTGTTTTTCCCAGGCTCTAACACAGCATGCAGAGACAGAAAATGACTACATTTCCTGAGTAGGTCTCCATTATCATCCTTGTCTCCAGTTAGCCTGGAGAAGAGGAGGCTCAGGGGAGAGCAGCCTTCCAGTACTAAAGGGGGCCTACAAGAAATCTGGAAAGGGGCTCTTTACAAGGGCATGTAGGGACAGGACAAGGGGGAATGGCTTTAAACTGGCAGAGGGGAGATTGAGGTTAGACATTAGGAAAAAAGTCCTTATTGTGGCAGTGGTGAAGACACCAGCACACTCTGCCCAGAGAAGCTGTGGCTGCCCCATCCCTGGCAGCGTTCAAGGCCAGGTTGGACGGGGCTTGGAGCAAGCTAGTCTAGTGGAAGGTGTCCCTGCCTGTAGCAAGGGGGGGTTGGAATTAAATGGTCTTTAGGGTCCAACCCAAGTGTTCTGTGATTCTACAATTTTATGACTATTTTTTGAAAATTGCTTTTAATGGCTATTTTAAGATATATTCTGGGTTTTTTTGGTAGTCTGAATTCACATCACTACTGCACCTAACAATGGAAATTTGAATCTATTCTTAGAGTCAGTGTTTCAGACTCAGTTGCGACTTGACATATACTTTGGCCCCAGCAAGATCATTGAGATGCTGGTTAGCAGTGAGTGTGTCCCCAAGGCTCCAGCCTCATTATATTCCAGGACAGGAAGAGAAGAAACAGAGCTGAAGTGTACAGCATGATTATATTTAGATCTTCATTGAATACATTGGTTGCTCTTGTTAGAGATATTTAATCTATCATTAGCAGAATGTTTAGAATCACAGAATAGTTAGGGTTGGAAAGGACCTTAAGATCATCTAGTTCCAGCCCCCTGCCATGGGCAGGGACACCTCACACTAAACCATGGCACCAAAGGCTCTGTCCAACCTGGCCTTGAACGCTGTCAGGGATGGAGCATTCACAACTTCCCTGGGCAACCCATTCCAGTGCCTCACCACCCTAACAGTAAAGAACTTCTTCCTTGTATCCAGTCTAAACTTCCCCTGTTTAAGTTTTAACCCATAAATTTAGCCTTATTTAACACATATTTAGCAGAATTTCTGCTAAATGGGACCAGTGATACAGAAATACAGATATGAACAACTGATGAGAAAAATATCAGTGTAAATTATAACTTTTAGGGTATTTTTCATGATCAACCTTTTTTACAGTGTACTAGCAGTGTTCTGCAAATCTGCATGAGTAGTCCTTGGGATTATGTAGGTGACAAACTCTGTGCTGGTGACTTTCTAACATAGTTTAAGTAGTCTTGCATATAAGAAACTATTGAGATTAAAATATGGGATACCAAACCACCTGCAGGGGCTGGTGGGCCCTTTGAGTACCCCAGTGACACTGAAGTATCTGAGAAACACTGCCATGCTGTCATGAATCTTCTTATTGCAACTGAGAGAATGCATGTTGGAAACAGCACTCCAGAAATTGCCTGTTCTCCTGGACGGAAGTTTGCAGCTTCCTGCTGTGATCACCCCACTCAGCATTTTGGAGGCAGAATTAGCCAGAAAAGTACTAATGTACCTTTAAACTTCGTGGCATATTTACAGAAATAGGATTCATGCTGGAGAAGAGAAAGCAGTTTGTCTGCAGTTACTCCATTAATGATAAGGACAAATCAGAGATAAAGGTTATGGATAAAGGTTATAACCATGTGGGGTTTGTACATCAAATCAGAGATAAGAAAAGGTGACCTGCTATAGTATGATACACCCTGTATGGTTAAAAGGATGTAGCGTTTCAAACATCACTGAGTGTGTTATACCCAGCAAGAGTGAGGCTGGTGTTCTGCCAGTTGATAATGAGCAAGTAGGCACTTCACACTAAAAGCTCGCTCCTTCCTGCCCCTGGGAATGGGGGCTTGTTGTTTTGGAGGGTGTACGGCAGCACCTGACATGGCAAGAGCCCTCCTCAGGCTGGGGAAGGCAGGGAGACAATGTTTAGAAAAGTACCATTTCTCAGGTAATCTCCTGGAGATGCAGAAGAAGAGGCTGTCACTTTGGAAACAGCAGCAGCACAGTGCCAGAAACACATGCCAGTTAATTTTAGCTAACAAAAGAGACCTGCGTATGGCAGAAGAGCTATATCGAGTAAGTACGAGTGCATCCCACACTTCGGTGCAATCTCTCTGGTGTTCCGTGTTAGGAGTCACAGTTTCCAGGTGCTGGTTGTGCTCTCAATGCTGTTCTATCTATGGTCAGAGTTTACCACCAAGCCATTCATTAAGTGCATGAAGAAACAAATGGAAAATAATAAACTGCATTTCTTGAGAAGATAAACATTGAGAGAGACACAAAGGAAGTTCAAATCTAATGTAATGAAGAATAACCAGGCAAGATCCCTGAAAGGAGAAAGAAAATAGAAATGTTAATAGCCCATAGTACAAAACAGTTTTAAAATTACAGCTCAGACTTTGTACCAGATCCTCCTTTGCCTTTGAATTTATCTTCCTTTATCGAGAATAATTATAATGCAAAAGGCTATGAGGGCTATGACTGCTTAACAACCTAAGAAAACTGCTGCCATGGTGGAGTTCCATGATAAAGAGTTCATTAACAATTCAAGATATGGCCAGAGCTGTATTTTGCTCAGAATATTTACCATTAAATTACCTGAGATTAAATAAAAAATGCGAAGGAACAGTCAGTCTTGTGCTTCTTCCCCAAATCAACCAGCAAGTGTCTGGGACTGGCATTAAACTCATCACATGGGGAAGTTATTCCCCATCATGATGGAAATGCATTTTTTCTGAAGCCTTCTGGCCTCTGTCAAGGACAGGATACGGGCCTGGACAGACTCTGGCTCTGGTGCAGGATGGCAGCTCTTCTGCTCAGCTGTCAAATGTTTCTGCATGAAGAATCTCAGTGAGATAAACAGGTCTGCTTGTGAAACGCTCTCCCTCCAGCCAAAGTTATCCCTCATCTTGATGAAGTTCACAACAGCCTCCCTGTTTTACAAACCTGCCTCTTTCCCACAGAATACGATGTATTTTCCAGACTTTATAAAAGAGAAATTCTGCCTGTCTGCAGAGAAGAATACCCAGAGATCCCAGGCAGGGACTTTTGATTCAAGGTGATGCTGCATGCAAAGGCAGGCAATGATCCTTCATGCTGCTGCAGACCTTGCATTCTAGGGAGATGCTAATTAGCTAAATGTTAATTTTTCAAAGGGCCATCTTTGGGAATCTGTGATTGCAAGAGCAGATCAAAGTGAGGGCCAAGAGTGGCTTCTAACCAGATTGGAATCTTGAAGGTGCTGTGGAGGCGGACACCAGCCCTGTGGGGAGTAGGAGGCCATAGAGTGCAGCTGCATCTTTTCCAGGGCAGTGGGGACCCAGTGGCAGCAACTCTGGCAAAAGTGGATGTGGAAGTCAGGGTTTAGGTGCCAGGATGAGCTGTGTGCTCTGGGGCTTCAGGAGAGGGTAAGTATTGTGTTGTACTGAAGGCCAGACTAGGAGCCATTTGATGGCAGATTCTGCACCAGTTTTTCTGCAAAATGAGAGGCAGACCCCAGACCATCTGAGGGGGAAATGGCACCACTCACTCCTCTCAAGGGCTCCGAGCGCACAGCCAGCACCACCAGCAGGGTTTAGACCTCAGCAGATAAGGCACGTCCCTGAAAGGACCCTTTCATGGTGTTCATGCAACTGCTGTGCACAACTGTAATTCATTAACACAACGCTAGTGGAGTGTCCCTCTTGAGGATCTGAGGAATGCACCTCTTGGAGGACTTTTTCTTAGAGTTTTTTTTTTATTCCCACTGTTCTCCTTTCCTTATTCCATCCCTGCTTTCTTCTGTAAATGCTAACTGAACTCTTCAGTGAATAGTGTGGGCTTAAAAATCCATATATACCCTTATATAAAGGCTTGTTTAGTTTACCCTGTCCTCTGGAGTTCCATATGCCCACAAGGCATCTAAACACAGGCAACAATGCATAGGATTAGGATGTTTAAAAAGAGCAAGAGGACTGTTTTCACAGTGTTGTTAGCATGAGAAAAAAGGACCCAGCTGTCTTCAGTGGCTCTGACACACAAGACATTCACCCCAAATTGGAGACTAAAGACCCCCTAACTCATCAAATATACTTTTAGAGTGTTAACTCTCTTCTCTGCCTCTGTCCCCACACAATTGTCTTATTCTGCACATCTGCAGAATGCACACCTCTCCATTGCTGCTCCAGTGCTGTCTCCTCTAATCCTCCATCACACCTCCAAGAAGGCACCACCATTCCTTCCCTGCTCTCTAACTCTCTGTTGGACTGCTTTCCCACAGGAGCCCATATTCCTCTTCTTATACCAGGTCCACAAAATGCATTTGGAAAAAGAACAATGAACACCCAAGAAAAACAAAGTGTTCTCCTTCTACCTCATGTTTCCCAATGAAGATTTACGTGAGCTGCAGAGATTTCTGTGTTATAACATCAGCCGCCTACAGGCTGGGGAAAACCCAACCTATGCAGAGAGGTCTTCAGTTAACGCAAAACAACTTACCCTCGCAGTCCTCAAGTACTGGGACTATCAGGACTATTCAATGACAATAAACACAGTTTATAAAAATACAATTTACAAAACATAAACTTGTTTTGTTTTGTTTTTTCTTTTGTGAGTAGGTAAAACCATAATGTGAATGATCATTCCCTGCTGCTGCTGCTCAGGATCATCACCCCAGTCCTTCACTTCTGTTCTCTTGTTGCTGTTGCTTGGGCCTCAAAATCTAGACTGTCCACTTCTGGCATGGTTTAACCCCAGCCAGTAACTCAGCCCCACACAGGCTCTCACTCACTCTTCCCTAGTGGGATGGGGGAGAGAATCGGAAGGGTAAAAGTGAGAAAACTCATGTGTTGAGATAAAGGCAGTCTAACAGGTAAAGCAAAAGCTGCACAAGCAACGCAAAACAGTGAATTCATTCACCACTTCCCATGGGCAGGCAGGTGTTCAGCCATCTCCAGGACAGCAGGGATCCATCACACGTAATGGTTACTTTGGAAGACAAACACCATCACCCTAAACATGTGCCAACCTTCCTATAGCCAGGAAATGCTCAGCTGAAATGTTAGCAAAGGAACCAAGTGTCAAAAGCAAAGTAACTAGAGATGGTGTCAACACCTGCACTGGGAGAAACTTGCTAAAAATTCTCCTGACTGTGAATCCCTTTAGGACATGAATCTAACAGCAAAAATAAATCAGGAAAAGTTGTGTGTATATGCTTCAAGGTGCAAAGCACTGGAAGACCAAGCTTTCCCAACTTTAATTCACCCTCCTGACTACTATTATCTGTGGGCTCAAGGTGGAAAAGGAACTTTATAGTAAATATACACTTGACTGGAAAAGTGGAAAAATCTTAATGTAGTAAATGCAGTAGTAACAGAAATACAGCCCTTCCCCAGGATGACCAAGACTCAACAAACCTGAATACTGTGGGGCCACCACAGTTTAGTTATCCCAGCTGGTAGCATGCACGCATCCCATTCAAAACTGGGATCAATCCAGCTAGTGGCTTCAGCACCTGGACCTACAGAAAAGCAAGTTAGATTTGTCCAGTACTCTTCATACGGCAATACTTCAGAGAGTGCCGTTTAGTATATCATGTTCACAAGAGAGAAGCCAATAAAAAGATACAGGGAAGAGCCTTTATCATAATTGTAATATCCTAATTTATAACAACAGTAAAAATAAAGCACCAGAAAGATCTGTTAGTGTTATTTACCAGATCAAGAGAATATAACATGAAACTCAGTAAAACATTTAAAAGCACCATTTTGTCAAAAAGACATGCAAACCGCAGTACAGACAGTTACAACCTGCCAGGATTTGTTTAAATATAGTAGATCTCACAGCAAGACCTCCCAAAGTCTTAAAGCATACCACAACCCTTTAAACACCACTAGAAGTATACAACTTGCTGGCAGCAGGGAGAACTGCTCTGTTACCAGGAGAAGCTATGTGAGTGCAGAGGGCACAAACATCCCTATAGCAACATTTCTGCTCAAGAAGGGAAAGGAAATATTTGTGGATGTCAGAAATCTCACAAATCTATGAAGGGCATGATTTAAATGATTCATGGAGTGAAAAAACATATAGAACATATTTTCTCTCACATACGTGAGAGAAAATACTATTACAGAAGGCTGAAAAAAACCTCAACATTTGGAGAAACAGATATTTCCCCAAACTTCTCAGTGCCTACTAGAAATAAAACCAAAATTACACCAATGAGATAATGAATCTTTTAGGACAATCAGTCCTTTAGGGAAATTTAGGAAACCTGGTTAACTTGTAGAACAACAAAGTATTCTTGGCTACCAAAGACTTCGGAAAGGAAGAAACAAAGTTAACTCTAGAGTACTGACTACAGAAACAGGATGTCTCGTCATTACAAGTAAAATATTTCAACGGCTCTGAAAAAGGTATTGAGGAGACCTCTCAAATGTACACACAAGGAAATGCTGTGCACTTCCCCAGCAAGAATGATCCACATGTTTAGAGACTGTTTCCTTCATTCAAAACACCAGAAGCAGAACTTGACAGTGATGCCTGAGGCACACAACAGAGCACAGTAGGAGTTGGTGGCTGCCCTTTCTTAACTCAGAGGAAACCATTACCTGCTGACAGTTGATTACTATGGCGATTTTTCAGTCTCAATCAAACAACATGGGAGCCAACAATACAGCAAATGATGTTGTGACAGAGCCATACAAAGCTCCTGGGCTGTGAGGGCAGAGGTGTACAATGGCAGAAACTTAGATCTTCAATACATGTTGATGTTTATGTGTCCCATCTAATTTCTACAAACTGCTGGGAGCAAGATCTTTATTGTTAATTTGCCATGTAGTTTTTCCTAAAATCTATGATTTACAATGACTTACACCAAGCTAAAAGTGACTGTCTGGCATGGAATGGGTGACCATAGGAAGCCTAATGTTAGTACCAAGCCCAGTGGAAGTATCCAGCCCCTGCACATGGACTATGTTGGCACAATCAAGCCCTGGCTGCTTGATTGAGAAACCAACTTGCAAAATGCTTTCTGGCACTTTTACCAACACCTAACGTCAACACATAGTGACTTGTTGAACTGAGTATGAGTAAGTGTAAGAAATAAAAGGAAGGTGTTATCTGCCACTAGTCTCAGAATTTTGCAGCAGGATGAAGTCCAGGAATTCATCTGTGCTCAATGGTTTTCTTGAATAAAAAGGCCTGTAAAGAAAGGACAGCTGAAAGTGTCCTTGAATATTGAATCACTTCAATAGGAAAAGTTCTTGCTAGATTCTGCTTTCAGTCCAAATGAAAGCAAGGCCCTGAAAGCTGAGAGCTGTGTTTAAAAACTTTTGCTGCAACTTAGTTTCTTGACTGTTTTGCCCAAATAAAAGCATCTTTTCCTTAATGATGACCAACAAGTCAGTAAGGAAAACATCAGAACTGTTCCTGTAAAAGTAGGAGAGTGCATTAGCTTACCCTTGAGTGCTTACCCTGCAACAAGTGGTTTGTGGTTTGCACTTTTCTTAGTGCTACTTTACGCATTGAAAAAGGGCTCTGTTGGAAGGTGTAAGCAAATACCTTCCTGGCAGATGAGTAGACTAGAGATAGTTTATGACTTGGAGAATCTTCATACCTGTGAGTCATCATGTAGCAGTGTTTGACAGATAAGGGATTTGCAGTGAATTTGTTCAAGAAATAGTCAACAACAGACATCTGAGGGATTTAACAGATCTGTACAGGATGGATGTTTCAGACATGCACAACCTGCTTCCTATATTATTCTTGGTCCAATGGACAGAAAGCTGAGAAAGATACAAAAATAGTCAATCAGCTACTAATCAAAGCAAATGAAGGTTGTCGAGACCTTCCCTCAGTTTACCAAACTACTGAAAACAAGCAAAAGCTGTGAGTTTTTTCTAATGCCAAGAGTTATTAATCAACATTTGTTCAATGGAAGATGAGCTATAAATTGTACTATGATAAAAAGTGCCAAATCACAACTTCCACAGGAAATGTCAAAATTGTGACAAGAAACCGAAGAAGGCTTAATCTAAGAAACTAAATCAACAGAACAACCTAATTTTTATGCACACAGAAGGGACATATAGGGAAAAAGGAAAGTCCTTGTTCTTAGTTGTGCAGTATGCTGCCAGCAGTACTGAAACGGCAAATAAAGAGAAAATACCTGCAGTATTAGCAAGCCCTGGGAACCTCCTGCCTCACATATTGAAAACTCCAATACAGCCAACCCAAGCACAGCTGATTTTTCATGTTTTGGCTATAGCTACAATAACCTAAAGTAACACTTGCTTCAGATGGAACAAAAGATTTAAATGCCCTAAGAAAGGATTATGGTATATTTCTGAGCAACCTGGTCTAGTGGAAGATGTCTCTGCCGATGGCAGAGGGTTGGAACTGGATGAGCTTTAAGGTGCATTCCAATCCAAACCATTCTAGGATTCCATGATTTTGACAATGTTTTTAAGAATACCTCCAAAATTAATTTGCTTATGAGAATGTGTGGCAAGACACAAGCAAATTGTTGTATGGATTTTTTAAACAAGGAAGAGGAAATTAGTCTTCCTTAATATTTTGCCTTGAACTGAGTTGTGAACAGAGCATGTGCTTGAAAAGTTTTGTTAATAACAAGCCTGTTTAGTTTAGTTCATCCCATATGGATCTTCATTTATTCACACATGCCTAAATAAAGTCAACAAAATCATGTTTACACTGGGATATTTGCTTTTTTTTCCTCAAGAGGTGATTTCTTTCACACTCTTGCTAACACTGCTATATCTGCAAAGCTTAAGTACAGGGTAAATTTCCAGTTGAAAATGTAACTTAAATACAAACAGTGCATAATCAAAACCATCCTTCCCACAGGAATGACCTTCTGAAAGAAGAAACCCTGGATGCTCTTGTTGAACGGTGGATGTTCCTGTGGCCAATTTAGAGTGGAAATAAGATAAATAAGAAGTAAGACAACTCCATGGTATCGTTCCACTTCTTTGAGAGTTCCTGATATTGCTGTTTCACAAGGGGAAAGAACAGAGGAGGTGTAATTCCCAAAGTGAGTGTCAGCGCTGATATTGCCTTCTATCTCAGGAGCTTTTTTAATTGTATGTAGGCCATGTGCCCATTGCAGAAAACAGGCAAAGAGGGGTTTGATGAGAGCTATTGCTTCTCTGGATCTCTGCTCTCAACACACTTGGGAGCATATGTGCTTTGGGTAGCCAGGACAGCACACGTCATCAAGGTAGCAGAAAAGGAAGCAACTGCAGTCAGAGTTCAAGAGAACAAGGAGATCAAAGTTTTGGGTGCCAGGCTGAATATCAAAATAAGCAGCTCTGTAGGAATTCAATGCCAAATCACAGTAAATGAGCTGTGATTTGCTCAGGCTGCAACACCACAGGCCTGGGCTTGGGAGCAGGATGTACTGTACCCAAAGAAAATAGGAACAATAAGATTCAGAGCTGGAAATCCAACGCCCACTTCAAGCACATCTTCTTCAGCTCTTGGAAAACAGCCTTAGTAAATCTCTAGTCACATCATCATAACAATTTTCCTATCCTGTTGGGTAAACAATACCAGTACTAAATATAGGCCTCCCTGGCATTCCAGCAGGAGCCTGCCAAACATGAAGGAGAGCAATTTGTCCTTCCTGAGAAGACACATGCCACCATCAGGCATATGGTACTGAGCCAGAAACAATTCTCCTCAGAATGGCAAACAGCCTGCTATTGGCCTCAGCCTGATGTATTCCATGCTATCATGTTGTCATACTTGTAACATGGAGGATAATTAGGACATTTCAGGACACTATTTTTGTCCAGGTAAGAGTAACTCTCATAAGAGAACTCACTGAAGTACAAAATTAGAAAGCAATGTCATCATTTGAAAAACAGGGAGTAATCTGGTGAATTTTCACACCATGTTTTAAGGTCCTAAACCCACAAATGGGACTGTTCCACCTCCAGCTACTTTTAATATATAAATCAGTATGTACTAAGCTCTGTGACAAACAGATTGTCACAGCTGTTAAAGAGAAATGAGTCAAATGGGTCAAAGAGAAATGAGTCAAATGGGTCAAAGAGAAATGAGCTGCATTTGGCAGGGAATTGGCTTATCCTTTAAAGACCAGGCCTACAAATAAACAATAAACTGCAGAGGACCTATTTAATGTAATATATGGGTCTACTTTGTGCAGAAAATGAGCTATTAATGGGGAAAATAAAACAACTTCTTTGTGAATCTCTTCTGATGGATTATCCTCCTAAACTCTGATAGATTGGTCCAGTTTTCAGTGGCTTAGTCACCAACAAGCTCCAAGAACAGATTTTAAACTAACATAAAACCATGATATTTCCATTTTTTCAGGACCCTTGATCTTTCCCACACACAAACTCATCAGTTACAGTCTTACACTGGAAATGGATTGTTTACAAAAATACTTCTGAGAAATAAAATGTTAGACCTTTATCCAACAGTGAAAGCTAGTCCAGCACAAAGGTCCATTGGCATACACCTACTCACAAGATCATGACGAAGAACAACAAAGGAAACCACTGAGATCTGGAGAAGGTAATTGCTCTGTTCTTCCAAATACAACAAATAGGTTCAGAGATAACCAGAAGTAAGTAAGAAAATCAGCACTGATTAAAAATAGGTTTATATATACTAAAGGGAAGAGTCCATAGTTTCCCATGTAAGAACTGATACTAGGTATGTCCAAAGAACTGTGGTTTTCCAGTTGAAAAGGTGGAGGAGAAGGAGAATCAAGTTCACTGGAAATGTAGAAAGGATTTTTGTGTTGACTGTTAAACTTCCCCATGAGGGAAGAAATTCTTTCCTGTAAGGGTGGTGAGGCGCTGGAATGGGTTGCCCAGGGAAGTTATGAATGCTCCATCCCTGGTGGTGTTCAAGGCCAGGTTGGACAGAGCCTCGGGTGACATGGTATATTATGAGGTGTCCCTGCCCATGGAGGGGGGGGGTTGGAACTGGACAATCTTAAGGTCCTTTCCAACCCTAACTATTCTATGATTCTAAAGTGTCCTGAGCAAAGAAGCAAAGAGCTTTGTGCTGGAGATTTTTTTTTTCCTTGTGCAGCCTACAGCTATGGTACCTGACATAAACAATAGACAAGAAACAAGTTAGTGAGTAAATTATCATCATCTTTCAGAGGGAAAATCAGAAATGTCACAAGAACAAAAGGCAATGGAACCAGCAATTCAAAAGTTTAGATGCCTTTTTGCAGGCTGAGAACTACTGGTTGCGGTTACATTAGCTGTGATGTTTTGAAGAATTCTGATTTATGGACCTTGCTCTGTGGTAAATGCTTTTTGCTACAAATGGCTTTGAAACTGGCCAGTGTGGCAGAGTCCTCATGCAGGGTCTGGTCACATCAATGAGACTACCCTTGAATCCTGGAAGTGGCGTGCTGCCTCTTGTAGCAAACTCATTGAAGATCAGCATAGAGGTGCACACAACCAGCGAAGGTGGTACTCCAGATAGGAAAGGGACAGAGAAGTTTTATGGGTTTGTGGGATTTTTTTTCCCCCTTCACTGGGAGTAATGAAAGAAGAGAGAGTTCTGCAACCTCTTTCAATGTTCTTTAGTTGCTGTTGAGCTGTGAGTAATGTTCCCCTTTAAAACCTCCTTGACGCATACCCTGGTGCTTAGCTGAGTGCGCTTTGTCTGGAAACTAGCTATTAGGCACTCACCCGTATCTCAAGAGTCAGGCAATCAGTATTGAGGTGTCATGATGTGTTCATTCTTTTTAGGTTTTGTACTTACAAACTGGATTGCTTGGAAAAAAAGTGGCTTTTCTGTCCTGCTGCGTAAGGAAATAAAGATGTTTCTGACATAGAATACTGTTTTGTTCAAGGATAAGGTCATCTTATTGTGCCAAGGAAACTCTTTTTAAGGCCACAGAATGAAGTAATTCCAAAAATGCACTGATTTTTATTAATGTTTTCAAGCTTTCTGTCTAGCCCAAGGCATTGTTAATATTGATATTAATACATACTTGGCTTCCAAACAAGCTTGCAATCACTCTAGCTCATCTATATTAAATATAAAAACTCTAAACCCTCAATTGTTAAGACATCACTGCAGTCCAACCACTTAGCAGCAGGTTCTCATCTGTTTGAAAAACAGATTTCCAATGGGTTTCAGCTGTGGTCGCTTCTTTAAAAATCACAGATTTGTAACTCCCGCTTGTCCAGTTTCATCAGAGAGTGAATAATATTTTCCATGTTTGAATTACTACCATTTTAGTAGAGGAGCTCAGCCTAGTTTTATTATTGCTGATGGATGAGTAATTCCTCCTCACCCAAGTAGTCCCATTGAGTTTCCATTTAAGCAAGAACTTGCAAGATCAGGACCTTTTACCCTCAGCACTGCCTCTTTTTTAGAATGTAACTATTTTTATTCTCCAGCTTCCAGGCATGGTACAACTAAACTGAGGAATGTCTACGCTTGAGACACAAAAAGAAAATAAAGCCATCAGTAAAATTATGTATTTTTTTCAAGATATCGTGCTTTTTATTTTGTTTACACAATGGAGTAAGTTTAAAATATCTGCATGTTTTGAAAGATAAAATCTTAAATACTGCACGTTTAAAATTAAATAATGTTTTATGCTTTACTAAGTAGTAATCTTAAAATAGTAGATATTTTAGTAGTAGATATTTCAATATAAATTTCAGCACTTATTAGTCTTTCTCCAATAAAATACGTTTTTCCGTAAGCATTTTGAAGAGCCCTTCTTACATTTCCATATATTTACAAGCAGAAATTAAACCATTCCAAGGAAAAATCCCTACCTGCTCCTTAAAACAACTTGGGTAGATGTTACTCTGTACTTACCTGTAATGAAAATATGGATGCCAATCACTAATGACATAGCCCAGAGGTTTTGCTGTACTAAGGTGCAGCTATGTTAAAGACCTGGATGGTGGAACAGAGTGCACCCTCAGCAAGTTTGCAGAAGATACAAAACTGGGGGAAGCAGTTGATACACCAGATGGTTGTGCTGCCATTCACTGGGACCTTGACAGGACAAATGCTCTCCAGTACAGTACAGTATAATACTGAGGCTCCCCAGGACAAGAGAGACACAGACCATAGCAAGTCCAGCCAAGGGCCACTACCATTGATTAAGGGCTTGTAGCATCTGGCATACAAGGAGAGGCTGAGACAGCTTGCACTGCTCAGCCTGAAGATGGTTCCAGACTGTTCAGCAGTGCCCAGTGACAGGGCAGGACACAACAGGCAGGACCTGAAATACACAATTTAACCACCTCCAGAGAACCCTGTCAGCCTCAGCTGCTCTGTGATTCTGTGATTTTTCTCTAAACTTTAAAGATTATGAGATATTGTTCTTACCTCTTGTTCACCTCTAGTTAAGTTGCCATTTCACAACAGAAAGTAATATGAATCCTGTAGGACTTTACCCCAACATATTCTGTAGTGGGCAGCAGCTTTTAAGCAACTTCAGTGGGCTCTGTATTGGTTCTGCACATGATGAACTGAAACAGTGACAGGATATGAAAGATTTTTACTGCTTGTAAAATGTAGCCATAATCAAAGCCCACTGTTTTCTGTAAATGCAAATCATTTTTACTGTGATACAGTCAACACCAGCTTTGCACTGCCCTCCATCATTTAGGAGTGTTGTGCTATTTCCCTGGAGAAAGAAGTGTGCCCAATTCTGTAGCAAAGCTTCCCTTACAAAGTGAGGGTTGGGAAGGCAGATGCCTTCAACGCTGAACTCCTCTTCCTTGACATTTTTCAGTGAGAGCATCTCCACTGCCCAAAGTTCACTGCTCTTATTTTAGCCTTCAAACATGGAAAATCTCAGTCGCTAAGAAACCCAAATTTACGTTGCAGTTGGGACTTACTTTGGAAAATGACTGGTCCTGCCAGAGCTGCGTTTGGTCAAAGGGAATTTTCTCAAAAGAAAGACCCAAAGATCTCCATATTTCTGTGCCTGCATTCCTGCCACATTCCTTCTTCAGCACCTTCAGAAAAAGAACATCAAAACAAGTATCTAGTTATTACAGATCACCAAAGACAGAGAGATGATCCATGAGTGATTCTTACCTTTCAAAATGACTGTTCTGGGGCAATTCCAATCACTTTCCTTTCTTACAGAAGAGGCAGACAGGCTATGTTTTGAAGTCTCTGTCCAGAAATGGACCACAGATTTGAAATGTAGTCATTAACTCAGTTCCAAGGAGAACCTTCTTGCCTTCCCACATCTCAGTAGTCCATGTACCTTGCCAGCTGCTACCGAAATGATCTACTTCAGGTCCAAGACCCTATAGGACAAAGAAACTGTGCTATCATCTAGATGGCAGAAGGATGATAGATAAATCCCTGGCTCTGGATCCTTGCTATATGTGCTACGAGGTGAAAGCATTGAATTTGGCCTCTCTGTAAGTATCCAGGCAAACCTCTAGGAATCAGCTCACATTTGAGCTATTAGGTATAAATCAAGACAGAAGACGTAGAAAGGACTACTGACTTGAATATTCAGCCTCAAGGCCATATTTCTTTTTTTTTCCTATTTCTTTGAAAGCTTTGCTGGATAATGCTGTAAGAAAAGGACAGGGCACTTATGCAGGATGTCATGGCACAGGTTCTGTGATGCATGTACTGCAGATGAGTTGGGGTTGGGGTAAATATTAAAATGTCTTTTACACAACACACTGCATAGGAGTTTGGGAGAGGTCTTCTACAATGGTACCCCGTTTATATGCAGACTGGGCATGCCTAAGGCACTTTGTAAAAGACAGTACTGCTGGAACTGCAACTGTGTCTGAATACATGAGATCCTGACTAGGTCTTCTGATAAGGATAAAACAGGATGGTTTGTATTTAAGTACATTGATTGATTTTAACACACAGATAAACCCTTAAAGTAAATGAGAGAAAAAAGTCCACCAAATGAAGGTGATCTCAGGGCAGAAAATTATGCTGACCTGGAAAGCACTGTGCAAATTTGAGGGGATATGTTGACTAAAGATCATGTCCTTATTTATGTAAGCTGTCCTTTTCAGGCAAAAGGAAAAATCTGCTCTTTCATACAACAGATGCATTATCTGCTTGAACGTCTCCATAGTTTCTTATGCAACTGTTAAGTTGTAAATCAGTCTGAAGCTTGATGTGCTCTGGCCAGCCCCATCTCATGGATGGTTCCTACAGATTAATCTTCAATGAAGTTGGGCAGCCTCCAAGTTGTCCTGCAATGTAAGCCCAGAGAGAGGGATTTCAGCAGAACATCACCATCTCTCCAACAACTGCTGGACTCTGTTACACTCAGCACAATCTGAACAAAGAAAAGATTCTGCCCTGCTGGCTCCAGACGCAGCTATGTGCATGCAGCCTTTAAGTGGAGTAGAGTGAGCATGAATAATGGCAGACCCTGAAAAAGAAAGAAGAACCAAATATTACCACCAGTGAGGGAGACTTTCACTAATGTAAAAAGCTGCCCTTTCAGCTCCACAAACATAACAGTTGCCCTCAGCCAATGGGTTCGGTATGAGCAATGAGTACTTACACGATAAAACATGAAGAGGTGCTGTTGCAAAATCATTTAGATCTGAAAAAAGCACACTTGGAAATAAATAGGGGGCATTGGGAAATCACATTCTGGCAACTGCATAAAGTGTGTGTATTTCCCATAGAATTGAATAAAAATAGACTGTGCCCAAAACAACGATAAAAAACTCATGGGAATGCATGTCTGGCACTGTTTATACTCCACTCCTGGGGTTAAAGTTGGAATATTGAAAGGGTGGTGCAATCGTGAATTTTACTTCAAAAATGTAAGTATTTCTGTTACTTACAAAAGTATAAAAAATAATCACATGCTTTCTTTGATGACCCATAATTCTTCATTAAATAGCCAGTCTTAACTCATTGCAAGTCAGCTAAGTTAAGATACTTACATTGCATTTGTAGAGTGATTAATATGATGAGGTCTTTAGGTTATGCCAAAATACAACCAGTAATGTCATATCCAGACATAGATGTATGCATGTGTATTTATTTATACATGAAAATACATATATGAGAGAGAGATAGAAAGACAATCTTTCTGTTCCAGAATCTGTAAAGGTCATTACATTTAGATTATTTTTTAATCAAATGCACATTTACAAGATCTTATAAACAAACCATCCTGAGACAAACTGGAGGCTTGCCACTCCAGTGCACAGCTCTAAAACATCCACATTTAGCCTTTAAGGACTTCTGGTTTGAATTAAGGTTCTTCTCTCCAACATAGCTCTTCCCACCATAGGCACACGTCTTCCCTCACAACACCGGGCAATACCTGAACGCCTTGTCCGATGCCTTTAACACAAAAAAGTGTCTGTTGTACAGCCTAGCATGCCTACCTACCCAAGCCAAACTGTGTGCAGAGACACCCAAACTGAGAAAGAGACACATCCTTTATTATGACTGGAATTTTGGTTTTGCTCCCTAATACTATTCTCAGTTTTCACCATGATGAAAGTCTTCATGAACATTACCACTGCATTAAGGTTGTAACCCAAGAAAATATTCAGCTGGTGCTTGTGTAGCCTCTTTAACCAATACTTATGCAGGTGCCTCATTTCTCCTGCCAAGAATAAATACTAATTTCTTCAAGAAAATAATGAGCAACAATTCAATATACCAGGAAAACAACCAACGAAACCCAAAACAACAAAAACCCCACCAAAACCCCAAGCAAAACCCCAACAACTACTGTCCACTGAAAAACTTGCTTCATCCCTAGGAGAAGACATCACTTAGAACTACAGACTCAACAGCTCTGAGTCCCTGCTTTTGGAAATTAGCTCCCAAGAAACCTAAGATAATTCTCATAATGTATTTGTTTGGAGGAACATTGGCCGTTAATAAGCAGTGAAAGGCATGGAATTGTAGGGCTGCTCTCCATTCAACAATTATTTCTGCTAATTTACTCCCTGTTTTTTCCACACAGCAGACAATCTGAAGATCTCAGAACTAAGCTCAGGACTAGTGAGAAGATGGTTTGCGGGAAGAAAGTTCATTTAAAAAAATCCCATCAGATTCCCCAGCTCCCTCAAGGAAAATGAAAAACAAAACTATCCATTTGCTGTAGCTCTTCTGCATTTACATAATACCCAAGCATCTACAGTGGTAACTGTATGTTTTTGAAAGTGTATTTGTACTATGATTTTCTTACTATCGCTTCATATTTCGTAAAATCTAAGAACCATTGCACCATTTGGGATATTTGTGTGCTCCTCTAGAAACACGAAGGAGTTTGACTTTCCAAGAGAAGATGTTGAGCCATTTTTCATAAACAAGACCAATACTGTTCTTTGCCTTAAAGGGGCTAGAAGGAACCACCAGACTATCTAGACTGATATTCTTTATCATTTAGATCATTCAGTATAAGATTCTTCTACTTTGTGTAACAATTGCTTTGATCAAGGCTGTGAACCCTACCAGTCTTTTCAACTCAAAGCATTTTCTTCAGCTTATGAATAATTCCTGTGCCTCTTTTCTGCACATCTCCCATTTTTCCATATTCTTTTGAATATATGAACACAAAAACTCTAGGCTATACACTTTTACTGGTCTCAAGAGTGATTTACAAAGGGAAAATCCTCCATTCCTATTTCTAGTCTCCCTCTTGAAACAACCAAGAATCTTATTAGCCCCTTTCTCTACTGAATTATATTGGGAATTCAAGTTGAGCTGCTTCTCCATTTTGATCCCTAAACCCTTTTAGAAGCACTGCTTTCCAAGATAAAGTCCTCCCATTTTGTAGATACATCTTGCACTCTTTCTTCTTAAGTCAATGCCTTTATAGATAGCTGTGTAAAGTTATATAGAGAGTTTATTTAAAAGACAAGTTTTCCAGACTGCTCCATACTTTCCTGAGCTCACTGATATCACTGTTCTGACTGGGTTTTGTGTCATCTGGAGATTATATCAGCAACATTTAAACTTGCTCCCAAGTGATTACAGGAGGTGTTGAACAGAAGCAACTACTGTCAATTCCTGGGGAACTCCTCCATCTGATGATGATTTTCTGTTGTCAACTGCTTGGAGAGCTGTCTCTGTTAGCCATTTAACAGGTTGTGTTGACAGTGTACAATGCCATATTTATAAACAAAGTAAGATATCATATAAAAAAAGATCCTGTAAATAGCTGAAGTCTACTACCTCTACATTGTCATTTTATCACATTACTTTTAAAATGAGGTGTATTTTTAATGACAAGTTCAGCACTCACTATATTGACTGTTCTGGTCAAAATTTTGTGAAATTACAGGTGCCCAAATTGAGGTACATAAGGAGAACTGATTTTCTCATAGAAGGTATCCAGCAGTTTCTGAGTATCAAGGACCACAAACAGTGGATTTCAATGGAAATCAACAGCTCCTTCACTGAATAATAACAGTTTTATACAGAGTTTTCATACTTCTTGGAAAGTCCAGTCTGGGGTTAAGAAGAACTAGGGTGAATGGAAGAGTAGGAAGTTTAGGTCAAAAGACGTGACACTCTGCAATTCTTCTGACTATATTATCCCTGTAGATGAAGCTGTTCGAAGACTTGGTTTCATGACCAGTGTATGCCAACATAAATTTGAATTTATAATGAAAAGATAGTCTGTTACTTACTCCTCCTGAGCTGTGATTTCTACCCTCTTCTCCTTGTCAGCATGACAATTCATCTCCGCTCTATCAGGTGTTAAATTTGACTGACTACATTGCCCTACAAATGCTAAAAAGGTGACACAAGGGAGAGGAAATAAACACTTGTTCAGGGGTTAGCAGGGTGCTATTCTGGTGGGAGAAAACTTCTCAAATCTTCTATCTGGCTAAACTGGTGGTGAATTGGTAGGGAAAATGGCAGGGGCTATTTAATTTACAGTGCTTCATCACTGTTCTGTTTCCAGCCCAAGTTTTGAACTTGGGCTTTCTGCTTGTTCAGAGAAAACCCTATTCAGCACAAATAATTTTAATTGAGTATGTAAATGCCTACTTGGATCTTGACATTCTGTATTTACATTAAGCAGGGGAAGAGTTAAGTGTTTTGAATCCACAGAACAATAAAAATGGGCAGAGCAAAGGGTATGAGGAGAACAGGAGACTCAAGTAAAGGAAGAACCATGAAGAATGTGTTCAGATTTGATCCATGAATTACAGGCACTAGTTTCTTATATTGTTGATAGAACTGAACATTTTTCTGATAAACAGATTTCGGTTTGATAATGGATTTGGTAAAATAATAATAGCAACCTGGTATTCTAATGAGAAGAATAGAAAAGCAATAAACTATGGATCTTCATAGCTGCAAGTTTTGTTATTGCTCAAAAAATCTATGGATGGACGACTGCCATTAAAAACAGTTTGTAAGAAAAATGTGTGAGCAAGATTTGCCTAGTAAGCCAGCATGAGCTGAGAAGAAAAAAAGAGTCAATATATGTGACATTTTAAAGGTATTATGGAAGATCAGAAATTGGTACATTATTCCTAAGAACTGTGGTGCAAAACTTACAAACCAGCTATTGCTTGATCAAGAGTCAGCAAGAAAAACATTGCCATGCAGCTAAAGACATTTTGAAATAAATATAAAATCTCACGAAGGGATTTGCAGGTTGCTTGTCAGCACCAGTGTTTAATCATGCAATATGCAAAGTTTGTCTGCATCTAAAATTTAAAAAGCCAGGACAAAAGATTTAAGATAACATAAATCAAAATATTTAAAGCACAGGAAATAGAGAGTAACACCTCCCACATCCAAACATCAGTCTTTTCCTACTACACTGCACTAGGTATAGGGCCAGGTTTTGTCCTGTGTTTTCTCCAGTACAATATGAACTCTCATTCCATTGAGACCCACCACTGGGAGCTGCTAGGTTGCCAATTTAGGAGACTACTACAGATGAAGAGATCAGGGTCTCTTCTTTCTGTGCTAGCTCTGCAGCTGGTCCAAGCAGACAACAGCAATAGTCCCTCTTGCCTCCAAGGAGGTAACTTAGGAAGGGGTTTATACTGTGTTTGCTAAAGTTACTTTCCGCTCAGGAGAAAAGGCTTTACCCAGTCTGAGACTCACGACATTAAGTGCACATTTTTGCATCTCTGTACAGCAGATGGCTGTTTAAGAGTGTCTTTTGAAGTGCTGGAGAAGAATGTTCCTATCTGGTAAAAAGTTGAAAGCTGACTGAAAAAAGGTTTGTAGTTGGCTGTTGGATGGACTTTAAAATAAAATTCATTTAAATGGACTTTCAAAGTCCATTTAAAGCTCAAGTTTATTAAATTTACTAAATTTGCATTTACACTTGTAAAGACAAGGCATGAAAGTCTGTCTCTCCTTCTTCTGCACTCTGTTCATCCGCTATGTGATCAGAAAAGATCTAATTCTCCAGTCTCTGGCAGAAGCATTCCCAACCACTGAAGTATGCTGCCTGGAACTGTGTGCGAGACACAGCCCTTTCTATTTCTTAGCTGCTAGCTGTAGTTTCCTAATTTTTCACAGCCCTGAACGAGGTGAAGGGACAGATTGACATGCAAAGCTGGTAATTGTTGTGTTATGAAGACTGCATCTGTTGGCTAGGAGGAAAGGAGACAACACAAGTCTTTGCATCATTTTCCTGGTAATTGCAAGGGGAATGTTCTGCCCAATCCCTTTTCAGTACAACAGGATTTGTGAAGGTTTTGTGTTCTCTTTCATTTCAAGATGATGTTCACAGCTGACCTACAATGACACAAAATTTAGTAGCAATGAATAAAACTTATTGGAGAGATGTGAACTGATATTCTCATTACCTACCTTCACTCTGCTAGACATAACACATTCTGGGACAGCTGTCCCCCTCATGAGGATTTAAAAGCAATTTAAATGTCAATGCAAACTCCTTGGAACAGAAAGTCTCAAAGGAAACCAGATGACACCAACATGAACTACAAAGTTCACTGCCATCCTCTGAGATACACCAAAACTCAAGATATGTCTCACTAGAAACAAACATTTTGGGCTGTTTTGAAAATTAAATAAAATAAAATTCTACAGAATGCTACCACTTTGGAATATCTTATTCAAATTATCCCAGTTTTGTATACAAACATCAAAGGCTGGCTCTTGAGGATGTCCTCAGAGAAACAATCTCCTTTCATGTGTGGGAGGACAGGAGGCTCTGGCAGGCTAGGGAAGTCCTTGATTAGATTGCAAAAAACATTGTGCTGCTGGTAAATTCCTAGAATAATAGAGTGCCTTGTCTGACTAAGAGAAAACCTCAGGGATAACAAACCTTTTAGTCCTAGAAGACTCCAGTAAATGAAATATTGTATGCTAACAGAACGCCTAGTGCCTGGAAAGCACCAGCACCTCCTTCCTGGATGTTTTGTCAGAGTTTAGGTATCCCTCAGCCTGGTCACAAACAGATCAGCCCTCTCAGGAGTGTGAGATGCCTTTTAAGCTCCTAAACTTTCAAATCAGCCAATCTGGCATTTGTAGCTAAACTTCTCAGGCAACTAAGGTCTGTACCTGTCTGTAATGTCAGCTCTCCTGCTGCACTGGGTTCCCAGCCATAGCAATGTACATGGCTACATGCTACACTAGCACGTTGTAAAGGCAGCTGTGGTCAGCGTTTGCTAGTGCTGGGGCATGGCATGAAGCGCAGTGTGTGGGTAGGTTGTTTGCCCCCCCAGGACACTGCAGTGGAGCCTGCTGCTATCTTCTGCAGCCCAGTGAGCACTCATGGTCTGCACCAAGAGGACTCCACTTGACCTTGAAGATGTTCCTCAGGCTGGACAGTGCCAAACATCGGTGAATTTCACTTCAAATAAGTACTTCATAATGGCTAGCTGCAGGCTTTTCCTGCAGAGAGAAATAAAGCCACAAAAGTGTTCCACAATTCCATTGGCAGAGGTGTCTCCTACTGCTACAGGGCAGCAATATCACTCATGCATGCACAGATCACTAATTTGCCTGGTCTATAACACTGTGAAGATCCAACCTGGGAACAAAGCTCCCTTTAAAAATGCATACAAAGGGAGCATTGGAAACGAATTCAATTAAAAATGGCTTTGAGATCCAGATTTGCTGGAAAGGTATCACAGGGATTTCTGTATTCTGCTGTCACGTTACTTTCAGAAGTCAGGTCTTTCAGTATCTTGCTACTGTGAACTTGAATTTTGACTGTTTATCTTATACCAAGCTCTTATACAGTATATTTCAAGGCAATTTGTGTAATGCTGAGTATTTAGTAAAATCAATTATCTAACAGCCAAGTAGTCCCAACCTTAGACGTTTTAGCAATTAATTTACTTGGCGCATAAAAATAAGACTACAACAGATATTTCTGGAACCCCAAAACGCTGGTCAAATGTTCAGAGGTGATTATTAATCAGGGGGTGGTGCAGTTCTCATCATTCCAAGGATCTCACTTTCAAGAAGTGTTCAGTAAAACGCCCTGTGAAAAACATGGCACCCGTAATTACGACTTACTTAAAACATTTAAGCTTCCTGGCGATGACAAGCAACACCTACTTAGCACTGTGCTAAGTAGTCCCTGCAGCATGACTTGGAACAGCGTCTGTGTTGAGCATTGGCACTTGGCAATGTTTAAATTGAATGGGTTTTATTTCTTTCCTTTCCCCCCCCAAACAATTGCTTCTTTCTCTAGCTAAATTTTTAATGGACCTTAGGCAACCGGCTGACAAGCAGGAGACATTTTCTAGCAGCACATAACCCCACCTCATCCTGAATAACATAGATGAATAGAAATAGACAGCACGTCTATGGATATGAATGATGTGGGGAATATCTTTAAGGCGGTACACGGCCGTGAAAAAGCACACACTACATCCACTGCGGTCCTTCCCTGAGCGGGGACACGTCCGCTGGCACGGAATCCCGGCTGACCACCGCAGGGGAAGTGCGCCCAAAGCTGAGGGGACCCCGAGAGCCGCTGTGGTAGCGGCCCGGCGCGGGAAGGGGGCGTGAGGAGAGCCCAGCGAGAGGCCTCGGGCGCGGCGGGAGGGGGAGGTAACAGCACCGCGGCCCTGTGCCCGAGCACCTGCCCGCTGCCGAGGGGCTCTCGGCCCGGGGCGGCAGGACGGGGCAGGGCAGCACAGGACAGGACAGGACAGGACAGGACAGGACAGGGCAGGGCAGGGCAGGACAGGACAGGGCAGGGCAGGGCAGGGCAGGACAGGACAGGACAGAGCACGGCGGCCCGGCCTCCGCTCCGTGCCTCGGTGCCTCCCTCCGGCGGCGCGGGCGGGGCGCTCTGCGGGCCGCAGTCCCCGGCGGGAGGTTGTCATGGTTTCCCGGGTCACATGTGTGCGAGGTTCCCCCGGCGCGGGGGGAGGAGGTGCTGCCGCCGAAGCTGCCAGCGAGCCGCTGCCCCCCGCGGGCCCGCCCCCCGCCCGCTCCCACCTGCGCCGCCGCCGCCGCCCGCCCCTTTCCCGTTGCCCACGGGCGATCCGCCGGGCGCGCCTCGTCACCGGGCTGTGGACCCCCGGCCCCCGCCGCCGCCCGCGGGCTCTCCCCCCCTTTTCCTCCTCCTCTCCCCTTCCCTTCTCCCTCCCCCTTCCCAGCCAGGCTGCGCCCCCCTGGCCGGCCCCGGCATGAGCATCTCCATCCCGGCGGGGCTGACGGAGCTGCTGCAGGGCTTCACTGTGGAGGTGCTGCGGAGCCAGCCCGGGGACCTGCTGGAGTTCGCCCTCCAGTACTTCGGGCGCCTCAAAGAAGAGGCGGCGGCGGCCAAGGCGGCGGCAGCAGCGGAGAAGGAGGTGAGCGGCCGCAAGGCGGGCACCCCCGCGTCCGGCCATGACAGGAGCAGCCAGCCGCGCCGGGCCCCCCTCGACGCCCGCGGGGTCAACTTCGTCGACGAGCCCATGCAGACCGACTCCGAGAGCGGCGAGGAGGAGGAACGGCCACCGCCGCCTCCGCCGCCACAGCAGTTCCCGGGTAAGGGCCCCCAGCCTGGGGTCGGGAAGCAGCGGGCAGGGCGGGTGGGCTCCCCCGGCGTCCGGGCTCAGGTGGGGAGCGCAGGGTGCGGAGGGGGCTCCCGCTTCAGCGGCCTCGTGGTGGCCGCGGGTCAGTGCGGGGCTGGTGGCGGCGGGACGTGAGGAGCACGGTGGCCGCGGTGATCGGAGCATGAATGGGGAGAGGCGGCCGCCGAACAAGCGAGCCCACGGGAGGTTTCCCGTCTCCCGCTGCAAACTTTTACCTCCCGGGCTTTGCCCTTTTGTTCAGCAGCGCTGGATGTTGGGCACGCAGGTATCGCCAGCGTCCGCAGCCGTATCTCTTACAGCGTATGGGTCTGTGGTAATCCTAACAGGAGATCTCTGTTTCCTTTTCCTAAGAGCACCAGAGAGCAAATCTACATTTTGTAATTAGTCCAGTGGCATGTTTACCTTAGAAAACACCTCTAATAGGCATGTTACTGTATTTACACACTTGATACCTCACATAGATACCTCACATGATACCTCACATAGAGGTACTTACATGCGTTTCAAAAAGTAGAGCACAATTTAAAACATAATTGTTTCTTGAAACCAAGGGTGAAATTTTCTACACGGTAGAATGGCCTATGGAGCAAGTGTAGCTGTGAAGACAGCAAAGAATCTATGCGGTATCTTTGTGTTCGAGAGTAACACCTATCTGCATGCAGCTAATGATACCTTATCTTTCTGTGGCTGACGGGCTTTATTTAGAGAGGATGTCAGTCCATCAGACGGTCTGATTCACGGGACGAGTAGTAGCTGTCTTTGAAGGGTGTGTAGTGCTTGTCTTTGTGCTGCGAACAGGGTCAGTCAGTGCGGTTAGAGATGGAGATGTCAGTCAGTAAGGTTAGATGGAGAAGAGAAAGCATGCAAGCGCCTTTATTGTTAGCTTATTTTTTTTGAGAACAGCTTGAAACTGAAGTGTATCTCATCAGATCACTGAAGCATTCATCCCTCCAGGTCATGCTGGAGGTAGCTTTACTTAGCAGAGCACAGAAGCCAGCTGTTTGCTAGATGAATATCAGTGCAGTTTTTGGAATAATGTCTCGTGCATTTTATCAAGAAAAATGTAGATGTTTGAGAACTGGGTGAGTTTTCTAAATGCTTTATGTTACACCATAAGACAGCCGCCATTCTTTCATCTGTTCTTTGCAGCTATACCATATGCATTTAATGAGAATTTGAATCTGTCAATCAGGTTCTGCAGTGTTAGAGCTCAAAATTACCATGTAAGTCTGATGATGTGAAATTAGTAAAAATCTGGAAATTTGCTGTTTTTGAAAGCTGAAATGGTGATAACGTGGAAGAACAAATTATTATCTTAATTCCCTAACACTAAACATGGTTTTCAAACATGAATTACTGTAACACTGAGCAGACTCATTGGTGAATGGAGAACTGGAATGGTGAATGGAGGGAAGTGCAGAAACGTAGCCTGATTTATTAGTGTGTAGTGTTACATCTGTACAACTTTACAGGATGCAGTAAGAAGCTTTAAAAGCTTTTCCAATTTATACCTCTAATCAAGATTCTCTTGATATTCTTTTTGTTGTGATTGTGCAGAATAGCCATTACTTCAATATTTGCATTAAGACATGTGCTAGAAGGACTTAGTTTAACTGATTGATATATTAAGTTGACAAAACCCCTTTAAAATACCACATTTTTAAGCCTAATAAATTTTGAAAGTTTAATTGTGTTATGGCCTGTAATTTCTGTCACTTGAAATAATTAACCATTAGAAGTAACAAAAATGGAGATACTTGTGAAACCATGTTGAGGGTGCATAGTAAGTTATAGTATGTGATTACTAATAGTGTGCTTGTGTATGCGTGCATTGTGCAGGAGTATGTATTTTAAATTCAAATTTTATGTCTGCCCTGAATATGTATTCTTTTAAGGTAATGTAACAATGCATCCACTCAGTCTTTCGTTAATAACTGGAGGCATAAAGGCTTGTATTCAAATCATTGTTCCATGGGTTTAAATACCAATTAAAAAGCATATTTCTATTGTACCTTTGCTTTCAATTTCTGTAGGCAGCAATTCTTGAACTTAATGGGGGGGGGGGAAGGGGCAGAATTTTCATTTTTTTCTTTTGCTTTTATGAACAATCAAACTGCTTCTTTATAGTCGATTTGTCCTGTACATGTCCTGAACTGCTCTCATACAAAAGAAAAAAAAAATGGAAGGAAAACAAATTGAAGAAGTTTATAAGCAAATGTTAATATAAAAATATCTATGAAGGAGCTCAGACCTGGTGGTGGATCTTTTCTTTGTTAAAGCAGTATGCTTGAAATGTCAAGCTGACTTCTTCAGTTAATTCAAGCAGGACATTGTTGAGAGCTCCTTGCAAATTCTGTTGTCTCCAACACCCCTCCCAACTTGTTTCTAAATACGTACAGGCATTGCAGTTGAACTCTTTGTCAGTGTTTGTTTTGTCCTTGAAATGCATTTTGGAAGGTACATCAGCACTACCTTGTTCAGAAATGAGGAACTCACATAAACTGTGTTTAAAAGGCTATGCTCGGGATTGAATCCTATGTGAACCGTGAATTAAACTGCGTCCAGGTCCTCTGCTTTGTCCATTACATCGGTTACGGAAATCAAATACAGGTAAAAGCAGTTACCTTCTCTGGAGGGAGAACTTTTTGTATTGGTGTCATAGTTCTAAATTGTCACCTAGAGTTAAGGTGACCTCTGAAATTAAATTCTTTAGGCTCAGAGCATTTAGACCATTCTTAAGCACTGCTTAATTTGGGAATGATTTTTAGGTCTTCTAGTTGTGTTTTTTTGCAGGCTTGAAGTGCATTGTAAAATTTGGAACACTGTATCTGCAAAATTTGGAAATGCTGAGTAAGTTTTCTGTTCTTTTACAAGTGACTTTACTTTTCTCTCTACCACCTAAAATTTATTTTGATGGATAATAACCCATGTCATCTGTAACAGCTGTTTTTAAATATTTGCCATAGCTAGAAATTCATATTTCATCTAGCTTTAATATGAATTAGTAGAGATGTTTTTAGAAGTAACATTGCTGTTCTTGAAACTAAAAGCCTATGGTGCTGTATGTACCATGTGGTGTCTCTGAGCTTCTGTTTACTTTGATTTTCTTTTGTTTTACTTTGGTTTGTTTTGGTGTTTTTTTCCTTGGATAGTGATGTAGTTTAACAGGAAAGTACTACAGCTGTCCCTCTCCTCCCCCATGTGCTTCTTTCTGGTGTGTTGATTGCTTTGAGTTACTTCTCTGAAAACTTGAGCTAGAAAATGCAAGTACATATCTCTGCTTTACCCACTGGTTATGTTAAATAACATGAGATCACTGCTTAGCTAAAACATATGTATTTTAGCTTACAACATCAATGTTAAAGGCCTGTCTTTATTTCAGTTCTCTTATTGAGTCTGAACTGCTTTACATACGTACTGTTAATGCAAATTTTGAAATAGTAGGCAAACTAGTAGAAACCAGAGCACTGGAGAAAACACTGTACACAACCACATCCATGCCAGCTTTGTGATGATAAATCAGTTCTGTTAATCTTAGCTACAGTTTTTTTTCTGAAATTAAGCAAAATCACAAAGCACTGAACCTTCTTGCAGGTCTGTCATGTGATGGTAAGGGATAGATTAGAGCAGTTGAAGGGGTCAATAAAAGGAAGGGGCCAATATCAAATTATGTATAGGTTTATGTATAGGTGACCTGGGGAATTACAGACCAGTCAGTCTCACCTCTGTGCCTGGCAAAATCTTGGAGCAGATTCTCGTGGCAGGCATGCTAAGGCACATGAAAAACAACAAGGTGCTTGGTGACAGCCAGCATGGCTTCACTAAGGGGAAATCCTGCCTGACCAATTTGGTGGCCGTCTATGATGGGGCTACAGAATGGAAGGACAGGGGTAGAGCAGTTGATGTCATCTACCTGGACTTGTGCCAAGCGTTCGACGCTGTCCCACGCGACATCCTTGTCTCTAAATTGGAGCCACATCAATTTGATGGATGGACCACTTGGTGGATAAAGAACTGGCTGGATGGCTTCACACAAAGAGTTGTGGTCAATGGCTCAATGTCCGGCTGGAGACCAGTAACGAGTGGTGTCCCTCAGGGATCAGTGTTGGGACCGGTCTTGTTCAACATCTTTGTTGCTGTGGGATTGAGTGCGCCCTCAGCAAGTTTGCCGATGACACCAAGCTGCGTGGTTCGGTTGATACGCTGGAGGGAAGGAATGCCATCCAGAGGGACCTTGACACACTTGTGAGGTGGGCTGATGCCAACCTCATGAGGTTTAACCATGACAAGTGCAAGGTCCTGCACCTGGGTTGGAGCAATCCCAGGCACAGCTACAGGTTGGGCAGAGAAGAGATTCAGAGCAGCCCTGTGGAGAAGGACTTGGGGGTGTTGGTCAATGAGAAAATGAACATGACCTGGCTTCAGGTGTGCACTCGCAGCCCAGAAAGCCGACCGTATCCTGGGCTGCATCAAAAGGAGCATGACCAGCAGGTCAAGGAGGTGATCCTGCCCCTCTGCTCTTGTGAGACCTCACCTGGAGTATTGTGTACAGTTCTGGTGTCCTCAGCACAAAAAGGACATGGAACTGTTGGAACAAGTCCAGAGAAGGGCCAGGAGGATGATCAGGGGACTGGAGCACCTCCCGTGTGAAGACAGGCTGAGAAAGTTGGGGCTGTTCAGCCTGGAGAAGAGAAGGCTGTGTGGAGACCTCCTAGCAGCCTTCCAGTATCTGAAGGGGGCCTATAGGGATGCTGGGGAGGGACTCTTCATTAGGGACTGTAGTGACAGGACAAGGGGTAACGGGTTAAAACTGAAACAGGGAAAGTCTATATTGGATATAAGGAAGAAGTTCTTTACTGTAAGGGTGGTGAGTCACTGGAATTGGGTTGCCAAGGGAGGTTGTGAATGCTCTGTACCTGGCAGTGTTCAAGACCAGGTTGGACAGAGCCTTGGGTGAGATGGTTTAGTGTGAGGTGTCCCTGCCCATGGCGGGGGGGGTGGAACTAAATGATCTTAAGGTCCTTTCCAACCCTAACCATTCTATGATTCTATGTTATGTATAGGTAGTAGGATATTGTTAAATCAGAGACCATGGAAAAAGTATGAAAAAAACCAGCCACATGAGAAGAATTCTCATGAGAAAACCCTGTGAATTTCTTAAAAATATGGATATACTAATTAAAATCTTGGTTATGATGAGTGGTGGCTGAAAGCATTACTATTGAATATGTGCTTAGCCAGCTTAAAGAATGAAGTTTTAGTTAGTTTTTACCGTCACTCATCTGAAATAGAAAAATAAAGCAAGCATTATTTGTGGACAAACCTACTCAGACCCAGGGTGGAGCAGCTTTACAGTGTTTGCAGTTTAGAAATGAGAATTTTCCAGTTACAGATGAGTCTCCCTGAGAGCAAGTGAGCATGGCATTGTTGTTCCACTCCTTAGCAAAGCTTTGGACTGTATCTCTTTGCCCACTGTGGGTCAGAGTGTAGTGTGTGTAAGACACCATTCAGGATTGGGAAGACGCCCTCTGGGAGGGAAAAGAATTTTGGCCGTGTGGATGGGCACCTTGCTGGTTCAGTGGGCCTTGGTGGTCAGGGGATGGCTACTGGATGCTTTTATCTAGACGTAAAGTCTCAGTACACAAAACCACAGTGCTTTCAGTCCTTGCTGGAAATCCCCAGAACAATAGAGCTTCTTGAAACAATAGTTTTGACATATTTTTTTTTGACAGGAGCAAGATAAAATATTTCTGATAACAGTTACTTTAGAAAGCAAACCTGAGCAAGTTGGCAATTTGTGCTTTATTCAGGTTGGGAGAATTGCAGTCCAAAAACTTAGTTTAACAAAATTATAAGCAACTAGAACTGCAAACTTGTAATGGGTAGCATTTAGTAGCCTTTATAGTAAGGAGCATGGTTCTCTCTCATATGTGCCTGTATTGTGATTGTAGGTGAAAAGAATACTTTTGCTTAACCTCTTTTAAAAAAAGAAAGTTTGTATTAAGAACTTGGTTGAAATGATAGCATCCTCCAATCCAGGGTATATATGTATTCCTGCTCAAAACCAAAGCATGCATGGGTGAAGGTGTCTGTGCTGGTTATCATTTTGTTAAAGTTTATGTCTGTGTATTTAAGAGAAGCAGGAGAAAATTCCTAAGATGTAAGGACACAAAAGTAGTAGAACTATACCAAAACCATTTGAAATTATCTCCAGCTTCTTTTTCTCTAAAGAAACAACTTGAAATTGATTTTGGCTGACTGTTCAGCTCAGAAAATGACACCACCAGTAATTCAGTGAGTATAGGAAGACCTAAAATTTTCTTGGCATGAGTTTGTAATGACTGCATTATGAATGGTAAGGTACAAACAGTGTCAGTACTAACATTTGTACACCACCACTTTGTTTCTTGCATGTATCACATCTGTTCTAAACAAAAATTGGCATTCCTCAGGAATGCTCTAGGAGTTTTGTGTCACTTGCTGACTTTAGTTCATTTTCCAAAAAAATGCTCTTTAAGTCAACAGATTAAAGATCTATCCATGGACACTAAGAAAGTACCTGTTTTTAGAATGTACTCCTGTTGAAGTTATAAAAACCAACATTAACAGCCTAGCGTTTTAACTTTCAAAGAGGTACTTCTTGCATCTGTAAGTTAAGCTTGGTTTAAAACATGTTTATCACAGATTTCATCCCAAATCTGTTAGGCAAAGGTCTTAAATTCTATTATCTAGTTCTGTCTGGTAAGGACCTTCAGTCTGAGGGAAGCTTACCTTAAATAGTCAAATCTCTGCAGACTTACTGGCCTTAACTGCTCCTGTAAATCTGGAGCATGGTTTGGAAATCGCACATTTAGGTCACAAGATACTGATTAATCAAGGTACGGGCTGCTGCCCCATTTCTGGCTTTCCAGTATCAAAGATGACCTCTACATTGGGAAATTTCATTTGTCAGACAGTGGTGAAAGAAGCAAGAAGGCAAGGTGGAAGGCAGGACATAGAGGTAGGAGAGGAGTCAGTGTGTGATAAGGCAAATGCAAAGGAGGAACAGAGGGAAGGAGGAGGGGCAGAACTGCAGTGAGGAGAGGAAGATAAAACAATAGAGAGCACATGTGAGAGAGAGAACCTTAAGTTCTCTGCTCTTATATTCTTTACACAGGTAGAACCCCGCTCTTCTCATGTATACATCTCAAATTTATGCCTTGAATTTTCTAATGAAACTCTGTTTGGCTTATAAATGTATTTTGGAAGGCCATAAATGCAAACTTCCACTGAAATTAGTGGTCAAAGCATTGTATGAAATGTGAACTTGGTCATCTGATGATGCTAAGAGAATTTTTAAGTATTTTGACATAGTCATCTGTCATTACCATGTCTGGAGACTCATAACGCCTGTATTCTAATGAGCGTGTATTCTAATGAAAGTTTCAACTTTTTTGTTGGTGGGGAATCCAGATTGTTGTCAACCATTTTCTGTGTCAAAAAATAACAGTAACGGTCATAGTCAAGGAAGTCAATAGGCACGTGGGTACAGCTGCAGTCTTCATAGAGACTTGACATGGTTTTGGTGCTGGGGGAAAAATGAAATATTGAATAGTAAGTAACAAACACTTTGTGAAATGTCCCTTTTTTAGTACTTAATAAAAACCAAAGTGGTTATTTCACCAACTATTATTTTAATGACTTAAAGTCCTGTTATAGGAAAACTGTTCCCACTCCAGGTTTGAGCTCTTCTTTTGAGTTTCAAGTAAATGTTATTATAGAGAAGTTTTGTGCTTTAAAAAGGTGGTTTTTTTACAAGTGAATGAAGGAGAGAGAAGGCTTTGAGAAAAAAGAGCCATTTAAAATGCCTCTGTGCTCTCTGCTGCTGGAAAGGGTCTTGATGTACATGAATTAGGAGAAAAAAAAGTGATCTTACTAGGGGTGATATGCTATAGAAAAAGACTGATAAATGTAGGTGGTTATTTGGATATGGGTGCATAGAAGATGAAGTCCATGTATGCAGGAGTTACTATGTGCTAGGTAAATCTGTTAAAAGAAATATGCACATATATAAGTGGATATTAGCACCATAAACATCCATCAGTTATGGTATTGCCTGAAAGCAGCCTTATGAGAATTCTAAAGGAAATATATATTTCTTTTTTTTCCTTTTCTTTGGGACATTAAATGATGACGCAGATAGCTCTAGGTAACTTGATGTAGAGGTTTTATCTTGAAAACCCTTATCCTTTCAGAGAACTCTTTAAGTCTAACCATTCATTCATTCTGTAGGAATGATAATGTGTTTACTTCATGCAACTGAACAGGATGCTCTTAGCATGAATTTTGATCATGACAAGTAACTGCGAATTTTGTTTTTATGATTTTTTTTTTACAGAATAAGTTTTTATTCTGAAGATCAAATTTCAGTCATAGTACTAAAGATGTTGAAGAGGGTGAAGTTGGGCTCTGAGTGTTATTTGTTTTCACTTCATTTTTTACTTTTCTGATTGACTGGCGTTATCACATTTTCCTTCGAAGAAAGGCTTCATGTTTGTCAATTCTATTTTCATTTAAAAATTTGAAGAGCTCTATTTCAAGTTTTTGTGCATTTGGTGATAAAAATAGCAGAAGAACTCACACAGAATTTCTATTTTCAGTCTCTAGGCAGTGTGATACATGAATGCGGATTTGAATTGATACGGAAGTAACCTAGAAGACATGCAGCTTTGGGGCTACATAAAAAGATTATGGTAATCAAATGTGCAGTACCTCATTCAGAATTTTAAATGATACCATGTCACACAAAAAAGTGGGAGATCTGAAATGAAGGGGGATGTAGACAGGCAAGGGTGACTGAAGTGAATGGGAGTAAAATGCATGTTGTAGGCACAAGGCATCCATGGAGTGAACTGAACAACAGCCATATGGCAGTTTGCCATCCTTCCCATGAAAAGCATCCTTTTAGCATTGCTGCTCAGGAAAGTAATTTACAGACCACAGATAAAATGAGGAAATGCTAAAGAATGAAACAATACAAAAAGATCCAAATTTTAATTTAGTCAGCATTGCCTTATTGTACTATAACACTCTGGGTAATGGAAGGTAAAGTGGTAAAAAACACGCTGTAACAACAGAAAGTGTTCTTCACTTGTATGTTTGCCTCTTAAATTGCTCTGCTTAATGATATTAATATTTAAAAAAAAATATCACAGCAAGAATTTGAAGCTGAGAGCTTGAGCAGGTAAAAGCTGATAATGAGAATAGCTTTCTTACACATACTGTTCCAGTTATTTGACTAAAGTGATTTTTGTAAAGCTGGGCTAAAAAGGCCAATTAGTAAATATTATGAAGACTTCCCTAATGGAGGGACTAGAAAATTCCTTTATAAAATAGATTCTGAGAGAAGTAACATGATCTTTCCTGCTCAGAGTTGTTCCAGATACCGTTTTGCTTGTATAAAGATCTTTTTAACAGCATTGACCCCTTCTGAATCCCTGTGA
This sequence comes from Pezoporus wallicus, assembly GCF_028554395.1. Lineage (NCBI taxonomy): Eukaryota > Metazoa > Chordata > Aves > Psittaciformes > Psittacidae > Pezoporus > Pezoporus wallicus. The sequence continues at coordinate 1,794,609 of NW_026640165.1, forward strand.
TGAAGATGTAAAATTTGTTTTTACAAATAGTGATAGACTCTTCATAGTACAACTTTTTAGCAGACATGTCTATTGTGAAACATACCAGACAGGAAATAAAGAAATCCTTGCCCAGTACTGGAAAGAAAACATTCCTTGCAAAGGCTCAGGATAGACTATAAATAAAAGATGTACAGAATCCTTAGTGTTGGGGTGAATACAAGCTGGAATCAAGTGTAAGCATGCAGATTTGCAAGGCTGAGAGCACAGACTGAAAGGTTTGGTATGTTTTCCCATTCTGATTTTAATGATAGATTTGAAATGCAAGTGTGAAAAATAAAACCCATTGCCATAAGTTATAAGTAATGTGGAGTTGTTGCAGGGTGTGGACTAACTTGAACTCAAGCTGTCTGCGGGAACATTGTTGTGGACTTTTTTTGGACCCCACAAATGAGTGTATGTTGTCACAGCATCAATCTGGTCCTTCTGACTTTTTTTTCCCATTACTTTCAGCACTAAACTTGTTCCTTTTTAGATCCTATTCTGAAGCTGCAACGCTGCGTTGATGCTTAAGGAACTCCACTGTTAGGCCAGTGGAGTGGCTTTGGTAAAAAGTACAGTGCCTTTGGTAAAAAGTACAGATTAATATCCCAAGTCCTTGAAATGGGTATTGATCAAGAAATGGTGAAGTTTTGCTTTGTAGTGTTTGGCAAATGAATGTTTGCAAACCAGTAAGTATGTTTAAACATTCTTCCTGGATTAACAATGGCTAAGAGCTTTAAGGACAAAAGCTATCTAATGAAGAGCTGAGATTGTCCTGATATTTCTTGTTCTCTTCAAAACAATTTATGTGAGACTCATCACACAGAAACAATTAAGATGTGTACTACAGACATATGTTAAAATTTTCGTAAGGCTTTAAACCATTTCTACCATTCTAAAAAAACCACATTTTTTCATCATGAATAACATGTTGAAAATGTAGGTTCTCAATAATAGACACTATTAAACATTAGAGGGACAGATTCTTTTTTTCTCAGTTATGCCTGATTTCTGTTGAAATTGAGGAGCTAGGATCCAGAACCTTTATAGGTATGCTTCTTCATGAGTCTCTTTAGTACTAGAGCCACTCATATTTTTATTTTTAGTTCTGATTCTTTTTTCTTGATTTTAATGCGTAATGTTTTCTCTTTCCAGACATTTCGTTCAATACCTTTGAGTAATGTTCATGCATCTTTCTCTAAAAGCCATCTTTTAGCTGATAATTTATCTGACTCTATTGGTTTTTAATAGGTACTCAAAACATGAGAAACTCTAATCTAGCCTTCACTACTACATTATTTAAGCATTTGTGAGGTACTTTAAATATAAAGTTAACAGCCTTCCTTCCTTCCTGTTGCCTCAGCCTACAGGAAATATTATTTAATGGCTAATGCATGTATAAAAATTGGTATGAAAGGAGATAGATTGTTATTTATTCTTAGATACTACTAACTTCAATTCCTGGTAAAAAATTATCTGCAGTATTTATCTGCATGTCTCCTTTGCTAATCTGTCAGTTTTGTCCTTCTGCTGGAATGTAGTTGCTGCTGGCAGTTGAGGTGGGAGTAGATGTAGATTCATTTCCATTATCCACCTTGCAACAAGAAGTATTTTGTTCTTCTGGTTTTGCTTCCTTAGGAACACCAATAAAATGAAGTCTTTGTATTAAGTGCACCCTGGATTGCTTTCTAACTGGAATATATTGTCATATGAATATGGCCCATCTGTAATTCTTTCAGGTTATGGCCTTATAAAATTGAAAAAAAGAAGAGGAACAGTGTCATGCTTTCTTTATGTCCATCCTTCAAATCATTGCTCTTGGCACAGTTGTAGGCTTTTTGATGTATAAGGAGATTAGGAAGTCTTGAGATCTTGGGAATTCTCAGTTGAAGAACAGTTTGAACTTGTGAGAGAAAAGTATGCTCCCATGTAAATGTGTAGGTGTTTGTTCTTTTCTCTCACTTTGACTCTGGGGACTTGGGGAAGTGTGGCACAGCCTCTAGAGTAAAGTGTACTTCTGTAAGCATTGCTAGAAAGACCCAACTTCCATGCTACTGTCAAAATTGGATGTTATTGATTCATTTCCACCAAAGAGAGGGTTTTCCTGGGGAGGTTGTGTGGTGCGCAAGAGTAGTTGCAGTGAGTTGTAAACCTACTTCTTCCATCTCTATCTTTTTTTCTTTTCTTTTTTTTTTTTTGCTAAAGTATCTTTTCTCATGCACTGCATTAAAAAAGGCAAACAAAACAGAAGAAACAAATGGTAGTAGGAGATGATAAGACAGTAACAACATTCCTGTTTTTTACCTGTTGTTGTTAAGAGTGTATCAAGTGTTTTGTTTTCCTTTTTTTGCTTTTTGCAGTATGTGAAGTTAAGAAGGTTGCTTGCGCTGCTGTGTATACAGAAGCTCAATCAGTGGCTAACATACATTTCTGTTGTTTTGAGATAAAGGCTTATTTGCAGTTCTGCTTGACTGTAATGGAAGATAAATCACACTAGTGTGTGTGATCACACTTCTCAGTCGAAAGGAGGCAGGTTGACATTTACAGTTGTATCATGACACTTGCTGTCTTCATAGCTGTAACACCAGATAATGGAAGACAATCTGGAAGTGAGTTGAACGAAGATGCATGTATAGGCTTTTCAGAAGAAGAGGGAAGTTCTCTTGGACATAGATCATTGTAGTGATCTTTGAATCAGCCTGTACCTCATGGGGTTCTTACTGTAGCATATGTTTTTATGTTAGATTTTTTTGTGTGTGTGTCAAAATCTGGAAGAATTCTGTCACTATAGCATCTGAATCATTGACAAAATCAAAACACAGCATACAAATGAGCTTCAAAGAAGAAATGTCCTTAAATCCTGCAGGTTAAGGAGCCTGTTAATGCTTCTCCCTAATAACACAGGCTGTTTGTTACCTCTTCTGGCTTGGAGGTGACAAACCCAGGGCCCTTTTTGGGGGGCTGGTGCATGGTCCCTGCACTAGACAGGAGCTGGCTGGGCCCCAGCAGGACATTGTGCCACTGGAAGGAGGAAATTCAAGTGCTGAGCAACCTTATTTTTGTTTTTCTCATGTGCCTAGTGTTTTCTGTACTTTTCTGAGGAAGGAGTTACCATTCATGGCTGTGGTAGAAGACAGTACGTGGCAATCCAGTGTCCCACCTTCAACATTTATTGGTTTGATGTTTTATTTGCTGAAGCTGTTAGGCAGTTGCTAGTGAGAACTAACAAAGCTGACTGTACAGCTCTGAACATAGACTGGAACGTGACTCTTGTTTCTTGAAATCATAGTGTAAAAGTCAGTGTGTGAAGTTATTCCAGGTTGGTTGGTATATGTTCAGTCCAGTTGCTGTAAGACCAAAGCAAAGCATGTTTTATGGCCAGAAAGAGCCAGTTGGTGGAGAGCATGGAGTGTGTGTCACGGTCTTGCAACATTTAGGTCTATTCAGGAAGTGCATTACAAAAGGTACATTAGAGTGTTCAGACAGGGGCAGGACCTGAGCGCCTAGTACTGATTAGCTGTCAGGCAGGCCAAATGGGCCAGTCCAATACTAAATTTATGTGACCTTTCCTTCATGGTAGGTATTAGTTTGGTATTGGCTGTTAATTTTCAGAGATGAGTAGGAGCTTCTTCCCTTTGAGGTTTTCTCCATTGTTAAATTTAATTGAAATTGTTCCAGAGCTAGCAAGAGCAAGCAAACGGATAATGTAGGGGTATAAACTTTTCCATGAACCAAGGCAAAAGAACTGAGCAGGAAGCTGTTTTCTTGAAATGAGGTAGTTATTACTGACAGCAGTAAATAGCAACAGAGCATTCAATAGCCCCTATTATTGCTTTTTAAAAAGGAATTGGTATATCGCTTGTAGAATGAAATTACTCTTTCTTGTTTCCAGTATTTAAATAGCTTGTCCTGAAGCTAACTTAAAATTCACTGGTCAGGTTCTGTGGAAGCCTGATCTTTCTTCCCAAGTATAGAAACAGTTGCTTTGACACTTGTGGCAGTTACCTGTCACTGTAACCAACACTCGGAAGGTAATGGGAGTCTGGTTGTTGCTGAAAATTATTTCTTTGATTCTCTTTTTATGTTTTTATTTGGAAAATGTATGACATTCAGAATATAAACACATGCACTGCTTTAAAAATGTAAAGGTAGAGCCAAGAAGATTTACGCATTCATTCCGGAAGCTCTACTTTATATTTACTTCTGGCTGGGGACTGACATTGTTTAACTTGTGTTCTGCCTTCCAGGAGAAAACAGTTTATAGAGTTGTAGAACTACACCCCTTCTTTTTTAACTGTTTTTTTTTTATGTGATGAATTTAGCTTTCACCTCCATGTTAAGAGCTTTCTACTGAGTATGTCTCAAGTAGTAATGTTTGGTTTTCTCTATAAAACTAGCTTCGTACTTTTTCTTGCCCAAATCATGTATTAGATTCAACAGTTGCGATGCTTTCTGGAGATAGCTTCTCTTAGTGTAGTTTGTGTTTGACACTGGGTTTTGTGTTTATAGAGTGAGGATCTGAATGCATATAATTGATCATAGTTTAGGGAGTAGAAAGAAGGTTGAAGTTTTGTAGTCTTTAATTGAAAAGTCATGGAAATTCCAGTTTGTGCGATGAGACTTGCCACTGAATATTAAAACTGTCACTTTTTTTTTATTTATCCTTGAAATTTTAAGATCATGATACAAGAACACCTACAGGGCCAATGGAACTCCATGCTTTAGGAAATACATACATGTCTATTTTTATAGGCTGGCCTGATGAAGCACTTATGGTCTGTCAAGGTAGCGATAAACACATTTTTGAATGAGTGTATGTGGTGCAGTGTAGTAACTGAGGGCAACTTTTCCCATGTCCTACCAGTTATAAGAGATACTTAAAAGTCATTAAAAAAATTAATTAAATACTCTGTGGGTGTGAATGAAATCCACAAGAGAAAGGAATTTGGACTGAAGACTAAGGTTTGGTCTTTTCTAATCTCATCCCTTGATAATCATCCCTTAAAAAACAATGATCCAGCAATTAACAATAGGGCTCTGAGAGTTAAAACAAATTGGGTTAAATCTCCGTGTGTGTCACAGACTTGCTGTGTGCCTTTGAGTAGTTTGCACAGTATGCCTGAGCACCACTGTAACTTGGCAAAATGGAATACTTGCCATCCCCATCTTGTCAGTAGCAATATGTGTGTGAAGGGTTGCGAGGGGCTCATGTAGCATTGTTTGCCTGCAATAGTTGAAAAACCCTCTAGTATATAGAGTGCAGGGCCCAACTGATGCTAGAATTTAAGACAGTTTTGTCTGATGCATCATTTTTTTTCCTGACTGAATGTAGAAAATAATTCACCTGAATGTGCAGAAATGCAGAGGAAACCTGTGTGGCCTGTTTAGGCTACAAAGTTTGCCTATAAATGGAGTACCAAAACTGAGAAAGCTTTGGTGAGTTTCACCATTGTCCTACATGGATTATGTCTGGGTCAGATTGCCTTCTTCCAGATTTTATCGTAGGAGAGTGCTGCTAAGGTTGTTGATAACTATAATACCATGCTCTAATGAAAAGAAGAACATATTCCCAAATGGAGATGAACTCAGCTAAGGCACTGTGGGGGCAGAGCCTCAGGGCAGACTGGGGATGGAAACTCTGTATGAGCCTGAGTGGGAGGGAGCAGGAAAAAGCAAAACCAGAGGCAGCCCCAAAAGGGATTGGCTGTTGCAGAGAGTGGAACATGCTGGAGGTGGCCTTGTGTAGCTCTATCCCCAGCAGCCAGCCCTTTCCAACCAGAGCAGACCACCACAAGTACAACCTTACATGAACCAAATGCAGAACTGTGTTGTCTGCATATTGAAGAGATTGCAAACTCATGCTGCCATTTACCAAATTGTTTATACAAAAGACAGTTTGTGGTTATTAATATGGACCTCTGTGTATAACCACTACATTAAACCATGTGTTCTTCTGGCCACAGTTAGCATGAATGTTACATGTAGACCCAGCCTATAAACAGTGAATAAATTTTTGCCTTGTGTCAGTGTTTTTCAAAACAGAAAGTTGTCCTTGTTTGTGATTTTTTTTTTTTTTTTAATTTTTTTATGTTTTAATCTACTAATAGGACAAAAAGTGGAATTACTTTTTCTTGTCCAAAATAATTGTTAAAAGAAAAATCAGGAGTACTCCTCATCTTCACTTCCAGTAACCTAATGTGGTCACAGGGAGTATAAATTAAAAGTAATGTTTATCATAATTTTATGGAGTATCCTTTCATTTCAGAAACCTTCTGAAGAAGTCTAATTGTTTATGTGTATACACACACACACACACACACATATATATATGCACACACTTAGAAAGCAAGGAAAAAATGTTAGAAATTTGCAAGTAACAGAAATAGATTTTATTTCTTTTCTGTTGAGGGTATAATTTAAAGCATGCACATTCCAGTATATTGGAAAAGAAACTCTAGCTTATCTTTGTGGACACTTAAATATCCAGACCACTAGGTCAGTCAGGAGTCTTACCTGCTTCTTAGCATGCTTGCTTGCTCATTGGTTCGGCTTCAGGAGAAGAGCTTTTAGTGTTTGCCTTTGGGTATGGCATGGCCTGAAGAATAGGGCTTTTTTTTTTTTTTTTTTTTTTTTTTTGGATGTGTGGGTTCCTAGTCTGATATGTAACCAGTCAATCAGACTCATCCCTTAGTTTTTGTTTCTCACTTTTTGATGCAGTCTTGAGGTTTTCTGTTACCTGCTCTAAAAGAAACAGAATTTCTTGAAAGGCAGTGGAGGTTGGGGGAGGATACTCGACAGGTCAAGCTGCACCTCATCAGACAGTAAAGGTTTTGACATGATTTCAGAGCAGAGTCTAAGCAAGAATCCGCATCTCCACCTGTGTCTTTTGGTCTGCCTTTATTCTGTCTCTATATACTTTCCTGTCCAGTACTCTGATCTCAGATTATCTGCCCAGATAGGTAACTGTAAAAAGACAGCATGAACAAGTGTGTGTCGGACTTCTTGGATGAATGGAGAGAGAAGGGATCTTTGGGTTATGACCATATATATCAGTTATGATTGGTTTTAGCTGTATTTCAGGTAATGGTGTGTCATTATCAAATGTAAGTTTGCTAGGAAATCCAAACTGGGAGCGCAGTAGGTTTGTTTTTTTTTTTTGAAGGCCCTCTGGTGGAAGACCGTTATTTCATGCCAAGAGTTATTTCACTGCCTGATGACTAATCAGCTCACTGGAGAGTTTTGTTATCAAAAGTCGTGGAAAGTTGGCCCCTAGTAGGAATCTCACAGATAGTTACTGAAGGAAGTCAGAACTATGTTCTCAAGCTTTGCTAGCCAGAATGAAATGGGAGTGAAAGTGACTGTGATGCCAAAGTTTACTTACAACAGATGCAACTTTTCAGACACTGCCCAAACTTTGAGCAAAATGGAGTAGCACTGAAAAATTCACTATTCACTATTGCTAGACATTTCTGAATGTGATCTACAAGTAATGGAGCCATAAGACACAATGGGATTTAGTTTTATGGCATCTCATAGAATGTTTTTGATGCTACTGCATTGTAAGAAGAAAACAGACAACATGAGGTAGATCTTTGTATTTGCGCAATTTGGGAGGTGCCATTTGTAAGATACAGAGTTGGCATCCTTCTGGGTAACAGAAATATTAGACAATGGACTTTGCTTACGTAAGTTTCTGCAGCTCTTTTGGCATCAATGACAGGATATCTATGTGGTGGCCCTTTGTGTGGCTCTTCAGCAATAGGGAGAACAATAATTTGGTTTATTGGAAATCATGGTAGATCCCTGTTGATGTTTTTGTCATTGTCTGCAGTCCTTCAGTTGGTCTGGCCGTTTGCACAATGTCTTCTGTAGCACCTGCATTGCTGGTGCCGTGTTGACAGGCTAGTGTGCAGCCTGTGACGATCTGTGGGGTCACTTAGGTATTGCTGACACCAAGGTTTCTTTGGTGGCCTTCTTTACATCTGTCCTTGACTTGGGAAGCCATTCGTGAGGCCAACCTGAATCATGCCTGGAATCTCTATAGTTAGTGCATCATCAGTAGTCCTGTGGATGTGGATAGAGATTTTGACTGTCTAAAAGAGAGAGGTAGAGACTTGTATTATTAAAAGTGAACCTGTATCCCACCTTCTCCCTGGAGTCGTGTTTGCATGCTGTCCTACATGTTTGCAGGAGTAAATGACAGCAGATACTGCAAGAGTACCAAAGGTCTGTGTTGAAGCAAGTGCAGCCACTAGCACCAGCTATGCTTCATTTGCTTGCATCTCAGAACTGGAAAAGCCAAATCATGAAGAGTGCTCTGGCTGACAGCTTTACCATAATCCCTGACAGCTGCTTGCAGTAATTTAGCATGGCACATATATGGGAAGCGAACAGTAAAATCCTGTTTCTTTTCTCACTCCTTCTCACTCTTCTCTCTCTCCCTCCTTTCTCTATCTATCTTTAGTTCAACCTGTCAAATCTTAACACTCTAGTTTTTGATAGCCCAGGCTTAAATGTTGCTGGAGCTATGCAGGCCTGCAGCCTAAAACTACAGGGATTTACTAGAAACAGAAAAACAAACACTCAGAATATCCCAAACCCATTCTCAGAAACTGCTGATCTCTGGGACCTGAGCTTGAGGAAGGTGTCAGCCACCAAATTAAGTGACTCCAGTGCATGTGCTCCTAGCTGGCGGGAGGACACTGGAGCTTTTTCATTTTGTCTCTGTTTCACTAGCTGGCTTGGCTGGCTGCCAGAGAGTGGACAGTTTGTCTAATGGTGGGAAGTATGTTATTTGTAGGCTGTTAAACCAGAGAGACATCTGACCAGGAAGTGGTTGATATGCTCTGCTTGTGGACTGTTAGGTGTTTCATCAGTCAGGAAGCACCATCCTACTGTCAGTATCATCAGCAAGCTTCTTTTGTGTGGTAGGAATGAGGACAGAATAGTGTTCAAGTGCTTCTTTTTTTGGTTATGATTCTATTTAGATGCTTGTGTATACTTTTTTTGTGTGTCGAGGTTTGTTTTGGTTTGTTGTTTTTCTTTTCTGAAACAGTCTCAATTGCATTCTCCTCATTATATTCAAGCAGTAAGACTTGGATCTTAGTCTTTTTTTCTTTTAGAGTCACTGTCCTCTCTGCTGAGGTACATCTGTCAGCCTTCCTCAAAACCAAGTGGGAGAATATGCTTTGTCTTATGAGCTGATAGCTAACAGAGTTGTCAATTTTTGTTCAAACTGAGAACAAATTATCATGAATGCACAAGAAACTCCCTTTAAGAGCATAATGTTCTTAAAATACACAAGCTTTAAAATACACATCAAGTCCAAAATCTTAAATTTCACCAGGAAGTAAAAAGCAGGCAATGCAGATTGCAGGTTGTGCATATTTGTATACCTCTTCATCAAGGTGCTTTGTACCATATGTTTCTGCTAAGATAGTCCTGGGAAGCAGGCAGAGACTTTGTATAAAATCTTAACTTCAGAAAGGTTTATTGGTGTTTTCCCATGTAGGATTTGTTGCAATACTAACAGCAAAGTGACAAAACCAGAAATGATAGTAGGAAAGCCTGAGTCTTAAAAGGTTTGAGGCTTTGGATTAAACACAGGTACTATGAATGCATATGGGAGAAAGCAGTTATGTTCACAGTTGTTAAACCATAAAAAATAGGTGAGATAATTATAAACTCTACACAAAGGTGTACTCCCTCAGAGAACAATACTGACAGCCATGACATCTTCTCCAACCCACTACCATCAGCAAGATTGCAATGTTATTCCTTTGTAAGAAATATATCTTCAGGTACTGTCAAGAGACAAAAGACGTAGGCCAAAATTTTGCAAGAAAAGAGAGCCTAAAGCAGTGTTGTGTAATGGTTAATAGAAGCTTTTGGCTGTTGGGAATTCAAGACAACAGGTAACTCCTGTAAAGTCTTGGGTGGTCTAGTTAGCATTCCAACAAAAATATTGATTCAAGGATTGGTGCAGATTATTCTTTGTTTTGTGAGATGGTGATCCTGAAGCCTAATGCCACAAAAAATGTCAGTTTGGTAGTTTACAGATGAGCAGCACCACCCAACTGATTTAGGCACTGCTGGTAGAGCTTTGGCAGAATGACGAGTTTCTTTCCTATTCTGACAGTGAACATGCATACTTTAGTAAATATGCTTCAGGCAGCAGAATTAGAAAGCAGAAAAGAACATGAAATTGGATCTAAATGCCTACGCTGCAGTGTTAGAAAGCAAATAACCATAAAGTTCTTAAAATAGCTTATGAAATTTCAAGTGGAAAGAAGCCATTTGCAGATGGTAAGAAGATAAAAGTATTACTGACATTTTGTGTCAGATGGAGTTTAGTAGCATTTGGAAGCTATGCTATGGATGTAGAGGAATATTACTTGGAGATGGTAATCAATTGCTTAGCAAAGAGGGGTGTTACTGCAGGTGGTGTTGGGGTATAGTGATTATGTTGAAAAACCTAAATGAAACAAACCCAGCCCACTCTGGTAGGCAAAAATAGGCAGTTTGGTAAATTGTGTAAAACAGGGTGAAAGAAAAACAGCATCTATAGGTGGTAACCAAGCTAAAGCAGTGCTCCAGGTCTTGGGTTTTGGCTCCATGGGAAGGCTTGGGTCTTCATAGCTCAGGTCACATCTCAGGAAGGCTGAGCTCTGACATACGTTTATTCCATTGGTATTTTTATGCTCAATTTAATATTCCCTTTTAGCTTTCAAAACATATTGTCTCTGGTGGGTAGAAATCTTCTCATATACACACTGTCTTCACCATACATGCTGAGTTACCTGGGTTGAGGGCAGTAAGTATTCCAAGCCAGGACTTCTGCACAGGTGTGCTTCTGCAGTCTGTGCCTAGACAAATTCTAGCACAAAGGAACTTGTTGCAGTCTGTAGTATAGCTGAGGATTAGAAATATTGCTGTGAAGTATTCCCCCCTCCCCCCCCCCCCTTTTATCTAGATGATTACTTTTAATGAGATAATGGCAAAGTGTACAGGTCACAAACAATAATGAGTCTGAATTTCTAAGAGGAAACATGCTATGTGTGGCATATGATGGAAAAACTCAATACAGCAATGTCTTCACTAATGTGTTCTAATATTAATCTCAAAGAAATGATACATTAAAAAGTAAAAAAGCTCATCTTTAATGAGCTGCTTGTGTGGGAAAAGTAAACACAATCTCCTACAGCAGCATTTTGTTCCCATTAATAGGCTGTGACAGCCTGTTTCGCTGTGTTCGGTCATTGGTCTAACACATCAGGCAGGCATTTCATCTCTTTATTTTCAGTGTGAGTAATTATATACGGCATCAGTTATTCATAAAAGCTGAAAACTCTTAACTGATAAAGTAGGAAAGATTTGGTTGCTTCTGTTTTGAGGTTTGTATTAAATAACAGGTTAAATAACCAAGCAACTTGTGACATAATGACTGGCTGTATGTACATGTCAAAGCATGACCATGAAAGTGTGCTGCTTCATAGTAGCATTTTAAAAGCACATATATTTAACATTAACACTAACCATAACCTGGAAATAATGTAAAAGTCCTGAAATAATATGTTAGACTCTCTATTAAACATTTTCAGGGACTTTATAACATTGCTATTTTCCTGATACTATGTGTTTAAATGGATACACAGAGTTTTCATCTTCAGCAAAGCAAAACCCAAAGTATTCATCTATGTATTTAATTCACGTTCTTGCAGTGACATCTTAATAATCAGTGAAATAATTTGCCAAAAATTTTACAGAGCTTTTTTTAATGCAAATTATGAAGTCAGACTTCTTCAGTTGTCAAGTAGTAATTTGTGGCTTGTTACTGTGTAGTCATACAGCCCTTGAAAGTGTGTGGTGTTGAGTTTGGAAAGGGGCGATCTTAGTGTTCCAGCACATAATTCTGGGAATATGAGCTCCAGAGGTAAATCACAAGGAGTGCAAGGCAATTATCTGGTCTAATTTTCAAAATATTTTGGTTATAAAGCTTTCCCAGATTTCTTGAGAAACTATTCTACAGTGAAAGGGAACTAGTTTTCCAGACTGAAAGCAATAAGTAATTTGTAGAGCCAATAGAATCTCAAAATTTGTTTTTGACTGAATGACAGGACTACAAGCTCTTGTAAATTTAGTTTATCTTTTTTGCACATTATAAAAATGAGGATAACAGGGTATTCTGATTTCTGTGTATTTTTACTGTTTTACAGATGTGTTAACGTCTTCAGATATAGTAGTTATGTATGTATTTGTTGTGGTGCAGGTGGTTTTGGAATCTGTAGATGTCATTTTTAATTTAAAAGAAATAAAAATCATAGGGCATTCCATCTGGTGTAGCCACTTTCTCTCATCAGCATCTACTTTACTTATAACAGCCACATTTTTATCGCTCACTTTTTCTCCCAGTAGCACATAAATACAACCAGCATAGCACCGTTTCTTCCTCATCCTCAGTCTCTGTCTCTGGTACTCCCTGAAAGCTTGCATGTTCTTCATGTCTCACTGCCTGCACTCTGCCTATGTATATGAATCTGTGTTTGTGAATTCATGTATATGTATGTGTTCTGCCTCCTTGGGTACATAGCAGCCATGACTCCTTAGGGAGCATGTGCTTCCTAAGAGCACATACTTGCAATGCCTTCTAGCAGCACATCCTTCTTCGGATGGAACCAGATCCCTGTGGCTGCCGAACCTACCCTTTGAAGAGCTGTGGGTTTTCTTCCTCAAGATAAAAGTGTTTTGGAGTGGACTTCAGAGTCCCCTGAGATGTTAAGGTTTGTTTATTGGGAGATTTGGTTGCAGGGTTGCTGTCTAAGCTTTCAAGCTCTTTGGCTGAGTGGTACTCAGCATGCACCCATGTAGCTGCAATTTGCCTTTCTCCTTTTGTAAAGGCCCAGTGTATGTGCTGTTATTGAATCTTTTTTATAAAAAATCATCTTTTGAGTCTGACTTATTTGGTGAGGGGAATTAATAAAAAATATTTTAATGATTAAATAAGTAAGATATAACCATTGCTGGTAAATTTCCAGAAATTTAAACACTTATTTAGGAAGCTATGCTATTTAACTACTGTATTGCAAGGGCTGTTTGTTTGTCTTCTGAATGATAGTCGTGTATTCCCTGGGCTCATCCCCTGTCCTCATTCCTCACAGTTGTCACAGCCTTTCACAGAAAAAAAGACAAGAACCATTCTCCACAGGCCTGACAGCTCCCTCCTTTGTCAGAGTAATTTCTTCAAACTGTCAGTGAACGTGCTAACCCAAGTCTGATAACTGGAAGGAAGACTAACTCTTTGGAGTAAAATGAACTATTTCTAAAGTTATTTTAACTGTAAAGAATTTCTTAAGGAATATAGACATCTATGTTGTGCAGTTTTATTACATAATTTATGTCACTTCATTTAACAGCTTGATTTTATCATCTTCCTTAATCTATATTCTAGTACTACTCAATATATAGAGATTCTAAGCAAGAATGTACCTTCGCTCTGGGTATACTGACTGTAAATAGAATCAGCTGTCAGTTCTCCACTAGTAAATTACCTGTTGTGGATAGCCTGTGCCATTGTGGTTGTGGATTGCCTGTGTCACTGCTGGCTGTGCTGCACAAGCCCAGCTGAACTGCTTTTAGATCCGGCTCCAGTGCTGCCGCTGCCCCATAGCTGTCCTTGCCCCGGAGAGCCTCAGGTGCCCCTGTGATGTGCCTGCAGAACTCACACAGAAGCCTCTGGCTGGAGTTAATTTGGGGAAGACAGTTTTGTTAGCCTAGGGTCAGCTCCAGCCGTGCTGAGGCTGCAGCAGTGCTGGAAGAGGCACTCATCCCCCCTGCTGAGACTGGCTGTGGGTGTGTGACTCCCCTGGTGAGAGTACACAAAGTGGCGGTGCTTGTCTTACGCTCCTTGAGATCTGTGAGGTCTTCTTAGTGTAAAGGTACATTGACATGTTTGGATTATCTGTCTCAACCTCTGAAATAATCATTCAAACGGAGGGGCTCCAATTTATTATTGTCTATGATGTCCCCATCATCCATTGTCCTGGATGATGGAGAGTTAAGTGTATTTCACCCATTTGGGACATAAACCCAAGTCTGACTAAAGCATGTATTTTAGAAAGGCATTCATTTAGTTTTGATTTTCTCTTGTTCTGATCAGTTCATTCTAATTAATAATCTGTTTATGAAAGAAGACAAGCAAATGTTAATTTGCATAATATAGGCATGTAATTGCAATAGGCATAATTCAAAGTATTTCTGAAAGTTGCTGGGCCCCTGAGAAATAGGTGAGCTTGGAACTGAAAAAGCGGAGCCTGTAGTGCCCATGATGCTCATTGGATGAAACTTGGCCTGGGATTTTGAGATGAGTGACAAAAAAATGTGTAAACCAGGAATAACTTCAGTAATCACTAGAGATAAATGGTAGAAAATCATGCAGTGGGTGAGTCTCCTGATGGTCTCCGTCCACCAGAGCAGATGTGGGGAGCTGGGTGCACATACCCTGGCTTGGGTACAATTGGGCTACTATGCAGGACTCAGCCCGGAGTTGTGTACTTTCCCTGGTTTGCAGACCTGCAGAAGGCACCAGTTTACAGGTCTGGTTGTCAGAGAGTGCTTGAGCACATCCTTAGCAGCCCGAAACCTTGTGGTAAATCCCAGGCTGACGGTTCCTGACTTCTTAGGGAGGCTGCATGTTTAATGTCTGTGACATGTTCAGCTTCTTATTCCATGTGACATTAATGGCACAAGAATCTCTGTCAGTTTCTGAAGCAAACTTGACTTTGAGCACTTAAATTGGGAGCCTGCAAAAAGGGACAGCTCGAGCTATCAAAACAAGTTAACCATGCCCAGCTAGGGATCCTTTCTTACGTTACCTTCTTAATCTTGGTGCTTTGCGGACAATCCTATAGGCTCTCATTTCCTCCTCTACTTAAAAATTATGCTGCTTTTATGGTCTGTTTCACAGGGGTATTGTGGTAACTGTTCAATGCTCATAAAGAATAGTATGAGAGGTAAAGCACAGTGGGGCAAGGAGCAATGGTTAGACAGTTGAGTGAAAACTTTCTAGTGCGTGTTGTGTGTAGTTTGATACTATTTTTAAAGCCTGTAAGAGATGTATCAAACACTTCAGCCTCTAATAATTTATCAAGTAATTGTTTATTTACTTGATCTGTATTGCCAAAATATGTTAAAAACTGTACTTTTGTAGTCATCTGAGCAAGGGTTTACAACCATGAATTTCAGTTTCCAGCAGGTAACATCTTAGATGGTGGAATTCTCTCTTTTGTAGCGCTAACAAAACAACTGTAGTATTTCATGTAAAGATTGATGACTTGCACAGTCTCAAATGATAATTTAATCAAAACTTCATCAGGATTCAAACATCTCTAATTTCAACCCCACCTTTATTATTTTTCCCCTGTTTAAGTTTGTAATAGATTTTGGTTGAGATAAACTAGAACATGAAGAGTCATGTTTAATATTGGAGTGACACTGTGCACTTAAACGATCCTCTGTGCACACCAGTACGTTACTCAGTTGTGGTGCAATGCTCTTTCTCTTACTCTCAAAAAGGTCAAATATCAGTGGACGTTCTGAATTTATCTGCATGCCAGTTTACCCTTTATTGGGAAAATATCCCTGGATTTTGCAATGATGAGGGTTTGCAATCTGTGGGTTTTTTTTCGTTATACATTTTGCACAAGTCTGGGGGTGTGTGTACATGCTGTAAGTTACTGTAATCAGTTTTTTTCCAGCAAGTTGTTTCATTGAACCATTCTGAGCAACCAACCCTCAGCACAATGTCACCTTTAATATAAAGTATATTTTTGCCTCAACAACTTCAATAGCTACATTAGTACTGCCTCATGCCCATTCCCTTCCAAGTTTATCTTTGCTGGAATATTATGGTGCTGTGAACTGGTGCGTGTCAGCAGTGTTGCAAATGGCATATTGTCAGGGATGGGGTAGCCCTCGGACAAGGTTGCCTGGGTTTCTCCTGGGGAGCATGTGTATGCATGTAGCTTGACTTGAGCCTTGTGAATCAGGACAGTCATCTCAGTCCAATCCTAACAGTCAGCCTAGCCCAGAACTCCGTAAGGACAGTGGCTAAAAACAGATATCCAGGGAAATGATAAGCACAGGCAGAGCAAGTAGTCCTTCCCTGGAAAGCTCTCTGCTGCTGCTGGTGCTGTGTGGCTCCAGAAGGAGAATTTAATATCCCTCATTGAATATTTTTGCCACTGATTTGTCTATTTGTTTCTGAGCCAAGACTTTCACAGAATCATTAGGGTTGGAAGGGACCTCTGGAGATCATCCAGCCCAACCCCCCTGCTAAAGCAGGGCCACCTAGAGCAGGTTACACAGGATCACATCCAGGTGAATTTTCAATGTCTCCAGAGAGGGAGACTCCACACCCCCCTGGGCAGCTTGTTCCAGTGCTCTGCACCCTCAACGTGAAGAAGTTCTTCCCCATGTTGAGGTGAAACTTCTTGTGTTTTAGTTTATGGCCATTGCTCCTTGTCCTGTTGCTGGGCACCACCCTCCTGCCACCCGCCTTTGAGGTATTTATCTGCACTGAGATTCACTCTCAGTCTTCTTGAGACTAAACAGGCCCAGCTCCCACAATCTCTCCTCATGAGAGATGCTCCAGACCCCTGATCATCCTTGTGGCCCTCCACTGGACCCTCTCTCCAGTAACTCCTTGTCTGTCTTGTACTGAGGAGCCCAGAACTGGACCCAGCACTCCAGATGTGGCCTCACCAGGGTTGAGTAGAAGGCAAGGATCACCTCCCTGGACCTGCTGGCCACGCTTCTCCCAGTGTACCCCAGGATACTATTGGCCCTCCCAGCTGCCAGGAAACACTGTCAGCTCAGTCAGTTTATCATCCACCAATAGT
Source organism: Pezoporus wallicus (assembly GCF_028554395.1). Classification (NCBI taxonomy): domain Eukaryota; kingdom Metazoa; phylum Chordata; class Aves; order Psittaciformes; family Psittacidae; genus Pezoporus; species Pezoporus wallicus. The sequence continues at coordinate 1,811,525 of NW_026640165.1, forward strand.
CCCAGGTCCTTCTCAGCTGAACTGCTGTCTAGCAAGTCAGCCCCAACCTGTGCTGGTACTTGGTTGTTCGCCCCCAGGTGCAGTACCCTACACTTGCCCTTGTTGGACCTTGTTAGGTTTTCTCCACCCAATTCTCCAGCCTGTCAAGATCCCACTGAATGGCAGCACATCCTTCAGGTGTATCAGCCACTGCCTCCAGCATTGTATCATCAGCAAACTTGCTGAGAATACATTCTATCCCTTCCTTCAGGTAATTTCACCTCCTTACATTTTGAAATATATTTATTTATTTGTTTTTAGTAGCACCAGCAAAATTCTTCTTGGACTTTCTTTTGTCCACCTTACCATACTTATCCTACCAGGCGTTACGGTGACCTGCTTGACCATGCATCTACTTTGTAGTGAAAATACCACCTAAATTTCTGTAGGACTAATGATTCTCGGAGAACTTCTTGCAAGCTAATGCTTCCATCTTTCTGCGCAATTAAAGTATATTGTGATCTGCTACAAGAGAAAGTAGTTCAGCTTGCTCCTTAACAAAGAACTGCGGGTGCTGCTTCTAAATCTCCCAGTAACACATTTGGACTACCTTCATGAAATCCCCAGTCTGGGAGGAAGGTTTTGCCTGGTTGCTGCTCAAGCAGTGATTATTCACAGGAGCTCAAAAATGGTTGCTTGTCAAGGTTTTAGTATTTCTGCTACTTTTTCTTATTCTTTTCCTAATGGTAAATAATTTGTAAAATAAATTAAGCTTCCTTCAGCCGAACAGAAGAATGACTTTAGAAGTATGTAGCTGGAAAAGGACTTGTCTCTTTGACAGTCCCAGTGACTTGTTTCAAAGAGAAGTAGTCTCTGAATTAGTTTTGTGTTAGATGTTCTTTTTTAATATTATTGGTAAAATGCGCTGAAGTAGCTGTATAGAGCAGTTAAATCTTCGTATTTACAGCTGAGGTACAGAACTTGCAGCCAAAGCCAAATACACTCCCTGAGTTTGGGGAAAGCTTTTGAATGGGAGCAGAATACAATTCTACAATTTCTTGTTAGAACTATATCAGATTCCAAATATTTTATTTTATTTTATTTTATGTTCTCTTATTTTTATATGAGCAGATGTGCTGAGAACTGCTGATTTACATGCTGGAGGTAACAGCTCGGGCATCTGATGGTGACTGTCATGACTAGTGTCCTAAAACTAGTGTAACCCTAGCAACTAAATGAAGTTTGAGGAATGAAACGGCCTGTTATATTACAAAACAGTAGTTGCATAAAATATGGTCTCTGCTGTAATAAAAGAAGTGTCTCAATTTCTTGGGTTTTTATTAAATAAAACCTTAAAATATTGTTGGGGGGAATTAGAATTGATGTTTAAAAAAGACTGTGCTGGTTATGCTACTCTCTTGCTTACCTATGTGTATGTTTGGCATTTGTGACAACTTGTTCACCAGAGGTTTACTTGCTTATGACCAGCACCCTGAACCCCTGTTGTTGTGTTTCCCAATGTATTTCTTGCCACTTGGACCTGTCACTACTGTATGTGTTTGCACAAGCCGTCTGCAACTATGGTCCAAACATTGTAGCTTTGCTCTGGTTTTGTGGTCCCCAAAGGACTAAAAAGTCAGTTTGTGTCTCAAGCTGTAATTGTCTCTTCTGTTTTCTCAGCATTTCCCCCCCCCCCCCTTATCTTGGCTTAGATGTTCAAGAAATGGTGCATAACTTCCATGTAAAATTTAAGTGGACTAAAATAAAAAATATAAAAATTATTTTTTAAATTCCATATAAACATTAGGAGCAATTTTAAGATTGAATATTAATAAGCACTGTAAGGGCATACATTTTTAATGTAGCTGCTGCCCACGTTTGAAATTAGGTCATTCAAATTTTCTTCTTCTTGCTGTTTATTCCCGCAGTTAATGTATAACATGAAAGAAGAGTTCAGGTTTTATACTTTGTGTTTTATACTGATTAGAAGCAGGCTGAAGGTTTTATTTGGAAGGCAAAACATACAACTTTATTTCTTTCTCTATCTCTAGTGGCTCTGGGAGCAGCTGGTAAACATGGAAATTAAATAGAGACAACACTGTGTATTTTGAGATGTTTTGCAGTCTCCCCCAGTTGGAAACAAGACAGGAGTCTGATTCCAAATGTTTGCAGCACACAGCTGGAAATGTGCCAAGATGGCACTATAAAACAGTCGTCTGCACTGTAGAACTGGGGTTTGGGAGGGGTTGGCATTGTTACTGACTTACCCAAGGAGTTCTAAAGGTTAGTCAAAGCAAAAGTTATTTTTCAGAGGGAATTGCAAATAGTCATTTTCTCTATAGGAGTATCTTTTGGTGCTATAGGTATATAGTACCAATAGGTTCTAATAGGTATATTTTGTGAAAGTAAAATTAATTCTCTTTACATCCTTTTTTTAAATCCATGCTTGCATCATTGTTTGTAAGATGCCAATTTCTGTGCTTTCAATAAATAATGGAAATGCAGATCTAAATGCTTAACAGCTAGTTATGAACAGCAGTAAGTAACAGTAACTCTTAAGAAGCTGAAACTGGTCTAGAAAACTTACTGGTTACTACCTGCCGCATCTTTTGCAACGTTGCTTTTAAGTTTGTCTGAACATGGGTTTCAATAAAGATACAAAAATAACGGTTAACAGATTCTTGTAGGTGTCACGCTTTGAATGAAGTATCACATTGTTATGTTTAAAGTATGTTAGACTATTACAAAAATAACCTAACTGAAATGTTGTGTTTTCTTTCAGCTCCAGCGGTAAACCGGTTCACCAGGCGGGCATCAGGTCAGTTGGATAAAGTTGCACGTTTCATTGGTCTACATGATAGTTGAAACCTAATGCTGACAGTGACTGCCATGTAAAACATAATACGCCATTAGTCAGATTTCTTTAAAGATGACTAATTTAGATTAGTCTCAAATTTATTGTCTGGTTTACTGAAAAATACAGCCAAGGTTCCAGGTCACAGAACTTGCATGAAGCCTTCTTGTTGATGTGGAATTTGAGAAACCTAAGGTTTTCTTTTTTCTTTAAAGAAAATAATTTTAGTCCTAACAGAACTGAACTTTCAAAGGAATAACTGAATGTAATCTGATGCAGGGTTATCTTGCTTACTTATAGACAGCCTGAAACTGCAATTTGGTGATCAACTGTACATGAGAAGATGTACAATCTCCCTGTGTTTTTTGAAACTGGGCTGTTTTGTGTATGTGGTGTGTTGTTCTGTTGGGTATAGCTGAAAGATCAGGTCCTAGAAGCAGCATTGCTGTGGTGATGGTGGTGTGCGATGCTAGAAGCACACTTACCTAGCTTGGTGCCAATGTACGTATTCTTCAAGTTAACTTGGTTTGTGCTGGCTCAGGGGACTATTTACCTTACTCCATCACATGTAAAGGATCCCTCCAATTTATGTATCATTAAAAATTAATATTCATGGCCCCCCCTTATTGTTCTGCTGTATGATAGCCTTTAGGTTTCATTTTTGAGGGCTTCATCTCCTGAAGCATGAGGTCCATAACCTAAGTTTTTTTTTGTTTGAAATAGTATGAGTGTGAAAGTGGGGTGTAAAACTAAATGTAATGAGACTTGTGACTGACTCATAAGAGTCTGCAGAGCAGGAGATGTGAGCTGTTCCTAGTCATCTTAGTATGCTAAGTTGAAATCTAGGTCTAAAACACTTTCTGTTTTCAACTGCAGATCATTTTTGGTAAATGTAAAAAAGTTTGTATTCCATAATGCAATAAGGCTACCTGACTTCTAATATTGCTAGTTACAGCCTATTGTGAAATGAGTGGTGTAGGGTCATTCAAAGAATGAACATCAAAGGTATTATCAAGAGCAATTTTATTATGACTTAAAGGTGCAACTTAACAGAATTCAGTGGCAAGGTTCAGTCTGTTACTTGTTGCATTGATGAAACATCCAAAGGAAGAATGAGGTAAAATTGAACTAAAAATGATTGATACAGAGACTGAAGGCACAAAGGGAAACCCTCCCATTGAGTCATGAGGTTCAGAATAGACCCTCTTACTTTCCAAACTCCTGATGGAGCTAGGTGTGGCTGGACCTAGTCTTAGTCTCAGATATGATCAACAGTTTGAGTCTAGTGGAATGTATAAAAGGAAAATTGAGGTAGAATCAAACTGATTTGTATAGAAACTGAAGATGCAAAAGGGTATGGGAAACCTTCTAATTGAGTCACAAGGTTCAGAGTGGACCCCTTGCTTTCTAAACTCCATATACAATGGTGTGTGTATATATATATAATGGAAGAGATAAGAAAATCCTCCCTTTGGGTCATGAGGTTCAGAATAGATCCCCTTGTTTCCTAAACTCCCAAAGGTGCCAAGGTGTGGCTGGATCTAGTCTTAGTTTCAAATCTGGTCAATATTATACATCTAATAGGTTACAAGTGTACCAATTCATCACAGGGGGAATTTTACACAGCTTCCATCCAGCAGCAGTTTACGGTTTTAAGATGGATCTTATAAAGTGAGTCAATAGAATTTACTACACTTGCTACAGCAGCCTGTATGCACATACACCCTCATGCCTACATAAAGACATATAAAGGTGTCTGTTAAAAATCACCCTCAAGGTCAGTGAAATATTCACATCTAATGTTTTGGTATTTCTCACTGGGCAAGAGTTTAGTCTCCAGGAGTGGGGGGCACTTCAGTCCAGTGCTGTCTCTTAGTGATGGTCCTCCAGTTATGGCAAATTTGAGAGTTTAAAAACTCTTGAGAGATACCCCACTCAGAGGGAGATGCTGGCTGCAGCCTCCTGCAGTCCTGGAGACCTCAAGGGACTGCTATTGAGTTGCAAGATGATTTGCTGTAGTCATTAGTAAATTTCCGTCCTGGCCACAACCTGAGTCAATAAATACTAGAAATTTTTCAAAACTCTATTAACAATGGTGCTGTTCCACTTTGACTACAATCAAGGGAAGGAGTATGCTGTGGCTGTGCAGGGATGACTGATTATCCTTGCTCTTGCTTCCCACCTTAGCCAGGGAACTGGAATCCCTGGTATGATCAGTGCCTCACTCCTTAGCCATGGGCAAGAGCTCCTGGTATGGTCAAGGGATGCTTCACCACCCAACTTACTGCACAAAGGTCAAGGCCTGATGGGAATTCCTGAACTCATAGACTGACTGAGAGAACTGGGGGGGGGGGGGGAAGGGGGCAGTTGCACCACCACACAACCTGAGGCAGATAGCTCCTTGTCAGTATAAAAATATTAGTGGAGATCCTCAGGATTACTAAGGAACTGTACAGAAAAATGAAGGTTTGCATTTGCAGAATTGGTGCATGGCATAGGTAGCACAAAGTAAGAAAATGTAATGAATTCCAAATATTCTCATGTTTAAGTAATGGCAATACTTCATAAGGTACTGTAGCATGACATGAAGGAACGATTCATTAACTAGCACGCAGAACCGGTGAGCAGAGCTTTATGCAAATTACGTTGCGCATCTTAAGGATAAGACTTACTGCCACTGATTGATAGCTGACTTTAATGAGTGCAGTCCTTAGATGTGTGATAAGCTTTTGCATTTCAGTAGGAGAGTTAGATTGTTTGAAAAGCTGGTACTTGCTCAGGAAAAAAAAAATTCTTTCTAATATTCCTTTGAAAGAAAGCTAAAAATGTGTTAGCCTGATTTTTTTTTTTTTTTTTTTTTTTTTAGCACAATTATTGGAGAAGTGATTTCTATGAGCAATTAATATTTCATGTGTTTTGGTCTTGTTGTGGACTTATCTTATTATTGTATAGACTTATCTTATTATTGTATCGTATGGTCCAGACTTACTATTGTACAGACTTATACAATAGACTTATTATTGTATAGTATGGTCCAGCTATATAGTGTGATCCAGTTATAAATCATGTGAGTACAGTTCAAGCTGGAGCAAGGTAATACTACATTCTACTATGCATACTATTTTATTAAGTTTCTGGCAGCTTTAATAGTCAAAATGATTATTTTTCAATCAGGAAAGCTGATGAAATGCAACAGTTCTTACTGCTCCTCTTAATGTCAACTGGAGAGGTACAGTACCTTTAAGAAACTTGATTGATAAAATATAAAATTAAAAATATGAAGAAGATTATGCTGATAATACAGACATTTTACAGGGGTGTTTGCAGTCCTAACTGTATTTTGGATGCTTTAATTGAGCAACAATTGTTTGGTTACATTAAGGTAGTCAAGATACCTTGCAAGTGGAAAAGCCAGATAGTAGCTGATTTTTGTATGCTTGGTAGCTTAATAGCATTCTGTAATTGAAGTTGATCCTCATATTTAGGAAATGAGAGGCTGACTAAATGAAATGTAGGTTTTTTCTCAAATATGGATTTCTCTTAATTTTAGGCTACTTATCTAACAGCAATTTTAAAAATTTAAATGTGCAAAATTGTTCTTTCTTGTTTCTGAATATTTACTTCTGATGACCATTATTCCTAGTTAATGATGAACATTCAGAGAATTAGATGCAGTACATGGCTTCTCATTACATCTGATCTAGTGATACTCCAGACTGATCCCGAGAGTGTGACTTTTAGGGCCCCTGCCTTCGTCATGCCTCTGCCCATACATTGTCTCTTTTTCGCTTGCATAGACCTAGGAGTTGTGCTTCCTAAGGGTGCATTGAGTTAAAGAAAACAAATACAGGAGGTTTTGGTGTGTTGATTTTCACTGGGTGTGTTGATTTTCATCAGTGACCTCTGATGTGGTTCCCAAATAACATCTGAAAGAGGGGTAGTAATAACTGCCTTTAGCCAGTGGTAATATGGAGAAAGAGCTGAACCACTGACATCAGTTGAGGCAAAACATTCAATGATATCTGCAGCAAAGGCTCCTAGACTATTCTGCTAAAAGCTGCTTTTTTAAGCTCTTGCAATGATAAGCAGGGAGAAGCTATGAGATGACATGTTTCTTCACAAAGAACAATAATTCTCTGCAGTGGATATCTTGATTTTGATGTTTCTCTTATTCTTTGGATAATGCCTAGTATTTTACTTGGCTGCATAAGATAGTTATTTTTCCTAACAGAGCTAGAAATTAAGAAGTTAGAATTTAATTGCTGAAGCACCTGCTGACAATAATATAGGAAGGCATTTATTATTTAACAGCTGTTCCTGTTAACATGCTGTGAATGTATTAATGTACTGTCATTGGTACATAAAGGATAAAGGCATAAGTAAACTAGGATCATCTAATTGTTCTTTCATCAATTCTCAAAATTTATTGAACTACCTAATTTAATATCTCTTCTGTGTGTTTATCCATATGTGTAGATATCCAGTGTGGGCTCTATACATAAAATACACGTGTACCATAGTGCTGATGACATAGGTACTTATGAGCTAGTTAATAATGCATTCCATTGTTCTAGGCAATGCACAAAGAATAATAGGTATTATAGTCTTAAACAGAAGAGTTTAGCAAGAAGAGGAGGTTAAAAATACTTTATAGAGTTAGAATGAACAATGAGACAGCTGCAAGTAGTTAATTCTTAGTTTTTGTTTTAAAATCTGGTGGGACTGAGATGAAGAGAAAGGAGAAAAACTGTTGAGGCTACCAAGAGGCTCAAAGGCTAAGAAAGGAGGGGAAGGAGGTAGAAGCAGCATGAAATGGAAGAGAAAGCTGTGAGTATGTTCGTGAGGTGAAAAATGAGTGAGAATTCCTGAACAAGATGAAGTAGCCAAGAGACACATGTTTTTAATATAGACAGATACTTTCTTGCTATGGATGAGATTAGTTTTAATCCAAGTATGAGACACGTAGGGATGAAGAGCTAATGTGTTTCTGTATGTCAGCAGAAGGATTGGGTTCCTGCTTTTCAGCATCTTGATGGAAATGAGTAAATTATCTCATTTAATGCTGGCAGGAGTTTAGAATAATGCAACAAAACCAGCATGGGCTTGTTACAGAATGAGTTTAACTTTATGTTTGACTAATACAATTTATAGAGGCTATTTATACCCATTTACTAGGATTATATACAAATGTATAATATCATCTTAATTAAGAAATAGATAACAGTCTATAAAGTTACTTTAGTTATGTATCTGCTTAAGCTTCTGAAAGAGTGAATAGAACCTAACTGAGGTTGGGCAAGCTAGTGTTTTAAAGCCAAGAAGAACTGGTAGATAGGCTTAAGGGCATCTTCAGGACATCTCTCATGAAAAACAGAGAGAACTTCCTCATTCATTTCTCCCAAATAATATCTAACTTCAAAATACCATTTTCATCCTGTGGAAAAGAAATAAATGAAGGCTCAAATAGTCTCCCAACTAAACGGGAAGGAGAAGTAGTTTTATTTATTTGCCAGCTTCTCCATAAAGATCTAAACAAATATAATTTAAACATTGTCAACAGGAAGATTACATCAACACCGAACAACATCAAGCTGTGTGGTTCAGTTGATACGCTGGAGGGAAGGAATGCCATCCAGAGGGACCTCAACATGCTTGTGAGGTGGGCTGATGCCAACCTCATGAAGTTTAACCATGTCAAGTGCAAGGTCCTACACCTGGGTCGGAGCAATCCCAGGCACAGCCACAGGCTGGGCAGAGAAGAGATTCAGAGCAGCCCTGTCCCTGTGGAGAAGGACTTGGCGGTGATGGTTGATGAGAAAATGAACATGAGCAGGCAGTGTGCGCTTGCAGCCCAGAAAGCCAACCGTATCCTGGGCTGCATCAAAAGGAGCGTGACCAGCAGGTCGAAGGAGGTGATCCTGCCCCTCTACTCTGCTCTCCTGAGACCTCACTTGGAGTATTGTGTGCAGTTCTGGTGTCCTCAACATAAAAAGGACATGGAACTGTGGAACAAGTCCAGAGGAGGGCCACGAGGATGATCAGGGGACTGGAGCACCTCCCGTATGAAGACAGGCCGAGAAAGTTGGGGCTGTTCAGCCTGGAGAAGGGAAGGCTGCATGGAGACCTCCTAGCAGCCTTCCAGTATCTGAAGGGGGCCTATAGGGATGCTGGGGATGGACTCTTCATTAGGGACTGTAGTGATAGGACAAGGGGTAATGGGTTAAAACTTAAACAGGAGAAGTTTAGATTGGATATAAGGAGGAAATTCTTTCCTGTGAGGGTGGTGAGGCACTGGAATGAGTTGCCCAGGGAAGTTGTGAATGCTCCATCCCTGGCAGCGTTCAAGGCCAGGCTGGATGAAGCCTTGGGTGACATGGTTTAGAGTGAGGTGTCCCTGCCCATGGCAGGGGGGTTGGAACTTCATGATCTTAAGGTCCTTTCCAACCCTAACTATTCTATGATTCTATGGTCTAGGGAGAAATTGGCTTAGGTATGTCTGGAATAAGCTTGCAGTCAAGGAGATAACACTGTTATGGAAAGAACAGAAGAAAGCAGAGAAGGTGAAAACTTTCAGGCTTCTTCTCTGTGGATGCTGGTAAGGACCTCTCCAAAGAAAAGAGATAAACATATTGGAAGTAAATAGATGCTTACATTAAACACCTACTGCATCAGCCATTGACCAAAGTGGGGAAGAGAGAGAATCTCACATGACAGTAGAGTAGATCCCTGTGCAACAAATTTTTTGTTGTTTCTTTACTTTGAACGTTTTTATAATTTGCAATTGTTGAAAACAAAAATATTTTTTGCCTTTACACATATTGCTAAGAACTGTCACTTGTAGGTGCATGGCTGATTAGCTGAAGAAGAAAGGCTGAGAAGGAAGGAACAAAGATAGTTTTTATGCTCTGTAAACATCCATGTGTTTAATTCATTTAGGGGGTACTTGAATTTGAAATATTATTCGAAGTATTTTCTGTACTCAAGTACTGTGGTAATTCCTGACAAAGGCAGGACTGTATTTAGTGGCCAGTCTCTTCCCCCTGCACCTTTTTACAGAAGTATGGAAGTGTCTCTAAGAACCAAAATGAATTTTACTTAACAAATTTTAGGCTTACAGAACATCAACAGTTTAAAGAGGAAAAAAGGAGATGCAGCATTCCCTTTATTCTGAATTGAGATGCTCAAAAGTGCTGCTAATGGAATGGTCTAATACAGGTGGGAGTTAATTTGAATGGTAAAGAGGTTCAGTTCGCTTCTGCTCAAGCCTTGCAGTTATTTAAATGTTTTCCAGCAAGAATTTCTGCACATTAGTAGTACTTTCTGTTAAACTCAGATAGCAGAAAACACTGAATAGGAAACCTAACACATTTTCAGCCATTTCACAGTTTTCAGAAATAAGTAAAACTTTAAATTGAAACACACGGATTAATTTCTAAGCCCCACCTACTTAGTGGATGAGGGAAAGACTGTGGATGTTGTCTACCTAGTCTTTAGCAAAGCCTTTGGCACCATTTTCCACAGCATTCTCCTGGAGAACCTGGCTGCTCATGTCTTAGATGGGTGTACTTTTTGCTGGGTAAAATCTGTCTGGTTGGCTAGGCCCGAAGAGTGGTGGTGAATGGAGTTAAATCCAGCTGGTGGCTGGTCACAAGTGGTGTTCCCCAGGGCTCAGTACTGGGGCCAGTTCTGTTCAGTATCTTTATCAATGATCTGGATGAGGGGATTCAGTGCTCAGTAAGTTTGTAGATGACACCAAGTTGGGCAGGAATGTTGATCTCCTTTGAGGCTTTGCAGAGGGATCTTGATAGGCTGGACTGAGGGGCTGTGGCCAATTGTAGGAGGTTCAGCAAGGCTGAGTGCTGGGTCCTGCACTTGGGTTATCCCAACCCCATTCAGTGTTGCAGGCCTGGGGAAGAGTGGTATACTTTGCCCTTTCAATGGCACAAAGCTCTTTGCAAACTAACGGGTTCCCCAGAAAAATAGAACTGCACTTAATCGTCTGTTTTTTAACTAAGGCAAAAATAATACTTACTTAGATCTATCAAACAGGGATTATCTCCACCTTGCCTGTTGTATCAGAAAGAGTGTGGCCAGCAGGAGCAGGGACTGAGCCACATGCACACTTCCTCACCCACAGGTCACACTACCAGGCTGTGCCTGTGGTGTGACTGACCTGCAGCCCTTCCTGCCCAAGTTGGTTCTGACCTTGTCAAGCTAAGATGGGTGTTCTCAACTCTCCTTGTCTGAATGCAGAGGGCTCTCGTCTCTGCCTGGCATATGACAGGTGCCTGTGTTTTGGCACACACTCAGATAAGATGAGGGAGGTTCTGCACAGCCCTTGTAAATGGAAATCTGGAAGCAAGTTTGCCAGAACAATTTATCCTTCATCTAATTCTTCATCTTTGTATAAGGTGCCATTAGGATCAAAGTGACAAAAGTTTTGGGCTTCATCATTCTGAACAGATGTGTGGACTGTGGATTAGTCATGCCCGCAGTAGCATTTATATACACACATATATATATATATCACTGCTAGTTTTCAATTTAATTATTTCTACAGAAAATGTGACAACCTACTTAAGAAACACTGAGGAATTTTACAGAATTTAGACCACGGGAGCCCTGTTAGTGAAGGAATGGCTAATTGCGTTCTGAAATTATAAGTATGGAAGAACGTAAGTGATATTAAATTTCATTTTTAAATATAAACTAGTATTTAGGAAGAGCAAATCAGTACTGTTAGCCAAGAATAGACTATGCCCCTAGGAACAGTGTTTCATTTGTAATTTCAATCTACTTGAATTACGTTTTCTTAAAGAGATTGGCATCCACTTTCCTATGGCATGTTAAAAATTGTCAGAGAAAGGCAGCTAACTGAAATGAAGTGCTATTCCCTTTTATAAAATAAGGCAGAAGCTGGAGTTGTACCAAAAATAATGGTGAGGAATGAAGCAACTGTAAACTCCTCTTAGAAATGCTCAGGTAGGAGGCAGTGTTGTTATAGAAGCAAATGAAGTCATAGTGACAGAGGGAAGGAGAATAAAGAACTTCATTGATGAACCAGTAATTCCAGTGTAGTTCCTCAAGCAGAGTTATTGGTTCTGATTGTTCTGAGTGATGAATAACCCCCAAATTGAATTCAAATGATGTTGGACTTGTCTTTGTTACATGCATATAGTACATAATTTAAAATGCCCAGTCCTTCAGGTCTTTTCAATAAACAGGGGCGTAGTCAGGTGGTATCTAATAGTAATACAGAGGTATCTAATACTAAAACTCAGTTAAGCACTAAGGCTGCCATTAAACAGTGAAGAAAACCAGAAGAAAAAGTGCTGTCAAAACTTTAGGGCGTATCTACATTGCATGACAGAGCACAGTAAAGAAGGCACATAAGCTTATGGTAGCACATCAGTGTCACAAGCTGTGGCTTACTGGAGGTCCTGGAAGCAGAACATCTTCCCTACGTTCAGTCTGCTGAAGGGATTGTTAGACTGTGCTTAACTTCTCTGGGGCTGCAGCTGCCCATGGGTGCACACATAAATTGTGTATTGTTGTGTGAGTGAAAATGCCTTCTTTTACTTCCTCCTCCCCTTGCAAGGCAGTCACCACTTCTATTTCACACAGCTTTCTTATATAGCTGTGCCTCTTCCACCATATTCTGTAACAGCAACTGCCTTAGTTGCTAATTGCTGAGAACACACTTTCTTCTTTATTTTGTGATTTTTTCACAAATGCATTGCATATTCTGTATTCTCCAGTCCTCACAGAGAATATTGTCTTTCCTTATCATGGTCTGTCGAAGTTACCATCATTGTAATACTTAAGTCCTTTGTGGACCTTGAGAAATTATGCAACGCCCATTTCCATCAATGAATGAGTAGTATCCTGAACTTCTAGGAACTGGGGCATTGATATTCAAGTCAGAATGTGTATCACTAGTTTTGCCTGCATCAGAAATGGAATGCCCTACATGCATTCCCTGCTTTCTTTCTATGAAGCACTTAGCATTGCAACTCTGACAGAGTGTAGCTTTAATTCTACATACACAACAATTTAAAGATAAGGTGCTTATATCTCTTTGCCATGTGGCATGGCTGTACTGTTTTGTTTTTTCTTCAGTGTGCCATAGTGAAACTTACAATGAAACTTGCAACTTATATATTCCATCTTATATATCCCACGGAAATGAGTCACAGAGTTTTCCCAAGAGTAGCCTCTGATATCAGGTGCCACAAGAGATAGTGGGACTTGTCTCAGGGCTGATCTTGGGCTGCTGTATAACAATATAGGCACAGTGCACTGAGCTGTATGCACCTTATAGCCACTGGATCAGGGAAAGTGCTGTGCTTCCATCTTTTCCTGCTGAAAGCACGTGTTTAACTCTTGAGAATGAAGAACTGATTTCATTGACTTGCCACCCAACACTTTTGGGTCTATGGAGACTTAGCAATAGAAGGTGTTTCACACCCAATCTATAACCAAGTGATCCAGCTTCCTTTCTTTAATTTTTCTAGTGTAGCTTACTTGCTGTGCACTTCAGGTTCTGCTGCAGATGCGACAGTCACAAAACAAGACTTTAATTTGCTCAGCCTAGTCTCCACTTCTGTTTTCTGGGAATTTGAGACAAGTTTCTCTAGAAAAATGATGTAGCAACATGGGTTTAGGGAAGCTTAGAGAGTATGTACATTTGCTTCCCAACGCCAACCACTGTTTTTGTTCAGAATGTCTAATAAAATAACATGACGTTAAACATGAAGTACTTTTTGCTTTTGTTGCAGATCTGAAGAAGAGCTTGTGTGCTCAGAAGCTGGTTTGCCTCCTTCATTGTTCAGTTGTTTTAGCTGTTCTAGTGAAAGATTCTGTCTATGAAACTTCTCTAGATTGCATTTCATCTATGCCATAACTATTCCATGCCTAGAATATAGTTGGACAGTAGTATTCTTATTCAAAAGTAAACAAAATTTATGCTATCTGTATGCTTCTGGAACTTTTAAAGCAGTTCATTTTTAACATTCATTTATTCCTTTACGAAACATTCAAAATCTGAAACAGTTTCTAGCAGGTTGTATCAAAGTATTTCCTTGTATATATCATCAGCAGAGGTTAAATATGAATTTTCCAGAGTCCATTTATGGAGGGGAATTACAGAAATAGTCTTAACTGTTGCAAATTGATGTCACGCCAGATTTTAGATGTGGTTATGCTTAATCTGTTTTGTCATAACACTAAGCTTAATAAAAAAGAAGAGATTTAGTAGATGCATACTATAAGGCAAAGATTGAGGTGGTGGAGGAAGGGAGGGGTGATGGTAGGAATAAATACATAAGTGTTGTGCTGTGCGATAGGTTGCTATAGGGAGGCCTATCAATATTTGTCACAAGGAGGTGGCAGGTAAGGAAGCAACTAAACAAATGGTGATTGGCCTAATTTTTACACACACAAATATTTAGGCTATGCTTTGGGGAAAACTTTCTAACTAAACACTTAGTGAAGCAATAGACCAAACTGCTCAGGAGTATTGTGTTATCTCAGAAATCTAAAGGAAAGGTAAGATGTATTTTCTGCAGGGATAAAGGCGTAATTCATACCACAGCAGTGAATAGAATGATTTACATGATTTCTTGTGGTTTCATCTGCATTTCTGTGAGTGTTTAGATGTCCCTGCAAGCCACATATTTCTAGACTGAATAAAATGCAGTTATTATTAAGTTGCAGTAAAGCTAGACAGCAACTGTTTTCTATAGATAGAAAACAGGAGAATTACAAATGTCTGTTGAGTTCACAAATTACTGCATACATCCATTTATGGGATATCATAATTTTTTGCTGCTGTTTTAAGTATCACATTTCAAAAATATTCTGCATATAAATTTGTATCAATAAAATTAATCACCACAGTTTTTTCAGCTGTTTGGGCTGGTCTTGTTTCAGATACATTAAATATAAATGTGAGGTTGGTGTTGATATATGAAACAAATATCTTAATAGGCTATTACCCAGTCAGTTTGATAAAGAACTCAGATATCCTAGCAAGGTATATAGTTGTTTGACAGATTCATAGAATCAAAGAATAGTTAGGGTTGGAAAGAACCTTAAGAGCATCTAGTTCCAACCCCCCTGCCATGGGCAGGGACACCTCACACTAAACCATGCTACCCAAGGCTCTGTCCAACCTGGCCTTGACACTGCCAGGGATGGAGCATTCACAACTTCCCTGGGCAACCCATTCCAGTGCCTCACCGCCCTTACAGTAAAGAATTCCTTCCTTCTATCCAATCTAAACTTCTCCTGTGTAAGTTTTAACCCGTTACCCCCTGTCCTATCACTACAGTCCCTAATGAAGAGTCCCTCCCCCTGCTCTACCCCTCTCCATCATTTCTGTAGCCCCATCATAGAAGGCCACCAAATTGGTCAGGCAGGATTTCCCCTTAGTGAAGCCATGCTGGCTGTCACCAAGCACCTTGTTGATTTTCATGTGCCTTTGCATGCCTGCCACGAGAATCTGCTCCAAGATTTTGCCAGGCACAGAGGTGAGACTGACTGGTCTGTAATTCCCTGGGTCATCCATTTTCCCCTTCTTGAAAATGGGGGTTATATTTCCCTTTTTCCAGTCATCCGGAACTTCACCTGACTGCCATGATCTTTCAAATATGGTGGACAGTGGCTTAGCAACTTCATTCCCCAGCTCCTTCAGGACCCATGGATGGATTTCATCACGTCCCAGTGGACTTGTGCACATTCAGGTTCTTAAGACGGTCTCGAACCAGATCCTCTCCTACAGTGGGCCCAAGGTCATCATTCTCACAGTCCCTGCATCTGCCTTCCAAGACTTGGGTGGTGTGGTCAGAGCCTTTGCAGAGAAAAAGAAGTCATTCAGAACCTTAGCCTTCTCCAAATCCAAGGTAACCAGTTCTCCTGATAGCTTCCGGAGGGGGCCCACATTGTCCCTAGTCTGTCTTTTATTTGCAGTGTACCTACAGAATCCCTTCCTGTTATCTTTCACATCCCTAGCCAAGTTTAATTCTAACTGGGCCTTACCTTTCCTAACCTGGTCCCTAGCTTCCCAGACAACATCCCTGTATTCCTCCCAGGCCACCTGTCCTTGCTTCTACTTTTTAAAAGCTTCTTTTTTCCCCCTCAAATTTTCCTCAGCAGCTCCTTATCCGTCCAAGGAGGTCTCCTGGCCCTCCTGCTGAACTTCCTTCTAGTTGGGATGCAACACTCCTGAGCTTGCAGTAGGTGATCCTTGAACATCAACCAAGAGTCTTGGGCCTCCCTGCCCTCTAGGGCTATTTCCCATGGAACCTTACTAAGCAGGTTCCTGAGGAGGCCAAAGTCTGCTCTTTTGAAGTCCAGGGCAGTGAGCTTGCTGCACGCTCTTCTCACTGTCCTGAGGATCTCAAATTTGACCATCTCATGATCACAACAACCAAGGCTGCCCTGGAGCATCACATTCCCAACCAGCCTTTCCCTGTTGGTGAGCACGAGGTCAAGCATGGCTTCTCTCCTGTCAGCTCCTTTATTACTTGCAGAAGGAAGCTGTGTCTTCCACACAATCAAGGAACCTCCTGGATTGCTTGTGCCGGGTAGTACCATCCCTCCAACAGATGTCAGGATGGTTGAAATCCCCCATGAGAACAAGGAACTGCGAGCGTGAGGCTTTTCCTGCCTATAGAGCGCTTCATCCAGGTTCCTTTTGATCAGGTGGTCTGTAACAGATCCCTACAGTGATGTCTCCCATAGTTGTTCTCCCTTTAACCCTGACCCACAAACTCTCTGTTGACTGCTCACCTGTCCCCAAACAGAGTTCCATATTCTCCAGCCTATCCCTAACGTAAATAGCAGCTCCTCCCCATCTGCCAGGCTTGTCTTTTCTAGAGAGCCTCTAACCTTCCATTTCAACACACCAGTCATAGGAGCCATCCCACCACGTCTGTGATGCCTATTATATCATACCCCTGTAGACGTGCACACATCTCTAATTCCTCTTCTTTGTTCCCCATGCTACAGGCATTTGTATAGAGGCATCTGAGCCAAGCTCCAAATGAAGCCAGGTCATTGGCTGGAGAGGCTGGAATATCTCTACATTGCTCCAAGCATTCATTATAGGTGCTGGCAACTGACTGGGTGTTGGGATGGAATGATGCCCCCCTCCCCCAACACACGTGGTTTAAAGCCTCCTTGACCAGTCTGGCAAGCCTCCTACCAAAACCACTCTTCCTAGACCAGTTCCACCAGCCCCCAGTAGACCTGGCCTGCTAAACTGGGTCCCTTGTTCAAGACACCCAAACCCCTGACTATGGCACCACCCTTCTAACCATTTATTAACCTGCCCAATCCTCCTAGCCTTTTTAGGGTCCTCCCCTTTATCCTGGAGAATTGACGAAAAGATTGTCTGAGCTCCAGAGCCCCTAACCACATCTCCCAGGGCTCTGTAGTCCTTCTTTATGTTCTCCAGGCTAAAGCTGTCTATATCACTAGCCCCCACATGGATCACTAGAAGAGGGTAATAGTCCGAGGGACTTACTAGAGCAGGCAGCCTCTCTGCCACATCCCTGATCAGTGCCCCTAGTAGGCAACACACCTCCCTTGAGACCGGGTCAGGCCGACAGATGAGTGCTTCTGTGCTTTTCAAAGTAGAGTTCCCCACTGCTACGACCTGCTGCTTTTTCCTAGCAGCACCAGTAGAGATCTTCTTTAGCAGTGCATCAGCCGGTTGTTTCTGGTGTGAGTTCGTTTTCTCATCAGCCCCCTGCAGGGCAGCAAAGCTGTTCTGGGCGGGGCAACAGGTTTAGGAGGAAGCCCCTTGCCTTTAATTGTCCTCTTCCTCCTTTTTTTGTTGTGGTTTTTTTTTTGGTTTTTTGTTTGTTTGGTGTTTGGTTTTTTGTTGGTTTGTTGTTGTTGTTGTTGTTGCTGTTTCCCAGCTTCCTGGGTTAACGGCCTCCTTCATCCCTCCATGAGCTGCAGTGGACTCCCCTGCACAGTTCGGGCCGCGAGCAAGCATTTCTGCTTCCTCTCAGCTTCCCTGAGATCTTTCAGCCTATTGACAGCGTCCCGCAGCTCAGGCACGTGCTGCAGGAGGACCTCCACCAGTGCTCACCTAGCGCAGCCCTGCCCATTGTGCACCCTCCCCTCACCAGACCAGTGCAGGCACTCTCTACACTCCGAGCTCTGCACTGCAGCCTCCCCTCTCATCTCCTCTGCCTGGGTGCCTACGTTGCCACCGCCGGGGCAGCCAGAGCAGAGCTCCCAGACCGGGCCCTGCTCATGCAGCGAGCGCTCACCATCACGCTCGCCTGCCCGCGCGAGCTGCCTCCACCCGCCCTGTTCGCCGCGCTCCCTGGGGCAGGTTTTTACCCCCTCAGGGCTGGTGCCGCTCCTCCTGGCTCCGCCCCATGTGAGTCCCTGCTCACCTCAGCTGAGCTGCCGGCTCCCGGGCAGGTCCTGTCGAGGACTTGAGGTTCCCTCGGTGGCTCTCGCCGCTCTGAGTTGAGGCTCCTGGAAGCTGAGCTTCCCCCCGCTCCGGTGTTAGAGTAGTCCTCTCTCGAGCTGCTCACCTCAGCAATTGACCCAATCTCCCCACCTGAGACAAATGGCTGTAAGTTACTTGGCTTTCCCGCTAGGAAATGAAGAATCCCATAGGGATCTGCATCCCCTTCCCTCTCATCCGGAAGTGACTCGGAAGAGGGGATGGATCAATCTGATTCAGAGCATGTGTTCAGAGACTTCGCAGCAGAGCCCTCATCAGCTGCCGGTGTGATGCTCAGAGTGGGTCTCTGGCAATTCAAAACTGTGGTGATTAATTTTATTATGTGCAGAATAAAATTGTACTTTTGAAGGTAATACTTAAAACAGCAGCAAAAAATTACTATATCCCACAAACGGGTGTGCTCAGTAGTTTGGGAACTCAACACCCATTTGTAACTCTCCTATTTTCTATCTATATGCTATACATCCCTTGAAACTCATTTTATTTAGTTAACTAGTAAATAAGATGGGTACATGTAAGTGCCACAGTAGAGTTTGTGTCTATATGCTAAGCCCTTCCCACATTCAGGAGTGAGTCCTCATCCATACTGCCATTTGGGAACAGTCCTGTTTAGGACTGTGGAATGGGACCATGCTGGGACCTGGCTCCCCCTGCCCTCTTGGGATGGCCTAGTCTGCTCTTCTGCTGGAGACTAGATAAGCATCTATAAGGAGATAAATTTCTTCCCTCTTATTTTAGACCAGTATTTGGCACTCTCGTACTCTGAATGCTTTAATGTTTTATCTAACATTGCCTTCATAGCCTATCAAATGCATTATACACAGAGAGGAGGACATCTTCTTGCTATGTAACTAAGTAGTAGTGAATAAATTCAAAAGAAAATAGGTTTTGCAGACAAAATGGACTTTATCAAAATAAATATAGAAATGAGGCCAAATGTTCATATTAAACCAAATAAATACGGCTGTTATTTATCAGCAAAGCAGTAGTTTGCACATGTCGATAATTATTGAATAAATATAGTAAGATTTCAGTGTAATCAGCTCTCAGATGACAGTGAATGCCGTGAACCAGTTTATATAAAATACAGATTATCCCCTGTTGTATTTTAATTTATCTCAATTTTATAGCCAGGTTTTTCAGATTAATAGTTCCTCTCTTGTCTCCAGTTAGTATTTGGACCCACAACAAATTTTACCTGTGTCTGACATGCTGTATTTTCTGTTTTATTCTGCTTCCAAGTTTGCATTCACCATTGATAATCTCAGAGATCCTAATAGCACCCCAGAATCTAAACATGATCAGAGAAGATAATAATCTTCCAGTGCTTTTATAGGGTTGCTCATAACTCATTATTTTGAAAGAATTAAAATAATTGCTATTTTTTTGAATCAGGATGCACATTACTGAAAGAAGAAGGAAGGATTTTACATCTGATTTTGGAGCAGTTGTGTATTGATAGTTGATATTTAATAATTCTGATTTTTATTCTCTAAAATATTTTTAGTATCTCTGTCTATGATATGCTCAATCTTGATTGCTGGGCTGTTTTTTTCTTCAGTATTTGTATTTAGATTAGGGAGATACACTGCCTCCGCAATAGGTGGTAGAGCATGAATCTGTAGGCTGTAGTATCTCCTCACCGTTTTTCCAAAACAATTCCTTTCCATCTGTGATTTCATGTGGTTTGATGTTAGTGCTATAGATTTGTTCCGGAGGATGAGATGAATAAGGCAAGGCATGTTTTACATAGTGAGTTGTTCAAAATGGAATAACAGTATTTGTGGAACATTTTGCTTGGCAAGTTTTCTTGAAGAATGCAATACTACAAATGGCTTGGCCTTTGACCTACAAGTTTGGCTCAGTATTTGGCAAGTACTACTACTTTTAAATACTGTGGAGCCAAAGAAAGGGGGAAATTGTATATTTAAATATCTCTGCTAAATACTGTGGTGTTTAGAACACCAGATGCCATTTATGCACATTGTATAAAATGAAGAGCAGCCGGATGTTTTGCTTCCTAACTGCTCAATGTCAGTTCCGTATGTTTCATAGGAAGCAGGATGCCAGGAGCGGCAGGGCGTGCTTCTTAGTTGTTTAAACAAAGTTGTCAAAGCACAAGTCCAAGGCTTTTCCACCATCAAATGCTTCCTACTTCTTGCACCCATGTGTAAATGATTGTGTGGAAAAATACTAAATGGGGTTTTGAAGAACTGGTCAGGCAGCTGTCACAGTAGCAAAGCAGACAGGAGTTAGCTACACAGAGTGACAGTAGCTGATACACGGGATTGTTAAGGGCCTAGAAGAGGAGAGTAGGAAGTCTGTACTTGAGGCAGTCAAAAAGAAAGAGTTAAGTGGGGTTTCAAATCCTTCGTGGTACGCCTACCACCAAGTGCCCGGCAGCAGTGCTTGTTGAGTGAGACACCCTCGTTTCCTGCACTGTTCCTCATTCCTATCTCTGCGAGAACCTGGTCTCAAAAGGAACGAAGATTAAAATACATGATGACATAAAAGCTGTGCTACATAAAGAAGACAAAGACTGCTATTAGAGAGTGGTTTGCTGCAGTCTGACAGGTGTTAACCGTGTGTATTGCTATGTTAATGCTCTATACTTGCTGATGCGGTCATGCAACTCATGGTATCCTCAAACCTGACTCTGGATGTCAGTTGCTTGAAACTTCCTCAACACAACTTGACTGTGGAATGGTCAAGAATATGTGTAGATTTAAAGTAAGGAATAAATGTATTCCTGTAGATGCTCTGGCCCCCATAAAGATGGAATATTGCTGTCACCTGACATAGAACAGAAAGCTGACAAACTTACATGAAAAGGAGTTAATTGAATTCACAAGTACATTTAGCTGGTCATGACACACTGGAGATCATAAACAAGTGTATGTGGGACTGTACCTTAAATCACTGTGAATTACAGCTCAGGCTCTTGTGATGTTACAGAGCAGCAGTGTAAATGGTGTCTTGAATAACTAAAAGGTTAGAAATGAAGTAATTGTGTAATTGTTTTCTATTGTTCTCAGCCCATGGCAGTCTCAAAATACTCTATGTCTGAGGATGGAGGAGAGTGTATGAAGTAGAGAAAGGACTAGTGTGTGTGTGCACATTTGGATGTACTTGCTCATATGTATGCTTCTCTTCTAACTGTATAATAGTGAATTGTACAGTTTTCATGGCATGTGTGCACACATTACAGGCATGGCACACAACCTTATGTTTTATGTTTTCTAGCTTTTTAAATTAGGTAAATCTAGTGGAATATTTACATAGTGTGTAACTGTTAGTGTAGAGACTTGCTTTAAGTGGAACATGGGGTATGTTCACTATTTTGTTGCAAAATAAATTACTTGGAAAAATATTTAATAATAGACAGAAGACAATAATTGTATTTGTTAAATTTGCCTCAAAGCTGTAATACGTTTTGTCACATACTGTTGTTCATTTATGTATTCTTACTTCCTCAGTAGAATTGCTTATGTGTTTTTTTTTCTCAGTACTTCTTGTGGAATCCTAATTTTGTTGTCTTCAAAGTAATACTCATTCATCTCCTGTGGCAGGTAGACATTCACTTTTTTCTTTTATTTTTATTCAGTTGCTATTGTTTGCATTGCATTTTAAATTTCTTTCATTCTGAAAGACCAGACAAAGTTACAGGGATGCTAACTGGGTTTCTCTGACAGTTGCTGTGGCAATGATTTACCAATTATTTTTTTATTATTATTTTATACTATTTTGGTGATCAAGTTGGGGATAAAACCATTTGAAATTGTGTTATTGTGCACTGACATTTATTTGAAATGCTGATTTGAATTACAGTTTTTTTCTAGAGGGAATGTACCAGCCTT
Organism: Pezoporus wallicus; assembly: GCF_028554395.1. Classification (NCBI taxonomy): domain Eukaryota; kingdom Metazoa; phylum Chordata; class Aves; order Psittaciformes; family Psittacidae; genus Pezoporus; species Pezoporus wallicus. The sequence continues at coordinate 1,833,705 of NW_026640165.1, forward strand.
ACTTTTCATAAAAAGTAGTTTATTGAGTTTCAGAATGTGTTTATTCTATTAAACAACTCTTTAGGTAACTGGGCTTACATAAATATGGTTATAGAAAGTGCCAGTGATACCCATAATTCTGACATATCCATGAATTTCTGGCAGATAATTTTTAGGAGTAATTTTTTGTGGCTTGTCTCTGACCCAAATGTAATTCTTGTTTGGAGTTTGAGCAGAGTTCTTTCAATATCTGTGACATTTTCACAGCTGAAGCAAAATCAGTTTCTGTGTTACGTGATTTTAGTTTAATGACCAGATATGTGACAAAATAGCTTTAAAATTTATGATTAAAAGCTCCCCGTTAAGGTTGAATTATTAAGTAGAAAAAACTTGTTTACCAGAAGTTAAAACTGATGGAGTTATGTTTTCTATCATGAATTTATGAAGCTGAGGTATTCAGTTCTAGACCTTATTTTTAAAAAGTGTGAAGTATCTTTGGCTGGTTTCAGCAAGAGTGAAGGTCTTCAGATGGAGACTCAGGTGGCAGGTGGTGGTATTGTTCAAGAGAGGAAGCAAATTTCAGGGGCATTTCTGTTCAGTTCACACTTATCATGCAGGGCTCAATCAGAACATGTGACTAATGGATCATTTTCAAAGAATTATGAGCAATTGGAACTGTGACTATTTATAGGCTAGTCGCAGTCACGTCTGACTTCCATGTTTCTTAGCGCATTTATCGTGTGAGTGGTACCAGCAGTAACTCTGCATTTACATCCCCATGTTGCCATTTTTAATAAATACTCTTTTTTTAATGAAACTTACCCATTTTTTTTCCTTGCATTGTTTTCATGCTTGCAAAGTTAAAACTACCACTATCCTTTCTTCTGAAGATAACACTTTAATGATTAGAGTATGAAATTGCCCATTGATGCAAGTGGGTAGAACATGTGTAAATGGTTTAACAGAAGGGAATAACGTAACTGTGGGCTGGCTGGATTAATGGAAGGTCTTTGTTCCCAGCTGTCTGGGATATCCATGTACATTTCTTTAATAAAGAAATGCTTATTAGCAGAACTTTGTTTTTTTTCATCTGCATACTATAGGTTAAATAATAATGCCTGTTTTGTGTTCCATGCAAAATTAAGTGGGAGTGGCATGACTGTTTGCTCCTTCATATTGTCCTCTTATTTTTGTGGAGGATCATGTCCAATGAAGACTTACAGTTCTGTTTTCCATCTGAGTCATTGATCCTTTAGCTGGTACAGCCACAAACATAGTTTAGGAGCTGTATGCTATTTTCCTTTATGTCTGACATGAATATTGGGAAATGTAAGTTAAAATTTTAATTTCTTTCTGCAGCCAAGAAAACTGGTGACTGGAAAACTTTCTTGTTAGGCTTTAGAGCATTCTTTTTACTTCCAAGTCTTCTAATCTTTGCTTCCTTGAGAAACCTTGAGAAACCAAATTTTATTTGTATGATCTCTTTTGTGCTTCTCACAATATATTATTATAAACATCATGACGCAGATTAGAACAAGAGCCTGTAAGTGTAGTGTGTTCAGCAGTGGTTCCCTGCCTTCTAAAAATGTATTAAACATAAGCATTTTACACTATGCCCGTATGTCCGTTAAACTTTAGAAGTTTGTTGTTCACAATGGAGAACTGAAGGCACAGAGTTGTTGGGTAGTGGATGAGGGAGTGGAAACCCTGAACCACGAGCTGCTGTCTTCTCTCAGGTCTTGAAAGCACCTTGTTATGCCTTTTCTATTACATTTATGCAGGTATAAGGAATGGCTGGAGACTGTGGGGGAAAGATGCACCAGCATGAGGGAGCGTTTGCTCTCTATCTGGTGTATCTGCCATTCTCTAGATCCTACAGGCTATCCATGCTGTTTGTACTGTGCTTTTATGAGGTGTCTCTAATTCTTATAAAGTCCTATAGTTATTACCTGACTTAATCCTTACAGGTGTATTACATTAATAATATTTATCCTCATGAGGGCCTAAAAATGTTCTGAGGGTCTTTGGTTGTGCCTGTTGAAACCAGTGGTAATACTTACACTCTTTTTTTAAACCAAATTTTAACTGATTTTTTTGAACTATGAAATTTCAAGGTCAGTGTAGTATGCTGATGAGTTACAAATGGGTTTATATGATCTGGAAGGCCTTAAAATTTCCTTTGCTTAGTAGCCCACTGAACTTTTTTATCTTCCTTCTTGTACTGTGCCTTTTCTAAGTCATTAGATTTTCAGTGGTGACTGTAATAGCAAACACTTTACACTGAACTGTTCTTGAAAAAGAATAAAAGAATCTATGAGAGGTCTTTTCATGCTGGGTGCAAGTGTAACAGTAGGAATTCATGCCTATTTTGAACAGTTTTGTTATCATCAATAAATAATTGAGTCTTTCAGTGGGTGATACTCTAAATGAACATTGACAGTGTCAGTATGCATACTTCTCCTCACTGCAGATCACATCATTATTTTCCCTTAGCAGTACCTGTAGGGACTCCTTGACCAACCCTCCGTTATCCTCAGAGGGCGGAGTGTGTTACAGCATGAACTGTAAGATGCTCGGGCATGTTTGCTCCTCCAGCCACTCTACAGAGAGTAGATTTTCTTCTGCACGATTGATTATTCTGTATCCTGTTCATTTTTTTTGAAAGCAGTAATGTCTTTATAATTTATATCTATTGCTGTGAGACTCAGAAGGTTTGAATTCCATCTTTGATCCATATGTGAAGTATTTTTATTACTTAGAAAGTGATGTATTCCTGAGTGAAAGCGATGTATTCCTGAGTGCTCTGTTTGCTGTTCTTTTAAATTTAGTGAGTGAAGGTGTTAGGTGCCTGGGTTGCGCAGGAGTAGAGCTGAGAAAGCTGTGAAGGCCTCATCTGGCTCAGGTGTCTGAGGTTGCAGTGAGCCTCTTGGTCATTGCTAGGGATCAGCACCACACTGTGCACCCCTGGAACCAAACTGATTTGGATACTGCTCCTAGGATGACTCCTCAGGGAGTTGCCTGTCTCTTTCTCCAGGTTTGTCCTGAAAAAGATAAGACCAGCGGGGCCCGTAGAGTTACCACTGACCTGTGGCATGGATGAAGCTTGTGTGTTGCTACTGACTCCACAGGACTGGCCTACCAAATGCACACCAAGACATTAAGCATGTATCAGTTTTCTCCAGTCCAGCAACTGTGTGATTTATAGTTCTGTCAGATCCCTTGGCACCAGCTGGGGATACCTCTGTAGAAGTGACGTTTTGTTCTCAGTAGTTAAACACACAGCACTTTGTTCAAGAAAGTTCAAGAAAGTGAATTTAACTTGTTAAAGTACTATGTTGTTGCAGCCTCATCATTGATGCCTCATCACCAGAAATAATCGTAGCACCTTGGTGCTGTGGTACAGTCCCTAGGATATGAATGTCGATATGAAAGTTAATGTTCTCTTGGGCACTTTCTTTGGGGGGTGGTAGTAGTGTTCAGTTGGAAATGCGTCTTATTCCAGAAGAGGGAAAATGATCTGTGGGTATTGTAAGAGCAATGGTCATTCATTGCACCTGATGGATTGTTGGATTCTTGATGTAAACAGTGAGGACCTAGTTTTCTCTGTTTATTTTAACCAGCACTAGTACTGGATGCCTCAGTTCAACTGCTTAATTGGGAAGGAGGTAGATCTGTATCTCGCTTCAGGATGTGGGCTCAAATCTGTTAGGGGCATTGGGACATAAACACCAATAATATGCTCAGGGCTACAATCAATAGCTTTTTTTTTCTTTTATGCATTTGTCTGTTTGCAGTTCCTTCAGTCTTCACCAGCATGCTGAAGGTACATGCTGCTAATGTTAAGCATTTGGAAATATTTTTTTTCTGGATTTTAATAATTATTCCTCTGTAATCCCACTATTAACCAGATTTTTCAGTTACTCCATATTACTGATTTCCTTGTACATTTATAAGTCAGATCTTGTATCATCACAGACTATAAAGTTCATGTTATCAGTTGTTGACTTCAGAACATGAATTCTAGTTTATAGTAAGTCAATGGTTTACCTGCTGGTCAACTGTTAAGCATCAGTGTCTCCTTTGACAAGTGGTGTGCTGAATTTTTGTGATATTTCACATTAGATTTTACTTCCAGTTCTGGCTTCATTGTTGTCTTCTGTGATAAATCTGCACAGCAAGCAGACCATTATTCTTCAGGTTCTGCAACACTTTCCTTGTGACAGGACCATTCCAAAATGTGCAAAATCTCTAGTTTTTCCACCCATCTTCAAGAACAGGGACATCAGATGTTTCCTTTACTAAGTGGCAACAGAAAAGCCTTGATCTTGCCTGTGCACTCTCTAAAGCAGTTCTGTAGTTGCTCTTTTTGATAACCATTCAGACATCCCTTGCCAGGTAATTAATGGCGTCAGGAGAACAACATAGAACTACAGATAATGTGAATATTGTTGTCTAGGGAACTGTGCACAAATTAAATCATGAAGGTCTTTAGCACTGCTGCTTAAACACAGGACATTTATGAAAGAATACGATTTCCTTGGGGTTCCTTCACCTTTCTCTGTGGCCTTGATTATTCTAAGTTTTATCTGTAAAAGAACATTCTGTTACAAATGACTGTTTTGGCTGAAGAAACTAGATGCCTCTGCTTTATCCTAAGGGTTCATTTATTCTCCTTTGGTATTTTACAGAGCTGTTGCTGAAGAGCATCTGTAGGTAATTCCTTTCCCTGGAGAAAAAGCCTGAACTGTAAGCCTGAACTCTAGCACCCTGCAAAGTGAGATGTTAGCTGTTTGTTTAACTTGTGCTATAATCCTAGGAGCTCTTCTGAGAAGTGGTCACCTGGGATACATGATTTCCTAGGATATTGGTTTCAGTAAGTGCGTCTGTCTCAGGTTAGGATCTTTATTTCCACCTCCTTGTAGTTTACAGAGGGAGCGAGTGTTATTACTACTTCTCTCAAAGAGTAAAAATAGATCTTTTCTCCCTTCCGTTCAGTAAAAATTTCATTAGTATATTGTTTCCCTGAAAGTATGGACCTGTTTTGCGTGTATAGCTGATGAAGAGGAAACCGAGTTAGAAACGTGACTTTTATGTTTAGCTTTTAGAATGGCAAGGCTGCTTTTATTCAGAAGTTTTCTGGTATGGGTGCAGTTGCTGAGAAAGTTGCTGTATTTGCATTCACCAGCTTTCTGCTGCTGTTTGAGAGTTTAATTTTCTGCTGAAACATTGTAGTTTGTGGTTGTGTGTGGGAACATGAGAGCTGATCCCAGTGGAGATCCTGGATATTGAGACAAGAGACTAGTTGAGGATTGTGTAAAACAAAGAACTCTGCAGAACAGGGACTGGAATACAGCAGTAAAGTAGTTGTGGAGATGCAGTCAGCTTTTTCCAAGACCGTTATTAGAGATTTGTTGCAGAACTCCGGGAAGCCATTCATGCATGGATCCTTTCATCATTAAGAGGAAAGAGCACAATCTTTTTTGGTCAGCTGCAGGTGGATGAGCATGCTTTTGTTACCACAGCCATTTGGGTCTGGACTGGGAAGTCCAAAACAACTGTCTTAACATTCTGAGACTATTTGAGGTCATGTTGCCAGGGATTCACTAATGATCTTCTCCTGCAAGCATTATGTAGTTTTTCATTTTTAGCCAGCTTCTCTTCAGTTCAGTGTGGTTTTAAGTAGGTGCTGAGAAAATGGAGTTAAGCGGTGGTAACCAGCATAAGAGTAATACAACTTGGAATGTCCCACATGAGTTGTTGACACCTCATCTAGCCATTCTGCATCATCTTATAATAGGGGAGTGAAACAGCACTGTGGGCATCTCTGAGATCTATAAATAGAAGAAGAAATAAAACTGATTTAACGGCATGCAGGGAAGAGTAGATTCACAACAGTTTGTGTGTTCACCCATTTATCTCTTGAGTATAGTAATATTCAGTTCATAATGGTACCAAATATGTATGTGTGGGAGGGGTGGAGGGTGGTTAGAAAGCTGGGAATAAAAATGTGTGGTTTTTTTCAGTTGAGTACACTGTCTGCATTTACCTTTGGCTAACGACTTTCTGAGAAATACTAGTTCCAAGTAGAAGTAACTCATTAGCTGACTGAATGGAGGTTTGTAGATGTTTTCTTTTGTGTTTTTTTTTTCCTGTCTTACATTAACTGGTTCTCTTAAAGACCTTGATGCCTTCTTTCTTGTTGAGTGTTAAGTAGTCACAGTTATGGACGACTTCTGTTATTGAGGAATACAACTGTGGTAATCCCTGTTTTCAGGGTGATTACAGTTCCAGTTCTTGGAAAGATATTTGTAATCTATTTTTTGGCTTCTTATAGTTGGCTGCACCATTACAGATATGGGTGAGTATGTAGTGATTGCTATGTTGGGTGATTGCTTTCTTACCTTAGTATGTAGTACCAGTATTACTTCATAACAATAGTTTATAGTCTGACTATGAAAAAGTAAACCAGCATATATTATTTCATAGTTATGACTTGTCTTCTAAACTTCCTTTGGCTATCTAAAGAGGATCCTGTCAGCAAAAAGTCTTAAATGGATTTTCTGGAATTATTGAGAAACCAGATGTTCAAAATCAACCTTTTCAAAACTTGGCAGAAATATTTTCCATAATGTTTTTCATCTCCCTGTCTTCCTGTTTTATCTGGAACCTGTTTAATAAATTTGGTTTTTCATATTTCTGATGTACATTATATGAACATGACTTATGCATTCGAACAAAGCCAGCATACCTAAAATCAGCATGCTAAAATTACAGGAGACAAGCTCCTTTAGCTTATTACCTCATTTAATTTTCCTTAACAGCCTGTGCCCAGGAGGAATGAAGAGCATCTCATTACAGAGTATTTTGCAGTGTAGAATGTAGGGCACTTTTGGAAAATGGGGAAAGGTGGGTTTAAGCTTCTTTCCCTTGGTCCCATAGCTGTCTTTTAACAGGTAAATTTGCTATAGCAACCATTTTTTTAAAAGGAGGACTCTGCCTCTTTTTAGGTGCCAATCCTCCCCTTGGTATTCTGAATCCCAAAAGGATGCAGGGTTTTCTGCGAATCCTGTTGAGATTGAATTTTGCACACCCCTAGCTGCCTAACCAAGTCTACCCCATATGTGGGAAAACCCCACTGGTTTTGACACAAGCCTCTGAGGAGCATTTGTAATAGACATCATTTCACAGGTTACTAGGAGTATTCTAGATTAAGTATTATCTCTGCCTTCCTCATTTTGCTTGATGATTGATCATACTGCTATTGGCAGGTTTTTACTTTGTCTTGGTCAACTCAGTTCAGTTATCAGGACACTGAGACAAGCTTGTCAGAACCAATAATTTTGGCTTTGTCCCTAACCTCTCTACAGTCATTCTTTCCAATGAGTCTTTCGCTTGGAAGTCACCTTCTCTTGTCTGCCTTTAATTTACTTTTTCTGTTTTCTTGAATCCTTTTGTATCTTTACATGCCTATCATCAGTGATTATTGTCTTTTCATGTCAATCCTGTTTTCTTTCCCTTACTACATCCTTCCTTTAGCTATCAAGATCTTGTGTTAGTCTTTAAAACACCAGCATATAAAATAGCCATAAATACGTGGTTCCGTAAAGCCATGTTCTTTTTCTAATTTCATTATTCTGCAGATCTGTAACACTAGTCCTTCTCCTTTCCCTCCTTCTCACCCAGCTAAATCAGGGTGGTGGTGGCTGTTTTACTTGGTGACCTTCTGGCAGACCTGAGTTCTGCTGTTTATTTTCCTCTCTTGAATTCTGTGTTTCTTATGCTTTTTATTTCAGTTCTAGTCCTGCTTTTCCAAGTGCTCCATTACAAGGCATAGGTATTCCCTCTCCTCCAGTACCTTAGTTAGAGTGCAATGGAGAAGAGTGTCTTTCACTTCTTCCCCTTCTGTATGTCCTTACTTACCTTACTGTTGTGGGTTGATGCTGGCTGGAGGCCAGCTGCCCACCAAGCTGGTCTATCACTCCCCGTCTTCAACTGGATAGGGGGAGACAAAAATATGATGAAAGGCTCATGGCTTGAGATAAGGACAGGGAGATCACTCAGCAAATACCATCATGGGCAAAACAGACTTGACTTGGGGAAATGAACTTTGAGTTCATTTCTCATTTCATTGAGATCGAATTAGAGTAGGATAATGAGAAATTAAATCTTAAAACACCTTTCCCCCTCCCCCCACTTCTTCCTGGGCTCAACTTCAATCCTGATTTCTTTACTGTGTTAGTATTTTAAAAATGCATATATGTACATCTCGGGGTGTAGGCGCTTGAGATGATGAACAGTTGTAGATTCAATTCTTAAAATGTTTGTATCAAATCAGGTTTCAGAGCTGTTTAGTATTTGAAGCTTATTTAGAATCCTTAAAAATATTTTGATGTAAAGCAATATTAAATCTGATTGTATAAAGCAGATACAAAATAGGCAAAAAGATTTGTCGGAGCAATCCCAGGCACAGCTACAGGCTGGGCAGAGAAGAGATTCAGAGCAGCCCTGTCCCTGTGGAGAAGGACTTGGCAGTGATGGTTGATGAGAAAATGAACATGAGCCAGCTTCAGTGTACACTTGCAGCCCAGAAAGCCAACTGTATCCTGGGCTGCATCAAAAGGAGCGTGACCAGCAGGTCAAAGGAGGTGATCCTGCCCCTCTACTCTGCTCCTGTGAGACCTCACCTGGAGTATTGTGTGCAGTTCTGGTGTCCTCAACATAAAAAGGACATGGAACTGTTGGACCAAGTCCAGAGGAGGGCCACGAGGATGATCAGGGGAGTGGAACACCTCCTGTATGAAGACAGGCTGAGGAAGTTGGGGCTGTTCAGCCTGGAGAAGAGAAGGCTGCGTGGAGACCTCATAGCAGCCTTCCAGTATCTGAAGGGGGCCTATAGGGATGCGGGGGATGGACTCTTCATTAGGGACTGTAGTGACAGGACAAGGGGTAACGGGTTAAAACTGAAACAGGGGAAGTTTAGATTGGATATAAGGAGAAAATTCTTTCCTGTTAGGGTAGTGAGGCACTGGAATGGGTTGCCCAAGGAGGTTGTGAATGCTCCATCCCTGGCAGTGTTCAACACCAGGTTGAACGAGGCCTTGGGTGATACGGTTTAATGTGAAGTATCCCTGCCCATGGCAGGGGGGTTGGGACTTGATGATCTTAAGGTCCTTTCCAACCCTAACTATTCTATGATTCTATTCGACGATTGTATGATTAGGTTGCATTGTTCAGAATTTGTTTTCTCAATAGCTGCCGTTTATATTTGCTCACTTTCTATGTAAGGGATAACTTTTCTAGTGGGATAATAATGTACTCTCTCCAAGGTCTTTCTAATGCTGACTTTTCAATAATAATGAAAAAAAATCTGATTGATGGCTATGAAGTATGAAATATGGGAGAAAGAGCTGGGTGCAGTTCTGGTTTTATGCTGCTGTATTAGCAAGTATGAAGTTGAAATGTATGCAGAGAGCTCTGTGTCTGCTCAGACTTAGTCAAATATTTATGCATATTTCAGATATGTCCCAAATAACATACTGTAGCATTGTGAACTGCTTGGATCCTTATGAGAATGAGAACAGAAGGTTATACAAGTCAACATCAGAGTATGTTGCTGTATGCTATGCTACTCCATATGCTGTATTAGAGAAGCTTATAAAGTAAGTAGTATAGTAGATGGTATATACTGGCAAGGTCTTCTAGTGGAAATACATCTTACTTTTGTAACGATTTTACTATTTACTATCTACCTGCAGTGTTGTATGCACTGTAATATGTGTTTGTGCTGGTTATCACTAGCCAGATAGATGAAGTCAAAGCATTTCCTGAGAAGCCAAACAAAACTGTCTCCTGCCATCAGCCAGAAGCCTGCCTGTTTTTTTAGCTCCATCTTGACAAGTTACACAATAATGAAAATAACTGAAATAGGACTAGAAAGAGGACTCAGTACTATGTAAGTCCTCAAGGAAATCCTGTTAAAGCCCTTTTTTGGTTCCATACTTAAAAGTAACTTTCAGCTACTTGCGGTGAATTTCGAACATACTCTTTCTGTGGAGAAGCTTGTTTAGCAATCCAAACTCCTATGATTTCAGGGAAGAGCATGTATCTTTGACCCAGCAATGAGTGTACTAGCTGTGATGCAGAGTGTTTTGGACTCTGGAGTGCAGGAAGTAACTGTGATCTAACATCACAATTTTCACTGTGATATACAAAGTAACATTAAGGAACTTCTGCAAGGTACCACACATAACTAACTCAACTGGGATAAAGTTATCCAAAAAGTCCCGTGTGGGCCATTGTGTTTCTTCAAATGCGCTTTCATAGTGTTCAGTTCAGTCTTGATGAAATCCCTGTTTCGATGTGAGGATTGGTGAAACACAAATGAACACCATATAGACTTTTCAAAGGAGAATCCTTGGGAGGCTCTATGACTCACTGCTGGCATGGACCTCATTCAAAATGCTACATCTTATATTAGGCATTTCATGTTATTTAGAAATGCTGGAGGAAGTATCTGGGAGTTTGGCTAATTAGAAATAGCATTGGTAGCAGATGGACAAGAGAAAACACTGCAGAAGAGTTGATTGTGTGAGCCTTACGAGCATGTGGTACACGCTGAGTAAGGACTTCCAACTCTGGCAAAAGGTTTTGCCATTGAGCTGCACAGCTGAGTAAAAACCCGATATCTGGTATGTGATCATGTCTACCTGGCAGTGTTTGGAGAATTTCAGTGTATACACAGAAAATGAAAGTAGGTGACTCTCCTTCATGAGCAGCTGATTTTGAAACACACTGTTTGGCAGTGGTCCCAAGACTCTGATTCAGTCAGTCCCCACCTAATGTACTGAAGGCCACCTTCCTGATAATTAAAAGGAAATAAGCTGCCTGAATTTTATCCAGCCTTGGATTTTTAGGCTGATGTCCTGGGCATTTAATGATTTGCGTTAGGTAGTGGACCACTCAAAAGTTGTAACCCCATAAATCTGGTATATTGGAGGCGAATTTCTTCAATTTTTGGTTTGTATGCAAGGAAATCTCAAGAATATTCATGTCTCTGTGATTGCCAGATTTTTTTTTTCTGAGCATACATACTTTTATTCCAGTTTGGATAGCATTTGTAATGTAAATTCTCTATGTCTCTAAAATAGTAATAACATGGAATTGCAAGTTATCAGGCATTCTGTATATTAATTTGCATAAATATGCATAAATAAAGTTTAAAGTTTCAGTTTAGTGTCCCAGTCAGGCGTAGGGGTTTCACAGATGCCTTCTTTTTGACGGTATCATGGGAAATGAGGATCCCAGTGATCATGCTTTGTTCCAAAGTAGCTTGCATATAAAGTAAACTTAACTCCTTGGGGTTTTGCCCAAATGGTGGATCTCAGCCGTGCAGAGCAAGTCAGTTTTGCCTTATTAGATCACATGTAAAGTCAGATAACTTTTATCTCATCTCATTGTGCACTCAGAGGAGAAAGTTGATCTTCTTTCTCTGGGTTGTTTTTAAGTTCTTATGTTTGCTTACAGCTCCTCAATCTCATTTTCCATGTGGTCCAGTCAAAACTAGATCTAGGAATAATATGGAACTTGATAACTGCAAGCATCAGAGACCATGAGCAGTAATTTCTCATTGCTACCGTCACGGTAGCTTTTGTTTAAATAAAAACTATGAAATCGGGATTGTGGGGTGCAGGGTTTTCTTCTGGTTCCTCCTGCAGGGATAGGAACTGCAGGAAATCTCACACTGCTGTTAAGTTACCTTAGCAATTTTTGTATGCTAAACCAGGGAAATTGCATTCTTGCTGTATGAGGGGATGGGTTCATGAGTAATGGTTGTAGTTAGGGATATCTGTAGGGATGTGTGGCATGCTGGTGTAGCTGCACTGGCTCGAGACAGTCTGTTTTCACACTCCAGCCTGATTTGCTATGCTGCCAAGACTGTAGTCTTGATTTGTCCTGAATGGGATGCTGAGATATTTCCACAGCTCTTTTTCCCTTGTAAAATTCTCTGTAATATGCATTATGAATTGGGGGTTCTGTGTTTTGGAAAGGATACGCACATATTGGTTGGTTTTCCTGCCATGTTTTACATGTAAGAGGTTATTTCATGATGATACATGAATTTTCATTCATTTAATTATTTATAGCTTCTTATTTCCTTATACATTAAGGGAATAGATAGAGCATGACTAACATTTTTTGTGATTTTACAATTACTAAATGTTAATTTTCATTTTAGAATTAATTTGCATCTGAAGTGACTGTATTCCTGATTTTGAATATCAAACATATTTACTTGCTGAAAACTAGAAAAATTACTTTACTTGGAGTGATGAATTAGAAATTGTAAAAGCTTTGCTGACAAAGCAATCCATCCAGTGCTGTATGCAGTTTTCATTGCATGTGTATTTTAATAATGGACTGCCTTTGACAATTCAGATTTTTCCTACAAATACATTGTATTGATGTATTTGGGCTTGGTTTTATACATCTTTTGGATAATTATTTGTGAAACGTAACCTTCAGTTGGAAAAACTGAATAAAAATAGTTTCACTTCACTGAGTTTAGCAACCTATGGAAAAAAATGTACAGTGTTTGCATCACTATTTTTTAATGCCATAATTACACATGGGATGAAACAGATCCCTAAGAATGGTATTGGGACTGCCTTTTGGACAATGATGTGAGTATTGCATTCAGCAGTGACATATAGCAAAATGTGGCAGGCCATTTGAGCTTAATAAAGTCACCATGTACTGTGTATCATTGTGAGTGTGGAATGAGCTGGAGAGGTAGAAAAGTAGAATACTGAACACTGAGTATGCAGCCACCGACAGTGGAATGGTTCAAAATAGTGAATGTCTGCCTTAGACAAAAGAGATGGGGACCACAGACTGTCTCCCTAGAATGTACAAAATGAATGAAGAAAGCGTGCTGTTGCACAAAAAAGCTGTCATCATCATCTGATGATGAATTTCTTTATTTTTCAAGAAACATGAACTAAACGGAGAAGTGGGAGAACCAGTCCTGCAGCTTGTTATAACTAACAGGACTCATCTCAAGAGGGAAGGATTTATCTCAGCCAGTTAGTCACATTTTTAATTAATCTTATGTTAATCTGGACATGTCATACAGGTCAGATGAATCACTTTGTAAATGTTCCAATTTCTCTCCATTGACTGCAATTGGAATCCAGATGACTTCTGTAGGTGTGGTTGTGTACATAAGAGGCATATCATTTAGTTTTAGACGTTTTAGGCTATTGGGATTCTCATGTGCCAAACCCCGATGTTCATGTCATGAAATTCAGTGGACTGCAGTAATGTCAGAAGAATTGTCATATTTCAAGAACAGAAGTAAGATGTTAGCAATTTTTTCCAAGTAACATCTAGGGGTATGCACTTAGGAATTAATATGTTACTAGACTGTGAGACAGGCTACTGAAATAAGCAACGAAGGAAAGGAAATTCCGTATTTGAAACAGCAGAGCCACAGCATTGGTATAATCTTTAAGTTGTGACCCAAATGAAAGATTCATCCTTGATTATGGCAGAAAGATAAGCCAAGGCATAATAAGTACCGAATTGTGACCAGGAGAGTTTCTCATCACAGATGAACATAAGAATGAATAATTTTAAAATTTGGGCAGATGGGCACTAGCCAAGAGAAGCTGCAATTCTTAAATACATTGTCTGTAATCAGTGAAGAAATGCTTAACAAAGGCACCTGCTGAATGAGACTGAAATGACCTTCTAGCAGAGAAGAGTGAAGCTAGAGCAGATACACTAGTTGACACAAACGACCTCAGGAGCGTTCTCTCTCTGGACTGATCCTTCAGACCATTTGAAAGGGACTGGTAAGATGATTCATGATGGGCCTGGACAAGGCTAAATTCAGTTTCTTTTGTGTGGTCTGGAAGACTGTTAAATGTTCAGCCAGGCTCTCTGAGACCTATCAGTTCTGGGATAAGAGTATCGGTGCCATTAAATTCCTGTTTTGTGTGTATATATATATATATTTTCTTATGTAGAGGTTTTATTGGTGGTAAGGACAGGATGTAACTATACCTCAGGTTGAAACAGACTATTCATACACTCAGTCTGTATTGTTATCCAGATTTGTTGCCTCCCATGTACACGTACACGGACTACGGCACAGAGGCTGATACCAGCTGAAACAGAGTAGATAGATGGGTTATGGTGCTTTTTTGGCATGTTACTATTGTTGCTCTTTAAATAAAATCCCCATAGGTTTATTTCAAACAAGACTGAAGTAATGATAGTACCCTAAAACAGTAATTCGGAACATTTTGTTTATGTAGATGTAAAATGTTATAGTTGTTCAACAGATTGCAGACTTCCTTTTGTGGGCATATGTGGGACCAAATCCAGTTCCTAGTAAGCTTGATAGGAATCTTTTAGTCAGCTCCAGAGGGACTTGTATCAAGTTTCTTTAAGTTTTTGAAAATGCTAAGTTTTTTAAAGTTGACCTTTTACTGAGTACTGGGTGCTTGATATGGTGAGGACCAAGATTTTCTCCGGGACTCTGCATCATATGTGCAATGGCCCACTTTGCCATGAAATTGTCTTACTTGGATAGGTAATGAGGAGGTTAATCGGTCTACCTGTTCACTACTTTAGAAGTTGTTTGTATAATAATACAGGAAATATGGGGCATAAACAAGAGGACCTGAAATCTTAATCAGTGAGCAACGGTGTGGTTGAACTAGCATAGCAAAGACGCAGGGGGAGGATAGGGAGGAGGAAGAGACTGTTGCTACTGTGTATTGGGTTCAGACACTTCTGCTGTGATCCAGATGTAGAGGGAGTTTATTATACTGATGCTTTATGAGTAATATTAAAAGGGGAAAAGCTTATGAGCTCCATCACTATGCAGGCATTGCACGAACAGACCAGGTCAGTGGGGATATTTATGGGCAGAATACAGGGGATGGGGATGATGGGAGGTTTTAATTAATCAGTTATCTCTTGGAAACCAAAAAATGAGAACACCAACTGCCCAATGTGTTCTGCTATGTACTTAACCAAATTTTGAGGCAGTGGCAAAAGCAATTGAAGGGGAAGCTATTCTATTTAATACCAACTCTAAGGAAGAAACTGTTCAAGAATAGGTAAAGGAAAGGCGATTGAGTGAGAATTACTCTGGCATGACAGAGCTTACAGATTTCAGGAAGGGGAAGAAGTTGAGTAAAAGAATCAGAAAAACAAAATGGAGATATGAGAGGATTGTGGGCATAATCCCTTTGGAAAGGAATCTGGAGAAAAGAACTTAAAGGAATTGGTTGTTCCTCAAAAAATATAAAGATAAAAAAATGCAAATTGCAAATTGAGACAGCACACAAGGACAAAAAGCATAGTAAACCAAATCTGGATAAAATATAAGCACCTCTTTTATATCAAGCAGAAGAAGGAACAATGTAGAAAATTTGTTTGGATTACTCAGAACAAGGGCAAAAGAATAGCAAAAGATGTAGAGAAAAAAGAAATAATCAAGGCCAAATATGTGAACAAGAAAAGACTGTGTACAAAAAAATCCCCAAACCATGAGGAGTAACAGAAATTATTCTGGAGGTATATTTCTGGTAAGAGCACGTTCCAGGAAAGTGATGCTCTACTGCTTAACAGAAGCACATCAGTCTTTACTAGTGGTATTAAGTGTATATGGAAAACTTGGTCTAAAACAGAGAAAGGACAAATCAGGGAGTACTTAATGTGTTCAGTGTTTCGAGGTTAGCTGTGCCTGAGACATACTATACTTGGAAACTGGAAGAATTGGCTAAATCAGTCTCAGCCCCATTAGCAATTACCATTGAGAATTTGAAGAAGTAAAATGAGAGAGAGTAGAAAAAAAGCACCCTGGAAAAATAGAAAACCTGATCCTTAAAAGGGCAGGGAAGCGGCAGAGGGAAGAGGCCTATCACCGATTTACAGATCATTTTTGTTCTTAAAGAAATTACAGACAAATATTCAAACATTTTTTAAGTACTTGGAGGAAAGCAGCAAACAGCAATCAGCACAGGTTTGTTGGAACTATCTAATACCCTGTAACAAGAGATTAAAATTCAGGGATGAAAGAAAAGGAGCAATTGTCCTACATTTTCACTTTAGGAAACTTCCAAATGCTGTCTTACAAGACTGTCCTATTAACAATCTAGGGAAGATCAAGCAGTGTCTTAATGTAAGTTGTTTGGGATATAGCTACAAAACTGGTTGGATAAGGTAACCCTGAAGCAGCTATTGCAGTCTCACTGTCATCTGTGTGTTTGTTTCACAAAAATTTATTTTAGACACTGTTCTGGTTTTTCAGTAGTAATTGGATTATGTATTAGAGAGTATGCTTATTGAATTTGCCATTGTCACAAAGCTGAGAATGGATTGGAAGGATGCCAGAGGACAGGATTAGATTTGAAAATTATCTTAACACATTTGAGAAATGGCTTGGGGAATAAGGTAATATTTCATAGGTGTAAGTGCATGGTTCTACATGCAGAATAGCCATATACAGGACACAAGACAGCTGGTTAAGCAGTGGGTTTTGAGAACAATATGTAAGTCATGAATATTACATGGATAAACATGATCAAGCTCTTGTGAAGAAGGTCTGGATGCATGAAAAAGACATAAAGCCCCCAAAATGTATGAAGTAATTAATCTGTTGTACTCGGTACTATGCTCAGCTCAAGTACCGGGTCAAGTTTTGAGCATTCCACTTCAATAAAGATAATTGGAGGGAGTTCAGTGAATGGCAATGAGGGTAGGCAGAGGGCTGAAAAACATGACTTGTAAAGAAAAAAAAAAAAGAAGAACCAGAATTAGTTACTCTAGAAAGTAAAAGACAGGTAGGGAAGAAAAGTTTTTGAGTCTGCAAAAAAAACAAACCCAAACCAGCCAACCAAACAGAAAAAGCCAAAACCTCATAATGCAAAACCACCTTGAGCTGAACACAGATGAAGGGAATGATCTGATCCTGCATCCAGTATGAGCAGCTTAAATTCTAACAAGAAATTATTAGTTTAGATATCAGAAAAGAAAAATCTGATAGAATGGTAAGATCACTTGGAACAGGTTAGGTGACAAATCTGTAAGTACGTTAGAGGTCTTTTAAAGCACTGAAAACATGGTCAAAAATGATCTACGAATACACAAAGTTACAAGTAGCTTTGTTTCACCAGCAGTTGACCTGCTATGGAACCTGTCAGCAGTATCTTCTGTTATTCTTTACTGTGTTACATTACTGCATATTGCTGCTGTGCCACACAATGCATTTTCTGTTCTGTAAATCATGTGCAATATTATTGTATTTTAAATTAATTTTATACATTTTTATTGCTATTATTTCAGTGTGTGCGGAAGCTTACAATCCTGATGAGGAAGATGATGATGCAGAATCAAGGGTATTTAATGCTTTGAGTCAAATACTTATTTTTTTATCAGTTCTTGGGCATTAAATTTAGGCAGAAAAATGTAACCAGCCTTACCATTCCTTTCCAGAAGCATTTTTTATAATATACTTTAATAATCTCTTGGGGTTTTGAAGGAACATGTAAAAATCCTTTGTAATAGTCACCCGTGTAGGATGTGTTGTAAGTACTATTCTAAATCAGCACACCTTTGATATGTGGTCTGTTAATGAAACATTTTTGTGCAGTTGTTTGGCCAGAGAGCACCTGCTCCTAAAAGTACTTATTTGGTGTCCTTATAATCTTGCAATAATTTCTTCATTATTCTACTATTTTTCATATGGCAGGAAAAAAAAAGGTAAATTATACAATTGCTAAGATTTTCAGATGTACAATGCAATAACTACCTATATTTATTTCTTTTACTTATGTCACCCTTTTAAAGGCATTTACATAACTTTTAATATGAAATAGCATAAGTATGACTTTCAAGACAAGTCTAAATGTTTATATTCTACCTTGTTTCTGGCATGTAAGACTGCCAAAAAGAATATCCTGTAGTATCACAGCTTTGAAACCTAGCGTATCTTTTTAAGCATGAGTTCAACTTGACTGAAATTCACATTAACCAGACACTGTTAATTTAATAGATCTCTGTCTCGTTTGGATAGTGCTGATTCTGTTGTTTACTCACTGAAACTTCTGAGATAAATTTAACACGGTTCCTATTTCACAAAGTAGTCTTTGGGAGGTAGTCATGGAAATGGCTAAATGTAACAGTGGTGCTTTTTATAAAACATGCACGCTCCAAATATAATTAGAGAGTAGTAGAGTAATGTTTATGCAGCAAAAGTTGGCATTAAGGTATCCAGAATGTCTTGCAGAAATGAACTGGATTCTACAAATGTAAAGATCTTATTAGCTTAAATACAGCAGTGCTTCATTTGCTAATGCTATGGTGATATAATATTATCGTTGAGTGTTTTATTTAACTATTAAAGGTTATAAAATGAAAGTGCTATGAAGCAGGGCCGAAGTATTGGGTAAAATGCCTAGTTAGCTGAATTAGCTCAGTCCTTCAGCTAGTGTTGATGTATGATAACCACATTAAAGGTTTTTCTATTATATCCCTCAGATTATTCACCCTAAAACAGATGATCAACGAAACAGACTGCAGGAGGCATGCAAGGACATTCTTCTTTTCAAGAACCTAGATCCGGTAAGAAATTCTTTGTAATGAACCCATTTGCCAGTGCTGCTAAGAATTAATTCCCTTGAACTTTTGAATAGAAGTTTACAGATTTGACTTTTCGAAGCCCTTAAGTATGCTTTCTTGACCATTTCATAAACTCCAAAATTGCTATTTTTATAACTGATGTTAAAAATATGACTTTCATTCACCACCATGAATGATAGTCTTGAAGCACGTTAATATGAATGTATACATTAATTTGATTGTAAAGTATTTTCTTACTTTAAATATTGTTGCTGTACATTGAATATAAACTCATCAGTTAACTGCAATGTTTAAGATGTTTCTACTGGTTACTTTTCATCCTCCAAAAGTGTGCTGAGTGCTCCATCAAAACCTAAAATTATCCCCAAAGCCTACAGTTTATTGATAGATGTAATTGAACAACCAAGTTATGAAATAGAGGGAAAGAGAAAGGCAGTAGTGAGGTGTTTACATTATTATTTTACTTGATACAGATACTGTAAAACCACTACAGATATTTTTTTTTCTGCACAGATAATTTCCTTCTATTGCCTATAAAACAATTATGGGCTTTTAAGAAAGCCGAAATGCAGTGAATGAGTGATCTGGATCAGACAAAGGTGATAATGCTACTAAAGAAGCACAGGGCTGTTTAAGGAAAAAGGCAAGTGTGTCAATCAAAATCTGCATACCGAGGTTGGAATGACTCAGAGCACAGCAAATGCTTTCCCAAGAGAATTGATTCAGTGCTGTCAGGGGCGGGAGCATGGGGGAAAGGGAAATAATTATGCGGAATTTTAAGCATGAGAACAAAAAGGTTAAATGTGATTCAAGAGGGAGCTAATGGAATGACCAGCCTGGAGCTCTGCTTGGAAGTCAGGTGCCGTTACAGAGAAGGCATGTTAATTCATGCTGCAGGGTTTCCAGCTCCTGCTTTTGTCTGCACAAAGGCTGAGTCCTAGCCCTGCTTACCTGTTCCCAGAGAGGCCCTGAGGAGTAGTGACCCAGACACCCCCAGCTTTGCAGAACCCTGCCATTAGAACTATAGGAGGGCATCAAAAGTCTTAATGTAGGTGCTAATATGTGTTCACCTTGGGACACTAGGGATCCTGACAGATGATTTCCTCCCTCATGCTGTCTGTTTAATGAGTAGCTAATTAGCTGCTTTATTATACTTATTCAAGCTAAAATCACCCAAAAATTTGGCTCTTCCATTCCCTGATTATTTTTCTACATAATTTCAGGGATACAAAATGGTTTATGGGCATCTGCTCTGGATATGAAATTGCTTTTTTGTGTATTTTCCTTTTTTGTCGCTGTGTCCTGTCTTCCTCTTTTCTGTACCATTGTTACATTAGCCTGCCAATGGCATTTTGGCAGACCCCTCTTGGTGAGCCTCTGAGCATTTCTCTCCTATGAACCCTGTGACCCAATGGATCTAAATGCTGTGTGTTTCTAGAGTGTGCCATGATGTTAATTTTGAGGTACTGCTTTCCCGATTTTTGCTTTACATGGTTTCTTGGTAATATCTTCTTACAGTATCAGTCCTCTGGATGTGATCTGCTTTTGCTTCCACTGAGAACTCAATCTCTCAATAGTCATCAGCCCCTTGGTCTGCAGGAAAGGGATCTGTTTGCTTTGTAATCTTGTGTAGGCATAGAGCATTAAACTGTTCCAGAGTGGTTCAAACTTAAACAGGGGAAGGTTAGGTTAGATATAAGGAAGAAGTTCTTTACTGTTAGGGTGGTGAGGCACTGGAATGGGTTGCCCAAGGAAGGTGTGAATGCTCCATCCCTGGCCAGTGTTAAAGGCCAGGTTGGATGGAATCGTGGGTGACATGGTTAGGTGTGAGGCGTCCCTGCCCATGGCAGGGGGATTGGAACTAGATGATCTTAAGGTCCTTTCCAACCCTAACTATTCTATGGTTCTATGATTCTGTAACTCTTCCAAGTAATACTAAGGGTTTACTTTCCATGTTAGTGGATGTCTTCTCAGGACTGTGCTGCTGTCTCAATACCGTATACGCTTAATGTTTTGAACTTCTTTTTTTAATTTTGCTTCTCAATCAGTTACTTGTAATTGCTAACATTTCCCATGGTTTGTTACAGGTGTTCAGCAGACTTCTTAGCTCAGTCCTCCCTTTGTGTAGCTCTTCAATCCAATGCCTTGAAGTCTGCTCCTAGTTTTTTGTTATAATAGTGTTGCTCATAAAATGCATTGGAAAGGTCCTGAGCTCTGGAGATAGCAAGGATATTAAAAGGTAGCCTTCTTCAGTCTGGCTTGCTCCTCTGTGGAACAAAGATCTCTAGTTCCCCAGGGGACTTCTCCCATTCCTCCTTCTTGTTCTACTGCTAGGCAGTGACTTGAGCTCTACCAGTGTAGTTGCAGTAATTTAAATGTTCCTGTCCCAGCTCTCTTTCTCACCTCTGCCTCTCCACCCTGTAGCACAAGCACACATGGTATCAGCTGCTGCAGTTTCCTCTCTGATGTATTAGCAAAGAAAGTCCATGATCTTGGAGAGAGATAGTGTCTTCAGCTGCTAAAAGTCTCTGGAACAAAAGTCAAGCTGTGTATTGATAGCATCTCTCACTTCCACTTTTATTTCCCTTCCATTTATCTTCAGCCTCTTTCTGCTGTAGTTCTGTGTATAAAAAACATTATTTGAGAAGTCAGTGAGTTGAAGGGGAAGAGACAATGTCAAGTGCTTAATAGCTTTTCCATGATGGCCTTTTAGCAAATGCTATTCCTAGATAGGACACTACTCTCAAATACAGTATAACAACATGTCTTAAGGCATGATCAGACTTGCCTTCGGTATGTGATGTTAAATGGAGGCCACGTTTTCTTAAAAATTTATCCCACCCTAACACACTGTGGTTTAATTTGAATGGAAGGATAAGATAAGGTTATCATTAAACCAGGAGCAGGACTGATACAGTGTGCCAAACTGCTTGCCGTACATGCATGCACAAAGCACGATACGGTTTTCATTCTGCAGATGCTGGAGGTTACTGGCAATGGAATCAGAAGCTGTATGTCCTCTTTCCCCTCCGATTTCCCTTTGTATAAGCCGGCAAGGATAAAACAAGATGATAATCAGATGCCTTGGGCTGTTACTGAGGATAAGCCCCAAGTCTCTGTTACTGGAATTTGTCTTTGTTCAGCCTAACAACTGTTTCATCACTGAGAGGAGCAGCAGCAGCAGCATCTCACCTAGTGGCCAACACAGCCTTCTACTCTTCCTTTTTACAATGCAGTTTAGAGAAGTTATGCTGTTGGTTTTGTCTTTTAAGAAGAAACTTATGCAGGGACTAATTAACAACAGGCTATTTGGTTTGGCTGTTATGGCCAGCAGTTTAAAAAAAACTGATGAACCTATTATGAGAATAACAGGGTGGCTCAAGGGACTGGTAGCATCAAAGCTGTGTCACACCCCTGCAGTTAAAGTTTTCATCCTTATTTCTCGCAAAAAATCAGAGGCAGTGTTAGATAATCTGTTCTCTTTCAGGGAAATGTTACTTTGGAGACCATTGCCCTGCTAATGCTTTACAGAATGTTTCAGATAGGTCTTGAACCTCTTCTAAAAGATAATAAATTATACATGTTCTTCACAAATATACAAGAACAATTTCTGGGCATATTGCCACTCATGCACCTGGAGAATTATTATAAGAGTAAACAAATATTGATTAATCAGTTCTAGTTGATTAACTGGAAGATGAAAGAAAGCATAATGCAAATATATTTTATGAATAGTGGACTCATACTCAGGGCCAAAGCATCCCTTGAAAAGTGCTACAACAGAAGATTCTAATAATGCCCTTACGTTCTTAAAATTATTGGTAAAGAATTAGGACTACAGATGCTGGAGCAATTAATGGGAATACATAGATAGGTAGATCTATCTATATATGAGTGAGCCTAGAATGCCTGACCAGTTAATGCACTACCCTCTTCAGTGGCACAAAGCTCTTTGCAAACTAATGGGTTCCCAAAAAAATAGATCTGCACTTAATCATCTATTTTTCTGTAAAGTAAAATTAATACTTACATCAGGTCTATGAAATGGGGATTCTCTCCACCTTGTCTATTGCATCAGATTGTGGCCAGCGGGACTAAGGAAATGGTCATCCTCCTGTACTCGTCACTGCTGAGGCCGACCTTGAATACTGTGTTCAGTTTTGGGCCCCTCTTACAAGAGAGATATTGACATGCTGGAGCAGGTCCAAAGAAGAGCAACAAGAATGGCAAAGGGCCTAGAGCAAAAGTCTTATGAGGAGTGGCTGAGGGAACTGGGGTTGTTTAGCCTGGAGAAGAGAAGGCTTGGGGGACCTTATCTAGAACTGCCAGAAAGGAGGATGGAGAGAGAAGGTGGCTGATCTCTTCTC
This sequence comes from Pezoporus wallicus, assembly GCF_028554395.1. Classification (NCBI taxonomy): domain Eukaryota; kingdom Metazoa; phylum Chordata; class Aves; order Psittaciformes; family Psittacidae; genus Pezoporus; species Pezoporus wallicus. The sequence continues at coordinate 1,856,705 of NW_026640165.1, forward strand.
CCAAGTAACAAGTGATAGGACAAGAAGAAACAGCCTCAAGTTGTACCACAGGAGGTTCAGATTAGATATGAGTTAAAAATTCTTCATGGAAAGTGTTGTCAAGCATTGGAAGAGGATGCCCAGGGAAGTGGTTGAGTTGCTATCCCTGGAGGCATTTAAAAGACATGTACATGTGGCGCCTAGGGATGTGGTTTAGTGGTGGACTTGGCAATGCTAGGTTAATGGTTGAACTCAGTGATCTTAAGGGTCTTTTCTGACCCGAATGATTCAATGATTCTATAATCAGTTACTGAAGATGTTCTGCAAAAGGACTGCCCAGTGTATGGTGCCTTCGTGGCACCATATGATGAATATGTACCATATACCGTATGGCTGAAGAATTTTGGAAACTATTTGCAACTCTGAATTATTTCTACTCTTTTTATAGCCAACAGCCAGAAAGAATCAGCCAACTTGCTCAGAGGACTAGTTACAAAATACAAAAAGTGCTACTGAGTCTGACTGATGGGCATGTGCATGATAGTGGAGAGGCAGAATACTAACTTAACATTGAGCTGTGTGAAGTTAGGTTAAGGTATATTCTCAAGGAAAATATTATTACTTGAAAATATTGATTATACATTGAAATACAAATAAGACTATATGATAGTGAAGAATTAAATGCCTTTTGATTAGTTTACAAGTGGATATTACACAGTGGAGCTAAACATTCTGAATTGGATCAATGGTGCTGCTGACACTCATTTTGGAGTTGAAAAAAAATGCGAAGGCCTGTAGACTTGAGTTCTGTAATTGACTCTTCCTCTCCAAGGTCCTGACTTGTTGATTAAGAATTTCCTTTTCTTCCTGTGGCTTCCCTACCTATCTTTTGCTAACTATTTCTGTCAAGCCTTTTTTTTCTTTCCCTACTTCCTACTCTACTATTCTGTCTGCTTCATTACCTTCTTAATATCATAATGAGCATTAATTAATAAAGTGGTTTATGAACTCAGGGGCAATAGAAGAACTGTGGATTCACAGACTAAAGAATACCTATCTTTGTGACTAAGAATACCTACCTGCTAACTGGTTTGTTTTTACTAGTTATCAGTCGTAGTCACATGCCCTTCATATTAAATGTTTCCTTATTCCTCAGTATTTTGAAGACTTTAATTACAGGAAAAATGTCATTTGATTGACCAGAAATACATATTTTGTTTGTCGGTGAATTAATAAGGATATCCAAAGGCAGAGCTTGACTGACTGCAGTAGATTTATTTTGACATTTTTCATTCTTGTCACCTTTATGCAGTTCAGTAATTGGTTAACAGCAAACTAGATCAGAGGTCGTTCTCTGTCCCTGAGGCCATGCACTGCAGTATGACATACATACATAAATAAAACTAAACTGTCTTGCACTCTCCTCTCCTCCTAAGCCCACCAAACCAAGCAATTAACCAGGGTGGTTTTACCTTTTGTGGGAAGAAGCTCTGGCTTAAGCATTCCTCCAAACCATGACCAGGGCTTGTCAGGAGGAGTGACAGTTGGCACAAACCAAAGCTCTACCACCTGTGCTAATAACTGCACCAATAGCAAACCAGCCCAGACTGTATCATGTCAGTGCTTGAAACCATCCCCTGGTCCTGTTCAGTTTATACTTCTAGTTGTAGTCTCTGATTCTGACTGACCTGAGTAGGCAAAAGAACTGTACTAGCAGAGTTCATTTAAGTTGGTATAAAACTAGGGTAGATATCATCTCAGACTAAGTAAGAGGAAAGAAAACCGCATCATCCCTGCTTTAGGTGATACAAAAGGGTATATCATGCTGGCTGATACTGATAAGGGAGCTAATCCTCCTTTGCACCCTGGCTTCCCAGCAGTTACATTCACACTTGAAAGCAAGGCTGATTAAGACAGTAATAATGGCTGTAACTATGTCATTTTTATTCGTCTAGCAAATTATTTTGTAAAATCACGCTCTATCATTAAAGTCTGGTAGAAAGACTTTTTGAGAGAAATGCAGTGACTACACTTCAAATAAAGGAAATTTATTTATTAAAAAAAATCTTGATAGATGGATTTGGTTTGTATTATGAATGTGTCTTTCAGAAAATAAGATTGCCCATTCAGCCTCCTCTCTTTTCTCTATCACAAAGGATGGTGATCAAAGCATGCTTTCATGACAACAGCCAAAGGTTTCTTTTTCTAAAAAATGTTCTTTTTTTGAATTATTTACATGCTTTTCAGTTTAGAATTAATAAATAAAATAATCATTGAGTATATTAATCAATGTATGTAAATAAACATTATGTAAAGAATAAAATTTCAAATAATTTAAACTTCAGTTTTGGTTCTTGATGTTTGTAAAGTGCATTATCCTTAAGAAAAATAAATGCTTTATTGTATTTGAAAAAAAATGCTTAAAGATCATGAACGTTTAGCAGAAACCATAAAGATTGCACAACATACATGTTTAATACTTCGGATCTATGAATTTTATTTCTGTGAAAAAGTTTATCATATTTTAAAGTACCTTCCTTTAGAATATTGGTTATCAGATTACTATGGCATTACACATGGCAGATTTACAAACACTTGATATAAAAAAAACTTCCTGTTTTATTTTATATGTATTTTTTCAAGCTAGAACTGCTTTAAGGAAGAATAGCTTTCAGATTGCACCATTTTACAAAATACCAGAATTAATTCTGTGTATGATAACAAATCTTCTTTCTAATTCTAAAATTGTCCATCTTTATCCTTTCAAAGTAACTATGAAGGGTGTCAGTAAATTGAGTCTCAGTATGGCAGAGAATCAAGAGGATTCATGTAGAGCAAGCTGGGCAAACAATTTTGTAATTCTCATGGTAAAAGCGAAAAACACATGCCTGGTTTGGTTATTACAGTCTGCTCTATCTTAATTTCTTGTAGAAAGCTTTGGAAAAGGGACTGATTGTCCTTACATCAGCTGCAATTTACTTAGAAAGTTAAAATACATGTTACTTCAGCAGACAATAGACAGCTCTCAAATGTATTAAATACCTTCAAGTGTTAAAAAGATTTTTTTAAAGGGAATTGCTTTGTGAATTCTACTCTTTTGTCTGAAAAAGTCATAGATTTACCTATCAGAAAAGTTGTGGTTTGGTGAGCTTCATTTGTAATTAAGTGGTTGAAAATGTTTTAACCTGAAATTTGAGATAAAACATACTAAATAGTAATTACAACTGTATGTATTATTCCTTCAATACAGCAAATAGCCATCTTGTTAGTCTAATCTTTTTTCCAAGATGTCTTGGGAGTATTTTAATTTCCAAGGATTGGGGACCATATAATACTTTAATTTTTTGCTTTGCTTGCATTTAGAAGAGAACATTCTCTGCTGAAGTATGGAGTGTTCTGCATGTTATTACTTGTCAAATGGCAGCCAAGGGCTGTTGGTCGAGGAGCCACTTTGACAGTTCAGATGTAAAGCAAGGAGAAGGAAATGTGCTGTTTCAAATGCTTTAGACAACTAACTCTCATTTGGTCCATTTTGCAGATTCTGTATGAGTTCCTTTTACTTTCCATAGGGACAGAGAAGGAATATTACCTATTAATTTAAGCATGAAAGATTTTAAAAGGCAATTCCTGTACCTACTTTTCAGTCTCTCCCAATGACACATGCAGAGTTTTCTCTGAAATAGACTATAACCCATTCATTGGTAGAAAAATGATTCTTCTTTTTGCGAATACACAAGCTTTCTATACTAAAAAAAGGTACTAAATAGAGGCATAGTTAAATGATTTTGTGCTGGCCTGGGTAGGCTGTGTGATGTCTTACTGTATTTTACCATGATGGATGCTGACATTCTGTTGTTCTTTGTGCCCACACACAACAAACTCTGTGAAGCAAAATTGTGTTTAGCTTCCATTTTAAAAAAAGGCTTGGATAACATGGTACTGCTGATATTCTGAAAAGCTTTGAGTAATTGAAGAAATTCAACAGGATAAGGGTGGAATTAATTGAGCCTAAGTTTATCTCTCTAAAAATTAAGCGTCTAACTGTGAGTTACAGTATATTTCTCTTATCATCAGAGGAAAGAAAGTGGGATCTCTAGAGAATGGTTCTGAGCTATCTAGTATGGTTATCTCTGTCCAAGGGCTGCAGAAGAACTCTAGAAAAGTCAAATGTCATCCATCTTTCAGTGGCTGGAAATGCTAGAACTGGGCCTTTGTAAGATAGGTATCTAAATCATAGGCTTTTCTTTACAATGTCTTTCACTAGAACTTGCTTGTTCCTATATGATACATACTTATAAAAAACTCTAAAAAGTAGAGGATAGTTTTGTGTTTATTGTCAGAATTTTAGGCATATTGCTGGATAAACTGAATATAAAATTTAAGTTATCAAGTTACACTTTTAGGATTCATATAATCCTAATAATAGTTTGTATAATCTGCAATGAGCTGTATTTGAGTTCTTTTAAATGTGAATAGTTAAGTTTTAGCAGATTTACACCAAACAAGACAAATTATGTGATTTTTGTTATTAGACAGTCATAACTCAGATGATGACATTTTGTTGGTCCGTTAACATTTCTCTCTAAGCATTTGTATTCCATTCAAGTTAACAAAGTAATTTAGAGACCTGTCTATAAAATCTTACTTCCTTAGTCCAGCATTTACTTACTCAGCCAAAGCACTGCAGACCTTTAAGGTTACATCTATCGCACCATTGTGCAGCCATTGTGTAATTTAGATTTTCAAAATATTTTTCAATCATTTTAAAAGTCTAAATCCCGTACAATAATTCTAAAGACAAGAACAGGTGTGTTGCATGCAATACGAGATACAGTTCTTTCTTTTAACTGTGTATGTTACAGAATTCTGAAGGGTGAAACTCTGTCTTTGGATGCTCCTGAGCTAATTATATTGCAGGCAAGACCTATGTTATCATTGGCAGGGACAAGAAGGGAAGCTGGGCCCTGGAAGAGGAAAAAGCTAACACTGAATACTAAATAAAACTGTCTTTCCGATTGATCCACGCATTTCTGTGGCATGATTGTTTTCTATGTGTGAATACTTTCTACCTGCATATTGGGAGGCTGGTCAGTTAGTCAATTTGAAGAGTAAAATTTTAAAAGCAGATGATAATTTCTTGTCTTTGCCTGTGTTCTTTTAAATAGGAACAGATGTCTCAAGTGTTAGATGCGATGTTTGAAAAGCTGGTTGAAGGAGGGGAACATGTCATTGATCAAGGGGATGATGGTGACAACTTCTACGTCATCGATAGGTGAATTGCTGTTTCTCATTATAGCACAAAGTATTATGCAAAAGTCCACTGAGAAAAATCTGTTTCTCTATGTAGTTGTATTTAACTCTTACATATGTTTACATGGGAGAAAAAAGAAAAGAACATGCGTGAGCCAGTGCAGCTCTCTGAGCTACAGAGAGCAGTGTTTGAACAGAATTTTCATATGGAAATATGTCCCTAACCTCTTTATGTGTTGCTCGATCCCAAAGGCTGGTTTTGGTTTGATTTACATGGAAAGAAATCTAATGCAAACCACAATGGTAAAAGTTTTACAGCTCAATATTTGAAATCTTACTGCATTTCAATACTATGTGCAAACTTTATTGCTTACATGAATGTTATTAGTCCTTGAGTAGCTAAGTCATTATGCTTCATTTGGAAATCTGTATCGCAAAAAGCAGGTAACTAAGTAAAATCTTATTGATCACAAAGCTGTTGATAATTGCTGAATCCAGTGAGTTAGGAAGAGTGTTTACCTTGGAATCCTTCACTAGTCTGTTGGCACAGGCTCAACCACGCTGTCCCAAAACACTTTTTCTTATTTCTACCTTTACTTTTAGGCTAACACAGTGATTTCTCAGATAGTTTGAAAGAAGTATTATGCTAAAACTCTAAAGAAACACAAAAGTTTTTGGTCAGTGTAGATCAGAATAGCTAGCTGGCCAAAAGAGGTGATTATTCTGCTGTATTTAGCATTGGTGCAGCTTCACTTTGAGTAGTCTGTGCAGTTCTGAGTCTCACAGTTTGAGAAGGATGTTAAGTTATTTATATGTGCCCGAAGGAGAGCAACAAAGCTGGTGAAAGGGCTGGAAGGCATGTCCTGTGAGGAGCAGCTGAGGACTTTGTGTTTCTTTAGTTTAGAGAAAAGAAAGCTGATGGGTGACCTCAATGCCCTTTACAGCTTCCTGAGGAGGGGAGGTGGAGAGGGGGGTGTTGAGCTCTTCTTCCTGGTATCCAGTGATAGGATGCATGGGAATGGTTCAGAGCTGCACAAGGGGAGGTTCAGTCTGGACATTGGAAAAATTTCTATACCAAAAGTGTAGCCAAACACTGGAACAGGTTTCCTTGACAGGTGGTCAATGCCCTAAGCCTGTCAGTGTTTGAGAGGCATTTGGACAGTGCCATTAGTAACATGCTTTAACTTTTGTTCAACCCTGAAGAGGTCGAACTTTTGGAGTAGATGATCATCACAGATCCCTTCCCACTGAAATAGTCAGAAGATCACAGAAGTGTGGAAGGATTCTTTGCTTAAGAGTCAGTGTTTTTCAGCTTCATGAGGTTACAGTTCGTCATCTCTTATCCAAAAAGCTGCAGGGACTTCACAGTATTCTCTCAGCCTCGCAGTTTTTAGGTGCAGTGAATCACCTCTAAGTCCCTTACCAATAAGATCATTGTACAGATTTTTGTGCTGCATTCGTATGATTTATCAACACATACCATACAAACACTCAGCGCTGAACAAAATGATGACTCAGCATTAATGGGGATGGCTATGTCGTGTTTTACAAGGTACCAGATTTTAATGCATTCCCAAAGCAAAAAAAAAAAAGGTTCCTAATTTAATGATGGGAAGAAATAATCCAAAATATATTGGATAAATACATGCCTTTATTTCATAATCTTAAATAGCGTTCATATCCATTCCTTCTGTTTCCTGCACGTCCTCTATTTATTACATTATAAATTACTACTGCAGAATATTTTAAATGTCAAATAACTTGTATTATTATTTCAGTGACCATACCATAGCAATTTTTTGCAAAAACTTGTTACATTTGTATTTAGTGTGTTTAAAATTAAAAAAGAGATACTAAATTAGATATTTTTTAATAAGTTCCAATGATTGATAGATCACTGTACATTCAGTCTATCTTTAATCTGATTTAATGTAAAAACTAATAATCCTATCCTTCCCTTTAAAAAGGAACTACTTTTCTTATTTATGGAAGTGATTGATACATCTCTGCAAGGTGTTTAATAAGTGAATGTATATTTCAAACACTTTATCTTTGGAATTTATGGTAAAAAAAAAAAAACATAGCGAGAGGCTGCTTAGGAAAGACCAGACTGGATTCTACTCACTGTATTTGCATATTTTATTGACAGAGGTACATATGATATTTATGTAAAATGCGATGGTGTTGGGAGATGCATTGGAACCTATGATAACCGAGGAAGTTTTGGTGAGTTGGCCTTAATGTACAATACACCCAGAGCAGCTACAATTATAGCTACCTCTCCTGGTGCCATCTGGGGCTTGGTAAGTGAAATACTTGTTGTAAGATACTAGTTGTTTAAAATGTTCTATATAAATTGCACTGGTCTACTGTATCAGCATTAAAAAGAAATATAATTTTTGAAAGTTTAATTTTAAAGATTCTGAGAATTCCCAACACAATGCTGTCTTTTTTTCCAGAATCTGCAGAAGCAAACCTGAAGCTTAAGAAAACAGAGTGTTTTTAAGAAAAAAGACCATTTTGTGTTATTCTATTTTAATGATCATTTCCCAAATTGCAGACCACTTGACAAGTGCTTAGGCAAATATATGTTTTTCCACATCTTGATAGGAAATGCCTTTGGTTCCAGAGTACAATTCAAATACAAGGTTATTTTTCAGTGTTATATTATCTGGATCTTTGACAACAGTAACAGAATTTACCAAAAGAGTGAAATTAGGACAGCCACCTTCTTCAAGATGAACATATCAATGTAATGACTGATCCCAAGATAACATTTTCCTCTTGAAACAAAGCACGTGGTTTTTCACCACTTTAATCCACATGAATTTTGGGATCATGGCAGGGTTTAGGACACTGTAAGAATGGCTTTAAACTGTGTTGGGTTCTATTGGCCAGCGAGTCCCACCTGTAGCAGTGAAGGTTTGCAAACCATTTCAACTCTGTCTCTGACACAGTCTTATGAAATTAAGAGAAGAAAACAGCATACATGTAGTTTTTCCATCTGCTTCACTGGGATTGCCAAACAGTTAGCTGTTTAGGGCAGCAATGAGTCTTGTTCTGCTGAAATAGCAGAAAATGGACTCTGACCTAAGACCCAGTGTATTTTGGTTTTGTTTGTATAAGAATATAAAAACCTCTTGGAGTACGTATCAGTACGTATCAGTGTGGGACCTCAGGATAATGAATAAGCTTTGTAAATTAAATATTGAGGCTTTCTTAAATGTCTTAAATTACCCACTTGACCTGTTTTAAGGTAAACTCTGTACCTTCTCTATGTAAACTCTGTATGTATTCTCTGCCAAAGGACAGAGCATTTCTCAACGTGAGTCAGATCAGGAGCTTAACTTTAGGAGCTCTTGATTGACCTCTAGAGGAATCTTTCTCAACTGACTGTATGGGGAGACCAGCCAGCTAGTTTGATGGCTATGCCAAAATTGGGCAATTTGGACATATTCGTCCATGTCTAAAGTTTTTTCTACCATGCATGTATTTTCTATTAATAAACTCTCCTTTCCTCTTTATATTCACAGGACAGGGTAACGTTCCGAAGAATCATTGTAAAAAATAATGCCAAAAAGAGAAGAATGTATGAAAATTTTATTCAGTCGTTGCCATTTCTTAAATCGTTAGAAGTAAGATTTCTGTTGCGTTATTTTAATGGTTGTATCAGAGGTACTTGATAAGATTCTGCTTTTGCACAGTTTGAATTTGGAATTCAGTTTTTCTCCACAGTAAAATTTTGAATACATTTGTTTTGGAGAGATACTATATTTTTGATATTTCTCATTTTTCAGGATAAAGAGCTATTGTTAATATTGTATTTTAAAAAATATATGTTTGTTTGTTTTTTTTTACCTTTACCTTATTAAGCTTCATTTTACTAGATATTAGCCAATAAAATTAAACAATGATTTAGGGAATTACAAAATATTTTCATTTAACAGCTATATTTTTACCTGCATGCTTTTCTGAAAATAATTTTTGAAGACTTGGGATACATAGACTTCTTACCAAAATGGAAGCTCTATCAAAACATCTAGCTGTTAAGATTAATATACCTTCTGTAACACTGTTCAGCAGTTCTTTTTTTTATTGATTACCAAACCAGGAATATAAAGATACATTTTTCTGTGCAAAGATTCATGAAAAGAAAGGGCTTTCTAAGTATAATATTGTAATGTTAACCAAATATTTCTTACATTTTCTGTTTTTAAATGAAGGTATCTGAGCGTTTAAAAGTGGTTGATGTGATTGGTACCAAAGTGTACAAAGATGGAGAACAAATCATTGCTCAGGTACAGTTTATTTCTTATTTTAGTTTTTCTATTCCAATAAGTAACAATTTAACATTTTATCTATAGACAATACATACTTTTAAGCTAAGTTTTTCTTTTTCAGCTAAAACAAATAAAAAAATGTCTTTGATCTAAGAGAGGTGATTATTTGGCTTCAGAAGCTAATTTTTCACTTCTGGTACCTTGAAAAACCTCCCTTTGTTGGTATCAATAAAGGAGTCAACATTTTTAGTATACTTAGAAATTCAAACTATACAGAAGAATGTTTGCTTCCAATAGAACCATAGAATTGCTTAGCCTGGATCTTTTGAGATCATTGAGTCCAACTGTTAACCCAGCACTGGCAATTCCATCACTAAACCATCTCCCCAGTAGGAGCACTGAAGACTTACCTTGTTGTGTTCTTAAATTTGATAATCTTTTGAAGAAGAATGCAGAAGTGAACTTTTCAGGGTAGGGAGCTGGGATTGTCTTGCCCCAAAACAGTTACTGGGTATCAGCCTTTGGAGGATTATGATACTAGAAATCATTTGGAAGGAATACAAAGGTGGAGAAACAAGAGTAAGGATCCAAAAATCTTCCATAACATTGTTTTTCTCCGTTTTTTTTCGGTAAGGCATAGTCAGCTATGTCTTTGCATGAAAAAGCGTTCCTGTCAGTTCTGTATAGATGTTTTGATTATTATGTGCCTAGAGTGTGGTTTTCACATTAAAAGTTCTTTCTTTTGCAACAGATATCTAAAGGATGAGCTTCAAGGCACTGGCAGCAAATATTTTAATGTTAGCATGAAACTAAAAAGGAAATTTCACATTTCCTTTACTTATTTTTTTCTTCTACAGGGTGACTTGGCTGATTCCTTCTTCATTGTGGAATCTGGAGAAGTAAGGATTATAATGTCAAGGAAGGTAAACATCCCTAAACCACAAAATTTTTAAAATCTTGATGTATTCTAAGTGCTAAGCAGTAATGTTACCATTGGTGCTTATTTTTCTTATGCAGTCCTGAGTTCAGTAAATCTGTGTATCATTCTCTATCTTCCTTTCTCTTTTTCTACCTGATATTTCAGGATAAACAAGATGTAGAAGAGAATGGAGCAGTTGAAATAGCTCGATGCTCAAGAGGACAGTATTTTGGAGAACTTGCGCTTGTAACTAACAAACCACGAGCCGCTTCTGCATTTGCTCTTGGCACTGTCAAATGTTTAGGTATTGTTCAATAGTATTTTATATCTAATGTGAAATGACACATAATCTAGCTGGTTGTTTTTATTGTGAACTCTTGTCTTTACCCAAATAAGACTGTTTATCATCTATTACTTTGCATTCCTATTTACATAATTAATCTGCAAAAAATATTTGTAATCGATAACTGGTATTTAACACAAATTCTCCAAAATTTCTCTGATTGCATGGAAGTATAAAAATTGTTTCCGGACATTACAGAGGGTATTGCTGCAAACCATTTATAGTTATCAGATAAATGTTTAATATCCTGCAGAAAGGTAAATTATTTCTTTTTTCAGTAGACCTTCATCCAAGAAATAACTGTGGTAAAAATCCTGTCCCATTTTATTACCATGACTTAAGCTTTAGCATATTCTTTGTCTTCACAAGCTGTTAATTTAATCACACTGTAGTCTCAGGCATAGGGAATGCAAAGACCAAAGGAGTTGTGCTCATAGATAACCCTTCGCATCCATTGCTTTTCATGGTCTGGTGCTTACCTCCTAAATATTTTTATCTAATTATGGGAAAACTGTATACTGCAAAGACAGATTTAGCATTCTTGAATGACTTTACCAAGCCAGTAACCAGAAGTTTCTCACTTATAAAGGTACTGTGTTTTTTTTTAAATCCTTATCTCCAAACACACAGAGGTGATAAGGCAATAAAGATCAAAGAGGATAGACAGGAAAGACTAAGAGGCAGTGGTGAGGAAGAGTGTCATTACTCAGTATGTGTGAGTCACAAAGATCTCTGCCACTTCCCAAATAGCAGAGATCTTGACTCTTTTTTTGGGAGCCAAGAGACTACAGGCCACCAGGTTGGAAGCTGGCTCATGTATGAAGTTTCCTCCCTGGCCTGTTGGTTCCCTAGAACTATAATGGATAACAGTATGTGATCAGGTAAAAAAAAATCTGGTCAGCTGCGCACTGACATTACATGTGAATTACTGCCTCCAACTTTTTGCATGTTTGCTGGGAAATAAGTATCTATTACAATTTCCACTGTGGGTGGAAGCAAGTGAAAATAGCAAGGATGTACACCCCAAATACAGCTAGTAACATCAGCAAAAGATGTATTTTTTGTAAATCTCAAGGGTCTTAAAACCGTATTCTTGGGAGGAATCCAGACTTCTTCAGCAGCTCTTGGGTGACATAAATCTTAATAAGAAAATATTTTCAAAATAAGAAATGCAGCAAATTCTGTGTTTATTTATGAAGTTTCAAGGCAGCAGCAATATGTTGGTTGATCTTGGTTTTGCCACGGTAAGTGGTTCTCTTCTGTTCAAACAAAGTATATACTTCAGTAGTATCTGTCCTTTCATTTAAAATCTTATATTGGGATGTCATGAACACCAGGATTAGTGTCTGCAACTGACATGCACATTGTATTTTTTTTTCTCTTTCTCTCTCCTTCTGTATTAGTTATGGATGTGCAGGCATTTGAAAGGCTTTTGGGACCTTGTATGGAAATTCTGAAAAGAAACATTGCAAACTATGAAGAGCAGCTAGTTGCTCTGTTTGGAACAAACATGGACATTGCCGATACCAGTGCATGAACTAAACATTGGAGCAACAAGATCTGTTATGAGAATATAGCACAGTAGTGGTTAGTCCACTGAGAAATTGTCTTTCTTCCTATAGATGCCAAGCATTTTCTCTGATTTTAAGAATGGGTTTGGGGGTATTTTTTTGACTTCTTACAGTGGAAATACTAGTAAACAAAACAGGAATTTAATAAATAATGGACTTGATTTTTAAAAGTGCTGAGTATTGATAGTTTCATCTGCTATCAAGAGGACCTGTAGTAATACGGCACCTTTGAAAATCAAGTCCTTTCACACAGCATTTCCTTAGAGTAGATTTCAAAAAAAAACCCCACATGCCATGAACTTGTTAAACCATCTTCTGTTCTTCAAAAAGGTTACAACTTTTCTGGAAAGACTGTTAGTTTGAATGTGATATGTTGAAAGTATTAGTGCACACAAAGTGTTTATATGTATTAATACAGAAGATATACAGTAGATATTACTTTCTGACTATTACAGTTGTCATGATTTTATGTTGCATTTATCACAGATGTAGTGAATCACAAGACTAATCGTAAGATAAAGCATGACAATGCATTTTGTGTAATGCTCATGACCCAAATCTGATTTTTAACATTTTGTAATTTGTTTTAAAGTCCTCTTTGTTTAATATGTCATGTTTCAGCACGACATTGTAATATCTTATGCAATTTAGAGGACTTGTATATTTTTGCAATAAACTGCATTTTTTTATTAGTTACATGTATTCTGTACATGAGTGAGGACAGCTGACAAATTAACCTTCATGCTCTAAAGGCATAGGTCGTCGTCATGTTCTACCCAATCATATATAACCCTATGCTGTTTTCCTTCTCCCTTGTGTTATATTTATGCATTTTGTCTTCTCTATCTATGCTTGTTCTCCAGATTTTTTTAGATCTCACTTTTTTTATCTGTTAAATCTTTTACCTGTTTCAAATGAAATGATCTCTGTATTTCTCTCTTCTTACAGTCTGATCTTAGCTATCAAAGACCAGATTCCATTACTGAAGTAATTGATATCGAAAGCCATGCTAAACTAAGCTTGTCCTTGAAAAACCTTTATCAGGAAGTGCAAAAATATTTTTTATTTGAAAGATCAATACTTCAGAAGCTTTGCAGAATTCTGTAAAGTGTGTCATTGTTAAAGCTAACACGTCCTGCTTTCAGAAACATGTAGGCCATCATAAAATAATATCTTTTTAGCCATAATAGCATGAGATACCTTCTGAGACTGAGGAGAGAGAAAATCATCTTAATTATGAGCACAGGGCTCATTGCTTACAAGGGTCTGTGACTGGAAATTTCAGGCACAGTCCAATTTTAATACTGCTTACTGACCTGTCTGTTGATGTTCATGGAAAGCTAGTGCACATAATGGAGACTGGCAATAGTTCTGCCAAAATGATACTACAAGAATTGTAGGAAGGCTGCTTCTGCCCTGTTTCAAACACCTGAATTATTACCATCTTTCCTTCTTAGATAATGACTTTTCTAATGCCATATATTTGTGTACGTCAATGTAATTATTATCCTATAGTTAGTTATATGTTCTGACAACTTATATAAACATACCTGTAAATGAAATTATGATTATATAATAACAACGTGTAATTTATATCATACAGGATGGTATAAATTATACGTCAGATTCCAAAAAAATGCCATTTGAGCAAAATTTGCAAATGTGGGGGGTTTTTTGGTTGTTTTTTTTTTGTTGTTGTTGTTGGTTTTGGGGGGTTGTTTTTTGGTTGTTTTTTGTTGTTGTTGTTGTTGGTTTTGGGGGGTTGTTTTTTTTTTTTTTAACCTAGAAACCTGGTATGAGTAATTGCACATACGATAAATTGCCTTTGTACTTTTGATTTATGGAAAAAAGAGAAGCCTGTTATACTAGAAGGAAATATCAGGTAACCAAAATCTACACTTTGCCATTCTGTATGCTGAATCTCTAAAAGCTTACCTATATTTTGCACTAGCTTGATGTGATTAAAAAAAAAAATGCTAGAAATTACTTGTATGGCAGTAAACTACTATCAAGGTCATAAATGCCAGTCATCATATTTTCAATATCGTTGGTTATATTTAAAGTTTCCTTACAATAAACAACACTTTTATATAAAACCCCCTCTGTTTATTGATGCTGTTGTGTTATAATTCCATTATCATGAGGCTGTAAGTGACCTATTCATTTCTTAAAATATTCATAATTCTTAACTAGAATTCTTTCATGTTGATTTTCATAAAGAGATGTTTTGTGAATGCTGTCTCTGCTCAGAATAGACTACATGGTTGTGTGGTAATCACCATAGCTACTTTGTATTTGATGATTTGCTTGGAGTTTATATCTGGGCAAAAGCTGTGCAGTGACGAATTTAAGATAATCAGAGACTTTGGATTTTCTGAGTCCCGAAGTACAACTTCCTGTTGCAGCAGTTTTATTGTGTTGTTCCTGGGGTCTGGATGTTTTCTGTAATTTTCTTTGATGGTAAATTCAGGGCAGTTTAACCAACAGAAATAAACTGTTGCTTTGTAAGTTTCATCCAGATCATTATATCCTCCATCACTCAGCACATGGGATTTCTCCTGCATCTATTCATACATACACGTCAAACATGCCAGTCTTCATGTCATAAATATGGTGAGTGTTCATCTTAAGAAGGAAATCATACCAAGTCACTGATTTTTTATGATCTTTCAGAAGATAGCTCGAATAATTTTAAACGCTATCATGTTTACCTTATAAGGTCCATACTTGGATTAACTGATGCTTCTGTTATTAAAGATTTTTATCATCTTTATTTGTAGTCAGGTTGCTAAAGGAACAGGGCTTTGGCAGTTGCTTGGCATGTACATGTTTGTTTCTTTCCTCTATCCCCAGCCTCACCAGTGATGTATAGTTCTCCAGATTATTTAAATGAATTTAATAGTTGGCTAGATTCTAAAGGGGAGAGAACCCCCCAGATGCTCCAATGTTGAAAATATGCCCTGCTGGGTGAGGGGAGAAAAGCCTAAGAGAAATCCTGTAGGAAAAAGTCATTCATGGGCTTACATGTTACCAAGCTAAAGAGAATCCACATGGCAGCAAATGTTTACAAATGCTTTAACCATGAGAAACAAAATTCAACTACAGCCCTCAGACGATCACAAGACTCAAACCCTGAGGACAACAAGCCTCCTTGGAATTAGTGCTGATGCCATCACTTCTAAAATGCCATTTGTTTGTGCTTTATGGGATTTTATTCAAGTTCATCTGGAATAAACACTCCTGAAACCATTCCCTTTTGATCTTCTGTTTGAGGTCCAGAAGTGACTGATTGTGGAACTCTTGGGGCAAATCTGTGAAGAGCAATGTGAAACCATCTGCAACCTAAATCACTGTCACTCTGTCTTCTTTCTTTGTGTTTTCTTTTTGTATTCAGTAAAGACTATTCTTACTGGAAAGGCGGGTTTGGTTGTGGTTTGGCTTTGGTGGTTTGGTTTCGTTTTGTTTGAAATGTTGGGTGCTCTAAGCTTTCTGTATGGTGACCCTGGGATACTCAGGTTACGATTTGTGTAATTTTGTAGTTTATAACAGACTTTCCATGGCAAGCATTACTGATTTTCAAAATCAGGAATTCCCAGATGTATAAAATCAGTATCTGCTGTCATCCTTCACAGACCTGGCACATCAAATTCCTAGTCCTTTTTCAGACACTTACAGCATCTGACAGCTTTTGCTGAACAAATTGAAAAGTGGCTGTGCTCAAAGTCAGCTTGCCAGAGCACGGACATTCTAACATGCTCTTGCTAAAGTTTTTATGTTAGTTCCAAGCTCTTTTTATCCATTTGCATATGTTATGGTTATAAGTGTGGTGGTTTGGTTGTTTTTTTTTTTTAAGTTTCTAAAATATTTTCCTGTGTCTGTAGCTCTGAAATAGGTATTAGTGCAGTTTTCTCTGGGAGGAATTGTTTCTTTGTATATTGAGGATGTACAGATCTGTGCTGTTGACTGTCACACAGAATTGAGGATCATTTTCAAATCATTCTGAGAGATGTATTTCCTTCAGATACATACCAAGGCTGTTTCCAAGTTCTTAATCTACCTTTTGGCTCAGAAAGATGCTTAGCAGGCTGGACACTCACTTCATGGACTGAAGGGAAGCCAAATAATCTTTGTAGGATATGAAAAACCCAAAGAAAATTACATTTTAACAGTGTCTATTCTTCAAACCATTTCCTTCTTTCCCTCTAGATTCTCTTTATTCACTCTTAACAGCCAGGTGAAGAGCCAGTGGCAGTAGCAGGGTGTAAGGCAAGTGGAGTGACTGGCTGGGAGCATGTTGGGATGCAGTGGTTTGGTTGACTGGGCAGCAACTCTCCTTTCCACATCCCCTTGTCCCATCCCTGTCCCTTCCACAGCGGCAGATAAAGATGAGCTGGAGTGCAGAAATGGCATTGCAATGGCTGTGTGAATACCATGGGTAGGGTTGTGTTTCTCCCTTAGAACTGGTAGATGTATATGTATGTATAGGGGAACAGGGAAGAGACATAAACCGTTACATAAAAGAACCTGTGCCAAATCAAAACCATGTGAAAAACTGATGCTTAAGTTACACTAGGCCATTGTGACAGTATCTGCTGACTCAATCTTTTCTTATTGAGGTAAATTAAATTAGGATGGCCTAAAAATAGCATCATGGTATGAATACTTTGTTCTTTCTTCTTTTAAGGTATTGAATTATTTCAGCTGCACAGCTATGAAGTTTTGGGAAAGGGTAATGTGCTGTTCAGGTGTCTCTGTGGAAGACTAATTCCCTGGCAGCCGAGTGAGCATCTGGGACCTGCTCCCGATGTTTCTGAAGATGCTGGAAACTCAGTTCTGATAAATGTCTTTTTTGGAAAAGGCCACTCAATGTACCACCATGCTATATCTTTGTCCTTGTGGAGTCAGGTGGTGCGACTGTCTCAATCAATCTTAGCTTCACTGTACCATTAGTTTTTGGCTGCATCTGTATGGTTATACCCATCATAGGGAATTCTATGTGCCTGGGTCTATTTGCTAGTACTAAGGCATTGAATGACCAACATTCATTGTGTTTTTCAGTATTTTTGTGGGCTCATTTATAAGCTATCTTACAAGCTTTTTTCCAGCTTTCCACATGGGTAGCTATGTGCAGATGGCCAACTGAGAATAGTCCTTGGCCTATAGTAGCTCCCCAACTGTATCCAAAAATTATTTCTTATTGGCCCACACAAAATCCATGCCAGGGCTAGTCTAAAAAAATAATAAATTTTAGACAGATGATTGTATTCCATTGCCCAGGAACGCTCCCTGGCATTTTAATTTACTAGCCAGCATAGGGGGAACCTGCAGATACCTGTAGTCTCTTCTTGACTGGTTTTACTGCAACTTTTGAGCTGGGATATAGGGTTTTCTTATCACTCTTCTGGTCTGTTTCTTGATATGTCAAGTCTTTCTTTTTTCTTGATATATCTGTCATTTATTATCTTGCTGTATCTTTGTAGGTGATAGAAGTTTAGCTAAAACTGGAATCTTTGCCATAATGACGTGAAATTAATTTCTCATTAATTCCTAACCTGTCTTGGAAGAAAACAATACAAAATATACACCTGGCATGTTACTTGTTCTGTTTCTTCCCAACTTGAATCACTGCATGAGACAAGTGAAGTTTCCCTTCTAGTGCTGGAGAAATAAAGATCTTTTCTGGGACGAACAAGTCCTCTATTCCTCTGCTCCATGTTCCCAACAGCATCCTCTGTGAGGAGATAAAAAGAGGTGAAATATGGGAGCAGGCATGCCTAAGGTGGTTTTTAAGAAGGTGGAAACCCAACCGCCATTGCAGCTAGCTACGAAAGGCTGGGAGAAGAAATTGAGTACAAATAGCTTGGAAGTCATTATGAAAGGAGAAAATTGATGTGAGAGGGTCTGGCAGAATGGCTGCAGAACAGAGGCTGCTCCATTGGGTGGAAGTGGAAGCTCTGGTGAGCAAGGTTGCTGTGATGCCTGGTGAGTATGTCGTTAGTCACTGAAGATGGATGTCTGCATGTGGATGTGAAAGCTCCTGTAGCAGAATTAAAACAATAATAGCTGTATTTCACAGTCAGCAGTAGCAGCTGTGTCATCAGGACAGGACACTGCCTTTGGACAGGAGAGATGAAAAGTAGATAGGCACAAACCCAGTATATATTTTCCTAATATGACTTTGTAATATTACACATTTTTCAAATCAACCTTGTGGTTTCTTGACTTTGTGGCCGGCAATTTTAAGAGGTCAATAGCTGGAGTGCAAATTTATTTTTATCTTTATTTTACATTGGTGTGGTCTCTCCTGCTTGTTTTGTGCTTCTTGGTAGCCATGTGTAAAGTGACAAGAGCTCACAATTAGCACTTCCCAATCCCCCACCTTATTTTCTACCTCTCTTTCAACAGCAGAAGCAACTGAATCAGCAAAGCTACCAACAATGTCTGTGTTACACAGTATTGATTCATTCTCTGAGCACCCATTCATTTTGGGCATGGCGTAAGGTGAGGTAGGGTGTGTGAAGGGGGAGTAATGATTTAATTAGAGCCTAGGCATACAGAGCAAGAAGGATGGCATTGACATCATCTTAATTCTGAAATTCAGAAGATGCATATTTGGCTTCAACCAAGGGGCTGAGTGAGTAAGCTTTGATACAGTTTTGTGTCCTGCTGCCATCTACTGCATGGACTACCTGTACTTTTACTCATTTTCTTTTACATCCTCACTGAGTGAATATGAATTCACTCAGCAAACTGAATGCATGCAAAGGAGAAAAGGTAATTTGCAAATGAAAAAGCTGCTACATATCTGTCTCAAAATGATTCAGACACTCATTTTTACAGGATTTTAATCTCAGTTCTAGGTAAAATGCATATTTTTGTGCTTTCTGGGTATGTCACAGATGGTAAGTGTGATACTGAGGCTTTAACTCCACAGTGCTATTTACTGTCGACGTCTGTATCTGGAATCCGGGCCAATGGATCTCAGAAGACTTGGCTTCACACCTAGCATGCTCACGTAAGTTTTTGTAGAGAACCGTGAACCTGCACGGCAAATAGATTTAACATTTAGTTTGGGGAAAACGCTTTTCATTTTGGGTAGAAAAAGCCTACAGTGGGGTGGAAACATGCTCCATAACAAGGTATGAACAAGTCTTTTTCTGAAGAATCTGAGGGGGCTTGAGACAATTTTGTATCTTCTGTAGCTGCTTGATTTGGCCTCTGTACTCTCCACCTTCCACCCTGCAGCAGACAAAACTTTCAGGAGAGCAAACTGGGGGTTTTGCCTTTCAGATCGCTCTACCACAAGCAGAGTAGCCTGTTTGCAGAATGGAGACATCTGCATACACAAGTCCTGATCTGGAAATGCAGGGTCTGCATCAAAACTCATTAAAAAACCTAGAAGCTTAAGTCTTTCTCCAAAGAGCCTAAAGGCTGTTCAGATGTATAAGGGAGATCAAAAGAGAAAGGGAGGAAGAACACCACAACTTCAAAGTTAAATTTATTGTGGAGTGGTGTAGAAAGACATTTCCTGGTTTACCAGTTTTCAATTTATTAAAAAATGTATTTTTGACAGAGGACACCATGAAAGCCTTCCTATATAAAGACGTATCAGTTATTTAGGAAAAGCCTGAATTCTAAATATAGGCAAAATCTGAGCTTGTGGGATGTAGGGTTAGACACTTGATATTGTAATACACTGTCTAGTCACTTAATAGTTGAATCTCAACATCAATTTCCATATTTCTTCTGGAGGCATTTTTTCAAATAACTCCCACGTTTTTTAACTGGGAAAATGACCTCTGAAGGGTTTGTTTGTTACATGATTAAGCACAGAAGATTTTTAGTTAAATTCCATGGCATTGTTTTTCTACCTTTTCTTTCCAAGCTGAACTTGCACGTGCACGTATAAGAAGTAATAATTTCCAATTCATGCTGCAGAATATACTGCATGTTTTTGAAAGTAATGTCTCTCTTCAAATAGTGCCTTGCAGATGGCAATGCCTTTACTAACAGGCAGGCTCTTACGTCTTGGAAAAGTCAAACCCTAAGCTGATGTGCCAAGGACACCTGCACACCGAGTGTGCTTTGATGCTAAGTACGACTTCGGTGTCTTTAATTTCCTTTTTCAACTGCATTACCCCTGTAGACCCGCGGAAACAGTAACACCAGCGTTCCCTCTAGTGGCCACTAACGACATGTTTCATGGGACACAGAGCTTGCAGAGAGCTCTAAATAGGGAAACATTTCTATTTAAGTTGGAACAATTAACCGGTTGTTTGTGGGGTTCTTGTTACCTATTTACTCCCAAAGCTTCATTAGCGTGCCGGAAAGTCAGAACTGTTGTAGATACCAAATTACAATACAAGCTTTCATACAGGATTTGGGACACGTTCACGTGATGGGGATGATGTTGAAAACGGGATAAGGAAGGGACGCTTTTCTTGGAAAACATCCCAACGATTGCAAAATCTTGAAATCCTCGCATCAGCCTCAAACCCTGATGATTGTTCTGAATTGCGCATGTATTTGCTTTGCATCAGATCACGCATAGTGATGTATTTTACGATGAGAGTTTGGCCTCAGGTAGTCAGGAGTCCATTCTTGGCTCTGCAGTCACCCAGAGCTACTGTGTAGGCCGGCAAACCCTGCCAATACCTGTAGTGTCTCTGACAGTAAAACAGGAGTCGTACATACCCAAACCAAGTTGTTATTCTGGCAATAAATGTATGGAAATGTCTGGGAGACACTTGCAAGACACTCATAGGGTAGCAGGACTATAGACCTGCGTGGATTTTAAGAAGCTGGGCTTTTTTTCCCCCTCACCAACTTGTATTTTGGACCCAAGCTACTCCCAGCGTCTTGTTTAACGAAACAAATCCTAGGGGCGAGGCTGGGGCCCGGACCAAGCGCAGCTGCTGACTCACTCCCTGACCTTTAGCAACTTGCTCTTACCTCCGCACGCCGTGGCGAGAGCGGAGCGGGCCCGTCTCGCAGTAGCGTTGCGGGGCGCTAGTTCACCGTGGGCAACCACGGAAGGCGCCGGCCCCCCGCGGATCGTTACAGACGGGCACCACCCGGGAGCCCAGTCACTGTTTCCAGACTGAGGCCGTGAGTCAGCGCCCCGCCGCGGAGCCCGCCGCCATCTCGGGCCCGAGGCCCGCGCCCCGCCCGGTCCGGCAGCTCGGCGTCGCCCGGGGTCACGGGGAGTGCTGCGTGCTCATGCACCTTTAATTCTGTCGTAAATACCTTCTTTATGTAATCAGTGTTTGTTTGTTTCGCGGCGGGCGCTTAAATGGTGCGGGGAGGGCAGTGCTTCCTCCACGGGGGGGGGGGGAGCAGACATTGATGGAGTTGGGTAGAAGGTAGGGTTCGGCCTCAGTAATGCTAAAAGGCTGTCTGTGCAAAAATATCATGAATCATGTCCTGTGCTCCTCCGAGGCTGTGCCTCCGCGGCGTTTTTCTGGCGCAGCTGTGCGAGTCGGAGATGTGGAGCGAGGCTCTTTGATCAAAGCAGCTGTGCCAATAAAAGTCCCTGGTGTAGATCCAGTCTTGCCAGTATGTTGTGTTTTGCTTGGAGAAGCTGTTCGCCGTGTTAAACTCCATCCAGTGAATTGCTGTAGGCATAGACCTTGCCTGAGACTTCAGTGGTAGGCTGGGGGAAGGAAGGCAAATACCAGAAGGAAAACCACGGGAAGCACTTCCACCCAGGCGTTCCTGCGCAGTGCGGTTTGGGTGGATGCTGCCCAGTTCCTGCTGAACCCCTTCTTACCCATAGTCTTTATTTACTTTTGTCCCAAACTTATTTTTGTCCCTCAAAAATACATATAAGTCAATAAGCTCTTTGTTAGTATTGCTGTTTGGTTTAGTGTGAAAAGTTGACCTATTTTAAAGCAGAGATTAGTAAATTATTTGATTCAGCTTCTAAAGAAAATGGCAGTAATTATGATTCTGTGAAGCATACTTCTAAAAACATCTGTCACAACAAGTTTTGAACATGAAGTTGAGTTAAAAAAACCCCAACTTTACAAGCTAACCATTCCCCTTAATGTTCCAAAACATTGAAGAACTGAGAACAAGAGAAGCACGTGATGTCCAAAGCAGGCTTTAATCAAGTAGAATTAAAAAAAAAAAAAAGAGTAAAGTTGGACACTTTCTTTTTTGTTTTGTTTTTAATTCATCTCTTAGAGGAGATTTTGGCTTTTGTACACGGGTGGTTTTGGTTTAGATAAATTCTTACGACTTGGAAGAACAGTTCGTTTCTCATAATGTCTTTTTTGTCAGATGAGCGTGTTGTATTTGTACCTTCTCTCTGACCTTCGGTGTGTTGGGATACCAGGGAGGCACTTTCAAATCTTGGCAGCTGGCAGAAAGGAAGGAGAAGGTAACATTCCCAAAACATGTTAGCTTGCTCGTTTTGGCAGGAAAATGGGAAAGGAAGAGAGAAAAAATAGAGAGCAAAACAAGATAGAAGGGGGAAAGGAAAGATGTAGACAAGCCAGAAAAACAAGGAGTGTCTTTTCAGAGTTGATTATGTGGAGATAAACATCAAGGTCCTGACCTGTGCTACTGAGATCTTGTTTTTCTGGCAGAAATGGCTGAACTTTCTACTCTTGTGCTGTTCTGTAATTTTGCTGTCCCTCATGGTGGTAGAGGAATTTCCCTCTCTACCTCCTTAAAATTAGAATTGCACTGTTGCAGCTTTGTAGTACTGCCATTTGAGTAGGATCAAAAATCTTTCTACATTTGGAATGAAAGTTTCTGTAAGTTTTGCCCGTACGCCAAAGACTGGGAGACGAGAAGTTAGAAATTTTCCAATTAAAAAAAAATATTACTGCTTAGGTCAAACCTTTTCTAGTAGGGCCAGTTTATAATTCAGAGGGTTATGTCTGAACCATATTATGTACAGGACAAGCTTAATGAAACAGATTCATAGAATGAGTAAAAATACAGAATATTGTTAATGTTTGCTGTATACTCACACTGCCTTTTAACTGTTTATTAAAACGGCTGGTTTGGGAGTTTTTTCAATAATTGTTATGGATTTTTATGTATTACTAAGGGAACTTTTTGTGTGATGGGTTACTGTTTCACATAAAAATATGAGACTTTTTAGCTACAGTTTGTATTTCTCTAGTGTGCATGATAGCTTATTTAGTGGACATGTTTGTGGTAGACTTTTCAGATTTTCTTTTTTAACTAAGCTGTGTTTTCTGCTCTTGTGAGGGACTCGTTAGTCTTTCAGTGATGCTTCATTAAAGCACAAGGTAATCATGTTGGGGTAGCTTTAATTCATCATCATCATCTAAAAAGAAAACCCAGTAGATAACCTTGTTTTCCAGCTTCTAGAGGCAGTGGTTGTGTAGAATAATCACACAGTTCTGACTCCTGAAGATGATTTAAAGTATTTCTGTTGGTATAAATGTTACGGTGATGGGATTTGGGGAAATGAAACTGCAGTGAAGTCTACTAGTAGAGGCTTCTTTTTCTTTCCAGGCAAATGGAAAGCAAAGGATGTTAGCAGACAAATGTGTTTGAGACTGTACCTAGTGTTGAGACAGCACGGAATGTGAAGGGCAGTGACAAAGGCTTCTGTGGATGCACCAGATATGAAAGGGCAACTACGAAAAACACAGGTGTGATGCCGAATGGCGTTGGGGACTTAATGTCAAAAGGTTGAGGTTGGCATCTTCTTTGCTTTGGTCTTTATTTGCAAAACCTGTTTTCAGGTTCCTTCGGTCCCTGGGCCTAGCAACACACATCTGACAGAGCGAGGTAGTTCTTTATAGCAGGGAGAGCAAGTTAGGGGCAGGCCAGTTCTGTGAGCTTGTCACACATGAGTTGGTGAGACTGGATAGGATGTGTCAGGGGAAGTTGGCCAGTGTCATTGTGAGGATGGTCTCCAAAAGGTGGCAGATGTGGTGGTGGGAGGGCTCCCAGCAGCAGGAAAGAAAATCTCATGCCTGGCTTCAGGGAGGGGGATGTGAGGAAACTACAGGCTGGTCAGCCTAACCTCAGCCTTCACGGAAGATTGTGGGGCAGGTCCTACTGACAGCCATGTCCTGGCTCTTAAAAGTCAAGAAGGTGACTCTGAATAGCCAGAATGGATTAATCTAAGGCAAATCTTGTCTGACTTGTCTGGTTGCCTTCTGTGACGTGACGTGTGTGGCTCAGGGTACCAAGTGAATGTTGTTTACCTTGGCTTGCATGGTGGTTGAGGAGATGACCCTGGACTCTTGTAGGCAGTGGGCACAGGCTGTGGCAAGGGAAGTTCAAACCGCACATAAGGAACAGCTTCTTTACAGCAAGAGTAGTCAGTGGTTCTTGAGGAGTGTCAGGGAATCTCCATCCTTCCAGATACAAGAAACTTACGTGGTCAGGGCTGCAAGCAGCCCCATCTGACTTCAGGGTTGGATCTGTTTTCTGTGAGGATTGTGCCAGATTGTTTCTAGAGGTCCCTTTCAAGCTAAATTATGCTGTGATTCTCAACAGATTATGGAGGATTTAGGGTACTGGTAATGATATAATCTGTCAGATGCAGCTTAAAACAGTTTGTGTACAAATTTTTAACCTCTGTCTCTTTAAAGTCAGATACTTCGGAGCATCCTAACATGGTGTGGAAAGTGAAGACAAATCAAATGCCTAATGCTGTTCAGAAACTTCTTCTGGTAGTGGATAAGAGAACTTCAGGGATGAATGAGTCACTGGAGTTGCTGAAGTGTAATGAAAACCTGCCCTCTTCTCCTGGATATGCATCCTGTGATGAACACATGGAACTTGGTAAACAATGTGACTTTCTCAGAAGGTGCCAAATCCTGAAGTTTGATGTAGTTTTCATATAGTGAGATTACTGGAAGATGCCTGAGATTATTGATTTTAACTTCAGTAGGGAAGGGAATATGACAGTGAATTATGACATCTTAAGGTCTTATTTTGCAGTCACTTTCCTTTAACCCATTTCCAGGTCTGAAACACTGACCTGTTGACTTAAATATTTTCTTGAACTCAGCTACAGATTTCTGCTCTTAATCTCCAGAGTTGGTTTTGGTTTTTGTTTGTTTTTTGTTTTTTTTTTAGTACAAGAATAACAAACTGAAACCTCAAGAGCTCCTCCTAAAGGGAAATTACACTGCTTTAGATCTGCCGCAAATAGAGATTCTGGGCTAGGGGAACATTTTACTTCAGTTCTTACATTTTGGAGAAGAGTAGCACGTACATTAGGAAGTATTGATACAAGCAATGAAATGTTAATACATTTCATTGGAGTTATGGAGTGATTAAGAATAATGCTACTTAGTTACAGGAAAGCCTGTAACACAGACTTCTGATAACAAGCTGAGCTCTTTTCTGCTCTTCTGTGTAACATGAAATGTGGAGATTATTGGTAAGAATTCACCCCTGCCAAGCTGTGTACACAGCTGTCAAGACTTCTCAGTTATTTCACTCCAGTTCCCTGGTGGAAACGTGGAAAACTCTTACCCTGTGCAGCCCCCAGTATTGATAACTCTAAGTGTCACACCTGCTAGGACAGATTAATTTAGTTGCCTTTTGTTGAATGTTTTAGTATTTTAGTGAAGCATGTTGCTTCTTTTGCATAGTTCTGCAGTACAATGCTCTGTAAACTAGTCAGTCTAGTAAAAATTTTAAAACCAGAACTGCATTTTTACATACTTAATGTTTTACTTAAATTGCTTGCATGAATGTATAGTAGAGTGAAGATGTGATTATTTTTGTGCCCATTTTGCCAGTATTATGAGTAGGATTTGTGAGATGTTGGTAGTTGTGATATGCAGAAAGTAAAATCAGTTGGTCCATTTTGATCTTTATTTGTAAGATGTGGTGTCAACTAAAACTTAGCAGTGGGTATAATTATCTTGATTTGTGCATTTTTTCATAGATGATCTTCCTGAACTACAGGCTGTGCAGACAGATTCTACCCCACCTGCACTTTTTCAGCTTGGTGCTGATGTTTCGCATCAGGAATGTTCAAGGCCTTTGTGGAACCAACATACCTCAAACAGCAGTTCAGAAAGTGCTTATTCTTGTGAGAATGGGGTGAACTGGTTGACAGAATTAGCAAATATAGCCACAAGTCCTCAGAGTCCTTTGATGCAGTGCTCTTTTTATAACAGGTACTGACATTCATTTCAGTTTAGAACTGTGAAGATTTGTAATAATGCCTTCAGAAATGTTTCCTTCACTTTTGACACCCTTTGACTTCAGACTGGAACCCTATGTTTGATCTTTCTATATAGTAACTTTATCCTTCTGTGGCAGATTGCACAGGACTTGTTTCAGAGCCTGTTGCAAAAGCTGCTTAATTGCCAGGCACAAATGAGCTAGGATGGTATAAGGACATTGCCTAACCACAGAAAGCTCAGAAATTATGGGCATTTACCTCATGTGGAGCAGCAGATGAAAAATCGTTACATTAAATTCTTAATACTAGCTCACTGACTTTAGATTTTTTTCTTTAAAAGAGCTAATTGGAAAGGTAATGCAATTTTTTTTTATTGATAGTGTTCTCAGATTTGATATCTTTAAATTCCATGTGGCTGTGAAAAGCGAAATTTCTGGGCTTCACCTTCTATTGTGCAGCTTTGGTCTTAGGTTTATAATAAGAAAATTAAATGCAGTGCAGTAATGCACTTGGGATTTAATCATTAGGACAGAGCAGATGTCTTTATGTATAGTAAGAATGGGGTATTGAAGATACTTGTAAAAATGTCAGCATTGTGACCACGAGACGCTGATGTGGAGGTAGCACTGTCATTTGGGTGGTATAATAGAAGCTGTGCAGGAGTTATGCTAAATACTCCCTTTGCCTGAGCTTGCACCCTTTAATCATGCCATTTGAATGTTGGGGTGTGGGAAGTTTATTGGTATTCAGCTAATGCAAATAGAAATATTTATTAAACAAAAGCATTTTAGAGTAATGGCAGCTAAGTCTTGTGTTGTCTTAATCAGAAATATTTTAAAATACGTTTTTCTGTTACAGATCATCTCCTGTTCACATAATAGCTACAAGCAAAAGTTTACATTCCTATGCACGTCCTCCACCAGGATCTTCAAAGAACGATCCCACTTTCTCCAAGAATGATGTGGATGAAACACCAGTCAGACATGAAAGGGTGAGTTGTTCTGAAGTAGAGATGCATGAGTAGTGGGTTAAGCTTTTTGAGAAGATGAACTAGTGTTAAAAGTCATCTGTTTAGTTCTAATACTGTTTCTATTTAAGCTAGGTTTTCTGTCACTTTTCTTTTTACCAAACACAATAGGCTTGTAGTGCTCTATCAGAGTCTGCATTTCTGTGAAGAGATTCTAAGAAAGCCCTGCTTCTCTTGTAGTTCCTTCTATAGCAAGCTTTAAAAAATTACGTTAACTCTTTTACTGTCTTGAAAAGGAAATACAGAACCATCTCCTTTTAGATGCACAAAACCTGTTGGTCCTGCTTCTGCCCTTCCTGTGCAGTAATTTGTGTCTGAAACTTCCCTATTAAAGACACTGAGTTTTTCCCAGTGATTTATCTGGAACCTCCTTGGCCCTACAGCTTTCCAGTAGTTTGATCAAGGAGTAATGTGTGCTTTGAGTGGTTCAGTGGACAGCCAAGGAGTGAATGATGGCTTGTAAAATGCTTGCACCTAAGCATAAAATAAGCATAGGTGTGAAGTGAATCTCAGGGAATTAAACCCAAAAATTTCTGGATGGCACATTGCAAGAGAGGGAGATGAAAGTACTCTATTTACGTTTGCTACATTCTAATACTAATAGAATACTAATTTCTATTAGTATTTCAGGCAGAATAATGTCAGATGCAAAGTCAAGGATGTATCTAAAGACATACAAGACCAACCCTAAAATATCACCACCATTCTGCTTTTTTTTTTTTTTTTTTTTAATAGGCAAATAGTGAATCAGAATCTGGCATTTTCTGCATGTCATCACTCTCAGATGATGATGATTTAGGATGGTGCCATTCCTGGCCCTCAACTGTTTGGCATTGTTTTCTAAAAGGTAACCTAACATGTATCACTGAATAAGTATTTGGTTTGTCTTGGGTATTTTTGTGGTTGGTTGTTTGGTTTTGTTTGATTGTTTCAGTAGCACAGACTTTTTTACATAACACTAATCTTTTTTCTTAAAATCTCTTAGGCTCTCGTTTGTGCTTTCATAAAGGACGCAATAAGGAATGGCAGGATGTTGAGGATTTTGCAAGATCTGAAAGCTGTGGAAAAGACGAAAATGTCCCAGCGAGTCCATACAAGGTAGCTGTTAGTTCTGATAAATTCATTTCAATACCTGGAGCAGATACTTCATTTCTTAATGTTCTTTATCCCTTTGCCTGTAATTACTGTCTCAGGAAGATAGGTTTGCACTAAACTTGCCTAGAGCTGCTCACTGTACTATTTGAGCATCTTACTATAAAGCAATCAAACTGAATTAATTTAGGTATGTTTTGAATTTTACATTGTCTGTTTCTAGCAAGAGCACTTAGAATGTTGGTATTTTTTAATATAAGATGGTGAATATACACCTGTAGTATGCACAGGTGTATGCTTTTCTTGAACTGTATGTATGTTTACAGGGCTATGGTTCTGATGGTCTGAAGTTGATTTCTCATGAAGAAAGCATTTCCTTTGGTGAGTCAGTGCTAAAGCTGACTTTTGATCCTGGCACAGTGGAAGATGGCTTGCTTACAGTAGAATGCAGACTCGATCACCCTTTTTATGTTAAAAATAAAGGTATGAAATGCTATAAGTATACTTAGTTGTATATTAAAACATTCTTAGAAAGCAGCTGCAGATTTTATTGCATCCCATGTTGCTCAAGAAATTGATAAAAGCAGCGTTGTACAATCAATTTACTATCTTTATAAATAAATCCAGAATTAGAACAAACAAAACTGTAAAGTTATAAAGCTACAGAAATACTGCATGTTTCTTACGGGAAGATTTGATCAAGGACATAAGTGGATCTCGAGAAAGAAAAAATGGGGGGGGGGGGGGGGATAAAGGAAAGCTACACATAAGGGAGGCTTTTCTCACTGGCTAGACATGAAACTTCTGATGATAAAAGTTACCAGGTTTTGATTGCTTTTTTGCAAAAATTAGATTTAAAACTGTTTGCAGTAAGAATTCCCTGCGTAAGTGTTTCTGCTTTTTCATCTGGGTGAAAGAAGCTACAGCAGAACAGTTTTATAAAGTGATATCATACAGAGATATAGGATTGCTCCAGTTAAGAGCTAGAGAGATTGTCTGGCCGTTTGTCTAATTTAACTCTTTGCCACTTCAGGTTGGTCATCTTTTTATCCAAGCTTGACTGTGGTACAGCATGGCATTCCATGCTGTGAAATGCATCTTGGAGATCTGTGTCTACCTCCTGGACACCCTGATGCCATTAACTTTGATGATTCAGGTGTTTTTGATACATTTAAAAGGTAATTTTTGGATAAAGTGGCCCCAGTAGTTCTTACGTTTAATGAGTAGACCCCTTATGTCTGCAAGAATTTGAAGCATTATGCAGAGCAAAGAGAGAAAACTTTTGGTAATACGAAATAAATGAGAGGGAAAACCAAAGACTGAATACTAGGAAAGCTGTGTAATCGTGCTGTGCTAAGCTGCAAAGTTTATTTCACCTTGGAGTGAAGTAATATGATAGTTTAAGAGCAATTATATGAAGCAGTAAATACATCTGTATTGTATTATCTGTATAAATTCTACAGGTAAAGTGGGTTATATTTGAAAAGTCTGGACAGTTTTCCCACAATAGCTATTAAGTTGTGCTTCCTATACAGCTATGCATCTGAATTAGTAGTTTTTTAGTAATAAATGTATGTGCTATAGCTTTAGGGTACACTTTTCATGATTAGTTCTTGCTATTTTTGTATATTCAGCTTTTTGTGATTCTTTTCCAATATATCAAATTTACTGAACTTTCAAAGATCAGTTATGAGGTTTGCCTTGCTTTTAGCAAGAGGTTCAACCAGATGACCTTCAGAGGTACTGTCCACATAAATTATTCTAAGGAAATAATATTACCCATAAGATTTTCTCATACTTTGCGTACTTCCATATTTTGAGATTTCTAGGTTTAGTAAAATCCAGCTTCTCCTGTGATGTTAGCTCCTTCTTAACATCTGGTTTGTTTTTTTTTTTTAGTCTGGTTGCTTTTTGGTGTTCTTACAATAGAAAAAAAAGAATTTAAAATATTGTTTCAAGTGCTTGTCTTCACTCATTTGCTGTCTTGGCTTTTTTCTTATTAACTCCTAACTGCATGCATAGACAGTTGTTAGAATCAGTCTATTTACATCTCACTTGTGGCTTCTTATCCTGAAGCCAGGCGTGGACACTTCAAATTCCTTGTTTTGTCTTTCTGGACAGGATGGAGTAAGTCACAGAGAAAGGAGTATGCAGCAGCAGCTGTGGATAACAAGACAGAAGAATTCAAAAGCAAAACCCTGTTGCTATGTTATGGGAAGGAGATTAGGAATAGGAAGGGTGCTGGACTATTTGTACAACAGAGAGGCTCTTTCTTACTGTCTTGTGAGCTTGCCTACAAGCATTATCCCTTCTTAGTTGTTTTCTACTTTTCTAAGGGATTTTGGAGGCAAATCTTCAGGCCCCACTCTTGCTTATGGTTCTGCCCTGTAGAAAGGAGCTGCCTTTGCATGGGAGTGCTGGGCTACCACTAGCAGTGTTTCCTTGTTATTAGTTCTGCTTTATGTTCTGAAAAAAGCTCTTCAAAGCCCTTATTTTTGCCACAAGTTACACAACTACAGCCGCATTGAGCAGTGGGTGAGCAGAGCCTTTTGAGTTATAGATATTTTATGTTTATTTTGTGGTGATAATTTAGCGTTTTAGATCTCTGATTATCACCTTTATGGGTGTGTTTTCCCTATATAGCATGCTAAAGGCAGTATAGTCTGTGGTTCCTGGAGATAACAGTTTGTGGAATTAAACTTCTTCTGTACTGGTGAGAGGTTAATTTGTAGTTGTTGGTCAAAAAAAATTACAGTACTTCACAGAATTTGGAGGTCTAAATTGTATGGAAACAACTCATCTAAGCTGTTGAAATACCTTGAAGTATTGAGGAACCTCACATTTTTGTCACTAGAGGGCAGACTTAGCTCTAAATGAAAGAGTATGCATCAGTTTTCTAATCTCACTGGAAGGTTTGCCTATAAAATAATATGTATTTAAGTTATAATAGAATTTATTTTAATAGTGGTTTTATATTTGTAATTAATATATATTTTCAAGTGAGTTCAACACTTACTCTTCCCACATTAGTTGTTCCTTCCAGTACCTGTCACTCACAGATGAGATTTGATTTATGGTAAGGACAAAAGGAAAGAGGGAAGCTTATTTCAAACAAGGATGAAATTGAAGACAGTGTACAACAGATATACAGCCAGAGAATTGGTAGTACACAGCAGACCTTGCCAAGTTGCAGTATGCCATCACACTGAAAATACTGTTAACTCATGTGCCAAAGTTTTGGTGGTTTTTTTTTTTTTTTTAGGTTTGGTTATTTTTTCATACCGACATCTGCATCAAGTACAAATCATTATGTCGCACAAAACCCCTCAAATACTATAAATGTAGTATAGATGAAGAGTGAGTGGCTATTAAGGGGTTTATGTGAAAATTACTCCATCATTTTCTAATAATGACTTTTTCTTGCAGCTACGATTTTACCCCAATGGATTCCTCTGCAGTTTATGTGCTAAGCAGCATGGCTCGCCAGCGTCGCGCTTCTCTGTCCTGTGGAGGATCAAACAGTCAGGAGGCTGAGAGATCAGAGTGCAGTAGTAAAAACTGTGCGTCTACTGCATCATCACATCTTTCCTCCAGTTCATTGTACAGCAAAGCTGGCAAAAGCCATAGCTCAGGGACTGCAAGTACTGTGAGTGCCACTTCTCCAAACAAGTGCAAAAGACCAATGAATGCCTTCATGCTTTTTGCCAAAAAATACAGAGTTGAATACACTCAGATGTATCCAGGGAAAGACAACAGGTAATGACACAAATTGTAGTTTTGTTATTCTTGGTGAGTTTATAGAATACCCGTGTCCCACCTTTAAGTGGACTAAATTTTGCATTTGAAGTAAAATGTGTGTACATTGTTTAAAGAACAAGTTTTGAAAGATGCTGACACAAATCTTAAACCATGGGCAGACTCGGTAAATAGGACGCAAGCCGTTTTTGGCACTGTTGCCTTCTGAGAAAGCATTTGGGTAAAGCAACTGATGTATGTCTGTATGTGCAGCGGCAGAGTCACAAATACACAACAGTCTTTGTTTATACTGGTGAGAAAAGGAGAAAAAAAAGCACCAGGCTCTCTGCTCATGTGTTATAGTGGAAAAAGGGAATTTCTGATCCTTCTGATTAGGTCTTGGCATAATATTGCAAATTGTTCAGTGAAGTTCTGTCAGAGTGAGTTGTCCTCACTCTGCACATTGTATTGAGAAATGGAGTACTGATTGTTGGGGTATCTGAAAGATCTTAATCCAAACAGTACCTTGCCAAATGTTGCTTGTCCTAAAGGCATTCAGCAGCCTGTTGGAGGGAAGGTTCTTTGGACTCTGTTGGAGGGAAGGTTCTTTGCTGGTTTCTTTTTGGCTTCTTTTTATCTATACACATGTTCATGTCTAAACAATTTTTTTTCTTTTCATAAAGCTCTCCATTATAATGTTTTAAATAGTCTTAATATTTATGCTAATTGTGCATATGTAAGTATGAACTAAAGCCCATGAACATACACTGATTTTGTACTCAGATTTTTTTTACATATATAACATCATGAAACTGTTACTATAAAAATGACACTGTCACTAAAGATTTTAGTACTAAATCTGGTAAAAACTAAAGGTGACAGGGCTTTGAGAGGGTTTTAATTTAACTATTTTATAATGTTCTGGTAAGGAGGCTGGAACTGGTGTTGAGAAATAAAATCCTGTCATACAAATAATCCAGCCTTAAATTCCAGGCAGTCTTGTGTGACCTGGCAGTGATGTTCTGCGGTGTTTACAGTAGCTTCAGTGAAGCAGATCTGCTGCCTTCTAACTCATTGCAACTATCAAAGAGAGATCAAACAGAACGTCAGCTAGGAAAGTCTATGATGGTTTATCTTAAAATGCTGATTTCAAAGGGATGCAGTGAACTGGAGCTGCAACTGGACGGATGTGTGAAAATAAGTTGAATATTTCAGTAAGCAGGTTTACCTTGATGGAAAGTGAAGACAAAGTTACAAGTAAGCTTCAGAATGCATGGCTCACCATCCCAGTTAGAAGGCAGTGCATTTGGATGCAGTTTGTTGGCATTCCATACAGACAAAATCACAAAGTTAGTGATAATTGATTATATATGCATTCAATTACTGTTGCTTAAATGTGGCTGAGAGGCAACTCTCATGATTTTAACTTTAGTATATGTCATTTTCAGATTTCTGAGTAGATCTTAACGGTTGGTTACATGTAGTACTTTTGTACACTGCAGTTCCTATGTTTGCTACACCTGCTTAATTTTTTCTTAGCATATAAGAAATGACAGACCTTGACGTATTTGGAATTAAATGGTAAGTTCTGAGACAAAGCAGCTCAAGCCATGTCAACAAGATAGTGAGTTGTAAATATTCAGAACACAAGTCAACATTCACATGGTACTTAAAAACGCGATGGACGGTAAAGCATACTTGAGAAGCTGGTGTTAGAGTAGTACTTGTTTCTTTTCTAGATGTTCTCACTGTGACTGTAGTTGGACTTGATTGTGCCTTCAGAAATAACCTGAATAATTTGAGTAGTGTATGTTCTAAAGACGAAATCACCTAAACTAGAGTATTTGTTCTTGCTGAACATAATTACTAAGTAAACTTGAGGCATTCTCAACTACTGCTTGACAATTTCTTTCGAATTAGCTGTAGTGTAAGAGGTTGTATCCCAGTTGCTAAAAAGTTGTCAGGTACCTTACCAGCATTTTAAGAGGACAGAGTACAGAGTGCTGTGAAGTTCTGGTGAGGTGAAGGACACGTAAGGCAATGAAGCAGTAGAACAATTTCTTTCTTGTTTCTGGTCAGGTGAATTAAGTCTCTGCTATGTCAGGAACTTTCTCTGTACACATATTTTTTCAGTCTCTGTGGTTTGCTCACAGAACTGTTTCCTTGGCAAAATGGAGCTTTTGTCTCTGCATTAGATTTTTCAGCCTTTTTGAAACGTACAGATCTGTGCTCACTTTCAGTGCTCAGTGCAGTTTTTTCCTCTGGAGATAATAAAATACGTGTTTTTACATTTAAAATACAAAGATTTTGTAGTTTATTTTATTTGGAAATGCAGTGCTTTTTTCAGCAAACCTGCTCTCTCTGGGTCACCATGTTCTTTCCTGGGGGTATGAGTGACCCAGTATAACCTGGTGACCAGAACCAGACAGGTTTCTGGTGCTGTTGATTTGCCTCTGAATACTGCTAAAACATGGAAAATCTGCTAATTGTGCTTACTTCTGGTGACAGACCCAAGATACTGATTCTCAGTTTGGATAGAAAACCAGAAATACCATTGCCAGAGAGACAGGCTGTGCACATGGATTTGATGTGGATGGGTCTGGTTGCAACTTGAGTTTGCTCTCAGGAGCCACCAGAGCGTGTGACAGCACAGGCTGAGTGGCAGCCTCGATGGAGTTCCTGCTGTGCTCTCTGGGTGCTCTGCAGCTCCTGGAAGCCTGAAGAGTACTACACAGTCTTGCAGGATTAAAATGCATTTTCTTGTTACAGTGCAGAAAAGCCTTCAGAAATGCTGTATGTGCATCAGCCTATGGAAGAGGTTGCTGACACTCTGCTCTTCTTGATTCTGTTGGAATTCTGTGAATAGCTTTGCTGCCAGCAAGGAACCTTTTAATATGATGAAGCAGAGTTGTTTGCACCTTTTTTTTTTCTTTTTTTTTTTTAAAGCTGATCACAGAAGGTTGATTGCTGTAATCTGAAGCTAAAGCACCTGCTCAGTAGTTGAACACTGGTAAAAGAGCTGCTGTTTAGAGATTTTCATTTTGCTAAAGGATGGAGTTAAAGTTTTAAGGGAATATTGATCCAGCATTTGGGAGTGCAGTTGAGCAATATAGCATGATAATAATGGGAAATACTGTCCAAAAGACAGCAAGTTTAGAAGGAGCAGGAAGGCAATTCAGCAATTCATTGTTAGAACAGATCTTTTTGCGTAGGAATGGGAACTTACATTATGTTCTGCCCAGTATGGATTAAAGGTGGAGGAGGCTACACACATCTATTAAGTAGACACGGGGATTTGCAGTTAATCAAGTATTTGTTTGGCTAAGGTCGTATTCAGATCATTGCCCTAATTATTAGAGAACATATTTCCAGCAAATCTGTCATATGATCTTCTAGTACAAAAGTAGAGCGAAACACATGTGAGTTACCATTTGGTGGTGGTTTTTTTAACATCCCTGTGTTGCTGGTTTATGTCAGTTGCTGTGTATTCAAATATACACCCGCTGAAATGTTAGAATGTGCATCGACCCGTGCTGAGCTAGTACAGAATCTCAGCTGTTTAACTGTTGAAAGAAGTATGAGAAGATAATCAGAAACAGGATTGTTCTAAAAAAACTTGAAGATACAGTTGACTTCTGTATGTGTGTGATTTCAACACTTAGCTTTTGTCTTCTTTGAAGTGCTCAGATAAAAACAAAATTAGGGTTTTTCTTAACACCCTGTCCTGACCACAGTGTAAACATTTGTCTTGCAGAGCCATAAGTGTGATACTTGGTGACAGGTGGAAGAAAATGAAAAACGAAGAAAGACGGATGTACACGCTAGAAGCCAAGGCCTTGGCAGAAGAGCAGAAACGTCTAAATCCTGACTGTTGGAAACGAAAACGAACAAATTCTGTATGTTTGTGAAGCTTTCTTCTTCATTGTGTACTTAAATGTGTTCATATGGTAGCGACAGTGGGTTTTGTTGAGGATAACCTGCTGTCTACTCCTTTCTTGGTAGCCCAAACCTTCATTCGGCTCCTCTGTGTTGGGTAGCCTCCTTTTGGACAGTTTTCAGGAGACAGATCAGGCGAGGGTCTCTGAACATTTTCCTAATTCCATGAATTCTATTGGACTGGAAGTGAGTGTGCTTGTGAAAGGCAGAGGAAGAGCACATCACCTTTTGTTTGAAGTAACTGAGTTCACAGGATCGTACCTAAATTACATCTGTCCCCTCAGAAACACTTAAACTTTTACAAAATCCTGCTTTGATTCAGTCTCATTTTTCTTCAGTAAAAGCTTTTTCTTTACCATTTTCTATATTTTTTACTTATAATTTGTCAGTATATGATGTGAAGTTACTGAGGGAGCAAGTTATTTTTTTCCATTAATCCCTTTCATTTACTACTCTGTTTTAATTGTAAAATAAATACAATAGATACCACTTCTTCTGTAGGGAAATAAATTGTTTTCCACGTTGCAGAAGGCCATTCTAAGAGTCTGCAGCAGTGAACCTATTAAGATAAGGGCTTTCAAGCTTATAAGTCATATAAAGAGAACATAGTAAAAAAAAAAAGAGATTTCTGCCAGCCTGCATGTTCAGCTAGAAGAGAAACTGGAAGGAAAGATCCACACTGTGCACGGAACGCCAGGTCCTCTCATCATCCATTTTATGCCTGCGTAGGAGCATTAGTGTATAGTGTGGGCTTCACAGGTTTAAGATTCCATCCTCAAGTTAGCCCCTTTCCTTTTCTGTGTAACTGAGGCTACTTTCTCAAGAGCATATACAAGTATTGCCTTAAGACTAAGAAATGCTCCAACTCTCAGTTGCTGCTTATTGCTTATATACTTGGTGCTGAGTTTTCAGTCCCTTGTTGCAGATTTCACCGAACCCCAGCTGCAAGGAACAAGCTGTTTTTCTGTTCACTGGATTCTATTTTAATCAACAGTCACAGCTTCTGCTAGATCTCCTTGCGGGTTTAGTTAAAATAATACTGTGTATTTATTCTGCTTTTACACTACTGCAGTCTTGGACATTGGGTGGTGAGGTCAATTTCACACATGCACTTGTCAGCTTCAGGAAAGTCGGTGGGGGTGTTTGGGTGTAGCTGAGAGGAATAGTTGGCCTTGGGAAGGATGGTTTTCTCACCCTGCCTTCTAGTAGGATATTCCTTTGTCTTCAGACCAAGGTAACAGTATTTGTAGGACCTGTTACTGCAGTGTTAACAGCAGGAAACACCTTTTTTATGATTTTATTTTAATGAACTAAGAATTTTGTTAGCAGTGGTTACCTTGTCAAGTAATGATGGTGGGGATGGTGGAGTCTGGGCTGCCACAAAGAAGTCTTGGTGGTCTTTTGATGATGAGGGGATAAAATAATCTGTTTGGGCTTTCTGTTTTCTTCAGAGTAGCTGGACCAATGATTACAAGTACTTGTGGCTTTCAAAACAAAGGTTTGCTAGATTTAAGATAATGTCTCCTTCCCCTTCGCTTGATGAGAGCTAACCTGGTTTTCTCTTTTCTCAGGGCTCACAACAGCATTAAGCCAGAATTTTCCTGTTAACTCTGTATTTACAAAATGGCTGTTGCTTGATGGCAAGAAGATGCACGATCAAGGTCTTACTATTTGTTGTGACTCTGCGTGGCCATAAAATACTGGCACCATCAAGTTGGAAATGATCTAGTATGAGTGCAGATTTGCTTTTTACAATAGAACATTAAGTAAGCTAGAACTATCAACATTTTAAACCAAATTGCCTTATTTTTCTTCCAAACTTCATATATGTATCAGGTAATATAGGCTTGAAAATGGATATCCTGTGGTGCTAAAGTACTTTAGAAAGAGGCGAGGGAGATGTGTATAAATGTTTATTTTTAAAAGAAAATGTACAAAAAGGGGAATTTTAAAATATGTAACAGCTGTTTATATACATTGATTCTTATTGCTGATTAATATGTATTGCACAACCATATTATTAATTACGAGTCTGGGGCCTGGGCTTTTCTGAGATGGCAAGGTGCGTTGTGGGGTAGTGTCCCAGCCCAGCCAGGCGCCAGCACCGCACCGCAGTGTGGCGAGCACAGCGTAAGGAGCGCGGAGCCGCTGCCCGCATTGCCCCGGAGGAAATGTGTCCCCACAAGGGGGCGAGAGATCCTGCACAAGCTGGCACTAGTCAGAGCTGTTGTTGCCGGTGGCAACCGTGGCCCGGGACAGGATGAAACAAATAGCGTTATCTCCAGAAAAATGGTGCTGTTGATACCATCACCATCATAGTTTTTAACTCTGTGTTTTGTCTTTGCCACATACTCTACAATACTTTATTTTGCCATAAGACATCTTTACGGTGGGGGCAAACTTTGCACTTAACTATACGTGCAACACTTGCACTTTACTATTTTTTCCTCCAACTGTCTACAATTAGAGCAGCTGCATTAGGATTCCAACTGCTTCTGCTGTGAACTTTTACAATCATGGCTTTTTGTCTGCTAAACAGCTGTGTGTTCCTTTTTTTTGTTTAAGAATCACAACTGTAAATTTCAGTTTATGACACGTCTATGTGATGTTGCCCCTCAGATTTTTGCACACTATATTCTTGTATATTATTTCAAATAAATCCATTAAAATCTGGTGGTGTGTATTACATGAAATGGAGTGGACTAATCGTGAAGTCCACCCTGCGGGATGAGCACCTTGTGCATGGAATTCTGTACATGAACCCGTCCAAAGCGCATGTGATGCTGTGCACTGAGGAAGCTGTTGAAGGATTTCAAATACTGCACTCAAGGTTGGAGTTAACGTTCTTTATTACAGTTTAAGCCAAAAGAAAGTTGAAATCTATATAAATTACTTGCAAGCAAAGAGCAGTGCACTAGAGAGTCTGTTACTTACAAATATTTTTGTGTTAAAATTAGTGATTTTTAGATGGAAGCTGATGATTCTGGCATTCAGAAGTACTGAATAAGGCTAAAATGTATCCAACTGTTCATACTTACAAGAGCTACCTACTTCCTTACTTGAGATACTCATGAATTCCACTGCAGTGTTTGAGCGCATGTTCTAGTTTTTCTGAGTTCAGAAGGAATGCTGAATTGTTTTCATTAGATGTAGACTTACAGCACATAAAAACTGTACAATTTCCTTATGACATTTGTGTATAAATAAGTTCCTGTAATGCAAATGTAAAGCAAGAAGACAGAAGTTTCACAGATAAAGTAGGTAAACACATTTCCTTGTAAAGCTTACGTAGTTGGGAATGCAAGTATCTGCATGGCACCGAAGACCCATGACTGCAGTACTGTGCCAAGATTTGAGAGAGTTGCACAGATTGGCTCACTGAAGGGTCGACATCGCTTTCTGCAGCAGCTGAACCATTATGGGATAGACCGGTGCAAACTCCTTTCCCTCTCTCATTCGCACTGACTGAACGTAAGCCTCCAGGGCACCACTAAAATAAAAGAAAAAGCAATTGACAGCATGCAGATTATGCAAGTTAAGGACCTGCAACTGAAATCAGTTAACTTCTTCCCTGCTACAGAACTTGCCTCAGATGACCCTGCATGTCTCTGCAGAAGGAAGTGGCCACGAAAGGCCTTACAAAGCTGTACATAATTGTTCCATGATTGTTTTTCTCCTTCCTTGCATGTTTTGAGGAGCGAACAAGTTAACATTTAAATAAACAGCGGCAGCATGTTGCAGATGGCTTGAAATGACAGCTCTGACGCACAGACTCGGGCACATTGCTGTACTGGTAACCTTTAGAAATGGAAAGGATAGACACCAGCTGCTGCGAGTGCAACATGCAGAATGAAAACGGGCAGTGGTGACCAACGGAGATGCCCTCAGTGATTTGCAGGCCAAGTCTCTGGAAGTGCTGCGGTCCTTTGGGAAACGCTGCACTAACCCACAGACTGAGTGCATGTACGTTTGTAAGGCATTGCAGTGTTTTTCCTATACGTTGTCATAGGGCGTTGCACACAGTAGTCTTGTGTGAGTCACACAAATACAGGCATGTCAAAGCTAAAGGGGAGCTTTGATTGCGTACGTGTATCTAATTTAACTTGCTGTACAACATGGGGCCACCTTTCAGCCAACGAGTCTAGGAAGTAGTATTGTTGAATGAGCATATCTGCAAAACAAAGACTTTGTAAATGCTGAGCTGTTCAGATTCCAACTTTATTAAGTAGGTCAGGTCAGTTTTGCCAGTACTTGGCTTCCAATTTAATTGATTTTTTCTCGTATCATCCTCTTGCCTGCGAGTAAGGCTACTGCTAAACCAGTGAGGGCTCTGAACTTCCTCAGTGCAACAGGAGGAGCTGGGTGTTCACATGTGGTACACGCATGCATACACACACAAACATGCCTGCAGTCAGAGTCCCTGGCCTACTGCTAATGGAGTTCGACAGGGAGAGCGTGAAGTGGGCAACTCTGCAAGGAAGGAACCTGCAGCAGCTTCTGAGCACAGGATGGGAACGAAACAGCACAGGCAGGCAATGCCCAGCACAGCTCCTCCCCCCCCAGACTCCCTTTTGGCTGAAGCCCAGGGCACGTGGTCTGATGGAGGTGATGCAAAGGGAGGATGGATTGGATTACTGGAGAGTTGAGAGGCTTCAGAAGACTATTGTGACTGAGCACAGAAAGTCTCTCATGTTGGCCTGGATGCAGTTGACAGTTCAATTTTGGTAACAACTTCCTAGTGAGTTACTGCTGCTGAGGGGTGCACACCAGGTACCAACACTCTGAAGAAACATCAACAGCAAGAAAAAAGTTATTCCCCCATTACAGTCAGAAAGGCAAAGAACATCTGCACGTGGTCAGCTCCCTGAAAACCTTCAGTGTGCTCTTCCCAATGGTCTCTGGGGAGCAGCACAGGCTCTATGGGGAAAAACGCAACATCTAAAAGCCTGCTTGCTGCAGCCAGAGTGCTTCGGGTGCAGCTCACCTCACTCCCAGCAAAGGCTGTCCACATGACGGACTGCAGAGAGGCACATCTGCAGGTCAGTTTTAAAGCCCAAGATTTAAAGAGAAGAGTTGAGACTGGGGGAAAGAGAGAGCAGGTAAGTGTGCTTTTTAGATCAACTGGCAATGAGGGGCAAGCATGTGACAGGCAGACGGAGTAGTAGTGGGAGATGCAGGCAGAGACAGCTCAAGGATCCCATCAAGATGAAGGGAGACCCTTTGGAAGAGTCTCACATTTCCACTCAGGGCAGCACTCGAGTGCTGTGGGCAGCAGTAATCTTAAGCACGTTAGATGTTAGTTACTATTAAAAAGACAGTCAAGAAACTCATGTAACAGTTTTACTGTAGCTGTTGTTCATCTTGCTGAATCTCTCCCCTTCCTCTCACCAGTGTCCCTGTCTTTTCCTCTATACACTCCCCAAAGTTTCTTGGGCCCAAATAGTTTTTAAAAGTCACCAAAAGCTGAATATAGAAAGAACTCCACATTGACCTGCTTAACTTAGAAAGCGCTGACACCTCCTGGTGAAGTTGTGGGTTGGCATCACTATCCAGATGGTAACACTGCCATCCCTTTCTGCTTTGAAAAACCCCTTGAAAGAGATGACAGAGATAACCAGATCCCTTCAGATGAAAGGCAGAAGCTTTACCCTAAAAGCAGCACCCAGAACCACTCAGCATCAGCCCTTGATAATCCTTAGCCAGACTGTTATTCCCATCCGATCAAACAAGAGGGAATGAGATTTAGGCTATGCTAAGTGCCGAACACCAGCATTAGAGTCCCTCTGTCAGACCTTCCAGCAGCTTTTATCTTTTTTCTTTCTCTCCTGCCTCAGAAGAACCTGATTTAAGTGGCAAAACCAACTCCACCAGTGGCAGCCACTGCCCTCTTAAAACTCAAAAAAGCAGCTAAAAGGAACTTAGCATTGTCTGGTGGCCTCAGAACTGCTCTGAGGGTTAGGGTTCCTTCTCCTTCCCTGCACAGACCAACAGCCAACAGAAGCTGTTGCCAAGCAAGAAGAGATCCTTGCCAGCTCTCTTTTGCTGTGCTTGCTCTTTTACTGTGGCTTTGCTTGTGTTGTTTCAAAGAGACAAACTTCAAAAGACAGCCAATCATTACTGTATCAATACTACTAGGTGAATTCTCAGGCATTTTGCTAAAAGACATTGTACAGCTTTACACTAAACAAAAATAAAAGCTTTCTCAAGACAATGCATTCACTGTTTTCCCATGTCCTGTAAAAGTATTTCAGTGCTCTAAAGCTGAATTTCAAAACGCAATTTATAATTAGTAACTTTACCTGAAATTCTAGAACAAAAGCTTGATTCTTCTCAGACAGGAAGAGTTTTGCCGTGACAAAGGTGTGGGGAGCACCAGCTTCTCACCTGATGCAACATTTATGTCAGGGTCACTTGTCAACCTTCAGCTTGCAAAGGTTATTTTGCAAATGCCACAGCTGCCACTGGTGGAGATTTCACTGTAACCCCGTGGGAACTGATGGGGACTGCAGTGCCATGAGAATCATAGAACAGTTAGGGTTGGAAAGGACCTTAACATCATCCAGGTCCGACCCCCCTGCCATGGGCAGGGACACCTCACACTAAACCATGCCAACCAAGGCTCTGTCCAACCTGGCCTTGAACACTGCCAGGGATGGAGCATTCACAGCTTCCCTGGGCAACCCATTCCAGTGCCTTCCCACTCTCACAGTAAAGAACTTCCTCCTTACATCCAATCTAAACTTCCCCTGTTTAAGTTTTAACCCATTACCCCTTGTCCTGTCATTACAGTCTCTAATGAAGAGTCCCTCTCCAGCACCCCTATAGGCCCCCTTCAGATACGGGAAGGCTGCTATGAGGTCTCCACGCAGCCTTCTCTTCTCCAGGCTGAACAGCCCCAACTTTCTCAGCCTGTCTTCACACGGGAGGTGCTCCAGTCCCCTGATCATCCTCGTGGCCCTCCTCTGGACTTGTTCCAACAGTTCCATGTCCTTTTTATGTTGAGGACACCGGAACTGCACACAGTGCTGCAAGTTGAGGTCTCACGAGAGCAGAGTAGAGGGGCAGGATCACCTCCTTTGACCTGCTGGTCACGCTCCTTTTGATGCAGCCCAGGATACGGTTGGCTTTCTGGGCTGTGAGCGCACACTAAAGCCAGCTCATGTTCATTTTCTCATCGACCAGCACCCCCAAGTCCTTCTCTGCAGGGCAGTGAAGAATGAACAAGTCATGGAGAAACACCTACCACTGAACAGAGAACAAGGGCTACTGCAGAGCAGAGCTGGCCTGAAAAGCCAACCTGCTTCATGCACCCATCAAGGCAGCGGAGCAGTGGTGAAAGCAAGCAGCCAAAGGGACCTCACACTGAGTGAGAAAAATAAGCTGCTGCAGCTGCTAAAGGCTGGCAGCTCCACACCCTACCTGGTGAGTGTGGAATGGATCGTAAGTATGGTCAAGCTCTGACCACCTCAGGAAACTCTCCTCTGCATTGCTGCCCATGGTAATGACACAACGGAGACAGGCCAGGAAACAGCATCCTATTAGGAACAGCACTGCTGGTCAGGAAAGGTCCAGGTAGTAAAATGGCAGAAATTATGAATCCAGCAAGAAACGACGTTTGGATCCCAGTGACTAATGGTGAGGTTGCTTCCACATGCAAGGGAGAAATGGGCTTGGAGAGGTAACTGAGAGCACCAATGGTCATAAAGTAGATGTGATTTCACACGTACATTTGGGATGGGAATTTTGTTTCTCTGCAGACAGTTACCGAGTCTAAGGGTAGGATTTTGGGACTGTCACACAGAAATACGGATGGTGCAGGAAGCTGCTTATGGCAAAGCAAGACGGTTGCTGCTGCTTGTGGCCAGATTTCAGCTCAGGCTGGATGAGCTGGATGCACACAATGATACACTTCACTAGATCTGCTGAGGTGCCTACATGAGTGTCCCTCAGCTGGGCAGATAAATAAGTTCAGTAGCTTTGTTCACACTTCAGATGCAGATTTTATGATGACATGTTGTAAAGTTCACAGGTCCCAGCTCAAATGAGCTTCTGTGAACTCCATCGGCAGCACAGGACCCAATTCAGATGCACTGGGTTCACATTAAAAATCT
The DNA here is from genome assembly GCF_028554395.1 of Pezoporus wallicus. Classification (NCBI taxonomy): domain Eukaryota; kingdom Metazoa; phylum Chordata; class Aves; order Psittaciformes; family Psittacidae; genus Pezoporus; species Pezoporus wallicus. The sequence goes on from NW_026640165.1 coordinate 1,901,085, forward strand.
TGTCTTAAAAAAAGGTAGACTTGCTCCTGTAGAGGACACTGTAAAAACACTGGTGCCTAAGTAATAATGGAAAAATAAACAGCACCACGGGTGAAAGAAGTATCATCAAGTCTTCAGCACGGAAGAGATCACAGCTGTTGTCATATATAAAGATGTAATTTATAGTTATGTTATCAATGTTTAAGAAGATGGAAGAAACCCTGTTTATGTAATACACAAAACATACTCTTGAAGGGATTAGACTAAATAATGTCCTAAATTCAGCATCTCCCGGTCTAATAAAGGACATAAAACCTGTTTGGCAATCTGTTTCTATTTTAAAAGACAAGCTATGGTATACATTACAAATATTGTTTGTAAAAGAGAGCTATGGGAAAAGGGTTGGTGGAATGCTCTGCACATATTAATGCTTCATTAAAAATGCCTTAAGAAGTAAGGAAAAAAAAATGTAAGTTTAAGATGCCCTCCCACATAAGGAAAAGGATTTTAAAGCACTTATTAAATTACTTCACTTGCTTGAGCAAAAACATGAGCTTTCTTGGAAATCAGGACAAGCTGATTATATAAGACCAGATAGTTCTTTTTTGAAATGTTATTTCAATCCATGAAGATTTATATCTACATTGGGGGGGGGGGGGGGGGGAATATAAGTATATGATTCAGGCTGTGGTTTTTAAAGGGAGATGAATGTGCATCATTAAGGATTACTCTAATTAGTTAGTTAATTTTATATGGAATTGTGAATACCAGCACTCCCCTCCTGGGCTCTGACTTGGTCAAATGGAGCCTGATTTAAATGACAAGCTTCAGCAGAGGCAGGGATCATTCCTCTGCTCAGTGGTGCACTCAGGTCCTGATCAATCAGCAGGGAAACCAGAGGAAGGCAGGGCCAGGCTTCTCTTTAGCACTTTGTTAAAAACGTCTGCTTGCTCTGCACACTTCAGGGCAAAGAGGAAAATGGAAAATAAGCCGCGTAAGAGCACATCTGTCCCTTGCAATCTGCTATTCTACGATCCTGTGATTCGCTCTGACACCAGGTCTGTTAACTGCTATTAAAGTTATTGTGAAATCTCCAACAGCACCACCTGTAGGACCACAGATCAGCAAGCACCAGCTCCAGTTTATGCAGGATAGAGACATCAAAGGAGCCATGCGTTGACAGACATGGGGGTTACACGAGGGTTCCTATGAATGGCTAACGCTGGTGGGAGCGCTCGCAGGCACCGCAGCCGTGCTCCAGGGCAGCCCCTGGCCACGCTGTGGCTGCTGCTCGCTTGGCTTAGCAGAGTGGAGCAGTGACCCAGCACGGCTCTGCTGCTCGGGGCAAGGCTGCTGCGAGGCTGAACCCGGCGCGCACATGGGGCTTCATGGTGGTTCCACACTGGCGTTTGTCCCTGCCCCTGGCAGGTCAGCGGCCAGAGCCGTGCTCTGGCTCAGGTCATCAGCTCGTTATGAAAATGAACCCTCACTAAGCCTAGATTTCAACTCCGCTCCAGCAACAGTGAGCTTGACTAAAGGGAGCTCACCCACACACCAATGGTAAAGACAAGATTTGGCCCTTGTGCAGACGAACTGTCATTCAATCCTTTCATTGCTGGATCAAATCCTGCCACATCCATCAGGGTTTCCTCTACGGAAAGAAGGCTGAGTTTTCAAACTTAATTTAGAAAGAAAACAACGTGCCCTGGCCACTTAAAGAAACGCTCCTTTCAACACAACCCCGCAGGGTCATCACACCCAACTCCAAATGTCTGCAGGGCTGCTGTCTGCCTGAGAGAGCTCCCGTGTCCCCACGCACGCTCCCTTCACTGAGCAGAGAAAATGGAGCTTTCAGGACACAATGCAACTGACCTATTTTAGGTACCTAGTTCAGGATGAGATGAATCAGCCCCAGCAGTGCCTGTTACTCTCTGTTAACTATAAAGGAAGTCTGGCTAATATACCCCTGGCCAGATAAATCCCATCCTTCATGCTGAATACAAGCAGAAAGGAATACACAAAAATGCTCAGAATGCTACTAATTCATAACATTAACACCACATTGCATATGAAGCATTTGAGGTTACAGAGCAGAAGAAGCTTTAATATGAAGCTGCAAGGATTCTGATAACACAAGTAAATTAATATCTAAGCAGCAGGTCCCCAGAGTAATTGCACAGTTGTTAAAGAGGGAAGTTGCAGAAAATAACCATTTGCAAGGTTGCAGCCAATGTAAAGATGCAGGCCAGTGCAGGGATCTGACGGCTCACAACATCCAAGGCTCAATTAGCACAGCTGAACAACTGCAGGCAGAAAAAGCTTGAAGAGGGTGACTGATAAAAGGCTCCAGACAAATGAGCAAGATGCCTGTAGTTCAACTGAGGCTCATGAGACACATGAAAAGCAGGCTCAGAAATCACCCAATAGAGTATTAAAGAAATAATGAATGAAACATGGTCATGCTTGTGATGTTTGCTTGCTTGCCTTCTGTACGGATAACTGAGCCTATTTAGAAAGGACCAACAAGCATGAGAGGAGATGGTAAAAAGGTGAATGCACAGAGCAATGGAGCAACGCCTGCAGAGATTACCCATGTCTGCCAAGCTACCACCCCCTTCACTCACTGCATTAGGTGCTGCTCAGCTAGTCCCTGCTCTTTGCTCCAAGCATGCAGCTCTAAACAAGCTGCCAACTGAACCACCCGAGGGAAGAGTCTGCTTAACAAATCCAGAGTGGTTCATCCAGCTCAGCAAAGCTGCACGAGTGGTGCCTACGAGCGGTGGACATGGGGATGGATGGAGAAGTAAACAAACATGGGCAGTGACAAACAGCCTTGCTCTGGAGTATCAAGGGTAGGGGAGAGCCACTGGAGTCCCAACAGAGGCCTCTGGGAAGAGATCTTCAAAGCTGCCCTCTCCATGCCCTGGATGTCCGAGCACTCCACAGTGCAAAGCAACAGTCTTACTGTAAACCGCTCAGGTGATAACCTTGCCCAGTGATTACCCTGCAGCAGCATATTCTTGAGATTACAAAGTTGAAATATTTTAATAGTGGTATCTCATGCAAAATGAATAATGGATTCAATTAAAGGACTGAAATGAAAACCTTAAATATTCCAGCTTACACTACCTGGTCTAATGGATGACACTCTCTCTGCATAAAAGCTTTGTCCCAGGGCTTGTCCCATAATACGTTCGTGGTCAGAGCAATTTATCAGTGTCTGAACATTACCACCAGCAAGCCCATTAGCTGAATCAGTCTGAATGAAATTTAATTGCAAACAAAGACAAAAATGTTGTAGTTTAAGGATGGCATTTTCAAATCTGTGTAAAAGGACTGAAGAGAACAAAATCCCATCAGCTCTCAAACGATTTGCATTCTTGGCTCTCTCTAACATATCTGAAGTTCAACATTGTCAGTTTTGCCAGTACTATCAGGACACAAATCACAACCAAAATATTCATAACTAAGTTACATATACAGCTGTGTCAGCCCTTGTAGTTCAAGGTGTCATGGATCAAGACTCAAGAAAACTTAGTTCTGCAGCCAAACCAGACTAACAGCATGTGTGATTTTCAAAAAGTACCCTGTTAATACACACTAAGAGACAGTTTGCATTTTAATAGTTTGGAAATAGATCCTACTAACACCTACTGGTGATCGACCAGTTATTTCCCTAACTGACCCAGGCCCTACACTGGACTGTATGGTGCTGCCAGCTTTAAGAACTGTAAATATGTATAGCAGACTCCTCTTGGCTGCTTTTGAAGTGTGGACAGATAATGGCTGATTTTCTCAAGTACAGCCACTGCTGGCTGGAACTGAAAAGTCAGCTTTTATGATTTCAGCAAAAGCTGGCAACATCCACATGAAGTTCAAGGACAGAGCTGGCTCCCAGGCCAGATCAAGCCTGGTGCAGATGTGTGAAAACCGGAGTGGGTGGCTCTGATGTCAGACAGGACACTGAGAAGATGGCTGGAAGAGCTAGGGCATTAAGAGCCAAATGATCACCTTGAATCCTGAGGATCCTCAGACTGGCTCTGTCACGTTCATACCGCACATCTGTTCTCTCTAACATTAGAAATCTGCTTGTTTCGAAAAACAAGACTCTTCATAACTTTTGCTAACATTTTAAGATGCAAAACAGTATTTAGCTGCTACCTCAGGAAGATCTTAAAAATCTGACATCATTATCACTTCCTAAAGATCCTGTGCTAGTTTTCTGAAGAACGACGTTACAGGAGTGTAGCAAGGGTCTTCCATTTTTAAATTCCTACCTACATTCTCATTGCTTAAACTTCCAAAGCTCCTCTTTCCTGACGCAGAGGACTGAATGGCTGCAGCCTTGACTTTCCAACAGTTGAGAGGCAATTTTACTGAAACATGGTATTAATTTAAACCACCATGGTGCATGGTTTCATTCTTTTGCAAGAGGATTACGTGTTGCTTCCAAAGGCACTGGAGGTCTTGGGCATGGTGGGTGGAAGGGAGTGCTCAGTTAATATATTTTGCCACTTTGCAACTCATCCCACGAGTGGAGAGAGGGCAATGGTATTTAACACATCTCCTGTAACACATGGTTTTTACCTTTCGAGACCAGTGCTGGTATGCAGATAAGTTACTGCTCCATTATCATAAACGTAGAGAAGAAAGAAGAATGATTTTTACCGTATGAGAGCAAGCCTGTCTTTTTCAGATGGATGATCATCAAGCCACTGGGAGTAGCGGGCAATGGACCACTCAGCCCTCTAATACAGAGAAACAAACACCAATTACACATGAAGGTGAAAAAGCAAACACACCTAAAAGTTTCAGATCCAAGATAATATAAATGAAGCCACATAAGGCTTGCTTAATACTGTAGTGATGCAGAATGAGTTAGAGAATCAGGGACAATTAACAGAAATAGCCCAGTATGTTACACAGAAGCTCAGAGGTGTTCTCCCACATCAGCTGTTTGCCCAATTCTGACAGGGGTTTCTATCTAGTTTTCCTGCATCTGACTTGACCAGGATCCAGGCAATGTGCAGTCGCGGGTAAGACCTGCAATTTCTTCCATGAGCTGACAGAACATCAAAGAATTGAGAGTCTTTTTAAAATCAGGTTGTCGTCTTCCTACTGTTAATTAATTAAAATATGAAGCCAATGGCCAGAACACCTTTGCCACAATAAAAGCAAAAGCCAATAAATCATATAAAGGATGAGCTTCAATACTTTTTAACTAAAATATTTAGGATGAATTACAATGTTCATTCCTCCTTAGGACATCTCGAAAGGAAAGAGAAGTTGATCTTATTACCTGGAAGGGTGATTTTAACTCTGCTGGTGCTCTTGTAAATAAAAACTGAAGAATGATGCTGAATGGAATAACCTCTCCCAAAGCTGGGCTACTGGCAATGTGCTCACTGGTCTGGAACAGCAGTGGTCTGGAAAAGTGTAAAAATATACTTGTGAAAGGAAGAAAAAGCTTGTCTGACGCATTAGAAAAATACCTATGTGGTGGCAATATTGTGTTAGAACAGGATCATCAAATATTTGTCTACCAGTCTGCATCCCAGGTCTTCAACACAGGTTCCGTTTGCAAAAATGTACAAAGTTGTCTATTGTAATTAAACAACCCAGGACTGTAAATTTTACATTTCAGTGCAAACACTTCAGGTCGCTTCAGAACTCACTGTCATGCAGGGGTTGTACTGAAAGCAATACAAAAAAAGTACAATTTGGCCAACATTTGCATGACAAAGACTGTTAAATCATAGTTATACTCTGCATAGAATTACAAAGAACTTTAATCTATTTCTAATTTGCAGGTGGGTGTTCCCAAAAAAGCTCTGTTCAATCAGAATTAGCATGAGATAATAAATCAGTTTGGAAATACATTTTGATCATACTGACAACTGCTGGCTCCTGAGACTGCAACTCACCTGAATGACCTCAGCTGTCTGTAGGACTTTCCTAGGTCAGAGACTCGCCGACACAGCGGTGCCACCGCTAACTCCATCTGTAAAAACGAACGTTTCCATCTGAATTAGTGACCCAAAACACAAAACTGGGCACTGAAGTAGCAAACCCACAGACCAAGTCACTGACTTCTTGCTGTTAGCTGAATTTGATACAAGAAGCTATCACTTCCTTTCACACTGCATTGCTCAAGCCAAGATTTTTGCCTTGTTCTTGGCAACACAGTAAGCATTCCATGACAAAAGGTAGTGATAGTCTGTGGGTAAGGACAGAAGGGATATCGTGAGCTTTCTGTGACTGAAACTTTTTCTCAGGTTTACTTTGTTGGTGACGAGTTTCCCGACGTCAGTACCCCAAAAAATATGACCGCAGCCTGGGAAGAAAGCAAACGTAGGCACACAAACCACTCCTAAAGCAGTAAGAATGCATACCCATCCCAGCAAAGAACCTTGCTTTTGGCAAAGCACAAGGTTGAAGTGATTTCTTCTTGAACACTCAGCCCCAAATTCTGGGGCACAAAACCTACGAAGATTAGCTAAAAGTCCCTGTGGCACCTGTTGCCACAGGTTGTATGCAATCACAGGTAAAAGAGCAATAGTAAGAGCTTGATTTTCATACTTATCTTTGTAGTGTTCTGTCCCTGAGTTACAGCAGCCATCTTTAAAAATAACTGATTTTTAAACACTTTCTGGTTTTTAAGCACTGGATTTCCCTTGCCTTTTCAAACAGGCTGTTTGGGTTTTTATATCATTCACGTGAGACTGAATTCTGTCACAGGCTCTTCATTCACAGTGAAGACACAGAAGTGTGTGAGAAAACAACTTCACTTCCAGATCCCAGACTGAACACGAACAATGGCAAAGTTTCAGTTAATATGCACACCAATACAAACACCACCACCCAAAAAACCCTCATAGCTAAAGTAATTTTAGCCAGATATGGATTAAGTCTTTATTTTCTGCATTCCGGAAGTGTCAGAGCCACTGAGGGATGCAAGCTTTATTCTCCACATGTTTTTGAAATCCCCAACTTAAAGGACTTGATTTCCACATAATGCACAATCAAGCTAAGTTTCAAAGCATAAGACCTAAAATAAGTAACAAGATCAAAGCCACCACTCAATGAGCTTCCCATTTAAGTAACATTGGCGAGCTAGTTTCAAAACATTTGTGATAATACACTATTTACAGTCTTTAATACCATTATTCTGTCCGGCTGTAGAATTTCCTCAGACAGAGGTGGCTGCTGGCTGCCAGCTCCACCAAGAGCATGTAACTATGCTGGGGTTCCAGTACAGACAAGAAAGATGGTGTGGCAAACTGTGATGCCATAGTTCATCTAAAACCAGAAGAAACTGAATTGGCAATTAATGCAAATCAAGGCCATATACTTCAGGCCCCCATTCTAAAAAGCAAGTGGCAGGATGAGAGTCATCTCACCTACTTCTCAACGTCTATAGGCTCTCTTCATGCTCAGTGGCGAAAAGCAGCCACTCCTGCATATGATGCATCTTTCCCCAAAGCAGACACCCAAAACAGATCAAGTGGGGGAAAGCCAGAAGGCATTACCCAGGCACCTACACTTCTCCTACAGACAAGGACAGGAGAGCACCTCTGAAAGCCCTGCAGAGGTGCTGCCCTACAGGCAGTGAAAATCGCTCCCCAAGCCTAGGAACTTTGGAGTACATGCCCCACATCAAACACTTCCAGGATGCTTTAAATGCACATTTTATATTAAGCAGAAACTCGCAGAAGCAGAAAGTGAATAAAAATCCAGGAATGGAAATAAGGAGCTTTGACTTTCAGATGAACACTCCAGCCCTGGGTTATCAGCCTGGCTCCCTCCTGCCTGCTGCTCTTCTGGCTCCAAATCTTCTACTCTGGGCTAGGAACCAGCTCCTTCTCTACAGCTGGGTGGGATCCCTGCCCTGTCCCCTGTAACCCTCACAATCTGAGGGCTAGGTCACCTCTCCACACTCAGGCACAAGGGGTACCTATTTCTTGGGCTGAAGACCATGTACAATACAGCTCTGCAGTTCCTGAGCAAGCACAACATCCACCGGTCAGTGTGAAAGGTGTGCAAATGGGAATGCCTCCATGCTTGAGGAGCCATCAGCTGCTGTGCCTTGTGCTGAAACTGCCAGCAGAAAGGAGCGAGGTTGAGCACACATTCCCAGGACAGGAAAACTGTCCCTTGGGATTTCTGGAGGGAGATGCTCCTACTCCAAACTGCAATGAAGCTTAGAATAAGTTCAGCATGTTGCTCCCTCGGATTCCACAGAACACTTCTGAGCATATATAGGAGCCAAAAGATCAGTCTGCTGCAGAGGATCAGTAGCAAATAGCCAAAAAGAGGAGCTAATTAAGTAGGCTTTGCTGTATCATGATACAGGAACCCTACAGACCCTGAAAAACAAACTGGAGCAAGATTGATTTCTCCAGAGCTGCTCCTCAGGCATCAGTACTACCTAGGGGCAGCTGGAAGGAACCGATATCCTGCAGGAGCTGGTGGGAGCTGTGGGCTTGCAGCTGTGAAGAACCAGGAAGAAGGTAATTCTTTTAGGTGCTTTAGAGAATTTGGTAACAGGCAACAAACTACCAGTCTGACTCTTGGAAACAGAGACGCACGGATCACGCTGCACTCACGAGGGGAAAGAAATCTCAGCATTGCAAAACAGAATTTTGTTTAGTAAGTCTAAAATCATTGTTTCACTCCTGAAACTTAAGATGATGTAATGAGACACAAGTGAAACTTTCTACAGCTTAACCAATTCCTCATTAAAACAACTTTAAATGATTTCTCTTGAACATACCTGACAGTTTCCATAAACCAACAGGTTTTAGTCTTCAGTACTAAAGAATAAAATTTACTTTGGAAAATTCTATTATTTCATCTTCAACCTTTATTCACTGTAGGAAATTATTAGTATTGCTAGAACTAGATAGATATAATGGCAGCAGATGGCTGATTCGTGAAGTACTAGTTGCCAAAGAAAAAGATTGTTTTTAAGCTTTGCAGCATACTATACCATCTCAAATTGACTCATGAAGAGTGGGAATGAGTGAAAACTAATGTGGTAAAAATGTACATAAACCACAGAAACTTTGTTTTTCATTTACAGCACTAGTCTTCTGTGTGTTACAACCCAGTCTCTCCAACAAAAAACTATACACCGCATAATAACAGAGATTGTTTTCTTCACTTGAATTTTAGCTGTTTGTCTCAGCCCAATTATGTACTGAGATGCTCCACCATCTTTCTGTGGTTACATCCATTTCTGCAGGCTGTCTGAGCAGGGTTTTGTGTCTGTGCTGAGCAGCGTGCAGGTCGGTGGCACTGGCCTGGGAGGAAGTGCCTGGGAGGAATCACTCAGCTGGAACAGCTGCTGTTTTTAGTTGGGCAGATGGTTGAGAGTACATCGCTTCTTGGGTTTGCTACCTGTCATCACCTGAAGCTGCATCAACTGCTGATTTGTGCAGCACATCCGTACTGTAGCAGCTTCTGCTGTGACGTACAGCTATAGTTTCCAAAGCATTTTGGTGAGCTTTTACAGGTTGGGTGATGTTTTTGGCTGTCTACAAGCCAGAACTCGTATCGTGTGCAAGGCCTTTCATACAGCCATGTCCTGTGGAGTTTACACATGAAAGGGCAAGCAGTATTTAACTGTTCCTTTTCCAAATTTTGCTCCCAGAACTGCAAATTTGAAAATTCAGAAATCCAAGTTAAATTCAGGGCCAAGTCAGGTGTCCAAGCAGTAATTTGCAATCACAGAGGCTTGAAGGACTACTGTGAGATAATCATGAACAGAGGATCCAAGAGAAGCAGTAGTAACAACCGAAAAGGAAGGGGCAGCTAGAACAGAAGGCCTAAACCCCATTGCTTTTCCATGACCTATTCATGCTATTTTGCTAAACTTCACAGAATACAGTGATGGAATCCTGCCCAACATATGCTTCTCAATGATTCTTACTTTCTGAACCCAGAAAGGGTAGATAATCTTTTCTTCTCGTATGACCCTGCCATAGCCCATGGCTAGGTGGTCAATTATCTATTGAACTATTCACTGGATAGCCATATTGTAAAAAATACATCACATGGCTGGCTTCTCTAACTGGATTATGTTCAGCAACCCAAGGGTGAAGTTAGTATGTAGTCTAGATACACATAATGCACATATATTGAAGAGTGCTTTGAAAAACTCCATAGTGAATTTATTGTTTAGTGCCTATTGTGGTGTTTTCAAGATCTCTCACTACTAAACAGCTGCTTTTTTGTCAGCTGGAAAATCTTAACATTAATTTTTTAGCAATTACATTTCCTCCTGGCCAAGATGAATTTGTTTTTAAATGTTAACTCAAAATGCTTTTTTTTTTCTAGCTATTCACCAGAAGAGAATGCTTTTAACAAGCAAGGGAGCAGAACAGTTCTGAACCATTATATGACAGAAGCCAGCCTTGAAGGGATGTGGAATTTGATTTCTCCCCCCTGCAGTAATCCCAAAAGGGCTGATGTTTAAGTAAATCCTTCAGCAGTAATACCTCCAAAATAACACACATCAGAAAATTATTTCCTCCTTCCAGGAAGATAGTTAGCATTGAGCATCAAGTGTGTTTTAGCATTAGTAGTTCCTGTCCTTATAACTACAACTGTGATTACATCATCCTGCTTCTCCGGAAGAAACTAGAAAGGACATTCTTTAGGAAAAAGTATAAAAAGCATTTTTACACTTGTATCATCATGTTTGAGCAAACAAGCAAATCTGTTTACATTTTTAAAACCCAAACGCCTAATACTCTTGCTTTTTTAATGCAAAATTCCATACTGAATCAGGAAACCAGATTCTGATGACAGGCTAACCAGCAAATAGAAATATTTCTTCTGTACTACAATTTAGCATTGTCAACTTAGAATCATAGAACCATAGAATAGTTAGGGTTGGAAAGGACCTTAAGATTGTTTAGTTCCAACCCCCCTGCCATGGACAGGGACACCTCACACTAAAACATGCCACTCAAGGCTCTGCCCAACCTGGCCTTGAACACTGCCAGAGATGGAGCATATACCACTTCTTTGGGCAACACATTCCAGTGCCTTGCCACTCTCACAGAAAAGAACTTTCTCCTTATATCCAATATAGACTTTCCCTGTTTAAGTTTTAACCCATTACCCCTTGTCCTGTCACTACAGTCCCTAACAAAGAGTCCCTCCCCAGCATCCCTATAGGCCCCCTTCAGATACTGGAAGGCTACTACGAGGTCTCCACACAGCCTTCTCTTCTCCAGGCTGAACAGCCCCAACTTCCTCAGCCTGTCTTCATACGGGAACTACGAGGTCTCCACACAGCCTTCTCTTCTCCAGGCTGAACAGCCCCAACTTCCTCAGCCTGTCTTCATAAGGGAGGTGCTCCAGTCCCCTGATCATCCTCGTAGTCCTCCTCTGGACTTGTTCCAACAGTTCCATGTCCTTTTTATGTTGAGGACACCAGAACTGCACACAATACTCCAGGTGAGGTCTCAGGAGAGCAGAGTAGAGGGGCAGGATCACCTCCTTTGACCTGCTGGTCACACTCCTTTTGATGCAGCCCAGGATATGGTTGGCTTTCTGGGCTGTGAGCGCACACTGAAGCCGGCTCATGTTCATTTTCTCATCAACCAGCACCCCCAAGTCCTTCTCCGCAGGGCTGCTCTGAATCTCTTCTCTGCCCAACCTGTAGCTGTGCCTGGGATTGCTCCCACCCAGGTGCAGGACCTTGCACTTGGCATGGTTAAACCTCATGAGGTTGGCATCAGCCCACCTCACAAGCATGTCCAGGTCCCTCTGGATGGCATTCCTTCCCTCCAGCGTATCGACCGAACCACACAGCTTGGTGCCATCGGCAAACTTGCTGAGGGCGCACTCAATCCCACTGTCCATGTCAGCGAGAAAAACGTTGAACAAGACTGGTCCCAACACTGATCCCTAAGGGACACCACTCGTTACTGGTCTCCAGCCGGACATTGAGCCATTGACCACAACTCTTTGTGTGCGGCCATCCAGCCAGTTCTTTATCCACCGAGTGGTCCATCCATCAAATTGATGTCGCTCCAATTTAGAGACAAGGATGTCGTGTGGGGCAGTGTCGAACGCTTTGCACAAGTCCAGGTAGATGACATCAACTGCTCTACCCCTGTCCATCAGTTCTGTAGCCCCATCATAGAAGGCCACCAAATTGGTCAGGCAGGATTTCCCCTTAGTGAAGCCATGCTGGCTGTCATCAAGCACCTTGTTGATTTTCATGTGCCTTAGCATGCCTTCCAGGAGAATCTGCTCCAAGATTTTGCCAGGCACAGAGGTGAGACTGACTGGTCTGTAGTTCCCTGGGTCATCCATTTTCCCCTTCTTGAAAATGGGGGTTATATTTCCCTTTTTCCAGTCATCCGGAACTTCACCTGACTGCCATGATCTTTCAAATATTGTGGACAGTGGCTTAGCAACTTCATTCCCCAGCTCCTTCAGGACCCATGGATGGATCTCATCAGGACCCATGGACTTGTGCACGTTCAGATTTTTAAGATGGTCTTGAACCAGATCCTCTCCTACAGTGAGCCCAAGGTCTTCATTCTCACAGTCCCTGCATCTGCCTTCCAAGACTTGGGTGGTGTGGTCAGAGCCTTTGCCAGTGAAGACCGAGGCAAAGAAGTCATTCAGAACCTCAGCCTTCTCCAAATCCAGGGTAACCAGTTGTCCTGATAGCTTCTGGAGGGGGCCCACATTGTCCCTAGTCTGTCTTTTATTTGCAGTGTACCTACAGAATCCCTTCCTGTTATCTTTCACATCCCTAGCCAAGTTTAATTCTAACTGGGCCTTAGCTTTCCTAACCTGGCCCCTAGCTTCCCAGACAACATCCCTGTATTCCTCCCAGGCTGCCTGTCCTTGCTTCCACTTATTATAAGCCTCTTTTTTCCTTCAAAGTTTCCTCAGCAGCTCCTTATCCATCCAAGGAGGTCTCCTGGCCCTCCTGCTGCACTTCCTTCTAGTTGAGATGCAACACTCCTGAGCTTGCAGCAGGTGATCCTTGTATATCAGCCAACAGTCTTGGGCCCCCCTGCCCTCTAGGGCTATTTCCCATGGAACCTTCCGAAGCAGGTTCCTGAAGAGGCCAAAGTCTGCTCTTTAACTTCCATGGCAGGAGGGTTGGAACTGGATGATTCTGAGGTCCTTTTCAACCCTAACTATTCTGTGATCCTACAGTAAAAACATTTTTCTAGGATAATTCAATAAAACCAGAGGAATTTTGTAGTAATTTACTGATAAAGACTTGAAGAGTTTGTGGCAGTGTTAACTATGCCCTATCAAATCTGTTTCAGCACAGTATCGAATAATGCCAAAACCTCCAACTATAAATCACACCTAGGTAAGAAATATATGAAGATATACATAGAATAGTATTAACTCAGACAGGACCAATAAAAATAGTTCACTTGACAAGGCTCAAAATAATCACTAATGACATGAGATGAGGTTCTTGGCACACAGTGGCTCCTACCTTATGTGTCACTCCAAACACATACATGTACTATGAAAAGATGGGAAATCATGTTGTGCCTTCATGCCATGAATCATAAAGGTTCCTTAGTCCAGCAATTTCTAATCTAGTTTATTTCAAGGCAGTTGCAATGTGTATTTGCTATTAATAAACAGCTTACAAACTGTATGTAGCAGATGATTACCAATTTCCATGCCAGTTATTACTGTAGATTCCTCATTTCTTTTAAATAAATTTCTCAATTGATTTTGCTTATAGATCATTCTTTGCTAATTGTCCAGTACTTCCACTGCGTTTTAGGAAGGCCTGAACCACAAGCTACCAATCCCAAAGTGTGCCTATAACAACTCTGAATACCAAGCAAGTTAAAATGTCCTCTTTTAACTTGTACTGGTACTCCCCAGAAGCATAAATGTTGAAAACACACCAGGGCTTGCTGACTTGCCTGCCTCCAGGAGAACATCTGTATTCAGTCTGACTAATACTGAATTAAAAAGCAAAAATGTGGGATTACATATGTGAATACTGAATTATGGTCACCTGAAAAACACAAAAACGAATGAAAACAAACTGATCTAGGAATTTAAAGGACTGTACTGAAACGTAATCTTGTACTACTCTGCATAAAAACTCGGAGCATGAAAAAAGGCAAATCAGCCTGCAGATTGGAAATATTTCAAAGAAAGAGAGTCCCAAGGAACAGCACAGGATGTGATAATACCCTTGCAGCACTGCAGACATTTTCTAGGGCTTGAAAAGTTTGTGTTCCTATAAGCACTGATCCTTATGCAATCATGTTAATGATATTCAGACATATTTCAAACCTATCATGCCTCTGTTTACAGCTGCCACACTAGCACACACCTACAAGACACAGCACAAGTAAACACAGTTTATAAACAAACCTCCTCCTACACACAGAGTGTCTTTCCAGACAGGTACTTCCCTTTGGGTTTGGCTTTAGTCCAACAATGCAATGCCTTTCTGGGACTGATTAAAACTGCATGCAGCATTTATGGCCATTTGGAAGATCTTACCCTTTCCATCAAGTCAGCCCAGTTAAATACCTGCTTTCCCCAGCCCAAAGCAGCAGCAATCTCCCCTCTGGAGGAATCAAATCTTTTCCTTGACAAGGCCACACGCCCTGGGGGGCATGGAAGTGAAATGAGTCATTTAGGGACTACAGCCACATTGAGGTGAACACGCCCAGGACTCCTGGATGGTCAGAGCAACTATACTTCCCCAGTGGGGCTACCAGGAGCTGGCATTATGGGCAAGTGCCCAAAACCCACCAGATTTTTGGGAGCGGCAGACACACACCAGAAAACATGGATATAGGCAGCCTCCACACACAAAATGTTTTGGTCCTTCTACTGTTATGCCGAGCAACAGGCTATAGTACCCAGGCCATTCTGGACACTGTGCAGCCTGGGATGCCCTAAGGAGCACTGTACAGAGACGCTCAAAGGCACAAAGTGAACGTTGAGGTGGCTGTATGGGGTTGGCTGTACCCATACAGTTCTTGACTTAACTCCAAAACCAAGCCAAAAATATGGTGCAATGTGAAGATGAGGAAACCACAAGGCAGCCCCACTGATGCAGCAACAGTTGAAGGCAGGAGACAAGAATTAATTCAAAGCCTTTTACCTTTTTTTTTAAATTCTACAGTACAAAAGAAGAGAAATCAGAACATTTATTTTCACACATTTGTCCGTTCAGGAGTTAGTTATACTCAGCACTGTGGGGAAGAACATGCAAATCCCCCTACACTCAGATGAAAACATACCTTCATTTTTCATTTAAAAGGCAGCCCGTGTCAGAATGAGTATTAGTATAATAATAGGTGCTTAGATCAGATGCTCTTTACTGTAGAATTAGGTGAAGGTAAATTTTCCAAATTTATATGACTGGCTTTAGTACTGCAGCATAAATTACAAAACTTATCTATATTCCTTTCAGAAGAGTCAAGTGTTCTTTTTTTTCCTCCAATTTTATGCCATTGTCTTCAAAATAGAGAAGGGAAATGGAACCTTCTCATTGAAAGCAATTGAAAACTTCCCCTTAACTTCTGTAGTTAAAGGCTGCTTTGCTACTTTTGAGTAATGAATAAAAAAGCGTTACTCTCAGGAGTATATAACTCACAGGCAAATGGTACAAAGCAGCCAGAAGCAGGAGCAGAGATGGCAGTGATTCCTCCCTCCCTGCCCTCCTCTCCTACTTCAGTTACCTACCAGTCAAAAGAGGCACTCAGTATGCATACAGCTGGTGCTAATTCCCTTTTCTGCTTGGATAATAATAACCCTTAGACCGATCTAGTGGATGCCTGTATTCTTTGGCAAGTTAATGACAGAGTGTTATTATTGACAAATTATATTTGAATATAGAAGATAATGCAGACAGGGACTGGATGTTAATCTGGCAGTTTGTTTTGAGTTTTAGTCCAGTGTAAAAGCTAGACAAAGCTGAGAGGCAGATAAGTCAATCAGGTCATGAAGAGAATCCAATGAGAAAACTGCCCTTCTGTTACCGAAAGGACAGCTCTTCCACAGGATATTGGTATCTCTTTAGCTTGTCTCCTTCACTGCAAGGCAGCTGAGTTAGCGATTAACCAGTGTGGGCACTGTGATATATAAAGCGATTAAGAAAGTGACACACTATTCCATCAAAAGAGAGAGAAAGAATGAATTGAATGAATGGTGGCAAATGATGGACGTACCAAAGAGGTCAGACAAGCAGGATAAAATGTCAAGACACAGCTGAATTTAAATGCAATGGTCACTTGGCAGGAAGCTGTCAGACCTCCCTGAACATGCCTCACAGTGACAAGAGATCTTCAACTACTTAGTGGATGCATTTCTCAGGCTATAGTATCTCATCAGAGAGGACGTTTAGAACGGGAGTGAACCAATCTCTACAACTGCCTGTTTATACTTCGATATGGATGACACTATTGATACTTCTCAGAGAACACAGTGAAGCAACAGAAAAAGCAGAAATCAGTACTGAGGGTACCTGTGCAAAATCCGCTGCAAGCCGCATCTTCCCACCTTCACCGAGGGGCCTTATTAGACTGGCATTGCGAATAAAAAGTTCAATTGCTCTTTGAGCCATGGCTTCAGTGTTATCAAAGACAAAGTCAAAACACTCAAAATGTCTGAAGTAGTCACTCATGACTCTTGCTATAAAACCCTGTAGTTCTTTCATGTACAGAGAACAAGGGACATCTGGTTTTCCCGGGCCGGATAATGATCTGAAAAAAAAAAAAAAGAAAAGAAAAGAAATGGGGACAGCTAAATTCATCTTTAAAACACAACCAAAACCTACAGGAGTCTTTTCAATTTTTTTGCCTAGAAGTCACGTCATGAATTGTAGAGTCTCATTTTCTATTGAGTATAAAGAGCGCTGTAGCTCTCTCTGAAACTAGTCTCAAAATATCTATCAGCCATTCCCATCTTAACAAGATAAAGGAAATCACCCCACTCCTACCCAACTTGCAGAGCCTCCACCAGTTTGGAGCCTAATTCTGAGACCCAGCCCCTAGATTTAAATGTCCCAGCTGTTGATTTATAATAACGGAGGAGAAAACACAAGCATATGTCACAAGGTTACTAGTTGAGCCTATCCCAAACTTGTTCTCTGTATAGAATCAGTTTCCTTGATTCCTCCTAACCCAGTATTATAAAGTCAATCTAATTATCACAGAAGCAGCACCGAGTCTCAGGGACACAGACATCAATCATTTTTATCTTTCTTTGAATCACAGTCAGACAAAAGAGCTCTTCCAAACTCAGAAGCCTAAGTGTACAGGCTGTCTAACAAAACTTAGCCTTTGGGTGGAATCAGAAACATGGAGAGAGTAAAATACTGTTAAAAGAAAAAAAAAAAGAAAAAAGGAAAATTTAAAACACCTCTGAAAATACACTACTTTCTGTAAATTTCCAAGACAGGAAACAGGACATCTGATAACGATCCAAGCAATGTCAGAACAGAGATAATAACCAAAATAACGCTCAGGAAGGAAGGCTCAGTTAAAGATAGGACTCAAGATCTTTGCAGATGAAGTATACTGGGAATTTTAATTAAAATGCTATGGGTAAACAGCCAAATGCACTAAATCTGAGCAGTCAACAGAAAAGATTTTTTGAAACATTTTATATTCAATAATATGTTAGAAAAAAAAAAATGTGTAATTCTGAATCAGAGTTATATGCTTTATTTTGAGAGAGTTCTGAAGACTGTCCACAAAAAATAAGTTTTGAAAACAAAAGGGGGGTTTTAAGCAGTGCCTCTGCTTGGCTTTATTTTTCTATTTAAAGTGAATTTCTCTCAAATGCAAAACTTTATGGGAAAAAGAAAGGGGGTTGGGGAAGAAGACAGATGCCACCTGACTAACTTGTTTCAACAGCTAGGTGTAATTCTGCTTTCTCTGTTCCCTAACAACCATAAAGCATCACTTTACCCTTAACAAACAAGCGCTCTTCCTCCAAGGGCATTATGGCAATAACAATCTATTATGCATACCCAGGACATCTTATTACAGCAATGGTATGTTTAAAAAAAATCTTTCTAGTTACCCAGAAAAATCTTCCTGGTGCATAGTGATGATAATAGCTTCTACTGAATCTCCTACAGAGTTCAGTAATGGCTGAACAGCACTACCCATTAGATCATGGACTGCCTAAAATAGGATAAGAAAAAGGCAGAAGTAAGGAAACAGAAATTGGAAGCATTTAAATTTTGACACCTCAAAAATACCCTGACAAACAGCTCTTTTTAACAGTGCTTTTTATTATTCCGCATTAGAAACTGCTAGATAGGACAAAAGCTTAAGACAACCTTTCCCTTTAATTGATTTTACCAGTAAAGTACAGAGATAAGGCTGTTTACTACACCTATGTAAAGCCTTCCTTCAAAGGTGCACAACAATCTGGCATTCCTGATTTGTAAATGTACATGTTTTGATGCACAAAAACATGTGCATGAACGTTCAGCTGTTCATTCCCCAGACACTCAAGCTGCCCTTCATTCCTCTGCACACAACCCCTCCCAGAGTAGTGCACAGCAGGATGGATGTGGATAGCTGTCATCCACAGAGGGCTGCACGGCCAGCCACATCACCCCCCAGAAAAGCACCAGGTAGCATATAAATCATAATCCTATGTGTGGGTCAGGGTGGGTAAAGGGGTGATGAAGGATCCAGTTATTGCTGAGTGAATGCTGCAGAGAAAGGCATTTATTTTCACAGTCCGACCATTACAAGAATATTCTTGAATACAAACGCTACTCGAGCAGTGATTTTGGCACACACAACATATATGTAGCTGCAGATACAACAAAATACAAATTTCTGAATATTTGTATACTTGTGACTAACATACACTGACACACAATTAACACCTGGGAAAATAAGTGGCTGTTTTAAGTATAACAGGCAAAGCAAAGCTCAGCTCTATCCCTGAAGCATATGGACATTCAATTACCTTTAAGGCAGTTGTGACTGTTTGCTCAGCAGCTGCTGGAAATGAGCTTTGATTGGTAATGACCTACAAATTTTAAAGTAATTGTTAATAGTCAACATTCAACAAATTATTAGAATCCATAATATTTAATCTTATTTTAAAACATACCAAGTTATCTTTAGTAATGAGTGGTTTACATAGGTTTAGATAACTGTCAAATGGGCTTTATACAAACAGAATTTTCAAGGCAGCCATATCAGGCCTTTGCACTCAAATTTCCTATGGGCTCTTCTTCTGCTTTCACAAAGGAATGATTCAGTTGAGTTCAACTGAAATTTAGCTGAAGGGTCAACAGGACCTGAATGAAAATTAGTGGTGTTTTCTCCCACTGTGAAGTATAGAATTGATGGAGAACTATACAAGCAGCTCCACAGCAAATATTTGAAAGAATGGTTGTTCTTTCTCAGTATTTTGACTATTATAATACCACTTGCTAAACAGCTGTTTATGTACAGCTATGATATTAGAATTAAAACTCAAAGAATGATCTAAAGGAATATCCTACCAATTTCCTTACAGTTATGAACATGCCACACAATAGTATTTTTAAGCCAGATAAATACTGAAATCAAAGACTGAATCATATCAGATCTCCCTCCAACACTCAGGCACATGAGGTTCATTACTAAATACATCAGAGAAAGCAGACTTAAAAGTTGATCTACCATCTGTTTGCAAAATCCAAGCAAATTTTATAGGCTTTTCAGCATTTTTAAACATTCTTTAAACATGTTCACAGTCAAGAGTACTCATGATCTTTTTTGTTTCTAATCAGGCTAGGATTTAAACACAATTAACTACACTATAACCACTGTATCTGTTTGCTTTAATTTACAGATCACTAAATTTGGCATCACTAAACCAGTAAACTGGAATTATTCATAACTGTGCTTATTCCTGAAAACAATGCCAGGCCAGACTTTGGTAACAGGAACAATGGATGGCGATATTTGGGATGTGCTGCTTTTCTTGATTTCACACTTTCCTTCCCCTTTTCAGTTTGGCCACAACTCTGGGAAAGCAGTGAGGGTCTTCTGAGAAAGATAAGCTTAGGCTGGGACAAGTGTTATCAGGCTGATCAGAACAAAGACAGAGCTTACTTGATAAGGAAAACATAAAGAGCCCAGTTGTTCAGATTCACAAAACAGTGGCTGTGAAATGTGATTCTTCTCTATAAACTTATCTTTCACTCCTAATACTAACAATTTATCACAAAGTTAAGTCCAACCAATTCTCATCAGCTAATGGGAGAATATGCATACAACACAGCAAAGAAGTTAACCTTACAGCAAGAAAAGAAATACCAAGGAAGCCTACCTTCAGAACCGACTGGTGCAGTTTGTATAGAGAATTAACTACAGCCACGTTCCTCCTCTGCCCCTCTGTGAGTGGTCCAATCACCTGGCTGGCATCTCCTTGCGTAGACAGCTGCAGTAATTGTGGAAGTTGTTAGAACAGTACCGACTCTTTAAAGAGTGCATCACCACAAAATTATACTTAACTAAACTTAGACCATGGCTGAAAGCTATAGGTCTTCCATAGCAATGTTCTTCCATTTAACTCTTGTCTTGATTCAAATTATTTTCAGCTCCAGATAATACAAACTGAACAACAGGTACAAGAACCACGAGACTGCTGTCTCAGCTCCCAAACCACATTGCTCAGACCCAGATCTTTTAGAGATCCCTGGTCCCGGCATAACTTCAACATTATAATCTAAGAGTCAGCTGAAGTCACCTCCCCGAGGATGTAGTATAAACTAGCAGCAGCAGAACTGAAAAGGGTATGCTTTCCTATATACCCTCAGTCCTTACTTCTGACAACTATTCAAGCATATCCTTAGAAACACTGTTTCTTTAAATAGATGGCTTACAGGTTTGTACATATTAGTGGCTTGTAAATGAACACAAAGATAGAACTGCGAGGACTAAAATTGCTAATCCTGTCATTAAAAAGAGTTTAATCCATGAATCTTCAAGCAAAAATAAACTAAAAAAAGGGTATTTCTTCATATTTAGACTCCATAAAGCCTGCATTTTTTATCATTACCACAGAAATCAAAGTTCCAGACTGATACATAAATAGCAATTAACTACAGAACAGTCCCGTAAGGATACCACAGCATATGTTTATAATTTAAAATAAAATAAATTCTAATTGGGAAAGAAATGGAAATTTTCTTGTGCACTGAAAGCTGCAGAAGCACAAAGAATTGACAAAAGGCTATGTGAATTCTAGAAGTATGCCTAAATATTACAGCAAGAATAGCTATTAATAGAAGGCTTTACAGAGAGATATGACTAGTTATCTATATTTCAGATACAAAATTAGCCTCCAGTAGACTCCTGAAGATGCCTAGCTCCAGAATTCTCTCAGTGAAAATACATTCAACTCAGTGAATAAGTCATTAAGTGACTTTCATGAAGTGTGTCTTTAAACACAGCTGTAGGTCCTACAGAAAACTCCTAAACTAAAATTAAATATACACTAATAATTGTTTAGAACAAAAGAACAAACATTACATAAAATTTTTTAAGTTATGAGAAAGTGAATCTTTAATAGTGAAAAACTATTCCTGAACTTCCCACAGCTTCCATTCAGCACAGACACAGAGACCACAAAAGCAAAGTTATCTAGTATTTGCCAGCACTGCTAATAATGAAGTTTTAGACAAGTTTGTGCAGCAGATGGGAACTCAAACTTATTCACAACACTATGGTGATAATATCAGTTCATTTCCCTGGGTTTATTTCAGGATAAATAGGTTTCTGAGGCCTTTCAGAGGGAAAAATCCTTTCCAACCTATCTTTAATTATTTTACATCAGAACGCATCTTTAAACTAGCTGACAAATATATCATCTCAGCACCTTCCTGCTTCCTGATGAGAACAGCCACGTGAGCTACATACATCTGTGTTTCATTCCTGACATTTCTATTTGACAGACCTAACTGGTCCTAAGAATTCTGCTTCTCATGCTTACAGCTTCACAGACTGGTAACAAAACAGTTATGCACGCAAACAGCCTGTCCACCCAGCTGACCATCCTCTCAGACACAAATAACATTTTTTCCCCATACCTTTTTTAAGCACTGTATGGACTATTCATGTGTATTTTTGCACATTTAAAACTAGTTAACATAAAAGACATTAGTAAGACAGTAAAACTTTACATCCTTGTCACTTTCAGTTCCTCAAAGTCTATTGTAAAGGTTTCACAACTTCCTCTTCTCAGATGTTATGACATTTTCTTAGACATTAGACTGTGTCTCTTCTGCTCGTGAAAAAGCTTAAATGATATCTAAAACCAGTAACAAGGGCAAACAAAACCCTTCTGCAGCAACAAGCAACTCTCACAGTCAGCAATAATGCACAACAGCTTCACAGGCAAAGTCTAAAAATGCCTTAAAAGCAACCATTTCTAAACAATTTCTAAAACTGTTTGCCATATTATATTCCCTTAAATTAATCAAACTGAACTTTGACAATCAGACGCGTTGATTGCTTGTTTATCATAAAATCACTGGTCCCAAACAAACAGGCTTGGAAAACTTGTAACGAGTAGCAGGAACTGGGCAGCACAGGGCTCCCTAGGACCACTTCCTCTGAAAGTGTGTCATGAGAACACCTGGTACTTAACGGGTAGGGGTGCCCTACCATCATGGGAACACGCGGTACCTAAATGGGTCGGGGTGCCCCACCATCTACAGAAGAAGTCTCAGGTGGTGGTTCCCATCTCTTGCTGCCACCACAATGATTTCTATGACCTTGCCTTGAGGCAAGAAGGTTCTGCACTGACTGTGTCCAACAAGGTTCATGTACATACACTTTGTCACTGCCATGTACCTGGATTTCGGGTAGTTTATCATTAATCCAATATTTCAATGCCTCAGACTGAATTCTTGACACCTCTATTGTACAATCATGCATCCAGGTAGGAAAATGCTATTGTTATGTCTCCCCAGTTCCAACAAACCATGCTTATGCTGGCCCATTTAATTTAGACACAAATCACCCCTCAGTTTATCTTCCATCACACCAGGTTTTATCAATGATACACATTCATCACTCTTATTTATACAGCAAGTACTTTTGAAGTTCAGTGCAGAACACAGCTTATGTATTTAAGCCCAGTGGTAATGTAACTCTCCTGTTATCTGCCCACTGGGGATTGCACTATGAAAATAGGTTAAGTCAAGTAAGCGTGAAGCCTAACCACATCCACTCAGATGAAAGACAGAGTCAAAGGGCCTTCTTTTTTATGAGGGCACTAGAGACAAAATGTGGTGTCTTTTTAATCAGTTCGATTTATCCAGAAATGTAGAAGGCCAGATGGGTGAATTCATGCTCAGCAGAAACGGGGAGGACAGCAGGGGTGACAATCCAAAATCAGAATCTATTTTGGGAAAGAAACAATTAAGAGACAAAGCGTAGCTGAAGGACCAGATCCCCATCTCTAGGGAACTGTCAGTCACTCTGCGAGTTAGTCTGGCTTGAGGCTGCTAACTGAAAACAGGAAAATAAGCCCTGCTGAAGCCAGACCTGAATAAGCAGTAAGAACAAGGACTGTAACTGTTCCACTTTTCTGTATTTGTCTTTAAGTATAGCAATTGATTTCTTACACTCTTCACTTTAGTTGGGTAAACTGCTTCTGCTTTTACCTCAAACCCTGCCTACTATTAACAACACCCATGAGCAGCAAAGCACAGGCACCCTATGCCCCAGGCAAGCAGCAATTTTACAATGGGTTACATGTGTATGAGCTCCCTTTGCCAACATCAGTTACCAGCACTCCTTTGCATAGACCTGATTTGGAAATATGTCTTGAAAATAACTAGATCTGGATTTTACATTTTCTATGTTTAATACCTAAGTACAGACATACAATTTGACAGCATGAATTGGATCTCACATGTTGAGACATGTGCTGTGATGAGATTCCTTTGGGTTTAAATTCTTGTTTTCACCATGAAGCAGGGAATGCAGAATTTAGATTGGGATGTGCATCAAGAGATCAGTTCTCCCTTGAGTTATAAAAACCCACTAACTGAGTTTGTCTTTTTCTTGTAGAAAAGCTCAGACTATTGATACATCTTTTCCTATAATTTGTTTAGTGTTTCAAAGTTTCTAACTTCCCCTCTTCCAACAGGTGGTAGCTCAGAGGAGACACTGATTTGTGAGCTGGTTTGTTACCATTCCCTTCACAGACTAAACATTCTGTGAAAAAGCTCAGTTTCACACTAAGTAACTGAGATCATGTGTGCATCCCTATTGACAGTTTTGGAGAACTCCATTTATGCTCTACTCCAAAACAGCCTCAGCAAACCCACTCTCTAAAAAGCAGGAATTAGCATCATAATTTAAGAGTACAGAGAAGATCTTAAATCAAAGTAAGACAAAAGTAGCGCTGCTCTAACTCTAGTATCACGAGACTAATGTGTTTTGATAGCACAAATTGAACTCCAATTGTCAAGCTGACATTTGCAAGAATAAATACATTCCTAATAGAGGCAGCTGATGTGGCCATACCTCTGGCAGAAAGCAATCAATCCATCTGGTACCTGGCCTCCTGCCTGATCATAACAACTTAAAAAGCACATAATCCATTTACAGAATTTCTGAGTCAATAGGGCTTGGCCCTGGGATTTATCCCATAAGCTACAAATAATTGGGATGATTTACTGTTAGGTTTAATGCTTTCCATATGGCAGAAGGATTCTTTCACAACCTCTTTCCACCTAAGAAACACAAATTTTACTAGAATCAGTTTCCTATTTTTTGTAAAAACATGACACTGTCAGCAGAAAAATACCTCACAGTGTGAACTCCACTGGCTGTGTCACCTATTGGCTATTTAGAGGACAATCTGCAAAAAGAAGAGTCATAATTTAGAGGTTCAAAGTGTAGGATTTGAATGAATGTGTTGGGGCAAATGATGTCCTTGACTGAGGCAGATAAAATAAAACCAATATTCTGCCTTAAAAAGAAACCCAAACCACCAAAATCAAACAAACACACAAAAATCCCACAACAAACAAACAAACAAAGAAAATCAACTAAAATTTAAGAATTTAAGAATAAGTCATAAATAAGAATTTATGTATTTGGAATGACTTGTAATATTTGCAAGAAGAAGAAATATTTCAATACATGAGGAAAGCTGTGAACTCAGGCAATAACCTAATATGTACATAAGCCCATATATATTGCACTATATTGCACCCTCAGGGCATTCTTATAGCTTCCAGAATATCTTTTTTCTTTTTTTTTGATTTTGTACTGTAGAAAAGGAGCTTCATGGTGAAGCTTTGGTCAAAATTTTTTACCAAATGCTCCCATTATTTTGGGAAGAAAAATTTGAGGGGACTGTTAAGTCCTTGACCAAGAAAAAAGACCAAACATCATGGTCACACTATTCATGCTAGAATAACAGCAACTGTCAAACTGCTCCCTCAGGGGTATTTCCGTTCTGTTTTTCCTTCCTTCCTTCTTTAATATTTTCAAAATCAGAAGAAATGGAAGGAAAACAGCAAATGGTCTTTCTGTAACACGAAAGATCGATCTCTAAACCTTTGAATTACCTGAGAAGAAAAGCACTGTATAAACAATCAAAAGTAAGTAATGGTTCATTGTCCTTAAATACTGAGATGCTTTAAAACAACTCTGCTATCAGAAAGCACCTAACCCAGTTCCTTTGAGGAATCTCAGAGAATCCTAAGCCTGAACCGCTCAGAATCATTTCTCAACTTCCAAAAACTATGACCCTTGTATTTGACAGTTTTTCAGACTCAGGTTTAACCAGCTAGCCCAAGTCTGAGAAAGATTTCAAGGATAATGTGTGTTGATCCTGATACCTCTGACTGTAAGAGTGTACTGAATTTTTCATGCTTGCCAAATGAATGTCTGAATGATTAACTATATTTTATATGTCATCCCAATAGCTCTTGGTCTACTGAGAACTACTGAGAATGCACCTTCAGAAGTGAAGAGCAGGTATCCATCCCCAAGACATATGAGACGGGTCCAACATGATGGGGTGATATTCACCTACACATAAAAAATGTAATTAACTTATTTAACTGCCATCTGCCTTTTTTTGTATCATATCCAGGCATTAACTGAGATTAGAATACTTCTACCCTGCAGAAGGTCATACAGCTTTACATTGTCCAGCTCTAATTAAGAGCTGATCCAAAACTGCAAAATTCCAAAGCCATTACCATATCAACATATATATAACTAAATCTATTTCTGAATCATAGAATTCAATTTGGTATGAAATAACTTAGATATAATGCACTATAACAAAATACTGTGCAGGTTTTTGCAATCTTGCTTTTTCTACTTCTTAGTAGAATTACACGCTAGATCTAAAGATGTCTTTTAAACACTTTCCCAGAAAGATAAAATGAAGTACATTCATGCTCAAAACCAGCCTTTAATGCTTGGATGATTTTTTTTCTGGAGTTTAGCCAGTATCTCTTTATAAAAAAAAGTAAAGAATCACACATTTGTTATGTGAGTCACGATCTAACCAGCAAAAGACAACACGAGAATGAAGAAAATGTTTCATGAAGTTATTTTTTAATGCAATTTTCTCCTCTAGATTTTTTCCATTTTTTAAAGTTAAAGTTAAAATACTTTTTTAAGTGACTTATCAGCTAGACATTCCTATGTATTTTCTGACCAATATAACCAGCCTCCTAATGACTGTTTAAACAAAACTCCTCTGATCTTTCCATTAAAAAAAGTAATTACAAAACCTTAAATGACTTATTATTTTTAAATTAGACCTACTGCCATCTTTAGCTTTTATTACAGTACAGTGAAATAGTAATTATTCTGAAATTATTTTAGTATATAATAGCCTCCCACGTATTCTATTTAAATACCTATTAATGAATTCTTTTAATGTGCCAAATATCAAATTCATATTTTGGGGGTCTCTCATTTAAATAGCATAGATACAAGTTTTTCAATGACAGTAACACCATGTCTTCAACATACTGGTATAATACAATTAATTCACATTATCTCCAAAAGAAGTGAGGAAAATACGATCCTTCACCTAACTTACACCATTGTAACAAGACACATTATTTACAGAAAACCTTTCCCAAAGTGTCATTTCACTACAATTCTTGATGATTTGTGAGCCTATTCCGTTTCATACTTCCATCCAAAGTTCACAACATTCGACATTTAGACAGGAGGACTAGAAACGTTTCCCTGGAACTGTCAGACAAATCTCATTGTTAGAAGATGTCCAGAATAGTGATTCATCCACAAACGAAAGCCCACAATTCAGTATAACACCACTTAATCTGAGACATGAATTCTTATAAGATCACATAGTAAAAAGGGCAATCAGAAATTCACTTTATATCATTACAATAAGAATTCATCATGCTTTTCAATTCAAAACTATCACAGGTCTCACAAATTTGATTGAGTTTAAATCTGGTGCCAAAATTCCAGTGTATGAACAGGATCTTCCCTTCACTGGAAGAATCTAATTCCAGGAAATCTTTTCTCTCTCCCTCTCCACCCAGAAAAGATTCAGAAAATATTCCTATCTCCATGACACTCAGAGAAAACTAAGAACTGATGCTTCTCATCCAACTGTTATATCATTTTTTATTTATCATTTTAGCTTTTAAATCTCATTTTCCCTTGCGTTCTTGCTTTTCTGAACATTTTCACTGATTGAACCAAGACGTTTCAATATAGTCTCTGGATCAGTTATAATACACTTAGCCTTTTAGATTCTGGACAAAAAAAAATGCCATTCATATTGCTCATCATCTAAATAACCCACTGAAAACAGCTTATTTAAATCTTCATTCCCCTGATCAAGCATGACAGACACTTTTTCTTCTATAAATGACATTATGAAAATTCCTTGTAAAGATGCTGTCTCTTTCTCACCTCAGAGTTTAAGCTGAATCAATTGTTATCTTCCTATTCCACCTGGCACTCTAGCATTTTCTTTCCTCATACTTTTTACTGCAACAAGGTTTACAAGGCAAGGAGAAGCATTAATAAATTAGAGGTTGTTTTTAAACAGTAAAAATATAACCCAAAATCACAGCACATTTAATTGTAATCTCAGGAAGAGAGATCCTGGAATATCTGTGAAGCCATGGCATGATAGAATTCTGCTTCCAAAACTATGACACCAAAACCAAACAGCAGACTGTTTGCTATCGACTATATCACATGAACCATAAACCCACAAAGAAATGATGAAAAATATCAAGACTCATCTGCCACAATATCACAAATCGTTATGATGACGGGATGGATGTGCAGAAAGTTGAGATCTATTTTAAACCTCAGTAATTACAAAGTAGTTTTGAAACATACTCAAAGGATAAGAAGATAAAATCTTTTTTGAAGAAAATTTGAAAGACAAAAATAAATTTTCTAGTTGTGAGAAGAACATGTGCTGTTTTCACACAGTTTGCCTCTTTAAACTCAAAAAATCTCCCAAATAATCTATTCCAACCCATTCTGAATGGCTAGCTAGGGGACCAGAGACATTTAATAAGGAGATATTAACTCTGAGTATCTACTAGAAGTGGAAAATTAAGAAGATCATTATGGGTAACTGCAAAAGATTAAGCCACCCGAGCAGCGTTAAAAAACACAACAGTAGCTGATGATGTAAGTAATGCAGAATTTGGAATCTTGCACCTGCAAATCACGAGTTCAAATATAAACTGCATTGAAGGACAATGAGAGATGAATTACTTGTCTCAGTTTCAGCCCTAGTGCAAAATGAGCTTTTATCAAAATCCTTGTAATGTATCATGGACTGACAATCTTACTTGAAGCCTCAGGAAGGAGACCTGTGATTGAAAAGGTCTGAGAGAAGAGAAAATCATCTTTAAAAACGATTCCTACAGAGCAGAGACAGAGCACAATGGCAGGATAATGCACTGAGCCATACAAGTTTTGTGGGCAATACTAAAAATAATTTAAGAACAACTGCAGAGAGCTGACTTTCCATTGTATATATTTTGATGCTAATCTTATGTAATGCATTTGGTGCTGATCAGCATTACAAAGATCTGTGCTCTAAAAATATCTGAACATGACAGATAGATAGATGCTCCTCAGCCTATATCTCCATCCATCACATTCACTAAAAATAGAATATTAAATTACAGAAGGGGTTGGTTGCACTGGCATCCAAAAAGATGTCATCTGAGTTGGCTCACAGAAATATGTGGCTACCCGAGGGAAGTGTTGAACTCCTGAAAAGACTTAATACCCAAGAGTTTTCTTGCACCCCTTCAGCAGTATTTGGCGTTATCGACTAGTCACAACACCACAGACAACTGTGCTCTTTTCAAGGCTTTCAATACTACTTGAAAATAAGTTGAGTACGGCTGACAAGCGTTACAGACAGAAAAACGTGTTTAGAAAAGCATATCCTTTGAAGCTCTGGCAATCTACAAAAATCTTAAGACCAAAAACAATGTTCCTGTAGAAGCATTTCCTAACTTTTGCCTTACAGAGATTTATTTACATCTGAAATAAGAAAGTATGAATTCCAGATGCAAGAAAAATATCACCCCGATCTGTCAGCATTTTAAGCTTCCTCTTGAACAGATTTTGCACGTTGCTCTCGTTCAGTCTCATTCACATACTGGCTATACCCATGGCAGTAAATTGAACAGCGCCGGGAAAGGTTCCTGGATCTGGCACATGGACATCTGTACCACTAAGCTGTTAGGACAGTCATTAGCAAGTTTGTGGCCTGCACCAACAACTCTTCTCCCAAATAATCTCCATCCATGGCTCAGGAGAGGCAATATTGCAGAGGCTGTCCCCAGCAGGACACTGGCAGGCAGCCACACGCTCTGGGGAAGAGAAGCCCTGCCAGCCGCAAGGCAGGCTGCCCTGCACATGCTGGCCATGGTGCCCAGCACTGTCCTGGCACCTGCTGCTCACTAGCACAGACAGTACTGTTAGTCCCATGGTGGAGACTGAGAGGGTTCACAGCTAAGATGGCAAATTAAGTCCTGAGTGTCAGTCATAAACCTTTACTGACCTTGTACTCTCAACTGAGAGGCAGACATTAGCATAAACATCAGGGTGACAGTGTGAAGCAATTTAATACACAGCCTTTCTGCAGCTAGAAGAGACGTGCTTTGTTGGTCCTTGAAGTGAGGCCAACACTACTCAGAACAAGCCTCAATGATACAAATTTGCCTTCAGACAAGATGAGACCAAGCTCATTTATTTACTCACATTTACTGTTCTGAGGACAGTTACATGTTTTTCTTTCCACACCTATATGCTGTCTTAAAAGCAAATACAGGCCATCTGGGGACAGAGTGATGAGGATACATCAGCATTGGACTCCAATGGAAGGGTTCAAACAATAATGAATTGTTAAGGTTTTCTACTTCTTATGCTCCTTTTTGCTATTTACTTTTTTAAACAATAATGCACTAAAAAAATCTGTCATCAAGTACATATTACTCATCATTATGACAGATACTACTTTACAATAACATAGTCCCAGTTACAATATTTAGTACCAGTTATTGAAAAGTAGACCTCAGTAAACCCTCAGAATAAATAAAGTTTAGAAATAATGTATAATAGTTTTAATCATATAATTTTAATGCCAGAGTCACTTTGCATTTAAACATTAATCCAATTAGATATTCAGAATTGTTTTACAAGACCTGAAATCCAGTTTCACCATCGCATTGAAAAACAATATCAAACTCAAAACTTCTCAGTTACTCCCAAGAAACTTTTTGTACTTGGCAGAGTACCTGCATATTACTTCTTATGTTAATGCTCTAGTACTCTGTGACTGGTACACTTTCTAAAACCATGTATAACATTACATAACTCAGATATATTGTTAAGTAAATGCAAATAGATTTCAATATACTACTGAGATCCAGGATAGTGAGAAAGAGGCTGACTACTTTCTATTACTGATTTCAGCTGATGCTGATTTCTCCCCTCAAAACAACCCAGAATCTAAAAACCTCATTCACCAAAGAAAAGCCATACAGATTTCTTTGTGTCCCAAGTGTATAGTGGTCCACTGCTCATGAGATCAGAACAGCACATTCTCTCTCATTTTGCCTTTTGATATGTCTGGTACCAGAGGTCTTCCATCTGTGCATCAGTGTTCTACCCTTTGAGGATATGGGACAATTATTTGAACCTTGGTGTGGGGAGTCTAATTTTTGAGGCACTTACATCTTTTCTTCAACCTCAGGATTCCCTTCTACTACTGGGCCTTTAGCAATTTAACTTTGAAAATTTAACTTTGAATGTTTAAAGAGTATAGATTTAGATTAGATATTAGGAAGAAGCTCTTCACTATGAGGGTGGTGAGACCCTGGCACAGGAGGACAGGAAAGAATTCTTCAAAATGCCAGGAAGGCCTGTGCTCTTTGTATAGTGCTTAAAAACTTCCAAGTGGCTTACACTAGGCAAACCTGGTATCAGAAAGTCCCACAGCTACTGCCCAGGATAAAATCCTCATGAGAAGCCAAGCATCTATCATGAGCTGTCAGCAAAGGACAGATTAGTAGCTCGCCCAGAGCCTGTATTTCAGGCCTTCGCTTCATTCGTCAGCTTCTGTGAGATGTATGACACAAGTCCGACCACATTTAGTTAAGGGAGTAAAAAATAAAAAAATTCCAAATCTCTATTTCCTTCCTCCCTCATTACACCCATTCTCCTTCTCCATCTTCTGAGTGCTTCCTCTTCATGACTGCTTACAAGTCTGACAGTGGGAAAGATCTCCCTTAGATCATCTGCCTGCAGCCTCTTGTCTGTTGGAAAGATCCCTTCTTTAGACAAACTCCTCTGAAACATATTACTCCATAAAATACAATATTCTGTATTTAGGAACCTCTCCAATTATAGGCAATCACAGCTCCCACTGATTTTAGCCTTATCTACCCTAACCTTAGGATAAATCTGCCTTGGATGATATGGCCATGCAGATTCTTGCTTTGCCTGTACTTCAAGAAGACATGAATTTGCCCTGCTCACACTCCAGCCTGAATGAGTGTGCTATACTCAGCAAGGTTCCAAAGCTGAGCTGGTCACCCTGGCTTGAAGTGAAGCTAAGATGTGCCCTGCCATCTGGGAGCACAGCAAAGTGATTCTGAGTTTGCCTCAATCATATCATTATATATCCACATATAAAAATGTTTTTTAATTTGATCCACTAGAAGTTGCCAGCATAATCACCCCACCTGCTATTGAAAAGAAAGTGGGCAAATTGATTTTTACAAACCTGCCTCTGCAAATCATGCTTTGCTTGTTTATTGGCCAAAAGACAACCAGGCCCCTTTGTCTCTTATGGTGATGCTTTATCAGTCAGAGGAGGCAGCAAGACAGCCTCCACAAGACATGAAGGATTGCTGTGGGACTCTGATTGCAACTAATAGTGACAGTCTTGACAGGATGACTGTAACTCTATAGAGGAAACTAGTAGAGGTGTCCAGGTTCAAAAAGTAGTAAAATTGCATATTCTCTAAACAGCTGCATTTTCACATTCATGGCACAACACATTTCATCTATGTGCATTTGGTGGGTGTGTTAGTGTATTTCAATCCACCCACATGCCAAGCTGAGCAGAAATAGCACAAAAGTAAGAGAACATACAGTACTTACATTCAGGTAACTAAAATCATCACTATAAAAGCAGAAAGAATGCCACAAAAACCCCAACAATAAATATTGTTTTAAATAGTCCTGTGCTGGGAAGGGCTCTTCCATCTTCAATCTCTATGAGGACAATGGATCTTGCAATTGATTTTTCTGTTTTTTGGCAAAACTATGCATTTTCATAAACTTTCAGAATGTCTAACCCTCAATGTTTCCTTACTTCCTTCTGCAAGACATCCAATTCTAAGTATCAGTAAGAGAAATAGCTCTAATTAACAGGCAAACCAAAACATAACAATTCTAAAGTTGCAACGAAGAGATTTTTAATTATGAGAAAAAATACATTTCCATTACCTTTAAAATTCACTTTAGTAAATGACAAAACTACAGGTAATTAACCGGGGAAATACAGTTTTGTCTCATTTTCAATCCACAAGTAACTATCATTTTCATTTTTATACAAATAAATGAGAAATCTGATTTAGAGTAGCACATGAACAAAATCAAACACGAATTTGAAAGACTTCTGCAATCAACCAGGCATCTTTTCCAAAAATTGACAGCCGAAATCTGTTCACTTCTTATTATGGAAGATTACAGCAGAGAATTACCTTAGAGCAGTGGTCTTCAAAGTGGGGTGTGTGCATCACAGGTACTATGCAAGACAATCCACTGGGGTGCAGGAAGAAAATATCACAACTTCAATAGTACGTGTTTAGAAATCATAAATAAATAAGGGAGTGCATGCTCAAAAAATTTATACAGATGGGTATGCATGACCAAAAAAGTTTAGAGACCACTGCCCTAGAGGATCCTGCCATGCAATTACTGCTGCCATGTCAAAGGCATCTAATGAAGATGATGGTGAGATGCAAGCTCTCTTTTATACCTCTTCTTAACTCTCAGTTATACAAATGGGTAAAAATTTCTCTAGGGTGCAGATCCATGAGCTCCTGTCTTTTGTTAAGCAGCATGGATTCTCAAAAAAACCCCAGAATTACTCAACTTTTCTTTGTTTTCAGGAAACAGAGCTTACTGGTTTCTCATGAATCTCTTCCCTCCACTGTGCTTACTGTCAACATTTGATGAAAGAGCTAATATTCCTTATGTGGTCAGTTAAACAACATGTATGTGTCAATCAAGACAGGCAATTTTAGGTATTTGGGAATGGATGACCCCTCTGGAAACCACTTAAACCAAGGAGATAGCTTAGTGGTCTTTTCTGTCTGGGCTACCTCACTTGTATGAAAAAGTGGCTAGTGAACAAAATCTGGCTCAGTAAGCCCCTGTTATGTTAAAAAGCAAGCGATGGATTACAATGTGCAAACACGGAAGAGGAAAAATTTGCTCTTAACCAAAACATGACGATCACATTTGTTAATCTCTCTTCCACTCTGGAATGAGAAGAATGTAGAAATGGCAACTAAACTGAAATCTTGCAGTGTC
The DNA here is from genome assembly GCF_028554395.1 of Pezoporus wallicus. Lineage (NCBI taxonomy): Eukaryota > Metazoa > Chordata > Aves > Psittaciformes > Psittacidae > Pezoporus > Pezoporus wallicus. Next base: position 1,935,173 of record NW_026640165.1, read on the forward strand.
TGTAATCACTATGAAGACGATTAGGCAAAATGTGAATAAGAAGAGACAATATAATAATGGCAATGGAGAAAATGTACCAAGCAACCTTCCTCAGCACCACCTAACAAAGCACAAGATGGGTGGTGAAGCTGAAAGATAATACTCTTAAATTAACAGAAATATTGTTTTTTTAATTTAGCACAATGTATAATTATCCCTTCAACCTCTATGGTAAGAACATCTGAGTGAAATTAGAACAATAATTTTGAATGCTTCATGGCATACACCAAAGCACATCAAGCATCAGCAAGCAGTTAGCTAAAGATTCACCCAACAGCTGAATATATCTATCTACTGCTCACTAAGGGTTATTTATATCTTCCCTGAAATCATTTGAACTGGTTAATACAAGAATAGATCTCAGGCACAGCAACAGCTAGTTCTTGGTGAGGGGAAAGCTGAAAACCAAAAGCCAGCAGTGTACGAAGTCACAAGTAACACGAACACATACTTTGGATTCACAGGAAGAGGCCATTTTACTTTACTTGTTTTTGCTTTAGCACTACATGCACAGATTTCTAGATGCTGATTTTACTCACATGTAAAATCTTTGCGTCTTGAATAACATCTTTCTTGATATTTGTCCTAGCTAAAGCTAACTGGAGAAACAGCAATGACATCTCAGTGAACTGCAATCTCTTTTGTTCTGCAATTGAGTAATAAAACCCCTGACATTAGCATGTCAACATCTTTATGACAGCAAATTTCATTTTTTCACCATTCAAATCTACCTGCAATATTACAACCTCATTAAAAAAAAGAATAAAACCTTAATGACTCTTAAATGCAACCCCTACACAATCTTCCTTCATTGAGAATTCTGAGATTTTATTGTTTACTTCTAATTTGGAAGAGAACTAAATTGTGATCTCCTCCAGGAAATTATATTTCCATCTTTAGCATTGCTCTACAACAGCCATCAGAAATTAGGTATCTGAACGGAAATGTTACATGGTCACCCTTCTCAGCTTTAAAAAGCTATCATTGCAGGCTGGATTGCAAGATTGAATTAAGATTGCATTCTTGGCTACACCGCTAAAACATACTGAAATAGTGCTGTCTAACATAGCTCCTGTTCTACCTATGGTACACATTTCAGGCTCAATCTGTCTGTCCAAAAAACAGGTACAAAAAGAAGTTAAAATGTTCTAGATTATAGCCACAGGGCTGGTGTTAGCATGACACGTGCCAAGCGGGAGAGCCATGCCCTTCTGGAGAGCGAGGTGGAAGACAGGCATGATGTTTTAGCACTTGAAATACTGCACTAGACATCCATGCCTTGCAACTGTGTTGAGCCCTTCCAGGTCTTAATTTTGTAACAAGTATACCAGTAAGGAGAGAAAAAAAGTACTAAAACGTAGCTGTGCAGTACATAGCTGATACTGCTTTACAAGTTGCAGGTATATTCCTAAAGGACTTTCACAGTCATTCTGCCAGTTTGACTAACCCTGTCAGCTTTTCAAAGTTTCTGGTTTTATTTTCAGCTGCCAAATTCAAGTTCAGACTCCCTCTTTACTCCTGCATTCCTTTAGTTTAAGGTCAGCTAATACAAAGGCACAAATCGTACATTTGTCAGCTTATTTCTCCATATCCTTTTTGGTTTTTTCAGGGTTTCTTAAGAATTTGCCAGCTGGCTGATTACAAAATGATGTACACTTCTGACCAAGCCATTGGGCAGGTTCAAACTCTAACAAGAGATGATGAGCACAAGAGACCCTGGTGCTTTCACAGTTACAGCTGATGTGTCTTTTTTCTCCCAGCTGAATGCCACTATTTGACACTACACTCCATGACAAACAGAGACATGAGTGTAATATTTTTTATTCATGATGACTCTTGCAACCTAAAAATCCTGATTTCTTTCATTATGGAGCTATGGAGCTATGATTCAATGCCTTTAAAGGAAGACCCAACTTAAGCACTATGCTCGTAACATATAGCAAAATAATGTAAACACATATTTTTATTTTAAATATTCTTTATGGCCTTCATGACTGTTTCCCCTACATTGCTCTTCCATACACCAGTTTGCAGACTCCCAATATAGTTCATAGAACACATGCAGTAAACGAGGTATGTGTTACTGAATTTCAGTGTTTGTCAAGCTATTCATGCACAGTAGGTTTCTCAGAGGTAAACAGAGCCCGTACTAACTTAATTGCTGCAACATTTTGTAGCAAATCGTTACAAAAAATTGTAAGCAAGCACCTCTCTTTAAATGAAACATACAGCAAATGAATGTCACTGGAGTCTGAGTTTACTTTCAGAATTGATGTTGTTTAAATGAAAACCTTGTTTGCAAATACAAGTAGTTAGTCATTTGTTGTGAGTCTGCATATTGCAAAAGTTAATTTCCATCTCTTCATAAAAAAGCATTAAAATTTCTGCAACAGACTTAATGGAAAAATTGCTGATCATGAAAATTATTTTTGCATATGACAGTGACATTCACTGTGCTATCCGCTGGCTTTTGGGGGATCCTTATCCAAAGGATAAGGCTTTGGGGTTCCTTCCTCTACTCAGTTTAACACTAGATAACAGTGCATGGCAAATGACTGGAAGCATTTGACAGATGCAAGTAAATCAAGGGTCAGTTAAATATAAGGCAACAAATAAATATATGGAAAAAATGTCCAGATTTTAACACCATAAAGACAATATATCATGATATCATGTAACTGATGGAATATCAAACACTGGTAAATATTAAAATGAATTGAATGGTTTCATTTTTGCTTAACAAGATCTATGGTTTTGATTTTTTTAAATTCATATGGCAAATTCGATTTTGAGTGATACAGACAAGTTTTACTCTTTTCAATAGACTGTGTTTATCTGAAGGCAGAATTTAACTGAAAATGTTTCCAAACATGATGAAAAGCCAATTCCAAGCTTTTGTCTATCTAGATTGTTTTACTGTTACGTTGTAAATCTGCAAAAATCAGAACATTGGACATTGAAAAACTAAAGTTTTGAGAAATCTAAAATTACTTACAAGCTGCTCCGACTTTACACCGTAGAGCTGAATGGTCTTTGCAACATTTTTTGCCACAGCTAAACTGAGGTCTGGATCAACAGCAGCCACATTCAGCTCACTGGAAGCAAAGATTACAAATCTTAAATAACAACTGAACAGTGATGTATTTAATGGATAAAGAAATAGCTATGAACACGAAGTTACATGGCATGTCAATTTAGAGAGAGTAGCACATTCAACCAAGTCTTTCTATGCACTGTAATTCAGTTTACAATTTAACAAGTCACTTGGGAATTTTATGTGCAGTGTTCCTATTCTAGTAAAAATGAGCAAAGTTTAGGAATGACACTTCAGTATGAAATCACTATTAGTAAGCCATTCAAAAATATTGACTGCAATTAACTACATTCAAGCTTTGGCAGCAGCCTTCAAACATTACAGGTGAATACACAGTCATTCAACTCTGGAATTACATGAGCTGCGCAGAAATACCCAGGGGACACCTTAGCTTGACACGACTAATAAGCCGTGTTTTAGGCAATCCTTTATAGTAACAGAGGCCCCAGAGGAATGACAGAGAAAAAACGGAAGAAGGAAAAGACTTCTAAATTACTTCTAGTATTTCTTGTTCATGGACTGACACCCCCCCCACACCCCATCCCCCCCATCTCCATCATTTGGGACTGCATTCACAAATGCTCTCCTGAAAATAGACAAGTACAAGGGCCATCATGTTGCTACGGATAAGATTAACCTCTCCGAAGACCGGAGAGACCCTAGGCACCTTGACATAGGAATAATCACCTCTGAGAACTCCACAGGGCCCCAAACATCATTAGCTAAAGGTCACTCTGGAAAACTCAGCTGAAATTTCATTCTTTTCATGTTGTTTTCCCTTCTGCTCTGCAAGGAGCAAAACAGCCATCAACAGCCACAACAACAGGCATGTTCTGAGCATCTGCAACTCCCAGTCACAAGTACAGCGTCAGTATTTAACAACACACACACATTCACAACAGTCAATACTGCCCATCATTTTCAGACTGTATTAAACAGAGTAGTCCTTACCAAAACCTTACGAGAAAAAATACACCACTGGTAATTAAGTATCTCATTTTACAAATGCTACCTGGAATATTGCTGTTTCGCTCTAACAGAATATTTACATTAGGTATTTATCAATTGCAGGCAAGCAACTATCATCTTCCCTTTGACACAGTCAGAATAACAAAGATTCCAGACATTTGCAATATATGTTAAGTTTCTCTTCCTGATGTTTTATAAGCTTAAACAGTAAAACCTAAATTAAAAATTCAGTTATGCAATAAAAACAAAATTAAAAAAAAATCTATAATAAACTATAAGTAATAAAAAAGAGGTAATTATGCTGCTGTATTCAGCTTTGATCCAGCCTCACTTTGAATACTGTGTGCAGTCCTGGACCCCACAATTAAGAACCAGTTTCAAAACTAAAGAGTAATCAACCTTTTACTGATGAGGAAGTCTCATTTCTAAAACTGTAACTTATGAGAAAAAAACATGCTGAAGATTACATTTTGCAATGTATTGTATGTGCATACCTGGCTATAGTTTTAATGATGCTTTCAAGCTCATCAGAAGAAGGAGGATTTCGACCTCCAGGAGGGAAGACAAGATTGATGGGGTCAAAGAGTCGAGATAAGGATTTTGACAAATAAGCAGCTTCATACTGTTGCAGTGAATCTTTCAAGGCCTTTTCTGGACTGCAGGTATAAGACAGAATTATTACATTTTAAAGTAAAATACACAATAGCACTGAATCTTTCCAGACCACAGAAATGTCACAGTTTTGAACCTGGCTTTTCTTTCTGCTCTTTAAACTTATGCATTTGAAAAGATTTTAACAGTGTGTAAAACCTTGCTTTTCACTTGAACCATGTAGTAAGTGTAATGTAAAAACATGACACAAAGTATAAAATAGCTATTAAAAAAATATAAATGTACCTCCTGCAGTACTTACGTGTATAGAAAGCTTCAAACAGAAAGACTCTTCTTAAACTTACCTTTAATAAGTTTTAGTCTTTAGTATTTCTACTTTTGGAAAAAAGTAAGCAGTAGCTCTCTCAAACATTTTACCTCATTATTAGAAGTTTGATGAAACAAACTTTGCTTCCATTCAAGTGACTAAGTCTCCCACTGACTGCTCAGGAACGTATTTAAGCTAATACAAATCTCACATAAAATATTCATTTTATCTTACGTAAGTCTAGAAGTTCTAATAGACTTGATGAGCCTGTTTCTGTTTGATCTTTCTGATATCCATCGCTCAGATCATGTTTATCCTACAATGTATACACATAACTGTGAACCATAACAAACTGAGCATTTGCCATGCTTCAATGACTGTGGTATAATTAAGAGAAAGCTACTGCTACACATACAAAACTGAATTTTCATCATTCTGCTTCTTTTTTTCACCCAAAGAGACAAAAAGGTAAAATTAACTCAAAGTCAGGGACCTCGTGAAAGATGAGGCAATCCAACACTGTTAATTGTATAACCCAATGACAATCCTACAGCTCTAAAATAGTATCAAAGCAATAACTGTAAGAGGGAAAAAAAGCCTTTAAAATTTTCCCGCTCTGACAACCTGAATTACACTAAGTTCTTACAAATATTCTGTTTTCTTGCAGGGTGAAAAGCTTCAGATTTTATTGCCTTAGGGTTCATAATACATACTCATAGTCTTGGGTTTTTTGCATGAATATGTCCTGTGCATCGTCTTCCATTTGTTGCAATTCAGTAAGGAGATCAGTAGCTCCACCTGTGTTAAAATTCCTCTGAATATTTTGACTATATTGTTGCAGGCGCTTCCACAAGTCATTATAAAGCCTCAGTAATTTAGGGTATTCTCCTTCGAAGGCTTGCTTCAAAAATGTAGAGGCTGCAAAATAAAGCAGTAAACAATATGCATTGCCAAGTTCAAACTGATTTTTTGATTCATACAACCAAACTGTATCCTTGTATTTATATAAATGAATTATATGCAGTGTAATCCTATCTATTATATTAATAATGTAATATTAAAAATTAATTTCAAAGTGGCATGAGCTACCACAAATGAAGGTACACATCTAAAGCACCAGCATAAAATCCACAATTGAAAGATGGGACATGGAAAACATACTTTGTACAATAAAGATACTAATCATGGTTGTGATACGTGTGGTATCAAAGTTAATTATTAGTATTATCACTCATTTAAGGCACAAGTGTGATTAGAACACTTTAAATCTAGAGAGTTTCTTACAAAAGCTTGATGACTGGAAAGTGCGGGGCTGTGTAATTTTGAAGATACCCATTTAAAATAAACAAAGATAACTTCCATGAGCCACAGTCTTCAGAAATCTGATGTGGGAAGCATGTGCATTTACACGCACCTCTTAAAACAAGGTATCTAAAATGCAATTCCTAAACTTGTCAAATAATGACAAAGCCAGCAGATAAAACAGCACTATTTTCAGCCTTGAAAGGCTTGCCACAAGCAAGAGGAAATGAAAAAAAATGTACAACTGTTTTCGCAACCGCTGTTAATCTTGATCTAACATCACTCATGCTTTATGGATTTCCCATTACTTTAGGAGATTAACACTGTTCCACTCATTCATAGGTTTTTTCAGCTTCCGGAAATCTGCCCCATTTCACCCTGCCTATCTTTTCAACTGAAATATATTCTAATTTGGAATACTGGAGGATCCACATTTATTATCAAATATGGTTCTTTTAGGTCACAAAGACTGTCCAAACCTCACAAAAGCAGAACACAAATATTATCAAACTTTATAAACTGCCATCAATCCCTATTTTTAGAGTATTTTTCTGATAACTGTGTAGTCTTCTCCTAATCTATATGATCCAGACGTCCGAGACTGATGGCGGTAGATTCAATCACTTACAATTTTTATGTTAAAAAATTAACTGTCTCATACAGATGAGCCACTTGAATGAAAAAGTCTGTAATGCTGTAAGCATTGTTTCCCCAAAACTCATCTGTAGCAAAGTGAAAACATCATTCACAGTTCAAAAATCCAACCACTCCTTTGGGACCTTTATATAAAAAATGTGACTAAAAATCATAAGTAATAAAATATTTTTAATAGCTGTCAGACAAAGTACTGCTGACAAAATGTAAGACAAAAAGTAAGTTCCCTTACTTCTGAAATGTTGATTGATCCCATTAACTGATGTCACAATTTTGCAATCTTAAAACTGAGTGCTGAAAACAGGTAGCACACATTCGGTTTGAACATAATCCTGGGTTATGTACATACTGTGGTTTAAGTAATGTTTAAGGCAAACAGTAAAATTAATATGTTTTAACACAAGATGAATACATTTTCTTTTGGGATCATGTAGTTACTTAGCAACCAAGGAACAGGAATCAACCTGATAGTTCCTCAAGATTATATTGCTGCTATAAAGCGTGGAAGGACCAAACTCTCAAGGGCCAATGCAATAGCTGAGATCACAAAGATAAATGCACATCTCATGCATTTTATCTGTGTGTGCAAAGAATTAACTTTAGACACTGTATACAAACATGAAAGATGTATTCATGAAAGCACCAAACTCACCTTTGACCCAACTGCATATTGCATTAGCATGTACCAGAATAGTTTATATGCTTACCTGTTATTTTTATTTAATATTCCTTGATTGTATCTGCTATTTATACATTACATATGTACAAAATATCATGTATAGTCACACCACCAACCATTCATACATATTTAGACAGAACCCAATTTTGAAGAAACCCAACTCCTATTTATAAAGGTATTCAAGAACGTCCAAAATCAGATTTTTACTTGAGTTTAACATGGAAAGTCTGTAAGAACTGCTCTTACTCATTCACTTTGGAAATCTTAATGCACCATTCCAGCCATTTTTACTTCTACATGCAATTGCAAAAATACACTTTTGTTATTAGAGAATAAATATTTAATGAAGCAGAAAATATTTAATTTTTTTTTTCTGTAAATTCAGCCACAGTTTAGGAGGATCAGCCTGTTTGGTTACAAAACCAAGTTTTAAATGCACAGATCCCAGACTGAGTGAACCACTGCTACAGTTCCAGTGGAAGAGATAATGAGCAAAGGGCTTACTTAAGTCAGAGATGCAAAACAACTATCCAACACAGTACAAATCATTTATTCTGAATACTTACAGTCTGTTGCTGACTGGAACTGACAGGAAAGTGTCTGAGTTACTGCAGTCCAAAATTTGTACAAAATATCGGACTGGCCATCCTGAGGGCAGGGGACAAAAGAAATAAAAGTTTTAAAACACAGTCATTTCAAAGAATCTTAAACAATGCAAACACTTCCAGTCAAAGCTCTTCAACATCACTGAGAATAAAAACAAAGTAAATGAAGTCTGAGAAATTTTCCTCAAGTTTGAAGCTAGGAAAAAAATATTGGAGAAAACAAAAATAAAAGCTTCAGTCTTCTCTCAAATGGAATATTTTCCTTCAAGTCTGAGAGAAATGCTCCCAGCTCTCTTGAGGCACGGGTGCAGACCGAAGCAGTAAACACCAGGAGCTGTGTTAGAAAACCTCTTTGCACTACAGTGACCTTCATATTCTGAGGGGGTTCTCAAGCTGGCAATTACTGTTACTGCCACTACAATGTTTGCAAACACCGACCAGGGACCGAAACCAGTGCTCTGCTTCCCACAGAACAGTCTTCTGTTTCTAAAAACACAGAACACATGAAATTACAGTGAGCCTCACAGCTGACTCTTTACCACCTTGTGTCAGCAGGGCTGGCTGTCAGAATTGGAAACACAGTAGTGTGTTCTCGCAAAAAGGACATATGAGAAATGGCAGGCTGTTTTCTTACTCCCCCCATCACCTTGCACTTATGCTCAAGCATTAAACCATGATATTGTTTTCTCTCTCTTGCTTTCTTCCTGTTGGTGTGTCTGAGGTACAAAAAAATTACAAGAGATGATGATGAGTATCCTGTCCTGCCCACTAGTCAAATACTTGGAAGGCTATCCAGTGTTCTCATGGGAAGAGGAAGCTCATGCTGGACAGAACTGCTTTCTTCATTGCATGGTATACATGTAATATTGACCCTACTGTACAAACTAACCTGTTTGACTGAATCACTAATAATAGTCAGAAAAAAGTGCTCAGATGAATACGTGAAACAGCAGCAGTGATGACAAATGTCAGGAATTCTAGGGATCTTAATGCTGTCACTTGGCTCACTCTGACAATGTTCATGGTTTTAAAGCACAACACTGACATCTAAACATGTTAAGCAAAGGGTTCAACACTGAAATAGGTGTCAAAGGGGGATGCATTTCCTCAGCTTTCCTTTTGGTACTGCCAGTGACTTCACTATGAGGAAAATGCAAAGAAACCCCAACCAAACAGCCCTAATTCTTGTTAATAACACAAGCCCTTTCACAGTGTCAGTTCAACTTCTGCACTGCCCAGCACCACAAAGAGGAGGAGATGGGCTATCAAATCTAGAAGTCCAGCTACTCCAAACTGAATTACTACTTCAGATGGAAAAGGAAAAAATAAATGCACTCTAATTGATTCCATTGGCAAGTGAAGTAATGAAGGTTTTCACAATGTCATTCATTAACATGGCACCACTGCATTCCACTTGAAGATCTGATAACTGTAAGACTGCAAGTTCAAGGTCAAGCAATTAAAAAACTACCATCTTAGAGAATTGATATAAAACCTGAAAATCTGTCAAAGGTACATTGAGACACCTAAAAATAAAGGGGGGGGAAGGCAAAAAAAAAAACAAACAATGATTATCCAGTAGAATTCATTTACAAATTCTGAGATTCAACAAGGAATTCATAACCAATCCTACCCCTTATCTCTACTGATATTCAAAGAAAGATATAATTTATGGGTCATGTGTTAAGAATCGAGAGAGAACATCTTTTTATGCTGTTGGATTCATACTCACAAAACGTATGAGAAATAAGATAGAATACTAAAATAAACTAGGATGATGGAATCTCATTTTTGACATTTTTGACACTAATGGATTTAGAAACTGAAGCAATTTATTCTATAGTTATGTTTGTATTTTCTGCAAAATTGTACTTGATTTTCATAAATGGGCAAAGTAAAATTACAATATCAGACAATGATTTGGAAGGAACACTGCATAAAATATCTTTGATATTTTTTGTAAATTAGCAGAAACGTGAAATTACTCAGTTCCTCATTTCACAGCTTCACATTTAAAACATGAAAATTACTATAAAACAAATGGCCTTTCACATCAACTATAGAGTAAATTAATTAGTTTTCATATTTTCTATCTGAACCTGGAACAATGTTTGCCTATTCAACATGATAATTTAATTCAATTTCTAAATAATCTAATGGAGGTGGAAAAATACTTACAGAGCACGTTCAAACAACTTTTTTTTCATTACTGTAATCACCATCTACACCTCTGTCATAGTCTCAGCAGAAAATGCAATTATTAAAGGGTCTGGAAAACAGACATGCATGTAGTCCCTCACATCAACATTTCTATCTTAACTGTCAGATTCAACAGGATGACGAATAACAGTAACATACATGTGGCAATACTTAATGTCTTTGTGAAAATATAAAACTTTTGTATGTACTTATATATATACATATATAATATAAAGTCATACATACATATGTATGCACTCATATAAACATCTGCATAGTAGCCAGAGCTGTGCAATCAAGCCTCTGCCCATTACCTTGTGTCCTCTGGCCTGAGCAAATGGTGCTCATTAACTGTATCAGCATTTCGTAGAGAAGGCCCTCATATCTCTGCTAACCAACTGCATTAGGTATGAGGAAAAAGAGAGGGGGAAAGCTCTCTTTTCTCACATGGAAAACTCAAGTAACATCTCATACTGACTGACTGCTCCGTCAAAAAAGTTTAGGGAAAAAAATATTAATGCCCCAGTTTGGGACCAACTAAAAACTCCATCTACAGTCATTACTGGCTACTTCTATAATGTAAGATACAGTATTTCATGTTGTCCAGTGTCAAGATGCAGTCACTCTGGGTGTGAAATACAGATGCTGATTAATAGCACACAGAAGACCATGTAAGAGTTTTTGGCAGGAACTTGAGAGTACTATTGCCTACGCATACACCAGGGGGTATTTAAAGTGGGTAGACTGTAGCTACCAAAATTGCAATACAGCAAGGCATTAGCATTAGATACTCCTGCCGAAGTAAAAAGCAGCACATACAACCATGAGAACCCAGAAACCATTTCTTTATTTTGTGTAAACCTGTAATTTTTTTGCTTACACATTAACTCAACACATTATTTTTACAGTGCTTTTAAGTATCTCGCTGCTTATTTTTTAAATAAGGTATTCTAATAGAGACTACATCTGTGCCTGCAGATCACAAAGGAAATTATAATTTATTTAAAATATAATGTGCAATTCCATTTCCAAATAACTGATACTAAAAAATTACATAAAAAAGGGTAGCAAAAGGAGTGTTTTTTCTCCAGCTTAGCATGAAATTAAAGCAATGTCCCTACCCCTTGCACTGGACAACTTCAAGGACTTAAGAAGGTGGAAGAGAAAAGGGCAGTACTGCTTGCCTGAAATGTGCACAGCACATCTACCAGCTCATCTTATTCTAATGGAAAGCTTATAAGTCTTCCCCTATGCTTCATACAGCACTCTGAGCAACATCCCACAGAATCAGAAAGTAACTGCTCTTTTGGGTCTTTCACTTTCAGAAAATGTCATCTAGCTAAAATTGCCTTTGTGTCATCTTCCCATCTGTGGAGTGTAAGTAATGAATTTGGTCCTCCTCTATGCTCACACCAAATATCTTCACTGGTAGACAATGTATGGGAGCATTGGGTACTTCCAGGTTAATGATTTAATATGAAAAAGGAATTCTTTTTGGTGCAAATCTATCTTCTGTCTATACTTGCTGTCTTGCAGAACACACTGAACTATGTTAGTGGTCTAACTTCCACTATTCAAGGAATACACTACCTCATCATTAGCTTAAAAAGAACAACTTCTGCAATTAAATAGCTTTTTGTAGCATATCATCACATTTTTCTAACAGAACCCACAAGGATGTACTAATATTTTTATCAATTAACATTCTGAGACTTTAAATTGGGAATTTTCCATTTCTCCTGCTTCTGGAAATGAAAGAAAATTGAAAGATGTTAAATTACTTACACCCCCTCCAAAATAAAAATGCTTGCTTTGAAATCTAGTCACAAGCAGATTAACATCTTGTGATACAATCCCTTGTAGCAGGAGCAGCTGACAAGATGAGTAATGAACTGCATCCGATTATCTTTTCAGCTCTGTGGCAATCATTTTCCAACAGCTTCCTATTCCATAACCAACAACACTGGGAAAAGGTCACCATTCTGTCATATTCCTGCCCCCCCCCATGTGTTTAATAATGCAGAGAACACATAAACCTTTGGAATTTAAAAGGACTGGTACTGATAACTGGGGCAAAACTGTTTCAGGTGCATATCGCATATGCAGAAATCCTACATAAAACACCCAGACGTAATTTAAAGTTTCTCAGATGGAAATTATTACATGTAGCATATAACAGAATGCTATTTTCTCTTTCCACGCAATATGTTCTTTCTTCAACAAAAAAACCTTAACTGTAATTCATATCAAAAACGCAGCACAGGCGAGATTCAGGTTGATATATATATATATATATGTTCCCCATCACGGAATACAATTAAAAATGAATTAAATCTATGAACATTAACCACAAGCAACTGTAGGACTATAATGGCAAAACAGGATTTTCACCATTTAAGTCAGCATTTTTTAATTGATGGTACTATCTGTTCACAGCTTTAGTTTGATCTCACAGCAGAGAAAATCTGCATATAAACCTATGCTTTGCACCACTACAAAATGGTTGGGAGTTTACAATCAGCCACAGAACTGGCTATTTTTCATAAAAATCTGCTGTGAAAATGCTCCTGTACCTAACTACATTTACATAAACTAATGATCTACCAACCCAAAGTGGGAATTAAAAATAACTGTCACTGCTGTTCCTGTGCCCAGTGACCACTTTATTCCCCAGAACTGATGCAGCTGAGCAGGTACTCAAATGATTTAGTAGCTCCTATGCAACTCCTTAGGCTGTGCAAGACAGCTTAGATCTGTCTTCCTCTTGTCAATTCTTTGCTTTCAGAAAACTGAACAACTGCCCAGTAACATAAACTAGGGCAACCCTCTGCCGTTGTGACCTACTGGACAGCTGGCCAGAACGAGGGGAATACCAAGATGCTTTACAGAGACATATGGACTATATGCACTTCGCTACTTTTGGAAATGTTATTCTTAGAAAATCCACTCGCATCTGTGTAGAGTAAAACAGAAAAAGACAATGATCAGACTCCTATTTGGCCCATCTACTATAATTCTACCCTTTTTCATACTGCTTAAAAATTCAGTACTCAATCACACATGCTATTCACATAGGAATTGTTTGCTCATGGAAATTACACACATAAATCATACAAAACATGTCCAGCAGGCTAGACCACAAATGGCAATGAGTTTTCTTGCAATTGAATAGTAGGGCTCCCTTTATTGTGTACATGAACTGGAGAAAGACCATTAGTGCAAGCCATAATTCAATAAAATTTACCCTTATTAGAATAACAGATGCAGGCTGTCTGGTTTTCTTCCATGGTATACCTTATTTATGTGAAATTCAGAATATGCTTAAGTGCTTTGCTGAATCAGGGCCATTATCAACAATCAGCAAAAAATGCGTTCACCTTGTACTGAAACTATTCCGTTTCAAGTATTATTGCAAAGTTACTACTGTCAATACTGTGCACAGACAATTATATTGTACAACTTTCCCGCAAAAGAGAGGGGTTTAGATAAAACAATTAAAAATGTGTGTTAATACTGCATAATAACAGTGCCAGGAGACATCTGGACAGTGCTAGTTCATCCTGCTCTCTGTCCCAGCTCAAGAACATGAAGTTGAACATAGGCCTGTGCATTCCAAGTGGCCACAGACTAGCAAACTGTATTTTAAGATAAGGTTCTCTTAAGTAAATCTTTGTGTTGTAAACAAATAGAATTGAGTCTTTCCCCAATAATACAAGCATAATAACTGTGAAAATTTAATATTCTAATGGTAAAAGTTTAACCCTTTGATTTATTTAGGACAGGAAAGATCTACATTTAGTAGATGCCAAATTCTAAGCAACTGGCTGGCCTTTAGGAAGAGATTTTAAGCTGCACGTCAATAAAATCACAGACCAGTTGATGTTGAAAGGAACCTATGGAGATCATCTGGTCCAGCCCCCACCAGGTTGCCCACCACCATGTTTAGGTGGCTTTTGTATGCCTCCAAGGATAGAGAATCCACAACCTCCCTGAGCAACCTATTCCAGTGCTCTGTCACCCTCACAATGAAAAGGTGTTTCCTTGATGTTCAGAGGGAACCTGTGTCTCTGTTTGTGCCCACTGCCTCTGGTTCTGTCACTTGGCACCACTGAAAAGAGCCTGGCTCTGTCCTCTTTGCACTCTTCCTTCAGGTATGTGATGAGATTGAGCCTTCTCCAGGCTGAACAGTCTCGGCTATCTCAGCCTTTTCTCCTACGAGATGCTCCAGTCTCTTCATTATCTCTGTGGCCCTTCACTGTACTCTCTCCGGTGTGTCCTCATCTCTCTTGCCCTGAGGAGCCCAGAACTGGACACAGTACTCCTTGTGTGCCCTCACTGGTGGTGAATAAAGGGCAGGATCACCTCCTTAACCTGCTGGCAATACTTTGCCTAATGCAGCCCAGGATACTCTTCACCTTCTTCACTGCTGGAGTACATTGCTGTCTTGTATTCAACTTACTGGCCCCCAGGTCCTCTTCTGCCAAGCTGCCTTTCAGCAGGGTGGCAGCACAACCCTCTAGAGCATCAGCCACTGCTCCCAGTTGTGTGTCATCTCCAAACTTGCTGATGACTCTGCTCCACCATCCAGGTCATTAATGAAGGTGTTACAGAGAACTGGGCCCTGTACTGACCCTGGGGTACACCACTAGTTACTGGTCCCCAGCTAGACTCTGCACTACTGATCATCACCCTTTGAGCTTCGCCATGAAACTAGGCCATTTATGAGCAACCCTATCTTCATAACAGGCTCAGTTTCAGAATGTCAAAGAGAGGGCTGTTATAGTACATTGTGCAACAGAGAGACTGCAGATTCAACTATCTTCGATGCAATGGCTGGTGGTAAGGAAAGGATTCGGATCAGTGTTCTTTTATTGTTATAGAATGAATGGGGGCGGAACATACTTGCGTATTAAAAATTCCTTTTTTCTCAGTCATCTTTATATCTTTAGTGCATTGTATTATAGTAGACTTGTTAAATAGTGTGAAGTATAGATTTGAAATTTAGATTAATGTTGCCTGTTCACAAGATTACAAGATTATCTTTGATGGAAAAAAACTAGAGGCTGACAGAATCCATATGCTAAGCCCCTTCCCACTTACTCACATGCAAGTGACTTGATTTCACAGTTCGAAAAGTATAACCCATTTTCACTAACAGCTACTAGTAAGTTAATAAACCAGTGACCAATAATGAGCCAAGTACCAGCAGCATAAGAGCAAAGATATTTGAAGATCTGTATTCACTGCTATTCCACAAAAAAATTAATGCTGTAGCCTGGAAAACTGATTTCAAGTCCCCTCAAACATAAAAGGGGAGCAGCTTACCTCTTTTTTAAAAAACATACCAAACTACTAATTAACTTTGCTATTACTGAAATGAAATCTCTTGAGCTCTGTTCTTAATATAACTATTTAGTATCTGACATTAAATCTAAATTCAAAGAATGAGAATGAAAGTACCCCCCTTATTCAGTATTAGACAAGAATGCAAGAAGATGCTGAAAAGGCATATATTTATTTTTACAAATGTCTTTATTTCCTCCACACTGTAAATTTAGAACTTAATGAGTATAATTTCCCATCTGTGAATTATCATATTTGTGTGTGTCTAAAATAGCTATTCTAGCATTCAAATAATAAATCTGACCCACTGATTCTAAACTGGCTCCCACTTCATGACA
This sequence comes from Pezoporus wallicus, assembly GCF_028554395.1. Classification (NCBI taxonomy): domain Eukaryota; kingdom Metazoa; phylum Chordata; class Aves; order Psittaciformes; family Psittacidae; genus Pezoporus; species Pezoporus wallicus. The sequence goes on from NW_026640165.1 coordinate 1,951,314, forward strand.
ATCACTTCCAGCTCATTTTTCCCTGTAGAGATTTTGATACTTTGAGTAGAATGTGAAAAACAACTTTATTGTGAAGCCTCTTTGAAATGTAAAACAATATAGTGAATATTACCATGCAGCTAGTTGCTGCAGGCTCCTGAAATCAGGCTTTGCATACTAATACATACAGTGTTTTCTATCTGTAATCAAAGGCTCCGCCATAAAGAAATGCGGGACTTGCAAATGTTGCTCTAAAAAGAGAAGACATTTAAAGGACAGGCTAAATATTTTTTCCACCAATAAAGCAACAATGCAAATGATTTAACAATTTTGCACGGCAAGATCTTATGGGACAGAAATAAGGAAATCTATTTGCACTATTTCTATAGCAACATAATTGCCAAATGTTAGACTGTGAACAAAAAGCCATCATCCTCAGTAGTGCAATTAATCAGCAAAGAAACAGACAAATTCTGAGTGTGTTTTCAATAAACCTTTCTATCTTCTCAAAGTAGTCAAGATTAAATTTCTTAAAATAACAAGTGCATTTAAATTTCAAATGTTATCTACATTATACTACAATTATACAATATATATCACAGGTGAACAGATGTCAGTAAATGACACCATGACTTTAAAAATTACCTTGATTTTTTTTGTTTTGCTGCAGGGCACAGAATTTCATTACACTGTGTTTATCAGGTTATATCCAAGGTGTAATAGCTTATAGACTTCCAGCAATGGTGCAACATTTTGAAAAGGTCTCTGTGCAGTTGACTAAAGAAACAAAACCTGTTTGATTTTTTAAAATATAACCTTCTCAAAGAGAAAATAAAGTTAAGACTGTGCCTTTTCTTTATCGAATATTACAATTCTGAAAACGATCCCTCAATTTTTAAGGAACAAAAATACTTAGGTCTTAAACAGTGTCCTATATCTACAAAACTACTTAAAACATTAATTAATCCTCCCATATTCCTGCAAGATATGCATCAACTGGAAGTAAATGGACTTTTGTGTTTCCAAAAGCCAGTATCTACTCAAGGGACTTGACAGCTTTCTTCTACCCAGAGAACTGACTTGGTATGTACAGCAGCAATTCCAACTACGCTTTCACCTTGACTACAACATACCCCGTTCAAGGGTAAAAGCGTGGTTCATTACCAGACCCACTCAGCCTGTAGCTGTTCAGGTAAGACTGACAAGAACGATGATAGAAGGCAGCACTTATGGTAAATGCATTTCTGTTTCAATAACTGATGCAAAACCAACTGACTTACTTAATTTTCAGTCATCACCCAACCGCATTTTGCACAAACCCCACCAAGCCAGAACTGAAAAGGAATCTAGTAACCCATGCAACCTCCACACTCTCCACTTTATTTGCAGCTGCACACTTCTGTCACAGAAACGGAATTAAAGTTCTACAGAAAATATCATGTCATTACAAAACCACTCACAGGCTCTTACCCTCCTATTTGAATTAGAACCAAATTCATTTTAGCATGGCTGTCTGGCCACATTGATACATCCCATACCAGAATCAGGACTTTTGACTGGTAAGACCCTTTTGGGTTATTTTAAGGGAGACCTCAAAAATCTTGCAACTGAATGCAGTGGGTTTGAAATGAAGAGCATCTTCATATTTCGGGGATCAAAAACCTGTTCTTTCATTTGTGTTTAGATCTCTACAAAGCACTTGCTGAAATAAGAAACAGAAAACACTACAGAAATGATGAGCAAGTAAACCAATTCTGCTTCTACAGAAAAATACTGGAAAATAAATTACATACTTGTAATAATAGGTGAAAAACAGATTATTTTCTGAATTCACATAAGGCAGTAATTTGATTATTTTTCATTTTTTTCCACTTGGGATTATTTTTTAATTAGGTCAACTGAATGTGAATATGTGATGTTAAATGTGAATAATTTCAAAGCAGCAACATTTTTTAACAAGTCTGGACAGGGAGGAGAAATAACAAGGTGAAATGTAAGTACGCTTGGGGCAATAAACATTTCTATTTCCCATGTATATTCTTTATCTTATGTAATGATGAGGACATTTCCTTCTATATCATTAACACCTCATATTGCCAGTGTTGACAACTAAGGAAAATAGTCTGCTTACTCACCAAACGTTCATCAGGAGTGACAATGACAAGAGCCCTCCACAAAGTACAGAATAACACTCCCTACAACTCTCAGCTTTACCCAGAGCTTACGTAAACGACAGCAGTGTGCTAACAAGCAGATCAAAGGCGATCAAGGGCAGATCTGCCCTCTCACAAGGAATACCTTCTGCCCAGCTTGGAGACCCCAGCTTACCTTTTCTATTGACCATCCCAATCACCCCTACAAAGTTATTTGTTGCTTTTAAGGCTGCTTTCACTTTGCAGAACTGTTTGTTGATGCCTATGTAGGAGTGAAGGACCCAAAATAGATGAGGATCAGAGATCATTTTCAACTATTCTACAAGGGGCTTAGAGGGATTCTTATCTCTAATTAGGAGGGTGGCTGTCATGGAAAGATAAGTTCTGCTGTGACTTACACTGAAGTCAATTGTAGTTTAGGTATTACAACAGCTGAGGCAGGATTAGTCACTACACATTGAAAGAGAGAAGCAAAAAGCAGAACAAACTGGAGTAACCTATTAGCTCTTCAAAGGTAAATTAAACAGTTGAAAGAGGGTATATAAATAACCAGTCATTAGGTGAACAAAAATAACAGTTTTATGGTATTTAAATCTTATTTGTGATTTTAATTTTTACCCTCAGCATCACAAAAACAATAACTCTACATTTGGAAAAACATATTATTCTCCATTCATTTTTCCCAAAACTAGAAATCAAAACTTCATGAATTCTGAATACTTTTAGCCTTGCTCCTCAACTAAAATCTAGTCATTAAAGGTGTTTTAAACCCATAAAAAATGTCTATTCACTGTTAAAAGAAATTTATTTGTCTTATAAATTTATTTTCTGGAAATTAAATATGTGATTTTAGTATTTACAGATTAATAATGAATCTATAGTTTATTACAAGTATGAGATATAACAGTTTTGCATTCATTTCATATTGTTGCAAAAGATAAATGTCAAAATCTACATCAGCAAAAGGGAAGGAGTGGAATAAAGTGCAGTGTAAATTTAATCTCCAGATTCTTCCATGATAACCATGTAAGCCTGGTTATGTCACCTAACTCTTGGCCACGTCTAATGGTGGAAAAATTTGGAAGTGAAGTCTGTAAGAGAAACAGTGTAGAAAAGATGCAGGAGATGTCATTGCCCTCCTGCTGAACTCCAGTATTTATAAAGTTTACAAGTTCTGTGTCTCAGTTTCTACATCTGTCAGATTATGATTTGGTTCCCTTTTTTTTTTTTTTTAACAAAGACCTTTTGTGACTCCTTTTATTAATTAGTCAAGTGTTTTTAAAAATACATTTTTAGATACAACATGATACAACACTACAAAATGTTAAGATGGTAACAGGTAATTAGAAGGCCGGAAAGCACATGTATGAGATCATAATACAAAATCGGAAAAAACACAGGCTGTGCTATCTGTGAAGTGCAAACCACAAATAAATCTGGAAACAATGGGAAAAAGAACTAATAAAAATAAAAAAAAAAAAAAAGGAAGGAAAAAAAAGGCAAGTAGCTTCCTTGCTATTAAAGGACTTGTGCTTTAAAAAAGCTGGGTCTCCTCCTCTCTTATGCTTCCTAGGATGATACTTGCACTGCAGTAATCAAAACAAGGAAGCAGATGGACAGGCAAAGTGGTACTGCAGCTGCTGCAGAAGATGACTATAATAATAATGTTGACATCAGTAACAGTAATTAGTGCACAGACTGTAGTAGAGTGGATGATTCGTTTTTCTGTCTTCTGGTGTGGGCATGCTGCCCTAGTGCATGGGTATAATGTTAGTACCTTTAGTCTGGTCTGTTTATTTGCTCAGTGTATTAATGATACTGAATACAAAAGGAAAATCCAACTTTTCTCCCTCTCCAGAACACGTGCTGAGGACAGCATGTTGTTTCAGTTTGGATTAATACAAGGCAGAATCTTCATTAGTAAATGGCAAAATACCAATTTCTTACTTATATCTATTTTCAATGTACACAACAATTCATACTCTCCCAAACAGCCATCTGTACATACACTCTTGAATTTCAGCAGCATGTAGTACTTGTCAGGTTTTGTCTAAACAACAGCTCTACTGTTTGGTGTGATTTTAACCGTCTGCAGGCTAGTGCCATAGCTTCTTCAACGGACATAGAACAAATACTGTAACTGTGTGAAGGGCCAAGAAAAACACTGTGCTACACTGAACCACCTTGGGTCGAGAAGAAAGTAAAGCATCGGTATTGTCAGCAGTACTATGTCATGAGTTCTGGTAGCATCAGACAAGGATGTACCACTGTCCTGGGTTCAGCAGTAGCAGTCATTTTTCTCCTTCTTAGTAGCTGGTGCGGTGCTGTAGTTTTGACTTTCAGCCTGGGAACAGCACTGATAACACCGATGTTTTTAGTTGTTGCTCAGTAATGTTTACTCTGACCAAGGACTTTGTGAGTCTCATGCTCTGCCAGGGAGGAGGTGAAGCCAGGAGGAAGTAGAGAGAGGACACATGACCCAAACTAGCCCAAGAGGTATTCCATACCACAGCACATCATGCCCACTATATAAACTGGAGGCAGTTACCCGGAAGGGCTAGATCACTGCTCAGGTTGGGCTGGCTATCGGTTGGCGGGTGGTGAGCAGTTGTATCCTCTTCCCTTGTTCTTTCCCTTATCATTATTATTATTGGTGGTAGCAGCAGTGGTTTGTGTTATACCTTAGTTACTGGACTGCTCTTATCTCAACCCATAGGAGTTACATTCTTTCAATTCTCCTCCCCTTCCCTCCGAGAGTGGGGGGGAAGAAGGGGGGGGGGGGGGGGGCGGGGATTGAGAGAGCATTTGTGTGGTTCTAAATTACCAGCTGGGCTTAAACCACAACAACCTCTAATCCTTAGCTACCTCACTGAGAATGACAACTGTCCAGCCTGGTGTTATACTACGCCAAAACACCCATTGAAGAGCAAACTACTGGAAGAGTGGTAACTGTGGAGAAATACAGTTATTTGGTTTTATTTGGGAAATACAATAGGTCAGTTAGATGCAATCCTGCAGTATGAAGTCAAAAAAAGGGAAGGAAGGCTAATCGGAGAAATTACGGAACATGCTTAGCACAGCACAACCCAAATGCCTTTTCTTTTCTAATGAGTTTTTCCTTACTCTGCATCTATCTTCAATTGAGATTCATTTTCCCTATTCATTTATTCTCCACGATTTCCTTTGGTTCCCCTCTATTATGATCCTCAAGTGCTGTTCTACAAAAAATGGAAAAGTGAAAGTGAGAAGCACAGGCTCATGGTGAGAGCCATTCATGAAGGCTGAAAGCTCATTTATCTACGCTCCCTTTCCATCCAATCTCTGCCTGGGGCTTCCAGAGTTCCTCTGTCTCTAGCTTTCTATGTGTCTCCTTAAACATGCTGATCTACTGAAGTGCTGCAGCAAAGAATTTTTTTGCCAGATCAAACTTTTTAATAAAGAAAATATGCTAAAAGTTTATAAATGTTTCAAGATGTTTGGTTGGTTGGTTGCCTTTTTTAACAACACAGAAAGAGAAGCTTGAAGTGCATCAAAAAAGTGATGTTCTGTGCAACATCTTTTAGAGAGATATATATATGGGAGACAAGAGTGATGGTATATTGAAAATGTGGGATCTGAGCATGACGTGAATGGTATGGAATAAGGGGTGGATACTGGTCTGGTTCAGCAGTAGCTGTAATTTTTCTCCTTACTAGCTGGTGCAGTGCTGTGGTTTTGACTTTCAGCCTGGGAACAAGCGCTGATAACACCAATGTTTTTAGTTGTTGCTCAGTAATGTTTACTCCGACCAAGGACTTTGTGAGTCTCATGCTCTGCCAGGGAGAAGGGGAAGCCAGGAGGAAGTAGAGACAGGACACATGACCCAAACTAGCCCAAGAGGTATTCCATACCACAGCACATCATGCCCACTATATAAACTGGAGGCAGTTACCCAGAAGGGCTAGATCACTGCTCAGGTTGGGCTGGGTATCGGTTGGTGGGTGGTGAGCAGTTGTATTCTCTTCCCTTGTTATTTCCTTTATTATTATTATTATTGGTGGTAGCAGTAGTGGTTTGTTATACCTTAGTTACTGGACTGTTCTTTTCTCAACCCGTGGGAGTTACATTTCTTTGATTCTCTTCCCCATCCCTCTGGAAGTGGGGGAGGAAGGGGGGAGGGGAGTGAGAGAGCGGCTGCGTGCTTCTGAGTTGCCATGACAGTTTTTTTTGGCACCCAACATAGGGCACAAAGGGTTGAGATAACAACAGATCTGACCAGAGTGTGTCTAACTGTATTTGTGATAAGCATTCACTGTTTTGGATTAACAGTCAGTCATCAGAATGATGATTTATTGGCTCTCAAAGTTGTTGCTCTTGATCTCGCAGTTTCAGCATGTCATACCTTACTTACAGCCAGTATTTGCTGTGTTAGTGTTTACTGGCTGGGGGTCTTGGGCTGAGTTTCTGGTTTCATTGTACTTTATGGTAATGACTTGTAATACAATAGAATCATTGATCATGAAACCGGTCTGGCTTTCATTTCCAGTGTGGTCATCACCTCTATACTTTGGGAGGTATATAATAGAAGTGTTTAGCAATTACACATCTTTTTTCCCCTCCTCCGTGGTGAACCTATGAAGGAAACATTCCCTTATCTTCCCAGCTCCCACACCATACTGTTTACAACATTATTTGAGAGTTCTGAAGGTTTTGAATGGCCTTTAGGTACCCTTGAGATCTGTCTGCTGATTGTGATGGGAATCACCATGTTGGCACACAGAGTGTGTTTTACCCACGACCATTTCATCTGATCTCAAAAGTTAAGCAGAGTTGGGTTTGGGTCTTGTCTAGGTTTAACAACGATACAGGAGGATCAAGAGATTTTCCCCAAGGCTGGACAGCCATGGGTGGCAGGGTGTGTGGGATAGTGTGGGCAAGTATCTAGGGCAGTGGGCCCCTCCAGTACTTTGGAACTTCACCACTGAACAAGTGCAAAATCCAGAAAAATTAGTAAAACATTTAAATCAGGTGTGTTGTCATCCTGGTCGTACCATAGAGGGGACAAATCATGGCAACATGCTGGGGCTTGGCCTATGCTTAAAGAGCCCTCTTCAACACTATCCAGCACCTTCAAAGGGAAAAAAATGTCTCTTTATCTGATGGCAAAGCAACAGACAACGCAGCTACACCAGCTCCAAGCACAGCAGCTATACCAACCCTAGCGACAAGTACAGCAGCTACTCAAACTCCGACTGCAACAAATAATGCAGCTACTCTAACTCCAAGCACTGCAGCTACACCAGCCCCAGCGATAAGTACAGCAGCTACTCAAACTCCAACCACAACAAACAGTGTAGCTACTCCAGCTCCAAGCACAGCAGCTACACCAGCCCCAGTGACAAGTACAGCAACAACCCCAACAACAGATACTGCAGCCACTCCAACCACTGTGATAGTCACTGCAGCTAAAGCAGAGGACCAATTTGTGCCAATATCAGTTGCCCCTGTACGCAAGGGGAAAAGCAAAAAAGAGTCAAGAAAGATGAAGCAAGATGAAGAAACAATGTACTCACCACTTGGGACAGCATCTGACCAGGAGTTATTATTAAGTGAATCAGAGGAAGAAGAAGAGGTGACTTCTCTACCCCAGACCTCAGCTGAGCTACGGAATATGAGAACACATTTTTACCCGTCAACCAGGGGAGCACATCATCACCTGGTTGCTTTGATGCTGGGACAATGGGGCCAATGGTCACGAACTAGAAGGTACAGAAGCCAAGCAGCTGGGATCACTTGCTAGAGAAGGGGGAATTGACAAAGCAATTGCAAGAGAGAAAAAGTCCCTCAGACTTTGGAGGTGGCTCTTGGAAGCTGTGAAAGAAAGGTTTCCATACAAGGACGATGTTATGAGTCGTTCGGCCAAGTGCACTACTACAGAAAAAGGCATCCAGTCTCTGAGGGAATCAGCCATCGTAGAAATGATCTATCACATCAAGCCGAACAACGGGGATATACCCATAGATCCAGATGAAGTTGAATGTACATGACCCATGTGGGAACGCACTGTCATCATATGCCCATTCATTGGCAACAGTAACCTGGAATGACATAATACCACTGGAATGACATAATACCACTAACAGTGGATGAAATGGTTCATAAACTCCGAGAGTTCGAAGACAATCTCACCCCTTCCATTATCTCAGCTGTGGAAAAACTGTCCCAGGACCTCAAACAATTGAGGGACGATCGATCTGATTTATCCAGCTCCTCACGTGTACCAACACACGTCTCAGCTATTAACAAAAGGCATCCTATTGTTTGAGAGAGGAGATACAGGAGGTATACGCCACGGGGTACCCTATGGTTTTACCGGTGGGATCCCGGAGAAGACATGACAAAGTGGGATGGAAAACCTACTTCAGCTTTGGAGGAATGGGTGAGTAAACTGAAGAGGGGAGCAAGGGCCAAGACTGATCATCCCATGAGATCTACGGCTTCAGTCTCTGGTGAGCAGTTTCCCAGATAGAGTGGAAAAGCTAATTTTATAATAATAATCCCTTTCACCACGACTTAAGTGTCCAACGCTGTGATGACCATTAGAGGGGCCCTGCCTCCAGTCAGGAGGAGGTAAGGGACAATCGGATTTACTGGACTGTGTGGATCAGATGGTCTGGCACATCAGTCCCACAGAAGTATAAGGCTCTAGTAGATACCGGTGCACAGCGTACCGTGATGCCATCAAGCTGTCAAGGGGTGGAACCCATCTATATTTCTGGAGTAACAGGAGGATCCCAAGAGTTGACTGTGCTGGAGGCTGAAATCAGCCTGACTGGGAGGGAATGGCAAAAGCACCCTATTGTGACTGGTCCAGAGGCTCCATGCATTCTCGGCATAGACTACCTCAAGAGAGGGTACTTCAAAGACCCAAAAGGGTACCGGTGGGCTTTTGGTATTGCTGCTTTGGAGACTGAGGAAATTGAGCAGCTGTCCACCTTGCCTAGTCTCTCAGAAGATCCCTCTGCTGTGGGGTTGCTGAAAGTTGAAGAACAACAAGTGCCAATTGCGACCACAACAGTGCACCGGCGGTAATATCGCACCAACCGAGACTCCCTGATTCCCATCCATCAGCTGATCCGTAGACTGGAGAGTCAGGGGGTGATCAGCAGGACTCGCTCACCCTTTAATAGCCCCATATGGCCAGTGCGAAAGTCTAATGGAGAATGGAGACTAACAGTAGACTATCGTGGACTGAATGAAGTCACACCACCATTGAGTGCTGCCGTACCGGACATGCTAGAACTTCAGTATGAACTAGAGTCAAAGGCAGCCAAGTGGTATGCCACGATTGATATTGCCAATGCATTTTTCTCCATTCCTTTGGCAGCAGAGTGCAGGCCACAGTTTGCTTTTACTTGGAGAGGTGTCCAGTTCACTTGGAACCGACTGCCCCAGGGGTGGAAACACAGCCCTACCATTTGCCATGGACTGATCCAGACTGCACTGGAACAGGGGCAAGCTCCAGAACACCTGCAATACATTGATGACATTATTGTGTGGGGTGATACAGCGGAAGAAGTCTTTGAGAAAGGGAGGAAAATAATCCAAATCCTGCTGAAAGCCGGTTTTGCCATAAAACGGAGTAAGGTCAAGGGACCTGCACAGGAGATTCAATTTTTGGGAATAAAATGGCAAGATGGACGTAGACAGATCCCCACAGATGTGATCAACAAGATAACAGCAATGTCTCCACCAACTAACAAGAAAGAAACGCAAGCTTTCTTGGGCGCAGTGGGGTTCTGGAGTATCCACATCCCAAATTACAGTTCGATTGTAAGCCCTCTCTATCATGTGACCCGGAAGAAGAATGATTTTAAATGGGGCCCTGAGCAGCAACAAGCCTTTGAGCAAATTAAACGCGAGATAGTTCACGCAGTAGCCCTTGGACCAGTCTGGACCGGGCCAGATGTAAAAAATGTGCTGTACACTGCAGCTGGGGAGAACGGTCCTACCTGGAGCCTCTGGCAGAAAGCTCCAGGGGAGACTCGAGGTCGACCCCTCGGCTTTTGGAGTCAGGGATACAAAGGATCTGAGGCCAGCTATACCCCAACTGAGAAAGAGATACTGGCAGCCTATGAAGGAGTTCGAGCTGCTTCGGAAGTGATTGGCACTGAAGCACAGCTCCTCCTGGCACTCCGGTTGCCTGTGCTGGGCTGGATGTTCAAAGGCAGGGTCTCCTCTACACACCATACAACCGATGCTACCTGGAGTAAGTGGGCTGCACTAATTACACAATGAGCTCAAATAGGAAATTCCAGTCATCCAGGCATTCTAGAAGTCATCATGGACTGGCCAGAGGGCAAAGATTTCGGAATGTCACCAGAGGAGGAGGTGGTGCGTGCTGAAGAGGCCCCACCATATAATAAACTGTCAGAAAGTGAAAAGCAGTATGCCTTGTTTACTGATGGCTCTTGCCGTGTTGTGGGAAAGCATCGGAGATGGAAGGCAGCTGTATGGAGTCCCTGACAACAAGTTGCAGAAACTGCTGAAGGAGGGGTGAATCGAGTCAGTTTGCCGAGGTGAAAGCCATCCAGCTGGCCCTGGACATTGCTGAATGAGAAAAGTGGCTGGTACTTCATCTCTATACTGACTCATGGATGGTGGCAAATGCCCTGTGGGCAACGACCTGCAGCAATGGAAGCAGAGCAATTGACAACGCAGAGGTAAACCCATCTGGGCTGCTGCACTGTGGCAAGATACCGCTGCCCGGGTGCAGAACCTGGTGGTGAAGGCACGCCGTGTACATGTTCACGTACCCAAGAGTCGGGCCACTGAGGAACACCAGAAAAACTAACAAGTGACACTTCAGGCCATCAGGGCAGAGATGCAACATATAGATGGGCTCATGATCAAGGGGTGGATTTAACAATGGACACTATTGCCCAGGTTATTCATGAGTGTGAAACACGTGCTGCAATTAAACAAGCCAAACGGTTAAAGCCTCTTTGGTATGGAGGATGATGGCTGAAGCGTAAATACGGGGAGGCCTGGCAGACTGACTATATCACACTCCCACTAACCCGCCAAGGCAAGCACTATGTGCTTGCCATGGTGGAATTAACCACCGGATAGCTGGAAACATATGCTGTGCCCCATGCCACTGCCCAGAACACTATCCTGGGCCTTGAGAAACAGATTTTGTGGCAACACGGCACCCCAGAGAGAACTGAGTCAGACAATGGGACTCATTTCCAGAACAGCCTTATAGACACTTGGGCCAAAGAGCATGGCATTGAGTGGGTATATCACATCCCCTACCATGCACCAGCCTCTGGAAATATCGAACGGTACAATGGGCTGTTAAAAACTATACTGAGAGGAATGGGTAGTGGGACTTTCAAACATTGGGATACACATTTACCAAAAGCCACCTGGTTGGTCAAGACCAGAGGATCTGGCCCAGCCCAGTCAGAACTTTTACATACTGTAGAAGGGGATAAAGTTCCTGTGGTGCACATAAAGAATTTGCTGGGGAAGACAGTCTGGGTTATTCCTGCTTCAGGTAAAGGCAAACCCACTCATGGGATTGCTTTTACTCAGGGACCCGGATGTACCTGGTGGGTAATGCGGGAAGACAGGGAAGTCCCATGAATACCTTAACAGGATTTGATTTTAGGGGAAAACAGCCAATGAACTCAACTGTATGCTGTTGCTTGCTATATAGCACTTTTATAGCCCACCAACTGGACGTCTTCAGGTCACCAGTGACTGGCCCTGACTTCCCTCTGACCATCATCCCAACAAAGAACGAACTTTGATGAAACCAGACAAGTTCTGCGGTATCATCAGCAGGCAACAATCCAACACTGCACATAGCCTCTCCTGCTCTGAAAGACAGTTACAAGAGATGAAGCCCGACATCATGGACCGAATAGACTTCTTTGTGTGTGTGTGTGTATGTGTGTATATATATATATATATATATATATATATATATATATATATATGTGAGACAAGAGTGATGGTATATTGAAAATGTGGGATCTGAGCATGACGTGAATGGTAAGGGGTGGATACTGGTCTGGGTTCAGCAGTAGCCGTTATTTTTCTCCTTCTTACTAGCTGGTGCAGTGCTGTGGTTTTGATTTTCAGCATGGGAACAGCACTGATAATACTGATGTTTTTAGTTGTTGCTCAGTAATGTTTACTCTGACCAAGGACTTTCTGAGTCTCATGCTCTGCCAGGGAGGAGGGGAAGCCAAGAGGAAGCAGAGACAGGACACCTGACCCAAACTAGCCCAAGAGGTATTCCATACCACAGCACGTCATGCCCACTATATAAACTGGAGGCAGTTACCCGGAAGGGCTAGATCACTGCGCAGGTTGGGCTGGGTATTGGTTGGCGGGTGGTGAGCACAAAAAAAGTGATGTTCTGTGCAACATCTTTTAGAGAACGGTTTAACAGACAAACTCAAATGCTGTATTTAACCTTCATTATTTTCTTTCAGTGTTAAGAAGATGTTCTGGGTTTAGCAGTAGCAGTCAATTTTTTTCCTTCTTGGTAGCTGGTACAGTGCTGTGTTTTGACTTCCAGCCTGAGAACAGTGCTGATAACACCGATATTTTCGGTTGTTGCTAAGTGATGTTTACCCTGGCCAAGGACTTTGTAAGGCTCATGCTCTGCCAGGGAGGAGGGGAAGCCGGGAGGAAGCAGAGACGGGGCGCCTGACCCAAGCTAGCCAAAGAGGTATTCCATACCACAGCACGTCATTCCCAGGGGGGTAACTGGGAGTTACCCAGAAGGACATGGGGTCTTCTAGGTTGGACTCGTTTTTTGGCGGGTGGTATCATATTCTCTTCCCTTGTTATTTTCTCTTATTGCTGTCGTTGGTGCTAGCATTGGTGATTTGTGTTGTATATTGGCTGCTGGAATGTTCTTGTCTCAACCCATGGGAGTTGCATTCTTTCGATTCTCCTCCCCATCCCTCCAGGAGCAGGGAAGGGTGGGGGTGGGGGAAGGGTGCGAAGGAAAGAAAAAGGGAGGAAAAGTGAGTGAACGAGCTGGCTGGCTGGGTTTAAACCACGACAGAAGACCACCTTTGCATATGAAGAGTTTCTACAATATATTTCAAAAATTAAATTGATGTAAATTAAAAATCCAGCCATATACTTTGAAAAGGAGACGTCTGCATAAACACATCTTCTGTTTTTCATCTACTAAGGTAGATGTGATAGCTCCAGTAATTCTGTTCCTAACATTGAGTGAAACCATTAATCAATTTATTCCAAATATGAACAGAAAACAATGCAGCTGAATGGAAAAGAATAGGTATTCAAAAGAACAGCCACTATTATTTTTCAAGGAAGAAATTGCCAAGAAGTAGAGAAACAAATGGCTGAAAGTGTAGATGAAGACACGTTCTCCTATGCAAACTAACAGAATTAATTAATTACTCACATCACATGGTATTTTATGGAATGACATTAATGATCAGTAATAAAAACTGACAGTGGTGTCTTATCAGTTCCCTTTAACAAAAGAAATTATTATAAAAAGAACGTGTTTACACCCTACAGATGTAACCCACAGACCATAAACATAGCTTTAGATATTAGTTTGACTTGCAACACTTTCTCATTAGTTTAATAACATAATTTTTATGGAACTGTAAAACTGTAAACAAAAGCATTCTCTCTTCTCATTTTCCTTAACAGAACTACTAAAACATATCCAGCTACATTAAAACTTTACCTTAACTATTTCCTCTATGAAGCAGACATGTGACACAGGATCTCTTTTCTTTGTCAATACTTTCTGCAAATGCTGCACCTGTAAGAAAGAATTTATTGAGAGGAAAAGTGACATCTAATATGTCATATGCAAAACCGCATGTCTATAAAAACAGAAACAAGCTGCTGAGTACCTGTCCGCAAGCAGCACAGATCTGATCCATGAGTTTCTCCATGTTTGTCCAGAGGGCTGCTCGAAAAGCTGCTGTGTTCCCAGGTGTTGGCATAGCAGCTCTACCAGGGCCACCTAAATGGTTTTTAAAAACACAGCAGCACATTTTAGCTTTCCAATATGAAAATTTGCTTATTAGAAATACAGATCTGTGCACTCTGACATAAGGTTGGGGTTTTTTAATTAAAATTCTTTACTGTGAGGGTGGTGTGTTCAAGGGCAGGTGGGACAGGACTTTGAGTAACCTTGTCCTGTGGAAGGTGTCCTTGCCTGGATCTTTGATGTCCCTTTCAACCCAAACTATTTTATGTTTCTAAGAAAATAGCTTCAAAACAGAGCTTTGTGAATGGCTTCAACTGTCTGACTGAGAATTCAACTAAGGAAGAAGTCAAATAAACTCTGCAGTTCAGTGGGGATAATTCAATGTTTGTCACTGCTACCTGCGTTACAAATTCGGACCTCCACATAGACATCAAGGTAACATTAGTAAGCACTGTTGCCCAATGTAGTAAGAAAGTGAAATGGCAGAGACAGTAGGTGTGAAAAATACATGTATTACCAGCTCAGAACTGAAACACATGGCAAACTGCTATAACAAGTGATAATCTAGCTGAAGGAGATGCAGCTTCTAAATCATCACTTTCTTTGAGAGGGGCTGTATTTCTTTCTTTATGCTAGTGATTATGGCTTTGGACCCCCAACTTGCTGCAAAAAGAGAAATTAAGTTTATTATTACAACATTTCTTTGTATTGAACATACTACTTTGAAATTACTTCCATCTGATAAAAGCACCACAATGTAGTTACAGGCTTATTCCATTGCTTGCAAATAATGTCTACCTGTGATCCACCCACCAACACAAAGCAAGCAGAATTTGGATTGATCTTTCCATGACAAACTGCTAAGAAAATGCTGCAAAGCTGTAAACTAATGAGGACAATTTTCTGGTCAAGTCAGGAAAAAAAGGAGGGGCTTGGGGAAAAGGGAAAACGTTTAAGCCCGATAACAAAAGGCAGACTTTGGCTTTGTATTAGATGATTTCAGAGACATGACTACTTCCATCCTCTACTGGTGAAAGCAAGCAGGGAAATGTTCCTATAACAGGCTTGGATATGTGAGTTTCTTCCATTTGACAATATACTATACTTCTGTCACAAAAAAAAACCAGTTATCATTCTCTGTAAAACAAGTATCATACCTCTTGTAACAGTTTGAGATGGTTGGGTCAATACTTTGATATCCAAAGCATTTTTAATGTTCTCCTCCAGTACTGTGCAGTATCCATCCACCACATTAGCAATGGTATCTTTCAAAGTCCCAAGGTTATGAAAAACCTGAAGAGCAGTTCCCACTTGAGTAGGATTCTAGAGAAAGAAGATTTTCAAACTGAATTATTATCTTTAACTGTACTATAGGGTTTTTTTATCCATGATGAGGCATCATTTTACTGGGCAAGCTCATCTTTAAGTTCAGACTGCTAATTCATTTAACATTAAATAACTGGCATCCTTACAGTACAACAGAGAACAGAAGATAAAGGAGAGGACTGATTTCCTTTGATTGCTTTGCAATGCTTTGCTTAGCTTCCTTTGGTACTATCCTCTGAATAATGAGAATGGAAAAAAAGGAAGAACTGGAAGCACCGCTGGCAGTATCTAACCTGGGGTGAGATACCAGTGATTGATCCAATAATTCCAAGGTTAGTTACAGTACAGCTATATTAAGCTATGGTATAGTTAGCAATATTGTTTAAACATGCACATGCGGTCTGTTACAGTACTGTGATTTACGTGCCAAACAGTTAATTAAATGTGATACAAGCTTAAAAAAAACCCAACCAAGTACAAGCAGAGGCAAGCAGGTCATGCCCCTACCACTGACTACTGCAGAATTTAAGCTTGTATTTCTACATTTCTATTTCTAATGCTTACAACCAACAAAACCAAACCCAAAACACCCTCAAGTATCTCTGCATGGTTCACAGCTTTTCTGAAATACAGGAGAGTGAAAACTGTCCCATTGTTCATTGTTCAAGAGACCTTTGATTAAGAATAAATCTGATGATAATTCCACAGAGCAACACTAAACACTGGCATGGGTGTTATTTAGCAAGAGAAAAGCCTCAAATTATTGCCTTTGGAAACTAAGCACTGTCATCGGTACACTGAATACTGCTTTTTTATTTTGCATTCACATGCAATTAGTGGAGGGGGCGATCAGTTGATCATACACACATTAGAGATGCAGTCTTTTGTCATTTTTCTTAGTGACTTCTGCCAGCAGTAAAGAATATGGTCTGGCAGAAATCCTGGCACCTAGACTGGACAGAAGCATCTGAGACCGCAGGCACATCCCGCTAGATACCCTGCTTTGACTCTCCTCTGGCAGTGAGACCTTACACCACTGCACTCTTCCTGCCGGTGCCTACAGCAGTAGTTA
Source organism: Pezoporus wallicus (assembly GCF_028554395.1). NCBI lineage: Eukaryota > Metazoa > Chordata > Aves > Psittaciformes > Psittacidae > Pezoporus > Pezoporus wallicus. The sequence goes on from NW_026640165.1 coordinate 1,967,827, forward strand.
TTGGAAGGTCTGCTGCAAGACCAATGCAACTCTGCTCCATCTTCCCCAAGTCACAGGTTTTTTCAGCCTGACACTCCAGAGTTAAAGCAAAAGGGTATGCTCATCCACCTTTCAAGTGTGGGGAACCTGCACTGAGACCACAGCAGTAAAGCTACAATACAGCTGCTGATGATTCACTTACTGGTGCATTCACCTACTGCAATAGGATTTCTGATCCACTGACGAACAGCGCATTCTCCTCAAACCTGTTTCAAAGGTCACAGCACTATAACTACACATTCATGTCACACTTTATAGGGTTTCTGCAAAGATCAGAACCATAACTGAAACAAAAAAAGCCAGATCTCATCTCATTTCCCAAACCCAAAGAGGTGTTTCCAGGTTTAGTGGAAAGCAAAGGAATGTTAGGTTTGCATATTATGGTTTACAGACCATATACTAACTGTACCAGTTTCTTTTTCCAAACAGTGTGGGAATTAATGAACATTACCATCATAGTATTATAAGTCTGGGACTTGTAGGTTTATTTTTTTTGACAAATGGGTATGCTGTAAAATTTCTAAGCATCCTGTGGGTGTTTTTGTGGAGGTGGGAAAGTGAGCCATAAAGACTGGAAGATTAATGGGATGTCAGAAAATGAAGAGTAGTATAATGAAAGGAGGGAATCTGGGGACAGAATGAACAAGAAAATACAAATGGTAAGAGGATGGGGAATATAATGAAAAGAAACTGGAAAGAAGAAAGAGAATGAAACTGAAAGGAAGGAAAGCAAAGATATAAAAGACTCACCTCATCTACCAGCCTTTCTTGCTTAAATTGTTCTAATTTTTATAGAATACTTCCCAATTATAAAACCAGGCAGAGAGTCAGTAATACAAAATCAATACCTTACTACTATGGTTTCAGTCAGACACTAATGATCATATATAACCTAACAAAAAAATAGAACAGCATCAAAAGGTGAGCAGGGCACTCTCCAGTCTTGAATAACCAATGGCTAGGTATTTGATTTCCTGACAAACAGGCAGTGTAGGCACAAAAAATTTCAGGCAGCAGATGAAACTCAGAGCTCCCACATCATAGTTCAGCAAACTAACTCTGAAGCTACGGGTCAAAAACGACACAAAAACATGCTCAAAAAGACCCGGAGCTATGTTTCAAAGAAACTGGTTTTAGCCAAAAGTTGTCAAACAATTCTATTTGAACTTAGGAATAGTTAAGAATAACCAAAACACATTATAGAAAACTGCTATTCACTCAACGTATCTTCCAAATTTAGTATCAAAGTTAAAATCAGAATAGAACAAAAACTATGCAGGTAGCCTATTTCTTATGTGCTTTAAATTGTGGACATGGCCACTGACAGAGGGCTTCTAGTTCATGTATTCATCTTGTACAACAGGAATTAGAGATATATTCAATATATAGATGTACAATAAAATATCTTTTTTATTTGTTTCATATACAGCATTTTTCTCTCCTTGAAAAACAGTGTGTTTTATATGCCCCAGACAGGCTATATAAAGTCCATTGTTGGTATGTCACTAATCCTAAGAGAATTGCATTTTTTATGCACAGCTAGTTTCTAGGTTTAGACAATATGTTAAAAAAAATGGAGCATCTCTTGGGACAAAAATTATTATGCGGAAAGAAAATGTTGGAAAGCAGGAAGAACACAAATGACTGTATTTTCAGGCTTGCATACACATCTCAAAATTGGACTGTTTATCATTAATACGGACAAAATTTTGAGAATCAGTACTGCAGAATCTGTCACTATCAACAGACTTTATCTATAAGAATTTCCCCTAGTATTTAATTTTTATTTGAGAAAGCTTAAAGCTAAACATTTCTGAGATTCAAAAGACTGCCACATTTTTTATCAGATGGAAAGCATGTATTCAAAAGAAAAATAAACTGACTACAGAAGTCATTTAAAATGGGAAATGGAATCACATCAGGGAATAATATTCAGAACATCTATCCAACAGGAACAACAGGGAAAATAATATAACTATTTTTAAGATGGAATTTAATGAGTTTATTAGCAGTATTTTATAATTAAGTTGCCTGCCACTGCAGGCAACTACACTTAGCAATTTTTAAGTGTTCTCCTTAGAATCTATGTTCGCAAGATCTTATGCTCCTTTGTAAGTGTCTTGTTTAGTAAATGAAGGCTTAGAAGTACTACCAAGCACAAAGTAGGCTGGTTTTACTATTTAAAAATGTATGGGCAGTTAGAGCGACAAGAAGACACAATTCTGCTTCTCACAAGGTAGACATTTCTCAGCTTCCATGAGACAACACATTAAATATCTTGGTCAGAAGGGTGATATTTGCCACCACTTGAAAAAAGGCACAGATGTTTCAATTTATATTTTAGGAAAATATACAGATACATTCAGCAGCAGCTATGAAGAGCTGCATTTGCTCATTTTCTCTATCACTGAGAACTGTTCATTTTACTAATATAATTTTCTATTCATTTTATCCCATCCCATTTGGTTCTGTAGACTACTACAGACAAGAAGAAAAGTCAGTGACATGCACTCATTAAACATGACTGTTTTTTCTACAGTTATATCATGCGGTTATTTTCTAGAGCAGGCAACTAGACTCAATAACCAAGAAGATGCTGTCCAGTCCAGCATGACATTTACAGTCATTCTGCAGGGCAAAATGCCATTTGATCACTTCCTTTCCCATAAAGATAATAACCTTGAGAAGACTAGATAGAAATACCATTAGATACTTAAATAAATACATATATTTCTCATTTGAAAATATCTCCTAGGATGGAACCAAGTCATTTTTTTTCTGTCAACTGCCAACACTGAAACTATTTTATACTGTAGTCTTTTATGATTGCCACTGGTGCTACCAGAACAATCTTCTGAAAGCATGGTTAAATAAAGAGCAATATTCTTTTTCATCATTAGAAACACAGCTTGGATGAGCAAGCCTGCTCCTCACAAGGGAATGTGGTGATGACACTGAGCTAATTTGGGGACAGGAAGATTCCTAGCATAAGGCTGAACCAAAAAGGAAACCTGGATGACAGGCAAAACTAACTGGATACAAATACAGCTTTCAAACTCACATTCTACCTTCTCAGGTTATGGGATTCACCATGTGCACCTTTCTTCTCAACAGTGCTGTTTTAGGGAACTCCACATCAGCATTCCTTCATTCAATGCCAATCTGTCCCCTATGACCCCATGCTGCAAGGTTTTCACCTATCAACTTCCCTCTCAAATGAAGATGTGCTAATTGCCCAGAATATGTATGGTCAATGATACCTGTGACAATTACAACTAGTTTCATAAAGAAGTAGTGTTACAAATGTAATTAACTGCTAACTGTCATGCAGTTAAATTTCACAAGTGCCCCGAACCACATAATCAGAACAGTTTTCTGAGTAAATGTTCTTTCATGTGACAGTTCGGAAGCACCACATACGGAGAAGTCAAATGTGGAGTAGTCCCTCACTTAGAATAAGAAAGTTTTCGCTATGTTTGTACACACACATATTACTGAACAGCTGTGATTTCAGTGTGCTGCCACATCCTTACCCCTTATATGGTAAAACATTTACTGTGTCCCATACACAAGCACTAAAAGCAGAGCACAGTATGAAAAGAATTACATATGTTGCTCAGCTGAAGGAAAATATTACTAATAAGTCTAGGTATCATTTCAACAGAGTGGTCTGACAATGTGGCAAGCAAGAAATACGATGAATAATACTTTCTCCATCAGAAATAATCAACATTAAAATTCAATAACCCTAGAACAGAATATACACTGAAATAACCAAACTTGTAAACTAACGTACATTCTGACAGGAAATACAAAGGGCTCTTGCAGCCCTTCCAGAGTAGATGCAAAAAAGAGCTTCCAGAATGATACTTCTAAGTATCTTTGACTGGCACTAAGTAGTAAATATTTTAATTTGATAGCAGATTTACTATATTGAGAACTATTTCAGTTACTTTTCTCTGTTTGTTTCACACAGCTCATTTTGATTGTATGAGATAGCAGTTGCAACTTCTAACACAGTACAGCTTTACAAGGTCAGTTAAATAATCCAAATAAAAAAAGACCCCTTGTGAGACTGATAATCCTCTTGCCACCGCTTTCCCCTCTTGCCACCATTACAAAACACTGCCTCCTTCAAATAATTTTCCCATAAATAACATTACTACCCAAGTAGTATTACTACTTCAAGTACTATTACTTGAAGACGGGGTGATTTAGGAAGAGTTTGTAAGCTCTTGCAGCTACCAATTACAAGTAGTTCTTAGTCATTTCTTACAGACACCAAAAGTGAAAAAAGTGAGAAGGAAAAGTTGCAATTCAATTTCATGAGCTCAAGCAGATAAGCAGTGAAGGAAACTCAGCCACCTCAGTCACAGGCAGCGCAAAATGACTTATTGAGCAGAATTAAGAATTCACTGAGAATTGTTGGAATTCTTGCTCCGCAGTATCGCTCAGCTATTTTAAAAGCAAGAAAAATTAATGAAAAGCTAAAAGTAAAAATTAAATGCCGATGAAATTCAGCTGCAGTCTAAAAACAGTATTTTATTTCATTTCCAAAAGTCCATGTCTTAAAAAAATTAATTGGTACAACTCCTAAAAATGAACCTGCTTAGGGAAGCATGTCTCTATGTTCATTATCACTCCATCTGTCTTTTACACTGTTCATCTTTAAAATCTGAGCAATACACAAAACGGTCAGGTTGACAATGTAAAGCCAGAGAATACAGACTTCTTTCTAATGATTTTTCAGTTCTTCCTGTTTTGACATTTGCAGTCTTGAGAGGAGTGAGAGGTTAAGATGTTCAATTTTCTGTAGAAGGTAATACTGACATAAAGTGTTGGCTAGACCCCAGAAAAGCACATTTTAATCTCTAAGAGGCAAGAATCCCAAAGCAAAACATTCAAATATGGTTAGGTTATCATGTCTACCTTCTGTGAGCCCGTATTTGGAATAAGCAGCTTCGTTTGGTAGAAGGACTTCCACAGGAAAGGAAAACAGTCTTAAAACACAGCCATAAAACTGCTCATGTCCTCAAACTAGGTCAGACTTTTCTTTCTTAGAATAACAGGAAGTAAATAACAAGAAGTATTGCACTACAAGGGGGGGGGGGGGGGGGGGAAGAGGAAAAAAAAGCAGCAATAAAATACTAGAAAGCAAAGAAGCAAGATTTCTCAACACAGCTAAACAGCTTGCCAAAACACTTATTCTCTATAATAGTGTAATCAAAGCAACAGATGGCTAAGAGCTAATGGAACAGAAAGGCATCAGGAACTGTTGTAAAGAATTATCTCATGAAACATCAAGCAATATTCCAAAGTTTACCAAGCCTTAGGCTATCAACGTGACAGCAATTTCAAAGAAAGTATCTGGCACCTTGAGAACAGATCAGGTAGGCCATAACAATCACAAATTTTATCCTACAGTGCTGCATTTGAGTGTACAAAGAGTACAAATGCAGAGTAGAAATCATACAAAATGATAAAAACTAATAGGCAACATGGAAATAGGGGCATCTAAGCCAAATCAAGCTTCTTAAAATGCTTCTCTTACGTCTTACACAATTTCACCAACCTCTAAAGCCCTCATCAATAAAGAACCAGTTGGCCAGTTAATCTGAAAATGTGGCTTCTCTATTAAGAACACAGCTACCACTTTATGATGAAGGTCAGAGTAAAGGGGAAGGTTTTAAAACCTCCCTTGTGCAACCTTGACTTACATCTGCTGACTCAAGTCCTGTTACTGAAGCACAAAAGTATACGGACACAATCTCATTACTAATTCTGATCTTTGGACAGCAGCTTGTGACCAGATGTTTTCTCCCATCTCACAACATCATCATGTACGTGTTCACTCTGATAACTGGTTGAACAAAGCCATTACAAAACAGAAATGTCAGGTTTTGCTTTTAACTCAGTCTTAACAATTAAGATTAGGAATCAGCTACTGGAGGATTACAATATTCTTCTATAATTTCTTTCTATAAGAAACCTTCAAGTTCAGAAAAAATATCCTTTAAATGGTATACTCTGAATGATTTAAATAGCTACCAAAAGCCATCTGGGTTTTCTTGTTCTCTTGCTAGTCTTTGCAACAAGATAATCATTACCTATGCGAGTGACAGTTTCTCATTTCTGAAATCTGTGCACCTCCTGTCAACAGCTCCAAAGTGCCCTTAAATACTTAAAAGGAATGAACTTTAAAAAGTTACTTTATTTTAAATTCTTTTCAGTTATTTTCATATTCAGCTACAGACAGACCTCCATCAATGTCAGGTTCACGCTGGATCACATTTCAGAACATATTTTTTTCTTAATACAAAGTTCAAATTCCTTGATCACTCATCTAAAGGAAACTTCAGCTCTGCAGATAACTTGGTTAAGAATCACAGAATCACAGAACAGTTGAGGTTGGCAAGAACTGCTGGAGATCACCTAATCTACCTCCCTGTTCAAAGGAGGGTCTACCAGATGAGGCTGCTCAGGGCCTTGCAAGGCAGAGATAGGGTAGTTCAAATGAGCCAGAAGACATCCTTCTCCTGCTACATTTTCCCTTCCTAGATCTGCTTACAGTTCCAGGAAAATCTAACAATGGACTCATGCAGTCATTTCCACTGAGTTTCACTAAGGCCAGACCGAAAGAGAGCAAGTGTCTATACAAACACCTAACAAAATGTCTTCAGTGCTGGCAGTGTTACCCACCCCCTGACAGTAAGATAAGCCTTCCAAGCCCTCTTGTAAATTTGTCCACTGGGAGAAGCATGACAAGACTGACCTATTTCTGTTACAGATACTACATTTAAAGAAAAATATATATTTCTTGTGTTTTTAAAAATAAATGGGTAGTCTCTTTAAAAATAAATGGGCAACATTATATTATACAAGAACTTTACTACAAAGAAAAAAATATCTTAAGTCATCAAAATGAAAAGAAATACTGTACCTAGCTTTTCCTGCAGCTTGCATATGCATCTGGGATCCCGTTCTGCTACTGAAAAAAGCCAGTCCCCACCCCTCATTTCATCTATCTGCCAGTAAAACATTTTAAAACCTTCACACAAGTAAGAACTTATTTGGGCCAATACCTGCAGAAGAAAAGAAGGGAGATAAAAGCAGAGAAGAATAAGCAGCTAAGCGCATAACTTGTTACACACAGAGGACATCATTCACCACCTAGGAACTACAGCATTTTGATGCAAGATTTCTCCTTTCTAATGCAACATACTGTTCAGTTCTGTATACAATTTCAAGCCAACAAAAAGCTTTACACCTTTTGTTACCACAAGAACATCTCTAAACCTGCGATAATGTGGAATTTCATGTGGCACTGAGTAAACAGATCAAGAACACGAAAAAACACCCATTTTTTCAGAGACGAGTAAGACAAAGAGCAGATTTTTAACCTGAGAAAAAGGCAAAATGAATTATACTATCTTGTTTCGATAAACATCATGGTTAGTCAATCATATTTTTCACTGCCCTATGCAGATGTGGCTTATTAATGTGTTATATGTTTCTCTTGGACCACCTAATTGCATTATTTCAGAACCTGTTAACAATCAACAGTCAACAGTAGAAACTACAAATAGAATTACAGTCTGGGAGAGGCATTTAACAGTAACATACTGTCTTATCTGGAGAGAAAGAACCTCAGTGTAGTCTTAGGTTTGAAGAGAGACAGATACATGAAAGTACCAATTAAAAAAATGGATGAATTATACAGAGACCCAGCCAAAAAAAACAGGGTCAGTCTCTGCTCAGTTGTATCCCTGGAATCCTAGCAGAATTTCGTACACGCTGTTTACCTTGAGTATTTAAACCAAATCAGAAATCACTTTAATCAATTTGGTATAAAACACTTGAATGGACAAGGATTTTGAAAGAAGACTACCTTATTGCAGTTTTGATTCAGCTCATTCTAGACTAGACCCATGTAATTAAACCACTGTAACATCTGCTAAAAGAAAAACCTCTATGGTTCTCATTCGAATCCTACCTCAACTATTTTCAATGAGATCTAATCTTAGCCTGCCTTGCTTGATCTGTAGCAAGGCAAACACCACTTCCTTATTTCACAGCTCCACCTTATCCATTTCCCATTCCACCCTCCAGTCCTTCTGTAGTCTTGTTCTCATAACAGCTCCTTCCATTCATATCTTTCTCTTTGGAGCTACCTTCAACTCCTAAACTCATTTTCTAGTTTCCACATTGACACATACTGTCCTCAGTCTCCTCCATTCTCCCCCTTCAGCATGTTTTATTTACAAAGCCTTTCACAGTTGAGCTGTTCATAGCAGTGGCCCATGCCTCTCTGCATATAAATGGATGAATCAATTATCATATTTGCATTAATTATCTTAAAAGCATTAGTATTAGATATCTTCATGCCCTTACAGGTATTATCTAGTCTCGGTGCAGTATCAGTTTCTCACAGTGGTCAGAGCTGTCCAAGATATAATGGCTGACATCTTTCCAGACCAGAGAATCCACCTAAACAGATGGATAATCAGAACACAGAGGACTATGCAGCAGCCTCTAATTTAAAATCATTTCTGTCTGTAAAAAAGCTGAACTCAATGTTATTAAACATTCCTGTGTTTTCATGATGGGCATTCTACGAGGAATAATTTTTAGTGATCACAAATGACATTTACTAATTGGTATGAAACCAAACCCTTTCATATTTCAAAATAACTAGTCTCAATGGGAAGATCTAACACACAAAGGGGTTTCTGAGCTTTCTAAGGTGCTCTGACTTTTTCTTTTTTTTACCTTAACAAAATGCATAGCTGGTAATTCTTTAGAATTTATTGAATATCTACAATTTCTGGACCAGTAAAGCTATCCATATTCTTCCTAAAGCATTATCAAGCTCTAAGTTAATATGCATTTAGAACATCATCTACACGGGAATATTAAGTTTTAACATTTTGTTGGCAACTGCCCAAATTAATCAAGATGAATCTTCAAAGAAAAGGACTGTGAGTGAATTTAAAAACTATCCAGCTGATTCCCATGTTAAATTGTCACTAAACAGAGTGTAAAGATTTTGGCAAACAGTTAAGTGATGATTCATAGCAAAGTGAAGGGATATAAAACATTAATGACTTCTCAATTTTCACCTATTACTTTACCATAAAAGACAGTTACATAAAAATATTGTTCAGATTAGATGTATTTTCAGGAATACCCATTTATAGGAACTATTTATAAACCACTTTCTTGCACTATCATAAAAACAGGCACAGAAATGATGGGATTAGGAGGGCGACAGAATAATAAATCCTTACAAATAAACACCGGAAAATGCAAGCTATTTGCTGTGCTGCACTGAAAAGTGCAGTAAAGTACTTGCAAATACTCCATTATCCAGTCACAGATTTTTGGTCTAATTCTGCATTTATGAGTCACAAACACCTACAGGAATAAAAAAAAGGAAGAAAAACCCCAGACACACAATCTGTCAATCCACTTTGATTAAGCATTTACACAGGAGAGGAGCTGTGAAAAATTCCACAAAAATACTGCGTCACACTTGGACATCAATTGCATTAAACTTCCTAAATTTCCTCTATATAGGGCAAGTGCACAATGGCAAAGTGATACAAAGCTTTCTGCATCACAGCTGAAAGCAAATTCTGCACAATCCCATAATCTGTTTACAACTCAGTACACATATTTTAATAAATGCACATAGACTCATCAAAATCTGAAAGATCAGCATCTCACAGGACAAAAGAGACTATCACCATGTCCATTATTTTCAAGGGTTTATAACTCAGCAGTAAAAACTGTCAGTGTGAAATTAAAACTTTTGTTACTTTTAAAAGAAAGCCTCTATTTTCCTATGTTTACACAGCATAAAAGATTAAACTGCTAGTTTAGAATGATTTCAACACCAACATGACTTCCTATTCTTTTTTTCTTAAAAACCCTTTCAGAAAAGCAGTGTTTTTCGAATTAAAAAAAAGTATCTCCTTTATGTATCCTCTATTTACTAGGTACTGCTTTCCAATACTTTAGTAGCAGTGAACATGACCAACAGACATTACAAAATATGCCGGGAACTTCAGTGACCGCAGGGATATGAAATACTTTGATATCTGAATTCACTGCACATTTTCAGAATATCCCCAGGTATTGCCATTGGACACTTTATTTTAGTGATTAATTACTGGTATTCCAAACATTTATTTTAATTCAGAAACATTAATGTTCACACATATATCTAGCTGATCTACACTATCATGCATCGGCATAGTGCTGGAACAGCTACCAAGTTTTAAAAGGCACTGTGGATGTACCAGGAGACCAAAGTGAATCTATCAATCACAACATTACTAGCAGTAGCATATTCACATCATTTTTTATCTTCTGTGTGCTTTACCAGTAACAACAAAATGCATTTGATGGTATTTTCTCTAGCAAGGGCACAGACAACAAATACAAAGTGACTGGGGATCTAACACATTCACATCATGCTTCGCATTTTCCACCTGGAAAATATGGACAATCACCCACAGCTGACATGTATGCTAAAAGTATATTTATTTAACTATCGCTGTATGCACCAACAGTAACTAGTTTTCAGCTGAATTCAGCGAATAATTCCTTCCAAGAACGGAAGAGTCCACCCATGTTTTGTTTAAAAAGAAGCACTTGGAAACACAAGCTAGATTTTACAGCAAATGTGTCTCATCAACCATAAAGGACAATAGTGCTTGCACAACATTAGGACATGTCAAATAATTAGGCAATTTTAGCTCTTGGATAATAAGTCCATTGCAAGATACATGACTGCAAGGCTGAGCCCAGAAATGCATATTCCCCAAGTGAAAAGCAAGAATATGTATTTTCTCTTCCACACCTCTCTCTGTATTTCCTTCCTCTCCAACTCTGCCTCTAGAGGAGACACTAGAATCTGACAAATACTGTCACTTTTTAAACAGCTGAAGATTCACTTTCACTTGAAACTGTTGTCGTGACAGGTTTCCATAGTACTTCCCTGCAGCAATCACTGCTTCTGCCTTCTCTATTTCTATTTAAAAAAACCCAATCTTTGAGTAGCAAAAAAAAAGGGGAGACAAAAAAAGGCCCAACCAAATTGCCTCTGCATTACAGCCAGAGCAGCAGCAGAAAAGAAGCAATACTGAAAGATGCTGTTTGCTATCCCTTCCCCTTTGCAGGCTTAAGTCACCAAAGTACGGGCAATTTTATTTTTAAAATTAGCTTCGAACATGCAAATTCTTGGGTAAGAAGCAATAGCAGCACAGTTAATGAACAGTATGTGAAGCAGCACTTCCTCCAATGGCTTAAATCTGCTTTTAAATTATGGGGAGAAATAATCCACTGACTAGAGTTCAGACTCACCAGTTTACGATGTGATTTTTAGCAAGTTACTGAGGCTTAAATTAACAAGATCAGCTGAAATTAGAATTTCCTAAATACACTGTCCACACTGGACTACAGTTATTCTTCCCTATGACACAAGAATATCACATTCTTTCAGTCTGTACCATATTTATTAAGTAGACCAACCTCTAAGCACAAATGATTTGTCTTGTTTTTTACAAGGCTGTCAAAGATCATCTAGAGACATGCCCTTGGCAGTCACAGCAGCAAGTAACCACCCAAGCTCTGCCTGGTGCTCAAGGGCTGCTCACTCCCAAATGAGATACAGGACAAAGCCCTTCAGGCTTAGGATGACCTTGATCTTCATTCCCACTTCCTGAAGAACTGTTTTAACACTTCTTCACCAGCACCTTTATAATTTTTTTCAACACTTGTGTAGTTAAACAAGCAGTCACCCATGCCTACAAGGAAATCCCAGCTACTTACACTCGGTAAGTAACAGCTGGTGAATCCTAGCAAAACCACCCCTATAAGAGCTGCAAAAGAGTGCCAAGGTTCAGCTTTTACACACTGACACTCTCTGATGCAAATCTCATTCTTAGGTGCTTAATTCACTGAGTGCAGAACCTACATGACTAAAACGGCATTGCGAACCCCATTCTTGTAGCCCCACACCACACTCCCCACTGCCACAACCCTTACTGTGTGTGCCAACACCTTGGAGCATTATACATTTGGTGCATGATCCCTTTCTCTCTGGGCCTCTGCTCTTCACCTGCAAATCACAGATAATGGCACTTCACCTTTGTCACAAAGGTGGTATAGGGATAACAGCAACACGAACTGTAAGGAATTCTAGTAATGCAGATTATAGAGTTAGTTGATGTAGAGGGACAGATCAAACTCAGGTAAATTTTTGCTGAAAACACTGATCCCTCAGCTCAAAACAGAAAATACAAAACAGCAGGGAACAGCAACAGCATTTTTGCTATGCACACCTGGAAACAATGTGCAGTAAATGTGAAACTTGGCACAGGGACTTTCTGGAAGATGCATAAAGGTTTCTCATTCTTGGTACTTGCTTTCCTTCTGGCTTGAAAGTTGGGTAATGTACATGATCAAAAGAGATGTTTATTGATTTATCATGAATACAAAGAACTAATCTGATTAAATGTTGCAACTTAGTACTACCTCTGAATGAACGGATCCATTAAAACACATGTACACGTTTGTAACAGCTCACACAAGGACTAAACAATACATGACAGCTGAGAATGTCAGCTAAAAATTGTATTTTTCTAGCTCTATACCAGTAAATAAAGCCACATGGACTAAGAACAAGTAAAGGTATTAGAAGATATACACAACTATGCATAAGGTCTTTTTTAGACACTAGATGAGTTAATAAGACTTTATTTGATGCTAGATACTCACTTTTCGAGAAAATATAAGTAATATTTTATCTTTTACACAATACATACATAATTTCATACCTCTACCAACCAAGGTAAATATGAAAAATTGGCCTGAGTTTTCAGGTCAGCCAGACATCCTGCACAGAGATCAAAATGTCATTTATATCATGGACTGTTGCCACCATGTCTGATAATTGAAAGCCACCCATTTTTTTCTTTTACAAAACTCTGGATGAATTCCCAGATGCAGCTCTCCAGTCTGTAACACTGTCCTTCATCTGTGTTCAAGTGGACCACCAGTCAGACACATTTTTAATAACACTGTCACACACTAGCAAGTTAAGATCAGAAACACACAATTCCAGTTTCAACATGATGACACTATCACCAATGGGAACAGATTTGGGCAAAAAGGAAGAGATTTGGGGAACTGACACCTGACGGAAATTGCCTACTGTCCCCTTCAGCTTACTGATACAATATGATCCTCTGTTACAAGTGTTAAGTGCTACAATGTGCAGACTTTTTTATGTAGAAATTTACACTGTGCCTTACTGCTAAAAGTTCTGCAGCTCCACTCAACCTACACAAGTACTGTGTCCACCTTCACTGACTGCCAGTATTACTCATATCTTCAAGAAACAATCTCTGATACAGGAACTGAAAACCTATTATGTTGTATGTGTTAATTACCTCACACAAAAATGATCTATCCATAACACGTATTTAAATTCCCAAGGTGTGAGCTATAGTCTACTGTTTCTCTACATGACTCTATTACCTCTACATCTGCACACAGGCTTTTCAACAGAATCTTATATTAAGCAAATGAGTGGGTGTGGTGAGTACAGCACAAATATTTTGAGAGAAATTCCTGACTGGATCCCTTGAAATTACTTGTAGTGCCTTAGAGGAACACTACTCCTCAAAAGTCCAAAAGACTTTCTCTCTGATGATTCCTAAAAATGCATGCAGAGCATTCCTTAGACTTAGAGAGTTCAAGAAAATCACAAACATATGCACTATACTTCAACCTCATGCTCTAATTTGAAAGCTTTACTAAATATCAACCGTTAGCTTAAACATACAGATTTATGTATGTTTCTGAAGGAACAGCATTATTGAAACATATACATTTACTCAGGAAAATAAATTATTCAAGCTTGGATCTCTACAGCACTCATCAATGAAGTGTCCTTTTCTCAGACATTATTGTTTCCAAGCACATACATTCTTCCCTGCTCTACTTAACAAACAGACTACATTAACATCCATTTCATCAACCCAACTAGCAAATATTTTAACAATTTTGTTTCTTAATTTAAAACCTGACATGATTTTTCCTCAAATGTTTTCTTGATTTCTTTTGCAGTTTGATTATCGCAGCTAGCAACTGATGACCTTGCAGGTAAGAGGGCTCCAGGTAACAGCTACCTAAAAAAGTCATCATTCAGACGTTCAGCATTCTAACAAATCATAAAGATACCCTCTTTTTTTTTTTTATGCTCACCTTCAAAGCATGCTGCTGGCCTACATACGAGAGAGCAAACTGCTGGTATTGAGTGTCCTTGCCCCCACATCAAGTAGTGTGCCAACAGAGTGCAAACTTACCAGTGTGTGAAATACAGTATTGAATTGTCAACAAGGTGATGTACTTTGTTTACACTAACGGGTATTCTCCATTAGTGAAACCTCAAATCCATTTAAAACGTGAGTGTCATGTCAACTGTAAATTGTAAAGCAGCTGCAGGGATGCCCAGCCTTTCTGGCTGGGTGGGCCACTTGCTTTCCACAGGTGCAGGAGGAGGCCACAGGGCACGTTCTCTATGAGAATACTACAGCAGACATGCTGGTAGTATTGTGTGAGTCAGAGACACGACACTTGCTGCAGAGCTGGCCCTCACGTACACTAATGTGAGCTATCTCATATGTGTGCATCCGCTGCAAATAGGGTGCTGGATGATCCATCCAGGCGTCGGTTCCAGGATACCGTATCATCTGACTTTTCCAAGAAGCTACTAGATTTACCACACAGATTTGAAAGATCTTAAAGTAATGCAGGTTTACTCTCATTCTCTAAACCATCTGTATCTACAGCTAAAAATAGAAACATCTAGCAGATATTTACTCAAACTGTTATTCCTAAATCTAGTTTTCATTGCTCCCCACTTGACTCTCTATCAGGTTAGTCTACATCCTTCTTGACATGCTGGAATTCACCACTAGAACCCACAGGACTGAGTAGAGCCCAAGGGTCACTCTATATGAGTAAAGCACAGGAATTACTCCATGTTCAACAACGTACACTTTTGTTTACACCTCCCAGTACAGTATTTCCCCCTCCTTTATATCTACTTGACATAGCTGACTTTCAGTTTGCAATCCACTATAACCTCAAAATCCCCTTCTGCAGTTTTTCTTCCCTTTTTCTTCATGCAATACTTTACACTTGCTCCTTTTCAACAGCATCCTATTTCTTCAAATCAATTTCTCAAGATTATACTGAATTCTAACTCTGTCCTTACAAGACCTCTTAATCCTTCTTAGACAGGCGCAGTCTGGAAATTTAGTAAGTATATTCTGTATTCCACCATCCACATCATTAATGCAAGCACTGAGTAGTGCTAGCCCTGGGGCAAACCCTGCAGAAATTCACTTGATGCATTCTTCCATTTTAGAATGGAAACAACACCATGTATGGCTTTCCAAACTGTTCTGCACCAATCTTGTAGCAGTTTCATCTAGATTAATCTTCCTCAATTTGAATTTGAAAATGCTGCACGTGAAAGTACTACAGACAAAATATTAGACACCCACTTTTTACACTAAATTCATTGCCCTTCCACAGAAGGAAACTAAGCTGGTTTGACAGGAGTCACCCTTGAGAAATCTGTGCTGATCATGCAGTAGACTCAGCACATGCACTATTATCAGGCATGATGGGGCACCAAGAAAGTGTGTGTGTGTCTGTGTTCATGCATACAATATAACTAAAAAGCCTGTGCAGAGTAATGTATTGGGGAAGCATTTAGGAAGCATCATGAAAGTCACCAGCCATAGGAAGCAGCTACCATCACCACATGACCTGGCATGCAGTGAGTTCTCAGAAGTAGGTAGCAGATTGGATCAGTTGTCCTGAGGGGCTACACTTCCATCACAGACTAAAGGCTGATTGCTACTAGAATACCCCATCCTTAGAACATTTATCAGCAGCCAAAAATCTATAACTTAAAGAACTCCACTGAAGTGGAATATTCTGTGGAAGGAGAACATTCTTTTCTGATCACATCAAGAAATTATGAGAGAAGTATTTCCGATTCCCAGGAGAGAATAAGTTACATATCATCTTCCACCATCCAATCCCTTGTTTGAAATCCAAACTAGATAGATAGCCTCTAAAATTTTCCTTTTAAAAGATTGAATGTGGTAGCTAAAAAATTCTATAAACAAAGGCTGGATCTTTGAACTATCAGTCTGTACCCTACACTTATTCTTGTATTACATATTCCTGTGACACGTTACCATTTTTAAATGGTATCTAGTGTATTTTAATAAAACTGTTAGAAGGAAAAATAAAATTCAGTCAATACATTTAGGAGGCCAAAAGATTTATTTGTTACCTCAGAAAGGCATTTGATTTCAGAAACATAAAATATTAACATAGAAACATGACTCGGAATGCTAAGAGAAGTATTTAAAAGATTTTTTACTTCCAGTGACCTAACAGATAAATTAATGGATAGATTAGTTAATCTTCTGGGTTTTTTTTATTTTTATTTTTTTCATTCTTTAAAGCAAATTGCATCTCCTCTACAGAAACATTGCTGGAGATTACACATGCAGTTGCAGGAATTCTTGCGTTATATATGTCAAACTATCCTTTCACCTTAAAACCTACAGTAACTCAAAATCCAGAGTCTTTCTTTAGCAAAACTGCTTTATATCTACATATGTTTCCATTAATAAGGGTGGAGACAAACTTAAGATGAAGGAGGAAGAGTGGAATTCGTAAAATTCCTAAGAGCAGGAAGGCACACACACGCTATGCTACCGAATGTTAATCTGGCATGAAAACTCCAGGTCCCTTCACATCAGCAATATCATGTGCCAGAGTTTACTACTTCCAGACAATTTTTTTTATAACTCCTCACAATGTTCATACCTGGCCCCGGGCACAGTACGGGAATCTGAACACATTTTTGCTCTTCACTTGTCTTAAAAAAAAAAAAAAAAGTCAAAAAAGATTTCTAATAAAGCTATACAGCATTAAAAATACAATTAAAATGAAGCACCCAGTATAATATAATATTTACATGTGTTTAAATTCAATAGAATTTGTCCTTCACGGATATAAGTGAGCTCCTATCAAACTCAATTACAGATGATGTCAACAAACTTCCTATTCTGGTAAAACACAAAAAGAAAATACCTACATTTCCCGGAAGTTTGGGGGAGGGTTGTCCCCTCTTCTCTACACAGCAAATGTCTCAAAAACTTTGTCTTCCCAAGGCGCTTAAAGAAAGAAATCCCAGGGCATATACATGACCATTTGCTTCTGTGCCTCTTATAGCTTATCTCAGATTCAGATAAATCAGAAATAAGCTAAAAATACTGGTTATCATGGGGAAAAAAAATACATAATACAGTCTTTCATGTTTTAGCATTTCAGAGTAAGAGCCTGAAATAGTCTTCCACCCACACTCAAAAAATTGAAGATATGCAAAAATTCCCACGTGCAACTTTATTATCTACTATTGAAGTGGAAAAATGACAACATTGGCAAAATTTTACCATTTTTGGTAATAACGTAGGAAAGCAAATGAATTGGCTTCAATGCTGAATCTTCTAGTGAACAGCTGGGAAGGAGGAGGCAAACAGAAGCATCCCCAAAACCAAACCAAAAGAGAAGAGCCACAGATTGAGAGAAGGTAGAAAGAGTGCCTAATTCTCTCTGGCCTGATGCAAAAAAAGCAAACCAAAGAAAAAATAAATGTAATTTATGTACTGATTCTGATGACGTGTTGTTGCTTGTTACAAGGCTGGATTAAGACAAATAACATAAAGCCTAAATACAAAAAAACCTGTGCCCTTTAGTCCTTGGATGAAATCTAAATTGGCCTTTTTTTCACTGAAAAGCCCATCAGAACTGTTCACTATAACCATAGATTATATTTAACTATACCTTCAGCTATTTTTGACACGTTCTTTGCCTTCTCTCTCCTCTAGTCTGTTTTTACTACTAAGCAACTAACTGGATAAAACGATTTCATTATTCCAGAGAAAATTAAAGGTAAGCAAAAAGACAAGATTACTTTTTAAAAGCTCTAGTCTTTCCTTACTTACCAAGTCCATTTCTTCAAAAGATAACAGATTCTAAAGAGAGTGCCCTATGAAACACTTCTGAAGGCCATGTGGAAAACATGTTTCCTTAGAAAGTCTACAGCAGTAGTGAATAACGGGTAGGGAAGACCAAAATGTGAAAAAGAGCAAGACAGCTTTAGTGAATTTTTTTAACCTTCGTGTGGATATATCTGTGAAACTATGTATTCCACAAATCTTCTCCTACAGCTTTTGAGAAAATAAGCAGCTTGCTTTGTTTTCTACATCTTTATACCACGCACAAGTCTGTGGTGGAGGAGTAATTAAATCAGTTCCTAAACTTAGGATCTTCTGCCTAAATTTGGGAACTGATCAGATCAGCAACAATATTCTTCTCTAACATACAAGTGGCTTCATAGATTCTTACCAAACATCAGACAGATGCCAAGGGAAAAGGACTGGGTATCTCTTCCTCTTCGAGCCACAGAGAATGCTCTAATAGATGCCAGACTATGCCCATTACAGGAATATTTCTCAAAGATCAATCACATTAATCTTACCAGGATTTCACCTTATTCTTCCTCCAGACTGCTTGCAAGGGCATATTTCATCCTGCCAGTTCCCTGACATATAGATACCTCACTGTGGTCCTGATCATGGCACATCTCTTGAAGATAAAATACTCTTGCTGAAATAAAGTCAGGTTGCAGAGATCAGAGAAAATGATCAGGTCTCTCCTGATTTGTATGTGTTTCACTGTCATACAATAAACTGATCCATTTGAATTGTTCTAACAGTACTGATTATTGGAAGTTAAGCGCAACTTAAACAATTTTGATATTGCTTCTTCCTGAGCAAAGATAGATCAATCTAAGAGTCTTTCTCTAAAGTTGGATCTAGCCAACTAATAAGCATACAGTAGTCATGAGTATTTTCAGGTTGTCCCATAGTATTATTCTTTGGCAGAATTCTGAAGGAGAGGCTTTCACAAAAACCATCAGTGGCTGAACCAACTTAAAGCAGCCCATTTAACAACATGGTTAGCCACAGCCCATTAGAAGGTTTACTACTGAACAGTACTTTTGCACCATTAGCATTTTGGGGGGGTTGTGGGTGGAAATAGGTGAGCTATTCACAAACCTCTAACAATTACAAGAAATAATAAATGTTTGATTAGGAGTTCTGATTCCCACATCAGTTGGTCTAGTATCAGACCCACTGAGACAGTTCTGAATATATTTAAAATACAAGAAGTTTACTGAAAAACAACTATGTAACATCAAAACAGTCTAAATCATGGAATACATTCAGTCATCAGTCCGTGAGAGGGTCAAGACAGGGAGGACTCCTCTACAAGTCATACAAAACATATAAAGTAAATGAACTGAAAAAACATGTCACCTTTTTACCACCCCACAGCAAGCTGTCTTGTAACATCTCATATATGCAGAAACACATCAGCTCTAAGTCAGAGAAACAAATACATAGCTTAACTTTTCAAGTTGTCAGAAGATTAATAAGCAGATAAAGGGTTCTCAGTTACACAAACACTACATCCCTCTTACCTCCAGCTCACAAAACACAGTAACAGACTATCATCTAATCATGCTGTCAGTAATCATGCTATCATCTGTAATCATCAACAGCTTCCTACCCATCCTGGGTGCGCTTCTGACCCTCTTGATAGATTCTAGATCCAGTTTTGATTTATCTATTGGCTAAGCCTGAAGGGAAAAAAAAAAATACGACATCCTTCACACAGGCATAGAAGCAGTAGTTCTGTCATTTGCAACAAACTGATGTTTGTTTGTTCCTAATGAACAGTTGTCACTTCAGAAGGCTTTTGATATTTTGCTCATTCTTTACTCATCTGATCCTTGGTATCCTTCTGGACATTGATACTGATATTAAAGTTCCAGAGTATCAGCTCATTTATCATCAATCTGAGCAAAAATTCACTGATTACAGTAATTTAGGCTTCTTTTCTTTTCTGAATAAAATCCTGGTTCACAAGCCTCTTCCTTGCAGAGGGATCTGTTAGCAAAATATACTAAGTAGTTGGCCTTTAAATCACCCCTGTGATTTAAAAAGGAGTGTCACAGAAAAAAAACTTTATTTTGAAGAGATGAAGTGCACAATCTGCACTGCATTCAAAAACTGTACCATCCCAGAATGACAGACACCTTTTTTTTCCAAACTTATGACAAACTATGGCAAGGATTCCTATGATCGCCTGTCAACCAAAAAAATAATCCTCTACTTTCCTTACTGACTTGTCCTGTTCCTGCAGGGAGGTGATGAATCCTTGTTCTCCTTGTTTCCTGACAGAGCACATTAGGCAGCGTTGCATAAATTATAGTTTCTTCCTGATCATTTGAACTTTGCTTGTTGAATCATTCGATCAGGGAAAATGCTTGTGTCTATCTATACACAAAATTTGCAAGGACAATAAAATATTATTTGACCTTCTAGGGGTTCAAACGATGATTTGATAATGTAAGAATAAGTCCTAAAATATACTGCCTTCTTCTCCAGGCCTAAGCGCTGCATGGTCCTATGCATCCATTCCAAACTGGCAGTGAGAGCTGAAGGAATAACTCTTTATCCCAATCTAGCATTGTAAACAATAATATATAAGGTATCCTCTTTTACCCTGAAGTGATCATAATGACTGATCAATTCTTGTACTTAAAGGGTCTTGTTTTGGCTCAAGCATTGATAAAGTGCTGAATTTCATCAGTAGGTATTCAGATGGCTCTCTGAGGAGATGTAATTGAAACATGGATTTATATGCCACAACACAGCATGTTTTTCATTAAGGAAAACTGAAAACAGCATTTCAGTGCTCAGCCTTGTTTCTACTGTATGTTTTAAGTCTAAACAGGGCATTTAAAATGGCTCAAGAGGATACAAAACCAGCTGGACTTCAAGTCAAAAAACTCCGTATTTGTTCAGAGTCAGATCCAATCTCTTATATGGCTACAGATGAAAGGAATACTTATATTCCTACACTTCATTTAATATCAGATAGCCTAACCTAACAAAAACACTTATCAAATTATATGTGTAGCATACAGATTCTTAACTCTTGCAGAATTTTTGACTTCACAGCTCCAAATGGCTGGGTTCAAGCTAACTGAACCCTAGGTTGGCCCTACAGAAATTTTCTCGTAATTCCTCATAACACCTTTGAACTTAGTAGAACTGTTCTGACACCTAATATAACATATGATATATGACACATGATATCCCTTTTACAAAAATTCTGTATCAGGGACTTTATATAACTTCCCTGGGGGATAAATACTTGTTTGAGTCATCTGCAAGTCAGAGGGCACAATTATGTTCCAGTGTTGTTTGCTTGCTTTATCAAGCAAAAAAAAAAAAAAAAAGAGGCAAAAGATTTTGTAATAGAAAGGAATGACCTTTTCAGGGACTTGTACCAATATAAACACAAAGGCAGAATCAGGTTCCAATGAATTCCTAAAAGGGAAATGTTTGAGCCAATAATAGCTATTTCCTATAACAATGTCATTTGGATAAACAGTGTGACATCACTTATGTCATGTACAAGCGCACAGCTGAGGTCAACTTGCAGCAGTCAGCAACTGAAGATGTATTTTATATACATGCATAAGTGCCTTTTAATGCTGATTTTTTATGAGAACGAATTTGCTCACAAGATACCTGTCAGAGAACTCAAGATTTCTCTTTTAATCTGTGCCCATTACAGAATCACAGAATAGACTGAGTTGGAAGGGACCTTCTAAGGTCATCTAGTTCAACTCCCCTGCAATGAGCAGGGTCATCTTCAACTAGATCAGGCTGCCCAGAACCACATCCAGCCTGGCCTTCAGTGTCTCCAGGGATGGTGCATTCACCACCTCCCTGGGCAACCCGGACCATGATTTCATCACCCTCATTGTAAAGAATTTTGTCCTCACATCCAGTCTGAATCCCCCCTCTTTCAGTTTAAAACCATCACCATTCATCCGATTGCAAAAGTCCCATCTTTCTTATAAGCCCCTTCTAAGAACTGAAAGGCAGCAATAAAGTCTCCCTGGAGTCTTCTCTTCCTGAGGCTGAACAACCCCAATTCTCTCATCCTTTCCTTATATTGTGTTCCATCCTTCTGATCACTTTTGTGGCACTCCCCTGGCTGGGCCTTCTCCAACAGGTCCATGTCTTTCCTGCACTGAAGACTCCAGAGCTGGATGTGGTACTGCAGGGGGGTTCCCACCAGAGCAAAGCAGAGGGGGAGAACCACCTCCCTCGACCTGCTGGCCATGCTCCTTTGCATGCAGCCCAAGATATGACTTGCCTTCTGAGCTGCAAGCGCACATTGCTGGGTCATATCCAATCTTTTCTTCACCAGTACCCCTAAGTCCTGCTCTCAACCCCTGCATCCTCCAGCCTGTATTGATACTGGAGGTGCATCTATTGATAACCAGTTATGATGGTTATCTATGAAATGGAACCTACTGGGTAACTGCTACTAAATTCCTAACCTTGAAGAATATAACAAAATTACTGTGCTACTCAGTTAAACTGTAACCTCTCTTCACTTAAGCTATAACCAAAGGTCATTATGAATGCCAGTAAAACAGGTAACAAGCACTGGAACGCTGTGGAAGATCACCTTGTAAAAAAGTAAATTGCAGAATATACAAGAATACTTCAATGTGAACACCTTACCGCAGTAACACCATTTGGATTTTTCAGTGCTTTGCTATGTTCAAGAGACAAAACACATATTGGCGTGTCCTTATTCCTAAATGCAGCAACATATGTAGCCTAATATTTTCATGAGTAAAGACATTACTAGCGGTTAACAATTATTCTTCTAAAGTTTGTAACAAAAATAATGGTAATGTAATTTTTGTTGTTCTCATTTTGCGTTTTTTAAGTTCTCTAGCATTAGTGAGAAAGCAGAGACATAGCAAATTACTGTTATGACCAAGTGTACTTTATTTTTAAAGCTAACTGTAGAAATAATCAACTGAAGCTCCTCATGACACAAAACCATTGTCAGGAATGCGTTGCTGCTTACTGTACCTTCAGATATCATTGGTAAAAAACTTTAACCTTCATTATTTCTAGCATATTTCTCCATGTAACATGCACAAATTACGTAGGGATAGACAGACTCTTTAAAAATACAAAGTCTAAATTAGCAGGCGATCAGTTTTCTAAAATAGTCTAACAGAGTCACAGCTATAAGTAGAGATAAATTCTGCTACCATGAGCTCAAGAAATGGACTATTCTCTACCAGTTGCCCACCCCAATTTTTGTAGGGCCTATGGACAAAAATTCATTCACAGATTTTGACCTGTGTGATTAGACAGAAAAAAAAAAAAAAAAAAAGAAAAAGAAAATGTGACTTGAACAATTCAGGGCACAAATCACCTGAAAAGATGTAAATTGTCACCTAGCAGCTGCCCACCCAGTCCAAGTTTTCCAGCCTTCCAGTGACTTCCAGAAAACAAAACCAGAAAAGCTGTAACGAATCATGGCTACATCCCATGAGGTAACATGAAGCTCTTTGTGAATGCCCACACTTCCACATCTAATTTAACAGCTGGTCAAAACTGTCAGAACCTGTCAGAAACTAGGCAAATCTTTAAAAAAGTTTCAGAACAGATGATGACACTTCCATTCTACCATCCCATTTGGCTGTCAGAGAACCAACTACGGAACCCAAAAAAATGTCTGTTCCCACTTAACTGGATGTGTCCAGCTACTTCCAGAAGTGAAAGACTATAATGAATAGAATAATGTGCTTTCTAGCTAAGCAAGTGATCCAGGCTTTATAAACACATTATGACAGAAGAATCCTGCTATACATTTAACAGCCAATGTATAACCAACTTTAGAAAATGCCCTTCCGTATTACCAAAATTTTGTTTTCTTCACCTGGTTTACAGGAGCTGTATGTTCATAAGTATTCATTCTGATCTTAAAATAACTGTCAGCAGCGGGGGCTGATGAAGATGAGAGCTCACTGATTCACTGCAAATTATATTAAGGAGTACTATTGTTCTCCATGAATGACAAAGGTTGTAAATGTTTTCATTATCCAAGTTGTAGTACTTCAAGAACACATTTTACATTTAGTGATTGCAAGTTCATTAATTACAGTATGCGCCACTAATTATGTCCAGAAAGTACCTTAATTACCAACCTACTTGAGCAAATTCCCAGAAACTTGAGTTGAAATCCAAACAAGACAGTTTAAAGCTCTCATATAACTAAGTCATTAACACTGGAGGTATCCTGAAATTAGCAACTGCTAATTTCAGAATAGCAAATTCTTCACAATTGGACCATCAAACAGCCCTGTAATATTATATACTGTTATTCATACAAACTAATAATTTATTTATATTTGACTGCACAGTTAATTACCCTTTGATATGCACAAGGAAATTTTAATCTGGTGCTTAATAATAGCCAAGATGGCTTTATCAGAAACAACTCATGCCAAACCAAAGTGATTTATTTCTGCAACAGAGTAACATACCTATGAGTGGGAGATGTAGTATGTTTTGACTTGAAGCAAGGCTGATACTATTTTAAGTGACTTTCTCTTAAGTAAGCCAAAGGTCTAGATTGATATGGACATAAAGAACAGGGTAGGATAACCCTACTCAAAAGAGTATTTATATGATCCAGTTCAAAACTGTGTGACACTTGAACACCTGTGTCTCCCACTCTCTATCCTAACACTGGTACTGTTCAACATTCCTACTCATTATTTGTGCAAAATTCCACTAACTTTAAGACAAAGGACTACAAGATGAAAGGAAAATGGAAAATGGATTCTGAACTCTAAACCAAAACAGAAATTAGCTTTGCCAGATCTCATCTGAATAAGGTAAAAAACTTCCATATGTACCTAAGATTCGAAAGAATTGCTGACAGAGATTCTTAACTAAAATGGCTTTAGGAAAACTACTGCAATTACAATTCAATTCCACATCCATTATTAAAATTCAGCTGTTATCCCCCTAGTATTTTCCCTTATTTGAATGACAAACCGTGAACTAACTACCATGAAATATAAATAAGGCCACAGTGCGTTACAGAAAACAAAGATGTAAACATCCTTTACAGAAATTGGAATACTTAATAGTATTATGTGTGAAAAACATGATGGAGTTTTAGAACATTTAGTACTTTTACCTGGGGCACACTGTATTTACTAAAATAATTTTTAAGGAAAAAAAAAAGAATTAAATCATTTGCCTATAATAACTGTATACAGATGCAGTGGAAATAGTCTTCACAGGAAGAGTTTAATGTGCAGGAGAAATTATATGTAGCTACAGTTATTTACCAAGATGGAGGATTAAGTTCCCTGCTCCACGTACAACCTCCATCTAAAACTGAAGTCTGTCTCCCTACACTGGAAGTACCTCACAGATTGTGCCTTGACTTCAGTTTTAGACTCAAGAACTAACCTAAGGTCTAATTTCTAGTTAAAACCAACTACCTATAGTTGCTTAAAAGTTCTTATCACTTGTTTCAGAACTAGGGGAAAAAAAAGCCCTGTGAACAGAAGTAAAAGCTATGCTAAAAGTTACCTTCTCTGAAAAGAAAATCCCAAAGATGTTCTATAAAATTGCAAGATTTCCAAACTGAGTAGAGAACATAAAGT
Source organism: Pezoporus wallicus (assembly GCF_028554395.1). NCBI lineage: Eukaryota > Metazoa > Chordata > Aves > Psittaciformes > Psittacidae > Pezoporus > Pezoporus wallicus. The sequence continues at coordinate 1,993,607 of NW_026640165.1, forward strand.
ATAAATGTAGACCTGATCTGCATTTTAAATAATATGCATAAGATCAACTTTCAGACGTTCACAGGCCAGAGCATTATTTCAATCCACTTTATTTTCGCAGCAGATATGCTATGTCAACCACCAGAGAGCGAAGATTACTTTATTTACATGGCTATAGTTTCTTTGAAAATTCAAGACTGGTCAGCGCAATAAAAGTTAACTAGTTATAAAATTCGTTGCTTTAGAATGTAATTGCAGCTCACAATAGTTATTCTTCTTTGCAGCTGTCGTGGTTTAAACCCAGTCAGGTAACTCGTTCGCTCACTTCCCTCCCTTTCTTGCCCTCCCCCTGCTCTCGGAGGGACGGAGAGGAGAATCAAAAGAATGCAACTCCCACGGGTTGAGATAAGAACAGTTTAGTAACTAAGGTATAACACAAATCACTACTGCTACCACCAATGATAATAATGATAAAGGAAATAACAAGGGAAGAGAATACAACACCTCACCACCCGCTGACCGATAACTCGCGCCCCAAGCACCGACCAAGCTCCGACCGATACCTCCTCCAACCCTGCAGTCTCCCAGCCCTTCCGGCTAACTCCCAGTTACCTCCTGGGCATGACGTGCTGTGGTATGGAATACCTCTTTGGTCAGTTTGGGTCAGGTGTCCTGTCTCTGCTTCCTCCCAGCTTCCCCTCCTCCCTGGCAGAGCATGAGGCTCACAAAGTCCTTGGCCAAACCAAAACATCTCTATCAGCTCTGTTCCCGAGCCGAAAGTCAAAACACTGCACTGCACCAGCTACCAAGGAGGAGAAAAATGACTGCTACTGCTGAACCCAGGACAGCAGCGTTCACCATCTAATGAATTCAAGTATGTGTCCAGCCCTACACAGGTCAGAGTACATAAGCGCAAGCTCCCTGTAGACATCTATGAACTCATTTATTTTATTATGAGCTCATTTATTTATTTCTTTATACCCTGCACTGAAGCAACATAAACTTGACACAGTGATGCTTTCCCACTGCACCCTATATGAGAACACTGTGGGAGGTTCTCCAAGAAGCATACTATTCGGTATTAAGGATAAAAATATCCTTGATCATGAGGTAGGTTAAGGTGTGGTGCAAGTGCTGATGCTAAATAAAGGGGAGTGAATTTTCCAGATGTATAGAGGAATGGCTTATAGCAACATAGCAAATGAAAAAGTCTTCAGTATGTGGAAAGGTTGCTTTATTTGCAGAGGACTTTGAAACCCAGATTTCTAATTGGCATTTTAAAAGAGGATAAAACAAGAGCCAAGAAGAAAGAAAGAATGAAGAAGGCCTCATACATTAACATCCCCTTAGGTATAAAAAAAAAAATCTGCAGCAGAGAGCACCTGAGTAACATTAATGTCATACCAAACATTTTTACTGGGAGATATGTATGTGTTTCAGGAATATTGTTTTCAGTATGCAGTACCCAAAAAGACAAGAATAATAATAAATAAATACTAAACTAGATCGGAATTCAGGAAAATCCTTCATCTAACATCAATAACAAAGAACCAGGCGACTTAAGCTTTCTTCAAGAAAGTTGATGCTTACATCCCCGTAACTGCAAGGATAGCAACACTAATCAGTGACAGCCAATTCTTCTACAATACTGACCAAGTACTGCAAGACAACTACATTTTTTTGGGATCAGAAATCAAAAGGATTTCAGAGTAAGTCTCCAGGGAAAGTAAAACCTGCAGTGCAGGAGAACATATGGTGCACTCCCACCCTCCTTGCTGGTACCTCCTACTCCAGCACACATTCCTGCCCAAATGCATATACATTTTAGCTTTGCTCACATACAGTGCTGGAGAAGGGAGGAAGAAAGACTGAGAGCAGTTCAGCTCCCAGCTTCCCTTCTTCCCCACTCCTGAAAGGGAAGAGTTGCACAAAAATAAGCACCATCTGAGCTCTGGAGAAGGAATACAAACCAGTACCCAACAGCCATTGTTGCACATTTTGACTGCATGCTGTACAATCAAAAAGAGCAGAATAAAAATACAAGCACTGCCCATCTAGCTTTCAGCGTGGGCACACGCTTCCATGCTTACATTCCTGAAGACTAACAGGGGCAGCAACAGTAGTACACGATCCAGCATGGTTCAGCAACCAGAGTACAAGTCGTGTATTTTGGCATAAAGTAATTCTGGCTAGATTAAACAAAACACAGTCATGGCCGTCTTTGGTGCTATATCTGTATTACACTGTAGAGATGCTCTAAAACGTGTGCGCGGGTACTTCCCAAGTAGTCTTGCTTTCCCAACAGCATTCACCAAGGAATTCACCACTCCCTGCTGTGTTACTAAGTCTTTCACCCTGGAAAGTACACCATATTACAGGAAAAACTACATCTCTGAAAATTAATCGGGTGGACCTGCAAAAATCTGCACATTTGGATCTCTGCCATGAGATGTCTTCAAAAATTACTACACTTTCCTTTCTTCTGCAGTTCCAACGTGTTTACTCAACAGAAATGCTGGACCTGCCTCAGTATTTAAATTACAGATTATTCAAGTAATTGCACAAACAATCTTCACTGCATTGTACATAAAGAAATACCACTCTTTGTTAAAGAGCTCGTAAAAGGGTTGCTGCCAAAATTACATGAAGTCCATTTAATGAAAACGTGAGAACTTCTATCACATTGTAAAACTGGTTCAAGTTTCAAGAAAGGTAAGATACAAATTTAATTTAATCAGTTTAATAAAATACCAGAAATGTATAAACTGTTATGAAATCTAGAAAATTGAGCAGCAAAGTCAATGTCTCCCTTTTGTGTTGTCTTTGGCTGCATTTTATGCTATTTGTTTCCTTTAAAATTCAGACTAGCAAACATAAAGCAGCACCTTGTCAGAAGAAAAACAGTACAAGAGAAAATGACAGTTTAGGTAGTGATGGATTCTCTGGGAAAGGCAAAGAAAGAGGTCATGGAGCAAAAATATTTATGGAAAATCAGACGCAGATTTCAGGTAGTTAAAGCTTAATGACTTTAAACTATTTTCAGTTCTAAGTACGTACAGCACATATCTGTAGTGATGTTATTGTTTACTTAAGTTAATTCTACCTCTTGCCAAGGAATTTTAAGATATTAAAATAGCCAACAATTTCCCATTAGGTATTAGAATTTCAGCCAAAACCATTACTAAACACTTTTATTACTGTACACATCACATTAATACTACATGAATTATTGAAAACCAATTAAATATGCATGTGTCTATCCAAAGAGGTTTTTCTTCAAAACATTTTCTTCTGCTTTCTGCTATTTTCAATATTTGCTTCAAGTCAGTGCTTTTTAGCCTATGCCGCACATCAACTAATTACAAATTCCTTGCACCACAGTATACTACCTGCCACCAAAGCAAGGGAAAAGGGAAGACTGTTTCACGCTTCATTTGCTACTTACAACATCTCACTGGGGCTATCTACTTTGCAGCCTGGCAAAAACTACTGTGTGGAACACATGTCCAGCAGACATGCAATTAACAGCCAAGAACCCTAAGAGATGATCAACAGGAAACATCACCCTCTTGGCCCAGCCACCCAAAGCCCTGAGCCAACACCTCCTTCAGCAGGGTGCAGAGGACACTAACAGCAAAGGAGGTGGCAGTTCCTGGTACTGCTGTGCTCACCTGAGCCATGGGTGACCCACAGGAGCATTCCAGACACAAATACAGGGCTCTCAGAAGGCAGGTGGTGGGTTCAGCTGGGGTCACAGTTTGGAAATCAATAGAGGTATGACAGCAAGATGGACAGTGTGAGGGGACTTCTTGATCTGGATGCTTCTAAAGGCATTCTGAGGCCTATGGAAATGGAAGTATAACAGTATCCTGCTGAAGGATGGAGAAAGATAGGACTGGCACTATGCTCTAATCCTGAACACATACATGCCTAGGTACTGCAATAGAAGTTGCGGTCATCGCCATCACCCCAGTGGAGGTAGTCAGAAAATTCAAATGTGGGAAACAGTGAATGTCTCATTTCTCAGTTCTCTCCTTTCATGTGATTTGAGGAGAAAAAAAATAAATCCAAAGGACAGGAAAAAAATGTTCTCTAACCTGAGCCTAATTAGATTTGCAGGTTACATTGAAACCATAACCTGAATCATAGTCCCTCATATATTGTGACAAAATATCTCCCAATACTGCTTCCTCACAAAGAGGAAATAATTTTATTCATTTTGTTTGTTTTAATAACAGACACTTCATAATTTCTGTATCTGGTTCATAATAAACCTTCAACTTTGTAAGGACCAAATCTTTTCTGGAGCCGTACTCCAAATCTGACCCTGATTATTGCAGAAGTTTGTCAGAAGTGGATACGAAGCCAAATGCAGGTGAGGACACTGCATTTAAAAAAATGTTATTTTCATATGGCAGAGGAAAAAGCATTTTATGAAATGGGGCCAGTTAAAAGGGGTCAGTGTTGCCTAATTTTAAAGCATAGAAACTTTCAAATTCAAATATTTTGTTAAGAACCTTCCTGCTTACTTCTTGTCATTCAAAACTTCCCTGTATTCACCCACCTGTGGAGTGAAGTTTGCCAATACCTGCCTAAACCACCTACTACACAGCTTGTGAGGAATTTCCTAAAAGATGCTGCAAAAGTGCAAACCAGAACCATTAATAAAAGACAATCACTATTCAGAAATTAACATGTGACACAGCACCCTCTGCACCTTTACAACAGTAAATTATATTCTAATACTGAGCAGGAAAGCCCTAGATACTACTTTTATTTGAAACTCCTATTTTCAAAATGTTGCTATTAAACTTGCCCATATGTTCCAATAAATACAGCTCTCATGAGTCTTCTATATTAATGGTAGCTGAAAATAATCTTGGAATATAGATATTTGAAAAAGTTACTATTTGAACTACATTAGCACAGTGCACCTCCACAGACTAACACCATGTTTCACTGTAAAGTGACACTATCGCAAGTTAATTTGCTACTTCTTCCTTGTTTTGCTCCATTTTAGTTTTTGCCTTTTTTCTTTTGTGCTTTCAGCACCATCCTGATTTCCACAGACAAAATGTTTTAAAGATCAAGTATCTTAAATGCTGGAGTTATAACAGATAAAAAGAGCCCGAGTACTGAACAGTCAGTCACACACTATCATTTCTATCTGTATTCATTATGCTTCAGGTTACAGGCACTTAGATTCTTACTGTTTTTTTAACAAGGTCTCCATGTTTTCCCACTATATGACTATTGTAGTTACATATCCATTCATCTCAAACAGAGGTATATTTTAAATCTTAACGTTTTTACACTCAAAGCTTATCTTATCAGCAACACGACCTGTTAGGAAAGAGATGTCAAACATCTAATACAACAAGTACTGCTACAGCAAGGAAGTTTCTTTGCCTGTTCCTAGATTAGCACCTTTGGCCATAGTCACCCGTATAACACACTTCATATTCCACTAAAGTTTTGTTGTCTTTTCTTTCTGGCTACATAAAGTTTTCTTGTGTTGTACAAATGGTTCCAACGAGAAAATATACCTACACTGTGCAACACAGTCAGATGAAGCAATAGCTGGAGATGAAATTTAGAGATGGCTAACAATACAGATTTTTTATGTTGTTGTAAAATGTTTAAAGAGGCATTAACACAGAAATAAGTAATGATTTCTCTTTTCCTACAGATCTGGAAATACTTTTTGCACCTCTATAATAAAACACAGAGCTAACACCTGAAGAATTATGCACAGAAACATGTCAAAATACTTTTATTTTTATTATTGTTGTTACTACTGCTACTAAAAACATTTTAATATGTGTTATGCCAATATTCCACCTTTCTTTTTTTATGCACACTTGTAGCACTTATATGGAGAGGTTGAAAGCTGCAAAATAAAAGTGAACTATATTGAGGCCAGACATTTGTTTTTAGCTATTCCAAGATTCAAAACATTCTATCATCTGTTCCTATGGAAACTGAAAGGATATTCTAGGTTATATCAGTATCAGACGATTATGTTGCAGAGAAATCTGTGGTTTATTTTAATCCACAGTTCAGAGGTATAAACTCATGCTTAAGTGTTTAGCTTGGAGATTCTGAATTACTTAAGCATGGTTAACACTTCAGTTCTGTTAGATGATACTTTAAGATAAAAAGACCTCTTTTTTAGGCCAGGATAGTAAAGGGAAAACTTCATAAGGTTTGGTTAATCCCTGTGAAATTTACCGTTCAGATGTACGATATAAGTAACATGCACTTGGAAGATATTTTTTGGTTGTTAGGTGAACAGTACTTTGCTATACCACATCTTAATAGAATAGTTCAAGGAAGAAGTAATTTAGATTTATCAAAACTCCTTCAGTAATGCTATGCACCAGATGGCCAGATGAAGGAATCTGATTTAGCAAGTTAACGAGATCACGAAAACCATAACCATAATATTGAAGATGAAAAATAAAACTGAATAATGCAACATGAGTATGTTTCTGTCACAAAGAAACTTAAAGGTTAGGGTAGAGTAAAACTTATAAAGACATATACACATCAAAAATTCTCTATCTGCATACAGAGCTATTGTAAAAGAAAAAAGGACGCAGTATAAGCTAGTAGGATTTTAATTAAACAGACTCAAATCTTTTGCAACAAACGCAAATATGACAGCTATAACATTTGAAACAGGTCTTCTCTATCTACATTAGAATTACAAAAAGCAGTAAAATGGGTGGCTACTGTGAATTTAAATGAAAAGCTTTGGATCTCATCCTTTGTCTTCACTAAGCAAAACTAGATGATTTAGAGTTAACTATAGCTACCACCCTCACCCTATGCCAAAAGTAGCAAGCAGGTTCAAATTTTCCTTTTTTGAGGATAATCCTTCAGTCTTCTTACGCTAGATTCAAGTAATTGACTTCAAACTGAATAATCAAAAATGCCTTCCATTTCTATATTATATTGTAGACAATCACTTCATTATGAAATAGCTGTCTCAGTCTAGTTTCCATCATGATCTCCTCCTGGGAATCAAGATTGTGGAATAATAAGGAAACATAGCATTTGCTGTCTAAAGTGTACTATACTGGTTAAATTTTTGACAGTGATGAGGTTAAAATTCCAAATTCTAGCTTTCAAACTAGAAATAAGTGTCAGAACAAAAAAAAAAAAAAAAAAGAAAAAGAAGAAAAAGAAAAAAGCAATGACTACTCTTTAAGTTAAAAAAAAAGTAACTGTATACTCTGGGTAGCATTTCAAGTCTAGGTTTTCCAGACTTTTTATGAGAGTAACAAACAGTATGTGGATAAAAAGCTGACTGGTTGTGTGCCAAACTGGAGGGGTTCTTTTCTCATGTTTTCCTACTTTATTTGCTATTACAATGATAATTTTGTAATTATGCATACATACTGAGTTATGCCCATGTACATAACGGCAATCGACTCCATGGACATCCTGAAGTTCATAAGAGCTCATATTATTTAAAGGGCATAACAAAATACAATAATATGTAGAAGCAGCAAAATGCAGGCCTAAACATCCAGAAGTTAAATTCTTTTGACTAGCACAGTACATCAGTGTGGGCAACATAACACAGCCCAAGCTAGATGAACTAAATAGAAACAGTAAGAGGCCCAAGCTAGATGAACTAAATAGAAACAGTAAGAGGCCCACTACACAACTGCGAGGCACACAAATTGACATTCTCCTATGACATTAGACTTCCTTCTGCAGTCAAGCACTTCTCCATGGAGCCAACAACTTTAGAAAACACATTCATAGAACACAACCATATAGTTGTGTTCATAGAATGTTTTTACTATAAAACATTCAAACCTGAAGATGACACAAAACTAGCAGGCATACTGTGGTTTAAATCAAAGTGTTAAAACACCATAAACTCATCTAGAAAAAAATATGTTTCAGTGAAAGATATATTCTTCCTGAAGTATGAAAGACAGAAAATGAGAAACTCAAGATTAGAGTACCTTGCCCAGACAGTAGTGCTGCAAGGCAAGAGCCACCCATGCCTCTGTCAGTAATAATTAGAAGTAACTCAAGAATGGAACACTATCACGTTTTTTGCAAGTTTCATTTAAAAAAGTGAAAAACAGAGCCCAATGCAAGCCATTTCTAATATGTGGATATCTCAAACACCTCCAAGTGCATTTGCACAACCAGAAAATGCTGCCACAGGATACTATTAAGATCCTTAACATTAGATTAAACATTTCCCTGTCAAGGATTTAAGATTAATTTCACCAAACTTGCTGTAACACTGCTAGTTTTACTACATAAGCACTCAGCTCAGAGGGTCCTAAAATGAAATGAATCATGCAATGTCTTGATAATTGGAAAAATCGTCAATTATGTGCATATTTTCCCTTCAATCCCTTGGGGATAACAAAGACCTATTGTTAGGGATCCTTAACATGATATTAAATGCTATTCTATGAAAGATTTCAGATTAATTCTGCCAATTTTGCCATAACATTGAAAGATATACTACACAAGCACCCAGCTTAAAGAACCCTGAACTGAGATAAATAAGGCAACTCCTGGGTAATCACCTCCAGACAACTAGTTAATTATGCAGATACTTCATCCTCCCATCACTTTTCTCAGGCACTAAGAAGTGTTAGTCAAGAACAATTATGCACATACATGTAGTTAGTAATTTTTTAATATGAAAAAACTGTACTTGTTCCAGAGATGACAACTTAGAGGAAAAGTTCACTATGAAAAAGAATGCAAACCAGAACAATTCACAAAACAAATTCAACTCTGTGAGTTGTAATATGAAAATTCAAAATGCCCTTAAATATGCTCAAAGGGTCAACAGTATAAAGATGTTACACTGAAATAAATTGAGACATTTTTTGTTGAGACTGTACTGTTTACACAGTTTAGGATTTATTTTTGTCAGTTGGTTGGGTTTTTTTTCCTCTTCTTTATTCTATGAGGCTATAATTAGTAAATAAATAAAAAAAGAGCTCTGTATTAAAAAAACCTGCAGACACAATTTAACGTTCTTTTGAACAAAGGGTAGTTATTACACTTACACCTGTTTTTGCTTTCTCTAACACGATCAGGAAATTTTACTACATGATCAGCAGAACAATTTCAGTGACTTACCAGTGAATTTAACTCTCTCCAGATCCATGTTATGCAGGAAAAGTAATTTGCCCACATCTTAAATAAGGTAAACAGGGCAACGAACATTACATAATTTACTCAAAAACCTTCCTTAAAAAAAGTAGTGAGACATCTATAGATCACCCCAGGAGACAAAGAAAACCTTTTACTATCTGTGGTTAAACTGTGTTTAATGTGCAAAACCAAGGAAATCTGAGGTATATTGTCATCTTGACACCATGCCTTGTTTGACCTAAATGGATATTTTATATTTTATAATTTAATCAATCTTTAATGATACCATTGCCCTCACCACCTATATCCTAACTAATTACTGAAGTCTGTTACAGTAAAGTCAAAACTAAGAGCACAGGTTCCTAACCCATTTCACACATATAAGTACATACATGCAAAAATCCATTCTTCTTATGCAGAGGAGACCTGTAACTGTTGCTAAAGCAGTGAACCCAGCACAGAACAGGGCTACCTCTTCAGAGGAGTAAAGATGGAGGAGATGGATATGCACCTTTTTTATGCACACACAAAACCTGGCTCCCAACGCTACCAACCTTACCACTACCTGATGAAACTAAGTTTGGGTATCCCAAAGTTCCATACTAAGCATGACAATGCATAGCAGAAAGGGCTTGACGTGTGAGCTAAGTTGCAGAGGTTTTTTTTTTTGTACAGCATCCACAACAGTCTCTCTCAAAACTGTTCTATCTGGAATTGACCTATGGTAATCTTAAAACTTTTTTCTTGTTCCAAGTAATTTCTTATTATTTAGATCTGCTTTATACTGCAGATATACTGCTGTTGAATAAAGAGGTGGAGTCAAGAGAAAATCTAGAGTTCTCAGGCTAGGGTTCATCCTATGAGCAAAAGAAATGCTGGGGATGCTTCAGGCAGTTGCACAATGAAGACATAGCTCTTTTTTTCTTTTTAAAGCAGAAAACATTGCTGTCTCTCATCTTAGAATGGTGGCTTTATTAAAGTTCTCGATGCATCTCTGTTAAAGCAGCCTCTCTTGCTTTCTATACTACCTGCCATTAACCCACTTACAGACTGAAGAAAAGCTAGCAAGGATTTCAGGACTACACAGAATCAATCAATTTTCCTGACAATGTTTTGTGGCTCAAGAAAGAGCATCAGTTTGTGCTACGTACACCAGGAGTGCCTAAAAAACCATACATGACAATAAAGAACATCCCAGCAGCCAGTGGTACCTCTGCTTGATCAGGTTTGCTATTAGTTGTATTACTTTTGTCTACAAGAGCAAAGAGAGAGAATGTGTAGAGAGTGCCTGCACTGGTCTGGTGAAGGGAAGGTGCACAATGGGCAGGGCACAAGCAACCCAGGAGGTTCGTCGATTGTGTGGAAGACAACTTCCTTCTGCAAGTGACAGAGGAGCCGACCAGGAGAGGTGCCGTACTTGACCTTGTGCTCACCAACAGGGAACGGCTCATTGGAAATGTGACGCTCCAGGGCAGCCTTGGTTGCAGTGACGGTCGAGTTTGAGATCCTCAGAACAGGCAGCAAGCTCACTGCCCTGGACTGCATGAGAGCAGACTTTGACCTCTTCAGGAACCTGCTTAGTAAGGTTAAATGGCATACAGCCCTAGAGCACAGGGGGGCTCAAGTCTCTTAGTTGATATTCAAGGATCACCTGCTACAAGCTCAGGAGTGTTGCATCCCAACCAGAAGGAAGTGCAGCAAGGGGCCCAGTCAGGTGAAGTTCCCAATGACTGGAAAAAGGGAAATATAACCCCCATTTTCAAGAAGGGGAAAATGGATGACCCGGGGAACTACAGACCAGTCAGTCTCACCTCTGTGCCTGGCAAAATCTTGGAGCACATTCTCCTGGAAGGCATGCTAAGGTACATGAAAATCAACAAGGTGCTTGATGACAGCCAGCATGGCTTCACTAAGGGGAAATCCTGCCTGACCAATTTGGCGGCCTTCTATGATGGGGCTACAGAACTGAGGGACAGGGGTAGAGCAGTTGATGTCATCTACCTGGACTTGTGCAAAGCGTTCAACACTGCCCCACACGACATCCTTGTCTCTAAATTGGAGAGACATCAATTTGATGGGTGGACCACTCGGTGGATAAAGAACTGGCTGGATGGCCGCACGCAAAGAGTTGTGGTCAATGGCTCAATGTCCGGCTAGAGACCAGTAACGAGTGGTGTCCCTCAGGGATCGGTGTTGGGACCGGTCTTGCTCAACATCTTTGTTGCTGACATGGACAGTGGGATTGAGTGCACCCTCAGCAAGTTTGCCGATGACACCAAGCTGTGTGGTTCGGTTGATAACGCTGGAGGGAACGAATGCCATCCAGAGGGACCTTGACACGCTTGTGAGGTGGGCTGATGCCAACCTCATGAAGTTTAACCATGCCAAGTGCAAGGTCCTACACCTGGGTCGGAGCAATCCCAGGCACAGCCACAGGTTGGGCAGAGAAGAGATTCAGAGAAGCCCTGCGGAGAAGGACTTGGGGGTGCTGGTTGATGAGAAAATGAACATGAGCCGGCTTCAGTGTGTGCTCGCAGCCCAGAAAGCCAACTGTATCCTGGGCTGCATCAAAAGGAGCGTGACCAGCAGGTCAAAGGAGGTGATCCTGCCCCTCTACTCTACTCTCGTGAGACCTCACCTGGAGTATTGCGTGCAGTTCTGGTGTCCTCAACATAAAATGGACATGGAACTGTTGCAACAAGTCCAGAGGAGGGCCACGAGGATGATCAGGGGACTGGAGCACCTCTCATATGAAGAAAGGCTGAGAAAGTTGGGGTTGCTCAGCCTGGAGAAGAGAAGGCTGCAAGGAGACCTCATAGCAGCCTTCCAGTATCTGGAGGGGGCCTATAAGGATGCTGGGGATGGACTATTCATTAAGGATTGTAGTGATAGGATGGGGCGTAATGGGTTCAAACTTAAACAGGGGAAGTTTAGATTGGATATGAGGAAGAAGTTCTTCACTGTAAGGGTGGTGAGGCACTGGAATGGGTTGCTCAAGGAAGCTGTGAATGCTCCATCCCTGGCGGTGTTCAAGACCGGGTTGGAGAACTTTGGGTGACATGGTTTAGTGTGAGGTGTCCCTGCCCATAGTCCTTAAGGTTCTTTCCAACCCTAACTATTATATAATTTTATGATTCTAAGTATCTGCTTTCATGTGCTACTGGCCATTATTTGAGAGAACCCAGGCACGGCTTACTAGAAAGACTTGCACATCATTAAATAAGTAATCAAAACAACAAAAACAGTTTCTTATATAAACAAAGGTGATATATCAAAATGTTGAAAGGGGCAGTTTAAAATTCTTAGCTCTGTTCTTTTTTTCAGAGTAACTTCTAGCTGAATTCTAAAGGCAGCATTCACCAACTTCTAATGACTTCTGCTTAAAAGGAGATACTTTATAGTTTTAGGGTTTTTATATATTTCCATTTCCTGCTTCTCTTCGAGGTGGACACTGAAATACTCTCAAATGGGGACATAAGACTAATATTCTTAAGGCATTGCTGAAAAGTGCTAGATGAAATACTGTTATGCACACAACTGATCTCATGTATTATTTACACAGCAGATCAAAACTAAGGTGAAAACTAAAACTGCAATTGCAAATATAAATACTAAGGAACTGAAGAACTACGTGTATAAATACAGGTACACTGATCACAAAGGTACATAATTAGCTACCAGAAAACAGCCCATATGAGGAAATTAGCCAGCAGGAAAACAGCCCATATGAGCAATTCTGTGGTACAAAACACAGAGGAATCCCATGTCCTCTTATGAGCAATCTCAGAGTTTGGAAGGTATAAATGTAAATAAATGTACATGTAAATGGAAATGTAAAACACAGAGCTACAATATTAAGAATCAAAGACACACTATCTCAAAGTCATATTTCAAATTCTAGATTTCTTGGGCAATACCTGCATATTTTCTGAAGCACACTATTTTTCCAACATTAAATCCACGAACCATATCCAACAACAAACCTGTGAAGCATATCCCAACACCCCTTCATGAAAACATCCCCACTTCTGATAATGTTCTTCCAAACAATCTTCCATTTGCTGGAAACAGGCCCCTGGCTAAAGCACAACAGGCATATACTTTAATAATCTCTTGATTACCTGGATACAGCCTGAAACACCTAATAAATCTGTCTATTTTTCAAGTTGAGTGGGACTGATTTCCCCAGGGTTTCTTTGTCAGATCCATTTTAGTACTTAATATGAAGAGAAAATTATCTGAGAAGGTCAAATCCGACATGAAAAACTAGAAGTACACACAGATGAAGACTTCTGCCACATTTAAAATAAATGTACATTTGCTTTTTCTTAGGCCCTATCTTTGTTCAGTCTTTATTTAACAGTGCATATGCTTCATAGCTTGTAACAAGCTTGATAACATACTCAAATAGCCAGGACTTTCAACATTTGAACAGTAATTAAGTAAAAAACGGGATGCTATTTTTTCCTACCATTTTGCTATCAGTAAATAATCAAAAGGTATTTACCACATGACTTCTTATTGCAGAAAATTACTTGAAATTTCTAAACAAAAGTTTGAGACACAGATAATTTTAATCCCCAATTATCTAACCAAGTTAATTTAATGAAGAAGTTTTCCATTCTGCCTATGTTCTATTTCCATGTCAACTATCAACAGTACAAATAATTGCTGTATTGACTTACAGGTAAGCTTAACCACTGGTAACAAACAGCATAAAAATCTCTTGCTCTAGTCCTCTTTGTTCTTTACTTTAAAACCAAAATTTGATAGGAACTTGTACTAGATTTTTGCTCTCACTGTAGTAACAGGGATTTAAAATACATTTTTTTAAAGAATGCAAAAAAGTATAGGCAAAAGAACATGAATTTTTTAAAAGGCAAGAAGACAGCACTAATGATACTACAAATAGTTAAATAACAGACATAGCCAGATTATTAAAAATGTAGATAATTACATTTAATATGGATGGATGTAATTATGCATATTCATTTTCATATTCCCTACAGTGAATATTTACATCAAAGTTTAAACTACCCTTCAAAGTTCTAAAAGGAAATCTTATAAAATGCTTCAACATACTACTGCACAACCTGAAACTGCAACTAAATGCAGTTCAAAGAAACTGCATTTTTTTCAGATGTATCTATAAAGTGTGGCAATACTGGCAATGTAATATACTGGGCATAATGCAGTGTCCTATCATTCATCAAGCTTTTATCACAGAATTTAGTGCTGAAGACTTTAGATCACCACCTACTTTCTCTCAAATTTCAGGGTCAGATCCTGCAAATTTTGCAGGATCCAAAACCAAAATACAATTTTTATTCTTGCAAATATTGTAGAAGGATGGTTTTGACAATTTCTTTGGGTAGTCTCATGTGTGAGAATTTCTCACGTAAGACTTCTTTCATGTTTAATCTCCATTAAACAATGCTGTACAAAACAAAGGAAAACAAGGTCAAAGATATTTTTGCACTTCACTATTGAAAGGAAGTAAAGAAGAAAGGGTATTTTACCTGAGTCTCCACACCTTGCTCAAGCAACCTTTTAGCCTGGTTTTCCACCTCAATCCGAGCTCTTGCAATAAAAAGCAAGTCATTTTCAATTACTTCTATTCCAGAGAGATCTATCCCTTGAGAAAGGTAATCTATAAAAGCAACAAAACACCGATAAGGATGATGTAGGATAATGGAACATCTTAAACATACTCAAACACTTAGAATTCACACTTAGTTCCAAGGGATATTTTTACATACAACAGTTGACAACAGAGTACATCAAAGTAATGCATTATACCAGAAAAAATGAAAATCAGAACATTATTACTCAAGAAAACCTGGATTTTTGGTACAATGAATTTACTCCACCGCACTTCTCTTAGACCCAGACATTGCTGAAGAAGTACAAAGCATGAGCTCTAGGAACACCAGTCAGAGGGCAGGAAGACGCAAGAAGTCATCTCCTTGTCCCAGAGGATTAACCAGGTAATTAAACTTCTCTAACCAAATATTTGAATAAGCATAATTTGCTCCAAGATCTGAAATTCCAGATGTATTACACAGGAATAGATTTAAACTACACTTCATCTATTTAAATTGCACTTCTAAACATCTGGTATCAAACATGGAAAAAAGGCAAGAAAAGAAAACTTAAAAAAAAAAAAATCACAGACACATCACAATATTTATTATCATTGTTGAAACCAGAGTCAGTAGGACAGCTACAGACTAGTGGACAGGACTGGTGACTGCAACAAGAAAATCTGCTTAAACTCAACTTTTGTCACTGGCTATGCAGATCTGGCCAAATCACTTCACCTTTCACTAATAACTACTTATTAATGAGAACACTTCAACATGTAGAAAACCAACACTTCATCTCCCTTTATCAAAGGAGGCTTCAATCTGTGACATCCCTTCTCCCAGAAAAATTAACTTTCTTTTAAAAGGAGTGACACTGTAATGCCAGCTCTTTGGACTATTTAGGCTTTTCACGTGGGACAATTTTAGTTATGAAACACAACTAAGGGTTTCAAAAAAAAAGATTTTCATGCTCCCTGAGGTCCCTGACCTCTATGTTCCCTCCTCTTGGCTCTTTGCTTGATCTTGCACTTCTGCCCTAACCTAACTGGTGACCTGTTCTTGATAGAAGGACTGGAGAATGGATGCCTCTTTCCAGATGTCTTTAATTTCTTTGTGACACTCACTTGGGATGCAACAAATGTATATTCAGTTTCCTTCAGGCTAATGAAGATCTAAAGCTTATATTGGGCTAGAACTCAAATCATTCAAACATTATGCAATTATACCCATAACTATTGCACACTTTTGCAAATCAAGCCAACTACGGCCACTGCTCTGAAATCCGTGTTTCTGGAATATGGAAAGCACAACCTGAGAACACCTACTGCTTCAGGCTCCTCCAAAAACAGATGCACCTCTCCACTCAAAATTACAATATAAATCAGGTGTGAACTGGATGATTAAATTTATAAAATGAACATGTCTGGGTACCTTAGATTAGATCTGCAGAGAAATGTAAAAGCAGCCTAGAAAACTATGCCACTGCTTATCTCCAAGATATGCAGGACTATTCTCCTTTACACAGGTCTCAGCATTTTGCTCAATCAAGCAGGTCATCCACTGCTTCCTTTGAAAGAACCAATAAACCCAACAAAACAATGGCCAAGGCATTTCACCCAGCGTCAGATACTTCTTCATAAAACAACATCGCACTATTTCCATTTACAACCAACCCACTATGACTTCTTAATAATGTTATCTTCCTTCTACGTCCTCCCAGTAAGTTTATTAAGACACAGACCTAAATTCCAACTAAGCTGACTGACCTTTTAATTCTTCGCCACATAAGTTTTCACCTTAGTAGCCAATTATTTTTGTTTATTCACAATAAACTAATCTAAGCATCAGATTAAATTTAGCAACCACATGTTCACAACTGAACACAAAATTCCAAGTGAGTCACTTCACAGCTAGGCAGAGAAGAACATCCCCATACCTGCAGATGAAAAACACCAAAAAGAATGAAGATGCAGAAACAGAAACAAAAAGTTTAGAGAAATACTGCACAAAGCTTAGTAAGTCATAAAGGAAATCAACTCTCTCAACAGTACAGTCTGTCAAAATAGGCTTTAGCCTACTAAGAATAGGCCTGAAAATGCTTTTGTCTGTATGCATTTGTTTAAAAATGGATCAGAGAAGTCAAAGGACAGCCGAGCAGCACGACAGCACACCTCATGCTGCACAGGCTGTTAACGAAGCCCTGTATCCAGGTATGCTTACAAAGCTGCTTTTGCTAGGGGCTACAGCAACCACACTTACCCATTACTTCGCTGCAACTTTTTGCTGTGACTAAGCTGAATAACTGCAGGTGGCCTTGCATCAGAACCTATTAAGACTAATATTAAACCTCCACTAACTTCAATTACTAATTTCAATGAACAAGTGTCTTGAATGCAGAGACTAGTTTTCTGACCCCTTCCTCTCAGCTGCACAGGGAAAAAAAGTGTGAAGAGCTTAGCGCATGGGAAGTCTACTGCCATAGTGAACTCTGAAGAAATTTCTTGGCAACATGAAATTAAAAAGGGTGCAAATATCACCAAAGACATATATAGCCCACAAATACAAGATCTGCTGTGGAGTTCACTTATGTCATAAAATCGTATTCTGCAACCCCAGGCTGCTTAAACAAACTAAAATTAAAATATGGTTCTGATCTCCTAAATGCACAAAAAAATCTGTGGAAGAGAACTAAACAAGACACGGTTTCTCCCTGCTGCATTTTATCTCAAAATCTAAATTCAGCCATTTCAAGTGCTAAAAATCTAATCTTTCTGATGTTTTTAAGAAAGGAACAGAAAGACCATGCTATTTTGGCTTCTCCAGATACATCCATCTGTGCCTTAGACTGGCAGCCACCTCCTGCTGAACTGCCAAAATCTGCAGCTTTGTTTCAAATTTTCTGCAATCCTAACAAAATTAGGACAATTGCTTGAGGACAATGCATTTCGGCAGGACATCAAAACAGAGGGTATTTCTGCAAGTTCCGTGGTTAGATATCCTGCTATGGATGCTCCCAGTTGCTGTTCTAACCAGTAGGAAAGCCTAGCAATCATATTTTACTGCTTACAGAAGAAAAGCAGTTTTCGTAAGGACAGCAGGTTTACAGCAGAAACACCTGCAAGTGCTGTCCTTCCATTCTTATGCAAGAGCGGAAGCTGCAGCACAGGCAGGGTGTGCACCTTTTGATTGTTTTTATTGTCTAAGCAGACAATATTAGAAAACTCTACACTTGAGTATTCTCAAGAGTGATGCTGCTATCACAGAGAGCACAATGAAGCCAAGCAGGAGGGCAGTTGACAAAGGTGGGGCCGAGATCATAGGCAGAACCACAGTGCCTTTGGGATCCAGTTTATTTAAAACAGCGCAGAAGAACTCACACATTCCAACCTGACAATTTTAGTTAGTAAAGAAACCACGTCATGTGAAATACAATGAAGATACTCCTAGTTACTAACTAAGGTGCTTGTTACTAAGCTTCAGGTGCTTGTGCAATCCTTACTTTGTTTCTTGTCATGCAGTCAGTCGATAACACTATGGTCACGATCAGAGGTGAGGGTGACATGGGTTGTAAAGTACTTGTGTCTTCTTAGGAATCAAGCACACACAAGGGCTTATCTTCCAGTTAGCTCAGACTCGGCAGACTGGGGCCGAGTTTAAATTTGTCAGCTCTCCTGCTTTAACCTTAAAGCCCTAGAGTAAAACTAATACTATGTTAGCTGTAAGAGGTTTAGTGAATACAGCATTTATAACTGCCATTCTACCTTATCAGATTTAAAAAGCACATATTTAATATTTTGGTAACCTTGAGAAGACTTGTGCTTTAAATGAATTAGAACCTAAGTATCTTATGACATCTCATGCCAGGGCCAGATGCAGTTGGACAGGCATTGCCCTCACACCAGCATGGCATGCAGCCTCGTTGCTCCAGCCACTTCTGCTCAGTGGAACCAGAGAGAAAATCTGAGGAGGGAGCTACAGTCCTGTAGCCACTCCACTACCTCCCATCCTCAGGTAACTGTTAACTCTTTACATAGGTTCATAAAAACAAAAGCAAATCCTCAACTCTCCCATACAGTGTTAGTATTGCTTCCACCTTATTAAGCTTGGAAAGCACAGCTGGAAATGACTTTTTAAGGACTTAAAACACAGATTGCCTGCTGAATCCTCTTCTTGAACAAAAATACTGTATGTCAAGTCAGAATATACTGAGCCCTAGGAATCAGTGACATTTATAACCTACCTCTGCCTAACAAAGGGTATTTCTTCAAGGAAAAATATTTCTGTCATTCCAATTCAAAATGTTATTGATTTACTAAATGTAAACAGTTTCTCTAATCTACTGGCCGAGATGCTTAAAAATGCATTTTTCAAACCCAGTTAGTTATGTAAGCAGAGTTTAACAGACAGCAATAAATCCGATATGCACACAGTACACGAGGCAGAAAAACAATACTTTGAGCAACAAGGTTAGCTTTTCTTAATCTAAGTGACTCAACAACATGGACTCTTTTCTATTATGTAATCTCATTTTTTGACCTCTGTACGCAATGAAGACAGGGGAAAAAAACCTTTTTAGTACTATATTAAAGTATGTTTTGTAAAAAAGATATAGCTATGAAGCTAGCACCCCTATGAGCTCCACAAAAACCTGTATTATGCTCTTCATTTAGTCTGAGTTGCTTGTGAGCTTTTGTTAGAACTAGAGAATCAACAGAAGTCTACCGAGGACAGTCAGGTGCACTAACAAAGAGGAAACCAGGACAGCCAGTAATAAACCAATGTGATTAGACTGCATCACTCAAGAGGCTACTTGAGCCAAATGAGAAATCCTTCCATGCTCTGAGACGTAACCTCAGTAATGCTAATAAACTGGGGGTAAAATGATACTAGAAGAGCTGAAGTGGATTCCCTAGGAGCAAACCTCAGATCAGCACCACGACCTCAATACATAACTATCAAGATTCCGATGACACATTCAGAGGTGTTTCATTAGACATGGGGGAGTGGAAATAAAGGAGATTAAGCCATTCCTGAAATTCTAAATAAAATCACAATCATAAAATCATAGATTTTTATTTCCCTGTTTGGGGCTTATTTCTTTTGCATGGATCAGTTGTTTTATCTTGCTTCTGCAGTCTCAGTTGCAGAAAATGTTGTTGATATCTGTACCTTAAGGCCATCCTTTTTTCATAATGAAGAAAGATTAGAATTCTGGAAGAAACTACTAAAATTCCAAAAAGTCAACAGGTATGAAATGAGACCCAAGAGTTCTGCTAGGATTTAAGTACGCAGAACAGGAGAGGCTACCAAAACATGAAAACATGATTTATTACTAAATAGTACTGAAGACTGCTACAATGCAAACATTACAGTGCATAGAGCACAGCATTCGTACAGAAAATGTCTCTCAAGGTTAACTTAAGCATCAGAACAAATTGGTTGAAACTGTCCATTAGAAATGGCATATTACAAATAAAGAACTTCAAAATGGAGTAAAACTTCAATGTTATTAGTACTTAGAGCTGATCTGAGTGCAGGCTGCCCTGAACAGAACGTTCTCTAATTTCCACCTCTGTGCCCTGAACCTGCTAGCCTGCTCTTTCACTGCAGCCCCACCTCCAAGTCTTAGCACTTATGAGAGTTTTTTGAGTTAGCTTTCATCTAAAGGAATTCTCTCAACTGGTGCAGGATGCAGACACATAAGAGCATATGGAGAGAACAGAAACTCACAGGCAGGATACAACTTCCCCTACTTGGTGGAAGCTTGTGTGGTTTGGTAGAAGATGCTCATGAAACTGAATCTAAACTGCTATTTGCAATACTTATTTCTGCCACACAAAATTAGAAGGGACTGGACAGATATTGTAAAATCATACAAAATCTTTAATGAGGGAGAATTCTCAGTAATGCTAATCAGCTTCAGTTTTTAAAAGGGTTATTAAACATTCAGTCTTTGGTCCTACAGAAGTGCCTAGATACAAGCACAAAAAAAACAGTGTATTGATTTGTTAGAACTGCTGAGGACTCATCTGAATTTTTCCCATATGCTTATAAAGTAATTCAAAGTAATTTACTAATTCAAATGGGCCACAAATCTAATCCAGCATGGAAACTTCCATGGTCCTAATGGAAATGGCAGTTATAGCCCTAGCTACTGAAAAGCAAGGATGAGATTCTGTTTGCCTCACTTGTACCTGAACCAACAACCCAGGATGCTGCTGGGCCTGAACTGTTTAGTTTTATCAATGCAGGTAATACAAAACTAAAAACAGTCTTAGAACAGAGCCTGAGATCCCAACATCTCAGCAAAGACCCAACGCTCACTCTTTGGTGAAAGCAACCTAATGTTTTATATTACATCTTTATTCTCTAAGTGGAATAGGCAACACCCTAACTTAAAGAATAGTCTATTTCTTGGAGGCACTTGTATCTTCCATGCAACTGATGCATAGAGCAGGTGGGGAATGGCAAGAGCGGGCACATTTGTATGTCTTCAAGCTGGAAGATGGTGCCTCCAAAAAGAACCTTTCCCCGTGTTCTAATTGGACTAATTCTCCACACACAGGCTGAAATGACTGCCTCACACTCTGTATCAGGCACCAAAATACTTGCTCAAGCAAGGCTTATATTAGGGTTTTAAATCAAGTGAAATGGATTCCTCTACAGTTACTATGAAACAATACCTTACAGCCAGGTTATCCAACATGAGCTCCTCACAAAAAGATGTTTATTCCTATGAAAACCACACAGATTAAGTTGCCTTGCAAAGTATTCAAACTAAGAATGTCACTGCTCTATATTATGTACTGTATGCAATATGCTATATATTTTATATATAAACAAAACTAGTAATCTATGTATTTACAAATCTATTAATATTTAAATTATTAATTTTCATTTTTTTCTGCAGGTGTTATGAATTCACTACTAAAGAGGAGGAAAAATTTATTTCTAAAATGCCAGTTACTTACAAAACTCCTGCTCTCTGCTTCCTTTTCCTACAGGACAGGATTCCTGCAAATGTTTCCTTTCCTTAGTGAAACAAGACTAAAATCTCTCTCTGTCGCTAAAATGAAATTAAGTTCCTGTGAAAACTGATCTTTATTTAACCAATTTCTACCATCTTAAAAATTAACTATTCATATGCATAATACATAAGGCTTCATTTTTTAGCTGAAGGTAATATCAACTGAGGCAAAACTGTCCTGCTGGAGACGGAAACGAGTGGGGCCAGTGGTGCTGTATTTCTGTTTGCTTTCTCAGACAGCACGTTAACACACCCTTGCTGTTTAAGTCCAGGAAAGGAAATAGAATGTATTAGATAACCCTGTATAGTTTCTGACAGCTGTCCCTAGTGAAGGGAAACATTAAAAATAAAACAAAGCAAAACACTTCTCAGTTTTTCATCAACAATCACATGCCAAGACTGGTTTCATTTTAGAGAAATTAGGTCAACAGTACCAAAACCAAACCAGTGCAAAGCACATGATTCAAAGAAAGGAAAACCTGAATCACTCATTTAAACACAGACAATTATGTCGTACTGCAAAACAGACCTGTCATCTATATTGTATCATTACAGAATGGTTTGGGTCAAAGGGGCATTTAAAGATCATCTAGTCCAACACCCCTACCACGGACAAGGACAACTGTCCCGATACCATGCTGATCAAAGCCCTGTCCAACCTGACCTTGAACACTTCCAATGATGAAGCATTAACTTACCTGATTAAAGCTTTGCTTCAGAAGAAAATTAGGAATTCGGTAGATCACATAGGTATGAAATAATTGAATTTCTTCTAGCATGTTCAAACAAAGGGAAAGCTTTTAGGTGTAGAAGCAGGTTGGAATAAGAAGGAATGAGTTATTGTCCTGCACTTGGGATCATCTTTGTTTCCTCCAAATGATTTTTGCTGATTTTTGTAAAGAACACGGTTTGTGTAAAAATATTTAGTAGGGCTTTAATATAATCTATGACCAATCCTATTTAGAGAGGAGACTTGCCGTTTCTTTCCAGACTGCATGCATAAAACTAAAAAAACACACCCAAAGTTGACAGCAATACTGGAGGAGCACTGAGGAAGACCAACTAGTTATTTTTAACGTTATATTAAAGCTGCATTTAAATTGTCTTGATGGAAGAGTTAATTCCTGCTGCTCCCTGAGCTGGAAATCAGATGTCAGGCGGGATCTAGAATTGATGGAAATGAGTTTGGTATCTATTTTTGTCATCATCACTGACTTAACAATGAGCACCATATTTTGGAGACATTACTGTGAAAATGCCATGATTCAGAAAATAGCTTAACACACCAAGACAAACATTACTTAGGTCTAATCACAAGTTATACCACACTACTCCCACATTCACTTAGGCCTAAAGCAAGAGCTGCTGAATCCCTTTAAGGTTCCCCCACCAACGCACCATTAGATCCCCCGACTCAACCCTCCCCTCACCCCTGAACACTCACAACCTTGCATAACCACAACCTGCCAAACCTACCACTTTCTATTTTGCCCACCATCTCCTCTACTCCCTGGACTGCCAGGTTCAAAGGGCAGTGGGCAGTGACTCCACATCTAGCTTGTGCTGGTCAGCCTTGAGGCTGGTACTGTTTAATATCAGCATTAGGAACCTGGGTGATGGCACGAAATTAACCCTCTGCGAGTTCATGGGTGACAGCAATTTGAGGATGTGTTCAGTACCCTGGAAGGCAGAGCTGCCATCCTGAAGAACCTCCACAACTCTGACAGACAGATGGAAACATCATGAAGTTCAACAAAAGCAAATTCAGCCCTGTTCAACCTTGGGTGCCATGACCCTATGCATCCTAACAGGTCAGGTGCTCACTGGCTGGAAAGAAGCTTTGTAGAAAAGGACACAGTGGTGTAAAGCAACATAAATCAGCAGTATGTCCTTGTGGCAGAGGCAGCTGACTGGGTGTAGCTAGCGTGTAGCCAGTAGATTGAAGGAAGTGATTATTATTATTATTATTTGGCACTTTTAGGGCCACTGTACTCACTGTCTCCCAGAATGACTGACAAACTGGAGTGAGTCCAACAGGGAACCACCAAGACTGAACATGAGGAGAGGCTGAGAACTGTGTTTGTTGACACAGAAAAAAAATGTTTAAGAAAAGATGTAACTACTGTCATCTGCTGCTTAACAGGTGGTCAGCAGAAGACAGAGCCAGACTTCTCTCAGAGGTGCACAAAGACAGGACAAGAAGCAAGAGATGGAAGCTACATCATAGGAAATTCTAATTAGATATCTGGGGAGTGCACTGTATTTGGGTGCTGTACACCTTACCCATGGAGGGTATTAACTCACAGGAATGCACGGTTTATGTTTCAATAAAATTCAAATTGGTAAAGCATGAAACATTAAGATCTAGAACTCTAAAAGATCACCCTGAGCTTCTTAAGCCTTCCCTCAAAACAAGCTAATTTGAGAAACTTCCTCAAGAGCTCCCAAAACATTTTTAGTAACTAAAACTGCATTTTGTCTAAATTCTCTGTGATAAGATACTCCCAAAGAACTGTAACATTCATGCCATTCATCAGCAGCATTTGGATGGAGCTGAAACCAAATCCACCCTAAATATTCTATATCTATTCAAAAGAAAACTCCTTACACCAATACCTATACATTACAAGTCCCTGACACATCACAAAACCAAAACCAGTATCTTTATCATTTACAAAGTCCACATTTCAGTCTGATAATTAAGATTGTTCTTCAGTAAAAATAAACAGAAAAAGAATCCCACTTCTCCATAATAAATTCACTGAAGTTTAATTTAGAAGCTGCACAGATAAGGAAGGAACTGCTCTTCGGATATATGTGGACTTTCAAAATCAAAATTATTGTGGCAACAAAGCAATGATACCTCTGCAAGTCAATACTCCTCTTGAACTTTTTGTTGAGGTAAAAATAAAGAATGTAGCCAGTAAAGAGCTAGTTGTCCTATTTCTGTTTTGAACAGACTTCATAACATCACAGATGCAAAGCAAAGTGTACAGCATATGTGAAAAAGATGGAAACAGAAAGGGGGACAGAAAGGTATAATGTAGAACAGGAGAGATATGCAGCCCAAGTGGGGGACTACTAAATAAATGAACTTACAGGTTGAAAATGATGAGAATCGCAGTATGGTCAAACATAAGATGCAGAAAACTATGAAGGAATGTAGCTTGTGAAAGAATACCAATACAAATCAGTTTGTACAGTTTGGTCTTACTACTCCATGAGACTAATTTAGTGCCATCATCTGCTTTCCGCCTTGACAATTTCCTCCCCACCTAAGCCCATACCTTTGCACTGCTTGCTCATTACCAATGCCAACAGCATTTCTGCTCAAATTTCAGGAGGACATCCAAGACTGGAAAACAAATGGGTGAATAAAACTTGTTTTTAATAAATTTAAAGCAGACATTAAACAGGATTTTTATTGTCAGTGAAAAAAATCATAAAATCCAAAGAGGTGAACAATAAGCAGTCCTTGAAATGGTGCACCACATCAGTATATAAAATGAAGCAGGATGAAAAGAAATGTATTCTCGTATCTGCAAGAGATAATTACATTGAAAATATATTGCAATTGTATCATACACCCATGTAAAGAAATTATGCCCTTCTAACTGTATTACTGGAGTGGCTGAAGAAAACCATCTCTTTCCCAAATAAAGACAAGGACTCATCTAAATGAAGGTATATGATTTTGTCTTTCTCTTATTTGCTTCGGTAACTAAAGCCATGAAAGCAAGCAAAATAGTTATGAGTAGAGGGATGGAAAAGATAACAAATTTACATGTTGGCAGCTTTTAAATATTATTGATATGTTATCATTCAATAGCTAGGTAGAAGTCCTTAATATAGAGCATTATGTAAAGGTACTGTGACTCAGTTTCCATCAGTACCATCCCATGTTGCAATAGGCATAGGCAATGATAAAAGAAAGTGAAGGAAAATGGATGATGTGTTTCAAAAAACTTAGTCAAAAATAACTTCTTTCAAACATCCCACCAGTTGCTGAGACATCAAATTAGCTGACTCTTAACTGAATCAGTGCCCTCAAAGCAGGGCACAAGAGATGTTGGCTCATTTGTGTGTTTTAAGTCACAATGCTAATGGTTAATGACCTAATTCTTGAATACTTTCCTATCTTGACAAAGGTATACATGGACAGTTACAGACTTAAAATGTACAAGTCTACAAGTACTGAGTGGGTTACTTCTAGCTGCACTTCATTTTTTCACTCCAGTGAGATATATCCTACATTTTTTGAGGTTTCATCATTATTTTTGCACTAAAACATGCATCCAAAAATGTCAGTTTGTACATGAGAGAACATGGATCACTTCTAATGCATGCTTGTAAATGCCAGCAGATCAGTAGAGCTACAGCACTGTAAAATTGATTTAATAACCCATGTTGCTATCTTGGCCCCTGGATAAGGGGAAATACTACTTTTTTCTTTAATATAAGCTGTAAATATTTCTTCCATATTCCTCTCTCCTTATGGGTCCCTCCTGCCACTTTTCAACACCCACCATTCACCCCTTTCATACTTACACCTTCAGGAAAACATTTCTAAAAAAGCAGAACTGCGTTTTCCTTAGCATCAGCTTTGTTAACTCCCTCGGTACTTTTGGATATATGTAATTTTTGTGTTTAATAAATGCATATTTAATTCCTCCCACCTCTTTCTTGGCATACTATCAATAACTTCCTGCAATTAGCTGCAGATTTACTTGATTTTATCATCTTTACAGTCAACAGATGTTGCATAGGCTATAAATCACCCAGGTTTCATGTACCTCACATACTCTGTGGGAGAACAAAGTGAACCTTGTATTATTCAGAGTGCTTCTGTAGACAACTTGTATAAAACAAAATTGCAAAACATTGTGCAATATATCTGATCTCCTACAGACAAGCCTTTTTAAATTTAGAGATCAGCCTATTGCAGAAACCTGCCCAGTCTGCCAGAATTCTTGCCAGTTCTTCTAGCAGTAACAAAACTTAGCAACAGTACTAAAAGATGGGCAAGAAAAGAATGCTGCTTGAAAGCCAAACTTAACAGTGTTCAGATTCCAAATACTTGCATTTGAAGTTAGCCTCTACAGATGCTTGTCGTTTGACCTTGCAGTAGAAATATAAAGTATTTAACCCTGACACAAAGACTGACAGCAGTTACATCTGCTGATGCTTTGATACTTTCTATCTCAAGCAATTTGGATAGTGAAACTGAAAAAAACAAATAACTTTAAACACCGCCACCATCCCCTGACAATTTGTTGCAGTTGCTAAAAAAGTTATATAGACACAAATCGGTGAAACACAACTCTCACCCTCAGCACTTACTGTAATGTTTAGCTGTACCTGCAACAACAAGAATGCAAAGAAGCTGAAGGAAGTGTTGCAACCCATCCCATATGAGCTCCTCTGCAGTGTTCACCATAGCCGCCGAATCTGCTAAATGACGAACCTGAATCATTGCTCACCTTGAAACACCAGAGAAAGGGAATTTGAACAGTACAACTGCTCCTCAAAAATGGAAGAAAAACCAAATAAGCCCTTAATACATGCTCCAGGTCTGCCTTTAGACAGTGGTGGCACCATACCTTTTCTGTGACCTGTAAAAGTTCTTCAAAAACCTAAAAGAGTATTATGACTTATCACTACTAGTCTGGGATCTTTCACACATACTGATCATGATTTTTTCCTTGAAAAAAAAATACTTATATTGTTAAAATTAGGAAGTACATACGTGTATGAACGTTGAGAATTGCCACGAGTTAAAAGTTCATAAAATTGTACTTGTCTTCTCAACACACTAAACATCAATGTAAACAGAACGAGAAGCCGTAGTTTTTCTTCTATTACTTTGAAACAGACAAAAATGAAAAGCGAAGTTTTCTCAAATGTGGTACTGATGATACGTTAGAGTTCTACTATCCCTACTGCCACACAGACACTGACTTAAAAATGCACAGCTTTGGTAGCAGAGTTAAAGACTGCCTATTCAAGGAAGCAAATAGTAAGTTCAAGCAAGTCTTTCAGCTGTTAAAGGCAGAAACTGTTAACAGATGGGTGATAACATTTAATTTAGCAAATAACTTATTAAATAAATAATGCTGATACTTTCTTTGTAGAATTACATAATTATCTTTGAGCCAATTATTGCTACCTACATCTGTTAGCCAATTACATCTAATAATTAACACAAAGAAAGTTGAACGGACCAAAAAAAATGGGCTGAAGGATAAAAGATGCTTTGCAATTTAATACTTCAAAATAAAATTCAGAAAACATACAGACTCATTGTGCACTCATACGATTCTCCCATAACTTTTATTACAGTTCCTATAATTCTAAAGAATATTTAATCTGACAATAGATTCATCTCAAGCCTCACAAAGTAGAATTCACTGCTCATAGTTACTAATCCCTTCAAGATCAGGAAAGAAACAGATACTTCTCTAAAACTAACATTACTATTGTTTAAATTAAACATTTGTTCCTTCAGGGGGAAAAAAACAGGGTAAAAACAATATCTCAGTAGCATATACTGAACTTTCATATAGGAACCCAATCCTGAAGTAAAGAAATTATTACACTGCACCACAACTAAGATTTATGTCTTTCCAACATCCAGAAATTTATTTTGCCAGGCAAAACCAAAATAATAGAAAAGTGAAAATAACTACTTACCTTTAGCAGAAAATTAAGTGAAAATTATCAATGGTCTTTAAAATTAACTATTGATACACTTATGACTATTTATCACTGAAATACTAGAAATTAAGAAGTAGCAGCAAAGTATCTTGACTGGAAACATGACAACATCTGTAATCAATTCCAATATGTAAAACTTCCTATTGTCAACTACATCTCACTGAGACGTCTCTGCTCAGAAAGCAGCATATAATCTCTAGATCTCTAGAAGCACATAAAAGGATTGCAAACAGATCCTAAGAGACAAGATACAGGACTAGGTGTGCTCTTGGCTATTAGCTTTCCTGAGCTGATCTTGCCCTCAGGATAGCCAAGCTCCTCTTCCAATACAGAGTACCAACCCCAAAGCATTGGAAAAGTAGAAAGCAGAAACTCCACAGAACAAAAATTTATGGTTTAGGAATATTATGAGCAATGCTACCATGGCAGTCCAGACACTTTGACAGACCTAGGAGGCAGGTGATGGCCACTGCAGATGGAAACAGACTAAGAACACAGTACTCTGGCTACAGCATACAGCAAGAGTTCTCCCACTGCACAAACTCTTTTACATTACTACTTTATATTTCTTGCTGTTTTCTGATCCAGTTAAAGTCATTGTAAGTAATTAAAAAGGTGGGATTAGCTGACTGCATTTCAGGAGATATTACACAGATCCTATTTGTAAATAAAATGGCTTCTTAGGACTCACTGAACTAGAGGAACCTGGCAGACGCTCATGTATTAGCATGCCCTTAGAGAGGCAGCCACCCTTGGTCCTGCCTGTGGCAGCCAGCACAGCCACCAGTGGGCTGCTGGGCAGCTCTTATGGATTGCAGCTTTTTCCCTCTCCAAGAGCATGCATTGAAGACGAAAGAAGGCTCTAGGACAAGGAATTACAAGAGTACAAGTATAAAATTTCAGATTTAACAGAGTTTCCATTAGTTTTACACAAATGAACTAAGACTGAAAACTGCAGCCTCTGCAAGGCATTGGCTCTTTTTTTTTTCCTTTCATTCCATGCTTTCATGTTGCTATAAATGAGAAATTAAAATTAAATGTATTGGTTTTTATTTCAGTAACTGTTTGAAAGCAGCAATTGCTTCCTATTAAAAGAAAAATATTTGAATTATATCATATTATGTCATTAAATAACTTAGAGGGAAAAACTAAGGAAGACCTATCCAATTCCAAATTTCACAACTCTTCCAATATATGTCCATCATATTTGAAAAATCAGTCAGGTGAGGTTCCCGACAACTGGAAAAAGGGAAATA
The DNA here is from genome assembly GCF_028554395.1 of Pezoporus wallicus. Classification (NCBI taxonomy): domain Eukaryota; kingdom Metazoa; phylum Chordata; class Aves; order Psittaciformes; family Psittacidae; genus Pezoporus; species Pezoporus wallicus. Next base: position 2,023,312 of record NW_026640165.1, read on the forward strand.
TAACCCCCATTTTCAAGAACGGGAAAGTTCTTGAAAAGGTTAAATGGCATACAGCCCTAGAGCACAGGGGGGCTCAAGACTCTTAGCTGATATTTAAGGATCACCTGCTACAAGCTCAGGAGTGTTGCATCCCAACCAGAAGGAAGTGCAGCAGGGGGCCAGTCAGATGAAGCTCCCAATGACTGGAAAAAGGGAAATATAACCCCCATTTTCAAGAAGGGGAAAATGGATGACCCGGGGAACTACAGACCAGTCAGTCTCACCTCTGTGCCTGGCAAAATCTTGGAGCACATTCTCCTGGAAGGCATGCTAAGGCACATGAAAAACAACAAGGCGCTTGATGACAGCCAGCATGGCTTCACTAAGGGGAAATCCTGCCTGACCAATTTGGTGGCCTTCTATGATGGGGCTACAGAACTGATGGACAGGGGTAGAGCAGTTGATGTCATCTACCTGGACTTGTGCAAAGTGTTCAACACTGTCCCACACGACATCCTTGTCTCTAAATTGGAGAGACATCAATTTGATGGATGGACCACTCGGTGGATAAAGAACTCGCTGGATGGCTGCACGCAAAGAGTTGTGGTCAATGGCTCAATGTCCGGCTGGAGACCAGTAACCAGTGGTGTCCCTCAGGGATCGGTGTTGGGACCGGTCTTGTTTAACATCTTTGTCGCTGACATGGACAGTGGGATTGAGTGAGCTCTCAGCAAGTTTGCCGATGACACCAAGCTGTGTGGCTTGGTTGATAATGCTGGAGGGAAGGAATGCCATCCAGAGGGACCTTGACACGCTTGTGAGGTGGGCTGATGCCAACCTCATGAAGTTTAACCATGCCAAGTGCAAGGTCCTACACCTGGGTCGGAGCAATCCCAGGCACAGCCACAGGTTGGGCAGAGAAGAGATTCAGAGAAGCCCTGCAGAGAAGGACTTGGGGGTGCTGGTTGATGAGAAAATGAACATGAGCCGGCTTCAGTGTGCGCTCACAGCCCAGAAAGCCAACCGTATCCTGGGCTGCATCAAAAGGAGCGTGACCAGCAGGTCAAAGGAGGTGATCCTGCCCCTCTACTCTACTCTACTCTCGTGAGACCTCACCTGGAGTATTGCGTGCAGTTCTGGTGTCCTCAACATAAAATGGACATGGAACTGTTGCAACAAGTCCAGAGGAGGGCCACGAGGATGATCAGGGGACTGGAGCACCTCCCATATGAAGACAGGCTGAGAAAGTTGGGGTTGTTCAGCCTGGAGAAGAGAAGGCTGCGGGGAGACCTCATAGCAGCCTTCCAGTATCTGGAGGGGGCCTATAAGGATGCTGGGGATGGACTATTCATTAAGGATTGTAGTGATAGGATGGGGCGTAATGGGTTCAAACTTAAACAGGGGAAGTTTAGATTGGATATGAGGAAGAAGTTCTTCACTGTAAGGGTGGTGAGGCACTGGAATGGGTTGCCCAGGGAAGTTGTGAATGCTCCATCCCTGGCAGTGTTCAAGGCCAGGTTGGACAGAGCCTTGGGTGGCATGGTTTAGTGTGAGGTGTCCCTGCCCATGGCAGGGGGGTTGGAACTAGATGATCTTAAGGTCCTTTCCAACCCTAACTATTCTATGATTCTATGTCTTGCTATAGTTTTAGATTTGTCATGAACCGGATGAAAACAGGGTTTCAAAATGTGAAACCTCCCCAGAAAGCAACAATTCCAAGTTCCATCTAAATCTTTTGAAGACTCATTTTCATCCACAAAGTGAATTATGCTTGGTCTGACTTGCACTGAATCACGCAAGCAGAGTCAGGGATCAAGGCAAATTGCTGGAGTAAGGGAAAGCAGACAGGTCTTCAAAGGCATTGTAGGTAAGACAGAGCACTCCTTAGGAGCATCAGGATTCAATAATAAAATTTTGGATTTGATAGCAGGAAATAGGAAAATAATTTCATTGCCTCATTTACAGAATGCCAGTTTTCCATCTTCTCATGTATAACCACAACAAAGTGCGGCTTGTGAGAAGAGAAATAACTACTCCAAGTTCATACGCCACTAAAAGTTAATGCGGCAGAAAAATTTTGTAGGAAGCCTGTTGTAGGGGTAAAATAAGCTAAAAACAATTCCAATTTTAGAAATACAATGATATGAAAAAAAGTGAAATTGAGTATCAAAGGCCTCACCGCAACCAAGAGGGATGTCTGTCTGGACTCAAAGGGGAATCATGTTAAGTTAGTAAAATGCACAAATCACCAGAAGTGCCTTTCTGAGGGAAAACAACAACAGAAAAGGAAACAAACAATCCCTGGTCTGATAAAGTAGAAGATTTCAGAATACCTATACCCATGTTTCACATATTTGAGGACCTGTATTTTGGGATTCTAAGGACTGTCGGTATGCATGTTCTTCATTCTACCTGTATTCTCCGAATAACCACTCACGCTTCTGTGAGTCTTAGCCTCTTTACCCTCTGCCCCAAGTAAAGCTGGATAATCTGGTGAACAGTCAATAAAGAGGAAGCAGAGGATGGAGAGATGGACCTAATCCCTGTTCTTTTCCTGGAAAACAACACCCTGGAATGCAAACAGTGCCAACATGTCAGCCCTCAAGAAACCATGGCATGGTTCTAATTCTTCCAAAGCTACATTAGTACATATATTTTACTTAGTTTCTCTATTTCTGAACTTCTAGAGAACCATTCCCATGGTTTTCAGAAGTCCTGAGAACTAAATGGGATCTTTAAAGTTCAGATTCTAAAAATCTGGAAATGTATTTATTTTAAGTAACAGGAGATTTTCAGTCCCACTTTGCCACATGCTAGCCATGCAGGGATACAGGCAGAGTATTGCCTTTCCCTTTCCCAGAGAACATGGAGTGGCTAGGCCAGATCTTCAAAGGAATTCTTTTGGGGAAAAAAAAAAGGGCACAATGTGAGAAGTCTGGACCTGATAACAAGGGAAGCTATAGGATTCCCACTGGCAACTGATACAGTTTTTGGAGAAAGCTAAGAAGCTGGTTTTCAGCTACACTTCTCTCACTTCTCCTCCTGAAAGTGATCACTTTGCTGGCTCCCCTCCAGTGAGGGCTTCAGAGGAACCAGACGACTCACTGGCAAGAACCGCATGGACAGTCTGCCGGCACAGGTAAGAGAGAAAGCATCTTCAACAGGAAAAAAACCTGCAGACCAGAGATTCCTCTTGTGTTATGAAAGGGAAAACATACTGGGACACTGAAAGAACTTGAGAATTACTGGACACTGGAGGTGTAGTAAATTACAAGATTCTCCCATCCCTTTTCACACAGTGTGGATGGGAAAAAATACCCCAAAAATCTACATCCATGTTTTAGCAGGATTCCAGCAAACCACAAATCCAAAAACTTCCAACCCCCCCCCCCCCCCCCCCCGCCTTATTAAGCGGATTTTGCTTTGCAAGTGTGTTTAGAAATTGATAACTACCTGACTCATCTCCACCACAGAAGAGTTATTTCATGGTATATTATTTGTCACCTGCTATCTTCAGGGTCCTCTGAACCTGTTTTGAGACTACAGAGGACAACACAAATCTGCCACAGCTTTTTGGCACCTCCTGCCAAATACTTGCTCATATTCTGCAAAATTATGCAGACTATTAACCTTACATAAATTTTAAGAAGCTGGGTCTTCCCAAAAGCACATGCAGAGCGCAGACCTTCACAGTTCATAATAGCAGTGACCAAGACCAAAACAGATAGGGAAGGACCATTAAAACCTCCACCTGAATTCAGGCACAGCACTGCTGTACAACTGCTGTAAAAGGAAATGAAATGAAATAAAGTCCATGAAAAACAAAGGGTGCTGCAACACCTTAATAACTCTGTAAAACCTCCCTTGGAAGGGCAGCCACACACCTCATGTCTCTTTGCTTTATCATATCTGAGCACTTACAGCTAAGTGGAAGCACAGCTCATTTTGCATTCAGAAATAAATTTACCAGATAATCCAAAATATTTTCAGCATGAAACAGCATACCAACCTGACAAACATCTTCTTTATCTTCAGCACAATGTTCCTAAAAGATTCAAAACTAGTTATCATAAGATTCATACTGAATCAAATATTAATGTAAATATTTCTAAGAACTCTTAGCTTCTAGTTTCAATTTAATTATTTTATAGACTTGCTTAATATGTCTTTGCTTAATATGCTTAAAATGTTTTGACTAGTTCAGTCAATGTTGAACAAAGAAAAAAAGAGTGTAAATGACTTAAGCAAACTTCTTCATCTGGAAACAGTTTTCCAACACACACTCTTAGGTTTTCTGCCCATCTGTTAAACCAGCCCCATCAAATTGTTTTGAGGATGAAAAAGGGGGTTAGAAAAAAAGACTCACAGTATTCTTTATGACTCATCCAATATTTTTCACTAGCTTTGCTTACTAAGTGTAATACAGTTGATTCCATGTTCTATTCTTTAATGAGAGTTATATTAAATCCAGCTCTATATTACAAACTTTTCCTACTGCAGCATCGTGGCAATGAAGTGAAAGGTCCACGGTATTTCTGTACCAGTGTACAAAAGGGCTTTTGCCACTGTGATTTATCCCATTTTATTCAGGAGCTAACAGAGATTACACTGGCAAAAATGCATTTGCACCACTACACATCTGCGGAAAGAATTATCTAGTAGAGCCATACCAGCAAAATTTTTCTAGTGCGTATCAGTCCTAAGCTACTCCTCAGCACTTAAAGAGCACATCAGAGTACGCACTGAGGGGGCTCTGTAAGAGGCACCTATTTTGATTTCCAGCTAGCCCCTCGAGCACACATAGCCAGGCAGACAGCAAGCTGAGAATTAAGAACAATGCTGTCACACAGCAGTGCATGGGCTGCTGCTCAGCAAATGTCTATTCTAAGCAAACTGATCTTCAGTACTGTTCACACTGCGATCAAATTGTTCTGATGCGAATTAACATTTCGCCAGTTTTCAGAGTATAATAAAATAACAGAAACAAACTACTGGACAATACCTGTCATTTTGAAATAGAGTCTGTGTAAATTTTTTAAGTAGGTCAGACCATTTGACCTGAGACACTTGGCTAGAGACAGTTATTGTAGATGAGCTATTTTTATCTTAATGGCAGCTAACAGTACAGATATCCAGTAAATGAGCCCAGTATGTTAAAAACAATGTCACAGCAAGAGAAAATAATTCAAACCCAATTCAAACTACTCCATTTAATGATTGTACAGGCCTCATAAAAGAAAGTACATTAAATAAGCAGAAAAAAATCGATATGACCAAGAGGCACCTGCATATTGATCAAGGAACAAAACTAAAAAGAACTATGGCTGATGCTTCACCCAAATTAGCTACTTCTGCTCACACAGCAGGGCTCATCTCCATGATTCCCTTACACCCCAACCCAGCAACGCTGCTCTCACTCTTCTCCAATGCCGTAAGTTGTTCAAACAGCATTAATACTTATATTAGATGTACTAGTACTGTTGTATGAAGACATAATTATAAATTCAAAAAGTAACAATAGATGCTTGGTGGATGGATGAAGAATGGAATTGTAAGTCAGCTTCTGACAGACGGGATATTTTGTGCTGTGAAAAAAAAAGCTAATGAAGAATTATGTAAGAGTTTCAAAAATATGTGACAAGGAAAATTACAATAAAAATTAGAGGTGTTCGGAGTTGGGGGGGGAAATTATATCAAAATTTCTTCAATGTACTATGTATACAAAAGACTTTCAGCTCAAAGATGAAAATAGTTGGAAGGCTTAAAGACTCTGCAGATCTTGGGATAGAATAAACTCTATAAAAGAAGACAGTGAAGATGAAACCATTATTTTTCAAGAAAAAGCTGCTCTGCCATTGACTCTATCACTCCAGTTGCTCAAGGTTTGGGTTTTTTTCTTTTTATCTTTAACTTGATTTTTTTTTTCCTGAAAATGTACTAAAAGGCCTACAGAATTCAATAGCGTTAATACACTTACGCTTTATCATACCTGTAATCTTATTTAAAAAAAAAAAGTTTATTACCTTTTATTAAACTTTCCATTTGTAGTTGCAGAAATGAGGTGACAAAGGGTGACAAAAGGATCTTGCAAGCTCTGTTAGCAAAACAGCTATGTTCAATGATTGTCTCAGAGTCTGTGCCAAATTCATGACTTAATTTTCACATCCACTTTCAGAAATAAGTATTTAGAACCATAACACACACCACATCGTAACTGCAGTCCACAGCAGCAGATCTCCCCATACCTATGTGCAATGTCAAAAGAATGCTACCACAATAAAGATAGAGCAAAAATTAACTGGCAAACATTATTTTCAGAAGCACTCATTAGAATTATGGTGGTCTCTTTTAATTGTTCATGTCCCCTATCATTAGTCAAAAATTATTCTGTCAAAAGCAAATGTTAAATTGACCCAGGTTTTTAATCAGTCCATTTACCCTTTCTGAGTCGTGCCATAAGGTCAGCTTTTCCCCACTCCTCTGGAGTTTGCCGAGTGTTCAGAGACCTCCAGGGGAGATGGAGAATAGTGATGATTCACACACTTACTTGTATATAATCTGACTGTACTGTAGATTTTAAGAAAGAGAAGATACTGATTTCTGATACCAGACCCAAATCTCTTGGGATTCAGTTCAAAATCAGTTTATGCTACCAATCTAAACCCCAGCCACTCCGGATCCCTTCCCCTCACATCTCCCAGCCACATTGTCTCCTCCCCTTCTCTGCACCTACACAAGCCTTCTGCCGAAAATGACCCCTTTAGCTTTCAGCAAGGTCAGCCCCCTGCACCTCACTCTTCCAGACATACATGCATCAGCACCTATATAGGAACAAGTACCTGTGTGTGGCAGAGATGCGAGAATCACAGCAGAACAATTTATATCAATTAACCAGGCGTGGAAGTTAATCTTTAATCCACTGTGTGCATGAACCTCCACATTAAAGCAACAAAATACAAAACTCTCTTAAAGTTTTGGTCCATACTGGCATCAAGTTTCCACCATCTTATTCAGCAATTACTGTATCTATTTTGGTTTCCGTTTACTCAGTAACTAATTAACACATGCATGCAACATATAAATAAGCTACTGCACAAATTAGCTGTGGCAAAACCACTCAAAATTTTCAAAGCTGAAGTGCAAATTCTTTAGAGAACAGAGTTGAGCAAAGTAACAAACTTAGAAACACAAAGTGGCACTGAACCTGATACTGAAACAAATACCTTCAGTAAGGCTAACCTCTGTGTGGAAAAATTAAAGGACCTTTTAAATAGCAATTAGAGAAATCCAGATTATTACTATCTGAATTAACTGATAACACTTGAAAAGGTTATCAGCCTTTTTCAAGTGTTCAATCACTGCCCTTCACACAAAAGTTGCTTAAGTGGATTCATATTAATTTACATATCTAATTCAGCTATTTGCTTGTCTTTTGGAGGAATGGAGATTTATTATTTGGCAAAGGAGAGTGATAAGGTTATACTGTCTTACAAGCCAGTGAAGAGCAGAAGGCACTGACCCTTGGAGTGCTCTGGATCTGCAGAGAGACCATGCTGTCTCTGCACCACATGGTGCCCAGTCCTATATTGCACTGTAGCTTTACTCACCCCTGTAAGTGTACAGGTTATTAAATGATCCAGATGCGCAGATCTCATCAGAATTAAGCCTCCTACATAGGTTTAACTGCTCCCAATAAACTATTGAATACGTGTATATTGATTCAGAGTATTGATTCAGTACATTTTAGCAGGCTACTTGAAGGGTAAAAACAAAACCCAGCACCACCCCTTTCCCCAGGGAGCTGCTTTTTTTTTTATTACACATTTATAGCTTTATCTCAAATCCAGGTTTCTCCCAAGCAGATAAAATGTTTGGTAAACATTACAGATAAGTATTATGGTGAAATAATCTTCTATAAAAATACATTATTCAACCGAAGGGGATTCCCCTCCCCACTCTAACAACACACAACTAACACAGGTGACTTTTTTTCTTTACTCCAGTATTTCATTATGGGGGTGGAAGAGGGGAGAGAGAATTCTGTGGAGAACAAATCAAGAGTTACACTTGTGGCCATGAGGGTGAGTGGGAAGGCAAGAGACCATAACAAACGGCAGGATGTACAGCAGAAAGCATCAGGTAAACAGCAAGCCTCATCACCAAGCAACTGAATATAAAACTTCAAAAATTTTAGCACACACCCATTATAAAATAATTTTAATGAACTTGCAAAGACAGTATTTCAGACTAATTTAACCAAGGAAAACCAAATGAAATCTCTCTGAAATAAAATAGGCTATACAGATGGAAGTCTAGTACTGTGGGTTTTACCTCTGGGAGTTGCAGCCTGCACAAGATTCTATTCTTTCATTACAAATCTGTTGTGTGGGGGGCGGAGGAGGAGTAGCTGTGTTACAGGGATAAAAAGAATAGCACAATTGTTGTAAGAACATCTAGTTTTCTCTGTGTATTTCTATCCACCACAATCCATCTTCAATTTCACATCTATTTTTCCTCATTACCTTTCTCTATACTGTGACAATAAAGAACATTTTAATGTTGGGGGAGAAGCACTGCATAAAGAATAGCCCCTGAACAGGACATCGCTAATTCATTAGCGATGATCATTAAACAGTCTTCTTTTTAAAAGAACACAGAAAAACAAAGCAAGCTGATCAAGCTCCATCAGGAGAGAGAGGAGGACTGGCAGGAATAGCAGCTGTGCTCTAGCTCAGATAGGATTCGTGTTGGCAGAACTGTGAAATAAAGCCTGCGACATATTGTGCCTTTATCAATCCTGCTTTCCCAATAAAAGACATCCAAGGAGTTTAATGCTTACATTCATAGGCTATTTTACTTTGGAGGGTTTGTATACAACTAAATTTATAAACGTCCAAGATGCATTTATTTAGGCATGCTGCTCCTTCAAACAGTGCCACCTAACACATACACTAATATAGCCTCATTCATCTGAGTATCTTGAAGTGCTCCATAAACACCAACTGAACAGATGCCATGGATCTGAAAAACACTGCTGCCTGAAAATTTTCTGCTGACTTTGTTACAATAATATGCTTTATTATAAAGTAACAAAGGTTAGTGCAAGGGGAAAAGTCTAATTTAAACTATAACAGCATTTTGCATGTGTCAATTTTAATACTATGTTTTTCACAGTCCTCCACTGCCAAGAAAAAAAAACTAAAGGCTAAATAAAAAGACCCAACGGTTTCTTAAAAGGAAATTAAAAAACAAATAATAAAATTTATCAGACATATACCAAAATCTAAAATTCAGACAAATACAGACACAGATGTTAAAAAAAAAAAAAATCCTTTTCAAAGAAATAGGAAAGTGAACATTTAGAATTATATTGTCTAGAAATTTATGCATATTTTGTACATTGGTCACATTAAAATTTCCTTTTATTACATTGAGATTCTCATTTATGAGCACAGAACACAAAAAAGGGGAAGAAAAAACTAAAGAAAGGACAGAGAAATGTGTAGGAAGATCTCGGAGTACATAAATACAGTGTTGTTCTTTTTGTTCCCATTTAGAAAGCACAAAAGTAGATCATCTGTTATATATTGGAACACGGCAATATAAAACAACTTCTTCTCTTTTGACTACCTTGGGGGGGATCTTTTTGAGTATAAGATTACATAATACATGGTGCAACTACCTCAACCTGCTTTAAATAAGTAACACTTTGGAATTTGTCAATCTTATGAGCCAAAACTTTCACAGCTCAGACTTTCAAACCTGAAACTGGGGCTAGAAACAGAAGCTCAAGCCCTGAAACTTCAGGAATTCAATGACTTGTTATTTTTTTAGCAAGAATTCAGAGAAGAACTACCCTGGGAATGGGATCACTGCACTCCTTCCTTCCTTCTCAAGTGGGATCATTTATCCAGTGAAACTGAGCAGAATAACTATTTCCTTCTGCAGGTATGTATATCACTTTATTTTTCCATCTACCCTCTTTCTGCATCAACTTTAGAACCCTAATTTCTGTGCTGTCATAGCACAGTAGACTATTACTTTATAAATAAAGCTTCAGATCAGAAAGGAAGGAAAAAAAAAGGTGTCATTCACTGTGATTCAGGCAGGTGAAAAGGCTGCAGTGTAACGTTCCAAGGCAGAATTGCCTTTTCTTTGTGCTCTGCCCATATCTACACAAGCTGCCAATTTATTTAATTCATCCTTGAACGAAGGGAAAAAGGAATTGTCCAAATAGAAATCCAGTTATAATAAACATGAAGTAGAAACTGTAAGACATCTTTGCTTATTGAACTCATTTGAGACTAAAAATAAACTTCTTCAGACCTAAAAATGCTCTAATTAGTTCAAAATCCAGCCTGATATGTTCAGCCTGAGGACCAGATCACCCTATGCATAACTCAATGCGTAACTATTATAACTGGAATGGAAGTTTGTCATAATAGTGTGATAGAAACTTTCCCACCATTCATAGGTCTGATTTATTCACAGGTTTTACACTCACCAGTAAGAGAAGTAACTGTAATACTTGGTATTTTACTAGAAAGCTAACACTGCTTTATATTTTACCACAGGTAGATGTGTTTGCTTTGGTAATACAGATAGGAGTAGTATTCATTATATTCACAAAGGCAGAATTATAATTTTGTCTCTTATATTGCCATGCTCAACTACAAAGGCAATTTTTTTATAATAAGCATCAGGTTAAGGCAGACAGCAGTGAATTCATTCTAATAATTATGGGTACTAGTGCAACAATTCACAGTTTTTCAATGCATCAAAGATCATATCCAGACTACAAACAGAAAGGAGAGCATGACTTCAACCCCAGCTCTTCATTCATACTTATTTTAACATAAGTTCAAGTAATGAAAGCCTAAAAAGAACTAGAGACAAATAGAAATTTTTCAGGTCATTTAAAACCAATGCACAACTACATGGAATTGTTTACTCTCTTCAAGTATGAATAAAGTACCTCTTGGTAGGCAATGATGGACAGTCTACAATTCAAAAAAGTTAATAATAAATAATGAAAGGTAAATTTTTTGTGAGTCTCATGAACTGTTAATTTTTGAAAGCAATATAATTGCAAACATTCTTTAAGTTCTGGAAACTTCTTCCTGGCTGCCATTTTCACCCCAAAGGTGATGATGGGGTACCTTGGAGACTTGTGTATTTTATTTTTATCAAGGGAGAATTACTCACGACCTTCCATTAAAAATCCTGCCTTGAAATTACAGTATTTGAGTCTACCCAAACTCCGTTTTTCATGGTAATTTTTCCTCAGGTCTTTAAAGCTATCGATATTTACAGAGTCAATCATGCTCATCTTTTAAACAGTTTAGGAAAGGAAAGCACCACGTTCAGATGCAATTGCTACAGCACTTTCTTGTGATATTTAAAAAAGCATATTGATGTATGAAGCTTGAATGCGGAATCATTTTCCCTACTGCTTTTCATTCATCATGCAAAGCTGCAGTTTGTAAAATCGCTCAAAAATTACAGAGACCGTATTTTTTTAATAACTTCTAATAGACAGCACTTGCCTACAGTTCCCATCTTTAGATCTCACAGCATTTCTATAAAGGGAAGAAGTTGAACACCTTGTCCAAGTAACTTGTCCGAGTAACAAGTTTACATTTAAACCAAAGTTAAAACCCAAGTCCTGTGAACAGTGCTGTAACAGAAGCATCACTCTTTGCCTTGGGATTTTGTCCAGTGCTTACATTATCTCAGGTTCAGCATTCTTTCTTGGTACCTTTCTAGAAGTAGGATTCCACTTTGGAGAATGCATTATTGGATATTTTGACAAACTGTAGCAGGGAAGTGGGTTTCAGTTCCCTTCTCTGGTTCATTACATTAAGGTGAGTAACAGCACAAACTCATCAAGGAGTAAGAACTCAGAAAATGAAAAGATGAGGAGAGACTTTTCAGCAGGGCCTGTTCTGATAGGATGAGGGGTGATGGTTTTAAACCAAAAGAGGGAAGATTCAGGCTGGATGTAAGGAAGAAATTCTTTACAATGAGTGTGGTCAAATCCTAGCACAGGTTGCCCAGAGAGGTGGTGTCACCATCCCTGGAGACATTCCAGCCCAGGCTGGATGTGGTTCTGGGCAACCTTATCTAGTTGACAATGTCCCTGCTCATACAAGGGGGTTGGACTAGATGACCTTTGCAGGTCCCTTCCAATCCAAACCATTCTATGATTCTATGGTTCTATAAACTGAAGGGAATTCACCATTGTCATATAAAAAAATGGTAACTGTATTCCCACTCCAGTCTGCAAAAAGCTGTAGTCACACTTAAAAATCACAAGAGCGGATAGAAGTGTTAGACATCAATTTTTCAGTGTACAGTTGCCAGAAAGGCCACAGTATAAGACTAACTGATAAAATAACAACTATTTCTACAGAAATACTGTTTCTGGTGCCATAAAAAGTGTGGTTCACACCACTTCTAGAAAAATAAGTCAATTTTATAACCATTATATACTTCTTATATACATGTACGCATATGCCCATTCATATGAAATGTAACTATGGTATATGTATCATAGTTACAGGAGTTATAGAATAACTACTTTATGCACACTGTTCAGCTGAACAAGACAGACTCAGATGAGCACTGCTTGTCAGTGGCAGTGATAACGGCAGAGTTTGAATCCAGTTGAGCAACCACAGATTTCTTTAAGAGCAATCCAGCATGTCTTGTTCCAGCTGAGGCAGCACCCCGAATCTCCAAGTCTGGTAGAGGATCTGGAACAGTGCTGAGAAGCCCATGGGTGATAGACACAGCAGGGCATTTTGAGCACCCCTGTCTTTCTCAGCAAAATTGAACAGCAGAGTTGGATACCGCAATAAAAACTATTTGGATACTATTTTGTCCTCCCAGAAGAAGCATAACAGAATTTTCTCATTTAAAGTTCAAATATCATTCAAACACCAAAACAAATAGATGCCTAACTCAGTAGGAATTCAAAAGCTGAAAGGCAGACAAAGAAAAGAAAATAAATCTATTTTTCTGTCTGGAGAGTAAAACAGTAGCTGCCTGGCTGCTCTCTTGAGCCTCAAAGAATTAAGTTGGCCCAATCTGTGACCTGCTCACAGAGTCAGACTGATTTGGTATCTAGCAAAGACTTGGTAGATAATAGTAATCAATGGAGATTAGAAACTATACATTAATCTGTGAATGTGTAATACTTGTCAAAAGAGAAACCAGTATCTTGTATTATGTTGCAGGTGTCAGAATTACATAAAAATCAAAAATAAAAGCCCAAGCTATAAAATTCAGCTAAATTCACATTTATTTCTAACTGCTACTATTATTCCACTGTGTCAGTAACCAATAATGCTATCCCGGAGTAGAATATCGCTGCCAATTTTACAAGCAAGCAATAAAAATAGTTTTTGCCAGAATTAAAACTGCATTTCTTTCCATTTATTTATTCATCCAACAGATGCATTATCCAAAACTCTGCACAAGAACAGAATATTAAATTATATCAGCTGGATGTATTTCTGAAAAGAATCTAAAAAATTTAAAAGATTAGTGATTCGGCAAATTCATTTCTTTAGCATCTCTGACAAGCAGTTCTCAGCGATCTTAAAACATACTTTAAAAATGCAGACACTTTCAAATAAGCAGGGTAAGAAAAAAATCAGCTTTCCATCGTTAGCACAGATTTAAACAAAGATTTAAAATTACAGATTATCAGTTTTATGTGGACTCTCTACAGTCCACAGTTCTCTGCAGCTGCTGGTTCATGGTATTTTGTAGATCAATCCCGTTTCCATTCTCATTTCTTTGTGTTGTGGGTGCGCAAACCTACTCCAGGCAATTTTGTGCCCAGCTGATCACAGGATACTATCCAGCAAATTGCCATACATGGCAGTCAAAGCCAAAGGAGTTATATTGTGACACCAAAGTAAAGAAATATTTATATTGCTGAAGGTTAAAAAAAAAAAAAAAATCCAAAATGAAAACTTGAAGCAAGGTTTACAAGTCAAGCTCTTCGTTTCCTATTAAAGTGACCATGAAACTCAACATTCAACATTCTCTGTCCATTTACAGCCAAAGACCATTAAGAAAACAAGGAAAGCCTACATAAATAATTCTGAAGAGCAGCTCAGTCACCCTTGTAACAATTCACACAACTTCTCTGCCCTTGCATCCGACTCCTTTAGTTCTCATCAAAAATTTATCCTACCAACTCCATGCCTGCTTCCTCCTAAATAGGCGTATCTTTTCTTCTTCCTTCAGCCACATCACACGCACGCAGAAGATACAGGTTATATTGGGAAGTATAAGAGAAGGAGAAATGCACCAGAATACAAGGCACCTAATACATAAATGAAATTTCCAGTACGGCACAACCCAAATTACTGTACATAAAAAGACTACATCTACTTTGTTCTGTTTGCAATATTGATCTGGTTAACTGCTAGGTCCTAAATGATTATAGGTTTCGTTTATCTTTACCCTTAATTTAACTTCCTATCCGATGTTAGAAGCAACGGCTCCTAGATGTCATAATCCAGGTGAAATAAGTCTCCAAAGATGGTTCTGTATTTTTGCCCTGTGTTTAATAATCACATTTGCATGCTGCAAGGCCTGTTTCCTTAGAGATGGGGGGGGAGGGGGGGGTGTTTAATTTTGAAAATCTGGATGATGAAGTAGAGATCTCTATAGTGTTTCATCGATAGATTTTTTTAAATCTCATTAATTATTTGCAAGTTCTGGGGGTTTGTTTTGCTCCTCCCACCCCCTTCCAATGCAGTTGAGGGCTTAAAGCAATTTAGATAGAAGTAAGGTTAGTGTAAGAAATAATTTATATTCTGACTTTGCCAATACATTACTGAAGGGAGAAAAAACAATGTCCTGAAAGATTTAGATACATAACTATTTTTCCACTTAAACCTCAATTTGTTCATTATTACCCCAAAGCACTTCCTTGGTTTCTTTGTCAATTCTAGTTAGACGTAAAAAAATAAATCTGTGTTTAAAGACCTGCAAAGAGAATAAATGTGGAAAATTTATATAGTTTCTGCATTTTTTTTAAAAATCAACTGGTCTTGTGTTACAGAGACTGGACAGATCCATGAAACACAGACAGACTTTCTAGATCTGCCCTAGGCTTCTAGCATGTAGCCAAACTGTTTTATCTACAAAACAGAATGATGTGAAGGGAAACTTTAAAATAGATACAGGATGCTCACATATTGTGGTCATGGACATCACACAAGCAGCTAAAACCCTGAGTTAAAGTGTTAACTCACACTGTCTCTGACTGTACATAGAAATTTACCTGAGATTAAGAATACTGAATACAAACTAAAATTTCTGTAGTATCAACCTTTACTGCCCCAAAGTACACTGTAATAGCTGCTTTGCCTACAGCAGCTTTTATACTCTCAGAAACTGTATTAGGTACTTGCTATTATCACAGCCTGTAGTATTCATCAAGGTATGAATTTAACTGACAATCCAAAGAGCCACAGAGTCCTTATATACAGATCATGCAGAGGTACTCAAACACCACTGGAAAAGTCATATTGAAGCATACTACCCTAGACCAAAGTATGTATTGATTATTATGATAATGCCAGCTTAAAGATTGTGGAGTGGGGGTGTTAAGCGGGTATTATCAAGAACCCAATAGACAGGTTGACCCTGGGGTGAACAGGAAGGGCTGGCTGAGTTTTTCTTTCTCCTTCAAGTGCAAGACCCCAGGAAAGGTATTACAACATGAAACAACTTTAAAGAAAAACATTTCCAACCTAATCATCAGGCTTAAAACAATAACCACTTTCAAAGGGTAGGCTCTCCTTCCATTAAAACGAATTTGCTAGTAAGAGAAATAATGTTCTCGTCCCTATTCAGCTGTCTCTCAGGGGGAGTAATTTCTCACTGGGCACTCTATCTACTGTGGAAAGAATGAGGACTGGAAAAAAATCTCTGCTTGCATCAGAACTGCAACTTCTCTTGTAGAAAGCACAGTAACAGGCAGAGTCAGTATGCAATAACTCACAGTTTCCCTGTTGGTATGTTGTAGCAGTTGCTATATTCTCTTCCACATTTCCTCAAGGAGTTCCTAACCATAGGTACCAGTTTGCAGACCTGCTAGCCTACCTAGTAATACTGAAGCTTTTCACTCTTAAAGGTACCAGAAATAACGCAAGTACTATTTTCCTCTTTCCCACTCCAACTGCACTTTATAGTCCAATCACTGCAACTCATTCTACCAATACACTTTAATTTATTAAGTGGATCATCAGTGAAAACTGCTGAAGAATTTGACAACTTTTCTCTCCATAAACATGTATTTGCACATCATCCATCAGTGCAACAAAAATGTCTCCATCGACCACTTCCAATTTCTTAAGATTTTATTAGTAAAGTAAAACCTAGGCTTCTAGACTAATGACTGCAAAGCCACTTCCGGCCATCAACCATATATGAAGGGGAACAGTATTCCCTTTGTCAGACATCCCACTGACACTATTCAGTATATCTCAGTCTTCCTCCAAAAAGCAGCAAAAGAAAACATTTTTCAGACAAGCTCTGGTTTTCTCCAGTACTACAATAAGTGATTCCAAATACAACAACTACATAGAGAGGTTAAAAATACTTTAGAGGATGGAAAAAAATGAAACTATGGTTTAGGCACAAAAATCCTTGATATCTGAAATTTTCACAGATAAATTTAGTTCTTCAATGCTTGCAGATGCATGCATTTTAAACAGTTTAGGCATTAATTTTAGACTCTTGAGCTACAATATATATTCTTTATAAAAACAACCAAAAAATATCAAGGGTATCATATTTCTATTTCACTTATCCCCTTAAGAAAGTGTCAGATATTTTTCAACAGCCAATTAAATAAAATTAAACTATACTGAAGATACAAATTATGGAAACTACTGCACCCAAACAACAGAGGAAGAAAGAAAATAAACTGAAGATGATACCAACACAAATCTAAACTTAGATCAACATGCACATCAATCAAATGAACATTCCTTTTAGCAGAGTAAATGGCGAAGCCAACACACTACATTAGTTCAATTGCCTTCCTATTATGCATTTATCATTACAGCTTATCACTTTAAAAACTTCTCTCGCATGTCTTTTATGGCACTACATAAGCAGATTTTTCTATCAGTTTCCCTGAACAACCCCGTAAAAATAATATCTCTCAGGAACTAAAGTGGCAAAGAGGGGAAGACAGAATACTTTATCATTACAAAAAAAAAAAAATCAAACAAGAAAACACATAGTACTGCATATCATTTTTCAGATTTTGAGAACTTAATGTGAGGAATATCACCACTATCAGACTGATGTGAATGATTTCCTGTATTTGAACTGAAGACAGGGGCCTGACAGATGGTTTTAACCATTTGCAGCAGTCATTCACAATGGGGGGGGGGGGGGGGAGGGGGGAATCTAGTTAGTGTCAATAGCTTTTAGTTGTCTGAAGAAGACAAAGTATGCTCCTGTCACTGCAGTTACGTGGAAATATGCAGAGTCACTGTGTCTGGTCATTGAACTTTGATGTTAAAGGTAGTAAGCCTACTGGGACCTTTGCATATGCTTTTTTCAGCACTTCCAAACCGAATCAGCCAAGAGGCTGACTGAGTGAGACTGCAATGTGTAAACCTCACTCTGGTGGTGACCCTTACAGTCTGGGTGATGCTAAAATTAAAGGGACAGAGTTTATGTTATGATAACTCTTCATATTGTGTTCACTCTTTCCTCACAGGGAATTAAGATCATAAGTCTTCTGTGTCTTAATTTCAGCTACAGGAATGCTTGCTACTAGGCACGCTGTGTGAACACTTTGTCTTAATTAAGAACAAATCATGTTGCCTTCCTATTTTTAAAACTGACTAGAAACAGCCTACCAAAGATCTCTGTCAGATTAACAACTGTAGATAAAATATTCCCGTTTTCTTGTTTTGTATTAAATTAGAAATTCCACTTAAAGGACATTACAGCAGGAAGGTATGCAACAGAACTCCTTCATCAGGGGACTGTAACAGGGCAGCTAGTGCTGCTCCTAAAGCTGCCCATCCCACATACTTTGCCAGGCACAGCTTCCGCAGCATCAAAGGTATCTGATAGAGAATCCTGAACCAAATCCTGAAGTTAAAACCCTGCATGTTAAATTCAGCTACCTCTAACTCAATTCACTGTAATAAGCCAGGCAGAAAGCTTATTGAAACATTTATATTTGATGCCATTCTGCCATGCACTTAGCCCAGCACTGTCCTGAGCTAGTACTTGGAGATGCTGGGCAACGCAGCAACCCAGGCAATGGGGAATGACACTGAAAAGTTCTTCCAACACACAAAATATATTTTTTTGATGAAGCAAGGTAAGCAGTCACCTGGGACTTCAAACCAGGAGGCAGTATTTTAGCCACACAGTGACAGCACTCCAGATTCAGCACTCTTTAGCCTTTGTCTAAACTGCTTTCCAACTTACCGAATCACTCTTTCAGGTACATTTTCACAAGCTTAAACAATGTGAGCAGATAGCTTTTTCCTTTGTACATCTGAAGTAATACAAAAGATCCCATGTCAAAACTCCAAAAGCCTTTCTGTAATAACGAAAACCCTCACTAAAATTCTGTACCAATTGCCAACTTAGAACTAAGAATATTTTATAAAAGCAGAAATCTCTCGAAATATCAGAGTCCTCGAAGTACAGTTTTAATGAAGGAAAATACACATTGCAATTTTTAGAGAAAAATTAAAAGTTTACCATAAAGTTTGCAATGATTATTTAAATTTTTGTCAATAACTACTACAAGAGACAGCACCATTCATTGTGAATGTCTACACCAAAAGACAAACCACCTCCATGGACAAAAGCTGGAGTCAGACTGGTGTTATTCAAATTACTATTCAATTTACCAGCCATGCTTCCCTCCTGAGGATAATTATTTTATATGTGTATTTTTGGTTTAGAATTTTACTTTATAACTAAAATGCTTAAATAATTGCAATATAATGCACCAGGACCACGATTCAGCTACATCACTAAAACAAATTTTCTATTATGATATGAAAAGGGAGCTTTCTCTATATATAACTGATACTCAGCACTGGTTCTGTAATACTTCTTTGGCATCACCTCATTATACAAACCCAAAACAAGATACAGTTTTGGTATTAATTGCTAAAGGACATTCTGTAACTTACACATTTCCTCATGTATACAGAAACTTCCAGTACTGAAAAGTTCAATTGTTGAACTAACATGGAATACTATTGGACAAATAACCTATGCCTAACAATTACACAAAACCAAATTAGTCTTCTAAGACATTCTTATTTTGTAGCCTAAATAGGTAATTTTCCTGTACTCAAGCTGCTATGCTAACATTAAACCCTTATCTTGAAAATGAATATTCATTATATATAAAACTATATAATAATACATTTATTATAGTATATTATATATACAATTTACATACTTTTATTTCCATCTTAAAATACTTAGTTTTGTGTTGCTTCCAAAGGTGTACATCTTTGCAAATACAATGGGAAGCACAATTAAATGACATATAATTAAGCTTGAAAATCCATATTTTTATGGAGATAATTTTAAAATGGAGAAACTGAGATCAGTTTCCCCTGTGTTTTCTGTCAAGGGAATAACAAGATCCTTTCCAACCCTAACTATTCTATGATTCTATGAAGTTAAAAACGCAAAAAAAAACAAACCCCAACCTAAATAAGTCATTATAAAAACAACAAAACAAAGAAAGCTGTATGATAATCAACCAGGGAGAAAAGAAAATAAACATTAAGGATAGGACACTGAATGGAAAATTAATTTTGTGCATGTCAGTCTTCAGTACAGAAAAGGAATAACAGTTTTAAAACCATTCTCCACAGATTAAAGAAATGAGAATAAAGCACTTGTGTCAAAAGAAAGAAAAGACTGAATTATCATCAGTGTCAGAATGGTACTTGGGTACAAATTCTAGCAGGTTTTGTCATCTATTTAGCATATCATTCTTAAACAATAATAAAACCCCTCCCAACTAGAATTTGTGTACCGGTCAGGAGTCAGATTTACACCTTTTCAAAGTAAAAGCGTGCTGCAGCATGATCCAAGCCAGCAAGCCATAATTTTAGTATCGGGTAAAAGAGAACACCCTGACAAATTGAGCATAATGAGGTCACATCAGCACAACTCCCGAACTTGAACTGCTGTTATCCAGTTTATTTTCCTTGATATTATAAAAGTTACTGGATTTTAAACAGCATTCTAACGAAGTTCTTTGCAACAGACTATTGAGGAAATGAAGATGCAACAAGGTAAAAAAAAAAACATTTTAGATACGGATCACAAGCTGCTAGAACAGATACAAACAAACTACCCAAAAGAGCTTCGCTAGAATTTGGCATCAAACTGCCCAGTGTAGGTAACTGCAAGGTACAGAAGGATCTATCCAGCTGGAATTATGAAGGCACACCATGTAAATAATGCTGTAGGACAATTCCAGGACAAGATGTCCAAAATCACCCAATACTCATTTTTAAAAGTGATGCAAGCTCTAAAGAGATTATGTGTCACTGAAAAAATTTTATGAGTTAGGAGCCCAAGTCTCTTGCAAATATGAAAACAGATGACATTTTTAGACCCAGAAGCAGCAAAATTCTAAATAGCCACTAAATGAACAGCAAGACTCAAACTAGGAAACAAGATGTGCAGCCCAAAGAAAGAAACAGAAAGCACTGCTGAAGCATTCAGGAGAAAAAAAGAAAAAATCATAGGAGCTGAAGAATAATGCAGAGGACAAGGGAAGTAAGCAGACAGTTTCCCAACTGTGCCAATAAAGATCTTCATAAATGTGTCTATTCCATGACATCTGTACATTAAGAGAGTCTGTGATAGGTTTATGTAAAGTTAAACCCTAAAGCACATTAAAATAATGACAAAGCTCCAAATCAAAGACTCTGATCGAAAGCATCAGAATTGGTTTAATAATTATTGTTTTAATAATTCACTTGGCCCTGCCAGACCTTGTGAACCAAAGGAGTCTTTTTTAAAAAATCTCATTTTAAAAACTGCAGTGCAAGAACGTGCATTCAGGATGATCTTATCAACTCACCTGCAGAGCTTAGACCTCCAGACCTACAAAATGACCTATCACCCTTTTGGAATGCAGTTAACAGTCAGTGCTAGACCATTACTTCCTGTGTACAGAAAGTAAGATAGTAGTTAAAAGATGAAAGAAGACCAAGAACTATGCCATATTTTTGGACTGCCTGCTCTCAGCAAAACAGAAAAACATATTCTAACAGACATTTAGGACTCCTAAATTTAGTTTAGAAGTACTATGGGGTGTATGCTATGGCAATTGCAGTTATCTCTACCTCTGTGCACACAGCATCTCTTTACAACCACATGCCTCTACTCTCTTCTGTTCCACTCTGCTTCAAGCTCTGCACTTATTTTCTCCCCACACCAGACCCAGCAGACTCAACCCTTAATAGCTCTATTCTCTGTCACATTGAGTCTCCTTCTTCCCTTGCATTGCCATTCTCAGTCCTAAAACCCTTCATCATCAACCTCCGATTTTAAGACTCCTGCTGCTCCCTCGTATTTCTACCTTCTCATTACCCTTCCACCCCACTTTTCACTCCCCTAAACCCCAAAATACCAAATTCTTTCTCTTCCATTCTGTACTGATATAGAAACAGGTATAAGAACAGCACATTTTTCTGTTTGTGCTGGGTGTCTGCACATGGCTTTTTTTGCCCACTCTTCCCTATCTACCCTTTGAGGATGATGTCATCTGTTCACACCATCTTAACTAGCATCTGCACAGCAATGGCTTGTAAGCATGTCTATCCATCCACCTACTCCTGATTCCCTCCATATGGTACTGCTGCTTCTCCTGATTTTCTCTCCAGAAAACTTAAGCTTGATATATTCACAACTCAGCTCCTTATCATTCCTCTCAAACGCTTTCTGCAGATAGAACAACTGCCATTATCACCTCCTGTAATATAGGTAGTCTTTCATGACCCCTTTTCCTGTGTCTGAACCACATATCCACACTATATCCAAAATCCCATTCCAATCGTCCTCCGTGTACAAGTATTTTTCTTTCTGACAGTACAGCTCACCCAGTATCTCCATCCTTGTTCAGGCACACACTGAAGAATTAGAAAGGGAGACAGAGATTCATCTGTTTAAATTTAGACAGGCTTCCGTACTTATCCTAAGTCATACTGAAAGTGAAGGAAGTAAATCTCTTTAATATATTAGTATTTATGCTTTCATCTCAGGAATCCTCCAGCAATGCTGGTACCACTGGTATCAAGATCCCGGGAGACAGAAGATACAGGGACAGCTCAAAGAACTCAATCAGTTGCTACTCAGCATATCCCACTGGTACCTACTGATCTTTGTTCAAAGTTTCTGCAATCTCTATTTAGGTATTTTCTCAACGTAGAAGTACAGAACAGGAAGCACCCATTTTAAAAAATGAATAAAAGACGCTGTTTCCTAAAGATAAATAATGTACCAGGGGCCTATCTCAGAAAAAAAAGTAAAGAGAAGAAATGAAGACATCTGAGTTACAAGACTGCATTTTATAATTGCATTAGCAACTTAAAAAAAGAGGACCCCATCAAAATTTGACCAAAATTGCCATCTTAACACAGACGATTATGTAAGAACCAAGCTTTAACATTCAGCATCTTATAAAGCTTCAAAAAAATTAAAAATCTTAAAATAAAATAAAATTAAATAAAAAAAAAAAAAACAAATGAAGAAAACCAAAAAACCTAAAGAAAAAGCTTCACACCCCACACTTACTTGAGATTAAAAACTACCAGCAGAACATTTGGCACTCAGTTTCAAATTACCTGTTCAGCAAACCAATTCTTAAAAAAATATTATTTTGGGTTCTATACGGAATTTATTTTCAAAGTTTATGTTGGCATTAGTACTAATTAAAACAGATCTTGTGCTACACTTCTCTTATGTCTCATTAAATGGTTGTGAGCATTGTTTATACTGATAGAACAGATTCAGAAATAAATTAAAAACACAAAAGTGAAAATGAAGACACCCCCTGCCCCCTGCAAAGTGAAGGCCAAGAACATCAAACACAGCATCCTCACAAAAACCTGTGAAGTCTCCAGCAAAATTTTTGTGGAACAGACAAGATTTTTTTTAGAAGTTAACATTTCAACAAATCAACAACCTACACTATTACACATACATTGTAGATCATAGAAATAATTCATTTCCAATTCACAAACTAAACTGATTTTCAACCCATTATGAAAGTTTGAATAATCTCTGTGAATCCTAATGGAAATTTTCCTAACACACATGTGGGTGTCCTGAATATAATTTATTCAAGACAAGACCTAAATGTTCACTTGCATATAAACATATAAGGTGAAATTCAGCATGGCTCAAAGAGGCCAAAAAACACCAAAACATCACAAATGGAAAGTGGGCACATTCAAATATAGATTCTTGGAAGCTTTTTAAGGAATAAATGTTTAATCCCTTTTATTTCATGTCATGTGGTTTCCAGTGTACACGAAGAGTGAAAAGGTAAAAATAAAACTGGCATACCCTTAATATATTCCAGAATTCATAAATCATTTGTAAATTTAGTCCTTTTATAAAAGAATCCTTATATAAATTGGTGGGAGGGAGGGCATCAATCCCATATATGAAGCACATTTTAAGCCCAAGATCACTGACCAATCAAAATTAGTGAATGCACTGCATCTCTCTGCAGTGAGGAGAAGCGACAAGGTAGGCTGTCATTCTGCAAAAGCTGCCCATCGCAAGCTTTCCTCTCAGAAGCACTGCTTTTCTTTTTTAGAAAGCTTGAATCTCAGTGCTCTCTCTGGAGACAAGAAGCCTTCAGCATGTTAAATTACTTTCATTATGTATTTTCAGATGCTTATTGATTCTACCGAAGGAAGAGTGGGAGACTGCAGCAGCCTGTAAACCAGAACTAAAGCAGTTGTATACATTAGCAGTATGCTGAAACAAAGGCACAGTACAGGCACAAATTTTCATTAAGGTCATTTTTTGAAGATATGCTTATTACCCTCTTTCCCTTCTACTCTGCTAACAAGCGAACAAAATGAATCCCTCCAACCTGGAACTGCTTCACCTGCATCGAGAATTTATCAAATCTTTAGTGGAGGTAAGATCTGTTCCTTATTATGGTATGCAGAATAAGCAACATTTAACACCAAAAAAAAAAAAAAAAAAAAGAGGAAAAATTTGGAGAAAAAAGGGAAGAGATCAGATTCAACTTACATTAACTGCTATGTATTGTACTACTTCTTGTATTTGACACCAGGAAATTTTCAAATGCTATTCCCCCTCCCCATTAAAAACACAACAGTAGAAAAATGTTATTTTGTACGAAAGTCTTGTAGAATATTAAGAACCTGTTTTGTTCGCATAACATAAAGACAGTACAGTTTAAGCTAGTACAGTACTGGGGGGGGTAAAAAGCACATAATGCAATTGGGAATTTTTTTTTTCTCCCTCACCAGTATTTCCAAATACTGGCAGTTAAGTATGTTACAGATTTATTCAGTTACTCTTTGAAGGATCAGGTAGTCTGTTATTAGTGGATACTTACTGCTTTATGAAGGTTGGCTATTATGACTAAACTCCGATTGCTTAAGAAATCCTCCTTTTCTGTTTTGTTTTATTTTTAAGTTTATTTCTTTCATTTCCCTGTACATTCAAGCTGTTTATTAAGAACACAGATTTGCTAAACATTTATTTCAAGATAGGAAATTATAAGAGTGTGCAAATTAAATAAAAATGTATTTCCTATAAATCTCATTGACTATACTCAATTTCTCATTAGAAGACCAGAGAGCTGTATGTATAAACTACCTGCTTACAAGAGCTCTAAAAGTACATTTTCTAGCTCTAGTCACAGACACACTACATCCAACAGCTACTGCTTCTACTTAGGGCTTTTTGTAACCTGCACTATTTGGAAACCAGCTAACTTGTCCAAAAAACTAAATTCATTGAAGTTGACAGTAGAATGGCATGATTTTACTAGCAAATCGTGAACACACTAACTTGTTTTCTGTGTAATCTGTAAGATCCAGTTTTAGAGATCCTCTATTTATGAAATAAGTGATATTAGAGAATATATTCTGCATTGCTTTCTTTTGAAATTTTAAGTCCCAGTTTTAACCTTTTTTTTCCTCCCCTTCACAAGGGCATGCAGCAACTAATTCAGTTTTACAACTGACAATATGAAGAATGCAGTTGACCGGGTATCTTTCTAGCTGTATGACCTACAAGAAGCAGGATGCATCACTAAAATGTATTCTTAAGACATAAAGGAATTAGAAACAAAACATGGAACACACTTGTATTACCATTTATGTGCATGACACTTCAACAATATACATGGAAGACTAATACATCTGCTCAGATTTTATTAAGAGAAGAGTGCAATGATTGATTCTCAAAATGGTGAGCATTTCTTAAAGAGGGATTTATAATTTAAAACCAGAATTGTGGAAACTACTGATGCATGAAGAAACGATGAAACATGAATTCCCAAAAGGAGAATATACATACTTCACCAGCAAGCTGAATAAGGGTTTAACCAAGCTTTTTCTATACTACTCCCTAAATAACTTATTTGTCATAATGACTAACGGATATTTTTTTTCCTCAATTTTATGGTCTGTTATGTATTCTCCTTAAATGAAAATAAACCAAATTAGGTAACTCGTGGTTACTCTGAAAGCACATGAACTGGATTTTATCATGTATAGCAACTTCTCTGACTAAGCCATCACTCAAAAGTAATGCGCAGGAATATTACAGAAAGAAATATACAACAGAAAGAAATATACAACCATAAAGGATGTCTACATATACTCTGAAATCAGAAATTCCTTTTTCTTTTTAAACCTGGAAAATAAAAACAGACTGCTACAAAATGCAACAGGGGAAAGAAATTAACATCACCTAAACGAAGGTTTATTTGTTATTGCTGGCTTGAAACTCAGAACAGACACACAGAATATGCACTGGTCTGTAAAAGTATCTCAGGCAATTCAGAAGTCCCCATGTTTAAGCAGAATTTTTTGCTGCTGAAGTGCTGGAACAAAAAAAAGAAAAAAAAAAAAGCCTGCAAGGAATGAAATAAAAGCCCAGCTACTACTTGGTTTCCAGGTTACAGTGCATGTCAAATACCTGTCAGTGACACCATGTATCAATTTATGACAAGCTGCTGCAATGATCTGAAAGGCTCTTGAGGCACAGAGAACAGGTAGGTCAGCAGTTGCATGTCCCCCACCTCTGCTCAGCATTCACAAGGGAACAGGCACTGTCCAGAGGCAGAATTTCCATTGGCATAATGTTAGAGTTAAGATTGTCACTTGTTTTAGATCTGCTTTTGATTTCCTCCTGGCTTTTGCTAATAGGAAAGAACTTCATTTAACCAGTAATGCATTGAGAATGGTTTCTTGAAATCCATTCACAGCCAGGACAGCATACACAGAGGAAATCATAATCCTGAGGGTTAATATAAACCTATTGGAGGTTGCCTAGATTAGAAATTAAAGCTTTTGAAATATTTCTTGTTTCATTTCATACCTGAGACTAGTATGTTCTAATTTACATCTTTTGTATTTAAGGCACATCTGAATTAACTGTTGAAGTATACCAAGAATTTTCATCATACAATTTGCAATTAATAGTATTATACAAGTGAGGCTTTTCAGAACTACAGATAAAATCTATTTGCATATTATATCCCAAGTGTGCTTAATTCATACTTCCATTAAAAAAGGGCTTATTTTTATTCACCTTAGTGCTTATTCATTTTTAATGTATTCCAAATGAAACAAAGGTCCACATTTAAATTATTTTCATGCCAAGTACATTCCCTCTTAAATTTAAAGCTACCTAAAAAGAATAAAACAAAACCCACCCTCAAGTATCATAACAAGAAATTGAATAACCCCTCTTTATTTGTTCATTTCATTACAAAATCAAGAGCTGTCTGACAATATAAATAACCGAAACATCAGGTATTACATGCAGATGCTACAACCTATCGGCATGTGCAAAACAAAGCAGATGAGACACTAAATAAAGAATCTCCTACATGTAATAAATGCTACTGGTTTTGAAACTCACTTATTCCTAAAACAAACTATGTGTATAAATCTGTTGGATTTACTCACAGTTTGATTTAAAAAAAAAAAAAAAAACACAACAAACCAAAACAACAACAACAACAACAAAAAAAACCCGAAACAAAGCAAAACCCTGAAAGAGTTTTCTTTTTAAGTATTATTTTCTAAAATTATTCCCCTAAACCTGTTCTGGGATAAAATTAAATACTCTTCCATTCCATGGAGGCACTGATTTCTTGAAGAAATTGAATATTCAAATCAGAAAAAGGAAATGCAGGATTTTTATAATAAATTCCATTTCCCCAAAGCTACAAATATTTTACATTTGAAAGTATATACACTTACATAAAACTGTTGTAATGTTAAGTTTCATACATGTAGATGCATACAACATAAAAGCGAACAGAAATCTTTACGCTCCATAAAAATCTGCTGAATTACAGAACTTCAAGTTTCAGCTCACAACATTGTTGAAAACTCTTCATAAGAAAGAGGCTGCTAAATTGCCATAAATAATTTAAATGTTCTTTTTATGATACATAAACAACAGTGCTCCATGTTCCTAACACTTTCTTTTTCCACAAGAGCCTTTTAAAATGATCTTGAGTACCAATTTGTTAATACTTAACAACATTCTTCTAAAATGACCCTCATCGCCCTACAAAGGCCATGCACAAGTATAGTTTATTCAACAAATGGGCCCTTTGTAAAACCCACATCACTATAAATAAAGCCCTGTCTCCCTAAATGGAAGCTTTTCACTTTTTTTTTTTCTTTTCCCTAAACAAATCCTGCTTTCCTTTTTAAAAGGAAAGACCTTATTCTAGCTCCTCAGGCTTTTGAGTCTATGCCAACTAAAGCTCTGAACATACAGTAAATCAAGAGTTTGATAAGAACAAATGCTTTTCCCCCCTTCCTCCTTCCCCAGCATTTATCTGTAGTAAATGTTAAAAAAATCAAATTGTTCCATATTTTATTTCACCTTTCAGGAGAAAAAACAGCTGCAACAAAAGAATGTGCTTCTCCCCCATTCTGGAAGTCAACATGCAGTCTGAATCTAACATCACAGTTCGAGATGACATTGATGACATCGACACCAACATGTACCGACCACTATCATATCCATTAAGTTTTCAAGTTTCTCTCACTGGATTTTTGATGTTAGAAATTGTTTTGGGACTCGGCAGCAACCTCACTGTGCTGGTACTTTACTGTATGAAATCCAACTTAATCAATTCTGTCAGTAACATTATTACAATGAACCTTCATGTACTTGATGTAATAATTTGTGTGGGATGTATTCCTCTAACTATAGTTATACTTCTGCTTTCACTGGAGAGTAACACTGCTCTCATCTGCTGCTTCCACGAGGCTTGTGTCTCTTTCGCAAGCG
Organism: Pezoporus wallicus; assembly: GCF_028554395.1. Taxonomy (NCBI): domain Eukaryota; kingdom Metazoa; phylum Chordata; class Aves; order Psittaciformes; family Psittacidae; genus Pezoporus; species Pezoporus wallicus. Next base: position 2,051,872 of record NW_026640165.1, read on the forward strand.
TTTCAACTGCAATCAACGTCTTTGCTATCACTCTGGACCGATACGACATCTCTGTAAAACCTGCCAATCGAATTCTGACCATGGGAAGGGCTGTGATATTAATGACATCAATATGGATCATTTCACTTTTTTCCTTCCTGATTCCTTTCATTGAAGTAAACTTTTTCAGTCTTCAAAGTGCAAGTACTTGGGAAAATAAGACACTTCTGTGTGTGAGTACAAATGAGTACCACACTGAGTTAGGAATGTACTACCACCTTCTTGTTCAGATTCCGATCTTTTTCTTCACTGTTATAGTAATGCTAATTACATACACCAAAATACTCCAGGCTCTAAATATTCGGATTGGTACAAGATTTACCACGGGACAAAAAAAGAAAGCTAGAAAGAAAAAAACTATTTCTTTGACCACTCAGCATGAGACTACAGACGTGTCCCACAGCAGTGGAGGAAAAAACGTAGTCTTTGGTGTAAGGACTTCTGTGTCTGTCATAATTGCTCTACGCCGAGCTGTAAAACGGCACCGGGAGCGACGAGAACGGCAAAAGAGAGTCTTCAGAATGTCCCTCTTGATTATCTCAACATTCCTTCTCTGCTGGACACCCATCTCTGTTTTAAACACCACCATCTTATGTTTGGGCCCAAGTGACCTTTTGGTAAAATTGCGATTATGTTTTCTAGTAATGGCATATGGAACAACCATATTTCACCCTCTACTTTATGCATTCACCAGGCAAAAGTTTCAGAAAGTTCTGAAAAGTAAGATGAAAAAGCGAGTTGTTTCAATAGTGGAAGCAGATCCCATGCCAAATAACGCTGTAATACACAACTCATGGATAGAGCCTAAAAGGAACAAAAAGATCACCTTTGAAGACAAAGAAGTAAGGCAGAAATGTTTAGTACCTCAGGTTGTCACTGACTAGATTTCAGTATTCACCAAAATACATCAAGCGGAATATTTGAACAAATTGTAGAAAAATACTGCCAAATAAGAAAAACTTTTTTTAACTATTGGCGAGACTGTAAATTTTCAATATCTATGTTAAATAGAGTAGGTCTTGTATATCCAATTTCTTCATTATGTAAGATATATGTTGCATGGCCGTTTGTTAGCGTAATGTGTATATTTGTCAAAAATATTCAAGTTCTCTTTTTTAGAAAATAAATAGCCTTAAAGATGTGCAAACTTTTAAAAACATTTGTATGGCTCAGTTTCTCTATACATACAAAAGGATTTTTTAACAAAAATTCCACTAGGGAATACTTTTCTAAAGCACAATCTCAACATTTTGCACAATGTGGTATTTTTAAATTTAATTCATAAATAGTATTGATCAGAGATATTCTGAATGCTAATACGGCTACAAGTTGGACACATTTTTAACTTGCATTTAAATTTCTCCAGCATGCAATTACCATACACATGTAGGCAACGTCATTTATGTGATGTCCTTCAATTAGTCTTTCAGAATCAGTTACTTTCAATGGGGGAAATAAACTTCACGTGTCTTCTAAAAGTTGACAGTACTCTGAAAACAAGTGAAAAGTCTTGTGGATACAATCTCACATCCACAGTTTCTTCGTAGAAAATACACCACTTTGAATAATTACACAGAAGGTGTGGAGGAGGTAAGGGGAAAAGACAGGCCAAATGCTGGCAAAAAACACAGGCAAGAAAGTTATTGGTCTTGATGATAAAGACAACCAACCAACAAAGCCATTCCTGTGCAAAGGCTTGTTAGATTTTCACACTGAAGGGATTTAGCTAGAACTCTAGTGTGACGTGGATACCTTTCATACAGAGATTTTTCATTCGTACCATCTATCTACATAGACAGATCTGGCTGTCAAGTGCTGCAGCTAAAGTAGAAGATAATTTTCTTACCCTTGATAACTTTTGTATTATTTTGACTTTATTTCTCCTTCGATGATATTCCCTTCTAGCCATGCAACTGCTTTGTTGCAAACCAATCACCAACATTGCTAGCTACCCTATTTCTGTATTTCCTGGACGGTCATGGTATACCATCATACTACATCCTCTTTTTTCTATTTCATCTTATACCTACAATGAAGAATCAAGAAGCCTTAGAAAGTCATTATCATCAATAGTGCTGTAAGAAAGAATTAAGATACTCATCCAAACAAAAGTTTGTTGAGTGGTTTGCATTCTCGCATGCTTAAAAAATTCGTAATTTCAGTGAACAGGAGGGGGAAACAAAACAAAAAACTGAAAAATCAATTAGCATTATTTCACTTGTCTTGTTATATAAACTGCTCAGTGTGTCACCAGCTACCAGTATAATTAAAAGGCTAATTCTCAATAAGTATTGGCTTATTATTATAAGCAGAGAATATCCTTGAATATGAAAGCTAGTTTGACTAAACTATTACATAAAAAATAAGGATTTCTGAAGCACTTTTCTGAAGTTGCTTATAGAAAACAACAAAAGCGGATTTAAGAGAGCAAAAAGCTATTTTCCATTACATCATTAAATTATTAATCATATGTGCATTGCCAAAACTGTTTTTGTGGTTAAAAAAAGTAGTATTTGTAATGTACCTTTTACTTAGACTTCTGCCTTAGCTTACCATAACAGAAGACTCAAAAACATAATTTTACAGCTCCATGTTCCCTAAATGTCAGCCGCTTAAAATTATCTAAATTCTTCCTATAAGTTTAATTATCTAATTGAAAATAATTCAATATCTAAACTTACTGTGTAACATCTGTTAAAAAAAATCATTTCACTGGCTTTTTTCTAAAAGCTAGCCCAACAACACTGCATTCAACTGTACCCACTTACAGTGTTGATTTCATCCAGGCTATCACTAGGTTCCTACAAGAATTGCAATCCTTCATCTTATTTGAGAGATTACACGGGGGAAGTAAACTTGCTGGGTTTATGCAAGAAACTTTGGGTTTTTTTAATCCCATATGCTCCAAATTTGTCACTTCAGAAGCATTCTTTCAAGAGTAAGCTCTTTTGAAAAAAGATGTATCCCAAAAAAATAAGCAGGAAGTATTATTTTTTTCTGTTTTGTAACACTTCTTCCTTTCTCTGCCTAGCTATCCTCTGAACACTGAAGGAGAAAGTGGAATCTCTAGAGTTAATGGCATAATATTATTTCACTAATTACTTATCTTCCAATAAAAATACTATTCATTTATTTAAGAAGACAAAAACAAATTATAATGACCATAACAGATGAATAAACTTACATCCTGTGCTTATCTGAAATAAGCATTTAAGAAAAGCTTTCAGATGTGAATGGTTTCCTGACAATATGACTTCACTTTTTAAAATTTAATAAATCTTCAAGAACTACATATTTTTGCGTTAAAAGCTCATTCATTAGAAAGTCATATTCAATTAAACCATACTTGATAACAAAGGGAAAATGCAGGCTAGGAATTAGTCAAAAGAGATGAAGTCAGGTTTTAAAGGCTATGTTGACCACAGCAATTGATTGCCTTTAAGAATAAAGCAAGTTCATTATTACATTTACTATTCTTCATCTTTCATTAAACAAAAAAATGTACTTATACCACGTTGGAGTGCACTTCAAGGTCTGCCAAAGAAAATTCTGCACAGAGCAGGCATTGATACAAGAAAGAATATATGTAATTCTATGTACATGCAGGATTCATTATAAAACAGAATCATACATGAACTGTACCACAAAGATGACAGATTTAACACAGACAAGACAAAATAAAGAGTAACAAATGAAGGAACACTGAATAGCCTACAGATAGAGATGAGGATTTTTAGGAGGGATATGAAGGTGTGCCGTGGGTGCTTGTCAGACAGACTGAAAAAAAAACACAAAAAGAGGCAGCATCACTGGAGGAAAAAGGGCAAATACATGCCACAGTATTGTACAATAAGAAGCCCACTACATTCTTAAAAATGATCTCACCACCATGAGTCATTAGTTCAACTACATTTCACACCACTTTGCCTAAGGCAAGCAGAATTGCACAGGACTCTAAATTTACTAATTCTAGAAAACACCTCTCAGAAACATAAGCAGTCACCACCAGTTTGCACACATTCCCTGTCTCTAACATATTAGCTGTTAATCTGACTATGTTGTCTTTTAACTTCAAATGCATTTCCATTCAATTTTACATTGTAAAATGAGGCTAGCCCACACTAAAAATACAGAAAAGCTGAGTACAGTGCCAGTATCGATTAGAATATTCAAAATCACACCTTAACACAGTTTCACAAACCAGTGAAACAGAAATGTAAATACATCACAAAAATCCAGTTTCAAGCTGGTAACAATTTTTACAGACTACAAGGCACTGCTATATGGTCAGAAGTTCTGTTTACTTCATTAGCACCAGGGGAATCAGTGATTTCTAAATATATTAGATTAAAAATGTATGCATCCAGATACATACTAGATCAGTACACCTCTCTTCCTTCATTATTACATATATACACACATGCATATAATACGTAATTGGAACTAGATGATCTTAAGGTCCTTTCCAACCCTAACTATTCTATGATTCTATGATTCTGCAGCCATACACACCGAAAGTGGAGTTCAACATTAGAACCTATTTTTTTATTTATATGGATGGGTTTTTTGTAAGAGTATCTCTGAACTATACTGTAAGAGTAATCTCTGCACTATACCCCGCACTTCATTAATTAAAATGAAATAATACATTCAGCAAGCTATATAATTTACCTGGGCACAAAGATGATTTATTTCTGCTCTGATAGCTGCTACGTATATCATACCACAATGCACATAATAGCTCTTTTTCAACATCAATGTATGTGCTAGTCATCAGAATTCTTTGATAGCTGTGTATTTTAGACTCATGCTTGTTTCCTCTGAAGAAAGTGTTTTAGTTACTGATTGTCACTAAACTCTTTTAAAAGGAGAGAATACAGCATTCTTTAGCAAAGCTTCAAAGTAGTATAAAAATAAATAATACACTAACTTACCCTTCCCTCCCGCATTGTGCAAACAAAATACCTCTAATATATAGCTAAGGATAACGAGCTTACAACCTTCCAGCTTGTAAGAACCAAATTCCACTCCTACTTCAAACACTGCTGCAGTATCAGTGAATTTATGTCTTACACCAACAGTAGAGAAGAAGATGACTCTCATTACCTTCTTCTTTTTCTACTTCATAAAACACTTGTCCATTTCAAGAAGCAAAATTAAACACAGGGTTTGGGGTTTGTTTTGCTGGGGGGGGGGGTGATGTGTCTGGAGAGAAAAAAAAAAATGAAAAAAGAGATATAATAGCTGACTAACAGAAAAATCAAAACTGACTCATACCCAATAAGTACTAAAGAAGGATGTGAAGTAGGTAGAGAGTGTAGGTCAAGAGGAAAAGGGCACAAGGTTGAAGGAACTGATGTAAGGCAGCTAGAGTCACCAGGACCACAGAAAAGTGGAGGGCAACATGCAACCTGCCATAGTAAGAATGTTAGATTATAATAAGAACTTACATTTGAATCATCAAGTGTGATACGTGGTTTTGCCAAAATTGCCGGGAGGAGAGGGGAGAACAACATGATTAGCAGCTCCAGAAAAGGCTTTGGTTTAAGAAATTATACACAGAATAGCAGACAAACTGAGAGTAAGCATTATTCTACTACCTCTTTTCCTACAGATACACTATACATTTTGCCGAGTACAAAGCACATACAGAGCACGTGCATTCCAGAAACAGACATGAAAACAAAATGCTATTAGATGTCTGTTGCCAGTTATAAATTTCAAATAATGCTGTTGAATTTTCCCTCAAATCAGTATTGGTCAGATCACTTCAGTCTGTCTTGATGCTTTGAGTGTGTTTCACTACCAGAGTGTTTTTTCAGTTACTGCTTCTTTATCTCAATTTAATTATTTTTGTAGAGTAACAAATTGAAGGAGAAATACCATTAGACATCTTTATGTTCTCTGCTAAAATTACACTTCAGTGATTATTATAAATTGATTCATAATGGAAGAGAACTTCCTATTTACTTTATAGATTTCCGTATCAGCTGTTTTTCTATTTTACGAAGTAATTCTCACACAATGAAAAGAAATTCAGTTTAAAAAAAAAACACCACAAAGTACAGTGAAAGTTCTGTGATAGGCACAGAGACTGAAGTTATTAAAACAAATTTTATTCTTTATAGTTTGAATTATTTATATCCTTTGAATGTAACTATTTCTACATCCTCATTCTGATTCCTGGCACTGCACAGTCAGGCAAGCAGGCAGGCAGGCTGACGGCACAAAGCTGCTGGCAAACAGCACGCCCTTGTTTCCTTTCCAGGCTAGGTTTTTGGAAATACTCTTTTGGTTTCTGTTACCCTGCTATGATCTCTAACTTCCTACCCTATCTTGCAACAGTTTAACTTGATACCATATCTGATAAACAAATCAATGTCACTGCTGAAACAACATTGCTGTAAAATCTGTCACTCTGGCTATGTCAGACTGTTATTAGCAGAGCAATATTAGCACAGCTTTACTTTCAACTGTACTGGGATCTCTCACAATCTGTTGTGAGATGTTACTTCAAATTAAACTCAATTTTAATTCAATCAGTGGTGGGGAAAAAGGGGAAGCAGAATAACTGATAACAACCTACTGCTACTCTGTACCATGGTTTTCTTCCAGTTCTTATTTCAAGATATTTTTCATAAATCCTTGTCACAAATAAACAGAGAAGCAAGACAAAAGGACAGCTCCCCACATTAGCAGATCATTAAAAATATCAGTGATGCTTTGTGCACTAGGTTGTATTTAACAGTGTCCTGAAAACATGCATAAGGGAAATGAAAATGGGAAAGGAACATTATTTGTCATGTATGTATCATCACAAAACAAGAAGTGAATGTGAGCACTGCCATTGTAAAACACCTTAATGAGGAAGATCGACTCTTCTTGCTCACAGCTCTAACAGCTAGTAAAACCTACCAGTGAATGAGAAGAGAGCAAATGAAACAAAAGATGTGATAAAAATCTGCAGGCAGGTTTTAGGGAAGGTTTTAACAGAGTTATGTGGTTCAGCAACAAGAGCGGCTTCTCTACCTAAACCAAAAAGAACTTTCACGGAAAACTAATTTTTTGTGTTTTCCAAAAATACCACACAACTGCACATATACAGACCACGGGAAAGCTGAAATAAGATGATTTAGCAAACATACATGTTGCTATTGTAATCGGTAAGGTACTTCATAAGACCTTTTCTTTCCAGATACAACAGACTTTCTAGCAGCATATTTGCATGTAATAAAAACAAGAGTGTTACTTGAATTATAAATTCATCTTCTGAACAGTTACCAAAACATCAAATCAGAAGAAATTTGCAAACTGATTGAATCACTTAATTTTCTACATTTAAACAGGAACAAACATTGAAGTTTAATAATTTCGACCTATGAGGTTATATGCTCATAAATATGAAATGGAGCTATACAGCTCATCTGCAGTCACAGCAAACATGGATAAAGCACAAAAAAGTGCACATCAATACAAGTTAAAGTAACCTTTAAAAAGATTAATACCTTCAGAAACTTCTGACAAAACCTGCCTCAACTGTACAGCTTATAGAGAACATTCCAGAAGCAGTTTAAATAAAGTGGAATAAAAGGGGGAACTTTTGATTCAGTCACTGAGACTTCCTTATGCCACAATTTTGCTTCAAAGGTGGGGAGTCTTTGGAATTGTAGACAATCTGCTAAAGAAACAGCATGTAATAGGATGTTCCGTCTTTTAATGAAGCTAGGTCTTCGCATATTTCCCTGAAATGACAGAAGGAGAGATAGGAGACCATACTGTTCTTCAGTTGAAAAGGGTCTACCTTTAAGGTATAAAGCCATTAATCAGATTTAGTGCCCGTGAGCAATGGAAGGTTGGACCTGAATGGTAAACAAGTAAAAAGCCTGGACTACTTTACTTTTCTAACTATAACTGAGAAAAGGCTGTAAAATTCTCGTTAAACCAATATTTGAAAATTACGTCCATGAGTTGGGAGACAAAACGGAAGAAACTACTCCTGTGAAAACAGCCTGTTCTTAAAGCTGTTTCCTATGTGCAAGAATTACATCTTATTCTACAGTACACATTACTTTGTATCACACACAGCAACACCTTCACCGATTTTAAAGGCAATGCAGAAATGACAGTTACTACCATGCATGACCTGAGCACAGACTTCAGTCTTCTTTGCACAGCTATTTGGTTAGATTTTTTTAACCTGAACTAGCTCACTAGCTATAAATGAACAAGCTAAAAGTGATACATTTATGATTTGAGCAACCAGTATTTACTTGAGGAATTACAACAGAATTGTGTATACAATCTCATTTTTCAATTACTTTATATCTCTGAATGTGCCAGGCCTCATTTTCCACTCCTTAGCTCTTGTCATTTCTTTGTCTGCTAATCATGGAGCCCTTCTGCGACCCTTTATTTTCTCCCCATGAATGCACTTCTCCAGTCTTAATCTTCAAGGAAAAAAAGCACATTTAATCTCCTGCTGTGACATGTATAATTGCATTTATTCACAGGTAACCACAAAGCTATGTTTTTATCTGTAAAGCACAATTCCCTATGCCAACTGCAGAAGTACAGATTTGCCTGACATAGCTGCATGAATGCTAGAACAGAAACAACATTGATAAAGCAATCCCAGCATGGATGCAGTCCAATTCCAGTGCTTTGCAGAAATTTTGTTGTTTTGGTTTTTTTTTTTTTTTTAATTTAAAAAGCATATTATGTGTATGTGTTGAACATTCAAGATGCTCTGCCCATTTACAACTGCTTCTCCTGCAGTAGCCTGCCTTAATCTGAGGTGTACACCCACAGAAAACTACCACTACTTTACTTACTTCTGTTCCTCTCTTCCAGCTCCCCTAGAAACAAAACTATCTAGGAAGAATGCAGAGCAACTGTGAGGTGGCGAGAGGATGGCTTATTTACATACTTACTTAAGAGAACAATAACATAAGGGAGATTTAAGTCATCTAAATTGTAGATTATGCACCTAAAATATATCTATAATGCATCTAAACAATTTCTTGCATCAACTAAGTAATCAAAACACACAAATTTGTTTGAAAACACTTATCGTCCATAACAAGGTAATTGACTATCATTAATTCAGCTTTACAGCCCTGAATTCTTTCAAATTAATTCAACTTCTCTACTATTTTTCTATAGCAACTTTGCGTCTAACTGACTGACTTCAACAGAAATACCCTGTTTATCTTTCTGAATGTCGCAACAACACAAGCTGGACTTTACCCTTCCCTCTCAGTAAGGAGTTACAAATGAATGGTTCTGGGAAGCTAGCATATTTGTATAACATCCTCCTTAATTATTGTTCGACTATAAGGTATCCTTACTTGATGACAGAATAAATTACCCTGCCGTCAAAAATAAGGCAGGAACATTTACTGAAAAATCCTCCTATTCTAAATCTTTACAGACAATCTGGAAACCTGCATATTAGTTACATTATTCCATAATAGGTGTCCTTCTGGTTCCTGCCAAGCACAGAATTTTCTGCAGTATTTTAACTTTAACATATCTATACACCTGTAATGCATTCATTGTGTTCATACACTGTTTTCCAGTTCTAGTTGTTGTCTTTGCTTTGACACTACATTAGAACAGCCTCTATTAAGGACTACCCTCTTTCTTGATTGCCAAAAAGCCAATAATTCACAATTTAATTTAGTCTTCTCAGTAAGCTTTTGACTTTCAACTTTTTTTTAATAGTTTTGTCCAAACTAGTGAACAGAAGATCTTCTGCATTGGAAAATTAACTACTTCAAAAATAAAACATTAAACACTGGGTCTATTCTCAGTTTGCCCTATGCACCATGACTTGCCACTCGGAGAACATGGGGCTTCCAAATACAATACGTTTATTTATTATAAGAGAATCCAAAATAATATTTCTCCTTGTTGTTAATTCTTGTGTTAGAAACTGGTGATCTTTCACCACTGGCCATTGAGGACAAATAGTCCAGGCTCCCAACACCACTCTTCCATGCATCTCAGAAACATGCTTAGTTCACAATGCTTCCATTTTTATGGTTTAATTCAGTGGGGTTTAAAAGTAACATCTTTTGGATTTTGTTAGCTGGATTCTCTGATCTATATGCATTTACAGATACTTTTACTGTAACCTGTCATTCTGTTACCCCCTCAATGAAATTTTCCAAACATGATTTGTTACCACCATGATTTGATCTTCTAATGAGCATTCTAATGAAATGCTCACTTATTTTCCTTGGTAATCACAAGTTACCTGTCCATTTCATCCACTTCTATTCTCTCAAGCTCTATTTCTGAATTTGTTCAAAAAGAAAAAAATATAATCTCTGTTCTTAGACACACAATATTGAAGTGCTACTTCTGAACTAACCATGTTCTTGTTCAGTACAACCACCAGGTTATGCATTAATGAATGCTTCGGTCCCAGCAGAAAGAAAAAAATATCAATATTATTAACTGCTTCTTGGCGTTATTTCCATGACCGTTCAACAGAAACTTCACCACTGGACACAACAAAACAAACACACATCTTCTCAGCTGCCCCCAGCCAACTTCCCTAACAAAAAAATGTGTGACATCTGTCCACACCTTCCCATGGGGAAGTGATTATCTGTTGAACTCAAACCACTGAGTCTGAGCACCTTAGAGATCATTACTCTGGTTCTGGGAGAACTAGCGTGCAGCTTTATATTGAATGTCCAAGTACGTAAATGCTCAGGAAAGGAAGAGGAGAACAGAGAAAGTTATAAATGCTAACTCCTACCAGAGGTTCAGACAGTGCATATGCAGACCTGCCTGAAATGTGTAATTGTCATTTCCTCGTAGAACCTGGAGAAGAGAAGGCTGCGTGGAGACCTCAGAGCAGCCTTCCAGTATCTGAAGGGGGTCTATAGGGATGCTGGGGAGGGACTCTTCATTAGAGACTGTAGTGATAGGACAAGGGGTAACGGGTTAAAAATTAAACAGGGGAAGTTTAGGTTGGATATAAGAAGGAAATTCTTTCCTGTTAGGGTGGTGAGGCACTGGAATAGGTTGCCCAGGGAGGTTGTGAATGCTCCATCCCTGGCAGTGTTCAAGGCCAGGTTGGACGAGGCCTTGGGTGATATGGTTTAGCGTGAGGTGTCCCTGCCCACAGCAGGGGGGTTGGAACTAGATGATCTTAAGGTCCTTTCCAACCCTAACGATTCTATGATTCTATGAACCTCCACACAGAGTAGAACAGACACCCAGATCCGTGCTCTTTCAGATGTATCATTCTAGCTGTAAATGGTGTCAAACTCTACATAACACAATTTTTCCATACTCGTTGTTAGTGTCACTGATTTGGTTGTTTATAGTAGATACTGAGTCCTAGCTTTTAATTACTTACTTAAAACTTTTATACCTATAGAAATACAGTGAGAATTCACCACCACTTAGAGATGACATCTCTGCTTTGCTGATACCCCTGCAATTCACTTTCATTTTGAATTATGTAATCCAACTTGCCTTTCTTTCCATGAACAGACAAGTGTAAGTAGATACCTTCTTTGTTTATGTAAGATGCGAAATACACTACAAATTATTTTCAAACCCTTAGCAGAAGTTCTTACACTTTCCAACGTATTGATAATTTACAAGGTGCAAAATGATGATCTTTCAGACATTTACAACTGGACTCCCTCTTTCTTCTCTCTCAGCCAAAAAGTAATTCTCATCTTTGGTGTGCCCAATTTTATTTTTAACTGAAACAGGCTTTAAAGTCAGTGCACAAAAAATGACTACATTCAAAGGCAGACAAAGCTTGCAGATATCTCTGGGTGTTGATAATTTTCATATGTCACATGGAAACAGAAACCCATAGCTTTCACTTCTACTTTTAATTATGTAGTTTATTTAAAATGTCTGACTACCCAGTAACAGTTTTGACTACCCAGTTTTGTCTCAAAACTCAAACATGCCCTTAGATGTGCATTAGTTTCACAATGTAACTGTTCCAAAGAAATTTAAGAAATCATGAAAAACCTCTGAAGTTGTATTTATCCTGTATTTGGCTAAACACAAGCATTCACAACTACAAGATTAGCTATGTTACTGGTTCTCCCAAATTCTTTCATGCCTCTACTTTCATAACACACCCTAGCTAAAAATCCCAAAAGTAGACAGTCGAGGGGTAAAGCAAAAACAAGGTCCAAACACCTTTATCAGGTGCCATACCATCCTTCTGGTGGGGAAAAAGTATTCCGTAACAGCAAAAACAGAAACAGATACGGTTTAATTCCTTGCTACTCTACTGGGATACTTTGAGAAGACAGCAGAAGGCAAATTTTGTAATTAGAGAAATACAATGAAAGTATAGCTTCCAGATTTTAGAATCACACATTTAAATTCACTAATTACAAAACAAAGAAACAAAAACTGGAAAAAAAAAAAACCTTACCTTATGAGACCTGGACTTTACCCTTAAGCTCATAATGAGAAAAGATAGGAGAGTGTAATTACCAAGACCACCTTCCACAACCTCCCTCTTCCATCACCTTCTGCTCTTCATTTCCAATCAGTTCCTCTTTCAAAATTCCCAAGCCCTTCTGTTTCAGCCTTACCCAGGTGGGACTACAAACTTCAGATATATCCTCTGGCTCTCAAAGCCCCAAACCATCTGGTACATTATCAGATAGAAAATACTATAGTTTCAGCGGTTTTAAGAAGCAAGTAGTACTGGCTTTATCTCAAACACAGAACTGACTGCACTACCAAGGTAAACACTATTTGTGCCTCGTGCATGACAGTACACAAGAGTTGAAACGCGTATCAGCTTAATAGATGCGTGACTGGTGCAGCTATTCCACTGTCCTGACAATAATTGCAGCCTTTCCACACCTTTTTTATATAGGGACCAAAACTGAACACAGTATTCCAGGTGTGGCCTGACAAGAGCTGAGTAGAGTGGGATAATGACATCTTTATCTCTGCTGGTTATGCCCTTGATGGAACTCAGCATCCTGTTCACTTTCTTAATTGATACTAATAACAAAATAGTAGCTATCAGATTCAGAGTAATAGATGACAACGAGGTTGAAAGGGCAAAGATTTCCAGAAATGTAAGGAGCAAAATGTGCGGACATCTGTAAATGGAAGCAAGAAAGAGCAGAAGATAGAAAGTAGTTTTGATGGGCCTGGAATCAGGTTGAAAACTGTCAGACATACTCCATATGCTACAGCAAAGACACCTGAACACACTGCAATTAAGCTCTGACACAGCCTTAATAATAGGACATCAATAACATACCTCTCAGGAACAGGTTAACTCCTCAAGATTGAAAGCGGAGAACTAAAAATCCATTTTAAAATACCTGACACACAGCACTCTGACAAGCTCTATATATCTGAGACTAAATTTACCAAACACTTAATAACAGAGCAAAATCAAATTCTTCGAGTAGTTATAGCTAAAAGACTAATCTCATCAAAACCAGAAGTTAAATTAATGTTAACATGAAAAAATAGCTCCATAATTCACTCAATATGGCAAATTTGAAACATGTTTATGGTCTTTTAAAGGAAACGAGACATCAAGATAAGCCACTGTTACAATTATATGTGGATTAGTTTTCTAGAACCGTATGCATAAAGAAAATTATATTTTGAGATATCAGAATAGTTATGACTTCAGATTAACAGTGACACAGCAATGAAACTACATCAACAGAAACCAAACTTTTGAAAACCTGAGGAAATGTAAATTCAAGACCTACTAATTAAAAGGTTATACTGAAAACCAAAATTCCAACAGGATGATTTTTCTTGGATCAATTCAACTTAGTCTTTTCTCTCAGGTGCCTGTAATTATCTAGTATCTTCTACTCAAAATGGTTAGAAAAAGAATACGTGCAAGAGATTAACTAAAACATATCAACTATTTACATAAAAAGATTTGTCTAACATAAGGTTTCCAAGCCAGGAATCCTAATCACAGCAAAATGCAATTTGATAGTTAATGTTCTGAATGTTCTATCTGCCTTGTTCAAAGAGGATAAAGAGGTCTGACACTATTAGCCTCTAACTAATAGAAAATTGTAGTAAGTTTTGCAAGTAATTTTGTTATAAACATTAATTCAGTATCTTAAAATGAACAGTTCATATTAATGAATTTGTTACATACTATCAAGATTTTTTCCTTATTTCAAAAGCCAACAAGAAATAATCTCCATAGAAGCTCCTTAACACTGCATAAAAGGTAAAGACAGCATAAAATAAGAATACCTAGAACAAGATTGCTGTATGCATAACTTAAACAGAGAAAGAAGTAAGTGGATGGTATAGCAACTAACAAAGAGCACAAGGACTAGTTTTTACACTCATTACACAAAATATTTGGTTGTACAGCATAATGCATGAAATAACACAATTTAACAAAAGCTTAAATAGCTCTTCCTTTTATGTTCATTTACAATAAATCAAGTAATGACTTTGGCAAACACGAAGCTAGGAACACTACTAAGAAAACCACAAGACCTTCTTAGTCACCACAAGGATTTTTTGCTAGCACTAACTACCCATAGCTTTCACAGCACTCCTTTCCTTGAATAAACAGAACAGCTAAAAAAATCAGAATCTTGCTAAACATAGTCAATTAGAGCATTCCAAATATCCTTTTTTCTTTTTCTTTATCAATGTATAAAATAGTATCTTCAATTGCCTCTGCTGCATGAATGTAAGCTGAATGGTTCTATCAACACCATCACAATAAAGAAAAATTATTTTGCAGTATATCTAACCGTCACAGAATGACCACTATTATCCATGAGAAACATAATCTCTGGTGTGTGTATATATATATATTTATTATACATTATGCCATTATTTTGTGATTAAATGCACTATTAACCATATACAGATAATCACAATGTAACTAGAGCAGGCCATCATTTTCAGTTTTTATCAGAGATGAAGAAGAGCAGGTCTGACAGTGTATTCTCTAAGTATTTCACATGTGACCCTGGCTTCATGTTCGTGAACAATTTCTTTTTATTTTCAAAATTTTTGTAAGTCTGATTTTGGAAAAATTAAGCTTTAATATAAAAAAGTTTTCAGTTTCCAGTGAGTTCAGGACTCTATTTTAAAGCTACAAATATTAAGGCTTCTAAGTTATTTGTGTATCTGCTCAGCCTTCTCAGCAGGGACTATTTTTGGCTCTGGAATACTACAAATAAAACTTTGTACAACAACTTTTGAAAAATCTTCCATCTTGTGGTAACAGAGACTCATGAAAAACAAAACTATACAAAAAAAAAAACTAACTCAACTGAAAGGAACAACATGAAAATGAAGAACATAGAGACTACGCTCTACTACAGAAAGGCACAGTATATTTTAGCCGAAACAATTCCAGTGAAGGTCTGGCAGTGTTTCTGCTAACACCACCAGGGACTAAAGAAAAATGTTTTAGCAAGATATTTGCACTTGGTATGGATGCAGATGCACCACCTGAAGCAGTGGCATTCGAAAATAATGCAGATGGCTCTGAGCCAATAATACAATTCAGTCACTCCCAGCAGGACTAATTACCCCAGGCGAAGCATCATGCTAGCGTGGCTGTGTAATTTCTATTAATCAAATCAGTTCACTTCCCCCTACAGAACAGTGCATTCTGCTACACAGACATATGCTATATTATTTTGGAGGACACTAGGTCTTGCACAAGGCAGTAAATTGTAATACATCTAAACCCCAAAGCAAAAACACCACGAAAGCAAATTTTTCTCCAGATTGATGTGTGTTGATTCTTAGGAGAAACTGTGCATGGCAATATTAATGTCAACAAATCTGTCTGCTCTGTGTACCAGAAGTGAAAGACCTCGCTGACATTACATTAAACAAGTCCTTCCTCATTCTAATTGCAGTCAATTGAAGATCTGGCTTGGCAAATGTACACTCTAAATTTTTGCTTGGAATAGAAAAAAGATAAGCTCATCACTGAATATGATATGGGGAGAAGGCAGCAGTGAAAGATGGCTGCCATATTAGCTATGGCAGGTGTTCAGACAGGTTACCATTGCAAGTTTAGTAATACATGTGTACAGACACCTAACATTACTTCAAACACTGCAGCAGTTAAAATGACATAATTTTTGTACAAGCATATTTAATCTGAAAGACAAATACTACAGTAAGCCACAGTGACACAGATACAATGTCAACCTGCAGACACTTTAGAGTAACTTTCTGTGTTTTAGATTATTTATGCTGGCTTAATACTCAATTAATAAGGCACACTTTGGAAACAAAAGGTACAGGTAAATCCAACTTGCAATAGATATGGATAATGGTATAAAACTGACTACTGAAAAAAAGTTATTTAAGTTTTCAACAAATTAGAGCTGTTTCCTGAACACCGGCTAGTAGTCTTTAGGATTTTGATAAACACAAAACAATATTCATCATCATTCCCAAATATTAAAAATTTACAGGAGTAAATTAACATCTTTCCTAAAAACAGCTGGGTCACTGAGAAATGGATAGCTTGCCTTCTTTCCTAGCAAAGGAAAAAAAATAGATACATGACACTTATATTCACATAGCCAGTATCATCTTCCTTTTCCTGCTCACTGCGTTCTCCTAGAGAATACTGACATAATAGTTTTTGAGGGCCAATTTTTGCAGCACTCCAGTAACTTGATGAACTGTGTGAATTTCACTTGAATGTCGGTCACAACCAGAAGAGAGTAATTGTGGCAGAGAGGTGAGCTGAAGGTCTTTGAGATTTATTTATTTCATCTGAAGGAGTGATAAGAGGCTGAACTAAAGTGATGGCATGATTTTTCCAGTCACGCTGTCTAATATTCCAGGAGCTGTCTGGGCACACTGCCCAACAAACAGACTTGTGCAAAGCAAATTTAACATCAAAGAATACAACTAAAAGAAAACAAAACAAATAAAAACACGCACACCACCAAAAAAACACCAAATCCTGAAACTTCTCTATAATACATTTATTATTGTGGGGTGGGAGGGAGGCAAGCATCCCTGAGAGAAACAAAGCAACAATTCGTAGCAGAGCAGTTTACTCAGTCCGCCTGCTTCAAGGCAAAATCACCTGTCTCTATTCCTGGTACATGCTTTGTCTAACTGCTTTTAAAAAAAAGCTTCAAATACTGACTTCACAGCCCCCCTGAAATGAACATTACTGGCAGAAACTGTTCCTAACATTTTAGATAAAAATTTTCTTTGCTTCATTTCAGGCCCATAACTTACTGTTTCAATCACAGCAGATATGGAGAGCCATTTACTCCCTTCCCATATGAAAAACTTTTATTTACCTGAAGAATGTTACTCTGCCTCTTAGACCCCTCTTCTCCAAAACAAAGAGCCACAAGCTTTCAGTTCCTTTGCTGACAGCCCATCCCCAAGACCTTCAGCCATCATTACTACTGTACTTAGGACTCTATCCAATTAACCTACATCTTTCTTGAATGAGGTGTCTCAAAAGGATCCTGACACTCCAGCTGAAGCATGAACAAAAGACTAGTTTCAGCGTCTTGTTCAAAACACCTGTCCTTATAAAGATCAGTACAAATTTCATTGCCAAAAATGTCATGCTGCTACAAAACAAACGGAACAAGTGACTTGCACTCAATTTGTGAGGACTCTGCAGAACTGTTACCCACACAGTCATTTCTCCTATTTCTGCTGCTAACTACAATTATTTATTGCTAGGACTTTGCACTTGTCTGAAAGAGAAATGAAATCAGTTCACTTAAGATGTATCTCCAGTATGCTAGAATATTCTTCATGTTAATCCTGTTGCCCAACATACTTCCCATTCTTCTCTGCTTGATTGTTACTTGTAAATTTAATAAGGATATAGCATATTACATCACTCAAATCATTAATGAAAACACTATGCAGCTGCAGAATACATTTCAATAAAACCCCACTTGATACATTGTTGGGAAACAATGAACAACTCATGACAGATTTTGACCATCACTGGGGTACAGCTTTCCCAAAACTTCTGCATTAATTACACACCATTTTCATCTGGATTATATTGCTGATGTGTGGCAACATGTCAAGAACCCTGTTTAAATCGAACTACAACACAGCCATTGATATCTCTAGCCCTCAGATTTGTTAGGCTGCCAACAAAGAAAATACAGTTAGTTAAACAGAATTTATTCCTTATAAATCTTATGTGGCCTACCATTTAATAGTATTTTTACAGTCTAGATTCCCACAAATAATTTATCTGTTCTAGAGTTTCTTTGCTTAAGGAAGTCAAGTTAGAGTTGTCTAAATAAAATAGCTCTATTTTATTTATAAAATAAATCTGGATCTGGTTTGAGACCATTTTAAGAACCTGAATGTACACAAGTCCATGGGACCTGATGAAATCCATCCGCGGGTCCTGAGGGAGCTGGTGAATGAAGTTGCTAAGCCACTGGCCATCATATTTGAAAAATCACGGCAGTCTGGTGAGGTTACCAATGACTGGAAAAAGGGAAATATAACCCCCATTTTCAAGAAGGGGAAAACGGATGACCCGGGGAATTACAGACCAGTCAGTCTCACCTCTGTGCCTGGCAAAATCTTGGAGCACATTCTCCTGGAAGGCATGCTTAGGCACATGAAAAACAACAAGGTGCTTGATGACAGCCAGCATGGCTTCACTAAGGGGAAATCCTGCCTGACCAATTTGGTGGCTTTCTATGATGGGGCTACAGAACTGAGGGACAGGGGTAGAGCAGTTGATGTCATCTACCTGGACTTGTGCAAAGCGTTCGACACTGCCCCACACGACATCCTTGTCCCTAAATAGGAGAGACATCAATTTGATAAGTGGACCACTCGGTGGATAAAGAACTGGCTGGATGGCTGCACGCAAAGAGTTGTGGTTAATGGCTCAATGTCCAGCTGGAGACCAGTAACCAGTGGTGTCCCTCAGGGATCGGTGTTGGGACCGGTCTTGCTCAACATCTTTGTTGCTGACATGGACAGTGGGATTGAGTGCGACCTCAGCAAGTTTGCCGATGACACCAAGCTGTGTGGTTCGGTTGATACGCAGGAGGGAAGGAATGCCATCCAGAGGGACCTCGACATGCTTGTGAGGTGGGCAGATGCCAACCTCATGAAGTTTAACCATGCCGAGTGCAAGGTCCTACACCTGGGTCGGAGCAATCCCAGGCACAGCTACAGGTTGGGCAGAGAAGAGATTCAGAGAAGCCCTGTGGAGAAGGACTTGGTTGATGAGAAAATGAACATGAGCCGGCTTCAGTGTGCGCTCGCAGCCCAGAATGCCAACCATATCCTGGGCTGCATCAAAAGGAGCGTGACCAGCAGATCGAAGGAGGTGATCCTGCCACTCTACTCTGCTCTCCTGAGAACTCACTTGGAGTATTGTGTGCAGTTCTGGTGTCCTCAACATAAAAAGGACATGGAACTGTTGGAACAAGTCCAGAGGAGGGCCACGAGGATGATCAGGGGACTGGAGCACCTCTCGTATGAAGACAGGCTGAGAAAGTTGGGGCTGTTCAGCCTGAAGAAGAGAAGGCTGCGTGGAGACCTCAGAGCAGCCTTCCAGTATTGGAAGGGGGGCTATAGGAATGCCTGGGATGGACTCTTCATTAGGGACTGTAGTGAGGTAATGGGTTAAAACTTAAACAGGGGAAGTTTAGACTGGATATAAGGAAGAAGTTCTTTACTGTGAGGGTGGTGAGGCACTGGAATGGGTTGCCCAGGGAAGTTGTGAATGCTCCACTCCTGCCCGTGTTGAAGGCCAGGTTGGACCAAGCCTTGGGTGAGATGGTTTAGTGTGAGGTGTCCCTGCCCATGGCAGGGGGGTTGGAACTAGATGATCTTAAGGTCTTTTCCAACCCTAACTATTCTATGATTCTGTGATTCTGTTTTCAATAAAGCAAGCACTCCAGTCTTCTGAATTTCATCTCTCCTCCCGGGAGTTCCCAAAGACAGCCACAAAGAACAAAGAGATTACTCTGAATAGCAGCTGAGATACATTAGGATGAATATACATATTGTTTATATTTGTATTCTTAAAACTTATACAATACACATATACATATGTATGCACACAAAGGAACACACTCTCCTTTTTATGGAATACGTCCATGTTTTGATAGCAGCAGAGAAAAGAAAAGACAGATTTCTTATGTTTAAAATATTTGGAAAGATTTTGTTCTATTTCATACCATAAGCATTTTCAAAGATGAGGAAAACGCAGACCATGTGACATTACTACCACACAAGAACAAAAGGTAAAAAGAAACTGAATTTTCACAAAGAAATTTAACTCTCTCCCTTTGCCAAGCATTGTCTTATGTTACTATATGACACAAACTTGATAACGACCTGTAATAATACAGATAACTTCACAGTCTTTACAGCGGTGTTCCCTTTTGGGGGAAACTCCAGGTTACTATGTGTAGTAGGAATACTAGAAAAGCACACTGAAACAGAGAAACCTCAATACTGAACAAAACCAACACTTTCCCTGGTAAGGCAAGTGGAGAAGAAGTCCTTTTCCTCCTCCCATTTCCTCTAATTTTGATGTGTCTAACAGACACATAGCTATACCCAGGGTTTTTCTTGTTTAAATGATTTCATGACCCATGTTTTTTACCCTAGAAAGGTGCTAAGTCCAATTTTTTTCTCATCTCCACAAGAGAATTTTTCAGGCCCAAGATCACTGTCACTTTTGTGCAGATGTCACTAGTTCCGGAGTATACTCTAGAAGACAGGGCTACCACCACCTATATTATGCCAGCTACAAAGAGGCCTTCCATCCAGGCATAGCCAAGTAACTTCCTTCAAACTACATTTCACCCAGTATCATGCATATCCTAACTATGTTTTCTCCATCCAAGCTACGCTTCTTTACAAGTATCATCGAGCTTTATTTCTCTGAATTTCCCTTAAGTATTTCTATTGCCATATTAAGCCTAAATAACAGTGTGAACTTTGTTCCCTCTTTATAAAGAACTGTGCTGGTTTGGGCTGGGGTAGAGTTAATTTTCTCCACAGTAGCTAGTATGGATCTACGGTCTTGATTTATGCTGGAAACAGTGCTGATAACACAAGGGTGTTCTACCTAATGCTGAGCAGTGCTTACACAGAGCCAAGGCCTTTTCTGCTCCTCACACCACCCCACCAGCGAGCAGGCTGGGGGTGCACAAGGAGCTGGGAGGGGACACAGCTGGGACAGCTGAGCCCAACTGACCCCAGGGATATCCCACACCACACGGAGTCATGCTCAGCATGTAAAGGTGGGGAAGAAGAAGGAAGGGGGGACATTTGTAGTGATGGTGTTTGTCTGCCCAAGTAACTGCTACGTGTGATGGAGCCCTGCTGTCCTGGAGATGGCTGAACATCTGCCTGCCCATAGGAAGTGGTGAATGAATTCCTGGTTTTGCTTTGTTTGTGCAGCTCTTGCTTTACCTGTTAAACTGCTGTTATCTCAACCCATGAGTTTTCTCTGTTACTCTTCTGAGTCTCTCCCCTATCTCACCAGGGAGGGAGTGAGCAAGTTGCTGTGTGGGGCTTGAGTTGACAGCTGAGATTAAACCACAAGAACACAATACATATGTAGAGTTTTCTCTATTTTAGCTAGACTCTTGTAACTGACAATATTTTGCTTTTTCTATAGAATTATTTAGCTTTAAAGTAAGGTCACAGTCCTATCTTCCCCCATCCTGTCTTCTCACAAGTTACATGGAAGGCAGTATTGTCCTGGAGCAACTTCTACATGGGAGACACACAAAACTTTATTTAAATAGACCCCTTCCCCTTCATTTTATGGCTGCACAGCTTAGTCACAGACCAACTCCAAGTTTACAAAAGAGCACTATTACAGCTGCTGTGAGAGCCTGCCTACAAGTATCATATGCTCACAAGGTCATTCAAGCAAATAAATTCACTAGCTGTGAAATAAATTATAATACAACCATATATAAGTACTAGGAATTTATTATAATTAAAAGAAGTCCAGGCATTTATATGAATAATGATGACATCAGTTATAGGTATTCGACAACCCGAAGATATAAATCCACTGCTAGTTCTGTAACTGCCAGATGGAATTAACAACCTGTCCACAGTCAAACTGGACATTTCCTGCATAACTAAGAATTTTTTCCTCTTCATCTGATCAGTTACTGACCACGGTTACAGACAGTAAGTTCTGCATACTGACACAGAAGACAGCAGAATTCTTTAATACCTACAAAATTTCTTCTGTGGAAGGCAGCTATATGCAGTTTACCATTTTCTTGTCGCATTCTATTGTTTAAACCTGCTTAGGAATGTTTCTTTTTCACCTTATAAAATATTTGTATTAAAATATCACAAAGAAGCAGTGTCATGTACAGCATGTTATTCACTGCATTAGGCACTATGTGACATCTGAATATGCCATTTGCGTTACCTATCCGTACACTGAATTGGACTGTATAATAGGAAGAAGCACCACTAGAGAAGCAGCTAATAGCTTATTCAACGTACTGTCACAACTCTGTTTCTACTTTGCTAGAGAACCCAAAGAAGATTGCTGGGAGGTGGACGAGGTGCAGAAGAAAGTTTGGGGGTTTATATACCTGCATCTATACACACACATACATACATACATGTTTTCTTTTCTTACTGTTCCGAAGCTCATTTCAAAGAATGTTAAAATCCAACACAGAGGAATTTTTAAACTACATCAGCTTTAAGTAGAGACCTCAGTGAAAATATTACCAAATGCTTTCAGAGTAAAGTTCCTAACATTATCCACTGAAGCTGGAGATCTGCAGACTACTAGCAATTAAAAAAGTGCCCAATAAACCAAGCCCTTCTCAGTGAAAGCTACTGTTTCTTGTAGTGCCTCTGACTGACCCATATTTCTAATTCCAGTATTTTGTATTTTTTTCATGTCTTTTCCCATCACTGCAAAATAAACTTCAAGACACAACTGAGTAAAAGCTGTAAGTGAACTAACATGGATTTGTCGAGGAAATACATGTGGAATACATTTACCTAAAAGAGCACATACCCATTTGTGTCCCCCAAGCATATAGAGAGTTCAACAGTAGGTAAGAACAATGTCCAGTTATCCCAATAGTCTACCCAGAATACCCTATAAGCAATAAAGGGTACGTTATACCATAGAAAGTGCAAAGCTTTCACAGTGCTGCTGACTTCAACTAAGCAGAAATTATATTGCACATGTACACCAGAAGGGTAAGAAACAATGGGAAGAAACTTTCCCTGAATGAGAGAAAAAAAGGATATTCAGAAATATCTGGCTAAAAACACAGATTAATATTAACCTTGGCCCTGACCCCCAACTGAAAAGCAAGCCTCCATGACGCAGAGTTCCCTATCCAATACCAAGCTTTAATGCCACTCATGTCCACCACCTATTTACTGCCACCAGATGTAGTACTTCCTAAGCCCTCCCAAAGCTTTCACATCTCACCACCGAATAACCAGTGCCCGCAGTCTGTTCTCCATGCTTCCCACTCTCCCAATACCACAGAGCACTGCAGCACATTTCCCATCTTTCTGAAGCACAGAATTTCCACACCCTCACCCCAAGTCACCACAGCCTCACATCTCTCCTGCCCAATCCCACCACCACCCTACAGATCTCTCATATCCCAGAGCTTTCCAAAGCCAGAAGCACAGCACAGTGCTTCCGCAGCCATATCCCAAAATCCAGCCTCCCTGCAACACACTATCATCTCAGTGACTCGCACTGCAGTACCCTGAAGCATCTTGAATCCAGCCACTGCGCACTTTCCTCCCCTCTGAACAGAGCTGCCCCACCTGCTCACCCAGTGAGCCACCACAACATCACACAGCACAAACACTTCCAACACACCACACCAGCCACTCCTCAGGGGTGTTCCAATCCACTCAGGTGCTGGGAGTTACAGGCAGCTGGGAGGCAATAAGAATTCAGACCAGTCAAGGTGGGCAGCAGAGTGTAACAAAGAGCAGATAGCCAGAAGACAAGGGAGGGATGCAGAAGCAGGAGGAGTGGAGAGAAGAAAGACCATGAAAAGAGAGGGAAATTACAGTAGACAAGGGATTTTACAAGGCCATAAACCATCTAGAATTAAGAATTAAATTAAGGACCACAAGCCCTGAATCCCCCTCCCCCAGACTGGTGAAACTCAAAAGAGCTTCCTAAGGGAACTCATTTCCTTTCATCTTTAACCATAATAATTACTCAGACTTTTCTAAGCTTCACCAAGTATACAAAAACAAGAAACTCAAAAGACTCTGTCACTTTAATGAAAGAAAGTGCAAGCTCTTATTTAAATGGTAAAAGGAAAAAACTGGGGGGAGGGAGAGGAAGGAGAGTAATAAAAGGCATTTATTTCCCTGAAAAGAATGAAATCCTAAAAGCTACACAAGATAAACATCTCAGGTTTTACCATTAAACAGTACTGATTATTTTAATAGGATCTAGTATTCAGATTAATCCCACAAGACTTACAAAGTAGGTAAAAGATAGCATTACTTTATATATCCTGAAGGAATATATAAAGTGTGAAGGGAGACCAAAATGGAAGGAAAACAAAGAATTGGAAAAAAACAGAAAATTAGAAAAAACAGAAAATTAGAAAAACCATTCTAGCTTAGAATGCTGCAATTGATGCTTAAGTGCTTCAGTCAGACTGACATACTAAATACACATATATAAGCTTTGCGTTTGCAACACAGCACTTGCTAATTATAAGACTAATTCATTGTCTAATAATTTTTTGATTACACAGTATAAAAACAGCAGTAGTGACAAACATGCACAATAAACCTCAGGATGATTCTGAATGGTTTTTGTAAGTTCAGCCCTCCCACGACCTATTTTTGGAAGCTGAAATTCGAATACCATTAAATCAAAAGAGAAGCAGCTGGCAAGATACCATGTACACCAACAACTGATCTCCAAGACTAATGGGATGCTCCTCACTGCATCCTGCAGCACAGTGTCTAAATACCCAAGCTAGCTCAAGTAGAGAAAACAATCTAGCAATGTAATGTGAGCTTCATGAAAACTATTTCATCACTCTTCCTAAAACCAATAAAATACAGGGTAAATTAGCTGCTACTGCAGCAGAATGCTTCCAGTATCTGAATTAGGTTAGGTATCTGTATATCGTATCACAAACAGCTTTCACAAAGGCCACAGGGCCAATAATTTTCTTTTAGAATGTAGTGCAGTGTCTTCCAAAAGCTAAATGTCTATCTGCTGCCTCTGAAGGCATTTTATACAAACACAGGCCAGTAGGAAATCAATTGCTTCCCAAAAATATTGTTGCCCAAAAGAACACAAGTTATTATCATAGAATTTTTACGTTATTAAAAAAATTAAAGTATTAATGAGCTCTGTCCATACCATTTCTCAGTTCAAATCAGTAAGTAGATAGCAAGAACCACAGTAAAAAGTTTTTTTAGTCAAACACTAGTGTGAGTCCTGTGAGTGCAAGCTAAAAATGCCTCTAAAAGTAACTAAGAAAGACTCACCAAGTTCATTAAGGCTCTGGGCAGCTTTTGTTATCTCTCTGCTTCCTCCTTGCAGTTGCCCTTGAAGTCTCTTACTGAGATACAAGATGCGTATTATCCTCCGCAGCAAGTCACAGGCAGCCTGCAGAGAAATCATAGCATAGGGGATACTATCAGTACATTATGATCACATAGTGTAAGGCCTCAAATATGGAAATATTTGAACCAAAAAAAGGAAATACGAATATGAATAAAACCAAGGAACTTTAGAACACTGCAATCCCTCTTCCCAGGATTTTTAACATGCTTTTATGCAATACAGACCAATACTTTCTAAAGCTGGTAATTACATTTACAGGGCTACTGAGATTATGCTATCATTCCTGGTTAAAACAAAAAAGAAACTGATAACCCTATGACAGAGACATGTTCTATTTCTAACTAGAAGTGAGCTTTATTTTACATTGTGCATCTCCCCTCAATATCCCTCTCCTCTGTAAACCACAATAAGATTAAGAAGTTGGCCTTGCCAATCAAATCTTCTTCCAAAATAAACAAAATGGCAGCATTTACTTCAGAGGACAATAAAATGTAAAGACTAAACTGTTACTACAGATATTGAATCTTATTATGGGAATATATATAAAAACTTATTTTCAGCAAAACTTTCCAATGCCAGTCACTTTCATTCAGCCAACCAGTAGTTCACATTTTCTTGTAGGTTTATTAAAATACATGGTATTTTTGGCTAAAAATTAAGAAGATGGATGCATATGTAAATTTTCAGGAATATTTCGCTGCCACCAATATAGGAAAAAAGGCATTGCTGGCATCTGAATCAAACATAATACTTTGATAATTTTTCACTCAACTGAGATCTTGGAACAGGCTTTCTGCTTCTACACAGTAAATAATAGAGATGGAAAAACAGTAAGTTACATCATGTGTAGAGTTCCTCTACTAGAGTACTGGGGTAGAAAGTAGAGTCTACAGGAGCGGCAACATTCTCGAGTGGGTAACATCTAAACTAGGATTCAGAGATGCAATTCAGGAGAAGGTTAAAAAGTATGTGGATTTTGGTACAGCCATACATACAGTCCAACATCTGCAATCAGATTAACAAGAGAGGTAAACAAGAAACTTAGAATATAATTATATAATATAGTTGTTCTGATATATTTTCCCTGGTACTGAAGGCAAAGCCTCCTCAACTTTATAGATATCAAAATTAAATTAAAATTACTTTAGAAAATATTTAGTATCTGACAGACTTTGAACCCCTTCCTAGAGTTCTTAGAGTTTCAAGTTAGTATCTTTGAAATTGTTATGAGAACATATACCAGTGAGTCATTTCAACTAATATTCAGTAGATTGCACAACTTCTCAGTCTCTTACCTATGCCAGCACAAACCAATTAGAACACAAATATTTATAGTACAATTATATTAAACATCTAGACAGAACCAAAAGGAAAAGTTCAGAAAATCCCCACCGAGGCAAATCACCAAGAGCCTAGTTATTGCTTTTGGCTCTGTATCACATAGTCTGAAGTGCAAGTTTTCTAAGCATTGTAACACAACTTAACCACATGATTTCTATTATGGTTAGTGAGAACCAAGTGGGGTTTATCCTACTTTGACAGATTAGTGTATGAGTTTTTATTAATTCATTTCTTTAATTAGAAAGCTCTTGATCCACATATCACTTTCATACCTATGAACTGAATTTCTGCAAGATGAATCAAAAATGGCTTTTTATATAGCACACTCTGCTTTGCCAAATAAGAGGGCACAGTATTACTACTTTGCTTTCAAATTTAATTACTCTCTAATCCAATTGCGTACCTCTAGCTAATCTTTTTCCCTAGGAATTCAACTTCAGTTATTTTCTGACCATCTTCTACTTTACATGCCAAAAGATTATTTCTTTTTCATTTACTTGTTGCTCATTATCTCCTATCACAAGAAACAATCTTAAAATGCTTATCAACCTGAATAAGAGATGGGAAAAGTTACATTTAGAAACAAGAATTAAAAAAAAAAAAAAGGTTTTATCTTCTGGCCCTGTGAATTAGGAAGAGAAAAACCCAAGGACACTGAAAATGCACTCTTAACTTCACAGCAACTGTGCCCTTAACAAAGATTCTGTTTCACGGAAGTATTTCCATTTACACAAGTTATCCAACTTAATAAAACTCACAGTCACTGTAAGGGAATGCAATATATAAGGACTGTGTAATGGAAATAAAAAATTCTGTCATATAGCGGAGTTGTTCACAGCTGCTAGACCTTCTAACCTGAGCACCTTCATAACCAGAGTCTGAATTAATTCTGGAAACATTCCTTCCTGAGTTGATAAAGTATGCTTTTCTAAGGGAGATGCTTTCATCCAAGGAATGAATTCCACCGTTCAGGCAAGAATTAATTTGGAAAAGGCCAGCGGCCTGAGTTAGCCCCTATGGGTTTAGTAAAAATGAAACCTGATTTTTCTGGAGATTACACATAAGGTACCTCCTGAAATGTAAAGCACCATATCAATACTAACAGACATTATTGGTACAATTCAGGCAGTCAAAAACCTCATACTTCTAATCTCAAATTAATTTCAAGAAGTTATTGAAAGAAGACTTAGAAACAGAGAACCACTAAAAATGTGTTAGTTCATAGCTCATACATGCAATTGCATGCATCTGCCAGAACACACTGTAATTGGAGGTATATGTAACAGAAATCTGAAGAAAGATGAGACAGTCCACTATCTTCAGACTACTTTTCTCATTTAGTTACAGCAGCATCAGGATGAAATCTGCTACTGGCAATTATTTTAAAGAATAACTTTAAAATACAGAATTATTATTTTTTAAAAGTGGTTTGGCTTTTCTTAATTGACTCTTAAAAGCATTTTTAAACACTGAGATATCTAAAATTAAGCAAACATGAGGAAACACTTGGTTAAACAAGAGCGGCACAGAAAATAACCCTCAGAAGGACAAATTCCCTGCCTACATATTTCAGCTGCTAACTATTCCCATTTAGCTTGTGATCTACTACAGAAAGACTCAGTAGAGGACAGCAGAAAGCAAGCTTTGTGACTGCTGCTCCACTGGGATGACATGAAGCTCTAAGAGCACACAGCAGAGATTTAGAATTCAGGACTAGATTTGAATTTTGACAATGAATTTGCAGCAAGTATGCTTATGAAATAGCCAGACTATATTAAAAACAATAAAGGATGGCAAAATCCAGCTTTAAGCAAGCCAAATATTCCTTCAGTTTGTAAGCAGTCCCAGAGCAATCAATGGAAAAGCACTGAAATACTACCATTATGAGTACAAGAGTCTCTTAAACACCACACAGTTCAGCAAAACATACCTGCCAACCCCACAGATTTTGACAGAAGGCAACCTCTTTTATCAGTCATCTACCTTTTTCTACTTATTCTACCAGCTGTACACCAACTGATAAAATTTGTAAGTTTGAAAGTGCACCATGCAACAAGTCTTGCATTTGGGAGCAATTTCACGTCACAAGCCCTGCCACTGAAAGGAAATGAACTGTCTACTGTGCTGTTGCCTTCCTGAATGAACAAGTCAGCTGGGTGAAGAGACACCACAGTTTTACATCTTGGGCAGGCAGGAGGGTTGAGATTTCAGAGGCCTATTGACTCAACTCACGGTTAAGTCCAGATTCATTTCATAATTCAGGTGTCCTGACCCTCAATTTCTCCTAGCAGTATCGCGCAACACAAAGCACTCACTATCTAACTGCCAACACAAGAAAGTTCATGCTGAGGATAAACTCCCACTGGCAGAGAAGCTGGAATCATCATTCCTCTTTCTACACTTAAGTAAGTGGATTGGGACACTTGGAAGGGTAGCCTAGCAGGCTTCCCTTACCCTGAAACTCTTTTTTCTGACTTACAGCCAAGAAAAGCCAGATATTACAAATTCCCTGGCACAGGCTGCTGACTTTGGACAGATGCTGCTTTCACACCATAGGAAAATCTCTGTAACCCTGCTACAGTAAAGAGGAAGCCAAGAGCATCCAAGAAACAGTTCCTAAATTCAGGAACTATTCTTCCCAGATGTCCTACAGTTTGACTTTGTGTAAGGTCAGGGCAGAAATTA
The DNA here is from genome assembly GCF_028554395.1 of Pezoporus wallicus. Taxonomy (NCBI): domain Eukaryota; kingdom Metazoa; phylum Chordata; class Aves; order Psittaciformes; family Psittacidae; genus Pezoporus; species Pezoporus wallicus. Next base: position 2,081,522 of record NW_026640165.1, read on the forward strand.
TCTTCATCTTTAGACCCAAATTTCTGCAACCCTTTCCACAAAGAACAAAAAATTCTGCGCCTAAATTCTGCCACATGGAAGTTAGGGAAGTTTTGCCCAGTGGCAAGAGTAACAGCTGGAGCTGAAAAGAACAGAAGCAGCTGGACAAACTGGCTGAACAGAATGTTAAGAGCTTCCTGCTGAACTTCAGTGTCACTGAAAGTAATGTAGAAAATAGAAGCTCAGCAGAAAGACTACTGATGCTGCTCCACCAGCATGACAATTTGCAGCTACATCTACTCTACTGTACAACAGCAGTCACCCACAGATGGCAATCTATTTAAGTGTATGTCCACAGCTCAAATATTGGGTACTAAAAGACAAGTTCCTAGTTCTGCAAAGTTAAGGCAAATTCGCGAAGACAAATAGTTCAAACAGTAACTCATTAAATACTTGTTGATTTGGAATTTTGTTGTTTTTCAAACCATAAACTGAATAGAATGCAGCTACGTGACTCCTGAAGATCTATGGAATACTTTTCAACTATTATAAAATTAAAAGTGGAAGTGTTTGACACATATCTCACCACCACTGTAATAAGCCCTCTCCCACTTCTGTCCTCTAACAGAGATCTATGTTCTCACGCAGACCCCATTTATATTCAAAAGACAGGAACAGCTACATACCTGGGCTTATAAAACACCAGAAACACAACTGGCTTCACAAGTTGCATCTTGACTATTTTGAAAGAATTAATTCCCAAACTCTTTACTAAACTGCAGCCAAACGTCATTAACTCAGAGGAGGAAAGTGTCTTCTCTACACAACAGCACCATAACACTAAATACTAAAACTACACAAACAGTAATGACATTTAATTAATATGCACTCAGATAACCCTTCCCTCTTCTCTGCATCTCTACAAACCTGACTTAGCTAGTGCAAATGTCATTTCCTACTTTGCAATAGAAAGCACTTCTCAGTAGCTCATGAAGAGACACACAAATAATGATTTTCACTGAGAAATACTGACAATGAAATACAGGTTACTGGAGTATGAAAATCCCACCCATGTCCGACAATTGGGAAATAATACATTTTCAGAAAGTTTTAAATACATTTTTAATATAACTTACTTGGAGTTTTGCTAGCTGAGCTGTGCGGGACACTATTTTGTTGTAGGGGTCAACAATTTTGACTCTAATTCTAAGAAGAGAAAATTATTTACAACAGTATTAATAAATCACATGATAGAACAAATAAGAATTTCTATTTTCTAATCATATACTGAATGGCATACCTATCAACAGTACTTTGTAGAGCACCAATTCTAGTCTGCATCATTTGGAGGACACCTGCAAAATAAAGCACATTTTTTACATGCAACACTTGTCAATTACTGGAAGACCTAGTCTTCAAATCATAACAACTACTGCAGACTATTTTAGCACTAAAATAAAATAAATAAATAAATAAATAAAAAACAAAAACCCAAAATCAAAAACCAACAGTTTCCGCCTTTACAGCAAATTTACTACAAAACTTGAAAACAGATTGAAAGGAATGAAACACAGGATATTTGGAAACAAACTATGCAGGTTATAGGTCACTTACTAAATGTTATGGAAAACTTATTGATAGAGAACACAAACCTACAGAAGAAATATCGCTCTGAAATCCATCATACATTAAGTTTCAAGTAATATTTAGAGTATGTTACTTTTTAAGAGAATGATGATCAGGACTGCTGGTCAAAGGCATAACCTGATACAAACACCTGAACATGACATACAAAAATGGTACAACCTATTTAACATTATTTATTTAACACAGTGACTAGATAGTTCAGAGAAACCAACAAAGAAGACTGAGAAGATAACCAATTCTATCTCAAGGTTTTACTCCTGTCCATAAGCACCTTTAGCAAAAACTAAAGCCTCGATGTCATTGTGAGGTCATCTAATTTAGATTACAGAGCAAACTACCCTAACTCTGTTTGTTCCAGGTTAGTTTGGCAAAACAGTACAACGAAAGCCCACAAGCATGCTTGTTCTTTTCTTGTTAAAAAGCAGTCAAGGGTAGCAGTCATTTTTGCAATATGGAATCAGCCTGCTTAGAATTTAATTAAGTTACACCAACCCAGGCCTATGAAATTATTTTTGTTCCAGTTACTGTTTGCCATTCTCAAACATGTAACATTTTTTTGTAAAGCCCTGTTTACGAGCATGCCATCATCAAATTGGATAAAACTGCAATATGATATACTAAGATGGAAGACACACATAACTACTGCTAATAGTTTTATTCAGCTTGTCCTGTACTGGGACTGTATCTCATGTATTTTGTATTAATATGCAAACTCCCATCTTCTCCATATTTCAGAATTATTAACACGGCCTAGTGACAGACTCAGGAGTTCCCTGACATTTATACATGAAATGATAGGCATGCAATTCTTACGCCTCAGAGGATGAAGACATGAGATACAGTGAAAAGTTGGCAGAATAGGCTATTTTTTACTCTACATTGCAATAATGGGGGGAGGGCCAGTAGCTCAACTTTACTACATATATGACTGTGACATTGCTATAAAGCATATAGCAGTCTTCTTGCCAGAAGGCAGAATAAGAATGGGTGAAAAGGCAATCAACCCTCTCCATCTGCTGCATAAGATACGGGACGATATTATTTAGCCTACCTTGAGCTCAAGGTATCTATTGAGCTACCTATGTGTTTCCAAGTTCATAATTAAAATTTCTACTGACATCCATCTTTCTTCCTCTTACGAAACTTGACTCAAGTGTTTCTTCTACAGTGACCATATATCTCACAAGCATAGATAAGAAAGCCTTGCAAAACCTGAAACATCTGCCTAGACTTTTGATTTTCTTGGCAACTGCAGACTGAAGTTCCTACTGATGTCTCAAGTAACAAATACTTTTCAGCTTAGAACCTCTGCATGCTTCTCCTTCCCTCACACACAGAAATGGCCTCTTAAAGATCATAGTGCTAAGGAAATGAAGACAATTCAATAAATTTGAGAATTAGATTTTATTTTTACTTTAGGTTCTTAATTTTAAAATATGCATTATTTACCACACCTACTTTACAGACATATTTTATAACTGAATAGCTGTTTTGAAGTACTTCATTCTTTCCTCAGAGCAATTTTAGGAAGGAATGCCTTCAGAGACAACCATGATTTCACAAAATAACATTCCACTGAGCACAGATTGGTGAAGATCATGACTGGGAGGTATTTATTAATCACGAGATTAACTACAGATTCCTATCTACCTCTCATTTGGAGGGTGAACACAGATTCCAGTCTTCATATGCTTAATTTTCCAACTGTCCAAAAAGCTATTCAGGAGCTACCACTGCTAGATTAAATAAGCTTTTATTTCGTTTTATAGCTGTACACAAATGCTATCAAATACTGTATCCAGCAACTTCCAAAGGCTAAGGAGATACTATAACTTTCAGTAACCAGAAATTCTCTGGTTATGCCAAAACCTGGAAGAAGGAGGAATACATAAAATACTTACCCAGTTACAAAATGAAAGGAAAAAGGGTATATGCTTGAATCCCATAGTATATGCAAATTAGCGTGTTATAGAGGTAAATATATTTTTCTGAAGAAAAACCAATAAGTTCCCAGTAAGTGACAAAGAGCAGAATGGCAGGCTTGATGAGGTCCTTACACAAGAACAAAATATTGCAACTATTTTTCTAATTGTTTGTAAGTAAGGCCTTTGAAAGTCTGCAGTTTATATTAAAATCCAGATGCCAAACAGTGGAATAACATAAAGGTATGTATTTAACTTAATAGCCCCCTTCTAGGAAAAAAAATATCCCAATGCAATCAAGATTATGTGTTAAGACTTGCAAACCATGCAACACATGCATAAGCAACATGCATATGCTTGGTACTTACAGCAGCAGATATCAGCTAATGTTGCAACAAAATTAGGCTTATTTAGAAAAATATATTAAAAGGTCAAAAAGATTTGATGGCTAAAGTTGCTCCGAACTGACTATCAAAGTATGTTTTCCTATGAAGTAGTTAACTCCACGGAAGTACCAGTGAAATCTTCTCCCTGGAGCTCCATCTACTGACATAAAAAAAAATAAAGCTGCCACGTTACTCCTCAGAAGTAAGATCTGCAACCTTAACATTAGGGGCCGAAGTTGGCAGTGAACGGCGTTTCCTGCAGAGATATTAACAGTGCTTCCTCCATTGTAACAAGTAGCAAGCATAATATACTTTACCTTCCAGGGATTCAATTCCAGTTGCTTGGGCCAACAGGTCTTCATGTCTTGCAACAACCTTAAAAAAAATCAATCAACACAGAAAAATGGGAATGTGTGCCTGAAAGGAATATCAGTACATCATCATCATTCCTACATTGGGCATTAAAGTATCTCATCCACCCTACATTAGGCAGACACAGGAAAAAGCAACCACACCTTAAAAGATGAAAGGTTTCGGAACACAAAGCAACAAGCTCAGAACAAGAAGAGGGTCAATAACTACAGTACAGCTGACATCTTCGAGCCAGCAGAGCAATCACACTTCAACACACCATCATAGATAATAACAACTGTAATTTTAAGCTTATTAATCACATAGTAATAATTATACTCAAATTATTAATATTTTCTATTTATGACATTTAGATACTAGCTCCCAAAGAATTTACTAACTGAACAGGGAGAGGGAGGAAGAAGGTTTTGAAACAGCGCACTTAGCATGCATTCTCACTGCAAGGTGCACTGTGGATCTGTGGTGTCTGTGTAGATTTTACCAAAAACCCTTCTATTATCTAAAGTCAAAAGCCTTCCTGTAGGTGTGGAGATGTGCTAACATAGGTTATAGCTGCCCCACTAAAGGTAAGTCTTAGAGCCTAGGCTACCCTCCATCACAGGATGAAAGGATACAAGTTAAATCAATCCTTGTTTTATCACAGTTGTCATCCCAAAACACAGTCCAGCAGTGCTGATAGCTGACATGATCATTTGGAAAGAGTCAGGAAACATCCTTACAAGGAAGAGCAGAACTTCCATGTATGCAGAAATAGGCTGCAGAAACTAAAAGCAGCATATGGCTTCCTGGTAAGGGGTATAAAGAGTGGGCTCAACTAGGTTAAGCATCAGACTCACTACTAGTTTTGCTGCAAGCTGTACCTTTAGTTACTGCTTGCAGAGTACAGTGGGCAATTTCAGAAGCAACAATATCATAAGATTACTAAGCTTTTGACAAGTTTATATCAACCACCCCAGAATAACAGGTACACTTTAAACTTACTTGTAAATGAAGCTCTTTATCCAACTGACTAATACCTTGGGCAAGTTTTGCCAGTTGCTCAGCTATCACAGCCTGATGGATAGACTGGGAAGTATAAGCTTTCACATCAAAGTCTTCTCTGAAGAAGTCAGCGTAACATTCTGAAAAACATTTTGATTTTACTTTCACAGTTCAGAACAGGTAAAGAACATTTCTAGACCCAAAGCATACAGTTCTCTGACCCTCAGTTTCTCCAAACATAACAGCTTATGTTCTCTGTATCACACAATACAAACGTGACACCAATTGGAGAAGAAACCACAATCAAAAGAAACAAGTTTGGAGCTGATGACTGGGGTTTGGGTTTTTTTGTAAATAAAGACTCGTATACCTTTACTCCACATTGCCTTTTCTTGAGTAGAATACACTAAAAAGTATCTATAACTTCTCCAAACTTCACAGTGCAACTAGGGAGAGGCTGTTGAGGTTGTACCCATAATCAAACACAGACACCAAGTCACCTTCGAATCACTGAGGATCGAAGTGGCATGAGACACAACTTCCTGAAACCATTAAGGTCTCTTATAAGGGCACTGCTTTATAAAACAGTGAATTAAGAGATGATACTGCGAGGGAGACTTTGAGGGAAGCAACAGCCGAGCTTCCATACAGCGGTATTACCGAGCGCCTTCACCTCTCCTTCCTGTGCACCCCTTCTCCCTTCAGCAGCAACACGCCACCTCGCAGGGCCCCGCCACCAGAACCCTCGGCCCTCAGCGGCAGGCTCCCCACCGGGAGGGCTGGGGTCGCTGCCCGGCGCCGGCCGCTTCTCCGCCGCCGAAACTTCCCGTGACTTGACAGCGGGGGAGTTTCACCGCCCTGCTCGCCGCGTGCCCGAGCACCGCCGCCTCCTCCCCGGCGCTGCCCGTCCTAGCAAAGGACCCTCCGCCTTCCGCGGACCGCCCGCAGAGGGGACCCCGGCACGGTCCCGCCGCCGGGGTCACAGCCGGGAACTGCCCCCCACCCCTCCGCGCCGACCCCCCCAGCCGCCTCCGAGGGCCGCGCCTCACCGTCCGCCAGCAGCTCTGCGAGGGCCGGGGCCGGGGCCGCTCCGCCGCCTGCCCCCGCCTCCTCCATGCTGGCAGGTACCGGGAGCCCGCGCGTCACTCCCGGGCCGCGGCGCGCCGCGATGATGGCGAAAGCGCGCGACGGAGCGGGGCCGCCCCGGGAACGGCAGGGCGGCGGCGGGGTGCTCGCGCACGTGGTGAGCGTGGGGCCGGGCCGCAGGGAGTGCGGCGGGAGGCGGCTCCTGGGGTCCGCGCTTCCGAGCCCCGCAGGCACCCACAGGCGGGAGCGAGCTGAGGCCGGGGCGGTCAGGCCGCAGCCCCCGCCGTGCGGGCAGAGGAGGCGGGAGCCGGGCCTGTAGCGGGAAGACGAGACAGCGGGCTTGGAGCAGGGGCGGCTCTCGCCTGGCATGAGGAAAAACTTCCTCAGTGAGGCAGGGAAGGGGCTGCCTGGAGCCGGCCCTGCGCTGAGAGGTGGCTGAGAACCTCCCCTCCAGCCCGAGCGAGATGTGAGCCCTGGGTGGGCATGGTTCCCCAGGGGAGCTGTGGCTGCCTTATCCCTGGCAGTGTTGAAGGCCAGGTTGGAGGGGTCTTGGAGCAACCTGATCTAGTGGAAGGTGTCCCAGCCCATGGCAGGGGGGTTGGAACTGGATGATCTTTGTGTTCCCTGCCAACCCAAACCAGTCCGTGATTCTGTGAATGAAAACACATGGGTGATACTGCCTGGGGATGGCACAGTACAACAAGGCCGGCGCTCAGCAGCTGGCTGTGGCAAAAAGCTTGTTCCAGCACTCCGCAAGCAAGGGCCTGCTTGCAGGATGCTCTACTGAAAAGCAAGCTGCTTCATGGCCTGTCAGAAATAGCTGAATGACTTCTGTTTCAAACACTGCTTGTTTTTCCAGATGTTAAAAAGATTAATTATACATGATTGGTGACATAGAAACTAAAGAATGCCAGCTGAAAGATCCCATGGATTTGTTTCATTCTGGGCAAGTTGTAAAAATATGTGCCCCCATGGTCCGCTATTCCAAGTAAGTAACTGTCATGTCAGCTATGTTTTCAGTGTTTGTTCTGTGAGGAAGTTTATCTTGACTGCAAAAAACAGGGATTATTACATTTTTTTCTTTTAGTCATTTAAGACAGACAGATGTGGGATGTATTTTACCTTATGATAATATTAGATATCCCCAGAGTACGGCATGTCAGAACAGCATTTTAGAGCAGCTAGTCAGGAAAATGGCTTTACTATTTATTTTTTGATTTTCATGTGTCTGCAGGTTGGCTTTCAGAACCCTGGTTAGGAAATACAGTTGTGATTTATGTTACACGCCAATGATAGTAGCAGCTGATTTTGTGAGATCTGCAAAAGCGAGGGACAGCGAATTCACAACCAACAAAGGTAATTTTTTTTAATAAACTGTTGCCTTATCAGAATGTTTTACATGGTGATAAGCTAAATTGGCCAAATGAATGAAGTCTGTCACACAGCTTGACATCTATTAACAGTTTTGTTATACTGTATCTGATTGATTATAAAACCATAGAAATATTCTAGGTGAAAGTAAACACATTCCAGTGACAGTGTGTCAAATGAAATAGTGGAAAACTGAGATCTGTGGTGGGTTGACCAAACATAGGTGGCCATCAACCACCCACACAGCTGTTCACTCATTCCTTCTCCACCTTCTTAGTAGCACAGGGGGAGAACAGAAAGAACAGAACAAAAGCGAGAACTCGTAAGTCAAGATAAAGATAGATTAATAAGTGAAGGAAAGAAGGAGGAAAAAACAGACCAACTGATGCAAAGGCAGTCACTTCCCACCTAGCACTAGCAGACCAATGCTGAACCAGTCTCCAAGAAACAGCCACCCTGGCACACACTTATTTTGCTGCCACTCCAGTTTTATTTCTGAGTTTATTACCCTAACACTGAGATATTTTTAGATGCTTTTAATGTAATGCAGTAGCTGTAAAAGAGAAGAGCATGGTCCAAATAACCATCTGGCTCTTCGCAGGGGTTTTAGTGAATCACAAATGGTTCAGCAGACCTGAGTTGAGGATTACTGACACTTTGGTTTCCCGCTTGAGACAAAGCTGCTAAAGCTGCCTCTGCCCCTGTGTTCTCATTCCAACTCTGCATATCACATTGTGGATAAAAATCAGCTATGTTGGCACAGAAGAAGAAAGAGATGGGCTAGCATAAGGAAGGGAAGAGCTTGTGTGTTGTTTGGCCCCTTTCTGAAGGGGTGGTTCTGTAAGCAAGTTTCCTACCTGGCAAGACAGCCAGCCATGTCAGCACAGCAAAGGGGCAGCATGCAGACAAGAAGGGGCAGGCCAGGAGGGGAAGCATGAAGACTGCTGAAAAATAGAGAATACTTAATTTCATATACCATGTTTGTGAAAGATGAGCATCTGACCAGTTTCAGTCAGAAAATGTATATGTTGAGCCAGCAACTGTCTAGGACAGATATGTTTGTTTGAATTCCTACCTCTCTTGATAGGCATACTGATTTAGTAACCACTAGCCAGCTACCCCTATTTATTTGTGATCCAGGGCTCAGAGAGTCACAAAATAGTCAAGTTTGAAAGGACCTGTGTAGGTCCTCTTAGCCAGCCCCCTGGTCAAGCAGGATCACCTAGAGCTGTTTGCCCAGGACCATGGCCAGACAGTCCATGAATTTAGAATTTGTTATTTTTTGTTGTTATTATCTGGGGGGGGTGGGGGTGTTGTTTGTTTGTTTAATCTCTAAGTACCTTTTCATTGGAGTAGGTGATCATCCATTGATTGTTCAGTTTGCTGCCAAAGAAGCGCAGGTTTTGTGTGATGCTGCCCGGATCATCTGTCCTTTTGCAGATGGAATAGACCTAAACTGTGGCTGTCCTCAGAGGTAAAGATTTGAAAAAGCTCGGTGAAATAATGATGAAATAATTTGAGAGTAAAGAATGCTGGTCTTCATTTTCATAGTCATTTCTGTCTTAACTTAAAAATAGACTCTGAGAGAGAAAGAGCTTTTTAACCTGTCAAAAATGTCTATGTGGCAAGACACTTCTGAATGTTCTAAGATGCCTGTCACCATGGTGAAACTGGGAAAACCAGGTGTATTTGCCAACCTACCTTTTTTCATTTCTGAAATACTGAGTGTTGGCTTAAGAAGTAAAGTGTCCATTCCTTCTCAGCAGCTGTTAAATATGCATTACCAAAACCAGCTTGCTGCAAATAATTTGGAGAGTGTTTTGAGAAGTGATGTGGCAATTGCCAAAATAATGAGCCAAGTCCCTGATGTCTCAGATTTCTGCAAGTGAAGGATAGTCTCTAAAATATAATTATACAGACTACATTATTCAGGAAGTGCTGAAAAGAATTTCTTCCATCTTTTATTAGGTTTATAAGTACAGTGAATTAGTGATCTACTTCTCTCTTAAATTAATAAAGATTTTGTCTTGACAGGGAAACAGAGTAGTAATGCATAAATGAAGATTCTTGCTAACTGGTTCAATTGAGAACCATTTATTCCATGCTTGTCAGGCAGCCTTTTTCTTAGTGAAGACCTCAAATGTAGGAAAGCAAAAGATAATACTACAGTGCCAATACTTGTCTATTCTAATTAGGGTGTCTTGACTTAAAATTACAGTATTTGAGAAAAGTCTTTTCTGGAGAGATCTGAGACTTCAGAATGGAAATGTAATTTTTTTTCTAAGCTAACTACAGTTAAGTATGCCAAACTGTAAGTTCCTTTTAGGACAAAAATATATGCTTACATTTGAATCCTTTGTTTCTTGCACATGCTATTTTCAAAATAACAAAACTTTTTGCACTTAATCTGCCTTTATAAGAAAAAATATATAAGAAAAAACCTGTTGCTGTTAAGTGGAAGTAAAGGTTATTTCATGCCAATCAAAATAAGGTGTTTTGCAGCTGAGGGAGAACAGAATATTACTGAACTCAGATCCTTCCCTGCACTTCAAAAATCTCCCTTTTCAATCCAAAATAATTTTCTGTTTAGAAGAAATCCATGACCCGATGGAGGGGAAAGCATCTTTTTTTTTTATTTTACGTATACTGTAAACCAGTGCTAATTTATCTTCCTTGCGAGTCCATTTTGTGGACAGAAAATTGAACTGGAAGAGATTAGTAACTTGTCCAAATGGAGACTGAACCAACATCTAAAAGCTGGTGCCAAACTGCAAACGAATCATTGATCTACAGCCAGTACTATCTCAGTCTACTCAACCACACATTCTGAAGGTTGTAAGGAACAAAACCAATGTATCTGACTGAAATTGATCTGCATTTTTTCAAATGTGGAATACACATGTTCTTTTTCTTTTAAAGGTGGGCGATGGCAGAAGGTTATGGTGCTTGCTTAATAAATAAACCAGAGCTTGTTCAAGATATGGTGAGACACGTACGGAATCAGATCGACAAACCAAAATTTTCAGTATCTATTAAAATAAGGTAGATCTAAGTGATGTTTGTGATACATGGAATAATCCTTTCAGTTTTTTCAAGAAATATTCATATAACAAGTACACTATATGTAATTCTGTTAATGTAATATTACGCATTATAATATTTTCCTTACATGTAAAGACTGCTGATATTTTTTTGACCCCAGATGAAAGAATATCTGGGAAAAGTAAACTAGACTTAGATAGTAGAACCAGCACAGGCTTTGACTACTTATCCAGGTAACATACTGGATGCTAAGAGTTTTCTTGCAATCCAGATGATATGAAAGTACAAGTTAAAAGGTTCATGGTTCCATAAAAGAAAAGCAACGCATAGTGTGTATCATCACAAGGATTTACTTTGTGAGCTGCTGGAGGCCAGAGCCACATTTGCTGCTGGAGGCCAGAGCCACATTTGCTGCTGGCTATAAAGGGAAGGGTAACAAAATTGGGAGCTAGTCCCCACAGCTGCTGTAAGGAACACATCCTTCTGTAACCTGTTGCTTTGCATTGCTTTGTACTCCTTCCACTGTTCTTCCCATAATTACACATCCCATACGGCTTTTGCATATTTGCCAGTTAAGTTTCAACACAGTTTCCAGTCTTCTGAGAAAGAGGAACTACTATAATTGTTCTTTTTTTCCCCCCATAAAGGAAGCAAAATAATGATGTTTGGTTTAGAATCTTTTGGACACCCTTGTTCAATCTCTGTAAAATTTATCATGTATATTTCAGAGATGTGATGTAATTAGGAAATGATAAATTAAATAGTGGTTTCCGTACATTAAACTCATATGTCTTTATTGAAACAAACAAACCAAACCTCATTATCTTCCAACAGTAATATTTTCTGTATTTATAGTGATTTATACAAATCTGTGATAACTCCTCCTTATGGAGGACAGCGTTTTATACAGTTCAGGTAACTTATTATCTAATGTTTTCATTCTGTGAAATTGTAGGATCCATGAAGACTTAAAAAGAACAGTTGACTTGTGTCAAAAAGCTGAAGCAACCGGAGTTTCATGGATTACAGTACATGGGAGAAGTGTAGAAGAAAGACATCAGCCTGTACATTATGATGCAATTAAAATAATTAAACAAAGCATGTCTATACCTATTGTGGCTAATGGAGACATTAGAACTTTAAGAGATGCTGAAAAAGTTCATCACTTGACAGGAGCAGATGGTAAGTTTAAACACTTTGTCTTCTAAGTAAACTTACAAATGAGATTTTGAAGTATTTATTTTAGCTATAAATAGGACATGATTCGAGTGCTTTACACTCTTTGAGGAGACAAATGAAGAAGGGTGTTTTAGATGCCTTATAAAAATCATAAACAGAATCACTTGTAAATGCACTAGGGCACTGCTATTCAAAGCCACAAACGATGATTTCCAAAGCAAATTACAAAAGCTCTTTGCTTAATTATGCTATCTCATCATTCAGTAGTGGAGTTCAGGGAGACCTTCAGACATTCAGTCTATCTCCTTATGGAGCTGAACATCTTTTAAAGAGCTGTGAAGTTCCACTTGGAAATATCTACTTTGTGCACATAGGGTCAGATTTCTCACCATAAGAATATGGAGGGAAAATGAACTATTCTTAAGCCAGATATTTGACAGTTAAGATGGTTAGCTTCAAGGACACAGTGAGGTATTGCACTGTCATATCTGTGTGTTTACCTTGTCCTACACTTCAGTGGTAAAATTTGAGGATTTTTTGCAGGATTGCCCTGCAGTTACAGATCTGTAGATCTGAATTTCTATATGATCTGTATCAACACACTTTGGTCTTTCAGCTAGAGAACAACAGGACAGAGACAAGTAGCTAGTGTCATAAGGAAAAGTTCATGTGGCACGTTTCTTTTGACACTACTGGTGTTTAATGGCAACAGCAGAGACCAGTTGAACCAAACTGCTATGCTGCTACAGTGACTGCCCCCCCCCCCCCCCAGTACAAAGCAGGAAGGAACTATGTAACACAAAAGAATATTTTCATAGCCAAGTTGACCTTCAGTAACAAAATTATAAATTATCAGGTTTTTTCTGTCATGTACAATAGTAAAACAAATTTTTCATTTTTTATCTTCCTCTCTTTTAAGAAAAGTCTAAGTGTGATAGGTTGTATGTTGATAGTACAGGAAAACAGAAGCCCTTAATCACAGGAAAATTACAATAGAACTTGTATGGGTTTATCTGATAATTTGGGGGTACAGTTGCAAATACACTGGCTTGCTCAGAAAGGTTTACTGCAGATCAAGAACCCTGAGATTCATAGAATTGAGACATCGAGCTCTTACTGGAAGAAGGATTATAGGTCAGCAAAATTAGCCTAGTTGCACTAAAATAACTAAGCCTACTGCTACTCTTGCATCTTTCCATTGTAATATTATGTTAAAAAGGCAAGTTTGTATGTGTGTAGCAAACATAACCAAAATACAATTGAGTTGCAGTTTCAAAAGTAGGGAAGCAAGGCTCCTGTGTCCTGGGCTTCATTTCACAATTCTGGAGAGATCCATCTGGAGACATCATCAAGTGGAATGTGCTGACAGGTGTAGGTACTCTGAGGTTTAGATTGTTAAATGTGTTTCTCCAGTACAGCTATAATACCCATCCCTGTTGTTCTCCCATTACTTGCCTGTAAGTTTTGGGTGGCTGCCCTAAGGGGGTGCTATAAAAAAACTACAGAAAGATTTAGTGTAACTTACTGCTTTAATTTCTAATTTGAAGGTGTAATGGTGGCTAGAGGACTCTTAGCAAATCCAGCAATGTTTGCAGGATATGAAGAGACACCTTTGAAGTGCATCCAGGACTGGGTTGACATTGCTCTTGAGCTTGGAACTCCTTTTACATGTTTTCACCATCACTTAATGTACATGATGGAACGCATAACTTCAAAGCAAGAAAAGAAAGTTTTTAATGTTTTATCAAGTACTTCAGCAGTACTAGATTATCTGAATGACCATTATGGTTTGTGATAAGAGAAAGTATTTTAGTTCTATATGAACTTGTATTTCTGCAATTATCAATACATTGTTAAATCTTTAATTGTGTTTCTACTTTTTAGTCACATTCCTATACTGAGTAAATATTTTCAACACAGCAAAACATTTGATCAAGGTGATACTTTATATTTTTAGTATTTTTATGTCAGCATTTTTCACTCTAGAAGATAGTCCAGACTGCACAAATGTGGAATTCTTTTTCCAATGCACTACACAGAGGATTGATTATTGTAAGACTCCAGTAATTTTAATTTATTTTTTCACCAAACAATTGCATATAGCAGTGTTTGCAAAACTAGGACGTTTCTTACATAAAACCTCCAAAAATTAGGACTACTTATAAATAATACCAAGAATTTCAAACCAAAAGAATAAAAAGGGAGAAGTTGTAGAAGTTTTTGCCTCAACTGACTAAGCTGTACTTTTAAATTTGAATAGATGTTTCAAGCTTAAAAGACTCTGAGGCCTGGAAGCCCAGCACAGTATCCTCTTTTAAAATAGATGTTGCTTTTGCAGACTAAAACTTTCTAAACTTACTTCCAACTCAGAAAAATTCCACACTTCATATAGTGGAAGAAGCCTGGAATAGATAAACGATGATGGAAGGAAGGAAAAGGGTAAAATGAAGAGGTAGCTTAAACTATCTCAATGTTCAAACTTAGCTGAATCTAAAATACAAGACTTGAAAGTTCAATCTAACTAAATTCAGTTTTGTTTATTTATTGTATAATGATTATATAAAATATTAAATCCCATCTACCAAAACAGAACTTTATAGGTCAAATAAAAGCTGACAGATTTTTCTCAGTGGGGCTCTTGAAGTCCTTTTTTGCCTGCTGGTATGTTGCTTATCAAAGCATGACAGCCACTTGGCTTTGAATCTTTGTATAGGAGGGAAATAGTGAAAATTAGAACAAGATAATAACATTACACAACAGCTGCACTTGTTCTGCAAGGGAAATATCACAAATCTGTATGGTACAATTATTTGTAATCAAATAATTTTTTTCTTTCAAAGTTTACACAGAAATTCATACCAGAAATTGCTTCACTTTCTGCCTCTGAGACTTCTGTGAATATACAAGTGAATAGTTCTAAATTTTCTAAATAAATTACTTGGTTTTCCATACAATTGTACTTATTTTTTATTATACTATAAATTATGACAACCTGGGGGAGGGGAGTTTCCTTTTGTTGATACTCCCCAAATCATTTAGATATCAAAATACTTACAAATTTTTAATTCAGTTGCATAAAAGATCATTTTTCATAATGAAGATGTCTGCTTTAGGCGTATGAACATAAGTTTGAAAGGCATGACCTGGGTCATCAAGTCTAGTTCACTATTTAAGACAATGGAGTTACATAACTTCCAATATGGTCACCTTCCTGATGTGTTAACAAATGGAAAATGAGAGACATGCTTTGCTATAGTAGGCTAATTGAGAAAATCTGTGTGACCTTTTTTGGTGCAATAGATCCTACATTCCTTCAGACAACTGGTTTTTTTCACCCTTCTGGATTGTAATTTTTTGTTGACATTGGATGAGCACAATTATATGTTGTATTCCAGGAAAAACCCTCAGCAATGTCTTCTGCAGTTAATACTTCTCTTTCTGATGCTTCACTTTTCCTTGACTAATACTCATCATGTAATTTCTGAGCTCCCTGTTCTACAGCAAAAGTTCTTATTTCCCAAATGCATGACATAGTGCTTAGGACTGCTCAATTTCCAACCTCAAGTTCATCCAACTACAGTGCAATACTCAGTTCTCCTCAGTTCTGAAAATGCCTCCAGCCTTCTGAATCAAAATTAAAAAGTAAAACCATACAGCTGAAACGTAGAAGAAAGGGATTATTTAAAGTACTAACCAAGCCCTGTGTTAGCATTTCCTTAAGATTTTTGTGATTTGACAAGCAACTATTACTTGCCCCATTAGCCACAAGGAGCAGAGAAGAAAAAGTTATTTATTATAATCAAATAATACAAATGCAAGGTGCTTTTTTTTTTTTCTTCTTAGGGGGGAATGCAAATTTTAGAGGACTTGAAATACCTTGACCTATTTAGGACTTGAATACTTGATAATTTTGAAGACAGCAGTTGTTGTGCCTGTGTGAGATCAATCACAGAGATTTCTGCCTGAAGTACAAGGTTGCTGTTAATATTGCTAGTAGTTAAAGAATGCTTTATCTGGTCAGTTATGCACCATGAAAGTCTACAGAAGTTTATCATCCCCTTCTAAGAATGAAATTAATTTTAAGCCTTCTTCTCTTGTGAATTTTGTATACATCTGAACACACTCCACTGTATTGATGTAGAATAAATGGCAAAATTGGAGTTTATAGCTGTAGTCTGAACAGCCATACTGTTCTAATATATATAAATTGCTAAAGATGGGAGTTAGCTGTTTAACTCCCAGCATTGTTCTAGAGTATGGGAGGGGGGTTGGAACTAGATGATTTTAAGGTCCTTTCCAACCCTAACTGTTCTATGATTCTATGATTATAAGCCATTTGAATATGGGAAAATCCTCATCCCCAGTTTAAGGCCATTAGATAGATTCCTTCCCTGTGGTGTATGATGACATGGACTCCATGGCGGTACAGAATCATTTACTTAAAAAGTTGCTTGATTGTATACTTTAAGCTTACAAGGGTGTTATGACAACCAGTAAAAACCCGCCACACAAATATTCCTCTACAGGTTACTCAATCACCTTGGTTTTGTAACCATTTCCTTGGTTACTGTTTCTAGCTGATCTGTAC
Source organism: Pezoporus wallicus (assembly GCF_028554395.1). Taxonomy (NCBI): domain Eukaryota; kingdom Metazoa; phylum Chordata; class Aves; order Psittaciformes; family Psittacidae; genus Pezoporus; species Pezoporus wallicus. The sequence goes on from NW_026640165.1 coordinate 2,098,075, forward strand.
TTTAGATGCAGCAATCTATGTTGTTGCTTAAGCAATCATGGCTCTTGCAGACTGTTTCTTTTTAGGACTACATAGGGGTTAAGTACAAGATAATCTTCTGCTCCCAGAACTTCTTGTTTGAAGCAGTCTATGAGGAGCAAACATTATTTTTCTCCTTGGTCCGTTTACACCGGCACTTTGTGGCTAGCCTCGCATATGCAGCTGCATTGTGTTCTTAAGATGGTCCTGAACACTTCCCCTGTATATGTTAGTTACAATGTCACCTGGTACTTAGTCCTTTTCTAATTTTCAAATTTGAGTCTCTTTTCTAATTTTCAAATTTTTTAAAGTTTTTCTTCAAGTAAGATAAGATACAAAGTTTTGTTTCATTTTTTAGGTCCTTTGCCTCCTGCAGCTGGTCCAGCTCTTTGTCCAGGGTGTTAAGCCACCCTACACAACAATGCCATATTCTTGTAATATCTCTACTTTCTTATAACTTTTACCCTGCTGCAGCAATCCCTCACACAGCCCATACAATACCATTTTCTCTGTTCCTTACCAGTAAGTTGATTCTTAGGTCTCTGTCTTGGGTTAATGCAGTGTGTGATGTTATACAAGCCATACAAGCTGTCACACAAGACAAACTAGAACGAAACAAATTCAAACTTTGCCTTTGCTTCAGCAGAGGATTAGTGAGATTTCTGTCCTCTAACCAGCTGCTAAGACACAGGTGTTTTGTATTTCTACTTCTGAATACCTTGTGACCTTACTGGTGGGAGAAAAACTTATTTCTTATAGCTATAATGTCTTAAGGTTCATGAGGTTTTTTTCCCAAAGCAGCCAGACATTATATATATTGTCTGTCATATTTATCATATGGTAGAATAGGCATCCTTAGATCAACAACCCAGACTTGTACAGCTTCAGTAGAATACCTTCCAGAAGTGGCAGAATGCACTCAATAGGAGAAGGGAGGTTTCACAGGTGCTTGCAGGAGGCTTCTCTCTGTTCCTCAGATCTCACTCCAGGTCGGTGGGGAACATGCACCAGCTGCAGTGGAAATGCACAGCAGTCACTGTAGAGTGAATCTGAGATTTTACAAAGCCCCTGAATTGAAAAAGCGGAGTCTCTGGCAGCAGGGATGTGCAAATATGGTCCTACCAGTATGAGGCTAAGCTGCTGGGAGAGCAGCTTACAGCGCTAGTAAGAGGTAAGCAGCTCAGAAATGGGAACTGCTCTGGAATTAAAGGACAGAAAGTATGTAATAACATTTTAACAGCTTAAATAAAGTATCATGGCTATAGGCCAATAGCTAAAATGTAATAACCAGGACATACTAAGAGGTTATGTTTTGTCTATACTTCTGATTAAATATGTTTATGAAAACATGTTAGAAATACTCCTTAAAACCCAAGCTGTTTCCACTGTGTAGACTGGATAGAAATAGCTGACTGTATCACTGTGTCACTCTCCAATACTTGTTATGCATAAAAAATTATTTGGGATATAACCTTTCATCCAGACATTGCTTGGCGGCAGCTAGGAAAATGTTAATACACTGGCTCCATCCCCAGGCCACAGACCTGTGAAATTTTCGTGTAAACAATTTCAGATTGTGAGCAGCTGCAAACAGTTCTGCTCAAAACTGCTTATGCAAGAACTTCCTACCCCGTGTCAGCTCCAGTGGATTAAAGTAACAAAGAACTACTGTTAACGGCATTTAATCTGTCTCATTTTGATGGAAATTAATCGGGACAGCATTCCCAAAAGCGAGTAGTTGTGTCAAGAGGGCTGGTGATGCCAGGCTAGGCAAGTAACCTCTTCCACCTGCAGCACATCAGGATCTGTTAGGACTGCAGGCAGTCAAGTAAACTGCTGGGTGGGCCCTGGCCTGTGCTAACTTCTGATTGCACAGAACACTGGATATGAATGACACGTGGAACTGCCAGATGTGACATGCAGCAGTGTGAGCAGCTGGTAAAAGCTGCAGATAGCTCTGGGAGGCATGGCTGGATTTCAGCAGAGGTTAAGGACTAATTAGACAACTGAACAACAGAAACTGACCTCCTATCTACTGGAGTAGTTTTGTGGGTCCATTCAGAACTAGAAACTCACAGGGCCAAGAGTGCCCGGTAACTGTATCAGTACCTCAGTAACGGCACGTGAGGCCAAGACTGCCCAAATAATGGTACCAGAAATACTGAGTGTAGGTACAGATACAGCAGACCTAGGAATAACAATGAAAAGTGATTAGGGAAGGGTTATACAGGGGCAAAGAACAGGAGTTACAAAGGTAGCAAAAGAGATGGTCAAGAAATAAGAAAACAGGTAACAAGCTATGGAAATAATGTGCTTAGAGCCTCGCTGTGCTGCTGAAAATCACCACACAGGACAGTGGGATAGAACAGGATTTTCTGAATTAATACTGGTTTATTCATGAGGTCCAAACATGCCTGTTTGACAGCATTGGAGACTGCTGTTTGGTTGTTACTTATGGTGTCTTTATGCGTATGGGACTCATTTTCCTGGAGAAAACAGATTTATGGGATGTTAATACATTATAATATTGTAATGCGGGGGGGGGGGGGGGGGAATGGACAGACAGGCATACACAGTACTTCAGTTGAACTTCAGAAATAACAAGCTGAGCTGAAGTCCCTGATCGAATAAGCTCAAGTCACTGAGCAGTGGGATGATTGCAGCAAGACACCAGAGCAAAACGCTTACAACCATTCCCTCGGTGTGAAAACCGTATTTAACTTTTCTCAACGTGGGGATCCCTGCATTTTCCAACAGAGGCGTGGTCCTCAATAAAGTCAGTCAGACTCGGTCATTGGTCCATGTCTTGCTTCGGGCCCTACCAGAGCGCGGGCAGCCGGGGGTCAGCCCCCCGAGGACGGCCTTCGGGGCGACGGGCAAGGACCTCGCCAGCACCTTCTTCAGGTGGGAGGTGGCCCCCTCCGCCCCGCCCCGGGCCATGGCCCTGGCCTCGCCCCGCCCAGCCCTGCCTCTCGGGGAGCTGTGTCACTCAGTCCCGGTCCGACCCACATCCTCCGGGCACTGCTTCCGCCCGACAGCGCGGGCGGGAAGGTCCAGCCCACTCTTTGGTAGGCCCGGCCTGCTCGGCTGGGGGAGGCTCTGCTTCCCGCCGCTTAGCGATTCGTCTCCGTCAGGCTCAGCCGGGCGCCGGCGCTGAGGTGGTTGCGAAGTCTGGGCTGCCGTGAGGGGGAACGGTATGGGCCTGGGGCGGGCCAGACTTTGCCTCCGCGGCTCTGCAGAGGGGAGCGGGCGCGGTGGGAGGGAGCCGTCGGCCTGCAGCACAGGCGGGACTGCAGTCTCTTAGCGCGGGACTGCGCCGGCGACGATGGTGTTAGCAGTGAGAATCCCAGCTCCCTGGCAGGCGGAGGAGCTCTGCCGCGGGGGCTGTTTCAGGACGGGCAGTCGGTGCAGGGACGAACGCACACCCGCACAGCCTGCGGCTAAGTTAGATTGAGATGTTTCCCTTTGAAACTCCCTGGCCCAGCGCGAGGCAGCTGGGGCGCGGAGGAGCTGCCGGCGGCCGGGTGTCAGATCCCGCCTGAGCCGCCTCTTCATCCGCAGGCCTCGGGACCATGACTTTCCAGTGGACGGCAGTTGCCACCTTCCTGTACGGTGAAATAGGAGTGATCCTGGTGCTGTGCCTGCCGTTTATTTCTCCTCTGAGGTAGGACTTAAGTGTGCTGGCAACCCCAGCTCTGTCTTCTCACCGGCTTGGGTCTGTTTTACGCTTTTGTTGTTATAAACACGGAGCTTTGTTGCGTCTTAAACTAGTTGTGACCTGAGCTGAAAGAATACTGTTTGGGACTTGAGTATCTGGAGTCTCAAGCGCCATAAGCCTCTTTTGAAGAGTGTTGTTTGTTTTTTATACACTGCTGATTCATCCCAACAGCAGCCAGGGTGCCCAGCATGAGCCCCATTGCTTGCGTCAGCAAGTGGGACCTCTTTGGGGTTTTTGGAGCAGCCAGCATACAGGACATCTGGCTTCCCTTGCTGTGAGCTCAGCAAGAAATGAGGGTACAGCGAGGCTTTTCTAGGAGTTGTTTGTCAAGTTTGTGAGGAGCAGCTCTGCAGCCTTGTGGTATATGCTAGGCAGTGTGGTTGCTGAAGAGATAAGAGACATCTGATATTCAAAGCTATCCGCATAGCGTGTGTAAGGGCTGTAGGAAACCTGTTATCACTTTTTTTAAAAAATGTGGACTTCAGCTTGATGCAAAAGCTTCAGAAATACTGAAATAAAGGCCTCTGTGAGTTTTTATGTAGCTTAATAAGATAACATCTGTGGAACATGACACAAACACCAAGAAAAATAATCATTCTTGTAAAATGAATGCTCTTAGTAAGGGAAAGAAACAAAATGTGTTAATTACTCTTATCGTATGAAAAGGCCTGGCTTACTGTGTTACCTTGTTTCCTCTAAGTAGCTCTTCAAATTTGGTAATGTTACTTTTATTTCTGTATGGGAAATAAAGCTAGCCTCTCTGCAAGAAGCAAGAGAAATGATGATGATTTCTTTCCAGAAGATTATTAAATCTTAAAAAACAAACAAAACCACAAAAAAAAAATGAAACCTTAAAGCTTTTTTTCAAAAAAAAAAAAATCCACTTTGTGTTGTGTAAAAACCATTATACCGTTGCTTTCTGCATTTTTAAACTTAAATTCATATTTAGGATGAAAAACGTAGCTTTTACTGTAATACCTTCAGGAACAAAACCTGGAACAAAGCCTTGCTGTGTAGAGAGTCTGAATTTAACTGCGTAAATGTGTAGTAGAGTCTAAATGATTGGATCCTCCACAGCCAATACCAATGATTAGTCATGTTTCCTCAACTTTAGAATTTGAAACTGTTATAAATTCTAAACTAACCTTTAGTTTTTACAAACTGGCTTGGAAAGGCCTCAGCATTTCAACATAGCTTATTGAGTTCTGGTATTTTCTGTTGTTTCCTAATCAAAAGTTCAACTGTATGTAAAAAGCAAGAAGTATTCTGGGAGTTGTAATCATCAGATTATTAATGGCTTATGTGAGGCAACAAGCCGCAAGAATTTCTGCAGGCTGATGACACATGCAGAGTATATTGGGAATATTGGCTTCACTTGTGATATAAACAGGGCTTGAATCTAATCTATGTCTGTGAAAAGCAAATTCATAACCTGAAGTGTACCAAAATCTATTCAAACACTAAACATGGTGCTTGTAATTATATACAAAGGATAGATTTTTGTGCTTGGTTTATAGCATTCAGCTCTTTGAACAGTGGTTTCTGAAAGAGAGAAATCCTTTGTGACATGTGCAATTATCTTCTTAATAAAACTGTTGCAGGAAACTTGTGTGGTTACAGATTAGATTTGGCTGCTCTGACAGTGCCAGAGGACAACAGTTCTTAGTGATCCGGGAGCTGGTTCTGTCAGTGGCAGAAACATGCACTATTAAAGACAGACATGAAGCTGCTGTTCTCTGAAGTTTTGATTTATTTGTTTGTCAGTCTTCAAACAGATTGTTTGCCTCCTTTGTGCCTGCACATTTTTTGAGTGTTAAACTCAGTTCGGAATTTGCTAACGAGCTTTTAAGTTCCTGGGGAATAAGTAAATTGACAATAGAAAGATGCAAGTAAGCAAAAAGACAGAACTGTAGTGCCAGATGCAGCACATCTTTAGTTGTGGCCACTGTTGTAATTTGGAAGATTACATCTATGTGTCTTCTGTCACCGAAAGGAAATGGGAGTGTTAGTAAAATGAATGCCCACACTTGAGGAAAAATGTGTAAAAATGTAACATAGGAAGACTTTGCATTAAAGATTTTCTGTTTTAGCCTGAATATAGCTTGGCTCTGTAGCTGGCCTAAGATTATACCTTAGAAGATCACTTCTTAAGTGGAGATTGGTATGAAACTTGGAGAATTACATGTTTGAAGAGTTAGCAGGTTAGCTTTCTTTGAGTTGTAGCTTGGCTTAATTAAAGTATGCTTTTTTGTTGACACAAACCATGGCTGTCTGCTATAAAGAATTCAGATGATACCAAAAGATTTAAATGGGGTTTTTGAGCATACAGTGCTAAACACTTTCTGGTGCAGAACCAGAAGGAAACATTGGAGATGATGCAATGGTCTAATGTAAGTTCACAGTAGGTTAGAAACTGCTTTGTTGAAGGATGAATTTTAACAGTCTCTGAAAATGTAAATACTCTTAACAAAAGTTGGAAATTTTACCTAAAATAATCAGATGGTGACTAGCAGGTGTGTTTTACCCCCAGTGGCATAATTAGATATTACTTCACTTGTACAGTAGCAGTGGTTCTAACCTGCAGCAAAAGACAAGCAGGTGTTCTGTTGTTGTCTCTGTGAGGTTCAGTTCATTTGAGCACATCACATGCTTTTTTTGTACTCTCAAGTGTGAATTTTTGCAGACCTCTCCATGCAAGAATATTGAATAGGCAGTTGTGTAAACAACAACAAAATGGTCTTTACCACCAGTGGGCCTCTGAAGTTGCTTCTCTAGCCAACAAATGTATGCTCTTGAAAGAGGTTTTAACCCTTGACAAAACATAAACATGAGTTGTCCTTTTGTTATCATTTGCAAGATAGAATGTAATAATAATCTGTGTAACTTTCTAATTATGCAGACTCATCAGTGTAAAAAAAATAAGCCTTCTGAAGAAGGATGGTAGAGATTATCTTAATTTGTGAAGGGTTTTTATTTTGTTTGGCAACAAGGGGTATAAGTGGATAGAAATAAATTGTTGGAATGGGTTTTACATCTTTACCCCACCCCTGAATTTATTGTACTGAGTTTGTGTTCAGGACTGAACACGAAGTAAGCTAGCCAAAGTAAAAGCTAAAATAAAACACACCTGGAGAGTACCTGCTATCATGCAAGAAGTTTTCAAGTTGAGCCAACTGTCTTTGCTTGTATTGACAACAAACAAAAAGGAGACAAGCAAGTTGGATTGTTGGAAAAGTTATGTATACCTAAATTATGTTGCAATTAAAGCAGCTTTTTAGAGACCTTACGTAAGTCTTGTATCAATAATAAAGCTCTCTTCTGTGAGGTTGTTATGCCTTTTTTTCTAATGCTTAATTCTTGAATAACACAATGCTATTTTACAGATGGCAGAAGATTTTTACGATTCCTCTATGGAGCAAAGTGGCAGTTTTTTGGAACAAGATGTTCCTTACAATAATAGTTTTACTGATCGTCTTGTTTCTTGGTAAGTGTTCAATAATTTCTTAATGGAGGGTGAGGGAAATGGTATATGGAGTCCATTGCAGTAGATTAATTGAAAGAGTTGTACTCTAAATCATCTGATTTGTTTCATAGCTCTGCAGTAGAATGGAGGAGGAGAGGGCTTACACTGCGTAATGTTCGGAGTCCAAATGCAATAGTAATATAGTAGTGACTGAGGAGGGAAAATGGGGCTTGGTCTAGGTTGCTGCTTGGTTTCCCTTTCTCACACACATACATGGACTTGAAATGTTTGAGAACCAGAATTGGCTGAGCTGTGCAGTATGCAGTAGATGGCACTCTTTCTCTTGGTTGCTATTGAAATAGAACACCAGAGAAATATATCAAAGCCCTGGGCTATTTACTACTTTTGCTTAGCACAGCTACGAAACAGCTGTTGACTACGTTTGTTACAAGTAGATGATGAAGCCTATCAAGTAGGAGTAAAGCTTTGGTGGATCTGGAGCTTGAATGATGACCATATGCTGTAAGAACTGATGATGTGTCATGAAATGTGTATTTTTGTTGATGTATAAGAGGAGATTTTAGGTATTGTTTGCCTTAATTGTGTATATGATGGCTACATTTATAGGTTGTAATAGGAACTTATAAATGGGTTTTGGTTTTATATGGATGTAAGTCCTAATTATTTTGTCCTTTCAAAAATGTTGGCAGTGTATTGGCCCTTCTGCAGAACTATCAGGAGTACATGACAGGTGAAAGGAAACTGAGAGATGGATGAAAGGCAGATGAAAGAAAGCTGAGGTGTAGGTTATCCCCTTTTTAATGTTCGTGTTCAACACTGTTACTATAGTATTCCTGTTTGGATGGATGTTAGAAATAATTTTTTCCCTCTGTGATTCAAGCATAGGCACTTCTGTCATTACTAAAATACATGCCTATCTAAATTCCGTATGAGGTAAGTACTTCAGAAGGCATCTATTCTTTTTACTTTCTGTTTTTTCACTGTTTGTCCACTGACTGGATTTTAATTCAATTATCAACAGTAACATTTTGAGACTGCAGGGTCTCTGGTAACATTTGTAGAGTATGTTGCTTTGGCCTGATCCCTGGTGGCTGGGTGCAAGTGTTGGAAATGACTGTTCAAGCATGGTTTGGGAAAGGGTTTAGCATTATCTGTGGAAATGTCTTATATTGCTATAGTCGTTTATTAAGAACTATCTTTAAAATGTATGGGTAACATAAGTGATGTTATTATTTGTCTTGCGCCTGTTTGCCGAGCAGAAAGTCCAAATATGTATTTCCAGTACTATGTCTTTATAATACCCACAGATGCAAATAAGAACAAATTATTTTTGTTTGCAGATGCTGTTAGAGAAGTCAAGAAGTACTCAGCAGTTCATGTGAATGAAAAGGCTGCAAATGTCAATTCCAGTGTCTTTGATCATATTCAGATGAAACTCTTCCGATCCCAAAGAAACCTCTATCTCTCAGGTTTTTCCTTGTTTCTTTGGCTGTAAGTATAGCGTTTTTCTGATTTCTACATAGTATGTTTCTTAAAGGAACTATTGCACAAAGTAATGCAACTATAAAAAATGATTGGAAGATAAGTTTCAAGAGATTAAAGAATTAAGTGTGAGCAGATTGGCTATGAGGCATGTAAGCGCAGGGAAAATGATATTTACAAATGTTTGAAGATTGGAAGAATATGTGAGCAACACATGGAAAGAAACATTTTGAATGCTTGAGAAAACATGTATTTTGCAGAAGTTTGTTTTGATTGTGGAAAACTGGGATAAAAACCCCTCAAAAACTAAAACAGTGTTTAACTAATCTTAATGTGTTGCAAGTTAGGAAGCAAAGCTTGAGTCTGACTTAAACCACTTTGTCTAAAGCTTGAAGTTAGGAACTGCAGGATAATGTTCCAACTTCTGAGGAAAGTTTCAGATATTATTTCAGATCAAGTGCTTTCTGACAGCTGCTTGCTACGATATCATGATCTTAATTGCAGTATCCCTTTCAGGATGTTTAAATACAGCTAATAAAACAGGGTAACAGAAAGGATAGCTCTGTATCAGGCAGCAAGAGCAGCCAAGGCTACCTGTGAATCTTCACGATAGCCACCACAGCCTGCAGTTCTCAGTTGGGCAAGGAGCCCATGAACTAATTGGGCACTGTTCGCTCACTAATGTGAATGAATGGAAACAGACATTTGGCCCAGTTAGAATTAAACTTGGCTAGGGATTTGAAAGATAGCAGGAAGGGATTCTGTAGTTACATTGCAAATAAAAGACAGACTCGGGACAACGTGGCCCCCTCTGGAAGCTATCAGGAGAACTGGCTACCCTGGATTTGGAAAAGGCTGGGGTTCTTAATGACTTCTTTGCCTCTCTCTTCACTGGCAAATGCTCTGACCACACCACCCAAGTCTTGGAAGGCAGACAGAGGGACTGTGAGAATGAAGACCCTAGGCCCACTGTAGGAGAGGATCTGTTTCGAGACCATCTTAAGAACTTGAATGTGCACAAGTCCATGGGACCTGATGAAATCCATCCGCAGGTCCTGAAGCAGCTGGCAAATGAAGTTGCTAAGCCACTGTCCATCACATTTGAAAAATCATGGCAGTCAGGTGAAGTTCCTGACAACTGGAAAAAGGGAAATATAACCCCCATTTTCAAGAAGGGGAAAATAGATGACCAAGGGAACTACAGACCAGTCAGTCTCACCTCTGTGCCTGGCAAAATCTTGGAGTAGATTCTCCTGGAAGGCATGCTTAGGCACATGAAAAACAACAAGGTGCTTGGTGACTTGTGCAAAGAGTTCGACACTGTCCCACATGACATCCTTGTCTCTAAATAGGAGAGACATCAATTTGATAGGTGGACCACTCGGTGGATAAAGAACTGGCTGGATGGCTGCACGCAAAGAGTTATAGTCAATGTCTGGCTGGAGACCAGTAACGAGTGGTGTCCCTCAGGGATCGGTGTTGGGACCGGTCTTGTTCAACATCTTTGTTGCTGACATGGGCAGTGGGATTGAGTGCACCCTCAGCAAGTTTGCTGATGACACTAAGTTGTGTGGTTCAGTTGATATGCTGGAGGGAAGGAATGCCATCCAGAGGGACCTTAACATGCTTGTAAGGGGGGGCTGATGCCAACCTTATGAAGTTTAACCATGCCAAGTGCAAGGTCCTACACCTGGGTTGGAGCAATCCCAGGCACAGCCACAGGTTGGGCAGAGAAGAGATTCAGAGCAGCCCTGTGGCTAAGGACTTGGGGGTGTTTGTCGATGAGAAACTGAACATGAGCCGGCTTTAGGTGTGCGCTTGCAGCCCAGAAAGACAACCATATCCTGGGCTGCATCAAAAGGAGTGTGACCAGCAGGTTGAAGGAGGCAATCCTGCCCCTCTACTCTACTCTCATGAGACCTCACTTGGAGTATTGTGTGCAGTTCTGGTGTCCTCAACATAAAAAGGACATGGAACTGTTGGAACAAGTCCAGAGGAGGGCCACGAGGATGATCAGGGAACTGGAGCACCTCCCGTATGAAGACAGGCTGAGAAAGTTGAGGCTGTTCAGCCTGGAGAAGAGAAGGCTGTGTGGAGACCTCATGGCAGCCTTCCAGTATCTGGAGAGGGCCTACAAGGATGCTGGGAAGGGACTCTTCATTAGGGACTGTAGTGATAGGACAAGGGGAAATGGGTTAAAACTGAAACAGGGAAAGTTTAGATTGTGTATAAGGAAGAGTTTCTTTACTGTTAGTAAGGAAAGTGTCAAGAAAAAATTCATATAAAACTTAAGCAGGGAAACTTTCAAAAAGGTGTTTGTAGCTTTGCACAACAGTGATAGGAATGCATCATGTTCTCTGTCTTCCTTCAGAATGGTTAAGTAAATATGCACAAATCTGTGATCTCTGCTCGAAAAGAGGAATAGCTGGATTGTATCCTACACAGGAGTTGGAAGCTGGTCCCCCAGGATCCTACTCTCATTTGGCTTTCAAGGAAGAAAACTTGTCAGGTGGCCATAATAGAAATTTTTTTTTTAGTGGTTTGTTTTTTTTTTGGATAAAATCTCTGCTCCAGAAGGCTTAAGGCCTTTATTGGATGCTAGCCTTTCACCAAGATTTAGAAGAAATAAATATTCATATATTAATGGCTATACCAAAGGACTTTTCTTAGTAGAGCTATTTTGCTTTTCCATCCAAAAGTATAATATCTGTCAGAGAAAAGGGGGAAGAGTGTTCCTTCGGTTGCTTTATTCTATACTGCTACTATAATTGCCCAGCCAAGTTGAAACAACATGTAGATGTGAGTGGGTACTTGGTTACCTATAGTTCATTCTTTTGGTCAATTTTGGTTCATTTTAGCATATCAGCCAATAGGAGAATTCCAGAAGTGAGAGAAGGAGTTTTCCAAAATGGAGGAGGCTGGAAGCTTGTCATTCTGGCAACACAACAAAAGCTGTTTTCTCTGTGTGGTTCAGCAGTTGCAGAACCCTGTGTACAGGCAAGAAAAATTACCTCCTATCATTTGGAGGTATTGGGACCAGCTGAGACTTCATCCACTGAACTGTTTGGACAGAGGAGTGTCATGGTTACCAGAGACTGTTTACTGGGTAGGACAGAGGCACCTGTCTGCTAATCTGACTTGATATCCTGGAGAGCCTGCCAAGTTTTGTCTGGCCCTTACCCCGTGCTGAGCCAGAGAGGGATAAGAAGGACTGAAAACAAAAGGGAAGCTAAAGAAAACATGGTCCCCTGCTCACTGAGGCAGGGGACCAAAGGACAAAGGGTATGGAGAAGAGTGAGACATAGAGTGTCTCATTACCAACCTTACATTATGTTGTTTCTTGTTAGTAAGGTCTGCTTGACCTGCCAATTCTCTGAGCGTTCTAGGAGAGTTGGTGGGGTATGCAACGTTACCCACAGTAGCAGAAGATGCAGCTAGGGAGTACTTAAGCAGATTGGGCATATACAAGTCCACAGCATTCTAGGTTGGGAATGCATCACAGTGCAGGCAGTAGGAATCGGTGAGTCATTGCAAGGCTGTACTCTAAGCTTTGACAGATTGTGATGATCAAGGGGAAGGTCCTGGTGATTGCAAGAAGGCAAACCATCACAGCTGTCTTCAAGAAAGACAAAAACTAGGAAAGGAGAATATAGAGAACTAGAGGGTAATCAGCCTCGCCTCCCTCGGTAGATGATGGAGCAAATCTTACTCAGAGCCACTTTCAGGGACATGAAAGATACAGTGACTTGAAACAGCCAACATAGATTTACTGAGGGGTGGATCATACCTGATCATCCCTGTTGCTTTCTGCAATGAGGTGACTGGGTGTATGGATAAAGGGCAGAGCAGTGGATGTTGTGTGCCTTTAGCAAGACTTTTGACATAGTCTGTTGTGGTATCCTGATAGCCTAGCTGTGGAGGAATATGGGTTGGAGAAGTGGAGAAAGAAATGGATGGAAAATTTCCTGGGCCTTTGGGCTCAAAGTATGGTAATAATGCAAATTTCAGCTAGTGTACCTCAGGGATTGGTACTGGGTTCAGTACTGTTTATGTCATTATCAACAACATGGATGGTGGGACTGAAGGTGCTCTCAGCAAGCTGCAGACTACCAAATCAGTGGTTGATACCTTGAAGGGCAGGGCTGCTATTCAGAAGGAGCTAGACAAGTTGGAGAAGTGTGCTGCCAGAAATCTTAACTTCAACAAAGGCAAATGCAAACTCTAACATCTTATAAAATGATCATGTACGGCACCCAGGCTGGCTGACTGGGTAGAAAGCAACTTTGTAGAAAAGGATCTGGAGATCCTGGCAGACAGTCAGTCATGTATTGAGCTTTAATAGCAAGGGTGTAGTCAGCAGGTCAAGAGAAGTGGTTGTTCCCTTGTATTTGGCACCTAAGGTGCTGCAGGACTGTGTCTGGTTTTGACTTCCCAAAACACTGGATTATTGCAGCAGGGTACTGAGAGTGGGGGCTGAAACATATGACCTATGAGGAGAGGATGAGGGAGCTTGGCCTCAGCCAGAAAGAGAGACATTGAAGGAGACATCTATTGCCTTGTATGGCTGTCTAGTGGTAAGATGTAGAGAAGATGGAGCTAGTTCTTCTCAGTAGGTTCACACAGGAATGACAAGAGGCAACAGACCAGGAACCTGAGAAATTCCAACTTGTGGTAAAAAGTACTTCTGCTATTGAGAACAGTCAAACACTGGAACAAGGACCATGAAAGATGGTGGAATACCCATCATTTAAGACAGTGGGAACCCAACTAGACAAGCCTCTGAGCAGTCTTCTCAGCTTGTCCCTTCTTTGGGCAGGAGCTTGAATGTGATGACCTTTGGAAGTCCCTTTCAACCTACATGATGCTGTGATTCTGTTTTATTAATGAAGTTTTACTGACTCCCAACTGCTGAATCTGTAAATCACTAAGCAATAGTGAAACATGCTAACCCGTAGAAAAGTAGTGACATGGGGACCTTAACTTTTTTATTAAAACCAAAAAAAGAATAGGAGCTTTCAATGAAAAAGCTGGGCAGGGAGGGCTTACCTTGAAAGCCAAAAGTTCTATTAATATGTTTTCAGTTAGAAAAAGCCAATTACTTGGATTTTCAAATATCTTTTGAAGAGCAGCTGCATAGTTATAGTACAGGAATTAATTCAGTGTTGCTTTGGCCTTTACTTGATTCAGCAATATGCTGCTTTGAAAGACTCCAAGGTGAATAATGAAAGTAGCAATGCAAAGAGGCAATCCCTAGATCTAATCAAACGAGGTATTTGCAAAGCTTAGATTTGAAGTGCTATACGAGTGCTGACATTGATGCATGTTATGATTTATATGGTATTGACAGAGTACTTTGAAGATTAATATGCTCATGTTGCTAATTTTATTATTGTAAGGCCTGTTATAAAGTTGCAGGGTGGTTATTTGGGTTGGGGGGGTTGTTTTTTGCATTGTACTCCTTACCGTAATGTGTTGCTTGGGTCTTGTATTCAGAGATCCATCATCTTTAAAAGGATGGTTATGTAAGAGCATGTCAGCCTTTAAGCAAACAGGTCCCTGAACCTTCAGTGGCTGTGGATTTTTGGGAGGAGGGAGGTTCTGCATCTGGTAAAAATGAGTTGGTTTTTTTGTTTGTTTTTTTTTTTTTTTAATGGATGAAAATATTTTCAGTCTATTTTGCTGATATTTGTCATTGATGAGCCTGAATGTTTCTCTTTGTGTGCTTAAACAGTCCTTTTATAATTTTGTTTTCACAGAGAAAGAAAACGGGTGGCAGTTTTGTTTGGTTTTGATTTGTGCTGTGAATTACTGTGCTGTGAATTACTGTGCTGTGTTCACTGTGTTTCTTCACCAGTGTATTGAGACGTACTATTACCCTTCTTAATCAGCTGGCAAAAGAGATGGCATCTCATGCAGCTCTGGAAATGCAAGTGAACGATGCTACTGAAGCAGCCAAAAAATACCTGGCCAAGATTGAAAGGCCACAGGAGGTATCTTTGAGCTTTTTTGGTTATTTTCTTATACAGCAAGTGTCTAGTACAAAATGTATGAGGATGGTTTGCAACTGAATAATGTTTGTTCATTTCTTTCTTTCTGGTGCAAAAGGAAAAACAATGTTTTTACAATATGTAATGCAGAATACCAAATATGGATTTCAGTCGTATTTTATTAACAAAGGAAACCAAATGAACTTCTCTCTTCCCAGTACAAATTTCATTAAAACAGTAATATATTTTTAAAATATCTCTCTGAATTAAAGCAATACAAAGTGAAGGGAGACACTAATTTTGTTCATTTTATTCTCAACAGTTGGCTGTCTAGGTCAGGGCTATAGCAGTCCTGTACAGAAAAGCCTACAATATAGCTGTTCTTCTGCTGGCTGCTGCTTCTAAATAAGATTTTTTGCTCCAGTCCTGAAATGTCTTTTCCAACTTGTAAAATTGGTCTTTTTGTATTTACTGTGGTTTGTATTCTTGCAACTGTTCTTAGGGTGGGTCAGCCAATTTCCTGATGCCTTCCTTTCTCAGTAAGGCACTGAAGTAGTATTAATCAGGAAGTTACCAACAATTCCTGACTTCAAAGAACTACCAGTGGACCAAAGATACGTTATTTTTATGAGAACAGTAAAGAAAATTACCATTTGTCTGTTGTGGTTGTGCGCAGGAAGGGAAGTCAGCAAAGATAATAAATGTGTGAAATCTCTTGAAACTGGTTGGTTTGACTTCTCTTGGAACAGACTGAACCATAAGCTAGGTTGCAGATACCCAGATTATGATGACTTTTACAGCAATCTTCAGTCTAGTACATTGTTAAAACAAAATTCACTGCAGGTGTGTACAGGTTTCCTTCCTGTTTGTCTGGAGCAGTGTCTATGGTTACCAGCACTGTAATAAATCTTCAGAAAAAGAGAACAGATTCTGGACAAAAAGCACTAGAAGGGATGCAAAAAGAAAATCCAGTTGAGAGGTGCTGTAAAACAAGGATTGCAAGAATGTGTGTTAGCTATTTCCCAAGTATGAAATGATTACAAAATTTGGGGATTTGGTATTTTATCAAAATGATTCAGACTCCCTCCCTCAGCCATGGAATTTATCTCTTCTGCATACTGGTACTTCACCCTCCCCGCTGTTGGGATTTGTCCAAAGGTCCTCTTTTTGTTCTGCTCTCACATTCTCTTAGCAACACATTCTCTTTAGCTGCTTGTAAGTGATAGCCAGAAACTGGAAACTGTATTCCTGTCTGTTTCTATTTGTGTGTTTGATTGCATGGTTTGCAAAAACAGTGGTAGCTGTTGCAGCTCTGTATTGCACTGGAGTTGCAAAGTGTTCAGAATTGGTTTATTTTAACTTTATAGAGATACTATGACTTAGGTTCCTTTGTGGCTTGGCCTCTGCATTTCTGTTCGTTTGCAAGCATTTCATTCCAGCACCAAAGAGGCAAGAGCAATTGCATATAGGGTACTGGATGTAAGTATAAATACTGTAAGTTTAGTGTGCTATGCATGCACTGTCTCCTGTTCAGAGATTCCATAGAGAACAGAACTTAAGATAAATGTTTTTAGAAATAACTATGAGTGTATTAATAGGGAAAAGGTGGTCACAAAGTAAATAAGGCAAATTTCATTACAATTAAGGCTGATTTCATTACATTAAGGCTAATTTCATTACAAATTGACTATGCTTTTGTTACCAACAGTCAAATGCAATCTCTGCTCTTTAGTTAAATAGCTTCTGGAAATTTTTCTTAAGCTTTTTCTGTGGATTGTTTACTAGTCTTTGTAAACATTTCTTTTCCTTCTTCCTAAAGTAATCTTTCCCTTTCTGCTCCCACCTGTACCTAGTAACCTCTGATATCATCAGCTAACAAACAGCTGTTCATCTCAGTTCTACTTTTCTTTTTCCTGTTAAGCATTTACAACTTCTTTTGCTATTTTTTGTAACAGATGATGCTTGGTTGGGTAATAGAGGAAGCTATATGAGCAAAGTGTCTAATTATGGGGTCTAATTCTTAGCATATAAGTCATCAGTAGTAATTGCCTTAATGATAAAAGCATATGTAAGTATAGTAGAGCCAACATTTTCAGAGTACAGGAAGTATACTGCTGTTGTGCCTAGTTCTGATAGGGCTCTTCCTGAGTCCTTCACTAGTTTATTTTGGGGTTTGGGGTGTTTTTGGGGGGTTTGTTTTTTTGGTTTTTTTTTTGGTTTGTTTGAGGTTTTTTTGAATTTCGGTGAATTGAGGCATTCTGAAGATTGAAGAAGTAGCTGCAAACCTATGAGGGCAGATTTGTGAGGTATGACATGATTTAAATCAAAATAAACTGTTAGAGCAAATTGCAGGTAAACATGGCAGTGTTCTGTCACTTGCAGTCCAAGTGTATGTTTTCTGAAAAAGCCATTTATAACCTAAACGGAAGTTGTGGGCTTGGTGCAGAGATATAAAGTACTCTGACATGGTTTAACTCTTAGAGAGGAGATAATGCCATACTACTACAAGTGTGCCATTAGTATCAACTTAAAGCATTGAGCATTCTTCCCCTCCATCCTCCCCCAGTCTCCAATGACTGAGTACCTGCCTGTGTCATGTTGGCATTTGATAGAACCTGTCACTTTGCAAGATCAAGGTGGATGTTCTCTGTTTTTTTTGGCATTAATGTCAGACTAATGAAAGTGAAATTAACTGTAGCAATTGTTGTTCTTAATAGGGCTTGAGTGAAAAAGGAAATGGTGCAAAGAAAGAGTTAACAGAGGCAACTAATGAAAAGTTGAGGAAGGAAGTTGAACTTTTGAAAGCAGAGTTACAGAAGACATCAAATGGTAAGTATTGGTTAGGATTTCATTGCAATTAAGAAAAAGCTGATTTTAACACTGGATGTCAAAAATTTTTCCAGGTATAGTATTAATTAACTCCATCATTTTACAGAGCACTTGAGGTTTCTTCACATTTGAGTGGGAACTGGAAAAACATACAATTGCCATCCCTGTATTTTAGTAAATGTTTTCATTCTGAAAATGTGTACACTGTAATTTGAACACCTTGGTTAAATAGTAATTATTAACAAATCGAACTGATATATTTAAATGGTGTTGACTTGTCATCATCAGTGACATGACCAGGATATGGAATCAATTGCAAGTTGCAATTCATAGAATCATAGAATAGGTAGGGTTGGAAAGGACCTTAAGATCATCTAGTTCCAACCCCCCTACCATGGGCAGGGGCACCTCACACTAAACCATGTCACCCAAGGCTCTGTCCAACCTGGCCTTGAACACTGCCAGGGGTGGAGCATTCACAGCTTCCTGGGGCAGCCCATTCCAGTGCCTCACCACCCTAACAGGAAAGAACTTCCTTATATCCAGTCTAAACTTCCCCTGTTTAAGTTTTAACCCATTACCCCTTGTCCTATCACTACAGTCCCTAATGAAGAGTCCTTTCCCAGCATCCTTGTAGCCCCCCTTCAGATACTGGAAGGCTGCTATGAGGTCTTCACACAGCCTTCTCTTCTCCAGGCTGAACAGCTCCAACTTTCTCAGCCCATCTTCATACGGGCGGTGCTCCAATCCCCTGATCATCCTCATGGCCCTCCTCTGGACTTGTTCCAACAGTTCCATGTCTTTTTTATGTTGAGGACACCAGAACTGCACACAATACTCCAAGTGAGGTCTCATGAGAGCAGAGTAGAGGGGCAGGATCACCTCCTTCGACCTGCTGCTCACACTCCTTTTGATGCAGCCCAAGAGACAGTTAGCTTTCTGGGCTGCAAGCACACACTGCTGGCTCATGTTCATTTTCTCATTGACCAACATCCCCAAGTCCTTTTCCACAGGGCTGCTCTGAATCTCTTCTCTGCCTAGCCTGTAGCTGTGCCTCCGATCCAGGCGTAGGAACTTGCACTTGGCATGGTTAAATATGATAGGCATCAGCTTGATCTTTCACACATAAGCTACTCTCCCTGTATAAAATGTGGGTGAGGTTTTTTTCTATAAAGTGGGATTTCAGTCAGGTAGAAGTAAAATCCTTGAGTAGTATTCCAAATCAATATATCTCCAGCAGAGGTGTTAGCTGCTTCTTTTTTAACACATCCACCCTTTTTCTTTTTTTTTCTTTTTTTTGTCTATGAGGAAACATGCATTGGAATTTGTAACATAATACTTTTGTTAGCAGCTTCCGTGTTTAAGGTTTAGGTTGTCAAAACTGCTTTCTAGGCAACCCAGACTGAGATAGAAGCAGATTTTACCTGTTTGGTTCTGTTTTATTGGGATCTGTCAAGGTCTGTGATACTTACAACACCTGCTCATCTGAAATCAGTGTTTGTAAGATAACACTGCCAGTGACCTTGTAAGCATTAATCAGATGTTCAGACTATAACAAAATACAGATTTTCATGGTACCAGATAGCATGTTATCATCAAAACACAGTCCTGCTTTCATATTTCATGGCAGTGCTACAAAGCTGTAAGAATAACAACAAATATTTCACAAATCATTTTTCAGGGTCCACTGCAAAGACAAGCAAGAACTGTAGAATAGCTATTTTCAGCTGGGATTGAAGCAACAAGAATCTTTTAAATAGAGTCTCATTAGTTCACATTCTCAGGCAGGTTTGATTGTGAGTTTTCACCCTCCTGCTGTTTTCTTAAAGAAAGAGGGGGAAGACTGCCTTTGAAGTGACAGGATCAATGAAAAACTTAAATGCATATGTTTTATTTAAACTAACTGGTGGTATGTAACACTAATATAATGTAAGCTTTTCAGTCAGGAATGCTAGAGAAAGCTAAGGAATAAATAGATTTACCACATGCTGCTACAGCTGCATTTTTCCTGTGGGCTGTTGTCCATCCTAAAGATGTATAAATTAAGGCATGCTTGGGTCTTTTGTTAAGGGGGAGAGGAATGAATAGGAAAATATTTACAACCCTTTCTCTGAAGCCATCCCCCTCATTGCCAAAACAGAAAAAAACATGGTTACATTGATTGCCATAGTCAGCTAGATGGTGTTAAGGTATGTCTATCTTGGTAATGACAATGTGTATAGACACAGTTTTCTGAGGAGTGTTAGAGATTTAATGTGAATCAAATTTACAGTTGTTTTTATTAAACTTCTGCAGCCGAACATGTGAATGTTGAGTTTCACGCGCGCTAAGTGTTAGTAATGTATTGCACAAAATCAAGGTTGAGATTGAAAAGCTTGTTTTACCTCTTTTTAACAAGTGGCTTCATGCTGCTGAGCTCGCATAACTAAAGGAACCTTTGTGTCCACAAAGTCCAGTCCATGAAATTTTGGGGTTATATTTTGAGAGGAAAGGGAATGAAGAGTGTAGGGAGTGTAACTTTTTGTCATGAAACGAGGCAAAACTAGTGTGAAAGGGAAGACTTTACTGGTTTGGGTTTTGGGGTGGTGTCTTTTTTTCCAGCTACAGTACCAGTAAGAGTTGTAAGTTCAGATTTTGTTGTTGTTTGTTTGGGGCTTGGGGTTTTGGTTTTTGGGGGTTTTGAGTTTTGTTTTTTTGTTTGTTTGTTTTTTGTTTTCTTGGATGAAAAACAAGTATAATGTTTTTCACAGAACAGTTTTAATTCAAATATGCATTGCTGGTCTGGCACATTTGTTGTGCTACTTATGTGGGGTGATAGGTGATCTATTACTTTATAGTAGTAGTATAAAGTAGTATATATAGTAGTATAAAGTAGTATAAAGTAATAGATCACCTATCACCCCACATGTTGAAAGGTGGGTTAACTCAACAGTGGCACCTAGGAGCTGAAATGTAAGTCTGCCTCCTAACTGTAAGTCTGCTTCACATTTAAAAAACCTCAGTTTAGTATCAGATAAGTGCTGTGGCTTCAGGGGAGATCCAGTTTTTCTGTAAGAACTGAAATATTTACAACTTCTAACAGAGAAAATACTGTATGTGTCCTCTTTCTGAAATCGCAGTGTAGACAGTGATTATTGCAGACTTTCAGGAGACTCAACTCTAGTGTTTCAGCTTTCTACCTTTCCAGGAAACACAGTTTACCTGATTTCTTTTTTTTTTTTTTTTTTTTTTTTTTTTTTTGGTCTACTTAACCATGAAGCCCAAATTTAAGATTACATTTTGCCATCCAGTATGCTCTGGACAAATAGGAAGAAGAATGAAAATACAGGACAAAAGACTGAGTAGTGAAATTACAAAAATCTGAGAAAAGGTTGGAAATGAGGGACAAAGATTTCTGCGGAATTTGTTTTCAGACTTGACTTTCCTATCCCGCTTGATGCCCTTTTTTGCTTTATTGTTGAAGTGAAGGAAAGAGGGCTGGTTCTTCACTACTGTATTGCAGTCCCACACACTTGGGGGGTTTTTAGGCACCCAGCAGTGGGGCTAACACTCTCAGAGCCTAAATCCATTTTTAGCATACCTGGACATGTAATAACATGACTGTTCAGAAATCTTCTGAGATGGTATTTTATTGATACACTTGTATGTTAAGAAAAACATCTCATTGATACCTGTAAATATTTATTACATACTCGTGAGAGAACCCAGTGCAGATGTGAGAATGTTTCTCCTGCTACACATTAGACATATTTGATTCGCATAATTAAAGGCTCCCAGTTTGGCTGCTGGTCTCAGACCTAAAGGGATTTTCTGGGGAAAGGAGATGCTATGATACTGTTTCATTTTGATAGTTTTGAAAATTATGCAAAAAGCTACAATGAAACAAACTATCTGCAACTGGGCATGAGGTCAGAGTCTGAGGGAAGTTTCATAACGCAGCTGTTCTCACAGAAGTGCTTGGGTTGGGGACAGGAGTGGGACTTCTGGTGCATTAACTTCCTTTTCTTGCTCATAGATCCCACACTGTGGAAATGCTGAAGTGTGAAATGTCAGTTTGTTATGGTACCCTTTGGGCAGGAGGGAGACTTCTGCAGTGCTGTACGATTTCACCTTCTATCTCAGGCCATTTTTTGGTAACACTGTCTTAGTGTATGGTAAAGGTTACAGCTTTATTTACTCAACAGACTTTTATATGAACAGCTAGTATTAAGTTATGCAGCAGAACACACTGGTCACACATTCCTGTCAGCTCCCTGACCCCTCACTCTTCTAACAGTATTGCGTAGCAGATGACATGTGCCTAAAGCTTCTACCTGCATCTGATGTAGCATAATGGCCATTGTGGTCCCTAGCACCTGTGTGCAATTATTGAGCTGGAACCTTCTTGCATCTTTGAGCGAGTCTGTAGTGCCACACCGAGACAAAATCCAAAGACTGTTTCTTCGTCTCTACCATTAGGATCTCACTTTGTGAAATGTGGACTGATTCACCAAAGCCGTTTAGGTGCTTTTGAACTTCAGTTCAACTTTCTCATAAAATACTTTCTATTTATATATTGTTGTTATAAACGTGTAGTGGGGCAGGAGGAAATTCTGATGGAACTCCCACACATTCTTTAATGAGGTTTGTTTTGTGGACAGAAAGTGTCACAAGTGCTCTTTGTTTCATGGTTGCGTAGTGTTGTAGGAGACAGTATGAGAGCAACAATTCATCTGGAGGGCTGGTTTTGAAATAGCTTTTAATTGTTGCCTGTTCTAGAAAGCATGCATATGCAGATGTACAACTCTCACTTAAATGCTAATATTAGTAGGTGTTAGATGCTAAACAGTGCAGACACTGGGAATACTTTTCATAGAACTGTTGCTACCAGAGCGAGTTCAGCTTGGCCTTTGTGTTGCCAGGCAGGCTAGTGCCATGTAGGGAAGCTGTATTTGTGTAGAGCTCCACTGAAGCACTCTAGCTTTTAAAAACAAAAAATTATCAAAAAAAAAAAAACCAGCTATCAGCTTGCTTTTGTAAGCTGGGGATAAGCGATACAAGTTGAAAGAATTGGCTGCAGTCTCATGTTATTTAGCCAATGTCAGAGGGAGGGTTGGAGACAAAGTCCATAGTCCATCTTACTTAATCATAGTGGGAGCCATTGCACAGTGTCACATCCAGCTGGAGCTGATAGTCATATTTGTTGATTCAAAGGAATGGCACTGCATACAGCAAGGATGGATTTTTATGCAAGTGCACTTATGTCGTCTGAAAATGCTGGAACATCCCTTCTGTAACACCATTTCATTTGAGGTTGTGAAAGGTATTCAGAGCAAATTTGTGTATAATTTTTTGGCCCTGCCTTCTCTTTTCAAACTTTATCTGACCATTACATCTTCAGAGAATTCAGAATTAGCATGGAATTATTTGACTGGAGTTGTGTTCCCAGCTTTACAGAGTATTTGTTGGCAAATCTCGTTGTCCTGTCAGTGCCTAAATTCTTAAATGTGAATAGCTCTTTCTTAACTTTAAAACTCCTGAAAGAGAGAGATCTTTCTTAGTCTTAAACTAGTCCAAATAATTTGGGGTTTAGACTTGTATTGTGAGCAATGCTAATTTAAGTTCCAGATCGTTTCCTTAGTAGCAAGCACTGTTAAGTCCAGTGATTTAGTCCGACCAGGACTAGTGGTTGTGCTGGGAAATGCCCAAAGAATCATTGGTTGCTTTTCTTGCTGTTCAGTTTTGTTTTACTCTTTGGTTCTCCATTCTTGTTAAATTGAGAAGATAATAGAAATGCTACAGCTACTTGGCTGTAGTAACTTCAGAGCAGTTTTATTTCTCATCCTGCTTCGACTTTAGAGGAATCTGAAGTAAGCTATCTATCCTGGAACAGGATACAGAGAATGTGGTAAGGGAAGGACAAGTTTTCTATTTCTCCCAGACTGTACATGTTATTTTAGTTTATGGACCTTCAGTCACACATTAAGTGTCTTAAGGGGTAGTTTTCTATAAATACCTTCTGTTTATATACTGCCCTAAGGATATTTTGTAGATTTTTTTTCTTTGAAAGGAAGGGAAAGAAATTAAAAAGGATAGCCCCCACCTCTTACAGTACTGAGACTGGGTTCCAGTTGTAGGGCTTACTGACTGTTCCTCTCGTTGCATTCACATGGAAGCAGCATTCTCGCCTCTTGCCTTCTCCTGCATCTGCTTGCTGGGAGCAGTCAGCTATTGGGTTTTACTTGCTGACGGTCCAGCTGTTCTGCCTCCTATGAGACAAAGTAACAGGCCGGATGGAAGCCAGAAATAATAACTGACTGTATTGTGCACACAAAGGATCTTCTGTTTGCTGCTGGGTCAGTGTTCATATGCTGTGATACGATCCATATGACCGACAATATACCTGTATGATCGATTGGTTTGCACTGCAGTGTTCATGCAGTGGCAAAATAGCTGAGCAGTGATGTATGGAGGGTCTCTGTTGGTTGACAAGAAGACATCCATAGAATTTGGTGCACTGGGGAATTCATGTGAAAGACGCAATGCTCTTTTTTTATTGTGCAGCCGCAACAGGAATAAGTCTCGGTTTGGTGGGGTTTTTTGTCCATAGCCAACACAGGTGGAAAGGACAATCTGTTCTTTACTTTTTCTTCATCTAGGGTTAGGTGAGGTATTCCTGTCATACATCTGTTTTGGTCAAAACATTGAAACAATACCGTGGCTTGTTTGCTTTCTTCATCTGCAGATACTTTAGATATTTTGTTCATGTTTTAAAGATACGGTGGCTTTTAGTTGTAACTAAAGTACAGTGCTGCTGCTTGCAAACAGCTAAATAGTATTAAATCAATAACAAAGTTACAACTCATTCAGAACTGAGATATTGATAATTTTTACTATAACTATGTACAGGAATGTTTAAACAGGGCAAAATTTAGCTTTCTAATTAGCAGATTCTTGAAGAAGCAAAATGGCATATGCTTTTGGTTTTTGTCTGCAGCTTAAAATTCAGAAGCTTATGAAATTGTCACAGGTTAATTTTAGAGTGATTTCCAAATTTTACTGTGGAGTATTTTAAACATTAGCAAGATCAGAGTAAATGCAGTGGGGTTTGACTTGTCAGATGTGTGCAAATCATGGTTGTTCCAAATACCAAAACTTTTAGCAGATGTTTTTTGTATTGATGTTGTCAAGGATGCTTTTTCTTTAAAGGGTGGATATCTGTGTAAGAGTATGGTTGTGAAATACAGGATGTAAAGAGATGGGAATGTGTTTGACCATGTTGAAATCAATAGACATAAGTGTCATTAACTTCAGTAGACCAGAATTTCAGGCTAGGTTAAGATCCTATTACCGGAATAAGTAAAGTCCTATGACTTGCATACTTTTAAAGTGAGAATCTATACATTCAAATTAATTAAAAATAGCAGAAATGTTGGGACAGGGAGTCTTCCTTTTTGCATATAGGAGAGCAGTCAAATCTCTTGTGTCCTGCTGTTACAGGGACTAGCACTCAAAGAGAAATGTGGCTCAGACCAGAGTGCTTGTAGCTAGGTGCTTAACAGAAAACATATCTAGCTTATCGTTTGAGAACAGGATCTTGCAGAGCTGCAATTCTTGAGTGTCTTGGAGGTCTTTGAGAAAGAACAATGTATCTCAGAGAGCTCACAGTCAAAGGATAGATCCACATTTTTGGAACAAGGGAAATTGCAGATGTTGCTCTTTTATTTGTACCATAAAGATTTATTTTTTAAATATGGCTTTGTGAAGCAGCCTTATGGGTCATTAACTTTTCTCTGTTTTAGCATGAATAAATCAAGTTTTAGGGTATGCCTGTGCTGCTACAACAGGGAAATATAAAGAAACCCAAGATACCTATAGCAGAGGAATATAAAAATGCCTAAATGACCTTACTTAAATGCTTACATTACAGCTTAGGAGTAACGGCTTTATGAAACTGTGATGATTTACTCTGCATTGTAAATTAGCCTCTGTAGAGTCCTGGGCTGTTTTGTGCTGCAGTATAGACATGCTCTCATTTATTGCTGTTGAGATTGTGAATACAGTAAGAATTTTTCTTATGTTAAAAACCTGTTCGCAGTTGTCTGTCCTACACCATCATTTCTGCCTTCTCTTCTGTAAAGTGAAGCTTCTAATGAATTAACTCATAAACAGTAAAATATATAACAGAGTGAAAAAGAGGGGCCTGTGCTCCTATAGTTATGTATTCTCTCTTTTCCGCCCCCTCCTCCTGATGTTAGACAGCTGCTTTGCTAAAATCTTGCCCAGTGTTTTGAGTTCCCTCATTGTTTTAAGAGGGCTGACAGTTTAGTTTTGTAGTTGTAGGGTTTTGCTTTTATAAAACTGTCTTCTGCAACGTGACAGAACACTGTAGTCATCACTAACTTGTCACCTTTGTCAGCGGTTTATTGGTCTTGCCCTTACCTTTCTTACAGCCCCTTCTATTCCTTGTGTGACTATTTCTGAACACAAGTAATTTTTTTTTCCCCTCCCTGTCCCATACATCTCTTGCTGTGTCCATATGTGATGCTTTGTTTAAAATTTAAGGATTTTTAGAGGAAGGACCGTCAAGTGCAACAGAGCCCTAATACATAACTAGGGCTCTGAGGAACTGGAGGAGTACAAGTAATAATTAAACCACTAATTCCTGTATTTTACAGCTCTCCACAAGGCAAATACTGAAGTGGCTGCAGTTAAAAAGCAGTCTGAAGGCCTTAAAAGAGAATATGATAATCTGATGAAAGAATATGAACAGCTTCAGGTAGGTGGTTCTGGGTCACTATATGAGCACAATGTTCTGAAATAGTACCGGCAAAATTCTGCTTCTTGGGGGTGTTATGCAGGGGAATCTACAAAAATCTTTAGTACAGCATAAAGTTACAATGGGCAGGTAACTTAAACTCCTTAAAACTTCAGTAAAGTGGTAGAATTTTGTTTTTCAAGGACTGGATGGCAAAGCTATTAGTACTTTCTTTTTTCCACTTTAGGTGATAAAGTTCAAGTCGTCATTAGACTATTTTGCTGTCACTCATGAAATAACATTCAGATAGTTTTGCATGTGATGATCATACTGAAACCTTGTAAGATAACAATAGGATGTGTGTGTGGTATATACATCGTTTATAATTTATTTTGTTTGCTCTTTAAACATGCTTTTGCAACACTGGATTATAAATCTTGCAGAACTGTTGATTGGGGGGGGGAGGAGAAAAATAAAAAAACAGCCAAGGCTAAAAATAGGCTATGATAAAAATTCCAACTTAAGTACAAAACACACAAAAAAAGACCCTCAACATAGCAAGCAAAAAACTGAATTAGCAGTTTGATTAGCTTTGCATATGTGCATGGCTTTAATACCCATAATATGTAAAGTAATTATGTACTGGTTGTCTGACCAGTGTTTGAATGTTCCATACCTAACGTCTATCTCAAAATTCAATAACACTGAAAGTTAGCCTGTTTACAAGTAATGATCTTCGGAGAAAAGAAATGATTAATGTTAAAATTATGGTGACCTGCTTTCAAGAAGAGTGGTTGGTTGGTCCTGTATTAATTAAAAAGGCAAATTTGAGCTGGTTATCTCTTTCCTGTACTCCATGAAGCTGCTTACTGATTCCCAGCCGCACTCTATGCTCTCACAGAGATTGCTCAACTGACCTCTGTGTTTGAATTAAGACCACCATGCATGTCCTGTCTGTGTTGTGCTTCCCTGTGTAATGAGCCACAGTAGTCCTGCTGCATTTCTAACAGTCTTGTGGTCTAGAACACACATCCTTACAGCTTTCTGTGTTTACCTCTGATGGAAAGAACAGAAGGTACTGAGCATACAGTAGATGCAACTCCTGAAGATAAATCAGTGATAGCAGAAAATGTTTTCTGCTGAGTTTGTTGCACGGTTCAGCTGTAACGTGAACAGGAAGCAGAAGTAGGCTGCTTATTGTACCAGGACCAGAAGCACATGTGTTATGTGGGGTGGTGTTAATGGGACTACATCTTTGAAGGGTGTGTAGTGAAAAAATCCCATGTGACTGCAAGGGGGCAAAATGTGTCATCTGGAGTCGATGGATTCTGATTTTGCCAAACATAAAATATTATTCTAATCTGTCTCTTTTCAGGACAGTTTAAATAAAGAGGAAGACAAGAAAGACTTGTAGGTGTATTCAAGACAGATGGCATCAGTACAGTTGCTTCAATGAGAAGAGCCTTGTGCTGTTCAGGCTTCCAATGTTTTCCTGAAACAAAACGTGATTTTTCGGGAAAGCACATGCACTGCAGGTCACTATTCCAATTCCTCTAATATATCCTGATTGCCAAAATATTCTGTGTTGCAAATAAAAGGTTAAGTGGCTTACCCAATTTACCATACCTCACTGCTCTTGTGAGGAGAAACTCAAAAATCTTTCAATTCCATTGGGAGCAACTTGACTGTTCTCTAAGTTTTTTGCCTTACACAATGTTAACAGATCCTGCACCATTTGCATGTAGCATTTGAGCAAGGTTGTATGTCACACTATTATCATAGACACACTTACGTAAACCTCCTTTGCAACACCTGTTTGGAGTCCTCAGAAAATCAGTTACCAGCGGATTGAAGAAGGCTGAAAGCTTTTCATCAGCTGTTCCACTTGAGTGTAAAATTGAATGACAGTCTAAGGAAAATAAGGAAGGATTTAGAAATGTAGTTTTCCATCTATCTCACTGGCTTGTGACTTTCACTCAGCCATGTGGATGAGTGTATTTTAACAAATGATATTTTTGCATGCCTTTGGTTTATTGTTCTTCAATATATCATGTTATTTCAATTTTCATGATGAAAATTTTGGGTTGGTTGGTATTATAATTCTGTAGTTTTACACTGTTTACATCTGTTTACGTTGTATGTGCCACCTAACTTCTTTTGCCTTGCTAAGTAAAAATTCTTTTTAAGTGTAGATAGTTGGGTTTGTTTTATTTTCATGGATATGATACCTCAAATAAATGTGCACTGTTTTGCATAAGCCCTTCCTGGCATTCAGCAAATTGGTTTGAGTTTCTTTTTTGTCAGTTTGTTTCAGTTTTTATTTGAAAGTTGGATATGTTGTATTAAAAGTGTTGTTTAAGTTCATGAGTTTCTGGGTTTATTCATATAAATCTCTTAATATCCTATGTCATCAGATCTAATAGGTGTATGCACAAAGAAAGAAATACACTTCTAACCTGGTGATAATTAACTTTTCCTGAAGTCCAGCCTTCTTCATGAGGGTAGTTTTGATTGCTCTGGAAATAGGATTTGTTTAGTTTAGAATTTAAATGTGGACTGTCAAGTACTTTAAATCATACTAGCACTGCATATTAAATAAGAATGCATATGTTTGTTAGAAAAATACTTCAGCCTTGGTGAAGTAGTACAGAATGTGTTCTTGGAGATTCCACAACACTGGAGATTTGTTTATTCAGATCAAAACATTCATAGCCATATTTAAGCCTGCATATGCACAGCTCTTGGTGATGTAGTTGAATGCATTCCTTTTTCCCTCCCCAGCCTTTTTCTGAAATATTAAAACTTATGGGAGTGTTCTCTCCAGTCTGATCTCAAGACTATGTTTGGAAGCCTTAGAGGTATAGCAGTAAGTGCTGGCTTTAGAAACAGAACTCAACTTGCCTGTTTCTTCTTACTTTAAGGCCCAGAACAAAAGCAAAATTACTTATTTACTGGTGTTTGGTTGTTAAATTCCAAGCATTTCTTCCTATAATAGAAGTAAATAATTAGGTAGATAATTAGCTATGTACAATGAAAGACATCATGCACTCACTATTCATCCCTAAAAATTTAACTTAGAAAAAATACCGTGGAACAAAACAACAGGTAATGTGAATGCAATGGTAGAATCGATACTTCTTGAGAAGGAAGTCCAAATGCTTTACAGTCCTTTTTGCTCTAGAGCATGACGGAAGTGGGAAGGAGTATGCGGTGGTATGTACTGCTCCCTAGGAGCTGAAATGATTCCTGATATTTTTAAATGTGCAACATGCCTTCAGCATGTGGTACTCGGACACTGCCCTCTGTAACTGGATCAGTCATCTCAGCCTAGCGGTTTCCTGCTGGCTGCTTGGAAGGTGGGGAGATCTGCTTGTTGAGAGAGTGAAAGACAAAGCTTAAACCCAAAAGCCCTGCATGCCAGTCCACAGAGAGTATTTCCTTAACTAAAAATTACCCACAGACTTTCTGCTTTGCCTCCAGTCATTTCTTCTGTCACATTTGTTATTTGTATCACCAGATTTCCCTGTCACAGTGTAGAATATGACCATCATCATCTTTATACTTGTCTCTTGCACATGGTCACACACACTTGACTGAGTTGCATTGCTGTATACTTGGCTCATATGAGTCCCAGATTTGTTCACATGAAAGCTATGTTTTGTTACTCAAGTTGAAAGTATTTGGTAGTATTTGCTTTGTAGAACTGTATTCTTGGAAAGAGCACGATTCCTTTGTAAAACCTGAGGTCTAGATGGTATTTGGGTAGATGGCAAATCCTTTAGAATAGTTTACATTTGCATTGTTTCATAATGCTTAAGTTCAGAGCCTGCCGGAGCCTGGGTTGATCAGGTTTAAGTTACGGTAGATATACAAGGAAAGAGTGGGTCCAATTTCATGGTTTCAACTCCCGGGCTTTCAGGCTGTTTGGCCAGATTTTGGTCAGGTTTGCCTGTTTTGTAGGAAAGAGCTGGGAAAAAGAATTAAATATCCACTAATACTGATGGAATAAAAATCACTTCCTGTTTGGCAGTTGATTTAATTCTGGGTATGTCTCCAGAAGCAAGAATTCAGAGCTCTTTATACTCTAAATAAAGTCCAAGTAATTGCCTGGTTTTGGAGCTTTTTTCCCCTCTTTACAAAAGTAGGAATGTGCATTTTCAGTAGTTTGGTGGGGAAGCATAAGAAAGAGTATTAATTGTAAAAACATTTGCACAGATTTAATTGATAGTAGCTTAAAAATTGAGATGTGTTTTCATGTTTCTTCATAAATTCCTTTTTCTGCTGAGTCAAGAAAGCAGTGAGGTCATGGTAGGTGCATGAGAACTGACCTGAATATTAATAGACCTAGCTACATGCTTTGGTGTTTCCTTAGATGAAAGCAGTCTTAGCTAGGCAGGATATTTTCCCTCCTTCTATTTTTGCAACAACCATATCTTTAAATGTCTTCTTGCATTAGCACTCCCTGTATTTGCTGCCACAGTATCCCTAGCTGCATAGCTTCATGGATGTGCTTTCGTAGCTTGTTCTAAAGGGTGAAAGCTCCGGTTTTTACTCGGCATCAAAATAACATTTGTTTTTCCAAATCCCTGACAGTGTCCGAGGCCAGATAGGATGCGGCATTGTGCAACCTGCTCTAGTGGAAGATGTCCCTGCTCATGGCAGGGAGGCTGGAACTAGATGATACTTCAGGTCCCTTCTAACCCAGACCATTCGGTGCTTCTATTATATGACTGCCTCAATCCTCAGGTGTTCCTTGAAACACTGAAATTACTTTTTAAGCTCTTTGGGACAGAGACCCTAATTTTGCCGTGCTTTGGACAGTGCCTGTCCCAGCAGCAACTGTAATCTGGGCCCTGATGAAACCAGGTACCAGTCATTTTACAGATCCAGTGAAGCTGGAAAATCAGCTCTCCATTATGTCTTTCCAGTTCAGCAGTACTCTGTGCTGAACATTGCTGTGTAAGTTAATTGCTAACATCTAAAAACATAGTTCTAGAACTGAGCATCCCCAGTTCAGGAATATTTTATTTTCTATGACAAAACGTAATACTTTTGTTTCATTTTTGAGGTATTGTGCAAATAGTGACAGGTACTGCAAGGCATGTTTGTGAGGGAAAAAAGAGTCCCTTGAGTTTTGTGCCCATCACTGTGAAATAAATTGTGCTCCATAGGAAATTCCTGTTACCACCTCCAGCTTTGGCGTTGCTGAGTGGAGGGGGAGCAGGCTACATTTTTACAGCCCAGGACTGTGTATGCTGGAGGATTCCCTTCTGAACTCTTCTGAGGTAGTTTCAGTCTGGGAATACACCAAGTACACCAAATCAATACACCAAGTCTGGGACGTTCAGATTCCCAAACACACTTGGGCGCACCTGGGTTTAGCAAGTGGGAGCCTACCCACTGTGTTTAGTGACTAGAGGGAGTTAGATACTAGAGCTAGCATATATAGTCTATTGGAAGCCAGGAGATACCAAAGCCACCCGCTAAGGAAAATGAAAATGGGAAGCATCTGTCAAAACTCACTTGTCAGAAAAATGGACACCAATTTCAGCTGTGATAAAGACTTGCATCTTAAGCTGTGACTAAGTCATAGGTTAAATACTTTCCTTTATTCTGCTGCCTGACATCAGTCTGCATAGTGTGATTTGTTTACCCGTCTGTCTGAAAACACAGCCAGAAAAGGCCATAGTTTTGGTGATCATTTTGTTTGGTGAGGTAGCTTAATAGCTGCTCACCTGGAAGGTGAGACCATGTTCTACATCTTGCTTAGCTTGAGGTTTAAATCCATACTCTTGTGACTATGGAGAAGAAACTAAGTTGGCTGGGAATGTGCTAAAACACTCTTTTTGAGTTTCAGACATGGTACAGAAAAAAGACAATGTGAAAGGAAGGAAGAGAAGTACTGTTATTCTTGGCCAGTAAACACAAAATCTTAGGCTTTGATTCTTCTCCAGACATGACTCAGGCGTTAGAGTTAAGGACTTGGGAACAGAGCATACAAGGATACTGTAAGCAAGGATTTGGAAACAGGCTGTGTATCCATCCTGGGTAAAAAACGAACGTGAACTCATTAGGAAATAGTAGCAAACAGTAAGGTGAACAAAAGGATCTAGAAGACTGATGCAGATTTTAAACTAACAAAAAAAAAAAAAACAGAATGACCACCAACAGCAACAAAAAGCCAAAGCTGAAAAAGGAAAGGAAGAGCCTGCCTTCTAGGTGAAAAGTTAGTGTTTCAGGGGAAGGGGATGTATGTGGGATAGCATCCTGAGATCATGAGTAGGGTCAGCAACATCACAATTCAGAAACTCAGTGTTTTTGATTTCACACAGACCTGTCTCTGTATAAGGGATCTGTTCTGAGTTTGGTTTTGCGTTCTTCCTCCTCATCCCCAAGTAATTTTCTTTTCAAATTCTGGTAAGCACATTGTGTTTACACAGATGGAGCTTTCGTCTTGGAACCTCTTGTCTTCAAACAGGCGTATTTCTGCCTTTCCAATAGCTGTGGTCCTACCCA
The DNA here is from genome assembly GCF_028554395.1 of Pezoporus wallicus. NCBI lineage: Eukaryota > Metazoa > Chordata > Aves > Psittaciformes > Psittacidae > Pezoporus > Pezoporus wallicus. The sequence goes on from NW_026640165.1 coordinate 2,130,846, forward strand.
GTTCTCATCTGTACACTCTTTGCTGCTGAACCTGTGGCATCCCATCACCTGAGGTGCTGAACCTTGCAGTTCCATTCAGGCAGACATATGCTACAGGAAATGAATTTGCAAGGAACGCAATTTACCGTCAATTCAGATTCTTCTGACTGTAGTCTTCCTGTGTTAATTCCATGTTCAGTATTACTTTTCTTTCTTTTTGATATCATCCAGTTCTCTTCTAAAATCCTAGTTATATGAATAATAAGAAAGTTGTAGTTTTGTGGGATTTTTTCACAGCAAATAATATCTAATACACATCCAGTCCTGAAAATTGCTTTTAGGTTGTAAATCTCTGTTGAGTTCCTGCAAATGCTTTTGCTATTATTCTTTGCCTTAATGATTAGCCTAGAAGTCATCATACCTTCTGGAGTGATTTCTCTGTCTTTTCATTAATTTTAGAACCTAAGAAGATGTTATCACAACAGCTTTTGCAAGATAGTTTTTGAAACTACAATTCATGCTACTCCTTTTTTTATCAGGAGAGGATTCTAACTTAATCAGTCATTCAGTTCGAATGCCAGCTCAGTTTTCTGTTATGTGCTTTAGTACATGTCTAACTGAATTAAGCTACTTTTCTGTCTTCCAACATTAGTTCCATTTCCCCATGGCATTACCTGCTAGCAAAACAATCTGAAAGCCTTCCCACTCCCCACTGTGGAGTGAGTAACCGTAAGACCACTTCCCTTAAAACACAAAGTCCTACCACTAGACATTAGCTTTCAGCTTTTACTCACTCCAGTGCTGTGCTTACGAGCTTCTACAGAACTTCAGGACTCGGTTCAGGTAGCTGGCTTGTTCACTGCCGGATACTGCTCAGATCAAAGCACTTCAGCAGTTTACTCAGCCAGTTTTTACAGGACACTGGCAGGGGAAGCCTGCTCAGAGTTAGAAAACCTAGACTATGTTTCAGCAAGAAGCTCCTTTGCAGTTTAGCAATGTTGGCTCCAACATGCCTGAAGTCAGGACTATACTAAGACACTTTGAAACCAAGGCCGTTGAGAATATCCACACCCGAGTAGTTCATTGAAGAAGCATTGCTCGATGCAGTACCCTCAGTGTGTGCCCTCAGCACCTCTTTGGTGTTAGCTGAAACATTGGCACTGATTTTGATTTCAAGAAGTCTCCAGGGTGACAAGGACACATGCTTCACTTCACCCCTGCAAGACCTTTGCTAGGTTCTCCTCCACATGTACCATGGAAGAGCTGCAATGTAGCCAGCAGCACACAGGAGGCAGGATTGACTTTTTCAGCCCCAGCCCTATACCTAACCCTCAACTACAGCAGCGCTGCCAAAGAGTTCATTCCCTCCGACCCCCCTCGGGCAAAGTAGAAGCTTCATCCCAGCCACCTCCTGTCATTCCAGGTGTGACACCAAGAGCACGCGGGGTCCGGAGCACTTCTCCTTCCCGCTGGGGCAGCGGGGTGAGCCCAGGGACGGTTCGCAGAGCAGGTGTGGTTTATCAGGCATTTGTGTCTCTGCATTCCCAAAGCTTGGATCATGAGACGCAGCAGCAGGGCTTTGGAAACTGGGAGAAGGCTTCCGTGTGGGCCAAGCGGTGCGTGCGGCGGCTGGTCCCACCCGGTCCCTCAGGCTCGTCAGAACACCGATCGCCTTTGCAGGCCGAGGCCGCCGGGCACGCGGTGGAGGGGTACGAGCCCCCCCACCCGCCGGCGGGGTCCGTGTGCGTGCGGGGTGCCCCGCTCCTCGCGCCGGGGGGCAATTCCCCTGAGAACGACCCTCATCCTGCGCTGCCCCGGGCGGCGGCTTTGAAGTGCAGCCCCCGCCCCGAAGGGACGGGACGGGACGGGACGAGGTGAAGGGCCCGGCGGCCCCCGCGGGACAGGGAGGGTCTCTCCGGCGAGCGCCGGCCCGGGGCAGGGCTTGAGAGGGGCCGCCGGGGCTGGAAGGGGAGGGCGGACGGAGGCGTCTCCCGGGACAGCCCGGAGCCGGGTCTCTCTGTGTTTCCCCGTAAATAAAGCGCCGGGCCGCGCCCGGCCCTATAAATGCCGCTGCACCGGAGCCGGCTCGCCCTACCCCACGCCGGAGAGCAGGCGCGGGCGCAGGTAGAGCAGTCGGTGACCGCGGCGGCGCCGTCGGAGCCGCCGGTTCAGGACGCGGACAGCGCTGCGCCCTGGGGTCGGACCGCGCCCCGGGCTGAGGGGCTGCTGGCGGCCGGGTCAACCGGCGGCGCGGGAGGGCCGCCAGGGGGTGCCGGCGCGGGCCCCGCTAGCTGCCCTCCGCCTCAGGCGGGGCCATGGCAGCGGGCGACCGGGCGGCGGAGCCGCTGGCGGAGCTCAGCCACTACGTGGTGGCGCGGCCCATCTACAGCGAGGCGGGCTTCCAGGACGAGAACGAGCGGCACCCGCCGCTGCCGCCGACGCTCCGCGAGCGGGCGCAGGCCGCCTGCAGGTGGGTCCGTCAGGCGCGGGGCGGGATCCGGGGGGTGCCGGGACGCGCGGTGAAGGGGCCAGTCCGCCGGTAGACCCATCTCCGCTTCCCTCAAGTCAAGGCGGACGCAGCTTCCTCCAGCAGACAGCGCTTCTGACACCGATACCTGCCCCATCCCTGCCTGGGAGACACCACCGTGCCTGTCATTGCGGCTTTAAACGTGCATCGCCCCAGCTCGCTGTCAGCTTGGGGCTGTAGGGGGGCTTCCCAGTGCAGCCCTGCGGGGTATGTTCATCGCTTGTTTCCTCGCAGATGTTCGAGAAAAAGGGCCTTTCAGGTTGCCAAGTCCTTCCTGCCCATTCTGGAGTGGCTGCCCAACTACCGGGTGAAGGAGTGGCTGATCAGCGACATCATCTCGGGGGTCAGCACCGGCCTCGTTGCCACCTTACAAGGTAAAGCGCGGCACATCGGCCCCTATGAGGGAGCTGGCTAAACACAGGGGTGTTATGCAGGTGGAATTACAAATCTGAGACTTGTTATTTAATACTAGATATTAGGTACTATTTTGCAATAAATAATTGATGGGTTTAATTTATTCCTGTTTTCTCTTTGCTTGGCTGGAAGATTTAAATTTCCTTTGATGTGGTCTCAAGATGTGTTTAACTTTTTATTCCAAGGCTTTTACTCAAAGACTATTCATTTTGATATTTAAAATTTTAATTACTTTGTGATAAGTCAGATGGGTCATGTGGCATTATTTCTCTTTCTTGGTTATCTCAGCCTGTAGCTCTCCTGCAGCTGCCCACAGAAATCTACTTTTTGGCCCAACCTTGATATCCACTCTCCTTTAAAATCTGGCCTATAAGGTTGCTCGGGTATCTGCAAAAACAGCCCTCAAGGAGGTGGTATTCACACTAAAAAAATGTATAATCTTGATGGACAGTTACAGCACATGTGTTGTAATAATAAGTTTCCCTTATTTCCTTATTCTATTTATTAGGAAAGAATTTGGTGGATGAACAAAGAGAAAAGTGGCAGAAATAAAATAAGTTAGTTAAGGAAGACCTAAAGGGCAGAACCATTTTGTCTGGGGCAGCTGCTAAGTTCCACTGTCAAAGACAAGACTAGCTATAACCCTGACGTGATCCAGGACATTCATTTCTTTCATCCCAGTAGTGTTCTTATACAATTTTTGTCATTTTTCAGGACTGGGGGAGGTTAAGCTAGGTTGTCAACCCTACATTTTCCCTCAATGGAAATCAGGTGTTTGCACAATGACGCAAAGCTTCATATGGGGAACAAAGAAAGGTTACTCATTCCCAACTAGCCACAAGTATTCCCTACTGTCTGTTCCCTTGGAGCATGCTAGGAGGGCACAGACTGGCAAAGTAAAAAAGTTTTACAGAGTTCTCTTCCAGGCAGAGGGTGACCTGAGGAATAAGAAAGTGATTTGTTCAGACCTGTAGAGAGTCTGTGTCAGGCATGGAATATCTCTGCTGAAGGTAGTGCCCCAGTTACAGGAGTCCCTTGCATTTTTAAAATGGACTGGACTACATATGCTTTTCATATGGCTTGTGACAGCTGTTATGCTCTTACTGTAGCCCCCTCATTTGTTGTTTTTTGTTTTGTTTGGTTTTTTTTTTTTACACTGGGCCTGATTGTCTCACAATTAGATTCCACTTCCAAAACTGATTGCTAAAATAAATACACTGTTTGGTCTCCCACCTATGTATTAATAATAACTAAAAAAAAACAAATTAGTACAAATCTGAATCTAGCTGTATTACAAAAAAAAAAAAAATCTGAAATTTGAAATGATGCAATATGGGGAAAATTGGTCGAAGTGTTTGCCAAAAAAAGAGGCTTCTGGCATTTTGAGGTTCCTGAAGTCCCTAACTCCCAGCAACTGTATGTTGCTTGTAGTCATCCCAACAGTAACGGTAGTATGACCAGGACTTATATTGTTTTGAACTCTGATGGCTTTTGCAGTATCTTTGAGAAAGAACACTACTCTGCAGTGGGAGCTAACCAGGATATGATACTGAAAGCAACTTGTTTTTTCATTGTTTGTTGGATTTGACAGCTTGCACAGGTATACAAAGGAAGACAATGCTAAAGATCAAAACTGTCAAATTTGTGTGATTTACTTTTGGTATTTGAGTTTATAAGCTGATACTGAGAAAAAAAAAGAGCAGCCTGATTTTCAGAAGGGCTGAACATGCTGAAGCATACTTGTAGTGCAATAATTCAGAGTCTGTGCTTGAAATTTCTGTCTATAACTAGGACACTTCACATATCCCTCTTTTCTCTCTAGGGGCTGACCATTCACTCTTGCTACACTGTTCACCCACTTAAACTTCATACCTGAGCCTATGTTTTGAGCTACCTGTACAGGAACATCTTTCAGTAATTACTCATTCAACTACCAGTGTGGGATATGTAATCACTTACCATCACATATTGATAATCACATATGTGCCTGCAACTGATTTACAGACAAAACACATTCTAAATTGTATCTGGACAAAAGGAGTAAACCTTTCTGAAAGTCTATTCTAGACAAGGTAGTAGTTTGTTGAGAGATTTTAAGTCTGACACTCTGATGGTATGCCATTTTAGGTTTGGCATATGCTTTGCTGGCTGCAGTTCCTGTTGGATATGGCCTCTATTCTGCCTTTTTTCCCATCCTGACGTACTTTTTCCTGGGAACATCAAGACACATCTCAGTTGGTAACTGCATGTGTTCAAGTTACAGTGAATTATCTATTACAAAATGTTAATCCTTACTGTGAGCATTCATATTTCCTACAAGAAAACTACTTTCTGAACTGAATTGGCTGTGCTGAATATTGATATTGGTGTGTTTGGGGTACCTAAGGCTTATTTCTTCTCTGTCCAGGCAATCGTGCGTAATAGCTAACTTCAGTTGTGCCCCTGCATGCTTTTTGCTTACATTTATGCTGAAGTTTAAATCTTGTCTTTGGCTAAACTCTTTGCAAGAAATTACAAGATCAAGGCCTCAGTAGGCAGTGTGAACAGACATTTTGTCTATCAGCTAAAGCTCAAGATGGCTAAAACAGCTCTTTTAGTCTTCTCTACAAGCCTTCCTTGCTGCATCCTTTTTTGATCACTGTGGACAATGTCATCTTCTTGCCTGTCGCGGAGACCCAGAACCTGTGTGTCCACTCCAGCCTCGTTCTAGATCCTCACATCAAGGCTATGGGTAAACCTTGTTGATTCTTTCTGAATACTTTCTGTAAAAGATGGGGTTTGTTTCCTGTTAGTTCTCACATTTAAAATTCATGTTACAGCTTGATCACTGAAGTTTCTTTTTCTTCATTTTAATAAAATAGAGTCTTTCCTTGTTCATATCCACTAAGAATAGATTGTTTTCCTCTCCCAAAGCTTTGGCATGATATTATGGTTTTCATCAATTTTCTTCTCTGCTGCATCAATATTTCTGTATGCTTTCTCCACTTTCTTAGCCTCTTCCTACCCTACCTACCAGCTCACATTTTCCATCCAGGTCTGAGTTGTCATGTCCACTTATGTTGACGTTACTGCTTTCTAGATTATCAAATGCTCATCTATGCTTTTTTCAATACTCTTATTCATGAAGTGTCCCCTAAGGTATCTGCAAAATTAATTTCTCCTTCTTTAAGACATTTCATGACATTTTCTGTATAATTTTAGTAAATAACTAAAACAAATATGATTACTTTTAGATTACGTGTTGCTGACACAGTGATCACTTACTCTGTCTGTATCTTGCCCTAAGTATAGTTTCAGTCATCTTTAGCCATTGTAATACCACACTACTGCCAAAAGATGTGGTCCTACCCCTTGCTGCATGTTCCTGCCACCACCATGGTGTTTGGATTCCTGACCATGTAGCTGTGTGGCAATCTGGACCAGCTGAAAACTAACCATGATTAAAAAAAAACCCAAAGACAAAAAAGAAGAAAAATTAAGTAACTGTTGCTTGTAGCTGGATCACCATCTGTTTTGTCTGGTTGTGGTGCTCATACAAGGGAGATGGTTGGAACATGTTGCCACTTTTGGCCTGGGTACAGACCGAAGTTGGCTTAAGCAAAGCATGAAACTGCACCTGTATGAATAATGAAAGTTATTTAAGGAAGGAATTGTATCCTTCTGTCATGTTTGCAGTGCCTGTGGCTCCTGGCTCCCTAATACTACTAATGTACCCCATTTAAAATATTATATGGATTTTCTGATTTAGAGTTTACTTGTCTAGTCTGATAAATGCTTCTTTTTATTGTATATTAAACTTCAGTGTGTTCTGTTTGTCATTACAGGTCCTTTCCCTGTAGTCAGTTTGATGGTGGGATCTGTTGTATTGAGCATGGCCCCTGATGATAATTTTCTCATAGGCAGTAGTAATGCTACAGGGACTAATGTTACTGGGACACTGATAGACACTGAATCCCGAGATGCACAGAGAGTGCTGATTGCTAGTACACTCACATTTCTGGTTGGAATTTTACAGGTAAAATAGTTGGCTTGAAGACACAAGGTTGATACTGCTTTAATTTTAATGGGAAAACACATCATGGAAATATGTACTAGGGCAGAAAGACATTTTCCTGTAGTAAAACACACAAATGAAGAAAAGTAATCTCAAACTCTGACGAGCTTTTGGGGGACTATTCTTCTTATCATAGAATCATAGAATCATAGAATCATTAGGGTTGGAAGGGACCTTAAGATCATCTAGTTCCAACCCCCCTGCCATGGGCAGGGACACCTCCCACTAAACCATCTCACCCAAGGCCTCATCCAACCTGGTCTTGAACACTGCCAGGGATGGAGCATTCACAACTTCCCTGGGAAACCCATTCCAGTGCCTCACCACCCTAACAGGAAAGTATTTCCTCCTTATATCCAACCTAAACTTCCCCTGTTTCAGTTTTAACCCATTACCCCTTGTCCTATCACTACAGTCTCTAATGAAGAGTCCCTCCCCAGCATCCCTATAGGCCCCCTTCAGATACTGGAAGGCTGCTATGAGGTCTCCACGCAGCCTTCTCTTCTCCAGCCTGAACAGCCCCAATTTCCTCAGCCTGTCTTCATATGGGAGGTGCTCCAGTCCCCTGATCATCCTTGTGGCCCTTCTCTGGACTTGTTCCAACAGTTCCATGTCCTTTTTATGTTGAGGACACCAGAACTGCACACAATACTCCAGGTGAGGTCTCACAAGAGCAGAGTAGAGGGGCAGGATCACCTCCTTCGACTTGCTGGTCACGCTCCTTTTAATGCAGCCCAGGATACGGTTGGCTTTCTGGGCTATGAGCGCACACTGAAGCCGGCTCATGTTCATTTTCTTATCAACCAACACCCCCAAGTCCTTCTCCACAGGGTTGCTCTGAATCTCTTCTTTATCCTGGGCAAAGTCTGTGGCAGCAGACTGCAGACCAAGGGACCTGCATGAAACTAAGTGCTAATGGTGCCTATCCTGGAGCAGCTGCTCACACGTTTCTTCAGGTCTCCTTTGTTTCCTCAGATGGCAAAATATTAAGCTACACTAGGTGGTAATGGGGGAATATGGTCCTAAGGCTCTGTATCAACAAAACCAACAGAACAAAGTATAAGATGTCACCAAATAAAGGTGTCCCTTTTTGTTGTTTAGCAAGCTGTTATTCTTCATGGTTTTTCCAGGTAATATTTGGAGTCCTTCAGATTGGTTTCATTGTGAGATACCTTGCAGACCCACTCGTTGGGGGATTCACAACTGCAGCTGCTTTTCAAGTGTTTGTGTCACAATTGAAAATAGTCCTAAATGTTTCAACAAAAAACTATAACGGTGTCCTTTCCATAATATATGTAAGTATGTCCTATTAATCTGTTTTGGTTTTATGGCAGAATTTTTATGTGATTATCTTCTGCATCCATTTCGTACAGGAACTGTCCATGTATGTGGTGGTAAGTATAGGGCATTTCCTTAGTTCTCACTGTCACGAAGATCTGCTACTGTTCATTTATAGCTGTGCAGCTCTAAGTAGCTGCTTTTGGTATTTCCCAGACAGAAAGTCAATTGTCATCTTGAAGGTTTTTTCAGACAGAGCAGGTTTTCACATAAAATTTAAATGTAATTATACAGCAAAACAGTTCTTCTTCTCTAGGTTGACACTTCTGGAGACTACTTTCTGTCATTTCTGTCTTATTGTGGAGGACATTCAATCATTTCTTAACACTGTCAGGTCATCTCCCAAACCTGATTGGTCCCAAGCCTCTTTACTCTTAAACCAGCAGGTCATTCTGGTAAAGGGCATCCTTTGCTATTCTACACTGTAGCCATACTCGTGAATACCTAAAGAAGGATGTGGATTCCCACCATGCGGCCAGGTATCTACTGGTTAGTTAAAGTGAGGCTAAATGCTGTCACAACTCCATTTGTTGATCTTAGAGAAAATGATCAAATGGAGAAACATCTTGGCTGGATTACAGAACCACTGAATTCCTGGAGGTCTCGTATTACAGAATAGTTTCCTTCCCCTGCAAAATTACTGAGAGTTTTGTCACTGCCTTCAGCATGAAACTATCCAGGTTCACGGTATTTTAGATCTTCCATAATACTTCATATCAGAATTACAGATTTCTGAAAGAGGTTGTTCTAGGTGAAAAAATGTGCCCATTCAGGCAACCAGACCAGCAAAAAAATACATTAGACATCTAGATTAGCAATAATAGAATGAATAGAACTGCAAACAGCAAAGCAAAGTTTAGGGAAAAAAATGGTTGATTATTTGGGTGGGGGGAAGTATTATGTTATTGGCCTTTTCAGAATTAATGAAAACTTTTTCCTTCAAAACAAGGAAAATCAGATGAGACAAAGTACTAACAGACTTTACAGCAGACCTGTCAGGGTAATGGACTTGTTAATCCAGCAGGTTTTTCTATCTCTATTTTTTATATTTATTGAAGGGTGATACATTTAGTAGAAAGTATTTTTGAAAAGGAATTACATGGTTCTTCCAGCTCCTGCAAGCCTGAGTGGAATGCTGACTTTTTAGGTTAAAGCTCAAAGCTTCTGAGTTCTTGCAGGTAAGTCATCAATGTGTTTGCAGAAGTGTGTGAAGCAAAGAAATTGTGATTTCTGGTGTGCTCAACCAGTGACTTGCTGCACCAGCTTCAGCCAGTTTTGGACTTGCTTCAGAAGTGGTGTTTAACAAACTGCAACACTAAGCATCCAACACTAGCAGAATCCATAACCCCAAGTGAGGAAATTACTGTTCCCCTGTGAATGGAGGCAGCACAAATGATGGTCAGTGAGAATGGGATTCATGGTAAGCAAGAAGTGGCTTCAGTCACACAATGAAAGGCATCTGATTCAGTGTTTCAGGGAGGCTTCTTTTTAGCTTAGAAAACATAGCTGATTAAGCACTTACTTAGATGTTTTATTTCAACACCAAAGTATGGTAGTAGTGGTACTGCTGCTGCAATCCTCCCCTTGCTTTTAAACTGACAGTTCAGTATTTGGGGAGCTAACTAGGATGCAAGAAATCTATTTCTAACCCATTTTCTACCAGATCATTCTGTTAAAGCTGTTTCACTATGCATGGAATGATTAAGTTTTCTTGGAGATGGGGCAAGTGAGAATTACACTGATGCTTAGGAGAATGACAGAGGTGTATTTGTAGTTTTTCTGTAATGATCACTTCATGTTTTCTTTGTACACTTACTTGCAATAAATAGGACCAAGCAAGGGCATAGCAAGGATACAGAAGGGAGCTGCCTATAGCAGCCCAGTTGTGGGAGTCCTCCAGCATGGGACTGAACTCTGCTTAGAGGGTTAATATACGCTAAGGTGAGGATTAGTGACTGCTTTTCTCAAGTATAGGATTCTCCACAGCCTGGCAGGACCCACATATTCATACTCATTCTCTATATGTCAGCAGTGGAAATAGGAAACATGTAATCCACAGACTGTATGTACTAGGCACGCAGTGAACTAGAGTTTTGCTCATGCATCTGCTAGCTGTCTTTTGAGTAATGAAGACCTCCCTTGCTCCCTTGGACAAACTGAAGAAGACATAGATCTTCCCTTCCTTGCTCCAAATAAGGCTAGAGGTAATAAACACAGGTGGGGCTTAACTCTTCTTACTTAGCATTGGTTTCCTAAGAATCAGGAAGCTGAAGCCCCCTGTGTGAAGCCCCCTTTCTTGCATGTAAACTTTTTCAGTTAAATTCACCATTAAATCCATTCACTGATTCTGTAGCACCTTGACAGTATGTCAACACAGGATACCTCAGCCTATCCTTCAGGAGAGGGTTACTCTCCTGAATAAACAAGTAACTTGGCCTCCTCCAAACCCCCATATATCTTGGATCTTTTAGTGAGTAATTTCACATCCTTAAAGGGGACATGGGCAAGTTTTATCTTGTCATTTTTATTTTTCAGACTCTTATTGAAACATTTGAAAAAATTGGGACCACCAACATTGCAGATCTTGTTGCTGGACTCCTCACCATTGTTATCTGCATGGTAGTTAAAGAAATAAACGATCGGTTCAAACACAAGATACCTATACCTATACCAATAGAAGTTATTGTGGTAAGCAAAAGAGCGTAACAAAACATGGTAACAGATAAAATAGATGGGGCTAGCTACAGGAAGACAAGAACCCTTTTTAAGTTTCGAAACTGTTGTTTTATTTTATTACAGACAATAGTAGCCACTGGCATTTCATATGCTGCTGACTTCGAGAAAAAATACAATGCAGGCATTGTTAAGAGCATTCCAAGAGGGTGAGTGCCTTTGTCTTCTCGGAAATAGGTAATATTTTAATTGACTAAAAATGACAGTGGTAAGAGAAAAGATGTAAAAGAGAAATTGAGAACTGTAACCTGAGTTTAGAACTCAGAGCTGGAGATTTCCTGAGTTTTACTTCTGGCTCTGTCGAGTATGCCACCCAAATATGTTGCCTAGCTTTCCTTCATCTGTAAAATGGGCTTAGGAATGTCTACCAGATTTATGAAGTTCATCTGAGAATTAATTGCTTCATAAAGTCAATGTATGACTATGGGAAAATGTGAAAAAAAAAAACCCACCCAAAAGAAACCCAGAAAAAAACAGGATTTTTACTAATGGAATTCTGCATACATTTAGTTTCTGTAGACCCAAGTTATCCCTCCCATTGTGGTTCATATTCATGCTGCTAATATTATCCCAATCTTTCTTGCTACTTCTGTAGTCATAAGAGCAAGGATATTGAGGATTGCACTGGTAGAGACTTTCACTTGAAAGATTCAGAGCACTTCACAGTAGTAACCTTCACATTCCATTTGGTATTCAGGGCTTGATTAATTAAAATTTGAGGAAACACAGTAGGAGATAAAATGCTTTTGAGATCTTCTGAAGAAGTATGTTAACAATAGTATGAAGTGTCATTAACATATTTATGTAATTCATCATACTATTCAATACATCCTTTATTCAATGCTTTAAAAAATGTACTTTTTCACTTTGCTATCATAAGGCCAAATCTCAGTCATGCTGAGAACAATGAGAGCTTTGTTGCTGATTAATAGCATCAGGATTTGGGAGAGCTAGATAAGCGTGTTCTGTATGTCAATGGGCTGTTTCCACCTTTTTATTAACTTGAAACATTACACTTCATATTATAAGCAACCTGTATGCCTCTGCCTCAAACTCCTTGACAATTCTAGTAAGAACAGAATTTGATCAAAGATGATAACACTAATGTATTTTCTAAATACTAGATTTTTGCCTCCTGAACCTCCAGATGTCAGCCTGTTTTCCCAGATGATAGCAGCCTCCTTTTCTATTGCTATTGTTGCTTATGCTATTGCCGTATCTGTGGGGAAAGTATATGCAACCAAGTATGACTACACTATTGATGGAAACCAGGTATGTATAACCAAAAGAGTTTATAGACATACTGAATATAAGTTCTGTTTCATGTAGCCAAATGAAAGAACATTATCCACACACATTTTCCAGGCTAAAGCTGAAGTCTGACAGGATAAATTCTTTCAACTATTGGGAAAAAAAAAGCTGAAATGGCCATATATTAACTGAGAAATTTACCACATAGAGATGAGCCAGATGTGCTGTATCTTAAGTATGGGCTTTTAATGAAATTAATTCCTTTTGCATTGCTTTAGTGACTCAAGTAGCTCTGAAAAGGTAACTAAAGCTAAACACTGCATAGGGGATTTTCTGGTGATGTCAAGTTGACATGGCCAGCTTTAGCAACCTGCTTTCCATTTCCACTTGTGAGGCATATTTTGAGGTGTGCTTCTGGGGTTGAGGGGCAATGTTAAGAAGTTCCTCTGGACAGCTTTATTTAGTCTTAGGCTCTGTGAAGGTTTTGTATCAGTTGAACTTTTCAGTTAGGGCATGATTTTATCCCAACAGAATAAATTGTTATGCTTCTCAGCATAACACCAATTACATCAATATAAATGTACTTCACCTGTATAGCTAAGTCCTGCAGCTTCACAGAAGTAAATGCTTACTGGCATATCCACATCCTTCAATAACTGTCTGCATCAAATGGCTGAATTGCTTTAATCACTGGTTTCTAAAGGCTAGAATGTCACTAGCTGTGCATTCACAAACTCTTAGAGGATTCCCGCAGTTGTTCAGTGTCTTCACCAGGGGTTATGTGACTTGCCCGTGGGTGTGGGAGTGAAAATGTCAGAAAGCTTCCTTGTCCTGCATTTGTGATAATTTTTAATTTTATCATTTGAACAGATGAGAAAATGCACTCACTACAATAAATAGATAAGCTGAGTACTTAGTTTAACGTGTCCTTTATTTTAGTACTAATGGATTATATAAAAATTGATCTTGGAAACACTTTTGCAGTATGTAACACAATATACTTCTGAACACGATGGTCACTTTACAATACACAAAGTTCACATCTGGTAACACTTTGATTTAAAGTTGCCTAAAATCCATTGACTTTCAGTTTAATAAATCTGAAAGAGTAACACGTGTTGCTGGAACTGCTGTTTATGCTGTTCTTTTGAGGAATATGCTGTTCTGCCAGCACTGATGTGCTTCTAAGATATTAATCAAATATTGTAGTAGTAGAATTACTGTCTACAAAAGCAAAGTGCCTTCCTTTCAATACTCTACTATTAATTTTACACATAAAAAAAGTTAAATGCAGACATGAATGATGGACAAATAATTTACTTGAATAGGAGAAGTCAAAATATCATAGCAGCAGGTAGTGAAATAATTTTGAAGGAGAGGTCAATACTATTGTCTGCCAGTGTTTTGTCTTCATATATGCATAGACCATTAAGATCTAAGAACAACACTTACAACATTAAGATGTAAGAACAATACTTACAACATTTTCTTGCAGAGCACAGCTGTTTACATAGGAATAGGTCCTTCTGTTAAAGAATATAACTTCAAAATCCTGCTTTTGTATTTGGAGCTTAATGAAAAGCTTACAGGAAATTTCATTTCAGAGAAAAGAAGGGAGAAAGCAAAAAACAAATCTTAAATCGTATGTTTAAAAATTTGCAGTGAGTGAAAAGTTCTTGTGACTCTGTTTGCTTGGTGAAAACAATGTTTCTGTCAATTATATGGGGTTGCAGGCAGCTCCCAAATGCCTCATTTCCCAGCAGAGGAATGGCCCAGATCCCAGGACATAAAGGCCCCAGGGTCCTTGTCACTTGTGCAGAACAACCAGCATCAGTAGATGCCAGCATCTGTGACCCTGGGGCAAATCTATGAGAACACTGCCTGGGACTCAGCGTGAGTTCATTGGGATGTTCAAAGTGAAAAACTTCTGGCTCAATACCCTAGATGTTTTCAGTGAAACTGTTTTATTGCAAAGTTCCTGATTAGTTCTACTAATAATACAATGCTTTGCATTAATGAAAGGCTTGTCTAAACTCAGACTTTTGCACTGATTAAAATTATTTGTTTAGCTGATGATGCTTGGGAGTTAAATTTATAGAAGTCCCATTTCTTGATGCAGTTACACCAGTGTAATTGTTAGAAATGTTAGGTTTGATGACATTGATGGAAACAAACTTTAAACGTCTTTATACCAAGATGAGTATGTGCATGCCAGGGAGGGTCTATCAATCAACTTCATTGTATTGGTTCCCAAACACAGGTGGTTACACTGGCACAAGAGGAATTTGTGTAAACATTTAACAGCTATTACTAATCCATACTCTTCTCAATATTACTGTGCTACTACTTTATAAACTACTGTACAAAATACGGTCATTCTCCATTGCAGAATTATCTTAAGGCATCTGTATTTACAGCATCATCCAATTATCTTTCAGGAATTTATTGCTTTTGGGATCAGCAACATTTTTTCAGGTGCCTTTTCTTGTTTTGTTGCAACTACTGCTCTTTCACGGACTGCAGTCCAGGAAAGTACAGGTGGAAAGACTCAGGTAATGACCTCTTCTTACTGGTACTGTGAACAGGTAAATTTAATCTTGTACAAGGCACAGCTTTCATATTGGGTTGAAAGTAGTCCTAAAATGATTGTGTTGCTGGCACGTGGAAAGCCACAGGTATCTTAGCTAGCTGCTTGTGCTCTGGTAATGAATAATTTTTACATGAGGGCAATCAAGTTTTACATGGCATGAATTACATTAGGGGTCAGAAATGCTTCAAGCTTAATTCCCTAGAATTTCATTCCCGGTTAAGGGACTGAATTTGTCACAGTAGGAATTCAGGATGAGGGAGGAAGTCCTCTCACAGCTACCTATGAGATATTTAAGCTCCCATGTGCTGGCCTGAGCAGCCCTACTATTTGCCATTCATCATCTGCCCATGTGCTATCTTTCTCATGTTGAGTAAGCTATGCTGGTTTACAGTACTATAGCTTTGCATTCTTTAACAGAGGCGAGCAACACGTTATCCAGCAGGCCCTTTTCTGGCTGACACACAGACTCTGCTCCTTTCATTTGTCTCTGCAGTGCAACCCTTCCAAGAGCTACTACCTTGCCTGCTGTTGTTTATTCTACCTGCTTAATTGAATTCTGTGTTAGCTGAAGTGTATAATGATGGCCCATGTGTGCCTAAGCACAATGGCAATTTGGCAGGTCTCCTTGTTCCTAAAGAAATGTAATGTGAAACTACTCGTGCATTTTCCTGTGTAATCGTAGAAGCAGAAGATAGAGTCTTAATAAGTTAATTTCCTATAAACACTCTGTTCCTCGCAGGTTGCTGGTATAATCTCAGCTGGGATTGTTTTGATTGCCATTGTTGCCCTGGGAAAATTGCTAGAGCCCTTACAAAAGGTACCGTAACTGTCCTCTGCAGTACAGTCACCAGCACCAATCAGGCACCCAAATGCTCAACTTTGATGGGCAGGATTAATAGCCCTGTTTAAACTATGGTGACTGACACCAGACAAGGCTCTGGTTTAGAGTGTTGAGTGCTATCTTAATATTCATCTCTGCTTCTGAATAACACTTTTTCATCATTTTTTCCTCACAGTCTGTGTTGGCAGCTGTAGTCATAGCTAACTTGAAAGGAATGTTCATGCAGGTGTTTGACGTTCCTCGTCTGTGGAGACAGAATAAAGTGGATGCTGTAAGTAACCTATTTTTTCCTTTTTTCCTGAATGTTGTCTGGTTTTCTTTTTGCCTTTTAATACCATCCAAACTTCTCTTTACTACCACATACACAGAATTTTTGTAGAGTTCACATCAAGTAAAAATTCCCCAGTTTAGAGTTTTACATAGTGTTCTGCTTATCTTTTTTATTCCATATACTTCACAGTAAGGGTTCCAATCAGGGTATTACTGTGCAGTGATGACTACTTCATAGCAATTACCATAGTTTACAGCACTCTTGTGTTGACATGGCTTGGAAATCACAATAAAGATGGCTTGTTGACACCTTCACCATTCTGCTTTTATCTTTTGCACAGTTTAAATGGGTCAGAAAAGGTGACCTTTTCTTAATTCATGCACATATATTTATGTTGTTACCACACTAGCATCCCATTTGCCTGGATAATCTCAGGTAGTCCTCAGAAAATATGATTTCTTGTTGTCGCAAGACTAACCCAAGCTAGAATGTGGATTCATTTGGCATGATAAGGGATATATAAACAGGATTTTCTCACAAACCATTACACTTGCTCACATCCAACTGTGTTTTCTGTGGAATAGACTTTGAGTGTGGCTGTTAGGGCAGGAAAAGATTGCATGGAAAGTAATTTCCCCATGCAGCACTTACTGTGCTTAGTTTTACAGTCATTGGGCAGTACCTGTCTCAGGTATATTTGAACAGTTTTAGTCAATCATTTAGTAGTTTTCTCCATAGGTAAAAGATCCCACTGACTGCAGTGAGAAGTGCAGGCACTCAGATTTCTGAAAGATTGGGTCCACTGGGTGTTCTGCCTGGGCAGTGATGTAGGAAGGAACTGAGGAGCCCACTTCAGCTGTTCTGCCTGAATATTCAGTGGAGACCTTAGAGAGTGCCGTCAACCTGTTAACATGAAATACCCCTTTTTGCAACAGTTTGATTCTCTCATAGCACTGAGGAGCTCCCTTTCCTCTCTATGTGTCTGCAGATGGGGCATCTTACAGTATTTTACATCTTGGGAAAGTAAATTTTTTCCCATTTCTAATGAAAGATTAACAAAGACCGCCACCATTAAAAAGAAGAAAGTACAATGGTTACCTGCATCTCCTTTAATTTCACTGAAGTAACTGCGTCCTTGAGAACTGTTGGGAATTCTTTTGTATGGAAGTTAGCTACTTGCCAGTGTGCTATGATCATCTCCATAGTTACATTTTTCTGCTACTCATATTGTCTGGTCTAGTGATTCTTCAGTGTGGCCAGGAGTTATATATTACAATTAAGAGACTTTAAATTTGTTACTTCCTCTCCAGGTGATCTGGGTTTTCACATGTGTAGCATCCATCATTCTGGGACTTGATTTGGGATTACTTGCTGGCCTTTTGTTTGGATTGCTGACAGTTGTGCTGAGAGTTCAGTTGTAAGTAACATAGGATCAGAAATAATCGTTGTTGTTATACCATGAAAAAGGAAGACAATATGCTGAAAAGCAAGATGATTCGTAGCACAAAATCTGCTTGGGCTTACAGAAATTGTGAAATCTGTTCTTTAGAATAAAACACTGTCTGTGTGCTGTCACTTAATTACACTGATAAAAGAGAAGCTACATTATTTTCTCATTATTTTTTCTATATCATGGTGGGTACTTTGGTGTTACTTAGCCATACGTTATTTATGCACCCACATAATTGAGTTCTAGAAAGGACAGGAATATTCCAGATCAAATACAAAAAGATGTATGAAGGGCTTCTGTAATTAATTGATCATGATAGTAACTCTTAGTATGTAACACTAGAACAGTATGTTGCATATACCAATAGCCTTTTCACTTATACTGCTTATACAATACTGAGTGTATGCCTGTGAAAGGAAAAGAAAGCATGAGAATATGAGAAAAAATTGTTCTTGTGGCTGATGTGTTGCTGCTCAAAGAACACATGGTAGTGGAATGGTGAGAAAAGATGGCTTTGCAGAATCTTGTTTGGCCATCATGTTACTTTTCATTGATCTTTTCTCTGAAAATGCAATATAACTCCTTTCCTTCAGTCCAGAGAGTATGGTTACCAGCAATACCAAAGGACAGTTGCACTGTCAGCAAATGCATAAAAATAAAGCCTTGCAGGAGTTGCCACATGATAGTAGATTATAAAAAATGGAATTTGAAGAGCCTCAAAACCCCCAAAATTCCCAAATTCAACACAGATATGTGAAATTAACATTGAAAGGAGGGTGAGGCTTTACAAACTTCAAAACAATTTGCTTGAGCTGTTAAAAATATGTATGGAGACTGCAAAATATTTTGATTTGTTATCAACTGAAGTAAAAAATTAAAAGGGCTGGACAAAAAGTTGTAAGGTGAAAAGAATGTAAATGTCTTGTTTCAGTTGATTTGAAACAAAAAGGGATCAGTTTTTTCAGAGTAAAAAAAAAAAAGTTTTTTTCATTCAAACCAAACTAATCTGCTTTTAAAGCATTTTTCTGGTTTGGGAAACAAATGGAACAAGTTCTTCATTCAGCTCTACATAAAAATGGTGCAGCAAGTAGGCTAAGACCATAGTACCTTGTCTTTGAAAAGGACCATTCACTACAAATCAGAAAAAGACAGTGTCACAAAGCAGATAAAACACTTTTGCAATGAGACTTAGTCTGACAGAAGGCAGCAGACTACAAGAGTCTAAGACAGTTTGTATGCAGCACTGCATTCAATCCTGTGAATGCCTAAGCACGATGTTTACCTTCACTGTCTTTTCTTTTTGTTCCTGTTAGTCCTTCATGGGGTGGCTTTGGAAACATTCCTGGCACAGACATCTACAAGAAGGTCAAGGACTACAAAAATGTAAGTCATTGCTGAGTTGTCTCCCTTCAGTCTACAAGCCACTGTAAGACAAAGTTGTGCATGTTGTGGACAACTTGAATTTGGAAGTGGAGTGCTCAAAGAGAACAAGTTTCAGGACTGAATTCTGGATCCAGACGGTTGGTTCATATCGCATGCTGGGGCTGTAAGCTTCTGAAAACTACATCACCTCAATTATCAGCAAAGATATGCCATTATTTTGTGAATTAGATATGTAGTTGAATTTTTGAAACACTTGAACTGCTTCTTATTAGCCAAAATATGGTTGTTGCTGCTTAACCTTATATTCTTCGGCATCAGGTTATAGAACCAGAAGGTGTGAAGATTCTCAGGTTCTCAAGTCCAATTTTTTATGCTAACATTGATGGACTGAAAAGCAGCCTCAAATCCACAGTAAGTGATAATGTGATGGATTTGGATGCTTCTTAAATGTCTTTGGGATTTCCTCAGAATTTTATCTAGGTAAAGTTAAATAATTCTGATACTTTTTCTGTAGGTGGGATTTGATGCAGTCAAGGTATATAATAAGAGACTCAAAGCACTGAGGAAGATACAAAAGCTAATCAAGAAGGGGAAATTAAAGGCTACTAAGGTAAGCTGGTTTTAGTTTCTATTATTTCTGAAATGATTACTGTTAGAGCTTATTACTTGAGCTTTAATTATGAGTTCCTCTGTACTCATCTCTAAAATAAAGATGGAAAAGTGTGACTTACTATGGTAGGAAGTCTAGGATTGCAGAAGACTTAGCAGAGCAGGACACCTATTGCCAAAGACCCCACAGGTCCAGGCAGCTCTGACAGTCATAGTGTTAACAGGAGTGGAAGCAAGAGATTCCCTGATCTTACCTCTACCCCTCACCACCTCAGATTGTCTTTGTGCAGTAAAAATGCTGTCTTTTTCATGGGTACATGTTCCTGTTATCCAGCTTTTGATGCCCAGGTAAACGTATCAGTTTGGCCAGTAGACATAGCCTTCCATATCCTCCTTAAAAGCAGCAGCCACTGCGGTATCACAGGTTTCACTCTCCAGCAGCAGTTCCTATCTGAATTCCCCACCTGGGACTTGAAACTGCTTGATTTTATAGAGTCCTCTGTGCACTGTTACACTTCCCTGTTCTTCGATGGGGTCATCAATACCTGGTCTGCTGGGCACCTGGGACCTTCAAGACTGGAAAGGGAGTCCTTTCAGCATTGGTGGCCAGCAATCTTGAGGCTGGTACGAAGGAAAAGAAGAAATCTGTTTGGCTTTTTTACTTGGTTCACAGGACCTTCATGGTCTGAGAATGAGGGGAAGGATGAATACGTGACGTGCTTAGTCACAGGGAATGGCTGCTTGCCTTATAAAGTGGTGATAGTTATGCTAACCACATTACCAGGGGTCGGAAGCAGGGGGTACTGGTCATAAATATCCATCTTGCTCATTCCTGAAATGGAAGGTATCCCACGGAAGTATTTCCTGTAACTCCAAAACTTTTTCCATGGTTAAATACTATATTCCATATATTGTCTGTGCATTAGAATGGCATCATCAGTGAGCCTGGTGTTAATAATGAAGCTTTTGAGACTGATGAGGAACCTGAAGACAACCAAGATCTTCAAGTTCCCACCAAAGAAGTAGAGATCCAGGTGGATTGGAATTCAGAACTCCCAGTCAAAGTAAACATCCCTAAGGTGCCCATCCACAGTATCATTCTTGATTTTGGAGCAGTAACCTTCTTGGATATTGTGGCTGTGAAATCAATAAAAACGGTAAGGGCAATTTTTTTTCTGGGGTTCCATGAAAATGAAACTAGTCATTAGTATGTAAATCAAGAGCTGAAGTTAATTTCTGGGGTTTTAGAAGTCTGTTGTTGAAAAATACCTTCAAAACTCATACAGCAAGATGCAGAATATTGGTGTGTGCCTATTTTACATGGGGAAAAAAATTAAAATGCATTAAAAGGACAATATGAAGGTTGCATAGTCAAGTAATCTAAAATTAAAACTGCAAAATGTGGTCCCCTTGTATGCATATGTTATGAAATATTTTAGTGATGTATTTTCTTTCCACATGCCTCCTGCTTTAAGCTGGGCACAGGATGATGCTCACTCAACACAGAGGTAGTAAAAATTTCATCCTACCATCACTTTTTGGTCTTTAACCACAAGATTTATTTATTCATTCAATATTATTTAAATTATGACGGAAGGAAGAACGATTCATTTCTTTATAGGGTTTTCTGTGGCTAATATCAGAGCACTTCATCAACATTCATTAATTCATCTTCAAACACCACACTATGTAAGGAGATAATGTTCCGAGTTTAGGGAAGGGTAAATGAGGTGAAGAGATTAAGGCCAAGTATTTCCAGTAATTTTTGGTGTCCTGTTGCAAGTATGTAGGACCAGATTGTTCAGTCTTTAGTCTTTTGTGATAGTTTGTAAGTTCAGATTGGATGTTTTCACTAACTTCATTTTGCAATTGTGACTGCTTAACCTATCTATAGACCAGACCTTAGATTACCAAGACTCTAGTTTATCAATGAACAAAAGGGGATGGAATAAGCAATCACCTCTGAAAACACTGTTCTAAGAGACTGACCTGCCACCAAGGAGCCAGGGGTAGAATCCAGTGTCCCACTTTTTAACTACCTGAAATACAAGAATGCTGTGTACCTTGCTTCAGCCTTCTGCCTAGTTTTGATTCAGTTCCAGCTTTTGAGACAAACAAGATATGGGGTCCACAGACATGATTCTTTCCATATGCATCTTTTTCATCCAAGAACAGGTCCATCTGGCGCATCACACGAGGAAAAAATCTGTGCAGACAAGTTTGCATGTGCCAATGAAAGATTGTATCATATCACAGATACAGGGGGGAAATAAAGCTTGCTCAGGCCCACATGGTTCTTACATGATTATTCATATTATGAAAATGGAATGAGAACCTTAATAGGCAGTAATGGTATGCATGTGTAAAATTGATAGTTCCACTTACGCAGTTAAAAATAGGAAACTTCAGCAACTTAACTACTGATCTTTAAGCAAAGTATAGCAGTTCCTTATTTACCATGAACAGGCAAAACATACAATTTGGAATGAAGACACTCAGAAACAAATGAAGTGTGTGTTTGTGTGCCTGTACAGTACTTACACAGACATATATACATGTATGTATTTTCTCCTTACAGACTTTGTCCCTGTTGTAAACTTTTTCCTTTCTTTTTTTTTTTTTTTAGATAATTCGGGAGTTTGAGAGAATTGATGTGAGGGTGTACTTTGCTTCATATCAAGGTAAACATCCAAGTATTTCTACTACCATTTGTGCAGAGAATAAAGTGAGGATGAGAAGGGATGAGACAGGATCTCTACATGTGTCTGTGGGAGCATTTGTTCTAATAAAAATGTGGATTATGACGCTGATAAACATGATGGGCTGTGGTGGCACACAAAGAATGGTGGGGTTTAAAGGAAATATGAAAAGTAAAAGTCAAGACAAAACTATGATTATTTGGCTGTACTTTCGATTTCTGATAGCTGCAACCATGTATTTTGACATTTATTTCTTAAATTACTTCAAATTGTATTAATCTGTTAGGACTTTCTTTTATTCAGACAACCTTATATCTCAACTGGAACGGAGTGCCTTCTTTGATGACACTGTCAGGAAAGACATATTCTTCTTGACTGTCCATGATGCTGTGCTCTATATAAGGAATCAAATGACATACAGTGAAAACCAGGATCCTATATTTGAAAAGGTATGCAGTAGTACATTTCCCTTCCGTCATTCATTCTTGCAATTTCCATTATAGCAAGGCATGACTGAAAATTAGCCATAAAGCTGTAGTAAAAAAAAAAGTGGGAGTCTAGTAAATTGGACAGCTTCTCTAGTATGTGAATATTTTTCAAAAGAAGGGTCTGTCAACCTCAGGACCTTGTTAGTGGAAAGAACACGAGAAACAGGACATATGGAGAACACTTCATCCTAAGACACATTTTATATTTTCTGAAAACTGGCAGCTGAAGAACTGCCTTAGCTGGAGCTTTGAGCCATTTGCCACAGATGGAGTTTTATCAATGTGTCTGTCATACCCCTTCTGGAATCCCTTTACATATTTTAGCTTCACACTATCCTGTATAGATGGGTTCTGTAATTTTAAATGTGTTATATGACAAATATTTCCTGTTTGTTTTAAGCCTGTTGGATTTCTGTATTGTTAGCTGCAATGAATAATCATTCCCTGCTTTCTTTTCCACGCTGTTAATAATTTCATATACCTCTGATCAAAGCTGAAGAGTCCCATTCTGCTCGGTGTGAGTGTGAATGGAAGCTGTTCCTCACTAGTGTTCATGCCTACTGCCCTTCTCTGTGCATTTCCTAGTTACATTCTGTGTTTTAAGATACTTAACAGTAATAAATCAGTTTCAATGATACAGGCAACACATAGCTCATCATGTTTCTTAATTTCTTTCTGTCAAGATTTCACTCATGCAGGAGTCTAAACAGTCCATAGAATTCACAGAAACAAGCCGGCCTGATGATGAACTTGATGTTCAGGAAGAGGTATGCACTTTAGAACTGAATGTGTCTATTACTTATATAATACTGCTGGCTTCACCCCTTTGTTTGTAGCACTGAGTCATGCTGTGAGACTATGACAGATGAACAGAGCCCTTAACAGTTTTTATCTCCATAAATAAATAACCTCTCTCAGTACATGAATGTCAGCACTTAGTGGAAGAAGTCTTGAGATATAGTAGGTTATATGTGCACAAGCATCTCCACTGTCATTTTAGGACTACTTCTGCCTTACCCAGGCTTACACATAGATAAGCATGAGTTAGGTCCCTAAAAGAAGACTTGGTAAGGCTTGAGGCTTCTGAGTCCAAAATTATGGTCAACTTCTCCCCTTCATTTCTTTTTTTAACACAACAGACACTTTCTTGCGCAATCTGAACATTTTACAGGAAGCTGCAGCAAAGCAGTGTACTGAACATAACTACCATGCAACAACATTCAACAATACCATTAAAGCAATACCAGGGTATTTTGTATTTACAGGTTGCTGCCAGAAAAGAAAGTAGCACTTACTGCTAAAGTAACAGCCAATAAAATAGCACAATCCACTTACTCAGAAAAGGGAGATTGAGCTAAATGCCCTTTTATAGCTTGAGGTGATACATCAATACCTTAGAACATTCCATGATTACAATCTGTCCCTCCTATACTGCTACTGTGATACTAGTCAGAACACTATTCTTTATTCCTGATCTGAAATGGGGCAGCACCCTGTGCTTGGCCTCTCTGATCCAGCAGCAGAAATGTTGTGATCCTTCTCTTGGTGATGCTCCAGCAAAATGCTGCAGCATGGTTGCTGTATGTGTGGGATGTAGAGGTTCCTGGAAGGAAGATGGTAAGAGGAGGCTGTGACTGAGTAGAGGTTCTCAGCATCACCTTGCATTGTAGTTTCTACTACAGCATGAAGTCCCATAGGAAATGTAATCTTGGAAAGCAGATTGGTAAGAGGAGAAACAGACCCTAAGCAAAAGCCTTCCAAACTTCATCAGGGCTTGGTCACTTAATTGGGATACTTGGTATCCCTGATTCACCCCTTCCTCTTTTGATTGGTACAAATATTGCAAGAGACGCAAATATTATTATCACTAACATGGGGAAACGCACTTTCCACTCCTCTGTAAGTCACAGTGCAGAAAAGAATGAAGGGCTAAAAAAGCTAGAAAGACACCATGATTCTGAACAGAAGCATTTGAGAATGGAAGGCCAAAGAGACTTTAATTCTGATTTCTATTAATGGGATTCATTACATGTTCGTATTACTGTCATTAAATAAGAAACCAGGCAAAAAACTTCCAATCCAAGGCCAAAGAGTGTTCTGAGAGGTTTCTGTCCTCCACCTTTATAGCCATATTTTGAAGGTGAGAGCTAGTAACCTTCAGACTTGCAGCTCCCTGGCTGAACTGTCCAAAGCAGACACAAGTCAGAGAGCACCTGCCCCAGAATAGTTAACTTTCTCTGCACTTTCTCTGAGGCCACAGTGAACTTGGTTAATTTTTAGTTGGCATATACACAAGCATTTCATTTTCCAAGTGGTGTGTACTCAGCACTAACCATGGCCTGTTTCTTTCCACCTTTTCAAAACCATTTCACTAGGCTATGCGCAGACTTGCTTCATGAAGATGGGCTGCTGGTATTGTCCTACCTGTGAACTCACAGTATTTATCCGCCAGTACTATATAAGCATTTTCTGCAATGAAACCAATCTTTGCACTTCAAGAAAAATCTGATTGTTTGTGTGAATGATACAGATCTCTAGAAAACTCTGAATTTTAGCTCACATTATCCTGGAAATATTCTGGACCTTGATTCAGCAAGCACTTTCCCATATGATGTATTGATGAAAAAAAATGAGAAGACCATTACAAAAGATGTACTCAGTTTTGCGACTATTCAGACAGAAGGTGCATTACAGTGTTTATCAGTGTGAACAGGATGAAAAAACTGCTTTGTGGTCTACCCAGGAGAATTGAAAGGACCAAAATCTTTGGATGGCAAGCTTTTTGTTCTGTATTTGTACCACACCTAATGAGAAAGCAGGAATTCTAGCTGGCCAAGGCTTTGGATTCTTGAACATTAGTGTGAGCATACCTACTGACAAGTCTTGATAATGTTTTCTGAGCAATTCCTTAAGTTGCTGCAGGCTGTTTGATAGCTGAAATGGGCAACAGATGAAACAGTCACAAAAACAGAAAACAACATTGAACTACTATAAAACTTTAAATAGGATTAAGTAACCTTTGAATACAGGTTCATTAGTTCTGTATTAGTCCCATTATAGAAAAATTTGCACTACTATTAATGATCATCCCTAAAACAAAGTATACACAGAAGATTATTTTGGTTATGTATCTTTCATTAAGAGGCAGATCACGACATAAATTAAGGAAACCCTTAGTCCCCAAGTACTTAATGGAATCTGTAGAACAGGCTGCTACTGAGTGCAAGTGAGAAAGTCAAAACATGACCGAGTATAGAAGTTTGTGGGTCTATTTTTAAATGGAATAGAGGATTTTATTTAGTTTAATAGTTATATTTTTATATAGCATATTTTTTCTTTTAATCGTCTACATTAAACTGCTGCTGTTCTTTTACATTTCACAGTCCATAATGCACAAGTGCAATAATTGACAAAAGGATTTGACCTGCAAAACTTTAATCCTTACTTTAGGGCTACATAAAAAATACATGTAGGAAATCAATGTTCTTCCTTTTAATAAAGAAGAAACGCTTTTTGATGGAAAACAGACTGCTACCTTTAATTTTTTTAGCACTATATTAATTTTTTAAATGCAGAAACCCTTGCATGGTTAGGGAACAGATAGTAACAAAAGTATAAGAAACATCCAGGTATAAAATCCCTTTTAAGTTTCACAATGTGGGCTGACTGGTTTCAATATGTTCACATATTTAAATCTCCTTATTTGATTACATCAGCAAAATTTTCATATATCCCACTGCACAGAGAAGATTTTTGCTGCAAGTAATGTTAGCAAAGACTCTCGGGTGAAAAGCTAAGCACTACATAAATGATTCCTTAAGGACCTAAGTGAACTCCATCAAAATCAGTGAAAAAAAGAAAATCCAATAAACTCTGTCAGTCAGTATCTTAGAGAGTAGGTAACAGCACCAGACTGACATCTGTATTCTCTAATTGACACAAAAACTTCAGCCTTCATGACAGTGAAGTTTCTCATTTCAAATGCAATACAGGATTGAATTGAGGTGATACTGATGTTCCAGTCTAAGCCTGCGAGATTCAGGTCTGTATTCAGAGACACATGCTATCTGCACGTCTGTAGGCACCTCCACAAGCTGATAATGTGGCAAACCAGGCTGACGTGCACCTCCTCAGATGGAAGCATTAATTGCTCTTTACACTAACGCTTAGGCTCAGCTGTTCTTATTTGACAGGTCACACTTTTAGCACTGCCTGTTCTCTCCCTTTCCATTCATCAGCCTAATGCAGGAGGTTGGCACTTCTGCCCACGTTAGTGACAAAACTTCCCTGCCAGGCCATGGCCCCAGCTAAAATTAACCCGAATGTAAGTTACTGCTGCCAGCGCACAAGGCCAGAAACAGCGGGACAAAGCCAGACACGTTTTTCTGAGCCTGTACTGCTTTTCTAAAGTGGATGTACATTCCATGTAAAAATACTCTGCCTGGGACTGATAAAGTGAGCTTTCAGCTCATTTTTGTGAAGAACACACACTATGGAAAAGATGCAAGTGGAATTGTTTTTTCCTTAAGAGAACATCTGCACTGTGGAGTTTGAGTGTAGATCCTTACTTGACAGAGATATGGGCTTACACTATTTTTTGAACCTTCTCCAGTTCTTGTCCCTACAGGTATTTATAAAAAGCAATTAAATATTTAACTGTCTTCCAGTTTCCTTTCCAAATGCAACACTTCAGCTGGAATTAATTATGAAAAAACACCATTCGATGCACTTATTCTTGGCCCCCATATTTCTTCCAGGCATGGCTGTATTTGTTCTTAATTTGTCAAAAAAACAGCATTTCACACAAAGCCTACAGTTACATAGAATGGTACAATGTGACATACTGAAGGCATTAAAATGTCTTTCACAGTGCTTTGGGGGTATGTGCGTCTTAATTTTCTACCTATGTATCCCTCAAAATGATGGATACCAAAATAATGGATTTTGCAGTGAAGCTAAAATTCTCCACAATTTTGTACTAACATCTGTGAGTAATGCAACTAGATGTGCTCATGTTGTTCCAGTACAATGAAGAAGTGATACTTTCGTATGCATTTTGAGCATTCCCTGCATGCCAGGTATTAAATTTCGACATGTATTTTAAGTTTTTTACCTTTATAAACCCGTGTTTTAATAGTAATTGTATCCATTAACTAGAAAATAAAGTTGTACATACTGAAAACATGCTCCATGCATCTGCATGTTTGGTTTTTTAAGACTCTTCTCTTTATGAATTCTTATTATGGAGAAATAAACCGTATTATTGGCGGGGGGTGGAATGTGTGGAAGCAGGAATCAGTGTCAGCTTCCCTTGGGCCTGCCTTTTGAGGCACAGCAAAGACAAAAGAGAAAACCTGTTCTATCTGCCTTGAGGGGTAAGACAAGAAACAATAGGCTTAAATGGCAGCTTTCAGATGTTAAGGCTATAAAGATAATGAGAGACTCCCTCTGTTAGGGCACAAGGTCCCAGTCCTGGAGACCTTCAGTGAGCCAGTCACCAAACCCTATAACCTATGTTTTAATTGTATTATATTTTTCTTCAGTGATAGACAGTATCCCACTGAATTACACAGCATTTACAAACTGCCAAGTTTTCAGAAGTAACACAAAGTAGTCTCTTGAGGTAGCAAGGTCTACTGCTGTTAGCCAAGCTGGATGGGACTTTTGAGCAACCTGGTCTAGTGGAAGGCATCCCTACCCATGGCAGGGGGATGGCATTTGATAACCTTTAAGGTTCCTTTCAACCCACACCATTCTATCATGATTCTGTGATGCTTTCAGATGCCCTGGATGTTCACTGCTCCGTCAAGTCACTGACGTTCCTACAGCCCCAGCTGTCAGGAATATGCCGTTTCCATGGTAAAACTTGAGGCTGGCCAGCAGCAATTCAGAGCCCGTGTGCTTTCAGATCTGTCCCCTTTCTTGGCATCCCGCACCACATCGCCCTCCCGCTGGGCCCGCGGGCAGCGCTGGTGCGGCTCCTCAATAGAAAGACGACTCTTCTTAATTCTGCCCTTCCCCAAGAAACACAGGGTCACGCCTGCTCCCAAAGAACCCCTCCCTGCCGCGGCCCAAGGCCATCCACCCGAATTCCACCGGGAGCCCGTTCCAGAGGGGAAGGAGCCCCCGGAGCCGAGGCAGGGCCCAAGGATGACTCACAGCAGACCCGCCTGCGCCTGACCGGAGCGCAGATCCTGCCCGCCGCCAGTCAAGGCACTTCTCCCCGCAGGGCGGCGCCCGCCCCGGCCCAGCCACCATCTCGGTGGGCCCCCGAGCTCCCTCCGCAGCTCACTGTACCCCAGAGAACCAGCCCGACCGCCTCCCTCCCGGCGGCCACCGCGGGGCAGCCGCACATTCCTCCCCGGCCTCATCGCAGGGCCCGCTGCGCCCGTGGCCCGGTCAGAAGAGCTCCGCCATGCGCGCACCGTCCCGCGGCGGCATGGACGCTCCGCAGACGCGCAACGACCACGTCCCCACGACCGCTTCCCGACCGCGCACGCCTCCACGCTCCCCTGCCCGTCTCACGGGCGCTTCTGCTTCCGGCCGCGCCCTTCCGCTCCCACAGTGCCCCGCGCCGAACCATGGACCACAATGGTGAGGAGGGGAGAGGCCGGGAGAACCGTTTATACCCGCTTGCACCTGCGCCCGCTCCGCGCTGCCGGGCGGGGAGAGGCCGTCCGCGGGGCCGCCGGGCGTGCGGCAGTGCCGGGGTGGCGGCGGGATGCGGCCTGGCGCCCGGTAACGCCGGCAGGGCCCGGGTTTGCCGCGGTTCCCCGCGGCCCGCGCGGTGCGGCCTGGTCCGTCCCCACAGCGCCGGGCTCGCGTCCCTCGCTCTCACTGGAGAGGCGCGGCCTCCCCGCCTCCTTCCACCCCCTCGGCACCTGACGGGCCACCCGCGCTTGGAGCCCCCTCTCCCGCCCCGGGGCGGGCTGCGGAGAGCGGCAGGAGTGGGCGCGGCGTCAGGCGCTGCCGGTGGCGGCTGCGCGAAGCGGGGTGGTGTGTCCGCAGCCTTCGGGCCTACGGCGGCTCGGGGGTGGCGGCGGGGCCGGTGTTTAACCGGTGTGTTTGCCGAGATCGGTGCATGTGCTCTGGAGAGGAAACTGGCATAAATGTTTAAATCTGGCTTTGTAGCTTTGCTGGTTAGCTGCTGGCGTCATCCAACGGGTGGATGAGTGGACATGGGGCTTTTGATACGGTGTTTTGCGCTTTTTTTTTTTCCTTCTCCGTAGCAAAGATTGCGTTATAAGTTTATATAGTATTTGAGCTATATTGATGATTAAAAAATCCCAATACCTGAAACACACAGGTAAAATTTAAGAAAGGTTGCTGAGTATGGCAGTTCAGGAGGATGTATCACCTGTAATTAGAGTGTCTCTGAGTAGTCTTAACGATTTTGGTATGTTTATATTTTGTTGGGTTTTGGTTTTGTTTTATTTTTTTCTTGAACTTCATTCTGGTAGTTCCGCTCACACAGACTGGAATTTATTATCCTTTCATGAAACACGAATGACTAATAAACTTGCTAGTTTGGATTAGTTGAGCTGCTAACTCATGTAAATACCTGTGGCTTGCAAAGGCATATGCAGCAAAGTCATCAGAACGTAATTGTTTCCTATTGGCAGTTTAGTGGAGTAAATAATACACATTTGGTTGGTTGGTTTTTTGTTGTTTTTTTTTTAGATTTGTTTTAGTTCTTCCAACTTGCAAATGGATTAAGGTTCTGCAGAGACTTTTTCTGATCTGTGGTATTGTGGTTTTGTGTATTCTGGTAGAAACCAGCATTTCCTAACAAGTGGAAAATCCACAGCTTTAGCGTCATTAACTCTGATGTTCTAGTCCAGCAGCCTCTGTGGAAGGCTGGTGGGAGAGCTGTGTTAGCTGGGTCACCTCTTCACCCAGCAGGACAGACTAAGCCAAAGCAACAGATTAACAGAAGTAAAACCAGGCTTCATTGCTTTTACCTTTTTACATATTGCCTTTTAGTATGAAATGTGTAAACCACAGTGCTGAGAGGAATAAATACATTTGCTCTGTAAGAGGAAATTGAGGTCTCTCGATTTTATGGTAAAGTGACTGTCAGGTCACAGTTCCAGTTTGAAACCTTGTTGCAGTTCCTAGTTCCTGTGGTAGCTGCTTAGGGCAATCCCTTTTCCCCCTTTTCTTATTTCTTCTCCTACTTGTTGTGTTGTGTGGGATGTTTATAGGCTTTGGGGGAGCAGTAGTGTGTGAGATGCTGTGCAGAGTTACACTAATGGGACCCTAATTTTAGTGTCCAGATGCTACAGTACTATAATCCCTTGGGGTCTTGATTATTCCAGTGCTCTGTCAAGTGGAGCGCAGGGCTTATGCTGTGACAGCTTGTGGTACACCCCTTGAAGGCTGAGCTTTGAAACAGCTGCCGGAATGGCATTTTCCATTTAAGTAACAGTGAGCTGGGTAGATTTGTGAAGGACAACTTTCTTTTTGTGTGGATGAGATGCTATACAGTGGTTGAAGGTGGACTCACTGGAAGCTGAGGGAGTCGTACTGTCTTCATTGGTATTGTTTATTGCAATACCCCCCTTTTGATTATCTCTCAGAGCATTGTATCTACTGATGCATGTGTCAGGCTACTTTTTGCTTCCTTTGGCCTGGTATTCAGATTTAAGTCTGGTTAAAGAGAGTTCTGTGTGTAGTGGGGAGCAATAATTTTCAGTTTGGCAATGATACTACTATGTATTCTTAAGTACTGATATTTTTGTGATGCTTTATGCTAAACTTGTGATATGTCAAGATGGCGAGTTAATAAAAAAACTAGTTTCCTTCCAATTTTAATAAACAATTTACATAAGTTGTAAAAATTACCCCTTCTCATAAGAAATTCTGTGTTGTCAAGGTTGTACAAAGAATTGACTCTTCAGTACTATTTATGCTGTGAGAGAAGCTATACAATTAATGTTTGAGGTTATTTCCTTTTGTGGAGGAATGACAGGCTTGCTAACTTTTTAAAATAGCTTTATTTTTATAACTAGATTTCCTAAAAATCACACTTTTCCCCAGTGCAGTTTTTTTTGTCTTCTAGAAAAAACTGTGTGTGAAGATACTTATTTTGTAGTGATTAAACTTTGATATGCTGTATGAGTCTTAAACAAGCTTTAAAAGTTATTTTTCTTAAAACTCTTTTGGAAACTATTAGATAACTAAAAAAATACGTAACTTTTTTTTTTTTTTCCCCTTTCATAGACAATGATTTGCAAGGAACAAATAGTTCAGGATCATTGGGTGGTCTTGATGTTCGTCGAAGAATCCCTATAAAGCTTATCTCAAAACAGACCAATAAAACCAAACCTGCACCTCGAACTCCAAGAAATATGAACAGGATGCCTTCGAAGACACAAGCTGGTGATGAAGGTAAATTGATATAAATATTAGCCCTGTAGGGGAGCATATTATACTTCAGCATTGTTCAAGACTGTATTCAGTCCTGAAGACTTGGAGTCCAAGGTTCTGTCTAAGTGCAAACAAATTTCAAATTCCTTGGTACTGTTGCGCTATAAGGATTACATGATGCACACTCCCAAAACAGTCTGTCTTAGTGTTTTGACTCTACCTTTCTGTAGAATGGGCTCTGCAGATTGGAAGTGCATTTCTTAACGGTTTCCATATAGAATGATACATGCTTTTAATAGCAGCTGGTGTCAGTTAGGAAAGCATGGTGGCTGGCTGTGTCTTTCTTTTCTTTCTTCTTTTCACAGAAGAATTTGAATATAACAAAGAGGAGCGATACGAATGCAAAGGCGGTGAAATGTTTGGCAGTCAAAGGAGATTCCCTGGACCCATCTTTTGGGACTATAAGGTAAAGTCATGGATGGAAAGTCATGAATCTTTGTGAATCATTCCAAGCTGTAGATAGTTCTGGTAGATAACTTCTTAAGTAAAAGTGCTTCCATTATTTTTGACTGACTGATTGAAAATACATCCTCTGCTTTCTCACATTTCTTTCTCAACTAATTCAGAAATAGTGAGTGTGTTGATAATAATTGAAATGAGAAGCTTTTAGTGATGTTTTTTTTTCTCCCACTCCCTTCTCTACCCTATCAGATAAACTTGCTGGGGGAAAAGGATGATACACCAGTCCATTTTTGTGATAAGTGTGGATTGCCTATCAAAATGTATGGACGCATGGTGAGTGAAACTATCAGTGCAAGATGCAGTCATGGCTTCCCTTTAGGTAAAATTAGTTTTTACTGTGTTTCTGTGAAGCCTTTAGAGGTTACTGTTTATTCAGGCACTTGCTGAAATCAGCAGAATGTCAGGATGGAAGCGGGGCCCTTCATTGCTGATGTGTTTGGGTTTTTTTCCATTTGGCTGATTTCACTTCGCCCCCGGATGTCCTGATGTAATAAAGTAAGATTGAAAATGTTAAACAAAAAAAATCAGAATATTGACAAAAAAACCCTTCAAATTCATTGGGTTTTGACCTTACACCACTTAGGTTTAAAAGGAAGCTCTTTAAGAGTCACAGTGATGTTAGAAAACAGTTTGCATTTATGTCCCTTTAAAGTTAGTGTGACAGAATCCCTGAGATTAAATTAGATTTCTAAGTGTGATGTAACAGGCTTCAGGATCTGGCTTAATGACAGTTAATGCTTTTAAAACTTTTCTTCCTTGCCAGCAAGAGAAGTGTAATTAGATTTCATATGCAGCTTCTGTGAATGTTCTTTTTGGTATTATTGCAAAACCTAAACTTTTGCCTGTATTTTTTTTGCCAACATTAAAAAACCCAAACCAACCTACCCCCAAAAACCCCAAACTCAACACAAACTGTTTTAGAAAGCTTCTATGCAAAGATGGTGTAAACTGCTAACTACCTGTTCACAGGCTGTGCTTGTTCACCTTATAGGGAACTTAGTTACTTTTATTATTAGCTACTTGTTATTATTTTGTACCATAGGAAGGAACTATATTCTGCAGAACGACACAGATATTTATATACAGTGACCTAACAGAGCTGGTTTTTTGTCTCTAGATACCTTGCAAGCATGTTTTCTGCTATGACTGTGCTATACTACATGAGAAAAAGGGAGACAAGATGTGTCCAGGGTAAGTTATCGCTAGACTTGTTATTAAAACAAATGTAGGAAAGTAACTTAAATACCTTATTTTAGATACTGTGTTAGCAGTTATTTATGTAATTATTTATATAGTTTTTTAGCAGAGGCAGTAGAATACTCTCTACTTAATCAGTTGATTATATTTTCGTATCTTATATTTTGGGATTTCAAGAGATCGGCATTTACTGTTTAAGTATCTGGGTAGGTAACTTGTTACAGCTCTAATTTGAAAAAGATTGAACAGCAGTTTAATTTACTTAGTGAGAGTGACTCTAGTCTTAATGCACAGAGGGAATTTGTGAGAGTGAAGCTATCTATATGTTTCCACCTCATGAAATTTTAATGGTCTTTCTTAGTTGTGTTTGGAAACTTAAAACCAAGATGAACTTCAAAATCAATGTTTCTTTCCTTGCTATGGTGGAGAGGAAATTGTCAGTTCCGATTTGTGTAACTATGGTAAACTAATTGACTCAACAAAAAAAATATTGCAGATAAAGCTCTCTATGATGACTCTAAACCAATATTCTCTTATGATTTAGCTGTAATGAACCAGTGCAGCGAATTGAGCAGTGTGTACGAGGGTCTCTCTTCATGTGTAGCATTGTTCAAGGGTGCAAGAGAACTTACCTGTCACAGAGGGACTTACAAGCTCACATCAACCACCGCCATATGAGAGCTGGGAAGCCTGTTAGTCGGCCTCCAATTGAACCTGTACATCCTCCTATTGCCCCGCCGCCTGCCGAAATTCCTGAGCGCTTCATAATGCCACCTGAGAAACATCATATGAGCCACATTCCGCCAAAGCAGCACATCATGATGCCACCACCTCCTTTACAGCATGTGCCACATGAGCATTACAACCAGCCACATGAAGACATTCGTGCACCTCCTGCAGAGATGTCAATGGCTCCACCGCCACCTCGCCCAGTCAGTCAGGACACCTTCCGCATCTCCACGAGAAAACACAGCAACTTAATCACTGTCCCTATTCAGGATGATTCCAGTTCAGGTGCTCGAGAACCACCTCCACCAGCCCCTGCACCTGCTCATCATCATCCTGAGTACCAGGGTCAACCAGTGGTATCGCACCCTCATCATATTATGCCTCCACAGCAGCATTATGCACCACCCCCACCACCACCTCCGCCAATAAGCCATCCGCTGCAGCACCCTCCCCAGGCAGCAGGTACTCCTCACATGGTGTATAGCCAAGCTCCTCCACCACCAATGACCTCTGCTCCTCCTCCTATTACCCCACCGCCTGGACATATAATTGCCCAGATGCCACCATATATGAATCATCCTCCTCCAGGACCTCCCCCTCCTCAGCATGGAGGCCCACCTGTAAATGTAAATGCACCCCCTCCCCATCACTATAATCCAAACTCTTTGCCGCAATTCAGTGAAGATCAAGGAACTCTTAGTCCCCCTTTCACACAGCCTGGGGGAATGAGTCCAGGGATATGGCCAGCTCCAAGGGGGCCACCTCCACCTCCAAGGATGCAAGGGCCTCCTGCTCAGGCCCCGCTTCCTGGACCACATCACCCTGATCAAGCCAGATACAGACCCTATTACCAATGATACAAGCAACTGTATGAATAGAGAGTGCTATGAAGAGGATAAAATTATATACAACAGCCTTTTAATTGTTTTGGGGTTATTTTGTTGTGTGTTTTTTTAAAATACTGTCATTTTGACTGTAGGACATTTTGGAGTTTGAATCTTAAACAAATTTTAAGCCTTGGCTATAGGACTCTGACTTCAGATACTCTGTAGTGCTAAAATAAGTGGCTTAGTAAACCACAGTTGCATTTTAACAGAACTTCTGTCTCTAATGTGGCTAAATTGTCCTAAGATGAACACTTGTAATATTATTTCCTGGAGAAAATGAACATGTGTTGTACTATTCTGAATATTGTTTTTGTTAAATCCAGTGTTTAGTTTCACTTGTGATACATTTTTGTTAACCTGTGTACAATAATTAAATTGAAACACGATTGTAAAAGCGGTGGGTTTTTATATGAAATTAACACAGACATAGTTCTGGGCCACCATTTCAGCACTAATGCTTTCCAAATGGGTAGTGTAATGAAATATTAAGGGAACTTAAATATTTCTCCTACTAACAGTTACCATTACTTACAGCATATTTAGGCTATAACCAGGCATGCAGAATACTGCATTTCAGTTTTTTTCTTCTTTTTTTTTTTTTCCTTAAATTCATGCAACAAGATAAATTGTTCAGAAATACAACTTTGGGGATGACATAAAACCATGCGATGTATTGTGGGGTTTAGTGGGGATTTTTAATTTGGATTTTGGCTTTATGGAGTTCTTGTTTTAAAGCTAGTTTTGATTTGGAAGGTTCTGTTTACATGTATGCTGTTCACTAGTGTTGAATTCAAACTGTTGTGTTTACCTATGGCTATGTTTGTGCAGAAGTGGCTGTGAATTGGCTTGCCATGTCTGTGAGAAGCAGATAATTTTAGGTAGGGAAGTGGTGTTTGCCTCTGTCGCTTTATATAATATGTACAGTAGGAAAACTTCCCATTTGGATAACCTGGAAGAAGTGGTCTGAAAACCCACATGTAGATACAAAGAAATAAAAAGCTACACATCCTTCATCTGTTTCGATTTTGTGATACAGATTTAACTGAACAGACCAGAATTAGGTGTCTTGGTTTTCTTTTGTCAAAAAGTAGCAGTGTGAGCAGGCCCTCAGGTCTCCTTTGGCCCAAAATTTGTAGAGAGAAATGTAATAAATGAGAATGTTCTTTTTTTTTTTTTTTTTTTTTTTTTTGTGCAGCTGATAGGAGAGCCAGCCAGTAAGATGACAGCGCAGTTTGTCATTTGGAGTGCTTATCTTTGCATTTTTAATCCATGTTAGTGCTGAACCTTTGTCTTTTCAAAACACTGCATTTCCAGCAGTGGTGCTTTTAGGTGGAGAAATCTTTTGGGGTTTAGGGTTTGTTTTTTTTTGTGAAGGTTTGTAATTCCCTACTGTTCTTGAATAATCTGAACCATGTTAAAGCCTCAGTGTTACTATTTATTTTGTAAACATCTTTTCCTGCCTCATAAGTGGTAAATTTATGAAAGCTTGGCAGTGCAACACGCCAAATGCTGTAATTTTACATATAAACGGCCTATTTTTAGTTACCAGAGCAAGGGCTCTTCAAATTTGCTCTGTCCTTGATTGCCGTGGATTTCCTTGTGACCAAGGGACAATCTTTTAGTCTACCTTTCAAATAAACACTTCTTTAGAGATGGGCAAATAGATTCTGGGATATACAAATAAATTCTGGGGTATACAAATGGCTAAGAATTGTCACCTGATGAGAAGTCTGCTTAGCTGTAATATGCTTCTTCGAAGAAGGAGTTGTTTGGTTTGCTTTCTCTGAAAACTAAGTTATTTGTTTAAAAAATAAAGCACACTGGTAAAGAAAAAGAGGCTGGCTGTGGTAGTGTGCTGTGGTACTGGCTGGCTGAAAATTTGCTATTTCAGTCTGTATGAAGGTGAAAATGACTCTGTGGGTGTTACTTTGTTTCAGTAACTAACAGTAAGCGCATAAGGAACTTTAAAGGGGGTCCCCTTCTGTCACTGTTAAATTGCTTGGCAGGAAGTAGGCACATTTATATTGCACCATATAACTTCATAGGGGAAGAAATACGCATGTGTGAATAATATTCTTTGACTGCAAAGGCAGACTTGGGTCTGACATACCTGATTTAAACAGCCTTACTGATGGTTCCAGGGTTTGTTGTGTTCAGGCTGAGAAGGTAACACATGGGGGTTACATCAACCTGCCCAGGGCACTTTGTGTTGGGGTATAAGACATTATGCAATGGGCTATTACCTGTTCAGTTGCAGCTGATGAGGAAATACCATCATGCTTGTTTTTAGAAATAATTCAGATTGAACATTTGTGTTGCGTATCCAGTCAGTTGTGAAAAAGATGAAGGGTTCAAACATAATTCTGGGTCCAAAGCTATTCTTAAAGTTCTTGATAAAGTACTTTTCTGAAAATGCTGAGGCAGTTGAATCAATTAAGAGAAAACAGCAGCTTTGCTCTATCAAAAATCACAGAAGAACAAAGTATGTCACTGTAGAGAATGTATGAGAAATTTTTTTCTCTTTATATCTGAGGCAAAGGTAATGTATGTCATACTGACTGTGATGTATTGTGCAAGAAATCAGCGGGATCCCTTGAATTGTTTAGTGATAACTCTTTGTGATAGAGGACTTGGTGAAAAGTCATCTCAAGTAGTCAAGAATTGGGTCAAGTTTGTGTGTCCTGCTTCTGTAGGAAGACCTAAATCCTTTCTTTTTCATTTATTAAGTCTTAAGCATCCAAGTGTAATGAAGGGGACTGTTGATGCTTTCATAGTTCCAAAGTTAAAAAGGTCTGCGTTGGTTGAAACCTTATGTTAACATCTAATTTGTGGGGCTTGGGGTGTGTTTTGGTTTGTGATTTGTTGTTGCTTTTGGCTTGAAGATTTTTTTTACCTCATTCATTTAGTTGGGGTTTTTTTGCAAAATAGCTGATCATTTTGGTACGACGTTCAGAAGTTCATATACTGTATTTAACTGTGTAATTGACAGTCTTAGAAATGGAGAGATGTACTTGCAAGTTCTTTGGATTCCTACTTATGTCTTCCTGTAAAGACAAGCATTTGAATTGATTTATGTTTATTGTAAATGGACACCCCTGTCTGTGGCAATGGTCTCCCTCCCAAGGCATTGCCAAGGGGATCTCAAGTTTTGAAGATAACTCCTGACCGTATTTAGATACGTCAGCTACTGTAGGTTCCTCCAGTAATGTTGCATAAGGGAATGAAAAGGAGTTTGATGTCCACGATGTCATGAATGAGAGGGCACCAGAAGATAGCCTGAAAACATCTATGATTTAGATGCTTCTCTCATTATCTTCAATTCTGTCTATGACATTGCTTAAAGGATTGTCTGAAACCATGCGTGCTTTATCACAAGCAGGCTAATAGCGTGATCATGTATTTTATTTTTGGTTGGTTGTTTTTTAATAGAGTTGACATGAAGATTGGTTACATAGATGTGTTAAGTGATATTTTTTCGTGCCTCTTAACAAAGAAAAATGGATGTGAATTATTTTTTCAAAATCTGATCCAAGGCATTAGCTGTACTGGCTGGAATTCCCACTTCTTTTCACCCGCTGCTCTCAAAGGAGTGACAAATGCTGTTTCTTAAAAGCTAAAGTGGAAGTAACTCATATTCATTCCATGTTGGAGTTTGCACACACAGCAAGGGAGAAAAACTGCCTAACTACCTCCTGTGTTATGGGAGACAAATGTTCTCGAAACCACACTTGTGGATATGCTTTCTCTGTAGGTGGACTATGAACAGACCTCTCTGTTGTTAAAATGTTTTCTGCTCTGTGGTGTCTGATTGTGAGTTATTTTCTCTCCACCAGCATTGATGTGTTGCTGACGGTGCTGCCAAGCTTGGGAACCTGGAGGAGCACAGTGGATTGCAGCTGCAACCTAATACTGAATGTGAGGGAAGTAAGTTTGTTCCTGTTTGTATATATGACGCTACAGAGTCCAGTGCAGCATAAAAATGGACAAGGTTTATATATTTTCATCCTGACTACATTTGAAAGAAATGTCAGTGTTACACAAGTTGTATTTCCCTTGTTTTTATTTTATGTAGCAACTGTTAAATCATCTTTATGTGGTAATGCTGCCTTCATAACTGTGAGGTTCTTCACTGTGTTCAGGTATGTTATATTTACATTAGTGTTTTGTACTGACTAGTTTGTGAACTGAACTAGCTGCCTTGGTTTGGGCAATGTGAGTGAGAAGGGTGAAGTTTAAAGTTCCTTTTAGTCTTGCCTTAGCCGTAAGAGAGGCTTCAGCAACTTTTCCTACTCTGAATTGTATCCCCTTATTCTCTCAATATGGGGCATTAATTTGTTCAGGTTTTTAAATTGTTTTCTGTTTTGACAGTTCATGAGTACAAGAGTTGAAAAGATTTAAAAATCCAACATAGATTGGGAAATTTGTGGGTGGAATAGCATCAGGAAGCTGGCAAATTAGCTGAGTCATTTTGAACCTTTAGTAATTCATTTCGATAATACAATGCAAGTGATTCTGGAGTGCCAGTAGGCGTGATTGTAATGCAGTTCTGTTAATTGAAAGAATGATAATATGCGCAAGCAGGTAGGAATGTTCTCATTTTTATGTAGTAATGTTTCACAAAAGAGCTTCAGCTTAACTGCTTACAAACACTTGATTTCAAATAGCTGTGAGTATGTGTCAGTTGACACCTGATGAGTT
Organism: Pezoporus wallicus; assembly: GCF_028554395.1. Taxonomy (NCBI): domain Eukaryota; kingdom Metazoa; phylum Chordata; class Aves; order Psittaciformes; family Psittacidae; genus Pezoporus; species Pezoporus wallicus. Next base: position 2,170,875 of record NW_026640165.1, read on the forward strand.
TTCTTCATTTTGTTTGTGAAAACCAATGCTGGAGTGTAGCTCCAAGATAATTTCTGGATCAGGTAAACTTTCAGGCATTTTCTTAGCAAGCAGAAGGGAGTGCAAGTGTAGAGTGAGGAAAGAAAGCTGTCCACCTTCAGCACAGGAGTGAGGAGTAGAGAGCTGTGGGTAACATTTCAGTGAAGAAGTACTTAAAGATACATTTTCTTTAATAGAAGCTAAGTTTAAAATTGAAAAACCAGGTTTGCTTGTTACAATCCTCTATCCATTGGGCCCGAGACCTTGAATAGCTGAATCACTTTGAATTTTTTTTCTCTATCACACAGGCAATCTCTTCTGCACCGCCAAATGAAAGCCAGGTTTGAGAGTAAGCTTAACCATGGGCTTCTGTGTTCTCCATCCCTCTTGCTGGCTGTAAAATGCCTGTTACTTAGATAACAAGCATCTGTGCAGTGCTGAGGAGAGAGAGGCTCAGGATACATGATGATGTATTAACACCATACCCATCTGCTCTCCAAAAAGAAAACAGGTATGAAATTTGCCTTTTAGCTTATTTTTGAGTAAAACATTTAAAAAGTGGTAATGGTCTTGGTCTAAGCAAGCAGCAACAGTGCCCACTGAAGGACCAATAAGTATTTAGGTTTCCAAAGGTCCCTGTCTCGAATAAGCCAGTAAATCTGCATCACCATGATATCCCACAACAGAGCAAGATGTATGTGTATGTGCTACAGTCTGCATCAGGGTGAAATGCCCAGAGGAACTTTAGTATTGGAGTAACAGAGAGTTGAATGAAGAAATAACCAGTACCTGGAGGGGGAAATCACATAAAGCCTCAGAAATACAACGCTGATGTTGTCAACACTGAAAAATAAGGAGTGGTGTGATATAAGAGGATGGTAAGTAGCTGGTAGGGACATGTGACATGGCTCTCTGGTTAAGGCTGTCCAGGTATCTTGTCTATTTAAGAAATGGTGAATATTTATGGAAGGAGGATTTATGCTCTGGCCATTCTGCTGTGTCAGAAGAGTCATTAGTATTGAAATTTGGTTTGAGTGCAATTTAGAAGGAATATTTGTTCTTAACTTGGAGCCTGTCAGCAAATCCAATGTGGTTTTGAAATGCAGTATGTGTTGTTCCACCAGACTGACTTGCTTTTGCTAGGGATGTTTGTCTCAGTCTGTATAGATGCACTTGAGTGCAGGACTGGAAAGAACAGCCTTCAGTCAGAAAGTCCAGGTTTCACTGATGTGATGTGGTATCATGACTTTCATAAATACGTTAAGCCTCTTCTTAAAAGTAATTTTGGGTTTTTTTTGCTCCTCTAATTCTAACTGGAAGGAATGTTCCAGAATCTCACCATTGCAAAAATTACAAAACATCTTCTAATATTGATGTATCCAATCCAAGCCTATGTAGCTTATGTTTATGTTTGGCCATGTTGAGCTTCTTGTCAACCAACACCCCCAAGTCCTCCTCTGAGCTGCTGTCAATCTATTCTCCATCCAGACTGTATTTGTGCTTGGGGTTGCCCCTGCCAGGTGCAGGACCTTGCACTTGGCCTTGTTGAACTTCATAAGGTTCTTGTTAGCCCACCCTTCCAGCCTACCCAGGTCATCCTGTTCCTGGGGGACATGTGCCAGGTCTCACTGGTTATGAGCATCCTTGGTGGTGTATTGACAAATGCAGCAAGCAATGCAGAATTGCCAAAATCCTTATTTAATAGTTCACTATAAATGTATACTCTCTTGTGCACTTTATACCAGCCCAAACCAAATCAGTGAATCATGTTTGGATCTGAAAATGGTGTGTCTTTCCTGAACAATCCTCATGTTTGACAGTAGATACATTAGTCACTGTGTTGTACACTGTGCTCATGTCAGTGAGCTGAAAACAAGTTTAATAACTCGGTCTACTAGGTATCTTACAAACTATCAAAAAAATATACAAGTTATATACAAGCTGAAGATAAAATATCATTCCCAACTATTAGTCTGTGTTATAAATTACAAGATTCCAAATATTTGTATTTTCTCTAGTAACTGTGCAGGTTATCTACAAACTGTGAGAATAATATATATACAAGTATATGCAAAGAGGGTTAACATTACCTGCTTCTTCAACTCTCTGCTAAGCTGTCAACAAGGTATGGAATATCTGTGTGATTTTAGCCTCCATGTATGTACATAAATACATTTCTATATATACAGAGACACATAAAGACTAACAAGCACATTCCAAAACTTGGAACATAACCATATGTAGTAAATCCTTCTTAAGGTATTTAAAGGTATCCTTCTGTCTTCATGCTCATCACTGCATCTGCACTCATCTTCTCTAAGTGGTGGTGTGTAGCTGGAGGATATTATATTTAGAAAATCTAAAATTTTGTTTCTATTGGAATCTGTAGGAAATAAAAAGAAATAAATGTCACCCTCTGTAGCGAATAGCTACACCAGTGCCCTCTGGTGAGTGATATGTAAGAGTTTACCCCTCTAAAGCATTTGTGTGGAAAGACTGTGGTCTGACATTTTCTTCTTATGGGGTTTCTGTGTGCTGAATACTGCACGTCTCTTCTAGTCATTATGAAAGGCTGCACGTGTCCCTTTTTTATCCCTGTCTCCAGACTCCCCTTCTGCCCAGAGCATTTACATAAATGGGGCAAATGCTGATGTTACTGCCACTTGGACATTCTACCAATGAGCTCATCATAGGGGAGCTGTGGTGGACAGGTGAGAAGCCCAGGAGAGAGCCTGCTGAGATGGCATTTGCCCACCTTTCCTCTGATGACTCTCAGTGCACAAGGCTTGTGAGCTGAGCCCCATGCCTCTTACTCCTTTAAGGCTTTGCCTTAAGTCAAATCCCATCAATAAGCTGTTCGGCTGCTTTCTGCCCTGGCCTGACACAGGAGCTCAGGGATGAAGATGCTTTTGTTACCTGACCTAGCAATTCCCATGTCAGCTTTTGGGGCTGTGTTTCTTACGGTTGGAGTGCCACTAGTAAGGATGGGAATCTTACCATGCACTCCCGGCTGCGCAGACCGTTGCTGGGGATGATGACATAGTTGTTGCTGTTACCCTTCCCCTGCAATGAACACAAATGGTGGGTTAGGAAGTGGATTTCTGCTTTTTTTTCTCCTTTTTCACATTCTTGCTTTTTAAATCTCTGGAACACACTTGGAAAGTTGACCTGGAAGGAAGGAAGCTCTCACTTGTCAGCCTTTTACACCCTACCATGTCTTGGGTCAGTGTGGAAGAGCTGGGCCAGTTCAGCTAAGTGGGATTAGACAGTTTCCAGGTGAGTAGCATTCTGAGTTTGGTACTTTTAAACAGATTTAATATGTGGGATCCTTTATTGCTCTTGATGGAAGAACACTCCCAGAAAGGCCATCACCAGATTTGGATGTACTGATGTATGTGCACTCCTTTAGCACTCCTTCTGAAGGTAGACAGTTGTGGAAAGCCCACATGCAAGCAGCATGAAGTCTGACTTGCTAGAGCCACTGCAGTGCATGCGGCAGTCCTTGCTGATAGGTGACCACAGAGGATGGATGGGGTGGGATTTCACCCCACACTGTGCTCTTCCCAAGGAGGTGGCTTCAAGTGAAATCAACAGCCAGGCCAGTCTTCCGTGGGAATTATTCACTCTTTTCACTACTTGTTTGCCAGGTATCTGGGCCAGGAGCCGCTCTTACTCTCCAAATGTATTGGAGACCTGCTGAATTGTAATCATTAGCTTTCTGGATATAGAGAAGGGGTAGGGCACATGGCTGGCTATGCAAGGCACTGCTGGATGCCTGTTGGGAATGTAAAGGCACTAAAACAGCAAAAGGTGAAAGCTGTAGCGTTACCTCAGGGAGCTTTAATTCAGGGGAGCTGTCTATGTCCTTCTTCAGCAAAATGTGTAAAACTGCATCGTGAATTGTGAGGAAGAACATGGATGGCTTAATCTCTTCATCAAAAAACGCACATCTCTCCAGTTTCTCCAGGAGGCCTTCTGCAGGGGAACAAAATCGAAGCACAAAGTGACCTGTGGGCCTTGAAAATGAAGAAGTGCATCCTGAGCATGTCCACTGAGGAAGCATGGGAACTGCCAGTATACTGCACTGTTTTATTAGAGCAGATGGGTTCCTTTTTAGTGATGTGGAGAGGATGGGATATAAATGCCAATCAATACTTTCTCTGCTCAATGCCAGGCAGAAGGGAATTTGAGCCCTATTTCTTACATAATGCCTAATGTAGGCTGCCCTATAGTGGGTGTCACAGCCCAGAGCTGTACAACACAGTGATGGCTGTAGGTAAAACCAGCCTGCTGGGGACAGCATGGGAGGAATGAGATGTCTGCTCAGATGGATCTGTTTGCTGTCCAAGACTGGAAGGTAAAATTGGATCATCCTCTGCAGCCAATCTCAGCGGTGGACAGGGAAGACGGTGGAACAAGGAATCTCTGGTGATGCTGACGGAAAGGCAAGTACTCACCATGTGCTGCTGCAATGTAAATGTCGATGTTGATCCGGACAAATTCTCTCAAAGTCTGTTAAACCAGAAAGAGGCACCATTTAGATACTGCTGGTTTTGCTGATAACAGCTATTATGGTGATTAGCCATTGCATTGTCCCACTCCTCAATCCTATCTGTCAGGGTACCATCCCTTCCCTCCAGCATATCCCTCATGTAACTGCATTCATATGTTTTTCTTTCATATGATCACTATTCATTTTGTGAATTACAGTTACCTTCTGGAGGACTCTCATGGCAGAAAAATCGATGAAGGACACTGATGAGAAATCCAGAATGATGCTGTGGATGTCAACCCGAGGCATGGTGATGCTGGGGGGGAGGTCAGCGCCCCAGTTGATCTGAATGGGCAAGTCTGTCATGCTGGTGGGCTGGTCCAGCTCCTCTATCTTGTTGTTGTCTAATTCTTCATCTGACTCATGTGTATGGTTTGCCATGCAGATCAAGCCTTTCTGTGTTCACAGAGAAAAGTATCATAGCTAAAACTTCTTTGTAAGACCCTGCCATGGTAGTAGTGCATCTTACACAAGGGTGAGAGTGGTGACAATGCAAAGCTGAGCTACTCATGAGATGGAGCAGGACCCACCTGTACTTTACACTAGGAAAAGTTCTGACTCTCCCTTGGCTGAAGGAGTCTGGGTATGTTGACTTTCCTCTCACCAATCATTTAATCAGAATTATAATAAATTATTAATGGCTTTTTATTGCTCTCTGAAGTCAATTGTCATATTTTTTACTGTGGTGAGGCACTGAAACAGGCTGCCCAAGGAAGCTGTGAATGCCCCATCCTTGGCAGTGTTCAAGGCCAGGTTGGATGGGGCCTTGAGCAACCTGATCCAGTGAAAGGTGTGTGGCAGGAGGATTGGAGCTAGATGATCTTGAGGTCCTTTCCAGCCCAAACCATTCTAGGATTCTATATGCTTTAATTCAATGGTTTTGGAGCAAATCAACAAAGATCTTGCAGGATTTGGGGTGGGAAAAAACTGGCTTTATCTACCATTAATGCACCGTGGACATTGACTCTGTGGGAGCTGATCCTGCCATTTAATGCTAAACAAAATGCCAGTCAACACATACAAGTTCTGCCCATAGTAAAGCTGTAGGTTTCTAACTGTGAGAGGCATTTTTGAAGTGTGTTTCTCTTAAAGTGGCAGCCTGGGAATAGGAGATCTAAGTGGGACAGGGGGCTGTAGGCACTTCTCTGCTGTGCCAAGCCAGGGAGCTGGGTGCTTATCCCCAGCCCCTGTTAACCCCCCTCCCAGGTGCAGTTGCCTTACATACAGGCGTCACTTGCAGCTCTCCTTTCTTCAGCATCTTTCTGACCTTCCTCAGAGCCTTATTGCGTTTCCTCAGGATTCTCTGTGGGTTGAAGCCAACCTGCAGAAACAGCACTTTGCATAATTAGAAAAAAACAGTGATAGAAGGGGGAGGACACAGCATCTCACATGGCTTTTCTTTACAGTCACAATGAACATAATTTGGACTTGATGTTGTCTACCATTTTTCATCAATTCAATTTTTCTTGGTTGGAAAGATGTCTACAGGCATGACTACAAACCAGGCAGGCCCAGGACTGCAGTCTCATAATGAAGATGAGTAGGACATGCTCTGGGCTAGCCAGCACTGTACCAGCCTGAGATACCAACCAGTATCTGCAGCATGGTTTGTATACACGTTGTTTTGTTTTCTTGAAGAAGAAAATCCAACTTGAAAGTGCTGGCTGTGTATGTCTCTTGGACCTCTTAATTGGTTTTAGGAAAATTAGATGGCAAGAAAATTGGACTAATAAGGGTTATGAAAATACCAAATTCCTACAAGTCTTCTGCCATCTATCAAGTGGTGGAGGAGAGAGATGTTAGAAGTACCTATATTTATAAAGGGAGGGAGAGAGTGGTGTGAGCAACTGCACCCACAGAAAAAAAAGCTTCAGGCTCTTCTGAGATGAAAGCCAAGCACATGGAGACCCAAACATGTTGGATTCCCCAGTTCCTTTGCCAGTTTCAGTCCCTCATGTGAAGAGTGAGCTGCTCATTACCAGTGCTCAGGGTAGCCACTGCTTATCAACTCCCCCCCAAAAGCACACGAAGGGGAGGGTGTGAGTGCAAGTTTGGTCCAGTCTGGGGATGGTACCCTCTCTGGCATGGTGCGGGCTCAGGGGTCCTGGCTGTCTATGCTGGTTATGGAAAGAACACTTGCCTTGACCCAGTTTGTCATGGAAAACGTTAAGACCACTTTGATAGTGTGATTTTATTCAGCTGTTCCTCTGACTGGTGTGGTTACATACTTTGGGAGAAGTTGAGTAAACTAACATCTATTAGGTGTAAATAATATAAATGCTAATAAAATAACGTCTATGCACTGCTTTCCTCTAAAGGACTTAAAACACATATCTACATTTTTACTGTATAAATTCAACATGAGGTGAGCTGCTTTTTCTCAGGGGTGTGTACGTACGTGTAGGATTACATTAGTGGCAATAATATTTGAATAAGTCGTAGAATCATAGAATAGTTAGTGATAATCTTTTGAACTGTGGACTGAGTGCATATATAGTAACGATTGGGAAATTGTATTCACCTTAATGCATCATGCAAGTCATATGTTCAGAACAACAGCCTCAGGCACTTACAGCAGTGATGAGTTTCTCTCTGAAGAATTCAGTATTAGCAAAGAAGATAGGAGACGCGCATTTGAAAATCTTCACTCCCTCTGGTTCATAGATCTACAATGAAGCAAAAGTGTCAGTAACAACATCTGCTATATAGACACAAATGCTGCAGATAATAAAATAAACAAGACATTTCTTACATCTTTGTAATCCTTCCTGTTTCTGTAGATGTTACTTCTCCCAACATTAGCCAGAACGGTGCAGCTTGGGCTGTGAGCAAACACACACATGCGGTTATTTGTACCCTGTACCAAAACCTGGCAGAAGGAATGATCAGAGAAAGCAACCTCAGCTGTGGTGGTAGACTGGAGCGGGACCCCACATCCAGGGGTTTATGCCTGTGATTTGTTTTTCCATACCTGATTGCAGAACTGAACAAGGCATTGGGCTGTTGGCCTTCTCTGTGCAGGGAGAGTCAATTTATAACAGGAGATTCTAAGATATCATAGCATCCAACAAGTACTCACATCTGGGAGCGAATCACCACAGTCAGCAGCTGGAATGCCACGGCGGTTGCTAGTCCAATATCCAGACCAAGAAAAATGGCAGCCAAGAAAGTCACCACCCATATAACCTGTAAGGAGCAGGTTATGAGCATGTCGAGAAGCTGGGTTGTGAGCTCAGGGTAAGAGTAGCAACAGATCTCAGATCTGGTACAGGCTGTCCATCTGCCTTTGGTAAGGGGGTTTATGTTTCCTTGGAGCTTTTTCCTTGTAAAACAGGACCAGACTCATCAGCTAGCACTAGGGAGTGTTTCTAGGGATGGCAATTTCTACAGAACAAAGGCTTAGAATAATGGAGTTGTGTATGTTTGGTAGGTGGTTTGCTAAATGCTCAATAAAAATCCAGCAGAAAGGCAAGGTTACGCCCAAATCAGGATCCTGGTAAAGCCGGGAGTTGTAAATGTAGGTGCTGGGAATGTACATAACTGGCAAGCACAAATTACAAGATAATAATGAATATGTTTTAGCAGCAGATCTCAAAGCATTTTCATGTGGTAAATAACTGATTGGTAGCTGGGAAAACTAATGCCTGGAACCATCTGGCAAGACAAGGAGCTGGCCTATGAGAAGGGCAAGAGCCTAAATTTTCTGAGTGCTAGAGGTAAGCAGTCCTTCTCTCCAGCCATGAGCAATAAAGCTCATTTGGAGTAAACCCTTCAAGCCATGGCTGTCACTTGTTTTTTTACTGTGTAACTTCTGTGTAACATGCTGCATGTGTGTGAGAAAGTGTCCCTGAATATATAGCCAATGCAGTAGGTATTTAGACATTTTCTGTAACTGCCTTTTATATTTGACTTTATATAAGGAACTGTATTTAAATAGATTTTGATTAAGTGGATGAAAATGAAGTTAGGAGAGATAATCAACTCACAATGGGTGGAACAAAATGAAAGACACAAGAAAGGGGTATATGAGTAAAAAAGGCTTGCCACTACTGTACTTTCTGTTTAGAGAAGTAAGTTGGGTATATATATATATATACTTACATATATATATAAAAAACAAAAGATAGCCTGTAAGTGAATTTGCATAATAGATTAGTTTTCCAGAGTGCTTCATTCCTGAATGCTTGTGGGACTAAACTTACACAGTCATACTTGTCCTTCCTCCATAGGATGCCTATTTCTTTAAACTGCATGAGCATTCCTTTCAAGTTGCCAAGAGCCAGAGATGCAAGAACTGACTGTCAGAAAGAGCAAAACACATGTTGAATTTTGAAGAAGCAAAGCAAATGTTGTACATTAAGACTTAAATTATCATATAAATAGGGCAAAAGTTCAGCTTAAAGGCCAGGGAGCATTTCCAGCTGTATTGCTGCTGGAACCTCCCTAGACATGGTGCAGTGCAGGTGTCTGACTTGGAGTTGTGAGTCCCACTTATTTTTGGCACCTAAAAGCTGGTGCTGTGGTGTTTGGTGTTTGAGCACTTGTGTTCCCTTTGAGGGACCAGAGGTAGTGGTCCTCTCTGTCATGATTTGGGAAGAAGAACCAAGCTTTGCAAAACCGTGTTTGGCCCCCACTGAACCTACAAACACTCCCAGTGACTCCAAGAGCAGCCCTGTCTTTGTCAAGCAGGAGGAACTGCTTGGTGAAACCAGTGAATACCTTCTGTAATGGTGCCAGGAGAAACCCAATGGCCAAGATCACAATCAAGACGATGGCAGCTGAGATAATACCAGCAATCTGCATGAGACAACAATTCCACCATGAATAAGTGTCCACGGGCATTATGGACAGCTAGGAGAAAAAGAGAGCTTTCTAGTATTAAATGTCATGATGATCTGTTGATTTCTGTACCTGTGTTTTGCCTCCTGTGCTCTCCTGGACACCTGATCTTGACAGAGCAGTGCTGGAAGCAAATCCTTTGAATGATCCACCAACTATGTTACCCAGCCCAAAAGCAATTAGTTCCTGAAATAAAACCAGAAAAGATTGTTCTTAAAAGCTAGTTCATGACAGTTATTCACAATCATAGAACCATAGAATAGTTAAGGTTGGAAAGGACCTTAAGATCATCTAGTTCCAACCCCTCTGTCATGGGTAGGGACACCTCACACTAAACCATGCCAACCAAGGCTTTGTCCAACCTGGCCTTGAGCACCGCCAGGGATGGAGCATTCATAACTTCCCTGGGCAACCCATTCCAGTGCCTCACCACCCTTACAGTAAAGAATTTCTTCCTTATATCCAATCTAAACTTCCCCTGTTTAAGTTTTAACCCATTACCCCTTGTCCTGTCACTACAGTCCCTAATGAAGAGTCCATCGCCAGCATCCCTCTAGGCCCCCCTTCAGATGCTGGAAGGCTGCTATGAGGTCTCCCCGCAGCCTTCTCTTCTCCAGCCTGAACAGCCCCAACTTCCTCAGCCTGTCTTCATACAGGAGGTGCTCCAGTCCCCTGATCATCCTCGTGGCCCTCCTCTGGACTTGTTCCAACAGTTCCATGTCCTTTTTATGTTGAGGACACCAGAACTGCACACAATACTCCAGGTGAGGCCTCACAAGAGCAGAGTAGAGGGGCAGGATCACCTCCTTCAACCTGCTGGTCACGCTTCTTTTGATGCAGCCCAGGATACGGTTGGCTTTCTGGGCTGCGAGTGCACACTGAAGCCGGCTCATGTTCATTTTCTCATCAACCAACACCCCCAAGTCCTTCTCCGCAGGGCTGCTCTGAATCTCTTCTCTGCCCAACCTGTAGCTGTGCCTGGGATTGCTCCAACCCAGGTGTAGGACCTTGCACTTGTCATGGTTAAACTTCATGAGGTTGGCATCAGCCCACCTCACAAGTGTGTCAAGGTCCCTCTGGATGGCATTCCTTCCCTCCAGCGTATCAACCGAGCCACACAGCTTGGTGTCATCGGCAAACTTGCTGAGGGCGCACTCAATCCTACAGCAACAAAGATGTTAAACAAGACCGGTCCCAACACCGATCCCTGAGGGACAACACTCGTTACTGGTCTCCAACTGGACATTGAGCCACTGACCACAACTCTTTGCGTGCAGCCATCCAGCCAGTTCTTTATCCACCGAGTGGTCCACCCATCAAATTGATGTCTCTCCAATTTAGAGACAAGGATGTCGTGTGGGACAGTGTCGAACTCTTTGCACAAGTCACCAAGCACCTTGTTGTTTTTCATGTGCCTTAGCATGCCTCCCAGGCGAATCTACTCCGAGATTTTGCCAGGCACAGAGATGAGACTGACTGGTCTGTAGTTCCCTTGGTCATCTGTTTTCCCCTTCTTGAAAATGGGGTTTATATTTATATGAGATGCATTCAATCCCACTATCCATGTCAGTGACAAAGATGTTGAACAAGACTGGTCCCAACACCGATTCCTGAGGCAAAGTATTCTTAAAATTACTTATTTCCCATTGAGAAATGCACTGTCTTGATTTCTGGGTTATTTGCCTACCTGGTTGCCGTCTAATGGGTAGTCATACTTGATGGAATACACTTTAGCCACAGAGAAGGCTACAGCAAACCCAACAATTGCTATGGAAATACTGTCACCAATGCACTTTTGGAGGACACCCACATCAGGTGCAACAGGCACTTGAAATCTGAAAGACAAAAACCTACTCATTGAGGATATGCCTCAGGAAACAAGTTGTCAAGTGAGCAAGGCAATGGTCAAGCTCATACTGAGAACTCTGGGGAGATGTGACGCAGAACTGCAGGTCTGAACCCTATGACACTTTGGAGAATCCTTAACTGGGGCAGGGACTCTGCTTATCTGCACTGGGCTCAGTTTGTGTCCCAGCAGATTCTCATTTACTTGGTCAGGACCACCCACAGCTTATTTTGTCTGAGGTGTATGCACAGTTCTGCCTTCTCATTATGCATGGATGTAAGATGTGGTAAGGAGCTGAGGCCCTTGCACAGGCAGTTTGTGCACACCAGGATTTCATTTAACTATGACAAAAAGAAAAATCTCTGTGTGATTCATCCCTGTGTGAAGCACTTTAGTCAGCTAAACAAATATGTGCTCAGTCAGGTAATGCTGACTAGTCTCTCAGGCTATCTATCTGCTAGGTGCTCTAGATTTACCATTTCCTGCTTCTTTGATCAGGGTCTTTTGCAAATTCTAGGGAGAATTCCTCTCTGGACTTTTTTTTTTTTTTTTTCAATGAACTAAAATCTGAAGAATGGAGACTCTCTCTTTGTTCCTCTGCAAACTTCATCCACTGAAACCCCCAGGCCTCCAAGAGGCAACCAAGAGCACCTGGGTGAGTAAATGGGTGCAGCCTGCTGTTCTAGTAGTGCTGTCCTGTCTTCCTCTTTTTAACTTAATGTGTGCCTGTTAGTTCTTTATGCCAAAATTCTGGCATAGCTGGATGTACTGTATATATGGATATATATTCCACATGTGGATATACACTGTCTATATGAACATGTGCCTGGAGGAGCAAATGTTGGGGCCTCTGGAGCATAATGGTCTGTGGGGAGATGCTGGCAACTGGTCACTGGACCAAAGTTGGTCCGGTGCTTTCCCAAAGTTGGTAGCGGCTGCTGAACCATGTGTGTGCTCAAAGGGAAACAGATGGGTTCAGGAGTGAGTAGCTCAGTAAAAGGAACAAACATGAACCTCCTGTGATTATTTCATGTTCCCGTGTGTTCTTTGTCAAGTAGATGTGCTTTAGTGAGTAACTTTTACATATTAGAAGTGTGTCCTCCTATTGTCAAGAGCAAAATGTTTATTTACCTACTGAAAGATGATGAAGCAGATTAGTTTAATCAAACACAGCTGAACTGATTCAACACTGACAAACTAGAGAGAACATTTTTGCTCCACTGGTGAATTTTAAGTAAATCACTTACCCTTCCTCTAGTTTTCCAACAACAGCTACATTATATTTTTCTTCAAAGTTAATGAAATAGGAAATCAGTGCTGCTAAGACTGTCTGAAAGATAATAAACCCCACCTCCATTAGACACATTCAAGCAAGAATGTAGAGAAACCACTAAGAATCATTATATTCCCTTTCCCACATGCCCTCCAGTCTCATCACTAGTGTCAGAATTATGCCACAGGTGTGCATACCCATTTGCTGTTCAGAGTCATTCCTAAACCACCTTACAGGTATGGGTTTATGTTCATAAATCACACAGAGCATATATCAGAATATCTCACTGACAGTGGAGGACATCCTGCCCAATAAACCAGGTGTTTTCTAACAAGGCTCTGTACTAGCTCTGAGGGAAAACAAACACTACTTGTGTTTATAGCAACATCCTCCTGGACTTTAGGAGCTTGCTGCCTGTATGAGGCTTCCCCCACCCCACTGCTGCTTGGGGTAGGCAAAAAGCTCCACTGCTGGATGGCCAAAGTACTTTGTGCTTGGCCACACATAGCCAGGACTTAGTGGCTGCTTGCAGGAGGAGTGCAGAGGGGCCCTAGCTATGGGCCTGCAGCTGGTTGGCATCAGAGCCAATTTCATCCAAGCAAAAAAATATATAATTTAAAGCATCTTACTTCTTACAGATGTATTCAGTGAAGGACAGCTAAGTAGAGGTGAAACATCTAGGAGAGGTAAAACAACTCACAGTAGCTCATGACTAAAATGATAACCCATCATTTAATGCAGAACAGGAGAATAAATAGTTTAAACTCTGCTCCCCATGTCACTATAGTGATGGAGCAATTACAAAATCAGAGAGAAGTGACCCTTACCACAAGGAGTTCAATGGGGATGGGAGTTGGTAACTTTGCTTTGTATCGGTCATTCATTTCTTTCACCACGAACACGACAAGCAAGACAATAAGGGATGTGACAAGGTCAGCAATGTTTGTATCTGTGATTTGGCTGAAAACACTCTTCAGAGTCTGCAAAATCAAGGAGAAACAAGTGGTGCTTTGTAAATAGTACTGCCCTGGCACAGTAGCACTATCCTTTCTAGAAGAGCCTGGATCTGAGTTGCTGTAAGCGGTTGGGATTTTTTCCCTGGGGCATGATGTGGATTGCAGGTTCCAATGCACATCATGCCCCAGGGAATGTATGTACGTATGCATGTACATCATCCAAATGATAAAAGTGTCCATGAAATATCTGGCCCTTGACCCTCTTCTCCCTGAGGAAGCATCAGAGCAACACGTACATGTGTGATAGGAAATGTGAGCAATGGAATTACAGAGCTAGAGCCTCTCTCTGCTCCTCCCTTCCTGTCCTTCTCCATCCTCCTTTCTCATCCAGCAGCCCTCACAGCTGTATCCAAATTAAATATATATAATAGCAATCCATTAAAAATGAATAATTAAATGCTAGAGGCAACATTGAACACTTAATTCAAATATGTCAGCACACAATACTATCTAATTATCCCAGTGGGTGTAACTTGGTATTTGGTTATAAATTTGAAGACTGGCAATATGGTAATAACGCATCTCTGATATTTTTCTCTTGTGCTTCCTGCTGTTTGGCTGTTTTTATGCTGAGTTCTGTTATTGCAGCTTTGTGACACACAGTCAGATATACATTGCAGGTTTCAATAGCATTAGCAGATAATGAATACATAGTACTTACATAGATGATGCCCAGTGGTTTATTATATCCAGGGACAGGTAGTTGAAGCATGAATTTCAGCTGAGATACCACAACATGGACAGCTGCAGCAGTCGTGAAACCGCTGATTAATGATTGTGATAGATAAATAACAATGAACCCAAACTGGAGAATTCCCAGAAGCAACTGGAATGCAGAATGACCATACGTCAGTGGGATTCATTTGCACTTTTAAGCAATCTCTGCAACAAAGAGAAGCATATTTACTGGAAACAAAGATTTTCTCCTCATCCCATGCATCCAGGGATTAAGGATTATACTGTCACCAGACCTGCAATAAAAAAATGACACCTGGCAACAAGAGGCATAAAACATAAAGGAGCATAAGAGTAACTGCTAGAGCAGTTAAAACCTTTTTATTTTATAGCCAAAATAAACCTCCTTAGTCTTAGGGTTTTCAGTACCTGTATTTTCACGTGGTACCAGCGTTTCATGAAGCACAAACATATTATGATGTTAGGAAGGAAGGGACTGTAAGAATTCTGTATTAGGAAGTAAAGAGAAATTGTGGGGTTTCCTCTACAAGACAAATCCAAATATTTTATTATGAGACAGAGCTTTTATTTCCCTTGGTGTGTCTGCATCATTCTCACAACTACTTTTTCCCCACCCAGCAGATTGGGTTTTGCTGTAGGTGGGGTGAAGCTGTGTGGGCTGTAAGCTCAGGTCTGGGCAAACCCGGGGTTTTCACAGCATGGATCAGTGCCTTGTCACTGGAGGGGCCCAGGAGTCTCCTAATCAATGAGACAAGGTCAGTTATGTGGGAAGGGGAAGAGAATTACTTTGGTGACTACACCAGCAGAAACCAAAGAGAAAGATCAGTCTGCCATCCTTCTTGTGCATATAGACACGTGTAGGCACACACACACAAGTTTACCAACCTGAAAAACCCCAGAAAGGAAGGTTACAGATGCAGCCACTATCACCCTCTCTTCATTTATTGCTGAGATATTCGTGGAAGTGCCATTTCCAGTACTGTCATCAGGGACCAGCCTGACAACAGCTCCTCCCACCATCAGGCTCAGGACAGGGAAGGGACCTGAGCAGCACAAGGCATTCATTAGTGACCCAGAGGGACAGCACATACTTCTTCACCACTGAGGAGAGTGGCTGGTGCGCCTCAACTTACCCACTGAGATATGTCTGGATGTGCCAAAGATAAAATAGACCAGGACAGGGAAAAATGCCGCATATAGTCCGTAACCAGGGGGCACGTTCACCAGCAAAGCAAAAGCAAGACCTGTAGGAATAGAGGCATGGAGAAGGTGATGTGTGCGTTACAGGCTGCAGCCAGCAGTCCCTTTGTGCTTGGATAAACAGGCTGTTCCCAGAGGTACCTTGCAGGACAGCCACAAGCCCCGTGTTAATGCCGGAGACAATGTCACTCAGGATCCACTCCCTGAAGCGGTATGCTGGCAGCCATGAGGCAACGGGAAACAAACCCAAGGCAACTTTTTTGACCCTTTGTGGAGAGCAGCTGTAAAAACACAAGAGGACAGAGCTCCGCTGGTGAGCAGCTCGGCTGACTTGCAGCCTGTCTTTGGAGCAGAATTGAAGAAGGATTCAGGTTCAGGTTGCCAGAGGTCAAAATCTCACCCAGACACAGATCAACCTGCTCTGCCATCTATGCTTCAAGCAGCACCCAGTGGCCTCCAGGTCCTTTCCAACCAAAATACTCATATAATCATAGAATCATTTGGGTTAGAAGGGACCTTTAAAGGTCACCTAGTCCAGCTCCTTGCAGTGAACAGGGACATCTTCAACTAGATCAGGTTGCTCAGAGCCCTGTTCAACCTGACACTGAATGTTTCCAGGAATGGGGCATTTACAACCTCCCTGGAAAAAACTGTTCCAGTGTTTCACCACCCCCATCATAAAAAAATGTCTTCCTTATATCTATTCTGAATCTCCCCTCTTTTACTTTAAAACCATTACCCCTTGTCCTATCACAACAGGCCCTGTTAAAAAGTCTGATGACATCTTTCTTATAAGCCCCCTTTAAGTATTAAAAGGCCACAATAAGGTCTTCCCAGAGCCCCTGCTGCCAAGTATCCCGTAAAAGAGAAGCTGTCTGGGGTAAGACTGTAGGAAGTCTTCAATGGTAATAGCAGATAAAATTATGTAGAAAAATATGGCAGTGCATTTAGCAAATGAGTTTTCCTTTTCTTTCTTGGAATCTGAAATGGAAGTTGTCAGGATGGAGTTCATGATGTCCAAGAGTGACAGTTTGGGCTGTTTCTTAGATCCATAATTTTACAAAACACAAGAAAATCTCCTTACCGAAAATATAGTTTCAGGTGATCCCAAAAGGTTTTACGGTATCTGTGCAATTTCTCATGCTCTTCATTGAATAAATGCTCTGAGTACACAGGTCTGGCTACAACATAGTGGTTGCCCAGAGGTTCAACCATATCTCCTGAAATGTCAAGTGAGGATGGTGACTCGTGTGTGCTTCTCTCTGGCCTTAGTCACTTAAAAACCTGAAATGGAGAACAGGGTTATGTACCGTGGGGCGTGTGGGTTTAGCACAGACAAGTGAACTCTAAACTGAGCTTTAAATACCTTTGAAGATCAAAAGAGAGATGGTTGAGACACCCACTTCACTTTGCCAAGATGATCTCTTGCCCTCCTCCCACTGCAGGGCAGTGTTTCACTGGAGCATGAAGTATTGCTTTCTAAAGATGCAGCCAGAAAGTGGACACGATGGATTTTGAGTTCCTTTTTCTCTGAGTCAGCCATCTACAACCAAAACCTGCCTTCCTCAAGGGAGACTAGTTTCTTAAAGAACAAACAAGTGGATCCCAAGTGATTTCTCTGTGGCACCACCAGGAGAGCTGGGAGCCCACTGAAACCCACCAACACATGATGGAAAGGCAGAGCCCAGGCAGGGCTCAGTAATTCTCTCTTGGACTCAGAGGCAGGGCTGCATCTCTGAGCCTGGGTCTGTGTGATGAAGCTCAGTAGTAAAACATGGTACTGCTGCTTGTTATGTTATTTGTGAGATTTATTTCCACAGGTTGTCTGGACTGCTTCTCTGTTTCTTGCTCACAAGCAACTGTTGCAACATCTGACCTAAATGCTATGTTCTGCCTTGTCCCAACCCGCATTTGCATGCTTGTGCTGAATAGAAAATGTCCTCAGTCATTCCAGAAATGATCCCTGAGGCCCACGTTACACATGAGAAGGTTTAAGATTCATTTCAGTCAATGCCACTAGGTATATTACAGCAATTAATTGATGCTGTTACTATGCTGCCCACTGTTATGTTACATTTCTTTCTATTCCTCACATTCTCCCACATTAAATTCACTGACATAAATGTACTATCTAATAACATTTCTCTCTGCTGCATCCATCATTAAATATGTAATACAGTACTAGTCCTGGACAGGAGTCATGGAACTTGCTCTATGTAGCCATAGCTGGACTAGATGATCATTGTAGGACCTTTCCAACTGGATATTCTATCCTATTCTATTTTCTTTGACTTAGAGATGGAAGAAGTTAGTAACAACTCTCTCGTGACATTGATAGAATCATAGAACCATAGAATAGTTAGGGTTGGAAAGGACCTTAAGATCATCTAGTTCCAACCCCTCTGTCATGGGCAGGGACACCTCACACTAAACCATGCCAACCAAGGCTTCGTCCAACCTGGCCTTGAACACTGCCAGGGATGGAGCATTCACAACTTCCTTGGGCAACCCATTCCAGTGCCTCACCACCCTTACAGTAAAGAATTTCTTCCTTATATCCAATCTAAACTTCCCCTGTTTAAGTTTTAACCCATTACCCCTTGTCCTGTCACTACAGTCCCTAATGAAGAGTCCCTCCCCAGCATCCCTACAGCCCCCTTCAGATACTGGAAGGCTGCTATGAGGTCTCCACGCAGCCTTCTCTTCTCCAGGCTGAACAGCCCCAACTTCCTCAGCCTGTCTTCATACGGGAGGTGCTCCAGTCCCCTGATCATCCTCATGGCCCTCCTCTGCACTTGTTCCAACAGTTCCATGTCCTTTTTATGTTGAGGACAGCAGAACTGCACACAATACTCCAGGTGAGGTCTCACAAGAGCAGAGTAGAGGGGCAGGATCACCTCCTTCGACCTGCTGGTCACGCTCCTTTTGATGCAGCCCAGGATATGGTTGGCTTTCTGGGTTGCAAGCGCACACTGAAGCCGGCTCATGTTCATTTTCTCATTGACCAACACCCCCAAGTCCTTCTCCACAGGGCTGCTCTGAATCTCTTCTCTGCCCAACCTGTAGCTGTGCCTGGGATTGCTCCGACCCAGGTGTAGGACCTTGCACCAGCTCCTTCAGGACCCACGGATGGATTTCATCAGGTCCCATGGACTTGTGCACATTCAGGTTCTTAAGACAGTCTCAAACCAGACCCTCTCCTACAGTGGGCCCAAGATTTTCATTCTCACAGTCCCTGCATCTGCCTTCCAAGACTTGGGTGCTTTGGTCAGAGCCTTTGCCAGTGAAAACCGAGGCAAAGAAGTCATTCAGAACCTCAGCCTTCTCCAAATCCAGGGTAGCCAGTTCTCCTGATAGCTTCTGGAGGGGTTCCACATTGTCCTGTCTTTTATTTGCAGTGTACCTCCAGAATCCCTTCCTGTTATCTTTCACATCCCTAGCCAAGTTTAATTGTAAGTGGGCCTTAGCTTTCCTAACCTGGTCCCTAGCTTCCTGGACAACATCCCTCTACTCTTCCCATGCCACCTGTCCTTGCTTCCACTTATTATAAGCCTCTTTTTTCAATTGAATTTTCCTCAGGACTTCCTTATCCATCCAAGGAGGTCTCCTGGCCCTCCTGCTGCACTTCCTTCTGGTTGGGATGCAACACTCCTGAGCTTGTAACAGGTGATCCTTGAATATCAACCAACAGTCTTGGGCCCCTCTGCCCTCTAGGGCTGTATCCCATGGAACCTTCCGAAGCAGGTTCCTGAAGAGGCCAAAGTCTGCTCTTTTGAAGTCCAGGGCAGTGAGCTTGCTGCACGCTCTTCTCACTGTCCTGAGGATCTCAAATTCGAGCATCTCATGATCGCTGCATCCAAGGCTGCCCTGGGGCGTCACATTTCCAATGAGCCCTTCCCTGTTGGTGAGCACGAGGTCAAGCACGGCACCTCTCCTGGTCGGCTCCTCTATTACTTGCAGAAGGAAGTTGCCTTCTACACAATCGAGGAACCTCCTGGATTGCTTGTGCCGGGCTGTACCATCCTTCCAACAGATGTCAGGGTGGTTGAAGTCACCCATGAGAACAAGGGCCTGTGAGCGTGAGGCTTTTCCTGTCTGTCTATGGAGTGCTTCATCCACAGGTTCTCCTTGATCAGGCGGTCTGTAACAGATCCCACAGTGATGTCTCCCATAGCTATGTTCCCTTTAACCCCGACCCACAAACTCTCTGTGGACTGCTCACCTGTCCCCAGACAGAGTTCCATACTCTCCAGCCTATCCCTAACATAAAGGGCAATTCCCCCTCCCTGCCTGCCAGGCCTGTCCTTCCTAAAGAGCCTGTAACCTTCCATTCCAACACTCCAGTCATAGGAGCCATCCCACCATGCTCCTCCTGGCTCCTCCCCCTGTGACTCCCTGCTCTCGTGAACTTGAGCTGCCGGCTCCCGGGCAGGTCCTGTGGAGGACTTGAGGCTCCCTTGGTGACTCTCGCTGCTCTGAGTTGAGGCTCCTGGACACTGAGCTTCCCCCTGCTCCACTGCTGAAGGCGTCCTGTCTCGAGCTGCTCACCTCAGCAATTCATAATAGAGCATTTCTCTTCATTTTCTTTCCCCTAGTGCAAATGTCCCTTGGCATGTGAGTGCTTGCTGATAGTCTTGTGAGAGATACCCAACCAACACTAGTTCCTAACCCATGTCTGTTGCCTGCGTGCTTTTCTAACTCCAAAGCGTGTACTCAATACTTGGAGATATCACAGGACAGATTTTAAAGTGGCACAAAGCAGTTTGCATAGTTATGAACAGATGGAAAGCTTTCTACCTGTGACAATTTGACATTAAAATGTGAATCCCATCCTGTTACTTTGCTACAGCTCAGGTCCCAGTATTGACTTATTTCAAGTTTCCTAATAGTTCATCCTAATTCAGTAACGGATGTGTAGAAATCCAAATAACATCAAATGAACCTCTTAGATACGCTGGTTTTGTTGATAAACTATTTTCCACAAAGGATTCGATATCTTGGCAATATGTTAAACATTTTTACAATCTGCTTTAACATAAAATATTTGATCTGTAATACTTTCCAAAAACTGCTGGCTAATTATTCTAGCAGACTAATACCCAAAATCAAAGCTCATTCAAGACCCTGATCCAAAGTCAGTTAAAATAACATGCCAGTCCTGTAATTGTACACTACTGTCCTTCCCTCTTCTGGGATCAGGTCTCTAAACCTGAGGCAGATGAAATTTCAGTGAATAAAATGGTTCATTTAGTTCTTTTTCTGATAAACTTCAATGTACTTAGATTTTCAGGAAGAAGTTGTATCTATTAAAGATTTTAGAATTGCTCTGTTTCCTAATCTGTATCTTTTATTCATGTTGCAGAGAGGAATATTGATGGAATAATAGTTGAATAGTTTTGCTCATTACATTGTAGGGCACAAGATGTACTATTTGTACCCTTTGAAATGGGTGCAGTGGGTTACTCTTTCAATACAAACTTTCCCAGCTGTAACTTTTGTGAATACTTTAGCTGTCACTCCTACCCTTGCCCAGCCTTTGATCTTCCCTCAGGCCATATTTAACGTTTCGATCTCTGGGAACATACAATACACCTCTTTACAACTGTCTGAATCTCCTGTTTTATTAGTGCTGGTCTTGCTGAAGGTATATTTTACATGTGTGTTTTCCTCCTGATAGGAACCCCAATTTACTGACTCTCCTCTGAGTTAGCTTTGGGTTAATGGCTTCAGAGCTGAAGAAGGAGACCTGGAGCCTCACCCTGAAGGTCTCATTAAGCTGAACCATGTGAGGATGAGTTGGCTTTAAAGACACGTGGCATAACACAAGTTAAGTTTAACTAAGTTAACTGAGCACCTTGAAGTGCAGTGGAAGGAGCCTTCAACCTGTTTCCAGGCAGGCAAATGAGAACATATGGTGCAGCACCTCACTGCAGCTGGATGTCCACTACTGCTAGTCACCCTCTAGCTGAGCTTTTCTTATCTCCTTCCCTCTTCCATGTGTGCTGTTGGCAGCTATCAACTACCATGATTTCAGCCAGTATTGCCTTCCTGTCAGTTTCGTTTTCTTCCCATACATGTTTTAAAAGATAGGATCCCTCTGCATTGGGTGGTTTTTTTTTGGCTGTCAGCACCATCACTTATTTTTGATGTTTTAAAGAAAATGGGGATACTGTGATGAGTACTGGTGTGGTGGAAGTCAGCATCCTCAGAAAATTCCCTAAAAGAGCGGTCTGTGCTCCAGTAATCCAAGCTGTCTTTTCAGAGTGCTCCCATTGGTAATCCGTGAACTTTCTGTGGGACATGACCAGTGAGCACAATTCTTCTGATGATTTCTACAATATGTCCACCCACACGCAAGGAACAGGAGCCCAGACCAAGCTTACACTGCACAGCTATTGGGTGGTAACAACTTTCACTCACTATTGACCAAGACGAGATCTGAACTAAAACATTATGCTGAACTATAACATTCCCATTCAGTTTTATTCCACATAGCCTCTGATTCTGTTCTCATGGCCAGCAGTTAACAGCATTACTATCTCTCACACATAAAAGTCTTCAACTTCTCTGCTATTCCCCCATATATGTGAACCTTTAGTAATGCATATAATGATGTGTGTCATTTTGTTGAGGGGATTAACAAAGGCACTCTTTTTTCCCTTTATTAATTTATTCTAAATATTGACTAAGAAGTAGACAAAAATCTGATGACTTTACCTGAATAATTAAATATTAGCATGCTTCATCCCACTTTTCAGTCCGTGTGCACACACTCACAAACCCTACTTCTCTTATATTTGAAAAATACAAATTCCACAAGGGAAACTTTTACATCTTGCAAGAAGTACAAAACATGATTAAAATCATTTCATGTATAAACAACACATTACTAAAAGCATTTCATTTGTAAACATTACTTCATTTATCTCACACCGAGACTGACAAGTCAGAACTGTACCTGAGATGTCTTCCAGGAAGTTCTTCAGGAGAAATCACACAAAGATTTTATGGAAAGAGATATCCTTGAAATCTTCAGAGGCAGTGCAGGTATCTTGTGCTGTTCTTCATTTCAGAACCTCCCTAAATACTGGCGGCACTTTAATAGCTAACTTCAGTTAACTTTTACAAGAAAAGGAAGATTTCACTGTGGCCTTGACCATTGAGCCTGTCCTCAGGAGGGATGATAAGAGTAATTTCTTAAAGTTCTCTGTGATATTGCTTAACTTTGGTAAACTGCTTCTGATTGGCCTGCAGAGACTAATATGGGAAAAGAGAGATGAATAAGAAGGACTGTCTGTTGCAATCCTGTGCTGTGCATCTGCCAGATTTCTGTTGAACATGGTGGGAAGTGGTGCCCAGAGCTCAGCTATGGTACCCCTCATTTCTGAAGGAGCATGAGATGATGAGGCCACTGGGCATGCCAGTTCTGAGCAAAGTGTGCATCTATGAACCTTAGAGTCCTAGAATGGCTAGAGTTGGATCATCCTTTTCCAACCTCTCTGCCATGAGCACGGACACTAGACCCAGTTCACTCAAAGCCCTGTCCAGCCTGGCCTTGAACACTTTCAGGGGTGGGGCAACCTTCATCTGAAGCACATTAAAGGGACCCTAAATTGTCCTTCCAGAATGCTCAGGTTATTGCCAGAAATAGCCTTTGCAGGGAATCCCAAAGGCCAGCTGTGACTTGGTGGTGCTGACAGCTGTGTCATCCCATGACAGACAGTGGAAAGGTGCAGAACATTTGTGTGGCCAAGTGTAGGGGCATAAATGTGGCATTGGGCTGCTTGGACTGTCCTGCAGGGTCCTGCTCCCCTCCACTGCATATAGAGGAACCAAGAGAAATCATTCTCTGTAGGCCAAAGGAAACCTTTGTAAGCATTTCCCTGGGATACCTAAAACCACCTGATGAGATGGCTGAAATAGTATTTTGATGCCTCAGGCTGCAACTTTAGTTTCATGTGCCCATGTTCACGTGTCCTGTGTTCAGGACAACAATAAGTCTTCAGTGCTGAGCTGCTGAGGAAACCATAGTTTCCATAGAAATCATCAAAGTTCCCTGATGAAAAATGTCCTTACAACCCTTTCCTTAGGTCATGCTGCCATGAACACCTAGAAATGCTTCAGCTGTTGGTACCCACAGTATCAGGAAGGCTGTAGGGTGCCAGGCTTCTTGGGACACTCCTCCAGGCTGGAAGCCAGATTTTGCCTTAGTCTTTGGAGGTTTGAAATCACAGACCCTGTCCCTCAACAGAGTTTTCTTCATCTGGTGAAAGGGCAGGGTTTGAGGGAGAGCACCCTGTATACTCTGGAGAGACAGTCACACACATGGGTCTAGAAGAAGAGGCAGAAGGAGCCTGAGGTTTCTGCTCTCAGATGGTTTGCCCATGTTTCAGTCAATGATTAGACCAGGAAATAATGAAGCAAGCAGAATTCCAATATCCGTTCCCACAAGGTGAGAGCTCTATGAGAACATTCTATCAGGATTTCTTTATTGTGCTTTTGCCCATGGCTCCAAGTTCCCTAAGAGTCTTCATGGAGCTCAGGAGCTTTTGGAATTTGGAGCTACAGTTCTAACCAAGACCATAAGATCCCCTAGTCGGTGAAGATCCCAGGTCAGTTCCTAAATTGTCAAAACTACTTTCTCTGTGACAGCAAACCCCTGTTAAGTAACCCCTAACTGCTGTTAGGCTTAAGGGATTTGCTGTAGTTTGTAAAACTGACACAGAAATTACTTTAACCATTAAAATAACAAACATTTTAAAAGATGTAGAACACCTCAAACCAGAAAGCAATTAAACAGAGCTTTGAAGTTCCCTCCTCAAAGTGCAGGCATGAAGTACTTTAAACCCCTTTAAAGTGTTGAATGTATTCCTAGCTTTTTGTGTTGGGGATATGCCATGAGAAGCTGCAACGTAGAAGAGCAGGACAGCTTCTTTAGGACTAGGTTTAAACGCAGGATCTCTAATGAAGCTCTAATGAAATTTTTTACCTTCATCCACCTGTAAGTGCTTTACTCTTGGATTATTTCCACTAATTCACTGAAGCATTAAGGTGCTACACGGAGTGTCAAAGGGAGTAAAATGTTAAGAACATGATTTTCTCCTGATAGTGCAGAAGAGGTTTCGTGCACAAGGGTCATACAGGTTGTCTTTGTCTCACACTGCAGAACTTCAGCTGTGCAAAGCCCTGATCTCTTTACACCAGGTGCTTAAACACCAGCTAAACAGTATTAGCCATCTGGGAAAGTGTGGCATTTTCTGCAAAGGCAGAGCAAAGAGGAAGGAATGAGAATTTCTCATTGCTCTCTCTCAGAAAGCCCCTTTCTTTCAGTGCTGTAAATCAGTCACAGCCTGATCCTTTGCCATGTCTCAAGTACCCTCAGCTTCCTCTTGCTTTCAAGGGAGCTGAAAACCACCACAGCTCTTGAAAAGCCTCTTGGTGAGTTTTGCTGTGAAGGGCTTCACGTATGTTGCCTCCAGCCCTGGCCAAGATGGGGAGGGAAGAACAAATGACTGGAGGGAGATAAAGCAGTAATAAATGGCCTGAGCGGCTTACAGCTGCAGAAAGAAGCTATTTTTCACAGAGAAAGAAGAAAACAGTTCTGCCAGAGATGCATTTTACTTGTTTTGTGAAGAGCTCCACATTTTTTTTAGTGTTAAATATACACCAGTATTGATACTGGGAGATTAGCTGGCTGAGAATGTGGATGACATCATCAGCCTGTGCAGATTTCTAGTGTTTCCCAATGTTTTCCTTCACCACGTGCTGTATAAAGCTTCTGTTGTCATGCAGCTTTCTGGCCATGACCTGTCTTCTGCTGCCCAGCTGGTCACCCTGCTGCTAGGTTCTGCCCAAAACCGTCAAGGAAAATACCACTCACAACACTATCTGCTGTGATGTTTCTAGAGCAAAACACCCCAAACCCAAGTTCTTCCAGCCCTTTTAAACATGACACTCTGCTCTACTTGGGCAGCTCAGTGGGTAAAAGAAGTAAGTTTTGCTCAGCAGTGTGGTAGTTTAGGCGTGCACCACTGGTGGATCCCAGTTCCTTGCTCCCATCTTGGAGACTACAGCCTGTGGATGACATCCTGAGGAAGCCCCAGCTGGGGACTTCCAAGAAATAAAAGGAAAACTGGTTGGCCCTGAGAGGTGAAAAAGCAGAGGTGTCACTTGTACTCACAGACTTAGGATACTGATGCCTAAGTCTGCATAATGCCTAACCTTATGCTAAGAAACATAACATTGTTTCACTTCCAACTTATACTCTCTAGTACTTTTGATTTTTTACAGCAAGTTTCTCCTTCTAGTACCCTGAATCACAAATCAAATCAGCCATGCTACTAGGTCACATTCAGTGGTGATGCACAAAGTGTGGGTGAAGATGAGTGAGTTTAGTTAAGAAGCAAGTGTCAAGCAGTTAACGTAAGACTGGTGAGGGCACTGAGGTTGGGCAGGAAGGGAAGGTCAGTGCCATCAACAATGATATTTCTGGGCTGCTCAGATTTTTTTTGCAGAAAAAGAGGGTCTGAATTTTGCTTAGTGACTCAGGAAGAGAAAACACCCTGCTAGGGTACAGGTCATTGAAGGTTATCACTCCTTTGTAGAGCACACAATAAGCTGGCACACCCAATGCTTTTACAGCACTGTATTGTGCAGAGGAGCTGAAAATTTTGAGTAAAAGGATTGGTGCCATGTTCACATCCTTCTCACTTTTTATTCACACTTATTTCATGTCTTCATTTTAATTCCATTTAATTATGGACTTCAGGGTTATTGTGCCCTGAAAGCCAGCAATTTTGGCCTGGATGATGGGCATTTACATGATGTGAATTATTACACCATAAAGAGCACAAACACTAAGTCCTGCTCATTGCCTTTCAGATGAGGGAGAGTTCTGTCATCCTCCTCTGCCAACATTAAAAACTGGGCTTTGTGCTTCACTGGATAAAAAGTCCAACGTTAATGTCATTTTCAGTCTTACAAACTTTCCATATTTTGCTTAAGGCAGAAGTAGTTCCTTTGTTTTTATTTAAAGCTGCTTGTCTCGTAATGTCATGAAGCAAATTAATTTCTTAAGAGATATCTCACATTAGAGACAACCAACCAGATTAGACTTCTGGATTCAGCATTTAACTGTACGTTTACACTGTGGCTGAATACAGCAACACACTAATTGAGGCTCAGCCAGGCTGGGAATCAGTGATGGATGATGCACAATCACAGAGCTTCTCCTGTGGTGGTGAGTGAGTCAGGGAATCTCCAGCGTCACAGCCCAATGTGACGTACCCTTTGGTACGGATACATGTGCATCACTACAGAGAGTAGTGAGTGTTCAGATATCTGAAAACAAAGCAGATGCATAGATAGCCTTGCTTGTGCTGTGCTGGAATGGGACAGCCTTGCCTCTCCACCCTCAACTTCTGGCTGGCTCCAAGAACATCTGCCTTGGTTGATACTTGCGGGACACCCATTTGCAAAGGGTTTTCAACCATGTGAGAGTGTAAAAGCATCCTACATCCCACCAAGGTTAAAGGAAAGGCATTGCAGGGCGTCCTGTCCACTTCAGGCTTGCATACAGCAGCTATGTATAACCCTATTCAAGGTATATCATGTCTCTAGGAAGCCATGGTGCCGGCTGCCTGTGGCTTTATACTGCAGCCCTGTCCTGCTGAGACTGTGCAGGTCTGTTGTGTGAATATCATGGAAATGTGATGCTAGCCCCAGGGAAAGCTGTGGTGTCTCCATCGGGTTTCCCTAGAGATCTTTCCTCCTGGCAAGTGGGATGGCAGAGGGAGCTATAGTTTATTACTCTCTTGGAGGGAGCTGGTCAACTGAAGCCCAGGTGCTGTTGCATGTTGGATGGGGCCTGATACTAGTGTCTGTGTCCAGCTCTTCTGGGCCAGAAAAGGCTCATTTTTCCACCCCTCAGCACTGTGGGACCATCTGGCCACAACTCCATCTCTAGACCATTACTTTCATTACTTTGATCCAGTTTGTGCCTCCCCAGAAGTCAGTCAAGATAATGAACCTTGAAGACCACAGCAGTGGTCACCTGAATTACTAATTACTGAATTACTAAACCCAAAGTCTTCCTGTTAATTAGAAACAAGGTCAAACTGGCATGAAAGTAAAATCAAAACCAAACAGTAATTATAAACAGCCCAAGTGCTGCCTGGCAGAGTACAACAAGCAGCTTCTATGAAGAGGTGCTAGTACTGCATTACCTAGTCAAGCCCAGGCCACTGTTCAAAATTTCTTTTTTTTATCCAGCTGAGCACACTTTAAGTGGTTTATCTGTTTCAAAACACCCTGAAGGGTACTGTTAAAAATAACATAAATAAATAAATATGCAGCAGATATTTCTATGTAGCTGGTGAAACATTTGAATATATTCAACCATTAAGTCATAGCCAGCTCCTTGTAATCATTTATGTTTGTACTCTAGGTCTCACTGTGTGGTGTACCTTTTCAGATAGCAGTGCAATAAAATACTCCATTATCTCCAGATACTTTAGACTGTGCCATTCCTTAAACTGTGTGAATTATACCTGGGGTTTCCCTCAGGTTACATGGAAAAATGTATTTCCCAATATTCCAGCAGGTTTCTTGTCAGTTCTTGTGTTCCTATCAGCTTCAACTTTATTTTGCAAGAATGTGCAAAATTTAATGACATGGGATTTTGCCCATGGAGCCGCGTTGCTGGGTTCATCTAGCAGATGGGTTGCCCTAGCTGCAGGTTCCATGGCCCAACAGATCTGGGATCTATGATCCCCCACATCATTTCCAAGTGTTCCAGAGCTATTCAAGTGTGTACAACCCTCCTCTCTAGAACCCTTTGAAATCACATCTGGATTTAGGAATTTTAACCTAAACTCACTTTTACTACCAGCCTGCTCTTCCCCTAGAATTGCACAGACCAGTTAGGCCTGGGATATGGAGCATTTTGTCTTTTGTTCTTATGTCATGACAGTTTCAGATTATTTAAGAAGCCGCACTTTCTTGAATAGTTTGGCAATTGTTAAGAGAGGGACTCCCAGTTCCTGCAGTGCCATGAATTGTCACTGAAATACTTGCATATTTTTTTTCATTTATCTTTCAATTTACTGTTAACATACGTAACTTTTTCCATTTGTGGGCTCACAAACATTCCCATACAAGTCTCTCAAGTGTACATTTCAATCTAGCCCAGAAAATCCTGCCCTTTTTACTTCCAGCAGTAAAGCAGAAGGTTCAAAGACCGCATGCTGAATATCAGTAGATTAGAATAATTTTTGAGATAAGTGCTAACAAACTTTCACTTCTTTAAAGTTTACCACATACTAGACATAATTAAAGTAACAATAAACAAAATATTAAATATGCTTTAAATTTACTATTATCATAAATATAAGTAGGGCAAATTAAAGGGAAAATTCAAGAGCTGAGTTCAGCTGAAAGCAGAAATTAAACACTGTTTTGTTCTTCCCCCCCATTCTCATCCACAAACGCTGATAAAAAGCCCCACAGTACCCTGTGTTGCATTCATACTGCTGAATATCCTTCCTATCTGCTTCTTTGTAGACTGACACAGGGAAACGATAACATTCCTTTATGCGGATCAGCCAGTGGCCTGACCTGGCATGCTGTCTGCTCAGGAGAAGGCAAAAGTAGAAAACAGGTAATTGAGGACTATGAGATAATCCCAGCTGTAGCATTCCATACCTACACTGCTTACTTGATGAGGTTTGCAAGAGTGGCATCTGAGAGATCCAGCAAAAAAAAAAACCTAACCACAAATGGAGTATTTGAATGAATTTTCCTTTATCACTTGGTGAAACAAAGAACAGGGAACAGTGTCTGTATTTCTGTGCTCACAGTCCCAGACCCACTCCCAGACCCACAGCTCCTGTGCTCATCCAGTGCATCTCTCAGTCAGCCAAGCCCCGAATTCCATTTTTTTCCTGCCCCCCGCATGATGGTCGTAGCTGATACTTTGGCCTCTGCTTGTACAACAGCAAGCCTTGTAGTTCATGTGGCTTAGCTCAGATTTGCAAACAGCCTGTGGTTTCAGCCTCTTTGGTTTTTATAGCTGCTTCAGTAAAAAAGAGGGTAATTTGCTCCCTGTGCCAAGCCTGAAGAACAGCTTGGCCACCCAGGGCTGTAATTAGGCCCACAGCTGGTTTTGGATCCCAAAGTGGCCACTATTGTGGTTCCTATCCGCAACATTATTGACAAAAAGAGCTGTACTTCCTCCAGCTGGGATAAAAACATGCAAAGCCACAAATCCCATGCAAAGCCACTCATGCAAGCCATTTTGCAGCCAGAAGGCATTAACAGCAATGGGAAAACCCTCCAGTCTGGGGGTGAAGGCACCTTCTTTTGCAGCAGCTTCTGAGTAACAGACCCTGGCCATAGTACCCACTGCTGGAACTGGTGCTCTACGTCACTCCTTCACAGATTGCTTCAGGCCATAATTGTGCCAGATCAAACAAGCTAAATATATTGTGTCTAATCAGTTTAGAATAAAGGCCATCTTGGAAAGATAGTTGCTCCAGGAAATGAGCTTCTTTCTCAATAGCTGGCATCACTCCAACTAAATCACTGATGGGGCCTGGGGTGCTGGGCAGAAGTCGTCAAATGAAAAAGGTCTTTGGGTGATACTAAAAATGGAATCTCCCCCACATTGAGCTTTGTGCAGAAACCACCTAAAAATAAAAGTCAGTAAGGAACTGGTCAGCCTTGAAGGGGCAGCACTGGGACTGGGAAAAATGATTGTAATCCTTGACACAAGTCCCTTGAGAACAAGCATTTGGGCGATTGGTGAATGCCAGGGCAAAAGAGAGCTGCTCATTTTTACCATCCAGTTATCAAAGTCAAGAAGAAGGTAATTTAGAACAAACAGAAGGAGGATAAAATAAAAGCAGGATTTCCAGAAGGGCTCTCACTAAAGGGCGGGGAGGCAAATGCTCCTTGGGATGGGGCCAACAGTACCTGGAAGCTCCACAAACGCAACTATCTCATTCCCCAGGATGTTTGTAAGAAAAGAAGTGGTCACTTAGACAATGTGCTTGGAGTGAGCATATTTGGGTGATCCAGTCTTGTTATCAATTGAAATTAGATGCTTGCTCTTCATAATGCCATAAACCCTTGTCTTCCTGGGGCTTAAAGCTCAAACCTGAAACAGTATTACAAAGTGCTGCAGAGTTTGAGGAAGTTCTTCACTTGTGTTATATCCCTTACAAAGACATTAATAATTATAACCAACTTTTAAGGATTCATCATTATAAATATAGTAGTACCTTTTCATACATAGTGTCTTTCATGAAAAAATGCATTCATGTATCTGTATTCTCTTTATTAGCTACCTTTATGATCAAAAATTAATTACTGTTTATATACTGGCTGCACTTGCATGATGTAATATTTTCCAAGGTCTGTTGGAAAGAATTCATTTATGACTCAGGATGGGCCTAAAATGAAAACTCAGGAAATGAGCTTCTAAATGAGCTTCATGTTTCTAAGTACATCTGATAAATGTGAGTCGGTTGCAGTCTGACGTCACTATCAGTACAAGCCCTGGTTAAATTTTGTCTGTCCTGTGACAAGCCCATGGAAAAAAAGCCACACAAACACGTGTATTCCTTCATTTCATTAAACCACTCTGCTTTTTTAGCCTATCCATCCCTTTATATACTGAACTATGTACTCAAAGCCTGGTTTAAACAGCACTGAGGAATCAATTGCGGTTTGGTTTGGATTGGCAGGATTCAGGCTCCTTCATAGGGTTCAGAAATCAGCCCCTCCAAGGAGGAGGAGAAGGGAAATGTCCTAACCACCCTGCTCCCAGCCCTTCCCCTCCTCCTGTCCACCCACAGGGAAGCAGAAACAGCTGAGCACCCCTTGCGGGCTGAAAACAGACAATTCTGAGCTTGATTTAGCCACATGAAGTAAAAAAATAATTTATTAAGGACAGCAGATCATACCTACTCTTGCCGACTCTTGCCTACAGATCATACCTTCTCTTGCCTGCATGTTGGAAAATGAAACATTATTCTGTATACATGAGGCCATTGAAATCTAAGATTTTTCCAAACTGGTGCAACCCAGTTGCAGAATATCGTACTCAGCCTTGCCTGCCTGGCGCACCGCAGACTGTTTTGTTAATACTTAAACTCTGTCTTTTGACTCCTATCCAAGAAGCCATTGCAAGGCTTCGTGATTTAAAGAGGGTTGCATAAGCAAGACAGCGTGGGCAGGTCTGAGCTGCTGAATGGCAGAGCGCGCATGCACTCCTGCAGACCAGGAGCTTGATGGTGCATGAACTGGACATCACATTGGATGATCCAGGCTTGTTCCAGGGAACCGCAGGCAGTACTGCTGGCGAAGCTATCATACATGAGAGCTGACCTGCCCAGCGTCCTGGGAGAGTGACTTGAGTTGTGCCAAGAAGGAGTCCTGGCGTGCAAAGAGGAAACCTATTTGCCTTTGTCCCTGTGATTAGGGAGCAGTAGCAGTAGCGGGGGGAGACACAGACCTGGCTGGGGGATGCAGATGAAAGCAACTTTGATGAGTGCTAAGATTAGAAACGGTTGTGGAGACCATCCACGACTGTCCTATGACCTCATGTGCCTTGGGCTCACAGAAGGCAAGAAAAATGTCGGCAGTTTTAATACGCTGAAGGCAGGATGGAAAAGATGAAAGCGTCATGTCTGTGGCAGAGGTACGAGGTGCCAGCAAAATGTGCAGAAGGAATAAATGGTGTGCAGAGTAGTGGGTCTCTCCTTACGGCATTGACAAATTGGTGTCTAAATCTTCAGCAGGAAAGACTGAGGATAAATACCCCAGGCACCTGCTCCTGGTTTGATTGATGGCTTGGCTTTGCGAGCGAAGGTTTGGGAAGGGCTTTAACCACGCTTACTACAAGCACGATAACCAAGGGCAAGTGGGATATGCAAATTGAAAAAGGGGTGCTTAGGCAATCAGGGAGTGTCCGACCAGGACTGTCATCTCCTGAGTGATTTTGAGCTACCCATGCTCTGGTCTGCCCGCATGCAAGGTTGGATCTGCAGAACCCATGCACCTTGTCACTTACTGTTTCGACCCTCGCCTGTCCAGACAAGTGAGAATAAGCCCTTCCATCCTGCGCAGTAGATTTTTCTTAAGAATCAATATGTAAAGTTCTCTTCTCACTTCCTAGACATCTACCTATGTCTGACTGTGCCAGATTACTTATGTACATTTACAAAACCACAAATGAATACTAATGATCCCACCACAACCATTAATCGATATTAACAACAATGAAACCACAACCATTAGATTGGCCTGATCATACACAAAAATGAGTTGGGGTTCCTGCAGCTACTGTAAACCATTTTTTGTGTATATATTTATATTTTACTATATTGATCTTGATATTGATATATATAAAATATTATTCCTTGATAGCCTATGTCGTTGAACACTTGTATTCATGGTTTGCATTTGAAAACTAATCCAAAATACAATTCTTATGCAAGTATTATTTGTTAACATAAATCTATGTTGATAAAGTTTACACTCTCTCTGAAGATAAAGTGTTTGTAAATATACTTCTTATTTAACCACTCAAATTTTTTGGAAGATAATGGTTCAATTAGCGGACCAGAATCTTGATTAGAGGAACAATTAATGCTGGTTTAAGCGTAATTTTTATTACTACTGCCTCATTCTACAGTTAAACATTACCCAGAGTATCTCATTATTAATGTATTAATGATAAAATAACACTTGCAATATTTTAGGGCCTTCTACTCCAGATTCTTGAATTGCTTTATAACTGTTAGTGTGACTTTATAACAGCCTTCCATAGTAGATAAACAGATGACACTTGCTTTACTTAAAAGAAAGTGAGGCATGTAAAAATCATTCAGTTCTATATCAAAGGATGTTTTGTTGATTGATAGATATTTTGGAAACTTCCTTTGCAAGGGAGCCTTCTCCTGTGAGTGCCACATAGCCCAGTGCAGCTCTTCTTAGAGGCAGATATTAGCTCATAGCAATTGATATTATTCTTTGTTCTGGAATTAAAATAACTTTGACTGGGAGAAGCCTTCTGAGAGCCTGACCAAGCTTTCAATTATTTCAAGAGGAAAAATACCATCCTTGTGTTCTCTCTTACTCATGCTTCGAGTCAGCAGCAGGTCCTTGAGAATATTCTAGGTCTTAAGATCCCTGGACTGACAAACTCTGCACTAGAAATCTGCTTCCTCCTGCACAAGGATGTCTTGTCAGACGTGTTCCTTAATTGTTCCCAACAATATCTCTTTAATCTATTTTAGTTATTGATTAGGCCTCTGGCAAGCATTCCAGGATTGCACTAACTGTGGTTGAGGTGGTTTGGGAGGTCTGGGGGCATTGCAGGTATTTGTCATTAGTCTGTTAGACATTAATATGACTGTACTCAGCAAATATGTTAAGAATGTGGCTATATAAAAGGCACATGCACCTCTGTGCAAAGGACACTGAGTGGAAGCCTCTGATCTTCCAATCAATATTAGAAACAAAAAAGTGTAAATGAAACTAGAGAGAACCAAATTGAAAGCCCATAAAGGAAAACCTTTTTTTCCAAGTGCCCAATTCATGGTGAAATTCCTGCTACAGGGTGTCACTGAGGCCGGTAGTCCAACAGGAATTTTGCAAGTGAACATTGACTGCCCCACTTTGCAGCTGCACTGCTCTGTGTTGAGCTGCAGGTCTTTGCAATAAGCTCCTGTGCATAGAATCTGCTTCAGAATGATTTCTGGGATGGTTTTAATCCAAATGGTTCAGGTATTCCTAAGAATACAACTTAAGAAGAATTCATTCCTTTTCTGTCAGCTTTTATCTTGTGAAATGTTCACCTCTGCTCATTGACACTCCAACATGCTCCAGGCATGTGTCCTCAAGGCTACAGACATGCTGAGAAAGGACAAAACAAAACCAGGTATCTCCTTGTTTCTTGTTATCACTTTTTTAAAGAGCCTAGAAACAAGCACATTTGTACTGGTGTCCAGTTCAGGATTTGGAAAAGTGACTGTATTCAAGCACATGAAGTGCTTTCTAGGACACAAATTAGAGTGAAAGACACAACATGTGCCTTGTTGGGCTGGAGTGGGGCAAACAAAACTGCTGGAAGGGCACACAGCCCTACTGCAGGCAGGCAAGTGCGGTACCCCAAAGTGCATTCCTAGGGCTTTCCCCTGCTGTTAGCCCCACTCAGCCACTTCCTTGCTCCTCCATCCAGTGGGATGGAGAAGAGAATCGGAAGGGTGAAAGTATGAAAATTTGTGGGTTGAGACAAACAGTTTAATAGGTAAATCTAAAGCTGTGCACTCAAGCTAAACAAAATGAGGAATTAATTCACTATTTCCCATTGGCTGGCAGGTGTTCAGCTATTCCCAGGAATACAGGGCTTCACCACATGTCATAGTTACTTGGGAAGACAAGCTCCATCACTCTAAATGTCCCCTTTTTCTCCTTTTTCCCCAGCTTTTATTGATGATCACAACATTGTATGATATAGAATATCCCTTTGGTCAGCTGGGGTCAGCTGTCCTGGCTGTGTCCCCTCCCATCATCTTGCGCACCCCCATCCTACTCATTAGCAGGGCAGTGTGAGGAGCAGAAAAAGCCTTGGCGTTGTTTTCAGAGACCTGGAGAAGGATGGGATGTTGGAGTCTTGTTGAGTGCAAAAGAATTCTCTGTATTTTCAACTGAAGGAGAAAGGAAAGCCAAGGGAACCCAAGACTACTTCAACGTTTTTATGTAAATTTTAGTACCTTGAAGATAATAAAGAGATAAGCAACAACGAACAGACACTTTTCAAGGACAAGCTTTATCAAAGTCATAAAATGTTCCCTTTGATTCAGTAATCAGATCAGGGTAGATCTAAAGTAGATGTGAAACTTTCTAATGTTAACAATACTAGAGATGAGGAATAGATGGCTATCAGCACTGGAAACTCTCCTTGGAGCTCCTAAAGAGCAGGTTAGATAGCCTTAGGGATGGCTGGGCAGGTGCACAGCACCTGTGATCCAATTTGTGCCCATTGCCTTATCACCTTATTTTTTTGCATTGGGGAGCCAAAATTGGTCACAGATCTTTACATGTAGTCCCACAAGCATTGAATAGAGGGAAACAATCCCTTCTTCCCACCTGCTGGATATACCTTTGGTCATGCAGCACAAAAGGCTGTTGGGCTTCATTGCTGCTAGGGCACTTTGCTGGCTCATGGTCAACTTGGTCCCCACCAGTCCTGCCATATCCTTTTTTCCGAAGCTGCTTTCCCAGCAGCTGGAACAGCATATGCTATAGGGTGGGGTTAGTGCCTCCCAGGTGCATGACCTTGTTGTAATGTACTATATTAAGACACGAGCACACAATATCACAAGCAAACACTAATGTTAATGCAACTAATCTATATCAATTACAGTTCCTCAAGGGCAAACTGCAGATTAGCACCATGCATGCACCTTTATTTTCATGTTGTCAGTTGATTTCCTGTGCTAGGTCAGGACACTCTCTCATCCAGATA
Source organism: Pezoporus wallicus (assembly GCF_028554395.1). Taxonomy (NCBI): domain Eukaryota; kingdom Metazoa; phylum Chordata; class Aves; order Psittaciformes; family Psittacidae; genus Pezoporus; species Pezoporus wallicus. The sequence continues at coordinate 2,206,848 of NW_026640165.1, forward strand.
CCATACAGTGCTTACTATGTTAACAGTGCAGCAATCTTCAGTACCAGAAATACGGTCTGTTTATCACCCTGCTATCACTGAGAAAGCTCAAAGATGCACAACAACATTATGCTTCAGGGAGAACTTTGACTTTCATGAAGCAAAGATGATCTAATAATGTGAATTTATTGCTTGGAAGATTTTCTGTCTAAATACAGAAAATGTCCCTGACTCCTGGTGCAAAACTTCCTGTTAACCACAAACTCCCTTCGCTCAGGGGATTTGAAGGCCAGATTCTGGATTAGGAGAGCAGAGCATGAGAAAACCTATCCCTTGAGTAGAAATATGCCATTTGCTTGAAGTAATACATATCTTTTGAAGACATCTGCGAGTTGATTGCCTTCTTAATTAGGTTCCATTTTTATTTTAGTTACCATGTTTGCCAGAGCTTTTGGAATGGAAGAAAATTAAATACTGAGCAGTGAGTGCATTTGTAATTGCCTTGTTTGAGGGAAAAAAAGTGACATTTTAGTTAACAGGAAAACTTGTGTGGGAACTTTGCACCTCAGTTTAGATTTACATTTTTTCCAACAATAGAGCCAATGGATTGTGTAAGTGTTTAAGAAATATAAAATATTCCTAGTTTTGGGTTTGTTCTTTATTAAGAACTTGAACATTTGACTGGCAGCTTAAAACAAATGGAAGTGCTTATTTTTAATGTGAAAATTAACTGGCACTTCATGATGAGATCTGGTATGAATGTTTATTAAGACGTTTAAATGGGCAATGACAAATTGAGCGCAGGAAAAGGAAAACATCAGTAATACATAATCCTATCCTAATTCTCATTGCAAAGACTTTGAATTAGGGGCACTGCACAATTTTATCCTGCATTGAATACATTCTTTCTTCATGTTACCTATTAGAAATAATGCAGACTTTTTCCCCATGTTCAAACCAGGCTTTCTTAGGCCTCATCTGTAATCTCCACTCTAGCTAAGAGGTCACAGATTTTCAGAGCTGAGTAATGTGCAGAGAACAGAATTTTACAAGGTACACTGAGTTACTGATATGCAAAACCACTCACTGCTACTGAGAAATATTTAATACCCAGGAGGAAGTCAGATGGAAGGAAACTGCAGGGAAGGATGTAAAGCTTCCACTTTCTTTAAGCAGCACAGACTTGATAAAGTTAAGCAAACTGATGACTAGAGGGAGATTCATCTTTGCCTCCTTTGAGGGGCAGCAGTACAGTTGTGTCCCTGGGATACCCAAGGCCATACCCAGTGGAAATGCCCAGCTAGCACCCAAGTTCTCCATGTCCACGGAGGCAGTCCTTCGTCAATGAGGTGTGAGCTTTTTCCCCACTAGCTTTGACTATCTCAAAGTTAGATGTTTAACACAGGTCACAAATGGACAGCAATGCTACAGTCAGCCATTGGAGAGCAATCCTTAACACTTACCTTGGGACTGGATGAATAACCCTCTCAATTTGCCAGACTTTCTGCATCTCCCATAGGAGCCCTGAAGACAAGCTTTCTATTAGACCTCCTAAACCACGTCAGACCATGACAGCTGCAGTGAGGTAAGACAAGTCCTGCCTTGATTGCTCACTTTCTCCATGTAATAAAAGCAAAGGCAGGAATCCTTAAAAGCCTCAAGGAAGGTATTGTTGGTCTTGTTGCATGCATATAAGGTAGGCAGACAAGATCTCCTGGGTGCTTATTTTCAAAGGCACCTGCTGACCATCCAGGGAATTTAGGAACTTGCTTTAGGAGGACGGCTTCACTAGTTGCCTGACATGTAAACGCAAACAAAAGCACTCCCCCAGGTGTGGCAGTTGGATTGCACCTCACTCAAATGCCACTGCCAGGGGCAGGGTGCTGGGTGTTTAACCCTGGTAAATGACAAGGTGTTAGGTATGGCATGGTTCAGCTTGGACTATTGCTCTTTTTCTGTGATTGCCATGTGATGTGAGAGAACCCAAATGGGTCCTGCCACCAGACCCAGCCGAGGTGTAGGGGCTGAGACTTGTTTCTAACCCCCTTTGGCTTGAAAATGCAGTGCTTCAGCCTCCCTGATCTCCTGCTTGCCTACGTGTGCTCCAACACACATAGAGCTCCAACTAGCAGAGGAATGTCCTGACCACTTAACTTTCCTGCAAGCATTTTGGGACCACAGATCTTTGTAAAATACCTCCAGAACAGAGAACATACCAGGATTCCTGATATGCTTTTGAGGCACTCATCCTGCCTCTTCGATGAATCTGAAGTATGCTGCTATTTTGCATCTGGCCCCACCTCACCTGACTTCCTCCTTCCTCTTTATCCCATATTGCCCTCATACTGGTACAGAAGCTCAAACAGAGGTCATGGGATTGCGGTAGTTTTCTCTCCACTTCACATCTTGCTTTACTGCTTGAGAGATAGGAAGCTTTTCTAAGCAGAACAGTAAGCTGAGCAGTCTGCATAACAGTATAGTACCCTTCCTTGGACAAGGATGCAAAGCAAAGTGCCACCCCCGTCTCTTTTCTCTCATCCCCTAGAGATACCTTACCCTGCTATGTTGCTCACTCTCACCAAAGAAAGGAGTTTACTAAAAGGGTTTACCAAAGATAGGAGGAATAATCTGAAAATGTGTTTTGTTAAATATGGCTTTGCAAAGTACAAGACACTGATGGCCACCATCCAACCCTTTGATGGAGTGTGGTAGAGTTTTTAGTTCTGTTTTCCCAAATCAGAGCCTGTGTAATAGTCTGTCCAGATTTATAATCTTGATCTGTACAAATAAACATGTGTGCATAGGCATATGTGTAAAAATGAAATCTGTAATTCAAGGAAATGTTCAGCACTTCAAAGAATTACAATGCTCTGCTTCTCGTTGAAACATCCTTGCAGATCTGTTGGTCTGCGCAGTCGTTTTGCCCTCTGTCGACCTCCGTATGTACCTGCATTTCCTCCTCTAGCTCTAAGTCAGAGCCGACTCTTGCTCTCAGGGCAGCTAACCAGAAGGCTTCGGTGATGCGGTTTACTTTCCTGACACAGACTCACAGATAATTGAGGTTGCAAGAGCCTGTAGGGGTCACCTGGTCCAATCCCCTGCTCAAGCGGGGTCACCTAGGGCCAGTTGCCCAGGACAATGTCTGGATGACTTTTGAGTATCTGCAAGGATGGAGACTCCACAACTTTCCTGAACACCCTGTGCAAGTGCTTGGTCAGCCTGACAGTGAAAAAGTGTTTCCTGAGGTTCAGAGAGAGCCTCCAGTGTTTCAGTTTGTGCCCGTTGCTTCTGGTCCTGTCACTGGGCACCACTGAAAAGGGCCTGGCTCTGTACTCTCTGTACACTCCCTTCACATATTTGTATGTTTGATTGATTGATTGATGGCTTGGCTGAGATCCCCCTGAGTCTTCTCTTCTCCAGGCTGAACAGTCCCCGCTCTCTCAACCTTCCCTCACAGGAGAGACGCTCCAGTCGATCATCTTAGTGGCCATTTGCTGCGTTCTCTTCAATATGTCCACATGTTTCAAGTACTGGGAACACAGAACTGGACCCAGCAGTCCAGTGTGACTCCCCAGTGCTGTTCAGAGGGGAAGGATCACCACCCTCCATTTGCTGGCAACACTCCCCCTTATGTAGCTCCGGATCCTAATAAGGGCCTGCTTTGCTGCAAGGGGACATTTAGTGTGTACTAATGAAGTCAAAAAAAGCAGGAGTGTACACAGGTACCATAACCTCAGTGTTCATGGAAGGGGTGCCACAACCAAAGAAAGGTGAAATTGAGTCATGCCAGGAGCAAGAGAACAAAACAGCACTCAGGCGATCATGGTTTACAACTATCACAGCCCTGAAGGCAATCCACTAAGGATCTGATCTTCATTGTCTTTATTACTCAGAGATGTAAAACCTCAAGAAAGTATTTAAACAACCTCCAAATTCCAGCAAAGTCCCCAGGAAGATTCAGAAAGGTTCAGTCCTAGCCACCATGGCTCTTAGTGACACGCAGTTAATAGCCAAGGCTGTTCAGAGGTGACTGTCAGGCCTGTGGCAAGTGGAATAGAGAGGTCCCTGCACTCCCCCCATGCCCCTTTGCCTTTCCACTGTCCCCATCCACCAAGACATGCTTTGATGCTTTTTGCAGTTCCCCAGGTTCTCTACACCCTGGGTTCTGAAGCAATCACCACACAATCCACCTTCCCTTTGGTGGCCACAATAATCATCAGCGTCTTCTCTAATTTGGGAAAACTAAATATGAACCCATGGCTGAGCACTCTGACTGGGACACCAGGAGTGCAAAGAGGTTTCCCCAGGGGTTTTTCCCTGCAGCTCCACTGGGGCCTCAGCTTCCTTCTTGGAGGGATGCAGTGATGGGCAACCCTGTCCTGTTTTTGCACTTGCTACCCAGACATTGATTGCTCTCTTAGGCAGATATGACATGCCCAAAGTGTGTCCTTTAGAGCCTCGAGTCAATTCTTACTGTCTCGTTCAGTGCTAGCAATAAAACGTGCTCACAGAATTCAGATCTATGCCTGAAAATGATTTAGCTTCCTAGAAATACTCATGTGCTGCTGAGTGCTGCCTGTGCAGAGGGGAGGGCTCTGGTACCCTGCTGTGCACCAGAGCAGGCTAGGGTACAGGCCACGGAGAATTAAAACATGTCGGCTGAGTACTTTCAGTCAGATACAGCTGGAGGAGTTTTGCTTTTTATTCTCTTTGGTTGGACCATTAGTGAGGATGGAAAGAAATGATGTCGCCATGATAGTTTTCACTGTAAGCCTATCGGGGCTCTGTGATGTTTTCTCAGTAGCCAGCCTAAGAGTTAGGGATTTAAATATAAAAATACCAGGCACATCCAGTCTCCAGTGTGCAATCAGAGAAATCCTTATGTAGAAAGAAAGAAGAGGAATTCTGGCCACTGAACATGGCCTTTCATTTTGAACCCAGGAGCTTTTAGAGTGTTAATAAGTACTGGCACCTTCATTTGCTAATGTACTTTCAACAGATCTGACTATACTTTATTAATAGGTGAACTTCTTCTCCCAGGTGGTTGTTCTAAATAATTAAAGTCTGGTCTAATAAAAAAGCCTGACATTTATGAATATTATGCATCTCTTATAATGGATGGGCAAAATTTGTGCTCACCTGATGGAAATCTGGATTGTATGCAAGAAATTAGAAAGTAGGCCTAGAAAACCTGAAAACTCTTTTTCACAGAAAATGTTTTCACTTTCTAGCAAGATGAGTGGCCAATATCACGAGCTATGTTGTGTATTACTTACCTAAAGCTACATTGAGGTTTTTTAGCATAAATGGAATATATTATTGCACATGTTCTAAACCAGGTGGAATTCAGGACAGAAGGAAAATGGTCTTGGCCCGTTGCTGTTTCCCCTCAGGCAAAGAAGAATTAAGGTTTTCAAATACTGATGTGCTGAAGTACAAATAACAGAGGACTGCAGGGCATTCACCCTTTCTTCTACAGAACAACAGACTGGAAGAACATTAATAGCATGAAATTAAACAAAAATGTCTCAGTATTCCAGTTAATCCTTTATCCCAACTGAATAAATTGAAAGAAATCATTCTGAGTCACTTAACATTCTTTCCAAAATGAAACACCTTAGGTTTTGTATTTTTAAGTGTTTTAAAATTGAATTTATATACATTTAGATGAAAGCGGTTTCATTCTGAAAAGTGAAATATTCGGACTTCCTCTGCCTGTTCCCACGTTCATTTTGATCCATTGCATGCGTGTTTGGGCGCTGCCCTGACTGACCCAAACCCTCAGTTCAGAGCCCACGACGCAGCCCCGCTCTGGGGGCGCGCTACTGCCTTCAGAGGCTGATTTGCATAGCCCCGCCCCGCCGCTCAGGCCCCGCCGCCGAGCGCTGCCGTCAGTGCCGTCCGCCTCCGCTAGGTGGCGCCGCTCCCCCGGGCCACTGCGCCTGCGCGAGTCCGCGGAGTCCTTGGAGCGGCGGCGGTTGCAGGCCGAGGCGTAGACATGCAGCGCTGGGGACGCGTATCCTGCGCGCTCGCCCGGGTACGGCGCCGGTGGGGGCGGCTCTGCCGCGGGGCTGGAGGGCGGCCGGGTGGCTGGCTGAGGCGCGTCACCCTACGCCACGCTTGGGAGCTATGGCCTGTGCTTTCCTTACGCGCCCCCCACCCCTCGCCGGGAGCGGGCGTGAAGGCGGGCGGAGCCGGAGCAGGCGCTCTGCGGCGGGCGCGGGGCTTGGCTGCGCTTCTGTCCCTTCTCTGCTTTCGCTTCCCTCGCTGGGAAGGGGAGCCGCTGCTCGCCCAGCGCGGGCTCGGCTGGGCTGAGGTGACGCGGCCCCCGCGGCGTCGCTGGGCCCCGGCCCGCGGGAGGCCGCAGCCTCGGGGAGCGGCCGGGCGGAGGTGAGGGCGGTACTGCGGTGCTGTGGGAGCCGCGGGCTGTCCGAGCGCCGCTTTCCGTCTCCTGGGCAGCGCTGTGGGCTTCGGGATACCTTAAGGAGCATCCTGCAGTTACAGAGTGATCAGCCTGAAACATGCGTATAGCGACTGTGCTGTCCCATTGCCACCTCTGAGGTGTTCCTACGTACAGGAGGTGGCTGAAGGGAGTGAAACAAGACTTTTAGTATGACCTCCTGTGGGTGTCTAATTAATGCCGTTAAGTGGTTTGAGAGCCACTCAAAGTTTGAGAGCTATATCAAGGATTGTGTAGAGACAGCCTTAGGCGAGGCTGACGTGAGAGCAGGTGAAATGATCGGCTCAGGCTGCGCAGCAGGTAAACGACAGAGTGACTTGTACCTCCGGTACCAGTCAGTGGCCTCTGTGTCTGGCTCAGTCATGTGCTGTTTTAGTTAGCTGGTGGCTGTAACTGGTTTCTGTGTGGCCGAGTGCTTGCTTGTCTTCAAAGGTAGACTTCAACTTTTAAAACTTACGTTTGTTGCCTTTCTAGAGAAGCCGTTTTGATCGAATTCATCATGGTCTCCAGGGAATTGGTGCAGTGTCACAAAGGTCCTATGCTGATCAAGGTAATTAACTGTGAAGAATTTCTTTAGACAAAAAAAAAACCAACCTAAACCCTCCCAAATAAACCCCTACAGAAATCAAAGCAGTGCTTCCAACTTGGAAATAAGTCTTCCAGGTGACAGTGGAATCAATGTCAGTGTGGAAATTTAGATGAAAAATAGTGTCTTATTTGCCTTATTTGATAGCAGGCTAACGCTATAAATAGAAGTTGAGCTTTATATAATGTAGGAACAGTGATGGTAATTAATATTTGAAAGGTAGTTTTGGCTTGAGATACGAATTAGATATGAAGTTCATAGTTTCTGCTGCATTCGTAATTAGTAGAGGTTCCATAAATAGCTATTTCAGCCATGTTTTCTCCTTTATAAACTACTGATTTTATGGCATTTAGTAAGCATTTATCTTTTGCACTAAATGTCAGTAGAAACTGTGTTAGAAAAATGTTACAATAAACTATCCAGACATCATGGGTTAAGTTCTTAAAGGACTTCTAGCAATAGGATGGATCAGACAGAATTCAATTCCTTCATTTCTTTTTACATTATTTTCCCCTGTAAGGTTTGAGACTGGCTATTTTTATTGGATCATAGAAGACCAGTTTGGAAGGGACCTCAAGAATCATGTGGTCCAACCTTCCTTGGCAAACCATGATTTAGACTATATGTCCCAGCATCCTGTCCTGCCAAATCTTTAGTGTCCAGTACTAGGGAATCTACAACTTCCCTGGGGAGATTATTCCAATGGCTGATTGTTCTCACTGGGAAAATTTTTCCTCTAGTGTCCAAAGAGAATCTTCCCAAGCATGAGTTCGTCGACACAACCTTTGTGCAGAAGGTTACTTTCAGATGTGAGATGTAATTATCTAACCCATGTTTATTGTTGCATCATTTTAAATAGCTGTTTTTCTTTTATTAAAAAATACCTTTTCAAACATGAATTATTTCAGAATTTATAAGCTGATATTCCTGCAGTAAGGTATTAATTGCTGAAACAAAAATAACTCAAATGTTCTCTGTTTCAGTTGATGCTGATGTCACAGTTATTGGCTCTGGGCCTGGAGGGTATGTTGCTGCTATCAAAGCAGCTCAGCTTGGGTTTAAGGTAAGATGAGATCTCACTTAGATAGCAGAATATTCCTTCACATGAACTTGAAAAATATTTTTGTAATACTGAAAAACTGCAATTCTTCTGTTGCATCATGTGCCACCAGACGCTGTTTATGTGGCAGTAATCTTTCTTTACCTTGCTTACCCAAATTGTACAGAAGTTGAAATGGAGATGTTAATGTGGTACTGTCTACAGCCCTGCTACTGACATATGTGCTCAGGACAGCTCATTTTTGATTGGAAGTCATAACTGAGGTGGGCTTTTATTCTTGTGGAAGAGAAGGTGAGAAAAGAAAGACGGTGACAAAAAGGGCACTGAAAAACTATCCTCAAGAACAGACTGAGGGAACTCAAGAAAGAAAAAACAATATTCAACTGATGTGCTTTTTGAATGTGGGTAGAGGAATTCCATTGATGTGAGAATTTGAGGTGAAAATTCGTGTGTGGAAATACTGTATATCTCATTTACACTTATTTATGTTCATCTCTCTTCTGTTGTCTTTGAGTACCTTTTGAGAGAGGCAGCTTTATCTGATGTGTACTAATTATGTGTATGACTAATTATTAATTGAGTATTGTGGGAGTTACATGTGCGTAATGCATTTCAGATTTTTTAAAGGTGGTACAGGTTTTAATTGAGATTGAGGTCTTCTGCCATGTAAGTTCATGCTTGCTTATTCTAAACCTGTCTTTTGTGGCTATCTGCCTGCTTTCCGTGGAGCAGTGCTGTCCTCTGGTCTTTCATCTGTGATTAATAAAGGGATACCATATACAAGGAGGTTAAAAAGTGCCCTGGATTCTGTTTTCATCATAGCAAAAAATAGTTTCCTTATGCTGCTTCACAGCTAGTCAGTGTGGGCAAAGTCCTTGTACATGCTTGCATGTGTCACCTCTAGGACTGAATAAACATGAAAAATGTTTATGCTGTCCTAGAATGTAAGGAGATGTTTTTGTAAGACTGTCAAAAAGATGGATTCTATAACTGCACCATCCATGGAAGAACCCAAGTGTGCTCTACTGGGTTACTGAACTTCAGCCTTCAATTTTAGTGCTGCATCTGCCAATACAAGCTTTAAGCCCTTGTAGTGCTACCACAGCATCCCATGTTATTGCCAGCAATATTTTCTATCTTTTTAACTTTGCTTGGCCTTTTTGGTGTAGTTGGTGTAAAGCAGATGAGGCAGAACCTCCTTATGAGGTAAAGGTAGGAGCTGTTTGGTGTTGTTTGATCCATAGTGCAGCTTTTAAAGCATCTGGGTCATTTTTTTCATGCATTCGTGTGCTTAAAACAGGAGGAAGGGTAGAGGCAGGTCAGTGAGTTTCTAGGATTTGACCTGGCAAAATCTGCTCTTCATGTTGCCATCACCTGTGCTTCAGCACAAAAGCAGCAACTTCAAGAAGTGATGAAAAGCTTTTATCCTGGACATTTACTTCTCACAAATTGGAGTTCTTAAGAGTATAAACCAAGGAACTACTATTTTGAACATATATGCCTTGCAAAGGAGTTGCCAATTCTTTTGCTTCTATAGGAAAGGTTTATGATACTCTCTTCCCCCCCCCCCCCCCCCCCCCCCCGAAATCTGGTTTTGTCTTGGTGTTTTGTTTGGGCTTTTTTCCTTTGCACACTTTGATGTTGACAGGTTGATGAGAAGGAGATGAAATATTTTTCATCGCTATTGTTATTGACCTTATTTTTGCTTGGCTTTGCTTTATTTGATTTTTACTTTTTTCTTCCTAGGTATTGGCAAGCTTTGTAGTTATATAAATAAATAGTTATAATGGGTCTTGCAGGATACCGTGTTTTAGAGGGAAATGTTTAAGGTTTGGGGGTTTTGTTCTGTTTTCTTTCAAGAAAAGATTACTTCATGCAGTTACAATGAGTGCTGGTCCATTTATTTGTTGTTTGCTTGTGATTAGTTGTTTTTAGGAATCTTTTGTGTGATTTACAGTTTTTGATTTATGCAGATGTGTTTTTTTCCTAATTGTAAGGGGAACACCTTGCACAGACTATTGCATTTAATTGAGGCAATGTATATTTTTGAAGTAGGACACCACCATTTCAACTTCTATGAAAGTATAAATGGTGCAGTGGAGAATGTGGCTCTTTTCTATTAGAGAATTTTGTTGCAAAGAGCCATTTTGTGTTTTTTAAATTAGAAAAAAAAATACTGAAGAGGAAATCTGAGCCTGGAAATCAATCTAGGAATGAAGTTAATGAGACACTTGTAGAGGAAGAGTTACCAGATAAATGCCTGGTCTTTGTCACAAACTCTTAATTTGTGATACCTCCATTAAGGAAATGGTAGCATGAGATTGCTAAAATAATCTTTCTTTCCCCCTCCTTTTTCCTCAGACTGTCTGTGTAGAGAAAAATGAAACATTAGGTGGAACCTGTTTGAATGTTGGGTGTATTCCTTCCAAGGTAAGTGTATGTAGTTTGTCATAACTTCGTTCAGAGCAGCAGATATTGTATGCATCACTTGGAAAAAGATTAAGAAGGAGTTTCTTAAGATCGAAGTACTTTCTGTAAACATTGAAATTGTAATCCAGATGAGCTGAGGATGCAAATAACTATAAGTATAATTAAAATTTTACTTGCTTAATAGAAATGTTTTGTTTGCAGACTGCTTTATGACCAAAATAGACAAATTTTCTCACTTTGAGCTGTTGAGTCCGTGGTGTGACCTGTAATGAGAACTGTTTCAGATGTTTCAGGCTAAAATTTTAACAGGAATTTCAGAACAGGTTTTCCTCATCCAGTTTTTCTGTATCCTCTTTTTGTTGACAGTCTCTTGTCTGAGGTAATAAGGAAATTCTCCTGTGAGTCAGGCAGAACCATCTTTCTTCCCTTGACTTGAAGTCTGTCCCTGTGGGATTCTTTTGGGAGGGTGGTGTTTAATCCCCATAGAGTCATTACCAGTTTCTCTGCTGAAATGAGCAAAAGGATAAGTGTGGATTTAACTATTTTCTATTTTCGTTAAATATGTAACTTTTATAAAACACTTGTGTAAGAGCTATACAATTTCTGTGTTTGAAACACATCTTTAAATACATGTCAGACTTTCATAATACTGAGAGTATTTTGCAAATAACATGAGAAATTTTTTTCCTGGTAATATAATCAATGAAATTATGAATGCATGTCCCAGGTCACATTTCTCTGTGTGTGTTATAGGCCTTGCTGAACAACTCACATCTGTATCACTTGGCCCATGGAAAAGATTTTGCTAATAGAGGAATTGAACGTGAGTGTGAAGAGTAACTGGTCAGTGCCTGTTAACATAAGTGGCTTCCACAGAAAGTAAATTTAATCACTCAAATGTGACTGCTATAGTTTTCTGGTCAGAAAACTTTCTAGATTTACAAATAATGCCCTTTATCTGTCAGTTGGAGGGTTAGGGACGTGTCTGCTCCTTGAATGGATAGATAAGACAGCAGTATTATGCTTTATTATACTTTTCAGATATAACGTAGCAGTTGTTGAATGTAACTTTTAGCATTTGTGGGGCCATTCAACGCATCTTACTGTGGCAGAGGTTTAGGTTTGCTCCTATAAAAACACCACAATGCTTGATTAAAGTTGTTGGGGTTTTTTACCTTAGTTGCAGGAGTCCGTTTGAATCTGGAGAAGATGATGGAACAGAAGAGTGGTGCAGTGAAGGCCTTAACAGGTGGAATTGCTCATTTATTTAAACAAAACAAGGTTAGTTGGATTATATTCTGAGGTATATCCATGGATTTTCTCTGATCTGAATTTCTTTTTGCATTTGCATATTTTTGCCACATAATTTGAGTGGATGGATTTGGTAAGGGCAGAATTTGAATGCTTCTCTTCTAGGAGATGTTTAAGAGTGAAGGAACTGTTCTTTTAAACTACATAAAAGTATAGTGCAAAATTACTTTGTGGTTTGTAGCAGATGGTGATGCAAAGGTATGTGTTAGCAGCTCTTTTAAAACGTTGGTGAGATTCAGGTTAAATGTATCATATTTATGTAAGTAATTTGAATCTGAATTTACTGTGTTTTCATTACTGAAGGTTATACATGTATCTGGGTTTGGAAAAATAACTGGCAAAAACCAAGTCACTGCAACCAAAGAAGATGGCAGCACACAGGTCGTCAATACAAAGAATATTCTGATAGCCACAGGCTCAGAAGTTGCTCCCTTCCCTGGAATTACTGTACGTATTTGAAATCTAAATTATACTTTTTTTTAATGTGTTTTATCCAGGTAATCTAATGTGTAGCAACTTTTTGCATCTCCCTGCACTTCACCTTTTGTGTGTTTTATATATAATGTATAAAAGAGATCATAAACCTCCCTTTGTGGATTTGTCATTAGATTGATGAAGATAATATCGTGTCATCCACTGGTGCGCTATCACTGAAAAAAGTTCCAGAAAAGATGGTTGTCATTGGTGCAGGAGTCATTGGTGTGGAACTGGTGAGAGGAAATTTAAACCACTTGCTTTTTAATTTATAATGGAACAGAGTGTTTGGTGTTTTGTTTTTTTGTTGTTTTTTTTTTTTGTGTTGCACTTGATTGTGTGGCTGTGATTTAACAGATGTTTGGCTGAGTGAGTTGTAATGAAACTGTTCAGGCTTCATAGACTGCTAGCTCCTTTTTCTACCAGAAGAGCTGGGATAAGTGTGTGTAGGATCTGTGCTTCTTCAGCTGGTTAGGTAAGCAGAGAATTGAGAGTGCAACATACAGGTGTTGGGTTTTTTTTGGGGGGATAAAGAGGGGTAGTATCTTTCAGTGAGATTTTGTCCTGGGTGCAGCAGTAGCAGTCATTTTTCTTCTTAGTAGCTGGTGCAGCGTTGTGTTTTGACTTTCGGCCTGGGAACAGAGCTGATAACACTGATGTTTTAGTCTGACCAAGGACTTTCTGAGCCACATGCTCTGCCAGGGAGGAGGGGAAGCTGGGAGGAAGCAGAGACAGGACACCTGACCCAAACTGACCAAAGAGGTATTCCATACCACAGCACGTCATGCCCAGGAGGTAACTGGGAGTTACCCAAAAGGGCTAGGACTGTGGGGCTGGAGAAGGTATCAGTCAGTGCTTGGTCAGGCTGGGGAGGCGAGTTATCGGTTGGCTGGTGCTGAGGTGTTGTATTCTCTTCCCTTGTTATTTCCTTTATCATTATTATTATTGGTGGTAGCAGCAGTGGTTTGTGTTATACCTTAGTTACTGGACTGTTCTTATCTCAACCCGTGGGAGTTGCATCTTTTCGATTCTCCTCTCTGTCCCTCTGGGAGCAGGGGGAGGGCAAGAAGATGGGGGGAGTGAGTGAACAAGCTGTCTGATTGGTTTTAAACCACGACAGGTTTGTACCTGCTTTTATATGTACAGAAATTCCTGTTTTAAGGGAAGTCCATTTTAAGCCAGGACAAATCCCTGTGTGTAACAGTTAATCCCAAGAAATTTTAATGTAATGTGATAGTACACGTTCTGTCTAACAACTAAAGGAGTGGAGACTTTGTAGTTTGTCTTGGTTCGAGTTCTTATGTCTCATACCTACATGGCCCAAAAAGAATATGTATTTGCTGCTCTTGCAACTGCTTGAAAACTTCTACTTAGTAGCTGCTTAGCCTGCTGACTGTTAAGCAGGGAAAGAGTAAGCAATGTGAAATACTATGTTGGATGGATGTGGGTAACTGCAGGTAAATAGGGTGTGAAGCTGATTGTAGTGGTTATGGTTAAAAATACATGCACAACCAGCAGTGGCTCCATCTTATTGCATAGTTTCCTTAATGTAGTATTAGAACACCACAAGCAATTCCCTCTGGGTTTTCTGAAATACATTCGGATTCTTTGATTTTAATTTTTTTCTATACCTGTAACCTAAACTGTACCTAATCTGTACTGAATTATTTTGTTAGCTCTTTCTTTTAAACACTTATTTCTATGAATTCAGTATTGAAGTTTTGGGTATGCAAACAAGCAGCAATAAATCCATTTTTGTGGGAAAGGCTGGGGAAGGTTGGATTTGTTCTGTTCTCCACTGTAACGATGGTAAAAACTGATCAGTTTGCTGTTATGTGTTACCCTTCTTTTCAAAAGTTTATGGCCTGTGGTAAGTATCAAATCTGAAGTTTGCCTATCAAAACTTTTTTCCCTATATTGCTGTGACTGCAGGGTTCGGTTTGGCAGCGCCTCGGTGCCGATGTGACAGCTGTTGAGTTCATGGGCCATGTTGGTGGAATGGGAATTGACATGGAGATCTCTAAAAACTTCCAACGGATTCTTCAGAAACAGGGTTTTAAATTTAAACTGAACACCAAAGTTACTGGTGCTACCAAGAAACCAGATGGAAAAATCGATGTGGCGTAAGTGTTTAACAGAAAACTAGAGGAATGCCATATATGTATTTTTCCTCTCAGTCCATCAAACAGCCTGACATTATTTTTTAAATAGGAAAAAGTTTTGAATTAAACTTAAATCTTTAATGAAATTTATTTTTTTTATCCTGTACTGTAATTTACAGAGCTCATAATTTTGAGTTTATTGAGTCCCAGATTGCTTACCCAGGAGAGGTTCTATTGACTTGACTTGTACTTTGTGCTAGTACAAAACCAGTGTTGGTGTACTGAGATCAGTAATAAAAATTCTAAATCATGCTTTTCATGGAACATGACTGTAAAAGCAATCATGATACTTATTTTCAAGCCATTAATTCTTGGCTACTTACTGTAAGGGTTATTCGGTCCATACCTCTTCTTGTCTCACAATATGCGTGGCAGAGATTTTATTGTGTTTGACTAGAAATAGATGAAACTACTCTGGAGTGTCTTTTAATGACCACACTTGAGCTCATTGAAGACTTGGAGATGAACAGCTAATACAGAAACTTAACAGCAAATTTGTTTTGTGAAAGTCCATATGTATACACTATTACTGTTCTTTCTCATTAATGTATTCTCTATGCCGAAACTGTAGTTTGAGTTTGAAGGAAATACTTAATTAACAAAAGCAATTTTAAATGTTTGCTTTTTCACTGCAGTCTTAATATGGTGACTTGTATTTGCTGTATTGACATAGCTCGGGATAGTCTGTCCTCCACTGAAAAGATGCTAGATTTGGTCTTCTTTACCATGCTGATGATGGAGTTTCATTCTGTTTCAGGAGTATTCTGTTGAAATGCACTTCATGCTTATTCTCACTCTGTGTGCTTTGGTTCTTGTGCTCTCAGAGCATGTGAACTGAACTTGTTCCAGGGGCAATTAAATCCAAAGATGCACTTGAGGAGTGCACCCAGTGCAGGGCAGCTGCTAGGAGGTGTTTGGTTCTGTGTGCCAGAAGAAAGCTGGCTCTGAATAAATGGCCCACCCCAAAAATATATGTAGTTTGGATGCTGCACCAATTATTTTGCTGTACAAATTTGATCCTGTCAGGCCATGCTGCTTGCTAGTGGAAATATACCCTGAATTTCTGCATTGAAGAGTTGTTAACAAGTGTAGTAAGAGTTACTGTCCCTTCTTCCCCCTGTATTCCTCAACTCTTGCAAGGAAGAAGCGTGGGGCAGGCTGAATCAAAGTGTTTTGATGACTGATTCAGCCCATAGATCACTGTCTGGATTATCTTACTTAGTAGTGGGGGAAATGCAATGCTGAAAGTTTACAGCTTAACATTTTTGCTGTTTGTTTTTTTATAGTCTTGAAGCTGCTGCTGGTGGCAAGGCAGAAGTAATAACCTGTGATGTGCTCCTAGTCTGCATCGGGAGACGTCCTTTTACCAAAAATCTAGGTCTTGAGGATCTTGGAATTGAACTTGATAAGAGGGGGAGAATCCCAGTCAATAACAGATTCCAAACCAAAATTCCAAAGTAAGTAAGACTAAGTATTTTCTATTATTTTTAAAAGCTTAACCTACTAAAACAATTTTTTTTTGTTTGGTTTTAATTGCAGAATGTATCTTTATTTTCTGAAAAGGAAACTCAAGATTTCTGTGTATTTCAGGAATGAAAGACTTTAGTCAACCTCTGAAGCTTTGTAATTTCAAAGTGACTGCTTGTATTTCATGTCTCTGGTACTTGAAGTGTGGTCATTCTGTGGAAACTGCTTTTTTTTTTAATACTTTATATTTCTCTTGAAATCCAGTATTTTAATCTGTTGTGATCAAAGTTTTCAGTAACATGTTTCAAACTGACTGTTATATAAGGTAGCCTAGGTGTGCTAGGATGTTTTTAAACAGTGTCTTATTCTGTTTCATTGGTCTGATAGCATCTATGCTATTGGTGATGTAGTTGCTGGACCTATGCTGGCCCACAAAGCTGAGGATGAAGGCATTCTTTGCGTAGAAGGGATGGCTGGAGGAGCAGTTCACATTGACTACAACTGTGTACCCTCTGTGATATACACTCACCCTGAGGTGGCCTGGGTTGGTAAATCGGAAGAACAGCTGAAAGAGGAGGTACTGTTTGTTTTCTTCTCAGGCAAAACCTTTTCCTCCCTTGGGCATGGGTTCATTGTCTAGTAGTCTATCTGGCTACTTTTTCCAGGAGAATTTCTGCATCTCAATTTATTGCTTAAGGTCTATGATTGAATGATTCCCTCTGGTGTGCCACTGTCCCAGGGACCACTGTTCTCTTTAATGACTTCTATTCTGTGAAGTTAATATTGTTGAATATTAACTAATTTGTAAATTTGCTAATTTATCTTTTTTTAATACCCCCTTAACCCTTCGGTGGTTGTTCTTATGGATTGCTCTGTGTGTCATCTTACAGAATCACAGAATGGTTTGGGTTGGGACCTTAAAGATCATCCAGATCCAATCTCCCCCTACCTTACAGTAGACCAGGTTGCTCAGAGCCCCATTCAACTTGGCCTTGATCACTGCCAGGGATGGGACATTTCACAGATTTTCTGGGCAACCGGTTCAGGTGCCTCATAGTGAAGAATTTCTTCCTAATATATGTCTCTTACTTTTCTATTGCTTCTGTTCTTATACTTCTGGAATTGTGTTTATGATTCCATTGTTCTTTAGGGTGTAGAATACAAAGTTGGGAAATTTCCATTTGCGGCGAACAGCAGAGCAAAGACAAATGCTGACACGGATGGAATGGTGAAGATCCTTAGTCACAAATCAACAGACAGGATGCTGGGTGCTCACATTTTAGGCTCAGTAAGTATCGTAAATTGTTCTGCTGTCTTGGCCTTGTAAGGGTCTGCTGTTTAGTGTTGCACAGTTGCAGAGTAGTTGTCAACAGAGAAGTGGTGCTTGCAGAAAGAAGGACCACAGTCAGTTTTATTTTCTCTTCTCTTCTGCAGCCCTGCTGCTTTCCCACTTTTCTGTTACTGTGGTGTTAGACCCAGCACTTATTTTTACCCCTAGAATTGGCAGGGTGAATTGTTTTCTCTGACCAGTTTTGGGTTGTATTTTTTTTCTCGTTGGTGGGGTGTTTTTAGTGGGATGTTTGAGTATGTCGTAAGAATAGTGCCAAATACCTGAGAGAACAGCAGAAATTGCTGACTCAAGTCCTGGAAGTTGAGGGAGCTGAACAGACATGACTGGCTTTTTTATTGGTGGTTTAGTTCTTTCCCCACTTTGAACGTTAGACTTTGGCAGAGCTGGTAACCTTCTGCTGCAGTCACCAAATGTGGGGTCAGTAACTTGCGGAACTTTGATTAAAAGTCCTTTGTCAAAATGAGAAATCAGATAATTCTATTTGGGAAAAGCATCAGTTTTTGCTGTCCCACACATTCCAAAGTTAGACCCTAATCTGTCTCTGGTTTGCTTATTATACAACTTTCCTTTACTTTTTTTAGCCAAAGATGCTTATTTACAAGCTGTTACTCATTCAGGAGAATCCAGACAACTGCATAGAGATTTGTGCTAATTCCAAATACTACTAAATTACAGGGTGCTGGAGAAATGGTTAATGAAGCTGCCCTTGCTATGGAATATGGAGCATCATGTGAAGATGTAGCCAGAGTTTGCCATGCCCATCCAGTAAGTTTTTTTTCCTAAAACGGGCTGTTGAACACCACTGTTAGACAGATGTGCTTATAGCTATTAATGACTGTTAATGACCTATTAATGACTTACACCTTTTTGTGTTTGCTTTTGACAGACAGTGTCAGAAGCCTTCAGGGAAGCAAACCTAGCAGCATCTTTCGGCAAAGCTATCAACTTCTAAAATGAAAGAGCAGATCTTTATATGTGTGTAGTGCATCTCTGGACATGGACTGTGGGCCCTTACGCAAGCCTGAGTCGGAGGATTTTAGGACTGAATTAAGTTTAATCTCTTCATTCAAATATTTAAACAAGTAGAGTTTGGAACAAGTGGAATTATCCAGTCTCTGTAAATTAAATACTTAAAATTACATGTTTATTTACATGATGAATGTTACAGAAAACAGCCTGACAGAACTCTTCTCTCTTTCAAAACCAAACATTGCACTGCTGCATGGGATTACCAAATTTGCTGGCCAAAACTCTGGATGAGTGCCCAGCATACCTGGTGTTTTCTTATTTGAAATAGTGATAGGCTAAACCAGTTGAATGCTGGCACTTAAAATGCCACTGTCACTTTCGCACAAAAATGTGTTTCCTTCTGAAAGGATTAACTTTAGTATTTAACCTACTTCTTAAAACAAGTTTTGGTACTTGTATGTGACCTAGTAGTGTTAGAATGTTGGGAGAAGAGGGGCTCGTATAGATCCATTAAAACTATGTTGACTTTGCTCTGTGTGTGTGTGATTCTCCACACGTCATGTTTTCATATTGAAAACTCATAGAGGTAAAAATTAAGTGCTAATGGAGAAATGAAAGATTGAAGAATTGATCTTACTGCACTTACTCTTTTTTTTTTGGTTTTAAAGCTGCTTTGTCCAGCTCTTAAACTTGAGACACTAAAACTGGGTAGTGAAGTAGCACTTGCAGTTGTTATGAAATGGGGGTTATTCTGCACCTTCCACACATAAGGGCTGCAGTGTCAGCTCTCCACAGAATTAAGACATACTTTCTTCTTTTGTTTTCGATTTTGTGCTCTCTTTCTGTCTCTTCTGTAATGAGAGAGCTCAATAAATATTTAATGTGGCTGGAGGGTGGTCTTGGGTTTTGTTTGCTCATCAGCCCCATTACTCCTTTTAGTGTTGAATACATGAAGAAACTCGTGAACAAATGGCATCGTTGGAAGATCCCCAACATGTATATGGAATGTGCCCAATTCCAGTAGCTGATATGAAGTTCTGTTTCGAAGGGTGCCTTTTTCTTTAATTGTTAGGCTTATCTGCCTTGAAGAAGTCCTTAATCCGTGCTGGGGTTGTGCATCTCCTTTCTCATTATGCCAATGGAAAGAGAAATGTACATGCAGAAAGTGGTGCAAAAGCTACTTGGTTCTGCGTAGTCAAGGTTATATCCTGCCTTTAGAGCTTCTTATTCAATCCATTATTGATCCATTATCCAAGCTGAGTGATAGAAATATATGCTAATGTACCATTTTATGAAGATACCAGTTAATCAACAAGCATCAGTGATGCTTGGGTTTAACTCCTGTTTTAAATGGAGATGGGGTTAAACCGTGACAGCTTGTCACCAGGATATGAGATCTGATTCACAGTTCTGTTGGGTTAAGTGAACTAATGTGGATCTGTTTTCAGGCATTAGTAGGAAGCTGCTGAAGGGAAAAGCAAAGGTGAGACAATAGGGAAGAAAAACTCTATTATTCAAATAGATCTTGGCATCTCATAATCAATTCCAGCTGCCGCAGGTAAATGCTAGGAAGTGTTGATCTTGTGTTCTTCCTGAAAACCCTGAAACAGTTTTGTGTCCACTCCCTCTGCCTCCCTCAATATTTGGGGCAATCTTACTGCAGCTCGTGCTTGAGGTTCATCAAGTTACAAGTTCTCTTATTCATGTTAAATGGAGTTTGGGAAGTCAGGGAGGCTAAAATTATACTGGAGATTATAATCTCCCAGATACTTGAAAATAAAATTCAAGGCCTCAGAATTGTTACTGTATTGTCACTTCTCTCGCTGTCATTCCTGTTCTAGTGAATGTACAAAGAGTGTGTGTAAAGGTAAAAGATGCATTACTGAGCCATCTGTCAGTGATCTGATGGCAGTAAAATCTGAATGCTGCAAGTTTGCAAATCGTGTTTTTTAACAGCTGCTATGTATAGTGGCAGTGAAATGGTGTCTGATGCTGGTACAGTGGTAACCAATTCCTGTGTAACCTATGGAGCTTGGGGATGATTATTTAAACATACTGCTCTTCACTTTGCTTAGGTAGTGATACATTGTGCCACAGTTGTCCTGACTGACTTTCACTGACATCAGTCAAGGTTAGGTAAGGTCAGAGTACATACACAGATATATTCCTCAGCTCAGAGTTAGCGCTCAGGATATGTAAATGCACATTGCAGTTTTGGATGCTAATTTTTGTAGCTGATTAATCTGCAGTACTGTACAACTGTTTGCAGGTGCACTGCTCTATACCTAGCTGAGATGAAGTATGATGAACTGCATGTTGCGCTTTTGACAAAAGTCTTATTTGTGTTTTGTTAAGTGCGGCTGGTCTTAAGGAGCTGTCTGTGTGTAGCTCCTTTGCTGTTTCACATCAGCATACTGTGAACTTCTGTTCAGACAGGCTTGGTTTGCCAAGCTTGGTTTATGACATGAATTTGGTGCTTGAAGTGTAAATGACATTCACATCTTCAGTGCTGCCCTGTGTCCATGTAGCAAGTGTTTCATAATCAGTGACATGAAACTAATGTCAAACCTAAATGGGTATCATGCAGAAGGTAAAATAATCCTTTTTGAGTTACCACGACATAAATGCCAGCTAACCACACAAGTGTTTCTTCATTCCCTTGTAATTTTGGTGAGTGACCATCCATGTTTCATAGTAACTGGAACCCTTATGTAGAAGTACGTAGTTGGAGCCAAGATTTTATTAGATCTCTAAGCAGTTTAAAAACAAGACTTGCTAAAGGATTAACTGAGGTACCATTTCAGCTACTGAAAATAGGAAGGAACTTAATGATTCATACTGGGTACATACAGTGATACAAAAGTATTGTTTATTTTCAACATCAAAAAGTTACTTGTCTTTGGTTCTGTGACTTCAAAGTCAATATAAAACCTGTTCACTTTCTCAGGTCTTAATCTCGTGTCAAAAAGAATGAGTGTAATACTTGTAGACTCTATCCTGAACACAAAGCATTTCCTGCTCCCATTTACAAGCAAGTGCTGTAAACGGCCACCTTCTGGCTGATTGTCTGTAAGAGGGAGCGGACTGTCTCCTCTAGCTCCACCAACTGCTTGGCTTTGTCTTCCAGAACTCTTTGATTGTTTTCATATGTATGTTCCAAGTCTGTCAGAAAAGGAAGGGGAAAACCAGCTTAATCAGCAGTGTTTTAATACAGTGAAATGCAAATCATTATAGTTAAGCATAAGTTACTGCTCATTTTTATTACAGAAGAGAATCTGATTAGGAATTTTAAAAAAGCAAAGGCTGGAATTTTTTCCTCAACATTGGAATATAAAGTGACAAGGAAGTAATTGCCCATTAAGTAGAAATCCAAAAGTATACTTTGGTTCATGTTGAAAATAACTGTTGTTCTCTGGCCTATGGTGACCTTTACGAACAGTGAAATGTTACGGTTAATTCTATTCAGTGTGCAGGAGCAAATAAGTGGAAGAATTGAGTTCCTGGCCTGGCAAAACCAAGGAAAACATGGCCCCTTCCCTGGCAGCTATGGGCAGATTGGCTCAATCAACTTTAACCAACAATAACGAATGTTAAATTAATCTGTAACCTGGAACTAATGTATTTTGATCACCTTTTGTTACAACAGCTATCCAGGGTGAGGGGGAGCATTGTTTGAAGATGGGCATGTTACTTGAATGGGTTAGTCCTTGTCTTAAGCATAGTAGTTATGTTCCTTCCCTGCAGTGGTTCTTGAAGCAGTGATTGGTGTTCATACCAGAAGTTTGTGCCTCACTGGTAAGTTTCAATGTTTTTAGTCTTTTGAATCAATAATTTCTATGATGTCCATAAGAATAAGGAAAGCAGATCAAAGCCCAGTAACAAAGAATTAACTTCTGTTCCCTTCTCTGCTGATGAATAGCTGGTATAACAACATTAAACTGCTTCATATTCTAAGACGACCACTTGCCCCTCAGACCAGCCTCACCTTTGAGCAGCTGGAGCTTGCTGTTTGCTTGAGCCAGCAAGGCTTTAGCTTCATCTTGCAACATGGTGGCTTTCCTCCTAGCGTCTGCCGACTCTTCAGTCTTCTTGGCAATGAGATCTTCCACCGTCTTATACTTGTCGTTCAGCTCGGTGTCGAGGACCTGTTCCAGATTGAAGCACAAGATGGAGCTCGTTCAAAAGACTATACAGCTGCCGTTTGCATTTTCTCCATCGTTACTAATGCGGAAGTGAGGACTGCAAAATTAGCTCAGTTAAAAGCAGAAACAGTGCTGGGATAGCTCATACTTAATATTCAAGACCTTAAGAGTTGGGGTGAAGATTTCAGCAGCTGCCCTTTTTCAGATATGTGGTTGTTTTATGGCTTTAATACTGACACTTGGCAAGGATTTACAGGATTCAGTTAGTTCTGCAACTAATAGAAGACATGGCCCCAGTACATCTGGAAAGCTGCATCTAATGAAGTACTGGCACTGCTTCTGGTGGAATGCTTGAACCTGGGGAGAAATAAATACCCTTGGTACCCTTTCAGTAATGAGAACAGCTGTCTAGATTGTATAGGTGAAGCTGCTGGAGAAGTCATGAAGTTGGTTTCTCAGCTGTACTTTGTGAGGTTAAAATTAAGAAGTCCTATGACTTCTATAACTGAATTCAGCAAAGAAGCAAGCTAAGCTGCAGCAGTGCTGGAAATCTCTTGTGTTTACTGGACAGCCACCTGAAATACTACTTAGTGTTTGCAAATAATTGATTTGATGGATAATACATCTCTCCTGGCAGAAGATGCCTCTCTGGAGACTGGTGGACTAACTAGAGACAACGGATGGAAGCAATGAAACTTCCTGTGGCAGATCTGTCAATTGTTTTGTTAATGGGCATTCTTTTGCTATTACAAAGGTATGTAGCTGACATTGTGAGCAGTGCCATGTGCTCACAGAGCAAACTGTGCATCTTGAGTATTTACAAATTACTTTGGGTTTATATTGAGCTAATGATTTTTCTTTGTTTCTTGATTCTGTATATGCCCAATTCCAGACTGTCCTGAATCTGTCATTCTCATAGAACTAAAAATACTCTATACAAGGGGAAAAAGATGACCAGTTGTCCTGCAGCAGATAGTAAAGCTGAGGAACAGGAACGAATCTGCAAATGGCAGCGTGACAGGTTTCCTACGGCTATCTGAGAACCTCAAAACTTTGAGTGCTTTTTTCCTCTCTGTATCTGGTACCAAAGTATAAAGCGGTTATTTTTGGCAAGTGGGTTTAGTGCCTCCTCCACCCTGCCATGTACTTGAACAATAAATGAAATGGATCCTATGTATTCACTAATGTTCCTTTATCCAAACTGGGGTGAGAGTTTTGTTGGCTTTCCTTTAGCATCTTTCCCGAGCCTCTCACCTGTTTAACTTCTTCAGCATTTTGTTTTGCAGTAACAATTTTTTCTTCTATGTTGTCCACATTCTTTGAATTTGTAACAGCCTTTTGCTTAAGGTCCTCAACACTCCTCTCCAGCTCAAACAGACGTAAGGTAGCGTTGTTCAGTGTTTCTTCAGATGCTGCATTTTCAGATGCAATCTAATAGGAAGAGGGATGAGAGTTACACTTCCAAAAGACGCTGAACAGTCACTAAACTTTCTAGACAAGCCCATATCAACTAGTTAGTGTCCATAGACCCGATATAGAAAAACAGCATTTCAGTTTTGCTGCAAATGGCCAATTGCAGTTAGGGTGAAAGAGCCCACAGTTTGAAGAGAAGGTACACATGGGGCTGCATTATGTGTGCAAGTGTTGCCTAATCCACAGGCAAAACTTCAGACTTCCATCTGAAGTTTCACTTTCCATCATGTAACAATGGACTTGTGAAGCTGCGTATCTTCCAGGCTGGCCAAGCTTCATGGGTGTAGGCACTACGGCCTCATGAGGGCTTTGAGATGAAGTCTGAAAATATGGTATCTCACAAGAATACAGCAATTACTACTTTAATCCAGCATTCGTTTTAGTCTTGTGCTGCAGTGGTAGGGGACACTGACAGAGTGGCTACACCAATACACTACCACTGTGGTTGACAGGCAGGGCTTCCCACAGATCCTGGCCCACCCGTGTTAGAGGGCTACAGTCCTGCTTGTTTAAAGTCACTGGTGCAGAAAAGCCTTTTTGTTTGCTTTTGGTTTGTGGTTTGCTTTTGTTTTTCTTTAGAGCAGAAGGTCTCCTGGCATCTGTCACACTACCTCAAAAGCTCACTTGAAGGCAGGAATGGTTTAGATTCGTTTTAAGTGCAGTCTTTGACTTGCAGTGCCCAGGAGCCTTCCCTAGACAGGCTTCCATCAGTTGTTAAGTAGCAGACTTGATATTGTTTCTATATCTTAAATACTCATAAAGAACATACCGAGGTCAGCAGGTCTTGAGTTCCTTTAATATCTTCATCAGCTTGTTTGATGGCTTTTTCAGCTGCATTTTGAGCTTTTTCCGCTTCTTCCAGTGCTGCTTTCACCATGTCTGCAGTGACTTTAACATCTGTTGCACCGTTGCTGTGGAGCAAAACCTATGTTAATGCTTAAAATGCTTTTACTTTGGAACTAGAAAAAGAACTAGGCATACACTAGGCAGAAGGCCCCCTCACTGCTGCCCCTTAGTGAAGGAATGAGAATCTGCATCAAGGAAAGTTAAACTGCGTTTTCTGATACAATGAAATGAAAGTCTGGTTCAAGCTCTTGGTGAGCAGGGTTGCATACCTCGCTTTTTTAGCTTCCTCCAGCAGCATTTCTGCTCTGGCAATGTCTCCAGCACTCTGTTGCAGAATGACCTCAACATCAGAAAGGCTTTCTACACGCTCACGAATATCTTCTGTCAGGGCTCGCAGCTGCTGGGGAGTGCTTGGCATCTCCATGTTCAGCACTTCATTAGCCACTGCCTCGATGCTATCCAGGTCAGCGCTGTCTTCTAGCAGAGGGACACAAATGACAAAGATGTAAAAGCTTCCCTCTGTCAGGTCTCAGCATCCAAATTCTTTCCCAGCTGCTCCCTTAAGAAGGGAAACTGTAGGAAAACTTGTTCCCCCAGGTTTATGAAAACCAAGGTATTAAAACTGCTTCCTTAGGGTGAAACTTCCCTCTCAGGAGAGGCCCAGCTGGCATAAGCTCTCTTGGAAGACTTTTCAAGATCTCAGTGATTAGCTGCACCATGCTGGGGCTGGGGGGAGGCATAAGCCCTCAGGAAAGGAAGCCAACAGCTGCACGTAAATTTATTTGCGCTTAACAGTACACTCAGCCTTGAGTAAACAGGGAAGGAATGGGACTGCCATGCTGCTGCTTGCAAGCGAACAAGGCCCTCATTTAACCTTTACCTGCCTTCTTACAGAGAGAGAAACTCACAGTTCCTGACTTTCCTCCCCTTTAATAGTACTTTATCTTCCAAGCCAGAACTTATGAACACACTTGGCAAACTGCAGCAGTACAACAGCCTCAGCTGAACCGAGCACAAGAACATGTCACAGTTTGCTCTCACTTTCCTATTGTCTTGGTTTTCTCTCGTTTCCAGATTTCATCATGCACACTAAGGCTGGCTGAAGTGCAGGAGGAGACACAACTACTGCATTACCCCTTAGAGGATGATTCAGAGCTAAAGATAATTCTTATAAACCCAGAATTAATTTAAATGTAAGGTTTTTACGCATAAGGAAGTCTCTAATCTGTTTAATAAGATTTCTCAGATCTTCATTGCTTCTGTCCACTTGTTCTTTTGTAGCATTGGTTTTGAGCAAAACTGCTTGTGCATTCTGTTTTGCTTCATCAGCTCTCTGTTTTGCTTCAGAAACCTAAAGAGAAAAATAGAAGGACTGCATATTTGCTTAAGCTTTAAGGCCTGTTTTAAAACAAAAATCAGTTGGAGGCAGAGGTATTATTAATTAATGAGAAATGCTTTTTCCCATAAAACTCCCAGAACACTTTTAAAAGCTGGCCAAGAGCCATACCACCAATGCTAGTTTAAACAACTCAGGCTAATGCTTAGAGTTCTCCATGCGGCTTCACTTGAGCAAGCTCCCTTTCTGAGGAGCTCTACAAGCGAGATGAAGTTACGCAACTGAAAAGCAGTATTTTGAGGTAAGCCAGGCACATACTTCATCAATTAGTGTCAAAACTTGCGTTACGAGTGTTTTTGTCAATATCTAAAAATTTATTTGGCATGTTACCATTCTGGAGAGTTGCTCAACTTCTGCTAATGCACTGAGTATGTCTCTGTCAAAGTCCATGGCTTTCTGCCAGGCGTTGTGGGCTACAGTCACCAGCCCATCGCAGCCAGGTCCTCCACACTTCTTCTTGCCTTCAGCTGTCCGACAGCTTAAACCACCACACTCGGACTCGGCACAAGAGGCTCCCGGGGGAGTGCCACATGTCTGCAGGGACGAACAAGGGAAGTGGTCACAGCTTTATTTCCACAGCTGAGGTGTGAGGGGGAAGGAGCAGGACAGTGCCTTACCGTGACAGAAACATGATGCTGATTCTGCCCCTTGCGGCAGCATCCCAAGTACCACAGGGAAAGAAGCTGAGGTAGAGCTGCAAGCTGGAGATGGCTCCTGCAGCAGGGTCATACCAGCATGGCTTTAATCTTTCTTCTGTGCCCCCTACCCCTGAACCTTCCTGCTTTAACTCAGTTACAAATAGGTAGCTCTCTGATGCTGAAGTAGCTGTAGGTTTATGAGGGAAATCTTGCTCTGCCTTTATCATCTACTTGTCCTGTACATCATATTTCACTGGAGAGTTTACCTTTAAGCTTTGGTTTCAAGGTGGAAGCCACTACTGTGTATCACAGTATCACAGTATCACAGTATGTTAGAGATTGGAAGGGACCTCGAAAGATCATCTAGTCCAATCCCCCTGCCGGAGCAGGAACACCTAGATAATGTTACACAGGAATGCGTCCAGGCGGGTTTTGAATGTCTCCAGGGAAGGAGACTCCACAACCTCCCTGGGCAGCCTGTTCCAGTGTTCCGTCACCCTCACTGAGAAGAAGTTTCTTCTCAAGTTTAAGTGGAACCTCTTGTGTTCCAGTTTGTACCCATTACCCCTTGTCCTATCATGCCTTCTTTTGTTTGAAATCAGTCTTCATGACTGTTCAAAGAAAAACTGGCCGTCCCAAGAAGCTGTTTTTTAAGGAACAAAGTGTTTGGTGCAAAGTAGTGTATTTTCCTTTGCTCTAATGCTCTAGAAGCAAAATAGAAGCTAAAATGCTCCAAGCTGAACAGAAAACTTTTTCCATTTCCCTTTAAGTGCTGTCCCATTCCTGACCACCAAATGTTTCCTCTGATTCCATCTTTCCAGAACACCTTCCAATTTGTGAATTACTGTCAAGGACGTGTTCCCATAGAAAATTTTAGGGTAGACCTTTTTTGTTTAAACAAAAAAGCAAAACTATCTCAGTCAGCAACATTGTACTGAGAATTATCCGCTCCTGGGTCAATTGCTTCGCAATGAAATCATCCAGGAGTTGGTTTAGCCAGAGAGAAAATTGGAGGGTTTCCCATTCTTGTGAGCTTCTCCCCTCCTCATCCCCCTTTTCCAAATGATAGTCACATACTTTGCTGCCAAAAAACCTCTCTGGGAAAACCTAGGGGCTGTGCCAAGTGAGCTGCAGCTGTCTCCCTTGAAGTGTAAATGAGTCCCTCTTACCTGCTTGGCATGCAACCCAGCAGGAGCTAGAAAGCAAAACCCATTTCTCTTTTTTTTGGTGTCCTGGGATTACACCTCGGAGCAACTCTGTGTTTATGGCCTTGATAAACATCTACCCAAGATTTTCAGTCCTTCAGAACAGTCAGGCAGGAATGTAGGGGCAGGGAAACTAAACAAAAAGATGTCTTCTTTTTAACCCTCCAGAGAAAAGGAGAGCTGGGGGAGTCAGAGGGGTGACAGTAGTAATAAAGGACAAGGGACAATCCAGCATGTGCAGAACTCATCCTCTAACACAGGCCTGGCAGGCCAAGGGGAGTTAATGAGCAGTCCCCTGCTGCCTGCCTTCACCAGGGATTGTTCTCTCAATGCAGCTGGCTGACTTCAAAGCAAAGCTGGGGGAACACCCAGCCTCTCCCAAGAAATAGCCACCCTTGATTATGTTTACAGATGAGCAGGCAGCTTCAACAGAGAAAATGCCCTTTTGACTCCAGCTCCCTCTAAGTTCTACTTTGTCTCAAGCACAAGGATGGGACCATGGCAATGCAGAGGAGGGCAGCCTGTTGGCGCAAGCAGCTGCACTGCCTGAGCACTGCACAGGCATTATGTGTACCCTGTGGAGCTGCAAAAAGGGAGAGAGGAGCCTAGAGGAAGCAAGCACATGGACTGAGGACAGGCTTGAAAGTATGGCTCTCAGTCCAGCAGACTCACTGTTATAAAGATGGGTGCTCTGTTGGGTCAGAAGAGTAGAAGACCAGCATGAAAAGCTGAAAGCCAGTAGGTCTCGGAGCCCACCATTAAACACCCCTGTTCCAGCCCACAAAATACCCCGTCACCCAAGAAACATGCACTTCTCATTAACAGACTGTGCATCTCACCCTCTCAAGCCATAAACGCTTCCTTCCTGCCCATTGCTTCTTCACAAACCCGACTTTAGTTTTGCTAGAGGTTTTATACCAGCAATTCTCAGCCATGTACCTTCTCAGCCACTTCAGAGAGATCCAGGCTCTGCAGCTTGCCTGCGAGCTCATCCAGCAGGCGAGACTGCTCCTCTTGTTTAGCCTTGAACTGGGCCTCCTTCTCATTGATTAAGTCTTCCACTTCCTGCCGCGTCCGCGCTGACAGCTCCACGGCACTGTTGGGGTGAACAGTGGAGGCATTGACCCTCTCCTCTGCCTCCAGGGACATCTGGAAATACTTGGTGACACTGTCCAAGGCTCCTGCAGAAATCAAATGGAACTGCTCAGAAATCTGTTAAGTAACCCAAAGTAACTCACATTACGGTGGTTGGCAGATGACATCAGGGTTAGCAATATGAGTATCAATGTAACTGATATGCCAGCCTCTGTGGCTGCACTCAGTGCTACTACAAGGATGACAGCATCTGGCCTCCTGTGGGAAAAAAAAAAGAGTTTATTTTCTTTCTTGATTGGCAGCATTTGCTGGATTTTGAGGTTAAGCCTTTCTCTGACTCTAATGACTGAATTCTGCTTACTCTGAGGGCAAAAGGAGATCTAGCCTCTGAGGTTTATAGGGCAACAGTCTGTGCTCTAAGGATTCAGTTATCCCCATTAGTTGTTATCGCTTGCCCTGGGATGTCTGGCTTATGGAGTCACTGCTTGGAAGCTGGTCAGAGCTTTCCCAAAAAACAACTGCTTGATGAAAGACACTGATTTATGGACCTGTTAGTTTTGGATAACTCTTGGAGAGGCCCTGAGTGGGTGTGAGGGATCCCATGGGGGTGGCCACACTCTGCACCTTGGGCAGCTTTCCTCTGCAGAATGCCACAAGCAGAATGCCACAAGCAGGGACTCCCCTGTTCTACATCCTGCTTGCCTGTCTCTGTTTCCAGTGAACACGGAATTTAACAATCTCAGACTTCCTGCAAAACAGGAAATGAAAGAAAAAATAATCTTTTTCGTCAAGCTGGAGTGAAGTCAGCTTTCAAAATTCCAAGGAATTTGGTGACATTCCTCCTTCTCCAGCAAATTTTGATTCTTGACACATTTCAGTGTGCCAATGGGCATGCAAGGCTTGGGTGGCTCAGAAGAGGCCCTTATGGTGTGCTGTTAGTCACAAAGACCCAGGTTTGCTGGTTTCAACCATAAACAGAAGTTAACAGAGGACAGAGAGCAAGGGAGATGTTCAGGTGTATCTTGCACTCTGCTGTTGTGTCTCAGCTAAAATATATTGATGAACAGGCTTTAAGACAATTCTGTACCCCAATAACTCGAACCCATTTGCAGTGTGCAGAGGAAGAGAGAGGGGGTGAGGGGGCAAAACAAAATTCCTGCTGCATCAGCAACTCTGCTAATGCACAGAAAGAAGCCGCACTCCTAGGAACTGTGCTTTAGTTAGAAGATTAACCTCCTATTTAAAACCATGCACTAATTACATCTTTAGCAACCTCACTGCTTTCTCCCCCTCCCTGCGACACTTACCCCGAACATCAGAGATCTTGATGAACTCTAGCTGTTCTGCAAGTTCTTTCACAACATGGTCTAGGCTTTTGGCATCTGTTTCCAGCGCGCTCAGGTCAGTGTCTGTGCTGTTGCTCTTCACTGCTAAGGCTGACAGGTTTTCTTCTATGTCAGCGATCTTAACTGTAACATCTG
Source organism: Pezoporus wallicus (assembly GCF_028554395.1). Lineage (NCBI taxonomy): Eukaryota > Metazoa > Chordata > Aves > Psittaciformes > Psittacidae > Pezoporus > Pezoporus wallicus. Next base: position 2,237,373 of record NW_026640165.1, read on the forward strand.
CTGTCAGCTTTCTGTAAAACAGAGGCACAGGACTCAACAGTGGGAGATGGAAGGGTTGTAAGCCTCAGTGTTTCATGTCACTGAAGAGCAGTGGTTAGAGCCATGTGGAGCTTCTCCCACAGTGGGACCTGTCCTGCCTTGGTGGAGCTGTGATTTGTAACAACATGCCTACCTAGAATACTGTTTTGTTTCCTTTATCATACAAAACTACTTTTTAATCTACAGCAAGTTTATAAACTCCAAGCACCAAACTGCTCAGAAAACAGATGCTTTGTGTAAGATTAACTGAAGGCAGATTCCAGAGGGCTGCTGTAATGCTCTTGTATCGTGGCAACTGCATAGGTCAGGGTTGACTACTATGATCCATACATAATTTTCTTCCCATCCCACACAGCTACAAATGCAGTTTTGATTACTACGAGCTCGTGGGACAGATTGGAACTTCAGGAAGCCAGAGTGGGGGAGCCTTAGTTTTAACACAATGGATTCTTTTAACTCGTCTATAAAGATCCCTCCTCTCCAGCCGTTTCTCTAGGGCTATGAAGGGAAACCTCCTGCCTTCAGCATTCAGCATGGCCTCAGTGAACTACAGAGCAGGCTTAGCTAGTGGGATAACCCTAAAAGGAAAAGCAAGTATATGTTACACATCAGTGCTGCTGCGGAACACAAGTGGATATAGGAAGCTACTCCCATCCATGGTGATCCCACCAAACCCACTGTCTCCTCATTCTGAAAGAATGAGGCAGTTTTTAAGCTCTGTGATCAATTTACAGCTCTCTTAACAGCCCAAAATCCTGCTGTTTTCCAAGAGTCCTCTAAAGGCCAGTACTACTTCTATACAGCTAGAGAGGCACAAGACAGGTACATATATATATATATATACACACATGTACATTAAGGAAAAGCAGCTTTTCAGCTGTTCTGACCTCTCTCAGCACACACAGAGACCAAATGCAGCAGCAACCCCCAGCTCTCCAGCTGGAGAGAGGGAGCTGCAGGGCACAAGCTATTCCTAATTGAGACATTTGTGCTTTAATCCTCACCCCTTTGCTTTGTGCAGTCCTCTTTACAATGCATAAGCAAGTTCGAGTGGTTGCACACAGGACTAGAAAGCAACTGTAATCCTACTTGATGTTAAACTGCCCCATCTCCAAAAGCACAAACTGCCATCTTTTGTATGACTTGCCCTAAAACAAAATACAAGGCTCCTATCCTGAGAAAAATGGAAACAATCCTTGTTATAAAGCTGGTGCTTCCCACACACACACGCTCAGAGTGCGAAAGGAGACCAAGTTTCCAACTCATCAGCTACACTCGGAAATCCAGGAATTTAATCTCTCCCCTCTTCATTCTCTCACATAATAGCAGTGTTTGTCCTTTGCCCCAGGGGAGTGCAAGGCAAGCATGAGTGCCTCGGTGGTAATTAGCTGCCTGGTGCACAGCGGAGCAGGACAACCCCTGCTCAGAGCATGGCAGCCGCACTGCTCCTATCTTCCTGGCCAGGTTTCTGCTCGTAGGACGGGTGCTCACTGCTGGCACAGAGCATGGCAAGGTGCTCCACCAGCACTAGGAGCCACAGCTGGAGGAGCAGAGCTGGGTGTCCTCAGCCCAGCATGGGGACAACAGTCACTCGAGTAAATCCCAGCTCACTGGCACTCACTCCCACTCTTCCCACACCAGACTTATCCATGTAATTGTGACTGTACTCACTCTGCTTCCTCAAAGAGATTCCCAATGTTTTTCAGGGGCTCGGCAGCTGGATTTTGAGCAATGATGGTTTTAATTTCACTGAGCTTCTCCTCCAGGGTATTGAGCGTCTGCTGGTATGGGCCAGTGACTCCAGTGATTTTGAGGGCATTAGCCCTGTCCAGGAACTGCTGGGTCCTATTAGACAGCTCGCTGATGATCACGTCCCAGAGGGCAAAGCACTGGTGGCACGGCACGCAGTCAGGGAAGAAGCCCGAGTAGCCCCGGGAGCACTTGTCACAGCGTGGTCCTTCCACCCCTTCATTGCAGATGCACTGCCCAGTGGCACGGTCGCATTGCGGGGTCTGGATGCCACGAGGGTTGCAATCACACGCTGGGAGGAGAAAAAGACGTGTGAAGGCTGTGGTGAGGGAAATGACAGGGACAGTTGCAGGGAGAAAATACACTCGATTACAATGAAGCGGTGAAATGAGTATAGAAGTGGTCTGTGTTTGGATTATAAAAAGCTAATTATGGATTTGCCGCTTGCGTATAGGGAAACAGGACTGAGTGTGAAAGGGGAGACAGACAGGGAAAGAACTCTAGGGGAGACCAGGATTTGCACATCTCAGAAACAGGCACAGTAGGGAGCAAAGATGAACTCTTCTTGCAATGTTTGGATATCAATTGGATAGCAACTGAAGACAATATCAATTTCACACCTACAGAGAAGAGCAAGTATAGCAAGGCTTTCCAGACAGGAAAAGAAATGATAAGCAGACACATAGTATAGGGTTTAAAGAGTAAAACATGAATGAAATGGGAAAAGTGAACATGGAACAACCATTAACAGTCTCCTCCAGCACAGGAGTAAGGGTGAACTGAAGAATACAGCAGATAAAAACCCAAGCACCTTCTCAGGCACCTCCCACAAACAGCTCAATAAAAGGACATAGTTGATAATGCAGCACTTAGTTAAGAGGCAGAGCTCCCTACTACAAGACACTGGGTGCTAAAAGTTGAGGTTGCTTCAAAGAACATGATAAGAAGAACATGACAAATTTATGGCATAACAGCCCATAAGAGATCTTCTGTGCAGAGTTACAGGGCCTGGCTCAGGGTGTGCATCAAGGAGCCTGGCGCTGGGCTGATGTTTTGGGTATACAGAAAATGAGAAAAAAATCAGGCAGTGAAAGGTAGAATAGAACAAAGAATGTGGCCATAGGCAGCCCTGTCTGAGGGAGAAGATGCTAATGACCAAGAGCCCACACACTCTCACCCTCAAGTGGGAATGAAGACAATGAAACAGGTATTTTTATTTTATCTGCTTCGCACTTTGAGCACCATCTCAGGAGTTACTATTCACACCTTCCTGAAATGGACATTCATTCTTACATTATTTCTGTAACTGTGAGCACCTACCTATCTTTGTATATGCTAGTCAGGTAAGACCTTGGGGGCTCCAGGCGGTTGCCAAACTGGAGTGATAGGGTTTGGGCATCACCCTTTTTTAACACACTTTTAGGATGAAGATGCACTTCTTTGGCACTAACCCACCATGAAGATAAGTTAATTAATTTACTGATGCACAGCCATTTCAAAAAGGACAGACACAATTTGTATGCAGTAACTCTATCAGGAGAAGTGTTTCCATGCAGTGGTGCTACACTTCACCTCTCCTGCTCCTTAATTCCGCGGGCATCAGCGCTGGAGGAAACTACCAACCTGCAAAGCTTTTAATAAAGGAATGGCAGAAAGGAACAAAAAGAGAGGCCTTGAAAATACACAGGTTATCTACCTACAGTCATGGCAGAGTACACCCAAAGCAGGCCATGCACACATTCCTTCAACAGGGAGAGGACTGTGATACCTGGTAAAAGCTTTTACTTACACATCCATTTACCAGGCATCCCTGAAGGTTAATGGCTCAAAAAGGCCCATAAATCAATTCACACACCCCAAGCACATGCCCCCTTGAAAAAAGGGCAAAACACAAAGCTGTTTTCAAGATCATGCATTGTTTGCTTCAATGCCAAAACACAGTGGTGGTCTTCAGTTCAAAAATCACACAAAGAGCCTCAGCAGAACAAATCGCTCCTCAACAAAATGACTTTCTTGTACAATGTGAATATGATAGGCAAGAGACAAAAATAACTTCTGCTGCCTGCACAATTGAGCAAAATGGTCCTTTGTTCTTTGAATTATACCCTGACACAAGAGAGTGTTTTTATTTTACATCAAAAGTGCTTAAGTAGTCAACTCACCATGGAATATGTTCCCTGCAGGCAAACTGTTGAGTTCTTGTTTGAAGGTCAGTTAACCCTTCTGTCAACTAATAAGGCCCTCAGTATAATGATGAATTGTCCAAATTCCTCTGCACAGAAAGAGGCTAAACGGCATGTGGTTTTTCTCAAAGATTCAGAGATGTGATCAAGTTACATGAATTCTTGCTGCTGGCAAATCAGATCACTATATTTACTTGAGGATTTACAAAGCTTAAAGGGAAAAAACCCCACCCCAACATGTTGGTAATTCTACTCCTGAATACCTGCATGTTCAGGAAAAGCAGATGACATGGCTTTAGTAGCATTTACCTCGTAATGTGGATTCCAAAATCTCTGAAGCCAGAAAATACTGGGGAAGGGGAGAGGAGAATTTAAGTACTAACTCATGCACAAAGTGAAAACCCAAACTCCACAGCTGCCTGCTGAGAGATGATAAAGAGCAAAGAAGTCATTTATTCTAAGCACAGCACAACAGTTGGAAGAATCATCACATTTCTAGAATTCTACAAACCTTACAAATAAGCTTTGTGGGGCCCAAAAGAAAATCATACAAGGCAGCTAGAATGTGGGTTATTTCTCCATTTTAGGATTCTCTGATAAGCCCAGAAGCAGGCAATGCTGGCTCTGCATTACCTCAATAGTGTGAACCCAACATGTAAAATAGCCTTCAAAAGTGCTGGTTTCACACTTGCTTTTTTTAACTCATGCTCTTCCCAAGTCATTAACAGAGCCACACCAGCTTTCAAACTAAAAACTAGAACAAGACAATATTATCTTTGAGTAAAATCACTTAAGTTAAAGGAAAACCATAAACAGCCTCCCTCAGTACTGGGATAAGAACATTCCAGTTGATTTTATTTTCTTCCCATTTCACAGATTTTGGAGGCCTTTCCCTAGGTTGGTGGTATGGTCTCTCTAGCTACAGCTCTTGGACAATTCCTTATTGTGGCACTGACTGAAGCATTTTTAAACTCTCACAAAAGCATCCCTGCCCCTCTTACATTTCACATACTGTGAGCAAACCTTTCATCTCACAAATGACACACACACGCCAGTGTTTGGTTATATGTGGTCTTCTTTTCTGAAGTTTAGATGACTGTAGCCAAGCACTTCTACCAGAGATGACTGAAACCATCTCTGTTCCTTGCTAGAGTCAGTCTCTGAGTACTTTTACCAGAAGCTGATACCGAATTTCTGGACACTGCATTAATGACGAAATTAAGCCAGAAACCCACAGAAAATGCCCTTCAAGGTAGTGTGGAACAGGACCTCCAACATCTGCCACACCTCTAGGAGTCAAGTCCCATTTCCTGGGCTCTGGACACCACCACCACCAGGCTACTTTACATCCCAGCAAGGAGCATGTCCAAGGCCATTGCAGAGACCATCTCCCCTTTATAGCATAGCGGGGACCAAACCTTCCACTGACTTGAGTTGCAGCCAGTTCTCAAGAGGAAGAAAGCAAGCCCAGGCCAAGACCATATAAGGCCTTCTAGGTAGTGCGGACATCCTTGAACACTGTAGGCCACTAGGCAAATAGCTCAGTACACAGGCTTCACCTCTCTGCCTCCTACAACACCAAGCCAGCCTCAGCCTCTTTGAGATTTCAGGGTGCAACTTTGTCCTGAAGTGACAAAACCAGCAACTTTGTCCAAAAGGGACAAAAGCACAGTGACAGTGGCAGGATCCATATGAAAGGAAAGGAGGACCTCCTAGTTGGCACAGGCTGGGTAAGGCAAGCACAGGACTGGCAAATAGCTCATGGAAGAGTAACTGTATTACACATCCATCCATCATTTGTGGTGGTAGGTGCACATCCACCAGAAAGATTCATGTGACATTGGATTATCACCGCCAATAAACTGGGATGTGAAAACGGGAGATGCCTTGAATCTTATCACCTGGTAGAAAAAAAGTGAACACCATGCCAGCATGACGAGCAAGTCATGCCCAGCACTGGATTTGGCCAGAGTATCTCAGCACCATTTCTAGCCACAACGGAGTTCTTGCTCCTCTAACACCTTCTCTGCCGACGTCCAACTATTCCTATGGTCACCATGTAAGTCAGCTCCTACACAGTCCAGTGCTAATGATGCTGTTATGACTCTTTTGCTTCTGATGTGCTCAAACAGGCTAACCCAAACAGAATCTTAAAGTATCAGTTAGCTTTGGAGATTTTGGCTCCAACCAGCACACTCCTAAGTCTGATATAACAGCTGAGCAGCTGTATCACAGCTAATTCTAGCATATACCTGGTTAATCTAAATTTTTTCAAGACACACAGAGAGAGGCGTATCTAAGGATGCAGAAGTGTTTCAGATATTACTCAGTAGCTAGCCAGGACATTATATTCCACTTAACGGAGTAAGTGTGGTATAGGGAAAGACAAAGTCCTGTATGCCCCTTTTAAATGCCTTGCCTATGCTTACCACACTAGAAACTGGGAAAAGTGGTTCATTTTGCTCTGCAAAATCACAGAGATATTGAGTTCACTGCAAGAGATTTAGATGCCTTAACCAGTTTGGATTGGAAATGGCCTTCAAGACAAATGGTTGATTCCCTTCATAGAGAGGGGTGGAGCAAGGCTGAGGGGAAGGTCTGTAAATTAACCCAGACAGGCTGCTTGCTTTGAAGATCGGTGTTAGACAGGGACCAAATCTGTTGTGGGCAAGCAAAGCAGGACACTGCAGCTACTCCCATGGAAAATACAGTGAAGGAAAAAAAGTATTTTGAAATGGTTGGCCAAAGATTTGAGGGCTTTCAAGGGACCATTTATTAAATTAAACAATCGGTTTCTGGTTTGAAATGTCATTTTGGAACTGGATGTATTGCTTTCTTTAATCAAGTGTTTAACTCAATCAGACATTCTCTTGCAGCGTACTTTGACTTAAGTGAAATCTCTTTTTTGACAGGAAAATTATCTAGCCAAATTCAGTCAGGCTCTGCTGATTATCAGCTTATGAGTATAAAAGACTGTAGCTGCATTTGTTTGTAAATGAATATGCAGTATGTACGTACACACACAGAGTATCCATGGCTAATTTTTATACCACCTTGATCAATGCGTTTCTCTTTCAGTAATTTTTCCTGATCTTTAAGATACAAGTAACACTCATACATGTTTACTGAATGTAGTCTTAGAGAGACATAAGGGGGGAAATTCTAAAGTAGATGACTAGCTCATATGGTTTGCTATGTGTCTATGAACCGCTTTATCTTTCACTTACTCTGACAGCTGTTACCTTTCCCTCTGATTTTAAGTATTTAGAACTCACTTCCATTTAAACAACTGTAATTTAATACGTAGCATATTTGCATACCTCTTCATTTGTGTCCGAGTAGCTGATAGGACAGCTGAGATGATAAAATGGATACTGAAAAGGCTGTTTGAAGATCAGTCTCAGTGTTTCATGCGTTATTGCAGGATGCTAGGAACAAGCAAGCTTCCTGCATCATCCTACACAGAACAGGTCATTTTTGCAGAAATATTTTCTTTACAGCTTGAGATTGGAGATGGAAAGCATCAAATGTTTAACTCCTCCACAGAGAAGAAAACAAAGGGTTTGTTCAGATATGATTTTCTGGCATCGGTTCCCAGTGGTAGCGAGGCACTATGATGAAAAAACCATCCAGCAATTTGTAAGGTGGGAAGTTCTGCAGAGCTAGTGAATTTCTTCAGAATAACCAGCTACTGATTCAGATGACCCCATAAGCATACTGCTGACTCCTCAGTGTTGTGATTTGCAGCACAAGTGTTAAGATCCCAGCCTAGAATTACTCAAGTTGTGCTGCACTGTAACATGTTAGCAGACCTTGCCAAAAGGGCAATTTTGGGGGAACTATCATTGTAGATTACAGTATTTTAAGACCACAATTGGTCAATTGAAATACTGAAATTCAAAGTGAAAAATCATATTTTCTTTAGTGTAGAATTTGTCCAACTTCCTTTAGACGCTTATGACAGAAGGAAAAAAAAACCTGCTAATCCTTCTCTCCAAACCATAAACATTTATAAAAGCAGCCTACATGACTAGCTTAAGACCCAGGTGTTAAATTAAGACTACAAAGCCTATTCTTAAATGGCAATGGGGTAATTTTCACAGAACAGATATTCTGGCACCAGGTACATCGCAAAGACAAAAAACTGAGAAAATCAACTTTCTGCAACATCTGCAATGAGTATTGGATAAAAACATGACTTTTTTCATTTTAGTTCAGTTAAAGTCTGTTTTTTTTTTTACGACAAGATACTCAAGTTCAACACAGAAAAACAGTAATACAGGTATGCTTCTTGAAAAGGGGATATAGCAATACAACCTAACTTTCAGTCTCACACCGTACCTTTCACTAACTGTGCTCCATTTTGTTTGTTCAATTCATTAAAACAGTAATGATAGTAAAACTGCCACCTCCTTTATATTATATGAAACACATATATTTCAGGTATCTACTGTACAAGATACAGTAGATATTCTACAGTCTGAGCTGCATGTAGAACCACACTGTATCTCTGAGGCTTCCTGGGAGCCTGGAGCCTCCTGCCAGAAATGTGCTTTGTGGGCTGAAGCTGGCTCAGAGCTGAGCATGCAGAGTCCTGCACTCTGGTTGCCACGCTTTGGAAAACCTCCAGCAGAATGCCTGGGAGACTAGAGTTTCATGACATTTGAAATCCTACTACTACCTTAGCAAGGCTTCTTATGCACACACACACGTTCATGTGTGGCTCATGCAGAGCTGCATATAGCTCGTAACTGAAGCAAGAGCCAGAAGGGGCCGGCACTGCTCCCCCGAGCAGGTGAGTCTCACAGCATAGCTCCTCTCACTGTAATCCTCTTAGGGACCTGGATGAGGCAAAGAGAGACATGCTTTCCCCATCCTCTATGCTTGTTTCACACTTTATGTTAAATTAACTGAGTAAGCCTTGTGCTTTTTTAAAGCACAAGATAAGCAGTTTCTGAAGACCCAGTCCTACAGACTGTGGTGTGTAATTCCCAGTGAACATCTGTGGGTGGTGGGGGCATACCCAGTCCTGTGGGGTTGAGATGCTCCCCAAAGGAAGTCGCCCACCTTAGCTTGCCCCAGCAGTGTGGTCTCAGTGACCCACACAGAGAAGAGTGTGGTGACACTTTCTCTCCACCACAGGGAGCACAGACTGTAAATCAAAGTACCCAGACCAGATGCAAAACCCTGCCTATCTGGGGTTCCGCTTCACCATCTCTGATCTTACAATTTCTAGAACACAAGTCACGGGCAGCAGCAAGCAATAGTCACTGCCACCGACAAGGATGGGATGGCAGGGAAGCATACCCTGGAGACTGGTTTCCAGCACAGTGTGCTGGGACCTCTGCACCACATCCACAGCTCGGTGTTGCTGCAAGCGCCTGGAAACCCATGTGGCTCCCTAGATGGGCCATTTAGAACATCTCCATATAGCTATTATTTGCAGGCACTTGTGTTCACAAGACCTCATCTTTTCTTTTATAATTAAAAAATCTGTTAAGGCTGTCACAGCAACATGGGCAGTACAGTTCCCAATTCTCAGGAGAAGCTCATGTCTCTTAGTGCCAACAGCCTGAAGACCTCTTGTGAGGGGATCATACATTATTGCCTCTTGAGTGACTTACCCTGCAATTTCCAACTTTGAGCAGAAACCATGTGCTCTGGCCAGTGGAAAGTCCCGCCCTGGAGTCATTGGGACTGACGTCCACACCTCCTTATCAGCCTGGTGCTCACAGTGAAGACACTCCATACTAACCCAGTTCAAAGCTCTTCTACTTCCCACACAGATCAGTTCGAATTTTCTTCCTGAGCACACCACAAAACGTGGCCGTACTGGCTGCTTGGGCCAGCATGAGCATGCTGCCAAGGGCAGGTAGCAAATGCCATGGCCAGGAGTCCATGTGTCCCCCTGCAACTGGAGCTAACTTCTTTGTGATGAATCCCCATCTCAGTTCTAGCTTCACCTTGGTCACAGGCCACATTTAACCTGTATTCCATGGGTATTGCTCTATAACCCCTTAAATGGCACAGTTTTTCAGTTCACCTGCAAACTGCTTACCACTCAGAGTGGCTGCCTGCCTATGTGGTAGCTGCATATCTGCCAACCTGAACATCACCCCTCCACTCACTGGGACTAAATGAGGGCTGAGAAGTCAGTTGCTTCTCTCCCTGATGAGGAAGGATGACAGACAAGGCAGGAGGCACTGACTCCACCACACAGCACCATGGAGCTGGATATGCGCCACAAGCAAATGCATATTTGGAGCCCATCTGAAGCACTGTGCCACAGGGTGCAATGGATTAGCACCAGCTTGGCACCAGCTCTCTCCACCTGCCTCAGATGCAATCCTGAAGGAAAATCTGCATTTCCACCCAAGTGAGTCTCCTGGCAGAAGAAGCAGCAGGTTGGAAGTAAAGTGTAGAGCTTGCATGGTAAAAAACAGGCTCAGAAGAATATATCCTCTGTTTCAGAAATATTAAAAAAGGTTTTCACATGCTCAAAAGCCAGCAGAAACTCCATGAGAGACCAGAAATGCTGGTATGCTGCAGAATCCTGATGATTAGGTATGCAGATGGACTTCATCAATAAACCCTGATGGAGACAGCTGATACCAAGAGACAATTGCTGCTGCAGAGCCAGCAGGGTCAGTGACCCGCACCATGCCAGAACACACACAGCCTCCCCGAAAGGCTGCCTCGCCCCAAGAAATCCAATATGTACTCAGAAACTGGGACAATTCCCCACTCCTTTCATCTGCTGCATTAACCAAGTAGCTGTGACCTGCCTATCTGGTTAGATAATGGCCTCTAAGGTATCTCTATTGTAAGCGATTTATTAAAGATCACAGCAAGCACATTCCTCCCCGTAGGAAAAAATACCTTAATCTATTGCAAACCCTCCTGGCAAAGGTTCCTATTTGAACAGATCAGAGCCACAAGTTTGTTCTGGTCTGGACAGTGTTGAAGTTTCTTTTCCAGCTAATGAACAGACTTGTTTAGAATGAAAGGACAGAGAGCGTCCAGTTTTCTAAACAAGCAACTTCATGGTGCTCTGCTTTGCGGCACGTAGCTATGGCTAACACACTGCATGGTCTCTACTAGCTCCTTTATTTTCATCTGAAATATAACGTACACTGGTTTTGTCTGGGGCAGAATTAATTTTTTGCATAGTAGATTCACAGCATAGTATGGGGCTATGATTTGGAACTGTGCTGAAAACAGTGCTGATAACACAAGGGTGTTCTACCTAATGCTGAGCAGTGCTTACACAGAGCCAAGGCCTTTTCTGCTCCTCACACCACCCCACCAGCGAGCAGGCTGGGGGTGCACAAGGAGCTGGGAGGGGACACAGCCGGGACAGCTGAGCCCAACTGACCCCAGGGATATCCCACACCCTACGGAGTCATGCTCAGCATGTAAAGGTGGGGAAGAAGAAGGAAGGCGGGACATTTGTAGTGATGGTGTTTGTCTGCCCAAGTAACTGCTACGTGTGATGGAGCCCTGCTGTCCTGGAGACGGCTGAACACCTGCCTGCCCATGGGAAGTGGTGAATGAATTCCTGGTTTTGCTTTGCTTGTGCAGCTTTTGCTTTACCTGTTAAACTGCCTTCATCTCAACCCACGAGTTTTTGCACTTTTACCCTTCTGATTGTCTCCCCCATCCCACCCAGGGGGAGCAAACAAGAGTCTGTGTGGGGCTGAGTTGTTGGTTGGGGTTAAACCACAACATAAGGAAAGCCTACTAAACCAAAAACCTTACTTCTTCAGACCCAGTCTCCCTGACAAGACACAGGAGGAGACAGTGGTCTTCCACTATGTACAACCAAAAGGCAAAGGAAACTGGTTTCCAGATCGATTCTCCAACCCGAGCACTTGCGCTATAGTTTTCTTACCACAGTGGCTTACCTGACAGGACTGCTACATAACAGTTAAAGAAGAGTTAGTTTCTAAATAGGGGTGTTTGTTTCTAAATAATCAGAATAGAATCATAGAACAGTTTGGGTTGGAAGGGACCTTCAAAAGTCATCTAGTCCAACCCCCTGCAATGAGCAGGGACATCCTCAACTAGATCAGGTTGCATCAGGATCATGGTGCATCTACCATGTCTCTGGACAACCTGTGTCAATACTTTACCACCCTTATTGTAAAGAATTTTCTCCTCACATCCAGCCTGAATCTCCCCTCTTTAAGTTTAAAGCCATCACCCCTCGTCCTATCACAACAAGCCCAGCTAAAAAGTCTCTCCCCAGATAAGAGTCCTACAAGAAATAATGTAAACCAGGCAAGCGCCAGGCCAGGCTCCTGCTGATCCCATCCCTAGAGACACTAAAACTGCAGGGACAGACCCCGCCATGCCTTCTCCATCATTCCCAAAGTTTGTGTGGACACTGACGGGGGTCACTGGAGGGGCTGCTCCCAGAAGTGTCCCAGCACACAGAGGGTAACCACAGCCCACTGGGTTATCTCCAGGTGGAGCAGGCGGAGCAGGCACTGGGGTTGGACTCACCTCGGCACTCCACGGCTGGGTCACCCCAGAAAAGCTCCTGGCACTCGCGGCAGGTCCGGCCTCCAAAGCCTGGCATGCACTGGCACTGCCCTGAGAACTGCCAAAGACAATGAAACAGGAGATGTGACCCCTCAGCAGCTCAGCCCGGCACCAGAGCAAAGGCCAGGCGGTCAGAGTGTGCCTCACACTCCCCTCACCTCATTACAGGCAGGACCGAGGGAGCGCGCAGGGTCGCAGTCACACTGCTCGCACCCGGTGCCGCTGGCCAGCCTCCATGTGTGTGGGGCACAGCGGTCGCAGGTCTGCCCCACCACGTTGGGGAGGCACCGGCACTGCCCTGTGGCTGCCTCGCACCGGCAGCTCTCTGAGCCCTCGCAGTCCTCCCGCACAGTGCCCAAGTAGTTGCAGACGCACTCTGTGAGGGAAGAGCATGGCAGCTGATGCTACTGCCTGTCAGTACTAGAATACTCCTGATGTCCCAGGCTGGCCATCTCTATAGCTTCTGCCCAAGCACAAAGCAGGCGACAGGAGCCTCTTGTTCAAGCAGCCCAGTCTTCCTCCTCTTCTTTCCTCCTTTGATATTCTACCAAAGCCTAAGCCTGACCAGATCCTGTCAGCTGGCTACAGTGGTGGATCTGGTTGGAGTGGCCAGCGGCCCGTCAAGCAGAGCAGGGCTCTGTTCACCCACCCAGCAACCCATCTGCCCTGCCAGGCTGTGCCTGGTGCTGAGGGAGAGGAGGGTCTGCCTCCACACTGCCTAGTTTTGGCTAGCACTGTCCAGCTAGATCCGCAGGGATACTGGTGTAGACAAAAGCCAAGCCCTCACCCCGCCAACCCCATCTCTGAAGAAGATGCAAACAAGAAGGCAAGAACCCCCCCTCCTGCAAAAGCACATGTAAATGCTGTCATTGCTCTCCCTGTCAAATGTAAAGGACTCCTCTCCCAGCCAGGGGCCCTACTCCAGGGCAGTGGCACACAATGCTAGCTGGAAGTAATGAGGTTTCCCCTCCACCCGAAATGTCCCCCAGCAGAAGAGTTGAGGCAGCCACTGAACTGCTCATGGCTGGTGGAGGGGTTGTGGCTACTGTCTCCCCACTCACTTCTGCAGTCCTGCTGCAGGGCACTCCCGTAATAGCCCTGTCTGCAGAGGTGGCAGTTTTCACCCTCTGTGTGATACAGGCACTTCATGCACGTTCCCGTCTTCTTGTCGCAGGCCTCCGGGTCAGTAGTGTCGATGTTGTTGTTGCACTGGCACGGCTGGCAGGCGCCGCCAACCTCATCGGGGCTCCCAAAGAAGCCAGACGCACATTCATCACATCGACTGCCTGTTTGAACAAACAGGCACAGTGGGAATTACCATCACGGCTCGCTAGCGGCCGGCCCCATAAATGGCAAGACTGAGGCAAGACAAAGGCCATTAATGGGGGGTGGGCGTTAATTGGCTAATGCTCAAAGCAACAGAGGCGGTGCTGTCAGCACACACATCCTCTTGGTTCCACTGCTGTCCTGTCCGCCTTTGCCAACCACCATGGTGACGAGGATGAGGTTCATACAACCTGCTCTGCCCTGGCACCTTCCAAGTGCTGCTAGCCTCCAGCAGCAACACAGTGATGCTGGATCCCTTCTCATGGGGAGGTTCAACCCAACCAGCCCCCCTTCATGCACCCACGCAGTACCTATGTATCCCATGCTACAGACACACACGACTTGCAGCGTGACTGGATCCTGGTAACAGCTGCTGGCAAACTGGCGTCCACTCTCGGGGCCGTCAGGACAAAGGCAGGGGCGGCAGTGGTCGCCTGATCCCAGGACGGGGTCTCCATAGTAGCCAGCCTGGCACCTGCACAGTGGGGTTCATAGCATGCAGGGGACTGCAGGCAAACAGACTGCAGCCTTGCTCTAAATATGCTCAGGTTTTCAACCACTGTGAAGAACCAAAAGCCAGAAACACCCTTATGGCTCCCCCATGCCACTCACACTCCAAGTAGCTGTGCCCACAAAGGCAAATTTGTCTGGCTGCTGTCAGCGTATGAGGAGGAGATGCAAGGCAGGCTTGCAATGGAGAAAACCTCTCTGAAGCCCTGGGGTCCTGCAACATTTGCTGCTGGGAGGTGCAGGGCAGCAGTCAGGGAGAGGGTTGTCCCCGTTCCCATCCTCCTCCAAGACCACCAGCACTGCTCTGGCTCCTGGATCCAGGGACTTCCCATGTGGCTTTACACCTGCCTGAGTACCAGTACTGGAGGGGAACAGCTCCTGCACCCATTCTGCTGTGGGGAAGGAGGGGGCAGCTGTACCTCTCACAGTTGTGTCCTGCCGTGTGGTCCCGGCAGCTCAGGCACTCCCCGGTGTATGGGTTACAGTCATCAGCGTGGCCATTGCAGTGGCAGGGCTGGCAGCTAGGGAAGCCCCAGAAGCCAGGCAGGCAGCGGTCGCACTGCCGCCCATACACCCCGGGGAAGCAGTGGCACTGGCCTGTCTCCGCATCGCAGAAGGCATTGTAAGAGCCTCGGACATGGCACTCGCATGCTGCAAGGAGAGAGGGAGAGGAGTTGCAATTCCACAGCAAGCCCTAAACACAGGGCCCTGACCAGAGCAGAGCCCAGAGCCAAGGGCTTAACGTACGTCGACATCCACTTGGCCCGAACCCAAAGGTGCCAGGGGCACATCTGTCACACTGTCTTCCAACAACATTGGGACGACACTGGCACTGTCCTCCGCTGGGGTCACACACTGAACTTAGGGAGCCCTGTGGATCACACTGGCAGGCTGAGTGGAGAAAAGCATTGGGGGGAGTAAGTACTGTGGCACAGGACATGACTCACCTGCCTCAGCCCATTCACACGCCTTCACCATGCAAACCACTCTGCCTGCAAGCTCCATCCAGCTTCCAGGCACAGTTTGCCCTACAACTTCATGGCTACGTACATAATGCGGTCTCGTGTAAAAGTGCAGAAATGCTGAATATGATGTTCTTGCAGACATCTGTCATGGGGGTTTTCACAACACTCCTGCTGTTTTCCAGACACCGGTATCTTTGGAAAGTTTCCCAAGCACTGTTTGTGACCACATCTTCGCCTGAGCCTCCCACTGTGAATATGTCCAGTGATTTGCAGTATGGCATGAGAACAAGCTACAAAACAATTTTACAATGACAAAGTGTCACTATTATAAATAACCTCCACCAAAACTGTGCGATTTCAGTATTATCCTGCTTCCTATCATCCTTTTTCATCCAAAAAGCAAATAGCCAAATAGAATTTGGAAGGGAGGTGATGATATTTCTCTAGTTTTTGGTGAAACAGTTCTGGTATCTACCAAATTCTCACCAAATCTGTATTTTATCCATTCAAAAGAAAAAGACTGAAGTTGACATTCATGACATACATGGCACACATTAACCCCCTCAAAGAAACTATAGGTCTGGGGAACTAGTTGCAGTCCTGTAAAATACAGTAAAAGCCTCTTAGCAGAACCCCCATACTTTGAGACTGAAGAAGCCTATGCTGCTTTATATTGTTCAGTTACAGTCTGGCTTCAGCCATAAGCAACAACGCTGTAAAATATTACTTTGGATTTTGGATGCCAGAGGAGATGCAAACTTTCTGGCTTTTAAATACACTTTTACCCCAGAGCACCCCTGAAATAATTTCTGCTCACAGAGTCAATCAGTGTGTACGGGCTCTCTGTCTCTGTATCCACCGAGGAGTACTGGGACAGTTCCAGACGGATGGTGTAATTCAGCCCCTTCTCAAAGCAGACAGGCCGTGGAAGAACAACGTATCTGGATTAGGAACAGGAAACAATTCTTACTTCAAACGTCCAGCACCATAAAGCATTTCAGGTGGCCCTATAAAGCAATCGAGATAACGGAAAGCAGCCAAGACCAGGCAGAACAAAAGCTATGATGTGAGAGAGGCAGTCTGAAGCCTTGTGCAAGTCAGAACAGGAAAAGCTTATCGGCAAGGTAAAGAGTCATACCCATGTTCACTCACAGGCTGTGCAAACACTCCCCACTCTTTACATTGAACAAAATACATCAGAAAATGAGAATAAACCTTAAAGTTTTAAGACTACAGATACAGTGCTGAATATGTTTTTATAACCCACTTGAAATGACATTTCATCCATGTTCATGGAGGCCACGGCAAGCTGAAAACGTGATATTGCTGTTTCAGTATTTTAAATGTTTTGTTTTTCCTTTCAGCCCAACCAGCTTTACTGACCTGGAGCCGGGTGACAGTGAGACAACTTGATTATCATCATCAGGAACAGTATTGCCACAGCGGCTACCTGTGGGAATCCTGCCCGGGCGTGAGACGCTGATCACAGCTTTTTCCCACTGATCTGGCAACTGGGGAATAAAAAGGGTGATCACCATCAAGCAATGGCTGTAAGCTCCTGGGAGCATCCAGAGCTCAGGCCAAGAAAAACGTGTACACAGACAGGGTGGTCAGTGTGCTTCAAGGAGGATGGGGCTGGCTGTAGCATCAATGGGGCATCCACAAGCTGAAGGGTTGGCTTAAGACAAGCCAAGTGCCCTTGGTCATCAGCCAACACGACAGCCTCTCTCCCTCCCTTTGTTTTCTAGGTGTAGGCCAGCAGCAGCCCCATCTGCAGCATGGCATCAGCAGGGCTTTAGTGACCTCCTCTCCCCCCACCTCTGGATACTGCATCTTTCATTGCAGTCAATTGCTGTCAAGCTCTAGATAAGGAGCTGGGTTTTTTTTCTCTTTCCCTTCACCCTGCAAATTATCCTTAGGCAAAACCAAACTGCTTGCAAACTCCTGGCTGCCAGCATTCAACATCTAAGACACACAATTTGTCTCCTAAGGTACATAAGATAGTTTTTTACCCATTAGAAGGGTGTCTGACTGATGCTAAATTTATACTCTAACCTGTCCTGATAGGAGTCGTCACTTTTTAATTTGCTCATTAAACAGGTGCTGAAACAACGCAGTAATAAATGAAACTGTGAAGCAAACAATACCAGCAATAGTCAACGTCTCCTTGGATTTTCACACATTTCAGATATTTAACTGAGCAACCATCCTTGCCTTAGAGTCCTGATGACTCCTGGAAGCTCCAGGCTCCTGTGAGTCATGCACCTGGGACAGCCAGCACTTGCTGGGACACAGTAATGCCCATACTCACAGACCTACCTGCGGCTCGTAGCGGATCAGGATATCGTACTCCATGGAGTAGGGGATGTTGTTGACATAGAATTCCAGGTATGCCCCCTCAGGGACTCTTACAAATCCTATGCCTGTCCATGATGGTGTGCGATCTGGCGTGTACTGACGCTCTATTATGTTTACTCCCTACAGAAACAGGGAACAGAGACTTCATACCGATACATTAAATTTGTGAGTCCCATAGGAGTATGTAAGTGATAAGTTCTGCTGATGGATTACTTCTGGATCACGGCATCCATTGTTTGCATCCCAGAGAACATGAACTCTCTTTTAAACCCATATGTGTGCACACCGTTGCCCTTCCACTTAACAATATACAAAAAGCAAGAAAGATAAAACAACACTACAGTGTTCATCTATTCCTGTTATGGTGAAGAATTAAATTTAAAAACTTGCTGTGAGTAATTAATACACCAGCTACAACATCTTGTTCACCATAAGACCTTTCACATCATACTTGCAGCAGCAGGATTTACTGCAGTGGTATGTAACTGCTCTGTTAATTGCCCAAGTCGAGTGTCAATTACTTCCTGATTGCAGCAGGCTGCTCCAAACCAAACCACTGCTCAGGATAACATTTGGAAAGCAGTTCATGGCCACCACAAGCAGGGTGTCACTAAATAACAAGAGATCCTAATAATTGTTAGATATTTAATAGTCAAATGAATATGTGGTCACTCCTTTCAGTCTGAAGTGCTAGGTTTTTGTGTGCTACTTTTTATATAAAGCAAAGGAAAGGAAAAAGACAACAGAGAGTTGTACAGTGCTTTAACTTCCCATTTAAATGTATCTGCATCCATGCATAGTTCTCTCCACAGAACATCCTGTGCATTCCTAAGGAAGTTGCTTCAGTAGAGAGGGATAAAATATAAGGAAATGACTACATATATACACATATATCACCTCAGGATATCCTCTCATGTATTCTCACACTCTTTGAAGAGAGCTTGGCTATAAGTTTTTACCCTTTGGCTTTGCACAAAGGGTTGGAGCACCCTAGATAGGGTGGCAGGTGAGATGTGAGTGAGGGTATGCAGCTGTGGGGAGCATGGAGTCTTGGCACCACCTGAAAATCCCTGCAACTCTGTGCCCTGTGCCACTTAATTTTATCTTGTGCTGGGCCCCTGCCTGGGGATTCAGTTTTCAGTCTGCCACCAGATTTCTGAGGAGGGTCTTCAGTACTGGCGTTATTTAAAATGGCTTGTTCTGAAGCTTTCAGAATGCGAACTAGCAACACATCCCCTCACTTTGCTTAGCAAGGCTGGTTTTCACGCCAGGATCCTCCATCCCTGAGCCTTGGCAAGGTTTTGGGTACCACCTCTCCAGTCAAGGAGGCACAAATGCACCAAATTCCCTGTGCCAGCTCACATGTCCTCTGCTGCAGCTCAACTTGTGCTCTGCACTGTCTTCACTCTCTGCAGTTACTGGAGAGCAAAAATCTGCCTTGTCTGAAACTGCAAAGCGGCTGCATTTTGCCTTAAAGAAATAAATTAGGACCAGGTGCCCCAGATGCAGGCAGACAGACAGACATCTGCTGCTTTTAGAGGAGCCATTATCTCATCTCCCTGACTCTTTGCTGGAGGCAGAAATAATTGATGTAATCACCTTGCTGCTAGTAATGAATTAAAAGCAAGGCTGTGCAGTGGTGAATAGAAAGAGATGGAGACCCTGATGAACCATGCTGGTGGAAGAACTAGCCAGAGACAACCTCACCTACCAGTTTTATGCACAATCAAGTATGGTTTTAGCTATTAATAAAAGAAATGTTACTGATGTACAGAAACTCTAAAAGCTGTGGCAATGTGCTTATGTGTGCTTTGTTCCCTTCCAGTTTCAGTGCCACCAAAAGGAAGAGCCAGTGTCAGTCTCCCAGGGCTCTGGAGATAAGAGGGGAAGGAGAAGTGGGTGTGGTGAGCTGACACAGTGGGGGACAAAGAAGGATTCTGACAGGAAACTAACTGTATGGTCATGATCAAAGAAATGGGTTTAGAAAGAAAAATGGCAGTTTCCCCCCTTAAATTACCACACTATTTATCAATACTAAGATTGAAGAGCTACAGGTTGATGGTTTTCTGATACAATTCACTATTGTTTTCCACATTTTAATTGCAAAACACTCAGGGTATGAAACAGATGCTTCCAACACCCAAACGGTGAAAGAACTGTCCCACAGCTGCTGTCCAGAAACACCAGCCCATTAAAACTGCTACTCACGGGACCCAAGCTGGCTTCCTCTGCCTCGTAGATGTAATGATCGAGTGAAATGAAGTAATAGCCAGGCTCCACCTGGTTGCACTGACGTCCAAACATGTGGGGCCGGCATTCACATTGGCCAGATTGACTCGAGCAGCTAAAATGGAAGAGCAATGAATTTACAACACATTTTGGTTATGCTAAGACAGTACTAGAGCTATCTTCCGCTTTGACGTCTTAGGACACAGGAGAAGCCCTTCTGGACACAGCTGTGTCTAGACACAGGATGTTCTCAGGCTTGCAGCTGGATCATCTGCACTGCTAAAATGGTTCAACCCAACTATTATTCTCCCAAACAACTCCTAGGCTCAGGCTGGGAATGAGCATACACCAGGGACCTTTTCCAGTAGGCAGCTTTCATGTGGTTTCCTCTATTTGAATGAAGAGAGGATTTCATGCTATGGATACAGGCAGTTCCCGAGGGTCAGACAGCAGTCTTAGGAGAGCTTCACTTGTTACCACAGTCATAGTCAAGAGGCATGTCTGTCCTGTGAGCCAAGGGCAGCCTTCAGCTCCAGGCTTGCAGGCCACGCAAGCAGCATATCTGTTTGTCTGGGCTCATGCAAAGCAAGAGCATGCGTGACCCTGCATGTCCTGGCACATTGTATGCTCTTGTATGCTGCAAAGTGCATCCTCAGAGGTCACCCACCAGCAGCTATACACAGGGGAAAACCACACCTGACTGCTTTAAAGTAGGACAAACACAAAGACTTGGGACACACAGAGCCATCTCTGGGGCATGCAGAACATCTGTCCAGGGTGACGTACAGCAGTTCCACTTCCTTCATGATGGGCCATTTCCTTTTCTCAATACAGCTCTACCCCCAGACTGCCTTTTGGTGGTTTTATTGTCCCCAGAGAGTCTGCCCCACATTATAAAGAACCCTCGGGCACATTGTTTTCATACAAAGGTTTTTTGGTCCACCAAAATATGCCCTTTTCTTTAAATCTGAGTGCAATTTAGGAACACTTTCCAAAGTCAAACCCCTCTCATGTCCATGGAAAATCTCCAGGCTTCTTAAGCCCCCATGCTAAGAGTAATTTTTAACTAAAACCATTTCTGAAATTACAGAGATTCACTTTCAGATTCCAGAAGTGCCCCAGGTGTCCCAGAAGGGGAGCTGGGAAGCCTCCCCTCCGGGGATGAGGATGGTTACAGCACAGAGGGGGATGAATTTTGGGTGAGGTGCAGCTGTGCCAAGTGCTGCATCCCACACCCTGAACCAGAGCCAGGAGGCAGCAATTCAGCAGCTGAGAGGAGCCCTGGGTAGGGCAAAACTTCCCCTTCCCACTTAGGTTAGAGAGTGAGGCTGCAGCTGAGCTTTGAGGCTCTCCTGCAGCTGGAGAAAAGCACAGCTGGCCCCTGCCCACGCCAGGACATTGCATGTCCCCCTCCCCACGAGGTTTTGCAATCACTGGGCTCAGTGCATGGGAAAGATGCTGCAAAGCCTTGCTGAGCCGTGCCCCAAACATCTGGAAGTGGCTGTGCTGGGGCAGCTGTGCAGAGTAAGTAAGCAGGGAGCAAGCATGGAGGAGTAACTAATCACCAGCAACCACACCACTGTCTGCTAAGGAAGGGGTCATAATTCACTGAGGAGCAAGGGGAGAGACAGCCTGGAGGGTGTTCCCATGGCACTCCCTGCTGCAGAAGTGGTGTCCGCAGGAGTTACATTGGGACCAGTCCCAAACTGCCCCGGTGTGGTCTGGTGGGTCGGCGGGAAAACAGTTCATCTACCCCCTTGGGAAACTTCTGTGGCTTTGGACAAAAGCAGGATGTTTCAAAGGATTTGTGAAAGGAAAGGCAGGAGGAAAGAGAGTGAAGGAGCATGCTGCTGCTCCTGAAAAACCTGGGGTCAGACATGCACCTAATGCACAGAAAACTGCTGTGGTCGGAGGAGCAGTCTGGCTGCTCAGCACCCCTCTGACAAGGCATTTAAGCCAGCACTTTCCATGCTCTTACTGATGGATGCACCTTCAAAACTACACACTTCTCTGAAAAATCTCCACCTTCCCAATAGGCATTTCCAGCTCTGCATCCCACCCCACACTGCACCCCTAGGGCAATGCGGCAGTACAGTGCTGCCAGTGTGCTGCCCTCAGCACTGCTAGACAAACAGACAGACTTGCCAAAGGACCAGTTTGAGAGCAAACCAAGAACCAGGCCTATGTCACTGCCTGATTCCTGCATTAATCCTGTGAGGCAAAGCTTTGACATGGACCATACCCCGGGTTATGGCCAAGGCAAAGCTCCACCCATGGCTAGCTCCCACCCTGGCTGACCAAAGGCAAAGCTGCATTAAAAAGTTTCATGTGTTCATCTGTACCAGTGGCACAAATGGAGGCTGCTCAGCATGGAGAAGAATCAGATGCCTCTGTCACTCCTTGCTGCAATCAAGACCTGCCACTTTCTGGAGCAAAAAGATGGTCCCCGACATCCTCCTCCAGAGCACATTGAGCATTGGATGTTGTGGTTGCAAATGAAGTGGAACTCACTGGGGTGGATGATTACAAGAAAGTAACCAGGCTGAGACTCACTTGTTGTTCAGCGCTCCTCCCTGGTCGCAGTCGCATGGCCGACATCCATCCATGTCATTGCTCAGGCCCCAGTGCTCAGGCTGCCAGAGGAAACATCACCAGCACTGTAACTGCTGCCAATTTAACCTCATCTACCCCAAAAGCACGTTTCAAAATACTCAGCATAAGCTACACAAGACTGTCCCCAACCCATGAACCCTGCTCCCCTGGTTGTGGGTCCCCCACAACCACCAACACAGCTTCCCCACTAGCTCCCCTTCACCTTGTCAACCATCTCAAGGGCTTGAGAAGAAAACCCACCTAGCTTTAAAAGCAAGACTCAGGAGGACCCAAGCTCAGAGACCTCACTCCTACTGCACCATTTACACCACTTTGGCTCCTGACCCATGAAGGGCTTGGATAATCACAGCCGAGCACATCACACCACAGCAAAGATCCATGTGTGGGCCAGTGGGACTTTGTATAGGCTGATACCCCTGCAGGGCTGCTACTCTGCAACTTGCTTGTTGGACAGGCAGCCTTGCTCAGCTTTTCCATGTAGTTCACTGTTAGATAAGACAGCCTGCCAGTGTTTATACAAACATTCAATTATCTGACAGCGTGTTTCTACAACACTCCAGCACACATAAACACTAAATGGAAACATATGTGTATGAAATAACCCCTGCCTCAAATAATGGCCTGTATAGAAAGCGATTTGGTTTTGCTAACACTGCTTCTCTGACCGTTTCATCTTTCACCCCAGAGACGGCTCCAGCAGATCTGCCCCAGATCCTTTGTTTTCACAGAGCAAGCACTACAGGAATCCTAATGTCTCCCTCCTTACAGACCAAGGAATTAATATGGATGCTTTTGTCTGCCTTGATGTGCCTCCCAGCTCCCCATAACACTGCATGCATCATGGCTCCTGACACTCCAAGGTGCCTGCTCCAGTCTGACTGCCAGGTGCTCGCTCACAGGCAGGCAGAGACAGCAGCAAGCACCTTACTCCATGCTTTCCACATGCCAGCCTCCCTCACACCAGCATCTCCTCATTTATTTGATTATAAGCTACGTACCAGGCAGTCACTGCACTGCTTTCCTGTAACCAGGCGTTTACAATAGCAGTTTCCCGTCTCAGAATCACAAGGATTCCCCCCGGGGTGGGTACCCAGAGGATTACATGCACAAGCTAAATTGGGAAATACAAATAAGCAGGTCAAAACAGAGGTTTTGAATTACATTTTAGACAGTATCCAGATTAAATATTTACATTAAAGCTTCCCCTGGATTCCCCAGGACAGAGATTAATTGCACACTTTGCCCACCACCCATCCCACTAAAACTTCCCTGGCTTAGAGACTTATAACTGAAAACAAATTAGGAGGATTCTGCTATTTCCACCAAATACATTGGAAGGGAACTGAGTTTTAAGGGTGGGTGGACTCCAAGCTATGGCAAACCTACAGGAATGTTTTTTCTTAGCAAGAACACAAAACAAAGGAATAAAGAAACCCACCCCACAAACCAGCTTCTCCCAGCTCTAACAGCTCCTCAAAGAGCTTTTGATCACACATAAAGGAACATATGTTTCTACTTACACTGACAGCCCACTGGGTCATCGGCACTCAGGCCATAGAAACCTTCTTTGCAGAGGTCACAACGTTCCCCTTCAACAAATAATTTACAGCGGCATTGTCCGGCGATGAGGCCGGTGGAGAAATCAGTGTAGCGGTCACAGATGCCACCATTCTGGGAGCCAGCTGGGTCACAGTCACAAGCTAAGAAGGAAGAATCGCATGTGTTTTATTAACTGCTTCAAAAGGAAAGGCCAGGCCTCACACTGACTTATTTGAACTCAGCTGTGGTGTAGAGAGTGTATCATTCGTGCAAGTATTAGACATGGCAGGGGTTGAATAAGTAATGACCACATAAACTTCCTGATTCTTGAACAGAAGATAAAACCCAGCCAGGCTTGCCCAAGACCTTCAAGACAACCTTCCCTTAAGGATCTTTGTTCAGGAGCCAAAAGAAGGCCAGTAAATCCCAAATTCTCCAGGGAAAGCCCTGGGGTGGAGGCATGGTCAGGATTCCGTGCCATTTCCACCCAAGGAGTGTGACTGCACTTACGCTCACAGACATCGGGGTCCCTCAGATCTCTCTCTGGGTGCTGGAAGTAGAAGGGCTTGCACTGCTCGCAGTTGCGTCCTATGGTGTTGTGCTGGCAGTCGTCACACACTCCCCCACTGGTGTTCCCCGTTGTCATGTACACAGCCATGTCAAAGTGGCACTGGCTGGAGTGGCCATTACAGTTACACTCTGTGACAAAGACAGAAAACAAAGTAAGAGTCTGGTCCTAGGGGAGATGCAAGTCAGCAGAAAAGACACGCCAGCGTCAACTGAAGAACAGGCAGAACTTTCATGTATTGTCACAAGTTCCCAAGTAACAGTGTGCAATGCTCACACCAGATCCAGTTCTGCATTTTATTCAAACTCACTTTTGCATGCGTTACTATTGCGGCCTTCCGCAGGTCGCCAGGGTAAGTCATGGTAGAAATCCAAGCACTGTTCACAGTTTAACCCCTTGGTATTGTGTCTGCACATGCAGTGCCCATGGACCTGTCATTGAAGCAACAAAAAAGAGAAGTAATACAGATGGTTATAAAACAAGCAGGGAAAAAAACCCAGCATGCTCTGAGTAAGGCAAAATATAGCTAGTACATAAAGGATATACTTTTGGAGACTTTAATACATGTCAGTGCATGTAGGGAGACATAAAGGGCCACAGAAGTGTCCTTTACCTGCTGAGGTAAGAACGTCCTCATACAAATTTGTCCTTTCCTTACCAGAACTAATGCCTGAATAAATGTTTTCAGACACAAGGAGAGCACAGTTCCCCCCCAATAATCACAAAAGCCTCTTGGACCTAAAAGTTAGCTATTTATTAGCTGTTAATTAGCTATTAACATGCATCTAGTTAGCAGTCACTAGCCCAGCACCTTCTTTCCAGCCCTACTTTGGTTCTCAAATCAAAGACAACAGACAGTTTGGATGTATTTTATCCACCAACCCCAGATTCTGCCTTTGACATGTACAGAACAAGCACTAAACAGACAACCAGTGATTTTGTGACAGCTGCTGCCATAGACAACAGGGACTACCAGCACTGGAGCCATGATTTTAAGGGCAAAGCCAGTCTTGCTGCTGCTCAGGTGGAGGCACTCACCAAAAATGCAGGGCAATGCAGTACACCTGCTCACCGGCACCCTGCAGCCCCTGGGACAGCCCACACAACCTCCCTGTATGCCTCCACATTTTCATCTAGTTAATAACTCACTCATTAACGGGGGTGCTACTACTGCTTGTCAGGCAAAAATCATGGGGAAAAACAGAACCCAGAAGGGATGTGGCACTTGGGCAGCAGTGTACAACTTGGGCAGCAGGATTTTCCTTCAGATCCTGCTGTTAATTAGGGCTACAGCCTCCACTTCTCAGCTGATAATCAATACAAATGGAGGTCATGTATGAGTCACAAAGGTGTTTTATTCTTTGATGCCTCTATTCTGTTCAATTTTAGGGTAACCAATTCAACCCACACACTCATCTGGCCCCATACACTCCCTTTCTGCATTCCTGTCTTTTAATTTCATCAAGTCTTTAATATAATTAGAAAAGGAATGTTAGAACAATTTTCACCTCATCTGAGCTCTCTGTGCTTGATGAACATCAATAATGACAGAACCTTTGCTGAGGAGGAATAGTTTCAATGCTGGGGATTGAGGAGAAAGTATCATCTTTAAATTTGTGTTTAAATCAAAAGAGGCACAGACAGGCACAGCTTTCTGCAGAAAAGTGTGAATATTTACCATTCCTTCCACTTCTTCGTTAAAGCCATCCACTGGCGCACACTCACTGGCATGTCCATAGCAGAAGCAGTTCCCACGAACCACCATGTCATAGATGGCATAGTAGTACTTCTCTCTGATCTCCATTCTAGAGTCCAAGAGATTATCTCCCAGCGTGTGCAGTTTGGTGAATTTGACTCTCAGATTTGTGATCTTTAATAGATCTGCAGGGGACACACAAAAAACCACAACAAATGCGGTCTAGAATCATTTACCAGGTACTGCACTGAATGGGAGGAAGCGAGGAGTGACTTTCCAAGCATACTTCCTATGAGAATAGATCAGATTTAATCTCAATACTCACATGCTACACATCACACTCTCAAATGAAAAAAAAAAATCCAAACATTATTTTACTACAGGTTAATCACTGTACGAGTTTGAGCTTAATTAAAAATACTACTCTATTTTATTATACATAAACAGATACAAACATAAATATCAAAGGTACACACAACAGTACCACCAAAAAGACACTGGTTCTTTGGGGCTTTATATAATGCAAGACGGGCAAGGACCCGATACTAAGAAACTGCTGACAAGTGGACCAGAAGCTTTAAGAATTACAAGCCCTTTGGAAAAAAAAAAAATCTTAGTTCAAATCAAGACAGAAATAATTCTTCTAAGCCCAACTTTCCTAGCAAACAGAATTAGTTACATTTTGTTGAAAGAAGCAACACCCCATCACTGGCCAAATACAAAGTAGTTCTCAATGGATAATCCATGGCAGGACAGTATCACAGTAATTAATTTTGGCTACATGTTCACTTTGATATTATGAATCCTAATTTCTTATAGCCTTGAAACTAGGCTTAAAAAGCACTTCAAGCCCATAAAAGGAGAGTTTCTCCCTTAAAATGTTGGTTAAAAAAAACCGCAAACATTCAACTGATACAGCAACTAGCAGACGCTATTCTGTGGCAGATATTTTCTTCTGCTCCAGTTAGTTTTATGCTGAAGGACATGAACTGAAACTGAGAATGCATATTAAATCAGAGGTCAAGTTTAAGGCAAATCACTGCAGTTCCCTACTCAAGCCAAATGCCCCAAAGAGGTTTTTCTCTGAGCCATGCTCAGCAACAGATCCCTCTACCTTTGAACTGGTCCAGCCACAGGGTGCTACCAAGGCCAGCTGTTCCAAACTCATGACTCAGGTGTTCTAACAAATAAAACCCCACCCCCTTGACTTTAGCTAAAAATGTAAAATCATAGAATCATCGAAAACGATCCAAATTCCCTTGTAGTTCCATTTCTTTGCTTTCTGAATTCTGTAAAATTATGGAATCGCGTCCCAAGGTTTCTCTCTGCAACTGCATGTATTTTGGGGAGAGGGTGTCTTTAATGAAAATAAATCCCTGATCAATTAAGAAAAAGACCAACTACAATGATGCACGTAAGAGCAATCACTTGAGATGGCAACACATCATTATTTCACAGCATGTCACCGTCTGACATGAAAGAAGCCATACCACAAATGTATTCACATGATTTCAAAACTGTTACTGGGGTTAATACATGGCTTTATTTGTGGTTTAAGTACAGAAATGCTTTCAAATGAGTCTGGAAGGCAACTGCATACATACTTTGAATCCTTGGACTGTATGGATCTTCAATTCGAAAAGCAGGATCTAAAACACGATATATTACCTGGAGGAAAAATGGTAAAATGAAAAATGCAGCTTTAAAAATAACGGAATCTAAATTTGTATGGAAAAAGTCTACATAATAATTGTAGTAGGGAAAAAAGAACCCCAACTCTCTGACCTCTCCCTCCGTTGAAGGTTCAATGTCAGAGTATCGGGAATCACAAATGATATCATCCACTTTCTTCATGGGTCCAGTTGAAATCCCAGGAAATGAGCTCTCACAGTCATATGCAAAATACCTATATACTTGCCACGTTTTTCCAAAATCAGATGATCTTTCTATCAACATTGCAGCAGGACGGAATGTCTAACAGAAAGAAAACCGAAAGAGTTTTTATTTAATTATTACTTGCATTTACATGTGTTTTTAAGCATGAGCAATCCACATGCTTGGATTTTAATCTCTCTCCCTGCACTGACTATTTCCAGTATCTGGAAATACTGGAAATGGTTTTCTGCTGATATCCCACTTTCTGCTCAGGGGCAGATCTTTGAAATAACACATCAAAACACAGACTAACCATCTTCAAAAAGACGGCACTCAGTGGCCAAACACTTAAACATGCTTACAATAAATAAGCAAACTTGTAAGCTTTTTGATTCCAAATCCTTCTCAAAACCGGGGCTTTAGGGATTCAAAAGGACTTTTTCCACTGCTTTTGGAAAGCAACATAGCCTTCTTCCTTGCCTGATCTGCAAAGGACCTAATGGGCCTCCTCTTCTGCCCTGGCGACCAGGAAGCCACTTCGAGTGCTTCCCCCTCCAGCTGACGCCCAGAAGCTCTTGCTGAGCAGTTATCTCTGCTGCTCAGAGAAGCCTTCAGATTGCTCACCTCTCTTTGTCTGACCACACTGCCTGTTGCACCCATCTCTGCCATTCATGCCAGCCTTCCTCTGTGCTGCATTAAGAAAACCTTTTTCTTTAAAGAATATTGAGAGGTTCAGCTTCATCCACTCTGCTGCATTTGACTCCCCCAGTCCCCAGAGACCCTCCTCCAGCTGGCCTTGCCTAGAGTCCAGCTGGCTGCATTCGATTCACACAGACCACTGTCCTTACCTACATGTATTCAACTGCTGAACAACGAGCTAATGAGATTTAAAAAATATTCTTAATCTCTCTGACCTAAAAATCTCATGTTTCAACTTCTGCACTGATTTTCACAGAGCAGATATTAATGTAACACCTGGCTTGCACTTATCAAGAAATGCAAAGTCTCTTCATTAGTTTTATGTATTTAGAGGAGGCCCTCAGAGAGCCAAACACAAAAGCATTTCAGTTCACAGCTGGAAAGAAGTTTTCTTTCTGCTTCCTGATTGAAAATATCACCCAACTTACAAATGGGCATCTCACCCAACAGAAAATGTAGCAACTGAGAGAGAGGTAAGGCAGCTCAAGTGTCTATCACACAGTCAACAAACCCTCATTACAACGACCTTTTTCCTGCAGTCTTCCTCCCAACAGCAGACCAAGCCCAGTGGCACAATGGCCACAGCACCTGCATCAGGTCAGGGGTCTCTCAGGGGCCCTTCGCTGCTGGGGTCCATCAGAAAGGACCACCTTCCACCTCAGACACCACCCTGAGGCAAGGGCAGAAACTCAAGTTGATGCCAAAGGAAAGAACCAGCTCTCAAAGAAAGCTGATAGGTAAGAATGAAGAGATGAATTTGTCTACATGCGAAGAGCAGGGATTTAGCCCTGCAGGAAGTGCAGCCTCTGAAACCTCAGCTGAAGGTTGCCACTAGTAGTTGCCTTTCTGAGATTTAGGATATACAGGACATAATCTGCCATTCCAAGACATCTGTTTGTAAAGAAACAAAGACACTTTGTGTACAGATGTTTCTTCTTCCTGAAGACCTTTCCATTTGCCAAATGAAAAATGATACCATGGCCAATTTTTGTTTTGTTTTTTTTTTTTTTTTTAAGAAGAAAAAAAATCCTCACTTCTATATGATTTAGCTAATGATCTTCTAGAACACAACCACCAGAGAGAGACACCAACACAAAGCTCAGCTTCAGTATAACTCCTTCTTCATCTTACTGGGGTTCAAACACAGCGCAAGCCACAAGTCACAACTCAGCCTTCCTGTGCAACATCAGCAGGAGCTAATGGTTGGGAGCTCTAAAAACATTAGGCAAACCAGCCCAAAGCCCAAAGCCCCAATATCAAATAGATGTGAAGGACTATAAGACCTCTCATTTCCTTGTGTCTTAGGGTTCAGGGTAAGCTGTGGCTGCCTTACCTTGAAGGTCATAATGAGATGAGTGAAGTGAAACTCGGCCTCCAGGTTCAGTTGGATTGTCACGTTTTCCAGACCTGCAGGGGCAGAGAAAAGAAGCCATGCAGCATACAAGGACACCCTCTAGCCTCCACCTCTAGATTCTGCCAAAGCTCTTTGCTCCACTGGCGCAGAGACCCTTTTTTTGCCACTTGGCTCTGTTGTCAAAAAGGGGTTAGTGTGTTACTGAGGTATGGGGGGGATACCAAGGACCTGCTGAAGAGTATTGCACATGGAATCTTTATGCATCATCTGCTACACTCAAAGCGTGAGCCTGCATTGCCATTATTTCAGGCTGTGTAACATGGCTAACATCACTAGATGGAGGGTAAGGATGGGGACTGCTGTGGGCTAGATCCAGCCACCAAAGCACCCGGGGGCTGTTTCAACTGGGGATGCTGAGCATGGATCTGTGTGGTGACCCCAGACTATCCTCATACACTGCAGTCCACCTGGCACCAGCAGAGGCTTGAGCTTCTGCAGCCCTAACACTCTAAATATCACCAACAGCTGCTGGGAGCTGTTTTCCCCCTTTCTTCACTTGCTCTGGACTCTCCTGCCCATCCAGATGCAGGAAGAGTTCTTTTACAACCTGGTTTGGAAATACTCCTAAAGCAAGTACTATAGCCCTACTTTGCAATCATGAGAGCTAGGAAACTGGTGAGAAGCAAAAGGTTTTCCAGCCTCTGCTGTGTGACTACCTACAGTCAAGGACTCTATGCAGAAAGGAAGAAAAACAGTTACAAACATTATTTTGTCATGTGAAAAGGCCTCTCAAAACAGCTGGATGCTCATTATGCAGAAATTAAAAAAAAGATAAATCAAGATACACAGAGAGGAGAAAGGGTAAGAAATGAAAATAATAAACCCACAAAGCGCTTCAATTTTTGACCAGCTGTAACATTATGAGGAGCGTGCAGCAATGCTTCCTTCTGCTCCATGCCTGAATAGAAGAAAACATGGACAGAAAGAATCATTTGTTTTTTATTGTTGAAGGACATTTTCATGACCTTATGAGCTAAGAACTTTTTTGTGTGGATGCTGCCAAGCCTGTTGCAAAAAACATGAATTATCTGGAACGCTAGAAGAGAGCTGCTGGAAACAAGAGGCTCATCCAGCAATGGTTAAAAATGAGTTAGTGAAAACCTTTCTTTACTGGCCGGCAGAAATGTTACAAATATTGCCACTTCTTTTCATATACAGCAAGACAGCTTCTGCCAATGCATTTGCAGAAATCCCATCCCGTCCAGCTGGCTTTAAGGCTTCAGGGTAGGACTGCTGTTTGAGAAACCTCAGTGCCTTGTTTTGTGTATGAAGGCATGCCAAAGCATAACCATAAAAGTAAAAAGGGCAGAGGAAGGATTTAAAACAAAGCCACCAAACGAACACGCAATATGTTGGGTTTTGTTCTAACTAGCTGGCTTGTTTCTGGTGTTCATTTTATTGTCTGGTGTATGGACACAGAATTCAGGGAGCCGGGAGAGAGGCTGTTTGCTGGGTGAGAGATACCCCCGGCTTTGCTCTGCCAGAGTAGGAGGGGAAAAGGGAGGTCTGTGGGCAGGACGGCAGTACCAAACCTCCTCCTTCCCTCCACACCCTTGTCCAGCTCAGCGCCAGGGAAGCCCTGTGGTGCTCCCTTGGCAGCGCCGCCATGGGATATTTCTCCTGGAAGGCTGCTCCGCTCCCACTGCCCAAACACGAGGGAGATCTGGAGCCAGTGCGGGAAACTGTTCTCTTTAGGAATCCCTGCACAGCAGGCTCATTCCAACACTCCCAGAGGGATGACGGGGCTGCGGAGGGGGCTTCATTATGGATTAAGGACTGCTCCAGGGCACACAAAAGCAGCCAGTTTTACTCAGTCCTCCTGGAACAGCATGATCCTTCCCAGGGCAGTAATCAGCAGGCCAGAGATAACAACAAACCTGCAGGTACCCTTAAACAAAAGGAGGGGAAGCAGCTTCCAGCCCTGGAAACAGCTCCCCCCTCCATACCATTTTCTGACTGCC
Source organism: Pezoporus wallicus (assembly GCF_028554395.1). NCBI lineage: Eukaryota > Metazoa > Chordata > Aves > Psittaciformes > Psittacidae > Pezoporus > Pezoporus wallicus. The sequence goes on from NW_026640165.1 coordinate 2,269,641, forward strand.
ACCAGAGCTTCAGGCGATTGGGAGCGAATGTGGTGACAACGTTTTCGATACGATGACTGTCAGGATTGAGAGTATCGTGGAAGGGATCCTCGGAGTCACATATGAAACATTTTTTGTCCTCCTGAAACAACAAAATAACCAGCATTACTGATTTTATCCGTGGGGCAATAGTTGTTTCCTGCAGATAAGAGTGTTTTCCGTCCATATCACATTCCACTCATTTTGCCTGCAGGAGTCATCAAAGGGGATTTTTGTTGAAACGGTAAGTATATTTACCTTTATGAATTAATGAAAATTGCCAAATGGAAAATATGCCCAGAATTCCACAAACTTCATTTTTAGGAGAAGTATTTTTCTATCAAAATTGCAGTTTCAGAAAATCTCTTCTACCTCAAGAGATTCTCCAGCTGAAGTCAGAACCAAACGCAACATCTACAGAAAATTGCTGAGTTGCTTCTATACAAACACACGTGCAAAACTGCATCTTCAACAGCTTGTGTGCAATAACGTTGGCTTTTGGGAGCTAGCTTGGAAATGTAAGCTCTCGGCAGTAGGGATACCTCCAGTGAGCCTCAGTGATTTAGTGACTGGGTCTTTCCAGCACAGCGTTGATTTTACCCTGAATCCTGCTTCTCAAGCTCCTACCTAAACCTTGCATCTCCACCTGCCACTGAAACACTCAAGCTATGCACACAAACTCAGTTTGCACGCATTACCAGGTGTGCCCACAGAAAAACAGTTGGGTGCTAATCTGGCAAGTGCTGCTTGGGAAAGCTGGATGCACCTTTCCCAGGAGGACAAAACCCTGTCATGACTGTTACTACGAACAATGCTGGTTTAGCATTGTACTGGTGCCTAAACCCACCACTTTCCAAGGCAAGTTGCAAACCGAACCAGAAGGGAGGGCTGCTGCCCAAACCACCTCATGGTTTGGCAGAGGAGCACATCACACTGCAGTGAGGGAGCCCCCACACACCAGCAGCTCATCACTATCAGAAGCTACACAGGCATCATTCCTCCAGCGGGTTTATGGAGACAAATGCGGCGGCGCTTTATCAGCCAAGAATGTGAGGGCTGGCAGGTCTGCGCCATACAGGACTCCCACTTCACCAATTCCACCTCCTCCCAAGCCCCATGCTTCACCCCCCATTAGCTCCCAAAGACTCCTCCAGCAGAGAGCATGACAAGAGCAGGGTCCTGGGAAAGATGTCCCCTTCTCCCCCCTCCAGGCCCCTCTCTGCCAGCACCACAGCCCCTGCCTCATGCCACGACTTGCTGCTTCTCCCACTAAAACGCAATCCTAGAAAGCCCAACCCTGCAAAGCACTCATCCTGCCCAAGCTCCGTGTTATTAAGAGGATACCTGGCACCTTCCTGCGATTTCAATACCACCTTACTATGCATAAGTAACCAGGGACATCCCAAATGCTGAACTGGGGCTGTGAGGTCAGGAGGGAAGGTCTGAAGTGATGCTTTTTACTACAGCACTTCGGCAATTCAGAAAACAGAACAAAGCACCTTTGTTATTTTGCTCTACCAGAGGTGCTCATGTTGTTAAAGTTAATCCTGACATAGCCCGAAAATGTCCCAGAGAAACTTAGGTCAAACCAAGCACTAACTCTGCTAGACAGAGCAGAACAGTAAACCTGAAGGGGAAGGCGGGGTGGGGAATTTGGTAACTTCAGGGTACAAATGAGCCAAGTGCTACAGCCCCTCAGGCAGCACTCCTCCTGCTTCCCGTGGTTTTCCTTCCAAGTGCCAGAATCCGGCCCTATTGTCTCCACAGTAAATTCGGCCGGAGATTATCCCTTGCTTTCAGCCCAACAGAGTTCCACTTATAACTGATACTTTATTCTTTCCAGAATCCCTTCTGTCTCTGAAATTTTTTAAGTCTGGTGAGCCGCTGCTGGCTCAAAGAGTAACGAGTTCAGTGTTTTCCACCAGATGTGCAAGGCAAGCTTATTTTCATCCCTTCGCTTGGAAACCTTAGAAATGTAATTACATTACAGTAATAGCGGCCAAAACATTACCCGGGTCCTACAGACCACTCTCAATCAGGAAGCCGTCTAGACGGCTCCGAGCAACTCTGGAAATAAACTAATTGAACTTCCCGCGGCACATTCCTCCTCTTTAACCTCGATAAGGGACAGGAGGCAGAAGTCGAAAGCCGCGAGGGGGTCTCTGGACCCGGGCTGCTTTGGCGAGGCGCAGGGCTCCTCACGTGCACGGTGCTCGCCCCGCTCCAGCCCCGCAGCCGAGCGCAGTGCCCCGGAGCGCGGTTCCCCCCGGGCTCACCTGGAGGTGGCTGACGATGCAGTAGGGCTCGGGCTGGCGGAGGCCGCAGGTGGAGGAGGCGGACAGGCGGGCGGCGCGGCCGATGAGCAGGTCGCCGGTGGCGGGGTAGCAGCTGCCCTCGGCGCAGCCGTAGCTGTACTCGGGCTCCTGCGCGGCCGCGGACCACAGCGCTGCGCGCCCGCGGAGAGAAGAGAGGGGTGAGAAAGAGAAGCGGGAGCGCGGTCAGGCAGGGAGCCCGAGCCGCCCCGGCGGGCGCTGCAGTGGCTCCCCCAGCCCGCCGTGCCCCGACGGCGGCGGGAGCGGAGCGGGAGTTACCGAGGCAGCAGCAGAGGTACAGGAGGAGGCGGCCCATGGCAAGGCGGCAGGCACCGACGGGACGGGACGCGGCGGGACCGGGCTTCCACGCTACCGCCGAACGCTGCTGCTCCTGCACGCAGGCGCTGCAGCTCCCCAAGGTTCCCGGGGAGCGGCTTCGCACCGCCGGCGCCCCCCGGCCCTCCTCCTCCTCCGCCCCCCGCGGCCCCGCCCGCCCCGGCCCCCCGCCCCGCCGCAGCGCCGGGCCCGCCGGAGGGAGCGGGTAAACTGCTGCCGTCGAGGAAAGGTAGCCCAGCCGCTGGGGCAGGCTGGGGGAGAGGGTCGCCCGCCCTGCTGCACTGGGGAGCTCCGAGGGGCGAGCAGGGGAACTCCTGCGCGCCACCACTGTTACAGATCGTGCCCTCCTCGCTGCTTCCCGGGTTTGGGAGCGGGCTCTGGGCAGGGTACAGCAATCAGCGGGGTGGAGGAATATCACCGGCGGGGTGACCCCTCTCTGTCTGTGGGGAAACTGCGGAAATGGGGGGTTTGACCCAATCCTGACTACTGCTGGTGGGGCTGGGCATCCGGGAGGGAGAGAGGGAAAGAGGGATGGGTGGGTGGATGGATGGATGGATGGATGGAGCAAGCATACCCATGTGGCAAGGCCCAGAACCGAGCAAAGGGCCAGAGGGTTGGCAACTGTTGTTTGTGGTGTTCAGTGGCCCTGAATCTCCTGGTGATGTGGTGCCAACAGAGGTGGCTCCTATTGCCATTCCTGGCCCATACGTGGCTGGGTCTGTCCCTGGCAGGGCCGTTGAGCCAGGGTTAGGCTCTTCCAAGCTGTTTCTCATTGTCAGGGAGCATGCAGTGCTACTGCCTTCCCAGGGGTGCTGGGGTGGCTGCAAGGGGTTAATGGCTCTGCTGGAGCTGAACCCACTTCAGTTCCCTGGGCTGTGCCAGAGACATGATGGCTTCATCGGTTGGTGGCAGAGTCTCTTTGGCACCAGGGGAAAGGTTTACTGGTAAATAAACATCAAGGAGTGGGTAAGAAGGATGGATGTGTTGGAAGATCATGGCTGTAGCTGGATGCAGGCTGGGACGCATCCCTGGGTTTATACACTGGAGTTTTGCCTGTGCACGTGCAACACTTAAACTCGTGTAAATCTTTACCAGGTACCAGTGTCCCTCAAGAACACTTTGCCCTCGCTATTTGCAGTGCAGTGGAAACACACTGCCGTCTGTCCGTCCAGCAAACCCTGCCGAGGTAGGTAAATATGTTAGTTCTCATTTTACAGATGGATAAGCAGAAACAGAGAGATACCAAGTGACTTGCCCTAAAGGTTAAACACCAGTTCTGAAACATAACTCAGGACTCTTAATTGAAGAACTAGTGGGGCTGTTTCATTAAAGATATCCAGGAAATTAAACCATTAAACCATTTTAAGTTGACATGGCAGGTATTGTAATTCTAAACCTCTTCTGCAATGTGGTTTTCTAAATTCACAAAACTAATTCAGCTTCACAATCCTGTCATGTAAATCACAGCACAGCTTTGTTTTTAAGCTTCAGCACAACAAACTTTTTCGTCCCACTGACAGAAACTGTTTGCAGCGGTTAGGAACTCCTCCAGGCCATGGCAGACAGGCAGTGGCATCGCTCCATGTGTGACTGTGCAAGGACAGTGTTCCATTGCCATTGGATTTTTTTCTGTCCCATATTTTTTTCAATTTTTATCAGTTTTCTCATCTTTTTTGTGCTTCATAGCTGTATAGAAGTCCCATTCTTCCCTAAACCTGAAGTGGGCTAATGTTGCCCTCCGGAGCTCCTTGCCCTGTGACTAGGCTCCTTTTGTGCCTTGCTGCAAATGGAACACACTGCATTCCAGCCTAGGGGTGACCCTGCTGTGTGGCATCAGGGATTGACTTGGAGTTGCAGCCATGGACCGGAATGGCCACTGTCACCCATAACCGAGGTCATGTTTCAGAGGCAGCTGAAACTACCAGTATTCGCTGTGTGGGTCATTAGATCCAGTGAACTTGTTTGTGTCCATCCCTCTCTGCAGTGCTCATGAGCAATAGTGATCAGTGGGATGGCTTTAAGCTGACGGAGGGGAGATTTAGACATTAGGAAGAAATTCTTCCCTGTGAGGGTGGTGAGGCCCTGGCACAGGTTGCCCAGAGAAGCTGTGGCTGCCCCATCCCTGGCAGTGTTCAAGGCCAGGTTGGATGGGGCTTTGAGCAACCTGGGCTAGTGGAAGGTGTCCCTGTCCATGGCAGGGGGTTGGAACTGGATGAGCTTTAAGGTCCCTTCCAACCCAAACCAGTCCATGATTCTAATTTGATTTTTCAAATGATAAAAATTCAGTTTTGTGTCGTGTCCTATCCTTGTGGTTGGTGAAGCAGCTTTACAGTCCTGGGTGTCTTTGTGCTGCATTTGGAGTCTTCTCAAAGAGCCAAATTTCAGAATTTAACCTCAGTGAGACCCACTTCATCACCCATTTTTTTGTAACAGTGCAGAGGTTGAATGCCTAACAAAGAGAGCTAATGAAGTAACTTTTGATTAAATTTATCTTGGATGATATGTAAATTTGATTGTTGTTTTTATATTGATTAATGTCATTGAATTCAAAATGCTCTACAGCAAGATACTGAATTCAGTATTTTTTGTCAAGAAAGTTTTCTGAAACCATTCTGCCCATAAGAAGAAGAGTGGGGGTAACTAAAAATAGGTATTTTCAATCCAGATGCAGCATTTTCCCACAAATTAGCTTTGCAAAACCACTTTAAAAGCTTTTGTGTCACTTTCAGTGGGGAATGCTACACAGCTGTAAGTGTCAGAAGCTGTCACAGGATGGATTTGGTGTTCTGTAGCTTCTGGTCTGCTCCCTTTGTGTGTCTGAGCATGCTTGGAAGAAGGCAGGGGAGCTTAGACTCCATGCTGACTTTCTTCTTCCTGTTTCTGTTTTTATCCAGTGATCTCTGTTTTCCCACATGGATACATCTCCCCTCCAGGCCTGTTTAACTGTTTACAGACTTTGCATCCTTGCAGCTTGTCGAAAGCCATATGGCAACTCTCACAGCCAACAGTGATTTTAGGAGGACATTCTCTTTCAACTTTCTGCTTGTGAATTTGGATTGTTAAAGCTGTGAATGCTGTTGGGAATTTATCTAAACACTTCAGGTTGCCTGTTTCAGGTGCAGTGCATTGAAACCTTCATTACCTGCAGACCCATTTGTGAGCAGCTTGGTGAGTTGTGTGCTCTGAGTAAAACAGAAATGCTCAATTTCATTATGGCAAAGTCAATCTAAATACATTCATCTGATTACAGCCTAGGGACTTATAAAGAAGCCTCACACCTCACAGGTGAGTTTTTAAAGTGCTAAAAATCAGATAAAAAATAAAATGGAAATTATGTGCATACTGCATTCAGGTGTCTTTGTTGGATTATATCGAAGTTATAATTTGATTCCATCATTTTCACAGTAGAAGCTATTAGATGAGTAATGTGTGTTGCACACTGCCCTGGAGCACAGCTGGTTTGAGTTAAAGGAGTATCTCTGAAATCTTATCCATGCCAGCAATTCCCATGCAAGTCTCCACTGCATACAAATGCTACTTTAGCTCTTCTAAACACAGAGTGATAACTGTGGATGATTTATCTCCCTCAGATCAATCAGGATTGCTTTATGGGTGCTGCTGACAGGAGGATGGGTAAATTATAAGAGCCTTGTATTCCTGCAGAGCATTCCTTGTTTTACGGATGTGCTCTGGGCTGCACCCGAGCTCTGAAGCAGTGCTGGGCTGCTCCTGTGATGCTTGCTGTGGGACAATCCAGCCAGGAATGACACAACTGGTTTTAACTGAGGAAGAGACATTGTCAGTCTGTTCAGCATCCTGCAGAAATATGTATACCAATGGTGGGATTTTAGAATCAAGGCATAACTCCCTTCAGCCAGCCTTTTTAAAACTCTAGCACTTCTGTAGCAATTGCTTAGCCCCATTCTCCTTCTTTATATGTATAAAAAAAGGAATTGAAAATTTAGGACAATTTCTATGTTCTTAATGGCTATAAGAAACTACTGAGTTAACTCTGAATTCTGTGAGATGCTGCATGTGGGAGAAGAGCTGGAGAAACTGCTTTTCAACATCCATGGGGCCTTTAGACTCACTGCTTAAACCAAAGAGGTAGAGTCATTTTATAACTGTTAGTTGCATTAACTAAAATGTGGGAAACCCCTTAGAAGCATAATAAAAATAGGTATTGCAGGAGGGGCATTGACAATGATTTTGAAGGTTTCAGCATTAAACATCAGTGCGCTGCCATCCAGTGGGCACGCGGGTATTGTCTCCCTGTTGTCCATCTCTGATGGTTTAGTATGCATGGAGCTATGTGTGCATTTTCAGCGAGCATAGGGGGACCCCCACATGGTCAGTGATTCCTAGTGCTCCCCCTGCTCCGTCTCAGAGAAGAGATGGGGATGGGGAGGAGTGACAGTACCCTGAGGACACTGACAGTTGTCAGCAGAGATGGCTACCGAAGCCTGCAGCCCTTCATCTGCATCACCACATCCTGGTCTGTGCAGACCCATGCAGGGCTGTGGCACAGCCACAGGTTATTGTGAGGGTTCAGCAGAACACACAAGGTTTTGGGAGTCTGTCTTTGAGGCAGTTACTCTCTGCAAAATACTCATTTTGCATTTCCAACCCCCTACAGCAAGAAGCTCTAGGCTGTGTATGGGGATGCATTACAAAGCTCCCTTAAAGATTACATCCTGATTACTTAATCAGATGGTTTATTAAAAGGTATTTCCTATTTTCATATAAACTCAGCTGGACAAAAAATACCCAAAAGAAAATTACATTATTCACTGCCAAAATACAGTAGGAACCTTCAGATTTATTTAGGGAGGACAGCCCTCTGTGCCAGGAAGCTCAGGAGGTGGTAAGCACAGAGACTTCAGTTATATTTTACCTGATGGTCTGTTCAGACCCTAACTTTTGCATGTTGCATACTTGCTTTCCTGCTCCGTGATTTCATTTTTAATGGCTATCACTTGTTCCTCTAGTTGTCTCAATTGCTCTGCCTTGTCTTGTTTGGTTTGATTCAGATCCTGAAGCTTCTTCTCCAAATCTGGAAGAGACATGCAATGATCCTTATGTATGTTGTGTAAGTAAAACGCATAGATTAACAGCATTTCTTTTCCCAGGAGTTTAAGAGGTAATATGCCCATTTCAAATGGGGAATGTTATATATGCAACTAGAAGGAAAAATCTGGCTTCTGCATAGCAAGAAAAATGTGACAGCCTTAAATAAATTAATTTCTCAGCATGTGCTTTTGTCTGTCAGCTGGGATAGGGCAGGACATGGAGCTCTTAAAGGAGTTGGTTTAAGTGGAAACACTTAGAAGAACAGTGTGCCCACTGATGTGTGTAAAGCCTGGATAATTTGGGCATAATGAGGCTAGGTCTTCCTCATTTACAGGAATGTTTTCTGCTGGTCCCTGTGAAGCTACACCAATGTAAACATACTGGTAGTGAGTCAAAACCACATTTTTCACTGCCTGTTTCCAACCCACTTGTCATCGGGGCCTTCGGAGTAACTGGGATACTCTTAATGCTTTTCATCAAGGTATATTCTCAAAATATTTATTCAGATCCTATCCTGAAGAATTTGCTCCTGGGATGGAGCAAATGCTTCAGTTTTGCTGTTGTTACATAGTATTTTTGGACATTGAGCCTGGCAAGATCCTAAGCCAAATGATTCCTAGTGGGGATGCCCAGACCTTCACTGCAAGCAGAATTAGGGTCCCTGTGTGCAATTAAATGAGATGTGCTCTTCGTTTTTGGTGACCCTCTAAACCCACACAAGAGATTGTGTGAGAACTGGTGCCAGTCTGGCCACAGCAGCCAGAGTCTCCACTGCCCGTGACCCCTCTCAGCCACAGCCCTGCAGCCCCAGGGCATGTCAGCTTCAGTCTCCAAAAGCCAGTATTTGTATCTGGTTAGTTCTGCTGTTGCTCAGAGAACTGACTGAAGTAGGGACTGGTGGAAAACAGCTATCCTGCAGCTCCACAACACAAGACATCACTTGGGTAAGAAAAAAATAGAATGCATAGTAAAGATTTAAGGTCCAAATGCCCAAAGCAAGCACATAAATCAAGGCTTCCAGCTAAATCTGGAGCAAAGTTTTAGCAGACTTTGCACTTGTCCTGTTTTTAAACTGACTGAATCAAATCACTGCAAGTCCCTGAGCGTATAGCTACGAATTTATGTTAGAAAAGTACATAAGCCAACTCAATTCAACTACTTTTAAACTGATTGAGTAGCTTCAAGCAGGGATTCTCACTAGTTAAACGGTATTAAACCCTGTTTCAGGTGATCCTGGTCTGTCAGTGTCTGTGGGCAAGGGCTTCAGCTGAATTCATGGCTGTCACAATTTTCACCTCTCGCTATTGAAGCAATAACACCACCTGTTATTCTTTTAATTTTCTTCTCAGTCTCCTCAGCCAGTTTCTCTGCTTCTTCTTTCAGCTGCTTCACTTTTTCTAGTGTTGCTTTTGGAGGTCCTTGGGCTTTCAGCTTTTCTTGAAGAATGCTGTACTTTCTTTTAATGTCAGCAAACTCCTGTAGCAAAATGATGTTACTTGGTTTAAAAGCATCTCACAATTAATCTGGAGTACTGGAGGGTACATACTTTCTTTGTATATCATCTTTGAACCAAACTTTAAATCCCTCATTCTCTTAAATAAAACATCCATGATGAGTGTACATGGAACAATGCTTTACAAAGCCTCATAGAAATCAATTAAAAAAAATAGTCAGTGGAGCAATCTAAAAGGGAGGGGAGGATGTAAGAAAATATGGTTTAAACTTTTTAAAGGTTATGCTATTTTTACTTCTTTTAATAGGGCTTTTCTGTAAATTTAATTTTGCCAGGAGGCAAGTTATCTGTAGGTACACTGTCTGTAGGAATATTTACTGGATAATCCATTCCCTGCTGATTTAGGTGCTGTTGAGACTGCAGTTTCGATTTTGACTAAGTTTTTTTTAACCTGGAAGCTTGGTCATGCTCCAGGCTTGCACTGTGGGTACCTGGTTCTTCTTGCAATTTTAGCACATCCTCAAAAATTGAGAGCACCCAGCCTACCAAAAATTCCAAGTAACTCCCAGAGCAATTTCCTCTGAAGGAGAATGGCATGGGATGAATGGCCAGGCTGCTTACATCACTAGCATATTTTAATATCTGGTTTTGTGATTTGTTCTGTTGTGTTTACTGGTGCCCATGGTGACTAAGTCTTATACACTGTGCAAGGAAGAATGTCACAGAGTAGCCAGAGAAATATGTATGTTTTCATTCAAGCAAACAGAAGTGTTATATGCTAGAAGCCTTAAGATAAAAAAATAAATTACTCTTACCTGTTACATTTTACACTGCATGGCATAAGAAAAACGTAACAGTTTTGAGGAGAGGGGGGTAACACAATGGCACTTCTGAAGCAAAAGTACTATTAAACATGAAAGGAACCTTTTTTTCCCTTAACGCATGACAGAAGGGCTTACATTATCAATGTTCTGGGCTCGCTTGTGTGCTGCTTCTGCCCCTGCTCTTGCCTTTGTAGCTTGATTCTTGTTCATCAGCATTTTTGCCTGCAGTGTTGTAATTTCATCTTCCATTTCAGACTGTTTTGCTGACAAGTCATTTAGTTTGTCATTTGTCTTATTCACTTGGTTCTCAGCCTAAAACAGAGTAATTGTGGTTTCTTATGCAACATCCAGCCAGATTGGAGAGTGTAGTAATGAGGGAGATTAATGTCAACTGATTAAGAAGAAGAAACCTTTAAGCATTATGGAAACTGTGTCAGATTTGCGCCACATTCTGGTTTTATTTAAGTTTACATTAAGGAAAATTTGAGATTAAGTATCTTTTTCTATAATGTATGTAGTAAATAAAAGTTTTACAGAAGATACCTGTGAGATCTGTGTTCTGATGCCTTGTATCTCTTCATTTAACTTTATGATGGTATTTTTGGAGTGTCTTTGGGATTTCACAACATTTTTAAGTTTATTATTAATTTCATCCACAGGCAGAAGAGCATTAGCTGCTTTGCTGAAATGGAAGGATAGAAGCATGTGTAGTATTGTGGCGTGGAGAGCAAAGCAAAAACATGTTTCAAATGCACCCATGCTTGCATGCAGAAATGTTCCCTCAAGTCCAACAACAACCATTAAAATTGTGGTTCTTAAGTTGAGAAAGCAAAACCTTGGTAGGGGACTTTGTGTGATAGCATGTGAGCTGCTGTATTGAAGGTGAGGCTGGATGCTGCAGGCTGCCTGGTGGTGCACTGCTTTGCTAGTAAAGAAGACTCACAGGTAAACATGTTTTCTCCCTCCTCAATTCTTTTTAGTTCTTTCTCACCCATATTTAAACCTCCCAGTGAACCAGATGTAATGCTTCACTAGGTCCAATGTGAAAGTATGTAGCTGCTATGGGCTCTTTGACTCAGCAGGCAGAGGAGCCAGGAGCTGGCGGGAGCTGCCTCCTTGCAGCATGTTGGCTGCTTCAGCCCAGTGGTCAGTGGCTTGTTCCTGCTGCAAATGGCAAGCTGAAATCTGCTGTCATCTGAACATTCACTCCAGTGTTACTGGGATGCTGCCTAGCGTATGGAGCACCCCTACAGGCACAGTGCCACCCTGCTGGACTTGGCACATCAGTATGAGAATACCCTACTCACTCAGCTTCTTGTGCCTCCCTCAGCAGCATCTGAGCTTCCTCCCATTTTCTGTTTCTCTTAAGTGCATCCAGCTTGTACTTCTCACAGTGGTCCATAATGCCAAGCATGCCCGTGAGCTCTTGTGGAGTCAGGGGAAGGTTTATTTGCAGAACGTAATTTGCCACCTTCTCGATATCTTCTGGAGGCACACTCTCATCTGCAATAGAAATGAAGCTGAGGGTATCCTGAAACAGCTCTTTCCTCCCAGTGGAATGTAAATGATCATTATGGCTGCCTACCCTTTTAGTTATGTGGGAGAATAAAGCTGACAGGCACAGCAAGGGGGGAAGAGAATTATCTCCAACATTTTGTAATTTAATATTATGCTTCCAGGTACTGCTGTTAGTGTTGTCAGAACTGGCTAAAATGAGGATTTGAACCCACCTTGAACTGTGTTATTAATTTTTTTTTATGTAGAACTGAGCCTGTAGAAGGTTTTAAATCAGTGCACAACACAGCTAGATGTGTCAGAGCCCATTTTCCCTTGGCCCTCAGATCAAAGAGGAGCTGGAGAGACTGGGGTGTGAATGGAGCTTTCCAAGCCGGCCAGTGGGTGTAATCCCTTCCTTGGAGTCACCACAATATTGAGAAAGTGGTTCCTTCCGTGGTTAATGAGAAGGGCTAAGCTACAGAGGGAACTTGGGTCGGAGGTGGATAGGATGGGAATTTACAGTAGAAAAAATGTATTTTGACAACTCCCCTTATAAAGAGCTTTTCCTAGTTCTTTACGAAGAGGCACAGGCACATGCAGTTAGAGTAGTCAATGCCTTGTGACATCTCATCACTGCATCTGGTTTTTGCTCATTTCACTTTATAGACAAGACCTTCTTCTGTGATTAAACAATTGAAACATATTAAATGTTTGTGCTAATGTTCCAAAGTAACTCACCAAGAATTAAAGGCATTTACTGTGCAATCAGTAGTGCATTCCTGAGAGCTATTTTCTGTAGAAATATATTAAAGTTACCATTCATGTCAATGTAGAGCTCAGCAGATTTAATGTCACTGCACTTGTCTCAGCTGCTACTGTTCTTAAACTTCAATTTACGAAACAATAATTCATTTTAAAAAATGCTTTGTAATTGTTCCTAAATGCTGTATGTCTGCTGAGAAACAAAGAAGAGCCAAAGGTAGAATTTTCAATTGCTGTCAAATAAAAATCTGAGATCTTAAGGATTTAAATGGAGTTTTTCTTCCAATTCAATAAAATAACTTAAATATTCCTAAACAAAGTCCTGTGTCCTCTGCCTTTGCTCCCGTATGGAGATAGAGATATGAATGCCAAAGGATTGCCAACATGGAATCTTTAGAAATTTATGAGATGATTCTTTTAAGAGATTAAAAGAATCCCACCACATTTGAACTCTTTTGATGTGCATCTGGTAAAAAAAAAATCTAAGGGTCTGTTTCTTACAGCAGTTTTCTGCAGTCATGAGGGTGGAAAAAGTTTTAGTGCATGTATGGTTATTCGGTTATTCTCTATGAAAGCTGTGAAGTTCTACCAGAATCCTTTGATTCCTTGAGCTACACCTTTATGGAGACGATGGAGTGGTATGTGTCCTAATTCCCACGCTCCCTATGGAGAGCCTCTATTTATGGGCCTGGAAGAAGGGGGTGGAATAACAATTTGAGGATGCATTGGACGTGCCTGGTCTTGATATATTGTATGAAATTATTTAAGTAGTCCTTTATTCAGACAAACCAAGAGCTGAGGGAATTACTTGATGTTTCAAATGAAGTGCATTAATAAAAGATGACAATCAGAATGTAACAGATCTGTTGGGAAATGATAACAGTGTACTGTCACCTGGTAGAAAAAGGCACTAGAAAAAAGGGGATTGAAGAAGAAAGCACAGATCAGGAGGTAGACAAATTTTCTGTATATGCAGTTAGATAATTTTCTGGCCATCTACTATGCTATATTATATGGGAATATATATTAAAAATGAGTCAGAAAGAACTCTGTATATTTACCTAACAAGAAGTCTTTCACTTTTCGGATGAACTCCTTAGCGATCTCTCCATCCACTTCAATTTGATTCTTAGTCTTCTCCAGTTGTGCATTAAATTGTGAGCCTTTCAACTTGCTGTATTCTGCCATTTTTCTAATGCTTTCAACCTGGAAATGTTATTAGAAATAGCAGAGCCATTTTCTGCAGGTTATCTATCATTGCTTGGCATGTTGAGCTCTGGCACAAAGGTTATTTTGATCTAGGCCTTAGCTGGAATCACTTGATGTGACTTTGAAAAATAGTAGGAGTCTCCTTTGGAGGACTCCAGAAGTTGCTACAAAATGGCCTTCATCTGGTCTCAGGAAAAGCCTAAATCAAACATTATTTTCTCTTCATTATTTTCTGCTAAATCACAGCTCCTTCTGTTTCTAAAAGAAGGTGCTGTTATCTTTTGTTGTAGTACTGCAGTATATTAGTGATTGGATTCAGCACAGAAAAGGCATGCAATTCCATTTGCCTTTTCACATTGAACTTGCTGTTAAAAATACAACTTAAGAGGACACAAATAAGGAAGGTAGAGTTTAAGGCTTGTCTTTAAAAGTTACATTTTACCATTAAATTAGTATTGTTGATAACTTAAATGACAGCTTTAGATTAACCATTGAATTCCATCATTATTTTGCTTTGCTGGGGACTATGCTTTGCCTTAAGGAAATGCACAGGCACTGCCTCTCTGCAGTCTGTGGAGGGAAGAGGTTCGCTGTTTCCCCATGCAACATGAAAAATGGTGACGTTTTTAGTTCCGAAACATCTCAAAATATTTCACTGATATTATCACAGAGCTGCCTGAGGCTGGGGAGCACCAAGGAAAATGTCCTGGCAGCCTGGTGCTCACCACCTCAGTAGATGCCTTTTGCTGCTGCCCTTTTGTGTCCTGGGGTCCCAGGCATGTGCCCTGACTGATCATTTCCAAACCAGTTAGTTGTGATGCAGAATGGGTACATTTTAAGAAGAGGAAATGGATGTCCAGGCACCCTTCAGGGACAGGACAACGCTACAGCAGAATGACATTTCTGTTGGGAAATGTGTGTGCTTGTAACTTCGACAGGCATTGGCTGTGATTGTTAATAAGAACAAACTGTCTTTACTGGTGTTTTGGGATTTGTCTATTTTGTTTCCTTGGCCCATGTTGCATCAGCCACACTTTGCTTGAGTTATTTTTCACTACTGCCGTGCAGTAGAGCTGACTACTTGATCCCCTTCTAAATATCACCAGGGGCAGAAAAGCTTTGTCTTGAAATTATCTGCAAAAATTATTTAATGGCAAACATAAGAGTAATATGAAGCTGTATAAATAGAGCTTAACCCTATGCACAGCTGTAATCCCCTTGCAATAAGCATGGGCCATACTGAGGCTACTGATAAATTGTGCCAGTTGAAGCTTTCCCTATAAAAATATAGACAATACTAGCCTGATACCACCGAATTCCATAGACACAGTGCACCATGAACCGTAAGATCTTGGACGCTCTGCGGAAGAGGAAGGCATAGCCAAAGCTATAGTCTCTTGGTGGGACTGGTGCTTAATACTACTGGCACTGAACTGTGATAGGTCTGTGATGCTGGGACAGGGTGAGTTTTTGTAGATTTGTGACCTCCCAAATCTCATCCTCCATCTATTTCACTGAACAAATGTAGGTTTGATATACAGCACCTGATTCTCAGGTTCCTGTAGCTGAGTAGTCAAGTTATTTAGCAGCACAGCAGTCTCCTCAGCTTTCCTGAAGGCTTCAGTGGAGAGAGGAAGAGCCCCGCTGCAGTTTGGGCCACCGCACTGCCTGAGTCCATGACTGTCCCGACACAAAGCTCCCCCACAGGCTGCTGTGACACAGGGCTTGTCTCCTGGCACACCGCAGACCTGAAATAAGAAAGGAAGATGCTTATGTCAGGTCTCCTCTGAGGGCCTGACGTATGCTCCTGGAGGAAAGAAAATGTTTGACATTATATGAACACTGAACATAGGAAGGGATTTTTCCAAAGAGGCAGTGGTCTGGTCTCTGCAAAGATGGTGCCACTGACAGTTAGAGGTTCTGCTCACCTGACTTGAAGAATACAATGGCAGCCCATAGCTTGCTGGAGCCATTTGTTGGGCTCCATGTGTTGCACTGAGACCCTTGCTTTGCTCCTCTATGGCAAAAGCATTGAAACTCTTCCTTTGGCCACATCCAGCCTATGTGTCAATGGCCTGTTCCAAAGCACACCACCTCTCACACAACATAGTACTATGTCTAGCCCTTTATATAGTTTAACACAGATCTTAAGACTAAAGACCTAGATGGATGATCTCTTCCAGGCCTGTCAGGACTGGCTGAAGGTGCTATCAGGTACTCATTGCTGCCCCGCAGAATACAAATCCCTTCCTGTTCCATGGTGATGCAAAGGATATGTGAGCACTCCAGGGCATCCGCTCCAAGGCAAAGTTGCCCTGCTTAGTTTAAGTTACTGATGAAGGAGGCTGGGGTTAATCTTTCTGAATTTACATTGATGTCCTCTTGAGACTAGAGAGTTCTTAAAGAGTTCCTTGAGCTGGGTCTGCCTTGGGAGCAATGGCTTCCAGAAAGTTGGTAGTAACTACAGCTGAGAAGTGCAGCTGTTTCTGACCTGACTGCATGTTGTGCCAGGGAAGTGTCGTTTTCCAGATTTAAAAAGGCATGTAAGCACCCTTTTAAAATAAAACCTACCAACAGCATCAAAAAAGAGAGTTTTGTTTGGTCTCCAATCAAAATTTACAACACCTACCTTTTCATTTAAGTTTTGGACATCAGGGCTCTTGATCATCTTCAATTGTTCCAGCACATTGCTTGCTTTCAAGGCCTGATGGCCCAACATAGTAAGCACACAGTTCCTGGTATATTCTGAGTATCTTACAATAGGGGCTGTCTCACTGGTCTTCTGTTCTGCCAGCAATGATACTTCAAAGTGTTTCTTAATGTTGCTGATGGCCTCTGTAGCAATAGAAATAGGTTGCATTTAATGAATGTACTTGCTTGAATTCTGGACAAATGCGGAGTGACTGATGGTTAAGTTTGTTGCCCCTGGTGTTTGGTTTGGGACAGCAAGGAGGGACACAAGCTGTCATTTCCTCAGTCAAGCTTTTTAGTGCTTAGCCAGTTGCTAAACAGGAATAGTTATTGATACTCACAAAACCTGCCAAAATAGATGAAAATACAGTGGATCCCGTGTAATTCTTCAGGGTCCACAGTGTGTGAGAATGAAAGATACAAAGATAAAAAAGTATAAAGGGAATCCCATTAATAACATAAACTGCTACTGCATTAATAACATAATCTGCATTCATCCATTGGTGCTTGTTGTTGATTTGATAAAGTTCCTGTCATTTATGCTGTTTTGAAGTTTAGGCATGTGAACTGTTTCTGCCACTTGAAAAACCTATGAAATGATCAGGTCTCTGATTATGAGTCAGAAAAGCATTTGTCCGGCCTGTTCAGCATGGCACCCAAAAATTAAATGGTCTATAAACTGAGGCCAAAATTTATAATAGAAATAGGAATTTATGAGTTTTCTTTGGCTCCAGAAAATCCAATTTCAAGGTTGATGCATTAAAAAAATCAACATTTCCATGATAAACTTGTAGGCCAGACAAAAAATTCTTTCCAGCAAGAGTCTTGTTTGCTTAGTGTAAGCTTTCCCTTAAACAGACTCAGAAGGGTTGGGGAATATTATATTTTTGCAGATTAATGGCCTAAGGAAAGCACTCAGACCTTTTGCAAAACACATAATTTAAAGTTACTGCTGTTGAGGCTTCACAGATCTCCAGAGAACACAAAGTTGTCCCCAGATCCCTGGGCAGAAGTACGTGCAGTGAGCCAGAACTGATGTGTGGGCAGTGAAAAAGCATTAGAAGTCACTGATTAACGTCCTTTGTGTCGGTAACTGAATCAGTTACTAGTTGAAGTCAATAACAAGGCACTCGTCAAGTCCTGCATGCTCTGAATCAGACTCTAAAGTCCTTGGCCTTGTTTAGTTGAAGCTGAACAATGTTTAGTTATATGGAACTAGGGCTATTTATTTCATCTTGTGACTCTTGGAAACAAGGTACACTTTAAAGTTAGCTTCTAATCCAAAATACCTGGCAAGAGGCTGCTGTGACTCCATATCTAAGCCAGAGACTCTCTTCTGTGCAACAATTCCATCACAGGAATATTTTACAGTAGTTCAGCTCTCCATTAAGTGTCCCAAATGCATTTTTCACGCTTGGATTGTTACGGAGCTGTAGAGTTCTCAAGTTCTTTTACATTAAACACCACCTCGTAGCACAGGCTTGATTTACAACCTAGGAAGTTGTACTCAGTGCATTACCATACCACCGTAGCTTCAAAGTCAGGGGCCAAAGCTGGGAAGCCGTAATTTCATGAGCTTTCATAAACTGCAAGCATTCTTTTAAGATCACTTGTGTCTTGTTTTTTCCAGTGATTTTAATTCATCATTAGCTATTGACATTTCCAGGTCAGTCAGCTGAATGTATGCCTAAAAGGAAGACTCTGAGTCCTGATTCTCTGCAAAGAGAAGTAGGTAGGAGCCCGTTCCCTACATGTGTCTAGAGCGCAAGTGCCAGATGTGCCCCAGGTGGTGTATGTGGCCATATCCTGCTCTACCCCAGCAGAAAATAGAGAGGAAAGAGCCCTGCTTAGGATGTGCTGCTGGTCCTGAAATGAAGATAGGGTGAGGGAGCCAGGCTTTCTCCTGGATATCAGAGAAGCTGGTTTTCTTGAGGGAAATGTTATTTTTGCGCTGTTAAATGCTTAGTAGCAGGCCCAATGAATATTTATGGGCCTCACCAGAAATTCAGCTTAAATCCAAGGTCTTCCCCTCCCCACACTCCCAAGTGCTTTTTATAGGGCTGTTTATCCATCTCCTGAGGGCAAAAGATGAAGCGGGTTTGCAACACGACCAGAGAGCACCACAGATGCTTCAGCTGTGTATCCACTGACCTCCCTGGGATTTATTGTTTCTTTGCCTTCCTGTCTTTCTCAGAATCTGCACAAGAGTCAGTTGAATTGGGAAGTGGAGCCTGGGAGAGCTGTGCTGACTGTCCAAAGAGCTGGCCCTGGGGGCGCTGCTAAGTACAACAGGGCAGGGGAGCCCTAAATTTTAATTAATCCCTCTTTTCCCCTCTTCCTTTCCCTTGTATTCTGTTGACTTTTCCTTCTTTTCAATCTTGTCCAGGCCAATTTTTTTCTTGTCTGAATGAAACACAGAAGAACTGTAAATGGGAGACACAAGCCTGTAGCTTCTGTCTTGTGCAGTGCACACCTAATCTTCTGGGGGTTCATATCTCAGCAACCATTTCTCTAGAGAGTATGCTACTGACAGTCTCCTGCCATTGTGGATGATCTGGCACCTGTTTGAGATCCCCATCTTTCCTCAGAAACCAGTTTGTGACATTGTCATTACTGCTATTAGCAGCTGATGGAGACTGTACTTGGCTCAAGCACAGACGGTGTAATTCTTTTAAAAATGCCAAGGAACTCAGTTCTGACTTCACATTTTTTGATGATGGAGAGCTAGTTCCTTACCATGTAAAGCCATGTATTTTCCCATGGGAACACTAAGAATTTGTGCTATGACTCTCTACTTTAATTAAACAAACTATTGCTGTACAACATTCTTTAAGTATTGCTAAGAGCAAGAGGAGTCAGAAGCGGGGAAAAAATCCTTTGCTGTTCCTAGTGTGTGATCTATGAGTCTATACTGTGAAACTCAGTTGCTTTTAAATCCTGACATAAACACTGGGATTCATAAGACATCTGACCAATGTGACCCTAGCATATATATTTGAATGCTAGATGCCATCTATCATGGTATTTTAAGATAAAAGGGAGTTTGGAAAGCCAGTAGAAAATGTTAGTATTTCCATTTTTGCACTACCATAAGAAGCTAAAATCTAGGGATCTTTGGAATGTTGTATGGTTTGATGGTGAGAAAACATTCCGAAATTTCATGGAAAATGTCCCCCCTATATCAATTAATTGCTGGCTGCCTTACCTTTCAGGCTCAAGTAATGAAAACTTCGATGCAGATGTATTTTCTGTTGTAGAAGTTCATACACTAGGTCAGCTTCTTCCCCAATGTCTTCTATGCTCTTATTAAGATCAGGAAACTCATACTGTGTACCATGAAGGGGATACATTTCTGCAACTTTCTGGCTGAAAGAGAAATGGCAGTTATGCGGAAGTCAGGCCAGATTGTTCTTAAACTAGAACCGAGATGCACAATATTTTAGAGGACAAGAAATAAATTTCTAAATGAGCAGAAGCATTTACTTGTAATGGCTTATTTAGAAAACCCTTAGGAGGAACTTGAAAATTCCAGCATTTAAGTATCTGCCTGTGGAGGACAGATAATATGTATAAGGATTATTTTGTTCATAGATCTATTGAAAATAGTGAATTAAAAGTCCAGCATCTGTGTGCTGATAAGAAGTGAAATGAGACTTGATGTGTAGGGATGGCTGGGATGGCTGGTGGAGCCTGGAGGAAGACTGCTTTGTCAGCCAAGGGAATTTTTTTGGGAGCAGTCAAGCTCTTACTGAACATAGCCCTGGAAATCCTTGATGCCTGAGATGGCCTCCAGTGAAAGAACAGGATGTTTTAAAATTCTTTCAGTTTCAGAAATGGCATCTTCAAAGGCTCTGAAGTGCGTGTCACAGGTGGGCATTTGTCCCCCTTTATCTTCGAGGTTTGCAGCAAACTTCATTAAACCCTGAACAGTCTGAGCGAGGGCAGTAATTTCAGTGTCCCACTGATCAAAACAAAGATGACACTGGCGGCAAGAGGGGAAATCTTTCTCAAAGCCACGGCCACACTGGTTGCAGAATCGGCCTGTGACACCAGCACGGCAGTTACACACGCCAGTGGCTTTGTCACACTTGGGATGGCTGGTTCCCTCCAGGTTACACTCGCATGCTGCAAGAAAGGGACAGCATGTTACATCCAGTCGTTCCTTTTCTGTGGGGTTAACACATGCAAAAGGTACAACTGTGCATTTCAAGACATAAAAGCAAACCAGTGTTAGAGCAAAGTGGACTGCCTGGTTAATAGCTCTTCATTTCTAACTTCCATGGTCCCATCGTAACCATAGAAGGAACAATACAGGTAAATAATATAAACACTTTTACCCATTTCATACACATAAATGTACAAAAGCCTCCTTTTTTACATGTATGTTCTGTCTTCCCTATGAATATAAATGACAAACATTTCTTTTGAGGCAGTTGCTAATTCGGTTGTCCCCACTCAGTAATACTTACAAACGCAGCGTGCCTGGGGATTGCCAAAGTAGTTTTCCTCACATTCATCACAACATCTTCCACTGTAACCTAGCTTACATGGACACTGGCCTGTAAGCTGTAAAGACAGTTAGGATTAAATAGCTTCCTGCTGAGTCATATGGCTGGATACACATTATTTACTGGGTTTCTTTTTCTCCCTGTGATTTATGCCATATAGATGTATGGGGACTGCAGTGACACTGCTTGCACATGGTCTTTGAACACCATGGTTTATAAAGTATCGGCCCATCTTTCCCATATTGCTCCTCAAGATGTGAAAACAGAATGGACTTTGAGAAGTGGCTTTACTTTACTAAGATGAAAGATTTTGTGTGTTCCAGTCTACAGATGCTCTTTGAGAACTCATCCTCTGACTACAACTTAAGAGAGAAGATTCTTTTCCTTAGCAAAACAAATTAATTTCTTATTCTTGCTGGGGCAAAGTACTCATCTTAACATTTCAACTTTTAACTACATGATATATTATGATATAACTGAAAACCGCAAGGGTACATTATGCACATTGCCCTAGAAAATTTATTTTGGAATTCAGCTATTAAATTCAACTGCAGGGAATTACAGCTCTGGTAATCGGTATAGCTCGGAAAAGCAGTAGTAGTTCTTTGAGATTAAGGGCTACATTTGCTAGGAAAAATAATAAATCTACTAACTAAACTGGAACAAACAGAAAGCATATTGAAAAGAAAATGTGAAAGTACATCAGCAAGAGCTTGGGATAAGTGCTCTGAAATCAATAGAAAAATTGCTGTTGACTCCATGGAACTGCAATTTTACCTCTCTATTCTAGAACTGGTTCATATATGCCATGTTCTAGCCCTAAAAATTGCACAGGAATTAAAGATGAGAAAAATATTCTAGCAGTCTGATAGATGAGGCACAATTAATTTAATGGCCACAGCTGCTACTTTATTAAAATAAACACTTTAAAAAATACTCATAAGACTCTTGGGTCCAAGCCTGGACTTCCCTCTTCCCTATACACATATTTACAAGGCAGTTTTTTCCTATGAAGTTTTCCTACTAAGTATTTCTAAGATTCACTTGACAAAGAAACACACAGGCAAAAAGAAATTGCTTACAAGCAGAGCCATGTTACTAGAAGAGCACATTTGATCTAATGACTCTAAGGGTGGTTGCACCAGCTGCAAATTTCTAAAGACTGCTTGTTTTGAGGGAGCATGACATAAAACTATTCTCATTTATAAGAAGCACGCCCCCCACTGTGCCATGCCAAAACACCACCACCCAGGTTCCCAGAAAGCAGAGTAATTTTCTCACCTGGTTGCACTGGTTGCTTTGGGAGTTTTTTGGATCACAGTCACAGATCTGACATCCTTTTCCACTAGCCAGGTCCCAATAGCCAGAGGCACACTGGTTGCATGTCATGCCCACTATGTTGGGCAGGCAAGGGCAAGCTCCTGTGGCTGGGTCACACAGACAGGCTGCATCACCACCTGGGCACATGGAAGGGTGAACACCTGACAGATTGCAAGTGCACCCTGCAAAAAGAAAAACAATATAGACAGTTGATGGACAATCAGAGCTGTACATAAAGTCCATGCTGTAAGTTTACTTTTAGTAATCTTGAACATGATTTTAATCTCATGCAGTTTACCTATCTTTCTATAATAGTTTCTACATTGCTTCAAGCAAACTTACTGGGAGCGTTCAGAACTTTTGAAACAGGCACAAAAAATTAAGGCATAGTGAATTTTGAATCTTATTAGAATGAAATGTTAAATATGCTGGGTAAGAAGAAGCTGATTTACAGTAGGCACTATCCAGCGTGGGAAATGCCAGTAAGATAAGCAAGATAAGAAGCCTTCCTTGTGAGGAGCCAGTTCTTGCTCAACCATTTCTAATGGACATCTTCCAAGAATGAACAAGGAATGGGCTTAACTGTGTTTTAGAGACTCTCAGCAAGAGTTTCTTGAAAATATGTCACTGTCTGGCCTGAAGAAATTAGAGCCTCAGTCAGGTACCTTTGTGAACATAGTCCTTGAGAAACATTGGGAAGAAATTTATGCCTTGCATTTTCATCCACTTCTGCCTTTCTGTTAAAAATGAGGAGTTACTGACAGTGTCATGGAGCCTATTAAATTGCTTTAACAGTCTCACTCTAGTAGCCACTTAATGGAAACAACTGGTAAGGCAGGGAGCTCAGCAAGAGATCACCTGGTTAACTGAGCATTGCTTAGCTGGCATTAGCCAGCAACATGGATAAACAATCATCTTTGATTCCTTTAGTTTTGATTCCTTCCTCAATGGGCTGAATGCACGTTTATCTTTCTAACGGAGAGTAACGATTTCATTTCACAAGTAAGTGTTTCCTAGAAGTGATATTCAGTGTGAGATTTAATGAGACCTGGATAACAAAGATGCCATATTAACAGTTATCTGTATCACTGATTTATATATTTTGTATATATAGAAACATATTTGCTTTTCTCGTGTTTTGCCCCATTGATTTGCTTTAGTTTTACTGTCCCTCTAAGGGCTAACCCCTTCCTGTAGCCTAATTTCTTTACTTTTTTTGGGGGGTAGCAATACACAGTTGCAGTGCTGTTGGTTACTTACTTTGACAGTTTTGATCAAGGGCTGAGCCAAAATATCCTGGTTTGCAGAACTGGCAGTTTGTTCCATGGGTGTTGTGTAAACACTTGGTGCATTCCCCAGTGATCCTGTTACAGGACTCTGGGTCTGTCAAATCAATGTTATTATTGCAGGGACACGGTGCACAGTCAAGACCAGGGCTGCCTGGGTTTTTGTAGAACCCACTAGGACACTCGTCACACCGACTGCCTGTCAGAGAGGAAGGTAAAAATATTTTCTGGCTGATGGGAACTCAAGTGAAACATGTAATTTCCAGTAGTACTGTTAAAAGATTCAACCTGACTGTTCAAACACACATTTCCAGTAGAAAATATCCACCTGCTTGAGACTGTTGCCCCTTAATCCTGTGATCCATTAAATTACATCTCTTACAATAAAATCTGATGGAAACACTCTCTTCATCCCAAATCGTTTTTATCAAGGAAGTTCTTTCAGTAGTAGTAAATAGGTACCCCCTCACACAACACCTCTAAACATTTTTTTCCAGCGAAGTCCTTTCAATGGCAGCAGTCGGGGTTGGCCATATTGTAGGATTTTCCCTGGGGCCTTCACCCTGACATGCATCATGGGAAGGTGGAAGGTGCCCTTTCCTGGAGCAACCCAGCATCTGGCACACCTGCACTCCTTTCTGTAACACAGTGGAGGATCCCCAGGAGGTCATATGAGTTCTGGGATGCTCTCACCTTGCTTGCAGGCATTGAAGTTACTCCTGCACACCACCCCAGTGCCTGCCCTGATTGGGGCGCTACTTCTCTGCATCTCAGAAACCTTTCTGGGCAGGCTGGTGTTGCTAAGACCTCATCCACTGGTTCATCCTCAACCAAGGACTTTGCTCCTTCACCATGCTACACGGGGCCAGACCATGATCTTTGAGGAAGTGAACACAGTGCCACAGAAGTGATGACCAAGAGCATTGCTGGGAAGGAGCAGGAGGAAGAAAATGCAGAACTGAGGATTGTGGTGGTTTGTAAGGACAGAAATCCCCTGGGTGAGAACCAACAAGGATCACTTTGGCCCTACAGCAATTACTCAAGCAAAACTGCTCTTGACTTATAAAGGAACTTGGCCTAAGTAAAGATGACAGCATTGGTTCAGTTTTTGGCAGTGTTTGCTATTAGGGTTTGCTTCTATCACTGGAGATCTTTCTATAGTGACCATTTAAACAGTGAAGCAGTTGCTTTTGGGCAAAATGTCTCTATATGAACAAAGACTTTCTCTGATTAGAAAATCTTTCCAGATCTTTCTGATGCCCTGTTCTTTCTGATTTGGGCTTGCAGGTCTTTTAAATAGAATCAAACCCAGACCTTATTTTGCTTTGTACCTGAATATCCCTCGAGACAATTGCAGACTAGTTGTGCAGACTGGGAATCCTGGTAACAGGAATGTGCAAAATACCTATTGCTTGTAGGTTCCTCTGGGCACATGCATGGGTGGCAGGGCTCTCTGTTCAGAGGGTTTCCATAATAGCCATCCATGCACCTGTCAAAGCAGTCAACACAAAGCAGCAGAGATTGCCAAGTGCTCCATTCAGTCTCTGGAAGTGAATTTATTTATATGTATGTATAGTTAATTTAACATTCCAGGTCATTGTAATGCTATCTCATTAATTGGTACAGGTATAGCGAGCTTCAAAGGTGTTCTAAAATGGAAAATCAGAGCTACATTCCCAAAATCTGGAGAAAAAAAAAAAACGCACCACATTTTCTTTTCAAGGAATATTTCTGAAAACTTTTACCTGCTCTGGAACCATTTTAATCTAAATGATTATATATATATATATATATGAAATATCACACATGCTTTGCACAGCTAAAAGCTGCCATGTAAAAGATTCTGTATATTCCCTCGTCACCATATATATTCATTTATTTCCACACACACACACACAAAGAGTGGCTGGCATGGCATTAGAAAGTCTTGGCATGGGCAAAAAAAACAATGATTCATTCAGACCAGTCAGAGAATATGCATATTTTAGATACAGCGTGTGTACTGAAGCTAGCCATGCTCTGCCTGGCATGTTCTGCAAAGCCAGAGTGATGGCTGTTTCGAGGTGGTGGTGGCTGTGCTGTCACTCAGACAGGCAACGGCGATTCTGAGGGCTCCCTGGGGTCTCAGCCACCCCTGCTACCCTGCCTGCTACCGCTGCCTCTAAGTCATGGATCCCCATGGATCCCACAGCTGTGGCAACACAGCAGCTTCTGAAGCATGCTCAGTCTTTGATCTGCTTTACTATGGTAAATGGGAAGACAATTCTCTGTATGTATACGAGCCAGGCTAAAAGTCTTGGCTATTCGACTATCCTCCTCCTGGGGTCTGAAGCTACTGCAGAGGCAGAGGGCAACAAGTATTTCAGTCTCCCACTTTCAGTCTATTTGCCACCTACAAGCACAACAGCCAAAGGCTGTATTGTCCAAAGCACTGCAAGAAAAGCCCAATAGGTTTCCTGGGGAAATCATCTTAAAAGTAAGTGACAAGGTACAATCCAGCCAAACTAAACTAAATAGCTAATGAATTTAACTCTGATGTCTGTGTTGAACTCTGATACTGCTGCCAGTGTATAGAATGAAAAAGGGAACACAGTTTTGAATGGAACTGGAACACATGGGAAAAGTCATTTGCTGGTCATATGGAACTAATATGAATCAGCAAAACGGTATGTTTATTTAAGCTCCTCAGAGATAACTGCAGGTGTTAAAATGAGTATTCAGCATGAGGTTAGCCCTTTGACAATTAAAAAGCTGGCAGAGGTCAGTGTATGCCACACGCAGTGACATGGTGCGACGGCACCCATGTCTCAAATGCCTTCTTGCAGGGAGCTTGTTGCAATGCTGCATGCATGCTGTGCCTGCAGTCCCCCCATAGGCATTACATGCACACACATTCCCATATGCATTTGCCAAACCAATAGGTACCTGCCATTCAGCAGCTAGGCCTAGTTTAATCCTAGGTTTAGATATGTATTTCCAGTTAAGGTCATCAATGAATTCATGGGGGGGCAGATGGGCCCCAGGTACACATGTTTCAGAGAGCACTAGTGTTTGAGTGAGCTCTGCAGCCCTGCCCATCAACTTACCTTTCACAGTGGCTTCCAGCTGTAAACCCCCGGCAGTTCAGGCACACACCAGTCACTGGATCACAAAGCTCTGCAAAGCCGTTACACACACAAGGACGACAGTGGGGAAACCCGAAGTACCCAGCCAGGCATCGGCTGCAGCGCTGGCCATCCACCTCCCGGCGGCAGGAGCACTGCCCTGTCACCTGATCACACAGCGCGCTCAGCGAGCCTTGTGGGTGGCACTCACATGCTGGAAAACACCAACAGCAAAGCTATGTCCTGAATGTATTCCCACCAGCTCTGCTCATTGCAGGCACTGCTCAATGGCAGTGCAAGCAGTGGGGATTGAAAATTCAGTATTTGTGGAAATATGTTTTATATTGATTCACACATAATCATGGATTCAAAGCCCTAAAAACTTGGGGTATGCATGAGGAGCCAGGTCCTGGTTCTGGTTCCGGTGATGGCTGTCAAGTACTCACCGTAGCAGCCGTGGAAGCCGAAGCCATAGCTGCCTGCAGAGCAGATGTCACAGCAGCGTCCCACAACATTGGCTTTGCACTGACACTGGCCCCCCAGTTTACTGCAGCTGGCATTCAGTGACCCTTGGGGATTGCACTTACAGGCTGCCAAGTGGAAAGAAAATCAAAACAGGTTTGCTCGTAAAGGAGAATGACTGCAGTCATAAACTTGCAGGTTTTACACTGAAAAGTAGTAAGGAAAGAGCTTGATTGTTCTCATTAGGGGTTCAGCAACCACTGATGGCCATGCATTGGATTATTTGATGCTGTATCATTGATGGTGATGGTATATTGGTGTTGGAGCTGCTACACTCAGGGCACTGCCTTCAGCACATATTTGGGATAGAACAGAAGAGGGCATACCAAATGTAGATCCAAAATGAGGATATCCTGAAGTCTAGAAGGGTTTGACATACATCAATGTCTGGGTGCAGCACTGGACATAACCTGCAAGCAGAGCTTAAACAGTCTGCATATGTGCAGTTTGTTGCTTTCTGGACACCTTGGACTAACTTGTTGAGTGTAGCTGGTATGCTAACTCACAGAGGGTGTTTGCCTGGGATGCTCAGATGATAGCGCTAGAAAGCCAAATTGCCATGTTTCACTGGGAGAATCCCATCCCTATGGGAGTCAGGCTGATGAGGAGTCAGCATCAGCACAACTCAAACTTACATGAGGGGCATCTGTGGCTGCACAGCCATGACTACATCACATGATGTGTGACTGAGGCATTGGTCCTTCTAAAAATAGCCCAAATCAAGCAGATGCTATTGGGTCCATTGGAGGTAAGGCTCCCTTAAAGGAGCTGGCCACTGAAGTTGCTCAGAAAGGCTCCTCCTCTTACTGGAGGTGCAGAGGAGCTCCATTTCTCTGGGTCCAACACCAGAGAAGTCTCCTGAGCCACCGATCCCATCTGCTTTTTCTGCAATGGGTCCAGAAGAATGCCTGGGGCTTCAAACCCCACCTGCCACTACTCTCTTGCTGGGAGAAAACCAAGGTTTTCTTGGTGAATCTCTTCCAGCATGTCAGTCAGCTTGTGTGCCATCATGCCTGGGGTTCTTCCAGGGCATTCAGCTGGCCTGCAGCATTCAGGGATAGGGCTTTTCAATGACTCCTTTGTCATTTTATAGCAGCTGGAAAAGTAGGAAAGTTACTGCTTTGGCCACCTGGTGAAGCTGCATCCGATTGAAATGCTCTTCAGAAAACGTGCAAGCACTGCTATGCTCCTTGTCATGCTGATCCATGAAGCTCACCAGGTGTGATGGACTCTGAAAGCCATGACAACAAAAAGTGCTTGCAACACACTCAGGGTTCAGTGGGATGTGTCTTGTAGATCCATACACTTACCTACAACACCAGGGGCTGGGAGCTTTCCAGTCAACATATCCTACAAACTAATGGAAAACCAGTAACTGTCCAAAAGAGCTGCCTGTGCAGGTTGCTCCTTACCCACAGCGCCGTTGTGGATGCGGGCTGACATGCTCACTATGAGCCGTGCACATGCTTCGGGCAGGACATGAGGTCCAACTTCTGATGCAATTTCAATGCAGTGATACTTCTGGTACTCATCTAAATCCTTTTCACTGCATAAATTCTCCATGGAGCTGATTCTGGGAATAAGTCCAAGCTTTGGCGTTAAGGGGGAAAAGAAAATATTTTTGCTTAGATATATTGAATTTCCCACATTCTCTTACTGTGCTCTGCATTGCAAGGACACAGGCCTGGAGCATCATGTTTCCAAATCTGCCGCTGTGCTCCTCAGTCATCTGAATTCACACGTATTCTGAAGGTCTAGACATTCCCTGAGTTCTTCAAATAAAAGAGACTGCATATAAAAAAGTCAGATTATAATAAGACCTCAGATATATGCTCAGAACTGGTTTTGCTTCCAAGAGGTGCCATGTTGATGACTCCAAAAGGAGTATCTGGCCCAAATTTTCACTCATATTACCAAGATAGAGAAAACTCAGCTGAAGGTTCTGTGTCCAAGTGTGGCCAGGCCTTGTCAGGTCCACTTCTACAGAAATAATTAGAGGAGTAGACTTAAAAATATTTTTTTCAAGAAGGACTCCAAACTAACACCCAGTTCCTGACTTGGTGGAAACTTGGGAACTGGCTGGACCTGATTCCCAGGAAAGTACAGAACT
This sequence comes from Pezoporus wallicus, assembly GCF_028554395.1. Lineage (NCBI taxonomy): Eukaryota > Metazoa > Chordata > Aves > Psittaciformes > Psittacidae > Pezoporus > Pezoporus wallicus. The sequence continues at coordinate 2,298,663 of NW_026640165.1, forward strand.
AATTTTAATTTTCCAATGTAATCCTTAAATATATCCATGATTTAACTAGATTCAGATAAATTACTGAGATGTTTTTAAAAGCTAAGTGATGAAGAACTGCCTGAATTTATATCCCTAGCCACAGCATCTTGTCAGCATATGTTGAGTGTGCTCATAATAAATGAGCAACAGATAGAGATACATACTCTGATCATTAACACATGCAACAAGAATGACTTGATGAGCTATTTTGGTATTGTTCCATGTAAAGCAAAACAGATGCAATTCTGTCTTGCCATACAAAACCATGCAAACAGAGTGCCAAGGGAGGTAAGCAGAAGCACACTTCCCTGATTTCTATTAAAACACACTATAGAATTATAGAACCATAGAATGGTTTGGGTTGCAAGGGACCTTAAGATCATCCAGTTCCAACCCCCTGCCACAGGCAGAGACACCTTGCACTAGACCAGGTGGCTCAAAACCGTTTCCAACCTGGTCTTGAACACTGCCAGGGATGGGGCAGCTATAAGTGTTTTTAAGATATCTTGACTAACTGTAAAAAAAAAAAAATCACACTGGTATAAATACAGCCTCAAGTGAATTGTGACAGAACTACTCACTGAGTCAATCAAGATGAAGGATTTGGCCTTTGGGTCAGAGGCAGAGGACTGAGAAAAATACACATCCACAAAATATTCTCTTCCTGGCTCCAGGCAGACTGGAGTTTGCAGAAGTGCAACCCTGTTTAGCAGAAATAAAGCACAGTTATAGCCAGGAGTTGGGACAAAGCAAGTTTACAGGGTGCTGTGAGCTCTCCCTTCCCTCTGTGCCTGCATCTTAAGGCCTGCACCCCCAAGCAATCCCTGCTGCTGTGGGGAGCACACTCAGCCTCACTGCTTGCAGGCTTTAGGAAAGCTTTCATGACTTCTGCCTGGACGATTCACCAAGAGCAATTCAAACCTGCTGAGATTAAATTGAGAATGGCAGGGTTTACTACTTCAAGCAAAGGAGTTTGCAACTCACTGTTCATATTTGTCCTTTCCTGTCCCTGTTTGATCAAGACTTTGGTCACATCCTCTTGGCTCCTCTCTATTCTTTACATAGGTCCAAGATGAAAAGCTGGTTTTGAAAACAGGCCAGGACAGTGACTTTAAGTCAATATTTCCTTTCTATACTGAAATAGCTGCAGTTGGATCTTTGCCAAAGCAACCACTAACCCCAGTAGGATGTCAGGCCACCTTCCTGGCTTGTACAAAACTTTGCCAGGCTGAGGACTGGAGCATCACTCTTCCTCAGAGCCTACGTGGTATTGCTGTGTGACAGCAACAGGAAAGCCCACACATGTGTTTCTAATATTCCCAGTTTCCCACACATTTATTATTCAATGTAATAAATACTGTGCTTCAGTAAATGATTTGTATATAGAAAATCCACAGGCAAAAGGAAGGAATAGTCAGACCTCTTTGTGGCTGGGAGAGGCAATGCATGAGGCTCCTGTGAAAGGCCCTTGTTTTTGCAGCGTTGACTTGACAAAGTACCAGTGGGCTGGATTGCAACACTTGCTAGCCAGTCTTCCAAGGACTATAAACAAAGGACAAACATTATGGTCATTTTTCACATCTGAAGAACTTTCTCTTTGCAAGGGTTAATGAAAGCCATCTGAATGATTGCACACTGCAGTGACAAAACAGATTCTCTTTGTTCTTTACAGGACTAAAAAAAAAAGTTATTTGTGGAAAATGCATTGTATTTGCAATAGCTATTGAAGAGCAAAGACGGAAATGGGACCTCAGCTGGTCCAAATGGAAGCAGCTCTGTTAAAGTCATTGGAGTTGTTTCCTTTCTCAGTACACTGTTGTCCCAGAGATATCCTTCATTATTTGCCTCCTTTCACATCTAATAAGGAACAACAAACATAAAAGACATTGTAATAAGTCTTTAAAATTCAAACATTTAATTCTTAGAAGGAAAAAAACTCAGCAGCAGCAGCCAGCCCACTGCAAAATTGCTCATGTTTCAAGACACTGGGAGTTTTGTTTGACTTGGAATGACAGTGAGAGAGCAGAATACAATACACAGAAGGAGGATCTTGAGTAGTAGGACTGTCCCATGGAGCTGAAAGCAAGGTATGTACAAACACTGGAACTAATAAAACACTTCCTGTGTTTTTAAAGACATGAGTGTGGCCTTGGGTTTAACCAGATTTGGGTTAACAGGTTTCCCTAGACATGTTTTTATCACTGAGAAACTTTTTCCAGGCAAAAAAATAACATTTTGGTTATTTTTCTACAATTTTCACACACCTCAGAACCCATCTGGAGCAATTGTGAAGCTGGATGTCTGCAAAAGCTCTGGAGTAATATCTGCTTGAATCACTCCTGACTGTGCACATTTTCCTGCCCAGAAAATCCCAGCTAGAAATACAGGTGCCCATCTACAGGAAAGATGCATTTTGCATGCGTCTGATTTGTAAACAAAAGTCTGGTCCAAGCAAAGGTACTAAAAGAGGAACTCCAGAAGCTGAGATCTTTACTGATGCTTAGAAACCACTTGTAGTGCTGATTTTTCAGATTTGACTGGAGACGGTTGAAGAGGCTCAATGGAGGCAATGTTACTCGGTTGATAAGGACAAAAAGACAAACAGTATTAATTTTAAATATAAAGAGTGGGACAAGTTGCTGCATCCTATTACTGACAAAATAAACCATGTATCTAGCACAACATCATAGGACACACAAGACATCACAAGTACCTCAGGCTCGTAGCGGATTGCGATATCAAAATCCATAGCAAAGGGAATGTTGTTGATGGCAAATCTCAGCCCAGCTCCGCTGGGAACGCGGGCAAAGCCAGGTCCTGTCCATGTAACAGACCGACCAGTGCTAGGCTGCCTGAAAACCACCACCACAGCCGAGTCCTGTCCAAACTGCATCACACCCTGCAAAGACATACAGGCATTTCCAACAACACACAGAGTCAAATGACAAAAAAACAAACTCAGAAAAAAAGAAAGGAACTATTTTGGCCATGTTATTTACTTATTTTGTACATCAGACAGCCTCATTTTCCAAACAAGCTTGAGATCAACAGTCTAAGAACACTCCCAAATGTAGGATGCTTAGGGTAACAAAGAAAAGCTTCCCATAGCTTTGCAACAACAGCAATGAAAGGGCTTAGAATAGTCCATCCATCTCTCTATATATGGCACCTCCAAGCATTCACATTGCAAACCTTACAGATAAAGCTTGATTTCATACATGGCTGGACTTTTCATTATAAGCTGAAAGAAATAAATGTCAATACTTAGAGTGACAAATCTGACAGCATTTAAATGCAGTAGATACCATGTCAATGTCTTGGTAAACTTCTTAGAAAATGGAAAACACGGGAAATGTCTTACAGCCAAAACAAACAAACAAAAATTGTCTTTCATTGGTGCTCTTCTGAATAGTTCATTAAACCTGAGTCTAAAATGGCACTGGACATGGCAGAGCAAACCTGTCTGTATGAATTATAAATTGGCTGGCACAACTGTCAGGACTGTAACATCCAGGACTGTGAATCCCACGTGCTTAGAGATTTCCTTGCCCTCTATTGCAATAAAATTCTAGTATTTGGGGTAACCTTAAGTAACTACTCAAGAAACAATTTACCTGGTCCAGTCCAGATTTTCTTATGCTTCGTATCTTGTTCCTGTTTAACACAATCTTACCATTTTCAATCATGAACTCATAGCCTTTCTTCTGGAAGTAGATGTCACACCTTGGAAGAGTGCTTGGTTTAACCTATGAAGTAATGAGAGAGGGGCAGTGTGGTCTCAACAGTTCTGAAGGGTAGGTAGGCAGCTACATGAAAATCCACATTCTTAAACCAAGCTCTATTCTATGCTGGGTGAAATTCTGCTAGAAACCCTTTTCCCTCACTCCCTTAAAATTAACTTGCACTTCCTTTCACAAGCTGTCCCAGACATCTGCTTTCCATTTCATTTTTGGACTGTAGGCTGATTACTGATTGTGATTATAGCTTAAATATTTGCGGATGTGACCTGCAAATAAACATATTTTTTATTATTCCTTCTGTATAACTTCTGGACAACACATCGAAGAGGAAATGTTTGTAAAAACACAGGCAGCAGAAGGGATGCATTCCAGACTCGTACTCTGCATAGCAAACAACTACCTCCATGTTGAGGGCCAAAAAAATAAATAAAAATTAATTTTTCTAAAAACATTCCAGATGGATGCCAAATTCTCGAGGAAATTGGGCTGCAATCAGTGCCATTATATAAGGCAGCAGGAAGGAGTCCAGTGGAACAGAGAGGAATTTGATTCTTCCTCTGTTGGAGATTCCCAGAAATATCACAGTTTGTGATAGCTGTTGGCAACCCAAACACTTTCCTGTAATTTCGGTAACTTATTTTCTCTAATTTATGCTAGACCAGCCAGCATTTGAGAAGCAGCAAGGCCAGCTTTGTAGGTCACGCCTGTTACCTGTAACTGTCCTTTGGTAAGAGCCACAGTTACAGGATAGTCATGCCTATGAAGACATGAAGAACATGAAGATGAAGAACAAGGATGAACTGAGGATGGTCAAAGAACCTTCCTGCTAAAACGCCGCTTTGTCTTCTCCATGAGCAAGGGCTCCTCTCCTCAGCCTCGGCTCCTGTGCCACCATCGCATGCATCCCCTCTCAGTACAATGCCTAAAAAGCCAACTACGTACCAAGGGTGCTGAGCCAGAAAGGGGCTTTGTGTGCTCAGCTTCATAAATATAATAATCCAAGGGTAAAAAGAAGTAGCCCGGTGCTGGCTCATTACACTGACGGCTCATGATGTTGGGAAGACACTTGCACTGACCATCCTTTGGTGAGCACCTGGGGTGAGAGTTGGTAAAGGGAGGACATCAGAGTGCAGCATGGCTGGGGCTTAACAGCATGACAGCAGCTCAGCTCCACCCTTGCTTCAGCTTTGCTTTGTTTCTTCCACTGTTGGATTGCCTGCCCTGTTAAACTTCTTCCTACCACTCAGCCCCTCCATTTCCGATGCTGGATTTATTCAGTGCTACTTTTCTTATTGCTTGGGAGACATGACATGCTTTGTCTTTCTCTGTCCATTCCACAACTGAAGCACAGATTCTTTTGTTTCCTAAGCATCTGTTACTATCTATCCCTGTATCCATTTCTTGTACCTGTTTCTGTATCTATTACTATCCATAATCATCTATCAACTGTAATTTTGGAGGTAGGACATAAGATCAGAAGGCCCTTTGATTTGATATGATATGGTAGTTTTCATATACTTGCACTCTTATTTAACACGCCAGATGATTACTAGCTCTGATTTGCCTGGTCACAAGGAGCTGCTCTACAGCACTGGATTATGTGCTGCTGTGCCTAAAGACCCTGCCCAACAGACTTCTGGAGGAGCTCAACTGAAACCAAGCTTGATTCTAAAATTATATATTTTGAATAGGAGCCTATATGTAAAAAAAATTAAGATATTTCTAGCCTCTAAAGTCGACGTAGGAAGCTACATTAAAAAAGTCACCTCTAACTTCTAATTTCTATTAATATTAGGGCCTCTAGTTCTCTCAAGTCACGCAGTTTATATTTTATGTTAAACAAACCCTGGCTTAAGCTGATTCAAAGTTGACTTCAAAGGAAGACGATAAACCCCTTTATCACAAGTAAATTTCCAAGATCCTAACCTGATTTTATACTGTTTATATATGATAAAATTATGTTCACAGTCTATTTTCCCATTTGTACTGAGACTGTATTAACCTAACCAGAAAATTTAGCCTAAGAGTTTGTAAAAATCAAAACCAAGAAAGAACATCAAGAACATTAACTTACAAATTATTCTGGGATCCACCAATATCACACTCACACGGGGAACATCCATGCAAACTGCTGCCAAGACCCCAGTATCCCACCTGGGATAAAAAGAAAGACTTTTTTACAGCAAATATTTAACTATGTGAAGCACAGCAGAACTTGTTCCCCTGGATGAACTCTTTTCTTGAGCACTACTGTCCTGCTGCCTGTGCTTAGCCATGCGAGATTGCTTCTCTTCCCAGATTGCATTGGGTGCTCAGGCACTTCAAGAAGAGCCAGATATTTACCCATTTGTGCAAGCAAGCTGCTCTGTAAACAGCAAAGATGGCCTGAGGCCATGATTTTGCATTTCCTTTCCTTCCTTGAAGCACTCCTCCTAGTGCAATTTGATTGCACAAATGTTTGCAAGAGTTCGAAAGAACCAGATGTGTTCTTTTGCAAAATGAGAGCATAGAGATGCAAAATTCTTTTGAATTTTGACTTTTTACTTTGCTGGCAATGAAAAAGTGGGAGATGGCAGAGGAGACTTCTAAACCCGCATACAGAAGTAGTAACAAACGCCGACTACTTACGAGGCATTTTTCACAGCGCCGTCCTGTGGTGAACTGCTGACAGAGGCACGCTCCAGTGGCAGGATCACAGATGGAGAAAGGCAAACTGCCGGAGAGATTACAGTTGCAGGCTACAGGGAGGGAAATACACGGTTACTTCTGCTGGACCCAGTCACGGCAGCAAGACTGGCTTTTGCTTTAGATGTGGCATCAACATGACAAGCAGTCTCCATCCTCCAGACAGATGCTCTGCAGATGGACCTGCCCTGTCACCCTGCAGCTCTCAGGCTGCTCTTGGGTAACAGTCTGTTTCCTCAGTGGATACACTCTCTGGGGGAGCAGGGGCATTGGCAGAAGTCCAGTCTGGTGGTTTGCCATGTGCTGTGTGCTGATCCACCCTACATAGTCCTTGCATGTTGCTTAGTGCTGGGTACCATGCTGTGGACTTAACATGCTCACAAACCCACAGTGCGCCTGGGTAGGGGTGGGATATGTTTGTTCGTGAACCTCTCTCAGAGGAACAGCTGGCTGAAAGCTCTCATGGCAAGGCAGCAGCTCCTGCCACCTAGACACTGCACTGTGCAGTGCACAGTCCAACTATCCTAACAGCCCAACTGTGGCTTTTCATTCAGCCTTATGCTGATTTTGATGGTAACATAATTTTCATGTGTTTAAATCTCCCTTTTCAACTAAATTGCATATTTAACAATCCTTCTATTGACAAAAGTCTGATCTGTTATAGTATATTATGTTTTCTGCAAGTGATTTTGTATCTTTTCAGTCTTAGATGCTGAACAAGGAACATTAAATACACCAACGATAAATTATAGCAGGCACCTGGGTATTTGTGAAGCAGGTAGTGCATTACTGTGTGCATCCAACTACCTCCATCTCTTAAAAATGTTTTGGAAAAAAGAATAAAAGGTGGTTTACATACGCTGGCAGCCCAGAGGGTCACTGCCGCTCAGCCCATAGTAGTTGGCCCTGCACTGGTCACAGCGGACACCCTCCACATTCTCCTTGCAAGGGCACCGGCCTGCAACCGTTCCTAGAGCAGGGTCAGTGAGGCTCTCACACATGCCGTTGTACAATGTACCTTCTGGGTCACAGTTGCAGGCTGCAGGCATCGCCAAGGAGACATAAAAAAGCACATTAAGATATAAGCAAGAAAAAGCAATGACAGAGCTGCTGGTAGACACAAATTCAGGGTTCTTGTACAGATGTTCATCTGTGCTTGCTGTTGGTCGCTTTACAATTAACACACAGCAGCTGTTAAGAAATATTATGAGAATGTTTCCAAGATCTGATTTTTCTCTGGAGAAGAGTTACAGTCTTCCCTTTGGTAGAAATATACCCTTTGGGTAGAAATAGTCATCATGCACCCACTCCCTACCCTCTTCAGAATACTCAGGGAGGAGTGGGCCCCATACTTTTAGAGATGCTCTCATGAAAGCTGTAGGGTTGCAGCAGTACCACACCTCCTCACAGCTGGTCTGAGTTGGCTTATGGCTGAATTATTTACTGGAAGCAATGGATTCAGCATGGAACACTGCCTTCCTGATGCATCCCATTTTTCCCTAAGGCACTACCCATTTCTCACAGCAGAGCTGACCACACCATTCCCCTGGGTAATCAGCCCTTGGCTCCTTAAGGACTTTTGATGCCAATTAGTTACTACAATGAAATTATACTCAGAGGATTTTTCCCATCCTATGTTAATACTGAAGTTAGCTCATCTTCCAGAAGAAGGGCTTTTACACCTGAAAGACTCTTTTTCTTGCATATGGCAGGTTATCTAACAACAGTTATTGCTCCTCCCATCATTTCACACCTCTTCTGTAATCCCTGACTACCACAGAAGCAACAGCACTACTGCTATTCATATTTATATTGATGTTGTTCAAGAAAGATGATAGCTCTGCTGGGTTTCTAAGCTCAGTTTAGCAATGAGTTGGAACATGCAGCCCTTTTTTACAATGCAGGTTCAAGGACACTGTCATGCAGTTACTTTATAAGGCAATTTGGATGTTACAGGTTGGATAACACTTTCACAACCATATGAACATTTAAGCTTGGGGATGTCATAGGTTCAGAGCACAGAGAACCAGAACCACCCTATTCTGAGTCACTCTTACAGAAGGCAAAAAAGGGAAGCTTACGGAGGCATGCCTGAGGGTCTGAGATGACTTTGAGTGGATCCTGGTAAAAGAAAGGTTTGCACTGGTCACAGTGTTGCCCGGTAGTGTTGTCCTGGCAGTCCTCACAAACACCACCACTGACCCCACCACTGGCCTGGTATATGGCCAGGTCAAAGCGGCATCTGCCAGAGTGGCCATTGCAGTTACACCCTGAAACCAAAACAAACAGTGGAGTATTTTGCACCATGACGCCCATTACTGTGGTCTTGCCACTACTGCTGCCCATCCTTAACACAGGGTTACTTGTTACTTCCATGATCTCAGTGCCCAGCAAGACCATAGCTTCCCAGGCATAGTGCTTTACAGCTTAGGGGAAACACTGGAGACTTGCAACACAACTGGGCCCTATACTTGTAAGTACCCATGCAGGTGAGTGTGCTGGATATGGAGGGGAAAACACTGCTCCACTGAAGAAAGATCTAGATGAATACTTGTTACAGACCCTAATATTCTTGTATATCCAACATTACTCATTATTGTGGAAATAAATAATTAAGCCTTGTCTAAATTTTTCTTTTATTCACAAGAAAGACCCTATGTAAACCAATGGATGATCTGGTTTTGCATTAGTTGCTTTTTCCTCTCTTTATTGTTTGTTGTTTTTTTCCCTCTTATCTAAACAAAAAATCATGAAGTTCTCCTTCTTGTAGGATAACACAGCACTAATGGATACAGGAATCCATCTGTTTTTAGATGAGGCATGGAAAAGTCTCCCTCCCAGTAACCCAGCCATCCCATTACGTTTTGGGCTGGGACTGTGCTGCACCCTCAGCTATAAAAAAGGAAAAGAATATGTTTGAGTTACGTTTGCAAGCATTATCCTGTGTCCCTTCAGCTGGCCTCCAGGGAGCATCATTGTAGAAATCTTTACATCTTTCACAAGACAAGCCTTCAGTGTTATGGTGGCAGAGACATCTCCCGTGGACCTGCAATGTGGTGAGAACAGAGAGGAGGTAAGGTGAGAGGACAAAGAGGAGAGAAGAGGAGAGGAGAGGAAAGGAGATATCTGCTTCAGGTATACCAGCAGGATCAGGAAAATTCAAAGCTCTTTGGCTCCCTCAGCTGACATAATCCTCAGTTACGTGAGTAAAAGATCTGAAGAATACCTACAAACTTTAACCAAATTTTTTCAAAGCCATTGAGCAACATTTTGGAAAAACAAACAAACAAACTTCTAAACATGCCAAAGGAAACTTCAACCTTTTAAATTCTCTCTCTTCCCCTACATTTCTCTAAATTGAGATACATATTTTCCGGGAGGAAAAATAAACCCTCATGTTTTCAGAGGGAAAGAATTCACAATCATGTTCCTCAATTTTTTAATAATCCATTTTTCATGGGTTAGCTTTGCATTATCAGCCATTCTTTACACCTATGGCTCCTCTCCTGCTGCAAAGCACCCTGAGCCCAGCTGGAGTGTGGAATGCACCCAAGGACTGGCCATTCAGGTCTGCACACACCACAAGCTGAATTACATTTGCACCATTACAGCTCTGGTATTTTTCTGCTGTTATCAACATGTCTTGTCCCAGTTGCTTTTGAAACACCAACTACTGCCAACAAAGAGCTAGCTTCTCTTCTCTTCTGAAACCTGAGCAGTTCAGCCCAGGGTTTTAAAGGAAGAAGATGCATTGAAACATTTTACAACTTAGAGTTGCAAATGGTCAATCCAAAGATCATCAGAGATTTTCCCTCCTCTCCCTCCCTCCACCTCATTCTTTCCCCAAGATACCAGGTAGGGACTGCCCCTGTTGGAGACAGAGTTAGTGACTCACCATCCCAGGCTGATAGAAGACATCTCCCCGCAGATTCTGTACAGGATCACACTGGCTGGCATGGCCATTGCAAAAGCAGCTGCCCCGCACAACCATCTCATAGACAGCGTAGTAGTACTTCTCAAGGGGATCGCTGTGTCTTCTTCCAAGCAGAGCATCCCCAAGGGTGTGGAGTTTAGTAAAATTGATCCTTAGGTTTGTCAATGTAATGAGCTCTGGAATGAAAGAAGAAAAATCGAGACGCCAAATTCATTTGAAAATGAACAGTATTAAATATTCATCTTGGATCAATCATCCAGGAATTCCTTCATATTGAAGAAACAGTGATAATTATCTGATCTTGGCTAAGAAAAGTAACCTGGACAGTGCCAAGGCATGGACGTGGTCCTGGAACACAGCTGCATAAGCATAAGCACCCTCCTTGGTGTGGCTCTGGCCAGAGTCAATCTATTTTCCCAGCCTTTGTGGGTTCACGTACACCTCAGGGACTGTTCCCAAAAAGCAGTGTGGGTTGGGCCACCTGATCCCAGAAAGAAAGACAGTTTAGCTGCATGGATGAGCTCTGCAGAGCTGTGCTGTTTGATCTCAGGGCTAAAGAACAAGACTGGCCCATTCTACTTATTAACACAGATAACTCCTAAGATCTTTAGCTACTTTTTTCAACATCATTAACTTGCACCGACTGAGCTGTTGATCCATTCAGTGTACAAAAACCAACACCAGCAAAGTATCGCTGGAGAAAAGCTGTACTGTCCCTACCTTGGATGTAAGGCACATACGGATCTTCTATTTCAAAGCTGGGATCCAGAGCTTTTAAAACAACCTGCAAAACAAATTAGTGCAGCTCTATAGGTCACTGAAGCTACTCTTTTTGGATATAAAGTCTGTCACCTGAGACCCATTAGGTACTGATGAGCACCTAGAAGAAAAGAACAAGGCTGTGGCCCTGATTCACCAAGTGCTCTCATCCTTCAACCTAGCCTTGGCTAAGTGAGGCAAAGAGACCTTTTGGTGGATTGATGTGTCAGGAGAAAGTAAAAACAATGCCCTACAGTGATGTAGAGATGGAATGAGCACCCGCCAAATGTATCAAAGCCTTTAGCGGCAGAGGCAGATGGGGACTCAAGGTCTCTTGCAAGGGGCACTTCAGTGTGAATTTGGAAACCAGGAAAAAGCACTAGAAGGCTCTGTACAAGTTGTTTTATGAATCCATTTGGGTGTGAAACTGAGGGTAAAATACAGTGCTAATAAAATAAACACTTCAGTAAAGTCAATAATACCTCATGTCTCAGAATGTGTGTAAGTGGATTTGATGGATACTGATGAGAGACATTCAGCTCCAGAAATTCAGGCACATATGATCTGAACTTATACAAACACAGACACTTGGCAATACCTCGCCTTCAGTGGAGGGCTCAATGTCTGAGTATCTTGAATCACAAATGACATCTCCCACATTTTTTGCTGGGCCAGGAGAGATGTTGGGGAAAGAAGCTGCACAGTCCTGTGCAAAGTATCTGAACGCTTTCCAGGTGTGACCAAAGTCAGTGGACCGCTCAACCAGCATCGCTGCAGGGCGAAATGTCTGCAAGAAACAGTATTTCAAGAACCCTTTAACCAGGCACTGATAAGACATCTTAGGGGTTGTTGTTCTGACATTCCTGTTTGTGGAATGCCAACAGCTTCCAACTAAAATTCAGTGTTTGGGAGACTGTAGGCTCACTACAGTGCTAATGTGCTGGTTACATTCCTCTCTGAAAAAGCCAGATTCTTCATGTGAACCACACTCTAGCAAAAGGGAAGGGCAACCTTCCACATAGATAGAAGATCACTGTATAAGTGAGGAAGTTTACTTTAACAGTGTAAGGGTTTTGCAAAAAAAAAATTGTAACCATCTGGACCATAATGAGTATGCATGAGAAGGCTGAACTAATTTGAAAGAATAACAACTGTTCAGAGATGTCCTAAATTTTTAGGGATTCGTTTTGCATTTTTTTTTTCAGCATTAGTTCTCAGATTATAGAAAACAGAACCTGAAGGCACATGAATAGAAAGCTATTTGGTTTATCCTCCTCCCCTAAGGCAGGATCAACTATAACTTAACCACACTTGACAGGTGTTTATCTAACCTGTTCTTACAAATCTCTAATGATGAAGCTTTCACTGCCTCTGTAAGCAATTTATTCCTGTGGTTAAATAATTAGTGTATAACATTACATAAAAGCTCTGGTAAAAGATGTACCTTAAAAGTCAGGATAAGATGGCTGAACTGGAATAAGGTTTCTAGGTCCAATCTAATGCTGACATGGTCAACACCTGAAAAGAGAATGAAAATGAAGAGCACAGTGCACACTTTGGAGGGGTTGATGAGACAGCTTTCCCCTTGGGAATTTAGAGACACCTTTTCCAGCACAGCAGCTTGACTCTTTAGGGCATCCCCTGTGCACAAACCCAGCATGTGACTGGACTGCTCTCTCAGGTCAATGCAGTGTGTAGCCTTTCCAGCAGTGGCACTGGTGATGCTGCACATCACTGAGAATGCAGGAGATGGTTAAAGGTCTTGTTCAGATCATTTGGACTGTAAGTAATGCTGATGGCAAGGTTCTATGTTTATGACTTCCTCTATCCAGTTAGAATTTTTTAAACTCCAGACAAATTGCTTATTTTTAAGAATAAAATGAAAGTCAATAAAAATATGGGGTTTTCTTCATGCTCAGCAGATCTGTTAAACCCTTCTATACAGCCAGGCCTGAAATCTGTCATGAGCAGAGCTATCACACCAGGCATTGTCCACAATTGTAGCAAGTATAGAAAAAATCCCCACAATTCACACATTCTCTGTAGAGAGTTGAGGGAGCTCAGCTGATATCCCCATCATTTACATCTCCATGCAGCTTCCTAGGCTTACTGCTCAGCACACATTCAGCTCACTGCATGAGACCTCATCCCAGAATAAAGGTGGTGAGAACAAGAAAAGATCCTCTCACAGCTGGCCCACAGCTTTATTGGCAGTGGTACCCGAAGCTGGCAACATTTCCTTGATACACTCCATGAAAAAATAAGGCTTTTGTATTCTTAGTTGGATACCCAAAATAGAAGTAACATATCTTATTTTTTTCTATGCCTTCATAAAAACCAGTCATTTTTTTACATGCTCACTGTATGTCAGATAAGACAAATGCTATTCCTCCTGGCATGCCTTGACAGAGAAGCTCTAAGGGTAATATCTTCATCAGTGGCATAGAATCATAGAATCAACTAGCTTGGAAAAAACCTCTGAGATCATCAAGTTCAACCTTTATCGAGTGAGACTGAGTACACCCTCAGCAAGTTTGCAGATGACACAAAACTGTATGGTGTGGTTGACACACCTGAAGGACAGGTACTGTACTTAAAAAGGAGTTATAAGAAAGATGGGGACAAACTTTTTAGTAGGGCCTGTTGCAATAGGACAAGGGGTAACAGTTTTAAACTGAAGGAGGAGAGATTCAGACAGGATATATGGAAGAAATTTTACGATGAGGGTGGTGAGGCACTGAAACAGGTTGCCCAGAGACGTTATAAATGCCCCACCCCTGGAAACATTCAAGGTCAGCTTGGACTGGGCTCTGAGCAACCTGATCCAGTTGAAGGTGTCCCCGCTCATTGCACAGGGGTTGGACTAGACCTTTAGAGTCCCTTCTAACTAAAACTATTCTATTATTCTATGATACCAGCGAAGAACTATTACAGAGAAGCTTGTGACAAAATTAACATGAGGCAATAAGGGTGATCATAGTAAGGCTTTATTTATTCCCTAAACTGTTATGTCTTTACATGGCAAGGACTACCTTTTTTAATGGAAATTTGTATTTTACACACTCTGTCATTACCCATCTGAAAATGTACCTTTTGCTCCAAATCACATTTCCCTGAAAGGCAGACACCCTGTCATACGCGGCCACCGTGTATAACACAGCACTGTCACAGGTCCTCTGCCCAGCTCTTGGAGATGTTGTGCTTAAAATTTGTCTGTGGAAAACCAGAATTTCTAAACTCCTGTATTGCTACACACAAACAGGTTTAAATCACTCAGTATTACCCTATCAAAGAATAGATGGAATTTTGTTTCATTTCTTCATGAAGGCAACATGGTGAATGCCAATCACATAAATAACTCTCACAGTAACATTATGCAGTAATATATTCTCAAAGAAACTTACCATTTTCTGACTGCCACCACTTCTTCTTTCTATCATGCTCAAAAGTTGTGATAACATTTTCAACCATGTGACTATTGTGCTGAGTGTAGGGATTATATGGGTACCTGGAATCGCAGAGAAAGCATTTGTGTTCAGCCTAAAAAACAAAATGAGAAGAAAGATGGACTTGGTCTCTTCTCTAAAGATCAGGTGGATCTACATGTATTTATGCCATTGCATGTTGCTTTGGATGTCTGTGCTTTCAGTCACTCAGACTTTCATATACAAGGGACAAGCCCAAGAAAATAACCATATGCACAAAGCATGCATATAATAAATGTCAGCCTCAGTTTGCCCCAGGTACTCTATTAAAAGTACACTTTTTCAGTGGAGAAGGGATCTCAGGAAGAGCAAAGAAATAAGCTTGTCAAGGTGTTGATTCTTCCAGAGGGCTTGTTTTGCAAGAGTTTCTCAGGAGAAATTTATTTCTTAAAAGTTGATCTTTTATTCATGTGTCAAAAAGGCTGTAGAAACTTTCAGCCAGACAGCAGCAAAGAGGCAGAGGGGATACAAGGGAGAACTGGATCTTTCAAGATCTGAAGAAGCCTTGAAGAGGAACATTCACTAAATCATTTATACATTTTTCTTCTTTCCCTTTTGCTTATTTTTTAGCAGCTTGGAGACCCAGCCAGAGGCAGGAGGCAGATGCCATTATATAAATGGAAGGAAAGGATGGATCCAGGTTGTATATAAATGGTGGTCTGGGCTGACACCACCACCCCAATTGCTGTCAGTGACTTTTGTAGGCACAGGGAAACTGAAAAAGTTTAAAAGCAATGCAAAGGAAGAAAACCATGATGTCAATAGGATGAAAGACTCTTGTTTGAAAATGTAACAAGCAGAAGATGAAGGTGACAGTGATTAGCCAGTATCTCAATGCTGAATGAGAGGCTTCCGCCTGCAAAAGAGCTTTGAAAGTGAGGGCAAGGAACTCCAGAGGTGCTAAGATGGGGATTCAGTGGGAGATGTAAGGAGAGGTGACAAGGTAAACATATTGGACTGGGAGATGACCCATGCAGCATATGATCACAGCTGGCAGGGCCATAGGGCAGCATATGGCAGGGTGAGCGATGGTGGCTGCACTGCATAGATGTACTCTACAAGATTTGGGCAGAGCCTGAGAGCTCAGGCATAAGCCAAAGCTGAAAGGCTGATAGGGATGCTGCTGAAATCAGAATGTAGAAGTCAGTGGCAGAAGCTGAGCTGGAAACAACCCAGAATGGGATTGATGGAGCGGCACCCTGTCCTGCCCTCTGCAGATGCTCAGTATCTACAGAGAAGCATTAGGAATGATTTGCATGTCTTTATATTGTGAAATCACCTGGGAACTATACACATTTAAATAAATGAAGAGATACAGATTTACATGTATAAGTCATGTGTTTTAAACATTATAATAAATACAGAAGATAGTCGGTCATTCTATGCCACACATGACAAGTGTACAAATGTATGATCTAGAAGACGAGACAGAAATATAAAAGATACTCTCATGTCATTTCATTTCACAAAGCTCTGGTAAGGTGAGCTCAGGTGATCTAAGTGTTTGGCAGGACTGCACACATCCACTCTCTGGTTTACATAGAGGCATACAATATGATACTAAGTCAACTTGTGGTTAACGTTGCTACATAAGCATCTTTCTGTGCCCCAAAGGACAAACTCATACATGTTCACATAAGGCAAATCTGTCAGATTCCATTTGCCTCTGAAGTATGCAGCTTTATACTCTCCTCAATACTGAGTGTTCTTGTTTTCCTTTCGAAAGCATGTATAAGTAGTAAATCCAATCATAGAGCTAAAACCCACTTAACATACATTTAGAAACAGTAAGACACATTAAAGACTGAAAATGATTTGCAGTGCTGCTTTTCAAAGACAAAGCAGTTGAACTCTTAATTTTTTTTCAGTCTAATTTCCAATAAGACATCCCAGCTGAGCCCTGGCTCTTGACATGTTGACAAACACGGACTTTCACAAGAAAGGTTTGCTCTCTTCACGATGCCAGACACAGGTCACCAGGAGGGGAACTGGGGGAGGAAGAACTTTGCTTTGCAAGATGCAAAGTTTCCTGGTCTGCCTCCAGCAAAGCCTTTGAAATGTGCTAGTGAGAAGGAGAATTAGGTTCAGTGGGACTCTGGTGTACTGAAGTGGACGCACACATTTAAGGTGAGCTGATAGAGCAGAACATGTTGTCAGAGCATAAGCCTCTATCTCTTGAGCTCTGCAAAGCAGCAGAATTTGTAGCTCTCAGACTCTTGAGGAGACTGTCACCAGGGGTCAAGATACATTGAAGCAGCATTAAATCACAGGGATTATTGTGGAACAGCTGTTCCTTTTCATGAATCTGTAGTTACACAGTTCAAAGGATAAGTACAGGCAAGTGAAAATACTTTATTTTTTATTGCCCTTTGATCTCCTGTTAAAAAGCAAAAATAAAAGGCAATCATCTGGCTTAGGGCTAGGAAGACAATGTCTCTGAGATGGCTGTTTATGCCCATCTCCCAAGCAGTGCCAAAACTCAGGCTATTTCAGAAGAGGAGAGAAACATTCACATTTTGCAGAAAGCCATGGCTACAATATGTGACTTGGAGCAGTGCTTGGTACCATCTCAGTATGGCACAGCTTTACTCTGCAGATGTGTCACACCATTTTGCCAGAAGGTCATAAACTGTAATTATTTCAATTGCTTATAAATTAAACTGTATTTTATTAACCTCCTCTTAAGTCTAAGCTGGTATTTAGTGAAAATAATTTTATTTGTGATCATTTATTAGCTCAGCCTGGCCAAGTCCTCCAAGATGTGTCTCATTGCTGCCTGGTGCATCTCCCACACATCTGCTGCTCCCCCACGTCCCCATCACTGTAGCCAGGGAGCAAGAGGGATCCTTCTGATCATCCATGGTTTGGCTCTGTCTACCCACCAAAGACTGGACTATATCGTTAGGTTTTCCCTCTGCCGGACATGGTTTTCTGCTTTTATCAACACTGGTCTTATTTCAGATCAAAAGATATGAGAGGACGTGATGTGAATCTCTTAACAGGATGCCTGAGGTCTCAGTACTGCATGGGACATGTACACCAGTGAAAGTCCATCAATGCAGTGTCCACAGCCCACAGGATCACAGTCCTCCTGCACTCACACAGATGCAAACTGTGGTCTTCACCTCTGAGGTATGAGTGGGAACAGGACTTGCAGAGCAAAGCTCCTTCAGAAATCCCTGTGCTCATTTGCATCTCATGGATGCTTCTTCCTCTTGAGAAGATATACATCACTGTGGAGGCTCTTTGCTGCCAAAGCCTCCATATGTGCTGCAGTAAGGCAGAGCTTCCACCAGATTTATGTCACACTGTCTAATGATTATTCAGACATCTTCAACAGAAACTTCTTAGTCTCAGCAAATTCCCTTTACAGATGAGAATATTATTGTTAGTGAGCAGAGTTCAGTTTATTACAAGAGATAACCAACCTCTAGGTAGCCTATAATGCAGTACTTCTGAGGGCTGTTCATGCCACAGGTTGAGGAAGCTGTTAATTGCTTGCTGCGACCCAGGAGAAGGTCCCCAACAGCTGGGTGGCAGGATCCAGCATCACAGTCATCCTGAGCATGCTGGAGTCTTATCAGCACTGACAGCAAAAGAGGATCAAAGAGTGATTAAATGGCTTTGTGTACCCAGCAGGATTCTCCAGACAAAATCAGTTAAATCCCAACATCAGCAGAAAACTAAATTATTCTTTGCTGTACTCCTTTTACCCTTAATGATATAATTTGGTAGAATCTCAAAGAGCTTTGATAATGAACACACTTGCTGAAAAATCATTATAAGAAATACAGCTAGCATATTACAAATCTATGCTAAAACTGAAACTCTCAGCACATTATTGCACAGTAAACATGCCAATCTGCTATCTGCAATAATTTATTATGCTTCCTACCCTGGCATACCCATAGCCAGCACTCCTGCGGCAGAATCACCAGAATTTCGATTGACTCTGTGAGCAAAGACAGATTTGGGTTAATTCTATTGATTTCTGTTGATTTCCAAGTGCTAATGGTGGAACTGAGACTGGGATTGATGGATTGATGGATTGATGTCAGGGGTCCCTCAGATTTTCTGATGATTTACAATGAACCCCCATGTCTGGTCCCAAAACCCTCTGTTCAGACCCCATGGAATTACACATTAATTAATAATCTTTAGTTTAATTTTAAATAATTTATTAATAATTATTTTATGAATAACTAATAGTTACATATTAATTAATAATTAAATACTTACATATTAATTAATGATTAGACAGAATAATTCATAGAATCATAAAATAGTTAGGGTTGGAAAGTACCTTAAGATCATCTAGTTCCAAACCCCCCTGCCATGAGCAGGGACATCTCACACTAAACCATGTCACCCAAGGCTCTGTCCAACCTGGCATTGAACACTGCCAGGGATGGAGCATTCTCAACTTCCCTGGGCAACCTATTCCAGTGCCTCACCACCCTCACAGGAAAGAATTTCCTCCTTATATCCAATCTAAACTTCCCCTGTTTAAGTTTTAACCCATTACCCCTTGTCCTATCACTACAGTCCCTAATGAAGAGTCCATCCCCAGCATCCCTATAGGCCCCCTTCAGATACTGGAAGGCTGCTATGAGGTCTCCACGCAGTCTCATCTCTCCAGGCTGAACAGCCCCAACTTTCTCAGCCTATCATCTTCATATGGGAGGTGCTCCAGTCCCCTGATTATCCTCAGGGGGAGGCTGATCCTCTGGACTTGTTCCAACAGTTCCATGTCCTTTTTATGTTGAGGACAACAGAACTGCACACAATACTCCAAGCGAGGTCTCACAAGAGCAGAGTAGAGGGGCAGGATCACCTCCTTCAACCTGCTGGTCATGCTCCTTTTGATGCACCCCAGGATACAGTTGGCTTTCTGGGCTGCAAGCGCACACCTGAAGCCGGCTCATGTTCCTTTTCTCATCCACCAACACCCCCAATTCCTTCTCTGCAGGGCTGCTCTGAATCTCTTCTCCGCCCAAATTGTAGCTGTGCCTGGGATTGCTAAGACCCAGGTGTAGGACCTTGCACTTGGCATGGTTAAACTTCATAAGGTTGGCATCAGCCCACCTCATAAGCATGTCCAGGTCCCTCTGGATGGCATTCCTTCCCTCCAGCGTATCAACCGAACCACACAGCTTGGTGTCATCGGCAAACTTGCTGAGGGTGCACTCAATCCCACTGTCCATGTCACCGACAAAGATGTTGAACAAGACTGGTCCCAACACTGATCACTGAGGGACACCACTCGTTACTGGTCTCCAACTGGACATTGAGCCATTGACCACAACTCTTTGCGTGCGGCCATCCAGCCAGTTCTTTATCCACCGAGTGGTCCATCCATCAAATTGATGTCACTCCAATTTAGAGACAAGGATGTCATGCGGGACAGTGTCGAACGCTTTGCACAAGTCCAGGTAGATGACATCAACTGCTCTACCCCTGTCCATCAGTTCTGTAGCCCCATCATAGAAGGCCACCAAATTGGTCAGGCAGGATTTCCCCTTAGTGAAGCCATGCTGGATGTCACCAAGCACCTTGTTGATTTTCATGTGCCTTAGCATGCCTGCCACAAGAATCTGCTCCAAGATTTTGCCAGGCACAAAGGTGAGACTGACTGGTCTGTAATTCCCCAGGTCATCCATTTTCCCTTTCTTGAAAATGGGGGCTATATTTCCCTTTTTCCAGTCGTCGGGAACTTCACCTTACTGCCATGATTTTTTTAAATATGATGGCCAGTGGCTTAGCAACTTCATTTGCCAGCTCCTTCAGGACCCGCGGATGGATTTCATCAGGTCCCATGGACTTGTGTACGTCCAGGTTCTTAAGAGGGTCTCGAACCAGATCCTCTCCTACAGTGGGCGCAAGGTCTTCATTTCTCACAGTAATTCTGAATTCTTTAAATAATTGCAGAATCTTTTTTGTGTATTTTGCCTGAAACAACTTTAAATATTTTCCCCATTAAGTTAAGACTTCCCTTACAGGGCTTGTTTTTTTAAACAAGTTCTGTCCTGAAACCCTGAACAGGAATGGGCACCTTGGAGGCTTTGCCTTTTCAGTTTTACCTGGCTGAACTTGTTATGAAAAGTGTAGTTAAAGAAACCTCTAACAATTGATACATGAAGATCCCACAGAACACTAGAAACAGTCATGCAATTACAGCAGTAAAAAAGCAGTGTTTTACAGCCAGATTTCAGTTTATGGCTTAGGCTATACTTCAGATGATGAGTGACACTGGAGTCTCAGGTATAAAACAACACGTAAGTTTGGTTAGCCAGCTCTTCTTTATTTATGCAGATCTGTGCTCATTATTTGTTAGCAGATATTGATTGCCCCTTTCAGGGCCTGATTCAGACTCAGTTACAACATGTATCTTTCCTTTGTACTTACAGGATTCGTACCACTCATAGCTCCTAGGCAGAATAGTGGAAAATAAGTACCCACTGTCGCATGTGTCTTAATGTACTTTAAAAAAGCACTTTAATAAAGTCTTGCAGAGATGTGTAAACCACATAATAATATTCCAACACCAGCCTGAATAACTGTAATATCTGTACTTACTGAGGTACAACAGGATGGCCAGCCCCAGCTTCATGCCTCCCATGAAACTCAAACTGGTACTGCTGCAAGAGAAGAACTGGTGGGTCACTTGGTGCTCTGCCTCACCAAGGTAAGTCTACACACCCTTGTGTGTAGGCTTACCCAGAGCTAGCCTTTAGTAAAGTGACAGTCATAATAAAAAATACAAAAACCAAAATGAAGCCCTGGCTTTGATTTCATTGTAGCAAAAATTTCTCATCACAGAAATTTCCACACTGAAACCAGGATGAAAGCAGAGGGACATGTCACAAAGGCTGTCGGAGAAGACTGAAAACACAGTCACACTTAGTGTAAAATAAAAACATAATGCTATCAGCAAAAAACGTTATACTATTCAAATACCAGCTATTTAATCTTAACTAGATTCAGCAGGGCTGTTTGGAGAAGTCTAACTCCTTCTCTAGAGGTTATTTCTTTTCATTAACTTAAAACAAAGACTGCAGTCCTAATGAAGATGCCACTGAGAAATGCCTGATGTCAGGTGTTATGATTTTTGGGAGAAACAAGATTACAACCACATCTTATAGCGAAGAAAAAATGTTGTATCAATGCAAAAAACTCATACGGGGGAAACAGAGCATGAACGCAATGGAGGTTTTACTGTGGCATTTACTTTACACCCATTCTCTTTCTGCTTACCAGGAGGAAAGCAAGACTTGCCACCACAAAATCTCTGCTGGAAAAACAGAAAGCAGACATGGATATAAAAGACAATCCAGCATCCTGCCACCAAGCAGAGCTCTGAAACAACAGCCTGCTCCCCATCTTTGCACCTTCCAACTCTTTCTCCATCCGTAGGCACCTGTGAGGCCAGCACACCCTGATGCAGCTTGAGTTGCTGGGGCATCCCTGTATGAGCATGCCCGAAGTGCCGCTTTCTGGCTCCATTGTTGCTCCTCACCTTCATACAGCCATTGCTGTGCTAAATGTGCCAAGATGGAACACCCCCCACCCTGAGTATGGGCAACATAAGTAAAGGCATTGAAAGTATTCCAGTAGGCTGCATGTAAGTTTGATTCACGCAGCTTTACACAACCCATGACACAACTGCCATACCTAGATGGCTATTTCAGCAACCACAGGTAGGGAAAGCTACCAAGGGTCACCAGCCTTTCATGCTGCTTCAGCTCCTCTCACCTGCCACGACCACAGAGACCCTGGGGGGTGACAGGGAGACAATGTCAGGGAGCATGAAGCAGCTGAGCCTGGCTCCCAGCTACAGAGAGAGATGGTGGTGGAACCAGTGTGTAAGCAAAACCGAGCAAACAATTTTCTGTTGCATTGTACTTTAAATTTTATACTCTGTCATAATAATGGACAGACTCAGAGATGACTTAAGCTGCAACCACTGCGATAGCACCGCAGTGAGTATAGATATCCACAGTAAAAATAAGCCTGGTAGGTACACATCCCAGTCCGTATGCTAACATTGTGATGTTCAATACCAATGATACTCTTCAAACATGAGTCCCTTTAACAGAGAAACAAGGACTGGCCAAACCCCAACATACGTTAGTTTCATGCTTAGTAGAAAAATTAAATATTGAAGAGGTCTTACCTGGGTTTCAGACATCCAAGTGTTTTAGCTGGAAATGAGCACAACTAACTGAGGAAAGCAAGCAAAGGCATACCTGTGTGCTTCAGCTAGAGAAGACAGCACGTCCCCCGAGGCACCAAGGTGGAGGTGAGAATGAGACCCAGCCTGCAACCTGCCAAAGGCTTGATTTGTGAAGTCTTTCTGATGGAGCTTCTGGCATCAGCAAATATGTGCAGTGAAAGAAAATTGTGACAGGTTAAGTTCGCAGCAGAAAAGTTCATGCAACTGAAAAGGCTGGGATTCTTAAAGTGCTGGCAACAACTCTTTGATTGTTTAATTAATCAACTGCTGGTCCAGTTTGCAATCAAACATCAAAGTTGTGGCACTGACTTATCTGAACATTAGCTAGAATGGACAAGTCCTCCCAGCAGGGGTGCAAATGGTGTGGAAGTGCTGATTTGGGGTTTTGTGCCATCCACACCAGTGCAATCAGATGAGGATCACACCTAAAAGATGCAATCACACCTGTGTGGATGTATGGAGCCAGCTTCAGATTAGCTCAAGCTCTGGATCCCCACCAGGAGCACTAGGTTTTTTTCAACTTAAGGTAACTTGAGTCACAGTCGCCATACTTCAGCATAAGCTTTGCCTGTAACTGCCTCCAGCAGCAAGCATGTGGAAGGGTGGTGTGCGGAGTACAGTGTGGTCATGGGAAACATGGTGGAGCAACTTTAAAATGGCATTCACCAGCTCATGAACAGAACTGGCCACTGGGTTTTGGTGCCTTTGTTGAAACCTGTGGCATTTTGATTCCAGTCTTCAGAATGGCAGGTTGTGTTGGGTACACATTCTTAGTTGTGATATATTTGTTACCAGTTCTCCTGTGACAGCTTGTAAGGCTTAATTCATGATTGCCTGCAAAGTACCATCACACCCTCAAACAGAAGGTTTTCCGTATGTGCAAAATATGTTTTATAGATTAATCATCACTTTTCTTTTGGCAGCTCCTATTCTTTTAGGAAAAAATAAATACACATGTTCTTTAATCCTATTGCAATGCTTAGTATGAAGTGTCCTCTGCCATTACTATGATTGTTCACTCCAGCAGGAATAATTCATAGACTTTTATTTTCTGAAGTAATTTTCCTCAAGTGCATACAGAACTTACTTGTGGGAGACTTTTTTCAGGCTAATTTAATCTGCATTTGTTTTGTATTCATTCATGATTAGTTATTGTACAGATGGTTTATATTTAGTGTATTTCAATATTAAGAAGTAAAAGACTAAATAATGTATTAAGACAATAATTTTACTTTTTCTGCATAAGCACTATGTCAAGTGCTCTCTGAAAGAGTAACATATAACTGAAGAAGGTATTATCATTGTGATGCTACTAAATTATAGAAGGGTTGACATTTTATTAGCATATTTGGTAGGGGATTCAGATTTTGTTACAGAGAAGTTATGTGAGAAGTAAATATCAAGGAAGATTTATTTGCAGAATATAGCCAGTCCTGTGTTTTGATTTATGTAGGACCCCAAGCAAGAGGGAGGTTTTAAATCGCTTGAGGCAGGGATTAAGAAACTTCTTACTTGCTTTAATCTCTCCACTGGTAGAGGATCTGGATTTATAATGCATCACTTGTCCCATGCTGGCTGGAGGGTAGATAGCATTGGTGTGTGAGTTTTCAAGTCATCACAGGTCCTAGGGTTGTCATTTCTTAAGCCCAAGGCATATCCATAACACACACAAAGGGCAGGAATTGCTAGCACTTCAGAGACACCAGCCAGCAGTGAGAGAAGAGAGCATGCGTAGAGGCATCAGCCCGCTTCAGAGCATGGCCCCAGGGTGCTAGATGATGGGCAGCTGGCACAAGCCCCTACAGGTACACATTTTCCTCCAGTGGACATTCAGAATGAGAATGTCTCCTTGGATATATGGATTTATTCCCCTGTAATAAAAATGTGAAAAACATTAGAAAAGAAATAATTGCAGCTTTCCTTAATGTTTCAATAAGAAATAAAATTACTTGAGCCTGGGATTATCCTAGCTGAGGACAGATGCCTGCACTGTAAGAACTAAAGATTATTGCCATCCATTAAAAATTGGCCAAAACCATAAATGAAGTCAAATGATCCAAAAAGCAAAACTATCTTGATACATAACTCTCCTCTTTTGTTTCTTCTCTCACTTCGTCAAGAGTATCTTATCCATGAAGTGTAATTTCTCAATGGCAAAGACCGCATACTTTTTGGTTTTCTACACATTGGGAGAATGTAGCACTGAACAATAAAACCAGAATGAAGTATAAGTTTACAATAAAATATGTATTGTATTTGACAAATCTGATCAGGAGAGTGCTCAGGACAGCAGAAGAACATACTGCAGAGCTCAGGGGCAGAGGGAGAGGGAGACCACCAAGTCCTCCAGACTCCTTGCCTCCTCATCCCACCAGCTGGCTGCTCCTCCATATGTTGCCTCCTGGAGCAAACAGCTGCTTTTAAAACCATAGTTAATAATTGTTTGAAAGAGCTTTTCAACAGTTCAAAAGAAGGTAAATTCTACTTATAAATTATAAGAAGCTTTTCATTTTCTAACAGTCACAGCACACCATGGTGCCCGTCACCTTTTGTGTGTTTCAGGTGTTTGAAGTCTTCGGTTTTTCCAGCACAAACAAGAAATACAGTTTCACCTTGACTACTCTCTCCTTGGCAGGCATAGCATTGCTGATAGTAGGAATCAACACTACAGACAAAAAAAAGACAAGAGCAGGTTTGTTTTAAAATATCAGTGTAATTTACAAAGTGCTATTCAAGAGACGATATTTCAAATTGTTTCCTAAGGTCCTGACATTTCCAAGCTGGTGGTACAATTGGCAGGATGGGAAGTCTGTCACAT
The DNA here is from genome assembly GCF_028554395.1 of Pezoporus wallicus. Classification (NCBI taxonomy): domain Eukaryota; kingdom Metazoa; phylum Chordata; class Aves; order Psittaciformes; family Psittacidae; genus Pezoporus; species Pezoporus wallicus. The sequence continues at coordinate 2,324,338 of NW_026640165.1, forward strand.
ACCTTGTTGCCATCTCATGTTTACTCAGAATCGATGAGTTCATGCAGTACAACTGGACAAAGCTGTTTCTAGGAACCTTCTCACATCAGTAAAACAAAAGTTCCTGTGTTTTTCCACTTTGCATTGCTTTACTGGCCTATTAATCAGAAATAATTTTTCCCCCCAAACTCAAGAGAAAAAATAGATTATTGCGCATGGAAACACAGCAGAGTGGACTGGAAAGTTAAAAAAAGAAAAGGAATATGCTTAAGAAGAAACAACTGAAGACACATACGAGGAAAAAGAAGCAAAAGAGCTTTTTCAGCCTTCACAAGGTGCTGTAGCCTGGCATGCAGAGCTGCCTCTGGTTCTTCCCCTCGTCTTCCCTCCCAACTAGACCTTCTGGATGACCCCTAAGCCTCCTTCACCCTTTATCAAGCTTGGAGGTATTGACAAACTACCATTACCTAGCTGTGCCTGCCGTGGGACTGCACCCATCGGTGCCATGGTGCATGGGATCAGAGGCACAGCAGTACTGATGCCAGGTACGTGGGAAAAGGCCGATGCCAGAGCACCAGCAGTGGAGAACTGTTAGATCAGCACAGCCATATGGTGAATCAGAACTTGTAGGTGCTCTGGATGTCCTCCCAAAGGGGGCTGTTCCCTTACCACAATCCTTGTAAATAGTCTTTCCCTCCTTGTGCCAGTAACCAGGGTTCCTCAGGGCTTGGATATAGCCCTGCTTTTTGCTTTGTACAATGTCATGATAGCTATGGTGAACTTTCAGATACATTTTCCAAGTGATGATTTATTATACCTGAAAAATAAACTGAAAAAAAACCCATGGAACTGGCACCTCCTTGATGAAAACTGCCTTCCAAATGGAAACACAAAGCAACATCCAGCCTGGGAAGGCACAGATAACCCTCCTCCCTTGGGATGACCTGCTCTTTTCTTGTACAGAGCAACATTTCCACAGCTGTTTGGAAAAGCTCTGTTGGCTCCACTACAGATTTCGAGACATCAACAAAGACCCAGACTGAAGAAGTGCTTCACCCTGGAGTAGTTGCTCCTATGGGTTGTCATCCACAGCTGCCTGGGTCTTTCTGCTGTGTCCCTATGGACCTCCCACAGGGAAATGAAGGAAAAGCACACCAAAGACGGCAGATTTCCTCTTTGAAGCACACTCTCTGGGTTCCTGCCTTTATCTGACCCCACTGAGTCCACATACAAGTTTCCTCTGTGATTATCAAGAGAAAACTGCATTTTGAGGCTTTAATGGAAGTGCTGTAGGCTACATATATATGCTTCACAACTGTAGGAATTAACCATGCACTTTTTCTCTTCTAAAACAGGGTCTCCACTAAAAAGGGAGTGTTGTATCAAACCTGCAGAAGTTAAGAGAAGCTGTATTTATACTGATGACTTTATTAGGAATAATCTAAAGTCTCTGCAAATTAGACTACTGGAAAAGATTTTTAAAAGCCAGTGTCTGCTGGCTTTTAGCTACATGGAAAGGTTTGCTTGTCAGGGCACTGCTGCTCATTTCAAGCTGCTTAAGCTAAGGTGCTTCATATCAGTCACACAAAATGGCTAATTTAAAGACAATTTGACCAAAGATTTTTCCAGAAAGACATTTCTTCAATTGCCTTCTTCAAAAAAACAAAACCTGCAAAGTACACACAACACAGGCCAGAGAGTATGGTCCTTCCAGCTCTGCCAGCAGATTTACTTGAGCAGCATGAAGAACAATCGTTGAATTCTATCTACCTATATGCTTTTAAAGAGTCAATCATACTTCGTTTTAAAATAACAAGCTCTATTTTGGCAAATAAATAAAAGATCAAAGAAACCCCTTAATAAGCCATGGATTAAAATTCTATTATAGGTTTGCAGAATTGAAGTACAATTTGTATGAGGAGCTAGGATAACAGTAGCTTCTCAGCGGAAATCATGAAGCTTCTCAGTGGAAAGCTTTTCCCACCACAGTACCTGTTAATAGGGCATAACAGTGCTTTTATTCTGCTTTAATGGTCTCTGTACTGCTGAAAGTGCTAAGAAAAGATTGTGCTATTTTTATTCACCCAAATTTCTGTGGCAATATTCTGTTTAAAAGTCCTATTATTAGATTTCCCATACCTGTCAGTCTAAATTATCCTATGTATTTTTCTCTAGGTTAAAGTAAGTTCTTCTGCAAAGATTAAATGGATGTTTAGAAATTATCCTGAGTGCAGAGTATCTCTCTGGCCCCTGAGGAACCTTTGTGGCCTACTGGCTGAGAAACATTTTGCTACCAATGCAGAAACCTTTCAAACCTTCCATAGTGTGGTCTGTTTGGGAACTAAGATCTATGTTTGGGTTGTTTTGCTTGGGGATAAACAAAAATCAGGAGACCACAATTAAAAAAAAACAAACAAAAACAACAAAGAGAAAGAGTCAATTCCACAAGCTCCCCCAGAAAAACCCTAGGAAATTGGGACCACCAGGAGAAGAACCTGACAGACAGAGGATGACAGCTTCAGTTTGAGGAGAGGAAAACAGTGGAGGGGAAAGTATGTCTGCTGTAAGACAATGGTGATGGCAGCAGCTGCAAAAGCATCCACTGCAGAGCCACCAAAGCATGGTGGTTAGAGAGCTCCCATGGTAGCCACTGCCTCCTGTCCTGTTGGAAGCATAAAGTGAAACCAGCTCTTCCACTGTCCTGGGGAGTGTCCAAACTACTGGTCTCAAAAATGAAAGTCTGCCCTCAGAATTTCTCCTTTATTTTTACAGTAACTACAAACTTAAGTATAATTGGAATAAAATAATTTTGGTTTGTTTAGTTCATTTGGGTCAGTAAAAGTGAGATGGACTTTTCTTTCTCATTATTTTGTTGGCTGGAAGAAATAGTTTCTCATATAATTGGAAAACAAAAGTAGCACAAAATCACTAGAAATCCAAGGAAGTACATTTAGACTTGTAGAAATGAATAAGCTTCAGGAAGCTGCAGAAACAAAGATGGGTACAATAAATAACTGGGAAATCTGACATTTTCCATCTGGAGTCACCCACATGTTCTACACGTGGTGTCTGGCTGTGCAGCACAACAGCACTCTCACATGGCCCCCTCTCCTGTGGTCACCCACAATGTCCCTGGCTGCAGAAGACAGCAAGACAGACAACAGAAGACAGGCATTAGACAAACCAGAACTCAGCCAGAAGCCTCAACAGTTATACACACCTTCTTTTGCCTAACCTGGCAGTATAAACAGCTAAACTGACATTTTGGAGATTGTCCATTTTCAGTTGCAAATGAAACTTAATACGAAGGCTTCTGGGGAGTATTTAAATCTATCAACATATACATGCTAATTACCTAAAAGTATGACAGAATGATAGCTGGCTGACTCTCAGCCATTTAATTTTATCTGTGTCTATCCTGTAATATCTGGAATATGTACAAACACAGGAAGCATCACACATAAGTCACACATAAAGTAAGTGAGGGGAATGACTAGATTTTGTCATGGATTCTAACAGTATAAACAGTAGCTGTGTGCTATAACTGTGTGCTACTGGTACATTGATTTATATAATTTGCCCAGGATCAAGTACATATAACCTCTGCTTTATCTTTCCCTCAAGTACTGAATTATACCAGATGGGAGAAAGCCAGAAAAATTAATGTCACCCTTCATTTTCCTGACATCCCCTTATCATGTGGAAAGGAAGTGCTGTCACCACCAGGACAGCTAGGTACGATGGAAACTTAACCAAGCATAGAAAATCCCAGCAGCAAGCCTGGAGAAGGGAATACCTCTTGCTTTCAAACACTATTAGTGAGGTAGCTCCATTTCAGCAGAAGGGAGCAGGAAGCAGTCTTCTGCTTGCTAACCATCCATGCAGAGCACATTTCAACAGCAATTGGCTTGCTCATATGTTGCCAATGCTTCCTCAACAGATAGTGACTATAACCTGAACTCCCAGCAATGGAATCAAGGGAGTAGGTGTCAGTGAACACCAAGCCAGATTGCACTTCAGAGTCCCTGCTATATCTTGAAGGGTAAAGAAACCTGCAGCAGAAAACAGGGTAGAACAGAACCGGAGCTTCAGGGAAACCAGGGTCAATTTGACACTGGGGATCGAGAGGGTCGGAGAGGGAAGAAAAGCAGCTCATTCAGGTACCCTGGCAGAGAAAAGACTTTTGAGAAGGTCCACAGTTAATCCTAGGGACACAGGCTGGGCAAGAAAGATGTGGAAAGAGCTGGGCAAGGGACTGCAGAGATGTTGAAAGTTGCAGCTAGAATTTGTGGTTTAGTTGGATGGACATGAAAGAAGTGGCATGTGCTAGGAGTTTGGGGAAAAAAAAAACTATGGCCATGCAGAAATAGAGGCTGAAGCAAACCAGAGCTATTGACAGGTGTGGCCACAGGGTCTCCATGCACTGTGTGGGCAGGTCTGTGCAGAACGCAACATCTGTTTAAAGAGTTGGCATGCACTGGACCTACCCAGCATGTTGAGGTGCTCATGTAAGAGTATCTTGACCCCCTCAGATCACCTTGCATAAGGGTCCTGAAAATGAACTGAAACCCTGGTGACTGCCACATTATGCTTACAATAGATGCAGCTTAATTAACAGTTGTTATTTTTGCCAGGTTCAGCTCTCACCAATCATATTCAGATTTTTACAGAAAGCAACAGGCATGATAAAAATAAATAATAATTAAAAATGAACAAAAAATACCACCACTAAAATATGGAGTTAATGTTCTTTATTATTAAAATCAGAACAATATTCTTACAAAGTAAAACCTTTCTAGCCATTTGCAAGATTTTCTTAGAGCCTGTTTGGCCTGGCAGAACATCAAGAGAATAATTTTGAAGAAAATTCTGAAGATTTATTTCTTGTAGAGCCCAAACAATTAAATGTACATGCTTCCTTGCACAGATTTCACAGTAAGTTTGGGGACCCTTGTTCTGCCGATTAAGCATCAACTTACCTGCACGCTACCAGTATATTTGTAAAACCACAAGGGTCACCACAGCTTGAATATTTTAGATAGAATATTAGTAAGACTATGTCAAGCTTGTCACTATTTAGGAATATCCTAGTATTGACACGATTTCACATAAAGCTTATCCAGACCACTCCCCCACCCTGAAAAAGACTTTAGTGACTTTCATGCAATTAACAAATAGCAATGTCTCTTCCTCTATCAAAGGCTAATCATTCATATCCCTCCACTATGCCACGTAACAATGGTCTGCAGGTTGCCCTGCAGAAGCCTAAATCCTTCCGACTATCCAGTGGGACACAGCACACTTGTAGCAAAGGAGTAAAGAAATATGATCATTTGTGAATACAACTTCAAAGAAGCTTTGAGAGACCTATTTATTAATGGTCATGGGTTTTCTTCAAGAAAACTATGCTCCAAAGAATGGTCAACAGAACATCAAAATCAAAGAAATACTGATGCTCACAATGCACACTACTGCGTCTTTGTCTCCTGATAGTTACTGGCCTTGTGCTGAGTGTTTAGAAAATTCAAGAAACCATTATGTGAAAGGATTAGTGGCTTTATGTAACTTGATAAATTATAAAAATATTTCTATTTTGTAATCATGATCTAATTACTAAAAATAGCCAAGAGGTGATAGATCAGGATTTATTACTAACCTGACATTTGTAATCTAGAGAGGAATTCAGCTCCTTGACTGATGTTCCCTTCCTCCACACACAGACCATACAATCCATCAACAACATACAAGAAATCTCTGCTGAATGAAAGACATGACTTGAAAATGGTTATCTGTCTACACCAAACAATTTAAATTCTTGGGAAAAGGAAAAAAAGAAAAAAAAAACAAACCAAAACCCCAACAAGATTACACTGCAATGTTTTAACCCCAGTTTCCACAGGTCTTTGCTGAGTACAGTACCTCCTCTGTGAGAGGAGTACATGCCTCATGCAGCAGCTGTATAAGTTGCATTTTAGATGTTAGTTGACAGAAATATTCAGAAGAAAAATTAGAATTAACTTATCTTCAAAAAAAGACTGTGATAAATTATTTTGGAGTATTGATTAAAACAGTGGTGATTACACAGAATGAAGCTGTCCCACTTACACAATGAATTAATGGCAAATAGGATTGTTTCAGGTAGCTGAAGTGGCTCTAACATATTTTTCCTTTCAGTAAGCTGGATTGCTGCTTTTTGAGACCCTATGAAATTTTCATGCAAATAGTTTAAAAAAGGGTGTATCAAAAGACCAGAGGTGGGACAGAAAAACAATGCAGAATAGAGATCAAGGCCTTCTTCCATCACCACGTTGTTTTTATTTAAAGCAGCTACAGAGATACCAAGAAAATAGAAGACCATAAATAAGCACCACCATGACAACCACTTACATCACTGCATTGTAATTGCAGCTCCTATTCATGGAGGCACGGTAACTCCATCCAGGTTTTGGGTAAGGAAATGGCACCAGTGGAACCACTGCCACAGCAATGGGGTCAAGACCTTGCCCACCCTGTGCCTCCACCGGGCTCACTGGCACAGGGTTACCTCACAGGCAGAAGACAGAGTCTTGTGGCAACCTGGGGCGATATAAACCGCTTTTAAGCGTTTGCCAAGGTAAGGGACGTATAAACGCCGAAAATTCTCCTCCGATCAGCCAGGCTCGCCGCCTGAGGGCAGGTGTCAGGCACAGCCACCCCGAGCTAAAAGGCGGGAACAGCGGCTCCGCAGCGAGCGGCAGCGCAGACGACCTCGCTACGGCAGAGGCTGGGGTTCACTCAGCGCCTCCCTAAGGTGGACCGCGGCACAGGGCGGACGCTGGCAAGAAACGGCATGGCGCCAGGGCAGGTGACAGCAGCGACCGGCTCCCACCACCCGGCAAAGCAAGACGAGCACAGAGCGGACCCTCCGGCAGCCTCAGCTCCTCGGCTCTTGTGAGCGTAGTGCCTTCTGATTGGCAGAGAGCACCTCCCGCCCCCATCGCCACCCGGCGTCTGCCCTGGAGCCCGCTCTCCCTCGAGGCCTCGCCTCAGCGCCCTCACTACCGTTCCGGCTGCCCCTCACCATCCTCCTTACCCCAACAGACGACCCCCGCACTCCCTACTTCTCCCAGCTCTCACCGCTCGTCCCTAGGACTGATTTTCTTTCCCTCCACCCACTTTCCAGTCCCCACCCCTTCATCTCCTTATTTGCTCTCCTACACCTGGATTTCCTTCTCCTTCCTAAATGTCACTTCGACGTCTCCATGTTCCGGTAAAGCGGCTGGTAGCTTTCCATATCCCTGCACCGCCTGACCCCCTCGCGCTGCTTCAGTCCCTACGCGCCGCCTAGGCTCTCCCGGCCGATCCCCGCCGCTCCTGCTGCCCGTTCCCTTCCACTCGCCGTTTCTAGCTAACGGTTTCAAAATGCCTTTACAGCCGTAGTGAAACACCTGACTGGACGTCTGCAGCAGCAAACGATGGGGTTTGGGTATTCGGGTTTACTCTTGGAAAGCTTTAGCCAGGTTTTCAGTTTTGCGTATCCTGCATGCGGCTTCCAGCATGTTAATGCTGAAGTGTGTTGAAGTGCAGGGGGGTATCTGTGAATGTTTACATTTCCTTCTCTTTGGTCTACCATCTCTTACCGTCTTCGGTATCAATGTGCTTCGTAGCCTAATATTTCTGGAATTTACTTTTTTCTGTCCTGCTTCAGTTGTGGTTTGACATACGAAACACCTTATGTGGTTTCCTCTCTTTGCACACATCAAGGGACTTCATAAATTCCTAACAGTTAAGAAGTGCTGTGTTTTGGGGTGAAGGCAGCTGTACTTTTACACAGATGACTGCACTCAAGTCTCAGGGTGCTTTGGGTTCTTGTTAAATACCGACGTGAAACGAGGTGTGTATGTGAGGGGCAGCCCCTTGCCTCGCCTACATGGCTTGCAGTTGATGGCTGGGTTTCTCCCTTCTTCCCTGATCCCTTCAGGCTCCTGGCAGGAGCTTGTAGGCTGCCACTGAGTCTGATCAGGAGAGCAGAAAACACACAAAAGGCATAAGGTAAGGAGCACAGTTTGAATTAGGATAGTCTGGCACTTGATGGATGCAATATGATCACTGCTAATATTTTTTTTTTTAGCACAGTGCAGGCAAATACATAGTGTCTGTACAATGCAGTGTTCTCACTATATAATTTTTTTCTATTTTTCTTAAATTCTGAAAAAAAGCTTATTGTGTTTTCCCTTGGCCACAAGATGTAAGAGGCATCTTGATGCAGAATTGAGTACCAAAGCCGGTTTTTGTCTGTGAGCCGATTTGGTTGCTTTAGTTTGTAGCCTGTAAGAACATCTGTTGAGCATCTCTGATGCACAGCTAATAACCAGATCTATCAGTTGCTCTTTCCAGGCCTCAGTGCTGACAGCATTTTAAGGGAAAATAGGGCTTAGCCAGCAAAATCCCTGGCTGCTGAATTATACCTTATGAGCACTGGCATGTCAATATAAGAGCTTTAAGTGCTGTAGCTAAAGCTTCCTGCTGTTTCTAAGAGGAGGAAACAAATATACAGATAAATATATTTTTGGCTTAGTTATTTCTCACTTTTAGTATCATTCTCTCTCTCCCTCCCCTTTTTCTTTCTCTCTGATCCAACTGTTATTATAGTTGCCAAAATTATCACAACAGACTGATCAGTTCTTGTATGTTCCTTGAAACCCACTGCCTATCCCAAAAAAGCGAAAGTTACTCTTTGAATATGTACTGTTTTCTCATTTGCAGGTTCCTTTTGTTCCCTAATGCTGTAGATATCCAGACAAAGGGTTTTCTTATTCAAATTGTATATACTTTTGCATGCTGCTTGAAACTCTTGTCATGGATCTACTTTTTCCTCTAAATCATTACAAAGTGAAAATCTGTATGAATGCTGTGAAACTCATCACTTTCTGTGGTGCTGGGGTGTGGGTCTGATTTACTTGCTTCATCAAAAACACCACTGGAGTCTTCAGTCTCTCTGGTGTATGAATACAAATGTGTGGTGTATATATATCTTTAAATCTTGCATGAAGCACTTTTCCTTGAATAACTTTGATGTCACTAACATGTTCATATTTCCCAGAAGACATTGGAGAGCTCTCCTTTTGGCTGTAGCGTCTGGTGGCAGCAACATTGTCGTGGTTTAGCTGACAACAATCAAGGTCCGTGTTCGTCTCCCCCCCCCCTCCCTGCACCGGGGCTCTCCCCTTCCCCGCTCCCGGAGGAACGGGGAGGAGGATCGAGAGAGTGCAACTCCTACGGGTTGAGACAAGAACAGTCCAGCAACAAATCACCACCGCTACTATCAGCTAAAACAATGATAAGGGAAAATAACAAGGGAAGAGAATACGATACCACCGGCCAAGAAAACGAGTTCCACCCGGAACCCAGGACAAACATAAACGTAGCCCCACGGTTATGAGTTTGCAAGTCTGGTTTGGTAGCAGCACAACTGTAAAGCCCCAGAGGGGATGCTAGCAGAGAGAATGAATTGCTGCAATTGTAAGGAAAAAATCCGGAGATAAACTAACGTTGCTGTTACTAAGGGGTGAGGTTTGTGGTAAGAGGCAGCTCCACCAACACATGGAAACCAATCTCCATTCGAATTCAAATGTCCATCTTGGGCACAAGATCTTTTTTTTCCACTTCAGGTCTGAAAACTGGCGTGTGAGCTTAAAATCTGTCTTTCCACAGCACTTTAGTCCACTGCCTTGAATCCTTTTCCGCTGTAGAAAACCTAAGGAAAGATACTGCCTCTTCCAAACATTGCCTGCTTTTATATCCACAGCATCTTGAACAGCATTACTGCTGCGAGCTCAGCTTACAGTGCTTTTGAAGGTACTTGATGTGCATCACTTCAAACGATCACTCGGTATAACCTGCAGCTTCACGAATTCTTTGTGACACCCATTTTGCCCTCTTCGGAGCAGTGCGCTCCTCCCGCTGGCATACCTGTGCTGGCGGCGTTGGGCCCAGCGCCGCAGCAGCCGCAGCTCCCAAACCCCAGTGGCCTGAGGCATCCGTCACGGCTCAGCACTGAAAAGGCCCAGCGCGCCGCACGGGCGGGGAACGGCCTCTGTTGGATCGACTGACGCGCGTCCTCCCTAAACTCACCCCGCTCCCCACGCCGCCGGCTCGGTACTCCCGGAGGCAGTACCCGCCGCCGCGGTGGGCGGTGCATGCCCGTGGGGTGGTGAGCATGCGCGCGGGCGGGGCGCCGCCGCGGCCGCTCTCGCCGGCTTGTTCCTCCCGCCGGGCGTCGGTGGCGGAGTGAGTCCGCTTGGGGCCACGAGTGCTGCCATGTTTAGCGTGGCGGGCGCCGAGCAGGGCGTTGCGGCTCCCTTCCCCTCTCCGGCCTCGCCCGCGGCGCTGGGTAACGGCGAGAGAAGCGAGAGGTAGGGAAGGGCGGCAGCGAGGCGGTCGGTGCGGCCTGTCCCGTTCATCCCGTGCCTTGGCCGCCCGGTGCGGCCTGTCCCGTCCCGCGGCTACCCGGTGCCTGGCGGCGGCTGGGAGGTCCCGCGGCCCGCACAAATGTGTGGGTTCCGAGCTGACGGCCGCCTCCTGAGGCCTCCCTCGGCGCGGGCAGCCGGCGGGGGTCGGCCGGCCCGGGAGGGGAGTCAGCCGTGGGGCCGCTCAGCGACTGTGAGTGCGGGGTGCGGGTTTTCGGGCGCGAACCGGCTCCGGTCATGGCTTTGCTTCCAAGTTGTCCGAGTCAGTGCAAACTGCCCGAGCGCCCCAGGTGGGTCTGGGCTATGGATGCTGCGGTTTTGAGTGGCGTTTGCGCTATGCTTTACCTTTTTTTTCTTTTATGTATATATATATATATATATGCACACATGTAATTGGATATTGGATTAATAATATGTTACCTGGGTAGCAATAGATTCCAAATTTTATACTTGGTGTTTTTGAGGTGTGTGTGGTGAGATGGGCAGGGGGGAGGTATCAGATGTCTGTTGTGGTTTGTAACAGAGAGTGAGTCTGGGATTAAAGAAATGAATGAACAAAGTGGATACTGCTAGCTAGACTACACAGATCTGTATACTCACTGATGCAGGATGATTTAGAAACTTTCTTAGTAAAGTGCTCTCAAATTTTCTAGCTTTATTTTATGGAAGCGCTCCTTCCATATCACGTGATGTGCTCCTACACATGGGATAACAGAGAAGACATAGAGAAAATGAAATGTTGCTAACTTCACTTCGGTGTAGGACAGCAGGCAATCCCATCCTGTGTTCCCTTCGTGCTAACAAGTGTTGCAGCTCCAGTGTCCAAGCAGTTGCTTTGCCATATCTGTGCACCAGTTTTCCAGCTTTTTCTGAAGCTACTCTGAATGGAATTGAGATAATTCTTAAAACACAATTATGTAGTGTAGTAAGGACAGCACCTTGCTTCCCTCTTGTTTGTTTGTTTTTTTTTTTTATTTGGTGCTGTATAACCAAAATTCTGGTCCAGCACCTGTCTTCTCTGCTCACCTTAACTGTGGTTTCTTTGAATCTTCTGCAACACACAGAGGATCATTTTGTTGGTCTATGCAGGCTAACTTGACTGATGCTCCCACCAAGTGCAGTCTATACCTTCTCACTGGGTCTGAAGTGAATTTGTATAGTGAGGAGATTGCAGGCGTGGATCGTGATACTTCACCTGTGAAATTCCATTTTCCATAAAGCCTATTGCTTTGCTGTTGCACAGTACAGAGCCTGCTCAGCACCTGGGAGGGGCAGAGCAGGGAATAACTCTTGCACAATTTCACTGGGACATGCTGGAGACTTGATGTGTTCTTGAAAGGGGAGATGAGGTAACAGATTTGTCTACAAGACAGTGAGGACCCTCTTGCATGTTGGCAGTGTAGGTTAGCATGCCTCCTTGTTGTCTTTAAATAGGGAACAATAATATGGTGTGTTCTCAGAATATAGTAAATGCACGATGGTTTTCATAGCTTCAGAAATTCTGGGAAAAGTGCAGCATTTCCTCAGAAGGAGAACAGCAGTGCCAACCTGTTAAAATATGCAGTGTATTGCTGGGATTGGGTTATGAGCGTATTTGCATGATTTGGAAACAGTTTAAGAAAGTATTTCCTGGGCAGGCTGCTTCTCTCAGCATCCTGCTGCTTAATGTATCAACAGCTCCAAGCGGTGCAGAGATCATGCATGGTCAAAAAGGAGTCTGAAGGATGGAGCTAGGATTTGAGACTTAATTTGCTTTGGGGGGCATTTTTATAGGGGGAAAAAACCCATGGATTTTATTATGGCCATAAAATTCTACAGCTGTAAAAAATGCAAAACACACCTTTATTTTTCCTTTTTTGTTTTGCTTTAGCACACATTAGCTGAATATAGGAGCCCAGAGCAGTTTAACATCCTCCTGAGTTTATGCAGTCTATTAGATATTCCCTGCTAAGTCAGTGGCTTCCATGTATTGTCATTTCTGGTTAGCAAGCTTACTTCAGGACTGTGTTTGTTTAATTCTTATTGGTATGGGATATATTGAATTTTAACTGCTGTAATTAAATGGTGCTGGATGCACCTGGAATTTAAGTAGCAGTGTCCAGGCCAATTTGAACAGTCCTCTTGAAGCAAGAGGAACACTTGCCTAGCATGTGTTTCTTGGAAACATTTTTTTTAGGTTTTAATTACCTCATTATTGCTTTATAATTATAGATAGTTTGAGCAGTATCACTTTTGTAATTGCAACAATTTATTCTCAAATCAGAGGGAATATATGAAGGAGGAGGTGGAGGAGTCTGCTGAAGATGAGGCGACTGAATCGGAAGAAGACCTTGAATTTGGTGAAAGAATTGGACGCCTTTCCAAAGGTTCCTGAAAGCTATGTGGAGACTTCAGCAAGTGGAGGCACAGGTAGGCCTTACTGGGATGCTGCCGTGATTCATGTTGGCTGTTAGCTCTGGCAGTAGAGAGTTCAACAGGAGGAAGACGGGCATCTCTCTCTGTTCACTTGAAAATAGCCAAAATTGGTTTCTTGATTTCTTTTGTGGATTGACAGAGCTCATCTTCCAAGTAGACATAGTCTCTTATCCAAGTAGATGCATTCATCACTCTTCTGAAGGGAGATTTTTGTGTGAAACTGGTGGGTGACTCTTCAACCAATGTGAAGGTTCACTCTAAAAATTTGTAGCCAGTTAGGATTGGAAGAGCACTGTGCCAAGGCTGGAATAAAACTTTCTCACTTCTTGTCTTGCTGAGCCCTTATTTCTGGGTGAGACTGTGTCAGTGTGAGTCAAAATGCAGGTTGGATTCAACTCTCTGCTTTCATAACAGGAAAAACATTCTCTAGAGGTGTTTAAGAGCTATGTTAAGAATCAGGATGAAAAGTAGCTTTCTAAAGCATTCTGTCCTGAAGGGGTAGTTGATTTTTAAGAAAGCCCTTTGAAGAACTAAAAACTTCACTCCAGGGCATGTGCTTGTACTGTTCTTATTAGACACTTGAACTTCTCTCAAAAAGATGTAGCTGTAAGAAGTACCTTTTCTATATGTATCGGAGCAGAAAATTGTGCTTTTAACTTGGGTTGGGTTAGAGGTAGCCTGATATGCAAATAATGACTTCACCTGTTGGACTATTAGAATTAGTTAGATAGGAAACTGCTAGCAGTTAGTTTGAAATGGAGGATTAAAATGTCTCATGTGGGATTGCACCTGAAACTCAGTTGAATAAAACATACAAGAAGCAATTGTAATCTACAGATAAGCTTTTGAAGTCATCATGCCACTTGTAGAAGTAAATATCACAAGGATCTGTATTACCTTGCTGTGTTTCCTGAACTGTGCTGTTAATAATTAAAGGATTATTGTATATAAAATAATCTCTAATAGCTGATGAAATAACTCTTTGTTAATGTTAGTCCCAGCTCCTGAAAAAGCAAGTAAGTTGTTTTTATGTTGCAATTCACAGAAAAGCAATGATTGTTTAAAAGTTCTTTTTTTTTTTTTTTTTTTGTAGTGTAGCACCATCCTTCAGAGAGAACCTCACTTTGGTGAAGGGTGCCTTAAGTATTTCTCAGCACCAGAAGTTGCTTTAGCATTGTTTGGTTTATCCCAGTAACCTTAAAAATGACAATATAGTATTGTCTTCTTCTATGCCATTATAAAATCTGTATATAATATTCCTGTTTCATTCAGGATTAAAGTGCCAGGCTTACTTTCTGGTGTGATAGTGATGCAAAACATACCAAGAGTATTCTCAGACTTTCAATGCCTTCAGATCCATTGCAGAAGTACTGGTCTCTCAAACGGGCTGAAACTCCAGCTCTGGGGCTGGGAGAACCTTCAGAAAAGAGGATCTGTCTTTGGAAACTCTGTAAAACTTTATCTTCCTGTTCAGATCCACTGATACCTTTTCTCAGAATTACCCAGAAAGCAGCTACAGCTGTAATTGTTTCCTTGTGGCTTTGGATGGACAGTAGGGTTCCAGCTTTTCTGTTGCATAGCTGGGGTGAGTCTAGCCTGCTGGGATCTGAAAGGAAAATGGTAGGCAGAATAGTTCACTGTTTCTTGCATCTGCTTTCACAGTATGCATTGACATGAAGCTTTTCACATATATGATTGTTACACAGCTTCAGCTGAAAGCTGGAGACTGAAATGTTGCTGATCAATGCAACTGTCAATGGTTTCCGTAGGACAGCATGTTTATTCCCCTTGCTGCCACCTCTGTGTGGCCTGTAGACCACTGTGTAGTGAGTTGAAGCCTATGAACAATAGGGTTGTTTTTTCTCAAGTTGGTCTTCACAGACTCAATAGAAATACTCCACATAATGGAAAACAAATATCCTGCAAATGGAAAACATATCCTATCAATAAGCTGTACAAATCACTACTGTGGTCCGTAACTGAAGGTATTTTCCAATTTAAAGCTGTGATTTAATACAAGGGGTACAGCAGGTGCTTCTGAGCATCTTTTTCTGTGTTTCTGACTGTGGGTAGCAGGATGATTTTCCCTTTGCACAACTTTGCAAGTGTGATGAACAGGCTGCTTTGGAGATAAGTGATGCACATGTACCATTCAAACGTACCAATTAGTTTTTTCTTAAAAACAATTTCAGATCAGTTCTTAACGAACTTAGCTGTTGGTAGAATGCATAGCCACATGTTGCTTATGGCCAGAGGGAGAATTGTTTACGATACTGGGGTAGGAGTCCTGACTGTGCAGCTGTACACCAGTAATACAATCAGGGCAGCTTTTTCTAACCGGACAGTACATATATTTCTCTTGTCTGCTAGATTCTTGGCTCTAAAACTAGATATAAAAAATTTGTCAAAAAAGCTTAGGTTGTAGACAAGTGGAGGCTTGAAGGGACTTCAGGGTGCAACTTCTCCTTCTTTCCTGCTTGAATTCAGTATTGTGTTTGCCTAGACCTCCCCTGACATCTGTGGGCATTTTCTTTTATATGTGGAGGAGGATCTAGTTCTTAAACCTTCCACAGGGGGATTTCACAACCTCCCCATCATTCTAGTATTTGACTGTACTTAGTATAGAAAGTTCTTCCTTGATGCAAAGGTAGGACTTGTTCTTTTCCCCTCCCATGTAAAATCAAATACTGTTTTGAAAGTAGCTTATGAATTCATAGATCAAACATACCAGTATTGTACTGGTAATGCTCAGATTCTGTAACTTCAGAATTTTGTTCTGCTTATGTGTCTGTATAGTATTTCTCACAGTCTAAACTTCTGTCTTTTGCTTTTGGCCACTCAGTTTCTCTGATAGCATTTACGACGATAGCTTTCCTGACTGTAATGGAGTTCATGGTGTATCGGGACACATGGATGAAATACGAATATGAAGTAGACAAGGATTTTACGAGGTAATTTCTATTCATTATAATTCCTTTTAAAATTTAAGTTGTCTGCATTTCAGGAAAGAATGTTTGTGTGACCTGCAAACAATTTATGATTGAAATAAAAAATGAAGTACAAAAAGGACTTGATTTTTCTTCCGCGATTGACTTTGGGTTTTTTCTCTTCTGGAATGCATGAAGAAGAGAAATGGAGATTTCTGCAACAAAGAAGTCAAAATAGTATAGGTTTGTTGGTGAAGGAGTCCTTTGAGGAAGTATTTGCTCAAAATTCAGAGAACATTGTAATACATAACTCCACCTCAGCTAGGTAAACCCACCACATTTGCATGATGCTTACTCTAGTTTATACAGTTATCACCATTATACTTTGTGCTGCTGGAGGTGAACCTCTGGCACTCAGAACTTTGACTGCATTATCTAAGGGTTTCTACTGATCTTGCCTCCAGTTCCAGCCCCTGAGATCTGCTGAAGATATGTTTGCTGCTGGTTTCATGTGCTTGTCTGGTCTGTGTTCAGCTTTCTTCTTAGGTGGTCGGGCAGCCATGAGCCCATGGGGATTTTGTGCACTGACCACCTTTAAATATCATGCATCTAGAACAAAAATAAATTTAAAAGCTGTTTGATTAGTTGCTGTGGAAACAAGCTAAAGATACGTGTATTAATTGGGTATCTTGTACATCAGAAATACCAAAGGTTTCTGTAATGAAAAAATAAAAACTATGAGAAATTTAAGGGAGATGCATCAAAAACTCGGAGTAAATCCAGATGGGAATTTCACATTTTGAAAATGTCTTTTTTGAAGCATCTTTGCTGAAGTAGTTATTTCCCTTGTGAAGCTATCATTTGGGAAGGGTAGTCTAGCAGTTTAGAGACTATTACGGGACTTGGGCGATATCCTGCTGCAGGTTTTCTGGTTGGACTGTGGACTAATCACTCACCCTGAAGTTAAAACAATGGATATTGGTATCACTTTTAATGGCTTTTCTTCTGTCTGCTGATCATGTCTCATCCCAAGTTGAGCCAGTGTTGAATCCCTTGCTTATGTGATTAGTTGGTGGTCAGCTCAGTTCCCAGAAGCTCCCAGGAGGTGATAGAACCATGTGATTATAGTGAGGGGATTCATTAATTATAGTTTAAATTGCTTTCGTGAAACTAACATGAAAACCAATAGGAAATGTCCAGAATATTAGGGAATGCCACAGAATCAAGCTTCTGATATGATGGATTTTTTTGGGGTGTTAGGAAGAATTGTTTTACCTTCCTTTGTTACAGGAAATATTCTGGATAATGGTCTTAACATACAAGGCACTTTGGTATTATAGGAATGGTTTTGAGAAAACAGGTTTTCCAGGAGCAGTACTAGCAGAACCATCAGTCTTTATGACATGGCAGCATTTTCTGAGAACTGGCTTTAGCAATTTCTCAGCCTGATCTTGAATGTCCTGAGGAATTCTGATTAGGATTGGAAATAGAGTGGCCTGTCTAAGGACAGACAGGAGAAAGATGCTCAAGTATTATTTACTCAGGTTTAGATTTGTAACTCCTGAATTTTCCTGATCTACTGCATTCTGTGGAATTTATTGCACTGATGTATGAGGGGGAAAAAAAAAAGTGTAAAATACTGCAAACTGTGTATTTTTAATAAGAGTCTGACAAACTCTTGGGCCAGTAATATTTCCAGAAAATCTGTTAGGAGTTTCAGAGTAAAACTCAACAGGGAAATCTGAAGCTTTTATCTCTTAAGTAATGAGTGGCCATAAGAACTTTTAATAATTAAAAGCCCATCTTTGTTCACCCAAATTTAAAACAGCTTAAGTTTATATTGGTGTAAATTTTATTATTTGACTGGGTTTCTGCAAGTAATCTGAAAATTTTAGTAATACATCTTTTGATACTTGTGCTCAGTGTTACTTACTGGCTTTTTGCCCTTTTTTTTTTTTCTTTCCAGTAAGTTAAGAATCAATATTGATATTACAGTTGCCATGAGGTGTCAATGTAAGTATTCCATCGGTGAAAGTTTTGAAACACTTTAAAGGCTCTTCAGAGTATGCGTTTACTTGCAATATAGTTGGATGTTGTTCAGAATACTCTTAACTGTGAGATTTCTTATGATCTTGATGGTGTATGACTCACAGAAAGAATTGGTAGGAGATGTGAAGAAAAATATTTCTGCCATCTCATTCTCATTTCGCAGAACTTTGCTTTGTCTGTCAGCAAGAAAAGCATCTGTTGTTCCAGGCAGTCTCTAGCTGGAGTATTCTTAAAAGCTCATTGTGAGACACGACAGCAGCAGGAATTTATCACAACTTTTATTTATTTATGAACTTGGCAAATATTAACCTGGTCTACAGTTTAACAATACTGGAACCATTGGGTAATTTCATCCTCCTCATGAACATATGGAGACCTTCCTATTTAAAGGCAATGCTTACTATTACTTTGCTACCATTTAAGTATGGTACATCAGTGTATATTAAAATTTGAGTTTAATTTGAGAAAAATGAAATTTTATCTTCTGTTTTGAATAATCTTGGTTTGTATTCAGTGCTTATGAAACAGGAAAAGTACTTATGCATAACAGATCATAGAAAGCTTGTAAATGTGGTTCATATAACAGTTCTCTGTAGGTGTTACTTCACTGAGAAAATACTGCAAATTTGAAGAGTTTGTTTCTGCTCACTATACATCAGTTAATGTTGAAGGTTAGATCGGTTGAAGAAACAGTAACTTATACTGAAAGTTCACTGTACTGTGAAACTTCATTTCAACTTGAAATGTTTTTTGTTTGTTTGTGATCGTATGTGTGACTTCATATTTTTCTCCCTGTTGAAAATAGATGTAGGGGCTGATGTTCTGGATTTAGCAGAAACAATGGTTGCCTCTGCAGATGGGCTGATCTATGAACCAGTAAGCTGATTTTTACCTTTTTACTTAAAAAGGAAATTGCTAATTACTTCATGCAAATCACTGTTGGGCTGGTTTGCTTGCTTGTGGTATTTTTTCACCCCAGTTGGACTGCACAGAACCTCTCCCCAAGTATTGTCTCATCCTTGAGTGAGGTCTGTAGTGTTTAGCCCAGGAATTTGCTAGGGAAATAGGCAAGCACTGGGATTTCTACTAAGAAAGTTACAAGATATTCAGGAAAAGATGCCAAAGTTACAAATGCAAACAAGTGAAAAAATCAGGGGGCACACACAGAAATTTCCGTATTTGACCACTAAATGTATTATTTAAAGTGCAAAGTCATTTCATAAACTCCAGTAAGTGGTACCAGTTGTGAAGTTGATTATAACTTCCCACCTCTTCCCCTACCCCATTTTTCTTCTGGGTTTCATGGATGGGACTTCAATTCTTCTTGCATATTTTAGATATGTTATTTTTGTTTCAGGTAGTATTTGATCTCACCCCACAACAAAAAGAATGGCAAAGGTAAAGTATGGAGATGCCTGTCTATGATTTGTGTTATTTGCACTGGAAGTGACTTTGAGGTACACCAAAGTCGCATGACAGAAGTGTGTCTTGGGTCTCACAGCTCCTGCAAACCTGTGAAAAGATACTAATTTTTGTTGCTTTTCTCATTATTTGAGATCTTTGTTACGGAAAAAATTGGCTTTGGTCTTACTTGTGGAATTGTCATGCAGTTGCAAGCCAAGATGTATGGACTCACTCAACTTACGTTTCCAAATGGATATTTGGTAGCCAAGTTTTAACTGTGGTTTCAGATGCATAACACAGCTTGGTGCTTAAATGTCAAAGCTGAACCATAGTAAGAAATTGGCAAATTCTTGCAAAAGCAAATGAGTTTGAATCTTTCACATAAGTGAATTGATACACTGTTTATCATTTAAACTAGAGTAGCTTGGTTATGTGTGTGCTCACCATACTGATAGTCATGAAACAGAACCTGAATCTGGCTAAGTTTCAGTATTCACACACTGCTGTGAATACCAGAGCTGTAAGTTCTATATAAAATACCATTCTCAAAGTTTAATGTAACACTTTAATACCAGCATGATCCTTGCTAACGTGTTGATTTATATGCTGCAACTACAGCTGATAAGTAATTGTGAAGTTATTTTTTGCTTTACTGTTGCATGCTTTCACACTTTGTGTAATCTTTAGGATGCTGCAGCTAATTCAGAGTAGGCTGCAGGAAGAACACTCTCTTCAAGATGTGATATTCAAAAGTGCTTTTAAAAGTGCTTCTACAGCACTGCCACCACGGTAAGAAATATTGGAATTTTGTGTCATCATTCCCCCTCCCTCTGCCCTGTTTAATTAGACTTCACATTTTAGTGTGGTTATGATTTCCCTCCCCCCAGAAGATAAGGTGAGAAGGCCTTACTGCTTTTTATTGCATTTTAAAATAGCATACTTGATACTTGCTTTGGAGAACTGTTGTTTTATGAAAGCCTCTGGGGTTTCCAACCTGGAGAATGTCTCCATCTTTTGTGTTTGTATTTATAAGTATGTGCATATGTTTAATACATACACCCCTTTTTAGTCCATTTTATCTGATGCTTCTTCCTTAATGTGACTTAGTAATGCCAAAGCAATAGTAAACTCTTCATTTATTAAAAATGAAAGAATATCTTTCTGTCCAGCAACTTTTAAGAGTCCTACTATTAGCTGTGACTAAACAAGCAAACCATAAATAAAACAAGCAAAATAAATCAAGCACAGTAAAATCCAAACAAGCATGCCATAAATAAAACAAAGCAAACACCAAAAAAAGGCTGTATGCACTTCCCATGTTTTAATTTCCCTGCCCGAGGACCAAATACATCCTTTCTTCCTAAGGCAAGGCTGAAGAGGGCTCAGAATATGTGGATTTTTTTTTTTTTTTTTTCCCCTCAGTTAAGTGATGTCTTCAGATTGATTTAAAGCCCTTCTGTGCCTCTTTGATTCTTGTTAGTGCAGTATTTGAGACTGTATGTATGCTTGAGATGTGGTTAAAAAAATAGTTTTTCATCTCACCATAAGTAGCAGATTTGGAAATATGCTCTGAGGTTCCCAACAAGGGTGGGAAGAGGAAGTTTTCATGAAAAATAAATGTTTAAAGCTCTTCTTGCTACAGTGTTGTTAACATGACTGATGTGTTTTGTTCTGTTCATTGTAGCATTAAAACTTCCCCAGTGAACCATTTTTGATAGAAGTAATTGGGGAAAAAAATCCCCAGGGCAGCAGGATACACTGACAGTCTTATGTTTTCTGTTCACATGTTCAGGTATCGTAAGTTAGCTTCGTAGGCCAGCTCTCTGGATACAGGTACGAGCTAAAGCTTACAGGTTTCATCAGACTGACCTTTATTAGTTTCCCTCCCTTCAACCATCTCTGCATTAATTTCAGAAGAATACAATGAGGAGAGGTAGATGATAGTGTTATATAATGATAATGCTAGGAAAAAGAAATCTAACTATACTGCTGTTATTTCTAATAGACAGTGAGTGTTCTTAAGTGCACTTTATGCTGTTTTTGTTTAAACAGGGAAGATAATTCATTACAGTCTCCAGATGCATGCAGAATTCATGGCCATCTCTACGTCAATAAAGTGGCAGGGAACTTTCATATAACTGTGGGCAAGTATGTTCTGTTGAATTCCTGGAAATAAAATAATTGACTTTACATTCTGTATAGTGCATGTGTATGTATGCTTTTACACTTTTGAGTTATCGGCTCTTTTTCATTAACTTTCCCATACACACACTTAGTATCATTTTCCCTCTGATACCTGTTCTTGAGTGTTTAAAACCAAATCTCTTTGACAGTCCAATGCATTGTTGCAATGTAGTGGTTATGAATTCCAGTGTCTTACAGGATGAAAACTCTTGAAAATAGATCCTCTGTAAGTGTATGGTGTAGAGTGGGTTGCTTGTACTTCCCTCTGTTCTTTGGGCCTGTCTAAACTTCTCTTTTCTGTTAGTATGCAGTTCACTAACATGGTTGAAGTGTAGATATGTGACATTTCATTGCTGAGATAACATAGTTATAGAACCATAGCCAGGGAGGCGAATGCCAGTTTACCCTGATTTGTGGAGAGACTTTCTGATATGCTTCAGCAGCGGCATCAGCTTACATACCCTACATACAAACTCTTCTCAGTGCTCTCCAGTTCTGCTGTCCTCACTTGTCTTCCTGCCATCTCTGTCCCCAGAAATCCTCGCACGCAATGCATACTCTCTGATTTTATCCACGTGTAATTTCAGCTGCTGTTTTATCTGAATATTTTCCCAGATGTCACTTGTGTCTGGTCTTGTACCACCTTTCTGATTTGCCCCTAGATGTCCAACTTCTTAAGCCCTTGTCAAAGGTGATCATTTCAGCCTTACTGCCATCACATCTCTCTTCCTGTCTCTAGTTCTGCAGCACTTAATAATGTCTTGCTTTCCTTTGCTTCCTTTTGCCCATCATTACATTTGTACTTCTACGAAGTTGCTCTTTGTCTTGTAGTTTGGTTTTGGGTTTATTTTTATGCTTTATTCACTGGCCATGTTTTGTATCTTATTGCCTGTTTATTTACTGTCATCCTGTCTTGACTGATCTTGTGGTCTTTCTCTGCCTTTTATTTGTCCAAAACTTTCATGCATTTGGTAACAATTTAACTGGAGCCTAAGTAGGGAAATTTTCTTGCATTGTTGGCTGTACTGGTAGGAATGAAGTATGGCTGAGGGACTGTTTTACAGGCTGTTTGTTCCAGACAGATTTACACTTTTTCCTCCCCTCTTTGCACCGTTATCAGCATCTGCATTGTACTTTCTTTGCAGATCTACAAATAAGGGTCCAGATCTGAAGTTAATTTGCTTAGTCAGGGGGCACATACAGAGCGTAGTTAACTTGCTTAGTAGCAGAACAAGTATGGTAAAGTTCTCATCAGTCACTTGAGCAGTTCTGCAGCTTTTCATGGTAGGCCTTGGTGGCTCTTCTAGTAGCCTCATGGCTTGATGTGATTTTGATACTAATTCTTTGTAAGAGGGTTTGCATGAGTCTGATGTTTCTGTACTTTGTCATTCAGGCTGTCTGCACTTGGCAGTAACACAAATGTCATTTTTGTTTTTTATATAAATACACGCATTTTACGTGTATATGTGTTTTAGAAACTTTTATACGTTCTGTATATTTGAACGGGTTGTGTTATGCATGTATAAAATTCGAATATATGCACACATTTTCTCTCTACATATATGAAAAGCATTTATTGAAATAGTTAATTTTTCTACATAGTTCTGTTTAGTAAAATTGTGTCTTTGTGTGGATTCGTGAAACAGATTTTTCATAAAGCATGTCTTGCTTTCTTTAGGGCAATACCACACCCTCGAGGCCATGCACACTTGGCAGCCCTTGTAAGCCATGAGTGTAAGTTTTCTTCTGTCATCTCCATATGAACGAGTATCATTTTGTTCAGACTGCTGTCTCCTAGTTTACATGTTAATACAGGTTGCTGTTGTAAAGATGTTCTAGCTAGGCACCTGCATTGTAGAAGAAAGTAAAGAATATTCATTGAAATGTTCTGACACAGCAGTGACTTACTTTCATGTTTAATGATATTAGTATTATCTTTAGGTACTTTGGACTGAAACCCAGGAATTTCATAATGTATCTGTGTAAAACAAAGTACCTCTGAGATTTTTTATGTTATCATTACTGTAGATGCAACCTATTTCCTGCAAAATCTGTTTTTAGAAGGTTAAAAATTTCTGACCTTTGTCCTTAAAAACTTCATTTTTAGGTTATGAGTCTAGAAACTACGTGTGTGTTGCTGCTGTACTTAATGCAAGGAGAGGGTGATTTGCTGTAAGAAATGAACTTGGTGTTGGTTAAACCTCCAGATGTCTGCCCCTGAATCTGTTAACACAAGTGTAGACTATTATAGATCTTAAATACTTTTGCAGAATCAGGCAAGGGTAGTAACTTGGAAGTTGCCTCATGCTTCCTCTCTACATTTAATTTTTGAAATTTTAGACTTATTAATATCATTACATACTGGAACTGTAGAATAAAGTAAGTATTTGGCCAACTAGAGATTTTCTGTCATAAAATTTTAACTGTCTTCAGCTTCAGGGTTTCAGATAGACTTAGAATTTGTTTCATAAGTTCTTTTTAAAGAAACTGTATTTCTTTGTTAAATATTTTTTTGAGTTTTGCTTGAAACATGTTTACATGCTACAGTCACAGGCACAAGTCCAATAAAATGCACACCAGTGTTTGAAATACTCTTAACTAATACTTTCCAGTGTGAGAAATGGGTGCATCTTTTTCTCTGAGTACAGAATCTCATAGTTTAATAATGTTTAATTTCTCGTATTGTCTTTCAGCCTATAACTTCTCTCATAGAATAGATCATTTATCATTTGGAGAGCTTATTCCGGGAATTATTAATCCTTTGGATGGAACAGAAAAAATAGCATCAGATCGTAAGTATTGTGTGTTTAAAAAAAAACACCCTTATTTTCTATATTTTTTCCAATAATGACATTCAGATATTTCATGGTTCATGTTCCTTATGTATAAATAAAGGAGTGTAGTAACTTACTTCATAGAGCTGCTTATGCCTCATCCTGTGACTTGCCATCTCCAGAATCTTCTGATACTGCCACTGTCTCAAAAGTCAGTTGGTCCGTTGGCTGTTCCAGCCGGAATGGCTTATGGTAGTTCAATGTTTGTTCTCTTAAGGAACTGCATGAAGACATAATGCAGTTGTAAACGTCTAAGCATGCCGATTGCTCTAGAAGAATTCTCTTTGAAATCTGTCCAATCAAGAGAGAAACTAATCAGTTTACAAAGGCTTCCAGCATTGTATAGACAGTTCAGTGGCTAAAATCTATTCAAACCACCGTTGAGATTTATGCAGAATGTGACTGTAAGAAACTTGTTCACTTCTAGTGCCCTGGAAAACATTATCTGTGTTTCATTTGAAGCTTTGAGTGGCCTGACCTTAATGAGTTGTTTCGTTACATGGGTAAAAGTAAATTTCTTCTAGTACAAATGTGATGTAGGCATTGCCCACAGAAACTAACTTTGTTCATGCAGATGATGCTGAAATAGTCTTGGCGGTGCTGAGACTCCTTGAGGAGCATCCCTAGTGTGAATGGCTTAGCTCATTAACTATTTTAAATGTTGTTTGTTTGATTTACTTGTCTCAGAAGGTCTATGACTCTGTACTTAATTCAACAGTGAGAATTTTTTTCTTCTAGACAACCAGATGTTCCAGTATTTTATCACAGTTGTGCCAACCAAACTTCACACGCATAAAATTTCAGCAGAAACACATCAATTTTCAGTGACAGAAAGGGTAAGTAGAACAGAAAATTATGCAGAGAAAAATCTAACAGTGATGTGAAAACGGAGGCTTAGTTGTGCTGTGCTTTTTCCCTTTAGTGTGAAGAGGCTCTTTGGAATCTGATGTTAGAATTAATGGTGGATACCCAGTCATTTCCACTTCACTGAATGTTGGGGACATTCTGTTAGGTTTAGCTCTGTAGCCTTGTGTGTAGCTTTATGAACATTTAATCCACCTTTAGCTTTTTATCTGTGTGGGAAGCAAAGAAAAAAAATGAAGTTCACTTGAATGTCATGACCTTGTTTGTGGTGTTAGAAACAGAAACAAAGCTAATTTGTATGAAAAACTAATCACACAGAAAGCATCTCTGTCTCAGCTGTCTTGTTTAACCTTTGTTGAACCACCAGCTTCAATTATTGTTCGGGTTAGAGAGCTTCTACTTTTGGGCTTGGAAAGGCTTTTAGTTCTGAATCCATAAAGAAAGTACCTATTGCAGCATAGTACATGGGCAAATCATAAAGTGCTAATTTTAAAGGCTGCTGTAAATAAGAAAAAGACCTTACCTTACGTGTCTCATTTCCAGAAACCAAACTGTTTTGATCTTTTATTCAGAAGTCAGATAAAAAATACTTGCAAAAATTTTAGCTAAAATAGCAGATAAAGTGAGAGGTAAGAAGCAAGCCTTGGGTTGAAAGGAAAATTGGAGATTAGGAGTTCACTGTAATATAGTTTGTGGTGTTCTCCAAGGGAGAAATCTTTGTATTTTCTCACAACTCAGTGCTGTGCTTCTGAAAAATACATAGCTAGGGGAAGTAAGATGGAAGTGATATCTTGGTGTTCATCTTGGGACGTGCAGACCACTGGAGGGAGAGGTTTGCTCTAAAACTCATGAACCCTGGAATAAAGAGGAATTCCATAATGCATTATATATTCCCACCTCCTGCTAGTCTAACAGTCTGCTTCATGTTTTCTCTGCACAATCTCTATAACTAAAGCACTCCTTAATCTTCTGGATGTCAGTCTACTGTTTATCTAAATCCTTACTGCATTTTTTCATCTTGTGTTCATTTTTTCTCTCCTGCTATGAAGATGGTTTCTGTCAAATAACTGTGCAGTCTTAGCTCTGCAGGTTTGTTGTTTTTTTTTTTTTGTGGGAATGTATTTTTCTATGGAAGTTGCAACACAGTCACAGGTAGCTTGGGAGAAAGCTTGTGAATAGTGGAGGTAAAGTGACATTGCATACTTGATTGCTCTGTTTCAGGAGGTAGCCCTGTTGCCTGTAAAACTTCTTTGTGTTTATCTTTGAAAGCCAAATACCCCAGCAGATGAGCTGGAAAAGGCTGCTGGTAACGGTTGCTAACTGAACAACTTAGTGCATTTATTTGAAAAGAGCAGGCACATAAGCAGATGTGGAAAAAGGTGGTCAGCTGTCCACAGCTAAAATGTGAATACAGTGGTGTTGAATTGCTAGTGGTGAGCAGAGTGGGAATCAGCGTTTGAAAGGTGCGAGGAACCCTCTCCACTGTTGTTGCTGTTTGAGATACTAAGTTAAACGTTTCATTCTAGCAAGGCTTCACTGAGATACCTGTTGCAGGGTTAGTTATTTGCAGCAGGTTTTAGTAATCAGAGCTTAAGTCTGCAGCAGCAGAAGGTAGAAGCAGACCAAAATCATCTGTGGAAAAAGAGTTGTGTATCTTTTGAGGGTGGAGTTTTGGGTGTTCTATTTAACTTCATACTCTTTTTTTTTTTTTCACCATTTGACCTCAGTAAGGCTTAGAGAAACAGCAGAGGAACCACAGACAAAAAGCTTTTTGTCCCTTGCCAATGGCAAGGTTCTGTTTAACTACCTTCAGTCTTCTCTTCCTTCCTGGTATGCCTGATCATCCATCTTCTAATGCTGACTGTTGTCATACTCTTGCAGTAGAGAAAGCATCGGAGAGTTTCTGTGACCTGGTATCATAACTGATACATTGTTTTGGGACACATTTTACTTTGGTAGCAAAAGAAGCAATATGGTTTATATCAATGGTAGCTGACTGGAGAAGTTGCCTAGTCTGTATTTTCCAAAGCAGAATTCTGCTTTTTATTTTGTATTTTATTCTGCATGGGTTTTGAGCACAGACTGTTAAATCTACAGATGGATGGTGCTGTGATACATTGCTTTTCTGCTCAGTGTTATTTGTCTGTCTTCTCTACCCTTATCAGCTTAGACATAGCTGAGTTTGTCTTCAGTCAGTTACGTCCTTTTCTGCTGCCCTTGTACATTTTCAGCCAGCCTTACCTGGCAGTGCATTTATCAACACCTTTTGCTAACAACAAAATTATAGCAAACTTTTGAAAGAAACTTAAAATTGTGGTGAGTTTTTTTCTCATGAAACCTTTTATAAAAGTAGAGATTTATAGTAGCCACACTCTCCCCTCTTTGGTGTCTTTTGGTTTAAGAATTTGGGCAAGCAAGAAGAAACTACGGAAGGTCCTGGATTAGGACAGAGACATCTGATCTGTTTAGAGTAGTCAGGGAAATCTAGTTAGTGTTTATATTGAGGTGGATTTCTTGCTGTGTGACTGTTTGCAATGACCTGACTGACAAAAATTTTATGAGGTGCCTAGGTTATCTTTTCTTCCATTTTACCAGTTAAAGGAAAGGGTGCAGCCAGAAGTAGACATATCATGCAAGTAAGCTTCTGGCTTTGTGGCTAGTACAGTCGTGAGGGTTTTGTACCAGATGGTACCAGAGCAGGACAGTGAACATCAATATGCAGCACAGAAGACCAGTGACCGGGAAAGTAAAGTGTCATTTAGTGATGTTTGACTCTTAGAAGTTACCGGCCGAAGATATCTCTGTGTTCCCTGATCTTCTGTTGGTTGTTAACTCTGATTAAGTAGTTTTTTGTCATCATATCTATTAAGATTGTTTTCCTTGGGACTAATAAGAAATGATTAACTTGTGTTTCTCTTCTTTCAGGAAAGGGTAATTAACCACGCAGCTGGCAGCCATGGGGTGTCAGGAATATTCATGAAATACGATATCAGTTCACTGATGGTGACGGTGACAGAAGAACACATGCCTTTCTGGCAGTTCTTAGTGAGGCTCTGTGGCATTATTGGGGGAATTTTTTCAACTACAGGTAACTGTCAGTGCTTTCCCTCATAAGTTCTATCAGAATGGTTTTTTGCTCATAGTGGTTATGTTATAAGTAAATTTCAGGGAACTCCTGAGCCTGTAGCGGGTTGAAGTGCCCATTGTGTGCACTGAAATGTGCAAGGAAAGCTCTTAATTTTGGTGTCTCAATATGCTCTTTCTGCTGTTCTGAGAGGTCGTTTCCCTTTTGGTAACTATAGCATAATTTATTTACCTCTGGAAGAGCAAGTGTGTGTGTGTGTGTGTATATATATATATATATATATATGTGTGTGTGTGTGTGTATATATATATACACTTGGAAAACTATCTTTATACACATATACACACACGCTTACCAACTTACAATATTCTGCATATTTCCTATAGTTGGGATCCAATACTAAATCAGTGCCAGAAGTTGAGATAAAATTTCTGTCTGAAGTAATTGGGAGGATTTTCCTTGTGTAGCTTGTCAATGTACTGCAGGATTTGCTCCTTCAAAGAAAATAAACTAAGTTGAAAAGGCCCAATTCACTAATTAGTCAAGACATAATAGGATATCTTGATTACAAGTTAGTTCTTTTCTTGGCTTTCACTTGAAGAGAGCACTTGAAGTAAGCTGCCTTTTGAAAGCAGCTGTTTCTGTTCCACAGAACGTATTTTCACCCCTGAAGTTCAGGGAGAAGAGGTTATATGCGCTTGGACAGCTTTTGGTTTAGCTTTCATTGATGCATTTCAGAATGTTAGAATTTCCCCTCCCCTAGATGTTGTCTTTTTTCTGATGTTAATTTCTCAGAGCTTTACATACAGGTTTATTGCACTGTATCCTATTTAAGTATCACGTTGAGTTTTCTTGTAGTATTTCTGTGGGTACTACAGTTTTACTGCTTGTGACAGTGTATATCTTGTTTGGCATTGCAGGAATTTTACATGGTTTTGGAAGATTTGTAGTAGAAGTTATTTTTTGCCGTTTCAGACTGGGCTCTTACAAATCCACATCGGTAAGTAAACCTTTCTTGAAGTATTAAATAAGTGGCGCAGCTACCTAAGGATGGATGGTTAAGGACAGCTCTGGGACTCAGTCCTAGGAGAATTTAAGATGCTGGCAGCAAACCCTCCCCTTGGCGTGCATATGAGTAGAGATTTAACAGCTTTTAAAAACAGTTGGAAAACCTGACGTGTAAGGAAGCGAGGGGTATTCTGAGAAGCAAACTTAATGAAACTGAGTCTCTCAGAAGTTTCTCTGCTACATTCCCTCCATCATCCCCATTACATTTCTGCAAAAATAAAATGTTTTCCTAGGCTTCATCAGGATCTCTCATTTATTATTCTTCTGCTTGGCCTGCTGACCAAACAAGAAGCAGTGTGTGCTGCCTGGAATCAGTGTTGCTACTGATTAGCCTGCAGGCTGTTGCCAAGCGATGTGAAACTGCAGTCTTCACCTTTCCCTCCACTGGGATTGCTCCTCTAGCAACTACTTGCTTTAATTTTGGTTTTTTTCCCCATTTAAGCTTGTAGGTAGGCTTTAAGATTTCTGCCTTCCTCTCCAATTTGAAGTTTGCCAGCTGGCAAGGCTATGTGAATGGGGGAGAGGAGCAAAGACAAGCAGATTTATGTAGCTTTTATTTGAGAGACCAGGCAAAAGGCATACAAGAAATGCCCAAGAATTAAGAAGTGTGTGTTTTGGGGGAGGGAGGGGAGATTCTGTTTCTGGACAAGCCATTGATAACACTTTGTTTCTGTTTGACTAGGTCCCACTTCCTGATGGCCACACAAGCAACCACTTACCTCTAATTACAGACAATAATATGCATTAGCCTCCTGAGGAAACTTCCTTTCTTCCTGCCTGATACAGAAGACAGTTTTTTATAATAAAGAAAACATTGTGCAATATGCTGAGACAGTGCTGGCGGGCAGCAAACAGTGAAGCCTTTACACACACAAAAAAATCTGAACAAAACAAACCCAACAAAACAATTTCTGTGATTTTCTGTCTTTCTAAGTGCACGTGGAGTCATAGGAAGTTGTGAGAGCAGTGAGGTGGACCATCTTCTGAAGATTAAAGGAGCACTGCTGCCAAAACAGTATTCGTGGTTGAGCTGAACATCTTTGTGATGATTGCCATTGATACTGAAGCCTCTGAGTGATCTTGGTTCTGTGTCTGAGAAGGCTGGCAGACTCCAAGTAGAAAAGAGTGCAAGTGGGATGCGTGGAAGGGCCAGGAAGCTGGCAAAGAGGGACAGGAGAAAAACTGCGTTTTCTCCTGGGTGTACAGCCTGGGGGTTGGTTTTTCTTGTTGATTTCTGTAATGATGGGGCTGGAGGCTAAGAAGTAGTTGTTACTGGTGGGAATTATCTTGGAAAATCCTGAAGAAGAGGGAGATGAGAGAACTCGGGGAGTAAGGTGGAGCCCAAGCCGTGATGCTGGTCATAGCCACTGCCTTTTGGTAGTCCCACCATTCCTTAGAGGAAGAAACAATGTGGAGCAGAGGAATTCCTCTGTGCTTTCACACAGCTGCTTTGCCAACAGCGAGAATGTCACTTCTGATGTTGATAACAGGAGCGCCCAAGGGTTCTGAGGAGGGGTTCCAGTGTGTACTTTTTTTGAGTTGGAATAAGAAGCCTTTTAAATAAGGCATTTGACACCAGTTTTGGTAAAAGGCAAGACTCATCAGTAAATCTTTGTACACCTTTTTCTTGGTAAAGAAATTGCTTTGATGGAACCTTTGTTTTACCCCTGCTGCTAGTATGTAAGTTATGGTGTGTAAATCCTGGAAGTGGGGAGTTAAAAAGAGCAAGAAACTGGCTTGCTTTGGTTCAGCTGAACACTGCAGAAACAAGGGATTTGTGGCAGTTCCCAGGCAGGGAGCGGTGGAGTTGATAGCAGGTGGCTTCAGGGAACCTGAATCATTTTGCTACAGACAGATGATGATAAGGGATCTGCAGAATTAATACTGTTCATGAAGGCTTTTGTAAAATAAATGAGGAGAGCAATATCAGTTTTATATTGTAAATATGCTACAGAGAATGAATGTTATTAATGCAGAGGGTGCTTTGAGAAATTAAACATCCTCTTACTGCTGAACTGCTGGCCTGCACCTGTGGTCACAGTTACTCCAGCAGGGTAAAAACATCATAATGTGATTCCTTCTCAGCAAAACTGATCTAATAATACATTAGGAGATGATGCTGACCCTGGCCTTACTCACCATGGAATGAATATTACAATTGAGAGGACTAATCATGGAAAAATAAAAACCTCTGGTGTCAGATTTTGCTGACTTCTGTTGATGTACTCAACAGGACGCTTGGATCTTGGTGACGAGCACAGTGTAAATAATGTCGCTGATTTGCTATGCAAAGCAAAGGGCTTTCTAAACTGAGAAATTATGTGAAGTAGTAAATAAAACGTGGGAAATGAGGAAGGATCTTTATTCAGTTCAACTGCTGAGAATGACAAAAGTTCAAGGAAGCCATGTCCTTGTGGTTGGCAGCCAGGTTTGGGGTTTTCTCTTCTCTGCCTTTGTGTAACACCAATTAGAACTGCAGCAGCTTCAGAAGCTTGCCCTCCATGAGCAAGAAAATCTAAAGCTGTGCATTTTCTGTTCCCATTTCTCTTTAGCATTTCCCTCTGAGGTTTCTTCCCTACTTCTGCTTGGACTGGTTCTGCTTTGGGCTTTGTCCTGACACCTGTGTGTTACCTGCCTGGAGCAGACTGCTGGTGGGAGATATGGACCTTGGTTGACATTTCTGTACCAGAACTGAAATGTTATTTTCTATTCTCACATAAAAGAGCCAAGTGGCTTGGTATGTCTTAAATCCGTGTGTGGCCTATTCCTGGTGTTCTGTCAGGAGCAAAGCTTGTGTGGCAGCTAGTTGCTAAAGGAAGAGAGAATTTGGGATCGACTTCCAGATGTGAGATGCTGCATTGCAGAGTAAATACAGGGTCAGTTGAACCTGTGTTGCTGTGTGCTCTTTGCTTTCTCTCCACAGAGGGGTTGGTTCTTGCACTAGAATGACTTATGCTTTTTCCACGCATTGTCATTACCTTGACCAGTATGTGCAAGGGTGTTCCAGAGAAAATAGTAGTTTATAGCAGTGACTTCTTTTGATTATGCTTATTTACATTGTGTAAAAGTGAGTGTAGTATAGAAAAATGAAAGGAATGGGTGTCCTAAGGGAAAAGGAAGCCCTGGTGTTGATGTGTATCCCCTGAAAGGGGGGTAGATGAAAAAATACTATTTTCTGGGTCAGGTAACATGGTCAAAATTACTTATTTTTATCTTTGGCTCTTATGCAGTGTTGGGAAGAAATTTTGACTCCTCATACAATGTGTTCCTGACATGCTGTATGCAATTACTCTGTCCCCCTTAGCTGTCTTTCTGGGCAAAAAGCCTTCCTTCTAGCTGTGTGGTTTGGGCTCTGCTCCGCTCTTGGGTTGCAGGTCATGTTAGCAGGAGCAGAGTTGCCTTGGCTGACTCCAAGACTGAGAGTGCTGTGTCCCCACACCCCTTGAGCTGCAGCTCAAGTGTCTCATACCACAGAAACCCAGCGCCAGCCCAAGAGGTCAGAGGGGATGGGATCAGGTAGATCTCTCCTATGGCTCAAGAGGAAGCGCTGAGCTAGGTTTTAACAGCACAGGCCACCCTTGGCCCTGTCACTGTGAGCCAGAATCACACAGTGTTGACAAGAAGTTGCTGTAAAGTCTTTTGAGTTAAGATGACACACTTCACTGTGCTCCTGGGTATGTGACACAAGGTTTCTAATCAGAGAAAGAAAAAAGTGAGGACACAGCCAGCCCTGGCACCTGCAGGAGTTCAGTAAGGGAGCTTGCTTGCTTAATGCTCCATCCCTGGCAGTGTTCAAGGCCAGGTTGGACTTCGAGCAACCTGCTCTAGTGGGAGGTGTCCCTGCTCATGGCAGGGGGTTGGAACTGGGTGATCTTTGGAAGGTCCCTTCCAACCCAAACCATTCTGTGATTTATGGTATAGCAGAAGATTGGATGTGTTTCCAAGGGCAGGGGAGGTTGTGCAGGGCTAGTACCTGTTCTGGGGAGGAAGCAGAAAAAGCAAAAGAGCAGAGTAAAAATTGAAGATGTGATCAAACCCCACAGCTGTGAGAGAATTTTGGGCAGGGGGAACTGATAATGAGTGACAAGGAGTAAATAGATGTCATTTACAATGTTTCTGTCTTCTAGACAAGTGATGTGCTGTGCTCCTGCATCAGGTGAGGTGTGCAGTGCTGGGAGTGTTAACAGCATGATGGGGCAGCTGTGGGAGTCAGACTATGATGGATCCTCCTGTACATCATGGCTACTGTCCTCATGCTGCCTGTTGCTCCATGTTTCTTGCCACTTCTGTGTGTGCTGGTGCCTGTTGTGGGACAGATGACAAGCAGAGTGAAGTGGGTGCATGACTGGAAATTTCCCTACTTCGGGCTCTTTTCATTCTTCCTCTCCTGACTTTTCTAGCAGATGTCTTGGGGCTGTTGCTCGCAGCGAGGTGAGGAAGAAATGCCCTTGTGTCTGCAGCACAGGAGGGGTTGGGATCACTGGTGTGGCAGGCTTCCTCTAAAAAAGCAACCCCAAGCTGCTCTCCACTGCCCTGAAATTCTCATTCTAGAAATAGGGGAGTTATTGGAGAGATAATTCATCTCTTTCCATCTTGGAAGCTCCAGGTGGGCCCCACACTTTTTGTGCAGTTCCCAGCCTGGCTCTGCTGTGGCTTTGCCCTGGGATGGACTCTGCATGGAGCTGGGCAAGGGATCTCCCTCCTCCACCTGGCCCTGCCCCAGATCCTCATGAGCTTTCCAGGGACAGATCTGATGAAGTGAGCCCTAATCCTGAGCACAGTTGCTTAGGAACAGCCGGAGGCAGACATACATTTGGTACGAATGCAGCTGCGATTCACCGTACCAACGAAGCAAGGTCAGGGAGGCAGCTGTTGCCTTGTCCTTTTGTTACCTCGTTCTTTGTGAGAAGATCCAGTGCTAGGGATGTGCTGTATAACTTGCTACTGATGTAACAGAAGGGATGTGTCACCTTGATCGCCCCTCTGGTGGCATTAGTGATACTAGAACTCCCTGCTCACTGTTTCTTCAGGGGTATCCAAGTGCCGCAGCTTGCTTATTCTGGGAAGACGGGAAATGAGAACAGCTGGTTTGGGGATACGTGAAAGGATGTCTGTCTGGTTTTAGAGGGCACCCCAGGGGTGTGGGAGAATAAATCTATGCATGGATTGCTTACACGGATTGGTGCTTCAGTAGCAAAGTTACTTCTTGTAAAAACACTTTTTTCTAGCAACACTCCATTAATGCAAAGCACATTTAGTATTTGGACTTGGTGGGGATTTGTGGTTTAGAGAAAACGTTTTTGCCTGAGTCTGTCGGTAACGTATAGTAGTTAATGCTTCAAGAAGCCTTAAGGGTCCCTACCTGCTGCCTCCAGTGTCCTGGCAAAGGTTTGGTGTTGCATGTCTGTCCAGCTCTAGAGTGCTGGTGTGCATTTCAGCTGCTTTACTCAAAGTGATATGAAGTGTTTCATCTTCCCCTTCTGCCATGGCTTAAGTGTCCTTTCCAAAGTGTTTCTGGTTACTGCTGAAGCCAGGAGACTGCTATTTCCATCTTTCAGCCACAATAGGGCAATTGAGTAGCAACAGCAGTTTTGTGCTTTGTTCTCCTGATGTGTTGGAGACATGCCTGTGTGGAAGGAGACTGGTGCTGGTCAAACCTGGCACAGTCAAAGCCCGAAGCGCTTTTAAACCAAAGAACAAAAAGGCAAAGTTTGTCCACAGCGAGGGCTTTGGCTGAAGAAAAATGGCTGGGTGAGGGGGAGCAGAACGGGACCCTCGTCTCCAGGCCTGTATCCAGGCAAGCTGGAGGCTTTCTGACCATCGCTGCTCCCCAGTGGGGCCACCGGCATCCTGTCAGCAGGAGCCTCCCCCTGAGCCTCTGCCTCATGCTCCTTGTGGTGCAAGCAATGTGTCAGAGCCTCCTGGCCTGGGCACCCTGTGCTGGGGCCCTGCAGGAGCCGGTCCTGTGTGCATCCAGCACCGGTTTTGTTGTAGCTGCAGACACTGAATATTGACACACACCCCCCAGCTCCAACCATGGGGATTTCTGACTCTTCCAGCAGGACCGATGCTTGGCACCAGCTACTTGCGAGCCCCTGCAGAGATCAGGTAGTTTGTGTCCCTTCCTGGGGGCTGTTTTTAGGTGTAATCGCTGCGAAAACAGGCAATGGAATGGTCTGGGGCTTCTTCCTTGCAAACTCTCCTGTAATTACAAGGTGGGAGCATGTTTGGTCATGAGGTTTTCCAATTGCAGTATGCTCAGCACACGCTATTATTTTGGAGAAGAAGAAAAAAGGGGGCAGGTCAGTTCTGATGCATGGATAATGCTCGAAAATGACTGTTTATGGAGGCTTAATTACCTGCCTGGTGGTTGGTCATTACCATGGCATTTCAACTGGGCACAGCACACGGGCCTCTGGCTCCTCCCACCCGTAGGGGCTGCTGTTGCTCTGCCTCGGCTGGGAGCGTGGGCTCTGGGGGGAGCTCTGCTTTAGAAACTCAAGTTGAGAAATTCGCTTTTCAAATTCTGAACTTTCTGGCGTCACAGAAACTCATTAAACCTGTATTTGATTCACCAGCATCCTTTGAGTTTTGCCTGCTCCTGACAGTGTTAACGGTAATGTGAGAGTTGTCCCCAGAGCACTCCATAGAAGCGTGTGGAGAGAGGAAGCATCTTTATTTATGCAGCTGACACCACTGCTTGGGTATCAGACGAGCTTTTTGTCCTCCATCAACAGCACCCAGAGTGGTAGAAGGGGTTAGCCCCATTGCACTGATGCTTCCCCTAGAGAAAGGAGCTCCAGTGGCTTGTTCAATAGCTTGGTCCCTTGGACCTAGATAATTAGCCATGGGTGCAGATGGGGCACCCTGGGATCAGCATCCCCTTACCTGAACCCTGGGGCATCAGCCTGACTGTTTCCTTTTCCCACCTGTGGACATAGCTCAGCAGACACCAAAGTCTGAGCAGAGGGCTTCAAAATGGTGAAGTTACTGTGGGTTTTACGTGGGCATTCACCAGGAAACACAGTTAAGGTAGGGAAGCTGCTGGTGTGCAGGGCTGGCTTCCCCATGCATTTGTGTGAGGTCTCCCCAGACCCCGTGGGCTCAGTGGTGGTTTCAAGGGCGCAGAGCTCTGCCCGTGGTTCTGCAGCTTTTTAACTGTATTTAGTATGACCTCTGGTGATGCACAGGGAACATTTCTGAGCCTCAGCCTTGGCTTGGTTGATTTCAAGTCCAAATGTCAGAGCCCAGAAGCCTGGTGGGTGATGGTGGGGGTGGAAGTTTCTTGCTACTCCATAGAGAACAGATGTGTTCAAGGCAACTGCAGAGATGTCGAGGCAAGAACAAGCAGAACTGAGCATTGATGAGCTAATGTTAATGTACCTGCAGTGCAAAGAGCCAGGTTTTCCATTGTCACTGTGTGAATTGCTTTCTGCAATGCAAAGGCTTGTCCTGCCAGGCCATGCACTTGCACAGGATGGTCCTGTATGGGTCAGGCTCTGCAGGGGCAGGGGAGGAGGCTGTGGAGGTGCTGGAGTTGTGTGCCCCGTGAGCTGAGTCACTGTGCTCCTGTCACTGCAGCCGGCTGACCCGGGGCCTGCAGGGAAACCAAGGCCTCTCCTTGCCCTCTGTGACTGGTTCTGGGTCCCCCTTCCCTTGGGAAAGGGGAGTGCCTGTGAAATGCTTTTCCCCTTTTGCAGCCTCACAAACCAGGCCTGTGCAGAGGCAGGGCTGCTCCTCAGCGGGAGCTGTGATGGTCAAGCTGGCGCCCTCACTGGGCAGGAGCAGCCCGAGCTGCTCAGCACCACCATAATAAACCCATGGTAGCATGAGGGCATTGCAGGGAAAAGAGCTGTTTCGCAATTCAATCCTTCTCGTGATTCCATTACCGAACTGAACAGGAACCAGTGTAAGTACTGAGGAGTCTTGCCAAGGAGTCTGCAGCTACAGGCACTGCTGGCTTCGTGCAGCACCTGCACAGCTCATAAACACAGCGAGTGCCTTCTTGAAGCTGTACTCTGGAAATTTCACTTGCTTCTAAATTGCTGCTATCTGAGCTTTCCCTTTGCTACTGCAATAACACATCTTGTGGGCTGTGGGCTTTCCCCCCTCTTAAAATCATTTAAAAATACAGATATGCAGTAAGTGTGATTCTCAGCTCTCCTGTGATTGTGCCACTCTGTATTTATAAGGTAATAATAATGTTACAGAGATACAAGAACATATAGTTGGGAAAGTTAACAAAATGGTGCCCTGGCCCACCAAGAAATGTGGGTTTTATTTATCCTTGTTCAAAGGCCATGGATAAGGTTTTATATAAGAGAATGTGCAGGGCCCTACAGTCCTGGGATGAGCTCATAGTATGAGTGAAGCACTAATTGAGACAGAAAAACCAGAACAACTGCTTGTTCTGATCAAAAAATCTGGGAGCTATTTAAATAAATGACCTAAAGGTCAGAACATGTGTGAGAAGAGGAATTGCTCATTTCTACTTGAAAAAGTGATGGAAAAATATGAGTGTCATTGCCTTTTCCTCATTCTTTCCCTTTACTACTTTCTCATGTCTCTGGTAGCTGAAGAGTTCCTCATAAAATGGATTATGTGTCTTGCTCACTCCAGGTAGATGGCTACAGTTATTAAGTGGCAGTAATGACATATGTTCATGTTTAGGGATCAACTCACTCCCAGGAGTGAGCTGATCCCCATAATAATAACTCCCTTATTCTCTCCCCCCCACCCCAAGTAGTGCATGAAGGAGTAACAGGGTAATAATAAGGGATGCAAGAGGCAGTATGAAATTTCAGAGTAAGAGGAATGCCAGGATGTAATACAGAAAGTACCTGAAACCAGGCCGTGCAGCTTGTTCTCAGGGGGATTAACCAGGAAACAAGGTTAAAAATAAATAAGGTTAAAATTAATGTACAGGTGACTCTATCAGAGCAAGAAACTAATTAAGGAATGACCCTCATTAATGGCATTAACACAGGAGGGGAAAGAGCACTCGGCTCACTCTGCACTGTTTGTCTCCTTGTCCAAACCTCAGTATCCTTTAGCTGCACTATTCTGAGGAACATGGGGTTAATTCCATGTTCCAGCTCAGGTGTCAAATCACAGCCAAACCCTGCTGCTTGTTTCCCCTCAGCAAACAGGCTTTTAGTTGAGGTAAGGGTTATCTTTCTGGTTTGAGGTGCTGGATGCTTTCCTAAGCATACAGGAAGCATGGCATCTGATAGAGTTTGTACGCGTGTTCACATGCTACTGGTTTCTAAACAGCCCCACTAAAAACCAGGGGGACACAAAGTCATGGACCTTTTTCTCTCTCCTTATACTTTCTCAGTAGGGGTGTCTCGGGGAACAGGTCTCCTTACAGCTCAGGTCTATATGGTTGCCACACAGAAGTGCTGTTCTTCCCCTCTGTGGTGTGTCCCAGCTGGGAAGGGGAGGCCAGTTTCCAAGTGCTTCTAAATTGGAGTTGCACACTTCTGCCTGCCAGCTCCTGGCCAAACGATGCTGCAGCCGCCTCCTTCCAAAGCCTTCCCACACTCAGGAAAGGGATGCTGACGGTTTCCATGTAATTTGACATGATGTGCCTGTCACTGTTCTCTCCAAGAAGTGCCATACTCTTGAGCCAGAAATGCACTTCTGTACTGTCAAACGGTACAGGGACAAGAAGCACCAATGCCAAATCTTCTCTAGCTCTTTTCTTCCACTACTAAAAAGTGTTTTGGGAGGATGCAGGTGTATCAATGTGCTCTATATGAGCTTCATATGCTGGATTGCTAAATAGTCACAGCGGGCTACCACTGTTACAGAATTTTACCATCTTACTACTGAATTCAAGAGTGGCCTGTTTAGTCAGCTTGTAATGACCTCCTGTCTTCCAGTTGGTTGCTGTTGTCTCTTTTGTTCTTTGCTATCCCTGTAATACACAAAACATGGGCCCAATCCAGTTTATGGATCATTCTTTTCCAGAGAATCTTGGAAGAGGCGACTGCAAGGCCAGAACTGCTTACAGGTCATCTCCCATCTCTGGGAAAGGCTGCAAGAACACCAAGTAGAAGATAAACTGGGGAATGGAAAGAAGCTCAAGATGTGCATTATGAGACAGAGAACAAGAACTGGGATTTGATGCAGGGGATTAAGTGCCACAAAAACTACAGCCAAAAGCTCTTTGGAAATACAGCAGTCAGACAGTAGACCATGTTATCGATAAAGCACAGGTTTAATAGAAAGATTTAAGGCTTACATTTCAGAATGACTTATAAATAACATAATCACAATACATACATTCTATTTTTAAAAAAGTGTTCATGGTAATATATATTTTCTTAGTTATAAAATCCCATATAAATAGCAAATTATTCTCAGTATGCAGATTACACAAATACATAAAACCTGGGGTGCATGTCTAAAAGGAATCCTGAGTACACAACACATGGCAGGAAATAGAACAATGATAGAGTTGGACACAAAAAATACTGTTCTCCTAGTACATCATTTCTTCAAAACTGTAAAAATGGAACTGAGAACTTTTTGGTTGCTCAACCTTGTTCAGCTCCATAGACTCAGGAATGGCTCTGGATACTCCACTCCTTCAGAGTTCAGGAGCACCCTATTGATTCTTTTGGCATTCAAAAAAGAAAATGACATCTGTACTCTGATGGTCAGATAAGGCACTTACTTAGAGCAGGTCAGTGCAGGCTGTAAGAAGCATCTTGGACTTATAGCCAAGAGCAGCAAAAGGTGTCTCTCGAATGAAGATGTGTGGAAACAAATTCGGGTCATTATATGCAAGAGGTAGCCAATTGTTACACTCCTCAAGGTTCCCCTGCTTATCCCCCAAAGAACTATGTACATTAATACAAGAATAACTGGAAACTTTGCACATTAGAAATATTAAAGTTCCCTTTGTTTTTTAGATTGAGATAAACTAAGCAGCAGCCTGGCCACTGCAGTCTGGCCACAGCAGCCTGATGCTTTCTTTGTGGTACAAGTTGTAGCAGTGTCTGGATCAGAGCTCTCACCCGGGATTTTCTCTTGGATTTTCAAAGTGAGCTGTACAACAGATCTATGTGAATGGTTATGTTCATCACACTGTGACTACACCTCTAAGAACAAGGCAGACCGCAGTACTGCAAGAGGACAACAACTGGCAGAAGCCTGTCGGTGTATTGAAATTCTGAATTCTGAGCTATTTTACTATTGTAGTACAATGATTTTTTTCTGATTGTAAAAAAAAAAATAAGTCAGCTATTCATAGAAGAACTAAAGAGTATTCTGCCTGTTGTTTTCAGGGAGTCATGTGCAGTCCTATGTTCTTTTAAACACTCCTATTACATAAAATAAAATGTTTCCTTCCATATAATCAGGGTCATAAGCTCTGACATTACTAAAGCATGAATCATCAGAGCACACTCATACATGCACACTGCAATAAACAGGCTTAATTTTTGCTTCTTATTACAGGGTCAACTCGGTAGAGATAATGAAGTAAGAGCCATTTATAGTCTCCTAGCTTATACCCAACTTAACTGGGATCAAAACTGGGATGAACAATGCTATACTGAAGTGGAGCCATAGCTGGTCAGTGCAGAACTTCACGAGTAAACAACAGATGCATGGTAACAGTTTAGACTCAGAAATTCTTCATATATTTCTGTCCTTTCAAATATTACAAATAACTTACTTATCCTTCTTTTTTCTTGGTATCCTGTGAATACCAACTACCTCTCTCATGGCATTTTTCTTCCTGGTTTTTGGTTGAACCCTCAGGAAGTAGAAGCTGAAAATATTGCACAGTACATTAGGATGGAAGACTAGAAAAGGGACTGGCACCTGCAGGGTGATTTTTCAGTCCAAAGAAAAGCTCTTCATTTTTTCTGCTAATTCCTGTCTCATTTCTATATGCTTTTTCAGGTTGTGCACTTCATGGGGCAGGTTAATGTCCCACACTGACACGCACGACTGTAATTCTGGAAAACAAATACAACGGAAAACTGTCACAGAAACAACTTACTGCATAATTAGAATTGGTTTTGCTTACGTGCTCATTTTTTAATTACTTGTAAATTGCCTCAATGAAGCTTGATGCTTAGGACCTGGAAGACAATTTATATGACACTTTATGTGTGAGGTAATGCAGTTATCGGTTACAAGCTGTTTGTACTTGCACGATGATTTGGATTCTAGTTCCTCAACTTAGAGTATACCATTTAAAAGCATTTGAAAAACTATTTTTTCTGCCTGTAGGCCATAAGGTACTGACCTGAACTACAGCTAATCATAGAATCACAGAATAGTTAGGGTTGGAAAGGACCTTAAGATCATCTAGTTCCAACCCCCCTGCCAGGGGCAGGGACACCTCACATTAAACCATGTCACCCAAGGCTCTGTCCAGCCTGGCCTTGAACACTGCCAGGGATGGAGCATTCACAACCTCCCTGGGCAACTGTCCTGGGTTCAGCAACCTATTCCAGTGCTTCACCATCCTAACAGTAAAGAATTTCCTCCTTATAACCAACCTAAACTTCCCCTGTTTAAGTTTGAACCCGTTACCCCTTGTCCTGTCACTACAGTCCCTAATGAAGAATCCCTCCCCAGCATCCCTATAGGCCCCCTTCAGATACTGGAAGGCTGCTATGAGGTCTCCACGCAGCCTTCTCTTCTCCAGGCTGACCAGCCCCAACTTTCTCAGCCTGTCTTCATACGGGAGGTGCTCCAGTCCCCTGATCATCCTTATGGCCCTCCTCTGAACTTGTTCCAACAGTTCCATGTCCTTTTTATGTTGAGGACAACAGAACTGCACACAATACTCCACGTGAGGTTTCACAAGAGCAGAGTAGAGGGCCAGGATCACCTAATGCTAGTACTGAATTGCCTGCATAAAATTTCTTCTCTATTTTCCTGAGCAGATACACCCTAAATGCTTACAAGACTCAAAACACATTCACTGTAAACTAAAAATGAAAACTGATTTCATAAGGTAGTGAGTATTATGGTAGAAGGTCACTTCTTCAATTTCCCTTCATGCAAACAGCTCTTCATTCATGGAGAATTCACATTGCTTTTAGTAGGATAATGATAATTGAGAATACTTGCACGAGTTAGTGCTTACAAACCAAGCCCCCAAGGCTTCTGTGAGTCTCTATTTTCTCTCTGTATAAGTAATGGCACTCACAAATACAATCAAAAGACTAAAAAGGCAGTAGGCATTCGTATGGTAATAATCAAGAATATCAATATAAAAAACACTGCTGTAAGTTTGATTCATATAACTGTCAGCTCATCTACACTTGCCACCCTTAACTTTATACTGTCATTGCCATGTTTTTAGGAGCCACAGGGATAAGATCAAGGTGAAGAAGGGCACTGATCAGAACAACAACTGTAACTATTCTTAGAAAACCCCAAAGGACAGATTTTCTATCTATCTTCCATTTCTAGCACTTTGCTACCCTAATTGTCAGGAAGCTTTTGCTGATGTCTGACCTAAATCTCCCTTGTTGTAATAGAAACTGGTTAGACCTTAT
Organism: Pezoporus wallicus; assembly: GCF_028554395.1. Classification (NCBI taxonomy): domain Eukaryota; kingdom Metazoa; phylum Chordata; class Aves; order Psittaciformes; family Psittacidae; genus Pezoporus; species Pezoporus wallicus. The sequence goes on from NW_026640165.1 coordinate 2,367,124, forward strand.
CCTACCCACAGGGAATTTGTAGAAGTCTTTATTCCCTTCCTCTTTATTTACGTATTTGAAGCCTATTATTATGTCCTCTCTAAGATTTATACATATTAAACAGCTTAACCTCCTGCAACATTTTCTTGCAGGTTGCATTTCTCTTCTCTGGACAATTCCTAATAATCTGGATCATCCAGCAATGATCCAAACAGATATGCTCCTCGAGCAGAGGCCACAGCAGCATTCACCAGGGTGTAACAATTGCCTCATGTCTTATAGACACCACATTTTTTGGTGTCTGCCTCTTCTGCAGCAACGTGACATGGTTGACTCATGTTCAGCCTGCGATCAATTATAACCCTTTTTTATGCAACACTGCTGTTTAAGCTGATCATTTCCTCGTGTTGGTATAACGGATCATTCCTAATTAAGTAAAAGGTCTTGCATTTGTCCTCACTGAATTGTATCCTATTTCCTTCCAGACCACTTGTTCTGTTTGTCAAGATTATTTTGAACTCTAATCCTGCCCTCCAGTGTGATTGTGGCTTTGTCTTAGCTGAGAATTGTCTGCAAACCTGAAAAGCACATTCACTGTGTCTTCATCCACATCATTCATGAAAACACTTAGGATTCCTGACCTAGCACAGACCCCTCTGGAAATCCATTCGATACATTCTCTGATTAGACAATGGCATTTACTCTCCAAGTACAGTTTTGCAGCAAATTATATTATATACTTCAACTAGTGGCTTCCTCTGCTCCATTTTTGAAAGTTACTGTTAGTTTGTATGGAGCCCAGAAATGCAAAAGACAACAAAAACTAATAACAATGTTTCAACAGAATTACATCAAATGATGATCATCAACTCTCCACTCCCAGTGGGCAGTCAAGCGTGATAGTGTCTACTCCTCTAATAATACAAATTAATAAAACACAGCTCAGGTACCTTTGTGGTATTTGTTGTCTTCGGTATCATGTTTATAGCAATATCCCAAAACCAGGACTGCATTCTTGAAACTCCCTTTTTCAAAGAAACAAAACATCAAACTTTCATGTAAATGGGAACTTTGTAATTTAAGGACAGAGAGCAGACAACATCATGCCACTAAGGGGACGGAAAGCAGAGTTCAGTCAACTGGACCCTTTATTCAAAATCATTAACCATGAAAGCCCCAGACATGAAAACAATATAGTTCATGTCTCCATTTAATGTAGGGGTTTATCAGGGTTCAAAGGCATAAGAACTGGATCAGCCGACCAGCCTGCTGAACAAGCCTGAGAACAAAGCACCCTATTATATACCACAAGCAGAGGTACTAGAGACACAGGAAACAGATGTCACAGCAAAGGGAGAGGCTGCAAATGAAGTTCTAGTGCACAACAGAGACAGAAAGTGCCAGTAATCAGTTTGGTTATGAAAAAAGAACAATGAAATATGATACAAACTAATTAAAAGTGTTCTAACCTAACTATGGCATGTAGATGGGAAATGAGAGTTAGCATGGCAGGAGAAATAAGGGATGGATTGTAGGAAGGTGCCTACTGAATAATGCAAAAAAGACTAGGAAGACAGGAGTGGTTGGATCACAGAGGGCTAAGTGGAATGTGCCAGTGTTTCAGTAGCAACTTCCCACTTATTCCCAACACGATTTGTCTATAAATGTCTTGCAAGATAGATGGAAGCTGTTAAAAGTTCTCCTGCCACAGCAGCTCCCTGTCCTATTGGCAGCACGAGGAGGGCAGTCAGCCTTTGGCTTTACGCTAGTAGAGGAATATAGGACCCAGCCTACATACCTAGATCACGAATCAGGCCAGGGAAGGAACAGGCTCCTGTCTGTGCCCCACACCTCTTTGTACATGAAGACTTACATACTTCCCCAGAGGAAAGATGAGGAGGTTTTCTGGGGTATAAACAGACTGGAGTATGGCTTATTGGGAAAGCCACAGCCTTGGAAGTTTTGTGTCACTACACTGCAGTGTGACCCTCACAGTATGTTCCTTCTGGATCAGCAGATGTTTTTAGTGGGTCCCCCAGGACCTCTGCAAGGTAGAGAGGGATTTTTTCCCTGCCCTGTGGAGATCTGCAATATATTCTCCTTCGATATTGATTTAATTCTGCTTATGGTAGATGAGGGCTGTTAGGAACCACGTATGTCTTCCATGCTCAGAATTTTCATAACTTACTGAAATTTTTCCTGCAACCAGTCCTGTCCATACTCCTATAAAAGTGACTGGAACTGAAGTATAATGTATCTTATTCAGATTAGGGTCCTTTCTTACTATATAAATCATTCCTTATGGTAAGGCAGATGTCTATTATAAGCCAATGTGTTAGGTGAGAGAATAAGAAAAAAGACATTAGATTTTCACACTCGTATATGAACCAAGATAAAATTGATGTCTCAAAGTCTGGCAATCTCTTTTCCCTGAAATATTTACATCTGTTTGACATTCTATATTTTAACCTTAAATGAAACTATTTAATGGAAAAGTATTTCCCTCTAGCTTCTTACATTTTCCACAAGTAATGCGTTATTATCAAGAATTGCTCAGCAGCCTCAGTGCCATTTTCACTGATTCTGTGAAAAATCACCGCAGGAACGAAGTCCTTGAATTTAGGAAAATAAAACAACCCTTGCAAAATAATTGCTGGGAAGAGATGATCAAAAGAAAAAAGTCCCCATCAAACTGCATGTATCAGTCTTATGTGATGTTGTTGAGATTTGTGCAACTGCAGCTGCACTCCTTCTCCTGAAGTATTAATTTTGCTATACATAAAATTTTGATTAAAAATATCGAGGCGACTAGAAACAAATGCTGTGAGGCTCAAGGCTTTTTAAATCACACTGTATTATTCTGTAGGACACACTTTCCCTACCAGTGACAGTAATAAGTGAGGCAGAAAGTTTCATAGTAACTATTCCTTACAAAATGCTAAAAATAAAATGTCTCTTTATAGCACTGATACTGGAGCTATCAGGACTAGAAGGACTGAAAATGCTGTGCTAGTGTATATCTGGACTTTAAAGCTCACTCTCTTAACAGCTGAGGACGGAACAGGCTCTACAAACTTGCTGTCACAGGCAAAGGCAAGTCAGAGGAAGGTTGAGTTTTTTCATCTTGTACCAGCGTCAGCACTATGAGCTAACTGTAGTCTATGGATATTTTTGGTGATAGAAAGGAAAAAACAGCCCCCAAATGAAGTTCATTATGGCAATGAGAAAACAGCCTGCAATGGTGAAGTTTGCTAGCAGGATCACATGTTTCTGAGACCACAGCAGCAGCTTTGGAGGTTCTTTTGACACTAAATCACACAGGCAAGTGAAGTCCAGAGCTTTTTCCAAAACACAGTGGAAGGCAGTGGGAATCCACATGTGCCACAGAGTACTTTCTGAAGTAATGTATTTCGAGTGTACCCACCACTGCAGTACAATGAACTCTTGACCTGGTATGACCTTTATTACTTTTGGAAGAGATGCAGGAAAGTGTACAGGTGAAGGAAGTTAAAACAGCCAAAAATTCCCCATACTTAACCATGCTCCTCTGGCTGTTTGTAATCACCACTGAAAACCCACAGCTACCCTCTGCCTACAGCAGCTCAAAACAACTGGTGACAGGAACAGCAAATACGTACAAGTCTGAGCCCAAATGTGTAGCACTTTCCCAGCTTTGCTGTGTTCTGCTGTGACCCAAACATAAAAGAACCATTCCAGAATAAGGATGGGAGAAGAAAACTGGGTAAGAAGCAATCAAGGGAAAATTATTAAAACCTAACAAACTCCACAGAGAGAAAAGCCAGAAGCATAAAACTTAAGATGGAGGAAGAACACAGGCAGACACAGATGGAGACAGAGACTATCAGACAGAACATAGCGACAGCTGTGCTGAAGCATGGCACAAGAACACAGTGAAGGTGAGGTGTGTTCATGTGCTGATGAGTGACAAGCCAGGGAAGAGCTGTTTACGTGGGCACAGGTATGACAGCCCGCTGGTACTTACGAAACACTGCAGTGTCTGACAGTGACTGAAGATGACGGTGGTAGAATAGAATGAATGAACACAACATGGAAAATGCTAATCTGTTCCGGAATCCCATGTCAAAAAGCACACAGCAATCCTGAACTTGGCACTGATTTTTAAAGTACACATCATTTGATGGTTTTACTTACCTAGCTGAGCTGTTATCATGACTCTGACAGAATCACAAAAGTTGTCTATAACTCGCACAGGACGACGTGTTGATATATCAAGCAGCAAGATATGTCCTCCTCCTGTCCCTATCCACAGTGCAGTATTTTTCTGCAGGCAGATTGTCTTCACTCTTCCAGAATAAGCCAATTTATGTTTTAATTCTGTGGTTAGTTTTTCCATTTTGTCCCTATGAGTATGGGAAGAATTTGTATTAAAATCTGGTGGCACACTATTCCACAACTGCTAAAATGACTCAATACCAGCCTGTTAAACAATCATCCATCAACGCTAATCAGTTGGTTGACTTGAAACAAACCGGGATGAAAACTAGTGGACTTATAAGAGCTAGCTGGTCTGCTTCAAAAGACATATAAATGGGAGGCAAGTATTCTCTGCTCTCTCCCAGTCTGCAGGAGGGTCACTGCAAAGTGGGAGGAGTACACCTAGAGCTGGTCCTGATCTCACCATAAGAATCAAATGCACGTTGCATGTTACGGGAGAGGAGCAATTTAAATGCAAATGAAAATCACCAACACTGTTAATTAAACTCTGATCTCCTACTGAATCTGTGCACTGGAGAAAGAAGACATTCAGGGGATGCAGGCAGTAACTGGATGCAAAAGCATTAGTATCTGAAGGACAGCAAAAGACTTTCTTCTTTCTCAAGCAGACTTACATGAATCTTCTTGATATCATAGAAAAATTGTGAAATATATTAACGGTCATAGGAAATTAAGGTTCTGCATCAAATATTTAAGTTCTCAGCCAAAAGAGAGGAAAACAATTCTACATTTACCAAAACAACTGGGCAAATTCTTTACCTCCAGCAGGTTAAGGCAATATGTTAGAGAAGGCAATGTGATACTCAGCTTTCTTTGCATCTGTCTGTACTGGGATGGTGTTACTTTTTTCTTAGTAGCTCGTACATCAATCTGAGATGAAACACTTACTTAAGAAAATGTGCACAGTCAATTAGTTCAGAAAGTTTTTCTGTCTTCTTATCCCAGATTTCCACAAAATGGCTGTTTTTCTTTGCCAGGTAGATGGATTTGTCTATTGCTATTGAAATAATGTTTGCATCACTGTAAGCATTATGACAGAACCTAGAAGAGAGAACTCCAGTTAGATACAGAGAAAATATCTAATTGACTCCTATGAGTGGGGTTAGTTTGCCTCTAACTGTTACAGAATACTCAGCGTTAGAACCAAACTGGACTTGAATACAACTGAAAGGGTTTGCTATAATCTCCCTATAGTTTGACATAGACTCTCACAGTAATGGAGGTTTTGCCCATGTGACAATTATATCAAACTCTCCAAAAACTTGAGTCTCTAATTTCTAAATAATGAGAAGTCAGCAATCATGCATGATTTAACTATATAGGGCAAAGTTATGCACTCATATCATGCTGACAAACATATAAAGACAAATATTATCCTCAGTATGTGTATATGATTCTAAATAATGTAGACTGGACCTGGACAAATGCAATTGCAGGAGAAAAACTGATCAGTGGCATTTATACATTTTCTGAATAGATAATGACTTCATAAGCCCTTTATATAGTAAAAATGCATATCCCTTGTTTAAAAACAGCAATGAACACTTTAAACACTACTCACTGATCTTATTTTAATGAGCATTGTATTCCATCTGTATTATGGAAGGAACAGAACAGAAACAAGAGAACTCAAAGAACAAGCTACAGAACAAGACATTACATCAAAAGTACTGCCAGAAATCTTCAATAAAACAACAAGAGCCAAGTAGTATCACTCATAAATAAACTTACAGTTGACTTGTCTTTGTTTCAATGAGCTTCTGAACAGAGAAATCACTAGATAAGGCAATGATCTTTGTTCCACAGCCTCCCCAGATTATGTTTTTTTCAGATAAGCATGAGGATTTGTTCAAGCACATCAGTGGTGTGCTAACATTTCCTACAGTTAGTATCTTCAGGGGTGTAGCACCCTTACACTGCAAGAAAAAATACACTCTCCGTTAGAAACAAGGAGTATACAGGCACTCAGGAACTGTTAAAACAAGGCCACACAGCCTGCTGAAGCAAATTTAAACAGCCAGATTTTCTGAACCATTATGGTATCTTTCCAGAATGTTGGAGATTGAAAAACACCATTGTGTAATTATAGATGTCCCATAGAAAAGAGACTGTGTGCGTGGAAACAGGACAACCTGGATTGATACTTTCTGCAACCCCTGAGACGCTCCAAGAACTGGATGGCAAGTTACATCTGTACCCTGCAGACAACCCACACTGAACCATATTCTAGTTCTGCAGTGCATTGCAACTCCATAACTGCTCTAAAGTGCACAGGGTCAGGAGCTAACCCTCAGGAATCGGCTGATACAAATAGCTCCCAGCATTCATCTGTTCTGTGCATAGAACTCTGACCTACAAAATATCTAAACAATATTCTTTTTGAAGATACCCTACAAAAATTTAGTGTGAACAAAAAGAAAAACGGTCTGTAACAGCAATAAATAAAGGAGATTATAACCATTGGGATATTCTTAATAACGACCATTAATGTCACTCTCTACTCAGTTGCCAGGCCTTTCAAAGTCCTATAATGAGAAATAATTTTGCCTCTGAACTCTACTGTTAAAACAGATACTGTAAAACACATGCAGTTTGTCTAAGAATGAAGTAGAAAATTAGTTTTAGTTTTAGAGAAGCAATTAAAAATAAGCTAAATGAAATAAAGCTCCTATTGTTAACTGCTTTACATTTCACTTATAGTATTTTGTAGAACAGACAGCTAAGAACAAGCCTACCTTTACTGCTCTGTCTTCAAAAACTGCCAGTCTGCCATCAGCTGTGCCTACCAAGAAAAAATTCTTCTGTTTGCTGAAATAAAATAAATAAAGAATGAATTCTAGAAATGCCTTTATCAGGTAAGAAAATATTAAATGAGTGGCCTCTGGTATTTCAAGAGTTTCACTAAACAACTAAACACAAAAAGCAAATACAACTACTTGCGGTCAGGAATGTAGTCTCCAGATATACTACGTGTAAAATTAAGTGGAAATACAGGCAAAATAAGCACTTGTCTGAGCAAAACTGCCCAAGTGCACTGGTGTCATTTTCTGAGCATCTCTGTTTAGTCATATTTCCTAAATGCAACCCAAAATACTTAAAATTAATTTATACCTTTGCTTTGACAGAGAATTACAGTATAAACAAGTGATGGAATCTGACATTTTCTGCAGACGATGCCTTCTTGTTTCATCTTCTGTGTTAACTGCCCACAGAGAGCCAGACTGCGTTCCTGCTACAATCCAGTTTTCTTTCTCAGTAGGAAGGGTCACTAAGGCCAAACTTAAAATTTTACTATCTGCCATATCCTGAGTCAGAAAAGAAAAACAATCTGGTTATGATTTCAGTAAGGATAAATGCTAATAAATTGCTCATAATGAAAATAAACTTCTTGGACTGTGAATGGTTAGGCCTTGGACCCTTGGACCCAAGGCCTATCTTTCCCATTCAGAAATCTCATTCTCTATTAGCAGAATATATCTTCAGCTGTGCCATCTATCTTCAAAGTGCTGGGAAAGAGCCCCCAAATATTACACAGGAAAATCTCTAAGCTGAATGCTGAAAAAAATGTTCTTTCTCTCTATTCTAGTGAAGGTCTCAAAGCCATCAGAGAACTAAGCAAATGGAAATGCACTGCAATATATGCTCAGTTTAATTGCTAACAATAAAAGTACTGGTCTAATATTTATTTTTCTCATATTAGTTTTAGCAAAATAAGTCATGTAATTTATACCAAAGCTACCAATTCAAACGTATCATGGTCAACAGATGAAAATATAACTTCAATAATTTTGATGATGAGTCATATTCAATTCTGGCACACACATTCATCACAGCACATCAAGCCTGGTTAAAACCTTTTTCCTTTTCTGAAGGCACAGGACTGAGATGTACAAAAATCAAATGAAAAGAGCTGAAGGATATCACCCAAAGCGACACAAGGAGATAGCATCCATGGGAAGACAGGAATCTTTAAAGAGACTGTCTGGATTGTTAAGTGAGGTAGAGATATGAAGGGCTGTGTAACTACTACTCCTTGTTCTAGCCTTCATGCTAGAAATAGCTTTCATCTGAGTAGAAGAAAGGAAGCCAGGAAGCCAGCATTATGAGAAAGTTCCATCTGGATGGCAGGAAAAGAAGAAAAAGCGGCTGCATTTTTGCTTCATTTCATGGGTACAGCGATGACTCACTTATGAGCAGTCTTTCTTCTCACAAAGCTTAGAAGTAATATCCTGCTGTTAAAATGCAATTAATTCTTCTGAAATACATCTGGGTGCCAAAAATTCAGAATAAATAGCAACTTTCCTACGTACCTCACAAGTATGTCCATCTGTATTTAGGTTAACAAATGAAAGTTGTGCTTTTTCTGTGTTCCCATTGCCTATCCAGACTCCTGCCTTCTTGCAGCTTTGATTGGCAGCAACCATGCACTCTGCTGTAGCCGTGCTGGGTATTGAAACATACCTCATCAAACATATAAGCTCTGCAGAATTCAGGATCTCATAAACCTACAAAGAAAGCCACAGCATGCACATGGTAATAACAATGACTTGTACAGTGATAAATAACAAGCAATGGAGAACAACGTTTTATGAAATATGAACACAGTGTCTCAGCAGGTCTGCTCATTTTGTTAATGAGCAATCTTTGCGCACTGAGAAACTTGACATTGACTCTCATTTTTCTGTTAGAATTTCAGGAAGTCAGTGGGGTTAAGGCACATGTGAAAATTTCACTCATTTCAAAGAGCAACGCAACGTGTGATAACCGACACACGAAAGTAGGTTTCACATCCATGCTTGCTGTTCGTCCTTTCACACGCATGAACAGCATAGGCTAACTGCACTGATACTATAACAAAGTCCTTTTGCATAAGACTTTTTTGCAAAGACCATGAAGTAATCTGAACCCTGTTTCCCTGCAATCACTATACAGCAACACAGGGAAAAAACAGCAGGCTAGAATAAATGGTTGCTAGATTTGAAGGGAACTTTTTATGCTGGATGGCAAGAGCAGGCAGTATTTCATGGCTGCTTCAGTTCCAGGAAAGAAGGAAATACCCTGTGCCTCTTACTAACTTAAATGTTCAATTCCTTTTAGACAGCACAACAACTTTGTGGTATCATGTATTATATGTATATACAAATACAAATACATATACAAAGTAATACCTGGGAAGATGTTGGTCGCTCCTGAGGGTTTTCCTTCAAACACTTTTTAATTAAATTCTCAACTTTAGGCCAAGGAGCACAGCCATATTCTCTTACAGGATCTAAAATGTGAAATTAGATAACTTCTTAACCGGCCTTTACCATAGTTCAGAAAGGAGAGTTCTGAATAAATTTCTTCTTATTTTGAGATATCATCTAAGTTCTTACAGAGCTGCTCCTAGAAATATCATACTCTAAAAATGTAAAGCTAAAATGTCACCATGAACAGCTTGGAATTTCTCATCCACCATTAAATGTTAGAGCATGAAATGCTAGAGCTAGAGTCCTTTTCATTAAGAGCAGTTAAAGCAAATGGATTTGCTTTAACTTTTTCTTTGCTCTTCCTACACCTGAGACTGAGTCACAGATGTGTGTGAGTTGTGTTTTGATTAAGGCTGACCATTCAAAGGCTTGTCATTTCAGTCTGTAGTCTTTTCAGTTCCTGTGGAATTGAATATGGATATGGAATACAGATGAGCTTCCAATAAAATATACAGCAATTTAGATAAACAACTTCATATAGTATTTATGCAATATGGAAGTTTAAAAACCACTTGGGCTTTCAATACATACCTTATGACTACAGTGATGACCTCTCTAAGAACAAAACAAGAAATCTGAAAAGAGCCTTTTACAAGCACACGTAGTGATAGGACAAAGGGGATGGATCTAAACTCACAGAGGGGAGATTTAGATTAGATATTAGGTTACCATATCAGTTCATGATAATTGACAGCAGATATTCCAGTCCTACATTAGACAGAGGTAACATTAATGATAAAATACCTGCAAACGAACATATTCAGTTCAGCACATGACAGACACTGTTTACTTGTGAGCTCAGCCAGAACCCTTTTTGGTGGAAATATATAAATGATGAGCATGTGCACAGATGGAATTCTATCTCCAGAAACTGATATTTCATAAGGCTTATAATACAGAAAACAGCCAAATGGCTGCATTCAAGAGATACTGAGCCAACAGTTCTGGGGATGGCCTCTTTAGGAAGAAGGTTTAAACTGTCTGAGCCATGAATTGGATAATTCTACTTAAGAAGTAGAAAACGTATGAACTCTGTCTCTCCTAGTGGAGAAGCCATGCCAGATGGAGTGGCATAGTCACTGCCCTTTCCTAGATGGCTTTTCAGTCTTTAAGAATCTTTCACGGTATATCCATTATTGCAGGGCAATAAGTAAGTACATCCCATATAAAGATTGTAGTACTATAAAATTTCAACAGCTCTTTACACAGAAATTGTCAAATTCTGAGTTATATTGTCCAGCTTGCCTATATCACATTCAGCCTGATAGCTTCTTCAACCTTCCTTCCAGCAGCCAATGAATACATATTATAAAGCAGATGAAATTATGAAGAATGTTATGTAGCTGGGCATGCACTTCACACTCTTGATAAGTTAAAAGGGAATTCCTATTTAAATAGGAATTCTGCCGCTTTTTTAAGTGGCACCATTTTATATATTTTTTTAAATTTAAATAAGATTTCAAGAGGTTTTTAAAAGATTTCAAGATCTGCAGCTTCTCAGTAATGGCTCTTTTAATGTAATGTATTATGATCGAAGAACAGAAGTGGAGCTGTGTTTATGTTAGTGCATGATATGCATTACCACAGTAATATGTGTGAAGTCCAGACATGGTATTAGAAGGCACCTTTGGCAGTGCATGACATGCATTACCACGGTAATACGTGTGAAGTCCAGATGTGGTATTAGAAGGTACCTTCAGCAACATCTGTTTTATCTAGATCTGGATAAAGTCCCACATACACAAACCCTCTTTTTCTTTCCAAAGTGAAGCAGATAGATCCCTTGAAATGGCAATGAAATTTTGACCAACATGATGTTCGATAGATGCCTATTTCTCCTTATTTCAAGACCATATGAAACTAGGAGAAGCTTTAAAAAAATTACTATTATTTATCCTCCTCTGATCACCGTCAGATGCAACATAAAACATGAGAGGTGTTATTTTTGGAGGAGGCAGCACAAATGTTCCACTTTTGTTTTAAAATTGTAAGAAAGAAGGCATACCTGGTAACTTTCCTTGTATGGCTATTTCATCAAATTCATTTGGAAACTTCAAGCCTTCCATTATTCTACCTCCTCCTGTTAAAATGTCATAAAGCAGCAAGCCAAATGAATAAATATCAGCTTGCTGATTGTAAATAACATTTCCTCTGGCAACCTCCGGTGCTCGAAATCCTGCAAATAAATCATTCATTAATAGTTATGATTCATACCCAGATGAAGCCATCTTTATCCTTTTAAGAGCAAATGCTTATTGATGAAAATGTCACAGGAAGTAAACCAAAAATGGCTCACTATTTCTGGACTGGCGATAGCTTGCATGTGGCAGACCTCCAAAAATATCAGCAATCAGTACAAAGGAAGGGGACAGTACATCAGTTATAGACGTCCCACACCATTACATATGAAATAATTAATTTATCAATGAATACTGAAAATGAAGGGCAAGTCTGCAGTCTTTACTGAAGGCCTAACATTTAATACTTGAAGTCACACCTTCATGCTCAATTTCCAAGACCTAAAGGCACTTTTCAAAGTCGTTGAACTGTTCAGTGCTTTAAAACAGATGTTAATACGTTTTCTCTAAAGTCAGGGAACAGTGCAGATATTTATTGCCTTTAAGTACCCATGTATTACTGAAAAATAGAACACCAAACAAGTTTAGCAGTACAACTTCAATATCGCAATAACTACCCTAAACCAAAACAGTAAAAATTATAATAAGTGCATGTAATTTAATCTGCATTTTTTAAACCTTTAGTATACTCCTTGATTCTTCTAAAAGTGGTTAAAACATGAATAGGAAGTAGGGTCGAGAAGAAGTACAAATCTGGCATCATAACTTGTAACATAATTAGGATTTCATTTTGTGATTGACTTCTTACAGACTACATAAAAACCATATTAGCTATTTTTGGACATAATGCATTGTAAACCAAAGCATTTTTCCATACCTGGTGTGCCTTCAGAAGTTTTTATTCCCATTCGGCAACAATACTGGGCAATGCCATAGTCAGCTATTTTTGCAATAACAGCTGAATTGGGATACAGAGTAAAGAGCAACACATTGTGAGGCTTCAAATCACGGTAGATGATCATTGCTGAATGCAGGTACCTGTTAACCAAAATAGTTTTTATTGAAAGCATTCAGGGATGCATCTATACAAGCACACTGAGTGGATTATTCCCAAACCAGTAAATTATGCTTTCAAATGTTAAATATTGTCTTTAAAAATGTCAAATGTCACCAACATGACACCACCATACTGGATACTGACTTTAGAATTGTTAGAATTACTATTTACTGTACATAAACACTGCAGCATTTTAGTACCAATTCTTATCTGAAGTGTCACTGGCAGTTTGAAAACTGAATCTTAGAGTTTAAGCTTCATCGATCCCTAAGCTCCTTTTGCTGGTTTTGTCATTTTACAGTCACACTTCAATAGCTCCTGAGGACATTCATGGACTTTCAGAACCTTAACAATACACTGAATTAACTTCTTTGACATTTTAATAAGAAACCAATGGTCACATACAAATTTCACCCAGAGCTCTTGCTATTTCTCTACTTACATGAGAGACACTTGTTAGCAGAAAATCACAGGTAGCAAAATTTTGTGTTATCTATCAGCTAATCAATCATAAAAATGAAAGCATTTCCCTGGCCCAGGGAACATTTTGCTTGAGATGAGATATAAGAAAAGATTTTCATTTGCACTATATCCTACTTGCAGCTGTATCCTGTCTTTAGAGCAAAGTAGGTATCACGCTTACCTTAAGCCATCAGCTACATGTAGGGCTATCCTGTGCTGAAGTGTTCTAGTTAAACTTGCATTGTCTTGTTGAAGCAAACGATCAAGAGATCCTTTAAGGGCTAATTCCATCACCAGCATCCGGGGACGGATTGCAGCAGCCAGCAGAGACACTAAACTGGGGTGATGGAGGTGACAAAGCACTGCAAGCTCCTGTAAATTGTAAAATCAGATGAAATACTGTAAATAGCATAACCTCTGTAGTTCTGAAGTAAACTCAGAAATGTTTTGGAGTGAAGTCTTGAGCTTTTTAAATTCTTCACTAGGGTTGCTATTCTAAGAGTGGCACTACAGGAAAAAAAGGCAGTATTTCTTACTTGTCTTAGAAGCCTGAGGGAAGTATGTTTATTGAAAATCTTTACAGCAACCTCTTCTCCACCATAGGATGCACGGTATACAGATCCAAACCCACCATCACCTTTCCAATGATAAAATTGAAAAGAATATTAAAAAAAAGAGATATCAACCATTTATCAAAAAAATAGCTGAAAAGTCCAATTTTAAAATGGGTGGATCATCTACTGTGTTAAGGTTCATGATCAGTAATTCAAACACATAAAACCCAGTGTCCTAGCATCAAAGTTAATGGAAAATCAAAACTTAATAACCCCAAATTCAGAATACTTTAAAAAATACATTTCTATAGAAAACAAATCTCAAATTTTTTCTTCCATATATTGCAGAACCGACTTCAACAGATTTGTTTACATCAGCTCTGTAAAAAAGACCCTACAAAATAATGCCTACCCAAGAGAAATTCAGGAGCTTCATCAAATTCCAGGTCATCGTTGTTCAACATAATATTTCTAGGCAAATCAGCCAGTATCAGATCAGGAGCAATCTGAGCTATTGGAATGGTATGTCTTGGTTCATCTGGATTTACCAAAAGGTCACCTAAGAGAAACAAGTAAGACACAAAAAAAGAAGAAAAAGGATAGTCATCATTCAAAAGGCATTGAAAGGTACATGTATCTCTGTGAGTGCACATGATTACCTAAATAGAAGTACTACATGAGTACCTAAATAGAAATGCTTATGTGTGTGTACATATACGTATGCACACACACTCATAAACATACATACATGCATATACAACTAATTAAGTTTGCCATTCAACTTAATGTATCTCACATGTTTAAGTATTTTCAAGGTTCTGTATATGTACAAATCAAATGTGATAGCAATTGTGGCTATGTAACAACACCAAACTGACCAAGAGATTATTTTTCTGTTTATAAAAAGAAACAATTCTGTTAGTTTGTAGAATGTAGAATGAATATAGCTTTTTAAATTTCTGTTGTATATGGTCCTACCAAAAGATCTAGTATCAGCTTTACTAAGTGCTAGACTGAATTCCATGAATGAAGTTGCATTATCGGTATCATGATAAACGATTACTACCATTTACACATAACTATACAAAGTAGCTGCAATCTGTCCCGTATTATATACATATACAGACAGCTCTTACATAAAAGAAAAATGAGTTGCTTTTAACTTTTACTGTTATTTTTTACAGAAATGAAACATTTTAAAATAACATGAATTACCCAGATGTTATGAAAAGCTGATGCGTATAATATTTATCTACATACAGATGTACCTCTTACATGCCTAAATGGCATAAATATATACCTTCTTCAGCCTTTTTAAGTAAGTCATCAAGAAGGATTTTTTGGTGCTCTTCACCATCCTGAAAGCTGTACAGGGCCCATTTCTTCAACAGTGTTTCCCCTTCGCCACATACATCTATATCCAGCAAACCTGGAAACCATTCTTCCATAAGAGAATCTATGTGATCCACAACTTGTCCCAGAAGGATGCATCCTTGAAGAAACCAGAAGAGGGAAACTACAATCGCAATCTGCCATACTTGCAACCACAAAGCTAAACTCAACATTCCAAAGGCAAAAGCACAACAAACCAAATGCCAAGCTGCACTCAAACTGGAGCAAAAAATCAGGCTCAGGAATAATTAACCTTTTCTGCAAGAAGGTGCTGTAATCTTCAAAAAACTGTCTGGGTTGTTGTCAAATATTGCTGATTCCACCAGGCAATAGGCTTCAGGAGACCAGTTCAAGTAAATGCCTTGTCTCCAATACATTCTGTTAGGACGAAGAGCTCGCTCTAGAAAATACAAAATTAGATTAAAAATCTGATCTCCAATATGAATGTAATGTTTTAAATGTATGGAAAATGCATGGCCCTTTGAATATTTAATTATAATAAATATGAATATTTAGTTGGTAGGATTATGCCTACCCAACTAAAGAACAAAATAAAGGCTACAGCTTTGCAATGAGAATAGCCCTACATGAGAATAGCTGAATACAATCTTTACCTTTTGCACACATCAATAAAGATCAGGCATTATCTGTTCCTGGGTATTTTTAAGTTACAAAAATGACCACTGCATTTTCTCATGTTTGTGAAGTGGCCATAAATTAGCCAAAGTAAAACAACATAGCTTTAATATGCAGGTGTTGGCATTCGTGATCAATGAATTCGTGCTCACTATTGCTTTTGAAGATAAAGATTTGTACCTCTTCCTGACAGCATGTAAGGTGATACTTCAAGCAACCTGTTGATCAGCCTGGACCAAAATCCCATAGGAAAGTACGGCATCTCATAAAGCCTGATGATAATTTCTGAATTTTCACAGTGGGGAAGCTCTATAACAGGTCTGTGATCAGACAAACTGAAAGAATAAAATATTAGACATTATTTAATGCTGCTCTTTATTGAAACTGACTGATGCCATACAGTATTTATTACATAAAAATTTATTTATTAATGATTGATCAATTCAAATGATCAGAGGGCAGACAGGTAGTGTGTTTGCTTATTCTGCTTGCTTGTGGTAATGTGAAGTTCTGCTGTAATTTAATCCCAACAGAACCTCAATCATTAGATATTGAATGTACATGTGAGAAAAAAACTGAGACACATATAAAGGCAGGTAAAATGTTCAGGTAAAATCTTCCTCTGCCAGAACTTCAAAGAAAATAGAAACTGATGAGTGCAACCATGCAACATTCTCCATTAGGCAACATAAGCATTCTTAAACATACTAAGAAATCTGTAATTGAGGCAGAGGAACTGTGTTAACCTGTTTCAGATAAAGCAAAAGGACCTCATTCAAATCCAAGACACTTCTTTGTCACCACATTTAATGACTGAACTGTTTGGAGGAGATACTGCCTCTGAGTAACTTGACTGTGGTTCTTACTCCAAGCAAACAAGCTATAGAAATTCATGGTTAGTTTTTATATTGCAATAAGAATCTGTAATACTGGCACACTGCAATGTAAAGGTATAATCCTCCTGCTGCATGGTAAAAGAAATATTATCCTTACAACATAAATCATTTTATCATTTCTAGGTTCCTTTTACCCACCATGCTAATAGGATGTAAGCTTTATCTGGTACAAGATCAGCTTAAAATGTCTCTGAAAGCATTTACTAAAATTTAGTGTATGAAGTACGTTATCATGCTTTCATATACCAAATTGCTTTAGTGATCACTAGTCAACCTGATTAAACTAGTTAACCTGATGGGAATGTTTCATTTTGATTGATCTTTATGGCTGCCATTTGTGGGTTTAGCTCTTTGCTTACCTGCTTGGGATTAGTAGTTGATCCTCTCCTAATGGCAAAGCAATCTGGAACTTTTCCAGAAGCTTGAAGTACTGTGACATGTAGATCTTAGGAAACTTGCTCTTCTTTAAAAGGAATTTTTCCACATCTGAACGCTTTACAATTCCTTTAGGATATTTAGAAAAGCCTTCCACTTTCACTGTCAGAATCTTTCAAAAAAGTAAAGCAATTTCAGCTGTTCAGCCATCATTAGATTTCATATTCCTGACAAACTTTTCTCCCTGAAATATTTAGTAGGCTAATACTTAGGGGGGGGAAATGGACTCCATTTCACAGTGAAAATGAACATTTTCGTAATGCTAGCCAGTAAGAAGACAGCAGTGAAAAATATTAAAGCTGTCCAAACCTCTTGTGTGCTACCATTCTTCAGTAGCTTTCACTGTGTGTTGTGACCTTCTAGGTCTTTTCTCACTCTTAATTGCACCAGTTTTAAAGATTCAAACTTACATTTTGTCATCCCATTTCCTACACTGAATGAAAGGTAAAGTTTCAGAGGGTAGGAAATCTGAATATACATAACTGGTGTTTCTAGATCAACATTTCACTGATGATTTCCCTTGAACAGTCAGTCTGCTACTCTCCCATCCCAAAATGTGAATCTACCACTCCCTTTTGCCATCGGTAAGCATACAATGACCCTTTCCCCCTCCCCCCCCCATTCTTACTGCTTTAACCCAAAGCTCCAGCTTTCATTGCAATTTATCACAACAGATTACAGCATTACTTTGCATCCATGGGTTTTTTCTGTTCTACATCCATTCTCGTGTCCAGTGCAGTTTAAATGATACTGGACATTACAGCATAAGAACATAGAACTGCTGAGACGGGCAGTTGTCTTGAAAGCAAACGAAACAGAAAGAGCCAGGTAAACCAACCTGGGTCCTGAGAAAATTCTAGGTAATGAAATAGTAAAGAAATGGTGAAGAAGAATCACGGATGAGTTACAGTGGTTTCAGATGGGAAAAGGTTCTACAAATGTAGATGAAAAAAGCAATCAGGGTCTAACCTGTGCCATGATTTTACACAGCCACTTGGGATCTACAAAATACAGATCTCTCAGCTGTAGTGCTGGGTCTTGAAAATGGAGGAGTACACCTGCACAAAGAATGTTGTATTTAGCAATGCATTTCTCAAGCTCTATATTAAGCACAGTAAATACCCCACTCTGGGCTGTTTTTCTTTCTTGACATAAGCAGTTTGAATAATAAATACAGCTACTGAATTTATGTCAGTATTTCAGGACAGTACAACACAATCATGGTTTGTTCAACTTTACTTGACATCCTGTTAGATTTGTGATCTGACTTGATTTTCTTCCCAAGCAACTTATTTTTTGGTTTATTATTTAATCTTATACAGTCTGTAAAGCACTGAGATAAGCTGGAACATGTATTTATCTAATCACTATTCTATTCAAGCTATTACAGCAATTGCAACTTTCTTCAGAAACTGTGCTATCTAAATAGCAGTTATAACGTTTTCAAGGAGGAGTAAGAGATATAAATTGTTACAGTAGTAATTCTTTATATCTTGGAATTCCTTTGTGACATAGTAACCTGGATTATCAAACTAAAGCTACCCAAGCTTAAGCATTTCAGCTTAACACCGTGGCAAACTTTTGTGAGATTTAAAAACACATACAGGTTGGTCTGCTGCAGATGTGCAATAAAGTGCTAACAAACATACCTGAAGAGAATATTTTACCTGATTCATTCAGAAAGTGAATTGCGTGAGGGAGTTCATTTTCATCCAGTTGTAACTGGCTTTCTTGTACCAGTCCCAGTAAGCGTTTCTGATCAATCACAGGAAATTCAACTGGGACATTTTTACGTTCCAGCAAAATTCTCTTCTCCAGCTCCAGGTAGCTATCAGGAATTAGCTGACCAACCACTGGTTGTTCTCTGATCTGCGTAATTAGGAATAATAATCTTAGATGTACTCATTTATTCATGTGGGATTTACTGAATACAATGGCTTCTGAAAGGTAGATGTAACTGATTTTTCTTCCAGAATTTTAACATGAACATTCTTCTAAAAATGAATACTCAAAGAAGAAAACATTTCCATGTTTCCATAAAAAATGATGTCTTCTTAGAAGACACAATTTCAAAGAGAAAGGTTTGATTTGAAGTAAAAGGAAAATATTTTCTGTATGAACAGATGATGTTACACATCTCAGGTGAGCACAAGACAGAGGTAAATGAATAAAGTTTATACCTCTTGTAATCTGTAATCTTTCTAGACATGTCTTCAGATAAACTGGGGGGGAAAGGGTAGTAGCTTAACTAGAAGTCTCCATTGCTGATAGTCAGTGGACAAGAGGAGAGGAAGAAATAAATTTAGCTAGGTTAGTGACACTTAGAGGAACCAGCCGCATGCTTTGCCCTGTTTCCTGAGCCTGCGTTCCTTCCTGGAGACATTGTTTCACCTTTGTTATTAGCTAGCACCCAAAACTGTTCTTCCGTCTCCGTGGGTGCTGTGCTAGTCTGTTGGGGTTTTTTTTGAGGAAATGGGAAATAATTTTCCCAACATTTCCAAATTGGCTTCTTAGTTTGTAATCTTCCTCTAAAAGAAGTTAAACACCAATGCACTGTGGCATTTGTATGCGTCAAGAATATAATTAGTACCTTGTGTAATTTCGAAGACTCGGAGCACTTTCTAACAATGTTGAATACTTAACTCACTTTGTCCAACTTCAAAGCAGGTACCTTGGAGCACTCCTTTCACAAAGTGCCTACATTAATTATGGAAAATATCTCCCTTTTTTCAGGCTACCTTCTGTTTGTGTGAAGTTTAAATGTGAGTTTAAGTCATAGTCACAAGAGATGTGGATGTTACAGGAATAACTTCTAGACAGAGGGAAATGTTTTCAAAAAGCAGACCTTGTCCCGAGTGCTGAAGAAGTGTGGACCTACAGGGCTACATAAACGTCTACAAACATCAGCTCTATTCACGCCTACTAAATGTATGAGAAGTCAAATTAATCCATTCCAGCTGAATAGGCCACCTCATTGCCACTTAGCACTGGTTAGCTATTCCTTGAACTGTGGAATGAAGTTAGGCGGATTATGGATGCAGCTAAGTTCCTGAAAGAGAAACATGAGGTGTGCGTGCTTTTCCTTTCCTTTGAACCACCACCAGTGTGAGGTTGGTCATAAATACAGCATTAGCTCTATAAAATCTTCCAAGCAGTAATTCTGAAGAAATTTGGGCTCTGCTATGATTTATGAAGTTCTGCCACTGACTGCAGTAGTACAGGACATCACCTTTTCTCTTTAACAAACATGTTATGACACTGTACGTGATTGATACTGTATAAATGAAAAAATAAAAACATGTATATTCTTTTGTAACAGATGGGATCCTGTCTTTCTGTCAGATTTATGCCTGGGCTAGTCTCTTCATACTTATTATTCACACTTACTGCTTCATGCTGCTGCTTAGGAGATAAGCAGAGAATTCCCCTTTCTAGGAAGGGTTTCATACTATATAAAATAAAAATCAGTAAATGGAGAATTAGTTGGCTTTCAGAAATCACAAAACCTTACTTCCTGGTGCCCTGAAATCTTGCACTACATATATTGTAATTATATGATGCCATTCAACAAAAAGCAGGTTTTGATCATGTTTCTTCATGAAAAAAGATGGCCTATTTTTAATTAAATATTCTATTTATGGCCCTAGTGCTTGAAAACAGAACTTAGCTGAGATTTTTACTAAGTTGATTTTTCTGGTAGAAAATGAAATTAAAACAAACCTGGTGGTTTTCCTTCATTATTTTGCTGTGTGTAACATTTTCTATAAGGCAAGATGAGTTTGCTGTCACACTAAAAATATACTTAATTATGTGTTAATTCATGTTAAATCCTGAACTAATGCTAGGATGTTTTCAACATTATCAACAGTATGTAGCTCACCTTGAAGTGAAGACTCTCCTTTATTATGATTTTCCGAAGTCTGATAATGGAATCAGATTCTTCAGTAGCATTCACAAAGTGATAATCTTGGATTGCTGGGAAGCCTCGCTTATTCAACAGCTCTCTAGTAATTTTACTCATGCAGGCCTTACGTTGCATTTCATCAGAAACATCTAAATGAGTGCCAACAAGAATGACGGGGGATGTTGAAGCTCGAGCCTGTTAGTAAGATCCAGACAGTTAATGTTATTATTTCATATCCACACAAAATGTGAGCAATTTAGTCAAAACACAGAATACAAAGAAAAAAGCAACTGTTTATTCCCCTTTAAATGTAACTCTTTAAAACAAGTTTGAAATCTGAAATACTATTTCATGTCTTTATTCAGAGGAAGTTTAAACTGCAGTCTCATAAAATAGCCTTGACTTGATAAGGCAGTAAAAATGCATTACAAACCATGGTTACAAACCATGATTTTTAACATACAGAGGTGAGTCTATTTTAAAATAGAAATATAAAACAAATCTGCTTTTTTTGAAAAGAAGCAGTGTAGATCTGTATTTCATACTTTGCAAATTAATAACATTGCCAGTAAATTAGAGGGACAACTGCATTTTTCATTAAAAATGATCAACAAAAACGGAAAGCAAAGTGTAATCTGCTAGTTGTCATTAGAACAGTGCAGCAATGATACATTTGCAAGCACTGCATATCAGAGGAGAACACATCAGAAATGGGCTTCATCAACACTAAACATACTATAACCCTCTGTCCTGTATCACTGCTCAAGGTGGAAAGAGTGAAAAAGACAAGCTTAACAAACAGAATCAGTATACAAAATCTTCATGTAATAGCACTGCTCAGCCATGGCTAACCATCATACGAAAGGAAAAGACAAGGAATGCTCACTCACCATGGGGTGATTTCATCAAATGAAAATAAAATAGTGAAATAAAAATATATGTAAGCAGATCCTTAGACCAATTTTCCTATCATAGTCCTGGAATCATTCCTGTTAACAACAGGAAGCTAAGCATACACTTAACAGCATGATTTCAAACCTGCATCTACTCAGTTTTAAATTAGTAAAATTCTGATTTCCACAAAATTTACAATGGCATAAAAGAAAAAGCGGGTTTAACTACTCATCCCTTTAACACTATCCCTTTCTTCTTTTTATCAGTTAATTTCACATGTTGCCAGAATATGTAAACTATTCTTTTACACATCACTCTCTACCATTGGAAGTACAAACTGGTGCTGATCATATTTTAAATATGTATTTCAGCTCTTGTTTCATCTTACTGTTTTTATTTACTGAAGAGCTTCTTTCCTCTTTCCCTGTTTGAAAATATTTGTGGTTTATTTGCTGCTCACCAGCAGCTCCCTAGAATGTGAAATTCCATTCTGTATGTATCTGTGGCTTACCTTGATGTTAAAAAGCCATGGCTTCATAGCATCTATCGCTGCATGTCCTTTGCTGAGATCATAAACAGCAAGATATAAAGCTCTTTGGGTCATAAAATGCGGATGGGTACTGTAGAACTCTTCTTGTCCTAATGATAAAAAATTTCCACTGTTTAGTACTTGCCTCATTGAACATCTTCAAGTCACAAAAAGGCAGCAGAACACTTATTTTCAGATAACTAATCCACAAATGAAATTAATGCTTACAGAAAATCATCTAAATTGAGAGGAAACCTATAATAACTATGAATTTTAGGTAGGTACTATGTGGTAGCTTAATGACTGAAGCGTAGTGTTCAAACATGTAAGCTAGTTTAAAGTCAAGAAGTGTAAGATTTAACAACTGGATAAACATGTTTGCTACAAACACAACTTGAATGCTCATGATTCTTTTAAAATTTCAATATTGAATTTCTCCCTCACTCCTTCCTACCCCTCCTTCTTCCCTTCCTTGCTCTTATCCTTTCAGCAAATTTAAAATAAGACTCCCAAGTTCACATCATTAAGCACTTCAAATCACAATTGAAGCTGGACATTCAGCTTGAATGATGCTCTTCTGTGCTTATCCATTGTGACACAGACTGTATTTAAATGATCACAGACCCACATTTAGAAGCAACCCTTCTATAGGCTAAAGTGCCCTTTACAAGTGCTTCTGGAGTTGCCCATATTTAGAAAGATTTCAAAAACCCCGAACTTCAAAGTCTCCTAAGTGCTTTGTTTACTGGGACATTGCAAAACAGTGATGCTGTAGAGCCTAGACAGAGCCAGAGTATAGAAGGGAGAAAGAGAGTTGAAAGATGATTCTTCTGGTGATTACAAACAGTTTCTTGCTATTCTGAAGTAACAGTTCTAAAGTGCTGTGGTTGAAACGAGTGGTCAGACCACGTCTGATGATGAGAAATTTCTGAGGCTTTGTATTAAATTTGAGGGATTGGTTGCCAGTTTATAGAATTCACTAATTTATAAGTAGTCACTTGACTTTTGGTGTAAGCTTGCATAATTCTACTATCCACAACTCAAAATTTCACAGGCCTACTCCAAGAATAAGTAATGCATTAATGTGTTAGAAAAGGCAACAGGAAATGACAATAAGCTCTTCAGATACCTCCAAAATCCCACACATTTAATATAAGATCTTTCTTCAATTTGCCTTTCCCTTGAATGATCCAGTCTTCTACATCAATGCCTACTGTAGCTTTTGAAGAGCCCAATTCTGTCCGTTTGTATTTCATTAATTGTTGTAGCAGGGTAGTTTTCCCACTGCCGGTGTTTCCAACAATCATGAGCTTCATTCTGTTATAAGGTACAGCCTTCTTCAGTCGCTGTTGAAGAAATCTGGCATAAAAAAGTTTGCAGAACTCACAGCAGTGTGTAATAAAGAAAAATACCAACAGCACTCAAGACCAAGGAAAAAATCTAAACCCATACCATTTTCTTTATATTTTCAATATCTTTTTGATATTACTGGGATTTTAACAATCTATTCTAATTTCTGATTTGAAAGTTAAAGCTTAATTCAGAATATGCCTTTTTTTGTTTTGTAATTACCCAGAAAATGTGCTCTGTGCACTTGGGAACACAAGGAACATATTCAAAATAATTGGTAAGCACCGTTTATTGCATGGTTTATAGAAGCACAACATTCAAGAAGTAATATAGAAATCACTAGAATCTGTTTTATGTGTGTGAGTTCATATGATATGATACCTTCCATAAAGTAGCATACTGGAGTTCGTTAAGACAAACCATCATGTCTTTTTAAAAGGATATGTTGTTTTATTAATGCTTACTGCATATCCCAAGAAAGCAACATGAGGATATTCAAGAACAATAAGGCCACAAACCTGATAATGTCTCTGGCTTTGTATCCCACGTGTTTGAAATCTAAATTAAGATTGAGTCCTTCCAAAGGAAGATCCCAGATTTTGGACAGTTTTCCCATTTCATCAGGAAAGAATCTCAAATCGGGATTATGACTTACATCCAGAGAAGTCAAGTTCTCTAAGAAGCCGATCTGAGGAGGAATCTAAATAAAAGAACATTTATCGGGTAATTAAACATTACAAAAAACAGCATGAGCATGAACATTAAATACTTAACAGAATTCAGTATTACTTTTACCACTGTATTTTTAGCTTCTTTTTTTTAATAAACGGGCCTGATTTCACATACTAATAGACAAAGGACCTCAAAATGAATTCATCATACAAACTGATTATATGATGACACATTCCATGAAGAAGAGCTTAATAAAATACGGTGATTTTCATTCAAAGGAAATAGTATTTGCAATTACATACATTTTATTAAGGATTTTTGTGGTATGAGAGGTGACATAAAAAAATCAAAGAAACATTGAAAAACTATTTTCTTTAGATTGAATCTTATAATTTACCTCCTTTAACTTGTTGTGGGATAGGTGTAGCTTTTCTAGCCTAGACCATGCACATGCCTTTTCACTCAAGTCCAAGAGGTCGATTTGGTTATAATTAAATAACAGCTCCCTTAAGTTTAATGATTTCCAGTGCACTGGTCCAGGCAGGCTTATGATCTTGTTTTGGCTTAAATCTACCGATCGCAAACTGAAAACATGAAAAATAAAAAAAACAGAAGTTAGGAAATAAAAAAAATAAAACTGAGATTTGTATTGGAACTGAATGACTGGTTTGCCGATGACACCAAGCTGTGTGGTTCAGCTGATACGCTGGAGAGAAGGAATGCCATCCAGATGGACCTTGACATGCTTGTGAGGTGGGCTGATGCCAGCCTTATGAGGTTTAACCATGCCAAGTGCATGGGTCAGAGCAATCCCAGGCACAGCCACAGGATGGGCAGAGAAGAGATTCAGAGCAGCCCTGCGGAGAAGGACTTGGGGGTGTTGGTGGATGAGAAAAGGAACATGAGCCGGCTTCAGTGTGCGCTCGCAGCCCAGAAAGCCAACCGTATCCTGGGCTGCATCAAAAGGAGTGTGACCAGCAGGTCGAAGGAGGTGATCCTGCCCCTCTGCTCTCGTGAGACCTCACCTGGAGTATTGTGTGCAGTTCTGGTGTCCTCAGCATAAAAAGGACATGGAACTGTTGGAAGAAGTCCAGAGAAGGGCCACGAGGATGATCAGGGGACTGGAGCACCTCCCTTATGAAGACAGGCTGAGAAAGTTGGGGCTGTTCAGCCTGGAGAAGAGAAGGCTGCGTAGAGACCTCATAGCAGCCTTCCAGTATCTGAAGGGGACCTACAAGGATGCTAGGGAGGGACTCTTCATTAGGAAATGTAGTGTTAGGACAAGGTGTAATGGGTTCAAACTTAAACAGGGAAAGTTTAGATTGGATATAAGGAAGAAATTCTTTACTGTAAGGGTGGTGAGGAACCAGAATGGGTTGCCCAGGAAAACTGTGAATGCTCCATCCCTGGTGGTGTTCAAGGCCAGGCTGGACAGAGCCTTGGGTGACATGGTTTAGTGGGAGGTGTCCCTGCCCATGACAGGGGGGTTGGAACTAGATGATCTTAAGGTCCTTTCCAACCCTAACTATTATATGATTCTATTCTATGATTCTATGATTCTACTATTTAATAAATAAGCAAATGGATTAGATATCAGAACAGACAGTTTTCTGTCAGGAATGTAGACAGAAGATAGAGAATTGTTACTACAAGCAAAAGTAATTAAGGTGTTATTTTAAGCAGGTCTTCATTAACTCAGAAAATACATACGATTGATTTAGTACAATATTCTTTCAGTGTATTTGCCTGTGGATGAAATTGCCTTATGATGAAAATAGACATCCACATTGTACTATGTGCATATGTTGTAGACAGTAAATGGAAGAGTCACTTTAAATAAAAGTGTACATATTGTGGTAACAGTCCACTACCTTATTCTTTCTACAATTTGCAGATGTGCTTGACTGTTCAGATTAGTAGGAGACACAGATAAATATGGTTTGCACTCCTGTAATTCAACTGTAAACAGTATAGTTAATATACATTTATACAGGTAACAGAGAATGGAGCTTAGCTCATGACTTTAATTACAGGTCAGGGCAGGACCTGTGCAATGTCTAATTTGCTAGAATAAATATATTTAAAAAGGTAATTGCAATTTAGAATAACACTAACATGCAGTTTCATGGGCTTTTTTGATAAATTTCAAATAAAAAAGAAAAAAAGCAATTGGAACTTGCTGGTATTACCAACTGTCTAGAACCCAAGATTCCACTTACAAACTGGAGCTTTACTGGGTGATCTGAGCTGTTCTCTTTCTTGTTACTAAGTTAGGAGATTAATGTCAGATGGTACACATATCTCACATTTTTATCAAAATGTTTCTAAGAATGTTTGTAAATACATACATGTTCATTAATTATATAGTTCAACTTCACACACATTTAAGAACTACGTAAAGAAGAACATTTCATTTCTGTAAGTCATCTGTTGGACAAACATGCTGTTTACGTTGCTGTGGAACATGAAGCATGAAACTCATTGATTTGCCTGGGCTGAGAGATGTAGAACCTGAAAGGTGCACCATTTTTAACACATCCGTTAAATTGACTGCTGTGAATATAAATGTTAGCTTGATGAAACAGTGTAATATCATTTTAATAATGATTTGCTCTATGTAAATTTGACCAATGTAAATTCACAAATTTGTGCATCTACCTTCCCAGGGTGCCATCAGCACTCACATCTACCCACATCTATCAGATAACTGATCTGATTAACCCTTGCTAGCTCTCCTTCCACAATCTGATTCTAGTGACCTGTTAAGGTCAGTAAATTCTATAAAACAAAAAAAAGCAGAAGCTTGATTTCCACAAGAGAAATGCATTGAAGGTACACCAAAATAAACGTCACATGCATCTTTATCACAATTCCATCTTGAGGAAGTGTCATTCTTTGAGAATAAATATCTTGTGATGTTTGGGAAGTGAAAAACTAATCTCAGTAGCCTTGTGCAAATGTCTGCAGAACTTCTTGAAAAGGAAAAATTGCCAGTGTCTTTTTATTGCTGGTTTCAAGAAAATACTTAATTCATTCTGGACTTCTCAGCAATAATTTTCAGCTTCAGTTCAAGCAATATACGCTCAATAACAATGATCTGAATTTGAGGAACAGAATTGCTCAACGAAGAAAATGGGACTGGTTTGTCTTCAGTTAAAAGCTTCTAATTTTTGAATTTAATGTGTTCAGAGAATTTTTTCTGAAACTCAGTAAAACATGTATGATTTCTTGCTTAACCAAGGTCTTGCCATGAGATTTTCAGTAACATCAATAAATACAATAATAACTTACTGCGGTAGAAGAAGAATTGCTTCTGGAACTTTAGTAAACTGATTTTGAGATAATTTTAAACTTGTTAAGCCGGATGACAAGTCAGGTATTGTTTCTAGAGCAGAAAAAGAGGTTAATCCTATTACTTTTCAGAACTGCTTATTTTTAACACTTGAATTTTCTAAAATCAAAGACAGACTAAAAAGGTGAGTCCAACACCTTCTGTATACACAGGTCTTTTTACAAGCTACTGAAGGCAGAATCTGAAACTTTTTTTCTAAGCTGATTTAAAACTAAACTCCCAAAACTAAAGAAGTTTCGAACAGAGTTAAGGTACCGGTTTTTATCACATTACATCATACTATACTTCACCTCACACTGGCATTAAATAATGAAATAATCTTATTTACACTTTGCTGTATTGCCAGTATACATACATTCTCATAATTCACCCAGTGAGTGTTGCATCTTATGCATATCAAAATGACTCCAACGATTCAGCTGTGTTTAATGCAAGGCTAAGAGCTACCTTCTGAAATACTGTTATAGTAATTTAAAAATGGAAGATTCTATCTTAAAGACAAATAAATTCTGAGAGCAATTAGGAACTCCTGCAGTATTATTATAATCTTATTTATGTAATTTGTATTTTTCACAGATAAATTAATTTTGACACCATTTCACAAAATATGCTAAGCCACTGCAACACACGCGGGACAAGCATATGTGGTATTCTCCTTTTCTCCCAAGACTCTGAACGCTGGTGGCTGAGGAATTTTGTGGCTGGGAATGGTTCCTAGAAGGTGGATCCTACTTTCACACTTACCAAGAGCATTCATCCTGGCGTTGAACTGCTCCAGTTTTGTACAGCCCATGAAGACATTCTCAGCAAGGGATGAAATATTGTTCTTACTAATGTTTAAAATTTTCAGTTCTTTCAAGCATATGGGTGAACATAAGCATGAAATTTTGTTTCTGAGAGAATAATAAGAAAAAAAAAAATCCGTGTTTTGTTCAGAAACTATTAGCTGATAAATTAAAGAGTATCGATCTGACAGTGCTATCCTTACACTGGTAAACCACAAATAAGACTTTTGCCTGTATAAAGGCCAATAAGTCAGTAAAAAGCCTGGTAGAGTGGCAACATGCAATTATGTGACTGATACTAAGATTGTTGTAATTCATTTGGACAGCAAATATAAGCATGTACTACAAGGTGTCAGTTCCAGATTACATACTGCGGCTCAATCCCACACAAAGAGGATGGTTGCATTTGCAAGTAATTCTGTTTACTAAAGATGTGTTTGTAAGATTACAGTCACAGATTATCAATCTCAAACAACAACAAAAAAAAATAAACGGAATTCTGTATAGGGGATAGAATGGAGGATGAGCATCAATGCTACGAACAATGTATTCTGAGAAGAACACCACCAGAGAGAGACAAAGACCCTGAAAATACAGAGACAAAAGAACCAAGCAGCACTGTTTTGCAAAGGTAATGTTGCTAATAAAATTCAAAATCAAGCTAATGAAGAGAAGAAATGCAACAGGATTTTGAATTTAAAATACCGCTTTTATATATTTGACTCACATATTTAATACTGCTTCCCTTGGTTACCTACACTGCTATCTTTATACTTTGTGAACTTGTATGTAAGAAACCCATTTAAAATAAATTACCAGAGAAGAATGAGACAGTGTCTGCAGTTTACAGAGCTATCGATAATAGTATTCTTAAGAATAAGGTATAGGTATGAATTATCTCATGAGCAAATTCAATACAAAGTGATGCTAAATGAAACATTATGTATTTTCTCTGCTTCTGCCATTTCATACATATCCATAGCCAACAAAAGCCATTCCATGAGCCACTATAAAAAAAACCAACCCTCTGGTGAATACAAAATAGAATGAAAACTGTGTTCTGTATACCAAAACCCTAGTTGAGGGTACAGAGACAGAGACAGAACTGTGTCTGGAGAGGACGGTGTCTGGAACACTATGGAGACATATTGCTGAACCCAGGACACAGCAGAAAAATGCTGAACTACAACATTTTTAGTATGTCACTGAAACTGCAATGCCCATCAAGGCCCAATACAGATATTCTCATGTACTTTGTAATGCAACACTGAAAGTTGTAGCAGTTTACACAGTGGGGAGATAATGCCAATTTCACTGCTGAATAAGCAATCCTTTTGGTGCTGTAACAGTCATCTCTGTCACCTGGATGACAAATGCATTACTTGCTATTGTGTTTGTTATGCTACATTCCACTTACTAATGCTACTCACCCTTCTAGCAACAGCTGTTCCAGATTTTCAGCAACATTTGTAAGAAACTCAGGAGTGCACACAAGCTGATTGTATGAAAGATTAAGTTGCTTTAGAGTCGGACATCTGAGGTATGGATCCAAAGCAAAGGAAGGTCCAATGTCATTTCGAGAGATATCAAGATTTGCAATACAATTCATTTTTAGTAAATAAGTGGGAAAAGAAGTAAATCGGTTACTGTGCAAATCCAAGTAAGTCAAGCACTTCAAGTTCTGAAAGAAAAGGATAATTTGTTTTTCAAAAGTGAAAATATGAATTTACAGGTTTTAAATTGATTTATATTTTATACAACTTATTAATTTACTTCTATTTCTCTAACTAGGAAAACCAGCAGAAAATAGCAATCATACCAATGTAAACCACAATATTTCTATTACAGAATAAAACATAAAGCATTCTTCAATATTTATTAGCTCAGATTCATAAAATTTAACAGCAGTAAATTGCCTGCATTTCTCAGTTCCATTTACATTATGTTACTCAATATAACATGTCCTAGAGCACTTCTCCCCAGTAAATGACTTAAAACAGTTCCATGAAAATACTTTTATTTCTAGCTGAATATAAATCTGAATGAAAACTAAGTGAATGTATGAAGCATGCAAAAATATACTCCCATATTCATGGGCAGTACTGTTACGGGTAGTTGTTAGAGACAAACAACTTATAGTAACTAATCTCAACTTGTATTACATAAAATTAGGCATAATTACTTCACACAGTTGTTCTGGAATGTTTGTGAGAGCATTTTGGTGGAGCTCCAGT
Organism: Pezoporus wallicus; assembly: GCF_028554395.1. Taxonomy (NCBI): domain Eukaryota; kingdom Metazoa; phylum Chordata; class Aves; order Psittaciformes; family Psittacidae; genus Pezoporus; species Pezoporus wallicus. The sequence goes on from NW_026640165.1 coordinate 2,397,839, forward strand.
TTCTCAAGATGTTCCAGATGACTAGTTAAGCAGCTATTCTGGCTAATAGCATCAATATTCTCCAGTTCATTCGATGAAAGATCTAGTGATTTAATATATTCCTTTTCTGAGATCAATGAAGAAAGACTGTCGGATGGTCTTAAATGTGGTGAAATTTTTGAGGTGCTTTCTATTAAAACAAAAACATGGGAAAAATAGCATTATTTCATTTATCACATTATTAAAATTAAAATCAATCAAACTTGGAATCTAAAAATGCAGAAGACAGTGAATGTTTGGATATTGGTAAGATCCAAATCCATGAAAACTTCTATTAAGAGACAGAATTTTGTAAGACAGTAGAGAAGAGATGAACTGCACTGCACAACAGAAGTAACTTTTGAAAGCTAATAAGGGCACTCATGAAATATCATTGTTTAATTCTACATAAATTGTTTGTGAAGCTCAGGAAAAAAAAATCCTAGATATGTGTTATATGTACTCCACTGTAGTATTTACAAAATGTATCTTCTTCTTTGTAAAGAAATACACAATCTGACTAAAATCTTTGCAAGTTATGCTTGTGAGAGAATAAAGGATGCAAAATCTGTTATATATGTTAAACTGTATAGTTTTCTTACTGGAGGATTCATCTGAAGGCAAGAATTTTCTTCTTTGTTTTATTAATGGTTCATAATCAGAGCCAGGTCCCTGGAAAATTACAGAAGAGAAAAAACAGTTATGGACACATACAAATATGGTCACTTTTAATCAGAACTTCCAGGGGGAGCCAAAGAAACTGTACATTTCAACTAAAAATAACAATAGGTCACATCTCTATAAAACTTACTGATCCATTCAATATGAAAGAACAGTAGAGCTGAAGTGTAATGGAAGTAGTGCATTTTTTGGCAACCTAAAATTACATTCACTAGGGAGGGGTGATAGGATAGACCAGGATATTACAAAAAAACCCTTCACTGGGGAAGCAAGTGTCTACAGTTTCCTTTTATAGTCAATGGAAAGACACAAGCTCCTTTCAAAGGAGCGTGACTTTGATTCTACTGATTTGTCCTCTTATGTCTCCTTATAAAATCAGCCTCCATTCATCACAGTAGCACTCTGAATATTAGTTCCACTAAGGTAGTTGAGTCTTTGTGCATAGGCTGACAGTTTTTATATATCCCGTTGAACACCAGACCAAAAATTTGAGCAATTCCCAGGAATGTGTACTTTCTATTGATCATAAATTTTTGATGAAATAAACTCTCATCTATACAGTGATTTGGAGCACAGTAATTGCATAGCAATAAAAAGAAATACTAAATGGCAACAGCAGGTCAAGAGCCCATATAGTTACATGACCTTTCCTAACACTTGATTATCAGCAATTTTGCAGTAGGCAACACAGATGGACTTAAAAGAAGCCTGGAAGGAGTAAGGAACTGACTTACCACAGAGTAGGAATGTCGTGGCATAGTAGGAGAACCTCTTTGAAATGCCATTTCCCTACAATATAAGTCAGCAACCGCAATGGAATTTGACTTCTTTTTTGTAAAAAGTGAACCTTCACTTCCTAGTACAAAAAAATAACACAGGAGGACAAATAAGTAAGAAAAATATTTAGAATCATAGAATCATAGAATTGTTCAGGTTGGAAAAAACCTTTAAGATCATTGAATCCAACCACAAACCTAGCACTGCCAAGTCCATCACTAAACCATTTCCCTAAGCAGCATATTTACACATAATTTAAATACTTCCCGGGAGAGCAGCTCAGCTACTTCCTGGGCAGCCTGTTCTAGTACTTGATAACCCTTTCAGTGAAGAAATTTTTCCTAATATCCAATCTGAACTGCCTGTGGTGCAGCTTGAGGCTATTACCTCTTGTCCTATACTGCTTTTTACTTGGGAGAACAGATTGACCCCCACTTCACTGCAACCTCCTTTCAGGTAGTTGTAGAGGGAACATGTCTTCCCTGAGGCTTCTTTTCTCCAAGCTAAACAAGTCCAGTTCCCTCATAAGACTTGTTCCGTAGACCCTTCACCAGCTTCATTGCTCTCCTCTGGACACATTTCAGCACTTCCATGTCATTCTTTTCAGGAGGGGCCCAAAGATGCTTTGTAACACATCTTTGTACTACTGCAGTGTAAATAACATTTTAAAATAGGAAAAAAATGTATTTAAATAGATAAATTTGCACTCCCACATTTATTGAGAATGAAATATCAAATGCCATTCCAACTTTCATGATTTGGGGTTATCTGGACCCAGTTAGTGTTCCTCTTCCTAAAGCTACTTTTAAAACTCTTGTTGGCAAAGCTTGCATTCTTTTCACTATAATTTACATATGACTTAACAGCTTTCCTGTGTGGGACAATATAGTACTTATCAGTATGGTATGTCTGTGCTACAGTCCTACAGAACTTAAAACCAGTGCTGAATGATGTAAAGGAAAGAACAAAACAGAATCAAAACAATTCCTCAGGATTTTCTGATTCCAAAATTCAAATTCTTCATCTGTGATTATTTTAAGTACCCAACAGTTCTAAACCAACAGTGACACCTGAACAAATGAAAGTCATATTGGAAATCAAGGCCACTTACTCTTGCTGTTATGTTACCAATATTATGACAGAAATGCTGTAGGTTTTATAACTAAAGGCAGTCAGATTTCCTGACATGCTTACCAAGAATGATGTTGGACTGAACACACACTTGTCATTTACACTTCCTGATCAATTAGACATCCTTGGAATAGCACTTGTTTCACTTAATTTACTTGCTAACAATATAGTCTTTTATACTGGACTTACTGTACATGCTTAATTTAGAGACAGCCTAGCAAACAGGGATTTCTAGACCACAATACACCTGACTTCACGATAAGACAAACTTCACTCTTGAAGCACTTGCTTTTTGCTGTAGACTGTAAAGGCAGCATATAAGAACAGTTCAGAAGCAAACATCAAAACAGTATCTACACTTGGTTGGATGGATTCCAGATTTTCACTCTGCAAATCTGAATGCATGAAGTACTAATTTTAAATATGTAACTGAATAAAATGCTTTAAGATCCTAATTTTTTTTTTTTTCAAGGGAAGTAGTTTATCTCAAGTACAAATAACAACTGATTTTGGCTATGCTCTAGCCATGGTACACTACATTGGGTTTATAAAAAGAAGAAAGAAAAACAATTACCTTCACTATCAATATCATCACTCAAAGGAAAAAGACTGTCCACTAATGGGTCAGAAATGAAATTCCAATCATAGCTTTTATCCACTCCATCTTCAGAGAAGTTTAAATCAGAGGAAGTTCTTGATCTATCCTCTGAGATATTCTTCATCTGGAATTTAAGCACCATTCTTGCTAGTGCAGAACCCGCATCTGTATGTATAAAGAAACAAAAAAATAGCATGTTCTCCAAGAAACACAAATAGCTTTAAAAAAATAGCAGAAATAACTTGATTTATTTTCAAGGTTTGGCAGTCTTTCTATAACCAGCTGAATGCTATGAAGAGATCTTCAACTGAATATCTTGATCTAAAACACTTACATAAGACCATCAAAAAATATTAACACATTTTGTATACCAAAATCTATATATACTCACTTTGTTTTCTTAATGGAGTAAGTTTATCTGGGAACAAAGGAATGAGCCACGAAGGTTCTAGTCTCCCAATACCAAATCCTCCAAGACATATACTGCTGTTGGTTACATCAAGGCTAAGTTTCTTTAAGAGCAAGCTGATGATTTGACTATCTCCTCTCTTTATGCTGATGGTTAAAGCGCTCCGAATATCCTGCTCTCGAGCACCATTGGCTAATAGCAATTCCACTAATTTAGGATTATTTCCTTTCTCACAGACCTAACAGAGAAAGCGATCAAAAACATTTATGTGAAGCACTCAAACAACAGCTCTGCCTGCATTAAGAGACTTGTCTTAAATTCACATTCATTGTATTTTTATGATCATGTCTTTTTTTTTCAATTCCCTGCCCCACAGAGCATATGCCTGCCTATGTTCTTTGGAACATTTTCCCCAAAGTCTTTCCCCAAAATATAACGAATGCCTGAGTTCTGTAATTTCTGCCATGAGTGCAAAAAATTTCCAGGCAAAAATGAATGGTAATTTATATAGTCTGGTTATTCCATGTAGTCTATGGCAACTCCATTTATTTATCTGTTCAGTGGAGAAAAGACACTTGGGGATATTTTGGCATGTCAGGTGGATATCAGATGAACAGGCAACAATGGTGAGACTCATCAAGCTTTGCCTAGTTCTAGGGAGGTCAGGTCCACTGACTTTACTCCTTCCAACCTCACCCTGCAGAGCTACACAGAGCAGTGTTGCTTGTGAATATTACCAAAAAAAAAAAAAAAATTATTTTCAGAAATACTTCCACTTACTTCAGTATTTCCACTGTGGTTTGCTAACAGTGATGTGACTGCCTCAGACTCCATGGACTAATGGTTGGTTCTAAACCCAGCTGAGCTTATCAAATCCAGTCAGCTCTGCCAGAAGTGAACACTTCCTAATTCACTTCAGACAGGACTGGTGGGGTTGTCTTGGACCCTTTAAAACTTTGACACTGAAGCAAAATTAAGAAGTGCTCATACACTCCATCTCTCACAAAAATTTTTAAAGGCAGTCATATTTAGCAAGTAGCACTTGTAAGCAGGTGGGAACAGCCTCTCTCTTGGAATGGCTGAATCCAGATGGGATACTTGCCTTTGGCCTTATTTAGGACACCAACGTATTTAAAATAGTTGATGTTCTGGATGTGGCAACTGTCTGGACAGACCATGGAACTGCAGCTAGTGTGACTGCAGGCATTCCAAGATGTTATATTACTATAGTTGTGTTGATAAATATTACGAAATCTAACCAGAACAGTAAAATCAGCACAAAATCTGACTATATTAATGTTTAGGCTCAACACAAAGTAAAAGAAAACCAAATCCACCATTCCAGACAAAGCCATTTTGGGTGAAGTCTTCTTTGCAGGACTAGAACAGAGTGGGACTAAGCACACTGAAACTTATCTTTGCACAGTGCTGCCTGCTGGCCCATCTGTACTTAGCTTCACAGAGCTTGGAAAGATGAATTTGAAATATCAACTCATGGACTGGGCTCTAATGGGCTTGATGCTACCTATGCCTGATTAGTTCAGAAAAACTGACTGGGACTTTGCAAAGCTTGAGCTCTAGTCTTCTGCCTCAAAAATAAGCCAAAGCTAATGTTAAATCAGTACCTAATTGAATCCAGGTTTGCATGTGAACAGGGTAAACAATCAGAAAGCAGGGACTTTAAAGTGAACTTGTACCAGAACTGAACCGGCCTTGTGGGCATATTCTAGGTGTGAGTGAACCTGTGAGTTTCAATAAAGTGAAGGGTGTTTCAATGAACATCAGGTTGAGTCTGTAGTCACTGTGAGTAGCAATGGTTAATACCAAACCAGTCACAGTTAGACTACACTGGGTATTGGTGCAAAGTTCTGCCAAATATGTGTTTACATGAAAAGAGAAAGGAACACAAAAGCACAAATTTTAAAGCAATAAAACTATATATTCCCATATATTACCTGATAGATCAAAGAGTTTGTCTTTGTCTTCTTATTAATATCAGCTCCAAGTAGAAGTAAACATTCAGCCATAATACTATTGTACTCGGTACATGCTTTTTCCAGCATCATATTTTTTAAATCATCATTTTCAGCTATTTTAGCAAAACATTTACAACACAGGCTTTGAAACTGAATGGGAAGACAAACAATCAAAGTTAGGAGAAAAAAAATCACCAAACTTCTTCAACTGTGGAGCTGTCAAAAGAGAGAAGATACCTGTCGATCTCTCTTGTCCGTGAAACACATAGACATCTGATAGAAAATGACTGTGTCAAATGATTCATGTACCAGAAGCTTTGCAAAACAAGGTGACAAGCCAAGAATTGACAGGATTGCATGAAATCCCTAAAAATATAATGAGAAGACTGAAATAAGTACAGTGGTAAAAAGTGTCATTTTAGAACAGGCCATGCAACAAAATCAAATTTCAACCAAAAGATGTGTTTTAATTTTTTGTTTTGTTTTGTTTTTAAACATGCAATAATTCACCAACTGGAGAATATCAGGATAGAAGGCAAAACCACCAGGTGTCTCTGAGTTTATAGTTTCATGCATGTTTAGCTGACTCACTTAAGCAGATATTAACTGACGCTTTGAAAAGCCAAATTATGCACCATAATATCTGGCAACATCCTGCCTGGCAGTGACAAATGCACTCGTGATTTCCTGAAAACGTACAGAGGAAACAATCTCCTCCTAAGGATATGGGATAAAGATGCACCGCCTGTCACAGTGTGTTGCTCTGTAACCCTTGAATGTGAGAAAAACACACAGTCTAAATGCAAAATGCAATAGATGTATCTAAAAACTAAAAAGAAATACAAAATTATCCCACAATTCTACAAGTAGGGTTCTCCTAGAAGGGTGGACTGGGTAAATTAGGGACTCTTAAGACTAAATCCCTTTAGGTAACTTCCTTATTCCATCATACTATTTTGATTTCTCTTTATATTGGTTGCTCAGCTGAACTTGGAAGGGTTGGGGGAAAAACAGCGTAAAGAAGGGAGGCTGGACTTGGGATGTTTTCACGTTGATCTGAAACAGAAATACAGAAACTCTCATAGAAAGCTGATCTCAGAGGCAAGTTCCATTCCGCTAGAAAAGATGAAACTGGCAATAAATGGGGAAAGCTTCTGAAGCAGAAGAAACAGAACTCGCACAAGAGGAGGACTGAACGTGTGCTTGCAGACAGAGTAAGAACTCTCCTCCCATATTCATGGGTACATCCAAAGTCTGAGACAGTATTCCAATAATATCCTTCTTAAATACAGCATTCCTACACCAAGTTTATTGCTAGTGACAGGGCTAGGACTAAGTTATTTTACATTACTTTTCAAAGAAGGGCAATCAATACTATAATGACAGTTAGTTCATTAAATCGTTACAGTTTGACTGAATGATGAACTGAGAAATTTGTTCTAGTTTGCAGACCTCAGGAGTCTTCGATACTAACACCTAAACCTATGGTTATGTATTCTGGATTGAATATATGCCTCCAAGAAAATCATCTCTACGGCAAACATACTGATTAAAAAAGGCTTATACTAAAGTAGTAATGGCAATAAAGGAAGTAACTAAAATAAGGAATTATATTTAAAATACAACTACATTAAAATAATTTCCCAAGTTTTTGCCTTTGACTTTTATCTTTGTACGTAGAAATAACACATACATGCATCTGGATTTCAGTGACCTCTTTAAATCGTCGCAGAGTAGAAACCAGAATTGTTGACAGGACATGCATAGTCGCAATACACAAAGTCTTCCTTGTAATCAAAGAGCGTAGAAGACTCAAACCTAAACACTGTATGTCTAGAAGAAAAAAATACCTATTAATAATGTTGCTTATTCAGTCATTCTCAGTGGAATAAACCCATGACCTAAGTAGTGTTATATTTCTAATATTTGAGAAAATTATTTGGATAAGCTATTACAGGGCCAGGAGTAACTATAGGGTAGATGAACCTGAGGACTGTGCAGTTCTGCAGCCTTTTCTTGCCATGTAGCCTACATCACATTAATACTGAAGAGAGTAATAGATAAGTTATAGTTATAAGTTAATCACCCCTCCTACTATGTCATTCACATACTACTAACATAATACCTTCTTTACCTTGTTCATCTGGATACATCTGTAGGGTGTGAAGTACAGTGTCAGTAGCTCCTTGCTGGGTTAAAATTTCTAGTGCACCAGTGCACTCAGCTACAGAAGCAAGTAGTTTTAATCCACACTTCTGAATGCTAGGATTTCCAATAAACTAATGGAGAAATGAACATAAAATGAGATCAAGGTTTTCTGCTTACAATGGCAACAGAAGAGCTGCTTGTTCTTAAAGCTGTTCTATAAGAAAAAGCAATTTTTCTTAAAGTATGAGAAATTACAGTAGATGTAACAATAAATTACAATAATCACAACTTAAAAAATGTTTATTTTTCAACTATCAGTTTCAGCTGCTCATAACCTCCCTGGATTTTCACCTTTGATTCTGGAAACATTTCCTAGGGAGTTTTGTAATGGAGAGTGGGCTTTTTTCCCCCTCGAAGTTTCAATACAACCATTCACAAGTTCACACCATTTTGCTAGGACAAGGAAAGTGAGAAAATGTACTTCCTTTGTGGTTAAAAAAGGAACATAAATGGGGTTCTTTAAGGACCAGCACAACGGATAAACATGGTACTAACTGGAAAAAAAATTAGAAGAAAAAAATATGAAGCAACATACCTATTACCACACCCCATCAAGATTTTCAAAGTTTTAGGTTCAGTTATATAGCAATTCAACAGGTTATTTTTGACAGTTTTTCCCAATTTTCCCCACTTTTAGATGGAGGAAACCTAGATGAGGCCTGGATTTGAAAGTGTGCATAGCTGATACAGTGACTTGTAAGTCTATGAAATTATTTCAGTGGAGTTATGCCCATCTTTCCGCTTATTCCTCCTTTATCTTTTCATTAAAATGTGTTAATTTCTAGCCCTTCTGATTGATAGAAGTAGTACCGCAAAACACAAACCAACTGGGTCAGAAAGAGCATTCAGGATGCTTGGGGGGAAAAAAAAGTGCCTTGTTTTTATAAATATCATTTAGAATTCCTGTTTAAGGGATCATCTCATACACTCCAAAACAAAAAGTAAGAAACCCCAAACAAGAAATGAAACCCAGGAGTTAAGATTAATTGTATCAAATCAACAGGAAAATCAACGCAGATCTAAAACTTACAGATGATTCACCACTGCAAGTGCAAAACAGTGACATAATCCATTAGAATAAAGCTTTAACTATACCCTGTTCAAAGCATTAAGCACCAACGAATGAGTTCCCTCCAACAGACACTGGCTTTTAATGACTTTTATTGTAAGTGCAAAAGCAGCATCTCCCCCATCTCTGGAAGAACCATTCTGGTGTTCATTCCTTGTATCTGCAACAATGGAAAACAGCCTTCATCAGAGAACAGCTTGAATACTCTCCCTAGTACTAACCCAGTAGTATTAACCCAGTAGAACAAATTGAACACAGAGGGGACTCAGAGGGCATATTTCAGATCCTATGACGTTTTCAGAATGCTGTTGTTACAGATACTGGAGTCCCTCCAGATTTACACTGTAATGTGAGGACATTGTGTTTGAAATGACAATTTCACCATATATTTGCTCACTGCTTACTGTGAAAATGCAGAATCATGCCAAATAATGTTTCCTAATGTATATTGCAAGTTTATTTTTTTTTTCAGTCTATGGCATTTCTTGGTGTTCCTGATACCTGCTTCAGAATGCCTCTTCCTTCTGGATAGGAGACATTACAGAGAAGCTATATATACCAGTTGCCCTTTCTCACTTGGCAGCACATCGTAGGCCAAATTTTACCCACACATGACGTTAAGTGGAAGGTGAGTACAAATAAAACAACAGAGAAAGGTCTTTCACGTTTACCTTTCTAGTAGCTATTAGCATTGCAGTCAAGTGGCACTACAGAAAGTGCCCAGAAATCCATTAGAAGTCACTTCAGCATTCATATTTGTTCCAATTACTATTTCCCCCATGAATTACATTTTATTCCCTAATTAACCTGCAAGTTCCAACAACCAGCTGGCACTCTGATTACACTTCAGAAGGGTCTCATTTCCAGGATACTGGCAAACAAAAAGTGCCTTGCCTACATGTTACACTACATTCATCAAGTCTTAATCTTACTGTTAATAATAAAAAAAATATAAAATATTAGGATTAGAATTCAAATAGAAGGAAACTGAAAACCTGCAGTCAGTTTATGTATTAGGCTAGTTAAGAGTTTCAGAGTTGCTGGTTTTGTAAATGTTCAACTAAAACTGCTAAGAGATACTTGCAAAAAGTTGTTCTGAAAAAAAAAATCAGTGCCCATGTCTGTACTATCACACTTAATATCAGAGAGAAAAAAAGCACGATATACAGCAGTAAGCTGATAATAAAACTTAAAACTTTCCCTAAATTCTGTGAAAGGTACAGAACTAAAAAAGAACGTATTTCCCCCACTCTAGATTCCCTTTAAAGGTTTGTTTTGGTTTTTTTTTAAAGTAATTTCTAAGCTAGCCAGTTTGGCTTTTCCCTTTCTGTAAAAAAATAGTATGTAACAGTATATTTCATATCTTTAAATCATTGTCTTTTTTTTTTTGATATCAGAGGTCAAATTTTATGTTCCTTTCAAGAGATACTATTACAACAATTGTATTTTGTGGTACAACGGTGTGGATGTCCTAATCACTGTTTGCTCTTAAATGGTTGTAAATACACACAGTGATAGCTCCACATTCATTCCATGAGTTCCTTAGAAGTAATAGACTAACTCTGCACTGATGAAATCAAGGGAAATCCAGCAGTGATAATTTTGGTCTGTTACCTTCAATACCTCAAAAATTTTTCTCCATCTTGTATGTTCCTAAAGGGTTACAGCTGCTCTCTGCTGTTTACATAACACCAGTAAATTTCGTGAAGTTCCATTAAAGGCTGTATCATTAGATAAGAAGGACTAAACCTCAGTTATCTAATTCTATTTTCTGATTTGGTGTATCTTTTTTGGATGACTTACCTGGCATCATAAAGTGTAAAAGGACTCGAAGTGCTTCCAGCTGTACACAGAGTGATTTTTCATGTTTCCTCATGGCTTTTACAACTTCTGATCCAGCTACTGTCATTATATCCAGATGAGGGAAGCTGAAAATATTGTTCTTAAAATCAATGAAAAGAATGCATTTCTAAATTTCGCATGTATTTCTTTCCTTAACACTGTGGGATAATTCTTTAGAACACTGCAAACCTGGTCTGAGCTACGAAATATATATTCAACTATGGTGGTTTCCTTTGACATGGCAAATGTATTATTTTCATTAATTGTGAGATATTTGGAGAATAAGCAGAAAAATATCAAACATGTTAGGTTCTAATCTTGAAATAAAAAAAAAAACAATCTCAATGTCATCAGCATTCCAAGACCTCTGATTAGTTTTTAAGGTTATTTTATGTTTTCATTTTATAATACTTTTTATTCCCATGAACATGCTTATGGAAGCTTTGAGATTTTCTTTTGTCTAAAACTGAATTATTCATAAAAAATCTGTGACTATATCTTGAATTTGCGATTTTTTTCACAGACAGCTTAGCATATATAAAAGTTTCAAGGAAGGCTGGAAAAACTTGGCAAGACACTTGGAATCACATTCCCACCCTGTATACCAGTATTTATGGGTCACAAGCTTGATTTTCCAGTCACGTTATGAAGCACTTTCAGAAGCCAAGAGAAAAGTAATATTAACACAATGTTCTTTTAATTATCACAGCTAATATTGTGGGAAATTTCTTAGCTCTGAAATTCAGGGTGGCTAAGAGGAGGGGAGACCACCTAGCAATAGTCTATTCCAACCTCACTGCTCAGTAACCACGAAGGGAAGCACATACAGATCCCCACGCATATCCACCTGGCGTCTGGCTGTAGGGATTACAAAATCCAATGGCTTGAACAGGTCTGTCAGCCTGTGGTCAATTTTAATATCAACGAAACAAACCTTTACTTTGGAAGTGGTCATGTGTTTTTAAGTATACTACCTTCCTTCAAAAACATGATTCAGAATTCTGCAGGCACTTTCAGCCACTTCAGGAGAATATGGATGTTTCCTCATTATATCCAAAATATTCATATGTATGCCTTTCGCCAGAAGTGTCTTCCTAATAGTTACTACAACACAAAAATGCAAGCATCATATAAGTAAATCTCCCCCACTTTATGTGTAGTTCTAAAAAACAACAGAACTGCTAACTTTTTTCCTCCTTTTGATTTTTTTGCCCCACCAACCACACATGTTCTATAAGTACATATCAGAATGGGAAACAGCTTGAGCTGAAGCTGACTTCTGTTTCCATAGCTTAATCAAAAGCATAATAATTCCCGAATGTCTAGCAAGTTTAAGTACATCTACTATACTTACTTACATAAAGTTAAGGGAAGAAGAATGTACAGCTTTACTTCTAGGTTCAAAAATGTTTATTCTTACAAAACTTTTCCTCTTAATTGCACTCTGCAATCATGTAGGAAAGGGGCCTATAAGGATGCTCGGGAGGGACTCTTTATTAGGGACTGTAGTGATAGGACAAGGGGTAACAGGTTCAAACTTAAACAGGGGAAGTTCAAACTGGACATAAGGAGGAAGTTATTTACTGTTAGGGTGGTGGAGCACTGGAATGGGTTGCCCAGGGAAGTTGTGAATGCTCCATCCCTCACAGTGTTCAAGGCTAGGTTGGACAGAGCCTTGGGTGCCATGGTTTAGTGTGAGGTGTCCCTGCCCCTGGCAGGGAGGTTGGAACTAGATGATCTTAAGGTCCTTTCCAACCCTAGCTATGATATGATTCTATGATTCTATGAAAGCTAGAATTCAAAGCTGTGAAAAACCTTCTAGCTTCAAATATAATGCTTCAAAAATTAAATTTATTAACTCAATTTACTGTTAAGTCTTTTTTTTTAAAAATTAAATACCCCAGCACGTGTTGTAGCTATAACTGTAACTAATACAGCTTAGAACATTATAAAAGTATTCTACATTATCATGGTAAATACTACCAATTATTGACATTCCCAGGTCAATGTATATACTTCAAACTGCTAATACAAGCAAATCTGGTGCCAGAGGGTTTTACTATGCTGCTTTATGTTTAAGAGAAAATGTAGTGACAGGACAAGGGGGAAGGGCTTTAAACTGAAAGAGGGTAGATTTAGATTAGATATTGGGAAGAAATTCTTCACTATGAGGGTGGTGAGGCCCTCATATTCGTTGCCCAGAGAAGCTGTGGCTGCCTGTACCTGGCAGTGTTCAAGGCCAGGATGGACAGGGCTTACAGCAATCTGCTCTAGTGGAAGGGCCCCACGGCAGCAGGTTTGGAATTAGATAATCTTTATGGTCCTTTCTAACCCAAACAATTCTACAGTTCTATGTTTCTCATTTCTGATATAAGCACATTCATCTATGAGAAAAAAAAGAAAAGGAAAGAAAAAAAGACAAAAATTTGCTTTAGATTTCCAAAGGGAATCACTTGCCAGTAACATTTGACAAAAGTACCTCATATAGTATACTATAACAGTATGCACACATTTATGAGATCTATTTCTCAACAAACACATATTTATCTCATAAATAACTACAAAATCTTTTCATTGTGAGGTTTCATGTACGGGGATGGCTCAGTAACCTAGTGATAAAACAATGCCTTCTCACCTAGAGAACAGTAATTAACCGCTAGTCTTTTTCTTCCTATCTAGCCAGTGGTTTTCAATGTGCAGTCTACAAACCACTTGAGGTCCATAACCATTTCAAAGGGTTCTGGGAAAGGTATCTAATAAAAACAGGCCAACTGTCAGTAGGCTTAAATACTCTACCCAGGGGTCCACATCTCCACTGAAAAATTTTGAAGGGGTCTGCAAACTGGAACAAGAAACCACGTTAAGGACACAATTGGGGCTAAAGCAATCTTGAAAACTGTTATGCACATGCTTAACTTTCTATGCACAATTTGATTCACTGAAGTCAACAGGACTGCTCAAATCCCCTGTGTTAAGCAAGAAAATGGTATTTGTCAGGCTGTAATCCTTATTCATGTGATTTTCAACAAATGCTGCTCTTGAAATTCAAATACATGGTATTTATTCAAGCATACAAAGAGAACACACTCTTTCAGGTCTCCTGCTCCAAAGAACTGCAATTGCAACACAAAAACTCGCAAACAGCTCTTTATTTCCACAGACTTTCTTTGATACTAGCCAACAATAGCTTTTTCAACTCAAGGAATGAACTTCCTACTAAAAACAACTGCGTAATATTCTAAGCACAGGGAATACTGCATTCATAAAACTATTCATAAATACTATTCATAAATAGTATTTAAATATTACAGCAATAACTTTCTGCTGAATTAGAAAGTAAAGGTAATTAAATTCTCTTACCATTTTGTTGTGATAAAATGGCCAAGGTACTAGCAGCTGCCTGAAACACTTCCTTTGAAGAGGAGTGCATCAGCATGGAAAGCATCACCGCTCTGTCTATTGGGAACCTTTCACAGAGAGAAACAAATCACTGCACATTGACAATATTACAGCGGTTATTTTCTAACTGCAGTTTAGCTTCCTAAGAAAGTATTAAGTGACATTATTAAATTTTCAGTGATTGTACTCAGCTTCTAATATGCTTCTAGAGCAAGAGCTGACAGAAAGCCCTTTGCAAACTGTGCATGTTAGCCTACTCTGAATCATGTTTTCCAAGAGACTTGGGGTCGAGAATGCAGTACACAACAGGGTCACTAAAATCCAAATGAGTAAAATTCTAAGCAACTCTGAGAAACAGTTTAGGTAAAACAGAAGTCTGTGTCTTATCCATGCTTAGATTCTCCCTGATGAGGCAGCACCCCCTTTACTATGCTCTGCTGGTTTGTTGGAAAATGAGCACTGCTTTTCCATATTCCTTATGTACTAGATATCTCAATCTTCTCTATTTTCTTACAATCGTTAATCCTCCCCATCATTGTTGCAACTGAAGAAGAAATTCCTTGCGAGCTGTAAAGATTAGTTCTATTAGACTGTGTTCTGACCCTTTGTTAAGACACCAGCAACTTTGCTTGAGTCAAGGTTAGCACACTTTTCAAGAAAGAAACATTCCCAAGTGTTGTTGATCACCATTAATTCCATCATACATCAGGAAACAAGAAAGAAAATAAAAATAATTGAAACATGAGACCCCACATGGCCTAATAGTAGGCTTTCGTTTTTTCCATTTGCCAAATTACAGTTCAAGATATCAACACTGACTGATTATCTCCATCTCCAATCTTCTCATGAAGGTTGCGTTGATACAGAAACAGATTTTTCAAAGCCCAGCATGCGGCCTCCTAAATATAAACCAGAGGAGACAAAAGGATTAAGAAAATATCCCTTTAAAATATCAAAAATATATAGAAAAAAATTAAAAGGTTTGACTGTTTTTCAGTCCATGACAATGGTACAAGATTCTTTACATAGAAATACAGTAAGACGTGGACTGTCACAGTCTTTCTAGCTGGGATAGGATTGAGTTACAAACATGTGCCATATTATTATTATTTGATTTGCATTTTGATATCTATTTTAGGCAGAGATGAATTCTTTGGTTGATGGGCCTGTGTTTTGCTACTGCATATAGGGGAGCTACATAAACAACAAACTTCGGGTGGCCAAAGTTGCAGGTAACAAACCTCATTGTAACTACACGCATTTAGTCCACAGGAGTAACTGAAACCAGCTGAGGTGAAGAAAGGTGAGAAAGGCAAAGAAGGTATGATTTACTTTAAATCTAATCCAGTCCTTACAACCTTGTTTTACCGAGGACATACAGAAGAAAGTGAAGTTACCAAACTTTTTATTTAATGTGTAATGCAGTCTTTCCATACCCCCATCATCCTGAAATTCTCACCAGCACATCTGTGTTTTTTCGGTGCAGTTCTAATGCTCTGTAACATGCTTCCAACCAGCATAATTTTTCTTCTTCCTCCTCTTCTTTTCTTTCCTCTAAGTCTCGGTTTAAGAATATTGTTTCAGCTGAAATATAAATTATCTACAATAAACTCTTATTGTGAAAACAAAACATTTATGTCTTAACTCAGCTCACGCTGCCTGTGTGTGAAATTCAGCAGGAGGATCAGTCTCTTCTGGGATGGGAGAAGGCTTTTGACATAAACTCTATGACAGATTCGAAAAAGGTCTTTTAGATTATAAAGGGACTAAAAACTTTAATTATGCTGCAGTGGATTAGGTACATAGAGGTCAGTCAATGCTCAGCCTCTGAAAAGACCTGCATATCCTATTTTTTGTTGTGCATTTACATAAAGAATACCATGACATAAAATGTAACTGTGATTCATTTTCGTATGTAACCACTTATCATAGAGCCATTTACACTCTGAAAGTGCCATTAAAAAATGAAATTCAAATTGCAGAGAGATACCTGGCCCCACAGTGTGCAACAGAATTTCAAAGAAATCATTTAATACCTGCAATTTTTCAGCATTTAAGAGAAAAAAAAAAGTAAAAAAAGTATCAACACTGACCATAATGTCTGAGGCTTCCTGGAGTTGTACTGACTTCTAATCTTTGCTATTCTACTGACTTATGTATTGGAACAATTACTCAAAGACAAAGAGGA
Organism: Pezoporus wallicus; assembly: GCF_028554395.1. Taxonomy (NCBI): domain Eukaryota; kingdom Metazoa; phylum Chordata; class Aves; order Psittaciformes; family Psittacidae; genus Pezoporus; species Pezoporus wallicus. Next base: position 2,414,135 of record NW_026640165.1, read on the forward strand.
TCAAATCCCTAGCTTTTTGCCACTAGCTAATCAACTTCTGTTTCAAAATAATATCTGGAGTGTACACAAGGAAAAGTTTAAATCTTTTAATTGATTTCAGGACTCAAGTACAAGCACTGATTTGGTGTTATCAACTGCCACAGTATGGTGATTACTGTCATAAACGGCAAACACAGAATCAAATTAGTGTTATCTAGAGATTTTATGTTAAGTAGGGATTATCCAATATTTGCCTATGAAAAAACAGATTGCTTTGTTAAGACCTGTCAACATAACTTACAAGCTCTGAACACTGTGAAGATGTTGGGCATACGATATGAACACAGCCACGTCAGAGTAAACCAACAAACTGTAAGCATGTAGAAAATCCAGCTCTCTGAAAACTACCCTGCTTGAGGCCTTCATGTTAAAGAAATAGAGTTCAAAATGATTACAGGAAACTACCAGTATAAAAGAAAAAAAACAAAAAACCAAGTGGACAGATAAATAAAATTATTTATGTGTTTAGGAAGAGATTTACTCACTCAGAAGAGCTAAACAACTGAGAGCTGCAGCTTGTAACTTTGCATTTTCAGGATACGTTTTAACAGCCTTCACAATGACTTCTGGAACCTTATGTAATACCAGGATATTGAAAAAATTTTCTGAAAATACATAAGATGTAAATGAATATAAACACATATCTAGAGCTTTGCATGCCTTTAACGTAACTTTCTCAGCACACAATGCTGAAATTTTGTAGCAAACATTAGATTTCTTATTGCAGGCCTTTACATAACAATGTTTTATTTGTGCAGAAAGAGGCCAAGAATAAAAAGCATTGGGATCTAAATTCTTTGTGGTTTTTTTTTGTTTTACAACAGGCTTAGGTTGAATGCAAAATGAAGTGCGAATTGTCATCAAAATAGGAAAAATATAGTCAGTGTATCACTTACAGGCTTCCTGCCAAGAAGCAAACGCTTCCTGGTCTTGAATTTCTGCAATAATTTGTTTTATCCTATCAAACAAGTGGTTTAACTGTGATTTATTCTCTGGTTTTGTCCTCCTCATTAAATAGACCAAGGTCAGCATTACAAATACAGAATATATATATATTCTGAAATAGTAGAAAGAGCTACCCTTTAATGATAAATGCCTAATTCAAAGCCTAATTTTTATTATAGGCTGTACAATATTTTATAACATAGGTTGAATATAAAGAATTTTGCAAAAAGCAAGCAAATGAAAATAACTTTCCAATTAGTTGTAAAAACAAGTAGCACGCACAAAATAATACAGCAACACTCACTTTGTAAAATAGTTCAATAGCTATGGTTTCTATTTTGATATTTGGTTTTAATTCTTGATTAGCAAAAATGAAAATCATACTAGCAGTGTAAAAGGTTGAATTCAAATCTGTATCAGTGTTTCTCAAACCCTTCAGATGAGGTACGAAATTAAAAATTCTCCCATATTTGAGCATCAAAAATATAACTACATACAGAAGAAAAGCTAACCTAATTTATTTCCCTCTGTTCTGGTCCTGAGTCCTATAGGCACTGACTAGCTTCAGTTTTTCACAAGAAGATAAGTAACTCTCCTAGTATTTTATGATTTGGTTCAATTAGACCAAGTTAATAGAATGCTCAACATCAGATTTTAAGCCAAGTCCTTTCCAGACTAATCATTCTAAAACTCTGGCCTTAACACTTATTACAAGTGTGACTGGAAAGAGTATTTTTCTTCTAACCCTGCCTGTAGTAGTGTGGTCATGTTATATCAGCATTTCTGTTTCTTGCCATATTTTAATGGAAATGTTTTTGTTTAATTCTTCATTAGAATGTGTAAATATGTTACAAAATTGATAGTCTTAGACTATGTGATGAGTAACTATACTGGACTTGTGGCTGGCAAAAAAGGTATCAGTCAGTTAAATTTTGATCAAAGTCAAGTCAGAATGGTCATTACCAGATTAGCAAGAACACATGACAGTGATTTTGGAAACCAGTAGATCCTGACTTTACTTAACACTGCCAGTTAACATGGGTTTAAAAGATAGTGTCTATCAGAATAATTTGAGAAGCCACACTGGCTATATGGATATCTTCTAGATTATTTCCAAGAGCACCTAGCAATTTCACATCTGCTGCGCACACCTCTTCCCATAACTCTCCTGAAGTGGCTTTTTATTAAGATGAAAGACATTCGTTATGCTGAAAGAAGAATTGGATCTTGTGGCTGCTTTACTGCCACCATTGGTCATGTTCGTCAGCATACATGACAAACATGTGACTGACACCAGGCTCCACATAAGTTGCACTTAGGGCAAGATCAAGGCATGTCAACATGTTGCTGCATCCCCACAAGTGCTCGCTTTCTCTGCCTATCTGCATTTAGTCTAGCACAGGAAACCATTCAAAGGTAACACTGCCTCTTGCCAAAAACCTGCAAATCCCCCCTCAGTGACCATCATATTTTCTTGAAATTTTTTGTTTGGCTTTCTGAAGGGGAACTGGAAGCTGCTCTGGGATGCAGTCTAGTTTGATCTGTATTTTCTACAATATCTGCATGAAGAAGTGGAAAGAGAGGGTAAAAGGATGACCTAAGGGGAGTTATGCACTGGCACCAACATCTGCAGTGGCTTCAGGCCACCACCTGCAAAAATTGGGAAATTCAACTCATGAGAAAGACCTTGGCTAAGTCCTTGATGAAGAAGAATCTGGCATGAAGTGGCAAATCCTCAGGCATCTACTCAGTGTTTTTGTATGCAGCAGGGGGAAAAACATGTATTTTCATTTGAACATCCTATTTTGCCATCCTTGGCAACTGCTCAGATCAGCTTATTATAGGACCAAGAGAGAGTAGAGAGCTTCTAGAAGGTACAATAAATCCCTTTCTGACACTGCCATCATTTCTCTTGATGTGACACTAGCTCGTGTAAGCCCAGACAACCAAAGTACTTTTGCCCAAGCCAAAGGAAGTCCAGGGACCAGGGGTTCTTTCACTGCTGCAGCACATGAGACCCCAAGACAGGCACCATAGCTGGGTAGCAATGCAGCATATGTCTCCGAAGGTAAATGCACTGTAAGGAGGAAAACCACAGTCTCCCAAGAATACCTCCCAGGTAGTTCTGCAGGACCAGTTGTCTCTCACACACTCAGTGTTGCCACTTCAAAAAAAGAAATTTAGAAGGAATTTTCTTCCCTTATATAGTAACTTTAAACAGAATGGGGTCTACTGATCTCCCTATTCTCATATTTTGCTTCTCCCATTCTTTTGTCTCACTTTTTTTCCCATCTTGTGTTTCACCCATTCTTTGTCTCACTTTTTTTACCCTGGTCAGGTCTTTTATGGCAGCTTCTGGCATTGTTACTAATGTTTAACACAAAAAGATACCATATTGACTGTGGCCAGCTACCTCAGTATGTTTACATCATTAGAGACAAAGAGCTGCTTACCTCTCTGAGGATTAGCTGGAATAGCAGTACTCATGGCCTGTAATGCTTGCTGTCAGTTAACTCCAACTCTTACACAGTCACAGTAAGCTGACTATAAACAACTTTGTGAACTTACCCAAGGTAAGCTTATGCAACAAACAGCAACTCACTTCCTGAACTGTTTCACTATCAGGGAAACTTTTCATCATTTCCACTACAACATTGTAGCAGCGAACATTTCCAGACATGAGCACTTCAACATTGCTGCCTAAAGAATGAAACAGAAACAAAAATTGTTTAAGAAAAAAACCCCTCATGTTGACTGGATTCTAATTCAGACTTCACTTAATCTATTTAGAAAACTGGGCCTATGTTTCAGCTTTTGCTTTGTAACTTGAGAGAAAAGTGGCATTTGTTTTTTTCTTGGTATTGCCATAGAAGACTTTAATGACTACCAACACTTAGAAATAATTCATGAAGTTCACAGTCTTATATTACCACTCATTAATATGTTCCATTCGATACCAGGCCATGTAACAGAAACCTCCCCAGAACATTCTTATGTAACTGTTTTCTTAAAACAGAACAAATTGTCTCACAAATATTAATTTAATCTTGTAAATGGTGCTTATAACGTGATTGTGATCAGGTAAACATTTTATAGTATTTCTGTAATATTCCTGTGGAGATATAATTAAGAAATAATTTACCTTTTTTAATAAATGTAATTTGTTTGATTCAATCCTGTTCAACCCAAACCATTACTCTATGACTCTATGATTCTATGCTTTCCTAAGTTTTCCTTCTTTTTTTTTTTACAGGGCAACTTAGCAAGTTATTCTATTTAAATTAATTCTACAGAATTTTACAGAGAAGTCCATCTAATGCTCCTGCAATATTTTGAAAGTGAGCGCAAATTCTGTATTTCACAGAATCACTATTTACTGTTTATTATGTAGGCCAGATACAGAAACAAACAATGTTCACAATGAGCCAGTAAAGGCACAGAATGCATCCCTTCCTACTGAGGACAGAGTGATACCACATAATTTAAGTAATTACGTATTAAGTCAATTAAGTAATTTAAGGCAAAACAGCATCATGGCAGTACAGAGTATGAAAGCATCCTTTTAGTATGTCTATACAGGGTATGAGACAGAATATGAACCCCAAAAAAACTTGGACAAAATCCTGACCCAAATTAAAAGAAGTCCTGTCACTGACTCCAAGGGCATGACTCTCCTGAGGCCTATAAACTCTCTTAATCATTCTTTTCACAGCTTGGCTTTTCTGTAGACAATGTAAGAAGAATATTCGCAGCTGTATTATTAAAGATAATTAGTATTTTTAAAAGCAGAAGATCTTCTGAATATTAAATAATGATGGTCTGCAAGTTAAAAAAGCAAGCCGAGTGGGAAGCATTTCTGAAGCATTCTATTTGATAGAGGGGGAAGGTACCTATCACAATGCTTTTACATGACAGCCATTTATTCATGTCATTCTCAACTAAGAACAGCTTTTTAAAGGTATGTTCCACAAATACTATTGCATCACTTCACAGTAAAGTTATCATTTCACAGATGACAATTATAAACATATTAAAATATTCAGAAGACTATACCCAAATATAGTCTTTGGATATAGAATCATAGAATAGTTAGGGTTGGGAAGGACCTTAAGATCATCTAGTTCCAACCCCCCTGCCATGAGCAGGGACACCTCACACTAAACCATGCCACCCAAGGCTCTGTGCAGCCTGGCCTTGAACACCACCAGGGATGGAGCATTCACAACTTCCTTGGGCAACCCATTCCAGTGCCTCACCACCCTTACAGTAAAGAACTTCTTCCTTATATCCAATCTAAACTTCCCCTGTTTAAGTTTTAACCCATTACCCCCTGTCCTTATAGGACCCCTTCCGATACTGGGAAGCTGCTCTGAGGTCTCCATGCAGCCTTCTCTTCTCCAGACTGAACAGCCCAAACTTTCTCAGCCTGTCTTCATACAGGAGGTGCTCCAGTCCCCTGATCATCCTCGTGGCCCTCCTCTGGACTTGTTCCAACAGTTCTGTGTTCTTTTTATGTTGAGAACACCAGAACTGCACACAATACTCCAACTGAAGTCTCACGAGAGCTCACTTGGTAAATATTATATAGTAAACAATATCCAAAATTGTTTACTACAGAGAGCATAATTAAATGCATATTTAAATCCTGCAAGAACCAAGGAATGGTATAGCTGTGAGGAACTACCGTTTCCCAGCACAAGCTAGAGAAAGGGAGGTGAAATAGATCTCATTTAATCTTAACCAACAAAACTTGGGTCACCTAGGTTCTCACAACAATCGATGGAGAGATCTGAGCACTCCATATGGTGATTCATCCCACCTGTAACACATACCTCTCTTAGGGTCAGGTAAATTTCCTCTTGAAGTGCCTTTTACTCCCCATTAAACAGAGGAGAAGCCATGATGGCTGCCTATGACTACCATTGAGATGGCTAACCTTCTGTGACCCATCACCCCACTGTGGACTTTGGAGGACAGTCAGCAGCAAAGCATTTTCTTATTCCATTAAAACTACTGAGATTTGAGAACTCTTGTACTCTTACCCTCCAGTTTCTCACAGCACACACACTGGAACAAAAGGCCTTAAAGGAATACATTTTCTTGCAGGTACTATAGAATGTCATAACAGTATGAACGTTGGCAGAAGCAGCCTCACTTTGCATATTCACATGTGAGCTAACTCTGTTTCTCTGACTATTTTCAATCTTTTATCACAAATGAGAGTGCTAAATATCTACTTTACACCAGGTCTTCGTCATGCCCTTATTACACTTTGTGTGTTAGAAAATTGCAGTAACTTCTGGGCTAGGGTAAAATTACTTCTGGCTCAAGGAATACTTCACTTTTTAAACACAAAATTGGAACAGCAAGAAGCTGGAGAAACAGAAACTGAATAGCTTGGAGTCTGATGAAACATGGGACACTCCAGTCTTGTTCTTGTTTTGTGGCATATATGGGGCCAGGACAGTTCAAAGAGAGCCAGACAAGACGTACGAGCAAGGCTTTGTCAGGAATCACATTTGCGAAAGTACATTATGTACTTCATGGAAAACACGGAGAGCAGGGCTCTGCTCTGTGCTTGTTTGTATCTACTAGCAGAAAGCTGACAAGAGCTGCCTCTGTCAACAAGATCAAATTGCTGTCTACAAAATGACACAACTCATCAAGCACATTTCTGAGGATCTGATTTTGGCCACAACAGGGACTGTTGTTATCAGAAGACAAGACCTAATGTGGACATTTTCTTTCAGTCTTACCGCACAGCAACTGAGGACACTATGCAGTGCTACCAGTGCTCCCTATCACAGCCATCACTGAGTGATTAGAGGGGATGTCTGAGCCCAGATACCTTTTCTCAGCCCTGGCCACTGGATTTGTGTGGATAATTTTCCCCTTGTGGAACAGTCTCTGCCAACAGTGTTCTTTACCTGCTACCCAAACTCACTGAAGATAAATAAAGTAAATGAATACATCTTAATTTTCAAGCATCTTTGTTACCATTTACTCCAAGCAGAAGAAAATCTCTTTCTGTTCCTTATGAGAGACTTCAGTTTTACCAGAAGGAATGAGTATGAAAAGTTCTCACAAAAAATTACAAATTGGTAATTCCCAAAGAAAACAGAAAAGTGATTTGACTGCAACTCTCAGCAAGTTCTGATTTTTTTACAATCACCAAAAGATTACTGCAGACTGAGGTGAGCTGATGTACACTATGGGAAATGAGGAATCAAAAATAACTTCCAATAATGCACTTACATGGACCAGCTAAGGAATGTAATGAATAAAGTGCAGGAAGAATCACCTCTTCCTTCTCTGGAAACTCTTTAAATACTTTCAATATGATCATATGATCTTTGCTTTCAACAAATTCAGTCAGCTGCTCCTCTGGAACTAAATTGAAAAGCAAGAGAGATACAATACGTTTTGAGGAAATAATTCATATCCTGGTACAACATGAGAAAAGACAATTATTTTTACAGAAAGTAAGGTACTCTCCATACACAGCATCTTTCACAGTTATGACTGCTTTTACTGAAAATTGACCTACTTTATAAAGACCTTTTTCCAGATTACACTTTGACAGCTGAACAAAACACACCTAGCATGAGACTTATTATTACACTTTATATAAATGAGTTATAACTTTTAAATGCTTCCCTGTGAATCAGCATTTTACAAGAAGTCTTTTAGCCTTTTTTTCATAGAATTAACTTCAGATGTTCTTTACCAAGACATTATGTAAGTGGAGAGGCTAAAGCCTACAGTGAAACCAATTTGATGTAATGCCATTTTGTATACTCCATGATTTTGTTTCACTTTTCCACTTTTTTTTTTTTGATTAATAGAGTTTTTGCACATAAACTACAGCCATGCTTTAATAATATCTTACCTACATTGTAATAATGGCTTAAGGTTTTTCTATCTCTGCCCTCTGTTATTTGTACTGACATAACTGCGTGGCCGTGCAATGAACCAGATAAGGGAAGTGATCCAGGTTGAGAAAGAACAACACATTTTAAATTTTGTAAGCAGAATCACTTTTTGAATCTGGTTCAAGCTAAAGTTAAGCAAACATTCACATTACAATAACTGACAAGGTTGCTCAGAGGCAGGAAAACATAGCAAGGGGCAGCCTAGAAACTTGTTACATTAGCACTGCCATCAAGAAGAAGATGAAGCAATCTGTAGATCCGTAAAAATCAGGCACTTATTAAAAACATGCACAGAAAAATCTAAGAAGCTCAGACTTTTACGGAGACTGAGGAGAAAATACAGCAGGACAAAAGTATTTCAAGAGAGTAGAAGAGGGGAAGGAATGCAGAAGATCATTGCAGGCACACAGAGAGGAACACTTAGAAAAAGCAACATAAAATGGTGCCAGAAAGAACAAATCTGAAGAAATGGAGACTATCTTTGAAGCAAAGGAGTACAGCGGACTTGGCTGCATTTCTCAATATTTATTTTGAACCAAGAAACTCAATGCAAAGCAAGGCTGCTACAACAAAGGGACTTCTGGCCATTGCATGCACAGTTCCTTATAATTTTGCAGAAATTCAATATATGTTGACTTCATTTCTCAGAAGAAACACTGAAATAATACACAGATACATATTCATCTTTTAGCACTGTCAAGCAGAATCACATATTTTTTTGAAGTGTAAACATTTAGCTTGAATTTAGAACTGTTTACTTGTCACTAAAATTTACCAGTCTTCAAATAAACAATCATGGATTTTGAGAATTAAAATCAAATGTAACTATTCTTTTTTCTAGTGTTATTGCGTAACATTGAATCTCATCTTTTCAGTTAACTCTAGGGTCAGAAACAAAGAGGAATGTTGATTTTCATATTCATTGCTCTAATTCAGAAAACCTGTGATATTACTTGGAAAACCTGCTTTGTGCTAACTCAAAGAACAGATATAATACATAAAACATAATTTAGAATGCAAGGAGTCATTTATTATATTCAAATAAACATCTGCAGTCCCCTCCCATGCATTTTTCTAATTTAGTAAACCACAAGATGTACATACCTTTCTCAAAAAGTTTGTGCAGTGCTTTACATCCATGTTGCTGGACCTCTTCATCTTTAGGGAAGGTGTGCATGGCACTAAATATCAGGGAAAACACATCCACTTCTTCCTCCAACAGCAAGAAAGCAATTACATCTGAATAGCAGAAGAGATGACGTGTTGCACTGATGAGTTCTCAATGTTCTTACTGAAGCACTGTACTTAACCATTAAAATCCAAAATTCTTTAATACCGTCCTTAAAATTTACTAACAGCTGAAATCCAAGTTTTTGTATAATCCATGAGGAAGTTAGCTCTTAAGGTAGTATTTTACGATTCAACTGAGATGTTCCAAAACATTATTGCCAACAACATAGTTTCCAATGTTGCTCCTACTTTGCATTGCTTTGGTACTTCTCTGACCTCTCAATGATCCACTTCAAAGCACTAAAGTGGTATAAAATTAACCCACCAACATCCCCCTTTTTACAGACACAGCAAGCTGAAAGGTTTCACTAAGAAGTAAATTTGATAGAAGAAAGAGGGCAGGACTACACTGCCTGAGGAAAACAAGAGCAGATTTCAAATGTATATGTCAGCTACAGTCAACCATGAAATTGGTCCATGTAATGAAACCCTATTCTCACACTCTCAGCCATTTCTTTGGCCTGAAGATGAACTGAAAAGCCAATCTCACTGTTGCTGTTATAATATTAAAAAATCCTGAAAAAAGCCTGTTACTCGATAACATGTGTAGGCAAAAAGATTTGTATTTATGACAATTTTTCAAGCTTACAGCAATAACAGTTGAATTCATAACGCCTGTGCAGTGTTTCAGCTGTAGCTAGGGTGGGTGGGATTTTTTTGGTTTGGTTTGTTTTTTTTTTTCTTTTTTGTTATTATTTTCGGGGGGTTTGGTTGGTTTTGGTTTTGTCTTTTTTCAATAAGAACTTTCTAGAAGGCATTCACACTGCTCTGTCAGCTCCAGATATAGCACAATTCAAGTTTACAGACATACAGAAAGAAACAATAATAAAGAGATTTTTCTGACAAGGTAAAATTTCTGGTAGTTGAAAGGAGAATTAAAGTTTGGTTAATCAACTGCTGAGATGAGTAGCAGTCAGGAATAACCTGTTATGGAATATCCAGTCAACAGTTTAGGACCCTTTACGATACCTCACAATTAAAAGAAAGAAGCTGTTGATTACAGTTACTCACTAATGGCCAGATTTTGCTATTATTATTATTAATCACATAGTGATGTTAATCACATAATGATAAAGTGTAGCACTTTATAATGAGACCTATATTAGTCAACTTCAGCAGATAAAAAGTTAGGTGCCCAGTCTAAGCTAGACCTCCAGACCTCCCAACAATCAAAAGGGAGAGGAAAACAGGTTCAAGAGATAACTGTTCTTATATAATAAACACATTAATAGGATGAACTATCCCCTGAAAGTGCCTGTCTTGCTCCACTGCTGACAGCAGAACATTGGACAGCTCAAGTCTAATCCTTAGTTTCTAAATAAGGCTGATTCCAGAGCCTGTTAAAGTCAATGGAAGGATTCCTAACCTAACAACAATTTGTGTTAATATTATATGCTAACTTGACTAAAATAGCATAATGCATAACTCTCCTTTAAGGTTTCTCTTTAATTTCTACAGAAGATCAAGAACCTCAGCACCATGAAGAAAATTCTCAGTGCCTGGCAAGATCAGGTCTCTGCTAAGCAAAATAACAAGAATGTCAGAGATGATTTACTGTTTTCAAAAGTATTAACCAGTACTAAAGAAAGCAAGTCAGAATGTCACCAAATTTATATTTAGGTAAGAAAAAATTAGCTTTTAGTTATTTTACTTGACTGCTTCACAGCAAGTATTTGTGTCTATTCTAATAACAAGTTGGAAAATTAATTGGTCATATTCTTCATGGCTTTGCAATTTGGAGAATCATTTCTAGCTGCATAAAAAAGCTGCAAAGCAGTACTCTTATTATTTCATATACAAGTACAAATGACAAGTGACTTCACAGAGTAAAACAAGACGGAAAAATTAGGTTCGACATGTACAGTCACACACTTCGTAGCACAGTTTTGTGTTTTAAAGGCTTAGACAAAGTAGGAAAGTAAACCCCACAATACCTGACATGAGAAGTAGATTCAATGTTTTCAGTCCTATTACTGAGAGATTGATATTTCCTTTGTGGACTGTAAGCATTTTAAGAATCTGTCTACAAATTAAAAAAAAAGAAAAAGAAAAAAGAGTTATAGCTAAAGAAATACTGACATACACAAAATTTTATCAAACTTTTTCCTTAAAAATTAAATAGCTATAGAAATTAGCAAAAGCTTAAAAAACTCCCAATTTTTATTTTTTAAACTTTTATTTCAGTTTATGTTTTTTTCAAGTTAGCAATAAAATAATGTTGGTATTTTACCTATTATCATACTACAATAAATTATGCATAATTTATTAATTTTACTTTAATTTTTAATTAGTTATATAAATTCTACAGAGGACAAGTCTCATTCAGGATGGAGTAACTGTACAGGAAGCAGGGTTGTGGAGCACAGCAGGCTGTGGACAGTCCAGAACTGTTCTGTGCATAGCAAGAGCTAAGTTACAATGAATTATCATGGTTTTGTTGGATGAGAAACAGCAGCTTCCCAGTGAAAGAAATTGAACAGCATCTTGAAGAACTCTACCCTATGTAAGTTTCCACCACATAGCACTTGTGTGATGCTGGACAAATCACTAAAAAGAAACATTTCATAAACTGCCCATTTCAGACTCCTTACTTTCTGGGTGGCCCAACCTGAGACCTGTGAAATGCTGCATCAGAGCCAACCAAAGCTGACTTTTTAAACAGAGAAAGTGAAGCAATGCTAAGTACTCTGAAAAATCCAGTGCATGTACCAAACTAGGCGCCCAAAAATCAGTTGGTACTTTAAACAGACTTTGCCTAAACTACCATCTGTAATACAGTGATCACAAATCCATTACACCTTCTCAATAAACAAAATTTTAAAAGCTCTAGACAATACTTATGAACACTAAGAAAAGCTGAGAAGAAAACGAATAGGCCAGTTTTCACACAAGGTATCACTAGGATACAGTAAATAAGGCAGTGGGCCAAACACTGAAGGATGCTGAAGATAGAAAATATGTAGTCATTAATTTTGCACTGAATGAAGCATATCTCAAAAGGGGGGGGGGGGGGGGGAACGGACTCCAGACTGTGTAATTAAAAACTAAATAAAAATGGATAGGCTTACACAAAAAAAAAAACAACAAACCTCAACCCTAAAGAAACCTTTTTTTTTTAATTTTCATGATTTTGGAGAACTTGATTCTGCAATCTTAATAATCTTCAAATGTGAGTCTTTGTATACATAATATCTAATAAAAATGGATTGTGCAGTAGTTTGTGATACTTTAGCAAAATTCTTGACCTCTCTTGAAAAACAAAAAGCAGCACTTAGTTACCTCACTGAATCTTCTGTATGCGTACTTTGGACTTCAACTCTACAGACAAGGACAGACGGTGGCATTTGGGTTTTCAGTCCTGAGGCAAATTATTGTCCCAGCATACAGCCCACATGTATGGATCTAAGTAGCAGGATGATGAATTAAGGAAAAAACAAGAGCCACTCTAACCAAGCTGGTAGAGTACCTAAACAGACACTCTTAAATCTGCTTCAACGTCCTGATTAAAGTGTTCTGTTCTTAAGCATTACTAATGCATTTTACTGTGTGGTGGCAGGGGTGTGTGCATATGCATACACGTGTAGAAACTGTACATGGGGTGAAGATTCCTTCACCTCTTTACTCCATAAGTAGCTGTCGAGCAAAACTGTACATGGGGTGAAGATTCATTCCTTCACCTCTTTACTCCATAAGTAGCTGTCAAGCAAGATTTCCTTACTCTTTACACTCTGCATAAATGGAAAACCCACCGAGATATCAAATGCTCTGGAGCTACTAAACATCTCTTCCTGTCTACCTTGTCAATGACTCATTATTTCTGCTGTGGGGAAGAAACACTGCTTTGGGACGAGGGCATTTAATACAGGGTGATCTGTTTCAGGCAAATGCTGATATATAAATGATAAATATAAGACATGAGCTGACTCAGTATACTGCAGGGTAAAATAATCATACATTAAAGCATGTCCCATACAAGGAGAAAACTCCCTGCATACACCCTCCCATTTCAAGTATAACCAAGAATGAGGATGTAAAATCTTCTAAACCTCACTGAGTGTATGACAGTTTAACATAAGAGATTATGAAACATCTCATGAAGTCTCTGAGCTTGTAAAGAAGATGCAAATACACTGAAGGAATTTCCCTCCTTTCTCCTCACAGTAACAGTGACTAATTATCACACTGCCTGTCAAGAACATCGACATCAATACAAAACTACTGTTTCTAAACAACTGTAATGTGGTCAAGTTGGCTCGTGGTTGACAGACAAGAAACAAACGCTTTTTCCTCGCTTAAGATTTCTGTTCTAAAATAAACACACAAAAGTGAAAATCTCTTGGACAAAAAATGCCCCCCAAAAAACAAATAAAAAACTTTTATTCTCTACCATAACTGTCTCCTGCCTTGCTGCAAACAGCACATATTCATCATGGTGTTGATGCACAGCAGTAGTCCAATCCACCTACAAGGAACCTGAAATGTAATTTGGCTGGTTTGCTCTGTCTTTGGCATTGACAGAAATGTCTGAGCTTACTCCCCCACTATGAACAAGTTTCTCCACAGCAAGAAAAACTGCCAACATATCAGACAGGGACACAGAGTTGGCTAAAATACTGGTATTGGAAAGGAACTGTGTACAGTAATGTTATTAACAGATTTTTTTGTGAAGTTTGAGCTTGAAAAGTATGCTTTGTTCAACCGCATGCACCATGTGGACTCTGACGAGGCTATGGGAAAGATCAGCCCCAAAAGAGTAATTTTTCTGGGACCTAGAATGAACAGCAATAGCTCTAAGTCTCAGAACAGCTCTCAGTTAACATGTCTTTAATCTGCCAAAGAAATTGCAACTAGCTTCTTGTTTCTTGCTCACAAAAAAGCAACCAAAATCACTTTCATTTTCTAACAAAAATTGCCAGCCCTTCTTTTAAGGGAGTTAATTCACTTACTGACCATGTACTCTAGCCAACGTAAGATGAACAAGCAAAACCCCACAAACCCAAGCTGCATCTTCATGCAAATGATCTTAAGACAGCAACCTTTCTAAGGAAAGGTATGGTGAAGACTATAAAGGCAGAGACATATTCACTACGGGAGTTGTAAGGCTGTACCTTCTTGCTGTCATATGAGCCCTGAATGAGCAATATGACCAAAGAACACCTATCCAAGCTCTTCTTCCCCCTTTGTATCATCTACAATTACCACTTGTGCTATATGACAACTATAGAGCTAAACTGTGTGGTTTTCATCCCATCTAACCACAGCCATCCAGAAACTAGCTGCTTAGGTTCCCTCAACAGTTAATGGACAGAGATGAGCAAGTCCAAACCACAATTTGCACCTGGATAACTTACTAAAAAGATGGAATAGACCATGCTCTCTGCAGGTAATTGTGTCCACTGACCTGGCTTAGTGCTTACTTTTTAGACAGTAAGATTAGGTGTGACAACCCCCCTTCTTCTCGATCCACAGTATTTTAGGCTTGTGGATACAATCCCTCATATTTGGAAAGAAAACACATCCACAATCATCCAGGCAATACTGCATCTGTCTATTAAAATGGAAGACATTGATAACCAGAGAATCCCAGCATTGCTGAATTTGGCATGGACCTCTGGAGGTCTCCTGTTTCGACTCTCCAGCCAAAAGGAGGGTCAGCTACAACTGATTGCTTGGAGCCACATCCAGTCAGGTTCTGAGCATCTATAAGGTTTGAAACTTTGCAACCTCTCACAGACTCCAAACTCTATGGGCAACCTGTCCAGTGTTTGATTAACCTCGTAACAAAAATGAAAAGTAAAAAAAAAAAAAAAACCACAAAGCTTTTTTTTTTAATGTGTAAGGAGTTTTTTATGTTTAATATTTTAATGTTTAATTTTCTATATTTCAGTTTGCGCCCATTATTTTTCATCCTGTCACTGGGCATCACTGAGAAGAGCCTGGCTAGTCTCCTTTACTTTCTCCACCAGGTAATTTGTACACACAGGTAAAGTCCCTGCTTGCATGAGTCTCCCATTCTGAAGGTTGAAAAAAACCCACAAAAATCTTGAATCATTTAGAAGCTGATGTAACAAATTTCTATAAATATATTCCATTGCACAAATATGCTGTCGTGATAACCACTTATTCCAGAAGACTCTTTACGTACAAAATACTTACTGGTGAACACCCAGTACTTCCCAGTCCTTCCCAACATCCTTAGGAGCTATGTTCTGTAGAGTACTTGGACAAATTTCTATTAATTTACAAAGAAGTGACCAACCCATCTGTAAAACAAAAATATAGCTATTTTAGGAGAGATATTCTATTTGAAACATCAATGTTGTCTTCTAATATTCTTGGGTTTTGCAAGAAGGATGTTATGAAAAGTTATCTTGTCAAATCAATAAGGGAAAATTAATCAACACAGACGACAAATGACATAAAAAGTGAAAAGAGGAAGGTAAACCACACATGCTAATGATTCTGAATGCACTGCTTGTAGTAACACATCACTCTCAATGTGCTTCAGCACTGCTTGAGGATGAAGGACACACAGCTAAAAGAGATGCTGACAGAGGTCCATAGCATGTATGTCTTTATGGGCCAGGAAAGACCACGGCACTATTACAGGTAATCTAGCTTTATTGAAGAATGGGCGTTTCCATAAGTATGTGCCATTTCATTGCAAATTATAAGGAGAAAAGATAGGTTTCTAAAGGTGTCCAGCGTTTAAGTGGGAATGAGATACCTAAGCAGTACTATATATTTCATAATCTCACCATCCTCAGTATTGTGTGCTTTCAAAATGTAATGAAGGCAGTGAAAGTTTTGAGATCACAAGGAAGGAAAGATGAACTAAACCAAATGTGTTTGTTATTAATAACTACCTATCCTATGCAAATTCTTTGACTTTCAGACATCACTAAATAATGCAAAAAAACAATGTTCCTCTTTGGTCTTCTGTATTAGATGAACCCGATGCATTATGAACACCTGCAGAGTGATACGACTGAATGGGCTTTAGTGGGGATGCAGTAAGCAAAACCTGTACAATGGATTAACTGATAAGCAAGAAAACCCTGATGTATTGAAAGGCAAGAAGTGAAATGAGCAATGTCAAAAGCCAAGATGAAACAGATTTTACAAAAAGGAATGAAAACAAGGCATAAAGGTTTCCTTAGCCATATAAATAAAAAGAAAAAAATAAAGTGGAATTAGGTCTGTGTGCTTCAAGAATAGGGTCAATAAAGGAGATAATCTAAGTATGGCTCAAAAACTCTATGTGTAACTGGAACATTTTTCGGCAGAAGGATTATGTGAAGCAAAGGGGTCAAGACAGGACAGCCAACAACAGGAATGTAAATGACTACCTCCAAAGAGTTTAATTGCAAAGTGCATGGAAAGTGCATGATCTCTAACCCTACAGTCTGCAAGACGAGAGATATGAAACTGCAAGTCTGATAGTGTAGAGACACACATAGGAACAGCACAGGATTGAACCTACACAGCTTTCATCACAACTTTGGCAAGTATGATAATGATGATGTAGGCCCTGGGAACCGGAATTCTGCTTTTATCTTCCACGTACTTGGTTACATGGGCTGTGTTCACACTGTCTGCAGTAGTTCTGTTTCAGTTCAAATTTGCACAGCCAAATGTTATCAGCCAATTACAACCTTAATGTCTGCAGACTGAACTTGATCACAAACCAATTTCCATGCTCTTCTCTTCCCGGGATCGCAAGCTGGCTCGCTTTACATGAGACTATTACTATGGACACTCAGGAAGATTTAGCTGGTTTGTGCCCTCACTAAACATAGGTGCAAAGAATAGTCTTAACAATCATCTGTCCTCCCTGAGAGGAGGATATATAATTACCTAATTTTCCATGTTCCAAGCAAAACAGGTTATCAGTTAGGTACAAATTTCAAATCTACATGGCAAAGCCATTGTAGAGGTGACGACCAACTCATTCACTGTGTTTTGCTTAGATAACATTTTAAAATTCCCACTTCATTTCATCCTAACTGTTCTTGTAAAACTTAGAACTTGCTGAAAATTAGCTTAATGACTTTAGAAAATTCCTTTCTGTATTAAAACTGTTTCTGATGATTTTTTTATTTCCTTTAAACACTTTTATTTTGATGTGACTCCAAGTATCAACAAACATTCATAAGAACTGTGAATCCAGAGAAGACCAATGGAAACATCTGACTTGCTGACATGTGGTCTATTTCACAATATTAAAATCACAACCTGAGATAACAGAAAACTTATTATCTGTTAAGTAATTATGTAAAAAATAAAGGTATTTTAAATAACAGAAATCCTGAAGGCCACACGGAAAAGAAAAACCAAACCAAACAACAAAGACATTCTTATAAACACTCAAACAGGTCCCTATACACAGAAACAGCTGGTGGCAGCACTGAAATGCTGTTATTTTTAAATCAGACCCTTTTCATTTCTAGCATGCAATGAATTTATATTACATTAGGTCACACCTTCTACATGACACAATAAAGCTCTGCTGACTGCTCTTTACTCAAGAGTAAACATAATTTGCTCTAGAGTTTCTAAGCTGCTCCAATCATTGCCAGAGTAACTGTGGCAAGAAACTACCATATTTACTTAAAGATCTATTTTATTTTAAGGAACTATTGACTTTTCAGCCTGGTACCATCCTACTTCTAAAGAAGCTTGCAGGGTTAAGCAAACTTACTCCATACAAGCCAGTGGAACAGCAGCACAACATGGTGCTTTGAAAGCAGTTAAGGAGGGGAAGGAAAGAAAATCCTCACTTCAGATATATCTCTTACTGTGTTTATTCTCTCATGTGAGTCAAATATATTACAAAACCAAAAGCAGAAGAGGTTGATTAATGCATTTATTCAATGAAAATTCATTAGCAGTGTGAAAAGACTGCACTGAAATCAGGACCACAGTACTCCATTGCTACTATAAAGTGAGAATTGTGTATTCACAAAGACTGTAAATGAATCACAGTGAGTGAAGCAAGAAGACAGCTCTACTAACATATTGTGGATGTTTGTAAACATCACAACTGAATGTGAAGGAAGAGCTGCCTATGTCATTTTCGTGAAGAACAGCATTTGAGCTTTGCATTGGCTATGAATTTCACACTTTAATACGTAATAATGCAAAAGAGCTCTAAAACGTCTAAACTGAAACACTGTTACAACTGCAAGTGTAGGCAGAGAGAAGTGTAAACTCAGTTTAAAATTCTACATTAAATCAGTGGGGCTCTTTAACACGGTTAAAATGAAAACCACTATTTTCCTTGTGCACTTCTGAGACTCTTGTGCTGTCATTTCACACCTACTTCTGACTGTGGTTGGATTTCATAATCTTTACTTCCTTGTCTAAACTTCTGGACAGTGGTTTTGCAAATTGTTATATACAAAATACGCCTTATCCTGAAAATAACTGCTTATTCTTCCTTCTGTATTTCTTAATGACCTGACAATTGAACTGTAAAATAACTTAGAACTTCAGTCTGCACAGATATGTAATCTTCAAAGGAAACCTGGGATCACTGTTGTTCCAGGATAATCATTACACAAGTACAATTTCATATTTTAATCTTTTGACCTCTAGCTAAGTTCTACTACACAGAAGAACCCCACCTTAAAATATATTATTGTTTAAGTGGCATTTGCAATATAGTTTATGTTTTGTCTTCTATTTGAGTTGGAAAAAGTAAAAGAGCTTATAAACATCCTTTAAGCATAACATAGTCAGAAATTAATATATACCTGCCAGGAAGGAGCTGTTCCATATGACAAGTTTGGCAGCCCTACCATAACTATAACATCAAATTGTTCAAGTGCAGTCAAGCAGACCCTTAAAGTTAAGAACCTACTCATAGCTAGAAGAATCGCCCTCCCTCCTCCTCCAAAAAAAAAAAAATAAAAATAAATAAATAACTAACTGGGTTAGTACAACTCTCCAGGATAGGGCTACATATGTATGAATTCATATTGTAAAATTCTGCTTTTCAGAAGTTTGTCTAACCATGTCAGAATTCAATACTGCAACGTCGAAAATACATTAGGTAACGTCACTAGCAATTTAGAAGACTATGTTATACTGTGTTCACACTACTTATTTTCTAGTTCACCTTCTGCCCTTTACATAGAAATGCAATGAGTGGTACCCGCAGCAAGCTGGAACACTTGTCCCTTTAAATGCGGGAGGATACAGCGCCCTGTTACAGACCAGCAGCACTTCATGAAGAGGCCTGGACGAGAGCAAGTTGAAAAGAAACAAACAAGCAGAGCGGCAACCTTTACTCCGGGAAAGGACCGCGGGATCGGCTCATCCCAAGGAGCAAAGCCGGAGCGGCGCGGACCGGACGCCCTTACCTGCTGCACCCCCGCCGCTCTCGGGTACAGGTCCACCACTAGCAGCAGGGGCACGTGGACATTCTTGCCGCTGAAGAGCCGGGGGGCTGTGGGGGGACAGGGACAGGCCGCGTTAGCCACCGGCGGGGCGGGGCGGAGCAGGGCCGGGCAAGATCCCCCGCGCCTTACCGCTCTGCCGGGCCGCCAGCTCCAGCAGGTCGCTCAGGGTCTGCACCAGCGTCTCCAGCCGCTTCCTCTCCTGGACGTTCTGGAGCCGGACGACCAGCTTCCTTAGGGCTTGTTCCTCCCTCGCCACTGCCTCCCCCTCCTCTGAGCCACCGCTGGCCATAGCCGACCCTCTGCCCGCCGCGGCAGGCGCCTCAACTCATCCGCCGGCCACCGAGGCCCGCGTTGACGAGTGCTGAGCTGCGCGGGCCTGTCGCGCGGCCGCGCTCACAGTGCCGTCCGGCGTCACCGGGCGGTTTCGAGCCGCCCCTCCCTCCCGCCGCGCCGGGGACCCAGGGATGGGTCAGCCCTCACGGGCTCACCGCTACTGCCCCTAGAGGGAGCCCGAGTCACTTAAACAAGAGGCTAAAGGAAAGAGCCAGGCGCGCTAGCCGGTTGCCCGTTCCGGTGATTAACAGCACAGCTGCCCAATACAGTCGCAGAGCTGGGGCACAGGTTCCGCCCATTGTGCCTTTCCACGTTATAAAAGGGTCTGGCGGCGGACCTGCCGGCTGAGGTTGAGGGTGGAAGTAGTGGGGTTTATCGGTATCGTGGGAGCTGTCTTCTCTTTTTGGTATTGCTGAAGAAGAAAACATGCATATCTATCTATCTATCTATATACACATAGTGCCCTACTATGTAAGGCAGTAGAGGGGGAGCCGCTATAGGCAATGTATGTACCCAGTGTGCCCCTTCCTGGGTGGGTGGAGTGCCTTCCAGCCTCATGTGGTGCTTGGGTTGTCAGCCTACATGGTGGGTCTGTGAGGGACCAGGGGAGGTGGAGGCGGACCTCAGTTCCTAAGGCTGCTGTGGCCGCTGAGGTGAAGCTGTAGCTCACCTCTGTGAGGGTGGCATGTGCTCCAGCCTTGTGGGCTTAGGTCTGTGGGTTTGTTTGAATCCAGTCTTTGTGGCACTTAGAAGTCAGGTTTCCTCCCAAGCCTTGTAGTGGGAGAGATCGCTGTTTGGAGATAAGAAGGTTCTCTTGCTGTGGCATGCATTGCTTCATTGGTGGTTGATGCAATCTTCCCGAGATCTGGCAATATTTCTGGTACCTCTGCTGCCCTTCCAAGACAGTGGTGTGTGGGTAGGTGACTAGTAATCACTCTTCTAAATAATCCTCGATTAGAAAGGCAGTATCAGTGTAATATGTTACATAAAGAACTTGCATGTAATAATTAAGGGAGTAAACTCTTCAGTTGAACTGGACTTTTGTTAGACAAATATATTTTGGGAGTATGGACTTATTTAAGTTTTTGCTAAGATTGCAGTATTTGGTTGATAAAGATACATAATGTTCATTAAATTAGCTGGCTTAGAGGTCAGTGATTTATTTCTCAAAATTTAATAACATTTAGTAATGCCTGTGAAGCCACATGGTCCTGAATACACTCTCTCTGGTCCTAAAGCTTGTGCATTGCTGTCATCATCATTCTTAGGCTTTTGTGCATAAAGGAACTATTGTGTGGCACCCCAATTACAGCCTGTTAACTAGGACTCCACTTTGTAAATGGTGAGCTAATATCTCCCTTTCTAAAGCACTGGAAAACAAATACAAATGTGAGATAGTTTTATGAAGTAATGACTCACAGCTTGACATGCGTGGAACGCACTACATCTGGACTAAACCAAAAATTACTTGAATTAAACGGATTAGTTCACTTGCAAGGCATCTTTCCTTTCTGCAGCAGCAGTAATTCTAGCACAAAGAAAAATTTTAAAAATTATGTTCTAGATTTAAAGCCTCATTGCTGGCTTCCTGCAGTTTTGACAAGATTCTTTTATATCGCAAATGGCATGAATGCAAATACATCTGTGAGGTTATATCAGGAATCTGCTTTCTCCAGTATCTGCAATGCTGTAGTCATTACCAGACTTAAGCAAAAGATTTTTCAAGTAGTTCATACAGATTGGAAATGCTTGTTGCAAGTTACAACTTTGTGCAAGTTACAACTTGTGATACTGATAGTCATATTAACACAACTTTCAAATCTTGACCTTGACCTGAATTTGAGGCTGGTTTGTGCATTTAGCAGAGCAGCTGTAGTGCTGCTCTGGACTTCCTTGCACTGTGGTTTCTAGAAAAATGAGCAAATAAGAGTTATGCTTTAGCATTTCAGTGAATATAAGCGGTAAAATGTGAATTTCTTTAAAGAAAACTGGGGACTAGGCCTTTCTCCTGAATTATGTTGCTCTCTGTGTGCTGGCCACTTGAGATTTTGTGTATATTATAGTTTGTTTTGCTGCTTTTAGAACCTTTTCTGTGATAGTTTTTTCTGGTCAACTCTCCCATGCAGCCGTTAGCTGCTTAGCAAACTTAAGGCCAGGGTATGAGATAGATGAGTGGAAAGAGAAAGCAAACAGAGCTAAAATGTAACCTTGGTTTATACATTTAAAGATATCTTTTCAGACTCTAGAGCTCTCAACTGCAATTTCTTCAGCATGGCCTAGTTAGGCATCGAGGGGTTTTGTTGTCACTCCACCTCCCTTGTTGCTGCTTAGGTTCCAGATGACTTTCACTTCCAAGCACTTGTGTTCCCTTGAGGTTGCCTTTTCATGTATTTTATGATTATGTACCAGATTTCTGTAGCAGCTGGCTTGTTCTTGAGGCTGGGTGCTTTGTGTGTAAAAGAGTTATTTCCACTTTTTGTTTTTAATGAGATTGGTAGCTAACTGCCCAGTTTGGACTGTTCTATATTTATCCTTTTAGACTCAGATGGGATGACTAATACCCATGAAGTAATATATAGTCTCTGCTGTATGACCATCTAGACAGCTATAAAGACATAACATGACATATGAACGTAGCCAAGACTAATAAACTCTTCTGCCTGATAATGTATAAGAACAGATGTCTACCTCCAGCTTTTGCATTCCAGTATTACAACTGAAAAATTGCATGACAGCAGAGATCCCTGGAGTTATGACACATTCAAATTAATTGGGTCCTCACTGCTTCATGGTGGCATTATTAATGGCATTCCTACTGTTTTAGGCCACCCTGCTTTTCCTTTCTTGCTGTGACTTGTGAAAACCTTGAGGTAATGTGGAGTTACATGGAATATTAAACAAAATTCGAAGACTGAGATTTGGCTTGTAGGGAGAATATAGAACAATGTGAATGTTTGGGTTTCACCTTGATAACTGTCCTTTTAACACACATAATGGGATGTCTTTTTTTGCCAGACTTCACTGTTACGAATCACTAGCTTTTTTTGTAATGACTGTATGAGTGCTGATGTCTGACCACCTGCACTTGGTGCAATCACTTCTGCTTTATGCCTTATTTCATCACATGTGTATGTAATAGGCTTTTGGCAGCAATACGCAATATAAAAACTGGTAAGTCAAATCTGTATTACTACTTTAAGATTCCTCAGTCAGCACCAAGATAGTATCTTACGTTTTGGGTTTGGTTTTGGTTGTTGAGGTGTTTTTTTTTTTTCACATGGATGAAAGGTGTCCCTGTGGAAGGCACAAGAGATGGGAAAAGCAAATTATACTAATGCATGAGCTTAGACCGTATTATAAATAAAAAAAAGATTGTAAGTTATATTTGGTTTGCATGGCAAGGTTTTGGTAGCAGAGGGACTACAGGGGTGGTGTCTGTGAGTAGCTGCTAGAAGTTTCCCCCATGTCCCATAGAGTGGTGTGAGGGAGAAGCAGACTGACTCTCTGTCATTAATCTTCGTTCTAAATTTGATTGGTTTTGTGAAATCTGAGGCAGTTAGCAGTGTAAAGACAATTGCTCATATTGGTGGGTTCAACAGAAATTGAATACTGACCTCTTGAGACAGCTGAACTGTTACTTTTACTTCTGTTTTTGTAAGTTTACAAAAAACAATCCTGATCTTTTTTGCATGCAAAACCAAAAAAAAGTTACAATGAAGGTTTTTCTTTTTTTACTGACCTTTCTCTGATCTTGTATTGATATTTTTCCAGTTGTGACAGCTAATTCCCACACACTTAACCTGACAATGTGGCCTTGTGACTTCTGCTTTTTCACTGAGCTTAAGTTTTATCTGTTTGTAAAATGGACCTGGAAGCTGCTTCTCTTTGACCTTTGCATTTTACAAACTTACTTTAGGCTTTAGCGTTGTTATTTCATTGCCCAGTCAATATTCAACAGTAATTAATCTGAGAATTACAGAAGAGTTGAGGTTGGCAGTGACATCTATTTAGTCCATCCTTGCTCAGAGGAGGGTCAGTTAGGGCAGGTTGCTCAAGCCTATGTCCAGTTGGGTTTTGAGCATCTCCAAACCCAACACTTTGGTGTTGACACTGATTTGGATGTTATGTGATGCTTATAGCATGAGAGATCAGGAAGCACAGAGACTGTCAGTTGTGAAAGCACTGTATGTTGCAATGTGACACAAGCAGTATTTCAGAACTGAAGCTTCCTCTTTTTGACAGGAGAGGGAGGCTGTGTGCAAGGAAAGACTATAGGCTGGTTTTAATGTGTTAGTTGGAAAGGAAGGTGGTCTTCTGAAACAGTTCTTTTTCCCTAGACCATTCCTATTTCTGGTTGTTTTTTAATTTTAATGTGCTACTCTGCTCTTGTGAGACCTCACCTGGAGTATTGTGTGCAGTTCTGGTGTCCTCAACATAAAAAGGACATGGAACTGTTGGAACAAGTCCAGAGGAGGGCCACGAGGATGATCAGGGGATTGGAGCACCTCCCGTATGAAGACAGGCTGAGGAAGTTGGAGCTGTTCAGCCTGGAGAAGAGAAGGCTGTGTGGAGACCTCATAGCAGCCTTCCAGTATCTGAAGGGGGCCTAAGGGGATGCTGGAGAGGGACTCTTCATTAGAGACTGTAGTGACAGGACAAGGGGTAATGGGTTAAAACTTAAACAGGGGAAGTTTAGTTTGGATATAAGAAGGAAATTCTTTCCTGTTAGGGTGGTGAAGCACTGGAATAGGTTGCAGGGAGATTGTGAATGCTCCATCCCTGGCAGTGTTCAAGGCCAGGTTGGACGAGACCTTGGGTGATATGATTTAGCATAAGGTGTCCCTGCCCACGGCAGGGGGTTGGAACTAGATGATCTTAAGGTCCTTTCCAACCCTAACTATTCTATGATTCCTCCCCCTCCCTTTGCTGTTTTATTTGCAGTGCTTTACATCAGTGGGTGAGCCTGCAGAGTCTGTGTTAGGTGTTACCTGGTGGCTCTGTTGCAAGCTTTTTCTGACAGAGTGCAATGTCAGTTACGTCCATTCTTCCACATTCAGTTTTGTCTCGTTATACTCCCCTTAGAGAAGGGAATGAAAATTTAACTGCAGGAGACTTCATAACCACCTGTTTTGTTTTTTAAGTCTGCTTTGAAGAGACCATGCATATTTATGACTGAAGGCGTAATACTCTGAATATTTTTCCCTGTGTAAGATCCCTGTCCTGTGTGTTCTAAGCTCTGCAATGGAATGGGAGTTCTGTTAATTTTAATGACAGAAGGTGCTCAGACAGGGTCTGTTCAGAAGTGATATGACAGTTGTTTGATTCTCTCCTGGACAAAATGCTGATAAATGGTCTATCTGCTTTTTATCTTGTAGCCAGCAGGGGCTCTGTGGTGGTAATGGATTCATTGCTTCAGAAAAAAAGTGGCAGGGCAGGTGTTCTACTCTGACTTTTTCAGCTCATGTTTCAGTTGTCAGGGCTTTGAATTTTAAAAAAGATGAAGCACTTCCGTGGGCTTGAGCTTTCTTGCTGCTCTATGTGAAGGTGCCTCATCTCCACAACTTCCCAACAGATGGGCTTGGATGGTTTTGCTGTGTAAAAATCTGACTGGATGTCCAGGCCCAAAGGGTTATGATGAATAGAGTTAAATCCAGTTGGCAGCTGGTCACAGCTGGTGTTCCCCAAGGCTCAGTACTGGGGCCAGTTCTGTTTAATCTCTTTATCAATGACCTGGACAAGGGGATCATGTCCCTCAGCAGGTTTGCAGATGACATCAAGTTGGGACAGAGTGTTGATCTGCTGGAGGGTAGGAAGGCTCTACAGAGAGATCTGGACAAGCTGCATCAATGGGCTGGGGCCAGTGGTATGAGGTTCTACAAGGCAAAGTGCTGGGTTCTGCACTTGGGTCACAACAACCAAAGGGGCTTGTAGCAAGGTGGGTGGCAGTCTCTTCTCCAAATGAATAAGCAATAGCATGAGAGCAAAATTGCCTCAAGTTGTGCCAAGAAAAGTTTAGATTGGGTATTAGGAAAAAATTCTTCATGGAAAGGGTTGTCAAGCTCCCCAGGGAAATATGTCCATCCCCTGAGGTATTTAAAAGATGTGTAGATGTGGCTCTTAGGGACATGGTATAGTGATGGGCTTGGCAGTGGCAAGTTAATGGTTGGTCTTTTCCAACCAAAATGATTCTACAAAATGTAGCTTTGTAAAAGCAGGCACCCTACTTGAATTTCCAAAAGGTTCTAGGTATTTGACAGTACTCTTTTCTGCAAATGTCATTAGTTTGTTCCTTAAGGTCAGCATAAGAGTGTTATGTATGTATGTATGAATATTTCTGTGATATACTTAGAGGCTCAAAGTATAATGAAAGTGAGATATTCTTAAATACATTTATATATATAATACCTTAAGTTGGGCTGACACCTAGTGGTGGGTGTCTTTTTGATGCAGTAACGTATGTTCTATGAATCCTTTCATCCTGTAGGTCCTCCAAGTTCATAGAACAGTTAGAGTTGGAAAGGACCTTAAGATCATCTAGTTCCAACCATGGGCAGGGACACCTCACACTAAACCATATCACCTAAGGCTCTGTCCAACCTGGCCTTGAACACCGACAGGGTGTTCAAGTTAAACTAAGGCTGCTTAAGACTATGTTTTTGTTAGGTTTTGTTTTGTTTTGGCTTTTTTGTTTGTTGGTCGGGTTTTTTTGTTTTTTCTTGTGTGTTTTTTTTTTTTCCTAGGAGAGGCCTAGATTGCTCAAAAGAAAGGGGGGTCCTGGAGTTCCTGTCCTCCACCTCTCCTGGAATTTCTGTCTTTCTCCTGCGTTCCCTTCCCTTTCATGATCTTTTAGGGTGCATTGTTTTACATTGCTAGGTGTATATGTAAACAGAGCAGATAAGATTACTGTAATACTTCACTGCCCAAGCATTTTTTTCCTGCTCTTTCCTACTGAATAGCTGGTGATGCACTTTGTGGGTCTAAATTAGAAACCAAAGATGATGTTCAGGATGTTTTCTGCCAGTATCTGGCTGATTAAATAGCTTCTGTTAAAGAGGTGAAACTTTCACTTGGCTCAATGGCTCAGTGTCCAGCTGGAGACCAGTAACGAGTGGTGTCCCTCAGTGACTGTGTTGGGACTGGTCTTGTTCAACATCTTTGTTGGTGACATGGACAGTGGGATTGAGTGCGCCCTCAACAAGTTTGCCAATGGCACCAAGCTGTGTGGTTCAGTTGATACGCTGGAGGGAAGGAATGCCATCCAGAGGGACCTGGACACGCTTGTGAGGTGGGCTGATGCCAACCTCATGAAGTTTAACCATACCGAGTGCAAGGTCCTACATCTGTGTTGCAGCAATCCCAGGCACAGCTACAGGTTGGGCAGAGAAGAGATTCAGAGCAGCCCTGCGGAGAAGGACTTGGGGTTGTTGGTTGATGAGAAAATGAATGAGCCAG
The DNA here is from genome assembly GCF_028554395.1 of Pezoporus wallicus. NCBI lineage: Eukaryota > Metazoa > Chordata > Aves > Psittaciformes > Psittacidae > Pezoporus > Pezoporus wallicus. Next base: position 2,441,529 of record NW_026640165.1, read on the forward strand.
CTTCAGTGTGTGCTTGCAGCCCAGAAAGCCAACCATATCCTGGGCTGCATCAAAAGGAGCGTGACCAGCAGGTTGACGGAGGTGATCCTGCTCATCTACTCTGCTCTTGTGAGACCTCGCTTGGAGTATTGTGTGCAGTTCTGGTGTCTTCAACATAAAAAGGACATGGAACTGTTGGAACAAGTCCAGAGGAGGGCCATGAGGATGATCAGGGGATTGGAGCACCTCCCGTATGAAGACAGGCTGAGAAAGTTTGGGCTGTTCAGCCTGGGGAAGAGAAGGCTGTGTGGAGGCCTCCTAGCAGCCTTCCAGTATCTGAAGGGGGCCTATAAGGATGCTGGGGAGGGACTCTTCATTAGGAACTGTAGTGATAGAACAAGGGGTAATGGGTTAAAACTTAAACAGGGGAAGTTTAGATTGGATATGAGGAGGAAGTTCTTTCCTGTAAGGGTGATGCACTGGAATAGGTTGCCCAGGGAAGTTGTGAATGCTCCATCCCTGGCAGTGTTCAAGGCCAGGTTGGACAGAGCCTTGGGTGGCATGGTTTAGTGTGAGGTGTCCCTGCCCACGGCAGGGGGTTGGAACTAGATGATCTTAAGGTCTTTTCCAACCTAACTATTCTATGATTCTGTGATTCACTTGACCAGACCTTTAAGGAAAGAAACTGATCTGAACTAGTAAGTGGAACTTCTGGCTTGTTTCTAAAGACGTGCAACGTAAAGCCCGAATTCCTAGCCACTGGCTTTGGGGTTATCTTGAAGATGGTGGAGGAGGAGGTTTAAGGACCAACAGCTTATCTGTGGGAATGTAGCACTTGCCCATGGTGGACTTGCAACGGGATATAGGTTTAAAAAGGAGGTCCCCACAGCTGAGGATGAAACAGCACTCAGTTCATGAAAATAGAGCCAGGAAGAATCAACACCTTTGGAGTGGTTGAACTACATAGATCCTGAGTATAATAGGATGCATTGGTTGTTGGTTTACTTAATCTAGTCTACTTCATGAGGTTTGGTCTGCTAGAAGGTACTACCTCTCCTTATGCTAGTTTTATAGCTTAGACAATCGCCGCTATACCACAATGCACACAGAATTGGCTTTTGTTACCAGCTTGAGGCCCTCATTGTGTCTGACCTAGGTAGCACTACTCATCATGGGATTATTTCACTTCTTTATTTCATTTTTAAATAATTTCTTAAAAACTAGAGCTAGTACTAAATAGCATCAGTGGGTTTACAGGGGTCACTGTCCAGAGCTTTGTCTCTCTTTTTCCAATTTAATTTTTATGGGTCTCTAATTGTACCATAATGTCGGTCTGTCATCAACTTTTATAAAGAGTAGAAACGAAGACAGGGATGCAAATGAGTGTAAAATCCCTGAAGCAGAATTTGAGAACGTGACACCAAGGTACATCATAATCCAGCAACATAAGTTTTCCCCTCTCTGCTAATTTATTAGTGAATTATCTGCACTGTTTTAGGTAAGGAAGAAGATTCTTGGCTCTAGACTAGTCTGAAGCTCTTAAATACTCAGTTTCTCAAGAAAATTAAGGAAGCTAACACTGCTCCTACTACCTTAACTAAGGAAATAAAGATGACGGGCCTTACCATTGTCATTGCTGACAAAGATTAATCTAATTTCAGTCAATATTTTAACAAAAATAGTTGGCTAAGTAAGAGCATTACCAACTAGTATTCCTGTGAGAATGTTCCTGGATTTAATTGATCTTCAGATTGAAAGAGGCAATAAATAAGCTAATTTAGAGACATGTCCTCTTGATAAATGGAATTGGAAGTTTCATGGCACTTCAGTGATAAGCTAGGACCTGCTACATGATAGCTCAGCCTTCCAGTTACTTGATAAAGCACCAGAATGCTTGGAGAGGCATAGGCACCCTTGTTGTGCAGTTGTCGATCACTTTAGCTACTTGCAAAGCTGGTGAGTGCTTCTTACTTTTTACATTTAAACTAATGAAATAGGCTCTTGTTAAATAAAAAAAAAAAGAAAAAGAAAAAAAGAAAAGCTTTGATTTCTAACTACTGCAAAAACATGTCCTGGGCCACAAAGCATTTCCTGGAAGTACTAAAACAGATTTACTAACCGTCAAAAGATTTGTAGTAAGTGGAAAGTTCATATTCTGTAATTATTGGCAAACTCAATAAGACAGTTTTTTCTATAAACTGCAAAGTATATTTGGCCTAAATACTGAACCCATACAAATAACTCTGCCCACTGTGTAATTTTGATTAGACCAGAAATCTGTTGGTATGAGGGGAGATTCTCCATCCTTTATTCCCAGCTCTGTGCTTCCTCAGGTAACTCCTGCTACTGCCCAAGATATCTCTGGCTTAAATTTGGTGTGTTTTTTCGTGTGGTCCTTCACTAGACCACTGGAGGCATGAGTGGTGCCTACTCCAAGACAGGACTTGTGCTGGAGGCCCACGTGATAAGAGAGCCATGCTCTGCTGCAGCATCACTCCCCTCCCTCTTCCAGCATGGCCAGGTGCCTGCCAGCCCTGCTACTGCTCCCAGGAGTGATTGTTTTGGATCTTGCACAGTGCCGATACAAAAAAAATATAATGGCACTGTCAAATACTGTGATGAAGCATTATTAAACTGATTTGAAAAGCATTATGGTATATAGAAGTTTATATACCATAATGCTTTTCAAATCAGTTTAATAATAAGCTGGTAGGCTTCCAGCTACTGTGCATAACTAATTATAGTGTTGAAACTACATTGCAGTTATGAAAACTACTTAAATCTAGTTGTTAATGGCATTGCTATGTGAGCTGAATAATGTGATACTCAGCTTGCTGTCACTGAAATGAAGTACATAAACACAGCATGCATATGTAGTTCCTATACTGCCTGTGGTAGTGATATGGAAGACTTCATAGTCTATTTACACTGGCTGATCTGATCTTAGCAGTAAGATAAAAACCACAAGCCACAAGAAAGTCAAATCTCTCTGTTAATGTTCATGGCAAGTGTGCCAAGTCCTCTGTGCTTTTGCCTCTTTCCAAAGAGGGTATGTGTATCGAGCTGTTCATGAGAAAGGCAGCAGAGCCTCTGGCATCAAGAGTGCAACACTGAATGCTTCCAGTAGCACAGCTGCTTGCTGTAATGTGCATTTATCTTGGTGTTATCGATACAAGCAGTGGTTGGCTTTCTGGCAGGCTCCCTGCCACATCAGCGGGTGATGTTCCAGCTCTGGAAATGAAATGGTACAATTTTGCTTCTTCCCCTTGCACGTTATTAACACGAGTACTGTGTACGAGGTCCTTAGTGTTTTACTTGGTATTGCCAGTGTCATTAAGCCTCTCTCAGACTTGATTTGGCATTCACTTCAGTCTGAGTAATGCTCTATGTCCTATTGGGGGCTGGTTTCCCTACAGCAGCAGTGGGCTTTTCCACTGACTCAAAGGAGGACTTGCTCGAAGGGGAAGTGTGCAATGGGCTCTGCAAGATCACAGGGAAGGAAACATTTATTTGGAATACACCTGTGGCCCTTCTGTAGCCATGTCTTCAAGGAGGAAAAAAAAAAAGCTAGATGACAACTATGGAAAAATAATTGATTTAAATATGCTTTGTTTCAGCTGAGTCCTTAAACAGAAAGGAAGATGAGGCTTTCATATGGGCTGGCCATTGCCCTGTCTGCTTACTGTGATACCTCGGGAATGAGTGTTCCCAAGCTGGTGCTCAAGTCCTGGCCCATGTGGTATGTGGGAATGGCCAACAATTAGGTGTGAGGACCAATGAAATTTGGTTCCGTGGAAGCCAAGAGACTTTGCATAATGGAGAGGAAGGCAAGCCTGACAGGGAGGATGGGATTCCATTTGGAGGGCTGGAGCATGGTCAAGTGAGGGCCTGATGTGCAGGCCATGCCACCCTTCCCTGTCCTGAGCTTTGATAGAGACTTGATCTTAGACCAGGCTGTAAGTGACAAAGTACCTTACAGTTATTTTTCTTTTCTCACCCTAACAAGTAGCAGGAAGGCAGATATTCACCCTCTTACTGTTTCCCCTGGATAGAAATAGCAAATTTGGGGTTTATTCCCCCCCTGCCCCATGCAAGCTGCCAGGCAAGTTTCTTTGAATTTGTTTTATTCAAACAAATAGTTTTATTCAAGCAAATTAGTCACCACTTTTGATGCAGTCAGTGCCTTTAAACGCTTCCGGGTACAGAAGCCATGTGTTTGTAAAACAAAATGCAGCATTGCTTTCTGTTGGAGAGTTATCCACAACACAAACTGTAGTCATTAATCTCAGTCACAAGTACTGTTTAACAGTGTTATCTGAGATGTTTTTGTCTGCTGTGCAGACATCCTTCTTCCTCCATGGTGAAAAGTGAAATGTAGTTCCTGCAAATATTCTCTACAATAAGACTTAATTTCTTCTTTAGCTTTTTGTAATCAGTGAATTGGGACTCAATCTTGTGGATATATGGCCTCAACCTTTTGATAATTACTGTCCTCACATGTCTGTTACCAAGCTAAAATTAGTTCATATTTAGATGCATAAGATGGTGTGAGGTGACAGGAGTGAATATTTGGGGACCGCAAGGCTATTCCTTTTGGAATAGCCTAGTTCCTGTGGTGTTAGTATGTTGGTCAGCAGTTGTAATTACAATAAGATAAACATTGATAGATACTCTTAGATAATGCCTTGTTTTTCCCTCCCAGAGTAATCTAGTCCTAACAAAATTTGTCCAGTGCTAGAGAGGATCCTATGAACAGCAGCCACAACACCATAATTCTTTCCTCCACAGCAAAATTTTCCTTGCCTTAGTTATGGTTTGTTTGCAATGCTCAAATCTCAAATATGTTCATTCAATTAAAGGAAGTCAGTCCTAATGTCACAGTTGGACAATCTTATTCCTTAGTTGTATGCTAAAATTCTTGGACTTTCATTAATTATTTTCATTTCATTTTTTTATGTGTCAGAATTCGTGCACAGCAGGGTTCATGTCAAGCCCATCTGCTTTTGGATTCTTTTGTTTCATGACAAAAAATGGGACAAAATGAACATGGGCAAAGACATTGAACCTAGATTATTAGTAATAAATATCAGAATTCTTTAAAGAGTGAAGCAAAACTAGTTGTAGTTTTATAAGCTCTTAAAATAGTTAAGAAAATCACTGAGCAGAAAAATATGCCCTTTTTACAGTGACTTAGGATGTGGGAGTGGATGATAAATTTCAGTTAGTCTTAACCTCCATTTATGTTGTACTCAAAGTTTTAGTGTTGCTACTCAGTTCTGTGTAGTTTTGTGCTAGTCATTGTAGCCAGGCAACAATTTCTTGGTCTGGTCTTGCTGAATGGTGTTGCTTTTCAATCTGTCACAGGGTTTCACATATATTGCACTGTCTTTAGGTTAGTACTTTTTTTTGGGGAAGACTATTTTGCTCATTTTCCGTCATGCACCAGATGAAAGCCTTGTTTTGTGCAGCTTCCTGCAGTTATATTTTGCTAATCTTTTCCTGCAAAATAATGTATAGAAGGTAGTATGTCAATGGATAGACTGTGACTAAGAAGTCTTTGAGAATTAATTGTAAAACTCAGTGGCTGAATGATGTCACTGTTGTTTTAGTAGAAAAATATCTCTTCATGTGACTGTATTTCTTGCCCCACTGAAATCAAGTTAAAATCCTCTGTACTGTTATTAGAGCTTTCCTTTTCTGCCTTTGATCACATTGGTTGGAAATGGCTGTAGATAAGTCTTGTACTTATTTGATCAATTATGCTTTGATTTAGGCTTTTTATTGGTAGAAAATCACACTTTGAGCTATTTTGAAATGTGTGCACTGGAAGATGTTTTTGGATTCAACCAATTTTGGCATATCCCATTTTCTGTTTGTCTGGAGATTGTTCAAGGTTTTCACTGTGCAATTAATCGGATTTTGGCCTTGGATGGAGTCACAAAAGGAGACTGTAAAGCATTCTGTAATGTAGCCAACTCCTCCAAAATATCTGTTGCAGAGCAGGTTTAATTTAAGAAACTGTAATTAGCATCTTCGTCATTCTGTCACAAATGGATTTTTCTTTTTTGAAAATGAGTATATAGGACAATATTTGTAGTGGAACATGGACTATGACAGATACAGATCTGGATCATGGTATATGCAAATTTTTCCCATTTTGTTGTCAAAGACTCCAGTAAGTTCTTTGAATTCAGCTTGATTTTACAGCACTTATCACAGCGCTGCTGGATGAAATGTACTTCATCCCAGGTACTTCATAATGCAAAACTAACTGCAAGCAATAATTTACTCTGGCCAAAGGATGACAAAACCACTGAAGTAATTGGAGTTGAATAGTAGGTCAGGACATTTACTTGTAATTGTATGTTTATAGCGACATTATATGCATACATACCTGCACATTCTGAGGTGAAATGTATCTAGTTGTGGATATGAGTTCTGACCTGTGCCCCTGTGGACAAGGGATTAAAAAATCATTTGGTCAGTTAGAGTGCTTTTAAGTAAAAGAAGGTGACTTTGTCTTGCAGTTGGGTTGACTTATCTTTGTCCTAAAGCTCAAGTTTTCAAAGGAAAGCCCAGATGCAGCTTGAAAAGAGCTCGAAGTTCAGTTGTTATCAGATCTGCTTCTGAGGACAAGCATTTGACACTGTGACCAGGTATGATATGCAGAGCATTACCTCACTTCCAGGTACCTCTGTGCTTGTTCAGCCTATCATTGAATGCAGATTTTTACATTCTCTAGTCAGGAAGTGACCTTCTGATAGATGCACAAACCTATAGAGAGATCTAACTGTAGTGGTTGCGCTGTGCCCAGAGGATGTGGATTCTGCAGCAGTGAGATATGATTGGCTTTCTAAGCTGTGAGTACACATTGCTGGCTCATACCTAATTTTTCATCCCCCAGTATGCCTACATCCTTCTCTGCAGGGCTACTCTCAGTCCATTTACTCCTGATCCAGTACTGATACTAGTTATTGCCCTGTGCCAGGTTGCAGGACCTCGCAATTGGCCTTGTTGTGCTTCATGAGGTTTACATGGACCCACTCCTTAAGCCTGTCAAAGTCCCTCTGGATGGTAGCCCTTCCCTTAAGCATATCAACTGCACCACTTGGCTTGGTGTCATCTGCAGGCTTTCTGGGAATGAACTAATCCCACTGTGTTATTAATGGAGTTATTCAACAGTACCAGACACAGAACCCTGAGGGACACCAGTTGTTACTAAGCTCTGTTTCGACATTGAGCTGTTGACTGAAACTCTTTGGTCATGGCCATCTGCCCAATTCCTTATCCATAGAAGAGTCTGTATCTCCAACTTAGAGACAAGGATGTTGTGTGGGACTGTGTCAAAGGCCTTGCAGAAGTTAAAGTAGGTACTTAAGTAGCTCTTCATTTGTCTTATTCAATCTTTGTTTGTCACTGATTTAGTCACTCTGTTGTAGAAGGCTACCAGGTTAGTCAGGCACAATTTGACCTTTGTGAAGCCAGAAAAATCAGAAAATAAGTATGCCCCAACTTGCTGGGGTTAAATCATAGAATCATAGAATCGTTAGGGTTGGAAAGGGCCTTAAGATCATCTAGTTCCAGCTCCTTGCCGTGGGCAGGGACACCTTACGCTAAATCATATCACCCAAGGCCTCGTCCAGCCTGGCCTTGAACACTGCCAGGGATGGAGCATTCACAACCTCCCTGGGCAACCTATTCCAGTACCTCACCACCCTAACAGGAAAGAATTTCCTTCTTATATCCAACCTAAACTTCCCCTGTTTCAGTTTTAACCCATTACCCCTTGTCCTGTCACTACAGTCTCTAATGAAGAGTCCCTCTCCACCACCCCTATAGGCCCCCTTCAGATACTGGAAGGCTGCTATGAGGTCTCCACACAGCCTTCTCTTCCCCAGGCTGAACAGCCCAAACTTTCTCAGCCCGTCTTCATACGGGAGGTGCTCCAGTCCCCTGATCATCCTCGTGGCCCTTCTCTGGACTTGTTCCAACAGTTCCATGTCTTTTATGTTGAGGACACCAGAACTGCACATAATACTCCAAGTGAGGTCTCAGGAGAGCAGAGTAGAGGGGCAGGATTGCCTCCTTCGACCTGCTGGTCACACTCCTTTTGATGCAGCCCAGGATACGGTTGGCTTTCTGGGCTGCAAGCGCACACCTGAAGCCGACTCATGTTCATTTTCTCATCAACCAACACCCCCAAGTCCTTCTCAGCAGGGCTGCTCTGAATCTCTTCTCTGCCCAACCTGTGGCTGTGCCTGGGATTGCTCCGACCCAGGTGTAGGACCTTGCACTTGGCATGGTTAAACTTCATGAGGCTGGCATCAGCCCACCTCACAAGTGTGTCGAGGTCCTCTGGATGGCATTCCTTCCCTCCAGCATATCAACCAAACCACACAGCTTGGTGTCATTGGCAAACTTGCTGAGGGCACACTCAATCCTACTGTCCATGTCACCAACAAAGATGTTAAACAAGACCGGTCCCAACACTGATCCCTGAGGGACACCACTCGTTACTGGTCTCCAGCTGGACATTGAGCCATTGACCACAACTCTTTGTGTGTGGCCATCCAGCCAGTTCTTTATCCACCGAGTGCTCCATCCATCAAATTGATGTTGCTCCTATTTAGGGACAAGGATGTCGTGTGGGGCAGTGTCGAACGCTTTGCACAAGTCCAGGTAGATGACATCAACTGCTCTACCCCTGTCCCTCAGTTCTGTAGCCCCATCATAGAAGGCCACCAAATTGGTCAGGCAGGATTTCCCCTTAGTGAAGCCATGCTGGATGTCACCAAGCACCTTGTTGATTTTCATGTGCCTAAGCATGCCTGCCAGGAGAATCTGCTCCAAGATTTTGCCAGGCACAGAGGTGAGACTGAGTGGTCTGTAATTCCCCAGGTCATCCATTTTCCCCTTCTTGAAAATGGGGTTATATTTCCCTTTTTCCAGTCATCCAGAACTTCACCTGACTGCCATGATTTCTCAAATATGATGGCCAGCAGCTTCGCAACTTCATTCCCCAGCTCCTTCAGGACCCACGGATGGATCTCATCAGGTCCCATGTGCACGTTCAGATTTTTAAGATGGTCTCAAACCAGTTCCTCTCCTACAGTGGGCCCAAGGTCTTCATTCTCACAGTCCCTGCATCTGCCTTCCAAGACTTGGGTGGTGTGGTCAGAGCCTTTGCCAGTGAAGACTGAGGCAAAGAAGTCATTCAGAACCTCAGCCTTCTCCAAATCCAGAGTAGCCAGTTCTCCTGAGAGCTTCCTGAGGGGGCCTACATTCTCCCTAGTCTGTGTTTTATTTGCTATGTACCTGTAGAATCCCTTCCTGTTATCTTTAATACCTCTAGCTAATTTTAATTCTAACTGAGCCTTAGCTTTCCTAACCTGATCCCTAGCTTCCTGGACAACATCCCTGTACTCTTCTCATGCCACCTGTCCTTGCTTCCACTTATTATAAGCCTCTTTTTTCAATTGAATTTTCCTCAGGAGCTCCTTATCCATCCAAGGAGGTCTCCTGGCCCTCCTGCTGCACTTCCTTCTGGTTGGGATGCAACACTCCTGAGCTTGCAGCAGGTGATCCTTGAATATCAACCAACAGTCTTGGGCCCCTCTGCCCTCTAGGGCTGTATCCCATGGAACCTTCCGAAGCAGGTTCCTGAAGAGGCCAAAGTCTGCTCTTTTGAAGTCCAGGGCAGTGAGCTTGCTGCACGCTCTTCTCACTGTCTGAGGATCTCAAATTCGAGCATCTCATGATCGCTGCATCCAAGGCTGCCCTGGAGCATCACATTTCCAACGAGCCCTTCCCTGTTGGTGAGCACGAGGTCAAGCATGGCACCTCTCCTTGTCGGCTCCTCTATTACTTGCAGAAGGAAGTTGTCTTCTACACAATCGAGGAACCTCCTGGATTGCTTGTGCCGGGCTGTACCGTCCTTCCAACAGATGTCAGGGTGGTTGAAGTCACCCATGAGAACAAGGGCCTGCGAGCGTGAGGCTTTTCCTATCTGTCTGTGGAGTGCTTCATCCGCAGGTTCTCCTTGATCAGGCGGTCTGTATATATGACAGATCTCTGTTGTTGCAAACAAAATTTAGTTAGCAGAGCATCACTTGTGTGCACAACTAGTAAGCTGTAGGCTAGCAGTCTAGGTTGTACAAATATATATATGAATCATTGACAGAAGAAGAATAAGCTCAGAATTCAAGTATAAGGTTGCAAGGGGAGATTAATAGAATATTTATGATAACAGTAATTTGCCATTATCATTGTTTCTGTCAGATTTCTTCTCTTTAGGAATTAAAAAAAAACCAAAACCCTAAAGGCTGCTTTTGTTGGCAAAATTATTATTGTTCCTTCCTTTTTATTTACTAATTGAAAAATTCACAGATGAGACTTAAAAGTGCCATGTTAGCATTTCCACATTAACCTGTTAGTGCAGAGACGGCTAACAGAAAGGTCAATGCAATTCGTCCGTGTATCCTCCTTGCTACCCTCACTGCAACAATCACTGTATTTAGCCTTGTATTTATTGTTCAAACTTTTACTTTCTCCACTTCCTCTGTAAACATCAGAGGTGAACCTGAGGTTTTGTTTTAAGCATGATTCTGTTCTGAGAACTTCATTTTCTATTCCACTTCTTGTATCAGACCTTAAAGTGTTCATTAGGGCAAAAATGCTCAGAGTGCACAGTGCTTACAGATGTTGCTGCAAATAATCAGTGTGAGTATTGCTTCCTGATATTGCCATAATATGTTGAGCTATCTTTAGCAAAATAAAATCTTTGTTTATTTGGAAGAGCTTCATGCACCATATATTTTCTGTCAGGTCTGCATTTCCTGCTAATGAATATATCTTTGAATAAAATGAACTTGTTTTTGAGATAGTTACCATGAAAACCTAGTGACTGCTTCTATTCCATGATAACGTGCTATTTTTCTGGCTTCAATTGCTTTGGCAAAGAGTGGAAGCATAGAACTGATGAAGGCAGCAGTCTGAAAATACAAGAAATGTGGAAATTTTATGAGAAGAGCCTTTCTGTGAAATCAGGATAAGTAAATTTTGAGTGGTTGCCAAATTTAAGCAAAGCTAATACTGCCACAGACCAGAGTAGCAAGGATTTTTGTAAATGGCACATGCCTGTGTGCTCTGGTATAGTCAAGGATGTTTTACGAATGTCTTCCTAAAAATCTGGAGGCTTTTTGTCTTCTGGTTTATGAAAATAGCTAACTGAGAGACAGTTTCTCGGTCTCTTGTTTGATGTCTGCTGATGAAAAAGGGCCACACAATATATATGGATTTTCCTCCATGGACGACCAAAAATTCACTCAGTCTTTGTATGTTCACATTTTGTTGTACACACAGTGTAAATTAAATATCGTAGCTGTAACTTTTGTTTCCATAGTCTTGCACACCAACACTGTGGCTGTCACTTATCTCATGAATGGTTAAAACAAATTCTGTGGATGCTACTTGTTCCTCCCTTTGCAGCTGCTGTTTCTGTCACAAGACTCTTTTTCACTGCTTGTGTAGAAATGTTGCATTTCCCAGGCTTATTCACAGCTCTAAAGCCATCATGCTCCATTGTGAAGCTCAGATGCAATTAACATCATCCACTCAGCAACATCCTTTGCTTGTGCTCTTTTCTTTCTTGAACTCTTCATCACTAAATGGATGTGTTACTGTATAAATCTATGACATCTTGCACATTTTATAATTGGTCCTCTTAAGAATATAGTGACACTGTAAATGTTCTGTCTCATAGATCACTGATTTTCTAATGAAGGAATGGAATAATTCCTGTATGAGGAACAGTTTGCTGAATCCTCATCTGGGCTCTTTGGTCTCGAAGAAGGAACTGATAGAGGTTATGCATGTATAAAGCTGTGAATGGCAAGATCTGCATAGGGAACTTCTTCATTATGTGCAAGAATTAGTGGGTGCCAAAGCTGCTCAGCCCATGGTAGGTTCAAAACAAATGCAAAATATAATCCATCAAATATGTTACTTAGTTGTGAAACTGCTGATCACAGGACATTGTGGATGCTAAAGATTTGCATTTGTTCCAAAAATGATTAGATTAATTCATAGAAGAAAAATATATCAATGACTTGTTAAATACAAAGATTCACTCCTGCTGTAGGAAGTCTTTGAGATAATTCCTGGCATCAGTGCTGAAGTTTGGACTGCTCAGATCAAACCTGGACATCTGGCAGGTCTGTTCTTACTCATCTGTGGTGCTGTAGTCTGACACTCGGGACTTCATTGTGCAAATGCTGGGGAGAAATTTGTCCTGAAATATCTGTGCAGCTGAGGAAATGGAAGGTATTGCTACTATGAGAAACAGTCCCAATGACTCACTGAAGCTGAAGGGGGAGCAATGGGGGAACCAATAAATATGGTATCACAAAACGGTTGAGATTGGAGCAGTTGAGATGACCCCTGGAGGTCATCTGTTCCATCCCCCTGCTCAAGCAGGGGGTACCTAGAGCTTTTTGCCCAAGGCCATGACCAGACTTCTATATATCTTCAAGGAGGGAGATTCTACCACCTCTCTGAGCAACCTGTGACAGTGGTCAGTTACCGTTGCAGTAAAAAAGTGATCCCTGATGTTCAAAAAACATCATTTGTTTCAGTTTGTGCCTGCTGCCTCTGGTCCTGTCACTGGACACAACTGAAAAGTGTCCAGAACAGTATCAAAAATGTCAGCAGTTCAGCAGGTTGAGTCCCTGGCTGTTACTGAATACATGGGTGGTCAACACAGAAAACTCACACAATTGGGCTTTTTAGCTAGATTCGTAAGCATGAACTGTGGTACTGCCAGCTGCAGTGCAGTGACACTCCAGAAGGAAAGACTGTCCTTGTCTGCTTATCACACAGACTTCAAGTGCGGCTCTGGACATAGAGAAAAGGTTTTAGTACTAGAGTTCCTGGATGAGCTCTTTAATCTCTGTTACATGCCAAAACCAAACTCGACACAGAAATGTGTTTGGACAGATGGAGGCAAAGACTGTCACGTTATACAGTGTCTTACTGTTGATATTCTGAGTATTATCCTTTGACCTGCCTACAAACAGCTCTCTATCTTTCCTGTTCTTAAATTCCCCTGCCTAAAGTTCAGTTTTGTGACAGCTCTGAAACCACAAAGTGATTTTAATTCCCTTTCTCCAGCTCTTGCTCAGTGTCGCAAGCATCCAATATGTCTGAAATCTTTCTTTAGAGAAGTAATTTCTCTGCTTCCTTAGCTCTACTGTGTGCTACCACAGATAACAGTTCAGCTGATAAATAAGAGTTTGCATCACCCATTGACATGTGTTAACTCCTGACTTCTGAGGATGGCCATGTTCTTCCAGATGCTGCAAAACCAGATCTACAAGTGTGGAATCAGTAGGCTGCAAGAATTGTGGAGTATATCCTGACCCCAAGGTATGTAAAGAAGGGCTTATTTGCGTTAGAGGACTAACTCCTCCTGGGCAGGTATTTTCAGGGTTACTGGAACAGTGTAGCTTGGAATAGTGTCTACTGAATATGGTTGAACTTGTACTTGTAGATGTTCATCAGATTAACTACTTCAAGGACTACTAAGGGAGGAGGAGAAAGATGAAGGTAGAATGCAGGAAAAGGGCTTGCAAATGGTCAAGGTTAGTGGAAACGCACCAGTGAGTGCTTGTGTGATTACATTACAAGGAGACGCATAGTATCTGCCAAGCCTTAGACTTAGTAGCCTTTACAACCAATTCCTTGGTAAAAATCTCATGGGATTTGATATAGCAAATTGGATACAGTTCTTGTTGATGGCTCTAATGCATCTGAAGAGCCACTGGCTGGTAGGGTCTGTCCAGCCTTATGTTATGCATATTTGGGAAGTCAACACTCAAAAATTTCTCAATCTTCCCCCACAAACATGCTTATAGCAGACATATATGGGTTTCCCTACTCTCCTGTGTGAGTCAGTAATGGCAAAGTTCCAGAGGGAAATACTAACCCTTATCCCCAGTGGTATAGCCTCCTGAGAGATGGTTTGTTAGTGCTGAATAGCAGATGTTAGATTCTTTGATACCCAGAAAGCTGTGGTCACATCATTGTCCATCCTGTGTGTATATATTAGTCATTCCCACCAGAAATAGAATGGTGATAGCCCAGGTGAGCTGGCCTGCCACATACCATGTACCTGAATGGGCAGGTTCTTAATCTGGAGTAAAACCTAGAATATGTGGAGCGATTCCTGTGATCCCATCTGCAGGAAAAAAACAGGCCCACAAACTGGGGAGAGAAGGTGTCAGAGACTCTGGAAGGAGTGCAAGGAGAAAATGCAGTGGATGGAGAGGTACCAAGACCAGTGTGTGTGGATGTCATTGCAGAATCCTACACAAAGGTAGGAGCTATGCCTTAGGTATTTGTTTCTGTGATATGACCAAACAAATGGTCCACACAGTGCATGTGTTTTACTAAGGAAGCGTACAAATGAGGAGGTACCTAAGATCATAGGATGAATACTGAGCACTGGGTGTGCAGTATGGAGGTAGATGTGGCCTGCGTTGTGCTGTTTGGGCTGCAAGAAACTGCTCCCCAGGGGGGATGTTTGTGGCCCCGTAGATGTAACCTAAGGGAACTATAATGCAGTTTCTGGTACCTAACCACATACAGGTTAAATATGTATGTCTAATGAGATAAAGACATTATTAAAAGCCACATGTAAAGAAAGTCTGGTTTAGACCACATTTCTACAACGTGTTGCCTTTTACCACTGTTCAGCCCAGCTTCCTTCCAAACAAAAGAAGCTTCTACATAATATATGTACATCATTATATATCCACCCAGGCATGTGTTACTAGCCTGGGAGGCTGACTCACCTGTAGTCCTCATCATTCTACTTCTGATGGGAACACATATATATGTGCATAGGATGAAGTGTGAACAGATACACTGATAGATAAAATATGTAAAGACAAGGAGACTGCAGTAACAAGAAACACTGATAAACTTTTGTTCTGCAAGGAGTCTTTTTATCTCCAGTAATAAGCTTACGTTTCTGTGCTATGGATGTATTTTATGCCTTCTATGCAAAAACTACGTTAACAAACTGGGTCTACTTTAACAGCTATTAGGTGGTGATTAATCTCTTTTGGGGAACAATTAGAGCTCCTCCTAGTGCCTTTGGAGTAACACTGTAGAGGACCTGTACCAACTGCACTCAAAATATCTTGCAATTTTCTCAGAAATAAAAAGTAATTAACAGCTTGCCTCAGAGTTCTCATTATCGAAGTTCAGAACTGTTTCAGGGCTAGGATTTTAATTGGAAAATGATTGCAAAGCATTCCCTTAAGAACTATTCTTTTTATTATTTTTTTTTCTCTCTCTCTTACATAAACAGATTTTAGAGTACTTGTTTGTGATTCCACTGCTGGGGAAAACAGTTACATCTTTTCTTCATCAGAGTCAGCAAAGGTGACTAGGAGAGCTACAAAAGCCTGTGCTTTTTAAATTACCCATCAGCATGTGTAATTATGTTTATCTTGTATTTTTCCAAAGTGTATATTATAAAGGATACTAGCCAATTATTTGTAGTTAGAGCCTAAGCTTTGCATGCCATTAGATCAAAATGAGAGGGCATTCTTCGAATCTACTTTATTTTATATCAATTATTCTTCCTAGACTCTGAATTGCTTTGTAAAACAAAATTTTTCTATAGTGATTTACCGATGCTAAGTGGTACTTTTGTAATTTCATACCATTAATATTTACCATAATCTTTATAAATAGCAGTATATTAAAAATTTAAGTGACATAGTTGAAGCATAATGGCAAGTTCAGTTTTGGAAGTTCTACTTATTCCTTGTGAAACGAGGGGACAGGTCATTAGTGACTTTGCTCATGTTAAAAGGCAGTAATTGCTCTTGGTTTGAGGCAAAAATCACATTTTGGTGAAGTAACATTGTGGGCTTAAAACTGGTGAAAATCTTGCTGTTTGTCAGCTGACCTATTCTTGAGCTTGATCAAAAAAACCTGGCATTGCACTGGGTGCTTTGGCTGATAGTGTGCTAGAACTATCCAGCTTTGGGAAACTGGGCTTTTTCAGCAATTGAAAATAGCTGAACAAAGGAAAGACTTGGAAAAGATTTAGTTTCTTGGAAGTGTTGACTATGGTTTTATCTCCTTGTAGGTACAAATTCAAGATATCAAGGTAATGAAAAGTATCACTCAAACATTTTCACTGTGAATTCATCATCTTGATCCAAACTTTTCTACTTTCCTGTATTCTTGTGAGAGCAGTTTGAAAAAGCATGCAATCATTTAATCCCTGAGCTGACAGAGGATTCAGGGCTCTTAAGAAGCTAGTAGACTCATTAGGAGAGGAGCAGATCACACTAATTAGTGGGTACCAGCTGTGAAGAGTTACAGAACCTGGTGCTGAAGGTGTGCACTGGATGAAGATTGATTTTCATCATATTTAATCTTGTTATAAAATTGCTGTCACAGACCACTTGGATAGCTTGTGTATTGCAAGGACTGTGCTTGTGAAACTAAAGCAGACAGCCTGTTTTCGGAGCCTGTTATCTTTCTGCTGAAGTAGTACTGCATCTACCTAATAGTTCTGTATTTTCTGACATTTGCTTAAAAAAGAAAAAGCAAAACTGAAACAAAAATCCTTCTGAGCTGTTGCAAATTCACTTGTTGCAAGAATTGGCATGAATTATACTGCAGAATAGGTGGAACCCCACTGAATCCAGACAGCTGGGGAGTCTTACCCAGACATGCTTTCAAGTTGCATGTGGGGTGTTTTGGTGTTGGGAGGGTTAAAATAACACTAATTCTGCAGCCTGTCTGTACTGGGCATTGCAGGATATATCCTTAGCTTCCTCCCTACTTTCCCATTGATATAAAGAAGCCCTCAGTTTGTTAAAGAAGCTCTTTAGTCTCATTCAATTAGAAGTGGACAGGTCAAGTCCTGGGACACATCTATGCTATTTGTACCAACACAAAACTAAGAAAATTCCAGGTGATAACTTTTAATCTGTGGTTCTTGAAGTCAATTTGTCTTTTGATAGTTGTGAAATTACTTATCAGGCAAGCCTTGTTTGTCCTGTGAGGGTTAAATGGCAGATTTTAATGTGATGCAGAGCACAGAAAGTATATTGCCTTAGCAATGAGCTGATGAAAGCATCCTCATCATTACTAATTGCACTATTTGCATAGAAGATAGGATTCAGTTTGGGTGAGTGAACTGAGATATTTCTGAACTGACTTGGACATCATTTTTGTAAGATGTCATTTGGCTCACAATAGTCTTATCTGAGTCAACAATCACTGTTAGAATTGGAACCATATATCTCAGATATTGACTTTCTGTGTGTGTTGAATCTGAAGCTCTCACCATTTTAAGTATTTTTATAGCCTTTCTGTTTGAATTGTGATTGAATGCTGACCATTGTAAATACATCCACTTCCAAGTAGATATAATTAGAAGATTCCTAAATTTGGGTATGTGCTTCACTTGCTCTTATTTGCATTTGTCCAGGACTTTTTCTGTCTTTTTGGAAGTTCAGACTTTCTGACTACTGCCACTTGAAATGTTCCTGGTGAATCTCTTCTCAGATATGACTTTTGATTGAGTGAATGGAAATAAATTAAAGGATCAACCTTTTGTTACGAAAGATTCCAGTATTTACAGGCACATTATGTGTGTCATCTGTAGAGTGATGGGTTAAGTATTAAAAGGAAAGCTCTACTTTTCCCTTTGAGGTGTTTTGCTACTAATTTACAGTCTGGTTCAGGGATCTTCAAAGTACAGCTACTGGTGTATTTTTGGTTATATGCCGTACAAGATCTCAGATAGTGAAGCCTGTACTCTTGCACAGGGCTTGTTGGACAGGAAACAGCAAGGTGTTTACAATGCATTAACACAACATATTCTGAAATACAGTATCTTTTTCAGGTAATTTTTTTTGATTGCACAATTTAACTAATAGTGTCTACATAGCATCGAAGAGACTATTCTTGCCAGGTCAAATTCACATCATTAATAGTCACGTTGATTTTTCGGTTGTTGTTAGGTTCAGGTGTTATCTATAGACTGTAAATCTGCTAAATGAATCATACTTCTAGAGCTCAGAATATGGCAGTTGTTATTCCTCAGACTTAGATTAATCACACACAATTACTTTTGCTGATGCACAAGTTATTTTGAACAATCTAATCAAATATTCAGTATTCATATTGTCACCTACTTATTGTAGACAGAAAACTTCATTTTTAGCATTCTGATCTACTATTACAAAATTTTTTTACTGGACATACAAGAGGAAATAATAAACAAAAACTATAACTGAGACCACTGAAATTTAGGTTTTAGTTCTTTCCTTCTTCTCTTCCTTCTGTTTCCTTTTCTACGCAGACGGTTTTGAGCATATGTTTTGATAGGGCTTGTACAGTTCACTTCAAAACCCTGTGATTTACAGCCATGCAAGCATCTCTCCTGTGGTCTTTTCTTCCATTGTAACAGGCAGCATACAGCTCTTATTCTCTTGGTGAATTGCATCTGTTCTTTAGTACAGAGCACTGGTAGAAAAATGGCTGGAGTAGTTATGAAGGTAAGAAAAAAAACAAAACGGGTGAGTTATCCTACCATGACCTGCATTTCATATTCCCTATTCTTTCAGCTGTTGAGTTGCTGTGCTGCTTTCAGTGTTCCTAAACTATTGCACTGAGAGGCACAAATGGACAAAAATAAGGTGTGACCTTAGACCTATCTCCATTAATGTGTAGCATAGACCTTAGACCTAAATATGTAGCATAGACCTGGCTTTAGACCTAGCTCCGTTAGTGTGTACCACAGCTTTTTCATCTCTTTTCTTTGCTATTTCTAATGTCTTATTTCTTAATAACATCCTTTGGAGGTTTAAAATTAAAGCAATCTAAAACACCTGTCAGTGGCAGAGGAAAATCTATTAAATAACAGCAAGTGAAAATCTAAGAACTGTCTTATGCTAAATGTTGCCACATCAGTTGATGCACCAAAATTGTGAAACCTGACTTTGAATCATCTTGCAGCCTTGATTAGAATTTTTTTTTTTTTTTCCCTATGTGCTAATCTGTTCTGGAGTGAGAGGGAAAAGATTTATGCTGCACACAATTCCTGTGCATTTAAACTAGCTGAGGCTATGACTGTGCATTAAAAAGTAGGCAATGAAAGATTCTGTTTCTCGTGTTTCTCTAGTCTGGCATTTTAACTTCTGAGAAGCTGATCGTTCCTCACGAGCAAGCTAGCTTTTTAAAAACAGCTTGCTTTTCTACACGGCCATTTCTGCAGCGTTAAACTCCTAGTTCACGTCTGTTACTTTCAAAAGCTATGTGATTTAAAATAAAGCCCTAAGGCTTTCTCAAAGCCAGTTCCTAACATCTGAAAAATAGTACTGTGTAAATATAAAAGGGCTGAGTTGACAGGATGTTAGTACCAAGAAACCTTGGGGAAGATGAAGCACTTACTGTGTTGGGCTCATAGCAAACAAAATATACTTGGAAAGCACATGGGGCTTCATATTACTGAGAACCAGACCATTTGTTACACTAAGTATCACTCTGTCAGGGCTTGGGTCCACCTCTTGGTTTGTGTACTATGAAATTTTCCTAATGTTCTGTTCAGAGAAGTCAGCTGTAGAATTAACCTTTCCTTCTGACACTGAATTTAAAGGAAAAAAAAAAATCCCCATACTTCTTTAGGAGATATCATGTTTAATCTCCACAGTTCCAAGTAGCTCTGATAGTGACTAAGCACACTTTCTTTCAGGACTGGTTATTAACATTCACCCCAAAGCTGGGTTTGCAGATGTGACCACCATAGCGAGAACAGAAAACAACTTCAGTAACAATAAATAACATAGGTAATTTGGGTGGGCTTCCTGGGCAGTTTGAAATAAATAATGAGATTGGATTAAGGATCTGGATTCTGTTTCTTAACATTTTATTTGAGAGATTAACTTTCCTTTGTCCTTATCTTTATTGCCTTTTATGTTGTGTGTTTTATGACATTTATAAAAGTTAGTGTTTGAGAAACATTACCAGAGAGTAAAATAGAGATTCAGTTCAATATAAAATTTATTTATAATATATTGCTATGTGTATAAACATCTCTCTGTGACTCTAAATTCAGTTAAAAAGCCAGGCAAGTCTCTGGGCACAAAGGAGCATCATCAGAGCATCTTATAAACTTGCAAATATGGTTGCATTAGGCTAAGCTTATTACTGCTGAGGCAAATGAGCACCAGGCTTGGAATACTAAAAGTAGCTTCTAGTCATAGCCTGTGGTTCAGTCAGGGAGAAATGTAGCTGGGAGAGGGCTATGATCAGATGGAAAGGAAAAGGCAAAGTAGTTTTTATAGTGGTACAGCCAGCCTAGTTATTTGGGTTGACAGGCCTGGGACCTATGGCTACCAAGGCTGAAAAAGGAGAAACAACCACTCAAAGAATAAGAGGAAGAATTTGAAATTAGCGAAAAATAAAGCCAAACCAAACACTGCTGGATGATGAAAGGACTCATGGAAGAACAGTTGCATGGCATAGGACTAAGAATGTAAGGTTCACCTTGTGTTTAAATTAAGCCTTTGCTGAAAGCCTAAAAAGAGTAGACTTGGTTGAAAGATCACATCAGCCACTTGCTTGTGCAAAAGAGGTCAAAGAGAAACTGATGCAGCAAATTGAAGAGAGGAGGGGGCAATGGCAGATAGTATATTTTGGGTGATGTTGCTACACTATATTTCACAGTGGGGTTAGCATACATTTCATCACTGATTTCTTTTGAGCAGAGCAGGCAACTCTGGATGTCAGTTTAGTCTGCTTTTCTTCTTTTACAGATCAACTTGCCTTATGTAATAATTTCAAAAACTGTTAAGTTTAAGAAAGCCACAAGCATCTATTTGTGGATTTCCTTTCTGCCCTGACACAGTATTTTCTTGAGTACTAAAAACACCAAAAGCAGTGTTATGCAATCCAAGCCTGAATACAAGTGCTGTTATCATATTGTATAAATTACTGGACACTGGTCTGTAAGCAAGGTTAGTGTGGTAAGCATTGTGGCAGTGTTGGGATTATACCTGGAAAGACCTAAGACTACAGGAGGAGCCAAGTGCACAGGGGAAAGCTGTAACTCTATTTTATTAATTTATGTATTTACTTTGTTCTTTTTATTTGAGCCAATTAAGAGAAAATTGAAATTTGTACCAATTTTCTGACTGTGCCACTATGCAGCATGCTTTATCCTGTTTCAAAGTATCACATTGAGTCTCAAAGACCCATGTTTTAGAGCCATCCCCAGCCTTCAGTACCCTTCACAAGTCAAATACATAATTATCTCCCTAATCCTGCTTTTTGCTGAGCTTGTGCCCCTCTGTGATTTTCTTCACAGAGTCCTTGAAGTTGTCTGTAAGGAGGTTGTTCCTCTTTCACCAGTTATGAACATCTTGGTCCTTCAAGTTCTGCACCAGCAAAGGCTTTGCCTGTTTATTGGATGCTGTGTGGGAATCAGTTGAAGCCTGATGGAAATATCATGGACATCTCACTGGGTTTCCAAGAATGCAAGAAATGGCCTGTGTAGTCAAACTAGTCTCTGATGGTGACAATTGGAAATGCTGGGTAGGCAGAGCACACAAATTTAGCTGTTTTCTGCCATCCATGCCTCTTGTGCTCCTCTAATAGCCACATTCATTGTTTCAGAGATGTTGGAGGGGAAAGTCTGGTCTGTTCCTTCAGTATCTGTTTATGGACCTGTTGTCCACAAACTGGTACGATACCTGCTCAAACCTTTTGCCTCCATGGCTTCCTATGGCAACAGATTCCACAAGTTCACTACAACCCATGGAAAAAAAAAAAAAAAAAAAAAGCAGTTTACATGGTCTAAACTGATCCCCTGCTATTTTCAGTGGGTGATCTATAGTTCTGGTATTTGAAGGATTTAGTGGGTAAGTTGTGCAGTTGTTTCCTCGCCTTCATGATTTTGTAAGCTCTGCTTATATGCCCCCTCAGCATTTTTTAGTTCTCCTTGCAAAGCAGCTGATCTCTCCCTTTCATCATTCTAATTGCCCTTCTGTGTTCCTTCCTTCTCTCTGCTATTTCCTTCCTGAGATGTGGAGAGTGGGACTGCAAATGGTGCTTGAGATGAGAGCTCAGCAAGGATTTGTACGGAGGCAGAATGGTGCCCTGTGTCTTGCTTTACTGCCCTTCTGGTTACAGTAGACAAACTGCATCATCGGCTGTTTGTTGCTGAGATGTGCAAACCCTTGTCCCAGCCATTCTCCTTTTGCATCTTCCTGATCTTGAGGCCATGTTTTTATGGTGCTCCCCAGAACTGCAATAAGCACAAGCTACTGAAATACCCTGGAGGGATCATTCTGACTCTGCATGTGAATTTTTACTCCTTTTGGAAAGCTGCAAATAGGGTTTACTCCTGGCAGCTGGAGGTTGACGTCCCTTCCTCATGGGATGCTAACTGACCAGGATAATCCCCCATGGGTTATGTTAGCATAGCCACATGGGTGCAGGGAATACTCCCCAGAATCCTGTTTGTGGTGGCTCTTGCCAGGTGGCTGCTCACACTGCTGGCTAGGGAGGGAAAATATCTCATGTCTGGCAATGAAGACTTGCCTCCCACCATTTATTTTGATTTCCACATGTTCTTTCATGAAATGTTTAATTTCTTTGCATCACGGGCTATTTTCCACATTAGCGATTCACTTTAATACCAATTTCTTTTGAAACTGTCAGATTTTGAGAAATAAGGCTGAAATAGTTTACGTGACCAGAAACTGAAACCTAAGATTCTCAGTCATTTCTGCAAGATTTTTATTAACATTTATCCACAAATAGCTATGGATATTTTATTTAGAAAAGCATCTTATTCCCAGAGTTGTATTACTGCAAAGCTAGAATATACTTCCTAGAGAGGCTGAGGAGGAGTCCCTGAGGCTCTTTGTCCCAAGTTCCATGAAAGAACATGGGACATGTTCTTTCTCTCCCCTCCCTGCCATGGTCCAGTTTTGTTCATGTCAAAGGCATGGAGGCAGATGTTGGAAATTTTCCAACTTGAGAATCAGGCTGAGGTATCAGCTGTGGGCAGGCTTGTGCTGCTTTTTAGCAAGTGGTTATTTGAAAAGTTACTCATTTCATTGTGGGCATTGCTGTGGTGAAATTTCAACCTAAGTAAATCACAGCAAAAGAGGATAAGAATGAATCTTAAAATGGAGTGTTTTGGTTCCAATTTGTTTTGAGGATGGACACTCAGAAGCCACGGGCCCCATGCAGTACCTCTGTGACTCAAAAACATTACTCGTCTTTTTCATGTCCTTTCAGTTCTGAGTTTCTCAAGTGATACCGTGGCTCTTCTCATTTTGACAGGCCTCTATGTCTGCAAAGTTAAAAGCGTGCTCTTTCCAGTTGCTAGCTGCTAGTAAGTTGTAGCTGATGAAAAGAAGATATGGAAGAAAAATATTACACTGAAAATGGGAGAAGAAAGATGGCTTTTCTTTTGTACCCAATATTTCTCTTCATGTAGGTCACTATTCACAAAATGTGGACATGGTACTTGAGAGACTGTTTTGCTTCCTAACATATTTTTGTAGCTACATGGTTTGAGCAGTTTTTGTGTCTGTCAGTAGAAGGTGGAAACATCCACGAAGGCACAAGGAAGCATCTGGATGCATGGCAGGTGTTGTGTCTATGCCTGAGGCTGACAAGGACCAATTGTCACTAGTACCTGCCTAGAAGAAGCTGAGCAAGGTCAGAAGATGTGAACTGCAAGTTCAGCAAAGTGTTAACTCTGAATAGCTGGGAAGAATGCAAACCAGACAGAGGATGTTTCTCTGTGAAATCACCTTTTTTGAGATCTTAGATAAACCACTATTGGAAGCAGTGAGTTAGAAATTACCTGCTATAAAAGAGACTGAACAGTAGGTCATTCTATAAGAGTCCTATGATTTGAAATAGATTTGTCAGATTGCCTGCAAGAAACAGATCTCTGCCATCAGAACACAATGGAAAGTCTCCATTGGGAGTTAGGAAGAGGGTTTATGTACTGTGAAGGCGCTTTTGTTTGTATTCTGTGGGTAGAGTTCTCTGGTGTCTGAACACTTGTTACCAAGGAGTCTTTGCTGAAGTACTGACTGGACAGAAGGGGATAATCCTAGAGACTTCAGTGTAAATGTAACGCTTTGCATGTTCAAATACTAAATGTTTTAAATCATTTATTAGGGAAGGTAGAGGAAGAGTAGTGAAGATGGGAAGACTGGTATCAGCAATAAATTTCAGTTCTAAGGGATGCTGCTGCCTTTTCTTTAAGATGCCCCCATAACTTTAAAACAGGGTTTTGATGTCCAGCAGTGGAGATGCACTGGGCTTCACCAGTGTCTCTTCTGCGTCACACAGAATTCTGATCAGCATTTGGGGAGCTATAAGCTGCTAATTTCTATTTCCATTCTCCCTCTTTCAGTCCTCATGATAATTTTAGAAACTGCACAGGAATGCTCCATTTCACACAAGTGCTCAGAGTCCCTTGTTCCCAGCCCATCAGCTGTACAGAATGAGGTGAAGGAAAACCATACTGTGGGGAAGAGATCTTCTTTAAAACAAGGGTTTATAGGGACAAGAGTTTATAGGGGCAAGGGTTTATAGGGACAAGGGTTTATAGGGGCAAAGGTTTATAGGTAGAGTGTATCCATTTTTAACCTCAAAGCCAATCTGTCAGTTGTGATGATAGAGGTTGAAGGTTTCAAATCTTAGTGTTGATCACTGATAGTGAAAACATTACCTCTGACCTCAGTTGATTATTTTTTACTCTTTTCATTCAAAATATGTGTTTTAAATGGTGAACCGAAGCACACAGAAGGAAGATTTAAGGTCTGGTGCTTCTTATTGAGCAGGATGGTGTGATACACAATGTTGTGCACATGCTGTTTTTTCACTAGGGCATTCAAACTGCTGGATAGATGCTCCAGAATACTTGGAGGGCTATGTGATCCTCTTGGTTTTACTGCTTACTTCATAGTTAAATAATTTTAAAAGTTGGTTACAAGTATATACCTATCCACAACTTTTTGGCTATTCTGACTCTCAGCATGTTTTCAGTGCTTTAATTCCTACATGTCACCTTGAGCCAAAAATGTGTGTAATAGAGAAACAGCTATACATGAAGAAATGCATCCATGTGTATCAGTTGAAAGCTGTGTCATTGCCCATGACTAAAACTGGAGAAAAATATGAAGCTGTAAAATAAACCTTCCACTATGAAATTTAAGAAGTAGGATCTCTTCAGCTTTGAAGGTGATTGATGATGTTGTAGAAATGCTTACATGTGGGAATGAGAAGTAACAAACTTCTCAGTTTCAGACAAAAGCATAATAGCTTGCAGGTGAAGTTTCCTGCTGGAAGCTGCAATCCAGTAGATGGGGATTTCCACATGTGAGTAAACCTCTTTGCACCATCTAAGGACTTCAAAATGAGGTCAGGCAGCTTTCTAAAAAATTATTTTATTCTATCCTATGTGGAAGTCCTTAGACTGCTCTGTGCAGGGAAGCCTGGAAAAGTAGTTGTCTCTTCTGGCATTCTATCTGAGAGTCTGTAACTAAGAATGCTCAGTTTACCCACCACACCTGCTTGTGTATGTGTGTTACACATGGCTTGTGTAACCATCCATGACTTGAAAGTCTTGGGGCTTTGTATTCCAAATTTGCTATATGTAAATAACATTTCAGAAATCCATGGCATTTCTTTTAGCTAATTACTTCACCTCACACTTCTCATTCTTCATATGTTGCACATTTAAATCAGCTTTTAATGCTTTTTCATTCATTAATAATCTATACCTTCCAGCAGCTGGCATATGCTAGGTTAGTTTTTTTTTTTAAAGTCGTAATATCCATAAGGCATGGACAGATGTTTATATCAAAATAGCAGCTGTAGTACCACGTTCTTCTATTGAACCAAGAAGTAAAATGCTGTTGTTGAGGATTAGCAGTACTTTAGTGTCAACATTTTTAGGCAAAAGGAATGTTACCTCTTACAGTCAAAACTTCATAACCATTTTTCATCAGATTGGTGTTACTGTTTTTCCAGCCTTGGATACAATGGATGGCAGCACATGGGATCTATAGCAGTTTCCTCATTCAAAACCTCTTACGAAACAGTTTCTAAGACTTAACTGATAAAACTGCTGCCATGCTTTTGTGTCTGTTTTAGTAGCCTGGGATGATGGAGGATAATTAACTTCGTATTAGGCCAGTAGCATTTTGTTCAGGTTAAGCCTATCTCCCCAAAAACTGATATTGAGATATAGTCTTGCTTAATATCAGAAGTAGAGGTAAATTTAAACCACTGGTCAGATGAACTTTAATAACAGGTTTTTAGACCAATAGGTATGTTAAGACACCAGATCATAACAGCAAAAATGCATTCAGATCATCCTAGAGAACCTAATTGCTACCTTCATCGGCTGACCACTTAGAGAAAGCCAAAAGGGTCCTACCAGATGCTGCAACTAAAGGAATGTGCATTTGAATTACAAAAACTGTCTCCACTTTACTTGACACTTCCTCCTTTCTCAGCCCTGGCACTTTGAGTCCCATCTGAAGGATGTTCAAGTAGTTCTTTTTCCAGCTGTATTTAGACTAAATGACAACTAGGGTATAAATCATGACAGTTCCACTTTTATTTTTGTTAAATCTTGTTGTTGTTGTTGTCAGGCCTGGAGCACATTCCCCACTCCTGGGTTGTCTGCCTTTGCTCAAGGTTGATTCTGACATGGTGCCTCTGGGTAACCTTGGTCAGGTGAGTTGTGCAAGAAAGCTGTGAGAAGCAGCTCCTTCACTCTGGAGCTGCATTTCAGCTCATACTCATGCCCTGTTTGCGCCTGAGCTGTGTTGCAGCCATGCCCATGTAACCTCAATCTGCACCTGACCTCTTGGCATAACCTTGGGTCAGCATTGTTACTATGAACTTGTCAGTGGCTCTTGCCTGCCTTGGTTACTACCTCACTGGACCTGATCATGACCATGATTTGCTGACTTGCTTTTCCTACTTGGACCTGTGTTATTGCCATTGACTTGCTTCATGGACCCTTGGGTGACCATGGTTACTGTCACTCAACCTGCTTTGCTCATCTTGCTCAAGTACTGTGGGACAGCACCTTTGGCAATGACATTACTGACCATGCCTTGCTGTCCCCTCTGGTCCAGTCTTCCCTTCCCCAAGGATTTGTTGCTATAATTTTTCTCCCAGCATAAGAGTAATGCCTCCATTTCTAGTTTTTGTTGGTGAATGTCTGTCTTATGAAATAACTTAATGCGGTATCTACTTTGACCCGTTATTTGGCCCGTCCAAGTGTATTTCTGAACATTTACAAGCTTCACCAAAAAGCCCAGAGCTTGTTTCCAGCTGGATAGCAGGTATGAGCAGATCTGAACCTTTAAATATTTATGTACATAATTAGAATCCTTGGAAGCCACTGTGACTTCTTGGTTCAATTTTTTTAAGGATCAGTTCTCAAGATAAATTCCTGGTGCAGAACATGTCTGGTGTGGCAGTTTGCTGTTGTAAGACCGCTGCTTACAACAGATGTAGTCTATTCTACTAGGCAACCAGTTTACTCTGTTTCATCAATTATGGACAGTTTGGGGACACAACATTCTTCGTGACTGAATAAAAAAGGAATTAATGGAAAATTTGAGGACCAGCTGTTACCATCTCCAGGCACAGCCTACCAATAGAAGATAGCTTATACTGCCTCTATGAAGTTGCAGTGTGTGAGTAGCTACACTAAGTGCAATAAAATGGAAGGCCATTAGCCAAACAACAATGCAGACAACCTACTAAATAATCAGGGTCTCAGTGGTACCCGTGCTACCTGTTCAACATGGCTTCATTAGTGTGATCAGCACTACATTAATAAGATCTCAGTCTGAATGACAAGTTAGCCCAAGGACAACCTTGAGCTTAGAGGGTACCCTGCTCCAGTTCAGATATACATGCTTGAACCTGTAGCATGTGGTGCAGACATACTCTCACTTCTTCAGATGCCAGCCACAGTTACAGCTGTTCAGTGCTTCCCATTGGAAATAAGACATGGTTAAAACTTTATGAGACTGCAGTTTGTAATTTGTCTCAGCCTGGATTTTTCCTTACAATGTCAGTAAAATTTTCCAAAGAGCAAATGATGGAAGCAGCATGTTGATTTGACCATGTCAGTAACCAAATATCTAATTCTTACATTCTTGGGGCTGAGAAGGCCAGCTATGTCTTTGCTTTGGACTTGGGAGATGATGATTGCTGGGTAGAAAAGAGGACTTATAATCAGATGTGATTTCTTTTCTAGGATAAAAAAATGGTTGAGAAAAAGATTTCAATAGACACTTGTGATTGATTCTCAGCTGCTCAGAAGGTGAACCTGATGTGAGTATGCCCCAGTCTGGAAAGTCTGGCTTCAGGCAGGCATTTGTATTCCTCCTGAGCAACAGGTCTGCTTTGGTGCTTTTGATAAGCTCATTTATTCCCTCAGAGGGTTGGCCAAAGTCTCTCTAGAATGGAAAGTTCATCGCTTTCAGCAGTGAAGAGACCTGAAATCAATAGTCCAACTCCTCAAGGCGATAGATTAGAAGGTAAAACTAGAAAAGGATGTTGGTTTTTAATGTTGCACCAGAAAGGGAGAGTGAACAGAGGTTTCCAGGGAATAGTGGTGTAACCACACAGGTGGCTCAGAGGCACCTAGAAGTATTGCCCAGAAGAGCTGCAGCTGGAAACCCAGCATAACAGGGAATAGAAGCAGGTCCCATTCCAGGGTTCCAGTCCCAGATGCCTTTGCCCTGGGTTAATGGATGGTGATCACAGGCAGCGTCAGGAAGAGGCTGACAGTGGCAGCTTTCATAGCCACAGACAAAAGAGAACAAAGAGAACTTTGCTCATTTGAGGTCCTCCCCTATGCAACAAATGGATGGTCTATTTTAAAAGGTCTATTTTCTTTCCTTAGTAATTCTTTTCCTTGTGGATCTCACACATCCTGGAGGATCCTCTCATCTTGTCTCTTACCCTAAGTCTCGGATAGATACTTTCTTTGATCTCTGTGGATGAACCCTATTTTCCAACCAGTTATGAAAATGTGATGAATTAAATGGGATTTTTCTGTCCTTTCACATAACTCCCAAATAATGGATACAGGAATTACGAATGACAGGCACTAATGCACTAATATTACAGAAAGTTCAGTGTAATTTGTGGTGCTGCAGTGCCCTGCCTTCCTTCCCTCTTTGCTTTTTAGGAATGAATCTGAGGAATCAACATGCCTGTAAGAACTAATCCACCCCACAGCCTATCTACTTTCCCTTCTTTTTTTCCTGGTGGGGAATAAGGAGGACAGTGCTGCTAACATAACGGTGAACTCTGTTTGCTTTATATGCCAGCTCTAATTTCCCTATCTCTGGTTTTGTCTAAACTACAAACTTTCAAGGTAGGATCTGTTTTTTAATATTGCTGTTTGCTCAAAAACCTAACATAGTTTTGAGACTCTGCTGGCCCCAAAGCACAATGTAATATACACGGCCAGATTATTGGGGAAAATGAAAAGATCACTGTGCAGCTGAAGTAATTTTTCCTGTTCAAACAGAACTTGTCAGCACACCAGTTTGTATAAAATGTACTACTTGGAGGAACAGCACTGTCAGAAAGGTCATTTCTGCATGGAGGGTAGCAGGCAGCCTAGTCTGCAAGAACCAAAGTACACTGGGCTTAGAGGGAGTGAACTGCAGTTGAGCGAAGTGAGGAGACTGATCCTTGTAGAAGAGTCAGGGTCCCGTTCACAGCCATCTTCCTGACAGACAAGCCTATCCTGGCTTCATCTCTGTGTCTATGGTGAATAACAACAGTTGTAGAAACCCAAGCCCTTCTGTGTGTGGTTTTGGTGGTCCCTTACCCTCTTCCAGCAGCAAGGGAGAGCTGGAAATGGCAGGTAGGATGCCAATGTTCGCAGACTGGATGAGCAGCCCATCTTCAGTGGGCTCTGAACACACCCACATTAAGAGGTGATGTGAGAAAAGAGAAGTCTTCACCCAGAGGTGGCTGCTGGGATAGTTCATCCACTCCCATGTGCCCTGCTTTGGCTCCAGGCAAGAAGGTATGTGTGTCCTGGGCCAGGCTGCATCCTCCAGCACTGCAGCCTTCAGGCACGGGTTGAAACCTCAAGCGGGCAGGGCATTAATAAATGCTTTTCCTGAGGCAGGCTATTAGCTGAGTTGGTGAAGGTTGGTGATGTTTAGAGAAAGAAGGTTCGAAGTAGAAGGGAAGCACGTCCATTCTCCTTGTCCCTGCCTCATAGAAAGGCAGGATCAGGGTATAGCTCTAGAAAGTGAGCAGCTGTGTTGTGCCTTGCAAAGGGCCTGACTCACAAGAAGGCTTGGAACAGATCTTGCTGGAGAATCGTGGGCAGAGCCAGGTGTAGGGCTGACACTTGCAGGCAGGTCTGAGAAACACCCATCTGGACTACATCTTCCTGCAAAGAAACCTGCTCACCTGTGTTTCAGAAGAAGCTCCTCTTATATGCCAGCCTGGGGATTCTTTGATGCACAGCTTCACCATCTGATTACATATATGGTTGGACTTTTAAAGCAAGGTCAACCCCAACAGCAAGAAGGAGCATAGGGAAGAATTGTGCCATAAGTGACTGCTTATGTGTTCCTCTTCTTTTTCTTCAAAGACCATTGTTATTCACACTTTTTTTGCGTTAAAAGCTGCTGCTTGTTGATTGATTCTCCTGACCTAACCCAACCCATCTGGAACCAATGTCTAAAACTTGAATTTCCAGCTGTTTACTCACCATGTCTTTCAGTTTCCTGTCTCATTTTTCCTCCATCTTCGCTACTCCAAAGTTTCCAGAAGCCCACAAGCCTGTTTATTTATTTGACTTTCTCCCACTGTACTTCAGGGAGTTTTGACTCCTCTGCTCTTTTTATGCTCTCCTGTTTCTCATTTTTTATTTTCTTCCCTCTCATTCTTACTTTGTTATCTTCTATGTTGCTATCAATGCTAACTTCTCTAATTACGAGTTTTGGAGAGCTGAGTGTAAGAATAAAATAACAATGATGCTTCCTCATAGCTGCCATTGGTCTTGAGCAGTAACCACCCTATTGCTCACAGAACTGTGTTTTTGATAACAGTGGTAAATACATTCACTAAATTGTGTTCCTTGAATAGCTCTTGTTCACTTAGAGATGTTCCACCTCATTGCTGTTAGAAAAATATAGATGAGTTAAACTCCCACTTCTTTATCAGGTGTTTCCCTCTGAAATTGAAGTTATCATAAGAATTAGTATACAGCTGGAGAATGGCAATAAATAAAATCTAAGTGTAGTACTATTCAGTGTTAAGAACGAGCATGCACATTTCAGCCTAGGCAAAGCTTTCATGCTTTCTTAACATGTTTGCAGTCCCATGGTCTCACATGATTGTGAAGGGTATCGGTCCCATTGCGCAACTCAAGATGCAGTCATTACATGTGTTCTGTTATCTCCTCAAGCTCTTTCATTTAAATGCCTCTGTGTGAGCTGTTTGGCTGTATTCCCCTAGGATACCTGTATTCAGGATACCTGTACTATTGATTGACAGTAGGTACCTGCCATTCCTGTGTTAACTGCACACTTTGTGTCACCTACCTGTGTCACTGTCAGAGCTAGAAGCTGCATGTATTCTGAACTACATTGCTAATGTCTTAGAGGGAGTCTGAATACTAAACCAACCTAATATCTCAAATATTTCATATTAACCCATTACTACATAAGCTGCCTATTGCTTTATCCTCTACTGACAATACCATATGGTGCTTTCTGTAAGCCAATATATCACATGTACCTCTGTATTACACACAGGGTACACCTCACAGGAACCTAATTGTTTCTGCAGTAAATGCTTTAGTACAGGCAGCATGCCCGGTCACCTACATGCAGGTGGGTATTCACACCATCTGCTTTAAGCATGTAAGCAGAAGTGCTGAGGCAGGAGCTACAGCTCCCTGTGTAGTCAGCAGAGAAGGTTTTCTGCTCTGGTAAACCAGTGTTCGTGAGCAAACATGAGTGCTGATCCCTAATAGGCCAGAGTGCAATATTTCAGTTCATTCCAGTCTCTGTTTTGGAGCAGACAAACTGGGCCTGAGAAAGCTTGGGAATGACTGGGGATAGGTGCTCCCATGACCATTCCCGGCAGGCAGCATGCACCAGTTGTTGGCTTGCATGGTCCCACCAGCACTATGCATGCAAGTTGTCTCAGTAGTCCCTGGCTGTGGCTATCCCGAAGCCCTTCTTTTCTCAGCCTGTGCTGATATGTGCAAAGGCTGGGGAGCACAGTTCACATGGGACAACTGGTGCAAATAAAGGTGCTGGTACTTCAGCCTCTTCTGCGTTGTCTGTTATCATGTTGTCTCCCTCATCCTCCTGCAGACCCAAGTTATACCTGCAGGTATCTCTTTTTGACTTTCTAACCATTATGTCCCTCACTAATTTTGGTTCCAGCTGGGGTTTAGCCTCCTTGATTTTACCCCAAGTACCTGAGCAGTGCTTTTTGCTCCTGGTACTGCTTCCTGCATGTTCCCTGTCTGTATTTTAGGTCACTAGGATGGTCCTTGCCTAGACAAATGGGCTGTCAGCTGAGGTTCCCTATACTCCTGCACAAGGGGATAGTTAATGCATGAGCTCTCGGTTCTTTTTAAAAACCAATTAGTTCTTCTGGAGACTCTTCTCCTTCACAGCTGCTTCCCACAGCTCTTTCCTGAACAAGTCAGTCTGTGTGCCCAGAGTCTGAACTGCTGCTCACCTTTGCGCTCTGCTCTGCATCTGTCACCTTGGGGCTACTGCAGCCCCAGCAGCGCTCTGTGACAGCTCCTGCCCCCCACTCTTCCTTGCTCCTCAGCAGGAGGTAAAGCCAGCATTGGGCAGAAGGCCATGACTGCTCCTCTCTTGCATTTGTGTTAGGAACATGTCCCTGCTGCACCCTAAGAACCTCTGGGACTGCCTGCCCAGTGCCATGCTGCTTTTCCAGGTATTTGATATCCCCAGCAAAGACAAGGGCTCCAAGCAGGGAGACTTCTAGTTTACAGAAAGCCTCAGCCCCTGCCTCCTCATAGTGTGTGGTGTGTAATACACATCTGTCACAACCCCAGGTTCCTCCTCACTCTGATCTTGACCCAGAAACTCCCAGTAGGCATGTCTCCAGTTTGATACTGGGGCACTGCTTAGTCAAGGAGTCAACAGAAAGCATGACCTCCTCTGCTCTACTCTGCCTGCCCCTCCTAAATATCCTGTATCAATCCATGCTGGCATTCCAGCCATCTGCACCACCCCACAAAATCCCTGTGACTGATAGCAGAGACTCCCTGCCAGGCACTGCACCTCAGTGTGCAGGGGCCTGAGGGAAGCCTCTGAATGCCTGCCTTTTTGATGCAAGCAGAAATGGGATGTGATCAAATCTGCCTTATTTAAGCTATAGTTTGGAGCTGTAGAGAGAAGCAGGTGCACAGATTTTCCACCATCAGTGCGAGCAGCCGGGTACCTTGGAAAGCCTCGAGAAAGAGACCCCATGCGTTTAGCTCCCACCCTTTCTCTTTCACCTAGAGCACTGTCAGAAGTGCCTCCCAGGTATAGCCAGGGCCACCTGGTAGTGTCAGAGTCCTCACTGAACCCACAGGGCCTTTTAAAAGTCAGTGGCATTACTTTGTGCTGAATATCAGCCGCTGTTCAACACTTCCTACCAATGGCATTAACCTCCCAAGAGATTAGCACACCCTCATATCAATTACTTTGAAGGGGTCAAGAATAACTATTAATGCAATTTTCATGAGTGTTTAATGTTACATTTGAAATTGTCACTATGGCAAGTGTGATACTTGTCAGGGAATTTGTTAAGAATGCTAGAGGGAGTTCCATGAAACATTTCACAGAAGACCTGTTTAAAAAATGTAGCAGATTTTAATACTTGCAGCCTAACAAAATAGATTTTAGAAAGATGTCTATCTACATTGGTGGAAGTAGGGCTTCTGAAGTACAGATACAGAAAGAAATAAGCAAGGAGGCAAATAAAAGTCCTGTCTTGCTGCTGCTCCATCCTGTTTCCCAGCCATGGAAAGTGCTGGCTTTCATCTTCCCCATGCCAGGATGATGTCCTGGCACATATCAGTTGACTTCAGGCTCTCTGTGTGCCTATTTTGCCTTTGCACAGGGAATTCATGTGGTCCAATTTCCTTTCCAAACTTGCTTATCCCTCATTGTACAGTTCTCTCAAAAAAAAAAAAACCACCAAACAAATTTGGATGGATTCACCATCTGTCAGATCCAGAGGGGATGACCAACTTAATGAGTCACTAACTGAATTCCTCTCAGTCATTTGCAACTGGGGATAAAGCACTTCTGTATAGCGAGCGTTCTGCTCAGAGGCAATGCAATGTCAGGGCTGACAGCAAAGCCAGCTTTTAACCTGCTGCTTAAAACATATGGTTTCCACTTCTTGGGACTTTAATTTGATGGTTAGATTTTGCTCTGATGAGATGAGAGCTTATAAAATAGTGAACTCATGCTGGGCCAGCCGTTACTTCCCTGGGATGCAGAATAGCACATAGTCATACATAAGCCTAAAAGCCTTTCTGATTTATTTTCCAGTTTTATTTCATTAAATGATGGACACCTGATGTGCTGGTCTTGTATAATCCCCAGAGGGATTTGGTTTAGAAGTGCTGTCCACCTTTTAGAGAAATGGACTCTCTAAAATCAAATGTGTTTAGGAAACAATGGAATGAAGTGGGTTGGACAGAAGCTGATGTTTTTTCATGTGGCTCTTTTCTTCCTGCATGTCTTTCAGATAGACCAGACACTAGGTCTTGAAAGAGAGGGCTGGTTTCTGATCCAAGGAATCTGAGCAGACTGAGAGATGACCTGTTCTTCTTCTGGGCTTATCTGCAATCCTTAAGGAGGCTTCTGTTTGGCAGACAAACAGCTCTGTGTTTGCATATGTTTGTTTGAAGATGCAGTGTTTCCCTGGTATCCTGTGGGTAATGTTCTGCCAAATCCTTGGTTTTTATGCTGCTGGTGTTGTAACTAATAAATGATAACATTTATAGGGTAATAATTCACTCTGGGGCTCCCAACATAAGAGGGATATGATAGGGTTCAGAGGAGGGCTGGAGCAACTCTCCTGTGAAGACGGTCTGAGAGAGTTGGGGCTGTTCAGTTTGGAGAAGAGAAGGCTCCAGGGAGACTTTAAAGCAGCTTCCAGTGCCTAAAAGGAGCCTACAAAAATCTGGAGAGGGACTTTTTGCAAGGGCATGTAGGGGTAGGACAGGGGAGAATGTCTTTAAGCTCAGAGAGGGTAGACTTAGGAGAAATTCTTCACTATGGATGTGGTCAGGCACTGGCACAGAGTTGTGGCTGTCCCAGCCCTGGCAGTGTTCAAGGCCAGGCTGGACGGGGCTTGGAGAAACCTGGTCTAGTGGAAGGTGTCCCTGCCCCTTGGAACTGGACGATCTTTAAGGTCCCTCCAACCCAGACCATTCTATGATGCTGTGATTCTATGGTAATGACTTGAGAAGGGCTGTAATGTGTCAATCCATCTTTTCAAGTACACAAATGTAAAAATTCCAAACTGTACAGTGGAAGTACAAATAAAATTCAAAATTGTACACTAATAGAAGTCTCCATTTTGCACCACCACTAGCTTTCAGCACATGCTGAATTCCCTGATTTTGTAAGCAAAGCATCTAAATGGGCTCCCTGGACAGGGTTATTGCACAGGGGTTAGTGCACACCTATCAGCTTAATGGCTGCAGACCTGCTCAGGGCACACTTGGATTTAGCAGCTCGCTCTCGCAGATGTTGCTGATGACTCTCAGAGACTCTGTTTCAGTCAAATCTCATTAGATCCTTCTTTTGACAGCCAAAAGCAGAAAGGAATTGTTCTCCTGCCAAAAATTGAGTCCTTGCTCTGAAGCATGAACAAGCTGTAGATCTTAAAAATAGAGAGAAAAATGTAACTTAAAAAAAAACACGTGTTTCTTACAATTGCATTTCAATGGGTCTGAAGGGGTTTGCTGGAATTCATATATGTAGCATGAAAGAAAGAGCAATTATGCAAAATGTGAGCTCAAACAATTACTTTGGTAAAGTTACCTGGGATTCAAGAAAACCTTAATGGTACTGCTGCCAGCTCTGCTTGTCAGAATGCATGGAATACATCACACCAACACCCCCCCCCCCTTCCCCCCCCCCCCAGTAGTAGGAGATGGGAAGGGAAAGGGCTAAGGATGGAACGCTGGGGCTCCTCGTGTTCTGGCCCAACCCAAGGGACTCCCCAGGAGGGAAGGGAAGGGGTTAAGAGCCCTACCGGTGGCACTGTGCATACAAGTGCTTTTGCTTTAGTAATCTGAAGGTGGGGAGAAGAAAAAATTGTTTCAGCAAAGCTGTGTGTTGGGGGCCAAGCTCCATCTGCAGCAACTCATGCCACATGGTGAATGAATTTGTGCCTATTGCCTGTGCTTCTGCATGCTGCATTGGCTGGAGTGATGCAGAAGGAGGAAAAAGGACCTGGGGCATAAGGGGTCCTGATGTGTACTCAGTGGTGTGCATTCTGCTAGTCCTCTCTCAGTATGTAGTAAGTATGTAGCCTTCACTAGCAGAATGTAGTGCTGTGTCTTGGTTTTGGCTGAGATAATTTTCTTCCTAATAGCTGGTGCAGTGCTGTGTTCTGGCATTAGTCTGAGAACAATGCTGATAATGAACTGATGTTTCAGTTGTTGCTTGGTTGTGCTTACCCTGATTGAGGGCTTTTGAGTCTCATGATCTACCAGTGAGGAGGGGCACAAAGAGCTGCAAGGGAACAGAGACAAGACACCTGACCCAAAGTAGCCAAAGGGGTATTCCATACTGCAGCACCTCATGCCCAGTATATAAATTGGGGGGAGTTACCCGCAAGGGACCGATTGCTGCTTGGGTCGGGCTGGGTATCAGTTGGTGAGGTAGTGACGAATTGTATTGTGCATCACTTGGGTTTTTTTTCTTTTCCATTTCTAGTTTTATATTCTCTCCCCTTGTTATTTCCCTTATCGTTATTAGTATTACTAGTATTAGTAGCATTATTATATTGTACTTTAGTTATCGGCCTGTTTTTATCTCAATCCATGGGGTTTACCTTCTGATTCTCCTCCCCATCCTGCCTGGGGAGAAAGGGAGGTTTGAGCGAGTGGCTGCATGGCGCTGAGTTATTGCTGGTCTAAACCCTGATGTGCTCTCAGGTCTTTTCATCTCCTGAGCCAAAAAAGCCCCATTGCTGCTCCCATGACTGACACCTCTGAAGATGCATGTTCCCACTTCTGACACTGCTGTGGCTGAGGGCCGATGGATGGGACCTGACCCAGCAGATGGGGACTGACTGCCTGGAACTCTGTGTCCGGTGGGTGCTGGGCTCCTCAGTACAAAAGGCAAGGAGCTACTGGAGAGAAGGTCTAGTGGAGGGCCACAAGGATGATCAGGGGTCTGGAGCATCTCTCATGAGGAGAGATTGTGGGAACTGGGCCTGCTAGTCTCAAGAAGACTGAGAGGGGATCTCATTAATGCAGATAAACATCTCAAAGGCAGGGGCAAGAAGGATAGTGCCAAACTATTTCATGGTGCCCAGCAAGAGAACGAAAAGCAATGGCCGTAAACTAAAACACAAGTAGTTTCATCTCAATATGAAGAAGAACTTCTTTATGTTGAAAGTGGCAGAGCACTGGAACAAGCTGCCCAGGGGTGTTGTGGACTCTTCCTCTCTGAAGACATTCAAACCCCACCTGGATGCATTCATAGAATCATAGAATCACAGAATGGTTTGGGTTGGAAGGGAACTTAAAACTCATCTAATTCCAGTCCCCTGCCATGGAGGGACACCTTCCACTAGACCAGGTTGCTCAAACTTCCATCCAGCCTGGCCTTGAACACTGCCAGGGATGGGGCAGCTTCTCCAGGCACTCTCTGCCAGTGCCTCACTACCCTCACAGTAAAGAATTTCTTCCTAATATCTCAGTCTCCTTTCTGTCAGTTTAAAGCCATTCCGCCCTGTCCTGTCATTACAGGCCCTTGTTTGAAGTCCCTTGGTTACTGCATGTAAGGCAGCCAACATCCTTCAGCTTTGCTTCCAGAGCTGCTCAGTGTCCCCTTACCAGGGCTCTTTCCCATCCCCAAGCTGCAGCAGCTTCAGCCCTGGTCCCTGCAGCACATTACCCACTGGCTGTGACACGTGGCAGGGCACCGACAGCCCCCGGAATCAAACAAATTCCACTGGAATCAAAACTGGGTTCATCAGTTGCCTGCCACCGGTGCATCGCAGGTACCCAGGTCCCCTGGCTGTCACCTTGCCTTGGCTTTTGCACTTCTTGGGTGCCAGTTCCTGGTGCCCCCTGCACTCCCTCCCCAACGCACACAGGCAGAGTGGTTCTGGAGAACTCTTTTTTAATGGAAACGTTTTAATGGAAACAAGAAAAAACACTCATTAACAGTACTGTAACACTCTTGCCCCTCAATGCCTCCCCTCTGCCCTGCGCCCACTCCCCCTATCCCCACCTCACCCCTGCTCTGGTCTATTCCTCCCCTTACACCCTTGGGCTGGCTGCAAGAGCCCTGTGCTTGGTGGATGGCTTTGGCAAGGTGCTCCCACCCCGCTTCATCCCTAGCTTCTCTGTTCTAGCAGCTTGGGACGGCACCGCGTCCATCTCCACAAGCCCCCCATGGGGCTCCATCCTGATGGTGTTGAATCCTTCCAGGCTCTGTTTGGCATTGGTGGTCTCTGGGATAGTGCAGTTGGGGGTGAGCAGCTCCTCAGTCACTTGAAGGCATTGGCTGGAGGGCAGCAGGGTTGCTGGGGTGGATATTGCTACCGGGGATGATGTTACTGCCCAGGGGTGTCCCCATGGAGGTGACCGTGCCAGAGATTTCATCCGAGCAAACTGCTGCACCAATATGCCCATAGCTGGGGATGGATTTCAGCAGCACCAGGGTGGCTGGGGGCACTGCTCTGCTCTGACAGTCCCTTGGTTGCTGCATGTAGGGCCACCAATATCCTTCAGCTTTGCTTCCAGGGCTGCTCACTGTCCCCTTCCCAGGGTTCTTTCCCAGACCCAGCCCTAAGCTGCAGCAGCTCCAGTCCTAGTCCCTGCAGCGCAGTACCCGCTGGCTGTGACATGTGGCAGGGCACCACCAGAATCAAACAAATCCCATCGGAGCCAAATATGTCAGCTTTCTACAAGCACTATTATCCTCACACTTTTCCAGTACTAATACTGTAACACTTCCTATTTGTTAAGCAGTTTATCTCCTAACACTTGAGCAGTAGGATTAAATGCATGGTGTCAGTAGGTTCCTTACTCATAAATTCCAACATTACTTTCATTTTGAAAGGACAGTACAGCAGAGGTAAACAGTGTCGTCCCAGGATACAAATTCAGATAGCCAAGGTAGGGGTTAAATAATTCGTTAAAAGTCACCCTGCAGGCCAGGCCAGGCAGGACTTAAAGTCCCACGTAACAGCATCCAATTGCGGAGAGCTTGTGTATCTGAAGGGAGACTTTTGTTGAGATATTGGAATAGGGTTTGATCAGGATCTGTGTGTATAAAGGAGAACCCATGCAAACACTGGAGGGATCACAAACATCTGAACTGCAGGGGGAGCTGAGAGAGATACATGCAGATAAGTGAACAAAACGGCTCTAGTGAAAATGGATGGAAGAGGAATGTCATATGAGGATCAGAAAACCATGGACTGTATCTGAAATCATCCTCTTTCCAAAGAGTCCAAACAATGCTGCAAGAATAGGATGAACTATGAAACAACAGGAAGTTTTCAGACAATACACACTTATTTCAAATTGTTTCTAAATTCCTATTTGCAGTTTTGTTTTTTAAACTAGAGTGCTCCTTACAGTCCCAACCTTGCATTACCAGTACATACCTGCTCAAGAAATGGGTGTGATCCAGGATCAGGGTTTGTGTTTGGTCAGAAGGAAGAAATACATTTTGTATTCCATATTCCTCAGCACACTGATAACATGTAATTCTGTGTAGAGAGATGTCAGACACTATACAAACTGCTGCTATAAACAGGATTTGCTGATTTTTTTTGCATATTCAGCTAGGTTGTTTCCCTCAGCCCAGCATAGTGGTATTACTCAACTTACACAGCAGCTCATCTTGTGGCAGAATAATGTATCAGGGCAGATTGCTCATCAGAGTTTAAGGCATCATAACCCTAAGAAGAAATTAGTTCAGGTGCCTAAAAACACAAGATTGTGAACACAGTATTGCTAAAGCCCAGTTTCCTGTTAAGAATCCATCTTTTCCCCATTTAACCTACAGTCTTCTTGAGAGGCAAGAAACAGAAGTAAATCCTTCTGTGCTGAAGCAAGTCTGTGACTTGGGCCTCCTACCTACTGGCTGAGGCTATCAACCATCAGGCTACCACACAAAAACCTACAGCATCTCAACATGTGCCTCGGTTGAAGTCTCCAGGAGATGCAGGCACTCATCCACCTGGTTCTCAGTGCCAGTGCAGAGCAGGAGCTGGCACCTTGCTGTTCAGGTCTGGGGGAGTCCTGGGCACACGCACAGATCACTCAGTAGCTTCTGGAAGACATTTTTTGATGTATACCTTGTATTAGCACTATAAAAGCAGTAAAATTCTGTAATCATTCCTGCTCTCTGCTGGACCACAAGAAACTGAGTTTCTTAAAGCTGGACCAGTTCTTTGATCTAGTTCACAACATCACCTGTCAAACAATTGTGCAAATGCACTTTAAAGGAGAGAATGAGGCAGTGCTGTGAATCTAAACAGTGCTTCAATTAAACACGTCACCTCTTGAAAGTGTAACATCATGCCTAAAATCTACCCAAATACTTTGTTGGATCTGGTCCCCATGTCTCAGCTACTAATGATACCAACTATATGTTGCATTACTGTGAAATCATTCATAACTCAGCTCTTATAATGAAATCCAGTACTATGGGGAGTTGACCACAATAATGAAAAACCACACACAAGCCAAACAAATCCTCCCTCTTTATCATTAAGTCAGTCTTCAGTGGAATGTATCCCACAGCTGAACTTCTTTGTTGTATTTCTTCAGGGAATCTTTTAAGAGAGAAGCTTGATGCATGATCTGATGAGAAATGACATCTGCTTGTTATTGTGCTAGGCCTGCAATGGGGGAACGAACAGCGGGGGAAAGCAGCTTTTTGTTAGTTCTCTTGAGTCTGTTAACTGTAACACAGTTATGCCTCCAGCTTCTGAGCTGGCTGTTAAAAGGACAGGTTGCTTTTGTGACAGCCAACTGTTGTGACAACATTCTGTGAAAGCATTCCCTCTAGCTGGCTAGGGATTTGGTGTGAATACTCTGTGTTTAATGCACTCTGTCCCACATTTTTTCGTTTAGGGGTTACATATAAAAACTGTTGAGTGCTGCTGCACTTGTTGGGCAAGTCTGGAGGCTTCTGAAAGATGAGACCCTCTCCTGATGGCATAGCAAAGTAAGCCAGTCTGATCCTGGGGAGCCAAGGGACCCGAGGGACTGTTCCGCGTAGCACAAGGTAATTTCATTGCTGATGCTACAACTTGAAACTGTTTCTTGCTCTAGCAGTGGGTCGGGCCCTAATGGTCTTTACAGGGATAAGGAACGCTTTGTGCCAGTCAAACCGTATTATCCGAATCTTGATTAAAAACATTTAAATGTTAATCTGTATTTAATTTTCACTTAGTCCAGGCTTCTCACATGCTCAAACATGGAAGCTGACCATAAATATTGTATTTATAAATGCACTGCTACATCTGTAACTAACTGCATTAACTCCACAAGCAACTGTTATTACCATTCATTTGAGTAACTACTGCTCACTCTTTTGTTCGGCACTATCCGGACACTGGCGCTGCACAACTTTCTCTGAGGCAGCCGCTGTGTGCAGCTGGCCACGTTGGACTTTGCTCCCTCTTCTGATGTTTAAACTTATGTGGCTGTGGCTAGTCCTGCTCGCAGGGGTGTAGGCTGGGTTAACTGAATTCCCGCAATTCTCCACCTACCGGCTGGCTTCATTACAGGGATCTTTACAGAAGACCGTCAATCCAGGAGGAAAGTTTTGTTTACTTCGGGGTGTGCCATTATACATACAGTGAAGCACAAGTGGTAACGTCTGATGTGACTTCTTTTCCCACCGCGTCCCCAGGGTGCCGGGCTGGCTTTCAGGAACGCGGCCCCAGGAACCGCCGCTCCTGCAGGCAGCACCCCCGGGCCCGATCTCCGTCCTCATCCTGGTGGAAGTCCCGTCTGGAAGATGGAATTATCAAACCGCTAGTCTTTACTTTAAGCACACACACGACAGCAAGCTCAAACTTCCCTTCCATAGGTAGCAAACCCCCTCTGAACTGGTGGCGGGGCTGTCCCGCAAGAGCACGCCCCGTCCTAGAAGTACCTCCGCGGCGGGCTGGAGGAGCTGCATCCAGGCTCGCGGGGCGGCTCTGGCGATGCCCGCCCGCCCGGAGCTGCCGAGCTGCCTGCCTGCCTTCTTTCTTTCTTCCTTCCTTCTTTCTTTCTTCCTTCCTTCCTTCTTTCTTCCTCCCTCCCTCTTCCTTCCTTCCTCCCTCCCTCCCTCCTCCTCCTCCTCCTCCTCCTCCGGCCGGCGACTCCGGGCCCCTCAGCTGCCAGCACCGCTGACGGTGAGCGGGCGGAGCTGGCGGCGTCGTGGCGCTCAGTACGCAGGCACCGAGAGCTGCGCTTGCGCAGTCCTGCGCGCCACGGCGGAGCGGGGAGGGGACGACCGGGCCCGCCTTCTGGCGTCCTCCGCTGTCCCCG
The DNA here is from genome assembly GCF_028554395.1 of Pezoporus wallicus. Taxonomy (NCBI): domain Eukaryota; kingdom Metazoa; phylum Chordata; class Aves; order Psittaciformes; family Psittacidae; genus Pezoporus; species Pezoporus wallicus. Next base: position 2,484,373 of record NW_026640165.1, read on the forward strand.
CCCGCCTCCGCCTCCAGCTCCGCCCGGGCGCTGGGAGCGGCAGCCGCGGCGGGTAACTTCCCCTCGGGTCCGTCCGGCCGCGGGCACTATGCGACCCGGCTGAGAGCGGCCCGACACGGGCTGGCGGGGCGAGGGCGGGCGGCGCCAGAAGCAATAACAGCAGCAGCAGCCCGCCGCCGTAGCTAGAGCCGCCCGAGAGCTGCCCGCCGCAGCCCCCTGCGCTCCCCCGGCCGGGGCAGGAGTCCCATGTCCCGCAAGGCCAGTGACAATGTGGAGTACACGCTGCGGAGCCTGAGCAACCTGATGGGCGAGAAGCGGCGGCGGCAGGCGGACGGGTCCGCCGGCTCGAGCTCGGTGGCGGCGGGCGAGCGGAGCCTTATCGCCGCCGAGTCGTGCTCCAGCCTCAACAGCGCGGCGTCGGGCGGAGACCTGGAGCGGGCGGCGCGGCGGCAGTTCCAGCAGGACGAGACCCCCGGCTTCGTCTACGTGGTGTCGGTTTTCTCCGCGCTGGGGGGCTTCCTCTTCGGCTACGACACCGGCGTGGTGTCGGGGGCGCTGCTCCTCCTGAAGAGGGAGCTCAACCTGGACGCGCTCTGGCAGGAGCTGCTCGTCTCCAGCACGGTGGGCGCCGCCGCCCTGTCCGCCCTGGCCGGCGGCGTCCTGAACGGGCTGTGCGGCCGACGGCCCTGCATCCTGCTGGCCAGCGGCCTCTTCATAGCGGGGGCCGGCGTGCTGGCGGCCGCCCGCGACAAGGAGACCCTTCTGGGGGGACGCGTGGTGGTGGGGCTGGGCATCGGTGAGTGCACCCGCCGCGCTCCCCGGGCTGCGCCTGCTGCAGCCCGGTGCCGGGGCACACACCCCGACGGGTTTAACTGAACCTAAAGCCCGCCGGTCCCTGCGCGCCCACAGCCCGTTTATGTAAGGCAGCCCCCACGGCCTTACAAGTAAGGGGCTGCGGCGGCGTGCGGGAAGGGAGAGTGTGAGTGGTGTGTGTGTGTGCTTGTCCTCCTTCGGCTCTGCTTACAGGTGGTGTAGCTCGGGCCCGTTAGAGGAGAGTCGTCTGGTTTCACTATGAGGAGGTCTGGCATGCGTTCTGCAAATTCATCTGTAGGGTGGTCTGTAGGTGTCAGCAGTTCACAGTGAGCTTTGCATTGGGGGGTTCTGGGAAGTCAGGGGCTCGGAGATCCCTGTCTCTTTAAACTGTAAAAACCTCTCTTCTGGTTCCCTGCACATCTTTTGCTTTCCGTTGGGCACTAGAGGAATGCTTCTGAGACAAAACGAGGTAGCAGTCTCTGGTCAAATGAGATGACACCTGCTTTGGATTGCATTAATAGCATTCCACAGAACTGAACATGGATCGCTACACTTAACTTGTCTTCCTACATGCATTGCATAACTTGCAAGCAGTATGCTGTGGTATAACTTTATAGTTGTCCCAGAGAACTTGGAAGTGATGAGGAGTGTTTTCTCTCACCTTTGAGACTGGTTTCTGTGCTGGCTAAATCCTAAATATACCCTGAATTTTGGTTGCTCTTCAGCTGCCATCCTGTCAGGCAGTAATTTGAATTACACTCAGCCGCAAAGATGCGCTGTGTGAGGTTATTCAGAGTCCCTGTATAAAAAAAAAAAAGTTATTCAGAGTCCCTGTATAAAAAAAAATAAGTCCCTTATTGTGATCTTGCAGCCCTTGCTATCTAAAAGCATGAGGACAAATTGAGAATTAGACTTGGTCTAGAGAGAATTAGACCTGTACGTTACAAAGTTCTGCTTCTTAGTACTGAATAATCTTTTGAATTTTCTGGCTTGCTACAGCACGCTTGCTGTGATGTACTTTGTGGTCTTATTAAGGAAGAAAAGTTAGTGACTCATAACAAGGGCTGTCAGAAATAAAACTCTCCGTCCTTTGAAGGGCTCGTGCTGGTTTTCCTGTGCAGTAAAAGACATCTTCAGGTTGCAGTTTTTCTACCCCGAGTTGGGAGTGTGCTTTTTTAATTTTTTAAATGCTGCCTCTCTGCATTTATGTTTATCAATACTTGAGACTGCAGGTTGTTGGTAACATTTGTTATAATGTTCAGGGGATAAGAAAACTAAATTTGACAATGAGGTAGCAGAACAGGTATTTTGATGGCCATACGTAGCACATGTGTTTAATCTTAGATACTAAAAATATCAAATTTGTGGTATTCCTGTGTTTTAAAAGCCTCTCATGTTCTTTGGTGACTATAACTGGTTACACTGACAACTTCTGGGGGAAGAGAAAGGAAAAGGTGGGTGGTTTGCTTGACTCTTGTGTGTGTGTCTTGTAGAGAGATGCATAGGCATAAGACAATAAGGCATAAGACAGTCTCGGGATTGTCTTATAGGTGTGCAAATAGATGGCATTGGTGGTGTTGGAGGGAGTTGAGACTCGATGCCTAATATAACAAATATATAGACCACAGAAATGGAAATTGGGAGCTAGGGTTTCTTCTTCCGTACAGCCATAGATCTTGTGTGCTCTGGGTCTGTCTTTGGCCTCTTTCCACACTGGGGAAAGAGGTGGTGGTTCTGCTGGGGCTCCAGAGGGTGAAGCAAGACTGAGAAATGCTCTGAGGATTTTGGAGCACAAAGACATTGATTTAAAAAACATGGTATTTTCTCCTTTTTATCAGAGGTTGCTGCTCTTTATGGGATGGAGAAAAAGCATTACCAGAAACAAAGCATTACTTTAAGTTGCTGTCACTGAAGCATCACAAGAGACTCCAAGAAGTGTGGAGTCCAATCCTAACAAGGTTCATTTTACAAAAGAAAAAATGTGGTTCAAACCTGTTCACATACAGCAAACTGCAACAATCTCCACATTGAATCCCCCACCAGAGGGAGCCTGCATAATTTAATGAAAGCATTAGAAACTGGTGGAACTTTTAACCAGTTTCTTCCTTTTCTTGTCTTGGAGCCCTCTGACTGTCATTTTACAGCCCACAGTGGGCAAGAACCTCCTAGTGTTGGTGTAAGGAGGTCGCTCAGTAATGTGACAATTCAGAGACAGTGTCAACTGCTGCAATGGTGTGATGGTGTAGTGTTATGGAATGCTTTCCTGTCTGCAAACTGCTAAAAATTGCTTAGCTGTGTGTAATTTTATACATTTTTGAGGTCTCTTTCCTGTAGCTCTTTGCCAGTTGCACATCAAGAGATCTACTCCAGAAATATGTTTGCTTGCATTTAATAAAATAATTACTGTGTTATGAGCAGTTTTGTGGTGCTGTAAAAGCAGATGAGATGCAGTGATGGTTACCTATGGGACTTCGATCTGCCTTCGCTGGTACAGGGTGGATCTGTGCTAACAGTGTCCATGTGAGAAACCAGCCATCTTTCTCATGAGTGTGATTTATAGAGGGCTACAGTTAAAACTCTCAAGGATGAAAACCACAGGGTATTTGCAGAAATGAGGAACATCTGTCACTTGTCTGTCTTGTCTATTTCTTACCATACAGCTGTTTTGATATAGAAAACCTTTTCTCCCCAGCAATTACAGAAGGAGATATTTCTGGAAAATAAAGACCTTCCCTCAAGGACAAGCCAAAGTCCTCTTTTATTGCAAATGTAGAATATATTTTTTTATGGTTGGAACCAGTTATGCTCTCCTCCCTAGTGTAAATACAAAATATAGGGAGTGCAGAAAAAAAAGAAAGGGAAGCCACATTCAGCATGAGTTTAGGATATGCTGAGACCTTTTCAGGTCTGAATTTCTAAATACGCAGTTTGTGACAACATCAGGCAAAATGGCTTAAGAAAAGGTTATGGCCATCATTCCTTCTTCCACACCCACCCCTTCCCAAGCAGCTCTGGTGTCCTTGACTCTTTAGGAATTTGACTGAGCCTCATGTCAGGAATGCAACATTTGGACAGATATTAATTACAGCAAATGTGGGTAAAATTCAGACATGTAGGAAATTGGATCACGTGTTCAGTTGTGTGTTACAATGAGCTTAGCTAGGAAAATTGTCATTGGTACAAAGCATATATGGACCTTTTGCTTCTGATAATGCTGAAGGCCTTACCCTGTTGCTGACAGGTGACCAATCACTCTTGGTACGGGATTGAGTGCCAACATAGGTTTGCCCTGTGTTGGCTGCAGTAGTTCACATGCTTGGTAGGAAACGTTCACTTGGCTCATCTTTGACCTGTCCTACCAAAGCCTGAGGACAAGTCAAAACTGAGACAGCAAAGATAGGAGCTAATTCTACTGAATTAGTAGAGAGAAGGGAGATGGAGAGCAAGCACTGGAACTAAATGGTAAGAAGGGATTATAATAAATACCTATGTTGGCAAAGTCACTTGTTTCTTAGACTGTGATCAGCCCAGTGTCCTAATTTTGCAGTTGTCTGAACCCATCAGCCAGATGGGTTTCAACAGTTTGCCAATCTGCAGTGGGAGCAGTTTATCTTCTGTCATCTGAGGATGCTGAAGGTTTTCAGCCTGCAGCTATGTACGTGGGTGTTGACATGGTGTTTCAGGTAGTGTGCTGTTCAGATCACTTTTTTCAAGAACACTGGTGTACCAGCTGTGGAAAGAAAGCTGTCTGAGCTACACAGTGTTTAGGAAGCGACAGAATTAAGCTTGCTTGTGCAAAGTTGATCTCTATCTTAATGTACAGTCATTAGCTGGATGATTAGATTCCCCTGCCTTGTTCAGCATGCAGAATAGATGGTGCTCAATTAATGATCAGTTCTTCAGTGTTTTGTTTTCTTACTCAACGTGCAGCTTAGGCTTTGCACACACTACCCAAGCTCTGGTGAAACCAGTTCTTAGGATGACTGTGTGTGCATGCACTTATTTATAAGGTCTGCAATGAGATGGACCTAACTGGCTGGTTAAGTGTCTTGTCTTCTCTCTGACGTCCGTCTTTGCTAGTGCATGATGTATCTTCACAGTGTGAGCTTTGTACTCAAAATGTCTGTAGTATTTTTATTTTGAAGGCTGTATTTGGATGTGACATATGTAGTGTTCCTGGTAGCATCTTTATATTGTGTATGTAGGTCATTTTCTGAGCAGAGGAAACAAGACTGCACAGAATTAGGCAGGAGTAAAAAGTGCTGGCATGTTGTTCAGGGCTCCCCTGGTGGGACTGGCTTCTACTGACAGTAAGGTCCAGTAACAAATAACAAAAATAACCAAGTTTAACAAGAGGACTTGCATCACATAGTACCAGCTCTGTATTACCTTTACAGGTACAGTGGTTAAGTAAAGGTGCACCATATCAGCTGCACTACCATGTATTCTGTGAAAATAGTGAAGGATACCTGGTATGACATGTTGGCTATTAAAGATGAGGCTATGTATGCTGTTTGGAGTTTTTATTATTATTTTATTTTAGTGTACTGCTGAGCTTTTTCAGGTGCTGTGTATTTTTATATTGGAAGAAATCACAGATTAGTCTCCCCCACTTCCCACCGCTCCCTTGGGAAGCTCGAAAGCTTCAGTCTGTATAAGGTTTTATAAGTGAGTGTCTACCAGATTTTTTTAAAGGAGCTTATACCTCAGTACATTTTGGAGGGGGAATTCACCCTCAGCCCCCAAATATGCTGCACTGCTTCTGGCAGATGCTTGTAATTTTCAATCCAGGGATTCATAGCAAATTATAAAATACATTGTAGAGTTCTTGTTCTAGATGAGTGTGTAGTCATTTTACTTCTTTAGCCAAACTGTTGTTTTGTGGATGATCACAGAATGGTTTGGGTTGGAAGGGATCTTGAAGACCGTCCAGTTCCAACCCTGTACCATGGGCAGGGACACTTTCCACTAGACCAGGTTGCTCTAAGCCCTGTCTAACCTGGCCTTGAACACTGCCAGGGGTGAGGCAGCCATGGCTTCTCCAGGCACTCTTTGCCAGCACCTTGGCACCCTCACAGGAAAGAACTTCTTCCTAATATCTAATCTCAATATACCCTCTGTCAGTTTAAAGCCATTCAAGATCCTTGTCCTGTCACTCCATGCCCTTGTAAAAAGTCCCTCTCCTGATTTCTTGTCAGCCCCTTTAGGCACTGAAAGGCTGCTCTGAGGTCTCCTCTGAGCCTTCGCTTCTCCAGGCTGGACAACCTCAACTCTCTCAGCCTGTCTTCATAGCAGAGGTGCTCCATTTCTCAGATCATCTTTGTGGCCCTCCTCTGGACTTGCTCCAACAGTTCCATGTACTTCTTACTTTGGATGCAGTACTCTGAGTGGGGTCTCACCAGAGCAGAGCAGAGTAGAGGGGGAGGATCACCTCTCTTGACCTGCTGCCCATGCTCCTTTTGAGGCAGCCTGAGACATGGTTGGCTTTCTGGGCTGCTGGGTGATGTTGAGCTTCTCATCAGCCAATACCTCCAAGTCTTTCTGCTCTGAGCTACCCAAAATCCATTCTCTGCCCAATCTATATTTGTGCTTGGCCCTGACCCGTATATAGGACCTTGCACTTGGCCTTGTTGAACTTGCTGAGCCCACCCCTCAAGCATGTCAAGGTCCCTCTGGATGGCATCTGTGCCCTACAGCATGTCTACCACACCACACAGCTTGGTGTCATCGGCAAACTTGCTGAGGGTGTACCGAGTCCCACTCCATGTTGCCAACAAAGATGTTGAGCAGTGCTGGTCTCAGTACTGACCCTGAGGAACACCACTCATCACTGGACATAGAGCTGTTGACCACAACTCTTTGAGTGTGACCATCCAGCCAGTTCCTTATCCACTGAACAGTCCATCCATCAAATCCAGGCCTCTCAGTTTAGAGACAAGAATGTTGTGTGAGGCAGTGTTAAATGCTTTGTACAAGTCCAAGTCGATAATGCCAGTTGTTCTTACCATATCCACCAACGCTGTAGCCTGATTGTAGAAAGCCACCAAATTGGTTACGCATGATCTTGTCCTTAGTGAAGCCACGTTGGCTGTCACCAGTCACCTGCTTGTTTTCCATGTGCCGTAGCCTAGTTTCCAGGATGATCTGCTCCATGATCTTGCCAGGCACTGAGGTAATACTGACTGGCCTGTAGTTCCCGAGATCTTCCTTTCTTCCCTTTTTAAAAAAGAGTGTTACGTTTCCCCTTTTCCAGTCAGTGGGAACTTTTCTACGCTGCCATGACTTCATAGTAGCTTAGCCAGCTTGATGCAAACTCTTCTAAAATGTATTAATGCTCGTGATATTTGAAGATATGAAGTTTTAAAAAACACTCGTTCCTGTTCTTTGCATTTCTGATACTCTGATTTGTTGGAAGCTTTATTAGTTTTATTAGTGATTTATTGAAAGCAAGTGCCTGTTCTGAAGGTGAATTTTTCATGGGTGGTTTCTCATTTTGTTTATATACCTTGCCACTGAAGCTGGGTTTCTTCACTCAGGGTGTATGTCCCTTCTTCCTTCACAAGTCCCTTACAGATGTGCTGTCTGTATGTGTGAATCATCATGCCGTGATGCCAGAGCCCCCAACACGTCTGGTTGTCTGTGGATAGGCCATGGGATGTGTTCCCACAAAATGTGTTCGCACCTCCCCCTTCTTCTCTTTTTTGGCTAAATAGCAAGGGTGCCTGCCTCTTCTGCAATTGGGGACAGTGTCCTTCTCACGTTCCTTACATTTGAGCATCAAGTCCTTGTTTGAAGTCCCATGTGTTCCCTAGGGATTACTCCTGAGCTGACTCTCCTGGGAGTTCAGCTATCTGTGCCTGTGGATGTTGTGTTAGTGGGCACTGAAGCAGCCATGTGGATTAAAAGAATAAAAAGTGTATGTTTATTGATATAGGCAACTTTTTACCTTGGACTTGTCTTTTATGTCTCAGGGATGTTCTCCCCATCCCCTAAAGATAGGTCTTCCAGTTGTGTATATTAAGGAGCTTTCATCCCAGCTTCTCTACTTGAACTTTTCTTCTCTGCTCCCTGTTTTTGCCAGTGTAATTCAGCAAGGGAGCAGCTCTCTGGAGGTTTGTCCTCTGTGGCTAATATGAAGGGCTTCTTGGTTCACATTAGAGCATGTTTTCCAGAAGCACCTGCCACCAACCTTAAGGCACGTAATTTGCTAGTGAGCATTTTACATCTACTTGTGCTCCTGAGTGATGAGACAATTTTAAGGCAAAACCCCCCTTCCAGGCAGTGTGGAAAACCCTGGGTGATAGCTGATGCTTTTAGCACATGGGCTGACAGGCACTCAGTGAGACTGAAGGGAGAAGTGGGGTTTCCCTAGGAAGCAATTGCTTCAGGCTTCACATCTAGAACTTTCTGGTCTCTTTTCAACCCCATGTATTTGGGAATGTCTGAGTTTTCATAGGGCTCATGCCAACTGGTAGCATTGAGGAACTTTCTAATCTAATCAACAGCCAGCCAAGCACATGCAGCTGCACGCTCAGTTATCTCTGAGGCAATAATGAAGTGATTGTTCAACTCCAGATGATAGACGCAAAACCAGAAGATGCCTGAACTGATGGAGGACCTGCTGTATAAACAAAAACATGTATCCAAATTTAGAGTCACCTGGCATTGCTCATATTTTCATTGTCTAGACAGATTTAAATAGCTTTGGAAATCTATACTGTAAGTGGAAGCCCTAAGGCAAGAGTTTTGCAGCCTTTTCCCAGAAGTGGGAGTTTCTGCAGGCTAACCTTTTCTGTCTTGGACAGAAGCAAGGATAACAGCCCTTCTGTTTCCCTTTTCCTTTGGTCAGGAGCCTCATGTGCATGGTTTTCTCCACTGTTGCTTCTCTTGCAAGCTTTTCAGGGGAGCAGATCCAATAATTGTGGTTTTAAAGTGCCTATGGACATAATCACATTAGCAAAGAAGATTATTTTCCAGCAGCTGAAAGGAAGTATTAAGGATGCCACAGTTCTTCTATTTTCCCGTTATAGTCTGGAAACACAGGGGAATGTGTTCCAAGTTGGAAAAGAGCTTCCCTGGTATTACACATGTTGTATTGCCCATGCTGTGGGGCATGTGGTCACCTAAGTTGGGAATGCAATTTGGTGAGTGCTGCTCTGACAGAAACATTACCGTAGTGATCACTGGCACGTGCTTGTGGAAGAAGGCTTTAATTTCTGGTTGCTCATAAGAAATTCTCTCCTGTTCGTTCTCCCAAGCACTTGTTCTGTGCAGAAGGGCACAGTAACCCTACAAAGCCTTGAACCATCTACCTTGCTTAAGTAACTTCTGGTAGTTTTGCAGGTGTGTCTTTATAGTTTTAGCACTCCTGCTCTTGGTTCACCAGATAAGAACTTTGAATTTAGGCCCACTTGAAAGCACCAACGATTAAAATTTTAAATCCATCTTGAACTGATTTTGCCCCTTGTGAATAGGTGGATGTAGGATTTGGGGATTGGTTTTGTTTGGTTGGTGTTTTTTTCTTTTTTGTGTGTGTTTGTGTTGGGTTTATCCAACCTGTTGGTTGTTCCTGTCTGACTGTCATCTTTTCTTCGTGCTGACAGTCATAAAAACATTAAGGTGACCTGAAGTGTCATTAAATGACTTCATGTTGTTATGGTTGATGAATTACTATCAGAGCAGTAACATAATTTTATAATCAATCAAGCACATTTATTGTAATGAAACCGAAAAAAGCAATCTAGGTGTTGCTGGTACTTGAAGATGATGGCAATAATCTTGATTGCTGTCCTGCTCTGAGCTGTCTTCTGCAGTTCAGCGAGGTCCTTCTGTGACATCTGTCCCACTTCCAAGGGCAAGAGAGGAGCGGAGCTACAGGTGTTCCTCCTTTTCCCTAGTGCAGAACCAGAGCAAAGCTGCTGTGCCCAGAGGAGTGGGAAGGAAGGAGTACCAGTGTCCCCATATTCCCATGCCCTGCAGTTCAGTTCAGCTTCCAGTGCTGATGGAAACAGGGAGCTCCTATTCCCATCCCTTTGTTTTTCCTTCCTTCAATTACTGTTGACTCTTGGCCAAAACATGAAATAGTACTACAGTACTTGGCAGGTATCTATGATTATGTGGGGTTTTAAACCAATACTATGAAAGATTCAAACAGTATGGCCATTACTTTTTTATGTCTCTAATTCTGGAGGAACTGGCAGTATTTAACCTGGAGAAAATATAGTTGTTGATTTACTGTCTCTTCAGCTGCACATTCAGAAATGGATAGGCAGTCAGGATACAGTAATTTCTTTAGGGAAGAGTTGGATGATCTTGAAGAAACTATCTTACAAGCATGTTGCAGTTTTCTTTTGTGCTGCTGAACCGGCAGTTGTAGTATGGGCTTCACATTCTGCCATTCAGCAGCAAAAATCACCAGGGAATTGTGGAAGAAAAAGAAAAGCTACTATCTTAAAGGTGAAAGAGAAAGCTGAAGCGAAAGCTGTATATTGAAGCTGCCAAATATACTTAATAAATTACTTATTCCCAAGCTTTTTAAGGGAAAAATGGTAAATAACCAAACATATTGCTGAAAGCTGTGGTAATGAGGCTGGGGCAACTTCAGAAATCTGGAAAGATAACTGAAGTGCAGAGCCAGTGTGAGGTGTTGGAGCAGGGAATGTTTGAACATTTGCCCACATTGTAAATTTTGTTGAACTGTGAGGTTAAGAAGATTAAAATCAAAGGGACTCGTCACTAAGTACTTGCTCTTTTGATTTGGTTAGTTAATTTTTTTAGGGTTGTTGGTTGGAGCTATGATGGATCCTGGGGCGAGTCTAACATCTGAGAAAGACAGTGTGGTAATAGACCAGCTAGAGCATGGTAAGCATGGAGGAAGTACTGGTTAAGGCCAAAGCTGTGTGTACGTTAAGCATGCGCTTCAGTGAAAGTTTATATATAAGTGACCTTTTTTGTTTGTTCACATGTCCTTGATTATCGGACTGTTGAGGTCAGTACTAGCTATGTCAGCACAGGAAGGGGAATCTGCCTGAGGGGGAAAAGGTAAGTCTAGTTTTATTCATGGAGTTCAGCTAAGCCTTCTGCCTCATAGGCGCCTTGTTCCTGCATTAATCACAGGCACTGCTGACCTCACCAGTCCAACTCACATTGGAACAGCTTGTGCAGATGGAAAGCCAGAGCTACCTGGATAACTTCAGGATCCTGAAGCAGGAGTGGAAAAGATTAAGTGTTGCACATAGGCATTCAAGATGTTTTATCCCTGGAATTCAACCACTGTGGTAATATTTTGAGCTGAATACCAGGGTCTGGGTTTGTGCTGTATGTAGTTCTTGGGTAGGAGGAGAAACAGGCACTGATTGTAGATCTTTTCTCTTGTGATGATTGACTGGCATGTTCCTGGAAAAAAATCATTGGTGCATATAGCAGAAATCTGGGCACACATTGAGTAGAGCATTACACAAATAACATCAACTTCCCTTTTAGTGGGAACTATATTTTACTAAATTCTTTGAAAATCTGGACAAGAAGGTACTGTTTATCTTAAAATCTAACACTGGGGCAGGGCACAATAGTCACTTAACTCCTGTATGCTCTACTTCTGCACATCTTATTGTGGGGCAGGTTAAGGGCTTCCCTCCTCTCCTGACCCTCGTCTGCAGTTTTACTAGCTAGGGTAAACAAAATATTATCATGTTCAACACTGTATGTGCTTCTGAAAGAGCTGTAGTTTCAAGGCATAATTTTTAGGTCAAGATTTCTTGTTTTGCCTTTTTCTTTTGTGTCTGCTGATCCTGACTTTAAAGGAAGAAAAAAATGCAGCTTGTGTTTTATCTTTGATTCTGCCTGTTCTCACCTATTTCTGAGTCTTCCTTCCCTGGAGTCAAAAGCTGTTGTAACACTCTGCAGGACCTCTCACTGATTCAAAATTAATTGTTTTGCCTGACACCCAAGTACTATCTGGGCGATTAATCATTATCCTCTTAGATGTGGAGTGCTCCCTTGCACGGAAGGGAAGAGTGCTCTGAGCTTATGAACACAGCAGTGCAGAGAAGGTTTTTCTACATAGCTTGAGAGCAGGCCTGTCTCTTCTGTAATACCAATTGTATCTTCAGCAAGATGTCAGCCACCTTTTAGAATAGTTATGTTTATTCTGTTCAGAAGTTAATTCTCAGTAATTCACCCTGTAATGGTGAAACTTCCAAGGGACTGTGTGCCTGTTTTCTGGTTTTCTTCACCTAGAATTTTAACCTATTTCTGTCTGGCTTAATAGAGCCTGCTGATGGTCGTACATACTGTTATCTTTCATCCAGGAGTATGGATTTGTGTGTGTGACTGTTTCAGATGGGTTGCTGAGGCATAAATCCCTATGGCTGTGTGCTGGTTGGATGAGGGCAAGCCTGGCCTGCTGCTTGGCGTGCTGTCTCAAGATTTTGTATTGATTCTGCTTTTCTTCACAGAGGCTCTTTTCCAGGATACATGAAATGAAACTGTGCATGCTGTCAGACTACACAGGTTCTCAATTTGTCTAGCTCTGATGGCTTCTTACTTCCAAGTTTCTCTTATGAGGGAGCTTAATTTGAACTGGGATATAGGAAGACACACTCTTTACACTGGTGCAAAGAAGGGGGATCTGGAAGTGTGAGTGCTAAAGTAGCACTACTTGAAGCTCAGTAACTCATCTCCTGCCTTTCATGCCCCATGGTGGTGAGAAGGAATGTCTGATCCAGGCCTCCTAGAGAGTCATGTTGGGAAGTAGGAATCCAGACATCTGGAGAACTCTCTGTGTGCGCATGCAAAGGAAGAATTGAGTATTAAAATAGAATTATATTAGTGGATTTTTTAATTAGGGGTTGTTTGTATTTTTGTGGTGAGAAAAAATGGGATTGAAGGTGGCCATGCAAGACAAGACTGTACAACAGTTGCACAGATTTTCAGGATTAGTGTGTTGGGAATGGATGGGACAGTTGTGCTCTGGAGGACAGGAGAAGGTACAAAGAACTTCTTTGGGGTATGGATCCATTCTTTGTGCTGCTTTAGGGTTTTTTTAATCAATTGAGAATATATAGTTCTTGGCTCAATTCTTTCTTCTTTGTTAAATTTTTATCAAGTGGGGATGTATGTTTCTTGACTTAGATAATGTGGACTTGTATGGTCTGACACTCACACAGGGTGACTTGTTTTCATCGGTGCTGTGGCAGTGAGCAAGGGGCCTGACTTGGCCCTCTCGCCAGTTTTAATCCAGTGTGATTCCACTGACCTTACAGCAACATTAATTTCTTTACCTCGTGACCTTGATAAACTACTAAATAGCACAGAGATAAAGGAGATATGAATCTGGTCATCAGGTAGTTGCAGGTTCATATAAAATTAAGTCTGTAAGGGAGATATGGATGTCATGCTGAGCTACAACTGAAAATACCCCTCTAGGCAGATTTGTTAGAGGGGAAAACTTTTAAGCTGATATTTGAAGACGACACACATTGTATTTTTTCGTAAGTGCTTATTTAATCTTCTATGATATTTTGCTTACAGCAGTGCTCTGTTTCTTGCTTAAAGCAAATGATTCAGCTAGTTGTAGTAAAACATAAAAGTGCCTGTGTGCATACTTCTCAGTGCTGATATGTTCTGAATCTAGCTGAATCATCCAGAAGCAATGTATGGCCCTCTTTATTTAGGTTTTTATTTGTCGTATATTATCAGCACTAAAATACATGTATCCCTAAGGCAGTAATAGGTTGAGAAGTGTTTGGTCTACTATGTCTCTTTTTCACGGTTGCTCTGTGTGTTCTTTGGTTTGAATTTCTATTTGTCATGCATTATCAGTCACAAAAATACGTATGTCCCTGAAGCAATAATAGACTGAGAACTGTCTGGTCTGATGCACTTCACTTTCACAAGTGCTCCATGTGTTCTGTACTCTGTGAATTCATCCTGTTACAGGCTCTGTGGCCATTGGGTTTCTAAGTCATGGTACATTTTTCCAATGCAAATCCGAATTAGGGTTACCTATCCTAGGAGCTGGAACCCATACAGTTTGCTTATGTGCTGTAGAAGCAATAGGAGCAAAGACACTATTGCAAGAAAAGATATTATTTCACGCTGGTACAAAGAGCTGGGGACACGTAGCCTTGAACTCATCTTGCCATAAAATGAAGTTATTTAGTTTTATTTTAGTTTTATAGTCTTAAAACTAAATTACAGCAAGCTTAAATACATGCACCTGGTTGTTTTATTTTGCCATGCAGAAGGCTTTCTAACTTTAACTACTGCAATAAATGTCTATAAACTAAAATACAAGAAGTTTCACCTCAACTTGAGTGTGAACTCAATGAAGAAGAACTTTACATTGTAGATGGCAGAGCACTGGGACAGGCTGCGCAGGGGTGTTGTGGAGTCTCCCTCTCTGGAGGCATTCAAAACCCGCCTGGGTGTGTTCCTGTGTAACCTGCTCTAGGTGACTGCCTTGGCAGGGGGGTTGGAATGGATGATCTCCAGAGTCCCTTCCAATCCTAATGATTCTCTGATTCTGTGAATAAGAAAGTGCCTGTTGTACTGTTGAAAGGTCTGACTTGCACATTGTGAGACCCCAAATGTCTGATGCATCTGTCTCTTGCTAAGTAAACATAAGACCAACCTGTAATACTCAGATTTGTTACTTCCTGGCCACTTGACCTTAAAATGACAGTGGTACTTTGTGCCTTCATTTTTCCTTCTGTAAGATAGGGTTGATGTTTGCTTGCATTTTCAAAAAGCATTCTTGGACTTCTTAAAAACAAAGAGTAATCGTAAGTCTGTCAGTCATAACCTGTTCAACGCTACAGTTTCTGTGAGTGGATTTCATAATCTCATTTTCAGTTTCTTGAATAATTTCCTCTAGTCAGATTTCTCCTCTATCCTTCCTCACTGTGTGCTTGGCCTTTAGACAGGCAGTGCTGTTGGTGCTACTTGTCAGAGAGACCTGGGCTCAGGGGAGCCTGATGTTCAAATCTTACTGAAATGCTTGTAAATGATTTCTTCAGATGTATCTCGGTGTAGACTTAACTTCCAGAATGTAATCTGACATATTGTGTCAGTAGCTATGCTTATTCTTCAGTTACTGTAATGAAGCTTTTCGGTACATCACAAGCAGTTGGCACAAGAGTTGCTACTAAATGGCAGTTGGCACAAGAGTCGCTACCTAAGATGGAGTTTTCTGATATGGTAAGTTGAAACATTGCCCAAAGGGTCTGTATGTCTTAGTAATTAAAAAGTTCTTTAAACTATGAGAGCAATGTAAACTCAGAGTGAGCAGGTGAATGTGGATGTGAACGTAACAGTATTTTGAAAGGAAAGGTTATTTTGCACCTGAAGATAATGAGCAATAGACATTTGTAAGCATGCACTGCATTGGAAGCATGTCTGTGGAAAGTTTTTCTAGCTGTTTATTACTGTGGTAGGTCACAAGTGTTAAGGAAGGGGATTCTGCTATTAAGGGATTTGTCTTTGGTGGCAGGAAGAGTAGCAGTTTGCTAGAATAGAGGCTTCTTCCCAACCTCATCTACATGTAAACCTGTCATTAACACGTGGATTGTTAAATTTTTGTGTGGAAAATACTGTGGGCTTATTATTTTCTTAGTGCGTACAAGTTTAAATGGTACTAACTGGGCAAGTAGGAGTGGATAGTGAGTAATTCAGAGATGAAGTAACCTACGAAGTGTTTTGTGCTTCATTGCTGGTTCCTAGTGCTTTGTTAGAAGCTATCACAAATGGTTTCTTTCCTACTCACAGTGACTGTATTAGTGTTCAGTTTAATGATTCTTCTCCAGTGAGTGCTTAATTCTGCCTCTGAATGCTGCCCTCCTGCAGTATTGTCAACGGTCCCTACCTTTTGTTTTGGGAAATAAGGAAGAGGATGTAGACCAGAGTTGGTTTTAAAATGTAAATAAAAGTAATTTTTTTTTTTGAGTAAAACTATTAAAATTAATTAAATTAATTGAATAATTTAAAAATTACTCAAAAGTAATTCACTTTTGAGTGAAAATTCAATTATATGTAGCTATGTTTTACTGTAATTGATGTTTCAATTAGATCTTGCTTTATGAAAACTTACTTTTAAAAGATGAGGTGGAATGTGACCAGATTATAGGAAAAAAAAAAATACGGAAGACAGTAATTGCTTTGTAGGGTTTCTTTGGAAAGAGTGCTGTTAAGGATTAGGACCTCCCTCCCCATGCTGGTGTGAGGATCTTCACTTATCCTCAAATATGAGAATTTCTTTATAAATTTACCCTGTGAAAGTAATGATGTAAGTGCAAACTTGCGAAGTTTGTAGTTCAGAGACATCCTGGTTTGAGTTGTTTTTCTTGGTGGTAGTTTATGCATGAATCTTTTTACTTAAAACTTGAACCTGACCTGAGAATATCTTGTCATTTCAAAAGAGAATATGGCTTCATTTTTAACTGTAAACCTCTCAGTTTTAAGGTCAGAATCTGCTTCTTTGTGGGGGCAGATAGGAGGTAAATAAAATTAGCAGGAGGTTCTCTGTAGTAACTGTTCTGTAAGAGTACAAAAAAGCTGGGTGACTTAGAGACCTGGGGACAGAGAACTGAAACAGCATGGTATTTCATTGCCCAATTAGTCATCTTACAGTGATTTATTGCAACTTGTGCAGTGCAAGTCCCAGGAAAAGCATATTTTATCTTAACAAGGATGCTTGCTGCATCTGTATTAGGTAGAATGGGGCTGTCAGATACACCATTTTAAATGCCAGCTCCTAATTCTTAAAATTTCTTGGTTTCACTATTCTCTTACTGGATAGAGGGAACACAGCAGACTGCTGGATGAAAGAATCAGTGCAGTGCTCTGAGTTACAGAAGGGCATTTTAGATACCCATCTTTATTTCCTTTTAATCTTTAGGTTGTCTGGAGTTACCAGGGTCTTGTACCAATAAATGAGATTTACTGAGGACTTCACAATGTTTGCCCAGCTTTCACTCCATGATGACCCAGAGCTCTTCCTGAACCCTCCTCTACTAACATGCCCAGAGAATAAAAACAGGGCAGGAAAGAGCCGTTCTGCAAAGGGGCCTCGGGAGCTGTGCTCATCTGATCTGTGGCTCTCCCATCCATTTGGTCTGAGCACTGTTATTTATAAGGAGATCTGCAAGTAAACGTTGGACTGAAGCAACCCCGTTAGCAGAACTGTATCTGTTGTTTGGAAGATGGCTGTCCATTACAGTGCATCTGTAGGACTCAAGCTTTCAAAAGCTGAAAGCTGTGAGAGCAGCATCCCCTGGGTTTTCCTGGGTTCTTCTGTCCTCTACCATTCTCTTCCCTGAGGCTTTGAGATTTGCAGCCTTGTTTTTAGGAAGCTCTTTGGCAGTCTGCTTACCTGATAAAAATTAGCAGTAGTTTCTTCCCACCTGCATCATCCACGCACTCCTCATTAGCTGAGACTTGCCTTAGCTTTTTGTCCCTTAGACGTTGGTAATGGAGTGGTTATCAGTTCCTTTTTTCCCTTTAGCATTTGACAGCCACTGTCTTGGGGTTTTCCACAAATGCAACAGCCTCATTCTTCACTTGTAACATCTCCTTTTTGTCGGTTTAAGCAACTGATGGAAGTAAATACACACCGAAACAGATTAAAGTACCCTTGTATCCCTTGACAGCTTGACTATTGCACCGGGAATCCTGCAGTTGCAACTGCTGATCTAGATTATCACAAGCCATTTCAAGGAGTAAACTTACGTGGCCTAAAGAAGTTCACCACTGGTTTGTCCCTCTGCTAAAGACAGTGTAGTTCAAGATCCCTGTCCTGATAGTCAAAACCCTTTCTTAGACTGAAAGGCTTTCCTTGGGAGCTCTTTAGCTGGGATTCTCCCATAGGATGTTTTCCTATTGCAGTTGCATTCCACTGGCACCCAGCAGCTATTATTGAAATGGTAGTGGGGAAACTCCAGACCATGGGGAGAAGTGGCATGGAAGCTAGAGATTTAAGCTGAGCTGCTTCTCATAAAACAAAGAAATGTGCAGCACGTAGACTGTAGACTCCAGATATTGACTTAACCCATGTGCACTGGGAACACCTTTACTCTTCCTAGTATGCAAAACGTGCATGCCATGGAAAGAGGTGTCTTGAGGAAGAAGTCCTATGCAGATTGCCACCAACACCCCCAGCCTCCAGTACTGCAAATATAGACACCATTTATTTACCCATATGGTCAAAAAATTCTGGTTTATTATCTCAACATGGATCATTTGTGTTCGTAGACATAACCTTGTTTGTGTATAAAACCTCTAGTATGGAAGGAAACTGAGCAGTCACTGTGACTCGTATATTTTCATTATAATGATAGTTATAGTTACATTACTGTCATGAATGCTACTTGCATTATAATAATATAATTGAAACTTATTTTTTAACATTAGGCCTTAGGCTGTAAAAGGCTTACAGGGCTCTGGTTTATTTTTTAGAGCAATAGTTATAAAACCATATAACAGATACCTGTCTTCCTACAAATCATACTGTTTTTCACAGAAGTGGGTAACTAAATGTAGGAATTAATATAAAAGTGCAGTTTTCTGCATTGATGGTAGCAATGTATTTACCCCTTGCAAGCACAAAATTACTGGGAATGTAAACTAGGCAGTGAAATGGCTTTCCTGAATAGCGAATGAACACGTTCAATGTTACTTCACAGTTTTTTTCTAAAATACTAAATTTGCAATGTCATTCTAGATTAGTTTTTTAAAATTAATGGCAAGCGGTAGATAGGAAAATGGATTATTCTTGTCTTCATCTTAAGCTGCATGTTTGGAGTCAGTTGCTGGACTTTTGGTTAACTCAATGGAACCTAAAGCAGTTTACAGAAAAGTTAACTGGTTTATCTGTTTTAATAATTGCACTTGTAGACAGAGGCACTGTTAAAACTAAATTACTTTTTAGCTGAAGAGGGCTTTCAGATCTAAGTTGAATGCATGCTTTTAGCTGAGCTATAGGTTAGCTACTAAAGCTTGTTCATGTTTGTTCCGATAACCACTTCTCTTAGAATTATTGTAAGTTGAAGAATCACTGTAGTAGAACTAGGGAAGAAAAGGTTTATAAACAAAAGTGCGGATCTCAGAAGGAATATTCATTTATGTGTAGCTTTCAGTCCTCTGAAACTAAAATTTCTCTGCACAGAACATCTTTGTTACTCCATGGAACATTGAACTGTTGTTCTGGGAGTTTTTATGTGTGTGTGATTGTTTTGTTTTTTTCTTACCGTGTAAAGGTTGCACAGTGTTCAGAATGCTGGTTTTCTAGTATATATGACTGGTTGTGCAGATGAGTCCTGGCTAGCTGTAAACCCATACTTCCCTTCTGGAAATGGCTGTTTGCTGGCTGGGTCAGCAGAAAGAGCTGGATGGCTGCTCCTTTGATGCTCAGTTAGTGCTTATTGTGATCTCATCATTTAGCACAAGTCTGTGTCAACCACCAGACCAGGAATCTCGAATGGGAGAGGGAGTATGAGATACAGATATGCATCCTGTTATGCTGCTTTGCTGGAAGGGGAGGAGCCACTGGCTGGAGAAGCAACTCCTTATCTTTGGCTGTGACTCCTTGGGTCTTGGCCAGGTTCATCCTCCTGTTTTTCCTGGGTGTAAGTAAGTATGTATAGTATATAGTATATATATATGTATAGTATATAGTAAGTAAGTAAGCATGTATAGCGCATAGCCTGCATGTGCTAAAGAATGTCAACAGCAAAGCACTGCTTATATCAATTACTATTTATTTAAACTAAAAGCTTCCCTTTTAAAGTAGATTAAGTAGTGTTTGTCTCACCTGTTTATACAAGCTGTCATAAAGCAAGCTACTATGTTGTATTTATAATTTTCAAGTGAAAGAAAAATAAACTGCTCATTTACTGAAGTTTTGTGACATGGTAAAAATAAAGGTTGCATTGAGTAGTATAAATCATAGAATTGTATCATAGAATCACAGGATGGTTTGGATTGGAAGGGACCTTAAAAGATCATCCAGTTCCAACCCCCTGCCATGAGCAGGGACACCTTCCTCTAGAGCAGGTTGCTCAAAGCCCAGGGAGGGGCAGACACAACTTCTCTGGGGAACCTGTTCTGGTGCCTCACTGCCCTCATAGTGAAGAATTTCTTCCTAATGTCCAATCTAAATCTCCTCTCTGTCAGTTTAAAGTTATTCCCCCTTGTCCTATTCCTACGTGCAAAATGTCCCTCTTCAGCTTTCTAGTACCCTTTAGGTACTGGAAGGTGGCTCTAAGGTCTCCCCGAAGCCTTCTCTTCTCCAGGCTGAAAAAGCCAGACTCTCTCAGTGCATCTCCATAGGAGAGATGCTCCAGCCCCTAGATAAAAATCTGTGCTGCTTCACTCTCACAATGAAAGACCTTCTGTAGCTTGTAAATTCATGGCATCTTTGCAGATAGTACTTGTTCAAAATTAATTCAGAAAGAAAACAAATTAGGATTTTTTTACTAGTTGATTTTAGTACCTTTAATCACCTTTAGGGCTGATTGTTAATCTTGTGTTATAATGTTTCAGAAGTGCACTTTTTCACAGTTCATGGTACCTTTCAAGTAGATTTGCTCTGCATACCCGACATTAAAATTCAGAGGCAAATTCAGTATTGAAAATTAGTGATATTCCCTCCTCTTAATAGCTCTGAACACATTAACACATACTTTTTGGAGAAAGAGTTTTTTCTATTTCAGCTTTCCAGAAAATGCTGCTCCAGAAATAATTCATCTGCTCCTGTCTGGATCACTTTAGAAAAAGGAGCAAATCCATTTCAGTGTTGAAAGGTGCTAATTGATAGCTGTGTAGGTGACCCAACAAACGACTTTTAAACTCTTTTGTTTATTGAAAATGTAATTGTAGGTTAGCAGCCTATATATTTTAAAGAAACGTGTCACTGATGAGTTAGCCAGATAAGTTACCAGTTCAATTCCTACATTTTTATGATGCTGTCTGCTAGCTGGATTTCTTTTAGGCATCATCCTAATTAATGTTTTGAAGTAACCTGAACCAGGGTAAATCTTAAAGCTAGACCTGTGGACAGATTGGAGCAGCTTGAAAGGAGTAACTTGTTTTAAACATTCCAGCTTTCTGGAATGGGGTTTACAGCCATGAACTACAAGCACAGGTTCCCAGTATGGCTCACTGTGAGAAGGCGGTCCCTCAGCAGGATACCCACAGTCTAGGGCAGCTGTGCGGGGAGATGTCTGATTGGGTGTTTCACAACCTGAAGTAAAAGGAATATATGCTGGCCATAAAGAAAGGCTGAATATGGGTAACTAATTGTGCTTGCTGGGAAGTGTAAAATGTGACCTGACATCTGTAGTGCTAGGCATGCTCCTGTGCTTTGGACAGTAGCGAAGATCTTCGCTTCAAATTTTCTGGATATTTAGCTTGATTATGTTGTGTCTGGTTAATTAAATCGCATTCTCTCCTGACTTTGCCACTCAAAATAAATTTCCTCTTAACATGTTTTTGGATTACTGTAACCTTGGGTAACCTGAAAATAACTTTGGACAGAAAAACTGGTTGTTTCAAAAATTCTCCTCACAAAATGAGCTGTTCTATGTATAGTACTAACGTTGAGGCTGAGGTTGAATAGGACCCCACAGTTAAAGTGGTTCTAACAGTTATAAATAGTTACTTTCATCTGACCTTAAAAGCTTCCTCAGTTCTGTTTGCTTTCATGTAGAGTTTTCTTTCGGTTCCTACTGTTCAAATTTCCCAGGGAAGAAACGTTTTTCACCCTTTAGCTCTCCTGCTTATGCTTTTGGTGCCCATAGATTGGGACATTTTGTATCCCCCTCTACACTGTGATGTGGTAGAACTGAATGCTTGCAGTTTTCTGGCTGTGGGTAGTATTTCCTATTTGCTGCATTTGTGGTATTAAAGAGTCCTGCAACTTTTTTTGTAGGTTTTCAAGTTTTTGCTAAATGAAGTTTTCTTTTAATAAACTGAGTAAGTTATTTTAATAAACTTTCACACTCTAGCTTGTACATGGTAGATTCTTGACTGTCTTGCCTCTTGTCATGCCTCCTTACTTTTTCCTGTTGCATAACCATCCAGTTTCCAGATTAAAAAGATTCCTTGCCTTGCAGAATTTCAATGTAGGAAAACAACTACTGTGATAAATAAGCCCTTCTTGATTACTCAATTTGTTGAATATTCATATCTCTCTACTATGATACGTGGTTTCCTTATGCTCCTTTTACAAGATGCTGCCCTGAAGATATCAGAGAAAGGTCTTAGCACTCTCATTACACAGGAATTGTACTCTGTGTAAGCATTTTAATTTTTTCATGAGCTGATTTTGCATCTGTATCTTTCAGTCAAGGGTGAGTTTGGAAATGCAGTCCACAAAGGCTAATGCTATCTTTCTCAGTGTTGCATTTACAGTGTGACAGTAGTGATTGTTTCTAGTAGATGCAATTCGAGATCTTTTTAGTCAAAGAAAGAGTCTGTGTGCCTGATCCTTATTGCTGCACACAACAGTGAAAAATTTTCTTGTGGTCAACAGAGGGAATTATTCATCCAGACTCACTAAGGTAAGATTGTTCCATAAATTTGAAACAGTGTCATCTAGAGAGGAGCTTAATTTATTTTTCTTCAGATTTTTCTTGTCCTTGTATTCCTTCACAGTTGGATGCCACATAGTAACAGGGTTTTGGCACTGATTGTGATACTGTTCACTATAGTTTGAGCTGGTGGCTAGATAGGAACATAAAGATCTGCAATTACTTAGTGTATTGGATGTTCAGCAGTGTACAGGTTCTTTAACTATGATGAACCAGCTCTCTCTGATTTAATAAATGAGTGTTTAAAGAAAATACAAGACTTTAATGAAGTCTGCTGATGTTGGACCCCCATTCTCAAGGAGTTGCACCTAAATCTGCCTCTTACTGTGATTTATGTTCTCACAAAGCAATGTGTTTTTAGTGCTAGTGGTTTGCCCCATTACCCTTATGTATCTCAGCTCTTCTGTAGCACAGTACAGTTGTGCCACTGCTAAGAAATGGACTTTTACTAATCTGATGTAGGGGCGAGATTGAAATGGGAAGTGTGCTGCCAATCATCCTTGAAATGACTTTCAGTAACCAGTTATAAACTGCTGATATTCCTTTTGCTAAATACATGCAGTGGGTGGGAAGCCTAGGTAATAAAGGGGACTTGAGCTTTCCCCTAATGTTCACACTCAAAACCAAGCTGTTTCAATGACAATTTTAGCTTTTTTTGCACAGAAGTGGTTAGTGTACTAGAACAGTTTTCAAATGAACTGCTTTCTGAAGTATTTCCTATTAATGTGGTTAATAAGGCACTCTAATATCCCCTTAGGCTGACTGTCATTACTGAAAGCTGAAGTGTTAACTCTAAGAGCAGAAAAGAACTCTACAAGACTATGAAAAGGCTTAATTTTCATTTAGGTTAAGCCATGTAATTAAAGTATGTTGTGGAGTTGTCTGTAGAGCAGACGTGGCTGATTGTTGGCAGCCACCAACACCTCCTGTCGTCGTGAATGCTAATGGTCTTTTAAAATAAATATCATTTGCAGTTAAAATGCACCCATTCTATCAATGATAGACATTCTTCTCTCCACAAAGTACTTAAATGGATTCTTCTTTAGATTGACAGTAAAGAATATGCAATTATTGTGGAACTTGTCACTTTCCAGAAGTTACCCAGTGTGTTGCCCTTACCCTCTTGAACTTTACTACGCAGATGTGAGCAGTGTTCAAAAATTATCGGTTGCAAGAATGCCATTTTTGTCACAAGTAAAGTTAAAGCCTTGGAGCATAATTTGTGGGAACACAACTGGAACAAAATACTTGATGAAAGTATCTTTCTCTGTATAATCTGATGTACTTCTGGGATCAATAGTGTTTCAAGGCACTAAATTTAGATTGCATGTCCAGTATCCAAGATGTAATAAATTTATCAGATTTCCTGCAAAGTTGCTGGAAGAAAGCATTAGCCTTGTGTTCAGCTGTGCCTTGGCAGATTTCCTTCTGTTCCTGTTTGGAATTTACTATTTAATTAAAAAAAAACCCAACAAGCCAAACAAAACCAAAAGCCAAACAACCAAGCCTTGAATTCATATTCAGACTTTCTCATAGCATAACAACCTCTATTAAGCTGTTTATTAATATTTAATTCCCGTTTCTCTGTGCTGCTTCATCAGGTTGCTGCTTCGTCAGGTTGCCTCCACAAATCCTCCTCCGCCTGTGGAATCATTTGCTAAAGCTGCTTGGAATCTTTACAAGTAGAACATACCACTATGCACAGCTTCTTAATTAAGTGAACTTTAAAGTTGGTTGCATTAAAGTTTAACATTTAATGAAAATTTGCTCTTACAAGTTCATTCTAAGATACGTGAAGAAACAAAACTATTACCTTGGTTAAGTATCTCAATACAGCTTTATATGTTAGTGAAGAATGCCTCATTCCCAGGAGTATCCTCCCGAAAGGAGATGTTTTAGTAATTCGTGTTTCTGCCTATTCATTTAGAACTCCTAAAAATACATATTTCCGTAATAAGCTGTGTTCTTTCTAGTTAATAGAGATTAATTGCTCGGTGACTGTACTCTGAAATAGAATCAGGGATCTCTTTATGTTTGGGGTTTTTTTGGTGATTATTTCCCACCCTGATTTTAGTTTCCAATTGGACAGTCTTGAGTCCCATGGCAGTTCTCCATTATCATAGAGAGTCCTGCCTAGGGGCCAGTACAGGCTTTTGAACTCATTCGGAACTGTTTAAGGGACCTAAGCGGTACAGACCCCATAATGGGCAGGTGGATATCCTTAGCTGGTTGAATTCCGTGGTTTACCTGCTGTTGATGCAAAGGGTCAGTGTGAGCTGGACAGAGGAGGGGAGAGAACCACACCAGCTCCTGGGCATGTCTCCTTAGCATTTCTAGCTACCATCAGTCTTCTTTATTCCTAAGTATGAAAGGTTGATGGCAATGGGTAAGTTTTTTTTTAAAGTTATGCTTTTGAACCTTTTGGGTAGGAATCTAAACAGCAACAACAAAAATTTGCCAGGAATCTTTTCCAGTGTTTCTGCTGATGCTGACACTGCTTATTGGTTGACACCAGTGAAATGAGCAACACTTACATCCCGACTGTGTTAGAGCCTTTTTTTTTGTTATGCTAGGAGTAAAAGCTCATCTTATTCAATATCCTGTCTCCAGCTTTTGTTGCTCATGTGTTTTTATGATGCACTTTCCCTCATGTCTGCTAGACGCATGACTGAAGCTGTAGCGAAAGTCCTGGTCTTTACAGGCCACGTTTCTGTCCATCTGATCTTACAAAAGTCTTTAAAAATATTCCATCTCCCTAGTTCCATATTCCCCAATGCTTTTTATAAACAAGAACTAGGATTCTTGGTTTAGGCCTCTTGTTTTGCTACCTTAACCTCATTTCTTAAAATCTATTTTTATTTCTCCTAATAATCATAGGATTTCTCCTTCATGACCTTTTTATTTCTCCTATGAGTGGGTTTGTTGACTTCAATCCTGAACTTCTTAAAGACTGCTTTATAGTGCTTACATATTCATACTGAAAGTACCTTTCTGGGGGGTAATGTGTTTCTAAGATGCCTTTTCACACCTGCTTTCTATTGATTGTCTTAAAATTGAGCTGTGCACTCTTGTCTCTGCTTTCCAGTGGAAGTCTGCAGATGGTAGTAGCAGTTCTAATAATTACTCTCATAAGTGATCTTGGAAGTGAAAAAACATTTAATATGATTATTTCAGTCTGTCCTGTCCTCTAATGCTTCCTATGTAATAATTAGATGCATCTTGTTGTCTAAATTTAAGGAACCTTCTATTATTTTTTTTTAAGCTGTATTCTTTAATAAGGGCAGAAGGTTAATGCCTTGGTTACTCAAGTGGGTAAAGACTGGGCTTTGCTGCTCTCTTGTCTCAGATTTCATAGCTTTGGTGCACAATATAGAGCTTAAACTTTCTCTGACAGATTTCCAGTTAATTTGTTTCATTTTCTTTTCCTCATGCCTTGTCACTTATCAGCTTTATTAGGTAGTAACATATTTGCCTGCAGCAAGAATCTTTTATTTGGTGTGAGAAGTTTAACAGTGAAAGCATATTATAAAATGTCATCTAACTGTAAATGAAAGCATTCTCATACGAAAGATTAATGAAAGATTCCATTGTAGCCATATTTATTTTGCTAGGAAAGCTGTTCTTTGTTTTCAAATTACTTTAATATCTAACTATTAAAATAACTAAATAGTGAATACTGGTTATGTATTTGAGATTTTTGTAGTTGATTAGCATTTAATGCCTTGCATCCAACTGTGCCTTTTCAGAAAGAACTTACTCTCTGATGTTCTCCTGTGTCTTAAATTGAAACTAGAGGAGAAAAATCTGAAGAACGTTGATGCGTTCTAAGGCAATTGAAAACAACTATGTAATTTAAATAACATTATGGAATCTAAGCCATTATTTCCTTAAAGTGGTATGATTTTTTCTTTATTTTGATCTGTTTCAGAATAACTTACTCCTAGTGATTTTTTTTAGAAAGAACTTTGCTTTTGTGTGTAAATGCTTCAAAGATGGCAGCCAAACTGGGGAGGCTTTCCTTATTCCCTCCTCCCATTTCCCCAAACCTCCTGCCACACTCTGTTTCAGACTTGGAGTAGCAAAGCGTATGTTTTCATATCTAAATGATAACTGGAACATGTAACGTAATTTATCATCTGAACTGAGGTTTTTGTTTTGATGTTTTGAACCTATAGGTTTTAGAAATCTTAGTAGGGGAAGTAAGGTCTGAGTACAAAGCCAAAAAGGCTGGTTTTGATAGCAACATTATGAAAAGTCTCAGGTGAGAAAGGTGATGTGGAAGCTGCAGAATCACAGAATCATTTTGATTGGAGATCCACCTACGCAGATGGTCAAGACCTATTTGTACTTCTTCCTGGGTTACCTGCTCTAGCTGACCTTACTTGAACAGGGGTTGAACTAGATGACCTCCAAATATCCCTATCAATCTAAAGGATTCTGTGTGATTGTGAACTAATATTCCAGCTCCTTAGGTTTTCCTGAGAAATCATGTCCTGTTCATTGCAGGCTTGATAATAAATAATTTCAGCTATTGTATTAATACCAACTGAATAGCTGGTATCATTGGCTAGCTTGTGACAGGACTGTTGAGGTGCGCAAGCTTCCCCTTCCTCTGCTAATTCCTGTAGTCTTAACTTTGTGGCAAGAACACAGCAGAAACTGTAAATCTCCTGCTACATGGTGCCTCTTGTTCAAGGCAAACACATTTTAATTTTCATGCTACCCTTATGTTACAGCAGCAGGCTTTCGGTTTAGGTGTAATTGCCAAGTGCTGTGTTAGCCGGGGCTAGTGGTGATTCTGTCAATGTCTCAGGACTGATGGTGTGCCCTGAACGTTAGCCGTAGCTGTTGATCTGGTCAGTAACATGGCTCTGTGTTCTGTATGCCCAACAAGCAGATTTGCCTGGCATGTTTTGAACAGAATTTCTCTGCAGATCCTGCGTAAAATCAGCCTTCATTAACAGTTTAATGGGAGAAAAAATAGCTTTTTTACAGAGCACATGTTGGTTTTGGTTGTGCACATCTTTCTAACTGCTTTCCAGTAAAACCCACATACAGATATCCTTGGGACTGTTATTTTAGTAAAGCTTTTAACAAGGACTGACCTTCAGTAGCTTCCAAAAGAAAGATGTAAGGTCAGTTTTCTCATTGTGCCTCCTGAAAGACAGAAACACAACTATATTTTTCTTCCCTGCATTTATTGCAAGACCTTATTCTATTTCTATGCCTGTCAGCTTTGTGTTGGAGCACTTGGTCTCTTCATTCCTGCTGCTCTGCATTCAGTCATCTTTTCTCATTTCCATGTTACACTTGCAAACAGCAGGGAAAGTTTTTATGGGGCAAATGATAAAATAGCCACTGGCAAGCAGACTTCATTCCCCCATCTTTGAGTTCCCTTGACTTTTTTAGTGATGATTAGTCTAAATAGAGTAGCAGAGAGTCAAAGAATGAATGGCCTCTAAGAAAACCCTTCATGGATCTGGTCCATTGAGTCATGAATTCCAAAGCTGGTGGTTATCAGAAGCTTGTTTAGGGTGTAGCAGGGGAATTACTCTATGCTTGTTTTTCTGCTGAGCCTTTCCTAGCCCTCCATTGTTCCTCGCATACAGAGACAGTGACACCAGGCTTTGTGCCTGGCTCCATGGGGCTGGGTATCCTGCCAGGCCAGTCCTGGTGGTGGGAAGGTAGCTATGAGGTGTGAGGTGGCATGCTGGGGGCAGAGGGGAGGTTGGGGAGTGGGAAGGCTAGGCCTCCCTGTGCCAGGGCTGCTGCTGTTGTAAAGTCGTTCCTTTCCACTCGGCGTGAGCTGCTGCCTCATGTGGCTCCTCAGAAAGCAGACCTGC
Source organism: Pezoporus wallicus (assembly GCF_028554395.1). NCBI lineage: Eukaryota > Metazoa > Chordata > Aves > Psittaciformes > Psittacidae > Pezoporus > Pezoporus wallicus. Next base: position 2,512,613 of record NW_026640165.1, read on the forward strand.
TGCTGTGATTTCCCATAAAGGCTTTCCCTCATACGTGTGCTATATCCATCACTTCAATTGTAATTAGTTCAAATGCCGATGTGAAGGATGTGAGAGAAATATCCCTAATGGTGGACTGTTTGAAAATTTGCCTCTCTGTCAAACGCGCAGCGGGCTGTGTGAGTGCTTTCTTCCATGGTGCATTCTGGTTGGCTTTGAGAAATGGTTGAATACATTTTTAATGATTTTATTTTTCCCTGACACTTTTCTGTGGCTTTTATTATTCTGTGTGGGTTGCTCAGTTGGTCAGAGGAGGAGGAGGCATTAGTGTGTCCTGGGAGGCTCTGCCGGGAACTGGGTTATCACACTGAGAGGCTGCTGTGAGTGTTTACCTCTCCTCACAACAGATCTGCTGATGCCATTTGATTATTAAACAATCTGTATTCCTTGCTCAGGCTTTTGGAGGCTTCCAGCAGTTTTAACCTTGTTACTAAAGGTGATTTTGTGCTCTTAGTTGGTGAGTCAGGCAGCGAGGCACTGGCCAAAGCCATTTTGTGACAAAGCCTTTCTGTCATGACACGAGCTGGGAGCTGTAGGCGTGCTTCAGGAGCCACATGCACACCCTTTGGTGACCCCATTTCTTGCTGGGGGTGTGGCAGTGGTCCATGCTGGCGTAGGGCTGTTGGTGTGGGCCCAGTAGAAGTGCCCCAAGCTGGAAGGTGTGATGTCTGTGCTGGTGCTTGGCCGTACTCAAGCTGTATGTCAGTTGGCTTCAGCTGAAATGTGTTTTTGTGTGTGTGCTGCCAAGGTACTGCTAGTTTTAACTACAAAAGAAATTGCTGTTGGTTGGCACTTTTGGTTCTCTTAAGAAAATAGGGATATAAATTTCCTTTAAATGGTGTGACTTTGTTGGTGAATTTGGACCACCAAAACATGTACTGCTCCCAGCTCTGCTCTTTCTATGCTGTTGAACTCCTAGTTTTATAGTCTGTGTGTGTGAGTGTGCTTCTGTGTGCGTTCCTCATGGGCGTTTCTCTCTTTTGCCCAAATGGATCATGTAGAGCCATCGCGTATGTCCTGGTTTTGTCTGGGATAGTTATTTTTCTTCCTGGTAGCTGATGCAGTGCTGTGTTTTGGCTTCAGTCTGACAACAATGCTGACAACACACTGATGGTTTAGTTGTTGCTAAGTGATGCTTATCCCTATCAAGGTCTTTTCAATCTCTCATGCTGTGACAATGAGGAGAGGCACAAGAAGCCAGGAGTAAGCAGAGACAGGACACCTGATCCAAACTAACCAAAGAGGTATTCCATACCACAGCATGTCATGCCCAGTGTATAAACTGGGGAGAGTGATCCGGAAGGTCCAGATTGCTGCTCAGGTCAGGCTGGGTATTGGTCAGTGGATGGTGAGCAATTGTACTGTGCATCACTTGGATTTATTTTTTTCCTTTCTCCTCTTAGTTTTATATTTTCTTCCCCTGTTATTTCCATTACTATTATTGCTATTATTATTATTATCATTAGTATTAGTATTATATTGTACTTTAGTTATTAAACTGTTCTTATGTCAACTCATGGGGTTTACATTCTTCTGATTCTCCTCCCTGTCCTTCACAGGGTGGGGAAAGGGGGGGTGAGCAAGTGGCTGTGTGGTGCTGAGTTACCAGCTGGGTCTAAACCACAGCAGCATAATTCATAGGAAATACTACCAGTGTGTGACAGAATAAAAGGCAGCTGTGCTTTAGCTTCAGTCCTTGCTTTTTTATGGCAGTAAGAGTTCTTAACACTGCATATAGAATGCTTTTAAAGATTTAAAAAACTCAAGAAACAATCTGTTCTATATAACACTAATGAAATTACATGGTAATAATAATAATAATAAGGATAATAATGCTTGACCCTGCTTTTTCTTGGAGATGGAAACCATGCTAAAGTCCTGTTTAAACTTGGAGCTGTGAATGCTTGGCATCTTTGGTCACTTTGACTCACATGTGCTTTCTTGGATCACAGCATGTCCTTGTTTCACAACTATAAATATGTTTATGCTTTTTAGTAATTTTAGTATACATGCCATGTGAATTGAAGAGTGTTATTTGTGGTGTCATTACATCAAACCTTGAACTGTATTGCAAATACAGCCAGTAGCAACCAGAGTGTGTCTGCTCATTTGCTCTGGGTATGTCTCTTGCATTAAGTGTATTTTCGTCCATGTTCTGGAACCTGGAAATCAAATTCTTCCAGCTTGTTCCTTTTAAATGTGTGCTGATTTTGGCTGAGATAGAATTAATTTTGTAAACTATAGGTCCTAATTTTAATCCAAAACATAGTTCATATTAACTACTATGAAGAAAATTATCCCAGGCCAAACCAGCACATTCTCCATCCCTTATTCCATACCATTTACATCATGCTCAGGTCCTACACTATCCAGTACATTTGTATTACCCACCACCACCGTTCCCGTGCTTTACACAGATATCATTCCTTTATTTTATGGACTATCCCTGTGAAATAGTTTTAAAATATCCATAAATGTCCACTGAGTTCATTTAGTCCATGACTTTGGGCTCTGCCTGTTATGGTGGTCACTCTGGGCAGGAGAGGTGGTGTTCCATGGAGTTACCGGGCACCAAAGCCAGGTCAGGTTCAGCCACTGCTTCTCATGCCCTGTCGTGGTTTAACCCCAGCCAGCAACTCAGCCCCACACAGCCTCTCGCTCACTTTCACCCAGTGGGATGGGGGAGAGGATCGGAAGAGTAAAAGTGAGAAAACATGGGTTGAGATAACGGCAGTTTAACAGGTAAAGTAAGAGCTGCACAAGCAAAGCAAATCAAGGAATTCATTCACCACTTCCCATGGGCAGGCAGGTGTTCAGCCATCTCCAGGACAGCAGGGCTCCAGCACACGTAGCAGTTACTTGGGCAGACAAACACCATCACTACAAATGTCCCGCCTTCTTTCTTCCCCACCTTTACATGCTGAGCATGACTCCATGTGGTGTGGGATGTCCCTGGGGTCAGTTGGGCTCAGCTGTCCTGGCTGTGTCCCCTCCCAGCTCCTTGTGCACCCCCAGCCTGCTCGCTGGTGGGGTGGTGTGAGGAGCAGAAAAGGCCTTGGCTCTGTGTAAGCACTGCTCAGCATTAGCTAAAACACCCTTGTGTTATCAGCACTGTTTCCAGCACAAATCCATACCATGGCCTCATACTACTACTATGAAGAAAATTAACTCCAGTCCAGCCCCAAGCCAGCACAAAATGGTCTATTTTATGATGAAAATGAGATATAGTATCTTTTTCTATTTTATAATTGTAATTGAATTTATTTTTGTAGGTGTAGCATCTATGACTGTGCCAGTGTACATCGCAGAAGTTGCTCCGCCACACTTAAGAGGCAGATTAGTCACCATTAACACTTTGTTCATCACCGGAGGGCAGTTTTTTGCAAGTGTTGTTGATGGAATCTTCAGCTACCTCGCGAAGGATGGATGGAGGTTTGTGAATCTTCCTTGCTAAAAGGAAAGCTAGCAGGGTTGTGGTTTGGTTGACAGCTGTTATAGTTCTTGTTGGAAAAATAGAGTTTATGTATAAAGTGGTAAAGCTGTATACTGAAACGGAACTTTAATAATTAAGTCTCAATAAATTATATCCATACTGCTTTCACTTAGGCTTAATAGTCACAGTATGCTTAGGTGTTTTGACTTTACAAAACTTTAAAAACAGATGAGCAATAAATATGCCTCAACAAGCTTGAATGGTTGACATGTTTATGAAAGTAACTTGCCTCTTGCATTTAGAGTAATTACATGGTGGTTTTTCAGAAAGCGAATTTCCAGGAAGAGTGATGCTCTATTTGCAAAATAGTGGTGTATGTTGAGTATTCTTAAACTGAGCACACTATTGAAGGATTATTGTAGCATGACTTCCTAGTTGAAAGCTTAGGTTATAGAATATATGAATCTATTTTATTCTACTTTCTGGATATTATGTTCTCCCTGGAGACAATGATAAGTGATTCTGGACTGTACCTGTATACCTACTGTATTTATAATGGTGTATCATTTGAGAGCGATGAGAAATCTCAGTGGTTTGGTATTTTACTTGCTGACTTGAAAAAATAATTAACAGAAATGTGTAGGAGGAATAACTTACACTGTACATTCTAACTTCTGGAAACTTGGGCTTAATTATGTGTGCTCTTGTCTTCAAACACTCTTGGGAAAGGGACACATGTTGTAGGGCCTTTGATTTCTGTTGCTACAGCCTGGAGTAATTTTGCTATTTCAAAATCATAATTTGAAGGATCCCACCCGCAAAACCTTGCAAGTTAAATATCAGGTTCTCTGGCTTGTAATGGAGCTAAATAGCTCCATTTTTAGGTTCACTGTCATTGGAGGTTTAAGTTAGGAATAATTAATTTGGGACTTGGTACATAGAAGAACTTGGAAGCTGATCTTTCTGTAATATGTAAAGAAATGCACATTAAAATGTTGAATATGCGTGAAAATAAAAAGTTAGTGTTTTCTTAATTAATCTGTGCTTTAATCTGTGTATGTTTGAAGATTCCGGAATTTTGAGGTATATCATTTTTGTCCATGCGATTGTTTCCTTTGCCTCTTTTATAAGAAGATGTAATATTTTGATCTTAAAAAATAGTCACTTAATGATGAGTTAGTTTAATTTTAATTTAATTTTAAGTTCTAGCTTTGCTTTGTGCTTTCTGAAAATGCAGTGGTTACCTTGGCTCATATACAAATAGCATTTTGCATTTTTACATGAAGCTTTTCATGACCTTTTTATTGTAGTGCATTTGCATTCTCTGCAGACTACGTGTCCACTTACGGAGAATTAAGAAAGAGCCTTCACTGAAAGAAAAACTTAGTTTTGTAGGATTGCTAATCCCTTTCTGCAGGTAAAGAAATGCGCTCAATTTTGAGGAAAGTTAATGACATGCAGTAATGCTTTTCTAAGTAAGATACAAACGGAAGTATTTGATACCTGATGCCAATTATTCAGTAGTTGTGTCATTATTTTTAATTACCTTTTAGACTAAATAATTTGTGAATGTAATGGCCCCTTATGCATGGGGCTGGGTGAGAGGAATGGACAAGATATTTATTTAGAAGTGGAGCTGTGGGTCCCTGCTGCTGTTAGAAACATTGTGCACTTTAGGCAGATTTTTCAATTTCAGTTTACTTCAGCGAGCAGGGATTCAGCTGGGAGAAGCTTTTGTGGATGTATGTCTGTTGGGTTTTTTTCCTTAGCAGTGCCCTGACACATATGATGTAAAGATGTGTTCATTACCTGTGTGTTTCAGTAAATACTAGCACACTGGAAGAAAAATACAAGCTAACAAAGTATCTGTCAGATATTGATCTTATTGGACGGGTGGTTTTTGTTTAATTGTTCAGGTAAACTAAGATACTCCCTAGCTTCAGTTTCTGTAGCACAAAAGCAGACTTCTGGGCTTCTTAGGAAAAGATAAGCATTGTGATACGGCATGTATCAGTTTTCAAATCAAGCAGTGACACAGGATTGACAAGTACATTTGTAGGTAAATGATTATTTAAGGGAAAAAGATCATTCCGGTTTGTTACACCCATGCAAGTTACCATCTTTTGATATGTTACTTTGTAGATATATTTAGCTACAGTAGAAGATTAGGTGGAAGGCAATAATCATTGTCAAATGTAGATTTCATCTTTGTGTAAAACACTGATGCCACTGTACCTTAGATAGGCCCCATCCACTGAAATACTGCATAACTCCTCTGAGGACTTCCACACTGGTGTAGCTTCTTCTGCTTAGAACTGAAAACCCTCTACTCTGGCATAATTCAGGCCTTTAACCTAGCTGAACTAAAAAAAATTGAAAGTAAAATCTAGAACCTGTGGATTGAATAAGACAGAGGCTTGATCAGAGCTGTGTGAGATGCTGGCTTCTGAAAATCTCCAACAACGGACGTGTCAATTTTCAAGACAGCTTGTTCAGATGTTCAGTTACTCCTACTGTGAAGAATTGTTTTCCCTCATTCTTTAATCTGAACTTTCCTGTTCCAGCTTGTGATTGTTGACTCTTGTCTTTTCACAGTGCACATAAGAATCTTTTTCCATCTTCTTTATGAGCTCCTTTTCAGTTATGAAAGATGCAATTAGATCTCATCTTGATCATCTCTTTTCTGTGCTGCACAAACCCAGTTCTCTCAGCCTCTTTTATGCCATACACTACAGTTGTGTGACTGTCTTAGTGATCTATTGCTTCCTGGTTTATAGCTTTCTCTCAGATTGGTGGGCCCAGTCTTCCAGATTCAGCATGGTGTGTTGAGTAGTGAGGAGCAATTGTTACTTGCAGCCTGATGGCTCATGCTGGATAACTTTTGCTAATGCTCTGTTTTAGTAGTGTTCCGCTGGATTAAGTGAAGTGAAACCATTGATGATTCATTGGGCAGAAGCTGAAGCTATGGTAGTGGTGAGCTATCCAAGGATTCTTACCTGCAATGCTGGAGCTGTTAACTGGGTATTGTGTACTTGTCTGCCCACAGTTAGTTTTCTGCAGCCTAAACACTGAGCAGGGAAGAGTACATGTCCTGGGTTCAGCAGTAGCAGTCATTTTTCTCCTTCTTGGTAGCTGGTGCAGTGCAGTGTTTTGACTTTCGGCTTGGGAACAGAGCTGATAACAATGATGTTTTGGTTTGGCCAAGGACCTTGTGAGCCTCATGCTCTGCCAGGGAGGAGGGGAAGCCAGGAGGAAGCAGAGACAGACCTGGCCCAAGCTAGCCAAAGAGGTATTCCATACCACAGCACGTCATGCCCAGGATGTAACTGGGAGTTACCCGGAAGGGCTGGGAGACTGCAGGGTTGGAGGAGGTATCAGTCAGAGCTTGGTCGGGCTGGGGGGGTGAGTTATCGGTTGGCTGGTGGTGAGGTGATGTATTCTCTTCCCTTGTTATTTCCTTTATCATTGTTATTATTGGTGGTAGCAGCAGTGATTTGTGTTATACCTTAGTTACTAAACTGTTCTTATCTCAACCCGTGGGAGTTGCATTCTTTTCGATTCTCCTCTCCGTCCCTCTGGGAGTAGGGGGAGGGCAAGAAGGGGGGGAAGTGAGTGAACGGGCTGCCTGACTGAGTTTAAGCCATGACAGTACATATGGTATGTCACCTGGGAAGAGTGGCCAGTGAATGCATGGGAAGAAATCACAGATGTTCGCTCCTGAGGCTTCACATATAAGAAGGAAAATTACAGTGATTACTGTAGCTCTTAGTGATTGAATGGATAAGTATTGTAGTGCTACACTCCAGTTAGAGTAAGGAACTTTACTTTTTCTTTGCTCTGCTTGTTCTAGGGAATGCTGGATATTAAATTAAAAATAAACCAAAGAAAACAAATATTTAACCTTACTCTGATGTCAGGCTAGCTTTATAAACCTAGCTAATGCCATCTTAATAGTATTGCAGCAGTATGTCTGAGATGGAGAAATGTTACAGCAGACTTATTGAATTTCATGCTGGATTTTTTCAGGTCTGCTAGACATCTGCCTTCAAATGCAAAGTCTTGTACTCTGTATAGGAAAGAACTATATTAGATTTCTGAAAGCTGGCTCAGTGCATGAGACGTCTAAAAATTGCCTGCTTTTACTTTCAATTGGTTAGATCAAAATTGCTTGATCTGAAAATTGCATCAACTCTTGAACTTGCAGTGGATGTATGCTCTTAACTGAATGTTTTCCTTCTGGCCTGCTCCTTGTTCTCAGCTTTGATGAGAAGTATGTCAATTGGAAGCTGACGTGAGTGAGTGAGCACTTTCTGTACATTTCTTTTTTGTCTCGCTTGTGATAAACATCTCTTCAATAGAGTCCAACTGGTAGCGTTAACGGTCTAGATTGAGCTTTCAGGGGCCTCAATTGATTTTGCCTCCCAAGATGATTGCAGGCACCCAGCTGCTTAGTTCTGGAGACTCTGTTGCATATAAGGGACTGAAGGGCTTTGAAGGAACAGAAATTAGGTATTATGAATGTAAAGACTAAATCTGTTTATTTTTATGCTTTAAAAGGTCCTTTTCTTTGCAGTGTGACAGAATACAGTGATTGTGTTTTTAATCTCCATGGTTTTATTTTACTCTTCATTTGAAATAGAAAGAGCTTTCTAAATACTACTCTAATGCAGACGTTGAATGTACAATTTGGTGAGCTTCAGTGATGTATGTGTAAAGGTTATTCTGTATACAGCTACAAAATGTTTGTGGAGAGGGAAGATCATAGGAAGAAATGAGGACTATTAATGAATGAGAACATTAGTGAATGAGGAATGGAAACATAAGTGAGTGACACTTGTTAGATATGTTGGCTGAAGACTACTCAACTAATAATCCTTCCACATGCTTTAACTAACGATGAGCTACACCATTCTTGAAGGGTTAGAAAATAAGAGATGTTAGAGTGTTAGAGCAGGTTCTAGAGCATATGACCTTTGGAAATTTTTGCTGGCTTTAAGAAGAACCTGAGGGGTAAACATGGGGATGGGAAGACTGGCTTGCATGCGCATTGTCCTGGGATGGCCATCCTCTTTGCATTACCTTTGAGTGTTCTTGTTCTCGTTTTTCAGTTTTCTGCCCTGTTGTATTGCTCATGTTTGTCTTTCTTAAATCTGCAAATGCCTCAAAGAAAGTATTTTTCTGTTTTCATCCAAAATGTTTTTGGATTTGACAGAAACATTCGGTTTTGTTGCCCCGAAACAAGGTTTCCATGATCATTGTGCTCTCTTTCCTAACTCCATTAGCAGTCTCATCCATAGCATGCTTTATGAAAACACAGAGGTGAGAGACTGGTGAATCGTCTCTGTGAAAGCCTGCATGATGAGAGGAGCTAGAGGAGAGATTAGCATATCTCCTTAATCTTTTGACTGATGTCAAGGTGTGAACCTGTTTGTGAGTACAGACCACCTCAGTATTCAGTCTGAGGGCTACTTTCTTAGAGGTATTTTAATGATTATAACCACTGATGGTGAAACTTGGGATAGCTACAATAATGTGCAGGTAACATCAGCACCATTTAAAGTCTTTAATGGAAATGAAAAAACATCTCAGTGAAGTGCAAATGGGAAAAGGTCAGGTTTAAAGAACAGAACAAAATTATATGTTGGTCTGCAGTTCTAGTTAATTTTCTTAGTGTTTTATTTCAGGAATATAAAATTTGATGTGTATAGACCAGAACAACCCATGAATGTTGGTGGTATGCTTGTCTTCCAGAGTCTTTTCCCCCACATTAGCTGGAGTGAACCATATCTGTGGGTGTTGTCAGAGGTGTTAGTGCTAATCCCTGGAAGCATGACTCTCTGGCCGGTGGTAATTCTTTGTTGAGTAGAGAACTATCCTTAATATAGTAACCCCTCCTCTGCCCCTGGCATCTCAAATTCAGTTTTGATTTAAAACCTAACATTGTAGCTGGTTGAAGAGTTAAGGGCAGAGTCTCCAGAAGAGCTGGTGTTAAGCACTGTGTTGGTAAAATGGATTTTTTTTTTCAGTGTTTCTGCTTATAGTTAGACATTTTCAAAAGTAAAACTGGCATCTCCTTACACAAGAGGCATATTTCTCAGTCAACCGAGTCTTCTCATAGCATGTTCGTATAGGCAAATGTTAGGCATTTATTTCTTTGTTTACTTATTTCCAGGTACATGCTGGGACTCTCAGCTGTTCCAGCAGTTATACAGTTCTTCGGATTCCTGTTTCTTCCTGAAAGTCCTCGCTGGCTCATTCAGAAAGGCCAGACTCAGAGAGCACGGAGAATCCTGTCTCAAATGCGTGGCAACCAGGCAATTGATGAAGAATATGACAGTATCAAAAACAACATTGAAGAAGAAGAAAAAGAAGTTGGAGCAGGTATGTTGAATACTTGTTGGTCTCTCTGCCTATCCATGATGAGATAAAAATCAGAAGGAATTTTGAAGTTGTAGCCTGTGGAAACATGATGTTTTGCTTTTACTTGTCTGTTTTGCTATTGTTTGAAGTATTTCATATACTGGTAGCTTCAAAAATGAACAGATGTTTCTATGATCTTACAGTTTTAAATTAGGTTCTGATTTCTAAGTGAGGAAAAAGTAAAGTTGTGTAAAATTCTAAGTTTATACCACCTACACTTATGTGAGAAGCGCTCTCAAAAAATCACTTGGTTTAAGAATGCACATCATGAAGAGTGGAGATAATTAAAATAAAGTTTGGTTTCTTTCATCAGTGGAAAAGACCAAACAGACACTAGGGAGGTTCGAAGGTATTTTACATGCCTGTAATATCCAGAGGCCATATCCAGACCATATCCTGACCAACTGGATTCTAGACAAGCAGCCTTTGGAAAGTTTAGAAAGCCTTCACAAAACTAGGCATGCAATACAGAAATGCTTTTTCAGTAAATGCAACCTCTGACAGTCCTTTTTGACTGCCCCCAGGAAAATAAGGCATCTAAATAAAATCTGGTTGTTTTACTCTTTTTTTATCCTTATGCCATAATTGCTCAAAACTTCATGTACGTACCAACACGTGCACTTAAAAGCAAGATTACCATTCCATTGACTTTCTGTCCTCTACATACTTATCCTTTGCTTTGTGCTCAAAATGTTATAGTCGGAATCTCAAGTAAGGCTCTTAAGTTAAGACTTGTCTTACTTCCTTAAACATTGATAGGAAAACACTGTAACTTCTCAAAGCTGTCGGAAAGACAAGTGCAAGTTATCTTACATCTGTGTAAATTGAAACTGAACATCTTATAATGCCTAATCACATTGCCTCATTGATCTTGGCTTTGAGCCTTACAATAAGTAATTAAGTATTCTATGATTCTATGATTCTAAGTATCTGGAAAAAGTCATATGACACATGCTAGTGAAGGGATTTTCAAAATATTCACTGTGGTGAAGAAGGGTTTTTTTACTCTCATTATGTTTTTGAGGCTTTGGATATTTTTTTCCAGGTTTTGGGGCATGGGGGAGCATGGGAAATAAAGTTCATTGAAGCTGATTCAATAAAAAGCTGAAGTGGATGTTCATAGAACATCTTAGAGTCCTGTGCTGAGGTTCTCAATCCTAATTAGGGATTTAGATGTTCAGTTCTGTGAAAGGCCACTTAATGTGTAGCATTAAAGTTTTTATGCTTTGTAGAAAGAAAAGGAACAGATGTTTGCCCCATCCAGTCGCTTATTTCCAGTCACTGGGCTATGGGGTATGACATTGTTTCTCTTGCTTAAATCTTTCCTCATGCTGCTGTTTCACTGTTTGTTGTAAGACTGCATTAGGACTGACTCGAGCTCAGTTGTTAAATCAGTCTTCTATACATTGATAACTTGGACTGGCACACTGATTGTGAGGTTGTTGGCATTCTAGAATGTGCAGATCTCTTGGTTTCCCTCTGCCTCGCCAGAAAACTTATTGTGGTCCTGAAGGTTAGGTAAGTCAAGCACATTTTTAGGAGAAAGCTTGGTTACACAGAATCAGTGTTTTCTTCTCGGGTAGTCCACAGCTTCAGATTTGTCACCAAAGGGCATTAAAAAAGTGGGAATAGTTACAAGTATATGCTGTCCCACTTGTTATAAATGTTTAGCAAGTAGGTGTTAGATATAGTTGCTCTCATTTTTGTTTACAACTTGGTTGTATTGCATTTCATCCCATTCAACCCAAAGTCTTCATTGTTACAAAAAGGTATGTTTTATGTCAGCTTCAAGACGTACATTATATTTATCACCTTTCTGCGACTTTCAGGTTGTATTTACAAATTGTATTAAATTGTGACTACTTCTATTTCTTGAGGAGTTGTCTGAATCCTTAGTATTGAATTTGGCATGCATAGTGTAAGAGCAACTGCTCCTGGTTACATGGTGTTTAGGTATTGACAACTAAAATGTGTGCTTCCGCAAAGACTGCATTTCATTTTTTATGTGTATTTGCACAGGGTTTTTTTGGTTTTGTTTGGGTTTTTTTTAGTATATATATTGCTGTAGTACTTTTTGTTTTCATTTCTGCCATTTGTGGCAGACAGTGTTTTAAAACACTAGTCAATAGCAATGATAAAGGATAGTAGCAATTCCTATCAGATGTTGTGGACATCATTCCAGTTTTACAAAAAGCTTTAAATGGCCCTGAACTGACAGTGTGTGTATGTGGCATTCAAGGAAAGATAGCTTTGTAGATTGTAGATTGAAAATCATCTTACTTTTGCCTAGAAGGGCCTTTTCCTTTCCTGTCTTCTTTTCTTGAAAAAGAACAGATGTTCTTTTTCATTAATTGAGATATGAGCATCTTTGCCAGTTTCTTAGGGCATCATTTCCTGAGTGAAAATAGGTCTGTGTTTCACTCCTTTTCTGAAGGGAGTAACGGAATGTAACCGTAACATGTTCTCCAGTCCCAGACTGAAAGCTGTAATGCTTTTTGTAACTGTTTCATCAACTATTCGTGTCAGGGAAGTAATGAATCACAGGGGAACTTCATCTGTGTTGTTTAAACTACTTCCTTCAAAGTCTGGTTGTAGTGTCTGTCATAAAACCGGAGAAGTCCATTGCTTTTTCCACATGGTCATCAAGCAGCTTCTGTCTTGAAAATAATGAAGATGCCCTCAGCAAGAAACTTCTGTTTCAGAAGTCTTTTGTATCAATGTTGAATACCTGTTAAGCAAATGATTCACATTTCTTTATCCTTTCCAATACATTCATCCAATTCACTGCTGCTGATACTGCTTAGCAGCTTATATATTAGCATTTTCAGATTGGTAGCTGGAAAAGGATGTATCTTTTTGACAAATGCTTTCCCAATGACTGGTTATGCAAATGACATTTATTCTGGCAGTCATGAATACTGCTTTTGCATGCTCTGTGCTATACTCCCAGTTTGACTTTTGGTTTTGTAGCCTTGCACGTTGTCATGGTTTAAGCCCAGCCGCTAGCCAGAACCACGCAGCTGCTTGCTCACTCCCTGCCTTCTTTCCCCCCACTCCCGGAGGGATGGGGGGGAGAATCGAAAGAATGTAACTCCCACCGGCTGAGATAAGAACAGTCCAGTAACCAAGGTATAACACAAACCACTGCTGCTACCACCAATAATAATAATGATAAGGGAAATAACAAGGGAAGAGAATACAACCGCTCACCACCTGCCGACCGATACCCAGCCCGACTGAGCAGTGAAGTAGCCCTTCCCGGTAACTGCCCCCAGGTTCACAGCCTGGGCATGACATGCTGTGGTATGGAATACCTCTTTGATCAGTTTGGGTCAGGTGTCCTGTCTCTGGTTCCTCCTGGCTTCCCCTCCTCCCTGGCAGAGCATGAGGCTCACAAAGTCCTTGGTCAGAGTAAACAGCAACAACTAAATACACTGGTGTTATCAGCATTGTTCCCAGGCTGAAAGTCAAAACCGCAGCACTGTACCAGCTACTAAGAAGGTGAAAAATGACTGCTACTGCTGAACCCAGGACACACTTCAAGAACTGAATGGGAGAGCATCACATTCTGCATTAACATTATGAGTTGAATCTTGGTCAAATCTAGCTAATCATCATCAGTTAACATCATCTCCCTCTCAGTTGGTGAGGGTGTACTGCAAAAAGGGAGCTAGTGACAGGAAAATCAGGGGTAAAAGGACTATGAGGAAGATGTTAAGAGAGCTCACCAAGAGTTGTGGAGACGGTAGTTTGTAGGTGTGGACTTCCCCGTCAAATATGCTGTGGATCCCCAGTGGATTCCCCAGTGCTCAGCTTAGGCTCTGAAGCCTAAAGGAAGAGAATAGTCAGAAGGTGGATGCAACAGAGTGAAGAATTAAAGACATTGCTGGGAGAGTGTTCTGGGGCTCTTCACAGCAAAACATGTCTGACTTTCACTGCTGCTGAATTGTAGTTTTTAGTACAGCTAGGGCAGGGATTCTGTACTGCACGTTAGTTAAAAACAGGCAATAAAATCACAGCAAGTAGGTAAGCACAGTGGCTTAATTACACAGGTACAGATGAAATTGCTTGTGTTCCTAAGTGAATTACAGTGTGGGTTTGTAATGCTAGTTCAAGAGTAAGCACTTCAGTGTGAATTTAATGTGTCGATTTTGTGCATAAGAATAACGCTACTAGCATGCCTTTGGTAGAAGTTTTCCAGGTTGCCAGTTTAGTGGTCATCTCAGACTGGACAGAAATCATAATGACATCCAATGGAGACATTTTAAATAGATCATTAATTTGCTGTATGTTTGACAACACTCCACTGGTCAAAGCAAATCACAGAAAAGTACCAGCTTGTACTGCCTTTCTGGGTGAAAGCATCTACAAACTGCCTGGGTTTTCCTCACACCCCTTTTTGTAGCAGTACTGAGCTGGGATGTGCCAGGATGCATGGTATTTCATGTGACATTTGTAATGATGACTATACTACTAACTTAGCATCTCGATGAAATGAACATCATTTGCATTAAAACTAGACTTTTATTTTTGTGTAAATGAAGGACATGTCACCGTGGATCATAGTTACACTAGGAGAGCAGTGTAATATCCCTTGGCCATATATATTTATCCCATACTTTTCCAAAGGTTGAGACTCTTGACCTTATCTGCTCTGCCTATGGACCTTTGCATTTTATTTTCCGTTCTTATCTATGTATCTGTGTCGCCTTCTGATCATGGAGATGTTTTTTCTGCACACGTTATGCTCAGTAATTCTGGCCGTGTAAAACTGCTGGGAGCTCAGTGGTGCATGGAAACCATGCTGCTTCTGTGAAATTCACTGAGTGGTTTAGAAAATGCATCATTACTCTGTAATATTGTTTAACTTGCCATTCTGTTTCTGTACCAGAATGTTACGTAATGGGCACTGCTTCTAGATCAGGCATTTTCTCGTGTTTTCATTATTTTTAATACACTTTTTGGAATAGCCTAGCTTTTTCTTCGTGAGACCAAGAAAAACATATCCATGCTGCTCTTTCACTCCTGTAGGCTTGACTCACTTCTTTGCTGTATTTCCTATTGGATCAGTGAGTCAGTCTCCTTTTTAGGTTTTGTATTTCCATGTTGGAGATAAATGTGTTATGGTATGAAGGTAAAATCAGCTCATTACCATTATGTTTCAGCTCATAACTTTGCCCAGTTAACTGTCAGTTAGGATAGTATTAGGCAGGAGATCTGGACCCTCACTCCTTCATGGTTCCAGTTTATTTCTTGCACCTTTTCTTCTTAAGTAATATTTTAGCTTGTTAGAATTCCTGGCTATGCCTTTGGCTGGAATCATTTGACATGCATCTTTCTAGGGAGATGCTGGAAACTTGCAATGGTTTCACTCTTTATCATAATTCTCCCCTAACTTCTGGGAGTTATTTTTATCCTAGCCTGCCTCCCGACATGCCTGGTGTTGAAAATTATAGACAGTTTTATTACTATTGGACATCAGCTGGAATGTTATTTAATGAAACTTGGTAATACTGCGATGCTCTGGTAGGGCTGTGCAGAGCTCTGAATCATCCCACTTCCAGGCACTCAAATCCTTATTTGAAGTTACGATATTAAGTGGCTGTTGTTACCTGTAACCATGAAATCATATGGAAATCTTGGGGCAGAAGTTGTTTGGCTAAGGATTTGTTGAAGAAAATCCCAAATCCAATATGGTTGGTGGTCATGTCAGCCTGAAATTCTTGCCTGTGGCAATACGAAATGCCAGGGTCAGTTCCAGGCGGGTTTTGCCTTTGGGTTTTGTGGGAAGTGTGGCCAGTGCAAGAGGTACTTGAAAGGTGTATCTTCATTCTTGTATTTTAACCATTTGACATGTAGAATTATTTGTTCTCTTAAGAACAAAAATTATTCCTGTGTAGGTCTTCATTAGAATTTTTTTTGAGATGAACGCACAGGAAAACCCCACACTCCTCTGGATAATTTAAAATTCATGCAATGCAGGTAAATAAAACGTGGAGACATTTGATCTTGAGAAAGTGAACTAACCCAGTTCAGTGCACGATCTGATAACAAGAAAAATCCTTCTACAAAACTTGGCAAGGAATATTGGAAATATGAATTTCTGCATTAAACAAATGATACAGAGAGATAAGAAGATTTTTGGTTCTCCTTTTATCCTTAAAATCTGTTAAAAGGCTGACTTATTCTTGCAAATATGACCTTTGAGAAATCTAGTGCATAAAGTACGTGATTGTTTTTTGCCTTGTAGAGAAATATGAGTGCTATGTTTTAAAAAATAATAGTTTGTTTTTTAGAGCTCTACTTATACCTTCAGTCTGTGCATCTAACTGAGTTTGGAAATGTCTGTATACTTTGGAATCCTGGTGTTAGTGTGTTCACATGGCAGGGCGTTTCAAGTTGTCTTTGCTTCAGTGGCTTATGAACAAAACCTGGCCCTTAATCTTCCATCTTGGTTTTCAATGGCTAACTTAATGTGAAGAAGTAATAAATTGAACATTTATCTGGAAATGGTGGTTAATTGCCTATCTGAAGATAAAATTCCTTGGGGTACACTTCTTCAGATGTATGTTTTGGAGCAAACTCTTCTTTTGTCCAGACAGATTTAATGTACAGTAGTCCTAAAGGACAGGAAAAAGCAAAACCCTGTAAACAAACTTCATGTGAGTATAGGGAGGCACTGTGGGGGAGGATGGTTTTGTTTGGTTTTGTTTCTTTTCCCCACTTCAGTTTCGCTATGAAGTTTCTGGAAGCAAAATTAGCTTTCCAATCACAGCATTATTGGCTTTATATTAGTTCACAGTTTTTGAAGCCTACAGAAAATTCAAGCTACAAGTCTGGAAAATAAAACTAAAAAGACTTAATCTCTGTTGGTTTAAAAATAAAGTTGGATGTAATTATTTTGTTTTAAGCCAAATGACATTATTCACAGATTAAAGCTGTATTCATTGGTGTTCAGGTAATATTAACTGCTGCTCTTCATCTGAGGTTGCCTGTGGGACTAGATGTCTGGAAACAGTACTGGTTTCCACTTCAGTATTAGTGCACCACCGAACATTCAGCTGATTCCCTATGCTGTGCTTGGGAACAGGCATCTGTTTTGTGAAAATATGTATTTCGGCATGGAAAAAAACCTATTGGATGAATAAGAGTAGTGCTTGACATCCTTCCGTAAGAAGAATAAAAACTGACTGGAGGAGAGCCTGTGAGTAAGGATAGCATGATTTGCTTAAGTTGTGTCAAGGGGAGTAAGAGTTTGTAACTTGGGCTTAAAGATCAAACAAATCCCTACACCCACCTACTCCTGCAAATTTAACTAGAATAGTTCATATTTTTCTTTCTTACAAACAGCCAAAATCAGGCATTTTTGGCTGGTTGGTTGGGTGTTATTCTTTCTGTTTCATGTTTAGTATGTCAGGGCTAGCTACAGTACCTCAGATTTACAGAAAATTTACATATAAATCCAATCTTTTTCTTTTAGCACAAACCCTGCTTTTGTGTGTGTGTGTCTAAACCAGCTAATCTATCTGATTTGGACTACATCGTTTTCTGGAAGCTATTGGCTTCTGGCCCCAGTTTCCATGCCTTCTAGGAGCTCAGTTCAGTTTGAGAAGACAGCAAGCTAGACGCATTCCTTTGATTTTCTGGAAGTAGTGCTTAGCTGTAGAACTTGGTCTGTTACTATAAGTCTGCTATGTAATAGAATGAACTTTAAACAGCATTTGAAACTGTATGTATTTGCAGTACTTCCTTCCCAGTTAGTCCAGGGGAAATCCACAAAAATAGCGTGACATGGTGGGATCTTGGGAAAGCTGGACTAAAGCTGGACTGAAGATTCTTAGCAAAACTGAACTTGAAGGACACGGGGGGCAGTATTGTTGGTTGACAAGAAGAAAAATGTATGTGCATAACATGAGTAATAGTGAAGGAGTGAAGAAAGCAGGAAAGACAAGAAATAGGAGGAAGGTGGGGCAGGGAGAAATGAAGGAGGTAGTTCTTGCACTGTTGGGAGGCAAATCTGTTCTCAGCAGCTATGAGGCTTGTTCTTTAGTCAGTGGGGAAATGGGATAAAGTGGGGGAGACACCTGTAACTGTTACTGTCTGTAACACACACAGTTTGCTACTATGGAAAGGGAGCCTGGGGAAGTGGGGTGGACGTGGGAGCTTGTGTTAGAATCATAGAATCGTTAGGGTTGGAAAGGACCTTAAGATCATCTAGTTCCAACCCCCCTGCCATGGGCAGGGACACCTTACGCTAAACCATATCACCCAAGGCCTCGTCCAACCTGGTCTTGAACACTGCCAGGGATGGAGCATTCACGACCTGCCTGGGCAACCCATTCCAGTGCCTCACCACCCTAACAGGAAAGAATTTCCTTCTTATATCCAACCTAAACTTCCCCTGTTTAAGTTTTAACCCATTACCCCTTGTCCTGTCACTACAGTCTCTAATGAAGAGTCCCTCCCCAGCGTCCTTATAGGCCCCCTTCAGATACTGGAAGGCTGCTCTGAGGTCTCCACGCAGCCTTCTCTTCTCCAGGCTGAACAGCCCCAACTTCCTCAGCCTGTCTTCAGGCTAAAAGGTAGTCATCAGATTTTAATGCCAGGGTAGGAATTAAATGGCTTGAGCCATCTGGCATTGGGCCGGCCTTGCCAGGGATGGTGGTGCAATCAACTCTTCCAAATTGCAGCACAAGGATTTGTTGCTGCCGTCATGCCGCCAGGCTCCTTCCTTTTTGGTTGGAATGAACCAAGCCATGACCATGAGCATTGGAGTCACAGGGCTGGAGAGCAGGTTCACTTTGCGGCAGAATGCCTGGAGTGTGGCAGCTTGATTGCGTTAGAAATGGGAAATGTAATTTAGAATTTCACATTGCCTTCACAGCAGAATTTGTTCCTTGAGCCTTTGCTTTTCTCTGACATGGTTACACTGATGTACTTGTTTTTCCTCTGAAGTTACAGATCTACTTTTTATAGTTACGTATATTGTTCGTAAGAAGTAATAAAAATATGGTATCTCAAGAGCAACTAATGGTATTCAAGAGCTCAGTTAATTAAAAAAGAAGGGGCAGTGGGGGAGGAAGAGGCCTGGTTCTTCATTGTTTCCCCACTGGATCCAGCATCTGCACGGAATACACAATTCTAAGCTGAATGTTCCCACTTGAGCTGCCTGCTTTCATGCAGCAGGGATTCAGACAAAATACAGTGTTGTGTGAAAATGTTAATGGGCATAGGGGGAAATTTTTTTTTCAGACTACTGAGGAATAATTATAACACTTCACTGAGCTTTGTAATATGATTCATTATTTAGCTTTTGGAGCATGTTCTATGGCAAAAGTTGGTGATAATCTTGCAGCTTCTTTGCTCTCTGACCTTGTGAAGATGAGTGGAAACTCTAGAATAGATTTAAAGTTCTTAATAACAATATTTATATGGAAGTACCAGCGACACATAGCTAAGCAAACTTTACCTGTGGGTTCCATTTTAGCCTTAATCAGCATAATGATTAAAATTAAAAAAGTTCTTGTCTTATTCTTTTACTTAATATTGCTTTGCAGTGTTGTAAGAACCACGTAAGTGCAGAGCTGATCGTCAGCTGCTGCTTCCAGGGTGACAGGCTTTGCACAAGGGCAGTCCCCCCATCAGATATTAATGGTTCTGCAGCAGCAGTAGTGTTACTTTGGCTCTGCGGTCAGGTGAACACAGTGTTTATAGAGCTTGTTTAAATTGAAGTACTTTATTAACAGGAAGAAACCATTAGGAAGGAAAAAGGATTTTGAGCAGTGTATGCATTTACTTCTGTGTAAGGCCATATTCTGCTTGTGCAGTTTAGTAAGGCTGTATTTTTTCTGATGACCTTCAACTAGGTATTGTCTGCCTGATTTTTGTCTAGTGCTCATCTTTTTTCTCTTGCCTTTTAAAATAACAGCAGTAGGTTTTGTTTTTTTTTCCCAATCTCTTCTGTTTTCAAGAAATTTTTTTCTTTTAGCGAACCTGAAGGGTTTGGTTCAGACTAAGCAGCTATCCTTGCACACCTGATAGTTTATCAACAATATTCATGCACTGAGCATTTCAGTAAATCCTGTCAGCCAAAGTGAAGTCTGTCACAGTTGGTATGCTGGCATGTGTGGATTGTGTTTTGTTTGACAGAAGATGGATTTGAAAATAGAAAAAGGAAAGAATACATTAATGTTGTTGACTGCTGAGTACGTTGCTCCTGTGACTCCCAAAGTATCCATTTCAAATGCGCCCTTACACAAATATTCTTGAACTTTCCCTATGCGAAGAAAGCAAGTTGTTGGGATTTCTTCCTTTTTAAAAGAAATGAAAAATGGTGTAGTACTTCCATGTTGACTGTTTGACCAGAATGTTTGAACAGAATCTTGTTCTAGTGCTTTTAGCTAGGAGATAAGAAACAGTTTCTTTTGTTTGGCTGTAATTTTTACAAGTGGTGAACAGGTTCAGAATTGTGTTTCATTCATAATTTTTTGGTCAGCAAAAAGTTAGATTTCTGTTTTCGCTTATGGTTGTTTTTCTAATGATATCCCCATAACCATTAGTGATACCCAGTGACGGTGTAGTAGTGTGTTAGCCTTGCTACAGAGCCACATCCCCAGGAAAAAAATCTTCCTCCTCATATTGTTTCACTCCAGAATAGGAAGGGTGAACACCGGCTTTTATCATCTGGATGAGTGTGTCTGTGGGCTTATGCTTTTCATGTGGTGTTTCTGTAAGTGAAGTACTTTCTAGGAAGTTTATAATACTAATTTGTATTCTAAAATATTACTGGTCTTCTGGAGAATGTTCACGTAGATTAGAGAGGCTTTCTGTGGTTGAAGCATGTGTCTGTGTGTGCAAGATAGCTAACGTTGCATGAATAATTCACAATGAATAATTTATCTAATTAATTTAGACTTTCTGCTTGTCAGTTGTCTGTGGGGAAACTGCAGTTTCTTAGATATGTTTTGGAAGTGTTAAAGTGAAGCTGTAACAAATGCGTTGCACACTTTAAATTTTAGTATAAACTCTGGAAATTGTGGTTTTCACAAATATGAAGCAGTATTTCAACCATGGTCTAGAAATATCTGTAGAAATAAAGCTCTGAATAGCTCAGCTAACAAAGCAAGAACATTTTGAAAGAACCAGTTAGACTGGACCCTCTCCACCCCAGTTTCAGGTTTGTTTTTTGCTAAAAACCCAAACCAGCCCCCACCCCCAACAAACAAAGAGCAAAACCCCACAGTTCCTTCACCAAACGCCATTTGTAATGTTTAGCATTTCCCTCTGCCACCCAGGAAACCACTGTTCTGTTAAATGTCATTTTCCTGTGAGGAAAGGATCATTCCACTGTTTTAGCAGTGGTCAATTTCTGTATGTTTTCTGTGAACATTCAGAGTTAAATATTGCACTTATGGATAACGGTGGTTTTGAACTATTTTTCTGATTCTGACCAGACTTGAATATTTTTTTCTGTTGAATAAGAAATAAAGTTTCCAAAACCAGTTCAGTATTTACGGATATTCAAATATTTACTAAAACTCTCATGGAAAATGTTATCTAATCAAAGTAAGTTATCTCACAATGCAGCCGTGGTGATTTATGAATGAAGAAATATTTTCTTTTCTCCAATATTGTGAATTACTTTTACAATTATTCTGTAACTAAAGGTTGCAAGGGCTTTAAAAATTTGTCCTTTTACATGCCATACTTTAGAAAGCATTCAAATCCCCCCTTATAGAGGTGGCTTCAGGCCAGTATTAAGTGTCGGCACACTTAAGATTGTTGTTATTTCCTCCTCTTTGGTTGCAAGGAAGGTTGTAGAATTGCTAAGAAACTGCTGAGAGTTCAAGCTGATGTAGGTTTAATTGAACATGCTCCATGTTTATTCCGTCCTTTTATAGTGAAATGACAGTTTTTATCATAGGTTGCCAAACAAGCATCGTTGCTTTAACAAACGATAGCCTTGTTCTGCCAGCTACTCTGCACTGGTGAGCCTGAGGCTGGTAGGAACCCACTGGCATTCATGGGGTGTCCGTGTGTCTGAACCTGTGTGAACTGGGGCTGTCAGGACTTCCAGGCACTTCGCCGTGTAGAACAGTACTTCAGGACAGAAAGAGTGTAGGTCTTTCTTTTGGTACTGAAATTGCATGGATATATTTATCAGGGCTCAACATCTTTAATTTTTATGTGCATTCTCCTTGGCGTCAGTGGCTATAGAGAACAAATACCATTTTCTTCAGTGTGTTTTGACCTGTTTGCTATCACTTATTGAACATGGGAAGGTTTAATTACAAATATTTAATAAAATGGTGCATGACTGCTCTAAGCATTAAATTACTATTGAAGCACAAGTCAGCTAAATTATACTTGAAATTGGATTCATTTAAGAGTGTAAATAATTTTGAAGTAATTCTCTCCTTTATGATTTTCTAGATCGCACTAGTTTTTTTTTTTTCATTTAAATACAAATTTATAAACATGTAATGCAAAACATGATTTTCATTGTAGCTGAGGTGGATGTATCTTACTTAAGAGAGTACAAGTATGGATATATACATGAATAAATTATGTCTCCATAGTGCATCTTATAGAAAGGAGATGATTGGCTATGAGCCAGGAGACTTCCTTTTTAGTTAAAGCAAACATACGTTTCTATGGCAATAAAAGCAAATTTAAAATGTAGGTGGTTCTGAGTGTTGCTAGTCTAAAATAAAGGTGGCAGTTGCAGAATAGTTCATTTCATAGCCAAAGGAAACTGAGATTTTTATTGAAGAAAAATGCATCTATATTGCTTCATACTTAATTTTAAATATTTTTGGATCATAAGCTCTGTTTATTTTTCCCTTCCTTTAATTTCTCCTGCTTGCTTTTCACTGTGTGTAGCAAGAATAGGAGTCTGCATATAAATGTTATACACATACTCTGTGATCATCAAGTAGATTTAAACTTTCATGGTGATTTGTATTACCTTTGCATCCTTCATATTTTTTTTTTACTTTAAATTCTCAATGTTTTGTTTAAGTGATGATTATTTTTAGTAGTACTCACAGAGAGGAGTCATGAAGGTCTTAGAACAGAAGATAAATTAAAGCAGTATTTACCAAAGAACACTTTAATGTTGTATAAGGAAAGGTAAATTAAACGATATTTACCAAAGAACATGGGTTTGGTGGGGTGGGTAGGGGATAACAGGTTGCAAATAAATAGGGTTGAATATAGTGAGAGGTGTTTATCTTACTCTAATTATGGTGCAGTATAACAATGGAAGTGGTCTGAGACACCATTTCTTCTCTAGATTGCATTGTTTAGAGCTTCACAGCCCTTGGAAGCACATTCCCAGAAGAATGATCCATTATAGAATATCCAAATACCACCTGTTTGTGAGTGAATGACCTCAAATTAATCATCCTGCCCTTGTCTGAAATACTTAGTATCCTTCAAGCTTTACTTTTTCTGGTCCCTGCATCTTCCCAAAATCAGTAGGTTTGAATATAGGGACCTGAGGATTCAGTGTCTGTGGGGATTTGCTTTTGTTCCTTTAAGAAAGGAGTATGGGCAGCCTATTTCATATATAAGATGATGTCTCGCAGCCAAAATTTGCTGTTATTTAAAAGTAGTGTGTGCATTCGTAAAAACCAAATGGTATCTTTTTGGCCACTCGTGCAGTTTGATTTGTTGTGCCACACCCTGACAGAGACAGAGCTTGACAGGTACCTGTTGGTGTTCATTTGGCATTTGGCAGGGTGGGAACATGTGGTACCAATCCAAGGTCATGTCAGATTTCATTAAGTCTTCTTTTGCAGCAATAGTCAAGATTTTTCTTAAAGTTATAACCTGCAAATATTTAATGCAAAAATATAAACCTAAAGTTGCAGAGATTCTAGTATTACCTATGAGATGCACATTCATTTCCCTCATCGCAGTGGATGCTGACTTTGTTGTCCTTGGTAATTCAGATAAACGGTGTTAACTACTCTGTCAAAGACCTTGGATGAAATACCGTGAAAAGACATACTGTCTATGCTAGCTGACTGCTCTTGTGGTGCTGGGGTGGTGGGTTTGAGTGCTCCAGTTGCCATCTGACAGGAAGAGCTGAGACATAAGGAAAGGGCTTTGGATATCTGAGCTGCCAGGAGCCAGTGAAGCTGTTGGTATTGAATGCTTTATCAGGGAAAACCTGCCAGTTTTATATAATATGAACCTATGTATAAATGTACCAAATTATGGTTAATGAATAATGTTGTAAGACTGGAAGTAATATATGTACTCCAGGGCTGCATAACGATAATGTTTTGAGTTCAAATATTTCTTGACATGCTGTATGAGATGTAAATCCTTGAAATAAACAGGAAGATACTTTTTTAAATGTAGCTCAATGTATTCTGTATTCGAATGCAACTGTAGTGTAACCCAGCAGCTTTACAGAAGAAGTAGAAATTTTTTTTGTTATTTAGTTATTTTGAGGCAAATTATTTGTATTTTACAAATTTGAGAACTCATCGCTCAGTTTAGTGTTCTGATCTCATCTGAGAAACATTCCCTACCATCTGCAGCCACTCGTCTGTTGTGCTGTGTGAGCCTGCCTCAAAATACAAAATATCAGCTGGTCTGCATAGTGCTGTGTTTGACAACCCCCAAAATGTGACTGATGGAGGTCAACATACTCTCTGTTCAGGTGCAGGCAGATCCGTTAGAAAGGTTAATTCTGGAAAACATTCATAGGTCTTTCATAGACTCTGAATTGTATCATGGGAATGTTAGGAAGTGCTGCATTGCAAAAATACTTTGAAATAAGGGCTTCTAATGCTTGGAGTATTTTTTTCTTCTTATCAGCTGAAACTGGTTTTCAGAGTCAACTGAGAGTTATTTTGAAATGTAGTTTTAATAAGCTTGCACTCTTCTGCCCTGCTGATAAACTTCTCTTCCTTTCTTCTCTAACTCCAGTAGAGACAGAGATTAACCTGCAGAACCTGTTATGTGCCTTTTCCCATGTTGTATCTTGGAACCTCCTGAAGCTGAAGAGTGCTGTTCAGTTTTAGCTCAGCAGTTTTCTTTTATCGTGACTTGGATGATTTGGAACAATCCTCTTTTTCTTCTGTAATTCTTAAATGTATTAATTTTATTTGACGATAAAATTTTCCCTCTACACTCTTAATGTTTTTGCAGATTTGAATATTGTTTTATGCTAGTGTCAGCATTAGACCTAATTTTTACTTATATTTTATAGTAAAGATATTGAGACATTGGTGTTATATTAGATGAAATTTATGAGTGCTAGTTGTAAGACATGACCATTGAAAAGTACTAATTGATTTGGTGTAAATCCTGTATGACATCATACTCAGAAGTGTAGTATATTGTTGCTATAGTTATAAGCACGGTAGATTTTTTTCCAGGATTTTATGCAGCAGCTTATAATAGTTGGAGTGCCTGCTAAGTGTCATCTACATATTGAGTTCCATTGAAAATATAAACCTTGAATAACTGTAAACTGTTTTTACAATGTAAGTTGCCTTTAGGGCCTGAGTTGTAGTAATCACTGAACAGTCTGGGTTGTAAGGGACCTTCAAAGAACATCTCGTCCAACCCCCCCTGCAATGAGCAGGGACATCTTCCACTAGATCAGGTTGCCCAGAAGCACATCCAGCCTGGCCTTCAATGTCTCCAGGGGTAGTGCATCCACCACCTCCCTGAGCAGCCTGTGTCATGATTTTACCACCTTCATGGTAAAAATATTTTCCTCGCATCCAGCCTGAATCTCCCCTCTTTCAGTTTAAAACCATCACCCCTCATCCTATCGCAACAGGTTCTGCTGAAAAGCCTCTTCCCATCTTTCTTATAGGCCCCTTTTAAGAACTGAAAGGCCACAATAAGGTCTCCCCAGAGCCTTGTGTTCTCCAGCTGAACAACTCCAACTGTCTTAGCCTTTTCTCACAGGAGAGATGATTAATCCCTCTGATCATTTTTGTGGCACTCCCCTGGACCCAACAGGTCTATATCCTTCCTGTGCTGAGGACTCCAGAGCTGGATGGATTATATCCAAACTTGGATTTAACAATTCAACTAGTTCAAGGAGGTTTTCAATGTGGTTGTTAAATGAAAAAAAAAAACACCAAAATTAATTTGCAAGTGATTTACTTGAAGGATTTGATTCTATGGAGTGCAGGTTCTTATTTGTCTTTAGGGAGAGTCTGTGTGTTTGTTTTTCAGTGATTTCATTTTTCTTTGTAGCTAAGGCAGAAAACATCAGGTGTAGCCTGTAGGAGTTGTGTGTATTTTTTCTGTGTTTGCTATATTCCTCAGTAAAGGCATTCAAGAACATCTATTACTACAGTAACTGAATCTCTCCTGTGATAATATACTAGCAAACGTCTTCCGTACTTGGTAAAGTAACCTGTAGTTATGGGCTAGTGGTGATCCTGAAAACAAGGAAATTTTGCCTTTTCTTCTTTTTTTCAGAAAAGGCATTTATTGTTGAAGTGTAAACACTGCAGTGTTCATGAGCTGCTGGGAAGCACAGCATAGACCCAGACTCCTTAAAAACTCAAGAAAACCACGTTCTTCTATTTTCCTTCATTTGGACTGGGAATAAAGGCCTCAGTTCCTCTTACAATTCTTCAGTGACTAAGAGCCTAGGTACTGGATAACCTGTATGTAGTGGTCCTTACACAGCTCCATTGATGAGAGATCAAGGTCAGCCTTCTCTTTTACAGGAGGAATAGTTGAGGCAGTGTGACTTAATTGCTGTTAGAATTGAGAACAGACCCAAGGTATCAAGTGGCTACAGCACCGTGCTGAGATGCAGTATAGTTCACATGCTGTACATGTCACTTATGAAATATACTTAGAGCATTTACTCTTCGCTGTTACATGGCATCTTCTAGTTGTAATATATTTGATCCTAGAATTTGCCTCCTGTTAAGAAAGTTCTTTGGCTTTTTTAAGGAGGAGTAGTTGTTTTGCAATCTGATTGGGAAATGCTTCCATTTAAAAAGTGTACACCTCTTGTCTTGATTTCCAAATAACTGTATGTTCAAATTCCTTACTGCAGTGAAGCTCTGCTAATCCCACTTCACAGAGAACAGGCAAGGGCTTTGCACCAAAAGAAGTTTCCAAGGGTTGCATGGAATTCAGCTGCCACTGCTACTCCTGGCAATACTAGACCATCCTCAACATTTTATGCTAAATGCCATGTGAGTGCTGCTAAACCAAGCAAACGTTCAGTCTTGGCATCTTGGCACCTTTGGCACTCAAGCACCTTGGTCCTTGAGAAGACTCCCACTTTATTCAGGGTCATATTGTCTTGTATATCCTTGTGTGGAGGTTGGTCCGAGTAATTTTTGTCCAGGTAGTAAAACAACAACAGATTATCACTGACTTGTGGTGGGATTCTAGATGCCTGTGAGGAGGATTTCTCTGTGGCCTGTAGGTCAGACATCTGCCTCAGCTGGCATTACTGCTGTATTTGAAGCCTGATGCTTGACTCTTGCTCTATCACTAGCTTAGGGTGCTGTAATGCTTTTCTCAAGTGCTTTAGAAACCCAACGCCATCAGAGCCTGTTCTGTGCTGTTATGCAAGTTGAGCTGCCATGCATAGACAGTAACACTCTCACAGTCCTTACAAAAACAACACAAAGAGAAAACTTAAGAAGTGATCACTAGAAATTGCATTTACATAGATAGCTAGTTAGGTCAATGCAACCCCAAAGACAGCTGCAGACAGACAATCTGCTTGCATTATATCTTGTCTGGTTCCAAAGTAAAACATATATATGTATTTAGGGCTTTCTAGTTGAAACAGGAGTCACAAATTAATCCCCGATGTGTTTGAAGTACAGACCTCCTGAATGATGAGCTCTGCGAAATCCTTGTTGCCCTGTAGTTTTGAGTTGGTTTGTGTTTACCTAATACCTTTAACCTGGTTTTATTACTTCTTGAGGTGTACCATTGTCTTTTGATTTTTTAATTCTTTTGATACTTTATAGGGATAGGTACGTCTTGTTTCTTCCACTGTTTCAATAACAATGGCTACTGAAATGGTATCTACAAGGACTGCTTAGGAAAAATTGAACTGAGACTTGCTGCTCACAACTACAGGTTTTGCTGTGCTTTAGGGAAATCAGAACTTGAAATTCTGCCCATGCTTACTTTTGGTCTGTATCTGTCCTGTCAGCCTGCCTTAAATGACATTTTTTTTCTCTTGTAGCTTATTTACTGAGAATGTCATATTCCCGAGGATACAGAATCTTGTGCATTAGTCCTTGGAAACTGTTCTGTACTTGTCCTGTATGTTAACAGGAAGTAGTGGTTGCCTCGTGGGTTAGGGTGGATATGTGATACTTTCTGTGATAGCATTGTGCCATCGGGTAACAATTTCCATTTAGTGTAGTGCATCATTTGTTAACGAGTGGTGCAGTTCAGCAGTATCCTACCCCAAGTTCTTGTACTGTCCAAAAGATCAGTCTGGGCACTTTACGCACATCATGACAGTGTTGCCATACTGGAGTGGGAAACAAACGGGCTTATAAAGGTTTCTCCAATAATTCTGTCAATCTATAATGTCAGTGTGAACAAGCAGACTCTGAAAGAGAGCAGGGAGAAGGGAGTGCATTCTCACTTGTTAGAAGTGTAGTGTTTCAATGGCACTGTGTGACTTCCCCTTCTTCCTCCTCAAGGATAAATTATTAATGAATCTTTCTCTTCAAACCTTTTTCGGCTACCCAAGTCCAGAAAGATTTGTTACTTCTGGGGCAAGCAAGACCATCAGGTACACTTTGGTATACCTGGAAGAGATGGCTGAAGTGTTCATTCTGAGTATGTATCTATGTACATTTCCAGGTTAAATTTACTTTTCTTCACTTCTTGAAATGGAATATATCCACAGAATATAAAAAAATAGTTTAAAATACAGTCCATAGATTGCCCCCCCCCCCCCCCCCCCCCATTTTCTATATAAAACATGAAGTGCACTTTAAGGAGCACCTGAATTATTTGTACAGTTCATTCTGAGAAGTCTTGCATTATTCACTTTGCTTTTTTCTTTGATGCCAGACTGCTTGCATCATGGTATTGCTCTTTGAGGAAGCAAGAGCAAGCAAAAATAAACAAACATTTGTTCTCCTCATATTAACTGAAAAGTTGTTGTCATGTTGTAATTCATTTTGGTTTTCTGCTGTTTAGTATCTATATGTCTTTGATACTTGCCTTCCAGTACATACCAAATGTGAACAACCAAAAGTCAGGTTCAGTGACAGATTAATGTGTTTACCACCTTCTTAAATATTTCTTTCCATCCTTGTAAAATAGGGAAGATGTTTGAGATGCAGATGTTAGGTCTGTGTCACAGTGCTTGAGCTTGGAATAACTTTAATTGCTTTTAGTATAAAGACTTTCTTTACTGATTTAAAAGTCAGCTAGTGAGTTTGTGGAAAAGTCACAATCTGTGCAATCTTTCCAGTTGTTCCTTGTGGTGAAGTGACACAGGGTGTTAGTGTCATTAGTGAACTTTGAGATTTTAAAGCAAATACCTGGCCTTTGGGAGGAACAAATTGTATGTAGAGTGTGGGGGCTAGGAAGGGTGTTTAAGAGGCCTGATTTACATGATTTGTTACATGATTTACATGTAACAAATGCTGAGTTAGGGGATTTTTCTCCTACAGCAGTGTGTATTGTTAGAGCTTCATGGCTGAAGAGTTGGGGTGGTTCACTGTCACTTTGCACAGGAGAAGGGGGATGATGGTGCTCATTTTGTATGCTGGTCCTCTGAAATGATTACTTAAATGTTGATGTCACTGTTCTAGACAGAACCATATGTTTTTGCTGTTAAGTCACATTGGCTGCTTTTGAGAGCTTCTCTTTATTTGAGGCCTGGGAAGAAGTGTGTCACGTAGGTGACATTTGTGATCATTGTCTTTGTCCACTGAGAATAGAAAAACCTCCTGTTTTAAATCAATGGTATTGCAATGCCATCTATCCGACCTGAATAGTGAAGAAAAATACTCCTCTCAGTCACAGAATTGAGTTGCTGTTCTTTCCTGAGAAAGGTCGCTTGTTTAAATTATAAATTCTTATATTGCAGCACAGTGTGACAACATTTCTTTAATTTTTTTCTAGACTTAATGCTTACAAGTTAATTTACAGAGTGAATTACCTGGAAGAATCAATGTAAAAATAACTTAATTCGCTCTCTCTTCTAATATAAATAGCATCACGTATCACATCTTTGGAGGCATGCACTCCCTACCTAAACCACTGTTTCTCTGTAGCTGTGGTGGCTGCTGGTGGAAGGTTTGAGCCGCATGGCGAAGGGTCTCTGGTGTTTTTGAGGTGAACGCTTGGCTATGCAGCAGCTATCTGTAGAGAGCGCAGAAGCAAAAGCAGTCGCCTGACTCAGCTGCGAAGCTTCCAGTCGCTGGAGCCAGATTACCCACCCTCGCGTGTCCTTTCTGCGTAAGGGCAACATGTGCTGCTCTCCTTTGCTGGCATGTGTGTGGGTTCACCCTTCTGGATCTGTTCCTTTCCCACAGGCTGCTGCTCCCCCAGCTCCATTTGTAGAGATTGTTGTTGTTTTTCTGAATTTTGGGTGTTTCTTGCTGATAGAAATGTTGCTGGGTCCCACATCTTTGCTTCTTCTCCCTTGTCCATTGTGTCTGGTGATCCTAGCCTCACTATTTCTCACGGGAAACACCTTTCCTTTAATGGTGAGTGCTACTGGACCACTTCCATTTTCATGTATTAAAGGTGCAGGATGTAGCATGTAGTGTTCCTGTAAAATGTTCCATTCCATCACCCAAGTTTCACTGGATCACCTTGTCAGCCAGCTGCTACCCACAGTACACAGAGTGACCCAAGCAGAAGCAGCCACTGGTTTGGACTGGAAGTGAAAAAGCCATCATTCCTTTTCAGAGGTCTGCAGTGCACCTGGAAGTGCTAGTTCTAAATGACTTGATGTACTTAGAGTCAATGTGGTTGAGATGGGTTGTATTTTTGTGGCACAAGTAAACATTTTCTCCTAAGCCCTCTCATCTGAGAGCAGCAAATAGTTTTCTTCAAAACTACTTCTTGAGAAGTTTGATGGGTTTTTTTTTTCTCTCAGTAAATTCTAGCTAGACTCTCAACCACAGTTTTCTGCTTCCCTTTGTCCTAATTCAATCCTGACCTTGCTCAGCTTCTTCAAATGTGTCATGGGTTTCTCTTAATACTGCAAAGGTTGGTTTGAAATATGGAAAAAGTTTAAAGCATCTTCAGTCAGCTGCTATCAGTTGAGCTCATCGTTATCTGGAGAAGAGAAGGCTGCGTGGAGACCTCAGAGCAGCCTTCCAGTATCTGAAGGGGCCCTATAGGGATGCTGGGGAGGGACTCTTCATTAAGGACTGTAGTGACAGGACAAGGGGTAACGGGTTAAAACTTAAACAGGGGAAGTTTAGATTGGATATAAGAGGAAACTCTTTCCTGTTAGGGTGGTGAGGCACTGGAATGAGTTGCCCAGGGAGGTTGTGAATGCTCCATCCCTGGCAGTGTTCAAGGCCACATTGGACGAAGCCTTGGGTGAGATGGTTTAGTGTGAGGTGTCCCTGCCCATGGCAGGGGGGGTTG
The DNA here is from genome assembly GCF_028554395.1 of Pezoporus wallicus. Taxonomy (NCBI): domain Eukaryota; kingdom Metazoa; phylum Chordata; class Aves; order Psittaciformes; family Psittacidae; genus Pezoporus; species Pezoporus wallicus. The sequence continues at coordinate 2,544,099 of NW_026640165.1, forward strand.
GAACTAGATGATCTTAAGGTCCTTTCCAACCCTAACTATTCTATGATTGTATCTAAAGCCAATGCAAAATGCCCTTCCTGCAGTGTTTCTAAGCAACTGGCACCAACCTGTGAGGGAAGTGTGAGCCACATAGGAGCTGAGACCTTCCTGGCTGCTGCAGAACGGCCAGCAGTGATCTGCAGGGAAAGGCTGGCAAGCAGGAGATGAGATAGGATGGTTCAGGTGACTGCAAGGATGGGAAGTCTGCATTGACACTTTCATTTAAATGGTCAGAAGGTGTCTGCAGGTTGACCCAAATAAAAGCTGGTGTTGTCATGGAACAGCTGAAAGTAAAGTGTTTGATGTGAAGGCTTCTTTCTGAAAGTATGAAATTTAAAATGCGCTGAAATTGAAATCCTTCCCTGAAGTTGGAAGTACGAAAATACACTGCAGTAGCATTGATAAATTAATCTCTTTGGTGTTCACATTTCCATTGGATTAGTTACCTAAATTTGTTCCTAATGGACAAGATTTGGTTGTTATTTGAACTGAAGTTTCTATCAGCTTTCAGTAGCAACATGGTAAGGACTTCTTCAAGCTGATTTTAAAAAACAAAAGCCAACTTATTCCATGTTCCTATACCTCTTCTGGCAAATCTATTCTAAAATTATAAATTCCTTTCCCCTTGTGTGTTGGTTGTTCCTAAAAATCCAGTATGCAAGAAGAGGGCATAGAACATAATCAGCTCTCAGGACTTGCCTTTATTTTTCCCCTGCTCCTTCCTCAACCCCCATGATTTTTATCATTATATACTAGGCTTGTCTAGTAAAAAGCTGTACAGCCCTGCTGAAGGGAAAAGGACCTTACAGTTCTGTGAGAAATAAAATAAATCCTACAGGAAAATAAAAAAGCATTCTGTTTCTTGCCAAAAGCTGTTGACAACAGTGGTAAAGGACCTGAGGTGACTCTCATATTTTAGGATGAACTTGCAAAACTAGTAATGAGGAGGGGGAAAAATAATAGGTAGGAAAAAGAATAAAACTCAAACCTCCAGGGAGCTGCTCCACGATTGAATACATTGTGCTAGCATTACAAAATACTGAATTAATTTTGTCCTATATGTCTTCTAAATGAATTTTAAATAAAACCTAATATTTAATAGGAGCAGTTTAAATTGCTTTTTTTCCTACTGTGGTTTTATGCAGAAGCATTCTGGTTGCTGTCAGCTACTAAAAGATGCATTGAACTGCACCTGCATTAACATTTTGGCTCTGAACAGCAGCATAGTTCTTCAGTGAGTCTCTTCTTGTCTCTGATCGTCACCCTCATGTACTGTTTGTTCAGACTGCAAAACAGTGTTAGGCCCATGGAGTAACTTCCTTCAGGGGAAATTAAACTGGAGATTCGCTCTAGGGATGCATTCAATGGGCTTGGAGTCTTTTGGAGATATGAAAGTTCTAATCAATGAGAGTCTCAGGGCAGCTTCTAACAGCCCCATGCATGGTGAAGTTCTGCCTAGGGGACCAGGCTAAATCTAATCTGACATAAAATAGCATGTCGTGTACATCTAGGGACCTCTGCTTCAAACAACTTTGACCCAGTAATCCTTGCCTACTGCACTGCCTTACTTGCCGAGATGCACATGGTCATACTGCTTCTTAAACTGCGTATTGCCCAGAGGAATTCATTTTTTGACACAAATAAGGGAGCTTCTGTGTTAAAATCTGTTGTACATTTTAGGGTATAAGCATGTTATTAAACCTGAAGGTAATTGAGTCTGGTGGGTTATGTATATCCTCCCCTTACCCCAGTCAAAGTTAGCACTTCTTCAGGGAGGGAAGGACTTCATAGTATTTTCTGTCCTTAAGGAAATCGCTTTTCTTTGTGGTGGAACTGATCTCAAAGTTGCCATGCCATGGCTAAACTTTTCTTGTAGCTTGCACTTAGTGTACTATACCAAGTATGAATTTACACTTGAGTAATTTTTGGTAATGCAGATGATCAGTTTGTATTTAGTTGTGCTATGTGCATCAAGTCAGATGGCTTTCATATCTCAGCGCTACTCTGCAAGTTTTACTGTGTTTGATCTTAAACATCTACTGTTCCCTCCAGATGAATGTTAGGTCATGCATGCATTTGTAGGCTGCTAATTATCTGGCAAAAAAAAACTTGTAGAAACCAGTTTATGACTGTAAGCATAGTTGGCTTTTTTCTTGTCCATCAATTTCTATGAAAAATCATCATTATGTAGCATATATTACCCTAGTTCTTTCCAAAGCTGAAATCTTTCTCTGTCTGGTTGCTCAAAGTCAGCCTGAGATTGTCAGTTCATCAAAGGTGGTGTCATTTCTATATTGTAAACTTGATTCTCTGCCTTATTTTTCTCTATGTGCTGTAATCAGGCAAGTCATTCTTACCTCCACTCTCCACCTTCTGCCATGCTTGTCTGCTTGTACCTTCATCCTACCTGTGTAGGTGCAGAATAAATATAGATGTAGATATGTAGAGAACATACAAATAAGTGTATAGATGGAGAATGGAAATGAATTAGCTTCTCAGATTAGCTTCACAGCCTGCATGATCAACAGCAGTGATTTCTGTCAGTGACTGTGTCAGCTCAGTGAAATCAGGAAATACGAGGTCACTGAATGGAGATTATTTGGAAATCCACCCTGAAACGTAGGTGGTCCAAACACTGCAGCTTTCTTCCAGCTTTGCTCACCCTCTGTTTTTGTTTACAAGTTTCCCCCAGACTTCCTGCCCAGGAATTTTTCCTTGCAGCCTGCATAATAGGTTGGTGACAGCTGGCAGGAGGCACGGTTGGGCAATGATGCTTTTACTGAGAGACATGAAAATATTTTCCTGGTATCCAAATTAAGATGCAGATGCTTCTTATATCTGACACTGAAAATTAACTTCATTGTTTCCTGACCCAGTCCAGTGCCAAACCAGACTGTTGCAACTCACTGACGGTATGAAGCAATTTTGTTGATGCCTTCAGATTTGTCAGACTCTGCACCCTGACAAATTCTAAGTGGAGTAATAGCCCCCTTCTTTTGGTTTTTTTTGTAAACAGGAGGTAGGACTTGATACAATTTCTGTTCTTTTTAGTGCTTATCCTTGAAACATCTATTTTTCAGAAGAAGTTGTTTCACCTCTGGAAAAATAGCTTGTGTATGAGAGAGGATGTTCATGTCTGGGTAGAATTCTGTCCCTTCTCTGAGTGACAACTGATCATTAGTGGGAAGTCTCCAGTTTGCCCTGAAGCCAGGAAGGTTACCTGAAATTCCAGCAATGCTAGTGATATTTTTACCCTCAAATCTAGGAAAACCATGAGCTCCTGGGGAAACTGAAATGCTAATCAGTAACCACTAGTTGCTGACCAGATACTTCCACTGGGATGCTGTGAATTGCTCTATGAATTTTGCCTTGTGTCATCTTTGACTTCAGGTAGAGCACATGTGCTTCTGAAGCCCTAGGTAAGAATTCATGTTGGTCCTAAAATCAGCTTTTTCCTTAATGCAGTTTATGTTCTTACTGCCTTTATGAAAGGAATTTAAGTATTTTTCTTTTTTAATAGTGTTTCAGCTGAGAGTGCTTGCTGCATTTATGCAAGTCATAATTTTAAAGTTGAAACCTTAAAAATGTCAACAAGGTGGTAATGCAGATGTTTTTTCTCAAGGTATTACTTCTTAACTACAATAGATTTGGCCTGGAACCTGAGCAGACCAGAACTATTTAAATAGCTTGTTGTAACAGCATCTTCCATGTGCAGCAGTTGGTCTAGCATGGATTTTCTTGTGTATTTTACATATAGAAGGTTATTTATTGATTTTGCTGTAAGTGCCCTGGTGCTTACTCTGTTTCCATCATTGCTTTTTGTCCCCCTACAAAAATGAGCGTTAGCAAATGAAATTAAGAAGCTGAACATAACATGATCCTGTGTGGCATCTTTAGGGATACCTGGGAGGATCTGAAAGCAATTTGCTGCAGTGGATGTATTTTTAGTAGATGGTTAATGCTGATTCTATTATAATAGTGATTTTCTGTTACAGGAGGGTGTAGGTAGACCAACTCTAAAGAAAGGATTGTTTTGGTGCCTATCTAGCTTTTACTTATTTTTTATTTAGACTTCATTTGTTGACTAGGGCAGGTTCTCCTTGTGTTCTTCAGTGCTGCAGGGATCTACTTTGTTATGCCTGAAACTCCAGAGTGGCTGGAACATAAAAATTCACATAGGCTGTATGAGAATCCTCCAGAAACTGAAAGATTGGAAGATGTTATGAACCTCAGCTTTTCATAATCTCCAGTTCTTGTGATAAAAACATTTCTTAGGATCAAAGCCCAAGAGATTCCTATCTGTTCTCTGACTTTTTATATTGTAAATTATTACTTCAGCCACTGCTAATACTTAAGCAGGTGGTTGAATTGGAATTGCTGCTGCAGCAAGATACAATCTACAGTAGATCATATATTTTGCTTGTTGTCCGTGGACCCCAGACATGAACCATGTGTCCACTACACTGTGGATTTTTGACAATTTGGTAAAAATGGCCGTGCCATGTCAGACAAAGCCTATTTTGCCACCATTCTGCTTTGATAGCGGCCAACACATGGTGGGTCACACCTATGCTTCTGGTTTTGCACCTGACATTTTATACAGGACTTTTGTTGTCTTATTTTTGAAACAACCATGTTCTCTGCTCGTCTTCATTGTGGCACTTTTGATTTTGTGCAACTTTTTTAAATTCCCACTCTTAATCTTTTTTTTTTCCTCCAGCTTGAGCGCGGTGTACTTGATTTGTTGTTTTCATCTGTAGCTAAAGCAGAGGCCTATTATGATAATGAAGGCAGAATCACACTAAACAGACTGTTAATACTAGCTTGTTGTGAATCCAGACATAAGTATACTAATATAGTATAATTGTATATGCATTTTAGTACGCAGGGGCCTTGTGAAAATAGTGTTATTAGTGCTTTGTGTTGGAACCATTCCATTGATTTGATTGTTCTTTTTGTCCTTTTCTCAATCTTCCCCCATTTCTACTGTATTCCTATTTTTTTGAGATGAAGGTGAGAAAGCAAAGGGGATCAGAACTGCATACAGCTCTTATCAGTCATAGAACAGTTTGGGTTGGAAGGGACTTTTAAATCATTCAGTTCCAAACCCCCTGACACAGGCAAGGATACCTTCCGTTAAACCAGGTTGGTCCAAGCTGTGTCCAGCCTGGCCTTGGACGCTGCCAGGGATGGGGCAGCCACAGCTTCTCTGGGCAACATGTGCCAGAGCCTCACCACCCTCACAGAGAAGAGGTTCTCCCTTCTATACAAGCTAATCTACTCGCTTTTAGTTTAAAACCATTACCTCTTGTCCTGTCACTACAGACTCTGGTACAAAGTCTCTCCCCATCTGTCTTCTAAGCCCTCTCTAATATACTGAAAGGCTGAAATAAGGTCTCCCTTATTGCTATGTCATATTTCATACCAGTTATAGAATCATAGAATAGTTAGGGTTGGAAAGGACCTTAAGATCATTTAGTTCCAACCCCCCTGCCATGGGCAGGGACACCTCACACTAAACCATGTCACCCAAGGTTCTGTCCAACGTGGCCTTGAACACCGCCAGGGATGGAGCATTCACAACTTCCCTGGGCAACCCATTCCAGTGCCTCACCACCCTTACAGTAAAGAACTTCTTCCTTACATCCAATCTAAACTTCCCCTGTTTAAATTTGAACCCATTACCCCCTGTCCTATCACTACAGTCCCTAATGAAGAGTCCATCCCCAGCATCCCTATAGGCCCAGTAGTCAAGTGTTTTACACTTGCTGATTTCAATATTGGTTTGCATTCTCTGCAGAAGTTATAAATTCAGGGTAAAAGCTGTCAGTCCAGTGTGACTGAGAGGTTCTTGATTAATGAAGCCTAGGACTAAGATTGCAAAAAGGGATTGATCTACTGTTGTCAGTAGGGAGATGGCAGAGTTTCACAGGATCCGTATGTAAGGAGGCTTTTCAGTCACTCTTTAAGATAACTGTGAAAATAGTACTTGTAATAAATGTTGGAAAGCCATTAAGGTTTTAATAGGATTAGAATGAAGTGCGCTATCATACAGTGTCATGATTGTCCATTAATTCCTAATATTCAGTTTGATTTTTTGGGATGGAGTGGGATTTTATTGGGGTATTTTTTGACTACTATGAGTACCAAACTTCCTCTTTCATTATTATTGGTTGTAATAACCAGTACCAGCACAAATTTTAGAATGATGTAGTTTTCATGTAAGAATCATGGATCTCTGATGGGTGCCTAATCCAATCCCTGATCAAATCAGGCCAAATCGCATCAGGTTCTTCAGCAAGCTGTCTGCATATCTCTTTCTGTGTTTGACTACTTCCGTGGGTCCAAATAAACAGACTTCACATCTGGTTCAAATCTTGCGCATCCCAACTTGTCTTTTGACTTTTGTCCTACCCCTGCACACCTCTGGGGAATCTGAGTCTGTCCTCTCTTTGGCCCTCTGCAGGTGGCTGTAGATAGCAGAAATCTTTAAATTCTCTTTTAAAAAACTGAACAATCCCAATTGTTTCAGCATCTCCTTGTATGTTATGCGTTCCAGCCATGTCTACCTTTGCTGGTTCTCCTCCAGGCTCATGAAGCAAGGTGTTGTGCTCCTTGTAGCTGTGGGTCTTGGAAGTGCTGTGTAGAGGGGAAGAACTACCTGCTGGCAATGTGCCTGCTCTTTATTCCAGGATGTGGTTGGCCTTCTCTGCTGAAGAACATGCTGTGGTTGAGTGACAGTGGTTGTCTTAGAGTCCTGTGTGTTTCTGATAGCAGATGGTTAATACTAAAAGGTAGCAAATTAGTTAGTATTTTTAGGTAAGGTATGATCTTAGGCTGTTGTTCAGTGAACTGTTTGGGTGTGTATCTGCCCTTCTGTCTTTAGTGGAACTCAACTTTGTGCTCAAGTTTAAACGCTTCAGTGTAAAACAGTGTTGAAGCAGTTTCTAAAGACTTATTTTAACTTCAAACTGGTCTGCTGTTCTGTCATCTGTGCACCCATTGATGGTGCTCTCTTGTTAGGAAGCCAAACTTGAAAGTCCTTTGACTTTAACCTACAGTGATTTTTTGATTTTTCTCCTCTCTGATCGTTCTGGAACCTAACTGAGCTGTGCTATAATGATACTGATTTCAAAACAGGTTTTTCAAATGTTTAAATATGGATCTCATCTCTAATTTAACTTTTTTCCTTTTATTTTTAATGAAGCTTTTATTGCTAATGGCATCTGAATTTTAAATAAGTGAGAGGAATTTTTCAGGGCCCTTAGATAAATGTGGGGTTTTTTTTAACTTTTTAAGGAGATGGTATAAACTAAATATGCCATTAATAAAAAAGAGTAACACACAACAGATTGCATCCATAAGTTTCTATGGAGACTTGCACTGACCGCCAGGCTCCTTTCGCAGTTCTATTAAATTTCCTTTTTCTCCTCTTCCCTCCTGGGAATGTGTCCCCGTGTCGTATTCTTTTGGAGGGCAAAGACTGGAAATCTGTTTTCACTGTTAAACTGCTGGCTTAGGGCATGAAACAAAGGATGGAGAGGGAAAAGTAATATCACTGAAGTAAGGTTTTGGGCAGAAAACACCCTAAAAAATGTAAGGTTTGAAGTGTGTTTCCCAGGAAATAAACTGCAGTATCTGTATGATTGTTAATACAGGAGCAGCTGGGAAGATCAGCTTGAGAGTAGGTTACTGACTGGGTTTGAGGGAACAGAGTCATCAGTTTTTCTGGTGCTCTTTTAGTTGAAAACAACAGCAACATCACCACCAACACATAAAAAAGGCAAAAAACCCAAAAGCACTCTTGAAACGGCCCTTACTGCAGTTTTCTTTTAGGCATCTTTCCTTAACTCAAAGGGAAAAAAAAACTTTTTTATTCCAGATTGCTAAGTGTTCTGCACTGCACTTCGTTGCTTGATGAGTAGAGAGAGAAGCTCTTCAGGCTGTTACAACTCTTGCCTTATTTTGGTTGTGTCTGTGTGATGCTACATCACTTTATCTTTCCTCACCTGCTTTCTTTAATGAGGGTCACATCACTGCTTCCTGTGTAAAGCAGTTCTAGAGCAGACCATGTGAAGAAATGTTTGCTAAAACTACACTGCAGACTGCAGGTATGCACAAGTCTACCTTGATACCTTACTGCTTTGTTTCTAAGGTGCCTACCACAGCTAGAAGGAAAGCACAATGTGATCCTTGTTTTTCTCTGTCCCTACCCCTGTTTTCCTATCAAAGAAACAGGTCAGCCTTCCTCTTCCTCATTCCCCCACTCCAGAGGTCTGACAGTACCACTCTGGGGTTCCTCTTCCACCCATATGGACTCTTATCTGTGCTGCCTCTCAGCTCTTGCTGGCATCATCTACATACCCATTCTTCTCTGTTTGCTATCTGTTTTGTCATGGTTTCTCCAGTTTTAAAGGACTTCATTACAGTACTTCCTGCTTTCTATAAAGAACATGTCATACAGAGCCAAAATGAGCTCCTTTTATTGCTTCCCTACTTGCCACTGCTTCTTGTCCTATTCAGAGGTATTCTCAACTGCTGCTGCCTTTGTGCAAGTACTCAGTCATATAGATTTTCCATCACCAAAGCTTTATATCAAAGAATGTATTATCAAGGGAAAGAGTTTTTTTCCCTTTACAGATAAAACTGCTTTGTTTTCAGGATTCCCAAAAGACCAGCTCAACTTCCTGTCAAAAAGAAACAAACCCTAAAAATCTTTATTCTTAGTGGTTTTGTTCTCAGTGTGTGGATTAAAAAGATCTTTTGGAGGTACTATTTATTTGAAATATAGGTTTCCTGAGGAAAAAAACCCAACCTTTCAGTTCATCTGGGCATGATAAAACTCCCTGGACTACTTAATTCTCTAGAACCAAACTGGTTATGTCTAATTAGCTTTTATTTGCTTTTAGAGCAGGGTGTCTTATTATACCATTGGATATATTTGCTGTGGAAAACTTAAAACCACTGAGTTATTAAGCAAGCTGACAGTCTTTTCTCATTCTTGGCTGATCGGGGGCTATGCATAAGTAAAACCCACAACAGCAAAAAAAACCTCAAACAAACAAACAGAAATGGACTCAAGCAAGCAACCTTTATTTGAGCTTTCTCAGAGGATTAGAGAACTATATGAGTTAGGAAGTTTCCTCCCTTACTAGGAGTGGTTCTTCCAGTGTTTCTGGAAACATTGTGAGACAGTGGGGAAGAGCCTGGTACTTAAGTAAAATTGTTCTATATCTTCTTAGGATAAATATTGCAGTTTTGATCTTGTGATTTGGTAAATTTTACAGAAAGGAAAAATGAATACAGTTGATATTTTTAGAAAATATTCATGTCATAGTCCAGGACAGAAGGGGTATTTGCTTTAGTGTGTCATTCATATGCAGAAAATGAGCTAGCTCTGAGTGCTTTAGAGGAGGAGTTTTAGGTGGAGGAATGTTCTGTAGATGATCCAGAGAAAGCTGGACTGGAAGCTGTCTTTTTGTAAAGAAAGGAAAAATAGGAAAGATTCCAATATCTGTTTTCTGTTATCCAGATCACCAGCTCGAAGTTTCTTTTTTTGGTCCAATTTCTAACTGTAGACTGGTTCTTTGAAGATTTAGCTGGATGGAAGAGAGAGTGCTGACTGGCATTAGGACAAGCACAGGTCCGAGAAAGTAATCTGAAGGTTGAGTTTAATTGATGCTAAACTGATTAGTGACTGCTTTGTTGCTTGGCTAAGCCTGCCTTTTTGGAAACAATCCTCTACAGCAAGAGCACAAAATGCTGGCAGGAGTCCTACATAGTTTTAAGCTGTTGCTACAAGCTGTTACCTAGATTAGCTGGTAAAAGAATGCTTGAACCTGCAGATGACTTTGGCAGAGCCTGGTCTCTAACCATATTTTGCTGGCTGTAAATTTTGCCAGGTATTGTACTAATAATTTGAGGAAAGGGGGATCATGAGGTTTCCAGGCACCAGCTGTCTGCCTGCATTTGCTGGCAGATTTTTAGGTTGGTTTTATGTCTATCTACAATATTTTTATTTCCCTGGAAGTATATACAGTAGATTTTCGTAAGGAGATGTGGAGACATCATCAATACCCATTCTTCTGTTTTTTTAGCTTTCATTATTTAAATTCCTTTCAGAACTAGGGTTTGCTTTGTTGTTATTGTAAAGCATCTCTATCTTGTAATTGGCAGTGGATCACACCCAGACTCCTGTGATTGCCTTACAATCCATTTTACCTACAGAGGAAAATTAAAGTGCCTTACAGGTGATTCACAGTTTCTAAACCTAATTTTCTTATGGGTTGTAACAAGAATAACAGCTAAAATAGAGGAAGCTGGCGTCACAAGTTTCATATAACACTCTTAAAACATTTGAAAAGCATCACTCTCTTTCCAGAAGCAATGATTTGACAAGAACAGCTCCTCTGCCCCTGTTTAGCTCAGTGTAACCTGCTAAGGCTTTTTTGGATGTGAAGCCAGACTTCCAAATCCTATTTTTGCCCTTTAATTAGAAGGACGAATGTCTAGTTAGGTAGACAGTTTAGATCAGGATAAGAAAAGGCCAGTTATACCACAGCAGTCCACTTCATGTATCACCACTTCATGTAATGTCACCTTCTACAGCAGCAGTATCCTTATTTTTCCATTACTCTTTATCTATTGCTGCCATTTTGTACTCCTACAGCAAGCTTCAGCTGCCCTTTACTGTCGCATATTTTGAACCCTTGTAAACATATGCATTAAGGAAATTTACTTCAGATAAAGTAATTATCTGAAACCACAGCACAGAAAGTCCAACCAAATCTTGTCTCCTAAAATTAATCATGACATTGTGATTATGGGTCTCATCCTTTTGACTTCATTTTAATTCATAGATTAGAAGAAGGAAAACAAACATCTTGGTGGCTTCTCAAGTTCAAATGGAGTAGTTCAAATGCAGGAATGTTTCTAAATCTCCTGTCTGAAGAGAAAACAACAGCAATTAAGGCTGAATTATCATAAGCAAAAAACTACCGGTTTCTGGAGGCAAATATCTCTTTTCTTTTCCATCATAAAAATTGTCAAATGTTTTTTTTGTGATGCATATTTTGCCTCATCTGTTTCCCTCTGGTTCTGTGAGCAATTAAATTGCTCCATTTTTTAAAGATTTCAGTTTTTAAAAGATTTATTGGTTTGTGCCTTTTTAATCTATTGTAATAACCAACAGCAGACTTAATGGTTATCAGAAACGCCTGAAGTACAATTTCAGTTTTTGGAAGACTTCTTTTCAGAAGAAAAATGTATGTAATTCATACATACGTATATAATTTTAGTTTCGACACATTCTCTGTTGATAACAAACGTGTTTTGCTTAGAGTTGTTTATTTGTTTGCTGTATTCATATATTACAACCTGTAAGAAGGCTGTAATATATGAACACAACAAAAGATGGAAGGCAGGCTTGATGGTAGGAAAATTGAAAAAAAAATAGTATAGTTGGGTTGAGGGCTAGATAATTTTAATAAAAAAGTTTCACACTCATTTTCTGCTTTAAAAACAGCCACCTCACAGTCAAAGTCCTTTGGGTTTTTTTAGTGGAGTTTGTAAAGCTCCTTTAATATAGAGATTAACGATTTCTTCTGTTTTTTTTCATTCAGTTTATTGGTTTGCAAACCTGAGGGCTGTGAATCTTATGAAAGAATATCCTTTAATTTTGTGTATGCCTATTGATATGTGCAGTTGCCATGGTACAGATTTAGAGTAAAACTTTTAAATCTCTGACTTGAGCCATTATGATGATTTTTAGCATAATTCTTTCTGATGCAATTAATCAGAAGTCTAAAAAATTCTTAAGTATGTACTGCATTTAGCTGACTGGAGGCTCTAAAGATCTAAAGTAAAGGTCTAAACTTTACTACATGGTCTAAAAATTTCTGCAGGACCCCACTTCAGGCATACAAACTGATTTTGTGATGAAGTTTTGTTGAGAGTTCATGACTCCCTCTGAGATGCAAGCATTGTCTGGGAACAGCTGCTATAATTTCTAGCTATTCATTGTAACGCCGCCTTTCCAATTGTTTTGTGCAATGCTGTATTGTGAGTAGAGTTTTATATAACTTTCATCAAATAGCTGAGTCGCTCAGGAATTGTTAGAAATCTTGTATCGGTTCCTTAGGACATTTCTGCTTCCTTTCCTAACAGCTTCTGCTGTAGCATTCCAGCTTTTTCAGTGAGCATAGTCATTGATGGTGGGCTTGAAGATTTAGGTTGGATGTAAGGTCCTTCGGAGATAAAGATGCATTTTGAACTCCATTAAGTGTTCATAAACATATAAAGTTTATGAAGAACAGACGATCTCTCTCTCATAGGCATTCAGCAGCCTGGGTTCATGACAGATGCTGCAGTATCAATTGCCAGAGAGAGTTTTAAGCCCAACTCCTCCATGCTCAGGTGTGATGCCAAGTGTGGAAACCAGAGGGCTGTTGTTTGTGAATAAAGGCTTACAGTTGCATTTGTTAGAAATCCAGGAGTGTGTCTGAGGTCCGAACTGCTCCAAACCAGCAGTCGGTGCCGGTTTGTTGTTTTTCCACTTTGCCAATTTGACTGCTAAACCTTTTGATATACTTGTCTACCCAGCAGTGCCATGTGTCTTGCTTGAGAATATATTGCCAGATACATAGATTGGCTCTATTTATCTGTCACTTGATTTTCTCAAAGACATTTGGAAGATAGTGATGGGGCTGTATGGCAAGACAGGTGGGATGTACTGTCTGAATGTATAGCTGGAAAATTTGTCAGACTGCATTCTGCTGTTATTAATAAAGATGCAAAGCTCAGTGATGATACAGTTGGGATATGAATTCAGAATGGTTTTTATGTAACTAAGTTTTGCCTTAGGTAGGTCTAATTATTTTTCAATGAAGAAAATATTATCAAACCCCCCTTCTTGAGTCTGTTCACAGATTATCAGCTTTCTGATGTTGAAGCTCTTTGCATGTAAATGGTTCTTTGCTAACAGACCCATACAAGGTTTTATACTGAATCAATACATTTAATATTTTCTGTATGTTCAGGAAAGACTTTGAAAATATAAAAATCTCCTCTTCATCTCCCTTTTTTTCAACTATTTGGACCTGTTGCTATTGTGATCTATGTTTGGTGTTCTGAGTGGGTACAGTAGATGTAGTAAGATGTATAAAACATAGAATTTTTCGCCAGACTGTGTTTGCCCCAAATACCACTTTGGACAGAAAGAAATTTAAGTAAATAATGAAGTGAAGTATTTTAAAGTTTTGCCTGATATATTACTTTAAAAAAAAAAAACAAACAAAACAGCAAAATTAACAGGGAACAGAACTTTCTCTGCCAGAAATTTTTGCTTTTCTCTTAATTGAGAAACCGTTTTCTGCTTTTCTGAATACAGCCTCATACCATTGCTACCAAAAGCATGGAAAAAAATCAAATCATTTGTGCTCTCTCTGCTGGCTTTACAGCTGTGCAGAATAGATCTACCCCATACCTTCAAAGTACCCACACTTGCAGTTGATTTGTGGGAATTGGGTCTTTGGAGGACTAGGGAGAGCACTGTATCTGCAAGATCCAGATCTGAGCAGTGGGTCACAGCATTTCTGAAATAACCTTTCAATAACTCTGAGAGTTTTTAAGAGAGGAAACAACAATGATATTCTGTGATAACTTTGAGTACCTTCAATTGCAGCAGATGTGCAATCTGTTAATATGATATAGGAGAGTTATGCACTGTGTACAAAGCAGTTTCATTTTTTTTGCCTGGGCTTCCTGAAAATCGTCTTTGTAGTACCATGCAGAAAAGCAGAAGTGAAACGATTGAGTTGTTCAGAAAGTATTGTAATAATCCAAGTGTGTTTGAAACTAAGGTGCAAAGCCTGTTTTGCCTGGGAACGTTGACTTGAGAGCGATCACTTAAGAACTATCACATATTGTTTTTTGTTGTGTGTGTTTTGTTTTGTTTTTAAGCTGGACCTGTGATCTGCAGAATGCTAACATACCCTCCAACTCGAAGAGCCTTAATTGTGGGTTGTGGTCTGCAGATGTTTCAACAACTGTCAGGGATTAACACCATCATGTATGTATTTACTGCTTGCTTCTCTTTATAAAGTATTAGAAAAAGACAGACCAGTAGCAGTTGTACATGGGCTTCTGGAGAAAACCTGAAATGTGAAAAATGGAGTGTGAGAGCTGGAATGCTGGTTTGAAATCTAGATATTGGTATATTTGGTGTCTCAGAAAATTGGTACAAGAGGGTGTTAGCGTGAGGGCAAACATTTACATAGAGATGAGAATGCAAATTGTAGTCTTGGAGATACATTATTCTATGTTAGGGTTTACAGTCAAAGCTGTGTATGTCAAGACAAGAAGGTACACTTATGGTTTGAATTTATGTGCAAGTATATCAAAATACAGTGAGGGTTAGACTGTTGACCATGATAGAACATTATTGTGACGTGCTAAAAGAGGTAAGATGCTGAGGGAAGAAACATTTCCTGTTTTACGTGGTTGTTACGTGTATGAGGATTCAGTAAAGGTAGAAGTGAAGAACATATATTGGGGTTTGTGATAAGCTGTCAGCTCACAAGAGGAGTAGCTCTTGACAAATATGTAGGTACAAGACCCGTCTTGAGGTGAAATTACTGTTGAGCTCTCCTACAAGAGTAACTATAATGAATAAGATATCCATACTGTTCTAAGAGCAAGTGTAAAATATATTGCAGTAATATCTTATAGAGAGAACTACACCTAAGGGAGCAAGCTTGTTAGGAAATTGTTTAAAGGAACACCTGAAAGAATAAAGCTTTTAATGGTATTGAGAGCTACCATATTAAGTGATAAATACCTGCCATCTATCACAAGGAGGGAAAAAAAACCACCAAATTCAGCATTATTAAACTGCAAAGGAGGGAAGTCTGTAGCAGGTGAAGAGAGACTTCATAAAGTAGAAATTGTGACCAAATTTGGATGCAAAACTGATAAGTTGTGTGAAAACCAGGAGACAGGCACATAAAGAGCTTTGAGAAACTATTCAGGCACATCAGAAGCAACAGACCTAATAATCTCCAGGCCCAGTAAGGATCAAGGCAGGAGAACACTAGCAGAAAATAAATCTTTAGCACCAAATCTTACAAAGGGTCTTTTTGCATTTGTGGTAATTATATAGGTGTATGCGGCTTCCTGCCCATACTTAAGATGTCTCAGATGGTCTGTTTCAAATTCAAGTGTTAGTGGAAGAACTTTTAGAACAAGCTGATCAAAATGATTAGTAACAAATTGCCTGGACTCATCAGGGTACACCCAGCAGGTCTGGAGTAACTCAAATACATAATCTGCATGCAGCTACACCCCAGAAAGTTTTATTTCTGTCCTTATCAAAATTAATTAAAACTGTCATAGAATCAAATGAGAAGATGCATGCTTATAAATAAGAAAAATGAACGTGTACATGGAAAATATAAAATATGAAGAGCAAATATGACTGTTGTAAACAGATTATTAACTAGCTGGGTGCAAGTTTGTGGTCACGTTAGAAGTGTATCTTCCATATGAACTAACCATCCTAGTTGAAGACAGCTGCTGCTAATACTTCTTGAAGAAACAAGATGGTCTCAAAGGTAAGAGAGAAGCCCTCTCAGATTAATGACTTTTTAAGATAGGGAAATAAAAAAAGAAAAGGTAAGAATAGAGGATAGTTATCATAAGATGAGAGTAGACTCCTACAGGGATCTATGTGGAGATCTTCGCTGCTTTAATAAGTCTGTGAAAGGGCTAAACAGCAAAATAACAGTTTGTACTCATGCACCATTCATGATTCCCTCCAAATCTGTGAGCATGAACAGTTATAGGAAGATAATACAAGATAACAAGTTAATAAAATGGCAAGTGCATTAACCATACAGTGTTACACAATAATGCTTGCAGGAGGGAACTGGCTAACTAACATGCGTGGCAGTCTAAATTGTTACTACTCAATAAAGAGATCTTGACGTTGCATTATAATTTTATGATGACATCCATGACTAATCTGGAAACTGGTCTGCAAGCACCAGGATAAACCAAGTTATATGGGGAAAGAGATACCTATATGTCAACAGGATGGTTAGGACTCTGCAGCTTGGAAAACAGATGGGCTTAGAAGAAACACAAGAGGATTATAAAGCTACTAATGTTATGGAGAAGATGGGCAGAGCATGACTATTCATCATTTCTTATAACACAGTTTTAAAGACTTCTAGCTCTTACGCAGCAGTGGGTTTAAAATAAACAGTTTTTCACACAGCACATAATTGCACAGTGGAGCTCATTGCCACAGGATGCTACAGATGCCAAACGTAGAAGTAAGTTTAGAAGTTAACTGGGGGAGCTTATATAATAAACATTATTAAAATGTTATTAAACGTGATATGGTTGCCACTTATGGCCAAGGACAGTCATTCTCACATCTTGGTTTATACTACTTTAGGATACCTTATTAGGCTAGAACAAAAAAATTGGCAGTTCACAAGGTTTAAGACACTGGTAGGTTGACTGTTTATTTTAGACTTCGTATGTTTTAAAATCTCAAAATCCTTTCTGTGTAGGAGGTTTTACAAATAGTTTGTGATTGACCTAATTTGCTTGCGGATGTGTAGGAGGACAGAATTACAACTATAAACCAGTTGAATCTTAGCTTTAAAATCAGAAAATGCCTATAATAAACACAGGAAGGCACTGTTGTTAAAGGACTGGCTTGCAAACCATTTGTAATATTCAGTATTTTTTAATAATCCAGTATAACTAAATTTTTAGTTATCAGGTATGCAAGGCAAACAGTCTTCTATGAAAGGACTTTTTTCAAATGTAAGTAAGCAGCTGTCTGTTGATGGTTTGCTTACTTAGAAATTGGTGATTGCTTTTTAATGCAGTAATTGAATGGTACCTTAAGGAACTGTCAGATTGCATTAACTCTCTAAGCACTATTTTCCTCTTTGTTATGTTAAGTTATGACATTCTGGGATTGCTGTTCCGTTGCAGCAGGGAAACAGGCATTGGTTGTGGTTGGAGGTTCTAGGATTTTGTTGGCTTTCCTTCAGTGGTTTTGCAAGCTTGTTTTTCAGAAACATTCACAAAAAATGTTTGATGGTTGGTGTTCACTGTCTCTTTGGTGCTGCTGTGAATCCCCTTTTCTTGGTATACCCCTTTCTAGGCTGTAGGAGAAGAGGCTGATGACCTTGACTTCCTGTTGCCTGGCTTTCCCTAGCAGAGAATTTAGCTTCTGGTTCCCTTTCTCCTTATGTATTTCCATGGGACACTTTTACACTGTGACCAGCTAACATGGCAGCATCCGTGATGGGCCCTGACTTGTTCTAATCTTCCATCTTGAGGTTTTCACTATTTCTGCTCTGAAAGTATTTGTTAAATCTTTTATTTCACTGTAAGAAAGTGAGGCCGCAGGAGTGAGCTTGTGTGTCTGAAAAGCTTGGTTTTTTAGAAAACAGACTGTGATGAAATCACAAAGCAGGAAAGTAAAATGAAAATATGAGGAAGAAAACACAAAATTATTTAGTACTTCCCCAATTTGTTTATGCTTTATTGAGTAACTCTTCTATTTAAGAAAACAAGTGTTTGAATCAAAAAGTGCGAGTGTTATATGTAGGAAATTATGTAGAGGAATTTTGCAGGGGTCTAAAAATAATGACTGAGCGTACCCAGTAGTAGAAGAGATCCTAAAAAGCGTTAGAATATCTACAAGAAACACATGGAGCCAACAACAAAAATCTAGAGCTCTCATGATTAAGGAGTCTGTTCTGTGTTTTCTGATTAAAAATTGCATATCAACATTGAAGCCCATGAGAGCAACAAAGTCCATCTGTAGTTGGATTCCTCTTGAAGATGGGGAGAGGAAAACTAAAAGAACTTTTGTAAGAGTTGTTGAAGACTGTCATCTGTCCATCTCACTGTGTGATAAACTGATCTAGTTTTTGCACAGAAGTAGTTTTATATTGTGTTTGAATCAGCCATTTACGTATATAACATCCAGCCGCGAGGAACCAGGAATTCTCATCACGTAGAGGATGTTACTGAGCTAGTGAGAGCGTCATGTGGAGCAACCTCTGCATTGAGGAGGTGGATCTAAAAGAGGAGCAAAATTTAAAAATAGGCTAAGGAGATTGACTCTCACAGGAACAAATTCTAACACGATAAATTTAGTCAGTAAAAGAATAAAGCTCAGTGACCTTTGCTTTGATTCATTTTTTTTCCGAAAAACAAGTGTGCCCCTGCTGTTCGATAGAGAGCCTGAAGCAGGAAAAAAACATTTCCCTTTTGTCATGGCTTTTGCCAGCTTATCTGACCTGTAAAAGATGAAGTCATACGTTTTCAGATGTGAGTGTCTCACACTGGTACGAGCAGATCTGAAATGGCTTAACTTTTTTGTTTCTTATCATTATGGTGTTTTCTCATCTTGAAATGTGAAGCTCGGTGTTTCCGGCCTGGAGTCACAAATTTGGCTCACAGGAAGCTGAAAAAGACCCTGTGGAGAAAATTATATTCCAGGACAGCAGTTACTACAAGTTAGCTTTTTAATAGTAACATATCCCAGGATTGTATTGAAACAGTGGTGTGCAGATATTTTCAAGCCCACAGTGGCCCATAGTTAAGCCTTCAGGGAGGACCAATTTTAAGTCAAAACTCGAAGCTGATTTTCCACATCAGTTTCTTCTTTAAAAAAAATAATTATTATTTTTTTTTTTAAAAGAAGAAAATCCTTTTAGGGGTGGGAAGAAGAGGAGACTTGAAGGATTTGACTTTTTCAAATTGGTGAAAAACACAAATAGAATACATAGATGTATTTGCTGTATGCTAATGTTCCTGCAGGACAAAGACTTCTGGAATCATTTCTGGTACTCTGCAGCTTTGTTGCAGTCAAAAACCCCAGACAAATATGGGGAAGAAAGCTTTTGGGAAAAATCCTCAATTACTTTGAATAGTAAGTAGTAATTTAGCCATAATTGGAGGGAGTTCAGTATTGTCTTGTCAGAACTGCTCACAGGTAATGTGGCCTGTGCAGGAGTTCCTGCTGCTCTTTTGGGGGCTTGCTAGTTTTGATTGAGGCGATGGATGTTCACACAGGCTGCCTGTGCCCTCAAGACTGTAATCTGAGATAAGATTGAGGAGAGAGCTGTATCATCTTGATTATTCTCATTCTTATGAAACTTCAGGGGGCTTTTTGAAAGCCAAACAAAATATTTTGTTCTGCAGTTGAAATACTGGCTTGATGTGATGCTAGTTTCGTAATTTGCCATTATTTTCTCACACTGTGTTAGAAAAGCTTTCTGCAGCAGAAAAGCAGTATAATATGTCAACAGGAAGAGCTCATGGCCTTCACCATTTTTGTTAAGCTGTTTGCTGGTATATGTGATCAGTTATTCCTAGTTAATAAAATGTTTATTTATTGTTAAGATATCCTTGCATCTCCTAAAAGTTGAGTGAATCCCCATGTAAAATGTATTGGTGTTTGGATTTGTTTCACAGATGCTTTTGAGCTCTAACAGTCTTGATTTTTTAATCTGTGCAAGGAAACAAAAGAATAACAACAAAAAGATGATAAGAAGAAACATTTTTTTCAGCTGTCAAGAAAAAGTGACTGAAAGAAAATACTGGGTGGAAAAGGAAATAAGCTCAGAGTAATAAGATGTGGGGAAAAAAGCTGGATAAAATAAAGAAGGAAAAGACAAAAGGGGACAAAAGGAGATTATGTAACAAGTGGAAATTGAAGGTTTGAAGATAAGAATATTAAAACAATTAACATGAAAAGTGATTGGATATTGTACTGAATGTAAATGACAGAATGAAAGAGAACAGGAGTGGGACTGGAAAGAAGCCAGGATACTTCTGGAGTTTAGTAGAGGCTAGAGAGGAGTTTAATGGGAGCAAAGCACATTTCCCGACAGGTTTAATCACTGCGTCTGTTGTGCAGCAATTGCAGAGCTGGAACCCATGAGGAGCTGTAAACCTTTGCTTCTGTTTGCTGAAGCAAGCATGAGGCAGCATGTACCTCTGCAGCCTTAGAGCCAAAGAGGGGAGCAAGGCTTGCAGCAGCACTTGATACTTCTGCTTTACAGGGTTGTGTGACTTGACCCCAGAGGGATGGTGAAAATCCAAACTGACACACTTGTCTTTAAGTTCCAATTTTTAAACTTTCCTGAAATGAGACACTGAATAGGTAGCATAGGACAGTGACTGCAGATAAACCTTTCAACTTTTTTTGTTGAATATCTTTACATAAATAATTTGTTTTGTGAATTACAGCACACACAGTAGCAACCTTCTCTACTCGTTCAGCATCAGCAGCCATGGAGAGATTTATCATTAATGTATTTACAAATTATGACAGGTTTATAATGAGTAAGTTAGTCATTGAATTGAGACTTTGCTATAGCATTGGCTATTGATTCGGATATTGGAAAATAGTTGTTGAGATCTGTAAACAAAAGTTCTGCTGGCAAAAAGTAATGGTGGGTCACATTCTTCTTGCGCTTTGTATTCCAGAATTGATTTTAAAACAAACAAAAAAAAACACACAAAAACCCCCCAATGAAACAGCAAACAGGACAAATCAAGACCCAAAACTTACACAATGCTAAAATGTCATCCAAGAGCCACAGCAGTTACTGAGGAGCAATATATCTTTTATTGTAATTTCCACTTAGATTTAAATTGTGCCAGAGTAATTACCAAGCAGACGGTCATGTAGCCTTTCCATGGCCAGTAGCTTCTCACATCATTTGTTCTTGAATACTCAGAAGCAAGTGTGCTTCCTGTCTGACTGAAGGAGAGACAATTACATTAATGTCTTTTCAGATATGAACTTCATAACATTGTCAAGATAATTGAGGAGTCTTGGTAATTGACAGGTCTAATGTTCCCTGATGCCTCCATAACACTGAGGCTGCTTCTTGCTTATGTTTTCATCCTTCGATATTTTTTTGTGAGTAAACTGTCTTGTTTATAGCTTTGTCTTAAAGTTTGCATTTTCCCCTTAGGCTTCAGAAGATGTTTAATGAAACAAAAAGAAACCCTATGTTGCCTGTCCACTTGCTTTTCAGATAATAGTCCATTAAATATTTTTTTAGGTTTAATAAATATTTCCAATAACTTCCTTTTTTGAGAAGTGAACCTTTATTTCATGATACTGTCCTTCCTTCAGGATGCTTTATATACTACTGCAAAGTGTTAATCTAAAAAACTTCAGTAAAGAGATGCATTTTTGGACTTGTATGTCATACAGGTGTTTTCTGATAGACTGCAAATATGTTTTGAAAAGCAGATAGACAGAAGTCTAGTCAGTCATGCTAAGAAAGGTGATTCTCCTCTTATACCAGATGTCTCTGTTGTATCTGCTATACAGAAATGATGTTATATAACTTACAACAGCTCTTGAGAGAAACAGTTAGTTTCTTTGTGGAAATCTGTCCACTTAAGTTTGGAAATTTATCACACAGCCTAAAGAGAAGAGCGATGTCTTTGGAACTGTGACCAAGGACAAACTGAGTTGGAGATCAAAATGTTGCTTTAAGCGCTGGGCCTCAGGTTGAACAGAAACAGTCTACAAGCCAGCCGTTAAGGTGCTGGTGGAGTAGATAACAGAAATGTTAAATGCTTGTTGATCAAATGCTGTCTACAGGAGCCACAGGCAGTATTTACAACAGCTGGGAAATGGCCATGTTAAGAGAGTCAATCCTTCCCACTCTCGCTTTCTGTTTGCCTTCACCTCTCCCTCAGTGTCAGTCAAGTCTGACCATAGTTTGTCCAGACCCTGCTCTGATTATGTTTCTTCTTGATCAGCACAAAATACCAATGTGGGAAGGGAATATTACCTGGTAATGGGAGTTTGCCTCAGTTAATCTGCTAGGAAGTGGCTGAAATATAAATGTGTGACGGCAGGATGCCAATAGCTATATCCAAGAACTAAAACCAAACAAGCAAACAGAACATTGGCCTAAGGAAAACTGCAGCAGGTCTGAGGAAAAAAAATAAGAACCCTTTGTTCTACAGGGAGGAAACAGGCTCCTGACTGCCTCCGGGGTGAATTAACATGGCCTGCACAAATCCTCACCCTTCCAACAAGAGGGTGGTGGGTGGTAGTGAGTATTGGTATTTAGAGTCATGGGGAGAGGAACTAGCAGGTCATGCTGCTGGACATCTGAAATAGCTCTAAACCTGTGCAAGAGCTATAAGGAGTAGTTAAACCTTAGCCTTCTTTTTACTTTTGCACTTAGCCAGCAAAGTGCAGGGCTCAGTGATCTAGATGCATGTAACATGTCCTAGAAGCACAAGAAGGCAGTTCAGTAAACTTGAACATTTTTAAGGCTGTGACATCATTGTTAAAGTTTATGTATCAATTGCTGTGTTTTAAACAACTCTGATGTTTTAGAACTGTTGTTTAAAGAGTAAACCTTTTGTCATAGGTACTCTTGCTGTGCTTGATGGAGATGACCTACAAAACCAGCTTAAGGGTTTGGTGGTTTAGCTCCACAGGCTGTTAATTTATCAGTTGCAATAATTGCGAAGAGGGTGTTTAGGATACAAATAAGAGAGTGTATCTGCATTAAAGCCAAATCGCCTGTGTATCAGTGCTGCTAGCACTACAAACACGCTCTGCTGTTCCCCCTTTAAAAAGTAAGATTAAAAAGAAAGTGAATCTTTCTTCTCCTGTTGTGTGATGGCCAGAAATTAATCCGAGTCAGTTTAAAGGCATAGATTTGTAATTTACTGTTAAACAAACAAAAACCTGGGGCTTGGGTTATTTGGACAGTGTTATACACCAGACTTCAAGGTTCCCCCTCAGGCTGAAGCTTTCTCACTGCTAATCCCAGTTCTCTGCCCATTTTGTGTTCTCATTCCTTTTGAAATAATAGAAAAGGAAAATCACAGCTCTAAGCCACTTCAAGGAAAAAAACCAAAAAATGCAAAACAAACCAGTGAATCAGGATGGCGTTGTTAACTAGATTAAAGCTGTAGAACGTTCATCTTATTTAAGAAGCTGCATGCTTTGTCAGTCTTAAATAGCCAGAGCTTTTGGAAGATGGCATTTACAGGTACATCCTTGTCCTAAGTATACCATCAAAGAATAGGTAATTCTGATATTAAAGTTTTGAAGGTGTGGGTATCAGAAAGATCAGGGAAGTACTTCAAGATATTATATAAGGGAAGTAATGGGATGAAATTAAGTAAAATATAGAGCAATTATCAGAACAGTTTAGTGCTTATGCTTAGAGATATTAGATTGAGTGTCTCAGAAGAAATAGAAGCACTCATCATTTCTAATTTGCTTAAACTGTTGCAACAATAGAGAATGTATTAGAAATAACACATTTAGGCGGTTCTGGTATTGAAATTAGTAGACATACCATAGGAGATGAATATAAGTTTAAAAATAAAGGCTAATTTCCTTTAATCTAAACTTTACATCCCACCTCTCTTCTAATAATTCTTATACTCTATCCATTTATTATAAAAAAAAAAGCAAACACAATAAACCAGCAAAGCTGAACAACAACCCCCTAAAATCAAGACAGACTTAAAAACCCCTAGACTGCCAAAACCATCAATTGATCTTGAAGTAGATGTTTATTTCCATTATAATTTTCCTCAGGTTTAAAAATAGACAACAAAAAACCTTTTTAAATCTCAGAGGAAGCATGTCCAAGGTGCTGATGTGGGGTACTGTAACAGGCACTTAACATTTCCCATTTCATAAGTGTTTAAATGTTAGTCTTCTCCTTATTTCTCCGGTGCTGAAAGCCTGTTTGGTTGGGGGGTGGGGGTGGTGTTTTTTTTCTTTCTTCCCCAAACCTGGACCTTTAATTTGATGACCTGAACAACCACGTGAAATATTTTGCTTTTTTCCTGTCTTTTTTGAGTTCTTTCTTGGGTTATTGGCTCAAAGAAAAAATACTGAGGGGTAGAATAGCATGTGTAATAGTAAACCCCAGGATATAACACCAGAAAATCACTAATCGCAGTCTGAACCCATCTACTAGGGGGTCTGCCTAATGAACTGCTTAATTATTTTTAAATGCTGCTGATGTATTAAAAAGGATTCTTCTGAGCAGTAACTGACATCTCACTGAAAAAATTAAAACCGACAACAAAACCCAAAGTCAAATGTCTTTAATAAATCACCATTTTTCAGTGTCATGTTCTCACAGAAGTAAATTTCTTTTAAGGTTTGTGTTGTATGTTGCCAGTACAAAGGCTTTTGTAATATCTTAATTTGGAAATATTAATGTTTATTTATATAACATACTCAAAAGATGTGTTAAAAGAGCTGTACAGCAGTTAACATACCAAGTTATTTGAAAGGAAATCCTGCTGTCTTCTCATTTGAAACATCTTTTATTTTTAATGAAATCTGATCAGCAGGGACTATGTGCATGAGTGCACAATTTTTACCCTCAGGTTTTCATCCAAATTCATGTATCTTCAGTGATAACCCCGCCAGAATGTTGTGACATTTGTATTAAAACACTGAAAAACAGCCAACAGGGCTGCTGATAGTGCTTTGTTTTGTATTGCCTTAATGTGATTTTTTACATGGTAAATCATAAAATCTGCTCCTATAGTTCTTTGGGTTGTAAAAGCATATTTAGAGAAACACTCTCACTTTGGAGAAAACCTAAACCCAAAGTAATTTATTTAAAGAAAAAATGCATTCAGATCAGTATTTTCTACCATTTCTTTCTATGTTAATGAAGAATTTTTGTCTTTAATAGGATTTTTACCCTTTTTTTTTTTTTTTTTTTTTTTTTTTGCCTTCTGCTCTCTTTTTTGCCTGTAGTGCAATTGTAATACTGTTTGATTTCTATTTGTTGCCTTGGTAATAACTCTCATGTCACAAATCCAGTATTAACTTCAGGGCCGTACAGGATGTAATCTATGAACTGCGTGGGTGCGAGCAAAGTCTTTGCCAAAACATATGGCTTGGGGTATTGGCAATTGTGGTAGAGCAATAGCGTGAAATAAAATGTCTTTACTTTGTATCTAATATATACACAGTATAGCTGTTAAGTAAGTTAAATGCATCTCATTCATGTTGCTCATATGTAAAGCCATGTAATAAAACGAATTCAGAGCAGCGATGTTATTTTTAAATCATTCATGAATGATTGCTGCAGGAAGATCCCAAAATAGCAGTATTGGTTTGTTTGTTTGTTTTAATGTATTGCTTGTCAAGAAAGCTCCTGGAGCAGTTAAGTCTCAACAGTTTTCCTTGTGTTACTGCCTTTAATTATCTTGTAAAAATCCCATTCTTATGCAGTTGTTAATGTTTAATATGCATCATTTTGTTGATATGTACATTTTATTGTCTTTAGCAAAGGCCATTTTTTATTTTGAGACCTATCAGGAAATCAGGTACCAATCAATGACCAATTTAAGGTTTGGTGGGTTTTTTTTTCCTTAAGTACAGTAGAGAAATAAGTGGAGAGGATATTGTTTGTGTTGTAGGTTTGCTCACTTGTGAAAACCTAGAGGACACATATTGTTCAAATAATGGACCGTATTCGTAGCAATAAGAAAGTCTCTTGGATGAAAAACAAGGAATATGAAAGCGTGAAATAATTTAAAGCGCACAACATAACCAACCTTTAAAGACACAAAAATTAAAGTGTAAAAGGTCACCTGGTTAGATGCTGCCTGTTACAGCAACACAACCTCAGTGAAGTATATTACTGATCACATTCAAATACAGAATAAGAGATATGATGCCCTTTAGATCTGTTTAGTCACCTTTCCTTTAAGGGCATAGGAACCAGTTCTGTGAATTGGATTCTCTGGAGTCTGTCAATAAGAATTAAGCTGCCGCAGGCTAGTCAAAATGCCACAGAGGCTGAGACACAAAAAGAAAGCTTGGAAGGTTATGTGCAATGCAAATATTAATGAAAATAGCTCAGGAATGGATCATAAGTAGAACATGGCATCTGAAGGCTAATGAAGACTTTGGCACTGTCAGCAGTCTACAAAACAAGGAGATCACTATGGTCAAAATAAATCATATAGAAAGTGTGGTATGGAGTGCAGACACCACATTGAAAGAAAATAAGAAATCACCAAAGAGACTCTTAATTCCTCAGCACGGTGAGAAAGAATGCATCTCTAAGACCAGTAAGGACAATGAGTGATAACAGGGGATGTCCAGGGGGGAGCAGGATCTCAGGACAGGGAAACTAAACAGTGCTTGGCTTCCCATCTTTGGAGGAGCTGGCTCTTTCCTGGAGTGTCTTCCAAGACCTGGTGTTGTCAGACCCTGAGGGGTGTGAGTTGAGTCTGAGCCCCTACAGGTGAGGGGGGACTCACCTGTGACTCCTTAAAGTGGTTGGGGCGTTTTTCCCAGGGTGGTAGCAAGTTTAAGGGAGCAAATAATAATTCAGAGAGTGATTCTGGAACTTCTTGAGGGAGCAAAATTCTTCTGTGATATTTTATTTCCTTTTAATGGTCACTTGCATGTTGCAGTCACCCAGAGAACGTTTTACAGATATCCTGGAAACAGAAATTTGAGAGTACGTTAACATCAGCAGACTTTCATGTGGTTTACAGAGGTGGCTAATTATTTCCTGCATTCCAAAAGGGACTGCTGATTCAAACTTCTGGTTGCTGAAGGCCCCTTTCTCGCCTGAGCTTAAGGGTTTTGGTCAGAATTATGTGTGGAAGAGGTTTTTTTTTTTTTTTTAATGAGAAAGAGGGAGAACCCTGTTAGAAGACAGGAGGAAAACAAAAGCACTAGAAAAATAATCAAGACATTTTGGGCTTTCTTAACCCACGCTACTCCCTGTTCCTACTTGGTTATATTATTTCTATGATACGTTTGTAGACTGAGGAAGGAGATGAGAAAAAGAGCAGTTGAACTTTGTAAGGTGGCAACTTAATGGTTTCAACTTCAGGTCTTTTAACTCAGATTTAGGACAAAAGTAAGGATATTAGTTCTTGAAAACAGTTACAAGTTGATAAAAACTAAAGCCTTCTGTGCACTAAAGAAATACTTATTGCCCTTGTATGTTGGTGAGAGAGAAGTACTGGAAAAGGTACTGAAATGCATGTTGCGCTGTAAGGAACGAAGTAAGATCTCAGTAAAACTTGGACTCATTTGGCTGTTTTTTAACAAAGTTTAGAATGTAACCTTCTAAAACCTCCTCCTATCCTATATCTGAGCCATTAACAGAGTGTTGGGAACAAAGGACTGAAACTGCATGTAATCATAATTGAATATCACGGTGAGATACAAACTACTAAAAGAAATCTTAGCACTATGCTGAGTCAGCAGCTCCATCCATTTTGTACACAGGAACAGAAGAAAAGGGATCTTATAAGAATGAGAAGTGTAACTTACGCTTGTTAGTGATGGCACTTTTTCAGTTCACGTTCCAGGAATTTTATATTTTCCAGCAACCACCTTAATATTTGAGAACAGAGTTTAAGTTTTGGGTTGGGTTGTGATGTATGCCTATAATGTCATTTGTTTACAGTGGAAATAAAAGACAGGATACAGGCTAATGTTTTTTTCTGGTGCATATGGGAATGGAGAATGACTTAGTAATGAAATAGGGCAGCTCTTAAGGGAAACATACTCGTTCCAAGTAATTTTCCTTTCTTTTCTGTTTAATATAATAATAGAGAAATATTCATTGTGTTAAAACATTTATAGTTTGAAAATTATCAATACATTACAGTAGTCTTTCCTATCTTATATGCTTTATTAGAGTTTTTAGTAAGTAAAATTAGCAAGACTTGGTTCATTGTCTTTTCCAGGGAATATTGTCCTATTTTAAAGGCTTTTGTCATACAGCAAAAACCAAATATATATATATTGATGATTCTTGTCACATTGTGGCAAATGTACTCAGGCACTGCCAGAATTGTGAACAGAAACAGGATTTCTTGTAGTAAAATAAAAGGTATGAAGGTAGAAATACAATTCCTGCAAAGAACATGTTATCTTGTGCCCGGTCCTTCTTATAAGGACTTACAAACACACTGGTCTGTATGCTTGCAAGGAGCTTTAAGCATGTTTTCTAAATCATGCTGGCAATTAAGTGACCTTGAGTGACATATTTTAGCTTCCTGTGGTGTGTTTGTAGTGTGCACATTACAATAGTATTCACACAATGTTACAATTTCATACTTTTGAGCATCTCTAACTTGGTCAGGAAACTCATTTGGGCTATTAGGTAGGAAGAAATTGTAGTTTAGGTCCCGTAAAGGTCTTGGGTCTCCCTGAGTCTTTTAGCATTTAGAGTTGTATATGTGGGGTCATGCAGGGTGGCTAAAACTGTATGACTGTCACTGGCCTGGGCAGCTCCAAGATCTCTCATCTTGTCTTGCAGTATCAAAGCTGATCTGTGGCTCATCTTTTCAGTAAGTCAGCTTTTGGCTTTTCCTAACTACACAGTCTTGCAGTGATTCTGTGCTTGCTGCACAATAAACCGTCATGTACAGAAGCACTGAAGTTAATTTGATACATGCATTTTAACATTTTTATTGATGTAAGTATGTCTCAGGTTCTGTGCATTAGCTCGTTATTTTACAAGGATGCCAAAGAAGAACTCTTCATCAGGGACTATAGTGATAGGACAAGGGGGAATGGGTTAAAACTGAAACAGGGAAAGTTCAGGTTAGGTATAAGGAAGAAGTTCTTTGCTCTGAGGGTGGTGAGGCACTGGAATGGGTTGCCCAGAGCAGTGGTAAATGCTCCATCCCTGGCAATGTTCAAGGCCAGGTTGGACAGAGCCTTGGGCAACATGGTCTAGTGGAAGGTGTCCCTCTCCATGGTAGGGTGTTAGAACTAGATGATCTTAAGGTCTTTTCCAACCCTAACCATTCTGATTTTATGATTCTATGATTGTCTCTAAATATACTTACAAAGAGGTTATAAACAACTGTTGGTTTTGATATCTTTCTAAACTAGACATTCTGTGTAGAGTTGAAATAACATACTTGTTTGGGGATTTATCCAAGTTTCATAAAAGACATTTTCCTTTCCTAATAGCAAAATTCTCTGTCTGGAACAAATTAACTGCCACTGAAGGACCAATTTCTTCCTCCATGGCAGAAATGTCTTCTTCTGTGGCACTGCTCTTCAGACGGACTGCTACACTCCCTGTCACAGATGCTCCCCAGAGGTTTCAGATCAGAATCACATCTGCTCCTCTGAGTCACAACTTCATCCTATCTGGTGGGGGTTCAGTGTTCATTAGACTAATTAATGATGGAGTACAGCAATATGACATGGCTTGGCTGTTTAGCTGTGTCAGTTAGCTTTCTTGAAAATTCAAAGTATTGGTTATTTTCTGTGTCTAGAACAATGTTTAGTTATACGCAAGATTTTAAACATGTTATTGAAGTCAGGAAAAGCACATTGCTGCCTGATATAATCTTGCTTGAGCTGTACAGAGGTATCTAAACCTAGCTAAACTTGTATTTGTTGAAGGGAATGACCAGGCAGAAACCACTCTGTAAGTGGGATCTTTACCTGTGTGAAATTAGAGGTATTATGAGGAGAGAGGAGTGGAAAGGGGGGAATTGGAGCAAAACATAATGCTGAAATTTAGTTGCTCTCCTTAAAAAAGCAGAGCAACACATAGCACTGAATCTGCTGCTGCTTTGAGGTTTTCACTTGTAAGAACAGACTCCCCACCAGTTTGTCCTCTCGTTTGCTTAGGTACCTATACTGCTTTTCCAGGTTTTTGAAGGAAGGTGCTGGGATAGTCACCTTGTAATTCTTCTCAAGATAACAATGCCAATGATACTGTGGGCATAAGTAATTCTTGTTTATATGCGTTATAAATCTAATAATGGATGAATGTTAAAATTGTGTTAGTTGTTATGAATCCACAATTATGTACATCATGTATCTAAAGTCTGTAGGCATTTGTCATGTCTGAGCAATTCTAGTGATCTGAGGAAAGAATGGGAAATTTTTGGTAAAAGGTAAATGGAAAGTCCGTGGATCTTTCTAGGTAGAGAAAGGCTGAAGATATAACAGTTTTAAAATAAGCTGTTATTCCCATATATAGAAATAGATTGCTTTATTTCTGCAGTGTGTGGTTATAAACATAAACATATAAAACATTTCTATCTTACATGTTAATGATACTGATAAAAGTGTTTTGTGTGTTTACCTGTCTGGAGTGTTTGCAACTAAAATTGATTTACAAAATATATGTTAGATATGGTGAACACAGGCATCTTAGCGACCGCTGTATGTCTGAGCCAAATTGAACCAACTAATAGTAGTGTGGCACTGTCTTCATCAAAGAAATCGGGGAGATTGCACTGATGGCTGATAGAAAGGGCATGGATTTACCAGCTTTTGGAGAAGACTGGAAAGTTGTGTGACCAAATAGTAAGAATGCACTAGAGCAAGTATTTATCTGTCCATCACCATTCAAGGGTTTTGACCCTGTAGTCTTCTAAACCCGTGTTTTCTGTCCACCGCACTTGAAGAATGATTTGACAGGGAGAGCATGACCTTTGCTTCAGGAGATGCCACCTTATGGGGTCAGATCTTCCCAATAACATTAAGGAAGGCTTGGTTTCTAATCTGCTGACTGTTAGCCACCAATGAGCAATGTGTCAAATAATAGTAACCTTTTGTTACTTGCCCAACAGTGAACTAATTTTTCTGTGAATTATGCAGTTAACTCTTGTGACACAGCCTTTGGGGAAATTTTCTTCTTAACGTATCTGCAACTATCTGTGAAGAACACTGAAGAGAGGTGTACTCTAATGCTAAAGTGCATGATTATTTGTTGTATGCATATTACTATTCAGTATATTTAAATGCTGTGAAATTTCTGAACTTGCAACCTACATAGACAGGTCTGCCAGATAAGTATTGTTTAAGATGTTTTTTCAATCTGTTTTCCATATATGTTGTCTCTGATATTTTTCCATGCTCTCACTGGTATGAGAGTACAATTAGCAAAAGCTAACATTCTGTCAGTATTCCTGTTCAGAACTGTACTTGTTTCATGGAGTTTCACCTCTTCTCAAAACTATACAAGTTCTGATTTCCTCCAGTCTCCCGTTACGTGGCAGTCTCTTTATGACTCTAATAAATGTTGACAACTCCCAGCTCAACAGTTGTTCCCATCAAATGCAGACTGTTAACGTCACTCAGATTTCTAAGTGCCAGCCTGCGAGAAGGATTTGAATGAAAAGGCAGCTGGCTTAAGGTTTCTGTCTGGAGAAGATGTTACTGAGTCTAGTAAGGAGAGGCAGCAGTCTAAAGGAAGAGCATCATGTCAGCCTTAACCTTCAGGGGATACCCAGATCATCAGCATTCAAAGACAAAGCATATCCTTTTGGCTTCTCTCAGAATATTCCTGATAAAAATTGTTGTGTGCTTGTTTCTTTCCAACGTGATGATGCCAGGGTTATCCAGGCTTTCAGCTACTCTCAGCTAGGCTGCTCCAGTATATTTTGATTAAGAACAGTATGTGGAGCTCTGGTTTATTCAACACACAGTTCTCTACCCATTAGACTTGTCCCCATGGGCAGAACAGCTTACTGTAGTGACTGAGCTGAGAGTAAAGAGCTTTGTTTTACTCCTTGCTACTCCTTAAAGGATGAAATTGTCAGGGAGATATGCTGTGCAGTTGACCACTGCGGAAAATGGATATTTCCTTTCTTTGCGGTACCAATCTTGTATTTCTCCAGTCCAGGCATTTTTCCTGTGTTACCTGTTGGAAGTGGTTCACCTTTAATTTATTCACCTTTAATTTTCTTTTCTTCTGCAAGGCAAGTTTTCTTCCTGAACCTGGTTCTTAAAAACAAACAAAACCAAAAGCAACCTTCTCAATGCACAATCTCCATGAGCAGTCCATGGTGTCAGTGTGCTGACATGGTTGCATGTCAGGCATTAAGTGGTGCATCCTCGTTATCTCATCTCTCCCGGTCTGTCAGTGGCCATTTGGGGTATTTTGCCTTGTGTTTACATTTCACGCTTTCTGGGAGAGCTCATTTAACTGTTCTGTGTTTGTACAGCACTTAGCACACTGAGTCCTTCCCAGTGGTGGAGACAGATATTTCAGTAATGCAGTCAACCTTTAGGAATGAAGCTATGTGATGTTTTTGCTTCTGACAGTGTAATGTTGCAGACAGTTCTCTTCTAAGTAATTGTTTTTATCCTAGTGTGGAATCTAATGATCTGATTTCTCTCCTCCTCCTTCTCCTAAATGCCCGCAGATGGAATGCTTGCTGTGTCCTTATCCTGGTTTCCCTTCCAGAAGGAAGGTCATAGACTTGCACCTCCAAATGTCACAGGCACCAGCTTCTGTACTGGATATAAGTATCTCATTTCTGTAACAAAAATAGTCTTTCCATGTAAAGAAAAAAAACAAAACAAACCAACAACAAAATGACATAGATAATCCTTTCTGTTTATGCAGTGAAAGGACCTTTACTGATGAGATATGACAACCTTTTTAATAAATGAACCTGAGACTTTACATTCTCTGTTAGAAAATGGTTAGATGTCGCCCTTTGGTTTTTTGCCAGTGCAAGTACAGTCTGGCAGTTACAATGTTGGTGTTGGTGTTTGAGAGTACAATAGTTGTCACAACTTTGCAGCCACAGAATGCATGTATTTTATATTGCAGCATGCTTTGTTTTACAGTGAAATATTTAAATGAAGAACATACCTGACCACCTAGGATTAGATTTGAGTATTTGTCAGTTCAGTTATCATAGTGATTTATCAGTCTCTCTGATACGCTGTCTTATGTTAAATACTACAAGTCTCTTAGCACCTTGGTAATCTGAATTGTTTGCCAGATAATGTTAATTATGCCAACAACTGCAAAAGTGCCTTCAGTCTTCTCAGTGTTAAACTATTGTGCAGATCAACACGTCAGTCTTACACAAGGAGTGCCAGGCTCTTCCCTGGTCAGAAGCTGTGGGCCTGCTGAAACCCCAGCAGTCACAGTGGGATGACAATAACAAGACCAAGTGCTGCATGATGTAAAGAGGTCCAGACAGTTCAAGGCTAAGGCTGGAGGTCAGACTAGAGAGTAAAAGGTGAAATTATAAGCAAAAGAATGCACACGTAGTATGTGCATTGTAGAACTAGAAAATAAAATAGCAACTTAGCTTTAAGACATCCCCATTGCGGAAGTTTTATTTCAAGAAGCATGTTAACAACTCTGCACGTTAAGATATGGAAATAATAAAACACATTTTTGCAGGTATGTGATGTTATCAGAAGCACGGTTATGAGGAGCAGTGAAACCGCTTGTGTATGGGGGAGTCTTGCTATGGTACTTACAGGTATTGTTCTTCTCTTGGCGAGGATCCCCAGGAAAGCTTCGGTTTGAGAGAATCAATCTCTCTTAGACACATCTTACTTGGCTTTATCCTGCACATTTTTCTAGATGCATAAATAGATTCTGGGGTGGAATTCTGACCAAATAAAAAGTCAAGAAGAGAGAAGACAAAGGCAGTGGTCAGCAGGGAAAATGGGGCAGAAGCACAAGCAAGAGTTCAGGTGAATAGTGGAGTTTTATCATGCTTGTCTGTCTAATTACTATTATATTGGCATGAGAAAATTTCAGAACAAATAAGATTGTATCTTTATATCAGATAGTAGTAGACCATTGAATTTTTGAGGAATTATTTTATATTCTACGTTTTGCTAACTTTTTTAAGTTTTATTGTCAACCAGTTACTGTTCAGGTGACCCTGTGTGTGACTAATGCATTACCATGCATCTGACTGTACATTTTAAAATCTTGTGAAACACTCCAAATCACAAAAGGTGGGTTATGACAAAACAATAGCATTAAGATT
This sequence comes from Pezoporus wallicus, assembly GCF_028554395.1. NCBI lineage: Eukaryota > Metazoa > Chordata > Aves > Psittaciformes > Psittacidae > Pezoporus > Pezoporus wallicus. The sequence goes on from NW_026640165.1 coordinate 2,577,954, forward strand.
CAATGATTGGGAACCCAGATTTCTTGCATGCAGAGATGCTTTTTCTCTGTGTGGGAATGAGCAGAACAAAGGCAGTATCATTCTACTAGTCACAGTCACTTGCTGACAAATTTAGCTCTGCCTGACCTTAAAAAAAAAAGAGGTGAAAAAAAGTAGATGAGAAGCTAAATTACTTGATTTTAGTCCTTACAATATGTTTGTTAACTTTTACATAAATAAATATTATAATAAATGTATGTATATACATATATACAATAATCCCAGTACTAAGTTTCACAAGTAGTTTATTCCAATATCTTAGGCCATAGCTGATGAAGTTAATATGGCCAGGGCAATCAGTGCAAAATGTGGGAACATTCTTCCAGCATATATGCAGATTATGTCCAATCGGGATTTTCCCCTCAAGAAGAGGAAAAGCCTATTCATGAACAGCTTTGCTTGGGGAGATAATGTCTCTTCCCTTGCCCCATAACTTTTGTGTGTCTGCTCAGTGAACTGCTGCTGCTTTGTGTCTTTGATTTGTCTTTTTGTTCTGCTCTTGTAAATGAAAACTTGCTCTCAGGACTGCTGATTTGAATGTCCTCAGGCAAGAAGACCTTTCCTTTGTGCCAATGAAACTCACAAAAATTTCATTTATGTGATGGGTTTTTCTTCCTGGTTTCACTGTTCCTGGCTGCCTGGGATTGATTTATCTTGTCCACTTTGTGACGAAAAGGACTTTTATTCTAATGCTGTTTCCAGAGTTCTACTTAGCAGACCAAGAAAGCTGGTGCAACAAGGACACATGGTGACAGTCGTCAGTTGTGAAACAGTAAATCATCTGTTTTGCACATCATGAAGGCAGTCATCTTCCATCAGCCGGGCTGTCAGGTCAAGGTGCAGTTTTTATTCAAGGTTGCCATTTCTAAAACCACCTTTGGGGAGAATTGACTTTGTCTGAAAGCTGATGCCAGCTGCACTGTAATTCCTACTTCATTAAAATATTTCAGTTCAAGTTCTTGTCAGACCCTGAGTTCTCTAGATACCTGTCATGAAAATTCTAAAATGTGAAGTAAATTTTTGTTCAAGATGACATTTTTAAGCAAAATCCCAGTTGTGGGATTTAAATTAAAGTTGTCAAGAAGACTGGCTTTCTCTAGAGACCTTAACAAGGCATTTGATAACAGAATTTCATCCCTATTCTCGCTGGAGTTTTTATGCAGTTCTATTATTTTATCTTATAAAACCTTCATTCTGGTTTCCATGAAGCCTGTTCTAATAAGAATATCATTCTAATGATGAGTATTCACCAGATAATCAGTTCAGTAAAACCTACTGGATGAAGTGTGAATATAAACCAGAAGGAGTTTGTTTAGACATTAATTACAGTCTAAAAGCAGCACATAGATCATCATCATCATCCTTATTAAAAAAGAAACAGAAAAGACCAGAAGGAAGAATCAAAGTTGTTCTGTGCATTTTTGGTAATGCATTTCTTCTGTTTGTTTTCTTAGATTATACTCAAGCAAGTGGAGGAATTACTCTTCTAGAAGTACTAGAGGTGAATTATCTTTGCCTGCATAAGATAACTCAGGCAGTATTACGCTGTTTAATATTTACCACATTATTAACATAACCCCCCTAAAGTTTTATCCAAACAAATCTTGTGTAGGTTGCCTGTTGTTGTTTTACTGCTGAGTGGGGTTGAGTGATGAAAAATATATATAAAAACGATTTCTGTGTAAAACACAATTCATCTTATGAATAAGGTGATGGCAGAGTCATCTTCATTGTTCACACTGTGGCAATAGGACTTTCTTTCCTCTTCTCTAATTCCATGAATTTGAAGGCTTGACTTTTTGGGCTTTCCTCATTCATTGTGTTGAATTTTACATACTTGGTATTGTTTAAAAGAAAAAAAATAGCAATAATTGGTGTGTCATAGAAGTTTTGAAAGTGTACTTTTTTTCCTCCTCCAGCCCAGTAATAGAATCATAGAATAGAATAGTTAGGGTTGGAAAGGACCTTAAGATCATCCATTTCTAACCCCCCTGCCATGGGCAGGGACACCTCACACTAAACCGTGTCACCCAAGTCTCTATCCAACCTGGCCTTGAACACCAGCAGGGATGGAGCATTCACAACTTCCCTGGGCAACCCATTCCAGTGCCTCACCACCCTTACAGTAAAGAAATGCATGCATTTCTTTAAGAACAGCAGCTCATGTTAGCTATATGTTAGCTGAATTCAGTCCACAAAACAAATCCAGCACTTGCTGTGAAAATCTGTCTCAATTGCAATACCTGCATCAGAACATAAATACCTAGGAAAGCAGAGATTTTACCTTCCACATACAACTTAATAACTTAATAGCTGAACATAAACTTAATAGCTGAATCATAGCAAGTTTCAGAAAGAGGGAACATATTAACCATTAGCACCAAGCTTTACTAATGGCATATAAATACAGGAATATAGAATTTTAATATAATAATATAATTATTTCATTAAATGGTGGGAAACCCAGGCAATTTTGTGGTCGCCAGCCTCAATTGTAATAAAGCGTAATAGAACTGCGGCATTTTAAAACCTTACTTGTGAAACAGGACAGTGATGTGCTAGGCAGTACAGAAATACAGAGAAGAAGGACAGCTCTTATACCAAGAGACTGCAGTTAAAAATTCTGATAGAGTAGTAGCTGAATACAGAAGAAGTGCAAGCAAAAAAGTAATTGCATAAAGTAAAATGGGACAAATAAGATAAAATGCATTGATTCAACAAAGAAAAATCAAGAAAAACAAGCTGTACACCAACCAGATACTGTTCTTTGAACAAGTAAGTGGGTTTACTAGAATAGGAAAATGTGGAAAAGTTCATTTATCTGGGTAGTTTTGATTTTTTTCACATGAAAAATTTTTTGTTCTGAAGAACTGTAAGATGAGTAAAGGTCTAAGCAAAGATGATTTGACAGAAGGTTGTGAGAAAAGGTACTGTACTGGAAAGACTAATTAATCTCTCCTTATTTAGTATTCTTGTTACAGACCTTAGTGCAAAAGGTTTCCTTTTGCTAATGAAGTTTAAGCAAAGTTAGGATTCATTGCCATTGGTGATAAAAATGGGCTCAAAATCAGACGACAGTTTCTATCTGCTGGAAGGGGATAGTAATGAAGCATAATGTAAGGTGAAGCTTAACTAATTTTATGAAGTGCATTGTGGTTTCCTGCAATAGTGCAGGATTGGGTCAGGAATTTCATTCTCATCCTTTCTTTTAGATGAATTTCAAGAAAGCTAGAAATGGTCTTTGCAGTCTTAAATGTCTGATTGTGGAAATGACTGAACAGCCTTTAGCTACTGAGTTAACTTTTAGTGAGTAATGTAAGTTAGTGAGTAATGTAAGTTAGTGAGTAATGTAAGTTAGGAGGAACATCTAAAGGTCATTTGGTCCACCTTACTGTTCCAGAGCTACCTTCAAAGTTAGATTGGGTTGCGCAGGGTTTTACCCAGTTGAAATTTTTAAATCTCTTTAAGGATGGGTTCAGCCTCCCTGGCAACCTTTTTTGGTCCTTAACCAGTCTCATGGTGCTTTTTTCCCATAGTTTTGGTTGAATTTCTTCTTGCAGCTTGTGATGATTGTGCCTGAGACTGACTCCGTTAGCAGCCTTGCTTAGGTTGTAGAAAATAAATGTAGTCTTTTCCAGACTATGCAAACCCACGTCCCTCAGCCTCTTCTCCTGTGCTTTATTCCTGTCACCATGGTCATGTTCAGAGCTCTCACCTGGTTTGTTACTACCAGAAATCAGATCTTTTATATTTTAAAATTATGTTAGTGCTCAAAGAGAATAACTTCCTACAATAATATGCAGCAGGCTATCTGCACTTTAAAGTTTTAATTTTCAGTGCTGTTAAATCTTGTTATTGTTGTAAATGTACACCTGGTAGAGTGGAGCAGAAGTAACGTGGAAAATGCCAGGGGAAATCTTGTCATCATACTAAGGTATGTGTAATAAATCTTTTCTTACAGCAGCATATTTTTCTTAACTCCCACTGAGGCCCTTTGTTCTGTAACTGCCTGCGAATTGTGTAAGCCAAGGTGTTACTATTTGGTACATTCAATTGATTTTCAGTAAGGTAGTACATTGATGGATATAAAATAGATTCTGTATTGAGGTTATGATTAGATTAATTTTCTTTAAGTTATGGAATTAGTACACATGTAACTATTTGTCCTCATATCTTTCGATTTCTTTAATTAAAAAAGAATACCTTAGGTTTTCTCCACTTTGCTTCTGTGATTAGTATTTGCCAAGTGCAGGGCTTAGTGCTGATGCTACCAGCGTAGCCTTTTGAAGCATTTTCCAAGTACTTGTCACTGGAGCACATCGGTGCTGAAGTTTCATTGAGGATTGTTGCACGCTATCTTCAAAATAGAGCCAGTCCCTCTAGTCATTCTTTGCAGAAGAGGCTCCTCATATGGAGTGGAAGATAATCTTGACAGAACTTTCTCACTGGAGTCTGAAAGGGAGCAAAAGACCACTTGAGCTTCTTAACAATTTATGAGAAAAATCGAGATTTCATCTTCATTGCCCTGAAAAACAACCTCACTCTTCACCACCCCCTTTTTGAGATCACTGGTGCTGTTCATCATATTCCTAAACTCTAATGCAGACCTCCGTGGGCTACTTCTGGTGAGCATTGGAACTGATCAACACCTACCTTTGTTTCTCTTTTGCAGTTGCTTTCAAGTATTATCCACATTCAAATCTTCTCACAATAAGTGTGGAAAATGTATTTGAAAAGCTTTTACAGAGGAGGAACAAACGGGAAGGAATAATATGGAATTTCCAAGGTTACAAAGTATAGAACTGGGATTAAAATTTAGATTTTTGATCTTGGCCTTGAGTTCATATGATGAACTCTGCAGGACAGAGACCGTAGATTGGATGTAGTCAAGCTGTCCTTGCACATAGAATAATCAGTCTGGATAATATTATCTGGCAGGGATTTAAAACTTGGCAGCTTAATTAGTCGCAAGGAAATGATAAACATGAAAGTGATCTTTACCCAGAGGCAATGCAGGAAAACAGACAGCAGATTTGTGGAAGCAGTTAAACACAAAGACCATTCTGTATTTATCATCCGCTAGGTGTTCACAAGTAGCAGTGATTATTTCAGAGAGAATTTAAAATGTTGTTTGAAAGGGACTCTTAAAATACCTAGCGTAGAATCTTTCCAGCTATTTGTTGATTTTGTGTTAGAAATTTTCATGCAATTTTGTCTTAAACTTTGTTTTATGTGTATTTTCTAGCAGCTTCACTGAATTTTAAATTCAAAGAATATATAAATATATAACATATAGCAGTAAACAGTGGCATGCACACTATTGAACTAGATACAAGGTATAAATAGTAAGTTCTCGCCTATGTGGTTAAGTCATATGTAAGAACATTTTAAAAGCTGTCAATGTAAATTTAGAACAGAATTTCGTGTTCAAATAGAAGTATATGGTGTGTAATACCATCTAGAGATCATCAAACAAATCTGCTGCCTAGCATATGGTTCATGGAATAAAAGGCTACCATTCTGCACTGTAGAGAATCTAACTCTATTACATTAGACTTCACAGTGCTTTATATAGCTCTAATAATTTTGACATGGTGCTTAATTGCCACATTTCATGTTGAAGAAGACAGCAGTGTGTTTGTCCTTTTAAACAAGCAGCATTCATGGCACATTGCTTTGCTTTCATTGTGCAGGCTATGTTGAAACTTACCTTCCCAAAATAGCCATTCAGAGCTTTCCTAAGTACAGTTTTAATTTTCACAGTACATTAGGAACATATTGGAGTCCTCTGTTAGAGGTCTGTTTTGTAGCTGCATTAACTTTCTCACTGCATCCAAAGACTGATGATAATTCTGCTTAGCATTTATGAATGGCAACTGGTGCAGAAGTCACAAACTTCACAGCAGTGGTAAAACATGAGTGCAACCACGTAACAAGTAAGGAAGCACAGGCTAAGAGCTAAGTCCATGGAGGAGTAAATAGATTCAGTTTCTGTAAGTAAAATTCCTGATGTCCTCCCATAGGACATGAGTGGACTGAGGTGTCTGTGAAGGGGATTCACAGAGGTCAGTGGCTTGACCAGAGGACCAGCAAGGCATGCTGTGGGGCATAACAAAGGGAGAAATAGCTCCCTCTAGAGCAGGGCCATACCTGCCTCCTCTTGCATTTTTCAGCCATGAATCTCCTTCGAGTGTAAAACATAGGGGAGGTCTTCCAAAAAGGAAGTCAGAAGGGTTGCTTTAAAGTGCAGTAGGGCTTGGTGATATGGACATACAGGGCACTAGGTGAGGCACACTTGTTCAAAGGAGTTCAGCTTGTGGAAGTGATTTTCTAGGTTTGATACTAAAAGCTTGTCTGGGTCTTTCTAGCTGATGGTGTTACATTACTTGACTTGGAATTAGAACCTAGTTCTTCTCACCTCTGCTCTATGTGGAGCATCCTACAAAGCATATCCAGGGCACAGAGAGAAACAACATGGGTAGCAAGAGGTCTAATTTGAGAATCTCAGGTTAGAGCAGCAGAACTTGAGGCTCGTGCTTTGTTTATTGGCAGAAAAGCAGAAACACATAATTGGGATACTTGCAGATTACTTTCTAGTAAGTGAGAGTCAAAGAAGGCTGTTAAGCAATTTTTACTGTTGAAAGTAAAGAGGACATGTCAAAAGCAGCAGCTAGATGCTGCATTCAAGTAAATTAATCATTCAAACATAAGAAATCGGACCCTTTGGGTTTCTGATTGTCATTTATATGCTATGTTAACATTAGTTATATGGTTTTACCTATCCTGAACATGGAAGAAAAAAAATGTGTGCATTGGTAATATCACTCTAAGGAATTTTGGGGGTCTTTCATGATTTTTTCTTTCCTTGGCTGGAACAGATGGGATGAAAGACAACAGAAAAGACTGTGTAATAGAAGCAGACACTGCCAAATTAATATTCACACTGCAGTCATTTAAGTTTGCTGTGCAATTAGTTTTGTTTTCTAAGGAAGGGGAAAGTACAAGTCTGCTGAGATCTAGTCTATGTGCAGTGTATGTCTGAAACGTATTGCAAAAGTAATATTTGATTTTATGAATATTAAAATGTTAGTTTTGATTTAGAAATCGCAATCAAAGCAGCATGAGTGGCATGAATTTGAAAGATACTGAACAGTTGCCATTTCTTGCAATTTGGTGCCAGAAACATCCAAAAATGTAAATTCCTGGATGCAGATTTTAGAACGGTCAGTTGAAGTTGTCAACTTAGGATATTTTTGCCAAAAGCAGTACTCCAAAAAGGGATCTCATCTGCCATCATGAATAATGAGCTCAGATGGTGTCACGCTACAATTACTCTTTTAGGTTTGTATTTAAACAGTCCTGAGATGACTGCTGGTAATAGGGGGTGCATCTGTACATTTGAGCCCAGGGAAGACTTTTGTGCCAGTTATTTTCCAGAACTGTTTTTTTTCTCCTTACATAGGACATATGCTTAAAATCGTTACTAGTAAGGGCATTGTGCCCAGTAGTGACTGCAGCTATGGTGTACTCATACGCACATATGCTGTTATTTCTTATTGCTCATCATGGAGTTTTCCTTGAATGACTGTGGGCTTGATGCCAATAGAGGGGTGGCTTTTGTTTTGTTTTGGTGTGATGCTGCAACAGATTAGTTCATAAAGAGAAGAAAGTTCTTAAAGTAGGCTTCCACCAGTTACTCCATCACCACTGTGTGTGTGTGTGTGTGTGTGTGTGTGTGTGTGTGTGTGTGTGTGTGTGTGTGTGTTAGGGTCATCACAGCTAGAGGCTGCTGTGTCATGGCACTGGCTGTGTTGCTGTGTGCTTGGGTGCTGCCATCCCACACCATGTGCCAGAGCCTTTGTCAACCTCACTTACCTTGCAGATGAGATTTTCCTCACTGACTTGTTAACTGTTGACTTTCTCATTTCTGCTATCCTTTGTCCAACCCAATATCCCCAGCAATATATTCTACTATCAATTACGTCTCTTTCTGTTTTCCTTTTTCATTGCTAGAATCCCTTCAGTCAGTCACCTCAATAGCCTAACTTTTGGTTAAATTAGTTTTTATCTCCTTGCCTTCCCACAGTGCAGCTCGTTGTCTGGCTTGACACTTGTTCTTCTGGGGGGACCAGGATGTTGTGTTCAAGTATTTGAAACCTCATCAAAAGAAACCTAAAGCCTGTAAGATGGGAGAGGACTTTGGTTTGGTTTTGAGCTGTCTAGTTGCTCTATCCTTAAGAGCAGTGTTGTTGCTGGATACTTGGCTTTGGTAATTGTGACACTGGGACAAGTAGGAAGGAAGCTGAAGGGCAATTGTGGCCTTCCTCGGTTTTAAAACTGACACTAGCATGCATTTCAGAGACTTAACAAAGGAGGCTTGATACAGCAATAAATGACTTCTACGAAATAGGCAATACTTGGATTTAAAAATTCTTAGGAAATCTATATTAAAGGTCAATCAGCATCTTAAATAAATAAATAGTTTGGTAGCCAAAAAGCTTTACTGCGTCTTCATTAAATTTTCCTTGGCAATCAAAATGACCTGTTCATTATTTTAGACCAATTTTTTGGATTCTTAGAAAGAATTCATTAGTCATTCTTATGGGTTGAGCTCTAAAAATGCAAAGCTGTGCAAGGTAAACATTAATGCAGCATCCTCTCATTACAGTTGAAAAGGATGGAATATTAATCATATTTTACATATGAATTAATACAGTGTTACTGGAATATTAACTACTTTTTACGTGCCATATATGAATTATTTTGATCATTTGTGTGATTTATTATATGGAAAATAAAGTTCTGCACTTGAAAATGCAAGAATTGGAGGAGTGAAGGGGAAAGGGGGTTAGGGTTTTTTGTTTGGGTTGGGGATGGTGTCATTTTTTAAATTACACATTGAAAAATTGCTAAATAAAAAACAGGAGTGCAAGATGAAACATTCAGAAAGAAGGAAATTTCAGAAACAGTCTACTCTATGCAAGGAGTGAAATGGTAGGATATGATGGTAAAGAGCAGGAGCCTGACAGAGCTGCTGGGAGGGAAGAAAAGGGTCAGGAGCTGGCCTGAGCATGGGGGCTCAGCCCAGCATGGGGATAAGTGAGCAGAAATCAGGAATCAATACCTGAGTGAATGGGCAGTAATGTGGTCACATCTGTAAATGCCAGATTAGGGCTTTGCAGCTTTGTGGCTGTAAAATTCATGTATATAATGTGTATTCTACAGCATGTAAGTATATACAACCTGTCCTCTCTGCGTGGGTACAGTACCATCTCTAGTGTACCCAGTACCGTGGTTTTTGAAGAACTGCCAGAAAATGTTAGAGATAAGAAATACTGTTTGTAAGCTATTCGTCCTGTCTAATCACTCTGAACTAGCTGCATTCTCCCAAGCAGTTGTGCTGTGCTTATGTCCTTCTGAAGAAGATGTATGTATGAGTATTAGTGAATTTGTTGCTTGGAGGAATGATGGGGCTGCTGCTCTCAGGATTGTCATATATCTCTGCCATGGAAAGGGCTATTTTTAAGCAGAATTTTTTATGCACCTCCCATTTGTATATATTGAAATTGTTATTCTAAATACATATGTATTTTTCATATGTTTATAATTGGGAAAAATGGAAACAAAGCTCAGTGATGGTATGGTACCTTTAAGCAGTTATTTCAGTACTGTCTAATAAAATCTGAAATGGTTTCCATGGGAAGCTCCACCAACAGGGTTACTCAAAGCTGTCCTATATAAAGCTCCACAGAACTTATGTGGGGAACCTGACCCCGCTGGGGTGAATAGAAGAACTAGAGGTGCAATATTCTGAAGATGTATTTTCTGAAAAGAAGAGCTGTGCAAGCGGAAGAACGCTTTGCCTTGCTGTGCATGAAAAAATGCCCTCTTTTTTTCTTAAATGAAACATGACTGAAAGATCAGATCCTGTAAGGAACACTGAAATTGCTTTTTTTTAAACACTTTATAGGGCATTTATTAACGTGATTTTCCTTCCCCCTGCCTGGGAGAGAAGTTTGGGACATTTACCAGGCTTTCATTCAGAAGCTAAGCCATGGATGAAAAAGTGAAGATTAAATTGTGTTGTTATCTTCTTATTATTCATAAGCAAAAATTAGAAGTACTACATTTTTTTTCCCCAAAGATAAATAAATCTTTAGCACAGGAGCTTGCTCTTTCTTCAGAAAGCATCCATGAACAATGTTCAAAAGAAAGCCTGTTTCAATTTTTTGTCATTACCTTGAGATCCCATTACTCCTAGCTTATTAACTCCTGGCTCTTACTATATGACTGTATGACTATAGTGCATAAAGTCCCTTTGTTTGCTGCTGATCTTGGCTTAAACAAAGGGGCTAGCTTGATTATTTTATTATTTTCTTAATTCCACATACATTTAGCAAGTCTGTTGATTTCAATGAGTACTGATTTTGGTTTGGGGGATCCTAAACAGCTTATAGCAGGCATTAATGATTTCCAGTGTTAGAATACCCTGGAATATTAAACATAAGTTAAACCAAAGTTGTCAGAATAAATGTGTAACTGAATGAGATATATTTTGTGAAACACCTGGGGAATTTCCTTTCTCTGTTTTAATACTTATTAATTTGCAGGGAGCCCTTATCTGCAGTGACTCTAGAGTCTCATTATTCTGCTGCAGAATTACCACCAGGTAATACTGATAGGTAACTGCAAGTAGTCATCCATCTTCCTCCACTTCCCCAAAGCCTTCATGATCTCCACTGCTGAAATAGGAGTGATGGTGGTGATTTTCTTTCAAAAAGAGTCTGTTGAAGAGTTAGGCATTTCTATATTAGGTGAAGATAAAAAAGTTGACATTACTTTGGTTTTTGTTGCAATGCTAAGCATATAGATGTTACAGATGCCAAGCTATTTATTGGAAACTGCAACTCTCTTTTGGGAAGAGAAGGAGAATGGTCAAGACTTTGTTCCTTCCGGTGCTTTCATTTAACTTCCAGCTCTGTCTTTTAATCTTCAGTTTAACTCTACAGTTACATGCTGCAGAATGTATATGGACCCAGTCAGAGATCAGTGTGATCAGACAAAAGCCATTTATTGTAGCATATCAATCCTTTTTATACTGTTTCTCTGCCTTGGCTTACAATAGCTTGCTGCATTATAATCGGATACATCTTCAGTAGCTCGCTGTAGTATAATTAGATACATGTTCAATAGCTTGTTGTATGATGATTGAATACATATACAATAGCTCAGTATACTATGCTTTGATACAGAATCACAGAATCCCAAGGGTTGGAAGGGACCTCAAGAGATCATCTAGTCCAACCCCCCTGCAAGAGCAGGGTAACCTAGAGTACATCACACAAGAACTTGTCCAGGCGGGCCTTGAATATCTCCATTGTAGGAGACTCCACAGTCCCCTGGGCAACCTGTTCCAGTGATCTGTCACTCTCACAGTAAAGAAGTTTTTCCTGATGTTCACATGGAACCTCCTATGCTCCAGTTTACACCCATTGCCCCTTGTCCTATCACTCGACATCACTGAAAAAAACCTAGCTCCATCATCCTGACACTCACCCTTTACATATTTGTAAACACTGATGAGGTCACCCCTCAGTCTCCTCTTCTCCAAGCTAAAGAGTCCCAGCTCCCTCAGCCTCTCCTCATAAGAGAGATGTTTCACTCCCTTAATCATCTTAGTTGCCCTGCGCTGGACTCTCTCCAGCAGGTCCCTGTCCTTCTTGAGCTGTGGGGCCCAGAACTGGACACAATATTCCAGGCGCGGCCTCAGCAAGGCAGAGCAGAGGGGGAGGAGAACCTCTCTTGGCCTACTAACCACACCCTTTCTAATACACCCTAGGATGCCATTGGCCTTCTTGGCCACAAGGGCACATTGCTGGCTCATGGTCATCCTCCTATCCACCAGGACCCCAAGGTCCCTTTCCCCTTCACTACTGTCCGGCAGGTCAGCCCCCAACCTGTACTGGTACATGGGGTTGTTCTTCCCCAGATGCAAGACTCTACACTTGCCCTTGCTGAATTTCATCAAGTTCCTCTCCGCCCAACTCTCCAGCCTGTCCAGGTCTCGCTGAATGGCAACACAGCCCTCTGGTGTGTCAGCCACTCCTCAGTTTAGTATCATCAGCAAACTTGCTGGGGGTACATTCAGTTCCCTCATCCAGGTCGTTGATGAAAATATTAAACAGCACTGGTCCCAGCACCGACCCCTGAAGGACTCCACTAGTCACAGACCTCCAGCTGGATTCTGCCCCATTGACCACAACTCTCTGCCTTCTTCCTTCCAACCAGTTCTTGATCCACCTCACTACCTGATCATCAAGCCCACACTTCCTTAGCTTATCTATGAGGATGCTGTGGGAGACAGTATCAAATGCCTTACTGAAATCAAGAAAAAACACATCTACCGCTCTACCATCATCCAGCCACCTAGTTACTTCCTCATAGAAGGCTATAAGGTTGATCAAATATGACTTCCCCTTGGTAAAACCATGTGGGCTGCTCTTAATGACCCCCTCATCCTTGATATGTCTAGAGATGGTGTCAAGAATAAGTTGTTCCATCACCTTTCCAGGGATGGAGGTAAGGCTGACTGGTCTATAATTACCCGGGTCCTCCTTCTTGCCCTTATTATAGACCGGCGTGACGTTTGCCATCCTCCAATCCTCAGGCACCTCGCCTGTTTCCCACGACTTACCAAAGATGATGGAGAGTGGCCCAGCAATGACCTCCACCAGCTCCCTCAGCACCCACTGGTGTATTCCATCTGGACCCATCGATTTATAGATGTCCAGATTACTTAACTGATCCCTAACCCAATCCTCATCTACCAAAGCAAGCTCCTCCTTTATCCTGACTCCTTCTGGGGCTATAGGAATCTGGGTCCCCCAGGGAGAGTCTGCAGGAGTAAAGACAGAGGCAAAGAAGGCATTCAACACCTCTGCCTTCTTTATATCCTCTGTCTCCAGGGCACCCATCTCATTCAGCAGTGGGCCTATATTGCTTCTTGTGTTAGTTTTATCCGCTATGTATTTGAAGAAGCCCTTTCTATTGTCCTTAACCCAACTTGCAAGGTTAAGTTCCAAGGAGGCCTTAGCTGTCCTAATTGCCTCCCTACATTCTCTAGCAACTGTCCTATATTCCTCCCAAGTGGCCAACCCCTCCTTCCATAATCCATAGATTCTCTTTTTCTGCATGAATTTGCCCAGCATTTCCTTGTTTAACCATGCTGGTCTCCTGGCTCCCCTACTTGACTTCCTACTCATTGGGATACTCTGATCCTGAGCTTGGAAGAAGTGGTCCTTGAATGCTGACCAACTATCTTGAGCCCCTTTACCACCTAGTACCCTTTCCCATGAGACTTCCCTTAGCAATTGGTTGAAGAGGCCAAAGTTGGCCCTTCGGAAATCCAGAAATGTGGCCTTGCTAGGTATTCTATTCCTCCCACACAAGATCCTAAACTCCACCATCTCATGGTCACTGCAGCCAAGGCTGCCATTGACCATCACCGCTTCAACCAGACCCTCCTTGTTGGTGAGTACCAGATCCAGCAGCGCTCCTCTCCTAGTTGGTTCGTCCACCATTTGCATTAAGAAGTTATCATCAATGCACTGGAGGAACCTCCTAGACTGTGAATGATTGGCTGTGTAAGTCTTCCAGCAAATTTCGGGGTAGTTAAAATCCCCCATGAGGACCAAGGCATGTAGTTGTGAGGCTGCTTTCAGTTGCATGTAGAAAGCCTCATCAACTCCTTCATCCTGATCAGGAGGTCTATAATAGACCCCCACAACTGTATCACCCATACCAGCCTGTCCCTTAATTTGTACCCACAGACTTTCCACTTGCTTCTCATCTGCCCCTGCACAGAACTCAATACATTGTAGTCTCTCTTTCACATAAAGAGCAACTCCAACACCTCGCTTTGCTGATCTGTCTTTCCTAAAAGGGTCATAGCCATAGCCATTACCACATTCCAGTCATGTGAGCTGTCCCACCATGTCTCTGTAATTGCCACCAGATCATAACCTTTAGACTGCACACAGACTTCTAACTCCTCCTGTTTATTCCCCATGCTGTGTGCATTGGTGTACAGGCATTTCAGGGAGCGAGCAGAGCACGCTAGTGGCACGCTTGGGAGGCGGGAGACCTTCTGGTCTTCATTCATACTAGAACACTGCCCCACTAGTTCAAACCCAGCTACAACCCCCTCGCACTTTGAATCTAACCTAAAGCTCTGTGAGTGAGCTCTGCTAACTCTTGCCCTGGTACCCTTTTTCCCCTGCGGGACAGGGTCTAAACAGCTATCCTTTCCCTCAAATGAAACAATACATATTCTTGCAGCACACAGCAACTAGTAACAATAAGCGTATGAGAACTTAACCTTTAAAATTTGCTAACAGTCAACTATTTTGTATCTTAGCACAGTCCAGTTTCTTCTTATCTTGCTTGCACTGTTACTTTTGCTACTGCTACTTTTGCTTCTTTACCCACGTCCTCCTTCATCCTCGGTTCATGTCGAGCTCCACGTAGGCACTTGCTGACTTGGGAACGTGGCCATTCTTTGCTAAAGTTATATTCAACCTACTTCTTCAATGGGTTTAACTACAGGGTTCTGTCCTTGACCCTGCAGAGGACTTTGTCTGTTACAGGCTTATGTCAGAGTTTGGTATTTTTTTTCTGCCTGATAATTCACACCCCTCCTTGTATTTTACTATTTTTCTCTTATGAAGAAGAAATCATTTTCCCTCCCCCACAAGTTTCAGGTGAGACCTGTGAAGGACTCACATAAACGGGTGAAAAGCAGTCTTGCTGTGTGCAAAAAGCCCACCTCTATCTGGAACATTGCAAATAAGCAAAAAAAGAAAAAAGAAGGAATTTCTCTCCAGTCTCACAGCAGATACTGCAACAGTATTTTTAAATGATCCAATAGCAGTGTGACAGTATCCCATTAAATTAGGAAAGCAAATTCCCTTGTGTATCTTGGTAATCTTAAGCCTTTAAAGGTATTTTTTATCCCTGTCAAACACTGGTACACTTTGACTAATAGCTAGAGAATTTAGGTTCTTGGATTCTAAAATAAAACCCACGTTTTCTTAGCATAAATAAATGGTAATCCTTAAAACCTTTGCATGTGGCTTGCACGTGGGTAATGTGTGGTGAATCTGAGAACCTATCGGGTGTGCAGAGTTGTCTGTGAAACAGTAATAAGTGTTTGGGTTTAAAATCCATTATTATGAAAATCTTGTAGTTAAGTGGCATTCACTATGTCATTTCACTCTGTGCTGAAAGCATTTATAACACAATGCATCGTTACTGTTAAATGGGGGATTTGACGTGTAAGTGTAGGGTGGCAGACCCTCAGGATGCTTTTCAGGCACTCATTTTGACAAATTCGGTATAGATTTGAGATGATACAGCAAATTTTTCCTTGGAGAGCTCCTCAGAACTTCAAAAGTAGAAGTATGGGAAAGAATATTCAACTGTTGGTCTAACATTGTCCTGTAAAGCAGCAGTGTGCTGTAAATCAGAAGGCTTCAGTGAGATTTCAGGATCTAGTCCTTAGGTATTTTGCTTTCTTAACCTGAAAATAGAAGTACATGTGTCCAGTAGCCCTGTTTAACAGCTGAAGTCCACTTACCTTAGAACCTAATGAGCTGGAAGGTTCTTATTGATGTCCGGTGGAGAGATGATAAAAGATGTTTGTACACTGTCATACAGGCACATCTCATCTCTAACACAAGAGATGCTTTTGATGTGTGCAAACAGCAATGTCTGATACTTGATCTTTTGGAATACAACAGTAGATATAACAAAATGTTCCCTGCTGCCCTGCTCAAGCGATTCATCATGTGAAATGAAACAAGATGTATTGTGCTTAACAGAATGGTATTAGCCACGAAGTTTCTGTGTGTGTACATGGGTATATAATTGCATGTGAAGTCATATTTATTAAATTTACCTTTTTTTGGTGTAAATATCATTGTTCATACTCTGACTTTTAAGTGCAGAAGACGGAACCAGGTTTCCTAATATTTTTGAAACGTAATAACTGATCCCGTGTTAAGAGAATGGCAGTGTCCTACAGGAGGGACTAGCAGTGAAGCAGTCTTGTGCAGAGCAGAACCTTGAGACAAGCTAATTGTGGTGGTTTGGGTGCTGCCAGTCTGTAGGGCATAAGTGATAGGGCTTGAGGTACTTTTCCAACATGCAAACTGAAGAAAGGCAGTACACATGCTAAAAGGGAAAGCAATCAAGTTGTGTGATTTCAAGCAAGAGGCTGTCTGCATAACTTTCAGAAGTTAAATGGAAAGATGACTAGGAAGTTTACAGTCAAGTTGGGTCAGAGGAGAGCAGAGATTGTGAGGAAATCATACAAGAGCTGACAGAACTAGTATGGCTGGACAGGTTTGCCCAGTCTGTCACTGTATTGGTTTTCAGAGGCTGGTTGAGGAATGTGAAGGCTATAAACTGACAATGTGATAGTCCTGGGACTGATGCCGAATCACAGTGGAGAAATGGTTCTTTGCAGCTTTTGTAATCAACTTTATTATATGCCAAATGCCAAAGATAAGGTTAGTTCTTATCCTTGCTGTGATTTTACATTTTCATTATCCATAGCTAATGGAGATTCAGCATGAGCAAAGTTTTCCCTGACAAAGGTAATTCCCATTGAAAAGTAGATCTATGCTCAGATATTTCATAATATCAGTGGTCCTATTGATATTAGTATTAATAATATGTATTATAGCATTTCAGAAAGGAGGCATCAAATTTGTGTTTCACAGAATCACAGACTGGTTGTAGTTGGAAGGGACTTCTAGAGGTCATCTGGTCCAATCTACCTGCTCAAACACGGGTTAAAAAGCAAGGTAAGAGATAAGGCAGATATGATTACAGATGTAGACAGGGAAGCAGCAGAGTTTTAATAGCTGCCCAGGTCTCCAAACTGATGTCTGGTCTGAATGCAGCTTCTGTGGTGGAAACTGTCACTTCTTCCTTATCACTGTGGTGTGCAGATCATGATGTTGGGACATTGAACCACTTTATCCAACACTCCAATAGTATCATCAAATTCTGCTATGTTGCTCTTCAGTATTTATTTCAAACAAGTCTAACCAAGGGATATTTTTACTTTGCTGCTTCTACAGCACCTTGCCAATGTGCTTTTTTCCCTTCCCCAGCTGTCCTGGTTTCAGCTGTAACAGTTATTTTTCTTCCTAGTAGCTGGTGCAGTGTTGTTTTTTGGCTTCAGTCTGAGACCAATGCTGATAAGACATCGAGGGTTTAGCTGTTGCTAAGTAATGCTTACTCTGATCAAGGGCTTTTCAGTCTCTCGTGTTCTGCCAGTGAGGAGGGCACAAGAAGCCAGGAGGAAGCAGAGACAGGACACCTGACCCAAACTAGCCAAAGGGGTATTCCATACCATAGCACATCATGCCCAGTGCATAAACTGGGGGAGTTACCCAGAAGGCACCAATCGCTGCTCAGGTCAGGCTGGTTATTGGTCGGCCGGTGGTGAACAATTGTATTGTGCATCACTTGGGTTTATCGTGGCTTTTTTTTTTCCCCTTTCAGTGTTTTATTCTGTCCCCTCATTACTTCCCTTATCATCATTATTATTGTTATTATTACTAAGAGTAGCAGTATTGTATTGTACTTTAGTTATTGAACTGATTTTATTTCAGCCTGTTGGGTTTACAGTCTTTCTATTCTTCTCCCCATCCTGCCCAGGGCACGGGAGAAAGCAGGGGTTGAGTAAGTGGCTGAGTGGTTCTGAGTTACTGGCTGGGTTTAAATCACCACAGCACCAGGCTTCCTGTGGTGCTTCGCAAGGCAATAGCATCCCACCTGTCAGAAAGTCTCCGTACCTGGAGCATCTGCTGCCTTTGGCTCCTTCCAGATATATCAACTTCTTCCTATCTTGTTTTCATTTACAGTGCTTTGGCATCTAATTTCCTATGTGCTGCTCTTGCTCTCTCTCATTCTCATTCTGCACAGATGAGCTGCCACAGTTTAACATGTTGGTGAAGCCATGGTAATTCTGCAGGCAGTCTCTGTCAACTTAAGCTGTCTTGATTAAATCCTTTCATAAGGTGGGTATAAATGGGTGGGATAGGCAGATGCAAGTGTGCTCTGTCTACAAGCTTGCTTTGCTGTAGGTGTTCTCAAGCTTGTAGAGTCCATCTTTCAGTAAATTGCAATTACATGATGTGCCTGGCCTCTTTCCAGCAGCGTTAATACCAGTGGGAGTTTCCTGGCTTGTGGTTCTTGTTTCTTCAGCACCTCTGAATCTTCAGAAGTGCCAGGCATGATAAGATTGTTGTGTTCAAGCTGCAAATGAAAAACTAAAGAGGAAGGAGCGTACGCGTGCAGGATTAAAACCAGTTAATAGCAACACTACTATTACAAAAACTAATTTTCAGTTCTCAGGAAAAGTTTATTATGTACAGATTTACATCAGGCCTTTAAGTAAGTGGAGTGGTTCAGGATTTTGTATGTAGGAGCATGGGACCTTTCCCCAGCCCTTTAGCAGCAAGCTAAGCCTGCCAAGGCTGAGCTGCTGCAGGGGTTCTGTATTCCCCACCATGGCAATGCCACTTGTTGGGCTTTTGTTCAGATTAGCAAAATATAAAACCACTGTGATCTTTTATCACCCAAAGGTAAAATGTGAAGGATGTTTTAACCCATTTTCCTTGTTGCTATTTGAAGGTATATATATTCAAAGCATATGTCAGCATAACAAGCTATGTTACAGCTGTTTTTACAGGGATGTGGGATAGTTTGCAAATGGAGGGAAACATGAACCAAATTTGAAGACTTGTAAATTCAGTGGGATACTTCTGTTAGAACCAATGTGAAATTTGAATTATTGTGAATTAGTCCCTCGGATGTTTTGGGTTTTTTTACAAGATGGTGTCTGTCCAGCATCCCTGTTGGCATTGGCATAGTATCTTCCTAATGCAGCTCCCTGGCTTGATAGATGTCACTAGGACTCTATATTCCATGTGTATATGGGCTGTAATATATTTCTCTTCTTAAAATAACTGCATTTTGACTAATGCTCTGCAGCAGGAGTCAGGTGAGTCAGGGCTGTGGGCAGGAGTGACTGAGGTTCACTTGGTCTAGCAACTCTGCTGCTCAGGTCAGGGGGGCTGCAGCACCCTTGGCACCTTGGCTGGGTAACACTACACGCCTGGCCCAGCCTGGACGCATCTGGGTCAGTTCCCATGCTGGAAATCATCAAACCTGATGGGAATAAGCTTTAGTAATTCCTAACAGAGCAGAGAAACAGGTTGAAGGTGTAAATGAAATACAATTTTGTGAATGTTTTATTGTGAGTACTTTTGTCCATCTTAGTCCAATTATTGTAACATATAATAAAGTGGTAGAGGAGAAGGTGAGGATCTTTGTTCATGCACAGTATCAGAAAATGAGCATGTAAATCTGTTAAAATTGCTGCCACTTTGGATTTTCTTCAGGTTTTAATAATATTCTTACTGGCTATTGCGTTACTTGCCATTTCATTTTGTGTTATTTCAGTTGAGTTGAGAAAAAAAGATAGAGGGTTTTGTTATCTCTAGGCACTAATTTTCTTGAACTGCGTAGTTTCAGTAGTTGGACAGTAATTTCCAAAGCATTGTGCTAGAAAATGTTAACAAACCCTTGCAAAGCAGTGCCAGAGTGCTCTATTTTTTGTTTTCTTAAAAGCAAAAAGGTAAATGTTTTCAAGATGTTGAATGGTACTTCTGGGTTACTGAGATTTATCCACTAATTTCATGAGAATTACAGATTATGTCCGAAAGTGATGATATTCTTGGACAGAAATTTTGTTGGAGTAAACCTGGTGTAACAGATGGGCTGGAGCAGCCCCTTATGAAAGATGAGAGCACTCGAAGCTGTGACTGACAGGCATTTTTGGGGGGATTGATTGCTGCAAAGCCTGGCGTGGTAGGCTGCTTCTCTCTGCTGAGTGAGCCAACCTGGGAACCCTGATGCATCTGGAACTGTCTTTAAGATCTGCTTGAAGGGGGAAATTACCCTTTTCTTTAAACATTGGATGTTGCTTTCAAAAACCTGACTTTTTAAAGGAGAAGAGGGAGGAAGGTGTTTGGGGTTGCTTCATTTCCTCCAATACTGTGCATTTTCAGTTATATGGTGAAAGTCTGAGGATTCTTGAATGTGGAAATGTTTCAGGTTTTCTTCTCTTTTTTATGTTTTAATGTAGATCTCAACAGAGCAACTTTGTAAATCCTCAGAAAATGAGCAATAGTAAGATCTTTTTGTATGTATCCCACTCATTTACTTTGTGTGGCTTTGTAATTGTCTGTATTTATTTGCTTACTAAATTACTGGACTTGCTTAAAAATTCCGAGATCACACATGTGCTGTTGTCATTTTCCTTACATTTTAGAAAATAAGCCAGGACTGCACAACTTTGTCACTGAAACTGCATTCCCTTCAGGAGCTGCAGTATTCACTGTGGTTGTATAATATCACAACCTGACCTTTTCCTGCCACATATAGTTTTTTTCCTTGCCAGGCAGAAACTAAAAAGACCTGTCATCTTGTTACATTACTAGGCAGTTAGGGCTACACAGGTTGGTATAAAAAATGGGCATAGTAAAATAGGTAAACGTAGGCAAATACATTTAGTAGTTATAATCTATGCAAGTGTTCTTTTAATTTTTGGAAATTAGATTGCCGTGCCATAATAAAAATCAGCATCATTGCCCAGCACCCAGGCTTTGGTAGCTTGGCATTTGGATTTATAGAATCTAGATTGACCTGTTTTGTTTTCCATAGAAATAAAATATGTTGTTTATTTATGGATAAGCAGTAAGCTTCTAGTTGAGAAAGTATAACCGGTGAGTGCAATAAGCAACCATAAGGAATGCTGGGGGCAGAAGGTGCCTGTTTGTATATGTGAGACTGTAAGCATCTATGTGCTTTTATTCTTTATTCTTTGCTGGGTTTTAACCATATAGAATCCATACACTACATGTTGCTGCTGACAACTAACGATTTCTTGACTTGCCAGTAGAATGGGATTTTGGAAAGTTTTAGAAGTGTGCAGTTAAACGTGGCCTCCTGAAACCTTGCCTGGTGGAAGTAAATAGGAGTTTCATAGTGGGTTTCAGTAGGCCAAGACTTGAAATTGATTTTTATTTACCTACTCTTAAGGAGAAAAAGAAAGGGCTATTGAGAGATCAGGAACTGGATGATTCTGATGACTAGAGCAATGTGATACAATTTTGACAAGCAGTTAGCAGTTTAATTTAGAGAGGCTTAAGAAGTGAGGATGCATTAACTTTAGTGTTTTAATTCAGATGATGTCTATCCTTTATGAATCTTTTCTCTCCAAGAGTTGCACCCTTGCTGGATCTCAGTGTGCAGCTCTTTCAGATGGACTGAGCCTGAACAGGCATTGCAGTTACTACTGGGCAGGCAGACTGTAGAGCCAGGCTCAAAACGCATGTGTATGTAGATACTCAGTTCTCAGTACATACAGTTTCCCTCTGAAAGTCCTCTCCTGCCACACCACAAGTTATGTAGGCATGGCCTCAAATGGCTGTACTAATGGGGAAGAGGAGCAGAGGAAGGGAGCTGGGAAGATCCAAATACCTTGTCTTAGCCAGTGGGCAAGGTGGTAATATCCAGCCATAGGTACAATCATTTACATCTGGCATCATCTAAAATGACCCAAGCACTTTTGCAAGTAGTCACTTGAGCATGTTGTCCATCATGGATTATTGATTTGAAATAAAAAGTGGTTTATGCTTAGAATAGAAAAACATGGACCGCTAAGATTTCTGAGGATAACACATCTGGGCATTAAGACAACAAAGGGACATTTAAAGCAAGCTACCTTTTGAACAGGAAAAAAAAGAAGGGAAAAAGTGAGCTTTGACATTTTTAATATGATAGCCTGTAGGCTGCTGGGTATTTGAGGGCTTGAATATCAGTATTTCAGTCAGCACAAATTAATAGAACAAGATGAAAAGGGCTTCTACAGCATGAACAAAACTACTCAAGTGTTTTCTTGGAGGTTTATTTAGCTCTCCCTGAGAACACAGGCACAATATCTGTGTTCATTTGAGCTCTCTGAAAAATGGCAGAAGGCTTCCTTTTTCTTCCCTTTTCGTTTTGCTCAGTTGATTTATTTATGAGTTACTGTTTACGTGAAATGATTGATTCCTCTCAGAGAGGTAGAAAATTCTGACATCCTTCTGTTGGGAGCAGATTCGTATCCATGCAGCATGGTGCCAAGGCGTTTCAAAGCAATCGTGTTCTGGTTAAGACAAAAGTAGTACAAGAGAGAGGGTTTCCGGTGCATCAGTGGCAGTGAAGTAAACTTGCAAAACCTAAACCCAGGAGGTTGTGAGTGTCACTTGCAGTATGTTGGATGCCATAGATTAACTCTGCCTGACCTTTAACAGGACCTTAATGAAAACATATTTGATTTTCAAGCTGTGTTTCCTAAGACAGTGCACAAGAGTGCTAAAATCCCACGTTTTAGCAGAAGAGCGAGCATGAAGCAACAGCTGGGTTTGAAAGCTGGATTAATGTAAGATAAAAACAAAAGCCCGATTTCTGGCAGGGTATGATTGACCGCTGAAAACCTAACCAGCCAAAAGAATGACAGTTCGTCTCCTGATGTCCTCCAGTCAAAGCTTTATTCAAGCACAAGTTATACCTAGGTTATGCCTGCTTTCCAGGGTAACTGGGTGTCAGCCTGTGGCTGTGTTATTCAGGAAGTCACACTTCATATTTGTTATGATCTTTTTTGATTTAAAATCAGGAACTATAACATGAGTCAGATTGAAATTAACGGTGCTGGTTTGTCTCTCCCTCTGTTTGCAGGTACTACAGTGCTACCATTTTGCAGATGTCAGGAGTTGAAGACGATAGGCTTGCAATCTGGCTGGCTGCACTGACAGCATTTATAAACTTCATTTTTACTCTAGTGGGAGTCTGGCTCGTTGAAAGAATGGGTCGCCGGAAACTTACACTTGGTAGCTTAGCAGGTGAGTGCTTAATTAGTGTATGGTATTTTATCATCAATAAAATTAAAATAAAGTAATGCCAAATAAATACTAATAAATTTAAAAGTTTTTTTTCAAAGTAGTCCTCTTTAAACTAACAATGTTCATCCCATCTTCTCTCTGAAATCATATGGCTTTTTCAAGACCTCTAGTATAGCGCCACAGCTAAAGGCTAGCTTGAAAAAGAGGTTTAGCATGTAATTTTTTCACGTGCAGTTTTTCTCCTTCAAGCCAAGGGTGACAAAGTTTTTCTTTAGCTTGTTAATACTTTTTTGTTATAGTATAAGTACTCAAATACTTGTAACCTCAGAGGTGGTAAGTTTTTAAATCTCATGTGCGTATGTGATCCGTAGTTTCTGGCTCATTAATTGGAATTCAGAACATCTTATCAAGAATTACCAGAGAAAGCACATTGCACATAGCCATTGGGGCCCTTTTAAAAAATTATGCAGTTATTTGAAGAGCTGTCTCAAATACAATACAGTAAATTCTGTACTTACACTAATGTGGTTTTAACTCATACTAAAAGAGAGAATTCTAGAATTGTAGATTTTGTCCAAATATTCAAACACTGAAAACTCATCAGGCAGCAATCTCTTGGAGGCAGGAAAAGGCAGAGCAAACAGCCTTGCCCACGCTCAGCTGCGTTCTGCTATTTACCAGTAAGTCCTTGTTTGCTACTGCATTATGTTCTTATTCTGCCATAAGTGATCTGTGACTGATACCTGCCTCTGACTGAAAGGTTCAGACATTTCCAAGAACAGCTCCTGCTCCTCTTGAAATAGCGTTCACAAGTGTTCAGCTGAAAAGGTTTAATGTCTCCGTATTTTGTTCTGTTGTTGCTGTCAGGGATCCAAACTTCCAGTTAATGCAACACAGCAGAGTGGGGGACCACCTGCCAAGTTGCTGGCCATCTGCAGTTCCCAAGGGATGGGAGTTAATCAACACTCGTGGTATTTGAATGCATTTATATAGGCAGAACAGAGACAGCACAGTGCAGTGTCTGGCTTGATACAGAGTTACCCAAATCTGTAAATCAAAACATGCAGCTTGGTGCTCCAAATTATAATAAATTTGTATTTGTTTGTTACCATCTTGATTTGGAGTCAAGAAACATAAAGTGTTTTTCATGATCCAAGTTTAGAAATGTACCCATGACAGAGGAGATTGGAAAAGCACATTTATCATGTTTTGAAAAATAAGAGACAAAATCTCAAATCACTACTTTTATCACAGTCTACCTCCAGATCAGTTAAAATACATCATCTCTCCTGTAAGTTCTTCTGTGCCCCCAGGCACTGCCAAGTTTTTCAGAGAGGAAAGACCCAGTTCTGTACCATTCCTTATGCTCAATGCCTTATTTCCCCTGTGGTACTCATCTGCTTGCTTGTCTTCCTGCAAAACGGATCCCTCCTGGCAGTGCACTGGTACTTCTGGTACTACCTCTCCTTTATAATCTCTTGGGATGGAGTATTTTTATATATATATGTATGTGTGCATGTATGCATATATATGTATATGTGTGTGTATATATGGCCCAAATAACTGCAGAACTCTGGCCAGCCACTCAGGACTTTGTTACTCTTCTGGACCCAGCTGTATAGGTGTGATTCCTATGTGGATGTACACAATGACAGAGCTCTTAGCTTTTTGGCTCTAGTTAACATACTCAAAGGCCATACATTTGAAAAATAGGTATGTCTCTTACAAAACATATTAGTCATAGAATAAGAGAGAATATAGAAATAGGGCACAGAATTAACGAAGGGGTATAATACAATCAAGGGTTATTTGTTTGTGATGTTTAGACACAAAGGGATTGGTAAAAATCATTTGTCTTCTGTGGTCAGTCTCTGGCTGTTAGCAGCATCGCTTGAGCCGTGCTGCATTGCTTGCTGTGGTCTTTATCACAGGTCCCACCTGAAGGAATATACAAACAATGACAGTAATGAAATCATGTTTCATTTGTCTGTACTATTTAGAAGTTTCTAATGCAGTGTTTGATACTTTGATCTACGTAGTAGTGGATACGATGTGTTTTCCTTAGCAAGAGGGCTATTTAATAAAATGATTACTAAATCTGCTGATGGATTTGTTTTGCATGATGAGTTTTCTCATGGGGTAAGCTTATATTTGACTGTTCTACTTTGGTTTATGTTTCTAAGGACATTAACTTTCATGCAGAGATATTGCTGGCTGCTTCTTTGGTCTTTGGAGAAGCCATGTATGCCCCAGTCTCCTGTTACATAAAAATAAGTCAAAATTACTGACTTTGCCTGCTGCTGCAACAATTTGGGTTAGTTTTTTTTGTAAAACTTAATGGATGTGATGTTTATTAGATGATAACTTACAAGAATAATCAGTAGAGAGTAATATTAAGATTTTTATTAAAAGCCAACATACTGTGATTTAATTTGTGAACTCCTGCAGCTTCTCCTGCTTTCTGATAACATTTGGGAAGAGCTATTTTAAATTGAATTTAATGTACCCTTATTATTAGCAACTTTTGAAAAACTCAGCCTTTCAGGTCAGTGCAGAAGTATAAAAACCCCTAACAAACACAAACCAAAAAGCCCCACATCTTTTTCGTTCTCTTTACTACAGTTACTGTTTCCTCTTAGTTTGCCATCCATTTTATGTCTTGTCAGTGTTTCATTATCTTTCTTCTGCTCTTCAGTTAATTTCTTTCTTCCAAGCTGTTAATTGGG
Source organism: Pezoporus wallicus (assembly GCF_028554395.1). NCBI lineage: Eukaryota > Metazoa > Chordata > Aves > Psittaciformes > Psittacidae > Pezoporus > Pezoporus wallicus. Next base: position 2,603,740 of record NW_026640165.1, read on the forward strand.
AAACATGCAGGGATTTTGACAAGTGCAGGATCCATTTTATTTGTGTTTTTCCACTTCAGAAATTGTCAATTTGAAAGCATGATGGTAGTTAAACAAAATGTATCTCTTCTTTTTGTAACAGAGAGGATCTAAAATATCTTCAAGATATTTCCATGTTTCTTGTTTGTTTGTTTTTTCATCTCAGCTAATGATGTTCTGTAATTGCATGGTTTTGTTCATCATAGACAAACTTACCACAGAATGAAAAGATATAATAAACTTCATTTGCCAAGCTTAAATATGCTGTTTTTTTCCAAAGAAGTAAGACATTTGCAGAGGTGCTGGAAGTGTTAGTGTATTTTGTTAACTTAAAAGACAGACAAAGCATATATAGAATGAATATAAATAAGGTTATAGGCCGTTTCTAAGGACATTTGCTGTCTAGTTTATGGCATTTTGAAAGTACAGTAAATCTAGTGCAATATCCAGCCTGCCCAGAAAACTGAGATTATTATTACCGTACCTACTAGCCATAGCAGTACAAAGACAAGTCTAGAATAAGATGAAATCCCATTTTATGGTCTGTAGGTGCATTCTCCACATATAGTTTGTGATTAAGTTTAAAGTTTTAGTGGCCTCAGTTGAGGCAAATGTGTGGCCCAGTCACCTCTAGTTCGTATGTATGCCTGTTAGCCATGACTGCTGCACAGACACATTTATGAATAATTTTATTACTAAGTTCTTGGTACTTAAGATATTATTTATATCTCAGAAAAAGTTTTTCATGTACCTGGTGGGCTTGCCACCTAGAAAACTCTTGCTTTTCTCATTAAAAACACCATCAAACCCACTCCTGAAACTGTCAATCAAAACATCCCCTCTGCCCTTCATCCACCAAATGCAGTATCCTTAATTTGCCATCAGTCATTTAGCTAAATCACTGCACACTTCTAAATGTGTATTGCCTGGGATGTGCTTCAGTGCTTTGTGCATTGGGTTTTGTATGGTAAGGGTAGTGTTAATTAGAGTATTGGTAACTAACTCACAAATAATGTTATTACTATTTCTGTATTTTAGATCAGTCTATACATGTTACATGTGACATACCACATAAATAGTATACAAACAGGTATACAGGGTATTTTATACAATCGAGCACTCAATGCCTCATCAAGTGGAAAGATGTGAAGGTTTTATAAGTTAGTTTGAGATAGTTGCAGTAGTGAAGTATATTCATTAAAATAATACAGTGTGACAACTAAGGTAGGAAAACCGTGAGCTATGTTCTAGTGATGGCCTGCTGCACAAAGTATGAACCTTTTTTGCCATCTTCCCTCTTGTCATTTTGCCCGGTTTGTGCACAAGGAATTTGCTGGGGGGGGACAGGAGCAAATACGTAGAAGGGGGCTTTTTCCTAGCAGATATTATGTGTGTTCTTTGAAACAAGATCAGAAATTGCCGTTGGGCTTTTTTGTGGTATTTTTATGAAAAGTCAAATTTCTCTCTTTTCACAAAGGCAAGAAGAGTCACTGAAAAGGCTGATGCTATTTTCTGTTTTATAGGAAAGACTGCAAGTCTGGGTGTGGGAAGGGGGAGTCATGTGGTGATTTCAAAGACACCGTAAATTTTACCTTTGCGGTAAAAACTTGTGCAGTTTTCAGTTCCACATTTAAAGAAAAAAGGTCCCAGTGTATTAATTTAATATCTGGATATTAAACCTGATGCACTTGACTTTAACATGTAACCCAATTCAAGGCATGGATGTAACAAAGGGTATTTTTCTTAGGTTCTCATCATAACTCCTTAGTGAATGCTGTATGCATGGTAATGGAGTGCCTTGCTTTCCCAAGCATAGTTCAGTTCAACAGAGAATTATTTTGTGTGCTCTGAAGAAAAGTATCACATTGTTCTTTATCTGTATTTTTAGGTACTGCTGTAGCAATCCTTATCCTAGCTTCGGGATTTTTGCTATCAGCTCAGGTCTCGCCAAGGATCACACTTAATCCATCAGATCCTTCACATCAAAACTCTACCTGCACAAAATACAGGTGAGATTTCATGATCATTCGTGCAGTCTTCTTCAAGATTGTGTCCAATTAGTTCCGTTTTACAAACTAGTGTAAGAGACTCAGTCTTGTAAAAGGAGCTAAGCTAGATACCTAAAGTTAAGATCCTACCTTCCCTCCATACAGAAAATTAGACTTTTTTGCTTAAATGCTCTGAATAATTCTTTGGAGTTTCTTGGTCTAAATAAGGTGGCTAAGCAGCAAACTCCGTACTTGAGATCCCCTCTGTTATATGACACCTACTGCAACCTATAGTGAACACAAAGTCAGGAATATTTGATAACTAATTTATAAAAATGCTTGCTGTTATTCATCTACTTGGAGCATTTGTTGTGTAGCAGCTGTAAACTCTTCAAGAAGATGTGTTCTTGCCTTTTGTTTTCCTAAGCGGAAAAATACAATCTTCAGATAACTACAGACCAAGTAACTATTAAAATAAATGTGATTTTTTTGACCTTTTTGCTATAGTAGGTAGAGGATGCACTTTCATAAGCAATCATAGTTTTAGATAACATTACTTCTGGAGTATTCAGAATGTGTATTCCCTGTACTTTGTGGGGTTTTTATTCACATGTGAGTGCTCTTATGTTCATTTAGCTGGCAGACTAGAAAATTCCATATTGAGAGGTTGGTTAAATGTCTAAAGAAATTATCACCTATGTTCAAAATCTGTTTTACATGTGTTTGCAATGCAGATACATATCAAGAAATGAGAGGTACACTTACAGTTTCTGAGCGATACTGGCTAAAAATATGGCTCATGGCTTTTCATATGACAGCATAATGTTTTAGGTGAAAGATTCTGAAGGTCTGAAGGTTTATAGATGCCTGGAGAGGGGGCAGAAGGCCTTCAAAAGACTGTAAATAGGTACTAATAACTGCAACATTAGATATTACCAGATATGAGGTTTCCTACATGCAACCCCCTGTATTTTACTTGTTTTCTACTGCAGTGTCAACTATATTTTGCCATTTTTAAGATGTGCCTATACAGCTCTTTCAAATGACAAGTAATCTGGTTAAAAGCTGCAAAGGGGGAAAGAGCTTCCAAATGCTCTCCTCTCAGAATATGTTAACATTAATAGCAGGATGTCAGAATGATTCGCCTAGGACTTCAGTTAACTGTTTGGGAAGGATGTCTGGATGCACCAGAACTCATTATGTGTTATCTAATAAATCTAGGTTACTGTAGGACCTGAAACAGTATGAAATCTGTGTAGAAGAAATATGGGTAGTCCAGCTTAAAAAGTAATGAAAAATTATTTGACACAGCTTTCATTTTCCAGTTAACCACAGCTGGTCAAGGAAGGAAATTCAGGCTTGCTGCAGCTTGTTTGGTGTGCACTTCTGGGCAAAAGCATGAACAGTTACAGCAGGTAGTTCTAGCAAAGATATATGTTGTTTCGTGAGTTATTGGAATACTTTTAATCTGTCATTATTTCTATTTCAGACATGAAGTGAGCAAAACCAAATACAGTAAAACTTCAAATGGTCTAGAAAAGAGCAGCAAAAGAATTGAAGTGTATTCACTTGGGAGCATTTTGAAATAGAGCTCTCTTATTTAAAGATTAAAGTGAACATGTGAAATGATGAGCAACACATGAGAAGTCTTTGGATGTTACTGTTTTAATCTGATACTGTACCTTAGTTAAGAGACACAAAAGTCAGGAGAGTTGAAACTAGTAAGTGGATGCAGTTGCCCACAAGTCACAGAATGAGGCTACAGCACCCCGCTATTTGAAAGGATTAAAAAACATAGGGATTGATATGGTTAAGAAGTATTTTCACACTTATGTATCTAAAACTATATTTGGGATATCAATTTTCATGCTTCAAAACATCACCAAGCCCTGACCCTGCTAGAGTCAAAGGAAGAATATTCCTTCAGCATGGATATTAGTGTTCATTATGAGAGGTGATATCAGCCACTGACTCCAGAGCAGGAAGCCTTAAAATTCCAGGTGTCTTCAGCCAAGGCAGAAGTCAGTGCAAGAAATACTGTCTGCCTTTGGCAAGGATCAAGGGGAAAAAACATGTTAAACATTTTGTCTTCAGTGATGTCTCTAGAGGAGCTCAGTTTCAGCATGCCTTTCTGCCAAGGTCTTGTAGCTACACATAGAGAATATACATTAATTTGTTCTTTTATCTTAATTATTTCTGGAGCAGTTGACATATAATCATATGTTATATTTGACTTGGAAAAGTAGCTGTTCAGGATAGGAATATGCCTAGGCTCACCTCTATCTCCCTTGTGGCCTTGGAGGTGTTCCCCATGGCAGTTACGGAGTTGAGTCAGATGTTCTCAAACCTGAGGATTTGGAAATAAAAAACTACTCTGCATAATTCCAGTCTTGCATATTTTTTATGTTACTCTAAAGGCATTAAAGGAGCTGTACAGATAGTGCTATGAGTAACAAATGTTACTGTAAGGTTAGTTACAAATAAGATATCTGATCAAATCAAAATAAAGTAATGTAAGAGCAGTGGTCTCTTACTATTTAATCCATGTCTTAGCTTGCTACAGTATAACTGTTGGCATCTCATACTGCATAGCGTTGTGTCTTGCAAGCCTTAAAGAGGTCTCAGAAAGTTTTGGAAAAGCAAAAGACAGCAGGACTTCAGAAGATCCACACATAATGCCATATCCCTGTAGCCACTGTAACCTCTTCTAAATATGCGTGTCTACACAGATGCAGCTCATAGTCTTCTTTATCAAATGGTGATGCAGTGCTTCTCTGAGGTGAGGTATACCTAAGAGTCTAAATCTGTTTGCAGCTTGGCCATCTCACAGTATGGGGCAGTTTCCTAAATATAGTTGTCTTTGCCAAAGTGTACCTATAAGTTATAAAAACATCAATAAAACTTATTTTGCTGACAGAAGTTTCATTGATACTGTGTAGTATCATAGAAATGGGTTTTATGTTTGCAAATCTTTTGGGTTACACTAAGAGTGGGTGTCCATTACGGAAGCCTTAGAGCTACGGCAGTCTTGTTTATTTGTTGTTCCCTCAGATCCATGTTCCTCTGCACAGAATAATTCCAGCTTCTACCATAACAATGAAGATAGAACAGACTAGCAAATAAAGAACACAGTCGCAGTCCTAATTCAAAAAAGCACCTAGGGCTTGAATACTGCATTCTGAAAGAGCTGTGCTGAGCAAACGGAGTTACAAGTAACCTGTATGTGGTTTGCAGAAAGCAAACCAGTAAGATATGCTGCAAATGTCAAGTAAGATATTTTCATTTGGAGTAGAGATGTACAATATTGTAGTTGATCAACAGACAAAAGATAATCTATAAATCAGGGGAAAAAAAAAGTTATGTGTCACAAGGACATCATGGAAATAATGCAAATCCAGCAGGACACCCGAACACTGAAATTCACTTTGCCTCCTCATAGGTGGAAATGGGTGGGTGTCTTGCTGAGGAAAGGCAAGGTGAACACTCTTCTGTGTGCCATCCTTACATCAAACTTCATTTTCATACTCAGCCCATGTGAGATTGTTCAGATATTTGCAGTGTGACAGCCACTTTGATCTTAATCTTTTCAGCAGTTGTAATCTGTTACTCATCAAGGCCACACAGAAGCTCAAGAGGTAAATTCAGGAATCAAACCCACCATCCCCAAATTTGTCATCTTAGAAATGAAAAGATGATGTAGCCATTCCTATTATTCTGACCACTCAGAACTCTATGAACATGTTCCTGCTTTTACCAGGGACTTGCCTGTTCTGGAAGGAGGTCCTGTGCACTAGCTACCCTACCACCTTTTCCCAGTCTGCAAAGAATCAAGGGTGTGACTGTCCCACTTGACCTTTCTCAGGGACATTCACCTATTTCTGGAAAAGTGTCATTGTCCTGTTGCTGCGTATTCTTTGTCTTTTGGTCTCCTTTCATTCATGTCTGTCTCACTGCACTTCTTGAGACTTGGTCAGCTGTAGAAAACATGCAGTGAATTTTTTCTGTTTAAGCAGTATTTTTCACCTCAGTTACTGTATGAAAATGGTAACTTCTGTGTTAATCTTAGGGAAATGGTACCTGTCCACAAGAATTTTCTCGAGTCCCTTCTCAAACTGATTGTCTGCAGAATTTCATTAAAATAATACAGGCGGTGCCAGCTCTGCTGGACACACAAGGGCTCTGTTGTTCATCTTTGAATTAGTCACCCTCACGTGGTTAGTGTTGCTAAGCTCATTGTACAAATACACATTACTGAGATAAAGACACCAATATTTAGTACTCTTACATAGCAGTTTTACATGATAGCTAATTGGCAAGAATTCTTTGTAAATTTAGCAAAAGTATAAGGTTGTGCTCAGTCCTGAAAACCTTAGTTAACATAGTAACTGAAGATGGGTTTATTGTATTTAGTAGCCTTAGGATCCATCCGATAAGTATATTCGTTATTTTACTTGAGTTAACTCATCAGCAATCTGATTTATCTGCAAACTGGACATCAGTATTCTTCGTGCTGTTACTGTATCATAGAACCAGTGTTTTTTAAATTATCATTCTCATTTTTTGTTTCTAATATCAAAGTAACTGAGTCACTGGTCATTCTGATAACCCAGAATTCCAATAATAAATATAGTAATGTGTTTCTGCTATTAAGGTCAGAAAATTTTGGGTATATAAAAAGATAAAGAGTGTTTGAGGATACTTTTGCTGGCTCTTACAAAATGTAATTAAAATTCTTATGGACAGTTTATGTTCTAGAACTGTAAAATGACCTTGACATAGTCTTGAAATTATTAAGTAGATAATATAAGGTTATGTTGCTTGGTAATAATTTTCCGTTTGCTGGCGTGTTTCTCCTATGAATCAAAGCTTGTGATTCAATTTAAAGTTTGAAGGGATAGGAAGGAATACATCAGATCTATGTAGTAAGCATCTTTAATGTGAATGAGGAAAAACTCTTCCCATCAATTTAAAACACGAAGATCTAAAAAGTGACTTTCATGAACTATAACATCTGTGAGTGTAATGCATATGCTGTGACACTGTTAACATTTCCACTTTCTCTTTGAATCAAGCTCTGCGTTACTGAAGGAACAAGATGTCATTCATATAGTAACCTATTAACACACACGTCTCTGCTAATATTTCTAAGACTTTGCTGTTTAACAAAAGTTGGAACAATGCTTATGGAATTATTTTGTAAAATCTTCCAAAGTGATGGTGTTATACTTTATATGAGCTGCAGGTTTTAGTCACACAAGAATGATTTTAATCCAGTTCAAGCAAGGTTTGTACCTCATCTACCTAAAAGCTCAGAGTCTATCTATGCGTAGGGTCTCTTTGGAAGAGTACTTTTAAAACCAAGCATTTTACAGAGACTGTCATTATGTTCAAAATAAAGCCATGTGTAAGACAGTTGTTTCTGTTATTTATTATCTGTGTTAATCAGTTACAGGCAGAAATCAGGAAGCTGTTGTGCTGGAGGCTATATAAATTCAGAAAAAGATCATCAAGGACAAGAGATAATTGATACCTATATGCAAGTAGACTGTGAATATGGTACTTTTCATGTGATGTCAGCATTCCAGGACAGTCTGTTGTCAAGGAGCTTATAGTAGTAGTGGTATACCCATGATGATCTAAGAACTTGAGCAATGCAAGGTTTATAGAGAGTAGTTTCCTGTCTAGGACTATGGTAGGTAGGAAAAATGGATGAGCCATTGGGGTCCTCTTCAGGTCTAAAGCAGAAGTAGCAAACATCAAGAGGCTGAAAACAGTCGCTCTAAGTACATATAACTGTGTTGCTTATTTGAGGTATGTGAATCTTTGGAAAAGAAGGTTTAAGGAAAGTTTAAAGATTTATTGCATTTGTATGTGGCTGGCATATAGAGAAGGACAAGGACTCAGTACTGGTCTGGAACTCTTACCTGGGAAGGAGTCACTGAAGAATAGTTTCAATAGACTAGATGGAGCAAGAGCCTGATTTGAAGATGAGAAAGGGTTGATCATATTTGAATGTAACTGTAATTTAGCTCTTTCAGTTGGGGCTGGAGGGAGAGGCATTCTCTGGCTGTAAGAATACAATGACAGAAACAAGGAAAACTTGATTCCAGTCTGTTATTTTTCTGTAAGGAACTGGAAAGCAACTATACCACATGCTAAGGGAGATAGAGGATTGTGTGCATAACCGATCTTGAGAGCAAAGAGTAAACCTCAGATGGTTTTTATTCTTCCTACGGTTCTGTGAGGAAAACTTTTTTTCAGGAATATGAGTATTTGCATCAGACAGAGCAGGAGCAGTTAGTTCGGCAAGCCACAAATGCAACCAGAGTGGTGCTGAAGACCAAGACATGGACAAACTGTCTTGCATAGAATGTCCCAAGTTGGAAGGGACCCATTAGGATCATACAAGTCCACTTGCATGTCGTGAGTGTATCAGATTTTCACATATGACTACTACTTCACATACATTGTGCAGCATGTGCTCAGTGAAGATGATGAAAGCGGAACAGATGGAAAGAGTCTGTCCCCAAGAAATGTCTGTATTTGTGGATGATTTTATACTCTGAGTGTTCATGCTGCCCATGTAGTAGAATATTATGAAACCAGGTGTTACATTCTGGAAAAGGACTGCAGAGTCCATAATATACAATCAAGCTCAGTTTGTATTTCTGTAACTGGATGACAGGAACATATTGGTATAGTTATATAATTGGGTAACAGCATATGGAAGACGAAGTTGAAAGCTCTTTAAAATGTGGCAAAAGTGAAATTGAGGAAATGTGTTCTAATGTGTGAGCAATTTAGAAATTGAGGTTCAGCTTAAAAAAAGACAGAATAGTGTGACAAAAAGAGAAATGTCACTTGCAGAGCAAGGTGCCCTGGGTTCAGCAGTAGCAGTCATTTTTTCTCCTTCTTAGTAGCTGGTGCAGTGCTGTGTTTTTGACTTTCAGCCTGGGAACAGCGCTGATAACACCGGTGGTTTTAGTTGCTGCTCAATAATGTTTACTCTGACCAAGGGCTTTGTGAGTCTCATGCTCTGCCAGGGAAGCTGGGAGGAAGCAAAGACAGGACACCTGACCCAAACTAGCCAAAGAGGTATTCCATACCACAGCACATCATGCCCAGTATATAAACTGGGGGCAGTTACCCGAAGGGCTTAGATCACTGTTCGGTTTAGCTGGGTATCGGTGGGCAGGTGGTGAGCAGTTGTATTCTCTTCCCTTGTTATTTCCCTTATCATTATTATTATTGGTGGTAGCAGCAGTGATTTGTGTTATATCTTAGTTACTGAACTGCTCTTATCTCAACCCATGTGAGTTACATTCTTCCAGTTCTCCTTCCCATCCCTTCAGAAGCTGGGGGAGGAAGAAAGGGGGGAGTGAGCGAGCAGCTGCATGGTTCTAAGTTACCGGTTGGGCTTAAACCATGACACAAGGGCACTGGGCAAAGGTCTTTTACTGCAAAAGCACTTGACAAAGAGTGGTAAGATGCAACTTGCAGCTCAAATTAAGAGAATTGTAAGAAAGTCATTGCTTACAAGGTCATTTTACAAATCTAAAGCACAAAATATAATGACAAACCAAATGCAACTACCAAGTATTTCAAGCAGCAGAGAAAAAGCAGGGGGAGAAGCAATTGTGAACCTTTCTTTGGCATCTGGAGAATCACTTTAGCATGTCAGTATTTTTATTCAATCTTTTTAGAGACTGCAGTAGAGGCAGTAAACTACATCGTTAGGAAGAAGAAAGAAAACAGTAATTTTGGTTTCAAGATAATGTGCACAGCTGGCCAATTAATTTGTCTCTATAGTTTAAGTTCCCTATGAAAGAAGGTGGTACTGTGAGCTTTGTGGTGCACCTGTAACCTCAGGAACAGTTCAACAGGCAGCCTGCTCCAGAGCAGAGGATTCTGAAAGCTGCTGGTACTGGGACTGGCAAGAAACTGCTAGCAACGGACGTTGAAGTTAGTGCTGTCAGGCTTTCCCGACACATATGTTCCCATTTAGTCAGGTGAAGAGATTGTAAGAGCATGGAAGCCTTGACTGCGTTAGCAGAATTGGAGGGAGGAATTGCAGGTTTGGGGATATCTGGTGTTCTAAAGGTCCATCTGCTTGTCAGTAAATATGCTTTGATAGTGAAGTGGGAACCCAGAAATCCCATTCCCTGGCAGTTTCAAATAATCTGAGAGGCCAGGCTACTGAGACTTCTATTCTGTAGACTTCATGACACTGAGCTGCAAAGAAGATGGGTATCTCTGGATTCAAACCCCTCCTGGACACATTCCTGTATAACCTGCTCTAGATGGTACTGCCTTGGGGGGGTTGGAGTAGATGATCTCCAGAGGTCCCTTCCAACATTAAAATTATGTGATCTTTGGACTTCTGCAGCTTCACATTCCTCGTTGTTATTCTGCTACATGGGCTGAACTGTCTGAAGCCTAGGCGCTTGTCTTCTTGTTGGGTTGCCTAGGAGCCCAGCTGGTAAGCAGGGAGAGAACTAGGCATGTTGTAAAACCTTCCTGCTGTAATGCTGCCTCTTTTCATAAAGATCAGATAATCTCTCTCAGGTATTTCAATCTTGAGAAGTTGTCAGTCTGATAAGCAGTCATCCTGGGAATTTTCAACTGGCTCTTCACAGAGGAACTTTTTTCCAAGACACTAGTTCATAACCTTATCACAAATATAAATATTTCATTATAAAGTACAGGAAACACGTCTCCCATTTATAATTGGATGCAAGTTTCCTTTCCTAAATAGACATGCTAGAGTATTCTGGTATAGAGCTTTAAAGGCCATGACTGATCCGTGGTGTAGATCTGAAGAAGTATCAGTATTTTTATAGATATATACTCTGACATATATTTGGATATGTATGGGGAGTGCTGATAAGAAGGACAGAAAGGAGATCTCTAATTGATACCTATATGTGAATAGTGGATAGTTACATGTCAGTAAGTATTATATTGTGCATTTCTTTTCCTGGTATATTGTGTGCCCTAATTTGTTTACATGAATATGAGCAGGTACATGAGAATATGCAGTCAATTTTACGTTGTTAACCTGTTTTTTTTAGGAAATAGCAATGGGGCTAGAGTGAAGAAGAGCATAAGCCTGAAACTACTATATATTTTATTTCCATTTTTCGAGAGAGAAGTTTGGAGTAAACAGCCTGAGCACATTAATTTTTTTGGTTGTTTTCAAATTGCTTCTCAAAAAAAAAAAATCTTCCTTGCTTATTTCATGCTGCATCTTCAGTGATCATTCGTCCTTATTAACTGATACAGATTTCTTTACTGTGGTACAAAACAGTTGTAATGTATATATGTTGGAATTTTGGAGGAAAATGCTCATCCATCTTTATATTAAAAAAAGCAGTGTTATAAAAATTTTATGTCAGTAATAAAATGGGGCACAGAAGAATGCAAGATGGTCTGAGCAACAGCTGCCTCTCTGAAGTCTGCTGGGAGTTAGATTTGAAAGGGTTTAAAGTATTATATATTGAATTTCTGGGTTTCCTCTGACATGAACTGGGCCTGTCTCTAAAACCTAAAGTCAAAGACAGTGTATGAACTCACTAGATAGCTAATAACAGACAATGCTAACTGAAAGATAAAGGCTTTATAAGTATTTGTCATTTAACTTTGAAAGACAAGCTTCAGAAAAGCTGTGGAAAATATTAATTTTAAATTATTTAAACTGTTATGAGTAATACAACCTCTGGCATTTGGCATGACATGAAATCCTGCAGCCTTTATTATGTTGAATGCCAACTGGAGTATTGGTTGGACTCGGAGATCTTAAAGGTCTTTTGCATTCTAAACGATTCTGTGATACTCAGTAAAGCCCAAGGAAAGAACACAATAACAAAGAGCACAAATTTCTGAAACTTGGGAGAAGTAGGAAAATGCAAATGAATACATTGGTTTTTACACTTTCCCAGCCCTCTTTTTGGCCAACTACCATATGAATTGATCTTTCTATAGCTGTTTTAGAAACATCATAGTCAGAAGAGTTTGAATGACTAGGTTTGAAGCATGTACTTTCAAACTTTTAAAATCTATATAATCTACTTTACTGATTTGGTTTCTTGGGACTTTGTTATACAGTTACTTTTACTTTTTCCTATAATGGTATGGTAGCTTGAGCAGATTATTTCTTCATTCACTAAGTCATTGTTATGATAAAAATACCTGCTCAGAAAGGATTATTTCCTTGGTTTTTCCATTACAGGGATATGTGTTGAAGCTATTTTGGTCACCTTAATTACACATTTCCAGGGGTTACATTTCAAAGTTTAATTTCAACTTCAGATTTCCAGGCTTACTCCATGTTCTACAGCTTCTTATTCTCCTATTTTTAATTCCTAAAGTTATCCCTTAGAATATATTAGGGGCCTTACTGATGAGGATGTATCTCTGAATTGGCAATTTAGACTAAGTGAAGGATCTGTAGGGCACTTGGTGTCTAGGCTCCCAGTAGAGTCAGTGGGGATGTGATCAGTACAGCCAGTGGAGCCTAGAGAACAGTTTTACTGTCTAGTCACTTGAATATGCTAGATTGCATTGAGGAAACTTTGCCTAAATGTAAGATCTCATGCTCATTTGAGACTCCCAAGGAAATCAGAGACAAGGTCTGTATGGACCTGGCAAGTTTGCTGCACTGGAATGATGTGCAAGAGCACTGCACACTCTACAGTGACAGGTGAAGGACAGGCAGGACATTTCTGGGCACTAGATGCTTGTATGGGAATTGGCTGCATTGACGTACTGACTGTGTCTGTGGAACATAAAGCGAACTCAGGCTCCGAGTTCCCACATGGAGACACATGGTATGATTATGTCAAACTGACTTCCAGATCTGTATGTGCCCAAATCTCAGTTTGATTACTAGGTATTATGTATGATTCTTTCTCTTCAACCCAAATACGTCTTTTTTTAATTAAAATTCATTCCATGAGTGAATTCCCCTACAGCCTGATCAGGTGTCACTGGGAGATTTGCAACTGGGCCACCAAAGTGTGGTACTGAAGGCAAAAACCATCTGTATTAGTTTTTTTTGGCAGTTTTTACTGTCTTGTCTCCAACACTGCCAACTTGACTATGTGAATCCCAAGATTGATTAGGAGATGCTGTCGGTTTTGACATGTACAAATGACTAAAGTGTTGCTTATGTATTTATTTCTTTCTCTTGCAGTTATTGCAATGGATGTATGTTAGATCCAGACTGTGGTCTCTGCTACAAATTGAATAAATCAAGTGTTGTTGAGTCCTCATGTGTTCCTGTTGATAAAGATTCTACAACGAAAGCGGCTTGGGGCAGGTATGTCCCTTTTCAAGGTTTTCTGGTCTTGTGTTCTACTGATGTTTTTTTGCTATTGAGAATACTTTTGCTTTTATGTAAGGTGTTACTCTTGCGATGTTAGAAGAAAAAAAACCATAACTTGCCATTGTCAAAAATGGGTGATTACATTTTAAAAGCTGTTCTAAATAAAAGCCTTGACCTGATATGTGCAGCCAGTTCGATGTAGTCTGCACATAGAAACTATGGCAAAAGTACACTAGCAATTAGGGAAATTAGGGAAAATTTCCTAATTGTCTTCATTCATTTAAGGTGTCATATTCCCTAGGTGCACACTTAAAGCCCTCTGAATTAATTTTCTTTTTAAAGGCTTGAATTAAACCACACTTCTGGTATTGGCCTGCTAAAGAAACCAAGTTGCTCAGCTGAACAATGTAAAATAATACAAATCTGAAAACTTCTAATTATCAAAGCGTAGTTTGTGGCCACAGATTACTCTGTTCCTGTGCTTAAAACTGACATCATGTTGTATGTTGCACTTGGTGTGCAAGAATGTGTGCATTTGTAGGTAAATCCCAGTGCAACTTCAGAGTACATCATACCCCTTAAGGTGCTTTTTCTTAAGCACCACATCAATCTTCAGGTTTTCTGAAGTATTGACTGTTCTTAAGGAATGCCTTTATGAGTTGGAGCACCATCCTGTAAAGGCTTCATCAATACTTTAATAATGATTATGGCTTGGATTAGGGTTTAGAATGGTTCAGTGCCACAAGGAAATTATATAATTGCTGCTGATAAAATGTGTAATTACTGCTGATAAAACCTCCTCACCATAATTCAGCTGTGCCACCCACATGCCATAAACATACTTGGAAATAGGCAAAGGTTTGTGTGATGGCTGGGGGGGGGGGGCGTTTTGAAGTTAAACCAAGTGCCTTAGTGTCAGTAAGTCATGTTGGACAAAGGTTGGAAGCTATGGAAATATCTACTAATTGTAGAATCATTAATATAAAATTACTCTAAAATTGCTATCCTCTGAATTACAGTACTGTTAGAATATTATGCCTAGCAGTTCATTCCAGATGGAGAAAAGGATAGCTCATATTTTTTGGAATCCTCGTTAAAAGCACTGTGATTTGGGGGCTATTACTGTTAAATAATATGTAACTGTGAAAACTACAAAATCTCGTCCTTCTTGCTTATTCTTCAATGTTGCATCATACAACATATCTTGCATATTATCTAATATCCTGCTGCGTTCTGCATGATGGACTCTCATAGTCATATTCATAAGGTAACAGATATCTCTGTATTCCAAGTAAACTTTAATTTCATATATGCTGTTATTTCTAAGTAACATGTCTGTGCTTAGCAACATCGTACTAGCACACAGGAAGACATAAATAGAAACATAAACTTGTTATGAGTAGTTGATAGATAAAATAAAACTTTATTTATTAGGCAGTGTTACTGTATAACATAGTAAATATGTGCATCAGTAATCCTTTTATAGTCGTGATTCATTCTCACATAGCACTACTTGCTGTACAGCCTATTGGAGAAAATTAGGAAAGAAGTGTTTCCTTTCCATACTACAAACTATACTATTTCCATATTGTACAATAATTTCATAGCCTAAAGACTCCTAAATCTTTCAAGAGAGAGCAAAACAAATTTAAATGTGTTACATTGGTAGACATCAGAGTTCTGCCTTAAGATGGAAAACCAATGAAATATCCACATTTCTTTTTCCAAAGATTAAATGTTCATCCCCACTTCTGGTGCTTATTTCATTAATTTCTAATCCCACCTCCCCCTGGTCTGTGTAATCAGGCAGTTTTCTAAAAGCTCTTCCTTCAAGCTGTGAAATGTCAGGTGGCGCCTTCTGTGCCTTCCAAGCCCTGCAGAACAGGGAAGTGTTTTGCTTCCTCCTCCTCACAGATACGTGTATTTTTGCATACTTGTCCAGAGGGAATCCCCACAGATTTTGGCGTCCAAGGGTTTACATTCTTGTATGTCCTGCCCCCGCTCATCTTCCTCAAATCCTCAGTCTGATTTACAGCAAAACAGCCCCACAAAGCTGTAGGATTTCCCCACCAAGTGCAAAGAAGTGCTGTGGTGAAAATGGTGTAGTTACATCCCCAGTTGTGTCTCAGAACAGCAGGAATTGTCTGTATCTTTCTGGCAGCATAGGGAGAACCAGTGCTAAGACAAACTAACATCAGTGGTGAAGAAATGATGACCATGCTGATGCTTGAAAATGCAACCCTTTGTTTCACAAAGTCACTTTGTCACAAGCTAGACACTGAGTGGTAGTTATGTTAAAAATACGTGATATTTTAACAATCAGAGACTGGTTTAGTAATTTGAAAGGTGATTTTGTCATCTATGGGAAGTTTATAACCATAGTTACCACATGTGGCCTCTTTGTAACTTCTTTGTGTTCTGATGGCTTTATGCCATCCAGTATTGGCTGAATGAGTAAATGGCGTAAAACCTCCAGACTTGGAGGCCTTATATGGCAAATTTATTTTGCCATTAATTTCACTCAGGAGAGAAGGAAGACCTGAGCTATTTGTTTGGGATTTGTTGGACCTCAGTTTGCCTGAACGTTAGTGAAAGCAGCAGCTCTCAGTATCCTGCCTGATGCAGGAGGTTCAGAGAAATGGCTTCTGTTGGACTCAGATCGATGGTGCCATGCAGAGCATTTCACTGCTGCTGCAATCACATTTGGTTTATGATTTTCCCACTAGAAAGCTGTGAGCTGCAGCCATGGAGATGTGCCTGTGGTCACATCGTATGATGTGTGTGCAGCCCCATAGCTCTGTAGCCATCTTCATAGAATCATAAAATGGTTTGGGTTGGAAGGGACCTTAAAGCTCATCCACTTCCAACCCCCCTGCCATGGGCTGGGACACCTTCCACTAGACCAGGTTGCTCCAAGCCCCCTCCAACCTGGCCTTGAACACTGCCAGGGATGGGGGAAGGGGCATCTTAGCCCCAACTGTCCTGGCATTCACTCAGGGGCTTATCTATTCCTGATGTATAATCTACCAGCAAGGTGAGGGGTACGAAGAGGCACCAACAGAGAAGGCCTTGTTATATATTTTTATAGCTCTCTGCAGCCATCCAAGCTGGCATAGAAAACCCCCCTGTTTATGTATTCCTAGCTTTACACTGTTCTTCTTTGCATGGTTGGTCTCAGGGTACTTCAATAACACTGACATAGCAGGCAAGGTTTTGATTGTTATCATAAAATACTGTAACCTATTTTTATTTGCAAGATGTTTCCCCAATGCCAGCCTGGTGTGCTAGACACCACCCCTCTGTGTTTATTGTTAATCTTATTTATTCGGTGATGGTACATTCTACATTGAGAAGTTCTGGGGAGAGGAGGGAAGCGAGCAGAGATTTCAGTCTCCTGTGGCTGCCAGCAAGGCTGTGTATGTTGCTGTGGTTGTCATAGAAACTGAGGGACACAATGAGAGCATCCAAATGTTTTTCAAGGAGAATTATAGCATTTGGGTTCTTTTGAATCTGGGGAACTCGGTGGCCAGCAGCAGCCCTGAGGGAGGGACACCGTGCGAGAATAAATCTGATCGAGTCCGAGGCAGGCCTTGAAGCAGTATGGGCAATGTGCTGTGGGTACACTTGCATCATGCATGTAAGATAAAGAATGGAGGTGTCATTTTTATTATTTAGTCAGTTACATAAGCCTGACTGGTGTTGGAATAACACAGAGAGGAGCGTCCTGCCCAGGCGTCAGCACAGTCAGATGCTTTGCTGCCCTTGGTATTACTGAACCAGGTAACAAAACAACTGTTGACATGCAGACCTTGCTGCCTCCAGCTCTACCCAGGGACATATAAAGGATGGTTTCAAGGCAGTGAGCAAGAATATTCTTAAATTATTCACTTTGTAATAAAAGAAGAGCAGCTGTGTCTTCTCTCTCAGTGTGCTCTGAGGATTCTGTGTTAGGAGACTGTTCTCCAATATTTAGGGAAGTTTTGCATTTAGCAATAGCCTAGACAGGCTTGCAGTTCTGTTCTCTTCATGAACACTGAATTATAAAATCCCCATGAAGTTGATAAGAAGCATTATCTCACTTTGGGGGGGGGGGGGGATGCAGTGGGAAGCTTCCAATCTGAAGGTCAGGTGGCACAACAGAAGCCATGGGTAGAGTCTGTCTCTCAGCCAGGACTGAATGTGGAGGTGATTGCTTTCAGTTCTGTGCTTTCAGGGCACAAACTGAAATCTAGTTCTTCCCTACAATTGCAATTACTCCCGCAGTACTCTCAGAAACCTTGAAACTTCTGTCCCTGTAATTGCTATAACTCTAAAGGCCAGCCAGGAATGCTCTAGAAGTAACTTCAAATTGCATTAATATTGAAAGAATAACCACGCAAGGGAAGGAGCTACTATTAGTGCCTTGACATGGCATTAACCTTGACATGAGTATGTTGTCAAGACGACAGCAGGCCCACAACTGCAAGCTAAAAGGCTCTCAGAGTGACTCTGAGCAATCTCCCTCTGGAGAAAAAGATGTTGACTTTATACAGTAAACAATTATGAAGAAATAATAACATCATCTGCAGATCAGAGACAAGCCTAAAATCCATCCCGTCCACAAAATTAGCTGGCAGGTCTCCACAGTCCCTGAAGGAGGATGACTGGGAACAGAAATCTATAAAGGAAGAAGAGCTCAGTGATTTGCTTTCTTCAGCCATTTTTATTAACTTCATTATAGGAACATCTCCCTGCCCTGGGAGTTTCATGCTTCATGGAGAATCCTGCTTTCGTCAATATAAACAAGCATTCCCCTCTCTAAGGGTATCCAGGGCAAAGGCAAGCGCAAAAAGAGCTCTGTTTTTGCAAAGCTCTTCATGTTCCTCTGGCCAGTGCTCTCCTGAGCTCCGTCTTTCTGCGTGAGATTAATGGCATGTTTACAGATGCTCGTTAATGCTGTTTGGTGTCACTGTGTGCCTGTTGCTCATACCCATCAGTTTGCTGAGCAGTTTCACTGTATCTTGGAAACCTGCTCTGAGGACCAGTGGGTTGAAACTGCCCAGGCAACGTGAGGAATCAGGACAGGGAGGCAGTCAGACCTGGATCCCAGCTTCAGGAGGGTTTCCACTGCAGGAATGTGCCTGACGACCTTGGTGTTCGAGCCTGGACTCTAACTACATTCCAGTGGTTAAAAAAATCCATGGGAGTTCATTAGCTAGATTCCCAGGCGACAGGCTGCTTTATGTCCAACGGGGGACATGCCAGTGTCTGTCACGGCCTTGGGAGTATTCTGGGGAGCTTTACATTCGTACAGTGCTGCTTGTTCTCTAATGCATGGCAGGTGAGACTGTGAACGTGATTACAATACTTTTTCTTTGTAGCAACATTAGATTTTTCTAGAAATGTCAGGTTCCTTGTGCTGCTTGTAAATAAAGACAAATTTAAGCTCATTACGCTTGTTTTCCTAGTCACTGTCTTATAGAGATGCTTTTGCAGTGTGACAAGTACGTTTGTAAAAGTTGCTGTGACTGCTTTACTGATGCCAAAAAAATGTATGTTTGTATTCACACATTTAAAGACTGAGGAGTTATTTTCGGTGTGTCATGGGGAACGGGTATTTGGACCTTTCCTGTTACCACACGAAGGCTAGCACCAGAGCAGCCTTCCAGGAATGAAGTACTCCTCTCTCTGTGGGTAGACATTGCTTGTTTTCTCATGCAGGAAGTATTGGTAGAAGATTTTATTGCTGAAATGATGATTTGGAATCTTGGTACAAGCGCCTGCATTAGGAAATGCTGCTTAATTTAGCAGCAGTTAGCGGAGAAACTGGTATTTCTCTTAGTAATTCTTCAGATGAGTATAAGAAGATTATGCATAGAATTATGGTTCTCACATTTGCAAAGTAGAAAAGTAGAGGGAGTAAATGACTCAGGAAAGTAGCAGAATCTACAGAACAGTGACATCTGCATGTGCATCAGCAGCACTCAGAAGAGCTGCGATTACAACCAGTAGTCTTAGAGAAATTTCTTTCTGGACAGTAAGCATACAAACATATATATAAATGTTTACTGATCTTCATCACTTCAGTAGGAATCAGAACATGGAATTCCCAGTCTCCTCTCAGGGACCGTTTTGGAAAGAAAATCAAAATATATGCAGTTTAAAATACAATTAAATTCTGATTATCTTCACCATTGCCAGTAAGTGTAGAAACCTGGAGTAGCCGGGTGGCAGGACACAGTTCTATTTGTCCTAGTTGATTACAAGTATGTACTTCAGCATAATGATATCAGATACACATTAGTGGGATATGCAAAAACAGAAATGAAAAAAAGATCTGAAACTGATTACAGTCTTTGTCAGCCCAAACTTTAAGGCACAAGTTCTTTTCTGTGGGGAGGGTATTAGTGTAATCACAGTCTAATGGTGCATATGTTGATGTGATTCTGGACACCTAGAGAGGTAGAAGAGGAACTTTAGAAATCTACACATATTGTAATGCCATCTCTGCTAACTAGAAGGAGCAAATAGGAAGAATGGAAGGATGAAGTGATGCAGAATATTGTCCCCTCAATCACAGATGAAGCCTGTGTTATTAGTGACGAGTAGGTAGCAATACAATTTTAATGTTCTGATCCTTTGAGCTAATCTTCTTGCTCAAACCTTTGAGACATCACAATTTTAAGTTATTTTGGAGAATCATCACAGAATCATAAAATAGTTAGGGTTGGAAAGGACCTTAAGATCATCCAGGTCCAACCCCCCTGCCATGGGCAGGGACGGCTCACACTAAACCATGTCACCTAAGGCTCTGTCCAACCTGGCCTTGAACAGCGCCAGGGATGGAGCATTTGCCACCTTCTTGGGCAACCTGTTCCAGTGCCTCACAACCCTTACAGTAAAGGACTTCTTCCTTATATCCAATCTAAACTTCTCCTGTTTAAGTTTGAACCCATTACCCCTTGTCCTATTGCTACAGTCCCTAATGAAGAGTGTTCCCCCCAGCCCCCCTTCAGATACTGGAAGGCTGCCATGAGGTCTCCACGCAGCCTTCTCTTCTCCAAGCTGAACAGCCCCAACTTTCTCAGCCTGTCTTCATACAGGAGGTGCTCCAGTCCCCTGATCATCCTCATGGCCCTCCTCTGGACTTGTTCCAACAGTTCCATGTCCTTTTTATGTTGAGGACAGCAGAACTGCATGCAATACTCCAAGTGAGGTCTCGCGAGAGCAGAGGGGCAGGATCACCTCCTTCGACCTGCTGGTCACACTCCTTTTGATGCAGCCCAGGATATGTTTTGCTTTCTGGGCTGTAAGTGCAAAAGGAGATTGTTTCATGTTCAGTATGATAACCATGTTAAGATCTCTTTAAGCATTTGAAAATTTGGTAAAATTTGTATATCTACTTAAATTAAGTGTGAAATTTTGTTGTAACTTTAACACAAGATACAGGCTTTTGAATTTTATTTTTTTTTATGTTCAAGGGGGAAAACCCCCATTTTTTATTATTTTATTTTTGACTGACTCTTATGCCTAAACAGTTAAAGTCCTTTGTATATTGTATCTGCATTTTAGATCTAAAATAATGAGCAGAGTGACATGATAATGAAAATTGAAACTATTTACATTTCTTTAGGGTAATTACTTAGGTATCACTATTAATAGCTCTACTCATTATATCTGCTCAACCAGTGGCAAATTCTGGATGCTTGGAAAGGACAAGATATACTCCTAGTCAGTCTTCTTATGAAGTGAACGACTTCATAATGACTTTGGAAATGTTTAGTTTATAGCTGAAGGCATCCAGCACAAACCAGGATTTTAAAGCAGGAGTGGTTAGTTTTAAACATGGTTTGTACATTTCTTCTCTACCTGACATTTGTATTGCACTTTGCTTCTAGATCTTACTGTAAGTTAATACTTAAAAGTCCTTCTGATAAAGAGTGATGAAGGGGCAGATGCTGACAGCTGTTTGGGTTACTTGTTGTAACACATTCAGGTGCAATAGCATTGAGGTATGGAAAAGAAAAGCAGAAGTGGTCCTTGAGCTAAAACATTTCCAGGTGCTGGTTTGTGTCAGGAAAAAAATGTGTTATTTAATGGGAAGTTGTGTTGAGTCACTGCTCTTCACCACTTAAGCATGGTCCAAGAAGGAAGATGCTGTGGTGTTTAAAATTTGGATTTCCATCCAGCTGAAGGAGCAAGCTCTCTGCTCATTTCAGTCATTCTCTGGTCAGCTGAGATGGGATTAGAAGGAAAATACTCATTTCCCATTTAAAAAACATGTTTGCTTCTAGTTGACAGAGATAGGAAAGCAAAGGGAAAAAAATGCCAACATGTATGAGAGAATTGGCAGTCTCTTGTCAGTGTGCTTAGAGCACATGGATAATTCCTGCAGCTTATTTTTCTCTCCCTTTCTCTTATGAAATGTACACTGAAAAAAGACTCATTTATTGCCCATAGGAGCCTGTTACTAATTAGCTTCTTCAGCTGCCCATCTTCTCAGGGATAGGTTGAAAGGCATCCATGCTTCTCCCAGAGTGGTGTCATGCAGAGCATGGTGCCAGTGCATGACCCCAGTGCTTTCCTTGGCCAAGGGGACCGGAGAAAGGGACAGGGGAGGATGCTTGACCAGAGAGCATGGCATGCAGGGAGCTACTGCTGGGAGAGAGCTGGGGATTTCGCTTTTGCCTGGGAGACGAAGCAAAAGGAACTGACTCATATTTGGGAGCATGAGGAGGGTTTTTTTTGAGGGGGGTAATATTTCCAGTACTTGTTTTTCACATGTATTCGGTTAGGATTTAAAGTTTGGATTGAAATAACAATCCTCAGTGAAAATTGTCTCATCAGAGTCCTTTAGGTTTTTGCACTCTGAAATGGATTTGCTACATTGACATTTTCTCTGTTTTGCAGACAGAAAATATTTATGAAAGCTGCGTGTGGTTGGGGATTTTTATTGAAAAAGAACATTCAGCAGGGTCAAACCCAGCCCCTCCATACAGGAGCTTGTACCTTTAACAGTGTCCCTAATCCAAATCTTACATATCTTTATTCCATAATAAGTAACTCTTCCATAATAACATCATCTGATAGAGTAAAACTGTGATATTCTCCCTTCTTAAAACATTGAAGATTTTAGAGTTGGGTATTTTTTTTTCTTTTTGAGGGAAAACAAACTAACACATTTCTGCATTAGGACTGCTGAATAATTCAGTGTGTTTGATGAATTTAATTCATATAAATTATTGTATGTGCTGCCTGCATGTGTAGTTAATTTCCTTGAGAATGGAGGCAGCAACATCAATCCCTCACTGGCACGGGGTGAGCTGGAATTATTGATTCACTTGATTTAAAGTCGTGACCTTACTTAGGCTGAGCTCATCGGTTAGTACGGGCTCAGAAATGGACAGTCTGTTCAATGTCAGGTCGTACTTCCGAACAGCAGCACTTTGGGCATTTCTTCTTGCTTGTAGGATGTATAGGCTTTCTTTTTTCCTTTAGCTTTCCACAGCTGTCACATTAGCTTTGCATAAATGACAATGAGAGACGAGTTTGAGGTTCTGCATGATGATTTAGTTCTTCAGACCTGTGATTCAGATGATGTATGTTCCCATTTAGCTTATTTTCTTGGTAAAATAGCTATTGTTTAAAGCATTTATTTATGTAAAGTTCTTTTTAGTTGTCTGAGACCATAGAAAGTAGATGATGACTTGATTTCTGCTGAGTTCTTCTACTGCCAGATCCCAAACTTACAGTTTCATGTAACAATTAAGACTTTAGTACCCAGTGTTTATAAATGTCATAAACTAGAGATAGTGTAACCACTTAACATTTCTGTATTATATTAAATTCCTTAGATTGGTCATAGATGTTGTATTTGCATGCACAAATCAAGGCAGAGCAACACTCTTAAGTGCTCACTCTCACAAATCAGATGTGAAATAATTATCTTGTTATAAGTGGTCTTAGAGCATTATTTAAATCTCCTTGGGTCTCTGTTACTATGTTAATGGTTTCCAGTGCATTTTAGGGCTGACAATGGAGGAATCACTCTTTGGATGGCTCTGTTGGTTGATTTCATTCAGAGCCTCTCCAGTGCAGCAGGTGTGGGCAGGGATGCGGTGCTTCATTCCCCTTCTGAAGCACCAGTTTTCTGAGGTTTTTAGGGCAGAGCTATTGCCACCTACTGGAATCAGGGGAAAGCTCCTTCTAAAAATACTCTCCCATCATCTATTTAACGCAATGAAGGCAAGATCTCAAATTTTCAGTCTGGAGAGATTTCAGTTGTAATGGCAGACAGACAGTCACTGGCAGTAGTTGAAATGTAGTATTTTTGTCTAAATTGCTGTTACAGAAATTGAATGTAATAGTTCAGTACTTCAGATGGAACGCTAAGTTGGCCAAAAGATTAGAACTATTAAAATATAAATTTTGCATGTATGTCAATAACTGGAAATCTAATAGAGCAGAGAAGAGCTGAAGAAGGTATGCTGATACATGTAATATTGATCTATATTTCAAAGTCCACATCCTTACGGTTTTTTGTCTCAGGTTCAACAAAAGAAAAAGCAAATTCAGAAAATTACTTTTACTTGCTCACACTTTCCTTTTGATTTCAGTGGGCAAGTCAGAAGGATAAATATTTTGTTCTCTCTTCGCTTCCCATTGGAATACGTGGTTGATACTGATTTTAAGGTTTTAATAGCTCTGTGGGAAATCATTTCTGCACAGTGATGGCCCAGCAGGCTCTGTAAGGTGCAGGGAGTGCCGTGTGGCATAAGCACTAAATGAACTAACTCTAAAACCTCAGTGGTGCCTGCAGCAGGAGAGCCGGACCAGGGCTAACACCAGGCACTCTGCTTGAAGGGAAGGCAGCCTTTCGGGGGCTTAGGGACTGGAACTTGGCAAACAAGTTATTTGGATGGTGAATTGAACTGGTAGTGCTCACCATTCAGTGCCACATCTGGTAACTTGTCATAGTTCTGTCATCATGTCCCATCTGTGGGTGTTTTGAATTTAGGGTTTGGGTGGGATTTGCCTTGTTTTTCTAAATTGAACTATAGAATCTCATTATTCTTTATGAACTTTATATACCAGATTTTGACATGGAAGTATGTTTTTTACAATACCTTTGTACATCTAAAACTTTGGGGTAATTAAAAGCAATACATTCTTTTCTGTTTCTTTATTGTTTTCTCGAGTGTTTGGAAGCTGTAAGAAAAACAAGATTATGACACTGATATAGAACCTATTTTGTTTGAAGATCAAACTTCCGGTGAATATTTCTACCAAGTTACCTTCTTTCTGAGTTACAAAAACGACAACCTTGCTTTCTTCGTCTTTGGTCTTTTTGACCATGGGCTTAGAATTACTTCTGGAAATTGTAACTCAAGTGATGCTTTTGAGATGCTGATGACATTCTTTTAACAATACTTCTGACACTTGGTGAACAGCACAAGCCTCAATAAAGGTTACTTTTAAGTGCAAGTAGGAATACAAATCTGGATAAAGTTTGTTTTACTCAACTTCAGAGGATTGAAATTTTGACCTTGAGCTGTCTTGCAGTTTCTTGACTGATGGAAGAAGCTGTTCCTTCTTGTTCCTTATTTGCAGCTGGCCTTTGTCTGCGTTTTATAGAATAGACTGTTAAGTCATGCCAGCAATTCTTACATGCTGTTCATTTAATAATACTTTAATTAATACTAAGATATTGATACTGTCATTGAGCCCTATACTTAGCCCTTTCCACCAGTATTCATTGAGGAGATATGTCTTAATGTAACATAGGAAAGAGGTATCTCCTGGGTGAATTGATGCTTCTACAATGAATAGGCAGCTTGGTTCATATTTCTGAGTTTTAGAAATGCTAATTATTAAGTAAATGTAAAATTAGGTGAAAAGAAAACCAAATGAGATTAAATATTAGGTGAGATTTATAATAAACTTGCTTGAAATTGTAAAATGCTCCATTTAACATCATAATCTTCAGACTAGCTTGTTTCTGTAATTTAATTAAGTATTCAAACTGCAAGGAGATACAATCAGAAAAACGAAATACTTTTAGATCTCAAAAGAGAAGCTAGGAGTTCTTCAGTTCAGGTACTCCGGTTGTAATTTGGTTGAAGCGTGGTGCTCTGACATGCTGCAGCAGTCACCAGGGTGGTGGTAGCAATAATTCTTATTCATGACAGCTCTCAAACGTGTCAGAGTGGGATGACCTAGTACTTCCACACATCACTGGGAACAGAAGAACCAGCAGCTCCAGTCCAGGGAAGGTCCAAGAATGCTGAGCTACAGAGAGGGGTTTGCACACAAGTGAAATATTTCACATGCCAGCCCATCATGGATGCTAAATGCCAGCCTGTCTTTAACGGAACATTCTCGTGAGTGCTGTATTTATGAGCATTTTTGTCATAAAAGAGCTTGTAGAAAATGAAGCCTGCCTGCCTGCAGGCACCTGTGAGTAATAGTGAGTGACCAAATCTGTCTGGTTTTCAGTGGAAAGCATGGTGCAGCACAGGTTCACAGTGGGAGCCCCCTGGGGTAACTGGTAGCCAGCTTCCTGTTAAATATTCATCTCACTGACATCCCCCAAAGGTCTGTCTGTAAAAAGAAACGGCCAAATTATTAATGAGCACTCCCTCCTTTCAGAGAAACAAGGGAAGCCAGCAGTGACTGGATGAAGGCAGAGGTGTGTATGCATGCTCCTTGCTGAAGCTCACTGTTCCAAAGGGAAACTATTTCTGCATAGCCACAGACAAGCCACTAAACAAACTCGGAAGCACATTCTGGGGCCCCAGGGAGTCCATGAGTCTTTCTCCACCCTGATTCCTGCCAGGAGTGAAATAATATCTCGTCCTGTTTACCGAATGCCTCTGTGACACCTTTGTCATGCAGAGGTAGCTTTGTGCATGTGTTTAAGATTTGTGAAATGGCATCTGTTTCCCAAGGAATTAAGTATTTCCAGGTTCCATCTCTTGCGAGGGCTTGCCTTGTGCCTGCACCCTGGCTGTGGCGTCCGGTGTTTCTTTTCAGTCTGCGCTTGACTGCTATGAATAGGATTGAAGGGAGGATTTGCAGCAATCAGCAAGGTGGTAGCAGCAATAATTCTTATCCCACTGGCTGCTCTGTGTGCAAGTCATGTCATTAAGCCACAGTCCCATCCAGACCTGCCATAAATACGTGATACTCCAGGTGTTACAGCAGCGGGTGTTGCCATCTACCACATCATGGTGGTTTTTCCACTCTGTGTGGTAGAAGGCAGTGTTTTTCTTCTGCTTCTTGATACTACTGTAGTACTAACATATCTATTGATCATGACAGAGGCTTCAAAATGTTGGGTAGTGTCATCTCCATTGTATTTAACCACATTTCTAAACATTCTTTTCTAATATGCACCTCAGTGAAGTTCTTCGAGAGTTGATGGTTCTTGAAAGACTTAGTGAAAACTACAGGATATGAAATATTTCAGCATGAGAATTACAATCAAACAAAATATTTCTGTTCCTTTCTGTCTTTTCTTTCATGTCTTTGTTGAAATTCAGGGCAATCTTGAAGTTTTTCATAAAAAAAAGAGAAGAAAGAAAGAAGCCATATTCCTCCTTTTTTTTTTCCCCTTAACTGAAGAACTGATTTTGTACCTGAAAGTGTCCAATGTTAAAAAGAAACACAAAATACCGTATTTTGAAACTGTGACCTATTGTCTGATTAGATTAGTTTAAATGATCATAGGTAGAAATGCATGAAGGACACTGGTTTCAACTAAGATGCTTATGCTCAAAACTAATTAAGATACTGCATTTTGATCAGGTTTTAATTTGCATCCTGCCCATTAAAATTCTGTAGGTATGACTGCTAGTTGTTTGCTAAGTGAACAGATGATTATTTTTCATAATCGCATGATCTCTCACAAGTTTATGCATTATTAATATCTTTGAATTATTTATGATTTGGTCATGATTATGAAATCATATAATTTAATTATTACTAGTTAATTTTAATTTGTACTGGGGTACAAAGTGTATCCAGTCAGGATCAGAATTAGGACAAGGATCAGGCAGTCTGTAGGGCACAGCAATGTCAGATATTTCCTGATACTTTTATTACAACTTGATGTATTGGAAGAGTAAGAGAGATGTTAGGAAGGAAAATCATTCAATCTATGTGTAGTGAGATTAAGATAATTGTATGTCCTGGAACAAAAAAGGTGTTTCCTTATTTCTGCTGTCAGTTTTCAAGTGTGCTGCGGCAGCTGGTGAACATGTATACCCAACAGGTGCTGTGAAATCTCAGATGGTTGGGTATTAACACGAGGTATAAAAGTTATTCTGCCTTTTCCTGGTTTGAGGCTGTTTCTCAAGGAAAGGAGGGTGTGAAAGAGGATGGCAAAGCTTGTCAGATTGTGTTCTGATTGTAGCAGAGATTTGTCTCTCTCCCTTTCTGGTAGATATAATGATAAAATGAAGCCTGAAACACTTGCGGTGGGACAGTGGAGTTGGAAGTTGTAGCCAGTGGCATGGAGGTGGCCAGCAGGACTTGAATGGCACCAGCATAGGATGAAGAAGTCTAATGGAGCAGCAGGTTCACCTTTGAGGGGACAGGAATAGGATATGGCAATATGAAGGAGAAACCAATCCAGAAACCAATCCAAAATTGAACATCTTTCATCAGGAAATTAGAGTTACCTAATCACATGAAAGCTGCTTTCACAGACCCATAGCTAACGAGCATCCTGACTGGCTCTGTCAGACATCCAAGCTTCTTCCTCTGTCAAGAGACACAGCAACTGTGTTGTCCAACCTTCAGAATTCACTAATGTGTGGTTACAAAAACACTGAAACATCCAGAGTGGCAAACAGTTAAGAGCCCCTTTGATGTGATTAATATTGGAGAACTATTTTTCATGAGGAAAAATTGCTCCTGTTTTCTATCATTTGGTAGTCTATTGCTCAGTTTATTCAGATTGAATAACAGCTCCAGCACTCTATTGGGCAAATTCAGATGCAGTTGCAAAGCTAAAATTTCTCAGCTTGGGAAAATGCAAGTGTTTGAATTCAAACTCTAAAGACTTTTAGCTAAATGATAACGTAGAAAAGATTCTGTTCATCTGTGACTGGGTAGCTGGGAACAGAGGTATGATCAGAACAGCATACTAAGTCTCATGCAGGTATGAATTCTGACATGACTAAAAACTGTAGAATCATAGAATGGTTTAGGTTGGTGTTGTCTGCAAACATACTGAGGGTGCACTTGATCCCCTCATCCAGATTATTGAGAAAGATCCTGAGCAGAACTGGCCCCAGTACTGAGCCCTGGGGAAAGCCATTTGTGACCAGCCACCAACTGGATTTGACTCCATTCACCACCACTCTTTGGGCTTGGTCAGCTTTTTACCCAGCAGAGAGCACACATGTCCAAGCATGGTGGAAGGCAGTCATGTCTTAGAGATAGGTATTTCTAAGGGATTATTCCAGTAAGGTCTTCTGATTGGGTAAATGAAATAATAAGTAATGTTTTAATTTAATAGTGTGTGTGAACAATAGTGAAGTATTGCTTGTGATTGATTTTAACAGTCTGTAGAGGCTGTTTGTTTTGTAAGAAAGAAGATAAGAGACAGATCAGAAGATAACAGCCAGTTAGGGAAATGATGCTTCCTGTGAATAATTGACAGTTATTTGTGTATATGTAACATGCTGCCTCCAAGCAGATCTGTAAGTAATGATGATTTAAATGTAAAATCTTATTAGGAATCCAATTCTTACCCTACAGGACACAATTAAGAAGGCATCTCTAAACTCTTTGGCTCTCTAACGGGCAAAGCAAGCATGCTTCTGGTTTCTTGGGTTTTTGGTATTTTATTTCTTTTCTTAACTGATGTTTGAATGTGTGCTTTTAATTTCCCAGATGCAGAGTACAAAGTGCCAGTCATTCAGTCTGAGGAAAATAATTTTCCTGTTGGTATTGTTCTAGCCTTAGTAGCTGCTACCAAACTTCCTTGGCATGGAAAGCATTGCATAGACACAGGAACTGGCTTTCTCTCTTTAGTTTAAGGATTTTTTTTATGTATCTTGGGCAGCAGCAATTACTATAGCTCTTATCCATTAAAGTGCCCTGCTTTCTGTTCTTTGTGCAGGATATCACCCACAGCTCTATAGGTATAATGGATAAATCCTATAGCAGGGGGCCTCAGCATGATAAAGACTCCTTTTCAGTCATGTGCAAATGTATCAGCAATCTGCTGAGGTGAAATTTGCTTTCTTGATGTGAACAAAAGTATTTTTCCAAGTTTTTGAAGTGTGTGCTAATATTTTAAGAAGTCTTTGCCACTTACAGCAAAAGGCTTCAATGAATGTCCCAAAACACGCTGGTATTTTAATGTAGTAAAGGTTAAGCAATGTCTAGCTGAATACTGGGAAATTTTATGGGTACATTTTTCAAGGCTGCATCTGTTTGTGCTTTTCTGCTTTTTTCAATTGCCATCATCTGGTGAAAGAAGCTTCATCTGCGTATTTTTAGCAACATCTGGTTTAATGGATGAATTATTTCTCTGTGTAAACTACAAAGTCAAAGCAGTAGATGCAAACTTCTCCAGGGAGGCATGAAGCTACAGCACATCTTCTCTGAGGCACAGAAGCCAGTAACCATGGAACTGTGAGAAAGCTTAGGAAGTATTGATTCAGACATTAGTCAAGTTTAAATAATCTGTTCGCCTTCAGGAAACAGTTATGCTTTGCTTGATACTCCTGATTGCATCTTGCCATATGTGTGTATAAAAATTAAGCACTGAATGGAGCAGAGATTTTTCTTTAAATCAGAATACACAGAGTTATAGTGAAAACTACACCTTACAGTCTCACTGGTTTCTATAGGTTGTGCTAATGTAAATTATTTTGAATGTATATGGGTGGATTAGAGAGGCCACTTGATGGACAGGATAGAGGCATTTTCCAAAGTTCTCCTTAGATGCATGTATATCCCAAAGTTATTACAGAGTTAATCTGGTACCTTGCTAAATTCTGTCTTGTAAGTAATTTAAAGATAGTTAGGGGTCTTTTTGAACAACTAAATAGCAGAAAAAGAGGGGCTTGAAGTTGTGAGAACTAACCCAAATGTCAAGGTCCAGATTCTTCCACACGATGAGGAGTTGCTTGTGGGTAAATAATCTTAGTTGTTCCCAAGCATCTTCCACAAAAGTCTTTCTCAGTCCAAACACCAGCAACTCTGAATTATGAATGTTTGGTCTTCTGTCCTTTCCATTACCAGGCTTCAGGTGAAAAGATGAGTCAATAGTGTTGGCATAAATCTATATTGTTCAGTTGGATTGGCATGATATAAAAGTCATCACTCTGCAAGGGAGACTAAAAATCTCTTTAAAGGAGATTTTTAAAAATCCAGTGTATTTGTGTTAAACTAGAGACTAAGTTGATGAATTGTAGTTTATCTTCATCTGGATAACCCAGACACAAAAATCTAGCGCAAAAGCAGTCCTTAAGTGGTTTTACTCTTGTTACAACAAAGAAGTGGGGAATTAGGGAAACTGATTTAGGTCTGGAATCTTTCTGTACCATCAGCACCTGATGTGAAATTTTATCTCGGAGCAAAATGTGTAATTTTGCAATGCGCCTGTTCTTACAAGAATTTAAGGAGACGAATGATCACATTAGTGATTTTCGTTAGAAATAATTTATTTCCTTAGCCCAATTTGATTTGAATTTTGACCTTTTAAGACTTTTGATCTAAATCCATTTAAGATGTGTCTGAAGAGCATAAAAGACAATGAGAAGTCAGCAGCTTTT
The DNA here is from genome assembly GCF_028554395.1 of Pezoporus wallicus. Taxonomy (NCBI): domain Eukaryota; kingdom Metazoa; phylum Chordata; class Aves; order Psittaciformes; family Psittacidae; genus Pezoporus; species Pezoporus wallicus. Next base: position 2,634,840 of record NW_026640165.1, read on the forward strand.
ACATTAAAGATATGTGAACTGTTCGGAATGAAACATTTAATCCACAAAAGCTACACAGTCCTCACTCTGCAGCAAAGCAAAACTTATGGAAATTTGAGAAAAAAATCAATTTGGTCTCTGCCTTGTGCTGCGCTCACTTGTTGGTGCTACTAGCCATTTCCCTCTCTGTGGTTTTCAGTGTTGCACTTGAGAATTATTCTACAGCCAAATTGGCTCAAATATTAGGAAAATTTAGATTGATGGTCAAGGAAATGGTCTTATCCTGTTTTGTCCTCTTGCTATTAGCAGTAACATTTTAGATGGCCTGCAGCAGCTCTTTTTCTCTTACTTTCTTTTATGTGCCATATGAAGGTAACTTAAGGAGGTGGGGAGCAAAGCTTTAGATCTTCTGAACCATATCTGATAAAGCATGGATTCTGTGATTATGAAACAAGCTTGTAATTCCCATAACTTAGAAATCTACTGCTGCTCTGATTTACCTCCAGTCAGTTGAATTGTTTGCATCAGCTGTTGGAAGGTCAGCTTCTCACTAATGAGAACAGATGTTCATCTGAAATTTTCTGTGGAGAACACACGATGAAGAAATTCACAGCAAAGATTTTCAGTGTATTGTTTCATGTTTTCACTTTGGCTGTAATTTCAGAGGAAATGATGTGGTGTGTCTTCACTGTTTATACTGATGTGACTGTTACTCAGCATATTGGTATTTCCAGACTCTTTGCACTGGTACCTGACTGCATCATTACACTTGTAAGCTCTTTAAAGGGCATTTTCCTCTGTGCGTTTCAGCTTGGGTAGCTGCTTGTCCACTTTCCATTGTAAATGATCCCTTCAGGCAGGACAAAACTCAGAATTTTATCTATCTGGTAACACATTGCTCAGTAATTATTAACGTATTCTTCAGCAAAATAATAGATCTTGTAGAAATAGTATAGCAATAGACTTAGCACAGTAACAGAGCTTGAGCAGATCCCCAGCCTTGGAGGAGTGTTATTTTTTAACATACCCAGCACTGCAAGATGCCAGCAAATGCAAGTATCTTTGCTTTTATTCTGTGTACCATGCTGGTTAACTACTGAAGGATAAGCAAAGTGCAGTTAATTACTACAAAGTTTCTGATAAATCTAGTCTCCAGTGCTATTTTTCCTGTTTCAGTGCATTGAATCTGCTTTCTTGCAATAGAATTTCCTCTCAGTTATGGGCAGACAGCAGAGGATAGACGTGTGGCTTCAGCCATAGGAGGCTTTGGGGACATCTGTTTTTCCCTTGTATCATTTGTGTTCCACTCCATCAAAGTAGGATGCATCTGGGGAAACATGGTAGGGAAGTTAAAATCCAGACCTCTCAGTGGTTGTGTCTGTATGAATCAGCAGGGTGGTTTGCACTGGTGGATAGATGCAAGATAATAAACCAAGTACATCTTTGTTTACAGTAGCATTTGAGAGAAAGCATAAGGCTCCTCTCTGAAGAGCTGCCAGACTGGCTGGGCAGAATTGAGGAACCAATCTCAGCATCAAGATGTTTTAAAATGCTAATCAGCATGTATTCATTACCAAACACCTGCAAATGAAATTAGAATAACAGTGATAGAAGGGAAACTGATGTTGTGAAAGTGGTGTCAAACTTGAGCAATCCTGTGATCTGGCAGTGGTGCAGGTGCAGAGTGGGCAGCTATGCAGGGCTGAGTGGGAGGTGGAAACAGGGTTACCGAGTCTACAGTAATTAATCTTTCAAACATTGTTTCCTTAACGTATAAGGAACTTCTGTTTTGAACATATGGATGGCTCTCCTGCACAGTTCAGTCTTCTATACATCTTAGACCTGGGACACAGCTCAAATATGGTTTAACCTGCACACAGTGAGGAGTACGTAGAGTGGTAGGGAAGCATCAGGGTGGATGCTAACAGGGAATGATCCATGTCTTGCACACATCATAGAAAGAGATGTAGAACTGAGCTATTAAAGAGCAAAGTAACAGAAAGAGGAACCTGAGAGGATACTTAGAAGCAGTAGTGGCAAGATGGCAGAAGTACTTTTGGCTAAGAAAAGGTGAAAAAGGTCTTTCATGGAAGATGCTAGTGTCTTAGGCTGATGGGTGCTCCAGTGGCCAGGCAGCAGCTGAGGCCAGGGGTCGGTTGTGTCTGGGTTTGAGGGACACATCTTTGAGAGGGATGTTCAGTTGGCCTGTTTTCTATGTGTATTTCATCTCCAGACTGAAAGGGAATCTGTATGCACTGGATGACAGGGGCTTTGTGGGGTAGCTCGGCAAGGCGGGGCTGCAGCAGGGTGGAAGGGTGCGCACCAGCACTGGCTGCTTTGCTGGCAACATATCAAGGGATCATCATTTCTCCAGAGAGTGCTGACTCTACATGGTCAGTTGCTGCTCAAGTGCAAGGTGGAACTGCAGATCTTACAGCTTACTGCCATCAAGGCAGCGTTAAGGTTTGGCTGGGGTTTGGTGTATGTTTGTGCAGTATTTGTTGGGTTAATCTCTCTCTTTTAAATGTATTTGAACTTTGGATTTCCAGGTGTCCTGAGATCAGGTTTGGGACTTCACAGTGATATCGTGCTTTACGTGTTGTCCTGTTGGTACATCCATAGGGAAGATTTCTGGTGGTGGGTTGGCCATCAGTGCTTAGCATATTCCTGTTCCACCTTGGGCTGGCTGGCTATTTCTTAGCAGAACATTTAGAGAAGTGGGTTCTTTGAATTTGCTTTTGAAAGTCAACTGCAGTGGTGGTAGCTCCTCTGAAACATGCCAGGGTTTCTGTTACTCCACAATCTCACCACTTGTTGCCAAGCTGTCACTCATTGTAGGCATCTTCATTCTGTTTTTTCTACTGTCAAGAGGGTCATATTCTTCACATAAGTACTCAGTTGACCTGTAAATCATAACCCAGACAGATGTTCATCTCTCTTTGAAGTCTTCTCCTCAAGTAAATAACATTGTTTGCATATCAGAGAGTGATGTCTGCAATTGATGTGGTTGCAGCTGAAAAGGTTCTCTAGGTACAGCTGTGACTTGTGGTCCCTTTAAACAAATGCTAATTTAAGAAAAGAAAAAGAAAAAAAAAGTTGCCAGTATTCCTTTAAAATATTTAAAATATTGTTGGCACTCAAACTGAGTACCTATTCCTCAAGGTACTTAATTTCCACAAAGTCCTTGCAAATAGAGACACTTTTTCTTTCAGTAGCTCAGGCTTGGTTCACCTTTGGTCTGATTCTTATTTTTACTGTCTAATTAGAAATGCTTCTTCTAAATGATTTCACTGTGTAGAAAAGAAAGCATAGGCTTCTTCTCCTTATAACTTCACTTGACCTTGGCACATTCCATAGGCATTACTGATTACATCCAAAGTATGCAGCATATCGTTAATTCGTCAGTGATGTAAGGACTAACTTCTATTTGACCTTAAATCCTTGCATGCAGCATTTTTAGCTCGAAGCCCTGCTGCTGCAGCTCTTTTTGCTTTGTGTGATATTCATGTGAATGGTCTTGGCTTTTTTATGACCTCATGCATGGTAAAGGCTAGTCATTTGGAGGAGATCTGTAGATAAAAGGCAGGTGTTTAAATTCTGGAGTGTTCTGCTGGTTATGCTTCCAAAGACCAGGCTTGGGAAAAAGCATGTTTTTGAATGTTGGTCTAGGCTCAAAGACCTTGATAAAATAGCAGGGATTACATTTTTCATCTTAATTGTACCTTAGTCAGCTTTTAGAAGACAAAGGGTAATGGGTTTAAACATAAACAGAGGAAGTTTAGATTGGATATAAGGAGGAAGTTCTTTACTGTGGGGGTGGTGAGGCACTGGAATGGGTTGTCCAAGGAAGCTGTGAATGCTCCATCCCTGGCAGTGTTCAAAGCCAGGTTGCACAGAGCCTAGGGCAATGAGGTCTAGGGTGAGGCGTCCCTGCCCATGGCAGGGGGTTGAAACTAGATGATTTTTAGGTCCTTTCCACCTCAAACCATCCTGTGATTCTATGATTCTATTACTAGCCATATTTATATTGAAACATCATCTATTTCCTTGAAAATTATTTAATATGAAGTTTTTTTGTTATTTTTCAGGTGTTCAAATGAAACAGCATTCAAAAAGGAAGATTTGTTTTGGGCATACAATTTCTGCCCCACTCCATACTCTTGGACAGCACTTCTGGGCCTTATTTTGTACTTGGTTTTCTTTGCACCTGGTAAGCAAACATCTGTTTTCACATACAAGTTAAAAAATGTAAAAGTAAAATGTCAAATATTGAGGCTCTGTGGTAAATTTACTTTTGGGTCCAGCCATTAAACTGAGGTTTTTCCTTTTTTTCTAATTCTCAGGGATGGGTCCTATGCCCTGGACTGTCAATTCTGAAATTTACCCCCTTTGGGCTAGGAGTACAGGAAATGCGTGTTCCTCTGGAGTCAACTGGGTTTTCAATGTGCTCGTGTCACTGACATTTCTGCATACAGCTGAATACCTGACATACTACGGTAAGAAACAGTGTGAGTCCATGCATGCAGCACTACCATTGGCACATAGATTTTCTGCTGATTCTGGGTCGCTTAGTTGGTTTTGCTGTGAAATGTCAAGTGTGAATGTAGTGTTCTCAACCCACCATGGTTTAGTAAGACTAGAGATGCATCTTACTAAGATATGAGCTGCCTGGATCATAGAGTTTGGTCCAGCTTTCATGAGAAACATTTCTTAACTGGGAACCTAAACGGTTGATTGAAACTGGGAAGCTAGAAAAAACCCTGCTTTGGACCTGATGAAACATGCCAATTCCCACTCAGGAGGCAGCATGTGCATTTTCCCAGTTCATTATGGTATCCAAGGTCGGTATCAGATGGTCCTTGCAGAATTATCTTTCTAAGATGCTGTCGCCCCGCTCCCAGCTTTTGATTAAGTCTTTTCTGCTGGGGCATGCGGAGAGTTTGTCAGATTACTGCTCAGCCACTCCGGTACAAGTCATTTAAATTACATTAAACTGCTAGGGAGTTGCTGTGACCTTCACGTCATTGCTAGTACAGAGCTTTCAGCTCTACTTGTCATTCTTTTGAGTCATCAGTCTAGAAACACATGGCAGATAAATGTTTGTTGGTCCTTTAGTACATTCTCTGCCCCCCTAGGTATGCTGGGTTGTGGGTGGGAACAAGCTCCTTCTCAGTGCTAATTGTCCCTGCAGAGGAGTTGTAAATAGCAATTAGATGTAAGAGTCACAAGTGTTATTTTAATCCTGGCCATTTCTTTTCTGCTAAAGTTTCTCATTTTAGGGGGCTCTCTGAGTGTGTCCTTCACTTTTAAGTTAAACTGAGCTCTTGACTTGATATGTAGTTGTTTAATTGCTGTTTATTTTAACAGCAGGATGAATTTCCCAGAAAAGGTGTGTATTCCATGTGAAATAAAATTGCTTTTGTTAATTTACTCTCTTACGGAACAATGCAGTAAAGCTCCAAGCTTTGCTTTTACGTACTCATTGGATATCTGCAGCCTGCTGCTTCTGCTGCTCCCTCTGCTCTGGAGCAGAGGAGGGATAGGAACTGACTTCTGAAACTGACCGTGCATACTGTTTTACATTGCAGGAGCCTTCTTCCTCTACGCAGGGTTTGCTGCCTTGGGACTGGTTTTCATCTATGGCTGCCTTCCTGAGACTAAAGGGAAAAAACTAGAGGAAATTGAGTCTTTGTTTGAAAACAGGCTATGTACATGTGGTATGTCGGATTCTGATGAAGGGAGGTATATTGAATATATTCGGGTGAAGGGAAGTAATTACCATCTTTCTGACAATGATGCTTCTGATGTGGAATAATTTTCAGCTGCTGGTGTATTTAATCATTTAAAAGCCTTCTGGGGGAAAAGCAGCTCTCTGATGACCTCACTGCCCTGCTTCTGGTCTGGTTCTCCTTTCTACTGTCTAGTTAAAAATGCCTTCATGTTCAAAAATGCTCCATTTGGGAGGATATTCAAAATGCTAATGTTTTCTTGATAACTCAAAGCAATGGCTTCCAAAAGAGATTGAATTCTACAGTTATGTGAATTCACCATGTGTGTGCAACACTGCACCATCCCGAGGTAGTTAGTAGGGTGCACTGCACCAGACGAATAAAGAAGGCTATCCTAGATGGTCAGTGGTGGTCCTTATCTCCAATACTGACAAGGGGTACAGAGTGGCTAATCAGAAAGCAGCCGTTTGTTGGATCCCCACCCCACAGCAGCCTGGGAAATAGCTCTGCTGTGCAGTACAACAGATGACGAGTGCATAAGCTGCTGCAGTGGTAACCATTGAAAAGGTGTAACTGATTAAGAACATACAAATACCTGCTATGTCTGTGGAGGAAACGCTTACCAGATTTGCCCCAAGAGAATTTCCATTTTCATTTATTTGAGATAACAAGTAAAGAGCTATACTTGCCTGAGGGGAGCTTCACTAGGGTAGCAGACATCTGTGTTACACCAGGTTATCTTGCCACTGCTGCTCTCAAGTACACACTGCAGTCAGGGGTTAGTGTTTGTGAGAGAAGCTGCCAAAATTAACTACCTAACAACAGGAAAACAGAGCTAAGCGTGTGTCTGCATGTACAAATGGACTGGTGTTTATGGCTGGGTACAACATGGAGGCCTCAGTTAATTGGGAAAAAAATTAATTTTGTTTTCCTTTTTTGCATTTGACCATTTGGGTTTGTACCTGGCTTTGAACACAAAATATCATGAACTGAAAGAAAGAAAAGGAGGGGAGGTGTTTTGTGCTGCTAAACGCACAGTGGTCATCCCTCCTGCACCTTTTGTTCGTGAATAATCCTATTGCCTTCAGTTTATCTTCATATGTGCAGAGTAGACGAATCCCAGCACACCAGCACATTCTTCTTTCAAATGCCCTTAGTCAACCAGTGTCTTGCTGGATCTAAAGAGAAGTATTAGCAGTGGGCAGAAGCCTACATCTCATGTTAATTGCCTTACTGAAGCATTGCAAAATTGTCAAGAAAATGTCAGACACAAAAATCAACTGGGCTGCCTTTAGCATGGTAATGAAAATGTGAATGGGTTTTTATTCACCTGCCATGATTGCTTGCCTTGGAAAATTGAATTTTATGCAGTTACATAAAAATATGATGTTATTTTTTTTCCTTGCCCTGCCCTTGCTGCTTTAAGCCTTCAGAGATACGAGTTTGAAAGCATCAGCAGTTCAAATTCTTATCTTCGAAACATTTGCTTCATGAAAGAATGTGGAAAACCTTCTCTGCCTGTGGGCTGCCCCCCACCCCCCCCCCCCCCCCATTCATTTGGTAAAAATACATTCATTTTTCACTGTGTAAAGGTTAAAGAAGTTGTTTGGTTCATTAGCTTTTATAGAGCTGCTCTGTGGGCTTGTCTTCGGTTGAAAAACACTTCGAATGTAGGATTACTATCAAAACTGAGACTGGACATTTGTTACTAAATTACTTTAATTGGATAACGTTGGGTTTTGTTGTAAAGAACTCTGACATTATGTTATCTGAGCTTCTGTGAGGGGTGTGCTTACCCTCCAGTTACTGACCTTCGGCAACTGGCTGCATTTTATGTTACTGTCTTTTTTACTTCATTCATTGAGGAAATATTTTTGGAGAGAAAACCTTTTAAAGCATTCTGTGACTTGACTGGGATTAAAAAGGGAAAACGTAGTGGACAGAGGGAATTTCAAATGAATCGCTGACAAGAGTGGCTCAACCTTAAACATCAGCTTGAGCAGTGAGGGGGCTGGATTTTCACACTTTGCATCTTGCCTCCCCTTGAAGCGCACAATATCTCTGTGCTTGAGAGCACAGGGTGTTGCAAACACTCAGGTCTCCAGACCTGTCTACAAATGCACCCGCCATGGGATGCCTCCGTTAGGCTGTCACCACTTTGAAACCTTCACAGAAGGTGCAGTATGTGAAATGAGAAAAAGGGATACTTGGCACAGTTTTAAGGGCAAATTTGTTTCTTTCTAAATCCAACAAATGTGTATTTGAAGATCCTATTTTGGAACAGTTTTGTACCCAGAACAGCATGAATAGGTGTGTAACACCCAACCTGCGCTCATATGGTTGATAGGCTTAAGTAAGTGTTTACGGCTTTTGAGAATAGGGACTTTTGGTTCTGATCCCCCCAAAATTCACAAGCCCACACTCACTGTTACACCTATGAATGTTCCCTTGCTTGATGTGTTTTGCTGGAGCAGGGCACAAGCTGGGAATTGTCCCTGTGCCAGCACAGTATTAGTGCTGACCTCAAGCTTCGTTGCACTTGTGTCCACAGGTAGAGGAAACCACTGCACTTATTGGGCGTAACCAAAGGAAAGTCACTGGAAAGATCACTATCACAAGATCAGCCTTTTCTGTTTTGCAGGCAGTGCTGGGGGTTTTTAGCAGCAGAAGACCATCTCTCTCTGCCAGCCCTGTTTCACGGATGCTCTCAGAAGTGGCACTCGGTTGTGTACAGCACTGGGCTCATTTTCTCACACGCGTTCAGTCTTACTGAAAGCAGTTTCCTGAAGGTTTGCATCCCTTACCCTTTTTCTCAAGGCAAAATGATTGAACTTCATTCATTTTATTTGTCATTGCTATTGGCTATGAGGGTGCAAAATAAATTAGGTTCTTGATTGTCGCTCCCCCTTTCCTGCCTGCAGAGTTGGGTTTAAGTCTTCCTTTTAGGGTTGCTTTACACCAAGACAATATTCCATACCTTAGAAATGCTGAACCTAGTACGAAGCATCCTGTGTAATACAAATGAGATCAAATAACTGCAAATCAGTCTTAGCAATTAGGGTTTTATTTTTAAAATCTGTGAAAATTTATAGTGTACCAAGAAAATTAAATGTTTCTATTTTGCAGAGATTTTTATATTTGTGCGTATTTTAAGTTTTAAGAGATTTTTGCTAAAGGTAGACTTAGCAACATTCCAGATAAAAGAATAAAACTACAGTGTAGCTGAATAATTTCTTATGACAGGATTTTAATTTATGAAGTAAATCGTGTCTAAGCACAATATCATTTTATTGAAAGCTTTCTGCAGAAGATGTGCACTCGTTTCTTCACAGGGACAGCACACTTAATTCAGGTATTCTGTGCATCAGGAGTGCTGGAGTAATGCTGGCAGAGTTGGACATATTTATAGACAACACTGAGATATTTCAGTTCTGATTGATCTTCCGACTCTTCATGTTGTCATCTAACAGCAAGGATAAAGGAAACAAGTCCTGATGCATTTTTAATCTTTTAAAATGTATTTCACATTAATTCATATATAGTAGTTCACTCACCATGTTGAAATTCAAAGTGTTGGGGGGGCGTTGAGATAATTTGCCACTTCTTTCTTCCCTGTGTCACTTTGCTGATCAGAGTCATCTTTTAACAAGAGAAACAAACCTGTTTGTAAAATAGACATAGAAACAAAGCAGGGCCCAGGACTCATTTGGAGAGCTGAACTGCATTGCTATGCGTGCACCTGAGACAGATGGTAGATGTTACTACCTTGTGAGTTGCAGTGACAGCCCCGCCAGAAATTTTGGGACTAGAGCAGATGCATCCTGAGGATCATTGTTCCGACTTATTTTGGTGTGAATTGGTAAATTAGCTTTTCACTGGTGCAGGAGTTAGGGTTGGGAGGCAAGAAGAGAGAGATGATGTGTTAAAAGCCGCACAAAGTCATGTTTCAGTAGAGATTGGTGTCATAGCCAAGAGGAGCAGTCTCTGGCTTGTCTCCCATGTGGGAGAAGGATGGTGGGAACAAGGGACTGTCCTTGGTCCTGTGGATGGGAGCAGGAACACTGACAGACTAATGGGGGAGAAACACACAAGTGCTCTTCTCCCTTGCCTACACAGAGGTGAGAATGTGGCAATGGAGTTTGCAGAGCTAGTGCTTGTTACCTTGGTGAAATCTTTTGCCTTTCTTAGTCACTTGTGTTGAGCACTGTTTAGACTTCCAGGGGCTGCTACAGGCTCTGAGCAAGGGTCTTTCCTTCACCCATGAGGGTGTTGGGCACAGTCCCACAGGTACACAGTAGGCTAATAGAAGATGGACCCTGTATTTGTCAGCTTTATACCCAGCTTTCTACTTAACATCAATTCTCTTCTAACATGGTCTTCTTGACATTTTACTTGTACTTATGTAAAAGGGTTTGTTACCTGAGAGATAGAGAAAAGGAGAAGGAGGCAGAGTCTTTACAGTACAGAGATCTCGGGGTAGAAATGAAGGCAGAAGAGGCAGTTCTGCAAAGCACTTTAAAGAGTAAGACGTTTGTGCACTTTTTTCTGAGAGAGCCAAGCTAACCTAACCCATTCCTCTGCGTTGGGTAGAAAATCGAGCTTTGTGTACCAGGCCAGAAGCAGACAATGCCACAATATGTGCTTTATGGCAAAATGTGTTTTTATTGCGGGTACCATTTACAGCTTACATGTAGCTGCTGCCTATGAAGTGACTCAGTCGTTCTCTGGATTTTAATGAGTCACATTTTTGTGCAAAAATCTTAGTGGTTTTCTATCGATCTCCATCACCTTGTGTACAGTACAGTTAAGCATAATCCACAAAGTGGTCTAGGTTGTGGCAGTGTTACAAATGTCAGCACAGTAAAATCTAGGTGAACATTGTTAAAGAAATATTGTTGTTTGTGATACTGGGGGTTAAAACTCCTTAAAGGCAACTATATATAGATTTTAAAAGTCTGAAAAAATGGCAGTTCTTATCTATTTTGTGTATGTTTTCATATAGAGGAGTTTTTTATGTGCCAATAACCATCACTGTAGTGTTTTGTAAATGGGTGTTAATAGTGTTCCAGAGTTCTGTATATGAGAATATACTCTAGCCACAATACCTGTTAGTGTGAACCAGCAGCATGTTCTTAACCTTCCTCACGCCTCTTCACCAGAGGTACTCACTCGTCAGCTTCAGTAGAGCTCACTCACGCCAGGGGAAGTTCGACCACCATCAGGCCTCAAGAATACAGATTTCATCTAAATCCCCACTTCTTCACATTGTCCTTAGGTGGTTTGTTACATGTGAATGATCTGGCATGTGTAATTATAAAGCTTGAACTCCAGTTGTAGTCCTCTATTCTGTTGAAATACGGTTTGTCAAAATTTGATTTGGCTTTCCATCGCGTTTATGTCAGTTTGGGGCACACTGGTTAATCAGGAATATTGTCCACCTATTTCTAAGGGAAACATTCATTTCTGAGATGTTAAAATAAAGGCAATTGTTTCTTGCTGCCTTAAACATTACACAGACTTTAGAGAGGACTGAATGTACGACCATCATCGTGACTTCTGCAGGAGAAACTTCCTGGGTCCTCAGCAGCTGTGATACGAGTCAGTTTTGTGGTGCTGGGATGCTGCGTTACACACCCTGCCTCCGGCATGCCTGCCAGCTGTTTGATTTTAAGTGTTCAAGTAGTCCCCCTGAAATCCATAAGATTATTCATATGCTTGATACTCTCCATGCGTTCAATGTCCTGCTGGTCCAGGGCATCACTGGGAAGTGGCACAAGTCACATCTCTGCTTTCCATCATGAATCTCACGCCCCTACAAAACCACCAATCAGTTTTAGTCTATGTAGAATATTTTAGACATTATTGGAGACCAAATGGATAGTAATAATGCCATATTGAATAAGAACATGCACATGGTGCCATCAGGCATACTGTAATCCCTGGGTGCATGTTACGGTATTCAGTACAAAACAGGTTTTGGCAAAACTAATCGCTGGGCTGTCCAAGTTACTTCTTAACCATGTCAAACATGTGCCATTTCCTTTTGCAACCAGTCAAGCCTACAATGTATGAAAGTGGTGTACATTTTCTGGAACTTAAGTGATGTAAAATTATTCAATTGACTTCTGATTGCTTTAATGAAGTTTGGTCTTTACATGAAAATAAATATCTTCAAAGAATTGTCAGTGCCAGAAGTGTAAATGAACAAAATAAAAGGTGAGATACTTAATAACAGAATCTTTCTCAAGGTTTCCTTTGTTCAGGTATTCGGGTCACCTTTTAGAGCCGCAAAATTGCTTTGCTCAGCAAAATGAGCTAAAATAGCCCATGGGCTTGCCTGAAATAAGTGAAGGGTGAGGATAACTTTGAATATGATCTCAGTAGGATGTGTTTGAAACCAGAGAGCGTTTCTGTGATGATGGCACACTGGGCAAGTGTCCCTTTCTTCCAGAGGATTTGTTTGAAGAGCTGAATGCAGCTACACGGAGCTGCCGACTGTCTCAATGTCCCCTGCCCAAACACACACCAGTTTTGTGACAAGTTATACCTTCAGACTTGATTATCAACTGGGGATAAGGAAGAAGTTGCTATTTTCTAATGGGGAAATGTCCTAACTCGACTAAACCGGCTAAAGCCAGTTTGATGATGAACCATGGCCATGCCATGCTGGGGGCTGCTCTGGCTGTGCTCCCCAGTGTGGCAGAGGAATTGAATCCACTGGAAATTGGTCCTGTTACCCCGACCTACTGCAGGTACTATGATTGAATCCTTGTGAGATCCAGAGTTGCCTCTGACAGAGCTGTAGCCTTTTGGTCCGGGACACAAAGAGATCACAGCCAGCAGCAGTACAGCTGATGGAGAGATAGATGCTGGCAGCGGGAGACTGCTTAGCAAATGTGTGTCTGTGGCAGTGCTTACTTCCAGGACGGGAGAGAGGGAGCTAATCATGGTGCACTGACAGGTTATGTTTTTAGCTTTCTGGCTGATATTGCTTGTAAAGGTGATGAGTGGCTGCAGTTCAGATTACTTGTCACCAAATCCTCATAACAGTGTTGTAGGATAATGAAAAGCTGGTGGCTCTGCTGTCAAACACTCAATTTTTTGCCTTCTCCCATTTCCCTCTGCTCCAGCTACTATCACAGGACACCTACTGATGAATTGATTTCTGCTGAACAGATTCTGCCACCTGCAGAATTGAACTGCAGGCAGCAGCAGTACTTGCTCCCACATCTTTGTGAGCATTTTCAGGGCCAGGCCCTCAAGGCATTGAGGCCGGGTGATGCTGCATCCTACCCGAAGTCATCCATACAGTGCTGCGTGGCCTTAGCTTTGTGTACAGTGTGAAGTGTTTGCTTTCAAGGCTGCTACAATTCACAGGAGGTAGGTGAGAAGTTAATGGTAAGCTTAAACAGAAAGTGCTTTTTCTCTGATCTTGGTGGTCCCCCGCTGGGTCCTGCTGGACTGGTTGAAGAGACCTGCCAGGGAACATCTCCTGAGCTGCTGTCCCTCCAGCCCCTGCCCACACAGAGCTCCCTGCACAAACGTACTCAGGCTCTTCAGCTGCTGCAGTTTCATTTCCAGCACATCACTTGACCCAAAATGAACGGCATCTCAACCCTTCTCCTGATGGAGAGATGAACGCATTCAGCCCGTCAAGCAACTAGCTGAAATCTGTGGGGAAATAGTCACATGCATCTGCCATAAGCCAGTCCACCAGCCTTGGCGTGGGGCTGTCCTGTTCATCAGCTGGTCACCAAGGCAGGTTTACACTCACTTGTTTGACATACATGACCTACCCTGTACCCGTGTATGTAAGTAATTGAGAAGCTCTGCATAGAGCTGAAATTCAGAAAGCTTTTGCCTTTTGAGAGTTAACTGCAGGAGTACCAGAAATATTTTCTGCATCTTGATTTTGATAGAAAAAGAGGCAACAAATCCCCTCTGAGGCCTCTAGAGAGACGTGTGGGTTTTGTTTGATTAGACGGTTTTAGGGGAGACCTTGGGTCTGAGTTTCAGAAGGATATAAGGATCCATCTGTTTTTCAGATGAGCGAGACCTCTGCCTTAGCTAGCACACGATTTTGGGTACTGTGAAATCCCATGGAAGTGCTAATAGAATCCATAATGCCAAAAAGAAAAGCAGGGTGTCTTATTACAGAGCAGTAAGCTGTGTATGTGGAAAGAGAAGCACACATCCAAAATAACCTGCCCATGGTCTTACAAGACATTAAGATGTAAATGTCACCAAACGTGGTACTTGCCTAAATCTCGTCAAAGGTGGTGAAAGGAGAGGTGGGGAAGGTCCACACCTGAAGGAGCAGTGGGGTTTTGGGGCCCATCAGGGAGGTGGTTGGAGATGCACAAGCAGTTTGAGGGCAGAGAGGGGCTGGATATTGTTAAACTTCATAATGAAGGTGACATGTGGAGCTGAGATTGGCTCAGGTTGCCAAGGAAACATGAGCAGAAAGAGCAAGGAGCAAATCCCTAGGAGGGGCTAGAGGAAGGAAGCAGGGTATACGGTATAGGGGACAGTTAGTGTGGGGACATGGTGCCTCTGCCACACCACTACCCAATGACAGGGACAGTGTCAGGCCATCCTGAATGCAGGGAAGCAAAGACAGAAGAGGAGCACTGGGCTGAGGATGCAGCAGCTCCTGCTTAAGCACTACAGGATTGCCTTGTGTAGCAAGTCAGGATGCAGCAGTGCTTTTCAGAGCCATGGCAAGAGAGCACGGCATTAGAGGAGAGCCAGGCAGTCTCACCCTGCAGACCAGCAGGAAGACAGGTACTGAGCACTGTCAGCCTCTGGTAGATAACGGCACTGGAGTCCCTTAGTATTTGCTCCCTATGGTGCCACCTCTATGCAGAAGTTGGTTTTCCTTTTGATCTTCTAAGCAGACTGAATGGTCTAAATCTCTCTCTAAAGGTGTTTCTCTTTGGTTTTTCTTTTTCTTTTTTTTTCCCCAGGATCTCAGATAGTCACAGGCTTGTTCTCCAATTATTTTTACATTTACATTTTTGGGGCACTGCACTGCAGCTTGTTCACTGCTTAATCTATCAAGAGACAAAGAGAGAGAATCACCCGCACTGTCACCCTGTCCCTGGCGACAAGGCATGGGAGCAGGGTGAGACCTTGTCATGGCATTCTGGGCCGCAGAACCCCTGACCTGCATTTGTTTTAGTCCTGTTCCTCAAGACTGTACAGGGTTTGTATTACAATGCTCAGAGCTGATGCCGTCCACCTGACCTGTTTACATGTACCTCTGGTTCCCTTGGGTAGTGCTGTGGCATCTGCAGCTTTCCCTCCCTGCAGCTTTTCCTTCTTCCCAAAGCCATTTCCACAGCTGAGGCTGCTGGTCCCCACGTCCCCAGCCAGCTGTCACCACATCCCGCGTTCACACTGATGTCTGATACAGCAGTGTGCCTTGTCACTGGGCTGTCACAAGATGTGACTGCAATCAGAGCCAGCCTCTGATGTGGCTTCTCTGGTGTTGGGGTACTCACAGCCCCCAAGTTGGCTGGGAAGGGCAGGGAGGGGGGAGTCAGAGGGGAGTCAGCTGCCCCACACAGCATTGGAGCTAAGCTGGGGCTGGAGCAGTGTCCCTGATGTGCTCCTCTCATGGGCTGCCAAAAACGGTGGGAAAAAAACAAGGGCAGCAAAGTTTTTGAAGCTGGGTAGTGGCTGAGTGCCACCTGCAGCCTGGTACCAGCAAGGGTTGCCTTTGCATGTCAGGTCTCATTGTGGTGGGTGGGATTCACAGGGGGACCCTGAAAGCATCAGGGCACCCCAGTCCCTGCTGGGAGAGTGCTGAGTGCCCCAAGTCTAGCCTGAGGTGCTGGGGCTGGCATTGGGGGATGAGCTGGTGTTGGGGTGAAACACTGCTGCTCTTCACTGCTGAGGGAAACCTGGGTGAGCAGAGGTAGGAGAGGCAGGTGGGGGCAGAACAGCAGTACCCAGCCTTGTTCCTTGCTCACCTACAGCTCCCCTCCCTCCTGCCTTGGCCCAGCACAGGCAGGAAAGTGCTGCAGGCAGCAGCCACTGTGAGCTGGCTCAGCTTCCCTGGGGTCACCTAACCTTGGCAGTTTCTCCCCCCATCCCCAGACCAGGTGTCTGTTGATAGCAGCTGGCCATGGCCCGGAGCTCAAGCAGGTCTTGTACTGGGTAATCTCAAAGATCCCAGCCAGCTTCAGCTGGCCTGGGGTTCCCCAAAATTCATCTGTTTGCAGGGAGTGCAACTTCTCTGGAGAGATCTCCTTACAGATTTACTCCAGGGAATAGAGTAAATCATCTGCAATGTGATGTACTGGCTTGTCCTATTGACTGGTCACAGCTCTGGGCCCTCTGGCCAGCCAGCCCCCGTGTGCTGAGTGTGACACAGCAGCAGTAAATCACAGTTCTCTCTCTGCCAGCATGCACAGTTGATTTGGAAGTGTTTCATCTCAGCTCTATTAAATAATACAACTTCCTTCTTGAAGCCTTCTGCCTCATCTTCACTGACCCTCCACCCTGTGTCTTTCAGCTCGTTTCCCTATCACCTCACACAGAGCTGGTGTATCAGTGTCCCCTGCAGCCATCTGCATGCTGCATGGGAGCTCACTGCAGGCTTTCACACCCAAAGAACTACAGCACCCAGAGCAAGCCCCTCAAGATGCAGGATGTGACTTACAACATTGTGGCTAGGTGAGGTGGCGAGCATTCAGTATTCAGTTCACAGAGTTATGAACCTTTTTAGGGTTTGATCTCACTAGCCCTGGGAAGCAGGATCTGGCTCAGGTAACCGGGACTGCCACTTCTAACCTATCAGAGGCTGTCAGTGAGAAGAGTCTGTATTTAGAAGCATTCGAGTGCCACCATTAAACCAGTGCTTCTGGGTTTTGGTTGATCACAAGTACCCTTCTGTCATGTTCCCCGCAAAACTCAACTTATTATTGATATTTAAAATAGTTAATAAGACAGACTTTTCTGTCGCCTGCCCAGAGGTTTAGCACACTGCAGGAAGATTAATGTGGATGGAAAAGGAGCATCTCTGCCTGTGCTGTTGCCTCAGAGAGAGCTGGTGGTGCCTGGATGTGTAATAGTGGGGTGACGGTCATTACTGCGGGTTACAAATATTGGTGGATTAATAGCATCAGCTGCTGAATTATCACCTGAAGAAAACACGATTTGAGGCTACCACTGAAAGAAAGGAGATTCATACTACACCAAACTCAGCTTTTCCCAAAAGTCACAAAAAAATCACGTGAAAAAATCACCTGAGCAGAAGTGGAGACTGGTGCTGAGATGAGGAGAAAGCACAATGCTCTTCTGATGCAATAATAGTAACAGAAATACTTTAAAATACCTCTCTAGTGACTTAAAAAGAGCTCACTGCCTTATCATCATTGCCAGCACACATGCCTCTACAAAGATAGATAGCTTGCTTTCTTCTGATTGCTTTGCAATTACAGGTAAAAATTGTAAGGTAATTGGATTTTACAGGCTCTCATCCAAAGGGTTTGAAACATGATTATTTACAGTGATTGACATATCCCAAGTGGTGAATTATTGCATTAGAGACGTGGATGCACCTCTTACGTACGTACCGTCAGTCAGAAAATGTCTGTTTGGCACTGAGCTGTGTAATTTCAGCCCTTACTGGGAAATGGTGCAGTCTTGACTGAAATTTGGCTGGAACCAGGCAGATTTTGAGAGCGTCTCTGTTAGTGGCTGAAGTAAAATCAGCTATACCCACTGAAAGGCTCTAAATTATGAGAGATATGAGAGAGAACTTAATAAAGTGATATTGCTTCATTTGAAACCTCCCACATGCACACCCACATGGTGCAATGAGCTCTCTTTTCCCAGTTCTGACCTGCGCTCTTTGACCCATAGCTTCCCAGGAGCAGGCTGGGAATATGTCCCAGTCAGAGGCTAGCTCTGCAGATCAGGAGTACCCACCTGAACTCGGGTAGCTTGCTTCACTGTAAAATAAAACAAAATTCTTGATTCTCAGAAGTGATGCCACTCTCCAACCGTGTCCTGGGCTGCATCAGAAAGAGTGTGACCAGCAGGCTGAGGGAGCGAATTCTCCCCCTCTACTGCACTTTAATTAGACCCCACTTGCAGTCCTGCATCCAGCTCTGGGGCCCCCAACACAAGAGGGACACGGAGCTGTTGGAGCAAGTTCAGAGGAGGGCCACAAATATTCTCAGAGGTCAGAGAATTGGATTTGTTCAGCCTGGAGAAGAGATGGCTCAGGGGGGACCTTATAACAACCTCCTAGTACCTAAAAGGGCCAACAAGAAAGCTGGAGAGGGACTTTTTAAGAGGGCATATAGGGGTAGGACAAGGGAAGATGGCTTTAAACCGACAGAGGGGAGATTTAGATTAGATGTTAGAAAGAGATTCTTTGCTGTCAGGGTGGTGAGGCATCAGAACAGGTTGCCCAGGGAAGTTGTGGATGACCCATCCCTGGCAGTGTTCAAGGCCAGGTTGCTCAGGGGCCTTGAGCAACCTGCTCTAGTGGAAGGTGTCCCTGCCCATGGCAGGTAAGGCTGGAACTAGATTATCTTTAAGGTCCCTTCCAACCCAAGCCGCTCTATGATTCTGTGAAGTTAATGGCAGCTTACCTTGGTTTGGGTCATTTCAGCATCTCTCTAAGTACAGCCACCACAGAACTCTCTGGCCATGTGGCAATTTTACATCTGACAGTCTAACAAAAACACAAACCCAAAGTATAGTGTTTTTAGCTCTAAGGTGTGTTCACTGCCCTCTGCTGTATCATATGGCAGTAGGCTGGCAGCCCAAGCGAGCTGGAGCAGCACTGGCTGTGGGGAAGGGCATGGCATGGGACATGCAGCACTGGAAAGACTGCCAGGTATGTACCAGGCATGAGGGATTGCTGGGAAAGTGCAGACCTTGGAGATGGACTCATTGAAGCCAGCATGGGCTGCTGCTGGTGTGGCACACTCTGAATGGACTTCACAATGCGGAGCGAACGACTGTGCCTTACAAACCGCCAGCAATGGCTGAGCTTTCAGCAAATCACAGCTGTTAGAGAAATAAATTATAGCTCCTGAAAAGAAGAAGAACATTGCAGTTTCAGATTTAAAAAAAGTAATAAATCACTAGGGAGCTTGCCTTGGCAATAAATTGAGGCAACCTAAAAAAAGAAAATCTGCTTATGTCAAGCCTTAGGAAGTGGGCAGCAAACTGGCTAAATGATAGTTACACATTTCAGAAGTCTGGCTGTGTAAACCACTTCCCGTGTATGCCATTTCTATATATAAAAGACAACACAATTTTCTTCCAAGCACAGAAAAGTCCCCCGAAATTTCTAAGATGCTATTTTAAAAGTAGCAGACCCATAAACCTGCAAACTGTTGAGCAATGCAGACCTGCTTTTAAAAATGGGTTTTAGCTTCCAAAATAAAACCTGGCAGAAAACACAGCCGCTAGTTTGATGATGAGAACAGAGACAAAGAATGGTGATGGGTCTCATCAAGGATGGGTGACACACAGCTTCACAAACCTTCTATTACAAAACATACAAATAAAAGAAACCCACCTGATTGATGGGAAAAAGCAGTGACTCTTTCACCAGCTGCCTCCAAGGGAGAAAGCACCTCTTAATTTGCTTGGAAAAACAAATCTGTGCTGTTTAAGGAGTAGTCTCCAGCATAGCTTTTGCTTAAGCCCAGTTTGCAATGAAGAGGATCCCTGCATGCGGCCAGCTGACTAATACCAGCATATACACAGACACTTCCCCACATATATGATGTATATACAAATAAAGGTGTATGGATATATAAGACGTCAGTAATAGAGTGAGCCTCCCTGCTGCCTTTAATAGGAACTTCTTTAGAAGAAAATAACACCTAGAAACTGTATTATCAGTAACCTTTATTTGTTGAGATTTCTAACTTCATACAAATAATGAAGAGGAAAGCTTTTCAGATTTTCAACCTGCAGGGAAAATACAGAAACACATACAAGATCTGCCAGTATTAACAGCCAGAGAATGAATCAATAGAGCTGCTATGGAAGGAAATATAATCAAATTTTTTGTTTGTTTTGTTAAAAATCAATTAATCAATTCTTTTAAAATCACATTCTAATCTATGCATGCAGATGTACATTTTCTGTTGTTTTCCATTTTTGTATTTAGTCCAAACAAGCAGCAAAGGCTAATTTGTCTGTTAAAATGGCTAAAAATCTGACAACGGTTCTGAACTAAGAGCCACAAAAATAAATATGTTCTGAAGTGAAACGGAACTTTTCCACTTCCTTCAAGAGAAGCAAAGTCAATCCCAAACTACAGAATCTTACAGATACATGGTGGGGAAGCCAAGATAATTCCTAAGGTTACATTTACAAAGCTACTGTAAAATCCTACGTTAATAGTTGGAGATCTATAGAAATTCATAGTTAAAGATAGCGGGAGGTAGATAGAAATCCATAGTTAATAATAATAAAAATCAAACAGCAAAAAACCATTTTGTCCAAACAGGATAGAAAACCCCAAATAAGCCAGTTAAATGAAGCACACAGAGAACAGGACAAAAATTCTGTATTCCTTACGTGCTGTCCTAGCTTGTCACTGCTTTTCTCTTCATTATATCAATGTAGTTCAGAATCTCTAGAGTCGTTCTGCCAGCTAAACTCAGATACTCGGTTTCAGGAGAAAACGCGGCGGGTGCTGCCGCGGTGCCGGAGCCTGGAGGCTGCAGCTCCTCCTGCGCTGGCATTTTGTGCCCTCCAGCGGTGCTAGGGGCCGCGGGGATGGAGCGCCCACAGCTGCACACCGGTGTAGGGCCACACTGGGTGGCAGCATCCACCTTACTTATTTGTGTCACAGAGCCTTCCGTCTGTACCCAGACATCGCGCCTGCTACTGTGAGTGGCAGGCTCTCCCTTATGGGCTTGATGTAACGAGCTGCCCTCAGATGGGGCAGTGTGGGCTTTATTTTCCTCCTCTGGCGCACATAAAGTAGAGTTTTTCTCATGAGGGTGGTTTGCTTCTTCTCTAGTCAAAATACTGCTGGGCTGGAGAGGCACAGTTCCAGTGTGAGAAGTCTTAGGCGGCTCTGTGCTTGCTGGAGCTAGGTTGGCATCATCTTTCTTCAAAGACTGTTCATCCCTATATTTCATCTTTTGGGCTATGTCTTCCTCTTCAGACTGTATGAACAGAATTGAGTGAATGCAACTGTTTAAGCAGTTCAATAGCTAAGGACTAAGTTAATGACTAACTAATAACTAAGTTCGTGAAATATACAGAAAGGCCAGAACTGTCTGCTTTTGTTTGTTTGCCTTTTGGATTGTGTTTGGTTCTGTTTCTCTCCTATCTCCCTCCCCCCCCCCCCCCCCCATTCTTTCTCCAAGGGTGTGTTTCTGGCCTTTGTGAAAGAAGAAAATGGGTAAGGCACATCTTCACTCTCACAAAGAGCTTCCATTGTGTTATGTTTGTATTCAAGAATGGGTGAAAACACAGAGTGTGTCAAATCCTCCTACCTTACAGGCATAGAATCATCGCATCAACTAGATTGGAAAGGACCTTGAAGATCGTCAAGTCCAACCTTTACCCCAGGACTGCCAAGTCCACCACTAAACCATGTCACTGAGGGCCTCATCTACACAGTTTTTGAACACTTCCAGGGATGGTGATTCTACCACTTCCCTGGGCAGCCTGTTCCAATGCCTGATCACTATTTCAATCAAGATATTTTTCCTAATATCCAGGCTAAACCTCCCCTGGTGCACCTTGAGGCACATAATGTAAGGCAGCTGTACATCAAGAAGCTTGCTTAGCGTCTTCCCACAGTGATATTACTGTAATTCACCCTGGCATTATCCAGAGCCAGACCACATGTCTGGTAAACTATTTAGGAAAACTTACAGCTTATTTCTTGTCTTCCTCACACATGAAGTAGTTTTGCACAAAATAAAACAATAAATAACATTCCAGCTACACCCACCCTTAGATGCACTCAGAAATACAGGTATTATTCAAATGAACCTCTGCAAACCCATAAAGGGGCAGTACTCACCATGTCAGGACTGGAGCTGAAATAGCTCTCTGTCTGCCTTGGGGAGTAAATGGGAGACTGGCTGCTGAGTGATGACTCCACATCTGAAAAATGAGATGGAAGGAAAGGTTACCAACTCGCCAAAAATTTCTCCAAGCATCCAATTCCCAAGTACAGCATGTAGAATTAAACATTACTGCATCTGATGCCATTTCAAGAAACTGTTTAAAGTGTTATTGAGGTCAGTCTAATTCTTGACAATAGCCAATTCTTCTTTCAGGACAACACATCTTAACAAGAAGTGTGAGATAGGTCCCCCAAAGCTTCAGCCATGCTGTTAATTAGCAACCTGCACCAGCAGCAGGACTGTGCAACTCAAAAGCAGGAAGGACTCTGCAGAGCAAGGCCAGGGAAAGAATGTAGCAAACTTCCTGCACAGGTTGGCTGCCATACAAGTTACATGTTTTTCTCTTGGAGGCCCTTGGGATATACCAGCTCTGAAATGCAGCAGGACAGCTGACCCCTACTGCTAGGAGGGAGCAAAAAAGAACATGGGATCTCCCTACTGACTCCCCTCACTCTTTCTACATGTGGAATGACGAGTAAAATGGCACATGTCAAACATCTAATGAAGATAATAATTAATACAGAAAACATGTCCAAGATTTCTTCCAATCAGCAGACGTCTTCAGGAATAGAAAGTTACTAGCATCCACTTGGAACTTTCACTATATGGTGGTTAGTAAAGTTCAGCTCTGGTGCTCAGATCAACATTCTTGACCTCTCTTTTGGATTAATTTATAGAGGTTTTAGCAGTTACCCCTACTGTCAGAGCTGGCTTTTCTATTTAGCAGACAATTCTGGAGCAAATGGGAAGAGGTAAAATAAATATGTGTGTAATACTCACCAGAGAGGAGTTAGTTAACCTGAATTTGTCTCTTCAAGGAAAAGCAAACACAGTTCTTAGTTACCTGGTAATGCTAGTTGTCTTGATACAGTGCTGCATAAATCAAAACAACAAACCCTCATCAAATGTAACATCCTGAAAAGATCAGAACACTTCTCCCTGGCTTTACAAGTCACTGTTTCAGTTTCATATGTGAAGAAAAACCTGATTTTGTAATTAATAATGTATAGATAGTACTAACCCTTCTTCATCTGGCGGAGACTGGAACTCACTCTGAACTCTTTCTCGTGTGCTGTTGTGAACTTTTAAAAATAATGAAGTGTTAATAGTGAGGGTTCAGCTGGATCAGCACCTTAGTTAGGTGGGGAACATTCAGTTTCTGTAGTACATAAGGGACTCACTGCACTGTACTGCAAATTAACTTAAGAGGTACAAAACACCTGAGCAACACCGTATGTACCTGGGTGACTTCTACAGGCAAAATATCTAAAAGACTACTTATATGCATGCTGGCATAAAGCTCCTTTATAATCCTGAAGTGTCCTGCATATAATATCTGAGCACTGCCTGCAGAACCTGATCCTAAGGGTTAATGGGTAACTTACTTACACAATGTATTTCAGATATGAGCTTAGGTATGAATCAAGACATGTAAATTATGGACATGAATTATGGACATATGGGCTATCTGAATCACTTAACAAGAAGATGTTCTTTCTGGATTCCTTATATACACCATGGCAGAAAAGAAGCTTCCACAGGAGTTAATCCAGTGAAGCGATATTCAGTTACTAACTATTGTGGATATTCTTTTTAATGGTGCAAACAATAGCTTTGATAAAGAATGTATCTCTTTCTTTAAAAAGTTACCTTTTCAAATCCAAAGAGCTGGTTCTGTCTCCAGGCTGATTCTCCCACAGACTCGTCACTGATGGATGCAAACACAGAGTTCTCTGGTAAGTGATTTCCTCTCCTGTACTTTTCTTTCTGAATTAAAGTCATTACTGGTGATTTTTTTGTCTTTCAGATTGTATTTTGTCTGAAATGCTTCCCACTATCGAAATCACTGCACTTATTTCTGAGCCCGAGATTTAACACCAAGCATCTCTTTTTCACAAAATTTGTTTATGTTGAAATGCAAATCTGAGAGATGATAGAAGATAGTGCTGCTGCTTTGTAAAATGGAAGGTGTTATGGATCAGAGTCTTTGATAAAACAGTCTTTTGTAAAACATGGGGCACTCACACCTGCTAACTTCAGCTGACGGAAGACATTAGCTTCCACTGCAGTCAGTGGAAGGAGACAGGGGCTTTCAGAGAGCAAGTCAGAGCAGCAGCTTAGCTTCAGAGACTCAAAACTGTTCCATAAAGTAGACTTTCTCTGTACTTTTTATAGGCAGATGAACAGTGGTACAAAGGGCTTACTTGAGCATAAATTTATTCACATTATTCACAACTATTTCCACTGAGAAAACTTTAGTCCTCAGTAATACTGGTTAGAATTTTGCTTTCATGTCCTCTTAGGATGTCTTCAATTCAGCAACATCTCTGCAGCTATCACTAGTTAAGGGATTGATAATTTCTGTGGCACTCACCTTTTTTGTCTTGAATAGTTCTGCACACTCTCCTGTAAGTTAATCCACTGATCATGGTGATAAGCAGAAGTTTCTAAAATAAATAAATAAAAAAGTAACCTTTGATTTTAAAATGCATAAATGTAATTTGAAAATAAATGCTTCTGTGAACTTCAAAAGATAATTTAAATACTGATTTAAAATTAAATTACTGCATCCTGAACATTCATGACATTTTTTTCAGTCAGGGCAGACATATCTCTGGTTATAAAAACGTATGTCTTTAAAAGGAGAATGAAACCCAGAATATATGTCCTTAAAGTACTGTCACACACCAATTTTCTCAAGGTTTGAAGGCGCTCCTTTCTCTTCAGAGGCTATGAAGTAGTGCTGTCCCTCGTGACAGTCCTGCAGGTGAGTGTTATGAAGGTCACTGCTTTTCTGGCAGCTTGCACTTAAGACATTGTTACTTTGAAGTAAAACCTGTTCTGGAGCCGTGAAAATGCCTTCAAGGTGTCTGTCTACAGAATTATTATTTTCATTGATTGCAGGATAAGCTTCTCTAGCATAGTAAGGATAATTTTTATTGGTCATTTCATGTCTGTCATCGGGATCCATGAAAAACATGCCAGTGCTGCTTCGGTTAACAAAAGGATTAAAATGCTTTGTGGGACGATTAATATTGATTGGTTTGCTCTCATCTTCAAACAGTGCCAGAAAGGAACAATCACTTCCATCTTGTTCAGGTTTCAGTTCTGAAGTTTCTTTCACAACATCAAACAATGTGTCTTCTATTCCTTCACTGTCTTCTGATTCATTTTTGGTCATTATCACTGGATTTTTCCTGGAAAAATTCATATAGTCTAGCCTGCAGAATGACATGGAGGGGGAGTAGAAAAGAACAAACAGTTTGTTCAGTACATAAATAAGCAAAACACTGTTACAGTTGACAAATTATGATAACTTGATGATAAAAATCTCAAAGATTTTACTGACCACCACACTTTTGTCCCAAATGTACATTACATCAACTGATAAACTTTCCTGTATTTTACTTCCAATTTATAGTAAGATTGATTTAAAAGGGCTTCTGCTTCATGATGTCTCCAAACACCAAGACATGGAGCACACCCTCCTGAGTACGGAAGTGTGGTTTATAAAATCAGCCACAGTATGTCACTGCTGCTCCACCAGCTGACCAAAGAAGGCCACTTTGGAAAAAAAAGAAAGAAAAGAGGAAGACAGCTTCTTCCTTTCACAAAAATGGTTTGTTCTTCAATACTACAGTTCTCTCATGTACTGGAAGCCTATGATAAACTCTGTGTATTGCTTGAATCCTGGTCTCCTTAGCAAGTGACTTACATTTGTACTTGAGGGCAGTAATCCTAATTCAGCATGGGATTTTTCTGTTCCTGTGTCAGGAGGCCAGTCAGACATTTTGTTTTGCCCACTTCTGATAGAAGTGGTTTGGAAGATGCTGCCATAGCATCGTTAGCACAAAAGCTGTCATGCTTTCACTTACTTGGCTCCTAACACTTTCACAGCTTTTTTCTAGGCTTGATCTGGTGACCGACCTTTCAGAAAATCTCAGCAAAGAATTGAGAGGCATCTGAAGCACAGAAAATTGGCAAAGGCCATTCAAAAAAAATGACTTTTCTTTAAAATAGATGGAGCAATGCTATTAATGGAACTTGAAAACTGATAAAAGGTACAGAAAACTCTTACTGGAAAAAAAAAATCTATAATGGTTTGATCAGTGAATACTTGGAACTGGATGAAGATCCTAGAGAATTTAAATGAGAAAGTGGTGTCCTCTGCATATAGAAACCTCCCCAGAACAGTTTTAAAAGGCAAAACACCCTAGAGTTTGTTTCTGGAGAAACCTGGGTGGATCTACATGAGGAAGGTAAAACCATTTTGTGAAGTGATTCAGAGGCTCCTTCTTTATTCCAGCAGAACATTTTGTAATGCTAAATAAAAGTTGGTAGCAGATGAAGAAATGCGACATTTAAATTTTTTAGTTAATATTTAATCATCTTGAGGTGCCACAGTTCTCATGTATGCATACTGGCTGTATCATTGGTATGTTACAATTACATTAAACAATTGTGTAAACTTGTACTCTACTTTCCATATACAGTGAAAGGAACTCCCTTTGCAGGAGAACTATCAGCTCTTGAGACAGAAGAATTTATGGCTACAATGGATGAAAACAAATCAAGCACGATGCAAAGAAATGGATTTGAAGATCAGCTGGAAAGATGTTGTTAGTGAGCCATGAATGGGCAGAGGAGTAATGTAAGTGCCATAAGCAGATGAGTGCAGGTCTGAGGGCCTGTGGAGAAATGAAAGGGGAGATGTAGGCAAGATGAGGTTATATAGGGTTTAATTTAAAGATATTCATCAGGAATTCGTCAAGATACATAGCAAGGTGAAGGTTATCCTCATTTTAGGTTTTGCTGGAGAAAGCTGGGAGAAGCTAAGAGAACAGAGAAAGTTAAGGTGGCTAAGACTGGAAGCTGATGCATTCACCTAGTTATCATGTGGTCAGTGAGTTTATCAGTTACTTGACTCCCTGGGCAAACAGGCTGTAGGTACTTCAGAACAGCAAAATAACACACAGCCTTTTTATGGCTCTATTCAGCCAAAGATAGAGATTGACAGGAACTTTCAACCAGACAGCAGATTTACATAGAGAATAAAAAGAGTAAAGAAAAATGAGCCCTGTAAGACCCCTAGATCCCAGGCAAAAGGCCCTGGAAAGAAACTAAAATAAAATGTTTTGTATAAACAAGTCTGGCCCTAAATCCTCTGTGATTAAAAGGATTTTTAATAAACATACACAAAAATAAATGTATTCCAGATTTCTATCCATTCTTTCAGAAACAAAGTGTATATTCTCATAAAAGTATTATTGAAACAATTGAGGTTTTTTTTAAAAAGCTATAGTAGGATCACATATGGGAAAAAAATAAAAAATGCTGTGTTCATGGAATCCTGTATATAAACAATGTAGGTGGAGAAGTTGCTAATGACTACAGCATCAAGGTCATCAACAAAAGTGGCCAGAACTAATGAGAGCAGGGCAGCTTCCCTGCCTGTGGCTTCTTAGCAAATCCATGCTTCTCGCTTGGGGTGAATCCTGTAATACCATCATGTTTGTGATGTTGCAAAAAATAGATCACGGTGCTAAGGGCCTACTTAAAATTAATATTTTTCTGCTTCTAGCAAATTTAAATAGCTTGGCATGTTCAGTCTTTCCATTTCATTTCAATTTCTATTTGAAAAGCACCAAAATCAGTGAAAAATCAAGTAGCAATAATCTTCAGATTATCTTAGTATTTTTCTTACTTGAACTTGACTGTTATTTCTCTCATTAGTGTAAAAACACGGCCTACCTGTGCAATGGCTTTAACAGTTCCTGAGGCACTGTATCAGACTTTCTGAAAATACACGGGCTTGGAGGTTCTGTAACACAAGGGTCTTGATCAGAACTATTTCCTGGCTGAGAAAATAGTAGAAGCTGTCAAAATCTGAGTATGTTTAGTAGTTACAGTGTTTAAAACTTTAAAGTTAGGTTTGCAAACAATATACATGTTTTCCTACTCTTTTTACAGTAGAAGCCCACATCTCCTTACAGCCTGAGTACTGTATAACTCATACTTTTCCATATTTATGTATTACTGTTATTATGCAAAATGTCTTTTGAGCACCCCTCTTCCCATGGTATGAACAAGCTTGATAGCCTGTAACAAGCTGAAGTTCCGCTGAAGTTCCACTGAAGATCAATTCATCATTGCAAGCTGTTGTCTGGAAGGGACCTCCAGATGTGTTTAGTCCGACCTGCTCAAAGCAGGGCCAGCTTCAAGGTTCATCCAGATTGCTCAGGATTGCTCAGTTCCGAGATTCTGCAACCTGTCTGGATGGCCTCTTCTGGTACTTAGCTACTTTTGTGACCATATTTTTTCCCATACAAACAGAATTTCCACTGTTGAAACTTGCGACTTTTACTTCTTGCCATTTTGCCGAGTACCTCTGGCTCTGCCTTGCTTATAAGACTGTTTAGACTGTGGAAGACAGGAGTTAGTTCACCCCACATCTCCATAGCCTTCTCTTTCCCAGGCCACACAAACCTTTGCTCAGTCTCTCCACAGTCATCATGTGCTCCAATGCCCTGAAAATTTTTGTGGCACTTCATTGGTTTTGCTACAGTTTGTTGATCTCTCTCTTGTACTGGCAGTTCCAAAACCAGACACAGCATTTCAGATGTGTTGTTACAGACGCTGCTCAGAGGGAAATACTCACTTCCCTATGACTGCTTGGTTATGCTCTTTCTAATACAGCCCTCTATGTGTAGTTGGCCTTTGCTGCTACAAGGTCACACTGCTGACTCATGGACAACTTTCTGCCCAGCAGCACCCTCAGGCCTTTCCCTGCAAAACTGCTGCCTACTCAATCAGTCACCTGATGTGTGGGGCTTCTCTGTGTTAAACTCTATGAAGTTCATGGTGGACATCTGCTTGTCAGGATGCCACTGAACAGCAGCCCTGTTAACATAATGATCACTCTGCCTATTTGGTGTGACACATGAACCTGTTATGGTGCTGAGGGTGCACACTGTTCCACTGTACAAGTCTCTAATAAAGATGTAGTGGACTTGGTATTAATCTCTGGGGATTCCTGCCATTACTAACCTGTTATCAATTAGACTTTAGCCAATAGACAACTACTTTGAGCATGATTGTTACAGCCAGTTTTTTACCCATCTTACTATCCACTCATCTTGTTCATACCTCCCCACTTTGGCTACTAGGATCCCATGAGAAGCATTTTTAAAAGCCTTGCTAAAGTCAAAGTAAATATCTGCTGTTCTTCCTTATGCATAGAGCTAGTAATTTCATCACAGAAGGCAATCAGGTTCAACAGGCATAGTACGGCCTTGGTAAATCTATGATGGCTGTTCCTTGTCACCTTCTTGATATTTACGTACCTTGCAATTGCCTCCGGGAGGTCTAGCTCCATAAGCCTTACATGGACAGAAATGAATACTGTAAGAACTATGTTACTCACTGCATGACTACAAATTAGGTCACGGTGATCACCTGAGATTATAACTATACCCAGTTACACTAACTGTACAGTTAAGAAAGCTGTATTTATAATTGTAATACATTTCAGCTTTCTTTAAGCAACTTTACAAGCCAGAAACAAAAGCAAGGTAGTGGTATGTGACTATCTCTCTTTTTGCAGATATTAGTAATACTGGAAGCTCAGTGAACAAAAGCTCAAGTGCATTTCATAACAATAACAGAACTACATTTCTATATATGGAATATTCATTGGCAATACCAGCCTACAAGAAATGCTGATTGTTTACAATTATCTTCACCACTACACTAATTTTACACCCCAAATAAATGAATGTTAGTTTAAAATAATTCTGTGGAAATGACAAAATATTCATAAAACCTGGGTTTGCAGCTTCTCTTCATAGGTCTGTTCCCAAGTGTGACCCATTAGGTTTGTGCTCAAATTTTCTTCTGAAAGTTGTGTACAATTAGAGGACCAACAAACAGAAGAAGACAATGGACAGGCACTAAAAGCACTTGCTGTGCTGTCTTCACATTCCATACTAGAGTCAGCATATGTTACTTGTGGTAACTAGACAAAACATAGCAGAGAGACATTTTATTTACCTAAAAATGTTTTGATGTCAGCATAAAGTTCAAAGTAATCAAAACTTTTTATATCTTTTACATCTCTGCACATATACAACAGCAAGAGAAAAGTTTCATGTATTCTGATAGGATTTTTTCATGGAAATCATACAGTAATAAGGGCTTATTTCAGGGAAACACCTAAGCGCCTACTTTAAGCTGAAGTATGTACACAAATGTTATCCTGAGGACAGATGGGTATAAATCCATTTTTAGCACTAGATGTGTAGGTAAATGATTGGCTGACTTAGTTCCTAGATAGTAAAATGAAAATAATTGACTCCATTGAAGAGACAACTCCAACATGTTGTGAAACCAACAATGCTATTTCAAGCAGATCAGAACACAAGTAGAAATTTGAAGGCAAAACTCATGAAATGTTACTGTATCTACAGCTACATTGCTACGCAAACTAAGTGTTTTCTAACAGAATTACTAGCTTGGTTTTGGGGATTTTTTTTTTGTTTGTTTAATTGGGTTTTTATGCAACAGTGGAACAGGTCTTAAAAAAACCCACTTAAAATCCATCTAGAGAATGTTTTTCACTGTAACCTCAATGACTGCATGAACTTCTCAATTGTATCCACTAAGACTTGTACTTAAGTTCCTCTTACAGATTCAACTTTTGTCTATGCTGTTTACATTTCATCATTTCACATTTCTGCATATTGTTTTTGATTTTCTGCTGTTGGCCTCAGTCTCTTTCCCACAGTCTCTGTCCTTTGCGACTAGCTTAGAGCACAAAGGTGAGCTTTTCTAGAAATACATAAGAAACAGCAGGAATGGATATAAAACATGACTAGCAAATAACATATCAATATAGCCTTAAAGAAGACTTCACAATTCAGCATCCATGAGACTGGGTCACTCTTTGAAAAATCACTTAAAAATATAGTCACTGCTGCACATTTTTAGCTTTACATCAGTGAGAATGATATACTCACATTATGCTGGCATTTTATTTTCTCGGAGATATGCTGCCTTCTGCTGTCCAAAACTTGCTTTTGTAACCTTGTAAAATAAATAAAACCAGCCTATGATATACGAGATATAAGATCTATAAGATTAAACCCATTGAGTATTAATTTCAAAACAATATAAAAATATTTTTCCACACATCTTAAACAGACCTGATTCTTAAGCAGTTATGAGCAGTCACTGTGTGAGTCTGTCACTTTAGGGTGTCTGAAGTTGAATGGGAAAACAGTGTAAGTGGAAAAGGCTGTTTGAATAGCCAGCTCTGTCAGATAAACTTAGTGTATGTATCTGACATTAAGTAAAGAAATTTTTTTTTAATCTCTCAGTTTTGTGCAGTTTTTTGTTTAGAATACATTTATTTACTCTGTCATAGAAAGAGTATCACAGGAATGCCAGGAGTGATTGTAAAACTTCTTCATCTTAGAATGGTGTATTTATGTTTACTTAATAGCCCAGATATAACACCAACAAGAAATACGTTTTCCAGGACTTTATTATAACTTAACTATAGCCTGCATTATACAAGTACCTGTTCTGGATGTCATCTAAGTTAGGCATACGTTGTGTATGCAATGGTGATGTGGGAAGCTCTATGTTGTGCCTCCTAGCAGGTATTTTTACATCTTCAGTAATATCAATGTGTACTGGCTTCCTCATGCACGCTGCAATGAAAGTATCTGGAATGTCAGTGATGGGTTTGGAGAAAGTTTTGAGCTTTCTGAATTTTCACTAAAGTACAAAAGCTGTTGTTTTAGATTATCTTTATTAATTTAAAGCCATATTTTTGCTTTCTTTCTTACTAGCAATGCAACAGCTTTATTCTAAATGGCATTATAAAATTATTTATAGTCAGCTGCTGTGTGTAGACAAGCTTTGTTGCCCTCTTCAGTCACCTTTTAATCTTCCTGAGCACACAACAACAAATTCTCCACAATCTGGTTTATGAATATGTCACAATGGATAAGAATCATAGACTCATTTAAGTTGGAAAAGACCTTTAAGATCATCAAGTCCAACCCTAAAACATGTCCCTAAGCACCAGTTACAAAGAGTTAGGAATCAAGTTGCACAGATGTTTTTTAGGAGCTTAGTTATGGATTTTAAGGAAGATACTCTGGGTAGAATTGACAGACTATTCCAAATGCCCCCCAAAAGTTATGAAAAGGGAAGTGGAATACAAATAGACCCATTCAATGGCAAAGGGAAAAACAAATGTATGTAGGGTAAAATTGATGAATGGAATGACGAAGGTACACAAGTATACAAGGCTTTAAAGGTGAAGTAGGCAGTAGCCAGAGTTCGTTGATTCCTCTTATGTACTGAATTTTTATTCAATCATAATTTTTATATTTACTCACAATTGCTTATTTTAAAAATAACACAACACTTATTTGAGCATGAAGTTTCAAGTGGAAGAACAAGACCTGACATAATAACAGTAATACTTAAGGACAACTGATTCTGTCAGCAGTGAAGTCAGAATGCTAACTATACTAAACTCACCAGAGTTGTCTTTTTTGGTTGATATCTGATTCACAACATATAGATTGAGGAGATCTAAACTGACTGCTGAACTTCCAGGAGATGACACTCCCAGAAGCTTCATCTTTGATTTAAGTTTCTTCTTTTCAAAGAATTCCTAGATTTTTTAAAAGAGAGAACAACTTTTTTGATAGAAGCTTCAGAGACAAGTTAGAAGCATATATAATCCTTTTGAAAACAGCATGCAAGACTTAGCAAACATTCCTAACAATAAAAGCACGCGATTAAATCTCTAAATCCTCACACCCTGCCTACTGTTATTTATTTTATTTTTATTACCTTGAAAGACTGCAAGCATAATTTGGTCATATTCAAAATTAAACACTGTTCTCTTAATGCCAAAAGCTTGATCTTTAAACACGCATGCCTCAAACTTTTTATATGATCATTAAAAATATTTCTTTAAAATAAAAAACTTATGACATGCTGCAAGGAAAAAGTTGGAAAAAAATTAAACTTGGGCTTTTTAGGCAGCTTACAAGATTGTAGGCAAGTTAAGTCAGCAAGATTACATACACACAGCCATCTCTAACGACATAAAGAGTTTACTGTTCTCCAAATTTGTCTTTCTTGACACAGAAAATAATCTTGTGACCAAAAAAAAAAAAAAAAAAAGAGAAAAAAGTAAAGAAGAAAAATCTCTATGACTGGGACTCCAGAAAGGCTTTTTGTTGCAAGAAATAAATAGAGATGATTGACACTTTGAATGTATCAAGCAGATGATTACAGAAATTTTAGGAAACAAAAAAATCTGCATTTTATAGGAGACTATTAATAATCATCCTACAACCACTGGCATCAAGCACAGCAGATGAATAAATAAAACCAGTAAGATTTCTTTATTTTAATCACAAGGAGGATATTGAAAACCTAAGGCTATGTCAAAACACAAAATAGCATCAGCTTTTCTTCTGAAATGTAATTCCTACCATTATTGCAGGTTACATGTAACTAATATACCCAGCTTGTCCCTTGGTAACTATTTTCCCATATATTTTATTATATCACAATACTTATCATTCTAAGATGTTACCATCTATGGAAAATACTTGTTCTTCAATTAAGAAGGCTATTTGCAATGTGGTGAATTCAGCCTATGTACACATCAACACTTCAAAATTCATACTGCTTTGGAGTCCACACGCCCAAAATGTACCCATGCCCCTTCAGTATCTCAGATCTTTTCTTTGCATTACCTCTAATTTACTAAATTGCTACTAATTGTGTAATTACCACTGTATTTAGTAATTCAGTAATTATAAAATTACTAAAACAATCCTATCTATCTTATTTGTTTTCTTTCCTACACTGAAGCAAATTACATAGTTCTAATGTAAATTCTGTGGTTCAGACAAATGAATCCTGAAAAAAAAGATCTTTTGAGAACTCACAGGCTTCCAGGAGACTGGGAAAGTTATAGGAACAACAAGCTGCTGGTTGCTCCTGCATTCCCTTTGGTAAAGGTTTTAATTTCTGAGATTGTCTCCATACTGTCAGCCTGGTATTCCTCCTGCTGTATATGTCAATGCACCTGCCCTGGTCAGCCACAGTGATGGAGCTTCCTTATACTCTTTTTTCCCTGCTGCTGGGGAGGAAATTGACTTATCTTTACTATAGTTATAACTGCTTTATTGTACTGTTTTCTTCCTCTTTCCTGTTTGAAATGTCTTCTGCTATGCCATGGATAAATTTGATTCTATCACTTCACTTCCAGATTCAAAATACAAATAAGCTGGCCTACTTTTGCAAATGCCAAATAAAGTACTTCAGTGAGCCTAACATTCTTTTACGTAGCCCAGGAAATAGCTGTGTTTATGTGTAAGTATTAGGCCAGCTGACCATGTAGTTGTCGCAGTAAGGCTTCAAGCAATCCCATGTGTCAGCGCATACCAACAAAATATAGTAACAGAATTAATTCAGTACAACTTCAATTGGATGAATTAATTCATTCATGCCTTCTCCTACTCCCTCCCCTTCCTGCTGGAATTCAGTGTAGTAATCCTAGAACAAGATTTCTGTCCTAAAAGTTACATGAAGTTAGGTAACCATTACAACTGTTATGCTATAGCTTTGAGTCTCACTCCAAATGCTTTGAAAGTTTTTGCCTAAATGAATCAACTAAAGCATTTAAGTAACAATGTAAAATCTAAGATACCTAGAACTGCTTACCTTTTGCTTTCTCCTTTCCTGCTTTAGTATGATTCTGCTCCTGAAAGATGCAAATAAATTTTGTTTTAATTGTAAAAGTATAATCCTGAGTCATGGCTTGAATTTCTCATCAATGGTATTGAGAATTTAGGACACAAATTATGTTCCCTTATGTTATGTTTATGTTGATGTGATGTTATGTTGATGTTGATGTTATGTTATGATGGATCAAACCTTCAGGTAGTAAAGTCAACATATGTCTGTTGAAGTCACTTTGATACTGGTTTACTCAGGTAAGTACAGGACCACATTCTGTCTTAGAGCTACCAAATACATTGAACATTCAGAATAAAAAGCTTTTTGCCATTTGACCTGTAATGCAGCATTTAATCAATTCTTAATTTCTTAAAAAATTGTCAGAAATCCTTGTCAATATATTAATTTCTCCTAATTTTCTTTGTCATGCTGCAACATAGTTACAAAACCATATTGGCAAAGGAAACAAAAGAGCACAATACAAGTTTCTACCTTTGGGGACTTCACAGAATATTGTAAACATTTTGTAGAAAAGGTAAGAAAAATTGATTGTCACTACAAGTTTTATCAAGCTGCTGTTCTTGGTGCAATATTAAAAGACAGTTATACCTTAAACTACATTTCTCACTGGTTAAATATAATCTTAAATGCATTGCCTACAGGAGGTGTTGCATAAAACTGGAGCTATGGGTAACTGCTGTGAGCAGGGTGAGCATGGCTGCAGACCTTGGGTCGATAAGATGAGGGCTGTTTTTTTCAGAGTTAGAAATAAGGATTATCCCCTTGGAATTACTTTTTTTTTTTCTTTTTTCATGGTGCTTAATGTTAAAACACACGTTCCAAACATATGCATGTAACATTTACCCTTGCATAACATTTACCTAAAATGTAAATCCCAGCCTCACTGAGGAACCCCAGCAGATAATCAACAGCAGCAGAAAACAGCAGGGTGATTTGCTATTTGCTGAGTGCAACACTCCTACACACTGCTTTTCCTTACAGCGCAGCATGATAGCTATTTAGGATGAAGTTGGGATGGTCAGGGTTTTTTCTCAAACTGAAGCTGTCCCTTCCACCTGTTTCACAGGGGCAAATTCCAGAAACTTCATATTGCTGGCACAACTTCCAGACGGGTAAGGCATCCTTCTAGTTTGATTCTGGAGTAAAGATGACTATAAAGCTGTGTTTCACAAAGCTGCTTTCAAATGGCTGACAAAATCTGCAGGGTTTGTATTTCTAGTAGATAGGCACCTAAAGAAACTGAATGGTAACCTTGGTTTGTTTGTTTTGGTTTTTTTTTTTTTAATGTTACAACTCAGTGATTATTTTACTATTTCAGTGAATCTCAAGAACTACACATATTTTTCCCCAGTGGTAATCACTATCATTAGTGAGGACATTAAGGACAGGCCCAGTCTGCAGAGACAGAGGGCCAAACATGACCCACCCTGCCTGGTATGGGAGGACATCAACATCTTGTCACACAGTCTGGTTCAGGAGGGGACACCGGGGCTGCACATCCACCATGGCTGTGCCTGGTCTGTGAGGGAGCTGAGCCTGGTCTGTGAGGGGACACTGGGGCTGTCACATCCACCATGGCTGTGCCTGGTCTGTGAGGGAGCTGAGCCTGGTCTGTGAGGGGACACTGGGGCTGTCACATCCACCATGGCTGAGCCTGGTCTGTGAGGGGACACTGGGGCTGTCACATCTACCATGGCTGAGCCTGGTCTGTGAGGGAGCTGAGCCTGGTCTGTGAGGGGACACTGGGGCTGTCACATCCACCATGGCTGAGCCTGGTCTGTGAGGGGACACTGGGGCTGTCACATCTACCATGGCTGAGCCTGGTCTGTGAAGGAGCTGAGCCTGGTCTGTGAGGGGACACTGGGGCTGTCACATCCACCATGGCTGTGCCCGGTCTGTGAGGGGACAATTACTCAGCACGGAGCCATTTCTGGCAGCCTTTGAAGTTTCACTTACCGGCTCCCGCCGACCCAGTTCATTTTCTGCTGCTGAGGAGGGAGGGAGAGCTGCCAAGTGTGGCGCTGGGGATAGAGAGGGAATGGTCACCACAGGTGTGGTTTTCCACAGCCCGGCAGCGCCACAGGGCCCTCCTGCAGGGCCGCCTCCTCCCTCGGAGCACTGGGACAGCTGCTCTCCATGCCCCCAGGCTGCCTGGTGCTGGCAGACAGGAGGGAGAGGATGAAACCAGAACAGACAGCAGAAGAAGCACGCAGGAAGCCAAGCAGCGCAAGAGGGGATGCTTTGGTTGCTGCCATCCTTCCTCTACCACTGGCACTCCCACAGAGGCTGCTGCCAGAGGCCACTGCCCTTTTGCAAAGGAATCACAAGCCCCCTTCTGTCGTAAGCGAGCTGAATTCACAGTTGTTTGAGTGGGTTACACAGCTGCTGATGTTTTGTCTTTCATGCCCAGCTTGTCACTGCTATAATCACCATAATTTAGGTGCAAGCAAGAAGCATCTTTTTCATCATCCTGCTCTTTCTCAGGTATTTCAGTATTTCAATTCAGTGAGAAGTTTCTAATATGCATCGTTGCTTTTGGAGCTGCCTGATGAGCTTTTGTGTGTAACTAGAGACAAACCCTTGAGGAGGGATGCAGAACTAAGGGTGCTCCCTGTGCTCCTGGGGCACCTCAGCTCCCTGTACTCCTTTCCATTGGACACTGCCATTGTTTCAGCAAGTGAAGGCACCCATTTACAAATTAATCATTAAAATTCTATATTAATCTTTTCCTGTGCTGTTTCTTTACTGAGTTATCTTTACACTAACATTTTCCAGGGTGCTAATATTGATTGCTATTAGTACAACGACATGAAGAGTGCTCAGATCAGATATTATGAGCCCAATATTAAAAACTACCTCAGGTTTGGTTTTTTTTTTTGAGTCTTTTTTTCTAATACTTTTAATTTTGCTAGTGTGTTTATAGAATCCATGGCTAAGAGATTATAGAAGTGAAAAGATCTGCTTCTCTAAAATATCACCAATTAAACTGAATAAACTTATTGGGCAGAATGTTTTACTATTGAGATACCTCTGGTATTTCTGATTAGTATGCATAACTGCTTCTTGTAGTAACACTAGATTAAAATCTTCATAGTAAAATATATCTATTTTAAGTGTATGTGCCTCTGCAGTTAATATGACAGACATCAAACTGAAAGATTATTTAACTAATGTCATCACTTGAAATAATTCTCTTTATTTTGTTTGCATTTCCACCTAGTGTAAATGTTTAACTTGTTAATACTATGCCTAAGAGGTAGTTTGAGGCATGACATCATCAAACCCTTTTTGTTTTTCTAACATGGTATTTTCTGTACCACCCTTACTCTTACTCTTGCACAGCATTATCTGGATTTAAAGGAAAACACTGTACTTTTCTTTGTGTTTGATTCATTGAATCTGCTAGTTTGTAGAATCCAGGAAAAGTGATGTGGCATGGCAGCTTCAATTAATTCTTTTTTTCAATATAAGAAATCTTCGTTCATCAGAATAACTACGCCTTATGTCCCTTTGTTAAGAAAGTATTATACAGGCTCTTCTTCAGAACAGTTTTCCAATCCTCAGCAATCCTCAGGAGTTTTCCTCTCCAACATGCTTTTTCTTATGAGATCAGCTCTAGGTACAAATGACATAGCAGAGCAGTTCAAAGCAGTGTTACTATCTATCTGATGTAACCCCATTCCTCCAGGAAGGCTAGTGTTAACACACTGATCATGGAACTCTTGGCACTCAACTTTGAGTAAGTCCTCACAGAACTCCTATATAATCAGAGAGAGAAGAGTCTTCCGATGGGTGATTCAGAGTACCTAAGTTAGGTTCCTACTCTATTTCCCAACGCCCAGAGAGGAAGCAGCTAAGTTTGATAAGTGAAACTGTGAAGTGAAAGAGTGTGCCACTGTCTGCAGCATTATTGTACCCTCAGGATTTGAACACCCTTTTTTCTGTAAGCAGGACAGTCTTTCCCTTGAGTAAATGTACACTGCTTATGTAAAGTCTTATACTCACTGGAGACAGTGAGAGAGAAAAAGAGAGAAGATGTATTTCCAAGCAATTACTTATAACTAACTGCAAATGGTTCTCATGTTTCTTTATGAATCTTCCACTTCACAG
The DNA here is from genome assembly GCF_028554395.1 of Pezoporus wallicus. Classification (NCBI taxonomy): domain Eukaryota; kingdom Metazoa; phylum Chordata; class Aves; order Psittaciformes; family Psittacidae; genus Pezoporus; species Pezoporus wallicus. Next base: position 2,673,583 of record NW_026640165.1, read on the forward strand.
CAAGTGTCCTCCTCTAATGCTCATTAGAACAAAGAAAGGGATTGTCAAACAGATGAATGTGTAGTAAAACCCCAAAACTTCAGAGCAACTGAAATTCTTTCAATCCTCTATCAGTGTGGGAATATCTAGTACTTTTAAATGCCAGGATACACTTATTTAGGTGCCTAAATATTGACCTAATTATCTGATGCTAGGAATCTGTGACTGAAAAAAAACAAGTCTGTTCCAAGTGAAAGCTTTTGTTTGGCAAACCCAATACTTAAACTCCATTTTGAGTTGCATGGTCTTCTTCCAGTCAATGCTCCTCAGCCCATTCCCTTCCTTGAGAGACTAGCTTACAGAGAAATAAAGTAATATGTCCTTATGGTGTTACATACTAACCTGGTTGGTGGTGTCACCCTAAAAGAGTTCTTTTTAAAAGACAGCTGTGATACTGCAAAGTCATGATAGAGTCTAAGGAGGTTTAAAACAAAAGACAAAACTTTTTCTAAAAGCAAAGTTTCCCATTTAAAAAGTACCTCCCCTTAAAAGACAGAACTCTTTCAGTTAATTTAATGAAATTCCTTTCCCCATTCACCTTTAAAGGGCAGAGTCCTTTTTTCTATTTACCCTAAGGGCATCAGTTCAAAGAATTCTAGAAATTTCAGAAAGCCAAAGGATTTTTATATTTCACCACAAAAAAAATAATTTTCAGCCAAACAGCTAAAGAAAAAACACAGCGGGCTTCCTTATGTTTATGTACAAGGCACCAGTTTTAGATTAGAAAAATTGCTCTATCAGATGATTAGCATTCATTTGGTATGAACCCCCAGTTTTAAATACCTACAACATATATTGAAATCAATGACAATGAATTCAATAGATCAGTTTTGCTCCTGGTGTGCTGGAAACAGTGTGGTAAGATACCACCTTTTCTGGTTGTTTTTCCTGATACGTGCTCCTTGCTGAACTGGATTCATTACGTGAGGTCTGAAGGAGTTAAGAGTGAGCATAAATGGAAAGGGATGATGCCATTAGCCAGAAGACTAGACTGTTGAGAGGCTAAATAGTTTCCAAACACAGCAAACCAGCCACCTCAGGGAGAGGCACATGACCTACATGGGTTGAAATTCAAAGCCCAGTTGAGAAAAACATGGGATTAGCTCTACCTGTCAAACCACCATCCAGGACAGTATCATTGACATCAGTTTATTAACACATTGCTATATGAAGCAGATGTCATTCTTAGGTGGCATTATTTAGATGGAATTACTTTTTTACAGAATAAGCCCTCAAGCTTGACAGAGAACAATCTCACACTGGAATTACCACTTTTTAAAAACAGTATTTTTTAGGAGAAAGCTGAAGGATACCAGACTTGAACCAGAGACAGTCTGAACTATAGCAAAAAGCTACACTGCATTCAAAGATAACAGAAAGGAACAAGAATTTTGGTAAACATAAAAATACAATTAGGCCAAAAAGAATGTGGGAAACAGCAAAGCAAAGGTAAATCAGCAGGTTATTTCTGTAAGTTTACATGATTTCAAGAAAGGCTTGAAAGCCTTGGACAAGTAAAATACTTGGAAGACTGGAATGTTTCACAGCGAAACCTCTCAGTCTCATGAAATTCTCACAGCTGAAAATGTCCAGAGGTTGGGAGGCAGCATCAAATGTAATTGCAATTCTTTTTCTTCCTTGAATATCTGCTTAGAGCTATTGTTAGAGACAGACTACTGTGCTCAGTGGAGCACTGGCCTGACCCAGTTTGCTTATTCTTAATATTTAGAAGTCTCCCAAGTAAGAGTTAATGAATAAATTGCAACAGTCAATCTTTTTGTTGTCATACCTACCAGCTGCAAACCCTCAAATAAATTCTTGAAGCATGACAAAAGGATAGCAGCAGATCTCATATTTGGGGTGAGGGAGTAGGATGGATTATTTTTGTGGATTCATTCCTGCCTGCACTTTTTCTGAGTACAACACTGTCTCTGCTGCAAGCAGTGCCAATATAACCATTGCTTATTAATACCAGCTACGTGATCTTACCACTTATACCTGTACTACTGCACTTGGCATATAGCTTGCTTAAATGTTTCCAATTCACTTGAGAAAAGGATTAATAAAGTAATGTTAGCATTTTCTTCAAATGATCTGAGAATAGAAACCCTCACAGAAACTGAAAAACAGAAGTAACATATTTGAGACTTCTGAAGGTGTAAACCAGACAATTGTATTTTTCCAGAATTGCTGTTTTCAGCTGAGTTATCTGTATGGAATAAGAAATAGATTTAATAACAGAAATTAAAAAAAAATCCAGATATGAAAGGTTTTAAGTATTGAAGCCTAAATACGAAAAGTGTAATTCTCTTTCTGAGATCACTAGTCAACAGCTTGCTGTGGTTGGAGCAGCTGATCTCTATCCTTGGCCTTTCCCCTCTCCCTCTCTGTAAAGGGGAAACAACTTGTTTACATTTCTTTCTAGAACTGTATTCTCTGTAGAATCACTGTTCTCAGAACTGTTTGTGATCAGTTTGTTACTGATTTTCCCACCAGCCATATTACTCAAATCCCTCATGGGTAAATTCTCACAGCCTACAAGTCATGAAGGCTTTAAACTTACAGCAGTAAATGTGTATCTCCCTAAGACAGAGTAAGGGGAAATGGATGACTGGTGAAGGATGACCCCCCCATTCACACCATCTCTGTGGTGCCTAGGCTCAGGAGCCAAACAAAAGAACAGAATCATCCCGTTTACCTGCCTGGGTAGCATACAGTCTTGGAACAGTTGGAACCAGCTGCTTCATAGGCTCATGCCAGTCTTGCCACAGCGACCCTTCCTCAACAAGCCTCCACATGTGCCACGTTAAAATTGCAGCTTCTTGCTTGGCTTACATCTCCAGATCCTAAACAACTTACAGTGTCTGGATATTCTACTGAGGTATGTGACTATAGCCAACAGCTTCTTTATAACAGCCAGAATAAGCAGACAATTTCTGCTGCTACAAATTTGAAATCAAAGGTCAGGTATCTTATCACTCTTTTCTGATGAAAAGGTTTAATTTGTCATTGGCTTGCCTTGATGTTGCAAACTAATTCTTATGTAAGTGATGATATTAACGTCAACAGAAACTTTGGAAGTATTTCAGAGGTAAGGTATTTACTTGCCATCCAGAGGGACCTTGACACGCTTGTGAGGTGGGCTGATGCCAACCTCATGAAGTTTAACCATGCCAAGTGCAAGGTCCTCCACCTGGGTCGGAGCAATCCCAGGCACAGCTACAGGTTGGGCAGAGAAGAGATTCAGAGCAGCCCTGCGGAGAAGGACTTGGGGGTGTTGGTGGATGAGAAAATGAACATGAGCCGGCTTCAGTGTGCGCTTGCAGCCCAGAAAGCCAACCATATCCTGGGCTACATCAAAAGGAGCGTGACCAGCAGGTCGAAGGAGGTGATCCTGCCCCTCTACTCTGCTCTTGTGAGACCTCACCTGGAGTATTGTGTGCAGTTCTGGTGTTCTCAACATAAAAAGGACATGGAACTGTGGGAACAAGTCCAGAGAAGGGCCACAGGGATGATCAGGGGACTGGAGCACCTCCCGTATGAAGACAGGCTGAGGAAGTTGGAGCTGTTCAGCCTGGAGAAGAGAAGGCTGTGTGGAGACCTCATAGCAGCCTTCCAGTATCTGAAGGGGGCCTATAGGGATGCTGGAGAGGGACTCTTCATTAGAGACTGTAGTGACAGGACAAGGGTTAATGGGTTAAAACTTAAACAGGGGAAGTTTAGATTGGATAAAAGAAGGAAATTCTTTCCTGTTAGGGTGGTGAGGCACTGGAATAGGTTGCCCAGGGAGGTTGTGAATGCTCCATCCCTGGCAGTGTTCAAGACCAGGTTGGACGAGGCCTTGGGTGATATGATTTAGCGTAAGGTGTCCCTGCCCACGGCAGGGGAGCTGGAACTAGATGATCTTAAGGTCCTTTCCAACACTAACTATTCTATGATTCTATGATACTTGAATAATCATAAATAATGAACTTGAATAATCATGAATAATGGCTTGTATGATCTCCCTCTGCTGAATCTGGCTCAGAGTCCTACTACTCCTGTATGTAAACATACAGTTCAAAATACCAGAAAATAAACAGACATTCCTAGCTCACCATATTACAGCACATATTTCAGAAATTAATTATAGTTCAGAATTAGTATGTAATTGAAAATAACTGTCACAGTGTGGATTCTTATGTTACACATTTCACATATATTTTATCCACATATAAGCAGCTATGTACTTTATGCATGGTCTATAAGTATCTAAATGTTAAATATCCCAAATAGCGATGATACAAAATGCATCATTTATATCTACTTCTCAGTACCTTTATTTTTTATATTGTATGTCTTTATGGCACAGTGGGTAACTCCACAAGCAGCAAGGAAATTCCAGCTTACTGCAAAGAGTGATGTTACAGCCATTGGACATTGTTAGGAGCATGTAAGACATTGCGTAAGAGGCCTTTTGCTTCAGAAATTGCATGTTTTATTTTTTCAAACAAAAAATTATCACTGAGCAAGGCTAACAGATACCCTTCACATAATAATCTGCATGTTCCAATTCCACTATCATCTCCAACAAAGTCACAAAGTCGTGCAAGGACAAAGTGCTGGAGTGGGAGCCAGCAGGCATAAAATAGAAGAGCAAAAAGAGGCATCAGCATTGCCGTGATTACACTCCAGTTCCTTCGTGTTTCATGGAGTTTAGTCAGTCTGGTATTCATTGTTTCCATTTCTGCTTTGTAGCTGTATCTCGGCAGAAATCCTTTCTATAGACAGTGATTCTGTTACTTCAATCATCAGAGAAGCACCATTTGGGTAACAAACAATTTTAATTTTTTTAGTTGGGAGAAGAATAATAGCATTTTTTTTTTCTGCTGGAATAGTGACTTACAATACTGAAAAATTATTACAGAATATTAAATAATTATAACACAAGGATAAGCACCTCTTACTCTTCCTCCTCAGTTCCTGGCGCTTATATTCAAAAAATACACACAAGTTATTTCAATATGTTTGAATAAAACTAACCACATAATAATAATAAAAAAATAATCACTTGGCACTGAAAACAAAGTATCTCGCCCTCTTTAAGAGGATAAACCCCAAAATATTCTGGTTCTAATACCAACATCCCCCCAACCCCACAGCCTCAGTTACTCAAACTTCTCTGACTGCACTTATCCTACTAAGTTTTTAAAACAAAGTCAGTAGACATTGTGGAGACAACAGAGCTCTAAATGCTGCACGAGTATTACTGCAACTTTGGTAATTATTTTTTCCAGTAATGCTGAGAAATTTTATTATGACTAAGTGTAGTAAAATTGCCTCCTTCACCACTAAAAACTATAAAAACCTACCACTTCGTGTTCCATAAAGAGTTTGTGCATGGATTACAGCCCCGAACCGTGGCAGAACAAAACCCTCAAGGCAGCGAGAACAGAAGAAAGGGTGAAAACAACAGTTTAGGCTTTTCTCCATGCTTTCAAAAGAAGAAAATGTGTTGCTTTTATTGACTGAGACACTGCACAGACAGATTTACTTTGCTTAAATGTTCCCACAGATCTGTCTGGGGGGTGTACATCTGTGCTTACCGCCAAGTCACCAAAAGCCTCAGTCCTCCGTATCGTGAAGTGAAAGGTCAGCAGATATGCAGAACCGAAAGAGGTCTGTGAACTTTCCCCTTGGTAAGAAAATGCTACAGTAATGGAATATTGAAAATAACTGTGGTTTGGCAAAATCTAAGAGCATGCTGTGATACACACAAGCCAGAATGGGAAGTATCCAATTGGAGATCATGACTAACAAACCCTCGGCAAAGCAATTTCTTAGCCAGTGTATCTTGTCAGTGTCTTTGTGTGCTGAAAAACCTTTCTATTTTATTGACAAAATAACATGCCTTTAATACAGGCCTGCCTACAAAGTGAATGTTAGCTATACTGCCAACATCCAGATTTTGACAATATTTCCCTAGCTTTACAGTTGTGCATTAAAAAAAAAAACAACCCCAAACTAGATGGACCTCTATCCAGATCTCTAGCCTGCCCTCACTGGCAAAGTCTAATAAGCTCGAAGATTACCCCACATCTTCTCTATGCAACTGCTGAGCCCACTGTGGACACAATTTGTGCAACCTCCTTGGAAGAAGTGAGAATTAGATCTTACTTGGTCACGTCTTGCTGATCTTGGCTCACTGAGCTTTTTGGAAGACACCTGGATGTTTTGCTAAGTGGTGCCTCATTTTTAGAGGCAAAGATCTCTCAAATCAAAGATATTATTTCTTCATCCTGAAGCTTAGGTGGCTATCTAAACATCACTACACCCTGTCCAAAGACAGCCGTTTTGTAACAGTAATGTGACTTAACTCTGCTTATGCCAAGTTGCAGTGAGGCATGTGGCCTCACTCTCCATGGAGAAGGCTGGACTCCTCAGCACCCCTGGAAATGCCTATTAGCACGTTCTTCAAACCTGCTTTTACACACAGATCCTAAACTAAGGCTCTATGATGCGCCAGCTGATGCAGTAACCTAACTACTTCATTTTCGAAGTGTGAAAAGATCCAACGTATTTTTAAATACTCTGATCTTCCCCCTGCAATTTCAAATACAGTACCTTTTCCGTACCAATGAAGAAATAATAAATTAGGAAAACAGAAAATCAAAGCAGCAAGACAACTGCCTTTACAGTTAATTCCTTCGCGCAAATTTAGCCTGGTTTTGCCGCAGGGGCCGTGCGATTCGGTCGGGCTTGTTTTTGTCTAATAATGCTTCAGGAGCACAATACCGGTTTCCTTTTGACGAGAGGACAGGAAATAAATTACACGTGTTTAGACAGCGCTACCCCGGAGGCGCTGTGCTGTGGGGCCCCGCCGCAGCCCGCCTCCGGCTCAGGTTGCCCTCGCCCCGGGGTACCCCACTGAGCACCACCGGCGGCCACGTTACAGCCCTCCCCCCCTTCCCCCTTGGGAGGGCTCGGGCGGGTGACGGGGCTGCCGCAAGGCCTGAGCTCACCCCGTCCTCGCCGTCCCCCGTGCCCCCCCGCGCCGCTGGCGGAGCCAGGGCCGGAGGCGGTGCCTGCTCCGCAGGGCAGGCGGAAGGAAAGGGCCGGCGGCAGCCGGAGGCGAGCCGGGGCGCTGTCGGGCCAAGCTCTGGGCGATCAACGGTGCAGCTGGGCCGCGCTCCGGGGTACCCGCTGTGAACCCGGGGCCGAGTGCCGGGGAAACCGCGCTGCTGCGACAGGGCCCAGGCCCTGTCCGAGCTGCGGGGGCAGGGGCTTGGGCTTGGGCTCGGGGAGCCGGGCCGCTGCCGGAGCCGCCCCGCGCGGCGCAGCCAATGGTGGTCGGCGGGGCGGGCTGCGCGGTGCCGGGCTGCGTTGTGCAACGCGCCGCGCTTTGAAGGCTCCCGTCGCCCCTGGGAGGCAGGGCTCATTCGGCATCTGTCACGGCAGGGCGGGTGGCGGGCAGCCGGGGACGCCGGCAGCCCGATGAAGACCTGGCGGGGCCGACATTCCCGCTGGGCGTGAGCCGCTCCCGGTAGGACCGGCGCGGAGCGGTGTCTGCGGCGGGGCAGGATGACCCACATGCTGCACGCGGCGGCCCGGCGGGTGCAATGGGACAGGACCAGCGCTGCGAAGAGGGCTGCGTGCCTGGTGGCTGCAGCGTATGGGCTCAGAGTCCTCTACCCCATCATCCGCAGGCGCATGAAGCGGGCGGGCTGCGAGGGCGGCCCACAGGCTGCCGGCCGGGCTGAAACGGGCCGGGAGGGGCCGCACCGCGCCGGCAGCCGGGAGAAAGCCTCCCCGGCAGTGGACGCAGAATTCTTCCAGCAGCTGCTGGAACTTCGCAAGCTTTTCTTCCCAAAGCTGGTGAGCTCCGAGCTGGGCTTGCTCTGCCTCCACTCGGTCGCTCTGGTTTCCAGGACCTTCCTCTCCATCTATGTGGCTGCCCTCGATGGGAAGATTGTGAAGAGCATCGTGGAAAAAAAGCCCAGGAGCTTTGTCTTCAAGTTAATCAAATGGCTGATGATTGCAATCCCAGCCACTTTTGTGAACAGCACCATACGGTACCTGGAGTGCAAGCTGGCCCTTGCCTTCCGCACGCGCCTAGTGGATCACGCCTATGAGACCTACTTTGCCAACCAGACCTACTACAGAGTGATCAGCATGGATGGGCGGCTGGCCAACCCTGACCAGTCCCTCACCGAGGACATCATGATGTTCTCACAATCCGTGGCACATCTCTACTCCAACCTCACCAAGCCCATCCTGGACGTCGTGCTCACCTCCTACACCCTCATCCGCACCGCGCGGTCCCGGGGGGCTAACCCCATTGGGCCCACAGTCCTGGCCGGGCTTGTCGTCTATGCTACGGCCCGTGTGCTCAAAGCCTGCTCGCCCAAGTTTGGTAAGCTGGTGGCTGAGGAGGCTCACAAGAAGGGCTATCTGCGCTTCATGCATTCACGCATCATCGCCAACGTGGAAGAGATCGCCTTTTACCGAGGGCACAAGGTAGGAAGGAGGGAACTAGGAGGATACTGGGGTCAGTCTTGCAGTGCCGGAGCCGACCTGTACTTCCCCTGCTGCCCTCCCCGAGCACTTTGGGCCCCTCTGACATTTAAGCGTGTTTACAGCAAGCACTTCCCATTTCTGAGGAAAATGCTGTCTCACAGGCGGTATCAGAGGGGAGCAGACTATAGTTCCCTTGTGCTTTGACATTGTTCCTGTTTTGCAGCTGTATTTTTTTCTTTTCTGGAGAGCTAATCTCAGTTGTTTTTCCCCACCCAGTTCATTCTGCTCAACTTTTCCAGGCTTTGTTGTTTTAGATTTTTCACCCATGTTTATGAACTACCAGATTTAATGCTGCATAAATAGCAACCAGGGCACACCAGAAAGTCTAGGGGAAAAGTAGATGATAGTACAGGGAGCAGTACAACCTTTGACACTGTTCTACATAGCTAAGCAAAGATGCAGTCATCAGAGTCTTAAAATAGCTTAATTACAGTACTCTAGCAGTCACAGTTACATAAACTAATAGCTTGTTTTAAAGCTGCCTTATTAAGGAACTCTTCATATTTTTATTAGAAGCTAATTTTGGATGTAACACCTTTCAAACATGATTTAGAAAACCAAGTTGTTTCATGTAAGGTGAAAATGGAAGCTGGAAATCAGCGTGAAGAATTACTCTTTCAGTCCAAGCAGTGGTTATATAATGTAAATGGTTTATTTTGGTAGAAGCAGTTGTTCTCAAAAGCTGCCTATAGTCATGTTTTAAGTGCATCTAAATTAAACCTTTTTTTTTCTCCCAATTCCTACATATACTGGCTTGAACTGAATGTAGTATATCATAGTGGCTTGCATCTGGCTTTGACTTGTTAAACCTCTTGGGATAGTTCTCTCTTCCTCCAAACTGCTTACAAAAACAAGCAGTGTTGCATTTCAGGAATCAGCTCTGCAACTTTAAGTCACTGGAGATAGTTGATCCCCAAACGCTTTCCAGTATGAGGAGTTTCATTTGCTGTGAAACTCTACAGCTGCAGCTTTCTTAAAAGGATGTGGAATCAATCTTATTTTGTTTGTTAGAATCAGCTGTTGTGACTGTCTTGTATGGCATTCTTGTGTATATGTCAGAGATCTTAAAAGAGCTGAAAACCTGCCAATGTTCTATCAAGGGATGATGGCATAAATAAGAAGCAGATCCACTGACTTCCGTAAAGGTGTTGCACTTTTGCTGTGAGACTGCAGCATTGTGAAAATAGCAGATGTGGCTCGGAAGTCTCAGCTCTGGGTACCCAGTTATTTCCTGCAGTGTGTGAATGTCTTGTATGACATGTGCATCTTACTTGCATTTTATCAATTGCTCTGTTTTGTTTTAACTGTAGGTAGAAATGAAACAACTGCAAAAAAGCTACAAAGCTTTGGCTGATCAAATGAATCTCATTTTGTCCAAACGTTTATGGTACATCATGTTAGAGCAGTTCCTGATGAAGTATGTTTGGAGTAGCTGTGGTATGATTATGGTCGCTGTGCCCATCATCACTGCAACAGGATTTGCAGATGGCGGTAATACCATTTTTCACTTAATTTCTAAATGTTTCTTTAAATTTACATTCACAAAAGACTTTATTTCCCCTGAATGCTATTTATATTTATTTATTTTTCACAGACTTTGTTACAGTGTCCATGTCTTGTGTGTAACTTTCAAGCACAGCAAGTCAGCTGAGGGAAGAGCCACACAAAAGATCCAATTTTGAACATAAACCTGATAAACAGCATGAATTCAGGACTTACAGGATCAATATGTCATATGAGATTGTGATAATTGCAGATTATTTTTATTAGCCACTGTTGGGATGGCAGGCTGATTTTTGCAGCATCTCCTATTACCTTATAAAATGTTACTGTTAACTTCCCTGTACTGCTTATCTCCTCCTTCCATAAACCATAGCGTAATTATAAATAATTATTCTCTTGTTGAGCTGTTACGAACCGCTGTTCTTCCCTGACTTGCTGGGAGAAGAGAAAGCAATATTCAGACTCCAGGCTTGGATGTATGATCTTTGACATCCTATCACAACTTTCCAGGAAGTGAAACAAGGCTCAAGTATTGTTGTTATTGCAGATGCTATATATAAAATGAGAGGGAGAGAGCAGAGATAAAGGTAATTAAGGAGGTGTAGTGAAAGTAAGTGGGGAAGTTTGCCTCAACAGGGTTCCTTATGCCCAATTACATACCATACAATGTTACAAATTCCATACAATTCTTTAAGCATGGATCCTACAATGTGCGTAGAAGGATCGTTTCCAAGTTGAATATATTTAATCAGGAAAAAGTGAACTCTTTTCTGAGCAGATCTTGTTAGTTATATTCCAAATCAGGGTTGTCCTGCTGGACAAGCTTGGTTTGACCTGTCGGATGACACCCTGCAGCCACCACGTGATTTAGCTTACCTGCTGTTGTGTTGATACATGGGTGTTCAGCTGTCTGAGCCACTGCCCAGCACATGGATCAGGAGAGTACTGTATCAGAACCCTGGCTGGCTTCCTGGTAGCAGCTTAAAAGTAGGAGGTTCTATTCCAAACAGAAGAGTTTGTACAAGCTCATTTCACTGTATCAGGAGGTCCTATTCCAAACAGAAGAGCTTGTACAAAGCCATTTCACCTCAGCATGAAGGTTATCAGCACAACAGAAAATGTGATAAGAGTCTTTCTGCTAAGACAGGAATGAGTACAGTTGAGAAAAAGATCATTTAACCACAACTGTAAATATCTTCTTGGTATTATAGCATGAATAAAAAAAAAGAAGATGTGTATTCATGCTAAGCTAAATAACATTCCTGTTACTCATGAGTATTCTTTTGAGAAATACTTTTCAAATGTGGGAGAAAAGCAAGTCGCAGCAATGGCTCATGTTGTAAAACAGAAGAATGTTTGCCACCAGAAACCTAAACTGTTAAAGCAGGGGGATTATTATAGAGTCTTGAGGCATGGATCACAAACAATAATAAAAATCAACATTGTCAAGACCAGTTCAAAGTATAACAGGTATTCAAAGAATCAAGCAGACCTGAACTTACCGTTGGCCTGAATGGGAAAGCAGTGCTTTGTGCCTCAGCAGGCCAGATGCAAGTATGCTCATATCTGACAGAAGAGGTGGTGGATTTATTACTTTAGGATAAATCAGCAGAATCAGGAATATGCAAAAAACTGGTACCATGACTGGAGATGAAAGGTGTAAAGCAATAGGTTTTGTTCATTTCTTCAGAGGAAAAAAAAAGAATAATCCTGCAATAAAAAGAAATGACAGTGATATTTCTGACTGAAATTTGCTAATTCTGTTACGTATTTCAGGGAAGAAATTAACTAGCAAGGCCAAGATTCACATTTGATAGCATTTCTCATTCCTGTTTTATAAAACCATTGGTGTGCTAAACGTGTCTCTCTTCAGTTTGTGGAAAACAACTATTTTTGGAAGCAAGACTTTGATTTCTCTAGACAGGGTGAACACTTATCTTTGTTTATAAAACAAGTATATGACTATCAATTACATAAATGAAGATGAAAAGGGAAATATTAAATTCTGTATGGGATGGAGACAGTCTGTCTGCCCTGCTAGAATGCACCACTTCTTCAAACACAGGAGGCCAGCCATAAGAAATATGTTTTGGACAACTTAAAGAAAAGTAATCTTGGTGGAGTAGGCATATAATATAAGAGCTTGTGTTTTGGAACAGTGAAATCCTCATAAATTCTATGTAATTTTAATTTTTGAAATACCCCTAAAATAACTGAGGAAGTAGTTTGTAGAGTTCCCTAAACTCTTGCTAGATGAGCTAGCCTGGGTGCTGGAAGCAGCCCTCAGTAAATTCTGCATTTACATACAGGAGGAATGCTGCTTTAGTGTAGCCTGATTCCTAAAAGTAGTATACCTGATTCCTAAAAGATTTAACTGTGGTGGTTCATCAAAAGATGAAGCCATCGAAAGATCAGCAAAACCTGCTTCTCTGAGAAGTAATAAGCAAATTTCAATTTGTTTTTTTTCTAATGAATTACCTGAATACTCTCTGTTCTCTAACTTTATTCTTCTTGGATTGGAAATGATTTTTTTTTTAAAATAAGTGAGAACTACACAAGCAAGAGCTTTGTAATCTTTTTGCAAAAGGCTTTCTGTCTTTTCTTGTTTTTTTTAACTCATGCATTTCACTGTGTCTCGGGTGGCTAGATTGCATACAGCCAGTTGACAGTGTACCGATGTAGAGTCAATTCACTAAAATTGTTCTAAAAAACCCCATATGAGGCCAGAAACAGTAACATGATGTAAGATTTTTTTTTTTTTAATAAAAAAAGCTTTTCCTAAATTATCCATAGTATAGTTCAGCAATTTAGATGAAATTATTTAGGGCTATCTTTATGGGTGTGTAACTGAAAACAGTATAACATTTAGATTTAAGTAATAAAGACAGATACATCTGGCTTTGATACTGCATGTAGATTTCTAGACAACAGTTTTCTAGAATCTAATCTTGTCAGGGAGTTGGAACAGTCACTCACCAAATAAAAAAGTACCATTTGCTATACTCTTGCATTACTTGATCTAACCCATAAAATTCACAATTGCTTTACACCTGCAGGGAATTCCTCACAGATTTTCTTAACCAGCAGCATTGTGCAAACATCACAGAGGATATTAATATATAATAATACAGGAGCTGCAACACTGGATCCACCTATTACCTTGCCTAGCCTGGTGCCTAGCAGCAATTTAGTGTAAAAAAAAACCTCAAAAACTTAAAAAAACTTTACAAACTTAAGGAAAAAAAAAAAATCCAGACCCTGTTCTGCAACAGACTTGAGCAATATATAAAGATGTGTCTGAAGTCATGTGATGCAGAAGACCCTTGGGACCTTTCATTTTAAATATTGCATGTGAAAAATCTGTAAGAGTTGTTTACTACACATTGTTTTCTTCATTTTTGTAGATGCAACTATTAACACTTAAACAACATTCAGTCTTAAAATATTCAGACACTTAATTCTAAATCATTCTTAAAATATTCAGACACTTACTTCTAAATCTTGATTAGTTCAAGAAGCAAACCTTGCAAGTTAGCTATGTTGTATAAATCTGTAGGTCACATGGTAGCAAGGGTACATATGTATATGTTAAAAGGAAATGTATTTATTTCACATGTATCTTCTATAATTTCTGTGCTTTTCTGCTTCTCTGATGCTGCTGACATGTTCTTATGGGACAGCTCCTTTCTTTAAAACAAGAGTTTTCTTGCTAATAGGATACAATGTCGTAAACAAACCATCATAACTTTGTTCTGGGGTCAGATGAAAAGAGAAACTGTGCTGTGGGAGAGACGCATCCCACTTAAACCATGCCTTTGATAATAAAAGAGCTTATTGCTTGTTATAGAAATATAATCACGGTGCCAAATTTCCATCAGTATGAGTGTTTCCTTTTAGATGAAGTCAGTAAATAAGTAAGGCTGAAAATGAATAATGGTGAAAACAGTCAAAATGATATTAAAAGTCTTCTTTAGATCATTGCTTAGGTTTCACTTTTTTCTTATTTTGAAAAATTCAGGTTGAATAATGATATATTAAAAAGAAAATTATCTAGGTAGACAAATATTATAAAAGGATTAGATCTTTTGCATAAGAAGATGAATTGCACATCCTCCCACTTATTCTTTGTAACTAAGCTATCTATGCTAGTTACATTCACCAATTCTTTTTGAAAGGTTGTCTTTGTAGAGATAACCTTTTCTTAATTGAAAAGCTGCTCTATGCTGGCTCACATTCGAATCATAATTTAATTTGTAGAGATAATTTTAAAATTAATATTTTAACAGAAAACTTTTTTTACTTTCAGAATTGGAAGATGGCCAGAAACAGGCAATGGTTAGTGAAAGAACAGAAGCTTTTACTACATCCCGAAACTTGCTGATTTCTGCAGCAGATGCTATTGAAAGGATTATGTCTTCATACAAAGAGGTACTGTACAACTGTCAGACATGAAAGAGAAGAGAAAAAAAAAGTAAAAAAGAATTTACATTTAATATGGAATGTAAAATAACCCAATAGAATTTGCTGTTTTTAAAGGCAGATTCCATTGCAATTAAATCCATGGAGATCTTTGAATAGTTTGAGGTAGTTTGATTTTTAGAGTAAATTGACAAAAGTCTAAAGTGCACAGCTGCCAGCATGGTGCAACATGTGAGTATAATTTTTAATACCTGTGTTCAGATACCATCAGAGAGCAATAGAAGTTCCTGGAATGTGAATGATGAAGGTTCAAATTCCTCCTCTGTTTGGAGCACAGACCTGAATTCAGACTGTCTGCCTACAATGTTTGGGTAATCTTCTGTTGGAAGTGTCACAGAATCACAGAATGGTTTGAGTTGGAAGGGGCCTTTAAATATCACCTAGTTCCAAACCTCTCTGCAATGAGCAGGGATATCTTCCACTAGATGAGGTTGCTCAGCCCGGTCCAACCTGACCTTGAATGTTACCACGGATGGGGCATCTACCACCTCTCTGGGCAACATGTTCCAGTCATGTTTTGTATGAAACAAAAAGAGAATTGAATACTTATTTCTGGCCATCTAAACTACAGGGCCTGTTCAGTATCCTGCGAACCTGTTAAACTGTAAGTAATTTTGGAAAGTAGAGAAATTTCAGTAAAAAAATAAAATCCACCTTAGGACAGCAAATAGCCTGTAAGTACAAGAAGTTAATCTGGAACATCAGAGATGTTGTTTCAGGTCCTTACCCAAATGGCAGTAACGCTGGGCTTTCATCTGTGGTCTCTCCTTGGGGTTTCTCTCAGTGCTGGCTGTTAAGCAAAAGAAAAGTGAGGCAGTGCTGTTATTCTCCTCAACATTTCCTTCTGAATCTTGTTTATGCATTTTTTTTATTTGGTTTATGCTTGTCCCTTT
Organism: Pezoporus wallicus; assembly: GCF_028554395.1. NCBI lineage: Eukaryota > Metazoa > Chordata > Aves > Psittaciformes > Psittacidae > Pezoporus > Pezoporus wallicus. Next base: position 2,689,053 of record NW_026640165.1, read on the forward strand.
GGTGGTGACTCCTTTTCCCAGTGCAGTGCAAGGAGGCACACATTAGCTTAGGCAGCTAATAAAAATCTATGGATTTTGTTACTTGGAGTCCAGCCATGATAGCTACAACTTTGTAAATTGGAGGAGGAGGGGTAGTTTGGCACCTTCAGATATGGACTCACTCTCACAAAGCCACAGTAGTTTTTTTTCAAGGAGTTCTAATGGATTGTGATTTAGACCTATGCTTCTTTTGCTGTTCCCCTGCTTGGCTTCTGCTCTCAAGATACTGCCAGATAACCTATTATACAGTGATGTAATTTCTGTTCTATTTTCAACATTGATGTAATTTATATAATGTACATGAGGACTTGCAAACACTGTGGTTTTATTTTTGGAAACAAAAATACCCACAAAGAAGTAGAAACAACTGCACAAATTCACTTCGTGAGATGTAGAATCTCACATAGTGAGATTTTAATCCAGACAGCATGGGATCAAAGACCGGTTCTGTGAATTTCCATCTTAATTTTACATATATACTTCCCTTCAAGGGACAGTGTGGTACTTTTACCACTCTGTTATTCATATCTCTTGATTCAGGCAGTTTCCAAAGGTCAGTGTACTTCAATCCACTTCAAATGGCAGTGAATTTCCAGTTCTTCCTTACCTGACCCACCAAAGCAGCCTTCTTCCAGTCAGTGTAATTCAGCATGCAGATGATGTGGGCTCAACTTTTTTTCACAGGTGGTAATATTTAGTGTTTTGACAAAGTGAGTTTGTAGGGTCATGGTTGAGAAGCTTTTTACAAGTTATGTTTCTTCTGGGTCACAGTGGTGCACGTTTTGTCCATCACATGCAGGATTCTCTCCATCAAATGCTAATGCTGATGTTGTGCAAAGGACTCAGTCTTAGCATGAGCTCCTGCTGAAACTGATAGGAAGACTCCAGTGTGGAGAATGATGTTACAGCTCCTGTATGCTACCTGCTGCCTCAAGTGGTGTTAGCTCTATACTTTTCACAGAGGTTAATGCAATTACCAATAGTGCAAAACAGTGTACAGCTGATGAAGTTGAAGCATTGAGTGACTACCCTTTTTTAACTGAGTTTTTCAGTATGTTTCATATTTGTTAACCTCCAGTGGCATGATGACCATGTGACCAGAACCAGCACTCACTTCTATATCTGGCACAACTAGTGAAATTTATTTAGGATTTTATATTGGAATTAAGTATGCCACCACAGGTGAACCAGTCATGAGCTGTATGCGTTTAACCACAGCAACCTAATGATTTTATAATCTTACACTCATTTTCTTGCTCCTCTTGTCTTGCTGTCTGCATTTAGTGTAAAAATTCGTCCTTTAAAAAACATCCAATAATACATGATAAAAATAATAATAAAAACATAATAATGTACAATAAATAAGATGCCAGGGTTTAATTCTTTCCTGCTAGTGGATGGAGGCAGTTCTCTGGGAACTCCTGGTGGTGTCACTGCCCATGAACAGGAAGTTATCGGGTCCAGAGATCTCTTGTTTCTGTCTTTACCAAGTGGAAGTTGTGACAAAAGGACCAAAAAATAAAGGGGAGAAAGCCTTTTAAGAGGCCTTACCTTCTTAAAAATGCCCTGTTCTAATCTGACATCTCAGATGTAGCTTGGGTACTCTGGCGTGCAGTTGACTGAAGAGTAATTGCTTTTTTGTTCCATATTTTAGATTAGGATGCTCTGGTATGCCATGCTTTACACAGAGAAGCACACCTTTCTCACAGAAGGTTTCATGAATACAGAGAAGCAAACAAATAATTATAGATGCCATTTTTTCTTCTGTGGACCTTTATTTTTCTGGGAAATGCAGAGATTTGTTTTTCTCATGTATGATAGGCTCTCTCTTTTTAGATATGCTAGCAGCTGTTCTCTTGTTGAAGTCTCTACGGATCCATGGAAAAGAGCAGCCACTGCAACCTCCTCATTTACTAGAGCTGTCATAGCTTACATTGACTGAAATCTGTCCCCTTTAAACTGTCTCTGTCTTCAGGCTGGCAGGAGCTGTGAGTGGCAAATGGTTTAACACAGAATCTTAAGGAATGAAAAGAGGTGTCCAAAGACATATCATTGATCATTCCAGAACAGCATTTGAGAATTATCACCACAGAATAGCTAGGAATGTTTTCCATGAATCCTTGGCCAAAAATTTAATTTCCAGAATTTGTGAAGTATAACTGAAATGAGGCATTTGCTCTTTCTCAGGTTACTGAGCTAGCAGGCTACACTGCCCGTGTCTACAACATGTTTTCAGTTTTTGATGAGGTGAAGAGAGGCATTTACAGAAGAAATGCTGTTATTCAAGAGTCTGAAAACAACAGCAAGAATGAAGATAAAGCAGAATTGCACATTGAAGGGCCCTTAGAAATCAAAGGTAATTAATTCATATTTGTGTGCATTTCCCTGTGTGTGAGGCCTGTGCAGTGGGACAGGAGGTGAGCAGAGGTTTTATTTCTGCAGCAAATCAGCCTCTCAGGCTTAATACCCCAGAGACCATGTGGCCTTCCATTTTAACCTCCTGCTATTTTGTAACTGTGTTTATGCAGTGCTTCTCTAATGCACAAAATTGCTCAAGTGTTTTCTGTAAATCTTTCAGTGAAAAAGGCATTTCAACTATACTGTAGTTGGTGGTGATATTATTCTTACATGGACAGTGCCTGCTTTCCTCAGACACCTCTTTTTTTTTTTTTCAGAAAGTGAGACTGTAAGATCTTCGTCTTCAAACACCTCATTACTTTGAGATAGGAGAGAAAAACACATTGGTTCAGCAGTTTCTGACAAAAATATGACTTTGTTTTCAGTGTCTAAAAATCAGCCAGTGCTCATTTTTTCATGATTAAGTGGGAATTTTCAACTGAAAATGAAAGTCTAACAACTTTACACTTCCCCATACCACTCAAATGATCTGATTAATACATACCTTATCCTTGCTGTCCCTGTCCTGTATCTTTCTGATGCTAATATTTGTCTCCACCCTCCCCAAAGCATTTTCTGTGTACATCCGTTCCTTATTGTGCTCCATTATGTGTCACCTCTGTCTTCCTTTTGTGTCCAGCTTCAATGTGAAGTCCTTAAAGGCAGCTTTTGCAGTGGGCTTTTCCTAATTTTCCCAACAGATCCCTTCTGCTTCTTCCCTCTGTGGTTTTGAAAAAACTCTTCTGAAAACTTAAACCTCAGTAGAGTTGAAGGCACCGAAGTGCTCTTTATGAAATAACTCTTTTTTAGCAATTTCAACAGTCCTGCCCTTCAGTTTAGATTTCTCAAAGGTTCTTCATAACAAACAATTTGACTGCATCATGGTGGTTAGCTGTGGAAATAGCTGATGTCTTAATCTTGTAGATCTTGGTAATATTTGGCTGACATTAAAAGAAATGGCATTTTCTAGCTGTTACATTTTGTCATGTACAAGAAACAAAGTCTGCGGTTCCTGGAGCAACAGAGTAATCTGGGGGCTCTTTTTAGAAACGCGTATCTGAGCTGTATTTGACTTGGAAACAAAACCGAATACAGTTCAGCTATGTAAGCATACTGTTCACGTTCCCTTTGGGTCTAGTATACATATACCCCGTTCCTTTTTATTTTGCAGCCTTTTCCCAAGGCTTGATTCTACTACAGTCACTCATTTCATTCAGCCTGAATTCCTTCTAAGTCATGGTGACTAGCGTTTGTTCCTGAGTGGTTGTAGGCTCTCAGAGGCAGCCAGCCAAGCTCAAGCATTGTGCACATGGACTTAAGTAGAATTTAGGCCAGATGAATCTAGGCCACAGGCTGCACACTTTCTGTGACAAGTTCCATTGTCTTTTGGTCTTGATATTTGAGAAATCCCTGCAAAGTGGATTTGTATGTGGATAAAAGTACATGTGCTCACATATATGTATGTGTCCACATTGTTAGAAAATAAAAATCTTAATATTCAGCTTCCCCAAAGGCTCTTTGAACGCATACTACTTACTTGCTTTTGGATCATTGTCATGGTGCTGATACCGGGACAATATCTGCTATGAGTTTATGTAACTCAGGGATATTTATTTTGTGCCTTGCATTTACTGTTGTCAATAAGAGCATTGTGAAAATATGAAAACTAGAATATTTTTAACAGATAATATTATTGCCTTTTACATGGTGTGTGTAATAATTCCAAATTTTAAAGTTGAAATAGAATTTTGTACATCTTGTACAAATACTGCCAAATTGTATTTCTGATTACACATAAATATGCTTTAAATGCATTCAGACACTGTGCAATTAGGAAATGAGAATTAAGTTTAGCTAATACTTACTTAGCTTAATATTTTTTCTCATAGATTTATTTTAACTAGAATTTCTGCACTGTATCCAAATATTTTTTTATTTTTTTTTTTAACAGCAAAACTGTCTTGTTTCCCATAATCTCATGTTGGACACCACAGAACTGTTTTAAATAAAACTTGATTTAGGAATAAAGGAATGCTTGGGCTCATACATGGCACAGAAATTTTTGCCAGGTTGTTATAGTTTGGCAAAGTCAGAAGCAATTAAACAAAGAGCCTTTTAATGGAAAATGTAAAACTAGCCTTAACTGAAGGAAATGCTACCATATCCTTTTGTAATAAATTCAACTTTTCCGTAGCTCCATTTTATTTGTTCAGATTAATCTCAGTTATAAAAGAAGCTGCCTTCTAATACAAAGAGAAATTTCTTTCGTTTGTATCTCGTCTGTAAAGATAATTTCTGATACTCGTCTAGGAGCCTGGCTGTTTGGTTTCTCTTAGAAAAGCCCATTAACAGGCGAAGAGTTGGCTTCTTTTTCTTTTTTTTTTTTCTGTTCCAGAAAAATTTATTTCAAAGTCTTTATGTTACAAAGTATCCAAATGTCTGCTGGAGGCTGTACATTTAAATTGGCCAGAAATCCAAATAGTAAGTGTAGCTACTACAGTGAAATGTTATATGGGTTTCCACAAATACTTGCAAGACATGTCTACAGTGTCTGTGGCTTCAAAAAGACATGGAAGTGAGCCATTAAATGTTTTCTCCTTTGCTCTTGTTGCTGAAGGAGACTGAGCTGGGCTCCAAGTTTGAGACCTGCTAGTAAAAGTAGATTCCATTTTCTAATTAAATCCTCAAGAGAAAGTAAACTGGTCTGCCTGTGGCTAGGCCATCCTTGAACTTTTTTACTGGTTGATATTAACTATCTATTAAGAACAAAATACAGTAAATGCAGGTAGATTGTGAATAAACATGTCTTTATAGTGCATTTTGTATTTATGATGCCTACTGTGCATTATATTTTGGTCAAATTTAGAATTCATTGCACACTCTTGGCTACTGCTGTCAGTGTCTTTCTGAGTAGCTGAGATTTATTATCCAGATTTTCCACTAGGGGAACCTGGAGCACATGAAAGAGTGGCTTGAAACTCACCAAGTTATACTTCTCAGCCATGCATTGAGACTGTCACGTATTGTTGCTTAATGAAGGGTTTCACAAACTATTTTTTTTGTCCTTTCTAGGGCAAGTTATTGATGTTGATCATGGCATTATTTGTGAAAATGTTCCTATTATTACTCCGAATGGCGATGTGGTGGTTTCCAGACTGAACTTCAAAGTAAGATGATATGCAGGAATCTTCTGATTGTTGCCATCACATTAACATAAACAGCCCAGAATTCATGTACCTTATGTTAAGTACTTGGAGAAGCATATGGATAGAAGGGCAAGTCCAGAAAGGTAGGCATAGTATCTCAACAGAGGCAGACATATGTAGTTTATCCTGCTCAAAGAAAGAGAAGAGAGGACTTCTGGTGCTGTGGCTAAGGGAAAACTGACCTGCGATTTTCAAAGGTGCATATGGGAGTCTGCATCGATCTGTTCTTAATTTCAATGAAATTTGGATGCTTTACTCACACAGGCTCCTTTAAAAGTCTGCATTCACAGCACTAGTGAAAAAAAATGAATCTATAGTTTTGCTTTGCCACCACAAAGAGCAGTACTAACTAACAGTTGACAGCATAGTTCACAAGCCTAACTGTGGAGTCTTTACTCTGTAAAAACTTGTATTGTTTTTAAAAAGCTACTCCAGATACCACTCGGTCCCTGCTCACAATTTTGCTGGCTCACCTTTACTGAATTACTCACATATATATCCTAATCTTATGTATTAGTGCAGATGATATCACTTTAAAAAAGAGTCGGAGTTATCACAACACTTAACATGCATACTTCTAGCAGGTCCCTTAATTTAGCTAGAATGGAGTGTTCCTCTTGCCCCCTCTGTTGGTGTAAGAGTTAGCAACCAGGAGGACCGGGTCCTAGCTTTGGCAAAACTTGCAGTGGCTTCAGTGAGGGATTTCAAATTTGTAAAGTCACAACTGTATGGTCAAAGAGGCAGAAATATTTATGAGTTTTTGCTCAAGCGACATAACCAACAGAAAATATAATAGTCAATATAGTTATGTAAAGCATGGACAATGAGATTGTGATTTTGCATAAATATGCACACATATATAAACAGGGTAATATTCCAGTGAGTAAAACCAAGGCCATTGCAGCCGAAATAACACTTGTGATTAAGCAGGAAAGGGCAAAGTGAAGTAAATTTTCTGAATAGTTTGATTTGTCTCCCATTGCTTGAATTAATGGCACTGATGGGGATAGCATGCTTTGTATGCTGTTAACACCCTTGGACCTAATTTGCATTAGAATATTTGATTCTGACTGTGGTATATGAACATTGTGATATAATCAGTGTATTTTATAGAAATACTCAGACATTATAGAAATGATTTTCATTATTTCAACCCACATCTGATGCCACTGTTTCTAGAATAGCTGCATAAATATATACAGGTAATTAACGAAATGGGTTGATAATTTGATGCAAATGGACATGTAACTCCCTCTAGGGGTCTTAAACTACCTTGTGCCACATACACAGCATGGTAACGTGTTTGTGTTTTCATTGGTATTGTAGGTTGAGGAGGGGATGAACCTTTTAATCACTGGACCCAATGGCTGTGGAAAGAGTTCGCTCTTCAGAATTTTAAGTGGTCTGTGGCCTGTGTATGGAGGAGTTCTCTACAAACCCCCTCCACAGCATATGTTTTATATACCACAAAGGTATGTGTTTTGCTCAAGATGATATTTTTTGGTTATATATGAATTTTGACCCTGCTTCTCTCATTTTCCATCTGTAATATGTACAGCCAAGTTAAAAGGTGTTCAGCACAACCTCAGGTGTGTGGAGAGTGCTAAAGAAAAAATACTTTCTTTACATCCCCTGATCCAATCTTCAGTCATTGGGAATAGCTTGCTCACACTTGAGGTGGAGCCTATGCTTCCCTGATGGATGATTGGGATCATGGGGATGGACTAGAATCTGATAGAAATTTTAAGTAGAGCTAATAGATCTTTATTCTGACTTCACTTTAAAACTAAAGATCAAAACAAGTGAGAGTGCTTTGATTTCTAAATGCTGAATTATACAAAATAATTTTCAGAACTTCAATTTTTACACTACAAGAACAAAATCTAATTCAATATTAACTACAAATTGCCATTTTAATAATGTGTCCTCTTTTCACTAAGGGAAGCATGGCTTTTTTGTGCTTCGTTTGTATTCTGACCTGCTGTTGGAGTATCAGAACATCATTTAGTGCAATTGATTCCGGAGTATCCCCTTAGAGACTTCTAACTAGGCTGTTTTGCAAAAGCAAATTCAAACACTGAGGATCTTTGATTGCTTTCTATAGTTTGTTGCATCCCATGGGCAAAAGAAAAGTTCATGGTACAGTTTGTAGTTGTGTTTAAAAAGTACACGCTGTTAAGCTGAATGGAAAATATTAACTGATGAGTAGATTTTCCTTGCTACAGATGAAGGTAATACAGAATATTTATCTGTAATCTTTTCAAATATATGTATAATTTATTGCTGACCATTGTCATTTTTCTGAGCTACTCAATGGTTCCATTCAGGAATTTGGAGCAAAATGCTTTATTAAATGTTTTTCAAAAGAGCATTTCAGAATTCCCATTGTGCGGAACATTCTTAGAATCAGTTTTGTTCTTTGGCAGAACAAAAGCTATTCTGAATCTTTTTCTTGCAGAAAATCTTGAGTTTCAGCCACTTCTGTCTTCTGTGTGATCCCAACCCCTTCTCAGCTCCACATTGGAGGCTGGATTGTCTACAGCCCTTCCTCTTTACTTATGTCCCTTTATTCTGGTAAAGTGAACAGACTCGTATTGCGTTCAGGCAGATTTGCCAGAGTGCTTGTTGGGGGGATTGAATCACATCTGCTGAGTTTTCATTTCCATAAACATAGTTCTTTGTTAGCTGTTTCCCCTAATGTTGCAGAGCTGAGGGAGATTGTCCAACAGACTTCTTCTTTGGAATATTTCAAATTTTTTGGTCAGAGTCTGAGATTCAGCCAGTGTCTTTGCAACCCTCCGTGACCAAAGCCACGCAAGGGTTGGCATATCATCTTTGCAGTGTACCTTGAAAGTATCACTCATATGCAGTCCATCCTAATAGCTTTTCCCAGGATAAAGGGTGCTGCAGAGATGTCTTTGGGACCTCTAAGATATGTAGCCATTGCTTGGCTCTGTGGCTCTGTGTGAGCTCTGTGCTCCTGAAGGGTTTTTAAGGCAGCGCAGAGGTATTCCCTTCCCAAGGGACAGAGAAGAGTCTGGGTAAATGGGACAACAGTGTGACACAGAGCACTAATGCAAAACTGCATTAGAATTTGAATGTGGCTGAAGATTTTGAAATCTGCTTTTGGAGACAGTTTACCTGTGTCAGTATGGGTTCTGTAGGTTTGGAAGTGTGGCCTGTCAACAATGAGTGTCTTGTATTTGGAAAGGGACTGTGAGACTGCTTCTTGTTGGGATTTGTGGGTGAACATGCCTGAAGGGGTTGATTCAGGACAGCAATCAATCAGATTTGTTTGTTAGGATGTCCTTGTGGTGGATCCTGATTTGCTTTTTTGCCCAATACATTTGTTCTTTTGGCTTACAGTCTTAGATGAGTATCTGAGGCACTAAAAATGACTTGAAAGAGATCCAGTTTAAAATTGAATTTTATATATTTCTGGACCTGATTTATAACTGATCTGTTGGATTTTTAGGGCTTTTGTGTGTTTTGCCTTACGTGGTCCAGGCATTTTATTTTCTGCCGGTGTTCCACTTCTGAGTGTTTTAACAGTTCATTTATTTATGGGCTACATGCATTACACATTCAGTTGGGGTTTTTTGTCTGTTGCTGGCCTAGAATAGATTTAGAATTTCTGTAGTGGTTTGTAAATTATTCTGAAGTTCGAAAATGAACTGCTGCAACCATTTTGCTTATTAACCCTGTGCAAATTGCTGCTTGGTCAGAATCACCTTCTGTTTGCTTGGTTTTAGACATAAGTCTAAAACTTCAGGTGAAAAGGCAGGGCCCTGCCTACCTTTCATCATATATGTATTTCAACATAACTTTAGGGTAAACTTACATTCTGGACTGAGAAGATCTGGGAGGTGGTAGGACAGTATCACCTGGATTCAACCCACCTTACCCTTTTGTAGTCGGTTAGGTGAAAACTGTGGTATAGCAGAAGGATCTTGAATTGGTGGATGTCCATCAGAGCAGTCAGTTAGAATGACATCACTGTGTTTAAGTTTGTACATTATGTCTTTGGTCTAAGAACATAGTAGACAGCTCTCTGAGTGGACAGTTACCATTGAGCCTGGTAAGAGCTTACTCCTGCATGCCTGTGGCTGCATCGAATTCTGCATCAGTCCTCTCTGAGTCAAATGTAGGAACTTCATATGCACACAGTGAATGGTGAAGAATACTGTGACTACTAAGTAACAAAATACCCCACAGTAAATGGGAGCTCACTGAAAAGATTATTTTTTTCATCTCTGTTTGTAATGTTCTGGCGTAGTATTCCAGAAATGTGTGGGAAATACTGTGTCCTTGCCAAGCTGAAAAGCTACACGCAAAAGTATGAGTTATCAAAAGTGAATTATCTCATTGTATACTCCAAATATCAGCACTGCAAATGCTTTATAGTTAGCTTTATTTAGCAGTATGTAGGCAGCATGTAGGCTTTAAAACAGAGCCTTAGGCATATCTATCTTTTTACGCTTTTTGATTGCTTAGCATCATTATGTTAGGGTTTTTTTAGATTTTATTTGAATCAATGTGAGATTTCGTTTTTCTCCCCTTCTGTAGCGCCAGGCCGTGAAGAATTTGTCATTAATCAGTCACAGTTCTGGTGGATGCTGATGGGACAAACTGCCCTTTTGGGGGCAGGGAGAGAGAAGCCCAGGGATTTCTTCTCCAAGTGTGGCTCTGCCACTGTCTGTTCAGGCCTGTAAAAGAGGAGGGTGCTTTAAGAGGCTTTAAACAGTCCAGCATCATATTGGTGCCAGAAGCAGCTTGTTTAAAGGGGTGGGTCACTGCTAGGAACTTATCACAGCTCAGCAAGTTGTCGCATCTCACTGGAGCCTCAGTGACTGGCAGAGTGTGTGCTCTTGCACCTTCTACTTCTCTGTCCCTCTTTTGCAAAGTAAAATTCATCAACCACTTCTTTGCATTCCTCTTTTAATTAACTGGCCAAGAAGGTAGCATAAATGAAAAAAAGAAATGTTTGTGGGTGCTGTACTTTGTAACTAATCATGATTTAAATCAGAATTCAGAAACATCTTTTTAAATAATGAATAACAAAACCATGATGTGAGTAGCATGAGTACTGGTGCTAAAGATGTGACCACAAGATGCATATGTTGCACTTACGGAATTAAAGAAGCAGTCAATCCTTTCACAGTGTATCAGCAGTGTATCTGAAGGTAGCCTGCTATCTCCTGTCCTGTTCCTCCTTGGTTGGTCTTAAACATGAAAGGACACTCCATCTCTGATGATTTAATGAGCTCTAGCATACAATTTCTTCTAACACTCCAGCTCTTCTTGTTCTCCAACAGAAAGTCTCAGCTTTTTGAGTTGTAAGGAAACACAGATTCTCCACATGTTGGATCTCATTTCCTTAGTTGTCTGTTGTTTGATGTAAACCCAAGCAGAATTGCACACTTACATACTTGCAGGTTACCTTGGCAACACCACAGGAATACTCCTTAATGTCTCTTCACCATAAAACTACAGTAAAGCTGTAATCACCGCTGGGTTATTGATATAAATTATTAATTGTTTTCTGGCAGCTCTGTCTTACTGTCTGTTTGTGTGGAGGAATGTCTTGTGCAATCTCTGTTGGTTCCAGAACTTTCTATCACAGCTGGAGTCTTCCTAGCACAGCACAAATCTAAAATGTCTCCCAGAATTCTTTCTGTCTTTCTTGAGGACTGATTCATTGATTCACTTTCAAAGAGCTCAGAGTAATTTTGAACCCACTGTACTTCTTTCTCCTGGTCCATTGTTACTGTTTTTCCTCTCTAGCTTGTTTCTACTGTAATTTGGGTATTTTTGTGAGAGGTGTGTTTCTCCAGTAGTATGCATACTTTCTCTGTAATTCTGTGTGCCATTTTAATAGAAGACCAGCCCTGAACACTTTCTCAGTGGTCATAGTGGTGGTCCAATTCTGTATTCTCTCTTTCTCTGTATTGCTCATTCAAGTAGATCCCTAATATTTCTTTCCTCCAACACCATGCTTATGTGCTCTAAAATGGAGGCAACTGAAGTTGCACTAGTATCAGTTCTTCATCATTTAAGACTTATTTAACTATGCCTTGCTGCCCTTTATTAATGCTAGGACAGTATGGAACATAACAGTTTAAGGGTTTATCTGGCCCACCTAAGCTCTTTGGTTTTGCATACATCAGCTCTATTTCTGGTATTTTATCTGGGGTTCCTTTACAAGTCTCTTCTTGTCTGGTGTTTTTCCTTCTGTATTCTAAAAATATCCTTGGCTACTAAGCAAAATTGCATCAGCTATGAAAATATAGTTCCTCTCCTTAACTCTACTGGGTAATCCAAATGTCTGAAGCTGTTTGTCTCAAGTAGTCCAAGAATGTTCATCATGTGAATGAAACCAAGCAAGAGCATTTTGGTTCTAAGTGATATAAATAATAAAGTGATAAGATAAAAACAATTTTTACACTCTAAACACATGAAACTTTGAAGGTTACAGCATGATTCAAATGTTATCTTAAGCATTAAGGTAGTTTAGTAGTGGTCACTGTCATTAAAATACGATTGTTTCCTAAGACAATTCTTGCTTACCTAAACAATTTAATCTTGCAATATAGTTGTGTTACTTTCATATGTAATACAGGATATCTAAAAGTATGTGCATGTGCAGTAGGTGTATATATATGATTCTTCTGTACTACACTACTTTTTCATTAGCTTGTGGTCGGTTAGAGGGGTAGCCCAAATTAAGTTCCAGGCAAATAGGCCCGTGTGAGTTCTTTTGCCTCATCCCATTTAAATTGGCTCAGATGTGTCTGTGATATGTTTATTCTGCACATCCTAATTTCTTGTCAGCTCATACTGCCCTGTCTTTATCTATGATCCCTTTAGTTGGGTCAGCTAGAGTAAAACTGTACTCTGCTCATGCCAACACCGCACTAGCATTATCACTGCCCTTCAGCACTTTGCTGATAGTACACCACCACATTGACTTGTTCCTTCAGTACTTTGCCATCAGTTCATACAGTTCATATCATGCTATATAGATATCTACTCCCTTGCACACTGCATCTATCTGTCATACTTACTGTTATCGAGTTCCTTTTAAATATGTTTATTTCCAAAGTTCACCACTTATCTGATAGGTGAGAAAAAGGTATGTGCTAGACTGTTATCACAAAATATAACATACCATGCTTCAGTTGCATATACTGTTTTGATGTAGGTTGGCTTTAACAAATGGCTTGCTACTTGTATCTTCATTTTTCTTTTTTTAAAATGAATCGGTTCAAGACAGGTTAACTCAGTATTCTGTGTTCATTGAAAAGTGTGGCCTGGCATCTGAGGGGGCTGTTAGGCTATCCTTTCAGCCAGGGCACAGCTTTTCCTGATTCATCTTACTGGGACTTGTCTAGAAATGCTTGCACTTCTTCCTGACTGAAGGAAGTCCTGTCTTGTCTCACCTAGAACAGAAAAGTTCTTGTCTTGCTGCCCTGCAGGTTAGCTGAAGCTTTGCCTGGCAGGATCACTGAGAGACCTCTCCTTTTCCACTGAAGGCTTACTCACAGCTCTAAAGTTTGAAGGTTTTTCACTAGGTCTGTGTGCTGACTGATCACAGGTATTGACAGTACCTCTTGGTAGCAGATTGTGAACAAGATTAACCTATGCTTATAGTCAGAGACAGAAAATGGCTTTGTTGATTAGCTGCTACTGCCTCTCAAGCCATGTAAGGTGCCTTCCTTACCAGCCAGACAGAAGAGTCAGGTAATTCATGCACAGCTTACACATATTTTCTGTTATTAGGAAAAGTGTTGCAGAAATCCCAGACCGAAGCTTTACTCAGCTTGCTGCATTGGAGTTCAGTTTAGATTTAAAATGTATTTACATAAATCCAGTGCCAATTTGAAAGGCTGCAGCTAAATTGATGTTTGTGAAGAATTTCAGCATGCTCTGGCATTGTGGTCCCTCAGTCCCTTCAGACTGGTGTCATGTCTGCAGCATGTTACGGCCATGGGAGATACCATGTCTAAACAGGGGTGAGGATTTGAGATGTGGTAATACATATTCAGCTTTTACTCCATATAGAGACTAGTGCATTTCCTAGAGGTCAGTTGTCTGAAGCACAGAAGCCAGTACTACACTTGTTACAAATGGACCCTTGTTGACAAGTTTGAATCACCAGGGAAGTCCAGGCTTGATTTGGTACAGAGATTTCAGTATTGTCTCTTACTTACTGGTGGCCTTTCCAGTTGAAGCAGGTTCTCTTATTATCACTTTCTGTATAAATGGATGGAGAGGTGTCATTCTCTCTCATGGAGATGTCTCACTTAAAGCACAATGTGGTCACTTAATTTGATACAAGACAAGCCCCTTTTGTTTGGGATCCATATAAGAACTTGATCATTCAAAGGATTAATGTCCACTCCCTAATTCATTGCATTCCTACGAAGATACACAGAAATATAATGTGAAGTGCTATCAGTTGCATGTCTGATTAAATACCTTGATGTATATGCCACTAAAAAGTGAAATCCGTTCTTGTAATCAAAGCAGCATCCTTCCTATTTTGTGTACTGCTTCAGTACTAAGCATGTAAATCTTGTTTCAGTTCTGGCACTAATTCCTCCATTTATGTTCCTTTGAGATGTTTTCCTCAAGAGCTAAACTTCTGTCTGTGAGGATGTCCAGTTGCAGGAATATTTCTCCTAGGATCTCTGGCAATCAGCTGCTCCATGTTTCATAATATATTTTGGACACCATGTTCTTGCTAGCATGAGCTTGCAATGCCTCCACCCCCCACTTGCTTCTTTTGATAGGATTTTGAATATCAAAAGTTCTTAGCACCAATAATTACATGTTGCCTGTACCACCTTTCCAGGCATCCATGTATGTGCCAGACTATTTATGGAACTTCATTTAAAAGCTGGTAAAAGTAGGCTTTGAAGTTGTTTTTTTTTTTAAATACACTGTCAGGTTAAGCTTCACATTTTATAAATGTGAAGTCACTAAATAGATTATAAGCACTGAATATGTGGCTGGTATTTATAGGATGCATCCAGCAAAACAACTGACAGTCCATTTAATCTGTTCTAGGTTCATTTTGCTGAGACAAACAGCTCACTTGCCTTTAAAATTTAGTTGTGATAGCAGTGCCAAGGGAACAAATTCACCTCCAGGTCCACTGAGACCGCTGTGTAACTTAGCAGTGGTATGGACAAACTTGCATGTTAGGGAGTAATCTGGTGGTTGTGTTTACATGACCTGGTTTCTGCAGAGATGTGCCATTACTGTGTCCAGCTTGGGGAGTTACCTCCAGCTTAATGCCCTACATTCCAGCTGTGCAACAAAGGATCTTTGACAGATGAGCAGGATGGCAAATGTTTACTATTTCAGTAAAGTTTTACTTGGAAAACATGCTTCAGAAGCTTTGTGTCAAATTATGAGAAACACCTTGGCTATTTAACACTAGGAAAAGTAAACTACAAAACCTGCCTGACATGAAAAAGCTTGGTATGAAAAGACTGAAAGGATGCTGGCTTTTGTGAGAGCAGGTCAGCTCAAACTTCTAATAACTTATAAGAACTGTACCATTTTCTCTGGAAAGAAGTCCTTTCTCCTCCTCCTTAATATAGTTTTCAATCAGAAACTCTTATTACAGTACTCTATGCTTTTAAATATCCAAATAATAGGCATAGCCAACACTTCCCGCTTGATGAGAAGGTGGTAGTCCTTCCCATGAAGTATAGGCTCTGCCTTTTGCCTGCCCCTGTGTCCTGGGCTCCAGAACCGTGTCGCAGCTCCAAGGTGAACTGGACCTTCAGCACTCTCCCAGCCTCTGCATGGTCTGCTCACTCAGACATGTTTCTTAGGGTCTAGTCTTATGTTTGCCTCCCTCCTCCAACTCACTGTGGTTTCAAAAGGAAATGTAAATTTTATTCAGCATGGTGATTCTCTTCTGCATTTCTTGGAGACAAAGCAGTGTTCATAGTAACTGCTCACCTTCCAGAGAGAAGACTTAGCCATTTTTTATGCAAGTGTTCCATCATCACACAACAAGTTAAAGCAATAAGCCATCAACTCTTACACTAAAAGTAGAATTTGTCTTTGTTCATTTAGGCAGTTAAAAATTAGACATTCTTTGTTGATGCCAGTAAGAAAGGTATTCAAACTGTGTAATGCATTAATTAAAATTCCTTTTATTGGAGATAAGGAATAAGTTGATAGTGTAGATAATCACAAAATCACAGAATGGCTGAGGTTGAAGAAGCCTCTGAAGATCGTCTTGTCCAACCGCTGTGCTCAAGCAAGGCCACCTAGAGCTGTTTGCCCAGGACCATGTCCAGACAACTTTTGACACCACAGCCCCTCTGGGCAACTTGTTTCAATGCTTTTATCACTCTCACAGTGAAAAATTGTTTCCTGATGTTGAGAGGGAACCTCCTGTGTTTCAGTTTGTGCCCATTGCCTCTGGGCACCACTGAAAAGGGCCTGGCTCTTTCCTCTTTACACCCTTCATTCCAATGTTTATATATATTGATGAGATTCCCATGGGATTTCTCTTCTCCAGGCTTAACAGTCCCAGCTTTCTCAGCCTTCCCTCGTAGGAGAGATGTGCCAGTGCCTTTATCACCTTTGTGGCAATTATGTCTCATCATATGCTAGGAGCCCAGCATTGTGCAGCACCAGACAGACCTCTAGTCAGAACATGGCAGGCTGCACTTTATTCCGTCTGTACTAAAGTTCATTGGCATTATGGTCTTTAGCACTCTGATAGGATTTTCTTAGCAGTAAACAGTTCCATTTATCATTTCCACTGTCAAACAAAGGATGTTAGCATGAGAACATGCTGCTTTGGTTCAAGATAAAGACAAGCACACACAGGTGGTGTAATTGCTGGTGCCAAGTGGGAGCTGCTTGCAGGCTCCCTCGTTGTGATTAGCTGGCAAAATTTATTCTGCAGCCAAGTGATAAGTACAGCAGAGCACTGGCATGAAGGCCAAGTTATATGTGCAGCACAGCTCAACACAGTGCAGCAAAGTATAGCACATGCCCATGCCCACTCAGGTTAACTGTTCTGTGGATCCCTAACTCCTCAATACACAATAGTCTTCCAGTTCAGATCACTGCAGTTGTACATCCTGTGTCCTAGGACAAACATCTAAGATAAATGGAACCTACTAGAGGTACCAGTTTAATAGAGGACTCTGTTGACTACAAAGAGAGTCTGGGGTGACTAACCCAGACTCGGATGAGTAGCTTTTAGGTGAGATGAGTCTCTTCTGCGAATAATGCTGAGTAGTCCTGAGAACACTAAATTTTCAGTTCTTTGTTCTTGAGTCATTAATTATATGATGGTCTCATGGGAGCATGTAGCAGGTGAGTATTTTCTGCAGTTCAGCATGTGTGCACTAGCCTAATTTAGATGGAAGCATGTCTTTCCCAGGAGAAGAGTCTTCCAGGCTTTTTTATCTGCCTAATGTTTTGCATTAATTATACCCTATCAATTTTAGTTTCTGCTAGAGATTACTACAGCTCTCTTATGGCGACTCCAGGTACCTATAATGCTTGTAAAATGGCTGTAATAATATTCCATGTATCCATATACATGGTGTGTCTTTGTGTTCTGCACTGTCATGTTCTGTCCTGTGTAACGCGTTGTTTCACAGAGGATCAGGGAGGGAAGTGAGTGCAGTGTGTGAGTTCTCACTTGTTGGCAGGGTGTTTCGCTGGAGACACGCTATTGTCCCAGTATTACTTGCATATTCATATGGCAGTGCATGGGAAAAAAAACTATGCCATGGACAACTAAGCATTACAGAAACCTGGAGCAAAAGCAGCCTCTGCTGTAGAGGTTTCACTGTCTGCACTTCCTTTTCCCTGTGAAGTAAGGAGTCACTTCTCATCTGCAAAACCATAAATAATTTGGGATCTTTCTAAAAGAGGGAAACTTCCTTGCTCACTGTGTTAGATTGTTGTGATAAAAGTCAGGAACACCTCTTAGGCTGGGGTATGCCTGGTGGGACTGGCAGGCTGCGCTCTTGTCCAGAGCAGCTCATTGTTCTTTTTTTTGCATTTCATTAATCTTAATGATCATCCATCCAAATAATCCTTTTATCATCAGGACTGCCACAGGTATGGAAAGGCCGGGCCTGAAAAGATCGGATGTTTAAGAAAAGGAGAGTATATTTCCTTTACTTGTCTGCCTGGTTGATTTGATTCATTGCAGCACATATAATTATTTCAGATTCCATTAGCTGCTTGTATTTTGTAGAAATATTCTGGGATTTGTTTTTCATTATACATATGTTCCTCTGGTCTTTTCTGTTGTCTCTGTCTATCACAAGATACAAATTGACTGAACTGAATAATTTTGTGAATTGTTCACCTTAAACTTTTACGCAATTTTACCAGTTCTAATTTTATTATAAGTCATGTTGGTAATGGTGAATAAGTAAATCATGAGCTGAGATGATACCTGAGCATGAGGAGAGCTTTAAATTAAAGGTTTCTTTTACCCTTCTGGTTCTTATTTCCTCCCAGATTATTTTCTTGCAGAGATGTGCATGGCTTCTTTGCAAAGGAAACCACAGTGGTGGGTTTTTTCAGCCTTTGATATTAGATTCTAATTATGTGCATTGAGAATTCAGCCTTTCATTCTGTGCATTTCATTTCTTGTTAACTAAGTTAATGGCTATAATAAGCTGATTGAATTCCACTCTGGTAATTGATCTATCTGAAATATTTAGAGGATGATCATGGCTAGTTCTGTGTGAGTGTAGAGGAGAGTTCAATGTAGGGTATTTTAAAGAAAGATCAATTATTTATATCTTTAGAAGGATTGCTGTAACTTTAGCTGGCCCTAAAATCCCTTGAACTAGATACAGCACGGTAACCTGAGCTTGCGGGTTTTTTAACATTTTTCTAAATATTATATTATTTATTATTTTTTAACTGTCTGGTACTACCACCTTCTGTGTGAGAGCTACTTAATGCTCTTATGAGAGCTACAATGCTAGTTAAGAAGAGCACTTAATTCTTATTTCTTCAAGACCTTTTATTTTCTGAAAGTTGTTGAGGTGGTGCCGTCATTATTTTCTTGCTGTTTATTTTCTTGCTGATATCAAAGAACTATGAGGAGCCCAGAACACTTAGTGGAGGTTGGCGTTTCTTGAGCATCACTGTTCATCAAGCTTGGCTGCTGTTGAAAACTATGGAGGTTTTACTATTGACCTGGCAAGTGTTGGAGTTCTGCTGAGGTGATTCCAGCCAAGGTATTACAGCACCTGAAAGTGATGATCTTGTCACCAGCAAGGTGATGGAAAGTTGTAAGTATAGGTGGAGTCCCGAGATAATCAAGCACAGGTTTAGGGCTTTGGGAAAAGGAGCCAAAAAAAAAAAAAAAGGAAAAGTAGTAGGTAAAGGGAGCCACCTAGAGTTAATCCATAGGAATCTCTAAATATAAATGTATACCTGAACTTCGGCCTTTTACTGAAGTTTGGGTGCCAAACTGAGTACTAAACATTAAACCGTTAATCTGTAACAAGCTCTCTCCTGACACCAGGCACCTAAATAAGATTAGAACCCCCTTTAATATATTTTTACAGTGCTTCTGAGGGATTAGGGTAGTTATTGTTTTTTATATTAAAGAGCACTGGGGGGAAAAGGAATAGCATAAATAACATGTCACAAGGAACTAGTACTAAAGTCTCCCTCTTTCCAGTTGAAGACTCTCACTAGTGTAGTTACCATTAGGCTCTTTCCAGTAACTCTCTTCTGACACACTATTCCTGTCTCTTAGCAGGAGTTTCCTTGCTTCAGTGGGAAGATCAGAATGTGCCCTCCCTTTGACTCCTCTTTAGCCTGGACTCTAGCTAACCATTAGCTTGTCATACAGTCCTTCCTCTTGCATCTGTAGTAGCTGCAGTGTTTTGTGCTGGACTTAAAGATGCTGGTTTTGTATTCCATGCTGCACTGGACCTTCTGGGGAATTAGCATTTGAGCACAGTTGTAGGTATGAGCAGTGCTCTTGGCTTTCTGGACTGGAGATTCTTCAGTGCAAGCACTGACTCCTTATAATCTTCCAGGTTTTCTTGGAAGACACCTCCATGGCTGGAGTTTGGGCTCCAGAATCATCTTCTTAAATAGAGGTGCTTAAATTTGGAATACATTTTATTTTAGATGTCAAAGGAAGCACTCTGAATTGCACTCTGAAACCATCCCAATTTCCTTTGAAAATGCAAACTGCATTTTATATTAAAAGGAGAATTCTAGGTGTAGTGTTCTCCTTTCTCTCTCCCACTTGGATATATTAGAGAGGCATTTTGTCAGCCGGAGACAGAAACTTAAAGGATGGATCAGTCAAGAATTTATAGTCGCATTACACATAATTTTCCCACATAACTTTGCATGACTGTGAGAATAATAGTGCAATAATAATTGCAAATACACTTGGACATCAAATGGCAAGTCAGGTCCTGATTGCTCACTTGGGGACATCCAGATGGGATTCTGGGGTTCCAGAATCACAAGCCGCATGTTTTTAGACTTTACCTTTCATGGAGGAAGTATTAATCGCAGCCTGTACCTGGAAGCTGTTTCTTGGGCACTTACACTGGACTAATATTCCATAACTTCTGATGTCAGCTCTTAATTAAGATATGTTTTTGGTCCCTTTCTTATTCCAGAGTGCTTCTAATTAAGACTCTGGCCATTCTGATTGCTTTATAGCCTCTCAAAGTGCGTATTGGTTAGTTGCTATAATTCTTTAAAATATTATTATGGATGTCAGAACAGGTTATCAGTTCTGTCAGCACAATTTATTTTACATGGAAGATGAAAACACCTTTGAATACATTCATTTGTAAACATTTCAAGTGGATATGGCTTGTTCTGGTTTGGGAACACAAATTTACTGACATCTAAGCAAATCGTCTTCCCTTAACTTGCTACCCAGAAGAGCGAAGCCCTCTGCTCTTCAAGACATCAGAGAATTACTAAGTGTTAGTTATAGCTAACACTGCCTCATTAGCAGTGTGATGTGTTAATCTACAAAACCTTTGAATTGGCATTGTACCCCTCTTTTATGCCTAACAGCTTCAGCGTGTAAGCTCTCTGTTTGGAAAGACAAGTTACTGATGTGTACTCCAATATGCATAAGGTGTCCCTGCCCACGGCAGGGGGGTTGGAACTAGACGATCTTAAGGTCCTTTCCAACCCTAACTATTCTATGATTCTATGTTTTGTAGCACCTCCCTCCCAAAGCAAAGCACAATAAAGAAGCTGTGTCATTGGCCACGCTCGCTCTTCCTCCCAGTATAATTTCCCCAGTAATTTGCCAGCATTGTACACAATATCATGTGTCAATAGGGCACTGGGGAATTGTCCGTACCACAGGCTTCAGATTGCAGCATGTCTTTATATCATTTTTCTTTAAAGCCTGTGGTACAAGGAGGAAGCTGAAAGCCTTAGGGATGATGGCTTGTTACTAGCAGGATGAAGTTACAACACTGCAAAGTGAAGCACCAAACACAAATTGGTGATACAATAAAACTGTCAAACTGCCTGAAAAAATGATCAGTTCCTGAGAAATGAAAGTGTCTCTTCCAATAAATGTCTTGAAATTCCAGAAAACCAGGCAAGAATCAGTAAGTTTTCTTAGGTTTCTGGAAGTCTGATACCAAAGCTTTAAAAAGGGATCACTGATCTTAAATCCTGTCTCTCAAAACCACTGTAGGAATCTTTTTTCAGAGAGCAGAGAAAGAAGACAATTGCTGAGCTCTTACCATCGAAGACATGACCTCCACACAGCAGACATGTTGCTTTCAGAGTCTGTAAGAGTGCTTTCTTTGAGAGTGGAACCCAGACACTGGCCGAGTATAAAAACTCCATCAGAAATCAACCAAGGCCAGTTAAACTGGAGTACTACTTCAGGACAAAAAGACTGGTTTTGTTGTTTGAACTAAGAATTTAATGAAAACAGTATTCTAACAAGGAGCTTACTGTCAAAGCCAAAATTTCACTGTTCCTGCATCCAGTTACTTCTTACCACTTTATGCCTAGCTATCACACACAAGTAACTGTAATTACAATAACATCTGGTGTTTAATAGGTTTTAGTGCATTAGAATTTGTGGCACCTGTGGTATGTAAGGAGGTTATTGTCTTCAAGACAGAGAAGTCTGGTTTACTATGAGTTTTTGAGAGTGTGAGTTAGATGAGATCTCATCTAACTTTAGCACTTTAGAAGTTAGCTACGTTAGTTGTCTGAGCTCTACCCCCCACTGAGGGACAAGACACCCCCAGGAGGCAATCCATCCCCACCCTAAAATAAATGGGATAAACCAACCACAGAGATGCCTCTTTGTTGTCAAGAGATGGAACCCCAAACAAGACATCACATGCCAGACAAGATGATGTGTTCCTTCAGGGACACGAATGGCTCCCTGTAGGATGGGTAAAGCAGAATGTGCTCTCCCATCTCCCTAGACAGGCCCATAACCATAAGCCATTCTTCCTGCCTGCTGGTTAGTCAGTAATTGATGGGGTTTGCTATTCCACTGCAGGCTGGGCTTTTCTTTAATTTTTACAAACTAGGTGTGGGGAGGTGTTCTTGGTAGTACTGGTGGATTTAGATGGGAAGCCACAAGGCAAATCCAGTTGTACCAGGGAGTGGTGCTGGTGACTCAGTAAATGGCATGGCAACAAGTGTCCTGGCACAGTTGTTGTGAGCATTGTCTTCCAAGTTGTGAGGTAGGAGCTGGTAGTCGTTACAGGATCACGCTTCACAAGAGTGAAGTATTAAACCCCAGCCAAATTATACGATAGGCAACTCTGTCCTCCTTGCCCTTACCTGCAGCTTCACCTGTATTACAGTCTTAAGCCCAGCCTGATTTAAACTTCCCAGGGAAGCTGTGAATGCTCCATCCTTGGCGGTGTTTAAGGCCATGTTGGACAAAGCCTTGGGTGGCATGGTTTAGTGTGAGGTGTCCCTGTCTGTGGCAGGGGGGTTGGAACTGGATGATCTTAAGGTCCTTTCCAGCCCTAACTATTCTTTGATTCTATGATTCTCTGAGCTCAGGTGGAGTTGCTGTCTTCCGTCCCAGAGATGGCAGCAGCCTGGAGTGAGTGAAATAATTTCCACATATGCAAGCAGTAAAGGCCTTTGGGATTTTGGATGGAGAGCACCATGGAAATGTAATATATCATTATTTCATGAAGTTACATAATGTTTAGAGTTGATATTTTGCAATATCCCCGTTAATGGAAACGGTTCACTGCACTTGATGCTAGTGTTCATGCAGCAGCCCAGAGCAGCACTCTTCCCACAATTAACAGAAAGCAGAACAATGAGCGAAGAGGAGCAGCAGTGCTTGTATTTGATTTGCAGTTCTGGTTTGGCTCCATCTTGGTGCCTGCCCACAGCAGGGAGATGGCCGATATTTGCTAGCAGTTCAGATCCCCTGCCCTTCCCACCCTCACCTAACTGGGGATGAAAGTAGTTCAGGCAGTTACAGATGGGCTTACCATGGATTTCTGCAGCACTAAAACCAGTGCCTCTGATGCCAGCTTGAATGTGACTTTCAGTTCATGTTGCAGCTTTACTTCTATAATTCTACATCTGTTGCATTATGAATTCCTTCAAAGTACTCTGTGGTGTATTTTGGGGACTCTCAGAATAACAGTGGGTAGAGCCACCCCTTCTGCAGAGAAACTTCCAAGGGAACAGAAGACATCTGCTAAGGTATTACACATACCTGTCAGGGAAAACCTCATCAAGGCTGAGACCTTCCCACCACACAGGTCCAGAGCTTGTCAGGGAAGAAAACTGACCCCTCATCAACACACTGTGAAGTTGTTGGAAGCATTTCTCTGTGGTAAGGGCAAGCTTCTTGGAAACCTCTTCATTGCTGGCCCAATTTTAACTGCTCCTCTCTGTCATCATCCCCTGGTACCACAGCTTTAATAAGATTAGCATTGTTTTGGCGGGTGAACTCAGAGGATGTTAATGTAGCTCTTGGCTCAGAAAGCAGAACAGAGTCTGGAACCTGACCGTTCTTCAGCTCTGGCCTTCTCTTCCAAACTCAGAATCTTACAGATCATCCCCAGGGTGTTTCCAGCTTCCAAGAGTATCAGCAGGATCTGTGGGACTGGATAGATAGTTGTCCTTCACAAGAAATCCTTAGAAGAAGAGCAGCAAAAGAGATGGTCAAATAAGTGTTTCTTAGGTTGCCTTTGCCATCGTAGCCTGAATGGCTTGGTGTCTTTTAGAGAGGTGTACAATTGTTCTTTGAGCTGACTTTGTTTAGAGACTACGAGGATTTATGGGGTCTGGGCTGTACCAAAGGCCGGGAACAGCTTGTGACATTGTGGAGACCGTCCATAGCCATTGCAGGGACATGGCCATGATTGCGGACTCTGGCTCCAAGGTGGACACAGCTTGTTTTAGTAAAATGGATGGGATTACCTTGTCTGGGAATGTGGTGATTCAGAAGCTGCTTCACATACAGCTCAGCCTTGTGCTTGGCAGAGGGAGGCTGGCACTGGGAGGTTTAAGCTGATCAGCTTGTCTAATGTGTGCTTTTTTGCAATTCAGAAGTGTTACACTGCCTTCTGGAGTCAGATAAGTTACACCCAGTCCCAGTACTGCAGTCCAAATTAATAGTGTGCAAAGGAGGCTTTCAGTGCTCTTTTGCCTTACTTGGGCATCTCCTGCTGCACTAAGGAAATTTTCCCCAAGTTTGAGCTGCAACATTTTTGTTACCATTTGATTTTAACATGTGAGTGTTTAATTCAATGTGTAATCTCTAAGCTTACCAAACCTTGAACACAGCATAGAGTTTCCCCAGTTCCAAGTGAAAGCAGTGAGAAGGGGCTATGAAGTGGATGTTTATTCTGCCTGACCTATCATTTTGTTTTCATGCATGATACTGCCCCTGGTGCTACCCTGTCATCAGCTATTATGGAAACAATACGTTGTCCTTAAGGGAAGTTAAGAAAAATTTTTCCCACAATGCACCCACAGATAAATCTAGTTTTAGCAACAAAGTGTTTAAAGCATTGTACTCTGCTTACAGAGTATCAGCAAGATGCACGCGCTTGGAGCCAGCTCCAGATTGACTGATTTCTCTGTATTTCTCAGGCCCTACATGTCCATTGGAACGCTACGTGATCAAGTCATCTATCCAGACACAGTGGATGACATGCATGAGAAAGGCTACCAAGATCGAGATCTGGAGTCTATCCTGCACATGGTTCATCTGTACCACATAGTTCAAAGAGAAGGAGGTAAATTGCATAGTTCTGTAAAAAGCTTTACAAAACCTATTCCTTATGTGTGTGTCTCAGTGTGACTGAGCTTTACTTACTCAACTGGCAAAACTGGATCCAGACTTTCTGTGGTCGTGGGAGCTGCTCAACCACATCATTGTTGCTTCTGATGCTAACGGAGGTAGAAGAGCGAAGTGTTCCTCTTCTCCCCAGTAAATCCATGTCCACGCTGAGAAACCTTGTTCTTTTGTAATGGCCAGTCTTTTTGTGGTATTGAGAGATCACTGACCTTCCTTCATTTTCTTAGAAAGCGTAACCTGTCTTAAAACCCTATAGTGTCACTGACTGCATCAACTCAAAAGCATGCGAACAGGAGAGCTAGGTCTTCTTTCACCCCCCTGGATAATGGGATCAGCAGAACTATATGTCATGAGGAGTGTCTGATACCACACCACCAGAGTGAGCAAGTCAAAAATAACCAAAGGACAATGGCTGGCAGTAGATATGTTACCAGCTACCGTTTACAGTTTAAGTTGCCATGTGTTCTCACCGTTGTTTGTCCTAAGAGTAGGGGACAGTGTAAATACACCGGCACAGTAAATGTCAAGATGCTAAAGGCTTCTTTTGTGTCTTAAGAAATTGGAGCATTTCCTGGCTTTTTCTTCCCAAGCGAAGCAATAATTTTCGTCCTTTTGTTCCCACCAGCCACTGATCTCTAGTTTGTATTTCCTCCCCACCATTATGCTTTTAAAACAGACATAGGACAAAGTTGGTAACAGAGAGCTTGTACCCCGAGTCTCTCTGCCAGTTGTCAGTTCTACTTTTAGAGAGGGTATTTCAGGTGTGTTGCCTTGTGATATGTGTGGTTGGTGTCTCTCAGGATCATTCTGTCAGCAAAAAGTAGGACTTTAGCCACTGGGTATCCCAAGGCAATGTCTAAATTCCCAT
The DNA here is from genome assembly GCF_028554395.1 of Pezoporus wallicus. Lineage (NCBI taxonomy): Eukaryota > Metazoa > Chordata > Aves > Psittaciformes > Psittacidae > Pezoporus > Pezoporus wallicus. The sequence continues at coordinate 2,714,884 of NW_026640165.1, forward strand.
TCCTGGATGGCAGCCTGTTGCTTTGTTAATTTTTTTAAGCCTGCATGGAGACTCATCTGCTGTCTTTTCTGCACATTTTAGAGTGGGGAGTAGTAAGCATTTACAGCAGCAGTTGTATACCTACACATACTTCTCCACCTCACAATCCTGTTAAGAGACTCTTATCTTTCTCAGGGTTAAAGCTTTTTTGTTAAGAATGACTCAAGCTGGGCCTCAAGTTCCATGAGAAAATAAGAATCTGCCATTATTCTGATTCAGATAATTATTCAGATCTGCTACTATGACACAAGGATTGAAAAAGTGGGCAGAGAGCTAAACTCAGTGACTGGAATAATTGCAGAGAAGGCCTCTACTCCTACACTGACATTGTACCTATTCCTGCCAGTATTCCCGAGTCACTTTGAAGATTTCAGAAGAACAAGAAGATGTGTTAGAATGGGGAGCTGGAAAAGGAGGAGCAGTTAAATTGTCTGTGGCAAGAAGCCACTGTGAAGTGTGCATTCATAGCGTGCTGGTACTTGTAGATGTACTCGTTAACACATGACCCTCAGCGGCCAAAACCATATCCCCAGCAGTCTCTCAATGTGCATAGTTGTGGTTTATAGCCCTGCAGCTGGAGCACGTAACTGGTGATGGGGCAGTTACTGTGCTCCACACAAGAGGTACCGTTGTCTGGGGTCAGTGTTCTGTATTGCCAAACTGAACCCCCAGGGTTTGGATCAGTCTCACTCTACTTTCTGAGCCAAAGAAGGTATTTATGGCTGACCCCATTGTTGCTCTTCTGCCTGTCTGACTGTGTGTGTGAGACACACACAATCTATAAAAAACTGTTAATGTTCACTTGTGCGTTATTGAAACTCCAGTCGGGATAAGGACACACTGTACAAAAGTCTGCACAAATGTTACCAAAAAAGTGTCTTGGGTACTTGGCGATCTAAAATGACAGAAGTGGGCAAAGCTGGAAAACAGGGAAGAGATTACCACATACCAGGATAGTTTTTAGGTCTGTAATACACTTACTTGTTTTCTTTTCCCCTTGGGCATTTGCAGGAGGCAAGTGACGAGGTAGGAGCAGAGACAAAATCCATGACATATGATTGGACACGTTACGTGGATTTCATATGATTACATATTCATTAGAGCTCTCCCAGTCTGGGACAAAGACTCATATTCTGTTCTTTTTGAATCAGCAAGCCAGTGAAATACTTGTTGAAAGTGAGCGGTTGAAAATCTTTTTTATAGGTAGCTGAATTATTTTTTAATTTGAATTTTATTTTATTCTTAAAATCAGACTTTTGAGATAAAATAATTTCTACGGATCTTTTTCTTTGCAAAATAATGAAAAATTCCATATAAAGCTTGTAGAACGAGGGGCTTGCCCCAAGCCATCTTTTTCTTCCTTGCAGATTGCTTTGATGATTGACAAATCTTGGCATTTTCCAATAGAAAAGAAGTTTTGCTGAAAAATTCCCAGGCAGTTTCTATTATATGCTATATACAGCTTCTGGAAATTTAATACATCTAAAGAAAATCAATGAAACCATTTTTAGTTATTCCAGTTATTGTGGGTATAGCAGGTATGTCCACACTATTTTGAACTGATTCCATAAACCATCCTAAGAATGGAGCTAACTATCCTTCAGTCATTGCGTTATAGAAATCTAACATAGCTCTTCAGTATTTTTGTCTGTAGAGCCTCTTCTCCTTCAGAGGCTTACTTCTGTCTCATTCCTTCAGAGGCTTACTTCTGTCTCATCCCCTTTCACCTATCCCCTGCAGTATTAAGCCTCTACTAGACAGCAGGCTCCTTAGGGCATGACCCAGTTGTGCTTTAATTGACCAAGAATGTCATGTGTGTATAATATGATGCTTTGCAGTTTTGTGTTCTGCTCCCTGTGGGCAGTCATGACAAAGCCAGATGGAGCCAGAAGTGCGCAACTCTGACTCAGTTTATTTGTCCTGGCATAGCTTTCTTGTCTTTGACTGAATTACTTCCACATTGCGTCAGTACAAGGGTCACCAGATTCCAAGTGTTAAGTAGCCAACAAGAGCCTGATGTTCTTGTTGCTGCCAATGGCAGAAATTCCTCCAGTTTTCTAGCAATAAGGTTTGACCCAGTTAGAAGTAAATAGAATGGTTAGAAGAATAATTAGCCCAGTTTGGCATTGAGCTTCTGTGTTATCTTCATGAAACTTTTTTCAGTTGGTAGCAACAGAGTACATCAAAATCACCAGAATAACTGTCCCTCTCTCCACCACCATCACCGTTCCAGATGTCCCTGAGTCGAAGCCCTAGAAGAACCCAGTACAATTGCTATTGATAGTAGCACTCTTTGCTGGTGGGGGCAGAATTTCCTTCCCACTGAGGCCCACACCAATGTTTTTCTCACTTGCTGGATATTACAGGAATGCATTTTGTTACTTACCTTTACATTATCAATAAGGAGCCCACATCAACACCTGCTGAGTTGCTAACTCTACCAGAAAAATAATCTCATACAAAATGAGGATAGCAAAGAAGGCTGTCTTCAGCATGGGTGATGAAAAGGCATGTCCAGAAATTGTGGGTAATGGCATAGAGATATGCAGTAGATATGCGTAAAGGGGTTCCTTTTTAACCTGCTTTGAAAATCTGTGTATATTTATTTAACAAGTGTCAATGGGGATGCAGCCTTGGGCTCCTAATAGTCTGTCACATGAGAGGAGCCATGGGTACGTGTAGCAGCACGCTCAGTGCATGACCAGACCTGTCAGGTTGGAGCTGATGACATTACTAAACAAGTTCAACCTGTTCATGGTTTCTCAGCACCCCAGATTATAATTATTCCTCATTATTTTGCACGTTTGTCATATCTTTGGGTCTTGTCCAGGGAACCTTTGTGCTAGGCCACGTATAAACACACAGATAAGCACATTTCCTCTCTCCCAAATTTTTTCATCTGAGCATTTTAGCTCTGGATTTGCTTTTGTTACGGCACCAGCAGGAACTCTGGAATGCTCTGCTGGCTTTTCCAGTGGCTCTGAAATCCAGAGACACAATCCCTGCAGTGTCATGCTGAGCTGGGGCTCATGCAATTGATGATCTCTTTGTTCCTCCCTCAGCTAAGGATTGTCCTTGCATATTCATCCTGTACAGCTCCCGGGCTCTGCTCTCTTCCATTTTGACAGCTGCCTGGGGACATAGGCTGTGCAAGAGGCCTCCATGTTAAAAAACTCACCAGGGGAGGACTCTCTGGCTGTAGTTCACTGTGGTAGCCTTTCTTCTGTCATGAAGCTGTAAGACTCCAGCCCATGTCTGATGACATTGCAGTGTAGATCTGGAAAAGAACTTTTATCTTGTTTTGGCAGCTGAACACTGTCTTGCATGCGAAGTGTGAGGATTTACAAGGATGAAGGATACACTGTGCCACAGACCCCAAATGTAGCCCTTTGTTGTTGTTGTCAACTTTAGCTTGCTTTTCCCTTGAGAAAATGGAGGTAAAAAGAATCGTAAAAGAAGCCATGCAAGAAAATGAAATGCTGCTGTCATGAGGCTATCACTAATTTCTGCTGACAGCTGTATATATTTCTACTGCTGTTGCTCTGCCCTAACACATTGCACATGGTCTTTGTCTTATTGGTTGCAAAAGGCATTTCTGTGACATCCAGTGTTTGTCACATCTACATCATGTCACGTGCAACCAAAGGCTATGTGTAACAAGAAGCTGGGCAAGGACTTTGGACTCTGAAAGCCAAGATTATGTTTGTACCTACTGAGAAGTTTGTGCTGTGTTCATTCACAAGCCATTTCGTTTGTTCTGCATTCATGGACAAGCTGTTTCAGTTCTTCATCTGTGAAGCGGATGTAGCTATGGGTGACATAAGCCACTGACTCGGCTGATATTTTTAGAACACTGGTGACCTTCACTAACATATGCCATGTCAACAGGAAGAAAAGAGAAACACTTGTAGGTGCATTATTGTTAATGCACAGTAGGGAGTCAGTTTCTTGTGAGTTACGGTGCCCAAGTGTTCAGAGGAAATTGTTCAGACATTAGAAAATATATTTTAAAAAGTTACAATATTAAAATGGATTCTTCCTTATCTGTTGTTTGAGACATTCCAAGTGACAAATAGGAAAATGAAAAGAGGGAGCTAGGCAGGAAGAGACAAGATGCACTACTAATACTCAGTTAGAATGTAAGAAGTGACCACAGAGATGATCATTGTATGCCGGTAAATGGAGGCTTAATCTTATACCTTTAGGGAAGTAATAGAATGATTTTGCTGACAATACGATGCTTCTTCTTGAACTTCATTCTCTTTTGGTCTTTTAAACCAGCTTATCTGGAAAAAACTATGAATGACTGTGCCGTTTCTCAGGCACATGTGCTCACATGCACACCAACCCACACTCTAGCTCAGATCCAGATCCCTTCAGTTCATCTATATTCTCAGCTTAAAAACAACAGAATATGAGCAGTAGCCTGAACGTTGTCTTCAGAAGCATCATTGTTTCTATGGCTTTCTTGAAGGACATTCCCATCTCTTGCCCCTAGAACCTTTTGCCAAAAAGGGGTGCTCCAGGTATTTTACAGTCCTTTTTTGGAAGCTGAAAGTGTCGACTAGAGCATCACTCCAGCTCACTGTGTGGTCCCAGCACTGGGACTGCTCAGCAGCAGCCCCTCTTTATCTGTTCCCTTTACCAGCGTTCATCCAGCTGGTGATTCAGTTAACCCTTACCCAACTCCTTCTTTGCTAGGAGCCTCCTGATAGAAAGCATGTGCTTCCAAGGGGGTGCCCACTGGGATCCTTAAGCAAGAATGGAAAGAAACTAGGGGAAAACAATAGGATCACTAAAGGTGATGTCTTTCTGCAGTGTGCATGCATGTTTTTTTAAATCTTAACTATATACACAGATATTAAAAAATCATTACATTGTATTTTACAATTTTACATAGAGAAAATCCTTGGAATTCAGTGTCTAGCATTATCAATTCCTGTTTTCAGTCACACAGCCTCCCACCAGGTGCTTCACTGAGGTTTTGCTCAGACTTACCAAGCCCTGGTGTAGCAACCAGGCATGGGCAGAGCACTCCTCAGTCCCCTGCACCCTCACAAGCCCCACTTGTCTCACCTTTGTTCAGATACCAGAAATGACACAGCCCACCCTCCTTGCTTTACCTTGCTTATAGTTTTTTTCTGGCAAATGTTTATTTTCAGTTGGGCAGTGGCAGAGCCACAGGTTGTGTTGTTGATTTTTTTAGCTATAGTGTTTCTGGGCTGATTTGGAAACTGGTATTTTACTTTCTCATGCCTGCTCCAGCTGCATCATGAATAGATGCTGTATTAGAGAAATGTCTTACCAGATTTTCTCTACCTCCACACTTTCCCTTTCAAAACTCATTTTGCTACTCCATCCATCTGGATTGTTAGATTGAAAGCTAGTTTTCAGTAGGGTAATTTGGTATTTGAAGTTTTTCATTAGTAGTGGGCATCAATCATACTAGAGTTCTCACAGGAATACCAGATCACAGACAGAATGCATCACACTTCTGTTGCATGTATCTGAAAGAGATCAAGAAAAAAATCAGTTAGATTCTGTGCAGAATATTCAATAAGGATAGCCAGGGTTACAACAGTTGTGGGTCATTTCTAAATGCAAGGTAGTGGGAACTTTGTATAGAAAATCCTCCTGTCTGTATGCAGTTTTGTATGCCAGCTACTTGCCTGTGCACACAGAACGCATCCCTCTGTTCTGTTGAGTTTGATGACAGTTACTCTTTGCCTAAAGTAGTGAGTGGAGTCTGGCAGTGCTCTTTATGGGATTTTATGCTTTATTTCTCTGAATTTGTTATCATTCTCACTCACACCTTTCAAGAAAGAATAGCAAATTGCTCTGTAAAACAAACATAGAATCATAGAATCATAGAATCATAGAATAGTTAGGGTTGGAAAGGACCTTAAGATCATCAAGTTCCAACACCCCTGCCATGGGCAGGGACACCTCACACTAAACCGTTGTCACGCAAGGCCTCGTCCAACAGGATGGTTAAACAAGACCGGTCCCAACACCGATCCCTGAGGGACACCACTCGTTACTGGTCTCGAGCTGGACATTGAGCCATTGACCACAACTCTTTGCGTGCGGCCATCCAGCCAGTTCTTTATCCACCGAGTGGTCCATCCATCAAATTGATGTTGCTCCAACTTAGAGACAAGGATGTCGTGTGGGACAGTGTCGAATGCTTTGCACAAGTCCAGGTAGATGACATCAACTGTCCACCAGTTCTGTAGCCCCATCATAGAAGGCCACCAAATTGGTGAGGCAGGATTTCCCCTTATTGAAGCCATGCTGGCTGTCACCAAGCACCTTGTTGATTTTCATGTGCCTAAGCATGCCTTCCAGGAGAATCTGCTCCAAGATTTTGCCAGGCACAGAGGTGAGACTGACTGGTCTGTAATTCCCCAGGTCATCCATTTTCCCCTTCTTGAAAATGGGGTTATATTTCCCTTTTTCCAGTCATCGGGAACTTCACCTGACTGCCATGATTTCTCAAATATGATGGCCAGCGGCTTCACAACTTCATTCCCCAGCTCCTTCAGGACCCACAGGTGGATTTCATCAGGACCCATGGACTTGTGCACATTCAGATTTTTAAGATGGTCTCGAACCAGTTCCTCTCCTACAGTGGGCCTAGGGTCTTCATTCTCACAGTCCCTGCATCTGCCTTCCAAGACTTGGGTGGTGTGGTCAGAGCCTTTGGCAGTGAAGACCGAGGCAAAAAAGTCATTCAGAACCTCAGCCTTCTCCAAATCCCGTGTAGCCAGTTCTCCTGAGAGCTTCCTGAGGGGGCCTACATTCTCCCTAGTCTGTTTTTTATTTGCTATGTACCTGTAGAATCCCTTCCTGTTATCTTTAATATCCCTAGCCAAGTTTAATTCTAACCGGGCCTTAGCTTTCCTAACCTGGTCCCTAACTTCCCGGATAACGTCCCTGTACTCTTCCCATGCCAGCTGTCCTTGCTTCCACTTTTTATAAGCCTCTTTTTTCATTTGAATGACATGACAGAATGAATTCCTTAGTTATACACAGGTAAAAGATGGTTTTCCAAAGAGATGGTAAGTAAAGAAGTAAAGTGTTTTTGACAATTCCTACATGGCCAAAAAGGTTAAATTCTACTTTCAGAATTGACATGATGTTTGGGACATTTTTCCAATTGTGTGCCAATAGAAAGGCACTAAGGTATTTCAGAAGATGTGATTCAGATCACTGAGCTGTCTCTTCTGCAATGACAATGCCCTTTGTGATTTTGGTTGCAGAGATATTGCAAGTGAAGCTGCATTTTCTCCATAACCTTACATTGTCCTGATGGGTTTTGTTTACTTTTTTTTTTTTTTAAAGGCTGGGATGCTGTCATGGATTGGAAAGATGTCTTATCAGGAGGGGAAAAACAAAGGATGGGCATGGCTCGGATGTTTTACCATAAGTAAGCATTTCAATTTGTTCTCTAAGTAGCATCTGAAAAGGAGAAAGAGATTTGCAGGTTTCCAGTTGTAGTTTGAGCAGTAGCAGACTTTAATCTCCATGCAATATGCAATACAGCTAGATGGTCGCATGGGACCGCAGATCTTGTTGTTTATTCATACAAGCTTTTAGTTGGAGCAATGCTTCTTACTTCAGCTTTGCTTTTGGCAACATAGCATACACTTTCCAGATGTTCCTTTCTTTAATATCTCAGGCACAAACATCTTCCGTGCATTTGTCCTACTAATACTGCTGAAGTCTTGTGGACTGTTGCAGAGGCTGTGGAAGTGTGAAAGCCAGGCTCCAAACCGTTTTGGTCTTGGAGACTGCAAGCCCACAAAGGTGGCCTAATCCATACATAGCAGTGGATAGAAAGTTTCTGAGTTGGCTGAGCTACTGCATGACTTGACGACAGGACAGAATAAAACTAGGTCAAGCTAGAGCACTAAAGTTAGATCACTGTGTACTCAGATGGACCAAGGAATAAAATCCATTTTTCCTGGAAGCTGTCTCTGCACCTGAATAGTACATGGGAACTTTATGTTGTTGCTAGCCAGCTTACAGCTGTAAATGAGAGACAGCTGTCTGGCAAAAAAAATCATTCCTTTCTGTTGTTCTTTCAATTAAACATCGTACATGAAAATAAAGTCCAAACCATAGAAGAGTAATGTTCTTTATCTACTTTTGAAAGGCCAAAATACGCATTGCTGGATGAATGCACGAGTGCTGTAAGCATTGATGTTGAAGGAAAAATATTCCAAGCTGCAAAAGCTGCTGGGATATCCCTGCTTTCTATTACACACAGACCTTCTCTTTGGTAAGTATGTTCAGGGGCTAATCATGGTCCTTGTTTATAGCTTTCTGACAGGCAATGTATTGGCCTTTACTCTTCGTGTGAGGGCAGTTGTTTAATCAGTATCTACTGCTCTTTCTAAGATAACTTGTCTACAGTAATAGTGATGTAAATGCATTTGGTATTGATCTTTTTCATTCTTTGACATGTATTTATTCCTCCCTCTTGTTTTTTTTTTAAATGTATTCCAGTGATTAAGTATTAACAGCAACATGCAGATACTTAAGAGCAATTAATGAGCCCATCACACCAAAGCCACAACTGATATCACCACATTATTCTGTAACAGTGACAAGATCCAGGAGCTGTCCTGGGGAATTTTATCAGTGCAGGGAGACAATGGGAAACATGGCAAGTGGTTAAACTACTGTTTTTTCTTCCATAGGAATAACACATTTGGTGGTTTAACTTCAGTTGTGTCCTCTGCAAGGTTTGAGAGCTTTCAAAATCTGATTGTCTAAAATAAAATAAAAATAAAAGCAAATACTGGAATCCTGAGAGACATTATTCTAGTGAGGGATGTAGTAGAATCATCTAGAAGAGTCCCTGAAAGGAAATCAATGTAGTTACTGAACACGTAAAACAACGAAATACTTTAAAGGACAAATGGAGATCAAGAAGGTGTGAATTAACTTTAGCAGGGACTGTTTGTTCTGAACTCCTTGATCTTTACTGTCCAATTACTGGTTTTTTTTTAAACTGGTGACAAACAAATCCTTTATGATCCATTGCCTCAAAAGAAAGACATTGTATCAGTGTCTGCTTCGCTGAAAAAAATGTTTTCCCGAGCGTTCCTTCTTCCTCTGTGTAGAGGGTGACAGTGGAAATAGCTTTTGCTGGATCAAGACCTAAATGTTAAGAAAAAAAAGTGTATTCTGGTAGGACAAAAGTCACATAGACATTTGGTTTGAAAATAATTTAAATTGCCCTTTAAAAAAAAAAGGTAGCATTTACGTTTTTTAAATTTTGGCATTATTCTTAAAACCATTGCTCAAGGAAACGGGTATTTGAGAGCACCTCACCTATAGATAATGGTGGTGCAGAGGGAAGTTACACTGAAGAACTTGTGAGAAAGACCTTTTGCATTCAGTTTCCTACCAGTAGTTCTTGTTTCATAGTACCAGTGCTATTCAGAAAGGTTTGGGATTGTTCTTGTAAACTCCACAGTATTACTGGAATTATAGGGATCTGGAGAAGTAAACAGGAGTGCTGAGCATTTAGAAATAAGCATTAAATGCCTTTAACTCAGGTATGCTTCTGCAGACAGTGCACTACGTAGACAAAGAAAACAGGCTCATGGGCTCAGAATTATACCAGGAAATAGTTGCTCTTTTAATCATAATACTGGCTACTTTAGAGGGGAAGGTTAAGCTTTTGGTGTCACAAAGAATAATATGCAAGAAGTGATGAATATAAGCCTGGAGTTGAATCTCTGTTGAGCCCCATGTCATAAGCTATTGAGTTTATTAAACTGTCACATTCCCTGGATGGGATTTATAATCACTGTTTTATGATGTGTCTCATCTTCCATAATTTATAGTGATAAATTACACTGAGGGAACTCTTTGCTCTTCCTCTTGTACCTCCTGATAAATGTCTTGTCAGGCCTAGGCAAACCCCACATGTACACCTTTGAATATTTTCAATGCACACACCCTCGTACGACTCCTACACAGACTTTTTAGTTTGCCCGCTTGCAAACTGAGCTGTATTTTAGGACTTGGAGGTTTCTTTATCCAACCTTATGAGATGCGGGGGAACAAACTGAGATGTAATTTGAACTAATTAGAGTTTTATCAGTAGCATCAGGTGCACTGTGCCTGCCTGAATATATTTTCTGCTGTGGAGGTAAAACATCATCTCTCACAAAGCAAAGTAAGTAAAATAAACTCAGACTAGGGGCTAGCATTCCTGGGGGAAAAGGGAGCCCTGTCTGCTGCTGCTGTTTAAACTCCTGGAGAAAAAGGAGTCTGGTGGAGTCAGCTGTAGCCACAGGGGGGTCCTGGTGACAGGCTTGACATACCCAGTACTGTTAGGAAAGAGTGTCCTGGGATTATGAGTCACTGAAAATGTCTTAGCCAGTGATGCAAAACTGGACAACTCTCAGCTTCCCAAGAGGCACCATTGAAAAGAGACACAGGCATCCAAATTTGTGTGCAAAAATGAACCATCTGTTCACTGAGCCATCACTAATGTTTTAATTTCTAATGCAGGAAGTACCACAGTCACTTGCTGCAGTTTGATGGACAAGGCGGCTGGCGTTTCGAGCAGTTGGACACTGCTATCCGCTTAACACTGAGTGAGGAAAAACAGAGACTGGAATCCCAGCTTGCAGGAATTCCTAAAATGCAGCAGAGACTGAATGAACTGTGTAAAATCTTGGGAGAAGACTCAGTGCTTAAAACAGTGGACGAAGAGGAATAAATAATTTATGTTTATTTTTTAAAAGTATTTTTTTAGTTAAAAGCATTATGACTTCAGCCATTATCCTTTGCATGCATTGTGATAGAGGCTTAGAGCATAGAGAAACACAGCCAGCAGAAAATAATGCTCTGAATGCTATGTAAGGCTTTAGTGGTTTAGTATTAAGGCAGAAAGTGGTTGAACTGTGAAAAGAAAATAAGCAAGTGCACAGAGTATAAGATTCGTCATTGCAGCTTATGTTAATTCCTAGTGAAAGCCCAATTCACTGCAAAGAACTCCCAACAAACGTAGGTTTTGTAGGTGGTTTTTTGCCTGAGATTTGGCCTGCAGAATGTGCTCTTGTACCGGGTCACTGTGTGTGTATGATATGCCTGCTACGCAGAGCAAACCTGGCATGAAACTCAGGCATGGAGCGCTGCAGAGGCAGCATCTGGGTGAGTATGCAGATGCATGCAAAAATCTCATTTGGGTACAAGAAACATTCTTTCAGTCCATGTAAAACCCAACTCCTCTTCTACTACTGAATTGTATACACACCTTTACCTGCATTTCCATAGGAAATAACATAATAGGCTGACCAGAAGACAACTGTCAGAGCAACCCACTGCCTCGTGACAGAGAAGGAGTGATAGAGCTAAATATGTAATATACTTGTGCTGTACTTTATGACATTATGCATAGCTTCAGAGGCTCTTTGCCCTTCATGATACATGAGTTCCTCTGGGGGATTATTTATGTCCCCTAGTTAGTAACCTCTGGTAGGGAGCATTGGGCCAGGCCTCAAATTACTTAGTTTTCACTTGACTAAGTCATCCATCTGCTCCATGGGTCTGATCCAGCTGACATCCCTCTGTGACCCGGTTCCTCCCTTGGTAAAACCACAATATAGACACACTTGTTTGTTCCATGAGACACTTTGTGAGGGGAAGGACTGAAGGAGAGGAAAACGGCAGTTTCTAACAATGCACTGAACTCTCAGGCATGGCTGTCCTGCCAATTCAAATGCTCAGCACTTATAAAGGTCTGTGAAAAGTCAGAGCATTTTGTAACCACTAATTAATATGCCTGTGATATTTTGGTAGAGTGGCTGAACACTACCCTCCTCATGAACAAACGCACCAGTTAACTAGTGTGCTTTCAGATGCACTCACTGATTGTCCCATCTGCTTTTCCGTTCAGTAGGAACCTGGTCCCACTCAGTCAGAAGGTGCTTTAAACAGAAACCCTGAAGATAGTGCTGGCCTCAGTGCCTTGCCAGAGGCGAGAATGAATGAGAAATAAGATGTGAATGGACTGAAGACGTCCTGATCTGCTCTCTCTGACTGCAAGTGCCCAGCAAATGGGCAGCTCAGGAGTGCAGCTCAGGAGGGATAAGAGGCTTTGCAGATGAGTAAATGAGCCTTAGCTGAGATGTAGCAATCTTGAAGTTTATTGATTCTTTTTTTCCTAGAAGTGTGATTTCTTAGGACATTTCTGCCTGGTGTGCTTGATCCGAGAGGGGCAATGTGTAAGAACTGTTAAGCACTGTTAAAAGAGGAGAAATATTTTGGTGGTATTTGATGAGCTGGGAATGTTTGAGGAACCTGAAGTTAGTATAAACTGTTCCCTTTTTTTGATTGCTTCATGAACAAGGGGAAGGTGAATTAACTCCATCTGCCAAATCCCAGCCCAGTGCACTAACCATTAGTCCATCTTCCTTCTCACTTCTTCTACTTCATTCCTTCTTCTGTGCTTGTCTTGCTGCTTGGTACAGCACTTGCACCAGAAAATGGAGTAAGTCTGCTCCTTGGTCTGCTCTTCAGAGTCTGTGCTTGAGTGTAAACCTGTAACTTGTCCTGGTGACTGAGTTTTCTCTGTAGAGTCCCATGGGACATCTCACTGATACAGAAAGGAATGCTCTTGGGAACTTTTGAAAGGGATGAGAAATTAAGGTTCAAGATAATAAGATGTTGTGCTGTAAAGTGCAATCTGGAGGTCACTGCTGCGGTGGATGACATGTGCCTGCAGTTTGATTTGCAAGAGTTTCTGCTTGTCCCTCTCCCCAAAGGCTGTTTCTTCCTTCTCATCTTCAAAGCAAAGTTCAGAACTGCTAAGGAAGAAGTCAGCCAAGAATCTGTTCTCGGTGAGCATGAATGAGATGACTGATGGTTTTAAAGGCTTGCACATTTCTGAGTTAAGAATGATGGTGAATCAGGCATGCCCTTGTCCCAGCTGCAGTGTATCCTTCTGCTAATGCAAAGCACCCACAAAGTCAGCTAGCCAGGAGCCTCTGCCAAGGCAGGAGCTGAGGTGGGGGAAGGGCCATTACTGTTCCCCACCCCTCCATTAAGCACTTTACCATGTGGCTGGGAGCTAAACCTGGGTTGTCCAGTCCCTGAGTGAGAAGGACACTGAAAAGTGCTGAACAACTGGCCCAGTTCAGCACAGCTCCAGGTATGGCCCAGCCTCCCGCCAGAGCTCTGCCATGGCACTTGGCTTGTTGGGAGCTATTATGAGCACATGCAGTACAGAGATTGCAGCTGGCCACAGCACACAGAAGCACATTTTCTGAGGGAATCATGCTTAGTAGAAGAAAGTTTGTTTGCTGTTTTTTTTTTTCTTTCATGAGATTATGTATAAAACATAGAGAAGACACGTACGTTACTGATGAAATTTTAATGAAAACTGAAATCGCACCACGATCAATGTAATGGTATTTTTCTTCAAGTTTGATATGTATTTCCTGGATCCAGTAATAGACTTGCCCGTTCCCATTCAGTAATGTAGTGTAAATTATCCTAGCACCTCACTCAGCTGTTTACATCCTTGTCGGTGTGACAAGAACACTAGAGGCTGGTGTGAGAAGAAACCCTTCTCCAAATAGGAACTTCCTGAGTAATACCAGGCCAGTCTTAGAAGGATTTTCTGCACTGGTGGATCATTATATTTGAAGTTAGATTTGTGACTAGAAGAGAAGCTGCCCTGGAGATGTTCTCTGCAAGGCTTCCCGAGTTCTTCCAAGGGCTCATTGAGACAGGAGTCTCTGGTTCTGTTTCCGGAGAGTTCTATCTCTCATGTAATACAGGGCATAAGCCAGCTTATTTTGTGCTGCTTTGGACCCAGCTGGGAAAGCAAAGCAGAGGTGCACGCTCCCTGCTCAGGGAATAGCTCAGGGAGATGCTGTTCTGGAGTCAAGGTGCAAAGAGCGCTTGGTCCTTGCGGTGTGGGAGGGTCAGAGCAGGGCAGGACGCCTTGGTGCAATCCTTTTCCATCGTGCATTGAGAGCTCCCCATCAATGTCTGTTCCCTTTCTGGCATTCAGGAGCTGTGATTCCCCCGGGGCTGAGGAAGTGACTTTTTGAGCTTCCTGTCCTATCTAGCTAGAGCCAGTCAGATCCAGCTCATCATGTCACAGCATCTGCGTTCAGAGCTGGATACTGCAAAGTGCCCTGTGCAAGTAGCCTCCTGTGAGCACCCTCTCATCCATCCCCAGGACTCAGTGCAGACTGGACTTGCCTGGGTCTAAATCCTGGAGGAGTATAGGTGCTGAGCAACATTCAGTCTCGGCATGGAGTACTGTACAGTAAAAATATGACTTATCCACTTTGTTTTTCAGATAATGCTGGGATTTTTTGCAAAAATGGGAGGACATTTTTGTGAGTGGGATTTCAGTATTTTAATCTAGGAGGAGTTTGTTTTTCAGTTAGTTTTGGGACCAGACTCATTCCTGCTTTAGACTTGGAAGTCCTCCTTCTGCAGGGGTAGAAAAGCCCACATATCTTTTAAAAGAGTTTTTTTTAAAATCAGTGAGATTTGTAGTTGAGTGAGAAATGAAGGACTGGGTATTCAATGGGATATTTTAGGGAAAATTGCAGTAAGAATTATATCCTAAAGCAAATGAACACATCTACATTCCCTTCAATATGTCTGAATGATGATAATGCATGTCAAAGTGAAGTTTATGAGCCTGTGATCAGGGATTTGAATTGTATATAGAAATCCCCCTACTGAGCTGTTCATGAAGCTTAAGAGAACTGAACTGCTAATTGAATGTGTCTTTGTTTTGTTTATGTTTGATATTAATGCCTTTTAAGAGCAGACAATTTATAAAGCAATAAATTATGCTTTACAGTTGTAATTTATTCCAACCTCAAATAAAACATGTTGCATTTACTTTGAGTTTCTTGTGTTCCTTATTCACAAAGCAGTCAGGACCTGCCTGCATGTGCTCTGGGAACCCCTTCCCATCCCTCCTTTCTTCAGTGAGGTAGGAAAGCTTGGGGTGGATGTTGCATATTTGCAGGTTAAAACAAGTGCTTCATTCCTAGATCAGGCTGCTGTCAAAGGCTGTTGTTTTCTTCTGTCTTGTGCCCTTCCACTTCAGCATGGACCTGATTCATGACAGGAGGGTGACAAGAGCTGCCACCAGTTGTGGGGGAGCTCTGCAGAGAGACTGGGTACCAAGCAGTGTGCCGGAGAACAGTGTCAGCAGTGCAACGTCAGGTGGCCTCAGCAACATCACTCCCAAAGGTTGTTACTATGGTCTTTGTAAGATAAAGTTATGCATAAAGCACCAGTGTCACAAATACTGCAGGCAAGTGCCCATGTTGGCCTAGAAATGGAGAGGGGTTTTTGTTAGGGATTGGGATAAAAACCTCAATCTCTTTAGCCCTTCAGACTACCAGGAGTATGAGCGTATTGGTTGACTCCTTGGCACCCAGAGCTGGCTTGTGTCTAGCCCCTTTCCAGCTGTGTGGCAGAGGTACTAGGTGGTGGAACAGGACCTGGATTATGCAGTTGAGGAGCCCACGGCAACGGTGGTCACTTGATAATTAGATCCATTACGGGTGACGGAAGGTTTGTCCCAGTGCCTCCCTTCCAGTTCACTCACCCACTCAGAGGCAGAACACCGACAGAGCAGGACATGAGCCATGAGAAATGCATTTTTGGGGGTCTCGGGAGGGTTGTAGGACCATGCTGGGGCTCCTGCATCAGACCAGGAGGAGAAAGGCTATACTGTAGGACAGGAGGTGAGCTGAGAGGTTGCATTTGAGTTTCACTTTCTTTGGTAAGAAGTGCTTTGGTGTCAGCTCTGTGGAGAGCATTCCTGCTTTCTGACCAGGTCACCAGAGGACTGGCACCATGAAGTGCTGGAGCCTCTGCTCAAGGGTTAAGTGTTCCCAAAAGAGATGGGACAGCAGGGCTCGTATCATGGGAGGAAAAAGGACTTTGGGAACATTGGGAGCAGAGGTGTTTAAAGACTTCTCACGGGTTGAATTTTCTAGTAGATGGGGTGTACCTGGAAGAACACCTGCTGCTGTCTCTCTGTGGCCTCATTTCTGACTATGGCTTATTCTGCAGCACCTGCTTTGTGTATTTTAAATTAGTGACTTTAACCTCATGTGAGACCATCTATGAGAGAGTAACAGGGACATGGTGAAAACACTGCACCCACCCAGTGAACGAGCTGGTTTTAAACAGGTAATTGCAAACGGGAGAAAGAGCTTGTGATGGTGCAGGGCTGAGGAGTCAGCTGAGACCTGAGGCTGAGTCCCCAGTGAGAAACCAGGGGTAAGGCCTGGGAAAAACCAGTCCAACAGAGACCATGGGAGGAGCGGGCGTTGGAAAAAGGGAAGAATGAAACCTGTCCTGGACATAAAGTAATTATACAGTAGCACATTGCTTCTCTTTTCGTCAAACATACAGAGACAAGCTGGCCCTGACACAGCATTTGTGGGGTAGCACAGAGAAGAGAAACAAAATGTTCATTTATTGATCAATTTTAGCATGAAATTACCATGACAGTTGTTTAGATTGAAGTATCTTTGAAAGACATTTTACACTTGTTGTGATTTAGAGCTACGTTTCAAATAGATCCGATTCATAATGCTTTTCCTAAAGATTTGGGTCTTTGGGAAGTAGAAACCATAAATGGTAAGCAAGATAGTGAAGCAAACACAACCTATTTAATATTTAAGTAACAAAAAAATTGCATTCAATAGTTCGAATATTCTTGTCCTTTGTAGCTCAGTTAAAATGTTCTCCTCCACTATAGGCACACTGTGCTATAAATATATGGTGTTTATGAGAGACTCCTCTATCAGTTGGTGTTCCCTGTGCTGGTGTGTTTGGAGACCTCTATCTCTACTGTATGGATTGCACTAAGTCGTCCTTCTCTTGGCTCACTTTCTGTCCCCAGCAGGCTGGGTGGAGTGCTGGGATATATGGGTGCTGGTGCCTTCCCCCCAAGGCAAATTCACTGCACAAACGTGTGTGAGCAGAGAGGTCTCCAAGCACGGCACAGACAGACCCTGCAGATGCTTCCCAGCAAGAGAGACCACGTCCTCATGGGCTGGAACCACGGGGGCAAGTGGTGGAAGAGTGCAAGTGGAGGGGGTGGGTACTGTCAAATGCATCTGCTTTGTTATAGGCAGTCAGCAAATACTTGTAGGAAAAGCCTTAAGAAATAACATCTGCACAACTGAAACATCAGTAGCTGACAAGGTGCTAGTGCGAGGTGCTGGAGTGCAACAACTAGTGGTGATACAGCTGGGCTCTGCCAGATGCATGCGCACAGTAATAGGACATTCATGCATTGAGCAAACATCCGTATCGCTGCAATCCAGGGTGATTCAAAAGGTACACAGCTTATGCTTGTGGAAAACAAGTAGCCTCTTTTAATCCTAGCAAGTGGCCACAGAATCACACAACTGCCTTCCATAATGTGCTTTGGAGTATTTCTAGGTAACCCATAAATAGAATCCATTCTTAAATAGTGATGTGCCTTGTCTAAGCAATGCTGTTCAATGAGAAATCCCTTTATAACCAGGGTGAAACAGCAGCCACAGAAGCAAAACTGCAAAAATCCCCATTTCCTTGCTAGTGCAAACCAAGCATACAAGGAGGTGCTGCTGCAGACTCTCGGTAGCCTGTTTTCATACCGTAATCATGTTACAGAGAGATCAACCCCTGTCTAATCGCTAATGTTCCCTTACATATGTGCCATACGGCTGATTGCTGAGCATCAGAGGATGAGGACTCTGTTAATTAGACTCCACTTGCTTAGATTATTATGGGTGAAAAAAAGAGTGATTAATGCACTTCATGCCAAGATGAAAGCGAAGTCAAGGTATGCCAGCCTGGGAGAACGCCTGTGCTGCTTTTGCTAGGACTTACTTCCAGGGACTTCTGAAGGGAGGTTCAGTTTCTTCCTCTTTCAAGTCATGGGCTGAAAACTTCTGTCTGGAGAGGTTTTAATTAATAACCAGGAAAAACCCCAGTGGCATCCTCGGTTTTAAAGATATTTAAAAATGTCTGATTCTAAAAAATGGGCCTGGTGTTCCTGCCATCAGCCTGATCTGGGTTTGTCAGTCTCCTGTGACTTGCTTGTCCTGCTCTGATGCTGGGCTGCTCCACGAGGATGGAGCCATGCTGGCAAGGGCCGTGTGCCCTGCTCCCTGCAGGACACCATGGAAGCATTTGGGTTTGGTTTGTTAAAGCTTAAAGATGCGTGGTTACTTTGCTAATCTTTGCTGCTGCAAAAGGCACAAGTGAGATGCAGAAGTTGGAAGTGGGTAAACTCAGGCTCAGCTGAAGCCAGGACAGGTTTGACTTCTGATGGGTGCTGGGGTGCTCCAGCAGAAAGTGCCTGCTTAGCAGAGGGCATTGTTTGATGGCATCTACTGCTGTGTTGTGCAGTGCCAAAACAGGCCCTCCTGGCCAATGGGAGATCATGAAGTGGGAACTGCGGTGCTGTTGGAGTACACAGGGCTCCAGGGTCCTGTGCTTTCACAGACACCTCAGCCACCAAGCTGAGCTCCACTGCACAGAGAAGCTCCTTGTGTGTTTGGGAGGAAAGGACTGAGGACCTGGAGCCATGAAGAACGAGTCTCTCCTGCTCTTTCCCTGCATTTGTAGGTGGGCAAGTACAGACAGACCCAAGCTGCCCTGCCCTGCACCCATAAAAGCATGTTTAGCCAGCGTTGCCCACCCTGAAAAGGCATTTATTTCTTCATGCAGGAGGTGCCCTGCATTTCCCAGAGCTGGGCTGAATGTGATGCCAGGCTGCACTAGAGGCAGCAGCACTAAGCTGCCTCCAGAGTAGAGCAGCCTCCTGCCGTGCCAGCCTGGAGCATAGGCAGAAGCCCTCTGCTGTCTGCATCCACCTGCCCAAACAGGCCACACGCTGGCCATAATCAGGGTTTGTGCTCTAATCCCATCTGACTGGCATGATCTTTTCAAGGGTTTTGGATTTCTTGTGGGTGGAGGCCAAAGGCACGGTGCCCGCTGTCCTGATGAATGAGGTGTGTGTGAGCAAACGCTGTTTGCTTTGCTGCACTTGAATCTGTGTCCTCACAGTGGGCTTGGGTGGGGGTGAGAACGCAGCTCAGCCAAGTGCCTAGGAGACCTTTCAGTCTTAGGGTTTCACTACAAATGCACTTCATCAGCATGCAGCAATACTTAAGACCTGGGAGAGCTCTTCACCACCTATGTCTTGCTCCATTTACCGCAAGGGTTTCTCCTGCAGCTGGCTGAGCACCAGGCTCAGGCGCAAATACACAAGCTTTTGTGCAGATGTATAGGCTTGGATTTCCTGTTCCATGTGTAGTGCTAAACCTCAGGAGTCCTGTTTGCAAAGTGCTGCCAAAGCTCCAGTCCAGTGGGCTTCTGGCAGGGAAGAAAGGTGAGCTGAATGGAGCACCATGCTAGGTAGTTAAGGCAAATGCATTGCCAGTGAAACACAGGGCATGTCAGGGAAACTGACTAAGACAAATGCTTGGTCTGTGAAGCTCAGAGTCACCAGGCACCTCTAGCTGTTCTTAAAAGGTTTCCTTAATGACGCTGATTAGATTATTAGAGAGGATCTTGCGAGAACCCACATTACTGCTGAGTTTGCAGGCTCCTATCAGCACACCTTGTCAAGGTTTGCTCCTGGGCCCGGCTTGCTTCCTTTGCAGGGGAGCTGGAGTAATTCGTTTGGCAAGCATCTCCTGTAAAGATTATTGATAGTGAGTATGTTCTGATGATGACAAATGCAACTCCTTTTGCTGTTAGCAGGCTAAGAAATTGCATTACTTTCCAGCAGAGCACATAAACCAGCACCTGCATCATGACCCCTAACATTATGAAGGCACTTAAGGGTTTGTTTCGCATTAGTATAATTTTCAGGTGCTCAGCAGTTCTTGGGAGTGACTGACTATGCAATGCACCATGGAACACGTAATTGGTGAGAGTTGAAGTCAAAATTATTCACAGGTCCTAAATTCCTTCCTGAATTCTTTTCCTCATTGTTTGCATGCTGCAGGACTTAATTGGAGCAGATCTGCATCCGAATCGGTGCTGCCATGGGCAGGGCTCAGTAACCACAGCATTTCCCAAGAGTTTCATGGCTTTATCTCTGACATCCTACTAGCCAAATACTCATCTGCCACACTCAAGAAGCCTTCGGTGAAGATGATGTAAGCTTTGCAGGTGTAGATGAAAGCCGAACTGAATTTGGCCTTCAGTTATTCCTTGTCGGGTAGGACTGACATGGCTGATAAGCTGAGGTGGGGAAATACTGGGGAAAAAAATGGAATATGTCCAAGTTTCCTTTCAGTCAATTCCAGCACTGGAACTGGTGCTGTCTGCTTTTACAGAAACCAGCTGTAGTAGGCTGGGAAGTGCTCTCACGTTGCCTAGGGCACAGCTTTGATCAAACAACCTCAGCTTGTCTCTCACAAAGCTTTCTTCATGCACCTGATATGGGATCCTGCCTGAGATAATGAATCATGGTGCATTTAAAATAAATTAAAGGATTCACATCAAACTCTGCCTCTACTCCAAAGCAGCACCTTGATCCTTCCTCCTGTGTGCAGTGCAGCGGGGCAACAACAATCTGGGCACTGGCCCATGGGCTGAGCACCCACAAATGTAGGTCACTGCCATCGGAGAGGCAGATTCAATATTTCAGGGTGTACTGCTCCCTATATCTTATGAGTTCAATGGAAGGGGTAGGAGAGCTACAATTATGTTTTAAACAACCTGACTGGAGGGCAAAATCATCTTAATTAAATCTCATCCATTCTCCCTGTGATCTGGGAGGCAGATGGCACTTCCCTCCTGCACTTTGAAGAGTGCAGCCCGGAAAGGCTTCCTGAGAAAGCAGATCTGACACTGTCAGAGCTCACTTGCAAACAGGTTTCCAATGCAGGGATCACTGGTGCTGCCCGTCTGTCCCTGGGACACAGTGCTGGCAGTACCCCACCCGCGTGTGTACCCATGGCACTGCTTCACATTTGGCTTTGCTTGTGGTTCATGTTTTCAGGCTTTACTCTCTGGCTGTGATGCCAGAAACAGGTTGGGGGTTCATTTATTTATTTATTTTTTTAAGAAGCTGTGGGTTTCCCTCCTTGACTGGAATACCTCCACAGAACTGGAATACCCTGGGCAGGGGGGGATCAAACTGCTGGGAGATTTGCACTAAAAAGGGTGAGAATTGGCTTTATCAAGAAAACAGCTCAGTCCCCAACCCCTTCCAGCTCTGTTCTGTATTGCAAACACAGTTGCCAGCCTGGCTTCCCTAGACGCTGTATCCTCCTGGCCCCAGCAAAGGAGCAGGGCTCAGGCCAGCAGCAATAGTGGGGTGCCCTGGGTGAAGAAACCTTGCAGTGCCCCTGTCTCTCTGCGAAACCCCTCTGCCATAGTGGGAATGACTGGGAAGGAGGAATACATCAGTACCTATCTCATGCTTGTGAGGTGAGTGAGGTTAAAGGCTTGGAGGCTGAAAGGGCAGCTGTGCTTCAGAGGAGAGAAAGGCAAGCAGTGTAGTGGATGAAAGGGAAAGCAGGGCGGAGGGGAGCCAGGGAATGCTTCCCCTCTGGGGGCAGCAGCAACTTTCTTTTGAAGGCCAGAAGCAGCGCATCTTTGAAGTCTGTTTCAAGCTGAGTATGTAAGAGCTCTGGGGTGTTCACATAACAGAGATGCCTGGCAATCGTTCCAGCGGTTGTGCAAGGGCTGCCATGAAGTCAACCAAGAATGAGACTGAGGAGCTGCTCCTCAGCTGTAGCAGTGGGGTGGGACTGCCAGCCAGAAACCCACTCCCTACCCAATCGCAAGGGTGAGGTGGTGCAGCTGGAAAACCACTCCTCCCACTGCAGAGACCAATTCCCACCCCAGAAGAGACTGCCTACAGCCAGGAGAGTTGCTGCCCACCTCTAGTGAATTGTTAGGCCCAGACTGACTTCAAGCCCCTGGACCGCAGGATGGAAGGCAGCATTGCCTGGGCCAAATAACACTGAAATGCTGCTTTTTTTAAACCCGTTTGTAGAACATCTTTCTACCCCTGGTCCTTATGGAACACCAGATGCCTTCAGGAACCTCGGGTCACATCCAACCATGACCACGGGAATGCCTTTCTTGCATGGTGTGGTTTCTCTGCTTGGACACCAGTATCCTCGTCATGCTAGAAGGCATTCATCCCTGGCCACTCACCAGTGGTAAGTGTGATGAGCATGTGGGAAACAAGGCAGACTGCAAGGGCCACCTCATGCTTTGTGTGTGGCATACACTGACACAAGTACCCACAGCAAACAGCTCCCATTGCCCTGAGGAGGGGACTGTGTTCCCAGAGTAGAACACAGTGAGCAGCTGCTGTGTGTGTGACACAAAGCAGTGTGTGAAGCTTCTTGGTGGATCACCAGCCAGCTGGCATGGATGTGAAATTACTCTTTATTTCCACTATAATCAAGACTTTTGAGAGCCTCATGTGGATGCAAGCACCACTCAGTGTTGCCAGCACCGAGCTGCACCCGTCAGATCTTTAGGTGTTTCCCCTGGTGATTATTAAACATGTGTCCTGGATGCGATGGCAAGACCTGAATGTTCTTAAACTGCTGGTTGCTGCAGCCTGGGAAACACATGGGTAAAGATTTATGGTGTTTGTGCCTTTTCACCATAGTCTTCTCTCTGCACCCAGTGGACACTGCCTAGATATGGCTGTCAAGTCATGCCACATGTGTTGTGTGAATAGATGAGGAAATTTGTTTTCTGAGGAGTGCACATGCCACAGCCAACTGGACCTACAAGTTACAGATGTGATGAAATGTTTCCTGTCATGTTCTTGTCAAGAGATATTTCAGTACCATCTCCTCAGTGATTTAAAACCTGTTTCTTCACGCTTCAAAACTAGGTGCTACGCACTGGGCACGACTTGCACAATCTGTTTCCAATGACGGAGTTCAAACTTTTCTGCTACTTGCATGAAGAAGAATGGAGCAAGGTTTCATGTTCACTAATGCCACACCTCACCTTAAGCTTTGCTTCAAAATAGAGATATTTTTACAAAACATTTACTGGATTGTTCTTATCTTTGTGTTTCTGTTTTCTGAGCCTTTGGGACACGGCTAATTTAAGTTTTTCTGTTTCCGTTGTGAATATGAATGCTGGATACTTTCTTATTAATCTGGCAAACTTGCATAATTATAGGTGTGCAGGAGCTTGGGCTTTCTGGAAAACTTCAAATCTTTGAAATTCGTGATAAAATCACAAAAACTGGCAAAAACTTTTATAAAATTAAAAAATATCTATCTTTTGTCTTTATCTGTGTCATCCAACCAAACCAAACCAAACCAAAACCAAAAGGTTATTTTTTTCTTTTATGCATATACCTTTGAAGGGAGTCAAGCCTGGAAAATTTCAGTCCCTTCCGAAAAAGTGTCACAAGACTTTGTGTAGTAACTAAAAAGCAGTTTGTGTCATAGTACATAAAGCATGCATTTGCTACCCAAAAATCAGTTTATACAGCATATTGGGTAACTGAAGACAGCTCAGCATTTGGCTGGTGATAATAACACAGGTTAAAGTTCAGATTCATTTGAAAGAACCTGATCCACAGGTTAAAAGATACTGTAAATAGTAGTTCTGTGTAAAACTGACTTGCTGCAAGTTTTCAGTTAGAAAATATACAGGAAAACCTGTATAATCAAGGATGTTTAATTGAGCATTCTAGAGAAATACATGTAGTTATGCTAAAGACAGAATGGTGAACTAGATAGTGATGAATATTAGGATGTATCAGTATGCAGCTGGATTCCTTGTCTATGGGTCTTAGGCAGAACTCATTGATTATTCTTATTGCTTCCTAACTTAGGCGTCTGAGGGAAAAGGCAGCACAAAAGGTTTCAAGACAAGTCTTGTCTTTCTAATGAAACGACTGCCCACATCTCTGCCTGGGCAAGGTGAGGCAGAAATTGTCTCCTATGATAAAAGCAGTATTATGTCAATTCCTTTGGGTTTGACTCAACTGCAGACCAGACTTTTTGTGGATCTCAAGAGGGTTTAACAGGTGAATGAGCTGCTGCATTGAACTGGTCATCTGAGTGGTATGGCTGAATCTGAAAGCCAGCTTGGAGCTGCATGGACAGGCGCTCGCAGTGGACAGTTATGTGAAAATTTGCTTATAAGGGCAGCTTCCTCTAATCCCAGTAATTCATTACATGGCTTGGACTTTGGTATGTGAAAGGTTTATTTATCATTGTTAATTATCACTTTGCATAGCAAAGTACAGGCCACTAGCACCACTTGGCTGCTTGTACAACTGAAGGAGCACCTTGCACAAGGGCACTGAAAGGTCTTGGTCTCTTCTGAGTATCACTGGGGTTTTGGTCTGAGGTTATCTTGTGACTGGGAGTGTCACAGTTCACTTGGGACACATTTCCCATTTCCAGGCGTGTGTGTACATCATGCACTTCAGCTTGAACAAAAGGGAAAGCGAGGTAGGACTTTGTCCCACAGTTCATCATGCAGTAAAATGTGGTCATTGTTTTACCAGTTAAATACGCTAATTCAGAGCACAAAAACTGTCTTCAGGTCTTCAATTTGAAAACCTTAACTCCAGTAGTGAAAGGTACTGACATTGAAATGAATCTACAGATATTTTGTAAACAGCCCTGAGCTTCTTCGTATCCCGTCCCCACCTATCACTCAAGCTAACCACTGTGTAGGCAGCAGGTTCAATTTACTGCATTTTGCTTTGTCGGCAGGGAGCACAAATAGTAACTCTGACAAGTTCTCTGACAAATTTTTAAATCACTTCTGTATCAGTCTAACTGGGGAATTAGATTGAGCAGGTTTATGCAGAAATAAGTACAGAGGAGGACTAAGAATCAACATATATTCCCCATATATTTTAGTTCTGTGCCTATATAATGATATAACAATAATCAATTAATTACCTCTTACTTTGGCTTGTGCAGCACTGATTTCCAGTCAGGTGAGCTCAGCCTATCAGCATGCTCTGCTACCAAGCATTTGGTTAATGATTTGCTCTTCACTTTAGTTTTCTATAGCATCTTTATTTTAAAACCACCTTGCATGTTGAAGCCTTCAGGATGCCTTCATGAAAGACTTTTATAACAGAATCAGTAACAGGAGTATCAAGTAGGATTATAGAGCCCAGTTCTCCCAGTATGTCTTCATATGAGTGGTGCTCATGTTCGTGGCCCTCCTCTGGACTTGCTTGAGCAGGTTTTCATCCCTTTTGTCTTGGGGGCAAAGAATCCAAGGACTGTGGTCAACAGCTTGACGTCTTAAGCGGACACCAGTGATGAGAGGTGTCCCTCAGGGGTTGGTACTGGGTCCAACACTGTTTAACATCTTAGTCAGTAACATGGGCAGTGGGACTGAGGGCACCCTCAGCAAGTCTGCCAATGAGACCAAGCTGTGTGGTGCAGCTGACATTCTGGAGGGCAGGGATGCCATCCAGAGAAACCTGGACAGGCTGAAGAGGTGGTCCTGTGCAAACCTCATGAAGTTTAACCATGCCAAATGCAAGGTCCTGCACCTAGGTCAGAGCAATCCCAAGCACAAAAAAAGGCTGGGCAGAGAATGGATTGAGCAGCCCTGAGGAGAAGGAGTTGGGGATGATGATTGATGAGAAGCTCAACATGAGACAGCTTCAGTGTGCATTTGCAGCCCAGAAACCAAGTGTGTGCTGGACTGCATCAAGAGAAGTGTGACCAGCAGGTCGAGGGGGGTGATTCTGCCCCTCTGCTCCACTCTCGTGAGACCCCACTTACAGTACTGTGTCGAGCTCTGTCCCAGACCAAGAGGGACAGGGACCTGCTTGAGTGAGTTCAAAGGAGTGCCATGAAGATGATCAGGGCGCTGGAGCACCTCTGCTATGGAGACAGGCTGAGAGAGCTGGGCTTGTTCAGCCCAAAGAAGGTGGGCTTGTTTTTCTCCAGAGAAGAGAAGGCTCAGGGGAGACCTTACCACAGTCTTCCAGCCACTAAAGGGGGTCTACAAGAAAGCTGGAAAAGGACTTTTTATGAGGGAATGTAGTGCTAGGACAAGGGAGAATGGCTTTAAGATGACAGAGGGGAAATACAGATATCAGGAAGAAATTCTTCATTATGAGAGTGGTGAGATAGTGGCACAGGTTGCTCAGAGAAGCTGTGGCTGCCCCATCCCTGGCAGTGTTCAAAGACAGGTTAGACAGGGCTTGGAGTAACCCGGTCTAGTGGAAGGTGTCCCTGCCCAAGACAGGGGGTTGGAACTGGATGAGCTTCCTTCCAAGGTCCCTTCCAACCTAAACTATTCTGTGATTCTGTGAATAATCGTAAGGGCTAAACTGAAATATGGCAATGGCTCAAAATCCGCAAGATGGGTACTTTTCCCTGCCCAAACATGAAAAGAAGGATTTATTAGACATCTCCTAAAGGTGATTGACAGTGAATTTCTCTATCTGCATTAATACAATTCTAATCTGTGAACATTAATCATTAATGTTCCTGTTTCTTATTGGGGGGGGGGGTGTTGGCTATGGTTAGTTAATCCAGTCCAGAGTGCTGTATCACTGCAGGAGCAACTATAAGTAATTTTTTAGTTTTAAATCAAGCCAGTTTTCTGCACAGGTCTCACAGACTGTGGGTTTGGAAGCTGTGCTTGGGAAACAGCACCTTTCAAACCATTGCTCAAGCCAATGAGAACCAGCTTGCTCAAGGTGTGCCTTATACACACCCTGTTCTATATAATTCATGGTAATTATATGCTTGCTGAAAACACAGAACAAAACCATAACTAGAAACAAATAGTCTGGGAAAAATAATTTTTGGTCTCTAACAGTTTTTAAATAGATGCCATTTGTTTGCCCTGCACAAGCCATCCTTAAACACAGCTGGACTCCTGTGTCTTGCCTGCAACTAGCCCCATGATTGCCAAACTTTCCCAAGAGCGGGCAAAGCGATAAGGTGGTGTGGGACTAGAAAGAGGTCCCTGGGGGAAACCTGACCCTCCCAAACTGGCAGTAATACAGCTCTATTTTCCAATAGGCAGGGGTTTGCTTCCCTAGACCCTGGCGACATCTCTGGTTTGATGTGTGGGGCAAGCAGGTGGAGAAGGCTTGAAGAGCTGCCAGGTGGAGCTGAGTGAAGCTTTCTCTCTCCTTGCATTGGTGCAAAGGAAGCCCAGCACCAGTCAGTTTGATGGGTAGGGCTGGTGACTTCTGCTTCCTTTTAAAACAGAAAAACAAGGTGCCAGACTGGGGAGAGCAGAGCAGAAGGCCCTTGGTGCCAGCAGCAATCTCACCTGCTTATGGAGACACACTCTCCTCCTTCCATGAGGCCATAAACCTGATCTTTGTGCAGTTGCCAGAGTCTCTTATTGCTCCTGGTTTAGTCATAGTGAAGTATAAATTTGCTTTGAATTGCTGGCTTTGGTTTTATTTCTCAGGAGTTTGTTTGTTTCCTGAGGAGAACAAGCATGGACTCACAACTGCCAGCCAGAAGTACACAGGCTATTTAATTTAGTGTAGTTGCAATACTGTATTTGCAACAATTAGTCTCTACTAATTAGTTAATTACACTGTCACTACTGTAGCTATAAATAGATGTTAAATTCAATTGCTGAGAGTGGTGACAGAACTAAACCCACATGCAATAACACCTGAACAGATTCTCCCACGCTCCCCACAGTTGTTACTACAGAAAAGATGAAAAAAAACAAACCAAAACCCCACCCTTTTCCAAAGTATTTTGTATTGTGACATCATTTAGAAATTATACCCATTAAAGAGTACTGATGGCACCACTTGTGGCACTCAGTAGGCAGTGCGGCTGCAGACACAGATGCAGGGGTTTCTCGGACACACCTTGGCAGGATTGTGTCTTCAGCAGGCCCCCAGCCCAACTGTGAATGTTCAGTTCTACGCAGCTCCTGGATCACTGCAGTATCTGCTCCTGGGGGTGCCTTTCATATCTTGTGTGTGAGCTTGTGGAGGGGCAGTGGTGCACCCTTGGCAATATGGCACAGCGTACCAGGCTGCTGGCTTTCATGGAACAGAAACTGATGCACACCGCTGCAGGCATAAATCCTATGTATTCATGATCAGACAAGTATGTATCCATGCGCTGCCATGTTTTTACCTCAGAACCATGGGATCTTGATGTACAAGTGCCCCCTTCATATACATAACTCTATGACACCATGATTTTCAAAAGACTAGAGGAAAAAGGCTCTCTGCCTGCTGAGGTCCATAGGTAGTACAGATAAGACTCTAATCCCAAGACCCAGAAAGTAGAGGTTGTACATCAGTTTTACTTCTCTACCACAAATGGCTGAGACCTGCTCATTAGGATGGGGAACCAGCATGGCTACTGGTGTCCTGAATCAGGCTTTCTTGTCAGCTTCTACACTGGTGTTCCATGGAGCCCCAGCTAGGCATGGTCCTGCCACATCTCTGACAGAGGTGAGCCCCAGCAGCCCCCAGACTGCAGCCTTTGCAGTTACACTGGTGATGGTCTGCACTCCTGTAGCTTCAGGGGGAATGAGAGCCCTGCAGTCATGTGGCCTTTAAAACATTAATGCACACCAACCACATGTCGCACACAGGCACTGTGATTATTTTATGAGTACCCACACCCGGTACCACCCTTATTCAATGGTCATAAGTAAGGAATGGTCATAAGCAGGTGGCAATAGCTGCAGATGGGAAGCTATAGGTACAACGTGGCAGAAACTGCTGCAGGTAATCCAGAGCATTTCTTTTCAGCTGAAGAATACACTTTCTGAAGACTGTCTGCTAGGGTGGGAGTATAGGAGGAGTATTAAGGACAGAAATAAAAAGCTCTATCCACTAAACTATGTTTTGCAAATCAGAGGATGTGGAAAGAATTTAAACAGCTGAGTTTCATCATGTTCCCATTGAAATGAGTGGTGCAATGCTGAATCATTTCAAGTGAAGAGGAAACAATTCCAGTATTAGAGAAATTTAATCTAGTCATCATAGCATGGTGTCACTGAAGATCACTTTGGAAACTCACAAATTTGAATGCATGGAGACACTTCCATGACATTTTACTATAGACATCTATATGTAAATTAACCCACATAACCAATTCAACATGTACCTTCACGTCTGGAGCTATTTAAATAATACATAACGATAGTTGATGCAGAATCATTCTAAGTTGATCTACCTGTTTCTTACCTTCTTTTGAAATTTTAATTACATTATGGTAGAAAATTCAATGCTGTGAGACAAAGTGGAAGGGTTTGAAGACCAAAAATATGAACAGCAACAAAATGTGGAATGATAATCAAAAGAAAATAAATCCAACAGTAATAGATTTAACCATAAATGCTGAAAAAATAGTCAAGGTTACACATGATTCATCTTCCTGATATGAAGGCAATTCTCATGTAAAGCAATGTTTTCTTTGAAGACCTCCTTTCTTGAGATTTTAAAACAAAACTAAAAAGCACCAGACAAACAAACACCACCCCCTACCAGTGAAAAGAAAACAAAACCAAAAAACCCAAAATCCAAAACCACAACAGGCAAACAAAAATGTGTACAGCTTTCACATTGGTATGAAAAGGCTGAAAAATTGTCATGGATGTAGAATCAGAAAGTAATGCAATGAATCCCCTGTTAGAAGTGCAAGCTTCTAACTTCTTAAGGTCTTCTGGTTCCTTAAGCCTGTCCTGTAAGTGTGGATTAATTTTCACTCCAGCGAAAGCAGTGAGGCTTATCTCTAGCACATAACTGCACTGGGTGAGTAAGGGTACTAGAATCTGGCCCGAATGAATCAGACAAATAACCATAATTATGTTAACTAGGTGCCTAAGGCATTACCTTAGCGTGCACAAAGCTCTGAGAGATGGTGAGCTCTTGATGAACCAGCTACTCTTACAGGGAGCCAGGATGCTCGTTGCTGCTAAGGATTAATTCCTCTGTGGCTGGATAAACTGTGGGAAAACAGCAAAATTAAGACATCCAGAAGATAGCATCCAGCATACGGAGACACTTCAGCATCAACAAGTAGCATTTAGCACTAGGTGGTGCTCTTTTCTCTACCAAATTGCTATTCAATGATTGTGAGAGGAATGGGCTTTCTTTCGTAACACTGCGCGCCATTTGTTGCAGTTGGATTTCACTCAAAGAATGGAAAACTCAAAAGCAAAAACATAACGCAAAACAGAATGTTTTCCTGTGTTGATTAGTCATCCCCGTAAGCCCAGAGATCAGGCCATGCAATCCATTTCTGTGAGTGCTCGCTGCTGTTGCTCCTGCTCCTTTTTTCTCAGTGCTATTTGCAGTGTCCTGGTTACCTCCCTAAAGAGATTCTCTTGGATCTGTACATTGGTCATTATCATGAAATGTATTCCTGAGATCCTCCATGTTCTCTTTACTTTAATATTCTTCTTCTCAGTCACAGTCTGTGTCCTACCCTGAGTCTTCTTTGTTCATTCCCTCCCTATATTTCTGTTGTTTAGTTATATGCTCTGTGGCTGTTATTTAGCCAAGAATATGTGTATATATATATATATACACACACACAAAGTTATTTTAAGTCTTCTGCCTTGTATCACTCTATCATTTTACTATTACAGGTCTTTATAGGTGTTCCTTGTTCCAAAAATATTACAGAATTACAGGTTTTCCTCATTCCTGTTATTTTTCTATAAACAGCCTCAAATTCATCAATGCCTTTATCAGCAGAGCCTCACAAGAATTTTTGCTAAGATCAGTATTTTTTTAGGAAAAGCCAGACAAAGAGATAACAACTTTAATAGTTATGAAAAGATCTAAAACCAAAATCTCCTAATACAGAATGACTCAGTGATAATAAATGGTAAATGAAATTCAGAGCACAAAAACAGATGAGAAAACGGTCTTTCATCCTGCAGGGGCTGGGGATGGGAATTATTACCATACAGGAAGATGTTAGATGGTGGATAACAAATGTCAGATCAGTGCCTGTCAAGCAGACAAACACAATTGCAAGACTGACTTGTAAAAGGACTGTGAAAAGCACAGAACATCTTTGTGCTAGGGTAAGAAGCCACTGAGCAGCCTAACCTTGAGTGCAGTGTCCAGTCCAGTTGCCTGATCTCGGGCAAGAGGCAGCAGAGCTGGAAGAGGTCCAGAGGAGTGCAGTAGAAGTGACCAGAAGTAGTATGAGGAGAAATCAAATGAAGTTAGAGCCTTCAGCTGGAAAGAAAAAGCTGCAAAGTCATGGCCAGTTTGCTATCCACTCATCCTTTCAGTGTCAACCTTGAAATTAAGGAATATCTGTTCTCATGCACTTTCTGAAGAGTGATCCCCTTTGATACTACTCCAAACAATTATCAAACTCATACTGTATTAACAGAATCTTCTGTCTTCCTCCATCAATATCTTTTGAAGCCTCAGTGAATGGTTTGTTAAAGCCAGTTCCTTTTTGTTCTTTATAACTCCTCTCCAAGTCCCCCATGCTGTTTGCTGGCCCTTTCGGTGTGAGCAGCACTACTTAACGCATCAGAGCACGAAGAAATGCCCTGCTAGGTCAGACCGACAGCCACAAATGGTATTGCTGCCCAGTGCCTGTGATGGCGCCAGGGTAGCTGAATGGGTGATGGCCATCTGCCCTGACCAAGCCACAGGTTTTGAAGGCCCCAGCAGACCCTGCAAGGTCCTCCAGGCTCCCAGAACAGCATTACGTTAACAGGGCAGGCAGATCCAGAGAGCAAAGCCTGAAGAGTGACAATAAGAGATGCTGTTCAGGGAGAGAAGATGTACCTGTCCTCTTCCTCTGGTCCAAGTCCCCTTCGATCAGTCATTGGAACTGCCTGCTCCTTTTATTATCTGTTACTACAGGCATTGTTCACAAATCTTGTCTAATCCCTTTTTATGCCTGCTAATAGCCTGCTTCCCTAACCTCCTGTGGCAACGAATTCCGGAAGTTCATTACCCACTGAGCAAAGAAGCGCTTCTTCATTTCAGGAGCAAACCATATCTATACTCACTGTCCATAAATGCAAATTTAAGTAAGATTTAACCTGCCATTGTTTTGAGTATTATCCTTTGGCTTAAGTGTTCCCAAGTGATACATATCAATGAGTAGCATAAAAATGCCTTCAAATAGGTATTAAGGAAAGCAATGTTCCGTTTGTTGCCTTTTCTGGAGAAAGGTGAGGAATGGTTGTTTAGCTGTGGCTGGTACCCAGACAAGTGAATGCCTCTTCTCCACCCACATGTAGCTCAGCACAGACCTGGAAGCACATGTTTTCTCATGGGCAGGGGAGGCAAGGCTTGCAGCCTGGTGCAAAGCTTGGCGCAGTGGCCCTGGTTGCTGCTGACATGGTACTGCACATGATACAGCAGTGGTCCTTCTGCAAACCCTGTTTGGGAACTCCTGCTTCTCACATCTCCTGACTTGTTATATCACCATTTCGACTACCCTTTTGTTTTTTTCATGAGTATGTGTGACAGTGCCAAGCCAGGCTGCATACACATAGAGAGTAAAGCAACTCATGCCATGCCTTATCTACAGCTGTCATCCCTTCATTTATAAATTCCATGATGCTATCAAAGGAAAGACTCTCAGTTTCTCTACCCACCCAACCCTCTGTTATGCAGGTGACTGTCCACCCACTCGCTCTTCCTCAAGCTCCCGTGCTGCCTGTGGCTTGTGGTCCCAGTATGGTTCAGCTAATTAGTCATGTCTTCACCCACGTCCCATCCGTATGTTTTTTGTTATTACTGTTTATTGGTTTTATTGTGGTAATGCCTAAGGATGCCAATTAGGAAATAGGACTGTATTGGAAAAAAAGCTATACAACAAGCTCTGACCCAAAGAATTCACCATCTCTGGCTTAGGCACACCATGGCTAGTGAATATGTGGACAAGGGAGGGGAAGCCTGGGAGAACAACACAGGAGGGCAAGGTGCTTACATGAAGTAATCATAAAACTGGTCACCAACTAATCTCTGCTAACAGTCATTAGCAAGATCTGCAAGGGAAACAGAAAATCTCCTGGCTTCATTGGAACTAATTTCATCTGAGTATATTACCAGAGATGGAGAACTTACTCAGATTTTATTTCTTCTGGAACGTGCTAGGGTTTTGATGCTTGTTGTTTAAGTATGTCAACTCTTTTTTTTTCTGTCTTATGTAGGGCATATTGGCAAAACTTTCCAGAGGAGGCTGCCCTGTGACTGCCAATGCTGCACTCACCAGACACATGCAGGACTCTCATCATTCAGTACCTTCCACAAGGCTGAACCAAAATGGAAAGCATGATGGTGATGGGGGAAGGTGAAGGGCAGAGGAAGGATGAGGATACTATTGGGAGGGACATTATGAAAAATCCATCATGTTGGGTAACTGTATCCTTAAGGCAAAATTTGTGTTGTGCAACTGTGACACATTCAAGTCTGAACAGCTGGTTCTGGTGAGAGGCAGCAGAAATGAATTTCCCGTGCAGCTTTTGTATTCATAATTCATTTCATTAAGGTGTGGTCTAACAGTGTTTGCACAGGCGTCAGCCCTCATACTGGTTCTGACAACCATTTCTTCTGTGAGCATCTGCAATTCCCATGTCCTTCCTGCCTCAATTCCCTCCACAAGAAATGGGAAGAGCCATACTCACTTTGGCTCAGATCTGTAAAACAGTTGGCCTACTACTCTCTTCCTCTGGAGATATTTCAAGGTTTATTTCTAGGTGTTAGTGAATCAGGACAAGGGATCAGATTTAGAAGTGCAAGTTTCTGACCCATGGGATGGAGTTCTTGCAAAAAAACTGCAGGATTTGGCTACACCTCAGGAAATATTTAATAATCCAAAGCCACAGTAAGGTCTTATTCTGCTAAAACTTGAGTTATTTTCTTCTTCATATTGTGCTATATTTGACTTTTCTTTTCACCTCATCTCCATTATTTATATTCTTCCTGTAATACTTGAAGGGACTTCCAGCTGCCAAGGTGGATTTGTAAGACTTTACTGCAAACCAGCTGATTGCAACTTTCAGTTAACCAAGAAATTCTTAAAACACACTGACATAAAAGGCATGTTCATCCCTAGTGTATATCCACTGACTTGAGTCATAAGACTGTTAAGATCACATAGGGGAGGTTTTCCCAGAGATGTGGTTTAGCTCTGTTTTTTCTTGTGTTTTCTTCTAGTCTAGTGGTGCTGATTTAGTGGGGCTGTAATGTATATGTGTGCTATGGGATATAATGCAACATGTATATTTGTATCACAATATTTATCCTGATATAATCATCTTAGTGTAGGCAGCAGTTATAATAGTACAAACTAAAGCAGTCCTTAGGCCCAGAATTAAAATAAGTGTATGGATATAAGCACATTTTTGTCATACAACACAAACAGCCTGAGCTGCCAGGAGCAGAGGGAAACTGCTGCTTTGTTAACAGTGATGTAGTTAACACAGTACAATTTTTGTGTGCAAAAGCATTACTACATAAAGAAATTCTTTCTTTATCAAGTGTAGTGACATAGCTAGCAGCTCTATTCCCGTCAAATCCTCTGCTTAGCTCCAGATACAATCCTTTAATCATGTACGGGTTTTTTTTACATTATATTTTCTCCTTTACATTTATGTTCATTTTTCTGGAAGATGGATAGGGAAAAAAAACCATCTCCTCTTTCTTGCTTCAGAGGGGCCTGATGCTGCTTTTCCTCTTGTACTGACCAGTTCTAGAAACAACCCTGCAGAGATGTTGCTTGGCTTTGACTTCAGCAGTCCCTCTTCCTTCTCCTCCTTCTCCTTTCTTGTTTCTCTACTATCTTCTCTCCACAGTCTTCTGTACTAAACCAGCCTGTTTCCTTTCCTTATCTGGTGCTATTCTGATTATATAAACATCATCTTGCACTCCCTTTTTCCTTCCTAACTTTGAAATTACCTTCCCCCATCCTGTCACGAGCCAAGTGATAATTCCTTTCAGCAGCCTGCTTTCTTTTCCACAGTTACTGGAAGCAAAGGCTCCCCTTTGTACTTTTTAGCCTGCCAGTTTAGAGTGGCTTAACACTTTTCTTTGCTCATTGTTATTAATCAAGTCTCAGTGAGTGATGGGAAGAAAATGGAAAGCATTTGAAATGTCTTTTATAAGCTTGAATGCTTTCCAAGACCTGCAGGTTGAAATGAGAAGCCAGTCAGAGAAGAAAAAACTACTCTAGAAAGTACTTAAAAATCAAGATGTAAGAATTTTTAGAAGTTTTGTTTAGTTTGTAGAGAAGACCTTTCAAAGGATGGCTATGGAAGAATCTAAGGTTGAGGTAAGCCCAAGGCATCATACAGAAAATGCAAACAGAAGTTTCACTTTGCCAGGTAGAAACCTGGAAGTACTGTATACATTAATGTTGAACAGTTTAGTTTTCATTAGATGTGAGTGGAGTGATTATTGCTGATGAGTGAATGCTGCTGACTTAATTCCCATCACCAACAGCTCATTAAATCCAATTCCACTGGAATCCAGTTACCTTTCCTGTGACAGAAGATACCGGAATACAAGGAGTTATTGGGTCACACAGTTCACAGAATTATTACAGATACGGACAAAGCAAAAACTATAGAGAAAATCTGTAATCACTTATACAAGCCAAAATCTCTACATTTTTCAAACTATCAGATGAAGAATATGATAAAAAGTTTTGCTCACTAGAATGCATATATTGTATCATATTTGTATATACATTTAGGCTTCATGGTGTGTCATTTCAAAATCACTGTATAAATTGTGGCTTGTATGTAGTAAAGAAAAGTCTATTAAATATATGTATTCAAGAAAACAGTAGTCACTAATGAGATGATATCGCTGTTTCTTCTGTGTGTGTGAACTTGACAAAACAAGTCAAGTTCAAATGAGCTATGCAGATGACGAGATTTAATGACCTTCAGAACAAGACATCAATACTGTTCTTCTGTAGCGCTTGAACATTTCATGTTTATCTGTTTGTATCCAAAAGAATATCTGCCTTCTGAAATGGTGGGCAAAGTGCTGAACCTACTGATTTTGCTTGAAGCCCTCTACCAGACATGGTGCAATTGGTCTAACTGATACTGATTAATCCGAAATTAGTGTTTTCATATTCATTGCCTGTCTCACTGAAACAGCATCACCTCCACTACTCAGCAGAAAACGCAGCAGAAAACGCACCAGAGAACACCACCAGAGAACACCAGAGAGCAACCAATGTCAAGCTGCTACCTGATAAGGTTTTGTACAGTGAAATCATAAATAGAAGATCATTATCAAACCATTATGGGATAAATCTTCATGGTTATGAATGGACTCAAAATCAATATCTTCTAACACTGTTCTGATATTTCTATCAACTGAATCTCTTCTCTGGACTAAATTGTATTTTCAGCAGGTCAAAGAAATAGGCAACCTTTATCATGGCCCTAACTAACAAGTTGAACCTTTGATTAAATTGGCTTATTTAGCACTGGTTAATTATCACAGTTAAAAAAGTTTGAAGGGAGGGCTCTATATTTTAAGTGGTCTGTTTCAATTAAACCATTTCAAAACCAACCGGTACAGCATATGCATGGCGTAAACAACTTGTCTGCAAACATACATGGGTCAAAATGCAGAGCTCTGACTCCAAAGTGGAGAGTGTTTGGTTCATTCAGGTTGTATGACGTTCAAGATTTTAAGCAGCTTCTTAAAAAGATTAAAGGAACTCTATGGGCAGTTTCACCATCTGTGCAGGGTATGCATGTGTGTCAGTCAGGGCCCTCACCCTTCCAAATGCAGGTCTTTGGTTGCCCTAGTGGATGAAGCTCATGGTGCTGAGTCATACGGTGGGAGAATGGAGGAGCTGAAAGTATAGCGGTTGTCATGTGGGATGGCTGCCAGGGAGAGATGTTCTAGCAGTCCTTCTCTAGGCTTAAAGGTCAGAGCAAGGACCAGAGCCGCGAACATCCTTCCTGCTCCCCAGCCTTGCAGTGCGCCCCCTGTATGTGAACCTCTGCCGCTGGTCAGGGGGTGACCAGAGGTGGCTGGTACCTGTGGTGCTGGAGCCACAGGAGAGATGGGGTGCTCTACTGCAGGTCCTTACTGTAGGCATGCTGATTAAGGAGCGTGAGGAGAAGGGACCTTCCAGGAAACCTCATTCATTGGCTATGAGATTGGACAAATCGATAAATGTTACCAAACAGCTTTATTAAAGGTATGGCTACGTACTTAGTGAAATAAAGGAAGCGATTGTGCCCTTATTTATTCATGCTAATTCTTCAACAAGGTGAATAGGATTCTGCAGAGCAGAGGTCAACCACTGTATGAGAAATGAAAAACAGGAGAATTGATTTATGTTTCACGGGGCAGTGAAGTTAACAGTATAACAGAGTGCTTATTTACATTGGATGAGTTGCGAAAAAAAAGCAGTTTATTTTAACAAAAGGAAATAAGGAAATAATGCTTTCTGGAAATAAGGAATATATCTTTAATCAGCCATTAAAAAAATAGGACCTGCGTCTTTTTCCTGTTTTACATCTGAATAGTCACAAATCAGGCAATTTGCATGAAACGTGGTAGGAAGCTGAATGCAACTTGCTGTATCAATTTCAGAGGGGTCTGGCACTGGAGTGAAATATTTAACATGGAATATATGTGTGTAATACTGTAGCACTGAAATAACCATAAATTAGAGAAGAATAGCTTTACTATAGTACCAAAATGCATGACTTCCAGTTTAATCCCTATGTGGGTAACAAATCCTTGTCACTAAGGTCTGAAACCTGTAAATACCAATCCATCTGAGTACGTAACATTAAGCCCAGGAGGACTTCTGCCAGACATTTTAACCTGCTGTCTTCATTTCTGATGTGGAAGAGAGAGGGCTGCCTATGGTCAGGCTGAGGCAAATGTCTAAGGGCACACAAGGGCCACAAAAGAAGTGACCCTGGCAAAATCTAGAGTATGATCCTGGGTCCAAGAAGCCAGGACTGAGAAAGGCAGGGTGGCTGCTTCCCACTGGGTTTGTAGCAGAGCTCACACAGCAAGCTGGAGGCACTGACCTAGCAGGGTTTTATACGCATGCTCAGGGTGATTGTGGATGAGCTTTGCTCTATTGGGGCTTACCCAGCAAAAGATGCTGCATGAAACAAATGCAGGCAGCAGATACTGCCAAGGATCAAATTTGGCTCGATTGTGCTTGCTACATTAACATTGTAGCTGTATCAGCTGAAAAAATGCTTTGGATACTTTTGGATAAGAAAGTATCCAAGTTACTAAAGCTATTACAGTAAAAAAGGTATGGACCTTTGCCTTTTCTGTATTTGCTTAAGCATTATTGTTTGCTGAGTTTGTAAATCTGGTGTAAATAAATCATGAGAACCTAAATATGCCCTACTGTCTGTGTACGAGCTGCAGGTATTTTTAAACAGCTCATTACAGTACAGGCAGATATGTGACAGAGTCCTGAGCCTTTAGTCCTCGCTAGCTGGAAACGCTTTGAACTATAAGCCTGGTATCACATTCATTTTGATGCCATTCTGTGTTGGTGAATGCCAATACAATTCACCTGCAGGAGCTTTTTCTCTATCTGCTATCTTTCCCTTTCTACAATACATTGTGAAAAAAGAAGCAAAGCACCTGGCCTATGCCATTAAAAAGAGAATCATGAGCTGGGAAAAGGTGGGCTTTGTTCTGCCTCTTCCACATTCCCACCATGACTTCAGACTGAACTGTGTCTCCATTTTTCTTCCTTTCAGATAAATACTGTCCCAGTATCCCTCAAAGACATGCTATATAACCTAAGCCCACTGCATTTCAGACGCTGTC
Source organism: Pezoporus wallicus (assembly GCF_028554395.1). NCBI lineage: Eukaryota > Metazoa > Chordata > Aves > Psittaciformes > Psittacidae > Pezoporus > Pezoporus wallicus. The sequence goes on from NW_026640165.1 coordinate 2,753,696, forward strand.
AGGGCCTTGAGCAGTGGTGCTGAGTGACTCAGGAGAAAGCAGGAGGCCACCATTTTGTGTAGGCTTCCAGGTAGGACATTTTGCAGAAACAATCCAATTTCTAAATGAATAGAGGAAAATAGGAAAGATAGAGAAGGTAACTATGAGAAATGAGCAGAGTGGCAGTAATACAGGGGATTTCTCCTGAGGACGGAGGACTTCTGATGGAGCCAGGGACACGGCCAGGCCCCATCCTGCCGCTAGCCTCCACTTGCTGCTGGGACCTGGGTGTGAACAACCTTCAGGATCAGAAGCAAAGCAACCCGAACTGCAAGGTTTTTAGCATACCATTACACATTCAAACCCAGGCCTATTCTGATGGAAAACCTCCCTTAGGAATGTGAATTGTTTGGGGCAAAAATAACCGGGCTTGTTTCCTGGCATGGGGATACTATTTGCATCAAAAATTAATGTCACCCGCCCACTCCGCTACCAGATAAGGCACTTCATTAGCGAGATGAGGACAGACATGCTTGGATGGGAGGAACCCCCCTGCCCGGCACGGGGGATGGGAGAGCTGCGTGCGGGCGGGAGATGGGAGACCCGAGTGCCGCAGAGGGTCCGGGAAGGGACTCGGTTGGGACCGGGACACGGCGTTCCCGCTGAGGAGCCGGAGGAAGGTGGCGGATCCCTGACGGGGGTCTCGCGCCTGCTCCCCACAAGGCGTCCCCGCGCGCGGCGGCCCGTGCACGTGCGGGTGGCTGGGAGGGGCGGGGCCTGTGACGCATTGCGGCTGGCGCGGGGCGGGGGGGGCCGGGCTGAGGTTGCCCGGGTGAGTGACGGCGCTCCCGGCCCAGGCACTGCAAGGGCCGGAGCGGGGCGGGGGCCGGGAGGAGGAGCGGCGCGAACCGCCCCGCGCTGCCGCGGCTCCTACCTATTCATTCAGGCACCTAAGATGGCTGGAGAGGGGAGGTGGCGGAGCAGCTGCGGGAGGAGGAGGTGAGGGGGGGACTGCAGCGGAGCTCCCACCTCCTCCCGGTCCGGCAGAGCGCCCCGCTCCCTGCAAGGCTCGCCGCCTCTCCTCGGCACCATGTCGGCCGCCCAGGACGAGAGCTCGGTGCGGGTGGCGGTCAGGTAAGCGGCGGTGTCAGGCGGCGGGGGGAGCGGAGCCGGGAGCTTCCCGCTGCCGTCACGCCGCGGGTGGCGGCGGGCCGTGCGCGGAACGGTGCTGAGTCCCAGCAACGGGCAGCAGCGAGGGACGTGTTCCCCGCTGAGCGGGTGCATCCATCACTTCGGCCTCTGTTTCTTTTTCCTTGCAGCGGTTGGAAATAGCCGAGGGAGAGGAAAATTAAACCGTTCTGGGGCTTTCCTCAGTCATTTCTCTCTAATTTTCACCAGTGACCCTAAAAATACTCTAACTAATTATAGCCCGGCGCTGCAAGTGCTTACTCATGGGAGCGTAGCAGCCCCCGGACGGTAGCGTTGCCGTTTGCATCTCGGAGCTTTGCGAGAGCTGATCCTGGCAGGCTGGTGGATTTTAGAAGGATAAAAGCTTTTATCCCACGGGGGCTGTGTCTAAGCTTATATACCGGGAAGGGTGGTCTGCCATGAGGCTGCTCGCAGCAGCAAATAGCGATAGGTGTATGTAGAACGGGAGTGGAGCTTAAATCACTTTTAGACATCAGCTAATTCAAATTACTCTTTTAATCAGAGATAAAAATCTGGTGTTCATCAGTGAACTCTTGGCTCTCCTCGGTTTTCTATGTGAAGATATTATTTAGTTGTGTGAAGAACTTCCAGATTAGCCCACGGATGCCTTGATTTTCAAGATGTGTTTACATAATTCAGACATGAGGAGAAATATATGTATATGCATGTGTATATATGTCTATGTATAGGCATGTCAATATTTGGGGTTTAATTGTGATACTGACTGGTAATTTATTTCTTTCCTTTAAAGAAATTTGCTTATGTTATATGCTGACACACTTGGAGTATTATGCCATAAGAAATCAGACTTGAGGGGAAGGTCTGTTTTTAACCAGTGGGTCCTTGGAACCACTACATACATCTCATCTTAGAGAATTCAAAGATTGTATAGGGAGACAAAGAGGGTGGATGTTTTTTTCTCTAGAGGGCATAGGAATAAGCGGTGTTAGTGCTGCACGCTGCTGTTGGGCTGTGTGTGTGGGGGGAACGGTTCAATAACATTTTCAGTAAACAGAGAAACACCGCCCCTGCATGATAACATGGGGTGTGTGCTGCAGTTGTTCATTATAGTCTGCTTGCTGGTTGCGGCAGCATTTTCTATGGGGAGAGATGCTTTTGTGAATGCTGTTATCTGTTGAAGCGTTTTTCACATGAAGTAAAGGGAGGTATTATTCCAAAGCATAATTAGGCTGTATTTTTAAAAAGGAAAATATGAGATAGGTGCGATCCTAAAAATAGGGCGTTACAGGTTTACAGCTGCTCTGTCATTTGAAGAAAATATTAAATATGTTCCGAGCCAAAAAAAATAGTGATGTAGTTCATTTACAACTAGAGGTTTGTTGCAGCTAGGAATTGAATGAAACCTACTGGTGCAAATATGTTTAGGGTTGTAGATGTGTAATAAATAGATTAGAAATAATATGTAGCAAAGAATTTGTTAAAAGTGAGTAAAGATCACCTAGCTGTTGCTCTTGAAAACGGATCCCTAATGTTCTAAAGCAGATTTCTGTAATATAATTGTCTAACTAACATCTTATGTCTGAATGCAGTTCACTAGTAATGAAGAATTGTGTCTTTCCTCCTGTCTGCTTTCTTCCTTTTGGCAGATTAAATATTCATGTACAAGATTTCTCCCTCCATGTTTAGCAACCAATTATTTCTTTTTTTCCCAACAGTATCTCTTTGTAGATTTTTTTTTTATTATTATTTCTGGATGTGTGTTTTGCAGAGTCCTATAATTCAACTGGTCTTGCAACTTTCTATATATCAGGGCCGTGCTGTGCCTTATGAATATTACAGTCTGTTTCCTTGTTGGTTTTGTTCTCGGTTCTTTTGGGGAGCTTGGTTCAGTGACGATCTCCTGATCATCTGCTGTGATGAATTAGTCATTGTTTTTGTATGTACGTTTCCTGAACAAGGCTTTTTCTACAGCAGGACCAGCTTTTAGTTTGCAAACTGAAGTAAGATATTGCAAAGTCATTGCATTGAACTTGCAACAAACCTGAATTTGTTTAGACTTCAAACATGGGTAATAGAATAGGCATCACTGAAATTGTTTAGCAAATTGTTTTTCCAGAACCTGGTTATCTCACTTAATTGTATACATCAGGATTCAAAAATACTTCATTCTTTCCAATTAGCAGCACCTTTAAGCTATCGTCTTGTATGCTAATTGCTCCCTATTTTCTTCAGTGTAATAATGGGTTTGTGAATGATGAGCTCTGGTTTAGTGAAGCATGAAAGCTGAAAATAGTTTGGCAGATAATCTAGTAACTAATGTTAAATTCCCTAATTAAGGAAAAAATTCTTTTTCTGTTGTCATCCACCACTGAGAGGCTTATGGACTTACAATTTTGATGATGGTGTACAACTTCAACAAAGAGCTTTGCTCTCTGTGTGACTGTGCATAGTGTCTGTTTACAGATAAAATCACAGCCCATCCCCCCCCCCCCCCCAGTTATCTAATCAGATGGCTGTATTTTCTTTTACATGTGAAAAGCTATCCTTTTTGTAAATCTGAAATTGCTGTCTTGCTTTTGTAAATGTCTCTTCAGTATATGGAAGCTAACTTTTATGAGAAGGCTATGAGATTGTACAAACATCATAGGCTAATGTTTCTGGACCCAAGTGTGCAAAAAGATACAGATGGTAGTTCCTAATTTTTACCTGTCTTTCCACTTTAGTGATGTCCACAGCTAAAATACAGTGTATAGGCTTCTTTAATGTTCTCTCCTAAGACTGGGACCTTCAACATCATGTGTCAGTATTGTGTTTTAGAGAGTCATTGTATGAGTATCCAGGGGCTGGATGGGGTCACTTCAGTCAATGCCATTAGGTCGGAGTTATGCTTACCAACCCTACTTGAACTGTATCATAGGAATTGGAATAGCTACAGCAGGGGAGGTAGCAGTGCCTGTCCTTATTCCGTGGGGCTTGAGCTATAGGGTTAGGATGTCCTATCAATGATGATCTAAGAAGACAAGAAAGTTGGACTACTTTCTGATAAACCACTAAAGGATGCCTGTTGTTTGGATCTTGTTATGGAGAAGATCTAACAATGTAGAACATGAATGTAAACACCTTTTAGTTCTACAAAGGAGAAAGATGGCCTTTATTCATTCAAAGTCTGCAGTCTCCAGACATACAGATGGTAAGCTTCAGTGTAGATATCTAATACTGCCTTTTAAGATGCTGTATGAAAACAGAAGTAATGAGGAACAATGCAGAAACATGAAGAGCTGTGGAAGCTGCTGGTAATCAGGAAAAGTAATATGGTCACAGACATGCTTGGGTGACTTCTTAGGTGGAATGGACAACAATAGGACATGAAGTGCTAGTTGGTGAAGCTAAAGGAAGACTAGGGCTTTCGCACAGGGCATGTTGCCATTGTAGAAGATGGAGTCCACTTGAAACTGTTAATGGGCGGAATCCAAAGAACCAGGGGAGAGAAGAGTTAGGGGATGGTGTTTTATAATCAGATGTGTTTAACATCAGTGAGCAGTAAAGAGCAGAGCTGTGGAAGTGTCCACTTTTCATCATCCTTGGTATGTTTATGTGTGCCTTCTTCCTTCCTTTGGCCAGAGTACCTCATTGCTACTGCTTCATCTGATGTGATTGACATCTGCTCTGTGTTTCATTCCTCAAGCAAAAATGTGGGGTGTTGCTGCTGCCTTTCTCCTCACATGTGTGGAGAAGCTGTGGGATCTGGCCACTGTGCTTTTCCCTGAATAATTTTAAGTTTCCTTCTCATACCTGCCCTGAGTGTCTGCAATACAAATATGACACTGCTTCATAAAGATTAAATGTTGATGTTTGTCAAGTACGAAATTGTGTGCAAAATGTAATGGATCTACCTGGAAGCTCTTCTAAGGACAGTGGGAGTAATAAGAATAGCTGATGAATTAAAACCACCCAGGTTCTGTTTCTGGTGTTCTAAAAGGGAGTTAAAGAATTCTAGAAAAATGTATTGATTACTAACTCAATTTAGGAACAGAGATTTTTTACAACTACTCAAGCTGCTTGTGGCATGAAATCAGGATACAGTGTTAACCTTTGTTAATGTAAATGGTATCCCTTGTAACCTTAGCCTTCCACTGCAAAGGTTTGTTTGGTGAACACTGGTTTTCTTTTTTTCATACCCCCAGTTCTTGAACTATGTGACTAGTTGGACTTCTAACCCTTTTCTTTCGTTTTTTCCCCTCTTTGCTATGTTGTGTGTGGTTTCCCCCTTCCCTCCAAACAACAGAATCTGTTGGTTGTTGTCATACCTCCCTCTACCTTTTCTTTTGTGTTCCTCTTTTTCAACCAATTTTTTTTTTTAATAGGTTTTACACTGAAGTTCTCTGTGCTAGACCCAGGTACTGTTAAACACACTAGGAAAGAAGCAGCTGAATGGAAAGAACCTGTCTTTTTTTGAGAGGTGTGTTTTGAAGCACTTTGGCTGTTGAAATTAATTTTTTCTTTCTTGGGTTGCTGTTCTGCAAAAACTTGCAGCTGTTTTTAAGCTTCCTACATGAATAGATCCTCAAATGCCAGATGAATGGGCATGTATGCTATGGTATACATCATCAGCTCTGGAGGGCAGAGGTACCTATTTCACACTTCCCATACACTGCTCATGAATCATCCTGTAACTAGATATGCAACAGCGATAGATTACAATACTGAGCATTAGCTCCTTAAAATGAACCAAACTTTTCCTTTTATTAGACAAGAGTTTTTACCCATTTGTAATCATGTGAAGCTGTGAAAATGTTTTGGGGGAAAATGTCTTAAGGTAGCCATATTAGTAGTATTAATGAAGTTCAGCACCCTATCAGTATGTAAGTATGCCCCACCAAAGACCAAAAAGAAATGAAGTTCAACAGGATTATATAGTATTTTCTGACGACATGTTATGTGTTGGGAAATACCCTTCTTGGAGAGTCTATTAATGGAAAGCCACAAAAGAAATCCTGTTTTTGGAAAGCTCAAGTTGCATCTCTTTTGTTAGTTTTGATGTTTCTCTTTCCTCCCTGACTTAAACAAACATTCCCTTGTCCTTCACTGAAACTTTACTCTACCCCATCCATATGTTTTGCATTTTAGCTTTAAAAAAAAAGACCCAACACCATCTGCTGCTGAATTAATTCTGGTTTCATCATCGGACTTGATCATCCGTAACTGATATTGCTTGGAGCAGGCTGAAATCTGTGATCCTGCTTTCTAGGAAGTAAACTTCCTTTCCAGCACTCATGTGCTGGAAACACAAAGTCATTATTTGAAGAAGTCTTAGTCAGACATTTCCCTTGATGTCGTGTGTTCCTTGCAAAAGGGTGGATATATCTTGAATGTAGGAAGATAACAAAACAGTGAATGGGGTGCATGAGTGGTCTGTTTATGCTTGTGGGTGAATTGTATTTCTAGCTTGGTACTCCCCAAAATTTGCAGAAGACTTGAGAGTTTGCTTTGAAAATCCATCAAGTTAGTCACCAACTTCCATTTTAATGGTTTTCTCTCCACTGCTTATGCTCTGTGAGGAGTTAGGATTTATATTGTTGGCCTAGACATTCCTTTTTTTACGGAACTCAAGGCTTCACATTTGCAGTTTTTCTTTGCGACCTCTGTAAATGCTTCTATAGTAGTTGAATGTCCCTTGTGCTTGGGATCAAGGGATCCTTGTTCTCTCTCTCTGCTTTCCCTTTATTTGCTTTAAGCGTTTTATGGATTGCCCTTGCTGCCCACTCAGAGACGGCTGCTAGAATTCTTGCTTTCATGTTCTGTTGCCTGATTACTGCTGGGAAAATAAAGCCATTTTAGGGGCAATTTTTTTTTTATTCAAGGAAAAGGTTCAGTATCTGCTGTATCTGTGGCAGCTGCAGGAGCAGAGAGTTTTTTTTTGTTCTGCTAGTGTTATTCCTTTGTCAAATAGCTGCGAGAAGTTAAAAATATCATTGGAACTGGTGAACAAGAACGTTTAATTAGAAATCAAACCAGATCTGAACAAGTCCAGCAAGAGTAACTACATGAGCTGTGTGTGTTTTCTTTATCTTCTGTAAAGTAGTTTTAAATCTTTGTTCATTTTCTTTTCATCCTTCCTCCTTTTTTGTAGTTCTCCATGTTATTTCCACTTTTCCCTGCTGAAATATCTCTGGAATAAATGTCTGCTCCAGTGTAACTCAAGGGGGAAATGCAGCCTTGCTTTTCAAACTTATTCTCATGTTTGTTTTTGCCATAGCAACAAGATGCAAATGGAGAATGGTGAAAGGATTTTAAGGTCAGTGGCACAATAAGTTTGATGTATAGAGAAGGTCTGTTCACTATGTATTTTAAAATGTGCAAAACGGATTCAGAGCTAACAATTGATTAGCATAAAACATTTCCTGGGTAGATTCTGTATGTAAATAAGGAGTGAGGAGGGGGTACCATCTTGTCCTTAGCGTTTGTTAGTATCCTCAACAGTTTTCATAAAGTTGGCCATTGATGGACTAATTGATTTTGGTTTAAAGAACTCTTTTGAATCAGCTGACAGATGCCGGTTTGCTGTTTGGGACAATGCACCCTTTAAGGATTTAGGTCTACCTAACAAAGGTGATTGATGTATTCCTTGAGCCTGTTTACTGTGGAGTTTCAACACAGAAAAGTGAGAGCAACAAAACCTTAGTAAAAAGTTATGATAGTGCTGTTCTGTGATACACAGAAATTTACATACATTCAATTTCACTGCTGGATTTACGTTCATTTCCACTACTGGATTTAAAAATGGATTAACGGATTTGTTGTCTGTGTAATTTTTGGTGTCTCACTGCTGTTTCTAGCATTCATGCTGTTATGGGAACTCCGCATAGTTCAGTTGCTTAGCAAATACTGAAGCCTTTGCAGGACATGCTGGATTCAATGTAGTTTTTCCATACTTGCTCTTAAATACTCTAATTTTCTTGAAATGCTTTCTCTTGTATACTGTAGCTTTGAAGGACACCTACTTTACCTTTCATTTATGTTCAACATAATTGTTCATTTAAAAACATGTATAAAACAGGATTCTCAAGGTGGATGAGAGTTAAAGGACTGTAGTATGCTGTAGCGTGATGGTTCAACTACCACAGCTGAATGCATGGAAGGGTATAGCTAATAGGACTGGACAGAAAATGTTTCTGCTTTGTGAGGCATCTCAGTCTGGCACTGTATCTTTTCTGACCTGGTTTCTTTTGATAATGGAAGAGTTTGATTAAACAGGCTTCTCCGTTTACCTGGTCTAATCTCATTTGGGGTCTTGAACAAACATCTTCTGCATCTTGGGTCAGAAGTCCAACTACTTCGTTATCTTTGTTTAAGCTGGTGTATTTTTTTTTATTATTTAAGTTCATAATTTTTTCCTTCCACTTCTAACCATGTTAATTGTCTTTTACTTAATACTGCTAAAATGAAGTTAAGAGGGGATCTTAAGCTGAAAAGCAGTATAGATGTGAAGAATTAATGTTGGTCAAGAGACTGTGTTGAAGCATTTGTTAGCAATGTTGATTTAAGATTATGCAAGTTCAAAACATGAAAAAGTATCTTCTAGATATATATTGCCAGTAATGAAATACGGTCTTGTGTAATTCTGGGGTCACTACCAAGCTTGCCAAGAAATGTCCCATGTACAATGTAACCCTTAGTATTGTATAGAACTTTCTTTGAAGCATTTGGTACTGCATTGTCTGTGAGACTGCATCTTCTTGGAATAAAGTCATAGGAAGGTAGACTGACTCAAGATGGCTGTTTATATTAAAAATTAAGAAGTTGTATAATTAACTTTGTTTTCAGAGCCAGTAATTCTTAGTATTCATTTTGTTGGACACTTCTTCCCTTTAGCATGGGACCAATTGAGAGATGAGCCCTGAGACCATTTATGTCACTCTCAGTAGTACATTAGTCCAAGCTCTTGGAATTACTAATCTCTCTTTCTGTAGTACTGATTAAATGTACTTGCCAACTGCAGCAGTGCCTCTGTCTTGCAGTGCTTGATTCTGTCCTAGGTCAGAATTTCTGTTCCCATCTCTACCTAAAAAAGACTGAGAGTATTATGAGTGTAGGTACTGCCTTTTGTCTTTTTTTTTTTTTTTTAAATCTTGTTTTCCTGCTATTCCCTTCCCATGCTCCACTAGCAGTTTGTGTATCGTCATCTCAGAATTATGTCATAACCTCCTCAGGCCAAAGATGTAGCTTCATAGTAAAAGCTTATGATGTGATATAAATAATACATGCTGTAGTATCATGAGAAAAGCAACTGCTACTAGAACACCCAAGTTAATCATTACCCTCCATGAAAAGTATTACAATTAAAATTTTATGTTCTGCTAAAGTACATATTTAGCTTTGTTTCTCCCTCCCCCCATTATTTGTTTCTGTGTGAAGAACAGAAAAATGAGGCCTGTACCAGACACTTTGATCTGTAGGAATAGCTGACTACTAATTTTCTTTTTAACCTGCTAAGCAAACTATACATTGCTTCAGTTGTCACTCTATGGAAGTTGTCCAGGTAAGGTTTATTTCACTCCTGGTCTCAAATGCATTCCTTTTGAAGTCTGGTCTTTAATGATTTCACATGTACTTAAATTATTTTTAGACTCTGGCTCTGTAATGTGATGCCTTTGAAATTTAATTTTTTTTTTTTTAAGCCTTATCTGTGCACATTACTTTGCAGACCAGGGATGTTGAGGAGTTAAAATCTCCTGTATTTTCTTTTATTGGCTACTGTTATACTGTGTGTGACGAATGGTATGTTTGGGAAAGGTTGATTTGTTTTATGCACAAACTGTTCGAAATATGTTAAAGACCAGAAAAATGTTTTCATGCAGGGTTAAGGGGGACTAAATATCCAAATGGACATGTTTCTCTAGACATGATAGAAAAGAAGGATTCTACTTTTAACAGTGTTTGAAGAGGTTGTAGGTCAGAAAGAAGGCCACCTGTTCAGTCTATATCACTTAAAGTGCGGCTTATGCTCCTGTCTAATCTAATCAGTCAGCCCATCACTCAGGAACAATAAAATTGCCATTTCGATCTTTGATAGGAGAACTTTGAGTTCAGCAAAAGTGGATTGGTATTCAGCGCACTCTAAAACTTGGTACGTGAGACAGGGCTCAAATGGTATCAATAGGTAAAATATTTGACAATTAAACATCAGTACAACTAGATGTCCTTTTTCTTCTTTTGTACTTCCAAAATCTTCAGACTTATGGTTTTGAACCTGTTTTGTGGGTGTCTTTGTTTTGTTTGCTTTTAATTCCCTGCAGTCACCAGTGATCTACATCAGCTGGTCATCTAGTCAATCCACTGTCTTGGCTCCGCATTTTAAAGCGTAGCAATAGATATATCTCATTATCATTGCTAGCAAAGCCTTTGAGGAACAGATGGCCATTTTCATTGTTCTTAAACGTCAATAAGTAAAGCTTTGGTAGGTGCCAAAGAGGGAAGAAACATTGTACAACTAAAAGCTTCAGATGAGAGTGCATTTTTCTGTGCTTGCAGCCCTAGGTTGTGGCCTACATCTTTGATGTTTGATTGAAAATAAAGGGCCAGTGCATGCTCTGCTGCTACTGCAGGCAAGAATTCAGGTGACTGAGTGACGTGTAAAAATTAGGCATGAAACAGCAGGGTGTCATTGTGGCAAAAGAAGAAAATTAGAGTATATAGGAATCAGTTTTTACGTAAGGTGCAAAGTAATCTGTATCCCTTGCTCAGTAGTGGTAATGTCTTGGCTAATGTCCAGTGATAGGTTTTGGGTTTTGCAGTTCAAGAAAAATGTGAACTGAGAGGGAATTTTGAAAAAAAAAAAAAGTGCTTAGAAAATATAACCAGTCCATAGTGTAAGATATGAGGAGTGAAGATTGGTAAGGCAACAGGTTGATATTTGTAATTCATTTCCACGTTGGTAATTATTTACAAACCTTCTGAATCTTAACACATTTTATTTCAATGCTTTCCTGGTAATTTTCCAACAACCTACTGGCCACAGCAATTATTCCCAAAGCTGAAGCCATTTTTCACTAAAAATTATATGATTTTTTTAAATGGCTGCTTCTTCTCCTGCTTTCCAGATAGTAAAGTTAGGAGTGCAGCTGTTTCCTACTAAATGACAAGCATTAATAATTTTATTTTATATATAAAATCAAATAGCTGTTGCAGTAGTCTCTGTATGTAGAATTTGTTGTTTTACTGATTTCATTACAGCAAATGATTCGATTATGGCATCATTTGCTAAAATAAGAGTCTGGGATATTTTGTGTTGCAGTCAAGGGTCTAAATAATATCAAAGAATGCCTTGCAGCTAATGCTTTGAGAAGCAGATATATTTAAGGTTGAAGGCTAGGTTGGACAGAGATTTGAGTGACATGGTCTGGTATGAGGCATCCTGCCCAGGGCAGGGGGGTTGGAACTAGATGATCTTAAGGTCCTCTCCAATCCTAACCATTCTATGATTCTAAGAGGTAGATCTTGAAACAGAGTGAAATACAAAGTAGAAGAGATTAAATTGTTCATGTTCAAGGTAAAGTGGATAAAAGTTAATACAGGCTTAAATTGCAGTATAAAAAGTAAAAGGTAAGAAGAAAAAATTTTTTTTTCTATTGTAAGGGCTGATGTCCTGGAACAATTCATCTGTGGAGCTGTGGAATTGCCCATATAGGAAACTTTAAAATAGTTCAACCTGATAGCAGCTGGGAACATTTTGGACACAGCAGATAGTACCTTGGTCCAGAATGGTGGAGTGCATGAATAAACTCTATGACCTTTCCAGTGCTTTTCTATCCTAATTATCTGCAATGCTGTGAAGCTGCCTGTAGAGTGCCGGGACCTGAATTTGGCACAGTTGAATGATCCCATTCAGATGTCAGAATGTTTACAGCGATGTGGCAATGTCCACATGAACCATAAAGCCTTACAGATTTGGAAGGGTAATCTTAAACTAATTCAGGTTTGAAAGGACCTCAGGAGGTCATCTGAGCCAACCTCCTGCTCAAAGCAGGGTCAGAACTTAATTCAGGCAAAAGGTTGCTCAAGGCTCTATCAAGTTAAGTCTTGGAAAAACCTCTGAGGATGGAGATTCCTCAGTCACTTTGGGCAAGCGATGCTTGACTGTACTAATGGGCAAAATTGTTTCTTATGCCATGCTGAGAAGTGTTTTGCTCTGGTTTATGACCACTGCCTCTTTTCCTGCGTGTCCCTTCTCCATCCACTTACCTCCCCCACCACCATGTGAACCTCAGAACCTTAGTAAGGAGCTTGGGTCTGTTTTCTTTGTAGTCTTTTCTTTTTCTGCATTGGAAGAGCGCAGGCGGGGTTTAAAAGCCAGGAAGATATTTAAGAGCTCTGTGCCTATGATCTATTGGAAAGGGTGAGATATGGGTGACACCTTCAGTAAAAGGGTGCAGTCTCCAGATGAATTCTGAATATGATGAAGCAGATTCTTGGGGGACTGACATTCACCCAGTGGTGCTGGTGATGTGGTTGCTATGAAAAGGTAGTGTTGTAAGCATATGCAGCATAAACTACTGGAGGCTTTTTGTATGTTTGCATGATTTCTGTATTCTGTCTGTTCTTTCCCTTTCCTCCAACCCTCTTCTATTTGCTTTGAAGACTGTTTTAAGGGTAGACGCAATATTACTGCTCTGAAGGTATGTGGAGTGCAATTCAGTTATGGGTAACAGTCTGCTTTCCTGTTCTGTCAGGAATACGTGGTCATCACCTTTGGCCTGCATTTCTTCTGCCTCAGTTTAGGCTCACTTATTCTTTTGGCCAAGCTGACTACTGAGAATAATTAGCCTCCATTACTGTTTAATGTTTCTTTATTTTTCAGGTGTTCATTCTCTCTTCATCCATCTTGTAGAATAATAATGTCTGTTCCTCTCTCTCCCACTGTGACAGTGTGCTTAATTCTTTCAGTTCTTCTGGCTCGTTCAAACTGTATCTTCTGTAAGTCAGAAAGAAAAGCAGATAATAGTCAGTAGTTTATCCCAGAAGCATGTGATAATCTTGTGAATGCAACCCAAATATCAGTTACTTATCTTGAAACAGTTTCTTATGACTCTTGGGAAATTAATTATAACTTATGCATTATCAATTTTTGCCATGTCTTTGAAAAATGGATTTTAAAAATTGATGTATTTCTTTAGTTTTGTGTATTCATATCATGTACGAGCACTGGGAAAAGTTAACATTCAGCTTGGTTGTATTGCTGGATGTCTGCCTAGAAGCAGTGTAAGAGTTTTGTCCGGTTGAAGTTCAATCTGTTTAAACCAGAGGAATGTATTGGTGGACTGAAGAAAATGCTTCAAAGTTAATGATATTTGCATTCCTTGAATATATGGTTTTGATTTGCTCAGATTGCAGCTAGGAAATGTTACTGACTTCCAACTTGTATCAGATATATCAAGGAAACCTGACTAATTGTAGGCTAGTCAAGTGACTGACTGCATGTTTTAGGTGTATATCCTGTAATTTATATACACATTTTTCATTGTAAGATTAAACTTCTTTTGTGCAAGGCTATATGTCTAACCAAGTAATGAATACACAGTGGGGCAAAATGCTTGTAATGTACTTCACTTTTAGTCAAAATTGCTCTCCAGTTTTGCTGCCTCATTGGGGCATAGAGACTCATAGAGGGGGATAGTCACTCTTGCACAGCAATATGTGTGAGAGGTCCTCACCTTTGCTCAGAAGTTACATCAGTTGGCATTGTGTTTTTTCCCATTCTGATAATAAAAAATAAACTAGTATCTTGAGTGTTAACCTGCTTTCTGTTCAAATAACAGTGCTACAATTTGACTATGGTGTATTATTGCATTAAATAGTTATAGTAATTGTATTTCAAATACTAAATTTGTAAACTTGTTTTTCGTGAGTCAGTCTTGCTGTTTTCTGTAGGTCATAGGGTTTTTGGTTTGGTTCTTCCTCATTAGCTAATAATGCGTTGGCCATTTACTTTTCTCATATTTCTGCAAGATCTGCCTCCAGCTTCTGAATGTCAGATGCTTCACAATGCTTTAGGGGTTGTCATTCAAATATTCAAAACAAATCAGTTTAAGGTATGATTTTAAGTTATGTCATAACCCAGGGTTTTGGGTATTAATGCATTCAACACATTAAGACCTTTTTCCTCAGTCGCTTTAGTTTTAAAGTGCAATATATAAATTAGCTTATTGAGACTTATTTTCCCTGTTTGTCTTTTGAGGCAAACATCTCCCATCTCTGGAGATCTTAAAAGCAGATGAGGGAAACACCAGAAGGAAAGCTGCTAGGTTAAAATGAAGACATGGATGTATTATGTGAGAACTAGTGCTGGTTGATGTAAAGTGGTACTTGGTGCATAACTTACAAGGTACTGCTCAGAGAAATAGCTGAAAGATTTTTTATTTTTTATTTGTTTTGTTTGTGTGTGTGTGTTTAAGGGGCTTCTTTGCTACAGCTGTTTCCAGTACTAGGCATTCTTTGGATATATTACTACCCGTCAGGGCAGGTGATTCTGTATACCTTGTATACACCAGTGTTCTCACTTGTGTGCGCCAGTGTGAGTAAATGCCCGGTTAAGGGACACTGTCTATCTTGCTTCCAAAGTTGGAAATAAGTAATCCATGTGACCTTATTTCAGGTATTTTTCTTCAGTGACAAGGTTAAGCTACAAAGTCTTTGGACATTTGCTGCTGTTTATAGGGTGAACTCTGGTGTTGAAGTATCAATGACCCTATCTTCTGAGTTCAGGGAGACTCCTATGGCTTATTGATCTAGGTACAATTGCAGCAAAAAGGTAGGGTATATCCTCAATTACTTTGTAAACGGCTGAAAAGTCTTGTTACCACAGGAAATGGACTTCCTAAGTTCTCAGTTTCTTTCCCCCCAGCTAGGTAGGAAAGATAAGAGGGTGTAGAGCCAGGGACTTCCCAGTTTTATTTTGAAGTATGGAAGATTCAAGGACAGCCAGAGTGCTTTTCTTCCACAAATCTTTCTGAATATCCTTATTATGTGTCATCGCATACAGGACTTGTTCAGTTCTGTCTACTTGTGACTGATGCAGAAATCCCAGGAGAACTAGATTACAGAAGGACCTTTCTTATGAGGGGTGGGGGATTTTATGTGGGGTTTTGCTTTTTTAAAAGGGTATTTATTTATTTTTGTCCAGGTTTGAGACACTTGTTTGAGTCCTGGGCTAGCTTGTTTGCTTTAAATTGCGAGATAAGGTAGGTGGCAAAGGACTTCAACTGTCAGAATTGATGTTTTTTTGTTGTTTTGGTTTTTTTTTTTAAATGCCATGGTTTAAGCAAGAATTTCTAAAGGTGCTTTAGTAGTTCCTGCTGTGACAGCGAGTTCCAGGCAGAGTGTCACTGCTGTACTCTTTTCCAGCTGCTGAGTCTTTGTGTTGCTCCATTATTTTTTTTTGTGCCTTTGCATGACCCCTCTGCCAATGCTGCTGCTGTAGGTTAGGGATCAACAACATAAATACAGTGGCTGCCTGGGAATGCAGGGCTTAAGTCTTGTTACACTGAACTGAAAAGTGTTTGTGATACCTCCAGAGCAGGATGATGATGGGTAGTATAGAAAAGACAGAAGAGGTTGTATATGCTTTTGATCCATTCTGACACTGGTAAGGTTATCTGATGTACTGTGTAACAGTCAACTGGATTTGATTGAAAAACCCAATTATGTGTTTAGTTAAAAAAATGATTGTATGTGAAGTGCAGCTAGTGCTGAGCTCAAACTTCAAAAAGCTGGGAAATCCTCTTCTTTCCTTAGTTCCAAGTAATCCCAGACCCTGTCTGAGATCTGTCGCTCACAGTTTCAAGTTGTCTTGTTCCTATTCTTCAACCACTGACTTTAATTCAGTGGTCTAGAAATGGTTAACTCTAAGCTTAATTGGGAAATAAGCTATTTGTAGTTTCCATGGGCCCTAGTAATTATTCATGTGATAAGGCTTACATAAGGGCTGCATTGCAGTTGCACTTCATTTGATGACAGAGTTCTGTATTTCTGTGTAAACAAAAGTCAAGTGATAAAGCATGGGCAAGTAAAGTCTATAACTGAAACTAGGGAGAAAACAAACTTTTCTGTGAGGATCTTAAGGTGGTAGTATCTTCTTGACTGTCATGTTACTTAAAAAAAAAACACAACAAAACCTTGGCAATGTTTTATTTAAAAGAAGAAATGAAAGAGCCTTCATTACTATGATTGTTTCTTGCTTTAGCATTTCTTTAGATTCAGTGGTGAAATCAGTTAAATTGTACAATTAAAACTCTGTAGAGTGAGTTAGCAAAAAGACTAAAACTTAGCACAGAGACTTTTTAGCTTTGACACTGAAGTTCTAAAAAGCAAACTTTTGAAGAATAAGAACCTGTTTTAGAAATCCAGAGATTCTGGAAAAAGTAAATAGTATTGATCTACTAACACTCTTTTAAGACCTTACTTAATAGTTCCTGGCAATTTGTGTAGAACACCAGTTAGCTTAAGAAGCTTTGTCTAAATAGTCAATTATTCTTTTTCTAAATATGTTACCTTAGCACATGCTGGAAGAAACAGTCTTTTACCTCTTCTCCCTATCCCTCAGATGTTGCTTGTAGTGTTAGAGGAACTTATTTGAAGTGGAAGCGAGGTTGGCCAAAATACTAGAGCTTTGTTATTGTTGTATGGTGCTTTTGCCTTTTTTTTTTTTTTTTTTTGGAGGCATTCGGTGTGAAAGTAGTGGTTATGGTGGGAAAGTACTGGTGCTGGAGGAAAAGAGTATCAAATAGTTTTAAGGTTATTGATATGTAGATATATCTGTCTGTAGCTTTTAATAAATGTATGGCTCTTTGTGAAATCTTTATATAAGCCTTAGCATAAGGTCCTCCTGGCCTTTAGGCACTACAGCTATGCCATTACTGCGTTTTTTTGTGTGGACTCAGTTTTCCATTTCCCAGCAAAGCTTCTTGTTAGGTATTGATCCTGGAAAACCTTGTGCATTCTCCTCTTAGGTCTCATTGAAGCTAAAACCTTGTTTGGTGTTAAGTGCTCTGAGGAGTGAGGTATTTGCTCATGAGTTTTGTGGCAGGGATGACAGCCATCTCAGTTTTACTGGAGTCCCAATATGTAAACAGTTACTGTAAGCTTAAATTTGAGACAGTTTATTTTATCTAGAAATACTTGTTTTGAAAGCATCTGTGCTACAAGTGATTTGCATTGATGATTTCTGACAGCAGCTGGGAAATGCCTGGTTTGGAAGTATTACATGCTGAGAAGAGCTGATTTCATTTACTCAAGACAATGAAATGGGTTTTGACCCTGAAGAAGCTTGTCAAGGCAGCCTTTTCTTTCTGCCCCCAAGGAGCTGCAGCAGAGCGTTCAGCAGGCAGAACTGATGCCAGGATCAGGTGTTGCTGCCCTGTGTGTGCCGGAGCTGAGGGAGCCTGGCAGAGCAGGGCCCAGGCTAGCAGCTGCACCCAGAAGAGGAGGATTGTTCCAGAAACAGAGGGAGAGCCTCCTGTAAAGCAAAGTAAAATTGAGGGAATCGCTTCTAATCCGTGTGAGCTACCTTGCTGCACGATTTATCTTCTTTTAAAAGTGACTTTGTGTTTATGGATTTGGAGTTCTGGTTGGATTTGTAATCTAATCAGGGAACCTGAGCCCTAATGAAAGATTAAGCCCTCAGCTAGAACACAAAGCAGAAAATGCTTACCCTCACTGCTATGCCAGCACAGATATCAGTTGTTTAAAGCTGATAAAAGTAGCAAGGAAGTAGTTAGCTCTTTCTAGATTTTATTCACAGTGTTTGTCAGGAATCTTGTGAACCTGTCAGTTTACATTGTGCTGCATTATCAGGGTGCACTTATTTAATGGACGTATTCTGTCCTGGAGCTAAAGAATTTACTGAAATGTACCAGTATTATTTTTATTAGTGGTAATTCCAAACTGCAGGCTTGCTGTGGCAGTGAGGTCTGCATGCTAGTAGCAATTAAACCAGGAGAATGACTGTATTTCCACAATGATTTCCACACTGAATTTGTTCAGCCTGGCCAACAAGGACTTTCTACCTGTCTGGAGTGGAAGCTAAACTATTAGACAATCAAGCAGCTTTTTCTAACTTATGTTATCAAAAGTCATAAATATCAAATTTTGTGACTTTCCTGATGAGCAGCAGAACATACTCTTCCATGTTATAAGGTTAAGAACTCCAGTGATGTGTTGGCTGTTATAGTCAGTAAGTTGTTTGAGTAGTTTTAATGGAAAACTAGTAGAAGTAATATTGAAGCATCACATCTTTAATCAGGTTGAAAAGCATTGGTCGAGCATTTTTTAAAATGTCTTCTTCAACCTAAGGCATTGTCTAGTTTGTTTCTCCATCTTTACATAAAGGATGTTCTTCTCTACTGGCAGTGGGGAAACTGAATACACTAGGCAATGTGGAAACATGAAAATGTTTAGAAAGCTTCTGGTTTGTCAGGCATAAAGTTATTTTCCGTGCACTATCCACATTTAGACACAGGTCTTCGTTTTAATCAAATTCCCAATTTTCTGTCAGAACTGTTCTATTAAAGCTTTTCATCATGCTTGTTTCTTGCCCTTCTTCAAGGGTAATCCATCTGAGTGTGTGCTACAGGGGCTTTCTTCTGTGAGAACTAAAGGTGTAAAAATGCATATAATTGGATTTGTCTGTGAGAAGCTACTCCCTGCACTTCTGTATTCCTATGTACATAATGTCTTTAAGTCCTGTATCACACTGGACTGGATAAAAGGCTGAGGATATGAAATGGTAGCAGCTTGGCTCTTGTTGCAGATGTTGCTGCAGTGGAGAGCTTCTCTACCTTCTAGCCTTGGGATGTGAATTTGTATGTGGAAACTGGCTGCCCTGTGAAGTTCCAGGTTCTGGTGGATTTCTTGCACAGATGGTGTTGAGCTGAATTATAAACTTTATGGAATTGCCACCTGCAAACTCGTTTCACTGCTCAACTGTGACCAGTCCCTTTCTTTTGACTTCTGTTGTGATTTAAGCTCTGGTTTGGTTTTTTTTGTGGTTTTTTTTTTTTTCCAGCTTTCCATTGGTATTTTTATATAAATCGTGAATATTTTCCTGTGAACATTTCCCCTGTGCCCCTCCTCCTCATCCCCCCTCTACCACATCTGAAAATCAGCCTGCACTTAGCAAAACAAAAAATTGTGGCCTGTAGGTAATCAAGTTTTGCACCTGGTTGAAACTTTATGGGATGGTTCTTAGTACCAAGAGGCTTGCCAGCAACTCAGCTGTTGGGGGGGATTGGAAAGTGGGGAGGAATTTGAGGACTGTCAGTTTATATTTGCCCCAAATGGTGCTTGCAACAAAAGAGCATCCAGCATCGTACTGAGCAACCAATTTGGAGTGTGGCTCTATGGAAAAATGCTACCGGGTGGATTTATAGCATGGTTTCTTGAATTGCCCTGACCCTGACTTTTTAGGGGCCTTCTTTTAAGGCATCATCTGGAGCCAACAAAGCAGCAAGGTGATCAAGTCACAGGGCAGCATAATACAGTGTCACTGCATAGGAACAGACAGATGGAAAAAGTGATCTTTGGTGTTGGCGCTATTAATGTGGATGTGTTTGCAGCCTTGCAAATAGCATGAATAGACAGGAAAGAATTAAAATTGGGGGTTGACATTCTGACATAAAAAATGTGTAGCTGAACCAGCAGGACTGAGTAGGATAATATTGTTGCTTCTTTCTGTTTTGCAAGTTTTAAAACAGTGCTAAATAAAGCAAGTGGGTTATTTTGCCTTACTGCACAGTTAGGATTTCCCAGCTCAGAGCTTTCAGTCACTGCTTGAACAGTCTACCTTCTGTTTGGAAACAGAGCTTCTGTTCATTAGAAACAGTCAACAATAAATATGAAGAAATTTTCTGCAGTTTGCTTTGGAACTCGGTGGACTGGGTGTTATGGATACCGTTGGTTTTTTTCTTTACAAGGAGTGGCAGAGAAGTCATACAGTGGTTTTTGTTCCAAGAATGTTGCACTGAAAACCAAGGCACTGTTCAGAGCAGATTATGAAAACAGTTTTCAGCTGTCTTGTCCCACTGTGAAGTGTCTGGTTGTTGTTTTAATAGTGTTAGCTAAGCAGTCATTTTGGTAATGATTAATGACAACTGTAATTTTCTTTTAACTGACCTGATCCTCCTTTTCTTTTGTTGTATTATTTGACTGTAATTACTTGGGAAGTGGCTTGTAGCTTTAGCTATGTTGGTAACTTTGTGTTTGTTTAGAGTTGGTGAAATGTAATTTTTGGACCTGTGGCTCATCAGTGTAAAGCAACCAACTGCCCTAGACTTGAGAATAGAAAACTGGGAAGATAAAATCTCTGTATGGAGATAAGACAAATGAAAACAATTTCAGTGCTACAGTAGTCTTGGCATGAATGTGTAGTGATTTCTGGAGCTGTAAAGGCTGGGAACATAAGTGTATGTGTGTGGGTAGTTGGGTGTGTGGGTGCTGGTGAAAAGGAAAGGGGAATCTGGGTTAGGGAGGCAATAATTAAGAGTTCTTTCTGCAGACATAAGAAACCCTTTTAACTTTGTTTAAAAATAACAGAATACCTCTTTTTAAAAATTAAGCTATTTTAATGTGAGCTTCTAGAATAGAATACAGTAAACTACTAAGAGGAAGAAATTGAATGAAGCCTGGTGCTGGCATGCCTGACTAGGTGTTTTCAGTCATTTGGATAAATGTGTATTGCATCGGTTATTCTCTTCTGTTTAAAGACAAAAAAAAAAAGAAAATTATGTTCCTGGAATGAATAAACATTGTTTTATTTGCTTATTTCTGAATTTGTGGTGCTTATTCTTGGTTTCCCTAAGTGTGTTGATGTCTTGGAATGTGGGGAAGTTCCTGAAAGTATGTACTTATTCTTAACATATTTTACTTGCATATATGAATTTTTTTATATTATGTATATTTTATATTATATATGAAATTTCTTATATACATGGAAACATAGGTATATACATAGGTAAAACAGTATTTTTTTGTGTGTGTGTGAGGGCGTGCAGAAGTAGTGCCATTGCTCTGCAAGTACGAGTGTCCAACTTTAGCACCAGAAAGTCTCTGTCAGTTCTGTGCCTTTAATTGAAAACACCATGTGGGCACCATTAGTTCATTTGTTGGTGTACTGTGATGCTGTGGGCAACGTTTTTGAAACCAGTTGTCCCACAAAACTGTTTTTTAGTAAAGTTTGACTCTGGTAGTACTACAGTAGTTCGTGTGCTTTTCTAAAGAGTTGACACCATTGATGTTTGTGCTGTGAGTGATGTACTTTTTATGGGCTTGGTGTACTTGGATGTTAGGCTATCCAACCCCCCAGAATACTCTAGTCACTACTGCTTTACCAAGCTACGGAATAACACCTTTTAGATGTAAGAGGAAAAAATGGGAAAACCGAGCAAACCACCCCCACAGCAACAGAAAACCATAGTCTGAGTACCTGCAAACCTAAATTGTTGCCACGTTTAGAATTCAGGGATTCTGAGGTAATTCTGGTATCTCTTGTAAGCCAGGGCCCAATCAATTTATGTTCACAACATTACTTTTGACAGTACTGTTTTATCTCAGGTGAATTCTCACACTCTAAATTTCTGGACACAGTGTCTCAAATACTGGCAGCACTTGTCATGACTCATTACTAGGCTGCTGGGCTGTGCACTCTTCAACAAGCTTTCCGTAAATTCTCTTTTAAGTTCTACATAATTTAGGATGAAAAAAATGACATTTGTTTAGCAGCTTTAATCTCTGCTAAGCATTCAGTCGTATAGCAGAAAGCTGCTACAGAAAGTATGTTCCTTTTCCTGATACTGCCCTAATTACATAATTAATACCAGGCTCTGGTAAGTTTTACCAGTGGCGTGACTCAGCCACTCCTTACAGCTCTATGCTCCAGAGCAGGAATGATGAAGGCTGCTAATTTGTGTGTTATTGCTAAATGTTGGAGGGAAAAAATCCCACATAATTTACAAAAGAAATGTAGGGGGTGCCATGCTCTGTTTTGCATATAGAATTGTTTTCTCCATTAATCCTTATCCACATAAATACATTTGATTTCCTAATTGTCTCTTAAGCGCAGTAGTTGTTGATACTGTTTGGGGGACACACCAAAAGACTTTTCTTCCCTCTTTCCTTTTGAATTTGTGATGTGTAAGCTATTTAAGCTGTGTGACCATCAGGTGCTATTACCATAAACTTTTCACAATAATAATCTTTATTAGTGTTCAGTATCGTCAGTGCTAGTAATTAATATGAAACTACACCAATGTAATGTAGATGATGTTTCATACTTCTGTGCATAGGCTTATAGAGCATATAAACTGAAGCATATTTATTAATAGAAACCTTAAATTTACAAGAAGCAAGTGTACTTACGTGAGACAGATTTAATGTGCAGTTTTAGCCAGTTCTTTTTTCCTTGGTTTGCTTTTTGGATATTTGTCTTGGTACATAAATACATCCAGAGCACAGCCATCAAATTGCAGACTGGTTGAACTGTCTGGGAAACCACAGTTTTGGTGACGTGGAGCAGTCATACAGAGCCAGAGGCACGGATGACTGCTTCCTTGTGGTAAATTTTTGGGTTACATGTTTCCCTTGTTTGTGCACTTCCTATGTTGGCTCTGAAGGTGTTTGATTTCTAACAGGCCTTTTGGGGATGTTAAGTTTACCAGAACACCTGCGAAAGTGACATGGCCTTCATGCCTGAACAAGGTATTTGGGGTGCATCTGCTGCTCTCCTGACTGTGGGGTGATGTCCAGAAGTGCAGTGTAAGCACAGTAACAATCCAAGTGTACATAGAGATTCTTAAAGGACTGGAAGCTACCTCCTAAAATATGAACTTAAGTGAGCCAGCATCTTCTGGAGTTCCTTTTTGTTCTTTTTCTTTTTTTAAGATAAAAAACATTCCCAGGGGTTGTTTTCAGAGTTAATCCTTACAAGAAGAGTAGACTGTGAGTGACTTCAATATTTCAGAGTATGTCCACATATTTGCCACAACATGGTGTCCAGACCTTGAGCTAATGCCAGCCGTGTTAGTAGTACAGCTGAGCACTGTGCCCACTGCACTGTAACAGCAGATACTTATGCGTCTTACTCTCTAATATTACTTGTTCATGCCCTTTGAGGAGAGACAGTCCAGTAGCTCCAGGCTTATGAGCTACATGGAGATTAAATGTCTGTAGTCCTTTTCAGCACTAGAGTATGTTTGACCTTTTATTAGGACCAATGTCTATATTCTGCCGCTTTATTGGATGCTACAGGTGTGCCTGCATTCTGTATGGTATGAAATTAGTTTTGAACTTTAGTTTTAGGAAGGCCTTGCTGATAAACAGTAAATTCTTCAAGTCTTAATTCATAAATTAAACTTTGCATGTTTTTTACATCTCATTTTCTCAGTTTTAGATCTCATTTAGATTCTCATTTTTCTCTCAGATAGTTATTTCTTCTGTAGCTTTTTGAGTGATGAGACACATAACACTAAATGCTCATTTTAAAAAATAGGACAGTAGCACAGTTAAAAAAAATATGTTTGCCTTAGAAATGCTCTTTCCAATATTAGTTTAGTTCTACTCAAACTGTGCCTGTGTTTGGAGGCATTCCAGTTCTGTGCTTGGCAGGCACGTGGAAGCTTATGGTAGTGCTGCTTTTTCACTGCAGCTGACCTTGCCTTGAACTAGAAATAATCAAGGCCTTTACAAATCTTGCAACAGTTGCCCCTTCTGTCTCTCAAAAGTCAAATTGTTCTCGAAAGCTATGGATTTCTTTGCTCACTAGAGAGTAAATTAGTCCACAAGAAACAACAAGGAAGAGGTTTAGATGAAAGCATTGCTTCATATTATAAGGAAAGATGTCTGAGGTTGTCTAGATCTACTGGAGGATCTTTTAGCTCTTCTGTGGGATGTGGGGATGAGGAATGAGTGTGCTGGGCATCAGGAGGTCTGTGGGAGGGCAGGCTTGGGCCTTTCCCCTCCCTCTGTTTGCTTTTCCTGGCAAAAGCATAGGACTGTGCCTGTCAGTGTGAGGATGCCATCTGTGTTGCACAGCCTGCTTGGCTGTTACAGAATTGCACAAGAATTACTCTGAAATCATGCTGCTAAACTGTTTTCTGGCTCGCTGCAGTGGTTGCCTGGAGATGCAGCTATATTGTACAGTGGTTCAGGAACCAAGTGAAAGCAGCAGCTTTCGAAACTGCCTCAGCCTGGCACTGCAAATGTAATCCCCAGCACAAGCAGTTAATGGCAGATGAGCTGACCAGACACAGGCTGCTGAAAAGGGTAATTGTTTTATGAAAATAAATTTGTTTTTTAAAAATAGAAAATAGCCGAAAAGGCTGAGGGTAGAGGAGGAGAACTGGACAAATCTAGTTAGAGCAGAGGTACATTTCCTCAATTTAATCTAATTTAATTCTAGTTTTCCATTTGCTGCTTTCTTGTTATATGCAAACTGAAAGTGACAATCTGCAGCACTAAAAATATCCTGTGTGTGTATTTTTGAATAGGATTTTTGTTTGTTTGCAGTAAAGTAAGTTAGCTATTGAAAACACAATATCTTGGAACCCAGTTTATTTAGTGACTGATTTTGCTGCATGTTTTAAACTAAAGGATTAATGCTCATATGTAGTGGCTACACATGGATTAAAGGGATGCTAATGCCTTTTTATCAATATCTTAATAGGACTTTGGAGTAAAATCTGGACCACACAGAACTTGCTTTAGCTTTGCTGCACTCCTTATACATTTTATTAGGAGTTATCTGAGCTGTCTGTGAAATTTTATTCTCTGGTGTTGCCAAACTTGCATTGAGATGCATATCTACTTAACATGCCTGGTTTCCTGGTGTCTAAAGGCGAGCATCGGTACACATACATAACATCTGCCTCACTTGTGCTTGCTCAGGGACCTGGTGTAAGCTTAGGCAGAGTAACACCTAGAGTCTGCCTAGCTTCTGTGGGCTCTGGGCATACACTGCACCTTCTGGCAGCACTGGGCTCGGTCTGGATCATGACAGCCATGGTAACTTTAGGGAAACATCGATGGGAGCAGTGCCCGCATCTTGGGTGAGAGAGATTGAGTTGCAGTCACAGCAAGCTAGTGCTTGTTGCCGTGGCTGGGTGACTGTGTGTGCCTCTGCCTCCCACAGGTAACCCAGGCTCACAGGGTGGGAGCTGACCCATGGCAGGGGGAGAGACTTGGCAATGTGCTGGGTGGCCAGTTGCCTGAAACTAATGGAGTCCATTCCGAAGGCTGTCAAGGTATACTGGTAGTACAGTATATTTATGGCTTGCTGAGCAACAACTGCCTTGCTGGCACTTGAAAAGAAAAGCAGAAGGCAAATGACCTGGACTTTGCTTGCAGCTTACTGTAACAGCGTAAGGGGGCTATTTTAATGCTAGCACTGGGAAGGAGTGCTGTGTGGTATGGGTTTGAATTTAATATGTATTTTGTGTTATTCTGAAGAGGAGTTAAATCATTGTGATATTTCTTCAAAAGGATTTGGGCTGGCAGTTGAGGTGTTGGCTTGTAGTAATTTTATACTTTCTCTGAACTTGTGTGTATTTCTGGAGGAAAAAAGCAGGGTAAAAGCATTCTAAAACAGTTCAGACTTTTCATGTTTGTTTCACTGGTCACCAAAAACCCTCTTTGGAAATGCTGAGGGGGACATTACAGAAGCACATCAATACTAAAGGTGTTGAATGGTAACTCACCAAATATGAGCATTTTTTTACCTGCTGGTGTTACTTAGCACCATAGATGATTGCCACAGGCAATGGAGGTGCAGGGGCCATTGTGCCCAGACATGCTGGCAACAGAACAGAAACTCTTTACCGTGGTTGATGGTTGCTGGCACAAGCCAGAAGGTTTGTTCCTGTCTTTACTGCTGTGCTAACAAGAGGTAGATCTGGCATTTGTCATGTATTTGTCGTATGTCAGGCTCTTTTATATCTGTATACCTCATTCAGAGGTAAAGAAATAATATTTCAATCACTAGTTCACATAATGCATTCAGGTGCTATAGCTATAGTCTCATTTGGAGGTGCTGATAATCACAGAAGCAAGCAAGATTCTGTTGTGTGCTAGCAAAAATACTGAAAAGCTTATGCAAGCAAAAGTATTAGTTGTCTGTGGGAAGGAATCTGTCCAGCTTTCTTTACCTCTCTCCTTGTGAAGGACTATGTTTAGTGGGAGTGGTTTGAGCATAATTGTAAATGGAATGGGAAAAAGAAATTGCGATGCCAAAATACAGGCAGGAATCTGCTTTCTCTTTTTTTATCGGGTTTGGAGAGCTTTTGTTTGTTTACCAGTTTATATTGCCTGCTACACTTCATTAAAAGTTTTATTAGGTGCTCTTGGATTTAATATTTCATATACCCACATGTGAAACTTAATTGTGTGAAATTTAATAGGTTTGATGTAAGAAGAGAGAGTTGAGTTTACAGGATAACTTGTTTGCTGCTGAGCACTGCACATGGTTTGAGTGGTGTTTGAATGTGCTTTTCTGAGCAAGGTGAAGACGGTCCTTTCCCCACAGCAGAAATTTTTAATGAAAAAGAACTTTGTGGGACTTCACCTTCTTTCCAGCACCCAGCTTCTGGCTAGGTCTTGCTATCTGCAAAATTAATCTGTGATGTATTTTTTCTTTCTGTAAAATGAGAATAACTTGATGCTTTGCCCTTTATAGGTTACCCTTAGAAGTACTTGTTTGCTTATTACTATTCTGTACAGGTGCCGAGAAGGTATGTGGTAAATGTTGTGACAATACCTTTTGCTAGAGTAGTATTTGCAGTACTTTACATGCAAAATAAATTCACTGGTCTCATTTTGTTTAGTATATTAAATGAGGTTTAAGGGATGGCTTGATCATAGATTTATGGAGATTGAGGAAAAGCTAGATAATGGGGAGGTCTTAAATGAACTGTCAAAATTGTTCAGTAGCTGAAAGGAGATGTGTGCATGTATTCCACCTATATCCTTATAAAACCATATATATATATATATGAATAATATATACTTATCACTGGGACAGTTTTCTGCCTCTAGAAATAGCCTAAGATAGGATGCTTTTCAGAGGGATATTATGATATTTTTTTTTGTTTTGAGGAAGAATCATTTCTGGGAAGTCTAATGTTCGAGCATAACACATGGTATTGACCCAACATTGCTGTAGTCCCTGGACTGTATTATTGGAGTCTGTTCTAGCTGACTATATTTTTAGCAGAGACACTGTGCACCTATTCTACTGAGAGATTAGTACAATCTAGTGCATTACTGTGACCACCACTGGCTATCTTAGCCTTCCTAATTAGACAGCTTGTCCCTGTGCTGAGGCAGAATAGATTTAGGGGATTAAGTTTCATATGTGTGGCCCGGAGGCTCTGCAAAGTACACGTAAACAAGACTTGGGTGTGTTCATGATTTGGAGGGGAAGAGAGGGAAGGATGCAAGCCAAGGTGGTGTTTGGGTGGTTGCCACATCCAAGGAGATGTGATTGTAAATAGGTAGAAAACACCTGATAGTACACAATTAAGAGAGTAGCCTGAAAAACAGGTGAGATGGGGGCTGCATGGATGAAAAAATGGGTGAAGTCAATCCTGTCCTGGAGAACAATCCCAGTGGCATACAACTAGGCTGGGAACTGCAGAGAGAGATCATTGAAATGAACTCTCACATTTTAAAGCATGGGCGCTGCCTGCTTTGCTGACAGAAGTGACCACATTAAGACATGAAAGTGGGAAAAGTTTGGCTGTAATCAGAAAGAAAAATCAATTTCCAACTGATGTGTGGGGTGGAGGAGGAGGAGGAAATGTTCCTATAGCCAGTGCTGGAACAGAATCTGACTTGCATGAGGACTGTTACTTGTCAGACCACACATTGAGTGCAAATAGTAAGACTTTGAGAGCAGTGAGGCTCATGTAATCCAGTGAGGTTCATAAGCAGCCAGAAATCAGGTTGAAGGTATTTGTTGCTTACTTATTTAAGTCACTGTATTAGCTTGATGCTGAATTTACCAAGAGAGCTATATAGATCTTGGAGCACGAAGTATCCCTTGAGCAGACCTTAGGTTGGGTGATGAAGATCTCCTTTCTGCACACCCTTTTTAGGGAAGATGTCATTCAAACCTGACAGCTGTGATCTCTCTCTTGTTGCTACCTCCCAGCTCTGTGGCAGAGCACGACATTGTGTAAAGGCAGTTACTGAATAAGAAAGGAGTCTGTCTTTGGGGTGAAGCTTTACTGATGTGGTAAGTCTTGCTTTGTTTTCCCTTTGTGCTGCAGATGTGCTGGTGAAATGCTACTTTTTCCTCTTAGCACTGCCTTCAGATTTTGTGGTAAATTAGGGAGGAAGGACAGTGCCATTGCTGCTGGGTCTTTGGTTGTTGTGAGATTACCCAAGGAAGTGACTGTGCTGGCAGCAAGCTGCTAGTAGTGACAAAGATTTCCATCAGCTCAGCTGGTCTCTGGAATGGTATCTTGCTGTGGCCTGATTATGGTTGCATGGAATGCACTTGCAGCTTGCTGCTGTGCTGAGCAGCAGAATGTTCAGGGGTGCTCCCTGGCTCCAAGGCAAGGAGCTAGCTGGGAGGATCCTCATGGGAAGTCTCTGCAGGCTGACATCGAAACTTCTCACTTTAGTCCTCTCATCACTGTAATAATTATCATGCAAATCACTGATATTTTTAAGCATGCTGTTCCTCTTTGTGGTCACTCTGAGCCTTTACTTAGTAGTAGAAAGGAGAAAATTATTTGGCACCTGTCATAATTGCATCAGTTATTCAGCACAGAAAATTAATTCTGACCTAAAAAAAAGGACGGAAAAACCCTCTTTCTCTTTCAAGTTGTCAGTTTTCATTCTACAAGTTAGTGCTAAAAGCCTTTTGGAACTGGCTGGAAATTGAGGTTGTGATGCATGAAAGGTTACTTGATCTTGAAAATGTGTTATTGGTTTTTAGAACAGGTCTAAGCTTTCTTATACCAGGAAATAATGTGACAAGTACCGCTGGAGCTTTAGGAACACTCAGAGTTCATGCTTATAAGAACAATTGATTGTCTTTGTGCCATCTGCACTGGATTAGTGAAAGAATAAGAGTGCTTAGTCTGAAAAAGAAGCTTGCCCACTGACTTGACTTCTACTGCCTTATTTTAATGCCTTGAATAACTTGCTGAGTATTGGTATTTTCTAAATATTGTGTCATAGACTGCATGCTTTTGTTTGCTCAACTTTCTAGTTGTATAGAAAGCTGTTAAGAAAGGCATATGATTAATTTCCCTTTAAAGACTCTATCTGTCAGGTTTGTGTAGTGGGTACAGGTGCTAGTGGATCAAGTTTGTTAGTGAAGGGGTTATATAAGTCCTAAATTATTTTTAGCATCCTTCTAATTTAAAGAGAAAAAAATCCTTATGATAATGATTGTTATTAGAGAGAATATCTGTGACCTACATTACACACTGTCCTTAAATGCAAACACCGTTTATTTATGCCTATTTTACACATCATATACTCTTCCCTTAATTGTATTTTTCAAAGGTTTGCTTAATTTGCACTTCACACTAGAGGGTATGCTGACAAGGAAGGTGTACTGCCTGATCCTTAATGAACTTTCCATAAAGGAGTTAATGTGAAGAAACCCTTACAAATAAATGATTGTTATTCCCTAGTGCCACACAGTGGAATGTAATGAAGCTTTTAAAATAAAACTTCTGAAGAATACTCCTGATAGCAATGCACATCTCTGGGTGAACAATTTGCACTCTGCAGAGATACATCATGTTCCATGTGATTCTCTCCCACCCTCATGTTTCTAACTTGACCTGAAGTGTGTGTGCTGGTATAATTTGGGCTAGTCTGCAGCAGTCCACTCAGGGGAGTTGGAGCCTGTCTTTGTGCATCAGCAAGCATTGGCATGGTTGCAGTAGAGCAGTAGGTACCTTTGGGCCCTTATGTTTCGATTAGATTTTTGGAACAAATTTTGTGTTTGGAGTGGAGCATTTTGGCTTAGTTTCCTCTGAAAGGGGTATAATCTGTGCACACTGAAACTGCTCTGTGATCCAAAGTAGCATGTGGTAAGTGAAGATGCTGGGGGAATTTGCTTCAAGACAGCACAACTACCCCAAATCAAACACTAATGTAGTTTGTTACATGCTACGTGGCCCTTAATGCATGGAATACAAAATGAATATGTGCCTTTAAAGTATACTCTGCGTACAGATCTTCAACTTAGACATATGTAACCAAAAGCAGCCATACTAAGGTAAATATAAGTACTTAAAGTTTGATGTAAGTGGAAAATCTATATGAAATACTCCATGATTTTGTATGTAGCTGTACTGCTGATGATTTATCACCCTTTTTATTTATATATATATCTCCTTATTTCTCCCTTGTCTTTTAAGCTGCACACTTTTCTTCATTTATAAATTTGATGCTGCTTTGAGAAGTTACAAATACTTTTTCTTTAAAACAAACAAAAAGATAATTTTGTAAACAAATTATTAGTTAATTACAGCTGGAATAATATGTTATGTTGGCCAGAGTTTTTCTTCCTGATAGTTAACCATTAAACCAGTTGAATCATAAACTTCTACAGTGTTCTTTAGTCACAGAGCCAGTGCATTAAATCAGTTTTGGCAAGTTTGCAAGAGTATCTGAGAATGCAGAAGAACTAATAAAATGAGAGAATACAGCTATCTTGAACTTTTTATATACTATCAAGTAGTTTGTCAGAGATGGAGCAAACTGAAATAAAGCCTGAACTTTGCCTCAGTGGGGAAATAAGGTGGAATGAGACGCTCTCTTCTTTAGAACTTGTTAGATATTTTTTTCTTTCCTTTGGAGGTATGCTGCTTCACTGAAACAAACATTACTTGGAAGTGTTTTGCTGTGACAAAGCGCCTTTCCTGTCAAAGAACAACTGAGCCTTTCTGCCTGCTCTTAGCAAGGAGGCCGTTGTTTAAGTTGATATGTAGGTTTTGGGGATCCTTGCTCCCAAAATACTGCTTAAATTATCATCCAATTTTTTCATATTTCTGTTGCTATTAAAATCCATTTTTACAATGAAATCATGAAGAAGTCCGATACGATTTCAAAGTCTGAAAAGGCTCATGCAGGCTACTCTTCACTAGTGCACCATATATGCCCAGGAATGTTCAGCGTTCTAGCAGGTCATCAACTTGAAGATGATGGGTGAACCTTCAGAGAAGACAACGTCATTTGCATGAACAGTTGTAGGAGTGGGGCTCTGATATGGTCAGTTCTGTGGCACAGACAACTGGAAGCTTCCTGGCTTGATGAAAATTTCCTATTTTTCAGTCAGGAATTCTTTTCAGATCTCTTCTTTACGTTGTTCATATGTTCTTCTCCCTGATAATGAGAATTTCTAATAGTTCTTTTTTGTCTTTTCCAAACTAGAATTAGACCACAGCTAGCCAAAGAGAAGATTGAAGGATGCCATATTTGTACCTCTGTCACACCTGGAGAACCTCAAGTGTTCCTGGGAAAGGATAAGGCCTTCACTTTCGATTATGTCTTTAACATAGACTCGCAGCAAGAAGAGATCTATATACAATGTATAGAAAAACTGATTGAAGGTTGTTTTGAAGGCTATAATGCCACTGTGTTTGCTTATGGCCAGGTAAGCTTTACTTTATTTCAAAGTATTTATTTTGACATAAACAGTTTCTTGTGACTGATCTTTTTCTTAAACTATGGAATGCATGAGCCTGGGTTTTAGCATCTTGGATTTATCTTAAATGATGTATCCTGCAGGAGACTGTTTAGGAGTTTGTACAGATTCTGTGCAGAATGGCAGTTGAAACACAGACGATATATAGGCAGTAGAATTAATAGTAATGCTGACAATAGCATGAGTCTGTGTAATTTCTTAATTCACCCCAAATGCAGCAGTACAAATTGGTGGCTGCATCAGTTTTTATGTAGAGATAGGTTGTACTGAGATTCTTTTCTGAGCAACTGTCCATCCCTCTGTGCTTTCAGACACTTTTGGGAAGAGGAGGTTTTTTAAAGTAGATTCTAGTGAGCTTCAGGCCACATTGTTTGTTTGTGGGCAAAATGACTTTTCATAGAGAACACACCTTCTCAGTGCACTGGGTACATATATTACTTCTTAAAGCTGCAATATTGAGCACAATGTAGAGAATGCATTATTGTCTTCTGAATATTCCTTTAGGAATTGATTGCATAAATTTTCCTCTTAGATGCTGAATTTTGTCATTGTAAAGTGTCATATCTGGAACTAGACTTTAGCTAACTCTAGCAGTGTGCAGATCCAGTTTAGATTATGTTCAGCAGGATTTTGTCTTTGACTTTCCTCACTAATTCAGTGAAAACACAACACTGCCTTGTTTTCTATAAGGACTTCACATTTAATTAAATTATCTTCCTAGTGAACGTATGTCTTGTATTCTTCAGTGCTGTCTTATAAATTGAAAACAATGGTAATATTCTACCTGAGATAGCCAGACATCATAATTAAGGGAGTCATTTGATCTACTTCAGATTGCAAATTGAAATTGCAAATGCTGCTTCTACGTTCGAAATATATGCTTTAATTAACAGTCTCTGTTGAAAACATTAACTCTTCTTCTGACCTCAGATATGATAGCTCAAGGGCAATGTAAGCTTAGAAGCTTGTAGGGGAAAGGCTATGAAAGATTGTGCTGGTTCCTGCCTTCTTGTATGTGATCTGTGGATAAACAGTAGATTTTGTCCAACTTTTGCTGTTAATCCCTTTTCACCCCAGAATGACCTATTGTTTTGCATGTTAATACTGTAGAGATGACAGACTGACTTAATAGTCACTATCTAGCATTAATGTTCACAAACTGCATTTCTCTGTGTACTGTTAATTGTTCTAGTGACTAATCCTTTTTCAATTTAGACAGGTGCTGGCAAAACATACACCATGGGCACTGGGTTTGATGTCAATATAACAGAAGAGGAGCAAGGCATTATATCCCGTGCTGTTAAGCATCTTTTCAGATGTATTGAAGAAAAAAAACAAGCTGCTATTAAACAAGGACTTCCACCTCCGGATTTTAAAGTGAATGCACAGTTCTTAGAGGTAAATACAACTTGTGTTTTTTGCGTGTAACTCCATCGGGTTTTTTTAAGCCAATTAATCCTTTTTTTTTTTATTTGGTTGTTACATTTATTTATTTTCCCACAAGATGTTTTGAGTTAATCTTCAAGATTTTAAAAGGAC
Organism: Pezoporus wallicus; assembly: GCF_028554395.1. Lineage (NCBI taxonomy): Eukaryota > Metazoa > Chordata > Aves > Psittaciformes > Psittacidae > Pezoporus > Pezoporus wallicus. Next base: position 2,787,093 of record NW_026640165.1, read on the forward strand.
ATTTTAGTTTACTTCAGCTCTTCAGAATATGGATAAAGAGTCTTTTTATCTTACTCCAATTATTTTAGTAGTTTTCTTCGCAGAGTTATTTTGAAGTGCAGTAGTCATTTACCCCTTTCTGTAGCACACGTATTTTTGTGGGGCCTGTTGCTCTCGCCTGCTTAATTCTTTACAAAACCTCAAAGCAAGAAAGTGTATATGTATAAAAAACCATCAATTGTACTTTGTGCCTTTGAATAGTCACCATGCTTTGCCTGCTTTTGACACTTTGCCATAGTGTCATACTTTAGCTTTTAAAATCTGTTCAAGAGTTTTGTTATATTCATTTCACTGACGAAGAAACCTTTTGCTTTCAGTATATGAGAAAGTACATTGGGAGAATGCACATCCATTGCAATGGTTCCTTGGCTTTTACCTAGGGACTTTGATCAGGAATTCAATCAGTTTGGCCTAAGCTCTGCTGAAGTTAGTTGGTATAACCAAATTAAAGACAGTGGAAATGTTCCAGTGTACATCAGCAGAGACCTGCTTTTTTGTTTGTTATTTCTTTATTTTTTTTCCCTGATGTCTTCAGTTGGATTTAAACACTTCCTAAAACTTGGAGCGTTCTTATAAAATGATAATCCATCTCCTGTAACAGATAACTACATAGTAATTTCTGATGTCTTTCCTTGTTCTGATATTATTTAGTGACCTAAAAGTCTGATGTGCACAATGATATTGAATTGAAAGACCACTAGATGGTATTTGCCTTCAGGAGACCCAATGAAACAGGCAATAAACACTAAGCAGCCCGAAACATGCAAGAGATAGTTGCTGTTGCTTGTGTGCTTGTGCCTGAAAGTTGTGACTCAGTCTGGAGCACTAAGTGTAGGTATTGCATGGAGGAAAGTACAAAAGCCCTGCTCAAGAAACCATCCCATAGTATTTTTGACCGGTTGGTAGGTGTATTTTTGGCCTGTTGCTAGGTGTCTTTAATAAGCAGCTTGCACAAAAAACTGTTACAGGTTAAATTCCTTCTAGGCCAGGAAAAGTTTATCCAAATGAAGGAGAAACATAGAATTAAGGTGTGAGGGAGGAGATGAGAAAAGGTGTGCTGGCAGGGAGAGCAAGTAGAGTGAGTTTGAAGTGCTTGGTGGAAGGGGGCAGCCAACTGAATCAACAAAAGGAAAGCCCAAGGTCAAATCTGAAGAGAGCAGGTGCCTGCCACAGAAACCCCTGCTGTGGTTGTTTTGCTGGCATCTAGAACCTCCACTTCCCTGGTCCCACCAAAGAAGCTTCTCCCAGATCTACCAATCTGGAGGAAGTTATGGCAGCTTTGGGTGGCATAATAGTAAGGTATGCAGGTGACTTAATTTGCAGTTGCTATATTACCATATTGTCCTTGTGAGTTTGGATGTTTCATAGCATCTATTCTGAGAGCCTGGACATTTTTAGAACTTTCTGTACATACCATGCACAGTTTTGTTAGTTTATGGAGGAATTCCTTCCTTAAATAATATGGTTTATATCTTTTTTTTCTTCTCTCCTCAGCTTTACAATGAAGAAATTCTTGATCTGTTTGATACCACACGTGATATCGATGCAAAGAATAAAAAATCAAATATTAAAATACATGAAGATTCAGTAGGAGGAATTTATACAGTGGGTGTTACAACCCGAACTGTGAATGGAGAATCGGAGGTGATCACTGAAAATAAATAAATAAATTACTCTGTAGCATACCAAATGCATTCTAAAAATGTTTTCTGTATGTTTTGTTAAGCAGTTAAAAAGATAGGTTTCACTTGCCAAATCTGAATTGCAAATTTTCTTTGTTTTCTGTAGCCTTAAGTCTGCTAAATGTTTGATAGTAATTTCCTACCACTTGAATCTGCTAGAAACACACTTTTACTAATAATGTGGTTCTACTGGGAGAGAAAATTTTGGCATGTGTGTAAATCTGGTCTCCCAAATCTTGTATGTGGTGTTTTTTTCCTGTGACAAGAAAGCTTTGCATTATGACTGGTGTGAGTTAAACTGCCATTCGTGTGCATTGCAAATCTGAATACCAATATTATTTTACTGTGTGATTTTGTACAAAAAGTACAAAAATTTCACCTTTTTGCCACAGGTGAATGAAAGGAAGTTTGCTGTCCCCTAGTAGTAACATAGCAACAAGATGGGTACAAAGATCAAAGCATTTTCTTTTAGAAACAGTAGAAAATACTTTTGCTTGCTTAAGTACCTTTCTGCTTTTTGACCTAAAGGAACTGAAATCATATCAAAGAGAAAAAGCTTATTTATATCTAAAGCCCTAAGTGTTACAGGAACACTTTTTGTTTGAACCCCAAACAATGCAATTTACCTCTTGTCTATTTTCTAGATGATGCAGTGCCTAAAGCTGGGGGCTTTGTCTCGAACCACTGCCAGCACTCAGATGAATGTTCAGAGCTCACGGTCTCATGCTATCTTTACTATACACTTATGTCAAACCAGAGTCTGTCCTGCATTTAACACGGTATGTATCTTTGCTGGTTTTAATCGTCACTTTAGTAACCATTTTTCAAAAGGTGAATATTGTTTTAGCAGCCACTGCTATCTGAATTGCACTTAGTAAAGATGCTACAGTCGTCATGATGCTGGATGAGTTTGCTAAGCATTATAATGATTTGATTTAATCTGTGCATATATAACCATCTTCTAGCCAGAGGCAACCATAAAACTGCAACCTCTTACATGAACCAGCCCGTTCTCCTCTAGCATTTTCTTCAGTATTTTGTTGCAACATACACAAGCCAAAATGTTAAAATGTAATTTGTCTTTAATTGGGAAAGTGTTTCAAATTGTCTTAGTATTTAGTGGATTTAAGCTTGCAGTCAGCAAACTGAAAACACTTGGATATTCCAGATTAAATGTTGATAGAGCAAGTAGTAAAGCATTTGATTCTGAGGCTTAGTCTATTTATTTTAAATATGTATGTGTTTGGGGTTATGTGCTTAACCTGAAATTTAAACTATGAATGTACATGGAGCTGTTCTGTAGAAGATGTTTCATGTGACTGGTTGGTTGTTAGTTGCTGTTGGTACACCTTGTAAAAAGGGGAGTTCCCCATAAATCCATATTACTTAAAACTACAGTAGCTTCAGGGGGCCTTATTTTGATTTTTCTAAAGGTATCAATTTTAAAATATTTTGCTGAACTCCTAAGTGTGTCTGGCTAGCATTTTACACACAGGTATCAATCTTTCGAGCACACGGAACAGGGAATTGAATTTGTAGTTGTACTTTTTTGGGGGCAGGTTGCTTTTTTTGTAACACTACAAATAATCATTTGCAGGCAAAATGAGTGTCACTCCCTCGTCCTTGGCGGTATGTAGACCTCCTTTATGTACCTGTTAAAAATACTTCTTCCTGGTTTCCACGCTGAACCTGGTGGTGTGGGCAGCTATCTGTCTTCACTTGGGAGGGACTGGTATCGCACTTGGAGCCCAGATAGGGCACCTCAGTCACTGCATGGTGACACTGTCTGTTCAGGGGTTTTGTTGGAAACTGCCCATTTGGCTGGGGAGCAAGAAAACTCATCTGGAAGCCCCATTTCCCTCAGGCTGTCAGCACTGCAATCTGCCTGTTCAGGTGTACTTGTAGCCTTCTGCAACAGCTGAGCCACGCGCAGGACTCTTGCCTGGCTCTGCCGGGCTTTTAACAGATACTTGTGCTAGAGGAATAGGAGGCTGCCTTCTTATGTCAAATTGGCTTGTTTCTCCTTTTTTGGGGGAGATATGAGCAAGGTAATTTGATGGTCTGGAGCTGGGCATTGCTAGATCCTTCATCTGTGAAGACAGCACCCTCTCCTTTCCCTGTGGTGTTAGGAGAGTAGAGGTTAGGCCTGACATTGGCCTCTGAATGCTCCTGGAATATAAATTAATATGAGCTATTATTGGGTGTCCAGGAGAGATGCAGCTCAAGTTTCTGTAGACAACAGTTTTGGGAGACCTTTGTTACCAGGGTAACACAGTTTCTCCTGCTCAGATGACAGCATTGGCTGCTTCCCCTCTGCGGCAGGCAGCCAGGGCTACAGCACAGACACACCATTCCTCACACTGTGTTCACACTATCCATGCTTCTTGGGAGTTTCTGGTTGTACATTTGGCTTAGTAAATAAGCAAGAGTGAAAGCATGCTTTGAGGGCTGCAAAAGAGAGTGTGGGCAAACAGCAGTGTAAATGTCAAAATATCAGAAATAGGGATTTATAGTACAGCTACAATAATGGATAGAAATAAGCTAGGGATTACCTAATGAACAAGGGTAATTTTGCTGCTGTGCTTTGGGACATGAAGTGGAAAGAGTGGCTGAGGCTGTGGTAGCTCACTGTAGTGCAGTGAGGCTCCCCACACTGACAAAGGTATGTGTCAAGTGCCAGTTTTTACAGCTTACTTGGGCTGTGGGGAAGGAACCTCTTCTCCCTTGTTGCCTCCTCTATCCCCATTTTCTGTTCAAGTCAGAAGTGCTGATAGAGTACTGGCTGCTGGGACTGGCTTAAAAATTAATTCCTACAATAAAATTGAAGAACCGTGCCACAGGGATGCTGGTGATGTGGATTAGAGTTATAAAACAAAATATCTTTCAGTTATTTGGGAGGTTTATGAACCAAGTGGGTCAGGAAATTATATAATTAAGTTTGGTATTTTTAATCAATTTCCTTCAACTGATTTAAGACTTGCCTTCCAGGAGAGGTACAAATGTTGTTGTGCACTTTGCTGAAGACTTGTGTATTTTAATGTATGCATCCCCTCGTCCTCCCATCAAGAAACAGTTGTATCTTATACTTAAAGTAACTGGCATTTACATACATCTGGAGCTGGGTCTTCAAGAATATGTTAGTATGTATGATTAAAATGGTGACAGTTTTTGGGGAGACTGTTATAAAAGAATAACATGATGGCAAGCCTTGTAAATAATTGTTGATTGAACTTTGCAGTAGACAAATGTTAATTGAAAGATAATATGAAATAAGTTAATGTGAAAGATCTTACTAAGCTTTATGGCTTATTCTTTATTTCAGGATAATACCACCGATAACAGAATAATATCAGAGTCTTCTGAGATGAATGAATTTGAAACTCTTACTGCCAAGTTCCATTTTGTTGATTTAGCAGGATCTGAAAGGTTAAAGCGAACAGGAGCTACAGGAGAAAGGGCAAAAGAAGGAATTTCCATCAACTGTGGACTAGTAAGACTATACAACTTGTTCCCATAGGTTGTTGGTACCATCTTTTCTTCCTTTTTTGGATCGCTTGTTTTCAGTAATCCCTAAAGTAGAAAAGTGTTGAGTAAACAAAGACTGAGCTTTGCACAGGATGTGATAATGCACATTGATTCTTTCTGGCTCCTGGCTTGCTAATGTTTTTTCAGTTGTATTAGACCCTAACTAGCAAATTCTAGTACTTATAGCTTATGAAATATAGTTTGTTACTTTAACTTTTAAAATATATTGTAAAGTACCTTCAATTTTTTTAACTTTTATTTTTTAGTGGGTCAAGATCCAAACAATTGGAGAACATTATAAGCAGTTTGTAAGGAGTACAGGCATGTGAAACGTGGGCAATGAGTCAGCTTAATTCATCTGTAAATGCTTGGTTTTTATTACAGTTATGAAGTACAATGTAAAACAACCCCAGGCAAAACACTTACAACTAGAAATAAAATTTTTCATTTATAGCATCACTACTTATTTTGTTTGAGTATTGGGTTTCCATGTAGCTTTTGATTAACTTTATTAAATGTTTTGTTTAACATTTACTCATCTCCATTGAAAAGTAGAGCTGGTTATCATCAGTGGAGATTGTAGTTTCATGTCTTTGTTTTGAGCTGCTTGGCCGAATGGAGGCTCTGTGCAATTCACTTTTACAGGCAGAAATATATGTTTACTTTCTATATGAAAACATGTCTCTTCTGGTCTAGTGTGTAGTACTACAGATAGATATTCTGTAACTAGAATTTTCTTAGTGATTCTGTTGCATGACAGTGGTTATATTCTGTAGATGTACTGGTTATATTGTATGGAAGAGAGAATTTAGTTCAATTTCATCACTGATTATAAGCACAACAGAAACTTCAGATGATATAGGTGTATCCCTAACAAACAGGATACAGAATGCACAAAGATGAAAATCCGTGTGATAAAAGCAGTATCTGATCACAGAATTTCCATTTACAGTTAATTCCAGGCCTCAGCATTGGGAAACAGATTGAAAGGGATTTAAACACTTCAAAGCAGTCACAGTGTGTACTCGGTTTGTCAGCTGCTGGATGCAGTAAGGCCATTTTCAAGAAGAACTGTCTGTACAGGGTGCCATCTAGAGGAATGCTCTTTAATTTGGCATATAGTTGAACTACATGCAGTTGTACTTTAGAAATAGTTTTGCATCCAAATATTTGTTTATAAACTTGAGTTAGACCCTTTGAGCAATGAAATAGGACAGCCACAAATTACACAATTTCAGTCCTTAAATGCTTAAATATTCATCAGACATTCCTCATTTCATACTAGTAAGGATAGTAAGTTCTGTTTTTTCAATGTGAATGCCCATACTTAATTCTAAATGTAGTGTAAAGCAGTTGATAAATACTTTAAAATGAATATAGCTACTGCCAGAAGTGGAGATCAGCTTTAATAATCATTGAAAGTAAGTTTGTTATGTGAAGTAATTCTAACTTTAGCTTGTGAGTGACATGAGAGAGTGCAACCAAATTGTGCAAAGCACTTAGCACTTCCAGATATCAGGCTGCAATTAATTTGATTCACCATTGATAGCAGAAAAGTTCATAGATGTCTAGTGTTAAATGTAAAAATCCTTAGAAATTTTTTAAGTTTCATGAGTATATTTATTTCACAATATGCAGACTCCATTTTTAGCTGTTTTTAAAATAAAACTATTCAGGAATTTCTTCTAACTTATGTGTTACATGATTTGGTGTTTTGTAGCTGGCACTTGGCAATGTAATAAGTGCACTGGGAGATAAAAGTAAGAAGGCAACTCATGTACCATACAGAGATTCAAAGCTTACAAGGCTCCTTCAGGACTCTCTTGGGGGAAACAGGTATGACAAATACAATATTTTATGTGTTTCATTGTGAATGAGCATGAATGAGTACATTATCTTCAGAAAGTAAAATAAACATTAAACAATGATAAAAATAGCCAGTCTTCTCTGGGGGAAGGTTCCAAAGATAAATTACTCTTGTGATAGAAAACATGAGCAACACAGGGAAAAGATTTTGTAAAGATGATTTTGCATTGTTCTTTGTCAGTGCTGTTGTAGCTTTACTAGCCATGAGGCTTTGAGTTAGTTAGACGTTACCATTTGCAGGACAGGTCATTCCTATGAAGGCCTTTTTAGATTATAAATAGCATAAATGGTAAACTTTGTTATTATGTTATAGCCTTGTTAATTACAGCATAGTTTAAAGATGTGATGATTTTCTCCTTCAGCATTTCGGTTACTTTTTTATTTAATGGCACTGAATAGTTTGCTCTGATTTCCATGCACAGGAGCTTAGAGTTGGCTTGCCACAGGCATTGCTAACTTTTGGTAAAGATTGCATACCTCAGGGATATGTTGCATCTGTCCATTTATCTGATGTTGGATTAGAGCCTAATAAAACAAGCATTTCACCAGAATTGTTTGTATGAACCTGTTCTGTATACCTACTGCACATTCAAAGAAGAGGGTCTTTGGCCTCTCAAAGCTTTGTCTAAGCAAACATTAACAAATCTATTAAAATACAAATGTTGTATTTGTAATGTATTTGTAATTTATACCATCTATGAATACAAGAGGGAGCATAGGTGAGTATGTTTTCACAAGGTAGTACTCTCCTTCCTCTATTTAATCAAGCTGACTCCTAGTTTTTTAGGAGGGAAGGAAGTTTTCTGGGCATTTCACGAAGGAACAGGGACAAGTGAAAAAGTTCTTGAATTGTTGCTCTGGGCTTCAGAGAGAACTCTTATCTTAACTGTTATTAAACACCTTGCAGCACTGCAGTGTGAGGAAAAGCATAGAGCCAGACAAAACAAGTAAAATAAAGGCTAGAATTTTCAGAAGGCCCTGTGAAATACAAATTCACTCCTCTAAATGAGATAACAAGGTTTTATTGAGGGGTTCGTATTTCACACCCCTAAGGGAGGAAAAAACTCGAGTTAGGAAAAAAATGGGCAGAAATCAGGAGCATAGCTGCTCTCTTAGCTAGTGCTGGAAATAGCTACCAGTAGCACTTCTGGATTAAATTTGATATCAAATACACTGACTAACAGCCATTTTTTTCAAGCCACTTCTAAAATTGCACTTTTGTTGCAATATTAGTTTGACTCTAAAATATTTCCCCATCTTACAGCTCCACTGCTCCCCCACCTGGAGAAATTACAGTTTAGTGTTGGGGTTTAACCCCAGCCAGCAGCTAAGCCCCCCACACAGCATTCAACAGCACAGATGTTAAAGTTGTGGGACCCCCACATCATTTTTATTTTTGTGATAGACATGCTGAGACATGTCAAATAAGCATTTTGCTGTTCAGGAAAGAGTTATTCATTGTAGCATAGTTTCCTCTCCATGCTTTGGCAACCAACAAGTGTAGGAAAGCTAAATTTTAATAAATGTGCATTTATTTTCCTTTCTGGGAAATCATATTGTTAGATTTCTGTTAGTGTGTTCCTCAGCTTTCCAAATTTCACCCTAGGTATCACAGTCCACATAATTTTTTCTTTGCAAATTCTTAAGGTTTTCTAGTAGAGAGGCAGGTTAGATTGCAGTGAATCCCAAGTTAACAATGATGCATTGTATCACTGCACTATTGTCACCATAATTCTGATTTTAAATATAATGCTGAAATTGTTTTGACGTAGCATTTAAATGTTAATGTTTCTTGAATTATCCAAGTGGGAATATGGAGTATTGGTTGTTTTAGAAAAATTAAAACTTTCATAACTTCCAACCCTAGTTTATTATGCAATTCAGAAGGGAAGGTAGATTTCAAGTCCCTCACTTTTAAAGGCGGACACCTAACAGAACCAGTCCTCTGATGTTTAGGAAGATAATACTGTTCTCAAATGAAAGCACAAGTAGTTCCTGGTATTAAAGATTTGTTCTTAATCTTTCATATTCTTATCTTGAACTAAGCTCTGCAGAATTGATGCAAGTATGCTGGAGGTCTGAGGAAGACATGCTGAAACTGAATCTTCCTTGTATCCTCAGGCTAATTACTCTTTGCAATTTAGTTTCCAATGTGCATGGTGAAGGTAATTGTTTGTCTCACAAAGAGTTGCAGGGATTAATTTGTTTGCCTCAGTCTGAAACTGCAAAAAGTGAGGATGAGAATCCTGTCTGCCAAATGCAGATACTGCCCCACTGCCCTGGAGACAGTGCACTCTTCCTACAGCAACAATCTAAACCTTAACATAAAGAAGCAAATTCCTCTGAAGCCTGGAGGAGAGTACTCAGTCCATCAGACATAGGTGTTTTCCCCTGCCTCTTGAGAATTTAGGCCATGTAGGCACATTCAGGGTATGATCTACAGCTGAAACTCTGGTTCTGACTCCTCTAAGCTGTTCTTATCTGATGTGGAATGAGTGTGCTCCAGGGAGCGAAGGAAGAGCCCCCAGTTCCTCCATGTGCCTGTTAAATGATGAAACCACTTTGTTGGAATGAGAACTCTTTTGCCTTTTACTGCTTTCATCACACTGGTTCTTGCTGGTCTGTCTGCTCAGTCTTTCATTTGGAGCATGTTCTCACCCTGCATGTCCCATGACAGGAAGGTTATAGGGTGTTGTAGAAACTCAAAGACAAGACAGTTGTTCATAGCCCTCTTGGGCCTAGAGCTCAGGTCCCGTGGCTGTTTGTGGAAGTGCTCTAAGCCGTGGTGTTATGAAATGTGAATAAATACAGTTATATCCAGGTTTTCTAAGGATAAGTACTAGTTTTTGGGTTTCTGTTGGAGAATAGGAGATAATTTGCAGTGGAGGATTCAGACAGTTTGGACCTCGGTAGAACCTGAGGTAGACAGTAGATAGCTGAGGCAGTTTGCACATGCATGGACAGCGAAGATGAGCGTTTAGGCAGCTTTCAGATTATGTAGGTAGGCACCTCAGGAATTAGAGTAGGCAGCCCTGACAACTGCATGGTCCACATCACTATTTAGGACTTCAGGTTGATAATCCTAAATCTCAGTTTATGTATGATTAGGTAAACTGAGTATAATTTTAAAAATGTTCATAGAAACACCAATTAATTGCATTTACAATTTTACATGTAGAACAACTAATGATCTAGCATTTCCTATACTAGGGTGATATAAGATGTAACAGTGCTGAACTCTGAGGTTAACAGTCTTCTCCTGTGAGCTAGATTGAGGAATATTTTCAGAAATATTATGAAGTCACTACTATTCTTGTTTCACCTTCTGCCTGAAGGCCTGTTAGCCTCTCTCTAGTCCTTTTGTTCCTAATCATAGAATCATAGAATAGTTAAGGTTGGAAAGGACCTTAAGATCATTCAGTTCCAACCCCCCTGCCATGGGCAGGGACACCTCACACTAAACCATTTCACCCAAGGCTCTGTCCAACCTGGCCTTAAACACTGCCAAGGGATGGAGCATTCACAACCTCCCCGGGCAACCCATTCCAGTGCCTCACCACTCTTACAGTAAAGAACTTCTTCCTTATATCCAATCTAAGCTTCCCCTGTTTAAGTTTCAACCCGTTACCCCTTGTCCTGTCACTACAGTCCCTAATAAAGAGTCCATCCCCAGCATCGTTGTAGGCCCCCTTCAGATTCTGGAAGGCTGCTGTGAGGTCTCCACGCAGCCTTCTCTTCTCCAGACCGAACAGCCCCAATTTTCTCAGCCCGTCTTCATACGGGAAGTGCTCCAGTCCCCTTGTGGCGTTTCACGACATGGACTGAAGTTGATGAGGAAACTCAAATCCTAATTGAGACTCTTTATTGCAAACAACTTTATTGCAATCAAGCCCTTTTTATCCTCCTGTTTGGTACTTTCCCAACCTGCACAAACATGCCATGTTCAATCTCATTGGCCCCTGTAAAAACCTCCAGGTAAATAGTCCAATCACAATGCTGCAGACCTTCTCACAACCCCTACATCCTGTGGCCTCCAACTGAGATTCCTGCCACAACAGCATCCTGGCCCATCCTCCCAAGGTTTGCTTTTCCACCTTCCACCTCCCTGCCCTTCAGTGCTCCAACTCATAGCCCCAGGGCTTGTCAAGCACCAAGGCCTCAGAGGTCATTCCCAAACTCTTTTTCATGCAAATATTATTGCCTTCACTCCCCACATGCCCCATCACCCTCATGTACCTCCCCTGGACTTGTTCCAACAGTTCCATGTCTTTTTCATGTTGAGGACACCAGAACTGCACACAATACTCCAGGTGAGGTCTCACAAGAGCAAAGTAGAGGGGCAGGATCACCTTCTTCGACCTGCTGGTCACACTCCTTTTGATGCAGCCCAGGATACGGTTGGCTTTCTGGGCTGCAAGCGCACACCTGAAGCCGGCTCATGTTCCTTTTCTCATCCACCAACACCCCCAAGTCCTTCTCTGCAGGGCTGCTCTGAATCTCTTCTCTGCCCAACCTGTAGCTGTGCCTGGGATTGCTCCAACCCAGGTGTAGGACCTTGCACTCGGCATGGTTAAACTTCATAAGGTTGGCATCAGCCCACCTCACAAGCGTGTCCAGGTCCCTCTGGATGGCATTCCTTCCCTCCAGCGTATCAACCCAACCACACAGTTTGGTGTCATCGGCAAACTTGCTGAGGGCACACTCAATCCCACTGTCCATGTCAGCAACAAAGATGTTGAACAAGACTGGTCCCAACACTGATCCCTGAGGGACACCACTCGTTACTGGTCTCCAGCTGGACATTGAGCCATTGACCACAACTCTTTGTGTGCGGCCATCCAGCCAGTTCTTTATCCACCGAGTGGTCCATCCATCAAATTGATGTCGCTCCAATTTAGAGACAAGGATGTCGTGTGGGACACTGTCGAACGCTTTGCACAAGTCCAGGTAGATGACATCAACTGCTCTACCCCTGTCCCTCAGTTCCGTAGCCCCATCATAGAAGGCCACCAAATTGGTCAGGCAGGATTTCCCCTTATTGAAGCCATGCTGGCTGTCACCAAGCACCTTGTTGATTTTCATGTGCCTTAGCATGCCTGCCAGGAGAATCTGCTCCAAGATTTTGCCAGGCACAGAGGTGAGACTGACTGGTCTGTAATTCCCCAGGTCATCCATTTTCCCCTTCTTGAAAATGGGGTTATATTTCCCTTTTTCCAGTCATTGGGAACTTCACCTGACTGCCATGATTTCTCAAATATGATGGCCAGCGGCTTTGCAACTTCATCTGCCAGCTCCTTCAGGACCCGCAGATGGATTTCATCAGGTCCTATGGACTTGTGCACATTCAGGTTCTTAAGATGGTCTCGAAACAGATCCTCTCCTACAGTGGGCCCAAGGTCTTCATTCTCACAGTCCCTGCATCTGCCTTCCAAGACTTGGGTGGTGTGGTCAGAGCATTTACCAGTGAAGACTGAAGCAAAAAAGCCATTCAGAACCTCAGCCTTTTCCAAATCCTGTGTAGCCAGTTCTCCTGAGAGCTTCCTGAGGGGGCCCACCTTGTTCCTAGTCTGTCTTTTATTTGCAGTGTACCTATAGAATCTCTTCCTGTTATCTTTCACATCCCTAGCCAAGTTTAATTCTGACTGGGCCTTAGCTTTCCTAACCTGGTCCCTAGCTTCCTGGACAACATCCCTGTTCTCTTCCCATGCCAGCTGTCCTTACTTCCACTGTTTATAAGCCTCTTTTTTCATTTGAATTTTCCTCAGCAGCTCCTTATCCATCCAAGGAGGTCTCCTGGCCCTCCTGCTGCACTTCCTTCTGGTTGGGATGCAACACTCCTGAGCTTGCAGCAGGTGATCCTTGAATATCAACCAACAGTCTTGGGCCCCTCTGCCCTCTAGGGCTGTATCCCATGGAACCTTCCGAAGCAGGTTTCTGAAGAGGCCAAAATCTGCTCTTTTGAAGTCCAGGGCAGTGAGCTTGCTGCACGCTCTTCTCACTGCCCTGAGGATCTCAAACTCAACCATCTCATGATTGCTACAACCAAGGCTGTCCTGGAGCATCACATTTCCAACGAGCCCTTCCCTGTTGGTGAGCACGAGGTCAAGTATGGCCCCTCTCTTTGTTGGCTCTTCTACTACTTGCAAAAGGAAGCTGTTTTCCACACAATTGGGGAACCTTCTGGATTGCTTGTGCTGGGCTATACCGTCATTCCAACAGGTGTCAGGGTGGTTGAAGTCCCCCATGAGAACAAGGGCCTGCAAGTGTGAGGCTGTTCCTATTTGTCTATAGAATGCTTCACCCACAGGGTCCTGATGTGTAATGCTGACCTATACTTCTATTGTTCCAGTCAAACACTGATGATAGCATGTGTGAGCCCTTCAGATCGAGATTTCATGGAAACCTTGAACACATTAAAGTATGCCAATCGCGCACGGAACATCAAGAACAAGGTGATGGTTAATCAGGATAGAGCTAGTCAACAAATAAATGCTTTGCGCAGCGAGATTACACGGCTACAGATGGAACTCATGGAATACAAAACAGTAAGTTTATCCTATTAGGATTTCTCCTTTAAAATGCTTGTAGCTCTACAGCTTGTTTTTCTTTTGGCTACTTCTACTTCATACATTAAAAAAATTTGAATAGCAACCCAAACTTAAACAACATTTTGAATTCCTTTGATCACCGTATGTTTTTAGAAAGTTTATATAGAATTCCCAAAGGAAAGGTAGACCAATGGAATACCAGTGATGTCAACAAATGCTGCATGTTCGTTACCCTTTGAAAGGCAAAAATTGAGCTTATGCACATTAATGAGAAATAGTCACTTCCAAAGCAGAATTGACCAGTTTATTTGTTACATAAGTGAATGTGTCCAGTTACTGCTTTTAAAAACTTACTAGACAGCTCAAACAAGTTGTTTTAAAAATACATGTTAAATTATAAGGCTATCTCCTGCTATCTCCTGCAATTTTGAACAAATAATGTTCTCAGCATTAACTGTGTCAAACAGTGTCATCCTCCTTTGCTATCCGTATTCTGATTTGATTAAGAATTGACATATCATTTCTTAATGTCTTCAAGAGCTTGTATTTCAGACTAAGACAGGATCCAAAAGTTAATGTGTTGGCCAAACATCAGTGTCTTGGAAAGTATCCATATATCCATTGTTGTAAACTTCTTGAGAGAAACTTATCTTTTGCTATGAGTGTCTATTTGTAATTTCAAGTAATCTGTTGATTTCCTTTAAGATAAAAATTTTTCATGTGTAGGTCAGCTTTTATTAATAAAATGTATTTACTTAAGGGTAAAAGGATTATAGATGAAGATGGCGTTGAAAGCATCAATGACATGTTTCATGAAAATGCAATGCTGCAAACAGAAAACAACAATCTGCGTGTTAGAATTAAAGCAATGCAAGAGACTATTGATGCACTGAGAGCCAGAATAACACAACTTATGAGTGATCAGGCCAACCAAGTCCTAGCCAGAACAGGTATGCTGTGGGTGCATTGGGTATAAACTGCTTCTGAAGTTCATGAACTTAAATTGGTTGTATGTTTTTGCTGTATTGGTCCCTTAGAATGAGGTGATGCTTTTTGTTACTGTAATGAAGGACCTGCTTTGGCATAGATAAGTTCCCATCTGATTCTTTCTTCCTTTTCTGGAGACTTCTATTAGCAGAAATAGTTTGGTAGCTTGATTTGACAATTCATTTGAGACTATGAGCAACATGAAATGTGAAATAACACATTTGGTCAGGAATTATTTAAATGCTTAGCTATACATGGAATTAAATAATTTGCTTTGGATGAGGAGCAGGACACAGGTGGGTGAATGTTGGCTTGCTTTTCACCTCATCGAATAATCAACCTGTTGACTTACCATGACTGCATTGTTCTTCTTACGCATTGTTTGTTAGGTTATTTAGATTTATGTCCATGCATTGTTCAAAGATGCTAATATGGAAAACAAGTAGAAACAGTTACTTGTAATAATCCTGATCATAAGAGACAAAGGAAACAAAAACTTAATGCAGTTTAAGGAGAAATGTCTTTAACAAACCAGGTAAATCTAAACATGTAGCGCACATGACTGTTTCTGTTTGCTGGTACCTTGTGCCGAGTAGCTGTATTCAGATGTTTATATGGTTACTGTTCTTTCTCAGTCTTTCTCTTACCCCACTTCCTCTTTCTGTCTGTCCTTCAAAGGAGAAGGCAATGAAGAAATTGGCAACATGATTCATAATTATATCAAGGAAATTGAAGATCTCAGGTATTTGCATAACATGTATTTGAGCAATTTTCATTAACAGAAACCCCCCCAAACAAGCAAACAAATGCTGCACCAAAACAGCTGTTTTCCTGTGTGAGGATTACTTTAGGACAGTGGTCCTTCAGCTTCTAGAACCATCTGGTGTTGTTCTTGGCCACAAAATAATTAAAATGTTAAAAATGAAACTGGCAGTAGAAATGAAAATAACATGTTGCCTAAATATTGACGATGACTTGATATTGCTTCACAGAGGGCAGCAAAACTTGGAATGATTGTTATAACTTCATAACCTCATATACAAATGATAGTGCTGAGAAATTACTTGTAATGAATTAATGTTAAAAAGAAAAAAAACCACATCTGCTTTCTTTCTCAGCCAAAGTATTAAATATTTTAGGTATTTTTATTTCTGTATTTCTTGGAGGTGAATTATGCAAAAAAAAAAAAGTGGCATATTCCCAACTAGAGCTTTTGTGTAGCTTTCATGTAATGCGTATAGATATGTAGCATATGCAGATATATATCTCTACATGTAAATGTGTAAATGTCTACATAAACACGCATATATGTATTCTGTCTAGTTATCTATATTTTACATATATAACCCACTGTGTAAAATGCTCTCAAGGGATTGACTACACTTGTATTTTGTGAGACTTTACCTTGATTTGCAGTTTTTTTTAAACTGAAGGTAATGCATTGCAGTTAGAGATGCTAACGAGTGTGCATCTCATGCATTAGCAATACTTGTGATTCATGGTCTACAATTCTTTTTTCTTCTTTTGTTAAGAGCAAAATTATTAGAAAGTGAAGCAGTGAATGAAAATCTTCGACGCAACTTGTCAAGAGCTTCAACAAGATCCACGTACTTTGGTGGCCCATCAGCATTTTCTGCTTCTATGTTTTCTTCCGAGAAAGAGACAATGGAAATCCTAGATATAGCCAAGAAAGATCTAGAAAAGCTGAAAAAAAAAGAAAGGAAAAAGAAAAAGAGGTGGTGTATGATTTATGATGCTATTTGTTTTCTCTTTATTAGTAGTTGTTGCTGTGTGGGTTTGGATCCTAAATTGCTGTTCCTTCAAACCCTTCTGTGCATTGAAGTTAGAGGTGTTTTTATTTTGCATCTTTTCTTCCAGGAAAATATGCAGTATTTGTAGAAGGATGTCTCTGTAATCAGTTTTTCTGGTGCACAGTGGTAAAAGCACAGGTGCTCTCCATTGATTTTGATATTTTTAATTTTTTTAAAAAAACATGCCTGAAATTCAACAGAAGTTTAAAAAAAAAAAACCCAAAATATAATTTTTTTTCTACCATATGTCAAAACTAAAACAGCGTTCTGAAGAAAAGATATTCTGAATAGCTGGGAGTTCTTTGGTAGCTCTTGGAACTGCTTCTTTTCTTTATTTCCTTCTTTTATGAATGTCTTTAGTTTGAGGTTTTCTAATCCTCTGCAACATCATGCTTTGCTGGTCTTTGCCATCCAGCTACTCATACACTAAAATGCTCATCAACATTGATATAAATGCCTGTTTAGACAGCAGTTAGTACAGCAAGGATCTGTTTGTGTACTCTCAGACTTTGATTCCATTAGAGATCTTACCCTTTTCTTTGAGATTTTCCACACTTCTAATCCATTCATCTTTCTACTAATGACCCTTCAGACTTCAAGTTAAGAGTAAAACTAAAACAGTGTAAGTCTAGAATATAGTTGAAGTATAAAGTAGATTTCAGTTAGTAATTTGAGGACCTATATAAATCCATTCATGGCATGAATGTCTGATACTTGTAGAGAACGCTCATTTTAAGAACAAACCAATTCTTCCTTTGCGTATAATTTTTCAAGAAACTCTTACACTTTTATGGGGATTTTGATAGAATTTTATGTCTCGTGTCTGTAGGAACTTGTGGGGAAGGATGGAAGTATTAAATGAAATCAGCAGAATGTTCTGGCCTTCAGCTGAAACACTTCAGTATATTCTGTAACTGTAAATGCATGAATGAAGAGATTTGATTTTGTATGTTTCAACAAATTCTAGAATTGAACATGCATTTAAACACGTGCTTAGACAGAGCCCCAGTTGTTAGGTTGGGGCCTGAGTATTATGTGGAAGACAGGATTTCGACCAGTAAACAAGATAAAGTTTACTATGTATGTTAAGTAACATCTCTTATTGTTGGAGGTGATCACTTGGAAAAAAGCAGATAGTAGTTTTACCCTGCATACAGTAGTAAAACGCATGGTGGTTTATTCTAGGGTGTGGTGTTGGTGGTTTTGGTTTGTTTTCTTTTTGTCTTTTCTGAAAGCAGCTTCAATGTCTAGTCACACTTGCTCATACCAGGACAATAATCTTGTGAATGGGACAGCAAAGTGGTCTGATCCAGAAGTAGGACTTACTTACCATAAGCTATTTTTGAGATCGGCTTTCTATCCTAGTGTTAAACAACAGGAGAACCGTAGGAAAAATTAAGTTGAAAAAGACCTTTTGCGGGTCTTCTGTTCTATAGAATGGGCTCACTCTCTTCAAAGTGCTGATAAGGTTTGAATCTATCTACCAGCCCATCTTCGGACTGCTTTGTTATAAATACATATTTAAGGTGCATGTTAGGAGAAAAAGATCCTTAGAAGCTAAGAAATGTTAGAATTTGAGGGATTATGCAAATAGCTTGTCATACTTCATACCTACAGAATGCTTCTAATTAATGAAGTGCAAAGTCTGTGTTCAGGATATATCGCTGTGAATTTTTATTGTATTGAAATTTCAGCAATTAGTAATGGGTATGCTGATACGCTGCAAAGGGAGCATTTATCCTGCAGTTTGGTAGGGATTCTTTGCTCTACTTCTGTCTTCTACAGGCATTTAGCTGCTTTTATTTTCTGGGTTGGTTTTTTTTTTAGGCTTCCTGTTCTGTTAAAGTTGTTTAACTAGTATTTTCCTATTAAAATGGGATTGATAACCCTAGTTACTAGTTTTGCCCTATCTGCTACCTTTCTCTGTTTCCTGGTTATGGGTCTGTACTATAAAAGGTCCAAAATTCTAGATATGTGCAACTTATCTAAACCGTTGTGAGCTAGCTTGAAGATCTAAGAGCCAGTTTCTGGATGAGCAGCAGGTATGTAGTGCTATATACCTGTAGCCTTTAACAAGCATCTCTCAAAATTTATCAGAAACAGTTTATACATCAGTAATATTTTGTCTACTGAAATACTGACGTGCTTGATTGGAGCATCCCAAAGTGTGACCTGGTCATCCGAAGTCCCAAAGCAAACCTATTACATTCCTTTCAGTTGTTAGACAGCATTACATACCTGGTAACCTTTTTTGACTGCTGTCTTTTGATTCCCTTAACCTTTATTAAACTAAATTAGTGATAAAGTTACACAGGGTTCAGCGTATTAGCTCCGGCCCAATACTGAAGGAGGATGGCAGGCAGTGTGAGGTGAAAAGGCAGCAAAAGCTCTTGCTCAAAACTTGCTCATAATGGGAGCATGAGGAATTTCAGTAGTTGATGAAATTTAAACCATCTCTGCACTTACATGAGACATGCAGACATTTCTTTACATCCACATTTGCTCAAGAGGAAAAAGTACAATCAGAAATACTAACACTTTTTCCATCTCACTGCTTCCAATGCATATTTTCTGTTAATTTATTAAAAAATAACAAGCATCATTGACATTTACTTTTTGAACCTCAGGAAAAAATAAGCTGCAGTTTTCTGCTTTTTATTAAAAAAAACCAACAAAACGCCAAACCAAAAGAATAAATGCAGCTTGAAGATTTTTATATGAATTATATTCAGAATATATGATTTAGAATATTAATATTAATGTTCTAATTACTATTTTATATTACAGTCTTATCTGCACATATAAACCTAGTGCTTGGGTTTTTTTTTCTGATATATGTTCCTAAGGATATATAATTTTGATTCAGTGGCAGTACGTCTTGCAATTTTACCTGCCAATTTGAAGTGGTAAAAGAGGAATAAGCTTTTTTTAGAGCCAAGAGATTTTTTTGAATTATTAATAATATTTGAATTAATAATAATTCTTAAAGTGAAACATATTATCTCTATCTAAAACTTCTTTGTTAGTGTAACTTGAATTTACAGCTGTTGACAGTGAAAGATTAGTTATCCTACAAATGCTTCTTCTTTGTTTTCTATTTACTTTCCAACTATGCAAAATGTATTGCCTTTTTACTACTTGTTGTCTCTTTTAAAATTTCATTTTAAACTCCACAAGCTCATGTATCATTTTTTTACCTTCTTATCACTTTTGCTTTTCACTGTCTGGTTTGTCCTTCATTGGCTTGGCCTTCCAATACTGTACCTCGTGCTTTTGAAGGCTACAGAAACTTGAGGAAAGCAGTCAAGAAGAAAGAAGGTTGGAATATTTCCCAGGTTTTTAATTACCTGTCATTTCAATTAACTGGTTGTCAAACATGAATAGAAGTTGGGCAGATTTATAAATACTTCAAGAGTAGTTCATTTGGCTTTTCATAATTCTTCCCTGTTCTGACTTGCAACAAGTGTGTTAACTGGAAGAAACCTCTGTTGTGGAATTGAGGTTGACTCTAGGATTTCACAGTGTTGAACAAGTGTTTTGTGGGAAGGTGATGCCTTTGGGAGTTGATATATAGTCAAGTGTATTCCTTTCTTGCATGGGCTATATGGAATGAAAGGTGGGAGGAAGGTGCAAGAACTTATATTGTGTGAGATACATAGCAGGCAGCGTATGACAATAGTAGTGCTGGCATCTGAGATCAAGAAGGTCTTGGACCTTCACACCTCAGTTAAGTTTGCTTTTATTTTGGAAATAATGTGGCTGAAGCCTTAACCATTGCTTCTGTTCAGTTTCAGACAAAGCAGTACAGAAAGTAGTTGGTCATAGAGCAGTTGAGGGCACTAAAAAGGGAAATAAGGAATCTCTTATCTTTCAGCTGTCTACTCTGATCCAAAAAATCCCCACTGAATTCTTGCAGATGATGTGAATCCACAGATCAATAGCACATAAATTAAGCAGTACAATTCTGCCTGGAAGAGCTGCTGAGAATTTGTGGAAATGAGATTGTTTGGCTCAGTGTTCCCTGTATTCCACATTATGCAATCCTAACCACAATTTTTCATTATTACCCCTGTGGTGTCTAGCCCTGTCCTATCATGATTTCCCATTTGTTGGGGATGACTTTGGGTTTGTGCATGTAGCACTAGAGGGACTGACATTTGGTCTGTGACAATTTACAGAGTGCTATTGATTTTTGAATTTGAATTGTGATGTCTCAAATGTGCATTTAAAACCTCAAAACTCATCCTAATGGGTAATGCACCAAACCTTTAAAACAAAACAAAAAAGAACCCTGGTGAAATTTGTACAAGCCATCACTACAGTTCAAGTTGCCAAGAGTGGAAAGAATATACAGATACTTGACTTTAGGTTTAGAACCATACTCTGAAAAATGCCCACCATGGAAATAGACTAAAATGTAAACTTAATTGTTGGGAAAATTTCTTTGAGACAGTCTTACTGCAAAAATTCAGTATTTCTCAACTGCTCAAATTCAAAAATTCAGTATTTCTCAATTGTTGTAGCAATACCTATTTTGAGCATGTCCTTGTTATCAAAGTAGATAACTGTATGATATTTAAGGTTCATACATAAACTTTCAAATGACTGTAAGCACAGTAGGCTCTGTGAGAGTATAGTAATATCTGTAACACATCCTGTACCTGCACACTGTGGTTTTGTTTTTTTCTTTGTAAAAGCTATCCTGGGTATACTGCAACTTCATGCAAAATGAGTACTGATCTAGTATATGAAGATGTGTATTCTGGTTCTCCCACTTGTGCAATGTGCCCTAAACCAATCATTAGTATTATTTTGCAAGTAAGTTTAAGAGTAATTAAGCTCTTTTTATCTGTGGGGGTCTGGATATCTTATTATCTGTGGGGGTCTGGAAGTTGCATTTTACCTATGCCCAACCTTTGTCTAACTAAACTTTGCTTTTCATCTTTATTTGGAACTGCAACTTATTGGTTTGGGGGATGGGATGCACATGTCATTTCATTTTGTGAATGTTTTGTCTGTGCCTCTTCTGCTAGTGTTAAAGAGGATAACACAGATAACGAGCAGGAGAAGAGGGATGAAAAAGGTACTTCGGAAAGAGAGAATAATGAATTGGAAGCAGTAAGTATTTAGAAATTTTTGGTTTATTTGTTCATTGTCTAAAGATTTACAAGGGTAATAGGGGGATGGAAAAGTGTGTGTGCTTCATCATTCTATTTTGTATGTTTTGTAGGAGGAAATTCAGGAAGTAAGCGATCATGAGGATGAAGAAGAGGAAGATGATGAGGATGAAGATGACATGGAAGTTGTTGAAAGCTCAGATGAATCAGATTCCGACTCTGATGAAAAAGGTGATGTCAGTGCGATATTGTGTAGAATTTTACCAATACAGGCTGTCATCCCTTGGGTTTTGGTAGGCAAGATAGAATGTTGCCAACCCACTGTCCATCATTCTATGTCGATTTGATGTCCAGTGAATTATATTTTTTCTATGGTGCTAAAGCATGTAATAGACATTTGGGATCAAGTGTCTCCATTGACATACGGCTTTAAAATTAACCAGAGGCCATCAGGTGTTTGATAACACATTCTTCCTTGGTTAGAATATTCCAAGCATAAGATTTAAGTCCCAGATTAATTTTATGTAGCTCCCATTCAGCTAATTTGGAAATGGGTAGACTTCAGTTTTGAAAGACTGAAAGTCCATCAGCCTTTCTCATTTTTGTGTGACATGCAAGTTAGGACTCCTGAAGTCAGCACCACCAGCAATCCTTTCATGTGAGTTGGGCCAAATGGGCAAGCTAAGTCTGTTGATTCTTTCTTGTCTGAGAGTCACACAAACCATTAGGAGGAGTTGCAGAGCCTGGAAAAAAATCCTCAACTGCCATCTCTATTCTAGGGCACAAAATCTTAAGCCAAGAAAGTACCTAACTGACTAAGGAAATTCAAGTTTTAAAAACTTAACATATGGGTTAGTCCTTACTTTTTCCTCCTGCTTTTCTCATTCCCTTCACCATTCCACTCCATGACTGAGGTGGCCCTTCTCTCCTCAGAATTTTGACTGTATCTTTCCAAGAGCTAAAGAAGAGAAAGTCTCCCCTTGCAGTCTGCCAGCAGTTAAATTTTCCTTTTATAACTTGCTGGGTTATTCTGCAGCCCTGATGTATGACTGAAGTCTCACAGCCTTTTGTACAGGAAATGACAGATTGCTGATGTTGAGATTTAAATGTGAATAATTACAACATATATAATTATGTTGGTGATAGTTAGCAACTGTGATCCAGTGAGAGATGCCTTTCCCTACCTCTTTCCCAGTTCTGGGATGGAAAGTGTTTAAGGAGAAGACTTTACCATGACTTGCAGACAAGTTTTGCGTGCTGCATTGTGTTTTGTGTAGAATTCTCCTATGTGCAATTTAGATGTCAGGAAATTACCCTAACATAGGATGTATCTATATGTGATCCTTGCTGTTATTTTAAGAAAAGTCGTAAAAATTACTTTTTTTTTTAAATTTTAGAAAATTATCAAGCTGACTTGGCAAACATCACCTGTGAAATAGCCATTAAGCAGAAACTGATAGATGAGCTAGAGAACAGCCAGCGAAGGTTGCAAACACTGAAGAAACAATATGAAGAGAAACTGATGATGCTACAGCATAAAATTCGAGACACTCAGCTTGAAAGAGATCAGGTTCTTCAAAACTTGGGTAAGAAATGCATGATCATTTAAATCTAGGTGTTGTGTCAAGAGATACAAGTTGAATTTTTGCTACTTACATTGCTTCCTCTTTCGAATGTGATAAGAAATTACAGAAAGCAGAAATAGATTTGTCCACACAACACCAGTGAATCAGACTTTACATATTCTAGTTTCTACAAGAACTGAGAGAGATTATTCTTTTTAAAAGATACTGCTATTGACAGGTATTTGATTTGGTTCAATAAGCACTTTCAGGATCTTTCCTGTTCTTCCTTCCCTCCTTTCTTTTGATTTGCATAATAATATAGACTAGGATCAGTGGCCTTTCAGAGAGGTTTTGCTGACCAAACATTTTTGAATATGTGACAGTATTGAGATGGAAAACTAACTCTGAGTCAGAGAGTCCTATGCCACAAATAGTTGAACTTTGGGAGAGTCCTGGGGGAAGTGGTTTGGGTTTTTCTTTCTTTTTAAAAATATACTATGCATGCTTCATAGTTATACTTTATATATATGCTTTTGTTGTTCTTTTATTCTTCCTTTTTGATTAGTGACAGGAAAGGTATTCTAGGCTTGGTAACTCTTGGGACTGTTGTTATGATCTTTGCAGATATGTGTGAACAAGCATGTATGTATCTGTGTCTTCAGGTGCTCAAGTATTTGTTGTCTAGTGCAAAGAAATCAGGAGAGTGTTAACACTTGATCTGTTATCCAAAAACACACAAGGTGGAAAGTATGAAGCAGTGCAGATGACAGGAGATAGAGGCAAATTAAGTTTTTCAAAGGTATTGCAGGTAATGCTAAAAGCAGAGGAAGCGGTGATCTGCTGTGGCTGGCAAAAGAAAATATCTGGAACAAAAGCATATTAAGAATTACTTTTTGCTCTAGGTTCTGTAGAGACCTATTCAGAAGAAAAGGCAAAAAAAATCAAGTCAGAATATGAAAAGAAACTTCAAGCCATGAATAAAGAACTGCAGAGACTTCAAACAGCACAAAAGGAACATGCACGATTGCTTAAAAATCAGTCTCAATATGAAAAGCAACTGAAGAAACTGCAGCAGGAAGTGACAGAGATGAAGAAAACCAAGGTATAGTTCAGTATATTGAATTGTTGTACAATGAGTGTCTACTGAAAAATGGGTTGAAATTTCTTGTGCATTTATCTGCCAGGTAACCATTCTTACCGTCAGCTGCTTGAAAGTCTGAAAATGGAAAAGATAAGATATGAAGACTAGGCGGTTCCCTGGGGAGAGGGGTGGCTTTTAAGTTTAATGAACAGAAATTATAGTATCAAACATAGAGAAGCTTGAACTGCTTTTTAGCTTCAGTGCTGAGTGAAGAAGACAGAGATGGCGGAAGTAGATTGCCAAAAGCATGTAATATACTGGAAGATGGCAGTTTGAAGAGGAAACCCCATATGAGTGGGGGCAGGGAACAGCCCTTGAGTATAAGCTTTTCTAAATGATGACCTCTTTACAGGTTCGCTTGATGAAACAAATGAAAGAAGAGCAGGAGAAAGCTAGAATGACTGAGTCTAGAAGAAACAGAGAAATTGCACAGCTTAAAAAGGAACAACGCAAACGAGAGGTGATTTGTCACATAAGAACTTTCATTTGGAATAAACAGCTATCATTATAATGATCATCTGCTTGCAGGCACACACCATGTGTATATGCACTCACTAAGGCAGACATGTACCCATATATTTTTACCAGTCAAAATGCACATTAATTCAGTTTGACTTCTATGATAATTTGGTTCCTACCTTCTGGTGATAACTACAAGAGAAAATAGAAGGCTTATTGAGTATGATTAAATATATCAGTATTATTGTATTAATGAATCTTTACAAAACTATTGCTACCACCTTGCTTGCATGCAAATATTTTTTTTTGATAGGGATTTGGTTTAGTGAAACACTTTTTTTCATTCTGCACTAGAAAAAGCAAGAAGCTATTGTGACTTGACCACTTGATGTCACGACAGTTTTGAAAACTTTTATTAGTGTATAAGGGTCTCTTTCTTATGCAATACAGTCCTTGTGTCAGATAGTAGAAAAAAATATGTGCTATTTGTATTTTTCTACAGCATCAGCTCAAACTTCTAGAAGCTCAGAAAAGAAATCAAGAAGTTATCTTACGCCGCAAAACTGAAGAGGTATTGTGGTATAAAAAAGCCCCAATAATTCATCTTTGAAACCAGAATGATTCTGTATTCCTGTGAGTTAGAATGCAGCTTTGGGGAGAGGTAATGGTGTCTTTGCCCTCCATTTCAGGTCACAGCCCTTCGTCGGCAAGTAAGGCCTCTGTCTGATAAAGTGGCTGGAAAAGTAAGTCGAAAGCTGAGTCTGCCTGAGCATCCTATGCAGGAAGCAAGTTCTAGCTCATCAGTTGAGCATGATGGTTCAAGAACAGCAGTGCAGCAGAAAATGAGAATTCCTGTTGCAAGGGTTCAAGCATTATCTGTAACTGCAACAAATGGAACAGGGTAAGGGCTGAAATGGTTTGGTACTGTCTTATGGGAAATGAAAATTACATTCACTTTCTAGAAGATAATATGATGGTAACACTTATTGCAGTAGTTATTTTTCAAACTATTGTCATGTAATACTCATAAAATGGGCAGTTTACCATTATCAAATGCAATTTCAGTTTTGTGGCTTTAAGACTGTGTGGAATAATATATAATGGCATTAAAGGACAAATCACATTAAGAAACCCCAAAATTTCAAGATGCAGTTAATTTGTTCTTAAAAAGAACTCTCCTTGGTGGTTCAATCCTGCAGTGTTCTTAAGTACAAAGAAAAATTAGTCAGAAAACACAATCCGGTATATTAACCACTGTGTTTTGAAGCCTATCTCCTTGTTAAATAGAGGAAAACTGTTGGGGTAGGATTCAATTTCATGGTGCATCAGACAAGATGCCAGTGTTTTATACCTGTTTTTCAAGTGCAGTATATTAGAGTGCAGTAGAGTTCAGGGCTGGGTGTAGGTATCTGTTCTGGTGCAGTGAAAAGCTGCAAGAAGTTCTGCAAGAAACTTAAATTGTCCATGAAAAATATTCTGGCCTGATCACTTCTACAGTCAAATGTGTAACTGGACTATTTCAGACTTAGGTGTTTCTCTTGAATTTGTCACAGAAAGAAATATCAGCGAAAAACAGTGACGAGCAGAGTTTATTCCTCAAAGGCAGCCAGGATGAAGTGGCAGTTACTTGAACGCAGAGTGACTGATATCATTATGCAGAGGATGACCATTTCCAATATGGAGGCAGATATGAACAGGTTACTTACGGTGCGTGATCTCCTATTCACTGTTGGCCGTATCAACATAGTAAATAGAGAGCAGTGCATTTATGTTTGCTGTAAATAAATTGCTTTGGTGGTAGCACAGGCAAAGTGACTTGGAATCCATTGCAGTTAATGAATATGCTCTTAACAAATCCAGTAAACATTTGGACCATGTAGTTACTGTGCTTAGTAAGAATTAAAAAGCACATTAAAGGTGTCACGTGGAAATATATTAATATATTCACCTGCATAACTTCGTGTAGATATCATGATATGTTAAAGTATAACAAGGAAAAGAAAACAAAAAAGGGCACTTAAGTATCCTAAGTGTTTGCTAATTCCTTTTTAAATGAAATTATGTCTTTGGGGAAAACAGCAACGTGAAGAACTTACAAAAAGAAGAGAAAAGCTTTCAAAGAAGAGGGAGAAGCTCATCAAGGATGGGGGTGGCAGTGAAGCAGATAGAAATGTCCAAAACATAAATGAAGAGATGGAATCACTAACTGCAAATATAGACTATATTAATGACAGCATTTCTGACTGCCAAGCAAACATTATGCAAATGGAGGAAGCAAAGGTAGGTCAAATATTAATGCAAAAATGATAAAATGGAGAAAAGGCAACTGTTAGCCTTGAAGATGTTCTTATTTAGAAATTAATATTGCTTTGGCTGTATAATTGTTGACCCAGGAGGTGAGAATTGGTGAAGACTTGGGTGAAGTCTGAAATGAAGAATTTTTATTTAACTGAACTTTCAGATCTGAGTTTTAGTGTTAATAGTGTAATTCAAGTTAAGCTTGCAAAGCATTTACATGTTGAAGCTGATGCTTTCTATTCTGCTGGCATTAAATTATATAATCTTGGAGCTGGAGGCTAACAGCATTCTTCTTTCTGCATCTGTTCATATGCTTCCACTCCCTTGTATTGTTTCGTACACTTTAAATCCATCTAAATATTTTTGTATGTGAGAATTTACGTTAATTTTTTATTTTGCATTTTAGTATATTTTTCAATTATGGAACAGTGGCTTTCTGTACAGTGTTTTGTGGTGACTTTTCAAATAGTAATTGTCTATATTATGATTGAAAAAGAAATCTCAGTATTACCAAAAGCAGTGAAATCCAAATGTAGTGTCACGATTTAAGCCCAGCCGTAACTCAGAACCACGCAGCCACTCTCTCCCTCTCCCCCCTTCCTCCCCCCTGCTCCCAGAGGAATGGGGAGGAGAATCGAAAGAATATAACTCTTGTGGGCTGAGATAAGAACTGTCCAGTAACTAAGGTATAACACAAACCACTGCTGCTACCACCAATAATAATAATGGTAAGGGAAATAACAAGGGAAGAGAATACAACTGCTCACCACTCGCCAACCAATACTCAGCCAGACCCGAGCAGTGATCTAACCCTTCAGGGTAACTGTCCCCGGTTTATATACTGGGCATGACGTGCTGTGGTATGGAATGCCTCTTTGGTTAGTTTGGGTCAGGTGTCCTCTCTCTGCTTCCTCCCGGCTTCCCCTCCTCCCTGGCAGAGCATGAGACTCACAAAGTCCTTGGTCAGAGTAAACATTACTGGGCAGTAACTAAAAACGTCAGTGTTATCAGCGCTGTTCCCAGGCTGAAAGTCAAAAACACAGCACTGCACCAGCTACTAAGAAGGAGAAAAAATGACTGCTACTGCTGAACCCAGGACATGTGGAAACTCTCATAATGTGCATCATACCTTACATGATCCAGCAAAAGGAATTTACCACATACAATCTCCTAGGTATCTTGGCACATAGTTATCTGAACTGTAATACTTATCCATATTTTTATGTGGCAGCCCTCTCCCACCTTGGGCTAATCTGAGCTTTAATGCATGTTACATCACCAGCAGCTTCTACTATTTTGCTCACATAAGAGTTTCTTGAATTTTGTATGGTACACTTCAAGATTATAGGACTTAATCAGTAAAGAAGTAGTGAAAGCAAAAGACTTAATAATTCTAAAGGATGCCAGAGTGCTTAATGCTGACAGAGAGTAATCTGAAGAAAAATGAGGAAATGAGGGGGAGAATCCTTCAAATGTATGAAGGCTTCAGACAGTGCAGAATTGCAGTTATTTCTGCATCCACTGTGACAAGCTTAACTTGTAGAAAGGAGTCTGAGTTGGAGGTTGTTAAGTGGGAGAGGAACTGTGGCACTCGAAGAGACTGGGAAGCCAGCAGAGTCTGTACTGTGTGGTGCTTTGGAAAAGAAATCTTTCAGGTGTGGTTTAGAGGTAGTAAGGGATGAGCTGGATGATACTGCAGCATTTTCACTTTTTCTGTTTACAGTGTTTCCTGTAGTGATTTTCACACTGACTGTTTTTACTGCTCCAAACATAGGAAGAAGGAGAGACCTTGGATGTAACGGCAGTGATTAATGCTTGCACTTTGACAGAAGCTCGATATTTGCTTGATCACTTCCTCACAATGGGTATCAATAAGGTAATTCATTAAGTGAAATAGGTATATGCCATGTACCAGGACCAGAGCTGTGCTGACATAAAGGCTGATCAATGTGCATTAGACTAAGCAAAGCTGGTCAATGCTATGGAGTCACGTGGGTTCTCAGTGAAAGCCCTCGAGATCCATTGTCCCCTTCAACCTGTTGCCTGTTCTTCAACTCCTGGTAGATCCTATTTTACTGTACTAAGTATCTCATGCTGTTCCTGTAAGAGCACTAACTTTTTGTAATCAGATCAGTCTCTTCTTGTGTTTTTCAACAAGCTCCTAAAGAGTGCTCAGGGGATCTTTCTTTTAAGATTGGCTCAGCCACTTAAATATGAGCTTTCAAAAAATGTGGTTTAAGATGCATATTGATGCATGGCATGCTAAAGTCAGACTTCTACTTTTGAATAGAGCAATAGGGGTTCTTTCTGAAAGCCCTGGGGAGTTCTATTTTCAAAATGAGTGTTTGGCGGTTTATAACCCAGTGCACAGAGGTAATTGTTGCTGCCTTTTTTTCGTGTTTGGGGGCCATACTTAATATCTATTACTTAGAATTAAACTTAGCTAGAGGTAATAAAGATAACAGGAAGGGATTCTACAGGTACATAGGAAATAAAAAACAGACTAGGGAGAACGTAGGCCCCCTCAGGAAGCTCTCAGGAGAACTGGCTACACGGGATTTGGAGAAGGCTGAGGTTCTGAATGACTTCTTTGCCTCGGTCTTCACTGGCAAAGGCTCTGACCAAACCACCCAGGTCTTGGAAGGCAGATGCAGGGACTGTGAGAATGAAGACCTTGGGCCCACTGTAGCAGAGGAACTGGTTCGAGACCATCTTAAAAATCTGAACGTGCACAAGTCCATGGGTCCTGATGAGATCCATCCACGGGTCCTGAAGGAGCTGGCGAATGAAGTTGCAAAGCCGCTGGCCATCATATTTGAGAAATCATGGCAGTCAGGTGGAGTTCCTGATGACTGGAAAAAGGGAAATATAACCCCATTTTCAAGAAGGGGAAAATGGATGACCCGGGGAATTACAGACCAATCGGTCTCACCTCTGTGCCTGGCAAAATCTTGGAGCAGATTCTCCTGGCAGGCATGCTAAGGCACATGAAAATCAACAAGGTGCTTGGTGACAGCCAGCATGGCTTCACTAAGTGGAAATCCTGCCTGACCAATTTGGTGGCCTTCTATGATGGGGCTACAGAACTGATGGACAGGGGTAGAGCAGTTGATGTCATCTACCTGGACTTGTGCAAAGCGTTCGACAGTGTCCCACATGACATCCTTGTCTCTAAATTGGAGCGACATCAATTTGATGGATGGACCACTCGGTGGATAAAGAACTGGCTGGATGGCTGCACGCAAAGAGTTGTGGTCAATGGCTCAATGTCCAGCTGGAGACCAGTAACGAGTGGTGTCCCTCAGGGATCAGTGTTGGGACCGGTCTTGTTCAACATCTTTGTTGCTGTGGGATTGAGTGCGCCCTCAGCAAGTTTGCCGATGACACCAAGCTGTGTGGTTCGGTTGATACGCTGGAGGGAAGGAGTTCCATCCTTGACATGCTTGTGAGGTGGGCTGATGCCAACCTCATGAAGTTTAACCATGCCGAGTGCAAGGTCCTACACCTGGGTTGGAGCAATCCCAGGCACAGCTACAGGTTGGGCAGAGAAGAGATTCAGAGCAGCCCTGCTGAGAAGGACTTTGGGGTGTTGGTTGATGAGAAAAGGAACATGGGGTGGCAGTGTGTGCTCGCAGCCCAGAAAGCCAACCGTATCCTGGGCTGCATCAAAAGGAGTGTGACCAGCAGGTTGAAGGAGCTGATCCTGCCCCTCTACTCTGCTCTTGTGAGACCTCACCTGGAGTATTGTGTGCAGTTCTGGTGTCCTCAACATAAAAAGGACATGGAACTGTTGGAACAAGTCCAGGGAAGGGCCACGAGGATGATCAGGGGACTGGAGCACCTCCTGTATGAAGACAGGCTGAGGAAGTTGGGGCTGTTCAGCCTGGAGAAGAGAAGGCTGCGTGGAGACCTCATAGCAGCCTTCCAGTATCTGAAGGGGGCCTATAGGGATGCTGGGGAGGGACTCTTCATTAGGGACTGTAGTGATAGGACAAGCAGTAACAGGTTAAAACTTAAACAGGGGAAGTTTAAATTGGATATAAGGAGGAAATTCTTTCCTGTGAGGGTGGTGAGGCACTGGAATGGGTTGCCCAGGGAGGTTGTGAATGCTCCATCCTTGGCAGTGTTCAAGACCAGGTTGGAGGAGGCCTTGGGTGATATGATTTATCATAAGGTGTCCCTGCCCACCACAGGGGGGTTGGAACTAGATGATCTTAAGGTCTTTTCCAACCCTAACTATTCTATGATTCTGTGATCATTGAATCAAATGAAAGATTTCAAGGGTATTGCAATCAATCACATTGGCTTATGCAAGTTTCAGTCTTCTGCCTTTTTTTTTTTTTTTTTTCAGCCCCTGGGTGGGTCAGATGGGTACCCAATACCCAGAGTTAAAACGAGGAAAGTGCCCCTGACTTACTATGTTAACAATTTCTCCTTATCATGATATAAAAGCTCTATTATGTTAAGGTGTTTCTCCTCTTTCTGATACGTAATTTAGTGTGTTGAAACACTAAAGGTATGGTTTTTTTTTCCCAAAATTTACCATGCCTGCTATCTATTCTGTTGTTTGTTTCCATGCAAAATGTGTTTGTTTGTATATTGGTTTAGCTCATGATAAAATCAGAACCAAATGTGTAAGTCCATATTACTACACTTCTGAAGTGCTAGCATGCAAAGACCTGTAGAAACACAGAAAAATTCGAGTGCTAGCACTTGAGAAAGAAATGTTGCACCTTAATTTTTCCCTACCGTTTCCTCTTATTGGAAACCATTTTCTGTAAATTTTCTTGCCTGCATTTTCTACAACTAAAGTACTCTTGCCCATGCATGCATCTAAGGAGTTCCCTTAGAATGGATTCTCTCTTAAGTTAGGCCATGAGATCTGTCATCCACAGCTTAAAGTTCACTGTGTGATTCTGTAGGAAGAATTATGGTTCTGGGGTGGTAGTGGGGTTTTTTGGTGGGTTTTTCTTGTGGTGGGTTTCCTCCCTCCCCACCCCTCCCTTTTGTTCTAGAGTATGATAACTAATAATTAAAACTACTTGCATTTGAAAACAGGTGTTGATTTTTTCAGATACTCACTACTCTTAAATGCAGTCTATGAATTGTACTTGGGAGTTATGTCCAACTTGGCCACTAAATACATATTTGCAGGGCAGAGTCTGAGGAACACAAGGTAAATGAATGTTTAATGACTCTAACAAAAAGGCCTGTAGCTGACACCTGCGCTTTAGGCTGTGAGGGGAAGATTACAATGTGTAGTTTTTTAAAAAAGTGAGGAAAGAATGGTGTTAAAGCATTTGACATCTTTTCCTTTCTTTATCTCTCCCAGGGTCTCCAAGCAGCTCAGAAAGAAGCTCAGATCAAAGTTCTTGAAGGACGCCTTAAGCAAACAG
Source organism: Pezoporus wallicus (assembly GCF_028554395.1). Lineage (NCBI taxonomy): Eukaryota > Metazoa > Chordata > Aves > Psittaciformes > Psittacidae > Pezoporus > Pezoporus wallicus. Next base: position 2,819,527 of record NW_026640165.1, read on the forward strand.
AAATTACTAGTGCTACTCAAAACCAGCTGCTCTTTCACATGCTAAAAGAAAAAGCTGAGTTAAATCCTGAACTCGATGCTTTGCTGGGTCATGCTTTGCAAGGTAATTCTATCATCCTGTATTCTGAGTAGTCAGCTGCATGTCGTGTTTGCCTCTCATGCATGCTGTACTGGGCATTCTAGGCTATTTCTTTCCTGAATAGATGCTGTATTGTAACATCTTAAACGCTATTTCACAATTGATGTGCATGTATGTCATTTTTTTGTTATATCCCCTTGGCAGTAAAATGTAGGAATTAAAGAGGGTTTTTAATTATTGAGACTTTTAAAATTCAAATAATATGCTTGTTATTTTTACAAAAGACTTTGCATTTACAATTTGGTATTTTTTTAACTTCTGATTATGAAATTCTAAATATGCAGTTCTGTTCAATCCTGTTCAAATGGCATCATATGTCTATTACGGCATCTATTCTACTACTTATGAGATGATATTAAGAAAAATTTAGAAAACATTTGGGTACTTTTGTTTTATTTCTTTTTATAAATGGATATGTTTTGATTGGAATGTTGCTTTTGTTTCCTTGTTGCTGTTATTTACACAGACCTAGATAGCATACAGCTGGGTAAGTATGTTTAGCTTTCTGTGTACTGTACAGCTGCATGAGTTACTAATTCATTCATGTTCACTAACTGGTGCATCTTAGAATTCGTGAGCGTGTGAAGTTTGCATGAACTATACTGTAAAAGTGCTTGTTATCATGAGATTACAGAGCATTTCTTCCTTTCCAAAAGCACCCACAGCCCTCATGTTAGATTTGTCAGATGAAGTGACCACAGTAAGCAGATTTGTATTTCCATTTTGTGACTTGCTGCTTATGAAGCCATATAGTATGTTCAGACTACATATAGCTATTTTATGATTACTACTGCTCTAGTTATGACAAATCCTGCTCATCTATTTAGATCTGAAAATAAAGTAATCCTTAACATGCAGGTCACTTCTAACCTGTTGCAGATAGCTCATTTTGTAGTGTAAGTATGGTACAGAATGCAGAATATATCTCACTTTTTCAGTTTGGTTTAGTTACTGATTTTTGTGTTGAGTCTGTTGTTGCTTTCAAATGATTCCCAAGCAAATTACACCTATTTTCTCACCTCCACAAAATCAGATGCGTTTGAAAGTTGAAAAAAAATTCTGATGTCAGCAACAATTCCTTTTGCATTGTCCTTCTAATCCCATGATGCTGTCCTCTGCTAGTTTGCATAGGCATCTGAAATATTTCAAAAGCGCAAGACTGCCTGAAAGTGTATAGATCACCATCTAGTGTAAGCTGCTGAGAACTTTGCCAGCTTCCTGACAGGTGACACCTGAAATCCATGTCAGGGTATCTTGCTGCATACAGCCAGTTTTTAGTCAGGAACCTCAGTGGTTAATATTACAGCACATGTAAAATAGACTCTTAGTGTACGTGCATGTGTGTGTTCATCCTGTTGGGGTGAGAGCAATGTTTCTCCAGCCAGGAAATTAGCGTTGTTTTTTCTTTAGCTTTGGACAGGCTTTTACCTATTAACAGCATCTGGAGCAGTGAAAAGACACTTACTAAATGCATTGAAACAGTATCTCCATAAAGATTTTGTAGTGTATATCTCATTAAAGAAACTTTATAACACTTTGCAAGCATGAATTAAGGCTTTCAAACTATCTAAACCCCTCAGGACTATGCTAATGCTTTATATGAAGGAAACTTCACTGTGGGTGTATCTTGGCTGAATATGCTGAACTAACCTCAGTCCACACTGAAATCCAAACTGTTGATAGTCTCTGTTCTGTAGGTCACTAGTGGCTATACCTTTTGAGCTGCAGGAAGTTCAGACACAGTTATAGTGAGGTTTTAAGGCTGGGACTGCCAGCAGGATAGTAGGGACTCTGGTGCAAGGGCTCCCTGGTTGGTAACCTGACATGATTCCCAAAGGTGGAAGTGTGCACAGCATCAGATCCTGAGACCAGTTTCACCAGGATGCTTGACAGCTTGGTAGCAGTACCAAGCCAGCCCCATCCTGAGCAGAGTGGTTGAACTTCCAGTGTGCTTGTGAACTGTTCCCTTGATGTCGACTTTCAGCTCTGATACCTTCAGAAGTTGTTAGCCATTTGAATATGCTTGGTTTGAAAAAGTTTGGTTATTCCCCACTGTAGTTGTGCACCTGCATTCAAGCGCAGACTTAAAGGGTTCAGGCTGCAGGAAAGTACATGGTCAGGTTTAGACCCTTTGAATGGGCTTTGATTGCACTCCTCTCTTGTTTGTGAATGAACTATCTGCCATTCACTATCCTATCTGCTCTTGTGAAGAGTTAAAATGACCATGAATTGAGTCCTGAGTATTGCTGGAGGGACTCCTTTCCAAAGAATTGTAGGAGTTGCTTTTCCTCCCTACCTGTGACATCTGGACATTCATGGATGTGACTAAAAACCATCTATATGCAGATCTCTGGATGAACTGTGCCGGTGTACTGTGTTGTACTGGTACTGTCTGGTTGCCTCTGCAGCAGCATGAAGCCAAATAATCGGAAAAGCTCCCCGCTGTTCTTCAGTCAGTGATCTATCAGCAGTCATCTCTGCTGCTCCTCACAAGCAATACTGCCTTTACTAACTGCATTGCTCCTATCATCTTTTCTCACTTGTGACTTCTTGCAGAATCTTGCTCTTCTGCCTCTTCTATTTCTTTTTGTTGATTCTATATGCTGGCTTCTACCTGGGGACTTTGTGCAGTCTTCCTGTGCTGAACTGCAGACAAACTGAAGAAAAACATCAAATGTGTCAGGTCACATCAGTGTGAGCCTACAAATAAAATCCCATCTTTTGGGGCCATCCCACGCTTCCTGCTTTGTTATCTGTTAAAGCTTATTGCAAATTCTGTATGAGAAAGGGATGAAGTAACACCACTGTAGTATGAATCCTATATTTAAAAAATACATTTATTGATGCTAATTTTGTGCCTTGCTAGAAGAAGCAGTACTCTAGATCCCCACTTCTGCAGGAGACATAGAATGATAACGTGTATAGAAAAGGTTTACTATGGGCTCAGATCTAGGACAGAACAAAAAAGAAAATTGAGTGCTATTCCTGTGACCCTACTTTCTTTATAATGTTGTTAAAACTAATACAGCAGTTGAGTACCTCAAAAGCACATTGTTGGTGCTGGTGCTAAATTGACATATGGTTTTGACTTTTCCAGGAAACATTTTTAGATGTAGCATACATTAGAAGGCAGTATTTCTCTTTTCTTCATTCCTTCTCAGAGTTCAACTGGAAACTGTATATTTTTCTTTGATTTCTGCAAAGCATGAACTTGCACTTAAAACATATATATGGGCAAACCTGTTTTAATATGGGTGCCAAATATATTGATTCTGTGCATTACAAACGGTATATGCTTTCTTGCAGATAGCAAGTACACAAATTTAAAGCATCTCTAATAATAAAGAAGAGATGTAACGTCATTAGAAGCTTATTTATTCATTAAAATTTCATGAGTATGTTAGAAAATAAGGGACTCCACTTTTAGGAATATGTTACTGATGTCCTTAAGCTGTGCTTAAAATAATAAAATGCAAATTAGAGTGTTTGGTTTCCCAACAGTTTGCAACTGATTGTACGTGTGCCCTGGACTGGTTGTCGCAGCTTAATGTTTTGCACTGTTTGCATGCAGACATGTTGATCTGATGTTTGACAGTGTTCATGTGTGGCATGCATGCTGGTTTTGTCTCTTGAGAACAGGTTTGTGTACCCATTTTACCTCAGGAGTATTTCTACTGAACAGCTTCATTTTATAGTTAACTTCAATACAATTAATCTCTTTTTAGGAAGCAGTTCTATAGAACTAAGTGGTGGCATCATCCTGTTTTGAAACCTAAATGCCTTATATACTAAGAAAGTTCTTGCTTCTTGTCAGCCCAAATGATACCGCTCAATATAAGCTGAGGCTGAGCCCCAGCTTGCTAGCTAGTTAAAAGTAGAATGTTTTTCATTATAACCAGGCTGATTCTGACTTAGAGCAAGAAGATTACAGAAAAAGGAGAGGGAGAGACATCCTTACTTGTCCATTGATTTACATCCTGCCTCTTCTATGTCTTGCAGTTAATTTCATTTACTGTATCTTTTTTTCCTTCTAGTTTTGCTTCTAGAATTTCTCTGGCTTTCTGTCATCCCTGTGGCTCTGCTACAACAGATAGAGGACCACATTTGGCATAGTATGCCTAGGTGTATGATTTATTTAGCTTGTGTGAAAAACTTAGTTTAGACATCAGGAAAATTCAGTGGGGACTGGCTAGCAAATAGTCAAGATACTTTGAAAATCTCTACCTTTTTTATGCTTTTGATGTATGTATTCATCTACATTCAACATTGTCAGAGCTGTTTTGTGTAGCACTTAAAACCTGCAAGTCCTCTTTTAGATGGACAGGCTAACATAATTCTCTTGGAAATTTTGTAGAAAATTTGGAAGATAGTACTGATGAGGATGCCCCATTGCATAGTCCTGGAACAGAAGGAAGGTGAGCAGTCTTTGTTAGCAGGTAAATGGGTTTGGTTCTAGAAAAATTACTGTCTTTGTAATGCAACATGTATCTACTACAAGATACCTCTGATATGGTTTCATTATACTTTGCATATAATTTCAGTAAAGAATCAAATAAAAATACACATTCTGAAAAACTATTTTCTTTCTAACTATAATGCAATTTTTCTTTTAGTTCACTGTCTTCTGATCTTCTGAAGCTCTGCGGTGAAGTCAAACCCAAAAGCAAGGTAGGCTGTTTGATGATGATTCACCTGCACATCTTTTAAATGATTCTATGATTCTATAATAATTGACTTTTATAGTACCTTCTGGAGAATGCTCTTGTTTTGCTCTAGAGACATTAATGAAGACATGTAAAAGGTGAACTTGACATACAGTTCATGTGATTTGTATGTAATATGCTTTTGTGTGACACTTCTCTCTGAGAAGCAGTGATAAAAATACACTTTTCCAGTATTTTGTGGTAGAATTTTTACAGTTTTAGAAAAATATATATTGTTTCACTCACTGTGATTATTTGTTTCTCTGCTCACAGAAGCATAAGCCAAGTTTGCGAAGTACATAAGAGCTTAGCCTGCACTCTTCTAACTGTAGTTGGCTTTGGAAGGCTATCTCTAGGTGGCTGTTGCATTATTGGTAGCGCTTATTGGTGTGCAGCTCTTTGGGCTGGTAAATTGAGTAATTTTGGTCTGCATAAAATAAATGTGTCATTTTTGTAATAGTTCTATCCAGACTGGACCTTTGTCTTCCCCAATGGTTGTTCATTCCCTGAAGAGTGTGTCTTAATTTCACAGCATCTTCACACCTAACATATATGATCAGTTTGTTAAGAATGACTGTGTTGCACAAAGCATGGCTCTTTCGTGTTTTAAACACAAACTCTTTCTGTTTTAAAATTGCTGAAATGCTGAGCAAGCCTTAATTCATGTTGTCTTAAACTACTTTTGAAGTGTAAATAAACTAAGAAGCAGAGTTTGTATACAGAAGCAGCATTGAGTTGAAAAGTCACAAAAAGTGTAGCTATTTAAATTTACACTTTGCTTTATTCCCATTATATTATGCTTCATTTGGATAAACCTTTAATTCAAAATTCATTTGGATAAACAGGAGAGTAATGTTGTACTCCTGTAGTATTGACCTGCGCTTGTAGCTGGTTGAAAGGATATCCCCGGAAACCGCTTGTCAAATCAGTGTTTCACTCTATTGATCTTGTCTTGCCTTCTATGAAATTGCTGACGTAGAGGTGAGCTACTTAATTTAGTTTCCAAAGGTGATTGAGGGGAATGCTAATTACCAGCTAATGATTAAGCTTAAATGTAGCACTCTTGACCCATACCATGAAATATTTAAGTTGCAACTTGGTTTTTATTTGTCTCTAGGCCCGTCGGAGGACCACAACTCAGATGGAGTTGTTATATGCAGACAGCAGCGATCAAGTCTCTGACGTCAGTGCTGCAGTCTCTGCTTTGGCTGGCCCTCTTGCATCAGTTGCAGAAACCCAAGAAAGTGGGATGGCTGCTGACACAAATGATACTTCTGCTAGGGACAGAGAGTCTATTCCCCCACCATCTGGCTTGCCTTCTAAGATAGGCAGCATGTAAGTTTGGCCATGCTGTACTAATTCTTTGCTTAAAAAAAAAGGCATGTTGTCAGTTTCTTGTAACCTATTATTTTAACTTCACAAAGGAGGTTGATATACTTGAAGCTTACTAAATAATACTCACAAAGCTTCTCCTTTTCTACCATCAACGCTCTGGAAAGTATAACTTCATTGTTGTGCTTCTTACTGAAGATATGCATTCTGTTTAGTTGCTTTGTCATCGTAAAATTATTGTAGCCTTTTTTCTAAGTAGTGGGAAAACCTCACCTAGTACTTTGTATTCTTTGTTTTGTTAATACTATTGAGAAATACAGATTTGAGGGAGGTACTGAGAACCTGCTTAGAACAGTAGAGAGAAGAAAAGAAAATCAAACCCAACACCTCCTCCCCAAACTCAAAACTTTATATAATGTAGTAATAGTATCTGTATATGGTCCTGACTATTAGGTACAATCTTCCTGCGGATCATCTTGTGTGGACCACGCTTAAATTGAAGAAGTCTATACAACAATAGAGTATACAAGTGTAAACTTGAAAGAAATGTGTTGGATAATATGAATCCTTAAAAATCCTTTCAATTTGCAGGTTGCACTTTTACCTGCAGAACAAATTTACTAATTAAAAGTATTACTTGATGACAAATAGAATGAAAGTATTATTTTTGTCTTTTTTTAATTTGGGGCAGCAGGTTTTGCTCACATGCGCTCTCTGTTTCCACTTGTTCTTGCTGTTCTTTCTGCCAATATCACTGTTGGTTATTAGCCATTCACTGCTTGAGACCTTTTTCTTGGCTTTTTAGGTGCTAGCTCCTATACTACACAAAGTCTTGTGTAAACTGAATGTGCTTTCCACATTCAGTGATGTGGAAAAATTGTATCCCATAGCTATCTTCCTGTTACAGATTCTGGAATTAGGCATCTTTTACTGTCCCTCTGTCATACTTGCATAATACTGTCCTACAGCAGTCTCCATTTAATGTATGTTTGTAATTCATATTATTTTTACTATGTATTTCTAGCATGTGCTTGAGGTGGCAATCATGAGCTGTAAAACACTGCTGGCAGCAATTATTAATCCATGCTGATGGCTTCAGTGCATTTTACACATAGGATCTGCTTGGAAAGAATGCTCCTGGGGGTGAGGATAGGTGGAGAAATCCACTTGTTTTAGCAGTTAGTGTGAGATCACTAGAGATTTTTGAAGCTTCAAGATTTAAAACGTCAAGTGTTTTGACCTGGATTCCAAGACTCAGGTAATACCAGCTTTTGCCTCACTCCATCTTCTAGAATGTATCCATTTATGAAAGTTAGCCAGCAGTGAGGCAAACCAAAATTTTCCCAAAACTCTGTTCTGTGAGCATTAGAGAGTTACACATTCAGTAATATATCAGTTATATTAATCAGTTATAAATCAGTTAGCAGTAGGCCTCACATGTATTTTGGTTTGTTATTGATCATGTTTTATCAGATAAGTCATCAAAAATTCCCACAATCAGTCCACAGTGTGGAATCAAAGATGGAAGACTCAACGGGCAGATGGAAAGGGAGCAAGAGGGAGCTAGGTCCATGTCTCAGTATGCAGGATATTGGTATGAGGCAGAGGAACTTGGGTTCTAGTTTCTGATGTGGTTTATTTAACCTAGTAGCTACATGCTAGTCACATAGGCAACTATGGCAGTGGAAACTGTAACTCATTTGTCATCCTTGCTGAAAGGTTTAGCTATCAGGCTCATCATAGGATTTGCCTTGTGACTCCAGGACTTTTGCATTCTTAAATGCATACTGGTCCAGCATAAAGAGAGGGAAGGAGTGTGGCATATTCCACCTCTTTTTTTCTTTGCAGAATTTGTCTAGCAGTGAGGGACCCTTGTACAGACATTAGTGCTCGGGCCTTGAGAAGGGTATTGAACCAACCTTCTTCTTTTTGTGTACTTTGGCTGCTAGGCTTTTGTGCAAAACCAGACAGGTTATCACTTGTCCTCCTTTTCTTGTGTCTTGAAAGACCTTGGGGGAGCTCTAGGGTCTGCACTTGGGTACAGTTCTTGGCACCAGGCCCTACAGGTAGGACCTTCACTTTCAAGCTACAGTTTGTGTTCAGTGTGTGTGTGATAGCTTGAGACAGTCAGTGTCAGGTACTTGAGTCAAAAGAGCTGTTCCTGGTTGTGCTGTCCTTGTTAAATAATGTCATTTTGCATGACAGTCTCTAGGTGGATTTTTATATAGCACAGACTTCCTCTCCAGGGAAACTAATAAAGCTTTTATCACATAGAAATGATGCAGCATGTTGCCACACGTACAGTGTGTTTTACCCATGGCCATACTACCCTGAGAACGCCCTATTTGATCTGATCTCAAAAGTTAAGCAGTGCCAGGCTCTGGTCTTGTCTAAGGTGAAATGACAATATAGGAGGACTGGCAAGAGATTTTCCCCGAGGCTGGACAGTCATGAGTGGCAGGGGGTGTGGGATTGTATGGGCAAGCTCCTAGGCCAGTAAAGCTCTGAGACCAGAGCCTAGCAACTGTGTGAGGCAGGTAGCCTACCGACTAAACTTTGCTTAATAAAGTTGTGTGGCACAAAAGTACTTTCTGATCCTTACATTTTCAGAAACACTTTCTAACCACGTGGAAAAAAATATAAACAAAAGGAAATATTGCTTTTCTGATCGCCCAGCTGGTGAGATGCAGGAGTTCGGAACAGTGGAGACCACCTAGATTCCCTTCTTATATTTTTTAATCTGACTGCGGTGAAATGATTACATTTGGGTGTCAGCATTAATATTGCAGTCTTGACTTTTTTGCTGTTTTTAATGGGGAGTAGAAGGCTGTGAGAACACAGTGACTATGAACTGGAATGATTTCAGGGCAAGAGCTAGAGAAACAAAGGAGGGGATGCAAAGTAAGGAGGAAGGGAGCACAGAACAAAAAGAAGCAATGTTACAATAATTAGGCTGTCAGTGGGAAACGCTTTTTCTCAGTACCTAATTTAGAATTCGATATTGAAAAATGAACATGTTAATGCAAGATTTAACTCATATCATAGAATCATAGAATGGTTTGGGTTGGAAGGGACCTTACAGATCAACTATTTCCACCCCCCCTGCCATGTGCAGGGACACCTTCCACTAGACCAGGTTGCCCAAAGCCCAGTCCATATGTAAGAATCATTCTGATTTCTCTGTCCTTCATGTCTCTAAGTGGCCTATTGTAGATGAAAGTGATGGAATCTGAAATTTTAGATCTTAGTCAGACCGTCCATTTTCTCCGTGGCCTTAATTTGAGATGCATATTCCACTGTTTCTTTTAGTTGGTTCTTTTTGTTATTGAACTAATAGATCTCCTTTGCTTATTCAGTATCTGGATGAACTGTGAACATTAATAAACTTTGTGTATTTTTATGTTAAAATGTGAAAACAAATTTAGAGTCTACAGATTCAAGAGAGGCAATAATAACTGAAGTACATTCTGCAGTATTTCAAATTTCAGAATGACAGCTAACGTAAGCAAAGCAAGTTTGTAAAGGGCCTTGGAGTAAGTTAATGATTGCTCTTGCTTTAGTTCCAGACAGCCATCCTTGTCAGAGAAGAAGATGCCTGAGCCTTCACCTTTAGCAAAGAGAAAAGCCTATGAAAAAACAATGGAAAAGACAAAGGCAAAAGAACAAAAACTGTAAGATTCTTCTAAACTTATTTTCTCTGACATAATTTAAGCCTTGGGTATATTTTATTGAAATATAAATCTCTATCTTTGATTTGTTAAATTTTGCACAGTTTTTTTGTTGACAGTGAAATTGCTGCCCAACTTCTGTGTGGTTTTGGGGTTGGGGTGGGGTTTTTTGTTTGTTTGATTTTTGGTTGTTTTTCCCAGAATATTTTTCTGTACAGAATACCTTAGGAGCAGAGCCCTGTGAAAGAGTCCTTTGAAGCATTTGCAAATGACTTTTTCTTTTTCCCCTTTTAAATGGGACTCATCCATTTCTCCAAGAAACTGCAGTTTTATAAGAACTCGTTCTACGTATGTGTTGTGTGTTTTCTGCCTGGAGCTTTCACTGTTAGCACTTAAACTTTGAACACTGTGCCAGCTTGCACTTTGCAGCACTTTGTAGTCTTAAGTTTATTGCCTTCTCTGGGAAATGTCTGTAGCTAGCATTATAATTTTATTTATCTGCTTAAGAGCATCTAACTTTTGGGGCATGTTGCATTTAACTTCTCTAACAATTCATAACCTGTTAAAGAAGATGTTCTTTTTTTCTTGTAGCTCAGATTCTGGAGCCCCAGAGGCTAGTCTGTCACCTCCTACTTCCCCACCAAGCCGGCCCCGTAATGAAATGAATGTTTTTAGTCGTCTTACTGTTTCTCAGGGAAACACATCAGTTCAGCAGGATAAGTAAGTCACAGAGGGAAGCCTCAGCCCCCAACCAGGGAATTGCAAAGTGCACTCAAGTTATCAGTGTAGTATCTGGTAGATATTTTTCCCTTCTCCTGCAAGACAGGAGGAGGCGTTTCTCGTGGTTTTGTGTAGTTTTCAAAGAAAAGATTTTAAACTTTCATGGAATCATTGTAAAAATTCAAGAAAAGCAATTTCCTGCTGAACCTTGTTTCCTGTTTTCTAGGCTACACTTGCTAGTTGTAGTTTTAAACCCCAAATAGAAAAGAATGGTAGAATTCTTAGATGTATGTGTATTTCTGTGTGTGTTTACACTTGGAAACAGGATTTAACTGACCTTTTATGAAACGGTGCTTTTGAGAGTTAATTACTCCAACATTGCTCCAAGTGCTGTCACACCAGCACCCTGGAGGATGGGACATTTAAATGGCTAGAACACAGTTGTTTAGAAGTTATCCAAATTATTGAACAGCTTGACTTTAGGAGGTCACATGGAGGAGCAGATGATATGCTTTGTTTAGAAGAGCAGTTCAGTTTCCTTGCGTGTTAGGCATCTGTTAGAAGTCTTACTCCAAATTGTAGTGGACTTGACTGGAGAAAAATCTTTATTGCAGGTTTCAGTACTGATATCAATGCCATGCAGTGCTTGTGAACTGCAACTCAGATGTAGAATAAACCTGTAGTTCTGACTGTGGCAAGACAAGTCATTGCTCTTGTCTATTTACACCATTGTTTTATAAAAAACTTTGTTTTTTTCCAGTGGTCACCATATACCAAGCAGTAGCTTGCAAGGCTTTCAGTGGTTTAACTGTGCTTTTTAATTTTATCTCAGCTATGATACCTTTCTCACTGCTAACTCCCACCTAACCCTTTTCGTTTTCTCTGGACTGACTTGGAAGTCAAATTGAAACTGCTGAATCTGTTTGATTTGCATTGGAAAGGAAGGACATCTTCAGATATACTGCAAATGTTCATGTCTGGGGGGAGTTTCTCCTTGCATGTTTTCTGGGTTCTTATTTTTAAATGGTTTTGAAAATGAGAGGTGAAGGACTTTTGAACTAAGCACTGTTTGCAAAGTATTCTTGTTATTCCAGTGGGCTATTAATATGTATATTTTTATTATTAACATTTTAGATATTTCTTCTATGGATGTTCAGATTTTTTTCCTTTTGATATTTTCAATAAGCATTATGTTACAGAGGTTAAATTATGCATTCATCTTCTTTGTTGCTTTTTCTCCTGTAAGAAAATGTTGGGAAAATAAGAAATGGCTCAGCTGGTGTTGCTCAGCTTCATGGGTTCTGCCAGTGCTGCTTACTGCTGAGAGTGCTATTTAACACTGTTATTCCATCCCTCCTGTATTATCGTGGGTTTAAGGTACACCCTGAGCAATGCTGCATACTCTATCTGGATTTGCATTGCTTTTCCTGAATTGGCCATGCTGCTGTTTGTTCTTCTCATATGGAGGCATTACTTTGCTGATACCTATATTCTTTCTCCTCACAATTCCACCACTGTTGATTGTAGGTCTGATGAAAGTGATTCCTCTCTGTCGGAGGTACACAGGTACTCTCTCTTTCTCTTTTCTGTTTTCTTGGCATCTCTCACTGAAGCTATTTCAGTTCTTAGAAAGTTTCATTTTGCTGCATGATTTTTCCTGGTCCTTGTGCATTTTACCTCTTCTTGCTTATGCCAGAAGTGTAAAAATTTGACATTTTGGTCAAGCATGTCTTCCCCCTCTCCTTTTTTAGGGTGGTTGTTATCTCTGTGAGCATGTCAGTTTTTATTTTCAAATAAAGTATGGTGTAAACCTTTCCTTTGACATATTCTTTCTTTATTAAGAGGAGCAGGCATTTTCTTAGGTTTTATATGCTTCTTTCTTTTCCTCATTCAGTTCTATGCTTTAATCACTCAAAATTAAATCACAGTGTAAATAAAAGTGAGTAGGTTTTTCATTATGTCTTCCTGACAGAATGCACAGTGGCTTAAGAGAAATATCCCCACTCGTAGTTGAAAACTGTTTCTTAGCATTTTGGTACTTGGTGAAAAATCAGTTTATCAAGAGAAGGACAGTCAAAGGACTAATAGTAATGTGATGGTGGCTTTGTCTGGTCATTGTAGCAGTCATAGGATTTTTTCTGCTTAGATTTCAAAGGACTGCACATAGGTAGATAAAAAGCTCTGGAACATACATTTTAGATGGCTTGTCAAGGGAAAGAGTGGGTGAGGACAGAAGTAGGAATAACTCGGTCTACAGGCAGCATGATCTGCTAGAGAGTACTACAGAGAAAAACAAAGGAGTTTTGTGTGATGTTCAAAAACAAAGTATAGAGACCTAAATTAATAATAATTTGTTTCTCTATTCCTGGAAACATAAAAAGGTGCAGATCGGAAGATGAATACCTTTTTGATATGAGGAAGTTAGTGTCAAACAATTTAAAGCAGTATTAGTAACAGCTATAAAAGGATTGCAGAGGAGTAAGGAATTATATGAATGAAGATGTCCCAAGCAGTAAAAATGTATAAAATAATAATTTCTAAGACTGCTAGATTAGCTGTCACAGAGTTAGTATCATGAAGGGCATTTTCCTTCCTGCAGCAAGCTTCTCGGCAATATTATGGATGTTTTACACTTTCCTAAAGCATCTGACACTCATTTTTTGTGAGATAGGGCTATGGCTTAAATCTTTTTCCTCATAGTTGTGTGTGTAATCTCCAGATGAGGATTACAGTGAGTCTTAACTACAAGTTGCCCAGGTCATAACGTTGTGTTGCATGTTTTGGGCATTACCTTGAGGCTTTTCTACACTTCACAGAAATTCATGGGGTTCGTGTATATGCAGTTGTATGTGTGTCATTTTAGATTGCTAATAATTCCTGTTTGGTGATGAAGTTAGTGGCTGAGTTAGTGTTTTGTCATCACCACAGAACTAGCTGTAAATCCCCAGGATGATTCCCACTGGGGTATCTGTGCTCCAGCCATACTTGCTTTCAGCCATTTGAGTACTAGTGTGGAGCTGTGTATGGGGTGCAGTAGTAACCTTCCTCAGGTATACAAATGGGCAGTAGCTCTCCAAGCCTGCCTTCAGAAGGCAGTTGGTGTGATGTGCCTTCTGAGATTGTAATTGGCAGCGTACATCATGTTTGCTTCATTTTTCAATGTGGTATTAAAACTAAGATGTCTTTATGCAATCTGCAGTCTTAAGGGTGGTCCTAGGCATCCAGGAGCTTTAAGCATCCTGGATTTTTTTTAGCATTACACACTTTCCCATGTACCCAGCATTCAGCATCTTGTCTTTTCATTTCTTCATTTTTGTATGTGGTTTCCTTTAACTGATAGTCCAGAGTTGATACCTGTTGAAGCTAAATAGTAAAAATCCTTACATAGTTTATGAAATGCATTCAGCTGTTCTGCCCTCACATGTAAAAAAAATGTTGGTGTTTTTTTTCCCCTACATTTAAGGAAATTAATTTTATCTGTATGCTACTATACCAAACTCACATTCTCTTCTTTTCTTTAGGGGGGTAATTAACCCATTCCCTGCTTCAAAATGCATCCGCTCATCCCCACTTCAATGTATCTATACAGCTGAAGGACATACCAAGGCTGTGCTTTCTGTTGATGCAACTGATGATCTTCTCTTCACCGGATCTAAAGGTTAGGCAAGCTCCATGTATCCATGCTGGCATCAGAGGGTGCTTTGGCAGCCTAGGGTATTTTGAAGTTCTCAGTTTGTGCTTAGTGCTGTAAACACAGTGAAAAATAGTGAGGATCCGTTTTGTGGCATAAGCTGAAGAAAGATTTACGGTAATTACCTACAGGTTTTTAATTCCAATGTGTAGTATTTGGCTGTTTAGTTGTAGTGGAAAAAGTACTGTCAAGAGTAACATTAATATTTGTTGAGTGATATGATGAAGCCAATCATGGTAACACATGCACACATGACATGCAAATAGCCTCGGGGTAGGGTTAGAGCTTGGAATTAGCACATCCTTAACTGTGTTGCCTAAGGAGTTTGAATAGTCTTCATGGCATAGTTTCTTCAAGCAGAGCTAAGGCTGTTTTCTTCTTCCCCTGTGTATCTCATTGCCTATCTGTTGTGCGTGTCATCGGCTGTTATGAGAGGGACTGGAATTTTAGAAGTCACTTAACTCTTTACTGAATGGATTAGACAATCTATGAACTCTTCCAGCTGCTAGAAAACAGTGGTTTTGAAAAAAAAAACACTTTGGTGGCTTTCCACTGTAATCATTCAGTTTGGCTTGAAGATAACATAACCAGACATTAACAGTTACTTTTCATATCACTCAAAAAGTGATTTTCATGTTCTCTTCTTTTTCCCTGAGTCTTTTCATATAAGGGACTTACGGTAAAAGACTTGCTATATTCTTAGTTGTGCAGCTGGAACTATAGCAGACTTATTTTCTCCCAAATAGAACCTGTGTAGTAATCTGTGATTCTTTATTTGTTTGGTTTTTTTTCTGTCCTGAAGTATCAAAGCAAAGATGAACTAGAGTGGTGGCTGGGGGAAGTTAATGCCTACTGATAGGGAGACTCTCATTTTCACTAGTTCACATAATAGATAAACTCTGAAATTTCAGGGCATTCTTTTTATCCCTATATTAACATGGAGATAACCCCATCAGATGCAGGTTTTCCACTGCTAATAATTAGGTATGTTCCTTATGGTTATCCTGCTAGGTGGCTGTTTAAAAATACTAAGGCACACTGTTATAGTGAATTGGAAACCTTTTGGTCTTATAAGTTTGAAGCCAATGTTTTGGCATTTGGGCAAGCGTAAACAAATGCAAAAAAGGATGTGTATATTTAACTTCAATAAATTTTGCTTAGTTGATATTTCTCTTCATCCTCCTAGTAATTATTCCAGTAAAAATGTACTTGTAAAATATGTGGAGTGATGCAAATATGGTACAAGGCAATTTTCCTGTCCTCTCCATCTGTGTTGCAAAATTCTTGAATGCTTCCATGCATTTGGGATTTTAGTACACAAAATGCTGCAGTATTTAAAGTCCTTTGCCAGTCAATGAAAACTGTGACTAAAGCACTTATACTGGCATTTTTAGATGCTCCTAGAGCACCAAATAGTTCTGATCACTTCTCACCTTTGTAGTTTTGTTGTGGCAGTCAGTACTGTCATGCTGAACCTCAAAACCGCTCCTGAATGATGCTCTTAATGAAGAATTTTTGAACTAAAAATTGGGTTCTCCTCTTCATCTGTCATCATCCAAACTTCACAGCCTCTAAACTGTCTGTATCTTCACTTTCCTTGAGATGAAATTAATTAATTTTGTTTCCCCTTTTTTTTTTGTCTCTTATTAGATCGTACCTGCAAAGTCTGGAATCTGGTAACTGGACAGGAGATTATGTCTCTAGGAGGTCATCCAAATAATGTTGTTTCTGTAAAATATTGCAACTACACTAGCCTGGTCTTCACAGTCTCAACCTCCTATATCAAGGTGTGGGACATCAGAGATTCTGCTAAGTGTATTCGGACATTGACGTAAGTATGCTAAACCTCAAATGCCAAGTGTTCAAATAAGTCTTAATTTTAGATAGATTTTTATTAGATTTAATTTGATAGTGCAGCACAGTGTAGTTTAAATACACTCTTGTGGCTAGAAGCTTTCTTTATATGTTCAGGCTTAGCCTGTATGGTGCATTGGTAATATATGAAAACACAAACCACTTTACATTTATGCCTGTAGTCTTTTATCTAATGTTCAGTATTCATTCATTAATTAAAAAGGCTTATAGCCTTTTTGCTCAGGTAAGTAGGTTTGTTTTTAGACAGCATGCAAAGCAGGGAGAATAAAATACAGGAGGTTTGTGTTTTTCATTTCCTCATTTCTCCCTGTACTCAGGTCTTCAGGCCAAGCAATGCCTGGTGATGTGTGTTCAGGAAGTACTAACAGAACAGTCACTATCCCAGCTGGAGAGAACCAGATCAATCAGATTGCACTAAATCCAACTGGTACATTCCTCTATGCAGCTGCTGGAAACTCAGTGAGGATGTGGGACCTGAAAAGGTACTGAATGCAAGCAGAAGAGACTGTTCTTGAGGTAGTTACGTGTACATACGAAACAGTGAATGAAGTGTTTCCTGTTTATGGTAATGTCTGTAACTTTGTCAAAATATGGTCAAGATATGAATCAACTAATTCATGCTGTCATGGTTACTGAGATAATGGAGGTGCTCATGATTTCCTTGTGTTAAGGTTATGGTGAATTGTTTCAGAAAGATTATTGGAAAACCACAAGATTTTGTTTAACAGGCACTTGTAAGGTGATGGATGCATGAATCCTGACTAGTGATTGTTGATAAGATGATGAAAGCTAATTGATGCAATGTAATATAACATGGGGCTATGATAGCCACACTATGATAGCAGTTTTCCAAGCAGAACTCACACCCAAAGGCGTTCAGAATGTAGAGAATACTTTGAGGCATGTGATTTAGCTTTAATTTTTTTAATTAGTATTTTACATAAGTAGAAGCTTTTGTTTACATTTGACATAAATTTAACACCCATGGATATGAGCAATAGGTGGTGTGTAAACCAGAGAATGAACAGTGAAGACATAAGGAAAAACAGATCCATTCTGGTAGAACTGTGCTATAGACTGTATTGGATATATGGGAAGAAATAACAAATCCTCATTTCTTCCCTTATCCTTGAAGATTTCAGTCTACAGGAAAGCTAACTGGTCACCAGGGTCCTGTTATGTGCCTTACTGTAGATCGAATTTCCAATGGACAAGATCTTATTGTCACTGGTTCAAAGGATCATTATATAAAGGTAAATCACTGGTATTTACTTATTTGCAGACCTCAGCAGAAGTGACTTGCATCTCCACATCTAGAATGTGATAGCTAAGATGAAACTTCTGTCATCAGTTACAGATTACAAATAATGTTCAGACTTCCTAAATTCTCATCATGTCAGTGCTGATTTTCTTTCATGGTGGAGCATGGGTAGATGCTTGTCTGTAGTTAAACTTTTTCTTAATCCCCAGTGAGTTGGACATCAGGTGTATGAAGTATTGTGAAAATATTTGTTAACACCTACTTTTAAGGAACATTTAGCTCTTTGAAGTATTTTAAGTCAATGCTTCTGTTTTGGATTGCAGACCTGATTTCTTCAGCAGAGACACTGCTCCCCACAGAAGATGGTCTGAGGTCTAGCCCAGGCTCTTGCTTAAGTGGGGGAGGAGAGAGAAGTCAGTACATCTCAGCCAATGGGCCCAGTGAAGCACTCTAATAATTGCTTCTCTGCATAGTTCAGAATATTGGGTTAGTTAAGAACTACCATCCTGGCACATTAATGAGTGGGGGCACAGGATGTGATCACGTAAATGCAATTTTGTCATGCTGCCAACTCATGTGACAAGCAAGGAGGTAGAGGGGCTTTTTGAAAACAGCTGTCAGCAGCCAGAGGGCTTTATCTGCCATTCTTGCTTGCTGTGGGCAGGCTACATAAATCCTCATGAGGCCACCTGCCTCTTGACTTTCATCCCTAGAATATCCACAGATATTTTGGCCATGTGCATGTGCTGCACAGCAGTGGCTGTTCTGCAAGGTGAATGCCTCCAGAATTGTCAGGCCACTTTGGACAGTACAAGCAATCTGTATGTGCGTGGCCAGTACAGCAGTTTGGGAGTTCTCAGTGCTTTTCCGCATGGGTAGGTCTGTCACAGATACTGTAGTAGGTCTGGTCAGAGATACTGCTTTCCCCTGCCACAGGAAGGCACCCTCATGTCACCTGAGCCAGGAATATTCATCCCCTCTGTCAAAGTGCTTGATTTTTCTGATGTATTATTGAAGATTTTTCTTACAGCTGGAACTGATGCATGTTAATTGACTGCAGTAACTTTTCAAATACCTTTAACTCACCAAAGGTATTCTTTCACCCTACCAAGCTGTCCCTTTTTTACTGCCAAGCTGATTCATTTTAAAAGGTCAATGAAGAGCAAATAGTAGAGGATGAAGTCTGACATTTGCTTGTGAAACGGAGGTAGTGGTTTAATAAGTTACTGCTCATCTTTTCCTTCTCAGCTCAGTCTAAATGGGTGAGTTCTGGCTCACTCCAATGCGATATGAAACAGGATTGCTTACACTGCTGTCCTAGGGACAAAGACCTGATTATTCCTTAAATAGTTAAAATGGCCCCACTTGAACCTTAAGACCCTGTTCTTGGAGCACAGGCAGGGAGAAAGGTATGTCTAGTCCATGGAAAGTGTCAGCCTGTAATGGTATGTAACCCTTGACAAAACACCTTGCCCAGAAAAATATATTAATGCCTCTTCCTACAGCTGCCTGTGCAATTCTCCCACTCTAAGTCATGTTTACCATAATCAGCCCATCACACAGTGTAATATAGGCTCCTCTGATATTGTGTATTTAATAATCAAATAGTAACACTTCTTCCAAGAGCAGTCTTCTCTGAAGTCGGTGAAGAATTCCTGCTTCAGGCAAGAGGTAAAAGAGGAGAAAGGAATGGTTCTTGTAGATAAGTTCTATCAAATATACATCATGGTACAGTGGCCTGTAAGAAGTTTTCCCCTGGAAGTTATTCACTGCATGTTTTCCAAACTGGTTAGATAGCAGATAAGTTTGTGAAACATATTTAATCATGTATTTATTTATTTTAGATGTTTGATGTGACTGAAGGGGCTCTTGGAAGCGTAAGTCCTACACACAATTTTGAACCTCCTCATTATGATGGCATTGAAGCACTTGCTATTATGGGAGACAACCTTTTTAGTGGATCCAGAGATAATGGCATTAAGAAATGGGATTTGGCTCAAAAAGACCTTCTTCAGGTAATGCAAAAAAAAATACGTGGCTAATGTGACAGTCCTGCTGTACAACTGTGCTCAGGCTGTGTAAATGTGCAGGCTTATACAATGACTATTCACTTTAGATACTGATGTTTTTAATAGGGAAGGCACAGAGCACTAAGAAAGAAGTCAATAACGTACTTGATCTTTGCACTAGGAATGCAGTTGCTTTTATTTTAAGTGAATGTAGCATCAGGAAATGCTCAAGTAGAGGGCTTGTGGGTTTTGTTTTTTTTTTTGCTTTGGTATGTAGGCAGCACTTGCCTCCGCTGTGATTGAAACCATTGGGTATCATCCCTGTCATTGACAAGTTGGTGAATTTTGGACTGAGAACTCAATGACAAACAATGCTTGAGATTAGGCTACAGAATGTTTTCTTGTGAAGAGGGTTTCCAACCTACCTCACTCCACCCAGCCTTTTGCTATGTAGTGTTTACAACATGCACAAAACAATCTGCTGTTAGAAGATATTTGCTGTAAGCTTTCACTGGGGAAAAAAAAAAAGAAGGAAAAGCAGGCAAGAAGGACCTCACATCCAGGGAAACTTTGAAGCTCATTGTAATTTGTTTGACATGGAGAACTCTGGCTACTTGCTGCAAGCCAGGCTGTTCTTCTAGGTCTTGTGAGAGGTGGTTGAGGGAGAGAGAGAGTTATTTGAGACTGTCTGAGAAATGGAAGGCAGAAAAACAAATGTCAGAAAATACTGTTGGTTTTGCAAAGGTTTGGTTAGATACCAATCATTTAATAATTTTTGGAGAGAGGAAGGGCATGTCTGTTTGTGCATTTAACGTGCAGACTGATAGCAAGGAAATAGACGATTAAAGTTTTGAGACATGAGAGAATAATGGACTGGTCACCTTCAATAAGTTCTGTGTACTTAGTATTCCATAAATACAGTTTTCTGGACCTTTTTTCAAAATTGTCTAATCAGGTGTCAGTTCCTTTTCAGAATACTACTAAGACTTCACATTTAAAATAAGGATTCAGAAATCCAGCTTCTTGCAGAAAATGTTCACTTGGCCTTGACATTGGGCTTGGGACATCTTATCTGTCTGTCTAGGGGAATGCATTAAGCATCTTGTTAGAAAGAACAGCAGGAGCATAGGAACAGGAAACATTTTGTATTCTCAGAATGACTTTATTGAAATTGTATTTAGTGTCTTCAGTCTTGCATTTTAGGCTCATTAAAATTTTCTGCCATATGCACTTTTGCTATTGCAATTAATTTAACATCAGAATGAATACAGGAGTGGGGTGAAGTTGCATGTATTAGTGGACTAGTTGTATTCCTTAATTTTCTTTTGGTGTATGTTCATAAGTTCTATACTTCATGTTCCTCTGTTGGCTTTAAAAGTAGAGCTTAACTTAAAAGATCTCAAGCTTCCTTCTTTTTATTTCTACGAAGTATGTATTTTTCAAGGGAGTGAGGCTAAAGCATTTGACAAAACAATATAATTTTTATTCACTGTCTTTTAAGAGAAGTGCTTATTTTGAGGGGTAATTCAGGACGAATGGGTCCCCTGGAGGTCACACATTGCAAATTTGGTCCAAGCAAGGCTGACTGTAGTTAGGTCCGGTTATGAAAGGCTTTGCCCATCTGAGGTCTCAAAATCTCTAAGGTCACAGACTGCAGAGCTGCTCTGGGCAACACATTGCACTCCTTAAGCTACTCGTCTATGAATTTGCCTCCACTCATATCCAGATAGAATTTCTGTTGTTGCAACTTTCTTTTGTCCTGTACACTTGACTGTTCTAGATGAGGGAAGATCAACCTGAAACAGAGCTGAGCTGCTTTAAATTATAAATGCTTACATTTCAACAGAGGTTCTGTTTTGGCATACATGTGTTAAGCAGGTCTGATCCCCTGTAATTGGTGAATGCTATTCAAAAGAATTTGGAGATGGGGATTCACTTGCTGTAATACATCCCAAGCCACAAAACACTGCTGTGACAAAAATTGAGCTTTATAAGAACCACTCCTCCTCCCAGTTTCATGAAGTGCTGCAGGACCCGACCATCAGTGTTGTGATAGCAGTATATGTTATAGATAAAATGTCATGATGATCCTAGAAAGCTGAATGTACTTCCTAATATGTGAAATGCAGCAAAGCAAAGCGGTTCCTACCAAAGTGAACTGGAGAAGAGCTATTCTTGGTCCCCTTAAAAGATAGCAAACTTGTGCTATTATACAGTGATGGTACCAAATGGATGTTATTCTTAGCTGGTCTGTGCAGCATTTTGCTTTCTGAATTAACAGTAAAATACTAGTGAGTGTCTTTCCTTGATAAAGAATTAATGTGTTGTTGAGTGCTACATCACAACATCAATTTATAATGCATAATGGGAAAAGAAGAAAGGAGTAAGGCAAATATATCTATAGTTCTGTCTCCCTGGTATATTTTTAAGCAGAGTTCTGGATATTCTTTTTATGTGTTTTATAGTTTGTAGACAGACCTGAAACAAAGACCATATGTTCAAATATGCATTTGAACATTGTTCAAAAATATGCATTTGAACATACGCAGATTTAGCATCATCCTAAATTAATTTCTGTTCCACATGGTCAGCTGTACATATTGGATTTTCTTCTTGTTTTGCAGTACTATTTCATAAAGAAAAACAAACTCATGGTACAGAATTAGCCTCTTGGAAGATAACACCCTTCTTGCTCTAAAGGAGGAGAAGCTGCAGGGCTGGGATATACCCAGAGTCATGTAGCAACTATTGCAGGACAGGAATCAGGCTTGGAACTTGGGATTTTGCCATTTCTGCTCTCATTCCTCTAGAAGCTTCTGCAGCCCTGTGAGACTTGCCTGCCTTCTCTTTTCCAGCAAGTTCCTAATGCTCATAAAGACTGGGTGTGTGCTCTTGGCCTGGTACCTGGTGCTCCAGTTCTGCTCAGCGGCTGCAGAGGAGGCACCCTCAAGCTCTGGAATGTGGATACCTTCGCACCCACTGGGGAGATGAAGGGACATGACAGCCCTATCAATGCAATCTGCACCAACTCCAGCCAGATTTTCACAGCTGCAGAGTGAGTTTTTCTTTTCTATGAATCTTTCTTTTCCATTGCTCCCAATAGAATTCTGTCTACACAAATGCATTTAGGAGAGCTTCAGCAGTGTCATTTCAGAGCAAGCATGGGGAGACCCAGTCCATGCGCCTGAATGCTAGTAATCTACTGCAGTGATCTCCAAGGTGGGGTGCATGCACCCCAGGGGATGTGCAACATGATCCATTGCGTTTCAGGAAGAAAATATGAGAACTTCAATAGTACATGTGTATCATTTATAAGTGAATAAATACACATGAGGGTGTGTGCTCAGAAAAATTTTAGTGGTAGGGATGCATGATCAGGAAACATTGGATACCAGTGATCTGCAGGATGGCAGGTAGAATTTGGTAATAGCTGAGAACTTTACCAGCTTGTCTCTGCAGTTGGGCTCTTTACTGCCAGGACTGATCCCTGGCCTGTGGGAATTTTTCTAAAAGCCATGGTATGTGTTTGATTTTAGTTTGATTGAGTGTTTTGTTTGTTTTTAAGTGCTGGCATATAGCAGAAGCTTTGCAAGCCTTCCTATTGTCCTTTAAACACCTTGATTGGAATATTTGCTTTCTCACTAAAGTGAGCAAATTCAGTAGCTGAAACCTCAGGGAACCTGACCAAGAAAAATGTCTCATTCTGGAGGAAGCTAACTTTGCTGCTGCCTCCTGCATTTAGTGGTGTAGTCTGAGCACAGGAGCTGAGAAAGCTATTGTGTTATGTTCTAGTGCCATTTGCAGAAGCTTCTGGCCTTGTGAATTGAAAGCAAGTCTTAGAGCAGGATTTCAGAGTTGCCAAGTTGCCACCTTTGGTGGGAAATTTTTATACTTAGGCATTAATAGATGGGGTAGAGATATCAAAGCTTGTGTCTTTGTTTGTCTAAAGATAAGGCAAGTAAGGTAAGTTTAGAACATGCATGTATCTGAAATTTGTTATTACTAGCAAAAGAAAATCCCAGCCTTTTGGCACTTGTAACCTTGTGGTGAAGGCCTCCAGAACTTGGGGTATTATTCACAATTTACATCAAAGTGAAGGCACAAGTCAGAAAACCTCTGTACTGTGATAAAGTCTGTCCTGACTGCTGCTTCCTGGCTGGTTTTGAGGGGGTTATAATGAAAGCATGAGTCAGTGTTTGCCTGTCACACAACTCAATGTTTGAGAAATTCATAACTTTTACACCTCTTTCACAGGATAAATTGCTATTTAAGAAGACCATTTTACTTTTTAATTATGCTAATAGAGTTTTTAACATATTCCATGTGATGTTTTACTTACACAAACTTTAAAATTGTGTAAATAATGATTGTTACCAAAAGTACAGAATTATAGTTTGCTTCTCCTGGGTTTCTGAATATCACCTCACAGGTATGTTTTCCAGCAAAGGGTTCTTTTTGGAGGGGGGAATTAAGATTTTGTATCGTCTCGTGGTTCTGTGCTTTTTTTACCTTATTATAGACTGTCATCTCTCATGCAAACAGAGCAAGTTTCATGTCCTATTCGATTTAACATGTTATAACTTTTCACACTTTTTTTTATGGTCAGGAAGTAGCCTTGTTCCGTTGAGTTTATCTCTCTAATTCTGTAGTGCACTGACTGTTTGCAGTGGTTTGCTGAGTTGCAAACAGTTACATGATAGAACCTGTTCTCTGTCAGTCTACTTAAGCCTGTTACCATTAGCTGTATTTTAAAAACAAAGTAATAGCAGAGTAGGATTTTTTCTTTCTTTAGGTGTACGATATTTATGTTTGTCCAGATCCTTAAATGTAGTAGCCAGTGCTGCGTTAAGGTTAGAGAATTTTAAATGTTGTACCTGTTAGATTACAAAATCTCCTGGAAGTGGAATGACCCTTGCATATCCATTAAAGAAATATTATTTTGCCAACAATGCCTTTCTGAATAAATCACTCAAGCTTTTAAGAAAGCTTCCTTCTCATTCCCTGCTTCCCCCTTCCCTCCCCAGTACCTCTCCCTCATCAGCTTAATTGCCTAGCTCTCTAATACTGCTTTGGTTTGGTTTTCAGTGACCGGACCGTGAGGATCTGGAAAGCTCGAAACCTCATGGACGGACAGATCTCAGATACAGGAGATGCAAGTGAAGATCTTGCCAGTAATTGAAAAGATAGGGATAAAGGAATAGATTGAATTTGAGGTGCACTCTATGCAGTTTGCTGCATGCTTATTAGATAAACACTGATGACTGGAATGAACTGACAATTAGGAGTGAACTCTTCCACTAGACCTGCTGTCCTTAAAATATGTACTGTATTTAAGAAAAAAATAACCTCTTGGTAACCAGCGTGTGTCTCAGTGGTCACATATATGTCTATGTATTATGGCTGGAATTGTGTGCATATGTAATACTTGCAGTTTAAATTAACTGGAAATCAGTCTAATGAGTGTCTCAAAATTATAACCTGGAACATATAACAAGTGCTCTGCTGTATTTCACTCACCAGTATGATTAGCTGGTTTGCATTTTAGGGTAGCAGGGGAGTGATGATGTCCCAGTAATAAGCCTTTGATTAGGACAGGCAGTTTCAAGATTCTAAAGGTCACTCACACTGTTGTTAGAGAAGTGGAGTGAAGAAGCTGTTAATGACACATCTATCTGACACAGCTGTATCCTGCTAACAGAATGCCATGTGATTTGTGTTAATGTTAGCATAGAATCCTTGTTGACCAAAGTTGTGCAGCAGATGTATACTTTGTGCTCAGGACTAGAACTCAAATGCTTATAAACTGGATTTGTTTTATTAGTGTTTTGCCTGTATTCTGTAATGACTAGGTGTTCTCAGTGTCATGACAGAAATATATCTTAATCTATTTTTCTTACAGATTTGTTTCTATCATCTCACATTTTCTTTTCTAAAGCAAAATGTCTTTCCTTTTTATCTAATTTTATATGCTGCTAAATGTATTTTAAATACACAGTTTTGCAAACCTTGGCTTTGAGAACTGAACCACCTGTATTGGAAAAAGCTATGTAAATAGATGGTTGTACAAAGAAAATATCTTATCTTGTGCCTGTATGACTTTTAAAGCCCTTAGAGTGTGGATATTGAGGGAGGATGTATAATTTACGCAACTGTTTTGAACATTAATTTGTAAATTCTGCAGATTTTAAAGACTTACGTAGATTGAGATACACTGTTTGGATATTGAGCTTTTTTTGGTTGGTGTTTGTTTTGGTTTGTTTGTTTTCCAGGAAATACAGGTCTGTAAATTATAGCTTATGTAGGTAATGCTTAAATAAAGATGTGACTGTGAACTACTTCTTGGTTTTGACTTCTTCATCATGCTTCCTTATAAAAAATTCACTTCCCTTGCAAAGGCCCTGAATGTAGAATGCACAACTTTACATAATGCAGTGGAGTAGCTTGCTGAGTAATATAACCCGTAGGTTATTCTGGTATCCTGTGTTTGTGTTCTTGTTGGCCATTATTTGTGTTTTGATGGTAGATAGGAATGCTGGTAGGATTCCCTCATACTAAGCACAGTACGGAGTTAAAATAAAGCAGATGGCTCCTGTTCCTAAGAACTGACAGTTCTTACCTTATTACATATGGTCTGTCAAACAAAATATAGTTGTGATGCTTTTTCCTGATCTTGGGGAAATAATTTCCTTCTCAGCTCAGCTTGAAAGGAGATGAAAATAAATGCTGCTTGTGATCTGAGGTTACTGGTTTTTTCCAACTTTTGGCACAAACAAGTAAAGGTACATATTGTTAAGGAACTATGTATAGGTTAGTTAAAATAAATAACAGCCATATCAATTAGTGTTTATCGATCTTGCTTTTTGACTACTCAAAGGATGCGTGCATGCAGGATTTGGGACTACAGCACACCTTCAAGCAAAACTCCCAATGGAGAGTGGGTTTACATACAAGACTCATATGAGAGGCTTTGTGTACCTGTGGAGGGCCCCTATTTTGCCTGGCCCAGCGGGTAAAGGCCATGAACAAATGATGCCAACATGTTGGTGACCCCTGATTTTTGAGCTGAATACTCATGGCTGTCATCTGGGAGCCCTGGGTAGTTGTGGGGTGTTAGTGTGTGTGTTTAGTGTGTGTAAGAGTCATAAGAACGTTGTGGTTTGCAACTGCAGGACAAGAGTCCTTACAAACCTAGTAAATAGCAGCCTGCTGTCAGGTAGTCTGGTTTGCAGGTGCTTCTCTGGTGATGCTTGACAGCACAGACATCTTGTTTCAGGAAGGCAGCCATAAAACTTAGAGAATGTGTGTATAGAAAGATTCTGGGTATCTTCCTCCAGGAAGACATTCCACCTAAACCAGCTCTTACCATAGAACACACCTTTATTCTGAAAGTTCCTGTCATCAAGTAATTGGAAGGAATTTGTAAAGGTTACACTTATCAGTGTCTTGTTTTAATGGAGAATTCTTCAACTGTTTTTCTCCAAACTTTTAATTTGTACTCTGAAGTTAGGTATGTGACAAAGGATAATGTGAAATCGGAAGAAGGTAGGTGCTTGTCTGAAGGTGTTTGTTTAAAAATGTGGTGTCTGAATTTTTTTTTTCTATGAATTCTAAAAAATCATGGGAAAATCATTCTCCAAGTTGGATTTCAGAAGTTAAGCAAAGCTTGTGGACAAATTGCTGACTCTATCCCATCTTATCTGCTTAGATATGTTCTTAAATCCAGGGTCATGTGTTACGATTAATCTCATGTAAGGTACAAATGGTGAGAAAATATTTGCAGTGGTTTTATGATATATCAGTACAAGTGCTTATTGTGCCCCTGCCTTGTATAAAAGGCTCCATGCCGCTGGCAGAAATTGCCCTTTGACCATGGAGTGGATCAGGAGCCTGTGCTGCTTGGCTGTTGTTCTGGCAGGTAAACATAAGGCACCTGTATTTTGCTGTAGGCTTTAAAAACAGGATATAAATGTGATAGCAGAAGAGCTATTAGGAGAGGCAATCTTTTTACATGGAAAAGGAGACAACTCAGAGTGGCCTTAACTCCACCTGAGGTGAATCTGCGGCAGGGCACCAGGACTGGCTTGTTCAGAAATACACCCCAGTCCAACAGCATATTCAGCTCTTGGGCACAGCACAGACACTGGAGTCAACGGGACCGTTCAGCTGCCGAAACTTGCCCTGTGCTTCGCTAGTTTGGCATTTTCTTTGTCCCAGTGTACCAGAGGTTTATTTGGCCTAGATCTAATAAAGGGAGAAAAATCTTACTCTGCCAGGTAAAGGAAGAGGGAACCTTTGCAGCAACCGTCTTTGAAACATATGGATGAACCCGGAATGTAAAGACTAATGCTATTGAATTAAAAGGTCTGTGGTAATACTTTAATTCCTTGCTTATGCCTTACTGCAGCAGTTCCTAATCCAATCTCAGAAAGTTGAAGTCAAGGTTTTTAAACGGCAGTGGGGATAATTTCTCACATATATCTTTCAAACTACCTTGCTTTAGCTTCTGTGCCCGTGGAAATTATTGTGGAAAAGCAAGTAGCCGTAACTACTGCTATATTCAACTGCTCATTTGCATTTCATCTTCTATGTATGGTTACAGACATAGGCCGTAAAGGCAGTTAAAATGGTGCGGAGATTTTAAAATGGGAATGTTTTGTAAAAGCACGGAAGGAAAATTGCATCTTGCCACTTGCTGCTACCCCATTTGTGCTATAACTGAAGTAAATCCAGGAATGCAGAGATGAGCAAGGTTCAGCTCCTCGTACCTTGCCAAGTGCCTGTTTGCAAAATTTGATGGAACGTTTAAGCTTCACATTGATGGGAGAAGAGGAATTAAAGAAATTTCTTAGTTCCTGCAGAGCATTTTTTCCCCTTGAACTAGAGTTTTCATTTGCAACCTCCTTCTTGTGCAGTATTTCAATAGCATGTTATTATACAAATGAGTTGATAAGTGTCCCATGGACCTATGCTATGTAAATCATCACCAAGTTAATAATCTGCTGTAGTATGTTCAGTAAGATTCTTTGATGTCAGCAATGAAATCACTGATGCTGTGTTTGACGCCCATATGAAAAAACAACCAAACAAAAAAAATGAGCCTAAATGAGCTGTGATTGGTTCACTTTATTTTGTGCTGCTTCTGGGAAGGTGTTAACTCGAGTGTGCAAAGCAGAGCAGCACGAAGCTGCTGAACACAGAAGCCATGCACTGACTGCAGAGGTGGTCCTTGGTACAGCATTCTTTTACTCTCTGCAGTTGCCAGGGTTTAAGGAGATCAGGATCCAGAGGGTTGTAGGAAGCCTTTGATATCCTTCCATCTCCCTCAATAAGTACTATTATTCAATGCATAGTGATTCAGAGGCAGGGCAGTTATTTCCATGGCACTTGCACACTGCCTTTCCCTCATCTGCAGCAGGGACACAGTACAAAGAGGCAAGAGTTTACTCACCCAGCCCGCTGTCTTGGTGTTTCATTAGACCACTGATGAATCCTCCCTGATTTCTGCTCCAAGAAGAAATAATCCGGGGATTGTAGAGGAATCTTCACATTTCTGTTGCAATCTGGGTGAAAAAGAGGATCCAACTTTAGGGCTTTCCTATGGGACAGATCACTGGGGGTGAATGCTGGGTGGAAAGCAGCCGGCCTTTGAGATATGACTGTCCACCGCAGAAAACAAAGGTGGAAGCCAAGCCTGCCTGTCTGGCAGCTGGGTTTTATGTGTTAATACCTGCCTATAGAAGGTGATATTAGGCCTTGTGGCAGCAAGGAGCAAGCTCTGTTGTGTGTCCCAGGAGCCTGAAACCTGAGCATCAGATGCTTCTGCATCAACAGGGGATGAGAGCTTTCTCAAAAGACAAATGTAGATGGCACTCAGCTCCTGCTTTTCTGCATTCCCATTCACTATTTGGGAATAAACCCTGGCATAGCTGCGTGATGGCATTTTCTAGTGAAGCTACAGTTCTATTCTGTAAATTTTCCCAGTATACATAATTATTGCTTATGCACATCTGCTTGTAAAATTCTTTCTATGGAGAAGCCCAGACTGCATCAGCAATTGTGCTTTAAGCTTTCAAGCGCACAATGGTCCACATTAAAAGAAAAAGTAATTAAGGCAGAGGTATTAGTCATTTTATGGAAAAGAGCAATTATCATTCAAGTAGATTTAATCTTTGAGTACTGCGATAATGACTAAAATGACAAAAGTTAACTTCAAGATAAAT
This sequence comes from Pezoporus wallicus, assembly GCF_028554395.1. Classification (NCBI taxonomy): domain Eukaryota; kingdom Metazoa; phylum Chordata; class Aves; order Psittaciformes; family Psittacidae; genus Pezoporus; species Pezoporus wallicus. The sequence goes on from NW_026640165.1 coordinate 2,849,144, forward strand.
ATGCTGCCTGCAGTTCTGCTCCCTTTAAGGGTACTTGATAACAGGGTGTTTTGGCAGCACAGCAGGGAGCCAGTCTCACAGTGCCCCTGCTCTCAGGAGGAGAGGGAGAACCTTGCTCGTTGCAGGGGAAGCACAGGGCTCCAACTGGAGCTGCAAAAAGGGGAAGATTTAGCACCTTGCTAAGGCTTTGTCGGGATGATTCTGCAAATGACTAATCTGTGCCTTTTCTTTAACATCTTCCCTTTACTCATAACCCTACCTCTATTATCACCAGCTATTAATACTAGGTATATATGTAGTAGTCATACAGTATGGACATGAAACCCAATGCAAGCATGCATGTAATCAGCATTTTTATATTCATATCGTACAGGTATGCTCATTTCACATACTTGTGTGTGTGTATATAGATAACCTCTGTGTACAACATGAGAGAGAATGAGTGCACTGAAAATGTAGTGTTCCAATACCGACAGCAGTTCTAGTCCTTACTGAAGTACATACACCCCCTGTTCAGGCAGCCTGAAGTGCTGCTCTCCCACCTCGCCAGCAGTTTCATTACCCTGCTCTTTTAACTTTCCATGAGCATTTCAAGCAAGTCATGCTTCAGCTGAGCACCAGCAGCTCTGAGCACTGAACAACACAGACCCACTGCCTCGCCTTGTAAAAGTGATTGGTTGCTCTTGCCTCAGTCAGGAGCAGGCAGGCTGCTCTGCCAGCATCTTAGTCACATGTATTAGCCCCAAAATGGGGGAAAAAGCACAACAAAAAAGAATAACTGAAGAGGTTTGTGTTATTGGTTATTATTTAACTGAGCTCTGCTCCCTGCTGCCAGTGGCCGGTGGGTGCCTCGGCTCAACCCTGGACCCACAGTGCTCGGGGGCAGTGGCAGTGCAGAAACGCATCGACTGCCACCCGCAGCCCGGCGCATCCCGCGAGGCCTGCGAGGCGCGGGGCTGCACGTGGTGCGCCACCGACGTGCCCAGTGCTCCCTGGTGCTTCTTCCCCGAGGACAGTCCCTATGGCTACTCGCTGAGTGGGAGTACTGAGAAGACAGCCACAGGCTGGAGGTAAGTGTGTGCGGCTCCTTCAGTGCTGCAGTCCCACATGCACGGTGACCACTGCTGCCACCCCAGGGCAGCTCCCCACAGACCTTCCTAGAATCCTGTCCTAGAACGGTTTGGATTGGAAGGGTCCTTAAAGATCATCCAGTTCCAATCCCCTGCCATGGGCTGGAGCAGGGACACCTTCCACTAGACCAGGCTGCTCCAAGCCCCATCCAACCTGGCCTTGAACACTGCCAGGGATGGGGCAGCCACGGCTTCTCTGGACAACCTGAAGTCAAGAATTTCTTCCTAATGTCTAATTCTCTACCCCATGCTTAGCTTGTGACAACAAAGATAATGGACATACTTCCTTGAGCATAAGGCATGCAAAGTTGGGGTCCTTTGCCCATACCACGCTGCTGGTGAGGAAACTGATTGGTGGCACAGCATGGTCCCTCCCACCGTGGGAGCTGTGTGCCAGGAGATCAGTAGTACCTATTCTATCCATTAATGACGAGAACCTAAACTAACCTCAGGGATTATTTCTCTTGATAAGTCGATTTATTTTTAAAGAGCTGATATATAGTGGCTGAGTTGATTCCCCCCAGCTTGTGCCAGGGTGGTCACAGGTAGCAAGCAGATGCAGTGGGCACCAGCACGTGTTTCTACCACAGGGTAACACTGAGCAAGCATCAAGTCTTGTCCCTCTTTGGAAATGACATTTCCCCGGTCACCTTGGAAGTGGAGTTCCAGACAAGAGACAGGCTCCGGTTCAGGGTGAGTGTTTCAGGGGGTGGGCAATTAACCAAGGCAATATGTGCTAACAAATGAGCTAACTTGCCTCTTCCTCACCTTGCTTTAGCTCTATGACCCCAACAAGAAGCGGTTTGAGGTCCCACTCAAGATTGACTCCCCTGGGATTACTGCCAGTGAGACCAGCTATGATGTGGAGCTCACGGATGACTCCTCACACTTCAGGATCTGGAGGAAAAGCACCGGCACTGTGCTGTGAGTACCACATGTCATTCACATCGCTCTTCACAGAAATTAAGCACTGATTCCTCACACCCTATTGCTTGGGTCTGCGTGACACAGGCTCAAGGTCAAAGTGGATGTGGAGTAAGCACTGATTTGTGCCTTATCCCTGTAAAACAGTCAATATTAATAATATGTGCTTGTGTAGCAGTTATCTATGTGCATGTACAAAAGGTTATTCAGCAAGCCAACTTTTGAGGTTACACTTTCACAGCTTGGGATGGTGCTGGACTCAACTTGTGAAAGCGCTGAACTAAGATTTCTGAAATTTGGGGTGTTTTAAAATGCCAGAAATTGAACGCCAAATCTGCTCTCCCTCTCCAAGAGGTAGGTCTGGGAAATTAAAGCTCAAAGCCACAGAGGCCGTAGGTCCCTAACTTCCACTGGCTTCAGCGAATGGCATTTGTGGGTCTAGTTTGTCACTACAAAAATGCAGCTATTTTCTCAAGCTGGCACTGTCAGTTTAACTTCAGCAAAAGCTCCTCCACTGCCAAGGTCACCGGGGGTCATAATTTCCCATTTTCTTGGCTTCCACCAACACCTCTCTGGTGTGTAATAGTACTTGGCAAGAGAATCCCAATCAAGGTGCACTCCTGCAGCTGCATTCAGGAGTGCTACAGCATGACATCAGCAGCAGCCTCTGGCTGTCTGTGGTGACAAATGACAGTGTTACAGACTGCCCTGGGTCATCACTACTTGACTCAGGTATGCGAAGGAGGTACACAGAACGTAGAAGTATGGGTACTGTTTGTATCAGGCTGTGTTTGTGTCTATTTTAGCATTTTAATTCAGATCAGCAGCACCTTTAGACATGAATCTCCTGCTTATAGGCTGACCTCGTAGTGGCTCTGAGGAGCATTGATTAGGTCCTTCCATGTGCCCTTACCACTCAGGAGGTGTGCTCTGGGAAGACACACACTGCGATCTGGCTGCTAACAGCCTGCTTCAGAGCAAGCCCCAACATGTGCGTGGCCACTGCTTCCTCAGCACCAGCTCTGCCAGTCTTGCACACCCCAACAGTGTAAGAACATTTCCTGATCACTGGGATCAAGTAATTAAAAAATCAGCTCAGATTTCCATGCTCCCAGGAAACTCTGTTAAACAGACTCAAAATACAAGCATTATCTTTGTGAGCAGTGTAAGGATGGTTTAACACATGTGAGGCAAGACAATACAGCCTCCAGAATGGTTTGAGTCTGCAGATGGAACTACCACTCCAGGTTTTTAATTAGCTGCCCATACTTTTAAACTACAGTCTTGTGGCATCTCTTTTTATACATATTGCAGTCAATGCTGTGAAGTTTTTTGTGGGTGTTTTTTGTGGGCTACTGTAAGTTAACGTATTATGCATTATTCTGATAACAAAAATAATTTAACTCCTCGTTAGATTTCACAGCTTTGTGAGAACAGTGGGCTTACCCTAAAAAATGCAGTTCTCTTTGTAAGAAGAGTTTTTTGTAAAGTCTCCTTCATTGGGATGGTGATGTAAGGGGGAATGCCTAAGAAGACAAGGTGAGCAGCTCATGGCCTGTTCCCACACAGCCTTTCACATCTTCACCCAAACCCCAAGGGCTTAGTCTCGGTTAGTCAGAGCATCCTCAAACTTTGGGCATCCCAGTTAAGGTTAGGGCCTGCTGCAAAGCAGACGCAGGGTTTGATCCACTGAGCTGCCAAAGGCACAGCAAGAGGCAGAGGAGCACAAGGCAGTCCCTGCTGAGCAGGTTTCCAGGAGGGCACGTTCGCTGGCCTACCATGGGCCCTGGTAAGCCTCCTCCATACCCCAGCAGTGTGTGAGGCACCTCTTGCCCAGCAGAATCTGCGCTCAGCAGCAGGCGTGGGGTGCAGCAGCGATGCGCTTCAGAGCCCGGGGAGGTAGAGGGCAGTCTTGGTCAGCAGCATCGGCGCAGCACTCGCTGTAATGCTCTGCTATGCAGCGCTGCTGCTCGAAAAGCGTGTGCTGCCTCCAGGCAGGTAAAAGGAGTTCTGAGCCCCATCCGACCCCAAACAGAGGAAATCGTGGGTGAATATAATGAACAGTTAATGGGTTTTTATCCTGCAAACAATGGCAGGACTGCTACTAAAAGATTCCCATCAGCAGAGACATGGGATTTTGCATATAGGAAAGGAAATCATATGTTCCCAGGAATTTTTGTGTGAAATGGCACAGCAGTACTATGGATTGAAGGATCATATCTCGGCAAGGAGCCATTCCCCTCACAGCTGAATCAATTTTGGAGTTAAATTCCGTATGTGAGGAGCAGAAATGCTTTGCTTTCATTTGCTTGCCTGTCCTGTCAGGGTGAGTGAATGCAGATGCTCAGGGATGCCTCCACAGCCTGACTTGGAGGGCTTTGCAACCTCCTTAGCCACCAGAAGAGCTGTGCAGAAGGAAATCTTTCAAAATAGGTTACACATCCTGGCCTAAAAGCCATGGGCAGCTTGATTGGGGAGGATGAACCCTCAGCAAGCAGTGCTACAGGAGCATCCCCCCAGTGACTTCACTAGCTGGCTGGATGCAGGGGAGCACTGGTGGCATCTGGCATGTTAAGTAGATTTTCATGTTAGCTCAGCCTGCCCAAAAGGCAGGTTTGGATGCTTGGGAGGTGGGTCTGAGCATGCTGTAGCAGGGGTTCAGCAAGAACTGCTGCTGAGCATCTTCATCATTGCCTTGTCCCCATCCCTGTCCAAGTGCAGTCTGCAGAGAAGATGTGAAACCCCAAGTCTTTTGCTTTGAGCTCCCTGCAGAGGTGGGAGCTGCTGTTCCAGGGCACCCAGCATGCCTGTGTCCAGGCACAGAGCCACACGCGGGTGCCTCTGTGGCTGTGCCAGGTTAGGGCAGGCTGTGTGGACGAGTGTCCCTGAGAAACAGGCAAGCATATAACATCTGGAGGGACTCTAGTCTCCTACTTTAAGATGTGAATGGCCATGGCCTTGCTGTCCCAGTGAACAGCTGAACCAGTCATTAATCTTCGTATGAACAAAAACACTGTTCAGAACAGTTGATGTGGGCAAACAAAGCCTTCCCACAGGTGCTGTAGTTGCACTCCCTGGGTGTAGGTGGATCATAACTCATGTCTACACCAAACCAGGTCAGGGTGCTCTGCTAGACCATTCTAACACATTTAAGGAAGGCTTTCCTGGTGTAAAGCAATCCCAGATCCTCAGAAATCTCTTTTACATGATGCTTCTTGTTATCCCTCACCAGCAGCTTTAAACTCCTCGATGATCCACCTCCAAAAAGCCCTAAAATCTCTCATGATCCCAAGCATGCTCTGCCACAGATGGGAGAGAGCAGCATGTCCCAAACAGAAATATGGTATAGATTTGGGTTGTTCTTTCCAAGCACATGCTTGTATTTCCCTCCCCTCCTTTCCAGTGCAGTCTATCCTGTTGTCAGTGTCTCTGTGGCACAGACTTTGCAGTGATGAGGGAGTTGCCAGCAGAATCTGTCTGCCTGATTTAAAACCCCATCCCAGCTCTGCCACCTATATGCACAGAGCCTCCTCCTTGTGTGGAATGATTTAAAACCACATTGGAAAGGTTGCAGGGTAGAGGCAGCGGAGGCTTTGAGGTATTGCTGAATGTGCTCCACAGGCGTTTCTCTTGCTTGCTGCATGCAAGGAACCACTGCTGTAGCTCAGGTACCCAACTGCCAGCTCAAGGAGGGCAGGACAAACTGGAAGCTCCATATAATCACAATAGCAAGGGAGAGGAATGAATTATGTAGGGGAAAGATATTAATTACAAACCTCATGCAGAGCCAGGAGCAAGAAAGAAAGGCCAGGTCCTACTACATTGCTCCAAGGTAATCAGGTGATAGTTGCTGCTTCACCTGCATGGGGTGAAAATTAGACAGGGTTGTGCAGGAACCTACAGCAATAAAAACAGGAGAGAAAATATTGGGTTGTAATAAGGCAGGTGAGGGAGCAAAGCATTGCCTCTGAGTTATTTCATGGCATGTGCTCTCGGGTTGAGTCCTATTCTTCTTTCTGCTTCTGCCACTAACAACAACAAACCTTGGAGGAGATAGTATCAAGTGTAAGTATGAAGGCTTCAAGAAAGCATAGATTTCCTCCAGAACAGAGAGTAAAAGGCTGGGAACTGTTTGCTTTAAGGCAGCGATAAATAACAAAGACATCCTCATTTTGCAGTGTGCGATTACTCTGTGGGACTCATTGCCCCAGGGTGGTGCTGACATGGGAGGCTTAGCAGGATGCACATTCAAGCATAGTAAAACAATCATCTGTAGAAAAAAACCCAAACAACTGGTTTTGTCTCCATGTTTCACAACATAAAGCTAATTCTGTGAAACAGCCAGAAACTTCCTCCATAAGCAGATTATTGCGAGACTGGCTCTGAGTGATATCTTATGTCTTCCTCTGTGATATCTGGCCTGGGCTGTTGCTGGAGACAGGCTGCAGAGGGATGGACTATTGATTTGATTCTCCACTTTAATATCCGTTCTCCATCTGACTTTTCCTTCATGATGTTATATGAATAATGGAAGGCAAAACGTTTTTTCCAAGCCAGATAAGTGCTCCTTTCTCTCTATTAAGAGTTTGGAATACCTCATTTGCCATCACACTTGGGAAGATACGGCACAAATAACCACAATCTAATCAAGATTTTCCCCAATTTCCAAAAAGGCTGCTGCAGAGTTCAGCTGCCTTTTTTATTGATTGTGGTAGTAAGCACAGACACCACTTACCATGAAGACATTTTTACATAGGCAAAGCTATTAGAATGATTTATAACACTATTGTCTTAAACTGCAATTTTGCTGAAAACAACAGGAGCAAATTGTGTGCATCTTGGGTAACTTGAGTTTGCTTCTAGTTTGTAAAAGCCATTGTTTTAGTCTTCTAATCATAAAGATTTATGTTACACAGGCAAGAATTATTGTAGGTATATAACATATTCAAGTGTTTTTCAGAACAAAAATGAAGCATTATATATCCAGCCACTTATAGGACATACTCAGACACTATGACAAAAAATACAGTAGTAGAGCAGAACTGTGTCAAGAACTGTAAATATACCTGCAATTCTTCCTTTTAAAGTGGAAAATCTGTTGGTTACTTTCTCTACCTATTTGATAAATCACCTTAAAGAAAAGATAAGCATATAAGAATTCACTCTTTGTGTGCCTTCTGCAGTCCAGTGGTGCCCCAAGACTTACAGCTAATAAGGACTATGGCTGTTGTGTTAACCCTATATGGCAACTGAGCCACTTGCTCACTGCCCCCTCCAGCAGGATAGGTGGGAAGAGAACTGGAAGGGTAAAAGTGAGAAAACTCACAGGTTGAGGTAAACACATTAAGAATTAAAATGCAATAATAATAACAACAATAAAAATAAAATAACAAAGAGATAAACCCAAATAAACCCAAGAAAGATGAGTTATGCAAATGAAAACAGTTGCTCACCATCAACTGACTGATGCCCAGCCAGTCCTCAGGCAGCAGCAAAATATATTTGAAATCCACCTAAAAATAGGGCCTATACTCTTCAGCCCCTGTGGTGCTTTACTGCTTTAGAGGCAGCCTGTGCATACAGTAATCACCTGGGCCCTCTGAAAAGGTAGCCCAAGCTCTGCCAAGAGGCTTAGGCCCATGATAGCTGTGTGAAGTTTCCCCTGAATTTGCAAACAGGTGATGTATTCAGTGTGCTCCCTTTCACAAAGCTGTGGTTTCCAAAGGGTCTGGAAGCTGAGTAGAGCAGATGCTAGAGAAGACATTTTCTGCAAGCATCTGAGTAGGATAGGCGTTCACACCTCAGAGTAATCCAGGATTCATTGCAACAAGAAGGAAAAAACCCTCTCCTGACCTAAAACGATATTTGAATGTCCGGATAATGCATCATGCATGTCCTAATGATACATCATACATGTGTCCCAAGCGTCCCTCTTAAGTGACACCAGGTGCTTGCATATGGCAGGTGGGTCCATGCTCTGAGCCACTGCACACATCACAACTATTAGGTCTCCAGTAAACAGAGCGAAGTCATTCAGCCAAGTCAATTGTCATGTCCACATATAACTCCAAGGTACATGACTCTTGAGTACAGTGCACGGTGTTTGGAAGGAAACACTAGCTGGGAAGGCAGGCTTCCCAGACAGGCAGCAGGCAGCTGTTAGCAGGCAATGGGCCAGGCAGACATGTGGGATGTACTTCTACAGGCAGGCGCATTTCCACCACAGAGACACTAAGGAGTTAGGACTTTCAGCCAGGAACCCGAATGCAGCTAGTACCTCTTGTGCAAATGAAAGGCTTCTCCTCTTCACAGGCTTTGCAATGTCTAGCTGCTGGTAGGGTTTTTTTCGACAGTGAAAAACTTCTCAGCTGTATTTTTAGATGTTTTAGATCCCTTCTGTTGTCCATCACAGCACTGTTATGGGTTGTAGAACTGTCGGAGAACCACGCACAGTGTCATTTTCTGCTCCCTTCTGTTTGCTTCCTTCTTCAGCAGGAAGGGAAGTGGGAGAAATAGAGCATCATTTTATTATCTCCAAGTGTTTCAGACATCTCTTTTTTTTTTTCATTTAAAAGATTGCTTTTTGCCAACACAGCACAAGCAAACATATAGAGTAATACAGCAGCTTACCACAGTGTGCTGCAGAGCACAAGGGCATCACCTGGGAGTGGAGGCAGAGAGGGATGCCAGGGGAAAACCTGTTCATGCTTTCCTTCAGATGGAGAAGACAAAATGGTGCCCAGAGAAAAGAAAGAGTCATTGCCAGTCTTCTTATGTCATAGTTACTCCTAGATATTGTTCTGGTAAGCAGAGGTCTAGGGGAAGATGGAGAGCGATGGCTACTGGGAGTGCAGCATGGGAAGCTGCACTGTTGGGAATGGCAGCTCTTGGGGAGCTGAGGGATGGAGGGAAGCAGACCAAGGCACTGTTTTGGTGATGCCATGCAGAAGCTGAGCATGTGACAGTGGCCTGAGGGAATGCACAAGGTATGAAACAGTTTCTCTGTGCCATTGAAAGACATGGTGGGGCAGAGGGGTTGTTCCTAGGGTTGCGGTTTGCTCCACCCCAGTGACCCTCCTCTGCTGAGCAGAAGGAGCATTTTTAATGTCATGGCAACACTAATTGCTCTCACGATGGGAAATGTCAGTGCCATAATGTGGGTACCATGAATGTACAAAGCCTCATGTCCTCTCAACAGACATCATGGAGAGAGCTCAATGAGTTAGGACAGATATTCAAGCTCTTCCCAAAGCATCTCCCCTCCGGCATCCTTTGCTTTTTGCATAATCCCATGGTCTGCTCAGAGCAGTGACTGTGCCCGCCTTGCCATAGAGCAGAGCTACGTGACGGTGCTCCTTTGGACAGGAATACAGCTCCGCAGAGCCCACCCCTGTTCCTACACAGCAGCAGCTTCTTGCAGAAAGGCCTCTGTTTGCCAAGGGCTGGATCTGATTCTCAGGGATATTTTGCGTGCATTAACCTTCCTATAAAGAATAACCTTATTCAGTACTGCGTGTAGGTGGAGGAGATGATGGAAGGAAGTGAGGGTTGCTGCTGGCAAGCAACCAAATCAAGGTTTAAATACAAATTCTTACTTTTCCTGCTTGTGAGAAATGCCAAAGAGACCTTTTTAAAATAAGACAGACCACTATGTGTGCTTGACTTAAAACTAGGACACTTTAGGGATAGACTGTGCCTACTTTGCATGGAGAGGAAGGTGGGTACCTTGGAGCCACCTCTGGGCATCCCAGTGAGTGGCCATCCTTGTTTACTTGAAGAGAGGCCAGCATAGTGAGGCCAGTTCTGATTCACTGGTCAATTTGATCAACTATTTAATTTTGTTAAAATCATTGACAAAAGACCATTAAAAGGGGAGTTTTGCCACTTCTATGCTCTATGGTTTTGGCTCATTTATTTTAATTAGCTGTAACAAATTCATGGCTAAACAAGGTTCGAGAGGGTGCTATCTAAATGTGGTACTCATGGTATACACAGTGCCATTAACAAAACACTTCTCCACAGCTTGACTATATTCTCTCCCATCTAGCATACAGCTCATTATAGCAGGAGAGATAGGAAACAGAATGTAACACCTAATTAAAATGTGAGCCTGTGTCCACAGATGATTCAGTAGAAATCAAGGCGTTAAACTGGTGAGAGAAGTAAGAGAGTTCATCACATTAAAAACATCTCATTCAAGCAGTCTGGAGGAACCTATCCCTCTGCTTCAGGTGCCTGCATAAAGTAGGGGTAACGAGTATTTGGGTCCTGATCCAGCAAAAGATTAGAAAGTAAAAACTGGTAACATGAAATGTCTGTTGTTCCCATTAAGGATTCTGAACCCCGCTGCGTAATAACAATTTTTAGTCTGCCATGTTTGGTTGTCATAGAAATACCACAAGCAACCACTTATTTCGGTAATAGGATTATAGATAGTGTCTTCTCTCATTTTAGTTGTTCCTTTCAAAGTTATACTGATGCATTTTATTGTATCAGTAGACGAGATGATAGCTGCAGCCACTGCAAGATGAATTCAGTGTGTGTTAGGTTAAGTGTGTTAGAGGCTTGCACAGAATTTAGCCTTGTGGGAGTTTTTTAATACTGTTAGTCTCCAAAATACAGAAGAAGTATAAACAGGCAGATGTGAACTTCAAATGATGCATAACAAAGAGAAGCAAACTAATCATGTCCCCCTGTTTGTTGTAGGTGGGACAGTCCCCTCACTGATCTGATTTTCTCCAACCAGTATCTTCAGATCACAACTACTGTGCCATCCACTTCGGTGTATGGGTTTGGTGAACATGAGCACCCATCCTTCAAACACAGCATGGACTTCGTTACCTATGGCATGTTCAGCAGAGATCAGGCACCAGAGGTAATTCACTTTGTGCAGCACATTGTCCTAAGTTGTATCACCACAAGGAGGTGGTGAGGTACAGCTTTGCTGAGGGACCACCTCTCTCCGTATGGAAGCACTGCTAAAGCGAATCAGTGCCAAACACTGAATGTCACACATTTCACAGGTGTCTTAAGGTTTAATTAAATGACAAAACAGTGAGTCATTTTGAGGGAACTTTGAAACCTTTTATCAGAAGATTTCTCACGATGCAGTTAGTTTTAGGGGAAAAAAAAGTATTTTATGTGACAAGATCCTGGTTCAGGAAAGCATTTAATTTTGTGCTTGGCTCAATCCGTGTTCATCCAAAGAAGCTGGACTTCAGCAGGACCCTTTAGATGTCCAGCTAAACTTGAGTCAGTGGTTGATGAATCTATTTTAACTAGCAAAGCAGTTCTTACCAGTGCCATTGTGCGGGTTTTGGCAGAGTATTTAGGTTTAACTTTTTAGGGGAGACTAAAAAGTACCATCAGGATGAGGCAGAAAAAAATAACTCTTTTTTATCGATTTGACTTCATACCAGTTTAGGCGAAAAAAATCCCCAACCTTTCAAAACAAGTCTCTAACTATGAATGAATTCATTTCCTTGCCTTCCCGTAGGTACATAGCTAACAGAAAATATGAAAGATAGAATAGTCAAGCCATACTTAACATCTTGTTTTTATTTCAGCCATTTGCCAACCTCTATGGAGTTCACCCTTTCTATTTGTGTGTAGAAGCTGACTCCAATGCTCATGGTGTTCTCCTGCTGAACTCCAATGCACAAGGTAAAAAGATATATGAATTCTTTTATAGCCTGCATATAGGAAGATGGTAAATTAGTAGATATAAAAAGCTGGTTTACTGATTGTTTTTTCAATGTGGTCTAAATAAGAGTGACTGCTCCACGACTGAGGTCACAGGAATTGCTATAAAGTTTTCAAAGGGATTTCATTAGAAGGACTGCTCAATAAGGTGAACTATTTTCAGAAAAAAAATATTATTAAGTTTTGGGTTGTTTGTTTTTTTTTGTTTTTTTTTTTTTCTTTTTAAACCCCAGATGCACAGACAGGTAAAGGAGAAGGTGGAAGAAATTTCCTCTGGGATTGGCATAATCAATTTAGTTTAGTCCTATGTTCTGCCTGCGGAGAATAGTTTTGTGCGTTGCCATGGTCACCTTACTGTATTAATCCAGTGCCATAATTTCAGAAAAGGGGAATCTTCGCTCAGTCTATAAAATCAGTTTTTCCTGGAAGCCAATGACGTCCAATTAGAAGATTAAAATAGCATAAAGGAACCCTAAACACAAGCTTGTGGTTCCTTTTTATATATAAATGAAACTGAGACAAATGGATCTGTGCAATCTACTCTTTGTGGTTTTCTGTGATTTATTGTTGCACAATGCCAGTCTGAAAGGGGAGACTACAGAAACACTGGAAAACTGCTAGCCTACATATATGATGTTTGCTCATCCATTCATACCCACGAGGTGTCAGGTAGTGACTTGAATGCGTCATCTCTGCCTCAGGATACATTTATACACATAGAAGAGTCCAGCATGTATATATTTATGGTAAGATAGGGTACAGTAAAATATTTCAGTTGGAAAGCACCAACAGTGATCATCTAGTCCTGACCACTTCAGGGCTGAACAAAAGTTTAAGCATGTTATTAAGGGAATTGTCCAAATGCCTCTCATACACTGCCAGGCTTGGGGCATCAACCGCATCTCGAGGAAGCCTGTTCCAATGTTTGACTACCCTCTCGGTAACAAATTGTTCCCTAATGTCAAGTCTGAACCTTCCCTAGCGCAGCTTTGAACCATTCCCACGTACAGTGCAGAACTGGTTTGTACTGAGAACCTGTTTTTTTCTTTTCAGATGTTTCTCTGAGTCCAAACCCATCTTTAACTTTTCGCACTATTGGAGGGATCCTTGACTTCTATGTCTTCCTTGGACCAACTCCCGAAAACGTAATTCAGCAATACACAGAGGTTAGTAGAAAAGTGCCTATGGCAGATGGGGCAGTACCTTGTAATGAATACCCGTCAGTATCTGGTAGTATCAGCAGGTAGCACAGCTAAAACCTTGTCCTCACTTGTTCACACAAGGCCATAGTTTCAGGTCCATGGGCAACGTGGCATGTGCTCAAGCATCTGCAAGAGGTCTGTCTAAATGTAGCAGACTGGCTGGGTGTTCAGTGCACATCTCCAGTCTTTTCCTGCAGCATTTCACTATTGAGAGGAGTGTATTAAAGGGATGCAATTATCAGAAAAGAATTTGTCCAAGCTTACTTTTCTCCAGGCCATGGTAGTTTTACAGTCTTCACTACATGGCTGTAACGGTGTTCTGACGCTGCACATGGAGAAAACAATGTAGGTAGTGCACAGATGGGAATGTTTGGGAACTTTACATCTGCCAGACTTCAGAGGTGTTGAATGAACTTCAAAGGCTTCATGCCTTTGTTTGCTACTGGAATTGCCTGTTGGTTTTGGAGCTGTCACCCTGTTTTTTACTAATGAAAACCTATGTAATTGCATTGGAGAGCACAGATGTGAAAAAACGTATTTACTGCTGTCTCACAAAGCGTAACTACTTGCTTTCCAATTGCCCAGTGTTTTCCAAAGAACGGAGAGTACACATGAAAATAGCTGTTTTGGGGGTGTACATTCAGTTCTTATTCAGTGAGGACTGCCCCGAAAAAAGTAGCAGGTAACATGTTCCTCTTGATCACCAAATGCCAGCTGCCCATCAGCTGGGACCCTGCACAGAAAATTGTCACTTCAGAATCAAGCTCTGTACATAAAGAAACAAGTGCCAAGTGTAAAGACTGTGGAGCAAAGTTGAGAAGGAGCATGTCTGTGTGAGAAGGTGGATGCATGTATACAGACCCTTCTGATTAAGCTGCAACAGGAGGTGCTGAGCAGCCTGTGGTAGGGTATCCCATGGCCAAGCAGTTGGAGCTCACAGTGAGATGTGTGTGTGTTCTGCTTTGCCATCTGCTGCCCCACCAATGGGCTTGAGCTCTGATTTTCAGCAAATATACTGTCTTTCCTAGCTTTTCAAAGCCTCCATAGCACATGCATGCCTTCTTTTATAATGCTTGAAATGGAAACAGAAGTATTGTGGTTTGGACCAAGGGAAAAAGAAGGTTTAGCCCAGAAGGAAAGTATTGGTGGGTTATATTTTGGTGATAGAGGAGGGAAAGCCTTGCTTGTGACACTGTTTGGGAGGACTGGAGTTTCCCCAGTGTAGTAGGCTCTGCTAGACCTTCCTATTCCAAGAGAGGTTCAGGTGGTGCCTCCCAAAGAGGTGAGAGGCTGCTGGTGCCCCTCCAAGTCATTCAGAGGTTTCCAGCTCCCTCTGCATGTCTTCCCCACCAGCCATCTCTGACCCTGGTGCCACAGACCAACCAGCAAACTGGGTTTTGAACTTACACATTAGCAGTCAAACAGAACAAACCAAACCCAAACAACCCCCCTCCCCAGAACCCCCAACAAATAAAGAAGAACAAGTCAAGCGACTCTCCCTGTAGCTGCAGCTTTGGTCCCTGTGATGAAAGTGCCTGTTTCAGGGGAGTCACTGTGGTAGCGTGATGGAGATTAGAGCCATCCTTGCTTCTTTTCAAAGCCTTTTGCTGGTGTTCGAAGGCAGCATTTCAGTGGCTTAGCAGGTGGCCAGCAGCTGAAAATAAAATGAGAGTTCTCACTCCCCAGCTGATGGGTACTGGCAGCTCACTTTCCACCCCTGCCTCCCTGGAAATGGATCTGGAGTGATGAAAACAAGGTAAAGGGGAGCCAGTGGGTGTCTCCTAACTAGACATGTCACATGCCAGGACAAAAAAATCCCCTACTCTGTATTCTCCAAGCTTGCACTCAGCCCTCTAGGGAATCTTAAAGAATGCATGGTAGCAATTTCATAGTGAAATAATAACTTCTTCAGTAAACATCCTGAAATTCCGGGATCGCAAATGTTACAATTACCATATTATTAGTCTCTGGGTAATGATTTGGCTTTTATGTACAAGATCTGTGGGAAGCTGAAGGAGACAGAAAAGACTTTATTTTTCAATTGTATTTTCTGTCATACTGAGAGGACTCTACTGCATGGTCATTGTCATGCTCCTGGGAAGCAGAGGGGGTGGAAATGAGCAGTGTGACTGATGTCGGCAAGGCGCTGCACAGCAGCATCCCTTGGCTCTCTTGTCTGTTTGCATGGGTCTCCTCAGGGAAGTGGTGTTCTGGAAGCTCATACCTTCAGGGTACCCTGTTGGGACCAGGCTGCTCTGCTGCATCGAGCTCCTTGGGGAAATGTCACCTGCCTCCCTCCTGTGCAAACATGTGCCCAAAATCACTGCATGGGGTGTTTTGCAGGGACCACTCATGGCATCCTCTCCGGGAAGGTCCCAGTGGTATGCAGGGTGGCCAGGAGCCAGCCAGTGAAAAGATTTGGAAAGCAAGGGAGCTGTGTCCAGAGCAAAGTGCTCCACAGCTTACACAAATATTTCATGGTGTTGTCTTCAGAGCACTACTTCAAGATGTGAGCATGGCCCTTGCTGTACTAGTTTGTGAATGATTTAGGAGTTTACCTCTGCTCAGGGCTTTTATGCAGCTCCCTCCATAACAGTGAATTAGGACAGCTTTGCAATGAAGCTGTTTACTGAGTCTCTGGATTACACAAGTTACTGCCAGCACCTTGGAGTGGCCCATGGGCTCTTGCCCAGAGCCACTGCTGAGTGGGCTGCTGGGGACAGATGGGCTGTGCTAAGGGTGAGGCTCCCTGTGTGGTGATCAGGGGTGAGGGTGGCTGCCCTGCCAGGGCCACCAACCTCTCCCTGCATCCTCAGGGTGAGGACAGGTGGCAGCAAAACCCATGGTGGCCTTGGGTGTCCTCCTGGCCCAGGCTGATCCGCTTTAAATGGCCTCCAAGTGTGGTGCAGGGAGTGGGAAGGGAGCAGAGGCCTATGCCTCTGTCCCCCATGCTGTGCCTTATTCGGAGCCAAAGTGGGCTGTAGGATGCATCTTGCCCGTGACACCACAGCACTACAGCAGTGATAGCAACAACAGGGCATGTGGTGGGCATTGTGCAATGGGAAGGAGAAATCTCCATCCTTACTCTTCTGCTCCCTGCTGTCCCTAAACTTTGCCATGAGGAGCACTGTGCTGGGCACATCAGAGATAGTCCTGCCATAGCTTTATGTATTGCATATTGTAGTTGTATTGTAGTTGTAGTTGTTTGTTGTAGTTGCTGAAGGAAGTTGTGAATGATTCATCCCTGGCAGTGTTCAAGGCCAGGTTGGACAGAGCCTTGGGTGACATGGTTTAGTGTGAGGTGTCCTTGTCCATGGCAGGAGGGTTAAAACTGGATGATCTTAAGGTCCTTTCCAGCTGTAACTAGTCTATGATTCTATGGTTCTACATATGTTTGACAATAATCACACTTTTCTCCTACTACAGAAGAGGTCCAGTGTGTGGAACAGATATATAACACAAATCTCACTTCTTAGGGCAAGCGCCTTAGTTAGTTCACAGGAGGATGAGAAAAAGCAGTAATAAACTAAAGAGCTCAGCCACTGACCTGAACCTAGCTGAGGCTCTACAGCCTGACCTAATACTAGTCCACCCTTGCCAAGTCCACCGATGGCCTTTCAGGAGAGAGTAGCAGTGTGTAGCAATGGAATATAAGCCGTATAACAAGACACTCAGCAGAGTTATAGCTCAACAAATGGACATTTAACATCTGTTGGTTGGAGAGAATTTGTTAATAATAAATTTGTTATTTTATCAGAAATTACCCAGTGACAAGCTTCAATAGAGCATACTGCATGTCTCCCAGTTCTGTTTTAAGAGCAAATTGCTGGTTTACTTCTTCCTTACAGAACCATAGGATAGCTCTGGATTGAAGGAACCTCAGAAGGTCTTTAGTCCAGCCTCCTATTTGAGAGGTAACGTGGGGAACCTGCTTGTACCTAGAGTTTATCACAGATGAGTCAGTGAGAGTATCACAGTTGAACTCGTGGGTCTCCTCAGAAAAGAATAAGCAGCTGATAAGTGTTTGTGCAGCACAGAAGAAGGTTTGAAGACCTTGGTATTGAAAGTCCTTAAAATTTTTAGCCCCCTGAGGCTGTGAGCATCTTCTTAATAGTTAAGCAGTTGCAGGCCCTTTCTTCTTGCTCTCCTAAGACAAAGTTCAGCTTAATGGTTGGACTTGGTGATCTTAAAGGTCTTTTGCAACTTGATTGATTCTATGATTCTGTGCATAGACTTTCAGCCGAGGTTACCACCTGCCAGACTAGGTGCCCACAGTGCTCACTTGCCTGCCTCAACCACAGCAGATGAGCTGGGTACAGATATCTGGGCCACATGAGCATCTATGCAATTTAGCTGTTGTGTCACTCTCCAAATACACTGTTTCTGTGTCTAAATCCAGAGCATTAGCCCACTTGGATTTTTATAGTTTCCTCCTACAGCTCTTCCTTAAAGAAAGGAAGTTTAAACAAATATCAGTCTTCAAAAGTAGTTTTATATGACTAATTAGGCTGCAAGTTTAGCAATCTTAAATGTGCTTGTGTTGCTGGAGAGCTTATCTCCTTTGTAAGCATGAGAAAGAGTATCTCTCTTTATGGCTTCTGTGATATACAGGACATAACTCTTCAGCCATCTCTCTTGCATTGAAGTCTTTGGTCGTGGTGTTAATTGAGCAGGATCCTGATTTACTATATAGCATTTGTAACTTAGTTGATATCCTTGATGCTCATAGTGATAATGTTATTTATCCAGTTACTCAGCACAGGGAAAGTGAATACAGGTCACTTGCTCCCTGGGCATGGATTTTTAGCTGAGAGATACATGTTTTCACTGGACTTTTCTCTCACTGCCTGCACCATGCTCCCAGGGCATCTCCCACATTCATCAGCTCTTAGGGGCATCTAAAAAGAATAAATTACATAATGCCAAGTTATGTAAATCTGGCAAAAACAACAGAGATCTTATCACCGACACCAGGAGTTATTTAAGACCCAAGTGCGGGACAAATTGTTGAACAGCAAATAGGTTCTATTTCTTTTTCTGCCTCTGCACTACCATACCTTCACCTTTCTTGTCTCAGTTTGGATACTCCATATGTTTGCTGTTTCTGCATTTCTCATGTTTTCTTCTCTCAGCTCCCCTGCCATACCTCATTTACCTTTTCTGATTCTCTGGAAGTCAATTTTGCCAAGCAGGCTTTCTCTGCCTACTGCATTTTGTGATCATTTGTATGCATAATGCAATCTATACGAATTAACTAGATCCTAAATATATATCAAATCCAACATGCATTTTCAGGTTTGCGAAATTACATTCCTGCCTCTGCTGATCCATCTGCTCGTAGGTACCATATGTCAGTTACTTTATCAGGAAGCTTCAGGGGGATCCATTAGAGAGAGTCCACAGCATAATTAGAAAAAAGAACATTTGTTTTCCCAGCTGCCCTGTTTTCATCTTTCCTCTTCAAATGTTCTGCTGATTTCAATTAAGCTCACCATAGATGTGCCATCCTGGTGAACCTGGGGAACTAATTGCTTTAAAACTTAATATCTTGCTTGCAAGGTGGATTTTCTTCAGTTGGTTCAGCTGTAATCCCAAATGCCTTGAAGGATGCTGTCACAAAATATGCCTTTCTGTGGGGCAGCTCTGCTGTCTGCAGGCAAGACAGCACTGTCCTGTAAAGGTGAGCAGCTGAACCTCAGCAGACCCCAGCGCTGGGGATGTGTCATTTGGGAAGGACCCTGGCCAGCACAGCGGTGGCCACATCTCCACCTGGTGCACATCTCCTTGCTGGTGCTCTACTTGGGTGTTTGATGGGACAGAGGTAGAAGGAAATCCCCATCCAGCTCTCGAAACACATTGTACTGGTGATGACCAGGCTGATGTCCACCCCAGCCAGGAGCGACCCAGGGTATTGCAGGACCTGTAGCAGGGCTGCCCGGGCTAGTCACCCCCATGGTGGTTCCTGTTTCCTGGTTTGCTTGAGGAGAGGCAGTGGGTGACACAGACACATAGGCACGCTGCCAGGGCACTGGGATCTGAGTTCAGCTGCAGGGTTAATATTTATCAGCCAGTTTCCCTCTTCCTCTTGTCCAAGGGGAGAAGCTTGTGCACAAAACATTTTATTTCATTAGGGAGTTATTTTGTTTTGTTCTGTCTTTTTAACCTTGTTTGTAGAGGTCACTCTCTGTTTGCAGTACAGAAAGCACAGGAAATGTGCATCTGCTACAGGAGCACAAAGTGGTGGTGTTCACAGAGCTCATCTTGCAGCCTTGGCTGGTCCAAAACAAGCTCTGCTGCCTCCTCAGATGAAGTTATCCTGACTATAGCTAGTGTGGCTGTGACAGAAGCAGACTACTTGCCTTGAGGCTTGCTGTGCTTTGCTGGACACCTCAGTGCTGCTCACAGGGTGTCCAGGAGATGGTTCTGAGCCGTCCTGCCCCCCTCACCTCTCCACAGGAAAACTCCAGCAGAGCCTGACACGTGTGTCCACACAAGCTAGAAACAGCTGCACCATGGTGGCAATGGCATGTTCTTGCCCACCAGCCTCCCCTACATGGTAGGGGCCACCTTCATCGCTCCAAGGCCTCTCCCACAAGCATGCAGGGGTGTGCAGCAAAGGCTGAGTGCAGCTGCATCCAGAGCATGCTCCTCATAGCTGCTTGTTTCCTCCGAAGAGCTTAGCCCCAGGCAAGTTGGAGGTGAAGTAGATGTTGAGGAGAGCGGAGGGAGTTAAGTCTGGTGGAATGGGATGAGTAGCATGCGATTGGTGCAGTTGTGCTGCTCAGCCGGAGTATCCCTCATGGAAGGGACTCAAACCATTAGCCTTGTCACTTGTTCTGGCCTTCTCCTGCTTTGTCTTATGTGAGATAGCAGCGTTCCAACAAGCAAAAGCACACTGGTAGACAAATTTGTAACGCTTAATGCTTAAAGCTTGCCTGTCTGTTCACAACTCATTCTTATTTGGAAGCAATTTACCCTGTGTGCTCCCCCAGCTCTGGTGCATTAAAACATCCTCTGCTTTTCCCCACTGCTCTCCTGTATCTGTTTCTCTGTCCAGTGCAGTTTGCACATCTCACCAGCTTTAGTATCTCTGACACATTTTAGAGCATTGCTTTCCCAGGGCAGGCTTATGCTGGAGAAAATCCCATAGGAAGATGTGCCTTTATGCGTTGCGATCTCTAGAGAGCTTAGCAATGCAATAGATACAGAGTGCCAAGAGTGCTTTGTTTTATTTAATTAAAGTAGGTGGGGTTTAGCTGCCAATATGCAAGTTTTGGTTTTTTTTCACTTCTTAGTATAGTTACCTAACTATGAAGATCCACAAGGAAATAAGGGAGGAACAGTTATTTAGCCAAAGGGAGTCAATAGATGCAACTGATTAATAAGTCATGGATGCTTACTCGCTGCTTGCTTTCCATGTATTGCCTGCAAGGATATTAGAAATACTGAACAAAGGTTGATTTTATGGGATCTAACTGTTAAAACTGGAGTAAGGATTTCAAGAGACATCTCCCAGAAAACAGCAGTGTGTGCTAATGAGGCAATGCCAGATTTCAGCTTATTTCTAGAACAGACACATCGTGGTTGCTTGCTACTTGCCCCAGGTTGCCAGAGCAGCTCTCACTGGGGGAAGCAGAGCAGGATGCTTCACTCCCCTGTGCTCTCAATTGAGTTTCCTCATGCAATTTACGGCTGGATTATTTGGAGCCACTGGAAATCAAATATTTATAAAATCATATGTACCTTCTGTTTCACTTGAGAATTTTGGGACCAAACGGTAACTCCGACCTTGAAGAGGTCTGTCAATGCCTGGCAACACAATGCTGTGGGCGAGCAATCAGGCCACTCAGTCATAAGTAACTGCATTTTGTCAGAGTGGTGTGTAAACATAATTAAAACTTCAGAGAGCTCAAATAAACATCAGACTCTTGATGAGTTAGTTCAGCTGGATGTGGTAAGAGAAATTAGCAAAGCTGCCGTTGCTGCATTACATCAGAGATTTGCCTGCTGTTGACCAAAGGGTTTGTGGACTTGGCATGGGTCAGGCTGTGCAGGGCTCCACGCTGGGCTCAACGCAAGGCTCTACCAGTGTGTGTCACATAAGTGAAGGGACGTGCTACTGTGTAGAGGCTGAGACCTCAGCGAGACCCTCATTTAATGTTACCCTGGGCTTCAGACACCGTGTCTTCCACTGGGATGTTCTTAGAAGTGATGTTCAGGGTGGGTGTCACTCAGAACCTCTGCTAAGGAGAAGGGCCCACCAGGAGAAGCACTTTTTTGAAGTGTACGTCATACTGTACAATGAGCTGTTCTGAGAAAGTAAAAGGTATTTCATGGGTGTGTGATACCTGTGCCCTGATCTTCGTGGCTTAAATGAGCTGCGAGCTTCTCCTGGTGTTTCAGAATAATTTTTCTTCATCTCACCCTTTGCACTTCTGTGTTCCTATTCCTGCTGTAGGCCATTGGGCGCCCTCACATGCCTGCCTACTGGTCTCTGGGATTTCATCTCTCCCGGTGGGGTTATGGCAGCATTGATGTTTTAAAGAGAACTGTTAATCGCATGCACTTCTATGATATCCCATACGTAAGTATGAACTTTTCAATGTGTATGCTAATTCTACAATCCAAAGTGACAGGAATAAAACTGTGAAAAGTGATTTATCCTACAAAGAGAATTGTAGAATAAAAGGCTGTTCATAATCTTATGTAGTGGTTTTGCATGTAATATCTTCATAATGCTTAAAAGAACATTTAAAGCAGGCTTTGAACACAAGGTTTAAGTGCTGCTCTTGGCTGCATAGCAGGTGATTCTGGTGTGGATTTACTGTTATGCAGTATGAGGTGTTAGCATTTTAAAAATAAATTAGGGTACTTCTGATCCATATCACTGCCAAACAGTTGCTAATTTAGGATGTCTACATTTCAATTTTGTCCACTGATACCATGTAAGTTTATAGGAGCTGAATCTCCACTGACAATTATTTACACTTATAGCCAATCTCTTAGGTTTCATTTTATATGTTAATTACCTCTAGAAATGCAGTTGTGTACATTCGGATTGTCCATATCAAATATTTCAGTCATAGAATAGTACAATCATTGAATAGTTTGGGTTGGAAGGGACTTTCAAAGGTCAGCTCGTCCAACTCCCCTGCAATGAGCAGGGACATCCTCAACTAGATCACGTTGCTCAGAGCCCTGTCCAACCTGACCTGTAATGTTTTCAGGGATGAGGCATCTACCACCAATCTGGGCAACCTGTTTCGGGGTTTCACCACCCACACTATGAAAAATTTCTTCCTTATATCCTGTCTGAATCTACCCTCTTTTAGTTTAAAGCCATTACCCCTTGTCCTACCACAACAGGCCCTACTAAAGAGTCTGTCCCCATTCTTCTTATAAGCCCCATTTAAGTATTAGAAAGGTGCAACAAGGTCTCCCCAGAGCCTTGTCTTCTCCAGGCTGAACAACCCCAACTCTCTCATCCTTTCCTCACAGGAGAGGTGCTCATCCCTTTGATCATTTTTGTGGCCCTCCTCTAGACTCGCTCCAACAGGTCCATGTACTGAGGACACCAGAGCTGGATGCAGTACTAATGCAATGTTTACTTTACAAATGTTTTAGGATGTCCAACATTTTGATATTGACTACATGGAGCGTCGCCTGGACTTTACTTATGACAAAGTGAACTATGCAGGTCTGCCACAGTACCTCCAACAGCTGAAGAAGGAAGGAATGCACAATGTTGTCATTCTGGTAAATGAACAGTGTTGCTAATTATTTCTCTATTTGTAAGAGCTATTTTTGACATAGTGTTCATAGCAGTATCTAGGTGCTAATGCACACATGCTGTTATACCAGATTTTCTATCTTTATTGTTTGTTGAGAAGTGCTGAAGAAAAATTTCTTACAGTTTTCATATTTAAATTGTTGCATTTATCATATACCTGTGTACCAGCACCATCCCTATACCATAACATTAATTCTCTTTCACTTTGTTTCACTCAGTTATGAGCAATTTCACTTCTATTAAGGGCTGAGTTGAGGTAGGATTGGTTTCATGCCTTTCTTTTCCTAAAAATGACCAAATAAGTTTAATATGCACACATAAATAGCTGAATAGTGGAAAAAAACTATTCATAATCATTCTGGAAAGCTAGTCACTACAATTCATGCTGCCTCATGCTTTCTTTTCATCTGAATTAATGTAAGAGATGCTCATTTGCATGAAAATTTGTGGGAAACGTATGTTGAACCTGTAACCAAAATTTGTGTATGACCAAATGAAGTAATTTGGACAGAATTGAAATCAGAGTTTTACATCTTCCCCGCCCGTTCTCCCAACCAAGTTTGCTGTTTCTCACCAGCAGGTCCCCATACATGTCCTTGTGCCTAAATTACTCTTTTTAAGCTAAGTGAGTGCCAATGACATCAAGGAAATTTGAGACCAATTAAATTGACATTTAAATAAAAAAAAAATAAAAAAAAGAAATAAATCAAGAAGTTGAATAAAAGTCCTTGACAGATGCACAGACCTTCCTCTCCAGGGTCCCCAGCAGCATGGTAGTAGGAGGGCTTCACTCCCCAGCACAGGTTCTTCATCTAAAAATCGTATCATCTTGTCAAACAGATCAAGTCAGAAGTGGCTCCTTGTCCTTATTTTTAATTCCACAATTTGCTGTAAAGTTCAGCATATGACTGAGGATGGACTAGTCAGCACCACAGACACCCATAGCAGGGTTTGGTTTAAAACAGTTGTAAGATTTGCTGTTCTTTGGGCTGCCAGTGGGTTTTTTTTCTAGTTTTGTTAAAAGTACCTGCTCTGAATTTATTATTGCCCTAATCTGCACTTTGTTGCTGTGCTATAATTATATTCACTGCTAGGAATCTCAAACAAAGACACACATCCCAAATGATTAATTACATATTGATAATGGAAATAGCAGCTTAGATCATAAGTGCTGTTAGCCAGCAATTTGTCCCCAAAGATATGTTCCCATGAATGTCCCAGTTCTTTTGCAGCTGTAAACTCAAGAGAAACTCCAGGGTGCAGCAGTGAAAAAAGAGTTTCCATCACTGGAGGTCTAAGGCACAGAGCTGAAACAATAACAGATCACTAAGCCACTCTGATGGAGAGCAACTCCAAGACAAAAGTAGTCCAAAATTAACTGGATGCATCATTGTAAATAATTAACAGTGATAGATGAGCACATGCTTCTTCTATTAGGTAGTTTAGATTCCCTATCTCCTAAATGCTACTCTAAAAATTACCTAATCCATTTGAGCTCTGATATTAAGTACCACCTGCTATTAATTGTCTTATCTCAAGAAAGTTTGAAAGACGTTACTATATCAGTAAAATACCATGAGTTTGGAGTAGTTCTTCCTGTGCACACTTTGGCCTTTCAGTAAATCCACAGTAGTCATCTCTCTTTCATCAGTTAGGATGCTTCCAGTTGTTTTGTACTTGGTTCTGGGTAAGAAGCTACAGGCAAGCAGTCATGGATCGGTGGGTGAGCTACATTATCTATCTTCTTACTTCTGAGCTTAGCTTCAACAACATTTTTAAAAGCCCTTTCAGTTTCTCAGGTGGCACATGCTAGAGCAGTGTAAGGAAATGTTGCTATATAAAGCTAAATTCAACTGTTAGGCAGATGCAATGAGTGTAATAACAACAATTCTTAATCCATGCAAGGAGCTAATGGGAATCCAGATAGGAAGCCCTTCTTTCTTCCTTCCACTAACTCATAACCAAGAACTGTCTTCTGCTCTAGTTCTTTTAGGTAAGCTTGTGAAAAAGAGCAAAAACTGATCCAGTTTGTCCTTCACGTTTTAAAAGCTGATAGAGGGTACAGGTTGCACTGGTAGTGAAGTTTTCTGTTTTCACTTTATTACAGTGGCTGATATTTTTGACAGACTCTGACTGTTAGCATTCCTGTAAGTTGAGTCAGGAGCTGGAACAGTATAAAGGGCTTCATTCCCAAGCGACAGCAAAGCCATGCTAACTGCAATCAAGGCAAGTGTAATCCAGTTTGATAACAAAAGAACAATTTTCTATTTAGATTCCCTTTGGGTAGTGACAGTAATGAGTGAGTTCCCCAAGTGCAGCAGCACATTGCTGCCTCTCCTGTTGCTGACGATTCCAGGAAATGGGCTCTGATTGCAGTCACTTAGTGTCATGTAAAACCTCTACTAAATGGACTTAGGGGAGACAGGTTCAGTCCTCCTCATCTCAGACCACTATGGTCACAAGCAAAACGCGGATCCTGACGGGCAGCAGTACTAACCGCAGTAACCTGCCTGAGGGTGGGACCCTGAACTTGGTTGTGGAATAGCTGGTTCTTCACCGCTGGGAAGTCCAGTCCCCCCACTTGCATCCCATGCCGAGAGCCCTCCATGCCTATGGTCACCTTGATAGTAGCATAGACCCATTATCAGAATCTCTAAATGCAGTCCTTCAGCACTTCTCTCTCCTGATCTCTTTCAGAGGCCACCTCCATTTACTGGAAATTTTGACTAAGAGTGTCAGTACTCGGTAATCATTACAATGTTGAATAATGTGCATGCTTCAGCTGAGTCAGAACAACTATGTTCTTTAGAAACAAAGAAAGAGATTCTAAAAGTAATAATGACTACAATGTAAAATTATAAACATTATTACTGAGGAGGAGCTTTAACAAAAGACCGTGTATACCTTCCATTAAAACACTAAAACTAGAAACAGCTAGGAATAACGTGACAAATCACTTAAAAGTCAATAGCAACTTTGAATGCTTATGATTCAAAATAACGCTTGATATCTTTAACATTTTAAAGTCCATCTCTATCAGATGTAGAGGCTAAAATTTCCAGAGGTGAGTTCTTCTGGATGTGCATCAAAATCTGTGTTTGGGGCCATAGGTAGAAGCACATAGGTCTGGATAAGTGCTGGATGCCCCCAAGTCTCAGGACAATCAGTTGGAGTTAAGGATGCTCAGCACCTCCTTTCCAAGAGCTGCTAACAGGCATGAACTTCCTCCCCCTCAAACAACCTATGAATGCACAGGAGGGTTTTGTACTCTTTAGGATGATACTAAACCTGCATAATATAATAGATTTATGCCCTAGAATAACCTTTCAGATGAGCAAAACCAGAAGTTTGGATTAGGAGTAGCTAATTAAGATGACCTTCCAGCCTTTAAGTCCCTTGAGAAGCATCTTTCATGCAATTATAAGATAATTATTGCAGATGGAGAGTTTTCTCTTTCCCAAAGCTAAACTATTATGTTAAAAATGTAATGGACACTTATAACTCTTTATGGAGGTGATGCTGGAGCTAGATAAAGTTGAACAGGATTTTGCTTTAAAGGTAGGGATTTAGCAGGGACTTTTGTTTATGAGGCATGGAAAATTATGCTTTCTTCACTAAGGCTATAGCTATCAGAGTGCTTACAAGTAAATCAGGCAACAACTTCAGGTTTAAATGAGCTTTAAACATGCCTTTAAAGAAATTCACCATTTGGGTAATTCTTTTGGTTTAAAGAAGTTTATTCCTTAGACTTTCACATTTTCATGGAAATTCACTGAAGTTACTACACATGATGGAAGTGAATGGAAAAACTGTTTCAGTGGTTTTTTCCATTGTGTTTCACGACTGGAAGGTTTTGCCTTAAGCAGAACCTGAAGGAATAACATTTTCTGAGGAAAAAAAAAAAAAAGAATTCCCTTACTCTGAAATGTCTGCAGTCTTCCTCTGTTCTAAGTAACACATAGCAGATCGCTGCTCCCAGTCAGGGGCACTTTGCAAAGTACACTTATCTCCTTTAGGTCCAGTTGACTGCTGAGCAGAGTTGAATAGTATCTCCTCATTCACCAGCATTTCAAAGTTTTCCTAACTTTATTACTTACTGTTGTGATGGGCCACCATCTTCCCCAAGGGAAGATTAAGCTCCCTTTCAATGAGCTTGCTGGCTATCAATGGCCATCCTGAGGCAGAGAAGCTGGTGCTGTCAATGCCAGTGGCAGTAATGGGAGGTGGTGATGACCCCAAGGTTGAAAGGGGCAGCAAGGATGAGCTATGGGGTATAAAATCCTGTGGACTTCACACCTGGGGAAAACATATGGCCCCACAGGCATGTGTGAATTGGGTTGTTCTGCACTAGGCTGACATAAACCACCCTCATCTGACATCAGATCTGAAGGGAGGACTACGAAGGTCTTTTTGAGGTTTGTCCCAGCTTCAAGTCCTTTAAGAAATTTGCTATTACAACATTGAATTGCTGATGCCAAGGCAGAAGGAATGAGGATTGCCTTGGAGGAAACCCAGAAGTGTCCAAATGTGGGAATTCCCAGCATAGCAGAGATCTTGGCAAAGGGGAAAGTAGAAAGCTGGTGCCTCTCTAAAATAATTTCAACATAAAATGTCTCATAAAGAATAAAAATGAGGGTATTTAATGATTTCACACTACTTTTGCCTTATACAACAAATACTCATGACATATCTTTAACAACTTTTCCTAAATTATTATGTGCTCTCAACTCTTACTAAATTTTAATGCTGTTTTCTTCCTATTTTATTGCAATCTGCATTGAGAACATAATCCAATTTTTTCTAACAAATAGGAAAGTAATTGTTACCTTTGGGATTTTGATAATGGAAGTGTAATCACTGTTTTCAGGACCCTTTCATAACTAAGGATGAAGAACCAGGCACTTACAGGCCTTATGACCTTGGAGAGGAAATGGGAGTCTGGGTGAACAACTCTGATGGCATTACTCCTGCTGTCGGAAAGGTTGGTTTATTACATTTTCTCATGTGTTTGGTCTAGTGCTGCTTCAAAGTGATAAAGCATCTGTGTAACAAAAATGAGAAGATAACCAGATGTCATACCTCTGAACTTTAGGCCTTGCCCCCTGGAGATTCAGTGTTTCCTGACTACACCAACCCCAGGACAGTGGAATGGTGGACCCAGATGTGTCTGGAGTTTAAGGATGTTCTTGACTACGATGGGATCTGGATTGTATGTCTCCTTATATTTGCCCTCCCTTCTTTTAAAAAGAGAAAATGAGGCTTTTGATACGTGTCTTACTCTCTTTATTAAAGGATATGAATGAACCATCCAATTTCTTAGAAGGCCAGTATCCTGGATGTGCTGATAATGATATCAATAACCCTCCTTACGTTCCTAGTAAGTAAAGTTTCCTTCATAATCTTTTTTTTTAATAATCCTGGATTGGTTATTTCTTAGAAAAAAAATCCATCTTCTCATTTTCCATCTTTCCCTGCCTGTTCTGTGCATTCATTTACATACTTGTTCAAGACTCCTTTGGCTCAGCTTTGTTGGAGTATCAACCGGAGGCCACTTCCCTCTGTCAGGGGGACTAGAAAAGTGGCTTTCCCTACCATTCTCAACTGGTCTACATCAGAGAAAGGGCAAGATACTTATTCACAATAACAAAGCTACACAGTTATAGAAGGAGTAACCCTTCTGCCTTACCATCACCACAGACAGTCCCAGGGATGAACAGTCTCTGCCTTTTCCACAAACCATGGCAAGTAAGATGGTATTCCCTGATTCAATATCTTTTCTTTCTCTTAGGAAAGGAATTTTTATTCCCTTACTAGAAATGGGCTAAAATTAAGCTTTAAAATGCCCAGGCCTTTGGGAGACTGATAGGAATGGGAGCACCTCTTCCAGCAACCAAGTTAATGACATGCTCATTCTTCCCCAGGAAGCCATAAGTACTTACAATTAGTGCTAGTGGTCTTGGCAATTAATCCAGTCAACATTTCCCCAGGAAAGCCCAGCTGCCTGAGTAATGTTAATATGCAGCAGGAAGTTGATAGATAAATGAGCTATTGACAGTGAAGTACTGAAAATGTCCCTCTTTTCTCTTCAGGCTTTGGTACTGTCATGTGAATTCTTCATTTTATTTATTGAATCTCATTTCTTTTTACTCTGGATACAAGAGAAACGTCAACATAACAAAACCATGGCAAATATTATAAAAATATTGTGAATTATTGAAAGCAGAAGCAGAGCCTTTAATTGTGATTTTGGTGTTTGCTCTGTTTTCAGGGAAACCGCTGACTGTAACAGTTGTATACTGGCCCTGTGGGTCTTGTCATTGACCAAAGCTAGGGAACTGATGAGAGATTTCCATCTTTGCCTCAAGTTATGTCCATTTTTGTTAATGGAGCTTCAAAAAGAGGTGTGAGACATTGGGCAAGAGGGCCAAAACAGCAGAGCTCCCTTTATCTTCATAAATAAAGGACTGAGGGATGGACCCATAAAGAGGCTTCTGAGACATGAAACTGAGCTTTGCAACAGCTAGTGTTGATAGTTAGAGCCATTACAGAGGAGTCAGACCTAGACACCCAGATATCTACACGACATATAAGAACAGTGAGAGATGCTGAAGACTGTGTTCTGAGCCCAGTTTCTCTCTGACTTCCTCCTTCTTGTGCATGTATGCACCCACTTCTGCTTGTGACTCTCACAGTGTTGAAATCACATCATAGAATCACAAAATGCTTTGGGTTGGAAGGGACCTTAAAGATCATTTAGGTTCAACCCCCCTGCCATGGGCAGGGACACCTTCCACTAGACCAGGTTCTCCAAGCCCTGTGTCCAACCTGGCCTTGAACATTACCAGGGATGGGGCAGCCGTGGCTTCTCTGGGCAACCTGTGCCAGCTCCTCAGCACTCTCATAGTGAAGATTTTCTTCCTAATATCTAACCTTAATCTACCCTCTTTCAGCTTAAAGCCATTCTCCCTTGTCCTATCACTACATGCCTTGGTAAGAAATCCCCTTCCAGCTTTCCTGTAGGCCCTCTTTAGATACTGGAAGACTATTATAAGGTCTCCCTGGAGACCGCCCTGGCATTGGTCTCTCTTCTGCAGACAGGAGCCTAAGGCATTTTTCCCAAGGTATGGGAGATCTGGTTTTAAGCAGTGTTTAAGTGCTTCCTTTTATATTCCATTTTGTGCCAACACTGTATATGCCCTTGGCTGTCCATTGGTGTAGGTGTGAGGTGGGACCTAAGCTGCCTAATCCGACAAGACTTTAAGACCTTTCTGGGCAGGGTTTTGTTGCCTAAAACTGTTGTCTTAGGTGACCGAATCTGTCGACTCCCAGTCTCAGTGCCTGAGGCTTTTTGTCATCATAGCCTTCAGCCTCCTTATCTAAATTATAACCACGATTGCATGTAACTGTGGTTTGAACTTCTAAAACCAGATGCCCTTCAAATCAATTTTCTATAAAACACTTTATACTGAAGGTAATATGCAATTGTACAATAATCAGTATTACTGAGGCAGAAGACAAAATACTCAGAATAAGAATGAAGCATGAAAATATGACTCATGTGGCAGCATTTTTTTTTCATATCCCATCTTAACTTGATGGGGTTAATAATTAAGTGCTGCTGGGACATTAAGTGTGGCTTTCCCCAGAATCTCAGTGTCTTCTTCAAAGCCGTATCTGTCAAAGTTACTTGGAAATTGCCTACAAATTTATTTATTTCTGATGCAGATCAGCCACACTGGAGTCTTTGTGTCTAAAGATCCAAACACAGGGATTCCAGCTGTGGTGGCACAGCAGAGCAGCAAGGCTAATGGGGTTTCAGGTACAGAGAAATGCACTTTGTACTAATGAACTGCAGACATACAATGAAGTGCGATCAGGCAGTGAGATTGCTTGCTCACAGAGAAATAGTTACAATGCTGCCTGCACCTAATTAAGCACACAAAAGAGGAATACTTGAGAAACTACCTTCTTTTTTTGAGAAGATTTTGTAACATTTTCAACTCCATCTCTAGAAATTAATACATGGGATAAACCAGACATCTGACCTGTCCAATTCCTGCTGAATTCACATGGCATTTCATGAAGGTCATCTGCAGAGGATGAGAATCACATTTTCTGCACCAAAAGGGCTTTGCCAGCATCTCCTTAATATGGGATCAAAGACCAGCCAGCATCTGTGCAGCCAGTTTGTGCCTCATATTGTTTCCCCTTGGCTCAGCTAAAACAGTGCCGCGCCAGCGACATCAGGGCTACCCCTGGCTATTACTGACAGCAAAAAGCCACCACTGCCTCCACTGCCGGTGACCTCCTGGTGGAAAGAGTTCCTGGGTAATCATCCGCATGTGAATATACCCATTATAATCTGTCCTTGCTCTCCTGTGCAGCCTATATCAGGCCATAGCAGATGACAGCCTGTGGACTGCTGCACCTCATACTTTTTCCAGCACTGCACACCTCTGACACTCCCCACTCATTACCCTCAGTGGTGCCTGGGGCCTCCTCCTTTCATTCCTCCTGTCTTTTAGTCCTAGATGCTTCAGGGGAAGAGAGGGGCTGGAGCTGAGTTTAGGTGTGAATTTTGCCATGGTAGGGCAGAATAGTGCTGCCTACCTACATCTGCAGCTGAGTGATACACAGATTGAAGCCTCATGATTTCACGCAACCATACAAGTTCCCTGGGTGTCTGAATTTCTGCGTTTGTTCTGTTTTTCTTGCAACATTTTTTCTCTTCAGTGAAATTTTTCACTATGTGTATTCTTAATTCAGCAACGGGCAAGTTTACTTTCTGTCTGTTACTGAATACATGGTATCTGTACAGAGGTTTTGAATTATTGGACATAAAACTTGCACATAACGAGCAGTGTTTACTCAGCCCTCTCACCCCCCTGAGGACACGTGCCTGTCTGCAAGCAGCTGTTCATGGCCACATGCTAACCTCTAATCAGTGCAGGTCTGGCACTTCTTCAGCTTTTTCTCTTCCCAAATCCTTTGGTGTTTTCAACCCTAAATGAGTAGAAAGAGATTTGATCTTGATCCTTGAGGTCCCTTCCAACCTTCTATTCTATGATTGATGTATATAATTTTACAGTGTTTTGTACCATTCTCAGGTGTTTCTAATCATTCCCTGGCACTGAAGACATTGTGTCCTGACTCCAAGACCTACCTTGGGGAGCATTATAACACGCACTCTCTCTTTGGCTGGTCACAGACAGCACCAACTTTCAAGTAAGTTTTCTAAGCTTAAAATAGCAGATTTCAGGTGATTGAAATACATTTTAAAAGCTGCTTATGTTACCTGGGAGATCTGCAATAATATTTAATAAGAAACAGCCCCGTGCTTCATTTTATTGTTTGTCATTTATAAGAAGTTTAAAGAAAAAAGAATCTTGAAAGAAGGAATATCTTTTCCAATCTTTTCTTGAAGGAAGGAAAATCTTTTCCAATTTTATTTTCTTAGCTAAAATAAGGATCTACTTGTAAGGCCTAACTCTTCAGCTGCTGCCTTTGTATAACTCGAGCAAGATGTTTCTGTCTTCCGTTAGAGCTGTTCACGTGCAGCCACTGCAGAAGCAGCCCTGTGTGGCATCAGGGGAATCTTTCCATCCCTTCATTATGTGGCCCAAGCAGAGGAGTTTCTGTCACTTCCACTGAAGGATCTGAATGGTGCAGCTTTCCTGGTTGCCCCTGGCTCCTGGCAGGCAGCACTTCGCCTTTTGGCTTGGGGCTCAGTTGGTCCAGGAGGGCACAGCTGCATTGCAGCACAATTGCTGTCAGCTACTGTAAAACTCATTTTGCAGTTGGGAAGCACTCAGAACTAGTTTATGCAGAGAGACTATTGCTGTTAAACTGGAGTGACAGTGGAAAAGTAACTGCTGGATTAAATCAAATGGGCAATTCATGCCTTTTCCAGCAGAGACTGAGCTAAATCACAGATAAGTTTTGATGCCACAATGTAAGTGCCGAAGCAAGGGGTACTTGTGCTGGCTTATTTCAGTATTTAGTACCCATTTGCAGCAGTTGTATTGTGATAGCACCCAGGGAACATGGCTAAGTGAGCCTACTTAGGGTGCTGACGCACTTGTATTGTATTTGCCAAGCCTGCCAGGAAGGGAAGCACCAGATAAAAACCAGGAGCAGTTTGCCAGCTCCTGTGGCCTAGCCAAAGAGCAGCCCAGCTTTTGAGAGCAGCAGCAGACAGCCCTCAAACCCTGGACCTCACTGGCCACCCAGCCCAGCAAGGATGCATGGGACTTAGCATGTTTTTTTGGCCCCTGTGCCCTCATCTCGGTGAAGACCCCCCCATCACTGTTCACTGGGATTTGTCCTCTGCATGCTGGGGTCCACATACACTGTCTTGGTAACACTGTTCAAAGAGGGTCTCTCTTCTTGAGCTGTTGTCTTTTTTTAGTTTTATTCAGGCTCTGTGCCAGCAAAGCCAATTGCCTGGGACAAACTTTGTGAATTTAGCAGGAAAAGCTCTATGTGCCAGCACATCTGACGGTGTGCATGCTGTCTAGCTGCCCTAACCCAGACCAGTGCCATTGGGATGGTTACTGCTGCATGGCTCCTTGTAGCCTCCCACGGGACTGTGAACCTTCCTCATTCCTGCAGCACTTGCTTTCAGAGCTCCTTCCAGAAGAAATATTTCACTCAGCTGAATATAGAGAGTCCTTCAAGGCTGGAGAACACCACCAAAAGCATAAGCAGAGGCTGGATTTGCTGCAAAGCTGGGAAAATTCAGTGAAGAATTTTTCATTCAAATTCCTTTGGGTTTCTCAAACATGTTTCTTTGCAAGGCTGGTTGTAAACCCTTTCTGCATTTGCTCTTCACAAATAATATACTAAATTAAATTACTGACAGGAATATTTAACAAACCAGCATCAACTGGAGGATATTAGTTGAAAAATGAATTACAAGTTCATAATCATGTAAAGAATTATTCTAATGTAGCCAGAGAATAGGAAACACATCTTCTGACCCATGTCAAACAGCTTGCATTTGGATACAGCACCAATCAGCTTGTGCATACCTTAATGCCAAGAGCTTTTTGCATGTGATATTCTGTAAATAACTTCAATCAGCAAATCCATTTGACAGCATTAGGGCCTGTTCAGCAATGGTTCACACCAGAGTGAAATTTATTCAATAAATTACTTGTTGTAAATTGTTTATGTGGATCTGGGTCATAGTTGAGTTGATCCAATGTTGCCCTCATTAGCACCTGCGTTTGCAAATGGAGCTAAGGACTTGTGCTGCACAGACAGAAGAGAGCACTCATACTCAGGACATCCATGAAACGGGTCCAAAACACTGTTTATACAAAGCACATGGTGTCTTGTGTCTTATGGGGCCCAGCAGAGTATCTACAGCCCAGAACCAGCAGGTCCTTCATGGTCTATGTATTGTACCTCTTGCTGCATATGGCCTGTAAGGTTAATACATTTAGGCTTGCATGAAACCTGTTGGCTGTTTTGCTTCAGAAACAATGTTGAAGCATTTTAAAGGCTCTGCACCATTATAGAACCAATAACAAGTATTGGCCATTATAGTACAGATGAAAGAGCTCTTGATCAAATCTGATTAACGAAAGGGAGAAGGAGGTGGATGGTGAACAGCATGATTAATATTTCATGCTAAGATTTCCTGCAGAACCTAAGTTGCATTGCCCAAAATGGCTTAAAGCAGAGCTGAATTTGAGTTCCTGCAATATGTAATATTGCAATATGTACGTACTTATTTACAGAGATGATCTTATGTTAAGGAACTTTGTACCAGATTTGTTATAAGGAATGTTGCACTTCCTTGATTTTCTAGAGATACAGCAAAATTCTTTTCAAAAGGCAAGAAAAACTCTGTTACCCCACTAATTCTGTTATGAAACCTCATATATCAAACCATGACAGGAAACCAAAGGAAACACTACAGGCGTGGGGTGACATTTTGAATAACTACAGTTTTGTGTTCTATATTGATTATTTCTTTTTTATGGTGTTCGTATATTGGGTTTGTTTGATGGTTTTTACTTTTAATTCCAGGATATTAGACCTTTATTTGCCAGTACAATTCTCTAAACAAATCCTTTATTGGAAAGAATACATATTAGACTCTTTTTTAGAACCTGTAGGACACTAAATTAAATGTACTAATACAGAAAGGAAATTACGTTTCTGTTCTTCAATTTGAGGCACTATCGAGAATAAATTAAACCCAGATTATTTTTAGGAAGACAAAAAATGCCCAAACCAAATTGGTTTGTGGCTCAGATAGATTTTAGGTTTTTATTTTGGCCACTGATTAAGATTTACCATTATTTGCAGTTTTACAGCCACATTTTTATGTGACTTGGGACCACAATAATAATTCTTTCACAAATAACAGCCTTTCAGATAAAACTGTGCCGGAAAGCTCAGGCTGATCATATGGCCCGTTCAGTTACCATTCTCAATTTAATGATTATTGCATTTCTTCACAGTGTTGTCCAGCAGGCAACTGGCAAGCGAGCTTTTGTCCTGACTCGGTCTACGTTCGTTGGCAGTGGGAAGTATGGGGGTCACTGGCTCGGTGACAACTTCTCTAGGTGGAAAGACATGCACCAGTCAATCATTGGGATCCTGGAATTCAACCTCTTTGGCATCCCTTTTGTAAGTCCAGTGTCCTTCAGGCAGCTGCTGGCTCATACATGATACCACTTTAAATGAACTCAGATGTTTTCTGAAACAAGCTGCTGGAGATGGCCAGCAGTAACAGCCTCCACAGCATAAGGAACTGCAGATTAAAAAACCTAAATGTCATCAATCTTGCCTGGCTGAAGAGAAACAAGAATAGCACTGCTAGATTCAGGTTAAATCACTACAGGAGATACAAAACTGATCTCTTTATATTATGTACTC
Source organism: Pezoporus wallicus (assembly GCF_028554395.1). Lineage (NCBI taxonomy): Eukaryota > Metazoa > Chordata > Aves > Psittaciformes > Psittacidae > Pezoporus > Pezoporus wallicus. The sequence goes on from NW_026640165.1 coordinate 2,884,783, forward strand.
TATCACTGATAGAATATATTTCCTCCATATATTTCCAATTTTCAAGTTGGGCTGGAGAATTTGTAGAATTACTGAAATATGTTCAGATCTTCCACAGTGATGTTAATGCTCCAGGAGCCAGCACAATCTCAGTCACAGAAAAATCCATTTCATTATGGAACGTTCTTATAAAGCTGTCAGAAATAAGTATATATCTTGTTCAAAAAAATGTTTTTATTACCAAGCTTCTCATTTGGGGCCTCAGTCACAGTCACAAACACCTATCCAATGATTTGATTTTTCCTCAGGTCGGTGCTGATATCTGTGGATTTAACGGTAACACTACCTATGAGCTCTGCTTACGCTGGATGCAGCTTGGTTCTTTCTACCCATTTGCCAGAAACCACAATTCAGAGGGAAATAGTGTAAGTAAACAAAGTTATGCAAGCTGTAGCCTAGGATTACAGTAAGGACGATGGTGATTTGTACTGCTTCCTCAGAAAGGTACCTGCCATTCTCGGGTGAGCTGGAGTGGCAGGTGAAAAGAGATGCTGCCCTGACGGTTGGAATTACATGGAGAAGTGTAAATTTTTCCCATCCATAATCTAAAGGTGACAAAGAAATGCTGAAAAAAATGTAGTGTCTGCCACATAAAAGCTGTGTAGAAATGTGCACCGTGCACTTGGAATGACAGAATATGGTCTTCCAGGGCTGTTGGTAAGATTCACTTCCTCCATCTTTTATTTACCGAAGCTCAGGTTTTATCTAAAAGCCAGTAAGCGTCAGTGCATCTTCCTACTCCTTTCTTTGCTTCCTTTGTTTTTTGTTACAGTACTTCTGTGACAAAAATAGGTACAGCAGGAAGGGGAGAGAGGGCATTGTACACCATCCTTGCTGTTTAAAAGCAAGTTATAGACAAATGCCACAGTTAGAAACTCCACACAAACACATGAGAACTCCAAGGATAGCCAGCAATAGCGGCAGCATTATCAACTGGGAAGCAACAAAGACCAGAAAAGGCCAATGAGAAGGATGAAAAAGTGCAGTGTCAGTCAAGACCCATGCTCTGGCTTCAATTTATCATAAATTCCTCTCAAGATTTGTTGCAAGTATCAGGTTGTTTCTATGAACAGTTCGAAGGTCTTACAGCCTTTGTAGGTACACTGCGTTTATCTGTAACAGCAATTAAATGGTTCTGCTAGTTCTATATATGTTTTCTTTTTTTCCTTCTGTAAACTGCTCCATGCAATGCTGGAGCACAGGTTATTAGCTAACCTTCAGTTTTCTTTGAAGCTTTATCATGAAAATGTTGCCACATTTACACCCCCAGAAAGACTCCTGTCTCTGTGTAATGGACATTCAGCAACAGGGCAAATGCAGGAGTGATAAGCTACAGTGCTGTCATTAGGGGAATTACCCTGTAGATTCCTGAGATATGCTGGTATATTTCTCTCTAGGAAAACAAATGTCTGTGAGTTGTTAGCTACTGCTGTATTTTCTATTTACCTCTCCACTAAAATTATCTGTAATGTTTTATATATATAATAATGCATATAATTATATACATTCAATGTTTTATCTAAAATTATCTATATGTGTTTGCTTGGCTCTTTGAGCATGCAGATGGGGTCTGATCCGGGCAAGTGGGTACTAATCACATGCACAGGTTAATAAGCAGGGAAAGAGCAATGGGTCTGCATGACAGGAGTTGAGTGAATGACAGCAGTAACAGAAGATACATTTGGTTTATTTCTTGAATCCACTTAAAACACTGTGTTCACTGAACAAAATGAACAAGGCATTTTGGGTGACTCAGCATAACCTAGAAGTCTGACTGTTTTTTTGTGAACTTAGGCAATATTTGTACCGTGTCAGAATACTGGTAAGAATATACTGCAATTTTTTGAAATAATAGAAGGATGCTCTGAAACTCAGAGCCAGCAGGGAATATTATCAGTGACTAATTCTGATATAAACATAATAATGGATAAATTCAACTTACATATTGAGCTTAATATTAAGTTAGTGTTAAAATAAAATCTGAAATACCCACTTTGCCTAATCCACTGGGGATTTCAAATGTTTTAATTAATACTTTTCTTGTCTGAAAAGCACTAGATAATATAAAAAGCTTTGTTACTTCTGTTCCTTTTATGTTTCATTATCCTTGGAATTCATCATACATTGTTCAATTTTAATGAGAAAACTGAGTATTATGGGAAAAAAATTGTGAAGGAGAAAGGGAGCTGTGTGATTCGTTGGCTCATTTTAGCCCTGGGGAAGGTCGGACAGGAGGAAATAAAGGAGATGCAACCCTTTGCTGCATCAGCACTGCCCTGGGTTATGTGCCCTGCATCCCATCACAGGGGAGAGCCAAAGTTGCCTTGAAGTAAATCAGAAGGAGCCAAAGAGTGTAGACAGATTGCTTAAATCTGCCTCCTGGATGGTGAGACCCATCATGGATGCCCTCTCTCCCAAGAGAGCGCTGCTGGCAGTGAGGAGATAAGGGGCACCACTGATGCCTGAGTGTCCCCTAGTCAGGGCATCTTAAAATGGTGAGCACAGGAGGAGAAATCTTGTTTCTTTGTATGGATGAAGTGTTTTCCCCACTGCACACCGTGACTTTGGTCACTCCTGTTGGCTTCAGCAGGGCCATGAATTTACTTGTACTTTTAATAAATAGATTTGTCTTTATGTTCTTGGCCAACCTCGTTATGCTGTTGTCTTTGTTTTGCAGATTATCAGTCTTCCTTTCTTCCTGTGTTTCACCTTCTGTGTCCCAAAGGGCTTGCATCTCCAGGATAAATTAATTTCTAGAGACAGGGTGTCTGTTCCTGAGCATAGACTTGAAACATCAGCTGCCTGCTGAGGAATTACAGACGGCTCACATAGACCGCGGTGAGGCCTGATCACTCTGAGCTCACTGGAAGTTTTCATGCTGAAAAATTTGATACAAATATTACTTTGGTTATTTTTCTTATTTAAACCTTCACTTTTGCAGCACTGTGTCAGCCACAGCTCTCCTTAGGTTGCACGCGGGTTCTCTGTTAAATTTGCAGTCCCTAGTTATAATGCTCAGTACAAATCAGAGCTTTTCCTTAACAGGCACAAGACCCAGCAGTGTTTGGAAGAAAGTTTGCCAAGATAGCTCGTGCTACACTTCGGATCAGATATTCCCTGCTGCCGTACTTATATACCTTGTTCTTTGAGTCTCATATTCATGGAAACACGGTGGTGCGGTCACTGATGCATGAGTGAGTTTGGAGTCTCTTTTTTTTATCATAATTTAAACACAGAAGCAGTTGAGCTTCTATGTACCAACTAGTTGATATCTTCTTGAGAATAGTCACACTAATATTACTGCATGCTTCCTTTTAAAAAGAACAGTTTTAAATGAAATCTAATCAAATTATATGCTCAAAAACAACTCTTCATATATGCAATAGATTTTCATTAAAATATAACTTACATTTTCTTCCAACGGGAAAAAAAACCCAAACCTTAAATAAGGAGAATTCTGGAAATTTCTGAGGTAAATATGCAGTTCTTTTTGTTTTAAAAATAGAAATCACGTACCTGTATGTTCTGCATTTGAATGAAATCTATGCAATCTGTATTCAGGTCCAGAATGCCAAGAAGGCCTCACATAGAGAAATCTCCATTTTCCAATCACCCACAGCATTTGCATTTTCCAATTTAGCACTTGCATCTGGATGCTATGTATGAAACATACATCTGTGTCCACAAATTGCACAGAGGAAACAGAGATGTTTGAGTGTAGAAGCAGGTGCAAACCAAAGATTAATAAGCACAGACTGAAAAACACCTCGGAAAATGTGACTCAGATTTGGAACAACTCTTTTTTTTTTTTTTCTGTTTGGAAGAAGCAGGAATCAAAGTGAGGTTTATTTTCCCTCTCAGCATCTTTTAATTAGCTTTTTACCTGCTTTTGGTAAATTTTCTACTTCAGAATGCTTTATGCAAAGACTTGAGCAAAATGAGTGAAAATAATGCATTTGAAAAGTTACTGCCCAAAGCTCTGATCCAAAGCTCTTTAGTCTCATTGGTGCAGGCCACATCCTGGACTGTTTAATGTTCTTTTTCCCTTCAGGTTAAAAACATTCTGGCTAAAGGGTAAGGCATTTTTTGCAAATTAAACTGAGATTACTACACTAAAGTGCAGACCATTTGAGTATGGAAAGGGTAAGCATGAAATCTGTTTCACCCGCTTAGTGTAATAACTAACTGATAAGTCTTAAAAGCAGTATCCTTCCCCTTCCTACTCTGCTACCTTTTTTAACTGGGTTGCATTAAGGAGAAGTTTTATATGTACTCATGTCTTGCAAGGAGCGATATGCTATTTCAAGTATTTGTTTTAGTTCTGTTTTTGCTTAATGGGATTTGTGTTAATACTGTAAATGGCCGAGTTCATTTTGGCATTAATATTAGCTAATCTCTGCTAATACAGAATTACTTTAGTGATGCTAGAAGTGCCTTTCTGATCATTCTCAGCCTATCTTCAATCTATTTGGGCCACATGTACATCAGGCAATTTCCAAATTTGCTTTGATCTGAATTATAGAGGAGTCTCAGAAGCACCAACAGAGACTTCTGTCAGGTGAAACTAAGCCAAAAGGTGTGTTCTGATCAGAGAACAACCCTGCCTGGGCAGGGAGTATCCAGGCAATAGCTATTGCATGTGGTCATTTCAGAGTTTTCGTTTAATTTCAAATGCTTATGTGCTCATTTCAAATAATAAGGAAAACATTCCATGAGATTCCTATAAGCATTTAAGGTGTTTCTGAGACTTTTGCTCAATGAAACAGAGGCACCAACAGCTCATCTGCCCCAAAAGACTGGAAAGTGGCAATCCATTACTGGAAGGGAAAGCTCTGCTCAATGGCTGAACAAGGTTAAAATAAGACAGAAGAGAGGCCAGCATTTAACAATAGGAAGCATGTAGGTGGAATTAAGCAGCTTTCATAGATCCCAGATATGGCTTAACGGTTTATAGTTTCAAAATGGGAAAGTTCATTTGTTCGCTGAATTTGTATTCATGGTAGCTATAATTGTAAGAGAAAATAGCGTAGTTAGATAGTGAGACACTTGTTTCCATGTGCAAATAAGACTTCTCGTTTGTCATTGTTTCTTGATCAGCTTTTTCTCCTGAAATTTCCCACAACAAAGTATATTGAATTGGATTATAATTTTATTAGAGCAAAATTAAAAGTAGAGAGAAACTGTTGATATAACAAGAAAAACTAATGGTTTGTATTTCAAAAACTTTAAGAGAAGGTAATTCATCAAAAGCCACACCCCACTTCAAATAGTTACAAATTACCTGTTAAAATGCAGTAGTGAACAGGATTAAGGTGTCCAAAAGAGCTACGGTTTTGACAGGAAAAAGGAACTGAATAAATTGAGGTTTCTTTCGGGCAGTGCCTGAGGCATGCCTTCAACAGCATTATTTCCTGAGTTTCATGTGCTCCCCTAAACTTGCAGTATTTAAGAAATCCAAGAACTAAACAGATGGGTTTTCTTACTGCCAAGGAGGTTTTGCTCCTTTGGGCTAGTTTCTGTAAATCTGGGCTGGATGCAGTGATTGCCTATGCCCTGAGCAGGCGGAGCCTGACAGAGGGTGTCAGGGGTGTCACTGACACTGAGCCCACCCTGCTCAGCGTACAACAGAAACCTGTCTTTAGACAGGCAAAGCTGCAAAGTCAGCTAAACAGACACGGTAAATATTTTTATAACAAATAATTTGTAAGTGTTTAGAGAATAACAAGTTAATATGCAACAGCCAGTGTGCATTTGTCAAAAATGAGTGATGATAAACCAGCCCAGTTAACATCTTTGACAAGGCAGCAGGGCTGTTGGGTAGGAAAGTGGGGAGAGAAGCAGGAAAAAGCAGGAGACACAAGGTACTTTGATTTTAGGAGGGCTTGGGACACACTCTACATCATGTTCTTATAAGCTATCTAGGGGGTCAGGATTCATGGTGAATTTCCTCAGGGACAGGCTTATAAATGATTGAAAGCCTACTTAAATTCTCAGGGATTTTTATGCCAGCTGAGTGGAGGCTCCTGAGATGGGGAGGATCAGTCCTCTTTGCCAGGTGCTATTCATTATTTTCATTAGCTGATGCATAGTGGAGTAGAGATCTTTTCCCAAGCTGGCAGATGATGCCAGGCAAACGGGAATGTAAGCACTCTGGAGGACGTGATCAGGATCCTAAATGATTTCAATGCATTGAATAAAATGGACTGAATTCCAACGTTTCATCCATTCAGGAAAGGCAGCTAAAAAGCATGATATGTATGAAGGTTGCTTTGTCTTTGTCCTGCAAAAGATTTCTAATGTAAATCTGTGAAAGCTGCAAGAAGCCAAATCCAAGGATTGTCAAAAATGCTTTAAATCCTAGAGCACACTATTGTTCCTCTGTATTCCCTTTCCTGGTCCTGGCCCCTATCCCACCCTTTGGCTCCCTCGATGAAGTCTCAACCCACAGCACAGAAATTAAGTTTGTTTTCTCACTGCTGCTATTCTGAAAAGAAATCAGCTCCAGCATTTTGCGAGGGTTCTGTTCTGCTCCAGTATGGCAGGTGCTATTGTAATTCCTAAATCTCTGTCCTGCTTTTGGCATTCTCTCAACCAGGAAAAATATTTGGCAGTGTTGAAGATTGTCTTGAGGAAGCAAATTTCTTGTTGCAGTGAGTAATATCAAAACATTCTGTAAGTTCTATAAAAATGTGAATTAACATTGCATATCTCGCTTTCAACACCAGATTCACCTCTGATCAGCAGACTCATGGAATAGACACTGCCTTCCTTTGGGGACCTGCTTTTATGATTGCTCCTGTTCTTCAAGAGGCAAGTACTGTAATTAAAAAATGCCATCATACTGCAATAAAAGAAATGAACTGCGCTTAGGGCATTGGATGACATTCAGGGCATGTTTGCTCATATCCACCCATTTCTTCCCTCCACTGTCAAAGCTTGCAGAACACATTTCTGAGCAGTGCAGTCAGTACAGAGCTGCCCAGTGCTTGAAGTGGCAGGATGAAAGTGAGGGCATGGCATTTCCCTGCTACTCCCAGTGCTGAATGGATGTAGGCAGGCTGGATGCTGTCCCTTGCATGCTCCTGTTACTGTGCCAACAGCTCCCTCCAAGGACACACACAGAGCAGTAATTGTCAAGCTAGGAAGAAACATGCAGATATTAAAGCAAACTGGTTTTCATATTACTGCTCACCCACAGTGTTTGGGAACCTCAGCATCTCAAGGGCTGCAATAGGAGTTTCCCAGCATCACTGCCATTACAGAAATGGTAATGACAACGTTAGCTGCTAATACAGCAGGTTTGAAAAAGCAGCATTTTCTTACAGCTGAACTGGGCATTGTGCTGGGGTCAGGGCACTCACTGCTTGGCTGGAACAAAGGGGAGTTTCTCTCCTTACCCCACCACTGACTGCTGACAGCACCAGAAAGGTATGTCTGAGCTGAGCTAAATATTTACATGTGATGTACCCTAAAGCTATATGTATGTATGCAATATTTTCTAGATGTTGCCAATGATCAAACAGATAAACAGGCCACTGTTGCTCACTGTTTTTTTTTTTTAACCAGCCTTTGTGCATCTGTGAATTGAAAAGGAAATTCTTATTCCTACATCTAAAGCCATTCTGGCTCCACTGAGGTACTTCATTCGTCAGCCCTTCATCTTCAGACTCCCCCAGGTTTCCAATGGCTGATGACTAACAAGGAGATTTCACAGGGTCTCAAACCAGTGAGATGATGAAAGGTGTGAGAGAAACCTTCCCATGAATAGAGGGTAACAAGCCAGGGGTGGCTTCCTGCAAAGCAGTAAATGAAAGGGAACAGTATAAGGATATAAAATGATAGAGTCTAGATAAAATGTTGCTGTGTTTTTGGGGGGACTGCAGCCAAAATAAAGGCTGTGTGCCTGTGGCATGATGAGAGAAGCAGAGCTTTTGAGGTTCTTGCTGTGGGAGAGAGGTGGCAGCCAGGGTTTGTGCCAGCTAGTAGGGCAGGGGCAGGAATGAGCTGTAAGCCCCTCACCATGGCATTGCAGACCAGCAATGGCTGCGTCAAACTGCAGCATGGCACCCACTTGTCTACAGAAGATGAGTCAGGGAGAGCTTTCCCTTCCGTCCTTGAGTCCTAGGGTGTGAGCAAGTGAGACATCCATCAACATTAAAGTGGGCACCTATGTTACACACTGGCTTATTATTTAGTGAGTCACGAAGGCAAGGCTCATCACAGTGGTTGCACTTTTCTGCAGACCAGAATATCCAGGGTTGTCATAATAATGCAGAGAAAATATGGAAAGAGGCATCTTGACTTTATAGGGGTTTTCATTCAAGTTTTCAAGGTGCTGTATAAGTTAAGCCCACCTTTGTTAAACAGCTAGTAATACCTAGACAGAGCAAACTATCCCAGCCTTCCTTACTGCAGCACTAGGGCACTTCCTGAAACACCTAGCACTGCCCACTGCGGGAGACAGACTGAAGGACAAGACAAATTTCCAGTTTAGCAATTCTCGTATTCTAATCTGAGATTTGCATATTTTAATAAATCAGTTATTTTTTACGCTTTCTATTGTTTTATCTATACATACGTATGCAAAATCCCTAAAATGTTAAATAGTAACTCCTCACGGTACACATGCTCCCTGGGGTAGAACTTGGGGGTAAACCATGGTTCTGCAAAGGAGCAGACATCTATGATGAGAATAAAAATTAATCTATTTGTGGGAATAAGCAACATGTGACAAAGAACAAAGTATGTTTTGATTCCAACTTTTCCTGTAGTTATTAATTCAAAGTGCCTAAAGGATGCTAAAGCATGATTTCATCCCTGTATCAGTATGATACAACTCATGCTGCAAAGTACACCATGCAAGTAGCAGCATATTATTCAACATTTTTTACCTCCAAATTTAAATTGTTTCAAAGAAGACAAAAATCTGTGTATCCTTCTTCCCAGATCTTATTCCCTGCCTGTTTCCACAACAGGAATGGTGCAAGAGGCACTGAGTGTCCCCACTCCATCATCAAATGTGAAGTTGTGTTTTGCAAAGGTTGCTGAGACCTCATTGCTCTGATTTTAACCCAGTTACACTACGAGACACAGAGCTAGATACTAGACTGAAATAATCATATAACATTGACTCATCCTGTGGAATGGCAGTAAAATCCCCCAAATAGGACAGGCGTGTCTGTGTAGCATTACAGATTAGCCAGCACTAGTCACTGTTATGATAATAACTCAGCCATAATATCCAAGATTTGATGTTATTAGAATATTCAGCATACATCTCTCCATGTACAAATATAATAAAGCTAATATAATATCAGGAATGCAAAAGGATAAAAGACTTTAATCACTTTATAACAATTACAGGGAGCAAGATCCGTGGATGTATACTTCCCTGAAGCACAATGGTTTGACTACTACACAGTATGTATTTTTAAGATTCAGTTTCTTACCTTTTTTACAATATTTTAAATGGTGTGATTCCAGCAAAATAACTTAGCAATGTTCAGCAGTATTTTTACCTCAGCATCTGTGTTTAAGCAAACTAGAGCACAAAAACTCTACACCAGGCTAGCTGGGAGAGTAAATTGCACAGTTTTCAGTAGCATTTCATTTTCTATTTTTAGACTGTAAAGCTCTAAGACAGAGAATTGAATTTTCAGGAGCAGTCTAGAAATTCATGAAACTGTCAAGATTTCTTCCACCTGCCCTGCGTGTTTTCTTGTACCGATACACTTCCCTGCGCAGAAACAGAGACAGAACCTGAGTCGTGCTCCTGAGAACATGCTGTAAACCATTTTGTACATGCAATTTTGTATATGCATCACTTTTGACAGAAGGCATATTTAGAGAGCAGGGTGAGGCTGCCCTTGGAAAGATGCTTCCAAGAGGTTCAGAGCAATCTGCTCTGTGGCAAATACCAGCCTCTCCTAGTTGGAGGCACTACAGGTTTTGACCTTTCGGACACCATCCCCATCACTGCATTTCCAAAAGTGCTCACTTTCAACCTAACTACACTCTGCTGCAATCTGCAGGATAAGACCAGCATCGACTTCAGCAGGAGCAGTTAGGCTGATGCTAAGAGCTTTCGGAAATGCGAGCTCAGGAGCGCCAGGCTGTTGTTAACTACCCTGAGTGACGCTGGTGGAGGAGCGGGCAGGACAGAAATGGTCTCAGAGGAAATTAAGACTTATTTTTAAAGAAGCTTGGTCATTTTCAGCGCTTGGCTGGTATCCTCAGATGGATGTTCATCCAGCCCTTTCCTTTCTCTCTTTGCCTAAGACTGTGGCACTGCAAGGTTGAGCACTTCATTCAGCTCTTCTTATTGTGGTTCCCCCTGAGAGCCCTTTGCTGGTCTGGGTGTGGGATCAGCAGCCCCGTGTCCCCTGCACAGCCTATGGGACATGTCCACAGCATTGGCCAAGCTCAGCTCCCAGGATTTGGCAGGTACTTGCCATACACATGATGCTTATCCAAAACCAAGGCTGGGTACTTACCATAAGTTGTAGTTGCCATTTACAGACAACAAGAGCAAAGACTTCCTGTTACCTGCTCTGCATATAAGACATGCCTATATCTGGTGCTGGAGGCCATAAACCGGGAAGGAATGATGCAGAGAACTTAATGCTGGTTGTCTACACACAGAAGAATTTCCCTCACTGAATGCTATAATTACTTTTCAAAAGGGAAAGATTTATCCTTAAAAGAGAAGAAAATCTACAGTTTACATTCCCAAATGATTATGAATCACTTACCTTAAACTGAAATGTGACAAGCTTCATATGCATAAAAAGAGGAAACAAAAGTTTCTTTTGCTTTTTGCTCAGTGTCTTGAGGAGGGTTGTTTTTTTTTCACAGCATATGGAATAATGATACCATTTTTATAGATGATTTGCTGTCTTTCATTCATGATGCTTCCATCTCATGCATATGCATAGCTGCAAGGGCTAGATCCTCTTTTATGTTAAAAAAAGGAACTGGAATAAAACCCCTGAAATCTGCTTTTTTCTTTGTTATTTTCACTGATGTAATTGAGATGAAACTGTACCCCTTGCTCTGTTTGTCAGTGGTTTATGGCCACAATGTACAGTGCCCAGATTTGCATTTCTTTAACTGCATTTATTTTTGTGGTAGGGTCATAAACTGCCAAGTACCTGGAACAAGAACTATGCTACTGTGCCTGCCCCACTGAGTAAGATCCCTCTCTTTATCCGTGGAGGCTACATTCTGCCAGAACAGGCACCAGCCACAACCACTACTAAGAGGTAACGTCATCTGTGTCTGTCACCAAACGACCAGGGTGCGGGTCAGACCCACAGACAGCCAAAAAAACAATCAAAAGAAAGTGCAGAAGAGAGGCTACCTGCAGCTCCCAGCTGCACCCCAGGCTATAAGCACAGTATTTTTATCCCAGTATTCACTCCATTGCATTAGGCTAAGTCACCTCAGAGATGACTGACATCACCGTTTGCACAGCTGAAGCCTACTCCTGGCTATGTGGTTACGTGCAAAAAAGCTTTTGCACCTCTTACTGCCATGCCAACTTGCTGTCAGTCAACCAAAGTAAACACATGCAAGGGAGAAATGCAGAATTCTGCTTCACAGATGAATTTATCAAATGCCATGGACAAGGTGGAGAAGCTCAAATCTCTTTTAGAAAAATAATTTCCCCTTGCCAATGGGTAATATACCAGTCTCATGTTTGAACCATGTTCAGAAGCAAATGTGGGTAGGGAAGAATGGGAACAGCACTGTGAAGCAGCCAATCCAACCATAGGGAGATAGCACTGGTAACCAGCTGCTTCCCAGACTGCCCAGTTAGCATACTTTAAGGCTACTAAAGAAGGGGAAGCTTGTCCATACTAGCACTCAAAAGGTGAAAATTTTACACTTCTGTGGGACAAGGCAAGCCAAATTTCCATCCTCATTTCGGGAGCCCATTTGGTGAGCATGACTGTCATCCTCCTGTCATGGCCTTTTTTGCAGCCATAAAATTGGAGTTAACTGTGCTCTGAGGTATTTGTTAAGTAACTTGGAATGGACAGTGCCCACAGGTGTGTACTGACACTTCTCAATGTGTTTGTCAACAGCCGCCTGAACCCATTCGGGCTCATTATTGCCCTGGATGAACAAGGAGAAGCTTCTGGGTCTCTCTTCTGGGATGACGGTGATTCAATAGGTAAGCCTGGTCCCCCAATGTGAGGTGTGGGGGGGGTACGTGTCTGCATACAGGGTTGCCTTTTCAGCGGTGTAATGGCACTGACTCCTGCTAGAAATAGCTGGAGAATTGACCCTAAATTGAAGGTTCCGGAGGTGAAAAGCAGATTGCTCTTCAAGTCAGTGCTTCGATATGAGAAAGTGTGACACTGGGAACGGCTGGCCTGCCAGAGAGGGCAATCACTCCTGTTGTGTTCCTCTAAAATCACCCTAGGAAGACTAGAGGAAGAGTTTAAATAGCCCACAAATCATCTTAGTCTGACATTAGCCACTCACTACAATTAATGTGAACTGCTTATGGATTTTTGATACCAATCATTCTTCCTCTGTGTTTTGACAGATACTATTGAAAAGGAGAACTACTTCTTGGCTAAATATACATACAGCAAAGTAAGTAGCAACATTCAATGTACCCACATACATACACTGTATGTATTATAGCTGTATTTTAGTGTAGCCATTGTACGGTGCTGATGTTTAATTTCCCTCTGGAAAGCTTTTTTCTTATAAGCTCAGCCTTTAAACCTTGTAAGCTACCTAATGTTTTCATTTACAGACAACTACAAAATAATCCAAATATGATGCTGCAGTTTTGTGTTTCGTTCATTAAGTACCATAATGACACATCATTAATGTTCCTGCAATGATGTGAATCTGAAAATCCACTTTTCCAGCTCAGATTTTCTTTTATCTGAGTCGCAGCTTCTGGGGAACAAGGGGCCATTTTCCTTGTCTTCCTCCTGTGATCGCTTTTGATCTGAGAAGGCTATGTTCCTCTCATCAAGACATCCCAGCAATCTTTTAGCTTTGATCCCTTGAAGTCTTTATTTTGTGGCCCAGAGAATTACGTAGTCTCAATTCCTTAGCTTGTGTTTCCTTGTCTGGCAGTACAGAGATTGCTCCCATGGTTGGTCTCCTATGGAGCAGTTCAGCATGCTACTGGCAACCCACCGTACTGATCAGATGCTCCACACAGCACAGGACTGTATTAGCTCAGGGTCAGTGCGCTAATGCCTTTCACACAGCGCTCACTTCTGTGCAGACATGTCCTGAGAAAGCTCAATAGAAAAACCCAACAGTCTAGGCTTCAGCTGAGAAAAATACTATATAAAATAAATCTGCTAGAACCTCATTAAGTGTATGAGAGTAATTTGTGGGAGTTATTGCAAAAAACCTTAATCTACTTCAGTAATGTATACACCTCATATTTTGTCTACAGTTGTAGCATTTGGTAAGAAATAGGTTATTGTATGTAGACTGTGGAATGGTAGAGAGCTGGCTGAACACGAGTCAGCTTGTGCCCAGTCGGCCAAGAAGGCCAATGGCATCCTGGCCTGTATCAGCAATAGTGTGGCCAGCAGGACCAGGGCAGTGATCATCCCCCTGTACTGGGCACTGGTGAGGCCGCACCTTGAATCCTGTGTTCAGTTCTGGGCCCCTCACTACAGGACAGACGTTGAGGTGCTGGAGCAGGTCCAAAGAACAGCAGCGAAGCTGGTGAAGGGTCTGAAACACAAGTGTGATGAGGAACAGCTTGAGGGAACTGGGGTTGTTTAGTCCGGAGAAGAGAAGGCTCAGGGGGGACCTTATTGCTCTCTACGACTGGCTGAAAGGAGACTGTGGTGAGGTGGAGTTGGTCTCTTCTTAAAAGGAGCAAGTGATAGGATAAGGTGAAATGGTCTCTGGTTGCACCAGGGGAAGTTTAGGTTGCATATTAGGAATAGTTTCTTCACTGAAAGGGTTGTCAAGCACTGGCACAAGCTGCCCAGGGAAGTGGGTCGGTCACCATCCCTGGAGGTATTTAAAAGAAGGGTAGATGTGGTACTTACTTAGCAATATGGTTTAGTGCTGGACTTGGCAGTGATTTGTTAATGGTTGGACTCAATGATCTTAAAGGTGTTTTCCAACCTAAATGTATGGTTTTCAAGCTGTGTATTCCTAAAACCTCTAAAGTAGTTTACAGAAAAAAAAATAATCAAAAGAATAAAATCATGTTAACCCCTATTGTGATACTGCTCTTAGAACTTATGTCTTCAAGGAGCAAGAGAAAGCCAGGGTAAGATGATGGGTTTTATTATGTAGTCTTGTGTATTTGTGAGACATTTTCCTGGAACTAGTATCATATATCTAGACTTTAAATTTAATTTTTAATTTGTTTTCTTCTTGATTTGCCAAGAAAAAAACAATTCTTCTTCAAAAAAGGGTATTTCAATAGCAAAAAATGAAGAAAAATAACTTCGGCTTTCTGTAGTCTGTGTATAGTAATTTATTCTAGGAAGGCTACAGAAAAACAATATCCAGTTTTATATTAAATACTGATCTGTGTAAATTAGATTGTTGATTCACTGGCAGTTCCATTTCTCACTGCTCATATTTGACTTCTGCCTGTAAATCCATGACTGAAGTCCCTATCTGCATTCCAATAATCTCTAATGTCAATTTTTTATTATGTGTTTATAAAAAAAACAATCTATCTCAAACTGCAAATTGTAAAGGTATGAGAAATGCATGAAAGTCTTGGTATTTGTGGCACATTTCTATTTTCTTAAAAACTGTGGATGAATAATCACACCTCGTTTCAGGAGAATAGCCATGGTTTGTTCCCTCAGAGATTTACTGGTAAGGTTGGACATCATAGAATTTGCTCTGAACCCAGAACAGAGTAAATGCAACGGCTGCAGGATTAGATCCTCTCAATTATATTTTCATTTAAGCAACCCAGAATTAGAAAGAAGAATCCAAGACTAGTGCAGGCATTTAAGGCTCAGAGAACAATTCAAGCTGCCTGCTCTCTGGTACTGTTTCTCTGAGGCTGGTATTTTAATTCACTTGACACCTCCTTCTCATCATGCATAACGGCTAAGTGACCTAAGTCAAAGTGGCCCAAGTCAACGTGCCCCATATATTAATCCTAGAGCATAGAAAAATACATCACCTAGATGCATAAGATCTGCTGTACTTCAGGGATGAGCAGGGAAAGCAATGAACTCTGCCTCCAGCCCAGAGGTGGCAGATAAGATAGATATGCTCAGACTGTACCAAGTGAGGCCAGACCACACTAAAGGGATGGTGACAAGAAGACTTGCTTGATCAAGGAAATGTGAGCTTCCAAAAGGATACACTAGCCACTAGGTAACTAAATAGCCCAAAACAAGTTCCTCCTAAAACTGGTCCAGTTTTCAGGGGCAAAATGGGGCAGGGGGTAAGATGAAGTTCATAGGACTAGAGCAAGACAGTAGGAAAGAAAAGCTATGATTCTGCTGCTCAGAAGTGCAGGAGGAAGTCTTGGCTTCTGGTCTTGGATCCAGGACTTCCTTTTTCTTTGCATTTATGGTGCTTTGATTAATAACTGTAAAGCTGCCTCCCTCTGCTAAGAACTCAGGACCTTCCTGGGCAATTGCTTTTACTATGAGACACTTGGGGAGGAGGGTGTCACCCATTCCCTTGACCACCACCTCCCTGGTTCCCCAAGACCTTCAGTTCCAGACCTTGGTCTGAAGGACAGTGGTGTCTACTGCAGTCCTGGCTCAGGGCCTCAGAGCTTGAGTGCAACCTTATTTATTAATACAGTTGTACTCACTGAGTTCAGCATCATACTGAGCTTACTGGGTCTATGTGGCCATCTTGAGTTAGCTCTCCTGCTTAGCCACACCTGAGACAGCAATAAATCACCACAGGGAGGTGGCGTCTCTCTACTGATTCTCCCTCTATGATGGGACTCTTCCAATGAGAAGAAGACATCACATAGAAGCACCCTAAAAAATTCACCAGAAGCTTTTAGAGGCCTCTCGCCATTTGCTCTATAACCCCTTATGTAGGCAGTTTAAGACAGTGTACTTGGAATTAGCACTAATTTTTAGAGTGAATACCTGCAATGAGCAGTCTAAGCACAGCCCTAAGTTACAAATACTGCAATCCAGCTTTTGCCTCCCTTCACTATGCACCATTGAAATAACATAAGCTAATTTATGCAAAAGGTTTCATCATGGGTTTCTCCTTGGCATATTTTTAAAAAGTCATGATTGCATAGCAATTCATCATTTCCTGAGCAGTGTAATTCATCTTTATTTCCTTAACAACTTTGATGACATAACAAATGCAATGATTCCTCTTCACTGCTTGTATGGGAAATTACTGTCACTGGTGATCCAAATGAATTTGTTTAATGACTTTGTATGTCCTCCTGGTACATCCCTAAATATGGGATATATAGTAGATAAGAAGTACAACAAACAAAGCTCTGTGGGCACACAGTGTTTCTTCAGCATCCTTAAAGCTGAATATACATAAGATTTCTTAACAGGAGCTGTGGAGATGTGGGACACAAAATAGGGGCAAAATATCTAGCAGCTGATCTTTGTAGAAGATGCTAGCATCTTAAAGCAGTCGTAGATGTTAATTACATCTGCCTTAAGGTCACCTGTTGAATCTCCCTATCTGGGTTTTGGCTTTGCATGTGCCACTGTACTCTGTGAATGGGTACAAGAACCAAATTTGCATTGATTGCAAGTAGAAAAACATGTCCAAGATGACTGCAAATGAATGCTGTAAATGCTATTTTATTTCTTACTTTGTTAGTTTAGAATCATGTATGACGTTTCTGATGTGAAAATTAATGTGACTTGTTTTTCCTTTACAATCTCAGTCACTGATGACTGCATTGGAAGAGATTCTGTATGTTCATTGACAAAGATGGAACAGAATGCAGTGAGTCACCTCTAAAGAGCTGTTGTGGTCCTGAAATTTTCTCTGTGGCTTTTTCCAGGGACACCTGAAGACAGAAATACTTAAAAATGGATACAGAGGGGCTGACTCTCTGGAGTTCAAAAGAATTACAATCCTTGGCCTGAAACGGAGACCTTATGTTGTTGCTCTCAATGGAAGAGCCATCCGTGGATATGCTTCCTCTTATGAGCTGAGTGGGGTAAGAGCTGCATTGAGCAGTTATGAAAAACCTTAGACAAAAGTCAGTGAATAACAGTAGCAGTTTCTCATCCACATCCCTTTACATCTCTAAATATAACCAGACACCATTTCTTGATACAACAGTCTGAATTTTAGGGAGGGGATTGAAGGAGAAAGCAAAATCAAGAAATATTTCAGGAAACTTTGGTCTTTGCTATTTTGCTATTACACATACTACTGAACAATGTAATACACATACTTGTGTTGTAATACACATACTTGTGCTATTGCACAAGTCTCTTTTACTTGATGTCTGCTGCTTGCATGATGCTTGAAAAGAAGATACAGCTCCATAAACTGGGAGGAATGTTAGCAGTTTCATGGGCATTATTACTATTCTGATAAATAAGTAAACTTGTCAAAGCTGTTTATCTGCTGCTGAAAAGAAGTGGTGGACATCTTTTCTCACCATTACTTAGTGTCCAAAAATGATTATAGCATAGCTGGATCCAATGAGTGTCTCCCTATGTTCAGAGGAGGAAAATCTCTGCTGTACCTTTGTGTTCCTAAGGAAATTATCACTACAGTGAGACAACAGTTGAAGCTTGAGCATGTTAAAGTGTCCAACATCAGTGTCCCAGGTCAAAATGCATGACTTGTTTGTGCAGTGCTCCCCTAGCACCAACAAGGAGACAGCCCAGAGGGGGCAGACAGAGGACAGACTGAACAACCCTAATAAACAGCTGCAACTGCCTCCGTGGTTCTAGTTTCCTTTCATGGAATGCAAACAAAAGGAGCAACACAAAGTAAACTTGCTTTGCTCTGGTCACTTGTCCCATATCTGTCACCAGCAACCAAGCTGAAGTGGGTCATGCACACTTTGTGTGAGATGTGATCATTATTTCCCAGCACTAACATGCACCTAGCGAGCTCCCAGTACTAACAGTGTAAGATGCCAGTAACTCAATTGTTCAATCAATGACAGCTGAAGCAACAAGCAATGGATGTCACATCTTATGTTACTCTACCCACTTGGCTCAATGATTGCAGTTTATTTGTAACCAAAGTGTTGATCCCTGTTATATGCACCTGGTTCTAACATTTGTTTTATTGAAGGAATCTGTAAAGGAATAAAATTGCTGATAATAAATTTCTGCCTTGGAGAATCGTAAAAAACCTCACTTTCAGAGGCGATGTCATAAATGAGTGTAATCAGTATTGCCTCAAGGGAAGAAATTGTTTAACAGACAAACTGCCTTTAAGCAAGTCGAAGCAATGTAAATGTGGCAGGGTAAAGAAAACACTCCACTGAGATGTGCTTAAAGGCACCAATCACAGATATGCAGAAGATAACTGCGTACTAACAGCATCACATAAAAAGATGATTAGAAAAGACTAAAATGCTTGTCACAGAAGTATCATTTAAAATTTTACTTAAGTGCAAAAGACAATCTATCTCAGCGGCTTAAGAGCTACTTCAAATAGCAGCAAAACAACCCCAAGTGGCTCTAGAAAGGCAAGTCCAAAACTGCATAAAAATTACATTATTTAAACCAGCTAAATGTATTCCTTTCACAATTCAGTCAAACCTCTCCCACCTTCTCTGTACAGATATTGTAATGCCATTACCTATAATCCTCTCATGTCTGATTCTCTATTAAAAAAAAGTACTAGCAGCTTGGGTTTAGATCTCAAAAACTTACAGTCCATGTAATTAAAAAAACAACAAAATCTAAAGGGCAAATTTGCAGCTTTCCCATGGGCTTAATGAGATTACATACTCTATAATAGTTTAACAAGCACAAAGACTGTACTGTTTGAAGGGATAGAGTAGAAAGTAATATCTACCATATTTTCCTTTGCAGAAAGCATATTTGCCTAAAAGCAGCGCTTAAGTGCATAATTGAGCCACAGTTATTTGTATATAAATAGAAGCAGTTTGCTTAGTAAGAAGCCACTTCTTTCTCTCTGATTCATGCAGCGCTACTCTGATCTGACATTTGTAATATTGCAGAATCTTCCTATTATTAGGAGTCTCTTATCTACCTCCCCCACTCCCAGAGTAATCGGAGAGCCACAGGAATTGTATTTCAGTAGCAGCTGGGATGTTGGAAAGGCAGTTCTGTTGACCAGGCTCGGGCTGACAACAAAGTGACCCAGGCATAGGAAGGTTCTCCTTTTACTCCCACATGCATCTTCTGCTGGGAAGCACAGGGAGATGCCCAGTGTCCATGTCCCAATGTCTGTGCACTAGTGCAGTCTGGAGCGGCCTTTCTGGCTGCCTGGTGCATTTGGGTTAGTGTTTGGATGGGGTTTCAGTATTTTTGTCTGAATCCAGCCCTCTATTTGAATAAAAGGCAAATTATTCAAGAAATGGAATTCCTACTTACCAAGTAGAGGTAAAGAAGTGTTTCTGATAAAAGATGAAAATATTACATACCTTGAAGAAGTGACCTAAGCATAGACTGTTAGAGTGATGTTAACATGAATTTATGGGTGGGCAAAGAAATAGCTAAGAGATGTCAATGGATATCATGCATTTTAAGAGATTATTAATTCTGAAACCTAAAACTCAAACTGGTGAAGTACTGAAAATTGAAATTATGCAGATATCATAAAATAGATCAAATTCAACATTGAAAAGAGAGAGAGAAGGACAGGTATTGTATTTATAATTTCATATTTAATTCATGTTATTAATTAATTTTAAACTATTCCTGAATTTCTAAAAAGATGTTGAATTAGATACAGCAGTAGAAAGATGCATACTGCCACCACGTCAGTTTTGCCTAGCAGCAGAGGTGAAGGGAATCATGAAGGTCTAAGATCAAGTTTCTCTTTCTTATTCTCTGTTTTGAGCTGGTCCTTTTTAAAGTTAACATAAGGTTGTTCATTATTTTTGTGTCTTTTTCTTTCACAGAAACTCAGTTTATGGATTTCTGCCCCACTTACTCAGGAACTCAACCTCGTGATTTACTAGAATGGCCAGAAAACACTGATTATGTCCTTTAGCGTCCTTGGCTCTCAAATATTGATCTTACTTTGATTTTAATGTAAAAAACCATATTTAGCCATTGAGACATTACTTGTGCACCTGATGACTGATCTTTTCCTATGTAGGATCTGTATGTAAATCACTGTTCTTCAAATAAAACTTTCAATAGTAGCTAATGAGTATTAACATAAACTGATGTGTGTTCAAAATAGCATAGAAGAAATCATCCTGAAAGTTCTCTCTCACTGCAGATAGAGATAATATTTGGAAATACACTGAATAGGATCATATTCTGGATAGCATACACTGGGTTTTCTAGGGTTGTGGGGCTCTTTTCAAAACTATGGTGGCAAAAAAATAAGGCACAACCAGAGAGTCAGCTTAATTCATATAGCCCTGTTCTGAGGGAGGCAATGTGTGTCTGTCAGGAGAATGAATGCATGGGAAACACAGCTAATCAAAGCTTGGGGATACCTAGATCTATCTCAGCTATTTCTGGCTGCAGAATGATCTCCCAAGAACATAAGAAGCTCCAGCCTACGGAAATGGCTCTCAGGAGTCACTGTTATTTTAATAATATAATACATAAGGAGCCATAAAGACAATATATAATACATATATATGATAAATATTAACATACTGTTATAAATATTAATATAATATTGAATGAGATCTGTAAAGAGCTGATACAAATCAGGGAATAGTACCAGACTGCAAAATCTACAACTGATGAGATCACTCAGTTTTGTCTCCTTTCCCACGCTCCTGAACTGTAATGAACACAGCCTGGCCATGGCTTGGGATCCATAGAGAGAATTCGTTGAAAACATGTGGGATTGCTTTCAAGAATCTGGTTCTTTCCGGAGACTGTTCCCAGAGTTAGAGTAGCGTGTTAGATGGCAACAAAGTGGTACCTGCTCTCAGTTTTCCCCCGAAGTGAGTATGTTAGCTCCTCACCAAGGCAAAAGAGCAAAGAGAGATAAGTCTGAGCACTGGGTCAGAGAAAACAAGTTTCTAACCGCCCTGATTGGGAGTGGGGGGATGTGATGGTTTGGGGAGAGGGATGAGATTTTTGGTGCAGAGGGTTTGTCTCCAATCCACCTCCCAGGGTGGGTAAAAGTGGGAGTGGGAGATGAGAAGGGAGGTGGTAAATTTTTCTGACAAATGGCAAAAGAGGAGACTGGTGTGGAAGTCAGGGTACAGATGTGGCTGGACAGCAGGGGAGATATCGCCTTCATAAAGAGCCCTTGGCTGGACAACCTTGTGGAGCCAGGCAGTGCTCACTGGTTTTATGTGAAATCAGTGACTAACCTAGCAATTTCATATATAGTTTAATAAAATGAGAGCAGAAAAATACCCTCCTACTGGAATCAATATGCTGTTCAGGCTTGTATTACAACCTGGATGTTGTTCCTTCCTTGTTATCTTGCTCCTTGTAGCTTCAGTGAACACAACAGGAAATCACTAGTCAGTAACATGTCTGCCTTGGGCTCTGATTTCACATGTCTACTGCATAAAAGTAAGCAAGACAGCCCTTGCTTGGCATTTGTATTAGGGACATCAAAGAAAAATGGAGTTTATATGTGTGTGTATCTGGTTATTTATCCTCTCTGAGCATGATGTATCCATCTCTGAACTGTATGTGTAATTTTAGACCCTTTACCCTTTTTTGAAGATCTCGTCCCACCACCACAATTTCTTCTTTTCTGTTTTTGAGAAAAGGATAAAAACTTCAACAAAAATACAGAACGTGTGTTACAAGTGATATGAGCTGCATCCAAGAATCTACAGCCAAATATTTTACTGTCTTTTAAGATTAGATTAGATTAAACATGAACTTCCCCAGCTGTTGTCATGGATTAAATTTATTGGAGATAGAGATCCTCAGTAAAGAGAGAACTTCTCAGGCTGTGTCCATAGTCAGCTGCTTTCTCCAGCTTGCTTTTGTTAGCCATAAAACCCACCAGCTGAGTCCTTCAGAACCTGGAGGAGTTGAAATGTAAAGGGAAAAGTCTAACTTTGCATTTCAAAACCCCATTAATTCTAGGTTCCTGCCTTACAAAGCCATAAAGGGAGCACAGAAAAATCACTACCCTGTGTACACTGACCACTAAGAATATGCCATTAGGCTTCACTTCTGCAGAGAAAGAAAAAGTAAACATTCTCCATGCTACTCCATATACACTTTGATTCTTTTTTTCATCTAAAATGGGTGATTTTAGGTTTAATCTCAAAGGATCCTG
This sequence comes from Pezoporus wallicus, assembly GCF_028554395.1. Taxonomy (NCBI): domain Eukaryota; kingdom Metazoa; phylum Chordata; class Aves; order Psittaciformes; family Psittacidae; genus Pezoporus; species Pezoporus wallicus. The sequence goes on from NW_026640165.1 coordinate 2,907,178, forward strand.
CTGCGCGTTCTTGTGAAATGCTCATGCTGGTTTTGCATAACATGAAAAGATGGTGTAGCCCATATCAGTCACTCGAGGGAAGTAGCACAAATTAGATGAAAAGAACATGCACAGAGGGTTCCGCCATGCTCAGTAAGCTGGACATAAGCCCTATCTTTTGGTATGGCCAAATATATTATTGTATGTCTTGGAACAAAGAATGGATAAAAGAAGATGTGAGACTGCTAGAGCAAGTTGAAACTAGGATCTTATTGGACAATCACCTGGGCATGAGTTCCCAGTGAAAGATTTAATCAATAAGAAGGTAGAGCAACTACAGGTATGCAGGCAATTAAAGGCAAAGATGTTATAATTCATCTTTTTTGATACACTGGTACCTTCTTGCTGGAATACTGTCCCATTCTGCTGTCAGAAATTTGTGGAATATACTGAAAAAATAAGCTTGCTACAAAGAAAAGGACTAGGAAAACACATCTTCCAGTGAGAGGACAAAGGAGCTGAACCCGTCTCTAATGGCCAAGAGTAGGCCCAGTCCCATGACAGTCTCAGTACAACTATGGCGGAGAAATACAGTGGCAGAATCTCTTTAAACTAGCATAGGTAAGATTCAGTGTCCGTTAATGAAACTAGACAAATTCAATGGCTGATAACTTGTCAAGAGCTGTGGTGAAACTTCCTGAAGTTGATATTTTTAAATGAGAAGTGAATGCTTTTCTTGAAGACATGTTCTTGCTCTTTGGAACTGTATCCCTAGCCCGTGTGATACCAACTGATCACAGCAGTCCCTCTTGGGTTTGCTATTATAAATAATGAAAGGGGTGTTTTGTGGGTTTTTTTGCAAAACATATTTAGATTTCTGTGACAAGTCGGTACTTTTGGAGGCCTCCACATAGCTACAAAGATACAAAATGTCATTGATATAATTGGGGTTTTAGTAAGTTTGGTGTCCTCAACATAAAAAGGACATGGAACTGTTGGAACAAGTCCAGAGAAGGGCCACGAGGATGATCAGGGGACTGGAGCACCTTCCATATGAAGACAGGCTGAGGAAGTTGGGGCTGTTCAGCCTGGAGAAGAGAAGGCTGCGTGGAGACCTCATAGCAGCCTTCCAGTATCTGAAGGGGGCCTACAAGGACGCTGAGGAGGGACTCAGCTCCTTCAGGACCTGCGGATGGATCTCATCAGGTCCCATGTGCACGTTCAGATTTTTAAGATGGTCTCGAAACAGATCCTCTCCTACAGTGGGCCCAAGGTCTTCATTCTCACAGTCCCTGCATCTGCCTTCCAAGACTTGGGTGGTGTGGTCAGACCCTTTGCCAGTGAAGAGTGAAGCAAAGAAGTCATTGGGAACCTCAGCCTTCTCCAAATCCTGTGTAGCCAGTTCTCCTGAGAGCTTTCTGAGGGGGCCTACATTCTCCCTAGTCTGTGTTTTATTTGCTATGTACCTGTAGAATCCCTTCCTGTTTTCTTTAATACCTCTAGCTAATTTTAATTCTAACTGGGCCTTGGCTTTCCTAACCTGGCCCCTAGCTTCCCAGACAACATCCCTGTACTCTTCCCATGCCACCTGTCCTTGCTTCCACTTATTATAAGCCTCTTTTTTCAATTGAATTTTCCTCAGCAGCTCCTTATCCATCCAAGGAGGTCTCCTGGCCCTCCTGCTGCACTTCCTTCTAGTTGGGATGCAACACTCCTGAGCTTGCAGCAGGTGATCCTTGAATATCAACCAAGTGTCTTGGGCCCCCCTGCCCTCTAGGGCTGTATCCCATGGAACCTTCCGAAGCAGGTTCCTGAAGAGGCCAAAGTCTGCTCTTTTGAAGTCCAGGGCAGTGAGCTTGCTGCACGCTCTTCTCACTGTCCTGAGGATCTCAAATTCGGAGCATCTCATGATCGCTGCATCCAAGGCTGCCCTGGGGCGTCACATTTCCAATGAGCCCTTCCCTGTTGGTGAGCACGAGGTCAAGCACGGCACCTCTCCTGGTCGCCTCCTCTATTACTTGCAGAAGGAAGTTGCCTTCCACACAATCGCGGAACCTCCTGGATTGCTTGTGCTGGGCTGTACCGTCCTTCCAACAGATGTCAGGGTGGTTGAAGTCACCCATGAGAACAAGGGCCTGTGAGCGTGAGGCTTTTCCTATCTGCCTATAGAGTGCTTCATCCGCAGGTTCTCCTTGATCAGGTGGTCTGTAACAGATCCCCACAGTGATGTCTCCCATAGCTATGTTTCCTTTAACCCTGACCCACAAACTCTCTGTTGACTGCTCACCTGTCCCCAGACAGAGTTCCATACTCTCCAGCCTATCCCTAACATAAAGGACAATTCCCCCTCCCCGCCTGCCAGGCCTGTCTTTTCTAAAGAGCCTGTAACCTTCCATTCCAACACTCCAGTCATAGGAGCCATCCCACCATGTTTCTGTGATGCCTATTATATCATACCCCTGTAGACGTGCACACATCTCTAATTCCTCTTGTTTGTTCCCCATGCTACGGGCATTTGTATAGAGGCATCTGAGCCGAGCTCCATCTGAAGCCAGCTCATTGGCTGGAGCAGCTGGGATATCTCTACATTGCTCCAAGCATTTATTATAGGTTCTTTTCCTTTAAATGTTGCTCCTGATGCCTTCTCCAAGAAGTAATAACACCATTTGGGGATATTTTCCCTCTATATCAAGAGTCCAGATCACAGATTTGTAATTCTGCTTTGGTAGACCATGATATCGTGGTAGTTTTCCAATCATGCTCTCAACTTCTAGTTTAAAAATCAAATTTTAAGCCCAGATAAAATACAGAAATTTCAATAGAAATTTAGAGCAAGCAAAAAGGAAAGCAACCCTGTTCTCTACTCTTTGAAAGGGTGTTTTTTTCACCACCTGATTATGCTTTCTGGAGAATAAATCTGAGAAAGCCAAGATAAAAAGCACAGCAATTACTGAATCTATATATATGCATATGTTCATATATATAAAACTTTGCACAATAATTTTGAAGATACAAGCAATGTTCCTCTCTTTTTCCTTCCATGGGCAAAGTCTGAAGTGAAAAATGTTATGAGCCATTGCCAAGTTGGTAAAGACAGAAGAACACTTCCTTAATACTGATGTGTTTTAGATCAAGCAGCTGCAAATTCTGTACTTTATGGCAGAAAAGAAACAGATTTTTTAGTAACACATGGAAGAAAATAATATAGTGCACACACTATGCAGCATTTCATTATTTCTTAATCTGTCTCATGATCATAGAGGCTTAGAAGCTAGAAAAGGATAAGGTGTTTGAGAAACTCCAACTTACAATGTCTGGAATGATCATGTAGCTGGAAAGCAATGAAAGTAAACCCAGTGTTTTCTGGGAGATGCCAAGAGTTGTTTGCCTGTCTGAAACAGATGCTTCCTGCTTTTCAGCTTTTAAGGGGAGCTTCAAACCATGAATCAACAATTTGGAGATGACTGTTATGTCTTCAAGAGCTCTTTTGTATGTGGATGAACCTTCTTTTGTGTACATTTACCAGACAACTGTATTTTTGTGTGTATTGTAAGTGCTTCTTTCTTAGTGGATCACCTGCGGCTACACATTTGAGCCTTGTTTTGAAAAAGCAGCTATTTATATATTCATAAAATACACTTGCACATTAAATGCTCATGTCAAGCTGGCAATAAAAATAGAATAAAAGGATGTTTTATTTAGGATTTTGGAGGAGTTTATGAAACTGCTGTTATATAAAATATTTGCACACATTTTTAATTTTAAATTGTCTGAGGGTAAATTTAATATTTTGGGTGATACACAGAATTTCTACTGACTTTTTCTGCAAGTGATAAGGGGCAAAGGGGCCTCTTATAGCATTTTAGTTCAGATGAGCAGGCTTTCGAAGTGAAGCTCTTCACTGTCTCCATTTACGGTACTCGGGTCTGGGATCATGTGAAATGAATCTCTTTCACAAGAGCTGAACTAGAATAGGTTCTCCAGGACAACATGCAGTGCATTCCAACCATCAGGAAACATTCAGGCTATGTGAAGTAAATAATCCATAATGTGTATGGGATAGGGCTGGCTCTTCAGCACCTAGCCTCCACTCTGCAGTCTGGTCCTATTGCACTGTAGTACTTTCTGAGGTAGGTGTTAGCTTCAAGGCTAAATTTAGCCCAATATTGGGTTAAATAGCTTGAAAATTCCTTGAAGCTTCTCCTAAAGATTAATAGAACTGGTGAGGAAGGGGGTCAGAAAGAAACCAGAACAAAGGAAATTATGCAGAAGTTTGTGGTTTTTGGTTGTGTTTGAGCTCATCCTTACACATCAGAGAGGAGGGGCAAGACGCTCATGCTGTGCCTTCTTCCTTCTGAAACCTCATCCATAACAAACATTTGACAAACTTTTAGCCTAATTGCTGGAGAGGTAGTGTGATCCCAGCATTCCCAGCAGCGTTAAAGTACTCCTAATGCTTCTCTTTCTGCTTTATTAGGTTAGCTTGCTGCTGCTAACTTTTCTGGGACAGTAAATCAACTTTCATGACTCCTAATGTTATCCCTATAATACTGTTACAATACCCTGTTTTGAGGTGCAGAAGTCAAATTAGAGGTTACTGAAATACTGCTTTATGAAGGGCATTCTTTCAAATATTACTTCAATTTTTGTTTTAATCATACTCACGTCTTTGGCAAATATACTCCTGTAAACATTACAGTTACTGGTGACATAGTATTTTTATTAACCTACTTCAGATACCCTTTAACAACCTTTTGCTGTGTTCAGTTTCCAAGCAGAGCAGTTTATCTCTCACTTTTTTTGATATGAAGCTCACTGCTTTAACTGTAATCTTATGAAGCAGGACAACTGTTGATTATTTGGGTCGATATTCTTAATAGAGCTTATTATACTTATTATTGAGCATGAACCTTAAAAAGCAATGATTAACTTATTATAAGTAGATCTCAAAATCCACCCCTTCAAGCACAAATGCTTTCTTCATGCTTTTTTCTTTTTCCACCTCTAGAAAATGGAAGATGCTAATTTAGAGACAGTATGAAATTAATCTTCCCTGTAGTTGTTATTATCACTGGCATAATTATAATGAGTTTTATATGCTAGTTCCTATGCAGTCAATACTTGCATATGTTCAACAAATCAAACCTATTACAGTTCCTTTTCTTAATGCTATTTGTTCTGTGCTATTTAAGACTAGAAATTGCTATGGGCTTATTGGTATGCACTATGCTTTCTTTGGTCTTACTGAACACAGGGAATAAAAAAATATGGAGTGAGATTCCTCCTGCTTAAATGCAGGTATCTGCAGCCCAGACTTGGAGGTGAGTGGGGTGCCCCTCGCCATCATCACAGACAATGGCACCTCCACAGCATCTAACCCCCTTCCGACGCAGGCTCCTACTTCTGGCTGGGTGCATCCCACCCTGAATCCCATTGCTAGCATTTACCAGATCTTACTGATCACATTAGAGGTCTAGACACCTACCCCCACATACACACCTAATCTGTAGACTGTAATACTAGATAAGATGATTTCCATCCATGGAATAATCTGCTTCTAAGAATTCAACTGCTTCTAAATTGCAGCTATTCAGATCATCAGGTACGAGACTGGAAATGCACTGCAAATCTCACTGTGGTACTTTTTTCCCATAGATGAATCCTGAACAGAGTATAGGAAAGAGAGCTGCTTCTTGACATGGTTTGTAGCTTCCCAGGAACCGATCCCTACAGGTTTCCAGGAGAGCCAGCTTTGCACAGCAGGTAAGAGGTCCACAGTCTTCAATGTACTGTCCTTCAGCAAGAAATGGATGGTTCTGCAGAAAAATGTTAATCAAAACACTGACAAAGCAATCACAAGGATAATGCAGCTTATACTACTCATGTTATAAAAGTTTTGTCAACAGGTAGGAAAGGAGACAATGACTGTGAGGAGCAGAAGGATTATGGGTAAGAGTGGGTTTATGTGACAGAAAAAGGGGCTACAGTTTTCCTATTAGCACTGCTGAGAATAGCACAGCTGGTTGCATAGCAGTAGTTTTATAGTTTTTCCTCTCTTCCCCATTCAACCTGGGGTTCTGCTTCCAGCCTTGCTGGCGTGGGGAACCTAGTACATAATCCATTACACTACATTTAGAGTCATCTCTGGTTTCTGAAGCTCCTTTGAGAAGGAACTTTCATTTTTTTAAATAAAACTAATCTGAAGAAGTGAAGAACAAGGCCAATAGTTTAGGCATTATGCTTGAGAGACATTCGCATACCATACATATGGCAGCAATGACTGTCTAACCGGTTTGGCTCAGCCAAGTGATCTGTAAGACTACTGCAGGGTACTGATTAAAGGTTAGCTCTAATGTTTTGTGGGATAACTGGTTCCTTAATCTTGCTCTGACAACGAGCCAAAAATAGGCAAGTGATCAGTCTTACTAATGTTGCTTAACAAGTACTATTGCTTCAGTACTGCAGCAAATGCAATAGACAGGAAAAGATGGATGTTTTAACTACGTAGTTGAAGCTGTAGGAAAATCACCGAACTAGGATTATTGCTTGCAGAAATACACTCCAAGTGGAAAAAGAAACAAACAAAACACCCAACAAAATTTAAAGCATTCTTTTACAAGGATACTTCTGCTGTTTGTTGCATTAAATACAAATACAAGGACACATTATCTCCTGGTCTTTTCCCTGTGCTCAGATAAGCCTGAGCTGTGGACAGACCAGTGGATGTTCCTTGGGAGTAGCAGGCTGTTGTGTCGGTTGCACCCACTTTGGGCACCTGTAGGACAGTGGGAGCTGCTGACTAAAACAGGCAATATGTCAGGACTTAAGAGGTTTAAATTTCATAGGCATTTTGTGGTACTGACAGCATTTCTGTTAAAATCAGTTAATGTACAGAGACTGGACAAGCCTGGACAATCCTACCGTTTTACAGTAAGTAACTGCTGGAGCAGGAAGACTTGACAAACCCCAAGGAGAGAGCGACTGAAACAATCTTTAGGAGACAGTATCTGGGGGCTCTCCTTTCTGTGGTGATGACTTCACCACATTCCTGCACATCCCTGACCCATCCCACACCCCCGGCACTGCTGCCTGAAATAACCCAGCACAACACCTGAGCAGCCTGCAGAGCCAAGCGGCTGCTCCACCTGCCAGTGACACTGCAGAGCAGCACACAGCTCATGGGGACAACTGGCTCGGAGCACAGCTGGCAGAGCAGCTCCCAGCCAGCCTGGCAGCCAGGGCTGGTGAGCAACCCAGTGGAGCTGCCAAGTTCAGCTTAGAGCAATTGGATCCTGTCTGGCTGCTCTGCACCAAAGCAGAGCGGTGACATCTTAAGCTGGTACAGCACCAGGCAAACTATCTTTTGGGACAACAGCTCGACCCCTGATCAGGTGGATTATATGATGAAAAGTGGGGGCTGATTAAAGGAGGAGGGCTCTGGCTGGTAGTTTCTTTGCTTTTGGGGGTGCACCAGGTCAGGACTGCAGCCTGCAGTTCCAAGTTCTGCTTGCTGTAAACTGTTTCTTACTCAATCCCTTAAAAGTTTCTATTAAACTCATGTGTGCAAAATATTGTATATCAATAGGGAATTTTTTTCCTGTCTTATGCTCATTAATCTAATTAATGATTTTCAAGCTGACACTCAAGACTCCTGCATTTCCTAAGGCCCCTTGGAAGCAGCATCCAGTGTCTGTGGTCAGTCCATCCTTGGGGAAAGGGCTACTAGTTGCCTTCTCCTACTCTACAGTACTATAAACTGTGTTCTAGAATTACTTTCTGAGTCATAATCTTTCTAGCATGTACTGCATTCATTTTGTATAGTGCTAATTTTTAATCAGCACATCATTTGTTGAGAAATTATATCAAACCCCTTAGTAAAATCTAGGTGTGTTACATTGCATTGCCTCCATTCACTGATTTGATCAATAGAATTAATTAACTGGCATTCTTTGTTTTCTGTGTGCTCTCTGTAAGTAACAATTCCAACGTTAAGATGGTGTAGAGCACCAAGGGAATTCAGAGAACTGCTACTAATAACCGTATGCTGACTATTCTTCAGCTGTCTGCTGTGATCTAGTTGTTTCACATTAATTGCACTCCTTCAGTTAGGACAGCATGTGAAGTACCAAGTCCAGAAAAGGACTTTGGTACCTACAAGTTACATCTCGAAGTGTCCTTATTACAGGATTCTCCCATCTTCTTCTCTAGCAGCACTGATGCCATGAAGTATAGGACCAATAGTGGAAGTCTAAGGGACAGCCCAATAGCAAAGATAAATCCTAGGGAGGTTTTGTACAACAGTTTTAACTCTATTATTAATATCATTCTGTATTAATCAGATAATTTGTACTGTGGCAGGTAGTATTATTGTGACTAGATAATCTTAATAATTGTCTGTTGTATTGTGATTAGTCTTAAGATTTTCATTAGACTAACAATAAATTCTTGGCTTCTCATGTAAGGTGCTTTTTCTTTCCTGCCCGTAACAAGTTCAGGAGTGCAACAGTGGTCTCAGAATTCACTTTCATGCAATAACCATGGTAAGGAGCAGTGGCAACGTAAATATTTACCACATCGTAGTTTAATTCTAGTAAGCTTTTATTTTTATCTGAGCAAATACTTTTTAAAAGGCATTTTTTTTCTGTAGCTATAGTTACACGTATTTACCTAAGTAACTACTGCAATCCTAACCTCTGCAGTAAAAATGATTCTTCTAAAATAGGAGCTGTCCCTTGTTACTGCAATGCCTTGTTTACATATCTAATCTGTGCCTCAATATGACAAATATCACACTTTCGGTGAGCTTGTAAATAAAGTATATGCATTCCATTGACATCACGAAAAAGGACTGAAGAAATAGGACACAATTAGTTAAAATATTAACGTTTTTGCAGCTGTAAAGTGAGATACTTATGTTTCAAAGGTCTCTCTCTCAAAGGGGAAAGGGTATTTAGAAATGTTTTAAACATAAAAAGTAAGAGTTCAAGAAATGTGTGTACCTTCTATCTATCTGTTTAGTACAACTACTGCTACTATTTTTCATTTGCATTGCAGATACAATTTCCCAGATAGCATACTGGGGTAAAAAAGCCTTTGATGGGTATGAAATGTGTTAGTATTAGTGTTTGCATTTCTCACCCTATCTGTCTTCCTGTACGACAAAAGAAGAATCAATTTAATTAATTAGATTTAGATAGCAAATGTCTGTAAGAAGCTTATTTTGGAAAGCAACTATAAAAAGAATAGCATATTTTAATAGAGCTTTTCAAAGATAAGCTGAAAGGGTAATATTAGGAATTCAGTTTCAGACAATATAAAGAAAAGGGTAGATGTAAAGTGCAGAGATTCATTGCACAGTGAAAGACATAACTAAGTTTTAGAGAGTAACTCAAATAGACCCTTATGCTGTATGTACTTTATAGGAAATAACTAAGTTTTAGAGAGTAACTCAAATGCTTGTGCTGTACTTACTTTATAGGAAAGCCAAGGGCCATGGAGCAGACATAAGGCAATGGTGCAGAAGGTGGTTATGGCTTGGCTTCTACAACCTGAGGGTATCTTTTAGTACATTAAGTTCACAGACTGGTTGGGAAGTTGCACCAAGGCCAATATTAGGAGCAATGCTACAATCTGCCCATGGTTTGGGCTTCTTCTAAATGAAATAAAAATTAATGCTTTAGTTTAAAAGAACAAATTGAGCTAAGTTTTGTACCATGACTAATGTTTATTTCTTTACCATATTATGTTATGCTGTGAGAAATTACTACTGTAAATGAGAAAATACAACCAGGTTTGAGAGAATAACCAACACTTCTTCCACATTGATTTGCTGTGCAGAGAGAGGCTCCTGTGCCACAGCTAAGGTTAAGGGTAGGGCTTCAGCATCTATGGTGCTGATCTGCTCTGCAGCCTAGAAAGCCAGGCCAACAGGAGCCTCTGTTGAGGCAGACAAATACAAAGCCCTGCATTTGGAATGGATGAGCCCAGGTATGGGTACAGGATGGGGTCTGAGGGGCTCAACAGCAGTTCTGCAGCAAAGGTCTTGGCAGACAACCAACTGAACATGAGTAAGCAGGGCACCCTGGCAGCTCTGAAGGTTAACAACACCCCTGGTGCATGAGTGATAGCATAGCCAGCAGGCAATGCCAGTGATTGTTTCCCTCAGGTCACATCTGGGTACAGCATTGGGACCCCTGATATAAAACAGTCAAGCTGCAAAGATGCCAGTACAAGACTATTAAGATGATCAGGGAGCTGATGAATAGAACATAATAAACAAGAAGAACTGAAGGAGATCTTGTATAGCCTAGAAGGAGATTTTGTATAGCCTAGAGGTGAGAAGGACAAGGAGTCATCTAACTGCTGTCTTCCATTACCTGAATGGAGCTAGCTGATAACATGAGAGTTGCCTCTGAGGTGCACAAAAGCCGGGGCAAGAGGCAGAAGTCATAAGCTGCAGCAAGGGAAATCCCAATTGGATACAGGGGAAATTTTTACAAGTGGTTAAACAATGGAAAGGGTCACCCAGTGAAGCTGGACAATCCGGGCCTAGCGAGTTTCAAGCCCCAGCTGAACAAGGACCTGAGCACATTGACCTAGCTCTGAAGCTGGCCATGCTCAGAATGGAGGGATTAGATGAAACATGGAGGTCACTTCCAACCTCAGTGATCCTACCACTCTTTAATAAGAACAGCAGGTTTCCACATTTTGGACAATGTGAAATGGTGCTTTCCCTGCTACATTAGCTACCATGCTGAGACGGCCTCATGATGCAAAGCTGCATTTAAGGTTCAGATTTATAGTTGGACGGACATCTACAGCAACAAGTAAAATGAAAGTTACTGAGTTTAAAAAGTTGAATTAAATTAAGCTTTAGATAATAATGAAGAATAACTAATTTGCAGCATTAAGATTCTCCACCTGGAGGGGCTATTAAGGCTGAATGTAGATGTTAGAATGTTAGAATACAATAACTAAATAAAACATGTTTTTAATTTGAAAAGGGATGATAAAGTAGGTTTTGCTATAGTGAGGTTCTGCAATGTGAGTGGCTTCTCAGCCAATGCTATCGCCAAGGCATTGGCTATGGTCAGTCTTGAAGAGGGTAAATTCAAGATTACTGACGGAGCAAAGAACTGAGTTACAGTCCAACCACAGCTGAGAGTGACTCTTTTTGACACATGGTTCATGATCCAGTTAGTGGGATTTAAGTGGCACTGAGGAGAACATTTGTGTTGGGAGTTTGCTTCTACAAGATGCCAGGTAGGAGAGGAATTTAATTCTGTACTGAATTCATGGGCTGGATCTTGGAATTAGGTATGCTGCAAGGCTAAAACTGGCCTGAAAGTTAGGATTAGTACATATTCAGCAATTATTATTAATTAAGTTTAATTATTATTAATTATGTTTAGATTGGATGTAAGGAGAAAGTTCTTTACTGTGAGGGTGGCGAGGCACTGGAATGGGTTGCCCAGGGAAGTTGTGAATGCTCCATCCCTGGCAGTGTTCAAGGCCAGGTTGGACAGAGCCTTGGGTGAGATGGTTTAGTGTGAGGTGTCCCTGCCCATGGCAGGGGGCTGGAACTGGATGATCTTAAGGTCCTTTCCAACCCCAACTATTCTATGATTCTATGAATTATGTATGGGGATTTTATCCTTGTGTTAGGATCCCAAGCTTGTTCTTTTTAAAGACTAATACTGAAGCATGTATAGTATTTTTTCCAAAAGGCTTTTAGAAAGTAGAAACTTCTGAAGTCCCTTGCCCTTTTAAAGGGTTATTTATGCTGCTTGGGAAACACACAAACTGGATTAAAAATACATTTTGTAATCAAATCTATCAAACATAGCTATGCTAACTATATCACTACGAAAAGATACACCAAAACTGTAAATGACTGAGGAACTGAAGTTAATATTTAAAGTCTAATGTTAATTTGTACTAAATTATCTGTTAAAGTCAAGCAGCTTAATTAGTTCATTGTTCATTTCTGTTCTGTTGAGTTCGTTTGAGGTTTAATTTTCTGCTATGATCTGGATATCCAAAATATTTAAGAATCATCATTTTTCTAATTTTTCTCCTATTCATGCAAAGTAAGATAAATTTATCATTTTAAAAGATACTGAACTAGCAAATCTATTTTTTTTTGTGTTTATATTTAAATTCTAAATTAAATATGTAAATATGAAATGGGGAAGTGCTAGTCAAATAAATGATCTTTTTGTTTTCATTGTTTATTTCAGGGAGCTTTGTGTTTACCTCTGAGGAAAATTCCAAATGCAATCCATGTGACTATTTTTAAATCTGCCATTTACTTTTGCTTTGTATTTGTTTTGGCCTTTTTTGGTGGTGTGTTTTGGTTTTGGTTTTGTTTTGGGTGTTTTTGTGGCTTGTTGGTCTTTTTTTCCCACAACAAAGAACAAAGTGTTCATGAAGTTACTTTCTCAGCTTTGACAAATGCCTGTTGCACTGGCAGCACTTTAACACAACTGTGCTATGGTTACCTAAATAGCAGGATAATTTTCATAGAATTCTTACTACTGTGACTCTGGAAAGTTTGCTGCTGGTATCTGGCAGCTGCCCCAAGCAAATTAGCTCTTTATTTTTGAGGATAAATGTTTATTCCACAATTGGATAAATAACGCGTATGAAGTCACTTTAGGGGAAGAAAAATATTTCCTCAGAATGCAAGACCTTTCTCTAAAGAAGAGGAAACAAAAGGCTCTCATTTATCACAGATACAGAATTAGAAGTCCTGACAGCCATCAGCACAGCTCAGTCTATGGTACTGATGCAGTTTAATCTTTCATATCCTGTTAAGCAACAAAATCTAATTTACCTCCTGTTTGAGATACATTGTGCCACAAAGAAATGGTATTTTAAAAGTGGAAATACCACTTAGATGGATCAGGTCTCATTTGAATAATTTGTGGATATGAATAAGTACATTGAGACAGCTGCATGTGACATGTGAGAAAACAGAAATACCGTACTGGTACTTTTCCCACAGGTAAAGAAATAGTACAATAGATCCTCTAAACTCGGCTGATGTTAAATGTGGGGTTACACCTCACTTCAGTCAGGCAGACTGCTGCTGCCCAACAACACAGTTATGTGTTCAAGCATATGGTTAAATGCATTCCTGCATTAGTGCCACAGTCATTCTGGAAGACAGTCAAACTCATTACATTATTTGGGCTTCAAATTTTCAGCCTCATTAAAACCCTAATTGCTTAAATGTCACCATGAAATGAGGAAAATCTGATGGACAGTGTTCCTGAAAGACAATCCACATGCTCTCAACTGCTTGAAGTTATTCTAATGTCATGGAAAATATTATAAAATTAAAAGTCATGAAAGATGGAATAAGTGAGAATGGAAAAAAGAAGAAATATTCTTTTTAAATTCACTTTCCCATCTGAAGTCTTTTTCTGTTTCTGTGAAAGAAAGTGAAACAACTCTGAAGTTCTCATTTCTTCTCTAGGTATTTTAGTGTGTTGCTAAATGTCACTACTAAAAGTCAGACTGCCTTTTTGATAGTTCATTAATAACATTAAATCAACCCATATCATAAATTAATGTTTGCTAACTGAGACTATAACTGTCATTATAAAATGCAATCAAAGTAAGTGCTGTAAAGTTGGAAAATTTAGCTCATAGGTTAAATGAGTCACAAGTGGTTAAAATCAGCTTCTCTTGAGAGTTAGTGTATTCACTTTGTAGCTTCCTTAATGGTAAATGCACAGAAAAAGAAGACTTTGCCCCACAGGAACTGCAATTCTTCAACACATCTTGTGCACAAGGACCATACTTTTGGTGCAAAGATCTCGAGTGGCCAGGTTTTCACCTCGCACCAAGGAGCAGAGCAACCCAGACCACTACACAGCTCCTTCCCTGCCCAGAAGCCTGGTGCTGGGAGTGAACTATGAGCTCTGCAGAGCCCAACCATGTGGAGTGGCTCAGAAAATTACATTTACTCTAAAATGATAAACTTTCTTTTAGTATCTGAAGAGAAAGATCTTAGTGCTGGAGGCCTTTCCTGGAGATGAAAGCAAGAGTGATTTAATGGATTAAAGTTTGCTTTGACAGACTGAGCATCTGACCTTAAAGCTCCTATTGAGGAATAGTGATTGATAATTGTGGGGGTGGAGGTTTTTAATAGTGTTCCTAGTATTTCAGTTACTGTTGAAATCCTTGTAGGTTGAGACATAAAATCAATTGCAGAAGCCAAATCACATCACAACACAGATGGTACTGGTAGGGTCTGTTACCCACTCAGAAAGTCTTTCAGCTGGAAAACAGAGTGTTTTATATCCTCTCACGATTTCACAAATCCTTCCAGACACAATTTCTTCTCTTCCCAGAATCCAGACAATATTCCAGGACCCCATTCTGTGGGAAAGGCTTGCACTTTTTGGTTCATACAATCATAGAATAGTCAGGGTTTGAAAGGACCTTAAGATCACCTACTTCCAACTCCCCTGCCATGGGCAGGGACACCTCACACTAGACCATGTCTAACAGTGGGTTAACAAATATGACAGAGAACCTTAAGAAGCCATGAAGTTTTTCCTCTATGAAAGTAGAGCATATTTTCTTTATGTCCAAAGGGCATTTTCTGGTTTCTTCAACAAAATAAGTGTAATCTTGGAGGAAAAAAAAAAAAAAGAAAAAAAAAAAGAATGAGGAAGTGAATAAATTAATTAACGTAAAATCAAAACCAGCTTTCAAAATAAATTTGGGACAGAGCTTCACATAGTACATGACAGGCACCTGGCAACATGCTGGGATTCCATTTATCCTTGAAGGAATACAAAAGCACCTACCACTTTTTTTTTTTTTTTTTCCAAAATGATGAAGCAACAGACACGGTATGGGCACAGATGGTGACAGGTTTTCTAAAATTCCACTATCTCAGCTTACACTGAGAAAGTTGTGAAAGAAACTGTTACAAAGCAATTGACAGAAATGTTAGGGTTTGCTTCTTGCTGGCTATTTAGAATATATAGTGTTACCCTGGCTCCATTGGGATCTTTCTGGGAAGCTAATCTAATATGTGAACCTGACATATTCAGAATATATATTTCTGTGAGGTCAAGTGTGTGACTATTGACAGGCAGTGTATCCAACACTTACCCAGACCAGTCCAGGTTATCATCCTCACTCCCATTTACCCTCACATTTGTCTGAATAACTAAGGGTAGATAACAGACCACCAATTGGTGCTCCCTGATGGAATCTGTCCCAGACCCTACTCTCAGAGATTAAATCTGTGCCTATTTTGGCAGAGACACTGAATTCTTCAGAATTCTTCTGAAACTCTGTGATCTGATGTTTCCCCTATATTATTAGGAAATAACATGAAGTCTTGTTCATGAGTTACAAAAGGCACAACTTCATTAATGGAGAGGGATGGCTCAAATATAGCTGTTTGGGTTTTGCTGCTCTTGGCTTCAGAACTGCTGCAAATGTTTTTTTTCCTAAAAGAACTGAGTTTGATTCCAGTTGAAATAAAATAACTGTAGAACATAACTACTAGCTGTGGAGGCCAAGCGTGCTAATTGTTTCTGCATTTGCTAATTCACAAAGCAAATTTTACACATGAACACTTTGCCTCCAAAGACGTGTTGCTAACAGTGGTAGAGATTTTAGGAACACTCTGGAAACAGGCTGAGGGAGAAGATGTGGGTAGAGATTAGGCAGAGAAAGAAACTGTGAAACACATTATTACAAAGTGATTTGTAACACTCACATATTTTCTGCAAATCGACTGATATTTCTTAGAAATATGAAAGGCCTAGAGGTGATACAGGCATGGCAGGGAAGGACAGAAAACAGTAATTCCAATCATCAAGAGTAGTGCAAAAACATGGGAAGTGATTGAAGAGGAAGAAGTATATTTCCTCTTCTGAAATTAAAATACTCAGCTGATCTTGTGATGAATATATTGAAGTTTCATTTTGGGGCTGTCTGATCTTACGCTCATTGAAGAGAACATTGTTATGCAGACTTTTTGAGATAAACTATATGCAGACAATCTTTTTGTCACCACCCTTGCTGCCATATTAAACACTTCTACTTCAGCAGCACCTGAAAATGTCTGGTGCCATGAGCTAGTCATTAGTTGTCTTTCTAGAAAAATGGCTATAAATGCATCCTTACATTTTTCAGGCAACCTGTCCAGAAATTAAATCAGTCTGGCCCATGGCTCAGCTGAAGATGTATAAGGATCTCACCACTTTTGATTCTTTGTCCTTTCAAATGAAATCTGAACTGCAATCTGAATTAGTTAACTGCTAAAACCTTGTACTCAAAATACTCCCAAGTCACATTTTTAGAACTTGCAATCCATGTTACAGGCTTTACTGTAGAGATAAGAGCCAGAAAAAGTGTTCAGTAGATCCAAAATTCCTCCACTCGTAGAGACCTTACTGTGCAGTACTAAGTGTTAAGACATGAAATGGATTGGATGACATCCTGGATGACCCTGAGAGCACTTCAGGGGTCTTTGCCATTTTGAAGACTTCTTGAACAAACTGTGCCTGGAACTTGTGATATTTAGCCTGGAATGGCTGCTCTGATGCTAAGGAAGAATTCCTTCCTAAGCATGTGGAAGGAAGTAGCCTTATGGTTGTGCTGATGATGATCTGTTTCTTCTGGCCTGGATCAAACTAGAAGAAAGCCTGAAATAATGCAGGAAACTTTAGAGCTAAAGGTGTGTTGACAGATAACATAACCAGTAAGTGTAATATAGTGAGATAAGAGTATTTGTTGAATAACTATTCTTTGTGTCTTTGGAGAGGGGAAATAGTATTTATACTTTGTGATTTTATTCTACATGGAATCAGTGAAGAGGTACACAAACAAGTGCATCACTAACTCGTCGTGATAGAGAAATGGTGAAATTGTTAGCTGTCTCTGCACTGATGACTCACTAACTTCCTCATGCTCATGCCATGGTGACAAGGTGATCTTTTCTCCTGCAGACAGTAAGGATAGATTTCAAAGGCTTTGAAACACAGGCCTAGATACTTCTTATGGAAGAATGTATTCTCCTTGACACTTGCGAGACTGCAGACGTAAACCCTTGAAAAACTAGTATTTAAAGTGAAAATCTTGAAGGAGTGGAGATTTCTTCTTTATGTCTAACCTCTGAGTCAGACATCTCCTTTAGACTTTACTATCACAAAAATAGAGCTCAACCCATTTGTGTTTTCAAAGCGGATTATGAAATCATGGAGTTATAGGAGATAATACATACTAGGGGAATAAAGGCACTGAACATATCCTTCAGCTTGTTGTATTACTGATGGCTTTTAAAGCGTATGGTCTGGATTCACTCACTGTGCTTGATAATGGTTCCAGTAATGATGGTGGTGCTGATGGTTGCAAATGCACTAGCAAAAGCTATGTCTTTGGTAAATGGATTAAAGCAATTAGCAGTAGTGAAGAAAAAGGAAGCCAAGTATAGTAATCAAAAGCAGGAAAGAAAGACACAACTCTCAAACTGCAGTGTGTATTAGGATATTGGCATTGTTTCAGTGCTCTGTTCAGCTACCAGCAAGGACCAAGTAATGGCTAAGTTCATTCCATCCTTCAGGGTCTTGAAAGAAAAAGTTTGACAGCAGCCAGGATGAAAAGCTGGTGTTTGCTGGATGTTAATTAAGGGAATTACCCAACAAGTATTTGAGGAGGAACCAAGGAATATGGTATGTTCATCACAGATTCAGACTTAGTAAGTAGTATTTTAGTTGTCATGAAAATGGTATTGGCTTATAGTAGCAGTTGTTTTGTTCCAGTAACACCGAATCTCACTTCAAAGCTCTCGACTATACTCATCCACAAATTCTTTCACATCTATAGAAGAACAACTGCCATTTCCAGTTTCTTAACTTCCTACAGATTAGTCTGTGTTAGTTTTGTGTGTGCGGTTGGGGTTTTTTAGGAGTGCAAAGATTGACTCATAAAACTTTTCTTGAGATGTCTAATAATGATCTACGAGGCAGAAAGCTGAGGGGGTGGAAGGGAGTAATCAATGTTCGCATCCTGTGGCATTCGAGTTCAATTATACTGCTGAAACCTGGAAACAGTGATGTTTTAAAGCAATCACTCAGCGTTACACATTACAGCTATTCTGGAATCTGTAGTTTGTTCATAGTTTATTCTGTAATTACTGCAAGTATATCCCTCATTCCTTAAATTAGGTTGCACATATTGAAACCAGTTATGTAGATATCTGATAATTAGCAACTGCTGACAATAACAAAGTAACAATCACAAAAGAAACAGAGGAAAATATGTCCTGCTTTCTGATGCAAAATTGTCACAGACTCAGTGATTGCATTCAAATGTCAGTATAGCATATACAACACACAGCCCTGATGGTTCTTTTGCACTGCAGCCTGATAGATATTTCATATGTAAGTTCCAGATACTGTCCTAATACTTAGGTGTTGTTCCAGTCCCCATGCCTCAGTGCCATTTAAGAATGAGTAAATATAAGGTGCCTCTCTGGAGTTATAATGTGTACATAGCCCCATTGTTGCATATCTTTCAACTAGCCCTCGGCTTAGTTTTTTTTATTTTCTCTCTTTCTCATATAAATCACTCTCAGTGCTTGAAAGCTGTGTAATTATTCTAAGCTGGAACATTAGAAGACAAAATAGCTGTGCCTTTATAATCATGAGAGAAGATGGGTATCTCCCCTGCAACACTGAAGCCTTGAATTTCCTTAACTGTTTTTTTTTTCATAGGATGCTCTATTTATGAAATCACCGATAACCAACTATTTAATTTTTCTAAGCAGAATAAAGCATTAAGATCAGCTAATATAAAAATGATCCAATCAACCCCCTACCTGACCCAAAGCAGTGATCTAAAGTGCATTAGTAGGAAAGAATATATGAACATATCACACTTACAATGCTATACTTTTAAGTTACCCATACCAGGGACTCTTCATCAGGGACTGCAGTGATAGGACAAGGGGTAACAGGTTAAAACTTAAACAGGGGAAGTTTAGATTGGATATAAGGAGGAAGTTCTTTACTGTAAGGGTGGTGAGGCACTGGAATGGGTTGCCCAAGGAAGTTGTGAATGCTCCATCCCTGGCAGTGTTCAAGGCCATGTTGGACAGAGCCTTGGGTGATACGGTTTAGTGTGAGGTGTCCCTGCCCATGGCAGGGGGGGTGGAACTGGATGATCTTAAGGTCCTTTCAAACCCTAACTATTCTATGATTCTATGTCTATCATTATTATAAAGTTACATAATATATAGCAATATATTATTGTTATAACTACTGATGCCTTTAAAGTTACCCATGTCATGCCCTGTGAAATCCACTGATTCTATGATTCTATGATTATGTTTAGATTTTTACAGTAGATGAACAGTATTATAATGCTAAAAAAGAGTTATAATTTTTA
Organism: Pezoporus wallicus; assembly: GCF_028554395.1. Lineage (NCBI taxonomy): Eukaryota > Metazoa > Chordata > Aves > Psittaciformes > Psittacidae > Pezoporus > Pezoporus wallicus. The sequence continues at coordinate 2,926,579 of NW_026640165.1, forward strand.
TCATAAAACCAATTTTAGTCATCTGGAACCCTATCTGTACTCAGCATAAGCCTCCCAAGACACCAGTGGTCCTTCACCCATCCTTTCACACTACTGTTTTGACAAAGATAATAGTGAACTAAATTTGACTTTGTTATTTTTAGCAATTTCAGCTGAGGGTTGGCTGCCTGCAGACACACCTAGAATACTTGTGAAGGTACGTGGCTTCTTGGCTGCTGGCTTAAGAAGAAATGCTTTGGTGATACCTTATTATAAATTGCTTTGTATGCAACAACTGTGAAAGAGAAGAAAAAGAAAGAAAGGAGAGTTCAGGTGATAACTTCCTGATTAGAAGGAGGGTGTGAAGTCAGAAGGTTCTAAATAAAAATCTGTTGTATCTTCCCTGAGTTTCTGCCACGGAAGTTACATTTCAGATACGTGCTGTGCACAGGGAGTATACATCCTGTACATAAGACTGTACTGCTGCCTTCTGTATTTCCACGGCTTAATCTGTTGACTGGGATCTAATGAGGTATCAACATTCATTTTCTCTGTCCATCATTATTTTGATGAACATCATGCATCAAATTTGAATTACACCAACGAGAATCTAGAAATTAAATCCAAAATTAATGTATTCTGATAAGGTATGATATAACTCATAGACAGTGATACAGAAGGTCCTGCACCTGGGTTGGGGGAATCCCAAGCAGAAATACAGGCTGGGCAGACAATGGGCTGAAAGCAGCCCTGTGGAGAAGGACTTGGGCGTGTTGGTTGACAGAAAGTTGAATATGACCCAGTAGTGTGTGCCTGCAGCCCAGAAAGCCAACTGTATGCTCAGCTGGAACTGGATGATCTTCAAGGTCCCTTCCAATCCAAACCATTCTGTGATTTTATGAATGTTAGTGGGGTTACAGCCACATTTGCCTTTTAGAAACAAACATAATATGTGTTTTTATTTTTACACATAAAACCATAGCAGCCAGAGGAGCAGAGGACTTCTGTACAGGATTTGGGCTTATATCCTATGATCTTTGACCTGTCCTGCATCCTGTGGGAGTACAGACAATGGCATTTAATTTGCTTGCTTCTCACCTTCCCACCTGTGACTTGGGGACGTTAGCACTTCCATCTCCCATCAAATTGCTCTGATGAGACATGAATATGGGGGGCTACTTAGATGCCATGATAATGGTTACAAATTAAACACGAGAGATGAGATGACGGGACTGTTACGATTATTGTGAACTATCCTGAACAGATTCAGCATAGATTGGATCAGGTCTTTAAAAAAAGGGGGAGCGCAAGCGGGAGCAAGTGAAATTCCCAGTTTTCAACGTGTCGACGCATGTAATGACTACGGTAAGCCCACAGCTGTTCCCTCAACCCTCTTGCAATCACAATTACCGTTCTCTTTACAGGAGCAATCGGCACCAATAACCGTCTCGGTGCCTTTCACAACCTCGCTGCGCTGAGCGCCCCTCGCCAGGCGCCCTGCTCCCGCTGCGCCCCCTGGCGGCGAGGGGCCCGCCCGCCGGCCCTGGCCCGCCGCGCCCCTGGCGCTGGCTACTGGGCTGCGCCTCCCTCCTCGCTGGCCCGAAGGAGCGGGTCCGCCTCGCCGCGGACGGCGCGGGGCGGTGAAGTTGGCACGGTACCGGCCGGCTCCACAGCCGCCGGCTCCAGGGCGAAGCTCGGGGTACTCTGTCGCTCAGCTCACTCAGCCGGGACAGGAGGGGGTTCCCCGGACAGCCTCCGGGGGGGGGGGGGGGGGGGGGGGGAACGAGGGACGACGGACGACGGACGACACGGGAGTTTCTCTGCAGGGGGCCGAGGGGAAAACCACCGTGGAGGCGCGGGAGAGAAGGCGCTCGGTCCGCCCCGCGGGCTGGCTCCTACCGGCTCCTTTCCCCGCCCCACACGCTGTGGGGTGGCTCCCGCCGCGGTACCGCTGGGGTCCCCGGCCCGACCACCCACCCCGACCAGCGGCCGTCGGGCGCCTCGCGCTGGGGCAGTCACGCGCGGCCCCCGCTCGCGGTGACGTCACCGCCCCTCTCCCGCTTCAGGCGGCGGGGGCAGCTCCCGGGCTGTGCGAGTGCCGCTCCGCGCCGTGCGGGGCCGCTTGGCACCGCCTCCTGCCCTCCCTCTCCGCCGGCCGGCCGGCCTCCTCTCCTCCCGTCCCTCCTCCCGTCCCCGCCTGCCTCCAGTGTTGCCCCATGTTCGCGCTGGAGAAGGCCGGGGGGCAGCCGGCGTCGGGTAGAAGTGGTGGGTTTCCGAACATGGCGTCCGTGGGGGATTTTAACGTGCTCAGCTCCAGCATCCCGGCCACCAAGGTGGAGCTCTCCGTGTCCTGCAGGTACTGCGGCGGCTCAGGGGAGCGCTGCCCGCTCGCCCCGGGGCGTCGGAGGGAGAGCAAACAGGCGAGGCCGGGCCCGCCGTGTGCCGGGGCTGGGGACCCCCGGGCGGGAGTTGTCAGGGGCGTGGGGCAGCGTCCGGGCGCGGGGTTTCCCTCCACAACCCAACGCTGTCCGGGGCGCTGCGCCCAGCCCCTGGGAGAGCTGCCCAGCGCGGGGAAGTTGTAAATACCCTGCTTCGGGAAGAACCTGGGAGCAGTTTGGGCTCTGCTGCCCGCCCGCTACCGCGCACCGGCCGGGGTGCCGCCGGGGGAGGAGCGGCTGCGGGCTGGTCCCTGCTGCCGGCATGGGGGGAAGCTGGCAGAGGGCGCGGGAGCCGCCTTGCCGTGCGCCGAGCGGGTATTTAACTTCTTCCAGCGGGTATTTAACTTCTGGAGCTGTCCCAAGTGGCGCGGTGGGGACGGGGAAAACTCCCATCCGGAGCAACCCTTTCTCAGCGTGTTTAAGGCACCCTCTTGCAAAACTGTTACGAAACCGGGCGTGTTACTCGTCACGTTTTATAGTAACGCTGCTGCCGGTAAATTACAAAAATGCCAACCCTTCACACCACATCTAGTGTATGCAGATTTGTTCCCGGACTTTCGTTTGGCTGTGGTTTGTTTATCGGCATTCTTCCTTGAAGCACTGGGAGTTTCCTGTCAGAGGTCTGAAAGTGTTTTTATTTGTGGTCTTTTATCTTCATGTGTTCGTTCACATTTCGCAGCTTCCTTGGGTATTCCCTAGAAGTTGCAGAACAGTTCCTTTCGCTGGCAGCTTCTAGTGGGTAATTTGAACTGTTAGTGTTGTTTCCTGTTGGGAAATGAGGCAAAGTTTGTGCTACAGTCCGTTGTTCCATTTTCTAATGGAGCTGCTAGGGAGCTGCTGCTGTTAACACCGCTTCTAATGAAAGAACCACAGTGTTCTGAACCTAAATTCAGACCACTCCCTCTTTTTCCTTAGTAAATAAAGTATAATTTGATGTTTTGTGAAGGATACGTTTAAAATAAGGCTGAGACAATGAGTAGTAAGATTGAATTTGGAATACTGAATTAGTCCCCAGACTGACATATGAATGCCCTGATGTATTTACTGCCTACCTCTGCAAAGTTCACTGGCAACAACCTCAGAAAACCCTGGTCCCCTGAAGGGTGGGCTGCAACATGTAAAAGCAATCCAGGGGTTCTAGCATTACTGCTGAGTTCCTTAAGTAACCTGTCACAATTACAGATACCAGAACAGTCATGCTGGATTTAACCCTGTTCCCTTATAATGGGAGTTCCTTTCATTCCGGGTATTGTTTATATATACCTGCAATGTTTTTTTTAAACCCTTGTTCTGTAGTGATTTAAGAATCCATCAGATAGTTACAAGGAAATGTAGGTATATGACATAGTGAATTCTGACCTTAGTTACCTTTCTGGTAACTAATTTCAGTATATAGCTTCAATATTTGTTTCTTCGTAGGTATCTTTAAAAGCTACATCTGTTTTGTTAAAACTGCATTCTTTTTCCTTGTTTAAAAAGAAATGGTCTGCCTTCCCAACATGTTTTGATGTCAAATGCAGAGGATGGGGATTTCTATGGTGATTCCTTTCTTCTTAATGCGCTGGGATGGCAGCTCTGGATTACAAAATCATGCTTCAAAATTGAGTGTAAATGAATGACATTGGGACAGAGATTAACGATTAACACATTTGTGATTCATCTATAAACATTCATTGGCTCAGGCTCTCAAAAAGTAGTGTTAAATGAAATTGTGAAATAGAGAGCAAACTGCAAAGTTCAGAGAATGCTGAAAATTCTTTAATAATTAGCAGTTGTGTATTCCTTAACACCTGAAGAGAAATGCTTTTAAAATAGTTTGGGTCATGACATTAATTTTCTCTTGGTAGCTGGAGTTATAGAACCAATTTGGTCAATTGTTTCCGTCAACAGTTGTCAGATGATAACTGTTCTTTCTTCACAGATTTTCGTTTTTTGCTTGTTTTCATTATAGGAAGTCTAGGAACTTCTTCCGTTCGTACGGGTGGTGTAACTTGCTGGAAAGTGAAGCAGTGCAGGCTGTTTGTGTCCCAAATAAACTTGTTACTCTAGACAGTTTATTTATTTATTTTCCCTCTTTCTGTCCTTCTTTTTCAGTAAGGAAACAGCTTCTGTTCACTTAAGCTTTTAATTCTGTATAGTTTATCTGTCAGCACTTCCCAAGTTAATTTGCCCTGCATACTGGTGCTGTCAGTGTTACCAAGTTCACCAGGTTCCAGTGCTATGCAGATGGCATTGCACTACTTCTTACTCTGCAAGCCAGGCTGTTCTAGCTTCAGGGGCACATGAGGTAACCTTCAGGAGAAGTGCATCTGATGAGATGAGAAATTCTCTATGAAAATTATGAAATATTTTGGATATCAGGTGATGTTCTTTCTGGGGTATGACTAAAAACTTTTCCTATGATTCCCATGGCTGATAAAATGCCAGCATTTGGCCATAGTTTTACAAATGCTAGAAGAACAAGAAATTAACTCTTTTTAGTTATTACTAATCAGTGCCTATCAAATAAAATGTTGACAATTCTTTTCTGACTCTTGGAAGATGTAGATTTCCAACCTTCTGAGTTGTCTTTTTAAACAAAAATCTGTGTTTTTTGGCTCAAACATTTCTGGCTCAAACATTGGTGGAACAACAGAAATGTGTCATCAGAGAGGATCCTCTGCGGTGTTGGTAACAATCTGCTATTGCCTGGATCAGTTGCTCAAGTAGCCATCTCCCTCTGCGCCCTGTAGCTCCCTTCATCACATGCCTGAGCTGCATCCATGGTCTGATGAAAATTTCACTGTCATCTGCTCTGTGATCTTTGGTTGTTGCCACCTGGCGTGATATTACACGATTGTCATGAGGTGAAGGATCAGGACCTTGGCTCTCCAATTAGTGTGAAAGAGAGAATATAGGCTGCTTTTATCTTTTACTCCACTACTGCTTTCCAGCCCAAAGGTTCTTCTTCCTCTAAAGGGGTATTTGCACTGCATGCTATGTGTAGGCCTGTGCCTAGACTTGAATCTTCACTTTAACTGTGTAAACTTGTGGTCCCATGTGAGCCTGAAGTAAGCTTTAGGCCATGTGTCTGCCACCCTTATATCCCCCTGTGGTGATGTTCTTCACCAGTTCCAACCTAGTTAAATCTCAAATCTCTTCATTTTCTATTCTGATCTTCCCTACTATCAGTGCAGTTACGATGTAGTTGACTGAGCTAGCATACTTAATGCTGAGAACATAGGTAGATGATGGTTTTAACATATCTTAAAGTTTGTGCTGTATGTGAACAGACAAAGTTTTTCACTGTTTATTGTGATGTGTATCACGGTGATTTCTACTTCTCATGGTAGCTCGGTGGACCCAGGTTTTTTCCTGTTGTCTCCTGACTGAGCCACAGCCTTTATGAAACCTTATCTTACAAGAATGGCCAAGAGTTTCATTAAGCCTCATGTTAATGTTTATTTACTTACTGAATTAGGAGTTATCAGAATTATATTCTTGAGACTAATTTTTAATATCTGTAGGGAAGTGAAGCTGTAGCTTGGTCACTTTATGACTTCTAGGAGTGTGTTTGAAAGTGTATGACTTCTAGTGGTTATCTGAAAGATAATAACATGCTGACACAGCATAGGTCACTTTATGATAGTATTGCTCTGCAAGGCTATATGCTCAGTCAAGAAGTCTGTCCTCAGTGTTCTGGGTTTATGCTGAATAGGCTCTCCAGTGGCTGTATTCCCATACCAGGCATAATGTGTGTGAAGGCCTCATAAACTCCTTATCATGATTAATTCAACAGAAATACAACTGGTTGCCCATGCCTGGTTTGCATCAGTTCTGTGCCACTTTACAATTTGTACAGAAGTGTAATATTAATTAATAGGCTGAATGGAACTAAACAACTGCTATTCTGAGTAATGAAGATAATTTAATTTCAAGTTTCTTGCACAGAGGAACAGAAATTTCTGTTTCAGATATTTTGCCTTTTCTTTTATTTGGCAGCCTGAATATCTTAACCAGTCACTTTCTAGTGGTTGCGGCGCCCAAAAGTATGTTTAATTATATGTTTGATTGTCCTAGGCATTGATTTCTGGCAAGATCACTTCTCTCCAGACAGTGTAGTTGCCTCCTCAATTTTGAAAATAGCAATCATTTCTTAGAAATCCCTGTCACAGAAAGATGCAATGCTAAAAGAGATATCCGTAACAGATTATTTGGTGGTGTAGCTCTGTGTAGTACAAAATATGGAATATAAAATTCATCCTGATTGTAAATCTGGTTTTAATTTTCCTGCTTTCTTTGTGTACATGTATCCAGTTTGGATTAAAAGTCTCTGGAGTGGCTATGTGTGACCAGCAACAGAAAGTTGATCTTGTATGGTTTTGCTTTGAAATGAAACTGCCTGGACAACCAGCTGGCTCCAGCTGCGAAAAATTAGTGTATTGGGGAAAAAAATATAAATGGGTGACAGTGTCCATCAAGGTAGTCATGGGAATGCATTCCTGATAGCTTACATGGTTTGGCTTTCACCTGTGTGTCTGTGTTTGAACTTTAAGCATGCAACTATGCAACTTCTAGAGTTTAAAGCAGATCTGTTGCCCTGTGAATTCAGTGTTGTGATTCCGAGGCCCCAGGTTTCACACTAACTCTGCAAGTCTCGGAACTTGCCCAGTTTTGTCTAAAATTGTCTTATGGGGCTTAGCTACAAACCCAAACCCAGTGTTTTTTCTAATGACCAGGTGGCTACTGCTTAGTTAGTGTCTCTTTGGCTTGTTTTTGTGTGGTATAAACATATTTCTTTCTACAGGTAGTAGTAATAAGTTGTTATTCTGTGTATATTGATGTATTTGTGACTCTCAAAGGACAGTGTAATGCAGAGGAGCATTGGCATGGTGTGGTAGCAGAGGTCTTGCAAGTGGGGACACAGGACACAGAGTAGTAGAGCAACAGCTGAAAAGAGGGGCACCCCAGTGCTGTAAAGAGGTCACCAGTGGTTGGTAAAAAGTGCAGGCTGGGAGCTGGGCAGACCTGTTTTTTGGAATAATGCTGTGCTGAAAGAGCAGGTCTCAAGCAGATGTGATACGCACCATACACAGTAAATTTGTATGTAAAATGGAGTTGCAGACCAGTGAAGCAAGAGCGAGGTGTAAGAGCATGTTGGAAAAATAACCCAAATGGGGATTCTCAGAGTGGGGAGGAGGGAGCCATCAATATCAAACTCCTCCTGAGACCACCTGCTCCACTCCTGCCACCGCTAAACTTCATGCTTCTCCCCAGACAAGACGTGGGACACTGATGGCTCACTGTAACACCCTCCCACAGCTGACGCCAACAATCTTAGCCCCAGAAGGGTGCTATAAAGGAAACCCTGACAGCAGGAAAAGAGAGAGGTACTAGGAAGTGTGAAGCAGCTTTAAATGTATTATTATGAACTCTTTCTGTAGTAGTATTATTTTCCTCGTTCTCTTTCTTTGCCATCTGAGCAGTGCTTCACCCACTAACAGGAGTATCTTGCCCAGATTTTCACAATCCCATACTTTCTGTTTGTTTCCACAGCATGCCTGCAAGATAGTGCTATGTTTAAGTAAAGAAACTTAGCTCTTCCTTTGGTTTTTGTTTGTTTTTTACCCCCAGGAGTAGTCAGCAGTTTTAATAGAGGTTTCAACCTGAAACTTTGTGTACATCTAGACAGAGAAGGCTGTGGATTGTTATAAAATCATGGAAGCACTGCTGGGCTAACCCTTCACATTGCTTCTCCCTTTCTTTTTCCCTTAAGAGAATGGCTTCTGAACCAGTATCTGTTTAAATTGACAACAAAAGTTACTGGGAGGCTGAAAATTACTTCTTGGTCTCCTTGTGAACCAGCAGAGCCAATTACTTCTCCACAGGTTATGATGAAGTATTGTAGATGCTTTCTTAAGCTTGCATATCGGAGGTACGTTTGCTTTCTTCCCAGGCCTTCTAGTGCCGCAAAGAGCGGAGACAATGTAAAACCAGAAGGAAGGTATGATCCTAATTGCCTGTTGGTCAGAAGAGCCACCATTTTCTCACCTGTGAGCCTTTCCCAAGAGAGCCAGTTATTTTGACAGGAAGATAAAATTCTGAGAAATTGTCTAATCTTCTTTTTTGGTCCAGGGCATTTTGAATCTAGAGATCTGGAGGCTGATAGCTTGCTTTTTATTGTGTTCTGACAGAATACAGAAGGAGAGAGTAAATAGCTAGGGAAAGGTGGCTACTTAAGCTAGCACCACAACAGGAAAGTTGTTTGTGCAATTACTCTGCAAGAAGTCAAGTGGATTCTTCACTCAAGTAGGCTCTTTGGGTTGTACATCGTCTTACATAGGACTGCCCATTGCAAGTCCAGTAATATCAGTTGAGGCTGAGGGACAGTGTTTGCTAGGACATCATACAGTTAAGTTAAAAATAGTAGTAGAATGGATACCATTCTGCACAGTAAAAAGTGAGGAGATGCTGCTTTGTTTTTTTTCTCTGGTTCTCCTTTGAAAAAGGCACGTGGGCCCAACATTAAGTGCGGGAAACAGAAATGCCGTTTGTTTGATGAACTAAGGGCAGTCGCGCTTCCCATGGAATGACACAAGTGTACTGTGAGAAAAGTAGTGTACACTTATATGAGAATCTGGTATCTTGAAAATGTATATTTTCTAAAAATTAAAAATAATTGTGCATGGGTAACTAACTTCTGTGTTTGCAAACTGCCGAGGGCTTTATTTCACAACCAAGGAATCTTTGCCTGCACTTTAATGTAATCTAAAGATGAAGAGAAACATAAATCCTTAACAGCTGGAGAGATTGTGACAAATTCATCTGAAGCAAACTGTATTTTTAGCGTAAAGGATTTCAGAGCTGTTGAAAGCAATGTATACATAAGTATTTTTCCAGTCATATGAACACAGTTGGGGATTTTTTTGTGTACTTCTGTTCTTTAGTGCCAGAATTCTGCCATTTCTGAAGGGGTGATTGTATTTACTTCTGCTTAGCAGTTGGATTTAACAAAGAGTTAAATTTAAACCCTGCAGAGCAGGAAGTTCAAATACTGATCATTAAAATAAAGTCAAATTTGAAGCAAAGTATATGTGAACAAGGTGAGTAAATGTTATTTTTTTAACATAGGCCAATCTTTGTCAATGTACGTATAATCCATAGAGTATGTGAGACTGTGCAAAGCAACATAGTGTTTAAAAGACATTTGGACTATGTTGTTAATAACATGCTTTAACACTTGGCCAGCCCTGAAGTAGTCAAGCAGGTGGAATAGATGTCAGTTGTAGGTTCCTTACAATAGAAATACTCTCTTTTATTCTTAAACAATTTTTCAAGCAAAGCACCACAGCACAGAAACTGTTATTTTGACAAACAATGTGAACAAAGTGATTCTGCAAGGCATAGCTAAATAGGTTTTAACTTTTCTTATGTACTGATTACTTTTAATTTTTTTCCTGGAGAAATCTATCTCATGATACAGAAAAAGAAACCTTTATCCCAGCATTTGTAATCGGTCTTGTGCTTTCCAGTTTAGACAAGTAGGCGTTATTGCTGTGGTTCCTATTTATTTTTTCCTTTAGTCATCTGTTCTATTGCAACCGTTTTGGAAGGTCCACTCCAGAACAGGCAAGTACAGAATGAATTCCTTCAGAATCTGTTCTGGTAGAATGCTGCTTTCTGCACAGATGTTCCTAGACTTCTTTGCTGTACATATTGGATGTGTGTGTGTTTCTCCAGGTAAAAGCATATTTGTATTTTTTTTTTTTTTTCCCTTCCTCATACTCAATAGCAATTCCTCCTCTTTTCTTTTTGCATTCTTTATTTGAAAGGCTGAATGTGCCTAGAAAAAAATGTACTCCCCATGTTCTCTGATTAGGAGGAGGAAATAGAGTTTTAGATATTTCTGGTTTCTGAGTTTCTGAGCTTTCCTAGGACTACTTTCTGCGACAAAATAGTGTACTACCAAAGAGAATGCTTTTCTCAGGTAAAAGGGGAAGAAATGCACTGCGTATCACTCAACCTGTGCAGGAAGTGCCATTGACTATTGAGGGGATAAAGACAACATGAAGTTCCAGAAATACATTCAGTCTTCTTTTGCTTTCAGCATTTCTTTTGGGTGTAGGTTGGCATCTGCTTACGTGCCATGCAGTTTTCAGGTATTTAAAGGAGCACTTTGATTGTTTTCCCCCTAAAATCATAGAATCACAGAACAGTTAGGGTTGGAAAGGACCTTAAGATCATCCAGTTCTAACCCCCAGCCATGGGCAGGGACACTTCCCACTAGACCATGTCATCCAAGGCTCTGTCCAACCTGGCCTTGAACTCCACCAGGGATGGTTCATTCACAAGCTCTGTCCAACCTGGCCTTGAACACCACCAGGGATGGAGCATTCACAACTTCCCTGGGCAACCTATTCCAGTGCCTCACCACTCTTACAGTAAAGAACTTCCTCCGTTTAAGTTTTAACCCATTAACCCTTGTCCTATCACTGCAGTCCCTAATGAATAGTCCCTCCCCAGCATCCCTATAGGCCCCCTCCAGATACTGGAAGGCTGCTATGAGGTCTCCATGCAGCCTTCTCTTCTCCAGACTGACCAGCCCCAACTTTCTCAGCCTGTCTTCATATGGGAGGTGCTCCAGTCCCCTGATCATCCTCGTGGCCCTCCTCTGGACTTGTTCCAACAGTTCCATGCCCTTTTTATGTTGAGGACACCAGAACTGCACACAATACTCCAAGTGAGGTCTCACGAGAGCAGAGTAGAGGGGCAGGATCAGCTCCTTCAACCTGCTGGTCACGCTCCTTTTGATGCACCCCAGGATATGGTTGGCTTTCTGGACTGCGAGCGCACACTGAAGCTGGCTCATGTTCATTTTCTCATCCACCAACACCCCCAAGTCCTTCTCTGCAGGGCTGCTCTGAATCTCTTCTCTGCCCAACCTGTAGCTGTGCCTGGGATTGCTCTGTCCCAGGTGTAGGACCTTGCACTTGGCATGGTTAAACTTCATGTGGTTGGCATCAGCCCACCTCACAAGTGTGTCGAGGTCCCTCTGGATGGCATTCCTTCCCTCCAGCGTATCAACCGAACCACACAGCTTGGTGCCATCGGCAAACTTGCTGAGGGCACACTCAATCCCACTGTCCATGTCAGCGACAAAGGTGTTGAACAAGACCGGTCCCAACACCAATCCCTGAGGAACACCACTCGTTACTGGTCTCGAGCTGGACATTGAGCCATTGACCACAACTCTTTGTGTGCGGCCATCCAGCCAGTTCTTTATCCACTGAGTGTTCCATCCATCAAATTGATGTTGCTCCTATTTAGAGACAAGGATGTTGTTGTGGCACTTTGTCAAATGCTTGCACAAGTCCAGGTAGATGACATCAACTGCTCTACCCCTGTCCCTCAGTTCTGTAGCCCCATCATAGAAGGCCACCAAATTGGTCAGGCAGGATTTCCCCTTAGTGAAGCCTTGCTGGCTGTCACCAACCACCTTGTTGATTTTCATGTGCCTTAGCATGCCTGCCAGGAGAATCTGCTCCAAGATTTTGCCAGGCATGGAGGTGAGACTGACTGGTGAAATGAAAATGTACAGAGGAAACTGAGCAGCTGCTGGAGTCGCTAAGTGATTTAGTGGACAGACCAAACTTCCCCGCCACCCGTTTGCGCTGTTCTTTACATGCCTTCTGAAACTGGCTGCATTGCTTGAACAGCTTGTTAAATTCTTATGTTACCGTTTTGGCTGGTTATTAATGATTTGGAAGATCAGTCATGTGTGCAAACTTTGCTGAAGATGTTTTTTATTTATGGTAAAATGTATGAAGGGTCAAATGGAGGATGTTGAAAGCTGTATTAGTTCAAAACACTTGTTGACCTGAACTGCAATGTTAACCTTTGGTATTTCAGTCCTTCCAGGGATACTGATTGTGTAGAAATACTCTGGATTCTAGAAGTCCTTGAGCAGCTAATCGCTGATGAGCAGGAACATCTCAGGAAGTGTTACAGATAATTACCTTGCTCTCATTCTGTTCCCATAGTGGCTACTTTTGGCAACTGCTGGAATAAGAGCATTGGGGTAGGCTGAGCTGCTGGTATGGGCAGGCTTCATGGTTTTATGTATATGGGAAAACAGAGGAAGAAAACTTAAAAAGAAACAGAGTAAGAGTAGGAAATACTAAAAAAACCTCAAGGCACCTTAACTCAGTATGAGTCATTAAAATGGTTTAATCTTAATCTGCAGTCACAAATGCTAACATACCAATTAGAAGGTCATTGTAGAGTATTTATGGGGAGGAATTTAAATTGCTTGGAATCCTAATAGTGAGCATGGGAGGCCTATCCCAAAACCTAATGTACTGCCTCTTTCTTATAACCCTGTGTCTAGGCTTTTATTATCCCCAGATGAATTGCTGTAAAACCAATTCTAGTTACCATAAATTAATGGCATATCTAGGTATGTATAATTAAAGAGGAATAGGAGGCAATTTTCATTTTGGATTGGTAGTTCTGATATTGTAGAACTTGCTATACAGTCTTTTAAAGTAGGTTGTAGTGGTTGTTGTGAAATACAGACTTGAAATCACTGGTTTTCCTGGGTTTGTTAATATTTCAATTTGTATATTTTTGGGTAAGGTAGAATACATATATGAAATATAGAATGCATATATGAAAATCCCACTTCTGAATGGATTAGAGAAGTTCTGAAGAAGCAGCATGTGCAGATGTCAGGTTCATTCAGAAATACTAATTTTAATTCTAGTGCCTACTTTGGCTAAATAAAACAGATGCACCCAACATTTTTTTAAAGCTATCTTTTATTCATATTGCTTGTTCTGAAATGCAGACTTGGCAGTACGTAAATTGGGAATACAGTATTTTTTCCTTGTTGAAGCTGAAGTGGAGCCCTTAGAACACCTGTATCGAACAATGTATTAATACAGTTTTTCAGCACTGTTCAGCAGCACAAAAATAATGTGATTTATATGTAAGAGTAATAAATGGTGATCTTTGAAGAAGCTGTACTAATTACTAAAAATAGTGAAATGTGATGTAAACTGGTTATTTAATCCTTCCACTTGCTCCAGGGTAGGATCAGAGAACTTATTAGTGCTTGTAGCTACCTAACATGTTCTTAAAGAGTGTCAGTGGTGGAGATTTAACGTCATGTCTGGCCACCTCTAACAATGAAAGGTGGTAAAACAATGGAATAAAGTTCAACTTCTGCACTTGCGGAGCAGAAGAATCAGTTTGTGGTTAAACCTTGTTGCTGCTTGCTCTGTCTGCATGGAGATCAGCTTCAATTTGCACCAGTTTTCTTCATAGATATATTCTATAGACTTATTATTACTTCTGCTTCCGCTGGACTCTGGTGGCTCCATGTCTGTCTTAGATTGCAAGAAATTGGTTTGCTCAAAACATTATTGCTTGAATTGCGTGTTTTCTGGTCTTCATAACACTAGCAAAATTACTCTATAACTTTTTTGTTTATGTATTCCAGTATGCCTTTTTTCCCAAAAGCACAAGATTCCTGTCTTGCATTCAATATTTGGTCTGCTGGTCTAGAACCGTTTTTGGTATAACTGCTATATATCTAGGTACTTACAGCTAATCTGCATTTTCTGTGGATTGAGTTTATACCTAACTTCAGCTACCTGCCTTGTCCCTGTTCAATGGCTTCCTGTTTTTAGACCATTTTTCTGGTTTGTCCAGATAATCTTTTTATTATTTATTTTTAATTTTCAATACTGAAATGTTGGTAACTATTTTAAGAACAGTTTTCTGGTCAGTCCAAGTTCTCTAGACTTAGTGTTAATTTGAGCCTCCTCATCTGTGGATGATTCTCAGTTTAGTCTAAAGTGTGGCTACAATATTGGGACCACTACACTGCACAACAAAGAAATAAGTTCTTACTGCTTATTCCTAGGTATTTTGTAGATATTTGAAAAATTCCTAATTTTGGCGTGTTCTGTGCTTTCATTTTCTTTATCTTGCTCATCCGTGGCAGATTCTTACAGATATTTCCTGATGGCTCTGAGATCTCATAGCCATTTTTTTTAAGTAAAGTCTAGTTTTTGTGTTCAACTAGCAAATTCATCTCTGCTAGATGTTTGGGATTTTAAGTTATTTCTGTTCCTGGTGTCTTACATATATTTAATATGCTTGTTATGTGTTGCTTCTCACTTCATGGTGTTGGAGTGTATGAACCACAGTTTGCTCAAATCCAAAATGTATAATAAAATTAAATGTAAGACTCCTCAAGTGTTAATGCTGACTGACTTCTAGTAAATCTTACGTATTGAAAGGATATAAAACTAAGCTGACTATCAAACTGTTAAAAACATATATGAATTGGTGTCTGATTTGTATCTTCCATTTTTTTATAAATAAGATTATTTTATCTCTTTTTATTTAACAGAAATCTTTTGGACAGAGATACGTTTTCTAAATCTGATCCAAGTAAGTATGCAGCATTTTATTTCTTTTCATCGCATCTTCCCCATGTGTAAACACTGGATTAAAAGTTACATGAGTGATTTCCTTCAGTCTCAGTTAGGTTTACGTTGTCTTTGTGACAATTATTTAAATTAATTAAGTTATACCTACATAAGATACGCTTATGGATTGTTATATGAATTGGAATTTTAAAGAGTCTGTATTCAGTGTTGCTTTCTTGAGCTACATGGTTCCTTATTTAGGAGTCAGCCTACATTTTCCTAAATTAACAAACGCAGAAAGGTATATTTATTTAAATCTTTTTGTTCTAGATCTCTTTCAAAGCTAGCAAGCAAACTCCTAAACAAGCTAGAAGCATTTGTTGCTGCTAATGCATATAGTGTCCACTAATCCTAGAGTCAAATGCTGAAAAATAAAATTAAGTTGTTTCTGAGAAATATGACCTCACCTGATCAATAATCATATCATGGTTTATGACTGAATGTTTTCAGTTATGTCAGATAGTGATACCCACTTTCCCTATAAGTTTTGTTAATGTATGACTGGATCCGACAAAAATTCTCATGACTATGAATTTATGTATGACAGGACTTTTGATTTAAAATTCATTACTATCTTTCTGTAACAGACCCTTTATGATACGTTTATCAAAGAACTGAGACCACAAAAAAAATTCCTTTTTTTTTTTTTTTTTGATAGTGTTTAATCAAAGTACTGCTGTAGTGTTGAATGACTAGTCCTTACATTATGGTGTCTTATCATAGCATAGAATGGTTTGGGTTGGAAGGGAGCTTAAAGAACATCTGGTTCCAGCCCCCTGCCATGGGCAGGGACACCTTCCACTAAACCAGGCTCCTCCAAGCCCAGTCCAACCTGGCCTTAAACACTGCCAAGGATGGGCCGTGTTATCACGGACAAGGACAAGGGGTTATGGGTTAAAACTTAAACAGGGGAAGTTTAGGTTGGATATAAGAAGGAAATTCTTTCCTGTTAGGGTGGTGAGGCACTGGAATGGGTTGCCCAGGGAGGTTGTGAATGCTCCATCCCTGGCAGTGTTCAAGGCCAGGTTGGACGGGGCCTTGGGTGATACGATTTAGCTTAAGGTATCCCTGACCAAGGCAGGGGGGTTGGAACTAGATGATCTTAAGGTCCTTTCCAACCCTAACGATTCTATGATTCTATGATCACCCCGTATCTATTTTAATGTGTAAGGGATTTTTTTTAGCTTGGGGTTTTCTTGCTTAGAATACAGTGTATTGTGCTTACTGACACTGGCCATAACTTGAGACACATATACTTCTGTGAAGTGTGTGGACATGTGTCCTGGTGGGATACACTTAGGTCATGTGAGTGTTTGTCCATTTTTAACCCAAGGTGTTTTTGTGAGAGATTCCACAGTAGACTTCTGATGGAAAAGCTTCTACTTTCTGTGGAAAAGCTGCATGAAGTTAGGTGTACCTTTGATGTTCCTAGCCTACAATACCTTTTATTTTTAAAAAGGAGGTATTAGCCATACCTTGCCCCTGTTGTAGGGAGATCATGCAGAAGCAGTTCTGTTTTGCACATTACTACATGTTTTTTAATTGGCTAATAAAAACTCACTTGTTCAGGTTAAGCAGTTTTGAAGAGTGGTCAGTGACCTATTGCTGCTGATAGAATTCAGAGATCTCGTTATTGAATCAGGGCACCTTTATGAAAGTGATGAGGATGTCTAGTTTTTAAGGTCAGATATTACTAGGGACAAGTGCTTCAAGTTTTTACCAGACAGATAGCTGTGTCAGGTATAAATTGCAGAGTTTGAGTACCAGGGGACTGCAGTGTGACCTGTGTGGCAGGAGGCCATGAGCCACCATGTGCTGTCGCAGCAGGTTCCAGTCAGCTCTAAAAACCATGTGAGTAAATTGCCTGCCAGAACTTCTGCCAGTCAGAGGAACACACAGGGCCCCTGCTCAAACCTGTTTGAGAAGAAAAGCAGCAGCAGCTATGAGCTAGAGCTGAAGGTACTACTGCAGCCACACTTCCAGAGATAAACTGCTGGCCATGTGTTCTTGAACGGAGACACTCCATATAAAAGTCGGTGCACCTCTGAAGGGTCTGTGACCTGTGGGCACCCCAACACAGGGCGGGTGGGCAAACCAAGTGATTGTGGCTGGTTGGGTGACCTATGCCGAGGAAGGAATGCAGGAAAACCTAAAGAATTCCTAATATCTGTCTTTAAAATATTTCTGAGACACAAACTAGTGGTGCTTTACAATGGATTCCGAGTATATGGAAATATTTTTAAAGTGTCATAACCTTTCCTGTCAGTTTGAAACACACTGCTTTCCTGTTTCCAGTAAATAGCTTATTTAAAGCACTGAAATTGCTGGGGTGCTTTAGAGATCTGGTCTCAAGTTGTGAGTAGCCACTTATGCTGCCAATCAGGCCTATCTGTATGGGTTAGCAGTAGAGAAACATGGAATACAGTAATACTATCCTTGGCAAAGGGAGAAGCTTGGGCTCTGGAAGTGCCCATACTGTATTTGCCCTAAAGAAATTACTTGGCATAACAAGTTGGTTGTGGATACTCTCCAAACAGTGTACACTTAGTTTTAGTATTCTGTAGGGTTTTTTATTAGCCAGTTTAGTTTGTTTGCTCCTAGTGTCCTTTAGTTGAGCACAAAGATAATGGGTGAAGGCCATTCTTAGACTGTTCTGTGTACAGTAACTTTATCCTGTTAGGTAAGAAAGGTGTCAAAACCAGCATCATATCTTCACTGAATTTAACAACCATTAGATTCTTGTACAAGGTAGAATCACATAGCGTCACTATAGGCTGAGGTCTCATTGGATTTGACTAGGCAAATTCTAATATGCTTTTCAAACTCCAGTTATCTAGAGAGAATATTGATAGTGAAAATCTGATTTCATCCTCTTGGTCTTTTTCTCAGAGAGGGACACACATGAATATAGTTGACTCCCTTGTCAACCTAAACAGTCTTCTGAAATTGAAAAGGAACTTGTGATTTTTCCAGTTCTCTTGGGAGGTTTGCTTAGCTGTGTTTTGATACTGTAATTGCTACTCAGTATTTATTCCAGTGCTGACCACTTCCCTGCAATCTGGAATATACATGCCAAGAGAAGGCTGGCACTTTGCCTCCCTTGAGGCAAGTTACAGAAATAATGTAGAGATATTAGCTATAGATGGGACAGACTTGGATAGCCCTGTTCATGAAGTATTTTAAACAGTACTGAAGTCTCCTACTGACAGTGCTTTCTTCTCAGTGGCGTCAAAGCAAGTCATACTGATTTACTGCAGCTCATATATACTGATTTACTGCAGCATTAGGGCCATTCTGTTCTTCCATTTTGGAGACCATTTCTTTTTCTAGGAATATTTTTGAGACAATTTTTTTTTCCCCTCTTTGAGAGAATGAGCTAAAGCAGTGTTTTCCTCATGAGGTGGGATAAGACCTGCAAAGTAGA
Organism: Pezoporus wallicus; assembly: GCF_028554395.1. Classification (NCBI taxonomy): domain Eukaryota; kingdom Metazoa; phylum Chordata; class Aves; order Psittaciformes; family Psittacidae; genus Pezoporus; species Pezoporus wallicus. The sequence goes on from NW_026640165.1 coordinate 2,944,896, forward strand.
TACAGATTAATGAATTTGGTATGTTTCTTTGTGTAATGAGACTTGGGCAAAATTATTTTCTTCCTAAGCACTGGCTAGGCAAACTGAACCACTGTGCAGTTGTGGCGGCAGCACTGTGGTCAGGATAGAATGTCCTAATGTGGAGTCCTGTGACTCCTGATTGTCTTAATAGAAAGAGTCTGATATGAAAGAATGGAGAGGTAAAAACTCTTCCCCTGGAGGCTCTCTCCATAGAAGATAGTTTCAATGAGGAGAATGTCATGACAGCTGGGACAAAAGGGTCTTCAGGAAGCTCTGCCCAGAAAGTATAGAAGCTGGTGAGTGAAGAGTAAGGGAAGCCCCTGATACAACTGGCTGTAGAATCATGGAAAGATTTAGGTAGCATGGAGAAAAGACCAACCTCGTTGCGGCTCATAATTCTTTGGAAGGGAGTAGATATGTTGTTAAGTTTGGGAAAACTCAAGTGGGCAGTTTGAGTGTTACAGTAGTTGCCAGACTAAAGGATTAGCATGTATGCATTAAACAGGAAAACACCAGAGTGCAGGATAAAGGCAGCTTAAACTATCTGGGAAAATAAGAAGATGCAGACTATAATATTTTGGGAACTATCTACAACTGAGTGATAACTGTTGACACTTCCACCCTCTTCTTCATTGAAAGATTTCCTTAAATTTACCTTGAGTTTGACACTGTGGTATCAGTGTCCAGAGTTAAGAATTACAAAATGTTAAGATTTCTGACCCATAGGTGTGTCTGTAGAGACAGGACACCTGACCCTTGGAAGAGATGATTCTGTCTTAGCAGGAACGGTATTTCCAAAGTTTTTTTTTGTTTGTTTGTTTTTTTTTTTTTGTTTTTTTTTTTTTTTTTGCTTGTTTTTCATCTGTGGGAATTTCCTTTGACATTTCCTTCTTCTCCCAGGGTTACTTTGATACAGATCTTACTAGGTACAAAAGTCAGTCAGAAGTTCAATAACCTTCAGACACTTCTGTAGCCGATTTCATAGGTTCCATTTCACTGTTTTCTTACATTTTTTCATTTACTTTCATTCTCCATGTAATATAGTTCAGCTGTCTTCTTCAGACTACTGTAGAAATAGGCTTGTTGGTTTGGAATCATCCTACTTTAAGCAGGAACCAAAGCTTGGAGAATTATTGACCAAGGTTTCATTTAGAGTGAAAGGAGAAAGACAGAGGTCTATTTCAAAAGAATGATTTTGAATTTTTTTGTAAACTTTTTTCTTGTACAAAAGTATCTTATTTGAGAAAAAGTTGAATTGTGTTAACTTTTAACTTATATGTAAGCTAAAATATTGAACTTGTTTTTTTTCTACTTTGCTACTACCTAATGGGATTTTTTTGTTGGTTTTGGGTGGGTTTTTCTGTTTGTATGGGGACCAAATACCCTTCAAGTAAGAAGAAAATGTAATTTGAAGCTTGACTTCATTTTTGCTTTGCTTTTCATTTTTACTTTTGCTTTCATTTCATGTCTATTGATGATTCTGATTTTTTTGAAAACAAAACCAGGCTTCTATCTTTAGTGTTCAAGGCTGCAACCCAAAAGAGTATTGTTTTTAACCTTCTGTTGAAAAATAATGATGGCCACAGGAGAAGATTTTGTCAGGAGAAAAGTGTTCAAATACCTGTATTTCTGTTGCTTAGAAAAGGGCTGTAGTGGAGTTTCAGGTAAAAGTTGTTTTATGGTAGTCAGCTACAACTAGTCCAAGACTGTAGGGGAAAAAAAAGTTTATAGTACAACTTTAGTGCAAATTACTTGTGCTTATAATAGTATTTAAAAGACCTGCTTATAATCACTATACCTCCATCACCAGTTCCTGTGATGGATGCTGCAGATTAATGTGTTCTGTAATGGAAAACCAGATCTGTGAAGAGAGTGATGCCTGTGGGAGTATGCTGCTTGGTCTTTCCAAAAAAGCCTAGGTCAACAAACTTAATTAATTATATTTTTTATTAGGTTTTAGTTGTGGTGTTTTTTTATTTTGTTTTTTAACAATGCATATGCAAGAAACTTAAATATATATATGAATAATTTGAAGCAGAATTAAGGAAGAAAACATGAGAACTTATTTTTTTCCTTTTTCCACTTTTATTTCCCCTTTCTCTTTTCCCAGTAGGGTCCTTGTTTGGTTTTATTTTAATTCTCTCATCTCTTGAAAGAAACATAATTTAGGGTAATTTTGTATTAGATTAACTAGGTTAGCCAGACTATCCACATTTAATGAAGAACTGCTTTTATCCAGTTTTACTGCTAATGTTTGTCAGGTGATTTGCTGAAGGTCAAGCATAAGTTTTGCTTCCCATTTCAGAACCACCCTATTTATTAGGTCAGTGCTGCAACAACAGACTGAGGGAAAACAAATTATTGTTCCAGTTAATAATTTCAACAGCACAACACACTACAACATTGATTCACTTAAAATATGTCAAATGCTGAAAATGACCCAACTTTTTTTTATTATTTTTCTTTTCACAGTATGTGTTTTGTACACACAAGCCATTGGAAACAAAGAATGGAGAGAGGTAAGATGTATAAACCTTTTGAGTATCCTTCAGGCTGGTTGTTTGCCCTAGCAACAGAGGGCACGTCATAGCCTCTTTATTAAAGAGTCTTTAAAACCTAATCACATTAATCTTAATTTCCATATCTGTACTCGTATTTCCATCAAAAGGGAAAGCAAAATTAGGGAAAATATGTGAGTTTCCTGTTTTACAGTCTCCTTGAGATAAGTGAAATCAAACTTAGCTATTAGTCTGGACAAAGTCTGTGGATATCAAGAGAGGAAAACATTCAATCAGTACAAATCCTATGGAAGAATTCAGCTGTGGTGATGGTTGGTGTCAGCAAAACTAGCTTCTAGTTGCGGTAGAGATCTACTTTTCCCGTGTGGTGTTAGGCAGAAGTTAAGTGCTGCTGAGTAATGTATACATCAGGCAACAAGGGAGGGAGGGGATTATTGGACTACGTCGTCTTAACCTATAAATACTGGACAGATGTTTTAAGAAACAAAATCAAGTACATCTAAATTAATTATCTACACAAGTTCAATATTTGTAGCCTGGAACTGTCTCCCTGTACTTAGTCATCTAATTTTTCTCCATTAATATTATTCTTTGAAAGAGTTGACAGTGTTGGGGGAAGGGTGCTCATCTCTCTACTGATAAAATGTGCTATTTAGCTGCCTTACAGAGAGAATTGATGGAACTGTTCTTCACTATAAGTGGTCCACTGTGTGGTCATTTGTTCTAAGAATAGAGCCAGGAGAGGAATGAACTATCTTACTATTTTTTTTCCCTGTAAAACAGAGGAGGACTGATGTTTGTGTTTTTAGAATTGATATGTTATTACTACTATTTAAACATTCCAGTGGAGGGGCAGGGGCATAGAAATTAGACTTGTTCCCTCATACTAGGTAGTTGCCTGGAGAAACTTATTTTCTGCTCTGCTGAAAAATGGTGGATGTTGATTTCAGTCTTTATGAGATGAGAGAATTGAATTGGTCTCCTGCTTGGAGAAAAACTCGTGTAACTGAGCAGTACATGAAACATTGTACCTATTAAATTTGCTGGGTTTAGTAAAATTGCTGCTCTCTGTTCTAACTGTGCACTAGACATCCTCTTAGTATACCTACTGGATCACATTCTTCTGATTTATGTTAAGAAATGTCATTTTGAGGACCCTAAATTGGAATTCATTAATCAATTAAATTGGCAGAAGTTGTGGACATACAGAGTTCTAAATGTTCTGGATAGCCAATTCTAAAAACTAGAAGTCTTAAGGCGTATGAAGGCCATTGGTGTGCTTTGGCAGTCAAGCCTTGATCGTTACTAAAGCATTCATGTCCTCTTTTGGCCTAGGGTTAAGAGGATTCCGTCAGAAATTCTGGCTTTTATTGTTGTCTAAGGTTAATCTGTAATTCTATGGAATTTTCATGCTTCTCTGTTGTAACTGTTAGAAGTATTAACCATTTTTAATTGTCCTGATGGAAAAATTGTAACATTATCACCTTAGAAACTGTTCCGTGTGCTCACTTTGAGGTGATTTAGGAGATTGTCAATGGAAAGGTTCCATCTGCTCATAATTTTAACAAGTCCAACTTTGTAACAGTTGCAGTGTGTCACCTCTTTATAGCTTTGTATTGTCTTCTGCCATTTTATTTCCTTGACCAGAACAAAAACACCTGAATAGAGCAGTGTGCAGCATTATTGCTTGGATTGCATCTTGACACTGTTTAGAGTATCTTGGCTGCACGATGCGCTTGGGTATGTGATTATAGCATTATTATATGACAGTTTAGGAACCACATAGGTTAAACCAGACTTTTGACATGGCAGTTGCTAGAAAGGCTTGGTGAGATTTTTCCTGTTTGTTTTTGTTTTCTCTCTTAAGACATAATTATCTCTATATTGTCTATGAGAAGGAGGTCTAGGTACAGGTATTTTCTGCTCAGTTGACTGTTCAAACTATTTATAGTTTAGGGAAAAAGATAACATCCTGAGGGCAGTTAATCTGACCTAATTTAGATGACTGCCTTATATCAAATGAATCATTCTTTAGAAATGCCTCCAAGTAATGATCAAAAGCCTACACTTTGAGCTATGTCAGATGTAAAGTTTGTTGAGTAGAATCCGATTCCTACTAGCTGTTACGACAGCTAAAATTCAGAGGTTGGCATGACAGAGGGACTGACTCAGGATTGCATTTTACGTGTTGTGATGTATTATATTTTTACCAGTGGTAAAAAATAAGGTGGTAGGTAGAAGATTAATTGATGTATACATTAGATGGGTAATCTTATATAAAATATCTTTATTTTAATGCTTTTTTTGCAATGGGGAATGCACTAATATTGTGTTTTTTTCAATAAAAATCTGTATATGTGTCCATTTTGTTGCATTTAAACACTTACCTAATATTTTACAAGCTTATATAGGTGGATTTCACCTGGATCAGTTTGTAGAAGACAAAACTGAGACAAATAACAAGCCCCTGATAGTATGTGTAGATGTTAATGATGTTCCGTCATGGCAACACACTTTACATTGCTCATCCTTTTTTGCGTATTTCTCTTCCTTCTTTTGCCTAATTATTTTCTTTTGAACACTGCAGAAAATACAGAAATTTTCTGCAGAAAATGCAGAAAAACAATGCAGAAAAAATATGGGGATCATAAACACAGTAAATCATTTCATAATCTCCATAATTTTCCTAACACTGTATTGTAGCATTGTGCTTTTCTTTCTTGCCTTCAGCTAAGCTGTTCAGATGGATAGCCATTCTGATGGATTCAATACAATAGTTAAATCTTTCATTTAATGAAGGGTAGATGGTTTCTGATCATTGACTGTGGTACAGATTCTAGTGGTTTTACCCAGTGTTATTCTTGAGCACCAAATCTTGAACAAAGAATTAAAATGTTTTGTTCTCAGTTTAATAGGGTGTTGTTTTTCAAAACAGTTGCCCTGGCTTCACTTACAGTGTGATCATCGGGTATGTCACTTAATATAACTGGCAACAAATGCATCATCAGAATTGGAGCTTTGGCTCTAAAATATTTACTTCTCCTTACTTTATGAGGACACATTTGAAATATGGCTCAGTATAACACTGTTATCTACAGAAGCCTTAAATGATATATGGAAAGAGTCTGAATTTCTTCATTTCGAAGCCGATGTTCATTCTGAAACCAAGAGCGAGCATTTCAAACATGAATGTTAAATAAGTAGTTGGCATTGTAAAATACTCAACCAGCTGCAGTTTTATTGGCAGTATGCAGCAATGGGTAACTAACTGTTAAGAAACCGCCTATGAAGCGAGGCTCTGAGCCTCTGGTCCATCTACTGTAGCAATGCTTTGGATGCAGATTACATTTGTGTACCTGTCTGGAATTCAGACATGACTTCATGAGCTGCCAAATGTAATTTTATGTCCTCAGTAAATTTCCATTGCGTCTTCTAAAACAATCGTTCATGGCTTCCCATTCTTCAGGCCTTCTTGTTCATTGATTCTATTCACTTTTAATCTGGAATAAATATGCTGGAGACTAAAAAGAAGCATCTTTTTTTATTGTGTCATTAAATTGAGAGAGAAGGCAATTAGGGAAATTGCACTGGAATCCCAAGATAGTGAAAGTGGCCAGTTTGTAAGAAAATCGGAAAATACCATCATGAGCCAAACCTAGTCCTTGTAGAGTTTATCAACAGGAAGACTTTTCCCTTTATGTGCTTGCACTGCTTATTCAGCCATCCTAACTGATGTATTAAGTTAGCTGCTACATTTTTTCCTCGTATGCATATAAGGGTTTCATTCATCCATATGGAATTTCATCTGCCATTTTACTGTCCGATCACTCAGTATGACTAATGCTGCTCTGCCATGTCTTCGTAGTTGCCTTTTAAATATTCATCCTGTTTGATTCTGTAAAAATCTATTTGGTTTGTAGCTTTTTTTTTTTTTTTTTTTAGGGAAATAATACTAATAACTGTACTTGCCACTGGTGAGGCTGCATCTCGAATCCTGTGTTCAGTTCTGGGCTCCTCGCTACAAGAGATACCGAGCTGCTGGAGTGACTCCAGAAAAGCACTGATTCTGTTATTCTCCTAAATGATGTCTCTAAAGTTACTTGCTTGTTGGCCATATTAAGATTTTAGTTTCACACAACTGTTAGTGGGAAAATTAGGCTATGTGGAGAACTATTTAATTAGCAGCTGTGTTATTAGTTGTAAGTGATTGGATTATAGAAATAACCTATTCTACTTAAAAAGGCTGTAGGTAATTGGGAAAACAGATTTAAAAAGGAGATGCTTCATTTCGCTGAAAAGTGTAGACTGGTGGTTTTTAGAGGCCAGCATTTTTATGTCATCTATAAGAAATTTTAATAGTGATTTTTCAGTTAAATAATTATATTTAATGCAAAGGAATGATTTGTATAGCCATTGGAAAAAGTAAAGAGACCAAAAACCAAGCCTCAATTAAAAGTGACTTAAAATAATATAAAGAAAAGCTAGCAGTGCCACTGAATCTCCTGAGTTTTGTAACAATTTCAGTCTAACTGATGAGTGATAAAGGGAGCGGTGTAACAGGCATTCTGTTAGGCCTTCTCTGGCCTCAGTGGAATTAAATCATCACCATGTTGCACATTTATCTTTTTTTACTGATACAATTCTGTCATGCATTTTAAATCAAGTCCGAAAGATTTCCCAAGTGTAGCATGGTTGTTGTGTAAAGTGAAATATTGTTTACTGAAAAAAATGCGGATTTGATGGGAGGAAAAGTACTTACACATTTATGATACTTTACTGTTTCAAAAAATGAAAACTGACATTTAGCTGCCGTTTTATAACTTTTCCTTCTGAATTAACTTTCTTTTTCTAATTCATACAATTCATACATCCTTCTAATTCATACATAGTTCTGTTTTCTAACGGAACTATAAAACCCCAAGATAATGTAGTCATGGAATAATTTAGGTAAAAGGAATCTTTCCAGCCTCCTGGACAACATTTATCTGCTGTATCTAGTTCATCAACTGATCCATGCAAAGCCATCTTCAAAGTTAGGCCAGGTTGTTCAGGGCCTTTCCCAGAGCAGAGACTGCGCAGCTCTCTGAGTGACCCATTCCAGTGCTTAATCCCTCATTCTGGAAGAGTGTTTCCTTATATACCTTCATAATTGCTTTTGCTGCAACTTTTGACTATTGCATCTTGTCCTTTTGTTGTGCTTTCTGTGAACAGTCTGGCTATGTTTTCTATCATGCTGTTTAGGTAGTAGAGAATGATAATGGAAACAGATCTTTCCTAAACCACCTCTTCTCCAAGCTGAATAAACTGGGCTCCATTGGCTTTTCCTCATGTTGTGTGCTCCAGCCTGCTGATACTGGTATATATATATATATATATATATTTTTTTTTTTTTAAGTTTAACAGAACTGCTTCCAGTCTGTTGATTCAGTTGCATTTAGACCCCAAACTGTACCCAGTTTTCCAGGTGGGGCTCCACAGATGTTTAATAGAGGGGGAATAATTATTGCCTTTAATCTGCAGGCTGTGCTGACCCTAATACAACTCAACATGTTGTTAAACATGCACCAGGACCTTTTTTCTGCACCTCTCGTACCCCACCTCTCAGTCCCCAGTACCAGCACAGGAGTTTTTGTTGAACTTTGTGAGAGAGCCTACAAGGCTGTACAAATAAACTGAGTTTTTTGTCTGAGGGGAGTGTCTGTGTCCCCCTCTAGTCACAGTCATTTTATGGTATGTAGTAACAAAAGGAAACAGAGCTTAGCTTTACCTTGCTATGTGCCTTCATCTTGCTTTTCATGCGCTTGCAGAAATTGTCATGCTCCCAGTCCATTAGTACCTTCTATGTGAGAGAAATGTAGAGTGTTTCTGAGTGTGCAAGCCAGCATCTGTGCTGCATTAGGGTCAGCACAGCTAGTAGGTCAAGGGGGGTTATCCTTGCCCTCAGCAGCAGTGAGACCATAGCTGGAGTGCCGAGTCCAGTGCTGAGCTCCCCTCTGTGAAAAAGATACAGGCACTAAGATGTTAAAGAAGTGGGAGCATCTCTAATATGAGGAGGGACAGAGAGAGCTGGGATTGTTCAGACTGGAGAAGAGGAGGCTTGTATGTTATTCATGTTTATAAATACATGGTATGAGGCAGTAAAGAAGGCAGAGACAGACTATTCTCATCTATACCCAGCAGAAGGATAGGAGTCAATGGGCACAAATTGAAATACAGAAAATTCTACTTAACATTAGAAAAACCCTTTTCACTGTGAAGGTGATCTTGCACTGGAACAGGTTGCCCAGAGACATTGTGGAGTCTTTGTCCTTGAACATGCGCAAAACCTGACTGGACAACCTGTTCTAGCTAATCCTGCTTTGAGCAGGAAGGTGGAATTGGAGAATCTCCCGCGACCTCTTGCAGCCTCAAGTATTCTCTGATTCTTGTCTGTTTTCCTTAGCCATTAACTTTATTTTCCTCTAAACGTCTTTTCCAAAGTCAGGTATAGCCTTCTGTTGTGCAAACTGCCTTTACTGTTTCAGGAAGGATCATACTGTCACAAAATGATCTGTTTATGAATGTGTCAAGCAAGAGGTTTGTCGAGAGGTGTTAGTGGCCCTAAATGGACTTTTTTGACAAGTTATCCTCTGAGCTCACTCAGTTATTTGGGGTTTGTGCCTTTCAATTTAGATAATGGCTTTGGCAGTAGAAAGTAAACTTTCTTAGGGTACAGCTCCCTGTATTCTTTGTTTTCCTCTGTCTTCCATGTATATAGAACTGTCCCAAAAGGTTGAAGATTCTCTTGTTCTCCTTCAAGCTTGTCCTAATTTGAGGATTTTAAGAACTTCAGTAACCTTTCTTTTTCCTGCTTGATGAATCTCCCAGGGCAATTTGCTACTTGAATCTGCACAATGCTGGGAGATTTTTTCATTTAAAAATCTGTATATGTGTGTCTGATTCTGTTGGACATAGCATGAAAGACTAGAACTTAGTATGTGTTCTTCACTTACCTGCTGTGCTTCTGGTAGCTTTGCCAGTTGCAATGCAGTCATCCTTGGATCATCTTTTTTGAAGGCTTGAAGTCTTTTGCTTCTAGAGTAGGTCAGGATTTACTGGATTTCGGTACTAAGAATAAATTTTGTCTTTATGCAGCTTTAAGAGAATTTTGACAGTTTGCTGTAAAAGTGCAAATTGAAGAAACAGGACCCTTGAGGGGAAAAAATACAGGAGATATATTCCTGTTCAGAACTGCAAAATGGATGGTCCTTATGACCCCACTGTTTTCATTTCTCATCCCTGGTGTGATGAAATGCTATTTACTGGCTTGTGTCAGAGAGCAGCTTCTCATTTTCAGTGCATACCTAAACACACTACTTAATACTTAGATATTGCTGCATATTTCATTTTATCAGCCATTCCAGCTTTCATTTTTTCCTGGATTCAATATTGTTGAATGTTATAAAGCATGCAGCTGACAGGGGAAGATTTTATTTACAAATACTGACATTTATTTGACCTGGAAACTGATTGGAGACTTTGTGCATAAAATTTGAGCCTTACTATTCACAGGGGAAAGAAGGGCCCTTTAGCCCAGGCAAATATTCCAGCCATACTTACTGTCTGAGAAATGCTAACTTTCTACTACTGCTGTTGTTTCTCATTAATGAATATTCAGCCATTTTAGTCACCAATGTTGGTTCAAGAAAGTGTTTTTTACAGCAGTCTGCTGGTCAAATTTATCCCCACGTTTCAGAGAATACCTTGAATCATTTCTCAAGAGACTGACTTTTGTCGTCTAAAACAAGCAGTAAGGATCACACTGTTTGTTCTGATCTGTTTCCAGGATCACATGCATCCTGTGCTACTCCTCCCTTAAGAGACTTCAGGATCTCATTTTGAATGTGTAGTATCTTCATCACTCTGGAGAGCTTCTGGAGATTTCTCCTGCCTGTATCTGTATAATGCTTACCGCTTTCATAGTTACTGCTTTGGTTTAGGAGAGTTGAAGAAATACAGTGATTGCTAATGGGTAAGCTTGGTTTCTAAACAATTTGTGCCTTACAACATACTCAGAAGCCTTCTTACAGGGAATATCAAGGTTCCCATGACACCAGGAAGTCATTCCACCTAGATTTTAAGAAATGGTGTAGTCTTGGCAAAGGAATGTGGTAACTGACACTATATGTTGAATATTCTTTGCCTTTTTATTTGGAGATGATATCGTTCATTGGGAAGATAGTTTTGCTTCTCTGTCTTTTATAGGAAGCGCTGGAATATGGAGATCTCTGAATGAAACTGTCCCAGTTGAACATTTCACAGCATAAAAAAAGTGGAAGGTACCTAACAGGATTCAAGCACACTCTGTAAAGACACAAATCAACACTATGTCACTCTTGAGGATTGTTCCTTTTCCTAAGACATTTATAGAGCTGTGTCTTGAAGATGTATTAACTTTTGTTGAATGTTTTATTGTACCAGAGATCTTTGGGTGGATAGTTGCTTTCTGCAAATCACTCATCCTCTTAGCTATAGGCCCACTTCTCCAGATGACCTGTGTGAATGAAGGTGTTTGCAGTCAGTCCCCTGCCACTTGAACGCCTGCATGCATGGTCATTCAAAAGAGAAGAGTTGCTGACTGTAATGGAGTTTCTTTAAAGCACACAAATAATGTGGCTGGAGTTCCTTGCTGTTTTATTTTAATAAGAATCAAACAATGAAATGTCTTAATTTTGAGAGGAAGAGACTGGAGTATGCTCTGTCCTTTCATACCACATACATGTTAAGTATGCAGGGGCTGAGACAGGGCTGCTCCTCTTGGAAGCTGAGGGGCTCTGTACAGGTCATAGTGGTTAGATTCACTTCTGTGATGTGAAAACCTTTTTAGGAAATGCATCTGGAAAGCAGTTGCAGTGACGTTTATTCTTTCTTTATCCATGTTTATTGATTTAGCTAATTCCTATCAATGAAGAGGTTGGCAGTCTTTGAGTCATTCAGAAGTCTCTAGTCCCAAATTGCAGTTTTGAGGACTCCTTAATGATGATCTTTCAGCAGATTGTCAAGAAGTTTTTCAGTAGGCTATATTCAAACATGTCTTGATATGTACAATGTGTAGGGCAAAATAAAATGCCCATTTCAGTAACCGCTTCGTTGTTCTGTTTCCTGAGTACCATAGGCTCATAGAATAGTAAGGGTTGAAAAGGACCTTAAGATCATCTAGTTCCAAGCCCCTTGCTATGAGCAGGGACGCCTCCCACTAAACCATGCCACCCAAGGCTCTGTCCAGCCTGGCCTTGAACACCGCCAGGGATGGAGCATTCACAACTTCCCTGGACAACCCATTCCAGTGCATCATCACCCTTACAGTAAAGAACTTCTTCTTATATCCAATCTAAACTTCCCCTGTTAAAGTTTTAACCCATTAACCCTTGTCCTGTCACTACAGTCCCTAATGAAGAGTCTCTCCCCAGTATCCCTACAGGCCCCCTTCAGATACTGGAAGGCTGCTAGGAGGTCTCCACGCAGCCTTCTGTTCTCCAGGCTGACCAGCCCTAACTTTCTGAGCCTGTCTTCATACAGGAGGTGCTCCAGTCCCCTGATCATCCTCGTGGCCCTCCTCTGGACTTGTTCCAACAGTTCCATGCCCTTTTTATGTTGAGGACACCAGAACTGCACACAGTACTCCAAGTGAGGTCTCACAAGAGCAGAGTAAAGGAGCAGGATCACCTTCTTCGACCTGCTGGTCACCCTCCTTTTAATGCACCCCAGGATACGGTTGACTTTCTGACTGTGAGCGCACACTGAAGCCAGCCCATGTTCATTTTCTCATCAACCAGCACCTCCAAGTCCTTCCCCGTAGGGCTGCTCTGAATCTCTTCTCTATCTTGAAAGAACAACTAAAGCAAGAACAAAATAATCACATTGATATTTTATGATCGGTCATTTCTATCTGTGATGTATAGGAACTGAAGTTTTTTGGTTCTGGTGGGTTGGGTTCTTATTTGTTTATTTAAAACATTTTCATGTTGAGAAAAGCTGAGGCTCTTCCTGTAGACACCATGAAGGAAAAGGCGTTTTGCAGAAACTGTAGAGAAGAGATGAAGAGAGAGCTGAACTGAGGTGAAGTAGGAGCTGGATAATGCAAAACTTACACGCTTCTAGCAGAAGGGCTATGTTTCCTAATATTTAAAGCTCTCTGAAATAAGCAATATATGCAAACTTTTGCTTGCTGTTGTCGGGGTTTTTTTGGGGGGTTTTTTTTTGGTTTTTTTTTTTGAGGCCATGGTGGATGTTTGTGTTACTGAATTTCTTCAGTATTGAATTTTGTGGATTCTGGTTGGCTTTGGGACCTGATGTTTATAAATCTCAAGTGATACAATAGAAGGTGTGCACCACTCTACATTGAAATACAAAGTCTTCTGCCAGTCTGTCTTCATCCACAGATAGATGATCTGTTCATGTAAACAGGGTCATTTTCTTTCATGGCATCTTTTCCAAAGAATTTTTACAGGCTTTCTCGCATCTCACATGTTATTGGTATTGGCAGTCTGCTTAATTATACTTCATTATAGTATGTGGCTTAAACTTAAACTTTTCTTTTACAGTTTGGAAGAACAGAAGTAATCGATAATACTTTAAATCCAGATTTTGTAAGAAAATTTATAATGGACTACTTCTTTGAAGAAAGAGAGAATCTGCGATTTGATTTGTAAGTTAAAAATCTCTGTCTCTGATGTTGCAGCCTCTGTAAACATAGTAAATTTTGTGCACCATAAAATTAACTTGGAAAGAGATAGTGTGTGTTCACATGGTATACATTAATAAACATGATTGATTTAGCATTGCTTCATCAGAAATAATTGTGTAACATAACAATGACTTTTAAGAAATTGACTGGTGTTAACTGGTTAAAGTACAATCCTACTCACAGTTGTTACTTTTAGAAACAGTAAAAATCTAAGGATGTCAAAATGTTAAACTATTCTTGCAGCATAGCCGAAAAAACAGATATCAACGCACTGTCCAGAAATAGAATGTTGTGCAGGTAGTACACAGCCAAAATTTTCTTTACTGAAATAAATGCCAGTATGCATCTAAGTATATTAAACTGTAAGATTTTAAAATGACAGCTGTTGTTCTAGAAGTAGGTGGCTTTTGACATTATTCCGGATGTACTAATTTAATTCCACTGGGCGGATTGCTTTGAGTTCCGCTTTATTCTTTGGAAAACAGAATTGAGATTCTAGTCACCAGGTCACCTTGCATGTCATCTATTACATTTCACCCCATTCTTATCAATTCAGTCTTTGTGATAATCAAGCTTTTACTGAAGTGCTTTTGGTGTACTGAAATGGTTTTGAATGGGAGCATTTCCTGTATCATAGAAACAAACAAAAAATGTCTGTTTTTTCTTTAGCTGTAAATGTCTTTTAATAGCAGGTCAGAATGCTTCCTCAGTTAACAGAAGTGTTGGAGGGATGAGTGAGGAAAAAAGTTCCATTGTGTTCAAAACACAAGTAGCAGCTAGCTGTTTCCATCTAGGCTTAAATGGTTTCAGAGAGTGAAAGGAAACAATCAATGCCAAGATAGATTACAGGGTGCTTCTAAATGGCCAGGTACAAATTCTCCCATCGTCACCATGGAAGCCTGGTGCAGACTTTATTTTTTATTTCAAAAGTTGGGCTCAATGCCATTAAATCTGCTGAGTATAACTCCTGCCTGCTATTGAAAATAACTTTAACAGATAGTCACTTTGTGAAATAAAGGATTCTCTTCCAAGTAGGTAAGGCGTTGCTGAAATAAAGACACAGTTGGGGCTGTGTAGGAATGTTGATTTGGCTGCCTCTTTCACTGAACACAAATCTGTTCTGAACTTGAAACCAGAGTATCTGTTTTTAATTTTATTTTTCAAAGAAAGAGACTCCACATATGATTCTTTTTTGCAACAGAAAGTATATCTCTTGATAAACTGAAAAGAACAAGTCAAACTATAGTTAGAAGCAACTCAGTTTATTGTCAGCTATTTCTGTTTAATTAGTGAAATGACCGAAGAACTACCTAAGAAAATAATTCACAAGTTTGTTTTCTAAGATTATTTTTTAATGTTTGTTCTGTTCTTTGGCAGATTTCATTGTTCAAACAAGAATATCAAAATAATTTCTCTTAGAAGGCTGCGCTTTGTTGAAAACTGTTTCATTTCAAATAGCTAGTGAACCTAATCTTATAATCTGTGATGATTCAGTTTGCCATTCTTACTGGTGAGACTTCCATTCATGTATCTGTGTAAATTCCACACACTGAAACAGGTGAAAGAATTGTTTGGGTTCTGTCTTCTTACATTTATCTTGGATCTGTCTTCTGGCAACTCTGATATCACCTTTTTCTTTTTAAGCTATGATGTTGACTCAAAGAGCCCGAACCTATCAAAACATGTAAGTTTTTCCCCGCTGTTATCCTTTCTCCTGCTGAAATGCTTACACTTTCCTAAATATGTTTATTTCCTTTTGACTGTAATAGCAGATGAATGGAGACAAATACAGTTACTGTTCTGTGTTATAATGCTAGCGGGACATTTGTCCTGGAGAGGGCATATTTAAGCACCCATGCATACCTTTTCAGATATGTGATATGCTGCGTTTTGTTATTACTTCTCTGGGACCTAAAAAGTGTAAACATGTTTTGATTTTGTCCTTATTAATATTGATAGAAACTTTTTATACTCATATCATCCTGAAGTGGAAAGGATTAAATAGTAACTTTAAAATTTAGAGATGTGATAATAGAATTGAGAGACTTCTGAGTGACTTTATTTTTTAAATAAGTACAGGATAGCTTTGATAAGTGAACCTTTTGGAACCTGGAGCAAAAGAGTATAATAGAAGCAATGTTGTGCGTGTTTCACAGTGAAAATAAAAGACTTCCAGCCATTGATCTCCAGTTGGATCCCCTGTGTAATGATTTAAAGATCCTGGCAAACTGTTTTTCATCTCTCTCATCTCGGAAAGATGGTCTGTATAATTGCAGTGCTAGCCGTGAAGATGCAGAAAAGGGAAGTCTTCTGTATACTGTCTTCAGTAAGGATAAAGGCTTATCCTGGGCTTCTGCTCAAGATTGTTTGCACTTCTATGGTACCTAGTTTATCTGAATTATTTTTTTTTTCCCCTGAAGCATACTTTTTTGTACAAAAAACCTTGTAATTAAGCTGTAAGAAAAAGATAAGACACAATATAAGTCACTAAGGAAGTGCAAACAAAGACGTGTACAAATATACAGCCTAGATTTCACTGTTTGATTACCGGAACTGGAACTCAGCTTTGAACATGTTGCTGAGCCCATGGAAAGCCAAGTTCTTCTGAAGCCTGTTCAAGTAGCTTCTGAATTACATATGTGCCTGCAATGATCCAATTAGTATAGGCTAAGCATATTTGTATGCATTAGGTCCTGTTTTTTAAACGGAGCCTATTTCCTGGAATCTTCAGTTGTGGAGGGAAATTTTATTCTTCACACATTAACATTAATATCAGAAATACCTGTTTTCCTCCATTGTCTTCCAGAGGAGATCTGTATGAGTTGGTGTAGACTTGTGCTGAAGGCATCCAAACTATCCACATAGAATATATGCACACAAAGAAGATGGCGGCTCTGAGAACGCTGTGAAAGATGGTAGCTAGAAATGTGTTTCTTAACCACAGCTGATAATTTCTATCATTTCTGAAGTGGTCAGGGTTGGCCTGGATTGTGCCTTTTGCTGCCAGGTTCCTGTGTATCTTTCCAGTAGCTCTTAACAATTTAGGCAGTGAATAGGTAGGAAGTGAGCAGAGCTTTGCTCATATCTGTGCACTGGCAGCTTTGTTTCTGAAGCATGTCAATAGTATTTGCATAGCTTGACTGCTCATGTGTTGTAGTCACCTTGTGTGGAGTAAAATCTTCCTTGTTCCTAAAAATCTGTTGACCCATTCCTTTGGGCAGTGTCATTTCCTAGTTGAACAGTTTGAGGGAATGAAAAATCAACCTGAAGAATTTCAATTTCAGCGACTCAGTTTTGCTTCATTTGCTTCTCATTTTGCCAAGTTTTATAATGGATGTATAAAGTAACCAGACCAGACAGTGCTGCTGTCTGTAGTTTTTCATCTGATTTAGACGGATTTTAGCTGTCTTTAATAATGTTTATAAACCTGACTACCTGAAATCAGACTTTTATGTTCATGGTAACTTCCTGATTTAAGGAAAGAATGGAGTAATGGACGATTGTCATTAATAACAGACTGTGGAATTAATAGGAATTAATCCTTCAAACACCACCGAAAAAAAAAAAGGGGGGAAGAAAATTGTGGTTTCAGTGTAGAAAATGGTGTTATTTTAGAATATGCCATGCTGAATGTTTTTAAAAATGAATGAGGAGATGAGTCTTTTCAGGTAAGTCTTTTAAAATGGCTAAAAAATTAATCTTTAGGGAAGCAGTGTTGTGGTGTCAGATCAATTAAAGGACATAGTTAAAAAAAAACTATTTTTTGCAATTATTTTCTTTGGTGGGATTAGTTCTCAAAACCAGTTCATTTTATGGACCCATAACTAACACAGCTCAGAGACAGCAATGAGTGACCTAGGCTGAGAGAAGAGTAAGAACTACTTGTGTAGATAGTCCCTACTGTACACAGTATCTTGAAGGTACAGTTTGCTGCATAGGAATCATAGTGTCTCGGTCATTACTGTTTATGAACTAATCTTACAAGCTACTGTTACCACTACTGCCTGTGATGCTGGGAAGAACAGAGCTAGCAAGCTATTTTCACTTGGAACATAAGGAGTGGGTCTGCAGCATAAAATCATTGTATACAACAGTTTGAAAATCCATTCATATTTTTATACTACTTATATCACAGGGAAACATATTATGAAAATTTTTAGTGGTAAAGTATAAAACAGGAAAATAAAGTGTGTCATTAAGGCAGTGTTTGTGTATAATTGCAATCCAGGATGCTCATACAGATCCTGCACAGGCTTGAATTTGCCAACATAATTAACTTCCAAGAAATTCATAGAATCAGTGTACAATATCTTCATAAAAGAGAAATTTATTAAAAAGCTCCAGTTAAAGAAGGTAAAGAAATAGTCATGTTTCTAATCCTTTTAATTTGTTTCCATCTCAATTTAATTTTTGTCAATGAAACAGGCAGGAAAAAAAAACAGTAAGTGGACTGTATTAGAGTTACTTCTGCAAATATAAACCAGTATGAAATATATAATAGTCTTTTTTTATGATTCATTATTGCATATTTATTATTTAGATGTGATGTTCAGCAGTGTGTTCTACAGTAATGAACAGCCCAGATAAATTTGTTTCCATGTGGAATATGAATTCTGAGTTTTAACTTACTGCTTTTCAGGATTTTTTGGGGCAGATGTTTTGTACACTAGGAGAAATAGTTGGATCACAGGGGAGCAGATTGGAAAAATCAATTGTGTAAGTATGTCATTCTTGAATATTGGATGAATATGTACTGTTTCATGGGGTGAGTTGCAGGGCTTTTGTGCTGTGAGGTATCTGGATACTTGGAATCAACAGACAAGGCTTCTAAAAGAGAATAAACTGTAGGTGCAATAGAAGTCCTTTATAGGCTAAGATAATTTATGTTTCAATTTGGACAATTAGCAAAAGAATCGACTCACTCAAAATTTTTGTCAGCTTCATTACAACTTGCATTAAGAATAGTTTGAGCAAACTAACCTTAAAAATGTTTTTTCTATTTAGTTCACAAATTGGCACATAAATCTTTACTGCCTTTTGTTCAAGCATCAAGGAAAAAAAATCTGTGTTTCAAGTCCAAATGTTCCTACTTGTATTTCTATTGTTCCCCCTAATCCAATTCCCAACCAATGAAGCAATGTAGAGTATCAAATATTTTCTATTTACCCTACTAAATTTATCAAAAACTTTCTTAGAATCAATAGATTTTTCTCCCACTGAGAGGATTTTGATGTTTACAAGCTATTGTTCATAGGGATGTGTGGGTATTTAAAATAAGAATTGTTTGAGTTTCAACAGTCTTCATTTTCTTCATCCTCAATGTTTGAATTGAAAATATTGTATAGTTTTTACCTAAATGTATGCTACAGATTCACCTTTTACATTAAAAGCAAATGTTTAAAGCCTCAGCTGGACATTTCGTGTAATGGTAAGAACTTTTGACTTGGAATTTTTGTCATTTTTCTGACAAAATGCTAAAAACTAAATAACCCAATTAAATACTTTAATTTTTATAAATCCTGTGCAAGTGTTAGGTTGGAAAAACATCTAAAATTTCCTGTTTCCGTGCCAAAAGTAATTTTAGGTTGTCTCTAGAACACATTCTGGAAAAATTAGCAGTTCAGAACACACCGTTTAAATTGATAAACTAAAAGAGATTTTACATAGTTTTCCTAGAATCTAAGGATCCTTATGAAATAAAAACTTTATTTTAAAGTAAAAGAAATATTTCCCTTAGACTATGGCAAACTTTAATTATATTTTATGTTTAGAAAATATTTTAATGTGATTTAATCTGCTTGAATTTGAGACTTGCGCAAACCTGAAACAAATCCTTTTGAATCATAACTATCAGGGGTTGGCTAGCACTGCTTTGTGGAGAGGCATTCCTGTAATTATGCCCTTCCAGACCATTAGCCTTGACTAAATTCTGTCTGTAAATGTCTTACTTCCAGTCATTTGGGTTTTGTACAAAGGCACATTTCAGCTCTTCAGCAGGGCTCGTTTATCATACAGTTCATGCTGAAAAATAAGAGTAACATGACAAAAAAAGTCTTTGCAAAACATTTTCACATGGTGTTTTATCAAAATAAGTCTTTGATTTAGTTCCCCTAATTTACAGCCAACAGCAGGTGATCCAAACTGATTTGTAACAATTCTAAGCTATTAGCTCTCTTGCTGAATTCCATGAGTGCTTGTGGGTTGACCCTGACTAGACACCGGGGTCCCACCAGAGCTGCTCTATCACTTCCCCTCCTCAACTGGACAAGGGAGAGAAACTGTAACAAAAGTGTCAGGGGTTGAGATAAGGACAGGGAGAGATCACTCAGCAATTGCTGTCATGGGCAAAACAGACTCGACTCAGGGGAAGAAATAGTTTATTACCAATCAAATCAGAGTAATGAGAAATAAAATCAGATCTTAAAAACAACTTACCCCTGCTCCTCCCTTCTTCCTGGGCTTAACTTCTGATTTTTCTATGTCCTCTCCACCAGCAGCACAGTGGGACAGGGAACTGGGGCTGTGGTCAATTCATCACACATCTCTGCCGCTCCTTCCTCCTTGGGAGGGAGGACTCCTCACACTCTTCCCTGCTGCAGTATGGGGTCACTCCAATAGGAGACAGTCCTCCGTGGACTTCTCCAACATGAGTCAGGCTGCAGTTTTTCAGCCTGAACTGCTCCAGTGTGGGTCCCTTCCATGGGTGCAGTCCTTCAGGAACAGGCTGCTCCAGTGTGGGTCCCTGTGGGGTCTCAAATACTGCAGCAAACCTGCTCCAGCCTGGGCTCCTCTCTCCATGGGGCCACAGGTCCTGCCAGGAGCCTGCTCCAGCGTGGGCTTCCCATGGGGTCACAGCCTCCTTTAGGCATCACCCTGGTCCAGTGTAGGATCCTCCCTGGGATGCAGGTGGTGATCTGCTCCACCATGGGCTGCAGGGGCACAGCAGCCTCATCATGGGATGTACCAAGGGCTGCAGGGGAATCTCTGCTCCAGTGCCTGCAGCACCTCCTCCCCTCCTGCACTGATGTGTCGGCAGGGATGTTTTTCTCATATCTTATCAGTCTGCTCTGCAGCTACACTTGCTCCTGCCCAGTAACTTCTTCTCCTTCTTAACTTTGTTATCCCGATGTGTACCATCATGCTGATGAGCTCAGCCTTGGCTTGGGGCAGGTCCATCTTGAAACCAGCTGCATTGGTTCAGTGGAACAGGGGCAAAGCTTCTAGCAGCTTCTCACAGAAGCCACCCTTCCAGCCCTTTTGCTTCCAAAACCTTGCCATGCAAAACCAGTACCCTGCTGTCATCATTACTGCCGCAGCATACTTTAACAATATGATTCATATTCTCTTTATATTCATAGTTGAGATCAGTAATGAAAGCATTTTTGCTGAATTTGTGGGAGTTCTGAATATAGTTCGGTCACCTGATCACTGTATTTACTGACTTGGTCTTCATAACAATTCCTTAGCAATCCTCCCTGCCCCCTCCACAACCTTTCCTGCCTTCCTCACACTCCTTTCCCAAGGACTACACCAGTACCTTTTGGGGCTTATTTGTCCTATACATAAGCAGTTCTATTAATATCACTATGTGTTCCTTTCTCTGTATTGGTGGGACTGTGCACCCTGGGAACTGCTTCATTTTAAGGGTATTTCACTCTGCAGGTGAGTCAGGTTTCAGTATCTGCAGCATAATTCAGCAAAACTCTTAGAATCAGACTATCTAAACTTAAAACCACATCTATGCACATGTTAATGTATCTTAGAAGTAATGCTACTTCACTGTATCACTTCCTTCAATAACCTGAAAAGCTACCCAAAAAAGGTACTTTAAAATTCTGTTATTTTCATGGTATCATCAAGGTTTGCAGATGAACTTTAACTTTTAAATAAATGTCCTTCAATTTCAGTAGCTAATGACAAGTTGTCTGCAATAAATATTGTATAAAACTCAACACTAAGAAAAGGTAACACTCCTCCCTGAAAAAAAAAATCCAACCCAAAACCCCTAAATCAGCCCCCTAAATCCCTAAGATTGATTGCATCAGTTTTATGAGTGGTAAATTACTGTTTAATTTATTATGACTAGTGTGGAACAGTAGGAAACTGCTAATTGTAATCTAGCTCCTGCAAAAATCCCCACACAAACAAACAGTGAAGAATCAGCTGATCAGATTTCTCATACAATCACACAAAATGGTTAACTTCTGGAAATAGTGGCATTATTAGACAAGAGTGTTTTGCAATTCTCCTCTTAATCCCATTCTGGATATTAAACTTTTAAAAGCCTGTCCAGGAAATAGCCTTGAGGACAAGTGTAGTTAAGTGATACAATAGAAGAGGTGTGTTAGATTGCATGACTAAAAAGCTTTTCTGCAAACAAAGGAGAAGACAGGCACAATGGCAGGTGGGGCACCCCAGATAATACCTAGCTACTTCCAGACCCATCCCAGGAGAGCCATCAACTCATTGATGTCCCATCTCCACACCCACAGAGGAGCACAGAGGTAGAAAGCAGGTGGGACTCCAGTAACCTAATTAGAGAAGCAGCTCCTGCCCAGCTCCCGGGGGAGCCTCAGCAGCATAGGATGTGACACACTCTGTACTGGTTCTGGACATGTGTTTAGTTTTTTGATGGTGAGCAGGTTGGTTGCATAGTTTGTCTGTTGAGCACACAAACACTATCCTATTGACTGGCACAAGAGGTTGGCCCTATTTTGTTTACTTACACTAAAACACAAGTTCACTAACTTTTCACTGTCTAGGCCTAATGTAGGCCAACAGTGAATTGCACTGTTGCAACTACGTTGACTGTTTTGATTAGTTGTCAGTTGACTCTGCTGAAAGCCTGTAGTAAATTGCTCAGAGAAAGGTGTGTACTTTAAAGGCTTCCATATTACAGAATCTTAGAATCATAGAATGATATGGGTTGGAAATGACCTTAAGATCATCAAGTTCCAACCCTCCTGCCATGGGCAGGGACACCTCACACTAAACCATGCCACCCAAGGCTCTGTCCAACCCGGACTTGAACACCGCCAGGGGTGGAGCATTCACAACTTCCCTGGGCAACCCATTCCAGTGCCTCACCACCCTTACAGTAAAGAACTTCCTCCTTATATCCAATCTAAATCTCCCTTGTTTCAGTTTAAACCCATTACCCCTTGTCCTATAGCTGCAGTCCCTGATGAAGAGCCCCTCTCCAGGATCCCTATAGGCCCCCTTCAGATAACTGGAAGGCTGCTAGGAGGTCTCCACGCAGCCTTCTCTTCTCCAGGCTGAACAGCCTCAGCTTTCTTAGCCTGTCATATTTAGTGAGACAAATCTTGCTGACTTCTTGAAGCTCTTTTATAGTTTTTTTCTTTCTGAAAAGTGGTAAATTATTCAGCACACTACACTTTTTTTTTTTAATGAGAAAATTCCTGAAATTTGTTTTAAACATATAGATTAAGCATCATCCATTCAGCAGTGTGTTATCACTTGGTATGGGTTAAGTGAAGTCTGATGTGAGTAACAGGAAGGAAAAGATATCAGTGAAGCTTCTATGGAAAAAAAGGTCTTATAATTATTTTGCAGTTGTGTGGGACTGTATAATACATTTTTCTCTTGGGTAAACAAGTATTGTTCAGGTCTGGCTTCTGATACTCTTGTTGTATGGCAGCTACTAAGTGGACCCAAATCAGTTGTCCACCTGAAAGACTTTGAAATGTGACTTCCTTTTGTTATATGTGGTGTGGGTAGATATTTGTTAATGAAAAAGTGTTCATGACCTTTTATCAGCTCTTCCCAGCGTTCAGATTTTATTTTGTCATTGGTGCTTTTGACAGTGCTGTGGCTAGACAACTGTCCCTGGTTGGTTGTTCACTCTGAGGTCTGGATACCTTGGTGACTGGGAGACATCTGTTGTCTTACTTTAGTCATTAAACTGTAGCACTGCATTTCAGCATTGTTTGCTTATTGGCATGTGTTTAATATCTCTTAATATTCATATAGCAGTAATTCAATTGACAATATTGCGTGTCTTCTGTTCCTAAGGGTATTTCCTACTTTGAATTTAGCCTTCTTTATACAAAGTCAAGTCCACATACACATGATTTGGATGTTCTTTATGATCTGTGACTAGAGTTCAGAGAGCTTTTTCTCTTCACAGTATTTCTGAAGTTCATTATCATTCTGCCTTTTCTATTCTCAGCAAGTGGATGTACAAAGAAGAGAATGCCCAGTGCTGTTTTAGTCCCAATCAGCTACTCTACTGAAGTAGCACTTTTTGTACTTAAGCAGCTTGAGGAGCTTGTATTCCATTCTCTGATTGGCATTCAAGAAAGCTGTGACGTTTCTTGGAAATGAAAATTATAAATACTCAAAGCTTGAACTTCAGATCTATCTACTTTGGACATTTACAAAAGACTCAGGAGATTCAAGACTCCATGGCTGTCATGAGCTGACCAACTCTAAGTCAGATTGTATATCACCAGGTAAAATTCCCTTAGGATACTCTTGTTCTTCATTAAAACAAAGGTAAATCATCTCAAGCCTAGAGGGGTGACAGACAGTGGTCTGTCAGGCAGACTGAAGAATACCTTGCTGCTAACCTTCATGGTTGAGTACAAAAGTGAAGATGTACACACACATTTTTCTCCTTTGCCTTCATGACAGGCATGACTTGAAGTTTCATTGGTCTTGCAAGCACCAGCAAATTGCTCATCTGAGGCATGAACCTAATATTATTTGGTCTTGGCAGTTATGCAGATGTCTCCTGAGCATCCCTTTCTGTTTCTGACACTATTAAGGGCTTTAAATTCTATGCAGTCTGCTATAGAAGACTCTTGTTCCCAGAATGGAAGCGTGCTGGCCTGTTATCCTTGTGACTATGAGCAGTTTTGTTCAAGAGCATACTTTAGTGTTGCACTTTATTTTAAAGACTGGCCAGGTACAGAGATGAACATTTGCTTGGGATTATTTCACTTGGAAAGTAAATCCGATCATACAAAGCAGGTGAAATGGAGAACCTGACATTTTAACAGTAATGTTTACTCTCTTTACCTATTGGGTTACTAGATTCATTGAATGGCTTCGCAAGACAAACTCCATGCGTAAGATTTACTCAGACTGGCCTTGTGTGCCTCAGTTTTGTTAGCACGAAAGGACAAGGTACAGATGTTTCTAATTCCAGAAATTGTACAGCTTTATTTTTCTCTCAACAGAGCATTACCTTCCCAGGCATCGCTCAGAATTAGATATTTTCATGTTCTGTCTTCCTAGAGAGAAGATGCTAGCCACTTTCATAACTGAGCAATGTTTCTTTCAGGATCTCCTAAGTGCATTCCTGTAGGGATTCCCTTTAATGATGAGGCAGAGATATTGCAAAGCTTAATGAGCGTTCCATGCTAGTTATTCACATCTTAGTGCTATTGCCTGCTAATGAGGTTGTACTGGAGCCAGCTGGCCTATTTTGGAAAGTTCATTGTCCTGTCATCTTTCTGTGAACATAATTGATAGAAAAACATCTGAACCCCAGAACTGGGACTTCCTATATATTTGTCTTATCCTCTTATCTGTGGTTGTGACTGCCAGAGCTAGGTTTTGTAAATTCAGGGATACGACTAAATGTTTTAATGATCAGAAAGGTGTTCCTTCGTCTGCCTCATTGCCGTTTCACCTTGCAAAACTGGAGGCTCTGTTTAACCTCTCAGGTTTGAATTCCCAGATAAATTGTCATTTTTCTCCAACTTTATCACCAGTTCCTTTCCATCCTTGTTGAAGCCCAAATGGTCTTCAGAGTGCTTTTCAAAATTCTCTAGGTGCTGCAGGTGTGGAGTCTCAGTCATGGAATCATTTGCTCTAAACCAGTTACTCCTCAAGACTGTATCTTATCTAGAGACATGCATATATTGATGAGGACCTTGCATTTGATGGTTTTCTGTTTGATTCCTCTAATAGTCAGATTACTTGCTCCTTCAAATACTGTCCAAAAAGAGATGATTGTCGTAGAACACCTTCAGGTTCTAGCTCTGAAACCAGTAAGACTCACTGAAACGTAAATCTTCCTCACATTTTACTTTCTTTGATTCAGTTTGCACCCTATTCACACTTAGACTGGCACATTTTCTATATCTGAGTGTCATATAGCTAGCACTGAGTATTGGAGTTGACAGTGCTTATGCAATACAGATTGCCTTACTATTACCCCACAAACCCTCAGGGTTTCCACAGAAATTTACCCTGAGAAACTGGTTGCCTAAACATAAGTTCTGTATTGTCACTTCAATGCTATAGAACCAATTCCATGGCAGCTCAGTACCAGTTATTCATGAAAGTGAAAGAAGACGGGCAGTGGCACTGCATTCTTGGTTTAAACAGGTGGAACTCTTACATGCTCATCTTCAAGGTAATATTAGTCAATATTTCTGTGGCAATGGGAAGAACTGGTCTGTATTGCTGAATCTCTAAGTAGTGTATTTTCATGCAGTGATAAGACCAGTTTAAAATTATTTTGATATTCTCAGAAGGCATTATTGCTATTTAAAGGTCTTGCCATTTGGCTGATCTGTGACCACTGAAGTTTTTTTCAGGGTGCTGACTTTGTACTTGAGGATATTTTCCTTAATGAATAGTTTGTAAGGGAATTCATAAGAGATCAAACTCTTTAGTGTCTGCAATGGTCCAGCACTTCTTTTATGCTTGTAGGCTCAAGACAAGCATTCAAAGATCGTACTTAATAGTGTCACAAACTGTAGAGGTCATTTGATAGAATTTTTAGTTCCTGAATAGTGAGAACTTTCTGTTCTGTAGAGAAATTCTGTGCTATCCTCAGTTAAGCATTTCACTGCTGTGCCAGCCATCAGTGGCAATATTATCCTTCCTTTATAAGGCATGTGTCCTTAAGAACCTTGGAGATACATGAAGCTGAAGCTTACCCTAGGTTGCTTTTAGATATTACTTTTCACATCTACTTTTCACATCTACTCAACTACCAAGAATTCCTTTTTCTTTTTTTTTTGCCTACCCATACCCACCTAAATATCTTCAGGGGATTGCCTCTCCAGTTTCCCCAGTCCTCCAGAATGATAATTGCAGACATATGTATCTCTTGGGGTTGGGCAATATTACCAAGTAAGTGGTTTCCGTACTGCTGTTACTACAACATTTCAGAAGTTTTTGAAGCTTCAAGAAGTACTGTTCAAAAGAAAAAATGCAGCTTTTTTATCTTTTGAAAATCTGAGATTTCAATTTCAATATCCCATTGTTACAGAGGCTAAAATGGGTAATTTTCACTCCTGACCCGTAGAAGAGTGGAAGATATAAAACCTTATGAATTGAAGAAGCTGATAAAACCGTGAATTGTACCATGTAATATTTGTAATGTCCAGATTATTTTTCCTGTTGTATGGAGAAAGTTCTCTGATTCGGTCGTAAAGGATTGTACTCTATGTCATGCCACATTAAATGGAAGAATGCCAGAAGTTTTGTGTGTATATGAATAGTCATTTAAAATTTCACAACAAACCTTGAATAGTTTCCCTATCCACTGTTTTCCTTGTGAAATTCAGATTTACCATGCAGCACTGAGGAGGTCCAGGAGAGCAGTCATGTGCACTTCTGATGACTGACAAATGATTGCAGTGGCTAAGGAGCAGCATTTCTTTGTGTGTTCCTTATTGTCCTGGGTTCAGCCGTAGCAGTCATTTTTTCTGCTTAGTAGCTGGTGCAGTGCTGTGTTTTTGACTTTCGGCCTGGGAACAGCGCTGATAACACCGGTGGTTTTAGTTACTGCTCAGTAATGTTTACTCTGACCAAGGACTTTGTGAGTCTTGTGCTCTGCCAGGGAGGAGGGGAAGCCGACAGGAAGCAGAGACAGGACACCTGACCCAAACCAGCCAAAGAGGTATTCCATACCACAGCACGTCATGCCCAGTATATAAAGTGGGAGCAGTTACCCGAAGGGCTTAGATCACTGCTCAGTCGGGCTGGGTATCTGTCGGCAGGTGGTGAGCAGTTGTATTCTCTTTCCTTGTTATTTCCCTTATCATTATTATCATTGGTGGCAGCAGCAGTGGTTTGTGTTATACCTTAGTTACTGGACTGCTCTTATCTCAACCCGTGGGAGTTACATTCTTTCAATTCTCCTCCCCATCCCTCGGGGGGGGGGGGGGGGGGGGGGAGGTAGGGGGGGAGTGAGAGAACAGCTCTGTGGTTCGGAATTACGGCTGGGCTTAAACCACAACACTTATAGACTTAAAAATCAACTTCTAAACAGGAGTTTCAGTGAGCTTGCAGAAATTTGCATCAGGATTTGCTCCTAATTTTTATCTGCTTCTAAGAACTATTTTCCCACCAGTTCTCTATTATACCACAGTCTTGGTAAGTCTAGCTAAATCTCACTTAATGAGAGTTGTAGAGCATTGTACAAAATTTCAGAAGAATTAAGGAAATTAACAAGCAAAATAAGAGCAAAAGTAGATGTTTATATTAATGTCTTGTCTTAACAGAAGAACAGGAGTGCCCTCTAGTTCTTTTAGAAAAAAAGAAATACAATTTTAAAATGTAATTTTACCTAAATGTCTTCTTGGAAAGTATTTTTATTCAAATCAGTAATTATGTTCAATATCTGAACTAAAACTCTGAACTAAAAATCAGCCTAAGAAATAGCATTAGTTTTGGAAAAGAGGATCTACAAGTAGTCCCCAAGGTGTGTGGTAACGGACACACTAATAGAGGTTTGGATATTGCAAACTACTCATTTATAATACAGCGTCATGCAAAAAGTTGCATCTCAGTATGTGCATTTCCCACTGCCACGCCCCTCCCTCCTCAAAAAAAAGCTGCTGGCACTGAATGCTGTCAGATTATGTGTGGCTTTTCTGTTCCTGTATAGTTCTTTATGTAAGGATCTGTTTTGTGCTTTCTGGTGTTGCAGCAGCATGATTTTAATGGCTGTCTAGGTGAATTATAATCTATGTTGCAACTACTGTATCTGATATGGTGAGGTTATTATGTGTCTTCATAAACATTTCAGGCTGGTGTATAGTTTTAAATATTTTTTAGGTATTTTGTTTAAAGAAAATTTGCAAAAGGGTGCTTTTCACAAATCAGTAAGTTGTAGAGTCATCTTTAAATAAAGTATCAGTGGGAGGGCAAAAAAATAAGATTCTGGTATTGTCATTTCATCCCATTCAGCTTTTTATGCTATTTCCTTTAAAAATTAAACTGATTTGTTTCTTGCTAGTTAGAATAAATACACAACTCGTGTACCAATTCACTTAGGATAAATCAACTTTTTTACACAGGACAAGTGTCAAAAAGGGAAATTGCACAGCATGTCAGCAGTTTTGTGACTTGAAAGCTTCCCTTGTGTTTATCTGTATGAGCTGTAACTTTCATAAATGATATCAAGGAACTGAGGTGATGTAGTTGTATGTTCTTGCAGAGGAATTCCTGGGAAGAAATGTGGGACAGTCATAGTAACAGCAGAGGAACTAGGCTGTTGTCGAGTAAGTATGTGTTCATTACTTTTTGAAAAATTAAATGATAATGATTTTGTGATTTACGCAGCACCAGATTCTCAAAGACGTGATGTAGAAGTTTACATTTTGTGACATACAGAATTTAGAGTACCTTTTTCCTATGAATTACTCTTAGTTTTAGGTAGAAGCAGCAGAAAAAAGCATCAGGATCAAGGTTTTGATTCTTAGATGACTCTTTAATCTTTATTTGCCCAAGTAATCAATCATATTTTAATCCGTTACTTTTATTATTTTTAATAAAGATCTATTTGTTTCAGGAATGGAATTATATTTCCATTATGGAAGGGAACGTTACATGAACATCAAAGTAAAATTTGGGATTTTTAACCTTATAATTAAAAGGCAGTGAGGAATTTGGCTGGTGAAGGGGAAAGACATGGTGAGGATTTTTTTTCCCAATATTCTGGGTTTATGCTCCAAGATGAGCATTTTTATCCCAGTTGTAACAAACTATTTAAAAACCACAAATATGTGATAGAATCCATAATCAGAACAGGTTTGGTTTTTTTCTTTCCCTTTTAAGAAGGCAAATACTGGGTGCCTTCCAAGGTCCACATGTTCTTCCATGTTCACCCCACTCAGATTTTACATGCATGATGACTAGTTCAAAATCAGTGAAGGGAACTTGTGAAGAATTTGGAACTCGGTCTCTCTCTTGCACTCTCTTTTGCATTGCCTGTCATGCTCTTTCATGTGCACACCCTCTCACGCAGTCTATCACCATCTCTTGTATACTTTTATTGAGATATTTTTCTACCTAGGTTTATTCATTAATTTGAATAATTCTCATTTGATCTTCTGCGTTTTTTTTTTACCAAACATTTATAGCTCGTATTCAGAATAGCAAAGATTTTTAGAATCACTGAATTGCTGAAATTGGAAGAGACCTTGGGAGATTGCTTAGTCCAACCTTCCTGCTCTTCATAGAGCAGGTTACTTGGGGCTCTGTGCAGTCGGGTTTTGAATGCATCCAAGCAGACTCCATAGTCTCTGTGTTTCAGTGTTTTGCCACAGCCACAGCAAAAAATTTTTTTCTTGTATTTAAATGGAATTTGCTGTGCTTCAATTTGCACTTACTACCACTTGTTCTTCCACTTCATAGACTAAGCAGAGTCTGTTTACTCCTTTCCAGCAGCTGTTTATACAGATTGGTAAGATCCCTTCTGTTTTTCAGGCTAAATAATTCCAGGTGTCAGCCTCTTACCATGGTCCAGTCCCTTAGAGTGGCCTCACCAGTGCTGTGTCACTTCCTTCAGCTTTCTGTCAGCACTTCTCCCAATGCAGTCCAGGAGGCCACTTGCCACCGTTGTTGCCAAAGGCACATTGTTCAGCTTGGTGCCCACCAAGACCTGCTAGTCCTTTCCTGAAAAGCTGCTTTCTAGCTGTGTGTCCCACAGCCTGCAGTGGGGTTATTCCTCTCCAAGTGCAGTACTTGGCATTTCCCTCTGTGGAACTCTGTGAGGTTCATGTTCGTTTGGTTTTCTAGCCAAGGCATAGAAGGCTGTGAGAAACACTTTTCCATGTCCTTTGTCACCTGGTCCCCTGCCGCACTCAGTGCTGATCCCATATTTTCCTTAGTCTTCCTCTTGCTGCTATTATACCTGTAGACCAGTCTTCCAGCAGACCCTGCTCCAGTTAGCAGGTGAGCCTGCAGATTTATCTTTGCATTTATAATCCTCACGTTCTTGACTCTACCCAAAGACATGAACTGTGTGTGACTATCACTTAACCTGCCCACAGCAAAGAAACTTTTCTCCTTGTTTGTCATCAGAAGGGGTGTATTTTGTATGTTCAGGCTCATTTTCTGGAAGCTTTAAGACTCTTAATAGCAAGCTACTAAGCCACTTGCTTTACAGACAGCAGGAGCAGACAGCTGCAGGTTCCAGTCATTGAAGAGATGAGGCTTACTCATGTCTCACTGGAGTTTCTAACATTAATTCTATTATGCCTTCCTTGCCTGTGCATCTATTTCCTTGAGGCTGCAATTTTGCATGTCAGAAAATAATGGAAATGTCCTGAGGCGTTTAGCGCAGAAATTTACCTGTCCTCTGCAGCTGCTACAGAAGAATTCTTGGTTCCAGCAGCTCAAACTGCACTAAAAGGATGTGGCAGGAACGCAAATATGTAGAGGGCATCTAGAAGACACATACTCTCATTATTTTGTTTTCTATTTACATGGTTATTAGCGAATTTTACTTTTCTATTTTAGTGTAATAAACTGCATGCTGTATGTAATTTTTCTGTATTACCCATTTCAGGATTCAGTTTTAATGCAGTTTTGTGCGAACAAACTAGACAAGAAGGACTTTTTTGGCAAATCTGATCCTTTCCTCGTATTTCATCGAAGCAACGAAGATGGCAGGTAGATGCCTGTTAAGTATTTCTGCTGCTAAACAGTAGGCAATTTACTTATTTGCAGATGGTAATATAGTTTTAATTTTTTATGTGTCAGATTAATGTTTCTTTTATCATGTTTGTTGGATTTAAGTATATAAAATTATGCAGTACAGGAATAAAATTTATGACAAATAGATCAAATATTGCGGCTCAGGGTTTTAAGAGTTAAATGTGTGATAAATATAGAGCACTATGAAAATTAATTGTAATAAAAATAGTAAAATAGTGTTACTTTTGCTAGGAAAAGTGTGCGTTTAATGTTAAATAGAATTCTCAAAGAAAATTGTAGCTGCAGAATATATTAATCCTTACAAATTGTTTTAGATAAAAAGATACTGCAAATTTGGAAACATCTTTTATCTTTTGTCAGACTTCTAGGAAATAGAATTTGAAAATACCTTAAATAGATATTTATTTGTTTGGTTTGTTTTTTTTTTTTTTTAATCAAGTAAGTGGCTGTTTGCTACATTTATGCTTTAATTTGTGAAAGTAGATTAATCTGTCCTGTTCTGCTGCTAAGACTTGATGTGATAACTTCAGGTAAACATACTACTTCCGCGGGAGGTCTGCTGGCAGTTTTTCTTGGAAGCTGGTAGTCGTCACATATAACTTCCTATCAAACCACAGGCTAGACATATATGATATTACTTGTTTGAGTAGCTTAGCTGGAACAGGTGTTAACATAAACCTATGTATGGGTCTGTGTGTCTCTTCCCTGCTCTTTTCCTCTCGGAGGCAGATTATAGAAACAACTTCCTTAATAAGCACTGAGTATCTTAAATTGTGAGCCTGGAGGAGTTAGGGCTCTTTTGTGAGTTGCATTAAGGTCATTAGTGGAATTTCTCTGGGCATTCACTGAGAGTGCTGGTATATGCAGTTTCTCTTGGCCTTGAGTGCCGTGCTTTTCCACTTCCTTCCAAGACATGAGTGTTGAGCCACTGGGTCTTTATTGGTCTCCTGAATCCAGCAGTGGTCAGAAGGATGCTCACTTTTCTGTCTCAGCTTCAGGCATGTCTTCTGAGCCATAGCCAGGATAAAAACAGGCCTTTGGAACATAAAGAAGATATTCCCTTACAGGACAGCTTTAGTCACATCTGTATGTAGAATTTCAGTAGTGATTTCACCAGTGACCTTGCCTCCTGTTTTCTTTTGAGCAATTCAGTCCCAAGGCAAGGATTTAAAACATGTATTTTAATTTTGCATTATTTAGAGAAAGCCTGAGAGAAGGTGATCATAGGGTCTTACGGAGCCTTGAAGGTTTTACCTGAGACAGCCCTGGTTAAAAAATCATAGACATAAAATGGGGAACAAGAATCAGAAAGCCGTGACACCCTTGGCTCCATTTCTGAATCTGTACCAGACCGCTTTCTTTCTGGATCTGTGATGGATTCCTGGCTGTACAAGGCCTGTTTAAATAAGCAGGATGGAGGCTGCTTTTGCCTGAAATAACTCACTGAATACTTGTAAATCTTGCTAAAGTTTTGGGTAAAAACATTTTAGGTTTAAAGTTGTTGAGCACCATGGTGTGCAATCTGTCTCAGCCCCATCTGTCCTCAGTTCTTCCTCCTCTCTGATGTCACTGCATTTCTTTTTTAGTTGTCTTAAATTCTATTTGGACATTGTGCAAATGAATAGAGATTCCGTGTCTGATGACACAAAAGAAAAAGTAAATAAATTCCAATTTATTTTTTTTTTATTACAGTTTTACAATCTGCCACAAAACTGAAGTCATAAAAAATACATTAAATCCAGTGTGGCAGGCTTTCAAGATTTCTGTCAGAGCACTGTGTAATGGAGACTATGACCGGTAAGCTCTAGGTTAAACTTTCTTAGCATACACAATTCTTCCCCCCCAGCTCATGTGTTTTTTTCCATGTGAGTTTTTCTATGCAGTTCAGTTCCTGATGCTGTTAAGGTTATTTAATCACAATTTTGAAAGGATAATATGTGTTCAAAGCCATTCATCGCATTAAAGAATTTAATAAAATAAAGCCAATATAGTAACTCTGTAGGAGATGTTAGTGGTGATTTCTGGAAAAAAATGCTTTGCTCTCTATGGTGTGATTAACAGTTAAAAGACTAATTTGAAGAGTGGTCACTGTTCCTAGTGTGCACAGTATTTTTAATAATGTTTCAATGGAAAATAATGGTGATCTGTCTTCCTTTTGTGACATTGTAATGTCAGAGGATGCTGATAAATGAAAGTGTTTAAAATATATAAGGTAAGTAGATGGGAAATGCAGAAGGTAATTGTCATCTTCAAATTTGAAGTTTTCTGTGATCCCATGCAAAAGGATCCACTTTTGGATGGTTATAATCATAATAATACCATGTTTTTAATCAATCCTTCCCCAACAGTAACAAGCAAAATAGTTAATTTGGGGAATGGTGGATATTTTTAGACTCCTTAAAACCTGGACATGCTAACTTACAGCAATATAAGCATGAAAAGTGTTTAGCTTCCTATTGATGACTTCTTGCTCTGTTGTTACCATTCACATTTTTGAAATACATTCAAGTGTTGGTGTTAATATATTAAGTACCCAGTTAAATTTCTGGTGGTTTATCTATCTCTGCTACTTGAAATCTGGAGTACTGGAATTATTTTAAGTAAGACTCTGAGAAAGTATAAATTTTTCACTTAGTCATAATGCTTTTGGCAGTCTCGAGTGCAATATTTAGTTTAAAATCATGAAGAAAATGTTTGAAGACTAGAATAAAAATATGCATAATACATAAGCTGAATGTAGTAGATAGGTGTGCTAAGGTTCAGTTCACCTTTATGTAAACTGTGTGAAAGATAAAAGAGATGTAAAATGCACTTGTCTGGGTACTTCAGAGGCAAAAGGTATGTTATCTTATTGATTAAAATACAAAAAGGTTCAGTATTGAATTCTGTTAAACATGAGCTAATGTTTCAAGCAGCAGAAGCTAAATCCTTTGTTGAAATATATTACTGCGTGTAAGGAATTTAAGTAAGATTTTGCTTAAATTGATAATTTTCCTGTGAGTGTCTTTAATCTGTAATTTAAGTAGTTGCTTCTCTACCTCAGCTTTTATTTTCAGCTTCCATATACATGATTGCCATTCCTTCATGTGGACTTTATGTTACTGTAGTACAACATGATTTTACCATATCATAACTCCATTGCATTATTTTATCAAGCTAATTATTCCATGAAACAGACACTAAAATTATTTTAATTGGTTACCATGAAAACCAAGTCTTCCAGGGAAGCATTCCTTGAATTTATAATTTACTAGCTAATGCCCGAGGATAAACAAATCAACTCTTGAATCAACTGACAATCTCAGTAGTCAATATGAAGAAGCAGGACACTAGAAAGTGCTTATATACACTAG
This sequence comes from Pezoporus wallicus, assembly GCF_028554395.1. NCBI lineage: Eukaryota > Metazoa > Chordata > Aves > Psittaciformes > Psittacidae > Pezoporus > Pezoporus wallicus. The sequence continues at coordinate 2,979,443 of NW_026640165.1, forward strand.
ACTAAGTAGAGTGCTTTCGCAGTCATAAAGCTCTGTCTTATAAATGGCTTATTAAAAAGTCAGAAGCTAGTTGACTTTTGATATTTTTTTTTTTTTTTTTTCCCCCAGGAAAGTGGTATTAATTTATCATTTTGGGAGGGAATGGACCTTTTTAGGGTATTCTACCAGATCTTTGCTTTATTTTATGTATGATCATAGAATCATAGAATGGTTTAATTTGGAAGGGATCAACTTAGATCAAACCAGTTTCTTCTTCCAGATTAGCAAACAATTCTCATTAGTCAGAATCAAACCTAAACTACTCACTCTCAAGTTATATCATCTGTGAAACCATGTCCTTCCTCATTTGTAGCAACATTTGGGCAGCTTGGACGCTGTCATCGCATTTCTGTCTTGTGGTACAGAGAAAATATCTGTTCCAAAATGAATACCAAAGGAAAAGAGCTTTTGTCACGGCCAACAGCTTCTGTTTCTGGGCAACTCATCTGTCAGCTAGTACATCACATTATATCTTCCTTAAACATAAATACACCCTGCTGCTCTTCAGTCATAGAAAATGACCAAATTTTGGTAGAAACCAATATTTCTTGGGAAAGAAGATGAGGTTTGTGTTCCATTATTCTTGAAAATAAAGCCAGAAGTAAAAATGGCTGCATATGGTATTTTTGAGAAATTCAAGTTCTGACCATTTACTCTCGTCTCTCATACTGGAATGCCTGAGACATGACTACTACATGAGTCTACTTAATGATTCTCATTCACATTACAGAATCAAGATGTCAAACATATAGGGAATGTCACAGGTCTGGACGAAGTCTCCTTTTCTCATGAGAATACTTACTCATAGAATCACAGTATCATAGAACAGTTTGGGTTGGAAGGGACCATCAAAGATGATCTAGATCCCACCCCCTGCCACGGGCAGGGACATCTTCCACTGGACCAGGTTTCTCAAAGCCCCATCCAACCTGACCTGAACATTGCCAGGGATGAAGCATTTACCACTTCTTTGGGCAAACCATTCCAGTGCCTCACCACCATCAAAGTAAAGAACTTCCTTGTATCCAACCTGAACTTCCCCTGTTAAAGTTTGTACCCATTACCCCTTGTCCTATCACTACAGTTCCTGATGAAGAATCCCTTTCCAGCATCCTTGTAGGCTCCCTTCAGGTACTGGAAGGCTGCTGTAAGGTTACCACACAGCCTTCTCTTCTCCAGGCTGAACAGCCCCAACACCAAACAGAAATAAAAACGGCAGTGCAGAATAGCCTGGATAGAAAAAATAATTTTGATTCAATTGTTTTGGGCTCTCAAATAGCACACACTGTTATTTTCTGCATAAAGTTTTGAAGACACAAATATCCAAACCCAAACATTCCCTAACCTTGATTTTTTTTTTTAAAGTTAAAGATTTTTTTAAACCATGCCATTTAAGATAAAATAGTAGTGTAGAAATGGTAAAATACCAGTATTTGAAGATTTGAAAGTCCTTTTAATACCTTGCATGTCATGCAAAATAGGTAAACTCAAGATCTGTGATCAATGCCTTTAGTATGAAATAAATTTCAGGAAAGAGGAGCTATTCAAGGAAGAATTGCTTCTATGAAGTTACATATTTGAAGATCCTTCAAATTAAATGTTTCCTTTGACGGGTCAGATACTTGGTGGGATAGAGAAGGTTTGGAGCTGGTCTTGACTTCATTCCAAAGAATAATCAGTTTTCATTCTAAGGTGACTTAACCCCAAACTGAAATTCTAGAAGAGGGGTAAAAGGTAGTAAATGGTGTGGTCAGAGACATTAAATTTGAGTTGAAAAGAGAAACATCCAGACAAAGCAAATCCTTTGCCTCTTCTGTAATATTATAAAAAATGAAAACCCAGGCATGAATTTGTTCGTGCACATAGTATCAACTGTCGATCAACCTTTTCCCAAAACTGTCCCTTCCTTGTAAAGAAAATTATTCAACACATATTCAAATGTATTTCATAGGAAGAATGAGGAGCAGCTTCCGTGGAAGCAAATTATAATGTCATTGCTTGAATTCCTGTCTCATCTATTAATACCACAGACCTAATCACTTCATGTGAAACTGTTCTGAAGAATAGAAGTAAGCAAGCTGTTGGTTAAAAAATAGAAAATCTGGAGGTGTTATTTTTCTATCCCATGTTCAGTTCACTTTAGGCCAGATAGGATTCATTAGTACTAATTGCTGAATTTATATATGCTCTTTCTCTAGTAAAGGGAGATAAATAAAACCGTAAACTGTCTCCATCCTGGTATGCTTCCTGTTTCATTACTGATGCTGATGATAATATGCTTTATAGTATTTGCATTTTAAGAAATCTGCTCTTCAAGTAAGTATGTAAAATAAGATTGATCCTTTACGTGGGAAATTTTTGTGTGTTTCCAGCCATCCCTGAAGCAAAAATAGTTAGAGCTGTCCTTAGAGGTTCACTTCACTCATAGGGAAAGAGTTCATCTCCACATTCATCTTCCATTTGCAGCTTGCCCACCAGTTCCTTACTCACTAAGAGGAGGATGAGTATTCCCACACTGTCCAGGGCAATCTGGCAGTTTGGGAAGAACTGGTAGCCGGTGTCTGTTATGTTCTCCCCACATCGCACAGGCTGCTTGTCCCATTTCATTCCAAGGAACCAGAGTTATGGTTATGTCGTATAATCTGATGGTTAACTAGTGTAGTCCAATGAAAGCACTAAATAACTATCCTGTTGGCTTTATAGGAATTAAAAAAAAAGAAAGTTATGCTGCACTTTTGTGTCCTCTTTGGTCAGTTGGCCAAGCAGCCTCCTCCTCTATTGAGAGCTAGAGGGGATTTTAAGAGGGGAAGAGTGCAGTCTGTAAAGAACTACGAATTCTTCCATCTGAACACACAGACAGACAATGCCTTCACAAAATTTTGGGTGGATCTCACCAGCTTTTTTTTCCATCACTGCACAGTGTTTAGGAAAGGTTAATACTGTCTACAAAATTGAAGTTTTATTGTGTTCTGGAATACTTACTTTCATTTAGGAACCAATATTTATAGATTAGAATTTTTTTTTGCTTTAAATGTGCTTTACTTTGTATTTGCTTTGTATTGTGAACATTGCTTTTCATCTGTACTTTGCTGCTTAATGATTTTGTGTTATAAAGGCCCTCTCAATCTCTGCACACTTCTCAAATGTATTACTTTTTTTGTAAGATGTTATTACCCCCCAGTAGATACCCCTTTTCCAGGCATGTACCAAAGAAACCTTCACAATAAGTCCTAGATAGTTACTGTTCTTAAAAACATTGATAATACTTTAGGTTTAAAAAATCATTTATTAAAAAAAACAACAAATCCCACAGAAAATTCAGAGCTTCTGGAGGTAAAAATATATTGGTTAAACTCACATTGTTCCTTTAGTTTCCACTGTATTTTACTTCTAATTTATGAAGGTACGTTGAGTAACCTGAGTGTCTTGCTATTTTCTACCCCATGAGAAATGACTAGAAAATTATGCCTTCTGGATTTGGCACAATTGTTACACCCATATGCTATTAAAGTACAATTAAAGGTAATCCTGGTACATTTTAATATATATTTTAATTGGTTGTGTTTTCTATTTTTTCAGGACAATTAAAATAGAAGTGTATGATTGGGATAGAGACGGAAGGTAAGACATTAATTCTATTGTTAAGCTGTACAGTTAGCCATGCTTAATAAATAGGTTAGCCTGTATATATTTATACATTTATGCACATGTTTTAAAATGTATAAATACACAGTGGCCAGAATAGGACTAGAGAATGTATTTATCAATATTTAAAGGTACAGGTACTGGATAAAAATTTTTGCTATGCTACAGTTCTGTTTTGTTTTGCAGTTGTAAGCCTATTTCAAACGTGGTATTGTATCTTCATACATGGAACGAGCAAGATGAAATGCTTTGTGATCTGTAAAATCAGTTTTGTGAATCTCATGTTATCAGTTAATGTGTGGATATGAAGGGAGGCATAACATGTTTTGTAATCTGTGTTATTTTGCTTAAACCACTGCTTCATAAAGCATTGCTTTTCAAGTGTGATAAAATGCATAAACCTGCAATTGCTCTTTCATGGTTGCTTAGATATTGCAATGTGGAAACTACTTATTAATTATCATCATTTCAGGTTGGGTTTGAATGTTCATTTCCATGCCTGTCTTCATCAAAATGTGGTTCTAAACTCTTGAGTTGAAAGACCTGGGTTTTAAATCACTCCATTGCTAGAAAGAGGATGGTAGAATATACTTGGCATTTCTGTTGCTAAATTCAAGAAAGGCTATCTGTTATTATTCAAGCTTGCTATATCTGTACTGAGTGTGGCTTTTTTTCTGAAGAAATTAGGCTTTCAAATTGCCTTTACTTTGACAAACTAGATAGAATTATTTTTTTATCAGATTGGATGGATAACCATTTAAAAATGTTTGAGCTTGTCTCTTAATACTTTGGTTAGAAACTTTGCTCATAAATCATGGTACTAGAACTTGTATGCAATAAAAGAATATATTGATTTCTATTTATCTTTCAGTTGGCCTGTCTTAAATATTTCCTATTAATCTTAATTTACATCTTTTACTGTATGGATATGCATTTCTGTTTGTATTTTTCAGAGTATATTATTTATTATACAGTAATGTCTTCAATATTGCTAATGCGATTTCCTTCTAGTGTTACAGCTAATGATACTGTGCTTCTGTGGCCCAACAGATCTTGTAATCATAATAGGCAAATTTATCATGTGCTGCCATACATTTCCTTGCTGACAAGGTCAAAAACCAGTTTCAGCCTTCTCAGTTTATACCTTCATCTTCTTGGTTCCGTCATGTAGCCTGTTGGTTTATAAGCATTCTTCTCACATTTATACCTTCTATAAATACCTCTAATGCAAGTTCATCCTTCTTGATTAGCTACTCCCTGGAGAGACAAAATAACATATTTGGCAATGAAAAATACAAGGATTTAAATTAACAAAGCCATATTAGCAAAAAAATCACTTCATCACTGTAATGATGAATTTCTATTGACATCTTTCATTTGTCAGATTTGCCAAATCCTTAAAAAAGTGACATATTTATACTTTTATGTATAAACTGCAATATTTTTTAATAATGTAACAATAACAATTGAATTATATTACCAATTTAATAAAAGGCAAAGATTATTTATTATTAAGGTATCAAATTCCATGTGCTGTCCCATTTCATCAAAAATCACAATCTGAGGTATGATTAAAAAGAAAATGAAGAAATCTGACAAATAGTATTATGTAGCTGCAATTCTGAGTGAAATCTTCAACATACTGTGCAATTTAGGCAGTAATTAGCCTCTACACGTCCCCAAACAGTTTGAAATATTATCTGCTTTTGCTTACCTCCCACTCTGAATACTTATAATATCAATATCTAAAAAAACCAAAAAGTGAAGGATACTTATTCACATATACTCCTTCTTACTCTAACTGTGCGACTTTTTTTTCCTTTTTCTTTCTACCTATTTGCATTTAGAAGCAAGCAGGACACTGACATCTTACATGTTCAGTTCCTCAGAAAGATGAGACAGCACTCATCTCATGTAACTTCAGACAATGTGAAAATCAGACAACTAGATTGGACTAATCATTTAAGCTACTTCAGTAGCTTACAGGGAAAAATGGTCTGATTGAATCCATCCTAACTGGAATAAATTGCCAGTTCATGGGGCCTCTGACTTACTAGTGATTGTAGCAAAGAACCTAAGTGCGTAATTTAACTTTGACATTGCCAAATGTATCTGAAGTGAATCCCTCTCAAGAATTAGTCTATCAATTTTTTGTACAGTGCTGCTGTTACTTAGTTTACATTAATTTCCATGTTTGATGGACTGTTCATAAGCTGTTGTTGCACTAGTCACCTTGTTATGCTGAATTTGTTTGCTCCAGAGGTGTGCAGAGTGGGCAGAAACAACCTTTGAAGGGTCGTCAGAGAGCCTGCTAGATAGCAAAGCAGTTTATGCTGAGTATTGCAGGTTATTCTGCAGTCAGCAAGGCAGCGTTACTGTGCATATACTTGATTTCTGAATCTTGACTTGCCTGACCTCAAGTCCTGACTTGCAGGGGTTTTTTGCTTTTTCCCCATTCTGTGGTATCTGTGCTTTGAAAAAGTGATTCCAGGGTGCTTTGTGTGTGGAGCTGCTTACTGTCATGTTCATGAGTTACACTGATAAGAGTAATTGTATATTCCTAGCTCTCATTTATTCAAACATCACTTAAACTTTCTTGAGTAACAGTAATATAGGGCCTTTGTAACATTAACACAATTAGTAAACATTTCTTTGCCTCAAAACAGTTTTTGCACAAAAATTGTGAAAATGTGAACCACTTGTTCTAGATGATCCCTTTTATGGCTTCTAAGAGCTGTGTCAAATCCAAAATATTTGATACTAAAAGAAGTCACAAAAGTTGTTTTTGTTACTTTGGACAAGTCCATTTGTGTGAAACAGACTTTTTTGTGGAGTGTCCTTATCAGGAAAGTGCATGCAGACAAGTTTTGCAGAAGGAAAGAATAGGATGATGTGCAGCTTCGCATCGGGACATCGACAATACTCTGATGTTTTTATTTCTCTCTGAAGGCTTTTTCACTTAATTTCAGAGAAATTGCTACTTACATACATGGTGCAAAAGCCATTTTGCAGACTTGATATTTATGATCTGTTACACGGAAGTGTGTTTTTCTTGAATTTTAAAACTGTAAATATTACCATGCTAACCTGGGGCCATCGAAATGTTCATCTGAGAATCTAAACCCTGCAGGAGGGACTGTAAATCTCAGATTCTAGGCTTTCTCACCTTATTTCTTGTTCTCCGTCTTCATCCTCTTTCTCCAGCTAGATAGTTAATTTTTAAATTATTGCACTTTTCCCCTACGCATTGACATATTTCTGGTGATTATTTGCCTTTCCTCCATTGTTGGTTTTTTTTTTTCTTTAGATGATTAAAAAAAAATATCTAAAGTTAATGCAATTCCAGAAGTGATTTTCAGCACTTCAAAGCACAGTCTCAAATGGGAAGATTTAGGGAGATGGGGATCAAGTGATTATTCTATGTGCTAAGAGTCTCTGATTCAGTATTCTGATATGTCACTCATGGACAAAAGTTTTCCAGTGGTGTTGTCTAATGCTGTAAGTTGACTAGCCTCAGTGGATTGCTTTTCTCTTCCCAGATCTTCCCAGATCTTTCTCTTCCCAGAGGTTCTTCCTCTTAAAAGTACTGTTGAGTGTCACATTGCACAAGTTGGTAGGGATGGTCTTTCCTGGTTCCAGTTACTCCTTTCACACTTGTAATACCTCCCTTTCTCTTACATAGTCTTACACTGTGGTGCCAGTGGTCATCCAGTGAGAAAATGGTAATAGTTTTTGATAGCCTGCTTTGGTTTTCAGATTCCATAAGGTTATGTTGGGGTCAGGTGACTAATTTACAACCTAGTCCTCATTGTGCAGCTAAGTTAAGCAGAAGCCATCAGAAAGTTTTAAGCTTTTCATCTCTTTATTTCTAATAGAGTGAACACACAACAGAGGAAGAAGTAAAGGTTTTTTAACAAATTGTATCTTTTGGCATTGCTCCTTTCTTTGCCAGTTCATATCAGCTGTCCCCTCTTTTGTAAATAGCTGTAATACATGATTTTTACAGTGCATTTGATTTGAAAACTTCTTCTTTATACAGCCATGATTTCATTGGAGAATTCACAACAAGTTACAGAGAATTGTCGAGGGGACAATCTCAGTTCAACGTCTATGAGGTAAGTACTTTGAGCGTCGGGAAATAAGTGAGAACACTCCCAATGTTTTCATGGCAAATTGATCAAATTTGCACAGTACTTGTAAAAATCAAATTTTGGAATGTTTTCACATTTCCCTTTTATAAACGATAACAGAGAATCTAAAAGTGTTGTTTCATAAAAAGATTTAGAGACAAGTAGGTATGTGTGCATGTGTGTGTATGCATGCTGGGCTGTGATAAGGCAAAAAGAGCACTTCAGGCAGCTGGGTTGGTATGCTTGGAGAAAATACTGGGTTACCCCCACTTGTGTATGAACAATTTGTCATTTATTTCTTTTGCCAGCTGTTACATGTGTTATATGTTGGTTTATCCTAGCTGAGGAATATCTGGCGATTCCTACAGCAAATGCAAAGTCACAATGCCTTTCACCTTAAGTGCAGACTTCAGAATCTTTAGAGTTTTGTCGCAGGGCTTACAAGTGACAGAGAATTTATCTTATTTATTGGCAGGGTTTTTCTTGTGGTCAGTTACCACCTTTATATTACTCTTCTGGTTTAGGATTCATACATCTGCCAGCTACTGGGATTGACAGGAAGTTGTTAATTCTGTAGTAGAGTTTTATTTTTGGGTCTAATAAATCCCCAGTTTAAGACTTGTTTCTGAATTTAGTTTGAGATTATTGGGATTTTCCAAAAAGTAAACTTTCCAAGATCAAACCTTATTGAGCATCAAAATATGTTGTAATTTACTCTCGGAAGCAATCATTGAGTTTGTGGAAACAAAAATTAAGATGCATAAACTTGAAGTGTCATAAAGGGACTCATTTTTGGCATCTTTCTTTTTTTGGACAGAGCCCTTTAAAAAATATACCAGATTTGGGCACAAAAAAATTGACTGGAAAAAAATATCATTAAGACTCCTGCATTAAAAACTTCATTTTTAAATTAATATTCCAGAGGAATTTTCGTCTTGAATGAGCAGTATATCATGATATCTCAAAATGTTAAATAAGGAGAGGTAATGGGAGGAAGAGAATTAAAACTTATTTTGTTACTGAGAAGTGTCAGTTTACATTATGCAGTGTTAAACTCCAGTTTTTTATAAATCCAAGAAATTTCATTTTCATTTTGAGTCCCTGTTAATCTTATGCATAACTTGGATCACTTCAGCGTTGTCTTCAGTAGGTAACAGTGTGTAGTACCTTAACTTCAAATACTGTGAATGTGCTCCCCAGCTAGAAGCAGTACAGGTGAGTTGGAATTATGCTGCATCTGAGCTAGTAAGTTCTGCCTAGGCTGTCTTACTAGTGGTCAGTTCTGTTGCTGACATGACATGGTTATCCTTCTTTTAGGACCAGAGATAGGAAGTCTGCTTTGTGCTGTGTACGCATACTGGCACATACTGTGTCAAGTGTCTGCACTATATTGCATTGTGTTGTTGGAGTTGTCTTCCAGAATTCCTGTAAAAGGAATTGTTTTCTTTCCCATGGTAAAACAATGTGCATTGTTTCAAGTTTCACCTCTTGTCTGTGTGTGTATGTGTGAAACCCTGTGTTTCACTTTACGGTTTCTTTTTCACCCAGCAGTAGCCTAGTGCTTAGCACACAGCTAGTGCTTAGTACCTAAGCATCTAATTCACTGTTCTGATGATAGACATTCTTGGTGCATTTACACAAAACCCCTCAGCTGTCTCATGATACTGATGTAGTCGTGGTGTTTGGAAGCAGTGGTCTGCTTAATTAGAGCGGTGTCACCATATAGTCCCTGCAAGGACTCATGAACAGCAATTTTCACATGGAAGTAATGTGTGTATTTCAGGCACCTTTGTATTCTCCTGTGTGAAAATACATGTTATTGCATTTGCATATGTCCAGCCATGTGTGTTAAAGGTTTTTAGCACCCTCCATCTCACACATGCTCATAGACAAAGTGTATGAATTGTGCCACGTACTTTCAGTTTCTCTAAGGTGAAGTGCTGTACCTGTAGGTTTTGCTCTGTAGGGCTTTTATAGCCTCACTGAGATTTGCAAAGAGTCGTCTTTATTTTTAACTTCACTGTTTTGTTGTCTCTCTCATCTCTCATTTCTGTTCTAATTTTTGTCGTCTTTCATTTCTGGATATGAGCATTCATACAACACAAGAAAACTATTGTGTAGGCAAGGTACAGTCTGTGCTGTATTTATTGTCCTAAGGTGTTTATATACTGGGGACAGGGGAACTTTAGAAGAGTCCAAACATGAAGTTCACATTCAGTACTTCACATCACAGAGTCATGAACCCAAAGAACTGTGTGATATACAGAGACTATTTTGGTGTGCATTTTTTTCTTTTACAATTTCCAGACAGTATCTCTGTCTGGTAACTCTTGACAGATCTTTTGATGAAATCTTTTGTCCCTGTCAGAGTTTATAATAGTATATAATAAATATATGTGTTCAAATAGTATTGAACACAGGAATGGTCGAGTTTTGAGTTTAGATGTGTTTTCCTTTCTTTCACTTTGAAGAGTCTACAGTCTCCTCTAATGAACTTACAAAATGTTTGTATCAGTTGAGTAATGAACATAACCCAGGTAAACACAGTATCTGCCAGGGTGCCTGAGGGAAAGATAGGAAAGGTGACAGTGCGTCCTACTAGAAATTGCCTTCATTTTGCCTTGGTTATTGGAGCCTCACTCTTTTGGGTTTAGACCCTGGCTCTTATCCTCATGCAACAGATTGCTGTCATCACAACACAGTACAAATGCCCATTCCTTCCTAGGTCTGATAACCCAAAGTATTATTCTAGTTAAAAGCAGCCCTCTCTTGAAACGTGTCATCGTACACAGAGCAGTCGTGCTCTCTAGGAGTTCTGATAGCATAAAATGGGTCCTCTTGCTGCATTAGCAGTTTCAACCCTTGGCTTATATAATGCAGACCAAATATAGTACTTGAAGAAAAAAATAAGGCACCTAGTATTTTTTCCCCTGTTGTTTAGAAAGTCTAAAAGTGTTTCTTCTTTCCTGTATTCCTTCCCAGCTCCTACCTGGGACATTGCGTGGGATATTTCTTTTTTGGTATTTCCTTAGTGACTCTATCCTTGATCTCTGGTGTTACCGGAGGTCAAGATTTTGATCGTACCCCTCTCACCCCTACCTTCCCCACAGGAAAGTAATAACCAAGGCTCCCAAACTTGAGCAATGTTCATATGTGCCATCTGAAAAAACAGGAAAAATCAGCTTTTTCCACCAAATCTGCCTTTAACATAGTCTTGCTAGTATGACCAACTCCTCTTTCAAATTAGCAGCTAATTTGCCTTCAAATTATACTGCAGATAATACAAAGTGCTTCTGCTATGTGATGCCACCTGATGACTTGTGGATTCATATGGGCTGTAGCTGCTTTTGGGGCAGTTGCATGACTAGCTTTCTTGACAACTGCACTTCTGTTCCCTCTCCCTCCATTCTGGTAGGAGAGCCTATTCCTGAATTTAGACTCATATATGTGTCCAGGTTGGTGAAACTCCTGACCCGCCTGGCTGCAAGATCTTCATTGGTGCAGTCATAATCCCATGATTGGAACTTCTTTCAAGTTCTCCTTCTCCCAAGGGTGATTCAAATGTAATCCAAATCCAGCTAATTAATCATGGTCGTCCTGGTAGTTTAATTTCAAGACCTCTTATGTCCCTCAAAGTAAATACTTAAGACTTCCTTCTGTTTTGTGAATATGCTTTTTGAAGTATTTAGGTCAGCTTCTGTATTTGCGCCATGAGTTCCAGTGTCACCCAGTTTGCATGCACAGTTTCTCTCTGAACCGAACTATGTTTTTTATTCCTCATGGAATGATATTTTTGCTAATAATGAGAAGGCAGGCCTATGTGGCTGTAGCCTGGGTGGTTTTTTTTCCTGTATGGTGTACAGATCTTCGTTAGTCCTTAAGCTGTCCTTTAATTGGTCTTGGACTACTGCCATTTAACTTCAGTATTTTGCAGAATTTCATGTTCCTAATATAGGTGATCACATGTAGGATGGTTTAGGCAAGCACTAATGCAAGGTAGGGAAATAGGGTGCTCCAATTATGTACTGCATTATATTTAAGAAATGATCAAAGGTGCTACTGTGCAGAGCAGGACAAAGATAACTGAAAGCCTTGGGGGTTTTTCATATTTAGATCCAAGATCAGCCCAGAGTTACTGTGGTTTCCTATGGATAGTGTCACAACACAGATTACTGTATGCAGTCCTCTCTTCTTGTATCGCTAACATGACTTCTACCCTACCAGGAATATTCTGTTATAACATCTTAATTAATTTTGCAGTTTCTTGAATATAATATCACTATCTCACTCCCATGAATAGCATCCATTTCTTGAGCATCTTATATTTGCCTCCCCACACTGCAGTCCTCTGTACTTTGGTATTGCTTCTACTTGATCTGTCTTTGCAATATCAGAACAAAAGAGACTGGACAGTTTTGCATTTACAAACTGACCCAAGGCAGATGGAGAAATTTGTAGGAATCCCGTATTTTCAGATTAGAAACATTGCTATAACAAGCTCTTTTCAAATGACCTTTTTTTAAAAGGTAAGAGTTCATGTAGCTTCCTAGGTTACTGCAGGGGTGTGAGACTTTGGTTTATTTATAGTTACCTGAAATATGAGAAAACAAAACAAATAAAATATATTAAAAAAAAACCAACAAACAACACACAAACCCCACATCAATATTATAGCAATTGTAGTACCTGGAATTACATGAGGGAGATCAGCTGTCATTTAATTCATCTTTGATCAAGTAGATGCCTTGTTTCCCGTGATATTTCACTCCAAGCTCTAGTGCATTTCCTAGCAATTCCTAAGCAGCCAATTATCAAGTTACTTGAAGCAGAAAGTTCAGATGAATCTCCTTTTTGGCATTTACTGACTGCTGGCAAGAAATATGCTGCTAATTCAGGCCTGACCGCTGGGTTCTGGAGAGCTGTGAATGAAGGGCCACAGGGCGGGCAGGCAGTCTGTTACCTTCATCTTCCTCTTCTGGGCAGTTGTCAGCAGGAGTCACTTTCTGGATGAGATTGTGGTTCAGCAAGAATTGCAACATTGTTCATAAACCACCATTACACAGATTTAATCCACTGCTTGCCAGTCATACTGTTAATAAGAGAAACGGGTTATCTGTTTGGGTTTTTCTTAAGTATTAAAGGGTTTATGTATGTGTAAGGCAGTAAAAGCTGTGATGAACATTTAATAGATAGCTGTGTGGCATACTGGAAGGAAAGAAAGAGTCACTGTCATTTAGCCTATTTGGGAAGACCTCAAATGATAGTTACCTCTTTCTGCCTTAAGTTTCACGGCTGTTCTGTGTTGCACAGGGAATATGATCTTTAAATGTGACATCATTTTGCTTTGGGGGAGAGAATTTTTGGAGGATATGTATTACAGTTTTTCCCATTTTCAGGCAAAATTCTTGAAATGTTTTATAGCAGTTAAGAGACTAAAATTTCAGTTAGGAATGTTTTCATTCTTTGTCATTCACAGAACATTTGTGAGTAGTTTACATCAAAACTCGGCAGTAAGCCACAAGGATTTGAGTTTCCTGGTTATATAGCAGATCATGGATTGACGTAATTAACAAAATAATGTTTTGCTTCCAAATTCCATGCACTATTTTGAAAAAAGCAGGAGTACATTTTAATATGTATATGATAAAACTGACTGAGACTTGCCTTTGAATGGGTAGGTATTCAGAAGGGAAACAATTTTTATTGGTGGCTACAGTGAGGAATCTCATAGGCGTGGGTTCTGTGAAGATGCTTGAGTATGGAGAGTGCACAGAGCCCCCACAACTCCTGTACACCAGTAACCTGGTGATCTGTGCTATTTTCATTAAGTTACTGACTAGCTTTCATTCAGGCACAGTATGATCTGTCGCCCCAATTGCTCTTTCTGTCAGCCAAATCCTGTTGCACCAAATACAAAAACTAGGAGCAGAACAACTCTCATGTTTCTCAGATAATGCTGAGAAGATGGAAGGAGATTGACCGGAACGTGAAGAGGTACATTGTGAGATGGTGAAGTTGTGACACAGTACACTGAAACGCTGGAATCAGGCATGCAGAAAAATGCAGAATCTTGTGAAAATTAAATGAAGTCTTTCACTGAGTACTCAGATTTAATGAACACTGTCACCTCTGTTTCGCAGGTCCCCTATTTGTCTTACCTAGCAGGTACCATGAAGATAAATTCACTGGTTTTCAGATATGCCTATATCCCAGCATTGGGGTACATAAGTAAACAGGATGCTTAGTGAATTTAGAATCCACTAAAAATAAACTATTTTCTGCATCAAAAGTATCTTAACACTTATCTTAATGTTAGATCATAAATCATGCTGCTTTAATATTTGTATCTGTGTTTCTAGGTAATAAATCCAAAGAAAAAGGGAAAAAAGAAAAAGTATGTTAATTCTGGAACAGTAAGTAAATGTATTTTATGTTACTGGATGCTTTTAACTTGAAATAGAGTATAATTGACTTGTAATTTAACAGGATTAGAGCAGAAGCTTCTGTGAAGGCCACGACAGTAAATTATTTACTGTTATACAGCATTAATTTCAGAATTTTTAAATTTAAACAGTCTTAATAAAAGCTCTGACCAAGTGTGCAATGAATTCCAAAATAAGTTATAGTAAAATTTCAGTCAAATTTCTGAAATTACTGAACTATTTATCTGAAACAGATGGACTTTCAGAAGTCCATTTTCTTCTTAAGTTTAGCTGCTGAGTTAGCATCAGTAAAAGCTAGTGTGCTTAGCATGTCTAAACCAAAATGAGTCAACATTTTTTATTGCATAGGAGTTTTTGTAGGTAAATGTTAAAAGATCTGTTAGTTCAGTTTGGGATGAGAGTTTAATGTCCTGTTGTTCATATTCCATAATCTGTTTTATGAACCATTAGCAATACAAATAATTCCCAATTTCTCAGCTTCTGTGTTCTGGAATCCATGAAATTCAAAATATCATTAAAAATAATGAAGATAAATGTTGAGGAATCGTATATTGCAAAACTAATCAGATGTAAGATAGGTTTTTTGAAACATCCAGCATGTGGGGTTTTTTTCCACATGAACAGTTCCACTGAAGTCAGTAGGGCTACTTTCACTCTGAACTCTCGCCTTGAAGGAATGTTTTGTCATTCTCAAAGCTTGTATAAGCCTGTGCATCAGTAGGAAAATAAACACTTATTTTTTACCTCTGCTTTAAATTGTAAAAAATAAGCATAAGCAGCTTGTCCATGAACATTTACCATTCAAGATCTGATTCATTAGGTAACTTTTTTTCTTACATATTTCTTTTACTACAATTTAATGTGTTTAAAGTTCTGTTATGCTAAATCAGTGAGTCAGAAACTTATGAAAAATTGCTATTTTAAATCAATACTAAAAGTAAGTGTACTCGGAATGGTATGAAATCTGGCTTAGGGTACAGGAAAGCAAAAAATGCATTTACATGTTCAATTTTCCTGTTGAATTTGGTTTGAAGTATTTTAACACCTTCACATGTATCTGCATTTGAAAGAACATATTTTAGTCACATTTGAACAGACAGAATCAACTGTGTCTTGTTAGCCTTTGTCTCAAATTACATTGAAATTTCCAGTAAACAGTAGTTAGCAATTTTCTTTGCTCTTTCCTTCTCTATCAATGTTCTGTTGGTTTTGTAATTTCTTTTCTTCATCAAGTCCTTTTTGCATCCATTTGCCCTTCTGTTAGTCCTTCAGGCTTCCCTTATGCTTCTCCAAATTGTCACTTTCCTATGTGTTTGCTTGCAGGTTTTTTTTCTCTCCCCATCATTAATCCAAGATACTCCTTATCCTACAGTTTTCTAAATTTTCAAACCAGGCACCATCATTATCATTCTCCCTAATAGGAGCTGGCTTTTGGAGAACTTTAAGTAAAGTGGATACCTGTCATTGACCACTCTCTCGCTGCTTTTAAGGACAGTGTACATACAGTAACCATATCAATTCATTATTACTTAAGGGGTCATTTTAAATTCAGACAGCCAAAACGACATACTAAGCAGAAATATTTATACAAGTAGTGAAATGTAAAATCACCGTATAAAACTTGGAACATTGGTATTGTCTGTATGGAAGTAAACCCTTTGGCCACTTGGAAAGGGTGGTGTTGTCTATTTTCATTTTTTACCATTTAAAATCAGATTCACTGAAAACATTAACTAGTTAAGAACAAGATGACCAACCGTAATAACAAATGAACCGTTAAAATGGCTGAGTCCAGTGGGAAATCACATAAAAATTTCAATCTTATATGCAAGACTATGCTACTGATAGTCTGGTGGAACTATATACATATATATATATATATATATAACTATATATGATCGTCTGTTCTCAGCTAGAAGGGTAATTTGATGGTTTTAAACTTTGCGAGTCACTAAGACTCACAGAGAACCTGTGACAAAGAAAGTATTCTGGAAGGCAGAATTGCTGCCTGTAATCTCATTCTGAATGAGTCCAAGTGTACAACACAGGATATTTTCAGGTTTTATATTTTGCTGTAGTTGGAGGAAAATCAAATTTCATGACAAACTTCCACCCCCTTTTTATAGCCGTGTATCGTTATCGGTGAATTTGCTGAGTATTTACTTAGGCAGTTTTCATAGACTGCCTGATGCACTTATGTTGTGAGTTTTGTGTCACTTTGTAGATAAAACAAAATTAAATTATTTGTTTCATAAATGATGTGCAGTATATGAAGATCTTAAATACTGAATCTTTTCCACTTGAGTTTATACTTCTGGGAATCAAGTACTGAAAGTGCCAGTAACACATTTAGACCACTACCCGTGTGATCAGAAGACGTGTATGTGGTAACCTGCCCTGGAATACAATCTTCTATCCCTTAAATGTGTCTTAAAAACAGCCCAACAAACAACTGTAGTAGACTTCCAAATTTGCCTTTCAAGGCCTGCCTATTGAAATGTTTTTTGTTTTTTGTTTTTTTTCATCTTCTTTTTTCCCTAGTACTGTAGGAAATTTTATCTTAAGGAGAGAGCTCCAAAAACATTGTGCTTATGTCTCTACTTGTTCAACTGGGAAATGACAATTCATGTCTGACTCTCTTTTATTTGCTTTCAGGTAACATTGCTTTCCTTCCTAATTGAAACGGAAGTTTCATTCCTTGACTATATTAAAGGCGGGTATGTGATTGGCAACAAACCTTTCTTGTTTTCACAGTCTCAGTGTAATTCACTAACAATTTGTGTATGTACTTTGCATATGATGACTCTGAGTAGTATCTGTAAAGAGATGTATTGTTTCCTCATTTTAGAGGCTGCCATTTGCTACATAAAACCTGCAGTTACTGATGTAAGTTAAGTCATGGAACTTCGCTTAAAATGTTGGAATCGGTGTTGGTACTAAAACACAGAGATTGAGTAATGACCTCTGATCAGCCAGTGAAAGTTGGATTAACTGAAAGGGAATTACCTAGATACTATAAAATTAGTAAAATGATGGTTTAGTTCTTGTGATTGCACTGACCTTTGGTGTATTTAATATTGGCATTTATTTAGAGCCTTTCCCTTTCAAAGGTATTTTTTCAATACTAATTACGTAAAATTTATAGCATGTTCTATTTCTCATTTATTGTCATTTTCCCAAAAGGGAAGTAGAGACAAGCATCGCATGGCTTACCGTAGAGCATGCCTAGGTTGAATCTCGGGAATTCCTCAGGCTCTTAATCTCCCTGCCAGAACATAGTTCTTCTCTATGATAAATGAAAATACTTTGTTACATGTTCCTAGGCACTTAGTATAGATTTCTGAGGCATACTATCTGAATATACATCCCACATGTATTTTAAAGCATTGATTACCTGTGAAGAAAAAAGTTACTTTTTTTGTGCCAGTCTTAGCCAGGCTTCAGCTGAAATGAAAAAGAACTCTGTGTTGTATTTTGGCAGTAGCAATATAGGGCTTTGACTTTGTTCCCAACAGTGGCAATCTTATGTTCCTGTTGTGGACTTTAACAGAAGCAGAAAATGGCCATCCATCCATGTTTATCAGAAGTTTGTACTGAATGAAGTATATGTATGCACAAATGCACTAACGAACAGTTTTACCTTTAATGTTTTGTGAAGCATGTTGTACATACTTGCCACAACCGTCTTATCCCCATTCATTCAATATTCATCTATACAAGAAGAGTATGTATAAGGAACTGAAGAATTAAGTTTTATATCTAAATTTGGAAAGAAAAATATATGGTGGGTGCATTCGTAATCTTTTTAGAGTGGTTTAACACATTTTTCACTGAGATGTTACAATGCAAGTTAAAAAACCTAATTATCTACATTCTGTAGACAAATAATAGAAATTTTGATTACAAATAATACTTTGTTGTTCTTACTGATATTTTGTATATATCTCTGTAACCGCAAGTCAAAGAAGACCTATGGTGATAATTGCAGTTTAAGATTTTTTTCTGCTCTTTTATAGAAATAGAGTATAATTCAGCAGAATGCTCTGTGCTTAAAAGTATGAGCAGACCATTAATACTTATTGTTTAATTATTTCGTATAGAATCTTGTTTAGTGATTCATACTATAATTTGTGCGTACATGCCAGTGAAAACTGTAGAAGTACTTGTATAAAATGTTACCTTTCTGCAACCTATACAGTTTTATAAACATGACCAGGAGGCTGAGACTCAGACTCACTCTCTTGGCTTCTCTCTCCCTTCATTTATCTCATTTAATACTACTACATATCAGTTGCAGTCCAGTTGGCAGATTATGAGGGAAGGGGGAAGAGAAGATTTCATCATTAATCAGTTTGTTTTCCCATCATGTTCTCCAAAATCATTTTCTTTTTTAATTCCCTGGTTTTCTTCCATTTAGTTAGGCAAGGGTAAGAAAATACTGATTCATTGAATCTTTGGTAAATGGATGCCTATGAAATACTTCATGTTCAGAACTTTCATTGTAATTGATTTGAGGTGTCTAGAAGTAATATTGATTAAATAGAAATCTTGACAGCTTTAACTGCAATAAATTGGGATTACAGTCTTAATTTCATTTGCGGTTTGAGTCTGCATCTGTTTAATTGGGATATTCCATTATCAGTATCATCAATATGACTTGATTGTGGGTTTTTTTTTTTAAAGGTCTGAAGAATTAAATAGAAGTTTGTCCATAAATTCTAATTCCATTTTACTACACAACACTGGATTTTATAGCAGTGTAGCAGGAAAGAGGTGAATGTCTCTTTTGCATCCACCTTACCTCCTAAGAATCTTACATCTTACTAGCTGGCGATTGCTTACATCTTGATACTTAATCATATATTTTGCCACACTGACCTTCCCATATTTAAAATAGGTACAGTGTGCTAAAAATTGATGTATATTTCAAAATCTGTTTTCTCCTGCCACTTAGCAGTGAAAAACATACTCCTATCAAAATACCTCCAAATATATGGGTAAGATCAGGAGTGCAAGGTATAAGGCCTTGGAGAGGAGAGTAATTGAAATTCCTGGTTTACAGGAATGACTGTCAAACAGTACATAGTCTGCTTGGTTTTGTTTGGAAGAGAAACCAGGAGGCAAAAAGTTGCAAGATTCAGGACAGAAAGCATATTTCTGTGCAGAAGTTCCTAGCCTCTTTTACTTGGAATAGGGCGTGTACTACCAAGTTACTCTAGGCATCTAAATCAATGAAATTCAATAAGCTGAATCTTTGTGCAACTCAAAAATATTGTCACCTCCTCTGTCCCAGATCAGTGGAAGACAGGAAGAAATGTTTTCCTCCCGTCCTGTTAAAAGCCTTTCCTTCATCCAGGTTTTTGGAAATGAACACTCACACATTGTTTAGGTTCTGAGGGCTTTGGACATACATTTTTAACTGAACTGTATTTAATCATTAATGGTCAAATGGAAATTTAGAACTCTTTTCATGACAGCTATTTCCATCCAACCACCACACCATATAATGTAGTGGCATGCATATTTGGTGTTCAGAGTAGACCTGCTGTGAGATAAACTTATGAAGCAATGGCTGCCCTAACTACACATTTTGGAGGCTTTACCATATATTTCTTGTATCCTTGGAGAATAATAAGGAATAATAAGACTATACAAGAGCAAGGTCTTGTAGAGTCTTTGTCAGAAATATGTTCTCTAAGTTGATACAGCATTTGGCCAAACAGGAATCTGTAAAGGCGAAATTATAACTGTCACTGGGGACTTAAATACCATGGAGAGGATGCAGCCTGTTGGTAGTGTTACTTACTCCATTAGCTCCACTCTAGAGTTCTGCGCAGTAAGTGGTCCTCAAACCTTCAACAGCTCCCCCCGCTAACAGACCAGCTGGTTGTCACTCTGAAGCCGCAGGAGGAAATACGTATTTCCTTCCAATGTGCTGTTTAAAAAACCCTAATTGTTACAAATGTTATCAAGACTAATCAAATGCCACATCCAGACTTGGTTTTTTCCCTTATGTATATCAGTGATGATAGAGCTCCTATTAAAAGACAATAGGTTTTGACTTGCTTTCCTAAAGAAACACACAAAATGGCTACTCTGTCACTGTGAGGTGAAGATTACTGTTTCTTTTAGGATACTTTCTCCATTTTTCATGGTAGTATAGGGTAAAATCACCTGTCCAGGTAGCAAGTAGGCCATGTCTTTCTATACCAGCTAAATACTGGCAGAGCAGTAGTCATCTATCCAGCTCTGAATCCATAAGACACATTGCTCTGCTTGGATATTTTACTGTAGTTCTCCCTTGAGGTGAGACACAAAGCAGCGCAGCCTGCCTAGCCAGGTGTCAGTGTTTTAGCAGCTTTTGTGCAAAGCCTCATGACCTTGCAGCATCACTCATGTAGCAGGTATCATGAGCTTTTAGTGTAGCTCCTTGGAGAACAACACAGCTGGAAAAGCAAGGACATGGCCTTAGACAAAGAATTGTCCTTATCAGAAACAGAAGTTGTGTTCTCTTGATGTGTTTTAAAATTTGCGTCATTAAATCAGGCACCTAAATTTGTGTCAAGGACTCCAATTTTGTAAGCTTTTTTAAATTTTGAATGTTTTTATTCCGAATTAAGGAATTTTCAGCTAATGTCCCTTATACAAAATACATTAATCAAGACTACTATTTAAAAATAGGTAATTGTTGATGAAGGCTAAGAGGTTAATAATAACAGTAACTTAAAAATATGTAGTTGATGCAACCTAAGAATTAGTGTATTAAAAAGAAATAAAAAGTAGCAGATATAAAAGCAGGACAGTGGACTTTCAGCTGTATTCATTACATTTAATTTGGTTCTAGAGTAATATGTGTTACCAGGAAAACTCTTCCTGAAATGTCATCCAGATTAATTTCCCAGCCATCCCATTTGGCTTCAAACGTAGTTGTATCTGATGTTTTCATGACACACAGCTTTTAAATTAGCCTTTCTGGCTTAAATTCTAGTTATGGCTGATTAATTGTTTCAGTCTTGGTGAAATGGTAAAGAAATTAATAGCTTTTCTTAATAATCTTTAACACAAAACACATTCACAATATTACAGCTGCTTTTGAAAATATTTTTCTAATGGTGTTAATTTGAAGTTAAATTGTTTGAAAGACCCAGCTTTGTGTTCAAAAAAGGTTTAATTGCATTTTGATAATTTTGACTACAAGGTTGACCTGTGTTTTCTACTGTTTTACAGTTTATTATTCCTTTCCTCAGAGGACACTGGTGCCTTGTGTAACTTAGTATTCCAAATCTCTTTACCATGAGATCATGTGCAGAGGGATGTTTCTGGTATGGAATCAGAATTGTTTGGAAAAGACCCTTAAGATCATCAAGTCCAACCACTAACCTAGCACTGACAAGTCCACCACTAAACCATGTCCCTAAGGGCCATGTCTACACATCTTTTAAATACCTCCAGGAATGGTGACTTGGTCATTTCCCTGGGCAGCCTGTTCCAGTGCTTGATAACCCTTTCTGTGAGGACACTTTTCCCAATATTCAGCCTAAACCTGTCATGGTGCAACTTGAGGCCATTTCCTCTTGTCCTGTTACTTGTTACTTGGAGAAGAGACTGGCCCCCACCGTGCTACAACCCCCTTTTAAGTAGTTGTAGAGAGCTTTCAGGTCTTCCTTGAGCCTCCTTTTCTCCATACATACATTGTGTGATACATGAAACAAAATGGTCATTGAAAACATAGGGCAATCATGGTTTGCAGGTTTGCCCCAACAGAGTTTTGGGGCAACAGAGTTTTGTTCTGGCTTCCATGGTTCTCTGTAAGCCATAAATGACGTTCTCTGTGGTCATGTGTCCATAATGCAAATGACAGCTTTATTAAGAGTGGGATCTGGTTTTCTGAGCTATATAGGCATTTAATGCCATTTTAGACTTCCCAAAATTTCCATGGTGTAGTAAATACACTGGGGTCTTTAAAATAGCGTTAAGAAGCTATATTTAGGAAACTGGAATCTAATCTATATACAGTCATCTATAAATTGTTGACATCAAGTAGTTGGTTTAAGTTCTTGCATGTTTTCTGTAGCGATATTACTAAAATGTACATGCAGATGGGAGCAAATTCTAGAGATGTAGACATCTGTTTTGATCTTATTTTATATCATGATCTTTATAGTTGTCAAACTTGCAGATACTGTGATATATATACCCTTCTGCTTGGACAAAAATCATCCAGATTATAGTGGGTTGTAAATGGGAAAGGGAGTTTTTCTAGTTTACTAGTTGGGTTTCTGTTATCTGAAGCAATATAATACAGATACACCACTTTGAGGAAAACTTCAGAAACCGATGCTGTCAGTCATTACCTGTAGCCACAGGACTTTTTTCTTTTTTGCCATTAGATATGGTTTTAATATTTTTCTTTTGTTAGCCCTGTTCCTTTTATCTTCTTACTAATTGGATCAGAACAGCTGATCCAGGAAATGGGTTTACAAATAAGTTTTGCTGTTCTTATGCTGAGGAAAAGCTGTTTGAAGGTTTTCTTTCCTCATTGGAAAAATCTTCAGCACGCTGAAGATTTTTGTGCTGGAAGTACCTGACATATAATGCTTGGAGGAGCCTTGTTTTACTCTTCAAACATTGCACCACACCAAAGCCCTTAAAATTTAAGTGCAGCCAGATTATAGCCCAAAAGCAGTTTTGCTTAGCAGGGCCAACAGGGACTCTAAGCATAAATACAGAAGTGGTATTGTATTAGACTTTTTTGTTGTTGTTTTTCCAAACTTCTTCTCACCTAACGAGGACAATTTGTCTGCACACTATAGTGATGGTAATAGAAAACTAGTTGATGTGCATTTCTTAGGATCTTTATTCTTACAACTAACTGACAGTGCAGAAAGACATTATTAACAAGCCACAGGGCCTGACATTTGAGAATGGAGCAAATTAAATTGTCATGCTATTAAAAAGTTGTGGTGAAGCTGCATAAAGCATAATACAGAAATATTGATGGTAAACTTCTCTTATAAAGCTTAGGTCTTCTCAGAGATTGCAGCAGCTTTCACCATTGTCCATGTTAAGGCCACAGCATTTTCAGAAGTATTCCAGACTGACCATGTTGATACTGTGAGCATTAGAAGGCTTTTACTACTTTTTGGAGACAGTCCACCCATAACCTAGCTTAGTTCATTTTAGCCTTGATCAGTTTGATAAAATGATTCCAGGTTAGGGATTTTTTTCGTACCCATCTTTTTGTGAAATAAACAGTATTTTCTCTGGGCACATCAGGTTATTTGAGCAGCAGAACCACTACTGCAGAGCCCAGTGTCAGATTGTTGATGTTTAATGTAAACGTACATGAGTTAAATCTGTTCAGTAACTTTCAAAGAGCTTTAATTTTTGCTCATTAAGTTCATTGTTGCACACACTAAGAGGCAGAAATTTGAAGGAAGATGTAAAAGACTCAATCTGAGCAAATTCATACAAACTCTTTTTTCTGATAGAATCTTACTAGCTAATTATCCCCAGAATGACAGTATTTTGTCCTGAAGGAAGCTGCAGAACAGAACTGCATGTAATTGTATTGCAGCTCTGTCAAAGCCCATTGATGATCTTTTTTACAATAAATCTATGCTAACAGCTGATCCATCCCCAATAATGGCTTTATTTAGCTACTGCTCCAAATACAGATCTTTGTATTCCTGCTTCCAATTTTACTTTTGTCATCCAAGAATTACCTTGATGCACTCGCTTGAAGTAGTGACTATGTTCACATGAAAAACAATCCACTGCCAAAACTTGTGATATCCCGTTCAGAGATTTTATGCATAGCATGATTTGAAACATGTTCTGATTGAAGACAGTTTTCTTAACGCTGAAAGGAGCAGATTAGTAAAAACCTACTTCCCTTGTCAAAGTCTTCCATGACTAGGGCTAAAATATGCACAAGGAGTAATCAGTGTTTCTGTTGAAACTGAATTAATAATGTTTATGGATGTTCATAATCTTATTAAGGATTTAGGATTTTTCACAAACAATGAAGAAAAATGAAGGATGGAGTAAAGTAATAGTTTTCAGTATGCTAATAAAGTAGTGTTGTATAGCTCTTGGCTGGAACCATATAAAAGAGGTTTCTCAGTGTTCATTGCCTTTATTAGAAAGTCAGTGTCCTACAGTTTGTCCACAAACAACCTTATAATCTCTTGTTTATTTTTCCACATGACAGTACAACTGTTAATAAGATTTGTATTTGCTTTTTCTACAGAACCCAAATCAATTTCACAGTAGCTATTGATTTCACAGCCTCAAATGGTAAGAATAAAAAGAAATACCTTGTGTATGTATGTGCTGTGTTCAGTTTTAAGCGTACATGTGTGTGCATATGTATCTGTAGCAATATTCTGCTTAACTTCATTGTATTATTTTTACATATAAAATTGAGAAGTAGGAGCAGTCTGAAAATACTTGTGTATTTTCTGATTTTTTTTTTTCTTGATTAATTGTTTGGAGAAAACTGGCTATTTTAGAAGAGCCCAATGAGAGGGGCAAAAAAAGTTTCAGATGGAATTATGGCTGAAGTAGGGTGAAGCAAGATAAGTTTTGACCTTCCTCCAAAGCTGCTTTCAGAATGTGATAATACTTTTGTAAATTTCATCTTAAAAGTGTATATGATATTATAAAGACACGAATTCATGAATCTAATCACAATTTCTTGCTGTCCTTTCCATGCTGAAAAGCTTTACAGATACTACTGTTAACCTATTAAAAATGTATTCAGAACATTGCATTTTTATCTCATACAACCACAGTTATGTATCTATGAAATAAGTTCATTTTCTTTTCATGATCTTTTCTTTTCAATCTGTGCTCTCTTAGGTTTCTATTATTTTTGAAAGAGAAAATTTTGAAGTGATTCAGTTTTGAAGTAAATCCAGTTCTTGCTCTGACAGGTAACCCTTCACAGCCTACTTCACTGCACTACATGAATCCCTATCAACTGAATGCCTATGGCATGGCACTGAAAGCAGTAGGAGAAATCATTCAGGACTATGACAGTGATAAAATGTTCCCAGCTCTAGGTTTTGGAGCAAGACTGCCTCCGGATGGAAGAGTATCACATGAATTTGCACTGGTAAGTAAATAAGTATCTATATATTGTTTGAATTATGACAAAATTTTGGGTGTTAAGGTTGGAGTCTTAAGCAGTTACTGGACAAGTAAAGAACAGAGAATGTGCTAATTCTTCTGTATAAAAGACTCTTCCAAAATTTTTCACCATAGTGAAGTCACTGAGAAAAATCCAGAGCCAAGAAGTCCCTGTAGGCCAAAAACAGTCATAAAGAAAAGTAATCATCTTTAACCTCAGCTGTAGCAGCATGAGAAACAGATGCTTGAAAGACTTCAGATTGAAGCTAACCTATTTTAAGAAGCAAGCGAACCATGATCCAAGATAATCCTTCATTATTATTGTTATTGTTGTCTGTAATTTTCTGGGATCTCTTTATCTTTTACAGGCTGCTAGTTTAGATATAACTAAGTGGACTATAAGCTGAAGTACAAGAACAAATGTGAGATTGGTCTATGTGCCAATAATAAATTACAAAGCTAAATCTTAACAGGATTTTCCAGAAAGGTTAATGTGTTATAACTGATGCTTGTGATTAGTGTGGATGTTTATCTACTTGCTTATTTTGAGGTTTTTGTTCTCCTCTGAGTAGGATAAAGTTGCCAGAATTACAGCAAGTGTAGGTATATCAAGTAAGTTTTAATTAGATAGCAGCAAAGACATGGCAGAAGACTGGTGATTGTAGATGTGTATTTCTTCAGTCAGCCTGTGCTAGAAAACAATGGATAGTAATTTTCCACATGAATAGTGGAAATAATTTAAAACAGGTGTAATTGCAGATATTCATTTGACTCACAGACTTTGTTTGGACTTTTGTGTAGCAAGTTCAAATATATTGATATATATAACATATATAACCTTAGGGCTATTAAAATAGCAGGCTTATTTCTGTTTCTAAAATTAATTCATTCATGAGGCATTGTGGTGCTTTTACAGAGTAAAAAGTCTTTGTTTCCTTCCTCCATATATAAACATATATAGGTGTTTAACATTTAACGCTAAACAGTGTTTTCAGTACTCTCTTTTAATGTTCTAGATCAATTCAATGAACCCCCCCCCCCTTTACTTTTCTAGATTCTCAGGGAGATATGCTGTACCTTAGAATAAGATACTGGAACATTAAACCAATGAAGTATTGGCACCTGAAGGAGAGTAAGATGATTTGGAAGATTCTGAAGCCTTACTTGGATCATTTGTATGGCCCAAGATAGGTTGTTAATCTGGGATTTAGTTTATATGTTTGTATTGTCCTGTAAATAGGTATCCTCATTATGTAGAGTCATTACGGAGATAGGCAGTAAAATGCCTACCTCAAGAATTTACAGTTACAACCATGTCAGTGGGTTTCCAAAGAGTAAGTTCCTTTCTTCATCTGTTTATACCAGCTTGAAAAGCAGTTTTCCAATGCAGAAACATTGATGTTTTTAAAGTAAGAAATCTTTGATCCTGAACTGCATTTCTAAACAATATGCCAGTTTTACATCTGCCCTGTAATTCATACCTTGAATGTGCACTGGAAAACACTTGTTGCTGTTTCATGTAACAAAGACTGTTTAATTCCAGTTAAGATGGTATTTATGCCTAGGAACCAGTTCTAGTGATTCAGACTGCATATAACATGAGCCTGCTAGAACCTCCTTCCCTAGGCAGTTAACCCTCCCAGCCAGCCACGACACTGATGTTAGGCATTTGTAGTAAAATCTCTGAATAGAACCTAGAATGCTTAGGTTGTTGCTGTTTAAAAATGTACTCTGGGTAGTGTTCACTAACTTACGTCGTTTTTGCTTCATAATTACTTTTAGTGATTAATCATCTCTTATTTTCATTAGAATGGAAACCCTCAAAATCCATACTGCCATGGAATCGATGGTGTAATGGAGGCATATTACAGGAGTCTAAAATCTGTACAGCTTTATGGACCAACAAACTTTGCCCCTGTAATAAATCATGTAGCCAGGTAAGCATCACAACGGGTACTTTGCAGAAACTTTTTATTGTCATTATAACTATCACATATAAAAGGCTAACACCTATGTGATGCTCAACGTTTAAAACGGTATTTACAGTTGTTTTGTTTATTCAGTCTGACACAATTAACTTGTATCTTTGAGTAGCTTTGAAGACCATGTGCTAGTATTTTGAAGAATTTCATTACTGATTAAAAATAAATACAAGTGATCCAGTTGATCCATCCCATGTTAAAATCAAAATGAAAGACAGTATTTTGAGATCAGTCTGCCATGTTCCATTTTTGCCTTTTGGAGCACAGAGTTTTTGCTTCACAAAAAAGACATAAACCTATCAAAAATTTTAAAATGCGTATTTTTAGGCATGTGTGGTTCTCTTAATCTTAAATGGCCAAATCGTCAACAAAATTAATTGTTAATTCTACAGCCCAGTGAAAATTAATCTGCAAATTCTATGGTGCAAAGAATTCTCTGTGCACCCCGGCATGGCCAGATAGCTGATTTCAGTTATTTATCATTAGGATTAGTTGTTCCATCTTTGAATCACAAGATTCAAATTATGTGGATGTATATTCCATTGCTTGTCTTTAGCAACTAGCTCTCCCCTTTTAATCTTTCCTTTGACGGGATTTCTCCACTAGCAGTTTTCAGACTGTGAAGAGATACGCCAAAAGTCATGGCAGTTGGATTCCATATATGTGGCATTGAGTGTCGGCATTGGCACTGTTAACTGGAAATCTAACCCACTGACTTTTCTGGCTCTTTCTTCTTCTTTAGAACTGGTCATACCAGCTGAGCTGGTTTAGAATTTCGCCATTAACCCCAAACCACCTGTTCATTGCTAAAATTGAAAATCTTAATCTAGTACCTTCAAAGCATTGGCATAAATTGACTTTCTTTTCTCACCAGTTGTTTCTCAGGAATATTTGTCAACTCTGGCAGAATTGCAGAAGCCTGTCACCCACATATGTAGTTCTTATACCAAACGTTTGTCTGCATATCAAGTTGTTGCAAACTTTGGGAACTCATCCTGGTAGCAAATCACACTACATTATAGTGGGAAAGCTAAGTATATTCGTGATGATTTTCATGAACATTCTTAATACAATCCTTGTACGTTTTCCTTCAAGGTATAGTTTCTTGGCTACTTTATTGACTCTTCACGGACATGGTACTAGAAATTATGACTTAGTCTGAGCTTATTCTTTGAGCCTACCTTCAGCTTCAAAGAAATTTCTTCTTCCCTCATCCCTCCTATTTAAAAATATGCCTCTAATGATATCTCTGGAAACAATGTCAGATATTGCTATCCTGTTGTGATCTGAGAACAGTTCAGAAGTTCTTTGAGGAGATAATATTATCCTTTCCCTGGCTAGGAAGTTACCTAAGCTACATCAGATTCAACCTAGTGTCTTCTCTCATCTCCTCTCTGCATAGATCTTTCTTGCAAAAGACTTCAGAATATTTTATTCTGTGGAAAATTTGAAATAACCAAATTTCTACTCCATTTCTTCAGTGTAGGTATGTAGACAGTATTAAGTGCTCAGAAAGGATAATGAATTTTTATTTTACTGTCATCATTCCTTGTCACAGCAGCCATCATTGGATATGTTGTGGAAAAAATCAGATAATTGTCTGCCTGGTAGCGAAAACATATTCCACAGTAGGTCTTCCTAATCTAGATACTTAACGATCAGTTCCTACTATTAGCATGCAAATAGATAATGTTCAGCAGGTTTATTGTCTGTGCGGTTTCTCCACCCATTTGTTTTTTGGGGAGGAAGGAAGAAAAATGTGTCTTTCTGTGAGTTGTAGATTCCATTTCACACAGATTCTTCCAAAGTCTTGTAAATATTGTGGTTACCACATCATTTATTGGCAGTACTCGCTTGGAAATGCATTGTGAAACATCAGAGTGAGAATTTTCTTAAGCACATGCAGTCATCATGAGCATCATTAGAAAACATCATGTCCAGTGACCCAGGCCTTTCATGTTCAGTGATTTCATAGGCAATGAGTTCTTTGACACTCCTCTTCTGAACTTGGACATATATTCCACAGTATTCATAAGGAGATAAACTTTTGGATTTTGTACTGCTCTCCATACTACTTGTTGCTACTTTTATTACAAGATTCTAGTGTGTGACTCCCATCACGGCCATAAGAGCCTTCCTGGAAGTAGGAACTGTACTGGCTGCTGCCAAGTGAAGCAATGAGTGGAGCAGCCTGCTCCACGCAACAAAAAAGTTCTTCTCTAACTATATAGGACACTTTGACCCTTGGGAGTCAAAGATACATGAACTTTAGTTTCTGGTGTGAAGGCCAAAGAGTTCAGTGGGGCTGCTACAGACTCTGTTTTCAGAACTTTCCAAATCTTCAAAAGCTGGTCTTCTTCAAAGATCGTTGCTTCTTGGGTCCTTTGGCCAAAGTGGGACTGGAGGGCCCTGGGGGTGTTTTGTATTTTTGTACAGCACGGGGAGAAGCTTGAGTCTTGAAAGGGCATCTGTGGGTAGCGCAAAGATGCGAATACTTAAGCCAGGGTTGCAGGGTGCATGTTCAGTCATTTTACAAGTGTGCACATAAGTGTGAACTATATATCCACAAGCATGGTCAACAGTAAATAACCTGGTTTTCTATAGCAACAGCAACAAAAAAGAAATATTCATGCAGTGTGCTGATTCCTGATAAATTTTATTTGTGCTGTAAAGCCAAGCATTCAGTATTAATGTATGCCTGTCATACCAAGCTATGTTCCCCAGAGATAATAACTATTAAATAACTTAGACTTTCTAATGACTCATGATTCTGTAAAGGACATTCTGTCCATGCTTCTCTTGGTAGTGATACAGTTCCCACTTTTCACTGATACAACACATGCAGATTATCAATTTCAATATTGTGTTAGTTACATTTTTCTAATGTTCTCATCTAAAATGGAATGTCCATCTCACTCATGAACGTCTTCACTTTTCAAAATTCACTGTATCATGGGGTTTATTAGTCCTTAGTAGTCAAATTTTTAAAATACAGCTATTTTTCATATTCCCTTTGCATAAAGGGTTTTTTTACTATTATAATGTTGTTTTTCTTCCCTTAGATATGCTGCGTCAGTAAAAGATGGCTCCCAGTATTTTGTTCTTCTCATTATTACAGATGGAGTTATTTCTGATATGGCTCAGACAAAAGAATCCATAGTGAATGTAAGTTCTGCTAAAAGTGTTGACATTTTAAAGAATTATTTTGCTATGAATTATTATTTCAGGCAATAAACTAAATAATACTTTAGGCACTACCTTTGTTCCATAAATAAGTATTTTTTTCCAAACATCAGGTGTTTATTATGCATAAAGACATAAAGAAAACAAAACTTGAATCTCAGCTTAATTAGGTAGTATTCTATAGGAAATGATACTCTTCTTTCCAGTAGTGTATGTTCATCTGCTTCTTGCCCTTCCTTCCTCATGCAAACCCCACTATGCAGTTTTTCATAGTGAACTGTTCTTTATCTTTCTAGTAATTGCAGACAGCTTTGATCCCCCGCCTTTGTAAAAACTGCCCCAAACTTTCTGACCCCAAATGGCAAACATACCACTAATATGATTTCCTTCTAAGTAGTCTCCTAGAATTTTCTTAATTCTTAATTGTTTCTCAGTTTCTGCATTATTTTCAATATTTTTCTCTTCAAAATTGCTATGGATGTAATTATGTAAGTATTACTCTCTATTATGAGCAGGTTCCATTTTGCTTTTGCCCCTGGGAAATGTCAGATAGAAGTACACACAGAAACTTCCAGACAGGGTTTAAAAAGATCTATGCCATTAATTTGGTATAGATCTAGTGGATCTAGTTAAAAATGAAGTGGTGGGTGAAAAGCCTTCATTAAAATAATGAAGCATCATGTCAAAATAAGTAGTGTAGAATTAGGCGGCATATTTTTGAAGCCCTACTTTCATACCTCCTGTAGAGATTCAATACATTCCAGTTGGTAGAGTGCATATGAAAATATTACTGAAATGTTTTGTTTTCCACTGGCAAGCAAGATGCCCTCAGGTTCTTGCCAGCAGCACACAGGCAGAGTCTGTGTGTTAATAAGGGCTCTGGCAGCCCACCTGGGAAGTATTTACACCCAAAGCTATTACTGTGTTTGAAAGTACCAGTTTACTTCCTCTCCTCTTCCAGATTCCAGTATTAAAATAGGATAAACTGACTTTCACTTTTGAAGGAGATAAGCTTAGAAGTTCATCTTCTCATCTAGCCTAGCAGTTTAGAACATAGCTTCTTTTAGATAAGCTTCTGTTAGGTGACAAAAGGTCTCTGTGGTGAAAAAAGTGTAGCTGTTAATTTAACTCCCCCTTCAATTTGAAGTCTGTTAAGTAAGAGACCAGCAAGTCAGGTTGCTGGTATCTTGTAAGGTTAAGTAATTTGCCACTAAGACATACAGAAAAAACTTGTTTCCAGTAATAGTTCATTTCCAGGAATAATACCTATTAGTCTGCAACTGTCTGGAAATACAGCAGATGTGTTGTTAGCTTGGAATGAGTTGAAGTTCGGGAATATTTGCTGTCTTTTCTTTTTATGAAGGTGCATTCGTCTTTCTGTGTACTTCTTGAAGTGTGAGCACAGTATACCATGACAGAACTAATTAAATGTTATTCAATAGCAGTATTTCAGTCTTATATAATAAATAAATAATAAAAAGAGCAGTGATGTTCAGTGCAGCCTGATATATATAAAACTCAGGAGGAATATATTTCATTTTTTAACACTAATTGTGCTTTTAGGCATCTATCTCATTGCATGTATGTCAGACACATTCGGTTTTACCAAACTGTTTAAAGGTTATGCTGTCATTTGGGAAATGCCAACACTTATATGCAAAAGTTTAACTCTTTGTCTTTATGCTGTCCTTGACATTTACTGTTTCATATACATTATATCACATAATACAATGTCTGTGTGAGAAGGAATCTCTTTAAAGAATGTTTTCTTTACAATCAGGCAACAAGGTTCTTGAAAAACAGAAGGTGTTCTGGTCCAAGAAATGCCTTCATGTCTTCAAAACATTCTGTACTATTACTGACTTATGTGGAAGTCATAGTAATTCATTTACAGTTACACCGTATTTCAGTTACAGTTACACTGTATTTATGGCCTTTAATCACAGAATCACAGACCGGTTGAGATTAGAAGGGACCTATCTATGAATGGCATCTTGTGCAGCCCCATGCACAAGCAGGGTCACCTAGAGCTGTTTGCCCAGGACCATGGCCAGACAGCTTTCACTGTTATCTTCAGTAGCATATTAGTATTTCACTAACAAAGGCTTATTCATTTTTTCTTTACTCTGTTACAAAATTTTAGCTTGAAGATTGACAATATAGTAACAATTTGGGATGAATTTGCAGTCAACGTATATAATGTATAGTGGTGCAGGGCATTAAATAGTGATTTATAGATTAGTGTATTTACATTGTTTTAAATAGCATGTTTACAGTAATGAACTGCAAATCTTCTGCTTAAAGCTAGTTTTATATGAAGAATTGTGACATGAAATATGGGAAATGGGGATGATGTATCTAAAGTGAGGATATCTTTTAAATGAGGAAGAAAAATACTTTTTACATTCCAAAATAAAAATACAATACTGTGTTATAAAACCACCTGATTTCAGAGAAGCAGAGTTTATTTTAGCAGGCAGCATACCTCTGTGATTTTTGGCCAGAGTATACTCCTGTTTAAAATGCCTGTAGACATTTCACCGTTCATCAGATTATCTCAATAAAAAACAGTTGTCATCCATGACATTTGGCAGATGTTTTTTTCCTGTTGTTACCCTCCTCAACAGAGGCAGTTTCAGATTATTTCTGGCAACCGTCAGATATCTGGTGCTACTATCAGGGCAGGAGAATCCAATATTTATAATACTGACTTTGTAATTTCAAAGGTTTTACAGAGAGTGTGTTCAGGAAAAGCCAGATGTCATCTTTTCTTTGTTCCATTGAATGAAAAAGATTAAGTAAGTCCTCTTAAGTATCAGAGCTACTTCTGTAGTTTGGAGTATGCCAAAGCTGTGAACTGCAAAAATACAAAGCAAAACAAGATCTGATGCATCAGTTCTTGGTGAAAAGCATCCCACCAGCTTCAGATCCTCACGTGGGGCTGGTTTTTCCAGGAATTACTTGGTGGTAAAGAGCTGCTGAGCCCCTCTCCATGGGGAAGGGATAGGCTTTGCCTTCCTTAGGGCCTGGATCGTGGGAAGCTGACGTGGAATTAGGCGAGTGTCCCTGCCCATGGCAGGGGGGTTGGAACTGGATGATCTTAAGGTCCTTTCCAACCCTAACTATTCTATGATTCTGAAATTACAAATCTGACCATAATCCAGTTCAGTATCTTGTTTAATTTGTGGCAGAAATGACTGACATGACTAAAATTTTATTCATGGAAGAAATATAATATTCATGGAAGAAATATAATATACATATTGCTCAAATAGGTGATTTATTCTCTTGAGAAAAATTGGCATAAGATCTATGTAAAAGATAGTGTCACATAGTTCCAAGAAGCTACATAATATCAAGGAGAAGCAAAGAACATTTAAGTAAATGTCAAGCTGTCATTAGGTACATATTTGCAATTATTGTCAGCTAACAGAATTTTCTAAGATAGATTTGTCATCTTCGTAGTCATATCAGTATTAAATCCTAATGCAGTTTGTTGTGTTTAATTATAACCCCATATGATTCAAAGACTTTAGAAGGAAAAATAAATTAAAATAATCATCTGCCTTTCTCTCTTCCTCCCAGACATTTTGTACCACTGCAGCAGACAGTTCACACCACTGAACTTTCTAGGTGGAAAAAATTCTGGTTTTTAAAACATTGCTTCCACATGTTTTTATTCAGAGTCCTCAGATCTCACACGTTTTGGCAGAGTTTATGTAATGCGTTAAACCTCTTTTTCTGCTTCTTTTGAAGGCTTCAAGGCTTCCAATGTCAATAATTATAGTTGGGGTAGGACCAGCAGAGTTTGATGGTAAGTGTTCCGGTGTTTTTCCTAGAATTTTTTAGATTTGTTTACATTTTAGTAATATGTGGCTTTTCAAACAAATGTTGTTCTTTAGAAGAGCATAATATGGAACCAGCTGTAAGCACTGTTGACATTTCCAGCTGGACTGATTGATATCTCAGTGTGATTACAAGCTATCATGTGGAGCTGTGTAGCCCCTCAGGCTCTCTGTTCAAGTCACAGAACCATATGGGGGCTCAGCATTTACAGAGCTCCAAAAGACAAGTAGAAAAAAAACCCCACAGTAAAGTAAGTGCATTCAAGTAATGTTGAATTTCTTCAATGTGGGTATGTAGTTGCCTCATGAAGTGTCAGTTCACTGGAAATATTGATCATTTGTTCTTACCGCAGTAATCAAATACTGCGAAAAATAAATGCATTTGAGGAGGCGATCGGGTTAAACTGAGTTTCACTAGATAACGGGAGTGAATCTTACTGTGTAGCATCACTGAGAGAATATTACAGCAGGAGAGAAATTACCAGGATTATTTGCATACTCTTTGATGTGATATTCTGGAGCATCATTCCCTATTGCAATAAATAAGCTGCTTCCATTATTTGAACTTTTTATTAAGTGCCATCATGTATATCACTGCATTATGAAGTATAGACATTCCCTGTATATGTATTCCTCAAAGTCCTACTTATTTTCTTTTTAATTCTAGTACTTCTGGTTAAACAATATGCTTTCTTTTATACATGAAACATACTTAGTACCACCACAAATGTATAATGTAAATAGTCACTGATGACTGTACATTTTAATTCTTGTACAAATATTCTAAGAGTATGAAAAAAAATGATAAAATAACATAAATTATTGGGTGTTGACTTTCTTATGCATTTTGGCAAGTGGTGTGTTAGTGATCTAAGTGTCATGTTCCCTGAAGAGGTTGTCTAGGTGGATGCATACACTTCAGATGATTGTATGCCACTATCAATGAGAAAAGACAGTTTATTTTCATAAATGCATATGAAGGAAATGTGCAAACTTCATTTTTTACCCCTGCAAATTCCAACTTTAGTTGTGCATTACTTACTTTGTTCTCACCCCTCTTTTGCCTTTTCCCTCTCTCCCTGTTTGTCCAGTCCTTGGATTTTTCCTGACTCCCCTTAATTCAGTCAGGACACATAGATTCTGCCTTCTTTTTACTTCTGGAGGTTGTTGCAGAGTTCTTGGAGTGTCACCTCTATTACTTTTCTTAAGGCAGGATTCTGTTTGTACTGCAGGATACAATTTGCATCTTTGGACCCCACTCCTTGAGTATGCTGCCTCAGTGAAAATCACAGGTTAGATTTATTCCCAACCTGTAGTCCTTCAGTGCCTGAGAGGGAAGAGAGATGACTTTTCCATCTAAAGAAATTCCTTTCTGATAAAACAACAGACTCTATGTCTGATGTGGACGTTGAGGAAGTGTGTGTGTAGGAGGGTATATGTTCAGACACAATTCAAATGCCAGTCAAGCTTCAGTTCTGCTGTCGAAAAACCAAGCTACTCCTCTCATGATATCACTGCCTTTATTTGTCTTTAGTCCCTGGGGGCTACCAGAGGAGTTTCTAAAAGTCTGGAGCTCAGACAGATGGCACATACATAAAGATGTGAGGATGACAGGAGGTCAGGTCAGGGGTCCATTTTTGCCCAGTATTCTGTATCTGACCTGGCCATGGGTAGTTAACTGGGGAGCATTAAGAACAGAATAAGCAAACATGATGCTTCCCTGAATGCCGTTTTTAGATTTGAATTTCCTGAGGAGGATGTGCTTTATATCTATTTTGGAAATTTCCAGTGAGTCTCTCCTTCAAATACTTGTTCAGTCTCCTGGTTTGAAGACACATCAGTTTTTTTGCATCAACAGCATAATCTGGCAATGTGCTTTACAGACCTGCTAGCTTTTTCTTTCAACAAACGTGCCCTTTTGTTTGGCTTGAACTTGTCTCCTGGTAGCATCATTTATGCTTTGTACTTCCTGCGTAAGAAGAACTAGGTTTTGAAATGCAGCTTTCATTGAACTCAGCCCAGTTTGTAAGCCCCTGAGAAGCTCAGTGACGCAGGGCTTTGATTTTCGTAGCATATGCTGAAAGAAAGATTGTAGGATTGCAGATCCAATAAACAAGCAAAAATCTGTGATGCCAAGTCCATCCATTTCAACACTGACAGCAGATACACCTTTCTACCTAGAATGGCTTCTGGGTATCAGGCCAATTTTGAGAGTTCTCCTGGATCCTGCTCAGAAAGATATGAGAAGAGTTGCCCAGTAAATTTAGTATTTTTTTTTTTAAGAACTCCTCATTCCTATGCAGTAACAGTTACTACTTTTCCTGTATGAATGTGAGTTATTACCTCTTTGTGCTGTAACCTATGATACCTTCTGTAAGACTAATAGCTGAATTCTTCTCCATCTATGAATGTATAAATAAAGCCTTACTAGAACAGATACACTCACTGTTTTGAGAGCTGGAAAGGTAAGGACTTTATCGTGGTTTGGGTTTTTTTCTGAAGGTGACAAAAAAGGCAAAAAAAAATATATTTTCAGTACGAAGAAGTGCAAAATAACTACAAAACATTATGTAATTTATGGTGCAAATGATCTTAAAGAGCTACATAAATAAGTTGTTGGGTTTGTTGCCCTAAAGTGTAAATTGACTGAAGTTTTTCTCAGTAAGCTTGTTTTTTGTTCTGTAGCTGAACTCATAGATGAATTCATTTTGTTTGGGGTTTTTTTTTAAGCCATGGAAGAGCTGGATGGTGATGTAGTGAGGATTTCTTCAAGAGGAAAGTTTGCAGAAAGAGACATTGTGCAGGTGGGAGAGAAATTTTACTCTGTTAGATTTTACTGATCTGTTTGTTTTGAATTCTTGTCTCTATCTGTATTGCCAGATTTCATTTTACCTTAGCATTGACATACTTTACTTGGTGTGTCCATAACAAGCTCAGAAACTCTCTGTGATACCTATAAGCCTTTATATAACACATAGTAGTGAACCTGCATTTATTAGGAAATGACCCCTAGCTGGCAGGACACTGTTATAAAGTCTTAGGCTTATAGAGCCATGGGAGAAGAGTTAGTTGTCTCTACTGCAATCTCACTATGGTTCTATAAAGCAAAACTACAACTTTTTTTGAAATCAGCAATACCTAGACTTCTGACAAGTGCATTTGAGCTGCCTGTGGTGTCTTGTCTTACCTCTGACTGCCAGTCCAGAAGACCATGAGCGTTTCCTAGTTTTTGTGTTGTGTCTGCCACATACAACCATGCAGATGTCTCATGCTTTAAGAAACCTCAGGTGATAACTGGAACATGTTTCCCAGAGAAGCAGTAGATGGCCCATCCCTGGGAACACTGAAGGTGAGGTTGAGGCTCTCAGCAACCTGATCCAGTCGAAGATGTCCCTGCTCACTGCAACTATTCTATGATTCTGTGATCTGTGTTTATGTGACTGAACCAAGCCCTAAGAGTGCTACGGTCATCTGCATTCCACAGACACCTCCATTTCTCTGCAGGAGTACTCTGGTTCTATGCCTGCTCTCTACAATCATGTAGTCAGCCCCATAGTCTTCTATAGTATCTGAAGGAGGCCTATAAAGATGCTGGGGAAGGACTCTTCATTAGGGACTGTAGGGACCACCAGTGATGGAGCATTCACAACTTCCTTGGGCAACCCGTTCCAGTGTCTCACCACCCTTACAGTAAAGAACTTCATAGAATCATAGAATCATAGAATAGTTAGGGTTGGAAAGGACCTTAAGATCATCAAGTTCCAACCCCCCTGCCATGGGCAGGAACACCTCACACGAAACCATATCACCGAAGGCCTCATCCAACCTGGTCTTGAACACTGCCAGGGATGGAGCATTCACAACTTCCCTGGGCAACCCATTCCAGTGCCTCACCACCCTAACAGCAAAGAATTTCCTCCTTATATCCAATCTAATCTAAACTTCCACTGTTTATAATGTTCCTTGGTAGTTAATACCAGGCTAGAGAGGAGCTGTATGTTACCTGTTATGCCATATATATCCATGCTGTTCAACAGAGCAGTATGTGGAGATCTTTCTCCAGAGCTGGAAGTGTTTCTGGACACCAGACTTGTGTTTCTGCAAAGCCCTGTGCCATGTCAGATTTTTAAAGCTGATTCAGATATCCCTGGCCTGCATCATACTTAAGTTTGAATGCATTAAATACACACAATGTAATTGCACATAATTTCTCCAAACAACAGCAGCTCCCAAAGCTACTGGTTTTGCATTCAAAGAGCATAAATATATAGAGTTCTTTAAATGTTGTAAACACGATTCATGAAAATGCCTTGCATCAGAAGTATTCTAATTTCTGCTGAGAAATGAAAAATCATATGCAATGAATACCCGTTTGTATTCTTCAGAATTCACTGAATATCAGAAATGCAATAAAACATCTATTTATTGTTAACATATTGCAATCTGAACTTGCCCCAAATCATTGTCCCAAAGCAATGCCATTTTGTGCTCTTTTTCTGTCTAAATACTAACGAACACATTATAGGCTGGCTAAATAAATAAAAAGGAAATAAATAAAAAGGAATAACATCAAATCCTTTCAGTTTGGTATGACCTGTATTTTATATCTGGCAGGATAAAACCGATTTGCTTTAATGAAGTTAACTACTCAAATACAAAAGGTTTATCTTTTTTGTGTATTAGTTAAAATTAGCTAGTGAAATCAGTGTTAATTATAACAGTATTGTGAAATATTCCAGTAAAATTTGTAAAGCCAAAAAATTGCCTGCTAGCAGTGCATCACTGTCTCTGCTATATTTACTATTACAAATTCTGCCTCAGTTTATTTCATTTCTGCTCCCTTTCTGTCCTTTTTCTGTTGAAGATGTTTTAGGAAAATAGTTACTCATAGTAATGTATCTGTTGTGTCTCTTGAAAATTTTGTATATTGTTATTATATGTAAAAATACAATATAAAATATGCTATCTATTAATATATTAAAATAAACATGTAATATATTTAGGTACTTTTGAAAACATATTTCTCTATATTTTATATATAATATATAAACATATAAAAAAATATAATAGGAAATGTGTGTGCATATATATAAAATGTGGAACATATAAATATATGTATATATAATGTGTGTATCTCACTAAATAAAACTTCCTTAGTTTTGTGTTATAAGTTGCATTCTGTGGCTGCATAATGACCTCTGTGGACCTCTCTTTTGTTTTGTAGTTTGTGCCATTCCGAGATTACATTGACCGAAGTGGAAACCACGTGCTAAGCATGGCAAGACTTGCTAAAGACGTTTTAGCTGAGATCCCAGAGCAGTTTCTGTCCTACATGAGAGTCAGAGGAATAAAGCCATCACCTGCACCACCACCTTATACACCACCGATTCATGTGTTGCAGACTCAGATTTGACTGCTCCAAAGTGCTTAGCATTCCTCGTAAGTCAAGAGTCTCTGGATGCAGCAGTAGCTTCTGATAACTTTTTGGAGCTGGAAAGATCTCTTCACATACCAAAATTCTGTTATGGTTGCATAAGCAACTGGAAAGCTTTTAAATGATAGGAGCAAAATGCTGATGTTCTCTCTAGCTCTTACTTTGTTTTATTTTATTTTTTACAAAAAACCCTACTTTTTGATGTATTTATTGGAGGGGAAAGCACAAGTCAGGATTTCAACTCAGAAGATACTGTCCTCTCTGAATACTGTGTATATAAATGTATAGGAATGCTATTCCTCTATATCAATGTTTACATGTTACTATTTTTAAATTTCTGTACTTTTATAACTATTCTTAAGAATAAAAGTTTGGAATATTGACTCACGTGTCTTCTAGCTTGCAATAGTTTGTCACAAGATAACAAGAGAAGCAATATCTCTTTGAATGTTTGTCCAGACAAATACAAATGAAAGCTAAGGACAAATAAGTTTGTGTTTGCCAACACCTGAATTGCTTCAATCAGTGCTTAGTAATCCATTCATCTCCCAATTTGAGAAACGGCTAAAATGTGAATAACATGATTGCATGTAACTTATGACTAACTCCAAACTTTGAGGGGGAGGTATGTGTATTTTTTCAGAGGTTCTTCAATTTCTAAGTTTATCTCAGCTTAGTCTTTTATTAAACTAGTTACTGAAGCAAATTGGAAGAGTTACTTGCTATAAGTGATTAAAGAAAATTACCGCAAATCAGAACTATCAGAGTATTACAGTTGACTCACTGAGCTCATTAAATCTTATCATGCATCCCTTAAAGCACTGGAAATTCTGCATCAGAAAAGTCTTCTGGAATGATTACAGGAGATGTTTTATAATGGACTGCTTTAAAATTAATTTAAAATTTAAACTTTTTTGTCTAGATTGCCCATTCAAAGTGATGCTGACTCTTAATATTGGGGTTTAATACTGTCATTTAATCACATTGCCATTCAGGATGCATGAATGATGGTGTTAATAAACTGGTTTAAAGATCACACAACCATGTTACTTTGTGCACTATTTTGTGTACTGAACTACCCAAAATTTTTATGATATGCCTGTTCATATATAATTATAAAATGTTTTTGCATGTATAGTTTTTACAAAATACACGGTTTTGTGAGTTTGTGTCAAATACATTTTATTTAGAACTAATGGCCTTAAATTTCACAAAACTCCCGAAATGATTGTGAATTGCCTTCAAATACTGTTAAAATGGACCATTTTAATTTTTTTGTGTCACAGTTGTAGCTGTCTTGTAGCGTAACTTTTCTCCTTTGCAAATAACCTGTTTCCTACTTCTGTTTCTTACTACTATATGTTGTAATGTACAGTATAAAACCAAGGTGCATTTTTTAAGCATGAGAAGTTTTTTGCTGGAAAGCGTATCTTCAATATTAATGGCATATAACTATGTAAATGCAGACTCTTCCATTTTTAAATATATTTAACTTACTTTAACTATCTCATGTGGGAAATTACTTTTTCCAGATAATTATTCTGTTAGTAAAGAAAAAAGAAAAAAAAAAGGTTTTTTTTTAACAAATCTTGTTTTATTTTTATTTCAAAACAGTTTTTACATAAATATGGACTTTAATTTTCTCACAAAAATATGTATTTCTTAGTGGATTAATGTTGCATGAATGAAATTTGATACTTGGCAACTGCAAATTTTGATGAAAGTGCATCATAAAGAATAACGTTACTGAATGGTGGTGGCGTTCTATCTTCTGCATTTATTTTTCATATTTACTGTGTTGGCATTTTAGAAATAACTGAAATAATATTAGAATTCTGTTGTTTCATTTGATTAGACAAATTTTGTGCTGACTTTTGTATTGGTTCCTAGTGGCCCATGTATTTAGCAGGTTTTCATTCTAAGGCCCGAACTGCAAATGTCTTTTATTCAGCTTACAGTAATTTATTAGCTCGCATTTAACCCGGACCTTTTATTAACCTAAAGATCAGTCTCAAAGCTGATTTGACAGCTGATTTGAGAAGTGAAGGAACTTTTAAACATTGGTATTATTTAATCAGAACTATTTTGGCTATCCAGCCTATTCTGCACTGCTGTTTTTCCTTCTGTTTGGTATTGGGGCTGTTCAGCCTGGAGAAGAGAAGCTGCGTGGAGACCTCAGAGCAGCCTTCCAGTATCTGAAAGGGGCCTACAAGGATTCTAGGGAGGGACTCTTCATTAGGGACTGTAGTGACAGGACAAGGGGTATTGGGTTAAAACTTAAACAGGGGAAGTTTAGATTGGACATAAGGAGGAAATTCTTTCCTGTTAGGGTGGTGAGGCACTGGAATGGGTTGCCCAGGGGAATTGTGAATGCTCCATCCCTGGCAGTGTTCAAGACCAGGTTGGACGAGGCCTTGGGTGAGATGGTTTAGTGTGAGGTGTTCCTGCCCATGGCAGGGGGGTTGGAACTTGATGATCTTAAGGTCCTTTTCAACCCTAACTATTCTATGATTCTATGAAACAGAGGAAGTTCAGGTTTGATGTAAGGAAGAAGTTCTTCATTGTGAGGGTGGTGAGGCACTGGAATGGGTTGCCCAAGGAAGTGGTGAATGCTC
Source organism: Pezoporus wallicus (assembly GCF_028554395.1). Classification (NCBI taxonomy): domain Eukaryota; kingdom Metazoa; phylum Chordata; class Aves; order Psittaciformes; family Psittacidae; genus Pezoporus; species Pezoporus wallicus. The sequence goes on from NW_026640165.1 coordinate 3,021,892, forward strand.
CATCCCTGGCGGTGTTTAAGGCCAGGTTGAGCAGAGCCTTGAGTGACATGGTTTAGTGTGAGGTATCCCTGTGCATGGCAGGGGGGGTGGAACTAAAGGAACTAAGGTCCTTTCCAACCCAAACCATTCTATGATTCTATAGTTGGATTCTAAATCTAACCTATTTAATGGAAAGGTATGGATGTGTTCAGTGGACTAATTATTCTCATGAGAAAAGGAGACTTCGTCCAGACCTGTGACATTCCCTATATGTTTGACATCTTGATTCTGTAATGTGAATGAGAATCATTAAGTAGACTCATGTAGTAGTCATGTCTCAGGCATTCCAGTATGAGAGACGAGAGTAAATGGTCAGAACTTGAATTTCTCAAAAATACCATATGCAGCCATTTTTACTTCTGGCTTTATTTTCAAGAATAATGGAACACAAACCTCATATTCTTTCCCAAGAAATATTGGTTCCTACCAATATTTGGTCATTTTCTATGACTGAAGAGCAGCAGGGAGTATTTATGTTTAAGAAGGGTATAATGTGATGTACTAGCTGACAGATGAGTTGCCCAGAAATGAAAGATGTTGGCTGTGACGAAAGCTCTTTTCGTTTGGTATTCATCTTGGAACAGATGTTTCTCTGTAGCACAGACAAAAAAATGGGATGGCAGTGTCCAAAGTGCCCAAATGTTGCTACAAATGAGGAAGGGAATGGTTTCATGGAGACTATAACTTGAGAGTGAGTAGGTTAGGTTCGATTCAGCCTTCCAGTATCTGAAGGGGGCCTATAGGGATGCTGGAGAGGGACTCTTCATTAGGGACTGTAGTGACAGGACAAGGGGTAACGGGTTCAAACTTAAACAGGGGAAGTTTAGATTGGATATAAGGAAGAAGTTCTTTACTGTTAGGGTGGAATGGGTTGCTCAAGAAAGTGGTAAATGCTCCGTCCCTGGCGGTGTTCAAGGCCAGGTTGGACAGAGCCTTGGGTGACATGGTTTAGTGTGAGGTGTTACTGCCCATGGCTGTGGGGTTGGAGCTGAATGATCTTAAGGTCCTTTCCAACCCTAACTAGTCTATGATTCTAATGAGGAATTGTTTGCTAATCTGGAAGAAAAAAGTGTTTTGATCTAAGTTGAGAAATAATATTTTGTCATTCTAGGCCAAGATGGCAACTTGTACAGCAGAATTGTCATGGGTTTCAAATTGGCCCGCCTCTGTACACAAAAAGGCTTGCGAAGTGGGGTCCCCCATGGAGGTATCTGAAGGAGAGGAATGAAGTGCAGGAGAGCAGGTATTCTCTGAAGAGACACATTCTGAAAAGCTGGAAATTCTCACCTAAGTAGGGACAAATGAAATTCACTCCAGAATACTTGTTAAAATGGCTGAAATAATCAGCATGGTAAATGATTATCATCTTTGCGAACTAATAAAAGGACACACAGTGACAAATTATGCCAATGCAGTGGGAAACCAGGCAGCATAGTAAGAGGCTATTATGACTGTATCAGAAGTTCTTTAAACAGAAAAATCAACAAGAATAGAAAGGGAGAGTATGTTGCTATGGGTAAATGTAAGAGATAGCGCAGCTACGTGTGAAAAAGGACAGAAAACCACAGAGCAGATCATAGAATCAACTACGTTGGAGAAAACCTTTAAGATCAAGTCCAGCCATTACCCCAGGACTGCCAAGTTCACCACTAAACGATGAAACCATTAAACCATTGTGACTGCTAAAGCCTCGTAAAACCCATGCTATAAAGGGAAGGAAAGGTGAGTCTGTTATTTAACAAAAGAATGAGCAAATAGTAGATCTAGGGGAAAATGAAATGCTCAATGTCTTTTTCCTTCACACTATACAGAAAAGGGATAATCATTGAATTAAATAGTCAATTAAAAAATAAACCTAGGCCTAGGTTTACATCTGTGACTCATTTTTTTCATAATGCATGCTTTTGAAACAATTATGTTTAAAAGCAATGTAATGAGCTTCAAGATAAAAGAGAGAAACAGCTGCTTTAAAAGCATTTTGAAAGCAAAGCAGGTGTTAGTGGCCTCATTTGAAGTGTTATGAAATACTACAAAACTGGTTAGACTGCTCAGGAAAATGCTTTCAGTATTTCATTATCAAGCTGGAAAAATACAGCAATTGATGCTCCATAGGGATCTCTCTTGCATTGGTATTATTCGGTCATTTCCGATGATGATGCAATATACAAAAGATGGTTATTAAGATTAGTGTATTATAGCAACTGGAGATAATCACTTCCAAAGATGGAAAACTTAAATAACTTTTATGAATTAGAGAAAATACCTGAAAAAGGAGCAAATTAAATCAGCACAAATAAGTAAGAGTACTTCAGTAACAAAAAACTACTATATGGTTGTGGTAGTTTCTGGCTGCACAGCAGTTCTGCAGAATAGTGTCCGAGGATCACAAAGTGGCATTAAAGGGAAGGTGTCAAAGTTTTGAATATAGGCCACCTGAAATAATCCTTTCATTGTTCTCAAAATGATAAGGCCTTAGCTTAGAGTCCCAGGTCGTTTTGAGACTTCAAATAACATGTGAATCATCAGGAGGAAATGACAGAGGACTGTAGGTCACCCAGGAATACTGGAACAAATTGGACAGATGTTTAAGGAAGGTGTCTGTGGGGCTGGTTTCCCTGCCAGAGGTTGTTTCTAACTCTTTCTGATGACCATGGTGAGCTACTACAGCAGGAGTCACTGTATGAGATCAGACAAAGCCCTACTGATGTGAATGCAAGGGGAAGACAGATCGATGCCATCGTCACAGAAATACTTTCAAAGGCCTGACGATACCCATTCACATTGTAAGGTTGTTGTTCCATACTGCTCACTGTTTCCATAGAAAATGCACTCTTACTTTCTTTCAAACTGCTTTATGGCAGTAGTACAAATTTTCTTCAGTGCTCCATGGTGCGTTATTTCTTCTTTGCCACTGAACTGATACAGTATGATTTCAGGTTTTATTTCAGGCCAGCACTGCGCATTTATGTTCATTACCATTAGAGTGCAAGTGACTGCAGATGAGTGGTATTTTCAAGCTGGCCAGCTAAACAAAGGGCATAAAGTACCACATTCCTGAATGTGTGCCTACAGCCAAACATTTTACAATAATCAATTCCATCATTAGGATTCTTGTTTGATGATTTTATTTTGCAAACGAAGGCATTGAAATGACTGAGGGTTCCTATGGCTATTCCACACTACAGAAGGTGTACAACTGCTGTGCAACACGCAGCATGGTTCTAGCACCATGTGTGCTGTGGGACAGCCTTCCCATGTTGTGGTGGGCTGCGGCTCTGTACTGAGCCATTCCATCACTTCTGCATTGGTACATTCCCCAGGGAGCAATATCTCTGCTCAGCCTCAAGAGGAGCATGATTGTCATAATATAACTGGGTGGCCTGTGCTGCAGCCTGTAGTTGGGTTTGCTTCAGGCTGGTCCTGAAATCAAAGCAATTGAATGCATGTGCCAAGTGATCAGCACTGAATGCTGTGTCTTCAGCTGAGTGGACCATCAGGATGCAATCACCAGCCAAAGGGAATTCAGGAGGAAGTGAATTGGCCAGTTTCCCTGAGCACAGGAGTGCTGCACAGGGGGGAACTTCTCTGTGGAGAAGAAGGGAGTGAATAATCCCCTCACAATGTCATTAAATACTTCCACTGGCATTGGCAACACCCAAAAGAACAGGAGCGAGCACACAGCTTTGACTGACTGCTTTCTGTGAGCAGGGGGGACAGAATATATCAATAGGTTGTCAAACCAGGACTCTTCATTAGGGACTGTAGTGACAGGACAAGGGGTAATGGGTTAAAACTTAAACAGGGGAAGTTTAGATTGGATATAAGAAGGAAATTCTTTCCTGTTACGGTGGTGAGGCACTGGAATGGGTTGCCCAGGGAGGTCGTGAATGCTCCATCCCTGGTGGTGTTCAAGACCAAGTTGGACGAAGCCTTGGGTGATATGATTTAGCGTAAGGTGTCCCTGCCCATGGCAGGGGGGTTGGAACTAGATGATCTTAAGGTTCTTTCCAACCCTAACGATTCTATGATTCTATGAAACCTGGAGGAAAGGAGCCCAGCAGGATTCTCTCATGGCTGTTTCTGGCAAGTACTCTCATTAATGGAATTAACAAAAGGATTAGAGTCTATGTATATAAAACCAATGAATGTATTAGCTTGCCAGGGTTGCAGGCTTGGAGGCCTGATGAGAATTCAGAATTGATTTTGATTAATTGAAGGACAGGTCAGGAATCGGTGAGATAAACTGCTGTGAAAAATAAAGAGTGGAAAATACTGCATTCAGGGGGGAAATAAATAAGCACAAATGAAATGAAAATGAAAAATACCTGGCTAAGCAGCACTTCTGGACTTAATAATCTGCAGATTGTGTCTGGGCTCCAAACAGAATATGAATCACATTGTGATGCTGCTGCATAAAAAACAAAGATCACTCTGGAAGATGTTAAACTGCACTTGTTTTCTTATTTGGAGGGAGACAATCACTGCTGCAGGCACAGCCGTGCTGAAGCCTTATCTTGGAACTGTGTCTGGACCATGGGGCCACACTTTAAATGAAGCAAACAATTTTGAAAGAGCCCAGGAAAGAAAAAAAAGCAGATGGGTTTTAACCTGTGAGGAAAACAAATGAAGCACTTGGGTATGTTTTATGTGCAAAAGACCGGAGGGAGTGTGCTAACTCTGTGTCCGTGCAAAGGGGTGCTGTAATGAGCTATTCTCAAAGGTCAGCGATGACGGGTGATGTTATCATCTTTGGCAGCAAGGAAAGCTTATACGAGCTGATAGACAAACCTCCTTAACTAACTGGAGGCCTCTTCTAGTGCATCTCAGGGAAATTACATCATCTTTGTCTTAGAAATTGTTCAGGACAGCTGATAAGGATGATCCAGTTGTGTGGCCTCCCTCCGAGCAGGGAAATAATGCATTAAACAGTTAAATATCCTCCCAGAGACCTGTTTGTCAGTGCTGCAAATGTAGTCAGCCTAAATAAGACAGAGGCAAGGATAATACACTGGGAGAGATGGACTGGAGTGAGTGGGTGGGAAGGCTCTGGGAGGACTCTGGTAAGATTTGTCTGAAATATGAGTACACTTCCAGTCAACCATTTTCAAAGTGATGGACTCATAGAATCATAGAATGATAGAATGTTTTGTGTTGGAAAGGACGTTAAGATCATGTAGTTCAAACCCCCTGCTATGGACAGGGACACCACACACTAAAAACCGTGTCACCCAAGACTCCGTCTGACTCCGTCCACCTCCATCTGTGGGCTGGTGAAGGGAGAGGCTCTTCAGAGATTTCTGCTATGTGGACAGGTGAGACGGCCAGCCCCTCTTTGCGAGGAAAGGCTATGAGCAGGGAAAAGTGTCTCACTGGTCACACCAGAATGGTGAACATCAGGTGGAGAGCAAGACATGCCAAGCGAGTTGGTACAAGAGGACAGCAAGATGGGAGTCACTGTCTGCACAGCTGAGGTTTCTAAGCACAACTGAGATAAGGTGTCGGCACAGCAGTAAATCTGGCTTGCTTCCAAGAGAAAAAGAGTTTATGAAGCACCAATACTAGGTTATTGCCTGCAATATCTGGGAATTCTGCAGTGTTCTGTTTTCCTCATTTGCCTTCAGCAGGAGACATCTCCCCTCCACCAGACTGTTCATGGAGGCTCATGGAGCAGGGGCAGTTCAGAAGGCAAGCATATGGATAGCTTGCTGCTGTCACCAGTGCCTCCAGCTGGATGTGAAAGCATGTGCTCAGGGAGGACCACAGAGTTCAAGGAGTCTCAGGAATGAGCTTGCAGCAATGGAGCCAGAAGGATCTTCGTGTCCAGTGTGGGCTACAACAGGGTGCTGGGTACTCCAGGAATCCAAATCACTGGCATCCCACACTGGGCATGGAAGTCTCTGTGCACGTTAGCTCTTGATGGCAGTGGCCCTTAAATCCCATTGATAATTAACTAGTCAATTCCACAATCATAATATCTTGGCTCAATGTACTCAGTCAGCTCTGCCATTTAGTAAATGAACACCATGCGTGATTGTGGCTGACATTTAATAGCCTGGGAGCTAGAACTCACGTTTTAAGCATGTGGGATGGTAAACAAAAAAAAAAAAAACACAGCAGAAATATTCCCAACAATTCCTTTACAGGGAGGGACATGGAATATTCTGTTGGATCCTTGGGATTGATAGCACCGGGCTGTATAGAAACACTCTGTTTCTTCAGTAGCAAGAACTACTGTTTTCCTGGTATCTCTAGTTCCCTCACTTGTAAAAGAATTGAAGAAACATTTAAGGGATGTTGGAATTGAACTGTAATTGCATTAACATTATCAGATGCCCTTTAATCTGTGCTTGCATGTTCTTTGCGTAAGAATTCAGAGACAAATGCCTCCTTGGTGGGGAGGGAAGCATTTTACAATGCAAGCTGTCATTTAATAGTTCTCCCCCCCACTGACCTTCTGTTGAGCTAATGGCTTGCTCTTCCAGCTGGAGTTGCAGACACTTCCGTTGCAACTATGACAAGTGTTTGATAAAAGAAACCCCACTGCTTTTGAACCTGAGTAGTCCTCACTTTCTCCTATCTAGACCTCAAAACTTGTTACCTGTCTCTAACTCAGACCTATACAAATCTCCTCTGCAAGTGCCACTTTGGTAGCCCTTCAAAAAGCTTAGAATGAAACTCCTTTTAGCATTTCACTGTGATTCAATCGGTACAACTCAGACTGTGAAGAAATTACTTCTGCTAATGAAATTAGCCATTTGCCCCATGCTAAATTCTGTCCAGCATAAGAAGAGGTGTTACAGCAAATAAAGCCTTAAGAAGAAAAGCCCCAAACCCACAAATCAATTGCAGACATGCTGCAATTGCTTCTGAAGTAGCTTTTCTCATCTTGCTAAGCCTCTTGGAGGAATACAAATGGGAAGAAGGTGATGCCATCACGAGTGTGGAAAACCACTGAATCGCAGCATTTCATTACTTGAGAGGTGCTGACAACAGCACTGCAGCATTTCCCACTGACCTGGAAGAATCACAAAGAAAAGAAATACACATTTCAGCACACACCCATGGTATTAGCAAGGATTTTTTCCTGGCACTGTTAGATAACTCGCACTACAGAGGGATTTTAAATACTTGTTCGTATGTGCACGGTGTCATTGTCAATAGATTCATCTATTACCTGCCATTGCAAGAAGTGCCAGACTTCCAAAACCTCTTTTTAACAATGGTAAAACCAGTTGAAATGCTGCTTTATTTAAAACTTATTAGTCTGAGATAGGAAATGAAAACCAAGATACTTAAGGTATTGCTGAACTCTGTGGGCAGGGGGCTCCCTTCTGCCCCTCACTTTCCTCCCTTCTCTTCCATCTCCAAGCATGTTCCACAAAGGTAAGGTTCTTCCGCCCTGCCCTGCATGGGCATTTACTCCACACCACACCAGGCAGGGGTCCCACACAGACACCCCTCACACCAGTGCCTGGGGCTGATAGGAAGAAAGCATGAGATGAATGTTGAACTCCTGGTGCTGCAGAAGCACTGCATGGGGTCAAGGGCATGGGGCAGGAGCTGCTCTCCACCGCTTGCCGCACACGGCCCAAGCAGGGATGGGCAGTGAGGTGTTAACGAGCTCAGACACCCAGCCCAGCAACATGCTGCATCCAGCAGAGCCACCAAGTCGTGTCCCAAAAGCTGGATGGCAAGGTGAGAATAGCATTTCCCTCCCGCTACACATGCCCTGGGCACCCTACACTGGTGGGGCCCCGGCAGCGGTTGCACCCCCAGTTCTGCTGTGGGAAGGCTCAGGTCTGAGGGTACCTGCATGAGCATCGCAGCAAATAAGATAAAAGCCAACCATTTAGGATCATTTTCTTGTGGAAGAGTGCTCTGTAAGGCCAGCTGTGAGCAACAGGGACATCTGTGATTCAAGAAAGCTTTGGGAAGCAAAAGGAAAATATCCACCACCACCGGCAAGCACTCCTTGGTGATAAATACGGCACTTAGGGCTTGGTTTTGTATTGTGGGTGGAAGCTAAATGAGAGTGACTAGCTGTGATTATCCAAGAATGAAGTAGCCCTTGTGGTTTGTAAAGAGAGAAAATGGAGTGAGGAAAAAGGTAATGGAAAGTTTATTTCTCCAGGAATGTGAGCAGCTGACACTCAAAACCAGTGTAACTTCATCACATCAAAGACATCAGAGCTGGGGCCCTGTGGCACCATCTGCCCCAGCTCTAGGAGCAGCAATGGGGACCACAGGCCACAAGCCTGGCTATCCTCTGCCTCAGTGCTGGGCTATGGAGAGCACAGGAAGGACTGAGGGATGGAAAGAGACTACAGGGAGCCTGACAGGCACCTTGAATGTGTCTGGCAGCTGAGACACGATGGAGAGCTGACAGGGTGATAGGGGAGAGGGTTGTGAATAGCAGTTGAGAAAGCTGCTGAAGAGAACACAGTAAGAGAAGCACTAGTGATGTTTCTATCATCAGAGAGCAGTGTCTCCTTTGCAGTGCTGCTTGCTGGAGCTGACACCCAGCCAAGAGCCCCACAGCCACCCGCTGCAGAGCCACCAGGGCCATCGCTGCTCTTGTCCAGGCTGGGGCATCTTTGCCTGCATCCTCCTCCAGGACATTTCCCAGCACAAGATGTCCTACTCAATGGACATGCTTCTTCCTCCATGTCTCTGGAGACAGCAGATGGTCACAGGCGAGAGTTTAGGATATCCCTGGTAACGGTCCTTTAGCTTTCGATCATGCAGAAATAGAAGTTACTGCTGGAGACACCAAAGGCAGAGCCAAAGGGTACTGAACCCCCTTCCTTGGTGAAGCTGTAAATGTGGGAGGGTTAGGGGAAGGTGAAACCAGTTCAGTGCCAACCCCTGCCGGGGCAGCTGGCAGCAGTATTGGTGCTTGAGCAAATTCACTTCCTGCAGGGCTGGAGGCAGTCAGCCCCAGACCTGATGCGCATCCCTGGATGCCCAAAGGGGCACCAAACCTCATCACGCTGATGACCCCTGAAAGCCTGCACGTGGCCTGCAGCTCTTGCCCATGTGATGAACACCAGCTCTGTCCATATGTAAAGGGAGCTGAATGAGTTCCCACTGGTCAGTGCAGCGCAGGAGGTGTTTCACAGCCAGCTGCAGGTACATCTGTGTATGAAATACATAAGCAGATGCACCGAGCTCTATGTTCATGGTAAAATCTGTAGGTAACATTCCCAGCTTGAAGGCAGTGCTCTGAGGTGCAGGCCAGGGCACTCTGTTTTCAGTACTGTGAGGATGCTCAGGCCATGCTGGACCACACACTCAGGCAACAGAGGGTCCTCAGAGATGCCCAGCTGAGTTGGTAGGAGCTGAAATACGTGCTTTTCCTGCAATAGGCAGGTTTTATTGCAAGATAGGACCACGATGCTGTATTCCCAATGTGGCAGGACAAGGCCTGCCTGCCTGCTGTGTTCAGCTCATCAGGCCTGAGAAGCTGGCTAGCCACTCCAGTTACTGTTCCCTTCTTGCTGTTATTGTATTATAGAGCATCTAAATTGTGATTACTGAAAGAAAACTAAATGATCCTGTCCTCCAGGCACCTCATTACAGCTCCCGCTAGAAACAAGCCAGTGACAGGTGGAGGAAGCTCCAGACATCCCGATTGCTTTCATTAGTTGCTGGATCACAGAGTTGGGGGATGTGCTGCTTCACCTTCCCCACTAGTTCGTGCCTGTGCTCATTGTTCCCAGGCAGGACTCACAGGGGTGAAGGAGGAGGGAAAAGTCCCTGCATGCTTTGGAAACTCCCACCTGCTTGTTTTGTGTGCTGTGTTTAACCTCAAACCAGAGCTTCGGTGAGACTCAGAGCAGTGGCACCTCCCTCTGCTGTGGTTTCCATCCCTCCACCCTTATGGCTTGCCCAGCACCTTCTCCCACACACAGTGCTGGAGCATGGGGACATCTCTGTGACAGCCACCCCTCAGTGCATCTCCCCACATGCAGGCACTCCAGGGAGCAAGCCCCAGCTGGGGCTTGGTGGGCTCTGGGTGAGGGGAGTGGGGCCAGTGGGGACCCCATCCTGGACTCCTGTCCAGCTGGTGCAGCCTTGTGCTGCTGCCTCTGCCCCAGCCCGATGGGTTGGTTCAATAGCTCCTTCCTGGCTCTGGGGTGGTTTTATAGCAATTGGGTCACTACAGTGACATATATATAAATTTATATATAAATTATTATCATTTATATATATAAATACATATATTCATTTATATATATAAAATGTAGTGACATTTATAGGTAATTTATATATATAAAATATAATGACCCTATATTTTGAGATATATATATATATCTCAAAAGTCACTATACACACAATCTGTCCATCTCAGAGACAGTCTGTTCTGGGAAGAAGTAACAGCCCTCTTTACTTTACCCAGAGCAGGCAGCGGTACCTAAAGCCAGACTCAGCAGGAGCACAAGTGACACGCGGCTGTCAAAGCCACAAAGAGAGGCACTATTTTGGGGAAAACATTTGTTTCCTCCACCATTTCCATCTGGCAGAGGCAGGAAAGCTGATGTCAGAATACCTGCGAGCCGGGTGGCTGAGACAGCCCCATCAGCCAGGGGAATGCGGCAGGGCTGCTTCAGACATGGGGTGCACAGGAAGGGGTACGAGCACTGACCTGTCAGATTTTGATTGCAAAGTCCCTCCTGAGAGGGGTCTCTGATTTCCTAGGCCCCCCGGCCCCAGCTCTGCCTCCTGGGAGCAAGACGTCTGCACTGAAGCAGCCAAGCAAGAGCTTTCACTGGATGGGATAAGATGTGGCAGAGTATTGAAAGAGTCAGGCATGAGGCTATTTATGATTTACGCCTCCGTGGCTACTGACAAACCTTCAGTTAAACTCAAGCACAACCTGAACCAAATGAAAGCAGAATCAGAGCCTTTTCAGGGCACTTTTCTCACAAGGACATTATTTTCCCAGCTGCTGGTGGGAGGTAAGAGGAGAAGCAAGAATAACCCCCAGTCCTGACATGTCAAAGGGAGAGGTAAATTTCACAGGGATCAAAGACATGAAACTGGTGAAATCCAACAAGGCAAATCGTACCTGCTGCCAGAAAGCACTGGGGCTGGCATTTGCCCTCACAAGGAAACTGAGAAGAAAACCCCAAACACCCCAAAAGGAAGGGATTAGCCAAATAGATGCTTTCAGTTAGGAGGCTTCATGTAGCAACTATAACCATGGGAAGCTGGCTTGTGCTGAACCACCTTTAGTGGGATTGCGCCTGAAGAGCACAACATTTTCTTGTCTCCTCTCCACCATTCATTTTCACGTTGCTGTAGGATCCCTGCTTTAGTGTTTGTTCTTTATTATTTAACGAGGTGGGCTCAGCCAGCTTTGTCGCAAAGGCAGTGAGGTCAAGATGTTACACATATGTCTGAGAAAACTTTTCTTTCATGCTTGTGCCCTCATGGCACTCTATGCCTGGACTCCTCCAGGTGTGTGGCGAGACCTTTGGAATCCTCATACACCAAATCTGCCTCTGCCCTGATCCCATGTACGTGCACATGGGCATGCTCGCTGAGCTGAATAGTGAGGCAAATATACCTCCAAGGCTCTTCCCACTGTCATGAACGGTGTTTCCTGTGTTCCTGGAGCAGGAGATGGGAGAGGAAGGCAGCCTGTGCCAAGTGGCCTTCTAGCTGTGCACCCTGGGTGAGGTGCTCCGAGTCATTTCAGCAGCAGCAACAACCATGTTGTTCACTGCCCATGACAGGAGTCTGCCTGGAGCCTTGACTGACGCCTGGTTGTCACTGGAGGATGCAGGAGTGAATTGCACAGAAGGCCCTGGCATGCAAGGAGCCTGTCCAAGGAAGCTTCCAGGTTTAAATCCAATAGAAGCACGTGGCACTGCAATAGTGCTCTGTGCAGCTAATGAAAATCCCTCCTCAAGTGTTGACTGCAACGCAAGCGAAGGTTGTCTAGAAGGAGTTCAGCGGTTGTCTAAGCTCCAGTGAAAAGACAGAGCAAAGGGGTTAGCACTTCTGTGTACATGAGCATCCATCTTGCACTTAGAGGAGGGCAAGAAGACTTGCAAACACAGTCACACCTTCAAAGGGACCCAAATACTCCCATCACTCCTTTCCCAGATCAGAAGGCAGTCCCACAGCCAGCAGACAGGATATCCAGGGACCAGCTGCTGGAGCAGTGCTGGGTACATGGTTGGAGGGTGGTGGGTGCCATGGCAGGGCTGTAGGAGATAGAGGAACAAGCACAGCACAAGGAGAGTGGTGCAGCCCCATCACTGCAGTTGTCGGTGTGCACTATAACACCAGTGACGCTGGATCCCACAGAGACCAACATTGGTGATGCCATTGCCCAGTGACCCCAGCCTGCGGAAGAGCAAGTGGCTAAGGGGAGCTCCCTTATGGGAGAGGGGAACCAGTGGAAGCATTTATGCCTAATTCTTTGTAGCAATAAGGAAAGGAATTGAGCACAGCCCCAGCTCCCAAAAGGAATAGCAATGACACAGAAAGCTGTGAAGTGAATATTAAAGGGAGAAAACGGATGAGTTGCTGCTGACCTAAAACCAGTTGGGTGGGAAGCTGCTGTAAAATTGGGTCCTTCTTATGGTGCCTGGTGTCTGGCCAGGGATGTGCTCCTGCTGCAAGGGCAGGAGACAATCAGCTGAGAAGCAGATGGCTTGGGAAGAGCAGAGAACTGTGCAAGGGGATTTTAAATTTCAATTAACCATATATTTTATATTTCTTTTTTCTCTCAGCACGCTTTGCTGCAATTGGTACTAGCCTCAAAGAAAAGAAACCTCCATGTATTAATTACATATATTGGTTTATATATCCATCTACAAAAATAAATAGGGTAAGCTGTTCTAGTAAGTGCGTTTTCAATTGCCTAGGGTTGGTAGAGGGTTCAGTAAGTCAGTGGTTGCTGTTTATATCGACGATATCAGTGCCAGTTACCTTTTTTAACCAGATCTGAAAGGAAGATTGTGTACAAAGCATTTTCCTTGGCAGCATTGCTTACTCCTGCCTAGGAGGTGCAGGGCTGAGCTCCTCCTATGCACAAGTCGAGGCATTTTCTTAACTGAGAATAAATAAAAGAAGATAAAAGGGCCTTCTTTCATCTGATTAAGTAGGTAACAAAAATACAGCCTCTCCTTAAGCACCATCACTGATTAAACACTTGGACGCTGAACAAACAGGCTGAAGAAAATAGGAATATATAAACAAAGGACTCATCTGTTTAGTAGCCACATCTGGCTACATCTACTAATTAGCCAAAAAACTATCACTGCCTGGGAAGACTCTGCATCTTCACAGCCATGCGGTGGAGCTGCCAACAGCAACGTCGTTCTGCCCTTCACCACAGGGCTGATTTGCCAGGGCCAAGTCTGGTTTTGCAATGTTTGGAGAGGCTCACACGACAGCATTAAAACTCACTTGGATTTCAGTCAGAAGAGACCTTCACTACTAATTTGCCTGCTAGTGTAGTGTCTGTTTGTGGCAGGTGCAGTGGGATTTCCAGTGCCTGGAGAGAAGCACTAAACCTTAGAAACTGATGATGTCTCTAGTACTTACCCACTCGCAGCACACTGTGCTGCCATTCACCCAGAAGTGATAAATAAGCAAGCCCTTTGCCCTGTTCCCGATAGTGCTGTTTCATTTCCTAGCTCTGGTTCTCATCCCTGCCCTGTTTTTGGGTTCTGCTGTTCCATTTTTAAGCACAAGAGGTGGCAGATGTTACTGTCACCAGCAGTCTCTATCCTGATAAGGCTATTGCCTATTGCAGCACCAAGAGGCTCAGCACTGATGGGCTGGATCCCTGGAACCCAGCAGTGCAGGAATCACGTTGGATGAATGTGATGGCAGCCACAGTAGCATCCTGGCCAGAGGGGTGAAGAACAAAACCTCCTACAACTATGATTACACAAGGCTTAGCTCTCCCATAGCTGAATGCAAGACATGCCTTGTGTTGCCAGCTACTGGGAGAATAGTCTTCCTTTCAGTTACTAAGAGTATTATTTGTTCATTCTTTTAATGTCTGAGCTTAAATAGGAAAGCCTTTGGAGGTGTGGGATGACTGAACAGACACAAACCCTAGCCAATGACTCTGCTTAATTTATTCCAAAGCATATCTGTGCGGGCATTAGCCAGGACAGATCAGTAAGGAAAACTGTATTTTTCACCTGGGCAACAGCTAATGTCCCCCAGAGAAGATACTGTCCTGTTCTTCTCTGGATATTGCATCTCTTATTTAGTGTAATTGATTTAGTCTGCTCTGTTTGATTTTTCACCCATAGAGACTGTGAAGCACCTGCTCTTCAACTTGGACTTGCAGTTGTCTCTTCCAGGGAGCAGTGAGGCCCCAGTGCCCCAGGGGCTCCTCTTTAGAAGAGATGGGAGCAGCAAGGGCAGCACCATACCTCACTGCTTTCCTCCTCTGGGCTGACCTCCCTGCTCAAAGAAAAGGGCAACGGGGCAATCGCTGCTGAGAGCAGGTCACTGCAGGGTTTAGGCATGGCTGCTGGAGATGTTACTGATAACCACCACATCCCTCACACCTCTGTGGCTGCTCTTTATGTCTCAAAGCTTCCACTTCATCCTCAGTGAAGCGCTGGAGGAAACGCTGCTGCTATGTCCACTTGGGTCTACTTCTTTGTGGCATGTCTCTGCCTGGGGTGGGGAGGCAGAGCCCTTTCTGTTTGGGGGTACAAGGACAAAGACTTGTTCATGTAACTCTGCAAGAGCTTTCTGTACGAACAAAGTCTGCCTTGTCCATAGAACTTCTATTGCTACTAAAATAGTTGTTAAAAGGAAATAGATGTCCTTTGAGTGTCCTTTTCCTTCACTGTCCATGTTGCCTTCACTTCTTGTACATGTCCCTCTCGTGCTTCATCCTGTTGTCATGACCTGCTTCAGCTCACAGCTCTGCCATCCCTTCATTTCTCTCTCTTTTGTTCTGAGTCAGGATCTCCCTTTTGAGGGTCACGTGAGAACCTGGACATTGAGCTTGTCTCAAGCATCATTTGCATCTGATCATGGGAGCCGTAAACAAAGCAAATAACAAAGATGTTGGCTATCCATACTGCATAGGCAGGATTGTTCTGACCCCTTTGTTAGAAGCTGCTAAGCTTCCAGAGGAATGTGGAAGCGGTTTTGACATGCTTGCAGAGACAATAGTTGCATTAGTTGTTTAGAATGTGACTTTGGAAAAAAACTAAGAGAGGGAACTGCTCTAGCAGCAGCACCTCAAACATTTCAGCTGCCTTACTTCAGCTTTGTTCTTGGTTTGGTATTTTTTAAATGCTATACAAATGGCCTTTTGTTCTTTCACCTTTCTGTTCCACCCTTGTCAGGTTTACTCAGATTACAAGTCAAAACAAGCTTTTTCTTCTGTTCTGTGGCATAGATTTACTGTCAGAGAAGAATCGGCCTTCCCCTTGGTTATAAATGCTGTAATAGACAACAGACAGCAAACAATAAACCATGCTGAGCTTCTAAGAGTTTTCTGGAGGTGCAAGAGCTCATGGCTCTGTCTGAAGATCCAGGAGCTGGCCAACGGTGGAAAGATTTCAGGTGAGACACTGCACTTTGTTGCATTTGTTTTGGCCATCACCATATATTTTGGGTGACAGCTGGTTCTTGGATCATTTGCTGCTGAGCGTCTTGGGCCAGGCCAGGTTTAATCTCACTGGCAGCTAGGAAGGACTTGGAAGCTATCTTTTCTTCACCAGTGATGTTAGGCACTGAAAGGACACCTTGCTCTGGTTGGCTGCCTTGGGAGCAGTGTCTGTGCAGTGGTGTGAGCCCTTCCCCAGCTCCTGGACAGTGGCTCCTGGCAGATGTTTGCCAATTACCCTGGCTGGAACAGGGTGCCTTTTCTTGTCTGCTTTCCACCATCAGAATTATCTGCCAGGAACTGCTCTCAGCAATAGTAATACCATTTTTAAAAGCAAAAGAGACTTTATGATGATAGAATCATAAAAACACAGAATGATTTGACTTGGAAGGGAACATGAAGATCATACAATTCCACCCCCCCTGCCAGGGGCAGGGCATCATCCACTAGACCAGGTTGCCCCAAGCCCTGTCCACCCTGGCCTTGAGCACTGCCAGGGATGGGGCATCCACAACTTCTCTGGGCAACCTGAGCCAGGGCCTCACCAATCTCACAGGGAAGAATTTCTTCCTAATGTTTAAACTAACATTTTAAAGAGTTTAAACTCTTTCAGCCTGAAGCCATTACCCCTTGTCCTATCACTACATGTCCTGCATGATCTGCATTTCTCTTTAGTATAAGTCAGAGAACTTCTCATAGAAGTACCTAAGACAACCTCACAGGTGAAGACTGACTTGTGCTGTATTATTCTTTGCATGAAGAAGAGGTGCTCCATCACTCTTCCCAAGTATAGCAATGGTCTCCTGAAATCCTGATACCCAGTGTTACACGTGTTTTCAGCTCAGGGCCAGAGCTTTCCAAACGTTGGTACAGCTCCCTCTGACATTGCGCAGAGCCCATTTGCTATTCTGCTTTTCTGTCCGTGCCTTGCACAGAGCAGGTCTTAGGCTTGAGGAGTAGTCCTTTGGTGGAGTGCATGAGAAATATCCGTCAGCCAGGTTCACTACAGGTTCGTGTGTCTTCTCCTCCAAAGCACATTCCCTGCCAGAGACATTGCCGAGCAAACAGGACAGAAGAGAGAGTCTGGGAGTAGATTCTTCCCCCAGCCTGGTAAAGGGCAATGCTGCTGCTCTGACACATTCAGGGGATATGACAGAGTGTTCAGGGGATGTGGCAGAGTGTGGCAACAGACCCCACTGCTCCACCCAAAACCTGACTCCCGCAGACATAAGGTGCATCAGTGGTTTGTCCCTGCTTGCATGGGACCAGTGGCGGCAGCCTGTGCCAGTGGCACAGTTGGACTAGGAGTTGAGACCAAATGCCTACAGATCCTGAGCTGCATCGGTTTGTGGCTGAATGAGGGTGCTTGCAGTCAGGAGGGTAAAAAGCTGCACAAGCTGGAAGCAGGATAAAGAGATGCTGGCAGTGCAGGCTTGATCCAGTCCTGGTACAAGCAGCATGGGTCTTGTTGGCATGTGTGTGACATAGTGAAAGAGCCAGTCAGATTCATATTGCACTTAAAGCTGTGAAAAAAGAGGGCTGGAAAGAGCCTCCTGAGGCTACCAGGGTGGTGACCATTTGCCTTTGCTGCAGCCATTCCCAACAAAGGTTTGCCTAACCTGTCAGGGGTAACTGAGTATTAATTAAAGTCCGGTTCTACTCCATCCAGTTTCCTTCACACTGCAGGGAAAGAAAGGCACCAGGCTCAGCCTGTGTCCTCCCTGGCCAGCATCACCATGGTCTCACTCCTTGGGTTGCTCCCTACTTCTCTGACATGAGCACATCAAATACTGGCTTGCTCTTCATGGATGTGGCAAACACACATCCACTGAGCAGGCAGGGCACAAACCTGCCACAGTCCAGGGCTCTTACCTTCCTCTCTGCCCAGGGTGCTAGGTGGCTCCTGAAGCTGGGCAGCACACAGGGCAAACAGGGCCACATGTCTTTTAGTATCTGGATGTGCAGATGGACCTTCAACAGCAACTATCTGATCCATGATGTCTGTAGACATCACTCACTCCCTAAAGCCCCTGGAGCTGCTGAAGCACGAGGTACCAGCTCTAGTTTAACCACATGTTGTGGTTTAAGCCCAGCCGGTAACCCAGAACCACACAGCCGTTCGCTCACTCCCCCCCCCTTCCTTCCACAGCTCCCAGAGGGATGGTGAGGAGAATTGAAAGAATGTAACTCCCACAGGCTGAGATAAGAGCAGTTCAGTAACTAAGGTATAACACAAACCACTGCTGCTGCCACCAATAATAATAATAATAAGGGAAATAACAAAGGAAGAGAATACAACTGCTCGCCACCCACCGACAGATACCCAGCCCGACCGAGCAGTGATCTAGCCTTCTAGATAGCTGCTCCCAGTTTGTATAGTGGGCATGACGTGCTGTGGTATGGAATACCTCTTTGGTCAGTTTGGGTCAGGTGTCCTGTCTCTGCTTCTTCCCGGCTTCCCCTCCTCCCTGGCAGAGCATGAGACTCACAAAGTCCTTGGTCAGAGTAAACATTATTGAGCGACAACTAAAAACATTGGTGTTATCAGCGCTGTTCCCAGGCTGAAAGTCAAAAACACAGCACTGCACCAGCTACAAAACAGAACAGAGAAAAGCAGGGACTCAGAATCAGGCCTATAAGTCTGGAAGGGAGATAGCTGGTCTTCCCCTTAGCATGGCCCACATCACAGTACTTCCCTGTGCTAATTGCTGTTTCAACTACAAGAAAACATCTCCAAAGTATGCAAAGTTGGGAAAAAAAAATAAAGGCAGAAAATGCCCCCAGAAACCCCAGTAAAAACAATAAAGGAGAATTCCCGCATAAATTTAAAGACCAGAAAAGAAATTCCAGTATTTCATACCCCTGGAAGCAGACATCTGATCTTCAGTAGACACAGAATATTCTGTCATCCCAGCCCATCTATTTTACTGATGAATTACTCTGCAGAAAGTCCTTATTTTGCTGCTAGATTAAATTTATCCGGGATCAGCTTCCAGTCACTAGAGCGCCATTTTAATGTCATTGCACAAATTGTTATTACACGCCTTCTAGATTACTGGACCTTAGGCTTTCCTCTGGATCTCAAAATCTTCAATGCCAAAATATAATTTGTTCTCATTAGCAATATCTTGGGACTGCTGTGTGAGGGCACCAGGAAGGTTGGACCTATTAGGCTTTAGCTAAGCAGAAAAGGGGATGCAGCAGTAAGCGCAGAGCAATAAGTGCTAGAAAGAAGAGAAATCAGGTGCTTCTCTGAGTCTTCTCACCACAAAACAGGGCAATACAGTAAAAGAGTGCAATGCGACCCCTCTCCAAATTAAAACTGATAGCAGCAAACGGGCCATACAGGCTAGATAATAAATCTTTGCTGCTCACTGTTCCAAAGTGCTATTGAGACTTTGCCTGCAGCCTGGGATCCCTGCTGTCCCCAGCAGGGTGATGCCCACTTGTCCCCCCACCACCACATGTGGCCCCACTGCAGGATCAGGTAATGGTCCCTTGGGCTCCATCAGCTGCCATTGGCACCAAGCGTGGGGGTCTTTTGGTGTCAGAAATCCAGTAACCCTGGACTTTCTTTTCAGGCTGCTAGTTTTGGTTCTGCATTCTGCCAGGCTCCAAGTGTTGAGTTAAATGATCTATTTCCACCCTTTGTGCCACCAGTCAACTGTGAACACAGTTTTCATGCTTGTGGTCAGCCATGGACAGCATGGCTTTTCCTTTATCTCTCAAGCCTGTCTTTAAATTACTGACTATGTTTTGATTCTGCCTTCTGTGACCCCAAAGCCCTGTCCAGTTTCTTTCTGATTGTAATGGACCAAGGAGCACAGACCACTTCTCAGTAATAACTGTTAAGCTGTTTTCTAAAGAGCTTGGATCAGACGCCACATTTTTTTTCACTCTCTCAGCTTTCAGGACTATCATGTCAAGCTAATCTCACCAACAGCCCAGCATCCAGGGATAAAAGAGCTCAGAGCTGCTGGAGGGCCACCACAGCCCTTAACTCACTCATCTTTGTCTTCTGGACAAAGATTAAATCCAACAAACAGTGGAAGAAAATCATGCTATAGGAGAGAGTTTGTATGAATAGGGTATTCTGCCGTATTGGCTCACTGCTTCTTTAAATGTAAGTTGTTGGCTGGGATATTCAGAGAGTGAGCACTTTTAGAAGATCATTATTATCAGAATAGTGTTCATGAGGCTCAAACTTTCAGTGAAAGGAAGCTGCTGGGAGAGCTCTGAATACCACAACTGGGAGCCTGCGCTGGCTTCTGCTTGAGCAGCCTCTATTTTCAGGGCAGTCAGCTGGTTTTCTGGACTTCGCACTCCTCCAAAGATCAATTTCTTTGGCAAAGCAATTTGCATGTCTGCAGCATGGTAGAAATCAATGACTGCTAATAACAGGAGCAAGGGGCACTTCTGGGCTCTACAGCAGCAGACAGGCTGCAAATTAGCACAACAGTGCCAGAATTATCTATTTACAAAGGCTTTAAATATTGACAGGTTTTCATCAGAGTCTATTTGCTGCGTCAAGAAGGTATGGTTCTTTTTTGATCAATTTTGTTTGCTCTTTCCCCAAGGAAGGTTACCTTATAAGTCATAAAATACTTCTGAAGAGAGGAAAAAGTACACAAAGAGGCAGAAGGCACTGCAACTGAAGCCAACTATGGAGGAATCAAAGGATTCATCTGCCTTAATGTTAGATGTCTGTGGTGCAAATATCTATAGATGAGCCCATCACCCTGAGCTCCCTTTCTAGTGAAGAGTGAGAAATTGGCTCTTACAGGGTACTGCTTAGCTGGCAGCTAGGCTGCTTGTTTCAGGCAGATTCATTAGGATGAAGTGAGTTTTCACACAGGGTATGCCTGTTTCTCTCTAGTGACTATGAAGGAAGACCAGCTCAGATGTGGGTATTTCCACACGCAGATGGTGGTTGCCCTCTGACACCTCTGGGACTTTCATCCCTATTGATACAGTTTGTGCATTCTCTTTCATCCCCAGTTTTAGTTTATAAATGGTAACTCCTAAACCCATCATCCCGATAATGCAGGCTTGAACCTTTCCTGCCAGTGCATGAGGATTTGGGCTGTGTTGCAGGGTGAAAGGCCCAGGACAAAATGAGATTCTGCCTTTGCCTGCGATGCTGGAGCTTTTAATAGCGCCGCTCACTGGGGTCTTCCTCTTCCTGAAGGCAGTGGTATTATAGGATCATAGAACCATTTGGTTGGAAAAGACCCTTAAGATCATTAAGTCCAACCACTAACCTAGCATTGCCAAGTCCACCAGTAAACCATGTCCCTAAGGAATATGTCTACACGTCTTTTAAATACCTCCAAGGATGGTGACTCAGCCACTTCCCCGGGCAGCCCATTCTAGTGCTTGACAACCCTTTCTGTGAAGAAATCTTTCCTAACATTCAACCTGAATCTGTCATCATGCAACTTGAGGCCATTTCTTCTTGTCCTGTAGCTTATTAGTTGGAGAAGAGACTGACCCCCACCTTGCTACAACCCCCTTTCAGGTAGTTACAGAGAGAGATAAGGCCTTCTTTTTGCCAAGCTAAACAATCCCTTGTAGGGGCCCAGAACTGAACACAGTATTCAAGGTGCTGTCTCACCAGTGCCAAATGTAAGGGGATGATCAATTCCCTAGTCCAAAGTGCACTGTGGGAATCTGGAAGTAGTAAGCACTTTTAGTAGTAAGAACTTTTTAATAGTTTAATAAAACTCTCCCAGTTGTTCAAACACCGTTTTCTTTGTATTACCAACTCATTCGCTCTCTAGTCTTGCAGAAAAATTACTTGTATGGTCTGATTTTACATGTACACACCTAAGAGTACACAAATGTCTTGTGAAAATCAATGAGAAATCTCCAAAGGACAATGAAGAACTAACAACAGAACCAACAGGAAGTCTTACACCCTTGTGCGTGACGTTAAAAAAAGATGCTTGCTTGGTAATGAAGCAGAAGTGGTATAGCTTCTTTCCTTTTCAGGCCAGCTTTAAAGATGACCTAATTGATTTAGTTATGTTTAATCAATTGTAATAAAGTGAGGTCACAAAATTAAGCAAGAAAATATGCTGTGTTGAAGGTTTTAATAGGATATAATTGTTTAATATGGGAGGCAGAAGTTTGCATTATTCCTCCAATATATTTCCTTTTAGTCCTTGCTGCCTGACAATGAATCTAGAATGTTTCCTCTTTTTCTTATGAGCTTTGTTTCCCTCATATGATACTTTAATTTACCCAATCTTTCACACGATTTCCTTGCACCTGGACTTCCATATTTTTCTATGCTTTGGTGTTATTTTTCAGCCCCCAAAAGCTCTGCTTTTTGATTAGCAAGTCTCTGTAGAAGATACGGTCTTTCCCTGCAGCAGAAGGGCCCCAGGGATTTAGCATTGCCTGGAGGGGGTCACATTTCTGGGCAAGTGAATGTTACTCCTCCTTCTCTTCTACATCCACAAGCAAAACCACTGATCTCCAGCCCTGATCATGCAAGCGCAGGATGTATGTCCTTACAAAACACAAAGCCCAAAATCTGCTGTGCAGGTTGTACAGTTTGACTCCCATAAATCTGTAAGAAAGGGGCCTATGAAAATGCTAATAAAGTTAAAAGCACTGTGAGGTAATTTGACATACTTAAAGTAGAAAACAGCAGCACTGCCACATAAGCATCAGAACAGATAACGTAAGATACTTTGCCATGGTTACAAATACAAGGACAATAAATATGTCTGATCCTTTTCCAAGAGAGCAGAATAACTGGCAAGGTACCTGCTTGTAAAACCAATTTTAAAGTATAAAAAGGCCTGAGAAAAGGATTCTGATTATTTCACTTCAAGTACAGAGAAGGAAAAACATTTCTAGATTCAAGAGTCATTGAAAGTGCAACCAGGAATGAAATAATAGTTCCTTTTGAGCTTTTCAAGAGTGAGACCAACCCAATAAAACTGATAATGCCGTCTCCAGCTCCAGCGTCCAGCATTCCAGAGAACCTGTGTCCTTGCTGATAGCTGGAAGAGGCACCAAGAACAAAAGAAATAGATTAAGTAGATGAAGCAAGTGAGAGAATTTTTTACTCTGATCTCAAATCTAGATTTCATATCGCTGCCAAACTCCCTTAACACCATCCAAGAGCAGCATCACTGCCTGTGACCCAGGAATAGTAACTTTGGTCACCTAATTCCCTCCTGCCTGGGGAGTAGGAGAAACATCCAGAGGCAGTGCTGGGAGCTGGTTTCTCCTGAGAAGGAGCAGCAGCAGGAGTTTCCCTCCAAAGAGGCTGAACTTAATTCCTGTCAAGAGATGCTTACAACAAGCTTATATCTCTGGAGGTATATAATTTCCTTTGCAGTTTCTTTTGGCTACATGGAGAGGAGATTGCTGTAACTGTAGTGTTGTGCTGACACACTTACTAGTATAGATCTACTTGCAGGAATCTGTTCATACCTACAGATAAACCCTGCTGCCACATCCTGTTTTCAATCATCTGTCCTCAGTTTCAGTCAGAAATAAATGCAAGAATGCCTCTTTCCCTGCATGTTCCCTTGTTCCTCATGTGTAATGAGCTGTAATTCTCCCCAGGGTGTCCAGTCTTGTCTGCCCCAGCACAATAGGGACAGTTTAATACCCTTACCTCTAAAGAAGGATCAGAATGGCCTCTCCAGCCTGTTTAGCTTAGCTCTTTGTGGCATGGCCAGACCTAGCACTTAAGTGTCCCATTCAGGTGAATGTGGTAGACACTACCTCAGGCAGGTGGACACCCCCCCAGGCTGATGGACATCCCCAGGCTGGTGCTTCTGGCTATCTGCAGACTCAAGGAGGACAGTGGCATGTTTTTCAGAGAACTCCATATTTGTCTTGATGACAAGAAGATCAAGAAACATGATTTATCTTATGCAAAAGAAGTGGGAAGGCATTCCCCAAGCCACTGTGTGCCTGACATCTGGTTTTATCAAGGGAAAAAAAGGCTTTCCAGCCTCATATTCCATGGTTGAGCACCATGGGACAGGCCCTCTTGTTGAATTAGTTGTAATGGTTGAAGTGATTAAAAATTGCAGCCATGATGGGGATAACTCATGGTAACCTCTAGGCTTGAGCATTTAAGCAGCTGCGTCCTTCCAACAGCCTCATGGTGCTGGAGCCTCCTCAGTTACCCTTGACACTAGTGTCATGCTGTGTGACAGCTGTGACTGCCTCAGCTGAGTGAGCCCAACCAGAGCTACATCTGCCCTAACACTCTCTGGGGTGCACTGAAGGGTTGCACAAGCACTGGCTCTCCCCTACCTTGCTGCAGGTGGCAGGCAGCAGGGATGCATCATGGGGTGGCTGAGCATCAGTGAAAGCCATCTGGTCAGAGGGCAGGAAATAAAATAAACATGGTGATATTTCCCAACTTCCCAGTGAAAAGGCAGCACAAGAATAGGTTTTTAAGAAGTCCTGCTAATAGCCTTCATTTTAACTCAACTGGCTGATTTACGTGTACCAGGGAGCCCTTCCTCAGCAGCACAGGACAGTTTAGAGAATGAATCCTAAATCCAGCAGCCAATTACCACAAATGTTAACCTTGTCATACTTAAAAGGTGGGCTGAAACTTCATTTTTCTTTTCTAAATATGTTTCTCATTAAAATGCAGCTCTTGCATAACAAATCTGGGATGAGGGTCATCATCTCTCTCATGACACAAAGAACATTGCCAGGATTTTTTTACTAAGCGCCAGGTATCATCGTATGTGGGAACATGAGCAAATAATGCCATGTCTGGAAGCAGTTCAGAACATTGCTGCAATCAGATAGGTAGCATCAATATTGGCTGTTCAGTGCCAGAGACATGGTGATTCTGTGAGTGCTTGGAGCAGCAGGAGTGAGAAATGCTACGAGCTCAGCCTCTGAGCAGCTCCTCTGCGAGGAAAAACGCAAGCTGACTCCGATCGCTCTGCTTTTCTGTCAGCCACCGGTCTTAAATGTCTCACATATCTGACCCCATTTACATAGGCATCTATCCCAGGAATAATTCCCCAACAGTGAGTGCAAGACTATGTTTTCTGAGGTCAGGAGAAGCAAGATAGTAATTAGAGACATAATTGCTTTTAATGCATTTTTCACCTACAGAGTCCCATTAAAGTGCTCTTTGCAGAAGAACGGAAGGGAACCATACTTTAATATTAGGCAAAGAAAGGTTTACAAGAAACACTTTCTTCCCCCTTTATTATATCCAAGTTCCCTGACAGTGATCATGAATTAATTTTCACATTGCATAGTCTGGTTTTTTGTGCAGCAGTCTCTGCTCATTGCATCTGAGTAGTGAAAGTTGGAAAACACAGAGAGTGCTCATGATAATTAAGATCAACCCAAGGACATCGTTCAGTACTCTCCAGCTAGGGTCTCTCCAAAAAGCAGCTAGAAAAAAAGGCCAAAGTGTTAGGACCTGTAAGAGCAGGATGCATGTAACCCATGTTGTCCCCCATTGTTTTATCGACGTTGTTTGACAGTTATCTGAATTAATTCCTGTATGTCCCGCAGGAGCCTTTGGCTCAGTGTCAGCTACTGCGTGTATTTTGCTTGTCCGATTCCTTAGTGTCTCCAGGAGCAAAACTGATCCTGCCACCTGCAACCATGATCCTGCTCATCCCCCCATCACAGAGGGAAAGCGGCTCACCTGGCTGCTGGAGCAGGGGGTGGGAGAGCTCGTGGATGTCGGCTGTGGCCAAGACCAGGGCAGGGGGATCCCTGTGGGTGCACATGCAGAGAGAGCACAAGCAGGGAACCAGCACTGGCTGCTTTGAAGTTAATCCCGCATCAGCTGGTGAAGACATCAAAGAGCTGCCACCAGCCCTTGCTGATCTCTTGGTAATACCCGCTCTGTTGGGCAGAGGAAAGTTGAGGTCCCTGGAGATAGGTGGTGCCTGGAGAGGTGCCTGGAGCTGAATTTGGGATGTCACAGGCTCATTAGCAGGGCACCACGTTTCCCCACTCTTGCCTGGGGCAGGTTGGGGCATGCAGCAGGGTGGGATGCTGGTCTGACCCATTTGCACTGCCCTCCTCACACAGTAGTGGTCCCACTTCCCTGCAGCCTTCCTGGTCAGAACATTAAGGCTGCCCCTTGCTCCGCTTGGTCCAGTGAAACCCTACAGCCTGTTCTGCAGGATGGCCATGTACCTGCGGTCCTGCCCCATCTATTTGTGCTGCTGACGGGATCTATCTGGACATAGGACTTCCCTTTTGTTGAACTGAATTCAAAATTCCAGGTTACTTTCACAGTCTACCCACATAACACTAATTTCAACTCCATTCAGCAGCACCACCACCTCCATCAGATTTTGAAAATCTAATGTATGAACTCTATTGACACAAGTTGTGGGTGAAAATGCTGATGGGAGACCCCAGCCCCAGCATGGCTCTTCTGAAACTGAAACTTGCTTCTCCCAGCCTACATATGTGCTTGGGATTGCCCCTACACAGATTGTAGGACCCTGCACTGGGCCTTGTTTCACTTCATGAAGTTTGCACTGGCTCACCACTCAAGCATGTCAAGGTCCCTCTGGATGGCATCCAGTGTGTCAACCACACCACAGAGCTTGGTGTTGTCAGCAAACTTGCTGAGGCTGCACTTAATCCCACTGTCTGTATCACCAACAAAGATGTTGAACAGTGCCGATCCTAATACCAACTGTGAGGAACACTTGGACATCGAGCTGTTGACTGCAACATTATGAATGCAACCATCCAGCCAATTCCCTGTCCACTGAGTGGTGTATCCATCAGATCCACGCCTCTCCAGTTTAGAGACAAGGAAGTATTGCGGGGCAGTGTAAAATGTTTTGCATAAGTCCAGGTAGATGGCACCAGTTGCTCTTCTCATGGTCTAAGTAGCCAAACCCAAACCCAGGCTGTGGCACAGTCCTGTAACCATTTGGTGATTTGCCAGATTTGACTGACCCTTTCAAACCCCTTCCCTTTGACTGGTGGCTTGCGCTCACCTTCAGCTTTTCATAGGTATTATCCACCCATCTTACTAACAAAAATCCCATGTGAGATGTTATCGAAGCCATCAATGCACATTATTAGCATATGACAATTCTACAGTGACTATTCCTTGTATATTTATTATTTTTGAAGGACTTACAAATAGGACATTTGTTTGTTCCAACGCTTTTTCTGGGAATCAGAATTAAGTTGAATGATGTTCATTTACCAGAGTCTCCTTCTGCCTCTCTGTAACAAGAGAGACAATTTTCTTTTACAGACCTTTTTGGTTCCTCACTTCTACTCTGAAATCACACAGCAAGTTCTTGAAGTCTCCTTGGAGAGCATCCAACTTTCAAATCTAATCAGGCTCCAACAATTTCAAAGTATTTTATGTATTGCTGTACTTTCTAACATCTTTCATTATCCTGCTCTTTCCTTTTAGCCTGAATTTGTACCATTTCCCCTGTGTTACATCAACTGTATGATCACTACTGATGCCTTTAGGAAAACTGAGTCAGAAAAAGCATTCTGAAGTTCAGCCTCCTAAGTATCACTTGCCATTGCTTTCCTTCTGCTGTGAGTAGTGGACCAATGTGTCCTCTGAAATTTCTCTTTCCACTAATGCCTCCATAGACTGTGGGGTTTTGCTATTCTTTATTTCTTTTTCACTTGGATTTGATTTTCTCCCCTCCAGCACATGCTGTTCTTTGATATTCATCCTTACTCACTTGATCTCATGCCTATTTCTTCTGTCCTTCTTTCTTATATCAGTTTACTGAAGAGCTGGAATTTATCCAACCTGGTCTCCTGCTGCAATCTCCTGCTGCCTACATGTTGGTAGAGTTTCCAGTTGTATCTCAATAGCATTTTCTACAAGGGACTTGCAATTCTCCTGAACTATTTCTTCTTTTTAAACTGTTTTTTGCACAAACTATTATCTATTATCTTTCTTTGGTTACTGACACCTGTTTTTGGAAGCCAGTTGGCTTATTTCTGTTTTGTTTGATTGTCCTGCTTTCTGTTTCTGAGTTGTTACACTTAATAATCTGTCCCCTAGTAGTTAACATCAACCTATCATCAGTTGCATAGCAATGATACTCTAAGAGCTTTAGAAGGGAAGCAACAACATAATAAAAGAAGCCATGAAAACAGCCATATTAATTTGAAACATAATCAAAGCAGCCACGGAAATAGCCATATTCATTTGAATTATGAAAAAGAAACCTAAGAGATTGCAAAAGGACCTGGACTGTTAACTGACCTTCCATATCTGCTGTGGCTCTATGTGATGCTTCGTAATGTACTTTCTCTTCTTGACATTTCACTGACACAGCAGGAGGTAAATTAAAACTTAAACTACCTGCACAAGAGATACATTCAGATAATTAGTGGTAACAACTGCAGCTTTAGCTTCTAGTTAAGAAGGAATGTTAAGAGGAAATGTTAAGAAGAAAAAAGGCATCTAGACCATCTCCAAGAGCTGGGCTTCCCAACAGCCATGCAGAATGCTTTTAGCTAACAATCAAACTTGTCTGTGGTTTGCTGTAGAAAGCAGTGGAGCAAAGTCCCTTCATGCAGTAACCCCCACTTCCACCCTGGCAGCAGCACAAGCTGCTCAGTGGTAGCAGACCAAGCTGCTCAGTGCATGACCCATGGTTAAGGCTGGACTCTCCTCAACAGAAGAGTGATGGAGCAGCTGCCCAGAGAGGCTATGGAAGCACTGTCCATGGGGATCCTCAGGATTCAGGTAGACAAAGCCTGGCTGTGTCTTGTCCCACTTGTTCTTGAGGCTGGGCTGGATACCCACGCAATTCCTTTCCAACCAGGATGTCTGTGAAGCTCCTAAGCCAGTTCCCCACCCTCTCTGAGCCAGCACAAGACTGGAATTCAAGCAGAAAGAGAAGCTGGTGGCTGCCTCCCTCTGGAAACACTAGCAGCTGTTAAAGATGTGGTTGACCTTGAGGATAATTTGTGCTTCCAAAATTGGTGTGAGGAAATGTTCCTGAAAATGGGACATGGTAAGAGCTGCCATAGATCAGGCCTTAGCAGAAAGATGTTATATGCAGGTAAGGTGGTACCAGAAGGCGCAGGATTGTACCTGGTCACTGAGAAACATCTTTGTGAGGTCATGTATTGCTTTGGGCTCCTCCCTTGATGTTGCAGGGCACAGAGGATGCTTGAGCCTCTGAGACAACCTCACAGACCAGCACAGCACTCTTTCAGCCCCTTCTTTATTCATGTCTTTCCTGCCATTGTTCCTCTTCCCCAGAGATGCTCTGTCCTTGGCAGACTGTAAGGCTGAGCATGTGTCCCAGGCTCCCTGAAAACAAGGCAAAAACTGGCCCTTCTCTTTTCCTTACTTATATTACCACCATCCAAAGATATTCCTCAACCATCAGTGACAGTTTAGCCCTTTCCCAGCTAAGCCAATTCCCATTTCAAATGGCACCACAACAATGCAGAGACAGAATAGGCGGATAGGAAGAGCTCTGTCATTAACTCTCCAAATATTAAATGACATCAAAGCACTGCAGATAAAATTATTTCAAGGACTAATTACTATACTAACCCTTCTGGCTTTAATGCTAGACCTGAAATATGGCAGCGTTAATAAAATAGGATTCATAGTACATGAGACACGTGGGACAAGATTCAATTTGTAATGATAATTTGTAACATTTTAATAGGATTTCACCAGCAATATGAAGATTAGCAGTTTAATAATTGGTGGAAACGAAGAAGTCATTTAGTCGATGAGAAAATGAACATGAGCCGGCAGTGTGCGCTTGCAGCCCAGAAAGCCAACCATATCCTGGGCTGCATCAAAAGGAGTGTGACCAGCAGGTCAAAGGAGGTGATCCTGCCCCTCTACTCTGCTCTTGTGAGACCTCACCTGGAGTATTGTGTGCAGTTCTGGTGTCCTCAGCATAAAAAGGACATGGAACTGTTGGAACAAGTCCAGAGAAGGGCCACGATGATAATCAGGGGACTGGAGCACCTCCTGTATGAAGACAGGCTGAGGAAGTTGGGGCTGTTCAGCCTGGAGAAGAGAAGGCTGCGTGGAGACCTCATAGCAGCCTTCCAGTATCTGAAGGGGGCCTATAGGGATGCTGGAGAGGGACTCTTCATTAGGGACTGTAGTGACAGGACAAGGGGTAATGGGTTCAATCTTAACCAGGGGAAGTTTAGGTTGGATATAAGGAGGAAATTCTTTCCCGTTAGGGTGGTGAGGCACTGGTATGGGCTGCCCAGGGAATTTGTGAATGCTCCATCCCTGGCAGTGTTCAAGACCAGGTTGGAAGAGGCCTTGGGTGAGATGGTTTAGTGTGAGGTGTCCCTGCTCATGGCAAGGTGGTTGGAACTTGATGATCTTAAGGTCCTTTCCAACCCTAACTATTCTATGATTCTATGATTCTAAGTAAAGTTGGGGCAAATACACAAAGCTTTCCTAAATACCTGGAAGACAATGCAGGATGCTGATATCCCTTTTCAGAGTAAAACCTACTCCAACTCCAGCACTGTGGCTCTCGCTGCAAGAGCTCAGTGCCTGAATTTCACAGTGGAGAGGGGTTTTAGACTTGAACTTTTCAAAAGCTGCCTACCAAAGAACTCCACGCAGCAGCAGATGCTTGAAGTCAGTGTTTGAAGGAGCTGCTTGGGTGTCGGACTGAAAACCTTACAGGAGATGGAAAGTAATTCTCTGTAAGAACATCCTAAGTTCAATGAAAGAGCAGCAGAAATTATCACATCAACAAGCTGAACTTGCAAGAACAAAAGCCTTTAGTTTAAGGAGTAACTTGAAAAGTTGCATGTGAGGAATAAGCTGGGCCTAGCCATTATTTCCTATCCTCTACAAGAGTTCTGCGTGCCACCGAGCCCATGCGAGTGCTGCATCTGCTCGCAGGGTGGGATCCATTTCCATGCCCTGCCAATGTACAGATGCAAAGAGGGATGAGGATTTATCCTTCTCCATTTAGCCAAATCAGGACACATGACCGCTGCCTAGCAAAGAGGTGTGAGCATCTGGGGACAGCGGTACCTCAGAGATCAACAGTGCTGGGAACACAAACATGGTTATAGGCACTGAGAGCCACTCAGTTCTAGTTAAACTGTATTTTCTGATCTCATCCCTACACATCTGTTCATGGACTAATGAAAGACAGCAAAAAAGAGAGTGCAACCCTATTTTGTGCCATATTTACCAAGGAAAGAGCATAGGAGCTTTTTGTCTATTTTGCATTACTGAAAAAAGGCAGGCTGAATCTATCACAGTTGCAGCTAAAGTACATGGTATGTCTTTACTGCTGTAAAAGGACACTATTTTGTCAGAGTGTGCTGGTGTTTTCTGGGCTGGAGTTAATTTTCTTCACAGTAGTGAGTATGGGGCTATGGTTTGGATTTGTGCTGGAAACAGTGCTGATAACACAGGGGTGTTTTAGCTAATGCTGAGCAGTGCTTGCACAGAGCCAAGGCCTTTTCTGCCCCTCACAGCACCCCACCAGCAAGCAGGCTGAGGGTGCACATGGAGCTGGGAGGGGACGCAGCCAGGACAGCTGAGTCCAACTGACCCTAGGGATATCCCACACCACATGGAGTCATGCTCAGCATGTAAAGGTGGGGAAGAAGAAGGAAGGCGGGACACATTTGTAGTGATGGTGTTTGTCTGCCCAAGTAACTGCTACGTGTGATGGAGCCCTGCTGTCCTGGAGATGGCTGAACACCTGCCTGCCCATGGGAAGTGGTGAATGAATTCCTGGTTTTGCTTTGCTTGTGCAGCTTTTGCTTTACCTGTTAAACTGCCTTTACCTCAACCCATGAGTTTTCTCACTTTTACTCTCTAGTTCCCTCCCCCAGCACACTGTGGGGAGTGTGAGGTTTAGTTGCCAGCTGGAGTTGGCACGACAGGAAAAACAAGCATTTGAAGAAATCCCCCAACTTGATGTACTTTGCCAACATGCAGAAAAACAATACTGCCGTTCAGCTGGTGACACCATGCAGACTTTTAGGATAGAAAAGGAAAGAAACCTCTGAAAACAACTGTTAAGAACTTAGGGAAGAAAGTTGATAAGAAGATGTGTTACATATGTGTCTGGTACCAGTAAGTTTGGTAAATTTAGGGAGGAGGGAGAATATTTCGTATTTCTGCTTTGATATTTTCCAAAAGTGACTCTAACAAAATTACAGCCTTGCTGAAATGCATCCACCACCTTTCAGTTGTGGCTTTTCAAACTACACAACGTGAGAGACACCCAGCTTAATGTATGCAAAACACCCAATGTGAAGCTTTATTTTGGTACCCTGAAGTTAGAAAATAACCTTACCTGAAACACCATAATTTTTTATTAGTTTTCTAGATATTATGGGTGCTAAGTAGGAACCTATTCCATGCAGCTGGAAGACAAGGAACCCCAGAAAGCCTGCTCCATTTATGAGAAGCAGGAGGAAAGGGTGGGTCAGGCGAGCTGGGGTTTGAGGGGTTGCTCGCGCTCAGTACACATTTTCAGCCCATCAGTTCTGTGACTGAATAAGGAACTTTGTGTCTGCAGCCAGCAAAAGCTTGGCAGTGGGTGCATGACAGGCCACCACCTCCTGCAGATGCCCAAACACATCCCTTTCGGTGGGGAATGGGTGGAAAGCCCGCAGGTACCCACAGTGGGCTCCTGGGGCTTGGCTTTCACAACAAAGCCCTGCTGAAGGATGAGACTGTGATTTCATTTGTAAGCCTAATCAGATAGTAAAATAAACCCAGAAAATTAGCATAATTAATTCAAATCTGTGTCTGGCAAACAAGTTCTCTGTATGAGCCATCTTTCAAGTCAGCATAAATTGAAGGTTAAGCTGGCCTGCCCGGTTGTAATCAAAGCAGCCTAATTTTAATTACAGCTCCTGGGGACTGTTTAGGTGCTACCTGGAGCTACTGTTCCACTGCTCTCTGCAGAGAACTGTTGATCGATGGGAAACTGAACATGAGCCAGCTTCAGTGTGCACTTGCAGCCCAGAAAGCCAACCCTATCCTGGGCTGCATCAAAAGGAGCGTGACCAGCAGGTCGAAGGAGGTGATCCTGCCCCTCTACTCTGCTCTTGTGAGACCTCACCTGGAGTATTGTGTGCAGTTCTGGTGTCCTCAGCATAAAAAGGACATGGAACTGTTGGAACAAGTCCAGAGAAGGGCCACAAGGATGATCAGGGGACTGGAGCACCTCCCGTATGAAGACAGGCTGAGGAAGTTGGGGCTGTTCAGCCTGGAGAAGAGAAGGGTGCGTGGAGACCTCATAGCAGCCTTCCAGTATCTGAAGGGGGCCCATAGGGATGCTGGGGAGGGACTCTTCATTAGGGACTGTAGTGATAGGACAAGGGGTAACGGGTTCAAACTTAAACAGGGGAAATTTAGATTGGATATAAGAAGGAAATTCTTTCCTGTTAGGGTAGTGAGGCACTGGAATGGGTTGCCCAGGGAAGCTGTGAATGCTCCATCCCTGGTGGTGTTCAAGGCCAGGTTGGACAGAGCCTTGGGTGATATGGTTTAGTGTGAGGTGTCCCTGGTCATGGCAGGAATGATGGAACTAGATGACCTTAAGTTCCTTTCCAACCCAAACTACTCTATGATTCTATGATTCTACTCTGGATGCTGCCTCAGCTTCATAAAGAAAGTTATTGAAGCTGTCAGTCACAGATCATGAAAGTTCAGAAGTGCAGAAAGAATTGATTGATACCAGTTTGTCCCTAACCAGAGCCTAAGGAGGATTAAATAAAAAGCAATGTAAATAGCCATCTTGGATCTGTAAAGCATTTTAGATTTCTTCTGCCTGAAAGCTGCTACATAAATGCAAGTGATTATTCTTGATTTGGTTGAATGAAAAGGAAGAATGCTTGAAAATGAGGCACTAAAAATATTGCATTTCAGATGTGGAGGTTAAATGACAAGAGTTAAGGCTTCTTTTCCTCTCCTTGCCCTGATTTCCAGACCCAGGGACAGCAAGTGGCCTACTGCATAATTGCAGGGGCTACCCTGGTGGTATGAGGACTGCCCTCCTCCTCACAGCCTAAGCTTCATGCTGAACCACTTAGACACCTAAACAAAGTCAGTCATCTCTCATGAGCTAGTGAATGAAGTTCTGCCTTTACCACTGAGAAAGATGGGAGAGCAGCTCAGCCCATCTGTTTATTGACTGTTCAGTCACCTCTGCGTGGAGCAGCTGGCACCCAGGTGGGATGAAGGAGACACCCAGACAATCACATTAAGAAGATGTCTAAATTGTAGGTGTCTAAACTTGCTGAGATGAGCCTTGCCCTATGCGCCAAGCACCCGCAAGGCAGTACAGAAGAAATCCCTTGTTGGGGATGGTAGTGGGGCTGGCCCTACAGCAGTGGGACAAGAGAGCTATTGCAGCCCTTCCCCATGCCCAGCCCTCTGTAGCTGAACGGGGACTTTTTCTCCCCAGGCCCTTCAAAGGCTGTTCAAACAAAAACCCAAGACTGTTGCATTGTTGCTGAAGGGAAACATTTCCATAGGAGCAAGGGCTGTAATACACAATGAGGGGAGGGTGCATAATCTGCCCCTCTGTGCAATCTAAAGTCAATTATTAATGGAAAATAGGAATCTGTCAATGTATATGATATGCAATATGTATGAAGAGCTGTAAATACACGGGATGGAGATGGTTAATGTTTGTTAAGAAGACGATTGCCTGGTGCTCCTGTCTGACATTTCTGTGGTTTTGCACAGCCCTCCAAAGGGAGCAGTTGTTTATTCTCTGTGCTTCAAGGAAAGGAGAGAAACATTTTTCTGATACTTCCTGCTCACTGGGTTTCTTCACAAATTTCAGACACAATAATTTCAGGTTAATAGGAAGCTATAACTCAGAGGCCAAGTCATTCCTCTTGCAAATGGTAAATCTATAAATAAAACACACATTGTAAAGAAACGGCTCTTGCTTGGCAGGGGGTAGCAGCCACTCTGCTCTTAAATCTTTAAAGCTGGAATGTGGTGCAGCATGAAACCCTTTAGGGTGACCGGCAAGGGAAGCAAGCTATGTACCAGTTGTCCCCATGCCAGCGTGGGGAGAGGGCTCCACCACCCCACGTCCATGTGCCACCAAGGGACAGGGAGAGACACCGTCCCTCCTCACTGGCTTTCTGGTTATCCACTGTCCCCATGGTACCTGGAAGCAGCTAGTTAACTGCGGAGGGTGGCTTCCTGTGGACATGGATCAGCCAGGCTGTTGCAGCCAGGCTGTTGAGCCCAGAGCCACAGAGCAGCTCACAGTGTTTGTTGAACACCCTGACCTGCTGTCCAGAGAGGACGGGGTACTACTGTTGTATTTGTTCACCACAGCCCAACAGCTGAGCACTGACTGGTTCCAGCCCCGTGGGCACAATTGTGTCCCCAGCCAATGATGCCCACTGCCCAGCTGCCAAGGTGGGCAGATGGGGCAGGGGAAGATACCAAAGTTGTTTTCCTCTACCACCAACTTGCAAAGTGGCTCATGGTTGACATTTTACCTCTTCAGGCGGTCTTTAAAAGATTTACCAAAAGTAAGAAAACGTAGGCAGCAAAATGTAAGGCACATGATAAATTGATGAGAACAAGTTCTGAGAAAGAGCAAAGCGATAAATGTTTAAAGAATACATGGACATTACTAAATGAAGCTTTCTTCTTTTTTTTTTACCACAAACCAGAAATTTGCATTACTGCCTTTTCCCTCCTGGCCAATGAAATGCTGAGGAGTGAAATAAGCAGTTTCAGCTCCAAAACCAGACCCTAGGTAACATGCACAGCTATTGAGGAGAAAATAGCATCTCAGAGCTTTAGCTGCTAAGGCCATGAGTCACCCTTATATAAGTGTTGTCTCTGGAACAGAGAGGCAAAGAGCTGGCTTTGGACCTGAGCATTACACTGCAGGTAGGCATTGTCCCATTAATAAAACATTAGGAGCTATTCTGACACATGGCCTTGCAGAGACTATGAGCAAGTTATTTGTGATGAGTATTGAAACAGCCCCTTGGGAGCAGTTTCCCCGAGGGAGGCGGAGGAAGTTGTGGAGTGTGCACAGTGTTGAAGAGGAGTGTTGTGGAGCTTTCCCACTCAAAAGGTTTTCTTGTCCCAAGGCTTCCCTTTATAGGCTTCAAGATTTGATCACAGAGAGGAATGGCTGCCAGTCACGGGGATGAAGAGGGACACGGAAAACTTCCTGGTGAAGCAGCAATCAAGCATCCAAAGGGAAATTATTGTCTTCATGCAAGACTGCTTTTCTCCTTGCTCATTTTATTGCTTTATGGAAACATCTGTCAGGCAATAATCTTTGATTTTCATGTTTTCACTGCTGCAGAAGGAAAGTAGAGCTTTGTGACATTGAGATCAGTTCTCTGTTCTCATAATCTTTTTGCTTAATGTTTAAGCTACTTGGGGCAGGGATTGCCTTTCCATTGTGTCTGCAGAGCTCCTTCCCCAGCAGGGGCCCATTCTGTGCCTCAGATGCCAGGAGCTATCATAATGAACATAATTAATCATAATAATAAAATGCTTCTTTCTCAGTTGTTCTATAGGTTCGCTATTGACCTGCCTGAGAGTGCAGCAAAACAGCAGCAGCCAGAGACAAGGTAAGCCGAACAGGGTGGACACCTGACGGCTGTTGTGCAACCAAGCAGTGATTGAGGGGATTTATTTTAGGAGTCGCATTGCATCCTTTGTGGGACATTATTAAGTTCTCAGTCTGAAAAGAAAATCATCACCTCTTGCCTCACTGGCTACCAAGAGAAGACTTGGTACTAAGACC
Organism: Pezoporus wallicus; assembly: GCF_028554395.1. Lineage (NCBI taxonomy): Eukaryota > Metazoa > Chordata > Aves > Psittaciformes > Psittacidae > Pezoporus > Pezoporus wallicus. The sequence goes on from NW_026640165.1 coordinate 3,058,276, forward strand.
CATTACCTAAATGAACAGAATTGAATAATGAGTTCGGTTTTAGCCCCTAATCTGTATTAATTAACTTGAGACATGTTTGGAGACCTGGTTTCCAAAATCATTTGAGCAACACCTCTATGATACAAGCATCATATGTGGGCCAAGATCTGGAGCTTAGCACCAGCAGTGATGTTTCTAAAGCAATTTATGTTGCTTGTCTGCTCTTGCTGTAGAAATGCTTCCCTTCATGACACAGCTCCTCCTCACCCACCGGTGCCCCAGTGGTGCTGTCAGTCACCTGCAGTAAGTCACAGGAGGGCATCAGAAAATGAGCAATAAAGCAAATGCTCTCTGGTGCCCACAGAGGCTGGGCATGGTGATGAACATCTGGAGGAACCATAGCCTGGTACATCTAGATTACGAAACACGCTCTGACATGGGAGGCTGACTCATCTGTGTGATGCTGAAGCAGCCTCCATTCCATACCCCCACCTGGGGATAACTGTCCTGCAGTAATTTCATCACCTCTTGCTGGGGTGTGGAGGGACAGCCCAGGTGAGCCTTGGGGACAGAAAGCCCCAGACAGATGCAGAGAGTTGCCAGCAGTGTAGAGCCAGCGGCCACCCAGGGTCTCGGTGGACACTCAGATGAACCCTGTTACTGAACAATCCCATATGAATTTCACATCAAGGAAAGGTATACCCAGGCCAACCTCTGCTCAGCACTTTCACTGTCACTGACACGTTTTGTTCCATAATTTGAAGAGGAAGGGCAACACTCAGCCCATTTTTCTTTTGTACTTTGCAACTTTGGAGCATGCATGTCCTGCATCAGCTGCTGCTCTCCACCATGGCAGCAGCGTTCTTCTGAGATGGGAGCAGCGACTTTCCCACTGTAGGGAGAGGCATACAAGTGTAGATGCAGTACCCACTCTGACACTGATTCTTACTTACCAATCTAAAAATAAACCTGACCACACAGACCCTCAGTTCCTCTTTGCAATGTGGGAGGGAGTTGTGCACTCACAATAGCTTCAACCACGTGTCTCGTGGAGTCCTGCAGGAATCCTGCCTAGGCTAGCACTATTCAGTATCTTTATTAACAACCTGGAAAATGGAAAACAATACCTGAAACATTAGATGTTGTCGTGGTTTAAACCCAGTCAGGTAACTTGTTCACTCACTCCCAGTGAGTGGTGCCGAGCTGACAGCAATCGAGGTCCGTGTCAACCCCCCCCCACCGGGGTTCTCCCCCACTCCCGGAGGAACAGGGAGGAGGATCAAAAGAGTGCAACTCCCACGAGTTGAGACAATAACAGTCCAGCAACCAATGTACACAAATCACCACCCCTACTATCAACTACAACAATGATAAGGGAAAATAACAAGGGAAGAGAATACGATACCACCGGCCAAGAAGACAAGTTCCACCCGGAAACCCCGTGTCCTTCCGGGTAACTCCCAGTCACCCCCCACCCCGGCCATGACGTGCTGTGGTATGGAATACCTCCCTGGCTAGCCCGAGTCAGGCGCCCCATCTCTTCTTCCTCCTGGCTTCCCCTCCTCCCTGGCAGAGCATGAGCCTCACAAAGTCCTTGGTCAGGGTAAACATCACTTAGCAACAACTGAAAACATTGACTTCACCAACACTGTTCTCAGGCTGGAAGTCAAAACACAGCACTGCACCAGCTAGCACAAAGGAAAAAACATGACTGCTACTGCTGAACCCAGGACAGATGTGTTCCTAGGGAAGTTTGTAGTTAGCCCCAGTCTGGTGAGCAGAGGTGAATCGTACAGTTTGCCACACGTTCTGACAGCCTGAATTCACTTCATAGACTGTCACCATTTATGCTCAGCTGAATTCCAAGTTCCGTGCTTTTTAAAGGCCACTGGCTAATTACACATCTGCTCCCAAAAAATAGCTAAAAATAAGGGAAAAAAAAAGTGTGTATTAATGAGAGCTTAAAGAAGTTCAGTTTTAAAAATTATGTGACTTAAGGTTAAGGGAGAACATGCTCTTCATCTACGTAGACTTAAAGACTCTCTTGTCAGCTCCTTGATATTACCGTTAAGCAAAACCTATCAGAACACCTGCTGGAAGTGATGGGAGGAAAAACAGAGGATATGGCCATAGCTGTCATCTTCAGAGTGAGAAAAAACTGGCTTGGATCAAATCCCTGGAAGCACAGGCAGCTGTTCCCAGGATTAGACCTGTAAACAGAGGGTGTTGGACACTAGAGGAATTTTCCCCAGCTCAACAAAAACAATGATCAGAGAGAAAGGGCCAAGGACCAGTGACATCCCTGGAGCAAAGTGATCATTAGCCTCTCACCTCTACCTTGTTCTTGGCTTCATCATCAAAAATTTCTTCTGAAAGCATTACTATGGCCTCAGGCGAGACATCACTTGTAAATCTGTAGGTGAAAATAATTGGCCACTGAAAGCACTACCTAGGAACACAGTAACATCCCTGTCTGCCCTGTCTGCAGAGATCTGTAAATCAAAAGTGAGCACCTGTCTAGATGATACCTTCTAGTGCAATGGAGGACACAGTGTGGGTGCAGGAACACTTTGTTGAAACCCTATGTCTGTGTGTGAAGGGAAGGATGTGATTCCCTGGGATCAAGTGCTAAAAATTGAGCCGAAAAACATGGATAGTGCTTGAGGGAAAGAATGGAACTCAGTGTCCAGTCAGCTCATTGTGTGTCACTTCTTCTGTCTGCTCTTCCAGAATCAGGTCAGCCTCCAGATAGAAAGCGAGCAATGGAGTCCTCTGAACTGCTCAGTCCAGTGACAGAGCAGCTGAGGAGACGACTGGGAGCTTTCAAGGCTTCCAAGAGGCACAGGAGAGAAACTTCACGGATTAAAATCCTTGTGTGTGCAATAACTGCATTCTCAAAGCCATTTCAATGAGAAGAACTAATGTCAGAGGACAGATTTCAAATGTTATTTAAGCATCTGAAGAGGCAGTGAGACATTCCATGTTACTTTTTTAAAACCCTATTTAGGTTCCTGCACTCCCACAGTTTCCCCAGTACAGCTGCTCGTAGAGAGGCAAAGCAAGCAAGCCACCAGACGTGGCTGAGCCTGATGCTAAGGGATGCACAGTTTGAGCCATCTTACCATATGGACTAAATAGAACTGAAAGTTTGGGTATTACAGATCAGAAAGGTACTGTCAGAAAGGGACTTGACTTGAATCACCACAGGAGGAAAGTTAAGATGTGATTCCCAAACACAAGGGATAGAAGGCAGCAGCGGTGCTGATGTGCATCTAAGGAAAAACAGACAGAACCCAGGGTGAACACACAGCTAGGTCCAGGAGCCATAAGCAAGACAGCAGTCATAATAAGATCCAAATGTATTCAGCACAAAGGGCAAATTCTTCTATCTGCAATCAAAGCAATTCACTTTATGAAAGGGTGACACTCCTACCATTAAAAAAAAACAAAAGCACAAAGATAACAGCAGGACAAAGCTCTCATGAGGAACATTATCTCAATAACTTGCAAAGCAATGTTCACCATGAGATTGGTTTGTGACACAGGAAATAAATGGACTAATATTGTGTTTCAAAACAGATCCTGGAAATGAGGACAATGTAATCATATCAAACACATATAAAAACAATTAGTGACAGCCTAATGCTAAGGCAGAGAATTCAGCTTGCTTTATACAGTGGGCACATCATAAGCTGATCTACCAAAAAGATATTAGCATGTAGGTATAAGAGCTATTACTTTGGAGTGGAATTTTAAATAGCAGGAGAATTCTTCCATGCTGTGGGGTTGAGAACAGCCTACAAATGGTGACACACAAATGGGTACATCTACTGAGTAGAGGCAAAAGACATTCTTACAAAATGAATTAAGGTACTTAATGAGCTGAGATACATTAGGGATATAGAACATCGCATTGATATTAATTCCATGAAAATACACATCATATGAAATCCCATAGCACTGAGAAATAGCACAAAAAACATGGCTGGATGGGAAAGTTAGTTGTTACTGAGCAACTTCTGCTAAACAATATGCTCACCAAAATAAATCCAAATACATTCCTAACTAGGAGGTTTAAATGTGAGCGCAGCCCCAGAAGGACAACCACGTCTGGTTAAAAAAGGTAATTTTGACCTTAAGGCAAAGGTTACGCAAAGTGGAACATCCTTAATTCCCTGCTCAGAAGGCAGATGTCTGGTATTGCCACAGCACTCAGCCCAGCTGCTGCAGCCCCCACCTGTGAGGTCCTAGAGGAAAGTGGGAGGCAGGAGCTCATCCGTTAACTTATGTACTGCAAAAATTGTTGGCATATTTCAGGAAAGTGCTTTCAGCCTAGAAGAATGACTCTACATAGGTGCATAGGCGACCAAAAGAGAAAATAAGAAAATACACATACATATATTTTTTTCAGTAACAGCAACGTTTCACATGATGTAATTCAGGGCTATATACAGAGCAAAGAAATGGAAGTGTATTTCACAGGCTCACCTTGGTCTGTAGGTTTGCTAGAAGAAATCACAGTTCTTAACAAGACTGAGAATTAAGGTTTCAAAAATCAAAAGTTCATTAAGTGCTGGAAACAGAATAACATGGCATCTTTGAAGGCAGTGCCAAGCAGCCTTATTCCCAAAGATGCTCTTTGGTTCAGCTTCAAGTTAGTGGCCTGAAGTTGATCAGTTGTGAAGAGTTAGGGTTGGAAAGGACCTGAAGATCATGTTTATGTATTGCTGATACTCATTGAAATTCTGTCAACTAATAATTAGGTCACCTAACATCACAGTGGTCCCTCCTGTCCCTAAATTTATAGTATTGCACCCAGCTCTCAAATTCATCAAATCCCTCTTCCCTTGACAATGGCTGGAAGTAGTGGGAAGTGTTGGTGCTTCAGGACTTAAAGCACAGTGATACTGGTAACTGAGCAGCACACAATAAATCACTGTGAATAGCACTCCAAGACAAGGAATATGTCAAGCTATCCACAGCTTGAGTGTGGCTTGTCCCTTAGACGTGTCCAGGCTTCAGAATGGATTCCCAAACAGGTTTGCAGAAAAATTAATGCAACACTTAGCTTGATTTAAAGAAAAGTCCATGTGATGAATCACTATTTTTCATCATTCTGACTCATGCCTTGTGTCAAGGTCCAGAGAGAAAAGCCACTCTGGGCTTTGTGTCATGTCACAAGAGAACAGGACCTCATATTGTAAAAGGTACATTCAGTTGTGCCTGATGATTCTGGGCTCCGCTCTTGGCTTGCAGAGTGAGCAACAGCGTCACTCACTGTGGTCCGCTTCACCTCCTTTGCCTGTAACACCCATATCAGCCTCCCTTTGTAAAGCTTTTTTCAATGCATTAACGAGCAAACTCCATACAAGTTCATCACAGGTCAGCTCCACTGCATTACCTGTGATTCTTCTTCAGCAGCTTTTTGGTACCTTTTTTTTCACCATAGCCTCATCATCTTGTTCAGTCTTTGAATCTTACTTTTCTCTCTTTTCATCAGAACAGTGCATTTAGGCTGTTCTCACTTCTGCATGATGAAATGTTTTGCTAGGCAAGCTGTGTAATAAAGCGATTCTGAATGGTGCTCTGTAGTAGGAGATTAGTACTATGAAATCCCTTATTAAAATTAATATCTATACAAATATTTTTCTGTCAGGATGTTTGAATTAAAATGTGTGAATTACTGCTCAGGAAAAGAAAACATTAGTCGTTTGAAGAAATCACCAAAAATTGTCCTATCATTTTTGTACTGTAGGAAGTCTTCTCGTTTTGACATTATTTTCTTTCCAAATTAGAATGAGGAATCAAAGCATCGAACATTCCTAGGCTTAATTTTTTTTCTGTCAGCCAGGACAAAATGTTTTCAACCATAGAATCACAGAATGGTTAGGGTTGGAAAAAACCTTAAGATCCTCTAGTTCCAATTGCCCTGCCATGGGCAGGGACACCAGGCATTGATCTCTGGCTTTCCAAGTGGGTGTCATATTAGATCGATCATATTTTGGGAACTCTTCTTACTGCTTTCTGGCACCAGCATGCCATGGGTTTACCTCTCTCAAGCCCTGTTTTAAGATTTTCCCAATTGCTGGTACTCTGCAGTGGAAGAGGAATAAATGAAGAATATTTCAGGTTAACCAACCAAGGGATTTTGTTTTCCAGTGGAATGTCACAGGAAGGAAAATCACATGGAAAATTTCAGTTTCTGTGGAACACTTTTGTGACCCATCCTCTATTAGAACATTTCCCCATTGTCTAAGAGGGTTTGTCTATTAGCTGTAACTCTTGATCACAACACAAGCGTCCTGTCAAGACCAGCCAGAGCTCCACGGAGCAGCCCCTCATCTCCAGCATCTGTGCCAGCCTGCCCTGCCCCTCACCCCACAAGAGTGAGGCTTTTTTCATACTTGGTTATCTCCACTCTTTGACATTTCAGTCCCTTCCTCAACTACTTTGCTATCAGGTTAATTAACAGTTAAGGCATTAGCACTGCCTACATTATCATGAAAGCCCTCAGGGCTGGAAGCAATTAGCTCAATGCAGAACTGCTACAAATACCACAAAGTGAAGGCAGAGGCAGACCAGCTCCAAGACAGGAAATAATAATGCAAAGCAAATTCCATCCTTCCTCCTTTCCTATGGTGTTTACTAATTTGTCTTTATGTGCACTTCTTCTTTTCTTCCAAATAATGATCTTCCTGAGGGAACACAACTGATTTAAGTTTCATATTCTGCTTCAGTTCATATTCGGTTCATATTTTTATATCCTGCTTCATATTCATATTTGCAAGAACAAGAACTCCAAGTCAGCCTCCTCAGCTTTTCCTTCTGATGTCTGGCAAACAAATGATTTTATTTCCAGAAGTGCTGAGCACCCAGTGCTCCAGCTGAAGTCAGCAGAAGATATGAGATACTTCACAGTTCTGAAAACCACATCATTTATTTACTGACATCTTAAAGATTTAAGAGACAACGTTGGTTTCCTGTTTTTTCTTGACCTTAATTGATAGAGCTGCAAAACTCTTTGGAGCTGGTTCCCTCAGCAGTTTTCCTCAATAGTTCTTTAAAGTTCCCCAAACGTTTAAGCACAAACAGAGCCTCCCTGAACTTGCTTCTCAATGCCCTTTCTTGAAATGCTCTTGCCACCAACTCACCTGCTACACCTGGCTGAGGCCTGGTGTGATGCTCTAATCTGTTTCACCTGAGGGTACTTGTACCTTGGAGGCCTACAGAATTTCTTTAAACTGAGCAGCCTCCTTGTGCTTAAAAATCCATAAGGAAACACCTTGATTTCCTGTAAGTTTTAGATTCCCAAAGGGTCATTTTCATCATTGACCCTTCCATGGTAGGCAACTAATATCTTAGACTTATAGAACTGTAAAACCAGCTAGTTTGGAATCTTTAAGATGATCTTTAAGATCATCAAGTCCAACCTTTACCCCAGGACTGCCCTTCTCTGGACCTGCTCCAGCAACTCAATGTCTTTCTTGTAGTGAAGGGCCTACTAAGCTGCACATCAATATGAAAAATGCAAGGTTTTCTTCCCCACAGGAAAAAATATCTGTTGTGATTTCTTGATTCTAGTTGCATTTATGTGGCACATGTAGAACTCTTAGCAAGGTCTATCTCTTGGATCCTCATCCTCCCTCTGTGGCTGAGGCTCTCTCCTTCTGCCCCTGCTTTTCTGGACCAGCACCAGCTTCATCCCCAGCTCCCTTCTTGTCTGCTTTCCAAAGGCTGGGACAGCAACACTGGCACAGTGTGGGCAAAGGGGATAGAATTGCTGTGAGTGGACCAGACCCCACAACCCCATCCATCTGTCCTCTTGTGCAAGCCAGTCATGGGTGGCAGCACAGGTCAGCATCTCAGCTCCAGCCTCATTTATGAGCACCTGGGTTTTCATTAGGATAAGAAACTGCATTGTTTCAGTCTGCCAGTGAAGGCATTTTCTTTCACTGGGAGCATGAGAGCCGGAAGGGGGAGAGCTGCTCTTCCTGACACACAGAGAAGCTGGGTGTTGTGCAGCTGACTTGCGGCAGCGGTGCCTGCTCCTTGGTGAGACGCAGCAGCAGAGGCATGGAGAGGAGGCTGCCGAGGAAGGGAGGCATGCTGTGCAGCATCCTGAAACTGCGAAAATTGTCTTGTCAATGATGATTAAAAACTGGATTGCAGCAAAAGCTCAGTTGTACTGTGTTTAATGCTTATCTTGGGGAATAAAAGGTAGGGGTGGACCAAACTTCCAGATCTCATTTAAAGCATGAATAAATTTTCTAGACTTTTGTTGCACTGGAAGCTCCTTATACATGAAGCTCAGGCTTTCGTTCCTCTGTTGTTTCTGAAGTCCAGATACATGTCCAGCAACAAGAGATAAAATGCAGTTAAATCCATGCTTGTGAATTGTGTCAGCATTTGACGGCAAACTAAGACAAAACTGGAGGGTTTTTGTCTTCACCTCTGCTGCAATCCCAACCCTTTCCACTACCACAGATCTCTTTTTCTTTGTACTGGCCTCACCACCTTGTCCAGAGAACAGTGGGATAACAGGGAAACCGAGGCGCTTGAGTGGTAGAAAAGAAGGCTTGAGTACTCACAACATCCTGCAGTTTCCCTCCCAAGCTCTCCACTGTCTCAGCAGCAACACAAATGTATTAAGCAGATTGGGCAACGAGATACAAATAAATACCTGTATTTGAATAATGAGCAAGATGCAAATGAGTGCTCCAGCACAGCGGAACTGAGAAAAGGGCAGGAAAAGTCCACATTAGCTCTCCGAGACTCCCCAGAGCCCAAATAAACCATGATCAAGGTGCTCCATGCCCCAGTTCAGTGAGACGCGGCATCAGACCGTACGGACTAGTGAACAATGTCGCATTAGCATCTCTGTGACACCAGCCACCAGTAACAAAGAAATCTGTATAGCCTCTAAACAATCACTGTGTAAAGCCAGATCATAAATCAGGTGTACCTAACTCTTTCTAAAGCACAAAATAGGATAGAATTGCTCTTTGAGTCTTTCCATAGGGATTGTTGGAACTATGCCTGTTGATATTTCCTAGCTCACACTGAGACCACCGGCTGCATTTACTCTTTACAGGAGGTGTTTTTCAGAAATAGCTTGTTATGTTAATCCACAATGCCATTTGCTGATCCTTCCTTCAAACTCAAAGCATGCTAGCTTAAGAAAAGTTCTCAACTGCCTTGGATGCTAGTGCTGGCCTTTGGGTGATAAAGCTGCCTTCCCCATCTTGTAGCTGTCTAAATGCCTCCTTATCCTGCATATCCCACGGTCATTTCCTGATTCCTAACCTGCTTAAATGATAGGCCATGATGGCCTCAAAATCCCTCCCACCACAGTGGGTTAAAGGGCTATAGGTGATTACAAGGGCCATATGCATATCCTTAGGGAAACACATGCATGAGGAGCAGATGGGAAGGTCAGGCTTCCGGTCACAGTCACACAGCTGGGCTGGAACAGTGAGACTTTTCCCAAGGGAGCTGCAGGGACAGAAGGAATACAGCACCCTGGAAGTGGCCGAGCCACCCTCAGAGCTATCAGCTGAGCATCAGTGCTTGAAGCAACACCTACCCCTGCTCACCTGACTGCAACTGCATGCAGAACAGTTTGGATCTGATTCACCAGCTCTTGCTTTCTTGACTTCAGTCCCTCCTGGTCCTAGCTTATAGAAACAAACACATCAGCTTATTTTTCCTCACGGCTAAGTTTCCTGAGAGCCTGATGGGCATAATAAGCATGAGAGAATCTTCATCTGGTGCTGGAATCATAGCTTGTGTGCTGGTGGCTCTTCTCATCCATTGCAAATTGCTTATTTGGTACAACTTTTGGGATCCGGTGTTATTGCAGGCACACTGAAGATTTCAATCCAGCCTTTTGAAGGTCTACAATGCTTATGGGTTTATTTAGTGTAATAGGACTTGTTAATATTAAAAACATCAGTGCATACCTAAAAAGATCTAAGAAATTATCTTCCCTTTCTGGCTTTCGTCTTGGATCTACCTCCAATTATTCCTTAGTGCATTATTAATATACTGATTGTTGTTATCCTCACCATTACTGTTAGTGGTCAAGATCCCTCTGCATTGTGTGGAATTTAACCACTGTAGGACCTGCAGATTGGGGGCAAAAAAAAAAAGGCATTTTTTTCTGATGCTTCAGAAAGCCAGAGGGAATGCCAGCATTACCTCCCTCCTGCAAACCTGCAAGCTGGCTTCAGACTTTCACAGGTACTATAAGCATTCAGTATCCCATGGGATATACCTTCAATCAGGAATTACCTATCTATGGCAGCCTTTGCCCCATGACTGTGGGTCATGAGCCCTAAGTGAGATGGAGAGGAGTTACAGACAGAGCCCAGGGAGGATCCCAGGATGTTATACTTCAGGTCAGTGAGAAAAGGAGTAGCAATAACATAGGGAAAAATGCACTAACTCACTGATTCGCATTACCCAGTCTTTAATAGGTGCAAGAGCTCAGATGAAAGAAAATGGAGAAATGTGCAGGCAGCACTGGATGCCTTCCTAGAGCAGTTGCGCTGCTGCTGACCCCAGGAGGTACCTGAAGGCACAAAATAATTGCACCATGGATTTATGTTCCAGTTTAGTTGGCCAGAGCACTAGATTGTAATCCTCCAGTTACTGAAGAATAATTAAACAAAGTAATACAGCCCATCATTACTAATATTTAATTGCATAAATACTTCCTCAATGTAGTAAGCCTCTGCTTTATTAAAGCACTCATTCTTTTCCATCAGGCCATTTGTGTAATTTTATGTGGTTTTCATTTTGCCAGCAATTTTACCCTCTGTAAAAACATACAGGATTTGTTCAGCAAATGAATTCTTCTGTATTTGTTGGCGATTATTATTTTGCTTACAATAAATCCAGGGTCTCCCCCAGCAATATTATCCAAGCAAATTTCTCACTGACAGAACAAGAAAATCTGGAAGGTCTGATGTAGTCTTGAAACAGAAAGAACATACAAAGTTAATTGCAACAAAATTATAGCTGTTTCACCACCTGCCTTGAGTGAGTGTTTCCCAGTAATGACACTGGGCAGCATTGGTACAATGCAGGCCACTGCTCTGACAACACAATGTGCCCAGTGATTCCAGTACAGGGACTGCAGACCAGAAGTCAAGCAGATCTCACAACTGGTTTTTGCCAATCATTAATATCTTCCTTTGGTGCACAAACCTTTTCCCCGCAAAGGAAACTGAGGAGCCAGCTGAACACAGATTCACGTATATAAATGTTGGAGCAGATTATTGTGCTTCTCCTCCCCTGTGCCTTTGTCACCATAGCAGGGGATGGACTATTTTGTGTGTTGTTATTATGGATTCTACACTGTAAAACTTCTTCAAAAGCCTCTGTGACAAACTCTTCCAGTGTTCCAGGGAGCAAAGAAAACCACTTGGGAGCAGAAGCCTAAAAAATCTAACCACAAGGGGTCTTCAAAACATCTCACACTCACTTGACAAACGACCTGACATTAAATTGCCAATTACGGCAGTGAGTCTGTCCTGTTGGGAAATCTCCAACTCAGCCCCAGTTTCTGATGCAAACCCCATGCGTTCTGCAACTGAAGCTGCTGATTTTTGTCCCTGAGTGGAAGGTTCTGTGGGAACCTCTCAAGAATGGGTTCTTTCACCATTTTGCAAAACACCCTTTCATTATAGGATTTGAGATGTTGTGTGTGCACCCTGGTTACCAACACTTGTAACCTGTGACATATTCCAGCAAGGCATACTGCTTCTTCAGACCAATGAGTCTGATACATAACTAAGATAGGACTTACAGGCAGCTCAGGAGCAAGTGTTATGCCAAGGCAAGGTGCAGCACCAACACTGGCAGGAGAGGTGAACAAAAACACTTTGCACCCTATGGCTTTCACTCCTCAGTGCCTAGCCCATATTTGGGCCTATCTCACTGTTTTGCCTCAAAGTAGCATATAGAATAGGCAGTAGATGATATAAAGACCCCGCTTGCATAAGTTTGCACGAATAGGCTCTATAGGTACCTGTGAACGTTCATGGAGAAATAGGAACTACAAAACAAGAGAAGAGAGGACATGGAGGAGAAATCTGTGGAGGTTTCCCGAGAACCTGGCTCTGGAGACTGGCAGACCCATTGAATCCACAAAACCAGTGAACTGAGGATACGCAGTGCCATCAGGTCACCACCAGCACTTGCTGGCATCACCAGTGGGCTGTGTCCCTTGGTCTGCACTCAGGAGGCTGGTGGATGCTTAATGTGGACAAGAACCACAGAGTCACATATACACATGATGAGGAAAAGGGCCCATCAAGACGATTCACCAAGAGCAACCCAGAAGCTGGCAGTGCCTCTGTGTGACCCTCTGCTCCTGAGGACATGGCTGGGTTCATCTTTCAACCACATCTGCTGCTGCCCATAGGGATGTGGATGTGCTGGGCAAAAGCCATCAGCTGCTAATGGCAGCACCTCCACGGCCAAAGGGGACCCTAAGAAACACTGGTTGTAGTCTACATCCCCCACGATGTAAGGGGAAAAGGGATATAATTATTATCATGTTTAAAGGTAAAATTCTGAAAATGTTTAATTGCTATGATGTGGCCTACTTGCCCACATAAAGTTAATTGCATCGTGCAGAAAGGCATGTGCTGCCTCTGCTAACACATCAGCTACAGAAAGAATAACTATATCCACTTTGGTGGGGAAGAGGAAAAACACATGTTACTCTTCAAATTAAGAAAACATTGCATTATTTGTTAAGGTCAAGCTCAAGACTTCCAAGACAGCTGCAGAATAGCTGCTTGTCGCCTGTCAGTGCAAAAATCCATCCTTTAAAGTTAATTACAGGGAAAACAAGACATTTATTTAAGAAGTCAACATGTTTCTGATATGCTAAATGTGCTGAAGTGGTTGGAAGTTTGCATTTTCTGTTCTGCAATTATACTGTAAAATGACTGGAAGAAAAGTAATTTTTTCAAGAGCTCAGATAGGGAGAGAGGCAAGTTTCTGAGAAAACTGAATTCCCCATGCAGAAAACCCCATAGCAATAGTCTTTCTTGACTCAGTAAGAGCTGATGGCAAGCTGTGCATTCCTCTTCTAACCCATCTTGACTGAGTGTTTAGTACAGTGTTTAGTTGCGGGTCAGATACTGCAGGCCGCTCTCTTCATTGCTCAGTATCAGACTTCTATTTTAGATGCGTCTTGACAAGTTTCCTTCAGCTTGTGGGATATATTTAGCACACAGATTTATTTTTGGGAACAGCCCTTTATACTTCCGCAGAAACAGACATTGGTCCTTTGGTATTAAATTCTGAACTTGGGGGTTTGGCATGAAATAGATGGAGAAATTACAAATATTTACATAACTCTGAGTTTTTAGAAGCCTCTTGCTATATTTTTGTGTCAAGGGAAATCCGTATTTTCACAGGATGATGTACAAGAGGCCCTCAAGGCCCTCAGCTGTGGTAATGCACGCTACTGTGCAGTGTTTTCAGTAGCAATAGTTATTGCTGCTAGCCATTTGAATGACGTATTTCCCCTAATACAGAATAAGCGTAGACACGGATTTTTAACCAAGTGCTCAAAATTACCTTTAAAAACCCTGTGGTTTGTAGATAGAAGGATGACGGGAATAAATCTTATTCTGAACAGAAATAGTGATGGACAACTAGGGAATATCTTTGGACACGTGGCATGTTCACCCTGAGCACGTGTCCCGTGCTGGGCACTGCATATACAGCAGCCCTTCAGCCCTGCCTTGGCACTCGCAGGCCTCCAAGATGGTGCTGGGCTCTCTAGATTCTCAGTGAAGCAGACAGAGATGAGCTGGTCTTCTCCTTATCCATGTCCCCAAAGAGGACATGTCTGTGCTGGTGCCACTGTGCTCTGTGCCCAGGAGATGACCATGAGATGCCACCTCAAGGAGGACCACTATTAATGAGGGGGGAACAGCAGAAGCGCTGTTACCAGTTTAACCATGCTGTACCCTTTAGAGAGCAAGGTGAGGTGACCAGCACGCTGTCAGTCACTTGGTCTTTTACCTTCTCCCCAGAAGAGAATGTTTCAGTTTGTTAGTTTAGTTGGTCAAGTTGTATATTTTCCACTTACTTGCATTTATGGTATTTTTTACTGTTCTTTGCATATGCACTAAATATATCTGAAGAGGCGGACAGGTTAAAGAAGCGTACTGTGAACTTATAATGGCCAGCAGTGTGCTCAGGATTGTCTTTTCCACGTTCCGGCAGCCTCTGAAAAGTTGTGTTTGGTTGTGTGATAAGCTTTATCCTTTCTGCGCAGAGCCAGGCTGTCTGAATGACTGATTCTTTGGGTCAGTAGTGGAAACTTAACATTACCAAAAAAAATCACTTCAAGACAACCCAAGATTGAAATCTTTAAAAGTTTGCATCACATTTAGAAAGTTTCTCCCACTGCAGCTGGGAAGGATTTGCCTGGTTTCATCTCCCTAAGGAATTCATGAGGGCAGTGAGCAGCTTGGCAGGCGGAGCAGAGCCCAGCTTTTCTCCCTCCAGAACACTCCTTCCTTCCAATGGCAGCAGTTTTGCTGAGGCGTGCTGGGTCCAGGAGTGCCCCCCTGCATGGACATAGGCAGCAGTTTGTCCATGCACAAAAGTGCCGCTCAGCACAGGAGACAACAGGTAGAGAATTCAGGAGGAAAGTGAAGCCCAGGAAGAACAGAGGGGTGGGGGGCGGTGGTGTTAAGATTCATTTTTATTTCCCATTATCATACTCTGATTTGATTGGTATTAAATTAATTTCCCCAAGTCAAGTCTGTTTTGCCCATGACAGTAATGGGTGGATGATCTCTCCCTGTCCTTATCTTGACCCAGGACACTGTCCCTGTTTTCTCTCCCCCTGTCCAGTTGAGGAGGGGCACCTGGCATTCATTCAGAACACCATGGCAGCAGGAAGGCTGGGGCACATGCAGGGATTTTATCTCCTTCTGCTCAAAGGGGGGCCCACAGCAGGGGCTGAGTGGACATGCCCCATCCACAGGACCCCTGTGCAGCAGAGCAAGCTTGCTTGAGACCATGTTTAGTCTTGGTCATGCTCATTCCTTGTTCCATGCTGACCATGTTGCAGGAGGTGAAAATCTTCATGCCCGCGGGTCAGCTGGAGAGAGGACTCAAGGGGCTGATGGAGAGGAGGCTCCTCCTGCATGCCCAGGTTTTCTCAGCAAGGGCACTATCCAGATCATTGCAGGTGAAGGTTAGGTAGCAAAGTGACGTGTGTTGTGTGACTGATGAGGAAGATGAAGTCCTGATATAAAACAGGAGTCAGCCAGACTGGCAGTGTAGGTACCACTGTGCAGGAGAGAGGGAAGCAAGGGGAGCCCACCTTGCCCATGAGCCGTGTGCTAAGACGATGAGGTGTTCAGCAGGACCCAGCAAGGAGACCTTTGCCTTCAGTGCAAGCTTAATGCTTGGGCTTTTGGTACAGCAAGGCCACCTCAGTCTATATATGCTGTATGTGCTACAAGGCATTACAGAAAATGCGCCTCGTTTTGGCAGGATAATTTGCTTAGCTCTCCTCATTCTCAGCCCATCCCCCAGTACACTGATGACCCTTCCTAGCTTTCTGCTGTTTGAAAATTGAATAAACCTGGCTCTTAGTTTATCATTTGAGTCACTGGCAAAAATGTAGTCACACAGGGCCCAGGATAGGTGCCCATGGAAATCATGGATGGTTTGTCCTCACTGTGGAGCTTGGGCCATGGTGCTGCAGCTCATGAACCTGCAGCAATGGATGCTCAGCTTCACAACCTTTCTGAAGCACAGCACCTACCTCCTTCCTGCAGTCTGTGTGGCCCATCATGCTGGTGTGAATGGAAATGACCTTTGTTAAAGATTGTGTATTCACAGCAAATCCCTCCTAGCTGATACTTACTCTTTGTTATCTCCTAGGTGTTTACCCGTGGTTGGATTATTTCTCCCCATTCTGGGAGGAGAAGGTAAAGGCAAGTCTGCAATTCCCCCATTCACCCTGTTCCCCATTGTAAAGACAAGCAGGTTCGCAACTTTACCCATCCTCCCCAGTTTTCAGTGATAAGCCCTGATTGCTGTAAGATTTACTTCATCTGGTTTTCAAAATTCCCTGCGGAATTTCTTTAGCTCTAGAGAATTCAGAGGGGAAATTAACTTACTGATTTGTGCTGTCAGCTGATTTTCTCTTCTAACCTGAATTTGTACCCTTTCTTACTGGCCTTCCAGGGAATGCTGAAGCAGAAACAAACAAAACACTTTAGTTTTCTCAATTCAACTTATAAATAGCTTTTTGTTTCTCTGAGTAGAAGACCAGGTCTTCTTATAATCTTCTCACTATTAATATAGAGTACTTACTTGTTACTTTTCATGTCCATTGCTAGCTCTATGACATTTTATGCATGTGCTTTCTAATTTTCTCTTCTTATGCTTGTGCTATTCTCGTATGCAGCTCCCTAGACATATGACCTAATATCTAGCTCTGTATACTCTCAATATGCCATCTATATGAAACCACTGAAAAGCTCACTATTAAACTGCATTGTCTTTATGATGCTTTCTATTTCTTATTCTTTTTTTTTTTTAATATGCCGATTTTTCTGGTGCACTGATTAATAGGCACACACTCACAGTAAAACTTCACTACACTATTGGCCACAATAGATTTCATAGTCTGAGCAGAGTACAAACTGTTTACACAATGGTAATTGTGTAACAAGGTAACAAGGTAACAAAGTCAACAGAGTGGTAAATATGAATATCTGCTGAAAAAATTGAGTAATGGAGAAAAGCTTTCCTAGGTTTGCACAGGGCTCATACGGTAAGGGTAGAATGTGAACATACAGATATGAGGGAAAATCAGGTACAAAGTACAGGGTAATTTGGGAGAGAAATGTAATATATTACTAGTTTTGATCAATGTTTTTTGATCAAAGGAAGTGAAGAACTTCATAAATTGGTATTAACCTGAAGATGCTGGGTTTTGGAACAGTGATATCCAGATGATGCCGTGCAGCATCCTCTCATTTTTTGGTTGTATTGAAGGCTCTGTGGCATTTGTAGTATGTTTTGAAGGTACAGAGACAGCATCACATCTACTTGTGAATTATCCCCCTCCAGATTTGCAATTAACATTCATCCTGGTTGCAAATTAAGTTTTCAGCGTCTCCTGTCCCTTCATCAGAAGTCCTGTCTCAGTGGTTCCACGGCTCCACTGCCAGCACCAAGCCTCCCATGAGCTCAATGAGAGCAGGCCCATGTGTCCCAATTTATAAACCCTTCCTTGGCCCACACTTGTTCACACCCACAGCAGGGCATCTCCCTGCCTAGCTGAAGAAAAAGAAAACCTGAAAGAGAAATAATCTCCTTTAGCCTTTGCCCTGTAGTTCTAGCTATTAGTTATAGTCATTAGTTATAACTGTTGCATGCATACATAACTTTTAAGTATATATATATATATATATGTATTTTTAAAGAATACATATGAACCTCTTGTCTGGCTGTACATTGCCACTGTGACACGGCAGGTCTCTTTGCAGCATGCTTGTTGATTTGCACCCATGCTCTGCAAACTCAGTCCCCAGGTACAGCACAGGGAAACAAGGGCTCCATGCCAGGGTCTAGATACACGGAAATTCACATTGGCTATTCAGTATTGAGCCATAATCAGCCAGTTAATGGAGAAATAACTGGATCGTTTGGTTCGTCTTCATTCATCAGTGCGATAAACACATGAGGGTAAAACCAGTTGTCTATGCTTCTGATCTGAGCCATTCACTGCACCACCTGAAACTGGCAAAGCAGCTATTTTATTGTCTTTTTCCCAGGTAACTGAAATGCATTATTCTCTTACTTTGCTGTAAGCAAAATAAAGGTTTAAAACACACCACTTCCCCTTATATATTATTATGCCTTGCCACCATAAAATTGTACTCAATAAAGGGTCTAAAAGGCATAATCCTTATTCTTTCTACTATGCTGAAGTTATTTGACCTTCAGTTCAGCTCAGCAGAAATTGTGGAAGGAAAGCTCCTTGAGACTATATTGACTGTATTCATTATTCAGCTCACTTCCATTACTCCTTAAGTGAAGACCTAAAGTAACACAAAAAAAATACAGAATAAGAGTACTGAGAAGTTTTCTGTCTGGATTTTTAATGGTGTCTTGTCATTATGAATCTGCTCATTTAATTAAATGGCGGCTTACACTGACCTAGTGCGTTTCATGTGTTATGTTTCATTACATTTCTAAGGATTTCCCACGCCATTTTACAGTGGATATAGATAATAAAAGCTCTGCCTTTTAGAAGAACATTTAAAAGTTTCTTAAGATCTCCCTCAGAAGCGTAAGAACAAGAATATGGGCTAAAATTCAATTGTATTTTCCTGTCTTCCTCTCAAACAGATGGAGCTTTTGCTTGTCACAAGTCACAATGCAACTCATACAACTCAGAGATTACAGAGAAAGTGAAAAGGGTTGTAAAGAGTTTGCCTCAAAATTACACAATATAGTAGTAAACAAGACACCATCATTGTAAACATTTTTGGAACTGTCTGAGATGGTTGAAAATAATATAGGAAGTATATCATCTATGACATCATATAGAGCTTTTCCTTCACGTCAGTACAATGTGATCCCTCTGGCCCCATTGTCATTTGGATATAAACCAATCACAGTGAAAATAGGAACAATAAGAATGATAATAATAGTAAAAAGAGAGAAAAAGGAATAAAATAAGGAAACACAAGTGATGCACTGCATTAAGCTCTTAAACTGGCATGTATATTCCCCTCTCTTCCTTGCACTGGTTTTTAGGCTTTTGCATCCTACTAGGGCACTCTTTTGTCTCACAGACCCAAAACTCAGATGGCTGGAACTTGGTCTGCCATTGTCCCACATGACTGGAACATAAGAGTATGTAACCTCCCTAGTCTCATCCTCTAGGAGTTCAGCTTCTTCAGTTTGCAATACTGATGCCTTAGGCAGAACCATGCTTACCCCTGATATCTATAGTGCTCCACTTACCTTAGAATAAGGGATCCAAAGGAAGCTGTTCTGCACTTAGTATTAGTCCATCAGTTATTGCAAAATTTATAAAACTCTCAAGAAGACAAAGAGGCAGATTGTAGGGAAGAATGATACAGGTAATTAAAGCAAAAGTCAATCAAATTCAATGGAAAGAGCACAGCTGTATGATGTCCTTTGGAAAATTACTTCTTCTCCAGCAGCTCACAGTCTCTTTAATCTATTTTGTTGCATCCAGTCCTGCCCCACCTCTGGTCTCTTTTGTGAGTCAAGCAGATTGTATTGTAAAGTTACAGAGAGACAAGGTGGTGGGTGGTAGAGAGCACAAAAAATACTCACATTGGTTGGTCTAAAGAGAGAACTGGGCAAGTCAAATAACACACATAGTCCAGCTGGCCGCAGGGCCTCTTTCCCAGTCTTTCCAAGGTTGGCCCAACCACAGATATTTTAGCATTTTCAAATTTTTTCTCTTCTTCATGCACAAGATCCATGTTTTTCCTACTGTGTCAACTGCCAAACCTGTCATTTTTTACATGCC
Source organism: Pezoporus wallicus (assembly GCF_028554395.1). Lineage (NCBI taxonomy): Eukaryota > Metazoa > Chordata > Aves > Psittaciformes > Psittacidae > Pezoporus > Pezoporus wallicus. The sequence goes on from NW_026640165.1 coordinate 3,077,822, forward strand.
TTGCTACTAGTACCAAAATGCCTCCTCCCTAGAGTCACAAGCACTCTTTGTTCCTATACAGTTGAGCACTGACAAGGAGCAGGAACAGAGTTCTACACTTGTTGATAGAAAGCATATGCATTTTTCTACTTTTTCATTAAAAATATACCAGCTGAAATGAAGATTAAGTTTAGCATTAACCTTCATTGCCTAGTTGTTTTTGCCTATGTTTTTTTGTACTAGTCTTAAGAGTCCGCATTATGGCTTCAATATTTGAATACAGGAGATCTACTAATTCAGCCCTCAAACCAGGGGGTTTGCAATGTCCACAACTGATATAATAAAAACTGGATTTTCAGTGTGGGGTCAAATTAAAAATGCAAAATAATAAACTGTAAAAACAAAAGAAGGAACACATTCCAAAACAGCAATCAAAGCCTGCATTGTGTGCTGGGAGATTCACTAGCATGTTTTGAGTTTGTGCAACACACTCATCTTTCTGCATCCTTTCTCTACCTACCCTTCCTGCCTGGCAGAATCCTCGAGATTGTATCAGGCTGTTGGGAGTTCAGGTAGATTTGTACCCTTTGCACCCATATACAGGCATATTTCCCTTCACTTAAGTGGGGATAACCAGCTGCAGATATGGGATGGAGAGCAAGTGTCTGGGTAACAGCTCTGCAGAGAGGGATCGGGGTGAATCAGAGAGAAGCATGAGTCAGTTGTGCTGACCCACCGCTGAGAAGAGCAAGCACGCTGGGGGTGGGCAGAGGACTTAATCTACAAAACATAAGGATTAACCCCTCCATGGTCCGCAGCACTGCTGGTGACTCCGCTGCAGGTTGTGTTCAGCTGTGAGTAATGTGCCCCCAGGAAGACATGATGGAGACAAGGGGGAGTTCAGAGGATGCAGATAAGAGCTCTGAGCTCCTGTCTTGTGAAGGAAAGCTGAAAATATTGGAATTGTGCAGCCTGCAGGGGGGAAGCATTAGTAACATACCTCGAGGACAGAAAAGGCCCTTGTAAAGAACATAGTAATCTGGATTTTGTGTCCTAAAATTATCTGTAGTGCATCAGACTGAAAGCTTGCCTCCCAGGATCACATCTCTGACAGCACTGAAGTGGATGTCTGGTGAAGTAAGGAAACAGGGCAAGTATATGAGGAATAATTTCCCTCAACACTCCCGCCCCCTGTTGTCTTCAGCTCGGAGACTTCCCAACCAGGACATTCATGTTTGCTCTGAGTAGGACCAAGTGCCACCAGTCTGCCGTGGGGAAGGGGCATTTTGGATTAGTATCAGGAAATCTTTACAACACAAGGACAGCAAAGCACTGGAGCATGCTGTCTGGGCAGGTGATACCCTCTTCATCAGTGCCAAGCAGACCTGGATCATATCTTGAAGAGCCAAAAAGCCTCCATTTAAAAATAAATGCCACCAAATTCAAAATAACTGACAGCAGAATGACATGACCCCTTCTTCTCCCCTAATAATCTGATTTTCATCCAGAATGTAACCTGGACTCTAACTTTGCAAAGCTGGCACCCCCTCTTCTAGGGAGAAGGAGTGCTGTCACAAATGGAGAGCAGGCTGTTGGGTGTTTACACATTGCCAGTTGTGCCACAATTTGGGGCAGAAACAAAATTAAACTTGCTGCTATTTTGGCAAGAGACAGAAGGAACGAGGCTCAGACAATCTGTTACTGAAAGAAAATCTGGTGAAAATAACCACTGAAAAAGTATGTGTGAGGCGGGTCTGAGTAATATTCTCATGAATTTCTTGGGAGGACAAACGCCATCACTCTGAACATCCCTCCTTCCTTCTTCTTCCCCACCTTTACATGCTGAGCATGACTCCATATGGTGTGGGATATCCCTGGGGTCAGCTGGGCTCAGCTGTCCTGGCTGTGTCCCCTCCCAGCTCCTTGTGCATCCCCAGCCTGCTCGCTGGTGGGGTGGTGTGAGGGGCAGAAAAGGCCTTGGCTCTGTGTAAGCACTGCTCAGCATTAGCTAAAACACCCCTGTGTTATCAGCACTGTTTCCAGCACAAATCCAGATCATAGTCCCATACTAGCTACTGTGAAGGAAATTAACTCTACTCCAGGCCAAACCAGCACATTCTCCACCCCTTATTTCATACCACTTACATCACGCTCAGGTCCCAGACTATCCAGGACATCCTCATTAACCACTATCCCCCTTCCCATGTTTTGTTATAATACACAGCTATCACTCCCCTAGTCTATGGATCACCCTGTAAAGTGCCTATAAAATGTCCAGAAATGTCAGCAAAATGTCAGCCAAGTCCACTTAGTCCATGACTTTGGGCTCTGTCTGTTATAGTGGTCAATCAGACAGGAGAAGTGTTGTGTGGCATGGGGTTACTGGGCACCAGTGCCAGCTCAGGTTGGGTCACTGCTGCACTTGCACTGCTTCTTGTAAGGCTTGTCCTCTATTGGTTCAGGTAGTTCCTGCTACAGTAATTCCTGTACCATGCTATGCAGATCACGGATTACAATAATTTAAAGGTATTTCCATTATAGTCTCCATCCCTGGTTCCTTTGGATGAGACCACAGGGCTTAGCATAGCAATGAACATTCCTCACCTTGTTCCTAGTTTGGTTAAGAGGTTAGCAACAGGGGGCTCCTGCTGTAGTAATTCCCACAGCATGCAACTCACATCCCAGGTTACAACAATTTAAAGGTATTTCCGTTACAGTCTCCACCCCTGGTCCCTCTGGGGTGGGACCCCATAGGGTTTGTCATTGCAATTATCTCCTCCCATTGCTCCTGCTTCAGCTTCAGGAGTGACCCTGCTTCAACATGGCCTTACCTATGGCTATAGTCTCTTCAGGGATGCTCCCGCTCCGTTGTGGGCTTATCCATGGCCACACGCTTTGCGGTGATCCAGCATGACCTCATGCAAAGCCACTGATACTTCAAGGTACTTATCCACAGCCACAGATGCTTCAACATGTACCTTCTCCAGCATGGACTTATCCGTGGGCCACAGTCCCTTCAGAGGTACCCCTGGCTGTGGCACAGACATAATCACAGCCTCAGACGCTTTGAGATGCACCTGCTCTAGTACATCTTATCCATAGCCAAACACATGGGGGGTCTTGCTCCTATGCGGGCTCATCCACAGGTCACAAACCCTTCATCTCCAGTTCACACTGGAGTTCCAGCCTGTCCAGTACATCAACACAGAAAGAGCAGCGATGCCCTGGTCACCTTCCAACCTGGGAGCATCGCCACTGCTGTTATCAGAATGTTCCTGGGCACAGCAGAGTAAGATAGTCAGCACAGCAACACAGCAAGCAGCAGAAGCAAAAAGCAGCCACTAACAAGCACTAGACTCTGATATTTTGGAAGGCAAGCAAGCCCAACGGCAAGCACAGAAGCCTGTCAATTAATAGCTAGACAGCAATAAAGCTGTAAATTCAATCTAACACATTCCAATCAAATCTGTCATTATCTCACACCCCTGGAGCCCTATGTCGGGTCTCAAAAAGGATTGCTGTGGTTTAACCTCAGCCAGCCATTAGCCCCACACAGCTTCTTGTTCACTTCCCCCTGGAGCGATGGGAGAAACAACCAGAGGGTAAAAGTGAGAAAACTCATGGGTTGAGATAAAGGCAGTTTAAATAGGTAAAAGCAAACACCCCTGTGTTATCAGCACTGTTTCCAGCACAAATCCAAAACATAGCCCCATACTGGCTACTGTGAAGGAAATTAACTCTACCCCAGCCCAAACCAACATGTATGTGCAAAATTTAGCACATATTCTTATATAGTATGTATATTACTCTAAAATATTTATGTTTTGCATTAAATGCCATAACATGAAATTTGGACCTTCACATAAAAACTATTAGACGTTTATACTTCCAAAAACTTTAATAAGTGACAGTACTGCTGAGATGATGGTTTTTGTACAGCTTCGGGAAGTTACACAGATGAAAGACAACAGTAAAAAATGCATATGTACTGTATTTATATGCTATATTACATATATATACATATGTGCTATATATATGCTAATACAGAGAGTTAAATATTAGAGGGCTATCTGTCCCATCGATAAATCAGAAACTCAACAGAAAACATTAAAGTGAGGCTTGAATTCTCAGCTCACCTCTCCCCATTATTTCCACCAGCAACATGTGAGCTAGACTATCACTTTTCTATATGGTCCCAGAGTTACATAGTCATTACTGGAGCTGACATTTGCTCTCACTTCATCCATTTCCTTAAGATTATTAACGTCAAACAAAAAGTCGGTTTTACACAGTTGATCCTTGACCTTCACTCTATGTTCCCATGGAGCAGGCTCCTTTTTCAACAGCTCCAGCCCCTGCTTCTTTCTGTGAGTCATCCAGCAAAGAAACACTTGCATTACCAAAGTTATCCTTTGGATCACACTGCGATGATCGTTTCTGTGGCATATTGTTTGCTCCTCTGTGCTTCTAATTATCTCCTGGAATAGCTGTGTCTGAGGTACAGCATTTGATTGCTTGACACTCAAATAATCAAAATACTTTTGTTTGGGGGAGAAACTGGTGAAGAACAACTGAGATCAGTTTATTCTGATGGATCTGTACAATTCACATACCAGCTTCCCACTGCTAGGGACCAAGCCTCCTTCTGCTGGAGCTGATAGGGGTGGGGAGGGGGGTTCAGTCCACGTGTTGCTGATATTGCTTTGACAGGACAGCATGCTTGAAATGCACCTGGGAATGAATTATGTGCACACTTTGTGTTCTAATGGTGAATAGAGACACCTGAGGAAATAAACACATCTCAATAAAGAGCCTTGTTTCAATGGCTCCTTTGGTCTATGGTCCAGTAGCCTCAGGATCTCAGAGGCAGTTTATCAGGGATAAGGATCCAGCTGAGTCACTGAAAGCCTCAACATTTCCCGACCGCACCCTGAAACATTTCTTTGTTTTGATTTTTTCTGTGCTGAGTCTGAACAGCAGTGAAGAGGAACAGGATCAGCCCAGTCTTCAGCATGCGCAGACTGGGCTTTGCTTACCACCTACATGCAAGTCTATTGTGGAAAACATTGTAAGGTTTTTGACATAACTCACATAGTGCACAGGCTATTTCACTCTATAGCACAGAAAAGAAGCAGTTTTTCAAGCTGGTAGTGGAATCAGCAGTGAACAGAGTCAAATAACTGCAAAGTCTGTATTTCCCCCTTTTCAGCTGGTGGCACCACATGGTGGAAGAGGCATGTGCCCAGTTCCCGCATGCTGATACCACCTGGTTCTCCATTTTTAATAAGCCTCAAAACAAAAGCAAAATGTTCAAACCGGAAACATACGGATTCTTGTTTAGGAAGACAGTAGAGAGGACTGAAAATGGGGCATGGGTACCACAGCACTGTAAGATCTAATCCTCTCAAAGGAGATCTGACTCAATGCTGAATCCAGCCACTCTCTTCAAATATTGGACTATGAATTATAGGGGACTTGTGATGTGCGAAAATGCACCTGGAGAGCCTTTATGTAACTTGTTTGCGTGTCACACCAGTATCAAGGCCAACAGGGGTTATATATATGCCAGAAGAAAAAGAAAGGTGTGTGGTGACAAATGCCAGGCATGGTGCTAATGGAATTGAGTGGCTCAGGGGAGAGCAGAAGGGCTATTGAGTGATGGAGAGCTAGGGATGGCAGCACGGAGGTACTAGGACACACCAACAACAACACCTCATCTTTCATATCCAGCACCATGGCCGTCCCTCAGAAGAAGCTTTCTGTGAAACAGTGGGGCACACGGTGCTGGCTGTGCAGACTCTTTCCCCAGGGATAATCATGCTGCTCCCAGGCGCTGGGCACTCCTGACCTCCTCCTCAGGGTTTATTCTTTTCCTTCTACGTCTGGAGTCCCAGGGCAGGTTCATGTACCTGTGCTCTTTTTCTAGTAGCCAGTGTAGATGTGGGAACAGCACTTTTATGTTTCCTTTCAGCTGAGGGTGAGACCCTGGGAAGTGTTTTTTCGTTGCTGTATTCTTTATAGGTACTGAAGTGCTTTCTTCCTTAAATCACATCTTCCAAAGACCACCTGCTGCCTACGGGACTCAGAGAAGGAAGAAAGGCAAATTAAAAAAATATCCAGAAAAGTATTACAAGCACTCTTTAAAGTTCTGCTTTTTCTGTGATTTCTGTGAAATCTGTAATCTCATGGTTCCAAAATCAGCTAATAAATACAAAAAACCACCCACAACTTAAACAGATCATAAGTAAGCAAAAAGGCAATTAGCTGTGGTAATATACAGAGTCCCTTCTGGCTGTTCATCAGCGTAGAGCCTTCTCAACTCATTTGTACAATAGGTCAGCTTGCCTCCCCACCAGAAACCCTCCTGCAATACGAAGCAAAGGGCAAAGGGACTTGTGTTGCACTAGAGGAGGAGAGAAAGTGACTTCTAGAGTCATGAGCCTTTCATCAAAAGCTGGGACCTTGAAGCTAAACAAGGTAGCATCATTTCAGATGCAGCAGCTTCTGTTCATTTGCTGCTTGTTGAGAGAAAACATTCCATTTTCCTGGTCATTTACTAGACTAACTCCACTTCAGGCAATGCCTGTGTGTGTTTTTTCATACAGGGGCAGTGGGGCATGGCAGGTAATGGTTGACAGGTGGTCCTATTTACCTCTGCAACTCAAGCTCTGAGATCAGAAATAAATCTTTCCCCAGTGAACATAAGCAGCTATTTCAGAGTTATTTTCTGCTGTATGCCTCCAAGTGTAGCGGGCAGGTCATTTTTCAATTTGTTTAGATTCAGCTGGCAGGGGTAAATGAAATGTGGTGGATGATTTCAACCTCCCTTTTTGGGTGGTATTCCAGAGCCTTGCAATAGGATGCAATGAGTAGTCCTCATGCAGAGAAACTGCAGTGATTAAGGCAGCATATTGACTGACTTCCTTGTTACCCTTTAGGCAGGTAAAACTGAATATGTACATGGCACAGAGTGTAGAAAAGCTCAGGCTTTGGCACTTACACTGTGTTTGTCTGGCTGTCTGCTGTAATAGTCTTTTGGCTTATGTGAAAACAAATATTTTCCCAATTTGTCATTTTCTCGTACGAGCTGCGAACACATGCAAAATTTAGATAAACATCAGAGGGCAGAGCAAGTTCTATTTGCATGTTGCAGCACAAACTAAGCTACAAAATAGAGCTGCCAGACTAGAGGGACTTCTGTTAGAGCACCTCAGTTGCTGCAGCACTGACCATAGCATGGTTCACTTCACCATACACCACAAAACTGCAAGCTCAGGAGAACACCCCAGCTGCCATATGGCGTTAGATCACATCTGCTGCAAGATCAACTTTTGGCATGAAGGCTTCCAGTGGAATCTGTATTATTCTTCACTATCCTGTACCGAAACATGTAAGAGTTCAGACAATCTATTGAAGCTCCTTTCAGCCAAAAAGCATTTTGCTGACATATTTGCTTAAGGACACCACAGCATGTACCATAATGTGGGCAGGAGCTTGACTGGCTTCTTGGTAGGATGGGGTGGTGGTTCAATGCTGGCCACAGCTCTTGCCTCTGCATCCCCAGCTTTTCCCCAGGGTTATGATGATGATGATGATGATGATGATGATGTTGGCTCCTTGGAACAACTTGCTCTGATCCATTTTCCAGCTGATTGTCCAGTACTTCTCTGTCACTAGATTTTTAGCCATTTTTCCTGCTAAATCTTCCCTTGTTCAGGAGAATAACTCACATCTTTCCATGCTGAGAAAAGGGACAGTGTTACCCCTTTTCTCATCCCAGATTTCTCCCTACAGCACTCCCTCAGTCCATCTCCCAGGAAGGCAGAAGACATGAGTACTTAGTTCAAGTTCTTACTTTGTTCTTCTCATTGCAGTATCTAATCTCCTTCCAGAAACACACAAAGCAAAGTGAATGGCATCTGTCACACCACTGCACTTTCCTCCTCTACCCTGAGGAAGAAGTGTGTGCAAAGGAGTATCTTGACTCAGAGCCTGTTTATTTTCAGCTTGATTCTCATAACACAGGGCTTATGAATGCCATTTCCCCACCCCAGACACGACCAGACCATCTGCTTACTTTCAATCTAACTTGACTGTGGGACAATGGTCTTGAAGATAAGGTGTTATGATGACAGCCAGGCAGAAAAGAGAGAGATAAATGTCTCTCATCTCCCATCTCAGGGGGAATCTGCAGTAGCTTCATCCTTGTTCAGATGGTGGGACCTTGGCTCCAGGGGCACCAACCACTGGTAAAGATGACTTCGTAGATCACCTTACTGAGGTCTGTAACGGCCCTTATTCCTATGCAAGCCCTATCTACAGTTTGCCACACAGATGATTTCTTTCATTGCTGCCTCAGTTGAGCAGCGTCACCGTCTGTCATCTTCATCCTGGCCCTCTAGCCTCATCTGGTAGGTACATGGGCCTCCTCATGGAGCAGTCCAAGACACAGAGACTGGGAAGCTGATAAGGAATTCCATGGGAGGTATTTCAGGGATGATAGTGGCAAGCCATGCCATAGCCTTCTGTGCAGATGGTGTACAGGGATTGCTTTAGGCTTCATACCAGGGATGTTGCATTGCTATAGGCAAGCCAAGAGGCCCTATTTACTGAGGTGAGGTCACTCCTGTGAAAAATTGTTTACTAATGAAAGAGGAGAGTGTTGCTTTTAGGCACTGCTACAGAGCTGGACATAGCAAACACAAGAGAAGTGCTGCAGCTAAGACTCAGGCCATGAGATGTACATTCAGACAAAGGCTCTGCATGAGGATTTGATTTCCTTGAAAGCACTGTCCTATGCCAGTCATCTCCATCTTGCTTAGATCTCAGAGAAGATTAATCCAATTTCATTGGCAACCCGGGTCTCAAGACCTAAGCAACTCACTTGGGAGACTCAAGAGCTAATTCCAAGCTTTTCTTCCCAACCTTCAGAAACAGAAATGTACTGTTTGAAGGTAAAGCTGAGGCATGCAGCTAATCACAGAGCTCTGAGGGCTCCTTCAGAAACTCACCCAATGCTCAATGGTTCACTTGGAGTAAGGGGATTTGCCACCACTATGTGATTTGCTTCTGAGTAGCTCTCAAAGCAAAAGTGCTGCAATGGTAAGCGGCTGTCATACTGCCAGTGCAAGACCCAGAATGGGGACGACTCTGTCATGGCACGTTTTTAGCAGCTGGACCACAGCCGGTGCACAGCACACGGGGACCAGAAGCATCTGTAGGAAAGCAACCCACACAACGGATAGCTCCTCCCACTGCTCTGTCATCAACCCCAACCATTTTGACAGCAGGAGGAAGTTGCAGGAGTGGGAGCAGCAGGCGGCTGCCTCCATAACACCCCTCCTTGCCCGTCCACAGCGGGGAGAGGCTGCGGTTCCTCACCGGGCTGCCCAGGAAAACCTGCAGCACACAACTTAGCTGAATGTTTTCTCTTGGATCTGTTCTCCATTCCAAACATTACTTCTGTCAGGGAGGATTAATGAAGCATTTCATTTACTAAATGTGAGCATTTGGCTTCAGCAAACTCATCTAGTTGTTTACTATGTGCTTTTATGCACTTCTTTTTTTGACAAATGTTTCTGTTTTAATCTGTACATTTGCTATAACCTCTTCCTCTGCATCAACATTTCTCAAAGTTAGCAGAATTAATACACATTTATATACTACATGCTGAACAAAAACACCTGCCCACAAACACTATTTACTTAATTTGCTTAAGCCAGTGAGTTATTTACTTACCTGTCAGATAAAAGGGATAGCAGACAGCTTTCTAGCTCAACAAAGTGTTGGCAGAAAGTATTGACTTTAAACTTATACATAATGCATTTGATAGGATTGACCAGCAGCTCTCTGAAACAACTCTGAGCTTCCAAATACACTTACCACCTTATCTCACATTTTTGGTCATTTATTTTCTGAGGTTTTTGTGCCTTGTTTTTTTTGTGTTTAGGGAATGTATAAAAAAGAGAGAGGCAAGGCAGTATTTTTAAAACTAACTGATTTTAAAAAAACGCTTAATATGGGGGGGAGGAGGGAATGTGTGGTCCTTATGGTGTTCCTAAGAGCTATTGAGATGGGAAAGTGAATTTATTGAATACAGTGGATTGTGAATACTTGCCTATATTTTATTTAAACAGGTACAGCTTGTACTGCTGATGTGAGCAGGCTAAGAGGGGGCGAGATGACAACTGGTTAGCTACCCACCATTTGGTACTTGCTTTGATTTAGGCCTTCCTTTTTCTTTCAGTGTCTTTCAAAATAGATGAGTTTTACATTCCCAGGAACTTCAAATGTTTGGGATATCTACCTGTTGTCCAGGCCAAAAAATAACACTTCTGGAATATAACTTCTCAAGGAAGCAAAGTGTGGATCAGCATATGGATGAGCTGATTCTGAATCTTATATTAAAGAAAAATTATAAAAAGTATATATAAGATATCAAACAAAGAAAATCCAGGTGGGTGCTGTACAGCCTCGATGCTGAGGTGCTGGGGACAGAGCTGGTCCTAGAGGAGAGCTGCAGTAAAAAGCTACCTGTGTTATTGAATAAGTGGCAACACCTTGCTCGTCTCCGATATCCCATTCCTCTCCGAAGTCCTGATTGTTTCTGGCCCTGGCCATCAGGACTGTTTATGTGTTTTATATTTCATGTTTTTAAAAATGTCAGGAACTAATCAAGGAATCAAGAGCAAAGCTCAGGTCTGTTCTCCCCAGCAAGACCGCTCACAATGAGGTTAAATTTTCACCCCTCATCTTTCACCATTGCACGTCCTATCACTACATGTATAGGTTGGCCAAGCTCTTCTGAATCCTCCCAGTCACTACAGTTTTCCCTTTGGAGTTGTGTCCTTCCATAAGGACAGCATAGGCAGCCCAAGATTAGCTGTGTATTGTTTTCTTGTGGAGAGCATGAAAATATTGTAATTCATATGCAGTGGAAAAGGCCTCTGCATTAAATTGTCTTTTAACTATGTGTCTCACGTGGTTTGCCTCTCAGCAACAAGCTAGAAAACACTTACTTTTCCTTCTCTTCTGTGATATGAAGGTGCTCAAGATTTCTCATGAAAATCAGAGTGGCTCTGTACTAGTCATGACGGAAACAGTCAAAAAGGCAGCTCTTATGCAAAGAGCTGGGCAGCAGAAGGGTGGAGCAAGGGAGACCAGACAGGGGAAATGGCAAAAAGAAATGAAAAAAGGTGGGGCAAGAGAGACTTTTTAACCTTATCTTTTAGCTTTTGCATGAAAACAGTGGGAGGACAGGTCAGAAGCAAGCTGTGCACACACTGCAGGTGACACATCAGCGAGCCCTGGGCAGGCTGGAAACCAGACCTTCTCCCACATCTCTCACACTGTTGGCCAACAGCATCACAACCACCTTCTGCTCCCTTTTCTGAAGAAAGGACGTTGTCTCAGTCATCTTCTGCATTCCTCTGTGGAGAACCAGCTGGGAATGCTGTGGGAGGTGCTGCAGGGATGGGGATGCAGCCGCCAGCTGAGCTGCGCTATTGCTCTCAGGGATCACTGTGCAGGCAGCAGTGCATCCCAGCAGAGGTATGGAAAACCTTGGGCCAGGATCCCGGGGCCTGGCCATCCTCCTAGGTCCCACAGCAACACAGATTCAGGCACCAGTGTCACTTTCATCTGGCCTCAGATTAGTAAAAGAAAAAATTCCAATGAATTGGATCTAACACCACAGCTGTGAATCAGATGAGCTGCCTATGCGCACCTTTGAATTTGTCACCTACTTCCATGGCATCCAGAGATCCAGGAACCATTGTTACATCAAACAGTGAACTCATCAAGGCATGCTAATTCTTTTTTTTCAGACAGAAACTGGCCTAAACAGACTAAAACCTTGAAAAATATCCATTTTGTCTATTTTCAGGTTTTTTTTGTTCCACCATATTCTGAATTTCATTCCAGAATGGTGTTTCCATTCCAAGGGTGGCCTAAGGTTTAAAAAAAAATTAAAGAATTCAGTCCTCCAAAATGAAACATTTATTTTTCCATCAGATTAATTGTTATTTACACAACTCAGTACCCAAGTTCTGTTTTTTGCTAACGACTCTTGAACACAGACTGTACTGGCTGTCACCTGCCAGAGGAAAGCTTTCCATAATCGAATCCCTCTCACCAACAACGTTATGCTTGATGTTCTGGCATTGAGAATGATTTTAATTAGCTTATGTTTTCCCACCTTCTAGTGCCTTAAACCAGAGCTGCCCTTGTCGAACAGTGAACTTCTAAATACTTGTTCTGTGAACTCTCTTTATGCAAATGTCCCTCCCTTTTAGATTGAAAGTTCTTTCAAGTGGAGATTAGGACACTCTTTTAGAAATGTGTTGGTTTGTTTTAACAAACTGCCATCTGGCGAGGTAATACATCCCTGTCACTGTGCTTTTAGCTTTATTACATCAAAAACTTCCCCAGTATCCAAGACCAAGTCTGGGTTGTATATTAATCCTTGCATATTAATTTACTGCAGAGCTTTAAACATATATCTTAATATCATGGTAATAATTTCTGAAGATCCTAAATATGTGTTTGGGTGAATGGAGCGATAATGAGTTACTTTATGCTGACATCAAGTGGTGTTTCTTCGGTCAAAATACACCAGCACAGCTGCTGTATGCTGTAACCATTCAGTGCTGGCACGACAGCAAAATGTTTGTGTTCCCAGCACAGCTGAGACAGAGCTGAAAACCCACTGCATGCACAAGGGCCATCACCCGCCTGCTCAGCAAGACTGTGGCTACAAAGCTGATGCTGTGCATTTTCCCCTTCACTTTCCAGCACCATGCTGGTGTTTTCTGCCCTTTCCCAGTTTAATGGTCAGCACCGTGGTTAGCACCAGTGAGCTGCGTTGGATGTTCCGCCTGGTTGTAGGATGCTCTCCTGCACAGCCCTGGGTAGCGACCCCGGTTTGTACCCATACCATGGTGGCAGGCACTGAGCAAGGCTGGGTGGGAGGGAGGCCAGCTTCAAGTGCCCTGACCAACGCTGATGCCTATTTGCATCTCTCAGTTAATACTTATGGTGCCAGAAGAGTGCTCCATGTAGTGATGATGATCAGAGGAAGGGGAAGGACAGGGTTTTGCTACCTCTGTGCCCACACTGCCACGTAACTGTGCAGCAGAAACAGCCCTGGGGCTTGGGTCTGGGGGACAGGCTCACGCTGAGGCTCAACCACACACTTTGAATCATAATGAAGTTGTCACTGTTTGTTGGATGGAGAAATATGACACGCTTGAATTTTCCACTAGGCTTCATTTGATCAGAAGAAATTGGGTCCACTGTACCATCTTCTAAATGGCTGGCTATGCACATCACCCCACACCACTCTGTCTCTCTGGCAATTTAAAAAGACTTTTTTTTCTACTTTCCTGAACTTTTAGACCAGGCTGGAGAAGCAGATCTTTTGCAGTACAACAATGAAAACATAGGAGCAGTGTGGGGTTCTGTACCTCGGTCTGTCCCTGCAAACTCCCACCACCACAGGTCCTACAGTGGCTGAGGTGGTTTGGTGGGTGTGAGGACAACCTGGCAATACAGAAGGGAAAACTGGTGCTTGCAGAAATACATTCCCTGCTTCCTGGGGTATTTTTCCCCTTCACATGATTTGTCTGTGCCTGGAGAGACTGGCCAGGGAGCAGAATAGAGGTGGTTATGAGGTTTAACCAAATGCTGTGAAGTCCTCTCATACCTGGCATGTTTCCCTGTGTTGGGTTTGAGCTGCGAAGCAGGCATGAGGGCTCAGAGCCCCGCTAAGGGTGACATGATTTGCTCAGCTGGAGGGAAACAGCTCTCTGAAAGCTGTGACTCAGGCAGCCCGCAACCCACAGGGACCTGCTGAGGAATCCCACATTCATCCTCCCTTGTTAAAGCCCAACATAAAAATAAACTCATTCATCACCCGTGATTAAATTAGCGCCCCTATAAAACTTTAATCTGCCTTCTGAAAACCAGCCACATTCGGAAAGCTCTCCCCTAAATATTTCATCAAAGCCTTCAACGGCAGTGGCCACACAGCAAATCTCTTTTACTTACAAGGACAGTGTTTTAGTTTAATGGCAGTGTTTAAAAATAACGCATGTTCTGCACTGAATTGCCTCTCGCACGGGGGCTTGCACCCGTGTCCCACCCCTGCTTCCTGACACACGCCTGTGCAGAACGTGCCTCATTGTGATTTGAAACACACATCACTTCTTACGCAAAGATTCATGATATGGGGAGGTTATTTTAAGAAGTCTAAACAAGACGCTGTGGGAGCAGCACAGGGATGATTGAAGGCATTTGTGTATTGCACAATGCTGTTACTGAGGCACCTCGAGCAGTCACTCTACAGCGTAGACTATGTAGGAGGATATAATCCTTTTCTTTGTGTTGTAATGATTGGGATTCATGGTTTAAAACCAGGGTAAGACCTATGGTGCAACTCAATATAAAGAGAAGCATGAAGTTATTAGTGCAGGAGTACAATTGCTACTGTTAGTGCTATCTGTTAAGTGTTAATTATATTCTAGGCTTAATGCAAGCCATGAAACAACAGTTCCTGCTCTGAACTGTTTGTAGACTTGGCTAATACATGGTCACTATGGGGCTAGCCAGTGGGTCTCCAGCTGCTGCACATGCTTCACTTTCCTGTAGTGGGGTTTGCTCTGCTTGGCACTTGTGGCCAAACACCGACCGAGCCACACATGTGCCATAGCTCTTGTTAGGGAACGAGTAATTGCTAAGGGAGAGGGATTTGGAGCTGGGGTTTTCCACATACAGACAAATGCCTTCAGAAGCTAATTACAGAGCAACTGTAAAACAGATGTCAGTTTTACTATCAAATTGTAAAGCATCTCAAATTCACCTTCAAGTGGGAAGGAATTGTGGTATTGTAATTTTGTAGTGATTACTGAGGAGTCTGAATTGGAGACCAAGGCTCCATGTGCCATTCATTACATAGAGCACAGGGGTGCCGTTTTAGCACTCTCTGTTACACTGGTAACATCAACCAACACTGTTTTTCTGAAATCAGAATATTCCCAGGGGTGCTGCTTTGCATTCCAGCCCTCTGAGGGGTTAATTATTCCTTCAGGAGTGACTTTGATATCTCAGAAACTTTCATGCCTTTTCTCACCAAAAATCAATGTTTCCTTCCCTAAAAATAAATAAATAAAAAATTAAATAAAAGCTGTCTCCTGAAAGCTTCATTATTTGGTAGGCTCAGGAATATACAAGTGGTCTCTGATTCATTTGTTCTCTGGGGAACTCAGTAACAAAGTTCCAACAATGAGAGGAACTTCTCAATCTTTTAATATAAATAGATGGGTTTCTTAGGCTCAAGACACCAAGCGATCCTTCAACAGACATTGCTACTGCCGCCTCTGCAGGCTCTCAGTTGAAACGCAAAAACTGCATTAGCACATATGACACATGCAGCACTTGCATTTTTAAATGAGGTTAGTGTGTGCTTGGCAGGAGGATGAAAAAGCCATTTTGTAGTCTCCTGTTTTCTTTCTTCTCAGGATGCCACACCTTCTCCTTCTCACCTTCAGAAAGGGCTTCAGGCAAGATGTGCCATAGCCACACTGCTTTGCTGATGATGAGTCTTGGCAGCCGCATTAGATGTGGGTTTACCTATGGGACTTTGGTTGACCCAGAGAAATACCCACCTCCAGCCATGACAATCAGCCATGTGAATGTGCAGCGAGACCAATGCCCTATTTTATTTGGGCACAAGCTGCCAGGCCAGGTGCCTTAAAGCTTTCAAAAAGCAGTTCCATGCTGCTGGATGTTGGTGAAACCCTAGAGGAGGGTGATGGGCCACAGGATCAGAGGAACTAGAAGCATCACTATGTGCTCATACAGAAATATTGCTTTTGGGTGGTGTTATGTAAAAAGAGCACAGCAGCAATAACTCTGAGAAGGAAGAAAGCTTTAGGGAGTTAGTGAAACAGGCTCTGCAGGGATTCATAACCCAGGAAACAGACCTTTCATCCAAAGGAAAAACAAAGTGCAAAGGATCTGATAGCACTGCTTAGGGATGATGTACTATAGAAAGGCCATGGCTCCAGAATCTCCTCACCATTCAAACTGTTACCATCTGCGTGCCAGACATGAAGAGGACAAAATTAATAGTGCAAAATGCTGCAAAATAATTTGTCCAGACTCTGAATATGCTGAGATAGAAAATGCCAAATGAGGAGTGGTTCCTAGTTACCAGAAAGCTTCCTAACCCAGAGGTGGAAGGAATGATTGGTCTGATAACAAGAATAGTTGCATCTTTAAAGTTACATGAACGCAGTGAGATTCAGTCACAAAGGATATCTATAATAAGTCAGATGCCTGCTTTCCATCATGTATGGATGATGCAAGGGAAAGCTTTCACATAACCCAACCACTTAGTGTTTCCCTAGCTAACTGACCAGCCTGCCATAGATCACCAGGAGCTGACAGCTGAACTGTAAGCAGCAAACAGCCTGGCCTCCAGGGAGACCCTGCAGCACCTGAGGAAACTTCCACTGACAAGATAGAACTGAGTTAGCTCCTCGGTGCTCAGAGCTGAAGTCAGATTTGATCAATACGCCTCCGTCAGGCCGACACTTGTGTGTAATTTCAGCAGCACGGGAAGAGGACTAAGTTCATTAGCTAGGCCAGAACAAATGACAAATTCCTCTGCCAGGATGTTCTCTTCTCAGTTACAGCAAAAACATAAATCTGTCAAAGTACGTTTAGGCGCTGTGTGCTTTACGTCATCAGCAGTTAGCGTGGATCTTACTCAAATCCTAGATAAGCTGGGAGACTGCACCCTTCGTTCAGTTGCTGAAGAAACTGATAAGGCCCTTTTCCTCCAGAAGTTAAAATGAGCTTCAAACCAAGACATTTTCCTGTCACTAAAGATTCACACCTACATACACCAGTCTTATTTGGGAAAACATTAACAGACAAGAAGAGACTTTTTGTATCATTTCAGTGGAATTACCCATCACTCTGCTTTCCCTGGATCACAGGAAGGTGGATGAGTATATACACAGAATCATAGAATAGTTAGGGTTGGAAAGGACCTTAAGATCATCATGTATACACTCAGTTTATACAAGTGTGACATGAAGAAGAGTCTGGTGTGGATCTGCCATATTTAAACACCAAAACGAACTCACACAAGACGCAGTTCAACCAAACTTACATCAATGTCTTGGAGATGCTGTAGACCTGCCTAAAATCAAGTCCTCTTAACAAAAGTATCCTCACCCAAAGAGATAATGCAACCCAGCCACTTCAGATCATGCAAAAACAGTACTTCCCAAAGCACTTTGGGGATTGACCCAGCTCTTTCCTGACCCAAGGAGGAATGACACAGACAGATATCATCTTTCAAAATGGCCAGCTTAAATCAACCCAGTGTTTGACTGGTGTCCAAGATTTCCTCCTTCTCTGCCCCACTCATGTTTGTGTGGCTAAAAATCAACCTTGCCAGACCCCTGCTAGATCAGAGAGGGCAGAAGAGCCCCATGCAGCAGCTCAGTGGGTGAGCAGGGAGAGCAGTGCACAGAGCCCTGGGGAAGGAGCCCAGCTCAGCCCAGACTCATGTCAGCTGTCGGCAACTCTGCCCCTGAACAGGACTTCTGCATCCTGCCTGCAGAAGGTTTCCAGGGCTGAGGTGTGGGACAGCTGCGGGTAGGATGCTCTAGGCTTGCCCAAGAGCTGTCCAACAGATAAGGAGGGGGCATCATCACAACTGTGCAGTAGATCTCCACAAGACTGCTTATGAAGCCCTTTTTGCACTATCATGGAAAGCATTATGTCTATGGCTATGAGATAATTACACTGCCAAGCATCCTATCATCACTTGCTGGAAGAAGTGTTTAAGTATTTCAGCTATGTTTGTGACAACATCTGACAGCCATAATTCAACTCAATCCCTTTTAATGATTCATTTTCATGGATTGTACATCTATTTCCAGTGCACTGCACTTACTTCAGAGGCAGTAGTAATGAAAACTTAACATTCTGGATATTTTACACTGGCATGGTAAGCATGAGATATGGACCATTGCGGAGACCCTGGGTAAGTGCCTTACCAGAGCTCTAATATGCTTTCTTGGGAAATGACTGAGATTATTTATGCTGTAATTAAAGGTATGCTATAATTAATTTGTTAATCTTCAATTGCAGTGTGAATCTCTTTTTGATTAGTAAATATGCAATGCTTAAGTGCTATTATGTAAAAATATATTTATCATCAGACAGAGGGGGTGTTATCGTTAAGTACATAATTACAAATCTATAATTATAGGAAAAGCTATGAAGGCAGTGTCTGTAGAGACAAAAAAATCTTCAAAAACATCATTATAATTTGTGCTCTCAGGGGTACAAAGAGCTGGAACATGTACCTCTGGGTGCCTGGCAAAGTGCTATGTGCCTGTCAGGAGCTGTGCATGGCCCATGGCACATGACAGTGGTTCAGCACCCTGTAACACCCACCTTCTCCACTGGTCCTGCCCATGATTTAACTCAGAGCTGCTACCCAGCCCCAAGGTATCAATGAGTGGAGAAGTGCCTACGAGCCACCTCTTCTTCTGCTTTTCCCACTGTCTGGAAATTAAACCATGAAATGGCCTTAAAAGAGAACAGCAGAAAGAGGGGACAAATCTGCCCCGAGAGTTCCCCTTGCAGATCGTGCAGTGATTTACGTTCTACCCTGGGGAAACAAAATTGGTGAGAACCACTTCTTCTCGAGGCAGGTCAAATTTCAGAGCAACTTTGTCCTCCTTTTAGAGAGACACGAATCATCCCAAGGCATACAAACCAGGAGGAAATCAAGCTTGGGCTTATTTAAATGCTCAGGATGACATTTTTTTTCATCTTTAAAGTTGGTGTAGAAGGTGAGCTGTAGAGTGTGGGACAGATAGCTGAGATAAAAATGGCAGATGCCAGACAGTCCTTCACCATGACACTGAAATGTTTCTCTGCTCCCTTTTGCTGCATACACTTTGGTAGTTGCTTAGTGCATGCTATTAGTATAGCTCTATAGTAACCTACTCCAGCCACTTGGACCTGAAAATTAGACTTCAGACACTTTTAGGAAACCAACATTCAAATGCTGAAACAGAAGCACGGAGGATTTTCAGATAAAAGGCAATAGCTGCTCTCCTAAGCCTTCCAGAGATTTCTGACACTTCTTTTAAACATTTTGCCCATCCAGCCCTGCTGTTTGTGAGGAAGCAGGGATAAAGGCCATAAATAAAGCCTGTGGTGCATGATCTGCATCTTGATCTGGAAGCTATTGCTCTGGCACAAAGAATCATTCCAACTTCTCTATTGCAGAGCACCATGTGTGTGACTAACGGTAATAAATGTGCTCATTCCCCTGATTTTGTAGAGCACGGAATTTATGAGCATTCATGTAGAATTGGAAATGACTGATTTCTATGCAAACTGTATAACTGGGCTTCTCCAATTAGTCCTAAGGAGGTATCAAATATTCGTTCTTGTGTCACAAGTGTTCATTCCAGATACAATATATTCAAATGTTTATCAAGAATAAATTCTCATTTACTGTCTACTTTTCAAGGCTAATTAGCAGAGCAGCCCTGCTGATTCTGAACAGAAAACTTCACTTAAATCAAAGAAAAACCCCAAAGAAATGTCACTCCAAGGCGAATGCCTGAAGTGCAGCTGGAGGTGTGTTCCCAGCACAGAGATTGCTAGATTGGTTTTTTTTGTAGGCTTCTTGCAAAAAATCTTGGCCTTTGCTTTTCTACCCATCATATGAGGCACTTCTCAAGTAATGGGCATAAGACCAAATGTCCAATAAATATTTAAAGTGAAGTCAAGTGGCCCTGCCAAAGCATGGGCAGGAGAAGCAGCCACTGCAGGAGCAGAAGCAGCATCTCAATCCCAGCAGAGCCATGAGAACAGAGAACCAGGGGAGTCAAGGGCTTCATCTGCAGATCTCAACTGGCAGAGGCTGCAAGGGCACTCCAGTAAATTCCTGTCACCTGCCTGCATCTCTCCCCAAGGAGAAATCTGCAGCTCTGCAGCTCTCCACACATCAGTGCCAGGAAGGTTTTCAGCCGCATCACCTGGTCCTCTGCCAGCCAAAACAGGCATTATCCACTGTGCTCAAGTACACAATGAAGTGACCCCAACAGCTCCAGGCAAGGAGCTGTGCAGTCCAATTTTCCCAACTAGACTGGTGTCTAGCTGGAGCTAGGGAAGAGCATTACTTCATCATCCGAAACACCAAGCAAGTATGCTTTAATTTGATTCAGTGTTGATCATAATATTGATTAAAGTTGGAAGATAGCCTGTGCTTCTCTGTGTGTACTGGCAAGACACATTCGACTGAAAAAGAGTCATTTGCAGCTACCCAGGTGAGAAAAATTTTAGCTGTAAGTGACACTTACCAAAATACATTACCTGGCATTATAGGTGAAGGGATAAATTAATATCATTATTACCTTCTTTATTTAAAGCTAATAAGTTATCCAGGGCTTGCAGTGAGGATTACTTTATGCTCAGTCAGTGCAAATGAGCTGAGAGATATAGAATCCTTGGCCAAGTCCTTAGAGCTAAAGAATGTCACTAGTTGTAGGATATGCCTTAACAGGGTTTTGGGTTTTTTTATTGTTTTTCTTTCTAGGGCTATATTTAGGAATATATAAGGAGCAGAACCAAATTCTCTTGCTCTCATTTTAATTCAGAGTAAATTTGGTGCAGTTACTACTGACATATGTTAATACAAGGCTCTGGAAATGATAGGTCAGTAAGAAGAGACAGGTTTCTCCCACATAATATTAACAAGCAAAACAAGTACATTGTCAGTACAGGAATATAAACTAACCCTGACATTGCAGCTATAATTCTGAAGTGATTTTCACCACACATTTTCACACTTTTTTAAGGTGGTTTAAGGAAACAGAGAAGTCTAAGGGCTGTTATATCCTACAAGATGGTTAAAGACCATATTCATCGGGGTGCAGGACTGGCACCATGTACTAGTGGTTATCCATTCTTCCAAGGGAGGATTAAGGTGAAAGTTAAAGTTTTACCAAGTAGCAGCCACATTTGGACCTCATGCATAGTGGGGCTGATCCTGATGAACTTAACTGGATTTTAGGTAAATTTAAATGATGTGAGTGTCAATCAGTCTCAGCATGCAGATTCTTCTAGGTGGGTTCAGCTTGGCTGGCCAATGTCTGGGGCTGAGAAGAGAGAGGTTTGTCAATAACCTTTAGAGACCTCAGGTAGGAATCATCCCACCCCATTCAAGCTTCAGAAGCTGCAAGGATATGTCTGTACTGTAAATGAAAGCGGGTTTGATTTGTGGCTCTGAAGCCAGGCAACACTTCAGAGATAATCTCAATTCATTTGCTTCTGGTACATAATCACAAACATTTCGTGCATATATACATATATACACAATGTTGTTATTGCGGGTAGGTAAGTATCTGAGTGAGCACAGATAAAGCAGGTTGTAGGGTACCCAACTGACAGCATGCAATCTACCAAAATATCTTCCATGTTCTGCTAGCTCATACACAAAGAAAAAGACAAAGCAGCTCTGTGCACTGAAAGATACAACAGATTTTGTTGCTTACTATATGCTGAGTACTGTCAATGTGCTCATCTCTGAAAACCTTACCTGCAAGCATCTTACCAATGAAGGACTGTGATCGGATCCTAATACACTATATGAGAAACGAGTGACAGGGCTAACTAGTAGTGAGACACCAGCCTGACTGTGAGTTTTTTTAATATGAGGAGTGCTAGGCATCATTATTTCTTATTTTCTGTGTTTCTTGTATTTCTAATATTCACCTGTTATTCACTGCTTGTTTCTCTGACGCAATTTACTGAACAGTAACTAAGACTTCAAAATGAGTGCATGCTTTAGAGTAACCAAATGGTGCATTCATACAGATTTCATTTGTCTTTAAATATGCAGAATCATTTCACATGGTCTTTTTACAGGTCAGCATGGGGTATGGCTTCCTGTTTATTTTATTAATGAGTCTCACATGTTCTTTTGGAAATCAAGATACACACTCATCTGAATTTTATGTCAGACCAAGCCTGAAAAATACCCTCAGATATTTCCTTATTTCAATCTATTCATTTAAATGAAATGAAATTAAAATAGCATCTGAAATAAAGGTATGCGATTCGTAGGGTAGGTCATGATTCATAAGCCTTTCATAAACAGCAGGGAAATAGCAGCTATTCTGACTGCTATCACAGATATTTTTGGCTTTAAAATCCCATTTACCGTGTCAATTAATAGCAGCAATTTGAGCCAAAAATAGCTGTCACTTTTTCATTTTTAATTATGGCATCTGTTATCCCATTTAATCTTGACATAATAATACAATGGGCCATTACCAAAAATAACGCCACGAATTATTTCCAGGCTCATGAAGGAACTGCAAGAACATGCAAGAACCCACAGAAGGGTTTGCAGTGATAAACAATGCTTTTGGTGTGCATGAATGTTTCTAGTGAATTACCAGATGCTTCTGTAACTAAATATGCCTTTTTGGCATGAATAATTCGGTGTATTCACCAGTGCTGCTCTGGTCCATAAGGGGAGGTGGGATAGGAGCTGGCGATGTGCCTGGGCAGCTCATGGTGACAGACCCATGGCGCTGGCATCCTTTACTAATTAGAGGCATTAATGGCACTGTTGTGATTGCCCAGCCCTCGCCTGGCTCTGCAGCAGGAAATGGTTATGTTTTTGGAAGGGACTGTATCCTGAAGTGCTAAAGGCCCATTCAGTGGTTGCTGCATTGGGCTGGAAAGACTGATGGGACAGCAGACATTGCCAAGAGTCCAACCAGCCCCTGACCACAAAAGGGAGCAGGCAATGATCTCCTTTGCCTGCTCTGCCGTAGGACAGCCCCGGGAGAACTGGCAGAGACAGAGAGAGAAATGCAAACCCTTGGGCTGGCATCACAGCTGCACTTAGCAGCCTGTGGAGAGGCAGCGCTGAAATGCTATATGTGAAAGCACAGCACAAACATGCCTCACCGCAGACAGACTGTGTATGGCATCCTTTCTGTGGTAGAGTTGGTGGTGAAAACAAATGGCATAATTTTAGCACAGGACTAGGCTGGAGAGAGCGGAATTCAAAACAAAGAACATCAGTTCGGTGGGCTTCTCTGACTTCTCTACAGTGCTGCTATTGAAGCTCTTTTTATTCAAGAGAAATTTAGAAAACCTTTTCCTTTGGTTTTCAGCACATGAAGACAAGAGCAGAGTATGCGGGAAGGGTTTTGTCTTTCCTGGCAACTTGAAATGCATTTTGACAGAACAGCTAGCAAGAGTATCGTAAAATTTTCTAAGTACCATTTAGTTTATCAGTAGTTGCTGCATTCTCCTTGGATTTTTATGTCATTTTGAATGAAAAAAAAAAAAGAATTCTAGAATGGATAGCACTTACTTTTTGTTTTCGTTTGCCTTAGGGCTTTTGGAAGTTAATAAAATGAACCTGAATATCTCAGTAATTGTGTTTACAGAAAGCTAGGCTGTAAATTCAGATTTCTAGCTTAATATTGTAAGATTGCAGTCTTCAATTTCTCATTATCCATCCTAAGCATTTAATTTGGCTGGGAACTTCGAATAAGTTCACGGATTTATCTGCACATATCAAATATATAAGATCATTAATTTTTTCTTCCTTTTAGGATAATTAAGTCTGTGGAGTACGCTGGAAGCTGGCTTTTGAGATAGAGCAGAGCAGAAGCAATGGCAGGGAAGAAACAGCAAAACAGTGAGAGCATGGGGAGGGAAAGAGGCTGAGCTCCATTCAAATAACTGGCTGCCAGTGACAAAGAAAAAATGCAAAACAGAACCCTCTTGCTGACAATTTAGTGGTAAAAGCTTTGACAGAGTTGTGCCTTCGTGTAATCCTGATGTAGGTCCCTGTGTGCTGAAGCCAGCTGAATTATACGGCCATATTCTTCACACAGGCAACACAGCTGTATCTTTTACTGAGTAGTTAACTGTAATAAGTCAATGCTGGATTGAACGGGCTGCTGTAAGGTGGCAACATCACAAGAAAATAAAACATCCATTAGCAACCAAGGCTGGTATATCTGACCCAAACTTGCTTTGATAAACATTCTCACAGAATTCTCGTCTTGATTTAGAGCAATTTGAAAGCTGCATTTTCTATTCATCAAATGAAATTATCAGAAGGAAACTACTTCAGATAAATAGATCACTTGAAACACTGATGAGTGCATTTCTGGCATTCAGGGAGCATTTCAATCAGAGGTGAAAAATATACCCCTTCTGGGTATGTTGCAGGAGCTACAAAACTCCTTTACCATGTCATGCAAAGAAAACTAATGTATATTGGAGTATAGGCAACGTTATGGACTGGAGATTAACTGGAAAAACATATTTAATAAATGCTAGAAGCTGTGTCTGTTTCAAGAGAAAGTCTTTTTAAAAATGTGGATGCATTATGGAAACAAGATGCTCAAAAAACTCATTAGTTTTGAGCTAAATTGATCACCTGCTATACCATACACTAGATGACTGGAACTACACCATGGACCACATCTTAGTCCTTTCAAAGCCTAGGGGAGTTGTGCCATTCATTCAGTGAAGCAGGAAATCCTCTTACTTTCTTGGTCAGGCAGGGCTGTGGCAAGGCTGGAGACCAGCACCCTACGCATTGCCAGGGCTGGTGGCTGAAGCGGGGTCCTGGGCCATGGGCAGGGTGTGGGGAGGCAGTAGTGGGGCAGGCAGGGACACAGGTGCCCTCGGGACTGTGACACATGCCCAAAGTCCTTGCCTGTCACCATGAGGTTTTAAAAATGGCATAGAAACTACAAGGTTCTGCCTTTACCGCGTCACAAGCAGCACTCACCCTTACTTCCAGGGCCTGAGAGAGCACAGCGGATTATGGAGGACTTTGCAGAGATGCTACCTGATTATCTCTATTTTCCTTCACCAGGCAATCCCTTTTTAAGTTACTACATCTCACTGACGCATCTTCACAGTTCTGTTCCTGCCTGAATCGGCTCTTCCATGTGTCCCACTGTTTCCTTTCTTCCCTCTGGACTGTTTGATCCATTACTCTGGGAGCTCAAACTAGAGGGCCCTTTGTAACACCCGAGTTGAAATTGTGTCTGCCACAGAAAAAGTTTTTGCCAGGCTTTATCCATCCCTGTAAGCTGGTTGTGGATTTTTCAGTTGGCTTCCTAGTCTATTTCATCTTTTCACCTGTTGCTTTCTCAGTGCTGCACAACAGTTACTAATCCTAAGCTATTTCCTACCTGAGAAAACAACAAGACTTGAAGCCACAGGTTGCTTCTGTGGCCTTTTGGGGGAGACCAGAGAGCCCAAGCAGGTGGGTCCTTCTGCTACAAGACAGTTTCTCAAGTCATCGACAATGACTCTGGGAGACGCCAAAGCTGATAAAAGAAAAGCTTTTGTGAACAGCACAGACAGGAGGGGATTCTTGATGTAATGAAGTCACTGATTTCATTAATAGGTATTTTTCTTGGTGACACTTTACACGTTTTGTTCAATGTGAAATTAATCCAGAAAAGATTGTTTTTAAAAAAAGCTAACGAATCATTTGAGGCAGAAGAAAATAACTTTACTTTAAAATGTTTAAAGAAATTCCGCACTTAAAACTCAAATGCTCATTAAAGCACTAAAATCCTTACCAAGGACCTACAGCATAAATATTCTGATTGCTTAAAAAATGGCATTTATTTTGCTGGGAGCGAGGCTACGGAGGACATAAATATACAGCTCATTACCACGTCTGTCATAGTGGAACAACACTGTATGGTGCCAGCATAGACACATGCAGTATGTATTTTCTGGTCTTTTCACCTCCTCAGCTCCTACATGGATTCTGTCACAAACAAATAGTACTTGTAGACTGGGTGAGCCCAGAAATACAGACATCTCACTTTTTGCATTATGTGTCATTCCACCTGCAATTTTTCTTTGCTTTCATTTTTCTTTACGAGTTGTTTGATTGAATGCTATTTTGGCTTGTGGTTATGAAAGCACAGGCACATTTTCCCTTCAAGCCAACGTCACTGCTCACCCAGCCAGCCAGATCATACATGGTGAATCAATGCCACCACACCACAAGTGCTTGCACAAATCACTGTTCATGTCAAGAGAAACATGAAAGGGAGTTTTGAAATGCCTTGTCACGGAATGAGCTGATGGACAAGGTTTTTGACAAAATATTTCATTTTCTCAGAAAATTTCAATTGTTGAAACTTCAAGCTTGCTTTTCATTAAATTGCAGAGGCGGTCCACATACTGCAAGGTGTGATAGCTCCAGTGAAAGAACTGTATAATGATGTTTTAGATAGGTAACATAAAATCATTTAAATGGTGGTGTTGCAAGACACACATGTGACTAAGCTCTACTACTACCACCACCAAAAGATTTAAATCATGTTTTAGAGGCAGCCAGACTACAGTGCCCATGGACTAGATGACTCCATCTGAGTGCTGAGACACATTTTCCTGGTCTTCTGGTCATTACCTGTTTTCATGGATGATTGCTACCAGAGCCTAGGTAGAGGAGAAGGAGGAAATTAAAGGCAACAAAAGGAGAGGAGGAAAAGTAATACAATGCTGACTGTCAGTCCATGCAAGTGTATCAATATGAGTCTAATTGTTGATCTTTCAAACCAGTGGGCCAAATCGAGTTATTCCATCTTGTTGCATGTCCCAGAACTAAATTCATAAATAATGTTAAGGTTTCCTGGACAGCACCCATAGACTGTTTTTTTAATTTGTTTTAACACAAAGCATTTAGTGTAAGGTCTATGAAATCTTTGCTTTCTGTGCAAACAAGCTTAAGGGAACTCTTGCATTCCACAGAAACACTCCTGTAGTTGCTCATAGTTTCAGATACACACCGACTTGTCTGAAAAGTCCTTGTAAAAACAAATTTAGGAAACCTTGGAACTAGCTGAGCAGGGATGTGTAGACTTTGGAAGCTGGTAACGAGACAGCTTGTCACTGAGAGCCCCAAGTGGCTTGAGCATCTGTGGCTTTTGGGGAGAAAATTCACTGTAGGTCCCAGAATGCAGTCATGAGGGTGACCCTCTTCTTCTCTTGTACACCTAGAGGCAGAAAATATTTGTATGAAGATGCAGTGTGTGTAGCTATGCAGGGAAATGTAGCACACCCAGGTTTTGAAAGCGTTAAGTGAGCAGGGTGAAACATCAGCTTTGCATGGGAAGGGATGGGGGTGGCATCTCAGAGTGCTCTGATGGATCTGCAGAATACTGGAATCTGCACAGAAACCAAAATTTGGAAGGCTCTGGCAAACCTGAGAGCTGCCAGTGACAAACGACATCCTTTTCAGACAAAACACCCAGCTATGAGTCACCAAGTCAAGCACTAAGTTATCTGCTTTAAAGCTTTTGTAGCAAAACAAGCTCTTAGGAGGAGATGCTGAGCAAGTAAGGAGGGAATATGATGGAATGGAAGGAGTTTCTGTCAAACACAAAAGTATAAAGGGTTTGTAATGGCCATCTTGAGCTGAGTGATTAAACCCATGGTAAAAATTGTAATTTGTAAATGTATGGCTCTACATCCTCCTGCAGGCAAATAAACACACCAAGTACCAACATCAACTCTTGTTTGCTTCCCTGGTCTTCTTAACAAAAGATCTTAGGTTTGCAGGAGAGAGATCATCATTCCCAAATGCAGGTTGCTCTTTGGGATACCTTTCTCTTTTCCGTCCAACTCTCACAGTAAAATGCCGCTTTCAAACTTACAATAATCTAGAAATGCACTCACTGAATGCCCCGAAGGAGGGATCACCAATAGTGACAATACCAGAGCCCACCAAGACCAGTTTTACTTCTCCCTCCCTGGTTTGCAGCCCTAAAGACAGACAGCATGAACCCCCTGCTAACTGCACTGTAGACTCACTCACACAAGGTACTGACTGCCTTTCCCAAAACGAAGGACATCTACGTAAGTGAATGTTCTTCCTGACACATTTCTCCTGTTAGTTTACCATCATCTTATTTTCAAGGCAGTGCCCAGGGTCATGGCTGTGTAATTCCCATCTCAGCTGGCAGAGAACACGAACCAGTTAGAAACAGAGCATCTCAAGTGCCAACATCAACACAGATTTATTTCATTAGTCTGTATAAGCTGTCTGGTGCTATTTAAAGCTCACTTTGGCAAGACCTATGGACAACAGGCATGCTGGCAAAGGGAGGGAATTTGAAAACATGCCTCTCTGCTCTCCCTCTTCAGCCAGCAACCCTGCTCCAGGAAAGGCCCTGAATTGCTCTTCTGTCCCCATTGGCCAAACCCATTGTGGTCCTCAGGGCACTGGGATGAAGGCCAGGGAGGGCTTTCAGCGCTCATGGCCCAAGGAGAGGATGGTGCCTCCTCTCATCCCAGTCTCTTAGGCACTCACAGGAGATACCCTCAAGCAGAAGCCCCCATACAGTGGGAATGGGTCGCACCTCCTACACCTTGATGGGGAACGCTCATTTCATCCTAGAAAAAAAGCAAACCTTTCTCTACCCTTATTGCAAAGATTAGGAAACAGAGATATGAAATCAGGTATCTCTGACACAGCTCCCCACCTATTCACACATTCTTGTCAGACCTGATTCTATTTTCCTCCACTTTGTGCTTTTAAAAATAGCTCGAAGAATGTGGCTTTTAAGCATTGTAGAGATTGTGGCACAATACAATACAGGTCACTTTTTTCACTGTTTTGTGGCTGATTAAAATAGAAGCTCCTAAGTACTACTTACCATAATTTTCATCTCCCACACAAAGCCTATTTATCTCTCTTCCCCCAAAGTCAATTACAGGCTTTGTTACTAAAACAGGGAATCAATTTGTAGACATACCAGTCATTGATAACTTTTCAATCTTCTACCCCAGTTAGGCTTTATTTAGTGTGTATATATAGGCTCCCAGTTACTAGGCAGCATTTAAACGTGAATTCATATTTCTTGCAAGTCTTTGTTATTTTATATTAGGAATAAGATGTTTAGAGTTACCCACGTCTTCCTTTGGGATCTTGATGCTGTAAGCAAATTCTCTATTATGTTGGGGAAGGTGTGCCCTGTAGAAAAAGAATACTTTGGCAAAGTTTTGGTATACACTATAGTAAAAAGAAGTTGTAGTTTTGAGAGAGAAATAAACATAAAGATGCAATTATCTTTTAATTATAGAACATAGAGTTTCTCTCTGCACTATAGAATCATACAATGATTTGGAAAGGACCTTTAAGATCATCCAGTTCCAAACTCCTTGCCACAGGAAGGGACACCTTCCACTAGACCATGCTGCCCAAGGCTCTGTCCAACCTGGCCTTGAACACTGCCAGGAAAGGGGCATCCGCACCTGCTCCAAGCAACCTGCTCCAGTGCCTCACCATCCTCAAAGTAAAGGACATCTTCCTTATACCTGATCTAAACTTCCCCTGTTGTCATGATCTAAACTCCCCCAGTTGTCACGCAGCCTGCTTGCTCACTCCCCCCCTTCCTCCCCCCGCCCCTCTCCCCGAGGGATGGTGAGGAGAATTGAAAGAATGTAACTCCCACGGGTTGAGATAAGAGCAGTCCAGTAACTAAGGTATAACACAAACCACTGCTGCTGCCACCAATGATAATAATGATAAGGGAAATAACAAGGGAAGAGAATACAACTGCTCACCACCTGCCGACAGATACCCAGCCCAACCCAAGCAGTGATCAATCCCTGCCGGGTAACTGCCCCCAGTTTATATAGTGGGCATGACATGCTGTGGTATGGAATACCTCTTTGGTCAGTTTGCGTCAGGTGTCCTGTCTCTGCTTCCTCCCGGCTTCCCCTCCTCCCTGGCAGAGCATGAGACTCACAAAGTCCTTGGTCAGAGTAAACATTACTGAGCAACAACTAAGTGGTGTTATCAGCACTGTTCCCAGGCTGAACGTCTAAAACACAGTGCTGCACCAGCTACTAAGAAAGAGAAAAATGACTGCTACTGCTGAACCCAGGACACCTGTTTAAACCCATTACCCCTTGTCCTGTCGCTACAGTCCCTGATGAGTCTGTCTCCAGCATCCCTATAGGCCCCCTTCAGATACTGGAAGGCTGCTATGAGGTCTCCATGCAGCCTTCTCTTCTCCAGGCTGAACAGCCCCAACTTTCTCAGCCTGTCTTCATACACGAGGTGCTCCAGTCCCCTGATCATCCTCGTGGCCCTCCTCTGGACAATGATCCTTCTGTAGATGGACGGTACTATGATTGGTAATAGATTTAAGGGTCACATAAGAATTTGCATTAAAATAGATAAATCAGAATTAGATACAGTTTGAGCCAGATACAGCAATAGCCTCTGCATCCTTACAGATGAGCCTCCAGCAAGCTGATTGTAATGGTACTGTAACATTAACAGTGAAGCTCCAGGATTTTGTTGATCACTGTGTTACCATCAATAATTTGTCTCTGGTCAGGTGGATCAAAATCTGCATGATTTTAGCTATGAAAAATGTGTGCATCTGCATCTAACTGTTATAGAAATTCTAATCAGTTTAAGTACAAGTATACTCTTTTGTTTTAAATCCCATGGGATCAGAAAGCTCTTTCTCCCCGAGCTGCAGAGTCACAATTATTTGTGAGACATGGATATATTTGGAACAGCTGATACACTGATACATCTAATAAAACAAAGGAGAAGGTAAATACAAGGAAAAAGGTAAAAGGAGAAAATTGAATTATCCTTTAAGATCAATTTCAAGGAAGCTGATATCTATTAAATAATTCATTTAAAACCAAAATCTAAACCTAAACCAAACCAAAGCTTTTGGAAACCAGTTCAGTCACTGGCTGTTACCTCTCCCTGGATTCTGACCAAAGAACATGACAGACTTACTTATTTTCTTTGCATCTTTTTTAATTAACATGCCTTTGGAGGAGCAGTGACAGTGGCAGAAGGGACTGCCCCTGACACTCACTTAATTCCAATAAGCATCTTCTGTCCTGCTGCAGACAGGCTTTATCTGACAAGCTCTTTCCAGCTGACTAATGTGCCTTGGGTCATGTTTATGGCTAGCATAGATACTTGTAGAGCAGATATGACTTATTACAACATGTGCCACTTGTAATGAAAATCTCACTCTCCAGGAGAGGGAAAAAAAGAAGAAACAAGCAACAGCTTTATAAAGGAACATCTTTCAAGATGTTCTGTTTAGGCAAAACCTAATTCCAAGCATTCCAGCATTTTATTTTCATTCAGACAAAAAATTATTACTTTTTGAGGCAGGATTGCTCTATGTTAGAGAAATGCTTTAATAAAATACAGTTTCTAATAGCAACATATTATAGTAACTATGGGTATTTAAGAGCAACACAGCCTTATTTGCAATGAACTGAAAAACTGAAATGACAGTCAGTGCTAAGGTCTCATCTCTTTCCTTATTATCCATGTTGTACAGTAATAGATGAGGTGAAGAATGAAAAATGTCAACGTATCATGAGCTCTCAGAGCTGTGGCTTTCATCAGTAGGTCACCTACCTGCTCAGGATTTCAATTGTCAGCAATTATTTCAAGTTTCCATGAAGGAAAATTGCCCTAGGAAAGGAAAAATTTACATTTGCTAACATTGCATTGTACAGGCTCGTGAGTCCCCCATGTTCACTTTTCTGGACACCAGATTTCTATTACCCCTATAAAGCCATTAAAACAACAATTGGAGAATCCTCTTTTTCACTGGTGATTGTATACTGGGCTAAATAAAATCTTCACTTACACATTAAGTTTTGCACTTTCAAGAGTTGTACTGCTGCCATATTACCAGGGAATGCCACTCCAGTTAGCGTCTGCACTGATGTTCTTCATTCCCACCCCATGACTGCCTGCTGCACCCTGGCCTTGGCCACAGCCCTTGTGAGCACAAGCAAAGCCATCTCCACCTCTTTCTTCCATCTTGTTGCAGCTATTGTCATGTCCCCATGCTGTCTTTCCAAGCAGATACACATGTATTTATACCTCACCGTGCAGAGCTGTGAGCCCAGCATGCCTGGGATGCTCACTGGGATGCCCATGTGCTGTCAGGTTAATCTGTGCAGTGTATGGAGGTTTCCAGCTGTTCTGTAGCTGTTTTTCCAAGAAGGCTGTAAAGCACTTGGAAATCCTATCTATTTTTTTTTTTCCCAAATCCTCGGACCTTTATAAGCAACATTTTCAGCTGGGGAAAGATGACACTCTTAGGAAAATTCGAACATGTGCTCTGTCTCCTCATTCATCTGGGCTCCTGCATGAACATCAGTTCGTCCAAAACCATTTAAATATCTCATCCACAGTTTGACTTGAGAGGTGAGTGGTGGTAACAGGTAGTTGCAGCTACCCATGTATCAGCTACAAGGTCAGCTCCTGTACTCCATGGGGTAATTATGTGCTCCTGTCAGTAGGCAGCCCGCATGCTCTGAGAGCAGCAGTTCAGGAGCTGCTGTAGCATTTTTAGGTGATCATTGTAAGAAATCTATGCCAGAGCTTATAGTCCTGGTGGGTTTTTAACAGGGAAAGGTTGGGTAACACATGTTAGAGGAGAGGAGGAGTGTGGGAGGGAGCAGGACATGTTTCTCCTTTCAGGCTGCCACCAGCAGCTCCAACAACATCTGGTTCAAACCACAGCACTGCCTGGCTCCTGTTTCTTCTCCTGTTATATCTCCCACTTCTACATACAAGTATTAGCAAATATCAGTCTGTCTCTAGGGCTTCTTTTCTTGTAAGCATTCAGGGTCTGATGAATTCTACTTACTTAATCCCCCTGGTCTTCTCTCAATCTGCACAAGGCTAATGTGGTTTGGAGCTTGGATCTGCTCCTCCCTCGGCTGCAGAATACTGAAGATGACACCCATTTTTGTGCTGCTCTGATGCTCTTCAGCAGCAACATCAAAGGTGCAAAGAGCAACTTTACTACCTATGACAGCCTGTTTCACCTATGTTTTGCTTCATTATACATATACATTGTCTCCACTTGCAGGCCTGCATTTGAAAACATCTTCCGTAGGTGATTTAGTGACACAATTTGTATCAACTCAAATATGAGTCAAATAGTCTGTAAGTTCAGAACACCTCAAAAAGCACCCTTTGGCTTTAGAGGTACTAAAAAGCCACCTATTTCCAGGTTGAGCAGATGTTGATATGACAACATCCCAGACAAGGAAGCCAAGCTGGGTTAACAACAAACATGCAGTTCTATGGCTGTCTTTAATGCTTTTTGAGGGTGGAGCAATACAGAACTCAGATGCTTTGTAACCATTTTCTTAGGACAAGGCAAAAGGGCTGTTAGCTCATCCTAGCTAAAAAGGAGCAATCACCTGGAGAGGCCCTACTACAGTTATGAAAATCAGGACAAGTGAAACTCCCACAAATTTTGCTTTAACAGTCAGGGTGGATGATTACACACTCTTCCCTGGCAAGTCTTTTTGGTGCTATTCCATCAAAGTGATGATAAGTACAGACTACATCTACATTTCTTGAAATCCTTGCCTGAATCAGTGCTGAGTTTTGTTTCTCAGCAGCAAGAATTGGGTGGCCAGGACAACTACAGATAGTCTGTAACGTGGAGAAGAGAGGGTTGCACCAAAGGAAGAACAGCCAAGCAACAAAAGGAACAGTCTGCAGTGGGAGGGATGGGTTCATGCACCATAGAGAGGGATGAAAGCGGAGGCTGAGGGGGCAAGGTGAAGGAGGATTGCCATTACCATGGAATTTATCCCTGGTCTAAGCTTCCTGCAAACACACAGAGCATTACTTTTATATTTCTTCTCTTCTATGTGACCCAGGCACACCCCTTACTTTGTTCTCATTATCAAAATACAGAAAAAGATCTGATCTGTTAAGGTATTTAGGACCATAAAAATGCAGATGAGCACCTGCACAACTACATCCTACCTTTTCAGATTCGGTGTGTGGTTGCTTTCTCCCTTACACAAGCTGGCAACAACCTGCTACAGAAAAAGTATTTTCAGCTTTGTCAATCCCTGTATCATTTTCACTGTTGTAAATATCAGATGGCAGCTTTGCAAAAAAGTAGTCTTTTATAATATATAGTTTTATTTTACTTTTTATCATTATGCATTCTACTGAACAGACCAAATCTAAAGATTCTTTAGGGTCTTTATGTCTGTTTCTTCAGGTTGTAAGACCAAGAGCATGCACCTGAAGTGTTTCAAGAGGGCATTATTATTTCCTTAGTGTGTAGTTCCTGTTGATATAGATCCTCTAGATAATGCCCTTCAAGAATAAAGTATTGAAATGAAAATAGATCCATCTCATGAAGTTCTACTTACTACAGTTTCAATTAACTTAGTATGTAGGTAATGGAAAAGAGAGTTAGATTGTAATTACCTTTTTCAATGTTCAAAGCACCAAATAAATTGTCAATAACTATACACAAGAAAGGTTAAATCTGATACCAAACTATCCCACTTACTTTATGTTAGATTTAATGAGAAAATAAAGCATTGAATGTATTCTATCAAGACATGCCACTGTCTGCATTTTGACTGCAGAGTATATGTTCATTTGGTCCAAGTACCACTCACTACTTATGTGTGTATATATACATATATATATATATACACACTTCTTTAACTTAATAAAAAAGACCCCAAAATCAATTTTTCATCTAAGAACCAGTAAAGCCAAGCCCAGGAAAGAGGATCTTGCATTGTGAAAGAAAACACAAAGAGAGCCCAAGAACATTTATCATGAGATCCATCACAGCAAAAGTTACCAGAAATCTTTTAAAGCTCTTTCTTTGCCAAAGGAAAGGTGATGACTAGAAGCTGATTTTGACATGCCAAGTAACTGCAGACTATCAGATGTTGTAGCTGACTTAAAGGTTTTTCTTGTTTGTTTGCTTATTCTCTGACAAAATGACGGGCAAGAAAATTCAAGAGCATCATGTACTCTATTATGTGGGACTTAAATAGCGAGGTAGAATCTTTGCAGGTGTTTAACATCTTTGACTCAGAGTCAGTCACAAACAACTTACATTAACTGATCGTAGCCATAATTGCATGCCAAGGTTTATAAAAGCCTTAATTGCTAGTAGGTTTGGCATTTATTTCTCAGAAAGACTCTTTATTCACAAAGAAGTTTTAATTACACAGCTTGGATTTGAAAGTCCAAGAGGAATGTGCCCACCGATTTTGGTGGTGGTGGTGCTCATTTGTTGTTTGAAATCAAAGGTTTCTTGCCAAGTTAGCCGATCTGATAGTTTATTAAAACAAAGCCTAAAGCCCGCTAGCCCTCAATCAGGCTGACTCCATGGATTAGAAAGTATCTATTGCCCCATCAGGGCAACTGCAATTTGTTCCTGAGGAAAAGGGAAGGGGGCCTCCTTCCAGAGCCACCCGTTTTTGTCACCTGAATATCTCCAGTTTAAACTGGAAAGAAAAGGAAAACTCCTGTGCTCAAACGCCACAAAGAAATCATGTCTCAAGTTGGCTCTGGCTTTACAGACCAAGACAGTAGTCAATCAACTAAATTTATTTCCATGAGAATTTAACTTCAAGGAGCTCTACAGGAAACAGCCAAATCATAAAATTGCTTGGCCAAACTGAAATTTCACATGCCCTACCTCTGCTTGCTTCTCCCTGGTTATTCCTACAAACCCATACGTATACCTCAAGCCACTTCACTGCAAGACAAAAACAGTTGTTATGGGAATTGTTAATATATTTATTTTGGACTGTTTTATCCATTAGCGTGACTTTGCAAGTCAAAAAGTGATGCTTCTCCTACAAGT
This sequence comes from Pezoporus wallicus, assembly GCF_028554395.1. Lineage (NCBI taxonomy): Eukaryota > Metazoa > Chordata > Aves > Psittaciformes > Psittacidae > Pezoporus > Pezoporus wallicus. The sequence continues at coordinate 3,113,566 of NW_026640165.1, forward strand.
GATGCTTCTCCTACAAGATGCTTCTCCTACAAGTTAGTTTGATTGACTGTTTTATCCATTAGCGTGACTTTGCAAGTCAAAAAGTGATGCTTCTCCTACAAGTTAGGCAGCAGGCTCTTCAAAGTAAGAGCTTGTTTTGACTAAACAAAGCAAAGTACACAGGTCTAAGTACGTGATACTTCTTCCTTACAAAAAAAGATAAGAGCTCAGCGGTGTTGTGTAGTCTTCAGCTCTGGTGATCATGCTTCTTTGTATGCTGAAAAAAAAAAGCCAGAGAAAAACAATCTGGATCACAAGCGTCCTCATGTCTCCGTAGTTCGGCAGGTTAAGATGCTATCGGGCTGTGATCTGCACATTCCACTATAAATGTTGTGAATACGCACATGCAGAAGAGGAAAATGAAAATTGTCTTTGCACAGATGTAGCATCATGCTCGTAACTAGAGCAAAAAGTTCCCTGAGAGTACAAGTAATTAATCTCTGAAAAAGCTTGTCAAAGGATACAGCAAATTCATCACTACTTGATGGCTTTACATAGAGTGTATTTTCAGATGTGCTCCATTTCAGCTACAAAATATTAAACTCCACAGGATTCACATACATGATGTGCAAACCAATTCCCTCCTCGGTGGAATTCCCCAGGAGTTTTGTGGCCTCCTGTCAGGCAAACAGCCGGATCAGGCTATTGTAAGGCTACCCCCTCATCCTCTCACCTCCCCTCAGAATTTAAGCAGTGTATATTTATAAGTAGTAAAAGAGGGTGGAGGGAAATTATTAGTATTTATCTTTAAGGCAAATGTAAAGCTCCTCTGAGACAACAGATGGCTCCAAAATCCCGACTATATTTTCTTCCTAATTCTTAAGAAAGGGGAAAGCACTTAATTTCTTTTGATTTTAAGCAAATGATCACTCTTCCCTCCTTCAGAAAAGAAATATCCAGCTTAGTAATAATTAATTGCATAAAACGCACAGTTATTGAAGCAAATGTGCATCCGTACATTTTTAGCAACATAAATACAACTCTTTTCTATAGCCAGGAAATAATTTCCTTTTCCTTTGTCATGGTCCTGGTTCTTTTCCTGGGGTCTGGACCTGGACAGGGAATGCTATTCCACAAGGCTTCTTGAAACATTAAAGCCAAGTTAACACGTTGAATCGGGCTGAAATGTTTCAAATTTAGCTAGCAGAGTGGCTGCCAGCAAAATCATCTCAAACATGGTTCATTCTGGCCAAAATCTCTGATTTGAGGCTTCCCCAGCTCATGTGAGTGCCCTGCCCAAAGAGGCTGTGCTCTAGCAAATAGATGGCACTAAAAGGTAGTTTGACAAGATATCTTTCAGATGAATTCCCACCTTCACCACTATCTCAGTGGACTGCTGATGTAGAATAACCCTCTTGGTAATGAAAATTATAGAGTGCTACAGTGTGACACAGGAGTGCACAGGAGTGAGCAAGGAATCCTATACGCAACAAAGAAAACACTGGATATAAAACACCTACACTACTCTTTGCCAGCACTATAGTTAGGATGTGCTTACTCCCACCCACTAAGAGTGCTGCGGCATTTGCTCAGCACTGACCCAGAGGGTGAAGCGCTGTGTCTAAAATCGGTGATATTCCTGACTGTCTCCTTTGTTGTTTCCAAGCTTGTCATTTAAATTTCAATTCAGCCAGGGAATGCTTTGTTTGAGATCTGATGGGAACACAGGAAAATGCAGCATGATTTACATGTATTAAATTTGCACATCTGAAGCAGTGTCCTGAAATTACAGACTCTTCAGTAATAATCAACATAACCATTCCTTTTGCATTTTATGTTCACAAGATTACTTCTATGACAATACTTTTAGGAGGGTTGATATGAAAACGTGGAAATCTGGTCTCATTAGAGAAGATCTGAAGGTAGCTAGGGCACAAACTTTGCAATTATATCTTTGAGAAGGTGTACACTGCTACTATTAATATGAGTTCATGCCACTTTGAATCAAATGCATGCAATATTAATTTACATCTACTTAAAAGCAGTATATAAAGCACATATGAAGACATTTCTTTAAAAGTGTTTATTTTTTAAGATACAACAATTTTTGCCTTATAAAAACACTGGAGTATCTGGGCAACAAGCAATGCGAAAATGGCAGGAACTCCTCCCCTATTCCTGACACCTGGTTGCAATTCAAGTAAATTGAATTTCACAACACGTCTTGAACACAGTAAAGAACAGTTTTTATTTACAGATCCAAAACATCTTTTAACAAACCAATTAGCTCCCAAGTTTTTGGGGCCAGATCCAGCAATAAGCAGCTTCTCCTTCCAGCAGGAGAAGACATTACCAGTCACGTATGACAAACTACTCTCCCGTATCACCACTTGCTTTAGTAAGTCACAGTGCACTGCTAAATACAGCAGTGCCCCAAAACCCCCCAAAGCACCCCACTCATTTCTGCTCCTGGTAGTGTTGCAGTCTTAGCTATGGCAGCACTGCAATGACAACCATCTGTACAAATCTTTTTCCTCTTGCTTCCTGCACCTCATATCCCAAATACCCCTGAAGTGGAAGGAACAGCATGAGGTCCTGAGCATATTCTGAACTTAAGCACAAAAACTTGCAAATTAAGAGCTTTTTAGCTACACACTGCTAGCTAGGGGCAATCTCTCGTGGAGAGATTCATTTTGTTTGCAAAATGATGTTTCTTAGTAAAACCAATTATCTGCATCTATCTACAGCATTCTTTTAAGAAGGATGTTTTTCCATAAAAGATGCCTTAGCTGGCATACAAACTGTGCTGAATCAAAACCAAAATCCATATCCTATCTCATATGAGATAAGCAAGGACAGCAAAGCATTTCAGGGGAACAAAAAAATAGGGCAATGATACAGTCAAAGAATTGGAGATAACTGGAATCGGTAATTTTCACACACTCTGGCTTTACCCTTTTTCATTTCACAAAATCCAGATGACGCCTTTAAAATGCAGGATGTCAACTACCATAGGGCCAGCAGACATTGGAGTATTTGCATTTGGTATGTACAACATCCAGCTAAAAAGAGTATTTCAGAAAATCACCATGTGTCTGTCTCAAAGTACAATTACTCTGCTTTCCTCAATTTGTCCTCCAATTTTTGTTCTTTTTAGACAGCAATCAATAGAATGAGCATGTGAAGAAAACAAGGATGCTGTGAAATTTAATAATCAAACAGCAGAAGGAAATCTGCTAATTTTCTAAGCAACTACATTGTTTAAACAGTGACATCATGTCAACAGTAAGCTCTCAAGTTTCATATTGTTCTCTCAGACCAGACATGACATTTCCACAAATACCAAAAAAAGTCAAAATAGGACACTTTAAAGATGAGCAAAACTTGCTCTCCCCCTAAAACTTAATGTATGATGTATATTTAAAATTAAATACAAGGATGTTTTAGCTAAAACACGTACTAAAACAAGCAATCAGCCATGAGAGACTTTTAAGATTTCTAAGAAAACTTAAAAAAAATATTTTCTCAGAAACAGTCCTGCTGAAACCCCTGCCGTTATATCAAGCAGCTTCACATTGACCAGTTGGTCACCTCAACAAGATGGCACAAGACTGCCACCTTGTGAAACCAAAACAATCAGATCTGTATTAATAGGGCAAATAGCAACTCTGTCCCCAGAGAATACAGAATACTTCTTACGACAATATACTGAACAATTCATCTGATTTGTCTACTCACAAGGAAAGTAACAGAAAAATATTTCAGCGGGTACACAGTGCTTCTGTGTAAAATTTATCCTAGTCTTGAACACGAACACGTGACAAAGAACTTAAAAAGAATGAAAAACAGAATGCTCAGGAATAACAGAATACAGTTCACAACATACCGCATTATCAAATGAATAACAGAAAACACAGTTCACAGCATACAGGAGTATCAAACAAACTTCCTATCTTCCTGAATAACAACATATTTGTAACTAAAATGAAAAACCCATGCATTCAATTACTTGTGGTGATTTTTTCCCACCTCAAACCAATTCAGCCATGCTGTGGCTGTTCAGCTCTCTATTACTCTGACAGACATTAAAAATTATCGTCTTTCTGTCCAAGAAAAACTGAACCTGAGCCTTTATTTTTAACCAGTGATTATAGAAAAGTTGGCTATGCTATTTTTGTTTTCACCTTGGACATTACAAATGAGTGTGATTTTTATCTAAATGGATAGCTGATTAATAAAATTTACAATTATCATTTTCATGCTGTTGTAAGTAATTTCATTGCCAACTGACACTTGCTAAGGAATTAACCTACGGTTCTACTGAAACTAGAAGACTTTGGCAATGTAATCCAGGATAAACACAGTCCTTTCTGCAAGCCTTCAAGAAGAATAAATTATGAACAAACACAATGGAAATATTTCCAGAGCAAAATATTAAAATCAATTTTCCAAAAGATCATTTAATCATAGAAACGCACAATGGCTTGGGTTGGAAGGGACCTTAAAGCTCATCTAATTCCAACCCCCTGAGGGACACCTTCCACTAGACCAGGTTGCTCCAAGCCCTGTTCAACCTGGCTTTAAACACTGCCAGGGATGGGGCAGCCACAGCTTCTCTGGGTAACCTGTGCCAGCACCGCACCACCCTCACTGTAAAGAAATTCTCTTTAATATCTACGATACTTGCTCCAACATTTTAAAGCATGTTTAACTAACTCCAGTACCTAGTTTTAAACACTTCTAACTGATATTTCTTGAATTTCTAAGAGATGTTGATGGAATTTGCAGCCCTTTATGACTAATAATGATATAATTACAACCATCTTGATTTCTGAGACAGAATCAAGCTGACATTGAGCATTTCCTGCAAACTCACTGTGGTTCATCACCAAAAGTGAAAACACACCTTTACTCTAAAAATAAATTATTTCATGTTCTACTAATTCATGGACTTTCCACTTTAATTTAAGCTTATAGCCAGTCAGCTTGCTTTAAAATTAGCTTTGATAATATTTTGAGAATAATTGTACTCCTAATATAAATCCCATGGTATAATATTATACCAGCTTATAATATTGATTTAAAAAAAACCCAACAGTTCAAAGACATCTGTCTACATGTAATTTCTCTAACATCTTGTGATGTGGAGCTTATTAAAAAGGTACTGTGCTCTAAATGTCGGGGCGTTTTATATTAGCTTTTCTTCACAAAATAAATGTATTAAAACTGTATACATTTAAACTCAATTCTTCTAACTTGAAACATGGCTGCTATCTCAGTTAAGAGTAAGTAGGAAGCATAAGCGTTGTCTCTTAACAGTGTTAATAACTGGAGGCATTCAGATACCAGTATCAAAAGACATGCTGGACAAGACAAAACACTGATGGAGTATGTAAGGAATTTTTAAATCTTCTCAAGCATATGAGTATCTGCTCCCCTTCATAAAGTCAAACAAGCAAACAGATCTAGAAGGCAATTCACAATTCTGACCAGACCCACATCACTTCCCATTTTATCATTCCAATTCACTCACTACTAATATTTCAGGACACAAATGAACTTGTACTGAAACATGCAGATGCTCTCTACCTTGTTTACATTTTTCCTAGCATGGCATACAAAACCAAAATTGGAAGCAGAAGGCATGCAAGGCTTCCCTTCCCAAAACTGTCATACTAAAATTACAACACAAGATAATATCCTGGACCCTGAAAGAACCGAAGTATCCCATTTCAGGTTTCTCTTGTCCCTTCAGCTTGATCAATCAAATACGGAGTGATCAAAAATGGCTTTCCCTACGGTACACACAACAACTAACATACTGGCTACAGTGACCTGGCAAACATCTTAAATTCAATATAAATAAACCTACTCATTGAAAAGTGATTTTAAGGTTCCCTTAGAAGAAACAGAGCTGCAAAGACATTGGGCAGGAGAATCTGAGTTAACCACACTCTTCATAGTTAGCACAGGTAGGGAATCAGAGCCAGGACATTGATATCATTGATTGATAAAGAAAAATGAAAAAACCCATGACATAATGTGAGTAAATAACTCCACAGTACTGACTTTTTGAGAAATAATTCCATTTCAGAGTGACTAGCATGGCAATAGTACAATAGGTTTGCATGGATTTGTCAGCTGTCTTTTAATTACAGAACAAGAAAGAACTTAAAAATGCTACACAGCATGCAAAGTTTTGGATCTCCTCCCCTGCCACATGGTTTAGTTATATTTATAAAACAGCTTAATAGTTAACTTTAAGCAATCAAATATTTTTGAGCCTAATTAAAGTCATTTACAGCCAGAAACCATTACAGCCTTCTTTTATTCTCAAGATAATACACTAGATGCTTTTAAAAATATATATATACACACACTGTATTTTACCTTTGTAATACAAAATATATTCCCTAGTTCCATTAGATCTGTATATATATGAAAACCATTTAAAAGAACAATTCAGTAATGCCATTAGTATTTCTTTAAGATTACATGTCAAAGATCTTAGAAACACTCAGTTCAACTGGGGACTGCACTCAGATCCTACATCAGTACAAACCTGTGAACACAGAACCTCAGGACATAAAAGCTTGATGATTTAAAAGGGTATTCATTAGGCTGCATTCCACTGTGTAACGACACATTTCAGTCTGACGTATATATATTACTTCCCTCCTAACAGGTCACATTATCAACTGCAATTTATCTTTTGTTGTACAATAACACTTATTCCCCCAAAGAAGGTACATGCACACAGCCTCCACGGTATTTTCTAAGTATCAGTTTGAAATAAAATTTTCAAACTGCTTTAATGATTTAAGAGCCTACATTCTGCTTGCAAAACCAATGTAAGCATTTATCGACAAAAAAAATCATGATAATTCAGTGGCATGTAGGAGGTTTTGAAAACATACTTTAGTAGTGGTTCATACCTTGCCTGCCAGCAAACCTAGATGGAAATGGCCTGATCCAAGCAGCAAATATGCAGAGGTAACAAAAATGTTAAACACCAAAATATTTAGTTTTAAAGAGAAGCCTCTGAAACATACTTACAAATTGTCATATCCTCAAGAGAATGTTATATAGTATTTTGTTATAATGAAAAATCACTGTAAACATCTCTCTTACTTCACATAAATTACAGAAAGATGTGCTCAAATTCCCCTTCGTATTGAATGTTTTAATTCCAGGAGCTCATAAATTCAATACATGGAATACCTTCACATGACAACATACCAGATCTCACATTCAGTTGCAACAATATAAGCAAACAGCTTACTTCCCCAATTCCAACTGGGGGAAAAAAGTCTTCACATAATGCAAAATATACTGGGAAAGAAAAGGTCACCACATAAACCGCTGGATTTCATCACTATTTGGCCATTGGAATGTTTTGGTTAGAAAAACATATAAAGTTGTGGCATTCACAGCAATATAAAAAGCCAACTCCAGAAGCTGTCTATATAGAGATGGAAATGGAATATTGAGTCTGTATATTAAGAATGGCAAAATAAAGTAACGAAATTCCAGCAATTTTTGAGGAACTGTGACTGCTAGTAAACATACAAAATACATCAAGATCCAGAATATCGGTTTTGATTTTAGTGTATCAGCAAAACTCCAGCAAGAAAATATATAGACTGGAACCAATACATATTTTACAAGCTCATGTCTTTGGAAGACTTTTCTCCAGACATAAAATGTATAATGTCTGTTATCTGCTAGTAAATACTTATGAACATAGGTAAATTTCCAGATCAGGAATAAAGAGATGGCAGTGATTAAGCTGTACTGCACAGGGTGCTTTCGTAATGACAGAAGGAATTTCTTGATTTTAGAAGTGGTCAATAAATGAGGGAATGAAAAAAAGACAGTAAAGGACAGAAAATAGAACAGCTGAGGAAAGTGCAAACAGGCTTCATGGCTACTTCTGTCACCAACAACTATTCCACCATTGATGAAGAGAAAGACAAAGAACCCAGTGACTAATATGATGTATGGCCAAGTTAAAACAGTAAGTGTAACTAAGTTTTTAGGTGATGTGAGGTATTTGATGAGAAACTGCAATACTCTCATCAAATCTGAAAATGATCCTTTCCTGGAAGAAATCTTTTCATCTTTCTTTTTCTGTAACTCTGTCTTCCAGGCTTCATTTAGCTTCTCTGCAACGATATTTCCAGCACAAAAAACTGTCCACACAATATTTGTCTGACGAAACATGAAGCCACAAAATCCAAGGAGAGCTGAAGTTTTATGGTTACCATAAAGGCACATTAAATAGGCGAAAAGTGTGAAAAATACTGATCCTGGGTCTGTATAATAAAGGAATGTAAAAAAGTAAAGGGTGGGAAACATTGCAAGCGTTAACGTAGACAAGATTCTCTGGAAGCCAGACACAGCCTAGAGAAGAAGCAGAAAAATGTGGTTAAAAATGTCCAATAAAAATAACATAAAACAAACAACTAATCCCAAATATAATTCTTGAGAATTCCATTAACACAATATAATATCTCTTATGCTCTTTGGCTCCATTATTACAGAAGCACACAGGCTGTATTTTTGTTAACCTCCTGCTATGTTAATGCAGAGTGTCAGACCACACAACGTTAGTACAGCACATTACTGCAGGTGAGTTAAAAACACAGCAACAAAAATACACCAACTTCTTTCATATGTCAGCTGTTCACATATCTGTGTCATTAAGGTCATTGCAGGAGTCTAACTGCTCCCATATCTCGGATAAAATAGCTAATGGGCCAAGAAAAAAGAAAACGACCAACAAACCAACATTTTATGCCCCTGAAATTTCATCACCAAGATTCTGCTTGTTTGTGAGACAGCAGAACACATCATTTCATGCTTCTACTCTTGCCTCTTTTGAATTCAGTCCACAGAGTGGCCCGTTCAAAGTTTCTGATCTTTGGTGCAGCTTTTACTGTTTATCCTCATTATAATTTGTGATTTAGAAAAGAAACTTCAAAGAAGGTAGGAGACCATGCAGTTAAAAGCTCCTCCCAATTAACCCACTCACTACATGATGAAATACAATTCACAACATTAAAAAATGTTGCATGATGTTTCTGAATGATGCAGCATGGGGTGAAACAGCCAGTCATCACCTTACAGAAAAGAGAAATACAGAAAATGTTGAGCTCAAAACCAACAAGGCAACTACATTTTCTAACTCTTAAGACTACTGTTTACTTACATTTGTATTTCCACTTCAAAGCATAAGATTAAGTGTTCCAAAAGTGAAAAAAAAAATTATTGAATTTGACTCAATTCTGTATAGTCTTACTGTGTGCTTAAAATTGAAGAGTCTTCCTTAAGAAAATACATCAGAAGAAATTTTCCTTAAAGGAATTCTTCAGTTATCAGAGAACAGGAAAAAATGTTCTTATGGTTAAAAGTGAAACTGAAGAATTTGACTACGGTGAAAGATTTTGAATAGGCCATTAATCACTGAAACAATTTACCTGCTGCAGTGGTGGATTCTCCACCACTTTAAATATACAATATTCCTATGCCCAAGTTGAACTGTTACGGTCTGGATGGGTGGTCAAAGGTAAGAACTGGCTGGCTGGTTAACTAGTCACACTCTACCCAAAGAAGAGTAACAACCAGAGTAACACAGGGATCTATACTGGAACCTGTCCTCTTTAACATCTTTATCAATGACCCAAAGGCAGCAAGAGTACACTCTCATCAAGTCTGCAAATGACACTAAACTGGTGGGACCAGGCTGAAGAGCAGAGCTGCCAAGCACAGTGATGAAGACAGGCTGGAGGAATGGGGCAACAGAAACATTATGAAATTCAATGAGTTCAAATGCAAATTCCTGCACCTGAAAAGGAAGAAATCCCCACACTGATAGAGGCTAGACACAGAGTAGCTGAGGATCTGCTGTTCTGTGGAAAGGGACCTGGGGGTCTTGGCAGATAATGAAGTGAACATGAGCCAGCAGCTTGCCTGGATGGAACAGCAACAGCCTCCTGGACTGCATCAACAAGAGAGCATAGAAGCAGATCAAAGGATGTGATTATCCCTCTTTATTTGTTAGGCTGCACTTACAATATCACAGAAAATTTTGTGCCCTGTGATATAAAAAAAGCACCAGTAAACTGAAGCAATGGCAGAGGGCCACCAAGACAGTGGGAGACTGAAACATATGCTCGAAGAGCAGAGGCTGTGGGAGCTGGCCTTGTCCAGTCTGGAAAATAGATGGCTTGGGAGGACTGAACAGCAGCCTACGAATACCTGAGAATATCACCAGCTGAAAGAGTTAGGCTCCTCAAAGTGGTACACTGTGGAAGAGCAAGGGACAACAGGCATAAACTGAGAGGTTCAGACTGGATGTAAGAAAAATCTTTTCCACTGTGAGGGCAGTCAGTCATGGAGCAGGTTGCCCAGAGAGCAACCTGATCTGACCTCAGGGGTGGCCTGCTTTGAGCTTGAAGGGTGGATCTTCTAAGGTCCTTTCTGCCCTGAATTATTCCCCACTTTGCAACTTGAATTATTCTTTGGTTCTAAATACTGGTATGAAACCTGGTATCTTTCCAAAGAACAGAGTTTAGTTTAAACATAGCTTACAGGGCTTCACTCAGGATTCAGTGGCTGAAATTTTCTGGAAAGTCAGAAGCAATTTCAACTAGATGAGCATTCAGACCTTTGGACAGTAACTTTTTTATTTCAATGGGGCTACTTATCGTTACAAGAGTAAATTTTTAGAGGTTTGCATCCTGAAAGAGAAAAAAGATTAAAAAAAAAAAATCAAAACAAAAAAATGGAAAAAGGAACATGCCTCCTTGGCCGAACTGGTAGTAGTACTTGCAGTTACATAAAGCTTGCTCACATACATAGCAAAACATACACTGAGGTACCAAAATTGCTTGTACAAGTGTATAAAATGTACGAGTACATAAAAGTAATTCTACTTTCACCATACCTTATTCTTCTGATGGATCTTGGACAGAAGTAAATACAATAAATAGAAGTTCCCAGCACTGAAAAGCAGGTTAATAAACCTGAGCATCCCTGTAGAGCACACCACGCTTCCCGTCCATCCACAGAGCCATGCCACAGGCTTCACTATTCCCACCGACACCAGGTACAAGCCCGGCAGTGTGGTGATCATCGGGTCCCACTGCAAAGTGGAGCAAGAAACAGGTTATGGGCTGCTATCACACAGAAAAGGGACCTGAGACACACAGCGGGGTATGCCACAGCATGCCCACCCGCTCCCCGTTCTTAGCTTGGATGCTTGGTGCACTGCTGGCATTACTACACTAGAATATTTGAACACTCCCTATCCTGCACCACCAAGAAGCAGAAAGCAGCGTTTGGGGCAACGACGACCACAAAGTATTCTCTTTTCGAAACGCCCAGGGCACGTTCATACAAAGCATCGCTCTGACTGGCACGGCTCCGCGCAGCACCTGCAGGAAGCGTCCCTGGCAGTAGGCCTGTGCCTGCGGGACGTGGAAGGCCTCGTCCATGTAGGGTCCGCGCTGCCCGCGATTGACGGCCGCGAACAGCAGGCACGACAGCAGGAACGCGCCGCTCATGACCGCGGAGAAGCCGTAGGCCTCCGACCGTTCCATGCTGCCGCCGCCGCGCCGAGAAGGCCGGGCTGGGAAGGGGCCGCCCTTCCGGGAAGGGCTGGGCGCGGGAGGTGGGGCCTGGCGGTGGGGGACGCGGCTGTGGTGCTCGGCGGGCGGCGGTGAGGAGCGGCGAGGGGCGGTGGGGGGTGGTAAGGGGCAGAGGTGGCCAGGCCAGGACGGGACGGGAGGGCAGGAGGAGCCAGGCGCGGTTGGTGGCTGCCGGGCCGGGAGGATGAGGGGACCGGCGGGCGGGTCGGGAGGTGCGGCCTGCCTCCGGCCGTGGAGCCGCACGCATGGGGCTTGCCCTCCGGGAGACTTTAAAAACCATCTGTGAATGGTGTTATTGAAACTGTGTTTTATACGGGACAGGAGCGGGTGCGTGTTCGTTCATTGTTTTGGTAAATGGTGTAGGGTTGGTGCTGCCGGACGCTCCCGGGCTGGTCCTGCAGGATGGAGTTAACGCATGGGCTGGAGCTGTTCCCTGACTGCACAGTCACCATCCTCCTCTTCAACCACGTGAAAAATGCAGCTGCTCTAAGGAAGAAGGCCATGGAAGGGTCCATCGAAGGAGCATTAATAAACCCTGCCATGGTGAGTGAATGCCTGAGTGCCTATGACCTCCCGTTCGGACTGCGTTACAGTTCTAAATGCAGCGTGGAAATCCTTCTCTATGGGAACTCCGTGAAGAGCAGCCTATGCTTGTAATCACTTGTCACACGAGTTGCTGCTATACACTGCAAATGCTCCTCCTCTGATTTCATTACGGTGTTGTACAGTGTAAGGGTTCATCTGTGTGAAATAAAAAGCCCTGGCAGGATTGGCCAGAACAGTTGTCGCCTTGGTTCACTTCACATCCTGCTTGGTGGAGCTATTTAAACCTGCTCCCATCTGTGAAATGCAGTACTAATTGCATTATGCTGTCCAAAACCTAATATTTGGAGCCTTTTTTCTCATTTAAACCCATAACTATTTTCTGAATCTGGCCTTTTTTGTTAGAATTATCAAAGCTGTAGTTAGGAAAGGTGAAAAAAAAATAATCTGACAATTTACTGACAGAAGATTTATTAATGTGATTCTTTTTTCAAAAGATTTCAGTAACCTGATTGAGAGAGCATAGTCTTGACTCTGTCAAGTATAACTGTACACAGGCAATAATCACATGACTTTGGAAGAGCAAGAATTGCTAAAGTAACTAGTAAAATACTGGTTTCCTCCCCTCTATGAGGTAGACTTATGCTGTCAAAATTTAGTGGTCAGGATTTTTTTCAGAGTTCAAAATAGGAAGTTAAATTTCTGTTCAACTTCTTCGTTGTGTTTTACAGATTGTAGATCCTTTTCAAATTCTTGTGGCGGCCAACAAAGCTGTTCATCTGCACAGGATAGGTAAAATGAAAACCAGAACTCTCAATGCCGAAATTATTTTCAGCCTTTCACCAAACAACAATGTAAGATTTACTGAACAAATGTCTTTTATTGTCAGACAAGGTTGCCAAGATCCATGCAGCCAAACTAAATAGATTTATTCATTCAAGGTCAGGTTGGACAGAGCCTTGGGTGACATGGTTTCGTGGGAGGTGTCCCTGCCCATGGCAGGGGGGTTGGAACTAGACGATCTTAAGATCCTTCCCAACTCTAACTATTCTATGATTCTACAAACTGTTTACCTGGCTACTAATAGAAGTCACAGCTATTTTTATTAACACTAATACGTTGTTATCTCTTGTAGCTTGTCAGAATTACATTAATGTAAAACTGACAGTTTATATTCTTAGTCTATTTGACCCTGTAGCTGAAAAGGTTGCTCATATATAGTGAGAAAGTGACTCATAATATTTTCTTATTTTTTATGCTTTCTTAGATTTCAGATGCATTTAAAAAGTTTGGCATTTCAGACAGTGACACAGCGGTGCTTATTGTTCTGGTTGTGGACAAAGAAAAAACTGTGAATCTGGGAGATATAGTAACTCAGGTGGAAGGCCAGCAGGTTTCTCTGAATGAACTCCCCCAACTAACAGACACTGCCAGAGTTAAAAAGGTATGTAGCCAAAAGAGATGACTGGTGTAGAGAAAAGTGGACATTATCTTAGGGTCTGTATTTCTTTAGCACAACTGGAAGCCTGTTTTAGTGAACTTGATCATTTCTTACTTACAATTTTTTTAGTTGCAAGAAGTTCTAGTTGTCAGACCCCCAACAGCATAAATTTTAAGTCTTAAAATCCTTAGCATCGTCAGGAAGTTGGAACATAAAAATACATTCCAGATTGCTGCCTACCATTCAGGCACTTTGCTTCCTGTTTTCTCAGGCAAATATTCATTTAATTAAAAATAAATTTCCAGTCCTGAACAGTTTCATAATCTTAAGCACATAAATAGTCCCAGCATGGGTGGCTGAACTAAAAATGTGTTGATTAGCTGCTAGAAGCTGCTTTGGGGCATGTGTGCTCTTAGCAGATTACCATATGCTAGATAAGTATCTTGAAGCATATGTGTTTAACTTCAAGTAACTTAAAATTCAAGTAACTTAAATCATTTTGATCATGTTGGTCAAAGTAATGATGGGAGACATGAATAAAACTGGACAAATAATAGCATACAACATGTGGAGCTAAAATTGCTTCTCTCATTCAGTTTCTTAGCTTTATGTCTTGCCATTTCAGAATTTCCTTGGTTCCTTAGTCCCAATTTTATATCACAGTCATGACAAGATTAAAATTTCCAGTGTAAAAAGTGTGGGAGAAGGGCAAACCTTGGGTACATATTTTTAGAAGACATGTGATGAATTTTTTTCTTCCTTACACATGTTTTATGGTTTTCTTTCTCTGCAGATGTACAAAGTTACTCCGCAAGAAGAAAAACTCGGCACCTTATTGGATAGTATTGTTTGCAGAATGTCAACAAAAGATGTTATATGAAAATGTGTAAATAAATTTTTTCTAAAGGAAAAAGAGGGCTTTCTGAGATGTAAGAACATTTCATTGCAATTTATTGTGCATTTCAGAGAAAGTGGTATAGTACTGAGCAGTTTGATGATATCTGAGCTTTAATCATAAATAAGCAAGTTTGGATATGGGGGTAACCAGGGCTGTGTTCTAAGCACAAAGAGAAATCTTGCTGTGGAAAGCAGAATTTGCCATTGGCATTTCTGTCCATTTTCTTAACAAGATTAAAAAAAATCACTTTTGCCAGTACCTTAAGTTGATCTAAACAGAAGGCTGGGAAATCTCTACTTACTCCTCTCTTTCATCAAACGTTTTGCTAGGTGCAGAAAGGTTTCAAACACTGTAAATCATTTTTATTAGCCCTCCCTTGATTTGTTTTCTTTCGGCATCTCGATGGATGATGTCCTTTTAATGATACTGCTGCTGGAAAAGGCATCTCCATGGCATGAATTATTGCTGATGGGCTAGGAAAAGGAAAGTTTCCATAAACTGTCAGCAGCACTTCCCTCTTTCTGCTAATGGGATACAGTCACTGCCCACCCATTGGGAACAGGAAGGGCCCTGTGGCAGCCAGTGCTGGAGCAGTGTGGAGCAGGGGTGTCAGGGATGCGTAGGACCGTGAATGAGGTCAGCATGGATGATGCAGCGGTGATGGTAGCACCTAACAATGTGATGTTACCAGATGGAGGGTGCTGCTGAGCTACTGGTCTGTTGCTGTGGTACTTACATGTTGGTGTTGAAAGATAATGAGAGATGCTTTTACTACACCGAATTATACATGGTGATGCTGACTTCCTAGGGCCTAGTTCTGGGTCCAGAGCTCACAGAGAATTTTTTACCCTACATTTATTTACTTATATTGTCAATAGAACTTACATAGCATTCTGAAAGGATCATTGAACTTGTTTGGTTGAACCAGTGTTGGAGGCCATCAAAAGGAGCTAAAAAGAATATTGTTTTCCAGCAGTCATCAGGTCCAGCAGTCCTGCATGAGTATCGTTTAATCACATGCAGGCATCCTGTTTAAGAACAAAACCTCTTCTAATCAGGTGGAAATCCATTCTGCTATTGCTATGCTATATAGTTTTTCTGGGATGTGTGTACACCTGTATAGCTGTCTGAATATGGGTTGGTTTTATTTGTTTCCTAATGTTCTCTGAGGTGTTACAATTTGTGTATGTAGAAGATATTTGGAAGAGTATGGCCCAGTTTCTTACACAGTGTGTGGGGAAACAAATGTATTTTTGGGGAGAGGCAGGTCTGAGTTAAGAGTTGAAATGTTATCCACTACAGTAAACAGACCAGCAAAATGACACATAGACGTATTGTCTGTGTTTCTGTATTTAATATGAAAACCCCTAGTTTCTGTTCTGCATTTTTATTTTGGTTAATGCTTCCCTCAATTAAAACACAGTAGTACAAGTACCATCCTCTTCTTACCAACCAGATCAATGGCCAAATACTTGCCAAGTACCAAGGGAATTAAAAGGTTTATCAAAATAAGTTATTCAGGAGAAATGACCCTGCTGATTTCTTGATTGAAAGATGGTTCTACAGATTGTATCATCCCCTTAAAGGGAAATGTGAGGGAATAGTAAAGAAATGGAGTTTGGAAGGGCTTGAGTCTTTTGAAATAACACGTGTGTAACATCAGCATGTGAGAATGACTGTGGCAAATACAAGACTTGTTTTCCTTTTCTGACAGTCTGGTTGGTACATGGATTATATCACCAGATTTGCTGGCTCAATTGCTGACATTGGTTTTGGTAGCTTAAAATAATGGTAGGTAGTTATGCTTAAAGCACAGCCTTTTTTGAACATGTGTAAAGCATCAGTCTGGTCTGTTTAATACAGGAGAAATGCTAATAAAAAGATCCCTGCATAACAGTTGATACATAAGTTCCAAACTTGGCTTCCCAGTTTCTAATTCTTGTCAGTGTCTTTCACTGGTGTGGAAACAGTAAATAGTTTGTTACTGTTGCCATGAGTTAAATTATGAAACTGTGATTTACTGTGAGAATTGAATGAGCCATTTTCATGGGTGGATTTACTGGATATTATTTTGGGAGCTGAAGTCTCCTGACTGACTATCGTTCAGTCAGGCAGATGATTTGGGTCTGTTGGTAGTGAAGACTATGCCACTGACCTGCAAGACCACAGTTTTCCTCTAATCCTAGTTGCATTATCTGACTTAAACAAATTGCTTACAAAAACTAGGAATAAATTTGAGTTGTGTTGACCCTGTGAAGTTACACTTGTCTTTCTGAAAACTAAAATTAGAATGTCTGGATATATAATATTGCTGTTAAATTGACCCCCACTGTTTTCCATCAAAGCAAAAGCTTAAGGAACTTGGGTTTTTCAAAACATTCAATGTTCAGCTGCTTCTCTTCAGAACTTTTGTACCTTATCACCTCTATTACAAAGGTGAAAAAGAGGAAGCTGAAGCATTTTCAATACTTTACTTGGACCTTCTGTGCTTCAGAGGTAAGATTGTAACTGCAGGACATACAAATTTAACATCTAAGTGTAAAAGTATGATGTGTGGTCAGTTCTAGCTTTTATTTTTAAGGTGGAGTGGTTTTGGGTGGGGATTTTTGGCTGTGCTGCCTGTTTAACATTGTGTATATGATAAAAATTGAGTGAAACCAGCAGCTTGTGCTTCTAAAAGGCAATGGCCAAAACCTCATCCTCCACAGAACTCACTTTCCTGCTTGAATGCTTTGTAACACATGAGTTTATTAGAGAAGTAGAGGGGAGAAAAAGAAAGATAAAACACTGGAGACAGGACAAGCAAGAAATGGCCAGTACAAAGCCACTTTTTACAATGACTTTGTCATACATGCTAAGGCGAGCAGGCTATCCTTTTTGAGTTAAGGATGATTTCCAAGCTTTCAGCCCAGGTAAGTCTGATGTATATCCAAACAACTGGTGATTCCATGAGGAATGCAGACATACACTCAAGGAGCACTTGCCTGCCCTGTAGCAAGGGAGGTAGTCCAGTAGCACACTGTGATTTGCCAGCAGCCATCACCTGCAGGCTGGTGCATATGTGTGGGATCAGATATGTGCCCATCCCGTGATTAGGGGAGTGTGTATTTTGGCACATAGGAAATCTCACAGTGATGTAAAACAGGCAGTCAGAGGTTCTGCAGGGAAAGAGAGCAGCAAAGGGTAGTCTGCCTTGCACCAAGATGGCTCTTCCTGAGTGCTGTGCAGCCACATCTGCAGGCCACTGTGATCAACAGCACAAGCAATGCAGGTTCACTGACCTGACAGTTCAATTTGTGAGCTGCAGCCTGTGCACCTCTGAACTGTGTGTTTGATATTAGTAAAATGCATGTTTCTAAAAGCTATGCATGTTAGGACAAATAGCCAATCCAGTTTACAAAATTTTAAGCAAAGGAAAAATCCCCATCAGCTGTCAGTGACCAGTTCCATGAGTGAGTTCCCCTCACCATTAAGTGAGCCCCCTCCCAGCTCTGTTCACTGGCTTCCTCTCTTCTGCCATCCTGAGATGCTTTTACCTGTCTGCTTTTATTTCCAAAGACCTTCACAGTTCACATCAGTCTCCTATAGCCTAAGCATACCCTTTTGCCTTGTGATTTCAAAGCAACAGCTTCAGGCCTCCTTCTGTGCCTGCTTCAGGTAGGGGAACCTCCCTTCATCGTTTTCAAAATAGATGATTATTCAGTACCACTCTTTGACCCGCTGCAAAAACTCCCTCTCCTGCAGAAGCCTTGACGACGGTACACATCCAGTGCACTGAGGCCATCGCTTGTCACACAATCCCAGTCACACAGGTTTTTGTGCTGCTGTCAGTATGTCTAAATCCCTCTCTCTTCTAGTGTGCTTCAATGGTATGTTTACAAGAGAGGGACCATCCTTTTGCTTTCACTTGCAATATTAGTTTATGCTGCATGGTTTACGGCTGGGTTCCCTATGTCTTATGACAAGTTATTTAATGTGCTAATAATCATTTTTAAAATATTATTCCTTTGTATGCTGTTCTTCAGAGATCACCATCAAAGCTCTGCTCCCATGTTAATCATAATGAGGTGGTACCTTAACAAGGACATTCGTTTGGAGTGGTGCAGTGCTGCATAGGTACAGGAACACCAATTCCAGCACCCACACCTGCTGGGAGAGCTGATGCAGGCATCCCTGATGCTACACTGTGCTTGTAAGCACTCCTCGAAGTGTGCCAGGTAGGTCTTTGCAGAAACATTTTAGTTTATGTGCCCCTCCTAATTATGGATGGATACCAAAATGCGGTATGCAACACTTAACAGAATTGTGTTCCCTACTGGTGCTCTGTAATTACAAAGATATAAATCTATCTCTTCCTAAGTATTCAGAATATCTTGCAGTTCTTCTTTGTTTATTAGGATACTGTTTGTTAGTTTATACAATGCTGGAATTTGGGGTTTAAGCTGAGTTTAAACTCCAAAAGCTTGAACTATTGTTCCCAACAGCCATTGCCCCTCAGAGCTTCCAGTCCGTTAACCTGAGCTCATCAGGAGTAAGCAACCACACAACCAAGAGTGTAACAGAGGCTGCCAACTGGCTGTATTTCCATAAAGCTTGCAGGTTTTCTGAGTAGAGTTCCCTGAAAACATGGGAATATGGAATACCCTCCATCAAGTGTGGGCTGGTGTCTGTAGAAATTGGTATGGCCATGAGGTATTTTAATGAACTATGGAAAAGCAAGCAGTTATTGAAGATGAATTAAATATATTGGTATAAGACTGAAGATGAGCCAGTTGGTTCTGCCATAAAGGATGCTTACAAATATAGTTTATTTCATTATTTTATTCCTGAGTTTACAAAGGCATTACCACAGGTTAAAAATATGCAGGTGCAAGTCCCATATAAACTCTTCAGCAACAGAGATGAGAATTTGATTGCTTCATAGGTCTTCCTTTGCTTGCAGGATAGCTGGTTTTGTTAATTTATTTGTTTTCTTATGATGTTGTGACATGGCAGATTATTTGCTTGCTTATAGTATATGTTTTATGATGGATTCGAACAGGTAACCTTAGCAGAGGTAGACACTGACAACTGAAGTTCAAAAATGGAAAGCTGAGGTTTCTCTACAAAACACTGACCAACAAAAACATAAGCAGAACTCTTCTTGCTAGCATATTGTGCTTAAGGTAAGTTTCATATACATGCGATGGGTAATATAAACGTGTACTGTGCAAACAGGTTATGTTATTCACAGTCATGTTCTGTATATTGACAACTAAATTGCTTCACAGTTTCAGTTTCACACATAGCAATATTTTAAGCAGTTTCAAGCAAACTGTAATATGCTGAGACCATTTTTTTTTTTTGTACCTCCCAGGTATGGGTAATTGACAGAAATATTCCATTAAATATTTGACAAAGAAAGTGTATTGCTGCTATCAGGATGAATCCTTTCTTGACCAGGCTCCCCAGATTGCCATTAGAAGGATCATGACAATCACTGTGTAAAGGGTATGGACTGTAGCAAGATCATCTCCATGCTGGTCCTTGAACCCAGAGGTGCTGTGCCAGTTCTCACTTTTGCTGCCATTGGTTTTCTGTCTGTGAGCACGGAGAGAATGTATCCTGCCATAACAAAAAGCATGATTAAGATTAAAAAGAATTCTTTTTATTAACAGTGTTTATAATGAAGCACAGGGTGTGCATTGTATCATTGACTAGATTTGGGAAAGAGCTCTTCAAGCTGTATGGGGCTAATAAATTAATTTCCATAATTGGAAATGCAAAAAAACACCAGCCATTTGGTATCTTTCTCCCACTGACAGGCAGAGAGACTGGGTATGAGCTTGTTAGAGAATGCACAGTGCTTTTTCTCGTCACTGTTGATACAGATCAGTTGTATGAGAAAAAACATACCCTTAATTTTGCAATATTATGAAAGTGGGAAGGTTTAAAAAAAAATAACCAGTTTTCAAACCTTTAATCCGGGGGAATAAGCACAGTCTGTGCTATGTGAGCTTCCCATCCTGCTCTCATAATGTGTTTCTATCTCCGCTTTTCAGAGGGGACTTCCCTTGGCAGTCTGTGTCAAGGTGCTCATTAGCCAAAGGTAGCAATCAGCAGTAACTACACAAAGCATACCTCCTGGATTCTCTGGAGTTAAATTTTACATTGGTTTGCCACCTTTCCCAAATGGTTTGAAAGCAGAAATATTAACCTATGGTAGCTGACCTCCCCTTATTATCTCCACTGAAATTCGTCTGCTAAGCCCCGGTGGGCCTGCTTCTTTTTCTGTTTTTTGGTTTGTTGTTTTTTTTTTTTTTTAAGAGAAAAAAAATGTTGAGTGTCCATAATTCCACCTGAAGTGGAATGCCAAAAGGTCAATCAGCTTGTGATTTTCATGCAGCTTAGGAAGGGGTCTCCGAAGTATTAGCCATAGTACAGCTCTGGTTCATGCATGTTCCTGCTGTTATTATCACCAAAGTGTAAGAGTTACCAAAAACGTTACTGCAGATACAGCTTACAAGTAAAGAGCTTTTAAAGACAAATCATATTTATGCTTATGCACACATAGAAAAGAGCTGTCAAAACTGATCTCTTAAAAATGAAAGACTAGGAAGTGTAATCTGCAAAAGGCAATGCATCAATAAAACAGACATTCTGCAGCTGAGACTACATAAAGCAGTTGCAGAATTAGAAATACACATTTAACACTGGTATCAGGACAAGGGCTACCTTCTACCTTGTGTAAATCAAATAACAGTTCATTATCATATTGCAGCATCATGTGAAGACCATGAGAGGAATATTCTGTCAGTAGTTTGCTTTCCTATTCCCACCTAAGGGGAATATATGTATATGCAGCTTACCTCCTGGAAGCATTCATGGTGTCTTGGTAATTGAGTTCCCAATGCGTCAGATTTCTTCTTGCAGAGAGAAAAAAGGCCTTTTTAATGCTCTTTTTTCCTTGCACAAAAGAGGAAAATCTTCACTCGGTACCAACAAAAAGAATCCTCCTTCCAATCCCACCAACTTGACCAACACTAGTCTGGTCAATCGAAGTTCTCAAATTACTGGTTTTCTAAAGCTGATTTTGACATAGTTCTTCAAGAAATTCCCTGGAGCAGCTCAAAAGGCAAGTAATGAGTAATCCCAACGACTGGCTTCTTTTAGCTGCTGGGATCCCTTCTTATAAACAGTAGCTCGCTGCTGAAGGGTTGCCAAATTCATAGCAACACAAGTAATGCACAGATGGAGGGTGCTGGTGATGAAAAATGCAGGATGAGCTGTAACTTAGAACTACTTTCTATTAGATCACAGGCTATTTTGGGGTAAAACCTTAGTTCCTTTCACAACTACAATTTGGTTTAACTTGCCTGGAGTGAAATTTCAAGCCACCAGCACTTAAATGTGCCCTAATATTATAATATTTTAATGGAAAAGTACATGCCTTCTTTAATAATCTTAACTTTTATAATACAATCATACTCAATAATCACAAAAGAAGACATTTTGGACATTTAGGGTTAGTAACAGTCACATATATCCTACTCTTCCCTGACCTCCAGTTAATTGGCAGAAGTTCTCCCAAACCTTGGGCATTGCATGATTAGCTGGGTTAACAGTGGGTTTAGAATAATAAATCCAATGGTCTAGTAATTATTTGTTGGGCTTTTGAATCAACACATTTAAATTTGTAGTTTAGAGAAAGAGGCCAAAGCCCTTCTTTCCCAGAACAAAATGGGAACACCTTCTTGCATCATCTTTAAACTATATACAAAAACCCCCAAACCTTATTTGTCATTTAACTGTTATTTTAAGCTGGTTGACACATATAATTGCTCTTAAGAAAGATCTGAACTTACAGTTCTGGTGCATTTCTAAACGCTTTTGCCTTTCCTTCACACAGCATTTGTATTTTTATATAAATGAAATTGGTTCCTTCAGTTTTATTACAACAGTTAGCAATTTCTAAATAAGTCTTGGGGTATCACACTCCAGAAAATTAAGCCTGAGCTTGTTGACTTATACTCTCAGCAGTCTTAAAACTCTTTTCCATAAATATAATTTCTAAAAAGAGCTATTTTAATTTCTTTGACACTGTGAACATTTAATAGAAACTGATTGAATTTCCATTTCTTTTAAGTAAACTTGTTACAAGACCAGTACGTCAGCGTGCATTTCAACGAAGGGTATGTGCTGCATGCTTCCAGTGGTTATGTGAGTAAAACTGTGTCACCGGAACCAATGGAGCTACCAAGGACATCATATCATTCTTCATTATTAGTAATATATTAAATATAGAAAAATTGAAATATTACAATGGTTTGGGAGAAGAAATTCAGACATCAGTAAAGAATTATTGACTTGAATCACTTCTAGCTCTTTCAGACCTGATCCTGAAAAGATAGGCAGTTATAACTTTTGGATTTTGTTTTCATAAATAGCATACAAAGAGTGGTAGATGCCCCACTGAAAGGCATACACTGAATTTTTCCTGTATGATTTTAGTTTTCTTTATATTTTTTTTTCCTACATTACAGCCTATTTGCCCTTTTCCCTACTAATTTAATCTTGGTTTTCTTTTTCTTACTGATGCTTTCATTTTTTGACTGAACTAAGCAAAAGGAGGTATGTGTGAGCCTCATCTCAGAAGTGTAAGATTGTGGATTTTTGGTCTTATAATACACTCTTGAAATCTCCTGACTTTTATTCTTCTATCATAATTTTTCTTTGTGGAAAATTATCCTTTATAATGCACATGGCCCAGTTTTGTTAATACAGCCATGGACCCTTGCTCAACTTACTGAAAAAGAATTGCTGTTGAGCTATTAGTGAAATTCTATAGGCTAGAGCAAAGCAGGAGAAGAATGGTAAATGTAGAATTGAAATTGTAACATCAGTAATAGCAATTCAAGGACCCATGAAAAATACAAAGAGAACAGGTATAAAACCCTGAGCTGAAAAGCTGAAAGACAGAAACTCTGTAACAATGACGATCAGCCTGTTTTAAACACAACAGAGCCTGACACTTCCCCCGACATTTCTAGCCAGGAGGGGCTCCTGCGGTGATGGAGAGGGAGAAAAGGTGAGAAATGAGCATGTTCGTATTAAGCCTAGTGGCTTGTCCCAGTCCTTTACTATGCATATTAGCCAATGCATAGGATACTTGCTATGTACCGAAGTTGCATGTGTACTGCTTGCAAGGCTCCATGAAAGATGCCAAAATAGAGAAGAAAACATATAAGATGCCAAGCAGAGGAAGGGTTACAAAATATTGTATCTATGTAAAAATCATGGTTAACCATTCTTATTCAGCTGCTCAATTCCAATCCAGTGATTCCGCCATACCAAATACTCAGCACAGAATACATCACTCGACTGCAATTTCTGAGGTCGTACATATATTAAGAGAAAACCCTAAGCGCTGGACAGCATTAGATGTCAGAAGAGATGTGGAAGAGCGGCGTTTTCCTGGTTTTCATTCTGCAATAGGCCTGCTTCAAAGCTTATTCTTTCAGTCAGTCACAGAGCTGTTTGGGTTGGAAGGAGCCTTAAAGCTTATCCAACCCTTCAGACCGCGATTACATAGATTTAGTCTATTAATAACTGGTTAAGTATGTGAGGTGAAGAGCGGTCCTCTCAGTAACACCGCCGGCCGTTCGGGAGCTAACTACAAACCCCAAACTGCCCTGCGGTGCCTGTATCGTTCAAACGTGCCAATGAGAGGTCGCGGAGTGCGTCACGTGAGTGGAGGGCGATTTTAAACGTCCGGTCGCCACCGCTACGCTGTTCGGTGCGTGGCCGCCCTAAGGAGGTGAGTAGAGCGGCGGAGGCCGCTACTGGCGGGGGCCCTCGGTCACCCCAGCCGCCCCCTCGGTGACCAGGACGCCGGGGGGTGGCGGCTGGGGCGACAGAGGGCCTCCGCCGGTAGCGGCGGCCGCCACAGCTAGAGGTGTAAGCAGCGTTGTGGTCGGGGGTGTGGCGACCGTGCGAGCTCCCCTGAGGTGAGGCGGAGGGCGGTATGCGAGCAGCTCCGCGCGCACAGGGCAGCTTCTCCTTTCTGAGGGTGTCCGGGCTAACCTCTTGGCCAAGCCTGAGCAGGTTAAGGTGTTAAGGCAGGGACGAGGCTACCTTTGCTTACAGGAATGTCGTATGTGGTGCGTTTCTGGGCACAAACGAAAGGTACTGTCTGAAGCACAGCATGCGTTTCATCCTGTGGAGCCGAGCTAGCCTAGGATTAGTGCCGTAAAAAGGGGTTTTAGCCTGTGGTGGTAGCAGCCTTCTGCTGCGCACTGCAGCTGTATTCATGTAAAGAGTCCAGCTGTTGAATGCAGAATTTGCATTATGGAATTTCATAAATTCTAGGCATCACTGCTGTGTTTGAATGCTTTTTCAGAGATAAAGCATTCCTCTGTTTATGTTAAAACATAAAACATGTTGGTGTCCTTAAACATAACATGTAGGAGTCTTCAAAAGGAATGTTTGCCTCCATGATAATTTGGCAGTATTATAAAATTCTGCGACCTTATTGGTTTTCTTAAACCTACTATATAGGTAATTCTGTATTTCCCAGGCACTATGGAGGAAGCAAAAGAAAAGGCAGCATCTTGCTCAAGTTATGTGATTGAGGAAAAAACGGATATTTGCATGAGTAATGGTAAGTGGAGGACAAGTTGGGGTATTTTCTACCTACTGTATCCCTTATTAAAAGCTAAGCCAGTTCAGATCTGCAGACCTCCTGTATCTGCTTCACATCTTGTTCTGTATACTCATGTCCTTGGATGGGCTGCTGTTGCCGATGTCAGACCTCCAACCAGCCCCAAGAATTTGTGAGGGAGCACTGGTGCTAGAGCATGTGCAGTGGCAACATGTTATCAACTACTCTTCTATATATCTAATCTGAGCTCCTCCCCTTTCCTTATCTGTTTGCTGCTGATTCAATTAATAGTGTACATATTAGCTAACAGTAAAATGAATCTTTCCCACTGGCTTCTTTTACTGTCCTGTGGTGGTTTGAACTGCAAAAGATTTGATTGGTAGGACAACTGTATTTTGCAGCTCTAGATTATATGTGTTCTTACTTTTCTTGACTGGAGGCTGTTAATACCCTTCCCCACAGCCAGATTTCATATTCCTGTTATGGATCCTTAGGAATCGGCATTGAGATCTTTCATCATATTTGGGCATCTATCACAACTATGATCATATTCACAGTTTACCTTTAATTTTTGTCCTAAAATATGCCTTTATTATTTTAATTATTTGAACCTGGTAGCTAAAACTTCCTTTGCCATCTGGCATCAGCTTCACCAAATTGTCAAAGCATAATGCAATCATTTTATTGAAATCCCTACTGCGATAAAGTTCTTCTTGTTACAGTTTCAGACTTTCCTCTTCTGTCTGATGAACAGTTTGATTTTGACCTTTCGCTGTCTCCAGCAAGGTAAGGGAAGATTCTGCAGGTAAATATACCTTTAAAATTGACACATGGTAGGTGCTGGGCTGACTTATTTTTCTTTGCAGTGGAAGTGAAGATGAAGTTTTTATGGGACCTTTGGGACACAAAGAAAAATGTATTTCTGTCAATATTGAAGCACAAAGTGCTGAAAAAGAGAGTGCATCTGTTTGTGATGATAAACTCATGTGGAGCCCACTTACAGGAGAGAAATTCGTGAAAATCTTCAAAGAAGCTCGTCTCTTAGCACTGCAGATAGAGACTGGAAGCAAGAATGAACAGACTAAAATAAAACAACCTGAAGAATTGGAAAACAAGATTACAGAAACATTTGTGGAGGACTCAAAGGCAAAATTAAAAATGCTGAGGAACCAAAATATAGAGGCGAGTCCCAGGGCTGTTAAAAGAGAGACATACTGTGTGTGGGAAAGCCCAGCATGTCAGCTGCCACCTTGTTTCCAGAAGGAATCAGATAAACTTTTGTCAGATGCTGAAACACATGTTCAAACAAGCCCTGTTAAAGTTCTTTTATCTCCTACAAAAATTGCCAGTTCACCTCTGACACAAACACAGAAAACTAAGGAAGGAAACATGAAGGCAACTGGCAAACTGCCAATGGCACAACCTTCATCTACTCTTGGAAAAAGCCATTTGTTGACTACTGAAGAGGTAAAGATAGATTCTGAGCAACAATATTTTCATTAAACATAGCCTTTATGTGTTAGGAATGTTTGAACTATCTACAAGCTTTATTTTTAAAGGTGAACTTTAATCCAGCGTTTCTTTACTTCATAAGATCTTTAGGCAGGAAACATTAATATATACAAAAAAGTCAGGGCAAGATACTATGGTGTAGTATCCAACTAGTTTATATATTATGACATTATACAGCATCTGCCGGCAAATTTGTGTTCCACTGTATTCTGGTTTTGTGAATGATATTATTCCTGGTTTCTGTTTAAATATTGGGGTCTTTGCTGGTAAAATTACTGCGCTGTCCTTGGTGACTTAATGTCACTAAGGACTTGACTGGGTTCAAAACCTTCACTAACTCTTATTTTAGTTTCTTAACAAGATCAATTTGTGTCAAAAGCTTTATAGTGGTTTCTAGACACGAGTAGCTTTTAAAATGTTTCATTGAAATTTGCAGCCCAAACTAGGAAAACATCCAAATATTTCTACAAAAGGAGACTTGAACAGCATGGGATTGCCTGAAGATCTAATTTCTGATAAATCTAGTGCTTATTCAGAGGTCTTTGAGTCTTCCTTGAGTGGCAGTTCCTCAGCACAAGATAAAAAAGCCCTTCCTGCACCAAGTAAGGTAATGGCAAGCATTCTTAATGTGAAAATATTTTTGTGATGTTCTGATAAGAAGAAAAAAATGAATATAGTTTGCTTTCTAATTTAAAGCTATATTGTCATGTGTATAATCGCTTTAAAGCAGTCTCTGTTCTGTAAATGCTGTTCTTGAATGTGTGTTCTAAGGTTATAACACAACATATTCAAGAGCAACTATATATATGTTGGATTTACTGTGTTTCAGCCTGTGCCCATTGTCTCTGGTCCTGTCACTGGGCACCACTGGACACTGTCTTTTCAGATATTTGTATATGTTGATGAGATCCTTCTTGAGCCTTCTCTAGGCTCAACAGTCCCAGCTCTCTAAACCTTCACTCAGATGAGAGATGCTCCAGTCCCTAAATTATCTTAGTGGCCCTTTGCTGAACTCTCTCCAGTAGCTCCAAATCACTCCCATACTGGGGAGCTTTGAACTGGACACAGATCCTGAGGTGTGGCCTTCCCAGTGGTGATCAGAAGGGAAAGATGACCTCTCTCCACCTGCTGGCAGCACTCTTAATGCAGCACAAGATACTGTTACCATTCTTTGCTGCAACTGTATGTTGCTGGCTCATGTTCAGCTTGTCCACCAGCACACTCGGAGCCTTTCCTATAAAGCTGGCTGTTGCCCAGCATATACTAGTGCCTGGATTACTCATTTTATTCTGTAGGTCCATACTCAAGTTTGTGGCAGGAATAGAAACAGCAAGCCTCCCTCCTTGATCTCATGTTCTAGTTCTGTGTAATAACCCAATATAATGAACTGTTTCTGAGAAAGTTCACTTTAAAAACTGTAATCTGAGGAAGGATCTTCTCTAAAATTTACACAAAGTGGTAAAACCAAGAAAAAGCACAGTAAAATAATGTGTTAAATAATTCTTATTTGATTTTGAATAAATTCTATTCTTTGATTCAGCCTGGCTTAAAGAAGGTAACACATCTGAAACTTCCTGGTGTCGGTGTCCCAAGAAAGATTACATCATCTTTGTCATCATTTTCCAGCATAAACTTGAGTCTGAATTCAAGTTTACCCATTTCTCCCATAGGAAAAAATGGTAATCACTTACACATTTGTGCCACAAATCAATTTTGAAATAGCTAAGCATATCTTGGATTTTGGGTTTGGGTATGTTTTAGTGGTGTCCAGTATATACAAGCAGTAAGTGTTTGGAATGGAGAATAAAATTTTGTAGCCCAGTAAATCCCTGTGGACTAAAGAGTAATCTTGGGCTTATACTGTTTGTAAAGTACTGACAGATGTAAGCACCACAGTTCTTGTAGGATCTATCAAGATAATCAAGTTACTGCAAGTTTTTAATTTGTAATTTGTTTCTGGATGGATAATAGTGTATCAGTCAGTAAAAGTTAAAGCTTAAGAATAATTTTACATGATGGAAGTGTCTAGTTGAGACTCATCCTATTAATGAAAGCAACCAACTAGACTAAAAGAATCATACAGAAAACTAAGAAAAGCATTTGTGGGGGAGTTCAGCCCATGGTGTTGATCAGTGTAACTTGAACTATTACCTTCTTGAATGCCTGCTTAAGGGAACATAGCCAACTATGCTGTGAGGAAATGTTGAAAATGGAACTTGAATCTGCAAGCTGTTTTGGCAGTTCTTGAAGAATATTCTTTGACTTGATTGCAGTAATTTGGAATTTGGTGAGGAGACTTTCTAAGATGAGATTGGTGGAGGATTCAGGGAGTAAGTTTTCAGTAGCTGTATGTGTTCTTAAAGCTGAGTTGTTTACAATATTTAAGTTTATATTTAAATTAGCTTGTTTTTTTTCCTTTTGTGAGCATATTCTGCTTAGTCAAAAACTTAGCAATAAGCAACAATTCAGAAGTATAACTTAACTTTCTGTTTCAGGAAAGCCAAGCATGTCTTCAAAAGTTAGTGTGAGTGGCTCTAAGCTTTCATCTAGTACAAACAGGTCAGCCTTTGTCAGACCTACCAAAGCGTCATCTCTGCAGGCTGCCAATGCTGAGGCATCCAGGAGCCAAGTAAGATCAGTTAGTACTCCCAAAATATCTAGTGCTGTAAGCTTAAGTAAATCTTCAGCTTCTGCAACATCATCCGAGGTTGTAGGCAGTGGAATTCAGAGGCTGAGCTCTGCTTCCAGTCTGCATAATAAAGAGGGAAGTGCAACAAAAGGAAGCCTGTGTCCGAAGCCCAAGGCTAGAGCTTTGTCAGTTCCTACAAGTCAAGCTAAGGCTCCAGTGAAGACTGGAGGTAAGCACATACTTTGCAAGAACTGTCTTCTAGCTTGCCTGTTAAAAGCAAATGTTACCTTGAATGGTTGTTGTTTGTTTCATTGCACTTCTGCCCACCTCTTGGAAAGAATTAGTATTTTAACTGAAAGTTATCTGTTACTTAAAAAATAATATGGATAACAACTAATAAAAGTTTTCTCTTTAGACACACCATCAAACAGATCAGCACCAAAGGCAGGACCATCTATTGGTTTACCATTTTGTGGCACATTTGGAAGGTAAGGCTGAACTGAAAACTGAATGTACTGTTTTTAGAATGCAACATGGCTGAGTCCTACAGCAATCTTTAAAAGTTCTAACTTTACTGTCTAGTCCCTTTGGGCCCTCCAGGTTAGCTGTGTTAATGCCTATTAGAACTGATTAAAGAAAGAAAATCAACTCACAACAACAAAACCAGACACACTTCACTGTCCCTCCCCTTTCTCTTCCCCTCCCCCCTGCCGCATCACTATGCTATGATTCTCACTTTATGATAATTACTGTCCCTTACTGACCAAAGGGAAACTGAATCCTATTGTTTAGTAGAATAGCTTGGATAAAACGGTTCCTAGAAGCTTTTGGCTAATGCATGTTCCTTTTTCAGTGCCATGGCAGTGAGCACTCCTGTGAAAGCTTCTGAAGATGGGCTCTTTCAGAATGCTTGTTTCTCTGAGAGGTCTGTGTCCATGACTCCTGCCAGTCTGAAACGGTCTGGTTTACCTACGCCTCTTCGTCGTATCTCAGGCTTTCCAGCAGTGACTCCTAGATCTGCACCAAGAATGGCATTTTCTTCACATGCTGCATCTGTTTGCCAAAATTCCAGCTTTTCTAACAAAAAGACTCTTAGAGCTGGGTAAGACAAACCTCCATATACGAAATGTGTTGTAGGGAAACTGCCTCTAAATGAATTTTAATAATGACTTTCAGGTTTCAAGGACCTCTGCAAAATGCTAGAATAGATCATAGATTCTGTATAGGCCTAATATATCTTTATATCTTGTGACTAGTGAAATACTGCAGTATGTAACATTAAAGAATTATAATCTCTAATAGGAAGTTATTTTTATTTCTTGAGCTAGCAGGAAGCTTAAGACTTGTATCTGTCTGAGAACAGATTTGGTGTTGGTGTTTTTCCTGTTGCCTTTTGATGAAGGGAAGCATCTAGGTTAAATCATCTATTACTCTTAACTTTGCTTTATACTGTTGCCAGTGCTTCTGTAAAATCACATTTTATTAACGTGTCAGTAAAAAAAAAGCCAAGGATTTAGTTGATAACTGCATTTTCTGAGCAGGTTTACCTGTGTTTCATCTGAAAGAACTGCTTGCAGAATGGGTGAATCCTATGCTGCTGTTAATTTTTTTTTTCTGTAAAAATGTCATCTTCATATTATCTGCCCAACATGATCTCACAAGTGGCATATATATGTATGCAGGCTTGTTTCATGGTCAGTGGAGATGAACAATATTAAAGCAGGAATGATTCATGGCTAGAAAGCTGCTGCTATGTGTCATGTTACTTAGGCTAAATGTCCAAAATAGGCTTTTCTCTCAAGGAAGCAATTACTTTCTCTACAATGACTTTATCATATTAATGGGATTACAACCCCAGGTCCTCCAGTTTATGTCAGTACTTCCTCTCAGCAGGGACTGAAGTGGGTTTCTCAGTGATATGCAGTATCAATACTCATTTGCTAGTTGTTTCTTCAAAGCCTAAGAAACCCACCCCAAAATCCTGTGTATGAAGCTTAGGCTGCATATATATGTCAATTTAAGGTTAATTTCTTCATAAATATGAAGTAATTAGCTTTTTTTAACATGGGTAGGCTATACATTTATTGCAGCATGAAATATCTTGTATTTTGCAGGTAACTAGCATACTTTTGGATGAAAATATGGGAAGCCTTGGTCATTTAAACTTGGTTTAAAAAAAATGTTAAGGGCATTGGCTTGTCTGTCTTTAGGAGTTCATGCTGATTAAAGAATGGAGTTATTGCTAATGCTCTTTAATGCTCTTTCCTCTAGTTCTAAACAGACAAAAGAGAGTAAGACACAGATATCTTCTTCAGAAGATGATACATCTCCTCCACCTGTGTTACCTCTTGCACTTAACTTCTCACCAGAAAAAAATGCTACAGAAGTAGTAGAAAACAAATTAAAGGAAGCTGAAGTACAAAATCAATTGGCTGAAGAGAAAAAAGCTGAGGTAAGAAATGATACATTTTTCTACAGTACTAAGCAAACTGCTTGAAAAGAAATTATTTAAAGATGACGGATTAGGGAAAACCAGTACACATGAAGTTAAAATGGATTAACTCCAATTGTTAATTTAGTGCACCCTCTAGTGCTTATATTTAGCACTGAACATCTGTTCAGTGTTTCTACCAAGATTGTTCTGCTAAGGAAGCTGAATGGTCAACTACTTGTAGTTTGGTATTAAATTTCCACTTCTGGATAAGTACAATGAAATCACTGTGGATTTGATTAGAAAAGCAGAGTCACAAGGCAGTTCCTATTGCAGCCATAAAGTAGCTACATTCTAGCACCTAACAGAAGTGCAAATCTGCATACAATGAATGAGGATTAAACCCCAAAGCCCATGTAGCAGTAAATGCTGTAGTAAACTTGGTTAAGGGTCACTTATTTAGTTGAGGAAACACTTTTTCCCCTTTCCCAAGAATCTACTGGCTTCGTGTTGAAAGCTGCTACTCCACAGGCACTAAGGAGAAAGGACTGAACTGGTAGTGCTGAAATAGTAACCTGTCATAGTGGCTACTGATTTACAAATACTCAGTTACAGAATAATCTGTAGATTAATTGATATAACTGCATTGGTATTTTCCTTGTTGACTTACTTGATGTCACAAAGTATCTGTTACAGAACTATTTAGTGCATGTATACAGTAGTTAAACTGGACAAAAAGCATGACTAAAGTTTGGAGGTATATGGAACAGGTTATATGGCTAAGTAAGATTGCACAATAATTGCACTCAAGTAATCTAAATGATTTCAGAGTTATTACTTTTCTATTTGAACTTACCTGCTTTTAAGTGAAAAATTGTTTCATGCCCCAAGGAGCTCTTTTGCTTTGTCTCGCTGCATTTTCCTTATTCTTGATGCCAGCCTATGGCAGGAGCTGAGATTTTACACTGCATGCAAATAATCCTGCATGAAAAATACTCAACCTGTACGTTAAGCCTCTCTTTTGATTATTATGGCTGCATAAATTGCCTAAGTCCTTATGAAAGAAGCATGAAGAACCGAGGGGAAAATCTGAACCTTTTTTTTTTTTTAAGGCCATACTGGTAGATATCGGAGTAGACACATCTCTCCCACACATCTTGGAATGTGAAAATAGACCTCTGATTGACCTTTCCAATACTCCTGAAGTGAGTAAGATTACTCCTCTAAAGCCCATGTTCCCAGGGCAGGTGAAGGTAAGTTACATTTAAGTCTTCTGGTGCAAATATGCTAGCAGAAAAATGTCAAATAGCTGCATGTATTTTGTTTGCAGAGCAGCTCCACAGTACTTGTAAGGATTATTTAACATGAGCTCATATGTTCAGTATGATACTACACACAAGGGGTCTTCAGTAAACAGAATGTAATATTTAAAATTGGTGTGCTCTGAAGAAGCTCAGTGAGCAATATGCAAATAGGAAAAGGAGGAGGATGGAGAAAGAACTTGATGCTTAAAGCAGTTGTCAAAGAATGAAACTGCTCTGGAGCAGGAAGTGAATGCTTTCTTCAGCACACCAGGCATGCTGACTTGTTTTCCTTTTCTTGCGTATTTCCAGTTCTTAAGAGCAGCTGCTCATTTTCAGCAAAAAAGCAGGGCTGTCTCTCCTCTTTAACTCCTCTCCAAATACCCTCCTTAGTTGAAAGGTGTGCATTAGAACCTTCAGTAAATTTGACAGATGTTTCTGGGCAAATGTTTTTTTGTACACTAGTGGCTTGAACCTTTAGTAGAAGCCTTTAGACATTGTCAGATAAATGGTTCTAACTTTGAGGATGTAGCCTTTGGTGATGTTAGACGTAGCTGGGATCAACTTACTATCAGGTCCTTCAAAGCATCTCAGAAGAGGATTACAGAAGTGACTTCTGGAGGCATGCTCAGAAGTGCTCTGCCCTGCCTGGGTGACTGTGTCACTCCAATATGCACAGTTGTGAAACTCAGAAAAGCCTTTTAGGCTCTTAGTGAGTATGGGCAAATAACCACCTTGTGAGAAGCTTGTGCTTATCTAAGAATGAGCTAGATGTTTAAAAACCTGAACCACCTTTGTGTGGTGCTCATTTTCTGGGTGCTGATGGGAATCTTGAACAAGAAAAAAAAGTCCTTGAAGACTTGTTAGAGATTATTGCTGCTAGTTATACACAACAGCTGACTACAGTAGCTAAATTGTTATTTATTTTCAGCTAATTGATTTGAGTTCACCTCTTATCACTCTGAGTCCTGATGTGAACAAAGAAAACCTGGATTCCCCGCTACTCAAGTTCTGAACTTGAGCCGAAATGAAGAATTCTTGGCATCTGTGACCTTTACAGTATTTAGGAATTAATCTTTGCTCATACATGATTTTTTTGAAGATGGCTATAGATTATGTGGTAAACTGTGTTAACACACTAGAATTCAAGCAGTCCTGATGTAGTCTCTCTCATTAATGGTTCTGCTCATGGATGTGGTGCAATGAATGTGTTTAAACTGTTGCTCTAAGGCAAAAAAGATATTCTTTTTACTGGAAGACTTTCTTTTTATTTCCTATGTGCAATGAAGATTTAATTTAAAATAAATGATTTGTTTACCAAATTATTGTACAAAATGGCAATGTATTATTACCGGCCTTGGTTAGGTAATTTTAGTGTTTAACTAACAAATGTTGAGATGTAGGTAAAGGTAGTGGATTCGGGGTGGGTTTTCATACAGAAGTGTAGCAAGTTTAGAAATGTATGTTTTACTGTTGCATGCTAGTGGAATACACTACCAGCAGCAGCTGAGTTTGTGATTCAGAGGAGAAAGCAACAGCTTGCATATTTCTAAACCAAAGCAGAGATATATAAACACTTAAATAAAAACCCCACAACTTTTTAGTGATATATTTGTGATTTCTTTTAAAGAGGAGCTAAGTAGGTTTCTGACTTATACTTTAAGGACTTGTCAATTTGATAGGTGGACCACTTGGTGGATAAAGAACTGGCTGGTTGGCTGCATGCAAAGAGTTGTGGTCAATGGCTCATTCTCTGGCTGGAGACCAGTAACGAGTGGTGTCCCTCAGGGATTGGTGTTGGGACCGGTCTTGTTCAACATCTTTGTTGCTGACATGGACAGTGGGATTGAGTGCGCCCTCAGCAAGTCTGCTGATGACACCAAGCTGTGTGGTTCGATTGATAGGCTAGAGGGAAGGAATGCCATCCAGAGGGACCTGGACATGCTTGTGAGGTGGGCTGATGCCAGCCTTATGAAGTTTAACCGTGCCAAGTGCAAGGTCCTACACCTGGGTCGGAGCAATCCCAGGCACAGCTACAGGTTGGGCAGAGAAGAGATTCAGAGCAGCCCTGCAGAGAAGGACTTGGGGGTGTTGGTTAATGAGAAACTGAACATGAGCCGGCTTCAGTGTGTGCTTGCAGCCCAGAAAGCCAACCGTATCCTGGGCTGCATCAAAAGGAGCATGACCAGCAGGTCAAAGGTGATCCTGCCCCTCTACTCTGCTCTTGTGAGACCTCACTTGGACTATTGAGGACACCAGAACTGCACACAACATAAAAAGGACATGGAACTGTTGGAACAAGTCCAGAGGAGGGCCATGAGGATGATCAGGGGACTGGAGCACCTCCCATATGAAGACAGGCTGAGGAAGTTGTGGCTGTTCAGCCTGGAGAAGAGAAGGCTGCGTAGAGACTTCATAGCAGCCTTCCAGTATCTGAAGGGGGCCTATAGGGATGCGGGGGAGGGATTCATCATTAGGGACTGTAGTGACAGGACAAGGGGTAATGGATTAAAACTTAACCAGGGGAAGTTTAGATTGGATATAAGGAGGAAATTCTTTCCTGTTAGGGTAGTGAGGCACTGGAATGGGTTGCTCAGGGAAGTTGTGAATGCTCCATCCCTGGCGGTGTTCAAGGCCAGGTTGGACAGAGCCTTGGGTGACATGGTTTAGTATGAGGTGTCCCTGCCCATGGAAGGGGGGGTTGGAACTAAATGATCTTAAGGTCCCTTCCAACCCTAACTATTCCATGATTCTATGACTTGCAGGAGAGCCAGGTGTTCTATGCCCCTTGAAACTTCCATTTTGTGAATGTATGCTGTTGCAGGCAGATCTAAATCCTGGGTTAGTGCATGACTACTTACAAACAAGCATCAATCCTCTACCAGTAGAAACTGTTTGGGTGGGGGTTGACCTGGCTACCTGAATACTTCTGGTGTTGACCACCTCTATTGACTAGCCTGTTCACTGGAATTCAGGCACCGTGTTGATAGCTCTATGTGTCTTCAACTAAGACCCAAATTCCAGCCTTCAAACTGCAAGTCAGTTGCTCTCAGGTTCAGGGATGTTGAGGTAGGGTTAGGGCAGGATGTGCAGGAGGCTGCACCGCTCTGCAGTAGTAGCGGAGTCAGCTGGATTAGCCCTTGGCTTACCAAGTTTTAACAAACACAAAGCAATGGAGACAGTTACTGTCTTCGGGTCTTCCTTTGTGCAATTCCATCTGCTGAGTCTTGCTCATACATAGCCGGCGGGCGCCTGCATGAAGTGTGTGTTTGAGGGCTCTGGTTGTCCTGAAGTGAGGAGGGTCGTGGGGCAGCAAGCTCTTCGCATTTCTCCGTTGGGCTTGATCTGACAACGCGTTATCCCCTCCTGCGGGCAGAGCCGGGCTGGCCGCTAGCGAAGGGGAGAACAAACACCGCGAGTGCGTCCCGGGTCGCGCCTCGCCTCGCCTCCGTACGCGAAGGGGTGACGCTGCACTAAGGCGCCTGCGCTGCTCGCGGCGCTGCTGCCTGCACTCCTGCCCGGCGCCGGAACCCCCGAGGGCCGCCCCGTTTACCCCGAGCGCCGTTGGCCGCCGCGCCCGCCGGAAGCGAAGGGTGGCCGGGGCGGAAGCGGCGGTGCCGCGGCCGCTGCGGGGCAGGGGCGATGCTGGCGGGTTCGCGCCGCGTGGCCTGCGCCGTGTCCGGTGGGGTGGACAGCGCCGTGGCCGCGCTGCTGCTGCGCCGCCGAGGTGCGTGACGGGTGGCGGGGCCGGGCGCTGCGCTCCGGCGGGACCGCCCGGCACCCGTCGGGCCGAGTCCAGGCGGCCCTCTCCGCCCTCGGCCGCCTCTTCCGGCGGGTGGGACACCCGGCCTCGGAGCGGCTGGAGCGAGCGGGGAAGGAGGGGATGGGGACACGCGGAGGTCGGAGATACCGCCGTGTTCGGCTGACTTCATGCTGGCTGTTAGCTACAGGACTAAAAATAGCCATGCGGTATCTGAACAGTAACGCTTAGCAGCGTATTCGTTTGACACAGCACTACTCGCGCCTTCTAAAGAAAGTAGATACTCAAGGCTTAACTCGGGTTTTGGTTCCAGGCAGTTGGAATTACATTTTTAAAGTCATTCTTGCCTTCATTTCATAGGCTACCAGGTGACAGGCGTCTTTATGAAAAACTGGGACCCGCTGGATGAGCAAGGAGCTTGCTCCGTTGACAGGGATTGTGAAGATGCTTACCGCGTTTGTCAGAAGCTGGATATTCCTTTCCATCAGGTTTCCTACGTGAAAGAATACTGGAATGAAGTATTCAGGTACAAACACGTTTAAAATGGGTGGTCTTTCCCTGTATTGGTGTAGTACTGTGTTACTGTGGGGAGGCAGGGTGGACGGGTACGTACGGGTCAGTGACAGTTTACTGCAGTTACTGTGAGTGCTAAGAGAAACTACTGAAGCCTGTTAACACAGGCATTATTTTTGCTCTCATTTGTATTCAAGATCAGAATTTCAGTCTTGGTCTTAATATGTTTGTTATTCTTGAAATGAATAGGAGGCTTTTTTCTAGTTGTTATGAGTGTGTAGCAATTACTTTGTTCCAGCTTATTTCAGCTGCTGCCCACAGCTGGCCCAACTTTACTGCAGCTTCATAAGAAAGTAGCAAATGGGGTGCTGTTGTTCTCTGTGTGTAGTTCATGTGGTGCATTTTACATTAGCAGGTGCTGAATCCAGTTTACTAGAAAGTGATCATGAACTAGCCTTGCTTCTTTAAGCTTATAATAGATTTGAAACTGCTCTCTGAAGAGGGTGTTTGGATATTCTGTGGATTTGTTCCACTTTAAGGAGAGAAAGTTCTACTTAGGAAAAGCCAAGTTTTTCTTGGAGGCAGGAGAAGGGAAGTTTATCCTTTATGCACGCAACATAGGTGCACAGAAGTTGTTCACTGACCTTCATTGCCCCCCCCCCCCCCTTTAAGTAGTGCTGTTGTTAACCTTGTCTCAGAAGAAACCTAGTCATGCTACTTCATGTTGAAGTGAGATAGAGTTGAGCACTGAACTTCTGCACGGTCAGTGAGGGAAAGAGCCCTGTTCTGGGAAAGTTAACGCCATGCTTCCCCTCTGGTGTGAGAGTGTATAAATGATACCAAAGCTCCTGAGGGGTGTCTGTAAATGACAGTGACTCAAAGATCATAGCAGATCAGCTTTTCTTTTGCTTCTCATAATTTATTAGTACAGTGTTCCCAAAGTGTCTGTGGCAGGTTAGTTGGTTTGTTTGGAATCCTGTTTTTGTTACAGTCATCACTGACCTGGGATTTACTTTCCTCTGGATCTCTCTTTAGAGGGTTATTCATCAGAAACACCTTTTATCAAGAGAACTATCCCAGGTCTTGTCTTGCCTGTGGTTTGTGCACAGCCTGTTTCAAATCCTTACATCAGAGGGAGATTCAGCAGACATCGTTCACTGCCTTTCCTCCAGTTCTGTACTTTACTTGAAGTTCTGAACTGATGTGAGTCTGTCTTTATGCTGAATCTTTTCTAAGGCTTCCAGCGTACTGCTGCAGTAATTACAAAGAAGAATTGTGTTATCCTATGAGTACAGTGCTGAGTCAGCAAGGGGAGGCAGGTCTGGGTAGACCCAGGTGATTTAATTCTTAGTACGAACTGTTGAATTCAGAACTGTTAAAAAGGAGCTAGACAAAATTAAGGTTATGTTGCTTTATTTTCTGTTTATGAATGTAATGAATAACATGGTGAAGAAGAAGCGACTGGTTCTGTTTCAGATGTTGAAAAGTAAAACCAAATAATAGGGTTGTTGGTGTACTTTTAAATCCAGCCTGTGCCCACTCAGTTTCTCTTGACTTCAGTTACTACTAAAGACAAGCTAAATAATGCAGTGATCAGACCTTTTGGTATCTCAGTGCAGTACTGCTTGCTGGTTTACTTTCTCTAGTTATTATATTAATGTTTTCAAGCAAATTATGCTAAGCACTTTAATTATATGTCAGTGTAAAAATACAGCATGACTGAGAAACTACTTGAATTTCTTGAAGGAAATAAAAAAGAAAGGGAAAAAATCCTATATAAAATTAAGTCCCATGACTGTTTATGGTGGTTTTATTGCAGATTAAGTTACTGAGACACAGTAACCCCTGGTGTGTGCTCTACTGCGCTGTCACTTAGAAAAATGAAGCAGGGTGGTTTAATTCTGGGGAAACAAGTAGGGTGTGTGCTGAGGGCAGCCATGTCTCCCCCAAGGGAGCATTAATTTAATAAAACATGTTTACAAGACTGTGAGTGATCATTTGACCATGTCCTCAGTGCACTTTGGGGAAAATCTTCCAAGCATTGTGTTTTCCAGGTTAACATCCAAGGGGTATTTTATTTCTAACATAACATGCTCAGTATGCCTAGGTCTTGAGTTCTCATGTTTAAACAGATCTTTCAGTCTCAGATAATATTATGCTGTGTTAATAATGTCAATATATATTTGAATCTTTATTTTACAGTGACCTCTTAAAAGAGTATGAATTGGGAAGGACTCCTAATCCTGATATTGTGTGTAACAAGCACATCAAATTCAACTACTTTCTTCATTATGCTATGGATAACCTTGGTAAGGCATTTTCAAGTGTGTCAGTACAGAGTGTGTGCCGTGGAAATACTTAAAGGATACAAACTCTTGAAAGCTTGAAATGGTGGGGGAAAACCT
Source organism: Pezoporus wallicus (assembly GCF_028554395.1). Classification (NCBI taxonomy): domain Eukaryota; kingdom Metazoa; phylum Chordata; class Aves; order Psittaciformes; family Psittacidae; genus Pezoporus; species Pezoporus wallicus. Next base: position 3,153,268 of record NW_026640165.1, read on the forward strand.
GAGTTCATATGAATGCCTAATTCACCTGTCTCTGTGGCAGTATTCCAGTATTTGCAAAATTTTTTGTTAATAAGTTTGCTTTTAGATACAGAATCATAGAACAGTTCAGCTTGGAAAGGACCTTTGAATGTCATCTAGTCCAGCCCCTCTGCTGTGGGCAGGGACACCTTCCACTAGAGCAGGTTGCTTGTAAATTGGAGCAGATTTACTTTGGAGACATGCATTGACCTGACCATTAAGTTTTACATTCTTAGGTGGTCCTTCCAAGTACAAAAGCACAAGTGCTGGCATGCTCATGAATAGTTTACATTGTTTGAATAGCAGGAGTATGATTATTGTCAGTATAACACTTCTCTATAGGTTTTGTTCATCACTGTTTTCTGCTTTTCTTATTGGATGTTTATAATCCTGTTTTAAACTGAATTTCAAGTATGTGCATTGATGTTTTGTTTTGGTTATTTTATTGATAGGAGCAGATGCAATTGCTACTGGGCATTATGCTAGGACCTCACTAGAGGATGAGGAGGTGTTTCAACAGAAACATATGAAAAGACCACAAAGGCTTTTCAGAAACCGTTTTGAAGTTAGAAATAGTAAGTGGATGCTTCATTTCTTCTTTCATCCTAGGTATGAAACAGAATTTTGAACTCTTGTTTGGTGTCACAATATCAGGGAAGTTTGTTACCTTACACACAATGATTACTATTAAAACCCCAGCCTTTATAGAAGGTTGATAGTGCAAAACAGAATATTTACATTACTGAAAATTACCCTGACTAGTCAAGTATTACATTTTCTATTTTAAGAGTTCTAATCCAGGTTCAGAGGGAAGAATAAGCATTTCAATAATGAACTTTCTGGAGGAGTTGTAATGTGGATTAAGGAGACAGGGGAATCTTCTGTTCCCCCAGAGAAGTATTTCAAGAAATCTTTATCTAGTATTTTCATGACTTACGTAAAATTTTCTTTTTTTAATGTTTCATCTATTTTAGAGAATGTATTATTTTGTTATTCAGTATAGATAGAACTCATCATGGGGATATGCTTAAGTGGAATTTTAGAATCAAGGCTTTGAAACATTAACATTAAAATTAATAACATATACTTTTATAAAATAATTGGACTGTATGTTATTTTACTGGAAAAAATCAGGTTCTTACTCAGTAATTCACCCCTTCTGCCTCATTTCTCTGTTCTCCTATAGAAGCTTGGTTTTCCTAGGTGTATCAAGGCTCTGCCTGCACTGCAGTCGTAAAGTGCAAGTGCAGCATGTGCAGACATTTTTAAGGCTACTATTCTCAGGTCAGCAAAGGTGCTAGGAGCAGTAATGCAGGTTTTTCTCTTTAATAGTCTGCCTGTGGCTGTATATATTCAGAGGCTGATCTCAGCACCACAGTGGTTCTCCTGTTATCGGTACAAAAGCCAGCCTGATGGGTGTTGTTTTGGGTATGTCTCTGCATGGCACTAGCAGAGGTTGGATGGCAGTGTAGAGAGTTCTCAAATAGCTCTGCAGTAGGCCATAATGCAGTAAAATAACTTAGATGAAACTGGTGTATATGGTGAGAAGCATGTTATACCCAAAGGAAAAGAAACTTGTAAGCACCCGGTATGCAAAGCTGCCACAGAGATGTTTTTGTGTTGTAGTGTCCCCTTTTTTGATTTGGAATTAAAGGGGCTTTTTTGCTTCTTTGTTTTAATTTTATTTCTGGAAAGTTGAAATGGGCACAGCAGAACAAATGGTCTGTACTTGTGGCAGACTGTGATTCACTGAGTTGTAGGATTTTGTGATGTTCTTAACAGTTTTACTGCCCTTTACTGAGATTTTGTATTATTAGTTGTGACTGAACTATTGGCCTGTAGTTAATGCTTGAGTCAAGAAGTAGAGTTTGCACAACAGTAAAGTTATTAAGTCTTAAAAGAGAGTGGACAGAACATGACTGAAAAGCCATATCAATTTTATTTTCTTTGGGCAATTGGGAGACTTTGTTTTTAACCAAGAAGTCAAACTTGCCTCTCTGAGCACTGGGAATAACTGCTTATCGTTCAAATCACTGATCGATAGCGCTGTAATTTCAGGGCAAAATTAGATGTCTTTTTGAAGAACGGTATACTCTAAAATACTCAGATCTTCATGTCTCTTTCACATGTAATGGTTGGTTTTGCTTTTCATATTGTTGATGTCCTTGCCAGTGACACATGCAGTATTATAATAGATAAGACAGTTTAAGACTTCATAAGATTCTGCACTCTACAAAGTCAGAATCATTCTGGATCTTACTAGTGGTGAGAAAGTGCCCAAACATTTTCAGTTAGATTTTGGAAATTAAAAAAAGCAAACCCGTGAACAGAAGAATACTTTCTTTAACATGTATTTGGAAATAAACTAAAATGTTGATTATCAAACAAAATACTAAAGGAAGTTGAACTATTAAAGGGAATCCCCTTTAATGTTGAGGTGCTCTGTATTCTGTACTTTGCAGCTGTGAAACTCCTTCAAGGGGCCGACCTCTTTAAGGACCAGACCTTCTTTCTAAGTCAGATCTCGCAGGATGCTTTGAAGAAAACCATTTTCCCTTTGGGGGATTTAACAAAAAGTTTTGTCAAGAAGATAGCAGCGGAACACGGCCTTCATCATGTGCTAAAGAAAAAAGAGGCATGGTAACACTTAAACTCTTTTGATTTTTATTTCCTTCTAAAGTAGACTTTCCTGAACTATTTGAACCTTAAAACTGTGACAGCTTGTCTGTCTCTGAGCACTGTAATAGGACAGGTTGGGAAGCAGCTTTATAGCTGTCTACTTGCTTAAAAGAACTTTGATGAGCTTGTGGTTAGTTGTGTGTTTAGCTTGCAGATTATTTGTCTGCCATTATGTCTCAGAAGACCCAAGATGAAGGTGAATGTGTTAGGATGCTGTGAGCCTTAAGAAAAGTATTGTCTATCACAGCAGGTGAGAAGCCTTTGGTCTGTATTTTCTGTAGCTGTTAAAGGCTTTCTCGCTATAATTGTTTTTCAGTATGTCTTTATGAAACTGGATGATGCTGTTTTCCACAGTTACTCTTTAAAAAACAAACAAAAAGTTCTGTTCTCTAAGAACTAACACTTGATGAGTTGATCCCAAAAAATTGTAATGCAGGCACCAATTGTATTGCTGATGCTGTCTTCGTCACTTTTAATACTCATATTCCTCCACTGTAAATGGGTGCCTGAAGAATGTAGGCAGTAACTGAAAAGGAAAAGCTGTTTTTGAAAGATGTTTTCAAGGGATATATCTTTACTGTATAACTTGTGTTATTTTGTTCTTTAATCTGCAAGAGCCTTCTGTTTTTAATATGTACACAGTATAGTTACCAAGGTTAATGTATTTATTTGGTGAACATATGTTCTGTTTCCCATTATTTCTCTTTTATGCTTATGGCTCTTACTGATACTGTACAAAATTAGTTTACCTCTTCTGGAGCAGGTGTTGTGGTTTGGTTTATTTTATGAGATGCCTAGCATAGTTTGGCTACATGGGGAGGGAGTTCTGTTTTGGACAGATCATTAATAGACAGTATTTCAAATGTTTTTCTTTGCTATTATGGATTCAATACCACATTTCCTTTTCAGAGTATGGGAGTATGTTTCATTGGTGAAAGAAACTTTGAAAATTTCCTTCTCGAGGTGAGCAATGTTAAATCTATGCCAATCTTTGCTCTGTTCTGGTTTTCAGTAATAATTTATAACACTGTCTACAGAAACATCTCCAACAGCTTTTGGCCCACACTAAGTTACAATGTCCGGTGTCCTTTTGCATCCCAAGCCTACCCAGAAGCAAATGCCAAGACCCTGTAGGAAGTACCTTTCACCTCCATCCCTGAACAGTCAGTCTCTTTCTGTAGCAAAAGGAGTGTGTGAACTTGTAGTGCTGTGCTTGTGAGGCTCTGTACTTGTGAGTGGTTGAGATGTGAGAGAGACAGATGGCTGAATCCTGCTGTCCCCTGCCATTAGTAAGGATGAGGGGTGGGGTGAAGCCCAGAGTTACTGCTGATAGGGACTGCCCTACCTTTTGTGTCTAAAGCAGAATCAGGAAAGAGCTGCTTGGGTAGAGTTTGCTGCTTGAAAAGTTAGTTTCCAGCTTCAAGAGAATGTAGTGACAGAACCTAAAATACACTGACGGGGTTTTTTTGGGCCATCTTGTGACTTCTCTCTTCCTATTTGGTAGTATTTAGAACCTCAACCAGGTAACTTTGTTTCCATTGAAGATAAGAAGGTGATGGGAAAACACAAAGGTAATTGGCTAACCCACCTTAATAACTGCTTTTAGATAAATGGAACAGTGCTGCTTATATTTTGAGGGACAAATTTTGTGAATTTCCAAACCAGTTTTTCCCTGTTTGAGAACTCTAATAATTGTGGAAAACCTACTTCATTCAATAGTAGAGCCTTAAATTGCAACTGATTTTGACTGTGTTCCATGTTGCAAGAAAGTAATTGATAATTACAGGGTGACTCTGTTGATACTAAGTGGTGGTTAATTTAATACCAAGAGACCATTGTTCATTTAATTATTTCAGAATGACTGTGCTTCGGTTCCAGAATCTTTAGTACCTGAACTTTGCAGAACAAATACACCATTCATCTCAGTGATGCATAGCAGGGCATCGCCAAACATGGGCAGCTTATGTTTTCCTTTTTTCTGTGTGTCCTTCCTTTGCTCTCCTCAGTTCTGACAACTGAGTTCCTCTCCCAAATAGTTTATGGGAGTAGAATGTTCTTCTAGGAGGTAAAAGTAAGGGAAACTGGTAAGACTAAGTAGTAATAAAACAACAAATTGAAGCTGAAATGTTTGTCTTTTATAAACCCTAAGAATAGCACAATAGAGTTTGAAACAGATGAGTTTGAAACAGTGTGCTTCAGGTACATCTTTGAAGTAGATGCTAGTTCAGCTTGTAATTGGCAGACTTCTCTAAGACAGCTTGGTTTGTTATTGTTTGTTTAGTGGTAAAGTTTTGGGGAAAGGATTTTAACATATTTTTCTGAAGGTAAAAGGTGAAAAATTGCTTCCAGCATTACGTTTTTGTATTTCTTTAGGTTGGTTCCTCTACACCATAGGCCAGAGGGCTAGACTAGCAGGCCTGAGGGATGCTTGGTTCGTTGTAGACAAAGATGTCAGCACTGGAGATGTCTTTGTGGTGAGTTAATTCATACTGGTATTGCAGATGACTAATGCAAGCATTTTGTGACTCCTGCTGTATGGAATGTGATTCTGACCTGGACAGAGTTCTTGGCTTTCTTGGGGGAAACAAGAACTAACTAGTGTAGCATCAGCAGCTTTGAAACATCTTGTCCAAACTGGCTTTTCTTGAGTAGAAAATTGGTTTAGATTTTGGCATAGAACTTTTCCAGATAAAGGGCTGAAAAGATACTGAAAAGAATCAGCCAATTTACTGAGCTCTCATTTTCCACTCTAAAACAGTTTATTGTAGTTATTGTGACACAGAGTATACAGTGTGTATTATCTTGGTTTGCTATGTATTGCTACTTTCTTTTTCTAGTAAAAGAAATAGTAGCCAGTAATAGAGTTTAATCATTTTGAAAACTGAGGCAGAATACATATAATACTGCAAATAATTGTTGAGTTAATGACTAATCATATGAAACAACTGAGAGTTCTGCAGCTTGCAAGCATTGTTAGTGTTTCTTGATGTTCGTGCAGTTGTTACTTAGTACTGAGGTGGTTATAATGAGGTGATCTGCTACTTGTTGATATGCCTGGGGGGAAAAAATCATAATCAAAAGAGAGTTGAGAGGGAAAAGGCAGGACCACTAAGAAATCTTATTTATGCCCTGCTGTAAGGTTGTGCTTGTGCAGTGCCCTTGTTGGGGAGGTGTTGAGTTGGGAAATTAGAGAAGAGGAGAGGTAGCATCTTGTTGAAATGGGATGAAGAGGGCAGTACATGTCTGAACTCTGTCAGAAATATGATTGAAGGAAAAAGAATACAAGAAGCAACATGACTGAGATGTAGAAAACTGGCTTTTCAGGCTTGCTTTAGCCTATTCTTTAAATTAAAGGCTTCCACCTGGAAGCTGATTAAGTGCTAATAAATGCTTGCTTTCTTCCTCGTTTTGCCTTCATTTTGATACGGCTTGATGATTCTTCTATATTTCAAGCATTACAAGTTATGTGCTCTCTGTCAGAAACATCAGCATTAAATAAATATATTTTAAGGCACCATCAAGAGATCACCCTGCTCTGTACAGAGACCTGCTGCGGACAAACCGAGTGCACTGGATAGCAGAGGAACCTCCCGCATTGCTCGTTAGAGAGAAGATGATGGACTGTCATCTCAGGTTTCGGCACCAGATGGCACTGGGTAATCAAACCTTGGTGTTTTGGGGTTGTTTGTTTTGCTTCGTTTGGGCAACTGTGATCATGTGTTCAGTGTTGTTTTGCAGAAATAGTTGAAATGTTTTGGCTTGCCTTTCTAGAGTGTCTTCATAAAACAGTTCTGTGTATAATATCTTGAATTACATCTGTTTAACTTTTAATGTGAACATAAGGATTAACTGGCAGGTATTTGGCCATTTTCTGCTCTAGTGCCGTGTGTGCTGACTCTAAACCAAGATGGAAGTGTATGGGTGACACTAGTGAAGCCAGCAAGAGCTATCACACCTGGGCAGGTAAGTTATTAAAAGTGATTTTCTTTCCTATTTTGTGTGTTTTGGCATATCTGGCTAATAAAATAGTAGATGGAGCAAATTAATATATTTTCATGAGAGCAGTTAGCTCTATTTTGGCTATTCATCAACTATTTTGAAGGAGGTTGTTTCTAGTATTAAATGCTCTGTTGTTATCCATATAATCTGAGAAACTGGTTTACAAGTTTAGAAATAGATGAAAACATCTCTGGTAAGAATTGTATATGCAGAAATGAAATCTGTTGTGTTCAAGTAATAGATTTAAAAAGGCATTAGTTCTATAATTGGCTGCTTAATACAGTTTTAGGGTTCAAATTTGATTAGTGAGGATCTGTGTCCAGTGAATTTCATTGTCCCAGGACAGTACTGAGAAGAGGTACTGTGTAGTGATGCTTTCTAACACTGCTAATACCAGGATACTCCCATAACACTGTAAACCAGTAGTTCTCAAGCATTTTCTGCGTGCCCTCTCCTAGCATGTGTTCTACCCTCCCTCTCTCACCCCAGAACTTGGGAGCCTGTGGGATGCATCAGGAGGGAAATTGAGAACATTTTTTAATGGAGAGGGATATACTTGAGAGAGGCGAGCTGTGAGCTGAGCTGAGAGGACTCAGCCAGGGCTGATGACAGGCAGAAGAAGCCCCTGACTGCCAGGAGCTGCTGAGCCAGTAATTGGGCTCTTTACTGCAAGGTAATGAGACAAAGCCAGGAGGTTTGTGCTCCTTCTCTCCTGCAAGAACCTCCTGAGCACATCAGGGAGCCCCAGTCACTTCCTTCTAGTAGTCCTTGGTCCGCTTCCTGTTTGGGAAGCGCCACTGTAGCCCGTGGAAGGTCAGGTGAAAATGCAGATGGTGTTACATACATCACCCCCTTAGGGAAAGGAAGCTTTCCAGCACAATCCATTCCACCTCAGTAGTTGAAGAGTTTTGAGATAATCTTGTAGAAGTTCATGATGGAATTTCCACCAACATGTTTATATTTACAGTTGTGTAAACCTACAATCCTTACTGCCAACAAATACACTCGCTACCCAGCAGGTGTTGCACAGCCTAAAGTTGTTCACCATGCCATTTTCTAGCTGCTGAAAAGGCTTTTCCTGTTTTTCTCCTAGTTTGCAGTGTTCTACAAGGGTGACGAGTGCTTGGGCAGTGGGAAGATCGTAAGGATGGGCCCATCCGTGTACACCATGCAGCAGGGCAAAAACCGAGAAGAAGGTCCAAAGAAGGAAGAGATTGATAAGATAGAACCAGCAACCTAACACGTGCGTTTGTTTATTGAAGGACTTTGGAGAATTTGCTGCCTGGGCATAATAAAACTAATAATAAGCACATATTTTGGTGATCTGTATGTTCTTAAGGCCAGTTGACCATCAGGTCCCAGCTCTTGACTTTTAACACTGAACAGGCTTAAAACTAAAGCCAGTTTGGTACAATTTTACTGGTCTGAATGGTGATATTTATATTAACATGTATCAAGGGATCTCTTAAAGTTGTTCTGTAATGGTAGTTACGCATACAAGAATTTTAATATAAAAATTATTTCTGAAATCGTAAATCTATCTTTTAAAGTGTATATGAAATACTTTTTTCTTACTTGAAGATACCTGTCCCTAGGTGAAGTATGTGTGTTGTTTTACAGTAATGTATGTTTGTGTTTTGAATTCTGGCAGAGGAACGAATGACATTTGAGCGTTTTGAATGAAGTCCAAGCAACAGGAGCTTTTTCACTTTATATAGTTTTTTAAGAAATGGCTCGGATTCTTCGCTGCGTTAAGCGATGGTTTCAGAGGTTTACCTGATCCAGAATTACAAGTGAAGGGGCTTAAAACCAGTCTTGATTGTTGAATTTTTTTCATACAACTGACTGATTTTATGTAGCTGATGAGGGCTCTTTGGTTTGTGTTCTGGAGAAGAGAACACATTGTGGTGCTTCAGAAAGATACAAACTCATATGCATTTCCTCATTATGTAGCTAACTTCATGTAGACCCATTAATAATTACACGTGGCCATGTGTCAATATGGCATGGTACTAGGAAGAAATTGATACCCCTGTCCAAATTATCTTGTTATCTATATTATTATTCAAATACCTTATTATTAGTAAGATTTGGGAGCATAACGAGGGCACCCTAAGCTTATAATGAAGCTATATTACAGCAAGTCAACAGAAATGCATTCCTGTCTTTCAACATGGTAGTAGGAGGTCACTGCCCCTAAAGCACAGTGGCGCAGGAGCAGGACTTTACAGAGGAGTGTGGAATTTTGAGACTTGCATCCAGTTTGGGTGGTAGAAAAGCTGTACCATGAATAGATCTTTTCAGAGATCTGAAGGCTTGAGTTACATGGACGTCCTTTTCTGGTGTCTTTAGTATCTTCTAGGAATTCCTTTTATTTCCTCTGGTAAGAAAAGTAAAAGGCAATCTCTTCTTAGAAGTGTGCAAGTAAAAGGCAGAGAAGATACTCTTCAGTGTCTGCCTGCTAGTCTGGCAAAGTTAAACACACAGTTCAGTGAGCCCTATGGAAAAAACCCCAAACCCTGGACTGTTATATCTTTATGTACGTGTTTGACGTTGCAATAGATCTGATTGAGAGGGCAGAAAAGGCATCCTTTCTCACTGGTGCCAAAATTAGTTCAATTTAGAAGTTTGTCTCTAAATGTCTCTCCGTACACAGATTAACTGTAATGACTGTTCATGCTTCATGTCATCTCCTGATTTGTGTTAGGTTAGTTGTGTTATGGGTCCTGGTCACGACTTTTATGTGGTTTTCCAAATGTTTTCAGTATCTTTCCTGAGCCTTTTGTCTTTACAAAATGTAGAGTTAATTCCTAAGGAGTTAATGCTCCACATCGCCCTCATCTGAGTTTTCCAGTAAATGTCCCAATTAAAATCTTCACAAATGTTTTGTGTTATACTAGTGTGGTTTTTATTATTACTTATGTTCAGCCTGGAGAAGAGAAGCTGCGTGGAGACCTCATAGCAGCCTTCCAGTATCTGAAGGGGGCCTATCAGGATGCTGGGGAGGGACTCTTCATTAGGAACTGTAGTGATAGGACAAGGGGTAACAGGTTAAAACTTAAACAGAGGAAGTTTAGATTGGATATAAGGAAGAAGTTCTTTACTGTAAGGGTGGTGAGGCATTGGAATGGGTTGCCGAGGGAAGCTGTGAATGCTCCATCCCTGGCGGTGTTCAAGGCCGGGTTGGACAGAGCCTTGGGTGATATGGTTTAGTGTGAGGTGTCCCTGCCCATGGCAGGGGGGTTGGAACTGGATGATCTTAAGGTCCTTTCCAACCCTAACTATTCTATGATTCTATGGTCTGTAGTACTTGTTTCCACTGTTCTGGTTTGGTTTTAAACCCACTTGCTCTTAGACATCTTTTAAACCTGCTCCCAAAAAGTTTTCTAGGCGAGAAAGCTACTTGATAAATTTGAGTAGACTTTGCTTTCAGAACAATAAAAATAATCCCTCAAAATTTTGTACAAATCTGCTATTATTTTTCCCAAGAAAACGCTGATCCTGCCCCATGGGTTTAGAAGTTACTTGTGGTTTCCTGGGTGTGAGCATTACTGCAGTGATGGGTGGAGCTGCTGGGTGGTTTCAGCTCGTTTCACCACCTGGGTATAGTGCTGCTGGCCATGAGCACAGGGAGAAAGCACCGAACTCCAGGGGATGGCTCATTCAGCAGAGATGTGTTTACCTGTGGCTTGAAAGCATTTCCTTAACCTGTGAAAAGGGCTTTTTTAACCCTTCCTCAGCTTTTTAAAGACTTTTTTATCCCTTGGATAAGGCACTGGGATAATTTTGCTGTTGGATTGCTGGTACAGTGCTGGTCGCATCTCAAGCCCAGGGGTCTCAGGGTGCTCGCTTGGCTAAGGCACTGTCAGTGCACGAGTTGTAAGTGCTTTTAGCATTGTTATGGTGAATTTAGGAGTTCTGGCAATGAGATTCCAGCTTTGCTGAGGGGAAGTTTAGTCAATGCTGCTTGTAGTGTAACTGGAATGGCGCATGAGTGTGCTACAGCTCCTGTAGGATGGAACATTTTCAACAAACACTGTGCTTCCCTCTTTTTTTCTCTTTAAGCATCCTTGATTGGATACAGCAGCAATCCAGGATGGCTAATGCAGAGAATTCATAAACTAATGTTGCTCTTCAGTGGAAACCTCTGTAGCAATGGTCTCAATTCACTTCTGAGGCTCAGGGACTTTGATTTTGTCATCAAAGCAGAGCCTCATGGTTCTACTGAATAAAATTCATCTGAGGAAGAGGTGAGTACGGTCAGTGTTTGGTTAGTAGAATCTCCTTGTCTGAGAGGGATGGAGGCTTCTTCTTGCCTTTAGTACTGGTCAGCCTCTTGCCATGATGATGAGCAAATTTGACATGATAAAGCAATTGCTGCTATTGCTCCCAGTGAAGCTCACCGTCCTGCTGGGAGCTAGGAATTAGTAGGCATTTGTGGAATTGAAATTGCACATAACTTCTTGCATGGGATGTTTTACAACAGGTTGTGTATGTCCAGTCACATGAAGCTTGCATGTTTAAAGCAGCGTTTCCAAATAGCCTGTACTGTTCAGTGTGAGTGGTATGTTTCTCTTTCTATCCCATGTGTTTCTCCTGGGTAAGGGTCTCAACTACTGACTTCCTGTGTGAGATCCTTGCTCCTCTCATACGTAGGTTCTCTGGCAAGGGGAATTTTATTCCACTCTGTACAGGGCCACAGCTTCTCAGGGGAGTCTGGCAAAGCAGCCTGTAGAGGCACATTTCTACCACTGGCCCTGGCTGTTACACAACATGAGCACCACCATCACTGTTTCTGACTGTTTGTAAGGAGGATGGTGGTGTCAGTAGCACCAGTCCCACCCAACTGGGGTGTTGAGAGTGGAGCCTGAATCCCGTGTTCCATTGTGCTCAAGGTTTGCAGAACCAGCATGAGATGCTTGTGAAAATGCATGGGAGCACATCTGTAACAGCTTGCTAACGGGGTGAAAGAGCGAGGTGAGAGCAGAGGTCAGTGCCTGGGGTCGGCCAGCTGCTCTCCCCAAAGGGACCATAGCTGCCACCAGCTCTCACGCCACCTTTGCCAAGGCAGGAATTTGGCCAAGCTTTGGCTGGAATTGGGTAGGAGCAGTTTCACTGATTCATGGATTGTCTTTTCTGTGCTGCACAAGGTTCCCATCAATGTGCTTTTGAAAACTCATCGGCTTTTCACTTTTGTCATTTTTCCCCACTTCAGGCAGCAAATTGCAAGCAGGTGAGTTTGCTTCCAAGTTGTGACAGTAAGCCTTACAGGTCTGGAAATATTTGTTTGCAAAGACTCAAGTGAATAGCTATTAAAAAAAAAGGACTTTCCCCTTCCAAATACAGAACGCAATAACCAAAAACCACAGCTCGTGTCAGCTGAAGGCTGGGACTGAACTGAAATCTCTGTTGTACCCTGTGAATATGTTCAAACCCTGTGTTTCTGAGTGCATGATGTCTGAAAAAAGTTGTGCTCCAAACCCTCCTGGTTTCCCTCCTTCTTGCAGTGTTCCTGCCCCAGCTGGTCCCGCACAACTGGAGGTCAGGGCTGCTCCCCAGCAGGGACATCTGTTTTCACCTGGACGGCTGCTTTGGAGAGGTGAGACATTGCACAGGCTTTGTGGAGGGCTTTGCTCACAGGGCAGCAGCTCAGTAATTGTGGTCCAGCAGTAAAAGCGTTGGCTCTTGGTGCTCGCATTGGCTTGTAGGACTGAGAGCAGCTTTCATCTTCCCACTTCAAGGTGAAGCGTGCACGTGTTGTCTCTTTAGCTGCAAACCGCAGGGAACAAAGCTGATGTTTTTATGCAGCTTTCTTTTACCCCTCTTAGAACAGATCTGTCTTTTCAGCATGCGTGTGAGCAAAACATAAGTGGTTTGCATGCAACGTTTAAGTTTGTACACACACACGTATATATAAAACATCTCGCAGTTCAGGCCCTGTGGAGAAGGCTGAGCTTTCCATGGAAGCTGGGAGCTGAATGACTGTGTGCAATCCCCTGTGGTGACTCACCCTGTAATGGGGTGGGACTGAAGTTTCCCAGCCCTTGACCAAGGCCAAGAAAAGCCCCAAACAGGTAAGCAAACAGAAAGGATTTGTTTTCCATGCGAGAAACAAGGATAAAAATGGATGAGGTGATAGGTACTGGCTGTCCTTCAGGCCTGGAAAACATGGGTGTTATAAGCATCATGGTACAATGCAGAGTCGGGGGACTGTGACAGTAGGTAAAGAGGATGTCCCACTGATGAGGAGCATATTTGCAACCATGCATTTTAGCGTTTTAAAAATGCTTCCTCTGCATTTATATGTATTTACATGCTTTAGTGACTTAAACACAATGAAATGATCTATCCTAAAGGTGATAATCGCCCCGATGTGCAATGATGCAGTGAGGTGCAGTGCCATTTCCAGCTTTAGCACCAGGAAGCACCAGGACATCACCTTCATGCCTCCCACCCATCAACAACACTGCTGGGAGGTGGTGGCTATAGGAGGAGCAATTAATGCATCCGTAATTGCCAAGTTTTTCCCTTTGTTTTAGAGTTTTGCTGAGCCAGGACATGGGAAAAACTGTCACTGGGCGGGTTTGGTCAAGCATATTCCATTACAACTGGAAGAGAACTGGATGCACAGAGGGATGAGAGAGCTGGCTCCCATCAAATCAATGCTGCATATCTCTGAGTCTCTTCTTTCCTACCCAGGGGCTTTTTCAGGGCAAAAGAAGACAAAGGAGAGTTTCCCCAGGGTAGGAAAGAAGAGACTCGGAGATATGCAGCATTGATTTGATGGGAGCCAGCTCTCTCATCCCTCTGTGCATCCAGTTCTCTTCCAGTTGTAATGAAATTTGGTGAGAACAGAGGTGAGAGGTTCACCCTGCATCCTGTGGAGCAGGGAAGATGCTCCATGTGCTCCTGTCCTGGGGCAGGTACTGTAAAGATCCCCTCTCTGTCTCCTATCTGCTGCTTTTTCCAGGGCTGATTAACACCAGAACAGCAAGAAAATCCTGGGTTGTGCCCGCTGCTCAAGCCTACAAGCAATGGGGGGAGAATGAGGAGTTACAACCAGCAATGCAGCACCTCTTATTTGAAGGACTTCAGGGAAGTTTGCATCTAAGGAAAGGATGAGCAATAGCACAGACCTCTGACAATCTGTACATCTCAAAGGCTGTGTCCCCAGCCCTGCTGCAGCTCCTGCCCCATGGCAAAGCAAACTCAGCTGGGCTGGGCTGGCTTCACTAAATGAGGCTTTGAATGCAATTATAAACATCAAAGAATGATGGATTATAAACGTAAGAAGGACTGGTATAAAGAAATGGGATAACCAGATTTGAGGCATCTGGTAGATTTAAGATTGGTGCTGGATTAAAGGTAGTTTTCATTTTAATGTAGTTACATAAGGTGGGTTTTTCTGCTGTCCACATATTTTATCTCTCCCTCCTCCCTGGGAGTACATGAAAGACTCTGCAGGTTGTGTCACACCAGCCAGCTCCATGGCAGAGGAACTGTGTTAGCACATTTGGTGTATGTCATAAAACTGTGATCCATTTACTACAAGTCTGAAAGGTTTCAGGCATGGTTTTTAACCTGAAGATCACTTTATGTACTATTAGTACTCCTTGCTGAAGTAGAAATCAGTCAGAATAGCCTGTGCTGGTTTTAAATATTAAAGAAGGCATTAAATGGTGTAAGAGGTTTACATTGCACTAGTTTTACACCTGCCTTTCAGGGTGACAGAGATTGCACAATAAAAGCGTCTGTGAACTGATTAGTAGTAGCCAGGTTTGAGCCTTACTTAAGTCCCATGGCAATTTGATGGAGCAGAGGCTGTCCTCACCTGGTGTGTCACCTCTTCACTGAAGTGCTTCAATTACAGAGAGAGCAGAATTCCCTACCCAGAAGAGAGGATGTGACAGTGATGACTTCTGGGGTGGCTCCCTGCAAGTTACCTTCTTGCTGAGTCCAGAGGCTCAGCATCACTGATGGATCAGGCGGAACATGTAAATACTCTCTAAGCACAAAAGGATGATCCTGGGAATCAGAGCAGGCAACTCTGCTTGTGTGCTTCTGGCCACAGCTGTCTACCCCCCTTACTGCAATGGGCATCAGCTGTAACTCATCCCTGTAGCTAGTGCTGCCATGAAAAGCGGCCCAGTGGAGGCAAGTCTCCTCTCCAGTTAGAGAGGCAGGTTTAACACAGATGGAGCTTACAGCAAATCCCAACGGATGCATGGCATGTACCTGCATCACATGGGAGGCAAGCTAAATGCTCTGTGAGAAACGGGAGGGCTCTGCCAGTTCCCAGCAAGGGGAACCAGCATCAACAGAACCCCCTCGAGGGTCACCTAAGGTGTGATAGCACTGGCTCTGCTGCAGAGGGAAGCCATGCATTGGGCAGATGGACACCAGCAAGAGTGTCACTGGGGTTAATGAGAAATGAGATACACAAAAGGTGCTTTTGGTTAGTGCTTGGCATAACTAAGATGAGATCAGACAGGGCAGTGTTTTCCCTTGGACAGCCTGGGGTAGAAGAGCTGTGTGTCAGGCATGCTTTGGTGGTATCTTGGGCCCTCCTGACTTCCTGCTTGCTCCCATTGGTTTGGCTATTCCATGCACTAACCTGGGACAAGGAAGCACAAAATCACAAAATGAAACATAGACCTTTGTAAGTAAGTAGAATCAGTTTTAAGTAACGTTAAGTTTGATGGCTTTGTGACAGTAGCAGTGGAAAATAACTGAGGTGTGTGTTTCACAGAAAAAAAATAGTAGAGTGCAGCTAGAGAACATATTGGGAAGTAGCTATTATGTACTGTAAAGGACATCAACAAAGTGACTCTCATTAGGAAACTGGAAATAGTTTGGCCAATTTTGAAGCCAAACAATCAGCTGAACAATCTAAAATCATGTCCTTAATCCCTGATGGCAAACTATCAATTGAGAAATCTAAACCTAGATATTCAAAAGAGGATAGAAAGTTGATTGAAGATCTCAAAGGACAGGAAAACAAAGAGGGTTGGGTTCAGATACCTGATGGGTGAATTGTAATTCCCTATAATCAACTCTGGAAGACAGTTCAGGAGGAACATAATAAAACTCATTGGAGTAGCAACTCTGTGTAAATATTTAGACAAACAAAATGTAGGAAGGAATCTATACACCACAGTTCAATTAGTGACAAAACAATGTCAGCTATGTCTTAAGAATAATCCTAAAACTGAAAATAGAAATCAGACTGGGACAACTGGGAGGGGAAGTTATGCAGGACAGCAGTGGCAAATAGATTTTTCTGAATTACTGAGAAAAGGAGGCTATCGATATTTATTGGTGTTAACGGATACTTTTTCAGGCTGGCCAGAAGCATTCTCTTGTAGAATAAATAATGCAAGATAAGTAATTAAAACCTTATTAAACTATATAATATCTTGTTTTGGAGTACCAGCGGCAATTTCTTCTGACCGAGGCTCACACTTTAGTGCAAAATTGTTACAAGAAATTAGCAAATTAGAAATTTATTGGCAACTGCATGTTCCATACAGGCCTCAGGCCAGTGGGCAAGTAGAAAAGATGATGTTAGGAAACGAATTTATATTGGTGCCAAGCCTTACCACTGGCTCTATTAAGAATTTGAACTAAACCTCTGTCGAAAGAAGAGGTTAACCCATTTGAAATTCTATATGGAAGACCATATCAATCCCAGTTTAAAGGAGAAAGTCTTCAGGAAGAGGGAGAAGGCTATCTATCTCCGGCAGTTTTTGATCAATCTGGGAAAACAATTAGCAGAAATAAATAAGAGAATAGTGGGGACAAGAGCAAGAGGTTTGGATTATCCGATTCACCCTTTCAGATCTGGAGACTGGGTTTATGTTAAGAATTTTTCAGGAGGTCCCCTACAGGAGAAGTGGAGCGGACTGTACCAGATATTACTGACCACCTTTACAGCAGTGACGATAAAGGAACAACCTGCTTGGGTACATTATTCAAGAATAAAGAAAGCACCAGAGCCAGCGAAGACATGGCGGATCAAACCTTCAGGACCCTTAAGTACGAAATTGCATCGGTCATAATTTGGACTTACATGATAACTGGTGCACAAGCTTGGGACCAGAACTTATACCTGAAATTGTATATACCAATTGTATATACCAATAATATACCATTATTATACCAAATAATTGTAGTGACTGTTGGGTGTGTGCACAGTTGCCTAAATCAGGAGAAAATCCGGACCTTCCACTAACTGGAGTTCCAATTCCTAACACTATCTCAAATGGACAAATTTGTGGGTGAACACTAGCAATCTACGTCCAAAGGAAAGGTTAAAATTTGGGATAGTTAATTCTAATCAAGGTAACAAATGTTATACCTGCGCATAAAGATGTATTACACCAGGAGCCAGAGTAGGAGATTCTGTTTGTTTAAATGCCACAGATGTAGGTCACGATTCAAACTGCAATCATACAATTAATATAGATGGTATCGTAGTTCAGTGGTGGCCCGTTCCTGAAGGGAAAGGATGGTATTGGTTATGTGGAGAAAATGCTTATAAGACTCTACCCCCCAGCTGGAAGGGGGCATGCGTCTTAGGTGCTGTGGTACCCAATCTTACTATTATTGACATGTATCCTTCTGGAACCTGGGTTAGAAGTTTTGTTAAACGAATCAAGCGAGGGTTTAACCCTGTTGCCAAACAGAACACTGCATTTCATAGTTTTGTGAGATGGT
This sequence comes from Pezoporus wallicus, assembly GCF_028554395.1. Taxonomy (NCBI): domain Eukaryota; kingdom Metazoa; phylum Chordata; class Aves; order Psittaciformes; family Psittacidae; genus Pezoporus; species Pezoporus wallicus. Next base: position 3,170,680 of record NW_026640165.1, read on the forward strand.
TAATTCCATCTTTGGGAGTAAGTGAATTAGAGAAGGCAATTGTGAATATCTCAGAGACCATAGAGGAAATAGAAAGTAAAACCATCGCTACAATCCAGGTGGAACAGAAAGAGATAACTAACCTATCTAAAGTGGCATTACAAAACTGAATGGCTCTAGACATGTTACTGGCTTCACAAGGAGGAGTTTGTTCCATAATCAGTGAAAGTTGCTGTTCCTATAGAGATCAGAGTGGCAGAATTGAAACAGATTTGGAGGCAATTTGGAAACAAACTAAAGTATTTCATGAAATGGCCAAGGATGACACCTCCTGGGGGTTTGGAAGAAATATGGAAAAAGTTAATGGTTACCCGATCTCTCCTGGTTGAGGCAACTGGTTGCAGGAATATTGATGTTAATTTTTTTAATATTGATTCCTTGTGGTATGATACAGTGTTCCTTCTGGTGTTGTACACAATCTACGAAGACTGGAAAAGGGATGAAATCAAACATCAAGTAGAAACAGGAAAATATTTCAAAAAGGCTCTAAATGGTAATGGTGGTATATAAAATGTTGCAAAAGAATTTGCAAAAGGATAGAAAAAGGGGGGATTTGAGACGAGGAGGCACAAAATCACAAAATCATAGAATGGTTAGGGTTGGAAAGGACCTTTAGATCATCTAGTTCCAACCCCCCTCCATGGGCAGGGATGAAACATAAACCTTTGTAAGTAAGTAGAATCAGTTTTAAGTAACGTTAAGTTTGATGGCTTTGTAACAGTAGCAGTGGAAAATAACTGAGGTGTGTGTTTCACAATTAAAAAAAAATAGTAGAGTGCAGCTAGAGAACATATTGGGAATCCCTGTATAAGATAAACCATTGCAGTTGGCGTAGTTTTAGGTCCTTATGACCGTAGTACAAAGATAAGCGTAAGAAAAACAGGACAGAGAAACAGGACGTGTGGATGGGGAGTATCTGGGACTAGCAGGTGTGCAGGATGGGCTGCAGCTAAACTAGCTGATAAGTAGAAGGACAGGAGGGTTGCTGTGTCTGCAGTGCTACCGAACCAATTAAGCTGGTGTAAGCGTTATCTCCTGTGCGTGCTTCAAAGGCTGCCAGAAGCGATGGAGACCGTTGGAGGAAGTAAACGACCCTCAGAGACCACCACCACATTTTTGTACGCATGCGGGGAAACTGTCTGGAAAATGATGTAATTGATCCGCGGCCTCATGAATATGCATGTGTGTACGTAATGAATATGTATGCCCGGTGACTATGGAAGGCGGGGCTGTGTGAGGACACACGCTAGGTGGAGCTACCCCCGCGTCTGCCGGCGCCGCAGTAAGGAATACCTGCTTGTCAACTTAAACACTTTGTTGGCGAGTTCGTTCCCGGACATTTCTCCGAATCAAACCCCAGCCCCTAACCCTAGGCCCGCAGGGCTTCTCCTTGGCCCTTTCCATCCCCAGAACCTGTCGGTGTGAGCTGGAGTGAAGGAGTTAACCGTTCCAGCATTTCTCGTTCGTTTCATCTACAAAATTGAGACATACAGTAAAAAGTACTGATCTTTCTCTAAGTCAAGGCTGCTTTACTGCTTCACCTGGAAGCTTGTTCACTTCACTGGCTCCCAACTGCAGCTACTGCTGTTTGCACTGGATTCAGTGGGATGTTCCTAACCTGAAGTGACCATGTAGAACAAATCCAGGCAAAAGGGATATTTACTCCCTTTAAAACCAGGTATTCTGTCCCATTGTAGATCCTACTGGCCTTCTGGGAACTGTTTTTATAACTAATGAAATGACTGCTGTAGGTTCTTCTTTTATTTTGTTAAATCCAATGGGCATGCACTAGGAAAACACCTGCTTTGAAGAGCGTTCATACCTGTTTGTACCTTCAAGATGCTTGCTCTAGCACGGCTCTGTTACTATGGGTGCTTGCTATGTGCCGTAGACATGGGATGTTTTTTGTCTCTGAGGAATCACATCACTACAGAGCCCGCCTGTTTGTCTTCCTGCTGCAGACTCTCCAGTTGGCTTTGGGAAGCACTCACTAGCACTGGGAGCTTTGCTGCTGCTGCTGCTCTGTGATTTTCCAGCTCGATGTGGGAGCTGTGGGCTGTAGAGGCTCCATTGGGAGCCCCATTGGGAGCTGCCCTGTTCCTCTGCCCAAGATCAGCATCACCAGCTTCGAGGATGAGCTAGTGCCTTGCACGTGGAACTTGTCTCACTGCTGTATCACCCTCGCCCGTTTACTCCTGCCACAGCTGTGGTGCTGGCTGGCTCTGGGGCACTGGGTGGCTGCAGGGGCCGATGTGGGCTCTCCTTGCTGCTGCCTTTCTAAGGTCTTCCCTTATGAACAGCAGCGGTGAAGCACCTGCTATGGCGGTTTGGCGGAAGACTTGTGTCTTCATCTGCTTCTCACCCAGCAGAGCTGGTGCTGGAATCACTGGTACTTTATCAATAATTTCACTGTATTTAAACACATCATACACAGGCACTCACTGCTTCAGCTGCCCTCTTTACACATGCACAGGACTTCACACCCTCACTATTTCCTTGAGCATATGAATATCTAAGAGGAACATAGCGCCAGCCCTCTGTTCTTCATTTGGAAAGTTTTGGCAGAGCTGTTTGTGAAGTGGAGACCCTGTCTTTGATTTTGCCCCTCAACCATGACAGTAACCAGGCTCTGCTCCTGACCTCAGACCCTCCCAGCTTGTTGCCTAATGTTTAGAAACAGTTACGGAAAAGCTGGCCAGATGATATTGGGACACACTTTTATTTCCAGGAAGCTGCAGCCATGGGCAGGTCACTGCTGCCCTGTGTGAGATGCGTGAACACAGACTTGAACAACAGTCTGGAAAGTACAGAGTGCACAAGACCATGGCTTGGCCTCAGTTGGCTTGAGAAAGACAAGAATGTAGGCAAGAAAATCCTTGTCGTTGCAGCATTCATGGCCTGGGATGGCTGCCTCACCCCCTCTAGCTCCTTTCCAACCTCTTTTTTCTAAACCCACTGCTTTGCTGGCGGTCTGCTTTGCTCTGGGTAGCAGAGGGTGTTCTTCCACAGACCGCTTCTGAGGTGTGGGAAATAGCAAAGGTCTGGACTGAAAACCACAGTGCATGGGGTGGAGCTCTGTGCCAGCACAGGGCACTGGGTTGGAAGGGGGATTGTGTGTGTGTTTATATGTGTCCACACCAAGCAAACCCTCTATGAGACACAATCTGGGGCTGGCAGCATCCCTCAGGCTTTGCAACCTCTGCTCCATTGGCAAGAGAGCAATGGATACCTGTATGTCCCCCCTCCTGCTACTTTCCAAACCCTGGGAGATGCCATTTGGACCCTCAGTACTGCACTTCAAATAAACACCAGAGGAAGGATACAAGTTCAAAAAACAATTTCTTAATTTATTGTAAATTCTCCTTTCATCTGTGCTGCAATTCCAGTGTTCTGCACATTAATAAATACACATTTGTTAAAAAAACAACAACCTCCAGTGTCTAATCTGCCATAAAGCTTTTAAAAAGTCATAAAAATAGCTTTTTTTTTTTTTGTCATTAATACAACTGACCCTCATTTACTGCAACAATTGTGATCAAAATAAAAACTACCTACATCTCACTGGGACAAAATATACATACACAGATGCAAAAAACAGCTAGCGTGGGTTATAGACAACGCCTGAGCACACAGCCACGTGCCAGACCCTTAGCACATTCAGAACCTTTTCCCATTAGAAAATGTCACAGAGTATGTTGCATCATTTTTAAAGGAACAGCATCCTTCCTCCCTCCCCCCTTCCAAAGGCCTCCTCGATACATTTGGAAATGCTTGGCAATATAATGATACTGAGATCACAATATGTATTATTTCATTTTTATCTCAACTCCTCCATGTTATTTCTACTTCTTCCCTTTCACATGCAGTTACACAAACAAAAGCCAATGTTTTCCCAGAAGAACTGCTTCACCAAGCGAGGAGCTCCTGAAGCCTCAGTGGCAGAGAGCAGGTCACAGCCACACCACTGCTGCCCTTTGAGTCACGTATTCCCACAATGGGGAGCTGCCAGCAGAGATTTTGGATGCCAACTTTTTCACACCTTATTATTCCTTTTCTTGCAAACCACTGCAGGAAGGTGAGGACTGTGGATAGGCCACACTTGACTGTCCTATACTTGTGAAACCAGCATGTTTTATGGGAAACATGAAGCCTTAGGCCTTCCATGTGCTTTCTGAAACACCAAGGAGGCCATAGGGCTTTCTCAAAGAGCTGGGCAGTGAAACCTGGACATTCTTGAAGACTCTTATTTCTGCTTTGATTAGCAACATGTTGAATCAATTGAGAAAGAAATTAACAGTAAACTAAAACACTGTGTCTGAGGGAAGACTTGCACCATGGGAGGAGAGCCCTCTTCTTAGGACATGCAGAGCCAGGCCACAGGTAAAGCCTGCCATACAATGACACCACTTCTTTTCTTGCTCTTGGTAAGGCAAGTAAGGATTTGACTTCTTCCAGACAAAGACTGTGTTGAAATCTTAGGCAAAGATAAGACTTATTTTTAGTCCTGAAGTTCAGTTGCTGAACATTTCAATGCACTTGAGAGAAGAGGTCAAAACACCAAGAAATGAAAAAGCAAAACATTTCTTGTGGGTTTTAGAAGAGGTTACAAAGAAAACATACTGTGTCCTGAAAGTGTTCCAAAACCTGTCAACAAAACTTGTAAGTTACAGCCACGGATTTCCATTTATTCTTTACCAAGTTACTCTCAAAACTGCACTGCCTTAAGGTGGCTTCCATGCAAACCTCCCTTACTTTATCAAATGCCAAATTCAAGTAAAATTGTGCAATGCTCATATAAAAAATATCAAAACCTCTTTCAATTGATTTCCTATTATCAAATTAAGAAGATCAGTATAAATGTAAAATATACAAAGGGACTTTTTCTTTAGCAACACCATACAAAATATATAAAAGTATCTACACTTTATATATATATATATAAAGGAGTTTTTTTTTCTTAAGACGATGTGTCCATATGGGGATGGATAGAGATGCTGGCATAGAAACGAAAGGACACTTGGTGGGATATTCCTCCCTAGAGCCCAGCAAGCCGAAGGGTTCACACTGTAGCCAGAGAAAATTCCAAGAGATGTCCCCTGGAGCTTGTCTTCAGCCTGATGGATTGACTTACTGCACAGGTCCACCATATATTTCCTTGGTTCTCCCCAGTAATAAGCGACCCCTGCAGCACTGTCTGCACTGTGAGCAGGTATCCGTCCCTCACAGTGCATCCCTGTGGCCATTTCCATGTGTTTAGGCAAGGGTTCGTGCCACAGGGAGCATACCACACAGCAGTCTTACTGCAGGAATGTCTGGGCACTGTGTCTCTGCTGTGAGCAGTCAGGAGTCTGCCATAATGTGAAACCACGTGGGAATCAATGCCCACCTCGTCCTCCTCGCTACGCGGGCGCTCCGATGAAGTCCAGGGCAGGCAGCCCCGCGGCAAGGGGTCCAGAACCGCAAGCAGTGCTCACAGTTTCCTGATGGTTCAAATTGAAGTTTCGTTACTGCCTCTGTTAGTGAGAAGAAGCAATCATGCAGGCTCAGTGTTACACACGCACAGGCAAACCGCGCCCCCGAACCACCCGTCCTTCTTCGGAAGGGCTCATGCTTTGTGAGATTGCCATGCCTTGCCAATCCAACACTTGCAAGGGGGGATGCTGCCCTGGAGGGGAAGGCCAGTGGAGAAACAATTCCAGGTAGTACACAAGAGATGCACTCTTTAGAAGAAGCTGTGGTGGGGGTTTGTACTTGGCTAACGCTTTGGTGAAGATGCAAGGCTCACAAGCTGTTAGAAACCTGGTATTTCAGATAGGTTCATGCAATCTGCTGCCCAACAGCAGAGGTTTATACTATGCAAAAGGTGTGGAGATAAAACAGTTGCTTAGTACAAGTTGGCTGTTTAGTCTCCAGTGATGACCGTATTACCTGGTAGTAGCTTGTTAAAGACACCTCTTGCCAGGACATATTCCATCAGCCAGTTCCTGGCATCTCAAATATGCGCTTTTATAGTGAGCTGGGAATGGGCTGACACCCCAGACAACATGGGTGTCTAAAGCATGGTGGGACACGTCAAGAGTTAAGGCTGCATGAGAAATCTTCTCTCGGTTTGGAGAAAGAATGAGGCTATTATGTGTGGTAAAAAATGAGAGTGCATGAGTAAAATGTTTGCACAGACTTTACATATGGCTGTTGTCCTCATTTTAAATGTATGGATTATGATGAGTAATGAGGTTTTGAGAATACTCTTTCACTGAGAGCTTGCCCAGCCTTTTGTTAATGTTTGATTTAGTTTATAACAGCAAATACGCACAGTGATCACAATGCAGCGGGTGGGAACCATGCACCTGGTAATTTTGGGTCAATAGCTTGACATGGCACTTTCTCTGCAGCCTTTGGATCTCCTGCCCCAGCACTGGTTTCCCTCTGCCCAGCTGGACACCCACCCCATGCTGCCCTTCCCCACCAAAACACTGGGCATCCTCAGGGGTTCTCATCACTGGGGTCTTCCTCCTCTACCCTCCTCCATGCTGACTGCCAGATTCCCACAACAGCTCTTGCTGGTCTTAGTGGACATGCACCAAGAAATGTTGCTCCATGTTCACCCTCTAGCACTTACTCTGAGTCTGAGGTGTCAGCATGTCCTGTTCCCACGTGGACATTCATGGCCATGCCATTGAGCTGGTCTCGAGACTGCTCCCTCCGAACATTCTTTACTGTCACCCCTGAGTCCGAGGGAGAGCGTACCCCATCATTTGTCCCCAGGGAAGCAGTCCTGGATGAGATTGTGCTCTGATTGTAGTCCGATAGCTTTTCCCGCAGTCGATTCTTCATATTCTTATCCACCAGTGGGGGAGGGTAGGTGACTTTGTTCTTTAAGATGCCTGTTATGAAAAGAGAGGATAAGGAGAGTTTTGAAGCACAGAGCTACCACATGATCTAATCAATGCTCATTAACCCCCCTCTAATCACCCCTCCTGGCTGTGAGGTGAGGTTGGCTGCACTACCTTTCCTTTGCTCCGGCTGCTGGTTATTCTGCAGGGACAGAGGCCTGTTCTCCTTCTGCTGCCCTTCGTTCTCCTTGTCTTGCGGCGCTTCGTTGCTGTGGTTCACCTGGTTTTCCCTGTGAAGCTCTACGTTAACCTTGGTCTCCACTTTGAGTTTCTGTTTCCCACCAGGGTCTTCGCTGTCGCTGGCCGTCATGCACTCTGTGGGCCAATAGGGTTTCACATGATTGGGAAGGGTATCAACTGCAATGCAAAAGAATACTAGCTCGAAAACCACTTTTGATATGTGTTCTCAATCTACCCAGCCAGTCCTGTGGCCTGTGGCTGGGGAGGAGTAGTGTGTCAAACCAGAACAATCCTGCAGGTGATCCTTGCTGGACTGCACTGCCCTCAGGGTGCAGTGACACCCACAAAACACACCTGGTAGGGTGGCAGGTTGTCCAAACCCTTCCCAGAGCAAGGTTGCTGGCTCCATCACAGAGAAGTATGAGGCAAACCTGCCCCTCAGCCTGTGATCCTGCCAGCTCCTCGATGAGGTTAGTTTCTAAAGGGTAAGTGCACCCATGGCATCTTGGGCTGTGTGCAGAGTAAAAGCACACAGCCTAGATGTTCATCAGTCAAAGCTGACTTATCTTTGGGACAAGATGAACTATGCCTAGAAATGCCTGCACCCTGCCACACAGTATTAACAGCTAATGATCTCCAGCTCTTTAGGGCCAGGACCTCCCCAACACCACTAAATCCACAAGCCTGTACCACATGAGGAGAGGCAGGTATTTCTTGCTCCTGCCCTCAAAACAACCAGCTTTTTCTTCCTTTCTTCATATGAGACCTTGCTGGCTGGGTATCACCATTCCCAAGTGCTGTAGGGACCCGCCTGCAAAGCCCACTCTGCCTGATTTGATCAAGCACCTTTTTACTCGCACTCAGCCACCTCTATGAACAAGCCTTTGGGATGAAAAAAGTCTCTAAGCTGTAGATGAGAAGCTTCTCCACAGAAGCAAGGCACAGCAGTAGTGATGTTGTCTCAGACATATGGTAGTTAGGCAAATTTGTCCCATCTGTTCTAAAGATGCAGACTGGAATAAACCCATTGCTCTTCCCTTGCACTGGGAGTACCTTTGGGTGTACTGTGGAGTGGGCCACGTTCATTATTTTTGGAAGTAGATGTGTTCCACTTTTTCTCTGTCTCAAGCCCATCTTCTTCACTGTCCGATGAATGGGAGGAGGCATAAGAGCTGCTGTGTTCATCGAGGGACAGTTCGCTGTCGGAGTCTGAATCATGCTCTATAAATGCAGAAAGGGGAAACACAGCAATGAGTGTGGACCCAAGCTAAACAAGTCTAGTTGACAAATGCACAAGGAGAAAGAAAAGACAGGCATATGTTTCAGGCCATGCCAGGGTTACATCCAGAAGTGTACACAGGATCAATTCGCAAGGGCTGTGGCATCCATCTAAGTAATATGGGAAGCACAACTGCTTGGGTCAGATAGTGGGCAGGACCTTTTATGATGGGAGGTGCAGAATAGAATGGGAGCACTTTTCGCTATGCAGAACAGTAACTGTGGGATCTCAATAAAGATAAAAAATAAAAAAAATAAAGAACTTTAAAAAATAAAGAACTGCTACAAGGCAACAAAATTTAACATCAAGACCCAAATGAAAGGAAATCAGCCAACAGACACTTTGCATGTTCTTGTACAAAACACACAGCAGTAAAGGAGGATATTGCCTGAAGGTCTCAAATGTTAAAAGATCTCCAATTAAAAACGAAGAGCAACAGCACGTAATTTGTGAGAAGGAAAGGGGACGCCAGAAACTGTCAACAGCTGTGACAGCTGTCAGATTAAAACTGAACCATCACAAGAAGCAGATACATGATATTTCTATTCCAGGATTTCCTTGTAAGGCAGCCACTGCATAGCTCACTATGCCAAGAGCGTAATGAGAACGAGACACTCCGGATCGAACTAACTGTTCTCTGAAAGGGCTGAGAAGGGGAAAGTGCACAACTGGGTCAAAGCATTTAGAAATAACTCTTACCATTGGATTTTGATGGATTCCTATGGAAAATAGAGGAATCTGCTTCAGTCTGACCAGCCCTTGCTTGACCTGAGGATCCACTGAGCTTATGAGCAGCCTCATCCCTTTGAGAATGAAAACACAGGACAACTTTCTTGGTCACTTCACTGCTCTTAACAACAGGGAAAACATGCAGATGAGATTCCTCCAGCCAAATGCAGACAGCTGCAGTGGATGCTTGCCAGCCTCTGCTTGATTGTCAATGTGGTCACTTTTGCAGCAAGACGCTGGTTATCCTAATGAAGCTGTCTGCCTTTGGCCACATGAACCACACTCTGAGAAAGCTCAAAGTTAATAAGCTAAATTGCACTCCTTGAGACATGTCTGAATTTTAACAGGCAAGCGGCACAGCCTATATTGTTAACATAGCAGTTATGTTAACCACTGCACTGTTGGAACTCCCCTCCAAAGATGCATGCAAAAGAAAATGAGAGTCACATAAACCATAACTGTTAAGACATAAACCAAGCAGCATTTGAACCACAACATTTCTGTTTCCCACAAGAGCAATGAAAAAGGAAAGGCAAGCACCTGAAAGCCATGCACCTGCCACCTGATTACCTGAGAATATAAGCAAGGTAGCTATTGTGGCTCTTGGCTGACCTGACGGTGCTTTCTAGGGAGACAGTGGATTCCCCAATGGTTGTGCGATACATATTTGGCTCTTCTATGTATGTGTTGTTACAGTTCAGAGAGCGCTGAAGGGGGAAAAAAAGACACAAAACAATAGTGAATGATCCTACCACACCTCACATTACCCATGAATGTAAGTTTTGAAGGAACCAAGTGGGTTTTGATGCTGAGGAAGAAAATTCTTTACTCTCCAAAGTTCTAGTTAAAATAGTAGTCAAAGCTTCTGAGAGAGGCCATCAGTAATCTTTGTACAGGTGACTGGAAGCAGTCAAGCAATTCACTTAATTACGGACAAGTCACCTGTAAGTTCATTTTAGGGAACATCTACCACTATAAGGATGTTTTTTCCCAGTGTTTGTTCCTTACAGTTAATAATGTAGCTCTTGTTGCAGTGGAATCATCTGGAAGAGGTTTCTTCCCAGTTAAAGTGTTCTTCAAGTGCTTCCTGACTTCTTTGTCGAATATGCAGTGGAAGAAGAAAATGAACAGCCCCTGGATCATTTTAGAGAGAAGAATAGATGTAATTGATCCATTACTACCAAACTGCAAATACAGATACTGGAGAATGGCCATTCTTAAACAACCCCTGAATTCTAGTTTGTAGTCCACGATTTCAATAGCAATAACTATTTTCTGTCTTTGATTGAAATGGTGTTGATTGATCTCCTAGGACTTCTTCATAACTGGCTTCCAAGTTCAAACGTGAGTAAGGCCTGGGAAAACATACAAAATGATGTGTTCCTCCAGGATTTACACAGCTGAGTTTGTGGTAGGTGCCACTCTCCCTCACTGTTTGGGAAGAAACTTTCTTCTCCAAATATCCAATAGGGACCTCTGTGTCCCACCCACTGGAAGACATTGCAGGGAGTTTCAGGGTTGTACTTGTACCAAGACTTTATTACAGTGATGATAAGACAAAATCAATAGCAGCACATAAAAAACATCACAGCCTTTAGTGAAAACCTCTGGAAATGGGGAACTTCTGTGTTAAGTGTCTTGAATACTTTTGCTGAGAGAACTTCAGAAAGCCTTCTGAGATGTGGAGAGATACTGTGGGCAGGGAGGTCCCAGCTGTTGCCTCATACTTTCCTTGGTTCAGACATATCTCCTGGTGGGAATATCATTAAAATCCCCAGGGCTGGGCAGTTGTTGGCTTCCAGAAACACACATTCACAGCTTTTGCTGGGGGCAGGGGGCACACACGTGCGTGCCTTCACATGTATTTGCTCTGAGGGAATTCATGCAGCTGCCAAATTGTTATCAATTTTGGTTGGAGATACAGTATATAGAAGCCAATCACTCGTGAAGTTGCAGCTGTACCAACATCACAAGATGATTTCAGACAAAGCAATTGACCTAGAGTAACTTTCAACTTCAAGCTCACTTTCTAAGCATTCAATCACAAGCGGTCTTAGCTGGCATTAGCATTTTGGGATTATTCATTAATAAAACTCACATAAATGTCTCTAAAAATACAAGTTCAAAGAAGGCATTGATGTGAAATGCCACATACCAGGCAAGTTTGGAGAATTCCAGCTGCTGGCTTCCCTCCCTCTCATCAGTTTATATTTAATTTAATAGAAATTAAATTGACTTGTGGAAGCCTGGTTTTACAGCCTGAGGAGGTGTAGTTATTTCACAGCACACCAGTTACAGCAGCAAAATAATCTTGCTCCGAGCTGGCCTATCTGGTGTGCTTCCATGGCATGGACACTCATCTCTGGAGAAGACCCATCAGACTTCTTTTCTCCTTGGCTACAATTTGTGGCTGTTGTGCTGCAGCTGACAAGAGTGACCTGCTAGCAGTAGCTTGTCTTAATACTGCAGGCAGTTGCCATAACAGTTACTGCCATCCTTGGTCACATTCAAATAACAACCAACATGAAGCTTCATGACCACTTCCATGCCACTCTCCTACAAATAACTACTTTTTGCACCTTTAATCAACAAGTGTGTACACTAGGACAAGCAACCCAGTAAAACCTTAATGCAATCAGTTGTATTTGAAAACCATTATTTGACTAATTTCCTTAAACAGTAATTGAATTTGTGAAAGCCTTGAACTCTTTGCCATTTACTCTCGGTGAAATAAACCAGTCTCTTGGTTGTGATAGCAACAGAACAACTGTTAACAATGAGCACACAGAAGACAGTAACAAAGATTTTGTCTCTAAAAAAACAGAAGTACAATTGCCTACTGTTATTTATCTGTCACAAGTTGTAATAGTGGAGCACTTTAGAATGACTAAAGGTGAGAGATGTAATTACTCGAAGTTATGGTTTTGGTAAAAAGAACCCTCTCCTTGAGAAAAGAGAGCAAAAATTGCACTTCTCTGTTATTCTAAGTCAGCTCATGTTTAGCAGGTTTTTGAGGTCTGAGTGCAGCAGCATGCTCACCGAGGTCTGCCATGGACAAGACACCATCCAACTTACCTGCAGGCAGCTGAAAATGGCAAAGAGATAATGAAACATCATGACATCGCAGTTCACCGCCATCAGCCCCAGCAGCCACGTGGCACTGATAAGCAGCAGGAGCACAAACGCCGTTCGCAGCCCAGAGCTGTAAAGCAAACAGACATTTGGAGCATGACAAGATACAAGAGTATAGCCCAACTTCCCTACACTTCCTGGGTGGTGTCATGTGCCCAACAATTTGGCAGCTGGAAAGGAACTTTGGGAAAATCAGGGCAGTGTTCCCCAGCTCCCCATTCCCAACTCTCTCACTGCACTACTCAAAAGATTTAGCAAATTCAGGTTAAAAAAAAAAGGTGATTTCTTTTCAAGTTTGTTTCCAAGGTTTTCTTCAAACAGACCAGTCTCTTTGCCAAGCCCATGCTGTTTAGCCTGGTTGACTCTTAGGAAGGAATCTGGGTGGTAAATGGCTGCCTACATCTCATTTTCGTTTGTCAAGTTCACTCTCACATGCCTTCTCAATGTTACAGATCAAGGTTTTGGATCCAGGGCACTCAGGGGAATACTTGTTTACTTAAGAACATTATTTCCACAGATACTTTCAAAAGATGGTCACAATTCCAGTAGCAAAAGGTTTGTGTTATGAGTAAAATACCTGCCATTAAGTAGCAATTATACTCCATTTGTTTAGGGAGATTTAAAAAAGAAACTTAAAGAAATTACCCAGCAGCCAGGGCTGAATAAATAGCTAGAAGCAGCCTTTTGAAACCTCATACAGCTGCCTATTTGAAAAAAGTAAAACTAGAAAAGGGTCTGTCCTGCCACTAGCTAATCATGTTTCATTTCACAGGTAAATTCTGAGCTTTGGGCAAAACAGACATTAATGGGAACAGGCTGCCCCAGCAGCTCAGGAAGGCGGCAGGTTGCAGCTTGCAAAGCTTTCTGCTCATCCCATGGGGATGGGACTGGGGGAGGCTGGTCCTCAGCATGGGAACCTCAATGGGTCTCTGTGACATGGCTGGTAACCCAGGCATTCATGAGGGGAGATCTTTCTGAGCCAGGGGTGAGCATGGGGACACCCAGAATTAAATCTACCTGGGCATGCCATGGGTAGAGGTGAAGTGATGGTGTAGCAGGGTGTGTGATGAAAGATCTGGAAGGACTGTAATGATACCATCTGGATACCAGACCTTTTCCTCTCCCCTTCCTTCTCCTGCCTACACTTGCTGGTGGTGCAGAGCATGATGGTGGAGGTTTTCAGAGCCTCCAAGGAAACCCCATGAGTAGGTGCAGCTCCAATTGCTTCTGCCAAATATCTGTTTTATCTCCTACTCCAACACTTCCTTTTAGGCAATTCCATCCCTTTATTGTTCCTGGCCAGAACTTTTTTTGCAGCTTTTTGGACCTAAACTTACATGACTCCAGTTTTTTCAAATGTGCGTTGCCTTCGCCTGCACGATGCCTTCATTGCTAGTATAAAGATGACAGCGTTTATCTGAAAGGGAAATAGAAATAACAGCATGGATACTTTCTGTACATTTGTTAAGAGCTCAATTTTCAATGAAAATGCAATTTTTATCCTAAAATGGCTCATGATGCCAAGAATATTTTTCCTTTAATTTACAGGTCTCTAAGTTCCAAGATTAATCTCCTTTCACGCCAACACAGTCAAGAACATCCTGAGAATTGATCTGGATGAAACCCAGTAAGATGGCCCTGTACAAAAGAGGCTTGAATGAAAGACAGAAAGTCAGGAATGGCTGTCCTTGTCCAGGCCAGAGTGCACTCAGCCCAGCATCTTCCTTCAGCTGGGTCAAACCAGAACATCAGAATATAGTAACAGAGCAACTACACAGTGGTAATTCCTCTGAATACTTCTCCATGGAACAAAGCAAATGAGGAAAAATAATACGTTTCTGGACACACGGCCACTGCTCCACAAGCAAACTTCACACTGGCAAGCAGCCCCCTGATTTCCAGGAGCCTAGCTCATGTCTTACTTGTTTTAGCAAAAGAGATAAGCTCAAGCACATTGGCTTCAAATGTAAAGAATACAGTTGCTTTGCATTATGAGAACTGTTTGACAAAACATGAAAAGGCAGCAGTAAGGAAAAGACAGCTCTGGAAGCCAACTCCACCATACTTACAACTACAACAATTATGATGGGCCCAGCAAAACTCCAGATAAGGGTGTCATGAACAGACAACCAGCAGAAATCAGGGTTCCCGTAACCTTGTGGGTCCAGACCAACAGCAAGCCCTGGGTCACAAAATGGAGAGAAAGTACATCAGAAAGGTGCTGCTGTGATCTACATTTTCAAATCACTGTCTGACAAACAAAATGCCAATGGCAAAATGTGTTCACCAGGACAGTCTGGGAAGTCAAAATCAAGGCAAATATTGAAATAAAACTTCTGTAGATCACAATCTTTACATTGGTCACTCCATATCAAACAGTACTACAAGTTTTGCCTACCAGAACAAAATTCAGCTGTAACAGAAATGACGGCAAATGCAAGCCCCAAATAAATTCTGTTTCAGCACAGTTTTACAGTCATACACAGTGGGATGAAGCCTTGAGGGTGAGTGACATGTTGAGGAATTTCAATAAGCCTATGCAGCTGAATGACATGAATCATAACTGAGGAGATGTCAATGCTACAACAAATAAGTGCATTCTTAACTGCCATGAGCTTGCTGTCACTAAAATAGCACCAGAGACAAAGGAACCTGGGAACTCACAGGAGTTAACTGCTTGAGCTCAGGTGGGATTCATTTTGAGCTGCCATCTCAGATACCTCACCTTGCTTTCAGTGCTGTTTGAAATGGAGCTTGCTAACACCCCCAAGGCAATTGAGTTAAGAACACACCTTTTATTGTTTTATTTTTTCAAAGCTTGGACAATTCCAAGGGAGCCTCTGAGTTCAGTCCCCACCTCCTGATTTACCGTGCTGTCTGATATGGTGACATACACCTCACCCATATGGCGATGGACTGGAATTGCTGCCTTTGACCTGCAACATCACAGAATCATAGAATGATTTAGGTTGGAAAAGACCTTTAAGGTCATTGAGTCCAACCATTAACCTGGCACTGCTAAGTCCACCTCCTCCACAGGACTTTTTCTCTAGACTCCACCAGCTTTGCTGCTTTTCTTTCGACACGCTTTAGCACATCAGTGTCTTTCTTGCAGTGAGGGGCCCAGAACTGAACACAGTATTATAGGTGCAGACTCACAAGTGTCCATTACAGGGGGATGATCACTGCCCTGGTCCTGCTGGCCACACTATTGCTGATACAGGCCGGGGTGCTGTTGGCTTTCTTGGCTGCCTGGGCACAAGCTGCTCATGTTCAGCAGCAGTCAGTCAGCACCCCTGGGTTCTTTTCTGTTGAGCAACTTTCCAGCCACTCTTCCCCAAGCCTGTAGCATTGCGTGGGGGTTGCTGAGACCCAAGTGCAGGACCCGGCACTTTGCCTTGTTGAATCTCATACCACTGGCTTCAGACCATCAATTCAGCCCATCCAGATTCCCTCTGTAGAGCCTTCCTAGCCTCCAGCAGATCAACACTCCCACGCAACTTGGTGTCATCCCCAGCACTGACAGGCCTGTAGTTCCCTGGACCCTCCTTCTGGCCCTTCTTTTGGGTGGCTGTCACATTTTCTAACCTCCAGTCAACCGGGCCCTTCAAGGTTAGCTAGGACTGCTGATAAATGATGCAAAGCGGCTTGGTGAGCATGTCTGCCTGCACTCCAGTTGTATGGGTCATCCCACCATGTTTCCATGATTGCACCTGTATCATTGTTTTCCTGCTGCACAATGGATTCCAGCTCCTCCTATCTGTCGCCCATGCTGCACACACTGGTGTAGATGTGCTTCAGCTGGGCTATTGATCCCTCCACCTTCTTTTGGGGAGACACTAATTCCTGTGTGACCATTCTCAGGTGCTTCTGTGGTTTCTAACACAACAACCCTTGCATCTTTGCTGTCACGTGGAACGTGGATCTCCATCCTGTACCTCCACTGAGATGGTGGAAAGAAGGACCTTGTTAGCAAACCATCCATCAAACACCAGTATGTCACCCCCAGACTTATCTCTAATGAGCCTAGTATTGTCTCTTTCCCCGTTCAAATGTATTTTAAAGCTCTTTCAATAAGAGCTTTAGTTTAGTTTAGCTAGTCTTTCAAACTTACTGAAAGAGCTTTAAACTACATTTTGAAAGAGCTCTAACTCCTATGAAAGATCCTTTTTCCCCCTTTGAGTCAGATGTACCCTGTCTGCAGAGGTTTTCCTTCTTCAAGACACAGAAATTGATCCCTACAAGGCCTATGGCCAATGACATATGGCAAATGGCTGCAGCATATTGTCTGGGCATTGGGGCAACCTACTGCGTTGAGCGTATGTCCTGACTCAAGGAGGCAGCCAAGGCTGATGGCAGTGCTGTTCTTTGGAGGAATTCATGTGCATTAATGAAAGCCTTTTTGAACTGAAGCCTGTGTGCTGGGATGAAAAGACACTGAAAAAAGGAGAGGTAGCTGTGTTTCACTCTTGCTGCTCAAAGCTGGCCCACAGCCAATATTCACATCTGGTACAGGCCTATGGTCTATGAAAATTAAACTGGCTATTTGGCAAAGCAGAGGATATTGGATCTGTTTTCACTCAAATGTGGAACAAGGTAGGACCGGTCTCCCTCCCTGCTCCCACTGGCCATTCCACCACCCCCTTCAGAAGTTGCCGTCCAGAGTTAACCATAAATGATTAAGGGACCATAAAGTATTTTATACAGATGCAATTCTATAGACGCAGTCTGTTTCCCAGGACTTGATTTCCCCATTAGTGAGACTTAAACTACAGTTTGACCAAACATCTGGCTCTAAGGGTAACTGGCAGACAGAAACATTTTTTCACTCTTAGAATGCTACCCTGAAGTTCTCTATAAAACAAAAGGGGCAAATCGCAGTCTTCAGGTCCATGGTTCAAATTTTACTGCAGTCAACAATACGTGAAATAACACCTTACCCAAAGGCAGAATTAACCCAATGCAATTCTGTCATACACAGAATTGCTCTAGCCCATGAGTGAAATGCTGCAGCCTGGCTGTCCTGAGCACACTGACTGTGTGGGCTGTGTGACAGCTCACTGACATTTGCAGGATCTGGGGCTTGCCCTATGGCCAAGCATCCTGTGGGGACCAGCAGCTATCCCAGGATGTGCCAAGAGCCTGCCACGGGGAGATGCTTCCAGAGGGGCATGTTTTAACCCTTCTGAGCTCCTGCAGGCTCAGCAGCTGCCAGTGACTCAGGCTACTGAGGGTCAGCCTCACCTCTCTCCTGACTCAGCACCTCGCTCAGTATTCTCAGCAGTTCTGGAAAGTGACATTTTCTGGGGGCATTGGTTTCAGGGCGACGTAAGAATCTGTTTTAACATGAGCACTGCAGTCTCCATGCCAAAGCAGTCAGTGCACACACATG
Source organism: Pezoporus wallicus (assembly GCF_028554395.1). Taxonomy (NCBI): domain Eukaryota; kingdom Metazoa; phylum Chordata; class Aves; order Psittaciformes; family Psittacidae; genus Pezoporus; species Pezoporus wallicus. The sequence goes on from NW_026640165.1 coordinate 3,188,324, forward strand.
CCAACCGGTTAGTGTGTTGCCACGAAGACATGCAGAACTGGAGGGGTCCCACTGGGTGCCAAATCCAGCCCTTTGCTCCTGACACAAGGAAATAATAAAATCCCTTTCCTAGACAGCTCAAACTACATTTGAAAATAAGCAAGCTTAAAGCAAATTTAAAATATTTCACTATCACTCTCCATGAAGAAATATTCCAGATCCACACTCTTTTGGATGGCCTTCTCCCAACTCCTATCCCATTTTTATTCATGGCATTTTGCTTTTCTGTGCTGTGATTAAATGTCGTTCTTCTCTGTTGGAGTTCTTCTCTGTTCACTATGTAAACGTTTTACTAAGCTTTCCCCTCTCCTAAGGTCAAGGTTACCTTCAGCAAGTAGCCTGGTCACAGATGCCTTAGGACCACTATATCCCAGCTTGACATGAATGTCAATCTGAACATGGAAAACAGAAAAACTAAACAAACAAAACAGAGTGAAGCCACTGCTACTGCAGGTTCACTTTTTTTCAGGACAGCTTTTGTAATGATGAAATGGGCTAGATAGTTATCTCTCAAATAAAACATAAAAGCCCTCTGGATGTCCAAGACTAACATTCCTTCCCATACCTAGACTTTTCCACTATTAAGAAGCATATACAATCCTTCTCTCACAAAGCAATTTAAAAGAAATCGTGTTTAAGATGCATGTTATGAAGTTGGGGCCTTTTTCTCTTTATATATTAAAATTTATAAAAGAAGCTTATTTAAAATATGTACAGTAACAGAGCTATCCAGAGGCAAGGAATCCCACATTGTGCTATTTATGATGAAATAATTTTCTCTTCAGATGATTTCTAAACCCAGAAGGGTAAACTAAAGGCTTAGTTTGCTGTATTCTTGTTTACAAAACACTCTGACTTGCTCAGTAATAGGGATCTGACTTTTCATTTCAATGAACTGCAAATTCAATAGATTCAGAGATAACAGGAGACAACAGGGGGCTGTAACTCACAGTTTTAAAAGTGCAAAATAGTTCCTATCACAGAGAACAATATGTAAGTAGAAAAATGTAAAAATGGCACATTTGTAAGATTTAGGTTGCATAACACTGCTGTTGAGAAACTGAATTAATATAAAATTCAGGAGAGAATCTAAACATGAAACACAAAATCCTTCTGACAAGTCTTTTAAAAAGTTGTGTTCTGAAATGCAAATTGTTTATTGCTATTTAATGATAATACTGCTCTTCTGCTAGGAATGATGCTGCTACATGATTTCACTTAGACGTTTCTAAATGTACTCAGTAGTCCTGCGTGTACTGATAAAAGTTACACAGGTCTGAGACGTCTCAGAAGTCCAAGGACCATTTTCATTTAAAATATCAGGGATACGTCTATAGTGGCTGAGCCTTCTGGATTGTGTTCTGGATAGATTCATAGAAGTAGAAATTATTTACGCATGAGGTGATACAGAAAAACTTACTTAACCAGTTCTCCAGAGAGGGAACTGACCTCTACTAATCTATGCTATGTTTTGGTTTTACACTTGCCTAAGTCACACAGGAACTTCTTCCATAATATTTTTCCAAGTGTGATATTATTTGTTTGACCTGAAAGACATCTAAACCTCTGCCACTGCTGACAGTATGTTGTTATCTGTAAAAATAAAAGTAATTGGATAAAAGTTAACTGTCTGCCTACGATCTAGTTTCCCATATGGCAACAGATACATGCTGAAAGAGTTGAACCAAAACCCACACCAACTGTTCTGTGAAGCGCACTTCCCAAGGAGCTGTCTGCCTGCATTAACAAAGCTCCATGCGCTGCACTGGAAACGTCTGATTGCAAAAATAAGCGTGAGGGTGCAGATGGATGTGCTCTTGTGTATCACCCTGGAACCATTTAAAAGATTACTGCCTCCAGCTTTTCATTACTTTTCCTTAACTAGAAGTTATTGCCTTTGTATATGAAATGAAGTAAAAGGCTGCTTGAGTATTCCCAGCTCATTTTTAAGCCAAGTAAAACAGAACTGCTGAAATCCCTTTCAGGGAACATTTACAGCTGGTTGAGGGTAGGCAATGGGAATGTCCAGTGAAGGGCAGTAAATATCCTGGGGGCAGCATTAGATTCTGAAGCCACTGCAGCTTCCTCCCTGAGAGACCATGTGTCCCTATCCTGAGGTACCAGCACAGGGAAGAAAAATCTCTGAAGGCTACTGGCAAGTTGTTAAAATACTGTTATTCCCAAGCAATGTTACCAAATCCTGTTTTAATCTGTGTGTGATTATGCTTATATTATTGTAAAACTGTCAGCATCACTTCAACTGGGGCAGCAGACATGTGGTACACAGATCTGACAAATTCAGAATGACTTCTGCTATACATGAGCTGGTGTTGCCCTCATTCAGGAAAACACTGAAGAGACAGCAGCAGTAAAGTGCATCCATAGCTGGCCTGGATCGGGTAACTTTCCTGAATCTGGCCAGTGAAGTTAGCAGGGAAGGGAAGGGAAATGGTATTGGGGTAGTTGAGCGTACCTGTTATGATGGCAGGAATGCCCCAGCCAACAACGTAGTAGAACCGCATGTGCCCGAAATTTATGTTCCTCACTTCAGTCAGCATCCGGTAGATGTGGAGCTGCTCCACAAACATCCATGCAAAGGTGCTCATGTAGAAATAATGCAGGAGGATGGCAATCACGGTGCACACAAACTGCAGAAGAGAAAGTGCAGCACTATTAGAGTTGCTTTTCTGAATCACAACCCAGTGAGTCACTGGCACCCCCGTGCAGCTAAAGGCAAGTGTAATAAAAAGGTTTTGGCAGAACAAATACACTGCCATTAATGAAGTTTTTCAGTTTCAGAAAAGCTGTTCATGTTGTGAAAACTTTTTTTATTTATTTTTTTTAAAACTGTGTGGCCTGTTCTGGGTCTGGTTCAGCTCTACTTTATCAACCCATCATGCTTTTGGTTGTTGGCCTTGCCCTCCACATTCTGTGGCTAATTTCTCTGTGTATTTGCTGTAGAAGTGAGGATTTTGGTTATTCTGATTGAATTCCTTCTGCTTGCAGGAGGGAAAGGGCTGACAGAGCCCCTGTTTAGAGCAGGAGGTGGGGATGCGCCTATGAAGGCTGCAGATCCTCTGACATGCCTCATGTATGAGTCCTGCCTGCATAATGCCACTGCACTGAATTCAGCCACAACATGTTTAACTGTATCAGCTAAATTGGTCTCACTGCAAAGCCAACATATTGCTCCCAAGAACAGCCACCCTCAACCCTGTACTGACTTGGTGTCTCTCACTTTCGCATCGTGGGCCATCCTATGGGTCTTTCTGTTACCTTATACTTTCCAGAGAGAAATATTTCTCTCCGAGGAAGTGTGCTATTTTGGAACAGTTTTGTTTTGTTTCCAAGTAGACCATGTTCTGTGCCTGGTATCAGTAGATAAAAAAACTACAAAGAAACTCTTCTTGTGCTTGGCAAAGGTGGAGGGGAGCTGAGAAAAGATCTTAGGTTTTCAGTTTAGGACCAGCCCCTGACAAAGTCTTTGGTCAGGAAAACTTCTCTTCTGGGGACAGAAACCCATGAAGCTTCAGACCAAGAGACGTGAACATGCCGAATATGAGCAATGGGTGATCTGTAGACTTTAACCAAAGTCCTTTCTTTGAGGAATTTTCTTTTCAGCTAAATGAAATGTCTGCCTCAAAAACAGGCAAAATGTTATGTAATCTTACCATCTAACCTAAAACCAGCAGACCATTTTGCCCATGTCTGTGTCTTAGGTCTCTAAAAGTCTTTTTCATCTACAGCTTGTTTTCCGGGACTCTCTTAAAAAATACTGAGAAGCAAAAGCATGGATGCATCCATGGGGAAAGGTTCTCCCCATCTCTTTTGTCCCTGCAGCTCTGCCCTTCACTGATGAAAGACTGAAGACCTTGCACATCTATACTCCAACAAGTCATGGAGGATGGCTGGTCATTATCATTGGACTAAAATGACGCAGCCAGAAGTAGATCACCACCTACTCTAAAAGATCAATCTTTTACCCAGCATCGGAGTATTTGACTAGGAAGTGGAAGAGTGGTTTCTAGGCTCCCCCTGGCTCAAGCAGGGGGGTCAGATCCCTTCTCATCCACTGCATAAAACCCCCCTAAGCACTAGGCTGTAAGATATTCTGGGTCAATAAATGCTCATCTCTACCCTCCTCTTGAGGCTGTGCAACTTGCAGTCAGGCACAGAAGTTGAGGACAAACAGAAAGCAGGCTAGTGCTGGCTGGGCAGTTCACATCTTTGGCTAGGAACAAGGGGATCTGGAGCTTCCAGACCCAGGCTTGGATTTGGTTTTATCCTGAGTCAGCAGAACAAAGTGGACCACTCAGCTCTGCCAGGCTGAGAGGAGCAAAAGTGAAGCACATCCTGAAACCAAAGAGACCAAGGGTCCTTAGTGTAACTAGGAGTAACAACTACAGTAAGCAAACTGGTAGATGAAGTCATCTTTGCAACTAAATGGCTACCCTGAAATCTTGCATTTCTGTACTATCTGCTAGGCAGCTTTCCCTCCCAACTTCACAGTTTGATGGATGAAAACAGGAATGACCGCAAGCATCTGACACCTGAATTGACTCACAATTAACTTTCTCCTTTCAGAAGCAAAGCTAAAGGGTTTTGCCAAGGATCTCTTGATAAACTTGAATTAAGACCACTTTGTGTAACCATTTAATTTTTGTTTCAAAATGTTCTGCATTGTGTTTTGGAACCTTCTGTTTCCATGCAGCACTGACCCTCCTTTCATATTTTGGCACAATTTTTTAGTGGTTTTTTTTCATGGTATAATGCCCAGAAATGTAGGTTTCCCTGTTTAATTTTGCTGTGCAAAGGAATCATAGAAAGACCGCCAACTTTCTGGATTCACTTACTGCATGAGCTTTATTGTAACACCAAGCATTATAGAAAATGCAGCTCAGCGAATAAAATACCTTTCTTCCCTCTATGTAAGCAGGGATTTTTTTGCTCCTACTCCCACATGCATATGAGTTGACTGCTGCCCTGAACATTACCTTTTTCAGGTAAGAAAAAAGAAAGAAAATAAATAACTTTCTATCAATAGTCCAGGGAAAGATTAAAACCTCACCCAGAAATGTGACTGTTAATTTACAGAAACCCATAAAAGTCAGGCTGGGTGCCAAGCAGTGCAGCGTTATTTGTGCTCCAGCATTCTTTACCTCTTTATGTTCATCAGTGCATGACTCGTTAGGCAACTCTCATTCCATACAGACAGATGAATAATTGTCTCAAGGAGAAGTGGCTTACAGCCCTCCTAACTTCTCACATGGACTGGGTAGGCTGTAAGGAGTGGCTTTCTGCTGTATGAAATATGTTTTGTAACTTAAAAATCTTTCTAAGTGGGTTAAAGCTTTGGGTTGTTTCACTAAGTCCTCATAATAGTACAAGACATCATCACACCATGAGCCCCAAAGCATGAAAGTGAGAAGGAGCAAAAAGAGAACAATCTTACCAAGTACAACCATTACTATTTGTGGTACTGCTGTAATGAGCGGTTTTCCTTCTCTTCAAACCTTTACTTGGTGCTTCATGATATTACAAAATATCTGCATATAGTATCATCTACTGCATAACTTTTGGTAAGATTCTGCAGGGATGTGGGCTTGGTTGCCTGCTCCTCAGTATCCATGTCAGAGAAGTGGAAAATGTATGAACTCCTTGCTAGTGAAATGCAGTGAAAAATGAGTGATGTGCTCAAGAAGGCATGAGAAAAGTCAAGTTACACGGAGTGCTGTGAATCAAATGGCAAGGTGAGTTCATTTGAACCATGTCATATTAATATGCAAGCTTTTATATTATGAACCAAAGACAACATGGGTCACACATGATGTGAGACCATATCCCAGAGGTCACTGCTGAAGATCTCAACATAGCAGCAGATAAGGGAACAGAATTCCTCGTGCAGGGATGAATCAGATTATGGGACCAGGCATGATACTAGCAGCTGGAAAGCTTCATCCAGATTAGTATTCACTATTTTTCAAAGGATAAAGTGGGGAAAGAAAGGCCAGCGAAAAATAAAAGCAGAAGAGTAACCTGAATCTTGGAAATTGAAGAATTTGAGCAGCTTAATTTTAGTTAGTTTTCCAAAAGAAATACTATTAAGGAGAGGGCTTCCTGGGAACACAGGAAGAGGTCTCTCAAATTTATTGGGAAAAGGTCTTGACAGCACTCAGTTACTGCAAGCTGAAATTAGCCAAGGTCAGGTACTTTCTAAAATGTATGTTATAGCTCAAATGTGTGTTAGAATCCAGGTGATACTTTAGGCTTAAATTACCCAGCAACTGAGGCTGTATGGTTAGGCACCGTGGTGCCATTACCATAATGGTGATGATACTCATTGAATGTAGTCATATTTTCCCCATTTCTGCTGCTTGGACAATGTGGAATCAGCATGGCTCTTTGTTTGTGTGTGTGCATTTTCACCTCAAGATTGTACTTTCCTCTCAAAATTTAGATTAAACATGTACAGTAATGGATTTCTAGAAGACAAATGTTCTTCAGAGTGTTCAGATAATCCCTAACATAATATTTGAATACTTTTCAAGGACATACTTTTTATTGCATGTAATCCCCTATCTGTCTACAGCCTGTTTGGTACAGGCAACTGTAAAGCCTGGCAGTGCTGGAACCCTTGCCTGCTTTTCTCCTACCTGTCTGCATGGCAACAATGACTTTTGAGACTGGTGCTACTAAGAATCAGCAACCACATTAGATACAATTAGATATGAATGAGGTTCTTGTACTGAGCATACACACTTCATATGTGGCGCGTATCTCATATTCAGCCTGTTCGTAGCTTGTGTTTCTTGACATGCACAATGCTTGGAGGTGTCTGCACTAAGTTCTGGCAACAGATATGATAGGCTGAAGCCGGCAATCACTGTGGCTAGAAAGCACAAAGCAAAGTGACAGGTTTCCTACTAATTCTTGGATTTAGTAAGTTGTCCCATACCCAGAAAGTGGCAGGCAAAATTCACAATATGAACCTCCCCGCCCAGTTTAAAGCTTGACTACAATTCTAGCAATAAGCACAGAGTAACTCTTACTGGGTTTTCAGTCTGGTTGATTCCAATGAGAAATACGAGCTCAGAGAAAAACAGGGCAGCCACGAGGTTTTTGTGGATACTGTGCAAGTTGGAACGTAGTGTGCGGATCAAGACCAGCAGTATGAAGGTGATCAGCAAAGCCACCAGTGAGATGGATACGGTTGTGTAGGTGACGATCTTCAGAGGAAGAACCTCCCCATTCTGTAGAAGGAGATTGACAGGAATTCTGTGAGGTTTTCCTTTTTTTTTTTTCCTACAATAAAATTTACTACTTGGAATAGCAATGTTCTCATTACTACTGAGCCAAGGTACAGATTTGCTTTAGGAGCAAGAGAAGTGGATGATGCCACCTCCTAAATCACTCTACATGTTGAGTGTGCATGGGCAGCACCCAAAGGGTGCATCAAGCAGGTAAGAAGCTCCTTTCAGCACACTGAATGATGCATGCTATCAGGCATGGGGCAACACACTGCAACATGGGATCAATCCACTGACAGTGCTCTGAGTCATGCCCAAAGCTCAAGCTCTGGATCAAAGCCCTTGAAAACCAAAGCCCTTGAAAAAACAAGCCCTTGAAACCCACAGCCCTTGAAAGTCCTGAGCCTGGCATCACTGACCTCTCGTTTTGAAATGTCCATCAGGACGGCAAAGCTGGTTATGTGGTTGCACTGGCAAGCAATATGGCTCTGGTTTCTGGAAAACAGTTCACATCCTCTGGAGGACCAGGCACCTGAACCACCAACCCTGTGTGGAGAAAAGGAATTCCTGAGAGCCATCCTCTGACTTCCCCTCACCTCCTGCTGCTATCGTTCTCTAGGACAGCTCTTGCTCCACAACCGGAGAGGACTCCACAACTGGAGATCTCTTGTAAGCACCAAAACAGAAATATTTTAGCTGTCACCTGCCTGAAAGAGTATCATCAACTTAAAAAGCTTTCAGATGAAGCAGTTTCTGACATGACAGCTGGCTTTGCTGGGTTTAGAACAAGCTGGTTTGAGTTAAAAATATTTCAAGATTTTGGGTCAGTGACCACACAAGCAATATGGGGAAGTGATTGCACAGAGCAAACTGGTTGTTGAAAAGGTAAAAAAATAACAAAACCACAGAGAGATACCTGTTTTTTGGTCATCTCTATTTTCATATACCTTGACACTGCTTGCAGAGCTCTTATATGAAATATGTTTCAGCAATAATGTGATTTTGTTCTAATGTTCCTCCGAAAAGTACACAAGAAAGGGTTAAAACCTGTGAATGATATTTCACATTTGGAGATCCCTTGTACTAACACTGGGGAGGAGCTGCTCCCTTACAAATTCTTCCCTGTGCAGCCTTGGTTAACTCCAGTGGCTTCAGAAATTATTTTGTATCAATATTAATTATTCTATTCTGAAGTTAAGGAGTAATAAAAATAGTCTTGTAGTTACTGAAAGAGTTTTTGATTAGACATGACAGGACATCTTTTTAATTCAGCAATAAAATATTTGTTGAGCAGTTTTAATATCACTTTCTCTTGAAAAGTAGTCACTTCTTAAAAACTCTTTCATTACCTGCAGTTTAAGAGCTGCTTTTCAATTGCGGCTCTAGGAAGATGTAACACACACAACAATGCCACTGAAGTTGCCAGCAAATAGCTAATAGATGAATCACTTGAAAGCTAATGAGTTATTCAAGCCCATACAATGTTTAAAAATTTATGAACAAGGACTTGCCATTCCCTCATAATTGGCAGAATCATCTGTACGTACAAGCAAATACACTACTTCACATGCAGGAAAATGGAGCAGTTTATTACTGCAAACAGATTTCTGTTGCCTCTTTGACCCCTTCAATGATCTAATCTCCTGAAGCTTTTGAATAGGACGCAAACATTTCTTAGGTTAGTTTGCTCTCCTATTTCCAGCAGCGGATATTGCCTCTTAATGGATTTTTCCACAGGTTTACTAGACGTTTTGCGTTACTAAGAAAAAAGTTACAGCTCTTCCTCTTACCCTGAGCAGACAACATCATCGTCTCACTATATACCTGGCTTTATGGTTGGAAATTGCATTATATATGTAATAGTTACAAAATTGTGAAGGCATAATACACAGAGCACGTAGGGATTCTCAACACATTTTCTTTTGTTTTATCCACACCCTTGAAATACCTCCAACAGGACTGTGCTGTTTGCACAATGCCATAAAACAAAACATCTATGAGCATATACAGGTCTTAACATTTTTCACATTTTCAAGAAAAACATATCTGTCTTTAACTTTGCTGAATACCAGAGACCTAAGAGAGCCATTATCAGAGTATTTCATCTTCTCCCTCACACTTTCCTCCTAGAGAGTCAAAAACTCCCTCCTTAAGTTCTGCTTATGTAGCATGATTTCTTCCTAACAGCTGGAAGAAGTCTAAGGACCCAAAGAAGGTACTTCCTTTCTCTCAAATTCCTCACTAAACCAAATGAAAACATATACACAATAGTTGATGGAATGAAAGGTAAGTTGCTTCTTATCAGTGTAACTGTCTTTGGGATGACTTTTGATACAAAAATTTAAGATTCAAAAATTTATAACCTTTACCCACATAAATTTACCCGCAAAACCTCAGTCCTCCCTTTTGCCAGCATGAAAACTTGGTTTTGTAATTTTTTTGCACTGGCACTGGCTGAGGCATTAAGGGTGGGTGCCTGCTTGCCATATACACTGTCTGGTCACTGGAATAAAACAGGAACAATCATCTCCTGGAGATCCCTCCTAAAAAGAGGGCATGGGGCAATGATAATCCTGCCTTATGAACCTCAGACGAGCCATCAATTCAGGCTCTGGAGTTGGACTATGCCTGTCCAGATATACATCTGTGGGCAAAAACCATACAAGGAAATGGTGAGAATTATTTCTGGGAGAAAATGAACCCTGCAGAGAGACATGACGGCACTGTGCTTGCTAAAACCACATGGCTAATCCTTTGTTTGAGGAGTTATGATGATTATTTTCATCTTTCTTAGGTTGAAATGACTACACGGCTCTATTCCAGCAGAAATCAGCTGCCAGCTGAATGAGTAAAAAGGGTTTTTCTCCAGAATTGTCTTCCTGTGCAGAACTTGTCTGCTACTGAGACAAGTTGCCACGCACAGCTCTAAAGCAAGTAGGAGACATACGTGATGGAGTGATTCCAGAAGACACAGACGGGCTTTGTTCTCTCCTCTGTTTCCAGCATGGCATACTCCACTATGATGGGCTTTTCCACCAAGTTGGGAGGAAGCTCCCCATCACTGTGAATAGCTGTGCTCACTACAGGAGTGTTAATAATAGGGCGATTTGGCAATCTGCAGAAGGAGAAAAGTAGCACAGTGATCTAAACATTCAAATGCAAAGCACTGATTGGGTAGATTCTGCAAATAAAACATTTCCATTTGCTTCCACTCAGAAAGCAAAGTAGATGCACCATCAGCCTTCCACACAGCTGTGTTTCCAAAAGCTGCTGGCACTACTGACACAGTTATTCTCACACAGTGTGCCAAAGGAGGACAAGAGACCATACTGCAGTGACAACTACAGCACAGATGACATCTGGTCTGTATAAAAGCAGCTCTGTCTCTCCTGCACACTCAGAGCAAGTGGAAGAGGGGATCTGCACAATTCACACAGGGGTTTGAAGTTTACCTCAAGCTCCTTCGGTCAGGATCATAGTTTTCAGGCAGGAGGTGTCCCAGGGATCGGTATATGATGACCATGGCAACGGTACGATGTGTTGAGTCACCTGGGTGTCGTTTCTTTCTCTTTGCAAAAGCACTCTCAGGGCTTAGTGCATCATCGCTCCCCTTAGAGGACGATTTTTGATTTGAAGGCTTCGTTGTAGGCACTGCTATGGAATTAACACGAATATTAAATTCTTTCAACACAGCCTTGGAGCTACCACTTAAACTGGTAATTTTGCTTTGCAAAGATTCAGAGCTGTTACTGTTGTTATAACTCCAGGCTTACACAACTGAGGATGCTTCTAATGTTATATTTGCTATTTTTAATAACATTTTAGCACACCTCATAGTTATATAGCTGATATCAAATAACCATTGAACCCTGAATAATCATTTAGTCTAGCTAGAAAATAAGTAATTTCTAAGCTAGAAGATCTGTAAGTATATAAATACTCTGTGCTTGATTTAAGGAGAACATTGAAACACAACGCATGATATTAAATTGCATGTACCTTATATATGGCAAAACTAGTGTTATGAATACACCAATTGGCCACATGGGATTTCTCTCTGCTAATTCTACCATATAATGAGCTTTCAGTTTCTTAAAATCCATATTCCCCTTTTCTTGATAGGAAAGATACAAGTCATACAATCAGATGCCCTTTTTCTAAGGAAAAAGCCATAAAGTTGCATCAGCTTATTAATTATCGTGTTATTTTCACAAGTGTCACTATTTCCTCATTTGGAGGATATTTTTCCATGATACTTGTCTAATTATTGCACTTTGAGTTACCCTCTCTATCTTCCCTTGCCCAAGGTAATGTGTGGCTTCCCTCAGCAATGTCAGGGTACTACAAAGACACTGGGAAGCAGGCACTTCCCCATGTATTCCCCCTCATCACCCATCTCCCTGCACAGCTCAAGACTTTGTTGTCTAGTTCTGACAATGTATCTCTGCTCCCAGATATGGGTTCTGTGTCTCTTTCACCACTTCCCTCCATCTCTGCAGGGACCAGGGGAAGGCAGCTGTGGGGCTGTAGGGTGGGGGGGGGGGCGTGCCCATCCTATCCTGGTGGGAACAGAGGCAGAGCATGTCTCCTACTTTGACAGGGCTGTGTGAGGGGCTGTGAGTGAGACCTGACAGACAGGTACAGCCAGTTACACAGGCCCCCATGTTCTCACCGATGCCGGCAGGCAAAATGCCTCCGAAGTATGCGCAGCTGCTCCATCCCCAAATAGTGTATGCTTGCGCAGATGGTCACCCTGCTCTCACCCAAGTACCATTCTAACTTCGAAGGATCAACCATGATTCTTAGGAGCTAGTCAGAAATGCCCTCCGAATGGCAGCAAAAGGGTTTTACCTTTCCTGTCTGAAGGTCTGAACAAAGTATCAGGGAAGACAACAGATGACTCCAAATCTCTCGGATAATCTTCTTTAATCTCGTGAAACCGTGGTATTCTAGCTCCCGTGAAATTAGACTTGTCAAAGATGTCAACAGCAATAACTGGGGGAAGAAAAGTGTTTCCCATAAAACTAACTAACTTCAGTGCTTTCAAATAGGATATTGAGACACAGTGAAGCATGATTGAAATGTAAAATGCCTGCACAACGCAGAGAAGAAATTTAAACCCCAAAATACAAAGTGCAATTTTTCTCAATTAATACCTTAAATGAGAACTAAAAGCTTATGTGCCAGCATTATATTGCATTTATCAAATTATACATTTATTTTGCAGTCAAAAGGAATTCACAAGACAGTATCTCCTATAGGAAAACACTACTGCAAACACTAGAAATATACAATCATAGAACCATAGAAATATTTAGGTTGGAAAAGACTTTAAGATCATTGAGTCTAACTGTTAAGCTAACACTGCCAAGTCCACCGCCAAACCATGTTCTTAAGTGCCACATCTACAAGTCTTTTAAAACCTCCAGTGATGGTGACTCCACCACTTCTCTCAGCAGCCTATTCCTGTGCTTGACAACCCATGTGGTGAAGAAATTTTCCCTAATATCCATCGTGATGTAGATCACTTTGTTGTACTTCTCCAGCAGCAGCTGACTCTGGTTTCACAAAGGCCTTTCTCTGGCCCCAGAGCTTCTCTGTGCGCTTCGTGTTCCAGTTTCAGACTTGCTTCTTTTAGGGAAGGCTAAATGTGCTGCTTCAGAAATATACTTCTACATCTGTTAAACTGCACAGTCAGCCAAGCAAAGATAATAACCTGCATTTTACCTGGGACTATTTAGTCCTCCAGTTCTCCTTTCTCCATGCTAGCGGTTCCTCTCTAGCTCACCTCATCAGCTCTGCCTGTTGTCTAACTGCCAAAATATTTAAAAGCAGCTGAGTTGGCTTGAACTTTCCCATTTAAAAGAAGTCATTGAGCGCCAATTTACATGTTCTAATAAAAGTGAAAAGCTGGAAGTCCTGAGGGTAACCCTGCACCGAAAGCTGTGATCCACAGCAAGTTTCTGTATGAAGAAATATCCAAGTTAAGATTTGCAAATTCCCATGTCTCTAAGTAACTCCCAGATGAGCCATTAGGAAACTCCATTAACACCATGCTCACCTGGAAAAACTGTTCAAAAGAAAACAGACCCCTTTCAGGTCAGAGCTGCCTCACCCCTCCCAAGATAATGCCTTTTTACCCAGGAAAAGCTGGTGGAAAAAAATAATGATTCATAACCTGCAAGAAATCCTGATTTTTGTTTTCATCTCAGCTCAGGTTGGTTAAAATGCTGAGCATGCCTTCTTCTGAATGTGAAGATAGATAAAAATATTTTGGTCTTGATAGTCCTGAATCAAAAGGAAATACTGCAGGATTGGTTTATAAACAGAAACCAAACTGTTTCAGTTTGGCTTAGTTCAACCATTATCTGACGCCCCTGGAGTTGATGCAGGACATTGTAAAGTTTGTAGCATGATTGTCTCATGCCTTTGCTTTTTATGCCCTTGCGACTGTGCACACGAAGCACTCTCAGGACAAGGAGTAGGCAAACCTAAATTCACTTCTTGTATTAATGGGTGTAGTTAGGAAAATAAGACAAGCTTTTGGGCACATAAGCCCTACTTTAGATCTGAAATAAAAGCAGTAGCTTGAAAAGCTAAATACAAGTTCAGGCTGGTAGTAATCTAGACAACCTCTTAAGGAAAAACTATATAAACTATATAGCTATGCTGCTTAGGGGGGACCTCTGAAGGTATGACCTCCCGCTCAGAACAGGACTATCACCACCACTTGTTCAGATTAGACTGTTGGTACCTGGGGAGAAAATGAAATAGAGAGGGCAGGGAGAAAATGGGGAAAAAGGCAGACCAGGCTATGGCTGCTGTGCTGCACTTGAGCATGTACCAATGGGACATCTGTGAAGTACATCATAGCCCTGCAAGCACAGAAGCTGTTATTTTGGTTACTGGGGGAGCACTGACTGTGATAGGTGGGAAAGGTGTCCTAGTATCTCTGATGTTTCTTTCTCAATGTAGAACCATTCTGGATATTTTGGACCCCAAGGATCTTGCTCTGATGATGGATTTTGCAAGGCTGGAATTACTATAAAATTTGATTTCTGGGATAGGTTCCCAGCCTAGGAAGGCATGTGAAAATCAGAGGTATATGATCAATAGTAGGCTTCTTTTTGGTTTTGTGTGTACTGCAGTAATTCTTCAGGTGGTGGTGGTATGATTCTTTCAAAACCAAGATTTACTGTGTTCAACTATACCAGGTCGTCTCAAAAGGCATTACCTTTCCTTACAAACTTTGTCCTTCCCATCATCTGTACACTACTTTGGCTGCAAAGAAATGCCACAAGGGAGCAGTGGCACTGCCCAAAGTGAAAACAGATCAGGCATCTCCCAGGAGGCCCCCATGGCAACTGAGAGATACAGATCAAGGCTCAATTGACTTGAAATGAATGCACTGAGTGGGCACCACTAAAACAAACAGCTAGCACCTCTTCCCAGTACATTTTTAAAGCTCTAATACAAAATGCCAGTTTTCAACACAGATACTCACTGATGTTAGGGGTAACAATGACAAAAGGTCTCATGTAGGTTTTCTTCATGTTCTCAGCCACGTTGTTGAAGTATTCCTCATAGTGCCTGAGCAGGTGAGCGGTGCCACCCTCCGTTCGCTGAATTTGCTCCCAGTGCTCCTTGTTGCTGGGGTCCAGTAGAGCACTGCCCACTTTGATAATATTCTGAGAAGCAAAGCACAAGCCTAAACTATGCAGCAAACAGAGCGCTGGGTTTCAAGTGAGGAATACGGAAAATGATTGGCATTATGGCCTCAGGTGAGTGTATAATGAAATACTTTAATGCACGCATGTTCGACTGCAGCCATATGAAACCACACACAACAGTTACTCACCCTGAGGTTTTTTTTGTTAAATAAAGCAAATCCCTCCAAACTTTTTATGAGCAGTAAGTCAAAATTGGAGGCTGTAAGGGAACTGCCTAATTTCTTTCCCCTTTATGACAGGAAACCTAGCAAGAAAATACAGAAGGAAAACCTAACCATGTTTTCTTTGTCTCTGAGAGAGACAAGGAAAGCAGAGTGCTTGGTATGTACACTGAAGAACTCCCCCAGAGAAAAAAAGTCATATGATAAAAATCAAAAGAAAGCCCTAAATAGCAATATGGCTTTCTGGTTTGTTTTGATTTACACTATTTTTTAGTTTTGTTGATTCCTGGATAACCAGAACAACTTACATGGTGAAGAATGACAAGAACGAATATTAACTTGCATATACAAACTTGAAAATACACTTTTATGCTGCTTACAAGTGGTGTTAAAAAGTTCTAGCTGAGGATCTGCCCCTTCTGCCTTTTCTTAAAAGAATATGCAAAGGGACCCTGAGGCTGAATGGCAGAAGACCCCCAAAAGAGAGTGTCAAATGGCTTAAATGGGAAAGGTGCTGAGGAGTTTTTAATCTTGGTGAACATATGAACTACACTGACCTAATTCCTAACTAAGGTAAGATTTGCATAAATGGTGGTAGGAATTAATCCGCTCAAGCTCTAAAACAGACAAGGCAAATACTTAGGCTTCATTTAGAAGCAGACAGGGAAGATGCTATATTCTCTAGGTACTGTCTGAGGTTGCAATCATGACTCTGAAGTAAAAGAGGTTGCCAGTACAACTGCCTTTATCTAGGGTGAGAACCACAACATGGCTCCCCAGGAACGCATGAGACACATGCTGTACTTGGTACCAGGCTTCCTCAGTGTTTGTGAATGTTATTTATATGCTTTTTATTATCTGTTTTTCAGACTTCTCCTTCAGACTATTAAAAAAAAATAATAAATCCTTCTCTCCTCATGCTCCCTCAGCCTGGGATGTTCCCTCCTTTTTCTCATGAGCCTTACTGATTAGTTTTCAAATTCCTGACCTATCCTAAAAATATTTAGGGAGTTCTTGAAAACAGCGCCTGTAGGAGTTTCAGTGCCAAGCACAGAGAATAATAAATTAAAGCAGAAGTTTCCAAACCATTTTTATTTGCTTATTGCTCTTATTTTTAACAAAACATGCTAAAAAGGAAGTTCCTTCTCAAGATGTAAATGGGGGAATTCATGCACTCCGCAGCCCACAGGTCAAGTTTCTCAGCAGAGTGTCTCCATAGGAAAGAAAAAAATGAATCTCTTAAAACCTGGTGCACCTAAAACGTTAAATGCTTCAGAAGTTCTCCACTCTCTGATGACTGTACAGCCTGAAGGATTGTCTTAGCTACATTTCCTCCTGCTCCCCCACCTCCCCTGGGATGTCCTCTCTTTGTGCAGCTTGGCCTTGCACAAGGTCTTCAAGTTCATCCCGAAGCCTGCCTGACCTGGCTGGTCCTCCTGGAGTACTGTGAGCAATAAGCAGGGTGTAGCATGCCTTCAAAGGGAGACAGATCATTTCTACCCAGCACAAAGGACATTCTTGGCCCATGGAGGGTCTTTCCAGCAGCCCTAAGCTCCTGGCTCTGCTGGCACATGTCCAGAAGGATGTTCTAGCTTGGACTCTGTGCTGTGCCATGGTTGGGACCTTGGAAATAGTATTGGCAAGCACGGACAGCAGTACCCTGCAGTACACCTGGCAATGAAGAGAGCAATACGAGCCTGATAGGGATCATCCAATTTCACGTTTTCAGACAACAGAAAACTCCCAACATCTTCCACATCTCACATTTTTCCACCACAACTACGTGTTTCCCCCAGACAGGGAAGGTTCTACAGCTTGTTCTCTAGACCTGGCCAGGTCTTTGGTAATAACTGGGTCTTCTATGAATGCTCTAACTAGCAGAAGCCCCCTGGTATGTGCCTGAATCACTTAAAATATCAATATGGTAAGCATGTCTTTCAATGTACCAAGACTTTAATAAACATCACTCAATTGTTTCCATACTGAATTCTAAGAAACCTTCAAGTCAGTAACTGGCTCAGAGTTAGCTCACTGCACATTTAAATGAAAATGATCACATTAGTTAGGTTTTCCAACAGACCTGAACATGGTACACAAACCTATTTTATCCAGGAATAATGCATCAACCTGATTATTTTCATTTGAGGAATTTTGCTTTTGGCTGTTACTGCGATAACCAACTTCCCATTCTAAACTGAGAAGCCTGACTTATTTGTGAAACAGATTAAGCAATTACATGATATTCGCTCCACCCTGGTCAAAGACAAAATTAATTATCCATTGCCATAAAATTTTAAAGGGGAACTATAAAGGCTTAGCACAGTATACAGTATTTCTTACCTCATTGAATTCCACATCTCTTGTGGCTGCCAAGTCAAAGCCTTGCTGCTGGCTCTCATACCGAAGGACCCGGATCATCATCTGGTAAGCTGTCCTCACATCATTGCCATACAAGCTCTGTGTGTGTTTGGTGGCATTCTGCAGCACTCTCACAATCCGTATGGTTTTGCCTCCATCCAATTTGGTCTCATTTTGGTGTAACTTCTCATTCTGAATCAGAGAAAAGAAGGAAGAAGAAAGACAATGATGGGCTGGGGTTCTTTTATTCATTCTAGTTACAAAGACAATCATCATTTAGTGATTTTTGGCACAAAGGAGTTGTCTGATCAAAATGGTGTTTGTCTAGAGAAAGGGCTGACAGGACAACTCAATGGAAAGTGTAACAGAGCCAGAAAAGCACAATAATCCTGATGGGAAATGAGGAGGTTCAAGGACTCAGTCAATAGATGGAGTGCAGGGATATCAAACTGGAGTCTGCATTGATGAACATTTACAAAATAAAAGGCAAAACTGAGAAAACACAGCTTACCATGATTTTTAGATCCACAA
The DNA here is from genome assembly GCF_028554395.1 of Pezoporus wallicus. Taxonomy (NCBI): domain Eukaryota; kingdom Metazoa; phylum Chordata; class Aves; order Psittaciformes; family Psittacidae; genus Pezoporus; species Pezoporus wallicus. The sequence continues at coordinate 3,206,390 of NW_026640165.1, forward strand.
AAGTGCTGGTGGTACAGTTGAAAAGCTCAGGAGGCAGCCAGCCCTTCTCAATGTTACAATGGCGAACTGCGTTTCCTAGGAGAAACAGTGCATTAATGGTAAATAATGTTCTGAATTGTGCTGAGTAAATCTTCATAGATTTCAGATATCCTGATCTTCCAGATTTCCCACATTTTCAAGTTTCTTAGAGCTATGCACATATATCGCTTTCCAAACTGGGGATTCCTGTCTGAATCTTCATGAACTGTTTTACTCAGGCTTTAAAGAAAGGTTATGGCAAGCTTCAAGATCTGCCCAACCGCTCTCATTCTTGCTGCCCTAACGTTCTCAAATGTATTCAGCAATGTATTTATAATAAATCTGAGCAAGACTGTGCACTTTCTCAGTACTTCTGAATATATATCCAGGCTCAGATTTCTGTGCAACAGCCCATATAGGAAGACCTCCCGGACAAATGCTGTCTTCAAGTCAAAACATGCTAGCATGTCTGCACGCTGCATGCCGTAAACACTTCAGCCAACATGTATAACTGCCTTTTGCCAATTGTGAATGGTCTGCGAGCAGCTTACTGTTTAATTTAGCCTATTATTTAATACTATTTGTCAAATCACTTTAAAATGTGACTCTTGGCTGCAGAGCCTTCACAGGGAATTGCAAATTATCCCATTCAAAATTTAGATTGTATCTAAGCCATTTAATTACTAATATCTAAAGAAGAATTACAATTAATTGAATAATACCTAATTATATTATTTCTCTTCCATGATTAGGTGAAGACAATTAAGCCTCAGGTTCTTTGTCTGAATATTAATTATTATAAAGCTTACTTTTTTCGAGTGTTCTGTAAAATTCACTTTAAATGAGCAATTTCTCCAAGTACCCTTGCCTGCTTGCCTATTTGCTAGAAGAGACACTGAGGTCAACCACAAGAACAGTGCAGAAAACTTATCTTAATTCAACTTTATACTGCTTAATAATGTAAATAATCTTTACTTACAGAAAATAAAAATCAATTCTATCTCCTAAAACCCTCAGAACAGGAGCTTGGTTGACCACACACTGACTTCCCCTCAGTGATATTTCAGGAAGTCACATAATCACCTATAACTCATTGAGCCTGAGAAGCACTTGCAGCAGAGATTTAGCAGGCTCAAATCTGAGACAGAGATTTCACTTCCCACAGAACAACCTTTGGAAAAGATAATCCCAGTTTCAAAATGTGTTAGATGTTTTTAGGAGCACACAAAACAGGTTGTCATTTGCTCGCTGTACAAAACAAGACAGCTCACGTGCTTTATGAAAGGCTTTTTCCAGCTGCCTGACTTATGGGTTAGAGAAAAGATGTTGGGTGGAAAAACACAAGTTCTGCTGTAACTCTTAGCTTTATTAGGCTGCAACACTAGTAAAGCAATCATCGCATAAAGGATTCTCCTCATTTTATCCTTGCCCAGAGGAGCTGTATCACCAAAGAGCATGTACAAGTCGAGAGAAGCTAAAAGTTACGTGTAAGAATTGCTTGACAAACAGAAAATTGGACTTATTTTGAAAATACAGATTTTCTGTTCTTTACATGTGTTTATCTGCTGCACTTTTGTATTTATTTACTGCTACTATTTTCAAATGTATTTTAACAGTTCTTTAGTTTCTGCTAGCTAAACTCGTCTGCTTGCAATATGTATGAGCAACGCTGTAATCTCCAGACCCGACGAATTAATGCCATTCCCTATGTAGACATCTTTTAACTCTTTTTCTTTTCCCCTCAAACAGGTATGTAGATAAAGTGGTTAATGTTTTACCCAGGGAACTTACCCACTGATCCTTTAGGACATGGCACAGCAGCTGGCTGGCCAAACTTGGTCTGTGGCCACCAAATACCAGCCTCGAATGCTTTGGGACAGCCATTATAAATTACTGAAAGCAGAAAAAGAAACGATACAATTTTGCTGACAAGATAAAAATCACAAGAAGGAACATATTCCAACCTGCCTAAAGGACCTTCCTGCAATTCCCAAGCCCTGTCAGGATACCTGTCCTCTGCAGTGCCTTCCAAGCTGCAGCCTGTCAGTGGCTCCTTATCCAGCAGTGTGGGCAGACAGGTACAGGCAGAGGAGAGCCCAGGATGATTATGGGGTTCTGGATTTTGGCTCTGCCTATCTCTGCTTGCTCCTTTATTGTGGGAAACGCTTCTCCTTCTTTTCACCCACACACTGTGGTGAGATGGCTGCTGCAGAAGCTTTGTGCTGATCACAGGAGGAGGGTGGGTGGGAGGGTGGAAAGGCAGGATGGGCAAGACAGGAAAGAAAGGTAGAGGGCACCAGGCACACGACACAGCCTTTGTGGGTAGTGGGTGTGAGGATCCTCTCCCACCTCTTCAGCTGCAGCACAGCAATAAAATGCTGCACTGGCAATGAGCTCACATTTCAAATAAAATTGGGATAAGCTTGCTTTATTCCAGTTTGATTAAAATTAAAGAAATACGAGCTTTCTTCTTTTTCCCCAGCTCCCATGAGTCATACTGGCACAGACTTAGGAGAAGAGTGCATGTTTAGGCTGCTGCAGCTCACGTTGTCCCTGATGGAAACACTCCACTGGCCTCACATGCATTCCTGGGTGAAGCTGCATTCCCACCACAGTGCACCCTTCCCCTGCCTGCTGCTAGCAGCTCAGATCCTACAATTAACTACAGCCCCACTGATCAGCAGCACTGGCTACACCGGAGGTACCTTCACAGCCCTTTGTGGTAACTTCAGCAAAAGGGTTGTCACAGCGGTTGCATTGCCGCCCGATGACACCGGGTTTACAAGGACACTGTCCCGTCTCCATGTCACAGGCACGTGTGTAGGATCCAGATGGGAAGCAGTCGCAGGGGTAGCAGGTGTCACTGCTTTGTGGCTTGTAGTAATTTGCCTAGAAGAACCAAAATGATAGACACAAAGTATTTGACTTCTATTCCAAACTGCTTGTGTTTCTGAAGTCCTGCTCTAGCAGCATGTGCATCATAAAAAGGGCTAATTTTACCAAGAGTGGGATCATAATGTTATTAACAGCAAATGTATCAGCTGTGGGAAGTGTGCTGTGTTTGTCCAGGCAATGCAGAGAGGCAGAGCTGAGCACAGGGAGATGGCTGGGCTGCCCTGCACCGCAGAGACCTGGTGTTTGGACCACCACTTGCAGACAGGGTGAAAGGCCCGTGTTAGAACTCATGTACTTGCTGCCAGTGCCCAGCAAATGTATTCTTGGAGGACTTGCAGTTTTCTGTGCTTTGCAATTCTGCTCTTGTATGGTATGAGCAAGCCAGTACAGAAACTTCTTGCACCGTCCACTTGTTTTTCATGTACAGGGTGGAAAGAATCAATGATCCCATATTCCAATCACATCTGTAAATGCTTTTGATCTGAGGTGTTACTGATTACACAAGAGTGTGGTGCTGGCACCCCACTGACTCGATTTAATGCAACAGTGTGTCCTGCTGGCATTTCAGAGGGGAGTACGGGACCATATTCACTGCTGCCGGTCTGCACTGGACCAGCCCCTCTGATGTCATTCAAGCCTGTTGTAAAACCTATTGTGAGAACTCCTTTGTAAAACCTTTGGGAGGGAGGTGCCTCCCCTCCTCTGTCCTCCTCTGTCCCTAGCAATATTCCTCTTAAAATTGACAGAGCTGGCACTGAAGAAATGATTTACCATCTCACTTACCTCTTCCAGCTGCTAGGCCTTTTGCTGGCCATTGCAGAGGGCAGAGCTTCACCCAGCTGGCCCAAGCTGTTTCATGGCTATTACTCACTTGTGATACACAAAACACCACCAGCACTCCTCTGCGCTCTGGTCTGATCTCCCTTGATAAACCAGGCTGCACTTCAGAGAGATCAGAGCCAGGCTTTCACCCTCACAGTTTTGCTTTCCAAACGCAAATAAGATAAGAGCTGCACAGTACAATTTTGTGAAGGGTGGTGCCAGCAAAATGTTTTAGGTAAAGATTAACTACACTGTGCACATATACGTATGATACAAAGCACAACTGTGTGTACTTTGTCTCAGATAGTCTCTTGTTGTAGCTATTCTGGTATTTTTAGACTAAAGAAATTTTGACTTAAGACTGGTTTCTTTTGCTTACCTTGCAGCGGCATTCTCCATTGGTCTTATTGCAATCAGAATCAAACCCTTTACTGGTCTCACAATTACATGGGCCACAGATGGGGTTTCCCCACCAGCCTCTGGGACAAGGCAGGTCAATCCTATAAAAAAAAAGTCAAATTGAAAACAAGTTCTTTTAAACTTCCTCTTAAAAGATGGGAAAAAAGAGCTTTGAGCCAAATCAACTTATAGAGTGCAATGTGTCTCGCTGCAGCAGCCAATGATCAATACATATATAAATATATATACACTGTAATAAATGAAAATAAGCAGTATCAGTGCTACAAACCCCTAGAGGGAATGCGCCTCTGAATGCTTTCAAGACCAGCTCCTCTTTATAAGGAGTATACATCTGTATGAGCAAAGAAAGTGCTCTTTCCTCTGGGAGAGGGCGATGGGGCCCACATTGACTAGTGGGAATCGTCCTGGTCCCACCAGTCTCAGTCCTCCACTGGAGAAAGCGCTGGCTGGGGCAGGCTGGATGCTGGACCGCCCCTGTTGGCTTGTGGTGGCACTTTAACAGCTTGGGCAGCTGCATACGGTGCTGAGCCCATGCCCTGTTTTACCTACTGCTACAAACAGCCAGGATGCAGCTCCCTAACATTTTATATTCCACCCGTCATCCCCATGGGCTCCTGTCCCAGCCCTGCCATGGGCAGCAGTGTTTATCCAGCCTGTGGGAAAACCAGCTCAGGTCCAAAGCTGGCTGCAAGCTTACCCTATAAAGACAAGTCACTACTTTCTGCCAACCTGGCTTTCTCGGCCAGCTCATCACAGGGTCTGAAAAGCCCTGGACTGCCACTGGGGAGGACATGTGGTTGGAGACATAGAAGAGAGATGGGTGGCAGCTTTGATGCAGATTATGAATCAAAGACTGTGATTCACACTATGACTGGAGAAGCACAGCTCGTCAGAGGTTATGCAGCAACCCTAAAGCCACTTCTGTGAAGGATAACCCCCGTTTTTGCTGGTTCTGTTTCTTCTGGGTGAGTTTCTGATGAGGTTTGTCCTACAGATGCCCCAACACCAATGCTGGTAAGGAAAGCTCTGGGAAGGGGCTGGGGCAGCAACCAGGGTCTCTGCTAGCTGGAAGTCTTTGTCAAGCAATAGACTGAAAGTCACACTGCTGATGTTGAGTCTGTGATCAGTGTAATGCACTGGTGAATGTAAGGAGCTCCCTCCCTGCTGCTCATTTTTGGAAAGAAAAGCTGTTTGCCATCTGTTTCAAAGACCACAGCTGAATTTTGTTTATAGTAATAGCTAGGTTTGTCCTTCTGTGCTTTATAATATGAAAAAACACAATGCTGCACTTGACATGATGTTAGTAGATAATGACAAGGGACAATGTCTCTGTGTTGCTAATCCAGAGGAATGAAAGATGAACTGGGCAACAGCACAGCCAACATTTGCCAGCCCACACAACAAAAGGCAGAGGAAGAAGCTTTTGGGTTTTCAAAGGGAAGGAAACATCACATGAGCTATTCCTAAATGGACAGACAAATGCACTTCATTTACACGTCATGAATGGCCCATATTACAGTAAATCAAAGTGCCGCCTCTGGGATAAGGCTGGTTGCTGAATGCTTATCTGAGGCCAGGAAGCTAGTGATGAGGGAATCTGCACGTTTCTCCCACACAGCAACAGGACATAGTCCTCCCAGACTGTCCAGAAGAGATGGCTTTTTGCCAGCCCAGGGACTGGACCCAAACTGCAAAGCTGTTTTGTCTGGCCAGAGGCCACCTAATTGGGTGCATCACTCTGTGTGTGTCCTGGGGGAGCTGAAGGAGAGACACAGAGCAAATTCAGGCCAAGTCCACCAGAAGGTACAAGTCAGATGCTGTGCTGTGTAACACAATACAACTGGTTGAGCTCTTGAGCTGCTGATGAAGAAATTCAGGCCCTGAATATATGAAAGTTTGCCTGGTACCTGGGGAGAGAGCTCAGGAGTGCTAAAGGGCAGAAAGCCTGCAAATACCATCCACTATGAATATTCAAATTGTAACAGGAAAGCTAACTGAAGCAGAAAAGGAAACAGGAGGACTGCTGCTGCCTTAGGAGAAGACATACCTGGAAGGATGAAGGAACCAGGAACAAAAACAATTCTTACTTGCTCTCGCAATACTGTCCATAGTAGCTTTGTCCACATTCACAGGTGTAGCCATGGGACGAGCTGGGTTTGTGCACGCACGTGGAGACATGTTCACATGGGTTCAAGTTACATACATCAACACAGTCTCTTCCAAAGTACCCTGGGGAGACAAGGTCATAAAATTACAGCAACCATTGTAATTTATGATTTGCATGTCTCCAAAAGACCATCTATTTTAAACTTATACACTAATAACACATCTTCAATAATCAGCAGATTCCCCCTGACATACTGTCAGAACGAAGGTACTCTTTTTCCTCTCAGCAAAAAAGATAGTGGGCTGTTCTTTTCCACAGTCTGTTAACATGCTTGAGGCACCCTTGTGCCTTTGGTTCTCAATTTTATATTCAGGGCATGTGTTACAAATAGTTTTGTATTCTCTCCCTGCGTGTATGGGAGGTGACTGCTGGGTGCTGACAGCATGTGCTGGCTACATGCACTAAAACAGAGAAAACATTCAAAGTATCTTGATTAGGATGCAGGGTGTGAGACTGAGATTCAACAGCAGAAAAGCCTGGGAAAGAAAAAAAGGAAAAGGAAAGAGATAGAAAGAAAAGGGGAGGTACATGGAAAGAACCCTTTGGACCAGACACCATCTTTCTGTTTGGTTGATATGTTGCCTAGAATAAATGATCCTTAGTCCATGACTGCAGTTTCAAGGGTGCTACTGTAAGACTGAGAAAGATAATACTGATTAGAAGAAGAACCAGAAGGTGAGCACTCTGCAAGCATGCTGCTGCTGCTGCTGCTCTTCTTCTGATGAGTGCATGGAGATGTGATCCAGCTCCTGGCTGAGTGCCTGGGATGGTCACTGGGTTACCTGGGTCACAGACGCAGGAGTAGCTGTCCCAGTCGTCACTGCAGTAGCTGTGCTGGGGACACGGGTTGGAATCACAAGGGTTATCCACTTCACAGCCCTCCTTCACGTTGATCTTGATAGCCTGTTTCATGTTGAGTGTAGCTATATTTGTAGATGTCTCTCCCATTCTTACACCCTGGTGACAAAAGACAATTGTTCTAAAGTTACTCTTCACTCAGAATACAGTACCATATGTTTCACTACTTCATTAATCCATGAGGGTACATTTTAAAGAAACATCACCTGCTGAGCCAAACCTAGAGTTTTTCTTAGATGCTGCTTCCCTGTGTAGGATTTGTACCTGGGACTGTGGATGGACTTTAATATTTTGATTCTTAGATATTTTGATGGAGAAAACAGAAATGTTCATGGATGGATGAAAAAGAAAATCCCGCATTTTCACATGGCTATTTTCTTAAATGTTCAAAGTTTGTTGCTACACATTTCATTTCATACCTGCATACAGCCATAGAATCCCTGCTGAACAGAGACTTGGTCTCCAGAGACACCTCCCACAATGATACTTTTCATTTTAAGTCCAGGTAGTTGATTTCCAATCTGCACAGTGCTCTGTTGAGGAAAAGGATAATCAATAAGAAGCAGCACTATCATCCTCTATGACACAGACAACCTACTTTCTAGTGATGGAGTCAAGCAGTAGCTGACAGTATATTCAAGAAGAAATATCAAAGCAGTGAGGAGCTAGGCATCTGAATGTGGCTTTTTACAGACTTGTTCAGAAGATATTATTAGGCTTAGTAAGTTAATATAATTTTATTAGACAAATCACTGCCCACAATCCTTTATCCTGCTTTCTCCTGAACACATTTCTGTAGTGCATAGTGGCAAAGTTATGATGCTGCCTTACCTGATACATCCCGTAATCCAAGGACATGACAGCAAGGTACTTGATGTCTTTACCATCTTTAGCACTCTTCAGCTCTATTAATAAATGATGCCATTCCCCATCACTGACTCGTGACTGGCTCATCTTCAAACTAGCAACCTGGCTCAGGCCACTGTACACTTCAAACTGCACATAGTTGTTCAATATCTGTTGAATAAAAAAAAAAACAAACATGCCTATTTTTTGCTATGTATTTGTATTTGATACAGATAATAACATTTCCTAAGACAACCCAAAAGAGAAAAAAGTCTGAACAGTAGAGAAGGGAACATTTGTTTGACATTCAGACTCTAACTTGCCCTACTGACAAAGAACCAAAAAAACAATCAAGAGACACACTTGTTTGCATCTGTATTAATGCACGCTACTACCTCTGTTAAAAAAATTAATCTTAAACCAATGCATCTGAATTTTACACTGATTTTATGATCTCTGTAAAAGGCTGAAGAAATCATTTGTATTTACTGATGTGCATTCTAGGTGGGTGGATGAAGCTGGGTAGTTCATGTGGCCATACCCACCGACGGTGGAGATTTTCTTAATTCTTTTCTAACCAAAGGCAGCCACATTATTACCTGAATGTTGATCTTGGATGCAGTCCCAGCATTGGCTTGCATTAACATGCCGTTGACTTTTCGGGTTCTGAACATCAGCCCAATGTACCACGGCACCGAGATGGTAATGTCAAGGTCACTCCAAATGATAATGCTTTCGCCACTGAATCGCTGAGGAGAAGGCATTGCTGTAAATAAAGAGGCAAGAGAGAAACAGTTTATATCCATCAGGACAAAGGTTTAAAGGAGAAATCATAGAATCATAGAATCGTTAGGGTTGGAAAGGACCTTAAGATCATCTAGTTCCAACCCCCCTGCCATGGGCAGGGACACCTTACGCTAAATCATATCACCCAAGGCCTCGTCCAACCTGGTCTTGAACACCGCCAGGGATGGAGCATTCACGACCTCCCTGGGCAACCCATTCCAGTGCCTCACCACCCTAACAGGAAAGAATTTCCTTCTTATATCCAACCTAAACTTCCCCTGTTTCAGTTTTAACCCATTACCCCTTGTCCTATCACTTCAGTCCCTAATGAAGAGTACCTCTCCAGCATCCCTATAGGCCCCCTTCAGATACTGGAAGGCTGCTATGAGGTCTCCACACAGCCTTCTCTTCTCCAGGCTGAATAGCCCCAACTTCCTCAGCCTGTCTTCATACAGGAGGTGCTCCAGGCCCCTGATCATCCTCGTGGCCCTCCTCTGGACTTGTTCCAACAGTTCCATGTCCTTTTTATGTTGAGGACACCAGAACTGCACACAATACTCCAAGTGAGGTCTCACAAGAGCAGAGTAGAGGGGCAGGATCACCTCCTTCGATCTGCTGGTCATGCTCCTTTTGATGCAGCCCAGGATATGGTTGGCTTTCTGGGCTATGAGTGCACACTGAAGCCGGCTCATGTTCATTTTCTCATCAACCAACACCCCCAAGTCCTTCTCTGCAGGGCTGCTCTGAATCTCTTCTCTGCCCAACCTGTAGCTGTGCCTGGGATTGCTCTGACCCAGCTGTAGGACCTTGCACTTGGCATGGTTAAACTTCATAAGGTTGGCATCAGCCCACCTCACAAGCGTGTGGAGGTCCCTCTGGATGGCATTCCTTCCCTCCAGCGTATCAACCGAACCACACAGCTTGGTGTCATCGGCAAACTTGCTGAGGGCGCACTCAATCCCACTGTCCATGTCAGTGACAAAGGTGTTAAACAAGACCGGTCCCAACACCAATCCCTGAGGGACACCACTCATTACTGGTCTCCAAATGACGCTATGTGGTGTTGATGGCTCAAGGTAGCTAGTCCCTTGTCCACTGAGCTATTTTTAATCCGCTATGGAGTGAGAGCCAGTCTAGGAGAGTCACTCTGAAGCAACTGATAATACTGTGAATTCACAACCTACCCTTGTTGTGGGGCAGGCACCTTGTCTCGGTACCTGCACTCAACAGGTAGCACCCCCACACTGCTGCGGCATTACACAGGTGAGGGTTGTTCCTAGAAAGGTAAGCTCAGGTTCTCTACTGATAGTTCTGCTGATGAGTGGGTGGACAGAGAGGAAGTATGAGGGCAACAGTTGCTGCAGATGTTTTCAACATATCCTTGATTACCTGCTTCTAATTAACAGATTAAACACAGAGGAAAAGGCTGGGAGGCAACAGGAAGTATTAATTAGTTATAAATACTCTAAGGTCAGATTATTTAGCTGTCTCAGCTACGCAGCCTGTTCGTAAGGAGAAAGCTTGTGCGGAATTGCCTAGGTTATCTGCCTGCAGTATCTCAAGGTGGCAGCTGAAGAGTTGCCTGCCCTCTTCTCTAACCTTGCACAAACAGATCCCCTACAGGTAGACACTGATGACAACCTTCAATGGAAAGCACTTTGCCGATGGAAAAAAAGGGAACACCCACCCTTTGGGCTTTTAAAGTAGCTACCTCAGGTAACAGGAGCTACAGTACCATGGATTAGTTGATGCCACTGATCAGGAGCACAAATTAAGCTGTGTGAGCTCTGTGCTATGTGCAGCACCTCATATAGCACCTCCACCATGTGTGACACCTTGTAGCAGGATCTACCACCTGGCATCAGCCCTTGCCTGATGTCCTCAATCACAGGCATCCTGGTGAGGCTCATGGAAGGTTTTTGCAAGTGGGAGCAGGCTTTAGCAACTGGGTTCAACTGCCACAGATTAGCACCCGGCCTTGTATCTCAACATGGGCTGAGCCCATGTGGATGCTCAGTGAGATGACAGGGTTTAACAGTCTCCTTTGACTTCTCCACATTACCGTATCTGCCAACTCTTCTGGATTTTCTTGTAGTAGAAGAGACCATATACATATACTTGTATATACAAATGCATGTGTGTTACTCTAAGGTGACAAGTCCTTAGAAAATGGTAGAGACATCATAGCAGAAGATGGAGTCAGGTTGATGTGAAGTTGCATCTTCTGGTGGCAAAAAGCCCAAACCTCGAATTCTGATATATCTGCCTTGCTGGTTTGTGTAAAGGGAAAGGTTGTAGTGAGGGAGTGTAGGGCTGTTTGTGAGAAAAAAGGTGTTAGTGACTAGTGGACTACCACTGGCCAAGGCGGAGATGTAAATTGACTGGTACTTCTTTAAGGTGTTACCCAACCACACCACAACGGGGTAAGTGCAGGCAACATGAAGAACAGCCCTTCTTTCTTCTGCTCCAGGCTGTGATTTTCCCCTTGCAGTCATACTCAGTCCTCCACGAATGGTAGCATGGGCAGATGGTGGAACAACTAAAGCTCAGCCTGCTCTTGAAACTCAAGACAGCATTTTAAACTGCTTTGCCACAGCTATTCCTAGCTTGCTTAAAACCTGAATCCAATGCTCAAGCTCTGTCTATCTGGTCCATGGCATGATTCATCAGCGAGCGCTGCACATCAGTGTAAAGGTAACCAGGACATCAGTGTTGAGCAGGATCCTTTCCTCCTCTGGGTATACACATGCAAAAGTCAGCCCTCTCCTTCCTCCACTACCCTCCTGACCTTCAAAATGACCTCAACTTCCAACCTCTTTGCTAGTGGTTTTCTAGACCACTGCTGAGATTTTTAAGTCTTCCTGCCTGAGCGGAGCAGAAGCAGGATGCAAACCTTGCAGGCTTCCCACCTGCTGGAGGTTGGGAATGCTGTTTGCAAGTGCTTCAGCACAACTCCTGGGAGAACTGGACTGGCATGGCAATTAGCCACCTTCTTCCTTTTCTCACTGGTGGTGACTTTCTGCGCTTGCAAATACCGTTCCCTTCCCACACCTCCTCCTAACTCCTCTCCCTTCCCTGGGGCCAGGGTGCACCTTCCTGCAAGTAAAACAGACATCCCCATCCGTCAACCCCCTCTGACCTTGCTCCTGTCCCTGGCCCTTTCCCATGCCTGGGACCAGGGGTCTGCTTGGAGGGGCCGGTGGCTACATCTAGTGTACCCAAATGGGATCTGACCACCCCTGTCACCACAGAGGTGAGCACACGTGCTTCCAAGCACAACATCTCCCTGCCATCGGCGATGCAGTGATTCAAACCGTTTTCTCAGGGTTTGTCACTTTGAAGTGCTGCCTGTGTATTTACATACACTTTTCAGAAACTCTTTCATTTAAAAGGCCATCAGAAAGACAGAGGGCCTGGGGAAAACACATGTAACAACTGCAAACCTGTGGTGTTCAGTCCAAGACTAGTGCAGTGACATTAGCCACCCAAGAGCATGCTGGGCACGGCTGCTAGATCTTCTTCACAGCACTGCAGTAGTTCAGTTTTTAAAAGAATAAAATTACAAAAGCAAAACTAATTTTTCCCTAATTTTATCTTCTTTCTATAGAGGGAGACAGGAGCTGCCAGAAAGTGAGTTAGCAGGCCCTAGGAAGGTGGTGAAGGTAAAACACCCCATCCTCAGTAATGCAGACGAGGAGTCCCTGTCTGGGGGGTTGGAACTAGATGATGTTTAAGGACCCTTCCAACCCAAACCATTCCATTCTGTGATTCCTTTCCCCTGTAACTCACCCTGCAGAACGTCATTTCCAAGCCAGAAACTTGTGTACTCTCTTCCTAAGCTGCTGCTTCTCAGGAAACAGAAGAGCAGTTGCCATCAGCTAGATCTGGCCCAGGCTGAGGCATACCATGCTAAAGTGGTTTGCAAATCACTGTGGTGTGTGCACCTCACCTTGGAGACCTGCTATACCACAATCCACACCCTGCTTAGACTAATCAAGAAGTCTGGTTTGGGGTAGATACATCAGAAGAACAAAATCCTTGATCACACAGCAAACTATTGTGGGCTATCACGAAAATGAAGACCTACCACCTCTGCATCAGAGGCCAGAATTTGGATTCTGTTTCTAGGAAAGCCACCTGTTTAATCAGGTTTTCTTTCCTGGAAGCCTCCAGGAAAACTACGAATGAGCAACCCTCTGCTAGATGTGGAGATGCCACCTTACAGTGGGCAGCCTGCTGCCCACTGATCCCATGGGACCCCTCACGCAGACAATTCCTTGCTTCCTTGGGAAGAAATGAACTGCAGGTTCTTCACGCCCTATAAAACACACCTACTGCTCCTTCCTCTTCCTTTATTAATGAGGTTTTATACATATACACATATCGTGTTCAGTCAAAGAAAAACCCCATAAAACTGAAAGTGCTCGTACTCAGCAGAGTGCCTTCTTGCCAAGAAAGTGGTGATTAAAACTGCACATTCATCCCTGGTTTGAGTCAAAGCCCAATAAAGTCAGCGGGATTCTTTCCACTGATTTAAAGGGGCTTAGGATCAGGCATTTTCACTATGAACAAATTACCAAATACTGCCAAGTTCTGGGTGACTACTTTGCTTATGTAAGTAAATCAGCGAAAGCTGCTGTTAACTCATGACAGCTATCATATTTATATATAGGTGATCTCTAAAATCATTTCAAATAGATAAAGGGTGACTACTAGTCTTAATGGCAATTATCTGTTTCCTAGTTTCCTATCCTTTAAGCATCACAGTTTGACATATGTGCTATGAGATGTTAATTATGGGTAATGAAACGTTCACACATGACTATACATGAAGTGGTCTTCGCATCCCACCTTGCTCGCAGTTTTTCCCTCCGTAGCGCACGGGGCACTCGCAGATGTACGTGTTCCACTTGTTGATGCATGTGCCTCCATTCTGGCACCAGTTGGTTTCACAATAGTTCCTCTGTGCTGCACAGCCTGAAATTCAGGAAAACAGCTATTTTACATGGTTTGAACAAGAAAAAGGCTTTGAGCGATTCTATCTGAGTTTTTATGTAAAAAGAAGACATGACCATTATAGGTTTGGTTTGGGCTTTTTTAATATCCTCGAAGTCAGTGAAACAAAATGTGAATGGCAAAAGTTTACATGAGCTGAGCAAGTGTCAAATTCATAAAGACAAATCTATCAGAGGCTATTAAATGCAGTCACTGAGCTGTGAATCTTTGGGAACTAAGAGAAAATATGCAGGAAATATCACTGCATGCTTTTCCTGGTTTTATACTCTTCCCCTGGCATCCACTGCTGGAGACAGGCAGATCAACTGGTGCTGTGACTCAGCACCACTGTTCACAACTTACCGTCATCTAACTAAGACACTAATCAGGGAAAGGCAACGGGCAGTGGAATTATGCTACTATACATCAATATTTTAAACACGTTTCCAAATGAGGAACAAAAATATCCATCCTAAAAAGAAGCATTTTATGGCCTTCTGATGTGTATAAGATAAAACTCGTGTTTAACTAATATTAGAGACATAACTGTTAAAAAAGGTCTCTAAGACAAAATAGCTATTTGAAGCGTATGCTACGACTCCCTTCCTAATCCATGATCAATGCAACATACCTAAGAACTGCAATTTAGCTCTTACACAGACCTTCATCAGAGTGGAAGGAACTTGCCATTGTTGCATGTAAGAACCAGTTTTATGATGATGAGAACATGGTGTACACCAGAACTAATCCTGGGATCCCACTAATCAGGGATCCAAGGACTGGAAACCAAATCAAAACTTCCAACAGGCTGCTTCATAAAGGAGGTTTCAGATTTGGAGAACTGCAGAATTTGACGCACCGAACAAACATAACTTAAGAAATAGTCTTAAAAAACATATTTTTCATGAACTAATCCCACTGGCTTTCAGAGCAAAGTGACATTTAAAAGGTAGTTAAAAAAAAAAAAAAAACAAACCAAAAATGAGACGTTCATTTAGGAGTAAATTCCTGGGTGAAACTCTTAACAATGCAGAAAGTCTAAATAAGACTGGCCCTCTTTTGCTGCTTAATCCTCTAAGTGTGTGCTGTACCACAGGCTATTGTGTGTGTCCCTGGCACAGGCACAGACTGCACCTTGCTCAAACAAGCCAGGTCTGGATGGAGCTGACGTGGTGGCAGTGCAATGCCCAGCAGCACCTTGAGCTCCTTCCACACGGCCTGTGGCAAATGCTTTGCACTCAGTACTGCTAACAGGGGGACACTGCTATCTCACATCCCTCTGGCCCCTTTCTGGGCTTTGTCCAGTGCTGCCCCTTTGACATCCTAAGCCCCGCTAGACCCAGAGAGAGCTTTCTTGTGCTGACTTTTGGGGCAGCAGTCACTCATACCTGGCAGAGTGCCATTATTGGCGATGAAACTAGCCATGTCAATTGGCTTGCTGTCGATAGAGAGGTTCCTCATGCAGCCGACAAACTGTCTGTTGTGCACTGGGAAATCTTCCGGCAAGTTTGGGACACCGCCAAGGAGAAGAGGGCCAGTGAGGTCCAAAGATCTGAAAAAATAAAGAAATGCTCATAATTTCTTGTACAGGGTTTGTTTCGTTTTGTTCTTTATCTTACTGCTTCCATAAGCACATCTGAGCTGTTTAGTCTGCCTATATTGCCATGAACTTCCCTCTGCTACATCAGCGCTTTCAGAGCTTGTAATCGAAGGATCTTCCAGAAACATCACTAACTTTTAACGTGGGAGCTGTCATCACATACAGAACCCTATGACCTCTCTGTAACAGTGGCCAGTATGAAAGAGAAAATGAAAATTATGGAAAAATGTGCAGCCACAGGACACTTCCTTCTGACTCCAGTCATGCTCCTCAGCACAAGGGTTGCGATGCTGTAGATTTTGATACAATTACTTAATTATCATACAGCGATGACCCTTTTAAAATCCTCTGAAGATCTCAGTCTTAATAACATTCAATGGATGCAGGTTCCGCTGAATGACTCCACACTTTGTGAAAAGTGTATGACCTGGTCAGTTTGAATTAGCCCTGATTTTTATGGTGCCCTCTCCTCTTGGGATTTTAGAGCAGCATGTGTACCTCAATGGTCTTTCTGCTATCACTCATTACCTTATATTCCCGCTACATTGCTTGCTGTCCATCTCCTCTTTAAACTCAAAAATACTAATCTTTTTTGGTCTTTCCTCAAAGAAAAACTTTTCTCCTTCCTAACGATTTTCAATGGCCTTTTCTGTGTCTCATTTATTTCTATCTCCTTTAGAGACAAGACTTTCAACTTATATACTTAAATGACAGACATAATAAGCTCTTCAGCAATCACTTTCATTAATGAAGTCTAACATTTTATTTGCCCTTCTCTCTACATTTTCATACTGAGTAGATGCTTTTTGTGGGATGGCCACACTGAACTCCGTTTTTGGAGGTTTTTTTTACATTTTACAAGTAATTTGGGTGCATGTGTGTATCTACACAAAACTCTCTGCATTCCACCCAGTTTATTGCCAATTGCAGTAGCCTCCAACAAATTCCATTGCCAAAATAAATCTTCTTACTTTTTCTTGTTAAATCATAACTGCTTTTCCAATTCTATTTGCTTAGTGGTTAATCACATACTGTTGACTCTCCCCTGGAAGAAGAGAATGAGTGGAACAGGCAGTAGAGGGAATCCTTACTTCTTGGAGCCGGTCTGAGTCCCCTGGGCAGCGCAGGTGTAATTTCCAATGAGGCTCCCGAAGCGCACGGCTACTGCTGTGTCACAGTCATCCACAGTCACCACTGCCACCTTCTCTCCAGAGGGCCCATGGGGAATTCCTAATCGCCCAATGTTGGGCTTCAAGAAAGAATTGGCACATGTCATAAAGTCCTACGTACACATGGGGTTTAGATGCTGGTTCAGCCAGCTCAACAACATACTTTGTCCTACCCCCAAAGGGGACTAAAATAGGTTATGTAAACAAAACAGCAGAAGTTAACTTGACCTATGACATTTAGGCAAGGAAAAAAACCCAATGGATGACTTCAGAGAGAGTTTACAGGGGGATATACAGCATGGCCAGAAATGGCTTTGGGCTTTTCCACCGCTGAACTGCTTGGGCCCAAATCACTTCAAAGAGGCTTTTTCTTAAGTCTGCATAGCAAACTCTAACAATTCTGCTCATTTTGTAACTCTTCACCTCAAATGAAAGAAGTCACTTGATTTTTGACATTGTTTCTGCCCAAACACAGAAAACCATAAAATGATGTAATGTCACAAGTGAGGCTAAATAAAGGCTTAAGTCAAATTTTCTCCAATGGGGATACTCTGTCAGGGCCACCAGAAACTAAGTGCAGGTTCTTATAAAGCTGTAGTGAAAGGTTGTCTCATAACTGGGAGGGGGCTTAGATAATGACCTCTCATTTCAACTACAAGATAGAGAGTGTGTATAAAGGCCAGCATAGCAGCCTTAGTAAAGAACTAGACAATTCTGTAAGAAAACTGTTTTCCATGTTTAGTGTTTGCAGAACTACCGAACCCTAATCTACCACTGGCTCAGGATCTCTGCAGACTTCAGGGATTCAGGAGAAGCTGAACGAGCCTGAGTGCTGTTGTTCCTCTATGAGCAAAGGGAAACCCCACAAGAGTGGAGTCACCAGGATCTGACCAGACACATGGCACAGCCGAAAGCCATAGAGGTATTCTTATGATGTGTTGATCAACAGTAGTTATAACCATATGAAAACAGCGGACAGCTGGACATCGCACTGTAGTTTGCTGTATGGACACTTTAAAACATATATTACTCAACTGCATACTGAAATCCCTTATTTGCAGAGTAAATACAGAAGCAGTATAGGGATAAGAAGTGCCCATTGTTTTTGTTTCGGTTGTACACACATAAATTTGTTAAAATACATACAGCCATTTTGACCACGCATCAAAATGAAATACAGATTTATTTCTAAGGACAATTATCCCAACGTATAAAAACATTTTTAAAAGCTGCTTCCTGGTGTCAATTCCAGTTGGAAAGTATTTTCCATTTCCTCTACCAAGAACTAATGTGATCACATATTTTGGCAGTGGCACAGTATAAGGTTTTGAACTCTCCTGAGTGATATTAAGTCAGATTTTATTTTTTCCGATACTCCCAGGCCTTTGCCACTGCCTAGCCTGGAACGACAGGAAGCCTACATATTTGCAGTGCTGAAAATGTTATTGTGTTAGATGATGGCAGTGTTTGTTAGTGAGCAGCTTTTCAAAGTGAATGAAAAATTACATAGAAAATTAACGAAGCCACTGGCAGCCCTTCCCTTCCAAAATTAAAATGTTTACATTCTGGGTGCTACTCCTATTCATTTGAAGGAACGATCCGATTGACATTTGTGGTTTTGTGCTTCACTGACATAACTTATTGTTTCTTACATGGGCGCCTTGACAAAGGCAGGGTAGTTATTCTCGCAGCAGGGGGGATCTGCCCAATGTTAATCAAGATTGCAACCTGATGAGAGTCAGCAGTTTGCAGCTGCTCCTTCACAGTCAACTAGCTGCAGTGGCGCACTGAGTTTTTCTGTACTTCTATTTAACACAGAAACTGCAAAGTGTTTCTCTAGATGTTGACTGTTCATTGCAGTGCAGATCTCCGGCATCTTTTTGGCTCTGATAACCACACAGAACAACAAGCTGATGAAGAAGAAATAGAATATTCCAGTGAATGAAAAGAGACCTACTTGCAGTTCATACTTAATTCAAACACGTCATAATTTTCTGACCATGTCAAAAGGCTCATTTGACACAAAAGGCTTTTCCCAAAATGTAAGAATATGTTGACGGGAGAGGAAAGAGAGATTTTTCTAGCTGATTTAATACGACATGGACTCTTTTTTCTCTTATATATGGCAAGTGCTACACTACTCATCATCTCAGCGCCTAGTATAGGGAATACTTTATCAACTGAAATAATGTGAAATAGTTAAAAAGACTGGAACAGAGGGAGCCCAAGTTAGGAGCTCTTTCAGAGTTACATCATGAAACTGATTTTATTCATTTAATATTTTGATTAATACTAAATATAGTTTGCTGGTGAATCAAAGGATATTTAGAGCATTGTGCATTTGAATAGTTGAGTGCTACAAAGAGAATTAATCACACAGCATGAAACTTGGGGTCTAACGACAAGAATTCCTATAGCAGGTTCAGAGACCATCAGCTATAAATGATGAAAAGTAAGAAATATATAGCTATTAATTGACTACAAAACAATTATGCCCCATGGAGTGATTAAAAGGCAAAAAAGGCAATACAACAGTGGTTTGTTACAAAGATGGGCATGAGACAAATTTCATGACACTGAACAAGATAGAATATTTTTGACCATTTTGAGTTCATTTATTAAAAATAACTTTTATCTAGAGCATATGCAGCCAGAGCAATGGAAAGCTTACCTTATCAAACAGACAAAATGGACTTGGCTTCTTTGGCCTAGCAAAGTAAAGGCTGGGGAAGGGTTCTGGAAAAAAGATGTTGTTACTGCAACAGACAGATTGCAGAACAAATGGGTATAAGATGCCCATGAGTAAAGCAAGCTGGAAGGCACCAGGTGATGCTCAGTCATAGGAGGATCATCACTGGGAAAACAGCAAGGGCAAAAATTATAAAAAAGAGCTTAATTTGTTTGTGAAATACACACAAAAGTGAATTGCCAACACTAAATGGTAGCACGCACATTCACATTTCAGGTATGATCTTTGCCTCGATGGAATCCTACTGGAGCAAGACTGATCCCTAACAGTAGGAACAGCTAACACTAACCAGCATTAATTTACACTATTATTTTCTGGAAAAATGTTCAAGGAGTAGGATCCCTAACAGTAGGATCAGCTAACACTAACCAGCATTAATTTACACTATTATTTTCTGGAAAAATGTTCAAGGAGTTAAAAGCCAGACTTTCATCTGGGTACTTAGGAGTCCTTTCTGCCTGTCAGCCTCATCTCCTGAAACCCCATGCTACCCGAAAGGCAAGTTTCATTAGCTGTGCCAGTTCTGCACCCGTGAGTAAATGTGCAATGTGGTGTACAGGAATTTACCAGCATGACCCCCATTAATGGTAATACAAGTCATGTAACTGAGTTACTGCTCATGGGGCTGAAAATTTACCTTGTGCTGCCTAACCCTAAAGGCTCCTTTTTTGCCCAGAAAGAGGTTGGGATTCAAACTTCAAAGACCGCATGCTGTAAAATTAAGTAGCAAGAACGGGTACCAAACAGTGCTAGAGACAGAACCTGGTCTCCCTTAAACAAAAACTTGGAAAACTGGATTTATCCTGGATTCAAAAAGGAAAAAAAAGAAAGCAGTCCTAAGTGTTGCAGTCTATTATCACAATTACACAGTGATCTTCAAACGTCCTGTGAACTCCATATAAAGCGTGTCGAGTCTGTTGTACTGACCCTTGTGTTTTCTTGTTATAATCACATACAGAGTCACTTGGCGAAGAATCAGCCCTGACTCAGGATCCACATGTGAGAGCAGAAGGCACCTACCTTTCTTTCTACCTGTAAAGTAAGATGAACCACATTTATGTTCCTCAAATAATGGCAATTAGTACCTAACATTGTACATAATGTCATGAAATAACCTTGCCTCACTGTTCTTTCCTGAAGGAAATTAGTGGTTTTGATCTATGGATGGACAATCTCAAATCTTGTGTCTAACCCCTGACATTCAACCCTGTCCAGAGTCACGGGCAGATTGCACGAATGACAGCTTCCCTTTCTGACCACAGCGGAATTAACAGAGACTCATCTACTGTCCTCAGTGGTGACCTAGAGGAGTGACCTTCTCCAGCTGCAAAGGTGCATGCAACTCCCTTTGGCCACCTGCGCTGACTTTCTCAGGTTGCAGTGAGAGAACAGCACCACGAAGGTATTTTACTAGTGATGCCAAACCTGATTTCTGTGAAACCCAAGTACAGAGCAATGAACTGTTTGGACTTCTCCCCACAGCTTCACCAAAAACACATGTAGATTCTCCCAGGTGCACGCAAAAACCCTGAGAAGCTTAATCTGTGAACTTGTGTTTTATAAATGAAGACCAGATAGAGGAGAAAAGGTCATCAAAACACATCTGTTTGTAGTTTGCAAATCTACTGCACAAATCTACTCCCATTCCACTTGAAACACTAGACATGGATATTCCTCTGTATCTCAGTTTCATTGGAATCCTCTATTATTTTAAAGTCAATATTTAAACTGCGGGAGCCCACACAGTTACTTATTAAAGACACAGATGGTCTAACGATGCAGAGTGAAGTGGAAAAGGCAAACAGATTAAGGGACAATAGAAGCCTTGTCTTAAATACTTAACTGTTATGTTTTCACATTAAAAATACCATTGTTTTGAAAAGTCATGATGCAGAATTGTTGGAAAGGTTTAAGCAAATAGTCCAATCTTTGTAACCTTATTTTGAATTAAACCAGACTAGATACTGTACATGTAATAGAAATACTACAAAGTGCAAATGTTTGTTTAGTCAATCAGCAGCAGCAGTGACACTCAGATTCCTAGATCCCACCCTTTTATTAGTTAATCTGCAAGATAACAGTGCTTTTCCAAAGGTCCCACAAACATCTCCTCTACCAGAAACACCTTTTCCCAACTTTCATTCTTAGATAAACAATTGCCACTTGACTTTTCCCACAGATGGAAAGAGGGAGAGTGTTTTTGTCTGGCCATGGGAGTGTTCCAACATCACAGATATTCCCTGAACTCAAACTGAAAGCTGTGCTCTCCATCCCAAACCTTGGCTATGAGGATTTCCGCCACTTTAGCCACACCATTGAGCCTGTTGAAGGAGCTTGAGGAGACGATTCAGCAGCAGACTGTAAATATGGCCAAGACTTTGAGAACACAAACTGGGAACCCTTGCAGATGAGACATAACCCACCTCATTATTCTCAGCATGAGGAGACCTGTTTTCTTGGGGGACAGATATAATGTTGTATAACTTAAATACTGCATTTGCTCAGCTCACTGTACTCATTCAAAAATGCATCTATTTTTAGGAAGTTGGTCTTTTTCTAAATGCTTTGTGTGGCATAGCTTTAATATGCAGAGCTTGACTTGCCTTTTTAATAAGTGCAAAAGTGTAAAAAGAAAAGCCATCCTGAAGTCAGTGCCAGCCTTTCAGTGCTTCCAAGAGTCTGCTTACCGGACAATAAGTTACCCTTCTGTTTTTGTTAATCAGTAGCTAATGATTTATTGACTGTTTGGAGTGGTTAAAGGTTAAAAAGAATCTGTTTCCTAGTTATTTTTAATACAAAAACTCCTCTCCTATGCACTGTTAGTGTGCTGGTTCTGACCCCACCACCACCCAAAGTTATGGGTGGAAAATGCCTCATGTTCATACCGTTTGGGGCTCTTTGCTTTCTAACACTTCCACCTACACTAACAATGGGAAGAAACGGAGCAACTGGCATCAAGTCCCACTGGAGGCTGCTGCTGGGACTCCGGCCGGGTCCCCCCCCTTATGGGATCCCTGGTGCTCATTAGGCAGCCTGCCAGGCGCCCGGCTCCTTCGTTAACCCGCCGGCCTCTGCTCTGCTATCTGCCGTGGGGAAGGGAGAACTCCCCTCCCGTTCCCAGGCGATGCTGTGCTGCTTCAGTGGTCAAAAAGCTCATTAAGGGCTCGAGGCGGCGGCAGTCTCCCTGGGCAAGCTGCTGGAGCCCAGCCCCCCACAAGGGAATAAATAAATAAACAGGAAAAAAACCCAAAACGGGGAAAGCGCCACACTTGTAATCCCAGGGGCAGCCGAGGAAATGCCAGAGAAGTTCAGCGCCACGGTTTGCAGACCATTCTGATCCATCGGGAAACTCCAAATTAGGCCAGATTAGAGGAACTGTTAACGTTAATCTGTGCTTTTTAAAGTTTCCTCCTACAGCTTTTCCAGAGCACCTTTAAAATGAAGCGGTGTGAATCCTTTACACATCCTGATTAGTCACCAGGGAAAGGCAGGACAAATCATTTCACATAAACCCCTTACTCCTTTGATGTATGTATCCCCTTTATTCCCCAGATATTTTAATGGCATTTCTTTACACAAACTTGGCTCGAGTGTGTAGAGAAACATGAGAGCCTGTGACAGTGAAAAGGAAAACTAAAAGGCTTCCCATCAGTGAGTCAAAAATGCAAATCCTGAAAAGCCACCAGACCAGTTCCTTTTCCTAGACAAACTCCCTGAAACACGGATTGTCAGGAGCAAGGCTGGGCTACAAAGTCAAGCAAGTTTTACTACCCTGATCTGTTATCTCCTTCACGGGCACATCCAGAGGCTAAACTTTGATATTCAAAGCAGGAGGCTTAAGGCACAGCTATGAGACCTGTCACGCATGAACAGCATGGCCTGAATTGCTGCTGCTCTTTCAGTGGCAGGGCAGAGAGGGAAGCAGCCCTCCTGTCCCACCATGGGGACAAGGTAAAGCTGTTACACATACACAGCATCCAGACTTGCTCCTTCCCTCCACAGAGTATGGCCAGTACCTTCACAAATATCATCCCACTCCTGCAAAGGGTATATTCTTGGATTTGACTAATTCTGTCAAAGGCTGTGGAGTGCTCATGGGAAGAACGGTTTTCCCTGCTTGCAAATGGAAATTTTATCCTCAAATTCGTATTCCCAGGTGCTTCTCAGCTCTTTGATGCTGAATCAGTGACTCAGCAAGAAGGACCTGTTTTGGCTGTCAAGAGACCATGCCCACTCCCCAAGACAACATTCAACTTTCTGCATGGGAGACACCACTCACGGTGCTCTGTTGCTGCAGCCCCTCTCTTCCATACTGTGCAGCCCACTCCTCCCCTTTGATAAGCTCCTGTGGCTGTAGCACCTTCCCCCTGCTCTCCAAACCCTTTTTTTTTTCTCTGTTTTGCTGCCTCCCTGCCTTTCACCAACAAGGATGTTCTTCCAGCATCTTCAGAGACTGGGAAACATGAGGGATGCTAAAAGAGCATGCTCTCCTCTCCTAGTTCATCAAACCCTTCTCCCTTTGCCACTTGTCCATATCTACATACCAAAGAACCACACTCTCAAATATTTTTGGCTTTATATAAATTTTGTAAGCTTGTAATCCAGGATGCAAATGTCATTGCTGACAGACTCCAAGGAATACCTAGAAATAGCAGAATGTGACACTCACAGCAACTAACTCCTCCTTGAACTCATCCCTGGTGATACCTTGCCAAGCAAACTGCTGCTCAGTGTGGCTGATGGGGACACAGATATGTCTATAAATCCAAGAATCCCACACTGGATCTTTGCAAGGGTCTCCTGGTACACACAGACCTCTCCATGGCCAGGTAACTGCAAACTGCTGCTTCCCCTCACTACAGAGACAGATGCAAAATACCTGAAAAGTTACTGCAAATCAGGCAGCTACTGTAGATTTACTGAGTGATTAAATGGAGATAACAGCGCACTTCAAAGAACTCGCACCAAATTCCTGAGGTGCCATTTCGTTGACTCTGCTGGCTTTGCACCAGGCTGGGCTGCACAGCACAGCCTTCAAGCACCATCCTCAGGCCTTGTGGTGAGCCAAGGGCCATTCAGACTCAGCCAGCTCTCATGGAGGTCCCTTGCATCTCCTTGGCCTTCAGGAGGAGCTGAAAATCACCATTCTGGAGAGTAAACCTCTGAGGAGTTTTGTGGTGTGATGGTATTAGATGGTACTAGATGGCTTGAATGAACCCAGCTCCTGTGTGGGGTGGGCAGTGCTGTAACTGGGCACACAAATCAAGCCTTTTAAAACTTGGGAGGAGTGAGAGGAGTAAACAGCATTTCTGAGGATGAGCCTTGCAGAAGAGCAGGGGCTTGGGTTGGCTTTGCATGACATGGTCCCTACTGCCACTTAGAGAGCAAAAAACCTGTGGATGGTTTCTGAAAAGTTACTGTTTGCATTTGGTTATAAAATCACTGCCACAACAAGGAACGTTTTCAGATGGTGTTTGCAAACTGTGAGAACACCACTTCCAAAAGCAGGTTGTAGGAGAGAAAGATGCAGGCACTGGGTATGAGCTCGCCCTCTTCCTCCCCAGCCGCCGGAGAGACCTCTCAAAGCTATCATGGAGAGCTGAGGAGCAGGTCACACTTTGCATCTCAGTGACCCCCAAATGACTTTCACTGCTTTACACTTTCATTTCCCGAGACACAGATTTAGAGGCGAGTTATTTGTTATTTTGTGTCAAGACAATGGAATGTCGCTCTGCCGCCAA
Source organism: Pezoporus wallicus (assembly GCF_028554395.1). NCBI lineage: Eukaryota > Metazoa > Chordata > Aves > Psittaciformes > Psittacidae > Pezoporus > Pezoporus wallicus. The sequence goes on from NW_026640165.1 coordinate 3,231,456, forward strand.
ATCCTGATTTCCTTTCCCAGATATCAATCACTTCGCACTTACCCTCTACCAGAAAGAAACCTCCCAAAATCAACAAAAACAATGACTACTAATGCAGGATGAATAAGAATCAGTGCAGTTACAGGGAGGGGCTTTTAAAGTCCAAGCTCACCTGTTCTGCAACAGCAGATCAGCTTCCCCCCACCCCGAACACCTGCAAAGGCTCTGCAACCACATTTGAGAGGACCAAGAGAAAGTAAATATTAGCCAGGCAGCCCTTCAGTGCTTCTCAGGAGATGTCAGGAATGTAAATGGTTGCCACAGGCCAGACCAAAGTCCCGCTCAGGGTGTGGTAGGTGCTGTGGAAGAGCCTAAAAGCAGGGCAAATGTGCAGCAAAACTTCGCTTGTCCTCCTGGGTCTCGGCTTCCTACCTGCAATACCGCAGGCTGGAGCTCAGGATGGGTTTTCACAGGATCATGCCATATTTTATGGATGGAAGTGAATCATCATCTAATCAATCTTGGTCTTATACAGCCATAGAACATCAGCCAGTGAGTCTTGCTTCAATAGCAATGCTTGCACCCAAGCTGAATTTTTCCTTTAGAAAGGGAAATACTGGCTTGATGTAATGATTTAAAAGGACAGAGCGACTATCAGAACTGTGGGAAGATTGTCCATGGCAGGAGGGTTGGAAACAGATGATCTTTAAAGTCCCTTCCAACCCAAACCATTCTGTGATTCTAGGATTTCTAATCAGAACCTGTCAAGCTTCATTTTGTTATGTACCAAGTCTGTGGTCTTACCTAGACTCGGAACTTCCTTCATGATGCTCTGGATCTCTGTGAAAAAATGAGTTTGGCCTCAGCAAGGACAGGAGTTTCTGAATCTTCAGCCAGAATGCCAGGAAATGACTCATAAACCAAACTATTTTTGCAGAGATTACCTTTTTTCGTGGCATTATAAAAACTGAGTTCTGACCACGTAGGAAATGACATGTTTTACATCATGACATGAGGAACATGTTTTATGTGTTTGACTGGAACAACAGTTTGAATGTACAGGGTTGGCATGCATTCAGCAATGGAAAGCCTAATTTCTTCCCCTTCCTTTATCTGCTTGTAATTTTAATTGATAGGTTTTTTAAATGGCCATGCCCACTTGCTCCAAAAGTAAATAGGACAGATTAATACAAACGCACATCTACAAATTCCTCATACCCTCATACTGTACATGTGCCTCCAGCACTGCCTACTGTATGCTTCACAAGCCTGCCCACCAGAAAGCACTATATCCTGCTGATAGACTAACTCTTGTTCTTGTAAGAAAGTTGTGAAAGAACTATCATAGCCAGCATCTGGCTAACAATACTAACATTAAGCAAAAACTCATTGATACCTTGAGTTGAAAAGTAAATGAAACATGCACATCCCTCTAGATGTTTGTTACAAATATTAGTTGTACTAGCACAGAAAGTGACTTTTTCACTTGAAAAGTGATTTTTTTCCTCATCTAACTGAAGAGACCCCAGCAACTTGCTCTGTGAAGAAGAGGCCCTGCAATTACACAGGTAACCACAGATAAGTCCTTCTCAAAACTAGAGGAATGAATTGAGTGCGGTCACACTCCCTGTGTTTTTGGTGTCCTGCAAGCTTTTCTCTGCTTAAGCTATGGCGGAATTTTTGATCCCACGAAAATGCCATAGAAGGAAAGACATCTAGCACAAATTGATGATCTGGTGAAGTATAACACCAGTGCTCAGCTGGAAGTTAGCACTGTCCGCTGCCTCCTCCTTGCTGTGCCGCCACTGATCTCTGCAACCCTGCTATATGTTCACAATGAGACAAGTGATAAAGAAATGATACAATTAGAAATATGATTAAATCTTAAGTAAGAATATGCTAGTTTTTTTAAGAGGAAGCACTAAATTTTAACACATGTTCTTCTTTGCCCACTTGAGAGGGCTTTTAAAAGCTGTATTGGCATTTCTTAGCAATAGTACGCACCTTGGTTTGGAAATGCAGACTCACAAAATTATACTTCCTGGAAAAATATGCTCAGAGAAGTAGGTTGTTCCTAACTGAATGACATGTTCAGTATTTACAGTACCCTGCCCCCCCAAATATTTGCTTAACAGTACAATTAATGTTCTGCATTTTTCTTTACCAGACGATGCCAAGCCATACTAGAGCAGGCCGGTGTTGATCACAGATGCTGTAATCACAGCAAGTCAATCTGAGCCAGCAAAACCCAAACTGTGGTGGGGCCCACATTTGATAAACAGTGGCATTATCATAATCTTCAATAACTGCATTGTTTATTTAGAAAATCTCCCTCAATCCCTTAACAAATTAGTCTGCAAGCCACCGGGAGGATTAACTTCAGAAATTCTCCCTCAGATCACAATTACATCTGCTCAGATGTCACAAGTGATAGACATTTGCATAAGTCATACCCAGCCTTTATTACTTACTGAATCTCCAGTGATGTGACTTCTTTCGGGGTCTGTCTTTTCCAACTGAGTTACAAAGCACACCACTTGGCAGGGGCAACCATGCCCTGGTGTGCGAGGTGCTCCCAGGCACACTTGTTTAATTGCCCACCACTGTTCCTGACCATTGAGATTAAGAAGTAAACGACACTGCATCGTGTCCTGGGTACTGTCAGGGCAAAGTCTTTCACCTCGGGTCCAATGACTAGAAGTTATGCCTAGCTGGTGCAGCTATGTGGCTCTTCTCCAAGGAGCTGGCAATCCCTATTCAGCCGCAGGCATATATGCCTCATAACTTACCCACGGCACTGGCAGCCTCACTGGCAGGCTTGGACGGGAGACCCAGAGCTGAGCAAACAAGGCTCCATGCTGGAAGGGTAGCCCCTGCCAATGGGGCAGTGTGGTAGTGGGTGGCCCAGGGAAGCCCATGTGGAGCTGCTGTGTGACGCTTGTGTTTGCCTGTTGGTCATGGGGGGGCACTGTGAACCCAGCACTTAAAACAAGAATTAGCTCCCTTTATGGGAGAGAAAGCAGTAACCAGTGTCATCTGTGTCTTTTGGCACAGTTGTCAAGGTCTGAGTTTCACTAAAACATTGATATTTGCCTTTCTCCCCACTCCCCCAAGGGAAAGTGGTGAAATCAATTATTGGTCCTGAATAAAGAATATATTTAACATATTTCCATAACAGATGAATTTGCGATCATCAAAGAGGGTCTGTGTTTTCAGAAGGAAACAAGATAACCTATCAGCTAGCTTCACAGGCACCTGGTGCAGGGCATGTCTGCCATAGTCAGCATGCCTCTTATGGTCTCTGCAGCAGACCATCAGAGGTTGTTGTATTTCATCCCACCCTATTCAAAATAAAGTGCTACATTAACCTCTCCAAAACAGACCAGCACTGCTCTCACTGCCTGTGACTGCCCATGCCACTTGTGCTTAGGAAGGTATTTGGATTAAAGTCAGGTCCTGCCTGCCCATAGCAGGGGAATGTGAACGGCCACCAAGCTTCCAGGTGCCCATGAGTGCACCAGCATGCAACCCTACAGATCTTGACTTTGGGGGTACAGCTGTGTCACTCCCCAGGGACTGGTGGCTAGGTCAAATCTGGTCCCAGTGGCTCTTGGGTGGGACAACAGGAGTGGACCTGAGTTTCTGAAAGGGCAGGTTTGCATACGCATCCTCAAGTCCTTCAGCACTGATCTGCCCCTGGCCATTGTTAGGCAGCTGCGCTACACAGGATCCCAGAATCAAAACAGAGGCTCTAGTTAAACAAAGACAGTGATGAATGCTAGAGATTTGCTGTAAAGATAATCCTAAAGATAATTTCACTAATGAGTAGCAGGCATAACGCATGTAAGAGTATGAGTAAATGCAGGGGTTGTATAAGACTGAGCTCAAGAGCTTACGCTTTCTATATGGTCAGCTGAAGCAGGTGCTCTGTACAAGCAAGGCATGCTTCAGCAAGACACATCATGCATCTAAGTGAATCTGTGCCATCCTTGCTGCGGTGTGCAACAGCCCCCTCTACATCTGCTGGTGGGCCCTGGAGACTACTACACACTCCTCATCCCCACCACCTCTGCAGCTACCCTATGAGACTGATGCTTGTTTCTTGCTTAGTGTCATTGTTTAACCCCAGCAAGCAGCTAAGCCCCACACAGCCACTCACTCACTCCCCTCAAAGTGGGATGGGGATGAGAACTGGAAGGGTGAGTGTGAGAAAACCCATGGGTTGAGATTAAGACAGTTTTATAAGTAAAGCAAAACTAGGAATTCATTCCCCACTTCCCACGGGTGGGCAGGTGTTCAGCCATCCCCAGGACAGCAGGGCTCCATCACATGTAGCAGTTACTAGGGAAGACAAACGCTGTAACTCTAAATATTTCCCTCTTCCTCCTTTCCCACAGCTACCTCTTGGCATCAGTGGCCAGTCTGTGGGGCACTACTAGTGATCCGCAGTATGAAGCAGGCTCCAAACAGTAAGTTCTGCTGGTGCCACAGCACAGCTGTATGGCCATGGTTAATAAACCCTCAGGATCGTCTTTGGCAGAGGAACCCATGGAAGAGGGAAAAAGCTGCCTTGCCATTCACTCGCCTGCCGGCTGAGCAAGCACAAGGGGAGAGATGCAGCATGCACCCAAGGAACAGAACATCAATTACAGCTCAGGACTTGGCACTGAAACAGAGGGTGTTCTGGCACCTGGAAACAGCTTCCAGCCAATGGATGAGGGACAGATCCTCCCTGGGAAGGAAAGGTACTGGCAAAATGTAGTGCGCGAGTGGGCTGAGAACTAAATCTCTACAGCATTAGCTCAGTCTTTGGTGATGCTCAAGCTCCAGCTTGCCCAGATGAAGGCCAGTTAACTCAAGAGAAACCATCATTTACCACAGGCAGGAGACTTTTGAAAGCATATGTGAGTCTGATTCAGAGCAATGCATCTCCTGTGCTTTGAATTCACAACACACCGAGTATCAGCCCTAACAGCCCCTCATTTCTTTTAAGTTTATCTCTAACTGAAGAATTTGCCTGTCTTCCCGGCAGCTGTCTTCAGGCCAAATACAGGTCTGGGCTCTGCCGGGTGGGAAGTGCACAGGGATGGAAAGCAGCAGGTCCCTGCTAAATGTAACTGCTGTGAAAGGGTGGGCTACCCCTAAGGGAGTCAAGCATCAACAACCACAGCACTCTTCTGTCCAAAGACATGCAAGGAAGGAGTGAATGAGCGGCAGCTTACTACCAATTACCAAATATGAGAGGAAAACTTATCCCAGTTATGGAAAAAAGAGTAACGTTTGTCCTTACTCTCATCCTAGGAGCCTGCAGGCTCAACGGACCAGTACAGTGGAGACACCCTCCAAGGCACCCATCATTTTACACCTCCTGAGCATGGAGGTGTCCATCCCAAGCACACCCACTGCTCGGTCTTACATCCCTTACTCTTGTGAGTCATTCTGTGAGTCATTCAGGGATTTGTTTATCCCATCTTCCAGAGCTACTGTGCTCCACATCAGACACGCTTTGAGAGCACGTTTCTCTCTGCTATTCTCCGGTTTTCTGTCATTTAGGTAAAGCTATCCTGTGTCTCCTTAAACAGACCCAGAAGGAGCTTCTGCCTACAGAACAGTCACGTCCTTAAGCAACTTTGATGCCATATATGTGTAAGTAACACATAAGATATACAGTATATAAATATACATGTACATGCCCCGTATAATTAAAAGAACATGTCCATACTCAAAACATTTTTATCTTGTGCCAAATGATGAATTCTAGCCTCAGGTAATGAGTCAGGTAAAACAGTAACATAAATTTGATGGGGTATCTCAAATTCTGAACAAAATTGCATTTCTGTCATCAGAAGTCTGTGAGAGTGGCTTGAAGTTTTAACTTAATTAAAAACCCCACCAGAATCCCCTGTCCCAAGCACTGCCTATAATCATATATGATCATGTGTGTGCAACGAATGCCAGATATTCCATGTGATACCACTGATACTGAGCATCATTCCCATCAAAAATCCTGGTGGTTTTGCTCCTATTCCAAATCCGTATCAGCATGGCTAAACCTACTGCCTGTTACTCATGCCAGTAGGCTAAGGACCAAAGGGTAAGGACCAGACTCCATCAGGGCTGACTAAACTGTCATCGTGTGGAAAGGAAGCACATTACCAAGGCAAAGAGGGCAGCTCACACCGCTGCTGCCCTTTATGCCAGCTATCCTGTGAACAAGCAGCAAGTTCTTCCTGCTGTTGTCTATCACTTTTGTTTGTTAGGCTGAAATCTTCCCCCTTTTCACACCCGTCTCTCCAAAATAATATAAAAAGTCCCATTTCTTGTGAATTTCTTATATACCTCTTGAGAAAGCAGGTCACATGCAGGTCACCTTTAATTTAATACCTCCCACTGATTTTAATGGCTGCAAGATCAGGATCCCAGAAGGTAATGTGTTTGAGCTAACAGAGCCAGCAAGTAGCTTTCCTCCCTGCCTTCCCCCCCTCATCAGCAAACATCTGTAATGGCAAGTGATTTACAGGAGTCACTTCTACACTGCCTATTTCATTATTACCAAACTGACTTTTCACAGGGTGGCAGCATCACCAGGATGCCGCATTAAGGAAATAGCTGCTGCAGAAGTTTCCCATCAGTTGCCCCTGCATTCAAGTCATCCATTCCTGGAGTCTAAATTCCAGTGATGATCAGCCAAACATCATCCACAGAGCTGCATGTGCCAAAAACCACTCAACCTTTCTTTGTATCCCACCATGATCAACTTGGACTGCAGGAACAGATTTCAGAGCTGTGAAAACTCATCTTCAAGAATTTGCTTTGGACTGAAGTGACTTAGATTATGTATCAAAGCCTGTTAGTCATTCTCCTCAAAAGTGAAAGATCAAAAATTGCCCTCAGCTGTGATGAAATCTAATATTCTCTATGTGAATTACTGTATTATCTGAAAGCTCAAGGAAGACTGGACCCTTTTTTTGCTTCCTACATGCTGTACAAATGTGGAAGGAAGGAAATAAACTGAACAGTTCCTAGATTAGTTTTTAAAAAGATGCTTTAAAGAAGCTTAAAAAAAAGGCACTGGGAAAGAAGGATGAACCTAGGAGAGTACCTGACACCAGACACTTGCTGCGAGCACAACAGGAAACCTCTAAATTGATATTTATTTCAACCTGCACCACAACATCTCTCACATTTCTAAAGCAGGAGGAAAGGGTCCTGCCTGAAGAAGCCTGTCACTGCCTAAGAACACAGTGTTGGGTAGGGAAGAGGACAGGCAGTGACCCCAGTAGCAGGACGACCAGCGTGGCAGCACTCAGCTGTAGGAGAGTGAATACGACATGTTCAAAATGTCTGTATGGGTTTTGATGTTGAAAAGAAGCACAGAAGTGGCACAGGAAGGGACTTATGAATGGGTAATAAAAAACAATCACATTTATTAAATAAAGAAAACCAGTTGGTGGAGCAGAAGGCAATTGGAGGCAGATGAAACTCAAAACAAGTGAGGGATAACAAAGAGCAGGTATAAATACCTCTTCAAGGACTTTTTAATATGAGACATAGACAAATGAATAGAATGGATCTCTACAGGTATCTGGGATGATGGGTTATGCATTTCCCAAGGACAGCATCAGGAAGAGATGTCTAAAAAGGAGCAAAGACCAGAAGCTCCCCAAGCAAACAGCAGAATGGAAGAAGGGGCAAGAAGCCCCATAGAGATGCTGGTGGAGGTAGCCCCTGCGGCCCTGTTGCCAGGGACAGGGTGCTGATACAAAATGTCAGAGCAAGCCAGAGGCAGAGACATGGGAGGGGAGTGCAGAGGGGGCTGGAGGTGGGGATCAAACATGAGCTGGATGCAGGGAGGAGGGAGATGGCTCAGGAGAGGCTTTGCCTGCTCAGGAAGGCTGAGCAGCATCTGAGTAGTGATGGGATGAGGATGTGACACTGTGGTAGGATTTTGGAAACAGCAGAAGGATACAGTACCTGCACAATAATATGAGTGTGTAATTTAAGCAAATTCATGAGTTTTGGGTCCTCTGTTATTCAAACATGTCTTAGCTGCGTCAAGTTTAGACACAACATCCCATTTATCTTGGCACAACTCAAATCCCTAAATTATCTCTGTCTTTTCAACCTCCTCACAGGAACTTTACCTCCAGCTTTGTTAAAACATGAAGTAGCCAAGGAACTGCTCTACAAACAAATACCAGAAGGCTTATCCCTGCTGCAAGGTGCGGCAGGCAGCCTGCAGGCAGGTCTGCAGAGCTGTCTCCAGCTGCCACTGCCCCACAGTGCCCGCTCCGTCCTTCACTATCGAAGAGCCGATGCAACACAGGCAATTCCCAGACATAATGCAAAGGCCTGAGAGCACGCTAAATGTATGTAGGTGAGCATATCCTACTGATGCCCTTTACTCAGTATTGTGAGCTGCCCAAATTTAACAATTCTTCAATAAATACCGCTAAGGGGAAGGTGGTGACCTTGATCTCTAACACAAAGGGTGCAGCGCTGCTCTCCACAGTGACCCTGCTTTTCATCACTTTTATGTCATGTGAGTGGCAAACACTGTGAAGTCAGTGGTGTTTCCTAGCATGGGCCCTCTGCTTTCCCTCTCTGCCCTGAATTCCCTCCCATGCAGTGGGGACGATTCATTCCCCTTTGCAAAACTGGGGCAGAAGAAGAAAATGATGACAGGGTGCATGTGTTAACGACAGGAAAACACCATTTGCTAACATGGCACACCTACCAGTCTGCTTCAACAGCAGCAAGACGTGGAAGTGAGGCAGGGGTTTAATTTTAGCATCCATTGTCAGATCTCTTTGCCTTTTAAAGAGTGTCCTGGGGCTGCCTGGGACCCCTTATCTGGCCAGCAGCCCTTCAGCAAGCTGCTTCTGTGGCTGTCCCTGCATCCACCAAGAAGCTTGAGAGCTCGGACATCCCTCCACTGCATCAGCAAGTGCCAGTAACCCTACCAAAGTGATTCACTGAGAAATAAGCAGACTATGGAAACATGGCATGTTGCAGTTTGTAAGGAAGAGCCTCAAAATGTCCACACACGCATGCATGGTGACACACTTAAGTTTTGCTTCTATTTCTCTGTGCTTTGGATAATACAAAGTATATTAAGTAGATTAATTATTTAATAAGTTTTAACATTTATTTTTTAATACAAAATAACTAATAAGAAATTAATTTCCTCTGTAAAACATCCTCGGGCTAGAAGACCCTATCTAGGAGTCCAAAGAAAACTTTAATCCTCCCATTCAAACTGCCACACAAACTGTGATGAAAGGATGCAGTGCTGGGAAATAAAGAACTTGCTGACTATATTAATCCTTCATCTTCCATTCAGCTTCCTACACCAGTATCCTGTTTCCTTTTTAACAGCCAACAATGCTCCTCTATTTTCTTACGTGATCCACCATAGTGCTATCATGTCAGACTTAAAAGCAACGTTTCTCAGTAACTAACTAGATTTTCTGATTTTTGTTATAGGTTACAGAAGGGCTCTGACATCTATCTGCAAACAGTGACACCGTACACCCCAGCACCATGCTTTTTGGTTCATCACAAAATGGCTGGCTCACAGAAAGCCCCTGCCTTTGGTTCAAAGTGAACCTGCTCTTGAAACCTACCAATGGTGCGGCTGTGGGATGGGGACCACTGAGCACACCTCTGAGTGCCATGGGCTGTGTGCAACAGCACTTTTTGCACTTCTTCTGCATATCTTTTTATATAGCAGACAAAAAATTGATTTAGTAAGACAGCCCTTGATCACTAAAGTGTCAGCCATGTAATATCCAAATCTTCCAAATGAGAGAAGCTTGTGTGAGCTAAACTTGTCATGTTACAGAAGACAACAGTTTTAGGGAAGAATTTTGCTTTGCATCAGAAAATTGTACACCAGTGGCTTGTAGTTACTATGCTAAAGGCTCCTGTTCTGCACAATTCTTTAAAAAGATCCAAATCAGTGAATCCATTGTTTGAGAGGCACTGACACTTGTGAGGGTTTAAAGACCTGAAAACTAAAATAGTTCCAAGTACTGAAGGTTCCCCTGGTAGTACTTCTGAATAGGACATACTAATGTTTGGGGGCTTTTTTGCCTTCCTGAGACAAAACTCAAAAGCCCTCAGAGGGAATTTTCATCTCAGGCAAGGTGAGCAATACCAGTACCACTTATGCAGAGCTGTGGCAATGTGCCTGGTTAGATGAGTAAAACTTAAGTCCCCTGCATACAACAGGTCAGAGCTACACAACCCATGGCTCTATAACTTTACAAATAACAGGTTATCTCTGACACCATTAGTCTTACCTTATTGTAGTACTGCACCTGGACCGAGTGCCACTGCCCATCACTGACCCCTCCTGGAACAAATGGTGCCACTGTAGTGGTTGTCTCCCCTGCAAGGGCAGGCAGAAGGGAAAAAGTAAGTGAGCATCACTGCAACCTCCACTCTGCACTAAACCTAAAGACGGAGAGACCCTCATCAGGCACAGGATGCAGCTGTCTTACTTCACCATGGAGGTGTTTGAGGGTTTGTCCTGTGAAATGGAAAATATCCCCAGATTCATGGAATTATTTTGGTGCACAAATACAAAAATAGATTCTAGCACATCCAGGTAAATTGTGCTATTTTCCACTGTGATTCTGCAGAGTGCTGTAGCACATGCAGAAGGTAGATACAGCCATTGCTGAAGCAGTCAACTGAGGAAAAGATGTACATGAATTTTTCTGCATTTCTGCCAAAGGCAGCACTTTGAGGTGTTTTTAACATGATGGGTATCGTGCCAGGATTATTTTGTCAGGGAAGGGAAGCCTACTCCTAGTCAGAGTTGAGAGTGAAATCCAAAAGCCCTCCAGTGTAAACCCCACAGTAACCTTGGTCCCAATAACATTTTACAATGATTAATAAAATTACTGGCAGCCTTTCAGTATTTAAATTTGAAAGCAAGTCCTTGCCATTGCAATTGTTAAACTGAAGCTTTTAAGCCAGGTCTGAGTCAGCAGAAGTAGCTCAGTAACCAGGCATATCTGTTCCGAGGTAGCAGCAAAATAAACATTGGTGTTGAAAGTACATGAAAGGCATCGCATGGAGGAGGGATTGCTGGGTTTTGGCCTTTTTTTTTTTATTCTTTTTTAACAGCTGGAAAATTCTACATAATAAACCACAGGAAAAATAACTCCCTCCCATAAGCTAACAAAGTTCAGAGTATCGCTGAGCTGAAAATGTACGTCCATCTCTATCTGCAACAAATGCTTTACCCTGTGTGAAGTATTATTCCTGTCTCCTACCACCCTTTAACGCCCATTCTCTATACTTCTGTTATTTAAACAGTACAGATTTCATCTCAGCATATTTGACATCTTGCTGTAATGTTTTTTATCATTTAGTGATAAAAAATCTATGGTGAAAATTTCTGTGAAACGAAGTTCTCTGGTCTCCAATTGTTTTGCTTTGCTTTCTATGAAAAAGTTGCTGCGACAGGTAAAACAGTCAGATCAGGTGTCCAAAACTTGTACTGTTCATGAAAAGCTACTTAAAACTATATAACATAAGCCATCCTCCTTCCAAAGAAAATACCATTTGTAACGTACAGGACCAGACCTGCTCTCAGGTGCAGCAGTGCAAATCTAAATTTAGTTTCATGTATTTTAAAGTAGTTCTTCCACATTTAAATGCATATAAGTGCAAGCAGAATTTATTTTTTTTTCCTCCTCATTCATCCTCAGGGTGCCTTCTAAGCAATTTGATTCAAGTTTAGACAGGCAGAGCAGAGCATGTTATTTCATTGCATTAATCCACTCAAAAGTCTGCCTTAAAATCTAATTTAGACAACTTTGAGGTAATAAAGGGAAATGAAACTGAATAACTTCAACTCAAAGGTCTTGATATGCACTTAAGCATTGCTGGTAGATCGATGGGGTCACTTAGGATTTATCATGAGGTCTGAGTGACTGTCACTGGTGATGAGTGTGCAACACTGAGGTGGGCTCTGCCTCTGCTTCTACTGCTTTATTGCTTGCAGTGTCTCACTTTTCACAGCAATAAACTAAGAGCTGACTAGAGCATGCATGCTCCATTATTATCTCTAATATGGATAATGGGAAATAACAGGATTATTACCTCAGTTACATGCCTGGTACAGAGGTACAAACATCTCACTTGACCTGCATGTAACCCCACTTGACCTACACAACAACAGACCTTCCCAGTTTCTATCCCAGTGGAAAACATCCCCCTAACCTGTGACAACTAGAGGCTGTCTGCCCTGCTGAGATTTGGTAAAGCCATCAAAGCCTCCCCACTGAACAGAGCTGCTCTTGGCCTGAAGCAGGAATGCAAGTGTTCCATCAAAAGGGACTCCAAGATCCTCAGCAAGTCTGGTGAAGCCCAAAAGGCGATTCCTGGTGGCTTCAATGTGCTTCAACCATGCTGTACAGCTGCGTGCTACCCGTGTCATGGCAATTAGGACAGCTGGGCGTGAGGTTTTAGATGAAACTTGAGCTTTTTTAACTTGGGAAACACTGCTCTGCTGAGGCTGGAATGGTTAAGGTTTGCTCTGATCACACTTGTGTCAAGAAAAGCTTCGCCACTGCCAGGGCTGCTTTTCTGGAGGAAAACACTCCCCTGGGAGAAGGCCACAGTGGCATAGATACATGCCACCCTGAGCTTCACTTGGTGGCCTTCCCCTCTCTCTGCTCCCAGAAGCACCAAAAGACACTGGCTTTGTCAAGTGAGAAAGCAAGCAAACGCCAAAGCCTCTCTTTCTTGTATCCTAGCCTACCGTAGCAATGAGCAGGCAGCTAAGTTCTTCTAAATCCATGGTCGTTTATTGCTTCTTCCAAGAGGAGGTGCTTCTACAGCACAAAAGTGCATTTCTGCAGCATCACTGCTCATCACCAACCGCAGCGGCAGGCATTTCTCACTTGCCTGCTTTGGCTTGCATGTGTTTTTTAGATAACATTTACACACACCTAGTTTCACTGATGGCATAGTGTAAAAAATACATAACCACATGACATTTATCACAGTGTGATAAAATGAAGTCTCATTTAAGCACACACTGGCTCAGAGGCCAGCTTTCAGGCTAGTGCCAATCTTTTATAGTAGTCATAAACTCTGGCTTTATAACTGATACGTTGACAAGCTCCTGCCTGTGACAGCAGTGTAACCACTACAAACCGCTACTTTGCAATACCTGGCATCAGTTGCTCACTGTAAAACATCAGCCACTCAGCTATATGAGGCAGCAAACAGCCATATAAAATCCTTAATGAACATTTCCAAACGGCTTGAGAGGATCTCCTGATCACAGGCAGAAACACTCGACTTGAGCAAGACCTCACCTGCAGAGAATGTGAGCTGGATCTGCTCCTCAATGATCTCCAAGGCAATGAAGTCATGCTTCTCATTGAAACGCCCATTGTAGAGGAGGAGAGCATTCCTCTCCCTGGTTGCAAACCTAGAATGCAAAGACAAGGGGTTTGTGCTTAACGGCTTATGAATTAAAGACTGATGGCCAAGTCCTCCAGAAGAAAGACAGCATTGTGTCTATCAGAGAAGCAAGCCTTTGAATCTCTCTTCAGACAGAAAATTGTGACATTGAGGAGTCAGCCACAGGATCAATCTACCCTTTCACTATCAACAGACGCAAGTGAGGTGGAAATTACAGAAACCTACTCTGCAGACATCTGCTGTGGATGCTGACCCTCACAAGGAGTAAAACATGCAGCACAATGCAGGGTGAGTATCCGACACTCACCAAACAGCAGCACCGACTACACTTTGCAAACAGTCTGAAAGCTAGAAAGCGTTTTCACACCAAAAGGGGGATAATTGCTGCTTTCTTGCTATCTAAATGCTACAGTGTACAAAAAGTCACCAACGGATTAAAAAGACCTGATAGAAGGCAAGGGAAAAAGAAAGGTTGGGGTTCATCAATCAACATGTCAGTCAATTGGAGGAAGGAAAATACACATTCAAATGATTCCACTCAATCAGAGTGCCGATGGGTGTTTTTTGGTTTGATTTTTTATGCTTCTAATATGGGATGTATCACATCTTTCCTGCAGGAAAAGAGGCATCCCCACATTTAAAAAAGCCTGAGGTTTTTCGTCAGCACAGAGCTCCTTTTGCAAATTTCTGTGTGCTTTGTGTATTTTATCATTTTTAATTAAATCCCATTATCTTTGGGTATTTACACACAGCTTCTATCTACTTAGAAATGCAAAAAAAATTGTATTACAGTTCACATAAACAGTTTTACAAAGATTAATATTCTATATAAAGAGAGAAAGAAAGAGAAACCATGGGAATTTCTTGTCTTTCCCAATGGCAGTGTAGCTTGATTTTGTATCTTGAACTTCAGGAAATATTCCTGTTTTAAATTAACCCACTTTTCCTACAAATGAATGAAATGCTGAATACAAGTAATGAAAGCTTCCTTTCACAGACCGAAGAAATGATTCTTGTGCCTGTCATGTCATGTCTACTAGCAAGACTCTCCTGCGTTGCAACAAAACCTGCACTCAGGGAATGTGAAGGAAGCAGTATTTTAGGTCTGATATTTGATTTGAAATAAAGAATTTAAAAACCAAATAGTATTTTTTAACAGCAGTTATTTGACAGACATACGTATGTTGTGTATCACATTGAGTAGAGGCCTTTCTGAACCAGGAGCCTGAATGTGAGCTACACTGAAATGCAGACTTTTATTCCATACATTTTTTTATATTTTTGAAGGAGAATGAATTATTCTGGTTCAAAAAAAGAGAAGTCAAAATTTTGGTATTTCCAGTAAAATACAAATGCCAAAGAATATCAGCTGCAGTCCATCAAAATAGCATACGACTGTTCCAATTACTTTTAATCAGTTTTGAAATACATCTTTATTTCTAAATTTATTTAACATAACATTCTAGAATTAAAAAGCAAACTAAATGAATTAAGACAATACTGTTGAAATAGCTCAATATTATCAAAACACTGATTTTGTTTATACCTTTCACCATAAAACATCATCCAAAGAAATATATTTCCTGCATTTCCCAAGACAGTATCTTTCCATGGATAACTGCTTCATCAAAACGTTTTGATCAGATCTATCCAGAATACATATGAGCAAAAGAAATGAGAATAACATTAGGAATGCTTCTTTAGTGGGCAGAAACTTTGATTAGCAGCAACAGGAACCTTAGTTCTGTTTGACTGCATTTTCTGACATGGTTACAATTCTCTACCATAATTTTAATTATTAAACTATTAAGCCATGTTTTACATTTCTTTACTCTGTGTGTGCTCAGTTCCATTGTCTGTCACTAGTCAAAAGCATCTTTTGTATCGTATTAACAGCTAAAGCACTACTGCTTCTGAACTGGCCTGGTTACCACCAGCTGGGAAAAAAAAAAGTTTTTTTAATAGGAGGGATATTTTTAATCTCAGGACGTAGGAAACAAAATACACTTTCTATGAGAATTTTGAAGAAATATTGAGAAAACCTCTCAACTGACAGTGTCTCTTGAAGAGAAGCAGTAGCAAGTGCTGGAAGTAAGCAAGGAAGATGTACACTGTTGGACGCAGAAAGACATGCCTGGTCAGTAACCTAAATACTTCTAAGAAAACAAATAACTTTAGTTAGGACACTGAACAACGTAAACATTCTGCTCTTTGCAGGATTCACTTGAGGCTAAGGTTATCTAGACGCTGGCATTTTACAAATGTTCCCAAATCACAATACATGCAATGGCAAAGCATCATCTAGTCAAACTGCTAATTCCTGTTTATCCTCACATAATGTTTTCCACCTGCATTGAAGGATAATAAAAGCCAAAGAAACAGTAAGTGTAGATAAAAATGAACTTCAGGTACGGAAAGCTAAACGTGTCGTTATTCCAGACCATCTTGGCTGAATCCCATTATCCTACAATCATAGAATAGTTAGGGTTGGAAAGGACCTTAAGATCATCAAGTTCCATACCACCTGCCAGGGGGAGGGACACCTCACACTAAACCATGCCACCCATGATGCTCCAGACTTCTTATACTCACACTGAGTGTTTAGCTCATGACTAAATATGCCATCCTGGTTTTAAGGAGAGTGAAGAAACCACTGCCTTGTACAGCAGTTTGCTGTTTCTCAATAACCCCTACACAGATCACTTGAGTCGTTTCAGCCTGAAGCACCCTCTACGTCAAGGATTACTTCCTGAAAGCCTGAAAAATGACACGCCGTAGCTGAGAGGACAAGCCAGGAGCAGAGCAGGTAATTCATGCTGGCAGCCAGCCCAGACTGCTCCTTTGTTTGTACTCACTGTATGTCTGACAAAGCCTTTCACTCCTCAGCTCTCCTGTGCGCTTAGATCTGATGCTCCAAAGCAACCTACACAGGCGCAACTCCTTACCTCAGATCATGTGCAAACTGTGTCTGTGCTTTCTGATTTAACCAAAATGCCAAGATTCCATGGAATTTCAGATTAAGGCAAATGAAAGATAACTGGGGAGAAGCTGCCTGGCTCCTGACAATGTAAACCACCAGGTAACTGGTGCTGGGTGAGACACATGCCTGGAGGTGTTCTCCCTGAGCACTTTCTCTGGGCAGACACACTAACAGGTCTGTCCTTGCCCCTGTTGTTGTCCCTATAAACAAATCCCGGGCCTCGCCCTTTGGGGTTTAACACATTTTGTGTTATTTACTCACAGTCAATGGTGAGGGAGAATCAAAGGTCAATCCCTACGGACTAAACCATGGGAAAGCTGAAAACCCACCCCCTCTCCAGAGAAGAGGTGTGTGTGCAGCTGCAGCTCTGGCTCCACAGCAGGCAAGGCCTGCTCCTGACCCCAGAAGTCTTCTCCTCTGGGATGTGTGAGCCAGGGGAGGAGAGCCCTGGTCTATGCAGTGTGGCTGCCATCATCGCTGCCCTTGCCTGCCTGAGTGCCCCCATAGAAAAGTGACAGCCAGCTCAGGAGAAGACTGTCCAACATGGGGATGTTGAGGCAAATGGGATGGGGATGAGGTGGTCATGCCTGCAGTTGGGATAGGACCAGAAGCAGGAGCTTGGTGTGAAGGCCAGGGAGAGTGAGGGGAGGAGCTGAGACTGTTGGGGTTGTCCCAAGCCAACGGAGAGCAAGGATCTGAGGATGACCAACCTGTGCTCAGCAGTGGTCTGATGAGACCAGGTCCTCTCACAGGCTGGGAAGCGGAGAGTGGAAGGGCTCTCTAAAACAAGCATCACAAATGGGTTGGCTCTGCAGCCGGCCTCCAAGGCTGGAGGCTCAACTATAAAAAGTGGCAATCCTACCCCTACCCTCATGCCTCTTCAGCTGAGGGCTACTGAGGGATGGCCAGGGAGGTCCTGGTGCTCCTCTCC
Organism: Pezoporus wallicus; assembly: GCF_028554395.1. NCBI lineage: Eukaryota > Metazoa > Chordata > Aves > Psittaciformes > Psittacidae > Pezoporus > Pezoporus wallicus. Next base: position 3,248,795 of record NW_026640165.1, read on the forward strand.
CAGAGCCATTACCCTGTGTTGCAGCAAAGGAAGGTCAGGAGTCGGAAGCATACTCAGCAGGGCACAAAATCAACTGTGCCCCATTTGCAGGAATCACCATCAGAAATCCCCCAAGAAATTGTGGGTAATATGTGACAATACTTAACAAACACTCCCCAGGCTCAGATGGAGAAGCCACCAGGCACAAAGCCCTTCCCCACTGGGACTTACATGAGGGAGACGGTGAAGTGGAAGCGCTGTCGCAGCCCCTTGAAGGTGATGAAGGACTGCGGAGGGAAGCTCCGGGTGGTCATCTCGCAGTATGGCCGCTCGTATTCGCCTGGGGGGCACTCGCACTTGAAGCCCCCGATCAGGAGGTTCACGCAGGTTCCTCCATTCTTACACACCCCCGGAGCACAGCGGCCGGAGCGCGCATTCACCTCGCAGTACTCTCCTGCAAGGGGACAAGCAGACGTCAGGGAAGGTGACAGCAGCAACTTGTGACACTCAGATACCCAAGTGTTTCTGCTAAAGGGTAAGCTGCTTCCAAACTTCTGCACCTAGCCCCTTCCGCAACTGAGGTTTGAGGCTGTAACTGCAGGGGTTAAGGATGCTGCAGCATCTTTCAAGTCTGAATTTTCACGGGGGTGCGGGATATTATTTGCTGAGCAATCCTCTTGCAAATATCCAACAACACTGTCCTTGGTTTTCAGATTCCTTGCCTGCTACCAGACTGAGTGATAAAGCTGGTGACAGATCTATATGGGAGGAGGTAGCAACACCAGTTAAAACCTTGCATGCTCCGTCTCAAGCAATATGTGTGTGTAAATTGTTCTGGCATTTCACTATGGGTTGGAAATTGTGTAAGCAGATAAACAGGGAAATGTTTGCACTTCGTCTTGAGTGGAATTGTGCTTTGCTGCCCATGGAGGCAGCACAGCATGGCTGAGCTCATGACAATGCTCTCAAAGTGTTCATAGAAAGAAGGAGCAGGATGCAGACGACATATGGATTACTTCCACTTTTTCCCATGCTGGCATCCTGCAGTGACAGCCATTTTATGAACCCTTTAGAGATAGGCACAGTAATTCCATAGAAGTTACAGATTCTGCATGATGCTTGCTGAGGCTGTTTTCCCCCCAAATGTTTCACCTTTATTCAACTTCCAAGTCTGTGTTAAGATGTGTTAAATGCAATACCAAAGACTGAGGTGCCTTGCTTAGTATGTACACTGCAACTTTTCCTGTGTTTGCCCCAAATCTGAGAGTGAATCACAATTAAGTAATGTATAGAGGATGCTCACCTTAAAAAATCTGCTGCAGCTGGGACACAAGCAGCTGCTGAATTAATCATTGCACAGAAAGCTAAACCCTCTATGTGAGTTAATTTGTTAACATTTATGTTTTGTCTTCCTCAGGTATAAAGCGTGTTCAGATCCCACACATAAAACTGTTCAGAGAAAGTGAGGATGGCATATACAGTTGGATTTTGCCCAGTAACAACGTCTGACAAATAAATGTAGAGCAAAACTACTCGACACAGCCTGCTGAAGGAATACATTTCCAACAGTTCGGTATTTGCATGGCTATTCACTACCAGATTCTACAATTGCATTAATTCAAGCACAGTTAAAGCCGTGCAAATGCGTTCCTGGAGGAAAGTAAAAGGAGCAGGAGGTGTGGGCAGTGACTCACAAACAAAGGCAAATTAAAGCAGCAAGGTTTGATCCAGTCACTGTCCCACAGTTTCCCACGGCAAAGCCGGCTGCAGGCAGCACTACTGCCTCATGCAGACCTGGATTTGCACCTCTTTTCTATGCCAGGCTGTAAACTGCGGTGTTTCGAAGCTGGTTTAGCCACTGCCCCAGGGTAGCAATCCCTGAGACAAGGTGAGGTGGACAGCCCCACTGCTTCGGCTCTCCAGTTCGCTGGCTTTCTGCTCTTGCACCAGCATCACATTGCCTTTCAGGCAGGCAAAATGTATGCTGGCAAAATACAAGACTGCCATGATCATGGAGCCATACAATGCATGACGCCTCACCTAGGCAGATTCAGCTCTGGAGAACGAACCTCTGGCCCTGCTCTGTGCTCCACCTGATGGGTAGAGCCATCATACAACTGCCTCCCAATGAATGCATTTGTGGGTATATCCTCGCAAACAATACACAGGAGTATTTCAGTATATTTAGAAAGGGTACAACACAAAGCTTAGGGGAGCTGAACACATCTCTCTATAATAATAATTCTCAGTTAACAAATTACGAAATAAATCTTTCCAGTCATCCTAGAGGGAGTGCAATCCCAAGCCTTGGAAGTAATAAACCATACAGGCAGTTAAACTTCAAACCTGTCCTTAGAGCTTTTCTGATTCAGCACTCAAGTGTAAAGAACACTTTAACATATTAAGATGAACTTTATCAGCTGTATCAGGCAAGATTACATGAATACATCTTCCTTGATACTTTAAAATGCTCTAGAGAGTGTTTCTTTTGGGAGAAACTGTATGAATAAAGACAGAAAATTCCCTCAATGTACTGGATATGCCAGGAAAAGCACACACACACATCAGATGCTCTAAGAGGACGCTACAGAAAGCACTTCTTGATGATCTGCTGCATAAGCATAGCCAATACCTTAACAGACATGTACCAAAACTCTCAAAAAAATGGAATAACATTCCATTTGAATGATATTCCATATAATCCCTATAAGCAAGACAAAGTACAGGTTTGTTGCTTTAAAAAAAGTTGTAGGATATTCTGTGAAGTAACATTCAACTCAGACAGGAATGTAATCTTGAAGGCTCTCTGAAAACAGAATGATATATTTGGCAAAAGCAAATAACACCCAGGCTTGAATACACAGGGAAACAAAGGAGTGAACTAAAGGGAGAGATTCCTGGCACTGTAGCATGCTGTGGAAATGCCATGGTAATATGGAGGCAAAATACAAAAGCCTAAGCTGGAAGTCACTGATGGTTCTGTTTCAATTCTGTGATATTTAGATACCTATACAGACATAAAACTATTTAAGAAAAAGAAAGCTTACAGAAAAGCTCTATTGAATTATGTTTATTACTGCTTTTCATTATGATGTTTAAAGAAGTAATTTGAAAGAATGAGGTTCAACTCTGAATAAGATCCTTTGTCCTATATTCATTCAGCTGTAGCATCATTGATGTTCCAGTTACTAAAATTATTCTGAATCCTCTTTAGTCTGCAATGTAAATGAGAACTGTACTTGAAGCATATTCTTTGATGTTAAATTTTCATATTTTATGTATTTATACAAAAATACATTAAAACAGTGGTTTTGAAATCTCTACAGTAGCTCCATCAACTGTGCTTCAAGGAACAAAGGTCTACCAAGAAACTTGATAACTTCTTAATTATCCTTTTTTCCAAAAATGCCTGGAATTATTTAGGAAAAGGGCATTTTGAGCTTTATGGAGTAGCCATCTGAGCAAGTATTGGAAGTGCTGCTTTGATCAGGATTGGCAACAGAACCTTTGTGTTGCACTTGGGTTTGTCACTTCCAAGGGCAGCCACCTCATCCTGCACACATCACGGGCCCACAGCACTGCCCTGCAGGAGCCTTGAGGCATGTCCTGAAAAGCGTCCTCAGTGTCTGAACTGAAGCCTGCATGGAGCTGAAGGACAAGCTGGTTGCTGGCTGGAGCTGGAGTCAGAAGGCCCTAAGGGAAGAGCTCCTTGAGGAGCTGAAAAGGAAGGGACGTGCATCCTCCAGTCTGGGATGAAAAGCGCTGTGTGCCTGCTTGCAGCTAGATGTCAGAAGGTGGGGACATGCTGTCAGAGGGAATGACTTGTTTTCCAGGAGGAAAAAAATAGTACAGGAGGGAGAGCTGCTGGGCAGCGAGGGGTCTGGAGGAGCTGGGGTGATAAGCTGTCACACACAGCCTGGGGTTGGTCTGCTGGACGCTGGCAATGCTGGCATGGCTCACCCCTTCACGCAGCCTGTGAAACTCCCTTCGCTCCCTGCGGCATTTCCTTGGTGACTATGATTTGATTTTTCACTGGCTATAATTTTAGGAATCACTTAAAAAACTAGTAGCGTATTACAACTCTGTGAAATCCAAGCAGCAGAGGTGAACCTCAGTCCTTCTAGCTGCTAAATCTTAAGCATGCACTGTCAGATAACACAGGCCACAGCTGCCTGTTATCTGCTGGCAGATTCCTGGGCTTTGAAAACCTTCTGCCCCTAGTCAGCAAAGGGTTTACTGTTACAGAACAGTAGCTGATCTTACAGGCTCTCAATCAATACTGATGACTCTTAAAACTACCAGCCCTGTGGCTTTTACCCAGCCCTTTATGTGATGCTTCCTGGTTTTAAAGCCCTTGAGATCATAGAATCATAGAATGGTTAGGGTTAGAAATGACTGTAAGATCATCCAGTTCCAACACACAACATGATAGCTGCTTTCAACATTGCTTCCTACTCACAACCATCCTGTCTCTAATACAACTCTTCTTCAGTTTAAGGACTAACTTTATAAGGATGTTAATAATAACATTTCTCTTATTAACTTTAAGTAGCGAGGACACCATGATATCAGGTGCAATGTAACAAGAGCAGGCAAAGCAAAATCCTGGCTAGATCTGGTCTTCCTCTGACCTATTCCAAATAAAGTAATGGAAGAGTTTAATGAATAAACAATAAATGGTGACAAAAAAAGTGGAAAGAAATAAAAATAATATATATGAAAAATGAAAAAAATAAACTTATTATTGGAAACACTTTGTGAGCCAAACATGATGAGTTTCCAACAGCACATTGATGTGCATCAATGAGCCAGTCTTTGGCAGAAATTTGCCTGTGGTTTTGCTGGTGAGTTGTTTGACCTTACAACAACAGACAATATATAACATTGGGAAGCTTGCTGGAAACAGTATGACAGCATTGGAATAAATACAGAATTACTCTACACTTCAGTTTTCTGCAATGTGTTTTCCACAATCTCCCTGTTTAGAGTCTGCAATGTGTTTTCCACAATCTCCCTGTTTAGAGACTAGTCCTCAAAAATTGGTACTATCCTCAAATGTTTCAACTTAAACGCTACATAAAATAGATATTTACATGAAGCAGCAGACTTGCACTGATGTTCTTGTTTCTTTTTTTCCGGTTTCCCATGACATGTTAATTTTTCACTCAGTGTCTGTAATTGTTTAACTTGAACAGATTCTTCTCTCCCATCCTCCATCCTGCCATTTGCTCTAGATACATATTAATCTTCTCCATGTTTGAGGTTGCTTCACCGTAATAGCAAGCATTTTAAGGAGCTGATTTAAGCAGCCAGCCTATAACAATGTACTTTAAAGTGGAAAGGAGAAACAACAAGAAATAGGGCAACTACATTCTTCAAAGAATTCCCACTGACCCCTTGCTCTAATAAAGAACCAACTATCATTAAAACTGTATTTGCTATCTTGCACATTATGGGAAAATCAATCCTCCTTTTCCTCTAGTAACTAAACTGCTACTAACCTTAAATGACAACCAGCACTAAAGCAATCAGTGCACTAAGTAATAAGAAGGTTGTTAAAAACAAATTAGCCCCAGAATCAGCATGGAAATCTCTGCTGGGACAAGAGATAAAGAGGTTGGGATCCAACACACCTACTGTAGGGGTGGTTTCACCATAGTTTAGGCTGAGCAGGAGTTACCATAGTTTCTTAATTCCCAGAATGTGTTGCACTTTCTTCTCCCTCCCTTGTGCTGGCATTCATGTGATCCTGCAGTTGACTGATTTGTGGAGCTAAGATAGCAAATCACCACTCATTTCTTTATTGTACTGTTAGCGATCTTCTGATTAGGTCCCTCCCAGGGTTGATGGGATGAATAGCACAGCAGGTGCAAGGGAAGAAGGCAGGACCATACACCCAGAAGAAAGGATGAAGGAATGGTCTTAAGTCTAACTGTTATGGAAACACAGCTTTAACCCTGTGTGAGTGGCTCATGCTTTACACAGGTGAACTGGATCAACACCTTCAGTAGATACTCACCTCTCTCAAGTGACTATGCACAGATACAGTGCAGGAAGATTTGCCTGAAATTTAGGCTCAAGTTAAATAATAAAAATGAATATTGGATTTTGCCCAGAAAGGGAAATTCATGACTTCAGCGGCTCTGCGGTGCATGAGCCTGCCCTCAGAACCTACTGCGAGAAGTCAGCCTTATCTCTCAGTAAACACCTTTTACCAGTGAAGCAACACACAAACACAAATCTAATGGTTTTATGACAGAACTTTGAGAGGAGTTCCCCAGAAAGAACAACCAGGTCATTCTGACTGAAGAAGATGCTGGGCCAAACAAAAGTTATAAGCCACTGGTGCACAGAGGTAAAATCTGTGTCCCTTAGAAATCAATGGCCAAATCCCTACTGCCATTTCAAAGGGGCCATGCAGATGCACTCGTTAGACTCAGCACTGACACTGATGGTCACCACTTTCTGAGGGCTCTGTGCTGCTAGTCAAAGTTCAAATTTGAAAACATACCTTGGTCTTTCCTTTTACCTTTTCATTTATGTTTTTAAAATTGGGACTGATCTAGGAGAATCAGAAAGAGCCTCAACCCTCTTACAGGGAGAAACATCAGCTTAAGGTCCACTTTGGGGTACTCCTCCTCCTCTTTGCTTTCTGCTCACTTTGCTGCTTTCTGTGCTATAAAGACATATTGTGAGAAACAGGATATAATAAAATAGTACGTAAATACATACATAAGCACACAAAATCACACTGTTTAGGACTAAATCCTGCTGACTCGTAATGACAGCTGTCCTTCATAATTTAAGTTGCTAAGAGCTCCAGATTTAACAAGATGTATTTGCAAGAGTAACCTGAAATTAAAACACTAAGAAAAAAAACAGCAAAACCATTCCTATATCTGTATCATCTATATCTCATCTCTCTATATCTTGTCAAGTAACTCTCTGTGGCGACAGAAAATGATCCTATACTCAGCTACTCAGGATATCACTGTTTTATCTCAAGATCTGGTTTAATTTTTCTGTAGGAATAAGTTCTAAACTCTGAGCTGGTGGGAAGAGAGGATGCAAAATTACCAGTGCTCTCTTGCCTATATATATCAACCTTCTCCTTTACCATCACCCTTTTCCCTTTCCTGTGCCTTCTTCCCCAAAGTTCCCCCAGGCATTCCTGATAACTCACAAACCAGATTTCCAAAAATCATGAGACTGGGCTAAATAAAGGTCATGAGATCTTCAATCATGAGATACTCCAACATAATGAACATGGGAAGCTTTTTACTTTCTTCTTTTTTGCCTCTGAAGCTGTGGGCGGCATGTGCTGGCTGCAAGGCAAGTGAAAGCTCTGTGTGGTCAAATTCCAGTCCCCAAAACCTCAACTGAAACCAACTGCTCTGAGGGAGGTCCCATCCTCACTCCCAACAGGAAGATGCTACTCAGCCCTTCCCAGCTCTTCTTCCCGCTGGGATCCTTGGGGACAGCATCTGCACCCCAGCTGCTTTGTGGTCCTGCAAGCACCCAGGAGGAGGACCACAATGAAAAACTCCCCTGGCCAGATAGGCAAAGGAGAGGCCAGGACCCCATCCCACCTCCTGATCCTTTACCACTAGCAACCAAGCTAAACTGTATTGCACAAAAACAAGAGCACGGAAAGCTCAGGTCTGCATCTCTCAAGCAGCTTTGGGCTGTGTCCACTGATGTACCGCACACGCAGAGCAGCCACTGAAATGGTAACTGGGCCCCTCATCCATCCAAAATGAGGCCCGAGATCCTATGCCCAGTGCCAGCCTGAGCAAAGATGCTCTTCCTCTCCCCACTTCCTCCCCTTCCCTGGCCACAAAACAAAACAAAACACACCCTGCAGGGATGGGGGGATGGGTGAATGGATGGATGGATGATTTGGAATTTGGGGCTTTTTTGGTTTTGCATTTAAATGAGAAGGAATAATTAGGGGAAAAAAAAAAAGAATACTGAGGAGGATTAGTGATATTTGGGACACATCTGTTGGAGAAATGAATTAAGCTGTGGATTTCAGAAATTATGAGCATGTTCTGAAGATGATATAGGCTCAGTATGAATGGTCATTGGACCTTGTTTTCCTACGCAACTTCCACCAGTGCTGGCAGGAACAGAGCATAGACAAAAGTCACGACTGAGTCTTTAGTAGCTGCGTTCTCTTCCCCATATATTTACTGAGGATTAAAAATACTCAGATACTAAAGCTTCTACTCTGTCTACAGCAGACGGCTCACTTTTCACTGTCCAGAAGCAGGAGTGGTGTGAACACCAGAAGTGCTACCAACGCTCACCACAAGCATTGTGATTTCTTTCTATACAGCGCTCTGATGAGCAAGGAGGCAGACACCACAGTGAAACATTCTCAGTTTAAGAAAACACTCCATTTCAAAGCCCACCTTGAGGTTTGGGAAAGAAAAGATGAAAACCAGGATTTTACAGCCCACGGATTAGTGCCAATACACCAAAGAATCCCCAGCAGGTTGTCTGGCAGAGCTGGGGTGTGTGCTCAATGGCAAACCCATGCAGAGCTGTCCCTGAGTGAAACCTGTGCACTGCTCTCTCGGCTCAGGGATGTGGGCAGAGGTGCACACAGCGTGCCTGGCTTCTCCCCACTGCCTGCTCCCATGGCAGCAGACGTGATTACCCCCCATCCTGAGGAAAAGCACTGGTTTTGAATGTTTTAGACGTGCTGGAGGAGAATTAGAAAGAAAACATCCATGTCTGCACCCTGCCACAGCTACCCAACAACTTCTGTTCTGTGAGCTCCAGTAGGTGATTTCTTAATGTCTTAATCTTGGCTGATTTTACAACTCTAAACCCTGTAAATTATTGAACCATTTGTTATAATGGACAGTGCCCTCACAACACCTCTGCCTTTAACCTCTAAGGTGAAGCTCTAGAGATCTTTTTAGGTTCTGTCTCTCATCCAAGACTATACACAGCACAAATCTACACAAGAGAAAAAAGAAATGCACCAAAATTCCCAGTTTATATTGAGCTCTATGGTTTGTATGTAAGACAATTTATCATAATGCAAATTGCACTGATTTGGGGTAAGATATGGTGATGAAGCAATGCCTTTCAAAAGCCTAAGCTTTATCTCTGGATGTATTTAGCAGGGGGAAAACATTACCATAGATGTCAAAGATAAAACTGCATTATGTCTTACTTGGAATAAATCTCTTCCTAAAAATCCCACCTTAAAACCAATGAGAAAGCTGGAGGTGTAAGAACAAAACACAGCTCTGCATAATATACTCATTTACAGAGGACTATCCCTCCCTCCATTTAAGATAAATGATCATACCCTACCTTTACTGCATATACATCTGATATTATATCTTGTATTCTCACCCTGTATGCCCCTGGATTCATCTCCAGTAGTGTTACTTGAGGAGGGATACATGGAGTGAACTGAAGGACAGAGCACGACACACTGCCTTCGGGACAGCCTTTGGAGTCTTGTCCATATTTACATCCCTGCGCACCTGCAAGGACTTCTGCTTGGGAACCAGCTGCTGTGCCTTGTTCTCACTTCCTTCTGTGGGCAGCAGTGAGAAAGGAAAAGGCACTCACAGACTCGGTGTGCCTCTGCTGAGATGACAAAAAGGACTATTCCACCACTCAAAGTTGCAGTTTTCATTGGGCACTGGATGCCACCACTGGCACCATTAATTCCCCAAGGCCCTGTTCCACTGGGCCTCCCACTGGGCTTTTCAAAACACATTAAGCTATTTACATGAATGAGGAAAGTAAGCAAGGCCAGGGGTGTGTCTGCAATAACTTCTTTTGTCACAGGAACTCTGGAGCTGGAAAATCAGACATGCTTTTAGGTACTGCCAGGCTTCCTGCTCACTTTCCCTAAGCTGCTTTCCACAAAGGAGGGTAGCAAAGGGCTGCAACTCCCACTTCCCATACTGGTAGCTATGGGGAAAGGTCTAGCACTGTATTTTTGATCAAGTTTACACCTCAGTGCAGTTGAAAAAGGGAACATATCTGCAAATAACCGACCTCGGAAAGAGAGGAAGATAGAAAAGTGCTCAGGAAGATGCAGAAAAGGAGATCAGGGTCTCCTTTTCAATGGCAAACATCACTGTGTTCTTTAGGAGAGTCCAATCCTTACTTCACTAAGATCCTGTTTAATTTTCTCCATGTAGCAGTTACAGACTTGATGCTTCAGTTCACAAGAGACAAAGCACAGGAGAAACCATCTGCCCTTGCCCCCAGCAGGGATTAACTGCACAAGCAGCTAACTGCACACCTCCATTAAAGGAAGACTGGTGAGAACCTGCATTTCATGTTTTCTATAAATCAGAGGTTTTCACAGGAAAACCTCACTCTCACAACTGCTGCACAGTCCAACACTATGGTAAAAATGATGGCATTCAGAAACAGGCAGACCTCAAACCAAATCATGTCCCTTAACGTCCTAAGTGGTCCCAGAAGCTCTGGTGGAAAGCAGCATAATGGCCAATTAGTGAGAATAATTGAAGAGAAGCCATCAAATATTAATAAAACAACTGAAAAAAAATGCTTAATCTGCTATTGGAATTACATCTTAGGAAGCTAGGATTTTACAGCTTTCTGTTTTCATTTTGTATGAGAAGTATTGTGTTAAAAGCAAGTTAGAAACACTGTATGACTGTATTTTGGATTGTAGAGCTCAGAGGTTTTGCTTGACAGAGTGGATAGAACTGGCAAAACCAATCTGATGCTCATCAAATTTCCATTGTTACACATTAAAGGCTAATTCTGAAAAATCAAAAATGCCCCTTGGCTTGTAAAATTAAAATGATTTGGGTTAAAGAAATAATCCCCATAACCTTAGGTTTTGGTAGCCTCAGAAGTATTTTATACACTGGTCAGGGACATAAATTTTAAACAAAAAGCAACTTAATCAGGGAAGCTGACCTTATTTCTTAATGACTCCTGAAAATGGCTTTGTAATGTGACATTCATCTTGCACAGAAACTCTCAAACCCAGTGTATTTTTAAATCTCCACAATAGGTAGAAATTCAAAAGTTACTTTTTTAGGATGGTATTTTTAAACACTTATCAAAAATGAATCCCGCCAGCTTCCACAGCTTGTACTTAACTCTTCTTACAGCAGTTCAGGAGATTAAAATTTAGCTTGTCTGTAAAATACGGTTTAATTTTAAAGTCATTTATTACCATTTTGTTAGAATGAATATGCTTTATTGTATCATCTAGATTGTGTTAATTATTAATATAAGGCACTCATCTTCATAATAACATTTCTTATAATAGGCACATCAGTGCATTGACCCCTTGAATGTGCATGGCTCTATCTCATTAAAGTAGGGGGGTTAATTACAGTATTTGAAAATGCTGTATAATGGCTCTCATATGCTTCACTGTGGAGAATTTGAGAGACAGCCTGAAGTAAAGTATCTTTACTTCAATTTTGAGAAACTGAAAATTTGGGCTGAGAACTGCTTGGGAAGCTGCAATTCGGGGGCACCGCTCAGGGTGGGTACGGAACAAAACCTGCCCCAGAGCAGCGACGGCTGGGATGCAGGCACTGAACCATGATGCTCTAAACAAAAGAGCATTTGCAGCAACAATGAAATTGTGGTTCCCACCATGCCCTGCACAACTGTATTGCAGAACTGTAATTATCTTGTTGTTCAAGGCCAAGTGCCTCAGTCTGGTGCTCAACTGTCAAAGCTTCCAATCATGATAACACAAAGAACAGACACACAAGAAAACTACTTAATACTTTTTCCTCCCTAACAGGACATCATCCTGATTCCCTCACCTCTGCACCCAACTGCCCTTCCTGCTGCTTTCCTGTTGTTTATCTACTGATGAAAATAAGAACGTCTAACTTGGGAATTATAAAAATATACAGAAGCCAAATATTCAGTCTTACTGAATTCTAAGGGGGCTTCACAGTTGCATTTATAGCCAGGAGAAAAGGAGCCCTGTTAACTTGTTCCTTGGAAGATGAACTTCTTTATTGTTTTGGAAGATCTGAAATATTTATTTCCATTCTCCCTGGAATTTCATGTTTTAGCTTTCAGCTCTGATCTGCTGTGAATATTATTCACAGCTGAGGTGAGGGGCTTTCCAGAACATGAGGCATAGTGGAAAAAATAAATACAATCTCATGAATTTATCTTCCTCACAAATAACTTAAAGGCAAGTTGTTGCGTTTTTTCTCCTCCTTTTTCTTCTCCTTCTTCCTTATCTGATTTGTTTTCATTGAGAAAAAAACAACCAAGACACCTAACCATGGGCAAAAAAAAAAACCCCAAACATTTAATGTGTAGTCTAATATATGGGCTATTTTGACACTCAGAAAATGTATGTTTGGGTGCATTAGAATGCATTTGTGTGGCTTAAAATTTTACCCCTGCTAACACTTCTGACATTAAACTATGAGAAAATAAACCCCAACTAATATGTTACAGAAGGTTTAACCTGCCTAAATTAATAAAATCATAATTGTAAACTACAGTTTACAGAGAAGTTGGCCACTGTTTAATAAACTGCTATATAAATATTTAAATTGAAACAAAGCTCAGTGTATGTAGGTTCTCTCAGATCAGTGTTCTGCAATGCATATATACGCTCACAATTATGATAGTGTGTGGGAATTCAGCTATGGCACTGGGAGGGGTTTTACATGTACCTAGAAAATTATAATATCAAATAGCTTCACTTTGGGTAATCGTGCTCCACTTTCCACTTTCTTTTAGTTACAGCAATGAAGATAAGCAAATGCATTACAACAAAGCTCTTCAAAAAGGCTGGGAGAACTGTGACTCCCATTAGGTGGGGTAACAGAAAATACATCAGTATAATGCCAGCAGTACAAGTCAAGAGCTTAATTGATGGAGCAAGGTTCTTAAAGAAAAAATAGAGGTACAACAGGCTAAAGACAGCAAAGGAGATTTCACCTATGCTAGAACAAAGGGAAACTTCAATTTAGGCACTTCTGTTGCTAACCAGGATGCCAACGAGACACTTGAGGTGCTCAGCACGTCCCTCTCCCCTTGAACACCACTAGCTGATATGGTGAGTAACAGGACATTTTCTTTCCGAGACGTGAGGAGAGGCCAGGGCCAGAAGCAGGCAGGTACCCATGCCAGGTTAGCAGCTTGCCTTGCTCACGTAAAGCCAGCTGACTGGCAGCAAACACGAGCTTTCCTTGGCACAGCTTCAGGGTCAAATGTGTTATTTTCACATCATGGATTTAATGGTATTTGACTTCAAGGAAAAAGACTGAAGCCAACGTTAGCCATGGCAGGGTGGTTGGGCTAAACGGCCTTTAATGGTCTCCTCCAACCCAAACCATCCTATGATTGATTATACGTGGCCATTTGGGCTCAATATTAAACACCTACATTAAGAAGAGCTGACACAGCACTGGTTCAACAGCTGCAGTGCTACACATCACAGCGTGTGCTTGCAGGCCCCTCATGTCAGCAAGCTCCTTGACTTCATACCGTACCACAATTAAGAACTTACCGTCTCTCCATATTGTAACATAATCTAACAGACATCACTGGTGTTAATAGCAAGGAGGTGTAAAAATGCAAGCATTTGTAAAAGCGTAAACATGGAAACATCCTCAAACAGGTTACTGCCCAAGTTCTTTGGATACTGAATTTTAGCTACATGCTACTTAAAATTATCAATAATGGGAGAGAAAGTGTAAAATCACCAGTGAGAAACTTTGTGGGGAGTGGCTAAATGAAGAGAAGAACAGGCCAGGCACCCAGCCATCTTCAGGAGAAGCAAAAGAAGATAAGCTGCAGTCAGGAGGACTTCCCAGACCCTGAACTGTTTGGAAGAGCTGAATTTATAAGTATATTGGAGACGAATTACTAAGGTAAGTTCTGAAGCTGGGGATGAGCAATTACGCTGGTGTGTGATCTGCTGCTTGCTTTTACAAAGCACCCATCACACCTCCACTGCGGGAGCACCCAGTAAGAACAGAAGTCCTGCCAGACTGTTCTAAAGCTAATGAAAAAGAACTAACACAACATTAAGTCTGTAGCTAGGCTTCCACATGACAGCAAAGGACTTTGATCAGTGCAAGCATTCCCACGGGCAAGGAGGATAAGATGTGAGGCTCCGGAAGAGGCATCCGAACCCCAGGCACTTGCAGCAGTTCAGCTGAATCAGAGATCATCCATATGCAGCATCTCGGGGCGTGGGCAAGGGAGGGTTCATACAAGACTGAGAAAACTTTCAACTTTAAACTGTAGCTGGTTTGTGCACATCAGGATGAGAGAAATGCGATAAAACTCTTGCCTGGGTTTAGGAAGAGGCACAGCAGATTGATGTGAAGGCTGCAGGCCATTTACACTATTTGAGAACTAAACTGTCAACAAATACACCAAAGTAATCCCATTAGAAAAGGCTTTTTTCATCCTGACAAGTGAGCATAGGTTGAAGATTAGCTGAAGGACACATACTCCACATAATAATCCACCTGTACAAGTGGCAGACCTCTGTGAATCTGATATAAACACCAGATTTCCAGATTCATCACCTGTGACAAATATAATCTTCAGAAACATGGCAGTATTTAAAAGTTTAATAGACTTCAGCTTTTGACTGTATTATATAAAAATATAACTGTTTTTACTGTTTCAGCTATCTTCTGGAGCAAGCAGTCACACAATTGTGCTATCTGGGCCATAACCTCAGGTCCAATTCAGCATCACTTGTGCCCAGCTGTAAGGTTGTGGTGTGCTGGCCCCATCCCTGCATGCATTTAGCAGTGAGCCTTGCCACAAAAACAAGCAAGGACCCCTTTTAACATGCACCATAAATCTCTGAGTTAAACATAATGGGCCAGTGAGCATGCAGGCTTCTGCTGAGAGCCTGTGTCAGGAAAGAGATGTCCTTCATGGGAATCTCACCCAGGTTTCCAGCTGTGGGCAGCCCAGGAATGGCAAAGAGGAGCTGCCTGGGCCATTGCCCAGCCCTGCTGGACTTGCCACTGACTGCTTTTACGTGACCAGGAACTGATGAAGATGCTGTGCCCCAGCTGCCCATCCCTTTGGTGAAGGCGACAGCACCCTCTTGATCAAAAAGGTGTCCCAGAGGCTTCCTTTGCTGTTAGTAATTTCTGCAGAGTCCACAGTGATCCTTAGATGAAAAAGTATTTTATATAAGTACATCTTGTAATGATCTGAAGCCATAGTTCTCTGGGAGTATAAAACAAACCCAAAGAGAATTTTGCCAGTGATACCTCTTACTCTGAATATCCAAAACTAATACTTGTTTTCAGGAATTCATGACATAAAATGGGCACAACATTAAAAGGAGAGAAAGTAAACATCACCATCGACTGCTGCGCTTTTCAAATGCAATATGTACTGCCCAATAGCCAATGGAAGACTTATTACCCATGGCTAATTGCGAAGAATAGGTTGTATGGGTTCCTTATATGTTTAGATATTAAGTCAGCTCATGAGACAACATCGGGGGTTCATTGCATTTTGGCATGGGTAGAGTGGTCATATGGGGAAACTTCAAAGCACTGAGGGTAAGATTTATGAGAAGCTATGTCTCACAGTACATAGCTGAGTGGTGCAGATCATAAAAGGAGAAAATGATAGGCTTTTCTAGCCTTTGCACCAATCATGCTCTGAAAAACCTTCACAGCAGTGAAGCGCAGCTTCTGCACCATCCACTGCACCGCTTATGTGGTCCCTGCCAGCTCCCTGAATGCTGTGAGCCTGAGGGGCCTGGAAGGAGCCACAGGCTGGGAGGAAACAGAGGTGACCATCTCTACACAACTGCTGCCAGGCACGGGGACACCAACAGAGATGCCTGCTGGTTCAACAGAGGCAGATGAGGGCTTTCATGCTGATCATAGAATCATAGAACAGTTAGGGTTGGAAAGGACCTTAAGATTATCTAGTTCCAACCCCTCTGCCATGGGCAGGGACACCTCACACTAAACCATGTCACCCAAGGCTCTGTCCAACCTGGCCTTGAACACCGCCAGGGATGGAGCATTCACAACTTCCCTGGGCAACCCATTCCAGTACCTCACCACCCTTACAGTAAAGAACTTCTTCCTTATATCCAATCTAAACTTCCCCTGTTTAAGTTTTAACCCGTTACCCCTTGTCCTGTCACTACAGTCCCTAATGAAGAGTCCATCTGCAGCATCCTTACAGCCCCCTTTCAGATACTGGAAGGCTGCTAGGAGGTCTCCACGCAGCCTTCTCTTCTCCAGGCTGAACAGCCCCAACTTTCTTATATGGGAGATGCTTGAGAATGTCATGCTGAAGAGACAGAGAAAGTTGAAGATTGATGGAAAAGACTGTGCTGGGACATCTGCACCAGAACAAAACTAAGGAGTACTAATTTTAAGGAGGAATTTTATGAGCAAATAATCGTTTATCACTCAATCAGACATGAAAAAGTTATCTCAGGTCCACAACAATCAAAAGAAAATTGTGTTGCAGTTCTGAGGACCCACTTTCACTCCAAAGATCAAAATAAGAACACGGCACAGCACTACTGAAAGAGAATAAAATGTTCTAAACCTCCAGTGTTACACTGACCTTCACCAGGGTGCAACCACACTACCTACTTCAGCTTTCTCACAGTATTGCCATACAAAAACTGCAAGGAAAGGCAACCATGGATTCTCCTCTGAGGCACTGAGGAACAACAAAGATTACTAAAAGGCTGATAGCCAGCACTCTCCTTTGACTTTCCCTGCATCCAAAATCAGCAGAAAAACTTCCCAGAAAACTGTTAAGACTTTTTGCAAAGGGGAAGATAGACAGCTTTAAATTCTGAAGACAGTGCAAACCACCCAGCATGTGAATCACACTTAAACTCTTGAAACCAAACACTATTTTGTACAGTACTGGATCTTGCCTAGGCTGATTTCATCTCTTAAGTATATAAATACACCTGCAATCCAGTAGCATAACTTTGAAGACCTGGACTAAGGGACACTGTTAAAGCAGCAACAATACAAAACATTTTAGTACCTTCACTGCATTGCCCTAACATTTGAATGAGGTATCAGAGAGACGACCCACAAGGCTGCCCCATGCCATGGACAGTGTCTACATTCATGGGAGTGTTTGGGAACTAAAGAATTTCTTATGCAGCATTTTGTATTAAAGACAAACTTGGTCCCAGCTGTTTGAAGGTGCTGGCAAAGCCCCACAACCCTGAGGATAATCTTTATTCAGCCTTGCTTGCTGCCACAAAACCATGTAAGCTAAAGAAGGAGTTAAAGATGCAGCAAGGAACCTGAAGGAATCAAATTAAGATTTGCCGCACAGGATCTGGCTGTTAGGTACCTGTGATCCCATGACTCCAGTGGAGCTGCAGAAGTGTAACCGAGAGTGGAATTTCAGACCCTCTCACCCAAGATAAAACACTCATTACGGCCACCCTGGCTGCCAGACTTCTCCACTTGAAAGCTGAAATCCTCCCAAATAAAATCTCTCTGGCCTGAAAAATGAGTCGGGTATCAGACCAAGCTGGGAAATTGCTACCTGAAGAATGCATATAAGTAAAGATAATGTAGAAGCAAATCTTCACATTTACTGCTATAAGTTTGCAAGAGCCAAATGCTGAGAACTTATTAAGCAATATGAATAGAGACTTCTGGCATGATGTTGTGAAAACAGCAATAATTACCTTCTCACAACACAAGGTCAGAATTCACGTTAGATGTCAAGATTCCTCCTGTCAATATGGTATCACAAAAATAAACTGGGAAGAAAAAAGTATAACATGCAAAAGATCTCTAATTGCTGTATTTGATTACGAGAAGATTTACAACCACTTAAGATTTCTCCCCTCTCTGAAGTGAAATCCAAGGAGAGATGCAGAGGATATGGGAAATTCTCTGATGATCTTTTTCCCTAGAAATTGCTCCTTCCTAGGGTTTGCATAGAGAAGGAGGCACAGAGAATGCCATACACTAGGGAGAACTGTGGGAACATTAAATCTCTCCTTTATGTCAGCGGTTGTTTTGTTTGGCTTTTTGTTCTGTGCCAACTGAATTTCACTTTTTGGGAGCACAATGTAGAGGAGAATGGTCACAGTGGCTGCTGAGCAGGACTGTGGTCATTGAATGGTGGTGGGAGCCACGGGAGGCAATGGCAGGAGACACCCACTCATGGCAGGGCAGGAATCGTGGTAATTCACACCCATAAAAGCTGGTGGTTTATGCCACAGTGGCACACTCTATAGAAGGCACAAGGATCGGGCTGGAAGTACAGCTCGTTCAGGAACCACTGTGGCAACCATGCCTCCAAAACCAGTGTGGATGACGTGACGCATTTGGTCTTCAGGGATTTGCCCCTGTGGAGGACTGACAATTCTACCTCTGGCCAGGCCTTCACCAATAGTGAAGCTGCTTCTGCAGCACTCAAAGATACAAGAAATAAAGCTGGAAAAATGACACAGGCTTTCCAAAGTGTCCATTATGTTTGGTTGCTTAGTGTAAATTAAATCATTTAACCCTTTAGCCATGCACATAGCTCCCTGCCATCCATGGCACATTGTTCACTTCTCTATACTAATTTGTATACAAAGAAAGAAGTTAAAGGGGTTGCTATTCTGAAAAAACATGATTAAAAATATATGTCCTTCTTCACTCACCTCCTCACATCACAGGAAGCTAATACCAAATCACCCCAAACTAGCCAGTAATCAGGTTTCAGAAATATCTTGCAGAATCTCAGTTTACCTTTGTGCCCGTAACAGAAGATTCCTGAAGACAGAGAAACTTTCATCATGTATAAATGACTAATAATTACACCAAAACAAATGGAGGGCTTCAAAGTGGAATGGAAAAACAGGGGGGAAATTCCATCCGAATAAGATAGGATGTAATTATCTTCCACAGGAAATAAATGCTATATTTTTAACAGGTGACCAGTTGGATAGATCCAGTACAGGGCTACGATTGTGTACTGATTTGTCATCGAATTGCAGTGTATCTCCCCAAACAGATGACAGATCTTTGTATTTTCTTGTAATTATTTTTCTACGTAGGCTCTTAATTGAGAAATGGAAACATAAGAGCTCCCAGAGCAGGCTGCATTTCATTGACTGTTACCATTCATACTTCATCTTTTACAATGAATTCAAATATTCATGAGTACCTCATACTGGTATGTTACTACTGAGTTAATACCATGGTAACAATACCAGAATCTCCCAACTTTCAGCCTAGCAATTTTCTGTTCATGCTGATTTACAATAGCTGCATTCCATGAGCCAATACACAGTGCTGCTACTGAAACCAACCTATACTGTTTTAATATTAAATAGATATAAAATCTGGATCGTTGTAAACAATAAATACGTATATACAAGTGGAAAACAGTATTATGATTAACAGATATAAACTGAACTTGCAAATGGATATGAACATATTTAAAGTAAGGACAAAAATCGCTAAAATAACAGTTCTTGTAAGGGTTCAATAATGCATCTTCAAGAAGTATTTTTGGTAACAGATTACTTGTTGATAACATTTTCCACCTTGTTCTGTAATGGGGTTGAAAATCAACGAACTAATGACCACCAGATGTGAGTAAGTGTGTCAGGTTTGATGGAAAAAACCATTGTCATGCAACATGGAGCCTAAAGGCACTAATATAACATAAACCAATCACAGAGTAGGTACAAAATTTCTACTGCATTCATTCAGCAATAAACCAGAAATATGAAATAATATTTGTATTAATTTACAGGATAAAGGATTCCAGAGCATTTTTGATCATGGTTGGGTATGTTTTGCCCTGGACAACCTGACTGCAATCATGACCTGAACTGCCCTTCCACATAATAAAGTTCTCCACTGAACTGTAGTTAACTCTGAAACCGAATGATGGCACGGCTACAAGCAGTGCTCACACAGTGATCGATTCTGATTTAATATCCTGGCAGCAGGACATTTAATAAACATGTATGCACTGAAAATACAGTTACAGATCAAATATTTGCGTATGAATAATAAGATGCCTTTCCTCTAAATATGTACGGTGTCTGTTCTGACTACAACGTTAATTATTAAGTATGCTCATTAATTTTTAATATAAAATTTTTCTCTTTCATTTTGAAAGTATATTTAGCTTTTTTTTCTTGATGATTTCTAGCAAGAGACTTCTTGAAATATGATGTAGAAATGCATGCAATTCCAAAGCCTAAGACATGGATGAACGAACTCTATTTATATGCATATCTTTGCTTAATGAAACTTGCTACTTATGAGCATTCCTAGTTGCAGTATAATAGTACGTAAACATGTTAAATGAAATCAACTGGTCTTACAATCTATTTTGTGATGCCCAGTACTTCATGTATTTTATATCAGCCGTACGTAATGAATAAAGGACTTACTTAATCTGTTTCACTATGGAAGTCATTCATGAAAAGCCTGGCAGGAAAATCACTCCTCACTAAGGACCAAATATTCCAGCCGCCTCACAGCTCCATTCAGAGTTTCATAGGTCAGCTTGTCAGCATCTTCTTACGAAGGTTTTGCTGCCCTAAGCCCCCTCTAATCTCAGGGAGCATCTCCTGTCCCCCTTGCTGGGGAAAGCCCATTTCACTTGCTGCTGCCATGTCCCTGCTCACTGACTGCTGCCTCCTTCCACCACACTTAATTACAGCCCTGAGTCAAAAGCCCTAGAAAACGAAGGAAACCCCTTCTGTCTAGAGGCTGGACCCAACCCAGTAGGCATCCACATCATCCAGACTTCTTTTACATGGAGACTTAAATAATTCAATGTTTTATAACTTCAGCAGTGAGAGGCAGTGTTGGGAACAGCCCCCTCTGCTTCACCCCTCCTTTGCTGGGGTCACAGCAGACATTGCTGAGCCGTCAGTGTAAATTACAGGCGGCAGCACGTCAGTACAGAACGCTTCAGTGCGTGTGCAATCTCAAATACATAAATAATATCACTGACTTACTGAAGCACCAGAAAACATTCAGCTAATATTCCTTCCTAACTTCTCCGGAGTATTTGAGAAGCAGTACTTTGATCTTTATTAGCTCTCAAGTCCATGATGAGGCAAAGTACATTCCTCAGCAGGCTGCTGGAGCCAGGCCTGGAAGCAGCTACATCCTTCTGGAGTTTATCTGGACATTTACAAACTGGAGCTGACTTGCAGGGTTTCCCACACGTGTATTACTGCAGTTTCTTGGGACCATGAACCAGCCTCATGCTCTTGTGCACCACCACATGCTAAGGGGCCAGGAAGGCATTAACAAGCAAAACCATGAACCAGGGGAATGTGCCCCACCTTCTTCCTTCCAGACAGAGGAAATACGTTTGCATAAAGCATTGTGAGCAGAAATTCACACCATGCAAATTACTTCAGCAGCTGTGGTCCCCCTGCATGAGCTGGCGCAAGTCACCATTCCTACCACCATCAATGCACAGAGATAAGTGACTTACCCCAAGTGATGTGTGACACTCACAAGCCTTTTCCTGACTAGAAGGCAGCACCAGGAGTTTTTCTCCCTTTGACTAAGAATGTCAGCAATTTCAGCTTGACACAAAGCTGGCCTGGCTGATGGTCTAATGTATAAATCATGGGTCAAAGATAAGATAAACACATACCAGTGTAGTCCTCATAGCATTCACAAGTGTAGCCCCCTTCGCGGCTCCGGCACAGCCCGTTGCTTCCGCAAGGGTTGGAGTAGCAGAGGTCAATCTCTGTCTCGCAGTAGTCACCCGTGAAACCTGCAGGACACCGGCACCGCAGACCGTTGATGGGGTGGATGGGTCTGAACAGGACGGTGTTGGAGCTGATGAACGGGGCTGAGCTGTCAAACTTGAGGACAGAGACACACTTCATGTAGTTTTCACAGGGCTCACGCAAGCAGATGTTGTCATCGAAGGGCAGCACCCTCTGCGTGGAGATCATGGTCAGTAGGGTCCTGTTGAGGTAGATCTGCTCCTGCAGGTCCTCAGAGGGGAAGAACTTGTTTCGAATGCCACCAGGGAGCAAAGCAGAGAAGGTCACATTCAGGATATTGGAGCTGACATCTGTGTCATTCTGGATGTTGAAAACAAAGATGCCATCCTTGGCGGTGGAGAGCACTGTTGCCACCCCTTCCACAAACAGGGATAGGAGGGGAGAAAGGAACCTCTCCTGGGACATGTTCTCCAGCCTCACCGTGATGCTGTTGGTGAGCATGTCATCTGTGATGATGGTGACACGAAGGGTGCAGACTGCTGTGACACTGTGGACACCATCTGAAGGGAAGAAAGAAAGGTAACAGTCAGAGACAGTACAACAAAATTATCTTCTCGAGGCGTGGGCTCAGGCTTAAGGAGCCAAAATTAGGCACAGAGAATGGTGACGAAGGCTTGAGGTAAAAGCCACCTAAGGAAACGAGGGACTTGGCAGTCCTGAGGTAAAGGCTGGACTTGATCTTAAAGGTCTTTTCCTACCTAATTGATTCTATGATTCTATTTGAACACCTGAACTTTGTCATTCCTCACACCTAACTTCTTCAAAATACTTGGGGGGGGGAGGGGAGCGTCAAATTAAAAATGCTGTAGTGGAAAGCAGACATTTAAAAACTTTTACATTTTATCCTTCCTTTAAAGAATTTCTGATACAACTGTGGATGTTCTGCAATAAAACCTGTAAGTATATAAATATAGCGCTAACACCCAACACTGGACTGAGAGATGCCACTGTAAAATCTCAGTACACCCTGAGGCTTACAGTAGTGCTGTGAATGTACAAACTCTAGAGTGTTCTATGATTATGAAACATAATTATGACACAGTAAGTGTTATAATTAATCCAAATTCAAACGCGAGCAAGGAATGAGAAGTTGCATCATCACTGAAACCAAATCACTTAGTTTAATTCTGTCTCCTTGCTAACACTAAGGACTCATTAAAATACAGATTGCATTACAGAAAATATGATTAGTGTTACAGCAGCATCGAGAAAACCCAGAAGAGTCCAAAAGTGGCTTCTGACAGGAAATGTTGCTTCTCAAAGTTCTTGTACTGTAAATATACAACTAGAAATAGGGGTGAGTTCATCTCATGAGAGAGATGAACAGGTTTGAGTGGGCAATATCAGGCCCACTGTGTGGCTAAGAACTGATTTCAGCTCCCCCAGGTCCCAGCTCAGTGCCTTAGGCTTGGTCCAAAGTATCCCAGAAATAGTAATTTCAAAAGTAACCTAATACTAACATGTATTTCAATTAAACCATATGGTACATGCAGAAATGATTCTGCATCACATCGATGTAAAATCACAGCAGAAATTGCATTTGAATCAATCTAAACCCAGTGTGAGATCAAAATTCTAATACCATGGTAATTTGCCTAAGGTTTATTATCTCAAAGTGTAAGTTTCTGACCATTATGGTCTCTTATAAAAGGCCTTTCAAGAACAGAAAAATCAGAATGGCTCCTTTCCTATTCACTGTCACCACTACACCTCAAGTGCTGCTTTGTTTTAAAGCGAAATGTATTGTTGGAAGGTTTTTCCTCCAATACATAGTAGCAACGTAGTAAATTACAGTGGCATAACTAACCAAAAGGCTTCTGACTGTCTCCTCCTGATCAGGTTGCCTGTAAAAGCTCAGCTGTTGACTTTTTCCACTCTGAAGCAGCTTTCAGGCAAATAGGAAAACCCTTTCTCCCGCGTGCTACTTTACTGCTGCCTGGCTAAAACCAAACAGTCAGGAGAGGCTGTTACTTGGAGGGTTCTGTTTGATGTGCCCCTCACAGAACCTCATGCGCCAGCTTTTACTTTCTCCCAAGTGTGCAGAAATCTTCTATCTCCTCTTCCTCAGACTCATTCTAGGAATGTGTAGCTTCAGCCTTCAGCAAGACCCAAAGCAACCTTTAAACATGGTATGTAGCCAAAATCTTCAATGCAACCTCCTCCTCCTGCACTGCCTGTGGATTTCTGGCCAGCAGACAACACAGGATGTGCTGTATTTTCATAACTGACATCCTCAGACTAGTTTACCCACTTCTGTCAACTGCATGGCTCATTCCCCTGAAAGGCCAGCAGCAGAACAAACTATTCACTTTTTCTTTCCTAAAGCAATTGACATTTGCTTGTCTGTCCTATAGGGTGCCTGAACTATTTTGCTATTTGTTGCACAATACACTACAGAAGCTCCCTCATACCAGCAAGAACACTGGACAATGGGTCCTTTTCTGAAGAAAACACTATGATCTATAGCCCATGGTATGTATAGTAAGAAGACAAAATGCAATCCACTGTCTGACAACGCACTAGAGTCTACAAACTGTCATAATCAATATCAACTGTCACAATATGCAAGAGCTTCCCAGCATTCACAACAGCTATTCTGACACAGTTAATAAATCACTGCAAAAAGCCCGGTGTCAGATACCACACAGGCTCCTTGTTCCACAGGCAGCACAAAAGAAAACTGGGCACATATAGCTGCAAATTGAAGTGGTGTTTTAAAAGCCAATCCAGCTTTGTGCAGCCCTGTTGCAGAGCATTAAAATAAAAAGAGAGTAAAAAGGAGCTGAACATGTGTACTATGGGCAACAAAAGAGTGGCATGGCTATACAGCCGGCTGGACAAGCCCCTCTTTCATATCACCACCGAGTCTGAAAGCAGCATCATGGGATCTGATCATCTATTCATTCAGAATTTCGTGGAAAGTTGAAACAATCTGTGGTTTTATGGGACCAAATTAGTATCTATTCTACTCTCAACAGACAACGTTCACTTTGAGGGCTGGAACAGGCATAATAAAGGAAGTGGAAATTCTGTCCTCCTCTTTACTGGCAATTGAATGAAGTCCTAAATACACAATAATAATAAACGGGGTTTGAGAGTCACAAGTTTAATACTCCATGAAAGTTTCAAATATTTACTGCCAGAAAGATCAGAAAAATAGTATTAGGAAGCACTATATGATGGAGTGGCATTAATTTGTGGCTTCTCACTCTGACATGCCTACCATATGCAGCTCTCCAATATACACACACAACCAATCTGTTATTTTGCTGAAGTGGCTCTAGCAATATGATTTTTCCAAGGTCTTGTGATACAGCTATAAAAAGTCCCTCTCATGTTTTGGCAGATGCAAGATGTTTTCAGTAAGGAGTGTGAAACACCCTTTGAGTGGTGCTACAAGAGAAACTCTGGCTATGCTTTACTCGTGGAAGCAGATCTTCACACAGATGCTTACACACACATATGCAAGGCTTACCTCTCACTGAATCTCACAGGCACATCTACTTGGCTTTAGCAAACCTGATGGATTCAGGAGTCTTCCTGAAGGAGCTGTAAACACACAGGCCATGCTGGCAAGTGGGACATGTAGGCATCCTACTAAGGGTGGTTTGAGTGGACAGCCTGAATCTTATCAGCACAAGCCACTGCCACCTGGATAGCCTTAGTAAAGGGAAAAACAGGATGGACCAAGGAGGAAGACAGGATCTGACCTGTCCTTTTGTGGGATTGGCTCCTAAAGCACTTTACCAATGTTTTTGTCATTCCATCCTTGAGTTTGTTTTCCGTGAAGTGGGGATAATGGCACTTACATGTACACTGTGAAGTAGTGGGTGCAGACAATGAAATGATGAGATACTGGGATAATGAAGGCAACATAAATACCCCAGACAAACCACAAAAAGTTCTTTCAAAAGCTATTGCAGCCACGTTTATCAAAAACAAGCTGGAAAGATGAAAACAGAATACTCAGTGTCTCACACATCAGTGAATGGACAGAGGAGTCTGTCTGGACAGCTGGTGGCTGCAGAGGGGAAGAGGTGTTCATTACAAATGTAGTCCCTGCACACTGAGTTTATATCCTGACTAAAATATCATTTTATCTCTACTTTCTACAAAAGGCATCTCCAGAAGGTGGAAAACAAAGCAGACTGTTGTCTTTTGTGTCACTGTCATTGTTGAACAAGCTCCTTAAAAACAGAACTACTCATCTTCACCCTCCATCAAACTAATGAAAAGATTCAATAGCAACCACATACCCTGACACATTACAAAGAAAAGAGAAGACTTAAGGCTGAAAAAAAAGCCTGAACCTCTCTAAAATATACGAATTAAGAATTGATTAAATAGTTATTGTATCATGATTACCTTTATGACAAACCTAATCAAATGCAAGACTGTAATCTCAGCTTCCTATCTTCTGGCAGTCCATAAACCAAAGCATTTTATTATCTGGAAATGTAAACATAGCAAAGTCTAACTGAAATGAATATTTGGCAATGGCAGCATCTGGCCTGAAAGGTTCCTTTGTTTGTTTTTTAGATTGGCACAAATAAAATAATTAACACTATTTTGCCTTATTACATACAGAGGTCTTAGGGCTAATTTTGAAAGCTGCATATTTCATATAAACACTTTAGTATCACAGCTTTCTTTCATAGATATCCCAACCCAAATCCATTATAATTCTGCTTGATAATGCATCTGGGAGTAACGTGTCAGAGTTTATGACAGCCATGCAAAGTCCTGGGCTAGCAAAATGGAGAGTAAGGACATGCCACAGGTTCAAATAAACTCTTGCTCTCCCCAGCTCATGAGAAGCAGACATGCCCATGGATAGCAGCCATTGCTTGGCAACATGCCTTGTAATGATCAAACCTCCATCACCCATTGCTTCCAGCCATGTCTTTACATATGAGAGTTAATACACACCTAGTCCAGTACTAAGCTTTGATTTACTGATGAGGATGCTGTGCACTTAGTGTCCTCTCCACTGCTTGGGCGGCAGTAGCATGTAAGTAGCTCACAGACACTGAGACCACAGGCAATACTTGGCTGCCTGCGCAGACCTGGAACCCAAACCACGCTTCCCATTGAACAAACTGCAGTAAAAAGCAGATGTCCGTAACAGTGAGATTACAGCCCTGTGCTAAGCTTCAGTTGCCCCAGTAAGTCTGCAGGGCTGAGTCCCTTCCCTGCAGTGTGCTTCCACCACCACCGAAACAGATCTAACATGTGCAAAATATCAGTGTATTAATATCGTCCTCCCAAACCACTGCTGTAGGCATGACAAAGCTTCACTTCCATGAGTAGAAATAAGAGTCTATGAGCATCCATAAGAGAAAGTCTTTAAAAAGTTTTGTACATTATGGAAAAGCATAGTGCAAAAAAAAAAAATATCCTGAAAGAAAATAGCAGGGGGGAACCTAAGACAAGAAAATGGTAGGGGGAACCTAAGGAAGATGCTTTATGGAAACCACAGAAAACACTACCAGAAAGAAAAAGAAACATAGGCATTAAGTGTGAATTTACAGACCCTACCTCAGCGTCTTCCCAGTTAGTGAACACCCTCCCTGGAGAAGTGTTTCAGGGCAGAAACTGTGTACCTGACCCCACTCTGTGTGTGCCTTCAGGGCACCTTGGCAAAGAATGTGGGGGCCAGTGTTAGCCTTACCTCTCCACAAGGCCAGAGCAATGGGAATTGGCAAATGTCCCCTGTGCATCCCTAAGTAGTCACTGTTTTGTGGTAGGTATAGATGAAAGTACAATTGTCTCTTTTGCTAGAGAAAAGTGATACTAAATGGTGCAATAACAGAAAAGTAACATCCATGAGCCATCCAGAGGGACCTTGACACACTTGTGAGGTGGGCTGATGCCAACCTCATGAAGTTGAACCATGCCAAGTGCAAGGTCCTACACCTGGGTCGGAGCAATCCCAGGCACAGCTACAGGTTGGGCAGAGAAGAGATTCAGAGCAGCCCTGTGGAGAAGGACTTGGGGGTGTTGGTTGATGAGAAAATGATCATGAGGCGGCTTCAGTGTGCGCTCGCAGCCCAGAAAGCCAACCGTATCCTGGGCTGCATCAAAAGGAGCGTGACCAGCAGGTCGAAGGAGGTGATCCTGCCCCTCTACTCTGCTCTCGTGAGACCTCACCTGGAGTATTGTGTGCAGTTCTGGTGTCCTCAACATAAAAAGGACATGGAACTGTTGGAACAAGTCCAGAGGAGGGCCATGAGGATGATGAAGGGCCTGGAGCACCTCCCGTATGAAGACAGACTGAGAAAGTTGGGGGTGCTCAGAAGAGAAGGCTGCGTGGAGACCTCATAGCAGCCTTCCAGTATCTGAAGGGGGCCTATAAGGATTCTGGGGAGGGACTCTTCATTAGGGACTGCAGTGACAGGACAAGGGGTAATGGGTTAAAACTTAAACAGGGGAAGTTTAGATTGGATATAAGGAGGAAGTTCTTTCCTGTTAGGGTGGTGAGGCACTGGAATGGGTTGCCCAGGGAGGTTGTGAATGCCCCACCCCTGGCAGTCTTCAAGGCCAGGTTGAACAGAGCCTTGGGTGACATGGTTTAGGGTGAGGTGTCCCTGCCCATAGCAGGGGGGTTGGAACTAGATGATCTTAAGGTCCTTTCCAACCCTAACTATTCTATGATTCCTCTCTGGAAAAACATAACAGTATTTTCTATAAAATCCTATCATTTCTTAGACAAGCAGCAACTGATCCCGTCAAAGCCTCCCTTTCCTTGGGATCAGAATGCCACTGATGAGCAACTCTTTCTTTATATAAAGTTGGATGAATGGAATGACTCCCCTTGGCCATGTGAAGCTTGTGCTATTAATTTTGTTCCATCATTTCAGGCTGCCCGTCTCAGCCCCATGCATTTGGGAGCACTGACTGCCAACACAGGCCATGGGCTTTGGAACAGATATACAAAAATAATCTTCTATTATTCACACAGTGCCAGAGGTTCACGGTGGAACCACTGCTCTGAAGAACACTGAAGCCCAGGTCTGCTCCAAAGTCCATTACATCAACAGGAAGATTCCCATTGACTTCAGTGGGCTTCACTCCCAGCCGAAACTGAGCCTAGAGCCTAACTTGCTTGCCAGTGCACTTGCACAAGCTCCACTCCCGACCCAGAAGCCCCAGACAACAGCTAGAGTCTGTTTTTACAGCACTGGCCAATGCTGCCCAGCATCCTTCAAAGAAAAGAGTTGGGAAGGGTCACAGGAAGGGGGAAGATAAAGACATGTTACCTGGTGCTATGGGGGATTTCAGATCACAGGTGAGGTAAAACAGAAAGCAGCTGAGCTGTGTGGTGTATGAAGCACACCAGCAATGGAGGATCTGTCCTGAAAAGAAGCTCTCTGGGATTAACCAGCCCAGGGGTGGAAGATTGCTGGAGGACAGGTAATGGTCCATGCTGACAGAGTGAGTGCCTGTGTATGACTGTACCAGCAACCAGTTCTCCCTAAACCAGCATTAACCACACTGCCTCCAGCACCATCCTGCTGCCACTGCAGCAGCTCAGGGCCTCCAAGGGTCTGCCCCAGCTCCCCCCCCAGACACGGGGTATGTAGTAGGGTTGTGGCTATGCCAGCTTGTGCCCCGACACTGCACTGCTGCATGGCTGCATTAGCCACATCCGCACTTGTGAAATGATGTCAGGATCAGTGCAAGCAAAGGATCGCAACAAGCCTGTGCAGACACTTCCAGGGAAAGCCACCTCTAATGCTCACAGGCTGCAGACACACTTAAAAACACTTTCAAGTGCTTTTGCAAGTCAAACTTTCATTTATTTCCTTTTACAAGATGAGTCATCTCTTCATCCTGACAGAGATGGGTTTCTGACACTTGTGGAAGGTGGGCAGTGGGACCTGGGCTTGAAACTTAGGGCAGCTCTCACTCCAGGGTCCCCTTGGCAGCCATAGCAGTACCAGCTAACCCAGACAGCTAAACACAAGCTGTGGGAGGAGAAACTGTGCATAAAGCAACTGTGAATTCCCAGCACGTAGAAGAGAAAAAAACCAAACTAATGTTGGCATCATTATCTTCAATGTAGCCTGTGCTGTTCAGGATTATTTACTTTGTACACAACACTGAAGAGAAAATAAAAATACTTTGATTTACAGCTTGAATAGGGGATTAGGAACAAACTGATGCCAACTGGATTACTCAACACGGTACAAGACTGCCATTAGCTCTTCTGAAACCAGCACCTGCAAGCTGGGAATTTTGAAATGTTAATTGGGTTGATAACACTAATCTGGGGGAATGTTTCCGGAGGGTGGGAAGTAAGGCACATGGGATCTGCTGGCAGGAATAAACACTCCTGCATGCTGACTGCAGCGAGGCTGGAAGTACTCCTCGCTTCCCTGAACACCCTCTCACACCATCACTTCTTGCTGCTCAGGTACCTGGTGCACATGGGTTGTAACTGCTGTGGGGGATGAGATGCAGGCAGGGGAAACTGTCAGGGATGCAACAGTGACAAGGCAGCAAGGAAACAAGTCCATGTCCTGAGTGGAAAGCACAAGTATAAAGGATGAAGGATACTTAGAAGGGAGTATGATACGTGGGAAGACAGTGTGAGCATGCTAATACCCAGCTCCTTCCAGACCATTTTACTGAAGAGGAGATTTTCCTGCTAGCTAAAATGCAGTGATTTTCCTTCCTGGGCTCTGAATCCCTGCACCTCAGCTTGTTTTCCTTGTTAGCAAGGACCAGCAAGACTCCTCTGCCCGGCCATGGGGGCTGACCCTGCCCCAGCACTGTGGCTCCAGGGGGTTCCCTGCCTGCTGTCACCAGCAGCACTCTGCTGCCCAGCTCCCCCTTGGTGGGGTGTGCAGCCCAGGAGCCCCATGGCTAGCACACAAGCACTGATGCAGCTTCTGAGCTCCAGCTGCAGAGGCAGGTTTCTTTTTCATGCTAATGACCATGGAAACTGTCTCATGGCACTCATCAGACCTGTTCAGATGAAAAACCCCGCTCCAGATCCCTACATCAGATAGATTCACAGACTGGCTTGCTGGGGGCTCCGCCAACAATAAAACTTGATCATGTTTCATATATAACCAAAACTATTGCCTAATTACTGTGATAATTTTTAAGCGTCTCCGAACTTTAAAGGGAGAGGGTTTTAATATCATTTACATTTTAATTCTAACGAAATGCATAGCTAAATGCCCATTTAGCTGTAAGACGAAAGTTTCCCAGCAGCCTTGCATTACCTGCAGCCACATCTTGCAGTGCACCGCACTGCTGGCTGCATTGGCTTGGACAGGCAGGAGATGTGGGTGAGCATCAGGGAGAATGAAGCATAGGCACAGGGAGCCCAGTCACCCCACAGCCAAAGGGCTATTTGTGGGCATCTCTGCAGCTATAACCAGTCATTCTATACAGGATTATATATACAGAAGCCCAAACAGGTTTTGTACAGACCCATGAAAGCACCAGACAAATTAAACTGCAGTCATGTGATGCTCCAGTGCTGATCTCCATTCAGGGCATGGTCTTTAAGTGAATGATGTATTTTGTACAGAGTGAGATAACAGCAGTGTGTTTACCCCAAGACATGCTTCTACATCACTAACCCCACTTCAAAAGACAGACCCGTGGCCTGGGGTGGTGCTGTGCTGCCAGGGAGCAACCAATGGGTCACCACAAAAACCTCTATTCTTGTGACTATGCAGCCCCTGCAAACATTTTAACTCACTCTGTTTGATTAAGGCAAGGACCCCCCTAGACAAGCCAGGTCTTCGCTCAAATCCCTCTCTTTGCAGTTTCAAACTAGGAGTGGATGAAAACTACGGTGGGGATGGCAAAGAGGGGTGGGAAGATTTGGTGTTGGGGCCTGGGAGTATCAAAACTGGGAGCAGCGATAAGGAAATAGTTTCTCTGTCCCAGTGTCTGCAGCCATACTGCATGGGTAACCTCAATGGGACCCTTTCAAAAGAGTATCAGCAAAATTAAATCCATTGGGTTCATTTTTATCCATAGTCCCAAGTTCCTGTTGCTTGGAGATACGATATGCTCTGCTCCTTGCTCTGACCCACAGGGAAACCACGGGGATGCTTCCTGCTGGACAGAGTTCAGGTTCACTATCTTGAGTGAAAAAACAAAGGAGGGAACAATGAGAAAAGACACTGATGTCATTTCTGTCTACAGACAAGCTTTCAGAACAGTTACACATCAGCTGAAAGAGTTATTGATGCACTGGGCAATGAAGAAACTTGTCCAGCTCCCTGAAACCACCAGGAAAATTCATTGGTTGCTGGGTGCGCTCTGTCAAAGCATGGGTTGGGAAACTAAGAGGGTTCTTTAGGTATATGGGGGGGGAGGGGGTTTTGTCACTTTTCTGAAGTTTCAGCCATTGTAGGCCCATTTGCAAATTAACACAAGAGAAGACAGAGGGCTATGTCCAGGGAAGGACAAGCAGTAATGGCAACGTGTCATCTTCCACACGCACTGGGCACAGGAAAGGTTGGCTCAGCTGCTCCTTCTGCCCCAGGAGATTTGAACATGCTCAAACACGAGAGACCCGCACAAGCAGGGTAATTCTGTCATGCTGCTTCACTTCATATCAAATCTGTTGTTGGGAGCAACGATTGGGGCATGGATGCCACACCTGTAGCACAAGTGTGTCCTGAAGGAAAGGTTCCAGAGCATTTATAACTCTGCCTTTCCCCTCTTTCTCTCTTTTAAGAGTTCTTATTAAAAGTAGATTGAAATTGAGAGAAGCTATGGGGAACATCAAGGTCTACCTGCTGGGATCTGACACAAAATATACCCGCCTCCCACAGTCCGAAGAATTTAGACTTTCAATTAGCTTGACTCCATTAGAAACCCCCAGAATGTAAGTATTTCTTCAACGAAATAACATGTTTTCCCCCATTTCTGGCTTCAAAGGGAACGGGTTTTCTTTTTTCTCACTAGATTTCTGACCGACCAGCTTTGCTGATCTTTTGTTAACTGAGGTCTGCTGAGTTAAGCAGAGTAAGAAGCAAATAAGAAACATGAAGAAATAATCTTTAGCAAATAAGAAACTGAACTAAAGAGTATTGCCTGCATCACGCGATTAAATTAAAGAAATAAGAACAGAAAGATAAAATGAACACACAAAGCCACGCTTAACCAAAGCTTTGTGGTTTTGGGAAAGACTTCTCAGGCACTGGCAATGTTTGCAGGAAAAATGCAGTGCACTTTGTCCAGACTCTCTGTTGATAGGCAACACACACAATCTTCTACAAATGCAATGCAAGAACAAAGAAACCCCTTTGATTAGCTAACCATATACATGTCACTGGCCATTGGCAATGAGATCATGATGTTTTTGGCTGCATGGTCAACTCAGAAGATTATTCTTGGATCCCTGCTGTTAAAACTAGCGTACTGGACACGAATCAAAAAGGACAAAGCACTTGTTTCCTGTTTCTATAGTCCTGAACCTGCAGTGGGCATTTTTCTCTCCAAAACATTCCCAAAGAGAAATGCAGCCCCACAGACAGAATGCAAGAGCGTTACAATCATTTTGGGAAGCCGATGCAGAGAAATGGCAGGTCAAGCTATGACAGATTAAAGTGGGTAACATCAGTGAGTTGGAGCCACTGGCAAACGCAGAAACTACTTCGATCTTCAGGAATGATAATGTAATCTCAAATGCCTATCTAATGATTTCTGTTCAGCCCAGCTGTAGTCTTAATGACATGATTCATTTCTTTAAGCAGGTAAGATTTTTCTGCCAGGCACTTTGTAAGACACAGATCCTGAGTGAAGCAGGTATTTTGTATTTTAGCACTAATACAAGGCTACCCAACAATTTCCATAATTGGAAGATTCTCTTTGAAGGAATTTATTAGACTGGGT
The DNA here is from genome assembly GCF_028554395.1 of Pezoporus wallicus. NCBI lineage: Eukaryota > Metazoa > Chordata > Aves > Psittaciformes > Psittacidae > Pezoporus > Pezoporus wallicus. The sequence continues at coordinate 3,282,399 of NW_026640165.1, forward strand.
AACAGAGGAAAAACTCATGCTCCCAGTCCATCCTTGTTCCCACCACATCATTAGCAGGACATCACCAGGAGTGTGCTAGGCTGGACTCTGCCCAGCAGTTGCATTCTTCTGGCCAAGGGCAGGTGACTGTGTCTCTCTCTTCTTGGGAATGGTTCTTTCCTTCCTTCTCTGCCAAGGCCACAGGCAACCCAGCAAAGTGGTATTTGGAGAGCTCAGGGTATCCAACAGCAAACAGAGGCTCACTACAGAAGAATGCCAACACCCAGCGGGCATGTATCCACCACTAAGCAGGGCAGGATGACTCCCTGTGCCACCTGCATCACGCATAGCACAAAGTTCTACTGATGCAGTGGCAATTTATCCACCATTTCCAGGCATCCCATTAAAACTATTGCTCCCATCAGATTGCTGGGCATCCTAACATCCAGTAGGAAAGACCCCTCTTTCAACCCAGGTGGAAAAGAGGACACATCTAGTGAAAGATGGACATACAAAGACCTTTAATGGTGCCACGGAAGAAACACTCTGACTCCCATGGAATAAATTACCCATGGAAACCAGTTTCATCGAGCACTGAGTTTTCTTAAGGCTGTTTGCATTTTCTGTAAAGTCTAATGAATATATGTATCTCATTATAGTGGCAGTAGATTGCTAATGATATATTTAAAGGCATTATTTTTCATTGGTTTAGTTGTATTTTATGGGAAAACATAAAATAATGAGCTTATGCAAAATATTCACCGAAACTATCACCATTAATGTTGAGCCTTAAAACTCAAATCAGTCGGGGAAAACATGAAAATCCTCATTCTAGGAATCTTCACCCATACATTCCCACTGATATCAGCAGAGCTTAAACACTACAGGATTTTTGGACATGAACCTCCCAGACTGTGTGAATCCAAGACAGTGCAGCATCCCGAGAAACCACTGAGGTTCTGCCTCTGTGAGATCCCACCAAGCATTAGTAGAGGTCCTATCAACTTTCCATATAATACAGGGAAAGGTGTGTCAGCCATTTGCATGATGCGATATGGGATAAATATTACTCCTGAGAGAGCATAAATGCTATTTTTGTTTTGAGAAGTCTTTTTTAAAACACTGCACTACTCGCTGTGCAAAGCAGCTGCCTGTAAATCAGGATTTTCTCCGCGAAGAGCTTCTCTGAATTCCTGCAAGATGCTTCATACTGCGGCGCCGTTTCCCAAGAGCTCAGATAATTGCTGAAGTTTAATTACTAGAAAGGATTTGCTATTTCAGTGTCCAGAGCACAATTTTTCACCACCTGAGCTCTGAGGCCTTCTGTACAGATAGGACATTGGCTCTCTGGAACCTGTCATTGAGCGCAGCCACTTGTTCTCTCTTTCCAGTGATAAAATTAGGCTTACGTCAGTGACCTCAATCTAGTGATGCAATTCTCAGAAGGAAAGTGTATTTTAAGCATTTTCTAAAATCTCAATTTTTAAAGACCTCTTTAGCCCTGACAGATTGTCGTGGTTTAAAACCAGGCAGAGGGCTCATTCACTCACTCCCCCCCTTCTTTCCCTCCCCCTACTCCCAGAGGGACGGAGAGGAGAATCGAAAAGCATGCAACTCCCACATGTTGAGATAAGAACAGTTTAGTAACTAAGGTATAACACAAATCACTACTGCTACCACCAATGATAATAATGATAAAGGAAATAACAAGGGAAGAGAATACATCACCTCATCACCAGCCGACTGATAACTTGCCCCCCCAGCCCGACCAAGCTCTGACCGATACCTCCTCCAACCCTGCAGTCTCCCAGCCCTTCCGGGTAAGTCCCAGTTACATCCTGGGCATGACGTGCTGTGGTATGGAATACCTCTTTGGTCAGTTTGGGTCAGGTGTCCTGTCTCTGCTTCCTCCTGGCTTCCCCTCCTCCCTGGCAGAGCATGAGGCTCACAAAGTCCTTGGCCAAACCAAAAAATCCTTGTTATCAGCTCTGTTCCCAGGCCGAAAGTCAAAACACTGCACTGCACCAGCTACCAAGAAGGAGAAAAATGACTGCTACTGCTGAACCCAGGACACAGATTTAGGCTGATACTTCTGTACTTGGCCAGTGCTGAGCATCTTCATGAGATCACTAAATACTGACAGGGCACCCAGTTATAACACCTGCAATCACTGCACTGGGTCAATGATCCCTGCAAGCATCCTGCATGAGGAGACTCGCTCCTTCTCTCCACAGGGTGTACCAGAAACCCTGCTCTGCCTCCAAGCCTGCAAGAAACCCACTGATACCAGAGAAAGGGTTCCTAAGACAGCCAGAACCTACCCGTGGTGGTCCACAACTGCAGGACCACAAAGTGCTGGCTGCCTGAAGCATTAATCTCCTTGAATGTCTCACAGGTGGACTCTTGGGAAAGGGAAGCAGAGGTTCAGTATCTGCATGGAAAGAAGCATTTCTCTCTGATGTGACAGCTGGCAATGGGAAGAAAGGCAAAGCAGCTGCAGCCTGGATCAGGAGAGGTGCACAGGGCTACTGGAATGCCTCAGCAGTGCAGGCAGCAGCGGCTCAGCATGGGCCAGGGTTAGTGGAAATGACAGCAACATTCCCATGAATGTGTGCTGGGAAGGGAGAGGGCTGTGGTCAGAGGCAGTGGCACAGGCAGGAGGGCTGGGACAGTGTGTGATACTCAGCTGCCACCCAACACGGCTCCAAAGTCCATCACACGGACATCATTCATTCCTTGTGTCACAAAAACACTGCACAAGATGCTCATAGAAGTACCATGACAGCTGGCTGCAACATCTGCAGAAAGCATTAAGTGGACAAAAAAGCATTTCTACCAGAAGTCTTCCTCTATCGTGTCACTGAAACCAATATATAAATTAACAGAAACATATCAGTTTCAGTGAGACTCTCATTGGGAATGACTTAGATCATTTCTACCACCTCATGCGCATTTTTAATGTCTATGCATAGCTCAAAATCCTGTCCTGGTAAGGATGACTGTGTAGAGTCCCTGCTCTTGACCTGCAGCTCAGGTTGTTTCCATTACAACTGACTCCTGTGGACGCAGCTCTTCCTCCAATACCCACAGAACAGCAGGGAATTGCCCCAGAGAACCTGGCTTTTACTCCTCTTGTTCTTTCTTTCTGCCTTCCAGCCAAAGCAAACTGCTGCATTTGTACCTACAAGGAAGTGGAGGTGGAGCAGTACTGTCCACATAGGTGAGCTGTGATGCGCAGTGAAGCAGAAGCAAACTCCAACTGCATTTGGGGGTGGAGGGATCTGTTCACAGGCATGCAGCTTGTAGGGTGAGCGTGTGTGCAGGCACACTGGAGCCTTTACAACCTCTAACTTACTCTGATTTCATTACAGCAAAATTTAGAAGGGCTTCCCCTTCCCCTCATCAGTTGCCAAATATATCTTCTACTTCAGCTGCATTAAAACAAAACAAACCAACCTGCTAATGAAGGATGGATGTAGTATTAAAAGCAGTAAAATTTCAAAGGACATTCAAGCTTAAAATACTCTAGCCCTTAAAATCACCAATTTGTCTTTACCCCCTTTTCAGAGACCTGTTTTGCAAAGAAAACGTTTCATGGTCTGCCCTTACAGAAATCCAGGTCCATGTTCTTGCCCCAGGAAGGCTGCTGGCTCCGTGTTTAATGGCCAAATCCTTCCAAATTTGTCTTTGAAAGAGGCTCTTGTGAGCAGGAAACTGCTGTGACACCAGGCTCTAGCGCTCTTTAAAACAGCTCAACCTCTGCTAAATGACCCTTCTCGACTCGCTTTCTCAGTTGGCTCAAGACATCTCCCGCATGTTGTTTCTACAGCAGTAACCTGAGGCTTCAGGAAATGCTGTAACAGGTGGTTAAAGTTGTCAGCACCCAAAACCAGGAAGTGTTTTAATGTTATCTACCTAATATACACTTTCCTTACATCATACTCGTAACCAGGATTTGGGGGTTCTTTGTACAGGTCCATGACACATCCCCAGACACCGCTCAATAGATACGGTATTACAATTTGTTAATATATAGCACCAATTAATATCTGCTGGATTTTAAGGACTAATTGCCTGTAAAGGCAGGATGCTTTGGAGACCATGAAAATACAGGGGACTCCTTAGGTTTCTGAGTGTATCTATCTTGTACCTCTCTTCCACCACTGTTTTAGCTTGCCAATCAAGTAATGATGTTCCTGTAATTACTTTACAAGTACTGATCTCACTCCGTGCATGCTGTGCACTGCTGTGTAAGTGGTGGGATTTGTGTAATTACACCATCCTAGAAAATACCAAGCTGTAGTCCCAAGTTACCAGAAGAAGCTGAGTAATGTAGAAAGAAATAATGTGACAACAGTGAGGACGCATAAGCATGAAACAAGGACAGTTCTCTATTACCACTTACAGAGAGAAGTAAACTAAATACGGTGCTTCCCTCTCTCCCCTCTTAGTAGATAGCAATGTTCTCAGCATCACTGAACTCCCAACAGTCTCTACCCAAAGGAGCAAGGCAACCACTCTGCTCTGCAACATCTTTGGTGTACTGGAGCTAGTCTAGATTTGCACACGGGTACCAGAAGGCAGAATCTAGCCAAATCACTTTAAAAAGACTGAACTGCTTGAGATATTAAGACCTGAGAACCCACCTCTTAATACGCCATTGCTCTAATTTCTCTTCTTAAAGCATTTGCACCAGTAATCAGAGGTGATCACTGAGCTCCATCCCATACCTTTAATTAAAGTCTGTTCAGAAAGCCCTGTCTAGAGAGGCTAATCCTCCTCTACTCAGCTGCTAGATTTGCACAGCAAGGCAAGGAGGCTGCTGCATGTTTTGGGAGGTGAACAGGGACCAGTCTGGCATCCCAAGCTATGATGAAACATGTACTAATACTGAAGCTAAATACTTCAAATGCAAACTGCCAACAGTCAGTAGAGAAGTGGGGCAGGGAAGCACCAGCAGGAGAAAACCATGAGTGCAGACATGAAAATGAATAGGGGTAACCGCCTACCATTTTAGTTCAGTACTGCCAGTACAGACTCAGGTCCTGTCAGCCCTGGTCAGGAGCAGATGCTTCTGTTGGAGCAGATGCAGAGAGACCTGCAGGGCTTGCAAAGAAGAAAACTACGAACTCCAGGAAGTCTTCCCTATGAGAGCTCAAACGAGATGGGAAGGAGAACTGCACACCAACAGAAGCAGATTTAGTCCTCAAAGCAGGAGTGTAGTGGCTCATGGGATTCTCATGAGCCAGGGAATTGTGTCACAGAGCTCACTGTGGGCATGGCACACTGAGATTTCTGCACCATTATGGTCAGTCACCTGCTGCCTCTACTCCAGATGCATTGCCACTTATCCTCTGCCCTTCCAACATGTGGTGCTCCATCTCCCAGTATCACATTTCCCCTACGTGTAATCTCCTCTCATGCGTCTGGGCCTTCCTCCACCTCCCAGAGTGGCCAAAAAGCCTTCCCTCCTGTTCTAAGTGTAAGCTTCCCTCTTGCGAGGCACCTATGGAAACTGCCTGCCTGTGGTGTCAGGTGAGAGCAGGCATAGCGCTTCACTCACTCATGACTTCTTCACATGCCTATGTGGATAAGGAAGGGTCCCAACTGCACATGTAGATGTAAATGGTCATGGGCAGCTGTTGTCCTTGCCCTTCCACCACCCCTCACCCTGAGTGAGCCTGGCAAACCTCTACTATCTCTCTTCTTAGCCCCAAGGGTTGTAGGTCTGTTGCATGTTTGTACATCATGCTCTGCATCTCAGCAGGCAGCTAACAGACAAGCAGATAACAGTAACAGAGCCAAGGCATCTCTGCAGAAAAGGATTTGTAGTTCCAGGGCATATGTTTGTAGAGAATTTACTGGGTGGGTTTAGGGACTGCTCAGACTGACTGAGCGGCAGCTCCCACAGAGAGCAGGGAATGGAAAAAGACAAATGTACCAAAACCTCTCCAAACTCACAAAGCAAACCTGAGACTAAGCAAGGAGACAGAGACATGAAGTAAGTGACCATGACTGGTAGCTTCATGGTGAAGAACCATGTCTGTAACAAGAGAATGGGATGTGATATTGCCTTCTGGGAGCTACGATGGGATTAATACAACAAACATATGGAGAGAAGATCACCTCAGGAATACATGGGGAATTTGCTGAGTCAGCATTTCAAGTGAGAACTAATGAGACAAGCAGCAGGCAAGCCAATGCTTAATAGGATCATGCTAGAAATGTGAGACTAGGAAAAGCCAAGGGAAGCCCTCTGTGAGGCTGCTCTGGTACCTGCTGCAGTCTGCAGAGACAGTGCACCCCAGCCAAGAGATGCAGAAGTACCACGGAAACAGACCTGCACTGGCAGGGCTCACGGGTGCTTTCTGCGATGAAAGGGTAGCACTAAGATTAAATGGTCTTAAGCAAAGAGGGTGCTAACCTCCCTGTGTTCACAGCTGACAATTCAGAAGAGCTTCAAGATAAGTGGAAAAAAACAGGGGAGGGGCTTGGCTCAGAGGTCTCATCACTGGCTCCAGCATATAGGATAAAAGAAAAGATGAATTGATCCTTTTTCTGACATCCTAAATATACACTCTCACTTCTCAGTTGTAAACATACAAGAAGCTAAGCCACACATTGTACACTGATGGCTGGTGAAAGCCCCACAGTATGCAAATAGCTTCCTAATACATGTGTTACCTCTCAGGTCTATGTAATCTGGGTTTTCTTCAAGCCTGGGGAAACAGCTGAGTATGTGACTGCTAATCCAACTCTCTGCTGGCACTTTTTATGGCTTAAAGAAACCTTCAGAAGTCAAAATACTAATTAAAAGTGCTCGGCGACAGCTACATTAATGTACACACACACAATGTAGAGGGGATGGGGAAAAAGCAAGCTATGGTAAAATCGTTAGTAAATGATGCAATTTGTGACCTCTAAACAGAGAGCACGGATTCTTGGACCTGCAGTGGAGAGAGAGAATAGAGGTGGAAGGGTGGGTGATGCAATGCGAAATGTTGCTAACAAAACCCCATACAATAATGCAGAAGAATAGGGAAGTGAAACACTGTGGGAGTGAATAAATGGGGCAAAACTGAAAGCTACAGTGAGAGGAGATGGAAGTTGGACCTCAGGAAGAGATCATAGCACAGTGTGAACTTGCTTGGCTTTTCACACCATGCAAAGCAGTAGGGAATTTTAACACACTATGTGCTTTTACACATGTAACAAAAATATCTTTATTTCCTGCTGGCAGAGCTACAGAACAGTTCTGCAGGACAAAAATAGTATAATCTAATTAGAAGAGACTTGAGAGGTCTTACAAATTAAAGCAAGAACTAGCTGGTGATGCAACAACATAGTAGTTTAGTGCTAGTAATGAATACAGCAGCCAGCATATTTAAAATTAATTTGCCAGATACACCAAGATCTCTAATTCTAGCGATGCTACCCTCTGCAGGACTCAGACGTGACACAAGCTAATTTAATCCAACACAAACTTCACTGGTTGCACTCTTCTCACATAAGCTAGTTATTGATTTAAAAAAAAAAATGGAAATAGTTTAAAATCTTTAGATTGTTTTTATCTGAAACACAGAAGTAACTTCCAGTCCACCTGGACTCCAGAGATGGCCACAGTATGTTGAGTTTCCCATTGGTGCATGTGCCAACCTAACCAGGAGCACCGCAATGACTTTGTCGCATCCTGTAGCTTGATTTCTCTCCCTCTTGCTGCTGGTTGCAGTGCAATCATGTGAACTTGGCTCTCAGCACTTCATGAAGTCATCCAGAGAATGCACATTCAACATCTCAAGCCAGGACTCCTTGCTGAGCGCTGCTTTTCCAGGTAACCCACCTGCCCCACAGGCCACTGCTGCTCTCCCTGTGACAGCTTTCCCCACGTACCAGTTTGCTCAGCTCAAATAGCCCCCCGTCAACATGCCTTGAGAAAGGACAAGCTTTCCTTTCCAGTGAATGACTGTGATTGAAGTTCCTATATTTAATGTATCTGTTGTTTTCAGAAGGATGTATTTATCACCCGATACCTTAAGGGGGCTACAAGAAATCTGGAGAGGGGCTCTTTACAAGGGCATGTAATTACAGGACAAGGGGGAATGGCTTTAAGCTGACAGAGGGGAGACTAAGATGAGATGTTAAGCACAAGGTTTTCCCTGTGAGGGTGGTGAGGTGCTGGCACAGGGTGCCCAGAGAAGCCATGGCTGCCCCATCCCTGGCAGTGTTCAAAGCCAGGCTCGACGGGGCTTGGAGAAACCTGGTCTAGTGGAAGGTGTCCCTGCCCATGGCAGGGGGGTTGGAATTAGAGGAGCTTTAAGGTTCCTTCCAACCAAAACCATTCCATGATTCCATGATTTAGCCTGGAGACACCATGATAGGCACCAAATAATGTCTGGGGATTTTACAAGTAGAAAACAGTTGGTTTCTTCTTGATGCCTTCATTACAAAAAGATACTAAAAGTGGTTCATGTAAATGAATCCATAAACGCCAGACTTCATAGTCAATCTATCTGATGTACTGATAAAAGTGAAATAATAGATGATCTTTTTAAAAGTGAGCACTGACACTACTTCTGAATCCTCTCTAAGGTCACCTCTGGTAACACTTTCAGGTTTTAAGCTGCATTTTACCAGCAAAGGGTCTTCTAAAGAGATGCCCACCAAGAGCAACACAACATTTTGCTGTTTCTGCAGCTGGCAGGGAGAAGACCTGATCTTTTAACTTAAACCAAATCCCAGACACCCAAAAGGCTCCAACAGGGGCCCATGCTCACCAATACACTGCACTGTAACCCTCCTGCTATGGCATGGCTACCCTGCCCTCATCCACCGTCTTCAACCATGAGAAACCCTGTGCCATCCTCCCTCTGCCTGACAAGCTGGGGAGCCTGAGCTTCTTGACACTACTGCCCCGGAGGAAAAAAATTACAAATACTGGCTTAGTAGCTGTAACTTGTTTAAGTGTACTCCTCCTACTTACAGAGCTGAGAGTGAGAAGCTGAAAGGTGATGTGCGTGAGAGTCCCTTTGATAAGGGGCCAACAGCTGACACCAACAAGATAATCAGGCCTTTAAACCAGGCGTGCACATCTGGGACAACTACCTCCAGCTTCCACCTGACAAAAGAATAATCCTATTAATAAGAGTCTTTGACACCAGATTGACTGCTGTGGCAAAAGACAAAGATTAAATTAATTTAACTTGGCTTCTCTCTGGCTTTTATTGGTGTTCCAAACACTGACTCATGCAGCACAGGGAGGAGGGGAGGTTTTGCATCAAGGGGGTTTTCTTGTTCAATCCCAGCTCGGTCACTCTGGGACCTTTTGCATTAAACTTCCAACTACAGGAATTTTGGTGGCAACCGCTCGGATATGACTGGGACTTCACATGGACCACGCAAAAAAGCCACGCTTCGCATGCTGATCTCTAGCTGCCTATCGGGAGGGAGAGCAGGGCTGTCCCCAGGCAGTCCTCAACACCCTGTGCACTGCAGAGTTCCGCACCCAGCTGAGGATGCCACCAGCGGCAAGATATAGCACCTCTTGCCCAGCACTAGATACAGCACCGGGAGCATCTGCCTGGGCCTCTCACTGTGCTCCCATGTGATGGGCTCTCTGGAAGCAGCAGGTTGTCTGACACAACAAAAGTATATGAAACATCCGTTCCCAACTGCTACAAGCAGGGAAGGAGGGGGGGCCTCCGGAGCGCAAGCTGGGTCTGTTGGGAAATGTGTTAACCCCAAAAGAATCAGCAGCTCGGCTCCCATGGCTGATGTCAGCTGCTCCCGCTTCTCCTGCCTCAGGTGAGTTGATTCATGCATTTTATAGACATGAAGTATGAAGGATGCTATTGTTCCTCGAAGATCCCCACAGGATGCAGTTTCCACCCTGTGTGGCCCTGTCCCTGCCTGCTTACCAGTTGGGGCTGAACCCCAACTGTGCAACCCAACACTGCCAGCTTTCGAGAACCTCGGCTCCAGGTCACTCTTTGGCCAACCCTTACTTTCCTTGCCTGGAATCCAACTAACCATACCTCTGAGCACACAAGATCATGGCAGACAAACTGAACGCAGACAAGGCTTCAGCTCAGCCCCACATCTTTCAGCTCCCTCTTTTCATCCTCTGGTTTTCACTGCCTCCCCCGCCTTCATTTTTTCTCACCAGTCTGGTGCAGGTAATGAAGAGAGAATATGCATTTTGCCTCCAGCAAGAGTTTTTTAGTGCAGATCAGCTACCTCTGACTGGAGTAGGTGATCCTGGTACAAGAATGGGATGCAACCCACAACGAACCGAAATAAGAAAAAGCTGACGGCTAAATTACTGGCTGATTCAGGAACATTCTACCCTGACCCCTTCTTGCCTGCAGCAGCTATGGTGCTTTGACATACTGCTGCTCTCCCGCAAAGAGCAAGACAATACCTGCGCCTACAGCTGTTCCAGAGGTTGATTTGGGGTTGTGCTGCTGGAGGCACTCAGAGTCCTCCACACTGACCTAGTGAAGGTGGCAGTCCCATGGGACATCAGCCTGGCAGGATGGCAGGACACTCTGCACATGGCCAGGGACACCACTCCCCCCCCCATGCAGCTCCACTGAGCCCTGGACAATGGCTGGAATCATGGACATGCACCACAGCCTCCCGGGGTGGGGGGAAAGCCAGCATTTAGGTGAACCGCATTAAAACCAGCCTAGCAATTAACAACCCACAGTTCTCGGTACAAGAAAATCAGCTACTGCCCCACTTCAAGTGCAGCACATGTACATACATGAAACAACTAAAAGGGAGCTTCAAAAGATACACTGAGGAGAGAGGAGGAGCTGGGGGAGGCTGAGGGCTGCCCAGAAAAGAAGCCTACAGCAGTTTTTGTCTCATTGCCTTTGCCAATTGCCTTTCATAAACAGTGTTTGGGAGAAAAAGCCTCCATAAATGTCAACAATTGCAGTTTATTACATGATCCATGACCTATTTGTAAAGTGACTCAATTTCTTAATTATATTTGCCTTTAGATGGTAAGAACCATACAAAAAATTGGTGTCTTTTGTGGAGCTCTAAGCAAGCAAATTACCAGCTTCCGGAGCCTTCCTAACACGTCAGCAACTTCTGGCACAAACTCATTCAGGGAGTATGGAAAAAAGACGACGTTTATGAGAAAGAATGTGTATCATCTGTTATTCCCATGTTGCTCCAAACCAGGGCGAACAGCCAAGCTCAGGTAGAGCTCAGACACACACAGCATGCCTTCTTATGGCTCTGAAGAAGGATAAAATTCAGCCGGTTAACTTGCATTGACTAGCATTTAGAAGGCTTTAGCACATTGATCTGTCTCCACTATACTAATGCATGTTAGCTCAGGGGTCAGCACCCAGGGGATGTTCTTCCTCCTTGCATCAGAGACTTCCCCTTGCCAAGAGAAGCTAAGCAAGTTCTTGAAGAAGGTACTTATGCAAAGGGTAATGGGCTGCAGACACAGCAACTGGCACGAGGTAGATCTGGGCAAGCCAATGGCACCCCGCTCCTGATAACTTATTGACCATTAACCTGTGTTTCTTTTATCCAGTGCATTTCAAGAGTTATTTTACAGGACACAGAATCAGCAGAGCTAAGCTGAAAAATGTCTTGTCACTGAAAGACTTCTTAAAAGTGAAGTTAAATAACTAAAAAGTAAAAAATATTTGTAAGCTGGCCTTTGGGCACCAAATTAAAGCTTTTACCTTGCAAATTAAAGAATAACAAATTGAGTAAAATAATACCTTCACAGAGCACAGCAATTAGGCAATTTAAACAATAAAAAGAAAAGCCAAACATATTTCAACTGAAGACAGGAACAGCGATGTAACATCCTGTCCTGTATAATGGTCACTTCATTTGCCACCTCAGCTTAATTTGGATAATCAGCACAATTCTACCATTTATAACAGCATGTAAAAAAGGATTGAAAAAGAAAACAGCTTGTAGTTTTTCATCTAGTCTGGAGCACACAGTTAATCATTATTAGGAGGTGCAGTCCGTTCCCACACTGTTCCCCACTCCCTGTTTTCGGCTCCCACCTTCAGCTGTTCAGCCCCTTTACAGTCCAGCAGCTATAGCATCCCACATACAGGCATCCCAAAGCAGGGCACAGGGCCACTGCAGCAGCAGCACCCACTGCACTGCCCATCACCTGCCCTGTGCCGTGCCACCCAAACACTGCCACATATCGCTCCTGGCATGCTTCAGGTTGCTGAGCACCACCTCAGCTAACACCAGTTAGAGCTTCCTCTATGTAAAGCTTACAGAAGCCATGCCCGCCCTGACTTCTCTAAGCAGCAAAACGCAACCTTAACAGTGAATGTTAAATTGAAAGCACGATACAGTCTGCAAAGAGCACCAAAGGGTCCCTCTGCGCTGCTCTGCAGACTGCTATTTCAGAAACAGGAGCCTAAGAGACTTCAAGCATCCTTGTGCTCTGCAAACGAAGGCTCTACTGCAGATCTTTTTCAGTGCAAGGAAGAAGACAACCAAGTGTTCCTCTGCTCTGCAGGGGCACAGAGAGAAAAACGCTCCATTCTGGGATTGTTGTTTGAGAGGGGAGAGACCATCAAATGCAGCTGGTGTAGAGCTCAGACACACCATTTGCTAAGATATGAGATACCTCTCAATTCATACCAAGCCTCATTGTGAAGTATAAGGCGACACAAAGCTAGCCTTATTAAGAACAGTAGAAGTAAGTAACTAGCAAAATCATTAAAAGGCCTTGTATCCTACTGCATGATATCAAAAATGCTGGAGAGGAGCTTCATCTTACGTTCCTTCCCAATTCAACTTCCAGTTGAATTTGTACTTCTGGATCTCATCAAGTTGTTTTTTTTTTCTTCCTAGAAAGATAAAGACACACTAAAAGCGTCCATTAAAATGTGGGGATGAAAGGTTTACAAGATTCTTTTTTTTTTTTTAATGTGCTGAAAATCCTACTTGCTGCATTCTAACCTTTCAACATTTTGAAGGGTCTTGTTGCAACCTGTTTGTGGTTCTCCTCTGCTTGCTTGGGAAGCAGCAGCTACTGCGTGCAGACTATAAGACTGGTGACTAACTAGCACAGGAACGGGTATCTTCAGGGCACGAGTGAGGTATGGCCAAGCATCAGCCTTCAGAAACACAGAATCATAGAATCATAGAATAGTTAGGGTTGGAAAGGACCTTAAAATCATCCAGTTCCAACCCCCCTGCCATGGGCAGGGACACCTCACACTAAACCATCTCACCCAAGGCTCTGTCCAACCTGGCCTTGAACACCACCAGGGATGGAGCATTCACAACTTCCCTGGGCAACCCATTCCAGTGCCTCACCACCCTTACAGTAAAGAACTTCCTCCTTATATCCAATCTAAACTTCCCCTGTTTAAGTTTTAACCCATTACCCCTTGTCCTGTCACTACAGTCCCTAATGAAGAGTCCCTCTCCAGCATCCCTATAGCCCCCCTTCAGACACTGGAAGGCTGCTATGAGGTCTCCACGCAGCCTTCTCTTCTCCAGGCTGAACAGCCCCAACTTCCTCAGCCTGTCTTCATACGGGAGGTGCTCCAGTCCCCTGATCGTCCTCTTGGCCCTCCTCTGGACTTGTTCCAACAGTTCCATGCATCAACCTTCAGAAACCAAGTCCCCCATCAGCAATCTCTGCTGAGGTGCTTTTAGGGGAGCCAAAGAGCATTAGTCTGTTCCCAGACCTGTTCCAGAAATGCCCTGGTCTGGGAAGTGCGTGATGTGCAGACTGTTTCCCCAAAGGTTTTCAAGTTCCTTCATGCTCAGCTTCAGAGCTCATGGAGCAAGCAGAGATGTGTTTGCAAACAAGGAGGGAGGAATGGCCAGGATTCTAATTTACATCATGAACCTATTTTTACCCCCTTTTTTTATTCTTTTTCTCTGCTGTATAGGTGGCAAACAGCCCTTCCAGTAAAGCCTTTGTTTGTGAAGGGTGGAGGCATTTGTTTTTACAGTCCTTACAGACTCTTTCAAAAACACAGCTTTCTTGTGTTATGTTGTGTAAATAGAAACGATTCCTCTATCACTACTTGACTTCAGCTGTTAACAAGTAACCCACACCTTGATGAAGGCTTTTGTGAGGAAAAGGATAAAAAATACTACTATCCAAACAACCACCTGATCACTGTTTGAGCTGTTCTCTTCTGCTAAGCTTGTGTCCAGGCACCTGAGGGGCCTGACAGAGAGCATACAGGACCAGGGGATTGTTTTCAGGCAGGTAACACTCCACACTGGCCACAGAAAGTATGTGTGCGGTCAGAACAGAGAGAGAGCTCTGAATATGTATGTGTATAATAACAAAAACAGAACTGAAACTGTGTTAAGAGAATTTCAGTGATGCTGTCTGGAGCTGGGTACAGGTTACTGGGGCAGCACTATGGGCTGCCCTAAAAGGGTATCAAGCAGGAGCTGCCCCTGCAGTCACCCCAGTATTGAGCAACACCTAAGATCTGTCACCACATACCATTAAATAAAGTACCTTGAAGAATGAAACCACGTTAGTTTGATGCACATTTCCAGGCAAATCTGCCCAGCTGTGATCTGCTGCAAAGCAAGGGAGTGCAAGACAGCAGCTTCACATCATGCTTCACACACAACGAATGAAAGACTCCGGCCACCAAAACTCACTCTAATCTGGCTGGAGAAAAACTGGTTGGTTTGTAGCAAGGCAAAAGAAACCAGTCCCTTTTTATCTGTATTTGAAGTGCGGCAGGAAGCTAAAACATCACTGTCTTCATCCCCAAAGGCGCCAGCACAAAGTAACTCCACCTATTTTGACGAGTTCTGTTTCTGGAGAACTTGCCATCCCTGATTTTAACTGCAAAGCTGAACTTACCACTTGAGTCTCTGAAACAGTAATACAACTGCCCTGGGAGTGAGAGAATGATCTGGAACAGCTGTTCCAGCAGGACCCATCCTGAAGGTGCTTTTGCAGTTGGAATCAGAATTTGCATGTGAGCCAGCCTACCCCATGGTCTGGCACCCCATGGAGGCTGCACCCCCTGCTCCTAGCCCTCAGCAGGCTGCAGCATCACCCTGGTTCCTTTTGTCAATTCTCACTCCGTTTGAAATGCACACAGAATACATGTATGGAAAGAAGGGGAAAGACCTCGGTATAAGGTGTCTGTAATACTTCCGCTTTCACTGCGTTTATCTAATGTACACTTCTTTTCCTGGTCAAATCACACAGGGAAAATGCATAAACAAGCTCATGAGCCCAGAGCCAGCACTGGGTGAATGTGACAGGCTTCCTAGTCCTACATTATGCCTATTAAAAGACTGCCCTGTCTTAAGGACAGCCAAAACTTTTGGAGGCCACACATGTCTGCTCCATTAACCAGCATATTTATTAGCCTGAGCTTCACAGGGAGCAATGGGCTGCCAGGACAGTGTCTAATGTTGAATGCCCTTAGGTACAGAAGAAGGAGTGATGTCTCTTACCATACCATCACTTAATCAGTGTTGTATGCAGTACCTGAAGACCCTGATAATGTAGATAAGCAGTGGAAATGTCTCAAAACAGATTCAGCTCCTGGCAGCTTGCAGGGAGTCAGCACTTGCAGAACTTCTCTGCATCAGGCCTATCACTTGGTTCAATATGAAAGCTGCATTGCATATTGACTGTGGACAAGGGGCTGATCTGATAACAAAAGCTCTTTCAAATCTGAAAAATATAGCAATTTTTCCAGCTGTCTTTAATTATCTATAATATTTGCCATATGAAGTGCTAAAACAGTACAACAAACTCCTACAGCTGTCCTACGAAGAAGCTGGAAACAAATGAGCACACACTGTGAAGGGAGAAAATGCCTTGGTTCTCCACTGCAAACACTTCAGGCACAGTATATCAATTTTCTTCAAACCATATCTTTGTATCATATGTTCAAATTCATATCAAAACCATATAAACAGAAATAAATCACACTGAAAGCCAACAGCAGCTCCAGTTAGTATCTGTTTAATTCTACAGGCAAATTCTGAGCCAAAAGTCTTGAAAATCAAGTTTACAATTTTCCAGAATGATATAAATACATAATATGGAAGACTGCGATACTGAGGTCACCTGTGACTCAATTTACTGTAATATAGACTGTCTAAGAACTATTTATTTAAATCTCATATAGTCCCAAAAGAGACACCTCTTAGAAAAAATGCCAAGTGAATGCAGAAGAGATGTAGCTGACCCAGCATCCTCCAACACCTGCAGCCTCTGCTCTCAAACCTCTGCTGCAGCAAATTCTCCCAGGGTAAAGAAAGGATAGTTCAGTCTTTTTGGTTTTGCTTCCTTGTGGACACTTGATAATAACAATTTCAGTGCTGCCAAAATACAGAGGCCAGGTCTGTGACCTGGGCTGGTTTCCACTGGTTTGGGGCTGGGTGCTGCCAGGCACACTCCATAAAGGCCACTGAATAAAGGCTACTGAATAATAATTAACTGTTATTAAAATACAATGTGCATAATCTGTTTAACTTTTAATTATCCAAGCACTAACTGTAGAACAACTGAAAGACCAATTATTTTCCATTATTTTGATACTCCAGAAACCCCTGAAAAAAAAGATAGTGAACCAAAAATTGATTAGCAAGTGAAAAGAATAAAGTTTAGATCCTATTGTTCAGTGTTAAGAGAAAACTGCAATGATGTAATGAATTAAAATTTGTATCATTTGCATAATAATTTCAGTGCATTAAGTTATTTTTTCACTGGTTTTATTACACTGTTTTAAATCTTTAATGGAACTGTAATGGAAGAAGTGATTGTCAAGATCAAGAATAAGAGAAGGAATTCAAACTGGCATGATATCAATAAAAGTCTTAATCCAGCTTCCAGCAGAAACAATAGGAGTTTTGGCATTAGCTATAATAGAAGCAGATCTGTGATTTAAGACTTTGCACAATCTTTCTTTAGCTTTCAACTTTAATGACACTATTCCATGCATTCATTTTTTCCCTTGTGAATTCACACGTTCACAAGAAAATATCAGTGTGTTTTACCTGTGGGCTTGACTTATGGCAAGGAGCTAAAACATTAAGATCACAAGCCAAATATTATCCTCACATTCACAGATGCCAACATGAAACAATCCCAGTGGTTCTGATAAGGTTATATTACTGTGATTGAACACAGACACACATGATGTATGAATACTGCAAAAAGACAAATGCCTTCACCTTTCTTAAAGCTCAAATTTCTAAAATCAAATGTACATTTCTAGGTTTATGATCCCCCCACCTCCCACCCCCCACCCCCCACGAGCACCCCCTCCTTCATTTTAAGATTTCACTTTCAGGTTTGACGATGAACGATTTCCAGCTGCAGATAATGGATATGATAATGTTTCATTTAGAGGAATGGGAGGGTTGGTTTGTTTGGGGTGGTTTGTTTGTCTGTTTTTCCTAACTCAAAGACATATTTTTGTTCACTGTTTTCCATCCAGTCCAAATGCTACTAAGTAATTATGTAATAACATAGGCAATTTCTCATTCAACACTCTCTTTACAGAACTGGAAGTTGCATTGCCATATAAAATCCCAATATATGACTATGTATTACACAGACATACACACACACACAAATGGATTGACGAAAAGCACATACATTGACAGTCATATCTTCCAAGCAATGAGCTTAACTCCTGTGTCCTTTGCATCCTGGGAAACCCAAGAAGTTCCCAAAGACTTATCATGTATTCCTCCCATTCCACTCTCCCCTTCCATGTATTCCCTCTCTTAATAAAGCTGTAAACAAGAATCTCTACACCTTCATAGATGGGCATTTCGCCAGGTCCAGGGTACTAGGTATTTCTCTACCAGAAGGGATGGCAGTGAACTCTGGGGCAGTCAGGAAAGGAAAACTTTTAGGATTAAGTAAGCAGCTTTCCACAACAGACAGCCTTTTCCTTTCCTTCTCACTTCCCTCGGTTCTCACCCCCCCCACCTCGGGGGCTGCTTTGCTTCAGAGCCAGCTCCTGACTCTGCCTGTGGTTCCCTTTAGAATTAGACTTGCCTTTAAAAGTAAATGTACTTTATTTCTTTCATAATATAAACCTCAATGCCCGGGACCTCACCTTCACAAGGCGCTGTCCATCCTCCAGGGCCAGACTGCTGTTTGTCTCCCAATTCACTAAGCAGCAAAGGTTTTCCCTATGTTACTCAATACCACTTTTGTGAACCAAAACAAAATACTCTGCTTGATTTCTCTTAAAGAGGCTTTATCATGACACGGGGCTGGAAGCACTTCATGCCTATGTTTGCACAAAGTAGTCCGTCACAAACTTCAAAAGACTATCACCCAGAAAACTATGTACCTAAAACCAGACAAGTCTTCACAACAATGTTATCTTTAAAGCCAAAGTAGCAGCCTAGCTACCGTTCTGGTTCAGGCCTGAAGGACACAAAATAAACTTTCATCCTTTTAAGCATCTCTTCTCCTGACAGTCAAACAGATGTGAAAGCCAGGTCATTTTGCATCACTGTTGGATGGGGAACCCTACGGACTGCTTAAAGCAAGCAGAAAAACATAAGCCTGTCTAAGAACTGCACATTGCAGTGAGGTTCACTCTTTATAATTCTGTATTTTTTCTTGCTTCTGTTTCTTTTTTTTCTGTTTATGCAAAGAAGCAACTTCCACAAACATCTTTAGTGAATCTGCCCTAATGCTTGCTTTGAATGGCCCTAATTATCAAATAACTCCTTAGGCAAAATTTTCACACAATTAAAGTACATATCTAAGGGACCGACATAAGCACTTTCATACAGGCAAAGTCCTGTTTTTCTGCCTGGACAAAACTGCTGGGAAGAGAAAGGAGACTTGTCCAAGAAAACCTAGAAGTGGTTTTGTAGCCTTTGTAGATAATTCTTACTGGATTCATAAGCAAATTAAAACAATTTACTGCCTATCTGATTTGCCAGAGCTTTCTGAAAGTGAAACTGAGACAGCATTTGACATACTCCTTTTGCAACTACTGTGTTTAAATGAGCCAATTCTACAACACAGTACATGCAGTAGAATAAAAAGGGGGCTTAAAATGCAAGGTTTCTTCATCTAACTCAGGAACATACAATCAGATGTCCAGTAACTGATTTTGGTTCTAATAAAAGGAAAACCTCAGTAAAGCAGGCTGTTTTCTTTCTCTCAGCAACACAGAAAGGAAGTTCTTCATTCACCAAGACAGCAGATCAACGAACTTAAATCCTAGTTTGGAGAAGACCATTGTTACCAGCACAAAGATAAAGACCTCCCAGACTGAACAAAGTACCCAACATTTTGACACATTAAGCCTTCACAGCCTTAATATTCTTCCTGAAAGTAAATTTCTTCTTTTTACACATCCTCTCATTATTGTATTATCAACGTTAACATTGAAGTATATAATGCCTGTGGTTTTAAACAGGAGTGCACCTCTCCACTATGCAAGGCTGTCACTATTCTGATTTTGGGCTTAACCAACCCTATGTAAAATAGTTGTTTAAGGTCTTGTGTCCCTTTTCTGGTGGAACAATGATAAATCATCTGACATTAGGTCACGCCTTTCTGCCTGATCACTTCCCAAAGCTAAGAATTCACTGAATTGCTCTCCCCCAAAACACCCAGCAATGCCAAGAATGCTCTCCTGCCCAAAGGGTTATAAAAGCTACACAGAGAGAAGAAAAAGAGGGCTAACATTTCAAGTTGAAGACAATGAGCTGTGTCCAAAGGGGACAGTTACACTGCCCCATGCACCACGGCTGGGAGATCGATACATGGCTCTGACTGTACAACACATGCTGTGTGTGGTCACTTTAGTTCTTAAGTACCTATTTCCATGTGTGATACAGAAAGTTCATAAATCTCCATATTAACCACCTTTCTGTTAATCTACTTATTTAATCCCAGAAACCTTCACGCTCTGAGGAATCTCACTGCAAGGATTCCCAGGAGCTACAGCCCATGGCGGAGGAGTCAACTCTGGTCCACTCTTTTAAGTGTTACTTCTCCGAGAAATGCTCCTCAGTGACCTCTGGTCTTGGTCTAATTGGACAAATCTGATGAAGTAAGGCTTGTATGATCAAGCTCTTACTCAAAGCAGCAGAAACCAAGCTCTCTGACTGCAGTATTCATCGAAGAAGCATGGTTGCCACCATGTCAAGAAGTCAAACCGTGTTTTTCCCTCCAAGCAGTCCTCACCAACACCTCAGGAGCAATGGGTACCTACTTTAAGAGCCACCCTGAGCAGGTCCATGATCATCCTTCCATCCATCCATCCATCAACCTGCTCACCAGAGCAGTGTGCTCCACCAAAACATTCATGATTTTCACTCATTGTCTTCAGGTGAAAACACTCATCAAAACAACAAAATACAATTAATAAAAGAGCTCTCTATTTACTAGTTAAAAGTGGTACATGGCACATCATTAAAATCTTTACACAACTTCCTCTATTATTTTCTTCAAATAATCCTATGTTAATAGACAGAAGTTTTAAAAGGGGATTTATAGGTTAATTATTACTCTGTTTACTTTAGTAGAGAGTGATTCCTGTTATGAAGGGAACATGGTTTTGTCCTTATACTATCTTCTACTTCCAGCACTTCAATGCTGCCTGACACAGAGTCCTCACACACTGCTTTGGAGTGCAAAAGTAATGGAATAAGAAATCTGCTCCCCTTATGTAGGTTCAAGAACACATGAGATATTTGTGTGGCATAAGGAAGGAATCATCTGCATGACAGCTGTAGTATGCAGAAGATGTGTCAGACTTGGTGTTCCAGCAACCAAAATGCACAAATCTGGTCACGTACTGCAAAGTAAATATACCAACACTATGTATGACTCCAACCACATCTGCAAGTCAGGCAGTAAGTTGCCTGAGCACTTGTCATATGGTTAACGATGAGTATGTTTTCTCTCTGCATTTCTCTGAAGGCCAAGTAAAGACCCCGATAAAAATTATGTCCAAAAGGGACTGATAGGTATTTATGGGAGGTCAATGTAATTGCCACAGCAAGGCTACTCCCAGTGCAGCCAGCAGCCATCCTGGTCAGAGCCAGTCTAGGTCTGTGTGAACATACACCAAGATCTTCTGCTGCCCTGGTGTCCAACTTCAAAATCACCATCTCAGAAGACGCACCTCCAGAGTCAGAGGAGAGCACAGCTGAGAATCCAACTTGACAGCTTTACAGCAACAAATGATAAAGGAATCTACAGGGCAGTAAAATACCTTCCAGACAAAAACACTGAGCCACTCAATGAGGAACAACCTAAGCAATTCAGAAAACCATGTAAGCAACGAGTCAGTCTGATGAGACTAAACTCTATGGCACAGAACTCCTTCCTTTGAGCTACCTGCAAACACAACACACCAACACGAGTTTTGTCGTCAGAGATTCTTGCCACTCCCTCTGAAAGAAAATCTGATGAAAGGCGATCAGGATGTTGTATGTAAATAGACTTGAAGGGAGAATTTTGCTAATAAAGCAAATACTGGTTACTGCCCAGTTAAGATCCTCAAAAGTAAGGTGTGCTTGGAGGCTGCTGCTCTCCCTCATTGGAGTGCATACTCTGCTCTTCTGTTATAAATCTCTTCAGATCCTAACATAACAAAGTATGGCATACAGCAGACATTATTTACAGTAAAGGATTAAGTTAGTTTATTTATCAGTGCTAATTTAGAGGCATTTACTTCTTGAAGCAGTTGCACATTAGGTTCATAGGCTTACCATGAGAATGCGACCAACACCAGAGTTGTTTAACTGGTCTCTCAGAGCTCAGCAAAATGATCTTTATCTGACTCTCTGCCAAGTCAAAGGAAAAATTCCCATCCCCGGGAATGATGCAGGCTCCAGCCCGTACCACACTTCTTCCAGAGCTGCAGCCAACTTTTCCCATCACATTTTTAGAGGGAGTTCCTGGTGCTTAATGAATTCCCTTGGCTTTTAGGTAGAAAACAGCTTTATGTAGCTCTGCTGAACTTCAGATACTAGACTTTGGAAAGGTCATTATTTCTTTTTACACTAATGAGAATCTTCCATCAGGTAATTAAATCACAAGCTTACTCACAGCGTGCAGTAACGTACTCCTGGTAATTGCCATATGACTGCTCCTGGAACAAAGCGTTACTTAATGCAAACACGGCAGAATTAGGCCCTAGGACTCTAGTAAAATGAGCACAACTGTCAGAGTATGGCTCTTCCATAATAACATGAAAAATGAAATTGCAGCAGATTGGGAAATCTTAAATTAAAATTATTAAATGTCTGCTCATTGAAGTGGTTTATCTTTTTTCACTCAAACTCTCCATCTCACGCAGGTCACAGTCTTTCTTATAAGAGATCACAACAGCAGTAATACCCGGGAACAACAGGCAGACATCATGATGCCAAATCCTCTTGGGTTTTCAGAGTTTAAGTTAGACCCTTAACATTAGCTTAACAGTGGTTTTTATTCCCTCTTTAAAAAAAAATTAGTCTAAGATGCTCAAAGTGATCTAAAGGATTAAGATGTGCATGTCCCATTAGCTGCAACTGTAGTACTTCAATCTGGCAGAGGAGCTTTGTGGCCAGGGTTAGCCCAACGGATGCTGTACATGGCGAACAGACACTGTTGCATAGCACAGTAATGCTTCAGTAATGATCAAAATTGCTCATTGCCTGCCTGTCATACTCAAGTGCCCTGGCCTTGTTAAAGAGTGCTTGCTGTGGGGAACACACACTTGCAGTGACAGTCACGTAAATCACGTCACTCTACTGATTTCCGCAAAGGGAGGTGTCAGCTGGACCTGTGTCAGCTGAGTGTGATGGCTAGTTAGCAACGGCTCACCCTATAAAGCCAGCCTTAATGAATCTAGAACCTGACTCTGAAGACATTTCAGATAGTATCAATAAAGGAGAAAGAAGAAAGGCCTAAGGCGCTTCCATGCTAATGTAAGAATATTAGCTCTCCCTGCTCACCGCCCAAGAGAATTCATTTACAAAAGTATCTGAATGTTTATGATATTTTTTCCCAGCGCCACATATGCAAAAATCCTGAGCTAAGCCTCAAAAAGAACAAGGAAGTTTATCCAAATAAAAATAAACATTAGTATCTTACTATTTGGGCTATAAAATAAAGCCATTAAATGACACCAGGGACTGGGGGATACTGAAGTTTCTCTATAAAACCATGTTTTTTAATATGGAAAACAGATTCCTGTGAAACAGCAGAGCTCCAGGTGTTGGGGCATTCAGACAATCAGGAAGTGCTTGCTCGCAAGAGTTTCATGCCAGAAAAAAACCCAAGGTAATTCTGTTCCCAGTACTCTCCTCTGGGTAAGGAACCTGTTTTGCCATCCTGGCCATGCCGTGACTGCCCCGGGAGCAGCTTGGAGGCAGGAGAAGACACACAGTCTGCGTGCAGGAGGCACCTGCAGCCCTTTGAGGCTGGTCAGTGATTTGTGCCAATGCAAATCTCCTGGAAAACTGAGCATTGGTTTTACCAAGAAAGGACAGGAAAGACAGGACTAACTAGGGGTCTACAGTTACCAAAATGATTTTAGAATATGAATGTCTGTACTTAGAATGAAGCCAACTTTTTAACTATTAGCAAATTTTCCATATTTATAAGAAGGAAAAAGGAGCTGCTGAAAGGCCCGTAATTCATACACTTCATGAAGTTGCTGGCTGCGTACAGACAGTACTGCTGTACAGTACAACAGACTAAGCAAGTCAAAACTTCTTTTGCATGAGTCAGGATTTGATTCACGATCTGAATTTTTAAGAGCGTTAATGCTCTCATTAGATCCTCAAAGCCCTACTAAATCACTGTCCGCTCACCATAATTTGGGCTAAATATAAGAACAAGGCAAAGTGTTCATGTCGTTTAATAACACCATAGTTCATGTCATTGCCTTAAAAAGCTCTATGGAGTTTTAAACTTTCTGTAAGAGAAATACGTACAGATATTGATACATTCATGAACATACACACAGAGATAATTTATACCGAAAAATACACAGAGGAAATGCAAGCCTGTACACTATTTATAACCGGGACATCTGCTTGCCATGGAAAACAGACTGACCTAAAGCTATGGTGAAACAACAAAATAAACTCTCCTGTGAGCTACAGCTGCAGCCCTTTGTCTTCTGTATTTGGGTACATGTAAGGATCCTGCTCCCAGATCACCATCCACATCTAACAGGAAAGACCCACGGGGGTGCTCTGGAAATTCAGTTAGCAAGAGCTACGTTAACACTGGCAATATCAGCAGAAGTACAGGAAGTAAGTTTAGGAGAGTATTTGGGATCTGAATTACTGGGAAAGAGGATTTTGTTTTATTTTAACTGCAGTTAAATAATGCACGTCACCTCCCCTGCGGGGAATCATAGCCAAGATAAGGCACCCATATTTTCTGTAAGGTCAGCTCACAGGGCTTAGGTCGGAAAACTCTACTCACCTCAGCAAATTTGCAAGAGGATTATAGAAGTCCCTCATCTTCTTGATTCTGTGCCTTGGGGCATAGGCCAAACCCCAGCAACTGCCACTTCTCTGCCTTCCTACCCATGCAGTGAAGATCTCACCCTCTCCTTGAGGTATCTCCTGATCAGAACGCATATTCCATCAAGGCACCTTTTAAAAAGCAATTGTACCCTAATGAAGGATTGTGTCTACCATGTTTGTTCACTTTCTTTTCCTATGGCTGTCACCAGAAATGTCACTTGAAGTGCATGTACCAAGAGCAAACCATGCCTCTGGTCTGCCCAACCGCCTATGATGCAGGTATAAAGGGAAATCAAGAAAAAAGAAAGAACTCATTGATTCCCTCAAGCGATCTCACAAAAAAAAAAAACAACAAACAAAAAAACCCACCTAAATAAACAAATACAATTACCAGGACCTCAAATACCTTTCCACCAGTAAACCACAGTGAAGAACAGACCCTGCAATAACAACAACCAGTGGGGAAATTTGTCCTTTTTTAAGCACAAAGGACATTGTAGGGATTAAAAGCTTGGAAAAACCCAAGTTCTCCCTATCCCACTGACCTTTGCAGGAGAGGCAGGTTTCCAAACCCTTCAAAATCAGGCCATGAATTTTCTGCTTTTTATGAGTACTCACACAGTATGTGTGTCATTGTTACTCAGTACTGTAGCTGGTTAAGCACTGCCTAAATCCACTGCTTTGGCCAAGAGAAAAGTCGGAGACAGCCCCAGCCCCAAGGTGTTTACATGCATTTGAGATCCTTAATGAAGCTGCCAGACAGAGCAGAAAAGATTGACAGATGTTCCTGGTGGCGGAGCAAGAATGGTTAATCCGACAGGGAGACAAACACATGAGACACACAAACCTAATGGTATCACTGTACAAGCACCCTCAGCGGTTTAGGTATGCAAATCACTGCAAGTGTACAGCTTTCACCAACATAACGGTTCTAAGGAGAACAGAGAAAGAATGTTACAAAATCCCCAGGCAGGCAAAATCCTCGTGAAAAGAGGACGAACAACAGGGTCTAGAATGCTTATCAAAAATAGGCAGTCATCTTAAAAATTACCTGAAAATGGAAAAATCAGTTATAATAAACTCAAGTGCTTTGTGAGAAAGGATGTCAAACTGTTGACCTGATCTTTCAAACCTCTTCCTACCCAGGCAGTTGAAGTGAAATTAAGGAAATTGCTCAAGAAAAGAGGACAATTCACCCATGGAACAATCTGCAGTGTCAGGAGAGATGTTTATGAAGGACAGACAGAATTTTTAGACCTGAGAATTATTATAATAAGCTTCCGTGTGTCTATGCTCTACAGAGAATTGGCCTGTTTATACCTGAAAACTTGCTTGCAACCAAATTACATGTACTCCAGTAGTTTAAGCAGAAAGAGGAGGCCATCACTGCTAGCCAGACTGAATCGTGCCAAATATCCCTGCAAATTTATCCTCGTTAGCACTGCACTAAGTTGTCTAATTGCAATAGCCTATTTCCAGGCAGTTTCTCAAAGCAATTTATCCTGAGAGTCAGCATTGGAGAGTCCATTGTCTACAATGATGTGTGGTGGCAGGACTAGGTATAAGCCATTGGTATCTACATGGGAACTAAAAGAGCTCCACCAAAGGTAAAACTGAATGAGTATTTGCATCTCACAGCAGAAGGACCACTGAAATCTAATTCAGCAAGAGTATAAGCAGCTTTAAGATACTTTTACACAAAGATTAAAGCTGTTTCACAGGATGAATTTTCTCTAAAGCAGAAAAAGCTACTGACATAAGAGTGATATTGTCTAATATCTACCATTTTAATTCTGATGATATAAAACTAGGATGTTTTCGGTGCTCTTTCCACTAAGGTAATAAATAATTGTTCTCAGACTCCTAGTCTAGAGTGATGTGACATTAAAGGAACTAGAGGGTACACATAGTATTATAACACAACACAGGAAAAGAGTTGCTTTCTCAGTATATTCAAGAGGAGGAGTTGGGGGATCTATGTCTTTAAAAATGGTATAGATATTAAAGAATTACAAGAAAGGAGAAAAATATTTCCTGTAAAATCAAACACCTCACAAAACCGTCATCACAGAACTGCAGTTTT
The DNA here is from genome assembly GCF_028554395.1 of Pezoporus wallicus. Classification (NCBI taxonomy): domain Eukaryota; kingdom Metazoa; phylum Chordata; class Aves; order Psittaciformes; family Psittacidae; genus Pezoporus; species Pezoporus wallicus. The sequence goes on from NW_026640165.1 coordinate 3,308,932, forward strand.
GCAGGCTGTGAGGCATTACACCTGAATCTCTTCAATGTTTAATGCCCCAAGTAAGGCAGATTGTGCTGGGCAGGCTGTGGTCACACTAGCAGTCAAATCCTCACCTCCCTGCTGGGAACAGACCCATGGAGTCAGGCAGGACACACTGCGTGACTAAGGTTCACGGGAGCTGGTCATGGTGAAGCGATGGACTTCACTGTAACGCGAGCAAATGCAAAGATGCTTTTTATAGCTAAACCACGTAAGACACGCTATGCAATGCTAGGTAAACAAAATGTACTGCCAATGGATAGGAGATGGGTTGTTCAGGAAAAGAAAAGGCTAATGGTCCTCTCGGCTGCACTAAAAAGAACCCTTTATGCCATGGTACAAGCCCTGGTGAAACTATATCTGGCCTATCACCTCTGTTTGGGGCTGTAATCCTGCAGTAGCACAGAGCCCTCACCTGCTGCTTTACCCCACCCTGACTGCTTCACCCACACGTTTGCCCTGGATGTCTCTCCTCACAGCACTCCTCATGCTCTGCATCTACAGATCCCAAAGTGGCACAAGGAGAACATCACCAAACACACGTGTTGTTGCGCCCTGTTGAATCATACCCAGTTTGGGGGCCTCACAAAGTACTGAAGAGGGAACAGAGAAAAAAATGGATACAGGTTTAACTGCATTAATTCCTTTGGTTTTATTCCTGACCACATCCAAAGCTGACTGCCCGTTCACCCCTCCCTGGGACCAGGAGCCAACACTGCATGCCACATCACCCCTTCCCCTCCTCTGACCCAGGGGCATGACCTCTGCTGTTGGCAGCAAGCTCCATTTTCCCCCTGTAAGGGCTGAGGATCTGCTCAGAGCCATCACCCAGAGCTTAAACTCGGGCAGACAATAACTTCTTGGGTGATTTCATTGACATTTGTGAACAGGTGACAGCCTATTTTCCATGTAAGCACTGAAGCAGTGAAGACCAGAATCCGTATGTACTAGGAGTGGTAAGATGCAAGGACTGCTCCCAAAATCCTAAACAGAGCTCAGAGTGAGTGTCTGAAGCACAGAGGAGGGGGCAGTGTCCCGGCATGGGGGGCAATCATAGCACTTACATCTCTTGCACTTCCCCTTCAGCCAGGGCACCACTCAGGAGCATCAGCCCCCTTTCCCTGTTACACCCCTGCCTGTAACTAAGTGTTTTAAGTAATTCAAGTAAATAACAATGCAATATGGAATAGATGCATATGGCCTATGGATACATACTCCTCTGAAAAATGAAGTCATTAAAGTAATGTAACAACGAATGTAGGACAAGGTACAATGGTAAATGAAGCAGTGTTATCATGTCTCCAGTGCTCTGGCCCCAGTTTCTGTTATCCAGTGACATATCTTTTTGCAGCAGATAAGCATAAAGTCCTGACTGAGAGCACCCTCCCACAGGCAGGTCCCATTCTATTGTGGGACCCTGGAGAAACTTAAGAGTTCACCCGTGGTTTTGTTGCTGTGACTACACAGACAAAGCCCTGAGCTCCTTTTCTGCAAGTTCAGCCGGTCGCTCAGGGCACTCAATGCGTTAATTCTGCTGGGGCCAGATGAGTGATACCCTGGCGCAGATAGGATCTGGCTACTACTGATGAAGGACTCATTAAAATTTCCTTGCTGTGAACACACAAGCGCAAGAACAATTTTGAGTGACCTTATACCTCTGCGAATGGCTGGCTGCCAGCCACCAAACCCCCACTGCCACGCCATGACCCCTGCACCAGAGCTACAGAAAACAAACTTAGCAAGACCAGAGCTGCATGGGAATATGCCTGGAACTTTAAAACCTCCCAGCGCTTCCCTCATGGCGAGGCAGAGGGGTTTCCTTTCCTGCAGAACAAGCCACCGCTTCATCCGCCTTGTATCAGATAACCTTTTACATCCCGACTCCCGGAGTTTTGTCCTCTCCGGGAGCTGTGAAAATTCCTCCGGAGCGGTGGCTGCGGTCAAAGATCGCATTTACAAGCGGAGCGCGATGCCGCCGGTAACCACAGTAACCGGTCACCCCCGAGCCCCTGCGGTTGATGAGTAACTCGGGGACAATGGCACGCACCCAGCGCTCCCGCAGGTCCCTAACGCCGGCCCCGCCGAGAGCCAGGGATGAAAGGCTGCGGCACGAAACAAACCCCGGGGAAGGAGGCCCAGGGAAGTCGCCAGGCTGAAACTGCAGCTGGAGAGACACCTGTAGCTGTGGGAGTCATCGTAAAGGGAATATTAACACCAGTTTTACCAAATGCTTTTATTATTCTTCCTAAAGGATTTTTGAATGAACGTTTACAGCACTTTCTCATGTGCAGAACACCACGTAAGAACTCTGAAGTGGATCCAGATTTTGGTCCTCCTTAACTTCGGGGCTTTCAAGAAGAAAGGGCAGACAATAAATTGCTCACAACACCGTTTCAACCACAGTTCACCTGTAGCAACCACTGCCAAATTTAACTCCAAGTCCAACCACGTTGTGCTGCTTTAAAAATCTATTGCCAAATATACTTCAGTTAACCCAGGAATATTTCTGAAGTGTTTAAAATCAGCTGCTTGTGTGGAAGTAAAAGCTTTTCAATGGAAGCAATAACCCGGAGCCTGCTGTAGCATCCCAAGAGCGACAGCAGGTATACACTAGGCGAGCACGGCTCTGTGCTGAAATGACAAAACACATCTCTTGTGAGCTTGGTGACCCTCCTGTGGATTTTCCTTACCCTATGAGACACTACAGACTTGCTCCAGTCTACATCCTCACACCCAGGCAAGGATGAACAACTGAGAAATTCAGGGTTCACACATATTCCCCTCCTGCTGTGGCAACAGAGGAACATGATGTAGACATGGCAGTGCAATAGGATCTGTATGGATCTGACAACCTCTCTGTACACATTTCAGGGGGTCCTGGTCTCACCTGCCATGGTTCAGCCTCAAGGATGAGCTGACAGTGGTTAGACTGCATCCTCTGGACTGGTTCATTTGGCAGGAGCCCAGTTCATGTGCTCCCACACAACCAAATGATGCACATCGAAGCGGAGTAAGTGGGAATGATCAGCAGATCTGCTTCAAAAGCACACTTGTGACCTGAACTACTGCGGTGATGTAGGTGCACCCAGAGTGAGACAGATTTAAACTACACTGCAGCTTTGCTCAACTCCCCAAACACCCTGATACAACATAACAGCTCCTGTTTCTCGCTCAGATGGATTTTCCCATATCCACAAGCCCCAGAGTCACTATTCCACTATTTTGGAACTGATGAACTCTCACACAGCGGATGAAAGTAAAATAAATGGCTCCCAGGTCCTGCTCCTTTCAAGTCGATTGCAGAAGTCCCTTTGACTTCAGAGAGAACAATAAGAACAATAATAGGTTCTCATTAGGCCCTGTTCCCAGCGGGGCTTTGGGTACTTCCAGAAATAACAAGATCTTCCCAAAGGTCTCTTTCTTTGTCTCTTCCTTTAATCCAAACAGGATTGGAATTCGGGGTTAATTTTGTTGCAGGAGTAGGCATTGAAATCCAGTGCAGCTCACATCAACACCTCTCATTCTGCCATCGTCTCCAAATATCTCAGGATTAGACCTTTCTTGTTGGGCAGCCAGGTAAAAAACGGGTTTCCAACAGTGGGTCTGCACTCGCCACAAGTTTAGTTTTCATCTAATTAATATTCCTTGCGTGTGCATGTGTTATGAAAGAACTGAAAGGTGTATGGAATAAGGCACATCCAGAGAATCCAAGCATTTTAAGACATAATTGCCAGGAGGCTTCTACAACCTCAGCCCTTGTGCTAGTTTATTCCTATCTTAATTCTTTAACAATCTTTTCTCAGATTACCTAGCATATATTTCACTTCAGTTTATATAGTGAAGCCCCTATCTTAGAAACACGTGCCTTCTCATCTCATTTTGGTAAACAGAAATGTAACACAGCTCTAACAGTGATTCAAACAAATAATTACACCTCTATATAAAACCCATCCTGATTAAATGCCATATTTCTAGATTTAGTATAAAAATGGTGTGTTCATGTTCACTTTCTCTGCCCAGACCCAAATACAGTGGTCATACACTGTATGAATCTGCCTGCCTGGGAGAAAACAGCAAAGTCCTCACCTTGCTTAAGGTCTCATCAGGCAAAAGACCAAACTTCCACAAGTAAGGATTTCTCAGGCTGTGCTTTTCAAGCCTGCTCAGAGCCAGTCATTCAGGGCTTGGTTTGAGTGTCTTCCTCGAATCTTTTCCTATTAATGTAGGGAACCAAGCTGTGATCCTGGTTTAGACCTAAAAAAACCCTGGTGCCTTGCAACAGCAAGAAATGGGAACTTAATTCCCATTGAGTCATTTCTTGTAGAAAGTAATTAAAAGAAGCATTGATACACAAACAGCACTCCAGAGTCCTATTGTTTCACAAGTGACAGAAATCTGCATTTAGACAATGAAATAGGCTCTTCAATTTAAAGGGTCCCTTACTTAAAAAAGGGACTACAACTTGCAGCCTACTCTTCCTAAGGAATGTCTATGAGGAGGTTTCAATCACTATGACAACCTCTTTTTAATGCCAATGCTCCTCTAGCCCAGACAACTCTTTCCTGAGAAAGGGCATGTTTCAAGGCTCTGCCAAAATTGTGGTTAAAGCCTTACTGACAAGAAGATAATCTATGAGGTTACCATTTTGGCAAACATCAGTTTTTCAAAACAACTGGTAATCTTGCATTATTGCTGGCCAAAAGATTGCTGCTGTAAAGGGAAAAAACAATAGAGAGAAAATGGAAAACAAAATCTGCCATAAGCATCAACTGTGTAAAACATGGACGTTCTGGGGTCTATCCTTTTTTGTACCTTGGGAGTTTGCAAAACGGTAAAGATGCATTGTATGGGGACAGATAAGGAGAACATGAGGTGCCCTCTCCAGATTTGCACTTTATTTCAATCCAAACTAAAGATACTTTAACATGTGTCAGTTTTTACCTGCTACGTCTCTGCTACATCTCCATCAACAAAATCAAAGGCAACCACTTCTTGCAACTCATATTTAAGAGCATTATTGTACTATATTGCCATCTCTCTCTAGAATAAGCAAATAGAGGGGTTTCCTTTCACCAGTGATTTGACGTTATTCTGTAAGAATTACCTCATGGGGAATTCAATAAAAGAGATTCTTCAATATTCACAGCGCAGTTACAACCCAGTGTCAGTTCAGAGGCACAACAGCAGAGCCCCATATGGGCTCTGAATTCCCGCGGGATGGTTTGCAGCCATGTGGCCGCCCCGTTTTCCCTTTCAGTGAGGATTTGCACGCACCCAGCTTCCAGCCAGCTCATTTTCTGCTCTGATTTCCGACCCATCGCTACTTTCACTGGGAAATAAACCAACACAGGTTAAAACAGCTCACAGTAAACCAGCAGCAGATGCCAGAGCTCAAAATGAGGAGTGTGGAGCCTCACCCTGTACAAATGGTCTCGCTACCCAGCCTGCTGCAGGGGTGGCAGATCAGCACGGGAAGAAACAGGCAGAGAATGGTTTTGCAATCGTAGCAGGCACAAAAGCCCCAGCAGCTGTTGCTATTGAATCTGAGGGATAGAAAGGCTATACACACACTCAACCAACCACCTCCATCCGCGGCTGGCAGCTGTAACAACGTGTTGCAAGAACTGTTCACTTCTACCGCTGCGGTGCTCTTCACACATGTAGGTATGCACCCAGAAAAGAGGGTTTCAGTGTTCTACAATAACAATGTGTGCTATACAATACACAATAGTTAAAAGGAGGTAATTTTATGTAAGACGTGCCTGAGTAGAATATATTCCTGCAGGATTGCCTTTGACTTGACAGGAGTAGCATGTATGTTACAAGACAAAGAGATGCTACAATAAAATACACAACAAACAAAGGGCTTGGGGAAACACCTCGGGAAGAATCTACATAAACCTGTATATATGCGCCTATGACTCTTACTAGGATCTGCTGCTTCAGTAAGCCATTGAAAAGGTCAGACTAATACAAGATCTTGTCTCATGCTACTCCCAGTACTCACAAATACTGGAAGAATAGTGGATCTTAGTATTTTGACTCAAAAATAGCTGCAGTGATACACTGGGATATGGTCACATACAGACACACAGTAAACATGAAACATGCTGCAATATAAGGATATTTATAGACCCCTCTGAGTATATAAGCCACCAAGTAACTGGTAATAACTGTGTCTGTGCCATGCTATCATCAGAGGAAAAGAAACTACGCTCTGAAGTGTCCAGCCAAGGGATCTGAGGAATTTTTGTATGATGTTTATGGATGCCTATACATTTGGCTAATGAAAATAAGCTTTGTAAGAAAAATTCCATCAGTAAAGGGACAGGCAGCAAGATCCCACATCAAAACACAACATCCAGCTAAGGCTGTGTATCCACAGCCCCCTCCTTAGACTGAGCAAAAAGGACCTTCAGTGAGACCTCTGGGACATTCTGGCAGGGCAGGACTGGCAATGCTGCTCTCTGCTCCATTATGAGAGACAAATTCCTTTCCTGAAAGGCAGCCTCTTGCTCTGAGGGCAGCAGAGCTATGTGTGCTTACATTCAGCCCTGGGCTATCTATAGATGCTGTACATAGATGACATTGTCTCTCAGCTAAGACAAAGGCTGGTCCTTGTCTAGTCCTCCAGGATGGATACTGGGAGCAGCTTGAACAGTGACAAACTTGTACATCCATCAAAGTCAATGGAGGCACAGGTGCAGAAAGTCAGGCACAGCCCCACTGATCTGCTGAGAGTGATGGAAAACATCAGCCCAGAAGGCAACACCTCCCAGGCTAAAGCTAAAGACATGGCTCAATTAATATAAAAAAGAGGCGACTGTCCAGGGTCCAGTGTATTCTTCTGTTTCAACAGTGCATCAATCTGGCAGGGCCCAGTGTCAGCAGAGATGTCCAGCTCAGCACTAATCATAGAATCATAGCATCATAGAGTGATTTGGGTTTGAAAGGACCTTAAGATCATCTAGTTCCAACCCCCCTGCCATGGGCAGAGATGCCTCACACTAGACCATGTCTCCAGAAGCTGCATTGACCCAGGTGCCAGCCATATGAAGGGCTCAGGCAGCAGCATTTGGTCCAAACCAAGTTTTATGATTCAGGTAAAGATAGAGGCAGCCCAGAAGACTATAGGAGCTTTACGGTAAGCTCCCATCAAAGCTGGGAAGACCTCAGCACAGCTTCAGGCTCCTCCTGTAGGCTTTTGGAGAGACACTGATAATCAGTGCTAATATCCCAGTCACTGATGTAGCTGTAACTCTGAAGCACAGAGCTAGCACTGCTCAGTTTAAACAAAATAGGCCGCCTTTGTGAGCTCTGCCTGAGGTGGTCAGCATCTAACAAAAGACCACTGACAGCCCTTTGGCACGATCTCAAGCAATTTGAACTCTCCATGGCTTTTGCAGTAACACAGTTCACTTAAACTGACACAGGCAGGAACTTTCCAGTAATCCTCGTGTTAGCTCTTATGCTGGGCTAATAATTCCCTGCTCAATCATCTGTGACCAAGACACCACCATAAGATTCTGGTTAAGTCCCACCTACTAAAAGTGGAGGCAAAAACATATATAGAAAACTTTAAAAAAGGAAATAAATCAAATACTCTATCATACTTGTATGCAAGGCAAAGCAGTTGCTGGCTTTTTTCTTCTTATTATAGTGATTTATAATCCAAAATGGGACCAAGACCAAGACCCTACGCTCTACAAACATAAACACAAGAAAAACAGCAAACACTTTCCTTTTGAAGTCCTTTGAACAATGTTGCTTAAGATTTTCTGGTTTTCATTTTTTTTGCCTTTTTTTAAACCTGTAAATAGAGACAAATTTAAACCTAATACCTAAATGTAATATGCATCCTACATCATTAGCCTCGAGGTAAGCTCCAACCTCTCACTTTGGGCAAAACTGTTCTCTGATGGGCTGGTGAGAAGGCCCCCATCAAGAGCACCATAAGGATCCCAAACCCCTGTGTGCTGTCAAGGTAACATTCTCACTGCTTTGATCTTTTCTTGAAGCCTACACAAATCTTCTTTCCTCAGTTGATTTTGGCTTACTGAAGAAATTCACTGCATTCTGATTTTAGAGCTCTTGTAAAAAAAAAAAAACCTGCCCATGTACACTCACCTTGGTCTTTCTGCCACAAAGGCCTCTGCGAGGGGTCTGAGAAACCAGGCAGCTGTACCTATGCCACCTCAAAGCAAAATCCCAACCAGGAAGGCAACATTAATTGTCAAAGGAAAATACAGGGCTTTTTCCTAGCGATTCAAAGGTAATTCATATAGGAATTAAAGTATCAGGTTAAGATGTACTCACAAATAATGGGGTTATAATAGCAAAAGTATCCATATATATAATAAATTAATACACTGGCAAAAGGGGTGAAATGTTGAGCTTGAGTCAAGCTCTTCACCTAGGGATGAAAGCCCCAGGATAGTCCCTGCTCCCATCACAGGGTCAGCTCAGCAGTGTGATACGCACACACTGACTTAAGGCGAGCAGAGACCCTGCAGCCATGGGTTCCTCCCACCCTCTCCTTCTCCCAGCTGTTTCCACAACCAGTAATTACCTGCAGACCAGCCCAAACGGAATCAAAAGTCAAACAGGGACAAACATCTTAATTTTGACAAGAAACTCAGCCCAGGTCACAGCTACCCCGCATCACCTGTAGCGTGGGGAGGAGAGCACAGCTCTCCTGCTTGCCTTACTGTTGGCAATGTGCAGGCTAAAAGGCTGCCAACAAATACAAATAAAAATGTAAAAATACATTTGCTGCACCTGGTTCTTTATTCTTCTCTGAAATATATGACTAAGCTTTGCTCTAACATGAGTGGGGAGGCCATATAGCTGCTATTTGTGTATCGAAATAGGTATTAGCTGTATCCAAAACACCACAGCGAGAGGGATGAGCAAAGAGAATAACAAAAAGCTAGACAGGGCACCCCACTGCTTTTCAGACAGTAGCCAGCTACCACCAGTGGAGCCATACCACTGGTGGCATACATTGGCCATACGATGGCCAAAGCTTTGCAAGTTTTGAGTTTTAAAGAATGATATAAACACATTACAAATTTTACAGAAGAAAATGAAGCTCAAGGCATCTGAGAACACTGGAGACAGTCACTACATCTGTAACTTGCCCTTTCCTGGAAGTGGTTTGGGCATAAATACACCCATTTACAGCAGGATGCTTTCATTTACACTCTCCTCGGCAAGTGAGGCCCATCTGGAGACATCATCTTCACAGTACATTACGAGACTAGGAGCACTACTTGTAAGATGGGAAGACAGATGGCTAAGGGGAGGTATGGCAAGGAAATATAAACACACAAGAAGGGAAACAAAGGACAAATAATCCCTGTTCCTCACAATACAAAAACCAAAGGTCACATGGTGAAATAATCAGGCAACATGTTTTAACACAAGACAATTTTTGCAAGTACGTGCATCTGAACGGTGGGGACTGTGATCAGGCATTGGGGAAAGCAGAAACCTCAGAGAGGGATTAAACAAATTGAGAGATGAGAGAGCCATGGGCTGTGGCACTGACTCGCCCTAATGCAAGTCAACACCATGATCCAGGGGAAGCCTGTAGCCCCAGCAGCCGTTAAACATCTGCCTGCCCGAAGCTGGGACAGTGCAAGAAGGGAAGGACCAGTCTGTACTTGTCCTGTTTCTCATTCTCTTTCCTTTAGGTGTATTACTAGGCAGAGCTAGAGTGGCGATATTAGCTTAGACATCCCTTTGGCCTCATAATTTAGCAGGTCTGAGAGGTGATGCTAATGGTCGTAAATAAAGCAAGGCGCCACACACAATCACCTGCAGCAGTGTCAGTGCTGGACCTGGTGCTATTTTTGGCCAGCGCAGCAGTGCCTTGCCAAGCTGGCTCGCTTGCAGGGATGGATCCTGGCCATGCTGGGATGGGATGGAGCAGAGCGAGCGGTGCTGGCCCAGCCAGGCTCTGCCATTTAGCCTCCGGGACAGGCGAGCATCCCTGCCTTGCTTAATGAGCCTCTGTAAACATTAGCAGGGCAGGTCTTTTCTAACTTTAAATTACTTCAGCATGCAAACCAGTGGGTAGAATCATCCAGACTATTTTCTGCTATCTGTATGGCAGTTGGGCTCATTGATCTCACACATCAATAAAAGGGACACTTAGGCTAATTGGAGGATATACCTTAATTACCTACACATGGCACTGAATCAGGCAGCCCAGCTAAACCCCAGTTCCCGTGTAGCCTCTGAGCCCTAGAGTGAGCGGTGCCAGCAGATCCTCTTTCACCATTTACCTGCCTCTTTCAGACCCGCTCCTCCTGAAACAGCAGGAAGCCGGCATGCTTTTTGACTAACAAACACATCCAAAAAGGGTGTGTTGTACCTCACAGAAATCCCGACTCACAGAGCAGGATACACCCAGAAAACTTCTCCGGCGAGCACCAGCTTTTCCCAGAGGCTGGTTCTGTGCAAATTATAGCCAAGACAATGTATTTATGAGAGGCTGTTCCTGTCTGCAGAGGTTGGTGTGAGGGAGCCCCGGGGCTCCTTCCCACCCAGCACAGCCCTCAGCAGCTCCCAGTCACCACACCAGCTCTGCAGCCACAGGAGCTCTCATCTCGGATCAAACCAGGCTCTCCTCCCAGTGCTTCACAGCTGAGACCCCCTCCCGCTCACCTCTTCAGCAGGGCTTCTTGTGCAGGAGGAAAGCATCCCCCACTGGAGTTTTCCTGATAGATCCCAGGGCAAGGGGCAGGGTAATCCTGGTGTCCATCTGGCCGTGCTCTCCCTGCCTCCACCTGGCCCCATAAAGGGGCCATGAAGACCAAGACCTGAGACTTTACGCCACAAGAGAAGTGGAGGTACCAGCATGCAGTGAGTAACACAAGGATACCCAAGAGAAGAGTCAAAGGGAAGATGGTGTCTATGCTGGTGCCTCAGCCAAAGCTGGGGTAGAGTTAATTTTCTCCACAGTAGCTAGTATGGGGCTATGGTCTGGATTTGTGCTGGAAACAGTGCTGATAACACAGGGGTGTTTTAGCTAATGCTGAGCAGTGCTTACATAGAGTCACGGCCTTTCCTGCCCCTCACACCACCCCACCAGCAAGCAGGCTGGGGGTGCACAAGGAGCTGGGAGGGGACACAGCTGGGACAGCTGAGCCCAACTGACCCCAGGGATATCCCACACCACATGGAGTCATGCTCAGCATGTAAAGGTGGGGAAGAAGGAAAGGAAGGACATTCGGAGTGACAGTCTTTGTCTGTCCAAGTAACTATTACATGTGATGGAGCCCTGGAGATGGCTGAACACCTGCCTGCCCATGGGAAGTGGTGAATGAATTCCTGGTTTTGCTTTGCTTGTGCAGCTTTTGCTTTACCTGTTAAACTGCCTTTACCTCAACCCATGAGTTTTCTCACTTTTACCCTTCTGATTCTCTCCCCATCCCACTGAGGTGGGGGTAACTGAGTGGCTGTGTGGGGCTGAGCTGCCGGCTGGGGTTAAACCATGACAGTATCAAATCAAAACACAGTTCAAGAGACATGAAAGCAGCTCTCCTTGTCACACTACAGAAGCCTGACATCAGGGAAGCAGCTGCTACACTTTCTAGACTAAAATGCTGAACAATTACAGGCTGCTTAGCCCAGTGCTACCTATTGTGCAAAGTCCTCCATGCAGGTTTCCAGACAAATGAGAGGTTTCAGATTTTTTGGTCACCTTTCATGATGGAGACAAGGAAGGATGATGAAGGACACAAGTTTAGTCTCAGCAGCTGCTCGCAGTAACATGACTGTCCCTGCCTGGAGCCACTGAGTGACTGGGTTTCAGCCATGCACAGTCACCTCTGCTCTGACTAGGGCTGACATGGGTCTTCTCCAATGGCTCTGAGGAGCAGCAAACCAAAGAGAGAGAATGATTTGAGTACCGTGACAGCCCGTTTCCCAACCCTGAGCATTTTATACACACAAAGAAACACAGAAGCCTGATTCTGATGAGTCACCCTGTTTAGTTTGACTCATCTCCCCTGCTCCTCACCAAACACAAGCCAGTACAGGCCAAATCCTACCCAGTTGATACTGTCTCGTGAAAGCAATTACAGCAAGCTGCTTCTCCGACTGTAGGGCCTTTGGGTGCAGCTGATGAGTGCAGCAAGGGAATGCATGTGGACACATCCTGTACACGTGGATTGTCTCCATCCAGTTCTCTCCATACAGCTTTCCTCTACCAGAGCGAAACAAGTGTGGACAAGACTCAAGGTGGCTCTAGATATGATAGTGCCTAAAATCCCAGCAGCCTCTCCAGAGCTACTTTTCCCTCTTCTAGCAACATACCTACTGGTGAGGCTGCACCCATCTTTGCAAAGATACAAGCTGTTTTTCTCTCTTTAAGTGTAGCCAGTTATGAGTAAAATCCTCTGAAGCCAGTAAGGTTTCCTAAAGTGTGTGAGGGGCCAGAGACCAGCCTTTTCTATTCCTCCTCTTTGTTCGGGTCAGGAATTTGCAATCCAAATCCCAGCCACACCAGGGCGGGCAATGAGCCCAGATGCTGCAAATAAAAAGCATCTTAAAGAGTTCATGAGGCTGCATGCCAAGGACCTGCTGTGAGACAAGGTGATCTGAGCCCCAAAAAACGCTGTATGTATACAACAGTATTAAGATAGCAAATAAGAAAACTTGTCCTGCAATGCAAAGGAATGTGATAGTTACTGACTGCTCCCCTATAGCTGCAAAGAGTCCTTGAAATATTAACAGGGTTATCAGCATTCACTTATCAGTTACAGTAGTGCCTAGGATAATTCAAAGGGCTAAGCCAGAGCTTATAAATACACACACTTTCTCAATGAAAAATCCTTACTGACAGAGAATTTCTTACTTTTTTTAACAAAATGTGTTATTTAATTAACAAACCTAGAAATGCAGCAATCTACAGGGAACAAAGAACTAAAATTACACAGCTGTTTATTTTTGCATTCAGTTATTACAGTATTTTCTTGTGCTGTGTGTTTCCAAGGCAGGTGTTTTTAAACACATTTACTCCATCTCCTACGGTTTTGATGGTAGCAAAATGCAGCTGCATTTTGCACCACAAAATCTGTGGTAGGTTCAAGCTGCAGGATTTCTGGGTGGCAGAACTTCATACAAATGAAAGCTGGGAGTTTTGTACCCACACGAGAGAGTGGTGAGCCCACGTGGGTTAGGTGCAGAGTACTGCTCACAGAGCACTGGAGCAAATCTCCCCTTACTTTGAGTCAGTGTGGCCACACAGGCCTAAGGGAGGGACAGCACACCATTTTCATATGTTGAAAGGGCTTTCCAGAGGATTTTTACCTTCTAGAAGGGGCAAAAGGCAAATATTTCTCTAGGCTTTGGTTGCAAATGCACAGCAGCCCTAAGGTAATCTAAGGGGCGGCTGCCACTGTCCCTCTCCTCTGCACTGGCACTCTTACTGCATTGAACTGTTTCTTCACACTCAGAACTTTTTTGTTTGCTTGTTTTTTATTGGTGGTTTGGCTTTTTATCAACTTCCATTCTCCCTTGCACGGTCTCTGGTACTCACCTGATGGACTGACCTGTTTCTTAATGCTAAACCTGAAGTCCGGGTTTTTTTAATGGCAGGCTGGCTTTTTAGTAACTTGGCACATAGAAACAGCCCCACATAAGGTCATACAGGTGCTGGGAAGGGAAGGACTGTAACAGCCAGAAGCAAGATTGGCTCAGATTTGCTGCAACTTGCAGCCTGTGACATTTGTGAATAACTTCCAGCCCCATTCATTTACCTGTTGAACCATGCTGCCTTGTGGATTCTTTATCTTTTGACACCAAGTTTAGAAGAAGATAGCAATGCTGTTATCACAACTTACACAAGCTCAGTCAGTTCAAAGGGCTAAGCTGCATTTACGATTTTTTAATATGCTTCTTTAGTTTCTGCAGCAAAAAGGCAACAGGAAAGAATTTTCCCACCAACAAGTTCAATTTCCTACTCAAGGAAGCTTCTCAAGGAAGCATGTTGTATATATATACTACTATTAAACTAGCAAGTGTTCACTAATTTACCAAGCATTCCCTTCAACCCAGCTGCACTTCTTTGGACCCCTTCACAGAGATGTTGTTCCAGAAATCTGCTTCCCTAAAGGCTTCAAACTGTCTTCGAACATCCCACCTAAATTTATATAGAGTTGGCTCACATGCAGGCTTTCCTTTAAACTGCCCTGCTCTTGTTTTCCACAAGTACTTCAGAGAGATAGGCAGCAATCAAAGTCCTCTGGTTTTCATTTTGCAATACTAAAGATGCAATCTTCTAGTGTGATACCTCCTGTGAAACAAAGCATCCCTAACTTGTTCTCTTTACAATATATATTAACTTTTATTGACTAGGAACTATCAGAATAGTACAGAGATGCAATATTCGCAGTGCCTTGTACAACAGCACATAGTATCTTTAATAAACCCATCCCCCTTAGCAAACCCCTGCAGTGGAAGCCCTGAACCAACTCAAACACACAGACAGTGGGTGGACAAGAAAAGGCAGTCACTCAAATAGTGTAATTTCAGAAAACTGAATAATTCTCCATGCCAGGATTCAAAAAGCACTTTAAATACTATGTAAATAGGTGGAGTGCCCTTCTCCAACGAGAGAACAGCATGGCCCTGGCACATCACACCCAGGTAACAATACACTGCTTTCCTCTGGGAAGTGGCAAAGCTGCCTTTAAGCAAGCAGCAACACATGATCCATCTGAAGGAAATGAAAAAGGTGCTGAAATACCGTCACGTGGAGGCTAACCTGTTCCGAGAGATTTCGTGTCTCATAAATTATCGGAGGGAAAATTAAATCCTACAAAATGCCTAAGAACAGAAATAGAAAAGAAATTAAGATGTCTAACAAGGACCAGAAGCAGTGGCTGTTCCTTAGTGTGGGATCATTAACTATTCTGCTGTCCGAAAGTGATTAAGTTACCCTGAAGCTCTAATGGATCAGCATCTCATTTGCTAGAGGACCAGATCTCAGCTGCAAGCTGCACCTCGACCCCTCCAGGACCTCCACAAGGTGCTTACATCCATCACCATCTCCCACCACACCACGAGGATGGAGGGGGTGTTCAGCGGCAAAACTATCATCTCAAGGACTGAACACCAGCAAATTAGGCACTGACTGCTGGCAGTGGGAAGCAGGGAGGGATGATTCTGGTGACAAAACCAGCGAGAACCCTGCTTTTAATAATCACCGTGTCGTAAAAGGGAAAACTGCCACAAGAAGGAAAAAGCACTGGAAATGCAAATGCAGATGCATAGTTGTAAAATCCTCACACTGAGCTCTCTGCTGGGTACATGGAGGGATTCAGTGACCCTGAGGGAGCCTTACCTGCTGAATGAGCCAAGAATACGCCTTGCAGAGTGTTAGGCAATGTCATGTAATATGACTACAGGAGTAAGCACAAAGGCTCTACAGTGTGAAGAACAACACTGAATTTCACAACTGCTGAAATCTCAGAATGATTTCTTTAAAATTCATTTTCAGCACAGGAATAAAATTTAATTAGTCTTTTCTTAGCATTAATCATTTTTATAGCTTCATTTAAATACCTGAAAATGCACAATATTCCAAATTCATGCAGCACTAAGACAGAAAAATGCCGTCCTGTATGATCAGTATGGGATGTGTAGAGTGTGAGTAAAGTTGTTTACCCTATGGGACACTTTCTAGTCTGAGAAAGCTTTCAAGTTAACTAAAGCTGTCGCTTCACTTTGCCTTTAGGCCTTGAAAAGAACAGTGGGAACTTCTGTAGCTAAAGTCTGATCAAGGACAAGCAGAGCAAAAACCCAGAGACTCACTGACAACACCTCAGAGCAGGCAAAACAGCCTCTTCCTGAGGACTTTTCTCCCAAGAACAAAAGAAAAGGGATGGATGCTCAACTGCCACTGGTGCCATGAAGAATTTGATCTGATCAGCTCAGCACCTCAGCTCAGCACAGTCTGACCCACGCTAAGCAGTCATTTCTGCTTAAGAAATCCCCAACCACTGGCAAGGGACATACTAAGTTCATAAATTAATTCATACAAAACAAAGAAGTTCACTGCATAGAATACAGAAAATGTATTTATCTCTCCATTCTCACCTGAGTTTATTGCCAGTAACTGGTCATGTCCATCAATGCTGTTGGTAGTAAATCGGAATCTCTTATTTACAGCCCCTTCAAGCTGAATGAAGTCTCAGACACTGCTGAGCCACAAGGGAGCTGAGGCACAATGGAACCAGGCAGTAGAGTGATTGCAACTTGACACAGGGATAGGACAAAAACATAGTCACCATCTACACCCAGACTGGGCCAGATTCCCCATTCATGGGTACAGGTGTTGCTCCCACAGACTGCAATGACAACCACCACTGACATTCTGCATGCAGCATGCCCTGTGACCCGGGGTTGGCCATGGACATCTCATGACTGCCTGTGCCAGGCAGCAAAACCTCTGTGGGACTGTCACCACCTCAAGCTGTGGTCTCCAAGGCCCTGTGCAAGGAGAGGGGCAAAGCATCATGGCTGCAAAACCTCTGGAAGCTGCACCCAGCAGCCAACACTGCTGAAGTCCCAACCCCACAACAGCCAGTGGGAGCGCAAGGGCTATATGGGCGATGCGATGGCTATCACTAGTACACTGGAAGCATCTCATGGGGCATCCCTTGAGGGGATGGACCCTGCCCATCACCTTGGGCCAAGGCACCCACCTAACAGCAAGTAACAGCATCATGGTCAGAAGAGGGTGAGGGGTGGATGAGGAACCTGCCCTGCCTCCCCAAAGGCAAGACAGAAGGCAGTGAGAAAAGATGCTGCCACACCACCAGCCAGCTCCCAGCGCCTGCTGGACACACCATCAGCCAGGCCTGGGGCCATCCCCAGTGCCGCCATCTGTATCTGGCCATCTCCTGGGGCAGTCGGTCAGTCGGTGTCTGGCGCTTTCCCTAATTATTTACAGCAGGTATTACAAAAGCAGAGGTCTCTGCTGCGCACAGCCCTGTACAAACTTGCAGCAGGCAGACTCTGCAAATGCGGCGCCTTGCTGCACAACAGCACACGGCAAGCAGATCCAGTGAGCGTGAAGGGATAGAGGAGGAGGCAAAGATAAGAAGGAAAGAGGAGCACCAGTATGTTTTGTGTAACAAGCTTTCAGTGTCCACCATGTCCTAAAAATGTGCCCACTTTGCATAATCCATGCAAACAACCAGTGCCTGCCAGCAGCTTGGTCAACAAACCCAAATGTTAGGTGGCCAGGCTCAATAACACTGGGTAGCTTAGTAAGCAGGACCTAAAAGTTAATCTGTCTTGCCTAACATTCCAAAAAAACCTCACATTGATTTGCCCACATTGCTTTAGCTCGTAACAAATCCTTTTGCAAACAGCCCTGCAAAACCAACCAGAAGGCAGCAGCAGATTTCATGATCTCAAGAAACTATAGTTAAGACGGGATTTAAACTAGCAGGCAATTATCTGCCAGACGGAGAGCTCATCACACAGAGCAGAGAGAACACACATTGCTAAATTACACCATGTCAGTAAAAGGAGGCCACATCAGAAATACACCCCGTGAGAAGGGAAACCGAGTCAACCAATGGGACAGTTCAGTCATTGCTGCCAGGAGACCTTTCCTGCATGTGTCAGGACAATGTTGGTGAGCTGTAGCGTCAGCGAGCACATTGCGGGAAAAGCCACAGGATCCAAGCGACGAGCAACAACATGTCGATAATTACTAGCAAGTCTATCATCATAGCAAACTGCAGTGAGAAAGAGGATTAAACAGTAGGTGAAGATGGGCTGAACTCTGGATATTTAGCAGTGTTATTTAAGTCTGAGCCCATGAATCCTTCCATAACTGACACTTTTGCCCATTTGGGAACTACTCTACTTAAAAGCAAAATACATTTACAAATAGTTAAAGCCAAAAGACAAACAAATCAGCTCTGATCAGTAGGAAAGTACTCCCTGGAAAGCCTTATGATTCTTGTTTATTTTACCTTTGAGTTACTAGGTGGGAACAGCTGAGTCCCTGGCTACAGCCAGAACTGACCTAGTCCTGACATGGCCTGAACAGATCATGATCCAGCTTTTATTACAGCCTAAACAAAATCCAGCAGCTGAGGGTCAAAGCCAGACTGCCCACACCACTGCTCAACTGAAGCAGAGGTACCCACATGCATGAGCATGAGCCAGAAAGCCTCTTCTCCATCACCCTACAAGTGTGAGCAAGACCCTGTAGCTTATGGCACTTACCAAAGAGAGAAACGTGAGTCACACAATGGCTTCTGTACCTTATTTGGCTCCTCTTTAATGTATAGCACAGTAAGAGCTTTGAGATCAAGGGCTGGAGGCCAGCCCATCTCTGCCCTTGCTAAGTGTCCTGATCGCTATGCTGAGTGAAGTGCCCAAGCTGTAGCAGGATGGTATTTCAAGTACACCCATTTTATAGGACACTTAACTGCCTAAAACAGGATACTGCTGCAGGGAACAGGCACCTAAAAGTGAGGCACTGTGGTATTTGATGGTTAGATAACAAGTGATCTACTGGACCTAAGCTGTGAAAGGTGCCAAACGCCTCTTCCTGGACATGCTGAGCTGTGTCTGGAGGCTGGCATGACACACTGCTAAAACAAAGTGATGCACTAGTGTGGGACATCCTTTATATGACTTAAAACTGAATTCAGACAACTAAATAAAGAAATAAATTTAAAAACTAAAAATCACAGCTTGGATGTTGAAGGGTCTCCTTTAGAAATAGGCCCAGCATGAACATTGCTGCAAAGACACAAGTAAATGAAGACCTGGGCTGGGCTGGTTCCTGGAAAGTCCGGAAGTGCTGTGACTGGAATTCAATTCAATAAACCCAACAGATCAAGCAGCTCTTTGTACCCATGATGTGTACTCTGGTGGCATGCGAGCTACAGAGAATCAACTTCACATGTGCTTCCAAACCTAACAGCCCATTGGGATTTAACTGCAAAGACAGACTTATAGGCGCTGGCCATCACATCTCTGAAACTCAAATCTGACTACACAGTGCCTCCTGTACCCCTTTTGGTAGGCTCCAGATGCTTTTGCTTCTCCCTGAAACTGGATCTAGCCCACAGACTCTGCAGCAGGCAGGAGGTGCCATGCTGACCGTGTTTGTTAATGATGGCTTCTCCTTCTCCCTCCTTCAAAAAGCAATGAAATATTTTGACCAGATGTGCCATATTCAAAAGTGCTGGAGACCCACTGGAATGTAGCATCTATCACACATTCAGCAGTGGTGTTGAAAACAGATTACTTGCCTTTGTATTTGATAAGCATAACCTGTCTATGTTTATTATGTGGTCCCCCGAGGATTTATTACAGGTTTACCATTTCATTTACTTGCTTTTTTAGTGCTTGGCAAGTGTAAACACTGGGATAAATACGAAGGTGGTTACAGCTTAGCAGAATTAACGACTTGTTGAAACAAAGTCCAAAAGTTTTCCTTTCTCTCCAGCAAATCCTGCTTTTCTTCCAAGTGTGAAGATCATCTTTCTGAAGTATTTTAAAATATTCTTTCTTTGTTGAATGCCAAATACCCATAAAAGCATACTTTCCCCCTTCATTCACTCAAGCTCTTGACAACATTTAAAGTCTTTCTTCACATTATTCATGGCAAAACATTTTCCTGTTCGCAAATTATAACCTCCCCCGTCCTTTCCATCTACTCTGCTAAGCCTGTTACTACAGGCAGTTTGCTGTAACAGAAATAAGCACTATCATCCTTACAAAGAAAACAAACCCTTTTGTCCTGGTGCAAAACATTGAGGGTGGGTTCATCCCACTGAACTTTAGCCACTTAACAGCAAGGCAATTAGTCCAAATGAGGCACTTATTTTCCCTCTTTAATCAGGGGGTGAGATGGGCATCTCCAGCCACAGCCCTCCTGCCTATCAACCATTCCTGACCACCTTTGAAGAGATACCACATTTCTTGGGCAGATGATGGTAGGTGATACAAATCTGTCCATAAGAGCCAAGCTGTACCTTCAAAAATGCTGTTTCAATCCAACAAAATCAAAGCATTGCAATGGAATCTCAAAGTGTCTAACAAAAAAAGGTGTTAGGCAAATCTCGCCAAACAAACAAGAGATCACTCAATGGCAGATTTCAAAATCTTCCATGATTACATCCTGGCCCCTTTGGAAACTTGTGTTGCATCCATAAATAGTTCAGTGTTTTTCAACACTGAAACAAGAGCTGCACTGCGGGTGTTAGTGGGATAATAAAACTGTCACCCGTCACAGAAACACAAAGTGGCAAAACTGAATTAAATCAGGTCCTAGATGTTCTTTCTTTCAAGCGGACAACTTCTGTGAACAAGGCTTTGAAGAACCAAGCCCATCATCAACTTTTTCTGTACTCTGATTTATGCAATCTTTTGGCCAAATACTCTTTACAGGAGCAGACAAAAAGGCCTGTCATTCACAAAAGACAGCACTGTCATACTTGTTTCTTAAATGACAAAGTACATGTCAGAGCACTTGGAGTACTATTTTACCTAAAACCAACACCATTCCCATGGAAACCAGGACAGAAAAACTGCAACTTGGAAGACTGCCAGAAAGGTTCATTACATCTGATCTGAGTATCCTCAGCTCTTCTAACCCTCCTGCATTTCCTAAGGACTCTCCACAGGTATTTTTGGAAATACAAGTCAGAATGCCAAAGGAAGCCAAGAGAGCCAGTTGCCCAAATCCTGTAAATCAGGCAATACTGAGGTAAGCAGGTAAGTTGTGTTGTTATCTCAACCACTCAAACGTAGAGAGTCTGTCCCAATCAACTGGTTCTCAAAATCAAGAGGGTTTATAAAAGAGAGGGAGAAGGGATGGAGAGCACAGATCTTGTGTCTGATATTCGATCCTCCCCTTACTCATCCTCCATGCATGAGCGTTACAGCTAGAGTTGCCTAAGCTGCTAAATATTGAAAGGGTATTTGAAGCACATAGGATTAGAAGAGGTTTCTGCTTCACATTTGCTTGTTTCTTACCCAGAAAGTAACTCTGCTCCAGACTTCTAGAGCAGCCCTATTACTGGAGTCTTTCTATCAGCCTCACCTGACCTGCAAGGGAAGCAAAGGGCCCCATGAAATTGCAAGCTGAACCCATGCTACGGTGCAGTCACTGCTGTTTGTACCCAAAATAACCAGATGAAAGTGAGCTCAGCTATGCTAGTGTGTGCAGCAGTTACACATCTGGCTGAACTGTAAACACTGTCATAGGTGTTACCTGCTATCACATGCCCCTGAACCCATGAACCCTGAGCACCCAGCCAGCCAAAACTCTGGAGTCAGCCCATCTCCAGCAGGGGTGTCTGGCAGAAACCCAGAGGAGGAGGCAGGAGACCACAGATGAGTGTCTCCAGCCCTTCCTTGAAGATGCTGGGAGACACCAGGGCCATGCTCCAACCAGACCAGTGGAAATGTGTGGATGCTGGGATTCCCATCCAAGCATCTGCTAAGGGTCTCACCAGGAAGCACCCTATCAGAGACGTGGTGAGCACACTACCCACCTTCACATAATGTCATACTTTAAACCCCAGCATTATTTCCATCAGTCATGAGATGCCTGAGAAAATCCGTTCAGCTCCAAGATAGGAGTCAACAATGAAAGGGAGTTTCAAGATACTAAGTATACACCTGAAGGAAAACGGACCATTCAATGAGCCATGTAAAATTATATGCTTTATCAGCAGCCAGCCACTTCCTCAGGTAGCACTTGGGATGTTGGAGATAACAGAGCATAAAATCCCAGTGCTTCACAACACCTCCTTTCCTCTCTACTGCTTCTACTGCAGGCTTACTATCATCCTGACATCCAAACCTAGAAAACTGCTTCCGTATTCTAAACAAAGGGTTCTTTTGCCATTACCCCGGACAACAATTCAGTGTTTGTATCTGAAAGTTTGCAGCAGTCTCCTCAGCCCCAGCCCTAAACCAGTTCTGAACTGCCAGGAAAGATGTGACTAGAACAACACAACAAAAGAGGATTCTTCCCAACCCACAAGTGCAAGTCGGACATAAGCGCTCTTCCATGACTTCTACAAGGGAAGCAAATCGCAAGGGAACACACCAAGAAAACTAATTCATTAATACACCCTGAGGCTTAAAAAGTAATAATAAACATATAAAACTACTACTAATCCAATTTAAAATGGTTATTGCAACTACTGCCTATTCGCAAACAATTTGAAAATAGGGGAAAAAAGTTTTCCAAGTAATCCCACCAGTACACTTTCTCCCTCTCACATCTTCAGTCTCATACTTCTTACACCTTCTCTTTGTTATCCTAAAATCTCCTTTTCTGGAAATCACTGAGAAAAGCATCAACATTAAGGCAATAAAAAAATAAACTGATTGGTACATGAAGCAAAGTGTGTACAAAACCAGCCAAACCCCCTGCTGCCTCAGTCAGCCACTTCTCATACCCAGCAACATGTTTTTAAACAGTGCTGCTGAGTTAGGGTTATGTAGGACTTTGATATATACTTGGGTTTTTTTCCTCTGGCAACCAATTATGACCTATAGTATTTATGGTTCCAAGTTTCACTTTGTGGGAGGAGGTTAAGAAGTTCCATCTGCATATATGCTTCAACCATCAAGACATACTAAGGTATATTGCTAAAACCTGTAACAAAAACCAGGAACATACAGCCTGCACTGTACAGAGACAGAAATGGGGAGACATAAACATTTTTAGTGATAGCTGTGTTGCACAGCAGCATTTTCTGAAAGAATTTGATGGACAGAATAGCTTTATCTGAGATACTTACTTTTTAAAGTGTGTTGCAGTAAACATTTACCTTTTCTCTTTTTATTACTAGGGACCGCTGTTTTAGCAAAGAAACTGCTTATTTACAGTCGCTTAAGCTGCAGGTAACTCCCTATCCTATTTATTTACATGCAGGAGAGAGATACCTTTTATCTCAGTACAAAGCTACTTTGTCAGTCAGCCTTCCACTAATTTTTTTCCTCTCATAGCCATAAATGCTTTCCTGTCATTTGAAACAAAAATACACCACCCCTATGAAATCCAGGGATGAAGAGGAAGGAAGCCCATAGGAAAGCAACAAGGCAGCCACAGCTTTTTATCAGCTGCAGCAGATCAGACAGTTGAAAAGGGAAAGTCACATTCCTGCAAGCTGGAGGGATGCATATCTGAAATGCACCTCACCTACAAAGAGATCAGCATATAGAACCCGTATGGAAGAAATAAAGGGTTTAGGTAGACACAGCAGATCCAGGAGCTACCCTAACTTTAAAATTACGGTCACTACTCGTGATTTGCTATTTTAGGAAAGTAAATGTAAATGCTCAAACCCACTGCTACTAACCATTATTAATCATCCTTCACTTCAGCCCCACTTCAGACACCAAGTTTTGCAGCTCCTGGTGTCATGCGTTAGTTCTAATTGAGGTCCTTCATCTTTTTCTGCTTGGTCCCTGCAGACTCTGAGCCACTGTCTTCTCATCCCTCACCTTAGTGCAGGATGCATGCATGAAGTGCAAGCTCCCAAGGTCCCTGGGAACACCAACATGAAAAAGCCCTGCAGCCACACAACACACCCGAGATACCTCCCACCAGGAGAGAGGGAAGGAGAGACCTCCACCCATCCACTTCCATCATCTCCTGACTGCACAACCCACAGGGATCCCACCAAAGCCGCCTGAGGGAGTGTTTCCCTGGGAAGGGGGCTATAGAGAGCAGTGTGGGTGATAACTGCTCCTCATTGACCCTGAAAGCAAGCCAGCCTGAGGCATCACTCCTAAAAGAACCATTTTTCCTGGGGAAAACTCACAAGGCCCCAGCAGCCCCATCCACCCCACTCCCTGAAGGCAGGGGCAGGAGGTCAGGGTCCATCCTGATGCTGACAAGGCACTGGGCCTGCATCCTGAGCAGTCACCCCGTGCATCCTCTACACCCAAAGGTGCCCTTATGCTTACAGAGACAACTTTTCCCTCCAGTTTCTTTTTTCCTTTTAATTGCCAGTGTTCACAAACACAAGTAACCCGGCAATGCCTTGAACCTCACCTGTGCCCTTACCTTTATCAGAAGGGCTAAACCAAAGTATTGCACCTTCGGTTACATTTGTATGGAGAAGAGCTGGAGATCTAGGATCATTAACATAATGACTTTTAAATTACAATAATAATGAAGATCCTTTACCAAGCCTTGAGTAAAAATCCCAAAAGCTTATTGCAACACAAATGAGCTCAGTCTTAATTTGTACTTGCTGGTAGTCAGCAACCTCATTGAATGCTACTGGAGATTAAAAGCCAAAGACATGTAAAAGATACCTGAGACTGCATGCCCTCAAAAACTTGGGTGCCTATACCTCCCTGTGTGAGGAACACTACCTTCCCAAAATTGTGTATTGTATGTTGTATAATGAATGGTGTTTTACATTTATCTGGAGCACTCAAAAGCTGTAGCATCCAGTCCGGTTGGGTTTTGTCTGCGCTGCTGAATTAGGCTGGGTTCCCAGAGGAGTTTGCACACACATCTATTGTACCCCTTTGAGCTGTCGCGGATGATAAGTGGGACTACTTGTGGCAGCACAGCCAAGCAGGTGTCAGCAGCGTTTGCAATGTGATACCCAGGCAAACTTGTGCAAAGTTGAGGCTAGCACCAGCCTTCCCCCCAGCATCGTCAGGGACCACAGTGTAATGTTTAACATGGGCAAATACAGCGTGACTCGAGCAATGTTTAACCTGGTTTCTGACCAAATAAATCCCCGGTTAAGGCTATTGTGAACATCAGTGTGGACAAAAACTAACCGTTTCTAATGAGCCTGTCAATTTAAGTCATATATTTATTAGCAACACTAAGAAATCTCAGACTCATCTACTTTTGACCATCTGTTTCAAAAGCCCAGAGTAAGATCCTACCCCCCTGGAAAGCCAGGGCAGGATTTCAGCAGGGTCCAGATTTCACCCCAGTTGTTACAACATAAACCTAACAACACAGTGTGGAGGCATGGGAATGTAAGGCTCCACATGAAAGCCTCGAAGATATAATGGGAAAAGGAGAACATGTCTTTTTAAGGAGCCCCTGGAGCACACCTGGATTAGTTTCATCCAAAAAGCGTCCAGTTTGTTCACTCAGACGGCCCTGCACGACAGGTATGGGCAGAGGGGTTACCCAGAGAGATTCACTTCAAAAGAGACTTCACTTCAAAAGCTCCTTCCCAATCCAAAGCAGAATGCTAATACGCACACCACCCACATTCCTCCTCCTCCACTTGGGTCTGCTCCTGAGGGGCTGAGGGGGCACAGCCAGGCAGGTACTGGGGGAAAGCAGGGCAGGTACGGAGCCTGCCCAGAGCTTCCCACTGTCCCACATGGCTCCCAATGACGTTGATGCCACTGGAACAAATTCTAGATGTTGAAAGTACTGTTCTCAGGTTTTACAAAACAAATCAATCCCACCTGCTTATTTCTTGATTCTTAAAGTTTGTCTATATGCAGAAGGCCAAAATTACTTTGCTTATTTGAATAGTGCCCAAGTCAAATGAAAGAATGCTGTGTTTAGCCAAGTATCATTGTCTCAAAGTAATTCAACTGAGTAGCACAGCCCTTCACTAGCATCATTCACACTCACGTGCCCCCACAGCACAACACGTCACTGGGTGGAACTGAGATTTTTATAGCAGCAGTGTTACTTCCGACTTGTATATAGACCAAATTCCCAAGTTCATAAAGAGCTCTAATCCACACACACACACACACACACACACACACACCCCGACCCGAAGAGTAGCTGTAAGCAGGGCAGGACTTGGTGTTTGTCTGGGTTGAGAGGTTAATGGCTACTCTGCAGACAGTTAACTGGCAGGTCATTTTAGCAGATGATTTGCAGGTATTTCACAACACTTGGAGATAACCCTGTGGAGTACTTCTGTCTTGAGCTTCTTCTCCGCCTTTTTTTAAAGGTTGTATCAGATAAACCAGAGAAAGCAGTCAGGTGAAGGTCCTGGGCTATTCACATACTGCCAAACTTTGCCTTTTCAATTTACAAGTAAACTTGTCCAAATGAACGACATCAAATGGAGTTCAGTGCTTGTCCAAGTTGTTTTAAAATCCTATCCACAAAAAACTTTAATATCTCAAATATCTCAAGGCTCGCAGCAGATAGAGTTTTGATCAACATCACAACAGAGTTTCGAAGTTAACACCTTCACCAACATGAAAACGATGCTGGAATGATCAAACTCCTGCTACTTAAGAAAACAAGTCTTCTTTCCTGCCTGAGATTTCACCCACTTGAACTGCATCAATCATTAGGGTGAGAAAGGAATAGTCACCTATTTCTCTGCTCTGAATACACTCCTCATCTAGTCTAACAACTTTTCCAAGCTTCATGCTCCAATATGAGTTCTTATCTTCTTCTGCTACCAGATAAAGAGCTACTGGTTCAGACAGACAGTGACCATGCAATCACCTGCACCTTAATCCAAATGTTTTTCTTTAAGGTCACAAGCCAACTGACTGTTATTTCTGCAAGTCCTCACAGGACACGGAAACGGCATTTATGAGCTACTTTACCATATTAGCTGCCCCCCACCAGCATTTTGGGAGAACCAGAAGCAGCGTATCAGGCCATGCATCGCAGTAAAATCAGTCAACTCTGTTAATACCACTTTCGTTTTCCTGAAGCAAAAAGGACCTCAAGCCTGCAAACACACAGGAAAGCATGGCTCTCTCCCCCAGTGCTGCACACCATGACTAAGTACAGTAAACCAAGTGCTGCCAGGATTATATCACAGCTTGATTATTCATTTTTAATACAACCATCTAAAAACCAGCATCTCCCAAAGTGTCATTTTATGTACCTGGTACTTTCAATTATATTTTTTTGCTAAAAGAATACAAAAATCAGCTTTAGGTTGCAGAGGGAGGCAGTGAGGAACGGATCTGGTTAAGCCTTTGAAAGTCAACAAAAGTACGGGATCAGGTCCACAGTAAACTTATAGACTGGCATCTGCAGAGGAAATTACTCACTGCATGATTGATGCCACAATTAGAGGCATAAAAGCAATTCCATAGTAAACAAGCAACTGAGCAGAAAAAGAATGATATCCCAAGAGCATGTATGTGCTCATAAAGAAGTATACATTGTATGACATCAAACAGTCTTCACACACACACAGACGTGAATTCTCAGAGGCAGTTAATGGTAAAGTAACCCTGCCTCTCTCCTCCTCTCCCTCTCTGCAACAGCACTGATTTTGGGGCAGCGTTTGTCCAGTATCTGTCCCTAACACTACTAAAGCAACTCCAGTGCAGCCAGCCACATTGCACAGCTGTTACACAGCTGTAACTCACTGCTTTCAGAGCTGCCATTCCCCACAGGAGCACATGCCAGCAATGCAAACCAGCACAGCTCCACCAGCATCACATCCACCCAGGCCACACCAGTGGAGAAGCGGTCTGAGACTCTACTAGCCAAGCCTCCCAGTATGCAGAAGGGAATAAACATGTTTTGTTGCTAAAAAAGCAGAGATACCAAATCTCAACCGTTTTGTTTTGGTTTTTCCTAAGAGGAAAAAAGAAAAGGGAGGGAATACAGCATTACAGATGGCATTACAGATACACATGCATTCCCTACATCTTGGCAAGTCACATCATTTATTACCCTTCTGCAACCACATCAGAAAAGCTTCAGCTGAGTTACCACCTCAGCTGAGGGCGTATATACCCCCCATGCATACTCGTATTTATTTACCCTTGTGATCCACGTTTACTAAACAACTTCAAAACACCACTTCAATCCACAGCACATGGACTTGATGCATTGCTGTGGTTCCTCTCCCAAAATTTCAGAGATAAGCTGCTGCTTCAGGAAAACGAAAGCTGCACACTAACGTGCACGTGGGCTATTTCTGCCCATGCCCCCATACTGTTCAAACAGACAGAATGACACTTTATGAACCTCAAAAACTTGCTTACCTGAGACTGACACTTTCATGAGTGCTTCCAGGGGTCTGTTGTTGTCCAGATCACGACTGAGTTTCAGTTCCCCAGTGCCAGAGTCCAAAAGGAGTAAGTTTAATTCATTGCCTTGCACAAAAGTGTAGGCCAGGCTATCAGACACATCAGGATCATGAGCTGGGATCTTGCCAATCACACCAGAGGGGAAGCTGTTGGACTTGTTGGTCACGTAGTTATTGAAGAGGATCTGGAAGTCCTGCAGCACAGGTGGGTTATCATTCTGGTCCAGGAGGCGGATGTGCACTGTTGCCCGGCTCACAAGAGGGGCAGAAGTGGCCTGCACCACGATCACATACTCTGTCCGGCTCTCATAATCCAAGTCCATGAGGGCCGTGAGGTCTCCATTGAGCAAGTCTAGTTGGAAGACCTCAGGGATATTCCCCTCTACGATCTGGTACATGATCTGCGCATTGGTCCCCTCATCAGGGTCAGCTGCACTGATCCGTGCCACAATAGAGCCCACAGGGCTGTTCTCTTCCACAAAGATGTCAAATTCATCCTTCTCAAACACAGGAGGGTTGTCATTGATGTCCAGCACAGTCACCTGAATATCCACAGAGGCTTTCAGCGGTGGGCTGCCCCTGTCCACAGCAAAGGCCCGCAGGCTGTAGACAGCCACGTTCTCACGGTCCAGCTTACGCAGTGTGCGTATCACTCCAGAAGTGGGTTCGATGTAGAAGTCCCCATCTCCATCGTCACCACCTTGGAACGTGTAGAGGAGACGGCCATTGAGGCCCGAGTCACGGTCTGTGGCAGACAGCTGCAGGACACTGGTGGAGAGCGGCACATCCTCAAACACAGAGCCCTGGTAGCGGTCACGCAGGAAGCGGGGTGCATTGTCATTGGCATCCAGGATGAGGATCTCGACATAGGTGGTGTCTGACTTCTGGGGGATGCCATTGTCATGGGCTGTAATGGCCAACGTGTAGGAGGCCTGGTCCTCATAGTCCAGCTCCATCAGGGTGGTGATGGTGCCTGTGTCAGGGTCGATGCGGAACTGGGGGATATTATCATCCAAAATGTAAGTGATTCTTGCATTCTCCCCTGTGTCTTCATCAGTGGCACTTATGGTGACAATGGAGGTGCCAATGGGCTTGTCCTCACTGACGCTCACTGTGTAGTGGGAGCTCTGGAAAACTGGGCGGTGAGTGTTTGCATCTGTGACATTGATGAAGACCTGGACAGTGTCAAAGCGAGTGCCATCAGAGGCAGTGACTGTGAGCACATACTGCCTTTCCTGCTTGTAATCCAGCGGCAAGGCCAGTGTGATCAGTCCCCCTCCACTCTGACTGGTGATGGCAAAACGGTTCCTGGTGTTGCCACTAGTGATCTGGTAAGTCACTACACTGTTAACATCCCTGTCCACTGCTGTCAGGGTCAGGACACTGCTGCCCACAGCCGCATCCTCATTCAGTCTGAGGTGATACACTTTCTCTGTGAAGGTGGGGTTGTTGTCATTCACATCCAGGACAGTGATGGACACGCTGGCTGAGGAGGTCATGACCGGCAC
Source organism: Pezoporus wallicus (assembly GCF_028554395.1). Lineage (NCBI taxonomy): Eukaryota > Metazoa > Chordata > Aves > Psittaciformes > Psittacidae > Pezoporus > Pezoporus wallicus. Next base: position 3,338,495 of record NW_026640165.1, read on the forward strand.
ACCATGGTCCCTGGCCTCCACCCCAAAGTGATAGTTCTCCACAGTCTCTCGGTCCAGCTCTGCAGCCACCGTGATCCACCCTGTGCTGTTGTTGATCTGAAAAGGGAACCCAGAGTCACTTGCTATGGGGGCACCACCGGCGGACGGTGCCATCTCTACAAGTTTGTATTCCAGGCGAGCGTTCTCCCCTGAGTCAGCATCCACAGCCTGAATGTGAAGCACTGAGTAGCCCAAAGGAACGTTCTCCAGCACCGTGGCCTGGAAGGGAGTGCTCACAAAGATGGGGGCATTGTCATTCACATCCACGACCTGTACCGACACCATGCCACTGGAGTTGATCAAGGGAGGCCTGCCCCCATCCTGGGCTTTGATCCGGAGCGTGTACTCCCGAATAGTCTCATAATCCAGAGGGTTGATCAGGTCAATGGCACCGGAGAAAGAGTGGATGTAGAACTGGCCTTTCAGGTTGCCACTCACAATGCTGTAGTGCACCTGGGCATTGCTGCCTCGGTCCCTATCTGTGGCCTGCACCTGCAGTATCTGGCTATTCACCGGGGCATCCTCTGGCACCTGGACCAGGTAGCGCTTCTCACTGAACTGGGGGTAGTTGTCGTTCTCATCCTCCACAGTGATGTGCACCGTAGCTGTGGCGCTCCGTGGTCCAGGATCCTTGCCCTGGTCATTGGCTTCCACCACCAGATGGTACTCAGAGACCTCCTCGCGGTCCACGAGGGCTCGAGTCCTCACCACCCCAGAGCGCGGGTCAATCTCAAAGACCCCATCACCAGCTCCCGGCTCCAGCAGGCGGTAAAGCATGTTGGCATTGGCTGGGGCATCACCATCGGTGGCGCGGATGGTCAGCACCTCGTAACCCACCTCCAGGTTCTCCCGGATGCTCTCCCGGTACTCAGGCTGCTCAAACACCGGCTCGTGGTCGTTGGTGTCACTCACTGTCACCGTCAGGTAGGTGGTGGCCGAGCGGCGGCGCGGGGAGCCGTGGTCGGAGGCGGTCACCTTCAGCACGTGGGTGTCCTTCGTCTCCCGGTCCAGGCTGCGGGCGGTGACCACGCTGCCGGTCTCGGCGTCGATGGAGAAGTAGTCGTTGGAGCGCTCGTCGAAGAGCGCCTCCATGGAGTACGCCAGGCGGCCGGCTTCCCCCTCGTCGGGGTCCTGGGCCCGCAGCACGATGACGGCCGTGCCGGCCGGCTCGTTCTCAGGGATTGAGACCTGGTAGCTGGGCAGCTGGAACTGCGGGGGGCTGTTGATGCTCCGCGCCCGCCGCCCGCCGCCCTCCTCCCGCGGCGGCGGGTCCCACCCGACGGCGGCTCCGCGGGCCCCGGCGGACGGAGCGCGGCGCAGGGCGGCCCCCACCGCCCTCAGGCGCCCGGCGGGAGGCAGCGCCGGCGGCTCCGCGGCACCGGCGCGGCGCCCCGCGGCCCCCGGGGGCAGGTGGAGGAGCGGCACGGCGCGGGGCGGCCGCAGCTCCCCGCCGCCCGCCGGCGCCAGGGCGCAGAGCAGCGCGGCCCAGGACACGCAGGCGGCGGCGGACAGCCGCAGCATCTCCGGTGCTCAGCGGGCAGCGGTGCCGGGCAGAGCGCTGCCGCACAATCCATCCACCCGCCGGGCTGCCCGCCCGCCCTCATCCAACATCCGCCGGCTCGGGCCCCCGCCGCCGCCCAGAGCCTCAGCCCCGTCCCCGGGCAACGGGCTGGAGAGCTCCAACTTTTCCACCTTAAACTTTGAAGTGAGTTCAAAATGGCTCCCCTCCTCCGCCTCCCCCCACCTCCGCTCCCGAGAGGGCGATTAGCATAAACCTGCTGCTCGTCTCCCTCCTTCGTAAAAAGAAATCAATAAATTAAACACCGAGGTCCCCCCGCGCCGGGGCCGGCCCAAGGGCAGCGCCGATCCGTGTGGCTGCGCGGGGCGGCAAGGCACGGCACGGCGGAGCCGCCCCTCTCCGTCCTGCTGTCCCGTCCCGTCGCGTCCCGTCCCGTCCCTCTCCTGCCGCTCCGCTCGGTTCCGCGGCGGCGCTGAGCGGCGCAGGCAGCGCGGAGAGCGGCGGGCGCTGCCCGGGGCGGGGTTTCCTGCCGGTCCCGCCCGGCCCCTCCCGGGCGGCGGCGGTGGGGGCCGAGCCGGGCCCGTCCCCGTCCCTGCGGGGTTCCCGCCCCGTCGCCCGGCGCCTCTCGGCGGCCGGACTCGGCCCCGCGCCCGAGCAGGCGGGAGAGCTGCTCCCCGGGCGCAGGCTGCGGGGGTACCGGTACCGGCGCTGCGGGGCCCGGGTGCGCGGAAGGCGCAGCGGCGCGGGTCGCAGCCATCTCCCCGCCGAGCAGCCACCTGTCGCCCAGAGCAGAGTTACACCGAGTTCCATTTGTTTCGTTGTTTTCCATCTCTCCCGGTGCGGTTAAACACCAAACACGCGGTAAAAACCACTTGCCAGGACAAACCGAGCCGCACGCGCCTGTCGCGGGGCCCTCCGCGTTCCCCGGCGGAGGGAACGGGGACATACGGTCCCGCCTTGTTCTGAGCTAATGCGAACCGACAGGGAGGATCTGAATGAAAGATTTCTTTGGGGCGACTGCAAATAGTTACATACAGACGCGAACTTGGGTAGTTTGTGGGAAGAAGCGAAGCCAAACCCCGCATGTAAATGTTGTGCTGGTGATTATAGTGTTAATTCTACGAATTTATGCTAAATCCCTACTACCGGTTTACTTTTCCCCCTGCTAAGGCGCTCGTTGAAGCGGTGCGCCGCGGCCGAGCCTCCATCCCCGCGACTGCAGTGTCCTCTTGTGGGAGGACTGACAGCTTTGGCTCTTCAGCACTTGGAAGACTGGAAAAAAAAAACAGACTCTTTCAACAGCTTTCATCCCCGGAACTGCATTATTGCAAGGGGGGAAAATACACCTGGATTATTGCCAATCTGTCTGTCGGGGCGGGGGGGGGGGGAAGAGGTTTATAAATCGCAGTTTTGGAAGACGTTTAGCTGATTCAGCTTTACTCAATTAGATTTTTTTCACATGGAATTTAGGAGCTTAGATGGCTTTTCAGATCCTCTGATGAAAATGATAGCTCTGAAAAGGAGGAGGATGAAATAGGTTAAATTTAAACATAACCTTCCCTCTGTCAAGCTTGAGTGGATGTAGTGGTCTGTTCTGTACTCCAGAAATCAAGCAATTCACTCTGTAGCTGTTCTAAATCAGCTCAATATTAACTCAGGATCTGGTTTAAGTTCATCCTTCTCTGTGTTGTTGTGCTGTGATGCTTAATGCCCACATTTAGAAAACTAAGCTTTTGTTACAAAATAATCATTTCCTATGGCTTTTAAAATGTGAAATCCAAGTATGTATTTCCAGAGTTTGTATTAGTAAGATGGATTCTCAGGAAAAGACAGTTTAAACTCTTTTTCTCATTTTCGTTTTATAGCAACAAGAGGCAACATCTGTGAGTGGCGAAGGAGAAGATACTGTAAAAGCATCTGTATGAATCCAATTGTGTGTATAATTACACAAAATCCTCCATCCTCTTCCTGTTTGTGTGACTTTGCCTTCTCTTTTCAGATGTTTGTTGTGTCTATGTGATGTGTTTCACTATCTTCTCACTAACTGTATAATCCCTATTGTTCCTGTCATGCATTACAATACTTGTCATATAATTTTACCATGAAAATAGATTTTAGATGCAAGATGGTGAATATAATGAAGACCAACACATTGTCCTACTGAAAAGAGTGGGCTAGTTTACACGCAGGCAACCCAAACTACTTTCTGGATGCAGGCAGTGGTGAGATGTCTCACCCAATTCCCACATTGCTCTGTCCAGAAGTGGGGGTCACAGTATGGCCAGTGGTTGGGGCTGGCAGGATCTGTTTCTGCTTCCATGAGTCTTGAAGAGTCAGCGAAGGCAACAAGAAAACTGAATGGCTGGAAAAGGCAATTCAAGTTGGGGAGGGAAGTGGGGATTACATCTGCCCTGTGTTTTAACTGAAAAGTTTTCAATGAAGGCTGATCCTCCTAAGAAAATCAGATGCTCCCTTTGGGTCTGATTCTGCAGATTTTGGTAAAAGATGCCCTTTCCTACAGAAGAAATCACACCAACGCCACCATGATGAGCAATATCCATAAAAACATGCAAGTGGGCGAGGTTTGGCTTGACCCTTTGTTTCCCTGGTACCAATTGATGACATGTTCGTTTCACAGTTCAAGAAAAATCTGTTTTGACTTGTCCAGGAGTAAAGTGTTTCAAGTTTCTTTCCAAACAGAATTTAAAACAAAACCAGGCAGCTAAAGAAGAAAAGGATAGCATTGTTACCCAGCTCCAATCAGTGCTCAGCTCTAAAAAATGTATGTTTAATTAAATTTTAAGGATTTTATTAAAACATGAAGTTTACAAGGCCAGGGAAGAGACTAAGAATGATTTCTGAATGTTTGCTCTGCAGTGAGATCTGCAGCCCGGAGGAGGAGCAGTGTAGAGCTGGGGTTGCCTGAATCTAGATCCAATAACAGTTTTCAGGCTGGAAATAAAGTGATTCACTGTAACATCCATGCTTGTGAAGGAGGTGGTTCTATGGACAGTGATGGAGCTTTTGCCCTCTTGGCCCACCAGTACTTCGACAAAAGACTTAAAAATTCACCTTCAGTAATGCTGTGTTAGAAATAGTTAACTCTGTTTTAAGAATAAAAGTGGTGAAAAAGCTTTTTGTCGTGGGATTTGGGAAGTATATTGGTGCTATAAGGTGATGCTGGTGATAAAAGGTGATATGCAGTATGTCTCCCACCTCACAAACCAGTAGGTTTATTTTCTAAACCCTTGCTTGGGGCAGGTTATGCATGAGAAGTTATCCTCAAATTTAGGTATCCATGCAACACAAACTGTATCATGTACAGCATCTCTATATACATAGTGTTAACATAAACTGATAGATGTAACATGTATTCATGACTGCATTTATTTACTTCACAAATGCACCAGCGATCTATTGCTGCTAAAGTAACACTGAGAAACCACAACAGGCAGCAGTAAAGCAGCCTTTAACCACACTTTACTCTTCAGCCTTCCAGTTTTCCAGCACCTGGAAAGAAACTAGAAATTTTGTGCCACACATTAGGAGTGAACAAAAACAGGCTCTGGAGAGGACTGTTATTTATTATCCCTTATTTCATGTAAACTGACAATGCATTAGACATGAAAAACAAAACAAATAACTTGTGAGTTTTTAGGCTACCTGTGCTGGCTGCTGCTGCATCCTGCCCTCATGGTTGGGTCTCCTCATTGTCTGAGACGGCACATAAGCAGAGATCAGTCTTCTGTGATCCCAGGAAAAGTCTAATTAAAGAAGAAAGGGGCAAGCTAAGAGCAGTTCCTCAGTCTCAAGGCTGAGCCTTGCTGTCATGTTGTTCCCCACAGGGCTGCCGCTGGCTGACTCACCCCTGGTTCTCTGGGACTGGGCACTGCAGAGCGGTCCCCTCTGCCCAAAGCACCCCACAGGGCACCTTGTCCCAGTGAAGTGCGAACTGGGCCAAGCGCTGGTGCCAAGTCCCAGTTCCTTTAGTGAGCTTAAATTGGACAAACCCAGGATGTTAGACAGCTCCTCCATTCACTACAGAAAGCATGATGACAAGTTGCTCTGTGAACAGGCGTCTGGGCTTCCAATGCCCATAAAAATCTGTTCCACATCCAGCCCAAGAAAGATCAAATGAGCCAAAGTAATTCATTTTTTCATGTTTCATCTGAGTTTATTTTAAGACTAGAAGAATTATTTCGAGCTCCGTAAGGTGAAATTTGAACCTTCACCTATTGCAGGAACCACATGGGTTTGGAAACGTTTCAAAACATGCCTTTATAGCTAACGTTCATTATTCTTAAAGCCAAGAACAGATTCTAAACTGGTGGGACCCTTATTGCGGGAATGATGTTCGGGGCTTCTTGGCTTCTGTAGCTTCTGTTCTGCAGAAAGAGAAGAAACAGTTCTGAGCTCTTCGACAGTGAGTTGTTGTAGCCAGTCGTACTGTTGCTTCTTTTAAAATCCTCAGTGGAGATAGCAGTGATTTGGTGTTGGAACTTGTTTATTTCCTTAGACTTAATACCATCCATTTATAATTTACCCTAAGGAGCTCAGCTCCACCCTTCTCAAACACTGCCTGTGAATTTCCTCACTCTAAATTGGTTTGGGTATTTTTTTTTTCCCTCCTCACTCACATTAGCTAAAGGCTGCACTTGTTACAACATGCAAACAGACAAATAAATGAATAGAAGAGCAAATTTCATGCCCAAAAGTTGCACGGTAGCCAAAAGCAAATAAAAGCTGAATATGATTTGACTTTTATGTGTGGGAAAAGTGATGCAGAGGCTAGTGCACTGAAAAGTGCAGTTCTATAAGCTAACAAGCTGTGTAACAAACTCTGTATCAAACTAGTATATAAAACCCAAGACTAATGATCCAGTTCAAGTAAGCAGAGTAGAAAGCCCAGGTCCATAGATCCATGTTACCTTCTTTACTTTTCAGACCTCTCCTATGCATTAACAGAGGTACCGAGTGAAAAACAAATCGTTGAAAATCACCTTTTAACATTGGGTTTGCAAGGCTTGCCCTTTCTCTCTCACAGGGTCTCACCCTATGTTGTACAAACAGATGAGAAAATCAGCTGTCATGGCTTTGCCCAAGAGGTTCAGGTGAGTTTGCTGCAAGTTTGCCGTCAGGCCACAAAATTGAAGGTGCAGCAGGACAAGTTTCCTGGCTTTGCCAGCTGCTGTTATCTAGTCAGGGGATTAGGGGACCAATTAATAAGAGAAGAGTGCAAATGGCAGACACATCCAGCTTGGCTAAGAGACAAGTCAGGGACTGGAGCAGGCTGGGGTCTCACCACACATTGCAAACATTCATGTGTAGTCACCAAGAAGCAGTTATTGATGATGGAACAAGAACATGAGGAGCAAGGAGATGACACGGAAGATGAATAGACTGAGTAGTAGTGTTCAGGTACTGACACAGATGTTTCTGCAGGACTGCACAGCATGCTCAAGGGGTAGGCATGCTCTGCATTTACATGGGAGTGTGGGGATAATGTTCCTGTACCACTGTCAATAACAGGTCCTTGGTGACTAGACCTGGGTGCTTGTAACATTTTGTTACACTCCAGCCTGCTCCAGTTTCTCTCCAGTAATTCCTTAAGATGTCTCTACTCTTTTGTCAGCCATTTAATATTGAAACATTGATTTCTAGGATTTTAATGCCTCAAAACTGATATATTCTGAACTTCTTATGGTTTACATAGAGACACAATTAGGTTTCTTCCTCCACTATCCATTGCTTATCAGCATCTGTGATTGTATTGCCTATTCACGCATCACCAGGAGATACTTCACCCCTCCAGAGCTGGTTAGATTTGATGTCATTAGATGCAACAATCATGGCTATTTTTGTAACACCTGCACTCTCAGTCACCTCTCTGTTCAGCTCTCTCCCATCAGCAGGGCTTTGTAGCCTGCTTTCCATGAGCTTGCTGTGGGCAGCTTGGACACAGGAAAACCATCAAGGGCAATTCTTTCAACTGCTTATGAAAGAGTATTCAAAGTGCTTCTGGTGGATGGGCAATGAAGGCAGAGGGAAAGCAAGGGCACTGTGACTTTGGTCTAAACTATTCCTTTCCCAGAAGTTCAATTACTCTCAAAGACAAGGCATTTCAGGCTCTCAGGGGAGGGAGCACACAGCTGTAATGAAACGCTTGCAGGCAGGGGATTAGTTGACCCGTTGGAAAAACAAAAACGTTGACTGAAATGCCTAATGTGGGAATATGAAGTCAGTGTAACAGGTTGCTCAGATAAAAGTGCTATTTGGGGCTTTGTGGCTCTCTCAGCAAAAATACCCTGCAAGGGTGATGTAGGTGTTCAGCATCTCTGTTAATCACTGTGTTTTTTGCAGATGGGGTATTATGGCTATTGCTATTTCCTCCCCTTTCTTAGGGTCATTTCCTTCCTGGAGCTCAATGTGAAGATACAGTCTTGGTTTCCAGTGCTGGTCTGGAAGCACACCATACACCACAGTCACTTTTCACCTTTCCCCAGGAGGCCCAGGAGCAGCCATTTTTTTATCATATTTTGTATCGTATTTCCCAGCATTCGTCATCATCCCTGAGGCTTGGCACTTCTGGGTATGAAAAACAGTGTTTGAAAAGCCACTGTACCAAACTGTTTTGAAAAGCTTCAGTAAGACTGCAGTGGGCCCCAGTTTGGGGTTTCTCTGGCTCTGGTTTGCGCATGCAGAGCCACCACATCCTCCTGCAGACATCCAGAGGGGTCAGACCCGAGCACTGGTGCAGGACAGCTGTGTTGCCCTGCTGCTCTGCTCTCAAGCTGAGCTTTGCCCCATGCCAGCCCACCCCGTTGGCACAACCCCATGCCCAGTGAGAAACTTGAACAGGGTTACCCTGTGTAAGTTGGGAAAGGTAAAAGAGCTTTTCTCTAGGTGCAAGCCATGCTGCACCAGTCGTCCTTTGTGCCAAAGAACAGCCCTGTCCTGATTTATTTCCTGATATATTTTTAGGTTTCATTTCAAATGCCTGAAACATATTACGTTTTCAAAATCCAGTTTTAACTGTCTGCTTTTTCTGTCCCTTTACCAGCTACATAGCACCAAAGCGCTTCTTGGGTGGGATCAGTTGCGTTACCTCTCTAGTAAGGGCTCACCACTTACTTGCAGATCATGTCTCCAGTTGCCAGATTTCTTTGGGGATCACTCAATATTGTTTCATAAAAGAGAGGAAGAGCATTTGCACTCTTAATGAATTTAGTTGTCATCACTTGTCAGCTCTGCGTGCTGAGGTCTCAGTTAGGTAACATAATTATCATTCTATTTATATATAGGTGATTATAATCTGGGAAATGGTCCAAATTCTGCTTTTTAAGTAGAATTGGTCAAGCCTATTTGCAGCAACTGGAGCCCCTCTGCACGCAGCAGTGGCTGTTGGCTGTTGGAGGATGTGCTGCGTGGGACCAAGGGGACCTGCTTTCTTACTCAGGTACAGCCAGGGGACATTTCTTGTTCTGCCTAGCATTCCCTGAAACAGCTTTATCTTCAGATATTCTAGCCTGGAAGCTGTAGTCATAATCACGGGATACACAGGATGGGGAGTGGGAATGTCATTAGGCTGTCAGGCTCATACTGCATTCCTACCCTTGCTGCCAGGCTGGTTTTCCCTATAGTGACAGACACGGGTCCCGCAGTCTCCAAAGAAACAAGAGTCACACAAGATGGTTTCTCATGGAGTGGCTTTGGTTTCAAATCCCATCATCACTCTTGCCACAGCAAGTTCCCAAACAAACAGCACAGGGCTCTGCAGAGGCAAAACAGCACCATAAGCGCCCTTCCTGCTTCTCCAGATCTGACCTACAGCCATAAAAGCTGTTTGATGATTTGTCTGTCCTCAGGGGCACAAAATATACATTCAGGTGAAATGTCCATCTGGGAATATCTCTCACCATTCCTACTGGCATGTGTAGTATCACCCCTATCTGCTGTCTCTACAATTAACTGCATCTTCTGCCATGTCACGTTTAGGTAAATGCAGGGTGCCCTTGGGTTTTGCAGGACATTGGCAAAGCATTGGACCGTCACCCTCATCTCTGTTGCTCATCCAGGGAGCATTGCTGTGACATTAGAAAGCACTGATCTCCATTTCCACCCACAGTGCAGAAAATGACATATTTTCTGAACTACAAGAAGGCTGAGAGGCTCAGAACTAAAAATACCCCTGCAGCTGCCACTGTCACTGATGAGGAAGGTTGTCAAAATTGGCTTATTAGGAACATTTTAATCAGCAAACCATGTTGTCAGCACAGGGGCAGAGAGGGGTCCTGGGCTAGTCACGGACCACAGTGCTGGGATGCTGCAGTTCTCATGAGTGGATATCACCGGGTGCTAATAGGTTGCTTCTTGGGAAAGGTGATGAAGGGAAGCCTTTGGTCTTTTTTAAGAGGGAATTCTCCTATCCTCCCTTTGCTTTCTCACCCAACTGCATGATGCACATACCCTGGAGATGCCAGAGCACCTGGGGACAGCAGAGCTGCTGAAGGCACATTGCCCTATACCTGCTATGTGTCATTCTAATACAACAAAGATTGCTACCTGTCCTAATTCATGATCTCCAATCGTAGTATGGCCATATGGCTCTCTTGGAAAGGCCTTGCTTTTCTCCTGTCCTGTGACTTTTGACCAGATGGTTTGTTCACCCCTAAGGCAGCATTGTTCTAAAACATAGAAGGTGTGAGGGAGGTTGTGGAGTTTCCATCCTTGGAAATATCCAAAAGCCATCTGGCCATGGGCCTGGGCAAACTGCTCTAGAGGTCCCTTCTAACCTCAACCCTTCTGTGCTTCATCGCCTGGGTGTGGACACAGAAGTTTCCTATGGATGTGCAGAGGTGATGTGCAATGACCCAAGAGCTGTGGCTCTTGAGCAAGCATTTTTCTGTGGTCTTCTCTCTCCCTTGGATTCTGAATCCCAGGAACAGGAACTGCTTCGGGCACAAGCTTGCAGCACTGCAGTGCTCCATCAGGAGCAGCTGGCATGTCAAACATATGGAGTGGTGGGAGGGCTCTCCAGCAGTGTTCATTTAGATTGCTGAGTTATCCATTGACAGATTTGCTAAGTGAGACATGCTGGGATGTGATAATCACAGTGACATGTTGTCTGCTGGCAGGTCTGAGCACAGCCTCTTTCCTTTGGGCTGAATGATGCTGCATTGCTGGTATTAGCACTGTCATTGCAAGAGTTTATCTGGCACCCATCAGTGTCCCTGAAAGCCATACAGACCTGTCTTCTTGCTCTTGGTGCTGCCAGAGGCTGGTCATGGAGCAAGGACCATGCCTGCAGGTGGGGTGGCCATGGCAGCGGGTGCTCAGCATCTCTCAGGTGAGCCTGCCAAACACTGTGCTCACCATGGACCATGTTCAGGGTTTTAGTGCTGTGGGAGCACTGACTGTCCCGAGACAGTCTGAATGAGGGATGCAGGCAGACAGGACCCTCCACAAGGTCATTGTTTGCATCCAGCATGGGCTTTGCCTGCACCTACAGAAACAGAGCAGGCATCTGGAGCCACTGGATCTGATAAAGGGAAGCTATCCCAAAATGACTCAAAAGTACTGATGTAAAGTGTTGCTAATTTTATCAATTATTATTCTTAATTATTCACACAAAAACACGCACAGAGACCAAATTAAATGAACATTGCCTTTGCAAAGTCAAGCTCTCAAGAGCACGCCAGAATTAAGGTGACCTATGCATGCTATACATCCTCCTTGAGTACACCTATTACAGGAATATTTTGCAGTTTCTCAGTGTAACACTTGTTCTACACTATGGATTTACCATGGAAAAGATTTTAGCCCTCTCACATTTAGCTGAGGCTTTCCTGGCTATCTTTCTCCCTTCCTATCATGAACCATGTAGATAAACTGCTCCTGCTGATGTTTGAAATATAATCTAGTGGGAGATGAGATGTGCTCCAGCAAATGTAGCCTTTGGGGTTTTTCCTCCAATGTGGAAGCCACTGGATGTAAGTGATGCATAAAATTCAAGAATGAGCAGATCAAAGGCTTCTTGGCTTGTTATCCTGCCTCTGGTGGTGGCCAGTAACAGGTCCTGCAGGCAGAGCATGTGGAGAGGACAAGCAAGTACTGGTGTTGCCTGAAAGTGCTTGTGAACTGCAACCATTTGTGGTCCAAAGACTTTCTGACTAGAAACGATGCCTTCATTTTCAATCGTGTCAAATTAATTTTCTCCCCCAAATCTGGCCAGTTCCTTTCTGAACCATGTAAACTTCGCTATTCTCCCATAGACTGTTGTGAAGCTGCAGCACACGTGAGAAACCTCCTCTTCCCTCCCTACAGCATCTGTTTGGGCCCTCAGGCACCCCTAGACAGTGCCCTCTATTCCCTCAGGACTTCATGGGCAGCCATCACAGTCCCCCTCTGTTGTTTGTTTTCAGGGTTAATGTCTGTAGTTGTTTTCTGTAGCTGTTTTTTCTCTTACATTTGCCTTGAGATGGGCCCCCAGGACTGCTTATCATGTTTTGATTTGCAATAACTGGTTTAGAACTGTGTTTGCTAATGTGTTTGACTTAAACCTATCTACCTTTTATCTACAGATTCCACCTACCATTTTACTGTCCAATTTCTGGGTATTATGAAAGCCTTTTGCTTTACCCCTGAAGTAATTTTCATCCTCATTGCTTTGGACAGCTGCGTACAGCTGACTGATTTTACCCATTATCCCTCAAGGTCTATTTCCACCTTCTTTTGCTGATTCTTTAGGCATTGGTTGCTCAGAGCAGCCGCAGCACATGGTAGTGGAGGTTTCCAGCTGGGACTCCCTTTCCCTGTGCATACTGCTGGTATTCTTTGGTTTTTGGCAATTGCTTGCTCACATGCAGACATTCTCTCTCAATCCGTGGCAGCTCCTTTATGAGCTGCTGTTGAAGGATTTCCCCAATGCCTCTGAAAAGTGAGTTGACTGTATCTATCTGTTGGATTTTGCTTGTCTGTTGACACTCTCTTGTCGATGCCTTTAAATAAATCTTACAGATCTCTGAGTCATGACTGCTGCCTCTGTGATTACTCTATTATGCTATATTTATTCACATATCCACACCACCAATCCTTTCCAATAGTTTTTTTGACCCGACTGTGGAATGGGGAAAAACAAAAAGAGTCCATAGATTGTGATAGCTTAGGGTGTTTTTCATGTTTCTGTATATATTCCCATCCAAAAGACTGCCTGCCTCCACCAAAGAAAACGGGGAATCGTGCAATTCATCTTCCAGCCACCAGGTAGAGGCAAAAGCCATTGCAAACTAGCTACCCGGGCTGTAATAAAGCAGCATTTCCAAGATACTAGTCTGATTGACATCAGATGAAAGCTTCTGGCCAATCTGTCTTCGCGGTCCTTAAAATAAGTCTGGCCAAATTCAAGTATAAGAAATTCTTTTGAATCCCATTAGCTCTGTAGTCAATTAGTTAATTAGAACGCAGTTGCAGACAATCGGTGTGAAGCACACTAATTATCCCTTCCTACCCAGTGCATGAAAAATTCATCACGGAAGAGTTGCTCTACCTTTTAAGACAATGATAAAAACAGCGGAGGAAGCTTTAGTGACGCTCTTTAAAAGCAGCCTTTTTCTTTTTTGTAGGAAAACTTCATAACTGCCCTGCTAAGAGTTTTCTAAATCACAGACTTTCATGTCTGGGTTTATGAAAAGACTCATTTAAAAAAGGGCCAAATCTTAGCACCAGAACTCAAAGGTATGAAACGCTAAATGTGAGCAACTGTATCTATATTATATTCATGATTTTTCAGGGATTAGAAGGAGGAGAAATGTAAACAAATGTAAACTATTGGGGTACCAAGGGCAAAATTTACATCTATCAATTATTCTCTGTACAGGAACAGCACCAATCCTGATCTTTCAAAGACATAAATCTTCTCTTGGCCTTATATATGAGATGCAACTCTTATTATTTGCATTGCATCAGCTCAATGAAGCCCCTCATGAGAATCAAGACATCATTACACCACGAACTATGCATGCATAAGCTTGAATGAGACTACTCATAACCCATGTCTGTCTTGGAGGATCAGTGTTACAGATGCTTTGTTCTCCCCTATGGCCACATGATATCCCCTCAGTCATCGGAGCATGGTGGGCAGTACTGGGAGATGCGTGGCTTCACAGGACACCAGTGGCACTCCACAGACTGACGCTCCCGTCAAAAAGCAGTCTCTGAGTTTCTTTTCATGTGTCCTGGGTTCAGCAGTAGCAGTCATTTTTCTCCTTCTTGGTAGCTGGTGCAGTGCTGTGTTTTTGACTTTTGGCCCTGGGAATGGTGCTGATAGCACCGATGTGTTTAGTTACTGTTCAAATGTTTGGTCTGGCCAAGGACTTTGTGAGCCTCATGCTCTGCCAGAGAGGAAGGGAAGCCAGGAGGAAGCAGAGACAGGACACCTGACCCAAACTGACCAAAGAAGTATTATTCTCCTGCCACCACAGACCCATGGAAGCCTGGGCTCTGGCACTTACTGGGGTCTGGTCACCTCACGCAGTGCAGTTTGGTTTTTCGGTCTGAAGCCCCAGGACTGGGCCTTTAAATGCATTTTGTTCCATTTGCTGTCAATCATTGACATACCCCATTCCTTGCATGGAGAGACCAGCCTGCTATGTTAGCTTTTCCAGTCTCCTCACTGTGGCGTGTTTATAACAGCAATTTAATGTGTTGAACCTGCTTTTCACCATCTGAGAGTTACTCAAGAAGAGCGGGAACCTCTTTGTTGTCTGATTACTTAACAGGAATAAACCAGAGAAGAGCCCTGTGAGCCAGCAGCGAGTCAGCGATGCCAGGTAGAACAGGAGGACACAGGGAAGGGGTCAATGTCAGCCAGCAGTGGGTAGAGCTGGCAACACCCTGCTCTGTCCAGCCTGGCTCTAAAGAGCTGCTTCTCCAATTTTAGCTTTTGTTGAGTATGTAGTAATGCAAAAACATCTGGCATCTAATACTATCCTCAGGGTAAGGATGCTGCTTCAAAAGTAGCACAGTGGTTCAGCCAAGACTTGGGTGCAGTTCAGCACCTGGAGTGGTGTGATTGTATGCGGTTTTGAGCTATCTTCTGTGCAAGTTTCATGACATCTCAGGGGAAGCCCTTCCTTCCCAAAATAGAAGAGGGATCATCAGCACTTGCTTTGCCTGACATGAGTGGGAAGCTTTGTTTTTCAACCTTTGGCTGATAGAGCTAGAGATGAGATGATGTGATTTACCACTAATAGCTGCAATTTGATTAGTCTGAAAAGTGGATTCAGGATGATCCATGCAGGATGATCCAGCACTTTTAGTCTTTGATCGAAGCAGAGAGAGGCTTAATCTGCCTTCCCAGATGAAGGAGAGGGGTGAACACATGATGATGAGGAGGAGGACAAGGAGGAGAAGAGCTGCTGAGGAATCAGAGCCATTTTTAGGAGAGCCTGGGAAGCAGGGGAGAGCACTTAAGGTCCTTGACAGGCAAGGAGCAAAGCCAAGCAGTGGGAGCTTGTGAGCTTGGTCCTGGCTCCCTGGGGAATTTCAGCAGTGAGGCTTGTGAGGGATGGCGATCCTGGAGGAAGGGCAATAGAAAAATAACAGCGATGTACAGGAGAGGCAGCCCAGAGGGAAAAACAGAGGGTTTATTTTGAAGCCATTTTATCCTGGACTGACAAGATTACCTGAGCCTCAGGAAAAGACCTTGTCAGCCTGGGGACTTGCTGTCCAAAGCAGACACATCCCAAAAGGGGAGCTGTGACCCAAAGTGCCAGCTGTGGCACCCTGTGTGGTGGAGCCCCAGCACAGGCCCAGGGCCATGCATAAAGCCCCTGTTTTTAAGCCCCTGTTTTTAAGCCCCTGACACAGGTGAGGGTCCTGTGCTGGCAGCCCCAAGGTCAGCAGCGTGGACATGCAGGTGATGCTGCCTTCACTCTCTTAGAATCACAGACTGGTTTGGGTTGACGGGACAGAAAAAGATCATGTAGTTCAACCCTCTACCGCAGACAGGAGCATCTATCACTAGATCAAGGTTGTTCAAAGCTCTGTCCAATCTGACCTTGAACACGCCAGTGATGGGGAAGTGCTGTTGCTCTGCTCAAACTAGCTTTTCTGGGCCCAGGGAGTACATGGGTCACAACAACCCATCCTTCAGGTAGTTATTCTGCAGCTGCCAAACATGGCTTTGCTTCACCTCATGAAGTGTTTCACAACTGACAGCAGCTACAGCCCTGCTCCCTTCCTTCCTGTCTGACTTTGGAAGAGCTGCAGTGATGCCTCTGAACTCTACAACACCTGGAAATCCTTCAGTGACCAGAAATAACCAATGTCCTCCCTGCTTCACCTGAAGCATTCACTAGGGGTAGGCCTTCTAAAGGCAAGTGGAGGTAAGAAGTTAAGGAAGGTTATTTTGCTGGATAAAAATCTGTCTGGATGGACAGGCCCAAAGAGTGGTGCTGAATGGGATCAAAGCTGGTCACAAGTAGTGTTCCCCATGCTCAGTACTGGGGCCAGTTCTGTTTAATCTCTTTATCAATGACCTGCACAAGGGGATCATGTGCACCCTCAGTACGTTTACAGATGACACCAAGTTGGACAGAGTGTTGATCTGCTGGAGGGTAGGAAGGCTCTACAGAGAGATCTGGGCAGGCTGCATCAACGGGCTGAGGCCAGTGGTATGAGGTTCTACAAGGCAAAGTGCCAGGTTCTGTACTTGGGTCCAACAGCCCCAACAGTCCAACAGCAACTTGGGCACAACAGCCCCATGCAACGCTACAGGCTTGGGTATGAGTGGCTGGAAAGCTGCCCAGAGGAAAAGGACCTGAAGGTGTTGGTCCACAGCAGCTGAACATGAGCCAGCTTGTGCCCAGCTGGCCAAGAAGGTCAATGGCATCCTGGCCTGTATCAGCAGTAGCGTGGCCAACAGGACCAGGGCAGTGATCATCCCCCTGTACTGGGCACTGGTGAGGTCACATCTTGAATCCTGTGTTCAGTTCTGAGCCTCTCACTACAGGGCAGACATTGAGGTGCTGGAGCAGGCCCAAGGAGCAGCAATGAAGCATTGAAAAAGGCTGCCCAAGGAAGTGGCTGAGACACCATCCCTGGAGGTATTTAAAAGACATGTAGATGTGCTGCTTAGGGACAAGGTTTAGGAGTGGTCTCGGCAATGCTAGGTTAGCGGTTGGACTTGAGGATCTTAAAGGTGTTTTCCAACCTAAAGGATTCTATGATCAGGAATTTCAGTGGTGTCTTAGGTGTGCCCAATTTCCTTACCATCACTTATAAATAAAGTGCATGCTCTCACACTACAGGCCTGTGATGCCCACTACTAAAATCAGTGTGGATTTTATTTCTGTGCCTGCTTTGCTCCAAGAGCTGGTGATGTTGAAGCTGTCAGAGTGATGGAGGAGGAAAGCTGGATGGAGCTGGTTGTCCTCCCTTGCTACACATAATTAAAGAGAACAAATATTTGTCACTAGCTTGTGACTCTTCCACCCTGCGTATGAGAAAGATTCATACTACTTAAAGCACTGTGTAATTCAGTGCTACTAATCCCCCAAACTCCCACTACACTAGGATCTTGTCAGTTTTAGCAAGAGATGCGGCTTGTTGATTCTGTTCCCGCAAGTACCTTATGAAATAAGGGATATGACTTGCAAGAAGAATCAAAGAAACCCAAATGTCAGGGGTCTAAACACAGCCTGCTCTGCTGCCTGAGGAAAGCACCATGCTCTCCTAGATGAGGGTAGCCAAACTCAAATGGAGCCGTCTTCTGCCCCTGCCACACTGGTGCAACAGGAGTAAGCCCTTCAGCATCAGCAGAAGCGATGCAGGCTTCAAATGACTGTCCCTAATCCTCCTGCTGACTCTGTGCAAGCACAGATTTGTCTGCCTCAGGGCAGCTCCAACGCAGCAGCAGAGGAGAGAACCTGCACTTCCACCTTCAAAATGATGATGCTGGGTGAAGTGAACACCCCGCTTGCAATGGAATTACAACTCTACTGTAGAATATGCCCATGGGAGTATGCCCACATTAGCACTGTGGGTTTGACCAGTGCTGTTGGGCAGAAGAAACACTGGAGGGGGAGTGTGGTTGGCTGAATACGATGTTGGATCAGTCTGGGACAAGATTTAACCACCCTCCATAAGCTCCAAGGATCTGTGCTTTCCTTATCCCTTTTCTTATGGGACACAGGGTGGGAAGAAGGATGATTTCCCTGGTTTATTTCTAACCAGCAGATGAAGGGCTGTGTGTGAGCCACCCCATGACCACTGGCACTAGGCATGAACAGAGTCCCTAAGATGCTGTTGGCTGAATTTGCCCAGCTTCATGCTGCTCCTGCCATGGCTCTGGGCAACAGAAGCACATGCAGGTGGCTTACAGATGTCCTTTTTGTGTCAAACCTCTGCTGCTGGCAGGTAAAGCTGAAGCTCCTGCAGTCCAAGGCTGTTCTCAAGCTCCTGCCCATGACCAAGACCTCAGAACAGCACAGATTTGGGAAGGGCAGGTAACTTTTGGCAGTGGCTGCAGGTAGGACAGAGGTGCGCGGCTGATGTGAGGTGCCTGTGAAAGCTGGCTGCAAAGCCTTTATGCTCTGTTCCTCCTTTTTTTTCCTGCAGGTGGATTTGTCCTTCCTGTGGGATTCAGAAACAAGCACTGAGTTTTCCTTTCAGGAAGGCTTCCTGCAGGGAAGGCAAGGTGGCTCTGCTGGCTGAGCAGGTAAGAGCAGAGCCACAGGCATAACCTTCTCAAGGGGCTCTCCACTGCCCAAACGGCTGTGACACGAGTCACTGATGTGCTGCTTTTGGATAAACCCTGCTGAGAAGTGGCTCTGGCAGAGTTTCTGCCTTAAAATACATAAATATAGTAAAGGAAAGCCTGGAAGAGCTGTAGCTCTGGAAGGGCTTTCAGCTGGGATATGTCCCTGGTTCTGGCAAGCACTGGGTCAGTGAAGATGAGATGTTTGTGCCAGCTGCTAGCATGCTGAGCTGGACCAGTTGTGGTGCAGCATCTCTCAGCACAGCAGCTTGCCATGGCAAACAGTTCACAGACTACATGCAACGGCTGGTGGGAGGGTCCGGGATGTGATATTCAGGGGATGCACAGCCACCAGGCACCGCTGCATGGGCCTTTGTGGGTCTGTGTTCCCCCACTGCCACATCCTACCCACTGCAAACATGCCTAATTTCAGATGTTTGTCTTCAAGGGAGGTTTTCAGACTCCCTCCACTGTAAAATGGGAGAAATGTGCACTCCTGGGGTGTAGGTCATTTCCTCCTAGCACGGGGCAGGGGCTCGCAGCATGGCAATTGCTCTGAGCTCCAGTGACAAGAGATACCAGCACCCGCACGAGTCATCCAGGCACAGCGGGGTAAAGCAAGGTGATGTTACTCCAACAGTGCTCCTGCAGCTACCACTGAGTGTGGGGACTGCAGCTCCCCTTTCAGCTGCACTGTAAGCATGTAGCCTCCTCCATCGTGGG
Source organism: Pezoporus wallicus (assembly GCF_028554395.1). NCBI lineage: Eukaryota > Metazoa > Chordata > Aves > Psittaciformes > Psittacidae > Pezoporus > Pezoporus wallicus. The sequence goes on from NW_026640165.1 coordinate 3,357,532, forward strand.
GGCATGATGGGCACTCCTCTGAGGCCTTTCCACCTGTGATTGGTGGTGGGGCCTTTGAGACAGATAAACCGCCTCATTTCTTCAAGTCTAATCCACTTGTGGAGACAAGGGCTCAGAGAGAGGGAAATGGTTCCTTCTTGGGTCTTAGGGAAGAGCTGGCTAAAGCCACCTGTAGTGAGGAGCAGAAGAAAGAGGGGGAGGCTTGAGAAAACTTTGCAGAAAGGCTTTTGAGCCTGGCAGAGAGCTGATGAGGCTTGGCTGGGGAAGCTTGAAAGCTGTGGGAAAGGAAGTAGGATATAAGCAGCTATTGGCACCATGGTAGCATGTTGACTGAACAGGCTGCAACAAGGGATGCCATGCATGTGTCTGGGAGCAATGAGAGACCTGCAGAAAACAAAACGGAGGCAGTCACCAGGGTATCTTGTGCGAAAACTGCCTCAACATGCTGGGATTGGCAGTGCTGAATCAGAGAGGAGGATCTTCATTAGGGACTGCAGTGACAGGACAAGGGGTAACGGGTTCAAACTTAAACAGGGGAAGTTTAGATTGGATGTAAGGAAGAAGTTCTTTACTGTGAGGGTGGTGAGGCACTGGAATGGGCTGCCCAGGGAAGTTGTGAATGCTCCATCCCTGGCAGTGTTCACGGCCAGGTTGGACAGAGCCTTGAGTGACATGGTTTAGTGTGAGGTGTCCCTGCCCATGGCAGGGGGGCTGGAACTGAATGATCTTAAGGTCCTTTCCAACCCTAATGATTCTGTGATTCTATGGTCTGCAAAGTCTAAGCTGGAGGTGGCCAGGTTTAACACCACACTTCCCTTGGCTTTATTGGTGAGCACCCTCCCTGTGGAGACAGTGTTCTCACAGGAGAATGCATAATTGGTACATAAACTCTGAATAATCCTGAAAGATACAGCAAAGCCATGAGAGGCCCGAAGAAGCTTAAGCAAGCAAGATAAGAAGAAGCTGGAATTCACTGAGTTAATGAGAACTGTGGACTGTTGGCAAGCTTTTGAGGTCAAGGTCTCACACCTGTGCTTAACCAATTATATGTTAGTCACTAAGGGTCTTCAAGACATGTATCCAATCGTAATATGCCAAATCACTGTAAGTGCATGTAAGAAATAGTATATAAGGAGTTAAGGCTTTGTAATAAATTTGGCAATCGCTTGATCACACTGATCATCTCTGCGTTGTCCGTGACTCCCGCGTCAACACCTCCCTGCCTGCTGGGCCCTGCCTACATCTTGCTGCCCTTGCAGACATGAAATACGGGAGCTGAGGTCATGGACAGCACACTATAGGGCTCGTTTTGCCCCGAACACAGCCATTTTCTATGCTGAGCAGTCCAAAGCATCAGGCACAAACCTCCCCTATCCAATGTCCCCTAGAAACAGCCGCACATGGAGGTGTCACAGCTCTCACCAGGAGCCCGGTGCACATATGTGCTGTATCTCACCAGCGGGGCACCTCTGGAGCTGCTGCAGTGAGCACGTTGTCAGTCAGTGGCAGGGTGGTGGAGCCAGGGACAGGCACTCGCCTTCTGCTGCCCTGGAGCCTGGCATGGCTCCTCCTCGCCGTGCCCTGCCAGCCTGTCCCCGTGCCTGTGAGCAGCTCCCTGGCACATGAGCTGTTTGCTTTGATGTCGGGACCTGCTCCCGTTGGAATTGTTTTAGCACTGCTGAAATAAAAATGAAATAACAGGGATGGATGACTTACTCATTTCGGATTTATTTCAGCCCGGACACGAGTTGGCTGGGTTTCAATGGACTGATTTATACCAAATACTGCTCTGCCACATCCACGGCTTATCTTTATCTGTAAGAGCGAAAGTAATTGTCAACAGCAGGTTTAAGCCAGCTCATACAGGAGCTGCTGGAAGAAGCTGTGTTGTCCTTCAGGCTCAAGGCTTTGGACTGGATTGCAGGTGGGTGTATTTGCTGTGCTCAAGGCCTCTCTCCCTGTGGCCATATCAGTGACTCACGTCAGTACAGCACAGGCACTGCTTCAGCTCTGGGTTCGAACCCCAGGTGGTATCAGACCTATTTCTGTAAGGACAAGGTACTACCAAAGGTTGTGTGACTCAGCACCCTGGTGGAGGTGTCTTAGGTGGCAGTCTCGAAGGAAGGAAATGAGTCTCAGAAGATAAAAAAGGACCTTTTCCACCTTGCTAAAAATAAGTTCAATTCTTAGTGAAATCTCACTTAATTATGAACCGAAAATCTAAGTAGGGTCATACTGGAGCTTACTGAGCACAGTGACTGGGCCTCTAGCAAGACACTCAGGATATAACACATCGTATGGTTTAGACTATGCACATCTGGCTGTGCCAAAAAGCCAGGGAGATGCCAGTACAGGAGGACAGCAGCCCTGCGTGCTGTGTGCTGTGTGCTGTGTGCTGTGTGCTGTGTGCTGTGCCATGAAATCCCACTAATGATCAGAGATGTCAGCTCAATCACGTCTTCCCATGAATCTGTAGTACCCAGGCAAACGTTATACCTGGCTGACTTTTGGAGATGGGGAAGTTTGTCTGATATTGCTTCTACCTCTTCTGGGTCATCCTCTGAAAAGTGCAGGAACATTACCTAACTAAGATATGGAAAGGACACTATTATCAGTGCTGAAATAGTACCAAGGGAACCAGATGATCTTAAGGTCACTTCCAACCCTTACTATTCTAGGATTCTGTGATTCTATAGCATTAAGTGGACAAGGAGTGGCTCCATGCTCTTTCTTTTCCTAAGACAGTCTGATGGAGAGAGCCTGGAAGAGCATTATTGTTAAATGTCAGTACAAAGTTGCTCAGCCTTGTATAGGCACAGATATTTTGTCATCTTTGTGCCCAAAAGCAAGGCTGCAGGTATTTGGGTTGACTTCACATGTTTCCAGGTCACTTCCAGAGCTGGTTGCCCACTCAGGCCTTGGCAGGTGTGTAGCTGAGTGTCAGTTATCCAGAGCCATGCCAAGCCCTGAGGAAAACATGAAAAATGTGAACCAAATGGTAAATTACAAATAAAAATCAGGAGGGAAAACTTCCAAAAGCTGAGTATTCCTTTCTGAACTCTGAACTCAATATTCATTCACATGAATTGGGCACTTAGGGCATGAATTTCTGTTCTGCACCTATCTTGTGGAGGCTCCTTGCCAGAGCCAGCAGCTATGGGCTGTTTCTGAGGATGAGGATGATCAGGGGACTGGGGCACCTCCCGTATGAAGACAGGCTGAGGAAGTTGGGGCTGTTCAGCCTGGAGAAGAGAAGGCTGCGTGGAGACCTCATAGCAGCCTTCCAGTATCTGAAGGGGGCCTATAGGGATGCTGGGGAGGGACTCTTTGTTAGAGACTGTAGTGACAGGACAAGGGGTAATGGGTTCAAACTTAAACAGAGAAAGTTTAGGTTGGATATAAGGAAGAAGTTCTTTACTGTTAGGGTGGTGAGGCACTGGAATGGGTTGCCCAGGGAAGCTGTGAATGCTCCATCCCTGGCGGTGTTCAAGGTCAGATTGGATGAAGCCTTGGGTGACATGGTTTAGTGTGAGGTGTCCCTGCCCATGGCAGGGGGGTTGGAACTAGATGATCTTAAGGTCCTTTCCAACCCTAACTATTCTATGATTCTATGCTGCACGCCCCACAGCAGCTAGTGGAGTGGGGTAAGACCTCTTCCTGCTGTTCCTTTGTACCCAGTGTAACTTGCCTATAAAGCAGAAAGCTACCATTGCTTGCAAACTTGCATCTATTTAGTCTTTTAATATTAAAATTCTTCTTGCCACCTATGCACCTCTAATTCCTTTAAAACATGGCTATGCTCTCAGTTGCTGTGACACCGTACAGGATGGAGGACCTCCTGTTCATCCTTAGTGGCATGTGGCTGCGGGCATCAACCTTTCTGCTGCTGCTGCTGCTCAGTGTTGTTCAGCATCCTGCCCTACAAACACAGAATACCACAAGTGAGGGTTAGCTAATGCCAGGGACAATGCTGGCTCTGAAACAGAGATGGTGCAGGCGGTGCCCTGTGATTCCTGAGAGCTCTATCTTTTCCATTTAAAGGTACTTAAATGCCAGGAACAGTACTGCAGGCATATGCTGAGAGAACTGAGAGAATCAGGAGTTCGTAAGAAATTTGGTCCCCTTGTATTTAAAACCTGAGAAGAGGCGTGATGAGAAGAGGTGCGAGATGCCTGCTGCTGAGCTATAAAGGCTTCTTTGTGCTGAATCATCTGGGCTAAAAAGAGCTCTGGCTCTTGCCTGCTAAGTGGCCAGAGGCTGCTGGTAGACCCCATGGAGACAACTTTTGTTATCTGGGATCAGCTGCAGCGAGAGTTGTCTGGGTCCTTTTGCTATAGCACAAACTGCAAAAGGGGCTTGGGGTGAATATGAAGTTTCTTCTTTTGCTCTCCCACTGTTTTCCACTGAAGTTGCAGTTGGTTTGCTCTAGACCTGAGCCAGAGTGCAAGCCAGCATTGGAGCTGTGTGGACTTAGTGTGGACATGGCATTGCAGGGTGCTTGTAGAAGGCAGGTGGGGATGCTGCACCTCTAAAGTCAGCTCTCAGACGTGACTTTTCATTACCTTGATGAAAGAAGGAAGTAGCTGTGGGATAAATCTTCCTCCTTAAAAAGCAACCTCTGAACAACAGCAGCCATCTACTTCTCAATGTGCTCAGGCAGCCCCTGCCATCGCAGGCTTCCAATTTTGATAGAACTGAGCCATGCCCCAGAAAGCTTCCTGCAAGGGCAAGTTTTATTGGGATGGAGAAGTACAATAGCCTGTTTCCATTAGTGCCTGCAAGAGCAGGCTTCCTGGGAGCCCTTGGATGCTGCAGCACTCCAAACAAACTGAAAGCCTAAAAAAGAAAATGGTGAGTGACAATAGCATCCTCATTTCCTTCACTTTAGTGAACTTGGATGTGGTGCACTTATGTTTCCTCTTCCTGTTGGTCTTCCTAGACTGTCTCAGGTGAAGAGAGGACACTGAGTGCTTGTATTGACAGCACTCATGGCTCTCCCATCTGGAGCTATGGTTTTCAGAGGCAGCCTGGTACTCACACAGACATGTGCTAGCCCATGGGGCAGGTTAGGTCAGAAGCATCTTCTGGTTTATTAAAAAATTTGTGGGGGACACTGTTTCCATTGTTGGCAAATATGAATGTATTTCCTATAGAGGATGTTCTCCACACCTGCACAGGAGGAGGCTCAATGGGCAATAAATAGGAGAGGTGCACAGGAGATGAGACATTCTTCCTGCCCTGACGCTGGATGTACATGAATTGATGAGCAGCCACGATGTATCATACCTAACACAAGTCCCTGTAGGAGGGTGACGTTATCACCTTGCAGGCAGGAGAATTTATTTTAAAGTAGTACTGATTTGACTCAGTCACTCACATATTCTTGTACCCACCTACTCATGCAAGGGATTTATCCAAGCCATTTGACCAGCATGCAGACGCCAGGATGCGTGTGTCCATCTCTGCAATGACTTTGAGATGAGGGATGGTCCCATTATATCCTAATCGAATTTCTTAGGTGTTCCTCTTAGGCTGGTGACTGTGTGCTGGCTCTGGATGTGCCTTTTATACCTTTTAGCTGCTGGCAGCAACTACACTGTCCATCCTGCTCCACCTCTGCGAGTTACTAGGATTTATTCCCTGCCCTTTGTTTCCTGACTGTGTCCCACACAACTGCATGCTCTGTTGTGTGTGCTGGCATCTTAGCAGGCACCTCATCAAGATCCCATTGGCTCCTGCCATCCTTACAGCATTTATTCACAGACTCCTGCATTTGTTCCCTTCTGGTGCCTCACACCCAGCCATTACCATTCCTTCCCCATTCTTATCAACCTTCCTATCTCTATTACTACTACAATCTTGTTCTGTCTTTAGAAGACACTTAAATCTGTAAGAATTTTTTTTCTGAATGAATTCTATAAGAGATGTTTTTGTGGGGGAGAATTAGCATTATGGACATTAAAAGGCAGGAAATTGTGCATAATTCTTTTTAAATCAGCTGCTTCAAGGGAGAAAATAAATGTTTTTGAGAACAGCTTTCCTTTATATGAGAAAGCAGAAGCTCCATTCCTCTCTCTTTCTCACACCATCTGTGTATATTAACTCTGACTATTTTAGAAACAAAACATCTCTTTACATCTTTCACTTAAGCCAGGCTAACACAGTCCACATACATAACCACCAGTACAAGTGCAGGAGCCCCATAGAAAAGGAGGATGCAAAGCTTTCTTTCCCTCTTTACTTGTTTCAAACCTTGTTCTTGCATAGCTTCTTTTGATGCTCCTGAGTTTTTCTATCTGGTTCTGCCAAAACCTGAGTCCATGCGGCACCTGAGTCCAACTAACGGTCTTTGAATAACCAGTCAATAATGACTAAGTAATAAATGAATAACTAAAAAGCCCCAACAGTTATCTCCCACCACCCATGGGTTATGATCTACCTTTTGTAACCTGGTTTGGGTCTTCCTGAGACCCAGGTGTCATCTCTATTATGAAAGGGCATTGTGCTGCTCTGCAAAGGGTTATCAAAATGGAAATCAGCATTAGAAGTAGCATATATGTTTATTTGGAAAGAAATACTTCAGATCAGTTAGTTTTAAGGGATTTTTTTTTCTCCAAATACTGCTTTTCCCCAGTATTAAGTTTCTGAGTCTGTCTTTAGAAAGACTCTGAATCTTTTTAGCTCTGATTTCTGTTACTTGCCATATCTTAGCTTGTTTCTCCAGCACACATCTAGCATGGCACATACATTTCCCACTCCAGTGAGTGAATTATGGTGCTGATGTCCAGCAGGTATGTGTTTTACTTGAGCGTATTTACCAGTAATTCTTTAAAAGGAAGACTTTTTTCTTCCCAGGCTTTTCAGATGCTACAAACTTCTCATAGTGCAAGGAAAGATGTTCCTAGTGGCAGCAACCATTAATTCAGATGAACAGAAATAAACAGAAACTCTGAATGTGCACAAACCACTTTTTCAGACACAGAATGTCACAGGGCTCAGTCTGTGTGAGTCAGAAGTGTTGTCCCTTGAGGGCTGAGTGATGGGTGCTGGGCAGAGCACACCCAAGCAGGAGTGTGGCAAGGACAGGTTGCAGGCTCGGCTCTGCACAGGGCAAGCTCGCTGGAAGGGCTTGAAAACACACACACACACTCATGTTGCACCCATGTTTGGGGCGAGTGACACCCAGGAGGGGTCACAGAAGCAGCTTGTGACATCCCAGTGTGGGGCTGCTCTAGTTTTGTACTGACCCTCTGCCAGGACCAGCTGGACTCCATCTACGCTGGAGGGGTGGCTGCTGTCACCCCGCCTCTGGATGATGGAGAAAGGTAGGGCTTGGGGGGACCACAGTGATACAGAAGCAAAGACATCCTGAGAGCTGGGTCTCATCTGATTTTCAACAGGTTGGCATTTACATTTTATTTATACATTTAACAGAAAACAGGTAATCAGCAGTAAGACAGGTCATGAACCAGCAGTAATATAACATAGATCATACCTGATGTAATACTTACTGTCAGGAAAACTCTGTACATAAGCCCGAAAGATACCATGCATGGAGTAAGCATGAGAGATCGCTCCCCAGGTGCTATCTCAGGGAGCTCTTGACATTCTGTCAGCAAGTGAATTTTACCATTTAGTTCACATTCCTCCTTCCCCTGTAAACAATTGTTTTGGATGTAAACTGTCAGGAAACACTATGATGGGACAAATGCTCAGGGCTGTGCAGAGGCCATGCCAAGCTTAACTCCAGCGGTGGCCAGGTCTTGGGGCTACATCCGCATGGCTGCCTGTCACTAGGGCAGATGGGCACACAGCTCTTTTGGGCAGGGCTCTTCAGCAGTCGCAGCTCAAGCATCCCTTCCCAGGACACGCAGCAGTGCCCAGCACAGGCACTCAACCTCCACACTTGTTTTTACTCATTCTCCTCATGCTTGACTAAAGACTTTTCAGTCCTGAGTAGGAACAAACCTCTGCACATATGGCTGCTCAGTTCTCCTCTAGGTTGAGCTCAGCTGTGAAGGCCAAGTGGACTTTCAGACCTTTCCAGGTGGAAAATCAGGAGTAGATCTATAGTAGCTAATTTTACCTCTTGACTTGTACATGGAAACAAATAACTCAGTGCATTGATGTCCACTGGGTTAATATGAGGTTAATATCAAGGCTGCATTCCTTTTTCAGCTTCCCTTTCCAAACACAGGAATGGCTCAGAGATGCTTCTGATATTGCAGTATGAATCAGGCAGGGACAGTGGGGCTTGGTATATTACCTTAATCATTAAAACATTTCATCAATTCCAGAGCAGGAAATACATAATTTTTTTTAAAAGCACAGAGCCCAAAATGCAGAACTCCTCTTCTGCAGGCAATCGCCTTACCAGGGAATGGTGGAATATGTCACAATTCATATTACTGAGTGGCCAATCTACACTTGAACTTTTAGACCATCTTCTATTGCCTCCACTGCTAAGGCTCAGTCCAAGCTCACCAAAAAGTAATTCCTGTTGCAGTCGTGTGAGAGTGCTCCCATGCAGCAGCAGGCAGCCATGGGAAGCGCAGGCTGCCTCACATGCTGCTGCGTGCTGAACAAGGAGCCTCCAACCACTGCAGCTGGGTGGCTGCATGGGAGCAGAATGCCCTTCCCAAGCTGCTCCCTTCCCGTGGTGTAACACTGGAGTCCTCTGGGACCTGTGGAAATGGGATAGGTCTGATTCCAACATCAGAGAAACTGCTTGTGGGACACTGCAAAGGTAACACTCCTAGTGATGCATCTAAAAGCCATATTGTTGCTATGAACTGGACCACTGCAGGAGACACAGATTTCCTTTCTTCACTAAGGCCATTAATTCCCAACTGCTTTCTGCAGCAGTCCTAGTTTGTGCCAGCCTTGCCTTTCCTGGCTCAGCCCTTCCCTTAGCTGGCACAAGTGTCTGTACAACAGCGGGGTATCAGAGCCACCAGGACTGTATTCAAACAAAACTTGAAAGAATACTGAAAAAAACAAACAATGCAAACAAACAAACAAAAAAACCAACCAAAACAAATAACCCACCAAACAAACAAAAAAAAAAACAAAAAAAAAACCAAAAAACCCAAACAAAAGAAGATGTTAATTTTAACCTGGATCAGTTCCTCAATCCTGTGCTCCACATTATCAGGAGTAAAGTAAAACATCAAGTAAAGAAATGATACAAAGGGAGAGTGATGATCAAATGATGTGTGAAATGACAGCCTGAACTATAACTGCATGGACATAAACAGTCTCAGTCACTTGACTTTAGACAATATAAAAGATCCTTTTTAAGCTGTCAAGTATTTTTATAGCCTTAAATCACTGTTTCTCTCTCTGAAACAATCTCCAGTAACGGAGAGTGGCAACAGTGGCACAGGAAAATGAGACCAGTACCGTATGTGTATGGGGACAGCATATTGTACGTACATATATGTATACTGTACATACATATGTGCATGCACAGCAGCTCTTGTCTGTGTGTCCAGCCTTGTCCTCTGCTCCCTGAGCTGTCCAGGAGACCCTGGAAGGTCAATGCTGTGTTTTCTTTCCTGACTTCTAGCAGAAGGACTCTGCTCAAAAGAATGAGGATTTAGAGGTGAGGTGGTGACAGGTAACCCTGGGTGATGTGTGTCCTGGCTCGCACACACTGCTTGGACTGGAGCGGATTTATTCCAATCACAACTCCTACCTCCTGGAGGACTCCCCAAGGGGATGAGCCCTACGTACAGGAGGAAGAAGCTCCAGCACTGCCAGCCAACCCTTCACTCTCGATATTGCCCTTCTGCATTATCTGCTTCCCAGTTTCTGGTGGGAGAGAGACCAAGGCTGGCGGTTCTAGGCTCACTGCAGGTACATTTTCATCTTTGGCATCCAATTCTGACTATTTGAATGGAAAACAAAAGAAGCACTAAGCTGTCACATACAAAGTGTCCTGGCCATGTGGTCCAGGTTACCAACACCACTGAGCACCACTGAGCTAACTGTACTGTGGGAGCTGACACCTGGAGAGCAGGTTTTGCTCCTTCTGGAAGGTATCACCAGGGATTCCTGCTGGGATGAAACATGGCTGTGTGCTGTCAGTGACCCAAGTAGGGCAGGAAAGCTCCTTTTTGGCCATGGGATGTTCAAAACCAAAGAAGGGAGATGGGAGCAGCCCAAAAGCAACTTGACCTTCAGTCTTGCAGAGATCACATGAGACCCTGTGCTGCTCTGGGGTTTCTGAGATGCTCTTGGTTGAGCAGGTCAGTGTGGTCCTTTCCTCAGACCAACAGGAAGATGACTGCAACACTGTTATAAAAAACAGAAATAACTGAATCTTCTGGAGCTGCAGAGTCCTACAGCTCCAAAAGTGATATAAACTTGTCAAGTGTCCCCATTGCTCTCAAGTTGTAAAGAAACAGGACAGAGATAAATGTAGGGGAAAGTGAGAGATGTACTGCAGGGTTGGTATTTCAGGGTATGAATTTCACTTTTAATAAAAAGCAAGGTCCTGGAGTTTGGGGAGAACCTGCACTTAGTTCCTGGGTCTTTGCTGCCCTTTTTATTTACAGAAAAAGCTGCAGAAAGTAGTTGTTATTTTAGACCTGAATATTTTCTATGCAAGTGCTACTGCCTACCAGAGAGTTGGGTTTTCTTTTTTTTTTAATGATGGCTAATTTTGTGTTTTGAGTAGGAAGCTTCAACTTCACACCAGTTCCACACATGCTCTTCTGCTATCCAACAGCCTGGGCAAGACAACCTGCAACCAAGACATTCCTCCACTAACCTCTATGGCTTTTATTATTGCTCACCTTACTGTGGACTTTGAGAAGACATGGGGACTATCTGAAGCAGTTTAAACTTATTTAGTCTTTAAAATGTCACTGGGATGCAGGCAAGTGTTCCTGTATATCCACTCAGCTCCAGTTTTGCTTCACTGGTTGTTCTAACCAATGAACAAAGCAGGGAAGAAAGGGCCAGGTGAACTGCCCACAGTGCAGGGAGCCTGCCTCTCCCCCAGCCTGCATTAACCACCTCTGCTCCCACTCCAGACCCCTTCCGAAGTCCCCTCCCCACACCTCTGTGCTGCTTGTCCTGCATCACCCCAGTGCTCACAACAGATAATACTCTAAGCACCACCCCATCTCACCCATGTGTACGGTGGCAGGGAGCACAGAGGCAGTGTCAAGGGAGGGAAAGTCTCTGAAAAGCAGCAGATTTAGCAATGTCTTGCACACAAAGCAAGTCCTAAAGCAGCAGCCAGTGTGACCCAGCAGCCAGAAGTGACCCAGCCCCAACATCCCCCCTTGTCCGTCTGTCTGCCTTGGCACAAGGGAAGAGGCAGTGGGCAGCTCCAGCACCAGCACCCTCAGCCTGATTAATGGCTTATCCACTGGCAGCAATGAGGAAGAATAGTGCTTGGTTTCATCCCAGCATCTGCCTGCCAGGCTTGCTCTTTAAACAGGCTGTCAAGCACAGATAGCTGTTGAATCAATGTGAATTTTATGCTATAGCCTGTGCCTGGTAGCTGTCAATGACACCTCTGCTGGCATGGGGTGGGCTGTGCCACTGTACACCGGGATGGATCTGGGCTATGAGGGAGAGGATGGGTACCAGTGCTGACTCTTCAGTGCCCATCTTGGATGACTGTGAGAAAGCAGCCAAACAGGAAGACATAAAGAGATGGCATCTCCGTGTTGCCACTGCTTGCCTCCCCAGCCAGTGCCAAGCATGCATGTTGCCAAGCACAGAGGAGAGTTTGGGCATACTACGGTTCGTCAGTCTTTTGGATGAGATGTGAAAGCAGGGCCCTCCTCCACCAGCCTTGCCAAACCTGCTGCGTGTCCCAAACAGATTATGAAAATCAGCCACCATCCAGATCACTGTCTCCTCAGCTTCTCATGCGCACCCCAAGGCTGTAAATTGCTGTGGATAATAGCCATGATGTTTATCTGGACTGTGGCTGCCTGCCTGTGCTTGCGCGGAGGGTCCAGTGGTTGATGGTCCCATTGGAGAGGTGACATCTGGCTACTTGGAGCTTGTATACTTGGTGACAGCCTTGGTGCCCTCCGAGACAGCGTGCTTGGCCAGCTCTCCTGGGAGCAGCAGGCGCACTGCCGTCTGGATCTCCCGGGAGGTGATGGTGGAGCGCTTGTTGTAATGGGCCAGGCGGGACGCTTCTCCAGCGATGCGCTCAAAGATGTCATTAACGAAGGAGTTCATGATGCCCATCGCCTTGGAGGAGATGCCAGTGTCGGGGTGGACCTGCTTCAGCACCTTGTAGACATAGATGGAGTAGCTCTCTTTCCTGCTCTTGTGCCGCTTCTTATCACCCTTCTTCTGGGTCTTTGTCACGGCTTTCTTGGAGCCCTTTTTTGGGGCAGAGGTGGACTTTGCTGGCTCTGGCATCCTAACAGCTCTTTCTCTGGGTCTTGCAGCTGCTTGGAAAGAACACCAAGAAAATAAAATTGTTTTTTATTCTTCTACATTATAGCTTTACTGAGAGATGAGAGAGTCTGTGTCAGAGACAAGAGACGGCTCTGAATGGAGATAAGCACCCCATGACCCTCTGCAAGCATTTCTGAACTGCCAGTGAGAGCTGCTCTGGTTTGTGCTTGGCTTTCTGTTGTTTTCAGTTTAAATCCCCATAACACTGGCCTTGTAAGCACTGATGAACCCAGGCCTAGTTGGCATCTACTTAGTAAATATGGGCAGGAGGGTGAACGTATTTCTGAGAACATCACTGCAGTTCCAAACAAAACACTAACTGCAGCATGGATTAAACTAAGTCTTGCTGGAATGGGCTGGAGAATGTTGTAAGATATCACCTTTATATGAGACTGGTTGAAATTATTTTATATGTTATTACAATCTCCAATAGACCTTTTTTTTAATTTGCATGTAAGTAAAAGCTTATTTTGAGGGTGCTTGCATTTCTGTGGCTATTGTTTTATACCATGTATTCCAGTAGTATATAAAAATCATACAGTTTTAAGTTAGCTGAGCTCCAGGAATCTCTCTCAGTGTTCATGTTAGTTACCAAAAATACCAGAGAGAAGAAAAGCTCAGAGGAGATGGCAGGATTCACCTGGCAGAGGAACAGGAATGTGGATAGCAGTCAAAAATCAAAGCGCTTCTGGGCTATTTGTTGATGGAGAGGAGCTACACGGACTGGAATTGTGTCCTGCTCTTCGGTGTTTTCTGCTTTCGAGGGATCGGGCCTCTGCTGACCAGTTTACATCAGAGATGCTTCATCCTCTCGCTGAATTTTATTTCATTAGTCCACAACCTGCAGAGCCCTGACATGCAGCCGACTGCTGTAAACCAGAAGTGCAGTAACAAAAGGACAGTATGTAAACCTGTCACAAAGCTGGGTGCCCCTTTCCCACTCCCCAGATTTACATGTGCTTTACTATGTGGGTCAAAGGAATAACTGTGTCAGAACCTGGTAAGTGGTTCTGTGTTTCAGAGGACACCTTGAATGCTCCTTTGAAAGGCAAGGTTTCTCCAGGCTTTGCTGGAGGATCAGCTTCCAGCAGCACCTCAGGGCTTGGGGCTTTTACTGCTCTGCACCTCCTTTCAAGATGATCTAGGAATTAGTCTGCTGACCAAGACAGGCTAGAGGAGAAAAAACAGCTTCAGGGCTGATGGCACATGGGAAAATGGATAGAAGTAAACAGGAGAGAGAAAGCTGGGATGTAACATATGGTCTGTACACACAGAGCATCAGAGAGGGGCCTAAACAGTGCCGGTGCCAAAGCAATGGCTGCGTGCTCAGCCCTGCCTCTCCTCCTTGAGAAGGAATGAGATACTGGCTTCTGTCTTGGCCTGGTTTCTCCACTGTTGCCTGCATCTGCAATCAAAGTGTGACACAGCCACCTCATCCTGTCTTAATTTCCCCAGGAATTCTTCTCACTGGAGGCATTTGGAAAGGCAAGTGCTGGACTGCCCCAAAGTCCTGGACACCCTTCAAAAATCTGGCACCTGAAACACCACATTTTCTTTTTCTGGTGAAACCATGTTTTTTTTTCCCTCTCTTCTTCTACTTGGGAAGAAACACTGGGGAAAAAAACCCTCTATCCCTCTTGTCTGCAGACTCAAATCCAGATCTTTTCAATGGAAAGGCATTTTTCCAAGAGAAGAAGTAACTGAGCACTTGTTTCTTTTTCTCTTCAGTTAATTTCCTGACTGAAAAACACCAGAACTGAAAAATTTACTGTTTCTTCGGGTTTTTTAAAAGTGTGTCCTTCTAAAATATGTATTAAGTACATTTGTCCTGTAGCTTTTGAAGAATGAATATGGTGCCTAACAGGCCCCAGAGTGATTTCATACATCTCCAGAAAATGTCCCACTACAGGACACCTCCATCCATTTGACTGGCTAATGCCAGGCAGGGCAGCCAGGATCTCGCTCTTTTCCCATGTACAGTCAGGATGAGGGAAGCAACGATGCTGAAGTTCAGAGATTTGTACAAATGCTTCAGTGTCCTTGCTTCCCTCCACCCATTTCTTTGCAGCCTACTGTTTAACAGGTAAATAACACCTTCTTTGGCAACAGGCTACCTTCCTTCCAGGTTGTTTGGGCAGTGCCTAGCACAAAGAGCCTGACTGCATTTGCCAGGCGCTAAACAAATAATGTTAATAATGGTTGACAGTATCACCAACCCTTCTGGCAACAATCCATGGGCAGCTGCTGCTCCGGTGTGAAGATATGAAGAGGTTAGTAATTGTTAGGTTTGTGTTTGAAGTGTTGCCATCACTACTGACTTCTCTACAGTGAGGGTGACCCAGCAATGGCATAGAATGCTCAGAGAGGTTGCAGGGTCTCCATTCTTGGAGATACTCAAAATCCACCTTGATGTGGCGCTGAGCAACCCAACCCTGCTCTGAACATGGGCTGGACTAGATGCTGTCCAGAGGTACCTCCAGCCCCAGCCATTCAATGACCCTTGGAGACTGAAGCTGGGCACCTCTCACCTAAACACGCTTTATGAGTTGCATTCCTTTGACGGACATTTCCTACATGACACTGCAACCAGAGCCTCCCACAGGGACCCCTAAGGAGGGAAGATCATAGAATCATAGAATAGTTAGGGTTAGAAAGGACTTTAAGATCATCAAGTTCCAACCCCCCTGCCATGGGCAGGGTCACCTCACACTAAACCATATCACCCAAGGCCTCGTCCAACCTGGTCTTGAACACTGCCAGGGATCTCCTCCTTTTCAAGGCCAGGTTGGACAGGGCTTTGAGCAACCTGGTCTAGTGGAAGGTGTTCCTGCCTATGGCAGGAGGTTTGGAACTGGATGATCTTAAGGTCCTTTCCAACCCAAACCATTCTGTGATTCTATGATGCTATGATCTCCAGATGAAAACCACTGAGGTCCCTGGGACACAGGGTATGGCCATGCAAGAGGAGGCACTCGGACGCATCACAGTAATATTTGGAAGGTTTTGGGTTTTTTGAAGAAAATCTTTGAGCACATTTTTCCCTTTATGGTTTGTATGCTGTGAGTCAACCCATTATCATTGCTGGCACATTTTCCTTCCTCAGAAAACCAACAACAAAACAAACCACAGCGTTTTTTCTAGCCAGCTCCAAGCAGCAGCCTGCCTGCCACTAGAAACCAGAGCGGCACAGAGTGACAGATACATCTTATCTTCCTTTGTGTTGACACCCCTTGCTTCAGCATCATTAAAAGGAAAATGAACTGAAAACATATTCAAAGATACAAATCACCACAGTCTCTCAGATCTGAGCTGGGAGAGGAGCCCTGCTGAGAAATCCCATGAGCAGCCTGATGCTGTCTCTGTTTTCCCCAGGCCTGATATATTGATGGAGAGAGAGACAGGCCAGGAAGCTCCCACAGCATTTTTGTTCATTTTTAGCCTTGCTGATGAGTCTGTAGGATCAATGCCAAGCAGGTGCCAGCAGGGATGACCACAAGTGGACTATCCGTCAGCCTTTTGGATCTTCCCTTAATCGAGGGTAGAAATAGCACTTTGATTTTTTTCCTTCTTTTTCCCATTAAAAGCTGTCCTTGCTGTGATGTGCTCTGTGGCCCCCACTGTAAATCCCTATGTCCACTGGGCCCTCACTGTAAATCTCTACTCCCACTGGGTTGCCCCCATGCTGTAATTTCCTAATCAAATGTAAAAGTTGGTTTCTAGAATCAGCACTTTGTTCCTAAGAGGTTAATGTGAAAAATTAAACATTTGTAGGAAAACCTCAAGCTCTCATCTTCAGGCATCTGATAATCTGATATTTGCTAATCTTCAGATGATCTGTTTTAATCCTTGCTAGAGTAAATGAGAGCCAACAGGCACTTTGTGTTTATTCTGCTCCTTAAATAGCCATGTCCTGTTAGTTCTATCTAATTATTGTCCCTTTCCTTAGTTTCTCTTGCTGTATAAAATTAACTTGGTTTTAATTGTACACATAAAGAAATGTAAAGTGAAAATTTGCTGCTGCTTTTCAGTTCACTCTCTCTGAAACACAAAGAACGGCAACATATTAGGGAATGTTTCCACTGAAAGGAAAAGGCTTTTTAATGGCTTCATCTGCTCCGAAAAGCTTGTAAGAGCACAGACAGCAGATCTGGTAAATACAGTTACAAATTACCAGATGTCAGCAAATGACTCTTGTTGGAACAGCCTATTTCTGCAAGCTGCAAATCCCCTCCCTTTTATGGTGTACAGACATCAACCTGGAATTTCTTATACAAGAATAATACAAGCTCATCCAACAGGTGATATTAAATAGCAATAGGCGAGAAAACAAGCTGTAGGGTTTTTTATGGTTACTTGGTAGCAAGCTCTGCCTCAGGTAGTAAAGCAGATCAGAAGTGGGATGAGTCACTGTGAGACATCAGTGATGCTGCCTTGTGCAAAAAGTGACAGTCACATTTTGGACTGGAAAGAGTTCTTCTCTTGGCATGTTGTCTAGCATGTGATGATGAGGTAATATTTGCTTTGAAGTAACGAGGAGGAGAATTTCCTAGAATAAGGTAAACTAGTCTGAAATGCCTGATTTCTTCCAGTGGTGGAGGGACACAGAGATTAGTTTTGGGGTCTCTGGTCTCCTCCCAGGTAATCCAGTATCCATGTGGCCCCTTCCCAATCCCACACACTCTGCTGTATTTTATATGACTGCTCCTATAAAGTTATCATTTAAATGGCTGACTTTTAAACTTGGATACACACAATCCTTCTAGTGAAAAGATTAATGCTTGCATCTTGAACCATAAAAATGTGTTAGAACCGAAGATGCCCCCTCTTCCTTAACTTACAAACTCACTTCCTGATACAGATACACTGTGTTCAAAATGAAACAAGCAGAACAGAGCACTGAGATACACTGGTACATAGCTTTTTGACTGATCCTAATCACTGCTTGCAAACACATTGCCTGTGAGCTCAGTACAGGATACTCCCTGCAGTAATATTTTCTTTAACTTTACTTTCATTCCTAGCATTTCCATTTATGATTTTAGAAAACACATTTTTCATCACCAGCAGCAGCTATAATTGCTTGTACTACTGCCCAGTTTGCACGTACATCTCAGGGTTGTGGGGGTATCAATCAGAGATGTTTATGTACAAAGTATGGAGTAGGACCCTACATCAGAGCTCTCTGCAGAGAAGATAGATGGAATTTTTAAAGAAAAGAAAACCTAACCTGTGAGTCAAGCAGAGCACAGACAGTGCTGTAAGAAGAGTAACTACCAGGAGGCTAAATACTGCTGTCTTTATTCTGATGAAAGGAGTGCCTGAAGGCAGTGGGGATTTAGCCTGGGCCTGAAACCACAAATATGATGCTTAGAGATGGTTATCACCAACAGCCAACATTGATTTCCACTGGAATCCAGGAGGCTCAGTACTTTATAAAAATCAGGCTCCTCCACATTTTATCAAGGTTTTATTACTGTGAATAATGAGTACTTAAAAAATGCTTTAGTGTGACTTTTATCTGCTCTTTATGAGAGCACTCATTATCTACCTGCTTTGGAGTATCTGTGATCTACACGCTTGACCAGCAGGATCTAATAAATGCAACAAGGAGAAATGAAGTTTGCTATAGATCAATACCTGTTAAATGTTTACGAGAGTACACCCAGCACCAGCATCTGCTACAACTACACTCCAGTCAGCTTTCCCACAGACTACCAGGGTTTAAGAGAAACCTGTATTACTGCAGCCATCCTCGGAGAACCCCCAGTGCTAACACAGCCCAACAGAGAACACAGCCAGGCTCACTCCCTTCCTGCGGTTTTATCAATAGGTCAAACCCTCAACACAACCTCAGCACAAGCTTCCTCTCCGGGTTTCACAGTCATCAGGATTTGCTGCTTCTATCACGAATCCTTTCCTCAGGTAACAGGCTTTTTGTTCCCTCCATATCCCATTTCGCCTCAACTGGACCCACTGAGGTCACCCTGCCAGCAGCAACTGTGTCCTGGTGCAGGGTCTAGCTCCTGTCCTTAGACTAACTCAGCAATGTTGCTATGAAGGCAGGGAGAAGTCAGAGCCTGCTAACCACCCACAGGCAGATGATCTCCAACTGACCTGTTGGGCAGGAGAAGCAAGACATCAGCAAGCAGCTCAGCTACTCAGCAGCACAAGCTGTACTATCTGTGACCTGCAAAGTACAGACTATTGGAACTGGGAGCAATAACACAAGTCATAGGTGACTGGGGTCTGTAACACCTGCTATGCATCAGAAAGGCGCTTTACTTATTCCACGATGCCCTATGCTATTTAAAATAAAAAGTGCAGATTCAAAATAAATTGCTCTGTGCCATATAAAGATTGAACATCACTTGATATTTGACATCATCATTTCAATTCACCTGGAAAAGCAGAAGACCGTAAGATCACTGAGTCAGCTGTATCTAAATAACTCCTACAATGGAGCCATGGTTTCTAAACTAATGATTAACAAGCCTAAAGAACTGCTATAGCATTTAAGCAAAATATTTTTATGGACTTTATGGAGTAATGCAGAACTATCAGAACTCTATAGACTATTCTCATTTGTGCTGAAAAAGGCACCCATAAAAAACGTGCTAATTCAGCCATGGCCAAAAATATGAGAGAAGATACAGCTCAACACCTGTGGGCCATAAGGGGAAAGTGAGTGGGAGAGGGAGAAGCAGCAGTCTCAGGAGGTGAGAGCTGCTTCTGAGTTAAGGCAGGAATTATGTGGGAACCAATGCAGACACATGTGGCATCTCTTCCTCCCACATGCCCCATCCCCAGGTTTCAGTAGGTTTCTATGGCTTTTTCCAGTGCTACAGATAATTTGTGGAACATAAAGAATCAAAGCAGGAATTGTATCCCAAAATGTTAACTCTGTCCATACAACATTGCCTGGGAATAATGCACATGGATATAAAACCATGCAAGTGGAAAGCTATGTTTCCAAATTAGACTGAAGATTAGACCAAGGTCATTAAGACTTTTAATGAGTTGGGTATGTTACAACATAAGTAATACTACAATCCTCAATGTCATGGGTGAAATAAGCCCAGCAACATATTCTAACAACATTCATGAGATGTATATGGGTTTAACGCAAGTATGCTCAACAGACCTGGGCAGTGTCACTAACTCTTCCTCTATATGGGAGAAAGAGCCAGGCGAGGGTCTGATGTGTGCAGCTATCAATCATGACCAACCATTCCTTCTAAATGAGAGTCTCTAACTTCAATCATCACTTGCCATTTACATTACTCACATTTCAGCAAGCCCTGAAAAGGATTAAAAAATATTAGTGGAAAGCTTGCAACTAATGAAAAAGTCTGGAATATGTGAAGGCTACTCGATCATGGATGTAAAGCATGGCTGCCTGGGAACATGCAGCGTGAATGTTAGGAGCTGTGGGTACCACATGGGTACATCCAAAATGACTGCATGCCATGCAGCAAGCTAAGGGCAGCGAGTGGCACACAGTCAGATTTTATTGCTACAGGATACTGAAAATATTGTGATGTGTGTATTAATTATTAATTTGGCATTGTAATAGCAATTTTACTGTAAAATAGAGATGTGTGACTATTACTAGAGCCTGCAGGGAAATAAGGATAAATGTCCTTTCCCTGAGCTCATATCATCCAATAACCGGATCGGGAATACAATCCAGGACTGCTGACACCTTTCTCTGCTGCAGCCACTAGATCACATTACCACAGGAGGAGAGTCCTCTGAGAGTTAGAGGTCATCTGTGTGAAGCAGGGAAATGGAGAGCCTGCTAGATGGAAGGAGAGGAGAAAAACATGGCTGGGACAGCATGGCAAAGCTCCTCTGAAGAGGGGAGCTGGCTACTTTCTAGAATAGATAGGGGTGAGCACTAAGGACACAAGAGTTATTGAAAGTAAAAATAAACTCTGGCACAAGAACTGCTAATAAACCATTCTGAAATGTTCATAGATAAATAGCTCTACATTACCAGATAATGTCTTTCTCTTCTATGTTGTTGTGATACTGAAGATCTCTTATCAAAATGCAGAGGTCCTTCACTTTGCACTTCTCTTTCCTTTATTATTTTCTTTATTGTTCCTTCCTTCTCTCTCTCATACCCATTACAAGCGCCAGGAGGTTCAAAGCCCCAGCAGGTTTGCTGCCACTTGGTCTTGCCCAACATATGGTATTTGTACAGAGACTAACACATTACTTTGAACAACCATGGGGTTGAAAAGCTTGCAGTTCTCCAGAAACACTGAAAAAATGGCTTTCAGGCCAAGTGAAACCATGTCCAAATTCCACATTGTACAAATTGCCTGTGAATGCTGTTTTAATTTATCTCTAATTTGCAATAACATCATCATCACACAGACATAGTGTGCTAGTCACTACACTTTCAGAAGCCAAGAAAGGCCATCTCTCTTCCAGAGAAATCAAAGCATAATTAGGGCTACGTCAAACGTCAATATTTGTCAGGCAGGGGTGCAAAGAACTCTCTGCTGAAGTCTCAGTTGCAGCCACTAGACCAGCAGTGAAGAAAATGGGGGCTGCTGGACAAAGTGACAGCCCCAAAATGCCAGCAGCCCTGGCTGGTCAGTAGCAATTAGAACACCTGTAAATGTAAGGCTCACATTTCAAAACACAGAGAGGTCTTCAAAGGCAGCAGAGTGCCACATTATCTGTACCACACTGTTATTTTTAACCATCCATAGCTCCATCCTCCTACACTCACTTTCCTCCTGAGGCTTCTTTCCACACCTTTGTTTTTCCCACTGCTGCAGTCTCCTGACCTGCTTCTTTCTCAGATGCAGTGCTCACCCTTTGCTCTTTTCCCTGCTGGTGCCTTTCACAGCATGCACCCTCCACAGAGCTCATTAGTGCCTCTGCTTGAAGAGGCACATCTTTCTTTGCAAGTGACTCCCAAGTCCTTATCTCTAGTCGTGCCCCAGTTATCAGGCAGGTGCATCAATAAGAAGGATGATCAGTGCTGGGCTGAGGACCCACAGTGCAGGAGAGGAGAGAGTATGGATTAATTCTGGTGTGGGAGAAAGAGGAAGGTGTGACAGGAAGAGCAAGACAGCTGCAGCATCCATATCTTCAGGGCAGAGCTACTGAATCTGCAATGCATTTTAAGGCTTATACACATCTAGAATAGAAATAACCTATATCTATATTGGGTACAGTCAGC
The DNA here is from genome assembly GCF_028554395.1 of Pezoporus wallicus. NCBI lineage: Eukaryota > Metazoa > Chordata > Aves > Psittaciformes > Psittacidae > Pezoporus > Pezoporus wallicus. The sequence continues at coordinate 3,379,166 of NW_026640165.1, forward strand.
AGCTCATTCCTGATGGGATGCTCCCTAACTCCTGTCTTACAGCACTTCACTTCTTACTTGGTCATCTTCTACATCCCAAAGAGGATCCAAAGAGGATTTCTCCCTTTCCACCAACATGGCAGCAGCTTCCCTACCCCTTCCTTCATCCGCATTTGCCAGCAGTTCACTTCAGGTTTTGGTTTTTCCCTTTCCTTCCCATTCCTCGACTCTGCCTGCCCTTGTGACAGAGAAACGAAGAGACTCTTGAATCAAATGCTTTCCCTGGCCCTTCCTCACGCTACCATTTCTATTTAAGTGCGAAGCTCCAGAGTGGTCTCAGATGCTCCTTCCTCTCTGTGCTCCCTGCACCTCATGTCAATAATTTCTTCTGCAAAAATGTCACATGCTTTTCTGCTCAAGCTCCCTCTCACTTTTCAGGGTAACTCATGTCCTCTTTGTAACGCCTAATAACCTTCCTGGAGGTGCACTTTCAGGTCCTCCTACCCTTTCTTTCATCGCTTCCTGTACACACTGTATACTGTATTGCCACTTTCGTTATTTTATTCTCATTCCCATCTTCCTCTCTTCTTTCATGCAGTATTTTATGTTTGACAAGTATCAGTCTACTATGTACAGTCTCTCTCCTCACAAGAGACAGGATCACACAGCTTATATGAACAGGTTATAAGGAGAGATTTTATGTGCCCCAAAGCATGTCCATTTTCCTCTGTTGCTCCAATACAAACATTTCTTCTGCCACCAATACTTTGCCCTCTAAATCCTTGATCACTGTGGCTACAACCACCCAGTTTCTTCCTCAGTGCACACCACCTGCAATGATTATCTAGGGGATGGTCCTTTACCTTCAGCTAATGCACCTCAACTCTCCAGTTGTGGCACATCCAGATGTGGCCAGAGTGGCACATCATGTCAGACATGAGGCTTCTGCAAACAGAAACTCTTTTCCCTAATCCTGGGGTAAATAACACAGAAAACCTTATAGTAGTGGACTGCCTGTGCATTTTCACCTAATTCAGAAAAAAACCCAGAACATCATTCCTTTTCTGTAAGAAGCTTTAAGGCTGATTTGAAAGACAAACAGCCCCCCCTGACAGACCACATCTTCAACAGGGCCAGTGAAATAGTATGACAAGGGTGGTGATTAACTCTCCCCACAAAGGAAAATGTTGAGTCTATGTAGGTGGCATATAAAATCCCCCACTCTCTTTATGAGTCAGGTAAGCTGCCAGAAAGCAGAGGTGGAATCCGTGGGATGAAGCTGTTTTCATTCCTGCCAGTTAGTAGTACACTTTTTGAAAGACAAGAGGAAAGTTTAATTATTAAATCAGATTTTTTTAAAAAAGATTCTTATTTAAATAACAAGATCTTTGCCCTTGATCCCCAGTGATGCTGTTTGCAGTCAGTTACTGTCAAGGGGAAATACTATTAAACAACTCCACCTCTTACACCCTGAGGTTAATGTAGCATTTTTGGGTTATGCACCTATTCTTCCATCTCCCACTCAGTACACATGATCCTACAGTCACAGCATTCTCCTCTCCCTCTGGCTCTAGAAAAAAGGGAAGCTGATGAGCCAAGGTCCCAGTCTTACCCCACACAGAGCCCTTTTCAGAGGCAGAGCTTAGCTCTGATGAGAAAACTATCTCTCCCAATAGCTGCACAAAAATGGCTTAACAAACATACAAAACAAAGTAATTGGAAACAAAGCATTTTGTAGGGTCTTACTTTGGATCAGCCCAGGATTCAATGGGTAATTCAAATAGATGGCAGTGTCCCTTACCTAAAGTTACAGACTTTTCAAAACCAAACCTCAGAAATTTAGGAATGTGAAAAAAATGCCCTTGGGTCCTGGAGTCCAGGGGTTACAGCCCTCCTCTGGCATCGTCAGTGGGAGCACAGTAACTGCTCTGATCACAGTGCAGCCTGACTGAGCTGCTCTCACAAGTCCAGTTCTGAATTCAGGAACATTTCCCACATAGCTAATTCTTTAGTCTACACAATACATGTGCTTGATGATGGGCAGGAGCAGCGTATTTCAGGTGCTGAGAAAGGGACGCAATAGGATGATACTACCAGCATGTGTAATTTCTTTGCTTCAGATGGAAAATGGAAGATCTGGAGTAGATACAAATGTATACATACATGTATATGTACAGGTAAGGATGGAGGACAACAGTGACCAAAGGAACGGTGTGGAGAAAAAATGTGAAGAGGAAGGCAGAGTAAGGCAGGGGACTGAACTGAGATGTCGGAGAACAGGCAGCAAGACAGGGTATCAGAACAGAAAAAGAAAGGGGTAGGGGAAGACAGGAGAAGACACATGAAAAGGGACAAAAATGAGAGAAAAGGCATGAGCAGAGAAAAAGCAGGGAGAAGAGGAAAGGTAAGCAGCACAATGCTTGGCAAGAAAGAAATACCAAAGCATAAATAAGACACAGACAAGAGACTCGCAGAGGGGTCATAAGAAGAAAGCCCTTGAACAGCAGAGAAGACGTGAAATAAGCAGTTGGAGGAAAAAAATCACCTGCCAGAACAGCACTTCTGAGAGTCACGGGTGAAAGGTGCTGCTGCCTCAACGAGGGACAGAGACAAGCTTTGGGAAGCAACAGGCTAAACCCAGGAGAAAAAAAGGATGACGCCAGGAGAAGACAAATGATACTCTGGTACTCTGTCTTCTGTCTAAAATAGAAACCATGAAGGTCATTGAAATTGCCACTTAGATATTGCATATGAAACTTAAGAAAAACCCCACTTATTTTTCTCAATACAGTAATTCTTCCTCCTTCTCTCCCAGTGTTGGATTAAACTAATTACTATACACTTTACAGTTCTACCTTCCTGCCAGGGAAGAAAACCCTATTATACCTGGAGCAGGCCTTGCTCTCTGGCTTCTTTTGCCTATAGAGGCTTCTGTAGGAAACTTTCAGTAGACAAAGCTGGATTTCCCGCACCTCCAAAATCACCATGGTGGAGCTGGGTATCAATAGCAGAAGGAGGAAAGCAAGGGGAAGCAAACAGGGGTGTGCACTCAAAGAAAAGCTTTTTTTTTCTGTTTTTATAATTAGGAAATCTTGCCAATATAAAGAAAAAATTGCTACTGGCAAGTAATCTGTCACTCCTTTGCATACTGAATAACAGGAATATGAGAAGAGGTGTGGGACATACATTCATAGGATCGAATTCTGTTGTTAACATGTGTTCAACATAATAAAAACATAACTGGGAAAATAACACACTATAACACAAACACTATGGAGGCTATAGAGTAAAAACCCCAGGAAGATCAAACCGTGCTCCTGGGGTAGCACCAATCTGAGAAACCACAGCTTTATTAGTAGTAACAGGAGCAACATATGGAGATGAATGAAACCGTGTTTGTAAATGTGATATGCAATTGCACACTCTTGCTTGGCTTTCCTTTTTCACAATCTGACTCAGCCTCCACATGGCTCCACTCCCCCATCTTTTGATTCATAAATTCTTGATCTCAAAAAACTGAAGCGTTACAACGCCAGCATGCAAAGGGCATGATATGATGGGACGTTGGTGAGTGCAAAACGTGTCACTGGTCATCACCCTGCAAATGGACAAGTCTGGCAGCAGAACCAGAGCCACTGTCCTGAGGGGTACTGGGGAACGCCATGCAGCACATCACGGCTCCCCTCCGCTGCGCTAGAGACAGGCGCTGAGGTAGACAAACCTATTACACAATTGTGTAACATTGCTTACGCTGCATGGCAGCCACTTCGTGGAGCAGTCCCTACATCACCAAACCCTGAGGATGGGACATGAGAGGAATGAGAAATAAAAGGATATCTCACAGCATACGCACTCTGTATGTCTTAACCTATGACAAAGAGATCCGGGTTAACAGCAAGAAGTGCAAAACACACCAAACAGTGCATGAGCGATGGTGTACAGCCCTGTATACTTAGTAAATGATTAACAATACACAGTGTTGACATAGAGGTGTCGGTACGCAGGAACAGCACCCTCCCATAGGGCCTGGGTTCCGCAGCGTGTGTGAGGCTGTAGACAGCCAGCCCAGCCCACCGGCACCACCGGCCGAGGCCAGCGGCGCTCCTGGCGGAACTGCAGCCCCCGGCCCCCGCCGCCTTGCCCAGGCCCGGGCATGTGTTTCTCCCTCAGCCCCCCGTTAACCGGGGTGCGGTTAGCTCCGGCGCTACGCTTGCCACAACGACAGCAAAGCACAGGCAAGGATGACGCGGTGTGTGTGTATCTGCCAAGCCCGAAGCACAACGAAGCCCTGACCCTGCTGAGCTCAGGCTCCGGCCACAATGCACGCCACCGCTACCCATGCGCAGCGTTACGGTACAAGCTGCATCGCAAAGAGCATACTTGGACAGCGCAAACCCCGCTGCAGCCCCTTCCGGCGCGCAGCGCACGGCGCAGCGGCACCACAGCCCGCACCACAGGCAGCCAGCGCACTACGGAGAATCTTGCCTGCTACGCGTCTGGGCTCCTCCGCAGGCGCCGAGCGCGGCGGCGGGACTGGGGGCTGCTCGCTGCCGCTCCGCGCAGAGCCTGCGGACGCCTCTCCCCGCCGGGCCGGGCGGACCGTGAGACCCGCCTCCGCCGCCCGCGGAGCAGGGGCCGGGCTGCGGCCGAAGAACGCCTCCCTCTGCGCCGCTGTGCTGCTGCGGGCCGCGCTGGGCCGGGCTTCGCCGCCCATGTGCCGCCCATGTGCCGCCCCGCCCGCTCCGCCTCTGCGGCCTCCCGCCGCGGGGCCGCCGCCGACCGGGGGTGGGGCGAGCGGCTCTGGCGCTGCGGCGGCGGCTGCGCAGGGCGCTCGGCACGGCTTCGGCGGCGGTGGACGGACACCTGCGGCCGCCCTCGCCCGCAGCGGGCAGGCGGGCCGCGCCGCACTTTGTCGGGGGCTGAGCGGAGCTCCCGGCCTCAGCGGCGCACGGCCCAGCCCGGCCCAGCGCGGCGAGCGGCGGCTCTCGGGGCGTCGCCTGGATCCGGCGGCCTGGGCACCGCGGGGAGAGTGAATGAGAGTTTGCTCCGATTTACGAGCAGGGTGAGTGTCTCGCCGGGCCGCCTTCGGGGCAGGAATATGAATCATGGTCGGGGGGGGTGTGGGGTGTGTGTGTGTTGTTTCCGTACGGACCGTTCAATCCCCATCCCGGTCCCGAGCTCCTCAGGCCGGGGCGGTGGAGACCCGCCGGGCTGGGACAGACGCGCCCCCTGATCAGCCCGGTGCAGGGCAGCGTGCCTCCCGCCGGGCCGAGCCCGGCGCCCCGGGCCGGGCACCCGCGGAGGGGCTGCTTCTTCCATTCTCGCTGTCGCCTTTTGTTCGTGTCTGCCGGGGGTGCGAGGGATAGGGGCTACGGGAGGAGACCCCGGGGAGCTGTGCCGGTGGATCATCTTTCCGGGCCTTTTTCATCCGTTTGCGGGTAATGGAGACCGTTCCCGTGGGCGCTGGGGTGTCTGGCTGCCCCCGCCCGCTGTCCCGGGGACGGGGAGCAGCTCTGCTCCGCTCCCTGCGCCCCTCCAGCGCGGAGCAGCCGTCCCGGGCACTGCCGTGCCCCGCCGCCACCGTCCCGGTGGAACGCGGAGCCGGGAGTCCCAGGCTGTAGTAAACACAGCGTAGGGAGGGTGGCAGTGAACCCCGTAAAGGTCACATCTTCATGTGTGAGCGCAGCTCGCCCTAGCTGCTCTCTCGAGGTGGTGTCGACCTGTGCTGTGCCCGCTGTCGCTGCCAGCCCTGCTCCGCGCCTGCTCTCCGCGGGCTGCGATCGCGGTGGTATTCCCTACAGCTGCTGGCAGGGTTCTCCCGTGGGGGGGGGGGGGAACAGTGCGAGCTGCGTCGGACCCCTGCTTTACCTCATCCGGCCCCCGTCGGGGGGGGGAGGGAATCTGGATGGCATCCGAATTGGAAATTAGACCTGGGAACCTTGTGAGGTTTGCTTTATTTAACAAAGCAGGGATCCCGTGCTCTGCATTACCTGTCAGCGTCCTGCCTTAGTTTCTAACATGTGAGAAGTAGTTTTATCCCTCAGAGATTTCAGCTGTCTTGAACTTTTTTTTTTTTGTTTTTAAATGCCACAGCTAGTTACCAGCTGCCATCAGTTGTTCAGAAAGCAAAGACTTTTTTTAGTCCTAGTCTGTGCTCTTCTGAAGCTGACATTTAAGCTACTAGCTGTGAAACTGATAAAATATAAACTTAATTGTTGGTGCTATAATACCAAATTATGTAAAAATCCGTGAAAGCCTGAGTAGTGTTTCACTGTTTTTCATACGGTGGCCACAAGTATGTTTGGCTCGTTCCTCTGTCATAATAAAGGTGGCTTTGGGTTGAGATGCCAGACTGAGCTGAAGATGAGCCATGTCGTGCTTCCAGCGTTGCAGGTAAGCTCTTGGAGGTGGTTTTGGCTGGTGGCAGGCGGAACTAACCTGAGCTAAAGCGTCAGACTTTTGGGTTTGCTATTATTTCCTCTGTTAACTGTGGCACTGGTGAGACCTGGTCTGGTCTGTGCGTCCGCAGTAAGGGGGTGACTGTTGAGTGGCATGGGGGAGGCTGCTGCTGCTTGAATGCACGTGTGCCACTCCTTGGCATGGTACTGCTTCTGCTGTGGGTGAAGGCATCACCCAGGCTTAGACCTCCCTCCTGGCTGCCTTGCCAGCATTGCTATGGCCTGGGGACCTGCCCTCAGTGCCTGTAACAGAGGGAGGAATTAAGGGCAGCAGCTGGAAAAAGCTTGTCCTGGCTCTGCTTTTTGGTGGGACCCTGTTTTGGAGATTGGTAGAGGGAAAATAAGGGGGCTGATGCGCAGACCAGCTGTCTTCCTGGCTGGAAGCTAATAACCCGGTGGTTTACAGCAGGTAGCCAGTGCAGAAGCTGTTCCCTGGCCCTAAACCTTCTCCTCCTCCTGGTGTGTGATACTCAGAGCTTGTAGGAACTGAAGTTCATTATATGAGTATCTGGGGCAGTATTGGATGCCAAAGTGTCAATGGTTTTTGAGACCTAGAGGTAAAAATTCCAAACACATGTTTAATATTTTGTTTTGGTAAGGGAACTTTTGCAGTGTCTGAGAAGTGATTAGTGCTGCTGTTAAAAGTCAGGTGTACATGTGACGTGCATGCATGTGTTACTGCATACGTCTGTTGTGACTTCAGTCTCATTGATTATTCACTCTTTAATACAAAGACTTCAAAGCTAAGGAGGAGCACTACCTGTTTAACCCCCAAAGCAGTGACAGATCTGTTGGGAAATTAACAAAGACCCAATTTGACATTTTGTCTGCTTAAAAGTTATGCTTTTTTGACTCGGTCACCACCAAATCCATAGGGATTCTTGAGACAAGAATCCATCTCAAGACTGCGTTTTGTGTACCATATGGTCCCATTAACAGTTTCATGGTGAGTATCTTTTTATTTAAGTAATGGATCACACTTCCTGTTGTTTTGTTTCTCATAGGACTGGAAAATAAACGTTATTCAGGAATGACTGAGGCAAGTGCAACATGTACCTTGCTGAATTTTTGGAGTTAAAGCTATGTAGCTATTCAGTGGCTTGTCCTGGTCTTTTCCTCCCTCTCCTTAACCCCAGTGTTTATCAGGCTTAGCAGTGATACTCTTTAACTTCGAAGTCCCTAAAGCCCTGGATGTTGCCGGAATACTCCAGGATTATGTGCAGAGAAATCTGCCATCCCAAACTGGAGGCTCTCTTGTCCAAAAATGACTGTGTCAGGCCCAAATAAAGTACGCAGTTTCCTAGCTTTATCTTGTAACATATTTCCTTTCCTAGGTAGATTTTTCTCAGTTAAATGATATCTGCATGGCAGCATCTGTGCTAGGAGGAGAGATGTCTTCCTCTAATGTTATTTTTATGACACAGAGTTTTAGCAGAGGGAGAACTTTTGACAGTAAATACTTAATCAAGGTCTTCCAAAAGAGATTCTCTCTCTGCCTGCTGCACCTGACCTTGCCAGGTGGCAAGTTAATCCATGAAATAATATGTGCAGAGAAATACAGCTATTGAATGCAGTTTTTGGGTCATAATGTTGAATGCTTCTAAGGTTTATGTGTTTTCATCTTTCAAGTTTCTGGACAAATGCAGGTTTTTTTAATCTTCTGGCCATTGTCATTAGTATGGGGGACACACACACGAAAGATGGAAGTTAGACCTTTTCCTAGGAGCTCAGAATTTATTAAAACAGTTAGAGTTTAGTGCGAACTCACCTTAAAATTTAATGAGTTAGTGCTGCTTGTTGTTATGACATAAAAAAATGAAATAAGGAGTCTTTGAAGCCACTTCAGGCTTCATAAATATTAACAGGCTCTGCAGTCTTCACAGAGAATAAATTCTGGGTGTTTTTTCTTCACCTTAATAGTACAGTTTCTTTTGCACAGTAAATCTTCTTGCCTTGACTAAGCTGAAAGAGCAGTTCCTGGATGCAAACCAAAAATACTGTATTTGTGGTTAGGTTTTCCCCTCCTGCCTTTAACACCCAGTCCTTTCTCTTGGTACACTCTCTGGTAACAACAAATTTAATTCCATGACTTATAAAACCAGATCTTCAGGGGTGCTTAGATGATTGAAGATGCATTTTTTTGCTTCTGAAAATAGTGGACGGTGAAGATTCCCAACATGTTCAGTTGTGTTTGGAAAATCATTTCTATTTGCATCTTGGGTCACCATATGTGTTTAATACTTGCCTGTGTTAATGAGGAAAAAAACCCCAACTCTGGCAGAATTTTCTAAGCATGCCTTGAGAATACTTAATAATATTGTCTCTTGTAGTTTAAAAGCTGCATATGCATCTTAATGGAACTGAAATTCCACTTAGTTGCTGCTTCTTGCAAATCCCAAGTTAATGCAGAAAGTTCTTTGTGATGGTCTGTAAAGAACATATCATTGTTCTAGTACACATTAAAAGAGTGCATCAGACTTACTGAAAGACTTCAGGGTGTCTCATGGGTGACTGAAGAAAACTAGTGTTTTTTATTTCACAGAAGGGTTGAGGTTGGAAGGGATCTCTGGAGGTCATCCTTCCAACCCCCTGCGAACGCAGGGACACCTTGAGGTGTTTGCCCAGGCCCATGGCCAGGCAGCTTTTGTATACTTCCAAGGATGGAGGCTACACAACCTTTCTGGGCAGCCTGTGCCGGTGCTTGGTCACCCTCACAGTGAAAAGGTGTTTCCTGATACTCAGAGGGAACCTCCTATGTTTCAGCTTGTGTCCATTGCCTCTGGTCCTTTCACTGGGCACCACTGAAAAGAGCCTGTCTGCCATCTGTGCACCCTTCCTTCAGGTATCTGTATACATTGATAAGATCCCCTGCTGAAGCCTTCTCTTCTCCAGGCTGAACAGCCTCAGCTCTCTCAGCCTTTCCTCACAGGAGAGATGCTCGAGTGGCTTCATCATCTTCATGGCCCTTTACTGGACTTTCCCCAGTATGTCCATGTCTGTCTTGTACTGGCACCCTCAGAGCTGGATACAGTACTACAGGCCTCACATTTCCCAGTATGCTGTAAAAATAAGGAACTTCTGAAGTAAATTTTGAGCATATTTTTTTAGGATGCAAGTCTGAGAGGTCAGCTTGGTGTCTTCAATCACTGATGCAGCTTCTCTGAGTGCTGTTGCTCTTCTGCAGGAGTTGATGTTCCTGATTAAAAAACCCAAATGCTCAGCATTTTCCTGATCAGTGCAGGTTTTGACAACTCTTTTGACCTGTGATTAAGGGATGTATATGACTAGGTTTGCTGCTTACACATGCCTATTAAGTGTAATCATTAGATGCTGAGTCACATGTGTACGTGTGTTTCTTGGGTGTATTTATACAGACTTCTGTCTGAAACAGAGTTTGTTTCAGTTTTGAGTGAATGCTTGTTTACATTTGTGAGGGCGCATCCTTGCTGTGGGGTAGTTTAGTTCTCCAGCATCCATCCCATGCTGCACTGTAGTCCATCGGGGCTGACCTGCCTACTCCGTGGACATTCTCTACATTACTGCATTTTCCTTGTGACATGCCTGAGGTTGAGCATCTGTCTGTAAACTGAATCAGGTGAAGTTTGGAGATTCCTTACTCTACTATGGCTGATTTGTATGCTTACATGAGTAACTTGACATTAAATATAGAATATGTAAACAGGGGTTTTATTTTTAGGTCAACATTTCAGGTGCAGAATAAAACTGTTAGTGGTATAGGTGGTAACAGTGCTCATGAACAGGAGAGGGGGGGAGAAAAAGAAAATAGGACAAAGGGGGCTGGCTTTAAACTGAAAGAGGGTAGATTTAGAAGAACTCTTGGAAGTTCTTCCCTATGAGGGTGGTGAAACACTGATGCAGGTTGCCCAGAGAAGCTGTTGCTGCCCCATCCCTGGCAGTGTTCAAGGCCAGGTTAGATGTTGCATGGAGCAACCTGGTCTGTGGAAGGTGTCCCTGCCTGTCGCAGTAGGATTGGAACTGGATGATCTTTAAGGTCCCTTCCAACCTAAACCATTCTGTGATTCTATGAAAAAGGCATAAAGCACAAAATTATCAGTTTATCCTTGGGATTCTCATCAAACTATGTGGGAGGGAGCACTCATTTCTTGACCGTAGAGTGTCCCTGCCTGTGTATCTAGGTGTGTGTAGTTGGTTAATATTTTGTTTAAGGTTCTTAAAGGTATGGCACAATTATGTGGAAAAAACAGTTAGCAGTTACTTGCCTTCTCTGTGTCCAAATACAGTGGTTAATAGGCACATTTTAAATTTCCATAGTACTCCCCTGAAAGTAACTGCACAACATGAGAGGTCTATACTTATCTTAATTAAAGAGAACAAAGCCATGCTCTCCATGCTGGCCTGATGTATGCAATTAGTGACTGAGTGAAATCAGTTTCCAACTGCTAAAACGGTCTTATCTTAGCTCTCGATAGGACTGTCAGCAGTTTGTATTAGTGTCTGGCATTACTAATGCTTGGCATTTTTAGCATGTTGTAAAAGCCACTTGTTCCTTCAGTATTCATTTCGGGTATCAGGTTACTTACATACAGAACTCTTCAAACTTGCTGGTTTGGACACCAGCCAGTTTTCAGAGGCTGAAAATTGTTACCAGTTTTTTTAATGAAGGATACAGAAGCACCTTTAGATGTTCAAATGGGGTTTATTTCATAACCTGAAGTTTACCATTAGCTTAAATTTTGGAAAGTGTCTTCTTCAAATTAGAAATGTGCATGCAACAGGGAACTTTTTCGACAGGTTTAGCTCTAGAGCCAACTTCAGAAACAAGTTATCGAGCATCTTGCTGTGGGTTTTACTACCTGAAGCTCCACGTTCCTTCTGTGTTCAGGAAATGGTTTGTGTTTTTCTTCCCCGCCCTCTGGATCTCCTCTCTGCATTCCCAGGTGTGCACAGTAACTGCATTTTAAAATAGCTTGCTGCACTTTTCAAGGTTAACAGCATGTTGTAATTCCTGGGGAGACATAGCAGGGCTACAGAGAGGCATGTGGATTCACAACTGTCAGCAATATTTAAGCAGTGTCACAGCCATAGGGATGGGGAAACGTGAAGCCTCTGGAGAAGGATCTCCTAAAACGCAGTTTGAAGGCCATGCATAGTCCATGATGCTACTTTCTGAGCACAAGGTTATCTTTTTTCATCTTGCTTTTGGTAGAGTTAGTGATATGTGTAGCTGTACAGCTTCAGTTATATTAGGACTGATATGGGTGTCTAAACCCTGTAATTTACTGTACCTTACTACAGATTTGAGTCTAGGGAGCTGTACAGTTGTGTGCTTCAGGCATAAGCTGCTTCCTCAGACACTCTTGTATTAGTGGGACTACTACCAGTAGTAGATTTTGTTCCAAGGACAGCCAACTGCCAGAAACTGGGTGACTTTATGCTTTCTGGGTTGGCTGGAGAGACTGGCATGCCCATTTTGAGCCTTACAGATCTGAGCAGTAGAGAAGAGACCAGTCTGAAAATATCCATAACCCCACTCTGGGAGTGAAGGGAGCAGTAGCCTGACTCTGGGCATTTTGCAAGATGCACAACTATTGCAACAAGGTAAAAAAATAGCATGTTGAGCACCCGAAGATGAAATGCTATGTATCATCTTCATTGTGGTGTTCCTTGTACTTGCATTTCCTTCAAAAAAATACGACTTTGGCTGCCTCATTCAAAATGACGCTGCAAGGTGACCTGTAGTCCAGGATCCTACCTCTGAACTCACTTTTGGGATGGGGCTTTCTTCATTCTGTCTCTTGCTCACCTTTTTCTTTGTGAGACAGGAAGTAATGCGAACCTTTGAGCCATGCTTGAAGGTCCTGGTTGCTTCCTCTTGCTGCATGTAACTGAGAGGTTCACTTCCCAGCAGCTGCCATCCTTTTTTGTCGGGCAAAGGTAGCTGTGAAGCATGGAAGCTGAGAGCAGCAAAACATCCAAAGCATCCTTGTGTGACTACGATTAGGGTGACTTTGGGCTGTGATCATCTGATAATAGTAAACTGCGGCTCTGTAGACTGCAGTGTCTTACATCAACTTGCAAGGATCATGTCATCAGAAAAAGTAACGAGTGGAGTCTGTATAAGTATGTTCTTTTTGTAGTCTGAGTTTTCAAAGCATTAAGCCACCTTTAGGCATTATTCTGGTTTGATTAACTTTATAATTCTTCATACTTCTGCAGTGCTTTTATCCAAGGTCTGCATGCTCCTCTTAAAGCCTAATCTACAAAGCAACCCAAAAGATGTCACTAAATGTCTCAGACCACCTTTGGATGTATAGGCAGTGTGGCTTGGTTTTGTGTAGAACCCTGCATGGTCTCATTAGCTCTGTGGGATCACCTGGGATTGTGCAATGAGGAATGTCCTTCCCCATAAGTCATGGAGCTACAAGGGCATGTTGATCCTTTAAGAGAGCTGCTAGCTGCTATGAGGTGCTGTGCTCCCAGGATTTTCTTGAGATGTAAGAGCTTCCTGGAAACTTGCAGTAATTAAAACTGATTCCAAGAGTTTGCAAAACACTGCAGAAACAGCCCAGTTTTGTGTCAGAGAAACGTTCTGAATATAAAGCTTTCAGTGCTAATGAAAAGGTCTGGGCCTGTTTTGAAGGATTTTGCCTGCCCTCCTCAGTGGAGTTGCTTGTGAGACTGATGGATGTATGCACATTCAACAGCTCTTGTTTTTACTTTCAGCTGCGGGAATAACCAGCTGACAAGGGATAGTTCTGGCTTCCCCCGAAAACATTTTTACAGCAAATACACTTTTTCTCAAGCTACTTCTGCTTCTTTCCTGTTTCTTCCAGTAGTAACCTTTCCCCACTTTGAGGGCTTTGCCAAGGACAGTTTCCTCTAACACTGGATCACTTAACCCTCTGCAGCAACACATTGAAAACAAGTGAGGCACAAATGCCGTTTCTTGGAATATTTTACAGGAGGAATGGGGATCTCGCTTTGCTTAGCAGTTTGGATTAACCTGGTGATGCGCTCTGGTCCTCGGCAGTCCCCTGTTAATGCAGAGCAGGGACAGCATGTGCCTTTTGAATAAGAGACAATGAACAGCATTTTTAGTCCAGTTTTCTTGGTGGAATGCAAGCCTGGCTGTGTGCAGTGTCCACTTTGGATTTCACTTGGGTATATACATCTGTCCTGGTTGGAGACTGGGATCTATTCAAAGCTCATTTTCTGTTTCGTTGGTAATACTTTGAAATTGCATAAATATTTTCTTTTCTTTAGAGATAAGCTTTAAATATTAAGCTCTTTTCTGTGACTCATTAGTCGACTGTTGGTGACAATTTATTGCCTTTGTTAAATCATGGAAAATCTTTCCATGCAGTTTGGATTCCTTATTGTCTGAAGTAAGCTACATCTGTTTATTTTACCCTGAAGGAGGCTTTCTTCTCAGCTGGCTAAAAGTTCATCATAATATCTGACAGCTAATAGGAAAATACAGCATACCTCAGTCAGTGCACAGAAGACTTCATGTGTGTATTTAACTGTTGAACAATTGTGTTAGATGAGTTTTGGAAACACTACAGGACTGACACAAAAAGCAAAGAGTCTGTTTGCTTTAAAGGTGGTGGTTTGCTTTTTTAACTTCCTCCTCCCTTTTCAAAAGCTCCAACTGAGCCAAGTGTTGGTAGTTAAATAGACAGGTATTTTCTAGAGCTTTTCTTAATTGAGCTGTTTAATCGCTACGAAGTTAATCCCGTATTCTTGTAAGAGCCAGGAGAAAAGTGGGTAAAGATGTGTATACTGACTGGAAATGCTAAGAATAGGTTGGACCTTGAAGATGACTGACTGACCACAGATTGCTCGTTATCAGAAACAGGAGAAGAGAAACCGTGTTTAGGAAGCAGATGCATCACTGGTGTTTCCATGCCATGGAGGAAGTGCCCGACACCAAGTCTTGAATTAGCTTAGCTACAAGCATGTCGGTTTTCTTTCGTAGAAACTGATAGTAATTTTTCTTTTAAAGTAAAGATTAACTAGTAGATTCAACTCCTTTCAGCAAAATGCAGATGTGGGTATCGTCACTAGGCTGTGGAGGAGAGCAGAGTGCTCTGCTGGGCAAGGTGGAGCCAGGAAAGCTCCAGTCTGTTAAAGAAGACACCTTTATCTAAAAGTATGCAGTTACGTGAGGTTCAGTAGTCCTGACATTCCTGAAGGGAGATGGCTTCCTCCATCCCCCATGTGCTCTTGTGCGCATCCTCAGGTAGGAATGTCAGTATGAAGCGGTCTGACCTCTTCTGTAGCATTAACTTAGATACCAAATCCAAAAGCTTTTTTGTGTACGTGTATGAAAGGTCTTAGGGCTGGTTATACACAAATTGGACCCAGCTTCCTGATTTTGCCATCTGTCATGATTTGCAGGCAGCCATAAATCTTTCCTCTTCTAGTCTTCTAGTTCAGAAAAACTGGCTTTCATGTGCTGTGGGTTGTATGGCTGCCTCCTCTGATGGAGAGGTTGTAGCAGGGTGTGCTTTTATTCTGCTTGTAGCAGCACAGCTGTTGGAGGGCTGATACCTCTGGTGTGCAGTGTGCCATCAAAGCTCAGTGCAGCAATAAACCCCTAGAACAGTCCTTGATTAAAACTGTTGTTTAGATTCTGAGGATTTTGTACTGTTCTAGAAATAGAAGGGTTTGGCAGGAGTATCAGTAGGGTATGAACTGCCCCTTCATTGTGTGTTTGCAGCTTTTAACCCTAAAGACAGTGTGTCCCTGTTTCTTGTCATCTTGTCTTCCATGACTTAGGTCTTGCTTTGAACAGACTCCCATTTACAGCCATCCAAGTTCCTGATCAAGTTTAGTCAGCCTGGCTAGATCCTGCAGCTGGATGAAGGTCCCACATGCCTATAACAAAGAAATCCAAAGATGTCATCTTTCTTTTTCTTTCTTTTTTCATTTTTTTTTTTCCATTCAGCAAATTTAATGCTCTGAAGTTTGCTTTTGGGCACAGATGGAGCCTCTTGCAGTCCCTAAATTGTTCAAGAATAATATGATATAGTTGTTTTTTGTATTAATTTTTTGAACATGTTGGACAGCATTTAACAATGGCAATTATATAAGCAAATCAGAGTTAAATGGGAGTCCAGTGCTAGCTGGTGGTTCAGTCGTGTCCTGCAGTCTTTAGCATGCTTCTGTCATTAGTGCAAAAAGTCTCAGAATCCCAAGTTTCCATGACTTGGAGAGACTGTATCTGTTAAAACATTTGCACAGTGTAAGCAAAAGGCTTGATATCCCCAAACCAGAATTTGAGCCTGATTAGTAATTAAACTTTTAGGAACCTTTTTGAATAGTAAACCCCATAGTTTAGCTTCTAAAATACCAAGGTCCAAGTATATGTACATTGATGAAGATTAGGGCATCACTTAGAGCTGGCAGAAGTCCTGGTTAAGAGACTGACAGAAATGTCAAAAATGCTGATTTCTGCCTTTGTTTCTACTCCTTCTGATTTTCCAGGGAGTTTTTGGGAAGTCTTTTGGATGTCTGTGGATGGTCTCTGGCCTTCAGCTGGTGACATTGCCTCTCATTTTTGCCATGAGACATCACCAGTTTCTCTTTGACTTAGAAAACCAAACCATTTCTTAGGAGAGGATGGACTCAGAAAGGTGGGAGGGATCTCTACAGAAATCTCCTTTGTGAACTTAGGAAGCTTTGAAACAGGCAGAACTGATGTGGTTTGATGTGGCTTGTGGGGCAGGTAGGTGCATGCAAGGAGTAATGTTCCCTGCCCGTTCCTTCCTCACCCCAGCTGTAACTGCTCAGGAAGATACACTGTGTGGGTATGGTTCTTCTTCAAGTACGTTGACCTTTGGACCTTTATCATTGGTAACTGAACTGTTGTTGTGGCATAAATGTGTCAGCTCAAGTAGTGCAGTTCTGGCCCTTGTCCCAGTCTTAGATGTAAATGCAATCTTGTAGCTGGCTTTTAAGTTGCTTTGTCTGATTGAAATGATGACTGAAATAATCTTATTTCTTCTCCCTTGGTTTCTTCACTGTTACAAAACACTCCGTCCTGCTATCTTTGTGTTAATTTAAATCTATTTCAAGTCTGAAGGCTCAGCAGTATGCCAGGTTGCTATTTACTGTCATTGAGTTTGTATCATCTTAGCAGCCTGACAGGCTTCGTGGTGTATTTGTGACATTTTGAGACAAGAAAATACTTCGTTTTGAAATAGAGCATGGAAAAAGTATGGTAAATCAGAGTGCTTGTACAGGCTTGGTTAATAAACCAAAGAGCTGTTGGATTCATAGGCTACCTCATGTTTGAGATCAGAAACACAAACCAGACGAGATATTTTTCTGCCTTTTCCTTGTGTCCAGAACATCTCTTGTTGAAACATCATGGAAACCTTACTAGTAAGGCTCTGTCAAGAGGAGCTGGCTTCTCTTGGGAGAAGTGCCACTTAGCACCTAACTATACTTTGGTAATGCTGCCAACAGCAGGCTCCCCCTCGGAAGAGGAGGGGAACTGTGCATGTTGATATGCCCTGGTTTATTTAAAGGCTTGCTATATCTTGTTCCAGTTGTTTCAAGCAGCTTAAAAAATGTAGTTAATTCCCGAGTATTTTTTTTTATCATCTGCCGTTATAGGGCATAATAAGCACCATTAAAATATCAATTTCCTTCAAATATGGCCAAATTAATAACAACTGGGCTCCTTGATGCTAATAGCCTCAGCTGGCTCTTTACTTGTTAGGAAGAGGCTTTGTACCTTACATCTTATGTAATGCGTCATTTCCTTGTTTTCTTGAAATTATGGATTTTTGGTTTAGATTTCCTCAACTCTATGCATGCTTTAAGCCTTAAATTGCTTATAGAGTATGGCTGCATATCTCCGTCTTTCCTCCCATTCCTCCGTCAGTCACGCCTGCAGCAGTGCATGCCAGGCTGCTGAA
Source organism: Pezoporus wallicus (assembly GCF_028554395.1). NCBI lineage: Eukaryota > Metazoa > Chordata > Aves > Psittaciformes > Psittacidae > Pezoporus > Pezoporus wallicus. Next base: position 3,396,513 of record NW_026640165.1, read on the forward strand.
GGTGGAGAGCCAAGCTGCTCTGTGTGTCTCTGGAAATGAGTGGGTTAGGATTGCTGCCTGGAGTTCATCTGCGGCACTGCTGAGGGTCTTGAGTGATGAGTTATTTTGGTTTTGTTTGCAAAATGAAATTGGTTTCATGAGCTAATGAGATTTGTGAGAAAAGAAAAGAATGCATGGGAAACTTAACTGGAGTAATGCCTTTTATCTTTTTTTTTTTTTTTTTACCCTCTTTTCTTTCCCTTCCATGTATTTCCCTGCGAGTGTCTGACTCACAGACTCCATTATTATTTCTGAGGTTATTCCACTTCCCAGCATAGACCCATGCTATCATCTTCCCCATCTCTTAACTGCTGGTGAGGTGAGGGTACATCCTGTGCACAACCTCACCTTCATACTTCTCCGCCAGTTGCCTCTTCAGTTGTCACAACTGCTAAGCACCCATGGCAGCCTTTTCAGGGAGTGGTATTTGTGTCTGATCCTCTACTGAGAGCAGTTACTGGTATCACCAAAATGGCCTCTTTTAGCAGCAGTTGATCCCATGAACAGAGGTTATTGGGAAAGAGCATGGAGAAGCAGCCCGGACTATATGTGCTTCTTGGAAGCATTAGGTTTAATAGCAAAGATTTCCTCTTTTTCCTGCTGTCCGTAGTATGTTAAAATCAACATATGAAATGGAAGATCTGCAGTAATGGCAGAATACTCAAGTAGTTTACAAAACAAAAGAGCTAACTTGCAGGACTGTGATTATATTCCTTATGGCCCCTCTGGTTTCTTGTAGGGTTGGATGCTCTGCTGCCTGGTGTAGCTATACCAGCTTGGGTTTTGGCTGTGGATTTTTTTTTTTTCTTTTATATTTTAATTCAGAGTTACTATTTGTAAGTATGGAGAGAAAGAGCAGATATGCTGCCCACTGAGGGAATGAAGCAGCTTGAAATATGAGAGAATAGAGGTTTGCCCCTGCAATGGAGATTACCTTGAACAGCAGTGCCTTTCAACCTTAAGCCTGCCACGTCCCTGTGTTAGAAGTCAGTTAAATAGCCAAGTTATTTAACAAGTAATTCCAGTTAGGAAATCAGAACTGCAGTTCTGTCTAGAGCAAATGTGCCAGCAGCGCAGGTGATTTAAGTAAAGGGCTGCATTGAAGACATGCAGGAGGGATCTGCGGTACCTAGAGGACAAGTTTGGTGCCTTCCTGTGTCACACAGCTTCCTCTGCTATTTCTAGACTCTGCTACGTGGAGAAAAATCTCCCTCTCCTCTTTCGACATGCTGTGTGGGTGGGATGAAAGAGGCTGTTTTCCAGAGTGCTTCTTTCCAGCAGAGCTGCTTTTCGTGTTTCCGTTGGCCTGGTGGGAGCTTGACCTTGAGTTTTCTACTGTGTGACATGATTTCAAGGAGTAGCTTACACAGCTTTTACAAGCAGCTGTGTAAAACAGGCAGCGCCAGAAATGAAGCTGATGTCTGAAGCCACACTTACTACATGAAACTTGCTGTTTCTCTGTTGCTTCTTTATTTGATTTACTTGGATAAATCCCTTCTTCATGTATCATGCAGCATAGCAAACTTTCACATAGTGTCCTTTTACGTGTTATTGATGCAAGTTTTTACACAGTACTTCATGCCCCTTCATTTGGAAGTTGGCATGATGAGGAATTACAACACTACAGACTTGCATAATCCACATAATGTTTTATTTTTTTCCTTTGTCCTATATTTTCTGTGCCTGTAGCACCAACTTCAGGAGCATTTTCAGGGGTTTTGTTGGGAAGATGTGAGAAGGAACAGAATGAGCAGCAGCACTGCTCTTGTATGGAAATGTGTGGGATTTGGGGATTATACATGTTCTTTGTAAGCCCAAAAGCAGTGTATAGGAAGGAAATTAAAGGTTCTTAATCATTGTGGTGGTTGTAATGGGCATGTGCTAGCTGTAACTTTGTAGTTCTTCATGCACCATCAATGTTAAACTTATTTACCCATGTGGGCAAAAGTTAAAAACCTTTAGTGAATTAGCATTGTTTTTATAACTATATGGTGGTTGGAGAGCTTCTGGTGATTGATAAAGGTTCAGTTCCTTCCCTTGGCTGTGTCCGTCATTGATTTCTGTAGTCAGCATATCTGAAACTTGGTTTTGATGTGTTTTATTTTTGCAACTTAGATATTTCAGAGGCTTAGTGAGTTTTCAGATCAGCAGTAGAATAGTTGAAGCTTGCAGAAGCAAGTTGCAAAGTGTTATGCACAAAATCAAGTCATCCTGGGAATCTTCCACTGAAGCTTGCATCTGGGTGCATCATGGTAACTTGTTATTCACTTACAAAGATGTGGTACTGTTGGCTTTTGCAGAATTGTCTCCCTAAATTGAGGGAAGCTCCTCAAAATAGACCATCTTGGTGTGCTATGGGCCTTGGCCTTGTTCTTAGAGAGGTGTCCTGGTAACTGAATGATATGGGGTGTGTAAACATGGCCCTGTGGTTGATTTGTGAACAGAAAGGTAGGGGAGTTCATTTTATTGTTCTGATGTATCACAGCAGCTGTAGGTCTGCAGTCATTTGCCTGATAGCTTTAGTAATTCCTTCTGTATGGTCTTGCTGTAAGTAAAACCATAATGCTTAGGCATAATGCATAGCTTGGCACTGTGGCACATGTGAAGTGTTGCTCAAACATGCAAGTTGACTATGCATGGTACTGCAGATGTTAGTTGGTAAGGGCTGGGGCAGGCTTCTCTTTAGCAATGGGTTGCATGCTTTCTGCTGTGCTCAGTGGAGGTACATGCACTTCACAGAAGTCAGCACAGTTGTTAGCTGTGAGCTATTTCCTACTTCAAATGTGTATCTCTTAGTTATAAAAAGGAATACATAATCATTCTTCAAAACTAGACCATGTTATATACCTTTGTTCTGTTTCTGAAGGTTGCTGGGTGAGCTACAAGCGGTTGCCCTGTATTCATCATCCGAAGATGATGAACACGCACTTGAGATCATGAAAACCATCTAACCCAGGTAGAACTACATCGGTCTCAATAACTTTCTCTTATTTTACTTGAAGGGATAAAATTAAAATTCTTCTTCAGGCTGGCAGGGCTCACACTTTCTAAATAGTGATCACCTCCCATAATAAACTTAATAATCTGAATAAGATATTCCACACTAGCGTGTGTACTTCAGACCTTAAATGCCTGTTTTAAAGCAGATTGTAAGAGGCCAACTTCATCCTGAGTGCTGTATCAAGCTAGGCTTCTTACATTTGGGCAGTGGAAGAGGAGATATATGTAGTGATAGCCTGATCTTACCCTGTGTTAGTTGTGTCCCATCCTGTCCTCTCACCCATCACCTCCGTGTTTCTGTTTTTATAGGCAGTTGTGGTGCTTGCTTATGCCAGTGCTTCCCCTGTGCCCTGGCTTCTTACTTGGTTGAAGCCTAGCCAGACTGAGCTGCGTTGTACGTGGAGGCTCTTGCTGTGCTGGTGATGCTCATTTTCCTGTCTTCGCCCTCAGCTCCCCTGACTAGTAGACAAAATTCAGAGTGAGGAAGCAGAGAAAAGCCTTTTGCCAGTGCCAAGCTGTGACAAGCTCTTCCCACATACTCCAGAGGAAGGACTGAAGCTCTGGTGTGGGACTGAGTTCTGAAATGTGCCTCATGGCAGCTTCACCAGCAGTGAACACTCTTTAGGGTGAGGCTTTGCAGTTGCTTAACCTGATTTAAGTGCAGGTGGCTGCTGTAAAAGGATGCTTTCTCCCGCTGCCCATGACCACATATGTTTTCTGTGCGGGAGGCATGACAGCTCTAATAGCTTGTGCCAAGGGCGAGTGAGGCTGTGTAGCTGCATGCTCTGATTAGACTGACCTTCCAGAAAACAAAAACAACAATCAGTTGCATCAGCAGCAAGCTGATAAACTGCATGAATGGTCAAGTGACATATAAAGGCCATGGCAGAAATTAGCGGGGTTGCTCCCTTTGGTGTCAGCCTGTGAGTAAGTGGTCTTCAGGCTTGGCTGGGCGCAGGATGGGTGTGCAGCAGGGAAGGGAGGGGTTCACCTGGAGTGTGATATGTTTTTATTACTGTCACGACATGCTACCCTTTTCGCAGGATATCTGCCAAGCAGAGTACCTGGAAAACCCCAGTGCTGGGCACTGCTTGCTGCCACATGGCTTCAGCTGGTGGCTCCTCCAATCTGTACGTGCTGCCTGAGCTCCTCTGCAAGCGTTGCCATTTTCGTGCAGGGTTTCAGGTGCCACTCTCCCAATGGCATAGTAAATGTTTTACTGTTTGTTTTTTTAACTCACACAGGTATCTTGCTGAAAAATGAGCTTCATCTTCCTGGTTTTGGAGTTAAAATTTGCCAGTTTACTAGTTTGCAGAGGAATTAATTTAACAAAGCATGCTCATTTTAGGTTTCAAAATGAGAGATAGAGGTGTGCATGGTGTCAGTGTGTCTTTGGAAGGGTGTGGTTTTGGAGGTGTGATGTTTCCAGAGTGATGTTAAGTGGGGCATTAAGTACAAAGTTCAACTTGCACAGCTGCTCAGCTCGAACAGTTGATATCTTCCCTTTCTTCCTTGGCATGCTGGTGTGTGACCTGTATGGATAGGTACCTGTGTGTGATTTGGGGTGGGTTTTTCTGTGAACCCCTCCACTCGCAGTTTTCCAATGATAATGAAACCAAGGCTCTCCAGTTTCGGCTGGCTTGGGCACTGCCCATGGCAGTGGGAGGAGGAGCTGCCCCTTTTCTGTCCTTTGTGGAGGGTTGCTGGAGGTGCCACATCCTCCGATTTGCTGAAGGGCCTGTCCTCAGGTGTTCAAGGGCTTTAGCCTGATTCCTTGCACAGATCTGAAACCTTGCAGGGACTGAGCAGCTCATTTGGGGAATCTCTGCCTTAGAATGTTTGCCAAAGACGTCTCAAGTACCTTCTGGCTGAGGCAGGTACAGAAGAGAGTCCTACATCCCTGTGCTACCATGTTCTATGTCTCCAAACCCTCCTGTCTACAGCAGCTGAACCGAAGGTTTTGAGGACCAGTCACATTTATTTTACAACCCTGACTTGTCTCCCAGGCAGCTTTGTGTTGTGAGCTGAACGACGTGTTAGTCTCTTTTGGGGGAAAGAAATAGGTTTTAATCTAATGCATATTCATGACGGTGCGTTATGGTTGCTGTGACAACCTCACCGCTGGCAGCCGAGATTAGTATGTTGAACTTCTGTCTCCGGTCCCTGTGTTGTACATTAGTGCATGTTACACAGATTTCCACTTTTTCCTTCCCTCCCCTCCTCCCCCCAGCCAGTGGACAATTTAAATTGTTTCAGAGTTGATGTTTAATGAATAGCTACATCTAATTAAACCTGCAATACCAAAGCACAACTTCCTGCTCATTTCTGACCTGTTTTAGTCGAGTGTTGCTTTTGCCAGCAGTCCAGAATGCAGAGGAGGTGATTCTGGTGGCAGTTTCTTTGTTCATCTCCTTTTAAACTCAAGGGAAAAATAAACATGAATTACAAAGTGTAATATTTCTCCACACCGTAAGCAGCCTAACTGATAATCTGGCACACAAAAAACCCCAACGAACTCTATCCCCCTAGTGTATCCCTATCTAGTCTAGCCTAAGTTTTAAGTATTCCTGACGCTGAAAGGGTTGGGAGCTTTTAATAGGTATTACTCAAAACCAGAAAGCAGTTTGCTGCGGATGTGCATTACAACATGTTATGACCCTGGGGGCCAAGGGTAATTGAAGGAAGACTTTACCAAACTGTGATGTTAAGGTTGTGACTAATTTCAGGATGAACCTGTGATGGGTTGAGCATGGGGAGAGCTCAGCTTTGAAGGTCAAGCCCTGCGTGCCAGAAATTGAGGGTGCTTCTGCAATGCTTGTAACTCCTGGAGAGTGTTTGTAAACTGCCCTTTGCCAGTTCAGCTGGATATCTGGCCCAAAGTATTGCCGTTTTGTGGTTTCCAATGAGAAATGATGTCATAATTCTATATAGATACCACGTTGCGCAGTCCTGGGTGACAGAAGTCTCACACAGGCACTGTTCATGAAGGGACTGTGTTGAGTGAGGTTCGTGTCCCATCTGTGTGAGTCTGTGTGCTTCAGAATCTTGTTGAGTAAAGTTCATTGAAAGATAGCAGCTTCAGCTCTGGAAGACCTCTCCCCATTGCTCGATGACAGACGCTGTGGGTAAGGTTTGGCTTTCTTCACAGATGCAAATCTTCTGGAGAGCAGCGGGGAGAAGTGTGTGCACGGGGGAAGAAAGCTGAGTAGTCTAGGAGCTCTCAAGTGCAGTCAGTTGATCTTTTTCTTGGTTAGTTTCTCAAATATTAATAAGTACAAGATGTTCAGGCGGTGGGTGACTTCAGATGAGATTCTGTCCATTAAAATGAGAAATGAGGGAATCATGTAGGAAGAGGGAACAGAGCAGTATATAGAGCTGGGCTGTGAATCTGTTGTAGGCTTAGATGGACTCACTGAGGTTTCCAGTTTTATTTAGACGTGTCCAGAAAAAAGTACACCAAGCTTTGTATTTAGGATCAGTTGGTAAGTCAATGGCCTGTGTGTATCTTGTGTTCCTGTTCTCTGTCGACTCTTTTAGGATAATATACAGAGTATTTCAGTGAAGAAGTAATAAATACCTGACATAATCCTGATACTTTCCACTCCCTGAGTTTGCATGCCCTTTCCTTCTGGTAAGACCAAAACATCCTGGTGTTGACACCGTGTCTGCATTTATTCATCCACATACAGTCTGGCTTTTCTTGGATGCCAGAGCTCTTACCTCAGACTTCTGCAGAAAGACATTTTGAGATTGAAAGAACAGTGACAAGGGAATAGGGTGTAAATGTAAGAAGTAAGGGTATGACAGGCTTGCTTAAACTCCAGTGTCATCTTCAGCTTTCTGAAATGCCATGTTTCCAGCAAAAGGAATGCAGGTGCTTTGAAAGTTACTTTGCTGTCATAGTCTTGTATGGCCTTTTTGGCCTGAGATGCAATTCATCGGTGATGTTTCAGTAGGTTTTTTGTTGTTTCTCTCACACCAGGCTCCAGATGAACACTTGCCTAGGTGATGCTGTTTGACTTTGTGTAACAGGCTGTGTTTTGCTAACAGCTAAGGAAAACTGAATTGTCATGTTGCAAAGCACAGTCCTTTCTCTGAAAAAATTTGAACCATGGAACCATAGAATGGCTTGGGTTGGAAGTGACCTTCAAAGCTCATCTTGTCCAACCACTCTGCAATGAGCAGGGACATCTTCGGTTAGATCATGTTGCCCAGAAGCAAGTCCAGCCTGGCCTTGGATGTCTCCAGGGATGGCACATCCACCACCTCTCAGGACAACCTTGTTCTAGTATTTCACCACCCTCGATGTGAAGAATTTTCTCCTCACATCCAGCCTGAATCTCCCTCCTTTAGTTTAAAGCCATCACCCCTCATCCTATCACAACAGGCTCTGCTGAAAAGTCTCTTCCCATCTTTCTCATAGGCCCCTTTTAAAAACTGAAAGGCTCCAATAAGGTCTCCCCAGAGCCTTCTCTTCTCCAGGCTGAACAACCCCAACTCTCTCAGCTTTTCCTCATAGGAGAGGTGCTCCATCCCTCTGATCATTTTTGTGGCCCTCCTCTGGACCCTCTCCAACGAGCCACATTAAGATTTGGCTGTTCAATCCACATGGTCTCACAGGCCATGTACTCTGATTCAGAGTATTCTTGTGTAAAAGCTAAGTGCAACCACAGAAGACCAAAACCTGTAAGCCACTTGTAGGTAACTCTGGAGCAAGTTAAGGTGGATTTGGGATAGCAGTTCTGCACTGAGTACTGCCCTTCTCTGAGTTCCCTTCTCGCTTCTGCATCCCAACCTCTTCCACATGTGCGCAAGAGCTGAGCATGGTGGGGGCAGTGGCACAAAGGGATGAGGGGTGCCCGTAGAAACAAGGCCCATAACCGAGTCCCTCCAGACTGTGCCAGGCGGGCCTGTTCCCCAGGAGCTGGGTGTCTCCTTGCTGAAACCTCTTGTAAACACAGGCAGAAAAAACTGTGCTAGAGCTGCTTGTGATTTTTATGTGAAAGTTCAGGAAAATGTGATTTTTTTTTTTTTTTTTTTTTTTTTCTACTCAGAATAAGCTTGGAATGTGTGCTTATGTTTGTTTGGGGTTTTGGGTCATTGTATAATAGTTTAAACTGAACATCTGGCAGTTATTTGGGGGGTTAATTGAGGGTTTTCATATTGGGTCCAAATAAAGTCTTCTCTGGCCCTCTGTAAAAGGAATAAAACCTCATCCTTGAGGGGTTTGCTTTAGCAACTAGATACAAATGATAATTAACAAAAGCACCTTTAAAGATTATTTTAGTTTGTTTTCTTTTCTAAGTCTGAAAAAGACCATTTTAACTAATCAAACCCTGTATACACAAACTCTTGCCTAGTTTCTTACTAGGTAGTTTGGGTCTTCAGGATAGTTTTTACAGGCTGCTGTTTAATTTTGCTGATTTGACCTCTGCTACTATAACAAGAGAAATAAAAGGCACCTGCTTAATCTGGGTTCCTGAATAGCCTTGTTTGTAAGCATGTTAATGTAAGATATCCTTACTACTAGGAGGGCCTCTGTTGTAATATAGTATTAAATCTGGTTGAGGTGCAACAAAGTAGGACCTAAATCAGTCTTGCAGAGTCAGCATCTGCCTTCCGGTGCAGCACTTTTTGTGATAGCATTTAATGTGTGAAGGATCTCCAATTGCTCAGAGTAATGGTATGGTCTTTGCAGAAATAAACTTGATTGGGGAGGATGGATTTGATTTTTATTTTGTTCAAAATAATTGTTTGCAAGCATGATATTGGTCTTAAGTCTTATTTAAAGCTTGTTTGTTGTATAGCAGTGAGAACAGTTGTCACATGTATGACAGTGTTGGGAAATGAGAATGTTTCTAACACACTGAGTTAAAATATTTGTGTTTTTATTGTAATTACACAGTATCTGTGTTTGAAACAGAGGGAGGTGTGGGCCTGCATTCACACTCTGAACTCTGCATGTGCAAAATGACATACTAGTTTTGATGTTCCTGGTATGGGGAGTTACTAGAAGCAGCCTGAAACTTAACTGCTGAACCGGCTGAGTCCAGCATGTGGATGGGTAGTTGGGAGAGGGTGAGGGGATGAATAGCTGCTATGGCAAAGCAAGTGTTTTAATATTTAGTTACTATGTTTTACAGTAAATCTAATTCTAGATCAGGTTCTGGTCTTAGAAAAGCTTCCTCAAGCTTATCTAAATTTGACCCAAGTCACTTAGAATGCAGCATCTCCTAGTGAGCTAAACCTGCTGACATGTCGCCATATTTGTTGACTTTATCTAAAAAGGAAGTTGGTAGCTGCAAGGACAGGCTGCTGACATAAAAAGCTTGTCTTGGATCGCACATTTGGCTGGAGGCCAGGTAATGAGTTTCTATAGGAGTTTGTTGGCAAGCTTAGGTTTTTGCTTAGGTTAATCTAATGTAACTGCAAGTAATATGGAAGCCTGGTACATCCAAAACAATTTTTAGACAAAATGTTCTTATCTTTTTTTATATAACAGCTTCTTGTACTTAGGACATTAAAAATGCCTTGGAACATGATTCTTTACTATTTTCTTTTTTAATGGTCAACCTACTGAATAATCCTTTAAAATATTGACACTGAAGGCATCTCTCTTTTGATAGCCTCTGTGTTACAGAGTTTAAGCAGACTGTCTTCAGTGGAGTGATCTGTTAGTGCTTTAAAGAAAGGTTTGCATTTTTAAAAGGCCAGGTGGTAACGCACTTAAGGTTAGGTACATCAGTTTTACTAGTGAAAAATACGATATATGTATTCATGGGCACATTTGTTGGCCAGGTTATAATCTGTGACCTAGGCTGAAATGCTTGAACCATCCTAGGAGGAGGCTGGATTTCAGGACTTTGTGTTCCCAGTGTCTGACTCCGGCAGTTTCACCACTGGGCCCTTTCACTGGCCTCCTGGGTGTTTCTTTCTTCACTGCCTGAAGGCAAATCTTGAAGAGAATGAAGAGAAGGGGTGGAGATTGCTCTGTATCAGGATGTTTTGTTGCCTCTCACTTCTTTTGTATAAGTGAATATGAACCCACTCTAAGGGGAAAACTGAATTCAGGTCTTGAAATGTGCACTGAAGTGCTATATATGCCGCACTATAAAAAGAGGTCCAAATCCACCCTTAGTCTTTGAGGAGCAGTACATAAATGTGGCTGTAACTGGAGAACAGTGAGGCCTCCTGATGCTGCCCAAGGCAGCAGTCCTTCTCTGCAGCCTTGATTTGACTGTTTCACCCGTAAGAGGGATGAAGGTGGCCTGGGATGCATACTTGTCCTCCACTGGTAGGGGCTGATGAGTGCTGACCAGAAAAAGGATAATACTCTACCACAGAATCATAGAATATCTTGGATTGAAGGGACCTTAAAGATCATCTTCCAACCCCCTGCCATGGGTAGGGACATCTTCCACTAGACCAGGTTGCTCAAAGCCCCGTCCAACCTGGCCTTGAACACTGCCAGGGATGGGGCAGCCACAACTTTTCTGGACAACCTCTGCCAGTGTATCACTACCCTCATAGTGAAGATGTTTTAGCATCCTTATTATTTCTTTGTGCAGCTGTATCATTAGCAGTGTAAGCACAAATGCCAAACAAACAACTTGTTTTATAACTACTTGTCTGTAGGTCTGACTTATGTGGTATGTAAGAAACTGGTTGAATGCAGATGGAGATCTTTGAGATGGGAGGGAGGGTGATAAAGTTGTGCCAGTGCTTATCAGAGGTTTAAACTTCCCTGATAGCATTTGTTCTCTAGGTGCTATTAATAGTAGGGCCTAGAGATATTTCTGGATGTGATAGCTGACAAGTTTCTTCATCAAATAGTCAATGAATGAGCAAGAAACGTTTCTATTTTAAACTTAGCTTTGACAAGTAATAGAACTTCAAACAAAAGTTGTTCGTAGAAAATAACTTTGCTGTGAGTTACTGCAAGTGATTCTCTGTAAGTGAAAGATTAAGCACATGACTGCAGCTTTAAGTGTCTCTGGTAAAGGAAGAGTTTTTCTGGGGTTTTCTGCCAGCTACACTATAGGGTATTTATATTAGTTTCAGACTTCAGTGTTTAAGTGAAGGGTGGTAATAAACCTTGGCAGAGGTGCAAAGTCAGGCAGATTTTTGGGGGGAGCGATCTGGTTTGAACTTTGTGTGAACAGTCACTGCCAGAGTGTTAGGGTAAGCAGAGAATCTGCAGGGAAAGAAGAGCTCTGTTGAAAAGCGGTTTGTGCTGGGAGGTGAGAATTGCTTCAACTGTCAAGGCTGTGGGAGCCAGTAGCAAAAGGCTCTTCTTGCTCTTTATTTATACTTCTGAAGTGACCCATGTCTATCTCTGCCTTTGCTTTTTCATCTCACACCAGTGCCTGGGGTGATGTGCCATGAAGCTAAGCATGCTCTCTAATGAAGAGCATGGCAGTGCTGACCATAGGGAAGCAAGGATAGTAACAAGTGCCTCAAAATAAATTCTTAGCACTGCAGAGGCCATTTGGGAGACTATTGTGGCACCTTCAAAATGGAACACTCTGAGCTGAGGAACAGAATAATACATGTAGAGCATTAAATCGGATGGATTTGGCAGGTCTTCTTTAAATCAGAACTTAACACACTCTTGGAAAGCTACCATTACAATGAATTCATGTACATTAATTAAGCTTTCTTCTGTTGTCTCTTAAGAGGCCAAATGCTTCTCCCAGTATGATTTATGATTTAGAATTTCAGTATTGCTCCTGTCAAACACTGTCTCTGGAAGTGGAATGTCCTGGGCATTTCTCATTTCTCTGCATGCGGTGGCACCTACATGTTCTGCAGAAATACTGCTCTGCCGTTTCTCTTGCAGTGAAGTTTTGGCCATGCTAGTTTTATAGCAGTGTGAAAGCACCTCTAATAAAGTGATTCTTGTTTGCATCTTGAAGGGAGTAACAGAAATCTAGCAAAGGGTATACAAGATTATCAGCAGTGGTAACTTTAAGGATTTTGGCAGTGCATTTGAATGTGGCTTTTATGGTCAACTTCAACAGTCTCTAGTTTTTGGTGGGAATCTCTGCATGGGTCTGTCTGTTGGCTTCCTTCAATAAACACTTGGTACTTTCTCTTTTCTTAGCCTGAAGCAGTAGGGAGGTGAGATAGCATCCTTACTCTTTTCCTCCATTTTTTTTTTTTTTTTTTCCTGGGAATTTAAAGGCTGGTTGTGAAGCTGAGTGGATTTTCATTTCTTTGATTAGAAGCATCAGCAAGATGAAGAATGTGAACTTATAAAGTAAACTGTTTTTTGTTTCAGGTAACCTGTTAGGAACTGACTTCCTAATCTTTCTTTAGCCTGCAGGTTGTTAGCTTTACACTTGCTTTAAAAATAGCCATGAGAAAGAGGCCATTTCCCTGTTACATGTGGGAAGACGGTAAATCATCAACTACTGAAAAACAAACCGTGTATCTGTTGCACTGTGGAAAAGAAGTGCCCGTTACAAAGCTAAGCTGCAGCATGTTTTCCCTCCAGTGGCAAGAAGGCCTCTGAAAAGATGGCTTGAAGTAGTTAGTGGTTAGAATGTGTGTGTTTAGGTGTAGTGCAAGCTTTCTAACATCCTCTTGATGTCTTGTTTCTTGCAGAGACTTCAACCGTCATGTTAAGGTAAAGCAGAAAAGTGCAGTGCTGAACATGCTAAAGAAGTTGGACAAAATAAGGTTCAGAGGTCACAAGAGAGATGAGTTCCTTGATTTAGCAGAGTCTCCAAATGCTTCTGACACTGAATGTGGAGATGAAATCCCGGTGAAAGTACCTCGAACGTCAACTCGAGACAATGAAGAGCTGAGAGACCCTGTAAGTACTTGATTTAAATGTTGTTATATTGTTATATAGCTGTCAAGCAGAAAAGATAACAGGAACTAATAATTCTTTGTCATTATATTTTATATTTAACATTTGAAGATTTGTGGACTAAGAAGTAAGCTTCTAGTAATAGGCTTCTGTTTTCTGGAAAGATCAATAAATTTCTTACTATTAGGGGTCTCTGTCCCTGCTATTGATTTTATATGTTGTGGGTTGACAGGTTTGTTAAACTTGGATGTGCTTCTGAATGCTGTCTGGTTTGTGTTTTGTTGAATTACTAATGAACATATCTGAAGGAAGGAGTTGTTTTCAGTCTGAGGAACACAGATCTGCCCTAATGGCACTTGCCAGGTCTGCAGGGATAAGACTTCTGGTGGCTTCATTAGAGCCAGAGGGTCACACCACCTTGTTCTTCACTCAGTGTTCTATCCAGTAATGCTTCAATGCTATGGAACTGGTTAAAACTCATACAGGAGGTGCTAAATTTTTTTTGGTGCTTGTAAGCAGAAGCACCCAAACAGACTTACCTTTTAAAAACACCCTGTTTCAGGTAAAGTTAAATATTAGGCAAAAAATAAATAAAATCCTGCTTTATCTGTTAAAACATGGCTGTGGAGTCTTGAGCTCGGAGTGCTACAATCTAAATTAAGATTTGTCTGTGTAACTGTATTGTAGAATGTGACTTGGAAGTTAGAATTTGTACTGCCCTATTTGGAAACTCACTGTGCAGTTTGTATCCTCAGAATGTGGTCAGGCTGTTGTCTGAAAGCTCATTTCTAGAATCACGGAGTTTGCTCACCTAAAGTTCTAAACTGAAAGACTTCATACTGTGTATGCTTAAGCAACCTTTGGGGTTGGCAGCTTGGATCCTGTTCTGTAGCTATTAGGATTTTTAAATTTAAGTGTGCTTGTGTAATACCATGTACAGTCCTGTTTATGTGGAGCTCTTTTGTGAGATTTTTTCTTTCCCTGTGATCATGGAACAAACAAGTGGTAATGACAGCGTTTTTCATTCACAAAAAGTCTATTGTATGCAAATTGTCAAGCTCCTTGGACGAGGAAGTCTGTTGTATGCCTTTCCTCTGCTCTTATTCTTCTGAAGACATCTGCCATTTGTTAACATGTACAGACCATGTATGCTGGGACTAATCTGTGCTGCTGCCCTTGCAACATGGTATTTTCTGAAGTTTTTTTTGTAGGTAAATACTGGCTTGTTTTCATTAAACCGAAGTCATTATATGTGGAGAGCACACATAAATATTTATCTGTCATTCCATCTATACCATTGTGTCCAATCAGAAGGATCTGGATTGCAGACCAAGAGGCTACAAAAAGATGTCTTGAACCCTAGATACTATTTTCTGTATTTCTTTAAGAGGGTAGTAGCTCCAGGATGGTATGGCTGAGGGGACAGTTTTGACTAGTTATAAAGCTTTATGGCTGCATATCTGCAGTGATGGTCTCTGTTTTCTCAAATTGCTGCCCGCCTAGAGCAAGAAGGGAGAAGAGGTAATCCCTTATGCTGCAGAGGTGGCAGGAGTAAGGAAAGTAATGCTTGTATATTTCATATTAAAACAGTGGCTGAGGTTCTGTCAACAGGGCAATTCTGAATTATGTCTCTATTATTGAGATCACATAATTGAATTGTGCCTGAATTGCTTTTAATTCAGTGACTAAAACTGAAATCTTAAATTGCTTATACAGGGTTATTTTCTCTCTAAGCATCTTAGTATTACTCTTCTAGTACAGTGATCATGAGAAGAGCAAGTCTTGTTGGTGTCTTCCTGTTTAATACCTTAGGGAAACTGTTGAAAGCATAAAAAAGTCAGTGCAAGTCTGTGCATGAATTGAATATATGCTGCTTGTCCTTTCAGATAGATATGAGCTGTACTGTGCTTCCACTTCTGTTGCTTCACTGATTCTATTAAAATCTGAGTACAGAGCTCATGGGCTTCAAAGAGCAAGATTGGTGGCTTGGAACTGATCATAGGCATACAAAATTTGAGTGCTGGCCCCCTTATCTTCAATATGTAGATATCTGACTCCACTGTCAGCCATTCCCTTGACAAAGGCTTCATCTCTGCCTCTCTCTACTTCTTCCCCCCCCCCCTTCAGTCTGGTGTATTATTCATTACAGAACCATTAAGGAAAGATCTCCATCTATTAGAACAGTACAGCAGTGTCGTGAATGAAAGGCCCTTCTGTACTGTGCTGCAAGAGTACATAGTGAGCTTAGAAATGTGCACATTAGGTGCCTCTTCTTCATGTCTGTGTCTGAACTTGACAAGCATATGCAAAAACTTGCTACAAATGGAGGTTTTAGAATAAAAAGCCTTGCCATAAGGCTTGTGATTGCAGAGCCCTGCAAAGAGCAGCATTCTTTGCTGTGCACCTCCAGCAGTGCACATTCAGTCCTGGGCCACAGATGCAGCAGTGGGACTTTGTCCCAGCACTTCACATGTCTTGCTGAAGCAGCAGGTGCAAAATTTACACACAGTGGAAGGACAGAAAGGATGTCCAAATGAGGTCATCTTACATTCTTTACCTTGAAATCATGAGCTTTACCTGTTTAGTTCAATAATATGCATCCTGACTCGTGTTTGGGTAAAGCACACAGCTAGCTCCTGGTAGGAGGGCCCTGGGGTTGGAAGGATTTGTTATTTTCCTTTGAATTTTCCTCAGTGGTTCTTTGTTCAAAAGGTGTCTTACTGTTGATTTGCACTACCTTGGTCTCAACTTACAGGCTGGATGTTTGCTTCTATGGGCACTTTCACCCACTTTTATTGCAGTGTTCTGACTACCAGGTATGTCTTGGGTAGCAGGTACTTTCTTAGGTCTCTGTGCGTCCCTGGACACTGTGATCAAATCATTGCCAAGACAGCCAAGACAATGTTGATTAGCACATTAACTCTTTGTTAAGCATCTCTTTCAGTTCCTGAATAGCTTCCCAGATTTCTTCTTCCCTTTTCTCTTTACCATAGGTGGTTGATAGTTTGTTTTTAAAGCAAGGACATTCAGCACTGCATGCAGCATTTATTTCTGCATTGTTATGTAAAAATACCACAATCACTGAATAGGTAGAGGGGGTAATCTGATCCATTCCTACTTCCTAATTCTGAATGTATTAGCATTTGGCCTGTTGTGACATTGGAAATTCAGGTAATGTTGCTTGCTTGGTAATTAAAGTCTCCTTTATTCAGTGCCATCATAGTTTCCTATTCTGAATATGCAGCATGGGTTCCTTCCTGCTAAATCACAGTTCTGTGCCTAAACCAGCTTTAAAATATTGCTTTGGCAACTTGATTTGCTAAGATGCAAATGTTTGCAAGTGTTCAGGGAGAGGAACTGTGCCCTGAAAATCATAGCCCGCCCTTAGATTTGCCAGTTCTGGCTTGATTTGCCTAATTTTAACTTTTGTCGTTTTGTGCTATAGATGAATTTATGTGCTCCCGATGTGACAAATGTCCTGTTTCTATAAAAGGGGAGAAAGTGTTCTGTACTGAATGAGTGCAGTGCAGACAGAGGAGGCTCATGTCCCCTTCGGCAGAGGGAGGGAAAGAACAAATTCATGTTTAAACCCATGAAGGTTCTTCACTAACCTAGCAGTAAGAATTACAAGTTGAAGGGCTCTCGTAGCTGTCATGTTGTACTGAACCAGCCTAATCTACTTATGCAAGTTCCCCGCCAGTGTGCTAGGATTAAATCTGAGTTACTGTGGTACAGAAAACACTAATTTACTTGCTATTCCAGTACAGTTTGGATTTTCTGAAACTCGTCAATTAAAACATTAAACGCTTCTGTATTGGTCACCTCATTTACAGTGATTGGAAAGTATAGGGCATGATGTTTAGGAAAGTATAAAGTGCTGTACAAACATTACAATTAAGATAATAAAGTCTCTAATCCGGGCTAGCACTGGTCTTGGTTTTGTTGGGTTTTTCTAATTTATGTAAAATATAGCTGTGTTTTCAGGAGCTTGCCAATATGGGTATGCTTTCAAGAATAGCTACTAAGGATTAACTATTCATGCAAATGCTTTCTGTTCTTGAGCAGTGTTGTAGGGTTTTCCCTTTCCTTACTGCAGGTAAGTGCAGCAGCCACAGGGAACTCTTTTGTAATTGGAGGTAAGAAAATGCACATGAAGTGTCAGTTGAGAACTTCATGGGGCTTCACCCTCTCTAGGCAAGGGTTCACAGGATGAATGCAGGCTGGGGAGAGAAGGGAGGGAAGGCAAAGAACTGTCAGGTTGGGAGGTGCTGCCAAAAAGCCAGAGCTGCTCACGCTTGAAAACACATTGTGGGGAGCTGTGGTTTTTCATATCCGGAGCTGGATGTGGCTTGGGAGTGCAACTCTGAACTCTGATAGTGGGTCAGAGGCAATCTATCGTCAGCGGAAATCTTCCTTTAACCCCTCTGTCTTGGAACCTGTGCTCTACTCTGGCATTTTGGTGGCTTCTTAGGTACCACCAGGCCTTGTGAGCAGGCTTTGCTAATTAATAGCCAACATTTTAAGAGGTCTCTGTGTCAAATACTGTCAGAGTTAGAGAGGCAGAAGGAAAAGCAGAAATCAGTGGAAGCCTTCAAGGCTTCTGCTGTGAGTCAAACCCAAGAAAGGGCATCTGTACAGTATGGTGTAGTTAATTTGGCATGAGTCCCAGCACTAGCCTACAGAGGCAGCAGAAAGGAGAAACCTTTACCCAGTTAACACTGCTAACTTCAGAGAGAAGTACTTTTTTTAATTCAGAGGCAGGCAGTTGATCTCCAGCAAATATATAGACCTTATTTCTCATCTTTTTAGCCTATTAACGCCTCTTGACAGAATGAGGTGTGTTGGTTTGGGGAAAAAACTTCAGGGACATAAGAGCTATCTGCTTAAATGTCTCCCATACCACTGCCCTGGACATGCTCGGTTTTCTGAATGCTTCTAAGTTGTATTCATTAATATGTTATGGTGTCACTGATTTTGGAACTTGGGTGCTTTATTTTCCACCAAGCTTTTATCACTCTGTATCTTACTACCCTGGTTAAACCATTTCACTTTTCCTGTGTTCTTAGTAAGCGGCTTTATATTTTAACTTAGTGGATATTTTTATTCTTTTTTTTTTAAGTTGTTGTAACCTTCTGTGGTTAGTTTAATGATGCGTGCCTCCTGATATTTAACCCATCAACTAATGCCAGACCTCTTGGATCCAGCACTTTAGCAGATATGCGCATTTGGAAACTTCCAGAATGAGTCGCAGAATCACAGACTGGTTTGGGTTGGAAGGCACTGTAAAGATAATTCAGTTTCAACCCCCTGCCGTCGGCATGGACACCTTCCACTACAGCAGGCTGCTCAAAGCCCTGTCCAACCTGACCTTGAACATTGCCAGGGAGGGGGCAGCCACAGCTTCTTTGAGCAACCTGTGCCAGCGCCTCAGCACCCTCACAGGAAAGAACTTCTTCCTAATATTTGATCTAAATCTACCCTCTTTCCGATTAAAACCGTTTCCCCCTTGTTCTATCCCTGTATGCCCTTGTAAAAAGTCCCTCTTCAGCTTTCTTGTCGCCCCTTTTGGTACTGGTAGGGTATAAGGTCTCCCCTGAGCCTTTTCTTCTCAGTCTCTCTGAGAGGTGCTCCATCACTTTGATCATCTTTGTGGCCTCCTGTGGACTTACTCCAACAAGTGCCTGTATTTCTCATGTTGGGGTGCAGAACTGGACGCATTACTGCTGGTGGGGTCTCACAAGAGAGTAGAGGGAGAGAATCACCTCCCTTGACCTGCTGACCATACTCTGAAGCAGCCCAGGGTACAGTTGGCTTATTGGGCTGTAGGTGCACAGCCGGCTCATGTTGAGCTTCTCATCAACCAACACCCTCAAGTCCTTCTCCTCAGAGCTGCTCTTGATCCATCCTTCTCCTGGCCTGTATTTGTGCTTGGGATTGCCCCGACCCGTCTGCAGGACCTTGCATTTGGCCTTGTGGAGCTTCATGAAGTTTGCATGGGCCCACCTCTTGAACCTGTCAGGGCCCCTCTGGATGGCATCCCTTCCCTCTAGAGTGTCAGCCACACCACAAGTGGTTAATTCTTATCACTGTCCCCAGTACTACGCACCTCTTGCTTTTTCCTTCTTCGTAAGAGGCATAGTCAGTGTATCCTGGGTATTATATCTCTGAAGGAGCAAAAGCAGATTTGGTTCTTTAGATGGGTTTCTGAACCGTAACTCATCTCTGGGTTAAATATCTTGAGCATCTTCAATGAGGGTAAAAACTTGTATATACTTAGATGTTTGCTAGCCCCTCTCATCGTCTGTTCCTTCACCTCTGTGCTGCTACCACCTCTGCAGTGCCTGGGGTTGGAGACCAGGGACTGGTTGGGCAGGAGCCAGGAGCTCTCTAAGCACCGGCCTGATGTGCAGAGCCCAAGTGCATTCCTGATGAGTGTAGCAGCTTACTCTTTGACCTGTATGTGATTTTACTGATTGATTTATTTATTTTTAAGCTGTAGCACTGTTTCTTTAGACAGCTCCTTACGAAATACTTTATGCAGGAAGCAAAGATTGTCCCTTTGTACCAGGTATGGATATACAGTATAGAAAGCCACGCTTTAATGTCTTTGCAGCAACCTATATTTCAATAACACTTCCCTTGTGCCTGCTGGTAAGAGTGTGCTATAAGGGTGCTGCTGTTTGACTTTGGCCACACCATCCCCCTTGCGCTTTCCAAGTGTCTGGCAAGTGGTAACACTAAATCTTGCAGCGTAAATAAACATGACCCAACTCTATAGATAAGAAATCAACACAGAGGTTAATTGCAGTCCCATGCTCATCTGAAAACAGGCAGCTACAGTTACTCGTCAGCAGTGGCTGGAGTGGTTGCAAGTGGCATGTGTTGCTGCACCTCTCTGGCTATAGGCAGGTGTGAACAGGAAATCTGGAGCATGGGAAGGAGGATGCTACAGCTCCCTGAGGGAGCTGTTTGTTTCTGCTATGGCATGGTTTGTGCCAGCTCCAAAGTGGGAATCAGGATTGCTGCTAAGCTAACAGCTTCTGCTCCTCATTGGGGCCAGCAGTGTTGGCAGAGTGCTGTGTGGGTGTGTGTTGCTTTTTGGGACTGGAAATAGCATCTCTTCTTGGCACTGTATTGAGCAAGCCTAGGTGGGGAGTTGATGCCAGGTAAATGCTGTGCAGTACTTGTCTGCAGTGCTGACTTGCCTGTGTAGACAAATTCTGAGGCTTAAACTCAGCATCTGTTCAGCTCGAGCAAGAGAACAGATGTTTAGTAGATATTTCCACACTGGTTTACCTTAAAAGTACAAATCATTCCCAGCAGTGAAAGTACTTCCCAACGTTGCTTTCAGTGAGCTTTTTGCACCTCTTTTTTAAAATGTAGGAAATGTCTCTTAATTGTCTTGTAGATTAGTTGAGTTTATGTATGTGTGTAATTTAAGCTGTCGTGGTTGAATGTATGCAAGCTGACTTCTGAAAGCAATATAGTTCCTGTATGCTTCCAGGGCTCAAACAGGGGATGGGGGAATGGTAAATAAATCCCTTTTTGTCTTGAGATAATTTCTGTAATCTAGCACTTTGATTTTCAGTATAAGGTGCTGGAGAACCTCCTGTAATTCATGTTGGCACACTTTTATACCTGGTGGGGACTGCATGCAACCTGAACAACCATTACCCAGGAGATGCCTTCACCCACCATTTCCCCTGTTGTCTGAAAATCATAGAATCATAGAATAATTAGGGTTGGAAAGGACCTTAGGATCATCTAGTTCCAACCCCCCTGCCGTGGGCAGGGAGACCTTACGCTAAATCATAGCACCCCAAGGCTTCGTCCAGCCTGGTCCTATCACTACAGTCTCTAATGAAGAGTCCCTCTCCAGCATCCCTATAGGCCCCCTTCAGATACTGGAAGGCTGCTATGAGGTCTCCACGCAGCCTTCTCTTCTCCAGGCTCAACAGCTCCAGCTTTCTCAGCCTATCTTCATATGGGAGGTGCTCCAGTCCCCTGATCATCCTCGTGGCCCTTCTCTGGACTTGTTCCAACAGTTCCATGTCCTTTTTATGTTGAGGACACCAGAACTGCACACAATACTCCAGGTGAGGTCTCACAAGAGCAGAGTAGAGGGGCAGGATTACCTCTTTCGACCTGCTGGTCACGCTCCTCTTGATGCAGCCCAGGATACTGTTGGCTTTCTGGGCTGCAAGCACACACTGCCAGCCCATGTTCATTTTCTCATCGACCAACACCCCCAAGTCCTTCTCCGCAGGGCTGCTCTGAATCTCTTCTCTGCCCAACCTGTAGCTGTGCCTGGGATTGCTCCGACCCTGGCGTAGGACCTTGCACTTGGCATGGTTGAACTTCATGAGGTTGGCATCAGCCCACCTCACAAGTGTGTCAAGGTCCCTCTGGATGGCATTCCTTCCCTCCAGCATAACAACCGAACCACACAGCTTGGTGTCATCTGCAAACTTGCTGAGGGTGCACTCAATCCCACTGTCCAAGTCAGCGACAAAGATGTTAAACAAGACTGATCCCAACACCGATCCCTGAGGGATACCACTCGTTACTGGTCTCCAGCCGGACATTGAGCCATTGACCACAACTGTTTGTGTGCGTCCATCCAGCCAGTTCTTTATCCACCAAGTGGTCCATCCATCAAATTGATGTCGCTCCAATTTAGAGACAAGGATGTCGTGTGGGACAGTGTCGAACGCTTTACGCAAGTCCAGGTAGATGACATCAACTGCTCTACCCTGTCCATCAGTTCTGTAGCCCCATCATAGAAGGCCCCCAAATTGGTCAGGCAGGATTTCCCCTTAGTGAAGCCATGCTGGCTGTCACCAAGCCCCTTGTTGTTTTTCATGTGCCTTAGCATGCCTTCCAGGAGAATCTGCTCCAAGATTTTGCCAGGCACAGAGGTGAGACTGACTGGTCTGTAATTCCCCGGGTCATCCATTTTCCCCTTCTTGAAAATGGGGGTTATATTTCCCTTTTTCCAGTCATCGGGAACTCCACCTGACTGCCATGATTTCTCCAATATGATGGCCAGCGGCTTCGCAACTTCATTCCCCATCTCCTTCAGGACCCGTGGATGGATCTCATCAGGACCCATGGACTTGTGCACATTCAGATTTTTAAGATGGTCTCGAACCAGTTCCTCTCCTACAGTGGGCGCAAGGTCTTCATTCTCACAGTCCCTGCATCTGCCTTCCAAGACTTGGGTGGTGCAGTCAGAGCCTTTGCCAGTGAAGACCGAGGCAAAGAAGTCATTCAGAACCTCAGCCTTCTCCTGTGTAGCCAGTTCTCCCGAGAGCTTCCTGAGGGGGCCTACATTCTCCCTAGTCTGTCTTTTATTTGCTATGTACTTGTAGAATCCCTTCCTGTTATCCTTAACATCCCTAGCCAAGTTTAATTGTAACTGGGCCTTGGCTTTCCTAACCTGGTCCCTACCTTCCCAGACAACATCCCTGTACTCTTCCCAGGCAGCTTGTCCTTGCTTCCACCTTTTATAAGCCTCTTTTTTCATCTGAATTTTCCTCAGGAGCTCCTTATCCATCCAAGGAGGTCTCCTGGCCCTCCTGCTGCACTTCCTTCTGGTTGGGATGCAACACTCCTGAGCTTGTAGCAGGTGATCCTTGACTGTCAACCAAGTGTCTTGGGCTCCCCTGCCCTCTAGCGCTGTATCCCATGGAACCTTACCAAAGCAGTTTCCTGAAGAGGCCAAAGTCTGCTCTTTTGAAGTCCAGGGCAGTGAGCTTGCTGCACGCTCTTCTCACTGTCTGAGGATCTCAAATTCAAGCATCTCATGATCGCTGCATTCAAGGCTGCCCTGGAGCATCACATTTCCAACGAGCCCTTCCCTGTTGGTGAGCACGAGGTCAAGCATGGCACCTCTCCTGGTCGACTCCTCTCTTGCTTGCAGAAGGAAGTTGTCTTCCACACCAGGAACCTCCTGGATTGCTTGTGCCGGGCTGTACCGTCCTTCCAACAGATGTCAGGGTGGTTGAAGTCACCCATGAGAACAAGGGCCTGTGAGCATGAGGCTTTTCCTATCTTTCTGTGGAGGGCTTCATCCGCAGGTTCTCCTTGATCAGGTGGTCTGTAACAGATCCCCACAGTGATGTCTCCCATAGCTATGTTTCCTTTAACCCTGACCCACAAAATCTCTGTGGACTGCTCACCTGTCCCCAGACAGAGTTCCATACTCTCCAGCCTATCCCTAACATAAAGGACAATTCCCCCTCCCCGCCTGCCAGACCTATCTTTTCTAAAGAGCCTGTAACCTTCCATTCCAACACTCCAGTCATAGGAGCCATCCCACCATGTTTCTGTGATGCCTATTATATCATACCCCCGCAGATGTGCACACATCTCTAATTCCTCTTGTTTGTTTGCCCACTTTATGCCTTCTGCCATGTGGGATTGTTTTTTTTTCTGTGCTCACTTCGTGAAGGTAGTGCTTGTCACTGCTCTTCCTAACAAATCGAATTGCTGTTCAATTTCTGCGTTCTGCAGTGTTTCCAGTGCTGAGTTCATTCAAGGAGTGTTGGTAAATCTGTCCATACTTTCCTGACTCCCCTTACTCCTGGCCTGTTAGGATAAGCTTTTGGGCACCAGTGACATCCTTCAGGAGTAACTGGGCTGTGCTGGAGGCAGGGGAGTAGGGGGACCCATTCTTTGCAGAGAGACTGTGGTGTTCAGAATTAGAAATTCCATAAATGGGTTTTAAAATGTACAGTATGGAGTTTCTAATAGCTCTGTAAATATCTAGGACAGTATTACTTTGCTAGCTTTACAATATTATGTGTAGAGTATGTTGCGTTGACCATTCATTTAATGGGAAGAGGAGAGAGTGGTAGTATAAATATGCCTTTTAAATCAGCAGAAGAAAAGCTAAACGATGATGCAGCAGAACTGGTAAAGGGGGGAAAATGCCTTTTCTATAACTCCCTGAGGCCTGCAGAGGTGCATTCTGTAAACTCACATGGGAGCGATGCTGTGCATTTGATTAGCTTTCACTCATTTATTTAGGTGGTTTAATGCTGAAGAAGAGGCCTGGAGAGTTGACGCTTGCACACTTGTCATGTGCCTATTTCTTTTCTGCCCCAGAAGTAAGATGTTGTATTTAAATGATGAAACAATGTACCTCTGAACTGTGTGTTCTGGCTTTCTTATAGGCTGGTCCAGGGACCATCATCATGGCTTCAGGAGTCCAAGATTTTAGCAGAACGGAGTCTGACAGACTGAATGAGATCAAAGGTCACCTGGAAATAGCCTTATTGGAAAAACACTTTTTACGTGAGTATGAAATTAACACTGTGTGGAAAGGAATGGCTTAAGGCTGCTGAAATAAGGATTCTTTAAATTGCAAAAGTTGGCATCAGATTTTTGAGGCGGGCTGATGCCTCCCTGTGAAGAACTTAAAAGCATTCCCAGGGTTTCTGGGTCACTTGGATATTATTTTTCCTCATTGCATTCTTCACAATGTACCTCACTACGTAACAAAAGTTGCTTAGTTGAAGTCTTGATGTTGACATCTGCACATTGTCTTAGAATTAACTCAGTGTGGTTGCAATAGGTGTAGTTATTTTAAGAAGGTATGTCTGAAGGGGCAACCAACGCTTTTCCATGGCAGCATATTTCAACAGTAATATGTCTTAAAACACGTCTCTTGCCAGTATGTGAATTACTGGTAAGTGGTGTAAGAAATACAGATAAGAGTATCTGTAGATTTCAAGTGTTTGGGTTTATGTGTGTGTATGTGTGTATCTAAGAGTCAAAATTGTCATTCACAGCTTGAGGCACCTGCGGGACTTTTGGGATTTTATCTCTGCAGATCTGAGCTGCTGACTTGTAAGACAGGATAGTTGAAACCAGAAACACTGAAGGCAAACATTCCTTTAACTTGATAGAAGTAGAGATCTGCAATAAATCAGTGAGAATTCTTGCTCAGTTGCTTCCCAAAATTGTAATTTTAATGGCTTATTTTTGAACTTCAGAATATGGGGGTTGTTTTTATTATGTTCAAAGCTTGTCAGATGTTTTCTAAGGGATGGAAATAACAAGGCTATAGATACCATTTAATTTTGAGATTACAGTGTAACAAGAAGACTTGTTTATCTTCAGCATATTCTCAAGGATTTGGAATTAGTTTTCTGTGATTTGTTTGTCATTTGACAGTATTATTTTGACTTTTTTTTTCCCCGTGTGTATGAGAGGGAGGTCTGATAAAGGAAACTGGGCAAGAATTTATAGTGAGTTGCTGTCAGCTTCCAATGATAACTGGAAGAAGTACCATGATTGTAATATCAAGCAAAAAACTGAAGGCTCTTGGCTTCACTTGCATTGTTGTTTTAAGTGATTTCTATGAATACTTATTTAACTGTGAAGTACAGAGTTACCATGTATTACTTCCATCCCCAAAGACATACTGCTTAGGCTCTTGTTACCAAATTGTTTTTCAAGCAAGATGGTACATTTGTGATTTCCTAGTATAATATGATATGTAACAGAAACAGTAAGACTTCCCAGAACTGACTTCTGGTTTGAACTAGGATGTGCTTTTTTGCTATAAAAACATGATAGGGTTCCCAAACACTCCCGTGGTTGGTGAGCCCATTCTCAGTCCTTAGTATATGCTTAGAGGAACTGTGTGGGGCACACATTTTTGTGAATATTTTTAGTCTTCAGGTTTTTACTGTAGTTTGAAAAACCTGATCAGCTGCTACCATTTTTAGCTGAATCTTTTTCCTTTGCACAGGCCTTTGTAGCAACCTGTGAGGTAAAGGGTAATGAAGCTCACTGTTTCACATGAACTTTGAGCAGATGGTTGGAGATTCAGGCCAGTGGGGTCACTCAGCTGGGTTGCATGGGTCAGTCCTTACCAGTGCTCCTCACTAAACTTGAGGTTTGCTGTAGCTACAATTAGAGAGTTGTTCTGACAAGTCAGTTGTAATTCTATATGCAAAAACACAAGAAAGAATGATAAACTGGTAGAGAAGTAAGCGCAGCAAAGCTTATCCATGTTCCCCTACACCACATTCAAAATTTTGGGCTGAAATATGTAACTATGTTTGTCAGTTGGAGTGAAGGAGGTGCTCACCTTTTGGATATTCTTCTTGTATTGTTCTATTTTCTTCCTCCTTCTCTTTGAATTAATGTTGGTGGGGTTTTTGTTTTGTTTTAGTGCTAGCAATACTTGGTTGGTTTGTTTGTTTTTTTTTTTTCCCAAAAAGTCAGCTGATGGCGAGCAGAAAAACATTCCTGAAACTTGCAATTTGTTTAATTTCCTTGGAGAAAAGCTTGATCATTATTTTTAAATCCAGCTGCTGTAGTAGGTGTGTTTAAGAAGGCTGGTCACTCATCTGTATTTGCATGCTATTTTTAATTATGGAATTCCTTAAGGACACCTTGCTGTAACTGCATTTTTGCATAAACCGTTTGCCATTTCCTCCCACTCCATTTCCTCCAGCTGGGTGTGCAAAAAATCAGAGCAACTGCTAGTATGTGGGGACAATAATTAAAGATCCATGGATTCACTTTCTAAGGTGTTAAGTTTCTAATAATTATCAGCCTGATCCTGACTTTATTTTTGCCTCTTCTATACCTCTTATTTGTATTGGTGTCTTATTGTCCAAGAGGCTTAAGGAGGAGAGATTTCCTCCCAGGTGTACATTGTGTATAATGTACACATACACAATGCAGTTACAAGTTAGTGTGGGTCTGTAGTTGCAGGTGCCTGGCTAAAGGAAGAACGAACTGCTAGTCTTCTCTAATCTCCATTCAGCCGTTAGCAGGCGCGAGTAAAAGGTGCAGTTTAGCTGAGTAGTATTTTCAGTGAAACACATCCTAGGCCTAGCTGTAGCCCCTATAAGCTGCAGAGGAGATCTGGAGCAAACAGTGACTGGAGAAAAACAGTTTGTCTCCAGTAAAGTGAAAATATCCCCATTTTAGATGCCAGATGAATCTCTTCTTTAGCAAAGATAATCTAAACACCCAGAGGAGTGAAGATGGAGAGGAATAGCTTAATGTGTTGAATAGCTGTAAATGCAAATAGAATGCAACTGGAAATGTGAGGGGTTTAAGCTGCAGACTGTCAGGAGGATGAGACGCATGGAGGAAGGGATCTTAGATAATGATGTCTTAAGCAAGGGAGGGATCATCTAACTCTTCCAGCCAAAAGGTCTGAAGTTGCTTTTCCTGTCTGTGCAGGAATGGTCTTAATCTCTGTGATCTAATGGCTCCTTCTGAGCCTTATTATGGGAATGCTATGGATCTGGTGAGACTGCGATATTGGGGTGGGTTCCTGCAGCACGAGACTTGAACACCTGTTGAATGGAGAGTGCACAGGGCTTCTTGGTCTGCTGGACCTCTGAATGTACATGGGCAAAAAATGCTTTGTCTTGGAGCTGTTGTCATTAGAGTCATCCATTTCTGAGGGACTTTGCATATTACTGTAAGCTTGTTTTTAATGCACAGGAATACTGCCTTGAACGGGGTTTAGGTTGGGAAGGCAACTACTGAACAAGGGCAGCTAGGGTTAGTAGTGAGTTTAGTGCTTCAAAACCTAGTTGTATCTAAACAAGAAACAAAAACTTGTTTGCTGCTTTTGCATTTGAAAAACAAAACAATAGCCAGTATCTTTCTGGGTTTGCACATTGTTGAGGTAAACAACCTGTTTTTCTTTGCATTACTTCCCATGCTTGCTTATGGAGGGCAGTTTTGCAGATATCAGCACTCTGGTCTTGATGCTTTGTAAGCAGGTGTACATCCTGTGGTTTACATGAAGTATTACGTAATTCTTATTCAAGGTTTTCCAGCCTTTTTCAATGCTAGTTTTAGCAGTTCAGGGAATAGGAGTTGGTTGTAACAGCAGCTAATAGTAAACAAACTAGATGACTGTTAGAGAAGGTTAGTCATGAACTGGTAAATCAAAGAAAGGCTGCTTGAGGATGAATAGCTTTAGGAGGAAATAAAGGCCTCTCCCACAGGGGTTTTGCATTCCATTCTGTATGGCAGGCTATGGCAGGAGTCTCAAAGGGTTTACAAAACTGCTGGGTTTGGTTATAATTTTTATACCAGCACTGCAAGAAAAGTTGGGATTGTGCTTCTTTCCCATTGAAATTTCTGCTCCCACACTTTCCATTCTCGTATGACTTTTTAAATCAAGTGTGTGACTAACTTCACAATGGCATCAATGACTGATGATTTTTTGTAAGAAGAGCAACCTAGCAGAATACAGAGCTCATGGAAGCAGAGCTCTAGAAAACTATACATGATCCTTGGGTAGATTTGGGATGCTAGAAAGTGGTAAACCTTAGAGGTGAACTGTGTGGTGGTGGTTGTGACCAGCAAAAGACCTGTATTAGAGAGTTCTGTTCTGTACAGAAATGTCAGTGCCTCCTTGAACAGTCACAGTAATTGTATGTAGTAAATTGGCTGTGAAGCTGAGTCAGGGTCTAATTACCAACTGTGTCACAACACCCTTGGTGTGCTTTCTCCTGACATGAGGGTCAGACACTTGCTGCAGGAGCAGAGCTAGGGGAGGGCAGAGGAACAGTGCATCGGTGTTGCTGTCTCATTACTGACCTGGCAGCCTTTTGTCACCTTTAGCTCAGAAATCTTGAAGCAGAATAAAGAGCTGATTTATGTAGCAAGTGAAGACCCTACTGAGAGAGTAAGTAGTTGTTGTGTTTATATGAGGTGCCCAGATACCAGCTGTGGGCCATAGTAGCCATTACTTGTTAGATGGTCAGCCCTGGCCAAGGAATCCTGATGCTGCCGCACAGGATCCTAAATGAAGCATGCTTATGCTGATGAGCATGAGGCTGCTGTGGTAGTGGAACTTACCCTTGCTTTTTCATACCCTTTACTCATCCCCCTGTAACCCTCCTTTCTTTCAGCTTAAAATCCTGGACTCCCAGGCACTAATAGGGTCCCTGGGAGATCTGCACACATCCCTTGAGCGTGTGGAGTTCCTCTGATGAGGACTGTGGTTTGTGTATAGTGACTGGTGGAATCTTCTTGAACATTTTCCTTGGGTTCCCAGAGATGCTCCAGTAAGAAGAGCTGAACCCAGGCTATTGCTGAGAGCTGTCTGTTCACCAGAGCTATGTGTTCAGCAAAGATGCTTTTGCTTGCTTTATACTGATAATTTTTTAAAGTTTTTCTAGGTCTGACTTCTCAAAAACTACAGAAAATTCCTTAAGAAGTTTAAGAAAGATTTTACTTATACTCAGAGATGCTTACATGATACTCCATGTGTTTTTTTTGTTTTTCCTTCCTGGACAAAAAAACCTCTCTTAATTTTCCTGGATGCATTCTTGGAAAAGGGAATCGTGAGCAGGCTAGAGCAGCTGTGTGGGACTTAAAAAGCCTCAGCACAGACCAAGGATTCAGACCTCCATTTCTCATCTGCAGATACTCTGCTCTGACTGGTGGAGGACATGGGTTGTGCTCTTGCTCACTCTCAACTTGACTTCCAAGAGCGTGAGGTTCCCAGGGCCAGGGGAGAGGGAAAGGATGTGACTTGAGCACAGAACAGCAGCAGGCTGGAGTCCTGCACTGGTCTCTGCTGTGGGCTTTTGCCATCTGCCCTCATCACTGGACAAAGCATGTAAATGTTGGTGGCATGCATATGCAGGAATGCTGGAGGGCCCAACCCAGGAGGATCACATGCTGTCACACTTCTTTTTGTGGGACCGATTAACCAAAGCACAGCACTGCACTGACAGAGAGGTATTGTTACAGCTCCTCCACCAGTTTGATGCAGCCTATGCATTGTGTTACGTAGGTGGGCTGTGCTCTTGCTTCTGCCTTTTCTGCATGCCCAGCTTAGCTTCCTGAATTGCAGAGTGGGTGAGAAAGCTCAGGCAGGGCAGTGGTCAGCACTGCTGTGCCTGTTCCTTTTGAGTAACTGAGCTGGAGATTTTGGGAGCCCCATGTGGAACCTGCCCTTACCTGCTCAGTTTAGTAGCACAAAAGCCTTGGAAGAGCCTGCTGCTATTCACAAGCCAGACGCTATTTCAGCATTTATAGCCTGTTTTGCTTCTGCCAAAACCAGGGAGTGAAAACAGTTCCTTCAATAATGACAAAATTTTTGCAACTCCTTTCATTTCTGATGGATTCTGAAACTCTTCTGGTGTTTTTAGTCTCTGAAATTTCTGAAACTTTATAAAGCAGCAGTAACTTTATAGAGCAGCAGTACTTTTCATAACTTTTAAGCTGGCAGAAGTGTATCTAGCAATAGAAAACTTCCCACTTGATGTTCTGAGAAGAGAATCTGTCTCAGAAAGCTGTTGATTTTTAAGATATTTCACATATTTTAAGATATTTCACATCTCAACAATTTTAAATCCTTCTGTAATGAAGAGGAAGTGATCCTGTGTCTGTTATAACACAGTAAAGCCCAACTGAAAATACTATGTAAATGTGAAGTTACTAATTGGTTGTTAGCATAACTATTTTGTACATACCATAATAATGACATCTTAATTCTTTCTAACCTCACCCTCTTCCTACTGGAAGAGGAACTAGACCAGCTTGCACAGAGGAAGACGACCTTGTCAAATATGATGTGCTTTGTAACACTCTCCATCATTGCGTGAAATAGAAGAACATTTCACATGAGACTCTGCTATTGAGGTGGGGACAGTAGTACCAGGGGAATGTTAATTGCACTGAGAAGGCAGGATGATGGTTCAGACACAGCTTTCCCTCAACTGCTTCTGGATCAGAGTTGGTTTATTTCTTACCAAGACAGTGGTTCAAAGGACATAAGCCATGGGGAAGGAGAGTCAGAGGTAAGAACAACAGCAGGAGACAAATAGTACACAATTAAGCTGTATCCAGTTATAGCTATGGATTGTGAACTTGTCTCTCTCCAGAGGAGTATATGAATTACTAAATAATTTGGAAAAAAACAAGTTGGGGATTTCTGTTGTGGGTCCTTCCTTCATCACTGCTTGTTGGTCAGACAACACTCTTTGTATATCTCTGTTGTACCACTAGTAGTGGAGTTGTCCCATGTCCTTCACAGCACTGCTATTTGCTGCTGGTGATTGAGGTAAAGATTAAAGCTCTCCAGTGTCTTCAATGATGAAAATAGACGTTTTCGGATTCCCAGTGTCTTATTCTTAATGTCAACGTTGGTTTATATGGGACAAAGTTAAAATACTAGCTTTCTGCAGGAGTTGGGAGTCTGGCAAGGATAGGAGTTGTCTGCCTGGCAGAGAAAACTCCCAGCGTCGGCTCTGTCAGCATGGTGGGTGAGATCCAGTTTGATGGTGTGTGGCTGGGATTTAGTGTGTTTAGTACCAATTAAACAGCATACTTGAACTCTGGTAATGTTCAATGGGTTGTAAGGAGATTTGCTATAATTAACATAGACGCGGAAGAGTTATTTCTGTCGTTAAGTACTGGTGTTTCCCCATGTAGACATGACAGCATGCATGTATGCTTTTTGGCATTTCTAGTTTTTAACGTGGTCTCCTTAGGTTTAGCACTGAAGTGGTTTAGTGTCTAGAAACAGTGCTTTGCAGTCTCTAGCTATGCTCTGAAGGAAATTTTTGTCACTTTGTCACAGAGAGGGGATCTTGCAGCATACCTGTAGGCCTACAAAGGAATGCTATTATGTAAAACAGCTACTAGGAGGCTCCCTAATCCACCTCCAATCCCTGCATTAAGGGAAACATCCGCTTTACTGCACTGAGTATTGAGTATTTTTACTGAGTATTGAATTAGAAATCCAACCTGCTGTTATATCTTCCCAACCTCATGTATTGTCTTTCTTTTCTAAATACTACTCAGGTTCTGTTCTGTCTCACCTGAACTAAATACTTTGGTATTTAAAAGCTTTTTATCAAAACATTTCTTACAAGCTTGTGTGTTCTAAGAAGCAAACTGAAATGTTTCAGTTGCTCTAGCGACTGATGCCATATCATTGTGCAAAGGAATGCTTGGTAGCTTGTCTTTTAGCAAGTACATGGTAGCAGCTAAACTTCTTGAAATGTTAAAACTTTAAATCCTTAGTTCAGGTGTGACAGTTATGTTACAGCTAATAGAGGAGAAATTGCTGTAGAAAAACTGAAATGAATACAGGTTTTTGGTAAGCTGTGGGACGCATTGCTGATGATGGTGTTACCTATGAGGTCAATTCTCCTAGGGTTTACAGTGCAATCAATAATAGGCAGATTAATGTAGTTGAAACACTCTTGTTACTTTGTGTCACTGACTTCTAAAGTTCGTGTTAAGAAGTGCAACAGCATTCAGGTATTTTCCTGCTTCTTTACACAAGTTGGCTTTACTAGAGAGATTTTAGAGCATTTTTTGCAGGGTCACAACTGCTGTCATGACCTAAAATGTTACCAGCCTGCAGGTACGTAGAAATTGTGACTCAGGGTTAATAGGATTCTGTAATACACAAGGACACAGAGGGTTTTTAACTCTAGATTTTTCCGCTTTATTACAGATTGCTGCAAATGCCACAGAAATCACCACTAACAATTATATCTGTAATGGATAAAGTGAATATAGATGAGTGGAAAATAAAAATATATGTCTGTGCATAAAGCTGGTAGAAATTATTGGCAGCTATCAATAGTATGTCAGCAGCCAAGTAGGTATAGTATTACAGGTTGCTACAAGCTTATCTTTAGTGAAGTAAACTTAACAATAACGTAGCAGCAGATGTAACTGTGATAAATTACTTACATGCACGTATGCATATGTTTACAATAATATCAGTATCAAGCTTACTGAACATATCTCAGAATGGGACAAACTGTCCCAAAAATGGGAGGACAAACCACACCTTCCCCAGTGAGAATCCAAAATCTCTTAGGAAGTTTGTGTGGAGAGTTCAGCCTGCTTAGGAAAGGAGAAGGACGTGCATCACAGGAAATTCTCTTGAGAAAGAAGCTTCATTTTGGACAAAAATGAAGTAATTTTTATATCATCGAGGATTAAGGACCTGTAGGACATCACCACTTGAGCAGCCAGTAGATGCTGTTAATTGTTTTCTGTTCTTTCAGGCCAATTTTCATTTTTCCAGTCTGTTTTCCTGTCGTTGCAGATAGAATAGCCAGTGGCAGTCACCAGTTCTTACTTTCTGAGTATGTTTTCTCCTTTTTTCCAGACTATTTTTCACCTTTTCAGTTGATAAATTGCTGTTACAGTTCCTTGGGTTTCTGCTTATCAGTGGTATCTCAGCATGTCTTCAGTTTCTAGGTATCCAGCTGTGTGCTGCACATCTCAAGGATGCTTCTGGTTCCCAGACCTAATTGCCAGGCTGGCAGGGATTTTCTCTGTCAGTATTTCAGCAGACATTTTCTTCTGTTAGTAGTTTTCCCCTTCTAACCAGGTCCCCTTTATGTCTGCTCACACCAGCTCATGTCCAGTTAAGACATGTACCGAGCCTCACAATATTTTACTGTTTCTTGCCCAGCAGGAGATAGGGAGCTGTGATTGATATGCCTGGGAGGGAAATTATGGAAATCTTGGAGCTGAAGCTTAACTTTTATGTTTTACCCTTTTGTGTGTGTGTGGAAGGGGAGGATGTTTGAATTTAGACTGTTTTAAGATGAAATCCAAGAGTGCTCTGTTCTCATCGTCAAGAAAGATACTCATCTGTAAAGCTCAGTAGATAGATACCATGGTGAAATGTTCTTATGGGTTCTTCTCAGGGGTTCATGACCTCTGCTCTCACTTGTTCTGCAGAAGGACCCCTCAGGGCTGGAGAAATATCCTCTGGAAGTTCAGTTCAGCTTGGTGAAATTGTAGATTATTTCGAGGGAGAGAGCAAGGAAGCAGGGAAGAACTCCCACCCCTCCATGGTTTCAGTTGCTTGGCAGTCTTCAGAGTATTTAAACAAACCCTGAGGTTTTACTGTGCCAGACCACACTGCTGCCAGAGTGGCAACAAATACTGCCTTAAAGAGTTGGAGGGGCCAGAGCAGTTGTAGTGGGGTGGATTTGAATGCTGTCATGTCTGTGAGAGCCAGGAAATGCTATGAAATGTGAAGCTGTAACAATCCTTAATGATGGGGTGCCGTGGTTTTTGTTTTGTTTTATAGGAATTCCGCCTCATTCATTGTGTACCTTTTAGCTCTGCCTCTTTCCATAAAGAATCTCTGGACTGCTTGTCCTAGTGGACAAGTTTCTGGGGGTTTTATTTTAGTTTTAGTAGAACAAGATGTAGTGCAATCAGAGCAACTGGAATTAAGGAAGCTGGAAGATCTGAGTAAACTTTCAGGGGCATTGAGGTTAATTTATACTACTTGTGGTTTTCTTATGTACACACAATGCATAGTCACTTCCTCATAAAAGTAAAAAGAGTGCTTAATGGAGAACTTTTTCCTTTAATGGTCCTGAGAAGATAACATCTCTTAAAGCTTTGGAACTTTCTGTGGTAGCTTCATATTGCACAATCACCAGTGCATTTGAAGTGTAACAGATGTTTCCCCTCAGCTGTGTGCATGCTCTTGTTCTGGAACAAGGCGAGCCCTTGAAAGTAGGGTAAGCTACTTATAAAAGTAGTTTTCTTGTTGGATTAAAAATTCCTTGTGGACACATAATTAGGAACAGCTCCATGTATAGGTATGCCCTTATGTTCATATCTTTCCATTTATTTACAGGAGAGACCAGTCTGCTGCAACAGTGAAAGTTCCTTACCCTGCCTTTGGGAATAAATTTTAGGTTCAGTTGCGGGAGGTTAACTTGGGTTTCTGAGCTCCAACTCTTCTTTCTGGGGTTACTAACAAAGCAGTGGGGAGATGACCACGCTACTTTCTGTCTGGTGGAGTTCAGCCTGTACCCTCATGGTGGAAACTGTGATGTTGTCCTATCACTTTATGTATCTTTTTCCCATCTCTCCTAATTCTGTACTTTAACCCTCTTAGTGCTGCAGGAGTACAGACGATCTACGACTCCTAACTCACACAGTGGATAAAATGATCAGAAATACTGCACAAGGGCCTCCTGAAGAGCAGGGAGAGTTTATCAGCTCCTCTAGGGCTTCAGACCTTCTCGCAATGCATATGATTGGAGCCAGAGAGGCTCAGATATCAAAATCAACTGATTATCAAAGATTTACAAGGCAAAATGTGAAAAGAAAC
Organism: Pezoporus wallicus; assembly: GCF_028554395.1. Classification (NCBI taxonomy): domain Eukaryota; kingdom Metazoa; phylum Chordata; class Aves; order Psittaciformes; family Psittacidae; genus Pezoporus; species Pezoporus wallicus. The sequence continues at coordinate 3,431,477 of NW_026640165.1, forward strand.
AGAAGAGGTTGCTGGAGGGTATAACATAATATGCAAACGTTGTAAAACAGTGTAAAGCCTAAACCCCTGTGTCTGTGGTGATACTGGAATTAGCGAGTATTTTCTGTTCTGGTTTGCTGTAAGCTTTAAATACATTTGCTGTTCTAGTATTTAGTGTTGAGATTGAGCTTAAAAACCAGCCCAGAGACCAAAATGTAGAGCAATGTTTTTGTTTAAAGAAAAAAGAGAGTCACAGTCTTTTTGTCTTGTCTCTTGTATGCCTATCTGGGAAAAGTAACCAGTGGTGGTGACCCTGTTGTAGCTCTAGAATAAAATAAAATGAGCAAGGATACCGTGACAAAAAAGCAAGGCTAATTAGCCACAAAAAGCTTTTTACATAGTTAAGACTAACTTCTTACGAAAAAAAATTGTGAGAGCATGTATGTGTGTATGTATGTATATTGCATACTTACATAAAAATACAGGGGTGCCAGAAATTGATGGGTAGAGGGTTATATGGCATCTTATATCTATGTGAATATATGGTTTGTTTTTTTCCTACCCATAGACACTGGAAAGAAAACAGATACTCTTTTTTCCTTGTTATGACCACGGGATTTAGCAGTAGACAGTGTTCCTGCCAGTTGTTTCTTTGGGGAGTGAAGGGTATGTCACCCTGTGTTTAGATAAAAGGTAGATTTTACTCAAGGGCTTATTTTTGATACATTGCGTTTTTAAAGGCAAACTTCAAAGTTATTTTACTCTTTGCTGAGCAGTTGTAACTAAACATTTTATACATGATACAGCTGTGGGTTTTATGAAGTCCTTTTCAGTCCTGGAATACTTACTTCTTTTCTGGTGAACATATTTGGTATAGCACAGATAAAAAACCCCACCTAAGCTGTCACAATTAGATTTTAATTTTCTTACAGAAATACTTCAGGGTAACTAAATATTTTTCTTCCCCTTTAATTAACAGAGGAGGAACTCAGGAAGCTGAGAGAAGAAACAAACGCTGAAATGTTAAGGCAGGAGCTAGAAAAGGAACGGCAAAGGAGATTAGAACTAGAACAAAAAGTCAATGAAGTACTTAAAGCAAGGTAAGAGAAATGTATGAAGCAAGGTAAGAGAAATGTCTTCACTATACAGCTGAAAGACACTTGAGATATCTGACTGTTTCTGAGGGTTTCTGATGAAAGCATCTGTTTCCAGTCTAGGCTCTCTTAAAAATAAATGAGTAGCTCACACAGAGAATCTGCCCATGTTTTTCTGTAGAAGTACATCTTGCACATCCATGTACCTGAGTTACTTCACCATGCATACTGCCATAAATACAGAAGTGTTGTCACTCTTGTAGTGGGGATATTCTTCATTTCATCTTTTCTAATGTGTTCTGTTTGGGATCTCACCTACCTGGAGCTATCAGCATGCCCTGCGTGCTACTGAATGCCATTGCTTATGCTTTTTCTTTTCAAACCTGTGTCATCTCCAGACTACCCAGACCCTGTTAGTCCTGTTCTAGCAGCAGCAAGGACATCCCAGTACCACAGCCCAACCCTAGAAGTGTGGGAGTGACTGAGTTTGAGCCTTCCTTGCCAGTGCAATGACAAATGGAAACATGCCTCCCCAAACCCAAAGGCCTTTCAGCCTTGAGGACACCCAACTTGATGATGCAGAGCATAACATTTGAAGTTGTCTCTCCTTAGTTTGCCTAGCTTTATGGGCTTTAGATCTAAAGACCATAGGAGCTGCTTGACAGCCTTTTTGGTCTTACACCACTTGCATACAGAGCTGCCTGTGTTATCTTCCTCAGCAGTAGCTGAGATTAGCTGGCTGAGCAGTAAGATCTGTGGTTCACCATCAACTGCTGTCATCAGGAGATAGTGCAGGCTGAGTTGGTAATCACGTGTGATAAGCACTGCCAGTTACTTAGACGTGACAAGCAAGAACAAACAGGCAAAACTTCCTGCTTGGATATGAGGTATCCCAGTGCCATACAAACTCTTCCCAGCCTGCTGCTTCCTTCTGTACTCATCCTCAGTTAAAAATGCCTTTCTGGTCAGACCAGCAGTCTGTGTTCACTGGTATTCTGTAGCAATTGAAATAGGAACTAGTTATAGGAAATGTGAGCCTAGTTGCTTTCTGTGTTCTGTTTACCTCCTACTGCTATAGAATTGTAGAATTGTTTAGGTTGGAAAAGACCTTTATAAACATTGAGTCCAACCGTTAACCAGAACTGCCAAGTCCATCACTAAACCATGTCTCTAAGTGCAGCACTACACGTCTTTTAAACACCTTCAGGGATGGCAACTCAACCACTGCCCTGGGCAGCCTGTTGCAGTGCTTGACACCCCTTTCTGTGAAGAAATTTCCCATAATATTTAATCTAAGCCTCCTTTGGTGCAACTTGAAGCCATTTTCTCTTGTCCTATTGCTTGTTACTTGGGGGAAGAGACCAACATCCAGCTAGGCTCCTATAGGAGCCATAAGGTCTCCCTCAAGCTTCCTTTTCTTTAGGCCAAAAAGCCCCAGTTCCCCCAGCCGCTACTTATAAGCATCCACAAGCACTGTATTTAGAGGTATCAGAAATACATTTCTGCCTTTACACTTCAATATCTGTTTGCACACCTCCTATCTGTGAATTTACTTAACCTCCTCTTGAAGGTGCTGGAGCTATCTGGTAGCTATGGAGGCAATGTTTCAGAAGCCCACTCGTCACTCTGGTGCAGCAATTTATTTTCTTTCTTTCTAACAGATTTCTCAGTGGTTTCAAGAAGTACCTCACAGTTACAGAATTATGAGATTTGGTTCAGCATTCAGCTTGTTTACCACCCTTAGTCAGTTTTTAACAATTCTCTTCAGACTGAAGTTTCAGCTTTTCCAGTGTTTCCTGATAGAGTATGCCATCCCTTTCATCAGTTAAGTTGCCATTCTTTGTTTTGTCTTAAGATGAAGAGGCTGAGTTTGTTCAGTATTCATTGTGGGTTTACAAGGCTTTAGACAGGAGATAAAGCAGGTCTTCCTTCTTACCCTCAGTACTAGTACAGTGGGATTTTTTTAGCTAATGTTTCACACTGATGTTTTTCCAAAGTCGGTGGTTCCCTGCAAGGTCAGTCTGTGTGCAGGCTTCACCTGAGCTGCCAAGTTGCATGCTTAGAAGGGTCTCTGCAATGTCCTCTTGTTCCCAAGCCAGCCCCATGACCATGCACTGGGAAGGTGATCTGGACTGCTCTCATCTGGAGTTTGGGGTTTTTTTTGGCATTTTTGGCATTTGACATTTTACAGTTACTCTTACAGCTGAGACGTGGGAGTGCATCTTTACTGCCTGTGCTGGTTGACTTGGCTGTATGCACATATAACTTCCATTTTGTGTCTAAACTAGTGTTGCCTAGTTGAGTGGGCTGCTGGAGACAGTGGAAGAGGACAAACTTGGACCCATCCCCGAGCTGAGAGTATCAGTTAGCTTGATGTCAGCAGTACAGACCAATGAGTATTGTTTTCTGCTGTTGGTAGATAAAACTGATGTTTCACAATTGCTTTTTGTCTGTGACTTGCTGCCTTGAAGAATTTGCTTGAGATGCAAATTCCGCATGCTTTAGCACTGGCATAGAGCTAATGGCTTTCTCCCAGGAACAGGTATGCTTGGGCTGTAGGTCACCTACAGAGAAGGGTGAGAATGATCCCATCATTTCTGGCATCCTGGAGAAGGATGAGGAGCCAACTTCCTCTGCAGGGAGGTACCCCTCATTCTGCCCTGTGTCAGAGTAATGAGGATGGCCCAGGGTCTGATATGGCTCACTGCAGCTTGTGAGTTATATGTATTTTACAGAGAAAAGAGTTTGAAGGTCTTAGTTTATCAATGTTGGTGTCAATATCTGTGCCTTGTTGGACTGTGGACAACAGCAAATCTCTAGCAGGCATGCTACTGCTAAATTAAGGTGGGGTGACTTGTCCACATCAGTGCTGTGTTCCCATTTAGATATCCTAAGGGTTACTCTAGCCCTGTTAGCTTGGGTATTGCACTCGGGGATTACAGCCAATTATCCCCTTTCCCAAGTCTTTTTCTAAGTAGTCTTACTAATATTCCAGCCTTCTGGGGACAGGCAAGTATATGTAAGATGACAACAGAAATAAGACTTTGAAAATTTCCAGTTTCTACCCAGAAGAAAAAACAGGTTGTCTGTGGTTTTCCCTTAACTTATGCTCCATTGTGTGAAATTCTTCTTCCCTGCTTTATATCTTTTTGCACTTCACTGTAGGCATTCAAAAATGCTTCTGTTAGGACATACAGACAAAGTATTTGCTCACACGTTCACATACATAATTGGCCAGATTTACACCTGATGGAAACTTAATTTTATTAAGCAAAGTAACAACAGAAAATAGTCTCTGCTTATGTCAACAAAACCAAATTCACCCTGCTTTTCAATTAGGTGAGTTTTCATATAATCTTTAAATAGATATGCATATAATATGTTTGCATGTACTCTTCCGCTTACAGAAGCGAATTGGGGAAAACCAAACCATGCTGTGGTGTAAGAAGGAAGAATTATTTTAATAGTTGCGGTGTTCAGAAGTATTTGTAAAGTTTATCAGTGTATGTAGCTGTATAAATACAGGCTGCAAAGTGTTCAGCAAGGAGAAAACAATGAGCTAATAATCTGGAATTGTTAATAATTGTCGATAATTATTTTTTTAGGGAAGTACATAGGCTTCTTTCATAGAATTGTGCACAGGGAGGAGAGGAAGAAGAGGATTTTTAGTGTTTTTGTTTGTCATGGTGTTTACTGTCTGTATGTCAGAGTATTCAGAAACGCGATGGCTTCAGTTGGAGTTTTCCATAGACACACTTCAGGACATCCCAGCATTTGTTAGGACAGCTGGAGCATATGACATTTTGCCAGTGGAACAACACATAAATAATTTGGAATAGCCTGTGTGAGCAATGCTTGTTTATGTGGATCGTGGGCTGTTGCTGCCTTATTTTACAAATTATGAACAGGGAAGAAAAAACCTCAACAATAAAGTTTTGCAACAACACCCGCAGCTAGCTGTGACTTACGCAAACCTTGTTCTTAAGTGACTTTGTGAACTGTTTTTAAGGGGACCAAAAGCATCCTAGATTCAGGAAAGTGTTTGTCTTCTCCACTGGCTGAGGTTGCTCTTATCTGTTTTAATCAGCCTGTTCTTTTAAACAGGCTCAATCTCTAGTTGCATAAACACAACCTAGCCACAGGTTGGGGATCTCTTGGCATTACCAATCACACCCTTTCTCTGGGTGGAAAGCGTGGTCCCAGAGGAATTAATGCAGCTTGTTTTTTTTTGATGCAGGCTGCGATTAGGAAGCCTGCATAGGAGCACAGCTTTTTCTGTTGTTTTGGGGACCATCTGTGTTTTCCAGCCCTTTAACTGGCATCAAAAGTGGTTTGTAAACTGTAGGAAAGATATTTCCTCCTCTCTGTCAGTGGTCTTGATGTACTGGCTGGCTCAACATGACCTGGTTTTGGGACAGAGCTTCCCAGTGGGTGCTCAAGCCTAGACTATGAGTTCTGAGCTTCCTGGCCCAAATTTGTCTGAAGTGGCTAATTACAACCTGGGTCACAGGTGCAGTAATAAGCTGTCATTAACCTGATGATTCGTAAAGGTCAGATTCTTCATGGGGAAGGAGTAACAGGCAGATGGCAAGTAAGACATTGCCAAAAAAATGAAACAAAAAAGCACCAAGAAGGGCCAAAGCCAAACTATCATGTGCTCCTGATGGAGCCCAGTGAGGCTGCTATCCACACCTCTTTATTGATGAGAAACGTGGGGAGTAATGATGCTGTGCTGCTTCTGAAAATATACCCCAGCATGTCAAAGGAAGATCCAGCCTGCAGGCTGTGATGACTGGTGGTGGTGGTATCCCATCTTGGCTCCATCACTGGAACAATTCAGGTGTGAGATCGCCCCAGTGCCTTTGCATGGCTGGAGTGGATTGAGTCACTGGCTCCTGCGTATGTGACCCTGCTTGTGAATAACTACCTCCTCTCTGCCTATGTGTGTCTTCAGCCTCAATGAAACACAGCAACAGATTGCAGATGATAATGCCCACCTGTGTGGTGTAACCACCTGATGTGCTGGTAGAGGAAAACAAAGCACTGCTATGTAATAGTTTGTGCAAACTTGATGACATTGATCGCTGTCTGTCTTGTGAGAGACAGAGCTGGAAATGGAGGAGATGCAAAAGTATGGATGAAAGAGCAAGGAGAGGAGGAGGTTTTAGGTGAGGAATCCATGGTTTACCTAGAAACTGGGGAAAAATGTCACAGAAACAGAAGTTAATATTTAGCTAGAAAGCATAAACTGGTGGAATTTAAGATGGCTTTTGGAAAGAAGAATTGCTGCAAATACAGAAGCTCTGTGAAAAAGTTCCAAAGAGGCATGAAAACAAATGGCTTTGAAAGCAGGAGCTATTGAATTCAGCTTCTCCACACTGATAGATGTCCAGTTATAATTTATGGATTAGTAAATTATTTCTAACTGTTTCTTTTAGAAATGAGCGAAGATGTGGAAAGCTCATTAAATATGGGGAGTGCTTAGGAAGGGAGGTAATTAGTTCTGTAGTTTCTCCCTTATACTTATTGATGTATGTCGGTGTTGAGATGGCACACATTAGCAGTGGTCTTTTCTGTATGCAGACAGTATAGCAAGATCTTTCCCTAATGTACTTTCTAGAGGAGCAGCAGGACAGAGAACTATATATGTCTATATTCGTGGAATCATAGAATAGTTAGGGTTGGAAAGGACCTTAAGATCATCAAGTTCCAACCTCCCTGCCATGGGCAGGGACACCTCACACTAAACCATATCACCCAAGGCTTCGTCCAACCTGGTCTTGAACACTGCCAGGGATGGAGCATTCACAACCTCCCTGGGCAACCCATTCCAATGCCTCACTACCCTAACAGGAAAGAATTTCCTCCTTATATCCAATCTAAACTTCCTCTGTTTAAGTTTGAACCCGTTACCCCTTGTCCTGTCACTACAGTCCCTAGCAAAGAGTCCATCCCCAGCATCCCTATAGGCCCCCTTCAGATACAGGCTCAACAGCCCCAACTTCCTCAGCCTGTCTTCATACGGGAGGTGCTCCAGTCCCCTGATCGTCCTTGTGGCCCTCCTCTGGACTTGTTCCAACAGTTCCATGTCCTTTTTATGTTGAGGACACCAGAATTGGACACAACACTCCAAGTGAGGTCTCACAAGAGCAGAATAGAGGGGCAGGATCACCTTTTTGAGCTGCTGGTCACACTCCTTTTGATGCAGCCTAGGATATGGTTGGCTTTCTGGGCTGTGAGCGCACACTGAAGCTGGCTCATGTTCATTTTCTCATCCACCAACACCCCCAAGTCCTTCTCTGCAGGGCTGCTCTGAATCTCTTCTCTGCCCAACCTGTAGCTGTGCCTGGGATTGCTCTGACCCAGCTGTAGGACCTTGCACTTGGCATGGTTAAACCTCATGAGGTTGGCATCAGCCCACCTCACAAGCGTGTCAAGGTCCCTCTGGATGGCATTCCTTCCCTCCAGCGTATCAACCGACCCACACAGCTTGGTGTCATCTGCAAACTTGCTGAGGGCGCACTCAATCCCACTGTCCATGTCAGTGACAAAGATGTTGAACAAGACCGATCCCAACACCGATCCCTGAGGGACACCACTCGTTACTGGTCCCCAGCTGGACATTGATGGGTATTGATGCAGTCTGCCCAATACAGTGGGATCCCTCTTCTCACTATTTGCTGTCCAGCATCCCACTTGGTTCCCTTCCTGAGGGGCAAAAGATGAAGGGAACATTTAAAAGCATCTGTATAGCCTGATAAATGAGTGATAATGAATTTGTATGGTAATTCACTATTTCAAGCAGTAATCTTTTCAATCATACAACTCCCTGTCAAGTAGAGCCTGCTGCAGCTGGTGTTACGTTGTCAAAGCTGCTGCTTCGTTAGAAAAATCTGTCTGTAGGATATCTCTGTGGATGGCTGAAGACTTTTGGACTGAAGCCTGAAGTATTCTCAAGACAGGTCGGCAGTTGTAGGCTGTGGATAGTGCAAATGTCATTTGAAGCTGTGCACATGTGCAGAATGTCAAAAGCATTTTGGTTTCCAAAAAATTTGGTTTACTTCTAATGGATAAGAATATTTTTCTTGACTCATTGTGAAAGGTTTTAAATGGTTTTGTTCTAGTACTGTGATTATCAGCTTGTGATACAGAATCTCTTTTCCTTTATTACTGTGGGAAAAGTCTGGGCTCTGAAGAGTTTTTCTGGCAGGCACTGCAATATACACAATACAACACAGAGGCATGGGTAATGCAACAAAATGGATAATGAATTATTTAGAAGTTGTAAGATGAAATTGAGCTGTCAGTGACAGGAAATGGCTAAACCACACCTCTCCTTCCAGTGGATGGTATTGCCATGGATCTTAAGTGCAATGTGCCATGGATATTTTGAATCTTGGATTTATCTTGTCATGGTTGTATTATCTCAGCTATGGATACCCTGGAGGTTCCAGTGCTCCCTTTACCTAAAAGGTAAACCAAAATCATTTTCATCTGTAGCACTTCACATCGTTTCTGTTTTTACTTCAGGACGGAAGAGGTGCCAGCAGCTCAGCAACCTGCAAAGCCTCAGACGCAAGCCAATGGAACAGGTAATCTTCTTCAGATCTCTGCTAGCAGTTTGATTCAGTTGGGGTTTTTTGCCCCTTTCTTTTGATCCTTAGAAGATCAAGCCTTGCTGAAAAATGTGCTGGGTCCTTAAGCAGGCTTCTGAAGAAGCCAGATGTGAAAGACCATTTTAGTAGCTTCTTATCTCACTGTACGTGATTGTGCATTTACTTTTTGTATTTGACTTTGCACACCTGGGCAAGGACTTTATTCAGTATTGTAAAGCCTTTAGTAATCTAATGAAACCTGTTGCCTGGTTTCATCACACTTGCGTGCCTTGCTGATCCTTCAGGTACTGGAAAACAGGTGTAATACATACAAAAAATGTTCTATTTTGGTCTCAACTGCAAAAGCTCTTTTATGCTATTAACTGTATTACCCCTTCCTATTTCTAAAAGACAAGACATTCTGGAAAAGGAATAGGAGTTACTATTTTTTTGGACACCTACGCTGTCATCTCCATTTCTTAAGCTGCTGCTTATTATGAATTCAATAATACGGTGATTTGTGAAAGAACTGAGGCAACAGGTCTCAGTCTTTGAGTACACTTGAGCTTTCCTCCCCACACCTATTCATTGAGCTTGTAAATCTGCAGATTAAATTTGGAATTGCTCCTCCTGAATTTCCATAACATCAGTACTTTGTTATGTGAACTACAACCTGCCATTTTTTTCTGTCTTGTACACTCAATTTCCTCCTCAGTACATTCGGAAGTATTAGCATTTGGGAAGCTACTTCGCAGGTTTTTAGTTTCAAATTGAAGTGCTGTCTCAGCTGTAAACTGTCACTAAATTCCTTGGTATTCTAGATATCAGTGCAATAGTGTGATTCTGTTTTCTGAGCACCAGTTCTTTTTCCCCACATGCATAAAAGCCTCATTTTGGCTGTTATAGCTGGCTGATTAATCTTTTTGCCTCTGTTTAATCGTGTCTTAAACTTACTGAGTTCTGTGCAAACTTCGATCCTTGAATAGTTGTGACCAGTGTCCTCCTCGTGACATTGCTGTATTGACTTACATTGCCAAAGAACAGTCTCTCTGTTCCCTCTAGACAATGATTTTCTGAGTTACAGGTAAAGTTTAAAGTTTTGTGCTCATTTGTGCTGCCTCTAAGGCTTTTACCCTTATATTATATCCATACTTATGTTATATTTTTCCACTGAAACTAACATACTTAAAGTGTGGATCAGTTCATTACTTTGCCATAAAAGACTTTCCAGGCAGCATCATGACTATATATTCCATATATAGCAAGTGGCATATACATTATCTAGAGAGGGATATATATATCTGTGTATACACACGTACACAATCTTTGCAGCCTATAAATGGTAGGAAAGTGGTAATAAGAAAGTCTTTTACAGAATCTTGCTTAAGTTTCCACTTCCCTTTCCTGTCAAGTTCATGTGCCTGCAGGGTGGGTGCCCTGCTCTCTGCTCAGGAATGTTTTGCTTTACATTGCTTTCCTGAAGGTGACCCTTCAGCACAGTAGGAGGGCTGACATTTATGTCAGTCTTTTGTTTATAGCAACCTCTTAACCAGAAACTGTTTTTACAGTTTTTTCTAAAAAATCTCATTTGTTGGGTTGTTTAAGTAATCTCTGTACTTGTGGTAATGTGATGCCTCCATGTGCTGTGCTTAGAGCAAAGCAAAAGTCACATTTAGTCTTATTTTACCAGTTTTGTGCAGTCAGTGTTCCTGTGCAATGGCAGAAGTAAACTGCGCAGTGAGTTTCCATGAAGAGTGTTGGTGGGGTACAGGAAAGCTGTACAAAGTCTGCTTCCCACTAAAGCATGATGTGTGGGAACAGGGGCAAGCTTTGGATGAAGATATTGTCTAGTATTATCCTGATACTTAGTGCTTCTTCCTTACAGATAAGCGTAGTCACACGGTCTGTTCGAGACTCCAGAAGTGGTTTTGTGACAAATTTGGCGAGTATGTTGAGGACTTCAGATTTCAACCAGAAGAGAATACAGTGGAAACAGAAGAGCCTCTTAGTGCTAGAAGGTAAATCTTTAATGTGATTGCGAGAAGTTATTGGCCTCTTTACAAGTTGCTTTTTTTACCTCCTTTTTTTTTGTTTTACAACCCTTTATGTGGTTTGAACATGGCAATAAAACTGAAAGTTTAGAACCATCGCAGAAGGTTTGTGAATGCGTTGGCCACACTATGAAATTTAAAGTTCATTTGCTGTCTGAGGTAGGGTAAGAGTTATATTATTTACCAGATTCTGTCTCATGACTCGCAAACTCTGGACAAAGCCTTAATTAGGCTGAAGAGCTTTCACATTTCAAGTTTTGGTCTGGTGCAAGATAGGCTGTGTTAGTTACTAAAACCGCATTTCATAACAGGCAAGAATGAAACTTTATGCACAAACATCTAATTTATAACTGTGAGCAGTATTTCAATATACCAGATATACACAACTGTGCACTACTTGCCTATTTAACAGATTGCTTTTATCTATTCTTTTTCAGGTTGACTGAAAATATGAGAAGGTTGAGTAAGTACTTAGCAATATTTTATTTTCTGGAAGTGAAAATAGTTGTTAGTAACCCTATTGGGAAGATTGCTACATTTTAAAATACAGTGTTTTCAAATACTTCTGCAGTTTATGAGCAGAAATGATTCCGAAATCTGATACAGTGTTTGGAGTGCAAAGTAACGTAGAGGAGCAGTGGTAGAAGCTTGCCTTTGATCTTGAATTACATAGGGTATCTCTGAACTAAAAATATAAGGTTAATTAAAATGTGATGAATGAGGATGGGGTATTTTTCCAGTGGCAAGAATAAGTGTGTGCATATGCTTATGCCCTAGCTGGTTTTAGGTCACTTGCTAGTCTATGAGCTTATGCTTTCAAAGATGATGAAGGGATTAGGTGATGCATACCATGAATGTGTCTTGCATTTCTGTCTCTTGGATAGCTGATAAATTACTTTGGAAAGTGAAGGATGCAAGATGGCAGGTTAAACAAAGCAGTTAAGCCCTCCAGAAGTTCTGTTCAGCAAAGAATTGCTAGCCTGCAAAAAAAAACTATGTGGCTGATTTGTGTACAAATTGTTAAATTAATGTAGGGGGGAGGGTGAAGTTGAAATAAGGGTCTGTAATCTCCATGTAAGGTCAGTTCTGTTCTCCTTATTCTAATACTGGTATTCCTTCTAGTTTCATTTGGGGTAGAATGTCTGACTTGTTTTCTGTGGTGCACATGCATTGCCTTAAGAATAGCTTTATAAAAAGCACTGTTAAGCTTATCTTTGAGTGGTTCTTAACTTCCTCTAGGTGAACTTCAAAATCTAGATCCCTGTTCTCTGCGGGTGCCTGACAACCACCCGGAGCTCTCAAGAACCTCGTTGTCACCAGCAGTTTCCAAGTGTTGATTGGGACCTTCCCTGCAGATTCAGTTTAGGGTGGTGGAGCAGAGCAGGTGGAAGCAGGGCTTGAGTCTGTGCCCCTTCCACTTTCTTCATCTGCTGCTTTGGTTGTGCTGATGATGCTCAAGGAAATGTAGTCCTAGTTGTTTAATTACTTCCTACAGGAAGTGTATTGAGGGTAGCTGAATTTCAAGCCAAACAAATTAGGACAGCAAGTCACAGGCTGTCTCGAGGAAAGCTTTTCAAAGCTGTGAGCTGTACTGAAAATGAGGGTGAGTGCTTCTGGGGATCCCTGTGCAAGAGAAGTCGTCACCCTTCTCAGCAGGGAAGGCAAAACCAGTGTATTCCAGCACAGAAAGCAAAGGTCTTCATGCCGCACTCCTCTCCTGTTTTCATGTGTCCCCTAGCCAGTTTAAGTTGTGAAAGAGCTTAGAGGAATAGAGTATTACAAGGACAGGTGGTTTCCAGGGAGCTGAGGAATAGCTCCTCTTGCTGTCACTGGCTGGTTGTGTGCATCTGTATGTGGGAGTGATGCCTCTCTCATGCAGTGATGGTGAGAGCAAAGGTTTCTTGGGTTTCACTTTTCTTAATTTGGGTAAGCCTTGTTATCATTGACTATTCTGATTAATTTTCTAAGTTGTCTGTTTGTCATTTACAAGCGATTTAACCGCTGCCAGCTAATTCTAACAGTTGTGTTTTTTCTCTGCTTCTGTTTAGAGAGAGGTGCCAAACCTGTTACTAATTTTGTGAAGAATCTTTCTGCCTTATCAGACTGGTATTCTATCTACACTTCTGCTATTGCCTTTATTGTAAGTTGTCCTATTCCTCCAGGAGTAGTAATATTCTTATAATTATAATTATTTTATTTATAATTATAATTATTCTTAATTCTTATACGTATCATTTACTGAAATTCATTGAAACTTGCCACATCTGACTAGGGGTTGTGCTACAGTTTAAAGGCAAATCAAGTAGTGTAATTTCATTCATGTACAAAATGCCAGCAGTTGTCATTTCAGTTATGTTTCAAAGACGCTTAAATTGTGGATTCGGGGTTTATTGTAGCATAGTTTTGTAACTGTTAAAATAGCTCAGAATCATCTGGGCATTGTTCTCTCATTTCTTGTTTCCTGTCTCCCAGTCCTGTAATTTGATGGTTACTTCCGCCTTTGCCAAATCTCTTGCTGTCTAGGGCTGAAATGCTGATAGTGGCTATGTTTGATAAGCAGCTGTCATTTCCATCAGTGCTCTTTGCCATTCATTAGGATCATACTAATGACAGACAAAATCCATTTATTGGAGGATCATTTAATGTGCAAACGTCAGGTCTGTGAGCTAAGTTCAAGCATTCCCATGCAGTTTAAGGAGGTTTGTGTCCACAGTGATGTAACTATTTAGTGGAGTTTAAATTTGTTTTTATTCTAACTGTTAATTGATGATCTAAATTATTTTGGTCGTGGTGCGTATTGATTTTGATACAGAGGAATTACCAGTAGCTGTAGCTGAATGAGCCTGTCTGGTGAAAATGGCACACAACTTGTTATTAAATGATCCCTCCGTGTAAGTTACAGACCCTTATTCAATGCTACTTTGCACAGCACAGCTGAAGGAATATTGAGGAGGAGATTTCCCCTTCATGGTGCCCTGTGTCTGTCCCTTCTCCTAATCTACTGGGTTTTCTCACCTCTCCTGACAAACCCATTCTTCAGATAGAACCTGAAAGAGGAACTTTAGCTGCTGTTTGGAAAGTTCTGGGATGTTGGAGCCAGGACAGTGCTTCACATCGGGGTTATCAGTAAAAACAGTCTCAGCAGGGAGGCTGTAGTCTCCGTATTTTCAGAAGCCAGGAAGGGAACACAATGCCTTTTGAGGCACTTTGTGTTTGTACTTGTCAGGTAAAATAAAACCTATTTTCCTGCAGTCTTTCCAAGCTTGGTAAAAAGTTTGGGATTTAATTGACCTGAAATAATAGAGTGAGCATTTATCCTGTTGCACTGTATGGGGCTAGCTGCTATTACCCTTCTGTTCCATTGCATCAGCTGCCATAGGTGAGGTTAGATCATGTTGTGCTTACGTAGCAGGCTCACAGACTTTAAGGTTTACTGTTTTTCCCTTATCACTTCATGCATTTGTAGTGTTGGAAGTATTCAGTACTTCTCTCAAGCAGCTGAGAAATAGTTAAGTGTCATCTCTGGAGATTTGGGTTTTGACTTTACACAAATGCAGCGCTGTTGTCAGTCATGGGGTAGCTAAAATGTATTAATTTTTGTGATTCGAATTGCGTGATTCTGAACTCAGCAGTCCACTGGGGAATGGTATTTCATGCAACTCACTGTGCACCAGTTTGTAATCTGTGTTTCTCTTTGTTCTTTTTTTTTTTTTTTTATTTATTTCTTAATCTGCAGATTTACATGAATGCTGTATGGCATGGCTGGGCCATTCCTATGTTCTTATTTTTAGCAATTTTGAGGTTGTCCCTAAATTACCTCATAGCCAGGTATTTACTTAAGTACTAGATTATTGTCTGTAATGCTTTGCTTGAAAGATGTTTCATTGCTCTTCCATTGAGTTGTGAACTGTTAGCTTTTCTAATGTGCGTTAAGTCTAACAAAGTAAAATTCAGACTCTAATATCCTTAATTTCATTGCTCAATTTCTGTAATTTTTGACTTATATCAAGAATTATTTTTGTATCCTCTGACTTGGGTCATCATAAATAATGCTACATGTTCTCAAACAAATCCCTCAGCACGCTAAAGCTCTAAAATAACATTTTGCAGCATTCAGAGTAGTTGGAGAATATCACCTAAATTATTGAAGCCTGCTGCTTTTCCATGGGGAGGATTTTCACCTATGCCTAAAATAACAGTTTCGCTTTTTTTAGTCGATCTTGGCATGCTTTATTCAAAGCATCTTCCATTTGTAAATTCAGTCTCTTTTAAACATTAAGACTTTCTTGTAAAATTCATGTTTTCTGTACTGAGAGGATCTTTTTAAAATGCTGTTTAGCCTGATGGTGTTTTTCCCCTTAATGGTGAAGAGGACCTTAATGTGCATGTTTTGAATAACTTGCTGACTTCTTAATTGATACTTACACTATGACACACTATTCTCTGAAAATTGCTGGTAGCAAATAGGTCTTGAATAAGTTGATGTAGTTTTACAAGAAAAGAGAAAACCTTAATAATTAATTACTGTCTGCACACCATTCACTTTTGTTATAATACCCACAAGTGGTGATTCTGTGTAGCGTCTACCTAGCTAATTCATTTCTTTAATGAGTATACCTTTAAAGCTGGCTGTGGTTGGCCAGTTGTGCTTTGGTTATGTTGTTGGTTCTTCATTAGTTTGGGGATTATTTCCTTATTTTTTTTAAGTCATAAGTGCTTATTGCAGAAAACTACTTTTTAACCTTCTACGAATAATCCGTGTTGGCAGGTGGAGGAGAAGTATTTGCTTTCTTTAACTATTTCCATAACTTCTAGGGGTTGGAGAATACAGTGGAGCATTGTGCCTGAAGTTTCTGAACCCATGGTAGGTATTTGATCAGCTTGTCCTATATGTCTGTGTTAAAAGATGCACCTTTAAGACCTTTCTCAGTGTTTATGTGGGTAGCTGTGAAAGGAAAGAGCGAGGTGCAAAGAAAGACATTATATTCTTTTTCTTTCTCTTGCAATTTAGAAATCTTAACTAACAGTACTCTTGGGTTTGGGTGTTTCACACTAAACTTGAAACACATTTCTGGAATCAATGTTAATATGCCAGCCTGGGACAAGTTAGATCCTGTGGGATCTTCAAGAAACCTAGCATTCTCTTTTCTTTGTAACATTTTGAAATTAATGTTTGCATACCCTGCTTTAAGCAGGAAGGGTTTTAAGTGTTAACATAAGATGGAGCTCTTTAAATTTCAAACCTTTTGCTAAGACTTAGGCCTTGCTTCCAGGATCATTTTGTTACTCTTAAAAGGTGAATAACTTAAGTTCTAGATGTAGAGCTTCTAACAATAATGATATTTTTGTGCTAGTTTAATCGTAGAATCATAGAATCACTTAGGTTGGAAAAGACCTTTAAGATCATCAAGTCCAACCGTTAACCTAACACTGTCAAGTCCATCACTAAACAATGTCGCTAAGTGCCACATCTACACACCTTTTAAATACCTTCAGGGATAGCAAATCACCCACTTCCCTGGGCAGTTTCCAATGCTTGACAACCCTTTCTGTGAAGAAATTTTCCCTAATATTCAATCTAAACCTCACCTGGTGCAACTTGAGGCCATTTCCTCTTGTCCTGTCACTTGTTACTTGGAGAAGAGACTGACCCCCACCTTGCTGCAATCTTATTTTAGGTAGTTGTAGAGAGGGATAGGGTCCCTTCTCCAGACTAAACAGCCCCAGTTCCCTCAGCCTTTCCTCATCACACTTGTGCTCCAGCCCCTTCAGCAGCTTCATTGCCCTTCTCTGGACCTGCTCCAGCACCTCAGTTTCTGGCCTGTAGTGAGGGGCCCAGAACTGAACGCAGGGTTTGAGGTGTGGCCACGCCAGTGCCCAGTACATGGGGATGATCACTGCCCTGGTCCTGCTGGCCATACTATTGCTGATAAAAACCATGTTGCCCACCTGGGCACAAGCTGGCTCATGTTTGTGTGGCTGTTGACCAACATCCCCAGGTCCTTTTTGCTGAGCAGCTTTCCAGTCACTCTTCCCCAAGCCTGTTGCGGTTCATGGGATTGTTGAGGCCCAAATGCAGGACCCAGCACTTTGCCTTGTTGAACCTCATACAACTGGCCTTGGCCCATTGATCCAGCTTGTCCAGATCCCTCCTTAGAGCCATCCATCAGCATATCAACACTCCCCTCCTTAGAGCCATCCATCAGCATATCAACACTCCCATCCAACTTAGTGTCATCTGCAAACATACTGAGGGTGCACTTGATCCCCTCATCCAGATCGCTGATACGGATATTAAACAGAACTAACCCCAGTACTGATCCCTGGGGAGCACCACTTGTGACCATCCACTACCATTCACCACCATGCTGGGCTTTGGCCATCCAACCAGCAAAAAATGTGACTGTCCAAGCTATGAGCAGCCAGTTTCTCCAGGGGAATGCTGTGGGAAATGGTGTCAAAGGCTTTACTAAAGTAGGTAAACAACATCCACAGCCTTTCCTCGTCCACTAAGCAGGTCATCTTGTCACAGAAAAAGATGAGGTTAGTCAAGCAGGACCTGCCTTTCATAAACCTGTGCTGACTGGGCCTGATCACCTGGTTATCCTCAAGTGTGATGGAACTCAAGAGGATCCATAGCCTTCTCTTGTCATGCTAATGGACCTATAATTCTGTGGTCATAGACTGAATGCCACTGTAATGGTGCTGCTTGAAAGACTTACTGTGTCTCACAGCCTTATATTAATATGTTTGCATGTACTATGGAGGAAGAGCTTTGAGAACTAAAGATAACCAGCAGTGAAAGACTTAACAGTAGATTTGAAACAAGGGAGACTGAAGTGAGAAGACTATTGCCAAGAACGTTGAGGGGTTTCTTTTCATGAGGAGTTATGTAAAATACCAGTTTCAGCTGATCTTAAAAGTAATGGATTGTCTCTTTCTTCCCTAAGGAACCCCCAAAAGAGGACCTGACCGTGTCTGAAAAGTTTCAGCTTGTTCTAGATGTGGCTCAGAAGGCACAGGTACTGTGCTGCGCTCAGAGCTGTCCGACTGGTTCCTTAGAAACAAGGACGTTCATAGTCCAAGTGGTCAAAGCATGTTGTTAGGCAGCATGTGAAAACAGACACTCAAAGAAGCAATACTTTTCTTGACTACAAGCAATAGAGACCTCAGAAAGATTCCTGGAGCTTCTAAAATGGCACGGTGCTTCAGACAACTGGTTGAGGTTCTGTGGTCAGAACTCTGAGTTGAGGTCTGGAGGGGAACAGAAGCAGCTTCTTCTGACAGTGTTCCCCCTGATATATGTAAATGACCTTCTGGTAATGTAGATGAGGTGGCAAATCTTACCAGTATGCTGGAGTGTGGATCCATGTCCCAAATCTGCTAGTCGCAAAGCTGGTGTAGGATACCCTCTTCCTTCAAGATTTAGCTGAAGGCTGTTGTCTGTTTAGCTGTGTTAATTCAGCAGTTTGAACAGCATCTCTGAAATAGCCTGTTTTAAACACCACCATGATCCCCTGAGCCCTGAAATCTGCTTCTTGTCGGAGAGGGTGAAGGGAAGTTTTCTTCTGTCAGTTTGATGAGCTACCCTAGCAGCTGAGTGACCCCACCACGTAGTTGAACTTACAGCCTTGTGCCATGTCTAACAATGTGCTGCTGCTGAAAGTAGCTTACCTTTCTCTTGCCAACCGTGTGTGCTCATCTCCTTCCTTCTGCTGGTGGCGGTGCATGTGTTTATACAAACATCTTTGGAAGTTTATTGGGAACGTAAAATTTGCAGGTGCCCTGACAGCAAGGATTGGTCAGAGAAGATGTCTGAATAACACTCTTAATACTCATCAGGGTCAGTTTGCATCAAAGGTTGTTGGAATTACATGGAATCTAGTAACTCCAAGGGTGTATCATAAAAACCTGATCGCAGTGGGTTTCTAGAGAAGCTAGCGGGCCCACATTTGATGAACTCAATAACCACTTCCTCAAATGTCAGTGCTCAAAGTGTGCAAAGAAACTTCTTATTATGTTGCCTCATGACAAAAGTTCTTAACTCTCACAGCTTAATATAAAATATTTGCAGTGATGTAAACACTTTGCAGTCATGAAAATGGGGTCAGATAGGTTCTTTACTTCCGAAAATCCATCTTGAGTTACAGAACAAAGTATTAAGTGAGATTGAAGTCATTGTGTATGGCTGTCCTGTTCTGTATTTGCTTAATTGTGAAGTATATAAATGGCTAAAAATTAGGTTAAAAAATCACCTCTGGGAATTGCTTATTACCAACAGAGTAAGATAACTATTGGTTTCTATTGTGTAGACCAAAAAAACCCAAGATAATGCAGGACTTTGTTTTAATTCTCTTGCTTCTTATGCAGAACCTTTTTGGCAAGATGGCAGACATACTGGAAAAAATCAAAAAGTAAGTTATCTGACATGAGTCTTTTTTTTCCTCTTACGACAAGACTTGACCAATGTCTGAAACATTAGTAATAAAATTGTGTTTCTTTTTTTGTTTTCAGCTTGTTCATGTGGGTCCAGCCAGAAATAACACAGAAACTCTACATTACTCTATGGGCAGCTTTTATTGCATCCTGCTTTTTGCCCTACAGGATTATTGGGCTCGCAATGGGTAAACACAATAAATAATTGACCTGCTACAGTCAAGACTTAATGCGTTAAAACTTACCATGATCTTTAGAGGGAGAATTTTAGAGTTTAAGAAAGAAACCCTTACATTAATAAATAATGCAGTGTTTGAAAGTATTTTCCTTGCACTTGGCATTGTTTGTCATGTGCATTTCGAAAACCATCTTAGGATATATAGCATAATAGAAAAAGACTGGATAATGCATTTGCTTCTTGAAGAGGGGAAGTTCATGATGAGTTGTTAGCAGAGCTCTTCAGTCTGTCAGCTATAAGACTTCTGGGAAGGTCTATATTTTGGGGATTTTTTCACTCCTATATCCTTGCAAGTGAAATATATGGGACCACATAGAAGGCACAAAGATGACAGGGTTGGGGGAAAAAAAGGAAAGACTTGGTGGGACTAGTTGTAGCATTTGGATGGTGCCCTGACAAAAATGAACAGATTACTGAGGGTGAAGTTATGTATACTTAAAGTCTCCACTGGGAATTGGGAAAAGGGTTTTTACTACAGCGTGAGAGTGTCTGTTTTCTAAGATATAAAGCATGTCCTGTGAACTAAGAATTTTCATTTTTTTTCCCTTAAAGTAATGATATAATTAAATGATTGTTACTTTTCATGGCAGCGAACTTCAAACTTGTGTTAGCTTGAGCATAAACGTAGGTCTGCTTGACATGGCAATTGAATTAGATATGTGAGGTAGTATTATTTTACCCTGACTCTTAAGAAGGAGACCTGAATTGCATTCAGTAAAGCTTTGAAAGAGTATTTCAAGCCCTTTTTAATCTGACAGAATGCAAGGAAATAACTTGTATAATAAGATAAGAGTCTATACAGGACCGCAAGATAGAGTTTAATATAGTACATGAGAGCCCTCTGTTGCTATTTAAATTCTTGCCAGGAGCTGCAGAGATGGATGCTCTGATGTGTTTTCTGTTTTGGAAATACATTGTGGTTTTAGGGGACTTCTGGTAATAAGGAATGTGTGTTTCAATTATTTTGAAGTTCTTCCATGTAATAAGAATCTACCTAAGTGTCTTAAATAACTAAGGATTAGAAGAAGAATCGAAATATTAAAGTCAAGAGAATGGTTTAGCACTATGAATGAAGATACAGAACTTTGTTTCACTCATGGACTTGTTAGACTTGTTAAAACATGATCAAAGCAGTGATGTTCTTAATGCCCCTTCAACATGTGTACTGAAGTGGCTTTTTTTTTTTTTTTTTTTTTTTAGGACTCTATGCTGGAATCAAGTTTTTCCTCATTGATTTTATCTTCAAACGATGCCCCAGACTAAGAGCTAAGTATGATACTCCTTATATCATCTGGACAAGTCTCCCAACAGATCCTCAGCTCAAAGAAAGATCTAATGCTACAGTATCAAGACGGGTAAGGGTAATAAGTCTTTCTGTCCCTCAGTTCCCAACAACTGAAAAATCAGATTCCTTTCTCCCTTTGCCTTTTCCCCAGTGACTAGAGCACATTAAAGGGAAGGCTAATTAAATCCCAACAGTCACTGTTAGTTCTATTTTTTTATCGTTTTCAAGATCCACAAAGTTATAACATGGATTCTATTTCTTGTATGAAAGGAATCTATTCTCAAAGTGTATGTATAAATATATGTATACTGGAAATCATGTCAAGCTGAACACACAAATACAATACCATCTATAATAATATCAATTTCTGTAGCATACATTCTGTGTGATTTTACTGTCAAAATTTAGTCTTTCTGTATTCCCCTTCTTTGTTCTCAGACATTCTTTTTCAGTGGGAATCCAGCTACTTGTGTAGATGGAAGAACAGTTAGTCAAGCCTTTTTAATCTATTTTTTTTTACCTATAATATGTGGCTTACTAATGGGATAAGTGTTAAGAGAGGTAATAAAGTAGTTTACAGATTTAGGCGTTATGTCTTAGGGTTATTTCTATTAGGTTACCTTTTAGCATAGTGGTGGTAAATGACTTTTCACCATGTTGGTACTCCAACAGTGAATTTTTCTTTTGTTCAAGTCTCATGGTTAAACCTGAGTGTTGTTTTGTGCATCTTTGTTAATTGTTTTGGGAGCTGACATGGTAACTGAAAAGGAAGGCATGCTTTTCCATATCCCTGATTTTGTCAATGTTTGTTGGTTTATAAATAAAAATAGTTGTAGTAAAACTTTGGTCTAATCCCATTTTAGCATTTCCATAATGCCTGTAATCACATTATTTAATTACATTCATGGAGTATCTGAGTACTGTCATAAGCTCCCTGACTGAAATGTGCAGTGCTTAGCAATAATTCAGTCTGGCTACACAACTAGGAGCAAAAGGGATAAACACATGATCCCTTGGTTGTTAAGCTGTTGAAAAGAAGAAATATGGGGTTCAGGGGGTGATGGAGCAGTTTGTGGTAAAACAGCTGCAGCATAATCAGAGTATTTCAGAAGGGAGTGGAAGAGCAAGACAAAAGACAGTCTGTGACACAAAGTGAATCTTTTGCTCCTGTTTTCCAAGGGAGGAGGAAGGTGAATGAGCACTTGGACAGAGCTGTCGATAGCCTATATTGCTCTTGCTTGCGTTTTCTGTTTCCAGATGTCTTTGAAAACATTAACTTGGTTTCAATAATTTTAGACAAACTGTCTTATCCCTTGAGGGATTTCAGGGAACCTCATAGTATAAAAAGTAGAGTTTTGTACAAAAAGTTAAAAACCAAATACATTTTTCAGTTTTACATAGAAAAGGCAGAGCCCAAAAGCATGTCGTGCCAGTATATGTGCTTTGGTTTCTTGTCATTAAACAGCATACAAGATATCGTATACCTTGACACAATGCAATATTCATTACCTATACCATGACTCTGACCTCCTGTCCTTAGAGAACAATACTGACAGCAGTATCTGATGGGTAAAGGTTGTATGTCAGAAGCTGATGATCAAGTAAACAGAAATATCTCCAGGTATTCCTACCTCAAGGTTGTTGGTGACATTTTTGACAGTCAGGATGCTTCCAGCATTACAAATCTGAACACTTCCAGTTAGATTTAAGGCTTATCAAAATCAGGTGCAATGTTTTTCTTTTAGTAATCAGCTGTAGGTAGTCTCAGGCCTGGGTGGTCATGGATAATTAGCTGCTTCTTTTAAGGGTGGAGGAAACATTTGCCTGTGTTAGGGAGGACTAGAGCAAGGGCAGAACTTCCTCACATTTTCAGTCACTGAATGGGATATGGTACTGAAGTTTAAACACCTTTTTTAATCTTTATATAATGGGTAAGTAGGAAGCAGTTTAGCAGAGAGCAGAAATAAACCTCATTCCAGTGCAAAAATCATTAGACCTCTTGCCCTAACCTTTTTTATGTTTTGGTCCATGGAGCTTCACCTGGTTAAATGCATAGTGAGCCAAATAACTTGTCCAAGAAAGCCTTAAAAAAATGTACTTGATCATTACTAGCACACAGACTATTGAAGAAGCTATTACTTTCCTTTGTTCCAGGGGCTCAGTCATTGCTAAGGGCTCTGCAGAAGGGCAGAAACTGAAGCAATAGTACAGTAATCACCAACTATTTGCTTTCCATGTCAACTTTCTTTGTTCTTTTCCATTAAGGCATCATTGTATCATGGTTACGCTAAAAACTGGATGGTAAATACCTCTGCTGTGCCTGTTTTGTCAGCCTGGTTTCTGGTCAGCAATTGCAGTGAGCATTTTTTTCCTCAGCTTTGCATTTCTTTTGTTAGCACAAAGTCCTGCGAAGCGTGGAGTGCTGCCAGCTTATGTGCAAATCAGAAAAGGAGCAGAGGCTGGTTGGCCTCCAATGGCATCAGGCCTTTACAGAAGAAGGGCTTAGTCCCGAGCTTGCATGTTGTCAGTTTGCCAGCTGTTTAACTGCATGTGTATGGTAGGACTAAGAATGGAGCTGTTAATGCTTCAATGACAAAAGCCAGCCTTTGGAATCATGTGGTGCCCTACCAAGATGAAAAAGCAAAGGCAGGCAAACTTCTCAAAAGAAACTGCCTGCTGTCCTTCCAGAAGCAAGGCTTGTTTGTTAGGGCAGTCTCCAGTGGTTCAGGAGCTCTGTTTAAAAGTAGACTTTACTCAAGTGCTTTGATTTGAGAACTCCATGCTACCTTCCCCCCAAAACACTGACAACCATTCTGATTTTATTTCACATGTCAACACTCTCAAAAGTTTGGTGCAACTTCAAAGCAAAGGAAAGATCAATGGCTCTAACACAACCTGAATAAATTGAACTGGTGTGCTCTAACCACTGATAACTCTTCTTTTTTTAATTGCATTCACTGTGTGTAATCTCTTGGTTTGTGAGCCAGATCTTGCAGTGCCACTCAGTTCATGTTTTATTCTGTGTATTTATGCTGTTAAATAGACTTCACATTTTTTCTTTTTTCACTGTCATATTTGTGTTGTTTGTTTCTTTTCCTGCTAGCTGTCAGGGCATGAAAAGGTACGGATCGTAGTGTGGAAAACTTCC
The DNA here is from genome assembly GCF_028554395.1 of Pezoporus wallicus. Taxonomy (NCBI): domain Eukaryota; kingdom Metazoa; phylum Chordata; class Aves; order Psittaciformes; family Psittacidae; genus Pezoporus; species Pezoporus wallicus. The sequence continues at coordinate 3,455,303 of NW_026640165.1, forward strand.
TATCAATTTCAGCCTTTGTATTTATAATGAACTTATGCAGTTTTATGTGTCTTTCCCTTTGTTTGCTCTTTTTTTCTTTTTGAGCTTACTTTGTGCAATAATATTTTGTGCTTGTTCTGTCTCTTGAAGACAAACCAAGTACTGATATATTAACTGTTAGTAGTCCCACTAGTATAATAGTTGGATCTGTATGCAGTGACCTATCTGTATGTAATCAGATACACCCTTTCCTGTTGAAGAACGGTAGTTTAAGGTAGGTACATTTAGCACCATGTGCTTTCACCCCTGCAAAGGCATCCATTGAAGGGCAGCACTTTAAAAGGCTATTTTCAGATAGCACGTTTTGAGTTTTGTGCTATAGCAGTCGTATAGTCCAAAGTTTAATTTATTGAAATAGTTAGTGAAAATTATTGCATTACAACATCAATTGCTTTGTGTGTTTTAGGAAGGGTAGTTAGCCAAGTTATTTTTAAGAGCACAGCTTAAGTGTTGCTGTTTAAAGTTTGGAATCATGTTTGTTTTTCTGCAGCTTCAAACAGCAGCTTCCAGAAGTTACGTGGGCTCAAGCGCCCCAACTGGAATAAGCAAAGATGAAGACACGAGTCGTTTCCATACAACCAAGAGGGGGAATTTCCATGAAGTTTTTAACCTATCGGAAAATGAGCGTCCTTTGGCAGGTATTACACAACAGGAAGGCTACGTTAGTAGAGCATTTTCTAACAAGCCAAGTTGAATTCCCTTGCTGTGCACTGTACAGGTATAAGCTTTTGATCAAAAAGACTTGCTCTAGATTAGGATGAATGAGACGATTTCTTTAATTCCCACCTCCCTGCAGTTCTGTGGAAGAATGCACAGCCTGGCGTGCCTTTTGTGGTAATGCAAATGGCATAGTCAAAGAGAATAATTGTGTGGGTGGTTTTTGGTTTGGGTTTTTTAAAACCAGTGTTATGATGTCTAAAAACATCTTATTTAGGCTTTTCTTTTATAAATGCTTTTAGTTTTAGGTATCTAATGTTTAATTGTCAGTGGCTTCTGATGGTTTATAAGGAAATTGTTGGGGATAATGCATGTCTTTTTTTTTTAAAGTAGTATTTCTTGTTATGAATTTTTCAGTGTGTGAAAATGGCTGGCGCTGTTGCTTGATTAACAGAGATAGGAAAATGCCTACAGATTACATCAGGAATGGAGTTCTTTATGTCACAGAAAAGTGAGTGATTGCACTTGACATATTTGTTAGGAGGGAAATGCGTCAGACATTAAAAAAACTTGAATCCAAAAGTAATCCTTTAGCAATGTTTTGAAACAAAAGTGCCTTTTCATGGTGTTTCATGACCTCAAGAAAGCACCATAGGAGAGGGAGAGCTGAATCTGGGGTGTTGTAATGCTTAACAAATGTGATTTTGCCTTGCAAAGAGTTGCATAGGAATGGAGAGTAGCTCTAAATAGTCAGTTGTTAGTAGCTCAGTTCTTGATGTGGGTAACATGCTAACTATATATATATGTATATACACACTGAAAAGGAACCCTAAAAGCTAAGCGTACTTTAATAAGTTGTGATCAACTTAATTTGGCAAATATTCTTAGTTTCTGTCTTTGAAGCAAATTCAGTGTCTAGCTTCCTTGAAACAATGTGCAGCAAAAAGCAAATAGAAATTTAATCCTTGGTTTTAAAACTAGTTCACTACTCTTTTGGGTCTTGCACTGAAATTCCTTTGGAGTGTAATGAATGGAAGTAAGGCTCATCTGTATGCAATGTCACCTAGTGATGGAGAGCACTCTCCAGCATTTAGAAATCTGAGCTTTTATCTGCATCACAATAACATGAAACTTAACACAGTGTTTTTCATTAATCTTCTTTTGGGATGGTAAAAGACTTATAAGCCTTTTGAGATTTGGTATTTCTATGGCTTTAGAATATATGCACTTTCTGTGTCTTTAAAACACTTGTCAGGTTTAAGCATTCAGGGCAGTAATATAAATACAAGATTTTTTTGTATTGTGTGCCTGCCGTATGTTGTGAGCTTTCAGACAATGTACAAGAATTTACAAATGTTTGCTCTAAATTAGAAGCCAGGACTGAATTGCATACTGTGTGCCTCTTTCTCTTTTTTGAAGCTGCTTTTAACCTGTGATATTTCAAACTTCAGAAGTGATGGCAGGGATATTTGGAGCTTTGTTTTAGAATACTGTATCAAAATGAACATTTTCTTTCCTTGTCTTCAGTTATTTGTGCTTTGAAAGCTCCAAATCTGGCTCATCTAAGAGAAATAAAGTTATAAAGCTAACGGATATAACAGATATTCAGAAGGTATGTCTGTTTTGTGTATGTCTGTTCTGTGTATGTCTGTTCTATTGGTAGCAGGAATTATGTAATCCTAACTTCAGTTTGGGTGTTGATATTGGTAGATGCACCATTTTAACAGTAGGTGCCTCAGAAGGAAGAGGGCTTATTGTCAGTGGGGAAAGTTAAAACATTAGAATAACCAGACTGGATTGGGCTGTTGGGTTCCCAGCCCTAACAGAGGCAAGAAGTGAATAGTTGAAATTGGGGTAAGTACAGTATCTTCATCTGGTTGAGTTATGTCAGCCTGCAGTCACCAATGGCTTTATTGGTGCCGTGCATCAATCTGTATGGTGTTTAACGTCACTTTTTGTTACCTTCTCTGAACCTGGCCTATTCTTAAATGCAGACACCCCTACTACTACATCCTGTGGCCATGAGTGCCACAGATTAAATCGTGCTGGGCAAAGAAACACTTCAGTCTGGTGTCTACTGCTAATTTACCTCCAAATTTTCATAGAATTATAGAATTATTTGGGTTTGAAGGGACCTTAAAGATCATCTAGTCCAACCCCCCTGCCATGGGCAGGGATGCCTTCCGCTAAGCCAGGATGCTCAAGGCTCCATCCAACCTGGCCTTCTCACCCCCAACCTGAAACCAGGCACAGTACATTTTTATGCCTGGCTGCGTGATCCCTGTCTCATCTTCATTAAAAAACTCACACAGATGAAAAAAGCACCTTCATGGCATAAAGAACTACTAAACAATGAGCCAGCATTACTTCAAGAATGATGCTTACAATTCACCAGTATCAATTATTAATTCCATAGACAAGTGGTGCCTGGCATCATGGCTGGGCTAGCTCCCAAGTGCGAGGGGTACCGGCGTGCTCGGTATGGGGCCAGGACTGGTTCTGGCAGGCAGGCTGGGTGCAGCCACAGCACATGGGAGGAGGAAGAGGAGAGGCAGGTGCTCACTGTACCCAGTGACTCTGGGGTTGGAGAGCAGCGTATGTCCTCTTCTTGGTTTTAATAGAGGTCTGGTGGTTGTGGCTGGGAGGACATAGCAGTGATGAGTTGTGTGACCTCCTCAGCACCTAATGCAGTTGTTCAGGATATAAGGTAGCCTTCATGTATTTTGTTTTCATTTTCAGTATAAAGTGCTCTCTGTTCTCCCGGGATCAGGGATGGGTATTGCTGTATCAACACCGTCTACACAAAAAGTAAGTAGCTGGCTGTACCTGTAGTGCTGTGTTTGACTTCATGGTCCTTTGCTCATAAAGTCTGTGCAGATACATTTTATGCCATGGTTGGTTTAGGAAGAAAATGGACAAATGAAAAATATTAGAAACTCTGCCATATATCCCAGGTTCTAGTAGAGAAAAGGATTCTTATGTCCTTATTAATGTACTTCGACTACAGTTCATCTCCTGTTCCTATACCTAGAGGAAAGGTTTTGTTTTCTGGACTGATAAAATCTTTTCTTTGTTCTGTCATTTAGCCTTTGGTGTTCGGTGCCATGGTACACAGAGATGAAGCATTTGAGACAATTTTCAACCAATATGTGAAAATAACCTCTGCATCATCAAGCAGCGAAAGCTAGTATTATCTTAGAAGATCTAAAGGAAACTTTCTTATTTTACAACTTGGTAGTAAAAAAAATGAACATCCTCATCTATTTTGCAATAATTTTTCTTGTCTGGTCGTTTATATTCTATCTGTTACATAAATCAAGTGTATTTTATATATGCCTTCATGTTTGTTTTTAAGGTTTTTGTAAAAAAAAGAACAAAAAAACAAAATGAAACAAAACAGTGGAAGTGCTATCATCACTATTAGCCTTGCACATTAAGCACTTTTAATGTTTATTTACTGACATTAAAAGCTGTGAAGATGCATAGAGAAATGACTAGATAACAAAATGACGCAGATTGATCCCTTTAACTCCACTCATATCCCTAGGGATATATTTGTCCCTTTATCCTAATTATTTTTAACCCGAGATGTGAGAATGATGACTGCAGCAGCCTGAAGTCTGTTTCTTCAAATCAAGAGTTTTCAGTTGAGTAAATACTAAAACTGAGAGCAGCACCAAGGAAGTATTAGCTTCTTAGTATTTCTGTATTTGTAACTGTGTTTAAAATAACCCCTTAGGGCTAATTCTCACATCATAGATATTTTACTTACCTGGTTAGGTTCAGTTTTTCCTACACACAGAAGTTTGAATTGCTTGTAAAGTGAATTGGAGGAGAAAGTTTGTAACTATATCTTCCTTTCCTAGTTAACCAAAGTAAGGGGAAGGAAGGCAGGCAGATACTTTTTATAAAAGAGGGCACCAAAATGTTGTTCCTAAAATGTTAGGCATCATATATTTGTATTTCTGTAGATACTTGTCATAGAAGGGCTCAACTGTTGTACATGTTGTATGTACAAGGTGTTTGTATGTTAATGCATTGAAGACTTGCAGGCTTTTTGTGGTGGGGGAGGTGGGAATAATTAAGAGATATGACTTTTAATTTAGCTTCTCTCTGGAGTTAGCTTGTGATAAAACCCCCACTATAATATAGCAGCTGAAAGTATTAATTCCTTTTCAGAGCGTAATTTTAGGGGCATTGCTATGTTGCCATCTTTCCCCTTGCAGAATTAGATTTCCATAACAATTAAAGCCAACTGCAAGGTAAAATGTGAAGGCTGTGCTCCTCCAAACTCTCTCAGGCCTGTCTAGCAGCAAAGCACACATTGACCTTTGTCTTTAATATTAGAAAGCTTTTATACTCTATATAATAGCACCCATCTGAGAGGTTTAGAATTTTATTAGCATTTTTACGAAAGCACAGTAGGGTTATGCCAAGCCTTCCCGTATGTCTTCTCCTTTGCTGTGTCGTTTGAGTTGAGTAGTATGGATGCCTTCAGACATTATATGAATGTCCCCAGAAAAGCAATGGAGATGCAAATTCTTACGTGAAAATGGGACTTAATTTCATGGATTATTTTTTTTCTCTCTTTCTTTCCTTTTTTTTTTTTCCTTCAAATGGGGATTTTCTTTCTTTATAGGGAAAGGGGTCAAACGAAGGAGGGAGAGGGAAGACAAACACCAAAAGGTGTTCAACTCTTAGCACAGTTTCTAATTAAAGTCTTTCAGCAAATGGTAACAAATGCAGCAGCAGTGAAGGTGGCAAACTGCACAAACCTTATTTCAGTCTGGCCATGGAGAGGTATGATATGAAGAACTTAATATGAACTTGATGTGAATAAATATTGTTGAATATTGTGATTTGGTTGGGTAAAGTGAAACACTGGCAGGTGAAACTGCCCTGGGTGGAAGCGTAGACAAGAATGGGTGAGAATCCACCATAATTTCTATTTGTGAGTTCTCCTTTTAGAGTAGCACTTGAAGACGTCTTTACATGTCCTGAAAAAGGGGTGCATTTCTAACACCTCCTTAGGTATGGTGTAACGTAGGGCTTGAAAACAAAATATTATTGAAGCTGGTGAGGAATCCATTTTGCCACCATATAATATGGATGTAGCTTGACAGTTTATCGTTTATTCACTTTACACATTCAGGTTTTATGTTTAAGTAAAAATTCCTGATCTTAATTTTTTTTTTTCTCATCAAACCTACTTTAAAAATCAGTTAATTTATTTTTGTAATTGCTGTGTATTACCATTTGGCTTTCCTTTCTAGAAGCTTCCTTGAATAGTAAGTGTGGCTAACAAATAGGCATTAAAATCGCTTAATGTTATATAAATCTTAATCAGATTCATTCATTTTGTCTTAAGAAAAAAATCCCTTGGGTGTGTTCAAGGTTGTCCTTTTTTTTGAAGAAACAGAAAACTATATTTTTTACAGAGAGCATGCTCTTTTTCTTATTTTTGTATCATTTTTCAAGTGTAATTTCTACCTTCACTCTGATCATAACAGTAGTTTCAGTAGGAAATCAGTTGGCTTGCACTTATTACCTCCTCCCCCTCCCACCCTTCACTGGTTGACCCTACTATATAGGGTTGTCCTAGATTCTGGTTCCTGGAGGAGCTATAGGTCCTATGCTGGTGGTGCCAGGACAATTAACCATACCCAGGCTTCAGAGGGGGAGGAAAAAAATAATGATAATTTTCCCAGACTGGAATGCCTCATGTACAATATGCTCTTAAATGTTTTTTTTTTCTAGGCAAAGTAATTAGAAACTTCTGATGAAATCTGATATGTTGATGTTTGAAATTAATCCACACATCAACAGTGTGAACTTAAAAGTTGGCGATTCTCAAAGCAGTAAACGTAGTGCAAACTGCAATGCAATGTTGTTTCATTCTAATTATAGAAAACAGACTGGATTTTTTGTTTTTTAATGAAGTTGTAATATAGCTGACAAACATCAATGTACATATTTTGCAATGTTCACTTTACACTGGGCTGTCCAGCTTCCTGCTCCATAACTGCTCCTGTGGCATACATGATTCTGAGACTAGAAGGTAACCTTGGTGTGTTTACTCATGCTTTTCTTCCTGCTAAGCCCTCCCAGGTTTGGAGGGCAGGCAGGAGTGAGCAGTGAGTAAATATCTACTTGACTTGTATAATTACACTGAAGCTGTCACCTCAAATTCCAATCTTCCTGCATAGTTTTGCAGTATAGCCAGCCTGGTGTACTTCAGTAACAGGCTGGGTCCTACCACTTAATGTAAAGTGCTTCTAATAGCAGAAAGTGGTGTTCTTGTCACTGTCTGTTTGCTGTTTATATTTGCAGTTCTGTTGATGCCTGTGGTTCATTGCTGGATCATTCACACCTAATTGGATTTAAGTTCTTTAGAAGTGCATTGGTTAGTTTGAGTCCCTTTTAAAGATAAGAGGAGAAAAAAGGGAGATGAAAACTGACTGCTTTAATTCTTTATGGGTGACCACTTAAATTCAAAAGTCACAAACAGCTGAAATATGAAATCATGCCTTTCTGTGCGCTGTAGCTTTTGTGAGGCAAGATTGAATGAGACAAGCTATTTATTTAGTAGCAACATCACACAGGATGCCAGCAGAAAACCCTACCCTTGTTCCTGCAGAAAAAGAGAAGAGATTTTACCCAATCATGAGGAGATGAAAGGTTGTACTTTTTTTTTCAGCTACTTACACTTGTATTAAAACCACTGGTAGTTTTTATTGAATTCTGTACATTTTGGCAGATGTTTAATTTCTACTAATCATTGAAATAGAATGGATGTTAAAATTTTTATGTCGGAAGTTCGAGTCTATATTTTGAAGTTGTAAATAATTCATTATCAGTGTAACTTTTGTTTGACAAAAGACTTATACTGTATGAAGAATGGAAATAATGAAATTATTTGCCCTGTACATTTTTTAAGAAAACCTTGTTTGTTTAAAAAGTCTTGTATAAATTATAATTTTTATTTAAATAAACCTAAAAATGCTTTGTGCTAATGCCTTTTACAAACTTCTGTAATTTATCCATCAAAATACACCTGGTCTCTTTGAACAAGGTGAGTTAGTGGGGTTTGGTAGATTCATAAACCACCACAAGTCCATCACTGGGGGGAAGGCAGGTGGGTTTTATTTCTTGCTACTTTTGAAGCCCAAAGAGCATGCTTTTATTCTAAATAATCCAGTTAATGTATTGGAGAATGGATGTGTATGTTTGGTTGGATCTTTGGATGTGCATCTGTCTCTTTGTAATTATATGGTTAATTTAAGGGATGAAAAAGCAACCAGTGATTTCTAAGATGCTGCCACTACAAAAGGGTATGGGTGAGATGAGGCTGTAGGAGTACAGGCTCATACCTGCCAGAGCTCCTCCATGAAACAAATAGCTGCAGACTGTTCCAGGTGAGCACCAGAAGCCCTTTTCCGTGCCAGGGGTTTGCAGTTGGCGTGTTCAGCGGCGTCATTCCAGATCCAGATGCGGCTGTTCTGCTGCAGCATCTGCAGTCAGTTCAGCTCATTGGTCAAACCAACATGCACTGCGTTGCTGAGCCTTTGGCTCTGCTGCTGTGTAACCTGTAACCCTGCTGGGGATAAATGGCAGGGCCGCTTTCTCCAAGGTGTATGCCAGGGAGACTCGCAGACCAGTACTGGCTTTCACATGGGGACATGAACCTTTGTCTGCAGTTAGAAATCTGATATGAGGAGTGAGCTGCTGGTCATCTAATACAGACCTGTTTGTTTGCCTGTATAATACTCCTTTCTGTGTTTTGCTCAGCTGAAATAGATCAGTTTGGGACAGATCTTGCAGTTGTGAATGTGGGCTGTGCCATTTATTTTGGTATTTAGTTTTCTCATGATGGCAGCAGTGCATCTGGTGCTTTAATGGTGCTTTTAAGCTGGTATCATGTGTGTTCTGACAAATCTTCACTTATTTTGAGAATGCTTATCTTCCCTCTTGTACTATAATGCATTTCTCATTAAATATTTGTGCAAGATGAGTTACATCTGTAGCAGTACTTGCAGAGATGGGTTCAGCCCCGCCAGCCTGAATGAAAGGTGATAGTGGAAGGTGAGTGTGGAGCCTAGAAGTCTCATTCTGGCTATAGACTGCTTGGCCCTTGGGAGGAAGGGGGAGGCTTCCTGAGAATGGCCCTTGCTTTCTCTAGTTGGCTTTAGCAATAGAATTGAATTGAATGAGCTCTTTACCTGCTCTCCATGCAACTCCAGCACCTATGCAAGGAAAGGAGACATGCTGGCAGTGGTCTGCAGCGTCACCAGCACATGCTGGCTTAATGCAGAAGAGCAGATAAAAGCATGGTCTTGTGCAGTACCTGGATTAACAGTAAAGGACAGCTGCAACATTCAGCTTGGAGAAACTAAGGGATTATTTGCTGTTACTTTTAACTAATCTTTAAGTTAAATCTGAGTTCCTCTTCTGGATCCCTGGATTCACTAAATCCCTGTTCAGCCATTTTTCCACAAAGCTGAATGTTTTACCCACAAGTTGCTGGCTCATCTCAGGCCTTGAAATATTTTTTTTCCTGCATCATGAATAAAAAATACTGAAGATGTGAGGGCTTAATTTTCTGTCCTAGAGAAGTTGAGGCATTGCAAAGGGATCAGTCTGTTTCAGCAATAGTGACCTCACTGGGCTGTGGATGCTCTAGAAGTTAAGTGGGCTTAATGCAGTGCCTCAAGGATGTAGTTGTGAACATGTCTTCAGCATGTTATTTAGCCTGAACTGATGCTGTGTTTGGCCAGGTTGGGAGACTGAGGAAAAAAACATGAGGGGAAGATAAACACCTGTTTCTGTGTTTAAATAGCTGCCTCTTCTCTGCGTCTTGTGAGCTTCACAACCTATTTGAGATGTGAAGTAAGGAATATCTGCTTTTGCATCCTCTACTGAAGCTCCATTATTGCCAGTTTCCATGGGAAATAGTTGTATGTGGATAATGATTTCCTTGTCTTCCTTTTTCACTATGCTTTTCTATGAAATGCCAAATTTGTTTATTCTATAGCTTCTGTCTCATGTTTCACTTTCCCCTAATTCTCTAGATATGTTTTCCTTTTTTTCCCTTGCTTCTCCTCATGTACATATGCAAACTCTCCTCCGAAACCTCTTGGCCCATTTGGTGTACTGCATCCCTTTATCTCCTGCTCTATGCTTCACCTCTGGATGGTCTCGTGTGAATGGGTAAAATCCTAGTAGCACAATCATGCCTAGATCAGGAATCTTCATCCTCACTTCATTTAGTAATTTGTGGCTGTCTTCAACCTTACAGTCTGAAAAGTTCAAGCTGAATTATGTCAAAGAGAAGTTGTTCTTTATTCTTTCCTGAATTGCCCAAATTTCAGGTTTGCTGTCTCTGTGACTACTCAAGTTTTGAACTGAGAGCTATTTATCTGTTTCCTTCTACCTGGGTTTTTATGCTTCAGCATTCCAGTTTTCTTCCTCTGTGTAAAGAATAGCCTCATACTTTCAGTCCTGATTATTTAGAAACACTGACTGACCATGTCCTGATGAACATGTCACAGGTTCACTGAAGCTGTGTCCACATGTTACATCTTTCATTCTGTGTAGATTGGAGCTAAATTACTCTGTCTGCTGGTTTGGATTACCCAGTGGCTTGTATTTCCCCATGATGATACGTGATTCTTTACTCCTGATAATCTGCATGACTGAGGGAGAAGATGGTTCTTGAAACTGCTGAGAGCTCTTCAGAGCAGAAAATCTCTTCTTGACAAAGCCAGTATTACTGGTGCAAGCTTAGGTCAAGCAAGATACATGTCTGCAGGAGAATAAATGTAGAAGTAAGTGCCTGCTGCAAAACAGTGTTTGGAAAAGACCAAACCTAAGCTAGTGTTTGCTTGGGAATCTCTGTGCTAGTCTCTTGAGCACACGGTGTGAGGGTTTAACTTCTCACAGCTAGGTCAGTAAGAACTTCTGAAAATCCTCTCCTTCATTTCTTCAGGTCAGCTAACTATTTGGGAAGGGCTCTCGTAGTGGAAAGTCTGTGAACCAGCTTTGAACAGTCATCTCCAACCAGAAATGCCATTAGCCGCCAGCTAATGTTAACCACCCACACAACTAGAATAAGAGTCAAATGAGCTGTTTGTAAACCCAACAATCCTTAAAACCACCATGAAATGCTATAAATGTGCAGAACTGAACTCTGCATGAGGAGCGTTTGGGACTATAAAAAGGTCAGTGAAAAGGATTAAATCTTCTAGATGCTATTTGTGGAAAAACTGGGGGTGGGTCCAGAACTGTGAACTAGCAGCAACCTCCACTGGACATTTTGTTATGGAGCATGTATACACACATATATATATATATGTGTATACACACACATATATAATGTATCATCTGCCTATACATGGAGCATGTATACATATATATGTGTATACACACACATATATAATGTATCATCTGCCTTTATTCTTAGGGGTTGGGGTTTGTTATATTAATGCAAGGCTTTCTTGTGTTCAGATGGGTTTTCCTTGCAGTACCCTGTGTTTTGGATGCTTGCAGGAAATGTAAGAATGGGGTCGGTTAGCGGAAAGGCTTTTGGAAAGCTTCCAAAGCTACGTAAGTTGTCATTATTGCCTGCAGTGCTCACCTGGCAGGGAGATGCCTTAGAAAGCCATCTTCTTGCTCATGGATGTAGCCCCATGTTGTTTCTCATGGTGCGTTAACCCTGCGACTTGCCAAAATAAGCTCATGAAGTGGTGATGGATGTGTCTGCACTCGCATCCTTCTGCAGGGTGAGTGGCTCTAGGCACTTTCCAAGGAGAGCAGAGCACAGTGGAGGGGAGTTAAGCCCCACCCTTGTTCTAGGTGATGCAGGACTGAAATGGTGTCAGCTGGAAGGGAGGACAGATGGGATGCGGGGGACAGGCAGTTTTGAGTCCAAAACTGGCCTTGTGATGGCTGTGGGTGCTCCCCACACCATCTGTAGCTGAGCAGAGCTCAGAAGGACTTTTAGAAAAGGAGGGGAGATGCTGTCTTCAAAGATGTGTAAATATGTTGAGACTCTGCTTTTAAATATACCCAAAAAATGTATGAGGAATATTTATGTGAAAAATGGGGATTTACTGGATTGCCCTGATACAGCTATTTACAAATACAGCCTTCATGCGAGGTTGCTGTGTGGCAAACACCAGTTGTATTTGTTGACTTTGGGGAAAGTAAACACACCAAAAAATTATATATGGCCTCAGCGAACAGTCTGGGCTTACTGCTCTATTGACTCATGCTTCAGATTTATTCCTGCTATTCAAGTATTACTCTTTTATGTTCCTGACAACGCAGACTGCTTAGTGAAGACTTAGTGTGCACCATACAGCTTTCTCCTAACTCGTACGTGACAGGAGCCTCCTTATGCAGGTGTGCCAGGCGCCAGGTCCAACTGGGTGAATACCTTGAGAACACCAAACTCTGTCCTCCGCGCAAGCAAACATTTCAGTCTGACTGCGGTTTCATGCCAAACAGCTCCCTGCCTCCTGCTGCCTACCTTATGCCAGCACTGGGGCTCACCAGACCTTCCTAAAGTGGCAGGAACCCAGCCCCAGGTGTGGTTGTGAGGACAGTAACAGAGCTGACATACACCACTGCCTCTGTGTTCCCCTTTTCAGTTTTGCAATGCCCATCAGGTTTCAGAGGTAAATTTTGAATATAAATTGGATAAATGTTAAAGGCTGATCCTGAGTTTACAATAGTAAATAATAATGCAAAGAAACTGAGCTAAAACCGGTGTCTGTGTGTGCAAGTTAACTGCATGAAACCTGGTCGTGCCAGTAGTTGAAGAGCTGGTGTGCTGCTAGAGGTAATCTCAGAATCTGCTTCCTTCCAGCATTGACTCCTCCCCTGCTCCTTCTCTAAAAAGAGCTGTCAAAAAGAAGGTGAGGGAGATGCTTGACATTTTTGGGGGCCATCACCCTCAGAACAGGGATGGGAGGGAAGCCAGGAAGCATGGCCAGGAGAGGCTGAGGGCTTTCCACTGGAGCACATTGTCTCAGGGGCTGCGCTGAGTGAGCTCATCCCTATTGGAAGCTGAAGAGGTAATTGGGGGTGGCTGTCACAGAGCCCCCATGCAGAAGAAGCAGAAGACTGTTATCTGTGGGGTAATGTGTTCTCATCTTAAAAATCATGGGTAAGAATCTTGGGTGTTGTTAAATAAAAATGGTTTTTTTTTTAACCCCTGTAACTCTTTGGTTTTACCTTCTTTCTGCGTGTGTGCCCCTGGGCATCTAGTGGTGTGCATAGACAAATGGGCCAAAAACTTACATTTCAGCTCGCAGCAGATGGGTTTGCATGTTAGACCTTATTTTTCCAAGCCTTTAGTTCCTTTTGGTCAAATCTGGAAAATCGGGCTGGAATGAGTTTCTGCCAGAAGGAAGCTGTGGTGTCTCCTGCAGCAAACCAAACTGACAGAAATGGTTTTATCTTGTTTTTTGTAGCTTCCCCAGGGAAGCACTAATGCTCTCCCCGTTTTTCCCCTCTGCTCAATGCTCATCATGGAATCATAGAACCACTTGGGTTGGAAAGGACCTTAAGATCATCAAGTTCCAACCCCCCTGCCATGGGCAGGGACACCTCACACTAAACCATCTCACCCAAGGCTCTGTCCAGCCTGGCCTTGAACACTGCCAGGGATGGAGCATTCACAACTTCCCTGGGCAACCCATTCCAGTGCCTCGCCACCCTCACAGTAAAGAATTTCCTTCTTATATCCAATCTAAACTTCCCCTGTTTAAGTTTGAACCCATTACCCCTTGTCCTATCACTAGAATTCCTGATGAAGAGTCCCACTCATCATTGTTTTAGGGAGCAGTTTGGGCAGACCTACACTTGACCCAGCTTCAGAGGATCCTACATGTGTTGGTATAAAATGAAGGTAGTAGATATAGGGCTGGGCTGTGAGCCTGTGTGAAGAGGAAGCTGCTGATGGTGCTGGTGTCCAAACCTTTGCAAGTATCTCATCTTTGACTTGCAAGCTGTGTGCAAATGCATTGTTGGTTGTACAGCAGTGGCAACTGCCAGGATAAAGCTCAGGCTTCCCAGATCCCTGTTGGCACATGCTGCATGAGAACTTTTCTCTGGGCATACCCAGTTCTAACACTTGATCCTTTTAAAACCTAGATAGGAGTAACTCGCATTCCTAGGTGGGGTGTGTCCTGCTCCTGTTGGGCTCTCCTGCCCTTAGTGTGAGAAGACAACACTGTCGCTGTTAAACACACCCAGATCCATGTCCTTGCGCTGGCGCCAGCAATTCCAACGCTTGGTGCATTCACCTGCCTTAAAAGTTTTGCTCCCTTGCTTTTTGAGAGCATCGGCTGTCTGGGACAAGTGACAGAAACACCCAGGCTCTGCACCTCTGGCAACTGCCATGCTGGACCAGCACCGTCCTCAAGTCACTGGTTGTGGGCAGAGGCAGGAGGGTCCTGCCCTTCTCTCCTGTGACTGCAGCCAGACAGGGTTAAGCCAAACCTGCACTGTTCTCTTAGCAAAACGGAGTCCTTGTTTAGGCCATTCCCCTCGTTTCCACCCTGTTGTTCCACATTTTATCTTGCCCATTGTGTTTTTAATCAGCTAGCTCTGCATGGGAATGACTGTGCTGCTCACACTGTGCCTTGTGCCAAGGTAATGATGAGGAGAAAGGGGCACTGTTATAGAGTCTTGCCTGTCCTGTCTCATTTATTATTAGGGGAACTGTTTCTGTCTGGTTTCATACTGTGTTGTGTAGTTCCTGAAGTGCAGGTACTACTCTGTCTCTCGTTTTTGGAGGATAACTGCAGATCAGAAGCGCTGCCAGCAGAGCCAGAGGACACTGTGCAGAGTCAGGCCAGCCTGGGCTCAGGGACCCTTGGTCCCCATTTTGTTTTGCTATTGATGTGGCTGATGTGACCTAAAACCCTTTCTCTCTGTTAATTTATTGCTGAAATACAGTTGATGGGTTTTTAACCAATTGAAAGGGAAGCACTGGCAGGGGATGAAGTGGAAGTGCATTTACCACAGGTTGGTTTTGATGCTCTCTTCAGGAAGAGCTACACTGTAGTACATCTAGTTTTATATGTTTTTAATGAGCAGCTAGCACCTTCCTCACCAGTGCTTAGCTATCGGCTGCTGCAGTGGGTGATGAGCAGGAGCCTCTTAAGCTGTGAGGGCGACGTGCTCCTGCACAAGGGTGAATAAGAGCCGCTTGTCCCCATGAGGTACAAGGGTCACTGTGCTGGAGGTGGAAGTCTCCTCCATCACCCTGAGCATTGCTCAGCTGGGCACCTCTGAGTGGCTTTTTTTAATCAGTGTGTTTTCTGTGAGCTCTTGCCTGCTGGGTCCTGCACTCAGCTCATGGTTAAAGATGCTCCACCACATCCTCCGTGAGCCCTGAGCATGTCTGGGAACAACATGAAGCTGAGTCCATCTGCTGGTATTTAATAATGAAGGAAAGGAGCTTAGAAGAAGTGCACTGCTTTAGATTTGCTCGTTGGCAGTTTCTACACGCTCATCAGCACTGAGGTGAAAATAGCATCTGGCTGCGTATCAGCGTGCAGGTCTTGGAAGAGGTCTCCATACCTGGTGATTACGGTGTCACTGGGATGCAAGTTCTTGACGTGCACCCAAGCCCTTAATAAGAAGAAAACGATGTGTGCTCCAAGAAGAGAAGCAATGCAGTTAATCGAAGTGCTCTGTAATACTGAAATGTTTTTGTACTGAGGCGGAGGCTAAAGGCTGAAGCAATATAATTTCTCACACCTGATGCAGAAGCCTGGCAGCTGTAGGCAGAGTGGGAAGGGATGCAGAGGGCTCATCTCCAGCAGGATGTGTGCAGCTTCCTCAGGCTCCAGCAAGGCAAACAGACTGGCAATGCCTGGGAAGAGGTTCTTGCCTTGGAGGGTGCAAAGTCTATGGTGTTTAATCAGTAACTTAAGTAGCCCAGGGCTGGCCAGCGTGGCTGGGGCTAGCTGTCTACTGCTCCTCCAGCCCATCTTCTGCCTGCAGCTCACTTCTTGGCTCCAAACACCACAGGGTCATCTGCCTCATGCCTAGGCTGCGAGGCCACAGGCCCTGTGCTGTGTGGTATCACGCACCGAGGTGCACCCTCTCCAGAGCAGAGAACACTCTCACTGACTTTTTTATATGGTTGGAAGGGACTGCACTGCGAAACCCTGTCCTCTAAGGCTGCTAAATGATGCTGCATGCAGGGAGGTGTCTTGCCTGTGTCTGCTGTCTGTTTTGCCTGTTTAGTACCTGATGGAACAGCTGCTGTCATTCTGGGGAGGAAGAGCTAGCTGTCTTCTTGGGAATCCCAGAGCTCTGCTGTGGTCAGTGGCTTGGCAAAGCCATGTGAGTAGGGGTAGGACCTGGCCAATGACAAACTGGCTTCTGGCTTCCACTGCTTCTCAGTGCTGGTGAAGGGCTCATGGCAGGAGCACCTCTGAGCTCTGATCTCAGCTGCGGCTGCCTCGGCTGTCACAGGAGGAGCTCCTGCACAGTCTGTTGGGCATATGCAGATAGGAGCCAATATGAAATAATGAAAAAGAGGGTTTTAAACAGTTTTGTTATATCCCTTTGACACAATTTGCTGCTTCCTGAGACCTATGAACTCTTCCAGAAACAGGGAAGGAAAGAAAAAGGCAACGATAGCTGTTTCAATGCAATTACTTTCTGTAGACAGATCTAAACTTTTTAAGGCAGGCAGTAAGACACGCTTTTTGTTTTAGTTTTTATATCTCATCTCTGATACCACTCACTCTAATCACTGGAATACATTAGATACCGCAGTGCACACTTAGATCCTTCCTGATGTACCCATTCCTACTTGCTTCTCTATTTATGTCCTTTAAGCTTTGCATGGATAAATACGAAGTGTAGGTTTGGGGATATTCTATGCTTTCATGAGAATGTTCTTATTTCCTCCCTGTTTCATTGCTATCAGGCTCAAAATCAGAAGAAACCCAAGTTTCACTGACAGGATACAAAAAGCCACATTCCCTTTTAAGACACTAAGTACTCTTGATAGTTCTCCCGAGTGCTGCTTTGTTGCTGTGTTGGATTGACCCTGGCTGATCAGCAGATGCCCGCCAAAGCTGCTCCATCACTCTTCTCAGCTGGACAGGAGAGAGAAAATATAATGAGAGGCCTGTGGGTTGAGATGAGGGCAGGGAGAGGTCACTCACCAGTTACTGTCACAGTCAAAACAGACTTGACTTGGGGAAATGAGTTTATTACAAATCAAATCAGAGTAATGAAACCAAATCTTAAAAGACACCTTTTGCCACCCCTCCCTTCTTCCCAGGTTTAACTTTACTCCTGATTTCTCTGCCTCCTCCCTAACAGTGGCACAGCAGGACAGGGAATGCAGGTTGATGTCAGTGCTCCCTCTCCAGGGGAGGACTCCTCACACTCTTCCCCTGCTCCAGCGTGGGGTTCCTCCCACAGGGTGCAGGCCTGCATGAACTCTAACCTGAGTCCTTCCCATGGGCTGCAGCTCTTCATGAACTGCTCCAGCATGGGTCCCTTCCATGGGGTGCAGCCATTTAGGAACAGACTGCAGGTGGACATCTGCTCCACCATGGGCCTCCACGGGCTGCAGGGGCACAGCTGCCTCACCATGGGCCATACCATGGGCTGCAGGGGAATCTCTGCTCCGGTGCCTGGAGCACCTCCTGCCCTCCTTATGCACTGAGCTGGGGGCCTGCAGGGGTGTTTCTGTCATATATTCTTACTCCTCTCTTCAGCTGCTATTACATAGTATTTTTTTCCCCCTTCTTAACCATGTTATCACAGAAGTGTTACCACCATTGGCGATGGGCTCAGCTTTGACCGGTGGTAGGTCCATCTTGGAGCTGCTGGCATTGGCTCTATTGGACATGGGGGAAGCTTCTAGCAGCTTCTCACAGAAGCCACCCCTGTAGCCATAACCTTGCTACTCAAACCCAGTGCAGTTGCTATGGTGATTACTAGCTCATTTAAGCCACTTTAAAATGGTAATGATGAGCAAGAAAAGTGGATTCATAACAGTGTCATTAGCATAGGTATTCTCATGTGTTTCATGAGATTAGGAAATGGCCAAAGTCTGGTAAATAGTAGCCTGATTTATTTTCATTGTTTATGGACTGCTAATTATTTAATGGCAAACATATCTGTTGCAGGCTGCTACCAAATGTGTCAGGTCAGAGCTCTGTGATCCCCCATGGTAGAATAAGCTAGCTTGAAGTAACTAAAATGCCTCCAGGGAAATCCACCATCACTTTCATGTGCTCTATGAGGAATCTGTCCTCACTGTGGTGTGGTACCAAGGAGTGGAAACGTCTGAAGATGTTAACCTGCTTCCTGCACTGTTTGGAATATCAAGTCCCCATAGCCATAAAGCTGGGCAGTAGGACTCCATGTGTCACTACCCTCAGCACTTGCACTGAAGAACTGGTGCTGTGCTTGTGGGCAAGAGCTTTGAAGTAGAAAGCTAACCTGAAGCAAGGCTGAAGGAGAGCTCAACTGCAGGGATTGAAGGGAAACAGATGTGGAGAAAAAGCCGGCATTCACCTTAGGGCACCTCTCACCCAGGACATACGACTTCACTAGAAGACTTTAAATAGATGAAAGGTATCCCAAATGCTGGTGTGTGAAGTGCCTGGCATGCATCACAGGGCTGATATGTGAGGATGACCCACTGGGCAGGTGCCTGGGGCAGGAGCAGGGAAAGAGCCTTTGAGAAGAACTAGAGGGGGAAGCTGACACTGTCCAGACACACCTGCACTTCTTTTAGTCTTTTGGGGACTGCTTCAAAGTATGACAATGTGTTTATCCCTGTAGCGAATAAAGTACACGTGTTTCTTAACAATAAGAATCATTGCACAGGGCAGTTATTGATGCCAGCAGGCGCTGTGATGCCCTCCAGCATTTGGAAGGATGCTCCCACCCTGCTGACAGGCCTTGTATGGGGATGGATGATACTGGATGTCATACCAGTTAGATGTGGTTTACACAGGCAGCAGCAAGTGGGATGTGAGAGCAGGTGTTGCCCAGGGACAGGTGCACCCTGCAGTTCCAGTTCCTTACAAACTGTGTCCATTACAAATTCATCCTTACTAAGCTCACACATCAAAGATGTGGCTCCAAACCTTTTGTTTAATGCAATATGTATTACATGAAAGAGATTTCAGCGACCAAAAATCCTAAAAGTGTTGATTAAATGGGGGTCAGGAGGAAGGGAAGAGTTAAGGTAACAAAGCAAGATAAAAAAGATAAAGTGGCAGACTGTGCTGCTGATGTCACTGATATTACTTTGGTTTAAGACTTGTATGAGGTGAGAGGAGTCTAAGTCCCAGATATGACAGATGGGGGATACTAAAGTTACTATGGCTGGTTTTATGAGGTGCCTGAAATCTAAAAGCCTCTCTCAATTGCCTGTTAAGAAAAAAAGGTTGAACTGAAATATAAAAATATCACCTACTATTCCAGGCCACATTCTTTTCTACTTCTGTAAACGGGGATTTTGTTCTATTCTGAGTCACCCAACAAGTGAGGAAACTGATTTCAGAGGCAAGAAGCTGCTGCTTACATCTGCTGCAGCAGCCTCCGCATGGCGAGAAGCACAACTGGAAATGCTTTCGTCCCAGCACCTGGCTTTAGGGTCTGTTTTCCTCTGGTTCCAGCTGTGATAAATGGGGTGAAGAGGAAAAAAAAGCTAGATATTGATATTTTTGTGTGTGTTTTATGTTTTTTCCCCTCCCTTTACCTGTGGGTAAATGTGTTAGTTGTTCATGGATACATATTGCTGACAGCCTGGTTGGCAGCATGTGATGTGTAGTGGGATGTCCCACACCAGAAAACAGGCTCTGAAAGGCTGCGAGCTGAGCAGCAAAGCCCTGAAAACCCTCTGGTATCATGGTGGCCCAGCAATGCTGCGCTAACGTAAGGCTTGTTCCTGGTCCATCTTCTGTAGCAGGGATGCTGGAAGTGCTTTAGTAAATCCAAAATTGAGAGTGCCACCTGCTCCTTACTTTGCCTCAGAATATATATATTGTTTTATGTATATATTCATATTTATGCATTTTTATATGTGTAATATATATATTCAGAATATATATTCTTTCTTATATACTTTAGATACATATACATATGTATGTAAAGTATACTTTGCTATTAAATGCTCTTAAATGAATGGATCTTGTCAATAAGGCTTCTATGGATATCAGGTTCACTTTCCACAACCCTAAAAGCACTGGTGTGCCTCAGAAAGAAGTTAATGCCTCCTCAAGCCTTGCAGACTAGTTCGAAACCAAGATACAGTATAAGTGTTGCACCTAATAAATCCTTCTAAGTTAATACCAGTATCTGCCTACCCCAGCAGACTGCTGACCACCCCAGCAGAAACCAGTCTGCTGTCTTCTGTGCTGGCTGCAGGTGCTGGGGCAGTCAAGGGACACTGGTGTTTTGGCTCCCTATTGGTGTCACCAAGATGCCCATTGCTGTGGCTTGTGCAACACAGAGTTGCTGGAGGTGCCGTTTGGAGAGTACAGTGACCAGGGACACAGTGGCAGGCTTTCGGGGAGGAGGTGTGTTTGGATGAGGATTTTCACCGTAGACAAGAGATGCTAAAATTATCCTACCTGTTGCAGTCCGAAATTGCTGCTGCTTTCACTGGTAAAGATAAAATCACGTGGAGATTCCCCTTGGAAAAGAGGAAGAAATGCGGTACCTTTCACGTGCTTTCATACGTGAGAAAAACTGGGATGCAAGAACTTCATTTCAATTCAAAGCCTGCACAGTGTGACATCTTCTTTATCTCTTCCATCCATATGTGGTTTGTATGTGAAGAAAAACAACATTAAAATTAAAAAGAAAAAAATAAGGAAAGTAAATAAAAGAAAAAAAATGAAAGAAAATAGGAGCCTGCAGAAATTGCATCAAATGCTTCATCACAGAAGTGACTGAGCAAAGGCAGTTCCAGCTTGTGATTTTGGATGCAGGCGAAGGAAAAGGTAAGTGAAAGATGAAGAATGAAGGTGTTGGGTCACTATCTGTAATAACACATCTAATTCTGTTGTTATTCCATCTCCAGGCTGATCTAGGGAATTTGTTGAACTGTGAATTTCTGTGCACATAGCAAGTTCATGCTTCAGTGCACAGAGCCAATTGCTCATCAGAGGCCTGTGAGTGAAAGGAGCTACTGCAGAAACTCAGTTCTCCTTCTGTAATGAGCTTGTCTAAAAGAAAGAAGAAAAAGGATTAAAGTTGGTTAGAAATTGTGTGTGGTTTATTTTCCATTATCATCTTTCTTTGCAAATATCTTGTATATCCCCCATAAGACTTCAGTACAAATGGCTATATATATATATATATTTTCCTTCATTTAAACATAACAACAAATGAATTCTCTTTGTTACAGACATGGAATAATCAAGAGAACAAGCAAACTCCCACTGAATGGTTATTTATTGCCTGTGATGTTTCAGTAAGGAAAGCCTTCTTGTTACCAGATTAACCAGGTTCCTCCTCTGTTTATTTGATGAACAAGTCAGCAAGACAGAAAGAATTTGCTATTGCATCTTCTCCCCGATAATGAATCAGTGTGGAATGAATTTCATCGCAAGCCAGTGAAGGCAGCAGCAGTGAGCGCTCTGCTTGCAGGGGGTCTGCTAGCTGCGGCACTACCATTAATGTGAAATGTGGCTCTCTTTCTAGGAGGGAGATTCAGCACAGCAAAATTAGGGACTTTCAAACAAATGGGCCATTTAGAAACCATTCACACAAATGGGATGAGTCTTGGAGTGTATTTTAGAGGAGCAGCAAGGATGAGAGTTTGATAGGAACTGTTTTCTGTTCATCTGCTATCCTGTTAAAGGCTATTAATTACTCCTTCTTATCAGAATGTGTATTAAGGACAGCTGACTCCTATTCAGCTCTGCAATGATGGCTTTGTGTTTACTTGTAAGCCAGCCCTTAGAGCAAGAGAGGGTCCTTCTGAGAAGGTTCAGAGCAAACAACCCTTTAAAATAACATCAAACTGTGCAGTTTTTAGAGTCATTTCTTTACAATCCAGCCGGTGCATTCTCTGCTGAGTGTTGCTGCATTTTCCACAAGGTGGCTGGCTCCATTGCTTCCAGCGCAACCAGTGCCGGGACACCAGCTTAGATCCCTTTGCTGTTCAGCAGGTGGTGGCAATAGACTTTGTTTCCACCATCTCAAAACCACTTCTTTTTCTGTTTTTCATTAGGTCTTAATTGTGCCCTGATACTAGAAACATGCAGCTTTGTAAAATGCATCTCGTTAAGGTAGTATTTTCCATCCTATGCCTCACTGAAGTGCTTGTTTATCTCCAAGGATACCATCAGCAGAAGCTGGGGTCTCAAAGCCTGGCTCCTCTTCAGAATTGCTTTTCTCCTTACACTGCACAGTCAAGTAGGTTTGGGTTTTTTTGATAGCTCACAGAAGCCATTAAAAAGTCACTGTTTGCCAGTTCTTACCTCAGGTATAGTCTGCTTTTAATTAAGCCTCTAAGCTACTGTGGATTGTTTATTTGCTGCAACCAAGTAGAAATTAGGTTTTCCATCCCAGGGGAAAAATGAGTTCTTCAACATTTGTGGTTTAGCCTTGATGCAGGCAGGAATATTCACATGAGCGCACATAGAAATCTAACCAAATTGCTCAAAACCCACCATCTTATTTGGAAACATGTAGATGTTTTTGCTTCAAGCTGTGATCCTAAAGCTGCAATCCATGGGGGTAGGAGTTTGTATCCCTTTTGCTCCCATTTTCCCACATGGCGTTAGTCTTCCGGCTTTGCTACTTCATAGCCAAAAATCCTGGGGAAGGAATGCCAGTTAGACAGCAACCTACTTTGTTTTCTCTCATTTATCTCTGTGGGTCTTTGTCAGCCTCCTGAGAACATATGAAGGGCTGAGGGCTTGAGGTTCCTCTCTTGGTGAAATGACATTTCCCATCACTTAGCTATCGTTGTGCTGAATCAAAAAATCCTTTTAATAGAAGCTCCTGGCGAGCTTTATCAACTTGTTTGGTAATGGCACCAAATTCCCAGCTTGGAAGAGGGGACTCATGCAAGCCACTGCATTTCTTGTGATGAATTTACCTGTGCTCAGTTAACTTTAGGAGCTGTCTTGGCTCCCAGATTGCTGTTACATTACATAGGGCCTAATTAATATTTTTAGGTTTGGCAGGATTCGTGTCTAATCAGGCACCATGAAATGACTAAAGAGATCTCTGGGTATAATCACACAGGAAGAAAGCAAACGTTTTTCATGGTTAAAGTCAAGGCAAGTTTTCTTTTCCTTTCCTCTGCTTGTTTTAATGGCCAGGTCTGCCAAGGCTATGGAGCATCCACCACGTGTTTGCCTGCCAACGCTCATTTCAGATCCAGAAACAAAATTAAAAATGCAGAGAGGGGAATTGATGTGATTCACCAAGTTTCTAAAAGTATAGGAAAAGCACAAACCAAAGACAATTTAAAATCTGGGTAGCATGAGGAGAGGCTCCTCAAGAAACGCAGTGCAATTCAGTATAGGAAGGGACATCAATGGGATAGCCTGTAAATACTTTCATGTCAGCAGACGTATAAGGTCAAGGATTCTTCAGAGACTGTAGGAGAAACAGCTAATCATGAAAACATTTAGGCTGCATACTGTGACAAACCTAGGACCAGGCCATGGTGAAACAGGGAGCTGAGACACCGGTAGCGCAGGCATCTGGGAACAGGTTAGATGAAACTTTGGAAGAAGGCGTATCTAACTGTCTTGGAAAGATACCACTGACCAGAAAAGGCAAAGGGATCTCTCTTTATCTGATTTTACACACACTTGTGAGAAAAAAAACAAATCCACTTTTCCCCTGCCCCTTCAAAAGCAAACCTATTTCCTGTGGTTCAACTGCAATCTCAGCATTCACCGTGTTGCATATTCTTTCTAGTATTTTTAAATAGGCATAAATAATCAGTTTTCCAATTAGAGCTGTGGTCAGAGCAGTATCAAAGCTCATTCGGATCATACTTCCATTCAGGACAACCTGGGGGCCAGGCTTAAGAACATCATTCAGGCATACATGGGCCTATGAGGGTAGAAAAGCTGCTGGTGGAATCAGCCATAGGATCAGACTCTACATTTTGTTTAAACAAAGAGACCAATAGCACACCTCCCTCCTACCCCCACAAATTGCAAACCTCAAGCCATTTGTTTTTTGCATATGTGATATTTCTAAAGCCATAGAAAGAGGCAATTTAAATAAAATAAAATCCACTGACAAATTGTTTTGTTTTCTGCTGAGGATTAAAAAACTACAGTTTGCTCCCCAAGGTTCAGGTCTCCTATAGAGGTTCTCAGCAAAGACCTGTCTCAGGTTTTTGTGGTTTTGGTGTTTTGTGTTAGATGAGAGGGGAAGTTTTCAGGACAGAATTTTTGTTATTAGAATGGATCTGCATTCCCCTGCCATCAGTGTTTGAATCATTTGGAAGGTGTAAACCCATATGGATTTGGAATCAATTCAACCCCAAAGTAAATTACATTGAACCTCTCTGAAACTCCATTCTGAAAGAAATACAAAATCCGAAACAACGATAAAGAGGAAAAAAAAAAATTTTAAGGTTCAGTTGAACCTAAGACATGGAGCAAATACTTTTAATTAACTTTATTTTAAAAGTAAAATATAGAACTGTAGCACAAAACCGAACACTAGACCATTGCATTCCGCAGTTCCTGATGGCATCCTGCAGCTGTGGGACAGAAACTAAGCAAAGAGCATTGAACAGCCATATTCAACAGCCATGCTCAAGCTGGTATGGTGATGTGAGCATTCACATAGTATTGCAGAATCACAGAATGGTTTGGTTTGGAGGGAACCTTGAAGCTCATTCAGTTCCACCCCCCTGCCATGGGCAGAGGCGACTTCCACTAGACCAGGCTTCTCCAAGCCCTGTCCAGCCTGGCCTTGAACTCTGCCAGGGATGGGGCAGCCACAGCTTCCCTGGGCACCCTGTGCCAGGGCCTCACCACCCTCACAGGGAAGAATTTCTTCCCTGTATCTAGTCTAAATCTACCCTCTGTCACTTTAAAGCCATTCCGCCTTGTCCTACCATGCAGGTGAGAGCTGTGGTGGCTTTTTTTCTTCTGCTCAAGCAGAAAGTGAAGGCTGGAGGAGGTATACATGAAGGACGGACTCATGGTAAGGGGAGATGAAGGCTTTGGTGCTCATGGAGCTTTTGCCTGCTGTTGTATGTGGTCCTGGGGATGAAGTGACCTCTGAGGTGCTGTGCTGGGCAAGAACCAGATGATCAGGAAAACTGGATCAAGATACCTGAATGGCTTCACATATGCCAGCCTTCCTGGTTAAATACAGCAGTAGAAGAAATATCCTCTGTGTTTCCAGTCTGAAGCCAAACATACTGGGAATATGTGGAGCAGGTGAACTGCATGTGCTTGAGGAATTTATGGTTGAACCAGAAAGTGTTTTCTGGGCCAAGGTTTTCCCTTCTTTGGGCTATCAGTTTCCCAGTTCATTTCTTTCTTACTTGGACACACACCAACTTCTAGTATCTATGTAGCCTTCATTTTGCCTTTTATTAGCCAGCTCTGTGGTCTGGAATACTGATACCAGAGCAGCGAATGTGTTAAAAGAGGTGCAGCTTATGTGTTCATCTGTTAATAGAAAGTGAAAAGCGTTTAGCTCATGTGCATCATTAAACTGTTTGGCTATGATCTTGACTAGGTTTGGTGTGCAATGTTTTCCTGCATCTATATAGTATTTTGTTTCAATACAAATCTATATGTTGTACCACACAGGCACAAATTGCTGAGACTGGAAGTACCTTTGGAGACTGTCCTTCCCTTGCTCAGGACCCATGGCCAGTCAGGTTTTGAGTATCTCTATGGATGGAGACCCTACATTCTCTGGGCATCCTGTTCCTGTGTTTGACCTCCCACACACTAAAAAGAAGTGGTGAAGTGCTGTATACTACAAGTTTTGGTTTACTTAAACCGTAGACAATTAATGACAAATAGACATTAATTTAAATACACAAATATACATTTCTTCTTAAGTAAATGTTCACCACAATATGTTATGTCATTGCAATAAGGAAAATGCTACTAGCCGATAAACCCTGAGAGTGCAAAGAAGATGACTGGATCCATAAAGCTATTTAGGTGTCTCATACCCACCCAAACCAAGGAGGATGTACAGAGCTTCAAAAAAGTGGTCTGAAAGACATGGCCAGAATCAGGGTTGAGCCTGACACCCCAGCTCACAGCCCTAAGCTGCTCATTTTACCTGCTCTGTCTTACCCTCCCTCCTCATGAGTCCTGGAGTAACAGTTTTGGCCTTTCCAAAGCCCCACATGGTTTATTCCTTGCAGAATTAAGACATTCAGCCATATTAAAATGAGCATAATGTGGGAGTACCACTGGTTTTACTACATGGACTGCTATGAACCCCACCCGACAAGCCACGAAAATATGAAAAATTTGGATGTTTTAAGATGAAAATCTTTACTATTTTAACTCTCTCACATGTTGTATAAATGTGTGCAGAGAAGATGTCGTTTTTTTTTTGTCTAAAAGGGAAAAAAAAGAAATCACCCCATTAAGATGGATGCTTTTTGAGTACAGAGCTTTGCCTGTCAGGGAAGCAGTAGCACTCACTCTCTGAACACTTGCAGGCTACAAAATGAGAAAACAAACCATGTTGAGGGAATTTAAAGAAAAAAAAAAAGACAAGAATCAAACTCAACCTCCCAAAGATTAACATCTTAAAAACAAAGCAAACTATTATTTAAAGTACTCATCATGAAACCTCTCCTCTTCAGCACCCGCAAACCAGCAGCTCAAATCAGCCCCCTCCAATGCTGGGCAGATAGAGCCTAACCCTCAGGGTTAGAAAATCGTCCTCCCATCATCTTGACGCTGTCAGCACAATCAGTTACCCCATCACTTTAAAACACCGCCACGGCCGAGCCATACCCTGGCTTATTGCTCTAAAATACCTATAGCACTTCTCCAAATGAGGTCAGTGAATTTGTTAGGAGCCAAATATTCTTGCTTTGGGTTAGCTCCCAACAGTGGATGGTGGAGTCATACCTCACAGAAGCACTGGATGGCAGTAAATGCACAACAAAACTGAAGCAGACAAAGGCAATTAAATAAAGCAAGGCAGAGAGAAACTGGAAACTTCAACTGCTTCAATGATCAGTTCTTTACAAATGGCTATTATATAATATAATAAGTAACTGTAGTTTTACTTATTCATTAGAGAGTTTTGTGCATGACTACAATCCATCTGCTTTAAATAGCTTGAGAGTGAAATTAGCTGTCTCAGATGTTATGGGAGTTGCTGAGTATCAGGAAGGAGTAAAAACCTTTCTGTTTTCAGGAATACTGCAAAGCTGATGAACTAAAGATTTTCCTTTGAAAATTTAAATAACTGAATATACTTTCTTATTTGCTGAGGGTTTGCAGATTGATTGCTTTTCTGTATGCATAGGCAAATGAGTGCAAAGCGGCTTTTCTGTCAAACGTGATATTGCTTTTTATTTGAGATGCAGTTTGACTGATAAAAGTAACACCACTGCCAAACCCGATACTGTGAGGCATTTCATTTGATAACACATGACATTCTGATATAAAAAAAATAACCATTTCTATACACAAGGCAATACAACCCCCTAAGAAAAGGCTCAGAAATTGACTAATGGACGAACCTCAAAAAGTAATTATGTCTGGGAACCAGATTTCACAGGATGCCTACTCGTGGTCCTGTTCTCATCAATATCCCCTGCAGCTGGGTGCAAATACACTCCAGTGGACCTGGCTGTAAAAGTGAGGGGGCAGGTGATAAAAGACTGCCCTTCAGAGCTAGCTTATGGCACAGCAGTCTGGGCTGCCTTCAATAATGAACCTTTAACACTGGACTGAGTTGCTGGAGATAGAACTGAGTATCTGGAATATTTTTATGCAGGTACCAGTGATTGGACTTGGGACTGTATTTCAGCAAGCAATGGCCAAGAAATGGTTTCACAGTGGATAAGCTGACTGCTGATGGGCTCCCAGTATAGCCAAGTGGCTAAAGTGCTAAAGCAATCCTTGGCTGTATGGGAAGAAAATACTGATGAGAGGTGGGAAGAGAAATTATCACTCTGTGAGGCATTAGCAAGAGCATTACTGGAACAAACTGACCACTTCTTGGATCCTCAGTTTAAAAAGTATGCTGATAAATTGGAAAGGATTCAGAAAAGTACTGCAAGAATGATTTGAAGCCTGGAAAAGCTTAGAGAATGCCAAGGGCTCAATATAATTTATCCAGAAGCAGCTTAAATGCCTTGGACATGGCCTACAAATGTGTACCCAGGGAAAAGGTTTCTGAAATTTCTGAGACTCTGTAACACAGCAGAGAGAGGCTGGAGCTAGGATCAGAGCAAGGATGAAGATCTAGGATGGAGGACAATTAAGCCCTTGTATATTATCCATCAGGACCCTGTGCTTAGCCATGCAGAGACAGGCATGATGGAAAAAAATGAGCATTTTGTGGATGAGTTTCTCCTCTGGTACAGCAGTGGGTATCTAGATGAGCAACTTGAGTCAA
The DNA here is from genome assembly GCF_028554395.1 of Pezoporus wallicus. Classification (NCBI taxonomy): domain Eukaryota; kingdom Metazoa; phylum Chordata; class Aves; order Psittaciformes; family Psittacidae; genus Pezoporus; species Pezoporus wallicus. The sequence continues at coordinate 3,483,599 of NW_026640165.1, forward strand.
CAGTTGTTTTAGATTCATTCAAGTGTAAATAAGAGCAGATTTTTGTCTGCCCTTCACCAGACAAACTGCAACGTTCCTAATTTTTCACAGCAATATTAAAACAGAGAGAACTGTGTTGCTATAAAATAAATTGTACAGTGATCAGAAACAGCATTCTGTAGACAACAAGGTCCTTAGGATAAACAGATATTTTTTTGTTGCAAATACAACAGAGTTCTTTTTATATAAAGAAAACCAGAGATACATCAGATAACAGCCTTGGTACGTAGCTAGATAACAGACCATATTCAATGAGTTTTCTAAACCTCTTGTTCTGTCTGTCAGATCTAATGATGACTGGTGACTAGACACTTCAGCAAAATGCTGCTTTGCAATTTATTTCTTGTTTATTCTCCTGAGAAATCTCAAAACATTTCCAATTTGATTTAAGGAAGTTTCCCGAAGTCAATTGAACATGATACAGAAAACAGTTCACTTTCATGGTCAATATGCAGCCTACAAAGAACAATAAGGAGAAAGTAATTTCATTTTGATGATGTTAACCTTGTATGTTTATGCTCTGCTTGGATTTTAATCCCCCTGTCACTTATTCTGAAGCTTGTTTTATGTTGAATCCTTTTGTCACATCCAAAGCTTCACTGAGATAGAATACAAGGATACACCTAAACTTTCCTCACATGAAGGCCAACTTAGTCCGTGGCAGAGAGATGTGAAATGGAAGGCCAGCAGCCATGGATAGCGGTAGAGCATTGTGTGATGGGACTCGTGCTTTCAGCCTGCCCTGTCCCACGCTCACAAAGGTGTCTGTCCTATTTAAGCACACTCTTGGCTGTATTTGAAAACATCACCAGAGAATTTGTCTGGTTTTGCTAAAGAGATTGGGATAGTAAATCACTGTCTGGCTCAAGTACCAAGGTCCATCAAGATGGTAAGGCTACTTTTACACTGACAGCATTGACCTTCCAGATCACCTTCAAATCCATACTCATCCTATGAACTGCAGATGTGAAAGTCTGACCGGTAGCGTCCAGAAGAGATGCCTGCAAACCCCAGTTGTTATTATGGATGTCTGGAAAGGAGAAGCTACCATTCAAGAGGATGCAAAAGCTCTGTATTTTGCCTGGTAAAACATGGACTGAGAGGGGATATGCTCATTGCAAATACAATATTTAGGGAATGGCCCTCAGGGAGATTTGATCTGAGGGATCAAATGGTATGTGATACCATTAGGTATGTGATATAAACCGGTTGTCCTGGGTTCAGCAGTAGCAGTCATGTTTTTTTCCTTTGTGTTAAAGTAAACATAGGCTGGAAATTATCTACTAGAAGAATAAGATCTAGGAATAGTGTCCTAGCTAAGGAAATGTAGTTACCTAAGTAAGTTTGAGGTGGACCTAGATCAGTTTATGAAGGTCATACTACATGACTGCTGAGATGGCAAAGGATGAACTCTAGAGTAGGGAGGCCCTGCAGCCTCATGCCTCTTGCTGGCATGACCTTCTTGTCCAGATTGATCCCTGTCTTCCCAAAAATCTTGTTCCAAAGGCAGCCCTGGTGCTTTTCTGTTCTCTCCCTCCCACACAACATCTTTATTCAAAATGACAACATAAAATCTTCAGTCTGAGATTTCCAGACATTGTGGGTAGAGAGAAAAAAACCAAACAAAACAGCACCCAAGCAATAGTTTTACAGTGAATTTCAGGCATGCAGTACTTGTCTGATAGTTTGTTGTCAGACTTTTTTGTTTCTAACATAATTAAGTGTTAGAATTCCATGATTAAACACTAGGAAATTTGTATGTGTGGACAAGACAGCTCTGTGTTTTAACGATACTTATGGATGCGGAATCCTAATGAAGATTGCCTTTGCTAGGTCATTCGCCTAATCAAGAATATGTAAAATGCTTCATTTTCTGTGGAGTCTGAAGAGCAGTGAGAGACAAGCACTTGTTCTGCCACCATGCAGTTAGTTAATGGTGTGACATCTTACATCTGCAGCCAGACAGGGGAAATGGGGACAGACCCATGCAGCCAGGTGAGCCTGGGGAGCAGAAGGCAGTGGCTTGGAAAAGCAACTATGATCTGAGGGGTAGAGAAGGGTGTAAGAGCTGCAGGCATGCTGCTTTGAGAGGACTAAAGGATATTGAGCCCCAAAGATCACTCGGCTGGAGTTCCTTTACTCATCACATACAGAAATGTAGCACACAGGGGTATGTTGCTAACTGCCCCTTCCACTCCCTCCACCTCTAGTCCTGAATAAAAGAAGGAAATTTCATAGTGATGTTCCTAGGGTCCTCAGCTCTTTGCAAATAAATTAAAGACCCTGTGGCCTTTCCTGGTGCTGGTGTTCATGGCAATGCCTTGCTGGATCCCTATCCCAGGAGACTCTGTCCTGGGTGGCAGGCAGGGCTGTGGGGCTGGAGGATGCTGGCAGTAGAGGGTTCTTTCCCCAGCTGTCTATCCGGAGAAGCAGAGAGCCTGTTTTCCCTGGGCTTTCTGCTTCCCACCATGCTGAATTCCTTGTGACAGGGTTGGCAGGCATATTAGCTCCCTCCTGAATTAGGAATCCTGAGTGGCTTCTTGCAAGAGACTATTCTGTCTTATTTCTCCCTCCCAAGAATCACCCCTATGTGCTTTCCAGGCTAACTGCTCCTCACACATTCATCCTCACACAGGGCTGACTGAACCTCCACCCTGATACATCAAGGTTTCTTCTGCAGATGCACAACACAGGTTTTTAATGTTCCTGAGGTTGCCCAGTCTTAAGAGAGCTTAAAAGACCTTCATCTGAAGGAGAGAGGTCCTTCAGCTACAAGTAGCTGAAGCCACCTGCCAAGTCACCCTCCGATGTCTCAGCTTCCGTTCTGGTTTCAAGTTCACTTGAAGTATTGAGTTGCAGGTGGGGGATATAAAAGAAGAAAATACTGACACCAAATACTTATTTGGCTTGAATGTTACGTTTTCCTTGCATTTTATGGTGATTACTGAAATGCTGACATTAAAAAGAATTCTGTTTTTTGTTAACTCCTCATGTTAAATTCTTCTGCAAATCCAAACTCTGATGATCCTGTCCTGCAGGATGCTGAGTCCCCACTGTCATTCCCTGGGGGAACTGAAGCTCCCCAGTACCTTGCAGGGGGAACACTTTCTGCCACACTGGTCTGGAAATAACATATCACAGAAAAGCTGGAGCTGAGCGGTCAGGCAGACAAGTACCTTGCTACCTCTGAATAGTTTTTAAGCTGTGGCAGGCTGTTCATTGTCAATTGGGTTTGGTACTGAAGGAGTTAACAGTGGCAGCAGGCTGGAAAACACACTTTTTAGCATAACAGTGCCTTGCCCCCAGAGCAGCATTTTGAGACCAATCATATATCTGTTTTAAATTCACATCCTTACCTCAACAATATGCACTGCATCCATCTCCATGGAAATACTGGTGTTGTACAGCATTCACAGTGCATGAGGATGAAACGCAGAAGATGCATTTTTTCACCTGTAAAGAATAGGCCCAGATACTTTTGTGGCTGCCAGGGGTCCCCAACTGCTGTTTGCTCATTCAGTGCTGCAGCTTGGCTTAAAACGTTTCTAAAAATCAGCTCTCCAGCCTTCTGCTGTTCAAATCACCTTTAAGGAGTCTGACCGTGCAGCAGATTCCAAGTCCACATGGAAGACCTTCAGGCAGGTACAAAACTCACCTCAGTCTGACTGCCCCTGCCACCAGTGTTAGCACACACTGCAAGTGTTGGTGGCTGCTGAAGGGATGGATGAAGGAGGGCTCTGGGAGCACTCCTTGCTCCTCACATAAAAAAGAGCAACTGGGATACTACCATGTGCAGGTCTTTTTTATGTGCCTGTACCAAGCATTTGTTAGAGAAAAGCAAGCAAACCTGGAGGTCTATTTTATTAACACACTGCTAATTGACTACTTCCGTTTACCAGCAGGAGATAGAGAAGCAGCTCTTTAGGCTGCCAATCTCAAGAAGCTGGGAAGATGCCCCTGGCTGGAGAGAGCCCCTTTCTCTGCACTACCTAGCACCGGGGCCCTGGCACCTCTTCTCATCTGAAGGCTGCTTCCATCTGGTTACGTTGCTCCCTGTCCTGGTTGGCATGTGGGGAAGGGAGGTGGTGAGAAGAAACCTAGCACAGGTCAGGCACACCAGGACAAGAGGTTTGGAAGTTAGCATAAGAGCTGGCAGCAGCAGGAAGCTGGCAGGACATACTGGTGAGATTGGTCATGCCCCTTCTCCTTTCAGAAGAACATGGAGAAAGGCAGCAATGGCCTTTTGTGGAATTGCTTTGAAACCTTCAGATGAAAAGCCAATACATAAAGGCTAAGTGCTATTATTGACACTTCTGTTTGCACAGTATATCCTTGAAGTACTCCCCTGCTTCTGCTCTTATTCTTAACACCAGTAGGAGGGAAAAATTACGTCTAAGTGGGTGGTGGCTCTTAAGAGGGTAAGAGCCTAAGGTAGCCTAAGGTGAGCTACCTTATATGAAATCATGGTTGTTTGAATGAGGTGATGTTTCCCTGGGACCTGCTCAAGTTCCCACTGGCACCCAGCCAGTTTGTTCCCTTCTGATGACTCCTCCCTTGCATCCCACCTGGCCCTGGGGCTGCGACAATGGGCGCCTGTTCCTTTCCTCCCAGACATGCTGTAGTGGAGAGAGTGCTTCTCCCTTTCATTAAGCTATTGGTCTGAGAGGAGATTTCTATAAAACTGTAGTTTGTGATGAGTAAGGCTGAATGAGTTGTTGGACCAGCCATAGATATTAGTCATGTCAAAGTAAAGATAAATAAATAGCTTAGAACTTGGTGGGGTTGTAGTGTGGAGCCAAGGTACCAAGAAACCCTCAATGATGGGTTTTGTTGCAGTGGTTGTCACTTCTCATAGCAGCATGAGTTTGTATTTTGATGTAAATTTGTATGCTTTTTAGTAAAGAGCCTGCACTGCATGTCTGAGACCAACCCCAGAGCTGCCGTGTGCTGCTTTTCGGAGTAACACACACCACGAGCAACACACACACAGAGTCCTTTTGCCCCATGAAAGGAAGCATTTTAAACAGCTTCCCTGTGCTGTGCTGCCGTATGGAGTGATGGCAGTTCCCAAGAAAGTCCAGGCCTGCAGAACAGTCAAGGGAGAGAAACAGGCCAGAGGTGGGTAATCAGCAGCAATGAGCCAGGATGATGCTTGCCTTGCATTTACCTGACTGTCCAGCAAATGCTGCTGAGGAAAAGACTTTAAAAGTTACTAGATGGAAAGAAACCAGGCTTTCTAAAATTGGTAGGCAAATACAAGCTAATGCTTAGTGAGAAAAGCTGCTTATATGAGGATGAATATGGTATCACGTATAACAAGGACTTATTGGGTTTATTTTAAGCTGATTTATGCTAAAAAAAATTCTGAGCTCCTGAGGAACTACATAAACGTTTTTTTTTTCACAGTATTTTACAGCAATAGAAAAAGATCTGGGTTTTTAATAGCACTTAAAAGTGGTCTTCAGACCCCAGTGGTTTTGTGTATCTGCTGGGAAGATAACACATTTTAGCTTTTTCACAATCTCAGCCCAAAAGGGAGCCACTAAAAACAAAGTGACTCTTAAAATAAATGACTGCAATATTTTAACTGTGTTCAATTAGATTCACCTGATAACACTGGAAGCCTTGATTCACCCCACTGAGAGGGGAGAACGACAAGAAGAGGTTCCTTCTATCCTGCTGAGGTCTGCAATGTCGAGTGGCTGTATCTGAGCCAGCCGAATGGTTCCCCCAGTTGCAGAGGACACAGTCATCCCAGCTGACAGAAGATACTGAGCGCTGTTTAGATGTCTAACGTGCCCTGAGGTATCTCCCACAGGTGTCAGTGCCACGGTCAGGTGAAATGTGGAGACTGTGATCCTGCAAAGAGGTGATGGAGAATGTGGCTTCTCTGAAATGGCCCGTTCTGGTAAGTGGGACAATCATTCTGGAAGATCCAGTCTTTGTGGTCATGCTAGGGGAGAGGGTTATGTGCCAAGGGGTGAGCTCCAAGAGGTGACCAAGAATGACTCTTGGTCTCCCAAGCTGTTTCCCTGTCTGTGATGCACAAACTAACACTGTATTGTGAAGCCATTGGGCTAGCTACAAATGTTGAAAAGTCTGGGGTTGGGAAAGAGCGGCTACTCCTGTGACTTGCACCTCTGGCAGCCGCAAGGTTATTACTAGTGCAAAAATTAACACCTTTGTCATCATAGTCTGGGAAAAACCTGATGGAGTTATTTTTATAAATGAGTTGCACATTTTTATGGGCTTAACCTTTTATCCTGAAACTTCTCATAGCTGTTTTATTAATGCTCAGGAGATCTGAAGTGCAGATTGCTCAGCTTAAATAGTGTAGAAATTTAAATTACGGTTAAGATTTGGCAGGAAAATTAACCTGAGCCACAGCTGCAGCTTGGAGCAAGTAGCTGGTGTTGGGTCAGGTGCCTGCTACTGACCAACCACCTGGACAGCCTTGATTTTGTACATTTAGGAGTAAATGAGGGGTGAGGCTGCAGAGGGAAAAGGATCTGAACTGCTGTGACCAAGATGCATTCGGGATCCCCCTGTCCCACTTGCTGCTTTTCATTGGGTTGTACCTGGGGACACATCAGATGCTGCAGGAGCCCTGAAACTTCCTGGGATTGCACAGCTACAGGCTGGGCAGAGAAGAGATTCAGAGCAGCCCTGCGGAGAAGGACTTGGGGGTGTTGGTTGATGAGAAAATGAACATGAGCCGGCTTCAGTGTGCGCTCGCAGCCCAGAAGGCCAATGGTATCCTGGGCTGCATCAAAAGGAGTGTGACCAGCAGGTCGAAGGAGGTGATCCTGCCCCTCTAATCTGCTCTCCTGAGACCTCACTTGGAGTATTGTGTGCAGTTCTGGTGTCCTCAACATAAAAAGGACATGGAACTGTTGGAAAAAGTCCAGAGGAGGGCCACGAGGATGATCAGGGGACTGGAGCACCTCCTGTATGAAGACAGGCTGAGGAAGTTGGGGCTGTTCAGCTGGAGAAGAGAAGGCTGCGTGGAGACCTCATAGCAGCCTTCCAGTATCTGAAGGTGGCCTATAGGGATGCTGGAGAGGGACTATTCATTAGGGACTGTAGTGACAGGACAAGGGGTAACGGGTTCAAACTTAAACAAGGGAAGTTTAGATTGGATATAAGGAAGAAGTTCTTTACTGTAAGAGTGGTGAGGCACTGGAATGGGTTGCCCAGGGAAGTTGTGAATGCTCCATCCCTGGCGACGTTCAAGGCCAGATTGGACAGAGCCTTGGGTGGCATGGTTTAGTGTGAGGTGTCCCTGCCCATGGCAGAGGGTTTGGAACTGCATAATCTTAAGGTCCTTTCCAAACCAAACTGTTCTATGAGTCTGTGATTTTCCACATGCCATATCCCTGTGTCCTTAACAAGGGCACTGTGCACGTTCATGTTTCCCTGGAGCTGAGAAGGGTGCAGTGGCCCAACTCTGTGCCAGTCTGAATTTTGGCAGAGGCAGGAGCTCCAGCCTCATTTCTCCATTAAAAAGTGCAGAACCAAGAGAGTAAATTAAATCAGAGACATCCTTATCTCACTTGATGATTAAATGAGAGGTGACCTCTAGCTTCCAGGTTTTTCACCTGTTTCTTCAAATGCCATGTTAATGCTATAATTGATATTTCTTGTTAGAAAGCCATCAAGGTTCACCTTAGTTTCATTCTCAAGAAAAAAAGATGAGGACTTTGGGAAGAAAATAAAGCCCTGATTTTCTCAAAGAGGATAAGCACAAGGGTAAAGCCAATAGTATGTGATTCTGTATTTTGGGTGAGGGAGAAGAGGCAGAGAGCTACAGTGTGGCTCAGAGGAACGTGGCTTGTGCAGTGTCAGGGGCCCGAAGCCATCACACACAGGGCTGGATAGAGGATAGTGATCAGTGCCTACTCACAAGTAGTGGAAAAGAATATGGGGATGGACTGAACCCAGGAGGAAAGGCTGAACACAGGCAGCCAAAGGACCCCTATGAAGCCAGAAGCATACAGGTGAGGATTTCAGAAAACTCTGTGAAAAGTAAATGAGACGGTTATGACATGGAAACAAAAGATGGCTTCTTTTTCCTTCTTTGTGTGGATATCGACATTTACTGAGCATCTTTTGAAGCCCGAAGGATTCAAATGTAAGCCTGAGAAAACAGTATAGGTTAATTCTACTGCAGGCCTGGACCAGACAGCACTTGCTAAGGCTTTCATTGGCATTATGGTCAGGTAGATGAAGGGCTACCTAAACTGACCCCTTGGCTGATTCTACAAAGCTCAGGTGAGAGGCCCATGACGGCTGAGTTCACATGCAGCCTCACAGACTTAAGGCTGGTAGGGCTTTCTGGGGGCAACTGCCTTAACCCTACAATCCAAGCAGGATGAGCTCTGAAGTTAGCTTCAACTTCAAAGCTAGACCACGTTGCTCAAGGTCATATCCCGAGGTATGTGTCATACGTGACACAGTTCACATACCTACCTGGCTCAGTGAAGCATGGGAAACAAGGTCTTTCTGCCACCAGGTTCTCTGAGGAGGACTAGTGTCAACAGGCTGTGTCTTATAGTTCATTGAACTAGAGATGCTGCTACTGAGTTCACACTTAGGTTTGCATTAGGGCCTGGGAAATCCAGGGCTAGAAAACTAGTATGGCAATGAGTCCTGCGAACTGTGCAGGCTTTGGCTGGGTTTGATGCCACGGGCATCATGCAGGTTATAGAGTCATGTAACAAATATGGGATTCCTGTGTGTGAAGTGGCTGTGCCATTGCTGTGTTCTGCAAGGCCTGTTTGCTGAGATGAAGGCAAGTGTTCACTGGAATGGCTGATTTGCTAAAGGGCTGGCTGCCTTTCTTTGTTAGAGGACGAGATAGATAGATACGGGACAGGGTTTAGATATCAGTGGCTAAAAAACAATTATGTTTTTTTTTTATGATGCCTGCACAACGTGCTGTGCTACTACCAAGCTTGGAAATAGCTCTGATCTATTAGTTTCATTTCATAACAGTCTTCATTCCTGCCTGCAGTGACTGCAGGCCTTCAGTCAGGCTAAGGGAACCGCTTCTCCCTTATCCTTAAACACAGTCCATCCATCCTACCACCGTTAGCTCTCGCATCAGTCTGACATGCTAAGCTGTTTCCTTCTGGCTGCAGAGGAGACTTTTCCCTCTGTCAAAACTCTTAACACAAAGTTTAACCATTTGGTGTAGTTAAAGCCATAAGTAAATAAAAGACTGAATTGTCTCAGCCCAAATCAGGTGTTGTGGAAGGCAGGGGAGGAAAACCTGATTTCTCCCTCATGAGGACTCATGAGGTCCCCACAACATTGGCCTGCCTTCATCCTAGTCTACCAACTAACACATAGCTGCACAACCTGAGGCCCTTAGGCCCAGAGTTAGCAGAAGCATTAGCTCTTGCTCTAAAGCTATGCCCAAAGCAAACCTCAGAGGCCCAAGCACAGGACACTTTGAGTGCTGCAGGGTGAGCAGCAGGCAGCATCTGGACTTTTCGACCATTGAAGGGATCAACTACAAGATGGGTGGAAAGCTCCTTGGCCTGTCTGGCTCCAAATGCAGTCAATAGTTCAAAGCCTAATAGATCATTAAGTGAAATTACCATTCCCCAGGACTCATTACCAGGGTAGGTACAGACACGAGTGACACCAGACTGGGAGCTGTGGTTCATGACTGCAGGGCAGGGCTGTCATTCAGAGCAGCCTTGGAAAGATGGAGGAGTTAACCAATAAACAACACATGAAGTTTAGCATGGACAAGTCCAAAGTCCTGCACCTGGAACAAAAGAGCTCCATGAAACCTCACAAACAGGTGACAGAGCAGGCAGAAAAGGTCTTTGAGATGCTGGTGGACAATGGGTTGTGGCTGAGCAAGTACCGCACCCTTGCAGCCAGGTTGACCAGCAGCACACTGGGAGGCACCAGCCACTTCTGAGGCTGCTTCTGGATTGTGTATCTAGTTTTGGGCCTATCTGCTACAATAAAGCTGGAGGGAGTGCCATGGAAAGCCACTAAGATAGTTAAGAAGCTCAAGCGCATGACTTAAAAGGAACAGCTGAGGAGTATGGGCTTGTTTACCCTTGAGAAGAGAAGGCTAAGGAGGATGTAATTGCTGTCTTGAGGGTGCAGTGGTCATAGTGATGACAAATCTAACTGCATCTCAAAGATGCAGAAAGCAGGGACAAGAAGTGATTCTCACAGACTGCAGCAAGGTAAATACCAACTTGACATAAGGAGAACATTTTGGAAAGAGGGTGGTTATGGACTGGACAGGCTCAGGAATATGCTTTGCTTTGAAGCTGCCCCTGCTTTGAGCAGGAGGTAGGACCTTTGTCTTTGGCCAGAAAAAATGTCTTTGGCCAGACATCTTTTCTCATCTAAACTGTTCTGCAGTTATCTGGTTTTACATTTTCAGTCCTAGAACTTAATTTCCAGCAATAATATTTACAACAGGAACCTGGAAAATGACTCATTTATTGTTCATCTGCATTGTAGTCTGCCAAATTCTCCATACTAGAATCGACTGGTGCCTGAGGGTTCAACGACTTCTACTTTATCTAGGAAAGTTATTGTTTATGTCATTACAGTTAAGACAGATGTAGTGGGATAAAGGACCTGTTTTCTGCTCTTGGGGCCTGCACAGTTTTATTTATTACTGTATCTTTGGCTGTATCTATGCTAGTAAACTAAAAAGAGCCTGGATATGTGATTGACCATGTTAATTGCTACCACAGTCCCTGGCTGGGCATTGGATGGAGTTGGCTGGCTCAGACACTGCCTGCACACACTTTGGGGCACAGCACCAAAGAGCTGAAGTGACATCTAGAAGTCCTGACCAGTCAAAGTGGGGGCTGGTCCCCTTGGGATGCACCTTCCTCCAGGTGGTGTGTCCAGCTTAATGCTGAGTTCCATTTAAAAGCCATGAATTAAGGTCCTGTGCACTGGCATTCCTGTGAGGCTCCCATAGGTTGGCATGGGCCATTTTGAATTTATTTCTGGTGCAAATGATATTGACAGGCAGAAAACCAGCACTCCTGTGGGCACAAGTCTTTACAGCCCTTGAAGGCTCAAAACATAAATCTAGCCTTTCAGTCCCTTCCTTATGCTGGCATATTAATTGTGACCAAACCTCAAGACCTTTAAGAATAAAGACATGGTTTGAGTTAGCATTATGGAGGGAAGAATGAAATACTAAAATGAGAGATGAAACCTGGGCAAATGTCTTCTGCTTAGTGATAAACTGTATTTATTTCTGGATCCTGCAGGAGTTACCATGCTAGGAACAAGGTCAGTGCCAGTATGAAGGAATCCCTCATTTTTAGTCCTGGGGGTACAGAGGTATTGCTGGGCTGGATTGAAAGTTAGAATTGGGTTCGAGAGCTAGTGAACTGCAGTATTGACATGTTATCTACAGAATCCTGCCAGAGCCGTAAAGTCAGAATGAAGCTTAATTTACACATGGGCATGTGAATTATAGATAGGTGATAATTATTGTTCTGATAATTTAGGGTTAGTGATAGTCTTGGGGATTGTGAGATCAAGAGTCATGCACTTGCTATTGGATCCTGGCAGAAGGAAGGAAATGAGGCTGGCATGGGTATGGGTGAATGAATGGATGTGCTCCTTCCTGGGGTGGGTGAGGATGTGGGGTGGGCACAGCAGACCAGAAACGCTAGAGCGCTGTTGGATCTTACAAGATCTGCCATTATAGGATAAGCATAAATAAAAGCAAAACCAGATGAATAAGCAAAATGGGAAGTTGCATAGGACAGCATGGTTCAGAGTAGAAAGCAGTCAGGAGCTGTAAGCTCAGAGCAGAGCCTGTCCAGATCCTCTCCATGTCGGGACTGACTTCTTCCTTAAGTCTGTCTGCTGTCAGAATATAAAGTGCAACTAGGAAGGTGATGTCCTTTTCTAGCTGAAATTTCTGAAAGAACTCATACGTTTTTGAAAAGAGGCCAGATATAAAGGGACTGACCTTTTTTCTGTGAACATTTTGCTGTAGATTCATGTTGTAGGGAAACATCCATATACAACCTTGATAAAAGGATGAAAAGGAAGCCTTCATATGGCACCCACTGTAATTTTCCTGACCACAGAGGGCAATGTTTAATATTTGTGCTTTGGATGTATTAAAAGATAAAATGTGAATCAAATAGCATGACTAGAAGCTGATTTGTTTCAGAAGAAAGTAGAAGTTAAAACTTTTATGCATCTGCACATCAAAGTGTTATTACTAGCTAAGGTTTCTTTTTATAATTTAAGCCTATGTCTGAATTGAATTTCAATGGACTGGTTGTGCAGTGTACTTCAATCTCCATATCAGTCAAATTTGATGAACACCCAAAAGCTCAGTAGCTGAGAAAGAAAGAAGAAAAAGCATGCCTAGGAACATCAAATGGGAGTGCAGGGCTGATATCTTTTGTCAGTCGAAAGATTGTTTTAATACCCTGTCGGTCACAGTAATAACCTTAAACAAATAGATCACTTATATTTACTTTGTAATATCAGTGCTTTTACAAGATTGACTACCTAGTGGGATTGTCTATACAAATTCCACAGTTGTCCCCAGGCAGCTCTGTGAAGAGGACAGTTTACCTCCATATACCACAGGAAGATGCCTTCAGTGATGCTCCATGAATTGATCATATCCCTGGGGGCTGTGGGAGTATAATGGTAGGAAAACCCTGCTGGAGTGACTTGGAGAGCTCAAATGAGCTGTCACAGCACCTGGCCACTTTGTGCAGTCGGGAGCAGTTATATCAAATAGGCTGCTACCTGCATGAGCAGATAGTGCTGAACCTCACCAAGCTGTGGGGGAGAGGGACAGAGAAGCCAGCCAAGACCCCGTGATTTACATTATGGATCAGTATGGGCTCCCTGCTGCTTGGGCCACAGGGGTTAGGAGAGAGAAAAGGTGGTAAACATTTGTCTAGTGGATTACTTCTTTTTTCCTTATCCCCACCACTGCTCTTGAGCTACAGAGGCACTGTAAGGACATGCTGTGCATACTCTGTTTGCTGACAAAATTGCTAAGCAGTGAGCTGAAGGTTTTTGTGAATAAGTGGCTTTTTTTTCTTTACTGGTTATCCATTGCTTCTTCCCAACTTTTAGGATCCTACCCTTAAACCCATGGCTGTGTGCAGCCATTCCTAGAAAACGTGGCATGTATGCAGCATGTGCATCTCAGGAAGGTGGGGATAACTGCTTGTAATGAAAAGGTAAAATGATCCCTGAGACCATCTCATGTTCTCTATTCTTGTTATTTCCAGCAGGCTGTGTCAGATCTGGTTCAATTTTCTTTCATCTTTCCTGGGCAACAGAAGTTTCCTTTTATATGAACATAAATAAAACCCTTTCAGAGTAATGATATTTGCATGGAGGGTGTGTTAACCTACAGGAGCGTGAAGCCTACTGGTTTACATTCAGAAAACAACATGTGCATCAGGATTATGCTCTCCTCACTCCTCAACCCCCCATATGAGACCTTTTCCTCTTTTGTTTGCCTTTGAGCAAGGTGCCAGTTCATTACTCTCAGGCATTTAAAATACATCAAGTGCAAGTAATGCATCGGGGTTTTTTCCTCAATATTTTTCGGTTGGTCTGTTTCTGCTGTATTCTAAACCTGTTTTTCCTTGTCAAGACAAGTCATGCCTAAACAAATACAAGCACAGCTCTGGTTTTGTGTTTCCTTGCACTTTACTCAGAATGCAGCAGGATCCTGGCTACAGGGTCTGATTAGCCTCTCTGACTGTGCCAAGGGACTCCCCGTAGACCACTGAAGAAACTCCTGATTTACAGCCCAGGAGAAAGCAGGAAATCAGACCACTGCTTAAAGCTTCAGACATGCCAGGCATGAACCATCTGGCCACACAGACACACGAATGCCAAGAAATGTAAGGCAGATCTGGAAAGATCCAGATGCCACTCTGCCCTAAACCTGCCTCTTTTGCTGGTCAATATATAGGGAGACTTAGTGTGACTAGCTCGGATGCAGCCTTTTACTCTTCAGGCATCTCCAGTCAGATGAATGAGTTTCCCATCTTCCCTTTTCCCATATTGTCACTCTTGCCATTTACCTTAATGCAGGAAATCGTTGTCTTTTAAAGATCTCAAGGCTGGAAACTGGACTCCATCATGTTGAAAGTGTAACACCTTAGAGAGAAGTTCATCAGATACTTTTGGCTGTTCCTTTGGTTGATAGCTCCAGCCAATACCTTCTGGTTTGAGTGGGCAAGGAAAATCTTATTTCCCCATGCCAGGCTCCCTGTGTCAGACCTTGGACTGCCAGGGCTATTAGGAAGGAGCTAGATCTGCTCAGAGGTTTAAGAGAAGATTTCAGAAACCATTGCTGCCAGCTGGCCTCATCTCATGCTTCTTGTTTTCATACAACTACAGAGCAGCATGCCCACCTTCCAGGCACTGTTGGTAGCAAGGCCAGATCCACCCTGCTAGATGCTGAAGGGGTCTGCACCCTAACTGAAGTTACTCTGCATTTCCCACCTGCTCTGACAGAGACAGGGAAATCTTTTCTCCAAACTGCACTGCAGGAATCGGTGTTCTGCAGGATTTCAGAAGCTTTGGTGCCTGAAAGTTTTGGTACCTCTGACCTTTTTCCTCTCATGCCTTCTGTGAGATTTCTGTCTCTTTTCCTTTTTGCACAGGGCAGTGGTTTTGTATTTCTGCTGAGGCCGCTGGACTGGTCAGGTATGCACAATCCAGTTTACTTCTACTCTAAGTAAAAACCTCAAACTGTTTAGTGAGGACATGTCTTCTCCAGAGAAATGCTTCATTGCCTGGCTGTTCCATTTTGAAGCCTTGTAGCCATGAAAACTTGGGAGAGCACAAACAGCTGTGATTACCTGACAGCTCTAGGAAACAGCACGGAGACAAGATGTGTCTCTGAGATAAAAGTGCTGATTGCAGATGGAGGCTGCAAGCAGGTCTTGCAAACTTCTCAGTAACCTTTGGGCTCTTGGGAGCACCAAAGGAGAGGGATGCCCTGCCCGTCTGCCTCAGTGACCAGCACTGGTTTGATACTGCTCTTTTGCCCAACTGAGAGTCATTAATTTTGTTGAACTAAATAGGATTAGAGGTGTCTGCAAGTGCGATGACATTATTCTTCCATACTGTAATCACACTATTACACAGAAGATCCTCATAGTACCAAAGGCTCTTGGTACTGTTTGCTGTACATGCTCCTTCTGAGAAGCAGATCCTGGCCTGCAGTCTAAATACTCTGCAGGGGGAGCATGGAGAGGCGTACATGTGGAATGTAACAGAAAGTCTGTCCAAATGAGCCTGATTTTGGAGTGTTAAACCACAGATTCCTCCCTGTAGCGTGGCTGGGACAAGCTACATTTGTGCCTGGTTATTTTGCTCACTGGGATCACAGAAGGCACTTTCAGATGCTGTTTTAGCAGTGGGAGAGCCAGGGAAGCGCTATTTCCTGGGGTCTGTTCACTGCCTCATCAAGCTCTCCTTAGAGTAGATTTGGAAGACAAAATTGATAAAATCCACCATTTTCTTTTTTCCTTCATCCCTGTTTCTTGCTTGTGAATGTATTAGTTCATCTCGCAAGGACTTTCACAGGCATCAAACCAGGACAGGATGGGTTGCCCAGCTGAAGACCACTCATCAGTGGTGAACCACTGTTCACTCTCCTTTTCTCTTTCAGTCTATCCTTTTCCCTCCTGTGTGCTTTCCTACAGCCTGGTCTTCCCCTTCCAATTCTTTCTTCCCAAGACATTTGACCCATCACAGTCTCCAAGCCATTTGTTACTGGACTACAAAAGGCCTTCTTCCTACATACTCCCTTTTCCTTTTTTTCTCTCCTATTTTCTTCTTATTTTACCCCCCAAATAACTTTCACCATTAGAGCTGATATGCACCATCAGCGACAGATCTTACCTATACATCTTTGTGTGTGTGCCCATGCCCCAGCGCCCTTTGTGCCACAGGCAGGTGGAGAAGAAGATCCAATCCTGCAGGAAACTTCCACACTGCAAATTCTGTGGGAATATAAGCAAATCTAATGGTGAGGTAACTTAGAATACTGGGTGGTTATGCTTCTGCTGGTTTTGCCTTCGAGGAGTGCCATATTGGAGCTGCAGTGAGACAGAAAGCCAAGAGCAGAGGTGCGTGTCCAAAGTGGTCACAGTTCACAGGCTCCCTGTGCATTTCTGCCTGCTGCAGAGCTGTGCTGGGCCAATGTGTTGCTTTTCTACCAATTGCCTATAATCATGGTGGGGCTGTGGAGCTGTGAAAACTCAGGACTGAGTAAAAAAAGCCAGCTGCTGAACTGCCCCTACCCCACCGCATAGTTCTGGGGACTCAGCCCTATGCTGTGCTTACCCTGTGACTGGTTTGTTTTCATTGTGCCTAAATCTCCTGATAGCACAGCACCAGGCAGAGACACGAGAACAGGGAGCACTGTTTGCTTTCAGTTGGCCAAGTCATTATTAAAAAGAAGGGGTTATGGGAGGGAATATTTTGTGGACTCCCTTGGATTTGAGACCTAACCCAGGTTGCGTTCAGCTTTAAATTCAGCTGTCCTGGAAAATATCCTCATGAGATTTTTGAACAGGAAAGTCAGAGATATTACAAAACGGATTGTTTGCTTGAGATTTCTATCACTTCTGGGCAAAAATCCCATGAGAGTGGTTGTTCTTGTGAGTTTTCATCTGCATCTGAACAAGAAAGAAAATATGTTCGTGAAGCATTAAATCTCTCAGATCCAGAGTGGAGTGATGCATCTGGAAATTCAATTCTAACACCTTACGAAGACTGAAAAATGCAGTGGGTTGAACAGCCTAAGACTTTTCTTACCCCATGTCACATTCACAGGATCTCTTACACATGGGACAGGCAGTGCTCAGCTCTGCTGCCCAGCACAACTTGGAGGTGGCATCGCGGGACACATTTGTCACATGAAAGGACTGGTTCTTTGAAGCCCCACATCCAACATGACTCTGCAGGGGAGCGCATCACCTCTGCATGCACTGCAGTGACCTACAAACAAGCAAGAGACCAGACAAAGCAGCTGGTTACTGGCAGTGGAGAAGGCTGCAGTGGCCACAGTCCAACATATTGTGACAAACTAAGGGGAAAAAACAGGGTTTTCATCTGGTTTTGAAGAAAGAACAGAGGGGAACTGCACCTTGTAGCTGTTGTGTGTGAAGCATTCAGATACATTGGGTTCTGAGGATTATGGGCTTTTGGGTACCAACACCGGCTCCAGCCTCTGGGAAGTGAGACGGCTGCTCTGTGACAGGTCAAGCCATGGGGGACCCTGGCATGGGCCATGTCCTCACCGCTGGGCACCGTTCCAGTGTTTGAGCAGGGGAGCAGAGCAGGAGAGTGGCAGCAGCATGCCTCATCCATGAGCCTGGGGCAGGACTGGAGCCAGGCACACCTGTGGGGGCCAAGGGATGAGCCAAAGTGGGCTTGAGGTGGTGCAAGCATCTTCCTGAGAGATGTTGTGACCTGAACCAACAGGAGGATGTGCAAGATCTCTCCTGTGACAACAGGGGAGGAAATTCTAGCACCAGAAAATCCTGTCTGGGTTTCTCTGATGGTAAAATTAACCAAAATCAAACCCAAACCGTGGCATCCAAATGGTGTCCCCAGCTCCCATGCCAGCCCCTGCCACCCTCTGCCTGTGTCTCCTGGCTGTGGATATGGGCTGGCAGGTGGTTTCTGCACATTTGTGCCCTCTGCTCAGCCCACTGAAGCCACACCTTTTGCCAAATCCATTGTTAAGATGTGGTCAGATCAAAGCAAGGCTCCTAGGAACATTTTACTGCCTGTGAAGCTTGAACACATGATTACAGTACAGAATAAGATGCAGCAGCTTTGATGTGACTGGGAATGAGGTCCACATCTCTAAATACCAAATGGGTAGGGATTTATGCACAGCCCCACTCCTCAACCAAAGGCTAACAGCAGCTCCAACCTAGCTCAGTCCTCACACCAGCAGCATCATCAAAGCAGCAGGCAGCATCCTGGTTTGTGGGTGCGGGGCTTGGAGAGCATTGCCTGCTGTTGTGGTGCTGGGTCCCATGGACCTCTGCTTGAAGGGAAGCACCTACAGATATGATGACACCACGGTGACACCGTGGTGGAAGGTGTCACATACTTCCATGGCCATGCTGTCTGAACACAAGGTGTTCACTGGACACTTTACCTCCGGGCAAACTCCCAGATATCTCCTTACTCAGCAGGGATGGGGAGGATGATGTCTCTGGTACAGTGGCCATCCAAGGCACTTCTACAGGGTCCATGGCTGTTGAGGGGCAGACTCAGGTATCTGAACAACCAACTCAGATAACAGAAATTTCAGACTGGTGATATATTCAGAAAGAAACAGGCATAGTCTGCATTTGGTTTTCATAAGGAGGTTAGATATGACCTGAAGTATGCAAATACCTTCTGATGCAGAGAAGAAGATTTTAGGACTGTGCAGGTGTAAGAGTTGGGAAATTATGCAGCATTATGGAATAATACTCCATTTTTTGCAAATTGAGGTACAACAGCTTTTAAGCGTGTCAGCATTCAGGGAGGCTAATTTTCAGAGCAGAGGAATAGAAAGCATCACTGTCAAACACACAGAGAGGAGAGGAAGTTAATGCAGCAATGAGCAGGGGAAAGAGCCTCACGTTGTTATCCACAGGAGGATAAAAGCACTAAATCCTTACTTAATCCTTGCAGAGTTATTTAAAATATTAAAAATAGTGGGTCTCAGAGGGTATTTAGAATGGTTACAGGGGGTGAGCTGAATTACAAAGTGAACAGCTGAGGTTTTGTACTTATTTGCAGGAATAAAGCAAGTACTTATTTTTCACAACTTTCTCTCTTTTTTTATTGGCAAAAAAAAAAAAAAGCACACCACATACTCTTCTTAAGAGTATTGGTGTCCTTTAAATTCAGAGAGTGACCCCTGAGCTCCCCTGCTCCTGGTGCTCACCCTGCAGGAGACCCCCGCCCTGCTTACTCTCCCTCATCCATAACCTCCTGCCCTCTCTGCCTCTTTACTCCTAAAGAATCATCAATGATCTAATTTTCCATCTTCATAAAGCTGACATTTCTCTCCCCCCGCTTCTTTACCTCACTTTCTTATACTCCATTCTCTAGACTTGAAGAAGGAATTCAGTCATGTCCTCTAACTGCGTCGTCTTTTGTCCCAGTCCTTCCTTTACCTGCTGGGACTGGTCTCCCTCAGGTTGCTAACGATCCCTGAAAGACTCCATTTATTCATGTTCATGCTGATAAACCTCAGGCATATCCATTACAATCTTACAGTAATTGCATATTAATTGGGCAACAGGCTCTAGTTGGCCTTGTTGAGCATGAGGGTTGGACACTAAAGCACTTTAGCTTTAGTATGATAGTTTAGCAGCCAAAATATTTATCTTCAGCATCAGGATGGAGTCAGTTTTCCTGCATAAGCTAGTCCTGGAGGAAAAAGTCTTTGGCAGGCCTTGAAGGATGGATACACTGGAGCATCTGACTCTAGCAGTCTAAGCTCAGGGAGCTCTCTGAGACACTTATCCACACCTAGGGGTTTGGGAATTGCACCTGCACAACAGGCAGTGGAAGCTGCATTTATGCGCCTGTGTTAAGACTCTGTGTTAAGAGAGGGGGATTTGAGGTGTTCTGCATGTATCTGAGACAACTTCACCAGTCTGGCAGATACAACACAGGGTGACTGCTCTTCTGGTGTGGCCATTGGAGTTGAGGAAACAGATTCTTGAGCATCTCAAATATCACTAAAAGACTCATTTTAAGCAGCTGAATATGGTCAGCTGAGCCCTGAGAGCAAATTGTCCTCCCAGGTATGAAGGGTGCCCAAACATAGCCACTTGTGTTATTGCAGATGTCCCAAGATACTTGAGACACTTGCTGAGGCTGGCTGATACGGCAGCAAGCCCGTGAGATGGCTGCTGCAATGCCATTAAGGTGTCTACAGCATCTCAAATGGTATTTGATGTCTGTGTTTGTGCAACTGAATCACTCTAGAGGTGACTTTGCTTGAGTGAGCTGAATCACTCTTTGTGCTCCGCTGACTCTATTGACTAGGCTCCCCCTGAGTGTAATATGAGCTTAAAAATGCAGCTTAAATGGTAGCACCTTGATTTAGTCTGGAGCTAAATTCTATCCTTACAGTTTTCAGTCTGAATGTAGCTGTGTAGTTTTCTGTACAGCATTTAGCACACATCAGGATTTAAAAATCTAATAATGATGGCAGTGTAATAATACACATGCAATAATGTCATTATTAATTTTCTAATAATGAAGTCCGCCTTCTTTTTCTGTGTTCTTCTGTTTCTGTGGTTCCCTAGTAAACAAAAGATGAGACTTATTTGCCCTCCAGAGCTTATCCATAGTTACATCAATATTTTTAAATGGCATTTACGTTATATTTATATATTACATATATATAAATGACATATTGCTCACATTAAGACGGATGAACTGACTGCTGGCTACAACCCCTCTGAAGCAGCAAAAGTTCAGGGTCTCACTTGGAACAAACCCATTTTGTTTTCTCTCTTCGACATGGTGCCTTCAGAGTCCCGGAGGAAACCTGCCTAATGCCACGTTACCCAGCCCTGGCTGTCTCAGCCTCCTTACTTTCCACTGCTCAGTGCTTTGCTGGCTTTGCTTTTGCTAAGGCTTGGCCAACAGCACTCCCTGGCCAGGATTTACTAGCAAAGCTGCCTCTGAAAGCCAAGGAGAGTGTTACAGATGGAGAGATGCACTGCTCTCATAAGAGAGAAGTAGCAATATGTTACTGATACAAAACAGCAATTTAACAAAGTTTGATAGTAAATGCAACAGAGATTTGGCAGGATTCGATGGCAAGGTACACTTGAGTATTTACTGCACAGAAACCAGGATCAGGCAAAATTGTCAGGGAGATACAAAATTCAGGAAAGACCCTCTTGTGTTCTGATCTCCTTCTCTGAGAGGAGTCTGGGTACACCTGGGCCAGACTTAGGTTCAGCTTGGTCAACAGTTTATGTCTGAAGGATTATATATGTGCAATAAATTCTCTATATCCCTTAGCTGAGATTTCAAAGACTAACATGCTATTAATCATTCTCCTACTGAGAATCTTGTGGCAAGGTACCTCTCGGCCAGAGAGATTGTGGCGTGCAGCCCAGTGCCATGCAGGAGAGCCCAATGGGCCCTGGGTTGTCCACTGTTTGTGGAGTAAGGTAATTGACTCAGTCATATTTGCATACTGACTAGAAGTTAGCTTTTTCCAAATTGCCCTGAGTTAGACCTTGACCAACACTAGGGTTAGGTGGGTGCACGTTGCTCAGATTAGCCCTCTGCTACTGTGTTATGTCTCCCCAAAGTCACTTTGAGTCAGATACAGCCATCATGACCAGATGCATCCATTACAATTGCCACCGATGGTTATCACTTGAGCACAGTTAAGGGAAATAAAGGTCAGGTTGTGGGGCAGGAGAACACCACCACAGGGTGGAGAGCCTGGCTCTGTGTCATGGTTTAAGCCCAGGCTGAAAATCAGAACCATGCAGTCTACTCCCCCCCTCCCTTTCCTTCCCCCCCTCCCGGAGGGGATGGGAGGAGAATTGAAAGAATGTAACTCCCACCATCTGAGATAAGAGCAGTCCAGTAACTAAGGTATAACACAAACCACTGCTGCTGCCACCAATAATGATAATGATAAGGGAAATGACAAGGGAAGAGAATACAGCTGCTCACCACCCGCCGACAGATACCCAGCCCGACTGAGCAGTGATCTAGCCTTCCAGGTAACTGCCCCCAGTTTATATACTGGGCATGACGTGCTGTGGTATGGAATACCTCTTTGGTCAGTTTGGGTCAGGTGTCCTGTCTCTGCTTCCTGTCGGCTTCCCGTTCTCCCTGGCAGAGCATGAGACTCACAAAGTCCTTGATCAGAGTAAACATTACTGAGCAACAACTGAACACGTCAGTGTTATCAGTGCTGTTCCCAGGTCGAAAGTAGAAAAACACAGCGCTGCACCAGCTACTAAGAAGGAGAAAAAATGAGTGCTACTGCTGAACCCAGGACAGTCTGACAAGAGCAGCTCCTTTAGAGTACCAACTGAAACATTGCTTCTCCAATTTAGCCTCTGCCAGCTCTTATTTTTCATGTCCTATATGTCCTATAACTTAGTTGATGTAGCAGGTGCTTTTTAAATAAAGGGAGAGAAATACTGCTTTCCTGTTTATTTTGTGTTTGATAACTTCTAGGTAGATAGATTCTGCCTATGCCATCTTTAATAGAAACTGGATTTGAGATGTCTGCTGTAATATCAGAGGACCAGGTGTTAAAGAAGTCCTTCAGGCAGCCTTAACCCTTTGCTCATCAGGCAGGACTGGTCTTTTCATACGTGGTTCTCACTTTAAACTCAAGCAACTGATCAAATGGCAGGAAATCAGTTCTTCCTTCAAAATCAGGGGTCGGGATTGGATTGATTCATTTCATAAAGAAACACTGGCATTCCTCAAAAATAAGTCAATAATTTGTATCTGGCTGAGTTACAGCCAGTGCAATTACCTGTTCATGTTTTCACTGTTTTATTTATGGTTGTAGATTGGCAAATGGGTTGTTTTTACAAAGCAACATAGTGGCAGAGTTTGTTGCTATACAGCAAATCCTTGCAGAAGGGACATGAGAGTACAAAGAGGACCAAGCCATCTTGTTTCAAAGAGCAGAACTCCAGCACATATCACGAGCAACCTCCAGCAGTGGCTAGAGGTTTGGAGCTGTATCCAACTAGCTCTAAGCCTGTTTATTCAGTTCAGCCAGAGACCTCAAGAAGCCCTCATCCCCCTGTAACTGTCTAAGGTCAGAGCTTGAGCTTCTTGGCAGAATTTGTTTTTCAGTGGGATTTAAGGGTCCTGGTGCAGCAGCCTGCTCTGTTTGCAGAGCTGATGGAGGCAGTAGGGCAGGGCACCAGATTCTGGCTCAGATTTGGCAAAGGGGCCTTGAAAATGCAATGGATGGCAGGAGGCTCCTGAATATGTTGGAAAAAGATGTGAGCAGATTTTACCCTCCTCTGCTGAGGAATTGATAGAGAAAGATGGAAAGAAGAAAGATGAAACTGTAGTTACGTTTCACAATGTTTCTCAGTTTCTCGGTGGCCCAGGATGATTATAGCGTATCTCATCCTACATCCAGCGCTGGCCAAGCTTCTGAGCTAGCAGGCACATTGGGGATGAATGACAGCCTGCCAGTGAGATGCATCTCTGCTCAGTGCAACATCTTGCAGGGCATTTGTCCAGGCACCAGGAATTTGATCTCTACCAATGTCCTACACTGCAGTCTCATCTGTCTCCCTGTCAGGTTTATGCTTACGCAGTATACGACATCCTCCATAACATCAACATCTCCATTTGAAACACTCAGTGGCAGAAACATGTATCTAGCCAAGAGACAAGTGGAGTGTTTGATTTACTAAAAAGGCCTAACAACTCTTAGTGTTTCAGAGAGAGGCAGAGAGATGGCTGTCTGGTTTATTTTACCTCACCTGTTATCTTTCCCCAGCACCGATATGCTGCAAACTGTTTTCCGTCTTTCCTTCACAGACTGGGGAGTGAGGAGGTGTTGTTTCCTTTTCCTGAAACCCACATTTTCATATTGAGCTTCAAGGGCTGTATTTTAAAATAAAGAGGAACGGCAGTACAGCTTCATTAATAAAATATCATTGTGCATGGTATATAGGTTGCTACTGGCAAAGAGAGAAATGACTATGCCGAAGATAATGCTTTTGGTGGTTTATACCCTTATCCTAGAATTGACCTGACAGTTTCTAGTTATTTCTTGGTGACGGATTTTCAAACCATTTAAACAGAGAATTTTCAGCTCTCCCATTTCTCCTTGGAACTTTATGCAAAATTCCCCCCCAATATTTAGCATGTCAAAGGCTGTCCAACAGCTCCGAGCCTTGCTTGTAACACATGTGCACACAAAAAAATGCGACAATGCTGTGTTTTGGCAATAAGCTTAAACCTCAAAGAAATGTTCCAGTGCCCTGATTAATTAAAGAGAACCCAAGTGTTACCTCCAGCCTGCACTGGTACATTGTTAAGCAGCCTAATTAATACTAGGACATACTGAAACAAGAGAAGCATTTTAGATTTTCAGTTACTAAGGGAAACCTAAGTGCTGTTTGTTAAATGCTTTGGCCTCCTTTTCTTGTAGAAAATGTGCTTTGTAACTTCCCCATATGCTCCTGCTGTTCAGTCCCTGATGGATGTTGCTATGGAAGCAAACTGGAGAAAAAACTCAAACAGCTAATAATGTTTCAGCAAATGATTGCACAGGTGGAGCTGAAAAGTACAGATGACACAAGTTAGTTAAACAGGGGATTTAAGCTGCAGCAACAATTTGAGGCCAAGCACCAAAACACTCACACTCACCTTTCTTTTTTCTTTATATCTATTTATTGAAATTTCAGCCCTCTGCAGGCTATTGGGGTTTATTTTACCCTTTATTGAGTCAATTTACCCAGAAAGTTTCAGAGATGTCCTAAACCACTGGATAAAATAGATGGAGGTTCAGAAGAAAGAGGAGAGGAGGGCTGGGTACACTGCTCATTTGGATGGGATAGTCTTGGAGAGCATATGTCCCTTGAGGCTGTGGGGTAACAAACTTCTGTCTTTCACTCAAAGGTGTTCCTCTGGTTCTATGTCATATTTGAATATCATTACAGCAACAGGGGAGGATGCATGTACTGGATATTAGAGGGTAAATCACGTAACATGACTTTGTTACACTTCTTCACAGAAGAATAAGCTTTTTCATATAAAACACACACAGGAAGTGTATGTGGGTTAGGAAATGTACCGTCGTGTTGTTACAGAACATCTAGTTAAGTGCTGAAAGTGAGAATATAGACAGCCAAGAAGTGAAAATGATACAGTTTGTACCCGGCTCTTTGCAGGCTCCTGGCCAAGGCCAGACAGCTCAGCAGTGTGTCTCCAGGGCACAGAATAGGTAGCTACCCTATTTACTGCTTGCTTGGTTTTCAATCATGTTGGCTGCTACTCTTCCTGACTCCGTGACACTGAACTTTCTTTAGTGTTTCTGAGTGTTAGATAAACTTGCACATATGGATCTTCTTCAAGCTGGTTCATGCTGTTTAGCCCTGTGTCCCAGCATCCATCCCCCTCTGCTAACAGCTTACAGCCTGTGGCTTCTTCCCCAGTCATGTTTTAAAATGCAGCTGGACCACGTGAATGGTCTTGAATAGGTCAGAGGGCTGCAGACCTCCTCTGGTCTGATAGGACCAAGGTCCCCACCAGGCTTCTTGAGCCCATTCTGAAAGCTGAGGAAGGGCAGAGAGTTCACTGTCAGGGTACAAGGCCAGAAGCCATTAGTTCCTTTTTAGCATCTTTTCAGGTTCTGGGGGCTCTGTTGCACCTCAGAATGTGGTGCAACAGTATTAGTATTAAAATATTAGTATAACAATATTAGTGACAGTAACATGGTGCTGATGTGCGCTGAGCACTGGAGTCTTCTCTCCTGGAAGAGGTCTGCACTGAGCACCCTGATCATCACATAGCTTTTCACTGCAGATGCTGCCAAACAGAGGCTTGAGAGGGTGTCTCATGCACCAAATCAGAGCACCACACATGCTTAATTTCAAGAAATGTTCCCTTCCTTTAACTTGTCAGGAAAATGATACATGCTGCCAAAATGTTGTGGTGCAAACTTGTAATCAGGAGATGGATTTCAAGAGATGAAAAGGTCGACTCATCCCCTCAGTCCCCAGTTGCATGTGGGCAGAGTACCTGGCTGACTCCTTCACACACATGTATGCTACCACATGAAACAAGGATGAAGCAAAGCAGGGATCAAAAGATGCACGAGTTCATTAAAGCCATCTGTGGCCCATAGGTACCTAGAAGTTATTTCACTTACGCTTCACAAGCATAAGTGAAGTTGCACAAGTGTGGTCTATCACCCAAATAATTTAAGGAGTGGGTCATGAATCACCTAAGCTATGCAGCCTTACTTGTGTTCGCAGTCCAGCAAGTGACAAAGTTACAGGAGAGGATGGATCCCTCCTGAATTCATGCAGCTGGTGTCCCATCACCATGTTCTTGCTCAGAGAAGAAGCATGCCCAAATCGAAGTACAAGTTTTCTGTCAGTGTGTGTCATTTGCATACATGGTGCATGTCCACACATGTAAATACATAGCTATCTAATTCTAATGAAGGATTAAAAACAAGCTTCCCAGATCATGGGAGGTTACAAACTGGGCTGTCCTGGTCCTTGATACATGATAGCCCTAACCTGACTGCAAGAAAAGTCCTGATTTAGGCTATTCCATTCTTTCACACTGCTCTTTTGGCAGCAAGATCCCTTACCCTTCTTTATCTCCAAAAAAGAAAACTTTCCAACCACTTCCTTTGACTATTTTGCCTTTTTCTGCTGTGTGTGTTCTTGAGAGCAGGGACAGGCACTGCATGTAGCCACAGTCACTTGGTATTCAGAGGAAGTTCAGAGTTAGTGAGGCGCCTCTAGAGCAGCTGCAGAGGGCCTGATATAAATATGAAGAGCTGCCAAGATTCATGATTGCACCTGGCTGTCCTGCTGCTTTACAGCCACTGCAAATTAATTCTTTCTGCATGTGAGCAGCTAAGTCAAGTCACTTAAACTAGTGGCCTCGTGCTGTCCTCTTAGGAAAAGAAATAGATGATCTGTACTGTAGAGACCTAGCCCCCTGCCAAGCGGGTCGCCAGCTACTGTGCTGTGACTTTCCGTGGGGGCTGGAGCAAGCCAGTGAAGAGATTTCAGTTTAAAGTTCAGCTCCTCTGTAACCCTTGTTGAGGTTCACTTACTGTCCTCTGGACTGGCATTGCCTGGACGCACGAAGGGAGCATGTAGATCTGCTCCCCTGTCCTGGTGTTGCTGCCGACGCTGGAGGGCAGAGGAAAGAACTATATATTTTTCCATTGGCTTCACTGAAGTGTGCTGGCTGCATCTGGAACAGCAGGACATAGCCTGTTTGTGGAGGGACATTGTTCAAAATGGCAAAAGCTGCCTAGAAGCTGCTGTTGAATGTCTGGTGATAGCTACATCCCTGAGGCAACACTGTAGTAGGTGCTGTGCAAGCTCTTGCTCCCACAAGGAGCTCTCAGCCACACAGCCACGCTGCCACCATGCAATGAACTGTGCCTCCCATGCTGCCTAGTATTAACGGAGAGATCATTCTCTTCTGCTTTCTGGAGCATCTGATTTATAGACACATACATCCAAAGCACTGCAGAGGCCCTGTGCAGCATGACAGTGTTTGTGGTATAGTATATCGAATTCCTGCAATGTATGTAAAGCTCTTAGAATTCTAACTTTTTATTTCAGTCTGAGAAAGAGAAATACATTCTGTCTGATCTGGAGACATCATTGTCAGGGTTAATGCTGTCAGAGAGAAGTGTCTCAGGTGTGTTTCTGTCCTGTGCTGCATTCCTGGCTATTTCTGCTGTTGGGGAATGATCTTGCAGCCTCTCTGAGGCCCAGGAGGGCCTTATTGCTTGTGTGAACATCACCGAAAAATTAGGACGACTGCAAAGTGTGCCACATGAGATGTCTTCTGGGTTGCCTTGCAGCAACTATACATTGCTGCTTCTTCAAACCCTTCTTTAGAGAAAATCAGTGGCAGGCAACCGAGGGGAGTGTTTGCAATTTAGGACACATTACTGAACAGCAGTTCAGTCCTTGCCAATACGATAGAGCCAAGAAGCCAGAACCTCCTGCTTCCCAGGAAACAAGGCTAATATACCAAATAGGACCATTACCTGTGCTTTGTGTCTTGATGAGAAGAGGACTGGAAGACTGGGTGGAAGTCCCTCAGACCTCACATTGATTCCCTACATCCTTACACAAAGGGGTAGTGCTAGGTATCCTGTGTCTCCCTCTGGAGTTGCTTTGTTCCCCTACAGCAGCCGAGGGGAAACAGAGAAGTGTCTAAATCAAACCACCTGTGTCTTAAATGGCTTTAAATGGTCTGCAACCTTCCCCACATGGTGCTGGGGTCTAACTGCTCAAGATGGCAGTGCCTTCACCGGCCTCTGGGATCCAGCAGAATGGATCTCAAGGAAATGAAAGTGAAATTGAATATTGGTAGAAAATCTGATGATGTATTCAACCGAGCTTTATGAACCTGGTCAAGCACACAATGGTACACACATACGTGTATGTGTTCGCTTCTTTTTAATGCCTGTGGCAATCACCTTTCTGCTTGTCACAATTTTCCTTTATTTGCAAAAGTAAAAATGCTGTTATTGCCGGCCATAAACTTATTCAGCCCTGTTATATGTAGCTATAGTAGTTGAAGTGTTCCACTGATTTTCAAGGATGCAATCAAGGAATTGTGTGCAAACAGTGCATAAATATGTACTTTGGTTGCTCAGATGTAGTTTTTCTGTCAAATCTGAATGAATTTGCTTTTTTTTTTTGCAGAAGTGTTCTCAGCAAAAGCTTTCCCAAGACTCTGCAGCAGTAATGAATTCCACATTCTGTCTTCTGCCTGAATGAGCAATTTCTTCATCATCTTTTAATCTTCTTGAATGGAATTGTATAAAAAAACAGGCAACAGTGAATTTTTCCGCGACGTAAAGAAATCTCAAAAATCTGTAAAGAAATTCCCTGCAATTTTCAAAGGGGAATTATCCTTGCTTTTCAACTGCTTCATCAAACTAAACCAGACTCTGACATCTGTCTAACAAGAGTTTCAAAATGTTGATTTAATAAACTTGTTATGGTACAAAACTGAAGAGAGTTAGGATGAACCCTAGGATCTGTATATATGGATACTGGATCAATATATTGAAAGAACACCCCAGATGCACATGTTTACAGTCTTTGATTTTCCTGGCAGTTTTTCCACCAGTTAAGCTGTTGGGAAATGGACCTCATGCTCTGGGCAAGGATGGAGCATTTTATATGACATTGTACATGCCATAATGTAAAAATATACCTGGTTAAGGGTCTGCACTTCTTAATGGTCTCCACTTGCATTAGTGGAATCATGACAATAAAGTACTGAGGGACTAAACCTTGTTGTAATTTTTTTGTTACAGCATTTCACTTAGGACAAGTCTTTTTTCTCTTTTGTGTTATTTATTAATAGGAAAATTCCTAACATTAACATGATGCAGCTATTTCTACATTTTGGAGAAAAGGAATTGGAGTTTTTTGTATATTTCTGGCTAGGATGCTGCTGCTGCTCCATTTGTATTTGATGTGCAATTTGTGTGACTATAGAGGGATAAAAAAAACCCAAAACCTGTTAAGAAATGATAAATGGTCGAGTCACAGAGATGAAATACAAACTTCTGAAACTAATTAATTCATTATCTTATCCTAACTCCCCAAACAACTGTACCAATTGCAGCCTAATTCCTAAGGACTGGGACAAAGAGGTGACATGTATCCTTTGAAGAGCTGAGTGACAAAACTTTTTGTGTTCAGCTAAGCAGTCGCTGAATATTCTTGCTCAGAAGGCAGAGCTCAGCAGTAAAAAACAGCACAGAGCTTTGAGCTGCAGCAGTAAGATTTTTTTCTTCAGTTAGCTGATGACCTTACCTGTTCACTCCAGCTCCTCTCAGCCTTCAAAGCACTAAAATGAGTTCAACACGTATGGCATTTGTATAATATTTCTCACTGAACAAATGTGCTGGCAAGCATGTTGTTCAAGTTTCCATATCTCTTTACAAAGCCATTCCCTGCCTGTAAGAAGCAGGCTGCCTTCACCCAGATGTATAAGTCATCCCTTGCAAGCATCTCTCCTTCCTGTCGGCGCTGCTTGTTTGAACACCCCATGAATGCCACTGTGAACGCCCAGGCACCAAGGAGCTGCAGTATGCTGGGTGACCTCCTGTGCCACAGCCCATCCCTCCCTCTCCTCCCCACATCAAAGGAACGGTTTTGGGAACTTGGGCTTATTTGATGCCTCTGAAGAGTAATGAAGAGACGCCTGACATTTTGCTGGAAGAAGCCAAGCATGGAAAGTCTCCGATCATGATAACTGAAGTTTGCAGTTAAGTAGGTCAGGCCTGGTGCTGTTAGCAGACTGCTTTTCCAGGGAGGAGGGTGAAGGCTAATCAGCACCAGGGTTAAGGTTAACATAGACAGCTGTGGTGGGTGCCAGCTAGCCCATTCCCAAGCAGAGGTTTGTATGTGACCTCTCCTGGCAATGCCTGCACGCTCCCAGAGCTTATTCTAACGTAAAGTGCTACTAAGCCATTCTTTCCCCATGTATCTCACCCAGGCAGCTGTTGTAAAGCATTAGTCTTTGCATTACTCCTTTCTGCCTCTCTACATCCAAGGGAGCCCCACATAGTCCGCATCTCTCTAAGGAAACTGAAGTAATGTTTTATGCTTTACATGCATGAATATTCAGCAGCAATGCAAAAGTCATGTTTGGGCTCAAGTCTGATTTGATTTAAGACTCAAATTATCTTTATAAAAGAAAGTTCATGGTCATGCTTTTTTATTTGGCATATAATCAAAAGAGAGGTGTGAAGGCCAGGTCCAAATACACAAACCTTAGAAAATGGGGAACCTTAAAACATAGTGTGGTTATTTACACCCAGCAAGTTTAAGTCCAACCTTTGAAGCTCATCAGTATAGGCTAATATAGCATCAAAGTGAATAATATATGTGTTAAGAAAGAGCCATATTCAAAACTGCCTTCCTGAGGAGCTCAGTGTGAGAACAGCAATGTATTTTAATTCAAGAAAGCAGTGAGTGATTCGGATGGCTGCCCCATCACGGCTGCCTGCAGGCACATCAGGGAAACGGTGAGGCTGGTCCAAGTGGGCACCCTGCCTGGCAGTCTCAGGGCACTGCTTATTTTCTGAGCCTGCTTTCTGGGACTACAATGGCAGTGCACTGTTGTGCACCAGCATGTGCTGTGGATATAGCCGTAGCTTCCTGAGACACAGCTCAGCCTGAATCAGAAATCACTCCCATTTTCACTAGGAACCTCTTGTTGCCCTTGGAAGACAAGCTTTTGATAAGCCTGGGCTACATTTTGGTCTGAATGTATTCAACAGATGAAGAAAAATATATGGGTATTTATTTAGGTGCTACAAGGAGTTGGGGTTTTGCATAGAAGTAGACACAAAATAAGAAAGCCATAAATCCCAAGCAGAGTTAGCAAATGGGCCGTTACCTTTCATGAATTGCTGCAGTTCTGGTGCTTGTATCAACTTTGTGCTCTGCCTTGTTTCGTTACATCTTTCTCAGATGTCACTGTGGTGTGTGCTTAAATAAGATCCCCATTCCAGAAAGTTCATTTACATGGCATTTATATGGTGGAGACATCTGTCTCTTTCTTTCGTGAGCCTGTGCTCTGGTTTTGATTTAGTGTATTAGGTCCCTTTAGTGCCAAGAAAACACTTTGTTCATCTCTGGCTGATAAATTCTGATGATCTCTCTCATTCTGTTTTCTTATGTGAGAGGACATTTTAATACTGCCTTGTCATCCATCAAACCTCCTCTTCATCTCAGGGACTCAGGCAACTATCTGTTTGGGAAGTGATTTCTTGTAAGTGCCATTTTCTAAAGATGAACTCCTCCTGGCCACCGCTTTTAATCATATTTTAATGGCAAAGGGCTTGCAGAGACATTATGTAATCCAAAAGATGGCTTTGCACATCCTCCCAGGGGTTTTGCCACGGTTGGACTTGGCCTGCTTACCCTCTCCCTTGCCTAGCAATGATGAAGAGAAAGGTGCTTTTCAAGCTGTATGTTTTCCAAGCTCAGAATTGGCTACTCACCCAAAATGTAAAGCAGGAAACTCCTGGAATCTGTGAGTCTCATCTCAAGAAGAGACAATTATAACCACCAAAAGGATTTAATTTCTTACAATGAGTCTGCTGTTCACAGTAAACAGATATTTGTCCTCATGTCCAGAGAACAATAAGATCGCAATTGCTCTCTTCTGGCAGGAATCAAAGATCTTGCTTTTGTCGGTAGGTCTTTGATATGCAGGAGCAGCCATGCAGACGGTGAAAGCAGCTTTATACCACTTCTCTGCACCTTGGCCACCTCATAGGTCAGCAATTAGCAGGCTCTGATTCTACAGCCACCAGAGACTGGTGACACCACACATTGCTGTTCTTAATGAAGAACTGAAGACTTAACGAGGCTAAGAACAGCCAGGAATGTGCTTCAGTGCAGTTTGTCTGGGGAGCATCAATTTTAATTTTGTCAGGCTCCATTTTAGGCACTTAGAGTAACGCATCTTTTTTGAGCCCTGTATGTTCAAGCCAACAGTACGTTTGGCCCAGGAGGCAGAACTAGTGCTGGCTATTAGCCAGGAATTACAAAGAATACAATTGGCGGATAACCAGCCCTTAATATTGAACGAAAACTACCTTTGTTTCCAAATCTCAGCACTTTACGCTAGAGGCACTTGGGAGGCATTTTGCTCTGTCAGGAGGTGTCCCTGGGTGCAGAGACGCAGCTGAGCATACCTCAGTGTCTCCCTCCTTCCTTACCGCTTCACAAGTTGCTCTTACCACCTGAAGAGATGCACTTGAAATATTTTTCTGGTGCTGCATCCTTTGATCACTTTTTGCTGTCCCTTTCCAGCCCCACTGCAAATGAAACTCTAAATTTTATCCTTCTATTAACCCTAACCCTAATGTTAACCATAAACCTAGCTGGGGCTGAACCATTGAAGGTTTTTCCGCTAAGCAGTCTCTACTTCCTTTTGCGACTCCATTCCATCCTCACTGCCATAGAACTACCAACATTTCTTTTAACCCTGACCCTAAACATGGTGCAGAAATCCAACCAGACTTGCACTGAAAATCAAAAAAACACCACCAAAGAGCAGTCTTTCTTTTCTTCTAGGGATAGGGCTAGAGAATGGTTAGGATTAGGGCAGTTGTAAAGTAAGGGATAGAAATGGGTTAGGATGTGGGTTAGAGCTGATAGAAAAAGAAAGCTCTTGTTTTGCCCAGGGAGCTACAGCTTTTGGAATGGTTCCTAGTGACTTCCTTACTCCTGAGATCACCCAGGGAAACCCCTTTCTAGTCCACTGCAAGGAGATTATTATTTCATAGCAAAATGAGGTGGTGCATTCCTGTAAAAAAATAACTCATGTCTCGAATTCTTTCCAAGCACAGATGAAGCAGAGACAGATTTATCATGCTTCCATATATGACTTCATCTGACCATTGGTCACTTCATCTTAAACTATTTTTCTTTTTACAGTTTCCCTTTCCTGGGTCCAGGCATGGCGAGATGCAGAGAACACCCAGGCCAGGAGCTTGTCCACAGCAGCACAAGGCTGGTGGAACGTTTCTCTGCCCCCTTACTCTGTGGGCCAGATTTGTGTGCTCTTTTGCTGGAGCAAAATAGGTCCAGCGTGATTATTGTGGGCTGAATGCTCAGAAGAATGGCACTGTAAGTACAGCAGTGACCAAGATGCTGATGCTGAAGCACCCCTGCAGATGTAAGTCTTTGCAGAGTAAAGTATGGTACAAAACCCTTCTCTGAGTGAGGTGACTGAGAAAACAACAAATGGAAGTTTGGACAGTGTGTTAGCCTGATCACAACAGGGAGCTTTTCTTCCCCCAGAATGCAAAAGAATGGAAATCTGAGTGGAGAGGGCTGGATTTTGCTGAATCGTTGCTGAGGGATCTCAGGTACCTTCAGTCATTTATGTTTGGGATGCCATTTTCTTCCATCTGCACAGAAGAGCAAGTGCATAGCCCTGAACTCAGCATTGTGGCACACTGTAGAAGGTGTTGAAAGACAACTATTGCCATGTTATATGTGGTTTCAGCCTGTTCTCGCATGCCAGCAGACATGGTTGGATGTTGCAAACAGGCTCCCTTGTTTTGTTTTTCTGTTGTTTGCACAATACCCCATACTTGAGCTCTTTGGTAAATTGCCACCATGATTTTTTCCACTTACATTATCGTTTTTTTGAATACTTCAGTTCTGAAGTACCATAAAACCTAGATTAATAGCATAATGAGAATTTGGAGAGCTGTGACATACAAGCAGTAGGTGTTCATGAAGTACAATTATTATACTGAGCTAATCAGCGCTGCATTCAGTTGACTAAATTCTCACCTTTTAAATGACAGCAAAAAAGCCTCCACACAAGAAAAATTAAGAATGATGCAAATGAAAGGAAAAGTCAAACCAAGTTCATCTATTTCAGTAGGTAATGTGTCAGTGCTCTCCTGTTGATTAAAGCCAATACTATTATTGTACATCATGATTCCCAGTTCCTGGCAGTTTTTAGGCACAAGTATAACATATGGCTCCTGACTGAGGAGTATAGGATGGAATGGGGGAAAATGGTGTGCAGGAGGTGCCAGGGATGGTGGATACTGGCACCCCCAGCCCTCTGTATCTCCAAAGGCAAAACTGCTTTTTTGAGACCTGCTTTGTCAGGTCGATGTCCTCATGCAATGTACAGATGATGGATATCTTGTGTTTCTACAGATTGTCTCCAAAGGTTTTAGGTTTCCCATCACTGGCTCCCTTCACCTTTCATGTTACATCAGTACATGCTCAGCAAATCTGAAGGCAGAACTGCACATCAGATAGGTCAGATGAGTCTTTGCTGATCTCAAAACATAAATTATATTTAAAAGGAAAACGATGGCCTTCTTGATCTGTTCTTTACAGGTTCATTCCCTTCTAATTTTAAATTTTATGTCAGAACAGATAACTCCCAGAAAATCCTTCTATCTTGTCACTCTTCCAAACATAGGCTGTATTCAGGGCACAAAGGTGTGAAGTGGCTCTAATAAGGTTTTATGTCTTGTTAAATAGGAACTTTATCTATGTTAAGGAGTAGTTTTAGCCTGGTGGTGGTGTCCAAGCCAGGTATGCTGTGTGCTCTTTAGCTATTGCACTGATTCTGCGCTGGTCACCATCCCCTCTCCCAGCTCTAGTGCTCCTGACCTTTTGGGACCTGATTAGCAGGTCATCACTCAATGACAACCATTTACGTATTTGCTTCTAGATTTCCCTCTCTGAGCACAGAGAGACCCTTGAAATGCAAATATCCCTTGTGATTCTTGATCACGGGTGCTCTCCACCTGAGAGAGAGCTGACATGGACAAAACAGTCCTCAGTAATGTGTCCGGACCCTCCATTTCAGCAGTTTCTGAACTCCAGTGGCATAGGGGTCTGTTGTAAAAATAACTAAGAAAAGCTGAATTATCCTTCACTGAGCAGAGCACATCAAGAGAGAATAAAAAATGAGTCCCTGATTTAATCCACAGAAGCTGTCGTGATTTATTTACTGTCATTTGAATCTCCATTAAAAGGCTTGCTGCAACTCCACCTATTTCTTTCCATTCTGATTGTCTCGTCCTTTGCTGATATTTGAGGCCTGGCTTGTTATATTCAAATTTGAAAGATACGTAGCCACCCAGTGCCTGGCAGAGTGCTAGCATTAATTTGTGTCTGGCGGGCTTTTGCTGGTTCTTTATGGAAAATGAAAACTGATGGATCAACCTCAGAGGCTTTCTGGATTGCACAAAACCCATCCTTCTTGCTACCCAAGTAACAAGCCCTGCTAATGAACCCATTGAAGGAGGGCTGCATCTGCTGCTCTGTGGCAACCACGTTCAGAGCAGCTGTGAACTTTTTGAACAGCCATTTCTGATTTGGGAAGTCTCAGATTTACGTAGTTATTTTCCTGTTTTAAAAGAAGTTAATATGTATTCACAGTTTGACCCGCATCAAGGGCCAAAGCAACGCCACGTTTCACCAGAAGAATGTTACTGCTATGAATTTTTCAGCTTTCCTACTTTATTTTCAGCTTGTCATGTCCCTTCATATTTAGCATGTACTGAAGGACCACTGGAATTCAATTACTGCCTGTCACTGCTGTTTACATTGATTTATAGATCATCCATTTTGACAAGTTCATTGCCAAGCTTTAATATGTCTTAATAGCTCTATTGTTTATTAATAGTAATGCAGGGGTACAGTCTCCAGCCTGCATGAAATGTCAACCCTTTCCTTCAGCCGCGAGCTGAGGAGGATCAGTGGGTGGGTGGCCACAATCAGGTGCTGGCAGCACCTGCCTCCCCCTGCCCAAATGCCACCAGCACCAATTCCTTTGGTTAATGATTGCCACAGATTTCCTTCAGTGCCTCCCACAAGGAATTAAGAAGGGATTTGTCCAGCAGATGCTTGTCAGGAGGACTAATGTGCCTGTTTGTGCCGGTGGGTTTTGGTGGTGCCGCAGGGTATGGCGTGCCAACGCTGCTGGTGCAGCTGTGCTTTGAGCATTGGGGACCCCTGGCTCTGAACACAAAACACACACATCATATCCTAAAAAAGATTAAAATTAACACTGCTGCTGAACAGAGTTCTGGACAGAGTAATATAACCAAGATTGTTACAGAGAGTATAGAGGTGAAAAGTGCATGTGCATCATGGGGCTTTTTTTATGGCAAGCTATGTAGAGTTTTATAATGAGGGCAGAGTCAGCTGGCAATTATTGCCTCGGAAAGTTTCCATGGACAGATATTTTTCGTTCTTTTCTTGCCAGCTGGGTATTTGAAATATCAATTTATCCTAGGAAAAATCCTCCTCAAAAGCATTAGTCCCCAGGTACTACAGGTCAGGACTATTTCAACGGGACAGTGCTGTAACAAAAAGAAATGGTCTCAACAGTAACATAACATTCTGCATTTTTTAGCCATAAGCTGCTGCACATTGGTAGGATAAATGATGAACAGGAGCACACTTCTGAGTATTGTCTGCCTAAAAATACACAGACCTAATTTTTCAGATGAAGCTGTGGATGTTTTATGAGCGGATTTGTGCACTTTCCCTGCGCTGCAGTGAGCTGCCCCTTGTGGCACTAAGCATGGTGGTTTGGTTTTCAGGCTTGTTTGCAATTCCAGGGTGGCTGCAGGAGAAAGCTGCTGCAGCACGGAAGTGTGGAGTTGAGCTGTTTACCCAGGCTGGGGAAACAGGAGGTATAAATGCATCCCCAAAAAGCAGCTATCAGCACTTGAGGTTCCATCGTGCAGCATTGCTCTCTCCTGTGAGCTGATTGAGAACAGCAGCCGAGGACTCCTTGCTTTCAAGACCTTTCCAGAAAGGTTCCTCATTCCTGATATCTTGCTCAGCACTGCTGAGCACCTTCAGAGGAATAAAATTATGTGCTCATTTCTTCCTTGGTCGGCTGCATTTCCCCGGGAGCATTAGTTCATATATTCCTCTTGCCTTGACTAAAATGATGAGAAATGGATAGCACTTACACTTTGTCTTTCTCTCACACACACAAATACACATAAAGACATATTTAAAGAGACAGCTTAAAACTTAAATTATAGCCTAGGAAAAAACAACTGTGATTTTTTTTCTCCCTCAAACTAAGTTTTCAAAGTGAATTCGGCAGAAGTTGCCACTTTGGCTGATGAGATGTGACCTGTTTTAATCACTGCTGTCCATTGTCAGGTATGTCAGCCAATTTAGCTTCAGGTGCATAATGGCAAATTATTACAGAGATAGAATGATTTTAAGTTTCTAGACAGTGGGAGCATTCCCAGAATCCATTACTGCCTGATTAAATTACCCATATTTCTGTGTGTGAAGGTTTTGTACAGCAGCATGTAATCCACAAGAGTAACTAATCATATCATATTGATTTAGATGCTGCTAGAATGGGAAATCTAATTGTAATACTGTGAAAGCTTCTTGGGGAATCTGTACTAATGATTGCATTTGTAATCCCATTTGCAGGTGAAAGTTCTGAAGCGCAGCTGTGAGATGAATAGCAATGACAACAGTTTGGACACAGCCCTGCAAAATCAGGCTGCAAAAGATGAGACAGGCAGAGGTTGTCCCCATGACTTAGCAGCAAGTCTCCATCCTTCTGTTTTTCTGCATTGGTGAATTCTGTAACATACAAAAATGAAGGAATGTGAGCAGAAATTGCAGGTAAAGGTGACAAAGGTGGTAGGATTCAGCCCCCTATCCTACTAAACTTCAGTATTCATCTCAGGAGCCAGCACTGTGCTCTGAGCTCTGCTGTAGCTTTGCTGGGTCACCACCTCTTTGCTTTCTCTCTTCTTTTTATCTGAGGACAAACATATTTGAAAAGTACTTTTCATCCAGGGGAATTAAATGCTTACCTGGTTTTCATTCAAATTCTTTATTGTTCTTTTAGTCTTCTTCAAATACAAATTTCTACAGTGCTTCTTTTGTGTTTGGTGATTGCCAGTAGCTTCATCTGCCTTGACCTTTCATGCCTGTGCTCTGGCAGTATTATCTCCCTTTTTTTTTCCTTTCTGGAGTATGTGAGCTGTTAACATGCAAATTGTATGAACTCCAATTTGTCTTTCCTTTTTGTCATACTACAGTAGAACTGTACAAATACAAGACCAGAATGTGATGAATTGTTTAGCTCACTTCCTGTCATGAATTTTTGTAGCTGTTGGTTTTTTACTTTTCTGACCTGCTTATAAAGAAATATATATAATGTTACACAGCTAACCCATGCATCTCTGGCACACACCGGAGCCTGTGAGCTGGTTTGATGAGCAAGAGGGCGCAACTGCCTGACAGAAGAGCTGCCCACCAGGCTTTGATAAAGGTTTGAAAAGCTTGTGTAGGTCAGGTGCAGCATGCCTTTGCTTTGGGAGAAAGGTCCCTGCACAACACTGAAAACCTCCTTTCCAACACATCATGGGGCTTCGTTCACTTTCCCTCTTTGGTTTCCAGTGGTGCCTGATTTTTGAGAAGAAAACAGCCATGAAGGTGAGGCCTGGTTTTGACTTGGTTAATGCTTCCTTTTGGAGAATCGTGGAAGAGATACTCTTTCCTTCCTTTGTGAGCTGACTCTGACTGATGCCAGGCTGGCTTTCAAAGTCCTGTGTCCTCTCCTGCTTGCCCTGGAGACCACACTAGGGCTAATGTGTGCTGCCAAAGAGCTCCCATCGCCTGGCTGAGCACCCCAGTGGGATGAAGAGCCTGGAACAGGAATTTTCCCAGGGCATCAGTTCAAAGCGGGACTAATAGCAATAGATATAAATCACAAATTTAATAACATCCTTCCTGCAGGTCAGCTGCGACCTCACCATTCCTGCTGTGACTCTGAGCTTGAGTAAAGGAGGGTGATGGACCATCTGTCCCTCTTGAGGTGGGACATCAACTCTTAGCAGTTCAGTGCTTACCAGTTTTCTCTTTTAATCTGTGCTTTGGGTGAGCAGGTATGAGGCAGGATAAACCAGGGGCCTGAGCAGATGCTACCCAGCTCCAAACAGGTTTTAAACCTTTTACAGTGAAACATTCATTATTTTTGTTGCAGTGTGTTTTCTTGCAAAGCTCAGGTGTAGTTTAATCCAAGTCACAACAGAGATATTCTGAGTAATATAAAAGACATAAGAAAAGTCTGAGAGTTTAAAATAAATCCCTATATAGTTCCTAGTCATGAACAGTTACTGTCTTTATATTGGAGAGAGCAACAGAGCTTAAAATTAGTTAACCACAATCTAAATAACCTTTAGAATATTGAGTGATGTATAGGAAAGCGTTTTGCAAGAACATTTAACAGATGACTCCTACCCTGTCTACTAGGTGTCATTAAAACCGATAGATGTTTACTCAATGTAGAGACTTCTCAAAGTTTTACATAGCATTTGAATTTCAGATAAACCACAGTTTGGTTCCTTGACAGGTAAGTAAAGGTCTAAATGCCTTGGAAAGGTTTCCTGTGAATGACTACTTTTAGTAATATGGATTTCTGACAACTATGGAGCATGTTTCTGAAGATGGTCTGTGACCAGTGTCAGTTCCTGAGGCAGACATGATCCCTGCCAGGCAGGTACAGGATGAGACGGAAGGCAGCAAGCAGGCAAAAAAGCCTGGTTCATGGAGTATTGATTGATGGGCAGCTGATCATGAGCCAGCTTATGCCCAGGCAGCCAAGAAGGTGAGCAGCATCCTGGCCTGTATCAGAAATAGCATAGCCAGCAGGGCCAGGGCAGTGATCACCCCCCTGTACTCGGCACTGGTGAGGCCGCACCCCTAATACCATGTTCAGTTTTGGGCTCCCCACAAGAAAGACATTTAGATGCTGGAGTGGGTCCAGAGAAGGGCAACAAAGCTGGCGAAGGGCCTGGAGAACAAGTCATATGAAGAGCAGATGAGGGAACTGGGGTTGTTTAGTCTGGAGAAGAGACGGCTCAGGGGAACCTTATCACTTTCTACAATTACCTGAAAGGAGGATGGAGAGAGGAGGAGGGTTTGGTCTCTTCTCCCAGGTAACAAATGGTAGGATAAGAGGTAATAGCCTCAAGATGCACCAGGGGAGGTTTAGATGATATTAAGAAAAATTTCTTCACTGAAAGGGTGCTCAGGCATTGGAACAGGCTGCTCAGGGTGGAATCACTGTCCATGGAAGTGCTCAAAACTGTGTAGGTGGGGCCCTCAGTGACATGGCTTAGAGGTGGACTTGGAACTCCTGGGGTAACAGTTGGACTTGATCTTAAACATCTTTTCCGACCTAGCTGATTCTGTGGTTCTGTGTGCTGTGATCCTGTACTCAAGGACCATGGTGAATGTGTCATTAAAACATATTACACTAAAAATATATGCAGGTTTTCTGTATGACTGAGTTCTTCCAGGGAAACCATCCACCGTTGTCCCAGATATCTGTTGTTGCTCAACAATAGGCAATAATAAGAACAGCATTTAATGAGATAATTTAAATTAAGTAACATTTAATGCAAGATCATCAGATCCTGCCTTACTGTGAAATTACAGCCTCATTTCCACCATTATATGAAATACGCTTTCTGAAAGTCTCAGATTTCCCTGACAGAGATTTTCTTGAGGTCTAAAAATGCAGTCCCCTCTATTCTATTGTATTACTTTCTCCCCCTTTTCTGGGCTGAGAAAAATCAGTAGTGAGACTGGGAGTCTCAAAGTGATGCTGCCATCCATCCAACCATTTCAACTTCTCTGGAGATTGCTCTCTTGTCTATCAATGTCTAACTGGGTTGACATGTTAAGCTTGTACTGTCCCACCAGTTCCTCTGCCTCCTTGCCAGCTGGCAGACCTGTGATCTCAGCTTTATCCTCTTTCTGATTTGATGCTCCCTTGGTAGGTGTCTGAGGATTGTTTTCCAGCATATGTAAGAGCTGAGCTGTGCTCCATGTGGTAACCACAAGGTAACAAGTATGCTCCACGTGGTAGGTGAGGTGGATGAGCCACTCCGTGCCTTGCTGAGCTACCCTGGACTTTCTTTATAAACCTCCACACCACTGTAGCAAATCCTGGCCTACAAATAGTTTTTTTTTGATTCACAGCACTGGAGTAACTGAAAATACCTGGGATTAAGGGCAAACCGAGTATTTATCTGTAATCTTAAATGGATAGAAAATACAACAATATTGAAGGAAGCATTGAATAAAGAGTCCCAACAGGCAGGCTCTTTCTTTTGAGCACAAGACCAGAAGGCATGGTTCACCCACACTGGCAGTTTTTCAAAGCTATATCTCTTTCTTTCACTGCCCAGCCTGTGTCAATGGCAGGTTCAGACTGTGAGGGTGCTGCTGCTGCACAAAGCTGTTCAGGGTGAGAGGCAATGGCCAAAAATCCCAAGTCAGCAGTTTTCCCAAGGGATGTGTGCAGCTGTAGGGATGGATCCCTCAGAGCAGGTGGACCTGCTTGCCCACAGGGAAGTGTGGGACATGCAGAAAAGGCATCCAATGAGGTCTGGCTTCATGCCCTGAGCTGAAGGCCACCAACAGGGTCTGGCTTTGTGCCCTAAGCAGTAGGGTACTGTTCACCCTGGGATGGAAACTGCCCAGCTGAGAGGAGCGATATCTCTCCTCTTAACTGGCCTGCTTCCCGTGAGGTTTTTCACTCCAGGTAGGACTGAGCCAAATCCACGTCTCTGAAGGCAGTTTTGCATGAGGTCTGAGGTTTCTTACAACAGCAGTCAGAAAAATAATCCATCAAAAGTGACATATCAAAAGGAGATGGAATCCTATAAACAAAAACTGCTGAGTTTTGCACTTCTCTGTCACTGCAGAAGCCATAAAGGGCAATCTCGCTGCAAGTGGGATGGTGTTCATGGGGTACTGCAAGGCATCCCTGGCTGTGTGATTGCTTAGAAAGATGACCGTCAACCCCCTTCTCTTGAGTTACTGCTGCGCTACTTCTCAGACAAACTGGATTACTCCCATTTCATGCTCAGTTTGCATGTTTGTCTTTTAGAAAGGGAAGAGGGTTTTTTGTATTACGTGCTTTGCTGTAATTAATCTGCAGCACAGATATATGCTTTCTTGTGCTACATTTCTGTTTCCCAGTACATTCAGGTTTTATATCTCAATCCACATACTACCTCCCCCTGCAAAAGAATTATTTCTATAATCAGATTAGTGCTGAATTTATACTGACTCTGGAGTACAGCTTTACTCACTTGATTATTCAGTTTGCTATAAATGTTGGGCATAAATTCCAAGAGAGTGAATCAAGTAATTTCTTTTTTACTACCTTTATACATATTTCTACTTATTTGCCATGCACCTTTACTACACTGGCTCCAGTTGTTCAGAGTAGACTGAAAATGATGCTCAGCAAGACTGTGGGACTTGTCTCAATGCTGAGATAAGAGCTTTAAACAATTTTACAGGTAGCAAACTCCTCTAGTTTCCATGAACTTTCTTCTGAGGTAAGAGCTGGGAGGGTTTTTTTACACCCAGATTGCTCATCTGTCCTGAAAAGAAGTTATGAAGGTGAGCAAGTCACATACTAGTGCATTAGTGACAACTCTGGAAATTCAGTTCCTGTGTTAATGGCAGCCTGAGCATATTCACCCACTTCACCTGTTAATCCAGCACAATTTGGAAGTTTTTTTGTATGAACTTCTATGTGGTCAGGCTGTGTTGACATTATCCATCTTAGATGGATGGCATCTCTGTGCTCTGCAAACAGTGCTCGCTGTGGGTGATACT
The DNA here is from genome assembly GCF_028554395.1 of Pezoporus wallicus. Taxonomy (NCBI): domain Eukaryota; kingdom Metazoa; phylum Chordata; class Aves; order Psittaciformes; family Psittacidae; genus Pezoporus; species Pezoporus wallicus. The sequence goes on from NW_026640165.1 coordinate 3,526,609, forward strand.
GTTCATTTTAAAGGCAGGTGTTTTAGGGCATTTCTAGGGCAAATATGCTGGATATGAAATATGGATAGGAGAGTGATATGAGTATGAACTGAGACGATGCACAAGCAACATAATTGTTACAAATCCCGAGAGGCTTCTTTAATTCGTGAACATTAAGAGGACTGTTTCTTGAGTGTTCGTGAAAGAGTTAATAAAAGTGAAGTCTGGGGTTGCCAAGTTATTAATTTTCTATTCAGGAATGGGTTGCTCTGAATTCAATTACCCAGCTGCAGAAGTGCTTCCCAATATTTGATGGCGTCTTCTTAAAAGTGTAAATGAAGGTGTGCACATGACTACGCGCTAATCAGAAATGAAAGGCTTTGTATGTTACTCCAAGGTTGGCGGCTGCAGAGCGTGCCAAGGTCAGATGCCTTGTCCCTTGCAGGATACCCTGGCCCTGAGCAGCAAAGATCAGAGCCCAGCATCAAGGTGAATCAATAGCACAGCTCAGAGTGTGTCTACTTCTCAGAACCCTGCTGTCCTGCCAGCAGTTGAGCACAAGCAGAAATAACCTTCCTGCTACTGTACCTGAATCAGCACTTGAAGGACAGGAGTGATAGTTAGCTGTGAAGAGCAGAGGCTGATTTTGCAGCAGACAAGTGTATGAATCTGTTTAGGAGTACATTGGCCATGAATATTTGGAGAAGGCTATGGGATCGCACCGGTAATAAGCTTGTTTCACATATGCTTTGTCATTACGTGAGTTTGGATGGAAGTATATAAGAACTATACCTTCAGCATTAGTTCTTACAGTTCACAGTTTTTAAAAGGTCTCGCAAACCCACTTTCATATAAACTTCCATCCAAAGCAGCATTCAGGCTTTCAATACATTGCCTTTTCTTTGGGATTCACTAGACCTCAAATTAGTTCATCGATATTTTTGAGTTATTAGGAAAAATGTACTTCATACTCTATTTCCTCCTGCTGTCTAGTAGCCACAGACATCACACTGGAATTGAAATAATTCCCTCACAAACTTAGAGGTGTCTTGTGAATGCTGGGGATCCTATGAGGAATACAAATTTCTTGGGAAGTAACCAGCGGGCAGTTTGCTGTCTGATAAATGCATCCATGGTGACTTGATATCTCAGCCCACCCAGTGATACACTGAATGGCAGTGGGTATTTCTGAATGTTGTCTCCTCTCCCATCTTATCTAGACTCCCCCCTAGGGTGGCTTTTGGGCACAAAACAGGCCTATGGGGTTGCCACCAACCAGCCCTGCCACTGCTCCAGGGAATGGGACAGGTGTCCCCAGGAGGTGATATCATTCCCCAACAGGAGAACAATACTGTACAAATATAAATTTCCAGGATTTCTCACTGTCTGGTTTAGTTTTCATTGTCTCAAGGGATGAAGTTGCTGGTGTTTGCATCAGGAAAAGTCCCTCTGGGAGATCATCAAATCAGGTCCCTGAAGCAGGAAGCTCTTCTTCAGTCTTGGCTTTCCTACCTGTAATGTCATTCTCATTATTTTCATTGTTAATATTATCTCTGTGTATAAATAGTCCTACTGTCTCCTTGTTTTCACAACCATCAGGCATTTACAGAGTCTGAAAGAGGTAAGTTATGCACTGGGAATTGTAAAATGGATGCAAATGCACTACGAGAAATACCACATTATACTGCTCACTCAGGTGGACCACCTCTTGATGCCTTTGCAAAGCCAGAGAGACCATAGCAGCATGAATTGTAACTTATCTTTTTTGGTATGGCATGGTATCTTTTATATGGGTGTGGTAAGGGATGCTTTCGTCTTCTGTTAAGATAGATGCTGTTATTTGAACACTAAAGCAATCTGAGGTGGTGCTATGCCCCCTTTTGTGTATGTCTGTTTGTGGAGCTCTGAAATGCTATTAGTAAACAATAATAGCTAAATAGTCTGTGTTTCAATTTACCAATTCTATAATGTCCCAGGAAAAATACAGGGTTGCATGTGCCTTCAACTGCTCAAGGGAGCAATCCAGATCTCCTGACTGCCTTAGGGCACTCCCAGTGGGCCAGCCTTGGCTAGTAAACATTCACGGGTGTCAGCACTAGTAGGCAGCAAAATTCCTCTGTAAGGTAACATCTAGAAAGCAAATACTCTTGGTCAAACTTTTCTGGTGCCTGCTTTATAAGGTTTTTACAGTGAAATTGAAGTCTAATAAAAATAACATCTTTCCTTCCCCTCCCATCTGAATACCTCAAAGCTGTTACTGTCACACAGACATTTAGCATCGTCTGTCAAAAATACTGCCAGCTCTGTTTCACAAACTGTGAAATCAGGGCCCAGAGGGATCTCTGAAAGCCTGCCCCAGGTCACAGACTGAATAGATCTAAAATGTGAGCACTGAGCTTCGCTAAACTCAAGAACATGCCCCGTCTCCGGACAGAGAGGTTGTTAAACTCCTTTTGCTTAGTGGCATTATTGGCAAAACTCTTCACAGGAGTTGAGAAGCCCAGAGGGTAGTCACTGGGACCTGGGAAACCTGGTGCTTTTCCCTAGTGTGATGACAGCAGCCATGATGGAGAGTGCTCAGTGGGGACTTGTCCCTTCTGCATCCATATTGCTCAGGCACCAGGGACCAGGGGCCAGGGAGCTGCCAGCCATCATCAGCTCCTGTCAACCTCCACTGCTCAGAGCCCTGCAGCCCCCACAATGCTGGGGTGGGTGAAGGTGGCTGGTCACCACACAGGTGGTGGCACCTGGGTCACATCAGTCCTGCAGACAAACACTGCTGGTGGCTGTGCTTATTTCAGGGGGTGATGGCTGCTTTTCTCCCAGTAGAGGAGAGGAAGGTTGACAGCCGTGACACATGGTTTCTTCCTCAGGCTACTCCACTGGAGCTGCTTTTCTTAGCTGCTATCTCAAGTCATTTTAAATAACTCCCCGGCAGCTCTAGTGCACAGTAATGTGATTAGGGCACTAACTTTCCTGACCATATTGCTTCATATTGCATTTCAGATGGTAAATGCATTCTTCCTCTCTGGGCCCTCTTCCTGTTGCCCCAGGTTCTAGAGACGATTATAGCAGCACATGAATTCATCACTGTGCCCCTATGGCAACAACTGCACTTGTATTCACCCTCTCTCCTACCACTGACAACAAGGATTCTGGAAGATTTGCACAAAAGCAAATCCCCTGACATCCCGCATCCCTATTTTGAAAGCATGGTGTTGCTTCAGGCTCTGGTGGAAGAGGCACAGTGGTCATGGCAGGGACAGGCCACCACACTGGCTGCACGAGGCAGCTGGCAATGGGACTAGTATAGAGCAGAGACCACAATAATTAAGAAACACATTCTGTTTTCTGCTACAGACAATATTTTCATAGACTATAAAATCTTAGCAGCAGCTGTCCTCCTTCTTGATTTACTACACATGGTGTTGATAGTTTAAAGTTATGTTTATTTTACAGGTAGCTTTAAAAAAATCTCTGAATGAGTTACTAGAGCCTCTTGCCCTTTGAGGAGGATAGGGATAGACTGAGTCTCTTTCTCCAGGGCAATAGCCCTTAAACTTGTGCCTGTTTAAACTGTGAAGGTTTTGCTTTGGGCCAGGTTTTGTGGGGGAAAACCCCCTCTCCCCTGAAGAACCCAAGTTTCCCTGGGGAGATCTGATCTTTCTTTCCTTCACTACACATGAACAAGTAATCAAGGGAAACCCTTCTAAGAAAATAAATGTCAGAGAAATGAGATTTTGAAGACAGTCGTAGTTCACCCACATCTTTCCTTAAAGCAATTTGACCCTGTATCACTGACTTCATTTTCCTCAAGGAAAACCACTAGGCAGTGTGGCATCACTGAAGGAACCAGCAAGTGAGGACCTGGGCAGCCATGCTGCTTGCTGGGGTCTGGGCTCCTGTGATCAGAAAAGCCCTTCCATTTAGCAATATTCTGTTAGCTGGACTATGCTCTTAATTATGTTAAATTCTACCTGTTACCATAATGGGTCTCATCTTCTTGTTACACTGGTTGAGTTTTCCAGTGGTCTTCTCCTCCATTGACAATTATGAGCACTACAATGTAAAGACAAGCTAGAGAGCTGGGCTTTATATATGCTCGTATTTATATATTCTGAAATACGACACATTTAGTATCACCTGAGTTTTACCAAGATTGTAGGATGCTGATAAACAAGTGAATAATACTTCAGCTCTACAGGACAACCTGTATAGTTTATCAGTCTGAAAAAAAAGTTTATCATCATCTTCATATATAACTCTTGTGACAATGTGTCATGTGCAGAATTTATGGGGAGAAGCTGTCTTCTGAGGTTCACTTCTATCTATCATTTTTACACAGGTTTATGTTTAGTGACACTTACTAGTGACTAAGATAGAGTGGTACTCTTTACCATGAGATGAAGTTGTATGAAAGCTTGGCAGTACAACAACTGCACTCCCTTTTAGGTGGGTGTACTCAGTACTCAGATGCTACAGGTCCATCCTATCATTTGATTAAATAATTATTTCTAATGGGAAGGGAAAATCAGTTCATAAAAATCCAATTATTTATGTTGGAAGGGACCTCTGGAGGTCTCAGTGTAGGGCAAGTGCTAACGAACAAAGGTTGCTAAGGACCTTGCCCAGCTGAGCTTTGAACATCTCCACAAATGGGGACTCCAAACCAGCTTGGGCATCCTCTTCTGGTGTGTTACCATTCTTACTGAACATTTTTTTCCTTGTATCTGACATTTTCCATGGTGTAACCTGTGTGAGTTGACTGTGTCACTGGGAAGAGGCTGGATTTGTCTCCTCTTTGGTACCCATACTCCCATTTCAGGCAGGGCAAGACAGCAGTGGAGTCCCCCTTGGTTTGCTGTTCTCAAGACTAAACTAACCTTGCTTCATAGAATCATAGAATCACAGAATGGTTTGGGTTGGAAGGGACCTAAAGATCAACAGATTCCATCCCCCCTGCCATGGGTAGGGACACCTTCTATTAGACCAGATTGCTCAAAGCTCCATCCAACCTGGCCTTGAACACTGCCAGGGATCCACAGCTTTGCTGGGCAACTTGTTCCAGCATCTCACCATGTTCACAAAGCAGATGTTTTTCCTAAAATCTAATCTAAATCTAAATCTTCCTCAGATTTTTCTCTCACACCACGTGCTCCCAATCCTTAACCATCCAGTTTTACATGCTTATAATCTATCAACTTGTTGAGGCTGCTCTGAATGTCCTCCCCATCCTCCTGCATTTCTGCCTGACTCCTAGTTCATTGTCACCTTGCTGAATGCACATTCCCTCCCATCAGTTGGGTCACTGATGAAGGCATTACAAAACATCGTCCCCAGTATCAGTCCCTGAGGAGCACCACCTGTGACGAGCTCCTGAGTAGACATTGAAACATTAGCCACTGCCCTTTGAGCCCAATAGTCTGGCAGAAGCACAATTCTCCACTGTGTTCTCCAAGCACCTTCAGGTTGTGAAAGCTTTTCACGACAGTGAAGAAGCTGAATTCAAGTCCAGCACCTAACTCCTTTCAGAGAGAGGTGATGGCTGAGCATGAACACTTGTCTGCAACACTCAGTCTTTGCCATCCCAGCTTTTAAGGTTTCTGAGTAAAGATGTACCTGGCTCTAACACGACCTTTCTTTGGTTTCACAGAGCCAGCCCAAGCCAGGAAAGCAAGGCAGCAGTCTCAGCTGCCAAACCCTCATGTTTTTATGTACTAGGGACAAGAAATATTACTATTACTCCTATCACCATTATTTATATATTCGTGTTATCATTGCACCCACAGACCAGGGCTCCCAAAATAGGACACTGCAGAAAGACTAAGATAAAAGGATGGCCCCTTCCCTATAGCACTCGCACCCTAAGCCACTATTTTCTTTTCTGCCAAGTACTGCCAGGTGCAGCTCGGTGTGTATGTGAGAAGCCTGACCATAATTTATGTTTTTTTACAGAATCTAAAAGATTTGCTGCAGAAAAGAGCTTTATTTCATGGCTAAGGAGTCAGAGGGAGAACTGCCTCAGCATGATTAATTGTGGAGTGCAGCAGCCTCAGTGGTGCTGACTCACCCCCGTAACCTGAGGGGGGGTCACAGCACCTCTTACTTTCCCGTGCTAATCAGAACCTCATTTCTGTTAGCAATGAGGAGATTGCCAGGTCCAGACCCTCCAGCTCTGTTCTGCTTAAATGTCTGGGCAGGATTTGTCCTTTGCACACCTTATTCGTATTCTCCTTCTTTGTCTTATATCTGAGGATAAGGGAAAGTGCTTTTGCTTGAACTGTTCATCAGGCTTTATTAATGAACTTATGAGCTGGGGTGGTGTAAGCTGTGGAGGTGGCACAGAAATATTCACCTGTTTTATTTATATGATTATCTATTCGTATAAGGGCAGTAGCCAGCCAGTGTAAGATGGAAGCTTAAGTCTTATCTCATGGCACCTATGAAAGACAAGGTTAAATGTGGAGAAAGCAGTGGAAGCAAGTCTTGAGAAACAGGGAGCACAGACTTTTCAGAACGATGTTGTTATTGTTATATATTGATCGCTTTTACCAATGAGTGTAAAGACTAGAAAGTACTACACTGATGGATAACATTGGGGCAGATAGATCAGAGTAAGCTAGCAAGGATAAAAGAGATCAGGCAAACTAGACAGGGAAGAGACAATATGCTCATCCTCTCTTCCAGTTCTCTGTCTCTGTAGGATTGTCCCCTGGAAAATACCCTCTCTGCTGCCTCTAAAAATAGAAGTTGAGTAGACAGAAACTGGGTATCAGGGTGAAGGCACTAACAAAGATGCATTTGGACAAAATGGTGCAGAAGAGGGACACAGCTGAGAGAAAAGACTCTTTCTTTAAAGGACTGCTTTGTTCCATACAGGGGAATGTCACAAAACTGAAGGAGCATTGTGTATTTCCTCAGGTTACTCCTTGCTAATATTTATTGCTCAAAGGCTGTGGCTCACGTCTGATACACAAATGCTTGCTTTTCCATTATGTTACAAAGCTTCCACTTCCTTTAAGAAATAGCGCACTCACCCAAGTCTCCTGAAATCCCAACACGATCCGTGCTGTTCAGCTCTCTCTGGCAGACCACCCTGGTGGGGATGTGCCTTTGACAGCCTGCTGTCAGAAGGATTTCCCTGCAGGCAAATTCTCTTTTTAAAATTCCTGACAGAAATGTCTTCTGAAAGGTATCATTTTGCAGGAGTCTTTCATTTGTTCCCATAGTGAAACCTCCTGGAAACTGCTGTCTCTGGTGGGTGCTCCTGTACCCCCAAAAAGGATGCAGGTTTTCTAGTCTGATTAAAGGGGTAATTTAAATTCAGCAGACACACTTTGAAGATCTACAGTACATGACATCTTGAAATAGCTGGAGTAGACTCTACAGTGTTAATTAGGAATTACGTACGTGTCCAAAAAAATATGTAAATAAAGTACAACGAGCTAAGAACGCTAAAGATCACAAAGACTGAGATACTCAGCGTTGCCTAATTAAAGAGACTGTCAGTGTAACTAATTAATGAATCTTCTTTTTCAAGATGATCCTTCTAAATGACAAGGCTCTAAAATGTGACTTTTTCATATTCATTGGAGATCAGGCACCGAAAATCCCTCCCCATTTGAAGAACAAAATAAATCACATTTGCGCTGTGACTAAAGCCCAGAGTTGTCGTCATGGTCAGGGCACAAGGGTCTATCCAGCCTGGAGAGCAGGCGGCTGCAGACCACCTTTATGGATGTTGGTCTGAAATGGCATGTACGGCTGCTGCTGAAAAACCTTACAAAACAGGGGATAAGTTCTGTCCTAAGCAGAAGCTTTCAAGAAGCTTAAAACTTTTCCTTTCTGTTACCCTCTTTTGCTGAATTTAGATATATGAGTCTAATACAGACAGCATGGGGTGGGAGATGGGAATTTTATAAAGCAATGTCGGAGATGCAGCCAAATGCAGTAGAGGCACCTTTACGTTGAAGTCACCTCAATGCCTCTGAACTGATGCTTTGTTTCCCAAACAAATCACGGCTACTGAAGGAGGAGACAGCTTACCGGGTGGCTGTAAAGACACTCTGTTAAGAAGCAGAAATCACTGGCCATGATTAAAGGAATGTGAATAACTTTGAAGGCATCTGCCCCACAAGTGGGACTGTGAGGCCAGTCACCAGCCAGCTCATCAATCAGTTCAGGGAGGAAAGTATCTCTAAACAGGGTTGATTTTCTTCGGGTTTTAAAAATGGAGTTAATTTTTCTTGGGGTTTTAAAAATGATGGACACAGCTGCCCATCCACAGCCCTAGCAGATGAACACACACACACATACGTAAGTATCTGAGTGACAAACACAACTCCTTTGAAGTTTTGAAAGAATATGTGCAGACCCATCTCCCTTACTCCCAAGCTGTCCATTGATTTTTGTCGTTGCTATAGAGGTAGGACTGGAAGTAGTGGTATTACCAGCACACAGGGATATAACAGATTGAGTCAAAGTTTGTAGCTGTTGATTACGAGGGCTGCTGTTATTGGAAGCTATTTGGAGGCTGGTTTAGAAGGAAATTTCAGTTTCTTCTTATCTTTTTTTTTTTGTTTTCAGACGGAAAAGGAAGGGATCATGTCCTAAATTTATTTGTTTTACTCAAACGCTAGCGCTAAGATTTGCTTTCAGTGTTACCCTGCGAGAAGCTTGCAAAGTGAAAGAGGGAAAGCCTATGCCTGTAGCTCTGCCAGTAAGTGGTGCTAGCTGCACAGTTTTGTAGCTCTTCCGTGCGAACCAGTGGCAAGGCTGCAGCGGGTCCCATTTTAGAGAGTTATGTTCTTTCATGAAAACATGCAAAAATAAACTGTTTGAACCACACAACTTGGGAAATCCTCCTCTGATCATTTTAGGGCTGTGATAGGCACCTTTGACAGAGCAGCCTCCAGTTACTTAGCATTTTACTGTTACTGGCCATGTCATGCAGGCAAGCTCTGCACATGAAGGGGGTCACTTTCTTACCAGCGTTTACCTGTCTTGTGCACATATTGTGCTTGCTGACCAGGCACAGATTAATTTTATATATACTTAGGCACATGTATATGCTGGTGCTGAATATGTGCCTAGACTGCATGCTGCAGTGCTCGGACCTGCTACAGCTCTGGATTCATGCGTGGATGCCCTGTTACTATGGGGATTGGATCTGCCAGGTCCTGTGGCAGTAAAATCCTGGACTTGCATCTAGTCATCCAGGGAGGGTTAAAAGGCAGAGGACCCCTATGAAGGGGAAAGCATATTTACTGCTCAAAACCATGCCAAATAGGCATACATTCACCTGCACGCTTGAATGGCTCCAAAACAGGGAAAGTATTAATCCCATTACCTGAGTAGAACTTATCAGCAGAGGATTCACTTAAGAAGATTTTCTATCTTGACCTTTCAAGGAGGGGTGAGGCAGCACCAGCAGCTGGTGGGCAGCCTGGGGAACTCTGCCGACCAAGAGAAATAACAAAGCTCAGCTAATGAGGATGCACTGCGAATGCGCATGGAGGAGAGGGGCTGCATGGCTGTGGCTTGTGGCAGTGGTGGGGCTTGAGGCCTGGGATAGGCTTTTACTGATCCTGCCAGATCCCCCTCTGCTGTCTTCCAACCCTAAAAGAAAAAAATCCAGGGTCTCCAAGCCAGATCTAAAGCAAACCTTTGGAATATGTGAAAAAAGACTGATGGGTAGGGAGGAATTTACAGGGTGGGCTCCCCTCATGCTCTGATTCAGTGCAAGTACCTGTTTGTTTCAGAAAGAGACATAGGATCCTCTATGTACATCACAGCCAACAGGCAGGAAAGGCTAGAGTTTTTCTTCCTGACAGTGCCAGAGCAGGGCATCCCATTGCAAAGGCAAGAGCATACTGAGTTTTGTACCAGCAAACGTTGCACCTGAGTTGTCTGCTTCCCTTGTTCTCATGCTATATTTTGGTGCCCTCCACAGCCCAGTCCCTCCCTTCAGAGTCATTCCTGAAAGGAGCCAGCTAGAGCAAGAGCCTGGTTTCTGAAGAGGTACCTCCTGAGCGTGGTGCTTTGCTGCGAGGTGGAGGCTGCCATGAAGCAGCCTCTGTGCTGACAAGTTGGACTGCACATCAAATGGTGAAGGGTTATGGGGTTTCAGGCTTCTTCCCGCATGCTGAGAGCAATTCCAGGGGGTAATGGCTGCTGAAAAGACATAGAGCAGGTACAACCCAAGGTTGGGCAGGGGGTTTCTGAGGGGTGGCTGGTGCTGGAGGAGAGCTTCGGGAAGGAGCGCTCCTGCCCCATACTCTGCAGGCTTCGAGTCCCTGAAATTTCGATTTCCACTGCAGGGGAATTAAAAACAAAAGGAAGAGGAGTCATCCATCCTCTGCACAGCAGTCCAAGGGGGGTCTGTACAGTGCTTGCTTCTGAAAAGGTGAGGGAGGAGTCCTCACAGCAGGGGTTGATTTTTAATTAGAGCTCCTCTTGCCCACAAAGAAGAGCTCACAGGGAGCAGGTGGAAGAGGCTGTTAAACACTGCAATTGAACCACCTTAATCAGAACATCTGGTAAATCCCCTGAGGAGGGGATGGTGCTCTGAAGGCAAAGGAAGGAATTCTCTTTCCTTGGCTGCAGCAGGCCCCTGCTGCTTTCCCAAGCCCCTAATGCTGAAAGGTAGCCCGCATCCTCCCCACACGACAGGCTGGCCCCGGGTCTGCTCCCCTGCTGGGCGAAGAGGACAGTTTTAACTTGCAGGCTGGGGTGAGAAAACTTCAGAGCTTTCCCAAGGGAAAGAAAGACTGGCTGAGGAAATTCAGTGAAACGTGTTTAAGGGCTCTGACCTCGGAAATCTCATCTGTTCTCACACCTGCAATAGAAATTGCTTTCTCAGGGTTCCGTAGCTGCTGTGGTGGGAGCAGCTCAGCTGCCGCAAGGCTCCAGCCATGCAGAGTGAAAGTCTGGGGTTTGTCCAGCAGAAATGCACCTTTGGCGTTTCAAAGCCAGTGATTTCTCCTCTCTGCAATCCCAGCGTAATGTGGGTTTGCAAAGGTGATTGAAAAATGGGTTGCGCAAAGTCATTAGCAACATTGATTCTCATTATTGTAGCATATGCCAGCGCAAAAACATCCAGCGTTCATAAGATGGATGGGTTGCACCTTCTGGGCTGTGAGTGCCTAATTAGTTAAAATACACAGCATCATAAATGCCAGCATTGACAGTTGAGGCCTTGCAATGTCAGCGTGGTGAGCGGCGTTAATTTGTGCTGACATCAGACCGCTTCCTCAGCACGGACGCCAAATCCTTGCTTTGTACTGCAGCCAGAGTGCTACATTCAAGCGCAGGGCAGCCTGTCTTCTGGCTGAAACCAGCACAAGTTACAGCAGCAGTTGCTGTGAAAAGCAGCAGCAGCAAGCAGGGGCAGCAGAAGGCAAATACAGTCTGTGGGAGGCAGGGTAAGTGCTGTGATGTCCTTTTGTCTCAGGCCCCATCACCCAAAGAGCTGCAGGAATATGCAGACAGGGACTCCCCATTGCACAGTGCACAGCTGTCCCAGAGAGGAAAGTCAGCTCTGCCTGATGGTTTCGGTTGAGTCAGAGCAGGGATTCACTGAGCGTGCATCCATCTCAACAAACAGAACTACCTCAGTAGATTGAACTCCTCCCCTGTCACACAGCCTGGCTTGAATCTTTTGTTGGCACTTTGGGCACTTGTACCAGGGCAGTGCTGGAGAGGGTCCCATTCTGCATGGCTGGTGTGGGGGTCCCTCTGCACCCATCCCACTGGCACAGGGGTCTTTTGCTCCATTCCCACGCAGGAAAATCCGCAGCCTCCAGCAAACTGCCCCAGCTCCTCTCCCTGCTTCCCCAGCACAGCTAATGTAACCTTTGCCAGGGAAAGTATCCCATGAATCAGAGGGCACCGTGCCAGCTGATCTGTGAACAATTTAACTGATTTTTCATTAACCAGCAGCTTATGGAGAAGTTGCTAAATTTTATGGGCCATTAGCAGCTTCTGACGCTGCAAATGACTATGAAATTCAGGGTCTTGCAGTTTCAAATCTTGTAGGCTTGATAAATAGCCCTCGTTTGGAGCATAGCATTTCACACTCAGTTGGTATCGCTGGATTTGAACAAGCTGTTTGGTAGCGTGGGGAACCAAGGGGACATGGGGATGGGAGTGACTGCAGCAATCCACAAACCTATCCACACCTCCCCCAAAAATGGGGAGTTTTCTTTTGGAAAGGTGATTTTGAGAAACGTTATCCTGGGAAGATGGTCCACAAAGGCACTGGAGAGCGGGAGTGAGGCAGTGGAACAAGTGTTAATGCAGTCATTAAAACAGGTGTTAATCAAGTGCAGGCAGGGCCAAGAATGCTGAGTGCTGTTTATGCATGTGTAGTGTGACATTTGCAAAAAAATGTCATTTATTCTCATTTTATAGCTAGGAAACTCCATCACAGAATGGCAAAATAAAGATCCCTGCGACAACACGCAGGTCATAGGCTGGGCAGGTTTGGATACAGGCTTGTCCTAGCTCCAGTGGTAGGGCTGTGCTCCTTCGTTCATGCAGGTACTGCAGCAGACCATTGCCTGCACAGACTAATCCTGACTGCTTTTATTTCCCAGCTCCTAAAAGTGCTCCAGCCATGTTGCAACAGAAATAAAAAGATACTGCTTCTGCCTGGCTGAAATTACCTTGTGTGGGAGAAGATGAAAACGTGAAGTTTAAACTTAAGGTAAATGGTGATGTTTTGAAGATAAGGTGTTCACATTCTGCTTTTTGACTAAAGTTCATCTTCTAATTAAAATAAGGCTGCTGATGGCAAGAACAGCCCAGTGCACCCGTGTGCCATGCAGAGTGATGAGTACTGGACATGAAATCTCTGCAATCCCCGACAGGCAGAGCTCCCCTCTTGGGATGGGGGCAGGAGGCAAAGCCCTGCCTGGCAGAAAGGCACAGTCCCTGCTTCCCACATGAGTGAAAAGGTGAGGGCAGAGCCTGGTGTCACACCAGGATGGGCTGCAGCCATGCAAAAGAATGTGGCCCCAAAAATGGATTAATTGAAGTTGTTTTGGCCAACAAGCCTCATTAGCCTTTGACAACCCGTGCATCCCAGAGCCAACCAGTACGGCCACCTGAAACACTAGTGCCTTTGCAGTGATGCTCATTATGCTTTTTGATGAAGGGAGATGGGTGTGGGCAGAAATGTGGAGGAGGAAGCTTGGGTGACATGCAGAGCAAATGCGCAACTGAAATTTCTAACTCCCTTGCAAAGGGAGCTGGGATTTGAGGGGCTCACCAAAGCCCCAGGTGTGCTGGGGAAGTGCTCTGCCTGGGAGCAGCATTGACAGTGGCACTTGCTGACACAGCCTGGCTGGTGACAGGGAGATGCAATGATTTCAAGAGACAAACTTTAGCAGCTCTCTGCAGGGAGGAAGGTGAAGAGATGCTACTTACATGCACTGTGAAGGAGGGTAAGGAAAGCCAGAGCTGACCCTGCTAATGAAGGAGAAACCTGAGCTTCCCCTTGTGTGTTAAATCTGCTGAGTGCATCCTGGCAATCTCCACCCTGCTGCCCACCACGGGGGTGAAAGCAGATGCGCTGCATATGCCTGGGCTTGGGTTTGTTTCCTCTCCTCAGTATTACAGAGGTTCCCATTGGAAGACCAAGTTTCTTCATTACAGTGTTGCAGAAGTATAGGCAGCTTGTGCTCCCCACTGAGCTGAGAGCCAGAGCCCAGCAGCCCGACACCTGCCCAGACAGCCAGGGCAACAGGGCCTTGCTAGACAGCCACCACAGCTTTGAACCATGGATGCTACCAGAGTGAAGATGAAATGGAAAAGAGGAAGACCTGGAAATGTGGACAAGCTGGCTGCTGGGACTGAATGATGATCAGTTGCTTATAGGCAAGTCAGATGTCCAGAAGTGGTACTGAGAATTGAGCTGGACTGACATTTAAAACTTAAAAGAAGGTTTGAAAATAGGAAGAAAAAAGGATCAGCAGTATGGAGTCTCTGTAATAGGTGACAGAGACTTCATTGGCAAGTGAAGATTCACATCCATGCCACATCAATGCTGCTGCCATATCCAGAAAAAGAAAAATGTGTAAATGCATCTGTCATCCATAACCCTCTCAAAACTTGAAGATCCTGAGTAGCAAGTCCAGTTAAGAGTTTATTAAATGATTGAATGATGAATCCATTCCTGTTGAGTGAGCAGGGTGGACACCAGGGCAAATGTAACCTGCTGAGAGCAGGAAGTCAACACTACTTTCAGTCCCCAGCTCTGCTGACTGGGGGATCTTCTCAGAACAGTGAATGCAACCCCAGTATCAGTTGGGGAAAGTGCATATTTAATGCAAAAAGACTAAGGAAAAATCAGATTTGACAATCTAAAAGTATGTACCAATGTATATGAGATCTACCCAAGGCAATGTGGTGCCCTCAGCACATAATGTGTATGTTGGTGATTCAGAAGGAGATCATTCAGGGCAATATTACAGGCATTTATCTCTGCTGCTTTGATCAGGTTTTCTTTTGATGTTTCCTGAGTAAAACAAAATAAATTACTCAAGCAAAGGATTTCTCTGCATTTTGATACTTGTGCTTCTGAACAGTAATTAAATTAGCAGGCCTATGAAGTATGAGGAATAAACCTCAGTATCTGTGCATACTTGTGTATGCGCCACCCAATGTGTTCTGTGCTCTATATGCATATGGAGGATCCATGGAGAGAAGTACATGCCTGGAGAGTCAACAGAGCCTGGCATAAGCATGTGCATGGCTCTGTATTTCTGAGAGCATTAGATGAGTGTGTATTTCATCACTTATCAGAAGGCTGCCTGGTGTAGCTATAGAGTCAAGCAGATGCTAGAGTGCTGGCACCACTAGAGCACAGAGATCCACAGTTGGCATCAAAATGCTAACAGTGGAAGTAAGACAGAATTTGGCTGACACCTCGGTTGTGATGGGTGCTGTCCTCCACTTTGCCCCATACCTGTTTCTCATCTACCTAGACTTGTTTGATGTCCATTACATGGCAAGTGTTGCAGTGTCATGTCATAGTTGGTGCTGTCTCACAGGCTCATAAATTAAAGATGCTGGTAGGTTGCACAGGGTTATACCTCCACAACAGGGTGCTCCTTTACCTATGGTCATGCAGTATTGGTAAGACAGATCCAGCCTGGCCCCTGGTGATGTGAAATACTGCTGTATCATCAGAGGAATATGATTTACAAAATGCTCATCTCCCAAGGAGAACTTCAGAAGAAAGTGTGCTGTATTTCTTTCGTATTCCTAAAAAGAGGCATGGAATTTTTATGGCTTTAATATCCAATATTCGAACCTGCTTGGACTCTACTATATATCCTTTCATTGTAAGTTTCTCTCTATTTGTATTTGTTATAGAAGAGTGTTAGGTGAATTTAATTCTTCATAAGGAGATGGTATAGTTTCAAGTTAACCAGTCTTTATAGATTGAAAACAGACTTAAATTATCTGCAGAGTCCCAGAGAAACACCTCACTTCATAAAGCTGTAAAGCAAACTATTGGAGCAACTTTTTTTACACATTTTTGGAACTATCTGTGCTAACTTGATTTTACCACTTACATTTGACCAAGAAGGAATTAGAGGGCCTGATGGATAATGAAACAGTAAAAGGACTTTCATTCAGGGTTAAGTGTTGACACAGCAGAAGAGCAGAATGGGTTATTTGCATCAGAGTTTAGCATGGAAGGGGAACCATCTCACACTGAAATACTAATTGAGGTGATTTTGACCTACACTGACAGAATCAGCAGTAGTGAATCATCAGGCTCACAAACTTGGACAAGAGGTGTGCAGTAACTGTCACAAAGCGTCCGTTGTACCAGAGAAAAGGTGGCAAACATGTTCAGGGCTCTAGGTTTCTGAAACAGCCAAGTCTCTTTCTTTACCAGAAAAAAAGGCTCAAATGAGACATGGCAGGATCTGAGCTTCTCAAATTCATTTCGATAAACACTGACAGAAGATGCATGTATTTTTTTCTTTCACATTCATTGTACAGTTTATATGAAGTATTGAATACTAATATGAATCTAGTGCAGAACATTGTATAAATGACATGAGTAGGAATTTTTTCTCTCATTTTAATATTATGCTAATTATTTAAGCATTTAGTGTTGCTTTGAAGTAAATCAAGAGGAAGTGAAATCCTCAGACCTTTGACAATAATGAGCAGGACAAGACCCATGACTGCTGCTGAGGTGTTGAACGAATAGAGGTCCAATGTTGTTGCACAGAGCTGGGGCTCAAGTCTCATGCTTTTTGCAGATCAGAATAACTTAAATTTTATCAGAAATCATCAACATTGTCCTCTGTTTCCATCTTTCAGACTCTGGATTCTCCTAGCCCTTTACTGCTCTCTGTATTTTAGATCCCCTCCTAAATACTGGGCTCTTCACTCCACTCCTTGCTGGAGCTTCTCCGTTTGGCTGAGTGTTCTTGGCTTTGGCCAAGCTTCTCATCTGTGCAGGATCAAGCCACAATTAAATAGACTCACATGTCTGCTTCAATTTTGGTGAATAATACAGTGGTTTCCAAAGGCAAGCTAAAGCACTTTGGGGCTAAAGTTAAACCAGAAGAATTGAAATAGTGCCACAGATGTGTGTGACAGAGAAGTTTAACAACACTTATTTCTTGTTTACTTTCATCTTTACCAATTTTTGTCAAGTTAAGTCTTTTCTACGAAGTCTTAAAAGTATTTACACCCTAATAGAATAGAACCCCTATGGAGTAATTATTATCATTTTTCAAGATGTCTTATAATTCACTGTTATCTCTTCCCTGGAGTATGATTTAATTACTGCCATATCATATGCATTATATTTTGTCTAATGTAAGTACTGCTGATGAGCAGGCATTGCTGAAAGCTGATAATGAGTTAGGCATCTGAAATCTCACCTAAACCGAGGTTAGAAATTGGTGCTCCTGGTGCTGATTAACTGCTGTTTATTTCACAACTATAAATAAAGCTCCACTGCTTAATTGTCATTTTGCAGAATGTGTTTTCACTATGTCTTTCAGGTTTAGAATAATCAGCATTTCTGTGGGTTTGGGGTTTTAGTGCGAAAGCAATTTGTAAAAGTTGTTGGATCGGCAGCAGCATGCATTACCTTCGTGGGCAATTTAAGCACAGATGCTTTTGGAAGATAAATCTGTCACATGACTCCAAGCCACATCAAATACAGTTTGCAGTCTATCAGAACCGAGGTTTGAATATTTCTGGTGGGTGAATAATGTGAACTGCATTTGCAAAAACAATATTTACTACACGCCTCAAGGTTTAATACCAAAGACATCAAAGAACTCAGAGACCCTTGCTGCCAGTTGAACTTTAGGACATGAAAGACTTCAGTAAGTGCTCTGGGTATGGGTGACCTGATGTCTTAATCTGTATTAGAAATAAAAATAATAATTAGAAATAAAAAACTTTACTTCTCATGATTATCCCTCTCCGGTTCTGAGACTGTTTTGTTTAGAACTCATCTTTCACCAGTGTCACAGATGACTTATTCCTGGATCTCGCAAAGTCAAGACTTTTTTACTTTCCCTTATTCTGGAGGAAGAAAAACATACAGAAAGCCCACAAGTACAGAAATCATTGCTTCTGGTGGCTACAAACTAGTACTGTATATATATATATATATGTGTGTGTATATATATATATGAAATCCACTACCTGGGCAAAGTTTTCATCCCTATTAAATCTATGGTGAATGTTTAGCATCCCTTCTCCATTATCCCAAAGAAGATATCTCTGCTAGAGGATATATCCCAACATGTTTTGCAAAGGAAGATAAACAGAAAGTCATCACACCCCCCAGTTTTCCTTGTGATGTTGCCAGCAGCTTCTCCTGGGGTCATTTTAAATTCATTAGTCATAAAATTAAAATTGTGTTGGCTTTCCCCAAGAGGTTTTGTTCAAATGGGTAGATTTTGCTTGGAGCTTACTGCAAGGGCACGGATGAAATGAACACTTGCTCAGGAAATGAGCAGGCTTTGATGAGAAGGAGCATAAGCAGTCTCCAAGCTGTGCTTCTGCCTGACATTAAACAACACATGTTCAGCGTTTCATGACAAACTGATACACAGCAGAAAGTTACTGAACAAAATCCTCCTGTCTGAGAAGCTTGCCAGGGTCACTGTTATGTCAGAAGTTGCATGGTAGAGATTGGAAGAATCCGTATCATGATGTGTCACTGGCAGGTATTTGAAGAAATAATGAAAAATGATGATTTGCAATGAATCTTATCACCCTAAAATATTGCCTCTCCTGCCTCAGTTTTCTGATCAGTGTTGATATCCAGTCACCTTAAGCCTCATTTTAGCTTATGGGGCAGAGAAGAGAAATTAATTCTCCATGGGTGGGAGCAGCCATAGCCAAGCCAGTGCAAGTGTGCCATTCACCCCACTCAATAGACCAAGAGAAACTTCCTCTTGGTTCCCTGGATCTGCATTACCAGGGAATTGGCACCTTGTGTTTGCTTGTCCGGGAGATTCCCCAGGGATATGCCTTCAGCTCATTGGAAGTGATGGCCATTTACTGTCTCGCAGCCCTGTGTCCCCAGATAGCTTGGCTGTTTCGGTGCTCCCTTCCCACAGTTTGACAGACGTTCAAGTGCTTCTGTCAGGTATGTTTAGATGCCCATTAACTAGCAGAGCGTTTTGAGACCTGTTTTCTGCCCGTATGCTACAGCACTGCCAGTCTGTCCCCACGTTTCTGTTAAAAGCAAGGTAAGGTCCCCGGTGCTGAGACAACTTGGCATGAGTCCCCAGCACACCACATTGTTCAGAGAGGAATGCTTGGCATCTTTCCCAAGAGGAAAGTTCACATCAGTCACCAGCTTTCACATCTGGTGTGATTGACCCTCGTGTCCCTGTCCCCAGGGCTGACACATGCAGCTCCAGCAGAGCTGCGCCCACTAGGGACCAGGCACCCCTCCACACAGGAACAGAACAGCAAATCTGGAGAAATGATGGGGTATGGCAAATGGAAAGAAAACAGATAAGAAAATGATATTAAAAAGTGAAAAGATCTTTGGAGGGTGGAAGTTTGGGTCCTTTCTCTCCCTCTAATAAGGGAGAAAATGCAACATTTGGGTAGTGAGACATTGGAACCTCCCTCACCCAGTTGTGCCTGAAACTATATAACAAAAAACCCCTTCAGATGCCTTCCCCAGCCCAAGTTTTACACTTGGTTATGAACCTTGTTCTTATTTTAAATTCTATGCAGTCAGACAGCAGGAAAAATCATTACACAAAATCAGTGGAGTAAAAAGCAGCGTGGAAAACTCCGTGTCCTTCACAGCATCCATCTGCGCCTGCAGCTCCTGCCTCAATAAAACTGGAAAATTCAGATTCTTCTTTCTTGATGCTTGCTGAAGTCAGGAACAAGTTCAGCTGAGCTCCTGACAGCCTCTGCCAGCCTTGTGCTGCCAATTGGGTCTGGCAGACATGGGTCCTGGCTTCCTTTGAGAAAGGAGCTTGTTGAAGACACAGTGGGCTCTGCTCTGAGCTCGAGTCTCCCAGTGCCAAATGACTGTTAGTGCAAGAAAGCCGATAGTGTAAATCTTGGCAAGGTTGGTTTGCACATGTGCCTCTATCCTGTATCTTCTACCACTGATGCCAAAGGACCAAAATAGTGTGAAGTAGATACTGCTATTCATGCTAGCACATAGGACTGTTGCGGTCAGCGAAACATACAGGACCGTGTCTGAAATGGGCATCACTGGGATACTTCTGGGAGGCATGCTGGAGGTGTGGGATGTAACCACATGGACCTTGTTCCCTGGTCCCAGTGGAAAAGAAGAGTAGAAAATCTTTGTATTTCAGTGAAGAATGGAGTTGCAGAGATTTCACATGAGATGTCCAGGAGCTCTTCCTGGGGCAGAATAAACAAGGAGTCATTCAGGCACAGGGTTGAACATCCCCCATCCCTCCCCATCACCTCCCCACTTGCAGCTCTCTAAATAAATGCTTCCAACCTTAAAGGAATTGAGAGTCTTACATCAGTTATTTGTTTTAACGAAGCATTGGTGCTAAATATGTAAAAATATGTAGCTTCATTTGTATTTATTTGTCCTAAACCCACCTAAAAAAGTGACACAGATTAAGAAAAAAAATTTTCTCCTCTTGTTAATAGCCTGAAGAATTTTTAAATTTTAAATTTAAATTTTAAATTGCATTTCAGCAAAACAATAGCTGAGTAAAGGCAGCAAGGCAGTGGCTGTCTCCATGGCTTTGTCTGTACAAAGCCCAGCACAACAGGGCTCTGCTTTCAGCCAGCCCCTGAGCATTTCTGGAATAAACAGGATAATAGGTGACTGCAACCTTTGCTTAGAAATATTTGTGAATAGCTCTGTAAGTGTCAGAAAGCTGCACAGGAAGCTTGCTGCTGCTGGGGAGGCAGACGGAGCTCTGAGCAATTTTGACATTCAGATTTACAGCAGACTTTTGGCATCCTCATTCATTTAGAAATGAATAAACTGCCTTCACCCATTTGAATTGATCTCTTGTTTCATTATCTGCTACCTCTCTCCTTTTCATGTTATGTTTCCTTCAGGTGTGAAAAGTGATTACACAAAAGAAAGAAAGGCTGGGGAATTCTTAAAACGTTATCATTGCCCGAGCACCTGCTTTCTTTCTCTGAGTAAACTCTAGAGCAGCGTATATTCTTCAGAAGAGGTGAGAAAGAAAATGATGGTAATCTTGAAATGCCTCTAAAATGCCTATGCAGCATATTTGTTAATAATTCCGGTGGAGAACAGCTGGAAGCACACAAGCAGGTGTTTGATTTCCAACACTTATCTGGTCCAGCTGCCTAATTATTACTTGTAATTAGAATAGCTAAAAATATTATTGTTACCTATAATATCAAACAAGGCATCTCTCTCAACGCACAGATCATTTTCAATCATTTCTGGTTTCTCAGAGGGTGGCAGGAGGGCTGAGGCTTTCAGGACCTTGTCTTCCTTCCCCATGTCAGACCTGAACTCTGTAAAGCACCAATTTTTCTATTGTTTCCCATGTGTGTTGTGCCTGTTTATGAAGAAAGAAATAAGTACTTGATTTTGTGCTCTGTGCGAGCCTGCTGCCAGGTCTCCCCCCCAACTCTGGCCATCTCCCATCCCTGGATGCTCCTGCACTCTCTGAACCCACCAGAGCCCTTCAAGACCCTCCAGAGCAGACTGCACTCACAGAAAGGCTGGGTTTAGATTACATCTTTCTCTGACCTACCCTGCTTATCATACCTATCACCACAGCATTCAAATGCCTTCTGAAAAAGCAGTTCATGATCAAGTCAGTACCCATTTTTCAAGTGTCTCCCCCTCTCTCCCTTCAATACCATTTCACTTTATACCTCCCACAAGATACCTCCTTTCCTGAAGGCCACTGTGCCATAGTTTTCTACATGTTTCCCCCCTCACGCATCGAGGTAACCTCTCTTTCCCCAGTCCTCAACATTTGTACTTCTTTCCTTGACAGGTTGATAAACACACACAAATCAAAGCCCAGCAGAAATCTCCTCAAATAGCTCTGTGTGAGAAGCGCCATTTAAACAGTACTATGGGTGAGTGAGAGCAGAAATTAGCCATCACTTCATTTAAGAGTTTGAAGGGCAGAGCTTCATTTAAGAGTCACTTCACTTAAGCGTTTGAAGTCAGAAACTGAAACTGTAAAATGACAAGCGTCTGACAAAAGACGTTGCCAGCTGAGAGGTGAGATGGAGGGAGAAAGGGATGGAGGGAAGGAGGGGGACTCTGTGGGCTGGGAGCTGAGCATCAGGCAGGCACACAGGTGCTTCTGCTGAGGAGCCACCTGAGTGATGTGTTTGTGGTGTCTCGTAATTACCACTTAGTGGGTTTCAGGCTGATAGTAGGCGCTTGTATCGATTAGGATGATTTGCTGATTCTATGTCTGTGTCATCTATCTCTTTCTAAAAAAAAAGATGGATAAAACATTTACCAAAAGTGCAAAGTTAACGTGTCTGGATTTGCTGAATCTCTGCAGACTTGGTATGCCTGGAGCGCTAAACACAGACATCAAATGGCCTTTGCAGTACTTTTGTATGTCCACCTTAGAACATTCAGCTCTGTCCACAGAGGAGCACAAAAGGAAAGGGGATCTTGTGTCATCCCAATGAGCCTCATATCAATGTCTCCCAAACCCTTGGTTTTCTTACATGGCACTGGATATCTGTGTTTGGGCAACTGGAACAAGCCACTAAAGCTTTTGATTTTCACCCTTGACAATATAGAAGTGTTTTTCTTCATGCCCCTTCCAACAGTCCTTGCAGGACAGACAGACCTTGACATGAGCAGCTAGCTCACCAGTGCCCTGACCTCACTTAGATCCCAACACTTAGCAGGTCTTCTCTCACATTCATAACTTTGCATTGCTTCATAAATAAGACACCTGTGTTTGGAATATAGCTATAGGCAAAATAAGTTGAGTAAATGAATCCTTAAAAGCTAAGCACAATTAATTACAGGTTAAACTAAGGGTATAAAAATAAACTTTTCCACAGAGAAATTTGCATGCAATCTGAATTTGTGGGCAAGATATTGATGTCAGTGGGACTAAGGCACATTTGTATCTTGCTAACTTACACACTTTATGTGCTTTCATTAACCAAATGACATCCTGCGTATGTTTTATTTTACTTGAAAGTGGGATCCTTTTTTTAAATACTAAAGGAGTAAACTTTTCCTCTTCTCTTCTCTACCAATGGAGAACAGCCCTGCCTGACAATCAGGTATTCAGGCTAAACATCCAAAATGGGTTTCAAAGTCTTGAATTACTTTGTCGATATTAATACCTATTAGTGTGTCTCAGGTAGGCCTCTTTAAGAACAAGAGGCTTAATTAAAGGTGGAGTGAGCTTAGTAATGTTTCTGTAGCATAAGTCAGGAGCAGCTATCATGGTCAGGCCCAATAATCTGGCCGCCTGTGTTAGAGACGCAGTTACAGCTAATGATGAATTTGAGAAATGGTAATAATTACCTAGCTCAATTTATCTGTTCTATCTTCAGTCAGAGACCAAAGTAGTAATTGTTGTTGTTCCTAGTTGAATGATGGAGGTTGCTCTGCTCTAATTCCTACCAGCATCATAATAGCCCAGTGATAATAATGACAGAGAATTATAGACTTTGCTCAGATGTTGTCAGATTAGGCTGAGGCATTACACAATTGCATTATATACATGGCATGCATTGGAAAGACTAAAAAAGAAGAAAGCAGACATTCCAAATAAAATCAATTATTAACTGGTTGCCTGCTTTTGCCCTTAATGTGTGAACCAATTTGAGGCAACTGTGCTTAAGTAACACTGTGGTAGGTTTAATTTACATGTCATGGCATAATGTGTGCTATGAATGTTTATCTAAACCTGTCCAGCACATTTCAGTTACATAGAAAGGAATTAAGCTGCCATTTTAAATATCTTTGTTATTTATTTTGTTAATAATACATTTGAAATTTTAGAATGACTCAAATGTCGTGGGTAAAACATCCAGGCCCCTTTGCAATTACATCTATGAAGGCCAAGAAATGTATAATGTTTTCTTATGAAGTGGGATTTCTAGCAGAGCATTTGTAGCATAATAAAGGTTTCCTTTTTTCTTTTTTGGCTGTGTAATTGACTTGGCTCCGTATGGTCTTTGACAAACATGACATTAATTAGATTTACAGATCATACTAAATTGTAAGGTGTTGCAAAGCCCAGGAGAGATGGCAAAATAATAACAAGAGACCTGCAGAATTTAGAGATATAAGTAGGCAATAAAATGAGATTCAGTCTGGAAAAAAGCAATCAGGGAACAATGAAAGCAAAATACAGAAAATGTACAGCAATAAGCTACATGGAAAGCAGCAGTGAAATTAAAGACTGTAAAAAACCCAGGGTGTTGGTTATGAGTTTATAAGCTGCAGTTGTCATCTGGCTGTAAATGCCAGCCCCATAAGCACGTACTTTGAAAGGAGACCTGTATCAATGCTGTGGTGTACCAGTACAGATCTAAACTGAGTGCAAATCCATTGGGCAGTTGTAAATCAACCTAAGAACCATTTCATTAGTTGTATTAGCCTTTGTCACAACATACATTGCTGCAGCACCTTAAATATGCTGAATATAAACACTCTTCTTTCTGAAGTAGCTGGCTACATAAAAGAGGTATAATAAAGAAATGATTTTGGGGAACTGTGAAGGCCATCACAAATGAAGAATACATAAAGAAAATGATAAGAAATGCACAATATCATCACTAGTACAAGAGCAGTGGTAGGTACTGTTGCAAATGAGAACATATGCAGAGGTGAAGATGCCAGGCTTGTAGTCCAGCATGAGAAAATGTAAGTGACAAACATTTCCAATGACAGTGAGTGCAATCAGCATGGATTCACCAAGAGGAAGTCATGCTTGATCAATCTGATAAACTTCTGGGATGAAATGACTGCCTGGTAGGTGAGGGAAGAGCAGTGGATGTTGTCTGGCTGGACTTCAGTGAGGCTTTGAGCAGCATCTTCTCTAAGATCCTCATAAATAAGCTGAGGAGATATGGGCTGGATGAGCAAAGAGTGAGGTGGGCTGAAAACTGAACGGTAAGGCACAGATTGTGGTGATCACTGGCACAAAGCCCAGCTGGAGGTCTGTCACTTGTGGTGCACCCCAGGGTTGGTGCTGCTTCTGATCCTGTTCAACATCTTCATTAGTGATTTGGATGATGGGACAGAGAGTACCCTCAGCAAGTTTGCTGATGACACAAAACTGGAAGGAGCGGCTGGCATGCCAGAGGGATGTGCTGTCACCCAAAGAGACCTCAACAGGCTGGAGAAATGGGCTGGTGTGATGCTCATGAAGTTGAAGAAGAAGGTAGAAAGCCCTGCATCTGAGGAGGAGCAACTGTACCAGCTGGATGCCAATCATCCAAGCTGGAAAGCATCTTGGCAGAAAAGGACTTGAGGGTCTCGGTAGACACCAAATTGAACGTGAGCCAGCAATATGCCCTCACTGCAAAGACGGCTAACGGTATCTTGTGCTGCATTTCGCCAAGTGTTACATATGAAAAATCGTCTCTAGGTAAAAACTTCAGCTCAGAGTAAACACAGCAGTGAAGCAGCTATTTATTGATGATTTTGCAAAAACGGGTGTCCTGGCAAGTGGGCACAAACAGCAAAAGCAGAACTATGACTTATATTTCCTATCCTGTTAACAAGTTCCCTCCCGTGTTTCCTCGCTGGGTGGGTACTCCAAGGTTACAGCCTGTCCGACGTGTATAATGTACATGCTAACAGTCCCACCTCTGTTTACATCTTCCCTTACTCAGTTTTGCATGCCCCTTCCTCTTATTTATCTCCTTTTATGGTTTGATTTCATAGGTCTCTGGCAGACATGTGGTACTTCAACTTACTGTTTAACCAGCCTGCACCTGCTTAGTTTCATAGGTTGTACAAAGATAGATAGTATTGCTTTTAAACACAGAGTGTAACTTTTGTCCAAAAGATGATATTGCCTTTAACCACAGACTGTGTCTTTCTAAGTTATGGTATCTCAAAACCTTTGTTTTGTTTCCTTAGTAACTTAGCCCCAGTCCCAGTATTGAAAAATCTTAATATTGCAAAGCGTTAATATTGATCTTAAACCTCTAATATTGTAAAACCTTAATATTGCAAAACCCCATCCCCAATTATGCAAAAATAACACTGTTTCTGTCACATTACCAACAGGCTGAGGGAGGTGATCCTTCTGCTTTAGTCAGTACTGGTGAGGCCACACCTGGAGTCCTGTATCTAGTTCTGGGTTCCTCAGTACAAGAGAGACATGAACATGTTGGAGAGAATCCAACAAAGGGCATGAACTTGATGAAAGGATTGGAGCATGTCTCCTATGGGAAAAGGCTGAGAGCTGTAAATGTTCTGCTCAGAGAAAGCTCAATGGATCTCATCAATGTATATAAACACATGAAGGAAGGGTGCAAAGAGGATGTAGCTGGGCTGTGTTCAGTGGTGCCCAGTGACAGGACCAGAGGCAATGAGCGCAAACTGAAACACAGGAGGTTCCCTCTGAACACCCTGAAACACTTTTTCACTGTGAGGGTGACTGAGCACTGGCACAGGTTGCCCAGGGAGGTTGTGGAGTCTCCATCCTTGGAGATACACAAAAGCCATCCGGCCATTGGCCTGGGCAACTGGACCCAGTTTTCCCTGCTTGAGCAGGGGGTTGGACCAGAGCTCCCTTCCAACCTCAACCATTCTGTGCTTCTGTGACAGGAGGGTGAGCACAGCACAGTATTTAATCTCTGGGAAGATAATATTTGGAGGTCATGTGTACACTGCTGTGGATATCATCTTAATATTCAGTCATAGGAGATGATCCCTTGTTGGCTGATTGTACAATATGTCAGTTAAAACTTCTGTTTTAACAGTTAAACAAGATGGGTTTGCACATCTATTTTGAATTTAAAATTTTGAATCACACAAATCAGCCTGAACAGCTTGACCTTTCTTATCCAGGATTTGATGAACATAAATCAGAGAAGAAAACGTTCTGCATTTATTTGAAGCACAACACCCAAGCAATTTTGAAGGATTATTGAAGTAATCTCAGATACATTCTCAGTACATACAGGAAAGTGGTACTCATACATATTAGTGTGTTTTTCTTCTGTACCATTTTTTCATACACTGATAACTATCATCTCCACAAATGCCTGAAAATGGTTTTCTTTAACCCTGTGCATATGCAGTTTCACTAAGCAGTTCAGCCCTCCAATAAACTTCATCCAAGCTGCATTCCGTTCTGTATCTATTAAATGAAGACTGCAATATATCCATCTCTGGAGAAAAAAAAAAAAAAGTTTTTGTTTCTACACTTCATCATAAAGTGTCATCAATAAATTTCATCTGCTGATTGCAGCTGCAGTACTGATGGGTTTTTCTTTCAGTATTTAAAGAAGCTTGGACCTCCAGCCTGGATCTGCTGGATGTGAGGAGATGGTGGGTGGCCATTCAGACAACATACTCGCATTCATGTTGTCTCTATTCTCTGCCTCAGCTGATTCTGCAGTTTGTGCTGCAGTTTTCCAGCAGCAGTCTTTGCTCTGGAGATCCCTGATAGATTCACCTGCTCTTGGCCCAGCTCCTCCTCCTGTCTTCAGACTCAAGCGGTGCCCATGCCCCTGCCAAGCTCTGCCTGGTGCCGGTGGGCTCATGTACCAGTGCCGAGAGCCCCCCGAGCTGCTCTGCGACTGAGCAGCCCCCCAGGGAGCACTGAAGCCTCAGTAATGTCATTGTTTCTTAAATAGCAGCCATTTATTTCTCACTTTTCTTACTGCCTGATGTTTTAAAAAGCAGGAATGAGGAGAGCTATAGACTTTTACAGCACTAAGTAAATTGAAAGACAGGTTGATTTACCTCTCCTACAATACAATGTTTTAGTCTTTTCAAATCAGAATAAATTTTCTCCTTAAAAACATTTTAAGATGTCAAGCAGTAGTGCAGGATAGTCTTTTTCAGAGAGTTTAGTTACTGAAATTATCATCTCTTTGTACTATCTGGCATATATCATTAAATTGTTTATGAGTAGTAGAAATATATAATACACGTCATACCCAGAAGTCTTTGGATTGCCTTACAAAATGTAACTGAGGAATATACCAGAAAGTAAAGAAAGTTATAAACCAAAATGTGTGCACAGCATGAAAACACTTCAGCTAAATCCCAAGCATCCTCAGGACAGGAATCTCTGAGCACACAAAATAGCACCTAGGTTCAGGAAAGAGATATTCACTGAAGCTCTATGTCATTTAAAAACGTAATTTTTATTTGATGAAGGAAAAAGAACAAAAGGGACCCCAAACTGCAAAGAAATTGACTTCTTAAGAAATGAGTTTCTCACCCCTGTTACAGTAGTGGAACCTGCTCAGCACAGAGTGGCTTGGTGCTGTGCTCAGAAAACAGTTCTGCCTCTCCAGACACCCAGAGGATAACCGCAGTCCCAGTGCAGAGGGGGCACCACCAGCAGACCCCTCAGCAGCTTGGGCAGCCAGGAAAGCTGGTGCTGGGCACACCCCACACTGGATGCAAGGATATCTTACACCTTCTCAGATCTGTGTGTTTACCACCCTTCTTTGTTTAACAAACCACATGAGGAGGTTTTGCTTCTTTTGAGATATTTCTGACATAATCCCACAGAAAGCAGCATTACAAACCTACCTGAGAAGAGAGGGGCAGAGCAGTGTCAGGGGTGCTCAGGGTGGCACATCTGCAGGAACCAGGTGAAGGGGTATTCATTGGAGTGAAATGCATTCCAATGCTAAACGGTCTTGCAGAAGGACGTTGTCCTGGTTTCAGCTGGGACAGAGTTAATTTTCTTCTTAGTTGCTGGTATAGTGTTATCTTTTGGATATAGTAGGAGAATAATTTTGATAACACAGATGTTTTCAGTTGTTGCTAAGTAGTGCTTACGCTAAACCAAGGACTTTTCAGCTTCTCATGCCCTGCTAGCAATAAGGCTGCAGGGGCACAAGGGTTTGGGAGGGGACACAGCCAGGACAGCTGAGCCCAAATGGCCAAAAGGATATTCCACGATATAATGTCATGTTCAGTATATAAACTGAATACAGAGGGAAGAAAGCTGGCCGGGGACCACTGGCTGGGCATCAGCCCGGTAATGCTGAGAAGTTTCATTGAGAATCACTTGGTTTGTACATTATAATTCTTTTATCATTATTTTCTTCCTTTCCTGTCCCATTAAACTGTCTTTATCTCAACTTGTGAGTTTTCTCACTTCTACTGTTCTGATTCTCCGCACCCTGCTGAGTGGGAGGGAGTGAGCGGCTCCATGGTTGCTGGCTGGGGTTAAACCGCAACAGATGTGCATCTTCTCACTGCTCAGACACATGCATCAAACCTGACTGCAGAAAGCCCTCCTTGGAGATTTGTCTGACTTAAGCATCCCAGTGAACCTGCTGGGTTTTGTTCGTTCCTGGTTTCTATAAATGAAACCACTGCTCTTGCAGTCAAAGACATGTGGGTGTCAGACAGCATGTCTCATCTCTGCAGGGGGAACAGACATACAGAAAAAATCCTTAAGAGCTTGTGGAAATTATGTATGTATATCATCCATTTGCCAGTGGGAGAAAACACCTCACCTTCCTCCTTCCTGCAATCGCTCATACTAATGCTTCCTGAGGCTGATGTTTGCTGTAATTATTACGAAGGCGTCACCAGCATAAGAGCAATTATAAAGTGGATACAACCCTTCAAATAAAGACAGATTTGAGATATAACAGCATATTATGCAACTAATTTTCATAGTTTCATAAAATAAAACCCAAAGCTTCTAGGCTTTTTGTTGTGTTTTGTTGTTGTTTTTTTTTTGCCACAAGAGTACCAAAACATAAATCTTTGCTTTTGGTGAGCAGCCTGGAGCAAAATATCAGATTAACAAAGCATGGATCTGCCCGACGCTTCAGCACATCACTGAGTTGTAAACGCTTCGCCCAGGTTGTTAAAGCCAGCCCTGCTGACTGCCAGATCTCAGAATAGAGATTAGATCACCATTATTAGATAACTTCATTTTTCAGAACTAGATTCTGCATGGCTGAACAGAGACTAGCAGGAGGGGTAGGCAGTCATTTTTGCAGTTGTCATTTTTGGAATATACCTGC
Source organism: Pezoporus wallicus (assembly GCF_028554395.1). Lineage (NCBI taxonomy): Eukaryota > Metazoa > Chordata > Aves > Psittaciformes > Psittacidae > Pezoporus > Pezoporus wallicus. The sequence continues at coordinate 3,556,267 of NW_026640165.1, forward strand.
TGACACTTCAATAGAGGTTTGAGGCAGTGCAGGCTTAAATCAAAGAAATAGCAAGTTAAACTCCCCTTTGAGGCTGGAAGTGGATTTGTTCATTTCATTAAGCAGCAGAGCTTGTTTGACAAGTAAGTGAAGTCTGTCTGCGGTATCAAGTAATCAGGATTACTGCATTCCTGGGGAGAAGATCCAGGTTGAGCTGAAAGCTATTTTCCTGGTGTTTGCATCCATGCGCACCTAAAGACACGTTAGGTAATAGGCTGGACCTGTGAGACAACCCCATGGGTGACAGTAATGAGAAGTACTTGATTGCTTTGACACATGTCAGACCCAGCGTAGGAATAACAGTTTCCTAAATGATGGCAGTTACCCTGCAGGGCAAAGCATAACCGGAGTCACAGCACGCTGCTGTTCAGCACACAGGTGGCACACGGGAGATCAGGGTTTAGCACACACAAAAGACATAGGGACAATAGCTCTGCAGCAGGGAGAGGTGCTGCCCCCGAAGCAAGCCCAGTGGGTACTGTGTCAGGCACTGTTATCCACCCTGCACCCAGCCTGCACTCCTGGGATGCTCAGTAAGCAAGTCAGCAGGGCAAGTAAGGCAGAATTTGCATTTCATGTGAGTGGGTCTGATTCTCCTTTCTTGGGGAGGATTGCCAAACCCACAGTGGCTTCCTTGACCTTCCTCCAGCACCAGCTGACTAAGTAATGTCCTTAAAACCAGACATGGGCTGAGCACAGGCTTGATAGATATGGAGGATGATTGGCAAAGCCTTGTGAAGATTTTCCTGGTACCACTGGCCACACTGGGTGCCAGAGACACAGACTGCCCCATGCTTTGGGTAGTCGGTGTGTACCCAGTCTAGCTGTTGTTGCCATGGGGGACATCTCCACCTCTTCTGCAGGGTGACAGTGCTTTTAACCCACAGCAGCTGCCTTTCTGCAGTGCAGAGAGGTTACTTTCTGAAGATGCTAAGCATAGCCTGGATTATCCAGGCTTTATTCCATCCCTGTGACTTCCCAGGGGCTATTGGCTCCAGCACTTTGCTTTTCCAGCTCAGGGCAGCCCTTCTCATTAGCAGTAACAATATTATTTATCGAGCATGTTTGTATCTACCATCTCTCCACGCAACTGCAGTTCCAGGAGGAGCAACTCTTTTAAAGTGTTTATCTTTGTTAGCTGCCGAGAGGTGAAAATCTACTGGCAATCTGATTCTACCCAGTCTCGATCTTTTCCACAAACTCAGTAAGAGAGCAAATTTACATTAAAATATACATTATTGCACCACCTGCTGATGCTGATTTCTCTCAGCAGCTTTGCATGCTCTGTATGTTTGAAATAGGTGGTGCATTTGATGAGGGCTGGGCCTTGCTCCTTGCTAGCAGCTCCACACTCCCATGAACAGCAATGGGAAGCACACCAGCCTCAAGGTTACCAGCGCTATGCACGCCAACACCTACCAAACAGCAACAAAATCAATGTTTCTGTGCATGTGGCTCAATGACTGCCACCAGCACGGTCCCTTGGAAAACACCTCTTTACTGGGAAAACTGGCACTAACTGGTCTCCTTTGTTCCCTGGTGTGTTCATTTCTCAGTCGCATGGCAGTACTGAACACTGGAACCCAATCATAAAATACTTTGAGGATGTTGGAAACCTGGTAGCCAGATCTAATCCAAAAAGTATGCTAAGGTAAAGAGAAAATGCAATTAGGATTTTTTTTTCTTTCTTTTTTGTGCCCATATCTGCAAAAAGTGCACATGAAGGCCACCTCTGAGATGTGGAGGAAGAACAATCCAGTATTCAAATTAAAATGCACAGTCATGCTAGCAGAACTAATTAGAGGAGAGCTCCTGGCCATTCTGGGTTACCTGAGGAGCCCTGTGCCTAAGGCATCTACTTTGCTGAACACAACCAGAAGGTTTTGAAGGGGAATAGAAGTGATTTTAATGAGAGCTAAGAAGGAAAATAAAAAAGGACTGAGAGTATAGTCCTCTGAACTAGCCGGATTTGAGAAGTGATGATGAATTGCAGGCTAATTCATTTCCTGAATTAATGGTTATTATTTTCTGATTGTCCACCTTGGTGCGCCAAATGAGGCTTTTTTCTAATGCTAATTTTTCTATGGTAACAATCAGAATGTAAGCAGTGTTGGTAAGAATACAAATTGCATATTAGACAAAATCTTCGTATCGTTAGTTTCATCTTAGTTCTCACCTATGGACAAAATGGAAGGGGTGAAACCCTCACAGACTTTTCAAAGGAGAGTATTTCCTTCCATTCTAAGTATTTGAACATTTTAGATGTTCCTTTTAGGCAGTTTTTAGGTGTAATTGAAGGACCATTTTGGACGAGTTGTTCAATGATGCCCATGATGCTGGTTCTGATCCACCTAGTGTATACATCCCTTTATGAAAACATTTCTGTCAGCTGGCAGGTAATATTTAAGATTCAGTGAGATCTGGATTCATTTGGCAATGATGTGGAACTGATGCTGGCAAAATGTCTCTTCCTCCCAGTGGATGAGGAAGGGACACCCATTCCCACTCCCTGGCTGTGCCCAGTATTTGTCACTGCCTGGCACAGCAGCAGGGATGAGTTGCATGTGCAGGGTATTATGTGCTGCACCACAGACATCCTCCTCTACAGAAAGATGGTCAGAGAGGATGTGACAGACAGATAGTCATCAAATTGCTTCATGCACTGTGGGAAGGCTTTTGAATTTGACACTGCTGAGTAAGATATAAGACCTGATATAGAACAAAACAGATACTGGAATGTACTGCCTGTGAACACCACCATCAGATTTAATAACCGGAGAGTTTACAGAAAGCACAAGGAAGTGGGAATTTCGCCAAAGTAAATTCACTCAAATATGGCACAAAGAAGGAAAGGAAAACCACTTCAGTATCTTCCATCCGTAGAAATGGTTGAATGGTCCCATTCAAATTAGCCAATCCAAGTATCGAGTAATACCAGATCCTGTCTAATGCAGCATCACAGGAAAAATAGTAGTGTCGCATTGCTGTTGCTTCCTGAACTACATCAGGAACAGTCTGCAGCCTATGATTGCTACAGACTGAGGATGATTCTTGTTAATGAGCTTCTTCTGGCATTCAGAAATACTCAAAAGAAACAACAGGTGAAAGGTCTCCAGACAAATCCCATCCAGAAGAGGCCTATGTTGGGCCATTCAGGTATTTGTCTCTAAGGTACAGGTTCTGGCAGTTTGTAAGCAGGTATGACCCACATGTGGCAGCTATGCAAAGGAAAGAGCTGTAGGTGGATATGTTTTGTAACATACCTTGAAGATGTGGCCTCTGTGAATCTCTTGTTTGCCTTACTTGCTATGGTCTCATGTCAATATTTTGCCACACTCCTTTAAGAAAAGAAAATAAAATGAAAATAAATAAATAAATTATAACAATAATAAAAAAATCTAAGTTTATTTTTCTCCATTTGAAACTATTAAAAAAATGTATTATCTTTCTCTTTAAACTCATCTTTATCTCCCACTTTCCATCTCTTTTGTTCAGGTACTTTCCACAGCAGCCTGATGCACTGCGATCTGAAAGCAAGCATCAAAAGAGAGATGAAAGGCTCATCTGCTTTAATCAGAGCATATCCTGAGATTGTGAAGCAACATGATGTGGTCTGTAGCCAGCACCTTGTTGTGTAGCACACGGCTAATCTAAGGGATTGCTGAAGAAAGACTCATCCTTCTTTGCTGACCTGCTTCCTTCCTATGAAGAAGAGGTTGGATAAAAAGGGAAAGGTTAATGTATTAACACAGACCAGTAGCCCAAAGTGAGCAGGCAGTGTGTTACATTTTGGGGTGTCGATCAGCAGCAAGATGGAAAACAGATAGCAGGAAATTACTATTGAGAAGAATAGGATTTTGCCGAAAAGGTCAGTGGAGGAAATATCCTCAAGTGAAAGTACAATAGGAAGAGGTAATAAAGAAATGTCTTTCCAAAGTTGGATTCTGCCATGCTATTCATAAAAAGATATCATCTATGGCTTTCATATATTTTTTCCTCATACAGTTGTTCATATTTTTATCTTATGTACTGATTGAGGGGCAAAGATGGGTATACCAGCTGTGTTTAGAGCACTTCAAATATCTGCTCAGCTGAAGGGCAAAGATGGCTATCCTTGTTTTTGTGAGAAACTGGAGAGTCCAGGTGGTCCTGTGATAAGTACAGGAGAATGATTTTGTGGAGCCCAGGTCCTGTCTTGAGCTTCTGCATATTTTTGTTCTGATTATTACTATTGTTGTATTAATCATCATTATTATAAATAATTACACAGAGTCATCCCAGGTTATTTTCAGCCCAGCTGCCATAAACCATCCTGAAGTTCACAGGGCATAGGTGTGGCTCATTTTAGTACAAGCAGTCAGGCTCATTTCCAAATTTGGATCCAGAGCTACTTTTTTCCTTGTTTCATACAGCTTCTCACATTAAGAATTAGCCTATTAGGAAACTGGAATCAGGAATTGTATCAATTCATGAACATCTATTAAAAAATTAATGTGTCATTTCTTGATTGCCAGACAGAATCTTCTACCAAAACATTACAAGTAGAATCTATAGAGTCCTTATGCACGTTGTCATGCAGAAAGAACTCCTACCGTGCAGTGACTCTGAATATTCTGAATACCAACAGCCAGCATTTTGCCTGTGACATCTGACTGTCATGCTGTTGTGAAAAATATCTGGATGGTTCTATGAATATGTTTACGTGGGGTTTATTTTAGGAGCTAGGATGACAATCCAATGTTCCTAAAGCAGTTCTGTGCTTCAAGAAAACAAAGGGAGGAAAATACATTCGTGTTCCATATAGTGTTGCTTCTGCTTTGTAAGCAAAATGTGTTTATTTTTCTTTTTAGTTCCGTGGACCCCAGGAAAATCTTTTAACCTTGCAGCTCTTTGCAGCATTACACATTAAAGCTGCCAGGAACTCACCTAATTAAAGTGAAAAGCTGCTTACTCTTTCTGTAGAAGTTCTTTCATTTTAAAAAAAGATATAATTATGGTGAAATTAGGGCATGGAACAGAATTTAAAACTATTTGCAGCCTATAAATACTATGAAATCTTTGTTGTACAAATTATGGCTTGCATGCAGGCCTGGGTACCAACCTGCCTAGGAAGAGGATGACAAATTGTAAAGAACTTTAAGAATAAAATGCCTAACATAAGGGCTATAATGGATGCTCCATGGAGAAAAAATGTAAGAGCTAAATATTTTAAGATGCCCACATGGTGTCCAAAACTGCTATAACTGTTTACATATGCTTGAAAGATACAAACAATGAGGCATTAAGAAGTTTGCCTAGAGCACTTCTCAGGGGTATAATTGCATATAAAGGCAGGAAACTGAGCAAACAGGGGCTGGAGTTGACTATCTAGCCAAAGTTCTAACAAGGAGGTCTAATAGACTGTGAAATAGCTTCCCAAGAAAACTGTTAGAAGTCACATCTCTAAAATGATTTAAAAGCAGACCAGACATATCACATGATGCTATAATGGGCAGAGAATGCAGAAGTGGCTCACGGTGTGTTTCTAGCTTTCAGTTTAGGTACTCCCTTGGGCTGTGAGTGATTCAGCCACCTCCCTCGCTGCTGCCATGCAGCACCCATCCCCGGTTCTGCACAACAGCCTGCACCACTGCACGGGAGAGGAAGATACAGTCACACATTTACTGGCCAAAGAGGATGACCCTGTTGCTTAAATGTTAGGTAATCAAGTGGAATATGAAAAATTGTCTATAAAAGAGCCTGTGCACCTCGCTCAAGGCTGGCTGGTGGCAGAATTGTCCTTATATTGCCATGCAGAGCAATGTCTGAGAGGCACTGAGGATCTGGCACCCCCAGCTCACCAGTTACTCTGTGGCTGATGGGGACTAATCTTCTGGTCTGCTGCATCTTCTGGTTTCTTCTTATGAACTTCCCCACCTCTTAATATGTGGCTCCGTATGCACAAAGCAAACAACAAATCCCAGGAAATCAGTATAAGAATGGCTGGCTATTCAAAATTTTCCATGATTTGTCTGTGTTGATACTTCTTCTGGCTCCATTCCTGCAAACAGTCTGCTGCGCAGAAAGTTTTCAGTGGGAATATGTGATGAAGTATCACATGGAATGCATGTTTTAGAAATGAAATTTGTCCTTGTGAATTCTCCAAGCATTTGGTTACACCTATTCTCAGCACTTTTTTCCCCCAAAAAGTCCTTTGCCTTGCAACGTACAGAAGAGAAGGGAAAAAATTTGGAGACGGAACACTTTTCCTTCATCAGTTAAGCAGGGCATCTGCTGAAACAGTGGTATTAGTAGTAGTAGTAATAGTACAAACACGTCCTTGAAATAAATGGAAATGATGGGTTTATGGTTAAGACATAGAGTAAGGAGACCAGGAGACAGACTCATGGTTTCCCCACAGGTTACTCAGTAAGGTTAAGGGTTAATTTCCCATTCCCCTTAGTTTTATGACTTTAATTTCTAAACCAGATGTACTTATGCACACTTTCTGTATTAGAGTGGCATGAGCCTGCAGAGATTTCACAATTCTTTAAAACTGTCTGGAAGTAAGGACCTCAGCAGTGAAGGCTCAGCTGTGGAGCCAGCTGTGGCTGTTAGTACTGGTGTGATGGGGGATCATGTTTGGAAGTAAAATTTCATCCTTGAAAGCATCAGGATTCTCCTGGCAAGAGGTGTTTAGGCAATAGAAGGTGGTTCTGGCAGTTAGGCGATGTGCAGCTAAGTAAGAAATGAGCAAAAAATGTATGAAATACTCAGGCTTAAAATCTTACACCAATCTTTGTCATACAAAACAGTTATCGTTTTTCATGCTAATTCTATTGATCTAAACACGATAAAGACATAATGTGCCAAATTTGAAACAGAACACCCAAATAAATCAATGGCATCAGTTTTGAAAAGCTGACCATGTGGCTGGTGTTTATTACGAGGCCTGATGAGTTTTGTCTAAAAGCAGGAATACAAACCCAACTCTCAATTCACTGACAAAAATGAACTTCCCCCCAACCAGCTAGCTGGAAAATGTGAAGGAATGCTGAGACGTTCTGTACACATGATCAATACTTGATTCCACTTGACAAGAATGCCCACACATTGAAAATAATTTCCTAAGCTGTACAGTGCCCTTATGTATTTGAAAAACTAGCTATAGGAAATGTAAACAGGTGGGAGAACAAACTAGGGAGTACATTACCATTAAAAGCAGTATGTTCATGTAGATAAAGTAAAGGTTTCGAGGGCTGTATTTACATGTGTAAAAACTCAGGAGAAATGACTGTTCAATATTATAGAGTCGCTTTCTACATGTTTACTTTCTGATATCATAGCAACTCAGTAATCTAATTACCCAATGTTTAAAACCTAGATGTATTCTGCATGCATTTAGCACTCAAAATAAAAGCTATCACAAAAGAATTATTTCTCCTATTTTACCCTGACTATCACTGGGAATCTGCATAAGCCAACAAGAAAGAAAGCCCATATATATTATCTTCCTCACCTCTGCAGTGGGAGCATGAACTAACAGTGTGCTGAGGGGACAGACCGAGCACCGGCACAGCCCTGGCTCTGCACCCTCCAGCTCAGCATCATGGAGAGAGTGAGACCTGAGGGCATTTGCTGCTTTCCTGAGGAGGGCATGGGGAAAGACTACCTCCTACTCCACTGCTTTAGGTCAATCTGCCCATCGTCGTCCTCTGTCGAGTTCTGTAATTGCTGCCTCTCCCAGTCCTTTGAGACTCAATCAACAGAGCTCACACAGACATCCCTGACTGATGACACACAGCAACACATTTTCAGATGGAGTGTTAAATTACAGTGATATGTTATATTCGAATTTATTTTACACCTTTGACCACTTTATCTGCTTCTCAAACTCCATCACCCAGGATTTACTTCAACAGTCCTCAATCAAGAACAGCTCCCTATACCTAATATTTCCTCTTTTTCATTTCAGTCATGGAGTTTTCCTTAAAATGACACCTCTGCGAGCTATTGGAAAGGTAAAAATCAGTGCTACAACAGTGACAAATTTTCTTTGCCTAGAAATGTCGGTTTTAATGCCCTATATATACTACATTGGATATGACTAGAAATGGAAGACTTTATGCCAATGGAAAAGAAGAATTCCCAGTCTCCCATGTCTAGAAGACTTTGAGATATCTGACCCTTAAAAGTATGAATTATTTTTAAGTGTATAAAACCTATTTTTGAAATGTTACAGCTACTGCTTGGCTCAAAATATCTGGACTAGTAATCATAAAAACTCTTGGCTTTTGAGATGGGTAGATAGATACAAAAAAATATATCTTCTAGACTACCAAAACCTCCTAAAACTCTTGAGGTAGGTTATTTAAGTTTTGCTTTCTTCTTGGTTGTTTGTTTCTCTGTAACAAGCTCATGGACTGAATTAGTTCTCAACCATAGGAACAAAACTAAGGAGGAACCTCCTGATTTTTGCCTGCAGCACATACATATGTAAGAGAAAAAATGCACTGATGTTGTTTCCCCAGAAGGTACAGAATTGCTGAGCTGCTCTTCTAGACTTCCCGAGTTCTCATCCTGTATAAAATGGAACAAATAACATCTCCTAATGCTCTAAATTTAAATTTCAATTTTTGCATTGTGAGTTTGGTTTGGGGCAGGTTTATTAGGAAGAAGGAATGAAGATAAGGGAATATTACCTCTCCATAGCACCAGCATGTGTGCCTCTTCTCCATTTAGATTACGGTGGATGTACTGACACAAATTCGTGCAAAACTGGGCAAACTTGCTTTAAATATCTGTATGTCTCAATGTTTTGCAGAAATTACTGGTAAGCACTAGCAGCAGGCAGGAGATGAGACAAGTGGAAAATGTTTTGTAACAGTGTATGTTAGTCAGAACCACAGATGATCAATCAGTTGGTGAGGTATTGCTGGGTTCTTCGCACTAATGTGGTATTTTGACCTTCCAGTGAACTGCTACTCACCTCCTTACCAGTGTACGGTCATTTCTTGCTCTTATGATCTTGCTGCACATCAGGAATGTTGTTCCAGGATCTTTGAAATAAGGTGTGTTTCCCTTCTCCCACAGAGCACCTTTATTGCTCTGCCTTCCTTGCACCTGACAGCAAAATTAGGTCAGTTCCTTCTATACATTGAAAGCAAACTAATGTGATATTAAACAAAAATTAATCAGCAAAGAAAAATTGGAAAATCTCTCCATGCATGCTGACAGATTGTTATGTTGTGATTCATCTGGAATAGAAAGAGCGAGACAATCTACCCTGTAGTATCTATCTTACTACAGCAGTGGGCAAATCATCCTATCTGCCTCCACCACCTAGTTGAGCATCAGTCTGTGGGACCACTTCGGTGGTTAAGACACAGAAATGAATGAAGACCAGAGAAGCACAGCAGCCCTCACCCCAAAAGTGCTTGGCCCAGGGTGCACCTGATACCCTTTTGGATGTGCCCCTCCGACTGCTTCCACTGCAGAACCATCATTTCACCTTAGTGAAGAGTGTCTATCATATGTAACTTCTCACTTCTGAAGGTAGCCTTCTGTGACAGAGAGAGGCTGTTTATGCTGGCACTTCTGCTGCACGTTGCTACACTTTACATGTCTTACCAGATATCTGTGATATCCCAAATGACAGGTGCATGTCTTAATAAATTCTACCGGGGGCAGGAATTAGTAGATGAGGGAGAGCACAGCAGTGGAAGCATCTGGTAGGAAGAAAAAAGACTGTCTTGTACTCTGTCAAGTGTAATTAGAGTTGCCAGTTGTCATTGCTGCTAGCATTTAGTTAAGCAAGTTTCTCTGATGAGAAACTATCTGACAAAGTCAAAGCCATGTAAACTTATGAACAACATAATTACAAAATAGTCTTATTATTGAACAGCCATGTTGGAGTCCAATACTCTCTGACCAGCCTCTTTTGGATATGACATGGCTGAAGGGAGCAATGCTTAATGTCAAAGTTACTTGTTTGAAGATATTATGTGGGATTTCTGATACAGCAGAGTGATACGAAATATACTGAAACCACAATACAAATGTAAATTGCATTAAGAAAAATACAGAAATTGACTTACAGAGTTCAATTGCAATACCAATGTGATTCCCACTACCAGCCTCTATAGTACGCTCAGTCACGATGGGGGATGTTCCCAGAGGCCAAGAAGGAGTGTGTGGGTTGAAGTCAACTTCAAGCCATTGTTCTCTTTAAAATGCATTTGCTAGTTGTCTGATTTTTATGTGAGCCTTCTTCCACTGCTGGGGTCTATTGGCTGGTCTCAAGCCATCAGCCTTACTAAAGAGGTAAGGATTTAGCAGGCTGCAAAAAAGTTACATTAAAAATGCTCTGAGAATAATTTGCTTTCAACAGCAAGCATTGGGGGAGGTTGGTGATAAGTGTTCTACAGCCTAATTAAGGAGGATAAGCATTTGTTGGTTTTAAATGTGTCTGGCAATATACTTAATTTCCCCCTCCCAGGGGGTAGTGCAGAGGGACACCTGCAATCCCCACCCTGGCACCCTCTGAAGATCTCATGCTGGAAGAGGACATGCACACCACATCCATCTGCTGCATACAGCATCTCAGCTATTGTTCTAGATGACTCCCGTGTTCGAATCCTTCATTTGTTGCTTCTAATTAGTTAGAAATATTTGTTGCTTTGTTATTATAATACCATGTCATTTATAATTATTCCTTTGGTCCATGACCTGTCATTTGAAAGTATTTAGGAAAAAAGAATTTTTTTTAAAAAAGGATTAATGATGCATTTTCCTGTTTTCTTGACTTATTTAGATGATGATTCTTATACAACACAGCCCACAGCTGGACACATGTATGTCCAGAGCAGCCTAAGTCCAGTGAGGTGCTTGTCTTCATTTTGAGAACTGGTCTGACATGGAAGCAGCCATTGGAAGATATAAAGCATAAAATGAAACCTTTGAGCACAGGTTTTACAGAGGGGAGCAAATTAAAAAGATGCTTTGAAAGTGATGGCTGTGGAGAAAATGTGCATTAGCCAGACATGAGCTGTACTCCAGTAATAAGCTCCCATAATAATCACAGAAAGCAGGAGCCTTCCACCCTCTCATGAAGCTGCAGGGAGTAATGCTGACCTCTGGTCTGTGAGGTCAAAACACCCCCATGAAATGCTTTTTAAGAACAGGAACAAAGCAGTGAAAATTGATGACCTGAAATGACATAATGTACCCTAAAACAAGGAGCAAAATCCCGGCCCCTTTGCCTTCAAGTGGCCCAGTCCCCTGAAGGCATCATAGACTGTATTAAAAATAGAATTATTTGCCCGATTTATAAGAACTCACAGAATCAATAAAAGCCTGTGATATTTGTAATATTTTTGAGACAATATAATTCTGCTGTGTTCCTCCTAAGGGTAGACTTTGGCCCCAGGCTAGGCACATGCCAAGCTGATGCTGGTAACTTCCTACAGTATGGCTGGGACAGGCAACGCCTCTGAGCTTCATCGTTTGGCCCCATGCTGCTCTGCAAGCTCCAGGCAAGCTTTCATGGCCATTTCATCACACTGTATTGGCAGTGAAAAAATATCGCAAGAAATCTACTCTGTACAGGAATTACTTTTTTAAGTAATGTAGGAAAATTGATGCAATAATAAAGAGTGTCTCTTCTGGAATAAAAGACAAAGAGAAAAATGGCCTAAATGTATTGAGAGTATTATTAATTGTATACAGGCCTAATGGCTGCATTTCATCTGCCCTAGTTTAGGCTCCCAAAGCAGAGTAAGCTTCTCCCTCTGGATATGAGACTACATTGAGTTATGATGCAATTGCCCCAGACCGCAGATCTAATTCCACTGGATTGCTAATAACACCCCAGATGTCTAGGCACTCGTTTCAAGCAGTTCAGCCCCATTTAGGCTCATCTGCTAGCTAGCACCCTCATGCCTGAGAGGTGATTGATTGCAAGATGTGCCGTCCATCACCCGGCCCTCCCGTCCCTGGCCTTTTCCAGCTCGATGCACACACAGACCCACTGCTTCCTATGGCAAGTGCCCAGCAGGCAGTGAAGGTGCACAGCATGGATGGAAAAGGAACTGGCAGCAGACCAGAAAGCCATGCCACAGTTGCTTCTCTGCTGGAAAGCCTGATTAAGGATGGGGCTGCCTGGCAAGTTGCATTCCCCAGCCACAAGTACTACTCCAGCACCAGCATCGAGAGACATGAGCAGTCCTCACTGCAAACATTCCAGCTTGGATTACTGGGATTCCTTCCTTCATCTGTGTTGTAATTCCATGTTTTCAGACTACCACTGGGAAGAGATGGGAACGTGAACACACTGTGAGCTTTAACCCCCCTAGACTAAGCCAGGGCAGAGAGAAGGAGGAAAGTATGGAGAATATTTGGACTTGATTATCTTAAAGGTCTTTTCCAACCTAGTTGATTCTATGATTCTATTTAGATGATATGGAGGAAGTAGTTTTCCATTCTCAGCTCATTATTCCTCACAAGCACTGCCCACAGAAGATCACAGGGAAGCAGAGGTCCTCCTCAGCAGCATCCCCAGATGCATCAGTCACACAGGAGCTTCATAACCCAGCCCAGCCCCACCTCTATCAAGTCTTCCCCTATCCATGCTCTGTCGTGAAATATTGCGCCATTACAGACCCACTGGATCTTTTGACCCTTTTGGCAGAAGCCCCCATGCAGTCAGCTTCCCAGGCACACAGACAAACCACCCGTGCAGCCTGTGGATCCCCTCAAGCTGGAATTCATGGGTGTCGTGGTTTAAGCCTAGTCAGCCACGCAGCCGCTCACTTACCCCCCCCCGCCCCCCCCCCCCGCTCCCAAAGGAGGGATGGGGAGGAGAATGGAAAGAATGTAACTCCCATGGGTTGAGATAAGAACAGTCCAGTAGCTAAGGTATAACACAAACCACTGCTGCTGCCACCAATGATAATAATGATAAGGGAAATAACAAGGGAAGAGAATACAACTGCTCACCACCCGCCGACCGATACCCAGCCCAACCCAGGCAGTGATCTGAGCCCTTCTGGGTAACTGCCCCCAGTTTATACAGTGGGCATGATGTGCTGTGGTATGGAATGCCTCTTTGGTCAGTTTGGGTCAGGTGTCCTGTCTCTGCTTCCTGTCGGCTTCCCGTCCTCCCTGACAGAGCATGAGACTCACGAAGTCCTTGGTCAGAGTAAACATTACTGAGCAGTAACTGAAAACATCGGTGTTATCAGCGCTGTTCCCAGGATGAAAGTCAAAAACACAGCACTGCACCAGCTACTAAGGAGAAAAAATGGCTGCTACTGCTGAACCCAGGACAATAGGAGATGGTCAGTTCTCTTGCTCTGTGCTCAGACACACACAAGCCAGCCTGCCCACAACCTCAGCACGCAGTGGGCACCATGTCAAAGAGCTTGGAGGAGGTGAGGAGCCAAGGGCATATGTGGAAGACACTAATGAGGAGAAGAAAAAGAAGTAGTGTCTGTCACTCAGACTGACTCAGTGACAGTGGGACTCAGACAGTGACTATGGGAATGACAGTTCAGAGGGACAGGAGGCATCAGCAGGAAGCTGGTGTAACTGTGTGTGTGCAGGACTGCTGCTCACAGCAGCTGGCCATTGCTCTCATGGTGTCTCAAGATAAAAACAGCAGCATGGGGCAGGCTCGCCAGTCCTTTCCACCCCTCAGCCTCAGGGTAATGGATGAGAAGGAACTCATGGTCTAATTTTGACATAATATCAGAAAGTCTGCTAGCAAATTAATTGCTTGATGTACTTGCAGGGCACGTTCGCACATTTCCTCAGAGACCGCGCACTGATACTTGTCATCAGCCTGGGCATGCACAGGAAACAGCCAGCAGCCAGGATGCTTACAGTAGGTTTCACTGACATCTCAGAAGAGGTCGTGACAGTAATTCCACTGACAGCCTGTCTAAAGGCCACTGCAAAGACACTGCATGATGCACGTGCCCTGCTTGACCTGAGGTTTTTGATGCAGGCCCTGTCCATGAGACCTGAAAGCTAGATTGCAGGTGACAGTCAGAGGATTTAGAAACCAGTCTTCTGCCATGTCCAAACCTGATCCTTTAGATACTCTGAGTGGTAACTAGTGATAAATGCATCAGGCCAAGTATGACACCTTGCATTCAGACTTGTCCTCTGTGCCCTGCTGTGTATCCCCAGATACAACCCCCTTCTTCTGCTCCACAGCCCGAGTCATCACCCCTCCATGGCCAGCCCCAGGAAGACCATGCAATATCACCATGCCCCATAGTGTTAGTGCTCTCCCCAATGCAATGAATCTCTGTCAGCACATGCAGCCAGCTTATTTACACCTATTTAATTGATTTTATTTGCTCTAAACATTTGTTGCTACTTTTGTCTCCAATACTTTCTAATCCAAGAGGCCTAAACAGACCAGGACAATGACTGATATTTTAGCTGAGCACAGGATCCAAACAAAGGAGCCACTATGTCAAGAGCTGTGCGCTCCAGGGCTGTGGACCCCACCTGGGTGAGCCATCAGGTCCTGGGTGACTGGGCTTTGCAGCACTGGGAGGCTCGCCCTGTGGGAAGGGATGGTAACAAATTGATTTGCAACAGAATGCAAGTCATGAATGTTGCCTCTAGCTGATGACCATGTGTTTTGTCTGAAAACCTCTAAGAACCTAAGAATGACCTGGATTACAAGTGCCATTACTTTCTGCATTGTCATTGTTTACCATTTGATTTTGGAGGGTGTTTTTTCTTTTAGATGATGGCAAGAGCATGGTCTTCTGCATTTAATACCCTTTTGCAGATGATATGTTTCATGTTATTTACTTCTAGCACAACGAATATATTAATTATTCAGTGTGGCAAGAACTGAGTGTCAAAATGCCTCTGTAAGTATGAATTATGGATTGGTCTGGATATATTCATGTTTTGTTCTTATGAGTTGCACTTTCAAGACTTTCCCTCAGTGGATTGTTTGTCAGTATGATCCTGATTCCTGTCCTCTGTGATCAGCTACCAGCGCAGGCGCACACTCTGCCTTTGACAGGGCATCTTGCCCTCAACTCTTTTTGTCCTGCTCTCCTCACTCCAGTATCAGGGACTAGCCCTGTCCAGGAATACATGTGCTACCTATTCAGTGGCCATGGGCACACATATCATGGCCACCAAATGTCTCATTGCTTACTTCCTTGCTCTGTTCTCTGCTGACTGCTGGAAAAGAAGCTGGTGCCATCACTCTGCTTTCAGTTCCTGCTGAATTTGTAATTTCTCCATCTGCTGCAGGCTCTGTGAGTCGCTCGGGCACTTGTGAGGCTGCACCTGGAGTACTGAACCCACTGCTGGTCCCCACAATGCAAGGAAGATGTGGAGAGGCTCCCAAGGAGGGCTGTGGGCAGTTCTCCATCCTCAAAGGGCTGGAAAACCTGCTGTTTGAGAAGCAACAGAAGTAGCTAGTTTTTAAGTCCTCAGGGAAGAGGAGGCTAAGGGTGGACCTCATCACAATATTCCAGTACTTAAAGGGCCGCTTCGAAGAGGATGTGAACTCTCCTCTCTCTTCACAGGATGTCACAATGGAGAAGAGAGGAAGCAATGGGTACAAGTCAAACCAGGAGAGGTTTCATCTCAACATAAGAAAGAAATATTTTACAGTGAGAACATTCGTTGAAACTACCTCCCTGGGACATGGCAGAGTCCCCGTCATTTGTAGTTTTCAAGATACAATTAGATGGGTTGCTAGGTAATCTTTAGGCTCCCTTTCCCATAAAAGGTTGGATTAGATGATCTTTCAAGGTTCCTTCCAGCCTGGGCCATTCTATGACTCGGTGATTATTGTCCTGTATGACATCTTTTCTTGCTGTCTCAAGGATGGCATAATAGCTATATACATTTATCTCTTTCTTCAGCTGAGTACAGCCATCTCCCAGTTACATGTATTCTTTCTCACAAATAGCAAATTGTAAAGGAATATTGGGTGGGTGATATGCAGCTATCCGCTTCTGAGATTGTGGGACTGGTGACAGCCACAGAGAAACTAGCTTAGAAGTCCTTAAGAGAAGGCATTTTTCAAACCCATGAAACCACACAGCCTTTTAAACATCAGGCCCTTGATACAGCTGAAAGTAATTGCTCCTGTGCTGAAAAACAAAATTGTTCTCTAGGGATGATAGTGTTCTTTAGTTAAAATCACAGGAAAATAAATAACTTACTTTTCTAAAAGAAAGCCAAAAATATCATTTAGAGCTGAGCAATCATTCTTGAAAGGCAGCACTTGTCTGACACGGCTACAGAAACAGCACTCTTCTCAGAAAGGAGCTTCTATGGTTATTGTCGTGATTTGTGCAGGTCCAGCTGCCTTGCCAGCAGAATGTGGAGCAGCTTTAATCACAGCTTTAAACTAATGTGACAGATATTTATGAAAAGAACAGTCGTGTCAGCTGTGTCAGATGCTGTAAAAAAACCTCCTCAAAACAATCAGCTGTCAGATTGATTAAAAAACCACACGTTTGCTCTGAAAGTGTTGAGATAATTTAAGAATAAAACTATAAAGAGCAAAATTAAATTTAATCAAACTGTTTCAATGATAAGTTGCAGCTGGGAAGTCTCCTGGGGTTGCAGAGAGCGTGTTTATATTGTCAGGTGTGCCAAAAGGAAGAGTAGATGGATTGTATATGCAATGGCAGGGGAGAAGCAGGGAACGTCTTTTCTCTCTGTCGTTATAGCATCTCAGAAGCGCCATCTCCCACCCAACATGGCTAGGTGACATCCCCTGCCTGCGTTCTGCCCCCTCAGACTTGCACCAGTGAGAACACTTGATGCCACAGAAAGAGGGAAAGTAGAAACAGAAAGAAGTCACCCCATGACTTATCCTTCTGAATCTGCTCCTAAAACGACAGCTCTGGGTGCAATTATGGGACATCACCCGTCACTGGCTGTCCTGCTTCAGGGCTGTACAACAGGGGCAATGTGAGGCTGTGCTTTGCTGTTGTATCATATCACTCCTCACTGCCTCGGTGCTGCTGGGCTGGGATTACCTCGCTGTGCTGATGCCGGCAGGAGCAGCCAGTGTCCGAGGGGTAAGATTACAGAGAACGCGCCTCCACAGGGAAGTACATCCATATGATATATATTAAAGGCTTAACACATAAAAAAAGGATGGGTAGGGAGATCGTCAGACTTGTGCATTAATTTTAAACTACCCGCCCCCCCCCCAACAGCTCATCTTCCTTGTTGTTTCTGTATTTTTAATGGCAAAATTAATATGGGGAAACAGAAGAACGAAACTGGTTGATCACTTAGTGCCATGCATTAAATGTTATCATTCAAGAGTGCTGTGCACAGAAGACAGCAAATATTGTAGATAGGTCAGGGATGATTCAACGTAACTGAAATAACTCAAGAACATAAGCTCTCCTTCACCACTGACAGAATAGCTAGACGTGTTTGATTTAGTTCATGCTGCTGTGCTATGTCACTTTGCTTTGTAAGTCGGCACTTTTTCTGTTAACTCCTCAATTGAGCCTTACAATTGGGAATTCAGATAACACAGCCCTTCACTTCTGATCTTAACTGAATACCAATGCCATAATTTTATGCTTCTTTGCTTTCTGTACTCCCTGACCTTTCATGTTTCTTTAGGGACATCTCATTTCCTCTAGCTTTCAAACACCTTAACACTTATTTCTTCATATTGGTGATACAATTAAGTACACATCCTTAATTGAGTTACAAGCAAATACATAGAATAATAACAGGGTGTTTATCTTTGTCAACCCTAGACAGGTAATTAAACAGTCTCCTTCACACTCTTCTAGGCAAACAGAACCCTTTAAACTGATACGCTGCCTTTACATAATGTCAATAGACCGTCTTCTCCTCACCTCTGTTTAGATGGGCTTGTGTATTCAATAGAAAATGCAAATTTGCTTTACTCAAGACCTGGCTAAAAATGAACCTAACACTCTTATTAGTCTAGCTCCTCTGGTTCAAACTATACTGAAGTAAAATAAAAAGTTACTTCTTTGCTAGAGCTGATAGAAAACAATTCTAGAGGTCACGCTATGGATGCGAAGTCTGTGCATAGTTTTGGTGTAATACTTCCTCATATATGCTTGGTTTAAACTTGGTATATCAGCTAAGCAAACCAGCAAATCCTCACTTGTGGTAAGCTGATGTGGCTCTATTAAAAATCAAAGGACCTGATTTCCATCAGCTGAGGGTGTAGCTGACTTGCCACTCTTTCCTTGTCCCTTTGCCCTTCAGAAGAGGAGGAAAGCCTCTGGTGTTCAGCATGGTATTTTCCTCCAAAGGCTCTGTTGAGCAACTGAATTTCAGAACATTTACGTAAGGCTTTTGAAGAGTAATGGTCACATGCCAAAAGCTCCAAAGTACAGTCAGTTTGGATTTTGTAACCAACATGCCACTGGCTGGGCCTTCCACATGACCTGGGATACACGAAATACACAAAGGTCTGGCTTCAATTTGTGCTTTTCTCTGCTATGTATCATTCCCCTGCTCTTCCCTCCAGGGCAGAGGGATTGGTACTTCTCCTGCTACATTTCTGACAGTGTTGTGTTTTCTTTCATAATTTCCACTACAGGCCCCAGCTATCTTAATACTTCTGAATTCAAAAGACATCCACATGCAGCACAGACCACACAGCCCTTTTTGGCTATAAGAACAGCCATTTTCGTTTCTACAGCTTATGGTTTCTGATGAAATCCAGTTACAAACTTAAGATGCATTTCAATCAAATGTTGTGTGGATTATGGGTCCCATTGCAAACAATCCAGACCTTAGCAAGAAATGCTAGGAACATTTGCACTGAAATCACTCTATCCCATTTTCTGCAAAATTGCTTTTACACATTTATCATTGCTCTGCTATACAGTAGAAAATATGTAGAGCATAAATATTGACATTTATATTGTCCATACTTGTACATGCTAAAGGAACCATTATTTTTTAAAAAGGCTTTCAATAAGTTGGTTGTTGGAAGGTTAAGAGAGAGAACAAACATCTGAGTGGTGCCACACAGTACTTCTGTTTCCTTGGAGATTCCTTTTAATGTAGAAATAAGTAAGAAAAGCTCACTGTTCACAGTGATGTGCTTTTTCAACCCAGTCTTTTAGACAGAAAAGAAGCATGAATTTGGCAGTGTCTTACCCCGATAGTGACTTTACATTTACAGCCTCATGTCACTGACACTTGGTTTTAAATGCTCCTTTGGAGAATATGCTTTTCTTTGTGATTAAATTCCACATAATGAATAATAACTTCCCATTGCTATTGTCATTCATTTATTACACATCAGTATTTCCCCTTCATAAAATGAGTTCTGGAGAACTGTCAAATACTCAGGCAGAAAAACACTCACAAAGCCACAAAGCCAAAGCTGATCAGTATAGCTTGAATAGATGGTAATTTAAAACACTTGTGTGCCCCAGGACATGTCCAGATGCCAAACATCTCTTCTCAGAGATGTACAAGTGAGTCTCTTGTTTCAGATGTAAGTCTGCATCACAAAACAAAGCAGAAAAGTTCCAGAAGATAAATACCATAGAGAAGAGCTTGATAACCCGTGTGCTAGAGCAGTAGGCAGCTAGACTAAGGGAGTAGCAAAGGAGACCAAAGGAACAGAGAGAAATGTCATCAGGCCAGTGAACTCCAGAAGGAGCCAGTAAAAGAAAGCAAAGGGAATAGTGAAAGGTCAGGGTAGCAATGAGGAAGAGAGAAAACGGGTGGGTGGGTGGGCAGAAGCACTCAGAAATGCTGCTACTGCCATAAAAAGAGCAAACAGCCTGAGAGCCAGGAATAGGGAGGGGAGGAAAAGCGTTAGATCTAGTCAGGTTTGCCCCAGCCTCCCACACTGTCTGAAAAGGATACACGACATGATACTTGGCAGGCTATCAGTTCAACAGATATGGAAGCATATTTTCTTTATTCATGGCATTCCTCCATGCCTGCTTAGGGTAGTGAACTCGTGTGCTGAGAACTAGAACTAACTGAGACCTGGTGGAGACAAATAATTAAGCCACCTTCAACAGTGTGCCGAACACACTTTCAGGAGAGCCAAATTCTCCTGAGCTGAAGAAGTCGGTACATGAACAAGAATCTAAAGGTCCCAGATGCTAAAATTTACAATTATAGTCTTCCCCTTTATGACCTCTGTTTCTGTCCTTTTTTTTTAAGAAGACATTGCTCAATCATTCAGTTTTTTGGGGACAAAAACCAACTGTGCAGCATCTATTACTGTTTGATCACATTGAATCCTGTAAACCAAATCAAAAGTAGAAATTACCAGTGGGAAGTAACATGTAATTTGAACTGGGGCACGTTTCTGCAGCTCTCATCCACAGGGAAGCATAGGAAATTGATTTGCCAGACTGCCTTAAAAATAGCTGCTGCATTTTGAAATTTAGAGTTATTTTCAAGAGGAATAATTTTCAGTAGAGGGAGCTGCAGGACCAAGTCAGACTTAAAGCACTGAGGAGCAGTCACTGCAGTAAGGTAGATAAAAACGTATTTACATTAACGTGCAGAATTATTAAACAGTGTACCAGACAGCTTATTGTCATAAAATGATTTAAACTTCAGAGCTTTCTGCTGCCGCTTAGGGCATGGAGAAAACAAGTGACGTCTGTAACTGCATGTAAAGGCATTGTGTGTGACGTTTTACTGAAAAACAATCTTCTCTTTTCACAGATTATAGGCACTGATTTGTGATACAGACTCCACAACCAAAACAAAGCTATATTTCTTTCTTTATTAAAAGTTAGTGGCAATATTTCCAGCAGGGTAACTGTAGACTGCAGGTTCAGAGATTCAATCATCACGTTGGAGAGAAATAGGCAGAGTTAGCTCTGCTGTCTCCATCCCCTCGTATTTGTATGCAAAATAATCTGCTTCTACCCAAAGGCAAATCTTGTGCGTGTGTAATTTTCTCTAGATGTGTCATTTTCAAGTGTTATCCTTTAGACTCAGCATGCACCCAGCCTTTTTCCTCTTGACACTGCTTCACCAAGGTAGGCCAGCTAGCGACATTTCAAACACTTGTATTGCTTACAGATGTTTAGCATTGCTCAGTGCTACTGAGCCTTCTCTGTACTGACACCACTGTGTTGGCAGGGTCAGCCAAGATGGAAAAACAAGACCTTGAAAGGTGCCTGAACAGAGGAAAATGAGGTTACAACAAAATGTCTGATGTTATTTACAGCTCTCAGACTGCATCCAAGAATGTGACTGATACTCATGTGAGGAGAGAAGGGCAAAATTGCAAACAGGAGGCTGGAGAGAGCTTTAGGCAGGAGAGCCACCACACTAAGTGCATCTTAGAAGTCATGCTGCCTTAGGGGCTATTTAAACAAGGGAGGACGGCTACATTGCTGAAGGCCACCACTCATGAGATCAGGCTTGCTAAGTCTTAGAGATCTGGGACCTTTAAACCTTCCCAGCACAACATAGCTGCCAGAAAACGGTTAATTTTTAGATCCTTGGCAGCTGCCACAAGAGCTGTAGTGCCAGTGCAGTTGTTTGCAGGCCCCCACCCTCAACTAAGTGAGTGGGCATTGCCTTCAGTGAGCTGGCTGCCCTCAGCCCCTGCAATCCTGTGGCACAGCAGTTCATAGTCAGCAAGCCCGCTGTAGACATCACTAACATGATCTCTGTCATCTCCACTGCTCTGTATAACCTCTTTTGTCTGCTCCCTCTTGGGAACAGTGTCACTTCTGAGTTCTGGAGGCAGTGCATGACTTGTGCCAGAGTCATCAGTGAGGCACACATCCGAACCCAAGGGCCTTTGTGAGCCACACTCCACATCAGTGCTCCCAACAACAGGTCACTCCTACTCATCAGTGTTCTCTGCACAGCCATGGAGGATACACACATCTTTCTCCTGGTACATACCAGGGCTCCCCAGTACACACCTCAAGGTGTATGAGAGACATCAACTGCATGGTTGTCAACAACATCTCCTCTCCTGCTAAAATGTCTTTGGCCTTAGCCCAAAAATAATGGCAACCTTGTTGCCCAATGGATGTCTTCTGACTGCACCTCCACGTGGCCCATAGCCTGTTGGTACTAAGACATCAGTCAATGTCAGTAGAAAAGGTGCTGCAGTGGGCACTGTGACCTGATGTATGTTTCCCAGTCCTTATGAAGACAGCAGAGAAGCTTTCCCACCAGAGCAACCTTAGAAGAAACATTAAAACCTCAGTAATTGTAGTTCCTTTCCTCGCTGCATTGCACTAAGAGCATAGGGAGGTATTTTTTGCTTCAAGGAAGCTCTGGCTGTCACCATTGAGGAATGTATGTTGTGTCCTGGGACTGCGGGAATTCAGATATAGCAGTATCTGTTTCTCTTCCTGGATTGTCCCTGCCCACGGCAGTGGGGTTGGAACTGGATGATCTTAAGGTCCTTTCTAACCCAAACCATTCTATGATTCTAAGATTCTGTTAGTGCTTTTGAATGGGTAGGCATTTTTTTCCTTAGCGCCCACCCACGCCAAGTGGAGAATGGAGTTCTGGTATCATCTCAGCAGCTTTTGTTGGAAGGCAGAAATCAGAAACCCTGGTAGAAATCAATATAAGCAGCAGTAGCCTCCCATTCCCCCTGCTCCTGTAATGCAAGATGCATTGATTCAGCAAGGGACAGGGTGAATCAACAACTCTTTCATCACACCCTTTTCTCTCTCTTTTAGCTTCAGTGAAAAAACTGAACATAGCTACTTCACTAACAAATTCCTGCTGCGCTTTTTCTCAGCAGTGTTGCAGGACAGATTTATCCCAGAGCAGTGGAATTTCCTCCAACAAACAAAGGCAGGGCAGACAGCAATGGCTTCAGACCCAAGCGACTTACACGGACTCAGTGCAATGTTTTGTTGACTGGGAGAGTGAGTTTGGACTGCTGAGTCTGCACAGCCACAGGTCTTTTAATACCCCTGCTCACCTCATTCCTCTTCTGCAATAGTTCATCCAGAGGAAGCATCACTGCCTGCAGTTCCTACCACAGCAGCCTCAGGATGCACTCCTCCAAACACAGACAGCCACAGGGCTGGGCTTTCTCCCCACCTCACCTTCCCCCAGCAAGTCTGTGAACTCTTTCATGCAGGAAAAAAATACAACTTCTTCTGTTAGTTCAAACCTTTGCCTACGCACAGAGGAGAACAAGCAACACAATCTGCTGTTCTGGTGAGAGAATACGCTGATGTTTACTCTTTCCTGATCCTGCTACCAAGGTGCTGAGGACCGGTAGTGGTTGTTAAGCCTTTACCAGGAAATTGGAACCACAGCGGCTCTCAGGTGTTCAGGTTTTGTCTGTTTTCCCTCGAAAATTTCAGTGTTATGAGATGAAATGGAAATGGAAGGTTCCAACCATCTGAGAGCTACTTACCTGATTGGGATCTTCTTTGGCTCTGGGCCAGGCAGCATCTATCAGCAGCGTAACCCTCAGAGTAGTTATTAGAATCATAGAATCACTTGGATTCTATGATTCTAGGTTGAAAAGACCTTTAAGATCATCAAGTCCAGCCTCTACCCCAGGACTGCCAAGGCCACCACTAAACCATGTCCCTAAGGGCCTCATTTGCTCAGTTTCTGAACACTTCCAGGGATGGTGATTCCACCACTTCCCTGGGCAGCCTGTTCCAATGCCTGACTACATATACAGTGAAGAAATCCTTCCTAATATCCAATCTAAACCTCCCCTGGCACTGCCTGAGTGTGTTAAATTCATTCTATGGGTACTGCTGAAGGGAGATATCTACTCTAATGCATCCATCTGATCTTTAGACAGCATTCTGTGAAAACATAGCATCTAGGAGCTAACAGTATCTAATTGAATTGAAGACTTTATGAAACTCCTCATTCATATTTTGGAGCAACCCCGTCAATACTAGGTCTCTTCTTATAGTTTCCCTTCTTCAGTGGTAAACAGAAATCAGCTTCAAGCAGTTTTTCTTGATATCAATTTGTGCTTGAATATTGTGAGTTTTTTCCTTCTCTGTCTGAATATTAAGTCTGTTTAGGCAAAGAACAGCAGACTGAGAGGGAACACAACAGCATAGGCAGGGAATTTCCCTGAAGGCTAGGCATTCTCTATGCCCACTGAGGACAGAGCAAGCACGCTTAAATACAACAGGGAGAGTCAGTTAAGTGAGTAACCAAAGTTTTCTAACTTTAGAAATCTTTAAGCAATTTGCTCTGACAGCTAAAATAGTTTGCAGAATATACATCCCTGAAAGCTCAGAACAGGTTGCACAAACATCTACAGGAACAGCACAGGTATTTCTGTATGCAATCACTTTCTGTGGGAACTATCCCTGGCATTGCAAGGTCTATGGGTCAGACCCTTAGCTGAGGTGAGTTGCTGTCCCACTACCTTAACCTCAGCAGCACTGAGGTACTGACCTAGCATTCCTCCTTGTTGCCCAATCTCCTCTTCCTTAAAATGCAGCTGCTAAACATTAGCATGGAAAATAAGCATTTGGCAGATTGAACAGTCATTTCAGAATGCTGCACATTGCTATAGGAACTTGCTTTTATAATTCTCCTTTAGCACCTCTTCTAGCAATGCTGCTGTGTGGGTAAAGTTTGTGAGTATAAATACAGGGCATGACCGGTATTTACAGCTGTCTGCCAGTTGCAAATAGTCAAACTTCCAGCCACCTACTCAAACCTTTAGGGCTCTCTTTACTGTGCAGCTGAAGGGCACATGCCTGGGCAATGCTTTCCAGCAAAATAAATAAATGAAAATCTGCATTTTATGTTCTTATTTCTGTAAAAAAATAAAACTTGTTTGCCAGTTGCTCTCTTTTGTCCTTTCCAGAATCTGGGCCAATTTGCATCAACTCCTGTTATTCTTTCAGTATTTTTTCCTTTATGAGTATCTTTTTCCCTTCCATTTTTTTTACCTGTTCTACACTACTGAAGTCTTCTCTAGATGTGAAAAAAATAAAATAAGAAAGAGAGAGAAAAACTCCTATTCATTTTAATTACTGCTGGAGGATTCCTATGAAACAAAGCACAAACCGGCATTTGAGGTGAAACAGCTACCAACAAATGCAAGTCATCCTTTCAGGCATGTAAGTCTTAAAGGAGCAAACATCATTTGAAGACCACCTCGTGGCAATTTTGGTAGGTACATATTGGCAGGAATTTTTAAGCAGCAGGAAACGGGATGAAAAAAATTGTTAATCCTCTCCTTGCAGAGGATTTGAAAGGCATGACTGATTGCAGAACTAATGCCCCACCCCTTCTAATTAATGGGACTAGTCACACCTTAATTAAGAACATGCATAAGCCTTTGCAAGATGTACGTCATGTGCATGTCAGTGGGCGAGACAGAAGTCTGGAGGGACTGTCGCTTCATTATGGACAGAATTCATTTACTGCAACTTAAACACCAGTTAGAATCTATTGAATTTACTTAACTATCCTGTGGAAAATTACAAATAAGAGCAATGTGACTAATGAGAATAAAAATGATGAATCCCTATTACTCATTCACTTCATAGGGATTAAGGCAGGAGCTCTAGGGAAGTAATACTTAAATTGCACAATAGAGGTGTTCAGAGAAATTTCTGATTCTACATGCCATCTTCCGTTCGTGCCGTAAGACATCCCTGCAAACACTGCCTTGCTGAGTAACTGCATGGGATGGGTCGATGTCTGCTGCCAGTCACGTGCCCACCCAGCCTCTCTGTCCCTCTCCCTTCTCAGCAACAGGGTGAGAAAACACCACGAAGAGCTCATGGGTTGAGTTAAGAGAGAGAGCACTTAGCAATTGCAGTAAAGGGCAAAACAGACTTCTTGTGCAAGAGTAACTAATTTTTTTGCAATTATAACAGAGTAAATAACCAGAAATAAAAACAAAACTAAGACCACCTTCTCCCCTCCTCCCTCCCTAGTTTCTTCCCGGGACCAATTTCACTCCTGACTTTTCTACCTCCTCCCCAATTCTGAGCAGTGTAGCGGGATGGGATATGGGGTTGTGGTCAGTTCATAACACTTATCTCTCCTGCTCCTTCCTCTTCCATGAACATCTCCCACTTCGGTTCCCTCCATGGGCAAGAGTTTCTTCCAGAAAACCTGCTCATGCATGGGCGCCTCTCCCCTTCTGCAGCTCCTGCCAGGAAACTTGCTGCAGCTTCCTTCAGGACACATCCACCTGACCCAGCACAGGGTTCCTATAGACCTCCATGGGCTGCCTCACCATGGAATCTCTGCTCTGGTGCCTGGACTACCTCCTCCCTCTCCTTCTTCACTGACTTTGCCCCTGCAGGGTTGTTTACTTTCCCCCCACTCCCCTCACAGCTGCTATGTAGCAAATTTTACCCTTCAACATGCTGCCAACGTCACCGATCAGCCCAGCTTTGGTCAGTGGCAGGTCCATCTGGGAGCTTGCTGGAACTGATTCTGCCCAACATGGGTGCACCTTCTATTTGCTTTTCACAAAAGCCAACCATGCAGCACCCCCTGTTACCAAACTTGCCATGTAAACCCAACACACTTCAAAAGCAGAACTCGGTACAGTGCTGAAAAGCATCTTCTGTGCCCATTGTACATATGTAATGAGGATGTTTTACTTATTTATGTACTGCATCTGTAATAACTATTACAATGAAATTCTAAAAAATCCCCATCTATTTACTATATACTACTTAATGCATAATACCTATTTTATACTTCTTAGAATGGTAGTTCTCATTTTTTGTATTTTAATTTTTTTCATAATAAATAACTGTAAATACTTACATTATAAAATAACTTTCTTATCCCCCTTTCAATCTTTAGTTTACTTTTGTTAAGTTTCTTATTTTAGTGTAAGTCCAGCTTCAGTAGTTGCTTTCCTTCACTCTTAGTGTTTGTCCACTCTGACACTTGCTATAAACCTGTAGTCATGCAAATGGAAGCTTATGAATTATTTCTCTACCTGGCTTAATCTGCTCACATTGGTTACACTTGAGCACGCTCCTGCCAATTTTCTGTCAAACAAAGCCAGGTATTTTTTCAAATCAAGTTATGAAATGAAGAAAAACACTGCAATTCTGTATGACGTAGTTTTATTTTTTCAATGAAATGCCCTAGCATCATAAAACAGAACACATTTTCTAATCTTGAAGCCAGCAAGATTGGGAAAAAAAATAATAATCAGACTTGGTTTTCCTATACATAATTTCTGTACTGAGACTACATTCAGAGAGAAAAGAACAACCTATAATTAAATGGAAGCAGACATTACTTACACAGATCTCTTAAAAATAAACTGGACAATGTTATACAGCTCACATGGTGCTTTGCTACTACAGTATGCTACAAACAGAATTATTCAAATGCAACTATACAGCTTCTCTATTACCTAAGATCTTTTCATTTTATTATGTTGCAACACCTCTATTATTTACTTCACACTTCATTACCATACTATGGAACAATCTTTTCTCCTTTTCTGGTGGCTTGTTTCTCAGAAAGGGGCCTTCTCTGCATCTTACCTTGAAACACCAAGCACTCGGTTTCAGGTATTAAAAATATTCAAAGCATTTCTACATACATTCACAATGAGAGTAAGCCTCCATTTTTGAAGTCAGGGTCTCATGACTTGCTAGCAAGCTAATGGAAAGAGCTGGTATAGTATTTACTCCTGTTTTCACTGATGAGAATGTGGATAGCTGTAAAGCTTCACAAATGATCTTGTTTGTTGGTAAACTGAGTGTGCGCCATCATATCCTGCACAAGAACTAGTTACTTGAAGTCTAGGTTCTCTCACAATATTTATGGGCAAACCACAATAACTGTAGAACTTCTTAAACAAATGACACTTTAAAAAAAAACAACAAACCCTGCATTTTTAGAACTGCACAATCTCATTTTCAATGGGGTTCTTAGTTCAAAAGTACTATTTCACTTATTAAATGTGCCTTTAAAAATACAGTATACGCAACACTTGTGTTACAAATGTCTGACAAACATCGGATCAATCAACATTCAACTCATTGAATTAATAAGGAAAGTAAACAGCAGTACTTCTACTTTTTAAAAGTATTCAAGTATTTCCCTGAAATACTATTAAAAAAATAAAAATAACCCAGTTCCTAAACTTTGTATGGCTGTACTTCAAGCAAGATCATTTGCAAGTGCTTTTTGTCCTATAGAGCAGTATGAATAATACTTTGTAGCAAAGATATAGCACACCATTTTCATATTACACAAAACTGGAATGTAAATAACTTCAATTTAAAAAAAAAATCTGCCATTTATAACAATTTTCAAGTGCTTCAGTAATAAAATCACCAATCACCATGGCTTACACAGACCAATGAGAGACATGAAAGTAATAAATGCTTAATGACAGAAGTACCAATAAATATACATGAGTGGAGAACCATTAACTGTTAAAATGCAAAAAAAGACCCCTCAGATTCAATCAGGTTTAAAGATAACTACAAACTTAAGAAAAGACAGAGGACAGTAGGGGCTAACTTATGATATTCAAACAGGAATAAATCTGTACAACAGCAGCAAAATTTAGCCCCAAGACCAGACACAGAACATGTATGTGTCACAATACACAAATCCATACACAACATAAAAAATCACTCCAGAGCTATAGATGCTAGTCTGGTTTTTGCTATAAAAAACAAATCAGCACAGTGATTTCATGATTTACCAAATGCCAGTTTCTTCCCTTCATTTCACAATACAAATTATTTTGTTTCATATTTAGTTAAATGAACATTACTAAAAAAAACAAAAACAAAATCAAAAACCCTTCCAATCAAATATTTTTAAACTTAACATTCCAGCATCTTATTTCACAAAGAAATTTTAACATCTGTAGTAGAATCTCTGAGGAACTGTGTACTGAAGAGGGAAGCTTTTCATACGTTAATTTTAGATTTAAAAGAAAAATCTAAACTTGCTGGTGTTTCAGAAGATATTTATATTTTCCTTTGCCTGTGCCTTTCTGGTATTACATAAGTATCCTTGCAAGATGCTTGCAAGACATTTCAGTTGCAGTGTGCAGTATTTGGTATCATCCAAACAGTCATAAAACCCTTCATCATCCCAAAAAGCATCATGCAAGGAAGCCTTTACAAATAGAATGTATACGACAAGGTATGATCTGTGTGCAGATGTGCTTTTATCTTTCAAAGTATTTCTAAACTCTTATATTAATTACTTAAAGCCAGGAATGTGTGTTTGAATTGCATTGATAAGTTGCAAGGTATAGTCAGAACTACAAAATGAAAAGTTTTACTAAACAAAGATGTGAATGACAACACTGTTGTCCAGCATTTAAGCCACATGTAACTATGGAATGACCCCAGCAAAAAACATCTCAGACTCTGAAAAATATCTTGTCTTGATCTCTTGGTTTGATGACAGTGGAAAGTCCAATGTTTTGTAACATTTGGATATTATTGCAACACAACCGCTACATTAGCTCTCCAGAAAAGCACAGAGAATTTATCAGTCTTCATGATTACACACACACACACACACACACATATATATGCCAATTCTCTCTTTTCTAACATAACTTAGATTACATTGTTCCAAGGTACATTTTAATGATTACAATGTTCTTTAAAAAAATGACACAATGCAATGATGTCTAAAACTAAACTGAAGCCATAAAAAACCAAAACCTCAAACCTAAAAGTTTAAAATACTTGTCAATTTGACTAAAATGCATATTTACTCAAGTTCCTTGAGCTTTCATTTTTTCTTCTCCCCACTGGAGGAACAATGTCTATAGTCATTGCTCAACACTACTCTGGCTGTAGGCAGCTTCATCTTTACAGGTTTCCTCGATTCCCCTTGCAAATAGTTTCATTAACTGGCAGTGAACCCTGGAAAATATAGAGATCAACTAATAAGAAACAAATGTATACTACACATTTAATTCAAATAATCCATTAATTTTAAGCAGTTGGACAAAGTTCCTTGCTCCAGACTACATAAAATGCACTCTCATTTTTGATACAGTCCTTTCCTGAAAAGAAGGTTGGATGTTTTCACATATCCATCACTCAGGTTATTCTTCTTTTCCATACATAGAGTTGTATGGTGAACTTAGACGAGTTGATTTTATGCAATACACAATATCTATAGAAATCACTTTTGGACTGGAAGTGATCACGTTTAGTAGACACACTTGCACGTAAATATTAGGTATTTTTGCTCCCTTTGTTCTAAAAACAACAAACAAAATCAACCAAAAAAACCCCAAACAATTCAATCAAAAAACTCCTTCAAATTTCACAAACCTCTATTCCTTTCTAATTCGATTATTTGCACAACTGCAAACGTCTTCCTCCATATGCAAAGGCTGGAGATAAGACTCAGTGCTGTGTCAAAAATTACAACGTATGGGACACACTCATCTGTAAGACAATGATGCTTACTTAAGTTTATGTTTAACAGGAAAGGCTGTTCCTCAGAGTAATAAGGTACTCTGCACTTTTAAAAAGAATCCTCCCAACACAAGCATGTAGCAGTTCCTAAGAAGTAAGTATGACTCCAATGGTAGAGCCATCCACCTTTCTCAGAGTGATCACTTACGCTTATTCTCTGGAAAAGACTCAAAAAAGGATATATAAAAAAGTTTATTATCAGAAGACCCAAATTTACTATGTAGAGGCACCTTTTGGGGATGTCTTTGTGAACATCTTTAAAATCAGTGAAAAGGCCTGATGTTTATGGAGAAAAATAATCAATGCTTACCTCACTTCAATTCCTGAACTCTCCAGAGTTTCTCCATCACAATTCCAGGTGCTATTAGCAATGTTACAGCAACAGGCTGGGTGATCTCGGCAGAACTGGCCAAACCGTTTCTTTCCCATGTCAGTGACATTGCTTTCATTGTCTTCTGAAAGCTTTGAAGTAAATTGAAAACTCTTCACCCGATGAACATCTACAAATGAGAAGTCAAACTACACAGAAAAAAACAAATCAAAACAGGCAATTACAATTAGTTAAATACATTTGATGTGTAAAGCAAGTCAGGGTGCAGCATTCTGTATTCAAGTCTGTCCACTCCAATTTTCTGGAGAAGCTTATCTGAGGCAGAGAGTGATTTTTGCTTTTAAAAAGCAGCACAAGTCAGAAACAATAAAGCCAAATTGGAACATTACTTTTTAAGGGTCCTCTTCAAGTGGCCATGTTATAGATAATCAGGTAACAGGTTTTGTGATTATGAGCCAATGGGGTATAAATCATGCCCTATAAAAACTAATATAGCATGGAATTGAAGTCAGAAAGGTCTGGATTGGATCTTTGTACCATCCTCAGGACCTCTTCAACTACAGCCCTTAAGACACATGGGCTTTTTTGAAAGCCTTCTGCTTCTGCATTTGGAACAATGTCCTGAAGGTGAGAATTCCATGGCAGTGTGATCACATCCCAGAGCTGGGTGTATAGGATCAAAAGAATAGAGAGCAATATTATTGCATTCTAACAAAATGAATGTATTTTTAACTAGTTAATTCAGCTAGAAAAAGTGGGACAGTTAAAAGATCACTCTTAGAAGATGCAGACTATAATATCATAAAAATGCTTTAAAACAGGCTTCATAAATTAAAGGAGCAATCAAATTAGAGGGTGTCCCTCGCAATTTTTTAAGTTTTCAAAAAGGGGTTTCCCCTGTTATGGTAGACACTAACCCGAAGTGAGGACAACCCTGCATTTAATCTGCACTGCAAGACCAGCATACGCCAGAGAGAAACAGGTAGGAAGCACTGGAAGGGGAACGGCCACAGTAACGAATCACAAAAAGCATCAGATTTGAAGGGACCTCCTAGGTCTTAAGTTCCCGCAGCTTTTAGCCATAAAAAAGCTGTCAAATTGTCAAAATCCACTCTTGTAAGTAGTGGCTCATGGGTACAATGAGGCTCGCTAAGCAGTTTACTAGTCCAAACAGCTTAGTTGCAAAAACTGGTTTCCACAGCTGCGCAATGAATGCTCTCATGTCTCAAGTCTAAGCAGAATGCCTCAAGTCTAAGCAGAATGAACTTGCTTGATAAATGTTGAAGTCAGTTTGAAAGGCAGACAACGAAGGCTTCAAATAACCAAAAATATCAAGGGAGCAGTGAGGGTGATTGGGAAGGAGTGAAGGGAAGAGCAGGAGACTGAGAATAGCAGGAAGGAGGAAAACAGACACAAAATGTCCCAGGGAATGGTAATGTGACAATAAAGAGAATCTATACTAATTTTTCTACAGAGGAGGAAGAATAGCATCATAAATGAGATTTATTATTGCTTTTATAACTGACTATGACACTAACCCATTGTTCAGATAATTTCCAGAACACGTTAATATCATCAGGTTGTGACAAATACTAAATGTGTGTGCTCACAGCCACAGCTCTGGTTTCAACAGATACTATGATCAAAAGCAGTGATGAATCTTTCCTTATAGTCTATCCTGACAGCTACAACATACACAAAGAATAATTTTAAAGCCAAATGAATAAAGCTCATATCCTGATCACATATATGCAGTAAAATTCTGCTAAAAGTTAGCACTTTACAACCAAACTACAGTTCTGGTAGCTTTCTTCTAAACCACATTTTCATGCAGTTTACAAAAAGTGATTTATTATTCTTCACTACAACTTCTACCTCACTTATGTTGCACTGCTGTGAATAGTTTTTCATGACAAATCACTGTAAATATTGTCCAAACAGCAAATATATGGAAAATGCTATAAAACAGAATTCAATTAGAAAAAATGGACTTTTATTAGAACGCTACAGCCAAAGGTTTGACTTAGCTAGAATGATTTTTTTTAATGGTACACATGATGAGATTTTGTCACCCAAAATGCAGAAACTCTTAAAAAACAAAGAAAAACCAACAGACCTGCTTTGTAAATTTTTTTTTCATATAAGAATATCAATATTTACAACTTAGACTGACACTGGAGAATTCACTGCCAAAGGGAATACACACCTGATCATCCTGGTTTGTATGCCTGACAAGATACCGTAGAAAATCAAATCTTGAGCATTTACGAACTAGAATGAGGTCAGCTGAACCATCTGCCAAATGAGCTGCTGGTGAAAGACCTTTCGGACTTCGTGGACAGGCACAGCTCATGTTTACTGCATTAATGGCTAGAAATTTCCCTTTAATAATCTTCCATTCTTCTTCTTCTGAAACACATCAATAAAGGCATGGAGATAGGTTATGATTTGATCTACTCAGAAGAACACTAAGAAGCAACTATTGTTGGCAGCTTACAAGTTTATATTGCCCATATTCATGTACTGTCAATAAATATCTAAAATTGCATTTTAAAAAAATAAATTTATTTTTCATATACTAACAGAGCAAGATTCTTTCTCCCTTCACAGACTGATTATCTGCTAAAACTGATCACCATTCCCGACATGCACATCGGATTCAGAATCAGTGCTATTTGGGTAGTCTGTTTCCACCCCAATCCCAAATGTCTGAAGATTAATACTATTAACAGAGTTAAACTTTCCTGTGCATAAATCTTTACAAATTTCTGGAAACCAGTACAAAAAGTCTGTTTTCAACATGACAGTGTTCTGTTACAGATCAGACTTAAACCAGGAGGCAGAGGAATTTTCTAGAACAAAGAAACAGTGTCAGGCACTGCACAGAGTTGTCATCTAACCTGTATTTTCTTCAATATGGATAAAAATAGATTTAAAAATGCCTTTGCATTTTTATATTACACATAATCACCTTCCTCACTGCAAAAAGAAAAAGCCATGAAACAGCCATAACACCCCTATTCCCCTCTCAGTATGAGTGGATGTGGATACTTCAAACAAACAATTCCACAACAGTCATGACTGCAGAATAGCCTATGAAGCTACGTGCAGTTCTAAGACTGGAGTTCAGGAATGGAGTGCCATTGCTGATGATGGGGGTGAAATTCAGGACTGAACTAAAGTTGTTTGTATAAGCTTATTAAAGTTTAACCATGAAAAAATAGCAAGGTTGAGGTTTTGAGGCATATTAACTGGTATGGACTTAGTATTGTAATGTTATTCAGTTCCCCACATCTGGGTTACCTTACAGTTATTTTCAAGGTGCTTCTCTGATGGGACTATAGATGACATCTATGCTATATATTCCACGCACTGAAATTCTGCTGTTCTTTACTGTCTTAGTCTTAGGAACTTTACATGTAAAAAATGATTCTTTAAAGTACAACTGTCAAGGTAATTGAACCTAAAGCTTATGATGCATTCATTTTGAACTGATCTCTTCCAAGCTTTATGCACCAGAAAAAGAAGAAAAAAAGAAGAAGAAAAAGAAGTTTGAAAAGTATGCTGCATTTGTTCTTTGCTCTTTGAACTTTACTTGCTTCCTTGAATTTTTATTCACTGGAACTTCTTACTATATACACTTGAGCAACAAAACCAAGAAACACAGAACTCCGGGAAAAATAGAGCAGGATTATAATGTGACAAAAGACTTAAAGGAAACCAAAAACTTCCATCTACACTATCCTCTCTATCTCCTGACAAACCAAACAGTAATAGCAAGAAAAAAAGCAGCTCTTGAGTTCAACATTTTCACATCAATAGCCAGAGCGGTTTTAGAATTGCTTGCTTTACTGCTGTTCTTTTTATGTTGCTTTCAAACAGTAAAATACAGAAAGAAAAAATTAAATCATATTCAAAAGGTGTATCTTAAGAGAGATGAGAAAAACTTAAATGTCAAACTACAGAACGACTTTGTTCAGGCTGTAGGCAAATGACAAGGCCCTGCTCGGAGATGAAGGTAACTGAACAGAACATAAGAAACTATTACAACTGGAAACATCTATGTCCAGAACTACACAAGTGCTTATTTACAAGTTCTCTGATATACAAACAACAAAATAAAACAACACCCTTTACTGATAAATCCTTTTGTTGTTTATCTGAGAAACAGTATGAATTTAGTCTACAGTGTGCTACACGTTAACTTTTAAGTTACGCTCACTGTAATAAATAAGCCTCAAATCACCTAAGGGAGAATGTTTATGAATGTTACTGTAATAGTTTGTTTTCACCTGGTGGGAAGAGTACCATACAGTATAAATTTTAGTATGTTAATAAAAAAAAAAAAAAAGCTTTACCATTCCAGTAAGAATCAAGTCAGGATATTTATCACATTTTAAATGACCAACTGCTTCCATAAGCATTCAGTGGGATGCATCACTGTAATAGCACAAATAACTCACCAAAAAAAATCCTTCATACAATAGAGCAATCACAAGCTCGTTTCAACTGTCTACTGTGTATAACTACATGGCAAGTTGCTGAAATCAGCATCAAGTATTAACACTCAGTGTTTACTCAGCACATACTCATAGACTTCAGGCACAATATGAAGAAATATGCTCACTGACAGCCAATGCAAGCATCCTTCTAAACTTACCTGAATTGTACACAAACCAAGTACACAATGAGAAAGTCAGCCAACACACCCTGCTGAGTAAAAAGCTTGTCTGAGGTGGCGATTTAAAATCCTTTTCATTGCAAATCAAGAGTAACTGATTGTTATTGTTTGCTTACCAGTACTAAACAGAGAAGAGACTGGACTGCAAAGAAAGCCAGTCAGCAGCAGTAAAATGGATTTAAGTAAACAATATCCTACATAATTATTTGCTTAATGTCTTGGGCAATGCTGGCTAAAGCAGTCTTGATGGCTTGATAATCTGTGGCTTTCTCCTGCCTGTACTCCATCAAAGCTAACAAAATGGCAGATTTAAAAATCAAGCCAAACAACCCTCCCTCCCCCAAAACAATAACAAAAAACCCTCCACAAACAAAAGGAAAAAGCTTGGTAATTCTGAACTACAGTTATTTCTCAAAAAGGTAGGGTTTTTTTTTTCCCTTACCAAAGCCCCTACTATCACATTTAGCTCTTAGGAAAACATTATGTAAAGCAATTTCTTTAGCTAAATCTAGGCATAAATTAAAACAACTCAAGACTGCAATCTGCCCATCTGCTGACTACATAAAAGATCTAAAAGCAGTAGCTGGGATAGGAGCACTATATAGATAGAAGCATGTGTAACAGGAATTCAAGTTGGCATAGAAACCTATATACTGTCTTTATGGTACCAATGAATCTCTATACTATGATGATACTTTTTTTGCTAACAGTCTAGAACCTGGCAAAGACACTGTGCAAAATAACTGTAATTATAAGAATCCAGGTCGTAACGGCCAATGGTTGTGTCAAGAAAATTATGTGTTTAGGCACCGGGCTTTACAAGAAAAGAAAAAATAGAGTAAAGGCAGAAGCAAACACCCATGGGAAGGCTTCCTGCTGTTTAATGAAGGGTTTATCCAAGATGACAAACTCAGATCAGAAGCAAAACTCAGCCAACTGAATCTGTATCTCTTACTCCAGCAAGGCCACAAGTTCTCCCCATTAGGACACAGTAGTCAGACAAAGATACAACCAGGAAGATGACAGCACAGAATCCAGTATATTGACAGTTGTTTTAATGAAAGGAACGAAGAGTTCTGCTTATAAAAAAAAATCCCTGGAAGTGTAGGCAGAGGTAGGAACAGAAGGAAAAAAAGAGAGTAAAGATAACACAACAAGAGAAAGAGGAGAGAAATCCCATTTATCATTTATACTGAGAATTGGTGGGGTATAGTACAGAAATACTTCAGACCACTAGATTGTTATTAGTTGTCTAAGTTCACTGCCTCCCATTTTCTTATTAAACAGCTTTCCATAGGATGACTTTTGCACTGGAAAACACAAATTTTTAAACCTGATCTATTCTAAAAGCTGTCTTCATGAACTGCTTCCTTGTGTACTGCCTCACGGTTTACAGCTGAGCCCTTCTCACAAAAAGAACAGAGTCCTAGCTCACAAAATATATCTTACCTGAGGAAGAGAGACCAAACCCATTGAAATATACAAGTGACCAGTACAATTTATCAGAATTTTCTGAGGTTTGGATGGAGAAGACACCTTATATTTTCCACATATTTACATGTGTTTTTCTTAAAGAAAAAATGTAACTCACAACTGTTGAAAAACCTAAACCACACACACACTTGAACTGATATATTCTGAAAAACAACAATTTGTATAACATTACACTATCATGCTTTTTCTGGCAAATTACCTTCATGTTTTAATCCACACTGCTTCTGCTGTTGTGCCAGCTGTTGCTCACTTTTCTTGCAAATGTAACATCTGAAAACAAAAATACCACTCAGTTCCTGAAAAAAGAACTATTATTCAGTTCAACTTCTTTGTTTTACCCAATCATTACAAGATCTCCCTACCCCAAGATGCAGCATGGCCAACTGGCCAACCTAGGAGGCTGGCCTTCCTTGCAGCATGGACACAAAAGGTACAGCTTACTCAGATACATCTGTTGTCCACCAGGATCCCAAAGTTCTTTTCGGCAGAGCTGCCTTCCTTGCCAGTCAGTACTATTGCATCAGACTATTCACCCATGATGTTTACCTCTTCTGAGCTTCAGCAGGTTCCTACTGGCCATTTCTTCAGCCAAGGGGCCTCAGAATAGCAGCCCTGACTTTCAACATGTCAACCACTCTTTCCAATCTGGTACCATCCATAAAACTGCTGAGTGTGCACTCTCTGCCACCATCCCAATCCCTGATAGTGATATTGCACAGTATTAGCGCCAGTACTGGTCCCAGAGGAGCACCATTAATAATCAGCTGCCAACAGGTCTGGTTCTCACAACCATTCTAACAATCTTCCCAGTTCTCTACCCATCCACTAATCTAGACCACATCTCAACGTTTTAGTTTTAAGAATACTACAGGAAACAATACCAAAGGCCTTGATAAAGTTCCCACTCATCCATAGGCCTTTTGTACCCGTAAGTACCGGTAAAGCCTCGGAGAAGACAACATCAGTGGAAAGTGGGGCAAAGGAGTAATTTTCTATTACTTTTCCCTATCTTTTATCACTATGTACCCCATACTACATACCCCAGCAG
Source organism: Pezoporus wallicus (assembly GCF_028554395.1). Lineage (NCBI taxonomy): Eukaryota > Metazoa > Chordata > Aves > Psittaciformes > Psittacidae > Pezoporus > Pezoporus wallicus. Next base: position 3,594,252 of record NW_026640165.1, read on the forward strand.
GCCCACAGGTCCTTTAGCCTTTAGCTTTGATTGCTATACTTATATAATCCCTTTGTAAGAAGTAACACCCTTCACATGACTCACTGATTTCAATTCCACCTGAGCTTTGGCTTTGTCAGCTCCATCCCTGTGTGTTTAGGCTATGTCTCTGGCTTCTTCCAAAGTAAACCATTCCACTTGCACCTCCCCTTTACTTCTCAGATACTTGCTCATTCATATTGGTTTTCTATCAATCATTCTTATTCAAGTTTCTGCACATCAAAATGGGCTGCTCTTTTGCTTTGAGAAATTACCAACTCTCTTGGGTCTCTTTGTCCTCTGGGGCAGTCTCCCATGGAATCTTGCCACGATTCCTGAATAAACCAAAATCTGCTCTCTGAAAGTTCAGAGCTGCAACTCTTCTTTTTTCTTGCTTACTTGTCTCAGGATTTTAGACTCTGTAATCTCCCAGTCACCGCTGCTCTCAATTTTCACATCCCCCACTTTTCTGTAACAAGACCAGCAGAGCACTTGTCCTGGTCAACTTGTCAATCACTTGCACCATCACTGCCATCACCACACTCCAGAATACTCCTAAATGGCTTGTACCCAGCCCTATTTCCCTTCCAACAATTATCAGGATGTATAAAATCCCACAAGAGGCAGCAGGCACTCTTTACTCTCTGACTGAGACCTGGATACAGCTTTCTCCCTCTGGAGTTTCTCCTGCATCAAGGCACCAGATGGGTCAGAATAGTTCATTCAGCTAGTACTGGAGACCTTGATCTGCAGTATGTCATAGCACTAACACAGCAGAATCTCAACAACTTCCATGTAGTTTCTGGACAAAGATTCTGGCTCCTTGGTATCCTGCTGTAGCATTTGCTGCTGTAACAACTACTATACCTCTGATAGATACATTCATATATAAAGAGGAATAATAAATGCTGCTGCATAATTTCAAGCAGGTGAAAGCAAAGAGAAAGGAAGGAACACTGGGAGATTCAGGTAGGTTCCCTGGTTGAAGAAACAAGTGAAGAATAACACACAGAATTTATACAGCATTGTAGCTGTCTATAAAAAGAGTGCTAAATAGGGTGATTACTGAGGACATATCCTCAGAACAAGCCATGCCAGCTGTTGTCGTGGCACCAAAACAACCACCAAAATTGCTAGATCCAATTACAGTGTGAACATTTGAGAACTTCTGAATAATTATTTCTATTTGTAGAAGCCATGAGGCATCCAGACATTAAATTTATCAACACTAACACAGCACAATACCCTCAGCACCTTGTAACTGGGTACCATGCTGTTATACTGGTCACTGCTCCTCATTTAAAACCGGGGGAGGAGAGGGAACAGCTAACAAAGTCTTACTACATTTTACATTTCTGTTTACCTAATAATATGGTGCTCTCTTTAATAATGTCAATAAACCTTTTTTACTAGCTTGTGTCTTTCAGAGTAAGTGTTCTGATATTACAAACAACATTTCTGTGACATCTATTTATGTACAGGCTGCATGTCAGATATTCAGAGTTAAACATTAGCCTACCCTGTTCTGCAGGTATATTTATCTCGTGGAGATCCCAGTGTGTGTTTTGCTGGTTGAAATGAAATTGTTCCTTCATAGTAATGATGAGTAAGAAAAGTCTTGAAGCCTACAAAAAAATATTAAGCAGCATTACATCATTATAAATCCACATTGCAAACACCTCTGCGTACACAGAATCATAGAATGGTTTGGGTTCAAAGGGACCTTCATGAGAGCTGAGCAGAGGGGCAGAATCACCTCCCTCAACCTGCTGGTCACACTCCTTTTGATGCAGCCCCCTCAACTTTCTAAAATTTGCCAACAGTGCCATTACTACTCAACATCTTCAAAAGCCAACTAACCTTTTAGCTATATATCACTATCAAGTCTTAAAATTGGCCTAATACTACTAAAATTCTGCTTCCGCACCTTCTTTTCCTAACACAAGACAAATCATACTCTCTAGTAGTATAGAATTTATCCAAATATTGGCTAACTAGGCTAAACCGCTCATCTCTATGATTAGTGCTGGAAGAAGAACAAAATTAACAATTCATTCCATCACCTGAATGTCCAAGACAGAGGTGTTCTTAACTTTAACTGACAGAAAAGAATGACAAAATGATTAGCACCGAAGAGATACTACTTCTTAGGTAGATATCACTAGGTCACATATATTCAACACAACTTCAAGGAGTGCACTATAAACATTGTCCCCAAAGTTATGAACCTCTACATAATGTGATCCAATGTACGTGGTACTACAAGGAGTTTAAAATCGGGTTCAGTCTGTTTCTGATGTTTAAAGGCTTCAGAGAAGGTTGGTTTGGAGAGAACATCAACTGTTCTGATACGTTTATGTGCTGACAAAAAATGCAATGACACAAGTTACCTGAGTAGTCATATCTCATTGGACCCATCCACCGTTTCTTTTCACTATCTTTTAATACATCTCCATAAAAACCATAACCCAGCAATGACACACAGTACTTCAAAAACGTGTTGTTATGATGTACAGAACAGACATCCAGAGGCTGACAGTCACCTATGAAAGTGAGAAGTGCAAGGCTGTATTAAGACTTCTTACGTTTGCAGCTGCAAACATGATAGTAACTTTAATGCTACAAAATCTAAAAATATTAAAAAATGTTGTATTTATGTCATATATACATATATATGTATATATATATAACGTATGTCATATATGTCACATATCTTGCTTACACATGCAGAAAGGGAAAATAATTTTTAATACTAATTTCACTAATATTTAAAAAGCATTAAACACTAAGTGAGAAGAGGTCAAAATGCTAAAAAATTATAATGAAGAATATACATTCATTTACCATGTAGCAGTAAGTGGGGATGTTATGGAAGGGATCAAAGTGAGCTATACATTTACCGGATATTACTTAATCCTGTATGTCATTCTATGAGACAATATGTCATGCTATCAGAGGATAATTCAATCTGGAAGGGGCCTTAGGAGGTTCCTCGTCAAACCTCTCACTCCAAGCAGGTTCAGCTATGACATCAGATCAGGTTATGCAGGGCTTACCCAGTCAAGTTCTGAAAATCCCTAAGAAGAAAACGTATATTGCCTCTTGATGTCCTCATAAAGTAAGCTTTGGAGTGGTAGTGGTTTTGGGTGGGGTAAGTGGGTGTGTATATTTCTGTTTAATAATCCAACTAAAGTCTATCCATCCCTCTAAATTTAGCCCAATGGCCTAAACTCTACATACGCTGAACAGAGTTAACCATAAGTAAGTAATAGAGAAGCACATGTGTAAACTTGCGCAACACCAGTTCCTAAACCTGTAACTGTTAAGCGTACAAGTGATAATGAAATAATGGTCATTAACGCTTACACATCACCATCTGAACTGAAGACTACCTTGCACAACTTTTCAAATTCAGTATTAACAACTGGGTGACTGTGGTTCTTCAGCATGTGGCAGATAGGATGGACTGAATAAGCCAAGCTGCCTTCTTCAGCCCTCGTGCAGTTCAGGTCCTCCATTACTAGAGGACTTCGAAAAGTGGCAATGTTAGCATCTCTAATGATGACGATGTGTCAAAATACATTTACTGAAGAGTAATTGTTTTCCTCCCTAGTTCCTCCTCAAATATATGACTTACAGATGGTAAAAATGGGAAATTATCAGCTAATTCCAGGCAAGCAGAAACTTGGCATGGAAGCACTGAACTGCACAGGACAATTGGGGAACTAATACAAAATGCAACTATTCAAGTGTGCATGCACTTGTCATAGCTTTCTTTAAGAGAAAGAAAAAAGAAAAGAAAAGAAAAGAAAAGAAAAGAAAAGAAAAGAAAAGAAAAGAAAAGAAAAGAAAAGAAAAGAAAAGAAAAGAAAAGAAAAGAAAAGAAAAGAAAAGAAGAGAAAAGAAAAGAAAAGAAAAGAAAAGAAAAGAAAAGAAAAGAAAAGAAAAGAAAAGAAAAGAAAAGAAAAGAAAAGAAAAGAAAAGAAAAGAAAAGAAAAGAAAAGAAAAGAAAGAAAAAGTGTGCAATAACTTAGACTGCTTATTGTATTTTACTGTTATTTTCAAAAGCATGCGAGAATGTCGAAAACTTCAGCACCAGATATAAAGCTTCAAAACACTATGATCCCATGAAAACAATGAATTACAGTGGAGAAAGCAATTTATTTTTAACCTCCTGTATTCCAAATCGCTTAAATTGCAGACAAAAATTTTATATTTCAACTCAGCCATTATGTTCAAATTGTATTTCACAGACATACAGAAAGACCTAAATGAATTAGGGGGTTAGGCTATGTTCACCATTTTCATAACAAAACAGTGAACTATGATCACCCACCTACAATAATATGAAGAGCTGATGTCACTGGATCAGAAATGCCAATAGTTGAATAGCATATGCAGTCTGTTGATCCTGAAAAATAAACAACTAGAGATTAATTAATACCCTTTCAAAAGAAGTTATTATTGGCACAGTTCTCCAAACTAAAGCACTATGTTCCTTTGGATTGCCCCTTTCTATTTTATGGAACAAAGTAAATACAAGGATACCAATATTATGAATTAAAAGGTACCTTTCCTTCTCCCCCTCCTCCCCTGCAATAAGTAGAGCTGTTTCTCTCCATAGAAAGTACAAATATTTTCACTACATAACCAATAAATATATAGCAGTTAGTGAAGGGAAATAAGTTAATTCACATGAAAAAAAAAAATAAATCAGGATTACATTACAGCTTTTAAAGTGTTTAAGGGTGGAGGGGAAGGAAGGCAGATGCTGACTCTCCTTTCCTCAAAATTTTTTAGTCATTGAGATCTCATGAAAAGAAATTAACTGATATCCTGGTTTTTGGGGGACAGATCTAAATTCCAGGCTGCCAACATCTTCTCCTCCTCCAGCTGCATCTTAAACCAGAAACTACTGCTTAGTTCCATTATTTGAAAATTAGTAAATCCTTGCATTCAGTAATTAGTTTATAGATAGGTGAGCAAAGTGGATAGAGATATGCCTTTACAGTCTTGAACAAAAGATCTACAAGAAGAAAGAGGGGAAGCTTTAGATTTCACCTATATTCTGTCTTTGTAAATAACTACCTGCAGGCAATTCTGAAGTCAGTACATCCATTCAGTATTTTAGGTGCTGGTTAGAGACAGGAAATTCTCCCTGATCCCTATAAAAAGCAGTCTAAGAGCCTAATGTAGGGTTCTGATTTCTGTTCTGCAGCAGGGACTTGCAAGTTGGGGCCAGACATACCAAAGCACACTCGTTGCAACACCTAACTCCAAATTCATCTTGTAGCTTCTCCCATTCCTTCCCTGAAATTGAATTTCTTTAAAGCCAAGGCTGGATATCAGAAAACAAAGTTACTTTGTCCACATATAGGTTCTCAGATTTGCTACTAATATACTAGCTGAAGAGCAGCTCAGATACAGCATACTTCATTTCTGAGGCCTAATCAAATTGAAATAGAAAACTAAAAGTGGAGGCATGAACAACCACTATTTAAAACGATACTTTTAGTTCTTTCTCGCTTTGAAAACAGTCAGGGCATATACAGCTGTCAACAGAAGCAAAGAAAATCCTTCCCACTCCAACTCCCAGGAAATAGACACCACTTCCCCTACCAGAGAAGGGTATTGAGGGAAGCTTCTATCAATCAAATGTATGCTCTCTACAAGGCTGAGGTTCAAAATGGTGCAAGTGGACCACTAAAAGTATAAGCTGTTGCACAGGAAATGGGACTCCAATTTCTCTCAGTATTGCAACAGAAAAGGTACTCAGATGATGTTATTATGCCACATTTAGCGTTTTATAGCCAAAAATATTCAGTAGAGTTCAGATACTGAAGCTATGCTTTACTGCCATTTTTTTTCAGTTTCATTTTGCCTTCTACACTTGTGAATTTCCATTAAGCAGAAAAAAAATTCTCACTACTTTTGAAAAGAAAAATAAATAAATATACGAGTGGTGTCCCTCAGGGATCGGTACTGGGACTGGTCTTGTTCAACACCTTTGTCGCTGACATGGACAGTGGGATTGAGTGTACCCTCAGCAAGTTTGCCGATGACACCAAGCTGTGTGGTTCGGTTGATACACTGGAGGGAAGGAATGCCATCCAGAGGGACCTCGACACACTTGTGAGGTGGGCTGATGCCAACCTTATGAAGTTTAACCATGCCAAGTGCAAGGTCCTACACCTGGGTTGGAGCAATCCCAGGCACAGCTACAGGTTGGGCAGAGAAGAGATTCAGAGCAGCCCTGCAGAGAAGGACTTGGGGGTGTTGGTCGATGAGAAAATGAACATGAGCCGGCTTCAGTGTGCACTTGCAGCCCAGAAAGCCAACCGTATCCTGGGCTGCATCAAAAGGAGCGTGACCAGCAGGTCAAAGGAGGTGATCCTGCCTCTCTACTCTGCTCTTGTGAGACCTCACCTGGAGTATTGTGTGCAGTTCTGGTGTCCTCAACATAAAAAGGACATGGAACTGTTGGAACAAGTCCAGAGGAGGGCCACGAGGATGATCAGGGGCTGGAGCACCTCCCGTATGAAGACAGGCTGAGGAAGTTGGGGCTGTTCAGCCTGGAGAAGAGAAGGCTGCGTGGAGACCTCAGAGCAGCCTTCCAGTATCTGAAGGGGGCCTACAGGGATTCTGGGGAGGGACTCTTCATTAGAGACTGTAGTGACAGGACAAAGGGTAACGGGTTCAAACTTAAACAGAGGAAGTTTAGATTGGATACAAGGAGGACATTCTTTCCTGTTAGGGTGGTGAGGCACTGGAATGGGTTGCCCAGGGAGGCTGTGAATGCTCCATCCCTGGCAGTATTCAAGGCCAGGCTGGACAAAGCCTTGGGTGAGATGGTTTAGTGTGAGGTGTCCCTGCCTGTGGCAGGGGGGTTGGAACTAGATGATCTAAAGGTCCTTTCCAACCCTAACTATTCTATGATTCTAAAATAGCCACTAGAAGTAGCCACTAAAAGGTCTGACCTGAACTTTTACAACATTTCATCCAACTTTTCTCATTTCTTCAAGATCTGTTTGCATTCTGCTTCTAGAATTACCTTAAGTCACATTTGTCTTGATGTAAGCAAATTTTCCGCAGTCTTACACTATAGAATCGTAGAATAGTTTGGGTTGGAAATGACCTTAAGATTATCTAGTTCCAACCCTCCTGCCATGGGCAGGGACACCCTGCCGAGGTAGAAGAAGAGGGGCGTTCACTCAAGCTACATTTTAGACTGAAGGCTTACCTCCCTGTATTATTCTGTAGTCAATTAAAAGCTGATTTATCTGTTGGGCAATTTTATAGAACTTATTTTAATTTCCATTTGTTAACTAGCAAGGGAGGGTTAAAGTTAGATCTGAAGTCTGAAATTAATTCTGAGATTCTGAATAGGAGGCTGGGGAAGACACCAACAGTGTTTAACAATTGCCAAATCATTCCTCTTTCCCAGACGTGCCAGTGGAGTACCAAGCACAAACAGTAAAATACCGGGTTTTTTTTCTCTCTCAGGGCTGGTAGCATGCGGCAACAAAACCAGCATCATTCCTTACGTACATTCTAATAGAATATAACTGGTCATAACACCACACCAAGCATGAATCTAGCAGCACTAGTTTAAAGGTCACTAAAATGTTCATATGACTAAAGATTTGTATCTCTTTGAATACTTCATAACCAAACAGGAATTCTAGACCAACAGGTGGGTCTTGAATACTCTACAGGCTCTAATACCTGTACTGACCAGATTACCCCTGCTACAACATGGATTTAGGTGCTCATCTTACCTGCAGACACCTAAACATAAGCAAGAAAATTTGATTATCAATTTCAAATTGTAACTCACCCTAAAGGGAGTGCTGCAGATTACTCTGCTTGGCTTCCAGCTGCTACTCTAGCACAACAGTTGTCTTGCATAGGGCTAGTGCGTTGCAATGATAGTGGCACCATACCACCACATGTGGATAGCTGAATCCCGAACTAAATGTCCAAACTCTCCCACCTAAAGAAAGCTCTCATCCCAGGTATTTTGGTATTAAGAGCTTACTGAAAATATGAAGTGTGTAGAGGGCAAACTGACTAGTCTTTGTTAAAATACATATAATTACTTTGAATCTTTACCATGTATTATGTATACTAGAGCCCAGTTTCATTACCCATTTTAGCTAAAGTCTGTCTGTTATTAGGAGTTATCACAGAGCCACATAGTTCTTTATAGGCAAGCTCTTCTACATCTTTTCCCTCCCCAAACTTAAACACTATTTTTTTTAAACAAATCAATTTAGTAATTAAAAAATTATCAAGGAAGTCCTTCTTTTTAATCATAAGGAGAAATGATTGAGATATGTATTTAAAATATTAAAGAGTATGTACTCCCCACAAACCATTTTTGCAAGATTAAAGAAAGCAAAGTGATGGACTGCACTATATAGAATACAGCACAGCTAAATCCCCAGATTTCCCCTTTGCATGCAAATATTGCTAAGTTATTTGTGAGTAGGCAAGTTACACAGACAGGTGCTCAGATACCACCTCGCTAGCTTTACTCATAGAACCACCAAAGCAATAAACAAAATCTGATGATTTACTGGTCGTACAAAGAGTTCATGCTGTTGATGCTGCAGACAACCCTCTCCCCCCCCCCCCCCCCCCCAAAACCACACCCAAAACCAACCAACCAAAAAAACAAACGTAGAAACAAAACCACCAAACAAAAACGGAATCCCCAAAGTGCTGGAATTACTCATCTGAAAAATTATTCAACCAGAACACACACATGCTGTGGGCTTCAAGGTCTCTTTTTTGTGCTTTTACTGATGGAAGACTGCATAGATTTCAAAGAACTGGAAGTCCTAAACTGAGCATATGACAGAAGCAATTCAGCTAGATGTTGATGCTATAGAAAAGAGTAAATTTAGTAAAGAAATAAATACTTTTAGTGCTTCATATGAGATACGGTTGACAAGGGCAGGTGCTTCCACAGCACAAACAGAATCCTCAGAGATAAATTAGTATGGCAACAGGATTCTGTACTGCAAACAGGTAAAATTACTTCGGTGGGGATCCCATACATTTGAAGTATTTTTGTGAAGTCACAATCCACGCCGTCACCTCATAGATAAAATACCAGCTGAGTCACGCTAATGACTGAGTAACCGCATGCTCTTGGGCAAGCAGCATTGAGAATTTTGAAAAAATCCATACCATGACTTTTCCAGGAAGTGACTTTCAAATGACAAGGATCTGACACATTCAAAAGTAAGTGAGGAAGCTGCTGTTACAGGGAGAGATGAATGGCCTGGGCATACAGTCATCGCCCTACTCAAGAGTTTGTACACCTTCCTGTACTATCTTTAGTATTCTCAACTTCTACAGCCACACATCAACGTGCTGATTATAACTACATTGCATGCTTCAATCCATTAGTTTATACCTTGACCACAATGAAAATGAGAGGGATCTGGATACACTACATACCTAATTCAGTATATCAATTCACACTTTGTATCTACACTTCACTCCATCTTCCCTAGTGCAAGGAAGATCTTCCCCCTATCCCTAGGGTAGACTTGCAAACTTATTTGTTTTTTGAAGAACAAATGCATTAATAATATGCCACGGCACAGACTGAAGTGAGATTTCTTTGTCCTGCCTACTGAGATCACAAGAGTATTTAATCCAACCCAGGCTCTTTTACTAAACAGTCCTCCAACAGCAGTTGACAGCTTTGTCCTCCTGTTCTGTGCTGAGTTCAGTGAGAACAACAAATTACTTCCGCTTGCTCCAGAGAGTATAATTTTAAAACTAAAACACGTGGATGAAACCACAGTACCACGTGTCATAACAGAAATGATTTTCTGTTTTTAAATTATATAGAGGCACTCTACCACTCTGAATGCAGTAAGAAACTGTGGCTGAATGTGCTTTTAAGGCTAGATGACACTAAGAGGAAGTAATAACTAAACAGAAGTTTTTGTAGCTGTGCTGACTTGTGGTTACCACATCGCAATGCAAAATTTTGTTAGGTTGCTACAGTCTCTAAGTACTTTTAACAGTAAGGCTGTTTACAACAGAACTCAGTCAACTTACACTGGCAGATTAGAAGACTGGCTGCAACTAAGAGAAATTCAGAATTTAAAACTACTATTTGAGTAAAAGCTTTATTCATGCCAATAAAAACACAAGTTATTTCATAAAAATGTACCATAAACCACAAGAATAAATGATACTTTTTAACCAGAAAACACACTAAGGATACACATTTGTTCAAGGAAAAGAAAAGAGGGCCAAGCAGGGTTTGCTCCAGAAAGTCAGTCATGATTTAGAAGCAGCATCCAACATTAATATGGAAAAAAGAGCCTGCACAATGGGATTCTGCTTATGAAATAGAGCCAATTACTCAGAAATGGTTATATAGAAGAGAGCTATTTAACATTAAATCTCTTTCATTTGTAATTTCAAGCCTTTGTGTAAGTAAATTGACAATTTCTGAGCAAAGATTAAGTCTGCTGAACTGTTAGTTTGAATACAGACACTGTTTAATCACAACCGCAAACCACAACCTGCCATGCCTGTTAACACAGCCTGACATTAGGAAATAAATGAAAAAAAAAAGGGAAAAACACCAATTCAGTGCCACCTTACCTGAGGCTCCTGTCCTCACTGAACTTATTCTCTGAACTATGGGTTTGTTTTCAATATCTATTAATGAGATCTTAGGATTTTTAGAAAAAGGTTAGGATTTTTAGAAAAAGGATTTTTAGAAAAAGGACTAAAAAGAGCATCATGGATGAAATTTTTCTAAAAGCATGGTTTATATTTCATTATTCCTTTTGACTTGCTGTATTTTAGGACTGTCAGTTTAGTTTAAAAAAAAAAAAAAAGTAGTTTTTAATGATCTCACTTACTTTGGAACAGACTTCTTACACTAGTCAGGGAACTACAGGATCTGTTGGGGTCAACACAGTCAGAGCTCCATTACATCAAGCAAATATGAACTGAGAACAGCTTCACCAAGGACTGGAAAAAAAAAACCCTCTTGCTGCCTTCCTGACCATCTGCAATGCATGGGTTTGGCTATTTCATATACAATTAAGGTCCCTGTGATGACTACATGTGTTAAGAAAGAGTTAAGATTAATTTGTTCAGTGATTTGACTCCCTTTTTCAGTAAATAAACATTTTCCCATATTTTCAGTAACAGATCATTTTAAATATTGTACAATATACAAACAGATCAAGATATGTATTATCCTCTGTACCTCCAGAAACTTAATTAACAGAACTTCAGCATGGAGAAAATACTTGAAACACAGCACTGATTACAAGGCTGCACCTCATGTTAGTTCAAGGAATGAAGCATGCAGTATACACTCAATAGCAAACAGCTACAGTGGACAAAGCAGATAAATACTGAAGTATGTAAGAGAAGAAAGTGACTTAATGCATGGCAGTCATACTAAAATATCAGTGAAGATCATACATTTTGGTTGGGTCTGGAAAAAATGCCTTAAGAAATTGTTGAAAAAACAAGGTTAATCTTCCAATTTTAACATGCTTATAGTTAATTTCTTAAACCCAAGGAAACAGATCTTAATATTGAGGTTCTGTTTTTTCAATTGGTCTCCAATTATGGTCTCTAATATCACAAGTAGGCAAAATCTTCTGAAATCAACCATGTAAGCAAAAAACATTAGTCCAAGAACTTTGCCCAAATAATGGAAACAAAGGATAAAGCACTTCAAATTCTATGCTTGTTAAGCTTACTATACAAACTAATTTTAATCCAAAGCTTTAAAAAACAAAATCAGAATATACTTATATATAATAAATGCCATAAAGAACCCTTAGTGTGCTACCTTAAAAGCAGAATGAAAAACTGCAAGGGGATATCCACATTGGAACTTTTAGATATCTAACTGTTGTTATACTGCAAGCAGAAAGGGTTAAGCTTCTTCCAAGCAACAATTCAGACTGTTTGGGTTTGAATACATTCTTCACAAAGATACAAGTATAAAATTAGTCACCTAAAGCCTGAGGGTACAAATATACTATTTCACTTGGTGTATTTTTATAACCTGTGCTAAATTTTCTCATAAAGTCTGTGTTACAGTTCTAGTCAGAAGCTCATAATGTTTATTTCATATCACAGTTCTTTAATTCAAATCCCAAGCATCTGACAAGAAAGAGAATAGCATAGAAAAGACACTGAACTGTCCGTTTGTCTTCACAGAGTACTCAGAATTGCAGATGCTATTAATGAGCTGCAACAATGAATCTAGTCATGGAAAAGAGTCGTCTTGTAAGTTCATTCTTTGAGGAATCTTTAGGGACCAATTGGGCAGGGTGAAGTAACGCCTGAGACACCAAATTTAACAAGACTGATACAAAGAGTGCCTATGGTCAATAAAATTGTAAGTTTATCTCCAGAGATCCAAATTTCAAGGATGAGTTTCCTCAAATGCCTCTCAATGACAATAGTCAGGACCATCTGAAAAATCAGCTGACATGGACATGGAGAACTGTGAAGATATAGCACCTCTAAAAAGGGGCAGAAACTGCAACTTGGTTTGGAACTTGAGGACTCTTCCTCAGACATAACCGCCCTTTGATTTCTGTGATGACAACAGGAAGCGGGGAAGAGAGAGAGAGGAAACGTTAGCAGTTTTTGGAGTTTGCCAGACTAGTGGGAGGTTCTCAGTACAATTCTAACTAAATCTGTGGAGCACTTGGAACTGGAGAAATACTTATCAGGTAAGTCTCTGTTCAGTAGATTTCACTCACTATGTTCAGATGAGCAAAGGTGCTATTTTCAACAACTTATCTTGTATTAATACACAATAAGCCACACACACTCAAAAGGAGTAGCAATTACATTCTAAAGTTGCACATTAAGATTATTTCCTTCACAAAATACCCCTCCCAAATAAAATGGCATGTGATCAATAATTATACCAGGATACAAACAGTTTAGCTATGTGTCTTTATGGAATATCATTGCTCATATCTTACACCTAAATTCAAGAAGTTATGAATAAGAAGAAATTTCAAGAATAAATGAATAAAGTAAACTGAAAGTTAACCCTTTCTTACCAGCAGGAATTATGCCAATCCTTATATTGCACTGGACTAATGGTGCTTTGGGATTATTTTGATCTATGCCAGAGTCCTTCTGCATTCTTCCAATGAGACCATGCATCACTTCACTGAACATGCCGTCCCCACCAACACAAACAACACTGCCAGGAAACACAAATTAGAATGCACACTAACAGTCAATAAACAACACAGCAAGTGTTCTACTTAGGGCATGCACTGGGCACATCAAAAATAGCTGGTCTATTCTTCTCTTCCTTTTTAATGTGATATAGTTGCCTACAGTCAACTTGGCAGTTACAATCAAGCTACACAACTGCAAAGGCACCTACACATGTCTGTAATGGTAGAAAAAAATGTTGGAATGCAACCTAATATCTTTATCCTCTATTGCCGTGTGCAGACAGACAAGGATTGGTGGAAATTCACTATACATGGGAAACACTGAACAGGACTGTACATACAGCTTTCCAAGTAAATAAAATGGAAATAGCATACCTTTACTAATAGTGAAAAATTAAGCTAATATTTGTGGCTTCAGGCAGAAGTATACTTTACACTATTAATTTAATAGGATATATATTATATAAAAGTCAAAAACCAGAAAAGTGCATGCTTGCATTCTCTTTTGAACATGCTGAGAGCCCAAACAGACAGAAGTCATGTATATCTACATAACCACCCATAGTGAAATGCAGTGTTCTAGATGCTACCAAATGCAAAACTTCGTTTTGCAAACTTAATTCAGGTCAGAGCTGATGCAGCAGCTACACAGTTCCACAATATGTTAAAGCTCAGCAGAGAGTCCACAGCCAAGCAAATGCTAGGAAGTAAAAGACTATTTTACAGCAATATATGTTTCATGCACAATAATCAAATGGACACCATGAACTCCAAAAACATAAACTATTTCAAATACATTTGAAAGGCACACATGACAAATTCAAAGCTATGCAGGTAGTCCCCAGCACACATGTTTAGGAATGCATACTGTTATCTATAGAAATCATTTTCAGTGCATAAGCTAATACTTACTCTTCCACATAGTCAGCAACAGACATTGCAGAATGAGCACTTGTTCATAGGACAAGTTAATTTATTTAGTTTGTAAGTATTGATGATTTAAGTCTACTTATTATTGTATTTTCAGCAGAAGCTTGAAAAACCCCAGTCATTTTTTCATGAATGGGGAGGACAGTCTTAAAAATACACACTGTCCAATTCTGAGTCAAGACCTAAGAGACTGGGAGAGAAGGAAGAAAGGATGTTTGTTTTTCATTTTTATAATGAATTTATCATCTCATAGCTTAACTACATTATTCCTCAGCTTTAGACAGTCTCATCTTTCTCTGCAGACTCTAAGAAAGAGGTTGAGTGGACAAAAATTTCCATGTCAGAACACTACTGAGACAGCATTGACCTTGAACTATCTATAACAAATACTATATCCAGGCTGAGAGATGACAACAATATTAATGTCTAGACCTATCAGATAAAGAAGTTCACATACACAATATCAGCATGACCAAACTCAAAGCAAAAATCAGATGTGAAAAGCACGCACGTGAAAGCCCCTAGCAAAGAGCTACTGTAAGAGAGAGCTTCTTAGAGCAATTCTTACGTTCTGGTTTTATTTTTCTAATGGACTAGCATTTCAATTTTTAGACAGATGGTAACAGTAAACTACATATGCCAAAAGACTTCAGGAGAGCCCACAAGAAAAACGAGTTTTAAAAGATCTATGATCCCTTCTAATCTCAACCATTCTGTGAACTATTCAAAAGCTAGGAAAAAAAAAAAAAAACAACCTGAAACAGTTTTAGAAAGGCTTGTGCAGTACGTATATGGGCAAGGAAGTGATTCATACATGCCAGACTTATTCTAAACATGGACAATACCTGCATAATATTACAGCATGCTGTAGCTCTACACAGCAATGTATGAAAACCTGCTATATTGCAACTGAATGAATATTTGAAGTAACTGTCTTTGAAGAGAAGCTGTTCTGCCACTGAGCTTTTAGATCGGTACACTTGCCATAAGAAATTCTTTGGAGATTTCTTTGGAGATTAAATGAAGAAACTCATCACTGAATGACAAGAAAGAGCTAATCTAAGAAAATAGGTGAACAACAATTAGATGTAGGAATCCAAAGAAGCTTTTCCTGCACATGTAAGGAGTCAGTCAAACTTGGAGAAACGTGTATTTATGCAGTTCAGCCATTTTTAAAACCTTCCATATAGCTATGTGATCTGTTATTTAAAAAAATAGTATTAATACAAGAACTCCTTCCCAACATCACTGTTCACCACAGAAACACACTTGTATGTGATGGACAAAAACTAGGCTTGGAAAGACAGGCTGTAGTTCCCAGGCTGACTGCCACTAAGGCCTAAACTGAGGATGGAAGAATAATGAGATCCTAAAATGATGCAGTGCCCTGGCCAATTGTTAAGCTCAGTCATGTTAGAGAAAGACCAAACCCCACCCCTCAGAAAGGGGAGGGGGAGTAGTCTAGGAACAAAGCCTGTAAATGTAGTTTCTTACTTCCACAATTTATCAACATCATGACCTCACCTGTCTTCTATAATGCAGATAGATCTGCTCCCCCAGTAAAAGTACTCCGAAAAGATACAATGTGTTTCATTTTTGCAACTTACCAGTTTAAATGTACCTGTCAACAAGCACAACAAAATACTATCTTTATATTCTCTAGTTATAACAGCTTATCTACATAGGTTCTCCATACATTTGCATGATTTTCCAGCTATGTAACTTGCTTCATGTCATGAACTGGAAGCTGAATGACTAGCTTATTTATTAAAATACTCTCCTTCTACAGCAGATTTAATAATGGAATGCAATTTCACAATTCAATTAGGTCTTCTTTAAAACAGTAATTTCACAACAGAACAAACACAAATAAAACCAAACTACATAGCCGTTATTTGAACAGTCCTATATAGCAAGAGGAACTATGTGAAGCTTTTATAAACGGTTCCTGTTTTTCATACACAAGCTGAATGCTACTAATGCAATGTTCTGGACCCATGTCTATATCAAGATCACCTTTACCACAAAACATTTCAGAGTAGCTTTAGGGCTATCAGCAAATGCTCAACTTCTGGACAAGCAGAATTAATCTGACATTCATTTTCTGAACACAGATCTCATGAAAACATTGTGATACTACACTTGAAACTACTGTGTGTTCAACAGGTTTACTGAAACAGGTTAGTTTTCCTTTGATACTCCTTAATGTGGATCTATGGAAAGATACATGCCTCAGAATTTTCAGCTGTTGCAATAAACTATCAGCAATGAAGGGTACTTTTATAAATTAGATACAAGAACAGATCACAGAATATATCAACTAGAAAAAAAGGCAAGTGAGGTTACTTACCCATCATATTTATTAATATTAACTTCAAATAGATTGTCCTTAGCATGGTTAGCATGTTCAGTTACTATGAAGAAATAAACACATTAAAAATTATATATAAATACATTGATATATAATATAGTTATAGACATTTTATTATGAATTACAATTCTATTCATAATGATTCTATTACCAATGTGACTTAACAGCTTGCCCATAAAATGTATTTCAAAGGACTGTGTGCCAAGTAAAGATTTGAAAGACACACTCACTGCAGTACATGTGAGTATTTCATTACGATACTGTACAAATGAAAACTGGTTTTAACAGTGAAACTGGAAGAGAGAAGAAAGGCAGCATCATATAAATGAAGAGCTCAAATAGCTCAGAAGTACCAGAAATTTTAGTTTGGTAAGCAGAAAATTGATATAAGGCTGACATTTTCTGGCTAGCTATGTTTTAATTAGAAAACAGTTCCCCCCAACACTTAGCTTCATTTTCTTAGTAAGAAAAGGTAAGAAACAGGAAGAACTTCAGGTACCCATACGTGTTTTAAAGAGTTCATATTGTGTTTATTAATAAATTAAAATATTCATCACTCACTAACAACATCAGTGGAGATAGAAGCCAGACTGAAGAGTGGAGCCACTTTCTGTTCATAAATCCTCTTCCCTTGTCGTTTTCCTCCATAAGGATTAATATACACAAGCAACTGCTTTGGTCTAGATTCTGCAGTATGGAAAAAATATTACAATATACTACTTCTGTTCACAAAACAAATTTAAGAAGCTATACAAAACCAAACCTGTAAACATCAGAGTGAACACAGCACACTAACCTTTTATAACTCTTTATTAACAATTGCAACTCTATAAATCTTTATCAAAGTGCTATAAAAACCTGCTTCATCTATCCTCTTTATTATACTGAGGATATTGACAGCATTAAACAAATTGGTAAGAAGACAGAAGGTGAAGTTCAGAATAATTTCATCTGACCATGTCTTGCATTCTTAATTATGTTATTCTTGCAGAACTTTCCCATTAAATTACATTAGTATCACAGGCATACAAGACAAAAGGCAAACCAAAGGCAGCAATAGTACTTTTTAGCAGTGGTGAGTGAAGCGCACATAGAAATGATTTTACATTAATTTATTTAAACAACATTCTTGGCTTTTGTAATATAGATAGTGTCCTTATCACGGAAAGGAAATATCTCACTAACTACATACTGCACAGCAAGTGCTTGCCTTATAGTGTGTAAGCCCTTCCCTCCAGAAACCACCTTTGATACTGTTATCTCAAGTTTGTCCAAGTAGTTATAGATTATGTAAATGGTGGTAGCAATGAAAACAATTACTACACCTCTTTACTAACAGATACACAAAATTGTAATGCTTCCTGCACCTCAGGAGCCTTAATTTTTTTTTTTGATAGAGCACAAAGACCTCTTAACACATTCACATTTCCTCAGGTAGAATTCAAATAATTATTTTAAAAGGAAAGAATAACTGAGTTAAGCCAGCACACCTACATAATAAATCCAGAATGTTTGAAAAGCTTAAAGCTGCCACACATCCAAAGCATCATTCACCCTCTCTGGGAACCTGTTACCTTCTCTGAAATAGTTTGATACCAATAGAACTACTTGCACTTAAACAAAGATGACTGCCCAGGCCACATCTCTCACAGATGTACTAAATTGGTGCATAAACCCCATTTTTAATAATATTTTATTATAAGAGAGATACTAATGTTCTTGATTTGCATACATTACATGAGGTAAGATGCATGCTTACAATACCTGTTCAAAAGAACATCTATTTTTAAATGTACATTTTTCATATGTGAGCCTCAAGTACTTGCTTGAGTCACATCGTAGGTGTACTTGTACCCAGTCCCTTCTCCACCTCTGTCTCAGATGGACCTCAGGCCTATGCTGTAGGTAGCTTACCTATAGTCCCACCTCCACCTTCTGCTGCTCCCATCTGGCCTCCCTGGGTGGACCCGATTATCTCATCTGAACAGTAAATCTGACCCACTGCTACTCCACCCTGCATAGATACAGTGGTACTGCATGCTGGATGGTGAGGGCACTGCCTGTGGTATGGTCATCCTTGATCTTCATTCTATCCTGCCACTCTCTGACATCTATCAAGGTATCTCTCAGGAATAACTCCTGCAAAACTCCTTTTAGCTTTACGAGAAGTAGTTGTCCAAGAGTCCCAGAAATGATTAATGGGAGCTCTTACTGCAGCACATTGTTGATGAGAGAGACTGGAAAGGTTAGACAGACACACAAAAAGCCACCCATAAATCTTACAGTTGTTACAATCCTTCTCCTCATATCTCTGGAGTACCTCACATGTCTAAGCTTACATCTGCCTTTTACTTCTCTTATTTAAAGCCTCTGGTAAGCCTCCAATGTGTCCTTATTTTGTGACAATAACTTTCATCTGAGCAAAACTGTAAGATACCTGTAGTCCTGACTGATTAGAGTAAAACACTGCACAACTTGGCAAATATGTGAGATACAAAAGCAGTGATGAGAAGAATGAGACACTTCAACTCTCAGCTCCCTCAACTTTTAAACATAAGCTGCAGATACATCAGAATAATAGGAACTGAGATACAAGCCCGTAAAATGATGCTGAAAATGTTAGTATTTTAGTCAAACTTACTCTGCATTTCAAGTAATTCTTTCAGTGCCTGTATCCACTGATTACACAAGTGCTCATCAGCACACCAAAATGTCACATCACTGCACCGCCAGCGGTGATTTCGAGCTTTCTTCACATAATAAACTGTTTAAATTAAAAAAAGAAAAAAAAATAAATTGGTACAATGAGGCAGTTCTGTGAAATAACCAATGCATTTCTGAGAAACAGCCAAAATATCTACCTTTGGAAAGAAGTGATAATTAACCCCCCACCACACATTTCTGCTAATGACAAAAGCATTTAGAGTGTGAACAGGACGTCTGTAAAAAGTCATGATGAAAAGACTGCTCTAGGTCATTACCTTGCAGCAGAATCTCAAACATAAACTTCTTTTTTTTAAACCAAATACGATCCATTTTCCACAAACTAATTATAGACATAACATAAAAGTTCACTGAGTTTATGTATTATTTTATCCATATTAATGTCTACATAATATAAATTGCCATAAGCTTAAGAGAACAAGCCGAAACGGTCACATCCACTTCCATGTAACCAACAGGATGAATTTAATTTTATACAGCTGAAATTTAAGGGGAAAAAAAATATTTAGAGTTCTCTCGTGCATTAAGAACTAGGCTGGTGAGACAAGAAGTACCCTTATCTCTCCATCTACAGTATCAGCAATCATTGTTACTGAACTACTAAGTGCGATCAAAGTATTCCACAACATAAAGTTTTGGCATGGGAGCAACCACATTTGCAGCACAGAAGTCACCACTCTTTCCCCAAACCAAACAGAAATCTATTTCTGGCACTTGATTTTAAGAATGTAGTCAATAATACAGCGAACCTTCTCACGCACGCATTCTGAACCCAAACATTAAAACCACAAACATGTAGGACTCATTTTTCCAGCCTCTCTTGATTTTCTAGTCAAGTAACATAAAGTGAGTATGTTGCTGCAGAGTCATTCAGCAGCTAAAATGTAAGATGTTTGGGCTTTGCTAAAGAACTAAACCCAGCAAGTGCTCTTAAAGGAAGGGGTTTATTCTCCAAAATAAGAAGCTTTAGATGTAAACGGGCAGACGTGGTTTTGTTTGTTTGTGGGGGGTTTGGTTGTTTTGTTTGGTTTTTTTTTTATGTTCTCTGTTTGGTTTGGGTGGGGTTTTTTGTGTTGTTTCACTGTTTTTTTCTGGGGTGTTAATTGTTTGGGTTCGGGGTTTTTTTGGGGGGAGGGGGAGGGATGTATTTATCTATTTGCCTTACCTGTGAAAGCATGTGGCTTTCCCATTTTTTGCCATTTGCCACTATTTCGTTGTTTCTTGTTAAGTTCCGTTTCTTCTACAGCAATGATCTCCGAGAGTGGTACGAAACAGTTTTCTGTACAAACACAAGACCCCGTACATTAACATCTTAAACCAGCAGCAGATTATTCCTACAGGCAATATGATATAGACATAAAATTAGAGTAGTTGCTCAATAAGCAAAACCAAGAGCAAAAGCAGTAATTTGCTGAATATTTTCAATTTCCTTCTGCCTTTTGTCAAAGCACATAATTCATAAGCACCTATGAAGTACAGCAACTAATATTTCAAATGTCTATGATTTCTCAGAAAATCAAGCTTTCTGAGTATAAAAACTTTTTGCATGAAGCCAAAATCCAGCAACTAATGAAACTGACCCTTCAATGACACCTAGTCCAGATATCTGACAGCAAATAGCACAAGAGGTTTCAAAGACTGTGAACTAAATCTAGTGCAGAGACACTACAGGGACTGTTTGTTATTCTCAAGTAACTAGTTGTCTTAAGAATTCATATGTGAATGCCCTTCTTTCATAAGACTTTAAGTCCCACTAAGCTTTTAAACTTCAAGGCCTCCTAAGAAGCAAGTCCTAGGTATTATGTTTAGGTACTGTTAAGTGTATTTCTCTTACAAAAAATCCGAAACTATTGTTTTTCAGAATTACAGGCCTCTTGCTCTTACACTATGAAAGAATTTCCTCTACCCTCACTCTTTTTTCTTCTAATAGTCCTTCATACCTTCTCAGTCTTCTTAACTCCTGACAAATTGAGGATTTTGTCTCATTTTCATTATCAATTTCAAAATTTCTCTGCTTTTTCCTTAACTCAGAAAAATAAAAAAAAAGCAGAACTGAAAATACATGCTTTGCATTTATGTACAAATGAGCACTCTGTGCATATATACACATGTATAAAACTTAGTTACATAAGATTATATTACTATTATAATATGTCTTATATATTAACAATTTATCTACCTGTATATGAGAAAAACAAGTATAGAGACTCACAGATATAAAGAGATATTAAACACATAAAATACAGCACTAATACTGCCATTACCAAGTTTTATCCTACATTTCATCTTCCTCCCTATTTTGCAGAAGCACCCCAGTGGTGGTGAGAAATATAAAACAAAGAGAAAAACCTCCTAAGCTCTTCACAGTGCTGACCACAATTCATTTGCCACTAGTTCAATTTTTTCCTGCCCTATTTATTTTAGTCAACACAGTTGTTACCTATTATGATGTCTATTGATATGTCACGGATTTCACACGCAAGGTTGTGTTTTCTGTTTCTTTACAGGTGTTTCAATACTTGACTTGATTTGTATTCCTGTAGGGATTTCATCTTCCCACAGGGTTTTAGTTTGATTCATAAATGTAGCCTCCGAACTTTGCACTAGGGTCTTTTAGGAATCTGACTGTATTCAAATGTTTTAACTACTCACAAAATTAGTTATGGCTTATAATTACATTTACCGTATTTATAGCATGATGGGGAAATGCAGCAGTCACAGAATGTCTTTATAAAGATCCAACAGCAGAGATGAACTTAATAAAAACATTTAACTTGTATTCAGATATCAGTATCATACATATACACATGTAAGACAGTATCAAGTATTTAATACTGGATAGTAACAGTTAGTTTCTCTTCCTAACATTCAGAGTGAAGGTCTGCTGTGGGCTCTCAATGTCATTACCCACCTAGCCATTTATCAGAGTTAAAAAGTTCAGAACAGGGATGGAACAATAAATGAAGGGAAGGGAACACATTCTTTAACCTTTCTTTCCCAGAACTGCTTTTAGTTCTCATTTTTCTACTGGCTACGCTGGCTATCCATACGTTACAAGACAAAAGAAAGCTTGTTGCATTTATAAAGACTGCTTTTAGGTGATAACTCATTTTGTTGTTGCTCACAGATTGCTACAAAACCGAAACTAGATTTATATTAAATTTAAATAACAATGCTCTAATGACCAACTTGGTAAATAGGACTATGTATTGGACACTCAGTAGCATGTGTGTTAGAAGCAGCTACAAAAGTCATTGTTTTATTAGGCAGTTTCTGTACAATAGAGAAAGCTGTCCAACTGTACAGATAGCAAATAGATTAAAAAGCACTTCCAAATCTGTATCACTAAAAGCATTTTTTTGGAGTACATATTTTAGCACATATCACACAGCTTATATTAACAACCGTAGACCTTGAAACTGCTTCTACTAATACTAAGTTCTCCTAATTTGTCAGATGTGTTCTCCCTCTGACAGTCGCATGACTGGAAGTTCTGCTTTTCCAGTAAATCTCTCCACAGATGCAGCAAAAAAAGCAAAGAAGAAAAATTTTAGTTAAATATGTGCCTTTTTTATTATTATTATTATAAGCCACAGGAGGTACATATCTGAAAAAAATAAACCCCAGACTGGGGGTGGGAGCAGTGACACACCAAAACAAGGAAAAAGAAACAAAAAAGGAACAAAACAAAAGCAAAGCACAGAGTGATCCCACCTTCCCCCTCTAAATCCTTGGGCTTGGTAGAAGTTCAAGATGTTTCTGTTCTATGAATATCGGCTGTGTCAGTTGTGGCCCTCTACTACTTAGCACTGCACAAGTATCAAGCAACTTCACTGCCCCACCAGCATACTCCAATCTTCAGGCAGTCAAAACCACACACTACTTAACAGAGTAATCACAGAGGACCAAAAGATGCAAGGCTTTCTCAAATACAAACATGTTATTCAGAACATTCCCTACAGCTTATAAAAACAAATCTGAATGCAGTGGCATTTGTGTTTGGATAGAGCTCAAGAATTCCTATCAGTCCAAATATGACTATCACTATTTGACTTAGTGTTATGCAGTAAGTCAAAACACATCGTTTAATCAAAAAGCAAATCAACTACTTAGCTGCCCCCTCCCCCTTTTTTTCTCCAGACAGGAAAAGTTTCCATTGCAAAGAAATCAAATAGAAGCCTTGAATACAAGAAATCCTGCTTCTACGAACACAATGCCCCCTTCTGCCATTTAATTACCAAAACATGCCCCGTAAAAAAGTAGGTCTCTCCCACCCTCTTTTGAAAGGTCAACAAGTTTCACATATGTACTGATGTCCTTTCACATACCTACTCTTGCAGCATTTACCCTATTATCAGGTAGCATAAGCTACTTCTTTCACTGATGTAGTATAAAAATGCTCACTTCACCTTGACAAGCTTCTCCCAAAACACGGAAAATCTTATTGCCACATTAACAGTAACAAAAAAATTGTACTTAGACCAGAACTACTAGAACAACATTAACGAAAAAAGTTGAAAAGTGGACTCAGAACCATACCACATAAAGAATTTCACTTGGCTCAGAACAATATATTCAACCAAGCAGATACAAAAGTTGCTAGATAAAATTCCAGATGAAATACCATGCCATTTTCAACATACACATCTAGATTCAAGAGACTGAATTTCATGCTCAGAAATACTGAAGTACATATTAATTTTCTTAAACTATCTCAAAGATCTTAAGACATTTTTATGTTTCAATGTCTCACCTTGCCCAGTATCTAACATACGCAATGCACTAAAGATGATGATTTGTCCAACCAAAGCAGATGGATGAAGAAGCATGGCAAAAAGATAAAATAATTAAAACCCCAAAAGACACACTAGACAGGTGACAGTCTTCCCTGCACATTGGCTGTGCCAGTTATCAGTTATTCCATGTCCCAGCGCCTTTACAGTCTTAACAGACAGTCTTCTCTAACTGCAAACTGGCAAACAGTGTGTTAGATGCATACTACTTTTTCCCACATTAAGCAAGTGGGAGAAAAAAAAATAACAAACAAACCCAAAAAACTCAAGTTAAGCACACTAACAGTGGGCTTTCTTTGCAAAAAAAACTAGCTAGAAGTTGTGAAGTGTGGTGTTGTGTGTTATGAAAGGCATTTTAATATGCCATTTCTGTCTGCTACTTCTGTAGAATACGTCCTGAGTTTATAAGCAAACTCACTCAGAACCTCAGTAAAGACTTGTTCAGTCATCACTGCCAGCTTCATACCCTACAGGCCAAATTCCTCCCTCAGAAATGTGTTAGCTCAAAGCAACAGACATGTGCAAAAGCACAAAGACGTTGCTGATCACAACATTTGGTTTATTATTAAAATTCAGCTCAGTCCCAGCGATGCAGTGACATTCAGAACTAATTTAAATTATTAGTATACTCCTGTGACATAAAAGTATTAACAGCTAAAAAGCTGGGGTGCAGATTTAAATAAAAAGTTTCTTTTCAGTCACTTTGGAAACTAATTTACTGTTAGGGAACACATGAACATTAAGTTACCTTGCCCTAAGTTTAAGCTTTGCCTTCACCCAAAAGCAAGAAAACAAGAACATTTTCTGTCAGAAGGTACACTGCATTATATTGACCATGCACTACAGAAAGCTGTGTCTAATAAAGACCAGAATAAAAGATGGTGGATGGGATATAGAGCAGAATTACAGAGAATTCACATCCTACAAGAGGGGGAAGGGGAAAAGAAAGGTATCATAACTAAATTATTTAATTCCAAACTGTGGAAGAGTCACAGAAACATATGAAGTCCATGATCTCACAATATACAGGCATTTATAGGATTTTTTTTTTTTAAGTAAATCTTCAAGTACTTTGTAAACCAATAGACAATAGAACAGTTCCTTAGTATGATCAGACACACAGCTGGGGCTTAACGTCACATATCTGAATTTGAATCAAATCACAGCAATTTGCACTTGCATCAATTTGCATATTTAAATTGTACCATTGAGTATTTTCCCAAATTGATTCCATTCCATTGAATGTTTTCCAAATAAAATCTTTCCAACTCAACCATGAATACTTTACTGGTAAAGCAAGAAATAAGATGCACTTTTTCACTGTAACAAGGGAAAAAAAAACACCACCAAAGAGATGTATGCTGAAAAGCATGTATTTTTTAATGTAAGGTGCGTCTACATCTGAATAATATATCTTCCAGAAGACAACATACTCCAAAGAAACAATGCATTCTAAACCTATTATTCCCCACATCCTACTGGTTCAATGTAGTCAGGGGAACTGTCTAGAGAAAAACATGGTTCAGATTTCTACTTGTGCCCACTGCCAACTGGGAATGATTGATGACAAATGACCTTGACTAAGGATGTGCCAACACACTACAGGTGCAGTACAGGCCTTCATTCCAAGCAGGCTCACTTCTGCTGTCTCAGTACTGTGTTTATCAAACTAAACACCCTCTGGAATCCACAACATCGGAATGGCATCAGTCGTGAATATGAGTTCTGAGGCTTCCATGAGTGTTTTGGGGAGAAAAGTAGAAAAGACACTTAGAGGGACAAGAATTCCCTGGGAGAGACAGAGAAAGGGTTAAAAGATAGAAAAGAAGGTGCACGCAGGAAGTGAAATCATACAGTTCAGTGTCTAGTTTGATCATCCCCTTTATGCTTGTACCTTACAAGTATAAAATCCCAAAACACAGAAGTAACAAGGGAATCTCATTCTGTGTTTGTAATGCCTTAGTATGAGGCACATTATAATCTTAGCCAATACTTGTAAAATACCTGTAAGTACATGTGTACAATATATAATCTGCTATGAAATTTGGTACATGAAGTTTTATAATCACTTCTACCACTTGATAAAAACCCTAACTGTGCCACCAACATAAGGAAATAATAAAACAATTGATCTGTCCAGCTTTGCATAGGCTATTAACGACTAACAACTAAATCTAATGGAGAAATGTTATAAGGTTGAAAAAAATAATATTCTTCAGAACATTTGAAGATGAAGGTGTGAAAAAGAGGTATAGCTAAGAGTAACAAAGAAACACATTTAGATGAAACTTTGCCCTTTAAGTTTAAAAAAGTCCAACCAAAGAATGGAAAATGGGAACCTCATTACACTGAAGACAGAACTTGAAAATATGATGCTGTTAAACAAGGTCTAACAGTAGGAAAGAAAGTTAACAGGCTTGTTTAAAAACAAGCCATGTCCTGAACAAACATTTTTGGTTTTATTATTGTTGGTATCTCCTCAACAATAGCATTAAATTCTTCAGAATCAATACTTCTTTCTTCATAAAACACATTTTAACAGAATTGGCTTTAAATTTATATATCTATATGTTGACACACTCGAGAGGTGAGCCAGTGCCAACTTCAAGTACAATAATGCAAAGTGCAAGGTCCTACGCCTGGGTCAGGACAGGCTAAGAAAGCTGGGGCTGTTCAGCCTGGAGAAGGGAAGTTGCGTGGAGACCTCCTAGCAGCTTTCCAGTATCTGAAGGGGGCCTGGGCCTACAAGGATACTGGAGAGGGGCTCTTCATTAAGGGACTGTAGCGATAGGACAAGGAGGAATGGGTTTAAACTTAAATAGATGAAGTTCAGGTTAGATACAAGGAATTCTTTACTGTGAGGGTGGTGAGGCACTGGAACAGGTTACCCAAAGAAGTGGTAAATGCTCCATCCCTAGCAGTGTTCAAGGCCAGGTTGGACAGAGCCTTGGGTGACATGGTCTAGTGTGAGGCACCCCCACCCATGGCAGGGGCTTGGAATTAGATCATCTTAAGGTCCTTTCTAACCCTAACTATTCTATGTTAGCATCATTGTACAAAGATAAGAAAACACAAGAACCTTGCCATATTCTGTAAAGGACAATAGGACAAAATCTCTATTGTTTCCTACCTCTTCCTAACAGCTAACTATAGCTCTAGTTCCTTACCCGTCAACATCTGAAAACCTTGACAAAACATGTACCGAACCATTTTACATATGTAGCTAAAACCAAGACAGTAATAAATACTCAGAAAATAAGCAGCCCTCACTGAGGGTATTTTTTTCAGTTTAAAGACAACTGTTTCGCTGTAATAACTACCTATTAAACAAAAAATACAGCAGCTGTATACTGCATAATCAAGTCTATATTTAGGCAGAATACACAGTAGTCACGTAGTCAAAGGCTAAATGGTAGAAAGATACCAATCTTGGTCAAAGAACTCCTCTATAATAATATGCTTCTAACTAACCACCTTCCATAGTATAGTTTATTTATATATACTGTCACATATGCTGCTTGGATTTCCAAAATAATTGCAGAGCACACAATGAGCCATCCCAGGTCTTAGAAGAGCTTAAAGGCAACACGGCAGCAAACTGTGATCATACTAAAGCACAAGTGCAAGGAACACATGAATTAATCACGGTGTTAAGAGGAAGTGATACATCAAGTATTATATTGCTCTTTACAGAAATTATACATGTGCCTCCAGAAGACCTGGGCATTTATTTTTCTTCTCCCACCCTCCCTTTTCTCTCTGGATAACATGTCATAGTTTCCAAAATGTTGTTAATAGCTATGCCACAGGACAGCAGCCGCCCTCAGTAACCAGACTTGCCCCCTAAGAAATCTGCTGGCTACTACTTCAGAAACTGCCTCAGAAAGAATCTAGTTATTGTGTCCCACTACATTTGCTATGGAACAGGATTCAGCACAGGTTCATACTTGGTTTGGCCAAGTCAAGAAAACTTATAACTTGCAAGGTCTAAAGGAAGTCATCACACAGAAGGAGCAACTGTCCCAAAAAGCTCTGAAACTCTATTTTAAATTTAAGATCCAGACACCTTTCTCTGAACAATTTTTTTTTTTTTTTTTTTAAAGTATAGAGCTTACTTTTCACAGCAATATATTAGAGCTTGGCAGAATTAAAGAACTCATTTTTAAAGTCTTAATTTCATTCAGATGCTGAACTAAGTCCAGGGATTTTCAAACACTCTTTTCAGCAGCACTGCTGATAAAAACTGGATGAAGTCAAATTGTATTTACAGAACAGAAGGAAAGCAGACTGGTTTTATGTTACTATGAATAAGAAGAGATGTACTTAAAACATGACCAATTCTCAATTATGTAAACTACATTTTCTTCTCGAGTCCTCCTTCTCCTTCAACTTTATTCAAAAAAGCCTCAGGCCAATAAGACATTATGACAAAATCAGTGAAATATTTAAGAAGGATACATGGTAAGAAAGGAAGAACTATTTAACTACTTAAGTTTGGGAACTTGCCCGAGACTGGAGACATCTATACTCAAACTCTTCTCAGAAAAGCTTCTAGTTGACCTTTCTATTATTAGTTTCTTTCTGTTTCGGTACCTACAACCTCTTAGAGGAGAATGACAGCAGTTTTCCACCCTACAGCAGCTGCTGTGAAAAGAACATTACACACTTCAGGATGCTCACATACCCTGCTAATAGGGCTATATTATTAATGTGAATAATTACTAGATTAAAAATGCCCAGGTCAGAGACTGATGAAATACCACCTACAGTGTAGCAGAAAGCTCGATATACATGTACACACATTTTCAGCAGTTATCCTGCAATTCTGTCAGGTATTTTCCACAGCAACCTCTCACACTTGCAGTTTTATAAGTCAACACTATTCTACCTGCACAAAAGGTGAACAGCTTTGTTACACCAATACACTCTATTAGACTATATTTAACACTTCCTAAAAAGTAACTCACAGAAGTTAAACTTTCTTTGGAAATTCCTACGAAGCTCTTTAGAAAATAAAGAGTTTAAAAAAACCCACACCTTTTTTTTCCTTTTTTTTTTGGGTGAGGGGAGGGGAAGCCTGAAATAGTGCTTCAGTATTTTTCAGTATTATTTTTTAAGCACAAGTCATGTACCAAAAAGAAATGTTGCTTTAAAAGTTCTGTAAGTCTATTATGTCCTTTTGTTGCCCGAAGAAGTTGCGTCTGCCCCATACCTGGCAGCGTGCAAAGCCAGGTTGAACAGAGCTTTCAGTAACTTGGTCCAGTGGAAGGTGTCCCTGCCCGTGGCGGCGGGTTGGAACTGGATGAGCTTTAAGGTCCCTTCCAACCCAAACCATTCTGTCGTTCTAGGATTACAAACTACATGCTGCTACCTGCTCCCAGTGCCAAGAAACAACGGGCTTCAACTACAAAACCCGTGCTTTCCTCATCCAGCTGCAGGGAAGTTTTCTCACCCCTCGGTAACCAGGGGCACACTCTCAGACAGACGCTCCTCTTCCGCAGAACGGGGAGCTCGCTGCACTCCACGCGGTCCCTGCGGCTCAAAGAGGGGGAGCTTCCAGCTACCTCTCGCAGGGAACCGGCTGACAGGTTCAGTACAGCCGGCGGCTGACAGCCCGTCCGCGGCTACACCGCCGCCCGGCCGGGCCCGCGTGTGATTAACGCACTCTCCGTCTGCCACCGCCGGACTCCGAACCCCGGAGCCGACCGCGAAAGGACGCCGGTGCCGCCGGCTGCCGCGCTTCTTTTGTAGGGCGAAAAGGCGCCCAAGTACAGGAAATACACGGCGCCGGCTGAGCGCACCCTAAGCCGCCGGCGTGCGACCCGGCCACTGCAGGCCGTCCCCGCCGGCACCGGCACCCGCGCCGCGCTGCGAGCTGCCCCGCGCTGCAAAGGACGCGAGGAAGGCCCGTCCCGCACCGCGGAGGGGAGGCGGCCCCTCCGGCGGCCCCGGCAGGTGCGCTAATGCCGGCCGGCGCCGCAGCCCGCCCCGCCGCTCCACTCACCATCGCCGCGGCGCGGTGGGCGGGGGTCGCGCCAGGCCAGCCGGCCCCACTCCACGTCTAAGGTGACCTCCCAGGCGCGCTGCCCCAGCCCCAGCGAGGACACCAGCCGGAGCCGCCGCCCGCCCGGGAGCTGTTCCATGGCCTCCGAGAGCGCGGGCCCGCCGCACCCCGCTACGGCACGGCCCAGCGAGGGGCACCCATCAGCTAACGGCGCCCCCCACCCGCCGCTACCCGGCCTGGCCCGCGGGCGGGGCGAGGCGGGGCGGGGAGCGGCGTCAGAGCCTACGACAGCGCCGCGGGGCGGGGCCTGCGGGGCCGCGGCTCCTCGGTCTGGGCGGGGCGGGGCGGGGCCGGGCGGTGTTCCTGCGGTGGGCTGCCCCTGCCCGTGCCCCTGCCCGTGCCCGGCGCGACGGAGGAGGCGGGGGCCAGCCCTTCGGCCCGCTGTGTGTGTGCTCGTCCCTCTGGCGGGTGACACGGGCTCCGTGCGGGGACACTCGGGCTTGCACCGTAACGTGTCTGGGTGTCTTTCGCGGCTTTTCTTCAGAAGGACCAAGCGCCCATCACCGTGACGACGAACTCTTCCCTTATCAAGACAGTGCCAATGTAATGGATACATCACACCACAAACGGTGCCACTCGATCTAACCTTGCCTTCTGTTACATACAAACATTTTGGGGTTTGCCTTAAGGATTCTAACTATAATTAAACTCAGATTTACTATAATTAAACCCTTCATTCTTTGCCATCTTCCCTCCATTGTGTTCCTGAATTTTATCGCTGTAATCATCAGCATCCGATCCAAAATGCCACCCAGAGTGCACAGCAGTTACTTCACCTCTGACCTTCCTCCCAACCTATTGGTTCTGATTATTTCCCCTAGAGTTTAGATAAGAATGTCACTGCTCTGTTCTCACGTGGGCCCAGCCTGGGGCCAGGTCTCTGCTTCATCTGGATGATCCAGAGCAGCTCCAGCTGGCTTTGTGCAGAGCCACTGCAGGTTCAAAAATCTTCTGCACTGAGCTCTGCTCTGAACCTTGCAATGCACTCACACTTCATTTTCTGGAAAGGAATGAGCTTGGCACTGTCACCCCAGGCATGTGTTCAAGATAGCCTCCCTGTGCCATGTATACTTGTCATTGCCTGTCCATCAGTGCAACATCCGTTCCACTGGCTTTGACAGACACGATGTTGCTACCTTTAATGTTAAAAATAGGTATGCTGCACTTTCAGCATTCCAAGAAACAGTTATTTCTGGCAGTTGTATTGCCCTTCACATTTTTTAATCCTTCCCTCCACAAACACCTATAAAGCTCTTTACACTACGATAAAGTCTGTTTGTTGCAAAAGCCTGTTGTGAACATCAGTCTGCCAAATCCATTTCTGAGCAGTCACTGGCGTCTCACTGGTTCTTTGCATTTTGCCAGCTCCCTCCTCTGTTATCATCCCTCTTACACTTGGATGGTAAGATCCCTGGGCCAGGAATGTCCTTTTTGTTTGTTTGCACCATATCTAGTACATTTCATTTCCATTATTTGTAATCACTTCTGCAAGCCAGAGCAGCTGTGTGAAAACCCCAGTCCAGTGCTGGTACTATGGATGCAGCTGAGGCTTTCGCTGTTCTGTTGACCCTCTCAGACATGCTCCAGGAGCTAATGGATAAATTTTTATTCTGATAAATACTACACAGGGGTACCCATTTATATTTCTGCACTGGGAAAAGTAGATCTAACCTTTTATAGCCTGTAGTCACCCAAATCAATAAAATGCTGTGATCCATGCTAGCTGAAGAAGTAAAAAGCTTGTTCTATCACTGTTGCTTATGATTATTTCCTTTTATTATTAATTTGACAACTCTTTTTGACCTAGACAGGCCTGAAGCCTTCAGTTGTGATAAAGTAATCTCTGGTCTGTTAGAAGCCTACAAAGGTGTATTAGAACCACTAGCAGGAATGGCATTTACCATCCACATTTCTTAGTTCTTTAGATAATGAGAAGCCACTTATTTCTTCCTTCTACATCATTTTACTGTAACAGTGCTTTGGTCCATGATTTGGGATCCTCCATGCTAGTACAGGAATGTCTTGCACTTCTTACCAGTGATGTGCTTGGTCTGCTCTGGCACTCCCTGTTAGTACCTTGAACATGTGCCCAGAAAGTAAAGGTCAAATTTCAGCCAATACAATGTTGGTTGGTTTTTTTTTTTCCAATTGGTTTTAGTACTTTATGATTTTTTTCCCTTAATCTAACAAAAAGCAACTTCTAAAGGATGATTGACTTGGCAGACTAAAGCTCACATATGTCAATTGTTGTTTTACTGCTTATTACGTAAGCCTTTAATTACCACTGAGGGGCCAGAACTGCAGATGCCAGTGATGCCAGGTTTATAAAACTGCAGGTTTTATAACCTAAAATCTTGGTGCTAAAGACAGCTGATCACAGGACTCCACCCTGAGAAATGGCATGGTTGTAAAAGTACCTCACTTTGCTCACAGGTCCAGAGAGGCCACAGGAAGGGTTGCACTTGTCAGGAACAAGTTGATTCCCAACTTAGGAACAATATGTTGTGCAACAAGTACAATTTACAATGTCAGATGGGAAGAATGCAGGAAGGTAACACAACTTCCAAGGTTTATCTCTATGATCCATTTACTACCTGTGTAGCAAAAAACATAACTTCTAAAGCCAACTTTCTCTCCCCAGTCGGAGTTTATGATCGGTCAATGATCTTGAATGACACCAGGCCAAGTGGTGCAGTTGATACTCTTGAGGGCAGGGACACCATCCTGAGGGGCCTTGACAAGCTTGAAGAGTGGGCCCACATGAACCTCATGAAGTTCAACATAGCCAAGTGAAAGGTTCCACACCTGGGTGGGGGCAATCGCAGGCTAGGCTAGGGGATGAAAGGATGGACAGCAGCCCTGAGGGGAAGGACTTGGGGATGCTGATGGATGAAGAATTTGATGTGACCTGGCAATGTGCACTTGCAGCCCAGAAAGACAGACATATTCTGGGCTGCATCAAAAGGAGTACGGCCAGCAGGTCGAGGAAAGTGATTCTCTCCCTCTACTCCACTCTGGTGAGATCCCACCTGGAGTACTGACTTCCACTCTGGAGCCACCAGAACAAGAAGGACACGGATATGATACAGCAGATTCAGAGGAGTGCTATGAAGATGATCAGAGGGCTGGAGCATTTCTCCTAAGGAGACAGGCTAAGAGAGTGCAAATTGTTCAGCCTGGAGAAGAGAAGACTCTGGGGAGAATTTAGATCAGCCTTCCAGTACCTAAAGGGGCCAACAAGAAAGACGGAGAGAGACTTTTTAGTAGGATCTGTTGCGATAGGACAATTTGTAATGGCTTTAAACTGAAAGAGGTTAGATTTATATTAGATGTTAGGAAGAAGTTCTTCACTGTGAGGGTTGTGAGACATTGGAACAAGTTGTCTAGAGAAGCTGTGGCTGCATTCAAGGAAGTGTTGAAGACCAGGTTGGATGGGGTTTTGAGCAACCTGATTTAGTAGAAGGTGTCCATGCCCATGGCAGGGGCATTGGACTAGATTATCTTTACAGGTCCCTTCCAACCCAAACCATTCTGTGAGTCTCTGATCTCTGTAAAAAGTACTTACTCCTTGCAACTTCATGTTGTACTTAACAGGTTCATTAAATGATAATGTAAGCAATCAATTAAGGACACTGCTTAGTAGGTACATCTTTTGAATCAACAGACACAGACAGGTAATCTTCAGCATGACCTGCATTAACAAAGTTCAGATTTTATTCATTACCAACTTGAGTTATCTTTCTTCTAAAATTTTTGGAGGTGCAATTCATCATTAGGACACTGCAACTGATTATTTCCACAGTGAAAATCAAGCATTCCCTTGCAATGCCTTGGCAGAAGCAGAAAGTACTTGTATCCAACCTTACCTGAAAGAGTGAATGAAATGAAAAAATGTAAAATATCTTCTTCAAAGTCATAGTTGGATAATACTTACCTAGGTGTGCCAGAGACAAAAGAAGAATATTCCACCATATTTTTGCCACTGAGTTCTTCATTGGAAGTTTAGAAGGAATCACAGATTTTTATGAAGATGTTTTTACTGCCCACAGATAACTATATTTATTTTCTTCCACAAAGAAAATGTCACAAGAAAGGTTTTTTTAGAGAGCTTGGGAATTATAAAAAATTGTTATCTCAGTGCATCTCAGGCAAACTGAAGTACTTACACATTAATCAAATTCGGTTCTCAAGTACACAGACACACAACTCCATTAGAACAGTGTAAATACACCCAAAAGCCAAATTCGGCAATACTTTTGGAAAATGGAAACTAACCAACAAAGAGATTAGAACAGAGGAAAATAATTAATTTTAAATATCAAAATACTGACTAATGTTCTAATTCTTTTTCTGCTTATCAGCAAACAAAGACTAAAGCATGAGTGGCTGCTGATGGAAAGAATGACATCATGTTCTCTAGAAAAATACCTGGGCTATTTTAAAGCACTTGTATGCTTTTATCATAAAAGTTTAAATTACATTTATTGTTGGAAATGATCTGGAAAACAGTTTTGAAGGCTTGTCAAAAAGGATGATTGCAGCTTTTTATTCACTTGAGCCAAAAGGTAATTGAGAGAAAGTTGTTGATATACTGGAGAGTGTGGGAACAAATCCAGAAGATACTTTATTTTAATGTAAAGTGAAATGTTGCATGCTGTTCCTGAACCATGAAAGTTTGCACAATGCTTCCTTTCTTCCAAAGCTCCAACCTATCTCCATATTCTCTGCCTCAAATACCTATCACTGTGACTCCCACTTACAGATATACACAGAAGTACTGATTTGTATTTCTTTGTTTAGATGCTTATTCCTATTTTAATTATTATCCTCAACTGGACTCCCTGAGGAGCTGTAAGACCTTCCTCTCATCTACCTGCAATCTTTTAAGAAACAATGAAATTACTAGTTTACTGTCTGACAGAATGATAATGCTCTCTGGCAGTGTGCAGCTTTGCTCTTAAGTCGAGAAATTGTTGTAATTAGTTGAAAGAGCTAGGAGCCACTGATATTTCATCCTGTTTTAAGAGACCAACATAGGAATCTGAGATTAGTTATCTTCTTGATGGCCTTGCAGGGTACAGGGTGTGTAAGGGGGTGTATAAGAAGTATTTGCTCTGCTTTGTTGAGAATGACTGAATAGGTAAAGTAGGTCTTACCCTGCAGTCATCATAGGCAAAGATAACTGAAGAGGCAGACCTCATGTTTGAGACCATATAAGGTACCTGAAGGTGTATAAGACTGTGGGACCTGATGAGATGTCCCATGTTCAATAGTAACCTTCATCACATATACTAACTCTTACACTTAAGATTTTCTGATGGTTTATAAATCTGCCTGAAGATGGTTTTATACAATTATAGGGCATATGTGTGCCATCAGCATGGCACTATTGACAACTTTCAAGTGTGGGCTCCATTCTATGAAATAAAAGAGCTTCAGGATGAAAATATTGTTATTAAAAAAAAAAATCATCATCAAAACAGTATTTTTCCTCCTAATTAATTTTTAGACTTCTAATATGAGCCATTTTAACTGGACCTTTCACTCCCAAAGTACTTCTCTAAACACTCTGATTTAGCAGGCAGGGCTCTAATCCATATCATGGCTTCTCTGACTTATACCAGGCAATGTGGCCTAAATATAAAAAACACACAGACTATGGAAGCAGTAGAAACAGTCCCTTTCCAAGGAGAAAGTAAACCAAACCAGAAGCAAGTTCTTCTGAAAGAGAAGAGGAAGGTCTGGGCAGCATATTTATAAGACTTAATGTCATCAACTAATGAAATAATTTGAAAATAAAACAATCTCATTATAGAAACAATTACACTGAAAAATATGATTTACTTCCTTCAGTTGTGGATATATGAGAAGAATCTACATTCTTTAAGAAAGTAGTTGTCTCTGTATAGCTGTCAGAATAAAAACTCTAGGTGATACACAGTGAATGAGATGAAATATAAACCTAATTCATATTATCTTAAAAAAATTTCTTTCTTTTTTCCTTATTACTGAGAAAATGACACTGATGTGCCATTTATGCCTAAAAGATAATCATACCTGTGATCACAGTTAGATTGAGCTCACTGAGAAGCTAGTGAAATGACTAATCACCAGTGATCAAAAAGTCCTCTTGCTCTCTTCTTGACATTTGGTAGGTTCTTCATCAATTTTTGTCCCAGGGAACTTATCACCTATCAAATGTACCCTGAAACACAAGCATTCACACCAGTCTCTTTGGAATACCTCTACTTCTGACTTGATATTCATGAGCTCGTGCTTTTTTCAGTACCACTACAAGACTACAAATAATTGCAGTTAAAGACGGATCTTGAGATCTGTTTTCTTACAAAAGCAAGAGATGTTCTAAGGCATAGCTACTATTTACAAGATAGCAGAGTTACTATATGTGGAAGAAGGATGCTCAGAAGGGCAGACATTTGGCTAAAGTAAAAGATAACACATAAAACTCTCTCTTTACTGTCACTTTGAAGCCAAGTAGCATTAGATCACACACTTGACTTTCCTGATAGCTCATGTTGAAAAAAATCATGACTTGTAGTCAAAAGTTGTAGTTTCATATTTTTATTCAAACTATCCCAACACTTCAGTTTCAGTGCAAAAAAAGAAATCCTGCACAAAACCTTGATCAGAATTAATTCAGAAAATATAAGAGTATATGAAATACAGAAAAAAAAAAAAAGTTTTCTCAATCTTATAAGTCTTTAGACATAGCCTCATTTTGGTTGTATTATTGGAATGTTCACTGATGCATAAATGTATATTTTAATAACATCTATCTTTGCAAAGTCAAAGATGCTGGTTGTAGAGTCTTTTAAAGTCATGTTTGTGGATTTAAAATAGAAGAAGGAAGGGTTTTTTCGTCTTTAAATGCCAGTGAATTGTCTCCTTGAAACAGGTTTAATTAATTAATGTGATTTAATTAGCAGTGTTACTTTCTGTGGTTGATACAATATTTTAAAAATGCATTATAAACCTTAAGTACATGCTTAGAAATGCAGGTGAAATTCTCTTTCAAAAATGAAGATTCTGAATGATCAGATCAAATATAAATTGAAGCTGTTTCTCTGAATAGAGTAATTTTCACTATGATTGTTTTTCAGCTGGCTACTGTAGTAGAGATGATGATAGCTGATATGAAGCTGTCTGAATCAGTGATATGAGAATGCAAATACATGCCAATACTTTGCATAAAATCCACAAAGCAGAGCAGATGCCTTTTGACATCTCTGCATGCATGTTGACTTGAATTGGCATCTTCTCTCTTTGATTTTCTGTCATCAAAATTAAATGGAAAGCTAAGAAAAGAATACAAAATCAGCCACAGCAAAAAAAAAAAGGGCAATGGTGAACAAAGAGGATCTGTTCATAACTGAAGTTAAATATTTAATTCTAGCAAAAAAATATTAAAGGGAATTTGTTGTACCTGACTTCATAGTTGTTCAAAGGGATGCCAGTCACCCTGGGGACAGTGCTGAATACACTGAAAAATGAATTCAAAGACTGAGGAGTAACCTGATAAACATTTGTAATCTGTTTGTCATGCCAGGTGGCAATGACTGACTAATCTGGAGCACACCATTTTATGGGGAACATATTTAGAGTTGGCTAGCCTAGATGTCATTCTAAATACAATTTATAGATATTGTAGGTTTTGATGGAAGTTATACATTTTCAAAAGATTGCACAGGGATTTAGTCAACCAGCTCACTTAGAACTATGAATCAAACTTCACTTCAATGCTTTGAAAAATCAATCACCACAAAACTATCACCAGACGGTTTAATGTGAATAGTTCTGAGAAAATCATGACTCTGAAAGACATAATTCTAAATCACTGTGGCTAAGAAATGACAATTAGGAGTAATCAGTATTTCAAAAAAGAACCTGAGTGCAAAGAAACCATTCAAACCAATTGCTTTTATGGTTGTATCTATAGGAGCAAGTCAACAGGAAAAAAGATTACATTGTTAACTGCAGATTCTTTGTCTTGATTAAAAAAGGAAATGTAATAACAAAACTTGAACTAATAACACATTTATTCTAGATTTAGCTGGGAGAAATTTCCTCCTCTGTAACAGTAGGATGGGCATACAATAAACCTATGAATGGCCAGAACCACAAATAGAATAGAAAACAAAGAAGTATACTGAGTTGAAACAAAAATTCAGTCGAAAATGGACTTGTGCAATATTTCATTCCTCTTCCTTCTTTTTTTTTTTAGCAAATTTTGAGACTGTGACTAGAATTCTTAGAACAGAAATTAATGTAATGCTATGTGTGTCATGTCATTCACAGCTAGCAGCTACTGGCTACCAAGAAATCATGTGTGATTTACTCAATAGACCATATGGCTGATGATATCAACATCACAAATCATTCTGGTTTTGGAAAGAAGCATTTTGAAACACTGTGGGATAGAACATGAAGTGGAGAGAGAAAAATAGAGAAGTGTGCTATAGACTGTCTCGTTAACAAACAGAAACGCAACTATAGGCTTAAGGGAAGTAGACAGTGCCCAAATACAAACAGGACAAGAGTAGGAAAAAAAACCCTACATCTTCCCTTTTTCACCAGCACGAACTCCCTTACTCACAATCCAGTGTTTCAGAAGACACACAATGTTGCATGTGTTTGATTAGACAAACACACATAACAGGGTTGACAGCAACATAGCTTGAAGTTGGGTTAAAACACATAAACTGTTTCTACATAACTTAATCAATGGCAACACATCTCTCTGAAAATGATCAGATAAAACCCAACATGAGAAATCTACAAAATAAAACTGAAGACATTAATTCCTTTTGCTTTCTGAAGATGCTATGACTGCAAAGCGTACGGGTATATGTGCAGGTATGCATGTACAGCCAGGTGAAAAATGATTTACCTGCATCCCCAAATTCACTGGGTCATAATGATGTCAACACTTCACCTGCTACTTTACACTCCAGAGTAATGAATGTACAATGCAGATAGATTTCTCTAGCTTTGAAATATAATTTGTTAATCCTAAAGAAATTAAAAGTTTAGCCAAACCAAAACCAAACATATTTCAAGCAAAATGATGGTTGAGTTATAATGGCCTTAAGCTGATATCTCAGTACCTTCAAGAGGCAGCAGCTCATGTGCAAACCTTCTGTTAACCTTCAAATTAAAATACCCTGTTTTTTAACAGTTTTTAATTGTGAAGCTATTATCAGGCCTGAGTAAATCTTGTATTTACCCATCTTGGACTGAATCTACAGAGACATCCTCTAAAGCAACTGTGCAACTTATCTTACGATTTGTTTTTCCCCAATCCAGCAATAATACAACACATAATGCATATCTGTCCTCTTCTACAACTGACAACTTCCTTCTGCAAGTAATAGAGGAGCCGACCAGGAGAGGTGCTGTGCTTGACCTCGTGCTCACCAACAGGGAAGGGCTCGTTGGAAATGTGATGCTCCAGGGCAGCCTTGGATGCAGCGATCATAAGATGCTCGAATTTGAGATCCTCAGACAGTGAGAAGAGCGTGCAGCAAGCTCACTGCCCTGGACTTCAAAAGAGCAGACTTTGGCCTCTTCAGGAACCTGCTTCGGAAGGTTCCATGGGATACAGCCCTAGAGGGCAGAGGGGCCCAAGACTGTTGGTTGATATTCAAGGATCACCTGTTACAAGCTCAGGAGTGTTGCATCCCAACCAGAAGGAAGTGCAGCAGGAGGGCCAGGAGACCTCCTTGGATGGATAAGGAATTCCTGAGGAAAATTCAATTGAAAAAAGAGGCTTATAATAAGTGGAAGCAAGGACAGGTGGCATGGGAAGAGTACAGGGATATTGTCAGAGAAGCTAGGGAACAGGTTAGGAAAGCTAAGGCTCAGTTTGAATTAAACTTATCTAGAGGTATTAAAGATAACAGGAAGGGATTCTACAAGTACATAGCAAATAAAACACAGACTAGGGAGAATGTAGGCCCCCTCAGGAAGCTCTCGGGAGAACTGGCTACACAGGATTTGGAGAAGGCTGAGGTTCTGAATGACTTCTTTGCCTCGGTCTTCACTGGCAAAGGCTGCGACCAAACCACCCAAGTCTTGGAAGGCAGATGCAGGGACTGTGAGAATGAAGACCTTGGGCCCACTGTAGGAGAGGAACTGGTTGGAGACCATCTTAAAAATCTGAACGTGCACAAGTCCATGGGTCCTGATGAGATCCATCCGTGGGTCCTGAAGGAGCTGGGGAATGAAGTTGCGAAGCCGCTATCCATCATATTTGAGAAATCGTGGCAGTCAGATGAAGTTCCTGATGACTGGAACAAGGGAAATATAACCCCATTTTCAAGAAGGGGAAAATGGATGACCCGGGGAATTACAGACCAGTCAGTCTCACCTCTGTGCCTGGCAAAATCTTGGAGCAGATTCTCCTGGATGCCATGCTAAGGCACATGAAAAACAACAAGGTGCTTGGTGACAGCCAGCATGGCTTCACTAAGGGGAAATCCCGCCTGACCAATTTGGTGGCCTTCTATGATGGGGCTACAGAACTGATGGACAGGGGTAGAGCAGTTGATGTCATCTACCTCGACTTGTGTAAAGTGTTCAACACTGTCCCACACGACATCCTTGTCTCTAAATTGGAGAGACATCAATTTGATGGACGGACCACTCTGTGTGTGGCCATGCAGCCAGTTCTTTATCCACCAAGAGTTGTGGTCAGTGGCTCAGTGTCCGGCTGGAGACCAGTAACGAGTGGTGTCCCTCAGGGATCGGTGTTGGGACTAGTCTTGTTTAACATCTTCGTCACTGACATGGACAGTGGGATTGAGTGCACCCTCAGCAAGCTTGCTGATGACACCAAGCTGTGTGGTTTGGTTGACACGCTGGAGGGAAGGAATGCCATCCAGAGGGACCTTAACACACTTGTGAGGTGGGCTGATGCCAACCTTATGAAGTTTAACCATGCCAAGTGCAAGGTCCTGCACCTGGGTGGGACCAATCCCAGGCACAGCTACAGGTTGGGCAGAGAAGAGATTCAGAGCAGCCCTGCAGAGAAGGACTTGGGGGTGTTGGCTGATGAGAAAATGAACATGAGCCGGCTTCAGTGTGCGCTCGCAGCCCAGAAAGCCAACCATATCCTGGGCTGCATCAAAAGAAGCGTGACCAGCAGGTCGAAGGAGGTGATCCTGCCCCTCTACTCTGCTCTTGTGAGACCTCACCTGGAGTATTGTGTGCAGTTCTGTTGTCCTCAACATAAAAAGGACATGGAACTGTTGGAACAAGTCCAGAGAAGGGCCATGAGGATGATCAGGGGACTGGAGCACCTCCTGTATGAAGACAGGCTGAGGAAGTTGGGGCTGTTCAGCCTGGGGAAGAGAAGGCTGCGTGGAGACCTCAGAGCAGCCTTCCAGTATCTGAAGGGGGCCTATAGGGATGCTGGAGAGGGACTCTTCGTTAGAGACTGTAGTGACAGGACAAGGGGTAACAGGTTAAAACTTAAACAGGGGAAGTTTAGGTTGGATATAAGAAGGAAATTCTTTCCTGTTAGGGTGGTGAGGCACTGGAATGGGTTGCCCAGGGAGGCTGTGAATGCTCCATCCCTGGCAGTGTTCAAGGCCAGGTTGGACGAGGCCTTGGGTGATATGATTTAGCGTTAGGTGTCCCTGCCCATGGCAGGGGAGTTGGAACTAGATGATCTTAAGGTCCTTTCCAACCCTAACGATTTTATGATTCTATGATTCTATGATCTTCTACAGTACATTATATGAATAGTATAGAATCTCTTACTCCTTTCACATCTGTTTTTCATTGAAAGAGGCAATAGACAGCTAGTGAAATGCCCTGTGAAATTAGAATCATGTTCATTGTTATCATGGTCTCAGAGTCAAAGATGCTGTTGCCATAAGGAGGTACGTGCTAACATGCTGACGCATGCAGCTACTTTTAAGCCCATGCAGAGGACTCCTCTTTTTGGTTTAGGAATCCAGAAGCATTAGCTGGCAGGGTGTGTTCAGTCCTTCTAGGGTACCTTTGAATAATGTCTCACCATCCATCCTCCTTTTCAGATGTTCCAGCTCACTGTATGAGAACTGTTTGGTCACTTACGTATGGTCTACCCAAACCACACCTACTACCCATGCTGCTGGGACATCATTATTGATGACGCATTTAGTCGCATTCAATC
Source organism: Pezoporus wallicus (assembly GCF_028554395.1). Classification (NCBI taxonomy): domain Eukaryota; kingdom Metazoa; phylum Chordata; class Aves; order Psittaciformes; family Psittacidae; genus Pezoporus; species Pezoporus wallicus. The sequence continues at coordinate 3,636,538 of NW_026640165.1, forward strand.
CATCTGACTAAAGCCAAGAAGGTATACTATTTCATTATGAGCAGGTACACAGAATCCTGTCATGGCAGTTTTCCATAAGTGGAAATCTATGGCTGGTTGCATTTTCTATGCAGAATCTCTGACTTATATAGGAGCACTGTAAGCATGGGAGTGCTGTGTCACTTTAATTTGGTGAAGAAGCTACTTTCATGTTGATGCAATAGCTAAACTGCAAAAGCATATCAAATTTCAAGTTTATTTCTACCCATGAATGTGGAAGGCATAATGCGTTTTCTTCTTTAGCACATAATCTTTTGTTTTCCTTGGAGTCAGCAATACTTGAGGCCTGACAACGTAAGAAGAAAATCAGCCTGTAAACTAAGTATCTTGTTTAGAACAGGGTACTAGTGAATGCTCAAATCCTGCAAGAGTTTTTGTAGCCTTGAATAGTTCAGGAGTAAACACTGTTGATTGTTTTAGTGCATTGTATAGCACAAATGCACAAAATAGCACGAACAATGAAGTCCCTAAGATGCAATCTCATTTGCTACTGATTGCTTTGGGGAAATGATTGGCTTGGAATTCTGCTGAACTTTTCGGAACCCAAAGGAAGCTTTTTCAGACAGCCAGGTCCCTCTATCATGCTTCAAAATTCAGCTCATTTCTGAGTGGCCAAAAGCTTTCATCAAATCAAGGGATGTTCAACAAATCTTTAGATTTTTCTCCTGGATGCAAAATGATGCAACTTTAAGAATAGTTTCATGGCTTGTTGGAGCATGTTTCAAATACAGAAGCTTTCTTTATTACAGTATTCTAGGGCATTCAACAGGAATGTTTTTTAATCATTCTTAATTTCTCAGGCTGCAATGCATTCAACCTCCCTATGTGGCTGGGCACTAGTCTGAACTGCAGCAGTGCAGTTGCCATGAGAAGCAATGGGGATGCTACCTTTGGCAACAAACGTAGGAAGTGCTGGGCCTACCAACTTTGCAGTCTGCAGTCAGCTTTTCTACCCTTTACTGGCATTATCATGTGTTAACTCCTCCAGAGCTCTGAGCCCTGCTTAGAATAAACACACATCAGAAACACCAAACTGGTGAAAAATGAATAATCAGGAAGGAAGCCAGTTTTTACTCAAGACTTCATGAACAGTTTTTATTGATATGTATTAATCAACATGTAGTATGTACTGTTTAAAGAGATTAAAAGCTGCCTCTTACATAAAAATACAATGTTCAGTTACAGATTTGTTTTCAGCCTGCTTCTGTAGGGCCACTAGAATAAAACCAGGAATGTATGAGATGGTATTTCTGAAAATTCTAATGTGAAAAAAACAATCATTCACCACTTGATATTAAAAAACGTAGCAAAGCAGAACAGAAGCAGTGCCCATCACTCAGTGCAGACGACTTTTATATTGAAATCATGGGAAGAAATTAATCATTGCTCTAAGTGGGGAGAACACAGCTGGGAGTGGCTGAATTGTGTCTGCAACCAAGGCAGGCTGAACAGCACTCTGTGAAGCAACTCAGCTGGATCCCTGGGCAGTGAGAGGCTGCTAACCACCAGCCTTTTAAAACACCACAGCAGTAAAAGCCCATCAAATGCCTGCAAGAAGGTGTTTGGTCTCAGGCCTAGTGGGAATTTCCTCAGATTTCAAATAGTGGGGGCCATATGCCAAGATCCCTGCAGCACTGCTCAGCTTGAAAGTAAACAGCTGAATATATTTGGCACAGCATATATACTACTGCTGCTCAAGGAGTTTTTGTAAGGGTTTTGTATGGGCAAAGCCATCATAGCACTGGAATTAGGAAGAATTCCTTTTTATGTAAGTCAATATTCTTTTGATAAATCTCTGGAAAGCATGTATAGGGAAGATATGAATTGACAAAAAAACCTTTAAAATAGATAAACATGAAGATGTGTTTTTTGTTTCAAGCAGAAATCCCCACTCCAGTCATCCATTTATATAAGGGCAACACTTCTGAGTGTGGGATAGAGTAGGATGTGCTCTTCAGTGACTGTTTTTCTCCTTTTCCATATTAACATTTTTCAGCGATAATGTTGTCAATGTTGCAGTTACTGTAATAAACAGTCTTTGCCTCAAAGTAGTTAGGTTCAAAAATGCAGATTCACATTAGCAGCCTGGAGGTCATGCTGATGTGAAAAAGGCCAGGTTCAACATGCCAGAACATTTTGGTCTTTGACACCTGGCCATGTTGCAAATGATAATTAACTTGATCTTCAGGAATGGGATTACCAAAACATTACAGTGCTAAGCAGTACCAAGACATCTACTTCAGCAGCTGTTTTGCTGGCAGACTCCAGGCAGAGCTTTTATCATAATCTTATAATAAGGTATTAATAGCAATCTCAGAGGAAACTGCTTGCTCTTTCTCGAAGAGGAATTATCAGTAACTGCAAAACTCTGTTTATGGTTTTGTACAGGATGGAAACATTGGTGACAAGGAAAGAATTCCCTGGATCCTCCTCTGCAAGTGGAAAGTCACTCCTGCACTACCTGCTTTCTTCCATAGAAAAAATCAGATGTTGAAAGTCCAATAATTGGTCAACAGAAATCTGAAACCAAGACACTGGGCTTTGATAATACTTTTATATGAGGGATATTAAGAGGAATTTTTACTTTTGCAAGCTTAGATGAGAAAAAGCATCGATCCTGTATGAAATGATAGTGAGAGCCACTTACTCAGTGATGCTGCAATGAGTTCATTTTATTGCATAACAGAGGACAAATGAAGTACACTAATTGTAACAGAATGAGATCAAGTCATGAATCCCAGTCCTCTCTCAAAAGCACACAAGGCTATTCTTTCTTGTGTCTGCTACAGAAGTCCTTAGAATATTTCCGAGAAAAAAACATGTCTTTGTTCAAGGTTACAGCTCTTAAAATCTGTAATATCTGCATCTGGACTCTTTATAAAAATCAGTGTTTCTCAGAGCAGTGTGAAAACTTACCACCTAGGTTCGGTTTCTCCCAGGCACTGTGTACGTATATATTGAAGCCTACCTGCCACTGGAAAAATCTATAGCAATGCAGGTTAGATGAGCAGGTGGTAACAGAAAAAAGGCTGTATGGAAGAATAAAAATTCAGAGAACCACAGATGCCTATTGCTGGCTGATTTCTTCAGGACTCTTAGGCCTACAAAAGACCTCTCAGATATTGATCCTTTTCCTTGGTATCAAAGAGATGAACAAGTGCACTGAAGTCTGTGGGAGCTGATGGATGCTATGAAAGGCTTTTCACAACAGCACTGGCAAAGTTGCCTGCCTGTTTCTTCTGCCAGAGGAAAGGATTGTATAGCTTCACTGTTAAAAGAAACAAAACAGCAAACAAACACTGAGCAATTCTTTTAACGTGAAATAAGTATTCGGGCTGCTCTTCCCTCCAGATGTAAAGAATCCCATTGTTTTTGTATGAAAAGCAGGTTCTGTATTGTTTAGGTTTGAAGAAAATAAGATGAAGCAATGTTTTTGTCAATAATTCTGAAGCTCTTACAATCCAAATGAAATCAAAGTTTCAATAGTGACATATAACAGTTAAATTTGCCTAGAATGGACATGAATTCTTCAAGATTTTCAGCACCCCAGAACAGAAGGAAGAACCAGGGAGCATTTTTGACAAATTAGACCTGAACTAGTAAGATAGAAGTGATTTGACGTTGTTAAACTTGCCTTCTGTTAAGGGAAACATCTGTTTACTATAATAAAATCAATGATCAACTTCTATAAAGACAATTCAAATTCATTCAAAACTGTGCTGAGTTTTTATCACCCATAGTATAAACAGCCTATTAACATAAAAAGTAATATGTACATCTATATATCATGAAAAGATGCTGAGTCCTCCCTTTTTCCTTTTCCATATTTCTTAAGGTTATTGGAGTAATTATTTTGCTTTTCAATTAAAACAAACAAAAAGCCATCACAAAATAATTCCTTGTCTTTGAGCATCTAAATCCTTAAATTGGGTTACTTAGGACTTGAGCCAACAGGAGGGTTAAATGAAGCGCAATAGCTAGCCAAGTAGTGTTTGCCCCTCAGATAACAGGCTGCTCATGCAGAGCTACAGGACTTCCATACAGCCTTTTTGCTAAAGCCATCTCTGACAGTGTGAAGAGGATACAAAATTCTACCAACAGATTTTTTAATCCATTTCACTCACCATTGCACAATCCTTGATTGCTGTATACCAGTGATATTATCCAAAGCAATGTTGGATTAGCACCCTGAACAACTCTTAATCTCTTCTGAGACTTACTCCTCAGCAGAGAGGTGAACTTGTTTCTACAGAGAGCCCTTTAGCTCTAGCTGTCCTGCCTTTCACAACACATTGACCCAGAGGCATGCGGCTGTTCTGGTTTGTCTGTGCTGGAGACCCCGAGGAGGATACATTTGACAGCACTGGCACCGGAGCCCGGCAGGGAAGTAGGCTAGGATGGATGGAAGGATTGCAGCACAATGCCCTTTCAAAGTCAGGTGAGTTCCTGTGGGGCTGCCAGCCCTTGCACCCCACGCGATGCAGCGTTCCCGGGGCTGTGTGGTCACACAGACTAAAGGCTAGACTTGACTGGTGTCAGCAGCAGGAAAAGGGCTAAAGCCTTCTCCTCCCTTCCCCATTGATTAATCAGTGATATGTGAAGTACTTCCTGCACAAAGACAGCATACTATTGAAATAGTTGAAAGGCTGAAACCTAATGTGGGCAGAAGGTGCAATTTTTCTTGTTATCTGAGGTTGGCAGACATGTATTTTCAGATGAATCAACTCAGTTTACTAGGCGGAGAGACAAATCAAGTCCCTGGAGATTTATACCATGGGAAATGCCTTGGAAAGTGTTCCAAGTTGTCTTTTATAAAATAACAACACAGTTTTGAGCCAGCAGCTCCTCATCTAAGTATTGATCCTTTCCTGGCATGACAACATCTTGTTGAGATAATGACATAATGTTTCCAGTGGAGCCAAAGGCACCCCAGCCCCGCTCCAGACATGCTTGAGCAGACTGAAAAGAGCAATGAGATGCAGAGTGCTGATGAATGGTCCTTTGCCTTCAACAAAGGAGAACCTGAATGCAAACAAGGATTTATTAACATAAATGCTTCTTTCACATTTTGAAATCAGTGAAAACAAACACGCATGAGCTTCAAGCTGCAATCTGGCTTATAAAACACAACAGATTTTCTTAGCTAAGTTAGATACTGAAATGTTACTGACTGCTATTTCTCTACTATAATAATTTTCTCATTAACTTTTACTGTTTTTGAGCATACTGCCAATAATTAGCAATGAAATAAAGGACATTTTCTTCTATTGTGCAGTGTGTAACAGACAGAAAATTGGAATACTCTAAAAAACTCATATAGCTGCTGCTGCGTGATTTATTCCTTCACTACTCCCATATGTTCACACTTCAACTGGCTAATTATATGAACTATGAAGAAATTTCCTGAGTTACTTTTTCCTTCGGAAAAAGACTGTGATACAGACCCCCTCTCATGAACCATGTTACAGAAGGACCCAACTCTCCTGGCTTCTCAGTGAAGAGAGACAGACCACACTCCTAGACAGGAGTTTACATCTTAAATGAACCAAAGACTATGTAGAGGTGGCCTCTTCCTTCACCTACACAAACACAAGAAAGTTCATTTTAAACACATCAATTTAAATAAACTTGCTCCACTAAATTTCCTTTTACCACAAAGAAAGGCCCACTATTCTTTGTGATACTCCAACAAAACCACATTTTAATTGGATTTTTATATAAGATTAAACATCTGTATCTAATGTGCATTCACATATATATATGCCATGTATAAATCAATGTAATGTAACTGTTTCACTGTTGCAGAGAGTTTAACAGATAAATAATAGTAAGAAATTAGAAAAGGAATAGCTTTGAGAGCAATTCATAGGTTATGCAGCCCAAGGGACTGTTATGATCATCTTCTCTGATTTTCTACACAAAGAACATAGATTTTTCACACAGTAAAAGCCTCAATCAAGCTCAATGAATTGTAGCTGAAGTACTGCAAATTTTCAGCAATACATCCTGTCTTAATCTAAAGAACTAAATTTATGAGGAAGCTCCGACATCCCCTACCGAACCATTGCTTATCTTCACTCTTTAGACAGTATTTCTGCTTAGGTTTTTCTAGTATTAACTTCCAACCATCAAATCATGTTACAACTCTCCTACACTCTTTAATGACTGCTATTATTATTATTTGTAACTTTTAATTTTTGCCACATACAAATGCAGAGCACCAGCGATTTTGAATTTGTAGAGCATTATTAAGAATGTTGGCTAGCGTTATCTGAGAACTGATACAAACAGAAGGGTACAATGTACAAATTAATATAAATCATAGACAACAAAGGTGGAATGGGATCAGCTCGATATTAATAATATTAACAATTACAGTATTATTACTGTGGAAACAAGAATATAATATGAACTATGAATTTAAAGTTTTTGTCATGAAGTACTTATAAAACTTTCAGTATCAAAGTGTGTAAAAAAAATAGAAAAAGGTTCGTCTGGTAGAAACCTACCTGTTGTTCCCTCAGTTTCATTAGTCCAGTATAAAACACTATCTCCCTGAGCAGGTATCTCCTCTCACAAAACAAAGCCAAAAAAGATAAAACACAAAAGTTTTCAAGCTTCATTAGTATTTCAGTATTGCTCCTGTTCTCCAGCCCATGGCTGATTTTCAGAGTTAGAGAGATTTTTGAAAAATGATGCATAACATATTTATTTCCTCTGGCTACTTGTGAAGTCTTATTTTAATGACCATGCATACTAGAATTATTACCACTATACTTCAAAATTTCAGTAGAAGAGATGAATCCTCTGAGCTCTTTCCATTTAAAATGGTTTTAACTTCTGAGGAGCTGCCTGTGATTGCCTTATCATTTTCTTTTCGAAAGCCAGGGACTCTCTGGTGCTTTTACATTAGTATTCTTAGTTCGTTCCTTGCACTAAGATTGCCAGTCCTGAAACAACTGTCAAGACTATTCAAGAGAAATGGCAAATTTTCATTCTGAGGTTTAGAAGCTAAGCTGTTCTTTCTTTTATTACTTTACAACATGATGCTACATGCTGTGTTATATAAGAAAGTGATATGAATAGCAAAATATTTCATTCTTACTTTGGAGTCTGAGTTTTCTCCCCTTAGCTGAAAAACTTGTACTATTTCTACCTTTGTTTCAAAAGTAACAAGGTCTAAATAGAAAAAAAATATGCAGGTTTTCCAATTCTACCAATGTTCTTATATTTGAGAAAACATTTACCATCTTCAGCTAATGAGTACTTTCAATTACTTTAATTCTCTAACACAGTATACCTCTTGGATAAGGAGCAACAATGCTTTAAAGCGAATATGTAAAATGCTTTGTCATTTATATCATATCTTTTCATCCAAATATTTGCAGTTACTCCCATTTTCTTTGCAATATAATTTTGCTTATATCTCCTTCTGCAACCTCTCAGCCTCTGTGTTGCTAAATCATAAACCCTTCCAACACTCTCACTAGTAAAACAAGTTGCTCAGCCAACAGCATTACTGCAGGAGCACTCAATAACTTCTTCCTACCAAAAGTCATGCTGGAAGGATCCTGTTACAAGAACTCCAACTGCAATATCTTAATTATACTCATCACTCATGTTTACATCTGCTCATATTCAAACAAGAGCATACACAAAACACAAAACCAGCAATAAAAATACAAGTAATAAAGAACAGTTAATGAGACCTGATACAGACATGCCTCTAAAGTAGCAAATTCTATTCCTCTTCAAGAAAAACAAAACATGACTTTTTGATACAACTCACTTGACTTGAATGATAACTACGATGTATTATACTGAAGATATTTTTGGAAATGCTATCTATGCAACACACTGCAAGGCCAACTGTGAATTCATATTCTATCCTGTATTTGTCATTCACCTTACAATACCTGAACTCACTCTACCACTAATCCTTTTCTACAGAAATTGTATTAATAGGATTTCAATACTGAAAACAGGTGGAACGCTAAAAAAAGAAGGGAAGAAGGCTGTTTTCAGTTTAAGTGTACTTTTCAACTGCTATGCAGAGTAACTCAGAAATGGATTGTAAAGCAAACAGTGAAACTTAATTACCTTCTAATATATATTTGGATCAAAGAGAAATTAATTGAGAGTGAAATGGGGTTGAATAGCATAGTAAAGGCTTTGCTATCCTCCAGAACACCAAGGAAAACTAATCCCTCACACAGACGCAAATGACATGAAAAAGGAAGTAACAGTGTCTTTGAGGCACAAAGAGAACTCAGTGGTAGGCTTAAATAAGACAGAGATCCAAGGAGAAACCACAAAAAAAAAAAATTAAAAAAATGCTGGTGAGGGAGCTGGATGGTCACAGACAAGACTAGAGAAAAAAACCAATCTAACTAAATCTTGCAGCATTCAGTCATAATATTGTCAGAGGACAAAGGTATGTTCTCAAGATAAATGTAGATGCCAATTAACATACAGCTTGATGCATTCGAGCACCTGAAAATATCTGCTGAAGATAATTCATAAAAACTTGTGTGTAGTATCATGTTGCCATTCTTCTTACATGCATGGGGAGACTTAAAGATTCACTTCTAAATACCCTTTTTTTTTTTGAACAAAAATATAAGAAGCCAAGGACAGGACTGATGCTAGTTGCATGCCAAATGCACCGTCTTCGTGCTGAATACGTTTTCTGAGAACAATGGAAAACACAGGCTAGCCAGAGAATGAACTAAAAGGAACATATCTTTTACAGACCTTTACAGGTCTGGAGGCTCAAAGATCAACATAAACATTCATCAGAGTTGTTACAAACCACAGGTCAGAGCAGTTTAGTATCAGCAGTCACAGAAGCAGCTGGATAACCAAGAAGTCAATAATGCTGAGAAATACTTCTCTCCACACCTGGTACATTTCCTGAAATTTGAAACGAAGTTGTCCGTCAGAACCAAAATGACCAAAACTGAGAAGCTGAGCCAAACACCTAAATCTGCTGTTAAATTCCTTCCTAGAGTTACAAGGCACTTAACCTGTAACTTGTTTCAGGTTTTCTCTTAAAAATTCAATAATACAAACTGACATGAAGAAAGAAAGTGAGGCCACTTAGCAAAATGAGTATGGATATTCTAAAAAGAAACCTGAGGGATCTGAGAGCCCTACTCACTCTCGTATTACATGCCAAAATCTAGTTTTGCACAGTTTTGTAATCCAGTTAATTACAGATGGTACTTTAAAAAAAACAAACCAATCCAAAAAGCCAGTCTGTAGATTTAGGGGAACAGGTCCAGATACCCACCTTTCACATTCTGCTGCATTTCACGTACAGCTTTTAGAATAAAGCAAAAGTAGACAGTTCTGCTATTTATTATGACTTTGGTAAAAAAGTGGTTCTGTGTCTGTCCCAAGGGATTCATGCTCTTACTGAATTTAGAGAAATGCTATTGCCTACTTCCTCATCAATAGCACTAAGCAGGTCTTCTGGCACCTTTAAAGTTCTCTCAGCAAGTCAAGATGCTTTAGCTGCAGGAAAAGTTAGCTAATGCTCCAATGATTTTACCTTTCACCTTGTTCTAATAGATAACAAGTTAAATGTGGAGTTTAGAAACTGATATAGGTAGTGTAATTTAAAGAAATTTCTATTGGCAATGAACAGAACTATCATGGCTCAGAGACAAATATACATTGATTTATTCCTCTGTTCGAAGTTCTGTCATGCTGCAATTCACTGTATGTACTGGAAGCATAATAAGATGGAATTTCAAGGAACTAGAAGTATGCTGGAAAGAGAACCTGTTGCTTTTGCCAACTTCCCTGTCTCCTACCCAAGACTTCCACTTAGAAGCGTCCTTCCTCCTCTGAGTCATTTAAGTCTCAACTGCATATTGCATCAGACTTGGGGAAAGAGCAGTTTCATCAACCAGACTGCTGTTAAGCAAGTACTCCTTGGACACAGAGTGCTGTTCCAGACTATGCCCAACAATGTCGGATTATCAGTTGATGCTGTGACAGACAGAAATAAAACTAAAACCCTTCACCTAAACCCACATGGAATGTAAATATGGGGACCGCTACTAATATTTTAGTGAATAACAGCCTTTGAAAACTGCCCACATCAATCAGTCTTCTAGAAGCAGAAAAAAGAAACAGACATTTACCCAGAGACAGCACATATTTATGCTCTTTCCTGTTTCACAGTATTCTTTCACTGTTACTGAATACAGAGTGCAAGTGTGCACAATTCCATACATGTGCACCACCACAGTAAGTATATTTTGGCAAGTTTGCTCACATTTTCAAACCCCTGCTCAATTCATGCGCAATAGGGAAGGCCACTTACAGAGAAAAAGCTACGAAATGCTATGGTGACTGCTTGTCTGCAATGACTACTCCTCCTGGTCATTGCTCTCTCATTTTGATTCCTTCCTCCTTTTTTCCTCTTCAATTTTCTGGAGAAAAATTGTACTACACTGGAAGAGCTGTTGAGACTATGTGATTTGCTGGCCCATATCTAACCCCTTTCAATCTAGCTGTTGGCTATCTCTATTCTTTAACATCCCTTTATTCTTTCTTCCATAGTACTACATGTCTACTTATCTCATTTATCTTACCTTGCCTTATATCTTCAGTACTACCAAGTACTGAACCCTCCAGAACTGTTGTCCTTCCTAGTGTATAAGTGGCTATCTCTGCTTCTATTCTTTTTGTGCAGAATGCTGGCTTTGGGTTAGCTTGCTTGGCAACTTCACTGCCTTTGCCCAATTTTATTTTAAAGAACTGCTTCTTCCATTGTATTTACAGTAAAGTTGATGGATATAATAGCTCAGTAGGAAGGCATATGGATGGACCAAACAGTGATCAGCCACCATAAAAAGCCCTGAGTATTACATTCAGAAGCACTTACACCAGTTTGCTTAAGTGGTAAAAACATGCAAAAACTAATACTTCAATGTGTAGGGACCCATATGAATTCAGTTTGGGTTTTCTTTTTCTGTATTAATTAAAGCAAACAAAACCATACATACAGCAAAATGTAGTCTTGTAAGCTTGTAGAACAACTAAGTTTAAAATACAACTCACAGCTGCATCTACATTACAGCATGTTGCTGACGAAGCAATGTGAGGATAAGCATGAAAAAGCACACTCCCTAGCTTGCACAACTTTATCAGTAAATCCTCCTGGTGTGAGTGTACCTAAGTCAGCAGGGGAATGCTGTTGTCAGCTAAGTTAATTATGTTTATTATCAATCTATACTTTCCTGTCATCAGAAAAGCTTCTTTTCCAAAAATACACTGCACCTCCACAGAAAAGTCTACCTGTGTAACCATACCAACACAGCTGTATTAGCAGAAGCTCTCTATAACAGATTAGCTGAAAAACAAAACAATAAAACTGAATGTCCACTGAAACACCTGCATATATAGTTCACCAGCTCTTACACTAATAAACATCTCAGCATCTACTTTGTTCAAAACATTGCTAGTGCAAGAATATTAATCAGCCAAGAATGTGGCTTGTTTGGATGCCAGAAGCAGTGCAACTGCAGCTAAGCACAATTCAATGTTAATCAATTTCCAAAGTGCTTGTCTAGATTCTTGAGAATGTTTGAAAACTACACTGATGATAACAGCAGTGGGTGAGTCCCAGCAGTGACTGCAGTGTTGTTATACTGATTGAATGACAGTACCTGACCCCCAGCAGACCTCCTCAAATGAGTAAAGAGGTTGCCATTGAAAACTCTGTACACCTTCAGCTGCCCATGTTACATTTATGTAACCAAAAACATTAAGCATTAACACTGCTAAAATACATGCTTAGACCACCATCTCCTTCCAAGTACTATACAGCTATGAAGTTATCTCATTATGATACTCCATTAATACTGTTTTGTAAAGTCCTTTTCAAGGACATACACTTTGTGGTTGTATCAGCTTAAGTGATGGGCATAAGGAATTGCACCTAAATTACCTGATGGGGCCTTGAAAGGTTCCTCCTTCCAAATCCCTTGCATCTCCAGAACCTCGGCAACACAGGTTTAGGTGAGGCATAAAACACAGAACAAGGAAAAAATGTAACAGTGAATGGAAAGAGAATTAAAATAGTATCCCTGACTTCTTGAAAGTCAAGAAGAAAGGGTCTGTCCAGCTCTGGATGACTTCAGTCTAAGGGTCTAAACTGGCAGCAGCGGCACACAGTTTCAGAGATTTTGTGATTGTACTTGTTACAGATGTAGCCCCATTTGCAGGTCAGACCCATTCACATGAACAAATCAATGCAGCTGTTATTTGTTTCCAGTATCAAATTCTGCACCACACAAAAACTTTAAGCACCACACAACATATACTGAATACAATGAAAACTAAATAATGCAGTTAACTTTGTACTTACTTTATTATATAATGCAATAAAACTTCCATTTCTAAAACTCACCAGTTCCACATGGCTGCACCAGACTGACAAAAAAGTTAAACAGTGTTTCATCAGCATTCAGGTCAAGGATGACAGATGATTTAGGCTATCTAGGCTGAATCTAATTAAGTTTCCTTTGCACAAATATCAACAAAAAAGAAAAGAACAGAAATAGAGTTTCAACATCCATACTAATGCTAATGATAGAACATATCTTTTATGGATTATTACTTTTTTGACTGTCAAAACCAAAAGTACCTCATTTTTGTACTCTAACAGCAACAGGTCTGATTTAAATTTATCTAGCTAAGACCATGCAAAGTTTCACTCATGACCTTACAGGTTTTATCTTCACTTTAGCTAACAGGTGTAGTTCATGTTACATTATGCTTCTTGTATATTCTATTAAACTTGCTGATAGTCAAGGTCATAATGCATTACAAAAAGCTTACAGGTCCAGAATCTGTAAGAGGGATCCTATTTAAAGGACACAAGTAGGGAAGATGATGCTACCCTTATCATATTTCTCTTTAAGTAGCTTTAAAATTACTGGGACATGCAGCTTTCACTTATGGATAATGATCTACCAAGATCTCCTAAAGCAAACCCCAAAGCAGGCAGAAAAACTCATTACTTTTTATTCTTAATAATAACTTACATGTGAAATATATACTAAAGAATAAATGTCATGCTACAGGTCAGGTCTTATACTACATGGTGGTTTTTAAGTTAATTATGGTGGAATGTTCCCTGAACTATCTTTGATACATTAAGTCAGCCTTGCATTAGGATGCAGCGTAAAACCTCTGTAAGTCAGCATTACTTTCTCAGGAGCCACACCCCAAAGAATAACGTAAAATCATACTTATTTAGTTTGCAGAAGTGATGTATCCTTCGATCAGAGTGCCGAGAACTCTATAAAGACCCTCAGTCTTGTACCATTCCAAAGCAAATAAATAAAGTGGATACAATGATTGGGTGAGCCCAATCTTCAGGAAAACTTTAAAGTATAGAAAGATGGAGATGTTGGAACAAGTCCAGAGGAGGCCACAAGGATGATCAGGGGAATGGAGCACCTCCCATAGGAAGACAGGCTGAGAAAGTTGAGGCTCTTCAGCCTGGAGAAGAGAAGGCTGCATGGAGACCTCATAGCAGCCTTCCAATATCTGCAGGGGACCTACAAGGATGCCGGAGAGGGACTGTTCACCAGGGATTGTAGCAACAGAACAAAGGGTAATAGGTTTAAACTTAAACAGGGGAAGCTCAGGTTAGACAGAAGGAAGAAGTTCTTTTCTGGGTGGATGGTGAGGCACTGGAACAGGTTGCCCAAGGAAGTGGAAAATGCTCCATCCCTGGCAGTGTTCAAGGCCAGGTTGGACAGAGCCTTGGGCAACATGGTCTAGAGTGAGGTGCCCATGGTGAGGCAGCTAGAACTAGATGATCTTAAGGTCCTTTCCAACCTAAACCATTCTGTGATTACACAGTATCACAGTATGCTAGAGATTGGAAGGGACCTCGAAAGATCATCTAGTCCAATCCCCCTGCTGGAGCAGGAACACCTAGATAATGTTACACAGGAATGTGTCCAGGCGGGTTTTGAATGTCTCCAGGGAAGAAGACTCCACAACCTCCCTGGGCAGCCTGTTCCAGTGTTCCGTCACCCTCACTGAGAAGAAGTTTCTTCTCAAGTTTAAGTGGAACCTCTTGTGTTCCAGTTTGTACCCATTACCCCTTGTCCTATCATTGTTTGCCACTGAGTAGAGCCTGGCTCCATCCTCGTGACACTCCCCCTTTATATATTTATATACACTAATAAGGTCACCCCTCAGTCTCCTCTTCTCCAAACTATAGAGACCCAGTTCCCTCAGTCTTTCCTCATAAGGGAGGTGCTCCACTCCCTTAATCATCTTCGTTGCCCTGCACTGGACTCTCTCCAGCAGGTCCCTGTCCTTCTTGAACTGAGGGGCCCAGAACTGGACACAATATTCCAGATGCGGTCTCACCAGGGCAGAGTAGAGGGGAAGGAGGACCTCTCTAGACCTACTAACCACCCCCCTTCTAATACACCCCAGGATGCCATTGGCCTTCTTGGCCACAAGGGCACAGTGTTGGCTCATGGTCATCCTGTTGTCCACTAGGACCCCCAGGTCCCTCTCCCCTACACTGCTCTCTAACAGGTCGTTCCCCAAGCTATACTGGAACCTGGGGTTGTTCCTGCCCAGATGCAGGACTCTACACTTTCCTTTGTTATATTTCATCCAGTTATTCCCTGCCCAACTCTCCAGCCTGTCCAGGTCTCGCTGGATGGCAGCACAGCCTTCTGCCGTGTCAGCCACTCCTCCCAGCTTAGTGTCATCAGCAAACTTGCTGATAGTACACTCAATTCCCTCATCTAAATCATTGATGAATATATTAAATAATACTGGTCCCAGTACTGACCCTTGAGGCCTCCAACTACAGACTCAGCCCCATAGACTACAACTCTCTGGCTTCTCTCCTTCAGCCAGTTCGCAGTCCACCTCACTACCTGATCATCCAGACCACACTTCCTCAATTTAGCTGTGAGGATGCTGTGGGAGACTGTGTCACATGCTTTGCTGAAGTCAAGGTAGACCACATCCACCGCTCTGCCATCATCGATCCCGCTGCGACACCACCTCCACCACGGGAGGAGCGAGCGGTCCCACACCGACTGACCCACCACCTCCACAGCAGCCCCACTACCAGGCTTTTCTCCGCCCAACACACTCCCCTGGTGCGATTGGCTCAACCTGACCCACCCGGCAGCACTCTCACTTTTGGTTGGCTAAAAGCTCTGGGCCGCATTGTGGGGCGAATGAGAAGCAGGGTTGTTTTACGGTCCCAAAATGGCTGCGCTCTGTCCCGTTTGTGTGGAAAGGGGTGGGAGGGAGTGAAGTCTGAGGGAGCGGGTCGGGGCCGTGAGCCGCGCCGCAGGGAGGGGGATGAGGTGACGGCCGCCATGGCGAGTGAGGGCGGCAAGAAGCAGTTCTGGAAGCGGAGCGGCGCGAAGGTGCCGGGCAGGTGAGGGGGCGGCGGGAAGGTCGGGAGCGGCCGGCTGGCGGAGGCTTGTCGCTGTTCGTCCCGCTGCCAGCTGGAGTACAGGGTGTCGGCGCGGGTCTGCCTAGCTCCGCTTCGTGGTCTCCAGCGCCGGGCTCCTGGGAGCCGCCTTGGCCGCTGAATTCACCAGATGCTCGTAGATCTGTGCTCTCTGTGGCCGGCCGGTCGCTGTGGCTGGTGCGGGGCCTCTCCTCCCTGCCTTGGTTGTTTTCTGTTAGCTCAGTGCCCGGAGCGTTGCAATTGTAACTTAATGCAAGCTATGGTATTTTGAAATAGTGTGCAGGAAACTGCACTTTAGAGGCATAGAGCTGTATTTTAGCTCCTGCTTAATGTTTCAAAATAGCATCGATTTCACAATTCTCTTCCTGAAGTATAGACAGCAGACCCAGTCGTGGTATTGCAAAGAGCTACAAACACGTTCTGCTCTTCACATTTTTCTGGGAAATACATCCCCAAAGTCACATTAACTCTTTTGACCATTACGTCAGGCTGGACCGCATGTTCAGGTGATTATTTAACAGTAACTCTGCTCCCATCCCTGAGCTACTTTTGTAAGTAGAGTAATTCTGTTTCCTATATTATTTTTATAAGAGCGATGCGTGCTCTTGGTTCTTGGAGAACTGTAACTCTGCACCGTTTTCCTGAATTCAACAAAACCTGCTCGGCCTTTTAGCTCCTTCCGTTCTTAGTTACCTATAAGCAATAACTTGTAGCAGTTTTGTTTTTCTAGTTACAAACTAACCCTTTGAGTCTGACTGTTCCTGTGCTGAACTTGTTATTTTGTAACTTTGCTGAGTCCTTTAGGAGTAAATACACCTGACCCTCCTCCATTGGGTGGGGTCTATGAATAGATGCATTTAATTAACTTGAAGGCAACTGCAGGCATGTGGAAAAATAAGGATTCTGCTTTTTTTTTTTTTTTTTTTTTTTAAATGGTGCGGAGAAGGTTGATGTTGCTTTATATTTGGGTGGATTCCTATCATGGTCATTCATAGTGTCTGAAGGAAAAGGCAGATTTTGTGTGAACGCCAAAATGGAAGGGGACACCTGACTCTCATGTGAGCTAAGAGGAGAAGACTGCAGGGGCTTGATGTGTGGGGTATGCATACAGTCATGTAGGAAGGCTGGTGGTGGACTGACTCTTTCATTTGTATGGGATCACGTGAAAATTGATAGCCTTTATAAACCACCACTCAGTCATCTCTAGGGCTAATTTCACTAATATTAATACTGCTTGTGTAGTATAAATTTAAGTCTGTCAAAATTTGTGACTGCCATCTTCCTGGCTTGGTTCTATCTCAGGTTTACTAAGGTCAGGCTTATTTATGTTTATGATCTGAAGATTGGTTTTGATTTGTCAGGAGGGCATGTTTGTTTTCTTTTATGTGGTTTTTAGTGCAGGTTTAGGTAGATGTTAACGTTGTATATGATTTGCTTCTCTGACAATCAGAGTTTTGTAGTAGTAATTTCTGTTATGAAACCAGATGTAAATCTTGATGTGCCTTCTGTGGAGTTTTTCTATGTATAAAATAATTTTGTAGCTGAAAACTGAGCAAATGAACTTTTAGTTTATAGAGAGTTTTATTATTCATGAAGTAATGTGCTGTTTTGCAATGTTAAAGATAATTGTAAATAAGTCTGTCTTGGGCAGCCGCTCCTCAAAACATTTGTTTTAATACTCATGGCTTTTATTCTCTAATATGACATCTTTTGTGTTTTTATTTAAATACGTCAGTCTTTTACTTTAGTAACAGTTAAGGCCTCCTGTTAGGCAAATCTATGATTTTTTTATAAGATACTTTAATTTTAGCTTCATTATTTTTAATGTCATGAGGGATTCTTTGAAACAGAAAACTTGGAACATTTCAATTCAGCTGATTATAGGCTGTTTATTTGATACACAGAAAAAAACCCAAATGTTTTACTATTTTTGTGATAACTCTTTCTTTTCCTTTAGTATTCAACATGTGTATGGAGCTCAGCATCCACCTTTTGATCCGTTGTTGCATGGAACGTAAGTCAACCTAATATTTAAATATTCCAGGTAGCTTATATCTCCTCTGCCTTCTCTCCCCTTTTTCTTCCCTGTTGGCTGTAAAGTTTTTTGTTAGTCTTCCTTTTTCAATTTTTGTCATCATCTTGACTTCTCTGTTCTGTCTTGTCTTATGACTTCCTCATGCTTATCATATTGCGAACAACAAACAGCTGTTCAGTTCTTAAGTAGCCTGGATTGCCAGCATTTATTATCTGTTTGCAGTGTCTTACACATTGAAAATCGTAGGGTAAATATTTGGGTGTAAGCAGCTTTCCTGCATGCAACTTTATGTGGATGGATTGGCTTTCTTTGCCTGTAAGAGAAAAGAGTCAGGTTGTGATGTAGATCATTTTGAGGCAAAGGTGTGCATTTTGACTTGTGAGGAGTCAGTAGGTAGAATAAATTTTAGTGCTTTGAAAGTTGATTGCCATAGATCATGACTATTTGGTATCAGAACACAATGTACATGAAAATGGTAGCATTATGCTAAACATCATTAGTAACCAAATATATTTCATGCTGATAAGCCAAAATGATTTTCATCTCCTTTTGCCTGAGGGCTACAGAAAAATGCTGCTTTCTGATAGCTCCTACTTCTCTGTGTATTACATTTTGCTTTATTGTATTTTGTTTGTCTTTTGAAAGACAGTTTAAGTTTTGTCAAGGACAGAATTGTTTCTGGTTTGTTGGTAGAGTTCTCAGCTCCTTGGAAACCAGCATTGCTGTTGAAATGTTGGTGTGTGTGAGAATTTTGGGAAAAGTGTATGACCAATGAAATGAACTGTCCAAAGTGGCAAGGACAAAACATAAGGGAAGGAGGTGATTTTTTTTTTTTTTTTCTTCTTCCAAAAGCTGATTTGAAATGGCACAAGAGATAAACACATGCTAGTTAATTTTCAGATGATACAGAATTGAAGGCAGTTGAAATGTGTAACCTTGAGGACTGAAGAAAAAGGAACGGGATGAATTGGTTCAAAATGTGGAGTTATTAAGTATGTTAAAGAACTTTAACTTACACTTCCACTTAATGGGAGTTAAATGTGGAGAGACCCAGTAACAAAAACTAGAAGCTAACTGCTTGAAATGATGACAGGAGAAAGACCTTGCTATTTTAGATAATGATAACCTGGATGAAAGTGTTAGTTTTGTAACACCTGTTAGGAAAGATATTCCTTGTAATACATAACAGAAACATTACTGACATTGTATGAGGACTATGTAAGAACTTTTTCTGATTTCCAATTCTGGCTGCCTTGTCTTTACAGGAAAAAAAAGCAAATGAGCACAGGTGGAAAGACAGGAATGGCAGGAAAAGCAATGGAGTTAATGGCGTTAACTTTTTTCTTGGGAGCAGACTGGGATGCTCTCTCAACTTTATACCTTGTTTAGCTGAAATCTGAAGAGATATGTGACTGCTTGGTATTGTAAGTGAGAGCAAGTGTCAAGCTGGAGAGGAATGCTTAATTCTTTTCTGTTATACTGTGTGTTGACAGAGGGATGAAAGGTTAGGAGCTGATCAGGGTACACTCTAGACTAGCAACTAGAGGAAATATCCTGCCTATAAGCAGAGCAAAGTTCCGAGGCAAATTGAGCTGGATCGCCTGTATAGGGAGGAATGGTAGATGTAATGAGTTTTAAGGTGAGACTTTGTTTATGGCATGATTACATGATTGGTTATGATGACATGAGTAGACCTGATGACTTGATTATTGCTGCTGTGTTGTTATGCAGAAATTGCAGTCTACAGAAATTTGTGAAGCAAGAGAAGTGCAACACCTCCTGTCTATCTTTTAAACTATTGCAGTAGTATTCTGTTTATTTGTCTTTTGGGTTGGTCTATTTTTTTGTTGTTGTTTGGTGTGGATTTTGGTGGGTTTTTTTAACAGTAACATGACTGGAGGAAGCTTAAATTTTGCTACCTATATAATGTCAAGCATGGGCTTTTTTTTTTGGCCTTCTCCATGGTGTTTTTCGTACTCCATTACTAGTTCTTTAAATATTGTTTACTTGTTTTTGAACAGCTTGGTAAAACCAGGTTCAAAGCCACCTACAACTCCAGTGAAACTAAAGAAAGTCAGCACCTTCCAAGAATTTGAAAGTAACACGAGTGATGCTTGGGATCTTGGGGATGACGATGATGAACTCTTAGCAATAGCTGCTGAAAACTTAAATACAGAAGTGGTCATGGAAACGGCTCACAAAGTAATTGAGAATCATAGCAAGCTACAAGAGCAGCATAAATTTCAGGAAGAACATCTACAGGAAGAAAAACAAGTAGAATCTGCAGAATTGACTTCGATTGCATGTGGTGATAATAGGCTTGTTAAATCAATCAGTGAAGGTCATACATCGAGCTCATCAGGTATGTTTAAAAAATGAAAAAGATGTTGAAAATCAAATGAGGGGACTACTATTTGCTCTTTAAGACATTAACCCCTTCCCAACCTTTTCATAGTACCACAGGAAAATAGTAGTAATCAATATTGATTTGAGGGAGGCACTGTATGCCTTACTGAACTTTAAAGTATGTGTGTGAGAAATACAGGGGTGAGGGAAGGATAATTAAACTTTTGTGTTTTCAGCATTATTACATCCTCAGTTTTGGAAGGAAGCTGCACTACTGAATGCATTTTAATGGTTAACTGCACCAAGTTGTGTGTAGTTAATAGTATTCCTACCGCTGTGAAAATTTCTTATTAAAATACTACTGTATAAAGCATATTCAAAAATTGGAGAAAAACATGCATGTGAATTGGGAAGTTCATCCTTTATGTGATCTGTTCTGTGGTATACGTATAAACTTTAAAGTAAGATTTTAGAAATCAAAGCTGTTGGTCTGCTCCCTAATTGGTGTGGTTTAATTGTGGAACACTGCTTGGAAGAGGAATGCTCCTCCTGCTAAATCCAAATGATTTGAAGTCCTAACTTGTGCTGTACTTGAGTTTACCTAATTCTATTTTAAATTTACAAATTAAATTCAAGTTATGAGTAGCCTTCTCAGTAGCTGAGGCTAACTGTTGTGAATCTTTTTCTCTTCAGATAATGCTAGTGAAAATACTTCCATGCAGAGATCACAGTCCCTTCCACAAACTTCCACCCCTCCCTTGGTGAGTGGAATGGCAGACTGTAATACCTCAGTTACTCCTGCATTAACTGAAAGAGAAGCATCCCGATTAGACAAATTTAAGCTGCTACTTGCTGGCCCCAATACAGATCTTGGTGAGTATTTCTCATAGGAGCTATGAATTACATGTAAATTATTATTTAACTATATATTTTCTGTTTCATGTACTGTTCTGCCTGATGGTTTGTTGAGTATCTAATCCTTTCAGCATTTAGAATTGATCTTGCAAAAGGCAGAATAAAATTGAATGCTTGTTGTATTCAGGCTTGTGATACTCAATTTGTGTACATCCTACTAATATGTAAGGTGTTAGTTGCCTTTTTGTTCTTTTCTTTCTCACGTTATTTTTTCCTACTGGGCTAACCTCTGGAGGAAAACCAAACTATAATTAGCTGTGTTTAGTGTTAATACCTGTTAATGGAACAGCATGTAGTACAGGAATGATTCTCACACTTAGGAATATGGATATGAAAAATGATGAGGCGTGGAAGTATTGTTGCTTGTCTACTCGGCATTCATGTTCACAGACTGATACAGCAGTAGTTCTGTGTCTCATCTGTGAATGGTGACAACATGTTAATGTGAAAACAAATGTTTTGTCAGATAACTTGACTGTTCCCTTTGTGCACTGGATTTTCACTGCTGAATAGTAAATACAAGTGCTGAGAGAATATCACAGAATCTCATGGCTTTGTCTCCCACACTCTTAAGGAAGGAAGTAGAAATTGCATGTTTGCTGTTCTTGAATTGAAGGTTTCCTGCTCAGTAGTGGTCATGAGAAAATCAATCTGAGACTTCAGTGTAATATAGTCCAAGTTGTATCTTCCTTTCCGTGCCCCCACTGTGTGCTGTGTCTTATTGTGAGATTGATGCTAGCGAAGTAGAACTATGGAAATAATACTAACTAGATGAGACATATCACTTCAGTGAGTTAGACATTCTTATAAATTGCAGCTCTGAACAAACTGAGTTTTTAGAATAAATTACATGTGTAATTTGTTTTATATAAAAACATTTTATATAAGCTTCAAAATGGTACTCAAGTATCGCTTTTTCCCCTTTAATCTAACAGATGTTATGAGCTATGTGATTGTGACCGACATAAAAGCTCACAACTTTTCAGAATGTCGTAATAGCAGAAATCTTTGTTACATAAGGTTGGAAAGTCAGAAGGAAGATAAAGTTTGATTTTAAACCTATCCATTTTGCTTTTGCTGTCCTATTCAATGTGAATACTTTCTCAGTAAATCAAATTTAGCGATTAAAGTAAAACATTTTGAAGGGAATGCAAGAAAATTTCCACTTTATTAGGAGTGCAGTCATCCTGACTGTGGTGAGAGTTTAGGCAATGTTATTTAAACAAACCATGTTTGGTTTTTTTCTGCATTGAACTTTGTAAATTTCAAATGGAAATGTGCATAGGAATACAAAATTTGAGGATGTTGCTCATAAGCTTTCAATATTCTTTCCCTATTACTATATATATTACTAATAATGCCTTTTCTGTCTTAGTTTACAGGAAGCTTGGTTTTTTTTTTCTCTTGCTGTACAATCTGTAATGAGTACAGAATTTGAAACTGTGTGAATAAGAATTTTAAGCCCAGTTTTTATTTTTTGATATAAATGTATTGACTTTTGTATCTGGGATATATCCAATAGCATTCCCTAATATATCTATCAATAATACAGGAACTTTCTTAATGGAAGGGTTGAACTCTTTATTGATGACAAGCAAACTCGTAATGATCATCAAGTTTGTAATAGTAGGTCATATGTGGTGGTAGTTCTTGGACTACATTATATGGACCTATTAGGGAAAGTGTGTGTATGCATATATATATGTGTGCAAACATGTATATGCATGTGACCATATGTATGGTTCATCAGAATCTGGTGTGTGCATGTGTGTATGCATTTTTGAGAGATGTTTGGTTTAGTTCTCTGTGTTACAATGAAGACTATGTTTAGAAAGGTTTCTTCATGTACAATGACAGTACTAGAGTGTGAAACTGTCGTGTGCTCTGTGGTGGTTTGTTTCAGTTTTTTTCTTCCTTTGTGGGTTGGTTTGTTTCTGATTTTGTTAGGATTTTTTTTGTTTTGTTTTTTTTGTCCCTTCATAGTTATACTGAAGGTGGACTAAAGGTAGAACTAGATAACGGGCTCAAAACTGAGATTTGTGGTGAGTAATGAAGGGACAGGTAGCTGCTCTGCTGCAGCTTTGCAGCTTGCTCATTCTCTGTGTGTGTGATGTTGTGGTGTGTGTGTGACGTGGTATGTGTGAGTCTTTGTTTTGTGTTAGATCCACGGATAGTTTGGTTTTGTTTCTCATGATGAATTGAATTAGTAAGTAGTTGTCTTGGAGACATTTTAGCAAGTGTTTCTGTTCATTTCTGCATGTAGTAGTATTGGTTTTGCTTGGAAGTAGTAGAAGCAGAAGTATTTCTATTGACTTTGTTTTCTTGGCATAATTTTGCGTATTATTGAAAGAGATTGTGCGACTAGTCCTTTTTCTGCATCCTTTCAAAGCAATATAAAAATAAGTTAATCTGTGGAACTGAAACAGTGTCATGCACATTTTCAGCTGGGGTTTTTCTCTTATCATAACATGAGAAATCAACATGGACTAAGAACAAAATAATAAAATGACCTTGAAATCCTTTCAGTCACACTTGAATAATCATTATCCTATAAAGACACCATAAAATGCATTGTTAGTCTTCTATGTCAACAAAAGGTTGTGAAAGAGTGTGTTCTTTTACAAGAAAAATCTCAAAAAGATGAATTGGGCATATAGATTTGGAAGTGAAGATTATTTTAGTCGTTGAAGTCCACCAACAGATTTTGGAGTTGGGTTTGCTCCGCAAGTTGGATCTTACAAAGTTGTGGAAATAGGTAGATTTCATCAACCCCATAAAATTATACATTGAGCAAAAAAATATACCAGGTATAGACTGTAATTGGGATTTGAATCCCCATGTAAATATTACATAAATATGTAATAATAGAAGCATTCTCAAAGTTTCTCTGTACAGTTTTATCCAGCAGATGTTTACATACACTTATGTACGCTTTATCCAGCAAATGCTTACACACACTTGATTTAACAGGTCAAGGTGCAATCTGAGAACATGAACTAGGAAAGGAAGGAAAAAACCCCACCCCAGAATTCTAAGAACATGAAAGAACTAATTCTTTTAGGTTAATTAACACTTATTTATGAATAAATAAACTGTAAATAAAAGCCTATTTCCATGTCTCAAAAGTGCCCTTAAATAATTTCTAACATTTTTGTAGAGCTGAACTAATAAACTTACTGTTGTAATTTATAATTGCCCTTGTAGTTGTTCCGAGTCTTCCCTTAAGTCCTCCTAACACACTTTGCTTCTCTTTCCTGTAGGCATTTTTGTTGTTTGCATGATAAATAGATGCAAATAATATGCCTTATTTCCATTTGGCATTTTTTTATTTGACTATTGGTATGTTATTACCTCTAATATAAATAGGGAAAGTAGAATATTAATTGAATGTCAAGATTAGTTAGCTATATGAACTCCTCTTGTAGCTCTTATAGAAATGTTACTTCTAGGTATATGATTTGTGCCGCAGGAGAGAGATATTCAAGAGCCCTGCTGGTATACTCTCAAGTAGTAATATAATGCAAAGAATGGGAAGAATAATCTTAAAATTAAAATTATGGAATGAAAGCTGCTAAAGTGGCTGAGCTGTGTTACAGCAAGAAATGTGGGCTGGTAGAAGGAGCCCGTTGCAAGAAGCAGTTTGGACTTTAGGACTGACCCCTGTAGAGAGATCATATAGAGGCATACTAGGTGCACATTCAGGAGGCAGGATAGGACTAGAGATAGCAGTACAGATGTGTTTAGTAGACAGCTGAAGAGTAGACTGTAAGGGCCTGTGTGTCTGTGTAGCTTCCTTACTCCTGGTACTGTATGCCAACTTATTCAGAGGGAACAATTTACACTAGTTGTTTTGTGCAATCAACCTGTGCTTATGCTTGCCTTGCAGTCAATTTGGTGTACATTTACTTCATTTTGGGCCTTGTCTTTCCTTGTAATGGACCTTGCTTTACTGAATGAGATGGGCTATGTTCTTGCAGAATCTTCTGTAAATAGCTGGTTGCTTTAAGAGGATGGGAGGGGACTGTAGGGGGCTTTAACAAGTGGAAGGAGAAGGTCTCTGTGAAGAAATTTCTTTCCTTCAATGGGCCATTTTTTACGTATTTAAGAGGGACACTACTGCTACAGGTAAAACACTGTACAAGATACTTTAATGCTATTAGATTTGTTAGACTTGTGTTTTTAGGAAGCTGTTTGCTGTGCAAAGACAATGTAAGCAAATTGTTGATAAAATTGGGCTGACTTATAGCAACAAAGTCATCTTGTAACCTCAACATAGTAGATGTACAATAGGTTTTGTAACATCAATTTAAAGAATAGGCTGTTAAAACAGTTTGTTAACTCCCTATTTATCTTAAAATCAAGTAATTTTCTGCCCTTTTTTTTTCCACACATATAGCTAATGGGTATGTAATTGGGTGTCAAACATGTTTATTTAAATCAACAACAACCAACAATAAGCTTGGTATAGTGTGTTGTCTTGATTTAATGAAGCTTCATAACATTGCCATGCTGCTGTTATGCAGCCTAGCACACAGATATAATTTTTCAAAGTTAAAACAACTTATTTCTTAAGATGTAAAGTTGTTCTCATGTTAAGTTGACTTTTTTACTTAGTCACAGCGTATTCCAAGTTGAACAAAATAACAGATTGATGTTTTAGAATACTGCCTTGGTAAAAAAAATGGAAGGCCCTGTAGAAGCACCAATGAGAATGGTAAAGCATTCCTATCGTAAATCTACTCATATTGCTGTATCCTGTATTCAAATTACAAAGCTCTATTTCATTGAACGTTGTAAAAATTCATTTATATATCTCTCTCATTCTGATAAAATCTCTTAAAAAGAAAACCTTTGCAGAGAGCACCACAAGCTGCTAAGTGGGGTGCTGTCTCTTAGCAAGTCCTTTACTAACTATAGAAGTAGTATGTAATGTGAAGTCTTACAGAATATATGAAGAATAGCTGAACCTTTGATCTGATAGCAAAAGTTAATTACATAATTTTGCACAAATTACAAATGGTGTAATCTCAGATTATCTCATAACAATAGAGGTTTTCTCTGTGTACTATAAGAATTCTAGGGTGGTTCTCTAGAAATGAAATTTAGAAAGAAAACTTATATGTGTTGTCTTATCACAGTAGTCATCTATAATGTTGCAACAGCATGAAAAGTAGTATTTTCCTGTTTGTGCTTACAGTTGTTTATACATTCTAGATGTATATTAAACCTGATTAAACAGTAATTATAATCTTGTTTATTTATGGTTCATAAATATAGTAGTCTGTAACAGCAGTATATTATGTCCTTTAAAACTGTCAAACTGATGTTATTGAAAATTTTCAATAACTTTATAAAATGCATTAATTGAAATGAACTTGATTAATTTTGTACCCAGCTTCATTAATTTTGCTGCACTGAACTGCATAGTGATTTATCTCTGTGCTTCTAGTCCATCCATGTCACTTAGAATTTTATTGCCCCCTGCAGTTTCCAGTTATCTGCAATTGATCCTGTTAGTGCTTATTCTTCTTCCAGTTTGTTGTTATATAGTATAAAACGAACATGTGTCCTACCACTGCTTCATATGACATGCCATTAGTCATATCTTTTTAAACTAGTATCACTGAAAGGTGTCCTTACTGATTCCTGTTGTGTTCTAGTTAACTTGTTACTTGCAAAACATGCTTGCTTTTTCAGTTAATATAGTTAATAAACAAGACTAATAAAAAAAAGTCAGTACTCTACCAGTAGGTTTTGGAACTTGGTGCTAAATATCCATAAATGATTCCTTATGTTTGGTTTTTGCAGGGTTAGTATTTTTGCTGCTTTTTTTCATCTAATAGTCCATCTATCAAACCCATATGTCTTCAATTTAATGGCAGGAATGTTGTGGAGGACTGTATGAAAGGCCTTATGGAAGAGCTGTAGTTGGAATCAATACTTTCAAGAGAAGAAACTTTCATTTGCTTTGTTTTCTTCTTGTCTTTCTGTCTTTCACTGTTGTCTTAACAAGGGTTTGTTAATTTTGACTTGAACATAGACTCCTTCCTGTTCCAGGTTCCAAGCACAAACTATCATTGAATTAAGTTTCTACTGAAAAAAAAAAGACTTTAAGATTCTACAGCTGCAGATTTATTAACAAGCAAAATAATATTCTCCTTTTCTCAGCTCTGAAAAAGGAGTCTGTACCCTAAATCTTTGCCTTTTTTTTTTTTTTTCAGTCAGGAAGTTTGGTATTCAAGTGTGATTTAATGAACTGTTATGGGAAGTGGTGGACTACACAGGCCTACTTCTGAGGGACTAGGGCTCTAGCCCTAGCTCTTCTGGACTTCTTTCAGGAAATATTTACCTATAAATCAGTGATCTCTTATCTGATCTTCGTTAATACCAATTGCAGCAGTATGGCATAGAGAATAAAACTTCATTTTTGTGCTGAGGCACACAGAGATCATTAACCTTTGATTTGCACACCACTCAAAGAAATGTGCTCTAGCACAGCCTTTAAAAGTCCTATGTCATATTCATGGCAGTAGGTCTCCTTGAGTAAGAGCGGAGCTCCGTAATAATTCTGTTTCCGAATGAGTTTGGACCTAGAGCATTACAGTGGGACTGTAAGTTCAGCTGATGCGAAGGGATTATAAAAAAAATTCCCAAATTCCTGTGTACACACAGGATAACCTTGTTAGTTACCCCTAACTGACATTGGAAAAAAAAATAAAAGGAATTAGGCAGCATTCTACTACAAATTTCAAGATTATTTAATTAAATTCTTTTCATGGCAGTTTTAGTTTTAGCGGAGTTTTTAAGGGATCATATACCCTTCACTGTATTGATTTGTGATCAGATGTTCAAGACTCATTCTAAGCTTGAGCCACGTGGCAGACAATAGGATTCGGAGGAATATTTTATTCTGGATGAAATAGGAGAAAGAAAGATACTATATGATGAGTTATTCCTTTATGTTTGTTTTTTAATGTATTTTTCTTCAGTGTGCTATCTCCCTTTCTTTGCAGCTATTATCATGAATTTACACAGATACTGTGCGAAATCTGCATTATCATAGTAAAAGAGACTTGGGTGAGAAGTTCAGTGCTCCCTGTGGTAGTTAATAGTTATAGGCCTTTCAAAGGAGCAGCCTCTCCCTTGCTTTCCACACCATCGTGCAGATGACACAGCAGGAAACGAACTTACTAGGAATGTCACCAACAAGGCTATTCAGAACTTTGACCTTTCTATGGGCCCTGGGGCTTTTGAACATCAAGATTAGTAATTTACATGTTGCAATGAGTGGCATATCCTGCTGGTAAATCAGTTTAGCGAAGCTCAAGGAAGTATAACTAATCCTGTTTATTTTCTTGCCACCATCTCTTTCACTTTTAATAAAATAGAAAATTATAGTTACTTCCATAGCAGGAAATCCAGAAACGGAAGATTTATATAGAAAAATATATGTAAAGCAGTGACTGCCTGGGAAGGTGATCACAGTGGAGGATACTTCACTGTGTATGTTTGTGCTATGCTACCTTCCTGATACTGATTATTGATTAGATATTCCCCCACATGTTTTTTATCAATAAGGGACAAATGCTCTAGAGATGTAATTCATGTTCACAGTTGACTGAAAAAACCTTATGTGGATTAGAGCTCATGGACTGGGCTTTTTGTTAGTGGGGAAAGCTGTCTATTACTATTTCTTGTGAATAACTGCATTAATTTTGTGGCTTGGTAATCTAGACATCTATCTGTTAATCCTGATTATTTTAATTGTGCAAGAACCAGTGTTGGATTACATTTTGAATGTAGATTTTTTTAATAGTCTGTTTTGTAGGCGTCTTAATGACAGGGAGCTTTAATATTATATGTAATAAGTCATACAATTTCTTTCCAAACAGGAGAAATAAATACTGTCATTTCTAAATAAGTGGGAAAATTGTCTCCTTTAATTAACTGGTACTGTAAGTGGTATTTCCTATATTCTCTATTTCTGTATAGAGAGATACCTTAGTTCTACTTGGAAAGTTTGTTAGAGACTGAGTGGCTTTAATGTGAAAATAAAACCAGTTTAGGATGCACAAAGAATTGAACGTTATAGGAGAGCTATGAAACACTATAATGCCATTTAAAATCTTATGCTGGCATAGCTGTTCTCTATTCCTTATTTTCATAATTTACATTATTGGCTTCACTTTTGCAGTTCTTGGTGGTTTTTTTTATCTTTTGCCTTAGTTTTCCTAATCTTCTGTTCACTTGCTTTTTTTTTTTGTAACTTCTAAAACCAACCTCATCTACATTTGCTTCTCAGACTTTCTCCATGAAATAGCAGACAAGATGTTCTTTCCTGTTCTTTTCTACCAGAGGTCCTGAAAAGTGTTTTACCCTGTAGTTAGGACACTAGATTAGGCTTTATTTCCTCTTTTCTGCATATAGTCAGACAACTTTGCTCCATTGAGATGATTAAGGACAGTATTTGGTTAAAAAAATTAATGAATTGCCCAACAGAGCTATTACTCATTTTGGAATCCAGTTGCTGCAGTTGCCATAGTAATAACAAGCCCTTTATTAAAGCTATTTTCTATATGTACTGCCTGTATTATAACATGCTGTTGGGGGAGCTGCGGTTCTGTGCATCTGTGCTCTTGACAGAATTTTCCAGCTTTGTATAGTTAAATTCTCTAAGGAATTTATGTTATAGGAACATAAAACATGTAAATCTAGTTTATCATATCTGTCATGGAGTTGTTCATGCAGGCCATCACTTCATGTAGCCATTTACAGTAATCTCAATGATATAACAGCTGTATCAAGAGTGAATAATACATACTGAGAAATTTTGAACTCCTTTAATATTTCTTGGCTTATTTTTTATTTATTTGTAACTGATAGAATGATGAGCTTGTAGTTCCAAGAAAAATACTTGTAGTCTTGACTGTTTACCCTCATGTGTTTCAGGCTTAATGGGTAATAGCTCGTGGGGTTAGAAAGTTGGCAATTTAATGGCGTGTTTTCTTTGTAGAATGCCCCCTGAAATATTTATGGAATATAAAGACTCTTTAAATCTACTGCAGTAAAAGGGCACTGTCTCAAGATTTCTTTTAGAATAATTGCTTTAAACTGTTCCCTCTTCAGAGAGGAAAAAATGCATATCTGATTGTGTTGTAGTAAGGTAGATGAAACAAAATTTTCCAAAATTACTTGAGTTATATCAATTTGAAGTATTTGCATACCACATTATCTCTTCATAATAAGATAGCCTAAACCAACAATGTTTCTGCAAAAAATAAATGCTGCCTCCTAAGCGGAAGTGACAGTTAGCTAGTGTTAGCAAATGGAGATATTTTTGGTGTAAAACCCAGAGGGGTTTATAAATATTTTGATATTTATTGTTCATAGAAGTATATAAAATAAGGAGACAACTGAAAGACGGAGTAGCGTTAGGGTTCAAAGTGGTGCTTCAGAAGGTATCTATTCAATCTGGGACAGAGCTTATAGACAGGGTTTTACAAATACTGCTTTTGGATCTGGCTAATTTCAGCTCCAAAGCAGTAAGTTAAACTTAATTCTGTGCTGGCATTTTTAACAGGTGGTCTTGTCTGGGTAAGAATGTTTTATAACTGCTCATTTTCAAAATAATTGTGCTGGAATTTTAAGAAAACATTAATTGTATTGAAGCAATGATATTTTTTTCAGTACTGTCTTGGGTGAGAATGTGTGTCTGATTTGTAGGTGGCATTAAAACTCCTTTGTAGAAATCCTGTGCTGCAGAGCATGTTCTTCACCTCATAAGTAGGACATCTAATTCCTTGGGAAATCTACAAGGGGAAAGAGTTGGTATAATGACAGTAAATTGAAATTATGCTTTGACTATGGAGAATGTAACATTTCAACCAATGCCAAATAGTTTAATGGTTAATGAGATATTAAATAGAGGACAAGTTTCAAATATAAGTGCAAGTACATGCGATGCCTTGATTTAAAGTATTGCAAACTATAGCATAGACATATTTAGTCAACGGGTTTTTACAACACAGAAATTTCCAAGATCGAATCCTTCATACCTGTACTTCTAAACTACAATCTGTGCAATAAAAAAATAATAAATGTACTGTGTGGTTGGAGTGTATTTGTACACTACCACAGCAGGAATATGATAGCTTTAGATTTATTTTTTATTTGCCACCAATTTTGTTCTTTCCTGTTTGCTTTTATTAAAAACAAAATCAAGAACACTCTAATAGACAAGGACTAATCCAGGAAAAAAGGCATCACAGGTATGGAAAAGCTGTGAGTAAATATAAAAAAAATAATCCCTCCCCCAAAAAACCCCAACCCCATCCAAAACATAAAAAAAACCCAAACAAACCCCCAGACAAACTTACCCAAACCCCCAAATAACCCAACAAAACAAAAAACAGCAAAACAAAACCCAATCAACCAATGAGAAGCCCCCAGCACTTTAATAATGCAGGTCATCAGAAGTATTGTGAAGGGGTATCAGCTTGGCTTAAGAGATTGTTGCTATTGAAAACAAGGGGGTAACAAAGCAGTAAAGTTGAGAGGAACATTTCTTTGGAAGAAAAGCTAAAATTCAGCTTTTCTTTGGTGTGAAATATTAGCTCTTCCCACTGTTGTGTAAACATTTATAGAAATCAGTTTGGAGGAAATGGGTAGTTAAGAAAAATCCTTCTGTTCTCCCCAGTTATAGTTTCATTTGGATATGTGCTCTAGGAATGTACCTCTCAAAGACACAGTATCAAGTAATTGGGTTTTGTAACCATCCTTTGCCTTAATTATACAATAATAGATGAGTAAAAATGTTTCAGAAATTCAGGGGGTGTTGGGCTAGATGAGCTTTGAAGGTCCCTTCCAGCCCAAACTGCTTACACGATTAAATATAACCTGCACCTTAATTTTACCATTGAATGCTTTTTCTGCATTTGGTGGTGTATAGACAAGGTTATTTGATGACTCTTTTACTTTCTATGGATCTTCCTTACTAAAAATGACCTAGAGTAAGAGTAGAGTGCTCAACTGTTATTATCTTGTTGGAAATTTATCAGAGAAGTCTTGTACATTGTGTATCAATGCAAATAATATATATTAGGTTTATACTAAGCATTGTAATATATAGTACTTAATATTATTTCCCTTCTTTTGGATGTTATACAAAACTCAAAGAACTCAAACTTCAAGGGCTGAGTCAAACAGCAAGGGTATTTTGGTATGCATGCAGTTCCAGCTGTGTCATAGGACTGTCTGTATTTCAGTTTACCTGGTTCACCTTAGCAAGTTATTTTTGGCATGTCTTTCCATTAGCTGGCATTTGTCCTTTTGTTTTGTGACTCCATTGGAATAATGACCCATGTTGGGGAGGAAAGGCAAGAAATTTCTGGAAAGAAAAGAACTGAAAACTTCTGCTGGTGGACAGGTTGAAGAGATACCAGATTCCCCATGTAGAAATCTGACAGAAGTTAGCAAAGTAGTACTTCCTATTCCACAGCCTCCCCCATTCTTTTTCCCTCTCTCCACCCCTCCGCCCCCTCCCCCCTCATCCTCTTTGTGAAGATGTTGCATCTGTGGATGTAGGAATCCTCAGCACAGGAAAGACATGGACCTGTTGGAGTGGGTCCAGAGGAAGGCCATAAAATTTGTCAGAGTTGGAGCACCCTTCCTGTGGAGACAGGCTGAGAGAATTGGGCTTGTTCAGCTTGGAGAAGAGAAGGCTGAGGGGAGACCTTAGGTTGGCCTTCCAGTATCTAAAGGGGATCTACAAGAAATCTGGAGAGGGACTTTTTACAAGGGTGTGTAGTGATAGGACAAAGTGGATGCCTTTAAACTGAAAGGGGATAGATTAAGATTAGATAATAGGAAGAAGCTCTTTACTGTGAGGGTAGTGAGACACCGGAACAGTTTTCCCGGGGAGGTTGTTCTGTATCCCTTGAATTGTTCATGGTCAGGTTGGAAGTTGTCCCTGCTTGTTGCAAAGGGGTTGGGCTAGGTGGCCTTTTAAGGTGCTTCCAACCCAAACTGTTCTATGATTCTATGACCTTAGTATTTTAACTTTGAGATAAAAATATCAGAATGATTTAATTCCCCCTTCAGCTCTTTTTTAAATTAAGACTTTGGTGTCTTAAGATAACATGCGAACTTAGATACTTGCCTGCCTTGTCACCAGAAGCATTTTTATTTTATGCTCTAGTAGTGTTAGACTAAGTCTTCTAGGGGTAATTTTTGTCCTGCTTTTATAGTTGTTGTTGGGAAGGGCAGGGTTCTTTTTCTTTCCACTTGTTTTGGTTTTGAATCATCAAAGGAAAGCATAATGTGAACTGATGCTTTAACAGCAGCGATGCATAAGGGTCAGACTGTGCTTCTGGGGTGATAATTATGAAAGCTTGCTATTGCATCTGACGAATTCTTGCATAGCCTCTTTCAGTTGTAATGTGTGCTGTTTGTCGCTGGCAAAATGCTAGCTGACCTCACTGTAGTGAAAAGGTAGGTCCAGAATTTTATATTGTTTTTGGAGTAGTGTGAGATCCTGGAACTTTGGAGTCCCTTGACAGAGGACAGCAGTCAGTGATGGCGCAGAGATGGAATTATCACATATCCAGGCTAATGGTTTTCGATGGAATTGGCTTAACTCTCAAATATGAAATCATCTATCAAACAGTTTCCATCCTGAAAGTAGTTGCCCTACAACTCAGAAAGCAAAACCAAAAGCACTGAGAAAATTCAAGAGACTCTGTGACATGACAGTAGAGTAGGTTTATATATACTTATATATTTTAAGTATAATAAGTCATTAAATACAATATTAAATGCAATATTAAATACAAAGTTCTGTATCAAATAAGGAGAGTAGAACAGAATTTAAATCCTATCAAGCTAAATGTATGGAAGTGTTTTTAAAAGAGAGTTCGAGAAAAAACTCGCAAAAGGTATAAAAACTAGTGTTAAATGCATTTTCTCAAACAATCCAGGCTCTCAGCATGGAAGAATGCAGGCACATATTAATCCCCAAGGCCTACATCATGGGAAGCTAGTCAGAGGATCTGTTTCACATAAGTGTTGTGTTATACACAAAGGAGAAACATCTTTGGTTTACATTTTTACCTCCATGTCTGGTGCTGAGATTTTTATTTTTTTCCAGAAAGAGCAGCCCTTTGAAACCCAGTCCTACAGGATATGTATGGTATTGTCTGGAATTTTGGGACAACCCAGTCTATTCCTAGTTAAAAGGACTAGGAGACTAATGTCAGGAATGAAAAAGTATTTCTTTTGAAACTTGCTGAAATAAAACATTACTCCTCCTTTCTCTTTAATTTTCAAAACATGACTCCTTAGTTCAGTGAGTTCTATAGGTGTTGTTTATATTTAGCCTAGAAACTGAGGTTTCATTTCAAATAGTGTTGTAATTTAAATTCTTTGGCAAAACTATCTTTGCCTCATCCTGAATGTAGAAGGAAAGCTCAGCTGCATCACAGGATAGAAAGTTGGACTAGAATATACTATATTCCAGTTTGCTTGCATTAAGAAATAAGTTACTTAAGAATATGTGGAACTTTTGTCCTGGGTGGTTTGTCGCTGATTCAATCATATGTTCCACATTTCTGATTCTGACAGTGGATTTGCATCTTTTCTTGGGTTTATGCTTGGGTGTTTTTTTTACTTTGCATAGGTTGGTTTTAGAGGTCAGTAGCCATGTTTGTGCATAGATTCCTATTTGGGATGAGTTAAGGGAGGATTAAAAAATACAGTAAGGTGAAAGATTAGTATTTAATGGGTATAGAGTTGACAAGGAGCAATTGATGTTACTTGAAAGTAACAAATGTAGTTTGGGTTGCAACTTATTTTTTGTTTTATGCATTTACTATGCTTATTACGTAATTTGTAAATGGTGTGCTGTGTGTAACAGTAGCCAAAACTTAAAGCAAAATGATTGTGTAAGGAAGTAATAAACTAACACATATGATCCCTTTCCTTTCAGCCAAACTATGAGTGACAGAGATAGATCAGACCTGGGAAAGCATACTTGTTCTTAAATACAGATTAATGGAACAGTATGATTCACAGCTAGAGATCACTTGTGTTTGAAGACTTGGGGCCTTCATTGTTATTAAATCATCACTGGAGCTTATGATCATGTTCTTGAGTGGAGGAGTTATGCATATGTAGTTTATAGATGTTTAGTTAAGGCAGATATTCTCTTTTTTAGTCCATAAACTGTATTATACTATATGGTTGCTTTACCTTTACTTGTTCTGACTGATTCCTGCCTTTTTGGATTTTAGAAGAATATAACCAGTGATACAGTTACTTATGATTTAGTGCTTGATAGCTTGGGAATTTATTTGACATTGGATTATGTGTGGAATTGAAACTTGTTTCAGGGAAGTTAGGTCTGCAGGCATATATTTAAGCTGCTGACTGCCCTGCTCGGAGGCTGAGCTAACTCCCTAGGGCATGGAGAGCTGCTGGAGGCAACACGAGAAATTGCTGAACATAACAAACTACAGTGTAAGAAACTAACAGAAGTTATAGATAGCACCTAACAAGATGCCTGGATTTCACAAGTGTTAAAAGGGGAATTGTGTGAGAAATGTCCAAACAGTGCCATTTCATGGGGAGGAGGAGCCCTGGAGCTACTTTGGAAGGTGCAGCGTGACAAGACCAACAGTGCCTGGGTAATAATTTCAGAAATGCCAAATTTTGGTTTAGCTATAGTGAAACTGGGACCAGTAAGGGAAGAAGTAATTGGAGTGGTTTGATAATTTTGGGTAGAGAAGAGGAGATAGAAGGGTGGTGGAAAAAGAATACCAAGTAATGGGAAAAAAGAGTAAGGTATGTGACTTGGTACTGGGGGTACCTATTGGGCAGCTTGTGCTGGATTATCACAGTTTGAGCCTGACAAACTGAACCTGTTGACACTACATGAAACAAATCAAACCTGTTTTGCCTGCCAGGAGGGCTTAGGGGAGAAGGGCTTCTTTGGCTGGCAAGGGGCACCTGGGTTGGGTGCATTTAGAATCCTGTTATCACTGCCTTAGTGCTTCCAGGTCTGTTGTGGAGCTGCTACTCTATAACAAATGGATATCAAAATACCTGAGTTATGGTGCCTCTGGTCAGTCATTACTAATACTGTTAGACTGGGTGGTAGTTCTTACTTTTGATAGTCACTGAGAACTTGTAACATTAGAATTGTCTTGTCTGCTTTTGTAGACTAGAAAATTGGAATTTCATATAAACCGGATTAATGGATCTATTTTATGCTTGCTCTGAGAATATTGCTGAAGTTGATATGACCTAAAACTGTAGAATTTATGAGTCTACAAATGCCTTTTAATTGCAGCACTGTTCTTGATCTCAAACTTCTGTTATGAAGCTGTCTGTTTCCATTCTTTTGAATGCAGAGGTTTTGATTTAGCTTGAATTTCTTGGATAGAAGTCTGTTTAAGGACAAATATGAAGATTTTCTAAAGATGATCACTTAATACCACAATAACTTAGTAATTTTTCTATTAGGCTTTGTTATTAATTCTGCTGCTTACCATCTCTCCTCTCCCCATTCAAAAAACTAGTCCCTTAAAGCTGTCATTGTAAAGACTGAATCCCTGAGAGCCAAATAGGCCGTTCCAAATAGTATTGTACTCAAACTTTTGCTCTGTTTGAAGTGGCAGAGTTTTTCACCTTGTCCTGATATAAGAAAAAAAAAATCTAGTTTTCATGTCAGTGGTGTCCATCTGTTGTTATCTGAAACTCCTTGATGAAGGCTGTCCCTGTCCAGCTATGTTCTGTACTTCAACATTGCTGTGTGACATGGCAGAGCTATTAGCATGGTTTTCTTTGTCATGTGCATTCTTGGTTTTCTTCAGAATCCATTGGTGCCTTTTTTCCATTGCTCGTGACATCCCATAGCTCTTGACTTCATAACTGCATTTTGTTTTCTGTTGTGAGAGCCACCAATCTCTTTGCTGCTGTACTTGATGCATCTCTGTGCCCAAGCCTAGGGTTTTATTATGAATAGACAATCCTGGGTGCCATCCCCTATTGAGTATCAGTGAAATTTAGGAGTTTTTTGTTAATTTTTTCCCATTGAATCCCTTGTGTTTGCAGTGACAGAATACTCATAATGGAGTATATTTTTTGTGCTAGCCTTTGATACGTAGCTCAGTTTAAACTTCACCCTCTCTCTGTGTGTATAGACTGCACAAGTTCTGCTCTCATTGTTTCTTTGAGACTTCAGTTCACACTCCAACAGTATCATATTTTTTTAATGTTACTTGTCTTTTGGTCATCCTATATTCTTCCAGTGCCTATCAACTTGAGATGAAGAATAAGGGAGGATTTGCAGTTATGCTTATAAGCATGCTTTTATGCTTCCTCCATCCATGCATATTTAGTGTGCGTGTACTGTGAGTTTCTTAATAGGTTTTGAAAGCATATGCTGCTGTTGCTTCTGTTCTGCTTAGACTCTAATATATTACAACTGCTTTTCCTGATTTTTATATACGTGTGAAGGGTATGAAGTATCTCAAAAAGCTGTGGAAGAATAATATATTTCTGTAGTAAGTTGCCAAGTGAGACAAAAAAAATTCTTATTTTTACAATACGGAGAGAGTAATAGAAATAATAGCTCTATTCCATAACTTTCAAGATGATGGTTAAAACAACATGGGTTTTATATTACAGAATGAGAAAACTGCTGCAATGTTACATATGATTTCCACTTGTTTCATAAAATACTTTCCTAAAGTAGGACAAATATTTAAAAAAAATATATCGTGAAAGAATGATCATGTTTGCAAATGCAAACTGAAAATAATGAAGACCATATGAAAAAAAACCCTGCAGAATTTGCTCTCTGGACTTCATTTTTAGAAGCCCTATCAGCAGTCTGGTGTTTCTAAATTAACAATGGAAAATAACCCAAGCTGTAGGGAGCATGACATCAGGAATAATTGTATCAAAGCATATACTTTGTCTTTAATGATTCTTGTATTTAAATGTACTTCGGTGGTACACTGATCCTCCACAATAGCTAGTCTCTGTGAAAGTGAATAGAACGTTATTATTCTGACAGTTCTTTTACAGGCTTTAGTTTATAGAAGGGTCATGAATATTTGGACTTTACATAGTTTTTCATTTCTAATGCTCTTTCTTATGTGTTTAATTTAAAACATCTGTGATGTGAATAGTTGCAGTTAAATTTATTGTTACAGTTTAGTATAAGCAGGAAAGCAAGAGAGCATCAATTTCTGGGATTATTCTAAGATAAAGAACAAAACCAGGTTCCTTTGAAAAATATCATAAGAAATTATTTAGATTTTTTTTTTTAAGATACAGTTCTGTTTTAATGATTGCACCACTTTTTTTTTTATTAAGAATTTAAGGTTTTCTTAACTATACAGTGAATTCTGCTGGTCAGCAATGAAGACAGGTGTGGAATTTCAGTTGATGATTTGAGGAAAGATAAAGCTGAAATATATAGGGATGAGGACCAAAAAGGAGGAAAACAAAGGAAAAAGGAAGTCTTGAGAAGAGGTGGAATGGATAAATGGTACTCAGAAGTGATATGTAAATAGGAAGTAGAGGTTAGGAAATTAGTGTTAGAAGGGATGAAGGTTTTCTTTTGCTTATGTTGTCATGCATTAAGGAACCTTGATATAATTGAACTTTGTCATTGTTCTTACATTTTGATGTACTTCAGTCAGTGCTTCTTCTGAGGTACCTCTATGCTTAGAGAAGGGGAAATAGTTGTCAGTGCCTTGCCATATCTATATCTTCTCTGAACTTAAAATAGCTCTCAGTCCTGGGTTTGGATTTCCTTGACCACAAATACCTTGTGTTTTCTGTTTTGGAGTTGGAACCAGTAAAATGAGCTTAAATTTGTGTACTGCTTGATAGTGTATGTTTTACTTTACAGATTAAAGACCAGGCAGTAATCTGCCTATGATGATTATTAAAGAAGTACAGGAAGAATGGCAAAGATTACTTGCTGTAAATGATCAGCATGTTTGATAAGGATGGACTTTAAATGAAATAAAATGCAATCAGTTACAGTAAGTGTAGTTGTGTTATTAACTCTGTAGTATATTTAATCTTACTGTTGCCATAGATGTGGATAAGCCTCAAGTACAAGGAAATTCAAGGCTGGGGAATAATTTGTTTGCTGGAAATCAACTCAGTTCACATTTTATGTGGTGGTGTACCTTTTTCCTTTGGTATTTGGTAGTCTAGTCTTTGGATTGCCCAAGGTATATGACCGAATTTATCTTCGGTCATACTCAGTATGATATTCCTAAATAGCTATATATTCTGCTGTTTTGGTACACTTGCACAGAAATACATGCCTAAATGTAACCTGTAGTGGTAGGAAATAACCTTGACTTATTTATCTACTCTCCCTTTAACAGGGTGTCATTTTGATGTCCTTGTATTTCTTCTTGTATAGTCAAGAAATAAAAGAGTTCATTTAAAAACAAAACTACAAAATAAACCATGACTTCAAGTTAAAAACATCTTAATTTTTTTCTTTTTTCTCTGTGTCAGTAAATGTTGACTTTTTCAAGGGTTTGAACTGTTGAAGACAAACTTCTGTTAATGAAACTTATTTTTGTCAAATACAATGGTATTTTAAAGCTTAGAGGAAGCAAACAGTTTTGTTGATGTTATAAGAAAGTAACCCTTTTTCTTTAGGCTAGATTCAAGACTTGTGGTAGATGCATTCACTGATGTGATGACCGTTTAACATCTTCTTTCTTAGTATCTGTTCTTTTCCTCTGTTGTTCTGAGTTTCTGCTCTGTTTTGGTCCCAGTGCAGCATCTGGTCGCTTTTTTTGCTTGGATTTTGGTAACTTAATATTACAAAATCCAATTTACTGGAGCTTTTTGTTTGCTTTAGTTGATGCTTTTTTGAAAAACCTGAATTGTTAATTAATCTTTTTATTATTATTAACTATTTAGCCTCAGTACACTTTTAAAATCAGTTTCTTTTGTCTTGGAATATATTATATGTATTTTAAGTATTGCACTTGTTTCAGTGGACTGTGTTTTCATTCCTGGTTAAAAATAGTTATATATGTTCCTAGAAATAACTTGCTTCATGGTAACATACCACACCTAACATGATATTTTACATTTCTTTGTATTGTGGATGCGTATTTCTTTTGGAGTAATAGAAGGAGGGTGAGAGTAAGATTATGATGATGGACATTGCCTATAAGAGTCTTTGTCTTAACAAAAAATAAAGGCAGTATTCATTTATAAATGGCCAAAGTTAGTCATCATATTCACTCGGGATGTTCTTACTCTAATTACTTTCTTCTGTGCTTTGTTTTCTTGGAGTAATAGATAGACAAAATGCTTTTAAATGCCTTGTTGGAGTGTAGAATTTGGAAAACATAGGCATATGATTGAGACCAAATTTGCTGGAATATACATAGTTAATTCAAATATATAATTAACTGGAATAAGTATATACAAGGTAAAATGTAGAATTTTTTTCTGTATTCCTTAGCATGTTGGTGATTTGAACTTGTGCAGTATTAACCTGTAATTTCGACTTGGAGTAAGAGGAGAAAGAGCTACAAATAGATATCTCATAAAAATACTGTTTCTAAGGGACACTGTTATAAGCATATGAATTTTCTCTGATTTTTCTGTGTTAAACAGTTCTCACAAAAAATGTGCAAAGGATAGGTTTAGCTGGTTTGGTATCTGACAAAAGAAAGGAGTACGACATAAAGAATGAACATATAACATTGGATTAAATTCCAGTGTTCAGACCAATTATCATTCTATTTCTGTAACTGCAAATCTTATTTTTAATTAGGATCTGTGTAAACATATTATATGATAAGACTCAGGTTATCTTGCATATTAATATAAGACATGTATACTGAAAACTAATGTTGAGAAACACTTCAGAAAGTTACCTTATCACACTCAGTACCTATCATAGTATCCCTAGAGATAGTAATTTTTCAATATTTTATCGATTCATTAGAATTGCCACATAATTCTGATTTCATTAGATTTTATATGAGGACATGATCATTGTTGTAAACAACTTTGCGCTAACTTGAATGTATCTGTGTATAATATTTGATAGTCATTTCCTTAGTTCTCATGAAATACTTCTCTTTTAATAGAAGAATTACGGAAATTGAGTTGGTCTGGCATTCCCAAACGGGTTCGTCCAATTGCATGGAAGCTTCTTTCAGTAAGTTGTTTGGTTTTGGTTTTGTTTAGTTGTTTTTAATTTTCCTTCTTCCTTTGCATTTAGTAGTAATAGTTTTTGTTGCTTTGGTTTGTGTTTTTTGTTTTTTTTTTTTTTTCCCAAGCATTACAGATAATTTTGCTTGAGTTGTAATGCATCAGTGATACTTGAAAACACTGTGTCCTGTTGCTGAATTGTAATGAAAGTTCTGTTCTTTTACTTGATCTCAAGATTAATTTGTCAAACTGAACGGAGGGGAATGAGAGGTAGCAGTAAATCATGTCAGCTGTACATCTTTATTTTTCAAAGTGGCTTTCTATGAGAGAGAGGCTTAGGTGATAACAGTGGCCTCTCGCAACCAATTTTGATGGAATGGTGAAGAGTTCAAATACAAGTACTTGCTTACAGTTTTCTCTAAAATAGGCACACAGTAGAGGAAATGAAGCCTATTGGTGTCCTGTGAAAGGCTTCATTCTGACTTCACATTAAAGTAACTATGAGAAAGGATTAACAGTGTACTAAGGAAAATCTGTGATAGGATCTCATGGGGTTTATGGCTGATTTTTCTGTAGTGGTTTAAAATGAACAAATCCGCACCGCAGTGGTCAGTTATATTGTGGCATTGGCTGTCCCGATGTCAGACCTGTGAGACAGTTCAGGGAGACAGCTAATTAAAAAACTAATCACCTTTTTGCAGTGTGAGGTTTTGGCTGGCTGAGCTCACTGAACTTTGCCCAGTGGTCACATGATTTTACAATGGCAGTAGCTTTGGGAGTAGGCTGACTGAAATACCACACAGCAGTTGCAGTCGGGCATCAGAGACAAGCTTGCAGGAATCTGGGATTCGCTGGGTTTGGTGTTACAGAACTGATTTTTTTTTTTTTTTTTCAAATCTCAGTATTTACACTATATTTAAAAATGTTCCTCTGCAAAAATACAATGTATTCCTCAGAGGAGTATTTTTCATGTCAATCTTTTCAGCTATGATACTTCAGATGGCAAACAGTTGTGTGTTTTAGCAGTTGTTTGTCTGCCTGTGGTTGGGAGAAGAACTTGTGAAGATGTTTGTATTAAAAAGAAGCAAAAATCTACTGCTGTCTACTCTCCAGAGGCTAGGAAAGACACTTCCTCAGCAAGTCTTTATGCATTTAAGTACTGTTTAAAATTCTGAGTTATACACACAACAGTTTAATGCTATTGAATTTTTCAGAGAGTAGACTTAAATAGCTTTGCTTTTTATAGAATAATTCAGCGGGGAATGCAAAGTATTTACTTCAGATTGACACTGATTTCCAATGACTGAAAGAGTCTCTCTTGCTGATGAGTTCTACTAAATTTGCAGCTTAGTTCCTTCTAATGCTAAATGCAGATGAAGCTTCTTAATGGTGGATATTCAAATATCCTGCTGTAATTGAAATTAAACTTGCACTGTACAAGTTATTTTTGTTGTGTTTCCAAAGGTAACTGAGAATTTGGTAATGAAAAGGACATTTTTTTCCTTTTTTTTCCGTGAAGTTTTAGGATGCCTCTTTGCAAACACTCAAAGTATAAAAAAAGAATATGGCTAACTCAAAATTGATTTTGAAATACAGTTAAGCTAATTCATAAAGATAGGTTAAGTTTTGAATCAGAGGACTGTCACTGAGGTTTAGAAAACTGGAATTATGCATAAGCTAACTGCAGTCACTTTCTTGCTTTCAAGTAAGAGCATGGGCTTTCTGTGAGATGCAGCTTCATTCCATAAGCTGATTTTAACTTAGTGTTTCTGAGATTCCCAGTCTAGAGAAATTCCTAAGAGTAGAGTTCCCTTGTTCTGTTGTTTTAACCGCTCCAGGATCCATTCTGGTTCAATTCTTACCTTCATCTGTGTTGCCATACCGCTGCAAAGAAACTGTCTTCAGGACTTTTGGATTTTACTTTAAGAATTACTTGATTTT
The DNA here is from genome assembly GCF_028554395.1 of Pezoporus wallicus. Taxonomy (NCBI): domain Eukaryota; kingdom Metazoa; phylum Chordata; class Aves; order Psittaciformes; family Psittacidae; genus Pezoporus; species Pezoporus wallicus. The sequence continues at coordinate 3,679,503 of NW_026640165.1, forward strand.
TTTTTTCCTTTTTTTTTTTTTCCCTTGTCATCCAAATAGCAATATTTTGAAAGGTCTCAGCTTTTTTTATGTAATTCTCACGATGATTTATCTACTAAGTGTTCCTTATTTAGTATGTTTTGGAAACCCAAAGATGAGTCATTTAGGAATCATTAACTTTTCTATACTGTAACGCAGCAGCTGGATTCATCTTCTTCCTGAAGTGGGGAAGAAAAAGTGTTTTGGGTATTTGTGGCCTAAACTCCATAAGGCTTTTTTCTAATGGTAATTAATTTTTAAGTCACATTAGCTGTTTACCTATTGTTAATGTATGTCCCAGGTAAGAGGGAGTAATGTTTTTTAGTAAAATTCTTTAGTTCTAATTCTTTAGTCTTTAGCTTGATGAGAAACTTACCATGAGCCGGCTTCAGTGTGCATTCGCAGCCCAGAAAGCCAACCCTATCCTGGGCTGCATCAAAAGGAGCGTGACCAGCATGAAGGAGGTGATCCTGACCCTCTACTCTGCTCTCGTGACACCTCACCTGGAGTATTGTGTGCAGTTCTGGTGTCCTCAACATAAAAAGGACATGGAACTGTTGGAACAAGTCCAGAGAAGGGCCACGAGGATGATCAGGGTACTGGAGCACCTCCCATATGAAGACAGGCTGAGGAAGTTGGGGGCTGTTCAGCCTGGAGAAGAGAAGGCTGTGTGGAGACCTCATAGCAGCCTTCCAGTATCTGAAGGGGGCCTACAAGGATGCTGGGAAGGGACTTTACATTAGGGGCTGTAGTGATAAGACAAGGGGTAACGGGTTAAAACTTAAACAGGGGAAGTTTAGATTGGATATAAGGAAGAAGTTCTTTCCTGTGAGGGTGGTGAGGCACTGGAATGGGTTGCCCAGGGAAGCTGTGAATGCTCCATTGCTGGTGGTGTTCAAGGCCAGGTTCGACAGAGCCTTGGGTGAGATGGTTTAGTGTGAGGTATCCCTGCCCATGGCAGGGGGGTTGGAACTAGATGATCTTAAGGTCCTTTCCAACCCTAACGATTTTATGATTCTATGATAATCTTTTGTGCTATGAGTTGCCTTGGGAAATAAGCATACAAAAGCAAAACTTTTGGTTAAATATCAGTTGCAAAACCAAAAAAGACTGGGAAACCAAAGAAACTAAAGCACAGTTTAGAACTAAATTAAGGCTTGATATGTTTGCCTTGGAATTATTCAAAAGTCTTAGCCAGTCATGCCCAGACTATGACATGTCTGGGGAACTGTGTACAGTTGGTAGTATCTAAGGCAGAAGGTGATAACCTTCTTTGTAAAATCAGAATTGAAGTTGGAATTTTTTGAATATGATTCAACAAATTGGACAGTTGAGATACTTATTATATAGAAGGTAAATAATACTAACATGTTAGATTAATAGTTTTTTGGAGGGAAATCATATGAAAATCAATGTAATGCTTAGGGGCTGTGGATGTTATGCATGTATATTGGTCACAGCATAGAAAAAAATTACATGATTTAGCTATAAAATATAGCAAAAATGTTAGGTATGCTGTACTTAAACAGCAAGCAGAACTATTCAGGCTCACTTTTCTTTTGATTAACCAAACTTAAGATATGGTTGCAACAGCCTTTGGAGGAAATTATTGAATAAGCGGATTAAAGTCTCCACCAGTTTATTCCTTGATATGTTGCAAGTCTTTCCTACTTTTGAAAATAAAACCTAATTTGTAAAGTGAACAGGAAATAGGACATGTCCAACTGAAAGATTACTTCAGTCTTTGAAACTGAATAATAGCAAAAAGGCTTGCTGAGAAAGTATTGATATCCTTCGAGCAATCACTTCTGATCTCACAAATGAATTCTTTTCTAATGGAACTAAGATATCCTAAAGGGGGGAAAAAAAACCACAACTATTGAGAATAAATGGGAGGCAGAATTCAATATTTAACTTAATACAAAACACTGGGACAGGATATTAAATGCCAGGATTAGCCTTGAGGCAAAAGTTAAGCTCGTATGATGTAAGGTACCAGATGTAAGTCCTAAAAGATATGGTTTTGCAAAAGCAAATACCTCTTAAGGTATCTGGAGTATAATATGATTTGTATTTACTCTGTTGTCATCTTAAACTAAGGAATTAAAGTATATGGGAATAACATTTTTAAATGTTTTTAATATAGAATCATAAATTGTTTAGGTTGGAGAAGACCCTTAATCTTAAATCCAGCCGTTAACCTAGCACTGCCAGTTAAACCATGTCCATAAGTGCTACAACTTCATGTTTTATAAGTACCTCCAGGGATGATGACTCCACCACTTCCTTGGGCAGCCTGTTCTAGTGCTTGACATCCCTTTCCTAATACCTAATCTAAACCTTCCTTGGTGCAACTTCAGGCCATTTCCTTTTGTTCTGTTAGTTGTTACTTGGAGAAGAGACCTACCCCTGCCTCGCTACAATCTTCTTTCAGGTAGTTATAAGAGAATGATAATGTCTCCTCTGAGCTTCCATCTCTCCAGGCTAAATAACCTCAGTTCCCTCAGCCATTCCTCACAGGACTTGTTCGCTAGACCTTTCACCAGTTTTATTGCCCTTTGGACATGCTTCAGCACCAAAATGTCTTTCTTGGGGCCCAAAACTGAACACACTATTCGAGGTGTGTCACCACTGCTGAGTACAGGGGGACAATTGCTTCCCTAGTCCTTCTGGCCACGCTATTGCTGATAAAGGCCAGGATGCCGCTGGCTGCCAGGGCACAAGCTGGCTCATGTTCAGCCATTTGTTGACCAACATCCCCAGGTCCTTTTCCACCAAGCAGCTTTCCAGCCATTCTTCTCTAAGTCTGTAGCATTGCATGGGGTTGTCATAGACCAAGTGCAGGACCTGGCACTGAGCCTTCTTGAACCTCATACAATTGGCCTTGGCCCATCTATCCAGCCTGTCCAGATCTCTCTCTCGAGCCTTCCTATGCTCCAGCAGATCAACACTCCCACCCAACTTGGTGTCATCTGCAAACATGCTGAGGGTTCACTTGATCCCCTCATCCAGGTTATTGATAAAGATGTTAAACAGAAGTGGCCTCAATACTGCATGGGAAGCACCACCTGGGACCAGCCACGAACTGAGTTTAGCTCCATTCAGCTTGGCCATCCAGCCAGTTCTATACCCAGCAAAAAGGTATGACTGTCCCAGGCATGAGCAGCCAGTTTCTTCAAGGGAATGCTGTGGGAAACGGTATCAAAGGCTTTACTAAAGCCTAGGTAGACACATCCACAACTTTTCCCTTGTTCACTAAACAGGTCACCTTGTCGTAGATGCAGATGGGGTTAGTCAAGCAGGACCTGCCTTTCATAAACCCACGATGATGGGGCTCGATCACCAGGTTGTCCTCTACATGCTGTGTGAAGGCACTCAAGATGATCTGTTTTATAACCTTCCCTGGCACAGAGGTCAGACTGACTGGCCTGTAGTTCCCCTGATACTCCTTCCATCTTTTCTTGTGGATGGGTGTTACGTTTGCTAACCTCCAGTCAACTGGGACCTTGCCAGTTAGCTAAGACTACTGATGAATAATGGAATGTGGCTCAGTGAGCACTTTCACCAGCTCCCTATGTACTGTTGGGCCGATCCATGTGGCCCCACAGACTTGTGTGTATCTAAGTGGTATAGCAGATTGCTGATGATTTCCCATTGGATTATGAGGGCTTTATATAGAGATACTTTCAAAAATCTATCTGTGTTTTAGTATGGAGTGTAATTTTTATTTTTCTCTAAATGTTGAGCGAAAGAGAAGTTATAGAAATGGGATAGATGCAGGAGAGTAATGGAACGTGTATACTTGGATTGTTTAATTTTATTGTATAATTAACAATTATAGTATGTTGGATTTACCACTTCCATTTTTGTTTAGGACTGAATAAGATAGCTGTTTTTGTAGTTAAATGCACAGCATTTTGCTAGTTACTTGCAGTGGCTATGTGGCTCTATGGCTCATTGTGTAAGAGCAAATATATATGCTGTACTTCTTTACAGATTTTTTCGATGTTATGAGGATTATTTTGTAAAGGGAACTTAAATTTTGCATAAATTTAGTTTCTCTGTTTTATCAGTTACCATTAGTATGGTGATAGCTGTTACTGTGGCAAGAGAATGTTTCTAATATTGGTAAAATCTTTTAATTTGACTTGAATAGTGATTAATATGATTATTAGGGTTTTTTTTTTAATATGGTCTTGGATGTTCAGATCTCTTTCAAAGCCATCTATCCTTAGAATGATTCTTCAAAGTATTTTTAAAGGACTGCCATCTATGTAAAATATCAACTAGCTTGCTTTATTGCAGTGTTAGAGGATATTGATATTGCTTGAAATCAAGCTGCTTGCAAGAAAGCATTTAATGTATCTGAATATTCAGAAATCTTTTTGGTAGCCAGTTACATGAATAATGGTGTTTCTAGTAAGTGAATTTTATATCTAACTGACCATTTAATAACGTTCATGATACTTCCTTTTGTAAAATGCTAAAATGGCAAGCTGAGTTGCTTGGTTTATTTTAAATGGCAAGTTGTCTGTGATGCCAGAAATGGTGATCAGACTTGACAAAAGAGGAAAATTAGAATGGATTGTTTTTGTTTCTGAAAGGTTGTTTTTTTCAGATATATCTGAGTTCAATGATGAACCATTCAGATATATTCTGTACTTAGGCAGGATTATACACTGTTGCATCATCTGACACAACTGCCTTAGTGTGTCCATACTTTACACAAAATATGATAGTATTTATAAATTGCTTTCAGAAAGGTACGGCTTGTGCTCTTACATCTAAGAGCCCAGTCGCTGGTGCTGTTGAGTCATTTTTTGTGATGAAACTTAATAACCTCCTGAGATGAAATGAAAGCTTGAGATAATTTTTTTTTTCTCATCTGAAACAGTGAAATAAAGTAGCTAGAATGTTTTAAAGCTTTTGAATTAATACTCCATTGTATTACAGATTTAACCATAATTTAAGCATATTTGCTAATGTATATCATTCTTACTTGAAGCCTACTGAGATAATATGCATTTTGTTAAAAAATTATTAAAATTACTCTAATAACAGCCACATAGAAATGCAGAAATAAGTGAACTCGTATAGCGTTGCATTTATCTCAGGTTATTTGTTTTGAGCTTTTGTCTTCAGAAAGTAAACATAATCTTAGAATTCTTGATGAGAAATTGCTTTTTAAAGCTGGAAAAACTTGAAACTTTTCCCTTAACAAAAAAAAAGCCAACAAAACAAACCCCCAACCAACCAACCCCCCTCCCCCCCCCGAAAAAAACCAAGAACAACCAAACCTGATTTTAGTAAGATGTTTGTACTTTTGCATCAGTTGTGATGATTAGAAAACTGCTTTACTAAAGGATTATTCAGATCCAGGTAGGACTGCATGGCACTGCGTGATTTTATTAGCTTTCCTGTCATATGTAATCAAATACCAGTGGTGCTTTTTGTAAGGCAAAGAATAATATCCTTTTCTTTTCACTGTTTTTCCTTCAGGGCTATCTTCCTGCAAATGTGGACAGAAGAGAAAGCACTTTACAAAGAAAACGCAAAGAGTATTTTGCATTTGTTGAACAATATTATGATTCCAGAAATGATGAAAATCACCAGGATACCTATAGACAGGTAGAACACCTATTGAAGTGACTTTTACTTACAGGACATCTTCTAAAGAACTTAGAGATTATTTTTGATGTTTACCACTGTTTTCCTCTATTTCTTTAATAATACTTGATAGGCAGCTCTCTAATGAATTGTTTCTCTACATTTTTGAAGCAAAAATATTAACTATTTTGGCCTGAAATTCAAAACAGTAGATTTCTTTTAATTTCGGCTTTAGTCAGGCCATGTGGCACTGCTGTTCAGTGCTGTCATTATTTTGTTTAAGAATAATAGGGTTTTCAAATGTTTCATCTCCTGCTCAGACCTTCCTTGAATTGAGTGAAAATGGACAGGGAGTGTAACAGTGACTGTTTTTTACTGGCTTCATACTTCTGCTTAAGAAGTTGAAACTATTTATGATGTGCAATAAAAATAAATAGCTGTATCAAACTTTCTTGCCTGCCCAGATAAGCAGGTAACTTTTCTTCAAGTTAAGGAATACTCCATACTTATTTTGTATTATTAAGTATGGAGTAAGCAATAGTACCTAGCCTTCTTTAAGACAGAAGAAGCAGAGATTTTCAGCTTCAAGTCTTATCTTTGTTGGCAAGAAGTATATAGCATGACTAATACAAGGTACTTGTGTATCTAGCCCAGAATAATCAGGTTAGTATTCTGTTGCATAAAACTCCTTTGTGAAGTTGTATATTTGGGCTCTCTTCATAAGCAATTGTCAAATAAATTAAAATAGGTGCTAAACTCTATTTTCACCTTTTAATGGTTAGTCCTTATTGTAAAGGTCTTTTCCAACCTAAGTGATTCTATGATTTGAACATGTCTTTGCAGCAGTAGTAGTCTATATTTACTCATAAATACCCCAGGTTACAAGTATTACCAAAATGAATGTATTTTCCAAATGATCAAAATGTGATATAAGAATCCTAAAATGTGAAAACAAAATATATGGGTGTTTCATTCTTTATTTTACCTCATTGATTAATAATGACTTAAAGATGTAGCTATATGTTTTGAAATACAATAAATCCATATTATTAAAAAAAAAGTGATTCAGTGACATTATAGCTAATACTGTAAAATTAAAAAAAATGTTTTAACTGTTGGGTTGTTTAAAAGATTTGTGGTTGGTTCCTTTTACAGTATTCTTCTTTCTGTTTAATTAGATCCATATAGATATCCCACGCATGAGTCCTGAAGTTTTAAGGCTTCAGCCCAAAGTAACAGAGGTAAGAATGATATCTAAAGATTTTTATTTATTTATTTATTTATTTAGATATCAGTTTATTAATGAATCTGATGTAACAGCACTGGTTAACAATTAATTTGACAACACTTGCAATTTTAACTTTAGAACTAGCTTAAAGTAAAAAAATAAGAGTATATGAGTATAGGCTAAGGATAGTGTAAATATGAGTAGTAAAAAGAAAGGCATCTCATTAATCTTTTGCATTGAATCTGTCAGTTTTTTTTTCTTTGGCATTGTGCCTTTGAGTTTTATTTTTTTCCTTTTACTTTTTTTCTGTCTGTATTTTGGTAATAATGTGTTTTGAAGTAAAGGCAGATGATAGTCCCCATGGTTCTATATATTTGTCAAAATCATTCAAGTCTGAAAGTTCTTATCACAGTTTTCCTCTTAGGAAATTCTCTTTTTGTGAATTTGTAGCATGACTGGTTTTGTGTTCCTTATTTCATTTTGCTTCCTTAAGTTTTATATGTTGAGCACACTATTTAAGCTCTTTTACCGCTATAATAAACTTTCATCAATTAATGGTAAATATGTTAATCAAATTGGTCTATTTTGTTTGGAAATTGAATACCAGGGTGACTTTATAAAGTATATAGGTCATAAATAGTGTAGATGGTGTGAATTACCCTCTTTCAATTATTTCTTCTTCTTCAATTCCTTCCCCTTCTAATGGGAGATCTAGTTAGATCTTCATATGTACTTCCATGTAAATTCTGTTAGTATCATTATAGAGCCATATAGAACATCTTTGGATAGTTCATTAGATGATACAGAAGTTAAATGCAGAACTAGCTTTCATCTGTTTTTCTGCTCTTGCAGTTATTTGTCTAATGGAAACACTCCTCCACAGATGTTGGAGAAATCAGTTTGAAGAAATAGCCAATTACAATTTCTTAAAAGAAAATGTTATAAAAATACTTCTTTTTCTGTTTTCTACACAGTGGTGTTTTACCTTGGCTATTCTAGGGATGATTACAAAGATTAAAGTAAGAAAAATAGGGGACAAAAAGGGAAACAATACCAGCAAGAAATATACTATTAAAGAAATTAATAAGATCAGTGTTGTATCTAGAAATGAGCCAATAAATGAAATTGGAAGTGATTATTTTGTCATGCAGAAAGGGCTACAGAAAGAAGAATGCTCTAACACTTCTAAGAGGAAAGAACTACTTGTATTGTATCAGCAGTAGTCTTTTAAATTATTCTAAAGATGTATTTGCATTCAACACAAAGTGGTGGCTTTCTTGGGATGGGCTTTTTACTTCCCTGTGTTGCAAAATGAAACTGTTCTTAAGGTTTCCATGAAGATCATCTGTGTCTCAAATTGTGTGTGACTGTGGTTCAGAGGTACAATGATCGTGGTTTTGTAGCTTTCAGTTTAGATGAAAATGCCCCAAAATTACGTTGGGTTTTCTTCTGCCTCATGTTTTAGCGAAAGAAAAACTAGAAGCTGTTTAACTTGCCTGGTGTAAGAATCTGTGCATTCTTGTTTTTTAAAGGAAGATTGAAAAGTACAAAACACTTCCTCAGGAATGACTATTTACTTCTAAATTAGCTGAATAATCAAAAAAAAAAGAAAAAGGACTTTAAACTAGAATTTCAGGTAAATGTCTTCTGAAGAATATATTTAATGTCCTTTCTTTTAACCAAATTTTTGGATGAGACCTCAAGTGGCTTTAAAATGATACTAAGACAGATAAAATATTCTTACGGGAGATTATTTTGAAGGAAAATGATATTTAGTAAAATGATATTGTCAGATAGAAATAGAAATCTGTAGGATCTTGGACTAGTTAATGTGTTTCTTTAGACTGCATACAGACTTGATAATAGTTTGTATGGACACAGCTTTGTATTTACCGTGGATATCTGCTTTTTTAATAGTACAGTTAGAAATGTTAGAGTAAACTTATGCTGATAATCAGAGAAGATTTGGTCAAGGTTTTCCAACATTTGCAGTGAGTAATTTTGTTAAATACTTAGTGTGTTGGGGGAAGTATCCCATAATAAATAATTGAAAATAATTAGTTACAGGATAGTTACAATCGCTTTTTTGTTGAATGAGTAACTTAGAGCTAAAGGATTTATTTAGGCATTGGAGAGTATGGCAATGTGATAAAAATATTAGTGTGGTATTTGTTACAAGCTGTCATAGTTGAAAGAAGATTTTCTTTCTTTTTATAGCTGAACTATAGTTAATCTGAAAAGAGGCTAGTTTAATGAAAATGCTGACAGTCAGCTTCAGAACTAGTAGATCCTCCCAGAATAAAACACTTCTTTTATTGCTTGGGAGTAATTGAAATAAAAAAGAAATACTGTGTCTAGGTAACTTCTTGCTAAGTAACTTCCAGTATGTCAATAGAACTTCAATAGCAAATATTATTCAGCAAAGTTTGAGTCTGGCACGCAGTTCTGGCTCACTTTGTGGCATCATTAAACACTTGAAATTATTAGGTATTTTTTGGTTTTAGTTGTCTGTTTTCAGGTAACACCAATTTTCAGGTTGCATAGTCATTTAATGTGATTTACTGGCATCTCATTTGCAAATATGTTTTTTTGTTAAAATTAGCATTGTTTTCATTTGTAGTTATTTGTTGAACCTGTCCAAATGTATGCTTTCCTAGTGTTTCATTGAACAGGTGCATCTTTAGCATTGCCATAAAATAAACATATTTTAAATCCATACTTTTTAAAAACTCTGGTTGCCCTTGCAAGTGACATTGAATTATCCCCCAATATGAAGAATTCTATTTCATGTATACAGGTGCTTGAATTCAGGCTCCTGAATACAGCCCAGTATTCCTGCCTGCTGCTGATCATACTTACATTTTTTTAGTTTGAATGTTTAGTAAATTGAGTCACTTAACAAGCCTAATTGAGCCACATAAAATAGAAAGACATACTTGTCATCAGTGTGATGCATGCGTTGTACAAGAGTGCTGCTGCTTTCTTGTTGAAAAAGAAACCACAACAACTCCTTTTTCCCCAAAAAAGAAAAATCCCTGTTCGTAACCTATGTCATCCATACTTCTTCTCTAACACGTTTTGTTTTTTTTTTTTTCCCTAGTTCACAGTAAAGGATTGGTAAAGGTGTCTTTTAGTAATATTTTGTTAGTTGGCAGCAAGTGATGTTGCTGGTACAGAAGAATAAGAATGTGAAAAGGGTGGATGGCAGCAGTCAAGTGGGATAATGGGAAATCTAGGAAGCATTTGAACAATAAAGAGAATCTCCAATTTAATTTCTAGTGACCCATCAGTATCCTGAACTTTACAGGGTCTCAGGGTCTTCATGTGTTAGGTGTTTTTAGAGCTCCACTGATCTCTGATCTCCTGACTATATGTGTGGGCTGCTGAGGGGGTAGGCTTGCATATATCTTTGCCTTCACTCTCTGATCCAAGAGGGCCAAGCCTAAGTGGCTTGATGTCATCTTACAATGACTAGTGCAAATGACGCTGGAAGGGTTGTAACATCCAACTTCTCCCTTGTTTCTTCCTCTCCCTTTCTGGGTTTTTGGAGCCTTATGCTAGCATAGCCTAATCATTTATCACAGGGAAACCATTTCTGTGCCCAAGGGCTCAATGTGGACAGGGGCCTTGCATTGTTCCCAGACCTGACTCCCTTCAAGAGAGGGGGAAGGTGTTGCTGGGCCCAGATGAGCAGCAGTTACTCCCTTTCTTTTAAGGTGTGATGTCAAGAGCCATAAAGAAGGGAATTGAAGTGTAAGTCAAAGACAGGTTTCAAAGGGCGGTGCAATTGACTGTGGGTATTACAACTGTTTTTTTTATATAGCAATTTTTGATGCTACTGCGATGTAGGATGATGATACAGCTACTAGGAAGAATGTCACTTAGGATGAGGTAAAAAAACTGTAGCTGACAAAGACCGAGGAAGAGCTCTAGTGAAAAGACCAGAAACATAATGCATCTAGAAACTTCACAGTGTCTTCTGACATCAATTTCCAAATGCTGCTATTCCAAGATTTTTGTTCTTGCTGGTATTTGAGTCTCTGTTCCCAAAGAGCTTTTCATTAGAATTAATAAAGCTGTTTTAATTTCTTCTCTGAACTTGGAATTTGGTTCCTGTACTAAAACGTTTTAGTTTGGAAGAAGGTCTTTTGAGTCTTATGTGTGGGAATAACTTCCTTTTAAAATCTGTTTGAAGTGTTTTTCATGGGAGTTGTGTATTCTGGGTCAGAGGAAGGAAGTGTGGCCCTCAAAGAGTGGGAGAGTGTAGTTGGAGGTCTTCCCCCATATAGTTCAGTCAGGTTTCTTTTGAAGACTAGTGGCTGTAAGTTTAGAGTTTAGGTGCAATAAGTTAAGCTAATGGATTCTTCTCTTTATGTATATAAATATAGTTCTTTCTGTTATCATGAATGAGAGTTAAATTCAAAAGAGAATAATTGATCAGTAATGACATCTCATGAGATGTAGTGGTTCCTAGTAGAAAATTAATTCCAGTTTCTGCTGCTGGTTTGGAAATCAAGAAGGAAACCTTTAGGGAAAGTGACCTTTTTAATGAGTCCTATTTGAACACAGTGATGAGTGCTGTATAGAAACTTAAATCAGTCTGCCTTTCAGGTTTTCAGTGCTCATTTTTTTCAATTCAGAACAGTAAATGAAACTTTACGAAAACGATTAGAAACTGAAAACACTATTTTAGTGTGTATTTATGGAATTTGTGATTAGATGCATTTGGGGATATTAAAGATGATGTGCCAATCACAAAGTGATCCTTCCTGCTCAATAATATTAAATAAACCCCCCCAACAAACCCAAACAAAAAAACCCCAACCAAATACCACCCCCACATCCCCTTAGTTTTCATACCAGGATTTTAAAAATGCATTGAAATCCATAGGCAGCTCAATTTACAATGCACACTATGTATATTTTCAGGTTCTCAGGAAAGGAAAAGTTGGTGGTACAAATTTGAGCATTGTTTGATTTGAGGCATGCCTTGATGAAAAGCACTGTTTTTGTGATTTTTTTTTTTTTTTTTTTTTTAGAATGGGTGTTTTGACATCTGTTACTTCCTGAATTACTTTTTTTGTTTGTTTGTTTCTCACTGTGCATATTTTGTAACCCCATCACACAAGGTTTTTTTTAATCTAGCCTACTGCATAACATAATTGCTACTTAAATAGGGTTTTCTAGTCACTTCTGTCTAAAATTTTTTTTCAAAAAAGTTATTTGTGTTTACAATATGATAAATCTGTCCTTTATTTGAAGTGAAACACAGGATGATAACGCTGGTAATACTGTTTCAGTTTCAGTAACATTAGATTATCAGTAACTGACAGAAGCAGGAAGGATGGCTGTGAGCTAACTTGATTTGCAGTTTTTCAATAATAGTAAAGCTGTGATATAACCAATTTCATAAAGGCATAATTATGTAAAATGTGATGTACATGTAAAAGTACATGGCAGAACTTAGGGTCTTTGTACAGTTGTTGATAGATGATGAAACCCCATTGGCTATTGCTTGGTTTGCACAGGTTAGTATTTTTTCAGTTTAATATGCAGCACATATTAAAAAGCATGAGGTGACAGGGACTATCACAGAGAATTTATAGCTAAAGGGATAAGCACCTTAGCTAATGAATATGAGGTTTTTGTGGAGCTTTTGCTAGCTGAATACCTCCCTTTCTGCCTAATCTTTGCCCCAAAAACTGAAATCACAAAACCTCAATCTTAATTGTAGCTGGAATGGATCAAACATGAGCTGAGTTAATGCTTCTTGTGTTTCAGTGCCCACCAAAGCTTTTCATATTTATTGTTCTTGACTATTTCCCTTGTTCTGTGGATTTTCAGCATGCCAGGGAAATGTAAAACCTGGAGATTAAGGAAATCTGGTTGTTAAAAGAAAGCCTGTGGGAGAAGGGTGAATGTTGATATTTGCTTTCAAAGCAAAAAGTGCAAATGTGTTTCAGCTTCAGGTAGTTCATAGAGAAGCCTGTGATAGAATTCTTATGCACCTGGATGCAGTCATATATGCCTAGATCCTTCTGTACTTGAAAATGACTGCAAGAGGGCTTTTAAACTAAAGATTAAGTTTTTATTTAAAATTGGATTAGAATAGTCAACTTCTTAATGTAGCAAAAACTTGAAGTGAGATTGAATAGAAATAATGCCAGCTTTTTCTCCCTGTTGTGTCCTTTGAGGTCAAGTCCTTTACTAGCTTTCTTGAAGCATGAGCATTCATTGACTTCTGGGCTTGCAGCAAACTATGCAATCTCCTTTGGGTCCTTATAAAGTCTCTCATTTTTCTGTTAGTGTTGGAGGCCTGATCTTAAGACTGACACAGTCATTTGGTTTGAGCTCTCCTTTCTCTGCTCCTCTTAGCTGCCTCTGCATTTTGGCTTCTTGGGCAGACCTTCCAGGGAAAAGCAAACGTTCTTTTGCTTCAGCAAGATTATACCTGATTGAGTACCTGTAGTTAGGGCAAAGAACACAACAGCTTTCACTCTGCTGCTTATTTGAAGCATTTAAGACATGTAGCATGTTCAGAATCAAATAATTGAGGAAAACTAGAGGTTATCACAGACCTAAATTGGGTTAGAGATAAATTGTGTGATTTCCCTGCTCTGTACTCTTCTCATGCTGTCCTTCCCGTGGTGAGGTATGTTGTGGCCTTAGGAGCTTTTGCAGATCTTGGGCAAGGTACAGTTTACAGTTGAGGTGGTGATGTTATGCAATACCCTCAGGCAGGTAGTTGCCTTATTTCTGTGTTTCCTGAATTTTTTCAGATAGATTTTTTTTTTGTTGTTGTTGTTGCTGTTAACCAGTATACTTGCTTCTCAAGTCTAGGACCCCACATTGCAGTGCTAGACAAGCCAAACTATGGCGGAATCTCTTTTTATGGGTATATTATTAAAAAAAAACAAACAAAGCTAAATGAAGTACTTCTTTCTGTTACTTAGGGATAGATACAATGATATATTGATAAAATACTTCTCTCAAAGAGGTGAAAAGTCATAAGAAAATGATCTAATATTTCTGTTTCTTTGGGAAAGAAGTATTTTACATTTTCAGAAAAGGTTCAATGAGTAAGTGCTACTTAGTTGTAACTACTATAAATTAATTATGTACTAGGTTGGTTTTAATGTACTAATATAGTAAAAATGCTTCCTTTTGAAGATCTGAGAAGCTTACTTAGCACTGGAAGTTAATTATAAATACTGATGCTTATTTATGCTTTCGTATGCACGTTTCTGTAGTAGTAGTTCTGTGTTGTTGAATTTTGTCCTTGTATAATTTTCAAGTGTTGTGCTTAAAATGTGCTCATCACTTGATAAATTATCTGATAGTTTCTTTAACTCTTTTTCAGATCTTTGAAAGAATTTTGTTTATCTGGGCAATACGTCATCCAGCCAGTGGATATGTTCAGGGCATAAATGATCTTGTTACTCCTTTTTTTGTAGTCTTCGTTTGTGAATATATAGGTAAGATTTGTCTTAATACTGAATTATGAATTACTGCTGGTTTTGGAACTGTATCTTAGTTTTAATCTGAGTAACGATTTGGACAAGCTAGTCAAAGCATAATTTTATGCATAATTTATCATATATTTTTATACTTTTAATTCTATATAGTTCCCTTTGAATATATACTGAGAAGCAGTCAGATTTCATCTAAGTCCCTAGAGTTCAGGATTCCTTCAGGTTTTTATTCCAGAAAACCTCCCCCTCAACAAAACCCAACCAAATAATCCTCTGTGGAAGTTGCAGACAGTGTTCTCGTTGGTCAGATCTGAAAGCACAGTCTAGGATTTGCTTTTATCTTGCTCTGTAGTTAAGAAGTGTTCATGACTCCTGATGCTTTTTTTTCTTCATAGGTGGTTTTATTCTCCCTTTTTCTCTTTCTCTTCTGTTTCACACTGCTTGTGAAACTCTAAATTGTATCTATGAAATGAGCAGGGGTTTAAAAAATGCAACCAGAATCAGGCAACAACAATGAAAAACTCCCCAAAACAAGGCACCGAAACAAAACAAGAAAAAACAACATAGGAAACAAGGAAACCTTTCAAATGAATGGCAGGGAAACTGGAGGGAACCTGTTAAAGTGGATCTGTGACTGAAAGAATAGCAGTCTGGAATTAGGGTCTGAAAATTAAGGCAGCAGTAATCAAATTTCTCTGGTTGAGAGCTCTGCCATTCTGGGGCTTACAGCACTAGTAACAACAGTAAACAGCTGTATATCTCTTGAGTTTGTGGCCTTATATATGTGTGTGTACTTTTTGAAAACTTGTTTAACAAACTCAGATATTGGTTAAATGCTCACCTCTTTCAAGAACACCACCCTTATCTTAAATTTATAGTTTGGTATTTATGTCTTTATAAATATTAAGAGTTTGGCTAATCGTTAACAACAGTTCATTATAACTTGGGTATAACTATATCCACATAACCATGGATATAAAGAGTAAGGTTAAACAGTAAAAATGACAGTGCTATCTGTCTTGAATTAAAACTCTTTTCCTTGTATTTCTATTTGTCATACCGACATAGAATGAAAATGCACAATGCTTATATGTAAACTTGAGCAACGCTTTGCCTGGCTACATCAATGAGCCTGTAGTTACTGAATTCTTCTTACCTTCTCTATGCAAGATACCTTCTCTATGCAAGATACCCATTGGTGTCTTAATCTGGATTGATTAAATTTGATGAAGGACAGATTATCCTTGAGTAGATGATAGACTACCCATTTACTCATTTGCATGGCAACACCTCTGGTGCTATGTTCATTTCTTGTTTCATAGAGGGACATTTCATTGCTAAGCAACTAATGAGAACTACTGCTGCTTTCTCCCTAATCATCTCTTAAGTAGGGTAGAGGCCTACTCCTGAGAGTACTTGCAGTTTCTGCCTTTTACTCCCTCATTTGACAGATAATGAAAATGTTCTTAATGATTCTAGAACAGTAGGGTCTCTAGTAGACTTGGGGTTGTTAATTGAAATAAGAAGTTCAAATGAGATGTGATTAGAGAATTGATATTCCATGTTAAATAGACCATTTAATTAATATGGTAAATAAGTTTGCCTTTACCACCAACTTACATTTGGAGACCCTGCTGATTTTAATGTATTTGCCAGTTTGTCGGTATTTTCATATCAGAAAGCATAACTGGTCCACAAGTGTCCATTGAAGAAAGACAAAACTCAAAACCTAGCAACCGTAAAAGATATTTTGCCACAGAAAATGTATGAAACTTAGAAAACTGCATTGTGAAAGCTTATTTAAAAGCGGATTTCTATATAATAAGAAAAATACTGAAATTAGGGTATTCAATATATTAGTGGTTCTGGCTTAGTGCTAATAGCAGTTACTTCCCCTGGTGACATAAAACTGTCTAAGATATGTCTTTAAATAGCTTTTTGATTTGAGTCTTTGTAGTTACACTGAGTGATGCCTTCAGGTTAGAATGAATAAGAATGTGCATGACACTTAAACTTGAAATGGGGACATTAAATTTGCAAAGTACCTAAAAAATCTTGATATTTTGTAGTAAAATTATAGATGGACTCAAAACTCATACTATGAATTATGCTTAAGTAATATGTATAGAAATAAATGCAGAGAAACAGAGGTTTCCTAGCAAAAATGTTGAAGCTACTAGTGTATTTAATATTTACTCTAGTAAGAGTCTGTATTTACCTCAGATTTTATTCTGGATCTTATTTCTTACTCTGTTTTTAAGTCAATATTGGTTTGTACCTTAAGGTGCTTTATTTATTGTTCTAACTATTGATTTTTTGTGGATTTTTTTCAGTATAACTGGAGTGTTTGTGTTGCAGCTCTGAGTCACTTGGGTCATAATTCATGCCATTGAAAGTGATGATAATGCCTTTTAATTTGGGTCCTTTCTATAATTAAGAGAAAGATGTCCTAAAGGATTATTAAAGATTAATAAATTCTTATTAACACCATTATAATAAATCTGTGCTGATTAGATCATCTGATAGTAAATCCTGATAACACTTACACGCAATTGCAGTTTTGTCAAATATTTTGGTGGGAGGAAAGCCATGTTTATTTTAGCTTTATGACAACTGAGAGAGCCCTAAATCCTTAATCCTGAATGACAAGTATGTGACGTGTTTATTCTAGTGATGGGAGTCTTTCTGGTCTGCTAAAGACATCCAGAAACTATTTGGAAAAGTGTTGTTAAAGAACTTTTGAAGATAGAAATGGCATGTATGGGAGTGATAATTTACTTGCCTTTTCATTCAAATCTGAATGGCACAAAGTAGGTTTGTGGGTTTGTTTATAAGGACTGAAGTCATAGACGTTTTGATGAATTAGTGTGGATTGCGGTACCTAATTTTAGCACATAAGTTCCCACATTTAGAATAGATTAAGTGACTGAAGGTAGGAATTGAATATGTTAAATGTTGAGAGCATTCTGTCAACCCTTCCAGTAGTGTAAGAATGATGAAAGTGTAATTTGTGAATGTCTCATTAGTTCCCTACTTTGCAGTGAAAGTGGAATACTGTAATATTTTCAGCAAGATAGAACTTGGTTGTCAAAGCAAGCCAGGAGAGGCACAGCTGCAATTAAAGAAAATTTTACAGGAGTTGATAACCAGACTTGCTGGAATATAGTAGATTCAGATTAGGATTTCTGGTCTAAATGAGGAGAAGAGGAATTTGAACCCATGAAAAATACTAGAGTTCTATAAGCTTATTCCACCATAACATAACAGCTTCCTTGGAATTTCAAAATTAGTGGTATGGGAAACTATTTTGCGCTTACTTCTAATATCTTACATGATGTAGCAGTGTTACAACGTATGTTGTCAGAAGGAATGCTGATTACCTGTGAGGGCAGTTTTCCTGAAAGCTTTGTGACTTTTTTGCATATTAGTTTGCGTCAAAAGTAATCTTGTCAATATGGATTCAATTCCAGAGATGTTTTTGTTAATGAGGTAAGATATACTATATGACTGCTCAGTGTTTGACTAAATGTAGACAAGGAAATTTTGCATTGGCTTGCAAGTCCTATTTCAAGTTGTACATGTGTTGCTGTCTTTGTACACCATACCGTTGCCCTGAGTTCCTGTTGATCTAGATTGTTTCCAGTCATTAAGTTGTGCTGCACAGTTTCTTGAGGCTTCTTGCTCATGGAGTTAGCTACACTTCAATACATTTGACATTTCAGTTGTATATCTGCATTTCATTAACTCACTGGGCCTTGTGTGTATATCTAGAACCACAGAGAGGACCTGGATTTATTCACCATCCAGGGAGATGAGAGCTCAAGAGAAACACCATCATAATAAGGATGCATGCCATGCCATTGCTAAGTGGAATGGCTGTGTGAAATCACTTTGAGACCCCTAGTAGTGCTGGGTCAAGAGAAAATTAGCAGTTAGTGGGAAATCAGTGGCAGAAAACAAATACTGTTGTTAGCATTCCATCATTTTATGTTGGATAAAGAATGTGAAGGAAAATGAGGCTGCTGAAGACTGGAATGGCGATTCAGATACTGTCTGCAATCTTCTTGCAATAGAGGAGCTGAAGACAATTTGAGGATGTCTACAAGAACTCATGAACTGAAAACTTTGAAAAGGAAGGTGTTACTCTTGTAAGTATTTTTCTTGTGATCTTAGATCCTTCCGTAACACTGTTACCTAGTGTTTTTAAGTTGATACTGGCATGACTTTATGGAATAATTAATCCAGGCTGAAATCCTAATGGAATTGGGATAGGATTTAGTCCCAGACCAGTGTTACTATGAGAACATAAAATTTCTTTGGTCCTCGAAAAGCACTTATCTGTCTGTAGCTGCCTTGCTTAGCTTTCCATTACCTCTCATAGGTCACAGGCGGCTTCCTGTCCTTAAAATGAGGTTTCATACTAGTTATTACCTTTGTTCCTTCCTTTTCAGCATATTTACTGCAAATAATATAAAACTATTTTTTTTTCCAACTGTTGAATGCTGTATTTAAAAATGTTATTTTCATAGTATAATTGGAATGTTTCAGAGCATTGTATCATGGCTCTGTCTGAGGTAATTCTTCAGTGTTTGTTCATAAAATATGAAAAAGCTGTCTGTTTATCAGACTTTTGTAAGAGATTTGTAATTTTTATGCAATAAGTACATCTGTTTAGAATGTACATAAAACTGGATTTCTGAATGGTGAGGCAGTAAGCCAGAGAGGAAAGAGTATTAACCCACTGACTCCAGAGAGCTGCTAGATGTTTTCTTATATTTACAGTGTTAGAAGGTAAAATTTTGTCTAACGTGCATTATTTCCTTTACAAGACCAAGCTTGAAACCATGATTTGCTGCAGTATATAAATTAATCTGAGATACTGAATCCTTCTACCTAAAAACCTAGACCTTTTTAATCAGTTCCTTCAATGCACTAGTCCGTGGAGAATTGTGAATAGGGCTCATGCATTGGGGTTTTGAGGAGATACGGTGGAAAAGATGTAACATATATGTAGTTATTCTACTTAGAAAAGACTGAGCAAAACTGAAGGAATGACAAATTGTTAATGTGGAAGTTGAGCAAGGAGCTATAACTGGACTAACTGGATGCTTCTCTTTCTCAGGTCCTTCAAGTGGTTAGAGACTGATAGAATCATCCTTGCTGTCTTCTGGTTTACCATGAAAGAAATACTGGAAAGCCTCCCAGGATGGAGTGCTGAAGAATATGAGGGGTTTCTGCAGTTTGAAAGCTGAAAAGATTTTTTTTTTTTTTTTATTTGCTATCTTTGTATGCTCTTGAGCTGTTCTGAAAACTTTGGCATTACACTTTGTAACAAACTTCTACCTTTTTACTTTTCTTTGTTTAAATAAATACATTTTTCGAGCAATACTGTATAAAAATGTTTTTATTTACACATTTGTTTGATTTATAAAACTTACACAAATTAAGTTTTCGTGAAAGCACTGACATGATGCGTAACTGACATTTTAACATTTTCTTGCAAGTATTAAGAAAATGTTTCTTCGTTTTTTTAAAACATTGTAAAACTTGTCTGAAAAACTATTCAAAATAATTTAAATCACTCTTCTGTCATATGAAAATTCAATGTCACAAGTTCCATTTGATCACATTATGTTTTCTCTCCTTAATGCTAATCACCAGTAGTGTAGTTATCCACATACAAAGGTGTGTTTCAGTGCTGCTTAATAATTTCCAGGATTTTTTTATAGTAATAATCATGATACCAGTGAGATTGACTGAAATTCTCATAAACATTAAAAATATTCTATGCAGTATTCTTTGATAATTGAATGAGATATTGTTACTTGTGTGATTTGAGTTGCCAAGGAACGAAGAAAGCTGACATAAAACTCTTGAATTCAAGTATTGAATATACTGAAAACCCAATTACATCTTCTGCCTAAGTCCAGAAAACATCCTATGTATTCCTCTGTAAAAGACTGGCAACAAACACAAGCCGCTCTGTTTTCTGAAACTTTCAAATTAACTGTCTATTCTCTTTGAAACACTCTTTGCTTTCACATGTTACAAAACATATAGTATATGCACACATATGTATATATAAACATGATGCAGCAATTGTTCAGCATTGCCTTAGCTGGCTTTGAGATAATTGCCATTCACTTTCTGACTTTCTAGGAATATGTTCCCCCACTCTACACTGTTGATAAGCCTGTCTATTGTCCAGTGAAAATATTTTTTTGTGCAGAGTAGGTGAAGAGAGAGAAGACTATGATGAGTAAGATAAACAGCATCTGAATTTGATTTTATGCATTGATGATTCCTGCTTTTGCCACATGGAAAAAGTGAAAAAGGTCCACAAGTAATCAAAAGACCCATTTAGCGCCTGCCCACAGTGCAGAGGGCATGGTTCTTCTGTACCAGTCTCCTGTGCTGTGTGACAGCACTGGTTGTGACTGCAGTGGGAAAGAAGCTAGAAATGATAGGTGCTGAAAGGCAGTCCTGACAGCATGTGTCTTAACTCATTATTAAATTGACTTGTGGAGCTAAATTGTGTTTTATCCTGTTTCTTATGGTTTGGCTCGTTCTACTTTATTTAGGAGCTTCTTGAGACCCTTTTATAGATCTTATTTCCTCCTTACATCTTCTCTTTTATGCCACCTATCAGAGTCCTCAGTTGGAATTCAACCATTCTTTTTGTGCAGAAAGTACTAATTGCCCCATTTTTAAGTCACTGCAAGTTTTAGATTCTGAAGTTTACAGTCCTGATATAATTGATCCTTGTAAAGAAGCTGTGTATCCTCAGAATTTGTAGTCGCTTTTAAAATGCATGAATATTCTTCTGTAATTCAGAAGGTTGTCAGGGGTTTTTTATTCATTTAGATATTTGAGTTATAGTGAAAAACCCTAAATTCCTCCAGATGATTTACATTGCATCAAAGGAGGTAAAAATATAGACTTAAATTTTAGTGCTTTAAAAAAGCCTTGGCTAGATTATATTTTTAAATTGTTCATTTTTTACATATGTCTTACTTAAATCATTCACAATATCTGATCAATTTTCTTTACTAATATATAATATATCTTTTCAGGCCTAATTGGGAGAAGAAATCAATTTTACATCCTTCCATGGGCTTTAATCAAGGAGGAGAACTTTGAAAATAGTGAGCATTGAATTGTTTGAATTGTTTGTCAGCTAGCAGTGCTTGCCATAATATACTGCTGTGCCTAGGGCTGGTTAATAAAGCTGTATATTTGGAGGCACTGCAAACAGAACTGTAAGGAAAATGTAGATAATATTAAGAGGACATCTGCTTAGTTTTTGGAAGGTTAGAGAATGAGAGAGCATGAAGGAGGGCAAATATGTCTGTAGGACTTGTGGAACGGCAAGAATAGGTTAATAGGGGGTAAATTAACTATAAATTGCATTTAATCTTTTGATCCTTTTGTGTGTGTCTGTTTGGATATTTGTTTTGGTTATTTACTTAAACAAATTTATTTTTATTTTTCAGCTTGTTAGAATGCTAATTTTTTTAGCTGCAGTTTCACTAATCCTTCAGTGAGCACTTTGCTGTGTCTTGGAGTTATACAACTATTTCAATTGAGGACTATTTTTTCATGTAATTGTAATATTAAAGGCCCTAAAGAATGTAGTTGAGCTTTACCCAGGTAAGCACTTTGTGTGTGTCTTGCTAGTGACTAGTTTATTCCCTACTCTATTTCCTTAGTTGCTTACCCTACTGGAAGTCAGTGGCATTCGGTATCAAATATACATGTGAATCTCTCTGCATAAGCGCTCTCTTAATCTGCTTTGGTCAAAATGAGGTGATTTACTTATTTAACTAGTGGATTTTTAGCTAATTGTGCCAACCCAATTAGCGCTTCTGCCATTTCTTGGAGTATAGTAACCTTAAGGTGTTTATAAAGAGCAGCTGTGCACACATCGACAAGTAACTCTTTGGTGTAGTTGGGTGATAATATATTGCTATGTATGTTTTACTCATTAATGTATTTGATTTCCAGAAAGGGCTTGGAAATGTGTGAACTAGATTCTTCTATGCTGTAGAATTAATCTTACTCCAGATCCCATTTGCTGTTAACAGAGGTCAGTGTACCCTGCCTATTCTAGTTTCATTTCACTGTTCTTTAAACTTCACAGTGGAGCTACATATTTGAGTATTTCCAAATTGGGTTTAGTTGGACAGAAAAGGGTTTGTTTGCCAAGTGCTTAGGTTACACAGCTGAATTGGGCTTGCTAATGTCAAAATCAGTAGCTTTGCTTTCAGTTTTCAAACCCCAGACATGCATTCCTGCCTTCTCTTGTTGGTCAGCATTGGGTTTTCTCTGGCATGGTGGATCAGTTCAGTTACACTGGCAGGAAACTAGCCCCATAATAAAATGAATAATTTAACTTTCTGCTCTTATCTTAGGGATCAGAGATGGACGTCAGTGCTGATGTGGGGATAGGAGCATGTTAGGGAAGAAGGGAGAAGTAAGATCTCTGTTTAATGCCAGGTAGCTCTTAGGGTGCTTTAGCTGTATTATTAAACTGAGTGGTCATGATAAGTCTTAGTGAATTACACCTATTTTTTTCTTAGCAAGTTAGAGAGTACTCATAAAAGCATCTCAAAATCCATGTAGGGTATGGCAACCTGCTTTTCTGCAGTTTTTATTTTCTAGTACTGTTTTGAATGGCCATGATTTATTATAATTAGGCAATACTGTTTTACAGAATCAGTCCTTCTCTACCTCTGTATTTCAGTTTTGATTTCAGTCTCTTCAGTATACTGTCAGATTTCCAAACTAATCGTAACAGTTCATCTGAAATGTCGGATGCATGGGTGCATCCAGTAGTCGTATGGGGAGAGATTCGAGACTGACTGATCAAAATTTTAGTAGTAACTGTGATAAGCAAATGCTATGAATCTTAGTTTTCTAGGTACCAGTTTTAACTTCAAGGCTAATAAAAGAAAAATAGATGCATTAATTTTTTTTTCCCTACTTCTGAAGATTCCCCTGAAAGGTGACAAAGCTTAGGCTTTGCTGTCTTTTGCTTATTGTATGTAGAATTATTTTTCATATTACTTCTGTCATATTTTCCTATAATCTCAATTTTTTTTAAGTAGCTTCACAGATCATTAGAACCAAAGTGTCTGAAGTCATATCATACTGATGGGATGGAGAAAATAACTCCAGTCATCTTCATGTTTCCCTTGAAACAAACTTAAGTTCTTGAAAGTCCATTTGGTTAACCACACAAACTGCAGAATCAAAAGTCTTATTCTCATGAGCTGGTACATATTGCAAGTTTCAATCAAGTGTGGACTGTATTAAAATAGTTTGATTACAGATGCATAGTAGTAAGAGTGCTGATTACTTAGTTCATAAGGGTTTGTTAGTTGATGAAGTAGGCTTCACTGTCAGGGAGAAATTAACATATTTAAACTACAAATTTTTTGTGGATGCTTTTTAAAAGGTTTCTATCTATTTGAAGTGAAAAAACCTAATTAAAGTTCAAACTCTCAGGCTGTGGTTAACAGTTACTGTCAGAAGTGAAAAAGAAGCATTAGGATTATCCTAGTAAGTATATCCAACTGCTTCATTGCCTGTTATTTTTTTGTTCTCTCAGAGAAAATTAATATTTTGAGTCATTGTATTTCTTGCTCTGTTTAGAAAAGTACCAAAACCAAACAACAAAACTTAGCACCCTCTAAAGAAACCCTTAAACCCTGAAATTCTAAGGTGTAAGAGTAATCTACATAACTAAAGCATAAATTTTTGCTGAATGAAAAAAGGACAGTACGTAAAGCATATATGAAAGATGCCTTTGGAAGAAAACCAGAAAGGGTTGTTAATAGGAAGCCATGTTGATGCAAAACTTAAAATATGTCAAGTTTTTATGGTAATAGAGTTACTCTGCGTGTCTGAATTCAACTCATGAAACCAGAACACTGAAAGTGTTTTACGTCATAAAAGAAACAGAAGGGAAAAAAACACAAACAAACACATTGAAAAATAAAGTAATAGTACTTCAGTTTTATTATTAAATGAACTTCTCTGTTGCATTAACTTTATACTCCAGTTATCAAGCTAAATTAAAGTTTGAATGACAAGAGAGAAAGAACAGCTGTCATAGTTGTATTCGTCTACTAGAGTTTATGAAGCTTCTCTAACTGTCACTGTTTTTGTCTAATTTGAAACAGTTTGTCATTTTCAAAGAGTACGCTTTGCTGAATATTAATAGGAATGTTGAATTTCTTTATAACATTACTATTTACAGTCTAGATATTCATGGTATTTTTTGATTATCAAACTAGATAATGCTCTCTGAATTCTGAACTGTTCTCTATTCGACATACTTCTGTGGGCAATTATCAAAATATAATTCAATATGACAGTTCAGTTCAAATTTTTTCTCATTTAAAAATAAAAGCTTCTGTTTGAAAATAAGGGAAGTACATGTTTAAGTTGATTTTATTTTTACTTGGGAAAGTATTTTCTTTATTCCCTTGTGCTTGTGCTAGTTGAGTGATGTTCTAAACCAAACTGAAATTATGTATTTGTCGAAGACCAGTTCTTCAGTGTAATCGCCCTGATATGTTTATCTGATTCAGTTTGATGCAGTTTATATGAATAAAGTAGTTTAAAATGAAAAATGCTTTCCCCTGTTTTAAAAGCTATTCCTAAGTTTTGGTTTTTTTTGAGTCAAATTAAAGATGGTAATAAGGGAAATATAAAAGTTAGACAAAATGCAAAGTGGTGGATATATGATTTCTTATGAATATAGCTTCACAGGAAAACTGTGCTATATTAGAAAGTAACTTTTTCTTTAGGAGAAGAGAGGGGGGAAATGTGTTTGAGAAAGAAAAAAGAAAAACCCCCAAATTTCCTTTTTTTTTCTTTTTTTTTTTGTCAGCATTATTTTTATAAGGGTTTGAGTAAAAAGGAACTTTCATGTGCTTCAGAAGAAAATATCCATGTCATTCAGGCTTGTCATGTTAGAAAATGCTTTTCCAATTTCCAAGTGGCATCAGCATACTAAGTTGGTGTGCTGAGTCCCAAAGCTGTCACTTTAACCTATACTAAATAAGTATTTCAGAGCACTGATATAACTAATTATCATACTGCAGTATTTTCATTGAAAGCATAGCAAGCACCAGTTGCTGTATTTTTGATCTGTGTTTGGTTGACAAGCTTTAAAAAAATGTCTAAAGGAGTTAAGATTGGCAGCAGGGAATAGCTGTTAAGAGCAACTATGGAAGAAGCAAACGTACTATCTCAAAGATTAGACTAGGTGTTGAGCAGAGGATTTATCAGATGACTGGTAGTAGCTACTTCCAGGTACCACTCTTTGAATTAATTGCTTTTATCTTAAAGATGCTGCTGTATATGACCAGATTTCTTGTTAAATAGAGAATTAAATGAAAATTTTTGATAGTAACTGGTTTCAGCTCACTGCAATATTCATGCAGTTTGAGTTACTCAGTGTGCTGCCTATGTTTTACTAGAGGAAGCCTTCAAGACCTTTAAGTGTCATTAGTTTTATATTGTGATTCAATGAATGAGTTGCAAAAATGTTGAGGTACCATAATTATACTAGTTTGTCTTCTGTTTCTGCTGACAGGTGAGCAGAATTGCTTCTTATACTGCAGGTTGTCTCTACTGTCTCTGTTCATCCTGAAAGTTTATTCCGCACCATTTTACTACTACCAGGCACTTCTATTCTGTCCAAGAAAGTGTATGAGGTTGTAACAATTGCTGCATTGGTTATGTGATTTCCGATTTGTTTTGTTTGTTCTTTTAAACCAATGGTTACCATGAAGGTGGTGAGACACTGGGACAGAGAAGTTGTGTATGCCCCATCACTGGAAGTGTTTAAGACCCAGCTGAATGTGGGTCTGAGCAACCTGGTCGAGTGGGAGGTGGCTCTGCCTGTGGTAGGGAGGTTGGAACTGCATGATCTTTAAGGTCCCTTCCAACCCAAAACATTCTGTGATTCTATACTGGTTTTCAGATGGAGAGCCATGGTCTTGCTGTCTATCTACCTCAAGTGCCTACTTGAAGCCTTCTGCTTCAAGTGCCTTTGGTAGTTTAGTGCTTAAAATGGGTTTTGTTCTTGCTTAACATCTTTACTCCATATTAAATACCATTTTACATTTTCATGAGGAAAAAAAACCTCAAAACTTCTGTCATTAGTAATCAGAATAAGTAAGTCTTTTAAGTATTTGAGGTTTTCAGCTAACTCTCAGATCTGTCAAATGAAAGTCTGTATTAGCCAAGTACATACTTCTAGTTCTTCTGTTTGGTGGGATTTTCTTTGTTTTTTCCCTGCAAGGTATGCTAAAGAGTGCTTGAGGAGAAAGGCTTTCTCTTCCCTGTGTATTAAAAAAAAAAAAATCTGTTAACAAAAGTCCTGGTTTAGTTCATAGGATGATGTGTTTAAATGTATCAATCTGATTACTGATGTGGATTTTAATTATCTAAGTTTGTTTTGCATGTCTGTGTATTTCTGCATTTTTTTCTATCTGCATCTGTCTAAAGAAGACGTTATTTCATGATGTTTAAAGTACACTTATAGAATTTTAAAAACTAAATGAATTTGATAATATGATTGCCTTAAAAACAATGCATTTCTGTCAAGTTTGAAATATCTTTTGTGGTTTACATTGTCTCATTTTTTAAAGAAATTAAGAAAGTAATAGACTTGTACTGTGAGAAAGTCACAAGAGGTTAGTTAAAACTGTTTTATTTGAAACTACAAATTGGAAATGTTTGGTCGTGGGAATAGATGGAAAATATGATCTGGAATAATGGTAGAATCAGTAAAATGAAGAGAAACCAGAAGATTTCTGCAGATGTAAAAATGAAAGAATAGTGAAGAAAGAGAAAGTTAATACATTTAATGTAACTATGGGAGAGACATGTATTCCAAAGGGAGCAGTGTATTTTAGTTCTGGCTGGTGCATCCGTTTACTCTCCCCATGGTCTCCCTATAGTTATAATTGACAATCATCTTTTTATAATGAAGCAGCACAGAGGTGGTTACACTTTCAGATCTAAATCTTCTCAAGCACGCTTTCCAGCAGACTGGGATATGTCTTCAGTGGCTCTTGGCATCCAAATATCACAACTTTGTGTGTTGGTTATGAAGTAACTCACAGGAAGAAAAGCTAAAAGAGAAAGAATTGCTTAGGCAATGATAGCAGGCTATACAAATGTCAGGAATGTAACATTCAAATACTGTTTCATAGATGAGTAGCATATCAAGATCCAAGAGGCTTTTAAAGTAGGTGAATCAGTGCTTTAAACAGTTGTAAACAGCTTTTATTTTCACTGATATATATGGTTAGTTAATGTTTTATAGATTTCAAATCAATTCAAATACAGAAATGCAGTTGTCAGAAGTTTGTATGCAGAAACATTTTAATTTGGGCTTCACTTGAAGTTTAAATGCAAACCTTTTTAAATCATAGTCATCATAAAGTAATTGGGCTTCATCATTGTGGGGATTTTTTGATTGTTTTTAATTTGGAAAATCTGAAATTTTATAAATCTGAAATTGTAAAGCAAAAGTGAAAAATTCAGTAATTTAGCACAAAAAAAAAAGGGGGGGGGAAGAACAGTTTTTTTACAAAAGTTTTTCTTCCATATGCTTTTATTGCCTTATTTCATAGAAACAGAAAATACTTCATGATTTTATAGCAATTAGTTTTGATAAAAGCCAATACTTATTACATATACTGCCTTATGAAGTGTATTCTCAACAAAGACATATCTGAGTTCAAAAATGTTCTTTTGCTTGTTCCATCTTCAGTTAATTAGGAGGTAAAAAGTCACTTTATTACAGCATTTTGTTACAGTAACCCTAATTAATTTAAAGACACTTCTTTCTTACGGTAACATAGAGGAAGGAAAGTAAAAAATCATACTCTTTATTTTTGAATAGATGGAGCAGTTTTCTTTTTTCCTAGAGGTTGTACCATGTGGGATTATTTCTTAATGATAAGTACCTGTAGAGCATGTAAAAATGCTATTGAATCTGATGAATAAAGCAAGCCATGTGGCTTTTTTGCCATAGATGTGTATGTAGCAGCTTAACTGGGAAATTGTAAATCACAGCAGATTAACATAGAATAGAAGAATCATAGAATAGTTAGGGTTGGAAAGGACCTGAAGATCATCTAGTTCCAACCCCCCTGTCATGGGCAGGGACACCTCACACTAAGCCATCTCACCCAAGGCTTTGTCCAACCTGGTCTTGAACACCACCAGGGATGGAGCATTCACAGCTTTCCTGGGCAACCCATTCCAGTGCTTCACCACCCTAACGGGAAAGAACTTCCTCCTTATATCCAATCTAAACTTCCCCTGTTTAAGTTTGAACCCGTTACCCCTTGTCCTATCACTACAGTCCCTAATGAATAGCCCCTCCCCAGTATCCCTATAGGCCCCTTTCAGATACTGGAAGGCTGCTATGAGGTCTCCACGCAGCCTTCTCTTCTCCAGGCTGAACAGCCCCAACTTTCTCATCCTGTCTTCATACAGGAGATGCTCCAGTCCCCTGATCATCCTCGTGGCCCTTCTCTGGACTTGTTCCAACAGTTCCATGTCCTTTTTATGTTGAGGACACCAGAACTGCACACACTACTCCAGGTGAGGTTTCAGGAGAGCAGAGTAGAGGGGCAGGATCACCTCCTTCGACCTGCTGGTCACGCTCCTTTTGATGCAGCTCAGGATATGGTTGGCTTTCAAGGAATGCACTTGACAAGTAATATAACAAATAGTGCTGCCTGTGCAGTCAAGAATTCATTCTCTATAAATATGCTTCTTTTAATTCAGTATATACAATCTGTACTAAAAAGTGCAAATAATACACGTTACTTACGTTCTGTTGCAAATAAGTCAAGAAGTCTGTTATGTGGATGTCTGTCTTATTCATTGTGAATGACATGGGGATCAGAATATAAGGAAGCTAGTCACTATATTTAAGAAATTTGACCAATATTGCACAGATTGGATTTGCAGCTAACTGCCACTGTCAGAGCTGTGCATTTGATGTCACTGAAAAACAGTTATTTCCCCTGCCACCTATTTTTCTTTGAGAATATATTTAGTTGCTCAGTTCAGTGACAATAACAAGTTAATTTTTTTTTTCATGACTGGGTGCATTTATATTTATATGGAGTTACTGTCGTGTAAATGGTTGCTGAGCTTACTTGACAATTGTAAATTTTTCAGTCTTTCATCACTGAAAAAATTAAACTTATGCATTTTAGAAAGGTTTTATATTTACATACCATTTCTTGGATTGTTTTAATTATTTTTAAATTTACCCAAGTTGAACATTCAGCCTGGTTAAGTTATCCAGGTAATTTATGAAAGATACTTCTGTTTATGAGATTGTTCAAATGAGTTCTCATTGCCTACCTTATAATATTAAGTAATTATGTGCAAGACCATTTGTTGTTTTTTTTTTGTAATAATACTATCATGTAAGAAGTATCAATTTTCAATACTTCAAATTCACCCTTGCATATGTAGATGCATAGACTGTTTTCTTAATCTTTTAAATTTGCATTTAATGGAGTTGATATTGCCCCCAGTTTGTTAAATTTACATTAACTTATGGATTCTTTTTGAAGGTTCTTCTATTTAAGAAAATACAATCCTACAGTGCTTGTCTCTAAAATAGCCTTGTAACCAATCTGACTGTGTAATACAAGTAAGGCCTGTGTTACTGAGACTTCCTTTAGACTTGTTTGACCACGCTATGATTTACTCTTACCCATTCTTGCAGTTCTGTGCTCTGTGTGTTTGTGCATATGAGCATACATAAGCTTGATGCTTTAAAAAAAACTAAGTGATAAGCAAAAACTAGGTAATTAAAAGATATGATTTGGGAGACATGTTCAACCTTTAATCTTTCATTTACTATTCTCCAAGCACCTTTTGGATTTCTCAGGAAACTCCGTTATCAGGCATTCTAAGAAAATGCTCATCAGCATCCTGTGCTCATCATGCATACTGGATGCTAATTACTAGTCCCATAATTTGATATCACATGCACCACTTATCCCTGGCAACCTGTTTTGGTTGACAGCAGTAAATCTATTGAAGTGATTTCTCTGAGAAGCATTTGTGCTGAATGTTGTGTTTTTCATTGTTGCTAAAATACATTTTTAAGAAGAGCTGTTATCTTACAAGCTTTGAAGGCTCCTCTTTCACAATAATGTCATACTCAAGGATGTGGCTTATACCTTTCTTTCTCAATGTAAGCTGCTTTTACCAGGCAGATATCTCAGCTGCCAGTCTCATACTTGGCATTATGTAAGTTCTATGTATCAAAGACCTGTTGGTGCCACCTGATTTACTTAGTTCTCTTTTGTATCCTGTTTTGGTGGTAGAGTTGTTGAAGTAGTAAATATATTTTTAATCTTTCTCATATCTGAATTGTTGAGCAGTAATCTGTGTCTGCAGCCTATGAGGAATCATTTAACATGCAACATGAGGTGAGGATTTCCCTATTTTTCAAATAAATTGATGATTCTTAAAAACAGGCCTATTTCTACATGGTATGTACAGTAGGAATTAAGGACAAGTTATGGACTACTTAGTGTGTGTGTGGGGAAAGATTAGCATTAAAATCTAGTCTGGAAAAAGCCTAAGTAGAAAAATCTCATTTGCAAGCATGTAGGCCCACTGAAGAAAGACTCTCAATGATTCACTGATTGCTGTTATGGAAAGTCTGGAATTAGAGAATAAGTGTATGAAGTATTTACTGTTTTGTGATAGAATAAATTGAGAGTACTTTCAGGGTCATATATTAATTTTTATGAGCCTAAAAATTAGGTCAAAGTAATCAAGCTTACAATGTTTTTGAAGCTGGTGATTGACCTTGTTTTCCAGGTCAGAGGATTTTATAACATTTCTCATATTTAAAGAATTAATATTGATAAAGTAAAATGATTAATGTTTGAAACAACATTCTTATACTGATGTAGAAAGGATATTTATTTTTCTTCCATTTGCATCTTAAGGAAATTGTTGCAGAGCAATTGAAAACAAGTGTAATATTATTAACAGTCTTAAACCAGACAAGTCAACAATACATTGCATATGGGAGAACATGACTCAGAAGAGGGGAATATTTGAAATGCATTAAGGTCATGTTTACCTAAGCCTGGACTGATGAGATAGTTAAGTTTATTTTTTTAGTTTTAATTTTACCTTTGTGACTACAG
Organism: Pezoporus wallicus; assembly: GCF_028554395.1. Taxonomy (NCBI): domain Eukaryota; kingdom Metazoa; phylum Chordata; class Aves; order Psittaciformes; family Psittacidae; genus Pezoporus; species Pezoporus wallicus. The sequence goes on from NW_026640165.1 coordinate 3,711,050, forward strand.
TATTGTAAAGAAAGGGAACTTTTTACTTTGGTGATTAATCCTTAATAGCTCAAAAGCTATTTCTATCAGATAAATAGGTAATTAGGATTGTTTTCAATGAGAGATACTGATGTGGTTATGTACATATTTAATTAGGTAATTGTTACTGAAAAAAATTTACATTTAAATGCTCTATTATGTCCTGATCTCCTTGGAAAACATTGCACTAATGCAGCAGTGACTGAATAGCTGTTTCAGAAGGCTTTTTGAAAACCGAGTTTGAAGTAGGATATATAAGATTCTGTAGATGTTACTGTGCATCTCTGCATGCAATATAGTTTTGCGTATATATGTATGTGTATAGTTTTGTAGTTTGTATATTTTGCAGGTAACTTTCAGGTTAGATCTTTCTGAAAATAAAACATCTAAAGTAGATTACAACAAGCAAAGTTCATACACACAAGTACCTCTGCAGGGACACCTTCCGCCAAATCAGAATGCTCAAAACCTTGTCCAACCTGGTCTTGAACACTTCTGGGGTGGGACAGCCACAACTTCTTTGGGAAACCAGTTCCAGTGTCTCACCACCCTCATAGTAAAGAATCTAAATCTCCCCTCTTTCAGTTTAATGCTGTAACCCCTTGTCCTATCACTGTTTTCCCCTGAAGTCCCTCTCCAGATTTTTTGTAAGCCCCCTTGAGGTATTAGAAGACTGTTATAGGGTCTCCCCAGAGTCTTTTCTTCAGGCTGAACAAGCGCAACTCACTTAGCCTGTCTTCATAGGAGAGGTGCTTGAGACCTCTCATCATCTTTTATCCCTTCTCTGAACCAGCTAGGGCAGCTCCACAGCCCATTTGTGTTGGGGGCCCCAAAGGTGGATGTGATACTCCAGGCAGGGTGTCATGAAAGTGGAGTAGCAGGGGAGAATCCTCTCCCTCAACCTGCTGACCATGTTCCTTTTGATGCAGCCCAGGGGACAGTTGGCTTTCTGGGCTGCAGGTGTACTAATTCTTTCTCATATCGCCATCCGTCTCATCCCCTGCCTCCACTTCAGTGCATTCATCTGAGTTTTGCCTTATTCTGAGTGCTGAGACACCATTTCAAGATAAAGAGCTAAAATTAAAATATTAATAACCCAATTAAATGCCTCTTTCACTAAAAAATAGTTCCCTTTGAAAGAATGTATGCTTTATTTAATAGAGACATTTTTTATATGAGCTTGCTTAGTGTAATGAAGTAGTAAAACTGTCACATTACATTAATTTCTTTCCCATTTTGTGAAGACTTGAGTATTGGTTTAGAAGAAATTCTGAATGCAGGTTGCTTTTTTGTTTGTTGCATTTGAACATGGTTGGACACAGCTGGCCGTTTGGATGCATTAAGAGGGTGGCTAGTTACTGTAGCAATATCATTAACCCATTTAAATCATATCAGTTTTCAGTATTTTAGTGTTATTTCAGGATATGATTTTTTCATAAATAAAATCCTCTCTGAAATTAAAAATTTCCAGTTCTTTAATGCAAAAATGTATATTGTTTGACTTGATCTGCCTGTAATGACAGCTGCTTTACCTATGATCTGTGCTGAAATGGTGAATTTAAGCACTTTTTTATTTTAGTGTGTTTTGGTTTTGTTTTTTTTTTTTTTTAAGAAATCAAATACTTCTTAAAGACACAGATGAGACATGAACTTGATTTTAACATTTTTAACAACTTCCACCAAAATCAGCAATTAGGCTAAAAATCTATTTTCAATGGAGACAAAGCAGTATTATGTTTAGCGTGTGTGTATTTTCTGTTGTCATTGGAAAAATACATTTGGAAGTATTTGTAATTAATACTTTATATTAATTTTTCATTTCATCCTTCTGTCTCTGCCTTTGGGAATGGATCCAGTTAAAGCTGTTTAGAAAAAGTTACTCTTTCTTTTTTGCACTGTGGGAAGTTTTGGAAGCATAAGCTAGGAATGAGTGAAAAACGGCTAATACTATGCTTACGGCAATGCACATATTCAGATCAGCATGTTATTGACTTCATTCTACAGAAGTTTTCCTCAGGGCAACTGTTTTACTGTCTTCTACAATAACATAGATAGCACAATAAAGATCTCTGCAGGAAACTGAAGAAAATAAGAAATGTTGCTGTGAGATTTTTAATTGTGAATTTTTGCAGTGATCTTTTTCTCCCTGGATATTGATACATGTACACATTGGCCTGCTATTTGCCTCCATATTCTTGTTATTTAATCTTTATATTCCTGTTCTCTCAGATTTCACTCCTTGAAAAGAAATTTAAATTTATCTAAAACAAGAATTTGCAATCGTTTTCCAGCACAAGTGTTAAATTGAAATAAGAAGCAGCACTTTGCACTATGTGCCTACACAAATAAATGAATAAACATTATGTAGACTATATTTTGTGTATTAGTCTGCCAATCAAGTGTTCCTTAATTGAAGCTTGTCATGAAAATGATGGCCTTTTTTATTTCAGCTCTCCCTGAAACAGGTTGTTCACGTTAGGAGTCAGTTTTGAACTTCGTCAAAAAACTGCAGCAAGTTAAGGTGAATTGATGCAGCAGAAACCATGGCATGTCACTGACCACTTGGTTGGTTGGTGGCTTTTGCAATGTTGTGTCTTCTTCAGTAGATTTAGCGTCTGGATTTTTCTCCTTGTTCAGCATATACCTCATTTAAATAAAAAAGTACCAGGTAATATAGCATATACAAAAACATGCTACATAGCTGATCTAATGAAAAATGTATTTTAGTTATTAAAGTAATTTGACAGACTCTTTGAAATACTTAGTTGCGCAGTTTTAAGCAAAAGTTTGAGACAGTTGTTTTACATAGGATAAATACTTCTAGAGTGTTACTGAAATACAATTGAATGTCTAACACATTTACTTTTTTTTTATGTCAAAGCTTTATTATCTGACATTAGTAGAGATGACTTGATGCATGAGAAACACAATGGGAATGAAAATTGGATGGGAAGCAGCTTATATATTTAAAGAGCATATAAAAAATCCTGCATATCTGTTTTATGTTTGAGGCTTATGAAAACACTAAAGATAAGTCAGTATAAGCCATGTAAAAGTATAGTGTTCTTGAACGCCTCTTCCAAAGGGAGAGACAGAACAAGAAAACTGGATGAGTGCTTCCCTGAAGTGCTATTTTTATGTCTCTAATGGTTGAGCTTGTGAGTCTGTGGTATTATATTTTGGGACTATGGATTCCTTTGGTGAAAGAATTGAACGGTTCTTGAATGCCATCTGTATATTTTGATTTATAGGGTCACCTAAACTAGAGCAGAAAGAACTTGATAATAGTTGCCTTTCTGTCTCTAACCCATTTTTCTTTTCCCTGTGGAAAAAAGGAGAACTCTACTTAGAATGGTGAATATACGTCAGACCTATGTTCTTTTCAGAAGGGCCTGTCGTGACATCCTTTGTGTTTGGTGAACATACCCATGATGAAAAGTAGTTGGAATCATTACAAATTTTTTCTTAAAAAGTGTATTTTTGGAGGATGGGCTGGGAATAAAAAAAAAGTCTTTCCAATTTGCTAGTCCTCTGTTACTAGAACAATTAGAATCTACTTTTTTCCCCAAAATACTAATGCTTGCGTATCTTTGCTGTCCAAGCTGCTTCAGCCTTGTTTCTCAAACTGCTGTTGTTTTCTTGCAGCCTTCTGTTTTCACTTGTTGTAGGTAGTTCAGTCACAGGATGGGAATACTTTTGATGGGTCCTTATAGACTTCCAAAGTTTAGAGGTCTGCATTAAAAGGCATTCCTTTTCAGTTCAAGTTATAGCTAATATTGACAAACCCAGGATTTTCTTTGTATGTGATTCATCTGATTTATTTTAGATTTCTGCTTTAGAACAAGACACGGTCACTACTTGTTTTTCTGCATTGGCTGTGGAGGGAGGTGAAGACACCCACTTCCAATGGTTAGGTGTGTCTTCAGCTTTTTTGTTGGTTTAAATGCTAGTATGAGCATATGGTATGAAATGGTAGATTTTGAAAGAGGACAAAAAAGAGGTAAGATAAGAAAGATGAGAAAGAGAAGATAAAAAGGCTCATTCATTTGTTATCTTTTCATGCCCACCTGTAGAGGAGTTATTGTGTTGTGCTACAATTTATAACTTCCTTTTTGTTCAGAAATGCAATAGCAGTATCATGAAAAGAAAAGTTGCTCAAAGGCAGGAAATTTGCAAAGGAACATTATCTAAGTAGTCATAATCTTATTCTTTCAGCAAATGTTTTGTGAACGAAGGCCTGAAGACTGCTTCTTTCAAGCTGAATAAAGTTCAATATATGTTTTTGTTTTATATAAATATGAGTAAGTTTGGTTCATTTATTGGTTTTTCTGTAGATATTGTGAGGTTTAGGGAGAATGGGTTACTCACTTTTTTTACCTGTTAAAATGAAAAAAAAATAACTAGATGCTTTTCCACTGGGACTCTGGTTTATGACTATATAGTAAACATAAACTGCATAACTGTAAGGCATTTATGAATTAACATGAATAGGATATGACAAAAATAATGTTCCTGCTGTAGAGGTTACATAAGTCATCTTCTGTCTGGAAAAGTCTCTTATAAACTAATGGGAATATTCATGCTTAATTTTAATTTCTGAACTGTTAAAAAGGGCTTCTGAAAATGGTGGGGTTTTCTTGTTTATTTTGTGAAATCTCAGGGCACATGAGATTGGAAGTAGGTAGATAATATTGAGTTTTTCACAGGCTGGTATGAAACTTGCCATCTTAAATTGCCTTTTGTTTTGGGTCCATGTTAAGTCTAATAATTTTTAGTCTTTCTGGGAGTAAGCCTTGTGAGTAAACTTAGTAAACTTTTCTGTTAGTGGACTTAGTAAAGGACATGTTAACATTCATAAAAAATTGCTGTTTTTTCTAGACTTTGAGGGACCTTTCTGCTGTCTTCTTTTTGAACTGTGGAAGTGGCAGTTCAGTTTGGCTTGGTTTTGCCAAATGTATATCACCTTAACTACTTGTGTAGCCTGAGTTAAGTTTTTTTATTGCTGCATGTTTTGGGTTTTTTGTTGAGTTGGTCTGTTTGCCTTCAATCCTCTCTTGTCATCACCATTGTATTTAAGCATCTTTACTTTGAAAAAACTTTTGTCTTTTATATGATGCTAGGCTTTTCTCTTAACATGATTTTTCTGAAGGGGTTGGATTTGCAGAGTGAAAGGAAACCAAGTTTGTGCTAGAAGCAGTCTTTCATGAGGAAAGTCTAATAAAGTAAGTGAACTCAACAGAAAGATGTTGGAGGGGTGTTGCCTCCTAGTTACTGCCTTTATTGCCTCTGTTTTCCACAGAGAATTGTGAGAATCTGCTGTCCATTGCAGGGGGAGGAGTATAATACTTACTTCTGGGGGGGTAGGTCTGTCCCCTTTTTGCTGGGAGGAGTATGCTGCTGACATTGGATAAGGAGTTTCTTCCTGCTCACAGAAGTATCGGCTGTTAAAAAAATGTGTTGTTGCAGTCTGCTACTAACTTTTTCTTCATTCTTCTGCAAGGCAGTGTTATAGATGAATTTATTGTATAGGATGTTTTAAAATATGTGGGGTACTTGTTTGGTAATTTCATTTTAGAAACTGCTTTTTGAAACTGAACTCCAAGGCAAAGGTGGCAAAGGTGATATTTCTTTACCCACTAAGTGACTTCAGGTGCATTGCTTACGGTCCTGCTATGTCTGAGAGCATTGCATGCTTTTATTTTATGGAGTCTCTGCTGCAATCCCCTGTTTTAGTTACCAGGTTTCCCAATATCTTCAATAGTTTTTTATTAGCACAGCCTAATCTCCTTGTCCTGCAGCTGAATAATACTTTATAATGCAAAACTAAGATGCACATCCACATATGGACACCAGTTCAAACAAGAATGCCTTTGGTAAGTAGACATCTTGCCACCAGTGTCTGCTAGTGGTGGTAAAATCACTGTTATGTTAAAATTATTTTATAACGTGTAATTCTCATGATTATTACCAGTTGACAAATAAGTGCTTTAAGGCAGCATAATCAAGCATGACAATCTAAAGGTGTACTTAGCTTTGCAATATGTCATTACAGAAGCCTATGAGACAGATGATTAGAGGAGTTTTAAGGCATCACATATCCTTGTTTTCTGTTACCGTTTACTTGCAGTTGTGTAATGGAAAAAGTTCTTTCTTTGGTTTAAGTTGAATCAAACACCTCTTTCTTCTGCACCTTCCCCTCCTTGAGAAGAAACCAGGGCTGGGAAAGACATCTTTGGTTTTTATCTTGATACAGTAAAACACTCTGAGCTGCTGCTGCAAGAGGAAAGCTACAGCATTTACTTGGAGCATTCCCAACTTGTGTTAAACTCTCTTCTAGGGCTGTACGGGAGCTTTATGTTTTAGCTGGCAAGGCAGCACATTTAGTGTTCAAGATGGATTTATTCAGATGCCATGCTTTAAAAGTAAGATGGTGTGGCTTAGGTGGTAAATTTCAGTTCATAGCAAAATGCACATTTCTGTTAACATACTCATGTGTTGAATTAAATAGGTGTCATTCTGTGCTTTTCCAGTATTGAGAATCATGGTATTTTTGGGAGTGACGGGTAGGAATCATGTTTCCTTTTATCTGATTTCCTTCTGGTTCCAAATGTTTGCCTGAAAAACAAACCCTCCTTAAAAAGCTGTAGTCAGGTTTCTAAATAAATTTCACTGGTTTTCTAAAAAAGCATTTTTCAAGGCTTTTTCTTCTGCCAAGACTGGCAACATATTTTGCTGTACGTGATGCAAACACAGCCATGTTCTGCAGATTGCTCATACATAGCTTGAGGGCTCTCAAAGTGCTTCTGATGATCCTCCTTCAGGTGTGAAATGTTTAGAATGAAATAATTTATTATATATTAATTCTGGTTAACCGGGCATGGTTTGGGTTTTTCACAGTCTGCAAGAAATTGAGTATTCATTAACATTTAAAGCCATTAGGTGACACAGTTGAGCAATAAATGATTTATTTAGTCCCTGTTAAAGTAAGTGTGCATTGAAGTTTTTGACTAGAAGATAAGTAGTGGTTGTCTTTGTTTTCAGATATTTTCATCATCCTTGCTTTATTTATTCTGTGCACTTCATTGACTTGATTCTCTTTCTGTTTTCCTGAAACAGAAGAGGAAGAAGTGGAAAATTTTGATGTTTCCAGTCTGCCTGAAGAAGTGCTGCAGAACATAGAAGCTGACAGTTACTGGTGCATGAGCAAGTTGCTTGATGGCATTCAGGTAAATTGTTTTTTCCCGTCTGTAAGTAGTAGAGTTAACTGATTAATGTCATGGCCTTGAAATATTTTAAGGCTGTTGAGATAGAGTGCATCTATGAAAAACAGGGGAGAAGTAGATTTTCACATTGGAGAAATCTGCTGGAAGTTTGGCATAGTATTAAGAAAGGAAAAGGAAGGAAAAAATTGTGCAACTTCTTTTCATTAAAATAGCCAGATGTTTCATGGAAGTATGGTGTTTGAGAGCAGAGTTGAAATCTCCAATTCTAGAGGCATGTTGGACATCTCCGTCACCAAGCATGGAGAACATTTGCTCAAGTCTCAAAGTAAAATGGCCTCACTGAGCTGATGAAAAGCTGGCTTATTTCTTCATTTTAAAGTCATTAATATAGCAAACTCTAAACAATAGTTCTGAAAATATGATCATATTTGTAAAACATTTATTTAAAGCTTGATACTGATGCTACTTCACCACGTGTTTGAATTCCTTCCATGTGGAGAAGCTATAAATGGGAGAACCATTTTCTGTTCAATACAACAAGTTGCAACTAATAATGATGGATTTGTATGTACACATTTGCAATCACTGTCATGTAAGTTTATGAAGATTAGAAAGATCTACAAGGAATAGTAAATATGTAGCTGAACATCTTGCATTTATGTGAGGAATCCATACAATCTACCATGGATTAAGTGAGAGTCCAAATATCTGCATTTGATATTTAGCAGATTTAAACACTTTGTGCTGCAGCGCTGACACACTGTAAAATAGAAACCTCTCAATTTGTAAAAAAATTACCTGAATTGAATTTTATAGGCTTTGTGTCGCATTAGGCATCAAATAATATTTATCTAATATTTGTTTTTCAGATCTGTGTCATTAAGACCTGTGCCATCTGTGCCATAGAAAGTAATTTTCGTAACCACAGAATATATGATTTCGTAACCACAGAATATATGCCCTAAAATGATAGTTGTTGTGAATTCCTGGGTTCTGATGGGACCAAAATTGACCATTTGCTAGAAATGGAAAGTTTCTGAAACATGATGACTTGTATTTTGCATTGGCAACAAAGGCCTTTTTTTTTTTGTTAGCAGTATTTGGGAGGCACATGTTTGCAGTCAGGGTTCGTTTGCTGCTTTCAGTGAGCTGATTAGAAAATAAATTACAGTTACAAATATTTAGCAGATTGCTGCTGCTTCTTTTTTTTTCTGTGTTTGTACCTTCTCTTTGTGATTATTCTCTGCTATTCAAACAAGTTACTTGTATAGTGTAGAGGATCTTTTCTGTGAAATTGTTTCAGGGTTTTTTTTTTTTTTTTTTTCATGACAATAGCAATGGTTGCAGGGATAGCAAAACTTTAGCTTATTCCTAACATTCTGTTACAAGATGAGGTGATGGACAAATGCTTCTACTGTACTTCTTATATTCAATCGTTTAGATAGGTCTCATGTAAATTCATTTGTTTTGAAGTGCTTTGGAGAAATGCTTGAAAATTTGAGGTTTTGTTTTCCAAGTGGTTTTCATGTAGCAAAGACTCTGGAGATTGTGTCAAAAATGGCTATCCTCCCATCATTAATAAATCATCATAAAATATGAATAACCATAAAAAAATTCCTATGGATTGAAGCTGTACTGCTGTACTTTTCAGTGAAACTAAATTAATGGTTTCCAGATTCTTTATTTTGATTGCATTTTGTTGCCTGTTATTTCTTTCCTTACGGTACTTAGTATTTTTAAAAGTGCTTTAACATATTCTTACCTATGACTTATGTTTTAATACAAATGTTGCATTGGCTAAGGCAGGTTGACTAAGGCATAAACTTGTAACAAAATTGGTGTAAAATTGCGTAAAAAACCAGAAGTCTGACTTCTTTTAAGGTATTTTACGTGTATGTCTCCTGGTTAAAGATCAAATAAGTAGCTCAATGCTTTGTGTAGCAGTGTTGAAAAGCATAGTCATCTTCTAATGTTGGTTCCTGTAAAAAATGACGGTTTTCTTATTTCAGTCTCTTAGAACTACTACATTTTAAAATATTTGACCACATACCCAAAATATGTAAAAACGTATGAAGACAAAAGTAAGAACTTGAAATCCACTTTAAAGGAAGAAAGCCAGGTAAAGAAATGCAAGCCCTCCAGCTGTCTTACCTGTTTCTGGAACATCTTTTGTCACAGGCCTGCTGCTGTGTTTGTTATTTTTATTTTTTTTTCTAGAAAAAGAGGTTCAGAGATTGCATATTTTATCCTTAAAACTGTGTTTTGGTACAAAACTGTCAAGTACTGATAAGCAGAATCCTGAAATTAATTGTAATGGAATTAAACTGCATTGATGAAAATTTAAGCTGTTATATAAATAGAATGGTTATGAATTAGATGTATTCATCTATCAAAAAGGATGCGCTCATCTATCAAAAGCAGGCTTGAAAGTTTATGCCAGTGGTGTGACTAATGATGTTACAGTTAATTCAGTGCAACTGACAGGTACTGCTGAAATGAAATGGTTTACTTGTTTTTTTTATTCCCATTCTCTTGTTTTGGTTCCCTTCTGTGTTGATAACACTTTACTTATCAAGATAGAATGGTCATGTAGTTGCAGGTTGAGTTGGCTGGGAGAACTAACCCAATAAGGAATCTTATAATTAAAAGGAAGAGGTTAAAAAACAGAATAAAGATTGTTTTGCCAAAGGGATGCCATCCAGAGGGACCTTGACAACTCTGAGGTGGGCCCACGCGAACATTATGAAATTCAATAAGACCAAGTGCAAGGTCCTGCACCTGGGTTGGGGCAATCCCCAATGTCAGTGCAGACTGGGGATGAACAGATTGGGAGCAGCCCCATTACATTTACTTTGTGAAGGTGTGTCACAAGAGGCTCATGTATGACTACTGATACTTTGAGATGTCTGAATAAACTGTACGGGGATTTTAAAGAAGAGGACTATGTGATGTGGTGATAAGTGCAGTTGAAGAATCTCTGCAGAATATTTCTCTTGATTTATGCATCAGCATAGGCTTACATTTGATGCAAGTACTGGTCTACCAGTACTGGATAAGTTAAAAGAGTGTACTTTGATAACAGTTAGGGTCCTGTTGTGAAATTCTTTATTCATATGAGCTAAATAGGTTGTTTTGTTTTGCTTTGTTTTTGTTAGGTGTGTGTGTCTTTCAAATGCACAAGAGTGCAATGGAAGAATGATTGTATTTGTATCCCTATATTATTCTTAAGAGAAAACAAACTCATCCCGGCTGTATCATTTTCTTGGTTCCAAAATTGTCAAAGATATTATTAAGAAACATGTATTTCTTGTTTGGGTTTTGTGACACATAGTATCTATTACTTCTTCTTTCCTCACCCATCTTAACGCCCTCCCCTCTTTATTTAATGTGTCTGTTTATTTCTAATATAACAACACATATTCATTCTTGAGTGAGAGACCGTGTTGGCATTGAGCAGCATGACAGTCACTTCCTGACATGCTTACAGCCATTAGCCTTGAGGAGAAATAAAACCAGTGGTCAAATGATCTGTTGCTTTAGCAGATCCACTAATATTTTTTTGTGATCTGGGGGGTTTTATTCAAGTATGTCTTTGGCTCCGGTTAGAGAGTTTTGCAGAACTTTTCCACTAGTTAATGTTTTGTATTGCACAATAGTTTAGTCTATTATATTTTCTTAGATTACTTTGCATCTTCTTTCTCAGTTTGTTCTTTCTAGTTATAGGCTCCCAAGTGGCTATACATGCTGAAATTTTTTTCCTTAGCTCTTGTCACAGAAAGACTATCCCTCACTTATTTCAGGAAAACGAAAACTTCTAAAATCATAAGATGGATCATAGGATAAAACATAAGATAATTCTGGGAGGAAGGGGCCTCTACAGGCCATCCTGTAGGGTCATCTCTGAGGTCAGATCAGGTCGCTCAGGGCTTTGTCCAGTTGGGTCTTGAAACCTTCAAGGATGGAGACTGCACAATCTTGGAGGATTAACCTGTTCCAAAGCTTGATTGTCCTCATGTTGAAAAAGTTTCTTCCTGTAGCCGTATGAAGCACTTCTTGTTTGTTTTTGCTGCTTGTCTCTCATCCTGCTAATACACACCACTATTAAAAACCAACTGCTGTCTTGGTAACGTAGGTTTTAGCAGGCTGCTATTAGGTGCATCTGAAGCCTTCTTTTCTCAGTGGCCTTAGTTCCCTCATCCTCTCGCAGGGCATTTGCTCCATACCTTGGAGGATCTTGGTGACCTTGTGCCCTCGCTCCAGTTTATTCATATTTTTCCTTGTATCAGGGTTCCTAAAACTGGATGCGGTATTCTAGATTTTATCTTGCATTTCAAGTTGAACAATCAAAAGATAAAACGTTTCAGATGTCAGTTTACCATGCTCATAATAAAGCCGGTTGTCTTTAACCCAGTTCTAAATTGTAGATGTTGAATGAGTATTCTTGCATTTTCACCTGTAGTAATAATAGCTGTACATATGGGAAAACTAGAACTTACTCCACAAGCATTTCTTCCATTTAATTAAGTAGACATTCCTATATATCCATCACAATTAGCTTTCTTATTACAAAAGCGTCCTTTAGAATACTTTCCTCAACAGAGTCCCGTTAACATTCAGTAGAAAGCGCATGCTGATCTGTGCCATCTGAAAACGTAATGTTCATGTGTAAAATAGAGTATAACTCTTCATTTTAAGTTCAACTATAATGGTAATAAAATAACCAAAGGGGAAATATATGCATTTTATAATGATCTAACCAGATGTATTAAAAATAGCAATAAAATATTAATATAATTATTTATTAGGGCCTGGAAATTTTTAGAATAAAAGGGAGATAATTAATTTCCAGGGGCTAATGTATGCTGATGTAGGTGTTAACTGTTTCTATGGCTGATTATATAGCAAGACTTATGATCTACAGAGGGATTCCAGCAAAGTTCTTTCTTGTTCCTCAGTTACTGAAAGTTGTTGCTAATGTGTGCCTCAAGTCAGATGCATGGAGGGATGGATGGATTGAATGCTGCTTTAAAAGCCTTTCAGGGGTCTGTGGTAAAAGATAAATAGCATGAATATGCAGCTCAAATGTTAAAAAGAGATAAATCACCCTGGTTCTTCTGAAAATTCTTTATGGGACCTTCCAAAGTTTTATTTCTAAGATTGAAGATAGCTTTCTTTGAACATTTTTGTTAAACTCCTGCAAGACAGGCTTTCTGATTATGTCTGCAATTATTTTTGGCAGGTAGTTTAGGGGTATGATAAATTGCACATCTGTTGTCTGAGAATATAGGTTCGTTAGTCAAGATTCACGGATAAGAGGAATATGCACTGTGTCTGCGTCTAGCTGGTATCTCCCTCTTGCCATGTGAACCACCTGTCTGTTGCATATGTGATTTCGTGCCATGGGTCAAGTTTCTGTATCACAGGCATTGCGAGGTCTACCAATGCTAATGTGGTGATATTTCGTCTAGGATTTCTGGGTGTGCATCAGCCCAGCACTTCTGGTAATCTTAGATAAATGGAGGAAGTAGGCTTTCCTCCCCTCAGCTGAACACAGCACTTCAATTGTGGTGTGTTCAGGGGAAATGTGATATATGGTTCTGTTTCATAAGCAGTCTTCAGAATCTCAGCTAAAATCATATAGCTGATACTGAAAGACACTACTACAGTAGTGCTTCAATTTCTACATAAATAGATCATAATGCCAGTCAGAAATGTATGATTTAGAAATGTGGGAGTCCTGTCAGAAATTGTCAGAAACCCTAACAGTAATTATTTCTGTACATAGTTCTCTTAATATTTGAGCTGCGTATTCATTCTTTGTGACTCTTCCTGCAGCTGTTATTGCTGTAGCTCTATCTGTGAGAGAGAACTTCTATATGGTAATAACCATGTTTAGTAATTTCCAGAAATCCAGATTGTTCATTTTATGCTAGTGTCTTGTCCAAGTTGTATCCTGGGAATGACAAAACATGGTGTTTGTTTTTTTTGCCTTGAAGCTACAACTATTCTAAGGAAAACCACCGGATTTGCTTGATCAGAATTGTGTTTTAAAACACTTGTAAAAGTAATAGCTGTTTTGGGGGGGGGAATTAAAGTGCAAGTTGTGTTGTAAAACTTTATGAATGCTAATATATACATGTATATGTATTTATATGTATTTATATGTATATATATTATATATATATATAAAAATTATAGGGGTGATTGCAAGCAGATTGCTCTGTGTTGCTGGAAGTGACTGTTGTTGAATGGAGACTTCTAATGAATAAACAATATCTTGGGATTACTGTTTTCATTATCAGTAGCTTCCATAAAGCTATTTCTAAATTATGAAAAAGTTTAATTTAAACTTCCAGTTTCTCAAATTTAGATACTAATTTTAAAATCATAAACATGAGAAATTTAATGAGAAATAGGCTCTGCAATTAGGGCAGGCATTTGTGCCTCTTCAGGGTTCTAGAAGGGCTTTCCTTCTAATCAGAAATGGACAAGCTCAGCATTTCTAGCAAGCACTTATCTAATGATACCCTAAATGGTATTTTTCTGTTACTCAATGTATCATATGTGAGACTCAAATCTTGTGAAACATAAGCATGGCCATAGCAGGTGCCAGAATCTTTTCTGTTTTCATGCTCAGATATCTGCTTCTCATTTTCTTACATAATCTGTTGGAGCAAATACTGTTTTTATAGTGCTTTAAACTGAGTGAAGGAAAAGAAGAAAAACTAGAGCAAGTGTCTAGAAATTTTCCTGTAAGTAGGTTTTATCTTTCTCAATTCAGTAGAATGCTGTTAGAATACACATAAATTATTGTTAAGAATACCATTAAGGGAAGACTTTGAGGGCAAAACACATGCAGTATTGTGTCATTCTCTGTGATTTTTTTCCTTTTCCAAAGGACCTTCAGATCTTCAGACTCTTGTTTGAAGCTCCTCTGCATAGAGCTCTTTGAATACTTTATTAATACCTGAAGAAAAAAAACCAAACAAAAACATTTTATTGAAGAATGCTAGAAAGTTGATAAACTCAGAGAGTAGACTTGTAACTGTGAGCTGTTTGAGTGTAATTAACACAGCTGTTAAGTTAGGCCTGCTGTTTTGGTGTGACAGTAATTAAAACATATCTACTATCATCTGTTCAAAACTCTGAATAGTGAAAATGCTGAAAAAGCATATTTACTGTAGTCTTCCTGTATGGCTCTGAGTAGAAGTAGTCTGAGCAGCCAATGACTGTATCATGGTTGTTGATGTTCTGGCCTTAGCCAAATTGTTTCAGAGTGGATCCTGAAACTCTTGATGTGCCAACATCTGAGTCTTTTTGAATAAATGTTCCTTCAAACCGGTCTCCACTGAGACTATCATTAATAATGAGCCCGAGTCATACTTTGCAAAGTATCTACTTTCCAACTAAAAATTGTAAATTGGTTTAGAAGAACTGCAATTAAATCTATTGTTTGTGGTATCACTAACTTTATAGTAGAAGTATGCTACAACAATAAGCTTTACATGGAAATTGCTGAGTTTGGACTAGTGTCTATCCATGCCTGTCCATCTTTTGGGACCCTCCTGAAATTTCTAGTGGCTTAATCAGTCACTGTAAGACTTAAGTTCCTGCCCATCAGTTTGAGAAGATTGAATACATCATTAGGATACTATGTTTCAGGATGCCCAGTGAGAATTTCAGAGGCAATTGCTAACTCTGCTCATTTAGAAACGTATCTTTGATTGTGTCCTGTGAAGGTCTCTGGTAATGGGTAAACAAGATCAATGCTCAGAACTGCTTTGGTATGAGAAGAATGGAATGGAGTGGGTATGGCATCAGAATTTGAGAATGATTTCAAGAGGATTCAGGAGAGTACAGACAATTAGGCATATACACATCAGGAAAGTTTGTAGGAAGTGTAAAAATAGAATAAATGGTTAAAGGATAAAACCACACATTATTTAATATTTTCTATAACTCCTGTAAAGCAGCAGAAATCTGGAAGCTTTTTGAAGGAGTCAGTGGGCCTGTGAACACCTCTACAGTTTAGCTGCATTTGCAAAATGCACTTGGATAAAGTCCTTTACCAGAAATTCGTAAAGAAGCTAAGTATCCATGTTGAAGCATTGCCTGTTACCACATAAGGAGGAGAAGGATTTATACAAGTGTTCCTCAAAAGAGAATCCAACACTTTGATACTTTTAAAACCTAAAATGAGCTTGTGCTAGGTGTGCTGTGTGCTGTTTTAATCCCTTCTGTCCATCTCATTTTGAAATGATGGATTGAAAGTTAAACAGACAAAAAAACCAAACCCACAACAAAACAGAACAAGATAAGTGTGATCAAATGTATGGAACAGTTTCTAAATGATGGATTATATTCTTCAGCTTGGACTAGTTAGCTAAGTGAAGGAATATAATACAAGTCTTTAAAATTATGAGCTGCACAAAGAAGGTGAATAGGGAGTAGTTGCTTTCTGCCTCTTCTGATGCAAGACCTAGATAATATCTTGTAATACTGCTGAGTGAAAGGCTTAAAAAAAAAAGAGTGGTTGGGTAACTAAGATGAGGGGCTACTTATCAAAGATTAAAAGATTTTACATGGGTTTAGAACACAAACTGTTTGAATTTGGTTGAAGGAAAATCTTTAAACAACCTTAACTACCAAGATACCACCTTGAGTTAGGGAAGTCTCAATACTGCAGACTGGAAACTGAATGAATGCTGTAAGCATACCACTGCCAGCTTGTTTTACTCTTATTATCCCTTGTAGTCATTTGCTGCTGACTGCTCGTAAAAGGGAAAAAACAAGGTAGTTCTTCTTTTTGGCCCAGTAACCGATTTTAAGTTTGTAACAATAAGCTTTTCTTGGGACTTCAGGTAATAAAAAATTGAGGGCTGAAGTTTTACCCTGAGGGCTGTAGTTTTGCTTCAGCACCCACATCTTCAGAAGCTCTTAAGGAGCCTGTGTCTCTTTGAAAGCCAGTAACAGAGTTTTCTAGCCTATCTCTGAGAGTAAAATTTTCAGGAAGAGAACAAGTCTGTTTGTAATCGCTTCTGAACACTTATATAAGGGGCATTGTTTTCTGGGGCTTAGATTAAATATACTATGTTATAAGTATGCCTCAGAATAAAAATGTCTTATGCCTAAAATATACAGCATCAGCTTTTGGGAACTTAAGTTCTCATGATTTATGATTTCTAGCTCTTTCAGTTTTTATTGGCATACACTGTAATCCAGAACTATACCCTGAGCACTTCTTTTATTGCTGCTTTAGAGGTTTCTGTAATTTATAATATATCCACTTGTGTAAACTGAGGTTTTGATTACATAGCTCAGTAGAAGATTGGGTCTTTGATTCTGAAACTAAGGATACTATTTTAACATGAGAGTTGGTACCTACTTTTTAATAAGATGTGGCTCTTTCCATCCTGTTAGTGTAGGAATAAATAAGATGCTGTTTTCTGTATAGAAAATTTTGGACTACAACAATTTGTAAATCTCTTTCCTACTGCTTAGGAAATTTTAAGTTTTCAAAAGTCAGGCTTAACAATTACAGAGGTTGAAAGATCTTTTAAAATATCTTGGAGTAATTATAGAACATGGTGTGGGATATGCGCATACAGAATACTCCAGCACATTCCAGCACACTTGTGTGTTTGTTCTTGGGCTTGTGTACACTCTGTCTCCTATACTCTATTTAAGACTGAGTTTATGTTGTAATCTCCAGCTTCAAAAAACATATTGGGTAAGCTGAGCCTACCATTGATTGTGTTATTATACATGTTGGTTATCATTATCTAAGTGTCATGCTTCTCTCTCATCTGCCCCCACCTTTTTGCATAACTTGGAGAACAAGGTGGACCAAGATTTCTGATAGGAGTTTGCTTAGAAGATTCAAAAATATGTGAAGGAAGTATTTAAACAAGTTTAAAAAATAAAATTTAGAAGACTGCTTTCTGATGTGATAAATATACAACTTCTGAAAGCTTTTTTTCCTTTTGTTTGTATTTCATTCATGTGATAATACACTTGAACATACTTAAACTGATTTATAGGAATGCTTAAATATATATCAGTAGAGAAAACAGACATCTAGGTATGCTGTATACATATTGCTTAATGTATCCTTTATGTTTAAAAGCTCTGATCTGACTGATAAAATCCTGCTAAACCCAACCAAACAATATGGGAAGAAGACTTTGTGTCGAAACTTTCTATTTGCTCTGTAAATGGTTCTGATATTTTGATCAGCACATTGTTAGTGAACAGCATATATGACCTGAGAAGATGAGCAACACTGTGCATATACTTGTGTTTTGGCTGCAGTCGTCGGATTATTGGCAGTATTTTTTTTCCATTTGTGTGGTTTTACTTCTTTTGCCCTGGTGACATGAAAGGTTGGTTTCCTTCCCTTTTCATCTTCCTTCTTCTCTTAAAATTATCCTATCATTGTCTATTTAAAGACAAAAGATGGGGGATATTGTTTAGGTAAAGTCTGCAAAGTCTCCCTCTCCCCTCTGTGCCCCAGTTCACTTTCATTATGTGAGTGTGGGAGGGTAGTCCCAGTTAAATTTGTTCAGTGCATTTTTTTGTTTGTTTTCACTTTCTAATCAAGTTTCTTCCACTTAGAATTTCTCTAACCTTAAAAAACAACAACAAAAAAAAGGAATTATCTTGTACGTTTTTCCAAGTTTAGTGAAGGCTATAATTGAATTATTTTATTTTAAATTATAATGATTATGTTTTTGAGAAGTCCTGCAGACCTAGTTGTAATTGCAGGGTGGTGAGGTGGTTGTACTAGCCTCTACAGAATAAGTACAGACTAATAACGCAGAGATTTGAGGCTGAAGCAAGTTTTGAGCCCTTGTGACATTATCAAGTCTTAACCTTCTGCATAAGGTGAAACTAATTATGTGTCTGCATTCTGAACTAGTTATTATAACCATTCAGCTGTGAAGTAGGTTAGCATAGTTCACTGAAAGTATGTTGGAAGCTATCTGAGCAGAGCGTCAAGGAACTTGGATAATGCACACCAATGCATGAATATTTTGTTTATCATGGATTCTGTCTTGTACTTATGCATGCTTTGTCATATATGAAGGCTTGCTAGAAAGTCTCAAGTACAGTGGTTAGAAATATAAGGTGTTTTATATTAACAGTTTGGTGCAGGTCTCTTGAGGCAAAACAATCCCTGTTCTTAACTACTTATGACTTTCAGAGTTTGTATTTTGGTTAAGATTGATGGCCAAAGTCACACAAGGAATAAATGAGGAAACAACAAAAATTTGCAGGATGAATAATGAAATGCTCCTATGAGGACCCCAGCTGCGTGGGGGAATAGGTAGGGAGCTGAATACTGGAATACTTTTTTCTTCAGAAGTCAGTGAAGAACTTGTTATTGGATTTACATGGCAAGTTTTGGTAGCAGGGGAGATGGATGAGTGTATTCTGTGAGAAGAGGCCTAGTGTCAAGATGGAGCCAGTTCCAGCCAGGAGTGAGACAGATCTGTTGCTGGCCAAAACTGAGCCTGTTGGCAATGCTGGTGGTGCCCCTGTGGTAACATATTTAAGAAAGGGTAAAAAGCCACTGGGAAGCAGCTGTGAGAGAGGAGTGAGAAAACTCTGCAGACACCAAGGTCATGAAGAAGGAGGGGAGGAGGAGCTCCAAGCACCGAGGTTCCCCTGGACCCATGGTGCAGACCATGATGAGGCAGGCTGTGCCCCTGCCATGGAGTTTCATGGTGGAGCAGATCTCCACCTGCAGCCTGGGGAGAACCTCACATTGGAGCAGGTGGAGATGCCTTGATGGAAACTGCAGCCCATGGAGAAGAGCCTGCACAGGAGCAGGCTTTTTTGCAAGATGTATGGCCCATGGGGAACAGCATAGATGAAGTGTGATGAACTGACCACACCTCTCAATTCCTATCTCCCTGTGCCTCTTGCTGGGGAGGAGGTAGAGGAGTTGGGATTAACGTTGAGTCAAATTTTGAAGCTGATATTGTCAATTAAATTGTATGATATAGGAATTAAATTCTTAACCACTGTGCTTCTGTATTGGCCTGAGCAATAATTCATGAATTTCCCAAGGTTGACAAGTTTTCTTATTTAACTGTTACTAGCTTTTTCCCCCACCTAGAAGCACATAAGGAGCAAGAATAGTAGATAACAGAATACTTTTTGTGTTTACAGTGTCCTTCTCACAGTTTTGGAAACTCCAGAAAGTCCATTACAAGTATCATAGGGAATGTGTACAGTATAGCTTAGTTAGAAGAGAGGACTGGGGGAGCCGGCAAAGAACCTTTCAGGTAAATGAGTCAGCACCAGTAGAAGAGTGAATCCCAGCTGTGCTCATTTGCAGCTGAAATAATGAGCAGAGAAATAGGGACTGTAGTGGTAGGACAAGGGGTAATGGGTTAAAACTTAAACAGGGGAAGTTTAGATTGGATATAAGGAAGAAGTTCTTTACTGTAAGGGTGGTGAGGCACTGGAATGGCTTGCCCAGGGAGGTTGTGAATGCTCCATCCCTGGCGGTGTTCAAGGCCAGGTTGGACAGAGCCTTGGGTGACATGGTTTAGTGTGAGGTGTCCCTGCCCATGGCAGTGGGGTTGGAACTAGATGATCTTAAGGTCCTTTCCAACCCTAACTATTCTATGATTCTATGAAATGAATAGACAAAATATCAAATGTACAGAAGAGCAAACTTACCTGTGTTTTCAGACCCAAACCCCAAAGTTTTGTTTTGCATTTCTGTTTTTGCATGGAGTAAATGATACTTTGAGAAAGAAAACACTTTCAGATTCATAGATCACTGTTTGGAGTTGCACTACCTAGGGAGAGACTAATGATCCAAATAGTAGTATTTTAATTTTGTGTTGACTTTCAGTGGATTTGTTATAGATTAAATATTTGAGTATCATATTGCTGTAATTTGAGTACAGTACTTCTAGAAATGCCAGTTAACTTTAAATAAATTAATAGAACAGTATATAAGCATTTGCAATAGTTTTCATTGTTAGAGTACTTAGTGTAGGAAAATGGATATGTTATTTCCCAAAGAGATTTTAACATTAAATAGCAAATAAAATAAGAAAAGCAAGTAAAAACCCCAAAAAAACAAACATGTAAACATAGTTAAGAAAGTCAGTATGACCTTTAAAAAAAAAAAAAAACCACCAAAAACCAAAATACAACCAACCAAACATTTCTCCAGATATATAAAAATGAACTTGATATTCACCCCTTTTACTCTTATGGACAAGTTAAAATTTGAAATCAAAAGAAAATATTCCAACATCAGTGAATTTTTTTAAGGATTAGTTTTTGGATAGTTACTCAGTTGACCGATTGGCTTTCATATTCAAGTAATAGCAGTTGAGACAAAAAATCATTTCCCCTGTTTTTCTGTGTAAGCAGCAGTTACAAAGAAACCAATTTTATGTCGAAACTTTCTTTTAAAATATAGATTGGTAAGTTTCTTTTCTTGAATCATCCTGTGTAGAAAACCATAACAAAAGGAGTTGTTGAGATATTGTCAAATACTTGGAAGCATTGCTGTGCATTTTAAAAAATATCATATTTGAAAAGATTGTTCACTTTGGGGTTCAAGTGGAGATATCTTTCTCCTTCTCATTATTGCAAACTCTAGTGTGTACTGTGGAGTTGCAATCCAGAAATAAAAAATCCAGTTAGAGTCAATACATTCAACCAAATACATGCAAATACCCTGCCATTTTAGCTATATGGCTTGTGTGTTAGATTTTGGTTCATGATATTAGCTGTAACCTTGGGTTCAGAACAGTCATGATTCCATTAAAATAGTCTTTTGATTTCCTGGGCTGCTGGAAGTTACAGTTCTGAACTTCTAAAGATCAGTTTCTTACTCTGAAACTGATTAGGGTCTAAATTTTCATATTTCCTACATTATTTGTCATAGAATAGTAAATTTATGAGAAAAAAGTTTACCTTAAAAAGATCTCTAGCATGGCATATTTGGTATTGAATATGACAGCCATTTAAAACTACTTGGACTTTTGCAAGAAAGCTGTAAATCCAGAGACACTAAATTAGCATGTAGAGAGCGATTGATACAGTAATAGCCATAGAGTATACTGTTAGGGATGGGGTCTTGAAGTAGGACTATACAGTGTGATGATTTACTACTTATCTGTAGCAGCAGTTCTAGGAAACATAGAAACAAGACACAAACACCTTAAGAAAACATAGAAACATACATGGATTGAGACGCATAATTGAAGGAAAAGAAGGTTTATTTAGTTTTGTTTGTTTTTTTTCTCTCTACAAACTTGTATATGGTCTCTTCTTCAGGATAACTACACATTTGCACAGCCAGGAATTCAGAAGAAAGTGAAAATGTTGGAAGAACTTGTTAGTCGGATCGATGGTAAGTCTTAAAATCTAATTTCTAATTTTTTCACTGAAAGAGTTTTGTTAAAATGTTTGCAAGAAGTCAAGTCATCATTGCATTTACCTACAGTGGTGGGGTAATACCGCCTTCCTCAGATGAGGTGTCATAATCAATTTGTGGCACACTGGCCTTTGCAAGATCATTGTAGTGTATCGTTTAAAAGAAAGCCACTAGAGCATGAGCCACTTTCATTACCTTTTATTAAGGCAATATAATCAAAATTCAATGGTGATTTCTTTGCAGCAGAGTAATGACCACATACAAAAGGCAGCCAGTATTCATTTCACATTAAGCTCAATGATTGTTGTAATTCAGGCAAGTCACAGTGGTTGTTTATGGTTGTCCTTCGGCACTATGTTTTGTGCCTTTGTGCATCATTTTGCTATCTGGAATGCCTGAATAATTTCTCTGTGGAATCCAATTAATTATGAACTCTGGAAATAACATCTTTAATATTATAGATAAGTTACTGTGTGTGCAGGGGTAATTTTAGATTATGCTTTCATGTTTTAGCAGGGCATTTTGAAATATTTTCTACCTTCATCTTTAAAATAATTCCCTTCATGAAATGCTGACTGTCATATTGCTAGAACAAAGTTTAATTAAATGAAATGCAAGAGATAATGCTTGCCCATTCTAAACATACTCTCTTGATAGTTTGTTAAATTAATGAACAGAGTATTAACAAAATGTTGCCAAGCAGAACCAGGCATATATTTGCAACATTAGCCTGTCAGTGGTGAGATAGAAAAAAATATTTCTTGTATATTTGATAATCTGCTTGGAAAGATTAATTCCATCTTTTCATTACACAAACTAATGTTTTTTTTTTTTGTCCCAGTGCTTACCATAGTAGATTTTGGGTTAGCCTGTGCATATTCACTGCCTGAATATTTGATAACATATTTGATAATATATTTGTTAATATATTTGATAATATGCTCTTTGTGCATTTTTAGGTTGTTAAAGTATTTTTAATGAACAAAAACTAAGGGCAGGAGACATTACATTGTTTATATAATATTACAGGAAGGTTACAATGTAAACATTATAATATTTGTGTAATATTGCTCTATATATGTAAATGTATGTGAAACTTGCTGTAAATGTATTTTTTAAAATGTAAATGAATATGAAAAATATAAGGGGATACTTCTGTATATCAGGTAGCAAAATATGTGCATAAAATAGTTCTAAAACAGTCTATTTTACTTCAAAGATTAACTGCTTGTGGTGTGAATTTTAATGTCATTTTATGCTTATATCAATTTTGGTATTTATATTTCATAGAATCATAGAATAGTTAGGGTTGGAAAGGACCTTAAGATCATCACGTTCCAGCCCCCCTGCCATGGGCCCAGACATCTCACACTAAACCATGTCACCCAAGGCACTGTCCAACCTGGCCTTGAACGCCACCAGGAACGGAGCATTCACAGCTTCTTTGGGCAACCCATTCCAGTGCCTCACCACCCTTACAGTAAAGAACTTTTTCCTTATATCCAATCTAAACTTTCAATCTAGACTTTAACCCATTACTCCTTGTTCCTATCACTACAGTCCCTAATGAAGACTCCCTCCCCAGCATCCTTCTAGGCCTCTGTTGTGGTTTAAACCCAGCCGGCAACAAGAACCATGCAGCCGCTCCCTCGCTCCCCACCTTTTCTCCCCCTGGTCCCGGAGGGATGGGGAGGAGAATTGAAAGAATGTAACTCCCACGGGCTGAGATAAGAACAGTCCAGTAACTAAGGTATAACACAAATCACTGCTGCTGCCACCAATGATAATAATAATAAGGGAAAAAACAAGGGAAGAAAATACAACTGCTCACCACCCGCCAACCAATACCCAGCCTGACCCAGGCAGTGATTTAACCCTTCTGGGTAACTGCCCCCAGTTTATATAGCGGGCATGATGTGCTGTGATATGGAATGCCTCTTTGGTCAGTTTGCGTCAGGTGTCCTGTCTCTGCTTCCTCCTGGCTTCCCCTCCTCCCTGGCAGAGCATGAGACTCACAAAGTCCTTGGTAAACATTACTGAGCAGTAACTGAAAACATCGGTGTTATCAGCACTGTTCCCAGGTCAAAAGTCAAACCACAGCACTGCACCAGCTACTAAGAAGGAGAAAAATGACTGCTACTGCTGAACCCTGGACACCCCCCTTCAGATACTGGAAGGCTGCTATAAGGTCTCCACACAGCCTTCTTTTCCCCAGGCTGAACAGCCCAACTTTCTCAGCCTGTCCTCATATGGGAGGTGCTCCAGTCTCCTGATCATCCTTGTGGCCCTTCTCTGGACTTGTTCCAACAGCTCCATGTCCTTTTTATGTTGAGGACACCAGAACTGCACACAATACTCCAAGTGAGGTCTCACAAGAGCGGAGTAGAGGGGCAGGATCAGCTCCTTCAACCTGCTGGTCACGTTCCTTTCGATGCAGCCCAGGATACGGTTGGCTTTCTGGGCTGTGAGCACACACTGCTGGATCATGTTCAGTTTCTCATTGACCAGCACCCCCAAGTCCTTCTCTGCAGGACTGCTCTGAATCTCTTCTCGAAATTCAGTTATTGTTCAATTCTTCTTCTTATTATTATTATTATATAATAATATAATTTTAGAAATATATTATATATATAAAATCAATTATATATTCAGTTATTCTTTTCTAATTTATTTTTTCTATATTAAATGAAATGTCTAATTATATTGCCTGTAAATAGATTTCCTGAATTTGGTCAATGAAAACTTATTTCAACAAAATCTTGGTTGCCAAGTTCTTAGAATGAAAAATACCATTCTGATAATCAGCCTTATTGTCAGTTTTAATAAAAATATTAAATGCAATACAATATATTATTGTTCAGTTTCTAAGAAAGAAGGATTGTAATTCTTCAGAGTGAGGGAAATTTCATTGCACATTTTGTTTCATTGTAGAACCTATGATGTGTTAAAGAAAGTTATCATTGCTGTTTGAAAAGGAAAACAATTAGATTAGTATGTAATTTTCATTATGGAAACCTAGAAATATTTAGGTTATGTGGAGACTCTGGAAGTCAGTGCTCCAAACTTCCACTCATGTCTTTCTTGAAGTAAGGGAGCAGGAGCAACAGATCAGGCTGTATAGAGTATTTCCTGTTCATCTTTGAGCAACTCCAGGGATGAAGATTATGAAGCCTCTTTGGGTAAGACTCTTTAAGGCTTTGGCTACTGTAATTGTAGTCAATTACAGACAGTTCTTAGTGCCTTCCTTTTCAAATAGCAATGGCGGCTATTTCAATGATAGGTGATGGTGGATGTGTACTGCTGTCATTTCACAAACTTTTGGATTCCTCAGGTAAGTGATTCTGGTTCGTGCTTTGCTGGAATTGTGACATAGTTTGATTATATTATACATTATTGTGCTTTACTCCATTTATCTTTGGTTTTGTCTTCTTATATTTACTGGGTCTGTTATACTGTAGCTAAGGGGAAATGAATGGCCAATATGAATTGTGCTATGTATGAATTCAGCCAGTGTGAACACTTTATTTTTAAAAAGGAAATCTTACAATCTATATATATTGTAAATATCCTTTGTGCTAATTAAAGTGATTGTGGAAGAAAATAATATTCCTGTTGCTACTGTGTCTTAACATAGTAAGTAGCTGTGTGAGAGGAGAAGCTTGTGCAGATTGTATGCTAACAGTAATGGATTAGCAGTGTACGAAGTGATGCCCACCCTTTGGAGAGTGTTAATGCATTATGTTAGCAATTCAAGTCACCTTCAGTAGCCCAGCCTTGTGTATCACAACTGCTCTCTAAGTAACTGTCCTTGTGTGCATACTGTAGAACATTGCAGTAGACTTCAAACAGCCAAGCTACTCTGTTAATTTAATCATAATCTCAGTCTGCTTAAACTTCAGAAAATAATTTTGACTGAATCATGCTTAATGGAATTTTTGAGTTTGTTAATAGAATGTTGTTATAGATGAGATGGAATCTAAAGATAACATATTATTCAATCTCATTTATCTGCTCATCATCATTCACATTGCTCTAGGAATTATACAAAAATATCGAGAGGGACCCTCAATAGATTGCTTAATAATATAAGGAATTTGTTATAACTGTATTTTCTGTTTCCTGTAATGTCAGGAGAGCTTTTCTGCTCTAAGTCAAGAACCATTTCTCATGTCTGTAAAAGGTCACACTCATGTGGCATGCTGTCTTCCACTTTTGCTTCATTTAGGCTGGAAAGCAAAGAGACTTAGTGTAGAAATGCCAGATTTGATTTGGGATTTGTGTTTCCAAAATTTAGCAGTATTTAGCAGTTGGCTGGTTTCATGCTTGGGAGAGTCTCAGCTTCTTTGGTTTACTGTAAGACATCTGGTAATTACATTAGCTTTTGAGGTAGCCATCTGGAGAAGGCTGAGCATTTGTAGACAAAAGTAGTCTTGGGTTTCCATAAGCATTGATAAAACTGTATAGCATCCTCTCTAAATTAGCAAGAAAGCAGTTCTAAAAAAATAGCCTATTTTATAATGTTAAATTTAGTTTGTGTTTATGTTGGCTTCTTGTTAGCCTTACAATAAACTATAAAGGCTGTATTGATGACTCAGCATAAATGTTCTGAATCTTCTCTGAGGGTAAGTTTGGGAAGTTTTTTTTTCTACATCTTTCATAGAACAACTGACAGGGTTTGCATCTGTGTTCTTCACAGCGTGATCCGTGTTTATGTTTTCTTGTAGTTAAATAAATTCTGTGTTATTAGTGTTCCAGATTCTTTCACCAGTAATTCCTAATCTTATTATAGAATTGGCCCTTGAATCTTAATAACAAGAAATGGAAAAATAAAAAAAAAAACCTTCAAACCCCCCAAAACAGCCAAAACCCCTGTTGCTATTTAGATTTTTCCCTTCTTTTGAGAATGGAAGTAGTGGAAAAATTCCTAAGAAAATAAAAAGATTGCTGCATTTTAACATTTCCTTAAGGAAGTTCATTTAGAATCCAGCTACATTTTTCTAAGGTTCAGTAATTTTTCAGTATTTCTGCTGTGTCCACTGTAAACACTTCTTTGGCCATCTGTTTTGAGGAATATTAATAGGTATTCTTAAATATGATATTTTAATTGGGATAATTTCTGATTTATTTCCATTTGAATATTGTAAAAAACCTGCAGTTTTGTCAAGGGACAGGAAAGTATTTTTTAAGCTACTACATGCAAAATATTCTAAGGAATGAGTTAATAAATACCACATAGTGTTATTTGGGAAAATATTTATTACTTAGGCTTTGATGCAGTTAAAATGTTTTTTTCACCTTTAAAACCATGTTATTTTAGAAATTATATAATGATTTTTTTTTATTGCTGCCATATGGTAAATGTGTTTGTTTCATCCCCTGCAAATGAAATACAAATTCAATAATACATTTTGTTTTAATGTTCTAAACAAATTAATCATAGCTCCACTAATCATACTTTATTTACATATTTCTGTCTTGTGTTACAAATGTCTTGGCCACTTGTCTGCAGTTCTGTAGATAGTGCCACAAGTAAGGACTTGTGATAAAGTTCTTTCATGTCATGGCCTTAAATTTATACTTTGCATGTTTTTTTGCTATCTATGCACATAAGAAGATGAGTTCCATATTTTAAATTTCTATGTGGTTTATGTGTATATATCCAGGTCAAGTTCTTAACGAAACATAGTCAACTAAAAATTTTAATTTTTATACGTATTTTTGCTTACCCACAGTGAAATAGCTTACTTAATTGCACCATTCTGTGTGTTTCTCATCTTTGGAATGAGATGTATCTAAAAGGTAGAATTAGTACTGGTGGAATTATCCTTTCCAGTGCAAAAGCTGTGTGTTCTTTCTGGGCTGCCAAAGTTTTAAATGTCCAGACTTCACTTGGGATTCCTACAGTTGCTCCTCTGAAGGTTGCATTGATGTTTGGCATTCAGAAGGTTCTTGTCCCAGGTGATAAAGGTCCCTGTTCCCATAGTATTGTGCAGTGCTTCAAACACAAATGTTTCATCGTGCTGCTCAGAGCCTAATTTCTGGAGCACCTTTTGTATGAAGATAGGCTGAGAAAATTGGGGCTGTTCAGTCTGGAGAAGGCTGCGTGGAGACCTCATAGCAGCCTTCCAGTATCTGAAGGGGGCCTACAAGGGTGCTAAGGAGGGAGTCTTCATTAGGGACTGTAGTGGTACAACAAGGGGTAATGGGTTCAAACTTAAGCAAGGGAAGTTTAGGTTAGATACAAGGGTGAAATTCTCTACTGTGAGAGTGGTGAGGCACTGGAATGGGTTGCCCAAGGAAGCTGTGAATGCTGCATCCCTGGCGGTGTTCAAGGCCAGGTTGGGCAGAGCCTTGGGTGACATGGTTTAGTGTGAGGTGTCCCTGCCCATGACAGGGCGGTTGGAACTAGATGATTTTAAGGTCCTTTCCAACCCTAACTGCTCTATGATTCAATGATTTAAGCCCAAAATGTACATAGAGATACCTATTGAGTAGTTTTGATCCTTTCATAGTTTCCAAAGGACATTCAATTTCTGTGCTGATTAAATGTCTTAAACTGCAGGGAAAAAATCAGCTTACTCTTTTGCTTAGGAAAATCTGAATCTCCAAAAGGCAAAATATCAACCAAGACTAATATGTTTTCTCATTAAACAACTGCTGTTGTTTAATAAGAACTCATGAATAAGTGAACTGTTCAATATACTGTGATAGGTATAGATTCACTAATTTGTTTCTTTTTAATCTGATTCTTTTAGAGTTCATACAGTGAACTGATGATAAAACTGTGGTAAGATGTGACATGTGATCAATCTTCATGAAGTACTTAACCATGCTAATGATTTTTTTAAATTATGATTAAAGAATACTTAATTGTATGGGCAAAATTATGTTCATGTTTAATTATATTGTAAAACATGGAACTAAGATTGTGTTGAAGTGTCTGGAAAAAAGAGCTCTAATTGTAATATTTAAAAAGAATGATATTCTTTAACCATGCAGAACCGTTTTCAAAGGGAAATGGATATAGAACTGATTTCTATTTAGACCTTACTGCTGCTGTTGAAAATTAGTGATTAGTAAGGACCTTCTCTGCTGGACCATTTTTATATGTCAGCTTGCTGCTGAAGTGATTAAAAATCTTGGAAGCATTTCATAATTGTTTAAATTAATTTGTGCCATAAAGCTCTCTTTCATTTTAACAAAGCCATCTTATGTATTTCACCAGTATGACTTTTTTATCTGGTTTTGTAATTGTAATTCTATATTATACTTTAATCCACTCTTAAGTGCTGGTCACTGGCCAGTATAATTATTTAATATGTCTTTTAAATCATATTTTTATGTTTTGCCATGGAGATTGTTTGTATGCTGTTACAGAGTTCAGAGATCCTAGCAGGAGTTGAGACTGACTATAAAATCATTTGTAAATTCCTGGCTTCTGTAAGCACTTTAACTTTTCAATAGGCAAAAGTTACAATTTTCATAGCAAATTAAAAAAAAAAAAAAAAAAGAAGGAAAGAAAAAAGTTTAACAAGCTGGAGAATTTAAAAAGTGTTAGGCATAAACCTTGTTATGAATGCATACAGTTATGATTTAAAAGAAGAGGCTACCAAAGGCCAGTGTATGCTACCTGGAAGTAGAATTGTCTCATCAAACATATTTCTCACTGTTATTTTTTGCACTTTGGATATTGAGTTCCATCTGGAAATAAGGGATATATTTTTAACTTTTAGCTAGAACAGTAGATCTTCCTCAGTTGCTGCTGTTTTTCCTGCTAATACGCTTTCCTCCATTTTGCATTGAATACCACAGAATTGTTACTTGCATTTGATTCTCTAAGCCAACTAGGTCTTCCCTCCCTTCTGCCACCCCTCCTCTAAATTATCTTCTTTCGCTTTGGGATCAGTGTCTTGGGCTTTTTACTACTTGGAGTATCAGCCATATCTTTTTGTTTATGAAGAAGGTATTTCTCAGTCATAGGTATTGGCTGTATGTTTAGTAAGCTAAATTCAAATCGGCCGTTATCTCTAAATTGTAGGTCATGAAGAAAATATAAATTGGTAATATTTCTGGTTTTCTGCTAGTCTTCTTTTCATTTTGTAGAAGACTTTCCATTTATTTTTTATAAATGCTTTTATTCTTACAATGGATGATTTTAGCCAGTTATAAAAAGCAAACTAATTCTGGAACAAGATATAATCAGCATGTCAATCTTTTACTCAGATCCCTACTATTACTTGAAGCTGAATTGTGTATCGTAATGAGATCTTGTCTTCAAGCGCGCATTTATGATCTTTTGAATGTCTTTTTCAGTCATCAGGAACTTCTTTTGTTATTAATGTATATTAACAGAAATTAATATACTAAGCTGTAGTCTTGACAGAATTACTTTGTTCAGACTTTCATTAATTCAGGTTGGGAGGCTGTAAGCAGTAATCTGCATCTAGTAAAATCTGGTGTTGAGATTTTTCTCCAAACTCATAGCTTTGTCTTCCATAAACATACTGGCTTTCAACAGTGTAGAAATGTTTCTGGAAGAGAGAGAATGACAACCAAAATTTGCTTTAGGTAGGTAGGTTACTCAGAAAGAAAGTAGTCATTTACTGATGACAAAGTTCCATCTTGTTTGAACAGCAAGGTTTAGTATGTGGGAGTTATAATTTTATGCAAATAACAATGTCTAAAGGTGAAGTAGGAAAGATTTCAGTATTTTGTTGCTGTATTGACTGAATGAGTAGTACAGCACGGTGGTGGTGGATGTGTTGGTGGTTGTGGAGTCCCCGTCTGAATGAATGAAGTTGCATGAACTGCTCCATGGTAATCACCTGTCTCTGAGTCTAGACTGGAGCAAAATGTGCTGCAAAGTGAAGGAAAACAAGCATGGATGACTGTATCCAATATGGGGCTGGTGCAGTCAAAGAGATTCTTGTTTCCTAAGGTTATCTGGAGGCTTGTAGGTAGTACTTAGGAAAACCAGTTTTATCAAATTTGCGTGGTAGCTTAGTGGTGAAACTTAAGCAGTCACTGCTTTTCAGGAGGTTTTCGTCTCATGAACACAAGCTTGCAGGGGCAGCCCTTGTGGATACCACCATTTCTAGTAAGCAGTGTGCCTTTAGATTATGTCGTTTATTTGTGTTACAATACTGTTGTTTTTTTTTTAATAGCTGCCCATGTTTTAGAAAGTTCAGCTAAGTATGAATAAGTGCCTACTATAGTATTGCAATAAATAGAATAAAATCTAGTTGGTTGCTTGCTTTTTAGTCAAGAAAACAGTACTGAAATATTGTAGGTGGAAACTTAGTACTTGGAAACTGTCAGTCAAGTATCAAGTCACAGGTTCAACAAGGCTCATTGCTGGGTCCTGCACTTGGGTCACAACAACTCCATGCAAAGCTACAGGCTTGAGGAAGAGTACCTGGAAAGCTGCTCAGTGGAAAAGGACCTGAGGGTGTTGGTGAACACCTGGATGAGTATGGACACACGGCCCATACTCAGCCAAGAAGGCCAACAGCATTCTGGCTTGTATCAGCGGTAATGCGGCCAGCAGGACAAGGGGAGCGATTCTTCCCCTGTACTCGGCACTGTTGAGGCCATGCCATGAATATTGTGTTCAGTTCTGGGCCCTTCTCTACAAGAGAGACATTGGAGTACAACAAAGAACAAAGAAGCTGGCTGAGGGGAAACCTTGCTGCTCTCCACAACTACCTGAAAGGAGGTTGTAGCAAGGTAGGTGTCAGTCTCTTCTCCCATATAACAAGTGATGGGACAAGAGGAAACTGCCTCAGTTGCACCAGGAGAGGTTTAGACTGGGTATTAGGAGAAACTTCTTTACCAAAAGGGCTGTCAGGTGTTGAAACAAGCTTCCCAGGGAAGTGGTTGAGTCGCCATCCCTGGAGGTATTTCAGATTTGAAATCAGTAAAACAGTTGAGAAGCTGACTGTAAATATTTTCTATAAACATTTTATGTATGCTAGTCTTTCTGCCATGAGAAGCATCTGTTTAAGGTTGCTGATTGTGGTCATTAATACTAATATATCTAATAAGTGTACTTACTGAAATTATCAGTAGTTATAAATGCCTTTAATGTACAAAAGACAGGTTTTTGGTGGTATATTACTTTGGAATGCATAAATATAATGAATTTTATTTTTTAATCAGAAGACTTGCTTCACCAAAACTTTTATATATAGATTTATTGAAAGTAGTGAGAAACTTATAATGTCTTTCTTTTGAATTTTGATAAAACAGCTATTTTTTTTAACTGTAATACTATTTTACTATCACAGACTGCAGTAGAAGATTTTTTTATAAAATACTTGAAGTCTGAAAGCTGACAGTAATTATATATCTCGCTTGTTCGTTGCACACATGTACTTATTTTCATTGAAATGGAAAAATTAAATTTAGATTATGACTGTCCAAATTACCTTTATCAGCAAAATAGCCTGTACTCACCATTACTTACAAAGTAGGAAGAATTAGCTTTTTTACTCAATGCATCTTCTATGTCAGTCTTGCATCATTTATAATGCACAGAACTTAGTAGCCTATTTTTCAACTTGTTTAGACTTGAAAGCAACTTTCAAGAAATTCATTGTGCCTATTAACAACAGTAGTTGAAATATCACACCTGGCACAATTTATAGTTTTTCATTGCTTACTTTCAGTGACCGCAAGCAATGAAATGAAATTTGGTTTTTCTGCATGAAGAACAAAAATGTTTGTGAGTTAGTAACTTCAGTTAGAAATAAAACTGACTTTTTTTGCATCCTGATGTGGTGGATTATCTAATTATAGTAGTCTGCAATATAGGTATCTAAATGTGACACAAAAGAAATCTAACATAGTATCTCAGATCAGTATATTTAACTTGCAGCTGAATTCACCCAGAGCAAAGGCAGTCTGTATTTTTTCTGAATGTCTAATCTAATAATGGTGCTCTGGATGAAGAGCTGGCTGAAAGGGAAAGCTCAAAGGGTTGTAGTGAATGGAGCTACATCCAGCTGGTGACTGGTCACTAGTGTTGTCCTTCAAGGCCTAGCCTGTCCTGTTCAATATTATTATCAGTGATCTGGATGCACAACTTGAATGCCCCATTAACAAGTTTGCTGGTGATATGAAAATGGTAAGTGCAGTTGACTCTTGTGGGACAGGAGGCCTTTCAGAGGGATCTAGATAGATTGGAACATTAGGCACTCATCAGTGGTTTATTTAACATTTGAAAATTTAACAAGAACAAATGCCAGATTCTGTACCTGGGACGGAGTAACACTGGGCACAAGTGTGAAATGGAAGAGGAGTGGCTGGAGAGCAGCCCTGCAGAAAGAGATCTGGGGGTGTTGGTCAACAGCAGGCTCAGTACGAGTCAGCAGTGTGCCCTGGCAGCCACAAGGGCATCAAACATACAGGGGTGCATTAAACGCAGCATAACCAGCTGGTCAAAAGAGATGATTATGCCGCTGTGTTTAGCGGTTCAGCCTCCCCTTGAGTACTGTGTACAGGTCTGGTTCCCATCATTTAAGAAGGATGTGAAGGCCTCTGAAAGTATTTAGAGGGCAGTGAAGCTGGCGAAAGGCCTGGAAAGCATGTCCTGTGAGGAGTGGCTGAGGAAACTGGGCCTGTCTAGTTCGGAGAAAAGGAGGCTGAGAGGGTGACCTCATTGCTCTCTGCAGCTAATTGAGGAGGGGAAATGGAGAGGAAAATGCTGAGCTGTTCTCTGCGGCATCCAGTGATAAATCACATGAGAATGGTTCAAAGCTGGCCAGGGAGGTTCAAACTGGACATTAGGAAGCATTTATTTACTGAGAGAGTGGTCAAACTGCAGAAGAGGCTTCCTAGAGAGCTTGTCAATGCCCCATGCATGTCAGTGTTTCAGAGGCATTTGAACAATGCCCTTAACATTAGCTTTAGCTTTTGGTCAGGCCTGGAGTGGTCATGCAGTTGTGCTATGTGATCACGGTAGGTCCCTTCCAATTGCAACTGTTCTGTTGTATTCTAACTGCTTAGAAGTAGAAACATGCAAGGTCTCTGTGTGGAAAATGAAAATACAGAGGTTTCTGAAGCTCATACTGTCTTCAAAATGTGGTCTTTAACATATAAACTGCCCTGTTTAATTTTTAAGCCTATTTGTTTAAGGTTGCAAACCTTAGAGCATGATTACCACATCTGTCTTCTTTCCAGTAACTTTTCAAGCTGAGGGCTTGCTTCATCAGCATTACACAGAGGGAGAAAAGTCTCCACTGTGCAGAATTCTATGACTCTTCTAAAGCTTATTTGCTGATTAGTAAGAAAAAAGGAAAAGGTACCCAGATTAGCAATGCTGCTGAGGAAGGGCTCAGAACTAGCCTTCATATTATCTGTTGTCTCTGTCCCAGCTGGGGCAGCTGATGAGTTTTGCAGAAAGCCCGGGAAAGAAGTGTATGAAGGTGATGGGAGGATGTTAGGTTTGTAGAGGAAGGAAGAAGATTAGTCACAGGTTGTTAAGACTGGAAGGCTGAGGCTATTATGGATAGTGGAAAATTCATCACAAAGTCCTCATGTAATTTTAGAAATACTGACAATGCGTACACACAATATACAGTGGTAATGCTGTAGTACTGCTCTTGTACACATAATGACAGAGGAGAGGGATTATCCAGGGCTTGATGAGATCACTTCAAATAGCACAAAATCATTACCTCTCCTCCCTCATTCTCTGCCTTTTCATATCCCATAGTAGCAGTTCAGTCTACTGTATAGCAGAAGTATCAAATCAGCTGGTATTATACATAGAAATGAATCATTTAAAGATTCACATATCTTTATATATAGTTACAACTTTAAAGAGTTCCCAAGAGAGGTAACAGATAGTTTTAAGATATGCACATAGTTTTATATGGTTGGCTATATTGATATTACAGAAGGCTATGACTTTAGGAACATAAATACCAGGTCTCCTGAAGAGGGCTTTAGCCACAAATTGCTAGAGGCTGAGAAGTGCCATGAAGAAATGCCAATGCTTTATACTTTCCCATGAGTATTTGTTTGCAGACACGACGCAGATGGAATGTTGTGATAGGCGGGCTTTCAGTATAAAGTGTTGTGACTGGTCTTACTTTTTAAAAAAGCTCACTGTTCATTGTTTTTAAAATCTAAAAAATTTCTACTTCTTGCTTCCATATTGAACCAAGTGTATCATATTGGCTGACACTTTCATATGGCCACAAAATACATCTTGAGTAAAAAGAAAAAGTGATTTGAGTAACTTCAGTCTATATTATAATTTAGTACAATTTAACTTCTACTGCCTGAATCTTTAGGTCATGTTTCCTATAACAGTGCAACCATACTCTTGGGATTAATTTTTTTGTTCACTTAGTATTTTAGTGCCTTTTTAGATCTTTCTGAGAAATGTGAATTTTTCAAGATCAGCATTTATGCATTGATTTAGCTGATAATACACCTCTGTCGATGTGGATAAAAAATAGCTTGGGTAGCTGTCCTGGGTTCAGCAGTAGCAGTCCTGTTTCTCTTTCTTGGTAGCTGGTGCAGTGCAATGTTTTGACTTTCAGCCTGGGAACAGAGCTGATAGCGATGTTTTGGTTTGGCCAAGGACTTTGTGAGCCTCATGCTCTGCCAGGGAGGAGGGGAAGCCAGGAGGAAGCAGAGACAGGACACCTGACCCAAGCTAGCCAAAGAGGTATTTCATACCACAGCACATCATGCCCAGGATGTAACTGGGAGTTAGCCGGAAGGGCTGGGAGACTGCAGGGTTGGAGGAGGCATCGGTCAGAGCATGGTCAGGCGGGGGGGGCAAGTTATCGGTCGGCTGGTGGTGAGATGTCGTATTCTCTTCCCTTGTTATTTCCTTTATCATTGTTATCATTGGTGGTAGCAGTAGTGATCTGTGTTATACCTTAGTTACTAAACTGTTCTTATCTCAACCCGTGGGAGTTGCATTTTTTTCGATTCTCCTCTCCATCCCTCTGGGAGTGGGGGGAGTGAGTGAATGAGTTATCTGACTGGGTTTAAACCACAACAGTAGCAAAATCTCCCAAGATTGTATCTGTATAAAGAAAGACATTAGGAATATCTTTCTTAGGCTTTAACAAGACTTCTTGTCATAAATATATATAAAATAAGACACTAGCTTGTCTGTAGTATTTGTCATTTACGCCATGCTAACATCATACTCAAGCCTGTTAGCTAAAACATGTTAGCAGAATGTCTGTGATCCGTTATAGAGGAAATTCTGCTAAATACATAAGAGAAATGAGGGGATTAGTTCTGTTAGCTCTAGTAGTAACCCATGCTACTGTGATTATCACAGCCTTCAAATAGTAAACGTGCTTCAATAAATACAGTGTGTAGGAGTATTGCTTTAGAAACCATTGATTTGTACTGTTTTTTTATTTCTATTTATTTGTTAGACTAAGAATCACAGAATCATAGAATAGTTAGGGTTGGAAAGGACCTTCAGATCATCTAGTTCCACCCCACTGCCATGGGCAGGGACACGTCACACTAAACCATGTCACCCAAGGCTCTGCCCAACCTGGGCTTAAACGCCGCCAGGGATGGAGCATTCACAACTTCCCTGGGCAACCCATTCCAGTGCCTCACCACTCTTACAGTAAAGAACTTCTTCCTTATATCCAATCTAAACTTCCCCTGTTTAAGTTTTAACCCATTACCCCTTGTCCTATCACTACAGTCCCTAATGAAGACTCCCTCCTTAGCACCCTTGTAGGCCCCCTTCAGATACTGGAAGGCTGCTATGAGGTCTCCACGCAGCCTTCTCTTCTCCAGGCTGAACAGGCTCAACTTTCTCAGCCTGTCTTCATATGGGAGGTGCTCCAGTCCCCTGATCATCCTTGTGGCCCTCCTCTGGACTTGTTCCAACAGTTCCATGTCCTTTTTATGTTGAGGACACTAGAACTGCACACAATACTCCAAGTGAGGTCTCATGAGAGCAGAGTAGAAATTATGTAAATTACAAATTACTTAAATTTGTTCACATTATTCTCACCTATTTTTGTCTCAAGTGAATGCAACCTTTACATGCACTTCCCTTGTATTTCTTTGCCTTGTTATTTAATGTTGTCTTCTTTTTATTACCAGCAGTTTATTTTTGGAAGCTATTATGTTACTTGCAAACCTTGTAGACTTGCCCCAAATAATTTGTAGCCTAAGAAATTAAGTGAGGATATATGTACCAAATCATTTCACTTTTAAACTTTGTTTATTTTTGTAGTATGTTTTAAAGCTCTTAGTTTAATCTTTTCTTAAGATAGCACCACTGAGAGCAATTGTTTAAGCTATCAAGAGGCAGAAAAATAAATCCAATGTAGTGTTTAATTACTTGCTTATATTTTGTGGATTTTCTTACAGTTGTAAGAGTTTGCATG
The DNA here is from genome assembly GCF_028554395.1 of Pezoporus wallicus. Taxonomy (NCBI): domain Eukaryota; kingdom Metazoa; phylum Chordata; class Aves; order Psittaciformes; family Psittacidae; genus Pezoporus; species Pezoporus wallicus. Next base: position 3,748,087 of record NW_026640165.1, read on the forward strand.
CACCACCACATTTGATTTGCTTGAGAATGGAAGAGTGTTTTATTTTTTCAGACAGTGCCTTTGATACTTACGGACTACAGAAAAGTTGCAGTAAAATATCTGTTTATTCTTTCTTCAGAACAAGTTCATAGGCACTTGGATCAGCATGAGGTGAAATACTTGCAATTTGCATTCCGTTGGATGAATAACTTGCTGATGAGAGAAGTCCCTTTACGGTGTACCATCAGGTTATGGGACACATACCAAGTAAGTACTATTTCAAACCTCATAACTCTGGTAATGAGTTCTGGACATGCCAGTATGCTTGTGTGTGTTTTTTCTTGAACCTTTAGTTTTGGTATCATCTGAGAATCATCATAAGAAGTGAAAAAGCCTTCAGTGATCGTTAATAATTAGAAATATATAATGTCTTCACTTTTTGTCCTTCAAAACCAAACACTTGATGTTGTGATAGTTTATATTACTAAAATGAATGCTCACTCAAAGCATGGGTTAATGTTGATATTCTCTTTTGTCTCTTCAGAGAAGTAAAACATTGAATTGTGCTTAATCGATGCCCTTCATTGATTCTGAGTTCCAGTCTTCTTACTGCCTGTCTGCTTAACTACTCAATCCAATACTAGCTTCCAGTCTCCAGTTCCCAACATTCATCCTCCCATCATGTCTTCTGTCTTATTGTCTGTCTAGACTAAGCTTGTTATGTTACTGACCTCTAGTTGAGGTAATTAATTTTCCTCAATAATTCCTTGCTTGACTGTCAAGTTAAGGAATTGATATCAGAAAAAACTTTACCCATTCTTTTTTCTGTGACTTGACACTCCACTAGCTTCTGGTTGGAATTTTTGGCTATGTATTTAAACAATATATCTTCTGCTGCCTTTAACATTGAAGTTAATGAAAAATAAATAAATGAAGAAAAGTAAAAATATTTTAAATTCCATAAAAATTATCAACTGAATTAGTTTAGTAAATATGAGAATAATTCATTATTTGTCTTGTAAAGACGTGTAACATCATATAAGTGTCTTCACATCTATTCATTATGTAGCAAAGTTTAGTAAGTTACATACACTTTAATCCCAGATTGTTCACTTAGACATTCTATACAGACCTCTCAGAGGGTTAAGAATTTGCTTGCTATTCATTTGATGAATCCAGTAGGTTGTTTTGGTGTGTGTTTTGTAGAATGGTATCCAAACCTGATAAGAAAATGTTCAGAAATGTTAAGGATGATCTACCATTTCTACTGTTAGTGTGTCCTAGGAGGTGGTATTCTTGCAGGTTTTATTTGGTTGTTCATCTTCAACAAATTTCTGAACTGAATTTGAATATTGCTTCCATCTGGAGTCCTTTTACCTCCTTTGTTTCATTTTAATATCTGTTATTCATTTTAATATCTGTTATTACCTTGCATTTTTTTCCAGTGGAAAATATTCTTTATATGATTTTTCCGAGAAACTGAAAAAAATGAGCTATTTAAGATGTTTTAGTGTAGCTAGTTTCTTTCATTTTGAATAATTTTTGTTGCTGTTGGTGCAACATTTCTAACTCCTGAAGGTTTTTTATCATGCTAACACTAGCACTGCATTTGGTACTTGATCATTAGTCTCACCAAAGTGCTAAAATTGTGTGAAAGCTCTTCCTTGGTACAGGTAACCACCTTTATATGCCCAAGAAATAGCTGGCTTTACCAAAACTTCACTTGGAATGCTTCAGTGAGCTATGATGTTAATGTTGATAATATAATGTTGATAATGTTGATAATATAATAATGTTGATGATAATGTTGAAAAACTTCTTTTGAAGACCAAGCACGTGGATACTTTCTCAAGCTAACTGTTGTCATGCTGAAAAGAATCCTTCAAGTTCAGTCTGATCTTTTTCACCATAATAAGTGGTTCTGAATATTTCATTCTGATTTTTAGCAAATTTTGCTATATTACAATAGTTGTCTGTAGCATTTAAAAGCTTAAAACTTACTTATTCACATGGGATTTCCATGTATGTTTTCAATGAAGGTTTCTTATACCTAAATACATGACGGGGATTCTTATAGCTAGAGTGGGATTATTTTTGTATATTAAACACGCTTAAGGAGTATTTCTCTGTTTTGACTCAGCAGGTGCAGCAGTTCTGTACTGTTTTCTTGGTTCAGTTACTCAGCAGACTCGGGAGTTCTCACACTACTGTAAACAGAAATATCTTTAACTGCTGTATAAGTTCACAAAGAAGGTGAACTAATCATGTTGCAATGTAACGTTATCCATGGCAGGGACTACAGGTACACTGCTGATATGAGGGGTTTTGCTCAGGCTTTACCTTCTGGCTCTTGGGAAGGAATGGGACATTTTGCAAAGCACTGATACAGGCAGCTCTAAGCCCAGTACACAGCATGATTTGGCAATGCCAGAAGAGAGGGTAGGAAGGACAGTCAGATTTCTTTATGTGGAAGGAATGGGAAGACAGGCAGGACTGTCAGATTCCTTCATGTCTGCGCCAAGGGTGCATTCTGGCTCCCCCATTTCCTGAAGAAATCCAGGGTGATGGTGGATGGCTTCCCTCCCCATCCAAGGATTAGAGTGCAGTGGCCTCTCTTTGAAGAGAAGACCCTGCTGCTGATGTTTTCGCAGAAAAAAATGTTTTTTGTCTCCTTTGTCTTCCTCTGTCCCCATCAAAGCTGAAATAATGCCTGGTCTTGCTGAGCTGCATATTTTCCTCTGTTTGCAGTGGAAAGATAAATACTGTGCTGTCTCCAGCTTAAATTCCCGATTGGTCATTCTCAGAACAGGCCCCACTTTCTCACGAACCGCAACAGGGAGTTTTCAAGGGAATGACAGCACACTTAAATAGTCTGCTGTTATATGTTTCCTAGTGTGATAGGTAACTGTTTGTTCTCTGGAGTTGTTAGAACTGCATTCTGTCTCTCAAAATTTGTTGCAGTTCTTCCATTGCCTTCACTGAGAATAGGATTGGACACTTAAATGACATCCACCTCTGTCTCTGCATGCAAGATAGCAAAGGTACTCTGGCTGTTGTCCTCTTTTCTGTCTAGTTTAATTTAGGATTCATCAGTCATTTGTTAGGCTCTGTGAAGTACATCATTGGACATATAATCCGAAATACCTGCACTTGAGCTAGTTAGAGTTGAGGGGATGAGAAACTTGGAAGGATTCCCAAATCCTCACTTCAGTAAATACTCTGGTATTCTGTAACTGTATCTATGAAATCCACTAAAATATATCACTGTCTTCTGTGGCAGGATTTTGTAAAGTAGAAAAATTGCAGACATTATGCATCATGCTTACAAAGGATATGTTGTGAGAGCTTCTTAAACATAAATATTTAGTTTGGTTTATTCTTTAACTTGAATTGCATTTTAATGCAATCAAATTATCCCACTTTTTTCACCTTATTCGGGCTTTGCTTTCGTTAGGTTTTGTTTTTCTAAAAAAGATAAATGCTGTAAATACCTTGTAAATTCTTTCAAAATAGAAATCGCTGTTAAGTCATGCACAAGACAGTCAAATTTTAAATCTGTAGAACTGATTAATACGAATGTTCACGGACTTTATCAAATGTGAAAGATTCCACAAACCAAAAAATAGTGCAACATAAACCCTCAGGTTTATCTTTTTATTATCTCTTGCCTTTTTATCTTATATTTTGTCATGTTTTTTTGGCATAATGTATTGGTAAAAGGAGGTAGCATGATGGCTGAATTATTCAGGATACATAATGTTTAACATATTTCTACAGACTTATGAAATGCAAGTTAGCTTTGTATTTGTTCTAATGTTTCATTTTAACTATCAGTAGTTTTAAACTGCTTAAATACTGAGTACAAAACTACATTGGATTTCTGGGGAGTTTGGAGTTGGAAGGAAATCTTCAACGATGCCATCAAATCATAACATGGTGGTATACTGACTGCCGTTTTAAATAGAAGAATTATTTTCATTGGCACATCAGTAGTTAGTTTTGTTTACTTTTCCTGTAGAATGGACTGCATGTATTTTTCATTACAGTGTTTTCCTGCTGATCTGATGTTCTTACATAAATTACATTTTTGTGCTGTCTTTTGTGCAATGATCTCTCTGTGTAAGTAACTCGCTTGTAGTATATAATTTGCAGAAGAGACACTGACACAGTTCCTTAGCTAAAAACTTGCTCAGGGAAAAAAATGAAAAATGAAAAAAAATAAGAGCCCCTATGTGTATTAGTTTTCAGTTTTAAGTACATGGTAGCAAGTGCCACGTGAATTTTTCAAGTGTTCAGCCTAATATGTTCTCCTGCCAGGAAGCCTTTTTGTTTAAGTACCACTTAGCTGAGTGCTGTATTGCCAGCTCACCATAAACTGGTATGGTTGAAATGAGTCACATACTCGGACTTCTTGTATACACTGCCAAACAGGCAGGTGAGATAGGTACTGTTTGCAGTCCCCTGGTGCTCCTACTTTACAGCTTTACCCTGTTCTTGTGTGAGAAAAACTTTACCAGGATATCTTAAGGCTTACCATGGAAAATAAATGCAAATTAAAGCATATAATCCTACCATACAAAATGCAAAAGAGTTACAAAAGTATAGGAAAAAGCAAATAAAAACAATGTTAGAATTTGACAATACTGTTGAGTTGATTTACTGTCTCACTGTTGAAATAGGTGTTTCTACTTGTTCCTGTTATTCCCTGCTCTTTGGCACTGTTTTCTTCAGATTAGCCCAGTGAGGGGGTTGATGAGTACCACAGCCAGTGCAAGGGAGAGAGGATGGGATAGCAGAGCTGTGAATTGAACCCTAGTGTTAAATCAGAATGATGACAGCTTATTTGCCATCTTTTTTAAAGAAGAATTTCTTTCTTGCTATATAGTACATTTCTCAGGTTGCATCTGTTAGACAAACTTCAACAGAAAGCACCCACTGCTGGTGGAATCGCTTCCTGAAGTCCTCCAGGTGGGTCCAGAAAAATATGTTTTTCCTCCTTAAAATTTAATTTTTCATCCAGGAGGCTGAGGCTTCTTTTGCTCAAACTAAACATTATTTTATTTTTCTGGAGAATGTAAGTGTGTCTTCATTAGACTGAGTTTTATCACATGTACTTGATCAGCCATTTATATCTTTTCCTTCTTCAAGAAGAGATGAAGTTTCTTTTCCCTTTCTTTGACTTAGTGTTCATTTTTATTTTAAGGTAGCTCATGTTTGACCTCATGTACTCAGTTGACCAATGTGGTAACAGACATCTTTGTTTCCCATTTATTGGTTGGTATAATTTACATAGCTCATTACTACTTTTTAATCAAGCGGATTTTGTTTAAAAGTAGACATCTACTATTATATTTTAATAAATAACATTGATATGATTTTCCAGAAATGCTGAGAATGAAGAAACCTTATTGAAGCTCATGAAGAACAGCACAAGCAGAGTTTTTCTCTCTATACCAATGGAAAACCAGAGGTCTAGCTCTAGGGACATACCAAAACAAAATGTTGGTTACAAGAATTGTAACATCACTACTTCCTGCCAGAAAAAGACAAAAAAAAGTAAAGAGAGGAAAGAAGGTTACATGTAATAATATTATTTGTCTGACCAGCAGTTGTTGAAATTTAGGAAATGTTAAAACATGCAGTTACAGAGGTTTTTTTTGTGTGTTTCCACTTTTTGCATAGACTCAGAGATTTTGATTCCCTGAACAGGAGAATGATTTAAGTCTCTGTCCCAGCCAAACTAGGGCAGTATTTCAGTTTTTCTGTAGAGTTATATTGTATTTATTAAAAAGAACCCCAAACAATTAAATTTGAATCAGGAGTGCATTTCTCAACAGACACTGGAAAATGTATACAAAAAAAGATATTATTACTACTCTGGTCTCAATCAAAGCTTTAAGCCACCTGGGACAAGAGACTCGAAATACATCTACTGAAAGCAGATTGAATTTTTCATGGTCAAGAATACCTTTTATGTCAGCTCTAATATCTCTTTTCCATATTGAGTCCATGGTATTAAGTAGACAATTCTCATCCTTTTCTTCAGCAGGAGCATAAACCTCTCACTGTCCCAGTGGTCTCGTCTTTTTTTTTTTTTTTTTTGACTATAAAGTTCCTTGAAACAGTTTGGGGTAAGTGGACAACAACAGACATTTAGAGTGAAAGCAGAGTGGGGAAGATGTATACTGTCCCATCTTCTATTACTCAGAAGCCTTATTGTATTTCTATACTTTTGCTTTTAAATGTCCATTGAGTATTATTAAATATGTATCTAATTGTTTTAAAATATACTGTGTATAGCATCCTGTGGCAGTGATTTTTTGCAGTTTCTTTATGCTGTGTGAAAAGAAATTCTCCTTTAGCAAAAGATTCTTCTGAAGTCACATCATCTTCTTTCTTTGATTATGAGAAATTGTGTCAAATCATTCTTTATTCACTTTTTTGAAACATCACCTGTTTCAAAACTGTGTTCTGTCTCTGTATGCAGTCACTCCTTTTCCAAGCTGAAAATATCTGTACTTAGAGAAACCATTTCGTGCACTTTTTGTGTTTATCTTTCTTCTCTGTAATCTATATAGTTTTACTATACATTTTATTGCTGCCATATACTAAATGGAAACTTCAAGAGATGAGCATGCCATAGATTCATAGAGTGAGGTGAAATTATTTTCTGTTTCTTTATTTCTGTATTTATAATTTTTCATGCCTATTCTGTGAAATGAGTGATTTCAGGTAACTGTTCATAGTTAGTCTAGCTGTCTTGGTGGTCAATGTCAAGGACAACATCAGGTGTGTATGCTTTGCAGTGTTTTTCCCTCTGTGTATATAACCAGACTGAATTTCATTTGCCATCTTATTATTCAGTGACACTACAGCTTTCTGCAACTTTTTGCAGCCAGCCCAATTTTTCATCAGCAAAACCTATCCTGAATAATTTTGCATCTCTACCAAACTATTCCTTTCAAGACTGCTTAGTAATTTAGCGAGCAACACAGATTCTATTGTTGGTTTTGTCCTTTTAATTCATTAACACTTTCTCTTTTTTTTCAACAGCAACTTAATTTTAGAGTCTTGCTTAGCCACCTTGTTAATATATCTGGGCACTGAATATTTTATATCCAGTTACGTGTGGGTAGGAGCATGTCTTTAAGCTATCTAGGCATTTGTCAATTTGATTGAAACTGGCCAGTGTTTCTGGAAGAGGGGAGACAGTCATAGTGGGATATAACCTCTCCTGCCCAGACATAAAATGTGAAAGTTTATTTTTTGTAGGAAATAAAGGTAAAAATACTGTATGACTTGGTGGTTACTCTTCTTGTCCACCTGCCCTATACCATGTGAGAAACGAGCTCCTGGATTTAAAATGAGCATCCGCCTCTGGAGCCTGTAGTTAGGTCATGCCTCTCCCTTTGATTCTGTCACTTCTTGTTTTCTCTTGGGGATTTTTATTTTAGCTTCCTACCTGAGAGCTGGAATTCACCATCCTGCTGTCTACTGAACCCAGCCTTGATCTCGCCCACTTTCACTGTTATTCAGGAACACCTTTTCCATTGTTTTCTTTAAAAGTAAATCTGAAAGTATGATTTAAATCAGATTTAGTTCTTGGACCTTAGGAGGATGTGAACACATGAGAGGAGGACTTTTACTTGCAAGACCGGCAATCTAAGCATATTCCTATTAACATAAAACATCCTTATTCTAACTGCATTTCTTTGGAAGTTTCTAGATCCTATTGTATTCAGCAAGTCAGTATTTTCCCTTATGTCAGTAGATTCCTGGTACATAAAGCTTCCCTTCAACTTGAGCAATCAAAAAGTTTATATTTTTCGAATCTTTGTCAGGCAACTGACTGTCATCACCTCCTACCACATGGGTAGTTATCTTCTGGGATAACTTTGTTGCCAAGGCAACCTCCCATTGACAAGAGTTGCGCTCATTAGGACTTTATTGTGGCAGGCAATTATATTTCAGTGGTATAGCACTGAAGCCAGTGACCTCTTATTGTTTATCTTGTGCTAACTGCAATATCTGAAATAACCAGAGAGCTGAAAGAAAAGATGATAGAACAAGAACTAGACTGATTTCTGTTGAACTATATATCTAATATTATGTACAGTCTTTAATGTGCATAAGTATTGTGTGCACAATGGAGAAAAAACGGGTTTCTTTAATCGTAATTCAGCATTTCAGTCAAATCTTAAAATATACTCATTCACATTTATATAAGCTCTGAGGTTTTCTTCTGGAAAAGAAGAAAGCCAAATGCTCTTTGTAGAATAATAACAATGTCTGTATATGATTAGTACTATTTTGCTGATCGTCCAGCTCTAGTTTGTTAGTTTTCTTATTTATTTTACAGTTTCTTATTGAGAGGCAGGGTTCCCAAAGTCCCGGTGAAAGCAGAGTAAACAGCTCCTGATTTTGAGGTGGACCACAGTCTTAAACAGAGCAGTATGCACATTCAGATGCCAAGCTGTTGTCTGCAGTAACATATCCTCATCTCCCCCATCCTGTCTTATATTTTTTGCCTTGAAAAGCTTAAAAAAAATTAATAGTTCCATCATCCATTAAATAAAATCAGCTTTACTCCTATGCCAGCCCTAATAGGGATCTTAGCCATATTTATTTTCACATTTAGTCCTGGCCTTGCAGGAAAAGTCAAACTTGGCACTTTCTGTATCTCTCCTCAAATTCTGTGGTACAGAATAGCAGGTTGTGGGCCATGAGAGATGCATATTGGGTTACTTCTTGGGAGTAAATGCTGTTGTAGTGGTTACCTGAACTTCAAGAGATATGCAATAGCAGATATAAAACTGACAGAAGCTGCCTGTATGAGATGCTTAACTATGACTCCCCATAAAAGCTGAAGTTACCATCTGTCACAAATGCATGCCTTTGAATGGTTTTCCTTATTACTCACCAGTACGTGGGAGTTTCTGGGTTTAGAAGTTTGTTGGATCTGTAACTCCAGTTTCTAGTTTCTGCCCTTCCTACCTATGCACTTACTGTGAACAGTGGAGGTGGGATTTAGTTTGAGATAAAAATGAAATAATATAAATGTCTTACTGTAGGTTTGTGTGTATGTATTGCTGTGTCAGTTTTCTAAGCTTCCATGATAGCTGGTAGAGACTTGGGAAATAGAGGAGCCTAGAGAGAGATTAAGTATGGTTTAAAATCAGCTGTGAACTGAGAACCTTTTTAGGCTCCATTGACCATATTGACTATATCTTCATTACCTATGTAGTTTAAGTACACAGAATGCTCATAGAGACACAGATTTAGAAATCTTAATCTCAAAATGGAAGCTCTGCAAGTTTCTATAAAAAGTGAATTGAAATTCCTTTCATAGTGTTTAAAAGGACTTTTGTGAAATTCTGGGCTGCTAGATCAATTTTTTAAAGTAAGTGGATTTCAAATATGTTTGCATATTGCCAATTTTAGTCCTTTTTTTTTTTTTCTGGTAGCTTTCATGGATATGAGGGAGAATTCTATATGTGGGAAATAAAAGAAGCTGTGCTATTTTATGAGGTAGGTATTTAGACATGCAAAGCTGTCCTGGGTTCAGCAGCAGCAGTCATTTTTCTCCTCCTTGGTAGCTGGTGCAGTGCAGTGTTTTGACTTTCAGCTCGGGAACAGAGCTGATAGAGATGTTTTGGTTTGGCCAAGGACTTTGTGAGCCTCATGCTCTGCCTGGGAGGAGGGGAAGCCAGGAGGAAGCAGAGACAGGACACCTGACCCAAACTGACCAAAGAGCTATTCCATACCACAGCACGTCATGCCCAGGATGTAACTGGGAGTGAGCCGGAAGGGCTGGGAGACTGCAGGGTTGGAGGAGGTATCGGTCGGAGCTTGGTCGGGCTTGGGGGGCAAGTTATCGGTCAGCTGGTGCTGAGGTGTTGTATTCTGTTCCCTTGTTATTTCCTTTATCATTATTATCATTGGTGGTAGCAGTAGTGATTTGTGTTATACCTTAGTTACTAAACTGTTCTTATCTCAACCCGTGGGAGTTGCATTTTTTTCGATTCTCCTCTCCGTCCCTCTGGGAGTAGGGGGAGGGAAAGAAAGGGGGAAGTGAGTGAACGAATTACCTGACTGGGTTTAAACCACGACAAAAGCCCAGACAAAATCAAAACTCAGTGATATGCATAGGGAAGCCTGTGGGTTTTTCTAGGTTCAAGTTCTTAAGACAGTTTCCAATACTGCTGAAATAGATGGTAATTTTTCTGTAGCTAAATGGAAGTGGATTGTGAATGCAGAGGGGATGAGATGAAGTACTTTCTCTTATGCTTAACTCAAAGAATGTGAATAATCCCATTGGCTTCACTGGAGCAACTCATGAATTTAGTAAATTAAGCATGTCCTGTAAAATGCTTTATTGATCAGGATCTTGGTGCATTATTCTGTAGGATAATAGAATGTTAGATAATCTAGAAAATGGTTTGTTCTGCTTCTTCACTTCTTTGAAGTAGTCAGTTTTTCTAAAAGAAGGGTTTATTAAAGTTAATATTATTCTTAAAGTCTAAAGTCTGAAAGAGAATCATGATGCTATACAAGAAGAGAAAAAGGGAAGTTTCTCATATCCGTATGTTCTTTCATTTTGTGCACCTTTTAGATTCCGTACACATCAGACTTTTGTAGCACTTTTTGGTAATCTCAAAGGAGCAGGGGTGTGGAGTCTGTGTAATTCACAATTCCCAGGAGAAGGAGCCAGAGCCTAGCACAAATTTTCCAGGACATCTCTGCAAAGCAAGAAATGGCTGCTCCTCCTTCCCTCAGAGCCCTTCCTCACAGAGCTTCACTTATGTGTCTTAAGAGACAAAGCTGCAAGTTCAAGGTGTTCAGTTTAGTATTTTAAAACCGGAGTCTACTTCTCTTCTCAGCACCTGTTGCTAGTTGCACTGGTTATTGGTGTTTTTAGAAGCTAACACTAACAAGAAAACCATGACTGCCATTTGTTCTTTTAACTTTTGTTTCTGATGTTTTACTGTTGTTAGAACCTGAACAAATATAAAATAATCCTAACATTGTACAGTTCTCTGTTTCAAATTTATTAAAATATCCATAGCTAACACAGAATTGATATAGATTACTTTAATGTGAGAATGCATGGTTTCCTTCTTTGAACAGTACCAATTTAAAATCAGAAGTGTTTATAGTAGATGTAAGATGAAGAGTTGAATGAAAATAAAAGCATTTTGTTACTACTGTAAATGAACAACAGAATTGGAAATAATACTGCATATATGGTTTATATTGTTGTGCTTAATAAATGTCTGAATAGCAGAACCTTATCCAGGTAAGAAACAACATGAATTGCCATAAAATAGACTTGAAATTCAGAAATCTGTGTTTGATGCCACTTTACCAAACTGGGCATACTCACTACCACATGTAAAATAATGAGTACATATTCATGGCAAATTTGGCTGTGTACTGCAGAACATTCTGCTACACTGAAGATTAGTAGGTTGAAGTGCATAGATTAACCTGATTTGCTTTGAAGCAGAGAACTTTAGTGGGATAGTTTTTAAGCAACCTGCACAGAAAATCTGTTAAGCTTTCAAAGTAATTTTTAGCTCTTTTCCAGTGTGTATGACATAGTACCTGAATTCAAACATAACCTTGGAGGGGCAAAGGAAGGACAAGCTAGTATTCCTGTAAAATCCAGTAAAAATAGCTTTTTTATAATAGCATAGATATTGTAGGGGGATTATGAAATTGGCATAGTTACTATTTGTTTCAGGAATGCACATCATCATTAGAACTACATGAAATATTAAGAACTTTATCTTCTTTTGTCTTTCCAGTGCTTTAGCTCCTAGTAATGGTCACTTCTTCCTTAATATTCTGGCCTTTTTGTTTTCCTGATACATGACAGTCTTGTGCTTTGCTCTGCTTTTTTGCATTGCCCTTGACTGTCTATTTTGAGAGCTATTCTGCCCTTTCTTCCAGTCTCATGGAAAGTACTTTTTTTTCGTTCTTTTTTACTTTTCCTTCTCCATTCTATTCGTGGGTGATCTGAGGCTTTCCTACAACTTCACTGTCAGTTTATGCTGATGATTTGCATATCTGCTCTTTTTTTTTCTGGCCTGATTCTCTTAGTTAAGATGCACATTTTAGAGCATCTGTATGACAGTTCTCCCTAGATAGCTGATGACAATTACTGATACCAAGGATTCTTCTTTTTTCTCCCAAAAGCTCTTGGTTCTCTTTATTTCATAACTTTCTGTAGTAAATCCTGCATAGGATTTTTGGTTTTGTTCAACATATTTTTCTCTTACATTTTCTAGACTCTCTGTACTCTACTTTTTCCTCATAGGATTTCAAAAAGCCTAATTCTTGTTTTGAATTTTTTGTACAATATGAATAATATGAATCTATTTAAATCAGATGGGGTATGTAATTTGTTGCTTCTTTCAATGCTCAGAGTTTCTATCATTCAGTTCCTTCATTTTCTTACCATTTTTGTAAGTATTCTTGTGGTTATCCCAGTTTAGGTTGTGTTGGTGTTTTTTTTTTCTCCCAGCAGTTGAATCACTGATCAAAACCCCAATTATTTCAAAGCGTATGTAAATCTGTGCTAAATTTTGTGCTTAGCTGGAATTAAAGTTTTAATAGTATGAAACTGGTATAACGCTGCATAAGCTGCAGTATGTAAGTGAATATGAAGAGGTTCTAAATTGATGCCTAATGTGACATCAGTTATGGAAAGTCGTTTCACACTGGTTCAAATATTACATTGTCCTTAGGATTATTCATATCTCAGAGTATAGAACATACACTATAAAGTGCAATCTGTGACATAGCAGGTTGTTGTAGTGGTTATTCTGATGAAATCTACAGTTATTAATAATAGAACATTTTAAATGAATTAATTGGAGACTACTATCTCTTAATTTTTTTTTTTTTTAATCTTGCCTAGTCTATTAACCTGTTTGAAAAGGTGTCTCTCTGAAAAAACATTTATTTCTATATTCAACACTTTGGCCACCCTTTAATCCATTATCACTGTCTGTTTAATAAACCAGTTGACAAAACTTGTATATGGGAGTCAATGATTGATTTCACATAACTCAGATGTCTTCAGCAGCATTCCATAGAGTAGTGATTATTTTCCAGTGAAGTTAAGAATCAAAATAAAGTATGCACTCAAAACTAAGTATAATGTCTGAATCACAATTTGAGCATCATTATTGTGCTATGATACTGTCATGAATTTGTAAACAATGGAGTTTATAGATAAAATGAAAATAGCTGTTGTGAAAAACATACCTTTTGGAGGTGGTGACTCCACATCTGCTGTTGCAGGTTTTGAAGGCCGTGACTCTGGTGGTAACTGAAGGAAGATACATTTTAGTGCAAGCTGGAGGTACTTGGGTTAAATGCTGGAACTGTGTTTATCCATAGTAGAGAGGGAAAAATATAATGAAAAACAGTTCTTTATTTCTATTTATTAAAAAAGTTTATTGTGATAAAGAATAGTGTTCTTTATACAGCTTTCTCAGTTTGTGTTAACCGTGATGAGTAATACAGAGTTCATGCAGTCAGATAGAAGTTGAATTGTATGTTGCCAATGGCACAGGTTTGTCATTCATGTGTACTGACAGAGGTTGCCAAAAATGCCTTTGGGAACTTCATTTAAAGGTAGCTTATGAAATGTCTTTAAAAATCATACCTTTTATTTTTTTCTTATAAGTGCCTCACATTGAACACTCCCAAACTGGTAGTTTGTAAAGTTGAACAATACTCTATTCTCCAAAGTTTATAGTGGGCAGAATGCTGAATTTAGCTACTATTATTTTCAATGGCTGAATATTATTACACTAAGGATACTTCAGCCTGCTTTAGTAGAGTAGTAAAGTAGACTTGTATTTAGTTAACTACTGAGATTACATAACAGTTGCAGGGGTTCACAAAGCTTTAACTTCATCCTGTCTAGCTTTTGTTTCTCCTCTTTCTTAATCAGCACCGACAATTCACCAATCTTTCTATCTTAGTTTTCTTCTGATTGCAGCCTTCATAATTTTTTTTTTTCCCTTCCCCTTGAAATTAAAGATGTTTTCTCTTTCTAGAACCATTAAGCTTTCATTTGGAAGACATTTTTTACAGCCATGTGCAAGTGAGAACTCTGAACTTTTTTTAACAATCTTGTCTTAATAGCATGCTGATAGTTTGCAGCTTTGTTCTTGTAGATGCTTACAGGCAGTATCCCTGCAGTCATGTGAGATGACCTTGATTATATAAATCAGCATGTACAGCTCATGAATTCTTCAATTTCCATTTTGAAATGCTGACACCTTCTAGGTTATTTGAATTCTGTATTTATAAGGCACTTTCCCCCAAATTCTTGTCTTGAGAAGCAAGTTTTAGATTCAAGTTTGCATATACATGCAGCAAATGTAAGTCTGCGGTTTGGTCTGGAATAGTAGTGCAATTCTGAAGCAAATTCCCCTTTAGTTCTCTTTGCCTTCTGTTGGTTTGGTTCATGGAATATTTTTGGTGTTAATTCCTTTCCAAGGAAATGTGATGGTAACCTATTTTCCAGCTACACTCTCGAGGCTCTAACACGTAAGATTCCCTAATGGGTCATACATGTCTCAAGCCAATCAGCTTTGGACCACAAGATAGTGGGAACATTGCACTTGGGGACTCAAGGCTAAATCTAGTGTGAAGGAAAATCCAAGACTAAATTGAGTGTGAAATAAGATGCAAATACAAATTGCATTTACTGTAGCTGTAAAAGCCTCAGCCCAGACTGCTCTGATCTCACAATCTCCTGTTGCCTTGAGTTACTTGCTAATGAATTTTCAGATAACCCTGTTGGTCCATCTCACATAGTCCTGGATTAAACAAGCACTATCTCAAGGCCAGCAGCGGATCTTGTTGCTATACAGAGATCACTTCAGTCTCTGAGGTGGCTCTTACTCTGTATCTACTTGTTACTCAGTGCATCTTCAACAACTGCTGAAAAGATGTAAAAGATGTATGCATTTTTCCTATAGTATTTACAGACTATTTGTGCTTGGTTAATAAAAGTTCAAATATATCTAGTTTTGCTGTCATTGCTGTATCATGATATTGGGTATCATTGTTCAAGGTAAAATTTGTTATGTAGTTGTGCAACCATAAATCAGAACCTAGTCCACTGTGTGTTGTCTTTATTAAGGAAAGTAGTGTTTAATTTTTAAGTTTTGTCACAATATAGAATATTGCCTTGTTGATAATGGAGTTGAAAGCAAGGATAACCTGTCCTTCACAGGCTCCACAATTGAAAAGGACTTATTCCAACTCAAATGCATAGGACATGTCTATCCTGCTACTAAACTCATATTCTGATCTCTACACCAAGGTGAGATTGTTTATGACAGGACTGTTATAAACCTGGGAGGCTTATACTATAGCTGCACAATCAGTTTGCTTGTTAGTTTTATTCATGAATGGATTACAAATTATCTTGTAAAATATAAGATTTAGTAAAAGGAGACTGAGAAATAAAGAAATGTTTGTTAATGTTATGACTGTCAGAACAAAAAATTCAAGAAGGAAAAAATAGAATGGTTCCTTTTCTTCAGTTCTTTGAATCAGACCTGTTAACAATTGGCAGACATGCTTTTGAACTCTCTGGATATTTCTGATAGCAGACAGAACTACAGCATTATATATTCTTATTTACGGCACAGTATGCGGCTATAAAATGTAGATCATACTGTATTTATAGAATAATAGGATCATTTAGGTTGAAAAAGACTTTTAAGATCGAGTCCCACCATAAACCTGTCACTGCCAAATCCGCCATTAAACCATGTCCCTAAGCACCTTATCTAAAGGCCTTTTAAATACTTCCAGGGATGGTGACTTAACCACTTCCCTGGGCAGCCTGTTCCAATGCCTGACAATCCTTTCAGTGAAGAAATCTTTCCTGATAGCCAATCAAAACCTCTTCTGGTGGAGACCATTTCCTCGTGTCCTATTGCTTGTTACTTGGGAGGAGAGACTGACAGACTTGACACTTGCCTCACTGAAACCTCCTTTCGGGTAGTTGCAGAGAGCATTAAGGTTTCCCCTGAATCTCTTTTCTCCAGGCTAAACAACCCCAGTCCTCTCATCTGTTCCTCATAAGACTTGTTCTCCAGACCTTTCAACAGCTTTGGTTCCCTTCGTCATTGCACCTCAATATCTTTCTTGTAGTGAGGGGCCCATTTTGCGTTGAAAAGATGTGATATTGGCGCTTTCAATTTAAATGCGGTAGCATGCACTAAGAAAGCTGCAGTACCTGTATTTTAAAGGGTGGTGTATATTGTTGAAACTGATTGATTGTGTTAATCTAATCAAACTGTCAAAGCAATCCTTCTTACAACATTCTTCTTCATAAACCCATTAAGCATTTGAGCTTGTAAGCGTTTTATGCCTTTTATGCCTTTTCCTCAGCAGAAAGGAAACATCGATCACAGTCAAAGAGAAAAGATTTAGAAATTAGAACATTCAGAAAGATTTAACCTGCAAGCTGATATGTAACTCTGAGAAATAAACAGGAAAACTCGTATCATGCGAGTTGCTCATCAACAATAATTAAAATAAATTTACAGCTGATACTTTAAAAAAGAACTCAGGTACCTATTTCCTAGACTTTTTAAGGTAGCATTTCAATCAAATATAGTTTTGGTTGTGAGGATATGTGATTAGCAACGATTCATCCAAAGTCCACATTATCTTAATGTGCAGTGATCTTTCAGACCACAGATTGATCCATTTTTAAAACAGAAGTTCATTATAAGAGGTTGATTGCCCAGGGAGGTTGTGAATGCTCCATCCCTGGCAGTGTTCAAGACCAGGTTGGATGAGGCCGTGGGTGATATGGTTTAGTGTGAGGTGTCCATGCCCACGGCAGGGGGGTTGGAACTAGATGATCTTAAGGTCCTTTCCAACCCTAACTATTCTATGATTCTATGATTTTGTTGTGTGGTGGTTTAAGTACTGACTAAAATGGAGATTTTTTTAGAGGGAGTTGTTAAGAATTCCAGACAAATTTATTATCATTTGGCATTAACTAGAAAGTAACGGCACCAATAACATTGTTTGAGATCATTCTCTTTACAGATTCTATCTCAGAACTATCTGTGGGCTTTAGAAAACATCTTTTTTAAACTGTGGCCTTGGAAGTCCTTGAGTCTTGTATCATCTTTTATTAGATTTTTTTGTAATTAAAATTCAGTCAAGTGTGATTTGCTTTATTTTTAATTGATAAATCTACTTAAATTAAAAAAATGTTTCTCAGCTGTACTGAGGATTTCAGTGGCGGGGAAAACTAAGAGATAAAAGAAGGCAGCATGTCTAAATGTCATTTTATTGTAGTCTACTTTAGATATACTTAGTTACTTTATTTGTTGTTACTTTCTGTTGAATTACATTACTTCAGAGACAGTGAGCAGAGAGGAAACATAGTTGTGGTGACTTAATGTGAAATTTGAGAAAAGTTGCACAGAAATATTACTGTAGGGGAGAAGATTGCAGGTTTGGGTTCTTTTAAATGCTAAACACATTTCAGGATAGTGAAGTGCAGTTAAAGTATCTTTGGAGAACCTTTTTCTTTGCTATTAATATTGACATAATACAGCTGTTGAAGAGTTATCAATTCAGAGAAGACAGCGTAAGCCCTTGGGAAATATTAATGGGATGATATATTTTGATATAACATTATTTCTCCCTTTTTCACTGTGAAGGAACTTACTCTGTTGATTCTAAATTGTAGAAAAAGCCATTCAGTTATTTTCAAATGCACAGTAGATGAAGTTGAAATAAACCAGATTGTTTTTTTTTCATATCAGAACAAAAGACTATTATCTGGTAGCATAACACATAGAAAGCTTTAAGATTAAAATACAGTTTTTAAGGTGATAAAGTATTGCAGACAGATGTGTACTTTTCCTACATTACGTAAATGTTACATATTTAGATTTGAACATGTCGTTTAACATCTTCACAAGCGATCAGAAAAAGGTGACTAAGAGGGTAAGAAAGCCTGCAGCTGATAACAGCTCATTCAGAATAAGCATGGAAGCAAATTTATGAACCAAGAAAAGCAGAAAGACCTTCTGAGACAGAGTGACAGCGATAAAATGGCCCTTGAAATTCCTGTTCATGTAAGTGTAAAGTGACATGGAAAGATTTGGGGAGAAAAAGGAAATTATATTTTTTGTACATGATCATTAACTGTGAAGTGTGTGTTGCTACTTAGGAACAAGAACTCAAGGTCAAAATACTTCTGTGAAGATTTTAGAATGGAGAATATAAGAGAACCGAATTTTGCCATTATGTAAACCCATGGTGTTCCTGTGGAGTGAGGCGAGGTTAGAGGAGGTCAGGAATGCATAATGATGAAGAATTGCTTCTTCTGAAGACTCCTTATCCTGAGGAAGAGGGGGAAGGTTAAGATAGAAATACAGTGTAGGTGTACTAAGTACACGTGATGAAGAAAAAATTTAGTCACATTTAAAAAGAGGTGTTGTGTTCAAGATGAAGAAGGTACTTCTTTGCACAGCACACAGTTTAATTGTGGAGCACTTCACCACAAGACTCTGTGTCCTGAATTTTATAGGGATTCAAAGCGTGATCAAGCAAATTTGTGAGAGAAAAATCCATCATTAGGTATTGAAACAGATTCCAACGTCTGTCTTGAGAAATCTCTGTGCCAGGATACCAGAGGATGATAAGAAGTTACCTAAAGCTTACACGTTATCCCTGACTACTGATGACTGTAAAGACAAGGTTTTAAAACAGAAGTTCATTATAAGAGGTTGATTGCCCAGGGAGGTTGTGAATGCTCCATCCCTGGCAGTGTTCAGGACCAGGTTGGACGAGGCCTTGGGTGATATGATTTAGTGTGAGGTGTCCCTGCCCATGGCAGGGAGGTTGGAACTAGATGATCTTAAGGTCCTTTCCAACCCTAACTATTCTATGATTCTATGGTCCTTGTAGACCCCCTTCAGATATTAGAAGGCACTCTGTTTTTTCACACCCACATTGTGGCTGGGATGTTTCATGTTATATTCGGGGTCTAAAATAATTCCAAGAAAGGCAAAGTGGACATGCAAAATTAGAGAGTACTTTTTCCTTCACCATATTTATTAACTTATAGTATTAATAATGAAGACTTCCTGGTAATTTACTATGCTTTTACATTTTACTATTTTTGCTAATTTACAATTAAATTTTATTTTATTTAAGTAGAAAAATGTAAAATGTTGATTTCCTAGATATTGACACCTGCATTTTCCTTGTAAATCTTGTTTCACTTTAAAAATATTACTTTGAATTGTGCCATCATTTGCTTTTCAAATAGATTTTTTCCTGCTCTTTCCATCTACACTTGATTGAATACTTGGCAGTGTAACCCAGTAGGGTTACATTGTATTTTATATCTCCAGAAGCATAAGGATAGCTGGCCTCCTCATTCAGTCTGGTTCAGCAGGTTGCTCAATTTGCTGACACGTAAATGAGCAAAGTGAAGTGTCAAGAAAAAAATTGATAGAAATATTTTAAATAACATCTGATTTGTATTACAGGCAAGTGATGTCTTTGTTTTCTAGTTAGGCCAAGAATTTAGTCCCTTAATTAGCTAAACTGTACTTTTTAATGGGATTGCGATACGTAGACCTTTTTGTGTGAGTAAACACGATAGCTTTCCCCTATGAACAAGACATTTATGTTGTTTAACAGCATTAGCAAAAACTAATGTTATTCCTACAGCAAGGGACCAGGGAGGGAGCAGGGGGAGCAAAGTGTAGGAGAAATGAGTTGTCTTTTATTTAACATTTCTAAATAAAAGTTGTGTTAACATGCTTGATCCCTTAAAGAACTGGTTGTAAAATCAAGGCAAAATAAGGAAATTATCTTTTTGAGGCATTTAAAACCATTCTGAATTGTTTTTTCTTCCATTTTGATCCTTTATGGAAGCACTAAAACCACATTATTAGGTTTTCCATCATATTGCTAAGTCTAGGTCATTAACAGAAGATTCTGCAAAGTCAGAGTAATGTTGCAGGTGCTTTTATTGCCGTAAATTTTAGTCTCTGCAAAGGACTTTTTAATGAGGAATTTACCAATTGCTCATTTCAGTGTTAAAATGTAATGTGCATCTGTTTTCTTATAGATGTGTTTGAATTTATATGTGTATGATTTAAACTACTGTGTATTTTATCACCTTAGCTTTTTTTTTTTAAGTTAATCAGCTTGTTGCTATAAATGTTTTTTCCTAATGTCATTTCCAGAAGTTCTGCTAGTATCAATAGAAAAGTGTATTTTATGGAGTTACATCTTCATGAAATGTTTGTTGTACTCACCAGTGCAGGGTTTTTTTTCCTATTTTGTTTGTTTGTTTGTTTGGCCTTTATTCTGCTTCATTGGTTTTGGGATTATAAATAAATCCTGATTCAGAAAACTCCATATTTAGAAAGAGATTTTGAAGATTTGAAGAGGAGCACACGTGGAACTATGCATGCCTGTGCTAAGCATATGGTGTTAACTACAAGCTTAATCTCACACTGTAACCCTGAAACCCATGCCCAGGAGTTCATTATTGTTCTGTAATCAGTGTGTTAACAACCCTGAGAGGTCTTCAGCTCTTCAAGCACTTGTCTTCTTGCAGTCTACCTTTGGCACAGACTAGTTCTTTTGAATGTTATTTACTGAAACCAAGTGTGAGTTATGAGTGCTTTCTTGTTCTTGTCAGTGCAGGATTTGGACTTGTGTTATCTCAACTGCCATTCATTTCCTTCCTTCTGCCATGTCTTTGAGGAGGACCTTGTTTTAATTTAACTTTACTGCTTATTGGATGTACTTAAGCTTAAGCAAGGCATGGAGAGCTGGGCAGGTATGTGTCGCAGTTGTGAGAAGGGACAGAGAATGGCTGTCTGGCCTTGTTTAAAGCAGTCATTTCTTGCTCCTTTCTAAGTGTGATCTGATTCAGTTTTACTGCCCGCATGTGCTAATAACTATTTTTTAGGGTATAATTAGTATAATAGCATAGAATATTTCAGTTGGAAGGGACCTGCAGTGATCATCTAGTCCGACTGCCTGACCACTTCAGGGCTGACCAAATTGTAAGTTTTATTTCTCTGCTATACTAAAAAGAAAAACACCTCTTTGCTGATTTCTATTGATACTTTCTCTTCCTCACATTAGTGGGAAAGGGTGTCACCAAACTACAATGTACTAAATTATAGCACCACTGCAGATGCAATTTTAGCTATATACTTTCACTGAGGAATGTGTTTTGAGGAGTTCCATCCTGAGTTTTGAACTTTTTGCACGCATGATTGAGGTGCAGGAGACAATATTTAAAATTCCTACTGGAAAAGTTGCTGCTTATATCACTGGATCATTGTCGTTCCTCAAGGAAACATCATCAGCTGAGTCACACTCATTATGTTTTAATGTAAATCCAGTATTCCGAGATACCAGTTCATGTTCTCAAAACAGTGTTCAGAAGCCTCATTCACTTGCCATGTCAATGCCTCATTCCTGAGCACAGGCACAGAAGTTTTTCTTTGCTTCTCCAAGCAGGAGTTGGTGCTGACAGATAGTTCACAGCAAAAGATTTCACTGTATTCCTGTTCACTCTAAAATGGACTTTAGAGTGTAGCACACTTTTGAAATAATTTGCTTCTGGTAACACAAAGGCATTTCACAGTCCACAGCACCATCCTTTCTCTTCATCCTTAACAAAACAGCACAGGAATTTAAATAAACTCACATGCAGGGAAGATTATATATTTTTAATACAAAAAAATTAATGGAGGGGGAAAAATCACTGTATCTTGGTAAGGAAAGAGAAGCATAAATAGATTAGTTTTGCGATTATGAATTATGAAATTTTCAGAATGAAAGGATTTGCAGCTTAGTGTTAATTTAAAAGATACTGTCCCAAAGAAGAGTGAGGATAGTTGCTGCATTCTGTTATCTTTCTTCCTTTCAGACACTTTCTTTTATTTTTCAGTATAATTTTGATTGAAATGTTTTAAAAATAGTAGAAATAACCTTTCTAGAGAATAAACTGTTTCATAGCTGGTCAGAAAGACAAATTTATTATAACTAACTGTGGAAATACAATTTTTTGAAAAGCATTTAACAATGTGTTTATTACTAAAAAATCACCAATATACTTGAGCTATAAAGATTCGCTTTCATTATTCTTAGCTTGCTTTCATGGTGGAGTGTTGATGATGTATTCAAAATTGCAGAAATAAAAGCAAATTAGACTCTGAGTGAGTCCTAAAAGCAATTATGAATGATAATTCAGTTTCCTTCTGGAGTTGTTTGATAACTTTGTCAATATGGTCATCTAGATTCTGGAAGCATACTAATAGATATTTCATATTGGACTAAACCACTTATTTTGGCTGAAGCTAATATGCATGACAGTAAATAGGGAAAAGACAGGCTGAACTGCAGAATATTGTACTTAGAGTATCAACAGTTACCCTTTTTTCTTGTTTTCTTCTCTTTATTAAAATGTGAAAGACCAAGTCTATGCTTAGGTACTTGCATCAGCGCAAATAAAAAGAACTTAAGGAGAAGATGAGACATTCTGCATTGAAATTCTGAGTATCTTTCTCACTAGTAGAATAATTATTCTGTCTATCCCTTTCTTCTGACAAATGGAACACAACTGCTGCCAGTTAAGTCTATTAATTGCATCCTTTATATCAACTTCCAACTCTTCCTATTAAACTGTGATATGCTCTATTTAGTATATCATTCTGTAGATATGTTTCTTATCATTTGCACTCAACAGATATTTATTTTCGTCATGCAAGCATTCCTCTGCAAGAGTGAGGGAGTGTGAAAGAGTGTGTTGAGCAGTGTCAGATGAAGCTCATTGCTATTCTAACAGCATGACTGCGCTCCTTTAGGAGGGCATTCAATCCATGGCATTCATTCCCTCACACTGATGTGATAACAGAATAAAGGAGCTTTACAGCTGATTGAAGTCAAGTAGTAGGGCCATTGTAAAGGCTCACAAGAAGATTACTGATGAATACCATTACTGCTGGAGGTTGGACTAGCAATTGTACATGTCCATGCTTTCTTATAGACAGTGAATAATGAAAGAGAGCGCGTGCTAGTAATAATGTATTAGCTATGCTTTCCTTTTCTGGAGAGAAGATGGTGGTGTGCGTTTGACTTCAGACTGCTAAGAATTATATGATAAATGTTTACCAAATTCTGAGAAACCTTCATTTTTAAGTGGTAATAGGAGCTGTGGCTGTACAATTTCTCTAGTTCTGATTATAAGAAAAAAGAAAACTGGGCATGATACTCTGTTTTAGTCTGTGGTTAAAGTTGTTTGGCCACTTCAGGAATTAATGGAAATTCAGTGTTTTTCCCATCTTTTGCACTGAAACATTCACATTTTTCTTCTGATGGGAGACAGATTGAAGGCTTTGAATTTATCACAGTATATTGAACATTCTTTGCTTATAAACAAAGCAGATGGCTGAGATAAAATCACAGACTCTTCTGTGGTTTAGTTTGTCTGAACGTTTTTGAAACTAAAATACTTTGTGCCTTATTGTGTTTTCCTGAAGAGAGGGAGTACATGGGAAAACATGTCAAATTCCCAGTCTGACTCATTTTTTTTTCTGTTATGCTTGTAAGTGATGATGGAAATAGAAAATAGAATAACTTTGCAGAAAGTCTTTCATGTGCAAGTTCTTAACTACCTGTACTACCTCTGACAGGACCCTGGATGCTCAACAAAATTTCATATTGGCCTGAGCTTGGAGGTTGGTTAACACAGCTCTTCCTCTTTCTGCTTGAAAGCATTGCAAAAAACCAATCTTTTTGAATTGTTTAAAGGCTGGGTTTTATTAAGTTAGAATAATTCATTTCTTTACTAGTCACAAAATTGTATTTATGAAAAAGCAGAAATGGAATTTGTAGGCAACACTTATGTCTATTCAGTGCATCTTTATAGGGGGTTGCTTCTGTGTTAATTTCTACACATTTGTGTAGAAATTTCTACACACTTTGTGTGTCCATGTTGGCAAATAGTACAGTTCAATAGGAATGGATCTGCTGAGAGAAACTCTACTATGCAAGCCATGATTTAGTACATGAATGTACATGAGAATGTATTTCAAAAGAATGCTTGGATCCAAACCAAATCGCTGCTGTAGCTGTGCCCTTAAAGACTTTCTGAATCTTGGCAAGCTCCTTGAAGCTGTCTTTGCCTCAACAAGATTTGTTTCATCAAAGTCTGTTTGTTTCCCAGTCGTTTCATCAGTCTTTCTGGCTCTGGTTGGTGCAGGCCCCCATTTTTTTTTCTGTAATTTTTCTTCTAGTCTTCACTGTGGTCACTGGAACTTCCCTTCCTAAGTGTCCTCCATTCTTCTGAAGGGAAGCTCACAAGGGATCTCACTTTTCCTCTGGAGGCTTCATCCTGACCTCCTGGTGGTGTCTGTTTATGAAAAGGAATAAAACCTACACGCATATGAAAAGGAATAAAACCCACACACATATGAAAAGTGTATATCAAAGTGCAATCTTTCACAAAAGTCTTAAATTGGATCATCATAAATATCCATATGATTACTGTACTCTGTGTTGTATAACTCAATATATATTCTGCTGTGTTTGATAGATGACAATAATTAGACACTATGCTGTGATTTTTGTCCTTTATCTGTCTTTGAAAACAATGGCAATAATTCTGTGGATTGTGTTGATACCTCTGAATGAAAAAGGTATTATGAAAAGTAATAAATGGAAATGATGCTTCCAACTTATATTTGCTCTGAATTTGTTTCTAATGGAACTTTTATGAAACACAGTAAATAGTATGGGAAATGCAAGTTTTATGTAGTGACTTAGGAAATAGTAATAATACCTTGAATAAGCTAAATAAATAGAAAAGCTATGCAGCATGTTTTTTTTGCATTCTAGGCAAAAATACATAGATTATTTTGGAGGGAACACATGGTCTAGTAAATAGGACAATAGAAATAACAGTTGAAAGGGCTTTACTTTTTTTCTTTTTTGTTTAAATACTGTCAATTCTTTTTTTTCTCTTTTACTTAATTTTTTTAATTAAAATGTCTATATAATGGCAACCATATTTTAATATGGATATTTTTAAAGTTTTATATAGATTTTGAAAAACAAATCAGCTCAAAAAAACCTGTATCTTCTACTTATCCTTTAATAAATTTTTACACATTGTCTTCAAATACCTTTTCACAAAATTAACAGTAGCTTTTGCATGATTGAGGCTTTAAGTCCTTATAGTCTTCCTGTTTGTTAATAAACAGGTTTTTCTTCTTTCTAACTAGATTCTTTCTTTGTTTGTAGTAATTTATCAAACCTGCAGAAAAGCAGTGTGTTAGTGGGAAAACAAATCAATCTGTCCTTTCTGAAAGGTATAAACAACTTTCATTAATGATGCTTCTTAAAGCTTAGATTGCAGATAGAGGATAGTTCTCTCTTGTGTATGTTTTAATTTCATTTTAATATTTCAGGGAGAATTGCTTTTATGAGGGTGATATGCTGTTGTTTTATTTTGAAATAATCCAACATCCATTTTTTAATAAAATATTTTCATAATTAAGAACTTTGATTTTCTTGATGTTTCCATAAGATAAAATTTTAAATGCATATTGTTGTAGGATACCATATCACTTCCTGAAGTCAGATATTTAGGTGTAGACTAAATGCTTGTATGATGGCAGTATATATATATATTTATTTTTTAATTTGTTTTAGTTTTAAGAGTGATTGTCAATATCATTCCTGAATACCTGCTATGTAAATCAGAGATATGTTAAAGAGGTTTTCAGTTTTCCACTTTTCTGACTTGGAGATTGCCTTCCCTTATGGTATTGAGTCCTGTTTCATTACACATGCATTCTGCATTTCTTTTATTCTATCTGGGCTATGACTTCTTTTTCTTCTTTTTCTTTTTTTTTTTTTCCCCTTCCTTTGTTTTGAACTCTCTTTGTCTCTGGTCCTGTATCCTCTATGGAAGCAAAACACCGCTGCTGGGATCCCTGTAGGCTCTCAGTCAGCAGTGCGTGACAACCTTTACTTCCCGCCTGTTTCCATAGTAGCAGCACCTTGTCGTTTCTCAGAAATGAGTCTTAATTTGGTTTATAGTTTAAGACCTCAGGGATGCAGAGGCTTTTCACAGCCTTCTAAGACTAGGCACGCTTTATTGAGGTAACATGAAAAATAAAGAGCCTTAAAAATGTTTATGATAGTCCTTGCTTTCTGAAAGTTATATGGCAAGTGCAGATTCTTGAAAGGTGTTCAGGATCCACAGTCAGTAGTGAATCGTTAGTCCTGAGAATTGTAAAACTTCTGGAATCAGTCACTTGTTTGACACCACTGTTTCTATCCCTGCACCTGGCCAAGCAGTTTCTGCACGGTTCGGGGAGTCTTCAGGGTGTAAATCTTCAGTGGAACTCTGCCTGAGCACGTTGGCTGGATAGTTAGAGCATGTTTCTTCCAACTAATAGTACTGTACTGCCTCCATTTTGACTGGAATGAGCTACAGACATTGTCAGTCTATGCTGAGCTCCATCTTTCTACAGAGCCATTTTGTGATAGCAGTGATCTTATATACAATCTTTAATACAACCCTGAAAAATAACATGTACAGAGTTTTCCAAAATGGCATTAGATGATTGGTGTTGGCAATCAAAAAAAAAAATCTCTATGCATTTTTTATTTTTTTAAGGTACAGAAAATCTAATTGCAGTAAATATGGTTTATTTTTTATTTATTTTTTCTACATATTTTACCATTTTGATATGAATTTATGTGTTATTTATATTTATTTATATTGATATGAATTTAGGGTTTGGGAATCAAGAAATAATACAGTACACAAAGTAACTGGGGATGAGTAAACTGTGTCAAAAATCTTTCCGCTACATGCCAAATGAAGCTGTATTTGCAGCTTAAATGCTATCTTAAATGTTAAATTTATCTTTGAATACACAGCTTGACATCCTTGTTTCCAACATTTCAGTATATATGCTAGTCAGATTTTAAAGCCCCAAAATTCAGAGTCTTCAGTCTGCATTGTTATAAGAAAAATCATGTGGGAAAAATCTATGTAAATCATTTGAAAAACATTATAAAGCTAAAGAGCAGATCCAGTAAAAAAATTGCATTTTGATGATA
This sequence comes from Pezoporus wallicus, assembly GCF_028554395.1. Lineage (NCBI taxonomy): Eukaryota > Metazoa > Chordata > Aves > Psittaciformes > Psittacidae > Pezoporus > Pezoporus wallicus. Next base: position 3,775,246 of record NW_026640165.1, read on the forward strand.
CATCCACTAATAGATAAACCTATTATTTTAGTTTCTTATTTGGGTACATACTACATTGTTTGGTTTCTGTTGTAATTTTCTACAGGCTGAATTGTTGTTTTGCTAAATATTTGTACATTTCACATTCATTTTGTTGATAAAACTTGTCCTGAAGCCTGGCAGCGTGATTTTTTATGATTGTCTTATTGTTGCTTGTTACAGCATAATAAAAGAGATTTGAGGAAAATTACATGGAAGCATATTTGTTTTTCCTTTTTTAATACTAAAAAACAAATCCAGTAAGAGTCATTTATAACCTCAGTAGGCACTCTTTTGAAGGCTTGAATAAAATAAATTGTAAAACTCTTCTGAAGATTTGGAGCGATGTTTAGGAATCTAATGCAGCGTGCAGTGCCCAGCTTGTTTCAGTAGGACTAGTGTTGTGCTTTTAAATTATTTAGTCAATAGTTCTTGATTAAGGAGATTGTGAAGTACTGTACTAGATGTTAACTCTGAATTTCAGGGGAAAATGCTGTGTTCAGCCAAAAAAAATCATCTAGAAAGCTATTATTTTAATCAAAGTTGTCCTCCCGTTTTGAGCTGCTTAAGGCCATGAAGGTGATGGTTAGGGCACTCTGTTTTGTCTTCTGTTGGAAGCGTCTCAAGATACTGGTACTGAAGATTCATTCCTTTAAATGTCAATGTGGATTAATGGAGAGATGCTCACAAAAGCTGGTGTAAAATGAAAAGGAAGCCATGTTTGCGGAGATCTGTAAGATTTGGACATCACACTCTGGTGATGTCATGTCAAATGAGAAAAAAATTACTATTCACCTTAAGCTGTCAGTATAGAAGAAGCTGTTGTAGAGCAAGGGCTTTTCAAGCAACTCATCTGTGTTGTGTCTGTGATGGAGTAAGGTTATTCAGAAAAAAAACCAATATAGTATTTGTAATACAATTAATAAAACTGTATGCAGGTGGTAGTATCTTCAAATTTGGCTCACTATCTGCCATTATTTTCTTTATTTAAACTGCTGTAGGGTGTTCTTGTAGAAGCTTTTCTCAACAAAGTGCTTGCAGTCTATATACTTAGGAAAGCATTGATGGTCAGTGTATGATACAGCTCAGATGGAGAAAAGTATGAGAGTATTACTGTCTTGTAATTGCTCAGGGCTCTTCAGGGTCAAGACAGATCTTTCAGTTCTATCAGAGTTAACCTCCAGAGAACCTTGATAAGGCAAATTGCAACAACTCCACAGGTGTTGCCATTCCAACCTAAGGCTTTTGTTTCATGCTGCTGTCTTCAATCAGTAATCTGGTGTGAAGACTCATTATTAGTGCAGACTTTCACTTGATTATTCTGCTGTCCACCAGTTTTTGATTTTCAGCATTGAAGATTGAAATCAAAGAGCTTACCTTGATTCAGTGTCCTGAGAGATATTTAAGCACTAATCAGTCTAGGGCATCCATTGACACATTAGCATCTTCAGAACCATAGTGTTATTCCCAGAATATATTTTGGCTAAAGCTAATAAAACCAATTATGTTTAGTGGACGTAAGTTCCCATTCTGATCAGAGTTTGGCAAACCTGCACCCGATCATCACTATTATTCTATTTCTGCACTAACCAGTTGATGAATGGGAACAGAAGTGGTATGAAAAGTATTTTTTTGGATTAGCTTGGTGAGTCTTTTGTATGAAGTGTTTAGGTAAGAAGCAGCTTATTTTATTCATCCAGACAAGATAAAGCTCCTAGTGATAGCTATCAAGTATCTAATGAATTCAATTAAAATACATGCATTATTAACATTTCCAGCTGTGATACTCAGTGCCTAGCAATTTTCAGATACTTGGAATGAGTAATGGTGTGGCTTTTCAGTTGCTTTTGACATGAGCCCTTTCATAAACCTGCAGTTTTGCAGAATCACGGCTGTGTACTGGATGTAGATGAAAAGCAGCTAAGTAGTGTTTTCAGATGTGCTTTTTCTTCTCTTTAATCGGTGAAGATGCTCTTGCATTCAGAGCTGCCATCTTTAGTTTCTGTGGCATTATTAATATGTTAGTTTTAATAGAAGCTGAATGAAATGTAAAGCATGCAGGCTATGGAATGTTGTTAAGCAGTCATATGGTCACAAAAAGCTTGGTGCAATTAGATTGTCATCATGAGACAAGATTGAACCTTCAACCATACTGCCATCCCTACATAGAAACTGATTCAGATAGTGTTACTGTGCAAGGGCACAATATTTTCATGAGTAAGTGTTAAGATATCTGCAGACCTGCAAGTGGTAGAAAATACAAGTTCCAACTATTTCTTAGTCTCTAGAGGAATACTGGTCATCAGAAACTAAGGATTTTGTTGCCAGTTTGTAGACTGTAGCGTGGTTTAGTGATGAGAGAAGGAGGTGAAAAAAGCTAGTGGTATATCTTGGGTATCTTTATAATGGTTGTGTTAGAAACTTGGGTGGTGCTCTTGACTGACGACTTGACTCTTGACTCTTGACTAAGCTTGCAAAGATCATTATGGACAAGAAAGAAAAGCAATAGTTCATGGTTATTACTAAATACCTTTTTGGTATCTCTGTTTCTACTATCTTATCCACTTATCTTCTTAGCCAACAAGACTACTTGTTAGAAAATGTGTGACTCAATGCAATACACGTTTGTTCATTCTGAGTTCTTATGGTGTTTGTCACTGGACTGCTTTTCTTGAAAATTTAGTTATTACTAAGAAGAAAATCAGTCTTAGAATACACAAGGTTTTTTTATGAAAGTCATTTTATGTTCAGAATCATAGAATCATAGAATAGTTAGGGTTGGAAAGGACCTAAAGATCATCAAGTTCCAACCCGCCTGCCATGGGCAGGGACACCTCACTCTAAACCATATCACTCAAGGCCTTGTCCAACCTGATCTTGAGCACTGCCAGGGATGTAGCATTCACAGCTTCCCTGGGCAACCTATTCCAGTGCCTCACCACTCTCACAGGAAAGAATTTCCTCCTTATATCCAATCATCTAAACTTCCCCTGTTTAAATTTTAGTCTGTTACCCCTTGTCCTGTCACTACAGTCTCTAATGAAGAGTCCCTCTCCAGCATCCCTATAGGCCCCCTTCAGATACTGGAAGGCTGCTATGAGGTCTCCATGCAGCCTTCTCTTCTCCAGGCTCAACAGCCCCAACTTCCTCATCCCGTCTTTATACGGGAGGTGCTCCAGTCCCCTGATCATCCTCATGGCCCTTCTCTGGACTTGTTCCAACAGTTCCATGTCCTTTTTATGTTGAGGACATCTAATAAGAAATATTCCAAAAACTTGAATGCAATACATATTTCATTTATGTAATCATCTCTTCAATTTGCAGAAGAGGGAGTTTGAGGACTGTAGACTTTCTATTCACTGGTCAAGAACTCAATAGCATCTTTATTGGATGACTCTTTACTCAAATGAAAAGTAACTTTTATTGCAGTCAAAGTGCCAAATTTTGTCCAACAAGGCACATATATGAGCCACCCTATCTGGAAGTGACGTATTGTGACGATGTTTTTTGGTTGCATGTTGGCAGTGTGTCAGTAAGGATTTCCATGTTATTTGCTGAGAAGTTCAAATAAGCAACTATTGGTCTTTAATACTTTTAGAGGTTGGTTTTGTCTTTCAGCATAAATATGTGGTATCTATTTGTACAGTTATCCAAATTATTTTTTTCAGTTGTGAAGTGTTAAGCGAACACTTTTTATAGGTCTGCTTCGAAGAATTAATTTAATAACTTTTATTAAAGCTTATAATATGATAAAGCTAAAGCAAATTAATAAAACATTTATACTACTATTATACAACTATTTCAGTATCTTTGAAATATGGGGGCTAAAAGCTCTAGTGGTGTCTTGAGCATGGATTATGTATTTCAGCAAAGTGTGATAACAGATGAGTATCTGCAGAAAAAGATATCATTGTGCTTCCTTTAATGAACTAACAGTTTCATACAAAAACCCCAGCAGTCCTATTGTTTAGAAGAAAGGGATACATGTAAATGAGGCCAGTGCTGAAATTTTATTTAAATAATGCTGACAGTTCTTCTGTTGTGTCCATTAATTAATTTCCCAGTATCAAGGTTCTCTGGGAATGAACTGCAAAAATAATTAGAATGATACTTGAGGTAAATAGTTTAGAAATTCAAAAGGCAAAATAGGGAATTAGCTTAGTAAATATTTGTCATACTGCTTATTTGTATTCATTTTTGAAATCAAGTTATTGCAGAAGTATGATTCAGTTTTGATTCATATGATCCGCTGAAGTTCTGCTCACAGGTGGAAAAGTTGCCGTATTCTTTTTTAATCGTGCCTTGTTCTTGTTTGAAATCAGTAGTCTGCTTAAAGCAGGTTAACATTTTATGTAAAAATATTTTTCCTTACAACAAAATTCTTCAGAATTAAATCAGTTGTGGCATATTTTTCCTAATGATCTGGGTTTAGTTTTTGCATTGTAAGGTGAATCTTATCTTTAAGTAAAATTCCGTGAATAATAGCGATTTTATTGTAACACAGCTTTGCTTCTTTCCACCACATTTTTTGGCTAACTAATTGGTGTCAAGTCATTTCTTGAGAAAGAATTTCAATGTTTAAGTTTAAATTAAATCAGTGATTTCAGATAGAAAGAATAAGGTCTTGATAAAAAGGAAACTTCAAAACAAATTTCTTTCCAGCTGGACAACCATGTCTGAACAGCTGAAGCCCAACTTTAAGCCTAGCTTAAAATAGAAGTAATCTTCTAAGTAAATGTTTTCTCTGTCATTGAATGAAGGTAAAACAAAGATGAGATTTTAATTTTGGTATCCCAAATGTGAATACCTTTGAAAATATTTTCTGAGGAGGTTTTCACTCAAATCTGCTATGCAACCTATTAAAAAATACCCTGCAGCTTTTTGAAAGCGTTTTCTTCAACTTCACCTATTGTGTGGGCATCTAGTCTGTCACTTTTGGATTTATCTTCATCTTTCTGCTCCTCAATCTTTCCATAACAATGCAGTTGATACTTCTATAACTTCTCTAATGGAAGAAGGGTTCTCTACTGGTGTGGAGCATCTGAATAATTAAAGACGCAAAATTAATTTTCTGGGAAATACCTGTTGAGTTAGACTTTCCAAGTGTATGCACGCTTTTGAAAAAACTGTTGGTGATGTCATCTTCTCATAGCGTCTTACAACTTCTGTCATCTGCCTAAGGAGTGTAGGGAAATGTATCCTTCAGCTTTATACTCATGAATGAAACAAAATATATTGTAAGCTTGAGTTTCCTGCTGAAACAGGAAGTAAAAGACCTGTTTACATAGAAATTCTCTTTTTTTTAAGTCATTACTCAGTGCTGTAGCTTGATGACATAATTAGGAACCATATTAATGGCTCTGATTGAAATACTTTGGTTTATAATACATTAACCACGATGAACAAAAGATAATATAGCTGTAAGTAGTCAACCACTTTCTAAAACGTAAACAGTGTAAATTATCCACCCTTATTGATGTACACTTGCTATGTTATATGACTTCCTTGTTAAGCCACTGAAATCAGCCTGGAGTAGTTCCATTAGTTTTACTACTGGTTCTGATGTTATCATCTCCAAACAAGTTAAAATTTTTTGATCTTACACAGAAGAAAAACTTGCAGAAAGTTATTAAATAAATATGTATATTAGATTTGGGGCTTATATTTCATCCCTTACCATTATGTTGTTTTTTTTGTTGGCTAAAATGGCAGTGACTGATTATCACTGGTAGAATTCATGCTTACATTGCCATATTCCCGGTCTTTCATGTTCTTCCTAGCTGTAACTAGTAGGTAGAATGGAAGCTGTTTGCCTTTTGCTTTGTAGGAATTCAAAGTGGCAAATTAAGTAATATTTTCTCTTGTAACTACAAAGAATTAACAAAGAACTCTTCACTGCAGGTGAGAGGAGGCTTATTAACATGGGAAATTAGAGAAAAGAAATCAATAAGCTTCTGATAGTTTCACTATGCATAATTCTTCCATGTATATCTAGATTCTTTTCAAAGTAATGTTGGAAATAAGTGTTGCAAAATGTAATTGGGTAGAGTTCAGTGTAACCTGTGTTTGTATTGATGGCATTCTTCAAGAAAACTGCCCTACTCTAATTTTTTCTGTAAATACCTAATTCAGCAACACAGGACTATACAGGAGTTGCATAAGAAGTTCTATGCCTTTGCTAAGGTCTAGCAAGGTTCCTGTATATGAAGATAACAGACCACCACCCATGAGGAGAAAAATAACTATAAAAGGAAACCCCATTTCATACTGGATGTGAAGGTACCTGTTGTAGTTTAAACTGGCAGGCAGCTAAGCATCACACAGCTACTCACACAGTCATACCCTGTGGAAGAGACCTGGGAAAAAGGTAAAAATTGTGGGTTGATATAAAGTCTATTTAATTGGACAGAAAAGGAAGGGAAACTAATAACGGTAAGAGAATATACAAAACAAGTGATGCACAATGTGATTGCTCACCATTCACTGACCAATGCCCAGCCAGTCCCTGAGCAGTGATCATCTCCTCCCAGCCAATTCCCCCCAGATTTATTCTTGAGCATGACATCATATGGTGTGGGATATCCTTTGGGTCAGTTGGGCTCAGCTGTCCCGGCTGTGTCCCCTCCCAGCTCCCTCTGCCCCCCCCACCCCCCAGCCTGCTCGCTGGTGGGGTGGTGTGAGGAGTAACAAAACAAAATCAAAAACATCAGTGTGTTACCAGCATTATTCTCATCCTAAATCCAAGGCACAACTCTATACCGGCTACTTGTTGAAAATTAACTCTCTCCCAGCTGAAACCAGGACAGTAAGTCACTTGACATTCTGGTCATGATGAACTCTTAAAAAACTTCATGATGAGTTCTTGAAATGAACCAAACGAGAAACACTGACTTTTTTTCACCATAGTTTATTCTGGAAAAACCAAGGCAAAAAAGTCAAACACACTCTTGAAGTTATTTTTCATTCCATTTGAATTGAATATATTTGCAAGTGAAGATGAGAGTAATTTAAGCACTGTTCTCAGAATGCAAGCTAATACGGAAATTGTATGAAAGATGCTTCTTAAAACTAAATGATTAGTGGGAGACTGGGTAAATAAGTAAATAGTAATTAACAGTAGCATCCATTTATATTTGATATTGATTAATAATCTTATCCTGAATTTTTGCAGGCCGCATGGAGCATTCTAACAGGGCAAGACATTGATCCAAAAAAATAATTTCAGCAACGGTCAATGTTCCTTGTGGCTGGAATTTCATGGCAGAGGTTTCTATCTCAGGGCCATTACAGATTTTAAAGTGCTATGAAATGTGTTTTGATCAGATTTTCTTTTAATGCAAAGGTTAAACCAGTCCTAAATTTTCATATTAACTGATGAATGTTTGCATTAGAAACAGCTACCTATAAGCCTTACCTATAGTAAGGTGGGTTTTTTTCTTGTTTGTTTGGGTTTTTCTTAAGAATAAATGATCCAACTTAGTTGCTGTGTTTATTATCAGATTAGATTTAGTTTAGCCAAGTTCTGTTGTGTTGGTCACTTCTTGCTTTTAGGATCATCCCCTTGGGAATAGTCATGGTGAAACAGAGACAATGATAGAAGACAATCCAAAATGTGCTAACTCACCAAAAATAAATATTTTTAATAGGTATTTTTATCTACAATTGTAAAATACTTTTAAATGTGTCATGACTAAAATTTGATTTTGTAGCACCACAGAATAATCAAAATTTCATTATATAAGTGACTAAAACTGATAGGCGAATGAACGTTATGATCTTACATGAGTTGGTAGGCTGCTGTGTACCATGAAGATAGTTGTAGTTCTTGCAGTATTACAACATATTTTAGAATGAAGAGATTTAGTGTCATCGTGAGAACATATGAGAGTGTTCTCTAAACTTAATATTGTTTCACAATTAGTAAATATGACATTTTAAGAAAATGTTGTCATTACTTTTGTAGTGAGAAATCACACCTTGCAAAGTTTTAAGAGCCAGTGGACATATGCACCTGGTCGCTGTAGCCTGTTGAGCTCGCTGAAAGCTGTAGAGAAGGTTTTTTGCTAAAGGTTTTTAAAGAAAAAGCATGCCTGTGAAATTTAATGGATAATAACTGTCCAGAGATTAAAAAGATGTGGTAGGAATAAGCAGGCAGGTTTCAAAATTAAAGGAAATCACATGTAATTCTTTTAAAATCTGTGATGATACATTAGCTGTTTCTGCTGAAGTGATTTGGAACAGAAAACAGGAGTGAGACAGCAAAGTTTGCTGACAACACCATCCTATGGAGAGTGGTAAAGTGATAGCAAGGAGTAGTAAGGCTTCATGTTGCTGTGAACAACCAGGCAGTAAATAACAGCTGAAATTCCATGTGGACAAATATAAAGTGATATTGTGTGTGTGTTTGGCACAATCCTAAATTAACCGGTGTAACTGCGGGCTTCAGGTTAGCTTTCTGCACTCCAGCGCGAGAGGAAAGTAGAAGCTCAGTAGCAGTCCAAAAAGAAAAAAAATCAAAATCTAGGAATAGCTGGAAAAGGAAAGGAGAACAAAATATTATGCAGCTATGATAATTATGGTCTTTTTGCATTTTACATGCTGTATACAGTGTCGACCTTATTTCAAAATCAGAAAAGTACACGAAAAGATGCTTAAGAAGGCTGAGCAAAGATGGTGGAGCTGGTATATGAGCAATGGTGGAATAGACCAAAAAAAATCTAGTCTGTAAAATAGAAGGAAAGATGAATGGACTGAAGAAGGTGAATAGGAAGTGATTATTATTACTCTCTTTCAATGTGATAACTGAGCAGCTTTGCATGAAACTAGCAGGTGCTGGGTTTAAAAACAGCTGGTTTAAAACAGACATGCTATAGAGCATGCACTTGCCTTGTGGAATTCTTTACTACAAGACTTTATGATTACCAAAAAAGGTTACTGTTGCAAAAAGCTTTGGGCATATTAGTAAAGAAAATAGACCTATTCTACAGCTTGTGTAAGGACATTTTTAAACATGGGATCATTGAAAGTTGACAGGATATTCTGGGGAGGTACTGCTATATGCTTGCACTCTTATAGGCTTAGTTGTCTTAGACCAATGCTGTTGGTCATTGCTATTGGAAGATAGCTACCCTGATGGATTTCTCCGTAGTGTGCTGGTGCTGTGTTTCTTCTCAGACTGGAACTCTGAGCCACAGTTTTGACAGTGGATTGAGTCTGTGCCTAGGAAGTCAGAGCACCTGGCTAATGGAAAAGGCAAATCATGGACAAGCAGCCAACACATTCCACATTCCATAATGATCCTTCACTGGCTTCTTTTTCTGCCATAGATTGCTTAGATAATGTTGGAAAAAAAATACTTAAATCTTTTTACAGCTAAGCTATCTCCTCTTTGTATTGTAATAAAAACAGAGTTGCTTAAAGTTGCTTTATTCACCTATAAAGAAGTCCTTGTGTCTGAGCCATTATTTGCATGTGAAATATGGTGGTTTAATACCTAACCTTGGCACAATTTCATAGTTTTAATAATTGTAAGTACTTAAAAAATAATCATGCATTTTATTTATCAACAAATATAATGCCATGAGATATTATTCTCCTTAAATACTGAAGTATCCAGGGTATGTGAAGCAGGTTAGACTAGACAATAATCGATCTAGTCATACAACAAAATTTGCATTCTTTCAGTGACTGTCTAATTCAAGAAGTTGGGGAAGTGTAGTGTGCAGAATGCCTTTCATTTCAGCTACAGAGGAGATCCAGCATTTGCAGGGCAATGAGATATTTGTGATGTTAACAATCTAAATGATTTTTATAGATAACGACAGATGGTTCTTAGATAATGCGCTCTGAGTCGTTTGTAATATGTTCAGAATAAGTCTTCTGGAAGGTTGTACATCTGTCTTGAGATCTTTTGTTAAAATATTTAAATCAAGGTCATTGTTTATATTTTATTTTAAATAGCTTTTAGCTGGTAGTCTACATTTCTTTACATTTAGAGATCAAACTGTTTGCAACTTCAAAAGCTACAAATGGAAAGGTATAATAGGTAGCAGGTGTTAGAAAAGGCAATTACGCATTAGCTGTTTTACTCAATTTCTAAAACTGTCTAAAACTATCCATTGGAAATACTTTGTAGCCTAGACTTATCTCTGAAGCACAATGAATTCTTAAATCTTTAGGGGGTTATGTATTTTTTCTCTAATGAATTGCATATTTAAGCCTATTTGGTTTCATTTAAAAGAGCTGAGGAAAATTGTATTGGAAAAAAAAAGGGTTGAACAGAAAAATACCAAGAAAAAGTATGGGTTGTTACATACTTGCAGATATTTTTTCTGCAATTTCTCAAAATATTTTCAACTTACAATGTTGCAGTTCTGGGCTTTTTTGATTTTAATTTTAATATTTTATTTTTTTTTAAGCTGGTTATCTTGACTTTCTGGCTATGCATTTTCTTGATTATGTGATAATAGAATAAATTCTTGGGTGTAAAATCAGGATCTTGGGTTAATATCAGAAGAATGAACACTCTGATGATCTAATTTGACTGCCTATGTAACATTGTTGAGATCAAAATAAACAATTTTGCCAACAGTTCTGCAAATTGACTTTTAAAGTGAAAATGCTGCTTTGAGACAGATTTCTTTAATCCTGCTTCCTTCTCTCCCATGCTTGTAAAGGATTTGTATAATGTTGGAGGAGTGAGGAGAAGAAAAGAAGATCAGTATGTATTAATATCAAACCAAGTTCCTTTCAGTTCATCATATCATAGAATGGTTTGGGTTGGAAGGAACCTTAAAACTCATCCAGTTCCAACCCCACTGCCATGGCAAGGACACCTTCCACCACACCAGGTTGCTCCAAGCCCAAGCCAACGTAGCCTTGAACACTGCCAGGGATGGGGCAGCCAGAGCTTCTTTGGGAAATCTGTTCTAGTGTCTCACCACCCTCACCATGAAGAGTTTCTTCCTTATATCTAACCTAAATCTACCCTCTTTCTTGCTTATGTAATGTAGTTAAAGAAATGTAATAATCCAATACATAAAATATCCTGACCAATAATTTTTTTAATGAAATTTTAGTCCTTATAGACTATTCAGTCTTTCTACTTCTTCATCTGTAAAAATAATCTTACTCTTTCTTAAGCTACTGTCAGCAGTATTTCTATACTTTTCCTCCATCTTGTAGCTATCATTTTTTTTTCTTCCCTGTTTTCCTGTTTGATTTCAAATGCTCAGGCAGCTGCCACGCTCTTCAGCTCCCCATTCTTTGAAGTGGCGCTAAACACAGTTCAAAATTCACCAGGTGACAGTGAACTGAGCCAGTTCTCACTATGCCAGAAAGTCTTCACCGTGACAGTGCATCCTTCAATGTTGGCTTCTGGCAAATGTGTTGATGTTTTCTTGTACAGACTGTTGACAGGTTAAAAGTGAGAAATTGGTTGCAGTTCAGTGCTGAGAAAAAGTAGACCACAAGTACTCTTTCTATACTTAATTTAAAAAAAAATTAAATATTTTTTCTCATTTTAGAGATGAATGTTCTATCAAAGTAAAGTATTATCAAAGGCTGATTTTTTAAAATATCGCATGTTCTATACCTTTACTTATACAATAAAGTAGGAAGAGGGTTGTTTTCTTAGAATTGGCTTTCTGTATTTTTTAGAGTTGTGTTTGATTATTTAAATGTTCCACAATAGTATCTGATATGTTAAATGGTAACAGCACTTTGCTTACAAGTGTGTCCTCTTGAGATACCATTTCATGCTTTTATATATGTTAGCTTCCCACCCAAGAGAAATGCCAGCACTAAAGTGAAAGACATGGATTTTTCAGGAGGATTGTAGTGAGTACATGATTCTGTAAAACTCTAATATTGTAAGTTGGACTTTGGTCTGTTTTCTGATTAAGACAACCTCTAGAGAGAAGTCTAGTTAAAATTACCATATGCTTTGTCTGTCCTGGGATTTTACAATGTTATTCAAGTCATGTTATTCAAGTCCAGCATTTTTCTAGATAAGCCCAGCCTGTAGCTTAGAACCACGCAGCCATGAGCTCACTCTCCCCTTTCCACCTGCCCTCTGGGTGGGATGGGGAGGAGAATCAAAAGAATGCAAACCTCACAGGTGGACATAAGAACAGTCCAATAAATAAAGTATTATACAAAACCACTACTACTACCACCAATAATAATAATAATGTTAAGGGAAATAACAAGGGAAGAGAATATAAAACTAAAAATGGAAAGGCAAAAAACCCCAACAAACACAAGTGATGCACAATACAATTGCTCACCACCTGCCAACCAATACCCAGCCTGACCTGAGCAGCAATTTGCCCCTTCCAGGTAACTTCCCCCAGTTTATATACTGAGCAGGACGTGCTGTGATATGGAATAACCCTTTAGATAGTTTGGTTCATGTATCCTGTCTCTGCTTCCTCCTGCCTTCTTGTGCCCTCTCTCCTCACTGGCAGAGCGTGAGACTTGAGAAGTCCTTGATCAGGTTAAACATTACTTAGCAACAACTGAAAGCATCAGTGTGTTATCAGCATTGTTCTCAGACTAAAGTCAAAAACACAGCACTGCACCAACTACTAAGAAGGAGAAAAATAACTGCTACAGCTGAACCCAGGACAATTCTATAATCAGAGTCTTCCTTTTCTACTTCCAGAATTAACTAATTTCTATTTTCAGTTCCAACACTTTTAAAATTAAAACTCCTCTGCAAATAATTGGTTTATCTGTTTTCTTGGTTCTTACCAGTTTGGTGGACAAGATGATCTTTTGTTTCTGTTGCTGCTACCATGGTGTTTGTATCAACCCCTTGTAATGTACTGTGTACTTCCATCAGTCAAGGGTATGGGAGAAGGAAAAGTAGTAGTAGGAGAATATTTTTCCTTCTCCACTTGTGATAATGGCAAGGTTACTCTATTGCACTGTCTTATGTGGTTATTTTAAATCCCATGCTCTTCTGCGTGAACAGCAATAAAATACATATTTTCTCATGTTATATTTTAATAAGAAGTTGTTTCAGTTCATTTTACTTAGCAGAACACAGTGTTTTTCTAAGAAGTAAACTGCAGTTTTGAAATTACCAGTAGAGAAATAGGAAAACAAATTTGCTCTGCTTTCAAAGCACTGCAATTTGATATTAAAAATTATTTAGATATCAGCATTTAGGTATCCCTACATTTGTCAGATTATGTAGCTTAATTTTGTAATTATTATTTTTAAATGTTATTTTAATTAGATTTTACATAGCTTTCGTTCACAGTCATCACATTGATAATTAAATATCATAATTATTTTTTCAGTTCTCAGTGGTGTAGAAAATAAAATCTAAGATTAATTTGGTAACACTGGAAAACTTAAAAATAGGATCGCAGATTCTCCTAAACTCTTAGGTATACTTATAAAATCTTAATTTCTGGGGGGAGTTTTACAAAGTGACAGAATCTGCTGACTTGAACTAGAACAGAAACTTGCAGATCTGAATACAAATCTGAGTTGTAAATATTTTATGTTAGAATTAATAGATTTTTTCCTTTACTAAAACCCTTTGGTTCAGTCAGTTATGTATTTTTGAAATACTTAATAAGGTTCGATAGCAAAATTTATAATGGAAAAGCTAGTAGTAGTAAGAGTTTGCTCTTAATAATGGAGATAAAGCGTATGCTCATGCCGCATTGTTAAACTAGACAGTACTGTATTTCATGCCAGATGTAAGTTAATGGATAACATCAGAAATTGGAAACACATCTGGAAAGAATTAATTTAAATATAAGAAATGGATGTACACCTCACCTTGATTTTTTTTTTTTGTGGACAATAGCTATGAATAGGTTTGGCATAGGTGAAATGCAAACATGTTTATAATACAGAGAGAGATTTGACATTTGTAGTTAGAAGTGAATGCCATAAAAATACACTTGGGGTATATGGTGATCAAAAGTAAGTTTTGTGTATTGAAAGAATGATATATTTTTATCTTTTCCAGTCTGAACCAGAGGGTTTTTCTCACTTCCACTTGTACGTCTGTGCTGCCTTCCTTGTCAGGTGGAGGAAAGAGATCCTGGAAGAGAAAGATTTTCAAGTAAGTGAAAGGGGATATTTTTCAAGGACATGGTGGTATTTATTAAATTTAGCTTCCTAGTGTTACTTGGAGATGGATTTATGACAAAATACCAGCAGTTGCAGCAAGACTGACGATATCTGTTAGAGTTGCTCCAGAACTGTTAGACCTGAAGTGATGGACTATAAGGAATAGGAGATGCATTTTCTTTGTCTGCTCTGGAAAAAAAAAAATGCTGTTTTAACTGAGAGAAGCTTTGAGAAAATGATTTCTGAAGATGCTGTTGCAAGCAGAGCCTTGGTATTTCACAAAGAGATTTTTCTGATAAGGTAATTGGATATTTTTTAATGTATTTATAGTTTTTCATTTGTATAAATAACAGCACACTCTAACAACGTGATTTTCATTCTTTCAAAAAAACCTAGGCAAGCTGTCTTTTAAAATTAGGAGTCTGTTTTTCAGTAGGAAATAAAAGGGTTGTAAGACTATTCACTTCAGGTCCCTGCATTTCAAAACCTTACATTTTTTCAGCAAAGAGCATATCAGGGAATTGTTTGGAATGGAATTTGAATGTGATAAATGGGCAAATAATTTGCATATGCCTGTAGAAGTTCAATTGTGATTGTGAAGTGGTGACAGTTCACTTTCATAGAAACACCATATATTGCATTTTACCCTATGATACGCATGCAATGCCTGAAAGGCATTTACGTCCTGCTTACAGGCTGACTGCAAGCAAACCATGCTGCACAGCCACCACCATTGCCTGCCTCTGGGAAATTGCCTGTTACCAGCTTGTTTTCTCTCCATCTGACTGAACTCTGTTGCCCTGTACAAATGAACCATTGTATAAATTTGTGTATCACTTCAATCTATTTTATCTTTCATCATAAAATGATTTATTCAGAGCACTTTAACTGCAGTTGCCTATCTTTGCAATAAAGAAGTGCCTAAGGGCACAACTAACTATAATTTATCCTACTTGTTAACACTGTCAGATTTTCTCAATTTATAGTATTTTATCAAAAACAACTTTAATGTTGGCAGCCATGCCTCTCAACTACCAATGTTCACAATGTTAATCCTTCCTATTAAATTTTTCCTGTTGATTTCCTGCACCAATTTAATAATTCTCCACTTTTTCAAAGTCTATTGCAAGTATGTTTAAAATAAATAATAATCTGGGGTGTAATACTATGAAGATTTGTTTTGTTCTCCTTACATATTTTGAGATTTTTTTTTTTTACTTATTTAATAATTAAGGTATTTATTTGTGGTTTAATTTCTTTATAGGCTATGGAAACTAGACTATGAAGTACGTAAATCTGGAACACATTTATCAGACTGCTTTAGCTTGCTTACAACTTAGAAACATAATTAGTAATTTTGAGGATCCGTAGCACTAGTTTTATCACAATCGGATGTTATCACTAGAAGACTTGCCCTTCTTTATTGTGTAACATGACCTTTTAAAATTACTACACTAAAGTGTTATTAGTTCTCCAAATGATGCTTCTCTCCCACAGGCAAGAATAAAATTCATTATTCTTCTGGTTTGTTAACAGTAGCTGTAGACTGTTGCCTTGGCTTCAAAGTGGTAGCACAAGCAATAGGTATTTACACTGGAATATTGGGAAGTTCAGTTTGTGTTGTTGGGGTACTCTAACTGCATTGAATTCACATTATTAAGAAGTCATAGCTATAGTACATTTTCTGCTGCATTTTTTGTTCTGTAAGCTGTATCAAGAATCATGGAAGCATGCATCATCATTTCTCTTGCTTATGCATATGATAGAGGTAAGTCTTTTGACTTCCCACAGGTTAAGCCAGTTCTCTATGCCATGTCTTTATAAATTGGTCCTGCCTGACTACTGTAAAATAGAGTACACTGGAGAATGAGGATAACTATTTCAAACTGCAGTGTCCCAAGAGAAAATATTTGATTTTAGGAAGCTGAGCAGAGGAGAAATGACAAATGCTTTTGTTTTGCTGTGAGTTTATAGTTGCTTGTATTTTGTCCTGCTTAATATAGGTATTGGTAACCTCTTTAGTAAACTTTGATCCCGTTTTGAACTTTGCTATTTGATGCCATCAGCTATGTGATGCAATGCTATGTAACGAGGGCAAAAATTATTACATGCTATTTTCAGGTTTTACAGGGTCACTTTTTGATAGCAGTGAAACTATGCTGATATGCTTCCAGGTAGACATTTTAAATATTTCATGCCCATGTACAATATAAAGATTAATTCTATAGAAAAGAATGATAGTGGTTTAGTTCTAGTTAGAGCTTGTTAATCTCCCGTAGTTATCACTTCTTGAGAGAGACAGTCTGCTTTACCTACATAGGATGCCTCACAAACCCAGGTGCAGAAAGCTCATTTGTGTAGCGATGTAGCTCTACTCATACTTCAGATTAAAAGTTTTTACTTGATATGTGGGGAAACAGAGAACAGAATGGGCAGACAGTAAATGGAAGACCTTTTAACGCTGGATTACATGTTCCTTTGTAACCCATGTGATGTTTGATACGATCAAATGGGTCATTCTTGCCTTATGACACTTCTGTCGATGGTATAAATATTCTGTGTTAATTCACTGATTTCATACTAGTGTCAGATTATAAAAAAGAGAAAAAGCACTAAATTTACTATGGATACAAATACAATATTTTTTAATGTGATAAAACATGTCTTGCTGTGCGAATGAAGCATATGAAATTAATTCAGTTTTTACTATCTAAGCTTAAGTAATTAAAGATACAAGTAATGAAGACCTTTCTATTCATCAGCATGTTTTAGACTTTGACTTATTGTCATTCATTTTCCTAAAAACAGCCGTAATTCTAAATTTTTTCTGAAATCTTGGGTTGTGAATGGTTAATGCTAAAATATTCAAGCATGGTTTTAAGCACATTTAGAATTAAAATATTAATAGAAAACATGGCTATTGAGTTTATTGTTACCAGATATCTGAAAGTTTTGTAAGGAAACAAGACTTCGGGAACTAGATCAGCTGTCAAACTGAATGTAAGCTAATAGTAATGTTGGACTGATACTGGTTTATCTGTTAGATACTAAAGATATAGTCCAAATTTTCAGTTTAAGTAAGTCATCATTTTATTGACATAACTGAGCTATAAAGATATATTCAATATGTTGTAGTAAGGAATCTGTCTTGCAGATTTTTACTTTGTGATTTGAAGATACAAGCATTTCTCTCTGTTTAACAGACATTTTCACCCATGCTGTCATCAGCTCACATCTTTATTACTGCAATGTCCTTTTCTTTGGCTTTGACAAATGCATTTTTGCTTCATTTAAATTCACACTGACTGCAAAGAAGCTATAAAGATCACTTTTCAGTCCATCATTTTTTCTTGCTTTGCATCTCCTTTAGCTCCCTTTCCTTTATAGCACCAAGGAAAACTTAGACATTTTCTCTCCCAAGGCCTTTAATGGACTAATACTGACACCTTACATGTCATCTCATATTCAGTGTTGAGATGCTGACTGCCAGTATATCAGCTGGTGATGACAGCCTCATCACACGCTTAAGCTTGCAAGAAAGTATCTGTGCTATCTCCCAGATAGACTGTCTCACTTAAATGGAGCACCTAATGCAGATACTCTGTTACTTTCTTCTAAATCTTTATGTAAGTTCTGTTTTTCTGCAATACCTAGAATAGACCCGACAGGTAGGCTTCTGCCTGTTAATAGCACTTGCAAGCACATTGACTAGTTTGGGGTTGCTTCTTTTTACTTTTCTGTGAATTTATTGTCTCTTGGTTTATACTTGAGCCATAAAATCTTCAGGGTAGTGACTGTCCTTTATTCTGATTTATACATTCTTTAAAATAATGATTTTGTAATTCTATTTTGTAGAAATACTAAGGAGTAAGCCATAATGCCCTCATGACTAAAAGGAATGTGTGCCCAATTGCTTGTCTTATTAAAATTTAGATAAGTGCTCTTGATTTTTGCCAAACGTTTAACTATGGTGAAGTATTACAAGCTAATGTTAGTTGAAATAATAATGTGAACCATCATCTTTCTACATCATATGATCAATAAAATTTAAAGGAAATGAGGGTTGTTATTACTTATGTGAATGTTTATGCCTTGTGAAGTTGTTGTCAGCTTTATTCTTAGATTTAATCTTAGGTTTTGCATGTGGTAGTTTCAAGAGGGATGCCTGTTTCATGGGATAGTGACACGTTTCACAGTGGAAACTTCTGAAAGTCAGCTACAGGTTGGCTTTGAAGTGCATCTTCAGCTCAGTGATGGAGTGAGCGCTGTCAGTACCTTTGGTTTGTTTTGCCTTTCCTTCCCTCTTTAATAACCACTTAATTAGAATCCGCACAAGGTTCAAAGACTCAGTGCTACCTACCACACTTCCTAATTCCTGAGATTTAAGTCCCAGCTCACTTAAGTACTTTGCCCCTTCTTTGAAATAAAATTAGAGATGGTCCAGGTTAGTGTCTTCTGATATCGGTAAGAATACACTACCGGTTTTTCAACCCTCATTTAGCACTTGAGCTTGCCCTTTTAGTCTTTTTCCTTATGTTTGTCAGCATTTTTTGGGTGCAAAGACACCCAAAAAATGGGTGGTCTGTTTTCTGCCCATTAGATTTATTAGATTTCAAAGTTCCTAAAGCATTATGTTATTCCATGAAATAGAGGAATAGTGCTCTCTTTTTATGAGTGAACCCTTGGCATCTGAAGGTTAATGGCTTATGTTGCTTCAGGTGTAATCTCAAATTTAAAGAAAAAAAAGAGAAAAAAGGTGTATTTCTTGCAGAGGATTTCACACCTATATTAAATGATATTAATATTCAACAGGAAAGTCTGAATTAATCAGAGAAATCTAAAATCAGAGCTATTGAAAATGCTTTGAGTTTCATCCCTATTTTCTAGAATATATAGATGATGAGCATATTGTCTCCTTATTTCATTCTTGAACTTGTCTGCCAGTTATCTTCATTGAAATATAACAGACTTTATGTGCAATCAAAGACCAAGTCTGTAGCTTGCATTTATCGCTGTTCAGACTGTTACATTTATTACAGGTATATCTTTATTTCACTTCTCACATGAACTAGCATTTCTTTTAAAGTGGATTCTTGCTTGTGAGCTAAAATCACTTGAAAGAGAAGGTTTTAAAGACAGACAAATCTGATTCTGTACACCTGCCAGAATGTGTATTTACTACAGCTACACAAGTTAAAAAATACAACTTTGCACCCTAAAAATGGATTGGTAGATAGTTACAGAAGTGATTGAATAGGAAGGTGCTTGGAAGACAAATTCAATTCACACTGCTGACTGCATAGGTAACAGACTTTAGTTTAGAAAGTTTAATATTAATATCCTTCCTAGTAATTATCTATTATAGAAACATCATATATCAGAAACATGCCTTTATACCATCTGTTTATGCTCAACTACAGTAACAGTTTTCCTTAATCTTTTGTTATCTTGTTCCTAGCTTATGATGTGAGTTTTTAAAGAGTTACTTTTCTTCATTAAAGTGCAGCAGTTCTCACTTCAGATGTTATGAGGCGTAACTAATAAATATATTTTTAATTTAGTTTCTTGGTGTGTACTGTGCTGGAAATTTAGTTCTCATTACTACTGCAGTAAAATAAATGTTTCTCAATTTAAAAAAAAAAGTGATGTTTCTAAACAGTTTAGCTTTCTGATCAGAGGAGTGTTCACCCCTCTTCTATCTAAGCTCTGTGATTAGAGGTATTGTGGTTCTGATCCTGCGCTCTCACTCTTCAGTATGCGGAAGCTAAAAGGGTCTTTTCTGAGAATGTACTAAACCCTATAAAGAGTTAGGGACAGGGAACGTGGAAATCTTTCTGACTTTAAAGAGCCTGGCTACTAACATTGCTGTGATTTTACTTCCTGCTGTGAACGCTTTTGGAAGATATTAATATATTGTCATGTGTTGCCAGAAATTGGAAGCTCTGCTGTTTTAGAATTTGAACATCATAGCTAGCAATCTAAAGAAGTTGCTCCTTAATCTCAGAGTACAAGCAGTAGGCAACTGGGAGTTAGCACTCTTGAATCATGGAATCACAGAATAGTTAGGGTCGGAAAGGACAAACCCCCCTGCCATGTGCAGGGACACCACACACTAGACCATGTCGCCCAAGGCTCTGTCCAGACTAGCCTTGAACACTGCCAGGTGTGGACTATTTACCAATTCTTTGGGCAACCTGTTCCAGAAGAGCTAACTTACATTACTAAAATCACTAGCATTATTTTTGCATGCTTACTATTTAAAATATGTTTCCAAGAAGGTATATGGTAAGTTATAATTCTGAATACTGTTTTTAACTCTGTGTAAATGTTCACGCCGTTTGAAAAAAATCCATTTAAACAGTGTTTTTCTTCAGTTAGTGCCAATTTAAGTTACTAATTTGAATGGTTTGCTTTTCTGATAGGGAATATGTTGCAGTTTTAGATGATGCATCAAATTAAAAAGTTCAAATGTGAACACTCAAAGTGCAGTTCTGTGCTTGGATTTCATGTGCAATATACAGCAGTTCATTAACTTCTACCCATTGTTTCATGCAGAACAAAATTTTTGACAACAGTTAGTGTACTTGACAGCTGAGGTCAGAGTACCATATATTAGTAGAACTGTGTTGTAATTCTGATGTTTTTCTGTGTTCTTCAAAAAGACCAAAGCAACTATATGACAAAATGAGCAGTAATTTGTATTTGCTAAATCAATTATATGTGATATTAGCTAATATTTCTCTTCCTTATTTTTCAAATATTAATCTTTTAAGTAACAAAAGTATGTTAACCAGGTGCAATAGTTCAGTACAAATATTGTTTGTAGATATGATTCATGTTACAGAGACCAGTTAGATTGAAAATGGGTTACATTATTTAGTTAGGCTTAAGCTTTAATAAAACCAATCCTGTAAGCCATGTCTAAATTAGAAATAAAGTAACTTTAAATTACATTTGTAGTCAGTGGATCTCAGTTCTGATCTCAGCCTATCCTCTGCAAATATTTATTTCACTCTATTAATTACAAAGGATCATGGCATCAGCAGAAATTAGAATTAATCTGTTAAATGCCTACATTTAGTGGTCTGGATATTGAATATGCTTTGAAGAAGCCCTTGAAGGTTTGAATGTCCCTTTGCAAGCCCAAATATCATTTCCTGTACTGACTGTCACCAGAGATGTCGTTCAGTAGGAGGAGGGTGGGAAGCTTTTAAGCATCCAGGAGCAAATTCCGTGGAAGCTGCTGAATAGAAGGAAAGAGCTGTGGAACATAAATCCACTTGTAAAACCTGCTATTGGGTGAAGAAAAACTGTGGGACATAGCGTTTATACAATTCATATTGCTTGCAAGATACCTTTAAATTCTGAATGCTTTCATGGGCAAGAAAAGGCATACATTTCTTTGTATTCTTCTGGGCACTTGACCATGAGAGAGTACCAAACCATCCCCATTTGTGTGCAGCTCTTTTTTTTTTAATTATTATAAATAATATTATTTTCTATTAAATTATTATTATTTGAGTTTAAGGAATTCATTAATATAGCTTTGAATACAATATGGTTTTGGTGGAAAACACATCCATGTGATTGTAATATGAACATGATTTTTCAAATGTGCAAACTATAAGATGACTAGTTTCTACTTCTGAACATGCTAATTGTAACTCTTCTTTAGTAACCAGTTTTATCTCTTTACTGTAACTGAGTGAACACTAGAGTGAGTTTTAGTTTACTTCTAGTTATTCTGTAAAATTATACTATGTGTTCTGTATACGCTTCCCAATAATTGATTTAATATATTTTATTGGTTTGTTTTAAACCTTCCCATTTCTACCCATTTTGCATAGTCACTAATTAGAAGGGCAGCCTAAAAAAGGAATATTACTAAGAAGTCACTTGGCCCCTGACTATTTACTGTAAGTCTCTCCAGAATCAAAGGCTCTTGAAGAAGGAAATATTAAGGATTACAAAAACCACAAAGGCATGGAGAGTTACCTGAATGTAGAACTTTAGAGATCATTCCAGTAACAATGGCATAGTAATAATTTCTTTCTTAGACTCTGGCTACTGTAAAAACTGTAGGATCCTAACACTTTAATCTGGTAAAACTGATTACCGACTCCTGTTATATATCTGCAAAGTTTTGCAGTTTATCAAAATCTTTTTGCTGTACTTGAAAATTGTGTATTTCAAATGTGATTAGATTGATCCCATTAACCTTACAGTGTCATTGCTCAGCTTTTCCTATTTGCCTCAGGAATTCTCATTTTTAATGGAAATTGCTTGCTGAAATTAGCACTAGATAAAGCATTTTTCTCTATTGTTTTTATTAATGTTGTTGTTTTAGTTGCAGGAAAACGTTTAATATGGTTTTGTGTCCCTTACTTGATTGTTTTTATTGAAGTTGCCCTTGCAGAATGAACTGACGCCCAATAAATAGGCCCAGATGTAGCAACAAGAATTAGTAGCAAATGTGACTTTTAGAGTGCATGAGACTGGCCTGGACTAAATGCAGTGTAATCATTGCTGTCTTAAAAGGGGTTTCCTTATGAACAGTTTTATAGAAACTCTAGGTTTGGAATACTTATACTGTGATGAGTTCCTAGAGCATTCACTCATAAAATATTTAATGATGGATAATATTTTTCTGAGGTGAAGAGCAGTACTTGTATTGTTTTACTTTATTTTCCAAGTCTGTATATTCTGAAAATCTAGGAAGGACAAAATGTTGCCGTGGTTAACTGATGCTGGATTTCATAGCATATTGTGCTGCTGTTGTTGAAGTAAGCCACAAATCAGAAGTAATGCAAGTGTCATGCACTGGACCTATGGCAATCATATAAAATGATTCCTCCAGTTACTTTATCAGTATTTATAGTGAGAAACTGTAAGTTGCTGTCTTGGTCACTGTATCTAAGTTTAATTTAGGCTAAATTATACTTCTCAATAAAAGACTCAGCAGTGATTGCAAAAAAGTAAGATGAAATTCTATAAAAGCTATTTTACCACAGTGTAATAGATACTGCATGTGACTTATTGTATTGAACTGTTTGAGATCGGATAATAATGTTACAGTGCTGTTTCTAATCTGGGTTATGTGTTTTATTGTTGGTTGTTTTTTTTTTAAACACAACTGTAAATGTATTCTTACAATGATGGCACCCATATGAATTTTATGCTTTCCACAATATCAGGTTATAACACAGGGTGATAGGTTTTTAAAAGAAACCTTAAGCTGATAAAGTTTTTTGCACAACAGAGGATCTACACTTCTGTTATGTTGAACTACAGAACAGACAGGGCAAAATGCTACAACAAATCTGTAGAGTTCATAACACACATATCATTACTGCTACTAGTGTGCAAGCAGCGTGATGAAATGTTTGAAAATGTAATGTTGTCCTAGAGTACATAAATCAGTAGCTGAATCAGAATCAAGTCGATACATAGTCATACACAAAGAAAAAAAAAAAGCTGTTTGGGGACAGAGGACTCTTGACAGTCTCTAACAAATTTTGTCATGTTGTCAATAAGTTTACTTAAATAACTTTTGCTAAACTTTTGAAATTATGGGTTTGGCACAGTTTTGTGGTTACATTTAATTGAGAAGCTGGAATGGTTAAGTGGTTCTGATTGCAGCTAAAAATCGCATTGTATGTCATAGTTGAAATAGAAGTCTATTTTGCTTATTCTAGAAAAAAGAATGAGATTAAAATAATGTGCATAAAATACAACGGGTATGAAGAATATAATTTGTCTAAGATGCAAGAGTAAGGACAATATTTTGTGCACTTGCCCATAAAGTAGTCCTTAATAATCCTCTGGGTCTTTGTATGGCTTCAAGTGAACCAGAATAATAATTCAGTTTCGGCTTCAGTTGAGTTATTTGACAAATTCAGCTCACCACTATTTGCAAATGCTACTCTTGAAGGGTTAAACTGTACATGGAGAGAAAACCTCATATTTTGGGTCAGACCTCAGGGATCTGGAGACACACTGTTGTGACATAAATAGAGTAATACTTCTTTTCAAAGCATTTTGACTTGGGCACATTAAGAATCAATAAAATACAAGTTCAGTAAATAGGCTTCAAAATCAAAACTGTTTTGCAAATATGATTAGCAATTCAAGTATAATTTGCAGAGCGTTATACCAAGAATCATAGAATCATAGAATGGTTAGGGTTGGAAAGGACCTTCAGATCATCTAGATCCAGCCCCCCTGCCATGGGCAGGGACACCTCACACTAAACCATGTCACCCAAGGCTTCGTCCAACCTGGTCTTGAACACTGCCAGGGACGGAGCATTCACAGCCTCCCTGGGCAACCCATCCCAGTGCCTCACCACCTTTACAGTAAAGAACTCCTTCCTTATATCCAATCTAAATTTCCCCTGTTTAACTTTTAATCTGTTACCCCTTGTCCTATCACTACAGTCCCTAATGAAGAGTCCCTCCCCAGCATCCCTATAGGCCCCCTCCAGATACTGGAAGGCTGCTATGAGGTCTCCATGCAGCCTTCTCTTCCAGGCTGAACAGCCCCAACTTTCTCATCCTGTCTTCATACGGGAGGTGCTCCAGTCCCCTCATCATCCTCGTGGCCCTTCTCTGGACTTGTGGCAACAGTTCCATGTCCCTTTTATGTTGAGGACACCAGAACTGCACACAATACTCCAGGTGAGGTCTCATAAGAGCAGAGCAGAGGGGCAGGATCACCTCCTTCGACCTGCTGGTCACACTGCTTTTGATGCAGCCCAGTATACGGTTGGCTTTCTGGGCTGCAAGCACACACTGAAGCCAGCTCATGTTCATTTTCTCATCAACCAGCACCCCCAAGCTCTTCTCCGCAGGGCTGCTCTGAATCTCTTCTCTGCCCAACCTGTAGCTGTGCCTGGGATTGCTCCAACCCAGGTGTAGGACCTTGCACTTGGCATGGTTAAACTTCATAAGGTTGGCATCAGCCCATCTCACAAGTGTGTCAAGGTCCCTCTGGATGGCATTCCTTCCCTCCAGCGTATCAATGGAACCACACAGCTTGGTGTCATCGGCAAACTTGCTGAGGGTGCAAGAGGTGAAGGTTTTACTTT
Source organism: Pezoporus wallicus (assembly GCF_028554395.1). Taxonomy (NCBI): domain Eukaryota; kingdom Metazoa; phylum Chordata; class Aves; order Psittaciformes; family Psittacidae; genus Pezoporus; species Pezoporus wallicus. Next base: position 3,800,444 of record NW_026640165.1, read on the forward strand.
CTATTTTATAATTGAGACTAACACGTCATTGTTAATACTGCATAATAAGATCCTAGCAGAAAATGAGATGAAAGAGCTGAGCTGAGTTTTTTACATCTGTGTTCTGGTATTCGTTTTTGAAAAAGTGCTGTTTCATTCTGGATATGCTTTTCTTAGATGATCTTAAGTGAGTACCAAAATCAGATAAGACTTTCTACCAATAGAAAATGAAATTACAACCAGGAATTTTAGGACTGACAAAACTTCAAATGTATCAAATTTCCATGTTAAAAAAAAGGCAAATTTTCATGTTAAAAAAAACCACAAAAAAAAACCCACACCAACAAACCCCAGCTAAAATCATCCAAAGCAGAAAAGGTTGTCTATGCTGTCTGTTTGGTAAAAAAAAAACACAAAATCCTGTACTTTTCAATAAGTTAATCTATAAATCTTCCAATGACGTTGTCCATTGAAACAGCACATAATGTGTAACTTTACATGACCTTTGAATTATCACGTTTTAAAAGAGCAGTGCGCTTCTTGGAACTGGAAGGGGTTTTTGATTCTTGCAAATTCCATTGGATGTTCTTATCAGTCCAGATTTCATTTTTCCTACAGTTGTGCTATATCTTGAATGGTTTCATCATAATTATTTCTTTTTCTCAGTGGAAACATTGATTTTGTCTTAATTGCAGAATTATCATATTTTCTCTTCAGTAAAGTTGCCTGTCGTAATAATTTGAGCCTTTAGGATAAAAATATCTACGTAATAGAGGACATTTGCTGTAGAAAAGCAATGCCAGACTATCAGTGTGTCAACAAATTATACTGAAACTAATTCAGCTATAAGTGATGTGATGAATACCAATGGAATTGAGGAAGTTGACCAAGACAAAATTACTAATGACGGAAACATGAAATGAGAAAGTGCTTGAACATTTAGCTTGTAATGCCCATTTCTACAGGCTTACGGGGAGAGAATCAGAAATAGAATAAATGTAAATTTAACTTAAGGAATAATTACATGATTAAAAATATGCTAAGTAATTCAATGGATATCATAAAACTGAAGAGGTTGGAAAATATCCCAGTTTATTTCAGAGCAACTGAAGTCCAGATATTCAGCAAAGAAATCCAGTATCCAAATTATACCTTCTAATGAAATGACTGAATTTATTTGAAGATTTGATCAAAATTAGAAAATGAAATAAAGTTTTTGATCTTCAGATGATCAATGCACAGTATTGTTTAGTGGTCAGAGTAAAGGCCAATTAAAAAGTGAGATCTGATCTCTGATTTTAATTCGTAGTATTTTTATAGGCAAATCTCTTAAGTTTCAGTTCTATTTTGAAAGGTGACCATGTATTCACGACACCTTTTATTCAGATATAGCCAATCATTATTTTCACAGAAGATGTCTCTGACTCAGAATATCTAAGAACTCAGTTGTATTCTGTGCTTTCTCATTACTGACATCACTTACTCCACTGAAAACCTATGGAAGAGCATAAGGGTTTCCAAAGATATCTATAGGACCTTACACTGAACACAGTGTTTCTTCCATCTCTTAACTAGATTTATCTGTGAAACCTAAAGTGCAAGAAAAATTCTAAACCCTCAGTCCATAGTGGTTTGACTTGCTTTTGTTAGGTATGTTTTAATCTACAGTTGGTTACTAAAATTCACTCGTGCTGTGAATGTCAGAGAACTTCCTGCTAGCTAACTGCCCAGTCCTTTAAAAAAAAAGATAAAGTTTAGTGAAAAAATAAGATTTACATTACGTGCATGAATTTCACACAGATACCTACCTAAAGTATGCATGTTTCAGTCTGTTTTGAAGAAAAGCAGTGGCAGTATGATAAAGCATTCCACATTACTGCTATATTCACTTGTTTATTTCGGCAATATTGATGGAATTTATTCTAATTTTTGTAGTAATTTTTCATAGTGTGTGGTAAGAGCATTTTTACCGCAGATGCAAGGAGGGGAGGGGAGAAGGGACAGTGTGATTGTCAAAATCATTGAAAGAGCAGCTGCTACTTAGTAACTAAAAGTAGCTGTAGCTGCATGTCTGAACGCAGATGTGACAAGTTTGCAGCTGTTGCTCCCATGAGCTTTAATGTATTTTATTTCTTGGCACATTCACTCTGAATTAAAAGCATAATCATACTCAAGTTAAGGATTTTGATGTTTTGCCGTAAGTCAAAATGGGTACTGTACTAAGATGTACCGGTTTTAAAGTGGTTTCTACTTTTACCTTTCTTTAGTCTTTCAAGTTATATGTTGTAGCATTTATGTCTTTTCCTTAGAAATGTTTCCATCCACCCATTTGACATCAGATCAGGTATTAAAATCCAGAGGCTTCCAAGTTTTGGCTTTTCAGATAAAATCTTGTCAGTAATCCAGAGGGTGAAATTATAGAAGGGGATGATTAATTCTCTTTTCCTGCTCTTCAGGTCTTAGGAATCTTTTCAAATAATTTGATTATAGTTTATAAATAGAGTTGCTGGTGAAAAACTGTAATAAGCACAGGAGAATTTAATGCACAGAATTCCTGAAGATAGAAAAAACACACAGAGCAAAATACAGATTTTTTTGTATCAAAAAAAACCATAAGAACTCTTGTTACAGTCACAACTTTAACTGCTGTCCTCATGTCATTAACAGCTAAATCTGTTATCTGGCAAAACATGCCTGTGTGTTTGTGTAATCATTGAAACACAAAGTTGTGTTTCAGTGATTATACAAGTAATCTGAAACTTGTAATGTTTCTTTATCACTAGAGTTAATTTCACCTGATGTACAGAGTTTATAAATTTTAAGGCAGGCAAACAAGTGTTGTTTCTTCTTGACATGTAGTTCATCATCTGCTCTGGCTCTGACCATAATGAAGTCTCCCATCATAAAGCAGTGTGAGAACAGCATAAATATAATGTAATAACAGCATGATTTAACAGCATGAATCAGCAGTGGACTATTGTGGCTTTCCAAATCTGTACTGCAGCTTCGCTATTTCAACAGATTGTTAGAAAGTAAATGAGGTAGCATTAGGGTTGGAGTGGTTCCAGCTGTCATAAGTAGACTGACGTCATGCTTTGCTGGGGTGCAAGGATGCTATTTCAGCCTTCAGTCCTATTTCAGTCTTGCTGAACATGCTATCATTTCCCTTGTGGCAGCATGACCACTCACAAATAAGTGATACAGAGTAGGTCATGAATGTGAAACTGTAATGAAAAAATGTGTTATTTTATTGCATTTATTTATGTTTTCTTTACTTTTCAGAAAAGAATCTGCTCCAGTTAAAATAATTTTGGATATTTTTAGCTCTTTGGATGGTCTTAGGTATTTATTTTTGCTTCCATGAAGATTTTGAATACTGAGTTACTTTTTGTTAATGGATCTACCACTTAAAGCTTATCAGAACTCTTCTCAGTGGTGGGTTTATTATCTTCGTGTGTAGACATCATTGTACCCTTGAGAGTGCTCTTCAAAGGCTTTTCCTAATTTTCAGGAAGACTGCAAATAGGGAAGCTCCAAGGTATCAGAGGATAGTACTGTAAAGACATTGTAGTTTTCTTGTGACCATGGTGTGTCCAGCTAACAATAATAAGAAGAATTATTAATATTTTATGCAGAAATAGCTTTTTCTTTATTTTCCTTTATGGATTTTAATGGCAAGATTATAACATATAAGTTCCTCCTGTATCTGTGACAATTTTTTGTTTATCTATCTCAGACGACTCTGTGAGAAGAAAGTAATATTGTTATGTTGTTAAAGATAATAAAGGTATCATTTTAATTATAAGCATTAAATTCTGTCAGCTTTACTAAGTCATTACTTTTCTCATAATTATTGTTTATCTAGTTACAGATCCAATTTTCTTACTATCAATTAAGAAGAACGTATGAATAATTTTTTCCCCCAGTGTTATTCCTGGCAGCTTCATTTCTATCTTTATTCCTGAAAAGTGAACCTGCATTAGGTAACAGACAAGACAACGAAACTTGATTTCATTCTTTGGTGATATATATTTGGTTGATAGATGCAATTTTTCAAAAGCAAATAGACAAAGAATATATTACAGGGATCATACTAACACATATAACATCCTAAAAGGATGTTTTTAGTTAATCATGTTCAAGAGGCAATTTGTTCAATGAACTTCTGTGAGAGTCAGTAATTGGCATGACGCTAGTCAGCATTTCCACTAATAAAACAGCAGATAATAATAATCTGTGGGTGATACAGATTTACCATTCTGACAAAGTGAGGAGAGCACAGCAGTTACATAAACTAATCTTGAATCACTCATTCAGTTGACCTCTTCAGGCAAGCTGTGTGTTGATACAGCCAAATGAAAAATTTTTGCAAATACAGGATAAGTAGGATAGGTCGTGTCTCTGGAGTGAGAGACTGTAGCCTGGGATGCATGGCTTCTGAAATGATCCTAGGGGGAATTGCTAACAGCTCTCTCAGTGCGAGCTAACAGAATGATGCTGTGGCACTTGGGAGTAATTACATCCTGAAACCAGAGAACATAACAGCTAGTTTTGCCTTTCGGTGGGGGGGGAGGTTTTGGTAATACTGCAACCAGTTCTGATATCTGCAGTCAAAGACATAGTGGGGGCTTAGAATGGATGGCTGAAGTGTTCAAAATGTTTAATTTGTCAAAAAGAAAACCAATAGGTTGATTGCTTAACATATGAGAGTACAGTTTTGAAATGGCAGTTGTCATTGCTAAAGCATATGTGTTTTTTGCCTTCACACAATTACCTCTTAACCATTTTAATATCTAGTAATTTTTAGTTATACTTACTAAGAAGCACACAGTGTTAGAACTACATTGCAGATATAAAATAGAAGTCTAAAACTGTGGATCTCCGTAAAGCCTAGTTGTGGAGAAAAAGCATTATTTTGTTTAAAAAGGCTTCATTAGTTGTTGAGTGATCAATGCTTTTTTTCATTATTATTTTTTAGTTTATTGTCACCATGTCCAGTAAAATAATGAAATTCTAGAAACATATTAATTCTATTCTGCCAGTAAGTTCTGTCCTTCCTTATCTTGAAAGTCTGAAGTAACAGGAAATATATCTGTGTTTTCTGTTCAGAGCTTTACAGCTCTAAGGATGCTGAGACCACTCCATAACAGGTCCAGCAATGCATTTTGCGGGCTGTGAGGAACACCTTGCAAAGTTGGGGTCCCCTCTAATCTGCATGCTTTGTCAAGAGTTGTATTTGGTCTGACTCCTGCTAAAGAAAGGGAAGGATGTGATGCAGGGTGCGTATAATCTGGAGAGATTTCTTGTAAGCCTTGCTTTATGGCTTGTATTTTACAGAGATTCTGTTACTATCCAAGTTCTAAATCAAATCTTCCAAACAATGAAAATCTGATTTTATTGTCCCGTAAGCTTGGAGAGAAGCACTTTCTGATGGCTATAAGGTATTTTTCTCTCATCAACTAATGTTTGTATTTGTTTTCAGTAAATACCACAAAAAGGAACTCTGCGTTTTCTCCATTTCAATGTAAAAAGGATTTTCTTGAACAAAGCAAAAACTCTTGTTCTTCCTGAGTAATTTAAGTCACCTGCTAAACTAAATGCACTGGCAGAGCTTCCATTCAGTTAGTAGTTCACAGCTGTCACTGGAGATATCTCTCTACAAAGAAAACTGTTTTCTTTCCGTGTTTATTTCTTCAGCAGAAACTGCTGCATAACAATGTCAATTATTGGCCTTATCAGTGTGTAACCCTGGAGAAGACTAAAATCACAGGCACCTGTACACTTGACTACCAAACTCAATCAAAACTACTGATAAGAGAACAAAGAGAAATTAAAAGCTTTTCGAGTATGAGCTGAATAATAGGATGAAGTGACATATGCTTTTCTTTGAGACAAGCAAATGGAGGAGGATTAATTTTCTTTCTTCCAATTCTGTTCTCTTCTGTGGTTCCCTAAATGCTGGTGTGTGTAGATTTTGCTGTCTTACAACAAAATTGTCTCATTGCAACTACAATACAGTAAAAATAACAAGAATTAAAATGTGTATTGTTTTGTCATCTACTTGTAAACAAATTGGATTTAAAATTCTTTCAGAAATGCCATTTTAGCAGATTTACTACTGCCATCGTACTCCTAGTTAGCTCTTTCAGCTGCCATCAAGAGCAAGATCTTTACACATGACAATTCATTTGCTCTCTGTAGTGTTTTTTACATTAGACATCCCTTTGCAAATATAGTAAGAGCTCCCATTTATCCTGTTCTAATTCATTTTCTGCACAATAGCATTTGCTTGCTGTTAGCTGAGTGAATAGCAATAGTTGCATCCACTCCTCAGGAAATGATTCACTAAAGTTTTGTGTTAATATTTTTTTCATCACAGTTCTTGGACATGTGCTTAGTTTCAGGTACTGATCTGCATACAACAACAGGTTAAACAGGGACAGCTGAAATCCTTAAGAGCTGTTGTTCTCTACCACATCCTCTCTTAAAGATTGCTGCCGCCGAGAAAAGATGACAGAGCATAGCAGGGCCTCTGAATTGCCAGCTCTCAGGCAAGCCTATTAAAGAGAACAGAAATTGCCACCAGGAATATGCCTCTGAAAGTTATATTTCATGTAGCTGACGTCTTTATTCTCTTCTGTGAGAAAAGGCTACATCTTGCAAGCTGTGCTATAGTTTCCTCTCTTGGAGATTATTGTGATAAATACAGGAATTTCTGCCTGCTAAGGAACAGATGAGAGATGTAGTCACTGTGGGTAAATCAGCCCATCAAACACTTAGATTATATCATATAATGCACCACTGAAGTATTTTTCCATTGGAACTGTTATTACAGTTTTGGCCAAACCCTTAAACACATTTTGGTCATATTCATTTATTTAAACAAAATGGCATTTTATTCACAAGGTATGGTCTTCTAGAAGAAAGAATTTTGTCAAAAGTCTCAGATCTCCAAAGAAAATAAATTCAGGAATAATGTTTTCCTTAGAACATACTCAGTTTATGTGTGGTTTTGAGTCTTTAAGATGAGCACTTCAGACAGAGTTTTCAAAGCTTTTTTCTGAATCTCTGAAGGCACAAGGCCACAAATCTTTTCCTAATATAAAGTTTTACAAAACCACACGGGTGTGAGAACCTTATACCTGGGAGAAACACTGCAAACTATTATTAATACTTAGTTTATGTAATACTAGCATCTGTCACATGCTAGAATAGCAGTTATGAAAACAGTATTTCTCCATATTGATTTTCCATGCTTTTAGTGAGATTTGTCCTTACATGGTGGAAAATTAAGGATTTTGCCATGCTTGATCTGGAGCTGCTTTGCAGTTGTCAGAGCGCTCCTCTGCCAACTGCTCTGTTAGTACTGCTACTGTGACTGTGGTCGCTGCTTTCAACATGCAGATTTTTGTGACGTTTTAGAGTATAAACTTGTTTATTTCCTTACATGTATGAACTAGGATTACCAAGAGAAGGTACTCATGGCCTAAGCGCTTTCAGGACTTGAATCTGGGAAATCTTAAAAATCAGGAGTCAGAAAGGATTAACCTAGCCCATTATCACCCACTGTACTGAAAGACATTCAGTTCTTCTCTCATGTTTGTGGCTGGAAGCTGTCCTTTGCTAGATAAGCAAAGAATAAATCCTGAATTTGGCTGCTGGTTTGCAAGCTCATGTTTTCTGTGAAAGTTGAAGCATTCATCATCTTATATACAAATTTGATCTCAAATTCTGGCTGGCCAAAGCTGAAGTTGTAGATTTCTGTTTTTATTAGTATAGTGATAAGAAAGAAAGGCGATTAAATACTATATAAATAAAATTTGTTAGTATTTTAATTGTCTTAGAATACTGGGGCCGTAGGCATTTGTATGTACCTTAAGACTTCCAAATGCTCCATTTAGAATTGTCATTTTTCCATGGTCTGTGTATATTCTTTGTCTATTTGCTTTTGAAAAACTGCATCTCTCTGGGACTTGCATGAGAATTCTGTTTGGGTTTTATGTAATCTCTTCAGAATTATGTTTATCAACAACAGTAGACTGGGAAATTAAGAACTGGCCATGGCAAAGAGTATTAAAAGAATGTTGCATATTTAACTTCGTAAAACAAAGCTTGAAAGGGAGTATGTTTATCTTCTAGAATGCAATTGGATCACTTTGTAATGTGGGTAAAGATGTAATTCGTAACATAATTTTAGTGAAAGATCAAAAGGATATAAATTGTTCCATTTAGATTTATAAACCATTAGATAAAGTGAAGCATCTCCAATGTAAAAGTATCAGGACGTAAAGAGTGGTATGTATTTTCTGACAAAGCTTTATGTTACTGTGTGGTACAGTAAGATTCATCCTGGTTTGGATTTCTTGTTGTCCACAGACAGATTGAATGATGTGTTAAGCACAGATGTTTATCGTGTTTCCAACATAGTACTTATACTGGTTTAGAATATTTTAATTATTTAGTTTATAGTATACAATTGAATTATACTGTGTTAATTTGAGTTAATGCTTCAGTCTGATTGTCTATGGAAGCACTTTTGGAACTTAGAATCATAGAATACTTAGGTTTGGAAAGGACCTTAAGATCATCTAGTTCCAACCCCCCTGCCATGGGCAGGGACACCTCACACTAAACCATATCACCCAAGGCTCTGTCCAACCTGGCCTTGAACACTGCCAGGGGCGGAGCATTCACAGCCTCCCTGGGCAGGCCATTCCAGTGCCTCACCACCCTAACAGTAAAGAATTTCCTCCTTATATCCAATCTAAACTTCCCCTGTTTAAGTTTTAACCCATTACCCCTTGTGCTATCACTACAGTCCCTAATGAAGAGTCCCTCCCCAGCATCCCTATAGGCCCCCTTCAGATACTGGAAGGCTGCTATGAGGTCTCCACGCAGCCTTCTCTTCTCCAGGCTGAACAGCCCCAACTTTCTCAGCCTGTCTTCATATGGGAGGTGCTCCAGTCCCCTGATCATCCTTCTGGCCCTCCTCTGGACTTGTTCCAACAGTTCCATGTCCTTTTTATGCTGAGGACACCAGAACTGTACACAATACTCCAAGTGAGGCCTCATGAGAGAGAACTTCAGCTGAAGCATCGTTTGTTCTAAGATGTACAAAGGAAATGCAATTTCATATATTTTTCTCTTTAAGGCATCAAGGAATGGCTGAAATTTGAGGTGATATTATTGGTTTTCTACATTGAGAGAATCCATGCAGCTTGAATGGTTCCATCTTGTGATTTTGCCTGCATGCTTTGCTCACCAAGGAAACTTAAATGATTTCTTAGTGTGAACAGTGATGTTCTCCTCAGAGTTAAAGGGACTTTTGGCTTAGTTGTTATTGATTTTTGTAAGATTTCTCAGGCTAACTTAGAAATTTTCAGTTATCAGATTCCAATTTTACAGGTTCTTTATCCGTCCTTTAATATCTTCATGAAGGTGGTTTGGTTCTTCCCTTCCACCACCAAGTCCTTGGTTCTCTGTGTTGATGTCCTGAAGTTTGTTAGAGGTGGACAAATGCTTTGTGGATTTTGACATTGCAAGTGGGGAACATTTATTTAAAATTTAGAGGAAAACGCCTATTTATGGCTTCATGTGGTGTGGGTGATTAAACAATGGAATGGGAATGGCCTCTTTCAGTCCTATATCCCTAAGATACTGACAATATTCCACTTGAATTATCCTTAGGATTTTTTTCCTTTTTTTAGTTATGAAAATACACTGAATAGCTGCTACATTGTGAAATATTTATTGCATGTTAGAATTATATATCTCAGGTAGTTCTACTTAAGATCTGTATACAGGCAATTTTATGTCAGTGATCCTTAATATGTTTTCTCTAAAACAAGATGAGATTTTACTCAGAACGATTTACAATGTGAAGTACCTTTTTGTCAAAACATACTAATTGCTTAAAGTGGAAAATACAGAAGTTTTGATGCACTCTTGTCCCTGTGGTTCATTATGTTCAATTGATATTTTATGATTTTCTTTCTTCTTTTTTTTTTTGATGAGCTTTTAGCTATTCATACTATGGTCTTAAAATTTAAGTCGCTGAGAGGGGTGAATATGTATGAATTTGGAGCTGTATAAAACTCTTCCGCTTAAAATGCCTTGCCAAATTATGGTCAGGAAAACCAAACCAAGTGGGTAGCATATGGACTTTATGGAGAAGCAGAACTGTAAATTTTCTATTGGAATCTGCTGTACAAATATTTTGATCTTGCTTGACTACAGAAAAAAAGAATGTAGTAACTTACTCATTGGCAATTCATTTCAGAAATGAAATTCAGCCACAATTGCTGCAGTCTTAATTTGTTCAGCAGGTTCTGTGTTTGTTTATTGTTTTTTTTTTAATAGGATGACTTCTGATCTTCATGACTTTGTATACTCTGGAAATTTGCATCCGTTCTTTATTTGCTTCTTTTGCACAGAGCTAGTGACAAACGATTTATCTGGGCTTCTCCTTAAATGTATTTGCTATGATTATATTTTGATGCATAAGAAGTACACATATCTCCAAATACCAGCCATGTAGCAATATTTCATCAAACAACATGACAAAAAGCATAGAGTGGCTCAGAAGCATTCTGCTCTGTGCTGTAGCAATTGAAGCACAGATGCTTCCTGGACCTTTCCCGGGTAGTCAATTTTCATATGAGATTTTTAAAATGGAAGTTCTGTTTTTACTAGTTTAAATGTAAGAAAGAATTCAAGAATATTTTTGTTTGTCTGATTTAAGCATGAATTTACACCAGTGTTGGAGTAAGTTTACTTCTTCTTCTTTCTTGAGCACTGAATATTCTGTGTAAGTATCTTCGGTTTCACATGCATGTAATTTTGAAGCATTTTGAGACAGTTCAGAATAAAAGGTATTACAGAAATCAGATGGCTTTTTATGGAGTTGAACATCTTTTGTGTCCTGTGGGAATGTTTGCTTTGTTTTTATGTCTGTGTGCTTAACCTTGTCATATAAACCTGTAGATAATAACATGTATTTAGTAAGTTTGTTAACAAGAATATCTAACATGCAAATTTATTTCCCATTTTAAGCTTTAGGGATATGTATTGCTTGTGGTTTTGGTTTTTGGTTTTGTTTGAGAACAAGGGTATAGGGCTACCTGCGATAACAGCTAAAATGTGTTCCCTTAGTTTCTTTTTACTATATTAATTCATATATTTTCATATCTGTGTAAATGAAGATGTAAATCTTTTCTTCAGCTAAGTAAGCACAGCTTCTCTGACATAGTTCTTTAGAACCACATATTTTATGATTAGCAATTAAGATTGCTAATGACTTGTGTAAGAGTTCCATACTGGATAAAACAGGACTTTAATTGCTGGTTTAGTGGTTTTAATATGCTGAGTCCAGCAATCCTTTTCAGTAGTCATGAAAAGAAAAACATGAAAGGGAAATGATAAGGCCATCAACTTTTCATAAGCTTTCATTTTCAGAATACTAAGGTGTGTTTCTATGGAGTTCTTATTAGGAATATGAAATTCATGATAAGAATAGCATATTTCTGTATGTTTGCAGAAGATTAATGGGAGATTTTGCACTTGAAAGAAGAATAAAAATATATATTTGAATCAAATAATATATATTATATAAAAGAATAATATATATACTTGCTGAAAACCACTATACACTTGAGCTGCTGAATGGAAGCTGATAGCAGAATAAATTAACCTTTAACCTATTTAGATTTTTTTCTTCAAGTATCCATTTTTAAGATGCATCAAGTCTAGTTAGAACTCTGAATAACCTTTTTTTCTGCAGTTAGTTTAATACTGGTCAGAGTTCTGTATGGCATGGTCCAATGGTTAACATGTCATGGTGTATAAAAGATAAAGATGATTGATTAAGAGGCAATTCTTTGGAAAGAATTGATAACCCTTTTAAGAAAGTCTAGATGCATAACTTAGGTAATGATCAAGAGAAAAGTGTAGAAGAAAAAAGAATTTGCAAAGTTGAATAGTCACTATTTCAGCAAATATTGTGTTTGGGTTTTGAGTTTGTTTGTTTGTTTGTTTGTTTGTTTGTTTGTTTTTCTCTAAACTGTTACAGGATAGGGCGTGAACTTTCATATTCAAGGTGGGAGTTCTTGAGTGAAACTGATTTATGACTTGCCAAGAACTTATCTCTCCTAAATCTTTCAGACTATGCCAGTGCAAGCTTAAATATCCCTGCCACTTAGCATGGATAAACCAGTGTTTCCCCCATCTTCTGCTTATCAAAGTTTAAGTTCACCCATAATCTTTGATATTACAAGAACAAGGAGGGCGTTGCTGCATCCAGTATCCAAACCAAACTGTTGGATGCTATTTCAGCCATAGCTGACCCAACCACATGTGCACTGTGGCATGTAGCTTTCCATGCTTAGGAAGCACTGCAGGTGGTCAGATGTACCACTGAAAGATCCAGATCCACCTATGCCTCTTAACCTGCATCTGCAGCAAATATTTCTTAAGCTGCAGTAGGTGACCTATTCCTGCTATCTCTTTAATATTAGATTTTGAAATCTTAGTTTTCTCAATTCCAGCTGTGCCCAATAGGAAGTAAATGTTTTCTCGGACTCAGAGACATAGGTAATTAATAAGATGCACAGCACTCCAGAAATACAGCTCATTATTTGCAACTCCATGTAGCAGGTTAGGACAGCTGGAGAAATAAGATGTGGCAGCAGTGTAGGGAATATTGCTGTGTGCATTGAAAGAAGGAAAACAGTGCTCGGGAAAGAAAAGAGAACTTGTCTCAGAGCTAAAGCCCTATTGCTGCACTACTTATCAACAGCAAGAGGTAAAAAGAAGGGAAAAGTAGCTTTAAGGGAACAGAACAAGGTCAGCTGGGCTCTCAGCAAGTGCTGGACCTCTGCTTTAAAGTTACCAGCCAGTGTGTTTGTCACTACTTTGATAACAGGCTGAAGGGGGTGGGATTTGGACTGAGCTTGGCCAAGTCCCCAAGCAAACGGGTATCCTTCATCCTAAGTATGTGGGAAGAGGATTTGAAGTTAGGATTGCACAGTACAGTACCAGCCTGGCCCCTGCAGCAATTACAGGGTTGCAGCCAGGCAATAGCTCTGTCTGCTTCGCTGTGCAATTCAGGGGAGTGACTGAGTCCATGGGCAGGATGCCCTCTTAGAACAAGCCATCCATGCCACCCTTTCACACTTGGAAGTCCCACATGCAAGTGGAAAAGAATGTTGTAAAGGAAAAAGGAATTAAATCATTCCTATACTAAGTATTTCCTTTGCTTGCATAGTGGTTACATCTGGTTGGAAAACAATGCTTGAATCATTGTCCAGTTCTGGCTCTCTCTGACACCACATTATATAATTTCCTATTAAATAAAAACATTTGGTATTCTTTGTATATATGTGTTGTTTATTTGCGGTTTATATTATCTAAAAAGATAAATGGTTATTTTCTCTGGCAATAATTGCTTTCCTCCTTAGCTTGTCTCAATGATTCTTCTAATTAAATTTTAGTAGTATTGCACTTCATTAGTTCTTTAAAAATAGGTACTATGTTCTAAAATATAAAGTCCAAATAACTCTCATAAAGAAGCTGTTTGATCAAATTGCCAGTATAAATTTTGTGGTATTTTATTTGTGTGCATAATGTGTAATAGGTAGAGCTCTGGTTCAAAATACTCGCAATTCTTTACTAAATAGTGCAAATTTATCTGTGAAGTTAATTTACCTTTAGCAGCCCTGAAGTATAATATTAAAAAGTTCATGATCATAAAATATGGTAAGATTGTAGGTTCTGCCTATCACAAAATAGAGCTGTGGTAGACCAGAAGTACTAAGACCATAATTACATTGCAGTTAGCAGCAGGAAGGATTAACAACTCTCATAGAAAAATACTGTATTTTAGGACTGCCTTTATTTGTTAAATTAATAGACCGGTTCTCTGTTTTGACATTAAAAACCAACTGTATTAATGTCCTCAGTATGTTCAAGTTTAATTTTAACCCTAGTTATTGCTATTTTTATATTAACTAGAAATAAACCCACTATTCTATTACTGGGGTTTATGTTCTGTTAAGTTTCTTTTGTTAAAAAAAAAACACTGCAGTTGTACTTTGTCAATAATTCATACAGACAAAAAAGTCTGAACTGGATAAATAAATGGAGTAAATAAATTGCTTTGATTATCACAGAAGAGACATTTATGCTCTATTCATTAGCATAGACTCTTTATTTTATTAACTATCAGCATGTTATTTGTTGTATAATTGGTTTTGATGTTCCACAAACGGAGTCAGAGTCAGGGTGACAATAAATAGCACAACAACTATAGATAGCCATTACAAAATAGCCATGACTATTGCCAAATGGTATGCTAAAAACTATATTGATTGAAAGGATTATAGTGGACTTCATAATATAGGGGGATTTGCTAATGAACCAGATTTCAAAACATGATGAAATTTACTTTCTTTTGCTTCCTTTTTTTGTTTGTTTGGTTTTGGTTTTTAAGATTGTTTTAATGAGCTGAGATTTCATTGGGTTACAGTCTCAATGAGGAGAGCTTTGTAATAGTTATTAAAAATGTGTTTTAATTAAGTTTTATTAGTATTCAGTTTTGATTTTTGATCATTTATTGATCATTTTGATCATTTTGATTTTGGAGGAAACTGCTTTGGAGAGCATCTCGTTGAGATACCTGTCTGGTAGTGTAGCATTTTCTTTTAGATATATGTATTGGCTCTTGTAAGGTTTTTTTTTTCCCCTCAAGAATAATTTTTTATCTGACAACAGCCATCGCTTAACAGCCAGCATTACTCCCAGATCTTACTGCTGTGGTGTTTAAAACATAGACTTCATACTTTTCGTACTTGTGCAGGTGCTTTTGTACCATGCACTTACAACAAATTTATCAGTCTTATCTCGATTACATGGTGATTACATAGTTCTAGAATAAATGTGGATTTATCTAAGGAAAACAGCATTTTGAAAGTACTTGTACTTTAATAATTATATTCTATACAGCTGTTTTTAAGTGTTGAAGCATACTTTATAAATTGTAGCATAGTTGAGCGTGCTATGTAAAGTGCTATAGTATATTTTAGTATATCTTAGGAAAACATGTAGGGTATTATGTAAATCCAAACTCTGTTAAAGTAGTGTTACTGTTTTTATTTCTTTGTAACCTTCACTGTATGTAGTGGGAAACTGCTCTTAGGTCTTAGATAAAAAAAGTCCCACATCTCTTACACTCTCCTGGTACAACATCTGCTGCAAACCTCTAACCATGTTAGGGGACCTGTGCTAAAATCTCTTCACGTTTTTGTTGTACAGGGAGAGGGGGAAGCAAATCTAAGTAGTTCCTTGATCTTCCTCTGTTATGGATAGTATCTCTTTGCCCAGCTGTTGCTGCTGCATAGAGAGACTTGTGATTTCTCAGAGCAGATTTGGTCAGACAACACTGAGCAATAGAAAGTCGTCAGACTATTGTTTCATTCCCTACAGTGTTCAGGGTTTTATGGCTTTGAAAGTACTCCTATATGTCTTTAACTTTTAAGCAGAAGTAAAAGTAAAGAGGGATTAATTTCTCCGGGGGGGGGAAGGAGTTGCTGCCGTGTGTTTGTCTTTTTGGTGAGGTTATTTTGCTTGGTTGGTTTTAATTTACCAGAGTTATTCCATAGACGATGAATTAGCTGCTGGTTGTACGTACCTCAGATACCTATTACTGTTCCCCAGACAGGAGGAAATCTACCACTACTTGAATGGCAAGGGGGAAGGGAGATTGGAAATGCCTTTCCATAGTGTGCCATGTCAGGGCAAATGCCACACACTGACCAAACTGAAGTTGTGCTTGTGGGCTCAGTCAGGCAGCTAAGCCTAATTCAAGAGATTAATACGTCTATTCAGTGCAGTAGGAGGCCAGTGAAACCAGGGCATTCTGTTTGCCAAATGTAATTTTGAGTATATTTGTTGTAGATGCTGCCAAAATACAAACAAACATTGGACTGGGATTCTGGAAACCCCATCTGATGATGGTCTATTGGCTGCCCTGGTTCCTCAGCCAGGTGACATCACAATATCATTTGAATTAAGCAGAAAATAAAATTCTTGCAGGAATAGTTTACAAATAATGCTTTTCATACTCAGTTTTCTTGTTCCAAAATATTCCAGGCAGTTTCTCACCACTGAGCTTTTTATGGTAAATATGATTTCAAGTTAATGATTCATCGTATTTCAAAGTGTCTTATATTTTAATTATGAGTGTGGATAGGAAAATTAATTGAAGCAGTTAATGTGGATGCCTTATTTGCAGATGTATTCTAGTGGTTCCTCCTTTACCTGTTGGAGAAAAAATAAGAATAGTAATTAAATTATTGAGCCACTTGTCACCTTTTTCGTAAGTGCAAAATGCTAAATTAAGCAGTTTTAGATAAACTTTTCATGTGGTCTTAAAAATATTGAGTAGCATAGCATAGGTTTGTATATTTCTTCAAATCCAAAAACTGTTTTCTGGAGTTTCTTTTGAGTTTGGTTGTTGTTGTTCTGTTGTTTTCAAAGAATGCCCCATATTTGGGCACAATAAATGCAGCATGATTTTCTTTAGCACTTAAAGCAAAAAAAAAATTTCTTTAGTAGGTTTTTTGCCAAGTTCTACTTTATTTTTAACAAAATACAAATTTAATTTGTGTCTGAGCCAATTTTGAAGCTCTGTAATAGATCACAGGAAGGGTAAGCCTTATATTTAGAAAATCAGTTAAGTAGTGCATCTTTGGCCAGTTACTTCATTTAGATTTATAACGTATGCACTAGTCAGTGTCAGTCTTAGACTTTGAGGAGCAGCTAAGGAATGATTCTGTTCCTTAGTAACAGTGGCAAATATGCCCACTCAAACAGAAGTGGACTTAGATGGTCAATGGATTACTCTGCCATTTATTTATATATTTGATTCTGATGAAAATTATTAATAATTTTGCTGTTAATCATAGAAGTACTAAACTAGTTCTTCACCAATAATCCTATTTCAGATTTAAGATGCACCTTAAATTTCATGTACTGTGGATATTGGAGATTTAGTCTTTACATGTTCAATGAAGAGCATAAGTTTGAATGGTTTGAGTTTTCCAGCCTTAAGCCTGGAGCACCTGATTTCTCCTTCTGTTGTGCTGTATATCCTGGGAGAAAAATAATGTGTTTTGTGTCATATTTTGTGGGTCATTTCCAGGCATACTTCTAAACCTGTACATTTATTTCAGAAAAAGTGGTTTGTTCCGTAAGGTAATGTAACTTCAGTACTCTGGAAAGTTAAATGTATCAAAATTAATAGTGACTGCTATTTTGCCTCCTTTTTTTAACCATTGAGCAGTGAGATGTTTGTAAGAATGGCTGCTATGTAGGAGGTTTTAAGAAAAGAAACTCGATTTTTGCAATAATTTTCTAATATGCATATCCAGCATTATTACCTTACAGTCAAAACTGAATATATAAGCAGCATTCATTCATTTACAGGAATTATCGGTGTTTCACACATGTACCAATATTTTCTAGTTTGAAAAACATGTATGATTGCCACAAAACCATGATTGCCACAAAACAGAAAAAATCAGTGTAGTGGACCAAATGTGTGACCAATGTAGACTCCTTTCTAATCTCATGCTGGAACAGTTTAGCTTCATTCACTAGCTGTTGAGTAGCTTCTGTACAGGCAACTGCTGGTTGCAGATTCTAGTAGGTGATGTCCTACAAAGTCCAAGTGCTGAGGTCTGCTAGAAGGTTCATGTCTGTCCAGTGCCTAGAGGATTGGTTTAGGCCAAATTTGTTTGAACAGTAGCCCAAAGGAAAACCAAAACACTGCTTGAGAACCATGAATCAGTTGTACCAGTTCACATCATAAGTCTGACCCAGCAAGTCTTGGCACTGCAAAGAGTAAAAGAGCCAATTTCACAAAACTCACTGAATTAACTGCTGTGTCTTAGAACTGATTGAAAGTTACTTTTGTAAGAGGAAGAAAAAAACCCACCTTTTGTGGAGGTAGGCATTTATCATCCCTCCACACAACCTTCCTACTCTGCAGTGCTAATTTATTAATTACAGTTATCAGCATAACTGTCAAATAAATAGATGGAAATAACACCTGTATAACAGTTTATTAAAAATGTGTTCTCTCAAGTGTAATAGAAGCATTCTCATGCTCTGTTATATTATATTATTCATAATTAAATATAGTACTGCACAACTCCTTTCTTGTCTCATATTGCAAGAACCAGAATAGCAAGACCATGAAACTGGTGAAGCCAAAATAATTAACATGCACAGACCAAGAAAAAAAAAAAAATTTCATTTTCATTTCTGCTCCCTGCTCTTTACTGTAACCACAGGATCTTTGCTAAATGCTCCTACAGCCTTCTTCCATGAAAGCAGATGCAGAGGAGGGAGAATGGGGGACAAGGAAAATAAGACCCTCATGAAGGTGAAGAATTTCACTGTGTAGTTATACATGATATTGTCATAGTTAGGGTTGGAAAGGACCTTAAGATCATCAAGTTCTAACCTGGGCAGGGACACCTCACACTACACCATGTCACCCAAGACTCCATCCAACCTGCCAGGGATGTTGCAGGATTCTGATTTATAGCAAGATAATGGTTGTGGGTTTAATTGCATTCCTGCTTACTTATTCCTGCTCTTTAGAATAAATCTTAATATATTCATGCAAAAAAAAAAAATGCACATGCTCACAAATATATGCACATATACAAATGTGCACAAATTATCTGCATTTTGCAGCAAAAATAGAGCACCTATGAGAGGCAGGCAAGCTTAACAACTATGCTTACTCCTAAGATTGCCTTATAACACCCATCATAAAATTCCACATTGTTTGTTGTAATGGAACTCATAAAAAAAAATGCCTTTTGCTGCTTTGCCACAGCTGAAATTTTAAGGAATTTTTTTTTTTTTTTTCTAGAGAGCTCAGACAGGAGATCTCCAGGGGATCTTTTTTTTTGGAAAGTTTAAAACGTGAACTTCATATTTGGCCTAGGGTGCCTTTTGCATCATGTTTGAGAGTTTGTGACCTTTAGGATCGCCATTTATTGAAGAAAAACAAAAAGTTTAACTTCCTAAGTTTGGTCAAATTGGGAATCTTATGAAACTGTCATGTGTATGAGCTCAGGAGATAGTTGGTGATAGTAGATTTTCCAAAGAGTGCTTTCACAGATGACAAGTTTCAGCATACAGATGATGATTTGAAGCTTTGTCCTGCTGAGGGTCATGGTGGATTTTAGTGCTGTCATCAGAACTGACCTTTAAGATCATCTAGTTCCAACACCCCATGTATGCCTTACAAAACCAGGAACCCACATTTTAGGGCCTTCTGAAATGAAATTCAAATCACCACTTAAAATTACTTCTGTTGATTAATTTTATCTGTATTGCTATATAATTAATGTTGAAAGAAATTGAACTGTTGTTTGCTGTGCTATATAAAAGGCATACCTAGAAAGCAGCAAACCAGAAGTCAGATATTCTTCGTGTTTGCATGTGAAAAGTCTAATTAGGGAAGAGAATTTTAGCACTTCTCAATTTAGTCGGCAACTCTGCTTTATATGTTGTTGTCTGCAGCTCTAACCCACCTCCTAAAGAGGTTCTAAAAATGTTCAAGGTATTGAAAATTAAAGATTTTTATAGCTCTTTAAAGAAGTATGGGTATTCCCCCCTTCTCCATACCTAGTACTGGCATACTGAAATGATATGGGCATCGGATGTTACAAACTGAAATTAGGTTGAACATCTTAAATGTGGAAGATACATGTGGAATTTTTAAAGAACTATACACAAAATGGTACATGAAAGCTTCTAGAGCTTGGTTGAAATTTGCAAGTGTGTAAGATGTATCCAGGTGCCCCATGATCGGGATACCAGTAGTGGTCTAAACATAGTAAAGTGCAGGTACATGGAATTTGCACACTTGGGCAGTATTGCTTTCTTTCATGAGTACTATTTATTTTTCTAACACTGGACGAAAACTACAGTTCAGTTACAATTAATAGGTGCTTTCTGAAGTGAAAGACCGAACAGCAAGTATTTCTATGAAAGTTACAGGAAAATCACTAAATGTAATGGGATCTCAGCTTTGTTTGGGATACTGAGGTGTGATTGCTTACAAATAATCATTGTATAAGTACCCCATTCCTATACACTAGTGTGTGAAAAAAATGTATTTTTTTTTTTGTTTTCTTTCCACCTAGGAATTGCTGATATTTTTGCAAAATTTGCCCACAGTACACTGGGGAAATGAAGAAATCAGTGTACTCCTAGCAGAGGCCTACAGACTGAAGTTTGCATTTGCAGATGCCCCCAATCATTACAAGAAATGAATATAAAGAACCAAAAATCGTGAAGACCAATGTGTTCTGCAGTATTATGGCATCTCTTCTGGTTGTGCTTTCAGCTCATTGCTCTTTCATTTGAATTAAGATGACCATTAAAATTGTGTTAAAATTTGCAGAATGAGAACAGAATACCAAAGAAATGGACAAAGCAGGATATTGAGCATAGAATGAACTTGAAAGTGAACTTTTTTGTTCAGCATGAAAAAAAGAATTCAGAGTCTGTCACATAATTTTCTTCCTTTTTTCCCTTTCTTTAATTGAAGTCTATCTAATTTATGTCGAACAATTTTTGTATATACCTAAGACTTAAAACTACTTACGGAATGATTTTGTCATTGCTTCAGCATCACCTGCCATGACTTTATCAGCCAGTTTTGGTCAGTAAAAGTTATTTCCTTTGAGTGGGAAAAAAAGAACTTTTCAGTGTTGTAAAGATCAAATGAGACATGAGACAGCAAGGCCTGGGTTTGGAGACCTGGTTATAAGTCAGAAGACACTGATATTCACACACCATCTGTTGTTTTCCCATGCAATTGGGTTAGAATAATAATGTAAGAGTAGAGAAGGTTGCACTGGAAATTGGTGGCATTTTTCTAAACATTACTCAGTCTTGCAGAGTGCTGTATAAGCTTTTTAGCCCTACAGAGGAGTTACTTAATGCTGAAGAGTCATCTGTAATACTAAAGTAAATCCCTCTCTATATATTTGAGAGTGTATTGAAAATATCAAATGAAATAGAAGACATGGTCTTTTTAAAGTAATTAAAGCTTTTCTTTTGAGGCCTTTCAGTTTTTCAGCTTGAAAGTTCACTTTTAAGAAACATAAGAAGAAGCATGGTTTACAAAGCAAGATACATTTTTATCTGTTGTTGCCTTATTCTCCATTTCTAGCATGTTAGAAAAGTAGTGTTTCTAAAGCTTATTTGTTAAATAATTGAATACCCTGTTTTCCTGATTATTCAGAGGAAGCGAGAAGATAGTTCCCAGTAACAACAGCAGTAACTGTATACTTGGAAGTCTTCTATGAATTTATAGCATAAAATTAGTGTTTCTTCACATTATCACGGGATACTGAATAATTTCTTAAAATCACATAATTTAAGTGTGCTATTTATTTTCAAGAAAACTTTTCAGATAAGATTTCTGATGTTGCTCTATTAGATGTAAATAACTGTTATTACTTTGTGCCTACCCTACACATACAGGTATTTAAGGGTGACAGCTGCAATAAGTAACATGGTGGAAGCTCAGAATTGTTATTCCTCATTTTGGTTCTCGAGTTGCACAGTGTTGCCTGAAAAATGTAGTGCAATTTTAAGTTTGGGAAATAAAAGATCTGTCAGAGGTTTTCTCTTATGACTGGTTTTTGGAAGATTATTTTCAAGTTCTTAAAAATATGTAGATACATATTTTGAAGAAAGCTTTCTAGATGTGTTATTTACATTAGTTTCTTTAGGGGCCTTAGTTCTTAGTTCTGGGCACTGACTTTATAAATAATTAGGTGTTTCAGGGTAAATAGACTAAAATACATTTTTACCAACACATGATGATGAGATGTGTATTTTCAAATTATATGAAAGCTTTGGTAGAAGAGAAAAAAAAAAAGAATTAATTCAAAAGCAGGAATGTTTGGTCACTTGGATGCATTTCTGTTCCACTGGTGTCAGCTGGGGGTTTCAGTTGCATTGGATATAAGATCAGGCCTCCTGGATTGCCGCATTTGTGCCTAGACTGTGTAGTGGATCCATGTGTCTTTAATGTCTGTATATTATTTTCTGTAACTTCAGTTTATGGTCTAATGTATTGAAATTTATCTTTATGTTTACAAAGAATGTCATATTGTGCCTAACAGAGTATCTACCAATAACAGAATAAAAGAAACCTGAAATTCATGACCATTTGTTTTAAACTTAGTATCTACAATCATTTGTTAATAGAAATGTGTATTACTGTAACAAGAAAAGACACACAGCATTAAATGTACAATGTTGTAAGAGTTTTCTATAGTTAACTTTTTTTTAATTAAGGCGTTATTTAGGTAGTTACATGTAACATGGAAAGTTGACCCAAAGTTGTCTGCTCTGTCAGATGCTCCTGCATAACATTTATGGGACTGGATATATAAAATGTTCTTTGTCGGGTCCACATAGTTGTCTGCCACTTCCTTCAAATTCAACAGGTACCTCTTACTTCCCTTGGAAGAAACTATTTACATTAGAGGTCACATTTACTACTATGTCTGTGTCAGAAGTTGAATATTGTACTTGAGCACATTGCTTTTTAAGGATATGGGAAGTTTCCTAGTATACTCACCATGCTTATTTATGTAGATCTAGAGTTTTCTGGAAAATAAAATATAGATCCATAAATAGCACTTATATATCTATACAGACGGGAATAGTACATAGAAGGCCAACGTTTATGCAAAAATTCAAATTTTCAGTACTGTAGAATTTACATAAAATACATCATTTATTGGAAAACCAACCCAACCCAACCCACCTCACATTTAACAATTCTACATCTCAGGTAAAATGTCATTCCGAACAAAATATGACATAGAAAATGAAGTACCATTATTGTTATTACATCCCATGTACTTATTTTTTTTCAAAATGCATGATTCTGAATATTATAAAATTCCTTTGTAATATGTATTTTCTTATGAAGGAGGCATCTTGACACATTACTAGTCAAACCAGGCAGTCATTTCCTAGAACTCATGTGAAGTATTAAAACCGTAGTGTCTAAAATTTGTGTTTAAAAAAAAAATCTGCAATAAAAAGCTAAAACAAGAATGTACAATTTAAAAAAAATATGATTACAGCATTTGAAAAATGTAAATAACAAACATATTAGTTAACTATGTAAATACAGGACATGGAGTAGATAGAAATGTAAGTTGAAATCTTATATAACTCTGTAATATGTTATAAGAAATTACTTTCATTATTTTTTTGGCTCAGCTCCTTATGGAATGGCCCATGAATTCGTTTTTAACTTCAGAACTACAGAAAGAAAGTATCTGAAATTCCACTGTATGCTCCTGACAAATATTACCACCGAGGCACCTGGTTAAAACTGTAAAACTGATGAAAGATGAGGAAATAAATGCATATTTATGAAGTGCTATATAGAGTGGAAAGCTTTCTTATTGTTCTCATCAAGCACACTGCATACTACTACATCAAAGCATGTTTTTGGTGTGTTTGTGTTCGTGTTTTACAGTCTCAAAACTCTTCATCACAAGAGCAAATGGAGTAGCAAACCCTCTGTTCTCGGTTACATTTCTGCAACTCTCTGCCACTGTATCTTGTATATTTTGCAAGTTAATAAGGAAGCTTCCAAAGGTATGTCTGTATATACCATATACACAAGGTGCTGAGCGTTTTCTGCAAAAAAAGCAGATGAAGACCAATTTGACACCAGAGCTGAATTAAGGGGCAGGCAGAGAAAATCAGGGCAAAGCAAACAGAGGAGGAACAGAATTCTGGACATCTCTGGAGGTGAGAGAAAAGGGGAAGCCTCAGCTCTGTGGGGGGAAATGGGAAAATGTAGTGATGGGGTCAGTGACATCTGGAAGCTTAAAGATGATTTAAGTAGATTAGCAAGCAAGGAGAAGCGTCCTGTACACATAGGAAGTTTGAGTCCCTTATGTCAATGGAACTAGTGAGAAGGGAGACTTCCAATAATCCAGATGAGTCTGGTAAGAAAATATACAGGCCTGGTTATATGGAAGGCAAAGTTAATAAGTTCTCTGTTTAGAACTCCACACAGCATTCAGTGAACAAGAAACACAGGGAGGCAATGGGCAATCTGTCTGTTATGTGCGTGACGGTGAATTGTAACCATGCTGGTTTCTCACCTGAATGAAATTCTCTTCATCTGCTATAACCTGCAGGATGAAGGTTTCTTCATCTGTTTTAATCTTTGGAAGATCCTGCAGAAAATCAGCAAGAGAAGATTTTTCAAATTATTTTTTTTAAGCAGAAATTATCAAAAAAGTGAAGTAAAGGCCCCAAGGTCTCACAGGAAATGTGCTGGGAGACGTAGCTCAGAGCTATTTGTAGATTTTCTTGTACAAGAGCAGTCCTGGATACCTATCTGACATCTTGGACAGATATCCCACAGATACAAAGTGGAACAGAATGGACATTCTGGAAATCTGATCTGTACTTCAGGTCACTTCCTCCTTGAAAACTGAGTGGGGAGGAAGGTTAGTTCTTTGTAGTGCTTTAAATTCTTTGGAGGTGGGAACATGAGGAGAAGTGGAAAAGCTCCCAGTCCAGCAATCACTCAGGCAGGATGCTGTGCCATGAGAAAGAACGTCATCTCAAGTGCTTCTAATCACTGTATGATGGAGAGTGAAGTTCCTGAGCAATTTAATTCCAGAGCATTTGCATTTTTATAAGTTAAAACTAAAATCTTGCATCCCATCTAATTCCTTAAGCTTAGTGTAGCTGAGGCAGCACCAGAGTAAATAATTAGATTGCTATGGCACCATATCAAAGTACCTTTTAACACTTCAAAATCTTCTCTATGAACCCTACATTTGAGTCAAGATACATGCCAGAAATGAGAATGATGTGATGCTACAGAAAGCCTCTCAAAGACAGGTGCTCTGAAACTTATGCACATTTTTGGCCAAAAAAGGATATCCTACAAGCTCCCAAAAGAGAATTAATGAGCACAGTCAGTAAAGCGTAGTTGTGAACTGCATTTCTATATTTATGCTTGTGATCAAGCTTCCTCAACATAGAAAATTAAAGTCTGAATTTGCCACCAGTATCTGTGGAGATCCTCGGAAACTTAGACTCCAGGCACAACTTTAAAAGTCTGAGCTGCAGTGCAGGTATTCATTTTGTTCCTAATACAAAACTATCTAGTAACATAAATCAGAAAGGGTCAGAATTTCTAGCAGAAGTGTACTGAGTGTCCCTCGGTCTGCCTTTGTTATCAGATTAATCCAGATTTAGTGTATGTATTTGCTTTGATTTTCCTGTTATGTATCCTTCACAACAGATTCCACTTCTGCGATATCTGGATTTCGGGGCCAAATCCACTTTATTACAGGAATTCAGGAATTTCTTAGCCAACCATCATCTTATCCAACCTGTGCCTACTCAGAGATCCTCCTCAGGGGAACAAAAACATTGAGTTTCAGAGCAATAGAAAAAAAACACCCCAAAACAAACATGGAGAATAGAAGAATTTTATTCCCATTAATTTCTGATTTACAGGCAGGATGAAGAAATGAGCCTCTTGTGGGTATTTGGACAACTTCATCCTCAAACTCAGGATGCAGACTCTGACCAAGCTTTTTGAAATTCAGGTTATTTGTTTTCATTTCCACCTTTGTCCAGAAAGAACTGAGTTGTCCAGTGGAGAGTTCCTGCTACCAGCCCACTTGATCAGTTCTGTTCACTCTTTTAGCAGCAGCAGAAATACAATGTATTGTATTTCTGTATAAATATGTATCTGGTAACAAGATGCCCAGTGTTAGCAATACTTAGATGGCTACCTCGCTCATGAAACGTCATTTTGACAGCTAAGGAAGCTCAACAGACTTGGCAATTTTCCATCACTTTTGATCTAAAAACGATTCAGTAACTCCAGCTCAAAGCAGTGCTTGTAAGTGCACTGTTAGTTAACAGTGAGCTGTATATCTGGGTTAAAAACCATTACTCGAATACCTACCTGATCAAGTAAAAATTTATCCTAAGACGTCAGCGAGTATTTGCAGCAACCGTATAGAATATATTACCTCATGCAAATAAATAATTCAGCTTTAGCATGCAGGAATGAATGAAGTTGGGGTATCAGTAAAGAAAGGGTTTTGTTGTTGTATTTTTTCCCAGGTATTTTACCATTATTGCATCAGTGAAAATGTTATGTAAATTTGAAAAAGGAAAGGAGTCCATTTCTCTCCATTGCTGTCATCAAAATCCTGGGGGGGCCGAACATCTTCACCTTCAGGTGAAGCAGCCATTACGTTCTCAGTACAGAGCCTACTCAAGAAACTTCATGTGAATGTGTCAGTGGCAAGAGTCTATTGTTGAAGGTGCACAGCCATCCTCCTCTGTGATGTAAAAGTTGTGATAATTCAAATCATGCCGGCTGATGCTGTATCTGTTATCCACAAAAGAAGAAAAAGGCTCATCTTTCCCCATCCAAGGGCACATGTTTATTTGTGGAAATTTTTATTCATTATGGAAATGCTCTGAAAATAGCATCCAATATGTTGTCAGATCAATTCAAGTTAAAAAGCAATTGTAGCCAGCAGTGTACCCAAATCCAGCAAGCACTTCCCAAGAAAACTAGTAATCATGAAATAACTGTCCTGCGTGGGATGTCTGTGAACAACACAAGAGTTAGTGCTGGTTAGGTAGTCACTTTCTTATATTAATGCAAGTTATTATCTCCTCAGTTTTGCAGCATGTCAGAAACAAGGATGTCTACATCTGAGCTTGTCACACACTCCTTTTGTCGATGGAAAGAGGTCCTTCCCGATGCCATCACCCCTGCTTCTGAGTAGAGCTCTGAACTATACCAAGGGATTGGTGCCTAAGAAGTTTCTCACTAAAGGAGCCTGGAGGACAAGCCCATAGCTAGATGTCAGCATTGCCATTTCCATACGTTGAAGTGGCTGCTAGAAACTTTAATTTGAAGCAGCATTTCTGCACATACATTAGAAAGAATCACAAATTCTCTTAGACACATTTCTAAGATGCACACTTGAAATTCAAATTTTATGTTCACATGGCCCAGATGAGCTACAATCTGAAGGACACACTGACTTCTTTGTTGCAGTTACTGCACTGCATCTTCATCCATACTTAGGTCAGCTTTAGCTCCAACTAGACAGCAGTTCAGCCCATTAGCTTGCTGTTTATATTTGCTACCTTTCCTGCTGTGAATAAACTGTAGCGCTGTAGCACAGCCAGAGATAAAACTCAGTTTCCTTGCATGCAAATTAAAATGAGTGGAAAAAGAAGT
Source organism: Pezoporus wallicus (assembly GCF_028554395.1). Lineage (NCBI taxonomy): Eukaryota > Metazoa > Chordata > Aves > Psittaciformes > Psittacidae > Pezoporus > Pezoporus wallicus. Next base: position 3,827,781 of record NW_026640165.1, read on the forward strand.
GTTGACAAATTACTTCATTTTAAAATGGCATCTCTGCCCCGAGATCTTCTTCCTACCACTTGTTATGTAAAGAAATATGATAGGCTGCTGAGTAAAATGTATAGGACACAATTTCCCATTCTGTCTAACCAATAGTAATAGTAATGATAGGGTTTAAGCTTCCTACTTATGTAGGACCCAAACTATATAATCTGTTTTCCACACAGTGAGGAAGATAAAGATCCTGCCTCACAGAATGCACCATGCATTTGCCAGTGTCCTGGACGAAACTGCTGACCACTACAGGGAAGTGCTGGCTGGGGCAATGATAACCTAACATAGAGTGAGGACTTGACAAATGTCCAGAGGAGGTCCTGCTTGGATTCCCAGACCACAAATTAGTGTGAAACTGTGTTCACTTCATACACCTGCATATTTCTCTGGAAGACAGAAATGGGATGTTGGCAACAAAATGTCCTGATTGTGTCCTGACTGAATGTGTTCTTTAAAAAAATCCCAAACAAAACCCCACAAATTTAGTAACCCACCAGTTACATACTATCAATCTAAGGAATAAACAGCATAACGTCATTGTTGTGAAACTAAACCCTTTGTTGAAGAATACAGCTGTCAAGCAACAGTATTAGCAATTAAATGTTGGAGGCTATAGGAGTTTAGCACTAGTCCAACAGCTATCTGAAAAGCACTTGCATATGATAAAGGGTGACAAACGATGTTTGCATATTTGAGGTTAGACTGGTTCTCAAAACTTTTTTAAGCCTTGCATTCATCTTCATGAATGGGGTTGTCTTGGTTTTCCATGTCAAGAGAAAAAGCAAATTTTGGAACATAAGGCTTCAGAAATGCCAAGTCTCCATGTCATCCTGTTTTCAGTTAGCTAGACACATCTCTGTTTCAGAGTCCATCTAGCCCACTTCAAATCGTTGCTCTTCAGGTAAATTAATAACATTAATCTTTTGTCTTCTACTTGTCTATGCTGACTGTATTTTATAAACTTTCTTGTGACTTGTTGGTGTAGAAAGATTCTGTAAATCAGCAGCGGTACTCTCAATTTAAAATTATCACATAGATTAGGGGAAACTACATCAAGTTTTATTGAGCAGGAATATTGTGAAGATGCATCTTTTGATTCTGAATTATTGCTTTCAGTTCATTAGACTGCCCTAAGCTGTTTATGTTGATCCTGTTAGACTCCTTTCTGACAGATAGGATAATCCCAGCTTTCATCCAACCAGAGAATGGTAGGAGAAACCAGAAATGGTTGGAGGAAAACAATGGTTAGAGGGAATAGGTGTGGGGAGTGAAGGCAATAAGACTTGCGTGAAAAAGAGTTTGGGAATGACCTCTGAGGCCTTGGTGCTTGACAAGCCCTGGGGCGATGAGTTGGAGCACTGAAGGACAGGGAAGGTGGAAAAGCAAGCCTTGGGAGGATGGGCCAGGATGCTGTTGTGGCAGGAATCTCAGCTGGAGGCCACAGGATGTAGGGGTTGTGAGAAGGTCTGCAGCATTGTAATTGGACTATTTACCTGGAGAGTTTCACAGTGGCCAATGACATTGAATGTTGTATGTATGTATGTGTCAGCTGGGAAAGTATGGAACAAGGGGATAAAAAGGGCTTGGTGGTAATAAGGATTTGTGCCTCTGCATCAACTTGAGTCCGTGTCATGAAATGCTGTAAGTAGGCGCCATATTTGGCAATGTGCCATGGAACTTGTCCAAGGTACCTAGCCAGTGTCTATACAGAATGAATTAATACAGCTACAATTAATAGAAGTTTGGTTTCAAACATCATAGTTTTGGGACCCTGAGGCCCAGCATATATGAGAATGTGTATCTTGGACAATCTCTTGATGACTAATAAATATTACCAGCTGTGTTTTAAGCTCAGTTAAAAAAAAATATCTCTGAAAAATATTTGTGTGTACTTTGTTGTTTTTTTTTTGTCAAATCCAGTTCTGGACCTGAAGTGTTAGAACTGTAAAACCATGCTCCTAGTCTGTCATATTGTGTAGTAATTTTATATTATATACAGTAAATATGCTTGAGAACTTAGTAGTAGCACAGACTTCAGTCTCCACTTTTATAGAGTCTTAATATGCTTTTTTTAAGTCCTGGCTTTTAAAAAACACTAACAGGAGCTGCAGAATGAGGTAGTGATACAGCATCAGCTTCTGGGTTATTGAAAAGTAAGTGATTTTAACTTCAGAAGTAATTGGTAGGTTTCTTTCTCAGCTGGCCTGGGTGAAAGGAAGTGTAATTTCATGACCTGAAATCAGATTCCAGTAATAAGATTCTTTTTTATTAAAGGAAAGAAACAAATTGAAGAAAAAAAAAACCACAAAAAGTACTGATAGATCTGAGGCAGCCCAAAGCGTTAAGAGCTGCCAGTGACTGAATGGAGACTAAGTGTTGCTTATGTTTAAAGTGCAAATTAATTTCCTCTCTAGAGAAATGAAGTAGCTCAAAGCTATGAAAATCTCATATGTGAACAAGGACTATTAAAGAAACTGCCAGTTAAGACAACTAATGGAATAAATGCAGCAGAGGAAGGAGATTGAAATTTATGGTGACTAGGCAAAACAGATCAATGCAAACAAAATACAACTGGAATTTCCCAACCTACAATAGAAGATAAAGAGAAATAATGTGAAAACCATCCAAAGATGAAAATACTACTCTTTTTTTGAAGAAGAAGAATTAAAATGGAAACAAGACAAAAATTAATCTGGCTGGATAATCTGGTGAAAGGAAAAGTCTTATACATCTGTAACCCAAATAAAGATACTAGCACCATTTGTAGTGCTTTGTATAACAGTACAAAGAAAGAGGGCAAAGCATATTTTGAGGCAGGTATGTTGTTACTTGGAAAGTTATTATTCACAAAACCCAATTTTGTGCAGCTAATTTGCTGCCTACCTTGCTCAACTGATCTCTTTAGGTTGCTTCAAGGGACCAGGAAAAGACAAAGATACAGAGGCAGTTGGGTGCCTCTAACCTATGTTCTGCTCCAGTCACTCTGGGGAAGAGTCATACTGAAGACCTGAGAGGGACTAGTGATCTACATGAAAATGGGCAATACCAGTACCTCCCCCTCCCACTGCATGACATTTCTGAGGGAAAATAAGAAGAAACAGCTGACATAACTCTCCTGCCATTTGAACTAGAATTATCTCCAGGAGCTTTTCCCTGTCAACAAAGAAAGACACTGTTTTGATCAGAGACACCAGTATTATAGCTCTGTAATGCAGGCACCTTACAATTTCCTGATATGCTCTAATATTTCAGAAAGAAACAGAGACTCCTGAAAAATGCAGTAGTTTACATTGCTGGGCACAGGTACCGATGGCTGCTATTTTGATTCAATGTTTTCTCGTAAATTGATGCGGGGATGATGGTGTCAAAATCAAAGCATGCAAAAAATGAAAGGTTTCTCAGTGCTTCCAGCTTAACTCTAGCGGTGCCCTGAAATTAAAATGTATGTCTGGCGCTGTACTCCTTCAAAGAAGTTTATACAAAGTGACTGTTACCTTGAGGTGTTTCTTTACCCTGCTCTATTTGACATGAATTTTACTGATTTTATGAAAGATGACTGTACAAAATCTCATCAAACCATCCTTGGGAGCAGCGAAAACTCCTGGGGCATGTGCTTCTTTGTCTCTTCATTGCATAAAGCCATGGGGGAAGCAGCACTATTATTTTTATGGCTACCTGTTTTGCAAGTCTAAGCTTCTCCACTTCTTCCAAATTAAAAATTTTATCAATAAATTTGGGATGACTGAAAGAGATTTTTTGGCAGAGCTCCTATTTGCAACATTTTGTTAAAAGAATAATGATTTCCAAATCTCTGGAAGTGTCTCTGGTTTCCGAGTGCTATAGCTGTAAGAACACTTCAGAGCTAGTACACGGGAGGGCGCATGTATCCTACAGTTGCAAGGAGCCAGAAGCCGCACTCCGCAGTCAGCTCCTGAGCAGTAACCCTTTAGTTCTGAGTATACAAAAGAAGACTTTAGAAATCAAGCCATAACATAAGAATATTGAAAATAACTGCTGTCCAAAAGCGTATGCCATACCAGAACTGTTACATTACAAGCCAGTCGTCAGAAATCACTTGCTTTCCTTCAGCATAAGGGTCAGTCAAAAGAAATTTGCTTAACCTGCCATGATGCAGTTTTCAGAACCAGGAAAATCCAGGGTATTGTTTCTGTTGCTGTCTGGGGACTGGTCAGTTCTTACAGGACAGAACTGCAGGGAAGCAGATCTGCCAAATTGTGGCCTTTAGTGTGCATCATGCTGTGCTTTGGCATATGGGCTGAAACTCTGTAGAGGAAAACAGCATACTGAAAACATCTACCATATGGTAAAATTAGTGAAATACCAGCAGCATTAAGACCAGAATGACTTAATTCTGCATATTACTACTGTGTCTCATTTAAGTTCCATATTACTGGATGTCCCAGTCAGAATTAGGGGCCTCTGTGTGCGGTATTTGACAATCACTCTGCCTTGAGCAAACAAAGCTGAGAAAACAACAAAGACTGGGATTTAAAAATCCCAGCCTAAAGCAACAAATAGCACAAAGCAGAGTCTCATAGCTTGTTGTAAATGCCTCTGATCATGGGATTTATCACTTTCCCATCTGTACTCTCCTAATCTAGCTACTTAGCCTCTGCAAGCTCATTTGGAGAGTGACTATCTGAATCCTTCAGCTGTTCACCTTGACAAATACCACAGGGCCAGATTTCATCTCTGCAACTTGGTTCAATATTGAAACAGAAGGAAACAAAACGAGCACATGCACAGTGCAGGTGAATAGTACATAGTGCATAGCGAATCCCAATTAAAGTTCCTGTGGTTTCTTGGTTACAATATTGGACAACGATGTCATGAAGGAAGAAAGCAAAAATAAAGCCTCCAACTCATTTTTTGCACAAGGCAACCCTGTCTCCCTGCTGCAGTGGGACACCATGCCAACATCCTTACAGAGATACAATCGACCCCTGGAAGTTCAACTGTGGTGCTTATGTCACCTTTCTGAGTTTGAACTCACTTGTTCTTAAGACAATCACCTCCTATAGCAAAAATTTCCAAGCAGTTCTCTGTCAGCCTCTGAAATACAGGGGACCCTAGAGCTGCTTTATTGCACATCAGCACTATGTGGTGTAGCACTTGGGCATTCCTCCTAGCAACTGTGTGCTTCTACTACCCCAGAGCAATTGATTAAAATGGCAGCAAAACATGCAAAACCTCCTGAAACAAACTGACAGATGAAGAAATGCAACTGGATACCAGTAAGGCCCCAGATACTTTAAAATCTGAAAACTAATTGTTTTCTTAATGGGATAATACTTCCGAAGACTGCTGTTTGGAAATGCAATGGCCTGGAAAATGGAGGTCAATAAAACAACAAAAGGACAACCAGCATAGCTGAAAGAGGAGAGCATTTGATGGAAATAATTTAATCACCAGACTAATTCCTTATCTGTTGAGTAGGGAATGTCAGTTGGGAATGCAGTGGAGCATGTGAAGTCTTACAGCCAAAGTCCTAACAATGTAGTTAGTTGTGCTTTAGTGTAGCAACACATATCCTCTGGGATGGAGCAGCTCCTCTTAGGTTGTTTTGTTCAAAAAATATTAAAATGGCTAGAAACAGTAACATAACTTGCCAATGAGTCCTCTTCCTCTGCTGCATTTATCCTGGTCTAGAAAGTGCTGAAGTGGTGGCAGTTTGCTACCTCTTGCCATCATTATATACTTATATACTTATATATATATATATATATGCGCTAAGAAATTCAGACCAGTTCTGTTAGAATATCAGGAAACATTGCTGCAATGCATGTTTAAATGTAATTTGCCTCATGAGAAAGAAGTAGTATAGTATCTAATGCAAGAAAGGACAGTGGGACAATAAAATAGTAGAAAACTATGCTGCTCATCAACAGGTACAGTCCATAGGCAGACAAGCTAATGTTACCTGGGATTTTTCTTTCACCCACTGCCCTTCCTAGTGTCAGTTCTGTGCTTTTACGTTTTCCATAGATATTTTTTTCAAAAGATCCACTTTGAATATGTATAAAGCACTTAATCTTTCAGAAATGTTCAGTTAAAATTGAGGTAGGAAGTACAGCTGCAGCTGTCCCTCCCAGATAAGGGATGGGAGTATTCAGCTTTTTGTTTGCAGTAAAGAAAGGCTGGACACTAGCCAGTGTTAAGCTACATCAGCTTCTAAGGTAGACTCTGAAGGTATTGAGCAGTATCACAAGTTTGGACAAAGTGGGTCAGCAAAATAACCTGCACAGATTAAGCCAAGGATGTTAAGACAGGAGAAAACATAACCATCAGATATGTAGCTAATCAGGCTTGTGAGATATAAGGAGTGCAAAGAGTCAAGAGTAAGCAGACAATAAATAACAAGATGCCATGCTTCAGGGTTAAGAATGTTGCTGATTTAATATGATGTGATTTAACTGCAAGTGTTATCCCTTAACATATTCTTTTGAGCACAGTCTAGGAAGTCTGATGATCATTTAGGTTTTTATGTTTTCTGCCAAATGATGCAAATACTACTTGTATAGAGAAATGCACTGGAATGTGTAATACAAGTAGAAAGAAGATCTATACCAAAAGGTAAGCTGAATAACAAGAAATGCAAGATATAATCAAACTTCAATGGATTTTTTTCCCTTTCTCTTATTAATGTATTTTCTCAGCTTTGATGTAGCAAATCACCTTCAAACGCAGGATGAATCTTGAAAGCTGTGTCTTTCTCAGAGCTGATGCTGTTCACTAATGCTGCTACTGTCTATTGGAGAGTACTCTCATTAAACCTACAAGTCCTCTTTCTATCAGGATGGCAACCTGGGGAAGAAGAAACACAAAACATCTTAGGTTACTGAAAAAGGTCTCTCTCTCTCCTACCCAAAAGAGATAAATATGTATCTATGAGGTAACAAAGCAGCTTGTGATATCTGCTGAGAGTCATCATGGTGTGCTTCCATGGCAGTTTAAGGTAATCTAGGACTAGGTAACTGCAACCTGCACTTTCCCTGTGGACCAACACTGCACACCTCCTCCTCTCTCTTGCATTAGCCCTGCCATCTCTAACTTTACATTGAACCCATTTAGGGAACTTACCTGGCTGAAAGCTAATTATTTTATTTCATGGTAAGTTTTCAGGTTTTCCAGCTCCCTGAACCATTTCACTATGCAATCAAATGAGTGCCTGTGCTAAAGTTACAGATGACAAGGGCATAAAAAGCTAGAAATGTGCAGGAAAGTGGGACAAGACCAACCTTGATTTAGATTAGCTTAAAACACGTTGAAAACCCTCTCCTGAAGACTGAGTGGAACAACAGAAGTCTGATCTTCTGCCATGCTCTAGGTAACCTATGCTCACATTTTGAGAGTGTATTTAAGCCTTTTCCTTGCCTTTTCTTCTACTGCTCTGTTCACACAACTGAAAGAAAAGTGTTTCTTCTTGGCAGGCTGTTTGCATCTGCTTGGTGTTTGTCACTGGTCAGAAGAGCAGTGTTCTGTTTGAGCCATGGAAAGGGCATAGCTGGTATGCAGGCAATGAGAGACTGCCCTCTCCACGCAGCAGAGAACAAAGATGATATATTCCCAGCATTCAAACTGTAATTTACAGAAAACAACATACTAATCTTCACTTGATGAGAATCATCACTTCTGAGCAAAAGCACAGCAGAGATTATTTACAAGGTACTTTAAGGATGCTCATAGCCAGTCAGCCCTGCTCTTCCTGGTCTTCAGAGTGGCCTTTCTCTGCCTGGTCCACCTGTTCCCTTTACTGTGCTTCACTGTATTTGATGTTTGTTGTCACTTTGCTTTTCCAACTAGGACAATGTTCGCATACTTTCTCTTTTTACTTATATGTAAACTTTTTTGTCTTTAGACTTCTGAAATGTGTTCTAAAGGAATCTTTTTCAAGTCCTGGCTTGTGTGCTCACTTAGGCAGAGCCTGTTATATAAAATGTTTCCCAGAAATCAGTCTCTTTTCTTTGGTTTGCATATCTTATATTAAAAGTCTTGTTTAAAAATTCACACCATAATTCTTACTCCTTGCTTCCAAAGCCAGTGGATAAATCCTGCCACAAACATGGACTCTCTTATATGATAGCACATGCATTATGTATAATTACAAAGCACACGAGAAGTTATTCAATGTTGTTAGCTTTGCTACACTGGAATTCCAGCACACATCTGTACACAATTTATAGTTGCTTATAACATATGCTAACACACAGTGTGTGAGCAGCTAGAATTAAAACTCATATCCTGCAGGAGGCTCTTTATGAATATGCTCACAGTTCTGCCATTATTGCTTGGTCTTGGAAAACAGGAACAGTGGAATTCTACTCAAGGAAAATAGAAGATGGGGCATAAAATGGAAGGGGCAAAGATTCAGCTGACTCTAAAATAAATTCCTTTTCCTTCAGACAAGGATAGGGAGAACTGTGGGTAGTTTCTAGGAGTTAATTTTGAATAGTCAATTAATTTTGGTTTTTTAGGTTTTTTTAAAGAAGAGATTATTGATTGCCTGACAAAACAGGAAATAAATTCAGAGTGTAAGAGAAAGTGGTGATTATACCACCTTCTGTAAGGTAAGTTAAAACTGCAGTGCCTATATTGGACTGACAAGGAGAATATGATCAGAGGTCTTATATTAACATTAAGCAGCTGTTGAGATCTTGTCTTTAATAATGTACAATGTTATTACTCTGAAGAGTACCATCACTGACATCTCCAAGCTCATATTAGAAGAAAAGCAGACTACTTTCATCGTATTATTCACTATTTCGTATGTCAGCACTGCCATTTTAGCTTTCAGGCCCTCGAGACAGACTACATTTACTTCTGTGTCTTATGCTGTGCAGTAAAATCTTTCAAGCAACAGAGAATGCTATTTAAAAAATAACCCTTCAGCTCCTCCAAATTTCATGAATTAAAGTACATTTTTTCACCCAAACAGACTGTAAATATAATTTTTCAGTGGCAAACAATGCAGGTGTTTCTCTATCTCATGAAAACCAGTTTTCCCAGTGTGGATGACTGAAAGGTTTTTTTTTCTCTCAACTACTTCAGACACCTTGGCTGTAAATTTGCTGTCTTCCATGCCTTAAGTTAGCTTCGTCACTTATACCCATGCGGGGTTTGAAAGGTGCTTCTTAGAAAACCCAGTGAGTGTTTTGAGTGTCCTCTTTCAAGTCCAGGAAATTAATGGCCACCCTGTTATCATTTTTTGGTATTTTGAAAACCCATGTTCAGAACTGTGACAAAGCCTGCAATATTTCATTCCAGCAATGTGAAAGCTTGTGGTTTTCAAATCAAAGTATTCTTAGTCACCTATAAAAGCTACAATGGATTATCTTCAAATCAGCCTTTAAAGTCAAGCTTGTAGGAGAGGGGATGCTATGGGGACCCCCAAATTCATTGTCTTCTCAGAGGTGGTTGCCATCCTGTCTAAACTGACCATTGGTAAAAAACTGCATGTATCAGGCTGGTTGTGACATCCTATTAAATATGATTAACAAGTTGGATGTATATGTAGAGCTTGAAGTTTACATGTGAAAAAGTTTATTCTTGTCTTTGCATAATATCTCTGGAAAAGTCCTTATGTTAACACTTGACCAAGACTTAGCCAGTCATGGTTGCTTGTGGTCAGGAATGGCCAGCTGAGAGTGGCACTAGGCTTTACCTGTGGTTCTAGTAGGCACTGATCTTATGTAAGGTAGGTAGAGATACTTCTGCTTGAGGCAATAATCAATAAATCAGGGAGAGTTCTGAATTTGAGTTAATTCGAAGATGGAGTTGGGTTGTAAAAGAAACTAGGACTCTCTTGAGCCCCATCTTCTTCCAAGAGTAAATGGAGAACATGAGATTGGATGGAAGTATCCTCAACAGAAGGGCTGGGAGTGGCTAGCAACTTCTCAGTTGGACTATGCCAACGGAGCAGCCATGTGTGAGACCTGCTTCATTTCCCTTCATTTCTGTCCAACTGTTTCCACAGACAGCAGAGTTGCTCTGCTTGAATTTGGTATATGGATTTGCTTTTGGCTTTTCCTATCCTTTTCTAAGAGAAGTTTCAGAGTAACTGTCAAGACTGCAAGGATCCATAATTTTTAGGTAGTGATCCTAAGGACAGGCGAATGGAGTCCTCCTCAACCTATCTGAGCACCCGCACTGATGCTCAACAGTGAAGTGCAGAGGTCTGAGAGAAAGAATAGCCCTTCAGTGGCCATTGCTAGTCAGGAAAGATATCTGACATGCAGCAATAAAGCAGGAAGGATGAAGGCACAAGGGTGTTGTTGCCACTAGGATCCGGGATCACACTGAGCTGACAGACTGTCCTGGATGGGACATGACACCTGGGATGCTTGATCCCCATTATTCCTGCCCCCAGGTCTCATGCTTCAAATGGTGTATAGGGACTGATAGATGGGGTACAGTCGCCAGGAGTCCATCCTGCTGAGGGCTGAGTATAAACTCACTGAAACCCACAAATATTCAAGTGTAATCCAGTCTGACTGACAAGGGTCCATGGGGTCCTTGCTTCTGCTCAGTGGAAAGAATAATTGAGGTTGACTTGCTCCCACAAGGAATTTTGTTTTCATTTTCTGAATGCTTTCTGACACAGTTTTTTTTGTAATGAAAAACTATCAACAAGCTCTATAAAGTGCCAAAATTATGCTCAACCATTGATCTACTGTCCAATAATGTTATGGTCAGAGTAGATTGGTATGACTGTCTTTTTTGATCTGCCTTAAAAGCAAGCTTCTATCCTTGCCTCAAAGGCCTTAAAACTTCCTTGTAACTTCTGGTCTAGACAGAAGTTAAAATTCAAATACTTCAGTCATGGATAACAACTTTTTCTCTCTTTTTTTTTTTTTTTTCCATTGATCTAGCAATCAGAATTATGGCTTACATTTTTTTATAACCCTGTTTGTCATGCACCAGGAAGGACTGTGATGGTTCAACCCACTTGGCAATTGAGCCCCATGCAGCCACTCGTTCTCTCTCCCCTGCTGAGCTGAAGGAAGAAAATCAGAAGGGCAAAACTCATGAGTTGAGGTAAAGGCAGTTTAACAGGTAAAGCAAGAGCTACACAAGCAAAGCAAAACCAGGAATTAATTCACCACTTCCCGTGGGCAGGCAGGTGTTCAGCCATCTCCAGGACAGCAGGGCTCCAGCACATGTAATAGTTACTTGGGAACACAAACGCCATCACTTCAACTGTCCCTCTTCCTTTCTTCTTCCCCCAGCTTCATATGCTGAGCATGACTCCATATGGTGTGGGGTATCCCTGGGGTCAGTTGGGGCCAGCTGTCCTGGCTGTGTCCCCAGGCTGCTCGCTGGAGGGGTGGTGTGAGGTGAAGAAAAGGCCTTTGCTCTGTGTAATCACTGCTCAGCATTAGCTAAAACACCCCTGTGTTATCAGCACCCTTTCCAACACAAATCCAAACCATAGCCTCGTACTAACTACTATGAAGCAAATTAACTCTACCCCAGCCAAAACCAGCACAAGAACTTAGCTCATGGATGTCAGCTGTGAAATGAATTCAGTTTTATAGGTGATGTGTCTGAAAAACAGCTTTGTGACGTTGTGTTGTTAGTTCAGAAATAGCTGAAATACTGAACTCTTCTGTTAAGTCACTGACCACTGCAAACCAGAATGATGTATTTTTAATCCCTCCTTTTTAGGGATTGGATCCACTCATTAGTGATAGCTGTCATCAATGAGTGCCCAAGAATTTGTATGTTAAACAAAGCGCCACTCATGGAAGGACAAAAATAGCAACCACCAGCTTCACAAAATTTCTGCCTGCTTTCTCCAGCTGCACTCAAAACCCTTTTCCCATTTAAGCTAACACTTGAGCTGGTGTTCATCACCAGTAAAGGAGGACTCATTTGGAGCTATCACATCTTCTTTTGAAAAGGGTTGTTAGCTTAATTTTCAGAAGTACTGTGCTTTCCTGGTTTCTTCTGATGATAACATGGGCTGCATTTGTTCTGACACTCAGAGAACCAAAATGTCCTGAATAAAATCACCTGTGCTGAATGACAGAATTACATCTAAATACTGTCAAAATCAATAGCAGCCTTTCCACAGACCTCTAAGAGACCTGGAGTAGATGTGTTTGTGGTCATTTTTTGTCTCCACTCCATGGCTCCTCATAGCACATATGTTTATTCGTAGGCAAACTGATTACAGGTCAAAATGGCTTCACATAAAACTTGACCCTGCATATGAAATAAATTAGTGTTTCCTTGGGTAGTGCTCAAGGTGAATTACAGATTTCCTTCCGAGTGGACTTGCTTATCTTTTTAAAAAATAAAAATGTTTCTCTTTTATCTAATCTCAGGACTTGCTCGTATCTCTTTCTTGAACAGTTGCAGTAAATCTTAGCAGGATTATCAGAGTTTTACAGGCTTTTAAAAGCTTTGGATTTGCCTTCATGCTGTTAGGCAGCACAGGCAAGAGAGGATGAATCTGCATCACACCTGCCACTTCAAATCCTGCCGTGCCAAGGAGGGTGTCCCAGTAGGATCACTCAATTACTGCAGCCTACAAAACACAGTTTTTCCTGCAGCTAAAAGAAAAATAATTCATGTTTTGTCATAGGCTTGCTGCACCATGCTAAGATGCAGACAAAATAGGAGAAGGTAAGAAACTATGATGGAATGGAAATGGATTTGCTCTGAAGTTAAATAGTACTATGATAGGACAGATAGAGATAACTTAAACTAACACAGGGCCAAGGAATAGGACTGCATATTCTTTCATTTGAGTAGAAATGCCTTTGACAGGTGATTCTTAGGGCTCTGGAGAAGAGAAGGGGTGTATTAATGGAGGCATGACCATTTTGATGGTGCAGAGCCGGTAAACCAAAAGTTTAGTAGAAAGGTGTTATCAATGAGCTGCAAACAGCACTAATGCTCTGAAGAGATTACTTTCTGCTCTCCTGTAGGAGAATAGGTGAGGAGTACTGGGAACCTGTGGTGACACCAGTGCAGAAGAATGAAATGTTATCTACACCTCTGCAATTCCTTCCAGATCTCTAACCAGGTGACAAGGAAACACAGATGCAACAATTCAGCGACAATTTGGGCTGTTGTTTGTTTTGATGAATTTGCGCTCTTTAAATAAAAAGCTGTTGCGCATTTTAATTAAGAGGTATGAAGAAGTCATTTGCGAAAAGGTTTAATTATGTAAAAAAAACCCCACAGCAAGGCTCCAATTTCACGCAAACCTTCACAGGGTAAAGAAGGCCAAGTAAGTCTTTTAATTGTGAAGCTATTTGATTTATAATTGCAGATGGATATGTTTTATAAAAAACAGTCTTAAAGAAATACTTATTCCAAGTTTTGCAGATATGCTAACATTTATATTAGCAGCCTGCGTCAGGTGAGCCTGAGAAGGGAAAAAAACATGTGGTCCATGGTAGCCTTTCCCTGACCATCCCCCGCAAACTGCTGGGGGGTAGTGCCAAGAAGTTACTTTTGTTTTGACTAAGTTTGCAACTTGTTGCAACCTATTCTGCTGATGCTTGCAACACATTTATATCTGCCTAATCTACAAGAAATAATGAACCAATCAGAAGGCACCAAGCAGATCAAGAGGAAACAAACCAGTTTTCACCAGCTATATGGTTTGGACTGATGCTAAGAACCACTGCGCATGCGCAGTGCTGAACAGTTCATAAATTCAGAACAAAGAAGACTTTGAGCCTTCAGCAAGAAGACCCCCACCAGAGACCACCCGGGAGTAGTGCACAAGGGCCAGGAAAGCATTCCATTAATTTACATAAAACTCCGCCTACTCTTGGATAGTTGATGTATATGTAAAACTGGCCACTCCTTCTGATGTAGGTTGGCCCCCTATGGCAGAAGGAGTGTGTATTTTGACAACATAAAAAGCCAGAAACTCATGTGGCGCGGGGAGTCAGAGCCTCACACCACTCAGGTCAACACTGTCTCCAATGGGGATGCCTGTTATGGTGGGGCCTGACGTCTCATATTGCAATGATGTTTCTCCGAGCTGGTTTCCTAAGCATCATCACATGGTCTCTAGGGTTGGTAAGATAAACACTCACCAAAAAATATCCATCACTGTTTCTTTTACACTTTGCTGGCTCTTCCTCCCTATCTTTTCCTACAGTAATAAACTAATCGGACTTTTTTTATCCATTGTGTCTTGCCTCTCTCTCAGCCTGGAATCCCCAAACCCTGGAATACACAGCCTGACAAAAAAAGTTCATTTTTCAGAAGCATCTCCAATTATTGCCAATAATTGTAGATTCTTGAAATTAAGACCCAAAGTATTTGACCACAACTCAATATTGCCTTGAATGACTACAGATAACAGCATCATATCCCATGAAAAAAGCTTGAGAACACCTGAAAAGAGCCTGAGTTTAGGTACCCAATGTATGGTTTCATGCAGCATCGTAAGCCAAACGAAGTAGTTTGAATGGGATAGCATCCACCACCACTACTGTGATTTCTAGCTGTGCACTGCTTATTTCGTGCTGGATCTAGCATTCACCAGTCCAAACAATGATCCAATTAAATGTACCCAGGAGAAGGTTAAACCCTAAAAAAAAAGTTAAAAAATTACTGGATTAGTGAATTTAAAATGTTTCAAATGAAAGCTTGCAGAATGCAAGAAACAGATAAAAGTGGCTAGGATCAGAGAGGAAAGGAAGATGGATGAGTGAAAAAGAAGTGAAAATTCTCCCTCTTAGTGAGCTGTGCAAAATTCTGTATCTTCAGATATTGATTGGGAGGGGAAAAGGGAGCCCAAGTGCTTTATCCTTTTACTTGACTGCTTTATGGTCAGCTCTTGAGATAAAAATCGTGAAGCATTGCAAGCCGCATCTACCTTTTTGAGTGACTTCCTATTTTTGCTTTTTTAAAAAGCCATCTATTTTTTTTTTTTCTGCAGTCTCCAGTTCATCTGTAGAAATGCCACATCATGGAAAAACTTTGGAAGAACAGTTTCAATAAGTTAGGCAACTTAATAAAGATACTGCTTTTCCAAATGTTTCCCCAGTCCACCAGTATACTGCTGGCACCTTAACTTGTACTGTCTTGGCAATCTCCCACAGTTGCTTATAGTAGTTGACCAGGGTGAAACAGAGGACAAATTTCTGAGCTCTGCAGAAGTGAGGGCTCTGCAGGGTAAGAGAATGATCATCACACACTTTTTCAGGGTATATTTTCATGCAGATATTCTCTTGGGGTGAAAGACTTTTCACACACAGCCTGTGGTTTAGGGCACCCTCAGTCTCACTAATGCAACTCCCTGCTGACCATGATACAAACTACTTGTGTAATGGGAACAAGGTTAATTATTTTCAAGTGCTAATTTTTGTTTTTTTTTTAAAAATAGCTGTTTTACTGATACAGTTTAGAAAATTTTCCCAACAGATTCTTGCACAACTGATTAATGCAGAAAATTGAGGGGGATGACAGAACGGGAACTTCTTATACTGCCTTTGCTGTAGAGAATTGGCATCTAGTCACTGCCTGATACTGGATGAACAAGGTGATTGATTACAGCAATGTCATTCCAGTTCCCTCATCCCTTTTTTCACTTTCGGATCAAAAAGCAGCAGTTGCAGGTCACTGTAAGGGAAGAATTTTCTATCAATAATGCTGCTGTAGCATCTGCTTTGTGTATCAGATGTTAAAAGGGTGTAGTTTACTGGCCTACGTTAAGTTAGAAGTGACCTTTGAAGAATATCCTATATAGCTCACTCTACGGGAGTTTAAATAATTGGCTGCAGCTGAAGAGGTTGCTTTGAGCATTGCTTTCTTTACCTACGATACATCTTTTTTCAGTGCACTAAAACAATTTTGGATGTTGAGTGCAGGTGAACAAGCTGCCTTGCTGAACCACTGCTAGGTAGGACTGGCTTAGCAGGCGGGCTGGTTCCAGCAGATCAGCATTAGTACAGCACCAGGAAAGCTGTGTACTGGGGGTAGGCTGTGGGTGGAGGAGGGTTGTTATTTATGATGTCATGCACAGATGACTGCTATTTATCCGTTATCAGGAGTACACTTTTCTCAAAAAATACACAAAAAATTGGAAGTTCTGCAAAAATATGCCACAAGCATGTTGGGACAAGCTCACTGTCTTGGTCTCAATGGAGTTACATTAGCACCTTGTTAAATACTCCATTGATTTTAGAATTGCTGTAATGGCCTATCAGTATTGCAGGGTTCTGAGTGTCTGTATTGATCTCGGTGGCTGGTCTTGCACATGTTACACAGCAGGGGTTCTTTCGAAGTACTACTATAGGATATTTGAAAATACAGGTGCAGGAGTGTGCCCTTTTAGTAGCTAAGCATGACTTCAGGCGCTAATTTACAGCAAGAGTCTGAAACTGAGTCATATAAAAGATGTCGTCTTGCGATTTCTTTAATAAGTTTTCTTGTTCTGACAGTCCTTTACAACATGCTAATGCTTAGTACTTGAAAAGGTGTTCACTTAAAAATGTATTTATTATAGTAATCATGTTTTATTCTCTTTGTTTAAAAGAGGACAATCAACAGAAATGGTAAAACAAGATCTTGTCTCTCTTTTTTCTTTAGCAAGGTTTTCAATTTCAGTCCAATGAAATCTTTTCGATGCCTGATGCTCTTATATTTTGTGTACATACCTACCAGTCAGTTAAAAGAAGGGAGTCCAAAAGCCAAACTAATCCCTTTGTGTACTCTGGGAAGTCACACTAAACGATCTCAACTTTGCACCACGGATGTTAGAATGCCTGCTACTGGGGACAAATGCATTTCAAAAAATGGCTTTGACCATCTAACAGCCACATCCCATGGCACCAATTCCCTGCATAGCAAACTGACCACCTTCGAATGCAGATGGCTGGAAAAAAGCTGCTGCAAGGAATAAACGTCTGTTATTTTTCAGTCTTTAGGTGCCATTGCTGATCCCTAACAGAAGTTTGTTTGTGTCCATGAGGAGCATGAGGCTCAGATCTTTAGACTTCTGAGGTGACTCAAGGTTTTCAGTCCCTGAGAAAATGATCCCTCTTTCTGTGAATAACCAGAGTTAAACAGCAAGAATTAGTTTATGATTACTAAGAGAGAGAATGAGTCTGACTATCAGGTATTCTTTCAGAGGCAGGCATGTGTTTCTATTTAGTTACAAATGACAACTGAAGTGAGGTTTCTGAAGTCCCTGCAGAGCTCTGTTCTGTCTGTTTCATTCTAGAGCACAGCCATCTGAAGTGCCAGCAGGTCTTGCTGCCAGAGGCAGCACGTTTGGATTGCTGGTTATCAGTGGATACCAGGTAGCAGGTATGAACAACAAGGGAATGACTGAAAAAACCTTCCTTGAATATGCCAGAACTTATTTACTGCCAGAGACAGAGGGAACACTATAAAGTTCAGACTGCGAAAAAATTATGTGGCTCAGAGGCACAAATGTTAATATTTAACAGCTCCTGCAAAACAAAACAAAGCAAAACCAGAGACTTCCGAAGCAGCAGTAAGAAAAATCACTGTCATGGGAGAAAGGTGATGAATAAACTGTGTGTATTTCTAGCCCTGTTCAAGAAACAGGATCTTGTGTTGGCTGTGTGCAGGAAAAGGCTAGTAGGATGGAGGAGTGAAAAGTCTGCTTTAGAAGATGAGAGCTTGGCTTCTTTAACCTAGGATAAGGGGAGATGAGAAGGGTTTTTCTCTCTGTAGATTCATCAAGTACGTATGAATAGTCCTAGGGCAAACGTTGAACAAATCACAAACATTGAAATGCCTGCCAAAAAGAACTTCAAATATTATTAAAGGTTGGAGAACAGGTCTAATAATATCAAGTTAAAAGAGATAGCTAAAGTTAGCTTTATCAAAAAGGACGGAGAGATGCCTTGTGCACAGCAAGGTGTGTAAGCACCTCCCAGGAAAAATTGATTCGGTACCTAAGAGCTCTCTCAAGTATCACAGAAAAATGGTGAGTAACCTTGAATCAAAGCTGGAGAAGTTTAGAGAAGAAAGAGATCTCAAGTCTTCAGTGGTGGGTTTCTCTCCTAGAGCAAACTATCAGAGTGCTGAATGGTTCAGCTCCCGATATTTATCTAGAAGACACAGTTTTAGCCCAAAGCAGTTATTGCCCCAAAGAAATGGACGTTAAATGAGATTTCACAGAATGAAAGTTAAGGTCTGTTTTGACTTTGAGGTCTGAGAACATATCCTACAGCAAAACACAGAACATATGGCTCTGCAGGGAGAAAAACGTGGGTGAGAAAATCAAAGGCTTACATATAGACTTTCTCCTCTTCTTCTGAATACATTTGGTTTATCGATTCTGGCTGTTTGCTTCACCTGTAGAGACTTTCCTGTTCCTGAGCTAACTCATTGCCAGGCTCTCACTATCCTGCTGCTTTCAAAATTGTTAGTGCCCAATCTGTCCCTTTTTACAGCTCTAAGTCACCTTCTTTGGTTCCTTCACCACTTTGTGTTACTGGAGTTTATAATCCCTTTTCCTCCTCACCAGCATAAACCAAGTTTGTGAATACCTTGGCTGTGACCATGATGGAAAGACCTACAAGCAGGTATAATCTTGAGTCTGGAGATCAGACACACCAAGCAGTACATCTATCTCACTGCATGCAAAGTCTTTCCAGATAGCAGGGGATATCCCAGTGTTAACATTGTATGTCTCGTCCCCCTTCCTTGCCCCAAAGTCAGTTACTAACAGTGTTTCCTGGCAACCTTTCTGAATTAGAAATATAATAACTAAATATACCCAAATGCATAGAATATATTTTCCAGTAAAAAGAAAAAAAAATAATCCAGATCGTTATTACAGATCTTTTTATTTGAAAACTGATCAATTTGACCGGCAATTGAGTTACTGTGTGACTTGGCACAAGTCAAATTTGCTGGACTGTTTTTTGTGTGGTTTTCATACGGCTGCCCCATCCCTGGAAGGTTCAAGGTTGAATGGGGCTTTGAGCAGCCTGGTCTAGTGGAAGGTGTCCCTGCCCATGGTGTGGGTGTTAGATCAAGGTGATCTTTACTGTCCCTTAAAAACTAAACCATTCTATGGTTCTATGAGAAACCCCACAATTTGGAGACTGTTTTGCTCAGAATTCATGCACAGCTTTACCCCTGTGTTACATGGAAAAGAAAAACTAATGCTGACCTATTATTCTGACTAAGCTCAGGATCTGAGCCACCTTTGTGGGATGACAGCAGGTTTGGAGGGAACTCTGCTCATAAGCGCTGCAGGCAGAGGATGCAATCAGCTAGCATGACTGTAAGTCACAAAAGACAGGTGAGTGGGCTGTAGCACTGCTCCTGCCTAAGAAACGTCTATAAAGCTTATAGCAGTATGGGAACCATTACTGGTTCCTATACAACTTATTTCTTCTCATCCTTCCCAATTTTACTGTGGCACGTAAAAATTTACCTGTCAGCTTCAGAATCACAGAATCATAGAATCATAGAACCACAGAATGGTTAGGTCTGGAAAGGACCATAAGATCATCAAGTTCCAACCCCACTGCCATGGGCAGGGACACCTCACACTAAACCATCTCACCCAAGGCTCTGTCCAACCTGGCCTTGAACACCGCCAGGGATGGAGCATTCACAACTTCCCTGGGCAACCCATTCCAGTGCCTCACCACCCTTACAGTAAAGAACTCCTTCCTTATATCCAATCTAAACTTCCTCTGTTTAAGTTTGAACCCGTTGCCCCTTGTCCTATCACTGCAGTCCCTAATGAAGAGTCCATCCCCAGCATCCCTATAGGCCCCCTTCAGATACTGGAAGGCTGCTATGAGGTCTCCACGCAGCCTTCTCTTCTCCAGGCTGAACAGCCCCAATTTTCTCAGCCTGTCTTCATACAGGAGGTGCTCCAGGCCCCTCATCATCCTCGTGGCCCTTCTCTGGACTTGTGGCAACAGCTCCATGTCCTTTTTATGTTGAGGACACCAGAACTGCACACAATACTCCAGGGGGGGTCTCATGAGAGCAGAGTAGAGGGGCAGGATCACATCCTTTGACCTGCTGGTCACTCTCTTTTTGATGCAGCCCAGGATATGGTTGGCTTTCTGGGCTGTGAGTGCACACTGAAGCCGGCTCATGTTCATTTTCTCATCAACCAGCACCCTCAAGTCCTTCTCTGCAGGGCTGCTCCGAATCTCTTCTTTGCCCAACCTGTAGCTGTGCCTGGGATTGCTCCCACCCAGGTGTAGGACCTTGCACTTCTCATGGTTAAACTTCATGAGGTTGGCATCAGCCCACCTCACAAGTGTGTCAAGGTCCCTCTGGATGGCATTCCTTCCCTCCAGTGTATCAACTGAACCACACAGCTTGGTGTCATTGGCAAACCTGCTGAAGATGTAGCAAGATATCAGTAAATTTTCTATGCAGATGCATGAAACAGCTGCAGAAATGGGTGCTTTTAGTGTTTCAATATGAACCTACCTCCATGAGATCACCACAGGCTCTGATTCACAATTTAATATATTTTCTGCTAATAATGAGATGAACTGAAGTAACTGCAAAGAAACTCAATTAGTATTGTAGCTAATAAAAATTATAGTTGTGATCAAAAAATGATTCATAACTGCAGAATGTGCTTCTGCATGTTTTTCATTACTTAGCCTGCACTAACTCTTGTAATCTAATATATCCCTGCACTTCTGAACCACACATGTCTTCTCACTGGGTAGCATCTAAAATCTGTGTCTACACCAGAGTAGGTTTTAATGCCACTTTGCATTGCAAGTATCATATTCTTCTACAAAAGGCAGTAGACAGGAGTCCAAGGATACGCTTTAAATTACTGTGGTACAGTGGTGGTGTTTTTTAGTCATTAAACTTTCACAAGCCTATGGATTTACCAGTGTTCTAGTGTTTTATTTTGCAGGAAAAAAAAAAACCAAACTACCTACTGTAGTGTGAACGGCAGATGCTAATATACCTTAACAGGGGATTTTTCATTTGAGCATTGAGAACGTTCAGGGGCAATGGAGATTCCTGGCGAGATTTGTGTGTAATTGCCACTCGTGACTCTGGAAAGCTCTTTATCTCCTGGCATCTCTTACAACAATACTTTGGTAATAATTATCTTCCACCTCTATGGCAGAAAGAAACATTCTGTGTTTGAAATTGATATTCATATTTCTATTTCTGTAATTAAAAGGCCCGATTTATTATATAAGCTTAATAAAAGCTAATTGGAAGCAAATTTAGTATTTTCAGCTGTACAGATGAGAGAGAAAAGGAAATGTGTAATTTCAAAAAGACAGACCCTCTTTCCCCTGAATTTGCCAGAAATTTTGTTGCTGCTTTTCTTGACCTATGTTAAGCCCCATTGAGTTCAGTAAGGTGACAGCTACAATAGGTAGTTTTTAGCTCCAAAAAATGTTTCCCCAACAATCATGATAGCTTTAACCAATACAATTGAAGATATGACTCCTTAAGGACAATTACGTGTCATTGTGAACAAGTTACACCTGATGACACAAAATCTCTATTATGAATACATGAATGTCATTTTTTTCCCCTCATATTTTAGAAGTCCATATGCTTTTGGACTAACAAGTAAAACAAGAGCCTGAAAGTAGATTCTGGTCTTGCAGTAATGAGTTAAAACAGCCACTGAACACTAGGATACAACTTCTGAAATAATTTGATTAACGTTTTGCTTATGCATTTTGATTAGTACTAAGTAGATTGTAAAAAAACCTGCTTGTGGTACAGTTCATCTCTGGTGTATCTTCACTGATCACAGACCAGAGGGAATGATTCTAAAAGAAACCCAAACCACAAAATCCCTATTGTTTTCCATTAATAATTTATGTTCTTTTCTTTGTAAGTGACTTCCTAAATGGATATAGAAAAATCATCTAGACATGTCTCAGATATAAACCTCAGTGTCTTATATATCTCACTTCCAATATTTTCAGTTTTTCTACAAGAGAAGCTCTTTCTAGTTCGGGGATACATGGCCAGGCATCAGAGAAAACAGAGACATAAGGCAGCAGCTGTAGAACCAGCATGATCTTTTCCTTAATCTTTTCTGATGAATCTCAGCCCATGTGAAGCAAGTTATGATTACAATGTGGAAATATGAAGATATTCCTAAAAGATACATATTTTTACTGATCACATGAATAACAGTAAAATTTAAATACCCACCAATATTATAGTTTCCATAGTCAAAATTCTCATTTCAGCACAAAGTGCAGATACTAACTCAAGTTTTTAAATTATGGGCGTTAAATCCTATCTCCACACACACATGAATGAACATGGGCGCACAAGGGAATTCAGGAAGAGGAGCCCCAGTAGCCTAGTCAAAGAAGCAGCCTCCTCCCCTTTTGAGATGGGCAGAAGGTCTCCTGTAAATGGCTCCTGGAGCCCCATGGTTCCCCCAATATGCAGAATGGACCCTTGGGTCCCTTCGGGATGATCCTAAGAACAGGGAACCCTTACCAGGCTACAGGATCCAGTAACTCTGAACAAAGTTCAACCTCTATTCCTGGCAGTTTCACAAAGAAAAACATTCAAGGAGAGGAAATATGACATAGATGTAATCCCAGTCTCATAAAAGAGTGGTGAGTAGCACTAAAGCTCTTCCCTTGGTGGGCAGTACTCAGGAGAAGAAAGAGCCTTTGTGATGGCAGTGGTGAAGCACCACAGCCTCTGTGGGAAGGCTGACAAGCCTAAGCCCCCTTCCTTTGGACAGACCAGAGGGGGTTACATAGCCCAGATCTGGGGGGCTCTAACCCTGCAACACCCCTTGGTAACATTGCCTGCAAGCCAGGGCAGGACCATTGCCTCTGCCACTCCTGGGTTTCCAGAGGGGAGAAGCTGGAAATAACAGTGTTCAAAGATGCTGCAGAACTCAAAGCCTTGCTCCTTTTAGAGGACCACTGGCTGTTTTCATCCTGAATTGAGGAATGAAAGTGTCTGTAGGGGAAGGAGGCATCAGTTATACAGGCTGGCTGGTGGACGTTTACATCATTATTTCAGCTCAGTTTTGTTTTAGAAGAAACTTGACAAAATGTTCTCTAAACTTCTCTCCATTGGGAAGAGCTGAGTTCCCAGCTTTATTGCTGGAACTGTGCGCTGAAGAAGGTGACCGTGGCCAGGGAGGGATGTCAGGCAGGGGGTCCTGTGCCTGCACCTCATGCGTTGCTGCAGCTGTGGTAGTGGCTGCCTCACAAGGCAGCAACTTGGGGGTGAGGGCAGGGGAAAGCCCCCAGGAGCAGACTGAGCATCCTTCTCTCCACAGTGAGCTCCGGCGAGGCTGAGCTGTCTCCTGAAACTGCAGAGAATGACGTTCATGGGGACAGCACAAGGGACATGGAGCAGGGAAGCAGGTTCCTCCCTGGCTGTGCTTCTCTGGTGCGTGGCAAAAATGTGCTTTACATGTTAAAGTATGCACTGCTTTTTTTTGGCATCTGGCTTTATGCAAACAGGTATTTTTACTGAGACTGAAAGCAGCACTTATTTGCAGAATAATCATTTTAGGCTGTGTTTGAAGTGTTCCCCTTTTCTCCTTACAATGATTTTCTCTGTTTAGTTTTGCTTGAAGCATTTATTAACAAGCTGCTTCAGCTTGCCTTGCAATCTCTGCAGCCCGGCAGGCAGGGCCACTGCTACTATTTGATTAAACATCCACAGCTCTTTCCTAAACTGTTGCAGGCCCTGCGCCCACAGATTTCTCAGCAGCTGTTTAGCTGTAAACTTGTGAGCCTTACTGAAGCCACATGCCATTGGAGCATGTCCAAAAAGACCTCAAAAGAGACTTCCAGGGCCTTATCACTCCTAACTCGGCTGTGAGCTCTGTGCCCAAGCTCTCAGCTGAATTTTAAGGAACCAATAAAGTAGCTCTCAGCCACAGCCACTCTTTCTGCTGCTTGGGAGCTGACCCTGGGAAAGCCAACACAGACTCTTGCAACACTGAAGTTGTTCCTTGGTTTTTGGGAGTCAGATGCTGAAGACAAGCTTCTAACTTGCCAATGTATGAACCCACCAGATGCCTGGGATATTTTACTGCTGGAAACCTGTGTAACTTCAGCAGCTCCAGGATCAGGGGCAACTGTGCATGGCTATCGGGTTTACATTAACTTGGGTGTCTCAAGCACCAGTGGTTAGTAATCCAGCCCCTTAGCCTGTCTGTACCTTAATTATTTAAATGTGCAATATATGCTTCAGTTTCCATTCCCTTTAGAAATGTAAAAAGAATTAAAGCTAATGCTAGACAAAACTGATTGTACAAGAGCAGTCAGTTTCCAGAATTTATTTGTTTGGGTTTTTTTTTTTGAATGTATTAGTCAATCTTCAGTTGCTTCGGAATTTTGGAAGTGCTGTAAAACAGAGACTTTATTTCTAAAGATTACGTTTAGCTTTTGGTGCTTATTCTTTGCAAGACAGTGGATTATTTAAAAGACAGAGAGAATGCTTTTAGAATTTGTGAGTTTTTCTTTTTCATTTTATATTTTCAGTAAGGGATCGTACTTCAGAAGGCTTAAATTAATAACTTGACCCAGAGTAAAAATATACAGTCCACATGAAATTTGCAGAAATAGTCTAGCTAGGAAATGCAACTAGATAAGATAAATGTGCAAGAAAGCCTGGTTTAAGGATAACTTACTGAAACTCAATCAATCCTTGTCAAATTTGCATGTCAAAGAGTTGATATTCAAGGGACCCTAATCATTTTCTTTTGTAAAAAGAAAATGAAACAGCTTTGTAGAAGAGACACATTATATTTATTTCCTGTTAAAATTCTTTTAACCATTTAGTACGTGTAGCAATATCACTTTTGAGTTTGTTCAGATATTCACATCAGTAAATTTGATTCCTGCTCTGTACTTTGTGCTTTTAATATCCTCTCTCCTTCCAGTTTTCAATTTATTCCAATTTCTCTGGCATGCTTTTCATAACTATAATATATTCCAATATCAGGTTTTATAATTACTTGGACTATATTAATTTCCAAATTTATATTTCAGGCTGTATTTCCTCCTGTATTACAAAGAACAGACCATTGTACTGAAAAGTAGTCTTAGATGTATGTGAAAATTATTGCAACAGTAGTGTAAGAAATCTGGTTTAATTTGGGGAGTGTCTGGGTTGGTGGCTGAATAGCATGGTGAAATTTTTCAACAGAAGAAAGCTAAAGTGACTTGATATATCTACAGACAGCTACTTTTTAATGTGCTGATTGGTGGATGGGTATTTCTGTCAGTATTATCTTCAGTTTTACTGGAATGAAATATCAGAACTTGAGGGCACAGAATACCCACGCACTGGTGTTAACTGAATTCTGTGTTTCAGATCCTGCTCTGGAGAGCTCAATGCCATACTGATACAGTTCTGCACCAAGCAGTACCTCTGGACTCTGCATCTGAGCCCATGTACCCTGATCCACCTGAGGGCTTAATTTCATACTTAAATTTAAATATGTGAGCAGGTGTTTACAGCTGGAGTGGACTGCACATGTGCTGAACAATAAGTTGAAGTGCTCCAATGCACCATTATGTTTAGTATCCTGCAAAGCTGAGCTCTAAATGGCTTGTGAAAATGGTACAAATATAAGTTATGGGTCAGAAAGTTGCTGAATCTTCAGTCTGGAGAATAAATACCTTGCAAATATAAGAAAAATCACAACATGGTCATTTTTTAAGAGGGGAAAACTGTAAACTGTGTCTAAAGGTAAGTTGCGAATGAATTCAGCTACCTGCTGGATCGCTCATTTCTGCAGAGTGAAAAATCATGACATTTATGAACTGGAACAGGAGACATGACACAAATTTCAATGTACTAACATTCAGGAAATGTGTATTTTGTCCAAAAATATGAAGGATTACAACAACTGCTCTGTTTGTAACATGGGAACCTGGCTGAAGTGACCACTGAGAAGACAAGTAAGAAAAATAAAACATACCTCTTCAAGGATCATACTGAGGGCAAGGAAGATTGAAAATGTGGTGGGAGTTGACAAAAGATACCAGCACTGATAAAAGAGTTCTCAAAAGGCACTGAAGTAGTGATTTTGAATCAAAAAAGCCTATACTTTGAAGAAAAAGGGTTTAACAATGGCTTTTATAGAAGGAATGAAATAAGAGGTAGTACAATGAGTACTGGAAGTAGATCAAAAGAAAAAGTGATCTTTTTTTCCTAAACAGAACAGTTATATTCATTGAAATCATAAACCAAATAGCATAAAGATGAGGGAACACAGGAAGGTGGGGAGGGGTGGCACGAACTGAGCTGAAGGGAGAAAGGAAGTGCTGAGAGCAGAGTCCCGAGTTCAGCATGGCACCACAATGGCATCAAAAGGGAAAGAAAAAAAAAGGGAAAAGAAGGAATATTGCAAATTTTTCTTAGTTACCTTTCTGAAAAGAACAAAGTTTTGGTGGGAAACAGGTCACGAAAGATGTGAAGAGGCGAGGGAAGAAGGCAGGACCTCTGTTTGCAAGTGCAGCATAAAAGTGGGGTTGTTCAGACAGAAACACTGTGATTAGAGAAGAGATTTCCAAGGCTCAAATGGACAGTCTGCTGCTTTTCAAAGTCCCATTGTGTCTAAGATCAAAGGATAGCCAGAGCATTGTAGTATCATAGCTTACAGATAAAATTCAGACAGGTTTCGAGACGGGAATTTTCATTATTAAATGGAGGATTAACGGCTGTATTAACATGTACAGTGATTAGCATGCTTAGGAGCAGGTGAAGAGGATGTATAATTATTTGTTTGGTTTATACTGTTTTTCATCACTGGGGAATCTGAGTGACTTCCATATAAAACTGATACCTGAAAGCTGAAATTTGGTGAGTGCTAATGGGTAGCCAGCATTCCTGATACAAAGTCCCGCTAGTTGGGAGTACACAGAGAAATTTTATCTGCTGCCATCCATATGGCTCCTGCACCCGTCTGACTTTGGGGACCAGAGCCTGATTTATCTTCCCCCCCCCCCCCCCCCTCAGTCACAGGAGCTTCATGGTCTCACTGTGCAGCCGCAGGACAGCCTGTCTCTTCCTTGCCCTGTACTTGTGGGGACACCTATCGGGGGAGTTGGAGCAGAACTGTCACGCCTCTGACACTTGGCTTCACTGACAGCCACTAATCCTGCTTCCCAAGCTCTGGAAACATGAGGTGACTACACATCCGTCCACAAAATGGACCAGATCTGGCAAGTGCTGAGTGTATCCTCTAGCCACATACTCTCTAGATATCACAATGCCCGTGATTTGATATTGGCAGGCTCCAAGTGGCATCCCATTTACTGTGCCTAGTCCATTCACTACCTTTGGGCTACTCTTGGCCTGAGCTGCTCTCTGGGAAGGGCATTGGGATCTCTTGGGCTCCCCACTAACTACGTAGAGACTAAATTACCCACATCAGGATGGATCCAGGGTGTACTGGATTGGGCGTCAGAGCTTAGGCTAGCTCTGAAGACAGCCTAGAAAGTCTGTCTGACTACAGCTTTCCTTCAATAAGTAAGAATTGTCCTAACTACAGCAAGCTGGAACTCTGAAAAAAATATTTTCAAAAAAAATGTTTTTACTCTTGCTCATCCCTTCAGTTCTATGACAAACAACTACCCTGCAACTGAGGCACAAATGCACAGAACCGACTTGTCTGGAGTAGTTTGGTCAGCAAGCTTGTTCTCAAATCTGTAATTAGGGTTACACTGATTGAAAATAAGAGAAAACTTAATTACAATGTCCTGCAGGTCCATGAAGTCAACATTTCCTACCTCTTAATCTAATAGCTGACTAATGATCATCACCTGACTTTAAACACTTTCTCCATCTTCACAGCAGAATAAATGTACAAACAACTCTCTCAGCTGAATTTTAGGTATTTCAGATATGTGGCATTAATTTATAATTTTGAGCTGTGCAATATTTCATCTAAACATTAGCAATTCTATCTGGTAAGTTTTTCTTTTTGATCCAAAAGGATTATGACTGAATTATCTTCTCTAGAAAGGAAACATTAATGTGCTGAAAATGAATCTGTGAGACTAAACAGAATCACTGAGAAGCGATATGAAATCTGAATATCTTTATCAACTGGGTAGTGCCATACCTAGGCCAGGAATAGAGATTATGGCCCTCCATTGTACAGGAAGGCAGAGAATAATTTCATAAAAGTTACTTGGTAAAGGCTTTGATTTTTCTCAGACGATGATCTGATTTCACTACCTTTACATACCGGTATACACTGAACTTAATTTTCATGTGAGAAAATCAGTCAGTGGCAGGAACATTTCTATTTGGCTGCAACTTCAAAGAGGGAATGAAAAATTTAGAAGGTAATATCAATAGCTGGAAAAATGAAATTCATCTTAACAAGAAAACTCATGGCTCAGAGCCATGCAAAACAGCTGAGAAGCTGTGACTTTCAAAATTATACTGGATGAGAAATGCTAAAAAGCTCAACTGGATGAAGCAGGTATTTGAACTGAAACAAAGAAATATAGCAAGAAAAAAATCACCCTTTTTCCTTCTTTCAAAAAAAAATTGGGAGATAGAAATCAGTCACAGCTGCTCAATTGTCCTTCCATCCAGAGCTGTATGGGCCAAGTGTAACTGCAGAGCACACACCTTCCCATCGTACTGCACTGGCTACCTAGGAACCCTTTTAGGAACACTGAGATGTGGCTTCAGACTCCACAAAGGCAAGGTGGCACTGAAGCATATTCCATTTCCCATTCATTTGCATTGTCCAGTGGGGGTATTGTAGAAAAGAGGTGAAATGGTTTTGGGTCTCCAGTCCCAGTCAGGTACTCATAATTGTGAATGACTTCAGCTAAAGTCTATCACAATGTTGGGGAGCTGGAGCACTTGCCCTGTGAGGAGAGGCAGAGGGAGCTGGGGACATCCAGGCTGGAGCAGGGACAGCTTCTGATATGCTGAACAGCCACCCCAGGTGCCTACAGGGAGGCACTGGGGAGGTGGAGTCAGGCTCTGAACAGTGCGGTATGGAAGGAGGGTGAAAAACAGGCATAAGCTGAAATAAGCAACATTTGGATGGGATATAAGGAAAACCTTTTTCTTCACAAGGACAGTGAAGCAGCGGGGTGGGTTGCCCAAACAGTTTGTGCAGTCTTCATCCTTCTAGGTTTTCAAGACTTAACTAGATAAAGCACTGAGTAACCTGGTCTGACCTAAGAGCTGATCTTTCTTTGAGAAGGAGGTTGGTCTAGAGGTCGCTTCCCACCTGAATTTGTCTTATTAAATACACATAAATAAAAAACACAGATGAAACAATTGTCTGTATGTCAAGGCTGATGTAAGTACCTAACCCTAAATTGTCAGACATTGGAGCCCCCTTTAACGGCATGAAATATTTCAGGTACAGGCTTCACTTCAACATCTCCTTTTTGCTCACTAGCTGACCTGTCCTCAGCACTCCCAGTATTGCTGCAGCAGTTCCAGCCTGAGTACCCATTTCTTCCTGTGTGCAGAAGAGGGAATCCATGTCTGGGGCATAAAATGTGGCACTAATGAGTGAGGGAATACCAAATCCTTTCGGGACTCCAGTGTGGAGTGTGTAATAAGCCAGATAATAAGCTAATAGCTCTAATTAATTTCTCTATATTGCAACTGGTCTGTAGGCTTTTCTGATACTTTGGAAGCTGTACTAGACCTACCTGTTACCCACAATCTACTGTCCTGTGTGACTGATTTCTAATCCTGAAAATTAGATCGGTTTAATTCCTTTATAGTGGCAGATTCCACATGTTAAAAGTGGGAATTCCCAGAGGGAGCTATAATGGCAGGCTCCAGATGGGGCAGTGACAAAGTATCAAACAATAATCCCACTGATGGGTTTGAAGATCAAATTCCATATCCCTCCAAAGGATACAAGCACAATTAGATGGAAAACTCCAAAGCATTTTGTTCAGCTGCTGCATAACCTATATACTGTAGGAACATGAAACTTTGCCTCTGTGCATGCTCACAGATGCCTTATATTCGACAATATTGAGCATTTTGGCACCTGTGTTACACCTGAGTGCTTTCAGGTTTCACAAAGTAGAGGCTGTGCCACCTGTCTCAGCACGGATATTTGGTGCATTAGATATGCTTTCAGCCTCATTCCTGGATCAGAAATTGGGATCCTCATTTGAAAAAGGGGAAAAGAAAATCCTGAGTTTCAGTCCTTTTCCGAGGACTGTTGATATATTATGCAGTGTCTGAATAAAATCCTAACTGGGCTGTAAAATACTTCCAGTGGGATCTGAAATGCAGGATGCCCCCCCCCCCCCCCCCCCAACATATTCCCTTGCAGTTTAGCAATCCAGGTTCACTGCTTTGAGATTTCTTTGTGCCTTGGTTTGCTTTGCAACCATGGCAGCACCATGACCCATCTTCAACAAGGGCGACAGACTCTGCTCATCCTGTCCAGCAGTTTAGGCTTCTCTAGGGAGATAGTTCTGAAATTGCAGTGTTTCAAAATATGCAGCAATGAAGGTAATAAAACTGTCTGCATCCTAGGCGAGTTAAACACTGAGCAACTGCATGAAAGGGCTGGATGAAGTTAGTCGCTTTCAGGGAAGTAAGATTTATCCCTGGGCAGAGCATATCTCATGCGGGCTCCTCCAGATGGGAGGAGATAGAAAGGAGGGGGAAGAGGGTGAGCAAAGGAAAAACCTGTTCTGTCTCCTCTTGGCTAGATAAGCAGCTTCCCCTTCAGCAGGCTTTTTTTTGTGATCCTTTCCTGAGGCATCTCTTCAGATAGGGAGCCAAGTTCTTAAAAATGGGGCTGTGAGACTGAGCATGTTGCCTTTTTGTGATCTGGGCTGAGGTGTTTGTAATCCAGAAGCAACATATAGCTCATTCCTCAGGAGTATTTCCCTTCACTTCAGGGTAGGCATAGATTACATACAGTGTTTGATCAGGTTTTATTTTAAATTGAGCCTCAGAGTCTCTGATGTTCTATAAAGGGCCAAGCATGCTGACGATAGTGTCTGAAGGACAGCCCTTACGCAAACACAAGTGAGATGCATGCAGCCAGATCCCTTAACAGCTTTTTACTGCTATTTTATTTTCCTCACTTTTACCTCTTGCTCTTGGGCACTTTAAAGTGATCTTTCCTTTATTTCACATCTTTCTGCTACTCAGTCAATCAGGAAGGAATGGACAAAAGGATGCTCACTCATTTACACCTCTGCTGAGTTAGCTGCCCTGTTTCAAGTACCCATTCCTAAAGTTGTTTACCTTTACTGAGGGAAGCATTGAGGGATTTCATCAGTTCAATGCCTATTATGGCTAATTTACAAAATATAGAACAGTTGCCTTAAAGAAGCTGAAAACAGGAGAATACTTCAAATTTGGAACAAAGACAGCTTTTTAATTGACTCTTTAGAGTGCTAAAACCACTGGGATGTGTTTCCAGGCAACAAGAGGCTTAAACCAACAAGATGATGTGACCAGCAAGGACATATGCCATCTTTAAACTGTGCCTAAAAGGATCCATGATGCCTGTAGTCATGTTTTAAAAGGTCTGGAAGGGTGAGTAACCTCCTCCTTTACATTGTTAGCCAGAAGATTTGCTGGCACTAACTGTCCTAGTCCCTCTAACTGGATCACTGACCTGACATAATGAAATCATCGTGCAGGTTTTCTATTTCACTGAACATTTTTTCCCCTTGCCTCCCAGAGAAACAAAGGCCTTTCTCCTTAAGTAATGCCCACTACAAAACAGGCATGTCATCACCTATCAGCTTTTAATGGATATTTCCACCCACTCTTATTTCATCTCATAGAAGAATGAGACGCACTTTTCTGAACTCATCTCCATTTAAAAAATAATGTAAAACAGAACATGTATCAAAACAGTAAACAGATATATTGCTTTGCCTCCTTAGATACACAAGTCCTTAGCAGAGCTATCGGGAAACAGAGTGATGAATATTGCCCGCAGAGCATTCACGTGATACCTTTTCTGAACAGTTTGCTCAGAATGCTGAGCAGATAATTCAGGATACAGAATCACCTTCAGTATGGAAGCATAGGATGCAACATAGGCCATGACCACACAGCACTCAGCTCATAGACTAGACCAAAGTTCTTCATTCCCAATTGCCCTTGCAGGGGAACAGAAAATAAATTCCCAGAACAGTGTTAACATGAATCTAACACCAAACAACTGACATTTTTCTTGGACAGCTCTAAAAGAAATAAGCTCATTTCCAATGTGCAAAAGAAAACTTTGGAGGATGGATGTTGCAGTTTCTCTGTAGCTTTGGAAGTATCCATAAGTGATATAAGAAATGCTTGAGGCATACATTTACATAGTTAAGGCTGTGGCCAGCCTGCTCCTCTCAGCTTTTGAAGATTTCTTGGAGGTGAAGGAAAGGAGGAGGGTGCTGAGTGTCTCTTGGGGAGAACAGTATAATTGCATGCTATGATGCCATGAGTTGGCATTGGTGTTCAAAGCATCAGCCTTGCAGTACATTCTTCACCAGAAGCTTCTACCTGACCTTGCTGGTTCATTGCCTTCACCCTTGTGCTTAAAGTTCTTCTGCAGTAGTGCAGTGAGCTTTTTGTCCCCTCTCCCACTCCCAGTTCAGATTTAGCTTGTATTAGCTCCCTGTCTTAGTCTACCACTCAACTGCATGTAGCTTTGTGCCAGAGTAGAGAAGCTCAACAGCAGGCAGGAGAAGTGGAGGAAGCCAGCAGGACTTTTTTGTTGGTAGCAATATTGACAAATGCCATCTTAAAACACTTGTGAACTTGTGGCCTGAAATGGGTCATGAAGAACGATGTACCACAGAATTCCAGCAGTACTGCACATTTTTATGGCAGAAAGACAAGTCAAAGGCAAAGTTTTTCTCTATGTTTGAAGATGGTATCTTACATAATTTAAAAGTAAGACTCTTACTGCATCTTCTTGATAGATTTTTGGCTTGTAATAGAGTTTTAATTATAGCCTCTTTATTCCATTACCCAGTCACACAGGTCTGGGATTCAAAGGACAGTGTTTCCTCGGAAATTCAGGCTTCAGTAAAGGATGTAGACTAGCCTTCATCCAGCTTACTCTGACTGCATCAACCCAAACTCCATTTGAAGAAACACATTTCTTTAATTTTACCTTGAAATCACGTTACAGGTTGGACATAGCTTTCAAGAGAAAAAAGATTATTAGTATAAATAGATAAACGTGGCTTCAGGCTGTGCCATTTGTTACTTCAGTCCTGGTTAGGGCCATAATAATGTTTGAGCTCAGAAAATCCTCAAGAACAAGAGAGGCCATTTGTATGGCCTGTTAGGCACAAAATTGCTTCTTTTATTGGTGGAATACAGGTGTGCCTTTTAAAAATTTTACTCCCTGTGTTTATAACTACTCAACTAACAAAATCATTAAGCAGACATGGAACTACCTGGTAATATTAAGACTGTCTGCTAAAGCAATATACATGTAATTTAATATGCCACTTTTCTTAACATGCTAATATCCTGTATTTCTTCTGCCTACCTATCAGAATTCTTTCCTAAACAACATCCACATCAAAACATCTGGAGACATCCAAGCAATGACATATAATTGAGGATCTCATGAAATAAATATCAGCTTTCCTTCCGTAAATGGTTTTGTTACTGAACAGGTTGAACTCCACTGCAAGGATATAGATTAAGAAGTGTCCATGTGTTTCAACACATGAAAGAACCTCTTGCTGTTTCATCTCTATGGCTGGCTAAGTCACACCACAACATGTCAGCACCCTGTGATTTTGCTCACCTCAGTATTAGTTATCTGTAGATACTGTAGGTATCGTTGTGATCACTAGCTCATGAGTGCATATGTTTTTTGAGGAAGTGCATTACTTTGCTCTGCTTCTCCATCTCCAGTCCTCCCTTTGCCTTCCTAAAATTTAATCCTAGTATCCGAGGCACTTCATTTTCCCATGCATTCCTGCTGAAAGTGGACTGAGTGGACGAGTGGGACTACTCATCTGAATATACTGTGGAAAATTAGGCTGTTATTTTTCAGAGAAAACATAGATAAAGGCAATGCTGCAAAGCTGCTCTGCAGTAGCTGAGGTAAAAGTCAGTGTAGATCACCTAGCTGAAGTTTAGAACCCAGTTCAGCTTGAGGACAAACTCTTCTGGCTGATCTGAAAACCTCCCTGAAGATTTCTAGGTTTCTGGTGGTGGTGTGTTACAAACACTTATTGCTGTATTTTGGACTGAATTCAAAACTGCCTGACTAAAGAGTTGCAGCCTCTTGGTGTTTTTCACACTGTTGCTGTAGGGTATAAACATAAATAACTACATCTGACTAAACTATTAGGTTTACTAAACCCCTGATATCTTCCTTTCTTTTTTAAAATTTCTTAAATCTGTTCTCTATTGCATACTTTAAACTAGTCCTAATATTGTACTATGCTGCAATACACAATATATGTATACTACCTAATGTTAGGACATCTTTCCTAGCATTGTCCAGCAGTGTCAAATGAGACAAACTGGACAAATTCTTGAGGGACATGCAGGGTGGTTTCTTATTACTTATCTGGATATGTACAACTTCCAGATTTAAGCAAAGTTTTATTATAATAAACTAACTACATGTCATCTATATATCAGAAACTTGGGACAGAAGCAGAAATTCAAAAGCCATTCTGCAAGATCACCTAAAAAGTCTGTGCTTAATTTAGAAGTCAAACTGAAAATGTCCTCACTCTAGGAGAACAGTGCCCAGAAATAAGAGAAACTGCTGTCTACCTCTGCTTTTTAAAGCAGCTACTGCAAAAATTACCAGAGTACATTGAACTTCTAACACTATTTTTTATTAGCACAAATTAGATGTTTTGTTTTGTTTTTTTTTAAGTGTGCAACTCAAAAAAACCCTGAAAATAAGACTGTAAACCTTTCACTTCCTGTGAAAGTGAAGTGAAATGAAAGGCTGGGCTGTTTTCTCTCTGCATCCTTGTTCTCAGTCTAGCAAATTTCAGTAACTTTCTGGTTTGGATCAGCTTCCAGCTTCCACCATCCCACCAGCTACCTTGGAAATTTCTCTTTTCTTTAGCTCTGGACTACATGGCTGTTTTCTGCTCCCCTCTGCCAGTTTCTGTGCCTTAGCAGCTCCCTGCCCACCAAGCCTGTCCCTTCCCACTACCCAGCTCTGCCCTTCTGCACCTTCTTCCCACTGAACAGTTGCTGTCAGAAAAGGAGCAATTGCCCCATCTGTAAAACACTGCTTTTTTGCCAAAGCCCAGTGGTCAAGGCAGGGCAAAGAAGCAGTTTTCCTACCTGCTGCCCAGCCACTGGTTTTTCAAAGGAACATAAAAAAACACTAACTGTAAACCAGAAAATAATTAAACAGATGTTATTCATCACAGTCCCACCCCGTCACCTGGACTGCAATACCACCTCTTTTTACTTCAGCTCTTCTCTCTCTTCTACATCTTGTTCCTGTATGCCCATCTCTCACTGTCAGCCCAAATGCTTTTATAGTTTTTGTAATCTATATCAAAAGTGTTTAATTTTTATTTAATTTTTTCCCTCTTCTTCCAGAGACTTGATGTTCCTTAGAACATCTTTATATTTTCGCTCACTTGTAAAGTGTTTTTCATTTAAGGAGACTTACTTACTTTTCTCTGCTTACCTGAAACCTGATATGCTGTTTCTGACTATTCTTCTCAGTCATCCCGGTTTTCCTCTTTCTGATGAGCCCTTTGCCCTTAACTTCAACACAGTTTTGAACACCAATTGAGGTGTATCCAGAGAAGATCCTTTCAGGGAGCACACTCTGTAGGTGGGCTGATAGCAATGCTGCTTTCTTTTCACCAATGCCAGCTCAGAATTTGGGTCCTCTTTCTTAATTTCATTTAAATTTAGTCTTTTTTGAAGAAAACATCTTATGCCTTCCCATTCATGGCTTAGATTGCTACTAGGTAACAATACCTACTTCTCTCTTTTTTTTTTCTTTTTTTTTTCTATTGTTGACAAATAAATGACTGCTGTGCTTTTCCAGGGTTGGAGCTGTCAATTTCTGCTTGCTTTCCTACTTTCCATACTAATGTCCATTCTCAAACTCCTTATTTACTTTTCTCCCTTTATACACAAGAAGTTTCATCTGATCTGTCAAGCTTCTTTATAATTGCGCTCATATTCTTGACCTTGTCATATGCTATTTTCTTTATAAGAAAATGGAAATTGCCAAGTCAGAAAACAATGATTCGTCAAGCTTACTAGCTTGTCAAAGAGGGTAGAAAAGCTCACAAGATACCTAGGCAAGAAAACTGTATTATATAAGGGGATATAAATCCTTCCCTTGGCTTCCAGCATTGATCAGTTTGAGCCCTCTGGCTTTAGTTTATGTATAGTTATTATATACAGTTTATATATATATATTTATATACAGTTCTATATATAGTTTATATACAGTTCCTATTTCAACTAGTATAAACAGGATCTTTTTGTGCAGGTATATTTAATGCTGGTGAAATTTTACTAATGTTTTTGCTAAAAATATTGTGTAGATTATATGTGTGTTCTATGAGAAGACTTTTTCAATGCTGAGAAAATATCTGCAAAAAACCTCCCTGGCTTACTTAAATATAAACAAAACACTGAAAAATAAAAGCATTTCATTTTATACGCCTTCTCTGAAACAGGATATTTCCTCTCTGTTGTTTATTTTTATATGTGACTCTCACATTTTTCTTAAGAACATTAAATAATTTGAGGCTCTCACCCACTCTGTCTGGATTTGTGGTCCAAGATAAAAGAAAAACAAAAACAGCTTCCCAGATGGATAGGAAAGTTATTTCTTTAGATCTACAGCAGGAAAACACACAAGACAGCGTTGAAAGGGTCAATTCCGGTAAAACTCAATTGTAAGGCAGGACTGAGAAAGTCCCTTTAGAAAGACAGCCTTCAGGAGACATAGAAAAGTTACAGACAGATTTTAGTCAGATTCAGACAGTAGTTTTGTTTCCTTAAATTTCCTGCCTTTAGAATGTGTGAATCAGCAAGATGCCTCTTTCCAGGGCACTCTTTTTTTTTAAATAAATATCACCAATAGATACAGTACTACTTCCAAACATGTTTCTCTCACATTTTTAGGTACTCTATAATTTTTACATGTTTTTCTGTGTGCCAGTCATTAAAAATGTTTCAGAATTTGATATTTAGATGCATTTTTGGGGAGTAGAACACATGAACTATTGTTTTCAAACAGATGAGTAAAACTTCAGCAGGGCATCAGATGTATGGCCATGCTGTTTCAGTGGTGAGGTGGCTGTCCTATTTGGAGCCAGAGCTCTGCTGTCTGATTGTACTGCTGTTCAATCCACCTTGAAACTTCACTTATGAGTTGAAATTGAACAACATCAGCTGCCCCACAGGGTGCTGTGATGGCTGGTTTTCTGGCACCGTGCTGTGCTGTGTGGGCCATCCTTGGCTGGTGGAAGCATACGGCTCTGCTGGCTGGAGACTAAGGCACAGGGGAGACTTCTCTGTATATGAACCAGTTGGGAACTTCAGAGAGTTCATCTCAGACCCCTTTGAAATCTTCCCAAAATGGTTGAGGACCCACAGTCAGTTTCTGACTTTTACCATGGTGTGCTTTGACCAGTTTATGCACCATGCTCAGTTAAATCAGTTGAGTTATTAAACTCTCATCAGTTGTGAAAGCAAAATACAAAAGCTCCAAGTAACATTGTACTGCATGCTGTACTACACTTTAGGTAAATAAAAATAGCTGGGATGTAAATCATAGACCAGAAATTATGTTTTTTTAATCTCTTTAGCTTGTAGAGGGAGGTAGGTATTTTCTATCCTAACTCCACCTACTAGAACTAAGACTCAAAGGATCTAACCAGCTTGTCATATAAACGAACTTAGTCAGAGCTAGTAAAAGTTTTCAGTCATCTCTTCCCTCTGGTATGTTCAACCCAAATAGGCGATGTACATAGTGTTTACTATGATTAGTATAACAGGATGCTCTGCGGTGTTCCTTTAAACCTCCAGAATTATTTTCCTTCTTTTCCACTGAAAAGAGTGCCCAGAGCTGCCTCTTTCTACAGTTCATTTATATGAACTTTGACAATTTTCATGTACAAAAGGTGGTGCTTAAACATTACCCATGTTTTTCACTTGTTTTCTATCAACCACAGCCCTGGAGGAGGTTTGAGTAATTCAGTTTCACTGATTGCAAATGAGCCCGAGCTTCAGGTGTCATGTGTTGTTTTCTAACACACCCTTGTTAATCAGAGGGGCACCCAGAGAGACCAGCTGCATGCAACTGAACCTGAGCCATCTAGTTAGTGTTTTCAGCTTGCTTGTGTTGCTTCTCAAGCCCTGTTTTCTCCCAACAGAAATTCAGCATGAGTAATACTTGCTTTCCAGGGCTAGTGAGGAGGAGGGTTCTAATGTGCATGTATACATTCCAACTTCCTAGATCAGTAGCATAAACTCTGTATTTGAAGCACGTTTTCTATCACTGTCTGAAAACGTATTGGTCCTCATTTGGTATTGTTACACTCATGATGCCAGGTATTTAAAAATGAAAAAAGAGCTGGATCTTTAGCCAAACAATAACACATTTGGTCTGAATGATAGCTCCTATGGACTTTTAACAGTTACAAGGCTGAATAAAGCATTTGCTCTTGAATGCTTAGAAGCTTATTCAACACAGGCTGATTAGATAAAAAAGAGTAGAAGGATAATAAATAAAGGAGCCCTCTGATGAGGATTCTAAGGAAATGAAAAACACTTTATTGATAATCAATCTATGGTAGATTTTGATAATGAACTCCTGTATAATAAGCAGCCTGTATGGTCACCCTGCCACTAGAATTCTAATGAGAGAGATAATGGATCCAAATGAGAAGTTTGCTAGTGAGCCTGTTATTAGAACAATTAAACATTTTTAATGCAAGTGAACAGAAGTTGCAGTCTGTATTTTGTCATTAGGTTATATGTTGTCTTTCTTTTGTTTACTTACTAATAAATGGGCTAAGTTATCCTTAGGATATATACTTTTAAGAATTTCATGATTACTGTCTGTCGTGGTTTAAACCCAGTCAGGTAATTCGTTCGCTCACTTCCCCCCCTTTCTTGCCCTCCCCCTGCTCTCGGAGGGACGGAGAGGAGAATCAAAAGAATGCAACTCCCACGGGTTGAGATAAGAACAGTTTAGTAACTAAGGTATAACACAAATCACTACTGCTACCACCAATGATAATAATGATAAAGGAAATAACAAGGGAACAGAATACAACACCTCACCACCCGCTGACCGATAACTCGCCCCCCAAGCCCGACCAAGCTCCGACCGATACCTCCTCCAACCATGCAGTCTCCCAGCCCTTCCGGCTAACTCCCAGTTACATCCTGGGCATGACGTGCTGTGGTATGGAATAGCTCTTTGGTCAGTTTGGGTCAGGTGTCCTGTCTCTGCTTCCTCCCAGCTTCCCCTCCTCCCTGGCAGAGCATGAGGCTCACAAAGTCCTTGGCCAAACCAAAACATCTCTATCAGCTCTGTTCCCGAGCCGAAAGTCAAAACACTGCACTGCACCAGCTACCAAGGAGGAGAAACATGACTGCTACTGCTGAACCCAGGACATTATCCACCCCTTATTCCATACCATTCACGTCATGCTCAGATCCCACATTTTCAATATACCATCACTCTTATCTCGGTGCACTCTTATCTTAGTGCATGGACCAGTCCCTATAAAGCTACTGCGTCCATCTGGTCCATGTCAGGCTCCATCTCTTGTAACAGTCTTCCAGAGCAGGAGAGACTGTGTGCAGTGTTCACACTCGTGAATAACCTGGGCAATAGTGTCCATTGTTAAGTCCACCCCTCGATCATGAGTCCATCTCTGTGTTGCATCTCTGCTCTGATGGCCTGAAGTGCCATGGGCCCACCAGGCTTAAAATAATTCACTGTCCCCTTAAGCAGTTTCTGCAGCTTGTTGCTGGGGACTCCATACAGCTGCCTTCCATCTCCGACGCTTCCAAAGCACTGGAGGGGCCCAGTGGACTAGATACTTGCCCATACTGTCCCACACACCCTGCCACTCATGACTATCCAGCCTTGGGGAAAACCTCTTGGTCCCCCTATATTGTCGTCTAATCCCAGACAAGACCCAAACCTGACTCTGCTTAACTGTTGAGATCAGACAAAATGGTTGTGGGTAGAACACAGCCTGTGTGTGTGCCAACATGCTGATCCCCATCACAATCAGCAGGCAGGTCCCAAGGATACCCAAAGGCCATTCAAAACCTTCAGACCTCTCTAACGATGCTGCTGTACTTGTCACTGGGGCTGGTGTTGCTGCTGTGCTTGCCGGCTCTCCCACCACCGGCTTCTCTTTTCCTGAGTCCAGCTCTTCCTCCTCTGCCTTGCTGGGAAATGCTGCGTGGTCTCCTGCATCCTCCTGGGGCTCAGCGGGTGGCTTCCGGGGAATGCTCTCGGCCGTTGCGGGGCTCGGCTCTTCCGCGGGGCTCGGCTCCTCCGCCGCCTTATCCCGCTGCTCGGCAGCCGCTTCCTTCTGCTCCTCGACCGCCCCGGCCTCCTCCACCGGCAGCCGTCCCCTCGCGGCCTCCGGCCCCGCTCCCACCGCCGCTTGGTCCCCGGGGCCGCTCTCCCGGGCCGCTTCGG
Source organism: Pezoporus wallicus (assembly GCF_028554395.1). NCBI lineage: Eukaryota > Metazoa > Chordata > Aves > Psittaciformes > Psittacidae > Pezoporus > Pezoporus wallicus. The sequence goes on from NW_026640165.1 coordinate 3,868,414, forward strand.
CTGCCGCCGGCTCCCGGGGCCGCTCCCCCTCGGCTCCCCGCAGCCTCACGAAGATGGAGAGTAGGGTGAGGGCCAGGACGGTGAGGAGCAGCCGGACGGCCAGGTACAAGTCCACGGCCACGTCCGTCCCGCCCTGCTGCTGGAGCCCGCCCGTATTACAAGCCATTGCCATAAAGCACAGTGAGACAAGAACCTTAGCCCAGGCCCCACACTTGATAAACACTATCACAGCAAATACCGGCTCTACGTAAGTTACAACATTCTGAAGCTGTGAGATCAAGAAGAACAACTCTGAGAGCCAATAAATCAGCATTGTGACGAATGACTATTAATCCTGTCAAATCTGTCGTTATCTCAACCCTTCGTGCCCCACGTTGGGCGCCAAAAGAACTGTTGTGGTTTAAACCCAGTCAGGTAATTCGTTCGCTCACTTCCCCCCCTTTCTTGCCCTCCCCCTGCTCTCGGAGGGACGGAGAGGAGAATCAAAAGAATGCAACTCCCACGGGTTGAGATAAGAACAGTTTAGTAACTAAGGTATAACACAAATCACTACTGCTACCACCAATGATAATAATGATAAAGGAAATAACAAGGGAACAGAATACAACACCTCACCACCCGCTGACCGATAACTCGCCCCCAAGCCCGACCAAGCTCCGACCGATACCTCCTCCAACCCTGCAGTCTCCCAGCCCTTCCGGCTAACTCCCAGTTACATCCTGGGCATGACGTGCTGTGGTATGGAATAGCTCTTTGGTCAGTTTGGGTCAGGTGTCCTGTCTCTGCTTCCTCCCAGCTTCCCCTCCTCCCTGGCAGAGCATGAGGCTCACAAAGTCCTTGGCCAAACCAAAACATCTCTATCAGCTCTGTTCCCGAGCCGAAAGTCAAAACACTGCACTGCACCAGCTACCAAGGAGGAGAAACATGACTGCTACTGCTGAACCCAGGACACTGTCACTCAAACCAGGTGAGAATATTGTGGGTGAAATAACTGGGATAAACATCACAACAGATGGCACAACTATGTTGTATAGAGCAGGTAGTAATAAGTTTTCATGTCAAGCCACAGAAATACAGATATGAAAGTCCTTCTACCCTTGAAGGTTGTAAGCTCTATTGACCTATGTTTTATTGCAAGGCAGTGGGTGTGTATATGACACAGTAGCTAAAAAATATTAATCTATCCATCCAGGGGTTAATCAGATTTTTTTCTTGCACCCAGACAGCTATGACCAAGCCCTTGCTGATCTGCACTGGAACAAGCACTGACCAGAGCTGCTCAAGAAGCAGTGTTTTCCCTCCTTTTGAAGATGCATGTATGCTTAAACTTGCTATAATTTTGGCTCAGTGGCTATAAGATCATAATAGAATCATAGCTTCATAGAATGGTTTGATTTGGAAAGAACCTTAAAGGTTATCATGTTCCAACCCTGCTGCCATGGGCAGAGACAGCTTCCACTAGGCCATGTTGCTCAAAGTCCCATCTAGCCTGGCCTTAAACGCTGCCAGGGATGGGGCAACCACAGCTTCTTTGGGCAACCTCTTCCAGTGCATCACCACCCTCATAATAAAGAAGGTCTTCCTAATATCTAATCTAGACGTACCTGGGCACGAAGTCTGCAGGTAGGGCTGCTGCCTGTCCCTGCCCTGGGAGAAATATCTGGGCACTTCCTGCAGCCCCAGGTCTGCACTGCAGCCTCTCCCTTCAGCAGCTCTGTCTGGGTGGAGGCTTTGACCTCAGGTGGTGCAGACTGTGCCAGGCAGAGCTGCAGCCTTTACTCTCAAACAAGCACCCACATCCTGCCTTGAGGGTCAGGTAGGATGAGTGCCCTTGACCTGCGCAGAGGATCACAGAGCGGTGCCTGTTTGCTGGGTTATGTGTACTTCAAGTGTCCATTTGTTCAGTGGAATCTCCCTCCTTTGAAGAGGTGCCTTCCCTGCATGAACTACCATGCAAATTTCTCCACACCCTGTTTGCCCACTCTGTTCATAGTTCTCTAGGGAGCTCCTGGCACTTCCCACATCGCATTACCCACTCGAGCAAGAGCTGACAAATCCTGGTAGGTCTGGATGCTCCCTTGGGCTTTCCACTGCCCAGGAACCTGCCATATGCCACGATGACCTGCTCCACTGTGGAAAGTGCCTGCACCAGACCCGATTGCCTTGAAGAGTGACAAGTTGCCTCCATCAACCGCTTCTCACCAGCCTGTTGAGACTCCTCCTTTCCACATTATTTAGTTGCTGTTTGGCTTATCCCTTGTTACTCTAATTTTCTTTTTTCAACGAACTTACTGTGTGATTGATTCAAGCTAATTCTGCCAGCCAGTCACTGTTTGTTTCCTAACAGGTTTGTCACATTGCGTCAGCAATTATGCTGTGATGTTCCTCTCCTGTCTTCCCCACAGCAACCATCACTGAAACCAGAGCCCAAGTGGTTGCCTGAAAGCTGAAATGGGTCACTGTGTCTCCATGCACCATTTTGGTTCTCACAGAACTGTCTGCTCTTCCCTTTTTCAAGCACAAGTTAAGCAGTTGAGCAGTTGACCTGGAGGTGTAAGTGGTTTTAATCTTTCCTGTTTCTTTCAATAGTTCAAAGCTCATTTAATATTTCAGCTTCTACCAAGCTCGTCTGAATACTGTATGTCTAGGAAATGTGTGCTGGGAGGAAAACAAGAGGAAAGAAATGAGACAGAAAAAGAGAAATACAAAATCCATTAACAGAACGCCTTAGATAGCTTCATGAATTTTAATTTTCCCAGGGAGTGACCAGGAAACAATGTCCTTTAGGATGAAAGATGACTCAGGAACACAAAGCAAGTTTCACCTGCATTCTTGTGACAGATAATATCCTACTCCTGTGGGGAGAAAAGCCTTTGAAATTATTAGTATGAGGGCCCCAAGTACCAGTGACCTCACAGAGGACCTCACCTGAACACCTTGCCTAGAGACCTAGGGATGCATTCAAGCTCATAACTGAGCCCCCAGCCCTCGTTTCTTCCTGACAGTTACACAGAAGGATATCATGAATATAAAGAAAATAAATTGCAGCTCAAAAGACTGCAGCGTGACCATAGCATAAGGGCAATTCTGTTTTCTCTGGAACTCTTAAAAATACCTATGCAATTTATAAGTGAAATGTTCGCAATTTAAGATCTAAGGAAAAGATATAGCATTTTTCAGTACAGAAGAGATTTAAGTATTGAAGTAAAAACCAAACCAGTAGCTGTTTCAATCTTTTTTAAATGCATCAGCTGTCCGTTTTACTGCTACCTTTTTTTGACATGGACACTCAAATTTATCTTGAAAATTCTGTGTGCCCTGATGAGACACCTTTAAAGGACATGAAAGGACTAGAGATCTGTGGTTGAATTGGTAGTGGTTCAACTTCAGACAGAGATTGTTATAGTGTGATCAAACCATTTTAATAAAATATTAACTTGTATAGGAAAACAGGGGGGAAAAACAACAAGCCCTAAACAAACTGAGTATCATAAGGCATTAGAGATACTGATTTAACACCATACTATCACAACAGGTTGACATTTTAGAGCACATCTAATTTTTCTATTCAAGAGAATTTTGGGGTTGAGGGGGAGCAGGGTTTGTTAGACTTCTTATTAAATGTGATGATTTACATCACATGTGGCAGCTCTACATACCAGACATATGTGAATAATACAGATCCCTGCTAGGCTCACCCAGAACACTGTATTTACAGAAGCTGGTGTTACCCAATGGGATTTTGAGGAAGCGTGTGATACTTGTGGTGGAGTTCAAATCTCTCTGAGCTGTCCATGAAGCAAACAGATTCCACAGCATTATTTTTTTAGGAAACATTTACTTTTATTTTTCCTACCTACAAAATCTAGAAATTTGTTGAGGAGGTTGTATGTTTGTTCCTTTTAAAGGAGCTTGTCATTTCAGTATCCAGAAAACTAAATCTTAAACCCTGCTCAAGATACATCACAGGTTCGTGTCCTCAAGAGATGTCATAGCTTCTCCTTCATACTTTCTCTTGTGAATGCTACTCATTCTTGACAACAGCATCAATTTCCACTACTTGCCTAAGCACTTCTGCAGACAATGGTGCTCTTTTTCCCATGTCATCAATTCTATATAGAACAAGTTCCCAAAGCTAGGTCATTTATACATTGCCCTTTCCTTATCTTTTTTTACAAACAACAAATTCTGTAATGCTTGTAGTCTTGAAACAATAACTGCAGGATTTTTTTCCAGCCTTCTTACTCCATTCCTTGTTACTGTTTGCATTTTGTTTCAATGGAGCTGTAAGTCATGGGGGCTGTTTTCTTTTGATTTCTCCAGCATTTAGCACAATGAGTTCTTAATGGGGTAAGACAGGGGTAAGGATAAAGGAAAATTCTAGGTGTTATCATAGTAATATAATTAGCAATATAAATAAAAAGCTGTCTTCTTTAAAGTCTATTTGTCCGTGCAAGGAGAGCTGAAACATGCTTTCTATTCAGTGTTCTCCACTCTGACTTACATTTTAATATCTCTAAGGTAAAAGAGATTAGAGATCCCTTCTGGGGTCACTGCATTAATATACTCTGTGAACAGAAAGATACTGTTTGTGACATTTATGTAGGATTATTTTCAATTTAATTGAAATATCATGATCAGTTTGCCTTTTTTTCCCAACTTAAACAGTTGACCTTCATCAAAACAGTTTGCTTTTTACAGGAAGATGAGACCAAGTGGTGTTTGCACCATGAAATGAAAAGATAGTGGTAAATCATACATGACAAATGGAGTTCTAGGAAAGTTTAGGGTGCTATTCACCACTGTTTCCAAGTAGATTTAATTTATTATTCTCCCAGGAACAGACACTGTAGCTCATGCACTAAGGTATTGATTTTGATGATTACTGAGGATAATCATGTATATTTCTGAGTTATTGCATTAATCTTGAGTGCTGTTCCTTGGCTGCTGAATTAAAATGTGATTTTCATACATATGTTTTTCAAACCTGTCAGATTCAAGGACAAGCATGTTTTATATAAATTTCTAAAAATAAAATCATGGTTACTATATAAAATTCTTTCTGCTTATTACCGGTAGAATTTAAGTTCTATTCATGTATGTGTTTTGAAGAACTTCTTTCAGAACTACATTGCAACTAATTGGTCCTTAATAATTGTCTAAGTTGATAGTGTGACTACCAGGAACTGAACTAGTTATTTTTCTCAAATTGAAATATCAGGTTAAAAAGGGATCCTTTACTGCTCAGTTGAAGACACTTCTTAAAGCAGCACTAAAGAAAAAAGAATCACTGTCTACTGGACAATCTATGGAGGAAGATTGTATTAAGAAGCAATTATTTACTTCTATATAGTAATACTTTTCTATATCTATTCCTAGCCAATGTATGGCTGATTTTCAGAGAGTGTCCGAGATAGACCCTTAAAAGGAATCTGAGCCATCTGTAGCATTGCAGCACCACTTTTAGGCATTTTGCCTAAATACGACATACTGAAAGAAATGGTTGTGACTTAATAGTATATGGCTTCTGCAGATGGCCCAAGAACCATATGGTAAACTTGCAACCAAACTTATGGTCAGGCAGTATGCACATATGGCTCAAGTCCTGAGTATGGACTGCTTTTCTCTTCATATCAACTTCGCTAGCAATTGGGATGAAATGGTGGCTTACAGGCTTGTGAATATGGAGGACAGGAAATGACTTAAATTTGTAAGGATAGAAGTGATAGTACAAAGAAAAAGAAGAAGTGAAGTACATCTAAGAGAGGTACAATTTAAAGTCTTTGTCTTCCTAACATGCTGTCCTTAAGGAATAGATCTTTAAAAATATTACTGAGCTAATTTTAAGATTTTCAGTAGAGTTTACCACAATTGGAGTTGGACTTTATGAAAACAGTTTGCTCCTAGGAGGCAACACAGGGACTGACTTCTTATTAAAACCCGGTGACTTCCTTTAGTGTCTTAGTGAGATCTGAAATTTCTTAAATGCTTTGTCCTAGTGATAGAGATTTAGTTGTTCTGAGAAGCATAGCATGAACTGTTGTCTTGATGCTCTCCCTGAATAACAAATAGGTATATTTTGTCACTTGAATGTTTTTATAGTTGTATGTTAACTTAAAATGTTCTGTCATTGCAGAGTCTGTCTCTTAAATTGCCAGAGGAAGCTGGACTTGCTTATACCAAATCTGTGCATGAATTTCTGATGCACAGAGTACAGCAGTAAAGAGATTTATATTGAAAGCTTATTACTGATGAATAGAGTCGTGTTGGATTTGGTTAGAAAAGACATGTTTACTGATAGTAAGTCTTCTGTTTAAAGTGGCAAGTCCCCAGTTTGATGGTATATGTGATATGCAAGCAGAACACAAAATTTTACTGAGCTGACAAAGTGAGTATAATTTTCAAAAGAATTTTCAAAGGAGTGCAAGAGAGTTAGACATCCACCTCCAGCTGATGCTCAGTAAAAGCTGGGTGCCAAAGTTCCTTAAAGTCTTTTATACTTTTTATGCAGTAACTCTACCGTTCTTAGCCTTATTTTTCACCAGAGGGAAAGGCTCAGCCTTTATTCTTCCATTTTCCTTTACACTAGGTGGGTAAATTTGTCAGATTTATTGGTTAAAGAGTGTAGATGTCTTTCATGTTTATCAGATGCAATTGTGTCCTTTGTTTAGTTCACATTATGGAAATGAAAAGGTTTTGGTTATATTGTCTGTCAGCCCTTTATTGAAAGCATGCATTACCAGGGTCGTGCTTGTTTTCAGTGTGGGAGAAGATTATTTGCTTGGAGATTGTCTCACTGTCATCAACACAATTTATAGGCAGTTTGCAAACTATAATTATTTGTGCTCAATTTCAGAGGGCTTTTTAAATTAAGATTTGCAGCAAATTGTCTTCTCTCCCCCTTGAAGCCCTCTGCATGCTTGTCTCTGTATCTTTCCTACACCTGCAAGCACTTCTGTGCTCTTTCAGGATTCACACTGGGATGGCTCAGCTGGGCAGGGGAGCAGGTGGAAGAAGAGCTATGCAATAGGGCTTTGCATGCTTTACATGCTTCTACTGGAAGATGTAGGGCCTTGGCATTGCTGTCTGATGAATGGCCCTTAAGGCAGTACTCCAATGAAAATATCAAGCTGTGTATGCTGGAATGCCTTCAGTGCTGTTGTGAGGTCAACCTGCTTGAGTTCTTGGGGGAGCATCTTATGGGTCTTCTACTGCCAAAGTGGACCCCAGGCCTGATTTACCTGCAGGATGTCTGTCCCTCAGTGCAGTCTCTCTGCAGTCATTGGCTACCCCATCAGTTCTTACAGTGACATAGGGGCATGCAGTTAAATCACAGGGAGAATAATCTACGGCTTTTCCTTTCAGTATCGTAGTGAGCTCTAGTGTTATCCACACTAAAGTGATGGGGAGCCTAAGAACAGGATGAATGCTAGTTACCTGAAAGGAAAAATCTGGATGACATAGGCTGGATCCTGAGTGTCCTTAGGGCTCCATAGTATGGAGTGCCTAGCTCATACCACAACTTCTCTGGCCGATGTGCACATGCGTATACATGGTTATGTGCACATCTGCATGTGAAGGAAGGTCCCCTGGGCAAAAGCTCCATAAAAAGCTGAGATACAGCCTCAGTTGCCCTGAGCCATATCATAAAATTCTTTGGTTATGTGATCATTGTATTGTGGTGGAACAGATAAATGGGTACCACATTGCTCATGATAAGGAAGATCCCATTTATGTCTATCTAAAACTTCTTATCTCATCCTATATGGAAGTTCCAATTTGATTCTCATTGCAGTTCTTAATGAAATACTACCTTTTAAGGCTTTTGGGTTTGTTTTTTTTTCATTCCCATCAAGCTCTTCAAATGTTCACTGGACATATGTTTAAAGTAATTTCAGAATAGAAGCTTAAGAACAGGGCAGGAAATTGGTCTATTATGGAGGATTTTAGTTGATCTGGCAAATTAATGTTTCAGATCACCATGCAGCAGTAGATATAATTAAGTGTCAGAGAGAGAGGGCTAAATGCATGAATAAAATATCCTATTGTATCATTACACTTTTATAATAAGATTTACTTGTCAACTTAAAATGTAATAATATTACTAACAAGATAATTTATTTCTCAATATAACGAAGACGTACAGAAGGCAGAGTCAGGACCTTGTAAGATGCCAGCTTCACTTTGTGGCTGAGTCTGCCTGGTAGCATGCACACTTAATGAAAGAAAAACCCTACTGGACTAAAGGAGGGGACATAGCTGCGTAGGATGGATAGCAGATGAGGAAAGAGCAGGAGTAGGCATTGAAGTTTGGATGAGGTGTAGGAGAGAGAGATGAGAGAAAAACTGAGATGACAGAAGGCGTAAGAGTCTGCTGAGGAATATGCTACCATATGCATTTATCCAACTGATAGAGCAAGACATTTCCATAATGTAAACTTTCAGAGAAAGAAGGTTAAAATAACTAATTACCTTGGTGTGGGCTGGGAAGATACGTATGGAAAGCTATCCCAGACTGGCTGACACGTGCTGACTTGTCTGGCTGTGTAAGTTTTAATGATGCCTTCTATAGGGAAGAAGACTACTGGAAGTCAGCTAGGAAGACAGAAATCCTCAGGAGTTTCTCCCCAGATTAACTACATCTGATAGAGACTGTGTTTTATAAAAATGTGAGAGCTCCTTAAAAGGATTGTGAGGAACAGTTTACTACCATCTAGTTTGTAAGACTATGACAGATTCAAATCCTGTAAAGGTCCTGCTTGTCATCATTTCTAGATCATGAGGAATGCCCTACTTGCCATTTCTAAATTCATGTCAGTGGAACTGTTTAAGAGCAGGGATGTATTTTTAAGAAATGGAGACTTATGCCAGCATTCTGATTGGCTTTGATGATAACAACCCAGGGAGATGCAAACATGAAGCCTTACATGAGCTGCTATGAAAACCATGGTTGCGTCCTTCCTGGCTCATTCCCACATACAACAATACTACCAGCAACCACCATAATCATGCAAGGCAATCAGAGAAACACAGCTCCCTGTGTCTGAATGGAGCACAATATAGATGCAGCTATACTGGGACTATGTACAGCATCAGTACAGCAGGTGAATGCATGCAGGACTGTCTCAGAGAGAGAGCAGCACGTACTAAATTCATCTGCTGATTCTTCCTAGACCTAGGATTTGTCTAAGTGCTGAGGAAGCTGGCTTTTGCTGATGTCTGTGCAGATATGTAGGGATTCGGTGGAAAAAGCTGCAGGATAGGCTGCAGTCTATGAGAGGGCTGGCATGCTAGGAGGTGGTAACAGGCTCCCTATATTGGCGTGGTGGAAGAAAGAGTTCCTGTGATTATCATCCATGGTACACTTCTAGCCCTGCAAGGCTGTGCTGTGGAAAGAATGTAATTTCTGTATAATCTACTCTCTCTCTAGCATATCACATGTAATCTACACAGCCAGGCAATACACGAAGTAGTAATTGCACACAACGTAAGTGCATTCCTGAACTGTGTAGCATAAATATGAATGAGAGGGAACATACTGCACTTTAAATTCTTTGTATATTGTGCTGTGTGTTATGACAATTAGTGCGCTGTGGTACATTATTTAGAATGTGAGAAGTACAGTACCTGCAAATGATGTTTTGTTCTTCTCCTAGCTGCCAGATGGTGTGGAACCATTTACACAACATATGAATGTTAGTGCATTTTAAGCAGGGAAAGAAGGATACTGCTTAGTGGTTTGTTTCTTCTTTTTTTTTCTTTTTTTTTTTTCTTTCTGAGATTGTTATTATTTTTCATTCTTAGCTATCCAGCCAGCATATTTGAAGATTTTGTTTCTTCACAGAGTTTTAAGTGTGATATGACAGTGTTTGGACAGGCAACTAGAATGCTTTTTTCAGGACTATTTTGAGAGATCTATTAGGCATGAATGAACATATGTACCACATGGACCTTCATGACATAAGGCAACATTATATTGTCCTTCTGTTCAAAATAGCAGACTCACTTACAAAAGAGATCTTCTGCTTGTATACAATTTGATAAGCATTTAAGGAAGAAGTATACAAACTTTCCACCTACTACAGTGAAGGATATATAAAAAATGCAAAGTTTTCTAATGTGCAGTTTTGTTCATAGTTTGAAAATACTGATGTCCCAATCAGAAAAGAGAAGTGAAAGAGGGAAAGAAATATTTTCACCTCTACTGCAGTAAGTATTCCTGGACATTCTACAGAGAAGTGTTATTCTCCTAGGTAGGCCATTACTCTTGATTTGTTTATTTTTTCTTAGATAGCCCAAATGGTCCCACAAGCAGCCGTAGCTGTGAGATCAATATACTCAGATTGGCTCCAATTCAGCTCTCCAGAAAGACCAGGAAGCTTTCAAAATCAGTGAAGTTTTGTTTTAGTTGAATGGAACTTAACTTTTTTTTTTAAATAAAGCTCTAAGCAAATGGGGAATGCAAACTGGAAGTAAAACCTAAGAAAATAGTTTTGCATACCACTCTTACCCTCCCCACTGTGTCCCAGCCAATGAGTTCTTGCTTCTAACCATTACTGCAGTTAATAACAATAATAAAATTAACTGCAGTTAACAATAAGTTCATTGTTATATTGTAAAGAACTGCTGGGTCCCTCCCATTTGTTCTTAGAAAATTCCTTTCCATTTTGTCTGAGGTCTCTCTATGGTGTGATTCTTTCATGTATATACATCGTGCATAAAGTATGTCATGTGCATAGGGTGTCAGGGGTCTTTTCTTCTCAAATATGTACAAATACTCTCGAAGGAAATGTGCAATCTTTTGTTTCCTTCCAGAAGTTCTGCCTGACCTAGACCAGAAACATTTTTAAAGAGAAAACAAACAAATCATATATACCCCAGTACACATCAAGTCTGTCATGATGGTGGAGACCTGACTTCTCCCATCTGCAGTGAAAGCTGAGGCTACAACTATACTGTGACACGTTTAGAGAAACCTCAGCTAGATTAAAATTGCCTTTCTTGGATTTCGCTGGCAGTGCTGCTGTGGTAGCACATTCCTGGTGTGGGCTCCAGGGAAACTGGGAAAAATTTCAGATACAAAGCTCCACTAAGATATGACTATTCCACTGGTGATGACCTATATAAAGCTAGTAAAACTGTGTTTATGTGGGCTACAGTTGTTCCTGTGTTAGCTTATCCCTAATGCACAGAAAATGTTTTATGCTGCTGGAGCCATACATTTTGTTTATTGCCTGGCATTTTGCAGTCACCCTTTTTTCAAATTTCAGTAATTTCCCCTTTCTGTTACCAGTTCCACTCTTGTCAATATATTGGCTTCTGTATGTAAATTCTGATATATTCAAATCCCATCTACATCTTTGATTACCTTTTCTTCCTAAATTAAAAGAATCAATATACCTTGATGATCTCCTTAAGAGAAATTACTATTTTCTTACTTGTTGTGGAAAAATAAAAAAGCAAAAAAGTTTTGGTAGATTTCTGGAGCTGGAACACTGTCTTCTTCCTTTGAAAGTGCAAGAGGTGGATTAGAGTTGTGACCTTTGCTGCACGTACAAGGGAGAAGGGAAGGAGAACTCTTGCTCACCTTCAGTTTCCAGCATTCTCCCACCTGTTCACGCTGTAGGAGGTTGCTAACATTCAAAGTCAAATTCCTAAAGTATCTGAGCATTTTGAAACCCACATTATAATATTGGCCAGTGTAAGTAACTTGTGTCTTAGATAAAGCGAGGATAAGAAGAAGAGAAGAGATATTGTATTACATTGCTAGTTGATTAGGGTCATTCAACCTTACAGAATACAGGTAATTTGATACAATCTGATACAGTGCATCTTCAAGAAATACAGTTTTCACAGTGGGTAGGAGCTTGTGGGCAGGTAATAAAATCCCTGCGCTGACCAGAAACTGTTGTGAACATCTGTTCCCTGACTACTTAAATTATACTTGGACAGTTTGATGCATCTCTGGCATCCATCCCATGTTCTAGCAGAATGAAAGTAGAAGAGAAGAAGAATGTAAAATCAGAGACTCCTGTTGGGTTGTAATCTTTCTTTGCACTCTATTTTCTTTTCCCTCCAGTAAATCTGTCGCGTCTTTGTTAGAAACCCATGACATCCTTTCTTTCCCTCAGTTGTATTTACAGCAGCCTGCTTACCTGTTTTGTGTACATTGATTACAGCCACTCAAAGCTCCAGACTTAATTAAAAGGCATGGTAAGAGGGAGAGAGATAGAGGTTTCTATAGAAATATCTTCTTGTGGAATGTCCTGTTGAGTTAAATTACGGCAAGCTATAATTTCTGAAATAAATGATTCTTCCATGAATGTCATTTCTCTGTACCATCTTCACCTGAAATTTGCTGGGCTGGTGTCACAATCAGGATTACCCTATAGCCTTATAAAAATGGTTTGGAGAAGGATGATTAGTTCAATAGTTTCAACTATTATAGTGACACACAAAAATGTGAATTGCCTTCAGCTTCCCCAGATATTGCAGCAAAAGAACAATTAGTTCCCATCCCCATGTTAAAGCTACACTTACCCAATTTTTAAACTGTACTTATGCACCTGAAGTGTCGGTGCAATGTGGCATATTTTCCAGACTGGCAAAAGCAGTGATTGATTTAACAAAAAGTGAAAATCAAACGCATTGCTCAAATTTTAAATTCCATGCAAAAAAGAGCAATAATCATTGATTAAGTCAGAATTCTTAGTGTTTCAAAGGGTCTTTTTATCCCATTTTGTCTCAAGGATATAATCTAATTTTGGCATGCTTGCGTGAAAAAGAGTTGGTGCCTGGGGCTTGGATTCCACAACAGTAATTTGGGATATGATCCATCAGACATTAGCTTATGCACATTAGCTTATGCACACCTTGTGTTTTATAGCAGTGGAGAAAGAATACAGCATGTAATAACAGGTGTACTTCAACTGTGTGGCCTTAGGAGATGCTTGAGCTGATATTCTTCTCTGACAATGGCAAAGAAAGCCTTTACTGTGTACACTGGTATAAATCTACTCCATACATGAGAAGGAGCACATTGTGATTTCAGTAATCATACCAGGCACAAAACACAACTACCAGCTTTTATTCAAATAAAATTCTGTAATCCCTTCCACAAGCTCATAGATGCATTCCGCTGGGAACTCTGAGAATAGCTTATGTGCCTTATGAGAAATGGAGTACAGCGAAAGACAGAATTATGTGCCTCATTCAACAAATCTGTTAATACTGAAGATTCTCCCCCCCCCCCCCATGGGTAAAAGACGAGAAAACTGGCAAAAATCTGGGCCACAAAAAGCAACTGAAATTTCTATGCTAAGATACATGTGCTAATCCTGGCAGATGGGTGTGCTATCTGTCTTCCCAAGCAACTAGGACTCGCCAATACTTTGTACCATTCCTCTCCCTGCTTCCTTGTAATAACTTCTATGCAGCCCTTTGGATTCATTTGCCATCAACTCATATGTTGGTACAGATGATAACAAAACCCTGGTTTAAATGCAAAATTCTTCCATATTAATTCTCTCTCCTTGTGAAATACTTCACAGAATCATTAATTTGCAAAGCCCAAGCTTGCTTCATTGAAAGGAAAAAGCTGTGATATATATATATATGTAAAAGCTTGAAGTACTGTATTAACAGCCAGAATCCTTTTTCCTCCTCCTCCAGCCTGGGTTTTTCTCCTTCTGTCATATATTCGAGTGCCACATCTCCATAAATTAAGCATATCATATACTTAGAAATGGAAATGATAACAAATCTCATGCTTTTTCTTTCCATGGTGTGTAAGACCAATGACTTCATTAAGTTAATAAGAGGTGTGTGAATGTCTTTTTCCAGAAGAACATGAGTGAAGTAGGTGTATTTTAGTCTTTGTCTCTTCTTGGTGAAAGAAGACAGTTCCTTCCTTCTTTTGACATGTTTATGAACCTGAGTTACTGCAGGGTATTTTCCATCCATGTTTTTTGTAGTGGACCTAACAAGTGTAAAGGACTGTCTGGGGTTAGGAAAGTTGGTTTGCTGTCTGGGACTTAGTGAGAGCTAAGATGCCTGGTAAGACTGAGGCAGACAGCAGAGCACCCCAGGCTTATGTACAGAGAAGTGATTAGCAATCTCCGATCTGGAAGTTGAAAAGGCATTTTTACAGCTGTGTTACTTATCACACAGTCCAGGGCTGTGTGTGTGATGAATGCATTTTCTGGGAGCACATGCCCTTCATATTTTGTATTGCTCTGAAGGAGGTAACTTCTTTAGTATATTTTCCCAGTTCTTTTGATTTCTGCAGCTTCATTCAGGCATTGCTTACAGGCTGCTGCTGCGAGAGCTCATTGAAAGCTCATTGTCACCTGTGTAGTGCTATCAGTTCTGTGTACTTTATGCTATTATTTTTTCCTAAAACTTCAGTAGATACTGAGTAAAATGGAGAAAGGGGCACAGCTGATGTGGAAAACAGCTCACTGTAATCAGCCCTTGAATTCAGCTGGAGAGAAACCTCAGCCGCTGCAGGGTGTTTTCCATTCCATGTTTTTTTCAAGTTGCTTTTCACAGAATCACAGAATCAACTAGGTTGGAAAAGACCTTTAAGATCATCAAGTTCAATCATTACCTCAGAACTGACAAGACCACCACTAAACCGTGTCACTGAGGGCCTCACCTATATGGTTTTTGAGCATTTCCATGGACGGTGATTCCACCACTTCCCTGGGCAGCCTGTTCCAATGCCTGAGCACCCTCTCTGTGAAGATATTTTTGCTAATATCCAATCTAAATCTCCCCTGGTGCAGCTTGAGGCAGTTACCTCTTGTCCTATTGTTACTGGGAGAAGAGACCAATCCCCACCTCACTACAACCTCCTTTCAGGCAGCTGTAGAGTGCGACAAAGACTCCCTTAAGCCTTCTCTTCTCCAGACTAATCATCCCTAGCTCTCTCAGCCATTCCTCATCACACTTGTGCTCTGGACCCTTCACCAGCTTTGTTGCCCTTCTCTGGACCCACTCCAGCACCTAAATGTCTTTCTTGCAGTGAGGGCCCCAAAACTGAACACGGGATGATCACTGCCCTGGTCCTGCTGGCTTGCTATTTCTGATACAGGTCAGGATGCCATACTTGGCTGCCTGGGTACAATCTGGCTCATGTTCAGCTCTGTCAATCAGCACCCCAAGTCCTTTTCTGCCAAGCTTTCCAGCCATTCTTCCCCAAGCCTGTAGCTTCACATGGGGTTGTTTTGAGAGTTTACACATGAAATATATTTTTTAATGTGCTGTAAAAAGTGTTCTTCAATTTTTAACAACTTAATTAAGTATTAAAATCCAATCTACTTTATATCTCAAGCTGCAAATTTCAAGGTGTTTTGCTCTCTACTATTTATTAGGAGTAGTGTTTATTGTAATTATTTGTTATGTGTATTAAACATTGTATGAGTATGCATCATTTAGAATGTAAATACTTTTAAACAGAATGACAATCAAAAGATAAGATTAGTACATATGCAAGTTATGATTGTACCTCCTGAAGAATCCATGAGCTTGCAAGCACAGATATCAGGTCACATAAAAAGAAACCTGCATTGGATCTTCACAGCTGCACTTGTGGTACTGGTACACTGTGAGAGTGTGTAGTCATAGCTCAAATCCACTATGAATGCCTCTTCTAGCTTTAAACTAGTCACCTTGTACAGGTACTTGTACAGTTTTCATGCCATTGTATCAGGTATAGCAGCAGAGGATGTTAAATATGGTTTTTAAATACCAAGGCGATTATCTTGCAGTGAGATCCATGTTACTGCAGCTTCAAAGCTAGCATTTCTCAAGGTAGCTTGCTTAGAAATAGCTGAAGAAATTCCATGAGTTGAAATCATCTTTGGCAGCAGTTTACAGGTAAATAGAAATAAGAAGGTGTTATTGCCCTTATTTTATTGAAGGGGAGAGAAAGGAACACTGGACTTAACTAACTTGTCAGAGACTGGGAAGCTGATGGACTATACATGTGGGAAAGCCACTCAATAAATCTAGGGTCTAATGTGGGTTCTAGTGCACTCTTGCATGATGATTGTGTCACTTAACTCCTCTGAATTTCAGCTTTTCATGCTCTAAGATGGAAGTAATTATATGCAGCTACTATATAATATCCACAGAGAGCTGTGTAGTTGGAAAGTATCACTGAACCTATCAACAGGAAAAATGGGAGGAAGTTAATAAATTTTAAGGCCAGAAGGGAACATCATGATCATTTAACCTGTCCTACTGCGTTACTGAGGCCATAAAATTTCCCCTGTGTGCTTTCTGATTTTCTCTCCAAACTTGTAGTTTCAGAAAGGCATTCAGACATTTTCTACTCTCAGTGCGAATACTTTTAGAATCTGTATCAGTAAGTTTTTCTAAAGGCAATAAATAGAAGTACATCTTTGGTATCACAAGGAATACTGTGCTTCAAAACAGGAGGAAAAACCTATTTAAAACAGCGTGAAGATAATCTTTAAAGCAAAATTCCACAGTTTGAGTCAGTTAAAATATCTTGTTTGAATAAAATTGAAAATGTTAATTCTGCTTCCTCATCCTGATTTCTCTGTTGCTGAGCAGTACAGAGGTGTGCTGGTGGAAATATATACATATATATGATGTGGATCTTTTCAGCAGCTGGGTTCTGACACCCAGTAGCTGCCCTGGGGTCCCAGTCTTTCCCGTTTCTGGCCCTTGAACATATGAGCCCCCAAGGCTGCAGCCTCATTCCATCTGCTGGTACAGACCCACTTACACACACATGCACAGACACAAACACGCACTGCATCTTTCCTGTAATTTGGTTTGGCCACACAGTCCATGCAAGAGCTGGGCTGGGTCATCACTCTCCTCTCCCTCCCACCTCAATCGCACATACACATGCACATATGCACACCCATATTGTGCCTCACACAGGAAGGCTATTTAGCAAGAACACAGGACAGATTGCGCTACGCAGGAGCAGGGCATGGTTACACAAGCGTACACACCAGCACCTGTTCATACATGACCTATCCCTTTTATCTCCTTACTCCTCTATCTTCCTATCACTGTTTCTCCCCAAATGACCTTGAACCTTCCCTTTCCCCACCTTTAGTTCCTGCCCTATACATCCCTTAATCAGTTCTGTATAACCCTGAAATGCTGTTCTTCTGCATCCTATGGTGTGTCCCATGCCCCTAGGCAGTGGCCCCTCAGTGAGAAAGATGACTTGGAAAGCAGTTCCTGCTGCTCCATGGTGATGGGTGTCTCCAGCTTGTAGTGCTGAGATTCCTGGAGGAGCTGGGCTTGAGCTGTTTCTCTGAATGGATTATTAGGGTTCCTCCATCTACCTTGAGGTCCTCTGCTCCTTCATGAGTGCAGAGATAGGTCTTTGATGGGCTGATGGCTGTAATGGACCTGGGATGAGGTGGAGCAGGGTGTGATGTGAACTCCCCTTCCTACATTTGTGCCTCTCTGCTTCCCCATGTGTGTGCAGTCAAGCTTTTTATCCCATTACTTAAGAATTGTGTTATTGGAATGCACTGCAAAATCATGTATTTTCGCCCTAATGTTTCTTTTCAAACAAGCATTTTTCAAATTTCTCAAGTGACGGTAAAACATTTCCTCTTGGGGAAATCCATATTAAAATATTAAGTAGTAATGTTTCCAGCTGGGCTTTCTGACTAGGTTTTGTGGTGAAGATTTGTACCTTATGAAAACATTAAAACAAAATATAAATCCTCCTACCTCCCACTTGTGCTCCTAATAGGGAAAATCAGCTCACTCTGCACTAGTCATCTTTGCCAATTATTTAAAATGGAAGAATTTCTGGTTCTTTGTTCTTTCTGTTGGTTTTAGGAGAAATCTGTACCTTAAAATAAATGCCTAATTTGAGTTGTCTAAAACCAGATGAGATGGATTTATGGATTCCATCCTTCATATCATTTTGCGGGATAAAGATCAACTTTTTGCTCTACAATCACTGCTATGTAAAAATGTAAAATGCTTGACCATGTTATTTCCAGAAGTGTACAGACTAAAAAGGCTGATCACACAGCTAAATTTCAGGAGGTTTGACAGTCCAGAAAAAGTATCAGTGAAAAATGATGTTCCCATTTTTGTATCTTTTATGATTTATGATTGTAAAAGCTTATTCAAACCCTTTATCCTGAAAGATATTTCCCAAGAAATGGGCCTTGATGCTGCTACGAATTCCACTGCAAACATAGTACAAGAGCCAAAAAGATGTAGTAAAACTCATACCACAAGGTTAAACTTTCTGCTTTACCCTTTTGCCAGCCACCGCTCCTGAACACAGCTGGCAGGGAAAAAAATGTGCTTCTTATCCCAGTGATGTCCCTGCATCTTCCTGCATCTCTGGGTAACTTTTCTCCATAGACAGCAGACCTTATGTTGAGTGCCTGTTCCATGGGGACATATTTTGTTCTGTGGAGGTTAACAAACATCTAAATATTAGTAACTTGCCATGATAAGATTTAACAGATAACTCACCTTCCATCAGTCTTAACTGTAATGTTTTCTTTTTTAAATGCTTTCTCCAGTTCCCTATACTGGCCACCACGTCAAATGACCACATGAACATCAACTTTGTAAGTTCTCTGTGCATCTTCTCATTCAAGATTTAGAGATATAATAATATCAAATAAAAGTAAGGTGGGGGATAAATGCTGTTATAAATTAACTGTGGTCAAAAAACAGCCAACTAAACAACAGTGAAAAACATTTTGCCAATTCTCTCAGTCCCTGGTTGATTGAAAAATTAATAGAAGTATCGTCTCTGCTATAAATACTCTTCTGACATATAGAGAGAAGTTTCAGGAAGTGCACTTTATTTTTAGCAACCTTGATTTAATGTTGAAAAAAATGTTACTTCTTGGAGCATTATGTATTTTATATATGGTTTTATAATTGAGGACCATGATTATCCATACACAGATACAACCATATATATGGTTGTATCTGTGTATATGTACATGTATGGGATATGTATCACACGTATATGTACATATACGTGTGATACATGTCACATACACATATACAACCATATCCATATGGTTGTATAATTGAGGACCACAATATCCGTAACCTGAATATGAAGGTCCTTTTTTTTTGTCTGTTCTAGGTGCAAGTCTAACGTATGCCTTTTAGAAGCTACGTCAAAATGGACAAGGCTGTATGAAGTATTCAGCTTCTGCCAATAAAAACATCTTGGGTACCAAGAGAAGAGAGGTAAGCATCAGGATCTGTGCCCTGTAGAAAATAACTGCTTCTTGCTGCAGTACTTCCATTGTCACTTTCTGGCTTGTACAAAGTGAGGTCCTGGCACAGTCTGCCTGTTCCCCTGCCAGAATTTGGAGTGGCCAGAGTCTACCGCAGCTGCCAGATGAGTGCATTGCACTAAGACAGGGAAGGCATTGCTTCCACTGGCTCCGTTTTACGCCAGCACAATGCAGAGGAGGGCATGAGTCACCCTGCACAGACTTCCTGTATGACTTAGCTAAGGTCTTTTTCTATCTAATTAATTTTTTTAGAGAAGTATAATGGCCTACGTTTTCCACAGTAATAGGTTACTTTGCCTATTCTCAGCTTCTTTGCTGAAACTGGTAACACTGAGTATCCAGATCTTGAAGTCAAGCACATGCCTTGGTTTAGAAAATGTTGGTGGCTATATCTTTTGAAGGGTATGAGCCGTGTGCATAGATTTCTAGCACCCCTCTTCCCCCTCACCTTTTGTAGTCTTGGCTTTGTCGGTTTCTCTAATATGAAGAGTATGCTCTACTAAGTGTGTTTCTCAAATTCATTCCATCTAGGTATGAGTTGGCATCACTGTTACATATTTGTACCTTGAAGACAAGGTGTTTTGAAATCAGTATGCACTTCTTTCTGAAATAACTCTATTTTTAAAACCCACATTCCTGCTGGTAAAAATTATCTTGCCCTCTAAAAAGTGAACGATCTTCTTATGGAACTCAATGCAATGAAGGCTGCAGGCAACCCTGTCGTTTCAGAGTAATGAGAACTGTGGGCAGATGTGGGCTCTGCACATGCTGGGTCCTTTTCTTTCAGTGTAATGTGCACAATGGTGTCTTTTTTTTAGAACATTTTGATATTCTAAAAGTCTTCTGGGTTGGATTAATATATAGCTCTAAAAACTGGCTATTGCACAGGTCACATAGTTATTTTGATATGCGTTTCCACTGCAAATTCTACTCATTTTAGAAATGCTTGGAATATGTATGGTGCCACATAATTAAATTGTGATGATTCCAGTAGAGGTGCTATGCTCTATCAGGCTCATAATATCAGTTGAAAAGAGTTTTTTTTTTTTAAAGAAGATGCACACAATGCAGTGTTGAGAATAATACATCTTTTCACAATTTATTGAACCACATTTGCATATTTTAATTTTTTGAAATCCATAAATACTTATTTATTGGTAAATGCCTGACATTATGATGTGACTATATCCACTCTGATGTACCCTAATGAGAATTAAAGGAATTAAATAAATTAAAAATCAGGGCACTAGCACAAGAAATGTGAGAAGAATCCTATATGAATAGTCAGGAAAGTATGATACAAGAAACAGAATCAGACAGATTTAAAATTAAAGCTGACATGCTGTTCTCAGTCCACCCTACTGTGTACAGGGACTGTTGAACAGTAGGTGTTTTGTGATTCTTTTTTCAAAGTGAATCTCATTTTCAGGAAAGGTCTTGGGCTGACAGCACTAGCATGCAAAAGTTGCGTTCTCTTTTTAAATGTTCCACACATGAACTGTAGCAAAAGTCAATAAATACATGAACTGTGGAGCATCCTTATCTCCCAGGGAACTGAGTGGAGGGAAAGACATTCAGCATCTTGCATGATGGACTTTCACTTTGTCCCCTTTTCATTCACTTTTTTGTTTCCTTGTTTGCCTTGCCCATATCTGTTTGGTTTGTAGGAATTTCTGGGCTTCACAGCTCCAGCACAGGAACTGGAAGGATATTCCTTTTACCACTAAATCTCCTCAATAGAACACTATGTTTGGGTGAAGATTTTTGCCTAGAAAACATGTAATTGTTACAGATCAAAGATAAACTCACAAACTAGGTGCATTACCCTCTTCCATATAAAATTGAAAGTCAATGCTTGAAAATGCATTTATTCCTTTCTGTTTCTGTCCTGGGTTCAGCAGTAGCAGTCATTTTTCTCCTTCTTAGTAGCTGGTGCAGTGCTGTGTTTTTGACTTTCAGCCTGGGAAAACAGCGCTGATAACACCAATGTGTTCAGTTGTCGCGCAGTAATGTTTAATCTTACCAAGGACTTTGTGATTCTCATGCTCTGCCAGGGAGGAGGGGAAGCCAGGAGGAAGCAGAGACAGGACACCTGACCCAAACTGACCAAAGAGGTATTCCATACCACAGCACATCATGCCCACTATATAAACTGGGGGCAGTTACCCGAAGGGCTCAGATCACTGCTCGGGTTGGGTTAGATATCGATCAGCGGGTGGTGAGGGGTTTTATTCTCTTCCCTTGTTATTTCCCTTATCATTATTATTATTGGTGGCAGCAGCAGTGGTTTGTATTACACCTTAGTTACTGGACTGTTCTAATCTCAACCCGTGGGAGTTACATTCTTTCAGTTCTCCCACCCATCCCTCTGGGAGCGGGCGTGGAGGAAGGCACGGGGAGTGAGTGAGTGGCTGCGTTGCTGACTGGGCTTAAACCACAACAGTTTCCTAGTCCAAAAAGAGAAAGTTCTTTTAAAAAAAGGAGCAGAAGATTTAGCTGACCTCCCTCTGAATGAGGTTCCTGGTTTTGTCCCAAGCACAAGGATGTTTTTGCACTGTTCTCTTTACAAGACCAGTGCCTACTACTGAGTATATTCTGATCAAAATGAATATTCAACCCTCTGCTTGTTTGAGTGTGTGAAGGAGTTCAAGAAGCAAAAATCTATTTTCATAGTAAAGAAAATGAAAAGCATGAAAAGCAGCCCAAAATCAGAGTGTAGACTTTCTCTTTTGAAATATAACAGAAAAAAATCCCAAAACCCCAAACAGATTACAGTAACCTTAACCGCACATGCAGATGCTTACTTGAGATATGAAGTCAGTATTTTCTTCTAGCTGAATGTGGGGGTTCTTTCCAAAAATCCATTATCCTCTGCAATAGACATGAATACAATGATGTGAGCAGAAGTGTTGAATTGTATTCTGCAGCTGTAACAAGGGAACAAGAAGGCTCTCCGTTATGCACACATTAATGTAGTGGAAAGAGACCCCCTTGGCAGTGTCTCCATGGCACTGTAACAATTCTTCTGTACTTTTTTTTCTTATTATAGACAGAAGCAGCTATCTTCTTGTCCGCTCCACTCCATCTTATTGATACAAGTCTTGACAGTCAAGCTGTATATGAAGTGGATGCATCAGTTGGAGTTACAAGCATTATTTAAAATACTCAGCTGCATATTTTATTTATTGTTAAACTGTAATTATACATCTGTACCATACTTCTTGTCCAGAAATTCCTGGAAACCTGAAATTGCTTGTTCTTTGATGTGGCCACAGGTTGTTGAAATTCAGATGAGCTTATTGCTCAGCTAGAATTGTATTAAGTCTGCGGCACAGCTGTGATGCCTGGATTGGAGGCAGGAGACAACTCTTGTTAGTAAATATGTGTTTGAATGTGTTGGTATCACTGAGTGATAACTAATCATCTGAAAGTCAAAGGAAGCCTCTTTAAGGGAGTGATGCCTCACCAGGAGAATAGAAACAAGTCTGTGACACATCTTTATAAGTAATGAATTCTTATTTCTTTTCAACCTAGCAAATGCCCTCTTTTTAAAGGTTATTTCTTAAATAGTCATTTGGGAACAGATGTCTCTTTCACTCTGATGTCTGTGAGTCAAGCAGACTGCTAAGAAACTTCAGTTTGTCTCTTTCATTACTCAATGCCCCATTCAGATTAAAACTGCTTGTAAAGATGATTTCAGCCCTGCATATTTTGTAGTTGCTGAATAAAAGAATGAGCTGAAGTAACTAAACAACAACAAACTGATATGCAAGCAAATTACAGCCACATTTCCTGAATTCCTCACTGTTGTCTGGGGTAGTGAGGCAAAATATGTTTGTTCGTTTTTTTTTTGTTTTTTTTTTTTCAGGTGGCACAAAGATTCTGATGAAACAACTGCCATTTTATCTTATTTAGGGTGATCTGCCTGGAGGCTGAGTGGTAACTAAAGTATGTCTGTGATGATCAGAAATGATGTTGTCCTTGTTCTGTGGCCCTCATGGACCTAGAAAATCACGCCCAGCTCCCACCACTAGCTCTGAAATTCTCACAAAGATAAAAGAGATTGAAATTTTTTTGACACTGTTCATTCATCTGTATGAGCACGGAATGAGAAACTTCTACAGGAAAATCCTTCAGAGACATATGATAAACTAATACTATCCAGATGAATGCAAGCACTGGCTGGAATATACACGACAGTGGGTAAATTGCTTCAAATGAGCCTTATTGATTCCACTCTGTGTTGATGGAGCATATCTGAGGCAGGAAGTTTCATTTAAACACTTGGGCACTGCAGTAATTAAATGAACTCTGGGACAGTTTATGTAACAGACTGGCTCTGCTTCTGTAGGAGCTGGTGAATATCTCCCTTAAACATGAAGCATGTAAATAGCCAAGCAGCTAATTTATTATAATGAAATGAAAAAATAATGCAGCCCAGATAATGTAGCAGTAGGTTACTGTTTTGATGAGTAGGGACATTGTTCAGCAGATGTAATGCTTTTTAGTCTTAGAAGAGGATAGATCAATTTTTTATACTTTATGAAGAAGGGATGATTCCTGTGCGTGCTGCTGAGAGATGTGGACATTTACATCTTTGAGTTAATCACCCCCAGAACAATCCAACCACTACAGGTATGCCTAGCCATTATTTTCCTTGCCATATAAAGAAGAAATTAATTTATAAAACAGGAAATACAAGAGAGATTTAGTTACTCTTTCTGTACCTTTGTGGTATTTCTATAGATTTCTACTGCTTGGATTGTATTTAAGGAAGAGCAGAAAGGGGAAAGTCTTTCTCTCCTGGGCAGGGAAAGCTGAAAGTGGGAACACATGGGACTCCCAGGCTGAGCAAGCCCTGTTTGGGTAGTCAGGCCAGCGAAAGGTTGTGGTTCAGTAGGTGACAGTCTTCTCTCAGAGCATGCTTAGTCGCTGCCTAGATTGAGCTGGGGTGGAGCTGGGAAAGGGACATAAGATTCAAGGCCCTCCCATATTGCAAACTCCATTTGCAAAATCTTTGTACACTGTTTGGTAAGGCACCTCTTGGAGTTAGCAGGTCACACACGGAGTGCTCCATCAGCATTGTTTAGAGATGCTGGTTACAAAGCCCTTTAATAGTATTCTTGCCCCAGAACTCCCCATTTGCCTTTATTTGATTGTTAGAGTTAAATTGTGTCTGAGCACACGGAAGACCAGAGGAATGGAGCACATGGAACTGAACTAGCTCTGGTAGCACTGTCTCCCATTTTTGTTCTCAGCCGATGCCTGAGATCTCTTACAGTCAGGTTTCAGGTTAGACAAAAAAATGACATAGTGACAGTGTTGATGAATGGCCTGGACAAACTTTTTCTGACTATCACCAAGGAATAGCATTATAATAGTATTACTGAATGAGTGACATTTAGGATGATACATTATGCTTTGCATAAAGATGACTCCTAACATAAAAATCAATGTCTGGAATTTATTATTTCATTTAACTTAACTCTTGATTTTTAATTGATTCAGGAAATGTAGCACTCCCAGTGGACACTTGAAAAGGGAAAGGCAGCTATGTCCTATATTGAAAGCATGTAAATAGCGAATCTTCCCATGCCAAGATTCAGGTCTATTTGCAGAGAGGTTCCTGCTGTTCTCACTGCCCCTATTTTTGGTATGGTAATAAGATCTTCATGATTTAAGAACTCTTCAATAATTTTCTGTAAAATTCTTTTCTTGTGGTCTCTCCTGATCTCACTTCCCTGCTCAGCCTATGCCATACTTGAGAGCTCACCCAAAGCTGTCTTCAGCTCAGACAAAGATGAAGAAGAACCCTATGGTCTCTGCTTACATTTGGAGATGTGCTGTTTTGCACATTTAATCAAGAAAGGATAGCACAGAAATGGAAGTGACGATGGGATGATCTTAAGGTCTTTTCCAACCCTAACTATTCTATGATTCTATGATTCTATGGTCATTCTGCAGGAAATACAGATTATTGTTTAGTGTCAAACCAAAATGAACATCTGACTGTGATCCTGCTCATGAAAAAAATTCTGAAAAATTGTCTAAAGAACAGAAAAATGACAAGACACTGTGGTTGGTTTTTTTTTTTGTGTTTGTTTGTTTTATGACATATGGGTGTTTTGTTTCAGTAAGGACCAAGTGCTTTGATTTGATGTTATTTGTCCAACTGTACTATACATTGAATATTCAAGTGGAGGGGACTAACTGATGGCATTTTTCTTTAATATTTCCAAAATATTACAGAAATGATGAGGTAATTTTTTGTTAGAAATAACTTTTGGACTCTCAAGCAGGATGAAACTCAAAAAAAGAAGACAACTTTTGTGAAGTTAGATTAGACAAAGCTCTGCCAGAGATGCTGTATTTAAGTTGATTGTACCTAAAAGAGAGAGGAATGGAGAGTCAGTTGCTGACTTCAGGCAACTCCCAGCCTGTCAGTTCTGAGAGACTCTGCAATAAAACACAGTATCAGTAGCAGTGAAGGAGAATGCTCTGGATTTCTTGAAATGAAATGTTTCAGCTATACTGAAAAGGAATGACTAGACTATTTTTGTAAAACCTACAGATGGAAACATTCCCGCAGAAGTGCTTTGATTTAAGTAGGACAAAATTTTCCATCAGGGATTTTTTAAACCGGTTTTGCTCTTCCTCTCTGGGGCGTGCTTTGTTACACAACCATATTTTTCACCTGAAGTTCTTCCAGCAGCCTGCTCCTTTGGCGTTTGCTACAGAGTGGTTTCCCAGTCCAGTGTATTTGGATTGCAGCTCTGCAGGACCTTTTGGTAGTCTGGCTTGCCTAACTCATACCGATGTGCAAGTAGGATAGGTCCTTAGAACAACACATACGTTGCTAGAGAGATGGAGGTCATGATATTGAGTTTCAGGTCATCGACCCTGACTCTAATCTTTACAGAAAATCATTTGAGAAGCATGTAGCATCATAATCAGACCCTGCAAAGGCTACAGCTGTACTTGCAAAACACAAGTACATTGTTCATGTACTGAAGACTTGAGCCAAGAAACTGTCTGTGTGGATCTAATTGCAGGTCAAATTGACAAACAACAGTATATGCTCTACTATAACCATTAATCTAGTTTTATATTGCCTGTAACCAGAAGCTATGTCCCTTTATCAGAGGTTTTTACAGCTATGTCTACACTAGTAAATAAAACAAGCAAGGCCAGTTCTCCAGTTCTGAGACCAGTTGGAGCGGCATGTTGTGTGTCCAGCCAGAAGGAATCCTGGACCCTTCTCCCGTAAAACAAGACTTCCATGCCCAGGCTGACAGTGAAGAAGGTTACCTGACCTTACTACTCCTGAGCCCTCTCTAGGCAATGTTTCAGACAGCAAAGCCAAAAACAGTGTTAGGGACTGTCGTAACAGCTTAACAGAATGAAAACTTGCAAAGCAGCACTTGGCCCATGCCTTGATCTTGTTTAGTTCACTACTGTAATGCAACCATATGTGAAGATGTGCCCACTCTCAATATTTTCTTCTCTCTGTATCCTGCTAAGGCAAGGAAGGAATATACTGACTTTCCATGTCTCCCTGCCCTCACAGAGAAAGCAGTGAGGGGTGATGTGGCTTGCTAAGGTTTATGTAAAAATCTTGCAGAAAAGCTGGAATGCATGTACCAGGCTTTATGTTACACAGACCACTATTGTTTAAAAATGTGCACTGACAGTCAAAGCTCCATTTTATGCAAAGGTCTCTTTCACCCTTTCTGGCAAAGGGTAGGGACTTCAAAGTATGTGCTCCTGAAAGTATTATAAATGATATTTATAATACCAAAAGAAATCTTAGAATAGATGAGAAAGAGACAATGAATTTTTAAACACCCTTCTCCCCTTAAAAAATTGATAAGATACAGGGTTATTTTTACCTCCTGTTTGTTTGGAGTGAAAAATTTGTTTCAATTAAAGTGACAGCTCCTCCCCCCCCCCAAAATATTCTGTAATTATCAGCAAAAAGTGCAGAATCAACAGAAAAATCCGTTCCATGAATTGCTCTTAAACATAAATCGTTCAGACAATACAGTTTTTCCTTGTACTTGGGCACTTTTCCAGGCAGTGGTCCAGCTGAGATTTATTTCCTATTACTTAATTCTAGTTGAATGTGCTGTTACAGATACTGTGCAAAAATATCAAGCGCATTAATTGACTTAATTACATTTTTTTTTTCATGGGAAAGCATGACTTTACATTTCCCCTTAATACAACCACAGTTCCTGTGTAATCTATCTCTCTTTGTCACTTTTGGGTTTTGACAGATGGGCTCTGTCAGACTGAACAGCCGTGATCCACAGTGTTACCACCCTCAGCTCTCCTCTGCCCCGTGCTGCTGGGAGCTGCTACCCTGGAGCAGGGTGACAGAAGCCGCTGTGATCCGCACCATCACTGCAGCAGTCGGGTGGCTTTGCAGCTTTAAATGTTGATGAGCTGAGAGTGCAATCTCTGCCAAGCAGCAGGTACATTTGCTTCTGAAGCCTCTGCTACAGGAACACTGACTTTGGAGAGAAAAGGAGGGGGTGTGCAGATGGGGTGATAATGCCCTCAGACACACTTACTGGTCTGTCAGAGCCCCTGGCTCCTTCTCACAGCAACCCAGCACTGCCTCCACACAAGAGAATTTTCTGTTTCAGTAATATCAGCACAAATTTCCCTGCAGCAAACTCAAAGCCACTGCCCTGTAGCCTACCATGTGCACACCCAAATGTTCAAAAACCTGAGTTGGGCTCCCCAAGTCATGCTCTGTTAAAGCATTTCAAAGATGAACTCTACAGTTTTACATTCCAATATTTAAACTTTACAAGCATAAAGTATACAATCTTAATATCTTTTTGGTTGGTTGGTTAGGTTTTTTTGTTATGATAAAGCTGAAACTTCACAGAACTGCATCAATTCCCAGGGGCATAGTGAAACCCATCTTTCAGGAGTTTGGCGCTGCCCACGGTGATGACAGAGCAGTGCATGTCCAAGCTGTAGTCCCACATCAGTGCTGCTGCTAGTTGGTCTCTTGGATCTTCATGGGACAAGGAGAGGGTTTACTCTGCCCACTCACTCACTAAAGGAAGCATCTGTAATTGCCCCCTGCAGCAAAGGTAGGATCATTTCTCTCCTTTCTTCTTGAAAGAAGAGACCAAAGAAAAGCAGCACGGGGCTGTGTAAGAAGTGCATTTTTACCAGGGAACTGTGCTGTCCTGGGGTGAGGGAATTACCCATGTTAGCCTAGTCTTGTGGAAGCAAAGTGACAGCCTCTGTCATCTCAATGGATGGATCTGTCTGAAAATTGTGTTCTTTGGCACAGTCAGCATCTACTCTTCATATATCAGACCCTACATGACCTGCTGCCTCTTCAAAGTGCAGCTCAGGGTGTTGTTTTTGATCATTAAAGCCTCTCACTCTCTTTGTGCATTACCCAGTTCAGCTGGGAATTGTTTTCAGCAAGAGTCTTCTGCTCTGGAGCTGACTCTAATCTCAGCCACTGATAACATCAGGGAAATGAAAGCTCTAGCCATAGTATCATAATCAAGAAATAATGATTTACAGACCATTTTGGCAGATCACTATAGGTCAAGATGTTTAAGAATATTTTAATGCGGCTTCAGCTGACGGATTTGCTGAATGTTAATGACAAATCATATTTTGTCCTCAGCAGGGATTCAGTTTCTTAACATACGTTGTATTTACCTGTGCAATAAGTGTTAACAGACTAGCAATATATTTCTTTCATTCTATAGCATGTACCAAAGAGCTATTTATTCATAATACAATGATCATAAATTTGGTTTCCTTAGTAATTTCCCCTGAGTGCATGAACTGTGGTTTATGTTCAAATTCTTTTCCCTGTTAGATTGAATTATTTGTCTTCAGGGAAGATGGCTGGACTTAAGTGACACAATAATATTTGTGATGAAAATCTAAAATATGAGTGCTTTTGTGCTTATTTACAAGACAGATACTGCAGAACTGTGTATTCATTATGTTGTACTAAAAATACAGTCTAAATAATCTGTTTGGCTTTTATCCATAGAGATGGAACAGAGCGTGTATTAATTCTAAGACTTAAAATTGTGCACTAGGAAGATGGGTGGAAGAAGAGGTTCTCAAAAGAACCCGCAAAATAAAAGTTTCATCCTAAGTTTTGCCTTCTTCCTAAGGCTTTTCTGCTCCAAAGCGTTGTGTCTCAGGAGATGTGCCTCAGATCACCTCATTATGTTGAACTGAGTAGTGTTCATGTGAGCAAACCTGAGAGTAGGTCCAGCCCCTTGGGGTTTCAGTACCTGGTGTCAGGTTGTTTGAGCAGAAAAATTGTCTGTTCTTACACATTTTATTCCTTCATATCCTCCATTCCTGCCCTGTAAAAGAATTTCTTAGAGTGTAACAAATGTTCGTGATTTTCAGAGTAAGAAAGTAAGAAACATGGAAACAGGGAAAGGCAATTTTACTTCCTTGAATCCCTTTAAGGATTAAAATCTCTCCTTGTTTTTTCAGAGCAAGGAGAGAGAGAAAGCTTAACTCACAAATTGAAAGTTTATATGATCTTGCAGCATGTACAGCTAGGATCTGAATGTTTTGGCTTTAAGATAGCAAATTCATGGTCATCATCACATGAAATGCTCCTTGCACTGTAGCCTGTTTGGAGCCTCTGATTCCCTTTAAAATGTGATGGCTGAGAGTTCTGTGTCTTCCGTTTAACTCTCTTGTCTTTTATTTTTTTTAACACTAAATAACAAATCTCAGGTAAATTACAATGTCATCGTTGCTGCATGTGCTTCCTGGGTTTTAGTTTCAGGTTTTAGTTCACGTATGTATTAAGTCTCCTGACAAGGTGATGCTGGGGGCTGGGATCAGGATTTTCCTCAGCTGCGCTAGATGTTGTCACACCTGAAGAATCCATAATAATTAAAAAAGTGAGTGTTGCAGAGGGTCTTGTAGGTTTGAAACTAAATCTTTGCTTCTTACCAATAATGAAGAAAGGGTGAGAGCTGCTGGGTGAGACATGGATGCGTAAGTAGCCCATGGAAGCAGCAGTGGGAGTGTAGGACACAGTTAAGGAGGCTGGACCTGAGGTTAGAAGAAAAAGATGCTCTTCCTTTTCATGCTTTTATCAAAACAATGTGTTCAGTTGCCAAGAGTGTGACTGCCTAAGAAAATCCAGCAACTAAAATAGCAAAGCAGCATTCTCTATTTTTCCACTGTCATTTTGTTGCTTTTCTCTGCCTTCATCCTCCAGTTGTTCATAGACTAAGTGACTGCAAGAAACCAGACAAACAAGCCCTAGTAGATCTAGTAACTTTGCTTCCTTGCTTGCAGCTTAACTGCCTAAAAAAATACAAAACAAAATATGGCATTGAACAAAGAAACATGATAACTTGGGAGAAAAAGAGAAAAAGATTTCATATAAAACAACTCATTTTTGGATTGACACAGGAATTGATTGTTTTAATAATTGGGTAAGTAAAGGATGGTTAAAGGCAAATTATGTATTTTTTGATACATATAATTTCTTCAACTCATATCTTGCAGGAGGTGGGTTAGGATCTACGTCTACTGGAAAGCTCAGGTTTCACAGTGTAGTTCTTCACCTCAAATTTGCAAAACTATATTGATTGTCTTGCTCTAGTGCATTGCGACAATATAGTGGCAGTCATTTTGCTAGCCACATAGCCCCTAGACTTTTATAAAATGGCCTAAGTGGTCAACAGTTTATGAATGTTTTCATAATGGTGCCATTGCACTGTTTTTTTCTGTGCTGATTTCCTAAGTAGGGCACAGCAACTTTAGCTGTGGCAGCTCTTGTGGCAAAGGCTGAGTGAAGTATGTCACACCATGTGAATTAATTTGGTCTAACAGCAGTTTGTTCCCCAGACAAATAAGAAAAGGCACTGGTGTATATGAAAAAGAATCTTGAGCTATGTTCCTTTAATGTTGTAACGTTATGACAGTGTGGTAGTGCTTTTAAAATGAGGGGGAATTAAAATTCATGAACTTAAGATTTGCATGACAAACCCAGCATGAGAATTGTAGCTGTTAGCTATAGCACTTGCTTTAACAATATTAAGGAAACTTGTAGGATACTAGCTATTAGCAAATTATTTACTCAAGATGCCTCAAGAGGGATGGACATGATAGCTTTTGTCTTACCTGCTTCCTATGTCCAGCAAGATCTTTGTTCTCTTCTTTGAATTTTCTCTGAATAGCTCACCATAACATCAAATAATTATTGCTGAAGGGTATTTAATGACCCAATATATAGATATTGCAGCAAAATTATGTCCTTTAAGGAAATAGTCTTTACAAGAATAATTAACCATTTTTGATGGAGCTTTAGCTGGCAGAAGTGCAGTTCCTTAGGCTGATATTTATTTAAGTATATTTTTGGAGCAATTGAAGTCAGACATTTATTCTTCTTTAATGGATGTTGGAGGTTCTCCACCGCTGAATAAAGAGATTTTCACAGTCCTGTCTGTGGTATTCCTGAGCAGTGTTTCTCTTGAAAGGGTCTCCTACCAGCTGTGGATTTACAATTTATTATGTGATACTGAAGGTCTAATGCCTTGGTTAACAGGCTGTTAATTACATTAATGATGCTTAGGAAAAGATTATAATGAATCGTAGTTAATATTCCTTTACAGTGCAAAAATGTTGTCTTAATACAGAGTTATGGAGCATTCACCATGGTGTCTCAGTGCATGAGAATCATAGAATTGTAGAATAGTTAGGATTGGAAAGGACCTTAAGATCATCTAGTTCCAACTCCCCTGCCATGGGCAGGGGCACCTCACACTAAACCATGCCACCCAAGGCTTCGTCCAACCTGGTCTTGAACACTGCCAGGGGTGGAGCATTCACAACCTCCTGGGCAACCTATTCCAGTGCCTCATGACCCTAGCAGGAAAGAATTTCCTCCTTATATCCAATCTAAACTTCCCCTGTTTAAGTTTTAACCCATTACCCCTTGCCCTATCACTACAGTCCCTAATGAAGAGTCCCTCCCCAGCATCCCTATAGGCCCCCTTCAGATACTGGAAGGCTGCTATGAGGTCTCCACTCAGCCTTCTCTTCTCCAGGCTGAACAGCCCCAACTTTCTCAACCTATCTTCATACGGGAGGTGCTCCAGTCCCCTGATCATCCTCATGGCCCTCCTCTGGACTTGTTCCAACAGTTCCATGTCCTTTTTATGTTGAGGACACCAGAACTGCACACAATACTCCAGGTGAGGTCTCACAAGAGCAGAATAAAGGGGCAGGATCACCTCCTTCGACCTGCTGGTCACGCTCCTTTTGATGCAGCCCAGGATACGGTTGGCTTTCTGGGCTGCGAGCGCACACCTGAAGCCGGCTCATGTTCCTTTTCTCATCCACCAACACCCCCAAGTCCTTCCCCACAGGGCTGCTCTGAATCTCTTCTCTGCCCAACCTGTAGCTGTGCCTGGGATTGCTCCCACCCAGGTGTAGGACCTTGCACTTGGCATGGTTAAACTTCATGAGGTTGGCATCAGCCCACCTCACAAGTGTGTCAAGGTCCCTCTGGATGGCATTCCTTCCCTCCAGCGTATCAACCGAACCACGCAGCTTGGTGTCATCGGCAAACTTGCTGAGGGCGCACTCAATCCCACTGTCCATGTCAGCGATGAAGACGTTCAACAAGACCGGTCCCAACACCGATCCCTGAGGGACACCACTCGTTACTGGCCTCCAGCTGGACATTGAGCCATTGACCACAACTCTTTGCATGCAGCCATGCAGCCAGCTCTTTATGCACCAAGTGGTCCATCTATCAAACTGAGGTCTCTCCAATTCAGAAGATAACTGCTTGCTGTTGAAAGTTTACACAAAAGACAAAACGAGATTTCAAGATACTTAGTTTTATTGGAGACATGGTACAGGTCTTGTTTCAACCAGTCCAACCTCTGTTACTGTTATATTTTATTACTGTTGTCACTGACAGGCTTTCAGAGCACAGTGGCATCCACAGTATAAAAGCTGTTGAAGTCTAGAAGTAATGAGAATGAAAATCCCCAAGGTAAAGTCATGTCATGATATGTTCCACTACAAGCCATAACATAAGCAGATATTTCTAGGATGACTAATGTGCTATTAAAGTAATGTATTTGTAAAAGTAGATTGAATGGAACAAATTACAGAGGGATTAATAAGAAAGATGATATTATTACGGAGAAGAAAATCAGTAGCTATTTTTGTTTATGAAAACCATGGAACTGAGCTAGGCAAAAAGCTTGCTCAGTAGCAGTTATTTTTTGACCTTTATTTTAATCTGGCACAAAGCTTTCTTTAGAAATCAATGTAATGTGTACTAATGCATTGTAATTGCAT
The DNA here is from genome assembly GCF_028554395.1 of Pezoporus wallicus. Lineage (NCBI taxonomy): Eukaryota > Metazoa > Chordata > Aves > Psittaciformes > Psittacidae > Pezoporus > Pezoporus wallicus. The sequence goes on from NW_026640165.1 coordinate 3,902,043, forward strand.
CCATAGAAGGAGTGCATAAAGCAAGTTCTTCAAACAATGTAAACATTGTTTCATCTCTTAAGTTGTCTTTACAGCTTCAATGGCCTCTGTCTACTAAATCTCCCCTTCACACCCAGACCCATAAGATGTGTACCTGCAGCAGAGAGACTAAAATACACAATTGAAGGTGGAAATACAGGAGTAAATATTAGGGTAAAACTCTATTATTTTCTACATATGTAGACATTTGGAGAAAGTATATTGTTAACGCAGTTACACTGGTATATTCAGACAAGAATTTGTCCTTTCTGCTAAATTAGAGCATTTACTTCACAGTAGAGTTATATAATATACTAAGCTGTATCTTACTCTTATCCCTGTGTCTATTTGCAAGTTCAATAGCGCTTTGGGTATTTGGTACATGCTAGCAATTCCAGAGACCCTGCAATGCAGTGAAACACCCAGGTAAATATGTCCATGAGAAAAGAGAAGATGGTTTCACAAAAAACCCACAACATTGTGTTTAGTGGAGGCTTATATATACAATACACATCCTTGTGAAGGGTTGTAAGCCAGAGGATTTTAATTCAGATTTATTACTCTTTTGATATTCAAACTTGGCACTATACACTCTCTGTCAATTAGAAAAATGTAGTCTTGTACAAAACATTCTTTAATAAGAATTTCCCTTAATAGTTTCAGGAGTTTCAAGAAGGAAATAGCAAACTAGTTTCGCTGTCTTGGATCCTTCAGATCCTCCTCTACACCCTCATGTTGCAAACAACATATCACTATTCATTAGGATTCAGTAAGTTAATGGGTATTATACTAAACATACTATAAATTACAGAATCACAGGATGGCTAAAGTTGGCAGGGACCTATTTGGGCTGTCATCTAGTCCAAACCCTGTGCTCAAAACAGGATCGGCTACAGAGGGTTTCTCAGAGCCGTATCCAGACATCTTTGCATATCTCCAAGTGGGGAGATTCCAAAACCTTTCTGGGCAACCTGTTCTGATGTTTGACAAACCTGACAATAAAAAGCTCCTTCTTTTGTTTAGATGTGATATTCTTTATTCCCGTGTATGTCCATTTCCTCTCATCCTGTCACTGAGAAATACTAGGAAGAGCCTAGTGTTGTCTTTTTTGCACCCTCCCATCAGGTATTTATATACATTGATAATATCCCCCTGAGCCTTCTCCAGGATAAACGGTCCCAGCTCTCTCAGTCTCATCTTGTATAAGATTATATTAATCACCTTCATGTCCTTTTGCTAAATGAGCTCCAGTGCTTCCATGTCTATCTTGTACTGGGGATCCCAACATTGAACATAATACCCAGGTATGCCTGACCAGTGCTGAGCAAAGAGGAAGGATCACCTCTCTTGACCTGCAGGCAGGCAATGCTCTGCCTGATGCAGCACTGCAGCACAGGGCTCTGCTGACCTGCTTCACCCTATAGTTTTTTAACAATAAAAGGGTCAGAACGGTAGTTGAGCCTCATCATTATGTTGAAGGACCAATGAGAAAGCCAAAGCAGCATTACTGGCAACCTTGCGTATGCCATAAAGAAGCCTGGGATTAAAATATGTGGAAATATAGAAAGAATGTGATAAGCAGCTGAAGCTTCTAATGAGAAAAATACATTGAAGGTAGCATACTATGGCCAGTTTCACTGTTATCTAGTATTTTTATGGGGTTTTTTTTGTTTGATTGATTGTTTGTTTTATAAAAGCATTCCAATAATACAGGATGTGTTGCTCGGTTTTCAGTATTAGACATTGTCTTTCAGGTACTATTGAAGAAATGCAAAAGAAACAGTGATATATTCTTAGGGCTACTTCTGGCACATTTGAAAACAGAGATGGAGCTGCTCCTAGTCAGTGTTTGAGGGTGAAAACTGCAGCTGACAACATTTGGAAATGCATTAGCTGCAGCCATTATAATCAAGATTGTGGACACAGAAATGAGGTAGACGGATTTGTCACTAGCTTTGTTACAAGAAAACTTGGACAGCTAAAGTCACTGCAGTCATGCATTAGACGTTTCACATTTTGTTGACACACTGGCAACACGCAAAGTCTGGTCTAGCATCTCAGGCAAGATAACATTAGTTATGAAAAGCAGTCTGCTGAGAATCCAGCATATCCCTGCTCAAGCATTCCATTACAATGCAAAAGACTGTAAGAGCTGAATTGATTTGTATGCCCCACCAAGAGGGTACATGCCAGTGAGGACATCCAGGAGGAAATTGAACTTATGAACTGGTACAGCAGCAGTTGCACTGATTGCTCATGTTAGAGGGATATTTGGTCAGGGAAAATCTATCATTTGAAGACCAAAGTGTAAATATTCAGCTCAAATATTATCTCAATTTTTCTATACAGATGTAAAAACTGAAGGTTTTGTTGTAAAAGGAGAGCTAGTACCTGTCAAAGCATGTGTACTTCTCAGTATCTGGAACAATATGTTAAAGAATAGCTATATTGAATAAAAACATCCTGGAAGTAGTAAAACAAAAGAAAAGAAAAATTAACATAGGTAGAGGATGGACTGTAGGCAACTTTATTTGGTTGGGTTTTGCTCCTGAAAAAGTTGATGGCAAGGAAAGGAACTATAATCAGGATCTTTTCTTTTTTTTTGTCCTGAGTGCCTTACCGTGCTCTGAAAATGTTTCCAGAGTGTAGACAGTTTGTTTTATGGTGCCTCTTCTTTTTCTGCCTCAAAACCAGAAAGAGTATTTCCACTGTGCATTTTCAGAACTTGATGACGTTTTAAGCATTCTTTCCATATGAAAGCATCATCTGAATAAAGGAATTACCAAGCTGCAACAAAAAAGATTTTGTTTGCTATATAAAAGAAAAAGGCAATATTAGCCCTTTCAACAATATACTTAAGTGTTTAATTTATGTATTTGATCTGATCATAACAAACCAGAATAAATACTGTGAATATTTCAAAGAAAATGATAGCAAATACCAAGGGATGATAATATGAAAATATTTATTTTCACATGTTGCAAACATGGCAGCATGATAATATTCTGGATGATTATGACTGACATTTTGTTTGAAAAATAATAAACGGTATAGTCTCCTGGAGCAATTACACAGATGCTCATTGAATATGTGCCCTGAGATGTTTATAAGAGAGTAGCTCTCAGAATCCTGGGGCTAGGGTTCTTCCAAGGCTGCTGTCAAGGTCTGACAAATACCTCCCATTTCCCACCTAGCAAGTAAGAACTTAAGCCTGAGAAATAGAAAAAATGAAAATTATAAGGGTCATTATATTTATTGAAAATATTGAGAATTACTGTGCTTGAAGGAAAATATGGGAAGCCACAATGCTTTTTTATGTCTAAATAAAGCAAATCCATTATGTTATACAGAACTCACAGAAATGTGTTAAACAGTTTAGGATTCCCTGAGACAAAGAGCTATCATCAGTTAAATGTTTATTTCTGAGAAAAACTAAAGACAATATTTTTATGTGCAGAAAATATAAAGCTATAAATGCAAATAAATGATGATAAAATCCCTGTAGGATGGTAAAGGTGCAAGTACAACACTTTCACAAGAAATCTTGGAAATCTTGAATGCGTTACAGCTTGAGTGATGAAGGGAATTCAATATAGATAATTTTTAACATGCTACACAGTGCTTTATACACTATCAAATGTGTATGGATAAATATCTACACACAGCAACTATAATACATTGCAGAAACCTCAGGGCTTAAGCTGATTGTTTGTTTATAGCTGAGGACTAAACCAATTGTAATTAAGCCACTGTGTAGTATTCCTAAAGTTCAGAATAGCTTGGTGTTGTGGGAGTTAGGGATATAACAGTATTTATTTCCAAGATCTGTGGAAATTAGTTGAGTTTTTTAGTCACATAATACTTTTCCATGTAAATAAATTAATACAGTTTTATTTATAAATAAATAGTCTCTTTTAAAATCATCTTACTTATGAGTAAAACCTGATAATTAAAATCACCTATTTGTGGAGTTGCAGTTTGATGCAGTTTGATGTTCAATAGCTGAAAACGTCTTGTTGCAATAGGATGATAATGATGGCTTAGACTGTCTATAAACACATTTGTCAGAAATGCAGTACAACATGGGCGATATCTGTGCTGAAATTCTTGTTATGCACTTCTCCACTCTCAAAGAGAAAGTATGGGATGGGTAAGCAGAAAACTCAGTTGATAACAGAGCAATTTCCCATGTCACCACTACCATGTTATGTGCTTAACCATCTGGCTGTAGACTAAGTGATAATCCTTTGCTGGAGGATCACATGAGTTCCTTTACATGAAATTCTTCCATTTCAAAGCACATCTTATTTCTTCCTTCATGAATGTTCTCTGCTACTAAAAGGTGGCAAGGTGCATCTCTGTGTATGGTTTAACTTGCCTGCTAGGTACAATAAACACAGTTCAGCTGAGCCCCAAAGGCATGTGACCAGCAACACTGCTGGGTAGTGCAGCATCATATTCAGTCTCATTCCTGCAGCTTGGAGAAACATGCCCATGAAGAAAGTCGAAAACTGGCAAACAGAGATAATCACACATTTTATCAGCAGTCAGAAGAGTCTCAAGCATCTGTTCCTCACATCTGCTACAGATCATAAGGCTGAAAAGAGGATGCTTTGGTGGAAGCAAAGACAGGTGGCCTGGGAAGAATACAGGGATGTTGTCTGGGAAGCTAGGGACCAGGTTAGGAAAGCTAAGACCCACTTACAATTAAACTTGTCTAGGGAAGTTAAGGATAACAGAAAGGGATTCTACAGGTACGTAGCGAATAAAAGACAGATTAGGGACAGTGTAGGTCCCCTCAGGAAGCTCTCGGGAGAACTGGCTACACAGGATTTGGAGAAGGCTGAGGTTCTGAATGACTTCTTTGCCTCGGTCTTCACTGGCAAAGGCTGTGACCACACCACCCAAGTCTTGGAAGGAAGATGCAGGGACTGTGAGAATGAAGACTTTGGGCCCACTGTAGGAGAGGAACTGGTTCGAGACCATCTTAAAAATCTGAGCGTACCCAAGTCTGTGGGACCTGATGAAGTCAATCCGAGGGTCCTGAAGGAGCTGGTGAATGAAGCTGCTAAGCCACTGTCCATCATATTTGAAAGATCATGGCAATCAGGTGAAGTTCCCGATGACTGGAAAAAGGGAAATATAACCCCCATTTTCAAGAAGGGGAAAATGGATGACCCGGGGAATTACAGACCAGTCAGTCTCACCTCTGTGCCTGGCAAAATCTTGGAGCAGATTCTCCTGGAAGGCATGCTAAGGCACATGAAAATCAACAAGGTGCTTGGTGACAGCCAGCACGGCTTCACTAAGGGGAAATCCTGCCTGACCAATCTGCTGGCCTTCTATGATGGGGCTACAGAACTGATGGACAGGGGTAGAGCGGTTGATGTCATCTACCTGGACTTGTGCAACGCGTTCGACACTGTCCCACACAACATCCTTGTCTCTAAATTGGAGCGATGTCAATTTGATGGATGGACCACTCGGTGGATAAAGAACTGGCTGGATGGCTGCACGCAAAGAGTTGTGGTCAATGGCTCAATGTCCAGCTGGAGACCAGTAATGAGTGGTGTCCCTTAGGGATCAGTGTTGGGACCGGTCTTGTTCAACGTCTTTGTCGCTGACATGGACAGTGGGATTGAGTGCGCCCTCAGCAAGTTTGCTTGGAGGTAAGGCTGACCGGTCTATAGTTACCCAGGTCCTCCTTCTTGCCCTTTTGGAAGACTGGAGTGACATTTGCTTTCCTCCAGTCCTCAGGCACCTCTCCCGTTTCCCAAGACTTGGTAAAGATGATGGAGAGTTTTCTAGCAATGACTTCCGCCAGTTCCCTCAGCACCCGCGGGTGCATCCCATTTGGACCCACGGATTTATGGATGTCCAGATTGCTCAACTGGTCTCTAACCCATTCCTCATCGACTAAGGCAAACCGCTCCATCGACCTGACTTCATCTAAGGTCTCAGGGGTACAGGTCTCTTCAGGACTGCCTGCAGCAGAGTAGACAGAGACAAAGAAGGCATTCAGTAACTCTGCCATCTCTGTATCTTCTGTCACCAGGGCACCCATCCTGTTCATCCGTGGGCCTACATTGCCTCTGGTGTTAGTTTTATCTGCCATGTATTTGAAAAAGCTCTTTTTGCTGTCCTTGACCCTTCTCACCAGGTTTAATTCTAAGGAGGCCTTAGTCCTCCTAGCTGCCTTCCTACATCCTCTAGCAGCAGCCTTATATTCCTCCCAAGTGGCCAGCCCCTTCTTCCATGACCTGTAAACTCTCCTCTTCCAATTGAGCATACCCAGCAATTCCCTATTTAGCCACGCAGGTCTCCTGGCCCTCTTCCTTGACTTCCTACGTGTCGGGATGCTCCGATCTTGAGCACGGAAAAAGCAGTCCTTGAATGCCAACCAACTATCTTGGGCCCCTTTACCTTCAAGCAGCCTTGCCCATGGGATTTCCCCTAGCAATTGCTTGAAAAGGCCAAAGTTTGCCCTGCTAAAGTCCAGGGTTGCAATTCTACTTGTTACAGTCCAGAAAGCCAACCGTATCCTGGGCTGCATCAAAAGGAGCGTGACCAGCAGGTCGAAGGAGGTGATCCTGCCCCTCTACTCTGCTCTTGTGAGACCTCACCTGAAGTATTGTGTGCAGTTCTGGTGTCCTCAACATAAAAAGGACATGGAACTGTTGGAACAAGTCCAGAGGAGGGCCACGAGGATGATCAGGGGACTGGAGCACCTCCCGTATGAAGGTAGGCTGAGAAAGTTGGGGCTGTTCAGCCTGGAGAAAAGAAGGCTGCTTGGAGACCTCATAGCAGCCTTCCAGTATCTGAAGGGGGCTTATAAGGATGCTGGGGAGGGACTCTTCACTAGGGACTGTAGTGATAGGAGAAGGGGTAATGGGCTCAAATTTAAACAGGGGAAGTTTGGGTGGGATATAAGGAAGAAGTTCTTTACTGTTAGGGTGGTGAGGCACTGGACTGGGTTACCCAGAGAAGTTGTGAATGCTCCATCCCTGGTGGTGTTGAGGGCCAGGTTGGACAGAGCCTTGGGTGAGATGGTTTAGTGTGAGGTGTCCCTGCCCATGGCAGGGGAGTTGGAACTAGATGATCTTAAGGTCCTTTCCAACCCTAACTATTCTATGATTCTATGGTTCTAAGAGGATGAAGATCAGGGGAAGATGCAATGAACAAAAAAACCCACATGAAACAATTTTTCACTGTGAGGGTAAGCAAGCAGCAATACAGGTTGCTCAGGGAGGTTATAGAGTCTCCATTCTTAGAGGTATTAAAAAGCTGTCTGGACTTGGCCCTGGCAACCTGCTTTAGGTGGACCTGCTTGAGCAGGGGGTTGGGACAGATGATCTCCAGAGGTCCTTTCCAACAACAACCATTTTGTATATGTGACGACATCAGAGAAGTCATGTGTGTTGATGAATGAGTTTTGTTCACTTAATATACACGTCATTCTGCTCTCAAAACACAGAGCAGTGTTACAGTCAAAGGCTGTGATGTGGCCAGAATTTCTTAGCGACACACACTTCTGTTCTGACTCCTAGATCAAAAGATGGACTTAAGGGTATTATATTTGTAAGAAAATCTTAACCTTTTTGATCAGGTCCTATGCTCATAAAATCCAGGTTTTCTTATCTTCTGAGACAGAGGAACAGGTCTTTTCACTAAACTTTGTTTCTGATATTATTCCTATATGCTCTTACAGGTAAACTTGACAGTACTTGTATTTCAAAAAGCATAGATCAGACATGATACACTGAGGTCACTGCGTGGACAATGCAAAATCTTTGTGTGTAGGTACACTAACCACAGGAAAGCAAAAAGCAGAAAGACAGAAAGCAAGAAGCGGAAAGTCAGTAGTTTGCTGCTGAGTATTCAGTCTTCTGAACATATTAATAGCATTGACAGATTTGGACAGACTTATTAATTGCGTGGTCCGGATTTCCATTTCTCTTCTGAGTAGCTGCCAAATGTGTGTACCTTAAAGTAACTAATTTGTAGAAAATACTGTGATAATTACTTACCTGAGAGACTGCAGAAATAGCTGATCCATTACATAAGCCACTGAATTGTCTAGACATACCCTTTCCTATCTTATTTGAAGATACACATATGTAGATGTTTCTCTAAAAATGTGGGCTTAATATTAAAACTTCTTCATTTGTAAAACTAAACTGTGCAGAAAGAGGTGGAGAAAGAAAGACAAAAAGGTTTAAAATGAGTCCAGGTAGATTTGCATAATGTGGGAATGTCACTACATTTTAATATCTGTTATAACATTTCTGATACTTAATAAAATGAGGTTACTGCCAGATTCAAGTAAAGGTCATCATAGTGCATTTTCATTTTATAGCTACAACATTTTCACATTTATTAAAATTATTTTAAACTGAATGAATTAATGAATGACATAGTATGGAGGTAAATGTCAAGGAAGAAGAATTATTATTTAAGTTAAAGGATGGTATTGGCACAAGATCAAATGATTATAAATTGGTCATGAATAAATTTAGAGGGGAAATTGGAAGAGGGCTCCTTATCCATCCAAGAAGTATGTTTCTGGAACTGTCTGACAAACGGGGAAGGGATTTAATTCAAACTGTTTTAAAAGTAATGTGACGTGCTTGGGAAAGGGATCACATGATTAAGTAGGAGATTTCAGAGTGAGATTTGTCATAAGATCCTGGGAAGTCATTTTGTTCTCTTGCACAAGTTTGCAGTGACTCTTCAGATACATGGTGTGTCAGTATTCCCAAAAAGGTCTCTTAAAAAGGCTATTGCCAGAAATCTATGCACTGTTATCCACATTGCTGAATTTCTTTTCAGCACTGGTTGGAAATCAGCCATCATTTTCTTATCTTGATCTGTCATTTGGCTTCTAGGGTGTACATTTACTGTCCTCTGAAATCTTGGAGGTGAGCAAATAGACATAGGGGTGAAATTGTACCTTTAAATCCTGGAATGTCTGGTAGATGTGCCCTGATCACACAGTGCAAAACCAGTTGCCAGCTATGAGCTCAGGAAGACATTCTGTCCTGAATTTAAATTAGCAGCAGTCTTGTAGTGTTAAGTATGCGATTCTGTGAGTTTGATTAGCAACTAACTTGTAGGGACGTGTGTTGTTAGCAAGATTCTTCCTGCTTTTACCTACAGCATGGTTCAGGCTTGGCTTTCTGATAGGGTGTTGGGAAGATTGTTTTATTCCTTAGTGCATGGCACAGCTGTTTTCAGACCTCTTTTAAACCAGGCAGCTGTTACATGGTTACTTGAAATTTGAGAAACTGGACAACCTAAATTGGTTAATTTCTCCCATTCTTTGTTCTTAAATAGATCATAAATAAATCTTGCCTATTTAAAATTGAATGTTTAAATTCAATTTTTTAAAAGTTACTCTTAAAAATGAAAAAAACCCAAATAATATGCTATCCTCAATGGCATGCTTTCACTCTTGAGAAGACTGGAACAAGTATTCCATAGAGGCCAGCTTAATCATAAAGCCTATTGATGAAGCTGGAAAGATAAAATTGCATAACATTTGCCTATGATATCTGCCTCTAGCAGTGTTTTGATCTCCAAACAAACAAACAAACCCTCCTACATAAAGTAAGATCTCACAGCTGGACTATAGAACTAGGTTTCTTGCGAGTTGCATCAAGAGAGATGATATGGATCTGAAAGAGCTAGAGAAATATTTGTTGCAACTCAAATATATTTGAAATACCCAACACATTTAAAAGAAAATTCTAGTAGGTATTTGGCAAGAGAAAAAAAAAAAATCACTTCTGTGAAATACTGCAGATATTGTGTTAAGTACATGCACTGTCTGTTCATCACAGGTCCACAGCTAACCAGCAACATTGACAACAGTTATACCATAATTTCCAGATCTCGTCTCTGTGTGTTGTGTATTGAGAGAGTGTGGTGACACCACAGTGAGAAATCACGATTCACAGTATTCCTGATGTTTTTCATAATGTTCACCCATGGAACACCATGGAGGTGTGAAAGCAACAGGAAATAATTCTAATCTTCAGATTTGTCAACGGACTCTAAAATGACAGGCAAAGACTACCAACTTGTGTATAGACTTGACTTAACAGACTTTTCACTATGATGATAAGGATGAAAACTGTAAAATGGACTGCTTTCCCCCCACACTAGATTTTCTCAGATCTGATCTTCTCCACTGTTCTGATTTAAAACTTTCTTCTTCAGAGTGGGGGTAAACAACTTCTCCTATTCCCTGCTGCTAAAATGAACTTTACAGTGCAAAGGCTGTCTAAACCCACGTTCCAGCTGTCACTAGAAATTTTAGCATATTACAGCAAATAAACCAGTCTGCTGCTGAAAAACAAATGGGAATTAGAACTGGTCAGAAATGTTTTGTCATGTCCTTCTTGCCTGTGGGAGATGTGATCAGTTTCAGTAAAAGACGTTTTGATCACAATTTTCATCAAAAACCTCACCTTCCAACAACAACATTTGAGCATTTGCCAAACCTATATAATTTCTTGGTTAAGAGAAGATCTAATTCAAACAGTGGATCAAGATATGTAGTGCTTTTGATATGTTCTTAAGGACACAAACTATATTGTGAAGGGACATAAGGGAAAAAGGCCCAAGGGCTCCAATACAGTAGAAAGAGTTTCAGCTGACAGGAATGAGAACTAAAGCATGCAGGAGAAAACAAACTGGAAAACGTATATTAAGTGGGATGGAAAGAGTAGTAAAGCTAAAAGAGACCTTGGGGAAGAGAGAGTACAGCAAATTAGACATCAATTTGTAATCTGCAATTGGAGCAAAACAAGGCATTAAGTTTGAGCTATTTATACTAAAGAAGCGGATCATAAAAATACTCCAAGTAAAAGAAGAAAACATTTTGGCATCTAATTTTCCCTATAGTGGGTTTGTAGCCCCATTTTATAACTGGGATTGAAAATACGGAGTGCAAAATTGTAAAGGGCTAGGTCTGGATCTAGCATTTAAGTAGTACCCATCTTGCCTAACTTTACATAGCTAAAAAGTTAATTGACACATCAAAACATTACTTGTCTTAAGAGCAGTCATATCATCCTTTGGATCTGCCTGTTTCTACAATCACGGAGTGGTTCAAGGATGACCAATTTAGACAGCTGAATTTTTACGTAGCTCAAGTTTAGAGGGGTAAATCATGCTTTTTTTGTTACTAGAAGACCTGAGAGAACTGAGAAGATGAGAATGACTTGAAAGGTCTAGAGTGTAGAAAGAATAAGATGCTTTGAAGATGTACTGAGAAAATCCTGAAGAACTCTTAGCAGTTAATAAATACAGGAAAATGAAAGCTTTGAGGAATGTGAAAAAATACTTGAATCAGTATAGATGAATACAACTGGGAAAATTAAAGGATACTGAGGGGGATTTAGTATTTTGCAGCATGTACACAGAACTCACAATCCAGTTCAGGTGAAGGAAATAAATAAGCTGTGGAGAGAATGTTTGAACCTTCAGTAAAATAATTCTTTTTCTTTAACTTCTCACAGTTTGTGGCTTAGTACTGCAGCAATATCAAAGCATTTACAACACTGTAACTGCAAAATGGAAGGATATCCAAGTTGTTCCAACTTGGACATTCAGTTAATAGGTGTCTTCCTTAAACTCATTCAGTAGCTGAGCATATGGCAGCTGTGTGTCATGACCAAATTTAGATACGCAGTAACTCTGCACACAACACCAAGTTTCTCAAGAGAGCATTGCTCTTCTGGGTAAACATTTTCTATGGCAAAATTGTGAATTTTCTGCTCTTTAAATTTGTAGCAAGTGCAAAGAAGATATTCTAGCTTCCAGCGTTTCATGCTTATATGTTACTAAGAAAATATGATGACCTTTCCTAACTAACATTTTATAGATTTTTTTTTTGTGTAAACTTTTACCTTATTTGTGAACAAAATTAGATATCTGTTCTTTTAATCGTAAGTTTTGACAAGATGAGAGGTTTTGTGCTTTTTTTTTGGTTAAGTGTACATTTCCTGGAGTAAATAAGCTCATTACTATCAGATTCAGTTAACATATTTTTTAAACATTTTATTGTTTTTGCTTACTTGAAGATCAGTTTTGTCAATTTTAAACATGTTAACTTACACTTATTTATGATGATGGAGATCAAATTAACATTGATACAATGAAGCTCTGAATATGTCAGTCCCTTGTCTTTCCATAAATCTGTGAAGTTCATCCATCCTGTCTTGTAATATGCAACCTTTTATACCAGATGAACAAAGCTGAGTTTGACATAATGTATATCCTGCAGTCAGACTTGCAAAGCTCTTAACATTACTCACCCAGACTCAAAATCTAATTATCTTTCAGCTTTCTTCCTTTTACCATGAGCATGGTCAATAAAAAGGGGGGAAAGCCAACTCACAAATGACATTTTAGATGTTAATGGAAGGAGAGGGAAAGGAGAAAGAATTTTCCAATATTGAATATAACCCTCGTCTCCAAAAAACACAGGTAAGCTTAGGGACCACCAAGTTTAAATGCACAATGATACAATTCATGCTATACTGTTTAGTATGCACTCAGTACATAGAGGGAAGAGGATGAGAGAAAAGTAAATGGACTCAGTACAAAATAAATGGGTAACATAAGGCTTTTGAGACTAAGACAACATTTCACTGCTTCTTACTGTTTTCTTTCTTTTCAGTTTAGGTTGAATTAGTATATCCCTTATATTTCCCCAAGTTTCTATATTTATCGGTGAAGCAGCTGGTGCTGTTTGTTCTGCCTGATTTAATTTATTTATTATCATGTATTTTAAAGACACATAACTCTATCTTCTAACGGTGTTACTGCATGCTCTTTAAATTGAAGCAGTTGATCAGGGATTTTTTTGCTACATTGTCTCCTTGTTTCTTTAAAAGAATAATTAGACTTCAGTGCATTTTTCTTAAACAAGGAACTTAATCAACGTAAAGCATAGACTTGAATAGTGCTGTATATAGATTCAGTATACACAAATAACAAGATGCTGGGGAAAGCTTCATGTAGATGTTGTTCTTTGGTTAAGAAGTGCAAAAAGGCTGCAAATATAGTTGCAAAGTGATGTGTCTTCTGTTGGCAAGATCCAAATAATGATACATTTCAGTTAAAAGACTAGTTAAGGCTAATACATTTAAGTCTTAGTTTTCAATAATGTTGTCTTTTTGTTAATGTTTTATTGTGAAATGCAAACAAGAACATTGGAGTCTTGCAAAATACATTTTTTACATTGCTATTATAAATGTGCCTGTTGGTCTAGCAATATTCTTTTTAAAATTAAAATATTAGTAAACATAACTTTTCTTTATATCCATTCTGATCTGATTATACTGAAGTCAAACATTTGTTGATTGGGAAAAAGTAGTTTTTTAACTGTGGTAGAGGGAAGATTTTACTCTATAAAACAATTCAGGAAAGAAGCAAACAGTAGATCTATAATTCTGTCTCTTTTTCTGCTCTGCTGCAGGAAATGAATGGAGAGCTGTAAGAAAGTTGTTATTGCTTGCAGACTCTATCTTTGAAGACCCTTCAGAAATAAACCAGCAGTCCTTCCTCATGCAAAATTCCAAATAGCAAGAGTATTGCCACAGCTGACTCATACTTGCATTGCGGATGCCATTGTTTATCTCTTTGTTATCACCTAAATGATCCAGCAGAGGATACCATCTACACTGACTACAGGGCAGATGAGAGAACTGTCAGCTGAAAAAGAAATCATGTTAAGGTATACAGAAATAAAGGCGGATGAGCATTCAGTTGTATACTCATTCACTTTTAATTCATGTGGGGGATTTTTCATGTCCATGCTCAGGCATTTTTTCATGTTTTCTTCTGTTTTTTTTTTTTTTCTACTCAAAATTTTTTAAATACATAATGATTAGGGGCAGAATTATGCTTTAGAAAGCTCACTAGTATAATAATCTCTTTCTATCCTAGTATAATCAGAGAGTGGACATAACGGAAAGTCTACAGGTGCTTAATATACCACTTCTTCAGAAGAGCAGAAATTATTATTGTTCTTGTTTTAAGGAAAAACAATTTGCAGTTGAACTTTTGCTTCTTCTCTCAGTCTTGTCTTTTTATAGAAAATTGTGGAGGCTTAAAATCAATTTATCATCCACATCCAGACCTGGACTTTCAAAGCTGCTCAGTTTGCTAAATGAGTCGTCTGAAAATTTGACTGTAAGAGTCACACAAGGAGCAGGTGTGCACTCTAATCACTTCTGAGAAATCTGGCCTTCATGTACATCCTGGAGAGCACCGCACGTCTGATGCATCTTAAACCAATGCTATGAGAGCAAATGTTGTCTCGCATAGTTATTATCTGGAATCAGAAGCTGGTTTTTACATTTTCTACAGTTTATTTTGAAATACTTCATGGCTTGTGCATGTCAATAGATTGACTGATATCACTCCAGCTGTGTTACAGATATTTTATGTTATTGAACAGAGATCTTGAGTGAGTAGCAACTCTCTATTGAATGAACACAGAAAAATCTGAAGAAACACATAATATGCTTCAAACTGTCATATTTCTAAGCAGAACAATACAGTAAACGATTCTCTCTGCTGTGACAGAACATCAACCCCTTTGAGTACTGCGTACAGCTACAGCAAGTATTTAATATTTCTTAGGGTACAGAGGATGACGCCTGGCATTCAGTCCTGGCTCTGGAGTTGATAATTTGAACTCAAAACTGGCCTGGAGTTAGGGAAAAATAGCTAGTCAGAAGAAAAGCTTTAGTTCTCTTCCTCCCAGATGTGGGAGGAAGTTTTCTTTGTTGGTGCCTGTTGATCATTTTACAGTCCTTAGAAAAAAGCACCCTGTAAAAATTCGAAGTGCAAGCTGCCATACTAAAAAGGGTAACAGAAACACAGGTGCTCATATATCTGTAACAGCCAGTAACAACATCTTTAGTGGTTTACAGAAAAATGCCTGAAGACCCAGTCCTTGAAAGACATGCTTATGCCATTCTTGCACACTGCTCTTTGAGGAGCAGCAGTGCAGAGAGCAAGATGAATGCAACTGGCTAGCCAGATACTTTTAACTAAGGAGAGTAGAGCACAGACTTCACCCAGGTCCCAGTCACCTTCCCTCTACAAATCTCTACAGAAGCTAATCAAATGGAGCGTCATATTGGTTTCTGAGAGGTTGTTCGTACACCTTGAACACTGGTAAGCCCTTACTCCACCAGCTGATCTGGTAGTAGTAGGGTTAGGAGATGGTGGGGTTATCTCCAAAGGGAGTGAGAAGGCAGCTGAAGGAATTCTAAAATCATCAGATAGCACCCTTTTCAAGGAAGGCAGTAAATGAAGGGAAAATGGTGCAGCAGAGATGCATGTGCTGCCTAGGAATGCGGAGATCTCTGAAGTCAACAGCAGAAGTCTGGACAAGCTGTGAAGAGGGGAACGAGAAGGCAGCAGACCTGGGGAAGTCTGGAACCACTGCTCTAGTCCAAGGTGCAATTTGTTTTTAGGATAAATCCTTTTCAGCAGTGAGAGCTTAGAATAGGAGCTCTTTCTGCCAGAAGTGCACCAGACTTCTGCTCTCCGGTTCCCCTGACTAGTGAAAGCAGCCCAGTACGTGGCTAGAGGTTGCCTTTACTGGCAACAATGTATCATTGTGTTCGCAGCCTGCTCTTAAATATGCTGCTCTATGAGTTAATGCCATTCGCCTTTTATTGCTGCACTGACTTTGCATGAGTCCCTGGAGGAAAGGGAGTTTAGTAGTCCCTCATGAGATTTGTGTCTGATGGCCTTTTGATAGCTCTAGGGCTCATATCATTTTAATCCCTTCCATTCAAATAAAGTAGTGTTTTCCACTGCTCTAGGCCTATATTCTAACTGAACAAATATATCCTTATTAATGTTCATTCACGCATAAGATACATTTCTGCTTGTGACTGGATCTTGACTGGCAGTACACTGGTGTAAATGCATCCCCACTCCAAGTGCCAGCCAGGCGAGCTTGCTCACTGCCAGTGTCTAAAGGTATTGTGTCTGTAGGGGGAGGATATAGTTCATAATCCATTACTATTTAATTGTTTTCTTTCTGTTGATACTGTGATTGAGAGTACCAATTAGTTTCAATTGTGCAGGTGGTTTTAGTAAAGCAGACAGTTAGGTTAATGGGAAACGGACTGTGATCATCTACCTCATTTCACAGAGCTAAGAAGCAACAATCTAATTTGAACCGAGTTCAATTATTCTTGACTGGAACTTGCTTTAAACTAACAACCTCAGTGCAAAAAGGCTGTTGGGGCCATTCAGCCTCTTGATTTCTCTTTTACATGCATAGGTCTCTTCACCAGAAGCGTTTGACAGTAACTAGCTCTGACTCAGCTGATGAAATCTTCCTGTTTGACTACATCTAATGGAGGGTTCCTTCCCTGCACAGCCATTTTGACATTTAATTCTTGTGAACTGTGGGGAAAACTCTTCTTATCTAAACACACAGATAAACCATTGCCAATTTAATGAGAGTAATCACACCAGAAAAATTATCAAATGACCTTTTACAGGATTTTAATCAGCTCATAGATCTGTGCTTTGTTGTGTGGCCTTAATCCTGTGTGTGCTGTTAAACAGTGTTTAGCACTGTTTTCTGTCCCCTATTTTGAGTCTGAAATCTTGATGTTGATAAAAGGCAGAGGGAGTAAAAATGGGATAGAAGGTGAACAAAATAAAGGTGCAAATGGAACTACACAGGTATTCTCACTAATGGGTGGTCATTTCCCCAGAAGAAGCCAGAGAGGTTGTGAGGTCACTGAAGTCAATGATTTTTTTGGTCTTAGGACTAAATATTAAGCTGGTCCCTACCAACTGACCATAGATAAATGTTTGTTCTCTTAGATTGCATTCAAAGTCTGGATGAACAAAACCAAATGACTTAATGACTGAAATAGTTTTCTAATGAACTGAATACCAACATGGTATATTATTTTATATGTTTATTTCCTCCTATATTAATAGAAATCTTATCCCAAGAAGGAAAAAAAAAAAAAATGTTTTTTAAATCAACTGTGTTTCTGTTTTGTGTTCAAAAAAAATAAACAAGATAGAAGAAAATGGGTAAATCTTTTGAAATTATTATTGTTATTATTAAAAGCAACTCTTTTGGGACTGTGCCTAGGTTGGAGTAATAAACATTTCAAAAATCAAGGGTTGATTTACAAGGGCTGAGCAACTATGGTAAGAATTTCAAAGGAGTTCATGTCCTCTTCAAACTATGATTAATCTGACTTTTGTTCTTAAAATTAAACGCTATCAATTTATATTTAGAAAATGTTACTATAGAACCAGGAGTATAGCTAAGAAACTACTTTTTTTCCTGTACAATATCTTTTCATGTGTTAACCATAAAGTCAGGTTTGGCACAGGGAATGGGTGATTATGCCCTATAGGTGTAATATAGAATGTAAGGTGAACACAGAACTCTTAAATATTCAATAATTTCCTTTCTGAATAGAAAAATGTAAATATCCTATATCATTTATTAAGGTTGTCAACAAAACAAGCATAATATGGCAATTTAAAAGACTTACTCATGGCTATCATTCTTTCTGGTCTCTCCTGAATCCTATATCATAATTGAATCAAACTAACTTTAATCTGACATCATGAAGATAGAGCCAGTTCTAAGAATGTTCACTCTGTCATTGAGAGAAATAGATATTCTGGGTTCTGAAGTCCACTGTGAAGAGAAATAATCTTGAACAGTGACATTTGATAAACAGTATTTGTATCACTCCCTAAAAGTAAATGGATTTGGAGGTTAAGTGATGATTGCTAGTACAAACATGCTTAGAGGTTTTTCTTTAAATGTAGTTTATTATCTCAAGCAATCTGTTGTCTCAGAATATATAGAGATAACATGGGGTAAAATTATGCTCACATCAATGAAGAGAATTTGTTTTTGTATGGAATATCCCTTAATTATGTGAAACAATCAGGGGTGTATTAATTGCCTTCTTGAAGAGACCAGTAGCAATAGTAAAATGTGCCTTCCTGATTCAGCACAGAATTCATTCAAGCTTGTGAAAATTTCTATTAATTCAATATATCATTGTTATAAAAACTGCATTGTACATAGTTAGCTAATGCAATATAGTGTAATTTAGCACTTCTATTTTCAAAGTATGTTTGCATGTGAATCCATTCTTGGAATATAGTTCCTTTCCTTTGCTTTATGGTCACAATTAGCATAAAACAATAGTTTTCTCTTCAAGGAAAACATAATTTAATATTAAGGCCATGGCTGAAATGGGATAATTGTGAAAAATAGTTCTGTTGCAGTCTGGAGAGCCCTTGAGCAGTACAGACCCCAGATTACATGGTTTTGGTGTATCTGTTCTTTCCCTGGAGAGGTTATCAGATGAAGTTAATAGAGATAGTCCTGACTCTCAGGCATTGGAGGCCATCACATGGTAGAAACCCTTCTTACGGAGATCAGGAGAGGCTGAGACCCCAGGTCTGTGAGGCCCACTGAATGTGGGGCTTGTGCCCATGCCTATGCCTTTGCAGTCAATGAGCTGCAAACCTGCCTTAGTGCTTTGATGCACAGGAAATCAAGACCCTAAACTCTCTCTAACTGAGCTTTTCTTGCTCATTGGGTCAAAGCTCCTCCCTCATATACTGTCATACACTGATAAAACATGTAGAGTGGTGAAGGAAGAGATTTTCCAGCAGGGACCTTGAAGTGGCCAGAACTTTGAAGAGGATCCACTTAGATGTTTTCCTCTAGTGAGCTCTCAAACAAAAGCCTTTAAGCCACCAAATCCTGGTTGTATTAGAAATACAAGCTTAGATCTCTCTTTAAGTAGCACAATCTCAAAAAAACGATTACCAATGAAAATGTCTTCAAGCAAGTTCTTCTGCCTCCTGCAAGTCTTTGCATTCAGGCTTACATTCAGCCAACTCGGAAACTTTCTGTTGCAGCAAACTGCACAGTCCCTTCCAGTCCTGAGGAGTGCTATATGCCTACCCAAAAGATACTTCTCTCACCTTTAATCACTGGTGGGCTTCATGGCAGAGAAGGATGCTTTCAAGTATCAAAAGTTATCAAGGCTGTTAGCAGTCCTGCCTCTCAGTGGAGCTGAGGCTGAAGAATTTAACCTTTTTCTTTTATATTCTCACTAGTCCAAAATTCATCTGACTATCTGATACAAAACAATTATCACTTGTACTTTGATGTGTTTATTTTTTATATATTTGTATTTCTAGGCATTCTAAATAAGATTTTGCCTAAATTTTTATCCTTTAACAAAATGGCTCTTCTACGCTTTCACAGGCCTAACTTGCAATAAGATGTGGTTTCCCCTCACCCAAAATGGGACATAACATAACGGAGTTTATATATGGATAAATAAATATAAATATAAGTATAAATATAAATATAAATATAAATATAACATGTCAGTAGAAAGAACGTACGCAGTGTGCTGGAACATATTTTAATTTCATTTGTGGATTGAAGGCCAAACTCATCCCTGAAAGATACCTACAGATTCCCACTGGAGACACTTGGATATACAGGTTCTTCTCTGAAGTCAAAATATAGCCTTAAAATATCAACAGCCTTTCTCAAAAAGCTGAAAATTATAAAAGTTTTGGACAATGTAAAGTAGTGAGCCTAAAGTCAGTATGAATTCTCTGCGGCTGGAAGCAGTGAGTGGAAAATAGAAACATGCTCCACAATAATTTATAGGTTTGGAACATTAATGGAGAAAAAAGGCAGACATACAACAGAGATAAAAAGCAGTATTATCCAGGACAACCCACACACAGAGATCAAAGTTAATTTGAAAATTTAAGTGTTTAAAGAAAAAGCAAAGAACAGCTGAAGTAAAGAAAGGATAACACTGAGGAAAAGAAACAAGTTGAAAAGAGATATTAGCAATTGCAGAAAAGAACAAGAACATAAAAGTAAAAAAGATATACTGTATCTCTCAGGAAGTTGCTGGGGATCATTAAAAAAGATTTCAATGTGAGAGGTATTTCAGAAAAGCAGACTATTCCTTTGGATAAAATTACACATCGGAAAGAAAATTACTAGTCAAAGAGTTAAACAAGATGTAGTTGCATCTGAGTGTGGTGTTCAGAGTAATCCAGAGGCAGAAAGTATGTGAGCATCAGGGAGGAAAACAAGCCGGTCTTGATCATGACATTGAGTTACAGCCTTACATTAGAAAAGATGTTACCATTTTCCAAATAGCATGCACTTTGGACACTTTCCCAGATTTTTCAAAGAGATTATAGGTTTTGAAAAGGGAGGCTAAGAAATCTGGAAAGGAGACTAGCACGTGGTATCAGAAAGAGCAACACACTGCCAATTCCTCCCACTCTTGGTCTTCCTGAACACCCTGCTGTGAAAACGGTGCTTCCTCTTCTCATGATGAATAGTCAGGATGACACAGTCATTAAAATTGCCCATGGTCTTTTGATTAGGAAGCAAGGAAGCATCAAGTAGAGATATAAGAAGATGTTATTCTTACTTCTCTAGCATTAATAAACTTTAACAGGTGAAGTTCAGGCTGGATATAAGGAGGAAGTTCTTTACTGTGAGGGTGGTGAGGTACTGGAACAGGTTGCCCAGAGAAGTGACAAATGCTCCATCCCTGACAGTGTTCAAGGCCAGGTTGGAGAGAGCCTTGGGTGACATGGTCTAAGGTGAGGAGTCCCTGCTCATGGGATGATCTTAAGGTCCTTTCCAGCCCTAACCATTCTGCGATTCTATGATTAATGAATCCCACAAAACTCTGAAACAAAGGGAAGCTGAGATCTTGGACAGAAGTAGGAAAATGCTGTAAAACCAGTATCAGTCCTAGAATGCCTGCGCTCAAGAAGAGGTCAGAGACATTTGATTTTATCCTTGCCAAGGCCAAGAAGTACTTGGAAGGAAGAGAATTTAGAAGCAAAAGTTCCTTTGAGTTATTAAAATAAAGCATAGTAGGATGCCATAGCTAAACAGAGTCAGGAAAAAAAGTATAAATAACACTAATTGTCAGGAAGACTTTTCTGATGTTTTTAAATCTAGCTTGAGGGCCCTCAGAAAGCTACAGCGCTCACCGGGAAGTTGTGGGCTTGGTGACTGGATGAGGTTTGAAGGTATTTGTTATACAAGAAGTCAGATCAGATGGTCATAACAATCCATCTGATTTTATAATGTACAAATCTTTTCTTGAAACCTTACTATTATTGCAAAGCTTTTTCTCTGTCACATTGTGTTAGATTTGGCATCTTTTCTTCTTCAACAAGGTAGATTATTAATTCTGAGTACCTACAGGTTCTTTTGTTATTTAATGGACTTTCTCTGACACCTATTGCTGCATTTTTGAATGCTTGGAGAAGCATTGTGAACATCTTCAATTAACAAAAGTTAGCAAAGCTATTTATGCTTCCAGAGCTTTGTGGTTTCATCATGATGACACAGTAAAAGCTATTTAACTAACACTGCCCAGAAGATTCTGTGCTACTTAGAAATCAATCTGTCTCCAGTCAGGCTCTTATTTTCACCATGCTGAAAAGAAACAGGAGCTCTTCTTCCAGCTTGTGTTCCTATGCATAGACATACACCCCTATATATTTTATAAAATCTCCATGATATTCACATATATGAAATATCTCTGACAAAAAAAATAAAAATTGTGCCTGTGAATGTTGAACACAGTTGTACAAAAGAGTTTCTTCTTCAATGAGGTGGGTACAAAGAAATTCCTGCTCCTTAATGGGCTTCGCATGAAGTGATTAGGCATTCTGTAAGGATCCCAGAGAGTTTCTCACACTTTGAAGCCATTTCTCTCTCTTGATTTTAACGTTTCCTCTATGGCTGTGTCTTTCTGTTCAACGTGGTGAAGTCTGCAGCTTTTGTTACAAGTATTCACCAATCCAGTGTTTACATAAAAGAGCAAGCAACAGTCCCTAAAAAAGATTTCTATTCGTCTGTATGCTCAGAATATTCTCAGGGTCTTCCTTTAGCTCACTGTTATTCCATGCTGTCACTTACGGATGTAATTTTTTGAACATCATAGCAGTTTGAACACATAATGTTTACAGATGACTTGTACACCATTAATATTTCACTGGATGGCATTATTTGCAGTGGTTTAGGGGAAAAGGATATTTCTGTGGTACTTAAATCAGATGAGGTGTTAAAGTATGCAGTGGACTCCTATGGACTTCCGGAAGCAGTTCACACTCTTTATATATATTTTAACCCTGCCTGATTGACAACTTTGACTAAAAATGTGGGTCACTCAGCCATATATAGCTTATCATTTAAACTTCTATTTTTCTGATTGCAAAAAACTTCTCTAGAGCTCCCACTTGAAACTTCACCCCACCCAGGTGTTTTTGGTTAAATTTGCCCTTAAGAGCTTCAGAGCTTTGTATAGTTTTTAGCTACATCATCCGTTGTTCTGTGTACTGCATATTTTATTGTAGTGAAAAATCCCCCCTTTTTAAACACTATTATTCTCCTTCTGAATGCCTCTAATCTGATGTCAGAAACACTCTTCCTGCATCAGTATGTTTCTCTTGAGAAATCCTTTTTTCTTTTCCCAGGTGATGCTCATCTGTTGCCCATAGTCATTTCAGAAAGTGCTGCACACTGAATGCCCTGGCCTCTGGGGTACAGTCTGTCAGAACATAGGACATGACCCATGTTTAGAAGCTGCTAACATACCTTTTTTTGTGAGCACCATTTCATGACATTTTAAGATGATTGGGGAACCTGATGGTCATTGAAAGTGCTAGTTTTCTCCTTGTGGGATTTGTTGACTATCTGATGCAAAGCCTTAAACCTCCCACAAATGTTTATTCATTCATTTGAAATGTCTCATGAGGAACTGAGAAAAGGACATGGGCAGCCTCAGCTAGCCTTTGCTCTCTGGAGCAAATGGCCTGCTGTGTTTCAGCATCAGGTGGATTAGGATGGTTGCTGGTCTTTAGCTCCAGATTGGTATTCAAGCTATAAGACAAGCAATTTTCCTGAGGCTGAATTGCAGAGTAGCAATTCCTTGGACTATAGGTGGTTTTGGGGCTATGTCCACCCTATGTTTCGTTTGGTATGAGGGCTTTAGTTGCAGTGTCCTGAATCTTTAGACATTCTGAAATCACTCTACTTCCTCTGTACTGCTGGTGTTTCTTGTTCTCCCCTGTTAAAGCTGTTCAGTTTCATATGAATAGTACTTGTTAGGGCAGAGTTATTCGAACTGGGCCTAGGCACTTGTCCACAAAGAGGCAAAGCAGAATTTTAGGCTTTATTTAGCCTTTTTGGGCACTGGGATATTTGATGTTGTGTCTCAAGCCAGTGGCTTCCTTACCAGTTTCTTGGATATCCTTTGCCTGTTCTGCTGCAGGGACATCTGAAAGAAAACAAAAAAGCTGATTTTAACTTAATGGTTAGGGCACTAAGCAGGGATAGGGCTTGCTGTAGGGCACTCACCTTCAGGTGGCTCTTCTTCAGTGAATTATCAACCATCTTTCTAAGGTATTGGCATAAAGTGTTCAGGTAGGGACTATATTGTGACTGACCTACAGCAAAGTTTGGTGTTGTCAGCATGCAGCACAGGGTGGAGTCTGCAACACAAACTGGATTCCATGACTTACAGAGGCTCATCCTCTTTCTTTGTATGCACCTTTGAAAGAGTTTGGCCTTGGACAAACACCGCTGGATGGTCAGTCCTTACTGTTATTTGTATGACAGTTTTGAAGGGGTCCACAGCCCTAGGTGGATTCTGCCAGGCTGTATTGTGAATGTGTGTAACAATCCAAGCAGAAATTCAACAAGTAAAAGCAGCCCACAGACTGCTCTTCAGAGAGGAGTGAAGTGCCAGCAGTGTATTGTCTCTTGTGTGTTTCTGAGTCTTGATCTGCTTTTCCGAGTGCCATGGTTTAACCCCAGCCAGCAACTCAGCCCCACACAGCCACTTGCTCACTCCCCTGTGGTGGGATGGGGATGAAAAATTGAATAGTAAAAGTGAGAAAACATGCGTTGAGATAAAGGTAGTTTAACAGGTAAAGCGAAAGCTGCACACAAGCAATACAAAACCAGGAATTCATTCACCACTTCCCATGGGCAGGCAGGTGTTCAGCCATCTCTGGGACAGCAGGGCTTCATCACACGTAACAGTTACTTGGGAGGACAAACACCATCACTTTCACTGTCCCCCCTTTCTTATTCTTCCCCACCTTTACATGCTGAGCATGACTCCATGTGGTGTGGGATATCCCTGGGCTCAGCTGTCCCGGCTGTGTCCCCTCCCAACTCCTTGTGCACTCCCAGTCTGCTCACTGGTGGGGTGCTGTGAGGGGCAGAAAAGTCCTTGGCTCTGTGTAAGCACTGCTCAGCATTAGCTAAAACACCCCTGTGTTATCAGCACTGTTTCCAGCACAAATCCAAAACATAGCCCATACTAACTACTGAATGAAATTAACTCTACCCCAGCTGAAACCAGCACACCGAGTCTTGATCTCTCTTCACTCTGAGTCTAGGGCTTGAATACATGAGGGATTTGTACACTGGCTATACTGTGGTTCAGAGGAGGAAGACAGAAAAGGTTGAACATGGCTTTGCAGTTAAACTCTGCAGAGCATACATAGCATGCAGTAATAGATTATGAGCTTTTCCTTCTGTGTTTCTAGTGTATGGTTCATCTCTATATATGATACAAGACTGCCCATACAGATAACTTGACAAATTATATATTTACAGTAATTAATCTAAAACTGTGTTCAATCTGCACCACAAGTGTTAAAAGCTATTACTGATAAGACAGCACAGTATAAATACGATTCCAGTGATTTTCAAGCTTTTAGGCTTAGTGATGTATAATTCAGACTCAGTGTAACAAATCTTAGGGGCTGTATTTTAGAAGCCCTAACAACAAAGAATAAGATGAATAGAAAGAAAAGCAGTGAACAAGAGAAGTCAGGAACTTGGAAGGCAATTTGTAGATATCAGGGTGAGTCAGAAAGATGCATGTCTGTCCTCCGAAACATGTCTGTCCTCCTTCAGGCAGGAAAGCGGCATGACTCCATTTTGCCCCTCTTTTACCTCTTCTTCCTTTGCTATTTTACTGCACCGCCTATTACCCTTCTACTGGGCTTGACTCCTGTTTTCCCACACCTTCTATAGATTTTCTTGCAAACCAGTACGTAAGGATAGGTATCCTTGTCCTGAATGAAGCCTCTTCCCTCCTCACTGTACGTAATCATTCAGGTGAATTATACAGTCAAAACTAAAATCTGGAACACTTTCTGAACTTTTTTCTGCTCCATTCAGGCTTTTAAAATGTTGGGGTTTTGGAGTTTTCGCTTGTTTTTTTCAGACCAGGCAAAATACAGAGTACATTTAAGGTGAAATAAATTACTTTTGATGTCCTGAGCTAATGTGTCCTCTAGCACTGTGAAAAGACACGAAATGCTATGTGTAGACTGTGAAGCATGAATTTAATATGTCCTTGTAGTTATTTTTCTGATGGCAACCTATAATATTTAAAAAAACTGTAAACCCCCCTGCCCCAAGTGAAGCTGTCAGAATATATTAGCACTGTTCCAATTGTTTCTACAAGTTCTCAGTCCTGCTGCAATCCACCATGTAGCATATGCATTATGCCTGTCACCAATTATAACTAGATCATGTGTGCACATTTTCAAAGATACTGTGGGATCAACATGACTTGCTGCTGATGAGAGGACAAATCAAGCTGCAATCTTCGCAGTGCAGCTTCTGGCATAGTGATGAGTTTACACCTCTGGTTCTGCACCAGGGACCTATATTCTCCATAGATCCCATATTTAGAGAAGGGATTTGAGGACCAGGTAATAAAGCAAGTGGTAATCAACTGGGGATGGAATCTGTTTGAACAAATGTGCCTATAATTTAGGCAATTTCTGTTACATAAATTGGCATTTCTAGCCTACTAGCAGAGAATATTTTAATCATATTTGTGCTATCAAACCTACGTAAATCAGAAAGCCGACTGAGTTCTTCAGGATGCTCCTTTGTTTTAAGCATGGAGACATTTTATTGCAGTCTTCCCAGCTTTATTAATAACATTATTAATATTCTTTTTGCAAAGAGCAGCAATGGAAAAGTGCCTGGTACTCGTGGGTGTTTCATTATTTAAAATGTAAATAAGAAAGGCTGCAAGAAGTTAACCATCTCAGTAGGAAAAAAGGAACAAACATTTACTCTGACACATGTGGGCTTATCACGCGTTTCTTTGTTCATGTACACAATTATCCACCTCCACTTGCGTGTTTCTTTAGAAAAGAATCTACATGAAAAGTTTCTGAATAGCTTGTAAGTTTATTTTGTTTTCACAGAGTTATCAAATAGTTTTCTGATCCATCCACTACTTGGTCTTGGATTGTGCTGACTGGATAGGGTAAGGAAAAGGCAAAGGTAAGTGTATTTCATCTGTCACCATTGATGCCTTGGGGAGCTCCTGCATGCAAAACTGTCTGCGGCATGTAAAAAGGAGGGACATGAACTTTGTTTTGGGCCTGTAGACCTCAGAGGTTTTCTGCTGTCTGTGTATAGGTCCATGTCAAACAGACCTGAGAAGGATTTGACCTAACTGGGATTTAGCAGCTTTCAAATCACTGTTGCAAACCTGCACTCAATGTGAATATCTGCTTTTCTGTGGTTCTGTAATTCTTGTCACCAGTACCAGCCCTGGGCAGGTGAGAAGTGGGTAGAAGGGGCTTGTACATGTCCCAGATCTGGGAACTGCTGTTTTTTTATTTTACAGCAGTAATGATCTTGGTCTAGTTAAATATGTCACAATTGCTTGAGGTTTAAAAATCACATCACACCACTGCCTGGTCTTTCACTGGACATTTGTCATGATTGAACAGTGAAAAGTAAAATGGGAAATTACAGGTAGATACCCCAGATTTCAATGATGAGCCATTAGCTATTTTTTAATCCTTTAACAGAGTCTAAGACAGAAAACCTCTGGGACTCAGGTACTCAGTCAGGGCTCCAGAACCCAGACTGTGAATAGTGTTAAGCACTGTTTGGATTTTACTGGGGCTTTCTACCTATTTCTCAGGAATTCAACAGCCATAGGAGATGGGTCTTACGAATTTTATGAAAATAATCAGCACAACCCAGAAAGTCAGGGGGATTTTTTTAGTAGGAAGTGAAACCTGAGGATTAATCTTTAATATTCAATTTTGAATTTCAGTTCAAATAATCTCAGTCTTGAATAATACCTACATGTGGAACGATGGTGAATTTTGCTGTCTCATGTATAGGGCTAGAATAAAATAATAGAATTGTTACTGTGGTAGATTTCAATATAGAGAAAAAGTTTAAATCAAAGGATTGTTTTACAGGAAGTAAGTATGGCAAGAATACTTTTTGTCCAGTTTCATGTTTGCTTCTCAAAGGTCTTTGTCTTTAAAGCTACATGCAAAAAATTTTTGTCCTCTACTCACAAAACTTCCATTTCTGGGTTTTCTCCATATCTTATGGAACAACATAAACTGATCTCGTAACAGACATATGTACTGTTGCAGCTTTGGAAATTGCAAAAGAAGTCTTTGTCATCCTTTTATATTTTTCTTTTCTTCGCTTTTTATAACTACCTTCAAACACACTTTCCAATTGTCATATATATACACATATATATATGTATATACATATTGTCATGGTTTAAACCCTAGCCAGACAGCTTGTTTACTCACTCCCAGTGACTGGTGCCGGGCTGAGAGCAATCGAGCTTCAGAAAAATCTGAAGATAAAGTTACATCTTCAGAAACTTCCCCAAAATATTTGATAGCTTCACATGATGAAGCAGATATTGCTGACACAGCACTTGTCATCTTAAAGTTTATCTACCATGTTGTCTATGAGGTATGCTATTACTCATCTAATTTATTGTCTAACATATGTAGCTAACTATTAATGAAAGGACAATACTGTATGGATTATTAAACAAATGATATATGGAGCCATCTGCTTAAGTGTGTGACAGCTGAAAGGTAAGTTAATATAGTATATGTCAATATACGTTAATCACTTGAATTATGCCACTGCAGCAAAAAAGGTCTAAATGATTCAACTTAAGTCCCTAAGGTTAGGGGCCTAAATCTGTACTTGAGCAACTGCTCTTCATGGCTGTCAGGTGTTAAGTATGCAGCTCACACTGTTCAACGAGCTCAGCAAAGGCTGTGATTGCTAAGCCCTCCTGAAAATAAGGTCATCTGAATTTTGTACTACACTGCCTAACTTTTGGCTTCAGTTTTAAAATTTTGGTCAGAAGTATCTGAGGGAGTGAGGGTTAAACATCCCTTCTGTCAGCTTGACTGAGATTTATTGTGTAATGCACTTCTTCCAAGAAAGATGTTTAATGCTATTGATTGCAAGGTTGCCTACTTAAAATAGCATAATGTGACAAATGATGGATACCACATAGAGTGAAATTGTAGGGTAATTCAAGATATGAGCATGTATGGTATGTATATCAGAGTAGCAGCTTCATTTTTCATGAAGGCAAGTTAGAAGGTCATCCATTTCACTTAAAGGCATTAAATATTTTTGTTAGTTTGACAGCCATTATGGGTTTGATCCTGTTATTCAAGGCAGTCATTAAACTTCAATTGACCTAAAGTGGGTAGGAGTGAGGCCAAGCTTTTGAATATGCAAAGCAGACACTCAGACACTATGAGGTTAAAAAGAACTGATGGATAATATTACAGAGTGAAAGAAACATTATGATGGCTGTTATATATAAATAATAACAATCCTAACAATTTTCTGATAGCTTCAAATGTTTTGCACTGCAGTATAATTTCTGTTAAACATTTTCCTGTTAAATTTAGGACCTTCTGAATATTCCATGAAATTTATGCATCTTTGCGCTACTGTTTTGTAGCATTATAGAGCAAAGAAGCTGCTTTACATTTTAGAATATTGCATTTATTCTTAACTATGGGTTGTATGACATTCTGTAAGCCTTAAAAAAAATGAGTGGTGTTAATGGCATTTAGACTGTCTTATAACTGCGATAGGAAGCTAGATAGAAAGGATGAAAATAAAGTTATCTGTAGAAATTTGTATGTTTATTAATGAAGTAGTCATTGAAAGAACCAATTTCAGGAGAAAAAGAATATTTCTACCACTGCAATGAATTTTATGCTTCAGCATGAAACCAAAACAAAGCCTATTCATTGTTTCTTTTATCAAATTGTCATGTCTCATCAATATCTTTCCTCCTTTGTTGTAGCTTCTATGAAACTTGCAGGGTTTAGCTGCACATACTTAGTATGCAGAAACAAGAATTGCTTGGCACATAAATGTGTTTCTTATTCTAGCTTCAGTCTGGTATATCCACTCAAACAGTTTTCACCTGCCAAGATACACTAGAGAAGGATCCAGGTGCAAGGGAAGACCAAGGAACCACTCCTTGTGGAGAGTCAGCGTGTTACACTGCTAATTACTGATCCCTGAGGGATGGAAGAGCCTCTGTTGCAACAGTGTTTTCCCACGGCTGTCTTTTGAGCACAAGTATGACAGGACGTGGAAAACACAAGTATTTCTTCACAGAATGAGCCTGCTACCATTTAGGTACCTCAACGCTACCTCTGACTTGCACAAGAGTAACCCAGGATTTTTGCAGGACATGGAGAGTCAGGCCCATTGTCTTCAGACCATTTTTCACACTGAAGTAATTTTAGGTAAGCGTTTTAACACCCACCCCTCAATATCATTAGGCATTTCTCTTTTCAGGTGTCCTGGGTTTAGCAGTAGCAGTCAATTTTTCT
This sequence comes from Pezoporus wallicus, assembly GCF_028554395.1. Taxonomy (NCBI): domain Eukaryota; kingdom Metazoa; phylum Chordata; class Aves; order Psittaciformes; family Psittacidae; genus Pezoporus; species Pezoporus wallicus. The sequence continues at coordinate 3,931,857 of NW_026640165.1, forward strand.
CCTTCTTGGTAGCTGGTGCAGCGTTGTGTTTTGACTTTCAGCCTGGCAACAGTGCTGATAACACCAATGTTTTCAGTTGTTGATAAGTAATGTTTACCCTGATCAAGGACTTTGTGAGGCTCATGCTCTGCCAGGGAGGAGGGGAAGCCAGGAGGAAGCAGAGACAGGACACCTGACCCAAGCTAGACAAAGAGGTATTCCATACCACAGCATGACATGCCCGGGGTGGGGAGTAACTGGGAGTTACCTGGAAGGACACGGGATCTTCTGTGTCAAACTTGTTTTTCGATGAGTGGTATCATATTCTCTTCCCTTCTTATTTTCTCTTATCATTGTTGTCGTTGGTGGTAGCGGTGGGGATTTGTGTTATACATTGGTTGCTGGACTGTTCTTGTCTCAACCCGTGGGAGTTGCATTCTTTCGATTCCCTCCCCGTTCCTCCGGGAGTTGGGAAGGAAAAAGCTCCAGGGGCTCCAGCTAATGAGTCGGATTCATTTGGAGCTCAGCTCAGATGCCTCTATTCAAATGCCTGTAGCATGGGGAACAAACAAGAGGAATTAGAGATGTGTGCAAGTCTACGGGGGTATGATATAATAGGCATCACAGAAACATGGTGGGATGGCTCCTATGACTGGAGTGTTGGAATGGAAGGTTACAGGCTCTTTAGAAAAGATAGGTCTGGCAGGCGGGGAGGGGGAGTTGCCCTTTATGTTAGGGATAGGCTGGAGAGTATGGAACTCTGTCTGGGGACAGGTGAGCAGTCCACAGAGAGTTTGTGGGTCAGGCTTAAAGGGAGAACAACTATGGGAGACATTACTGTGGGGATCTGTTACAGACTGCCTGATCAAGGAGAACCTGCGGATGAAGCACTCCATAGACAGATAGGAAAAGCCTCACGCTCACAGGCCCTTGTTCTCATGGGTGACTTCAACCACCCTGACATCTGTTGGAACGACGGTATGGACCAGCACAAGCAATCCAGGAGGTTCCGCGATTGTGTGGAAGACAACTTCCTTCTGCAAGTAATAGAGGAGCCGACAAGGAGAGGTGCCGTGCTTGACCTCGTGCTCACCAACAGGGAAGGGCTCGTTGGAAATGTGATGCTCCAGGGCAGCCTTGGTTGTAGCGATCACGAGCTGGTCAAGTTTGAGTTCCTCAGGACAGTGAGAAGAGCGTGCAGCAAGCTCAGTGTCCTGGACTTCAAGAGAGCAGACTTTGGCCTCTTGAGGAACCTGCTTTGGAAGGTTCCATGGGATACAGCCCTAGAGGGCAGGGGGGCCCAAGACTGTTGGCTGATATTCAAGGATCACCTGTTACAAGCTCAGGAGTGTTGCATCCCAACCAGAAGGAAGTGCAGCAGGAGGGCCAGGAGACCTCCTTGGATGGATAAGGAGCTCCTGAGGAAAATTCAATTGAAAAAAGAGGCTTATAAAAGGTGGCAAGCTGCCTGGGAAGAGTACAGGGATGTTGTCTGGGAAGCTAGGGACCAGGTTAGGAAAGCCAAGGCCCACTTACAATTAAACTTGGCTAGGGATGTTAAGGATAACAGGAAGGGATTCTACAGGTACGTAGCGAATAAAAAACTGACAAGGGAGAACATAGGCCCCCTCAGGAAGCTCTTGGGAGAACTGGCTACACGGGATTTGGAGAAGGCTGAGGTTCTGAATGACTTCTTTGCCTCGGTCTTCACTGCCAAAGGCTCTGACCACACCACCCAAGTCTTGGAAGGCAGTCACAGGGACTGTGAGAATGAAGACCTTGGGCCCACTGTAGGAGAGGATCTGGTTGGAGACCATCTTAAAAATCTGAACGTGCACAAGTCCATGGGTCCTGATGAAATCCACCTGCGGATCCTGAAGGAGCTGGTGAATGAAGCTGCTAAGCCACTGTCCATCATCTTTGAAAAATCATGGCAATCAAGTGAGGTTCCTGACGACTGGAAAAAGGGAAATATAATCCCAATTTTCAAGAAGGGGAAAATGGATGACCCAGGGAACTACAGACCAGTCAGTCTCACCTTTAATGAAGGCTTTGCTTGACTGTAGTTTCTTGTTAAGCAAGGATTAATTAATTAATGAAATAAATCTCATGTTGCTCAGAAATTACTTGACATTTCCAAACATCAAACAATGAGAGAAGGTCAGACTTGTTGCCAACATAGAACAAGGCGAGAAGGTCAGACTTGTTGCCTGAAACACTACAAACAGATGAGACAATTATTCCTTCCCTTGTTCATCCACCAGAAAACACTCAGTTTATATTTAGACAGATTATTTATCACATATATCTCTCTGTAATTCTCAGTACTGTTTTCTCTGTCTTTGCTTCCTTGTTATGGACATTTTACTGCAAGGGTGAGATTATACCTTTTTAATTTAGAGCACCGCAGTGGGTACTTAATTGCAGTTAATTCTGATCTATTTAGATTTGTATTGTCAAACTAAGTAGAAAGATGTATTGTTTTTTTTAGTCATACACTCCAGTAAAGGTACCACAGTTGAGTAAGTTTTTTCTACCAGAGATCAAGTTTTAGCAAGTACTGTCTCTTTTTGTTCTTTTGGAGTGCAAGTCCATCATGTGAATTGCCTGTTACCAAGTACTTCTGAACTGTTTGTTATAATGTTGCCTCTACTCTAATTTGAAGACTATTTCAAACTAAGTGTCTGGATTGCTTCATTATGTAGAACATAAAAAGTAGTTGAGAGGTTTTAATTCTGTCCCAGATACTTTTGGTAGGTTTTGACTTTGAGATCAGAGTCTCTCTGGCAGCTTTAACAAGAATACTAGAATGGAATCCACATGTTTTTAGCTGTTTCTAGTGCAATAAAATGTGTTCTTTTTGAAAACATCTAAACACTTTCGAGAATTTAAGAACATCTGTCACTGATGCTTTTTTTTAATTTAACTAGTTGTCTACTTTTAGTCTTTCTGCCATCCTTATTCTTCCATCTTTCATGTTTTTTTTTCAGTCAGAAATGAAACAGATAGCTAGCTACTTTTCTACTAACCCTAATGGTGTCTGAGCCACTGCCTGCAAACTGACGCAGGGAAAAAAAAATGCTCAAAGGGCTTATGACACTTCAGAAACTGTGATGGATGACTTTCAAGGCTGCTGCTTTTTTCCTTTTGTTTCCTTTCTTATCTGAACTGTGACATATTTCTTTCTGCTAATTCTTTTTGATTTGTGAAGAAAAAAGAAGTGAATTTTCAAAGGTATGCAACAATCGTTAAGGATTTAATTAATTAAATTGCTAAGAAATACTGATTAGCAGTGGGTTTCAAGCATGCCATATATGGGTTTCTTACATCCCAAACAGAAAATGTAGTCTGAATTTTGATCACTGATTTACAATCATCAAAAAATTACTACATACAAAGCTATCACATATAGGATATCTTGATGGAAAGTGTGGCCTTTAGGAGAAAAGTAAATGGAATGGTAAAGTAAATCAGCTAAAATGGGCAGAGTTTTGTAAAACTGGCAGGTTTTTTCAAAACTTACATGTGGGTAGGCCTGCACACTGTTAGCTGTATTTGAGGAAGAGGGGATTGCAAAGGACAGGGATGAATTTGGAGCATCCATTACATCCAATGGAGACTGACCCTCTGGCAAGGATCGTCATTGCTCATAATCAGATATTTAAATGATGAAGAGCTTTCTGATATTTATTAATTCTGCATTGCCACTGCATGTAAGTTGACATTTAAAATGCATTAGCACAGTACAACTTGGTGTACTGTATTATGCAGCTTATCAGTTTTGAAATGGAGTTTGGCATGTCAGCAAAATTCTCCTTGCTGTACTCAAATAAAGTTTGACTAACTTGGATCAAGGTGGCTTAGGGAATCTACACAATTTTAATGCCTCTGTCATGTTTTTTTCTTGTGTTTATTGAGTTTGTCATACTTGGATTTTACAGGATATTTCTCCATTTGGGAGCGTATATGGACAGTCCCCTTTGTGACCATAGGAATAAAGCATTTATGCAAAACAAACTAACTTTAATTCCTATGGTTACTCAATGCCTTTACTTATTTTGCTCTTCCTTTATTTCTTTTATTCTTACTTTGTGCCTGATGAATTATTTTCAGCATTTCGCAGCGCACAATGCTAAGTGATTTTTCCCTCATACTGTCAGTTATTTCATGACATAAAAATCCATCATGGGTTTCAACTTTGCACCTAAGTAAGCATTAGAAAAGTATAGCTTTTCTTAACTGTTTTGTACAGCTACACTTTTGAGGATTTGGATAATTTCTGAGAACAACAGATCGATGTATATAAGTATCTGAAGGGAGAGTGTCAGGAAGATTAAGCCAGACTTTCCTTGGATGTGCCAGGCAATAGGAAAAGAAACAACAGGTATAAACCAAAATACAGGAAGTTCCACCTGAACATGAGGAAGAACTTCTTTACTGTGAGGGTGACTGAACATTTAAAGAGTTTGTCCATAGAAGCTGTGTACTTTCCTTCCCTGGAGATATTCAAGAGCTGTCTGGACACAATCCCAAGTAATGTGCTCCTGGTGACCCTACTTGAGCAGGGAGGTTGGACCACATGACCTCTGGTGGTCCCTTCCAACCTCAACCATTCTGTGATTCTGTGACGTGGCCTTCGGGTTCAAGTCATATCAGGTACAATTAACTTCCTATATCTTGTCCATATCTTGTTGTTATAAAGACTGTCATGGATTCTTATGAAATGTCTTCTTGCAGCGTGAAATCAAAATTCTTCATGACTCAGGAGAGTGAAGGATGCCAAAGCCCATCTCTGAGGTATCTGCATAATATCCTGCTCTTAAATTCAGGGAGGTCCTCTTCCTCTGTGTTCTTTAGCTAGCTTTTCTTGCTTCAGGGAACATATTTTAGTTTTAGTAATTGAGAGTTTGACTATCTAGTCTTTTGGATAATTGAGATGACTCTGTGTATATTTATGTTTACAAGATGCTCATAGAAATCTTTCTTCCATGACTACTTCTATATTTTTCCCATTACTTTAGAGGCATACATCACTAGTCTTTCATCCAGCAAAATGACAGCTTCAAATCCTTCTGAGGCTTTGAATGAAAGGTGGTTATTCTGTTAGTCTGTAGGGGGTTTCCATTCTTTTCTCAAATGTGTAAGCAGTGTTTGCCACTGTCATATTTCCTGCCTCTGCAAAGAACTTTCTTTTTCCCTTAGCCTGAGGGACAGTTTTCTTAAGGTCACAGTGGCATAATGTGCAACATAAAGGTTCATGTTTGAGATTTCTGATCATTAAGTCAATTCTTTTGTTTCTTTGTCACTTTTGTAGTACTGAAAAACTTTTCTGTTTTCTTAACATTCATGTAATCAAATATCTTTTGTAGTGTTTTCATGTTTGCTTTACAGTTCAGCTTTGTTGATGCTACTTCATGGCAAAATAGCCCTTACCTCTTCAAAAGCTGTATCGAATAACTTTCCTTTTTGCATTCTGTAATCTACTATGATATTTTCCAGTTGACACATTTACCTGCTAAGAAAACAAATGCTGAGGCACTGCGGTATAAATCAAACATATCTCTTAAAAATATGCTGAAGTCTAATAAGTACCTCTTTCTTGCTAGACAGTCTTCTGATGTGTTCCCTCATGAAGACATGTTTTCAATATGGAAGAAATCCTCTTTGAGGTTAGGAGGGTAGCCGTCTATCTAGATAAATGAAAAAAATTGAAAGAGTGTTACTATAAAAAAGCCTTTAATTTGTCTCAGGTACATTTTAAATTGGGCTCAAAGGACACATGCACATAAATAAAAGGGGTTTTGCAGTTCATCAGGAAGTGAGCAGCAATTTATATATTGCTGGCTTGTTTACAAGTGCTTTTGAAAACTAAGGTCAGAATTCACTCACTAGATGAATTTATCCTCTAAGTCCTACTTTTATACTACCAAGACCAAAACTGGACCACACTGCTCCTGAAGCAATCATCCTTTACATCCACAGTTCTTTCCAAGGTGTAGTGCTTCTTGAAGTTAACTCTGCAGTAGTCATTTGATGAAGGAAACTCAGTAGGGCTTCCATCTTTCACACTACTCAGGTGAAGTACAGGAACTTGCTGCCATTACTGTGACTATTCTTCTGACTGAACAAAGTATTTTCTCAGCTACAGTAAAGATGTGGGGACACTAAGCTAAATTGGTAAAAATGTATTTACCTTAATGACAGAGGTAAGAATAGGGAGTTAACCTTATTGAGCTACTGGAATAGCCCCTTTTTAACAGAAGGGACTGTTAATGAACAGAGCAAGTCTTAAATGTGTTTTGATTGAAATACATAGATGTTTCTTCCTACATTTTTTTGAAAGTTCTGTTACATGTTTTCTCATTTCATTCAACCTTACTATAAGCATGGTCTTTTAGTAAAAAGCAGATTTATTTATAGCCTTAATGGCACTTTGGAGAAGAAACTGATAAAAATTACTATGGCCCTGACAATAGTAAAATATCTACTAGCTTTCATGAGATCACCATCAGCATCCTAGTTTTTTTGTTTCCTTTTTTACACTTCCTAATACCTTCAGTTGCTAAAACAGTGATGATGTGTTCTGTGTTTTTTGGAGACCTCTTCCACTCTCAAGAAACATGGTTACATTTGCATTCAGTCCTAGTTACTTCTTTTGGCTTCACAGTCTTTTAGACTTCTATGGTTCACATATGCCATGTTAAAATCCTATCCTTGTTCATCTAGTGGATTTTTTGTCTTGTCTTCATAGCCTACTTTTCACTCATTATCCCTGTGGTACAATTTATGTGACTGATTCCAGAGCAACAATGACATTTTACTGATAGCTCTGGGAAAGGACCTCGTCTGTGCCTTCAGTAGGAGAAATCATTTAAGAAATAAATGGCTGCATGTCATAGATTTTTATGAAAGTCACATTTTATTGGAATTATATGCATGCAGTAAATGCAGTCACTTTGTATGTGCACTCTATTCCATGACGTGCAAATTTAATAAGGAAAAAAAATTAGCTTTACTTTACTTACAAACATTATTGCATCTTTGCATGGTTCAGGGATCAAAGGAGTTCTGTTAAGACTCATATAATTATGATGGAGGTTTTTTAAAGCTTACTTTTCTTTCAAAGAATTCATCAGATTGTTTAATACCAATTTTGGTTTACTTCCTGCATTTAAGCTGAAGAAGATTTAACTTATCATTGGTATTAAATAATACTACAAATTCTTACTTGTAACATTAGAAAAAATTAACTTTAACTAAATTTGAATCTAACATCTACTGCACTAGAGTCATGCAGTTATAGTCTTGCTGTATAAACTTGTTTGATTAGGATATTCCATTTTCATTTAAAAACTGTGTTATTTATGAATATTAAAAGATGGCAATTTTTATTACAAAAGAAAAATTCATTCTCAAAAAAAATAAATAAAAGCAACTTGAATAGGCAAGGGGCTTGGTTCCCCTTTAAAACACATCACTAGTCTGATAATTTTTGCTGAGATAACCTGTGGTACATAACCACGTACAGTCTTCAAGAAATATAGGTATTAGATTTATATACTTATAAAATATTACTAAGGACTAGAAACACGAAAAGCGAAGGAGTCATAGCACCCAATTTTAGACACTAAGAATTAGCTATGAAGTATGAACTGGTCACTCTAAATTTGCTTTGTAGAGCAATTAATTTTACTTATCCTTGAAGCTTATGATGAGATGACCTTTAGTAAATGCTTACTTTCCAGTGAGTACAAAAGGAGCCTAGTTTGACTGAGCACCATTTAGTTAGGGCAGATGATTCTTACTATCTTAGCACTAAAAGATACCCATAACTTCTAGGCTTTATTTAAACAGAAATATATGATCTGGAAAAGAAAAACACTTTAAATTATGAAAAAATCAGATATTCTGAATGAAATAAAATGAATGCTGGAAAAGAGCTCTATCCCTTGTCCCAGTGTTCTTACAAGAAGGTTTGTTTCCTCCGGTATTGACAATCCAGCAATCTAAGTGCTCCCAAACACATCTGTGACTCCCTGGAAAAAACCCTTTCCAACTGTGCTGGGCTGAGGACACACTCCCAGCAGACAGAGTCTCTCTGCTACTTAGTGGAGTCTCCCACTCTCCACATGAGCTGTAGGCACCCTGCTACATCCGTGCATGCCTCATCCTCCACTGCAGACAGTGGAGGATACATAGATGTTTGTTGGGAAAGTGCAAGCTTGTCTCCCACTGCTTTTTGTGAAGTTATTTAACCTGACCCAGACAGCAATAGCCAAAGGAGTCAGTCGGTCTTCTCTTTTGTTGCCCAGCTGCAGCTTTTTATCCCAGTTTACAATCTAGGAGCTTAAACACAGTAAACAGTGAAACATTCAAACCTTTAAAACCTTGCCACAAAATGGAGTGGTTTGCCTACAAGTTTCCTGGGGAATTTCCCATCTCCATCTCTCCATTTCCATCTTCCCACTCTCCCATGGCACAATTTTGATCGTTATGGCTAATGCAGGTAACCATGAACAAGGTTTTGTAATCATATTAGAAAAGAAGAGAGTGCTGTGCAGACTGGAGTTACTACTATTTGTCACCTTCATGTTAGGAGGATTTGTGTGGGAAAGAGATAGAGTGTACTTTAGAGCTTTGAGGGTCTTCAGATCCCCAACACTTACTGTGAATAGTGTTCTAAAAGTTTGATATGTTCTCACAGTACTTACATTTTTCCTTCTGCACATGCCTAGAACTCCTCTGGCATGAGTACCAAAGTTCCTGATTCCTGGCTTCATTCCTGGAGGTTAAACTGCATTATTTTGGAAAGAGATGGATTATATTCTGAAGCACCTAACCGATCTCCTTCTCTAGTAGCAAGTGCATGATCAGGAAAAAAATTCTTCCCCAGTGTTTGGGTTGGTGCCCTGCTTATTTAGACAATTAGATTAGAGGTGGACCATAGCACTGCCTTCTTTATTTTCCCTTTTTATAAAGTAAAGCAGTGAACTGTCTCAGCTCTTAAACAAAACAACTGCAGGTGCTAGTCATAAAAACCACCTTCCTTCGTGGAACAATTTTCTCTCTCTGTTCTCTTCCACTGTAGAGCCCTCCTAAGCGCCTGGCAGCATGTTAGCTGTTCATCTATGGGCCCAAATTCCTAAAATTCTTCTCAAGCTCAGTAGCTTTCACTGGATGAAAGATACAGTGAAAGAAACATTGATATTTGTCTGCACTGCATCTTGCATTAGCAGTATCAAGCCTCTGCCAGTTTGGCTCTTTCTTTAGGAATTTGAGATGGAATAGAAGTAGTAGATGATCCAGCTGCTCTCTTGACTCTGTCCTCAATGTATTAGTTTTGTTTTAAATTAATGCACAACATTTTAACAACTTCTTCAGGGAAGGGGATTTAAAGACTGTTTAAGAGTCAGATGTATTTCATGGTTAGGAAGACAAAATAGGTAAAATTTTCTTTTCCATGCCGTGCAGGAGCTAATTGTATACTACTTATGATCTTATAGATAATGGCCATTCATGTAAAACTATAAATGTCCCCTAACAGTTTTGCTTTAGTTGTTTGTTCTTTGAAATTGCAGGTATTATGAAGCAGTAAATTTAGCTCTCAAAATTTTTCATTCATATAGTTACAAAAGGCATTGGCTTTACAATTTTTTCAACAAACAAGAGAACAGGTCTACTTTTTTATCACAGAGAACATAATCCTGTTCAATACTTGAATGACCCTTGCATAAAATCCTATATTTCATCTTTGTTGAAGTTGAGGAACTTCACCCTAGCAAAGGAAATAGTAATTGAGGAATAGCTTATGACCTGCTTTTATCTTCCCTTAATATTCTTTTTTTGTTGTGAAAGGCTGGCTTTTTCCTATGATTTTATGCTCAGAAAGAAGATTCAAATGTTTCGGCATAAGAAAATAGCCTGCCAGTACAGACTGACATTGAAGCTCATATTGGAAATGTTAAATTCATTACTACAGTGAAAATAGCAATTATGTAGAAAGCAGCATCACAACCAGTGTGTAAGCTTGAAGAAATCTGCACTGCATACAGAAAAAGTCAGTGTACCTATACCAGCTAAAATATTTTTTGAAGTTTTCCAGGTGACTTGGCATTTTCTTTAAAGAATGAAGCTGATTTTCATAGACAGAAAGATGTATTTTGCTGTGAAATGTGTTCAGATTTTAATGTGGAAATGGTACATTTAACCTGGAGCAAATATGTGAAAATGTCATCCAGGACCAAATTTGACAATTACTTTCCAAGCAGAACAAAATGCAGTTTTTGCATGTGAGCTTTGTGAAAGCCATAAATTATAGTTCCTTACAGTCTTCCAGAGTGAAACAACTTTGAGAAGTGAAAAACTATTCCAAAAGCATGATAAAATTATCATTCCCAAAATGGGAAATATTTTTAGCATTTTCTGTTTGCTAATAATTTTCTGATGAAAATTTTTGGGATTGATACATGAATGTTGCAATAATTTATGGAAAAGAAGAAAAATTTTGAGCAGACTATCTTACTGTTTATACAGCTCCCAGTCTGTCATTTGCCCAGAAATGTGCCTAGAGTTCTGACAAGTAGCATTGAACTTAGAATTTCCACAAATTATGAATGGGCATTTCTCCTCCATTTTTATCACTGAAGAAACTGGAACCTTCACAGGAAGATGTTAGCTCTACTGGAATTTATGAAGTTATCTCTCTCCAAGGTGACTAATTAAAATTATAGTTAGATCTGACATGGGTTCGTTGAGGTGCTGGAGCACATCCAGAAAAGGGCAGCTAAGCTAGTGAAGGGTCTGGAGCACAAGTCTTGTGCGGAACGGCTGAGGGAACTGAGGTTCTTTAGTCTGGAGAAGAGGAGGCTCAAGGAGGACCTTATTGCACTCCACAGCTACCTGAAAGGAGGTTGTAGTGAGGTGGGGTCAGTCTCTTATTCCAAGTAACAAACAATAGGACAAAAAGTAACAGCTTCAAGCTGCATCAGGTGAGCTTTAGGTTGGATATTAGGAAAAATTTCTTCACCAAGAGGGTGCTCAGGCATTGGAACAGGCTGCCCAGGAAAGTGGCGGAATCACTGTCCCTGGAAGTGTTCAAAACCCATATAGATGAGGCCCTCAGTGACATGGTTTAGTGGTGGTCTTGGCAGTCTTGGGGTAATGGTTGAACCTGATGATGTTAAAGGTCTTTTCCAACCTAGTTGATTGTAGGATTACACAATTCACCTTCCAGAGGTGCTTTTTCTACTGGCTCCAGGGAGAGATTAAGGTGATTGTGAGGCCTCAGTTTTTTATTATTAGTGGTAACCAGGGTTAGTTTTTATTTAATTTCCATACTGTACTCTTGAAATTATGTTCTCTGGCATGTCAGAACATCTTTTCCAAAGCTGGGGTCCCAAACACAAAATGAGTTTGAAAGTAATTAAACTGACCACCAAAGGTGATGCACAGAGATGATGCACAGATCTATTGAGTATCCAAGATCAACCAGATAGATGGGAAGTGAGCCTCAGATTTTCCTGGGCCTGCTCTTTTGTTCACATATAGAAGTAACCAGACTTCATACAATTCAAACCATCAAATTTAAGTTTATTCTTTACTTATGTTATAGTTGAATTCCATACCTATTGATGCTTATTTTCAGGTTTATGAATTTCACCTCTGTAACTATGTGTTGTATCATTTAGAGTAATGGAAAATGCTAAATTCTGTTGTGCAATGGAAAGTCAAAGTAATTTTCCCACAGTAGTCTCAGTTAATTTAGCTGTAAGATACAACAGCTATCTTTCAAAAGAAGCCAGTGTTTCTAGATTTTCACATTTACAAGACTGTATGCTGTTGTACAAACTGAAGAATAAGGGTCCAATCACTCACCAAGGTGTCATTTATTGTTGCTGTAAGCACTCCTTTGCCATGTGGTAGTTCTATATGCACTGTACATGTCTTGACATTTTTAAAGCATTTTGTCATTTATTCTCTGTTATTTTCTTATTTTTCTCACAGCTGAAGCACATAATACATCTGGAATGTGTCCTAACATCAGTGAATGGGACTGTCTGGTAGAAGTTCTACATGCAGAGCTTTCAGCTGGGCAAATTGTTAGTCCTTTTTATTATTTGGCTTGTTTGACTGAAAAAGCAAACCAATATTGAGTGTCCAATGCTCATGGCAAATATATAATTCAGCATTATTCCATCTACTTAAAACTACTGCATATATTTATAGTATTTCAAATTCTACTTCTGCCTCTGTTCCATGGAAGAACAGATTTTCTTTTAATCCCGGGAGACTGTATGGCACTAAGAAGCCATTACTGGTGAATAACGACCTTATTAAGCCTACTAACTTATGAACAGGATTACATTTATTCTTAATGGAGCTCTTTTTATTAATCATATACACCCCCAGAAATTTCTGTTTATCAGTCATGTATTTCTAAAGAATCCATTACAGGGACTGTGCCCTCCCCTCCCCAAACAAAAACAAACAATCAAACAAAATCCCAACAAAACAAAACAAATCCTCCACCCCAAAACCAAAAAACAAACCCCAACACCCAACCCTGTCAGTACTTACTGACTGCTGCTGACCTGAAACGACCAAATCCCACTCTTGGATGTTTGTATGAGGGCCCTGAGTGCATCATCCCCTCTGAAAGCTTTGCCTGCCTGAGTGACCCCCTTTCCCCTTCCTGGAGATGTGGTAGAAGATGCCCCCATAACCCTGCCTTGCTTCCCGGCTGGGGGTGGTGAGGTCCTGACCTGCTGGCTGCCTAAGTTTATTAAGTGAGATAGTCTCAAAAAAAAGACTACAATAACATGTTACTGAGGTTGCTTGATGATAGTGCTGAGCTAAAGAAAAATTTTTCACACCAAGGCATGTTGAAATGAATTTTCAAATGGTGACGTAGTGTGCAAGTCTACAGGGGTATGATATAATAGGCACCACAGAAACATGGTGGGATGGCTCCTATGGCTGGAGTGTTGGAATGGAAGGTTACAGGCTCTTTAGAAAAGACAGGCCTGGCAGGTGGGGAGGGGGAGTTGCCCTTTATGTTAGGGATAGGCTGGAGAGTATGGAACTCTGTCCGGGGACAGGTGAGCAGTCCACAGAGAGTTTGTGGGTCAGGCTTAAAGGGAGAACAACTATGGGAGACATTACTGTGGCGATCTGTTACAGACCGCCTGATCAAGGAGAACCTGCGGATGAAGCACTCTACAGACAGATAAGGAACAGCCTCACGCTCACAGGCCCTTGTTCTCATGGGTGACTTCAACCACCCTGACATCTGTTGGAAGGACGGTACGGCCCGGCACAAGCAATCCAGGAGGTTCCGCGATTGTGTGGAAGACAACTTCCTTCTGCAAGTAATAGAGGAGACGACCAGGAGAGGTGCTGTGCTTGACCTCATACTCACCAACAGGGAAGGGCTCGTTGGAAATGTGATGCTCCAGGGCAGCCTTGGTTGCAGCGATCACGAGATGCTTGAATTTGAGATCCTCAGGACAGTGAGAAGAGCGTGCAGCAAGCTCACTGCCCTGGACTTCAAAAGAGCAGACTTTGGCCTCTTCAGGAACCTGCTTTGGAAGGTTCCATGGGATACAGCCCTGGAGGGCAGGGAGGCCCAAGACTCTTGGTTGATAGTCAAGGATCACCTGCTACAAGCTCAGGAGTGTTGCATCCCAACCAGAAGGAAGTGCAGCAGGAGGGCTAGGAGACCTCCTTGGATGGATAAGGAGCTCCTGAGGAAAATTCAATTGAAAAAAGAGGCTTATAAAAGGTGGAAGCAAGGAAAAGCTGCCTGGGAAGAGTACAGGGATGTTGTCTGGGAAGCTAGGGACCAGGTTAGGAAAGCCAAGGCCCACTTACAATTAAACTTGGCTAGGGATGTTAAGGATAACAGGAAGGGATTCTACAAGTACATTGCAAATAAAAGACAGACTAGGGAGAATGTAGGCCCCCTCAGGAAGCTCTCGGGAGAACTGGCTACACAGGATTTGGAGAAGGCTGAGGTTCTGAATGACTTCTTTGCCTCGGTCTTCACTGCCAAAGGCTCTGACCACACCACCCAAGTCTTGGAAGGCAGTCACAGGGACTGTGAGAATGAAGACCTTGGGCCCACTGTAGGAGAGGATCTGGTTGGAGACCATCTTAAAAATCTGAGCGTACCCAAGTCCGTGGGACCTAATGAAGTCAATCCGAGGGTCCTGAAGGAGCTGGTGAATGAAGCTGCTAAGCCACTGTCCATCATCTTTGAAAAATCATGGCAGTCAGGTGAAGTTCCCTACGACTGGAACAAGGGAAATATAACCCCCTTTTTCAAGAAGGGGAAAGTGGATGACCTGGGAACTACAGACCAGTCAGTCTCACCTCTGTGCCTGGCAAAATCTTGGAGCAGATTCTCCTGGAAGGCATGCTAAGGCACATGAAAATCAACGAGGTGCTTGGTGACAGCCAGCATGGCTTCACTAAGGGGAAATCCTTCCTGACCAATTTGGGGGCCTTCTATGATGGGGCTACAGAATTGATGGACAGGGGTAGAGCACTTGATGTCATCTACCTGGACTTGTGTAATGCATTCGACACCGTCCCACACGACATCCTTGTCTCTAAATTTGACAGGTCGACCACTCTGTGGATAAAGAACTGGCTGGATGGCCACACGCAAAGAGTTGTGGTCAATGGCTCTTTGTCCAGCTGGAGGCCAGTAACGAGTGGTGTCCTTCAGGGATCAGTGTTGGGACCGGTCTTGTTTAACGTCTTCATCGCTGACATGGACAGTGGGATTGAGTGCGCCCTCAGCAAGTTTGCCGATGACACCAAGCTGTGTGGGTCAGTTGATACCCTGGAGGGAAGAAATGCCATCCAGAGGGACCTTGACACGCTTGTGAGGTGGGCTGATGCCAACCTTATGAAGTTTAACCATGCCAAGTGCAAGGTCCTACACCTGGGTGGGAGCAATCCCAGGCACAGCTACAGGGTGGGCAGAGAAGAGATTCAGAGCAGCCCTGCAGAGGAGGACTTGGTGGTGCTGGTTGATGAGAAAATGAACATGAGCTGGCTTCAGTGTGTGCTCGCAGCCCAGAAAGCCAACTGTATCCTGGGCTGCATCAAAAGCAGTGTGACCTCCCAGGTCGAAGGAGGTGATCCTGCCCCTCTGCTCTGCTCTTGTGAGACCTCACCCGGAGTATTGTGTGCAGTTCTGGGGTCGTCAACATAAAAAGGACATGGAACCTTTGGAACAAGTCCAGAGGAGGGCCACGAGGATGATCAGGGGACTGGAGCACCTCCCGTATGAAGATAGGTTGAGAAAGTTGGGGCTGTTCAGCCTGGAGAAGAGAAGGCTGCATGGAGACCTCATAGCAGTCTTCCAGTATCTGAAGAGGGCCTATAGGGATGCTGGAGAGGGACTCTTCATTAGGGACTGAAGTGATAGGACAGTGGGTAATGGGTTAAAACTTAAACAGAGGAAGTTTAGATTGGATATAAGGAGGAAATTCTTTCCTGTTTGGGTGGTGAGGCACTGGAATAGGTTGCCCAGGGAAGTTGTGAATGCTCCACCCCTGGCAGTGCTCAAGACCAGGTTGGACAGGGCTTTGGTTGTCATGGTTTAGTGTGAGGTGTCCCTGCCCATTGCAGGGGGGTTGGAACTTGATGATCTTAAGGTCCTCTCCAACCCTAACTATTCTATGATTCTATGATTCTATGACCTTCTGTATGATTTGATATTGCCTGTGCTTTGAAAGTAAGCAAGGGCATATTATTTCTGTACTTCTAGAGTGAATATTTTTTCATTCATAAAATTATCTGTTTCTATATTCCAAGGTAGTAGATGGACCACATCAGGTACTGAAGCAAATGCCCTGACACCTGAATTAGTTGTCTGATATCACTAAGAACGTAGCACACGGTAACATGACAACAATTGTTTTTAGATACCTCATATTTGGATGCTATCCATGACACCTCACATCTGCAGTTTCCCATTTTAAAGTTTGAAGTTTAATCTGAGAGATGGCTTCAATCAAGTTTTGAGTTTCTAGATGAACAATGTTCACCCTTTCCCCTGAAGTTTAATGCAATACAATTTTGTTTCCATGTATTTTTGCTTCGCCAGTGTATTCCATTAACGAATTTTCATAAACATAGACCAGAATATCTCTCACTATACTGTGCACATATTCCTTATTAGGATGTAGGCATGTCTCTCTAGGGATGTTCTGTTTTGTTTTGTTTGTTTGGGTATTTTTATCGGTATGTTCTGACTTTTTTCTGTGCAAGCCTGTTTGCTACAAAACTCTTTGAACATTGATATCTGTAACACTGGAGTCTTGGCAGCTGTCCCACACTACTGCATATTTTTTAGTAACCAGGGTTCTTGTTCAACAATGTCTGCCCCATGAAAGGAATAAATGAAATGCAGTGATACCAGAAGGCTTTGATACCCTTTACTTTCCAGCATCATAAGCTGCGATAGTATTGTTACTTGGAACTCTGTGTTCATAAATTTTTTTTCATTTTTAGGCCATGAAATGTAACTTTGGTGGAAAGGTGGGGTCTTTTTTTTTCAAATTATTATTTGCCTTTGGTGAAACTCATCCTTATTGCTGTTATTGCAGATGCTGATACTGAAATATATTTTAAAGTTCTTTTGAGTACAAACAGCAATGAAGAATGGTGATTAAAATCCTCTTCCAGCTACAACAAATTTTTCATACATTCTTCTCTAAAGTGATGTTTTATATTCAAAATATATTAAAAACTAAGTGCTGAAAGCATATTCAAAAATATTTTCAAAATGCTTTCACTTTTCACCTGTAAAATTGAGTCATCAATATTTAGCAACCAGCTATGAAACCAATTTGGCTTATTGCGTTACTCATCCTCATCTTAATTATTGATTAACAGTGTTACTGACAGTAAAAGGTTCCCTTTGAAATGTAATTACTCTATTATAACACTATGCTGTGAGTGTCTCCAAATTATCTATGCCACAAAATTTCTTTATAATTAAATAGGTTTAAATTTGCAGCTGGACAAGTAGGCTAGTATGTGAAGCCTAATACATTCATATGTATTAAAGGATCATCTGTAATAGGCAAGGGAATTAAGCACCATGATATGGTGTATTCCCCCAGAAAATGAACTCAGTAGCTAAATGAATGTTTCATGTCTTTTACCACCTGTTTACCTTCCTCCATTATCTATATATCCCTTGAAAAGGTCATCTTTCTTTGATTAAAATTAACTGTTACTGGGAAATCACTGGGAAATTAATAGGGTTTTCTGTGCTAGGAATACTCTACTAGTACATTACATTAAGACAATCCAAGCATGATGAAAATACATTAATGTGTACATAACGTCCATTGTATATAATAAATTATTCATTTTATATGCTATTATAATCAATCATAGAATGTGGCAATTTGGATAGAGATCTACTTTTAGTCTTGAAGAAAATTGTCTCCTATATGTTAAGTTTGAAGAGATATGACACAAAATCTACATGTTTTTAACAAGATTGAGTGACTACTGTTTAACAGTCAGAATGATCTGGACACTCCTGAAAATTATTTTTCAGTGGCTGTTGTTTAAGGTTTCTCTCTCTGCAATGGCCTCTCAGAAACATCAGCTTGTAGGTCACAACAGGCAGCCCATTTTTTTCTCTATCAGATGGGTAACTATTCACAAAATCTAATTATTTATGTTGTATTTGGTTATCTTTACCAGTGAATCAGTTTGCTTTGTCTGCACCACTATATTTTAGTCACAAACTTAAAATAACATTCTGCCGTGTTATTTGTATCATACTGACTTCAAACAAGGTACTGGGAAAATACAGAGTCAAGACCAGCTCACACCCCAGTAGGCAATCAAAGTTTAGCAAGAGACAGACACAAACCTTCAATAAGCTTGAGTCAGTTATGAAGCACAGAAGACAGCTTGGAAAGTACCTAACGCAGACTATGAACAGCACATTTAGGAAACAATGAGAAGGAAGGGTGATAAAATGGCAGCTGGAGAGATCTGGTATTGTGAAGGACTTTTTGTAGTCAGTGATTGTATGGTGTGTTTGTAGGGTAATGTTAGGAGAGGAAGAGTAAGTTAGGAAATGAGTGTATGTATACACATGAGAGGCATGTAGTCACTGGGCAGGATGAGATGTCACAGAATGTACGGCTTTTATGATGGCAAGTGCTGTTGCAAGGGAGCTATTGGAGGACAGGCAAGGTCATTTGTTTTTATTTTCCCACCTATAAAACACATTTTCACTGCTTGCTTATTTATATTGCTTTACATAACTCCCTTTTCTTTATAAAAGTAATCAATAACCACTAATAGAAATGGTTGGGGGATAATAAATAGGTAGAAAGTATTTGTTTTGATCAGAAAATGTTTTTATCCCTTCCTTGGAGCAGTTATTCTTTTTCAACCTGTGCATCTTCTGTTTTGCATCTTCCTTAACATCTGGAAATCACTTAATATATGAACTTATGTTTCTGTAGTTCTACCATTGCTAGACTAATTAGCATTTTCCTTTTTAACATCAATTGATCACTAATGTTTTTGTGTGACGATATTTCAGTTTTTGAAAGACAGAGAAGCAGTTTTCAGCAAAGAAGGAAGTCAGTCAACAATTATGAGACCCTACCAAAGGTATTAAATTGAGGTTATCGTCCCTTCTCTGTAGTCAGTCCCACAGATCTTGCCTGTTCCATCAGTGTATTCCCCCAAACTTAAACATTTTTTCTTTTTTAAATATGTATGCCTTTTCATCTCAAGAGGGCTTTCCCTGTCACCCCTTAATTTACTGTCTATGCACTTCTATTTTGAACTATTTTTGCTGAAATTATGTTTTTTTAACATTCACAAGCTGACAGGTTTTGTAAGATGTTTTCTTGGGGTACTGCAGTCTTACTCAGTATTTGGCCATCATGATTCTGAATTCTTGTATCCACCACAGAGGATCATTAGTAATTTCATCAGGTCTCCAGATTACACATTTTTATGTAGTTCTCTTGATTTCAAATTTTACTGATTAAGCTTTCTGCACAGCATAATTCCTGTCACAAATGGTTTTCAGCTTTCTTTTCAGTGAGTGTTCGCAGATCTGAGGTAGTAGTCTGGGATTTATGTGCATGGAGATACTGCAACAAATTCAATTTCATTTTTTTCCTTTTTATTTATTTCCTTTTTTTTTTTTGGGGGGGGGGGAGGGAAGGCAGAGAAGCTTTGCTTAGACATTTTTTCTTGTGATCCTGGGCACTATGAATGTTATAAAATCAACTAAACCCCAAAACAGTCTTCTGCTTTCACTGATAAGCCAATGATGCAGCTGCTGTATCCTTAGTGCTGCCTCAGCTTATGACCAACAGGCAGATGAGGAACATAGAACTCTTGACAATACGGTTCTTCTTTGTTCCTTCTTCTGGCTGCGCTATTATACAAAGACCCATCCAGAGGAAAGCTATATATATCTGCCCTTGGAGGTAGATGTACAGAATTCAATAGGAGAAGCTGATGAAAATGGAAAAAAAAAAAAACCTGTGGATGCAAAACTAAAGTGTATGAAAGGGTATCATTAAAGGACTTTGGGTAGCCATGTTCTCAACTCACACAGTGTTACAGATCCAAACTTCCATCCTGTGAGCATTCCCACCTGGCAAAATAGGTGAATAAAGAAATCTTTGAGTTTCTGCAGGTGGATCAGGTCTCCAGCTCCATGCCAGCCTCCATCACTATAAGCAATTATAAAAGAATCCTGTGTGATTTAAAAGCTGTGCAATGTTTCTAATGTGGCATATGCAGCCCATATATTGATAATCTACCCAGGGTATTAGCTGACCAACTGTGTTTATCATGCTCTGGTAAGCAGGGATTTTTGTGTCGAACTGTGACAGCAAAGAAAATGTTTGAGTCACACAAACCACATGGATCACCTCTTACACTCCCTTAATATATCCCCTCAGGTAACAGGAAAAAGCTGCGTAGATTCCATGGAGCTGATTGATGGAATAAATTTTAAAACTAAAAAGTACTTTGTCTTTCAGATTTTTAGAGGTTTCATATGTTTTTTAAGAACAAAATTATCCTTTAATACTTTAAATAGATATTAGTTTTATTTACCAGAACTGAAATTTATTGCAATATTTCCATAGGTATGTGCCTATATTGAAATGAAGTGCAAAAAATTAATCAAAGCAGTTATAAGCTTTTTTCAAGTATTACTTTCAGGTCTTACAATGAAAAATGCCTTTTCTATGAAGATGTATTTTTCTTTCCTTCAGAAAGGGTCTATTTTGAGAATGTTTTATGTAAAAATTATAATTTTAATTCTGTTATTAAAAATAGTTGCAATGATAAACATTCAACAATCAGTAGTTATTAAGTTATTTGATTCATAATATTTAGTGCTTTCTAGCAGTATAGTGACTTGTCCTGAAAATAATAATATTAAAAGTACGTATGTAATTGATCATGCACTTGTCAAATAGCTCATTTTCTACTATTTTCCTTCCCTATTGCTGATAGGAATCTTCGGAAGGATGATTAATGTGTTCTAGGATACCATTCTAAAGCCACAAGATTTGCAGCTGCACACTTGCCAAAAGAGAGAAAAGACTTCTGCTCTGTAGTGCATGTAATCAAGCATCCAGCTGTTGAAAATGTTATAAAATAATGAAGCATAATTGGAGGATTTTTAAGCAGGCTTTCCTCTCTGTCTCATAGCAGCTGGTACAAGTGGAGAAGCCTAGTAAACAAAAAGTGGCATTGCTTCTTCCAGACATGAGTTAACAAGAAATTGATGTATGCATACCCCTAAGAAAAAGGAAAGTCAACACAGTGGCTGAAGCAAATACAAGTGGGGAAATGATAATCAAAACTATTGACTGTGAATAAACCACCAAAAGCAGAGGTAGACAATGGAAGGAGTAATTTCCCATGACATTACCTGCCAAGAAATAGGTTACCAACAGTAATCCTTCCAGAGAAAAATGGGACATTTACTTGGATGCACAGTGAGTAATGGCAAATGAAGTACAGCTCCAAATTGTTCCCTATTAAAAAACTCTTTATACTTTTACAAGAGGTAACAATAGCCTAGATTTATACCGCAGCTGGTGTAAATCAGTATCTCCAAAGAAGTCCCCAACCAAGTGTTCATATTTATCTGGTGAGAATCTAAGCTAAAGGAAGGGAGCTGAAATTCAAAGAGCAAATTCTTACTCATAGGCATAGCGGCATAAATACCAAATACACATAGATATAGCTACTCTATTAACCTAGGACTCTGTGTAACAAAGAAAGTGCTAGCATATGGAAAACAGGCAACTGTAAACCTTTCACTTGTGCAGTATACAAAATGATACATGTTCTGAGTAGGCCAAAGGATGGAATGGATCAGCTGTGTCAATGAATCTATTTCAGGTAATTGCATCATATAAAATGTTATATAACACATATATAATCACTTGTTCCTAAAACGAGTGCACTCCAGCTTCAAGCTATTTATATTTTTCCACACTACTTCAGTTAGAAAGCTGTCCCAGCACTGCAGTTTTGCAAAACTTAGATAAACACCTTTCATTTAACTATGTATTTCTTAATGGGTACTATACTTACAAGCATTGTATCAATGGGAATTGTTCCATCTGATCTCAAATCGTACAAAATGCTATGTGAGTACATGCAGTTTGGATTGATAATTATTGCTTATTCTAATATCAGAAAGGATTGTGAACTAACTGGTCACACAGAGAAAACACAAGAGCACTGCAGATCATCTTCACATCCAAACTGTAGGGAAAATAGTATATATAATAGTTTCAAACATATTTCACTATATCTTGATTTGTCTTGATTTGACATGATTGCAATGTCTTTGCTTTTATCTATATTGCTCTTTCACTCATCTGTGTTTCAGTAGGATGACACCACCTTTCTTCATAAAACAAGATTTCTAGAATGAAGCAGCGCTGCTGCCTTTGTTAAATGCAAAATCCAGGGTTGGTAGATAGCTAATCTTCCTCAGTACTTGGAAGCACTGATTTAGCTTTACAGTCTGACAGGGAGCTAGCCAGTTTTTACAATTTAACTGTTTCTGTCTAATTCCTGACATCCATGGAAGTAAGAATGGGATTTATTTGTTTATTAGCATTTCTGCCTACTAGCCTTCTTTAGACTTCTTCAAATCTCTCAAAAGCAGTTTAGCAGTTTTATAGATTGTGCTTTGCGAGGCAAACTTTTAGCAGAAGATTTTATTTACTTTTCTTAAATTCTCTTGACTTTTGTCCTGGGTTCAGCCTATGAAGGGGTTCGAGCTGCTTCGGAAGTGATTGGCACTGAAGCACAGCTCCTCCTGGCACCCCGGTTGCCCATGCTGGGCTGGATGTTCAAAGGCAGGGTCTCCTCTACACATCATGCAACTGATGCTACATGGAGTAAATGGGCTGCACTAATTACACAACAGGACATTATCCACCCCTTATTCCATACCATTCACGTCATGCTCAGATCCCCCATTTTCAATATACTCTTATCTTAGTGCATAGACCAGTCCCTATAAAGCTGCTGTGTCCATCTGGTCCATGATGGCAGGATCCATCTCTTGTAACAGTCTTCCAGAGCAGGAGAGACTGTGTGCAGTGTTCACACTCGTGAATAACCTGGGCAATAGTGTCCATTGCTAAGTCCACCCCTCGATCTTGAGTCCATCTCTATGTTGCATCTCTGCTCTGATGGCCTGAAGTGCCATGGGCCCACCAGGCTTAAAATAATTCACTGTCCCCTTCAGCAGTTTCTGCAGCTTGTTGCTGGGGACTCCATACAGCTGCCTTCCATCTCCGATGCTTCCAAAGCACTGGAGGGGCCCAGTGGACTAGATACTTGCCCATACTGTCCCACACACCCTGCCACTCATGACTGTCCAGCCTTGGAGAAAACCTTTTGGTCCCTCTATATTGTTGTCTAACCCCAGACAAGACCCAAACCTGACTCTGCTTAACTTTTGAGATCAGACAAAACGGTTGTGGGTAGAACAACACACAGCCTGTGTGTGTGCCAACATGCTGATCCCCATCACAATCAGCAGGCAGGTCCCAAGGATACCCAAAGGCCATTCAAAACCTTCAGAACTCTCAAACGATGCTGCTGTACTTGTCACTGGGGCTGGTGTAGCTGCTGTGCTTGCCGGCTCTCCCACCGCCAGCTTCTCTTTTCCTGAGTCCAGCTCTTCCTCCTCTGCCTTGCTGGGAAATGCTGCGTGGTCTCCTGCATCCTCCTGGGGCTCGGCGGGCGGCTTCCGGGGAATGCTCTCGGCCGTCGCTGGGCGAGGCTCGGCCGCGGGGCTCAGCTCCTCCGCGGGGCTCGGCTCCTCCGCCGCCTTCTCCCGCTGCTCGGCAGCCGCCTCCTTCCGCTCCTCGACCGCCCCGACCTCCCCCACCGGCAGCCGTCCCCTCGCGGCCTCCGGCTCCGCTCCCGCCGCCGCTTGGTCCCGGGGCCGCTCTCCCGGGCCGGTTCGGCTGCCGCCGGCTCCCGGGACCGCTCCCCCTCAGTTCCCCGCAGCCTCACGAAGATGGAGAGTAGGGTGAGGGCCAGGACGGTGAAGAGCAGCCGGACGGCCAGGTACAAGTCCACGGCCACGTCCGTCCCGCCCTGCTGCTGGAGCCCACCCGTATTACAAGCCATTGCCATAAAGCACAGTGAGACAAGAACCTTAGCCCAGGCCCCACACCTGATAAACACTAACACAGCGAATACCGGCTCTAAGTAAGTTACAACATTCTGAAGCTGTGAGATCAACAAGAACAACTCTGAGAGCCAATAAATCAGCATTGTGACGAGTGACTATTAATCCAGTCAGATCTGTTGTTATCTCAACCCTTCGTGCCCTACGTTGGGCGCCAAAAGAACTGTCGTAGTTTAAACCCAGTCAGGTAATTCGTTCGCTCACTTCCCCCCCTTTCTTGCCCTCCCCCTGCTCTCGGAGGGACGGAGAGGAGAATCGAAAAGAATGCAACTCCCACGGGTTGAGATAAGAACAGTTTAGTAACTAAGGTATAACACAGATCACTACTGCTACCACCAATGATAACAATGATAAAGGAAATAACAAGGGAACAGAATACAACACCTCAGCACCAGCTGACCGATAACTCGCCCCCCAAGCCCGACCAAGCTCCAACCGATACCTCCTCCAACCCTGCAGTCTCCCAGCCCTTCCGGCTAACTCCCAGTTACATCCTGGGCATGACGTGCTGTGGTATGGAATACCTCTTTGGTCAGTTTGGGTCAGGTGTCCTGTCTCTGCTTCCTCCCAGCTTCCCCTCCTCCCTGGCAGAGCATGAGGCTCACAAAGTCCTTGGCCAAACCAAAACATCACTATCAGCTCTGTTCCCGAGCTGAAAGTCAAAACACAGCACTACACCAGCTACCAAGGAGAAAAATGACTGCTACTGCTGAACCCAGGACAACTTTCTTAACCTACTTCTTCTGTGAGAAACAGAGAGAATAAGTACATTGATTCATAATAGACCATTTCAATTTGTAGTTAATATTCTTGTGCTCTTCTATAGGAGTCTTACTCCCAATGCTGCAGTGCATCTTTCTATCATAGCAAGGTTAAATGAATGTGGCATGTTTCTGAACCTGAAATATCCATGGCAGTAATACTCAAATGATCATACTTAAGGCAATGCTTCACACAGTGTAACTGGTTTACGGCAAATGCTGCACATTCTAAATGCAGAGGCCTTGAAAATGGATAAAATATGGCATTACTGTCATATTGGAAAGGATAGCATCAATCTTGCTTGACTTTGAAGCGCATGCTTTTGTTGTCAGGAGCTTAATACATAACCTTTTCTCAGTGAGGATTTGTATGTGTTAGTAGTCACTTGATAGCTAACCTGGCAAATACACAGACACAGGATGAAACTAAGTAGCCTGAAAATTGGTAACTAAAAACCATTTTGTTAAGGGCCTGATTTTATTATCACATTATTTTTTTCCCACTCTTTTTCTAAAGTGTATTTATTTATTTATTTATTCATTATTTTAAGGAATTACCCTAAACCTAGTAATTTTGGTTTTAAAAATGCAGTTTATATGTAGAGAGACACCTGTGCATAAAAATAGCTAAGATACGACTGAGATTTTGTTGACTTTGTTGCTAATATTGCTTCTTGCATAATACTTCCTTACTCGGTGCAATTAGCAAAACCTTGTGTACTGAGAGACAAGAGATTCTGTAGATAGTGGGCCATCTAATGTGGGGTAGAGCTGAGGGTTGGGACCCTCAGAGTGGAGTTCCACCCCCAGTGTGGAATTCCTTTCACCTTTCTTTTCCCATATGCCATTCAGGCATATAATCTAAAATACCTTTGTTGACTCTCTCCATAATCACTGGGGACTTGTAAAGTCCAATGGAGATGAAGTACTCATAAAGTCAATTCATCTTAGCTCGATTAAGAAGCTATCTTAAGAGCATGATGAATCATTCTCTAGAGGTGTCTAGCTCTATTTACTGTAGAAAGGTAAAGATGACTGTTTTAGGCTAGACACCTTGCTTTCAAATGCCTAGATTTGAAGAGGTGAATCCTACCCCTATACTTTAGTGGATGCTAGAAATCAAGACCCCAAATAATTTTGTTTCAGGCAACCTGGACAATCAGGTAGACATATCTCAACTAGCTTTAGTCAGTTCCTGTGTTTAAAGGTTTCAGCATAGTCAGAAGAGTTATGGACAGCAGGATGGGCCACATCATTTGTGAAGATGGATGTGCTATGGACTGAGTCTGTGATAAATTGTCTTCAGTCAGTCTCTGCAAAAGAAGGGCTCTGACTTTCTTGCAAATAGCCCTTCTTTTGCAAGAACACATCTTTATATAAAATATTCTTTCTTTACATTTCAAATAAAACAAGAGATTCCATCACTTGCTGGCGATTATCTTTCTTAAGCAAAAACATGTGAATAACTTAGTGGAACTTAAGCCAAGGATTAGAGCATGGAAGAATACACTTTATGAATAACCCAAGCTCATTACAATCCCAGCTTGTTTAAAAGTCTATTTATGTTCTTATTCTCATGTATACCTGTGAAAGGCATATTCAGTGGTACTGAAGGTCATTAATGCACTTGGTCTTGCTAATGCCTTGTTATAATGTCTTACAGGGTTTCTGTTCTGTTTCTGCAAGTATTAGAAATATTTCCTGGGTAAGTACAGAATGAACTAAGTGTTCATTATATGTCTCAAGAAAGAAATTGCTAATGATAAGATACTGCATGAAAAAATAAAGTGGAAGTGCTAGTTTTAAAGTACGCAATTGCATCCTATTTCTATTGATCTAATGTATATATGGTAGCTAATGGAAGGGTCTCACAGTGTTCAGCAGGTACCTGTTTGCTTTGTTGGTGCAAATTTGCTCTGACTGTAAGTCAGCTCCAAACTGGAATATACTTTCTGCAGATTTCTTGGCTCAAGATGAGTGCTTTCCTTCTGTCTTCAAACTGGTGCATTTTTATTTGGTCCACAGAATTAATGATGTGAACTTTTGACTATCTGTAAAGTGTTGCTAGGAAGCTATTACCACCACTTAAAAAAAGAATGCTTTATTTCAGGCGTTGTCAATTAGCTTATCATAGTCTACAACTGTATGTGCAACCAAATGTAGGAATCTACATTGAAGATAGCTCTATACATGCCCTAAATCATCAAAGGAAGAGTGTTCACACTATTCAAAAGTCTTAGAGTGATTAGTGCAGATGAACTTGTCTGGAGATAGCCAACATTATGTCAGATGAATTTCACCCTAAGACATTAAATATGTCCCAGTTCATATTACTACAAAACAAGCCCTTTGTTTATGTTGTGTCTTACAAATAGAGTAAGAATAATTTTAGCTGTTGTTCATATGCAAGAACACTTTGCCATTAAAATCACATCTAACTAAATACTGCAACAGTCAGATTGTAGTTTTATTCAGTTCTTTATCTTCCTTATAATAGGTAACAGTCAAGGTCAAGTTTCCTATTAGTATGTTAAAAGCTACTGTTCTTGCTCAGGAATTAGTCTGGTAACTTACATGTGTGAGAGCTTTAAATCTCTTGTGCATTAAAATTTGGCTTCTTGGTGTTAAGGAAGGCAGCCTCAGTTTTGTTTTGCTTGGCTTCTTTGATTTCAGGGGAACTTTTTCTTTCCTTTCTAGGTCAGAAAGATCATAGAATCATGGAATAGTTAGGGTTGGAAAGGACCTTAAAATCATCAAGTTCCAACCCCCTTGCCATGGGCAGGGACACCTCACACTACACTATACCACCCAAGGCTCTGTCCAACCTGGCCTTGAACACTGCCAGGAATGGAGCATCCACAACTTCCTCGGGCAACCCATTCCAGTGCCTCACCACACTTACAGTAAAGAATTTCTTCCTTATAACCAATCTAAACTTCACCCATTTAAGTTTTAACCCATTACCCCTTGTCCTGTCACTACAGTCCCTAGTGAAGAGTCCATCCCCAGCATCCCTATAGGCCCCCTTTCAGATACTGGAAGGCTGCTATGAGGTCTCCATGCAGCCTTCTCTTCTCCAGGCTGAACAGCCCCAACTTTCTCAGCCTGTCTTCATACAGGAGGTGCTCCAGTCCCCTGATCATCCTCTTGGCCCTTCTCTGGACTTGTTCCAACAGTTCCATGTCCTTTTTATGTTGAGGACACCAGGTCTGCACACAATACTCCGGGTGAGGTCTCACAAGAGCAGAGTAGAGGGGCAGGATCACCTCCTTCAACCTGCTGGTCACGCTCCTTTTGATGCAGCCCAGGATACAGTTGGCTTTCTGGGCTGTGAGTGCACACTGAAGCTGGCTCATGTTCATTTTCTCATCGACCAGCACCCCCAAGCTCTTCTCCGCAGGGCTGCTCTGAATCTCTTCTCTGCCCAATCTGTAGCTGTGCCTGGGATTGGTCTGACAAGATGATATTGACATATCTAAAACTCATAGATCAAGTACCTCATTGTATCTATATATGACCATTATATATTTATTCTGAGTAGCATCTCACTTTAAACTTCAAGTCAGGAGGACTCACTGGGTGAATCTTTGCCTGCACAGAAGGTAATGTTTTCTTACACTCCTAAGGGCATTTGCATTCAACTGCTTATTTACATTTGTCCATATTTTGTTATTCACCTTTTTTTTTGGTAAATGATAGGAAAAGAAAAAGACTACATCAGAAAGAATTTGATAGCTTTTCACCTTGAGCTTCAGGTTTTGTTTGTATTTAATTTATTTCTTAGCTTAGTCTCCTAGATCTCTTAAAGTCTGCAAAGTTTCCCAGTGTTTAGTTCCTTGATTAAATGTACTGGAAAGCTGGAATTCTATTCTCTTTAGATTAAACAGGTGGTGAGGCTGCCACTTGAGGTCATTGTCTTTTTAAACAGAAGAACTAAAGGAATGATCTCCAATTGAGTTTAAAACAAATTTTATTTATGACTAAGTTGTGAAAGGTGGTCATAAAGCATATTTTTTACTCTTTTTTCCATCACACTATGCCTGCTCTTAAATTATTCATAAAGCAAAGAGAGGTCTGTTGGTTAACACTCAAGCTCAAATTAAACTTTGTTAATATTATGATTTGCTGCTAAATAACTTGTGAGAGAATAGAACTTTAAATGGAAGTGGTTAATTTCTCTTTCTGCAGAAAAAAATCTAAAATTAGTAACACAGCGATATAAAACCCCAACAAGACTACTAAAACAACACCGCTGTAATATAAAAGATGACTAGCACTATGTGAAATGGTGGCTGTAAAAAAGGAATACACCCTGTATTACCCAGGTACACAGTCTTATAATAACACACAACATTGCAGACACAAAGACATGACTCTATTTGCTCTGTTTTGCAGGAAATTTACTATAAAATATCTAACATCTGCTGGAAGACCAGCAAAGCAGATGACAAGCAATCCAGGAAGTTTCTGGACTGTATTGATGTGATAAATTCACAACATGAGTGACAATGCAGTTGATGAAGGGACATGCTTTGCAGGACCTGATCCTTACAAAAAAAGGAAGAACTGGTTGAAGATGATGGCTGTTGGCTGCAGTGGCCCTGAGATGGTGGATTTAAGGATCCTGAGAGGAGGGATCAAGGTAAACAACAAGATTTCAACCTTGGACTTCAGGAGAGTGAACTTTGACCTGTTTAGGATTCTGCTTCCAAGAATCCTATGGGAAACCACCCTGGAGAGAGAAAGGATCCAGAGGAACTTGTTGGTTTCAAACATCTCCTCTTCCAGCCTCAAGAATGGTCTGTTCCAGTAAGCAGGATATCAGGCCATAGTGACAGGAGGCCTGCATGGATGAACAAGTAGTTCCTGATTAATCACAGACATAAAAAGGACACATTTAAGAGGTGGAAGAACAGTCAGGTGACCAGGAGAATACAAAATCACAGAATCACAGAACAGTAGAAATCAGAAGGCACCTCTGGACATCATTTAGTCCAACTGCCCTGCTCAAAGCAAGGTCCTCTATAGAAAGCTGCACAGGGCCATGTCCAGCTGGATTTTGAGTATCTCCAGGGATGGACATTTCACAGCCTCTGTGGGCATCCCATTTTAGTGTTCAGTCACCCAAAGTCAATCACCACAGTTAGATAGCTATGCTCTATGATGACATATTTTAAAATGTTGTATTTAATAAACAGTTATAATTAAAAAAATACATATTTTATGTGTATATGTGTATATGTTATACATATATAACATATGGAGTGTGCTTTTCCTGGTAACCAAGGGTGGGATATAATCCCTGCCTTATAGATATCTTTTTTCACACCTACTTTTCTACAAGTAAAAGTGCACTGACTACCTCGTGTATGGAAAATGGTGAGCAGTAGGTGTCCCTGAATGCCTCTAGAGGGAGTTCCTGTTGCCTAGTTTAGGTGCAGAAATTAGGCAGGCTGATGCTTTCTCAGAGTGCGTCAGTCATTACTATTGTAAAATGAAGAGATGAACCTGTGTAGAAGAATGCAGAGAGGAAATGAATCTGGGAAGTCACAACTTACTTCCCTTCCAACAGTGATTTATTTAAAAGAGAAGGATTATTGTACAACTTCAATAATGGGCTTCACTGAATAAATCAGTTTCTTCTTTCCATCCCATGAAAATATCTGTAAACCAAAACGACTGTGATCTTTTACTTCCCATTCATCTACTTAGATGCATTGCTGAGCTACTCCTTTACTTTAAAAATTATCTAATCTTTTGCTTAAAAGGTGAATAAATGTAAGGGCCACTTCTTCCATTATTCTGCTAAAGCCAAACTCCACTGATGCCAATTTGTTGTTACCTAACATAAATCACCAGGGCATGTTCATGAAGCTGTTGCAGAACCAATTGCTCTTCAGTCCACTCTTCAAGTATATATCCTCAGGCATAACATCTCATGCCTTGAAGGCATGGTAAAGAAGGTAAGAAAACACCATGCCCTTTCACCAGGCTGCAGGTCCCTATGCCCTATGTTTTGGTGATGCTTACCTAGTATTTCCAAATGTTTCAGATGTTTACAGCTTCCCTTTGCACATGGAGTACACAGCACAAATAATGTTATTGCTTCACAAAAGCACCATCTAAAATTTGAAATGCTAAATGCAGTGCAAAAACTAGTATTAGGTATGGCCCTGTTTTATTAGTTTTGACGAGTGATTCTCATCATTTAAACTTTCTGTCTGCTGTGCTTAGAAAATGTATTCATTTTTCCCTTGAAGGTTATCATACCCTAAATTCAAGCAGTTTAGGGTGATCTTTCCTAATCACTATGCTAGCTGCATTTAAAATGGCCTTTGACTAAAGGCATGACATGCCTCTGCTTGAATGTTGGAAAATTTTTACTTTGTTAGATCCTCTATTGTTCCCCATTCTTGCCACCAGACTTGAATCTATTCATTACATATTAAAAGCCAATAACTACATGGATGGTTAGAATCTGTGAGATGAAAATTTTTTTCCTCCTTCATTGCTTAAGGTAGGAAATTATCTCTGATTGCCACAGCTTTACAGTTTTGTCCTCAATAGCAAACCATCCTGAAAGACTTATTCAGTCACAAGCCATATAAGGAAAATCAATTTGGATTTGTATTTGAAAATTCACCATGTTTACTCAGTGAACACAAATTGTGTGATCACTATTTTTTCTATGTTTTTTCTATTTTTTTTTCTGTAGATGCACACCCAGAAGCTCATGTATTCATATATTCACAAAGAGCTTGTCATATGTATGTTTACTGTCACTACATATAAAATACCACTCATTCTTCCAATGGAAACAATACTATGTGGAAGTTCATTGAATTGCCTCTTTCGAAAATATAACTGACAGTAATGATAAAACTTCCACTGATCTGGTGGCCATGGAGAATAATCTATATTTTAATAACTTCAGGAAAATATTTTGTTAGTACATATTTTTTTATATTTTTCTTTTTAAATCTTCAAAAGTCTTGTCTCCTTTAGATATGCAGAAACCTCCATGTCTCTCAAAGCTGGGTTTTTCCAACAATTAAAGCCATATACACATGTATGTATAATACATAACATGTGGCTAGTTTACTTTCTTGTTGTTTTTTTTTTACCCATACTTATTTCAGTTTAAGAAGAACTATGTGTGACCGAAGTTGCAGATTCTTACAAACAGGTATAAAGTCTTTACTTGACAGGCTACTTGTGTCAGCTTATTGTCTCATCCTGACAAGGAAGAAGTAATTAAAATTTGTCAGTTAATTTTACTTACAAGTAGTAGTGATTTACTGATGGAAACCAATGCTGATATGTTACATTGAAGTTTGGGTTCAAATGGAAGCATCAATTGCAACAAATAATTTATTCTCAATAGTTATCACTCAATAGAGAAAGCAGATTGATAGGACTGACAGTAAAACAAGCTGAGGCTGTGTGAAAGCACTTTGTATGTGTTCATAAGGTACGTGTAAAGACATGAATTTGGGGCTGGGGGAAAGAGAAAGTAAAAAAACACAAACCAACAAATTAGAATTTGTACCTTTAGAGGAATTTTCAGGTTATTTAAAGTTTTATTCTGGATCTGTATCTGGACCTCTCTGTCAGTCAGAATTCCTAACAGATTATAACTGCATCCTCTAAGGGCAATGTGTTCCTAAAGTTGAATCTTTTAAAAGGGATAAGAATAGCAAAGTATCCTGGTTAACATGTTGTTATGTGTTCCTGTATATTAACATCACCTTTTTTTCTTTAGAAATATATTATTGGGAATGTAAAATATGTTAGAAGAAAAAGATGTTTTCGGCCTGTTTATCACTTCAGGTGGATTATATCAATAAAGCATGAGAAAAAGTGCAGCTACTAAAGAAATGGTTTATTGATACTTCAGACTTGTTAAAACAGGTTAATGTCAATGCAATTAACTTCTGGAACAAATCAGTCAACTGCAAAGCGAAAGCTTACAGTATAGCTTTAAAACCACATGTCAAACAAAAGAAAAGAACACAGAGTATTAAACCTCAGAGGAAGAACCAGCTAGTGATATAAAACTGAACTTGTTTCAGTAAAAAAAAATGGTTTATTTTGAAGAAAACTATTCAATTGATGGGCCATGAGCAGCAAACTGACCAAACAGTTTCAGAGCTGTGTAGGGAAAAGGGATGGCATAACAAGACAGTGTATAGAAACTGGAAAGCAGACAAAGTTGAAATTAACAGTACTGCATGATCAGCAAATGGGCAGGTTACAGGAGGTCAGCTTCACTTGCAAAATATTAGATGCTAATTACATTGATTGGATGAAATTCTGCCAGGAAAGTGAATAAATTCTTCATAATTTACTCAGTTATGTAATGCCATTATAAATTAACAAAGAAGTTTGTTAAGATGTTCAGACTGCTTCTTAAAGTGAAAGTTAAAGTTTATGTAAAGCAAGGGAGGTTAAAATTAACACCAAGGAAATTCAGAACTGTGAAAATATGCTATAAAGGAAAGGCAGATAATAAAGTAAAACCAACTCACATTTCAGACAGACATTTAAATAAATTTCCATGTGTAAAACCCCATATCACATATTCAAAAGCAACTTTTCTCTTTCAACTTTTCACAATGATAATGTAACAGCAATTTATTTCTGTCACATATATCTTATACTTGATAAGCCACTGCTCCTCATGTAAATGGTGGCCCACACAATTTCAGTCTTTTCCATTTACTGTCTGTCCTTTAATGTTTGTGGCCACTGGCAGCTGCCTTGTAAGGCTGCAGGCTGTGATATCAATGGTGTAAAGGGAACTTTATGCAACTGTGAAGTAGTTTCCACACTGAAGCAAGAACACAGGTACAGGAAAAAGGATCTTGAATGAATTTCTCCAATCCCTATGACAGGAGGCACAGTGAGATCTGCAGGTACAGGCTACGGCTGTATTTCCTTTGGCAACATTTGCCTTCAAATATATTAGCTTGTACTAGAGGGTTGGATGGCTGGTGCCCACAGTTGTCCAGAATCAGGGTGACCTACAGATGGTGTAAAGAAATATTTCATGCCCTAAAACCTTTAAGCTCCATCTGCTGTGGTGTTTCCCAAGAGTTACACTGCACACATTTGGAGAGACAATTTGTAGGCAGGGAATTCTGAATAGTGAAATAGCAAGAAGAAATGAAAATTGCAACATTTTTATAACATCTCACATGTCTTACAGAAAAGCTAAAATGTGTTTATTTTTCCCCAGAAAGTGGAAACAGAAGAAAGAGAGAAGGGTAAACAAGACTTTAATAGAAAATTTTGGAGTAAAATCAAATAAATTTACTTTCTTCCACCTTAAAGGAAATAAAAATATTATTTTTACACTATCTGGTAAATATTCATCCATGGGGTCAAGCCAACAAAGTATATTGTTGGCTTAAAAAGAGATGGGTCTGACCATATGATCAATATGATGGCTTGCTTTTTTTTCTTTCCTTCTTTTTATTATTTTTTTCCCTGTCTGACCATTTGTTTGAGACCATCTCAGAATCAATGCAAATTTTAAAGCAACATCATAGATTTAGGTAAAAATATAAAAATAAAAAGTAAAAATATAAAAATAAGAAAGGAGGCAAAGGAGGACACTTGGAATGTGTCTTCTGAATGTGTACTTCTGCTGTCATCTTTTTAATACAGCTGTACTTTTACACAGAAAGTCCTTAGCAAAATAAATGAGGAAAAACAAGGAGAGCACAAAAAGGACGGGGTCAGGCAGTTATGGTTGTTGGGAAGGAAAGAGAGCCCTGACAAAAAGAAACACAGGAAATGAAGGGCTGTCCAGAATCCCTGATGAGGAAAAGACAGAGAGGTTGAAAGGACTGCCTGAATAAGAGGGAGAAGAGTGCATGTCACAGAGGAGTTTGTGAAAGGGAATAGAAGTAATTTGGCCTTCAAGAACAACAAAGTGTGAAACTTGCTATACTGTTTTGGGGCACAGTTTCTCATCTCTAAATTGTTTATTAAAGTCATTTGGAACATTGGGCCAAAATAATAATTAAAAAAAACAAACCTCAAGTTAATGATTTTAGCAAGGTCAAGGATTTACAATCTGGCTGTGAAAACTTCATCCTATTTCTGTTTTCCCTGATAATATTAAATCCTATTCAAAGTAGGAAGAAGATAGCAAATTTAATTGATGATGGTGCTTTTAATTATACACTTCTTGCCTTGAGGCAACAATATTTCCCCTCATCAGATTAATTTCCCTGTGACTGTGACAAGACCATGAGTCAGTCAAAGCTCTGAAGAACTTCTTGATCCCCCAAAACTCCCACAATATCAAAAGGCCTTTTAACTCAGAATGCATAATTTTAAACAAAAAATAGTAGCCTGTGTCTATTTAATCTAATCAAAGCAACTAGAGTACATACAATAATGATCGCATTTTTCTACAACTCTCTCCCACCCACCAAGCTCTTGACCAGGAGAGATCTTCCAAGTGGCAGCAAAGCCAGAGCCTCTCCCTTCAGAAAAGTGCCTCTGCCTGATGCGAACCCTCCTGCTCCCTGCAGTCACTCAGCCTCAGGAGGTGCTGCAGACTTCAGCCAGGCCCTGACTCTCCTTTGCCACACCTGCAGTCTCTGAGCTCCCCACAACATGTGCTGGTTGTTCTCTGCCATATGCCTCCAACAGCCTAAGCATGACTGCAAACACACAGATAAAACAACATCTAACACTGGACTCTTCTTGAACAGGATGCAGTTGAATGCCTGTGTTCAGTTCTTAAAAGATTAAAGCAAATGAATGCCACACTACCACACTGTTATTCTGTGCTGAATGTCATCATTAGGAACAAAACCTATGGTTTATGTGTGTTAGCTGTTTTTGCCAGGATTCTGCAGCATCTGAAAAATCTTCTGGTGATAAGAGGCTGCATAAAATGTGATTTTATGTGTAAGGCATTACAATCACTTTCCAGAAAATATGTGAAATGTAGTTGTTTTTGAATTATTCTTCTGTATTTAACATAGTTCTTGTTGCTAATGAGTTGCTGCCAGCTCATTGTGGCTAAAAGCTACAGGAGACACATGTCATGGGATGGTAATGACAAAAGCGTGATGAGACCACTGTTGGGTGTCACAGGAATATATGAAGCCTGATTTTCATCTCTGTTTGAAAAACGTCTGACACAAGTTATGTAGAGAGGGACTAGGAAACTGATTCTGGAACTAATAGGAGTGTCACTGGGTTGCCAGAAGAAATTAGAACTTCTTAAGAACTGCTTTACTCTGTGTTGAACACTGACATCATCCAGGAGCCATTAAAAAAAACAGTGGTGAGTCATATTCAGGTATGCCTCTGTCACTTCTCATCTCCTATGCCTTAAAAAGAGGAAAAAACTTTTCAGGATATTTATGCAGCAAAAAAATGTGTAATATTTTAGCAGCAACACTACAGTGACAATGCAAGACCTTATATAAGGAAATGCAGATAAATCCTTTTGAGAACATAGTTTGGGCATTGCTACTTCAAGATCAATGCTTGTGTAACAGATTTGGAAATAGACATAAGAAAGAGGTTGTCTTGTGTCTTTGTGGATGGCACTTGGAGATATACTTTTTATAACTTATGTTTTAACAAACTCCTCACACACTGAAAATAGTTAAGCTGGCAAGAGCCAATAGAGGCTTGCTCCATGATTGCTCCATGAGTATGAACCTTTCCGAGCTAGAAGGTTCTTGAGTTTAGCTTTATTACGTAGCATGAACAATGGAGACTGAGAATATTTCTTTAATTAGCAGTCTTAGGGAAAGTATTGAAAACTACCAGACTTGTGACAGACATTTAACTGTCTTGACTTAGAATGTTCTCCTCCTCTGAGTGCTACCCTTGGATGACTATCTTTGAATTCAATATTTCCACCAAGTCTATCTTTCAGTAATTTAATCAGAACTGTCACTTCCTAACTGGGGAGTGACACGACAAGAGCTTTATTAAAGCTAAAGTATTGCATGCTATCGCTTTCACCTTCCAGAAAACCTATCAGGTTACACATCAAAGAAGAAAATTAAATCATTGAACCATATACTCACATAGGTTGGAAGGGACATCCAGAGGTCATATAATCCAACCTACTGCTCCAAAAAAGATAAGATTGCTCTGAGCCATTTCCAGTCAAGTTTTGCATATGCCTAAGGGTGGAGACTCCACAGCCTTTCGAACCCTTGCAGGGCTTGACTGTTCTCATGGTAGAATATTTGTTTCTTATAGCTAGTTTTTCCCATGTTCCATCTTATGTTCATACGTTTCTGTCCTAGCAGCCCTTGGCAACTAATAATTTAATTTATATTGATATAATATCCTGAAGGCCCTTGAAGACCAATTGTTTAATAATTTGATTTTGTATCTTTCTGAGGACTAAACTCATTAAGTGAATTAACAAGTGAAAAAACTTCTGCATGCTTTTTGTTACAGAAAGGAATTTCGTGTCTACGTGTTTCTAGTATCAGCTAAGTTCTGAAATACATCTGCTATCAAACTTTCAGGTCTGCCATCATTTTTATATTAGTTGCAATGAACTTTCAACATGTAATCGTTATGCGTTAATAAGACTTTGCTTTCCATTCTTGACCTCTTCAGTGAAATGATTAACCTTGTGTTCATAAGTGAATGTTTGGCAGAACTGGGCCCTGAGCAGAAAATCTTCTTATAGAATAGAATCATAGAATCATAGAATCGTTAGGGTTGGAAAGGACCTTAAGATCATCTAGTTCCAACCCCCCTGCCATGGGCAGGGACACCTTATGCTAAATCATATCACCCAAGGCCTCGTCCAACCTGGCCTTCTTGAATATGTTTGAGAGAGCTGGGGCTGTTCGGCCTGGAGAAGACTCAGGAGACCTCATAGCAGCCTTCCAGTACTCAAGGGGGCCTACAATAGATCTGGACAGGGCTTTTTAAATGGACATGTAGCGATAGGACAAAGCGAAATGGCTTTAAACTAAAAGAGGGTAGAGCTAGATTAGATATTAGAAAGAATTTCTTTACTGCAAGGGTTGTGAGGCACTGGCACAGGTTGCCCAGAGAAGCTGTGGCTGCCCCATCCCTGGAAGCATTCCAGGTTGGACGGAACTTTGAGTAACCTGTTCTAATGGAAGGTGACCCTGCCCATGGCAGGGAGGTTGGAACTAGATGATCTTTAAGGTCCCTTCCAACCCAAACCATTCTATGATCCTATGATGATTCTATGATTCTTTCATTTTATGGCTTGGTTGTTGTTTTAGTGTTTTTATTTTTTCAGAATTAGGCTGGTGTTTTGCAACAGGATGAGTAGAATAGTTGAGGCAAGGGTCATGTCCTTGGTTCCCCAGTGAAGTGCATGTACAGAAAATGAATGTGGATTTGCTAGTAGCCTCTCTGATACCATCAGGGAATAGAGAGGAAGAGGTGAAGGGAGTGGATCCATTCCAGTTTTCATGGCTGTGTAGCTGTCTCCTGTCTGGAGCAAATGGGCCATTTCATCAACTGGGCAGATGCTGTTTTTCAAGTATTTTTTTTTTGTGCAACATTTATCATGGTTTTCTCATGTTCTATTTCACTTTTACTGTCTTCTCAAAGTACATCACAAATTTCTGGGGGCGCCCTTGAAATAGACAGAAATGTATGGTGCAAAACAGGTAGAGGTATGCTGTCTTTTTATTGAATGTGGTAAAATTCATGTCTGAACATTGATAGCAGTCAGAGACCCAGAAGGCAACGTTTTTTTAGCCCATGTTGCTTTCATTTGCACTTTGATCTCAAATTACACAAGGATTAATTTTTATTGGAATATATGTGCACATATTTTGTGCTGCAGTATATGCTCATTGGGTGATCCAGAGAGGATTCAGCCAATCCTCTATCAACACTCTGCTCTGGGCCTCTGTTACAATAATCGCTGGCTCCTCTATGCACCAGCAGGCAGACATCTGGGCCAATAAGGCAAAACCTAGCTGAAGACAACTTTACCACTGGTTGGGAAGTTAATTGTAAAATTAGGTTATTTTAAAATCTATATTTTAGTAATGCTTTAAATTAAAATACAATTTTAGTAATGTAAAATCATGACAAATACATGTGCACTCTGTTTCTGTTTGCATTATGCTTGCTTACATCAACAGCTGCTTTCTGTATGCATTTTACTTTGCTCTCTCCAGGAAAATGCCTGGCTTCAGGAGCTGTTAGAACTTGCTAACTATTGCTCTGACAGTTCTCAAATATCTGTTCTACTCTGGGTATATCATGAATATACAATCATGAATATAGAATCTATAGCCTTTTATATATATTTATTTATATTTCTAAAAATGCTTTTCTCAGCCTAGGATAACAGCAGAGGATCCTGTAGGAGACAGACAATACTGACACACAGCACCCTCTTCATTTTCACATCCATCAGAATGC
This sequence comes from Pezoporus wallicus, assembly GCF_028554395.1. Taxonomy (NCBI): domain Eukaryota; kingdom Metazoa; phylum Chordata; class Aves; order Psittaciformes; family Psittacidae; genus Pezoporus; species Pezoporus wallicus. The sequence goes on from NW_026640165.1 coordinate 3,970,764, forward strand.
TCACAGCTGATTAACTTCTGTTACCAACATCTTCAGCAGCCTTCTGACACCGAGTACAGTGTCCACGCTCAATAGGAGCTGTTGCCTCTCACTAGAAAGTAGGTTTTTAACTTTATTAATAAGTGGGTCAATAAGTCAGAGTCAATTCAACACCCTACTGCAAGCCTATCTTCTCATTGCATGTAGTCTGTATTCATGGTAGCATGGACACTACCTAGCTAGAGAAAGCTCAGCTTGTCTTCAGGGTTATGTGCGCTTTTTCACTCTGAACACAAGAACACAAGGAGCACAGCCACCATTACAAAATAAAGAGTCTGATTTGCAGGTACTGGCATATTTTGTCTTGCTCTACTTCACCGTTTCTTCACCTCTTAGTTCAGACATACCAGATAAATCATTAATTTTCTTGGGAGCAGATATTAACAAGAATAATTTCTGCAGCGATTAGTAATTCATGCAATGTTTCTGATCATGGGGCTGCCAGTGCAAAATTTAATCCACTTAATGTTAAGTGATTGCCTAGTATAGTCTCTCTAATTTATCATGAGGACAAAAACCCCTGAAAAACACAAAATCAAAACAAAAAAACAGATTTTATTGGACTTCTAAATACTATTTCATTTTGTGCCCACAAGTCAGCTGTACTTGTATTGTCTTTAAATAATAAAGAAATGCTTAACAATATCTACATGCTGTCTGAACTTGCATAGAAATTTACATTCCTGAAAATTTAAATTTTGTATCTTGAAGTTGTGTAAGTGAATTAAATTATGATTTCCTAACTTAAAGTGTTTTCCTTGTGACAAGATAAACCTAATAATGCTTACAAATATTTGTTGGTTATTTTTTGTTTTGTATTTGAGTGTACCTGGTGAAAAAATGCATTTTTTATCCTGTTTTGATAACTCGTCCATCTATTTCTTCTGCAGTTTTCTTATGATAAATATTCATAAAATTTATATTGAAGTTTTCTGAAAGACAGATTTTAAATGAAGTAGAAAACTAATACTGATTTCCTATTGATTTCTCTTGTCTTTTCCTGCTTTCTTGTTAGAGAAAAGCTATATAATGGGGTAAAACTGCAAGGAATATTCTTTGAAAAATTATAAAATGAAACAAGGTGAGTCTAGGTGAAAGAAGAACATATAATAAAGCTAGTGCTGCTGAGGAAAATCCTCAAGAAGCCAATTCTAGATCTAGTTTTTGCCTTATTAAACCTATAATTGTAAGTTTTCTTGGGCTAAACCTGTACTACACAAGAATAATGGGGACCAGCCCCTGACTTTGATATCTGGTTTTAATGCGTAATAATAGCAACGAACAATTCTATAAAGCTTTTGCTAAACTGCCAGCACTTAATCATTTTTCAAAACATGAGTCCATTGGTTATTTAATTTAGAAAATGGCTGCATCGGCTATTTAATCTACTGCTTGCTGGTGCAGTACTATTAAGACTAAAGGAATGACACCCTGGCTCTTTGAAGAATGGCCTATAATTTTGTATTATATAATCTGGAATCACATTTGCCTTTTTATGGTTGCATGATATTGGGGGCTCATAGATATCCTGTGACTGATTAATAGATCCAACTGCTTCTCCTTCTTTATTGTTTCCAACTGAGAAGCTCCTGGATTATAGAAGAAATTCTCATTATTAGTCCCTGCATGAATGACCTTTACTTTCTGCAGCTGAATTTCATCCATATTTGTATTATTCCATTGCTTAATGTCATGGAGTCTTTACAAGAAGCTGATCTTTCCCATGCTCACAATGCTGCTAGTTTTGCACCACCAAGTGAAATTCCATTGCATTTTTCTTTCGGTGGTTGTTAATGAAAATATTAACTGGGTGTTGACCAGTGCTTCAGTGCCTACTTGGAGCTCCAATTTCTCTGAAAGATTTTTGTAACTTCCTTTTGAGTCTGCTTTTACCTATTTTGTTGTTCTTATTCTAGTTCTGTTCTTTCCCATTACTATTAATAAAGTCCAATAGAATACTATGTGGAACCAGTAATTCATCCCATGAAAATGCGTATTTATAGTGTATACTATGCACTATAGCATATACTTATATATTACAAAAACACTCTTGCACCTGGTGCAAGGAGTAATATATTTCATTTTAAATATGACAAGTTTGTTATAATCTACTTCTGAGAAGCAGTACTACAGGAGGATGACAGTCTCTAGAGTCTTTCTCCAGCAGTTAGAACAATTCTGCTGGAAACCACCTGAAGCAGTTGTCTCTCGCTAGCTACTCCAACCTGGATTAACTCCCTTGATATACTCCATTTGAAATCTGGGGCATATCCTGACATGAAAAATTATCAATGCCTGTATATTTTCCCCCCAGTTTCCTTGAAAATCCTTTTCATCCCAAGCTTTACAGTGTCTATGATTGCTCCTGGAAGACTCTATACTGACTTTCCTCTGGATCTGTTGTAGTGGCAGGTTTATTAGTCCTTACCAAGGACTACCGAGTCATAAAAAGCTGTCTGTCATCTTAAAGCTCAATTCTGAGTTATTTCTTCTGTCTATTCACTGCCCTGCTTTCTCTTCTATGTAATCTCTTTGTTTATACTTGGGCAGTTTCTTATAGCTATCTCCATTACCTTATCTCTTACGGGACACAGCTTCTCCTCTGTCATTCTATCTTCTCTTTCAGCATGTTTCTCCTCATTGCTGCCCAGTGCAGCATAGCTGTTCCTCAGGTAGCTAGTTAATCCTCCTGCCATGTTCTCATAGTCATTCTTTTTTTGGTTTATTGATCTGCCATTCAGCTTCTGTTGTTCAGTAAATGCAGGTCGTCAGTTTTTTATGCTGCCTTCTCTCTTCCACTTATCTCAATATTCCTGTTTGAACTCTGTTCCTTTTCCCCAAGTCCATTTCCAGTCTTAATTCCTATTCCTCCATGAGCTCCACTGGGAAAACATGCAAACCAGGATGTACCAGTGGTTTGCTTTTCTCGCAATTTTTACATGTCTATCTTTACCTTCACCTTTTGGTGAAGTTACTGTAACAATTCACTGTCACTTGTCAACTAAGTAACAGTGATTGCCCTTCTTACCTTGCCTTTAAAGAAAATCACAGGTTGAAGTTGTTTTACACAAACTTAGTGACTCCTATCATATGCTGGTCTCATTCATCAGTGATCTCCATGTTACAACTTTTATGTCTGGGAGTTTACAATTTATGTAACACCCCCCAAAAAAAATAACAAAAGATTAAATTAATCAGAAAAGCATTAAGTATTTTTTCAAGCAATGTCACTGCATTTTCAGTTAAAGTTCGTGGCAACATAAAGGTAACAAATGAAAATATTTTTCAAGTATATATTTGATGTTCCTCTTCAGCTTTCTATCAAAACCATCCATATATGCATATTTGTCTTCTATTGACCAGCTGAGGTATCCTAGCAAATACTTGCTGTTGAATTTTTTTTCATATCTGTCAGATGCAATTCTCTACAGAATACCTAGAGAAGAATGTAGTAAATGTAAATCATTAGGGACAAGGTGAAGTGTGGACTCTGTTTGTATAATGCATTTCACTGCCCTGTCCTTTCAGAGCATAAAATTGTAATCCAACAGATCTAACTGATGAAAAGGCAAAATACTCTGCTCCCTATAATATACTTTAAATGCCTTTTTCTGTGAAAATTCCTCTTGGCAACTTTATTTCTTCAGTAAAGATTTTAAACATAGGAGACGAAGGTTAAAGAATGTGGTTTCTCAATTCGGGCTCATAATAAAATAGTTAATAAAATAAATAGGTTTTAATTCTATTGCACTCTCTGAAAATACATGTGGATTTGTAATACTTTAATTTGATGTAAAATTACTGAATTCTGAATTGCAACCAAATCTGAATGGTTTAGAATTCTGAAGAAACCCCATTTCTCATGGTAATATGAATTTTAAAATTTCTTTACAGCAGGCTGAAATGAATCCTGTTACCTGATTTTTTTTTTCCAACTCTTGTTTCTGTTGGTGAAAGAAGAGACCTATTTTCTTAGCATGAACTAGAAAATTGACCACTGTTATACCTAATAGCTGTTGACATGTATGCTTTTTTATCTAGACCAGTGCCAGAGAAAAATGGCAAGAAAAATAAAGCAAAACTACTTTTACAAGCATTAATTGCTGTCTACAAAATTAATATACTTTTAAATCCTGCAGTTTAAACTGCTACAGGTTCTAACATTACTGAAATATTCTGAGCAGCGTATGTATCATATATAGGGCCTGATCTTTACAGTCAGTCAAAGTACTTGAAAGTGTACTTGAAAGCACATACTACACATATCACTCACACTGAAAACCTGGTTTTCACATACAGTTGGAAGTATGGTAATTAGACAAACTAAACTGCAGTTCATTATCATACCCTGAAAATTACAAGGCTTTTCTTTCTTACTTTGTCACTAGGAATCTGTTTCAAATGGATTTGTGACTTTTATTCTGCTAAATGTGTTAAAGTTTTCAGAAGCTCTTTTGGTGTCTAGTAGCTGAATAGCACTTTCTGAAAAAAATCTGAGTACAACTACATTGTTGGATAAAGATTATGAAGATAAGTATCAAGCTCTTTGATTATTTCCTAAGTTTTCTGCTGTATAATACATAACACAGGAGGGATTTTTACGGTTTTATTACTAAAGCCTAAGTTTCAAATAGCTTTGTGAGTTCAATTCTGTTTCTATCCTCTTTGAAGATGCAATACAATCAAGACACTTTGGGATGAATTCTAAAAGTTATGCATGAAAAATAATCACACACAGTTGGATCATAAATAAAGGCGGGGTTGTGTGTATTTCCTATGGATTGCTTTGAAAGTTTACCACTTTCTAAATTCATAAGCTGCATTAAAGAAGGGATTTAAGGGTCAGACAGGACTTCAAGAACCTTTTAGAATGGTTTCTGTAACATGTTCTTTTCAAATTGCTGTAGGCATGACCCAAAGCCTGCTAGAGTTAATGCAGCTGTTTCTCTTCTTTTCAGTAAATTTAGGCTCATATTCTTAGGTCATGAACCAAAGAAATCCATTAATTTTCTAAGAGAAAGAAGGCATGTGTTTGAAAGATTTGGATTCTGCTTTTGAGAAATAGTTAAGATAGTTGGAATGAAATGTCTTAGCATCACATGAGTTGGACATCTAAATAATTTATTAGTAGAAAGATTGCAGTTGGAATACTATATGAGCCTATTATGTATCAAGTCTTCCTTGAAATGTGCCTATAAGGTAAACATAAAATTTTGCAAAGTATTACTTGATATTACTTGACATTTCTGAAAATTAAAACAAGCAAACAAACAGGAATCATTGAGACCAAACCTGATATTGCTGTATTGTTGTAAGACACAAAGTCATAAAGGTAATACTAGAGTTTTTGCCAAGAATTGAACTGACTCTTTATATATCTGAATGATTTTTCTATAGATGGCATATGCAAGAGAGCACTGCTGTTAACTGAACTTTTTAAAATTTTGCAAGATTATACAATATTTAGAGGTTTTGCACCAAACGGCATTGAGATTAATGATGACTGCTGCAGGAACACTCAGACTTCTGAAGTGTAGCAATATAATGAAATACAATACTCCCTGGTTTTCTCCCAAGATATTCTGGTTCTGTTAGCTTTTTATTATAGTGCAGTACCTGGTTGTTTTTTTTTTCTAAATCTGTAGGTGGCATTACATTTGGAGTGTTCATGTCACACTGGTGAATTGGAGCTAACATAAAATAGTACAGAAATAGCAGCAGTTTCACTATCTTTTGAATAGACAAATCTTATTAGAGACGATGGAACTGTTCAAACTACGTAGATTTAAGAGTTTAGCAGAGACTGTAGAAAGCTGTTCAGCTAACTAGAAGTATTGATGCCTACAAATGACATCAAAGCTTAAAGGAAGTTAGACTAGTTGAAAAGCAGGTAGAATAATTCATTGTGTAGAATTTATTCTACAAATTTAGCTAGAGCAGCCTAGATTACTGATTGCAGATACCTTCCCCTGTGAATTGATCTCTTCCTACTGTGAATTGCTTATGAACTGATTTTCAGTTGATTAATTATACACGTTGTGGGAATGGGGGAAGAACAGCCTCCACACCACTTAACTTTTAGGCAACTAACTTAAGTGCCTAAGACAGTAGGCTAATCTTCTAGGCTTCTTATATACTCAGTGGAGAAAAGAGAAACTCTTCCACAGGGAGAATTTAAAGAGAGCTTTTATTTTCCTCTTCTGACTTGCAGTGCTTTCATTTTTTTGTTACAAATTCTAAATATATTCTTAGTTGTTTCTGTCACTTGAAATTAATAATCTCCCTTAGCACTCTGAATCTATACTTTCTTCTTAAAGAAATTCAAAACAGCCTAGTTTGGGTTGGACACACTAGGACAAAAATTTTGCTTGAGCATATAAAAAATAATACACAGGTACATTCACCAAAACTGGCGATTCCCCTGGAAGGGAATAAGAAGAAATGGCAGAAGGGTCCAACTGAAGCAGAACCATCATCCTGAAGCCCGGTTAGTAACGTAAAATTAAAGAATCATAGAATAGTTTGGGCTGCAAGGGACCTTTAAAAGTCACCTAATCCAACGCTCTTGCAATAAGCAGGGACATCTTCAGCAAGATCGGGTTTCTTAGAGCCCCATCCAATCTGACCTTGAATGTTTCTAAGGATGGAGCATCTACCACCTGTCTGGGTAATCAGTTACAGTGTGTCACCACCTACATTGTAAAAACTGCCTTCATTGCATCTAGTGCATACCTACCCTTTTTCAGTTTAAAGCCATTACCCCTTTTCCCATCACTACAGGCCTTGCTGAAATGTGTAGGACCTTGCACTTTGCTCTAACTTATTGAGGTTGGGATCGGCCCACCTCTCAAGCATGTCAAGGTCCCTCTGGATGGCATCTCTTCCCTCCAGTGTGTCAGTTGAGCCAACACGTGAAAGACACTACTTGTTACCAGTCTCCAGTTAGAGGCTGGAGGTGTGCGTAAGGCAATTTGTGATCCTTGTACAAAGAAAATAAACTATGGAACCTTGTTGCTGAAAGGCTTCAGGGGCAATACCTTATTTTCCACTCCTAACAAAGGGACTTGTACCACTGACTGAATAACAGTAATCTGAAGACTTGGTTTTTAGACGGTCATCTACTTATGACAAAAGGGTTATTGCATCTATTCTTGAAGAGCAAGAGAGAGCCAGGACAAGCCACCAATTAGGATGTCATGGTGATCACTGTGATTAGCAACTGTGATTAGCAACTCCTTTGACAGAGCCCTGGAGGATATCTTAATTTCTCACAGGTGATGAGAATGAAAAGAAAGTTATTGGAGAAAAAATGAATTCCTTAAATTCTGCCAAAAAAATTAAGCAGCCATCTTAGGAAATTGAATGTGAAAAATACGTGTGATGAATGTGTGAACGTACAATGAAAATGTGTAATAGTACCACAAGAAAACTCTGTAGAAGGATAAAACAGTCCAGTACCAATCATACAAAAGATCATACAGAAAGACAGAATATAAGGAAGAGGAAGAGGAAAAATTTTGCTATCATCTTGACAATAAGGAAGTGTGGTTTTGTTTAAGGACAAAACTGAATGTCTTCCAAAAAATGAAGCAGAAGCAATTGCAGGCAGGCTATGGGACTGCTGTGAGGATTTGTGTAACTATGAATTGAATGTTGACTTGGTATCTACGCATTAACAACTGAACAAGAGTCAAAGAGGATTTGTTCATCCTTAGACTCTTCAAATGAGTAGCAGAAAATTACAGATCTGGAAAATCCCCAGCAGGAAAAGCTAAACATTTGTAAAAAAGCAAGGGAGATACTGCCATTATTATAATTCACAAGCTTCACACATAGCAACTATCAGGGCATTAGAAAAGAGACCTTGACAGAGTGATCATATGTCTACCTGATCTGCCAAAGACATTACTTGAGGAGAAAGAAGAAGGTTTTAGAATGACACCAAATACAATAGAACAGACATTCAGCTTGAGAAATTGAACAGAAGATACTGAGAATATGAAATGGAACTACACTGCAACTTCACAGGCTTCAGTAAAGCATTTGATCATATATGGAAAGGAATACTATGAACTGTGACGAAGACACTCAACATTAGCAAAAGAATAGTGACAACCCTTGAAATCCTTTATTGCAGTGCAGGGAGCAAAGTCCTTGAAGGCAACACACTGAGAAAGTAGTTCCATATAACAGCTGATGTAAGACAGTGATGCCTCCTATTGCCACATCCCTTCAATTGTTTCCTTGAAAATGTTATGTCAAAGGACTCTGGAAACTTTGAAGGAGTGTTATCAGTTAGAGGTAGTAATATAGGTAATCTATCCTTTGAAGATGATGTAGATTTTACAGGAGGAATAGGACCAGCATGTGCAAACACAATGGCAAAGTTGGGCAGCATTGCAATGATGGTATGGAGATCAGAACAAAAAAAGAGCAGTGGAATGACAATGAAGATTACTGACACTGAGCAAGAAATAGACATCAAAAGCAAGAAAGTTGAATGAGGGGACTTATTCAAGTATCTCAGTACTACTACCATGAAAGACAGGAAACCTGAAACAGAAATCCAAAGAATTGCCCTCATGCTAGCAGTGCTCACAAGGTCCAAAATAAAACCTGGAAAGACAAGAACAACCTTAGTAGAACCAAAGGAAAAAAAAAAAAAGGAAGCTTCTTAGAAATATTGTGTTCTAGAGAGCATGAAGAGTGTGTAACAGGTGAAACTCAAACAGCAGCAACAGAATGAAGAATTCAAGCCTTTGAATTCAGATGTCTCTGCAGAATTCGATGGATACCATATACAGTGCACAGAATTAACAGCTCTATTACAGAGAAGCAAAATCCACAGTAATTGGATCCCATGAGCCTCTACTTGCAGCAATGCAGAGAAAGAAATTGGGAAGGTTTGGCAATGTGATTAAAACAGAAGGCCTAGCAAACATAATTTTGCAAGGTAAAAATAAAAAGAGGAGGCGCTGTTTGTGGACACTGTGGTAAAAAACATCACCAGAAGCTGGACAGGAAAATCTCTAGTAGAACTTCTTCAAACAGTTAAAACCACCTCAAATGAAAGATTAGAGTTATCACTTCACTGTGACCCAGCCAGCTAAAGGAGAGGAAAAGGATTATTGCAGCACAAAAATCTGTTATAAAACCCATCAGTATGGAATTGCTAGGAAACTATGTCAGTGTTACTAAGTTTTATAAATAGATAAGACCTTTTCTTTCTTTACCTCATTTCTTCTTTCTTATATTTGTTCTAGTGATATTTAGTCATTTCCCTTCGCTAGGTAAATTCCCTTTGTGCCCCCTTCCCTAGGTAAAAGACAAACAAGTATGCTCAGTACATTGTTGTTAGGTGAATAGATACAAACCTGGCAGCTCAGGAGAGACAAAGCTGCCACAGCTCCATCCCCCAGGACCAGCCAATAGTAAGGCTGAGCATGTATACCCTAAGGCACACCACAGTATCACAGTATCACAGTATGCTAGAGATTGGAAGGGACCTCGAAAGATCATCTAGTCCAATCCCCCTGCCGGAGCAGGAACACCTAGATAATGTTACACAGGAATGTGTCCAGGCGGGTTTTGAATGTCTCCAGGGAAGGAGACTCCACAACCTCCCTGGGCAGCCTGTTCCAGTGTTCCGTCACCCTCACTGAGAAGAAGTTTCTTCTCAAGTTTAAGTGGAACCTCTTGTGTTCCAGTTTGTACCCATAAACCAGCCACATACAAAAACACATCTGCTATATATATACACATATACATAGAACAGGTTGCCCAGGTCAGCACAGCAAGAAACACAGAGCTCTCATACACAGCACAAGCAGCAGTGGTTTCATCCTGCTGCCCTCTCTGCTGAAGGGTATGGAGGTTTGCTAGTGGGAATATGTATATGAGCATATATACAACGTGGATGTCCCCACATCTGGGCTCATATGCCCAGCCTGCCCAGTACCTGCCCCTGGAGCCCAGTCTACCCAGTTGCTGGCAGTTGGACATACAAATCCTTGAGGCCACAGCCCTGCTTCCGCTGCTGGCATAAATGCTCTCAACACATGCAAAGATATGTCTGGGTCTCTTCTGGTCCACCATAGCACCCCTCACCCTGTGGTCTCATGCGTAGACAGCCACTTACCCCCCGGCTCCCAGGCCACCTCACCTACTCACTGGATTGATCTTTGCTGGTGCTCACACACTCATTTACACACCCACACTTGCGCCAGTGGTTGGCACCATGGACACATGGCTCCTTGCGACCCAGGGTACCACTGCAGTTGCTGGCATCAACATCCATAAATCATAGAATCACAGAATAGTTAGGGTTGGAAAAGACCTTAAGATCATCTGGTTCCAACCCACCCTGCCATGGGCAGGGACACCTCATACTAGAACAAAGCTCTGTCCAACCTGTCCTTGAATGCTGCCAGGGATGAAAAATTTACCACTTTTGGCAACCCATTCCAGTGCCTCACCACTCTCAAAGTAAAGAACTTCTTCCTTATATCTAACCTGAACTTACCCAGTTTAAGTTTGAACACATTACCTTGTCCTATCACTACAGTCCCTGACGAAGAGTCCCTCCCCAGCACCTTTGTAGGCCCAAACTCCACTTACTAGGGTCTCTGCAGCTGCTGGAACCACAGACACACCGACCTCCAACCCATGGCCTGACTGCACTGGCACCCCCAGGCACACACAGGTACATGAGAATCCCTCATTCAAGAAAAGAACAGGAAGAGTAAGACTGTGCTGATCAAGTGCAGGGCATGGCCAAACAGGTGTACCAACCAACAAACTGTTTACACACTGCTACTCTTTTTATCCCCTTTATTTTCTTGTAGCTCTTCCTCCCCAAATCACTTTGACCACTCTCTTTCTTCACTTTGAATTCCTCCCTTAAATATCTTATGGTAATCCCTGAGTGTTCTTCTCCTGAATCACATAATATGCCCTATGCCCCCAGGCAGTGGACCTCCTCAATCCAAAATGTGCTCTGATGTTAACCCATTGTGCTGGGTTTCATGCCTGGACAATGGGGCTGAAACTGTTCTGGAACAGCCCTGGGGAGGGCCTGGACAGTGTCACTTCCTCTGAGACCTTAGAGTTCCCACCTGCCACTGTTCTTCTTTCTGGGTCTGTGGAGGTGGATCTTTGATGGCCTGGTGGCTGTTTTGATGGTCCTTGGAGAAAGCCAGGGCAAGGCATTATTTGAGTTTACCCACCTGCCTCTGTGCTCTTTTGTGAGGTGATGAACGAGCCTTTATCACACAGTCTAACAACTGTAGTTGGCTAGCTGTAATATTACATTACCTTCCCTTCTGCTGAGTAAGGTAAGATTGTACTTAAATTCTACTTTTTATTTTAGTGTAATTTTAACTTTTGTTGCACAACCATCTTCTACAGAAGCATCCCAGAACGAGTTGTTTCTCAGCCTGTTAAAGACTGACCCAGATTCAGGTCATGTTTCCTCATACCTTTTCTTCTGTAGTTGTATGTCTAGCCACAGTCTATTAATGCTGTATTCATTATCACTGTGCTCCTTTTACACCATGAGAACTTATATGAGCATCTTTTAGTGATGTCAGTACAAAACTTGTGACACAAACAGAATCCAGGAGACACCGGAATTGTCTCAATGCCCATAACTCAGATCATTAAACAGAAATGTGCCATCTGTGATATTCCCAAGCTCCTGTTTCTCAGCAACACCATCCTCAGTCTACTTCTGAAGTTGAATTTTAGCTGGATTCAGCGTGCTGTCATGAAACTATCCTGGACAATAGCCATTGTTTATATGATCACTCTTCCTAACTCATTCGATATATTTTCAGGTTAAACTGTACCTATAATAATCCCAATACACTTTAAGGAAAAAATTTTTAAAAAGAGCTTTAATTAGCACACCAGCACAAGGAATATATATCTGAAATTCATGCTGAATCTCTACCTGCTGTTCTTCATTTCAAATTTGAATGCTTTCATCTTTGTATTATGCATACACAAGTCTTGGGGGAGTCCACTCAACTCCCTTCCTAATTTTACTTTAAAATCATTAGTCCTTGTAAGGGCCTATCTGACATGTGAACATCACAGAATATATTATGGCTTTTTTTTTCTTGATTTTTTGGTGAACTATTGGTTCCTAATGAACAAAGAAGAAATGAAAGCTAACTAATTGTCAAGAAAAGGTTATGGTGAGTCACCTAAATGTGAAATATCATTAAGCAGGAAAAAATGAAAGAAATTAGAGTAATTTTTTTTAATTTTTTTTTTTTTTATTTGGGCCTTATTCCTTTCTGTGAATCTGCGAAAAAAAAAGTGAAAGTAAGATATGCCATGGACATTGTGTTATTTATATGTAACAATAAAAAACAGATTTGCATTATTTCTCCCCATGAAAGTGGAGTATTTGAGGCATGTGGAGGTTCCGTTATGACTAAGTTCTGGCTTCGAGTCAGGTTCTGACCTTGTAATCTTTCCTTATGTTAATGGTCCTTCAACTTCAACAGAAAGTCAATGAGACTATTCTTATCTGTAAATATTACTTCTGTAATGTATATAAATATGGTACATCTTCTGGTATTTCTGCTTGGGTTGGGTAAGGAGATGATAGAATTCTAATTACTGAGGGATCCACATGGTGTCTTCCCACCGTCCTGGTTCACAAAAAAAAAAAAAAAAATAGAAAGCTAAGTGAGTCAGAAATCTAAGAGTTCATTAGTGAAAAGGGAAAGTAAGAAATCAATGACATATTGCACTAGAGATGTAAGCCATAAAGGAAACGTTGGTTTGAAGATGGGACCCCAGCCGAGCTGTGGGAGACAAGTGCAATGATATAGCTGATGGCAAAATGTGAAACTTGATTCAGAGATAAAGCTCAACTATTCAAAAATACAGCCAACATTTTTTTTCCATCCTTACTGAAAAAAAAAAAAAATCTAGATCCTTTTAGAAACATTTTAATTTTATGTATCCACCAACAGAAAACTCCCTAGTGGAACAAATACATTGCATCCTTTTCCAAAGCAATGGAACTGGTGAACAGCCATCAAATGCATAATGGGTATCACTGTTTCCACAGCTTGTTTTCGTCTGCCTGTGTGTGGTACTCCTGTAACAGCTTCTTGTTTTCTTTGTGTGACTTCCCTCGACTCTCTAAATAATGTCTAAAGGATCTCCTTGTATGCTGTTTCTTTCACCTATTTTTAATTTGTCTAATGCAGATGTAGAAGCAGAAAAATGATCATTCGTAAATAAAGTAATAGACAGTTCTAAGCAAATGGTGCAGGAATTATTAAAAAAAAAATCTTTCCAGATGTACTGAATAAAGCATCCTACATTTTGTTTTGGTTTAATGTGCTGTCAGTGGTTTATTAAAACACCACAAAGAAGAGAAATATTTTCAGTATCAAGCACTGGGAATTCTTACAGTGGCTCAGCACAAAGATTTTTAGCACTTTGTGCTGAAATGGCAATGGGAGAATTTGAAATGCTCAATGACCTGCAAGCTTCAATTCTAATTTCATACTTTGCTGTTGTAGCATTATTTTGATAGTGTATGAAGTAAATCATGTAAAAGTCTATCTGTTTAGCTGTCTATACAAGCTTTTTTTTTTCTCCATGACATTTCTTTATCTTCCCCAAAGTTGTTCTTTGGTGTTCCATTTAAATATGCTTCTCATTATTTTAAGTAAATATAAGATTAGCTAGAAACAGGCATGAGATACTTGCTGTAATTTTCAATTTCTAAAAGCCTAGTGTCCCTCAGCTTCTTCTAAATGTGAACTACCTTTAAAAATAATGCTCCTAAATTCCCCTTTTATAAATATCTCATTGGTTTAATGAATTTCTGCTGTCTGGCATCAGCTGAAGAGATGGCAAAGGTTTCTGGCTGTGAGTAATGCTTTTTTTTGAGTAGATCTGTTTCTGTATTCTCTTCCTCAATTCTGACAGACTGGAGACAGAAGCAGTAGTTCTTAAACTAAGTTCACGTAATTGCAAGTGATGAAATTGCTGAGGATTACTGATCTGAAATAAGATACAGATTCTGAAGCAAGAGACCATTCAGCCTTGTAAATCTGTCACTTCAGTTACAGAAGTAAAGATTAGATCACCCTGTAGACTACACTAATATATTCTACCAGGCATTAGCAACAAGAGCACTTGTTGTCAGCTGCTGTGGGTTGGATTGACCTACTGCACTGCAAAAACATGACAATTTGTAAATCTGTGATTGTATTCAAAGACAAGAGAAACTGGGTCCTTTCCATGCTGCTGATGCACTGATGCTGAAATTGAATACTGCTTAAACTTAATGCTCCTTTATTAATTTAAAATCTGTTGCTCTGGTAGGCAGGAACACACAGGTAATATGTTTACTTACTGTGAATATATAGCATGAAGTTTGAAGCAGCAAGGTATCAATTTAATTTGCAGAGTATGACATGGGGGCTGTGAATTTCTTTGTTCTGTAATCTATGTTTTATAGATACGGGAAGTTTACAGCATAAAAATTCTCCAAATTTCTAAAAGGGAGCTGCATTTTTTTTATATGTGTTTGAAGAATCATTTGTAGAAAACTGACCTGAAGTATTTTAAAGCTGAAACAGTTTTTTAAGAATGAACTGGAAAAAAAAGAGAGAAGGAGAGGAACTTTCCATTCTTACTTCTGTCTTCCATGGTATATCCTGTGATTCTCCCTGTAGGAAAATCTACATCATAAATTTGTGTTCTGACAATGTGTTGGAAGAAGCCTTTCCTTCACATAAAAGCTGCCACAGATCCAAAACTTTAACCTCCTTGCTTTAGAGTGGTATTTTTCACTACACTGCAATGATTCTGGGTAGGGGTTAGAGGCAGGAAAGGTGCAAACTTGTGTTTTATATGTCTTGCATTTGTTCATGGCAGGTGGAATTGGACAGAATCTTTTATGAGCTTCTGACTATGCTGTCTCCTACTGGAGCTCTGCCTATGGTATACCATCCTCAGAGCTTAACTGCATGGTATAGTCCCAGTGGCACTCTATAAGGGAAAATATAGTTTCAGAGTGCTTCAGTGCCCTTGATTGCACTAGGCAGGTGGGCCGATTTCAGTAGTGCCAAAGCAGCAGCTCTGTAAAAGGACTGAGGTGCTCATTCCAAGTCTGCGATTTAAGTAATTTTAATTAATCTATACTCCAGAGCACTGCTCCCTATTTCTCTGCCATGCTTACATATTTTTACCTGCAGTTGCCAACATTTTAATGCAGCAAAGGCTAAACAATAATAGCTAAAAGCATAACCAAATAAAACTTATTTTCCCCATTTAACATCAAATAACCACTAATGTAAACAAATGTGATTTCTGCACACACACAGTATTTAACTGGTGAAACTGTTGGAGAAGGTTTAAGTGATAGTCTGCTAGGTGTTTTACTTCCAGGCCATCACTGCATTTATTGCATATAAACGATGCTCATGTTGCTCATGCTTGTTCCGTATTGTTTAAAAACTGATCTCACCATTTCCTCAGCTTTCTATTCCCTCCAGTGTGCCTGGAGTTCTGATTAGTAATTTACCACAGAGTTTTATAACAATGAATACTCTACTGCTGCTGTTAATTAAATCTGTGTGGGTAACTATTCACTCACAAGAGACAATCATTGCAGCAAGATATTGCCAGGCCTGAGGCTTTGCACTAATAGAATCTGTACATATCCCAGAGGTGGTATGTTCTGTATCTGGAGAGGAAGCAGTGAGCCAGATCTTCTAACATATCCAGCTGGTGGTTCAGTGAATGAATGCCAAGGGGACAAGCTTCAAAAGACAATGTTCCTAAGAGTGAAAGGTGGGCAGAATTAGAGCAAAGCAATATGGATATTTTATCATTCCTGCTATAAAAGCTAGATCTCATAACCTGAGATATAGTCCATGTTTCTTTTAACTTTAATTTGGGACACATGAGTGACATGGAGTGTTTTAAGTTGTTAAAATTAATAATTTAGAGGAATGTCATACACAGTGACTGGTATTGTTATATTAGGAGAACAGATGAATTGAAGACACACATGGTAAAAGTGGTTTCTAGCACAATACTGAAGAATTACATAAAGAAGATTTAACGAAACTGCTGACAATTTGCCATCAGTTAGTTTCAGTGGTGACCCATAAAACGTTCCCCTGTCAGATAACGATAGCTTTTGCCATATTCAAGGTATTTTCTAACGTGTCAGAAGGTTATGTGCATCACAGGAAAAATGAAAAATTTTGAAGGCTACCATTGTCTTCATTAGCCCCATCACATTAACAAAGGTTTGGTTGCCTCCAGCAGGCAATTGCTGCCTAATGAACTCTGCACATGAATTGCTACAGTACAGGCATCTGCAACAAGATCTAGTCTACTGTTAGGAGGAAATGTCTTTTGTCACAAATTATCATTAACTGGGTTACAGAAATGGTTTAGGTACTATACAAAGCATAGCTTTTCTTCTTAATAAAACTCTATATTACCTTCCAATCTACAAAGTGAGTGATTAAAAATTATCTTTCTTCATACGGATGTAATTATCATTACATATGCACATGAGGATTTATAATAACTAATGAAACAAGAATTATTATAATGGATGAAGAAAATACCTGGTTAGTTGGCAATGGAAATGGTTGTCTCAAATTTTGGAAGACGTGGTAAAGTTAAACTATGTTTTTGCAAGTGTATGTAATGCTAGCATGCACAGTGCTTTATCTGCTCTGAGAATCATTTTTACTATTTAAACAAACATCACTGCATCCACAGTTAATAGTCTATTTGCCATGTTCAATACATAAAGGTGAATAGGATGAGAATGGATTTGTTCCATATGCATAAAATGGTTTCTATATACCTAATAAATAGTATGGTAAATATATATGTAATTAATAATAAATATCTTATACCTACTATACCTGATAAAGAGTTGTATATATCTAAGGAAGAGGACAACTAGAGTTGTAGACATTACTACAAAATCTGGAGAAAAGAAGTTTCCTGGAAGCAGGCAATAGCCTGGATTTGTGTTATCAACTGTCAACAATTTAAACCTTTAATCTCTAAACACCTAAACCACATCAGTAACAACTGCAATAATAAACTCTAGAAGAAGATTTGTCACACCTATCATGGACATTTATTTTAGGGTGGTGCTTACAGCTTTTTCTACATGTATCTATCTCTGCAGTGGTCAGCAGAGCCACTGCAACAGAACACTTTTTTTTTTTGTGATAAAAATGTATGAGCGATAGCCAGAGCATCTGAGCTCTGACAGCCTCAGAATTTGCTTCTGTTCAGGGACTGGAAGAGCTTCGACAGGTTATGGTTTTGATCACTGGAGGGAACCAGAGATGATTCACTGACGTACTTTGATGTCAGTGGGTACAGCTCGAAGTGCCTCTGTGGCAAATGAAAATTGCCAAGGGGAAGCTGCTGTTGATGTGAAGCAAATAAAACAAAGAAGAAAAGGGTAGATTTGATGATTTAATAATTTAGAATCAGGATCTCATAAAATTGTTTTAGGTGCTGGGATGGGGACTGCATGGGCTTCTGAGCATTGATAAGGCATGGAGCTCAGCACTTTCTATTTTGTTTATTTTTAATGCATGCACATTTTAGAAGTATGTTGAGAAGAAACCTGGTAGACACAGACTGCAGGAGAATTGGTCATATTCATTGTTTCTGTTTCATTTGACTTGTGTGGATTCTGCTTCTCTGGCACTTGAAACCAACAAGCATAGTAGTAATGGTGTTAAAACACCACTTGAAAAAAACTGTGAATATATATTTAAGGATCACTTCATATGGGATAGAGTTAATTTTCTTCCTAGCAGTTGATACAGTGCTATGGTTTGGATTTAGTCTGAGAATAACGCTGATAACACACTGATGGTTTAGTTGTTGCTAAGTAATCCTTACCTCGATCAAGGACTTTTCAGTCTCTTAGTGAGAAGGAGCACAAAAAACCAGGAGGGAGCAGAGACAGGACATCCGACCCAAACTAGCCAAAGGGGTATTCCATACCACATCACATCATGCTCAGTATGTAAACTGGGGAGAGATGCCTGGAAAGGACCGATTGCTGCTTAGGTCAGTGGGTGGTGAGCAATTGCATTGTTCATCACTTGTCTTCCTTAGGTTTTATTCCCTCTCTCTTTTTGCTGTCTTCCTTTTCATTGCAAATAGGTTATTGTTATTATTATTATTGGAGCAAGTTTTGTGGCTTTTTTTACAATTCTCTATAAGAAGTGGTCTCTGTAAATTTTTATTCAGTAGGATAACCACCCAAAGTTATTCATAGCGGTACACACTGTCTGGGGATGCCGAAAACTCAAATCCTGGGGCCTTTGTGAGTGCTACTGAGAATGACACAAGGAGAGAATTCTGAGATGCAGGAGAAATTCTAGTAATAAATTACAACTGGAAATTATTCTGATAATTTTGTTCACTCAATCCCTGTGCTTATACATAAATTGGCAAAATTAATATTTCAAGTTTGGTGAGTCACATTAGTTTTCCTTAAAAGGTTTTTGAGTTCCTATCATCTGCAAAGCCTTCAGAGGTGACACATTTCCAAGCTTGTTGAGCTATGACCTCCATCTTGAAGAAACAGAACCTAGTCCTTGTATTTGTCTCATAAATCATAACTGTGAGTCAGTTCCTAAAGGTTGTGCACCTCCAACACACTGTGTTTTGATATGGAAACTCTTAAGTAAAGCAAAACTTCTCCCCCCTCCTTACTATTATACAGGAGACAAAACCACAACATATATATATATATATATATATATATATATATATATATAAAATTAGCTGCTCTGATTCCTGTTTTGCAAGTTTGCAAGTCTCTACCTGCTGTTTTAGGAAGCTTCTCAGCTTTTCTTTCTGAATCAGATTCCTTTTTTACTGTGCTTAGCATTCCACTGGATTGTTGTAGGGAGCACAAAGGGAAAAACATGACAATGAAATTATTAATAATTGCTTTGTGAAATAGCTGTGCTTTGTGGAAGACGGGCAGAGTAAAAGGAGATATATTTTTGTGACAATTTATAAAATAGTTCACAAACCAAAAAGTAAATGATAAAATTCTGCATTTAAGTTCATTACTATATTTCTTCAAGCCAAATAGAGAAATCCCAAAGATAAATCAGTCACTTCTTAGGTGCTATCAGTTGCTTCCAATATAATGATCTCTACCTACTTTGTATGTATATTATTATGTGCAAACAAGAAAAAAATGAGGGGTTTTCAGTCTATTTGTCATTGGCAAGCAAGATTTGTTAATGATTATTTTTCTATCACTCTGATTTACAAAGCAGGGTGACAAACTGAGCAATGAGCGAAGGATGAAAAAGAGGAATAGTATCACTTTGCATTTTGCTGAGAGGCTGAGGCAGCAAATCACATATATCTACAGTACAACAGCTTGTTACTTTTGCTGGCAACCGTTCTTGCTGTTCCTTCTCAGAAACTTATGACTCCTAAAAGAAATTCAAGGATTTATGATGGAACATGTTTAATAATGAGAGACTCAGCATTTCAGTAAGATTGTGAAAAGTAAATAAATATGCCAAGCTCTCAATTGCCATACCCAGAATTCAGTTTCATCATTCCTTTGCAATGTGAACACTTTATTAACCTTTAACAGGAGAGATCCTTACAGATATTGAAGTGCAGCCTTTCTGATTTGTCTGTAAAAGCATAACTTCTGAGTGTTGAATTTCATTTTGATTGTTGCTTAGAATCTGCTTATAATATTGCCTTTTTTTTTTATTTATTTAGGAAAAATTACTTAATTATGTTCTATTCTTGAAGCCTTTACTCAATTGAACCTTGCATGATTACTTCAGGATTGATATATAAATTTCCAAATCATAAGAATTATATGCTGGATCACAACCAGCTTCCTTGTGGACCAGCATTCTCTAATCTAGAAGAGCTGTATCAAACTCTTCAGTGAAAGGTACAGAGAAACTAGAAGTAATCAGACATGGAATAACTTGCCCCCAAGTTTCTTACAGGCTTTACTGCACTCAGAAACCCCCAAAATTTTCTCCTTTCCAAAATTTCTATTTTTTTCTGTTAATATCTTTACGATAACTTTGGCTAATCTTGTCCTCTTTCAAAGAAGACCCTCGTAAATATTATACAAACTTAACTGGCTTGGACATCACTACTATCAGCAAGGAGCAGCTTTCATACTGCCTTCAAGAATGTTTTTCTCTCCTGTGTCATATCTTATTTCCTTAGGTAAGTGGTTAGATAGAACCATAGGCTTAAATCTCATGAAATAACATCAAAGCATTTGCCATATAATTCCAGGCCTTTTTTCCTCTGATGTGCCAAGCAGTGAGATAAAAGCCCCATTACTATGTTTTATACTGGTTTTGATTTGAAAGCAAGGAAGATTATGGAATTTCAATGAGACAGAGTAAACTCATTAATACTGCAGACTCTTTCTGTTGGTCCTTTCATGCTCAACTTCAGGCAGGTGGCTGAGGTGCCTAATTTAAGACAGTGTCTACCCACAACTTGTGTGACAGTTACTGCAGAGAAAGGGAGAGAGGGCTGCCTCCAAAGAGAGGAGATCTTGGATGGTGTGAGCTGCTCTCCAGAATAGTCTAACTTTTTTCCCTGATTACCTAGGCAGAAAGCCAAGGCAACAGCATTCATGATCAGCTGCAAAAGTGGTGAAGGGTCCAAATAAAACCTATAAGTCAATAACCTATAACTGCTTCTGCAGTATTTTGGTAGTCTTCTATATCCTCTGTTTCAGCATACATTAATAATCTGCAAGAAATGACAAAATTTTAGTTTTATGTCTATCTACCTACCTGACTAAATGCTGTTTTTAAGCCAATGTTAAATTTTTAAAAGGGGGGAGGGATGGGGCATTGCCCAGTTATCCCCAGTAAAGAGCTATTTGGAGATCCATTAATCACACCAACTCAAGAGCACTTAAAGGAGACAAAGAAAAAGAATATAAGAAGGTTCAAATCAGAATGAAAATAAAAACATTTTTTGGCCTGTGATACCTGGTATTCGATTAAAAAAAAATGTTTCTAAATGAGTTTGAAAGGGAACCATGGAACTAAAAAATATGTAAGGAGATTAATTAATATGGCAAAAGGAGTATTGTGACTGGCGGACATGGATATGAATAATGGTGCACAGCAAATTTTAGCAAGCATGAGAGACTACTGAACTCAGTGACTAGGTTGAAAGACATGCAGCTCAGCTTGATCTTTTTCTGATTGCCCTACTAAGGTGACAGTAAAACAAAACATTTGGAAAAGTTGACATAAGCCCCAACACTACGTCAAAAAATCTGCAGTATTAAAATATTATTATCTAGGAGGTAGAGTGAAGCACATAAAATTAAGACATGCCTGAATTCAGATTGTCAATATAATTTAAACTGTGTCTCAATGCCCCTTTGTATTATGATAGTTCTTAATTGCATGGTGACAAATGCCCTGATATAACCTACCTAAATTAGGTGCTTACGGATATACCTAAAATTCAAGTGTAGTTATTCAACATTCTGCTGATAGCCTGTCAGGAGGCAGGTAATTTTTGCATTTGATTCTGCCAC
This sequence comes from Pezoporus wallicus, assembly GCF_028554395.1. NCBI lineage: Eukaryota > Metazoa > Chordata > Aves > Psittaciformes > Psittacidae > Pezoporus > Pezoporus wallicus. Next base: position 3,992,407 of record NW_026640165.1, read on the forward strand.
TGCAGGAACTGAATGGTCCCTGGGGTGGGCTGTTTCACCCCATTGACCCCAGAAAAAGTGGAAAGTGGAGGCACCTCAATTAAGTGCCTATAGCATGATGGGATGAATAATGGCAGGAACAGGACTGATTTGGTTCAGAGAGGCATCTGTCAGAAAGAATGGTGTGGATTTAATGAGCAACTAATCAATATTTGGTATTCTTACTGCTGGTAAGCGAGCAAGCACATGCCATCTCTGCTGAGCACATCTGATTTTGCTATCCATGTAGAATAATTAATTTACTCATTAGTATTTCTGTGGTGCTTCTCACTGAAGTATCTGAATTACTCATAAAAATTAATTGTGCATCTTCTTAACACTGTGAAAGATGACACAAGAGACAAAGACTCTCAGGACATGTGATGCTCAGCACTGTAACATCTAAGAATTATCTACCATATCCACAATGAAGTACATATGACTGAATTATACTCCCATGCCAATTTACATTCACTGGAAGACAGTGAGTGTCTTTGACTGGAACTCCTATCTCATAGGGCACTAGGAGGTCCAAGCTGACCAGCTAGACAGTACAAAGTCATGGATGGGTATGCAATTGTCTCGGGAGACTGCCTCAGGGATTCACCAAGACTTCTTTGTGAAACCTCTTTTACACACACACACAGACCATTATCTTAGACAGTATTTAGCATGTTCACCTCAAGAACCAGCCCGTTTTACATGTAAGAAGAGAAACAAGCGCATCAGCACCTCAGATGATCACATAGGTTATCTTTTAATGTAATATATCGGAATGCCTGGTAAGCATCTAAGGAATCCTAAAATACCAGACTCATAGACCAAGGAGGGATATTAAAAAGAATCTATGACAGAAAATCAGCATGCTTTTTGAATCTTAAAGGGCTCTAGTTAGGCCTTTTGACTCCTACCTTGGCTGAAATGAATCCTTTGTAAGTCCTTTCCCTGAAGCCTTCTGTGCCTGTAGTCATCTCGTGTACCTGTGCAAGATAGACAGGGTTGTCCTGCATTGCTCCTAAATTCTTCCTAGAAACCATTTTGGATGCCTTCTACTGACTGAGACATTAAAATTAGAAAATCTCGCTTCCTGCTGTTACCTGAAGAGTAAGAGCATTCATGTGTGAAGCCATTCTGGGGCATCTCATGCTATAACTGGCTGTCCTGGGGTCAGTTATTTATATGACTCTTCCTTTCTGTTCCTGGAACAAATAAGGCAGCAAACTTCTAGGCAAAAGTTTTCTCTATTACAAAGTGCTTTTTCATCCCCTTGGAAGCGCTCTTTTCTTAGACAAAAACCCTCTGGGTTCATGCAGTTCTAACTCACTCCCATGCAAAATTTCATTGTTGTACTGTTTTCACTTACCTATAACTATTTTTGAATCATTTACAAGCTCCTGACAAGAAACATCTCCCAGAAATGCTTTCTGTCCTTGTTCCTAGTTACAGTTTTTCACCTGCTCAGACTCTGCTTCCTGTTCAGTATCACATTTGTCTTTATCTTTCCCACCTAACCAGATCTGGTGTTTCATCCTGTACTTGCTTTATGAAAAATCATAAATATTCTTGTATCACTTCTTTGTATAGTACTTTCCATTTCCAAACTCCTTTTGACTGTAAAACTTAAAAGTTATACCAGGTCCATCTGTGATAATGCTATCTGATGAGTACCATCACTGGAAGCAATGGCTTAATTGTAAGAACTATTAACATGATAAGTTTTATCTTATGCTTGTCCAAACCAAGTAACATTGATACTTCAGTAGGGTAATAAAAAATAGAAGAAACAACTACAAAATTCTCAGAGTGGACCATGACATTTATCTGGTATGATCAGGGTTGCAGAAAAAGGATATAGAATTTGTGACACAGAGAACACCAAGGAAATTGCCTTCAGGGTTCAGTAAGCAGGATTATCACCTTAATCCTTTTGAGAGAGATATACTGAGTTCAATGTCATTAGCTACATTGGGTAGGTCTTGGGATTAAAAAGAAAACCTGTAAGATTGAGGGTTTGGTTAACATGAAAGGCTGCTTACATCTGACCTGTGTAGCCATAACTTGTAAAGTGCTTCATAAAGCACTTCACCTGAGCTCTTACTGCTGGAAAATCCTTAGCTGCAGTTACACATTCTCACAAAAGGTGGTTATTGAGTACATTGGGACCATGTAGAAGGACTTGTAACAAACAGTACCAATATACATTGGGAAGAACAGAGAGGCATGTGAACTGTCATTAACCTGTGTATTCTGGCAATAGCTACAAATAAAGAGCTGTAACCTCTCATTTCTCACCAGTTCGATCTGACTATTTAGACTCACATGTGAATCTGTCCAAATACTGCACCATTTGATCATAATCAAGGGGAGATGTGGCCATTTACTTTCCCCTAAGACTTTATCAGGATGTGAAGTTGCTCCTGAAAGTACTTGCTTCACAGCTTTTAAATGCGCACATAACAAAAAATTAATCTTTCCTTGGCTACCATGTAGACAAAAAAAAAACCCTGACAATTTGTTTTCCATATTAAAAAAGATATTTGGTTGCTACTCTAACTACAGTTCCAAGTTAACAATTTCAGTTATTTGTGATTTTTGTAAAAGAAAACATATCTAAAATTAAAAGTATGTGTTACTTAAAATATTTGTATTACCTGCTTAACTACTGAAGATAACAGTTTTCCTGACATTTATGAATATCAGGACGAGGATGAGGCCCTAGGTGATATGGTTTAGTGTGAGGTGTCCCTGCAAATGGCAGAGGGGTTGGAACTTGATGATCTTAAGGTCCTTTCCAACCCTAACTATTCTATGATTCTATAATATAGGAAAAGTTATTCCTTTTCCTACATTAAATTTTCAAGGCAGTTTTCAATAGATTTTTACTATATCTATGAATCATTTGTGAAAACATGTATATATATGTCCATGCATATTAAACACAGACACTTTATGTTAGTAGGATTTTAATCACGGGACTCTAGAGACACAGACTCAGTATTCTGTGTACAGGCATTTGAAATGCTTTGTTGTCTTGGGTCTTTCACTGCATAATACCCTCTATAAAGGACCAAGAGAGAGTTAATCTGAAAAAGCTAGAATTTTTGTATGTGTAAACTGTCAATACTTACCTGATAGTGCTCCATTCCAAAAAATTTTGTTATCCTAAATTATTACAGGAATTACTTAATACTATTTGCCTGGGTTTGCCATTATCCGTTTAATATATTGTTAGTTAATTATCCTGGGGACAGTTCCACACACGCTGTGCCTCACCTAAAAAATCCACTGCACAGGCCAGAAGGTTTACTCACACTTGCAAAGCCCTGTAACGACAGGTGAGGGACAAAACAGCAGGTGATAAGGTGCACTGGAAGCCACAGACCCAACCCTGCATGGAGGCCATTGAGGACACTGGTCGCTCGAGACTGACCCAGGAGACAACAGTCTTGTTTGGAAACATTCTGAATGACCAAGCAGCCTTCTTTTCAACTGGATTTGACTATCCCACATTGCCCTTTTAGTCCTCATCGTGCTTGTAGTAAGTGTGGGTAAGCCCTTCCCATATCTTCGTTCAGGAAGGCAAGCCATCGTCAGTTAATTATTTTAATTATTCAGGAGCTCTATAATTAACGAAGTGCTATTGCACAAATGATGTATTTAATGAACAATGCCAGTATACATTGAATAGATACTTAATGATTTACATGGTGTGTCCAATATTGTTTAATGCCAAAACAATGGCATACTAATACTAGACAAAAATGTCAAGAAAACCTTATTCTGGTTCTGAGTCTTTTTTGAACAGAAATTGAGGTTGCTCTTAAAAGGGTTTTCACAGCAATTCAGAGCTCTAGTTTTCACCTGAGGAGCCCCTAAACCTTCCTTGCATTTTGAGGGATTTAAAGATTTGATCCATAGTTCTCTCAACAGCTGAAGTTTCTGATGCTTAGATAGGTTCATCCTGAAGTCAGAGATAAGACAATCAGCCAATTTGGTGTTAAAAGCTCCTAAGTGGCTTAAACAAGGGCAGTGAATTCTTTCCTTTATACCCAGATGCCTGGCAGGTCTGTTCGCAGGCAGAGAAATTGAATCATAGTGCTGTTAAGGAATAAGTGCATAACTGTCACCTCTTCAAAGAGGAAATGAAGCTGATATGTACTATCCTAAAAGAACGTCAGGACAGGCTTGACCTCGGGTGCCACTCCTTTCTCATCTAATGTGCGAAAGCATTCACACTTCGTGTGTATGATGTATGTAGTAAGAGCAGCAGACTCCTAGTTTTCAATATTTTATAAAGCATACTTAGTGCAATGTCAAAAACAACCACCGCAAACGCTACCCTTTGCTAAAGCTCCTGTGGTCAACTCTTTTTATCTATGGCTATTCAGTAACCACATTTTCTGCAATGATTTACAAATATTTTTTTTATTAACTTTTTTGGAATAAAACTTTCTGTATTGTTCAAGAATTTCTTCTCCATTTAATTTGTGCCTCTGAGATTCTTCTCTCTCCTTAATCCCCTTTTACAGGCTTCCTTCCCTTTTGTTCTTCCTCTCTCCTTTCCTATATTACTCTTTCCATCTAGGAACATCTCACTTTGTTCTGTGCTTTGTTATCTAATGCAATCTAATCTAATCCAATATACTAAAAATTATATAGTAATTATATTTTTATACAATTATATATTATACTATATATAATGATATGTAAACACAAATAAACATATAAATGTATAAATATAGAATATATTTATATGTAAATGCTTTATTAATATATAATATAATTAATTTATACTAAATTAATATTATAAATTATATGATATATATTAATATATATTCATTGCCCAAGGAAGCTATGATTGCTCCATCCCTGGTGGTGTTCAAGGCCAGGCTGGACAGAGCCTTGGGTGACAAGTTTTAGTTTGAGGTGTCCCTACCCATGGCAGGGGGGTTGAACCTAGGTGATCTTAAGGTCCTTTCCAACCCTAGCTATGATTCTAGGATTATACATATATATATAAGATATATATAAACATATGATATATATAATATATAAATATATATATATAATATATAAATATATATACAAAATAAATATATAATAAATATATATTAATACATTTTTATAATATATTTTGCTCACTAAGCATTTTTCTTGTTATTATTACCTACTGTAATCTCTCTTTCATCTCCTTGGGTAGTATCAGAGCATGAATTCTGTCACTCTCTAAATACAGGGACTGAAAATCCCAGCCAGTGACAATATGTGGATGCTGCTCTACAAAGGGTCTTAGCTGGAAGCTTGGAGTATGTAATACTACAATGGGCTTTGATGGCTTGGTGTTCAGGAAATGGTTAATGAAAGAGAGAGAGAGGTAAAAATTTCCTGGATATGTTTTTCAAGTTAGAATGTGTTCTTTTTAGATTAAATAAGATGTCGGGAAAGTGGTAAGAAAGACACGTACATAGAGTAATATATATGTTGAAGGAACATCTTAAGATCAATTTCAGCTGAAAAATGAAGTGTGTCTATTTGTGTGCATACATACAAATATATAAAAATATGAAGAAACTTAATTGCTAACAGAAGCCTTCAGGAGATATTTAATGAGATCTCCTTTTTCAAATAATTTTTCAAATTACTTCCTAATTGGTTGGTTTGAAATTATGTCTAAGATCATAAAATAAAAAGTTAATATTGCTATTCCAGTTAAAGAGATAACGCAATCATTCTCTTTCAAGATAGAAAATGTGCAGAGCCAGCAGTGCTCTGAAGTGTGCCCAAGTAGAAGCACATTAAGAAGACATTAGCAGTATGGAGTCCAGAGCTGGGTGCCAAGCATGGGGGGCTCAGGGCTTGTGCTCAGGTGGGCTCGACTCTGCTCAGACAGCAAAGGGCACATGATTAATTCTGGGACTATAAAAAGGAAATCATCATTGAGAGTAAGATCCAAAAAGCATGACAGAAAATGGCAGATTAATCAACAGCTCTTCAAAACAGCTTCTCACAGGTTTGCAACAACACAGTTTGTTTAGGTTACATAAACACGTTTTACAAAATTCCCATGAGATACGTTTTGGCTCTTTCAGATAAAATAACTTTTTTTTTTTTCAGTGCAAGAGTCACAGATGTCAGCCAGGGGCTTGAAGATTGCTTGCTGTCTTACCCGGTTTTATTGAAATCTTTCATGGAAATTCAAGCTACAGAATGCCTTCAGCTATTTAAAAATACCTTTACAGGAGAAACAAGTCAATTACCTAACAACAGTGCGTAATGGAGTTGTGAATACACATGATTCTCAACACATGCAGGGCTGTATTCCATTTGTCTCAAAAGCAAAAAGCTAGCTGGCCTGGAATGGCCTGTCAGCTCACAGAGGGCTGACTCACAAGCGGCTGACTCACAGGGGCGAAGCCAGGAGGAGCGGCCGCAGATTTAAAACGGGCATCATCGACCATTAATGGCCAGCTGCTGAGGTGCGAAGCTCGAGAGGACGCCTTCAACACCGGAGCGGGAGGGAGATCAGCGTCCGGGAGCCTCAACTCAGAGCGACAAGAGCCACCGAGGGACCCCAAGTCCTCGACAGGACCTGCCCAGGAGCCGGCAGCTCAGCTGACGCCAGCAGGGACTCACATGGGGCGGAGCCAGGAGGAGCGGCACCAGCCCTGACTGGGTAAAAACCTGCCCCAGGGAGCGCTGAGCGACCAGGAGCGCGGCGAAGGCAGTTTGCGCGGGATGGTGAGCACTAGCCGCATGATCAGGGCCCGGTCTGGGAGCTTTGCCCCGGCGGTGGCCAGCGTAGGCACCCAGACAGAGCCGATGAGAGGGGAGGCTGCAGTGCAGAGCTCGGAGTGTAGAGAGTGCCTGCCCTGGTCTGGTGAGGGGAGGGTGCACAATGGGCAGGGCTGCACTCGGTGCTCCCTGGTGGAGGTCCTCCTGCAGCAGGGGCTGAGCTGCGGGACGCTGTCAATAGGCTGCAAGATCTCAGGGAAGCTGAGAGGAAGCAGAAATGCTTGCTCGCGGCCCAAACTGTGTAGGGGCCTCGAGCTTCCCCTTTAGCTCATGGAGGCAAGAAGGAGGCCGTTAACCCGGGAAGCTGGAAAATAGAAACAAACAAAACAAAACAAAACAACAACAAAAAAACACAAACAACAAAAAAAAAGGAGGAAGAGGGCAATTAAAAGCAAGGGGCTTCCTCCTAAATCTGTTGTCCACACGCAGAACTGCTTTGCTGTCCTGCAGGGGGCTCATGAGGAAACACGCTCACCCCAGAAACAGCCGGCCGATGCCCTGGTAAAGATCTCTACTGGTGCTGTCAGAAAAAAAGCAGCAGGTCATAGCAGTAGGGGACTCTACTTTGAAAGGAACAGAGACACCCATCTGTCGGCCTGACCCGGTCTCAAGGGAGGTGTGTTGCCTACCAGAGGCACAGATCAGGGATGCTGCAGAGAGGCTGCCTGCTCTAGTAAGTCCCACTGACTATTACCCACTTCTAGTGATCCATGTGGGTACTAGTGATATAGACAGCTTTAGCCTGGAGAACATAAAGAAGGACTACGGAGCCCTAGGGGCTCTGGAGCTCAGACTGTCTTTTTGTCATTTCTCCAGGGTAAAGGGGAGGACCTTAAAAAAGCTAAGAGGATTGGCCAGGTTAATAAATGGTTAAAAGGATGGTGTCATAGTCAGGGGTTTGGGTGTCTTGAACACGGGACACAAGTTTGTAGGCCAGGTCTAGTGGGGGCTGGTGGAGCTGGTCTGACAACGAAGGGGAAGAGTGGTTTTGGTAGGAGGCTTGCCAGACTGGTCAAGGAGGCTTTAAACTAGATGTGTTGGGGGAGGGGGGCATCATTCCATCCCAACACACCCAGTCAGTTGCCAGCACCTATAATAAATGATTGGAGCAATGTAGAGATATTCCAGCCGCTCCAGCCAATGAGCCAGCTTTATTTGGAGCTCGGCTCAGATGCCTCAAATGCCTGTAGCATGGGGAACAAACAAGAGGGGTATGATATAATAGGCATCACAGAAACATGGTGGAATGGCTCCTATGACTGAAGTGTTGGAATGGAAGGTTACAGGCTCTTTAGAAAAGACAGGCCCGGCAGGCGGTGAGGGGGAGTTGCTCTTTATGATAGGGACAGGCTGGAGAGTATGGAACTCTGTCTGGGGACAGGTGAGCAGTCCACAGAGAGTTTGTGGGTCAGGGTTAAAGGGAGAGCAACGATGGGGGGCATCACTGTGGGGATCTGTTACAGACCGCCTGATCAAGAGGACTCTGTGGATGAAGTACTCTACAGGCAGATAGGAAAAGCCTCACTCACAGGCCCTTGTTCTCATGGATGACTTCAACCACCCTGACATCTGTTGGAATGATGGTACGGACCAGCAGAAGCAATCCAGGAGGTTCCGCGATTGTGTGGAAGACAACTTCCTTCTGCAAGAAATAGAGGAGCTGAAAAGGAGAGGTGCCATGCTTGACCTTGTGCTGACCAACAGGGAAGGGCTTGTTGCAAACACGATGCTCCAGGGCAGCCATGGATGAGATGGTCAAATTCAAAATCCTCAGACAGTGAGAAGAGCGTGCAGCAAGCTCAGTGTCCTGGACTTCAAGAGAGCAGACTTTGGCCTCTTGAGGAACCTGCTTTGGAAGGTTCCATGGGATACAACCCTAGAGGGCAGGGGGGCCCAAGACTCTTGGTTGATAGTCAACGAACACCTGCTACAAGCTCAGGAGTGTTGCATCCCAACCCAAAGGAGCACAGGAGGCCCAGGAGACCTCTGTGGATGCATAAGGAGCTGCTGAGGAAACTTTCAGGGGAAAAAAAGAGGTCTATAAAAGGTGGAAGCAAGGACAAGCTGCCTGGCAAGAATCCAAGGGTGTTGTCTGGGAAGCTAGGGACCAGGTTAGGAAAGCCAAGGCCCACTTACAATTAAACTTGGCTAGGGATGTTAAGGATAGCAGGAAGAGATTCTATAGGTACGTAGCTAATAAAAAACAGACTAGGGAGAATGTAGGCCCCCTCAGGAAGCTCTCGAGAGAACTGGCTACACAGGATTTGGAGAAGGCTGAGGTTCTGAATGACTTCTTTGCTTCGGTCTTCACTGCCAAAGGCTGTGACTGCACCACTCAAGTCTTGGAAGGCAGACGCAAGGACTGTGAGAATGAAGACCTTAGGCACACTGTAGGAGAGGATCTGGTTGGAGACCATCTTAAAAATCTGAGCGTACCCAAGTCTGTGGGACCTAATGAAGTCAATCCGAGGGTCCTGAAGGAGCTGGTGAATGAAGCTGCTAAGCCACTGTCCATCATCTTTGAAAAATCATGGCAGTCAAGTGAAGTTCCTGATGACTGGAACAAGGGAAATATAACCCCCATTTTCAAGAAGGGGAAAATGGATGACCTAAGGAATTACAGACTGGTCTCACCTCTGTGCCTGGCAAAATCTTGGAGCAGATTCTCCTGGAAGGCATGCTAAGGCATATGAAAATCAAGGAGGTGCTTGGTGACAGCCAGCACAGCTTCACCAAGGGGAAATCCTGCCTGACCAATTTGGTGGCCTTCTATGATGGGGCTTAGAAATAGGTTTGATTATTTGGTCAAAAATACTGATGGACAGGGGTAGAGCAGTTGATGTCATCTACCTGGACTTGTGCAGAGCATTTGACACATGACATCCGTGTCTCTAAATTGGAGAGATATCAATTTGACAGGTGGACCACTCTGTGGATAAAGAACTGGCTGAACGGCCGCACGCAAAGTGTTATGGTCAATGTCTCAGTGTCCAGCTGGAGACCAGTAATGAGTGGTGTCCCTCGGGGATCAGTCTTGGCACCGGTCTGGTTTAACACCTTTGTCGCTGACATGGACAGTGGGATTGAGTTCGCCCTCAGCAAGTTTGCCGATGACACCAAGCTGTGTGGTTCAGTTGTTACGCTGGAGGGAAGGAATGCCATCCAGAGGGACCTTGGCACGCTTGTGAGGTGAGCTGATGCCAACCTTACGGAGTTTGACCATGCCAAGTGCAAGGTCCTGCACCTGGGTAGGCGCAATCCCAGGCACAGCTACAGGTTGGGCAGAGAAGAGATTCAGAGCAGCCCTGCAGAGGAGGACTTGAGGGTGCTGGTCGATGAGAAAATGAACATGAGCCAGCTTCAGTGTGCACTCACAGCCCAGAAAGCCAACCATATCCTGGGCCGCATCAAAAAGAGGGTGACCAGCAGGTCGAAGGAGGTGATCCTGCCCCTCTACTCTGCTCCTGCGAGACCTCACCTGGAGTATTGTGTGCAGTTCTGGTGTCCTCAACATAAAAAAGACATGGAACTGTTGGAACAAGTCCAGAGGAGGGCCACGAGGATGATCAGGGGACTGGAGCACCTCCCGTATGAAGATAGGCTGAGGAAGTTGGGGCTGTTCAGCCTGGAGAAGAGAAGGCTGCATGGAGACCTCATAGCAGCCTTCCAGTATCTGAAAGGGGCCTATAGGGATGCTGGGGCGGGGCTCTTTGCTCGGGACTGTAGTGACAGGACAAGCGTAAGAGCTTGAAACTTAAACCGGGGAAGTTTAGATTGGATATAAGGAAGAAATTCTTTACTGTAAGGGTGGTGAGGCACTGGAATAGGTTACACAGGGAGGTTGTGAATGCTCCATCCCTGGCAGTGTTCAAGGCCAGGTTGGATGAACCCTTGGGTGAAATGATTTAGTGTGAGTTGTCCCTGCCTATGGCAGGAGAATTGGAACTTGATGATCTTAAGGTCTTTTCCAGCCCTGAGTATTCTGTGATTTTCTGATTCTATTTAGTGAGCATGATGTGCTGTGGTATGGAATACCTCTTTGGCTACTTTGGGTCAGGTGTCCTGTCTTTGCTTCCTCCCGGCTTTTCCCTCCTCCCTGGCAGAGCATGGGACTGAAAGTCATTGGTCAGAGTAAACATTACTGAGGGACAACTAAAAACATCGGTGTTATCAGCATTGTTTCCAGGCTGAAAGTCAAAAACACAGCGCTGCACCAGCTAATAAGAAGGAGAAAAATGACTGCTACTGCTGAACCCAGGACAGTGGACTTTATTTACACAATCAGTTTCTGCTTCTGATGGAAAGCAGTATAAATGTAGATCAGTGGGGGAGGCCTGATGTGGAAGGTAAGGCTGTTTCATTCGAATGCTTTGCTGTGCAAATAGGGTCACACCACCACTATGCCAGATCTTGGGTGTCTGCTGAATGATGTGATCTACCATGTGGATTTATCAGTTCCAGAGTGTGCTATTCCGTCCAGTCAAAGAACGTCTGTGTTCCATGTCCTTCTTCTATGGGAAAGCACTGGAAAATGAGCTTGATGTACTAATGATGGCCTCTGTCGCTAGGAGATACTCAAGCGTATCTTCTTGTCTTAGAATTCAAATTGAGGGGAGAGTTGAGGTATTATAAATAATCCTGGATTTTTTTTTTTAATCGCCATCCAATAAAAAGAAAGAGTTTAATTAGCTTTTACTGCAACCAAAAGCATGTGTCTGTATGTGTGAAAATACATATGCACAGAGTAGACAAAAAAGATGGATTTCCAACCTGCAAGAACGTTTCTGAATTTTCCAAAATTGATGTTATAAATAGCTATTACATTACATTGCTGATGTATATTAGTTCTGTGCATCCATTTTTTTTTTTGTGATCATTAATTCTTTTTGTGCTGTTCTGTATTTCAGACTGATGGACTTGGGACTGAAACATTTGCTGTAACAAATGGAAGGAGATATCTCTAAAGTGTGGTCTCATTTACCCTTCACTTTACTCAGGGTACTCCTACAGAAGATAATACATTTTATACTCTGTTCTGGTGATGAATGGTGATGCTCTGGATACTTTCTGATGAGACTAGAAATAACTCAGAAGTTTTATCTGTGTCTTATAGTGTATTCTGACATAACTCAGTTTTAAAAGGTAAGAAATCCTACTACTAGCAAAAATGCTTGCTTGAGAGAAAATTATATACTGACACGGAAGGACAATGAGATAGGATCTTCTAGAGGTCTACGTGATTTCCTGTTGCATTTGTAAATCTATTGCTTTTCATGATAAAATTAGCACTAGGGTATTTTTTAGGCAGTTATTCTTTCTTGATAAGTTGTAGTTGTCTGGTGTTCACTTCAAGCTCAGCAGCAGCAGAATATAAATTACAAAGCACCACATGTATTGTCAGCGTGCAGCTAGTAATACATAATAATTATTAGGTCAGATGTATACAGTGGGTTATACGTATTTCTCTAACAGAAGTTTGTAGTACTTCCTTAGCAACTGCCTGTTTTAGTTACTTCCCTATGTGCCATATGAAGAAAAGAGGAATGTTAAAGTTATTTTTTTACTGCATATCTCTATGGAGCCAAAGCAAAATATGTTCCTTGAAATCATATCCATGAAATTATCATGTATAGGTTTTCAGCACTGGCTACTGTTAGGCAGCAGTTTCAGTGTAAGAAAACTATCACATAGAAATATCTCAAAGTAATTTACTAACCATCATGGGTCTGATTATACTGCTTATCATAACACTACACTGCAGCTGTTCAAGAGAAGAATGTACTCAATTTGTCTCTGTGAAGGTATCTGCAAAGCTCCATCTTTTGTAGCTGTTCTCTGTGTGAAAAAACTGATTAATCCAGGCTTCTTGTATCCAAAATGTGGTGCAAATATTTTGCTGCTGTTAAGAGTTTCTTATTGCTCTGTGGATAAAAGTGCTTACATCTAGATAGCTATCATAAGAAAGGAAGAGGCTTGAGGAGGTTGAGTCCATCTCTCTGCTCTCACAGGCTATGTATACCCTAAATGGTGCCTCTGAATGGCTGGCTCTTCGACATGCTCTGGCTGAACACCAGCACCATGCTGGGGTGAGATGCAAATATACACCTTCTGTCAGCTTCTTGCTTTCTTCATGAGAGAAGGTGACTGAAAATGATTTTTAATGTGCTGTGGCTAACATCTCAGAATGAACCTTTCAAAAAATGAAAACCTGCCTTGCAGCTTTTATTCTATATAGCTTAATAGTCTTTAAGAAGAGTCAGTGAATAAGTGGTAGTGCTCCCTGAATTTCTCAGTGAGTGGGCTCTGACCCACTCAAATTCTGTGTGCAGAATTACAAGCCTACTTCTTGTTTTTGATTTGCTGTTGCATCACAGCACCTGGTATTTTTCAAAACACTAATGAAGAACTTCTTATCTTCATAACCTGAAATGAAGGAGGCAACATTGGCTCTGCTTCATTTGCGAGGAACTGAGTAGTGAAAAACAACATTCACTTAAGAGTCTAGACTTTATTGTAGCTTGATTGCTCAGATCATGGTTCCAGCCAATGTCAAGTGCACCCAGGAGCATGCTGCAATTCTGTGTATCCTTGAAGATTCTGAAAAAAAAAACAAACAAACTCAGAATTACAGTTTGAACACTTTCAGATTAAGGTATGTATTTAAAGCCCTCTAGCTATTCCTGGGTAATTCTGCTACAGTAAAAAAGTCATTACTAGCTGGTGAATGTTGAAATGATTTGCATTTGCTAGAGAGGAATTCTGTCAGTGACTGGTCATTACAGACTGTCTCCTTCAAGGTGGCATTTAGCTGATTTAGCCCTGAAAACACGTAAGCTGACTATTTTCAGTGTGAGAACTGGCAGGAATGAGATCTTTGTAATTGCTGAGAACAGGAGAGAGAGAAAAGATGTCTTTATCCAGCAGTGGCCTACTGCAGGATTTTCAGGAAAAGTCCTGTTCTTCACATGACCACACATATCAGCCCACATCAGCAGCTGAGGTATGCTCAGTATATGCTAAACTTAGCTGTCATTTTTAACAGATTTCTGTATGGTATGTATGAACTGAGACTTCTTGAAAGACTCATGACGGTTAACCACGAGCTGATTTTCATATGAATGGTGAAAATCTCTATTACTTGATTTTATGGCTCTGTTAGTTTCTCAGAGAGAATAAATAAGCTTAATGACCAGAAAGTTAATGTGCAAAAACAATATTTCCTCATATAACTCTCAGAATAGGCTGAACTATTTCTTTCGAAGCTTTCCAGGTTATTTCAGTCTGAAAAAGATACTCATTGTGAAAAATGTACTTCTAAAGATTAAGATATATAGAGAAGCAAGATAAAGCTGCTGGAAAACAGACAACGAAATGCAGAAAAATTTGTGAAGTGCAACATTATGTTTATAGCTTTCTCTTTCTGGAGAAGAGTACTTAAACACATTTACTTTGATAGAATTTCCTGGGTTTTTTGCTTATTGCCTTATTTACGTGAATATTTTCTATGAACAGTGATATAGAAACACTGCCTTCATTAATGATACATGCAGTTAATTTCTTGGCAGAACCTTTCTGAAGGAACCCATTGCTAACAGTTAACTTCATGCTAAGAAAATCCTTATGCCAAGGAGAAAACGATATCACAGTCAGAAACAGTAGCTCTTGTGCTACCCTCTGGTTGTTCGAACTGTGACTAGTTGGCCTCTCCACTATTAAAGAAAGGGTGCTTCCAAACTGAGCATTAGCCTGAATCCATTCAGTGTAAAAGCAGGAGCCAAACCCAATAAAGATACTTAGATTGTGTGTCTATGAAATAGCATCGCAACAACTGGCTTTATTTATTAGATTTGACAATGGTGTATCGATGTAAGGAAGCATCACGATGAATATGCTATCTGTTCAGGTATCTAATGACAAGATAACTTGCAAATTTACTTTATAAGGAAAGAGCTAGCTAGGTTATATACGTAACCCAATCCAAAAGTCTAGTCTTGCTTTCTGGAATAATGAGGACACAATAGTTTTTCTGTTTATAGTTTTCCATACCTACATTATTTACTATATAAGCCTCAAACTTATTTCACATTAAATAGGGCATTGTGGTGCTTATATTTCTGTCTCAGGTGAATTTATACCTATGAATTCTCAACATTTCTCATGAAGAATGACCATGTCACCTTCACTGAAAAGCTGTACTTAAGTTCTTTTCACATAGGGATGTGAAAGGCTGCCCCTCAGGTGTAAGGATCATCCTTTTTCAAAAGTGGAACCTTGAAATGGTGTTACCACCCAATATGTAAAGAGTCTTTCATTTGTTTTTGTTCACAGTTGTTTAAACTACTGGAGAATAGAAACCATCCCTGCAGTAAGAACTGGC
This sequence comes from Pezoporus wallicus, assembly GCF_028554395.1. NCBI lineage: Eukaryota > Metazoa > Chordata > Aves > Psittaciformes > Psittacidae > Pezoporus > Pezoporus wallicus. Next base: position 4,007,594 of record NW_026640165.1, read on the forward strand.
CATGAATATTTTGGCTGTTTTTTCTCATACTGCTTTAAAGTCACTGAAAGCCATTTCTTAAAACACAATTCCCTGTGAAGAACTGTATTTACAATGAGACAAAGACAAGGATTAAATAATATGTGAATTTCAGTGCCTGTCACCATGGAGTATAAAATTCTAGGATTAGTCAAAGAAATTAGACATTGTGAAACTATATCAGAGCCTGCTGCTTGTAATGTTTTTTTTTTCCTAATTACTTATCCAGTTCAGGTTTCAAGTGTTCTATGACTTTCCTTGAAAAGCTGTTTCTGGTTCAAATTTTTATATTTATTGACTTTGAAGCCTACATAGGTGCTTCCAGTATTTGCCCAATGAATTTTGCTAGAGCTGTTCCTATGTAGAGAAGATCTTGCCTGTTTGATATTCTGATTCTTCTCCCACTCAAGTTCTGTGAAAACCCTGCAACTAATGCCAGGAGAAATAGGATCTAGTGATAAATGAGGATGTTGGGGGAGTCACTAAAAAAATTACTTCTACAGCAATTTGCCTTTGTCAGAGAAATAATCTACCTCAATTTGTGGGCTCCAGCTTTTTTGAGCTCATCAAAAGGTCTCATATGCACATCAGAACATTCTCTGCATCATTCCTAAAAGATGAGTCCTTGAGCTTTACTCATAAATTGTGAATAAAGCTGGAAAAAATAGGACTAATTAGTAAGCATCAGCGGTAAATCAACATCTGAAAGGGAGATTGTGGTAGACGGTGTGGAAGGAAAATAGAGATCTTCCATTCTGCTGAAATTCCTTAAGGACTTGACTTAGATCAAATTGTATTTAATGCTTTTATTAATGTCCAGGTAAATGTGGAAGTGCTAGTGATAGCTGCATGTGACATCACACTCAGAAAAATAATTTAATGTAATAGATATAAGAATATTATATAGAAAGAACTTGATAATCTTGAGAATTGGAGTTGAAGGCAGATGAGAAAGAATAACACAATCCATTAGAAGCTAAAGCTGTGAAATTTCCTCTATTTTCAATAGCTTATTAAATAGAAGCAGCAGAGGAAAAGAAAGAATTAGATATATTAGCTGACTACAAGATGTATTGAAAAATAAGAATGTGAAAAGTCTCGTGTTCAAAACTAATATCTCTTGAAATGCTAGATTTTCTCAGCTGGAATAAAACTGAAGCCAGAACACATGCCTTCTTCCTTCTCCAGGTGTTTTGCTTGCAGAGGCAATGACCCCAATCCTGCTTCCAGCTGATAATCACTTTCTCCTTCACATTATGATATGAGTGTCTTCTGCCTCATTTTAGTCAAAGTGAACCAGGTTGTCTTAAAGTGTTTCAACTGAAGATGAAAATAAGCTATCTCAGATTATTTTGCAGAAAAGAAAAGATAATAGAAACACATAATCATACAATAGTTAGGGGTAGAAAGGACCTTAATATCATCTAGTTCCAACCCCCCCGCCATGGGCAGGGACACCCCACGCTAAATCATGCCACCCAAGGGTCTGTCCAACCTGACCTTGAACACCACCAGGAATGGAGCATTCACAACCTCCCTGTGTAACCCATTCCAGTGCATCACCACCTTTACAGTAAAGAATTTCTTCCTTATATCTAATCTAAACTTTTCTTGTTTGTTTCAACCTGTTACCCCTTGTCCTGTCACTACAGTCCCTAATGAAGAGTCCCTCCCCAACATCCTTGTAGGCCCTGTTCAGGTACTGGAAGGCTGCTATGAGATCTCCATGCAGCCTTCTCTTCTCCAGGTTCAACAGCCTCAACTTCCTCAGCCTATCTTCATACGGGAGGTTCTCCAATTCCCTGATCATCCTCGTGGCCCTCCTCTGGACTTGTTCCAACAGTTCCATGGTCCTTTTTATGTTGAGGACACCAGAACTGCACACAATACTCCAGGTGAGGTCTCACAAGAGCAGAGCAGAGGGGCAGGATCACTTCCTTCGACCTGCTGATCACGCTCTTTTTGATGTAGCCCAGGATATGGTTGGCTTTCTGGGCTGCGAGTGCACACTGAAGCTGGCTCATGTTCATTTTCTCATCAACCAACACCCTCAAGTCCTCCTCTTGCAGGGCTGCTCCGGATCTCTTCTCTGCCCAACCTGTAGCTGTGCCTGGGATTGCTCCTACCCAGGTGCAGGACCTTGCACTTGGCATGGTCAAACTCCGTAAGGTTGGCATCAGCTCACCTCACAAGTGTGTCAAGGTCCCTCTGGATGGCATTCCTTCCCTCCAGCGTAACAACTGAACCACTCAGCTTGGTGTCATCGGCAAACTTGCTGAGGGCGAGCTCAATCCCACTGTCCATGTCAGCGACAAAGGTGTTAAACCAGACCGGTGCCAAGACTGATCCCCGAGGGACACCACTCATTACTGGTCTCCAGCTGGACACTGAGACATTGACCACAACACTTTGCGTGCGGCCGTTCAGCCAGTTCTTTATCCACAGAGTGGTCCACCTGTCAAATTGATATCTCTCCAATTTAGAGACACGGATGTCATGTGGGACAGTGTCAAATGCTCTGCACAAGTCCAGGTAGATGACATCAACTGCTCTACCCCTGTCCATCAGTTCTGTGGCCCCATCATAGAAGGCTGCCAATTTGGTCAGGCAGGATTTCCCTTTAGTGAAGCCATGCTGGCTGTCACCGGGCAGCTTGTTGTTTTTCATGTGCCTTATGATGTAGCCCCATCATAGAAGGCCACCAAATTGGTCAGCAAGTGCCAACACCTTGGTTGGCATAATCTAAGCAAGTGATAATCTATCAGTTATACCTGACAAAAAAACAGTGCATAAAATAGACTAGTAATCTCTGATTGCCAGAAGAAACTTTTAGTGCTTCCCATAAAAATGGTAAACATTGCACTGGATGTGATTAGAGATGGAAGATAAAGTGTAACCATAATTAGCAAGTACAATGTACAAAATCACAGTTGCCTTTGCATTCAAGGGTTACATCTGGGAAACTCTGGAGCACTGATAAAATGCTAGAAAACCTGAAGAAGAACAAATTTTATGACTACCATTAAAAGAGAAGTCATCAAACTGTAGAAGTTCCATCTTCAATTCCTGGAAATATTTTTGACCAAATAATCAAACCTATTTCTAAGCACATAGAAGATAAGGAGGGATAAATAACAGCACTGATTTGTCAAAAGTAAATCATGTCAAACCTGCTTAATTTCCTTTCATGACAGAAATGCAGGAACTGCAAATAGGGGAAAAGCAGTATTTGTTGTATATTGACTTTTCTATGCACTTGAAATTATTGCTTGAGACATTCTCAGAAGCAAATTCTGGAATTGTAGTTCAGATGAAAGCTACATGGTGGGTGTTAGACAGCTTTGCTAACAATGCCCATGGAGTCCTTAGCAATATTTCACTGTCAAAAAAGAAGGAGGGGTCAGATGGGAATATACAGGGTTCTGTCATGGGTCTAGTTCTGTTCAATGTTTTTATTAATAAATTGAACTGAAATTGAATTTAAACAGAAAATATGCCTATTAAATTTTCAGATGTCATGAGACTGAGAAACATCACAAGGATGGAGAAAGGAATAAAGTTCAAAATGATCTGGACAAATTGAAGACATGGCCTAAAACTTGAATGAAATACAGGGTACAGCACTTAGGCAGAAATAATCTGCAATATGAAACCAGTAAGGGAACAGCAGGCTCACAAACATGTTTCAAAAGAGAGGTGTGAGAGTTACAGGGGAAAATGAGGCATAGATTTAATACCAATATTTGTATGTTACACTGAGGAAAATTGTGTACCAGTTGGAGAGATTATAGCAGAAAACAAAGAGAAAGATCATGAGAATAGAAAAAAATTCTAAGAAATAAGACAGAAAGAAATGGGATTGTTTAATTAAACTACAGCAAAGATACAGAAGGAAAACGGTAACAGCCTTAAGTAGTGTTGAAAAGAGAAAATAATTGCACTCCTTGTGAACAAGGAGAGCAGGACGGACTGTGCCTTTAGATGCAGAAAAAAAAGACTGACTTAAACACAGAGGGGAAAAAATCTAATGACCAGGAGATTGAAGCAGAAGAAACCTTTACCCAGGAAAGCTGTAGAGCTTCCCTCACATCTTAAGCATAGACCATCTGCAGAATGGTACATACAGGTGACTTTGCCTCGAGAAGGGTCTTGACATTCCCAATACTAATTTTTGTGTGATACTATGATGATATATCACAATAAAGAAATATTCTCAGAATTTTTTTATTTCATAAGAATATTTCTTTATGAAAAGTTGAACTCCTTCAGTGAAACTCAATAAGTACTTTCATATCTGGAAACATCTTATTGCAGAAATAAGTGCGGGTACAAGGAATTCTTGGAACGAATTCATTAATACTACTATAATCTGAAACAGTATAATGTCAGCATGGAGGCATAAGTTAGTGAAATGAAGCTGAAGGAGCTAGTTGTAACTAAATACAGCAGACAAGAATTTCTTTTTCAACCTTGAGAGATTCTCATGGGTTAAACTTAATACCACTGTATAAAATTTTTTAAACAGTTATTAGACAATAACTGCACAACAAAGATTATAAAAAATACTGAGAGAAAAAGCATTCAGCTTCCCCCAGAGATTACCTATATCATGAAAGCAATTTTGCTTAGAGAAACTTTATCAGCTTTCAAACCTTTCTTAATGTCAGATCTGATCTTTTGTTAAGTGGCAATGATCTGATTAAAGCTCCAAGGTGGGTTTTGTTTTTTTTTTAATTTGTGATATAAATGCTTTAACTGCCTGAAATGCCATGGTTTTACATCTAGCTATGACCAAGCAGTGCAAAATACTTGGCTCATAATGTGGGAAAAATGTCATGAAGAAGACAGTGCATTATAAAATAGTGAGAATAGGTGGTAGTTTACTATGTGACAATTTTTTTCTCCTTAGCAACTATTCTTACTGTGGGCTTGAATCTAAGGAAGGCCAAATGAAAATACGAATGATTAACAATTAAACTTTGATAACATTATTAACAGTTTGAAATTTGTGCATGTCTTGTTTTTAACCTCTTCAGTATTAAGAAAGATTAAAATATTGTATTGTATTTATTCTATTTCCTTGAAATTATTTAATCTACTTTTACTCAGCCTTTGAAACTAGAAAATGCGATTCTACTACTAACACATTACCTTTTTTTTTCTTTTTCTTTTTTTTTAACTGGATTGGAATCTGTACTTTGCTTATTGCTGCAGGAATAAATCTGTCTCTCAGTTCTATCTCTCAATATAAATCCTTAGTCCTACGTCAGTTAACTTCACCATTGCAGCTGTGGACATATTCTATTTAAGAAAAGCAATTTTCTTCTGTTCAAATTTTAGAAATTTTTGTTGGAATCTCTACCTTTGAACTAGCATATCTGGATATTTTTTTTTTTTAGTTCTGTGCATCAGCTGAATGATTTCCAGAACCTGAAATAAAGCATATTTAATCAGGGGAAAATATAACTAATGATGATCACCATCTTCTGTGATCCTAAACTGTGTAGTGGACTATAGTGCAAAGAAAAGGAAATCTGTCTCAATCCCATCAAAATTTTCTGGAAAAGAATTACAATAATGATAATTTTTTTTTGTCTTATAGGGTCAATGCACTAGATATCTTTTTGTTTTACAACACTGGGTGTTAAAACTATCACAGCAATGAAGTATTTTGCCATAGAGATTACAATAGTCACAGAATCACAGAATAATTGACATTGGAAGGGACCTCTGGAGGTCATCATGCCCAATCCCCCTGCTCAAGCTAGGCCACCTAAAGCAGGTTGCCTAGGACCGTGTCCAAATTGCTACTAAATATCTCCAAGGGTGGAGATGCCACAACCTTCCCAGAACTGCTGTCAGTCCTCAGTCACCCTCACAGTAAAAGGGTGTTTCCTGATGTTCAGGTAGAGTCTCCTGTGTTTTGTTTTGTTTTTTTCCCATTGCATCTTTTCCTGTCAGTGAGTACCATTGAAAAGAGCCCAGATTTATCCTCTTTGCACCCTCTCCTCAGATATTCACATTGATGAAATCCACCCTGAGCCTTCTCTGGGCTGAAGAGTCCCAGCTCTCTCAGCCTTTCCTCATATGAGATATGCTCTAATTCCTTCATCATTTTTGTAACCCTTTGATGAGCACTCTTCCCATCTCTCTTGTACTGGGTTGTCCAGTAGAAGGGAAGGATCACCTCCCTCAACCAACTGGTAACACTCCTCTTCACGCAGCCCTCTTTGCTTCCAGGTCTGCTGCTAGCTTGTGCTGAACTTTGTGTTCACCAGGACCCTTGGGTCCTTTTCCATCAAGCTGCTTTGCATTTAGCCTGTATTGGTTACTATCTCTGTGGGAAGCTAAAGAGAGAAGCTATGAGAGAAGAGATGAAAGAGTGTTGAAAACCTTACTAAAGTCAAGATTCACAATATCCACTTTTCTCTCATTGTTTACCAAGCTAGTCAGTTCATTGTAGAAGGTTGTTAGTTTGATCAAATATTACTTTGCCTTGTTGAAAGTATGCTGACTGTTCCTGACACCTTCTTGTCTTTCATGTGCCTGGAAATTTTTCCCAGAATTAGCTGCTCCATCAGTTTCACAGAGATCAAGGTGAAGCTGTCTGGCCTGTAGTTCCCTGAGTCGTCCTTCTTCTCCTTGAATGTAGGAGGGACATTTGCTTTCTTCCAGTCCTCAGGAACATCCTCAGTCACCAAGATCGTTTAAATGTAACCAGGCATCCTCCCAGCAACATCAGCAAGCTCCCTCAGCACTTGTGGGTGGCTCCCATCAGGGTCTGTGGTTTATGCGTGATCAGTTTGCTTAATATTCCCTGACCTGATACTCCTCTACCAATTGTAAGTCTTCATTGCTGTGGACTTTTCACACTGATTTCTGGGATCTAGGATTTGTGGACTCAAGTCTTGGTAGTAAAACTGGAGGAAATTGTTTACTGTTCATAATGCTGGCATTATTTAACTTGTAGTTCAAACAGTGAGGGCGATTTTTACTGTCTTGTAAGAAACATTTTCATTTTTTTCTCATTTTTCACTCTCCAGCATCATAAATACTAACTCTGGGTTTTATCTGAGAAGCTGACAGTACCTGTAACAGACATCTGTTGTGGTAGACATCCAGAACTACTGTCCCAAAGGCATTCTGTTGTCTGAAATGTATCCAGGAAAATGTTAAAACCTATCTTGGTGAACAAGAAATTCCATGTTCTCTGGAATGTGAAATTATGCATTTGCTATCTCCTTCAGAAAATTTGGATGGCTTCCTGTTAGGTTTGCATGTTTCAATTTAAATTTTTTTTTTTTCTCTAAACAGAGGGATTTTTAGCTTGTACAAGGGTACGTAAAATAATATTTATTTCTTGGTTCAGAAAAACAGCCAGTCCTTCTGGAGATCAAAAACTGCTTCTCTCATTTAGAATTTTATGGTTTTTTGATCATTCCCTCTCCCAGCATCATTCCATCACCAAGTATTCATTCCTGCTCTTGAAATCCTTTCACTTCCATGATCCACCCATAAGAGTGAAAGAGTACTGTTAACAGTAGGTAAACAATTTGCTCTATTTCAGAAGAGAGGCAATTATCTGAAATGAATGGTTTTGTTATCTCTTTTGGTGAATTACATCTCACGTAGCTTTAGGTATCTCTGAAGCAGACATCTGAACCTGAGTCAGCTGATCAGATTCACTTCGTAATTGATATAAAAATATAGCACATAGAAAATACAGCAATTTTTTTTTTTTTTAATGTATGTAGGGCGAGACAGTAAAAGTACCCTCCTATCTTCTGTAGTTAAAAGGATTCTGCATCTGAAGAATCCAGTATCTGTGGAAGAGACCCTTTCCCAAGGAAGCTGACCCAGTCTTTCAAGCTACATCTCTAAGGCAGAAGAGAAAAGTCAATATCCTGGTGCCCAGACACTGAGAACTAACTCCCTCATGTGCTCTGTGTTGCTCTGTAAATTTCTGGACTTATGATTACTTATGGAAATCAGCCATAATGAAGGACAATAACCTTGTATTCTGAACATGACCTAGACTCTGCCCCCTATTTATTTGTTTTTTTTTGCTCAAAGGCAGTCATTGTTAATGGCTAAATTGCAACGTAGGTATTCTCACACAAACAGTTGTTGAATTTTGGTGGGGAGTCACAAATTGATATGACTGAAAATATGCTATTTAGATAGCTTTTTTTTTTCAGGGTAAAATCTGGGGGAAATGATTGAACTACTGAGAGGTATTTGAGTAGCAAGTGACTAAACAATTTTGGGGGCTTCTTGATTTTTAATATGCAAAGTCCCACAATCAAAATATTTACCCTTTGTCTTTAAAATTTCTTTGCGATATGGATTTGCACTACTTAAATAGTAAACTACATGTTTGTAACTGGGGAATGATTTTTTCCTAAATGAAGAAAAATAGGCTGACTTATGAGCCATGCTACTTACTTGGTCTGAAGTTCCTCAAAGCTTCCTGTTCTACACACCTACAGTTTTACGTTCTAATATTCAAATAGTAAAACAGTTTTTTATATTTTAATATTTTTTATATTTTTAAGCACCAGCTACCAAGAAGGAGAAACATGACTGCTACTGCTGAACCCATGACAATGAAAAATAACATTTTTCTGTAATAAGAATATCTGAGATTCTTTTATAACTCTCTCCTCCGCCATTTTTTATCATTTACTTAGTCATGGGCTCAGAGACACTTCTTTAAATAGAAATTATTAATCTAGAATTGTACACTTGTGGCCATCAAAGTTCAAGGCACAGTTATAAGGTTTTATTCCTTTTAGTGAGCACAAGGTTGAAGTGTTTTAATCTACAGAAAGATAGTTGATACAGGCTCTCTAAGTAATGCTTCTGAGAGATGTAAATTAATTACAGTTTTGGATAAGAAAGAACTAGTATAGCAGATAAAGAACTGTTCTTTACTATAGTTCTAGAAAAAACACTAACAGAGAAATGAAAAAATATACTAGAAAAAAAAACCACAAATGCGCATTGCCTTGTATCAGAGTATCTCTTCTGTCATGGTCTTATGCAATTATTTATTTTCTTCTTGCTTAACAATAATACTGAGAAATCATCTCTTGTTTGTACAGCTGGGCTGTGCATTGAAAACCATACAGTTTCTTCTGTAATTAATAAAGAAAAAGAATAATTTTAATTGACCTTTCTTTATAAACAAATTGTAGAAAATGTTTTTTCACAAGTACGTCAAATATTATACCATGTATCATACAATGAATAAGATTCAATAAGTTATAAGTTGTTATGCATCTTTAAATTTATCTTTTACAGAAAAGGAAGAAAAATCTTTCAGTTCCATGCCATATATTTAAAAGAAAATGTCTTCATTACACTTGAAAAAAGATTCTGGGGAGCTTTTTAAAGTTTTCATTTGAAGAAAAATATGTTTCCCTTTTAGTTTTAGATACATTCATGGATAATGCTTCTAATCAACTATGTGCACAGACATGTTGTCCTGTTCACTTCTTTAATCATTTAATAACTTGCTTTTATTGCTTTGTATGGCTTACAATGAAAATCTGTATGCAGGTAAGCTTAAATGAATTTACAAGGATTTTATTGTAATACATGACTCTCTTTATCTTAATGTTGATTCAAAGGCTTTCTTACAGTTAATAAATTTTGTTGCTTTTCCTGTATAAGACTAGTTCACAATAATGAAAACATGGAATCCAGTAACTGTATTAACATTGTCTTTAATTAATTTTGTCGTAAATGTTATCATTATCTGTATTTGATCATACAACACAATCTCTTTAAAGTTAATTGGATACACATGCAGAACCCTGTGTAACATGTTGGTAAATGTGTTAATAAAAAAGGATAAAAATAAACCCCCATCAAAAACAGCCTGCTGCACAAAGATGAATGGCAGGAGCAAGACAGTAATTGACATAATAACTTCTTTGGTTACAGAAAATTTGATTTAGTTTTCTGAAAGGATAACCAACTTCTAATAGTATTTTTTATTTCTAATTTTACATTTATTGGTGATAAAAGCAACATTTTAAATGCACAAGAAATTACAGTAACACCTCACAACAAGGCATAATAATTGTTAGATTGCAAATGTTCTGTGTCATAGCATAAATGAAACTATTTAGAATGCATTGGCTGGAAAATAATTACCCTTCTTTGGCTTTTGTATGCAAAACATTGTTAAACATACTAAGAAAAAATGATAATGAGCATTGCAAATAGATCAGGGAATCTAAACAGAAGAATCCTGTCAAGCTCATTAAGAATAAAATCCCCTTTTCTAATGCAAAGTACAACTATAACATTTCATAATTGCAGAAATAAAAAACTCATATTTCTGCATAAAAACCTTTTCAGCATTTTAATAAAATGATTTTTAAAAGCAGTTCAGCTTTTAAAAAATCTCCTACCATCTGATATGAACAGATTATTCCCCTAGAATGCACGGAGAATTCAGCTAACTAAATATACTGAAATATCCCAGAATTAGTGCCCAACAGCTTGACAAGATATACATGCATACACTGAGCTGATAACCCTCAGTTGCCACTGAGAAGCCTGTTTAACCTTTACTAACAAAACTACTTCTTCAGTTGGGGTTTTTAGTTCAGTACAAGCTTTTTTACTATTAACTTTACTATATAATGGCATTTTCACAGTAACACAAGTGACCACAATTTGTTTGAAAAATAGTTTCAGTCTCATCCAAAAAACTGTCACTGTAGTCTCTGGGATAAAAACCAGAGTGTGGCAATATGTGCTCTAATCACGGGGTATGGTGTTTGCCGTTATGCTCAAACGTATAAACAGGCTGTTTAATCACTTGCTTTCTTTAGCATTAAATAATTATGTTCTCAGAAGTCTGACAGTTGTCATTAAAATCCATCCAAATACTATTTGCAGTTAAATAATGCTACTATGCTCGCACCTATGGCTCCAGTGTGCCTGACATACTGTGCTGCAAACAATACAAAAAAAGAAGGAACCTCTGAAGACACCTGGAAGCCACCATGGGAACCCAAGCTATACCTCATCCCTCTCTGCCATTTCTATGGGGAATTGAGAGGAAAAACAAAGGACACTTGATGCAGGACTAAGGCTGACTATCCTGCTGTAGTTAGATGCCTGGTGAAGAAAATTTATCTTTTTTTTTTCCAGCACAAAATGTTTAAATATCACAAAAATATTACAAAAGCCTGTGTTCAGAATCCTTCTCATCTTGAAGAAGGCTTGACTCCCCCTAACTATGCTACAATTACAGGTTTTTTTGAGGGGTGGGATAGAGAAGAGTCCAGATCCCCCCTATTGAAGCAGACAGGCAGTTGGGAGCACAGGTCTCTCCTCACAGAATGAAAAACGCAGCACTGGTTCAATTCCTGTCCTATGGCGTATGTTCATATTTATGGGGGAATATGACTGGAAAAGAAAGAGAGACAGTCCTAAGAATGGAAATAAAAATCTGAGTTCTCACCCCCTTCCACTGAGGCACCTACTTTGTTTCTCTGACATTCCCCTAGGTAAGGTTTGTGTTTTCCTTCTTGCATTTACAACACTGAGAAAGCCCTTTAACTCAGCATTAGCAGACTGGTGTGAAGATCAGCTCCAAAACTAATCTGTCAATGTCCATTAGTTACCTAGTTTGTGACTCATAATAGGGTGGACATCAGATTGCATCTTTATTGGTTGAAAGAACATTCAATATTTATTTGACCACGGGGCACTGTTCTAGGTTACTGTTAGGTGATCTTTTTTATTGTCCTGTGCTATTCTGCATTGTTTCTAATGATTTTGGTATATGAATCATTTATTTCCTTTTTGATTTTAACTTTGATGTGCAGATTTACTCTGATAGCAGAAAGACATTTTGAGCATTTATGAATTCTCAGTGAGATTACCTTTGTTCAGAAGGTCAGTACAAAGCCTGTTGCTCATGCCGTCCCAGCCACCACCTTACATACCTATTATGCCTTGTCCGAACACTATATTAATGAATAACTCTTTGCAGCTCCTTTGATTAAGAGATTAAATTTGCTAGTTCTCTTGTTTCTATCTTTACACATGGTTTTGCTTTCAAAGAAGAACCTCATGTTTCCATGTAGCTTAAGAAATAGCATTCATAATATGCATTATTTTGGCTGATTTAGTGGCATTACTAGAAACTGTATTCCTTTGTATCATTTTTCTTTTTCTCTCTCATGCTGTTGTGGCCGTGCGACTATATTCACAAGTCTATGGTGGAGTTTTTTCAGTGCCTCTTTGGCTTAGTCTGTCATAGCAAGGATTTTGCTGTTTTACCCTTTCTAATAAAGAAAAGATGTCCAAAAGATTGGTGGACAATACTGCATTACAGTGCATGTTTTTGCAGCATAGCTCTGATTACAGAAAAATAATTTCCAAAATTATCATAAATATTGCAACAAAACTTTGCAATACAAAACTGGTTTTGGATTGAAGGTGTATAGAGTTGGATGCATATCGATCAAATTAATGTCTCCATCATCTGCTTGTGTCATCCTGACTTTGAACAAATTTTTTGCATTGGGCTTTTTACTTTGTTTTTGAATGACAATACTATTATTAATTTCATCTCACTGCATAAAAGGTTAAGGACCCCACTATACGCTTGTTAATACCTCTTGTTCTTCTGTTGTTGTCATTCTAGGGTCATTCTGTTGGGTTCATTCACTCTGAAATACTCTTGGACGAGACTGTTCTTTCATGCATGTTGAAGTAAGTATGAATAATTTTAGGCACATGTGTGAAATGTATGTGCAAATAATCTCAGCAAAATCTAATATTGTCACACAAGTTTTTTCATTACAAATGTCATTAGATTAAAAGGACTTTTTGCCTTTTTTCTGGATGTGCTTTTTAGAGAGAGGTGCTAATATGGTCCAAAATTATTTTAAAAGAGAAGCACTGGAAAGTGCTTTCAAGGGCAAGAAAGGGATGCTGATAGAATAAAGAATTGTCACCAAATGCATGTATCACAAAAATGCTAGTGGTAAGAAGATTAAGTAGGGACTGAATCCTGATAGATGAATGCCTATTAAAATGTTTAAACCATCTCAGCATTTCCTCAGGGATCTTAAATAAATAAAAATACCTCGTAACATGACATAATGTTTCGTAACATCTGAAAACTGAAAATAAGCTGCAATTTGAAATGATGGGTGACAGAGCCTAAAAATGAGGGCATTTTCCTAAGAATAGTGGTGGAATCTTTAGAACTTGAAAACAAAATGGAATTATTTTCCAGAATATATTACCTAGCCCAATCAGAAGTCATGTGCTTTATCTGGGAGTGTGTTGGTAAAAATAATGGCCTATGTTATGCAGGCAGTCAGACAAAATGATTAAAATGGTCTTTTCTAGCCTTAAAATCTATGAAACTGAACCTTCCATTGACAATTTCATTGTGATTTGAAGCCACTGAGCACACAAACATATGAGGCATATTTAAATAATGAAAAAATATCAGCGTGGCTCCCTAGAAGGTAAAACAGATGTTCAAAATGCTCTCTTTTGGGCTTTAAGTGATGCACTAGTGAAATTCAGAGCATGGTTAATTTTGAAGTCAGCCATAAGTCAGAATAAATCTTGACTTTTCACTACAGAGACTGCATAGATGCCTGTTGCTACAGTTAAAGCCACTCCTATGGGTAGTCCTTCAGTGAAGCTGATTTTTAAAAAAATTCTTATTTTTTCTTGTCAATTCTTACTATCTTCATATAATGACAAGGCAAACAAACATGAGGCTGGTTGTCTTCAATACTAATTTCTGTATGTTTCTGCTCATTTACCTTCTGTAAATGAGAAAAGTTTAGATTTCATTAAGCTGGAGTCTTAAGATTCTAATTCGTGACTTTGAAGATATTCACTTTAGAGATGATGCAAAGTTTCTTTAATGTTTTCTCTACATAATTTCTATTTTATCTTCTCAATTTTAACTTAATTTTAAACTAACTTTTTTTAACTGCAGTCCCTTATTTTTGCTAATTACTAAGAAAACCCCACCACTACATAAAAAATATGGGGACGCATATATGCAGCATTTCTAATAAAGACATAAAGAATACAAATCTGAGAAAATTTAATTTAACTCAAAATTTGATTCACTACCACTCTGTACCACTGCAAAATATCTGCAGCACTAAGGCTTCACAATGACCACTGTCAGAAAGCAACTAAAGCTTAAAGGCTTGAAACTGCCTATTTGCAGTGAATACCTTGGTTATAAAAGATTGTGGTAGTGTGACCAAAATTGTGTGAAAGGCTAGTCCTCAAATCGTAGTATCTCTGTGTTTGATCGACATATATTTTAATCCTGCTTCTTATGCATCTCAGCTTCCAACTGCCTTTGAAGTTCTGGGCATGACTGTCTGAGTATCTTCACATTAGTATTATTTAAGGTTCATTTGAGCTATTGACCTTGTCCTTCTAGTGAGATACACAGTTATAACAATTTAAAAAAAAACAAAAGCCTAATAGCAATCTTAACTAAAACTTAATGCATAGAATTTTATCATTAGTTCTAAGTGAAATTGGGAGAAACTGTTCTATTTTATTTTTGTAATCATTTGTGGAAATAAAATATTACTTTGGTAATAAATTACATCAATGACCCTATTAACAGCAACTTCACCTGTAAAAAAACCTCAACTGTGAAACTTCACCCTTGGATAATTAATCAGGTTCTCAGAAGAAGTGAAAAGTTTGACAAGAAGGCATGTTATCTCTTCCAACATCCTAATCTATACTTTAAGTGAAAGCTAAATTTTTATTTTGCAATTTAATGGAACTCTATCATAGAATGTTCTCAGAATCTTCAAATATGTCATTGCTTTTTGCATTGTTAAGATAAGGTATCCAAGTCAGTGACTTTTTGCTCTTTAAATGTTACATCCTGCCCAAAACTATGCTTGTATTCAGGTAGTGTTAATAAATTATAATTCCATAAATCTCTTCTAGTACCATGCATTTACTTCTCTTTCCGATTAGAAAAGTATGAAGTATTAATAAGATAGTGTTAAAATGGAAAACCATGCTGGTTTAAATGTGAAGGCAACAAAGCTTAAACACTTTTGCATGATGCATGTGTATTGCATGTATTTCCTAAAGATGATTAAATATGCACAGCCCAGCATATTGCCTAGATTTTGAAATTCTAAGAAATGTTTAGCCTCACCTACAGTTCACCTTCTTTAGCTGATTCTTGTTACAGTAAATGGCATTTTTCACATATCTCAGTAATTTTCAAAGGTCAGTTTATTGGCTCAAAATACATGCATTACAGAAATACATTATGTAATCCATTTGCATTTTTTCTGTAGTTAATAACAGTCCCAGTTACTTACACTTTACTTAAAATGCATATGTATGGCATAGCAAATGGTTAGGCCAAGAACTTCAATTAAGCATGTATGAAATATGGCTCTTTGCCAAAATCTATTAGTTTGAGACAGCTTGTAAGTGACAGAGAGATGAAAATTGTGGCAGCTACAACAACAGAAAATGAATAATTTGAAATGCATTTCCTTTTCTGTTACATAGATGCAATATAATAAATTCTCTGCAATTTCCAGCTACTGATTCATAGTAGAATTAGTTCTCTTGTTAAAGCATTCCACTTTAAGGCTTCTGGATTAATAAATGCTAAAATAATAAAAAAAAAATCTAAGAAAAAGTGTATATATCATAGGAATCTAAGGATATTTTTCAGAAAAAGAATAACACTTATATTTAAATCCCTAATAAAATGGCAAGAGCAATGAGAATGAAAGACCAATAGTTAATATTTTTCTTCTTTGTTTTGTAACCTTTTCTCTGTTAGAGGGCTTGGCTTTTCATTTTCCAAGTGGCTTTTGCATTCATTGTCTATTACTGTAAAATTTCACTTGAAAAACACTAAATACTTGATGTCAGTTGTCATTTATTAATGGATTAAAATAACAGTGTGTAAAATCCCCATGGCTCATAGTAAATTAAAACAAATATAGGAGAAGCATTTAATTCTTGTTCTTTTTGTAGGACAGTGAAGATTTTACTTTGTGCAAATATTCCTTAAAAGCCAGATTTTATTTAAAAAGTTCGTCTTTTGATTTATGAAGACTCTTAAGCAGAGACATGATTTCAGGTTTTTTGCATTAGTCTGTTGTCTAGAGGTAGATACAAGCATATGATCAAGTGCTGTAATGTACTGGAATCCTACTTGCTTTTCATGCTGTGAAGTGGAAGAAATCATATGGGATTTGTGGATGTAGCTCACATGCTCAAATTGCAGTAGACATCTTTAATGGGAACTTGAGCTGGAACATTGTTTTCTTTGTTTCAAGACACTTTTCAAACTCTTGGAGGATTGCTTGTTGCGGGCATTCTTTATTTGTATTGTACTTCTAGCAGCTACAAAAGGCCCTTTGACTCTTGTTGTGCCTTTTCCTTGAACAGATTTTTTACAGTATTGGAATAGTAAATGCAAAATA
This sequence comes from Pezoporus wallicus, assembly GCF_028554395.1. Lineage (NCBI taxonomy): Eukaryota > Metazoa > Chordata > Aves > Psittaciformes > Psittacidae > Pezoporus > Pezoporus wallicus. Next base: position 4,024,105 of record NW_026640165.1, read on the forward strand.
AGCAGAGGTTTAAGTCCTGGCTATGCTCTTTGCTTTGTTTTCATTCCATTAAAAAAAAAAAAAAAAAAAAAAAAAGAAACATAAGATAAAAATAAAAGAAAAAGAATGTAACAGACATGCACAAAAAAGGACAATTCTTAATGTGTAATATCGGCATATTTTTTTAAGTGCCCACTGGGAAAGTTCAGAAACTAGCAACATAACAAGTCCAGCTTGGGCTCATTCATGTTTAATAGGTCTAACTTCAGAAAGGTCGATGAAGCATTTATGTAAACCCCTCAGGCAGCTCATAATTGCCTATGTTAACTGATTCTGAATATATTTTGAAGAGACAATAAACACTCAATGCATTGAAAAAAGTCTGGCTGAACTTGTAAAAAATCACAAGGGTATTTTGAGAAGTTTATGTTGATGCAGTATGATTACTATAAATCCTTAGCATAATTGTAGTGAAAATTGCTGCTATGAACAGTGGAACTCACTTAGCTGAGCTACAAGCTTTGTGGAAGTGAGTTGAGACCGGTACTGCAAGTTATAAGCATTAGCTATATGTGGCTTCCTGAACAGTTTAAAAGTTTTTATTTGGAAAATAGTATTAATATATCAATAATCAACGGAGGAGGGACCAGGATCTCAGATTTCTCCCTGATTAGTACCTAATCAGTAGATTAAATTAATGTTTCTTGCTCTTTAGTCTTGAGTGCCCAATCAGTATGCTAAATCATACTTCCCTTTATGCCTAAATTTCTTGCAGTCCTGACTACCAAACTGGGCAGCTTCAACAGGCACAGAAAAGGCATGTCTGCCAAAGCCCCCAGGCTGGTGGCTACAGCTTCTGCCCAAGATACAACCGCCAAACAAAACATGCTAAATATGAGGCTACAAAGTGTTGTTGGTCCTCATCTCTTTCAAAACAAAAACAACCAAAAAAACAACCCAGGCTTTGCCCATTGGACCAGCAATACACAGACAAGGGTCTCAGCTTACGGATAAAAAATATGCAGTCTGTTTTTCATTTCAACTAACTTCTGAGGAAACTAAGTTCAGTTGATTGCATTTAAATGCATTTTCTCAAACAACTTTGTAGACAATGGAAAAAAAAGCACTTTTGGAGAGTGATTCATTATTGGTCAGTTACAACTGTTAGTGTAATTTTCACTTCTTTAGCTGTAAAAGCAACTTCAGTGTCTAGCTCAGATAAGGGTATGTAACTTTGACCAAAGTCTGATTACTGTTATGGGGTGCTTTGAATGTCTAAGCTCCAGAGAAGTACTTGAAGTGGTAAACAGGCAAACTTTCTGCCTGCCTCTCCAGAAATGCCTAGGTCATTATTGTCAATGAAGGAATCATAAATGTCTAGTTTGTTTGCTCTGGTGCTCATACAGGAGATGAGCCCTTAAAACTGGTATTTAATTCTAGTTACAGAAATTGGTACTGTAAGAAGATAATCTGACTCTTTCCTCTTCTTGCTGTGCTTTTACAGGCTGATTGGAAAAGTAAGCAGAGACAAACAAAAGTTGTAGTTGGTCTGTCTTAACAGATGATTTGATCAAATTTAGTCTGTGTGTAACTGCATGGGAAATTGTGCTGCGGTTCTGCTAAATATTTGATGGGGACACCATTTTTGAAATCCAGGTTTTCCCTGTCAGCTGTCTTGAGTCAGCAGAATTCTATCCAAGGATGAAAAGAACATTTCCCAAAACTCTTGAAGAGATGGGAACAACATTTCCAAGCAATCGTGGCATTGCACACAAATGAAGACTAAAGATACTAGACTGCACTCTACAAACTTGTTTACTTAGTGTGAGTTTAAGGCATTTGAAGTTTCACACCCTATTGCAACTGTTGCTGTGATGTGCATCTGAAGAATATTAGTAACATTATATAACTACAACATAAAGGAAAGGTTTACCAGTAGGAATTGCTGCTGTAATGATGTAGAATAACACTATCTTTTCTGTTTTAAAGAACAAGTAAACCTGTATATTTTAGAAACTATTCGATGAAAGCTGTATATTCTTACCTTCAAATTACGACCAATATCACCTGTCAGTTGCAAGAGCTCCACATTTTGAGTTCTGATTTCCCAGCTTCTCTGGCTATGAGTAAGTATGCCATCAGTGTGCCAGGTGCAATACAGTGGGGAACCACAAGGATAACTTTAATATTTAAAATGTTTATGCAGTTAGGAGATTTAAACTTTACAGTACAGTGAAACACCAGGAGTACAGGAACTGTGTTTTGGTATTTTGAGAACATGTAATTAACAATATATTTATTATAATGATCTAATCTAACGATTGCAATCAGTCAAGTGCGTTATATTTACTTTCATTTTCCACACCTTTGAAATTTGTGCCCTTGATTGTGACCACTCCCTCACTTTAAGAGTTAGGCTGAGATTTAGCAAATCTGCACAATCATTTCACAGATATACTAGAATTTTCCTCACAGCAGGCAAAATTAAGGGAAAGCTGATTTGAAGTGATTCTCAAAGTGTTTAAGATTGTGTTACCTGCTGTAGAGCCCTCTTCATGTACTGACTAGTAGTTGTGATCCAGCATTTAGGAGAGAAAAGAAAAAGTAAACTCCTGCTTAAGCAATTTACTAAGTCATTTGAGCTGCTGCACAACAGTTATTCTCTGATTAATGTGACTGCTGGAGCAGGGTAGATATAGATGATTATGAACTTCATGCATTAAATAATTATCCAGCTTTTCATCATGAATCAAATCTTAAAATGATTTATGAATAGAAATATTTCAAGAGAAATAGTACAAGCTTAGATCATGCCTTGAGTCTTCTGCTACTTTAGAGTTTTGTCACTGATTTTAAGAGGTGTTAATGGATGGTGCAAATTCACCATTCATTTCTGGGAGGCTCCTCTTGATCTTGCTGGACTGCCAGGGCTGGTCGCAATGGTAGGAGTTTCACGTGTAATAACAAACTGTCTTTTCCATTCAGTTCACTGTGAGACCCCTTAAGATCATCTTTATTTTTTTTTTATATGTTAGCCTCCCTAGCTCGTGGCTGGGCTCAGCAAAGGGTTTTAGGTGCTAAAGGAACACCTAAACAGAAATAAGCAAAACTTAGCATTATATTAAAAAAAATGTTCATCTCAGCTACCTTCCAAAGGCAGCATTGATAGAAGTTCCGTGTGTTGTGTTTTTACATTAGTTCCTTCAGTTTCTAATCTACTTTATTTTTTTTTCACAGAAATGAGCCAATCTTAATGGTACTGAACAGACCACTATCAGTCGCTATGGGGATTTGTGAGTTCATCCACCTTTATTACCTGAAAGGTTCAATTCAGTCAGTTTTCTCAGATCAGATTGTTACTGGTGCTTTCCTTCTTAATGTAGACCAAAGAGCTGCCACCAAAATAAGTAACTTAGCAATTGAAACACAAGCCAGGAAAAAAAGGTCCTGAATGTAAGTTCTGCCTCTGCCTTGAGTAATTAAAACTTGGAATACTGACCTCCAGATGCACGTAATTCTCTCACTACTCCAAGATTAGACTACTTTGTTACTCACTCCTCCATTAAAGTCTGTCTACATTCAAACTGGAATCAAAGTACTAATTGGTCCAGAAAGAGTCTGTGAGAGTATGGGGTTTTGGCTTAGCAATGAGACACAGACTGGAGAGCAGAGAGTCAAAGATGACTGGTATGCACTTATTTCAGACCACCGTTGAACAGAGCACACATGAAGGTGTGCTCTAGATCATCTCGATTAATTCTCCTCCTTCCCTTGGTATCCCAGTCAATCTTGAGGTTCTCTGTGTATCTGGGACAAGTAGCTATGAGGGTGGTGAGGCACTAGAACAAGTTGCCCAAAGAAGTGGTAGATGCTCCATCCCTGACAGTGTCCAAGGCCGGGTCAGACAGAGCCTTAGGAGACATGGTCTAGTGTGAGGCGTCCTTGCCTGTATCAGTGGTGCTGGAACTAGATAACGTTAAGGTCCTTTCCAACCCAAACTGTCCTGTGATTCTATGATTCTATGAATGGAGACTACAGATTAACACAGTATTGGAGGAAAAATGTGGATAAAGGACATTAAATATATTGTCCTCATAGATTAACCAGCCTTATAAATGAAACGCTAAATGTGGTGCAGCCTGACTTAGGCAAAGTTTGTGACACAATTCCAGGTGACATTTTCATAAACTATTTTGACAGTACATTCTGCGTGAAAACATCATTACATGAATACACATCTTGGTGGAAAATTCTTCTTGTGGAGGAAGTGTTATTTGTTTTAAACCCAACCCAACCCATTTGTTTAAACTGGGTCTGAATCTGTTGATATTTTCATTAATGCATCAGGTGATGGAGTAAAGAATATAATGCATAAGCCAAGCCTAGAATAGTTGCTTTGGGGAGAGGGATGAGAATTTTCAAAACAGTCTTAATAAACTGAAGGGACAATTTGAAAGAAACAAACTGAGGTTCAAGGCAAAGAAGTGAAATATTACATATTAAAAGTAGATGAATAAGAAAATTGAGCCAAACTGACTAAGCAACAGTATTGCAAAAGTGGATCTGGATGTTTCAGTATGGCCCAAATATGTGTTATTCTTGAAAAAATGAAAGAGAACATTATAGGATGACTTAGAAAGTTGCATACAAGTCTTATGCGCATTTTTTAAGAGACACACCTGGAAAAATAAAGATATCTTGAAAAAAATCCTAAAGATAGCAACAAGTGTGATAAGAAATTTCAGGATGAGTTGGAACAATTAGCTTGTTCTTCCTTAAAAAGGAAGACTGAGGATAGATGTTAGCTCTTCCATGTGAAAGAGATGTTATAAAATTGATACTGGAACAGAAGAACATATGTTTCCTCAAAAATTAGTTAGACTAAATATTGAGAGACATTTTAAAGTGTAGAACTGAATTTGAAAAAGTTATAGAATGCCCTTCATTGGAAGGGAATAAAACCAATCCAGATAGAGGGTTTTTGAGGCCAGGGAGTGTGCACGCACCTGGCCCAGAGGTTTAGGTTTCTCCTACATACACATTATTATACTGTTATACTGCTAAGTAAATCCCTGCTAGTTAGATTATTTGAATTTGTAATTTAAAGAGCTTAATACAGGCTTGTATACTGAATACCTACAACTTTCTACTGAAAAGTTTATTTTGGTGAGAGGTCAATGGTATCCTTACGACTAGAATGAGAGAATAGGGAAAACGGATGAGTTCTATTAACCTTACTGAAGTTCTTACTTTGCAGAAATATTAAAAAAAAAATAAAATTAGGCTTTAGTAGTATGTTTAGCATAAATTCACTACTGATTTATAGCTGATGGTACTGCTTTTTAAGCAGTTTAATTGGGGGATAAGCATAAAACACAGTAATGGTTTTGCTTGGAACTTTTGGACTGGATACTAGAATTATTTTGGCATTAGCTTTTTGGTTAACAGCCTGTAACATTAAATTACAATAAGAACACAACCATGGTGAAGATGCTGTAGAACTGATGTATATTTAAATTAATCTTTTGTATTCCACTAGGAAAGAGATTCATTAAAGTATTAACCAATGTTATTTGAAAATGACTGAAAAATTGAATTATAAATAAAAAAAAAAGTAGTGGTTTAACAAGCATATTAGAAGTGTAATATTTCAGAGTATGGCATTTATTGAGTCCAGGCTGTCTTCTTAGTTAGGTCAAGTAAACAAGGTCTTGGTTTCTTCCAAAAGCATGGGACTAGACTGCAAGCTGCTAACAGATTTTGCTGTGGAAGTGCTTAATTTTAATATTATCCATATTCTGCTGAAGTAAACCTCCAGCTTCCTGCAGTATTTTCAGAATGACTGTACAGAAACAAACCCAGCTGACTTCAAGCATGTTGAACAGGCCTTATCTAATGTAAAAATCAACATGGGCCAAGCATTTCAGGGAAATATCACACATTCCTATTTATGTTCCTTGCTGCAAAGAAAAGCTAATCCATTTATGTAGTTGAAAACAAACCAAGATGAAAGTGCTTTATTGGTTTATAAATGACACAAAAATAACTGGCAGTTGGTGAAGTACATATTCAAGATCATAGAATAATTAGGGTTGGAAAGGACCTTAAGATCATCTAGCTCCAACTACCCTGTGATGGGCAGGGATGCCTCACCATAGACCATGTAGCCCAAGGCTCTGTGCAACCTGGCCTTGAACACTGCCAGGGATGGAGCATTTACTGCTTCACTGGGCAACCTGTTTCAAGATCAGGATCAGTAAAATAACAGAACCAAAACACAAATCACAAGTGTTTACACTTACAAATTTTTGTCAGTTCTTTCATAACTAACCACAAATGGTTCTAATGTACACACATGTAAATCCACACATCCACACACACACAGAGTCATCACACACACCCCACCCTCCCCAGACAGACACAGGCTCTCCAACCCCAGAGATGTCCCCATGGTGAGGCAGCCTCTGCAGTTCTGTTGGTAATCTCCTGGAAACTGCTTAATCCATTTGCTGATTTTCATCGTCATGCTCTTTAGCATTACAGATTTCAGGAAAATGCTGTCCAGAAAATTTTGTGTGTCCCATTCCAACATTCCTATACATGCTAATGTGTAATGTTAATACGTTAACAACTTGCTATCCAGGCCATTTTGCCAAGAGTGGTGCGTGGGAACACCTCACAGCCCTGCTCTGTGCTCATTGCAGGTTGAAAGCCTTATCAAGAACTGGCTTGGTAGCAGTACAGTATATGCACTGCCAGGACTAGTTCCTTAGCAAGGCAGTAAGTTTTAAAGAGCAGTAAGCCTTTCTGAGTCATAGATACTAGGGCTGAATAAAATCTAATAAATTTTCTGGGCTGTTCCTCTGCTAGCACTGAAATGTTCCCTAGGGTGCATTATGCTGTATTTTCTAAGACTTTGTCCAGTATATCTTTACATGCATCAAGCAGCATGCCTTCTTGCCCGCATTTTGTTTATTTTTTGTGTCTGGTTTGTATTCAGAGACAAATATGAAATGAAGCCAATAGCTGTTTTCTGAAAATTCATGGTAAAGCTTTCTATTCTCAGGTGTCCCTTTGACATGAATACAAAACAGAATCCAATAGCAAAACAAATGCCATGAATAATTTTTCATCTAACGTGCAACCCTGGCATAAGGTGAAGGAAAGTGCCTGCTGGTAATACTGTTAGTACAGGGACAGCATCTGAGCAAACCTGCACAGAACACCTTTAACAGTTATATATTTCCCCAGTATGATACATGCAAAACCAATTCTAATAGTAACATTTTGAATTATCTACCTGAAAGAAGCTGAGGGACAAATACAGAATCAAAATAAAAGAGCAGTTGACAAGTAGAAATAAAAACATTGAAGAAATTATGCTAATGATTGTATGTGTAGCTCTTCTAACTGCATGTGAACTGCAGAGAGCTTCCCAGAAAGAACCTCTCTGCATACTCTGAGCCTCTTCCAGGCACTGCTTTACCTTTGGACAAGAAGACTCTGGCTTTTTTCCTCACTGGAACCTGATGTACAATAAAATATTTCAAACCTGAGCTAGGATAACTTCAAATCAGAAAAGACTGCTCCAACAGAAGCTAGTAGATCAGCTTTGGATTTCAAAGGCAGCAGGGTAGGCTCAGAAAAATTTGAAAGAATTGAGTGTATATAATTTTGGCATAATATATGTGAATCTATGATGGGATTTGGTGCCATTTGAGCTTTATTGTATATTACAGAGGACAAAACATTACAAATGGAAAGTGCTGCAAGCCACCTACTTCTTGTTGAGATTTTTGTTTTTAAAGTAAATGCTTTTCCTATTATGATTTTTTATTCATGAGGAGTGATTTTAGTTCCCTTCTCTATTAAAAAATCAGCAGGGATTCACTACAACTTCTGAGCTGATTCAGACATAAATGCTGTTTTTCTGTGAGGAAATGAATATTCTGTGAGTATTTGCCTCAGGATTATGTTACTAAAAAGTGAAATAGAATGAAAAGCCAGTGCAACTCTTTGTTTCCCTTTTCCTTTATTTTTTTTTCACAAAGAAAGCAAGTGGTTTGATTTTAAAACCCCTGCTTTTCTAACCTTTTAGACACAGCCTATTTCTTTAAAAAAAACAACCCAACCCAAATCCAAATAAAGCATGCACCCATCCCACCCAGCCCCACAGGCCCATATCAAGCCCCAGAGGAAGGCACAAAGGGTGCAGGTAGTTCTGCGGTAAATTTCTTCTTGGTCTTTGCCAATTGACAGAACCAAGATATAATAAAACTAATGGTGGAACAGTCCCCCTGGACACATACTATGATCTTTTGAATATTTTGTACTTCTTCAGTATGTGGAATTTCATGCAACATAGGTAGAATGAATTAAGTCTCTACACCAGGGATTCAAGGTAAAACCGAAGACAATTTTCTATCTTATGTAAATTCCTCAGCTGCTTAGAAATTCAGAAGTAATATTCTGCTTTTCAACACCAAACTTCCTACACTGATTTGTATCATAGATGGAGAGGTAAAGTGGGAGTAAAGTCCTATAAATCTAAACTTCAAATAATATGAAATATTCTGCGATAAGGATGATACTTAAGTTTAAATATCCAAAGTTAGACACCAAAATTACAACGTAAATAATGATAATTCTGCAATGTAAACACAAAGAAAATAAGTTAACATGAATAATGCAGTCGTTACTTATTATTTGTGTAATGATTTTATGTTTGATACTAGTATATTTATTCTTCTAAATTTCTCTGTTCAGAAAAGCAATGCAGTTCTGCAGTCTGAGAAAGTAGGACCAGCTGTACAGTGTCAAACCACAGGTTTGTCTAGCCCAATAGATAGTCTGCAACAGTAGTAACCAGAAAAATCTTATAGAAAGATTAAGGGAAAATGGAAAATATTATAAAGCAATTTTCTTTTTATATCCTATCGGTTTCTGACAATCATGAGGATTAAGAACTTCTGAGCTGCAGGTTAGGCACAAGACTCATTTTTAATAGCTGACGATGGACTTTTCCCCATATACTAAACTAATCCCTTTTTCAATTCAAGAAAATATTTGCGACATTCTTCTGAGTTGAGCCTGTTGTCAAATAATTTCACTGGCTATAGATGCATTTCTGTGGCATGGGAAATGGTGAATAATCATACCCCATTCTTCTTTCTTACCCACCCATAAGACAGTGATGTCCTGTCTTAATTGTCTCTAAACTATTCACTTTTTCCTATATGGAATTAGTTTTGAATCACTGTTCTTGGTAATTTTCTAGTTTTTCTATATTCTAAGATATGTATGTTAAAACCATGTGTTATTTTCAAGGGGTAGAATGAATCTTCCCTAGGGAAGATGGCAATCCTTGTAAAAAAGTTAGGCATTTAATCACAGTTTATCATCTGTGCTCTTCCTTAATCCATGAAGATGCACTGGCGTCCCTAAACTTACATGACTTGGACATTTTTGGGTGAGGTAACTTATTGTATGTACTTTAAGATTTGTTATTTTTTTTTAATGGAAACATTTAAACAAAGTAAATTACATCTTAAAGCACATGTGCAACTATCATGATGAATAATTTCTAGTTTGTTTTCAGCTGTTTTATTAATACTATATACATTTGCCTTGTCTTATGACATTTACCAAGTGTTGAAGAATTTCCAACAGAATGAGTAGCAAAGTTCTGTTGATTTCCATAATTTATTCATGTTGAGATTTTGTTTGGTTCACCTGAAAAAAAAAACACAACAAATGAATGCAGTGTCAGATATAATTACATGTCAGTAGCTGTAAAGTGAAAGCAAGATTTCACTGTGGGATCCACCACATAAAACCTTATCAAAATCACCACATGTATTCTATAAGATTTTTTTACAATAAATAATGCTGACAACACTATGTAAATTTTTTTGGTGTATATTTATTGGAATATTATATCCCTGTATCAATTTTTTTTACTGGCAATTGTTTGCTTTTGTTGAGTGTTTGGCAGTTCTGAAAGCATACAGTTTAGACTTGTGCATGCTATGACTTTAGTAGTGACAATTGAGGAAAGATGATGCACTCTTTCTTATAGCACTCTCTCTTATATTATCACATCCAGATTCCTATACAATCCTTAACAGGAAAATGTTATTTCTTTCCTGTTAGAAATAGTTCTAAGAATTTTTCATGGGCTGCTGGCCAGGAGGCCTGCAGCCTTAGGCCATTTGTTCACAGAGTGAGCAGTGTCTTAGTTCTGAGGGAACATTTCTGGAAGCATGAGAGGACTTAATGGTCTAAATGGTCTATACCTTTCAAGCTTCAGACTTGGGCTTATATGGACACATTTCTCTTTGCACTGATTTAAGGAAAAGCAGCTGAAATAATGCTTTTCAATTATACTGTAGGTGGTCTTTGGATAATATAGGACTCCATAACTTTGTTCCATTCCATGATCATCTAGTCCTATGAACTGAAGTCAGTGTGAGTTTGCCACTGATTTTTATGGCCTTCTGACAAAAGAAGCATTTAGCCTCTCACATATAATTTGGTTTTGAGGAGTAAATTCTTGGAGAAAAATAGTATGTGGAATTTATGAAAACTTAACAATTGTAGTCAAACTTCCAATGGATTACTCTGGGGAGATGTCAAACAGAAACTTTCCAAAAATCAAGACATATTGCCTTTTAAGACAAAACTAGACTAAGTGAAGTTTTAAAGGATTGTGAAAAGTTCTGTACAGACTTAAGCAGCATTATTAAATGCTAGTAATTTATTCGATAGGTTGCAATTTCCACCTTTTACTCCAGAGATCCTTAATTTCACACTTGGATTTTTTTTCACATTATCATACAAAATGGTCTGCCAAACATCTATTTGTAAACATATATCAATTTCCCATGCCTTCTGTGACCACTGTTTTGCAGTTGATGACACAGAATACTTACCTAATTTTGGAAGTGAGGGCTGACATGCTTAACACTTTAAGTTGCAAGTAGTAACCAGGCAAAACTCCCTACTCATTGTCAGCATGATCTTTTTCAGTGTTTCTGCAGATATTTTCAAGGGTTGTTTATGATTTTGATCATGAACTGAAGTCAGTTAGAGTGGATTGTCTTGGAAGCACTCCAGACTGCTTAAAACTTACCCCTAGTCATGAGCAATTGCTTATGTATTGCAAAGGAATACAAATCTCTTAGCCTGTTTTACATGATTTTCTCTCTTATCTGACTAGAGATATGTTTATGCCACTTATATCTTGAGCTGAATGTGTGTTCATCCTAAGCATTTCTTAATACCGAGTTCTTTCTACAACTCTACATGAAGATTCAGCTATTGAAAAATGATGTCTTTTCATTGCTGAATTGGAAAAATAAAATTTAAAGAATCTTTTTTGTTGTAGTCATTACCAGTAAAAACGACTACAGCAGACACCAGGAGAAACATATCATTAATATAACTATGGAATCATCTACAAGAAGTAAAACCTATTATATAGTGACTCCATAATTTAAAGATGAGTATTGAGTGTTAATCTTATTTACTGGTAGTAAAGCAGCAAAGTGCTGAAGAATATAAATTTTTGTTTCTATGGGTTAAACCCATACTTAAGTATTTGTAGTGGGTTTTCTGTTTGTTTTGTTTTTAGAGAACACTATTTATTTAGTTGGTTGATATGAAATAACTCAGCTGTCCACTGACCAGCTTTGAGACTGTCACAACACATAGTCTGGAGTCATAAAAATAGCTTTAATATTTGGGATGCGTATTATCTCTTAGCTTTGGGTTATTATACAGAATACGATGCTACTTCTCTGGATAACATGGTGAATAGATGCTAACCATATTTGAAGTCTGGATTCAAGAAAGAAGTGCACCTTACAACACTCAAGACACTACTGTTACACTAAGAGTAGAACAAGTAAATTAACAGATTTGTTAGGTATACTAATAGGATTACAGAATTTGTCAGCATCCTTGTATAATTATTATGAGAAATAGAATTTTTGTAGTAGTATACTGGGACAAGAGAAAACAAAGAAACCAGTGCTGTAGTAAACATGAAAGAATCACTGTAGTCTAATCTGTTTGTGACTACCTAAAACACTCAAGAAGGATTTTATTCAACAAAGACAGTAATTTCAGTTGTTCTCAGGCATGTTCATAGTCTTAAAATTAGTTAATGTTGGTCAGTACTAAACTACCCCCATGTATTTACAATATGCAAACTGAAGTCATAGAGATCTGCTGCATAGGAATCTAGATCAGCTATACACCACAACTTCTTCTATCACCAACAAAGAGGAAGAAAAAACTGCAGCCTATCAAACCTATTTTAGGAGTTTACATTAAGAAGAGAAAAACTTAATTGTGTGCAAGTCTGATTTCACTGACTACAAGGGAACTAGCTTAGCCCCACATATCCACACAGTAGATGTCCAGATTAAGTTGAGTGAATGCCGTGGTTCTGTTTTGTTTTGTTTTTTATTCTGCACATTTATTATTTTATTAAGTAAAATATTTTGTTTGTTCAGATTATGTTCCAATAAGCCGAAAATGTTTATATTCTAATCACATTTACAGCTAACAATTTCATAAGTTTTAAGAATGTAGGAGCACATTGTAATTGTGTATTTTAGAAAGGGTATAATCCAGTGTCCAGGGTTCAGCAGTAGCAATCATTTTTCTCCTTCTTAGTAGCTGGTGCAGTGCTGTGTTTTTGACTTTCAGCCTGGGAACGATGCTGATAACACCGATGTTTTTAGTTGTTGTGAAGTCATGCTTACGCTGACCAAGGATGTTCTTAGTTTCATGCTCTGGCAGGGAGGAGGGGAAGCCAGGAAGAAGCAGCGACAGGACACCTGACCCAAAGTAGCCAAAGAGGTATTCTGTACCACAGCACATTATGCCCAGTATATAAACTGGGGGCAGTTACCCGGAAGATCACTTGCTCGGGTTCGATCGGGCTGGGTATCGGTTGGCAGGTGGTGAGCAGTTGTTTTCTCTTCCCTTGTTATTTCCCTTATCATTATTATTATTGGTGGTAGCAGCAGTGGTTTGTGTTATGCCTTAGTTACTGGACTGTTCTTAACCTGTGTGAGTTACATTCTTTCGATTCTCCTCCCAGTCCCTCCAGGAGCAGGGCGATGAAAGGGGGTGTGAGCGAGCGGCTGCATGGTTCTGGGTTGCCGACTGGGCTTAAACCACAATAGTTCTTTCTGACACCCAACGTGGGGCACGAAGGGCTGAGTAACGACATATCTGACCAGGGTGTGTCTAATCATATTTTTGATAAGCATTCACTATTTCAGATTAATAGGCAGTCATCACAATACTGATTTATTGGCTCTCAAAGTTGTTGCTCTTGATCTCGGAGTTTCAGCATGTCATTCCTTATTTATAGACGGTATTTGTTGGTTTAGTGTTTATCGGCTGGGGGGCCTGGGCTAAGGTTCTTGTTTCACTGTACTTTATAGTAATGACTTGTAATACAATAGAGTCATTGATTATGAAACTGATTTGGCTTGCATTCCCAGTGTGGTCACCACCTCTATACTTTGGGAGGTATATAATAGAAGTGTTTAGCAATTACACATTTTTTTCCCCTCCTTGGGTGGTCAAACTGTGAAGGAGACATTCTCTTACATTCCCAGCCCCCCCCACCAGACTATTTACAGCATCATTTGAGAGTTCTGAAGGTTTTGAATTGCCTTTGGGTACCCTTGAGACCTGCCTGCTGATTGTGATGGGGATCAGCATGCTGACTCACATACAAGAATGTGTTTTACCCACGACCATTCTAGGTTAGTGGGCCCCTCCAGTGCTTTGGAATTTCACCACTGAACAAAATCCAGAAAAATTAGTAAAACACTTAAATGAGGTGTGTTGTCATCCTCGTCATACCAGAGAGGTAAAAATCATGGCAACATGCTGGGGCTTGGCCTATGCTTACAGGGCCTTGTTCAACACTATCCTGCACCTTCGAAGGGAAAAAAAAAATGTCTCTGGATCTGATGGCAGAGCAACCAACAACACAGCTACTCCAACTCCAAATATAGCAGCTACACCAACCCTAGTGACAAGTACAGCAGCTATTCAAACTCTGACTGCAACATATAATGCAGCTACTCCAACTTCAAGAAGAGCAACTACACCAAACCCTGCGACAAGTACAGCAGCTACTCAAACTCCAACCACAACAGACAGCACAGCTACTCCAACTTCAAGCACATTAACTACACCAGCCCCAGTGACCACAACAGTAGCTACTCAAAACTTGAGTAGCTACTCAAACAGACAACGTAGCTAATCCAATTCCAAACACAGCAACTACACCAACCCCAGTGACAAGTACAGCAGCTACCTAAACCCCAACAACAGATACTGCAGCCACTCCAACCACAGTGATAACCACTGCAGCTAAACCAGAAGACCAATTCATACCAGTATCGGTTGCCCCTGTAAGCAAGGGGAAAAGCAAAAAAGAGGCAAGAAAGATGAAGAAATATGAGGAAACCATGCACTTATTACATGGGACATGGCATCTGGTCAGGAGTTATTATTAAGTGAATCAGAGGAAGAGGAAGAAGAGGTGACTTCTCGACCCTGGACTTCAACTGAGCTACAGAATATGCAAAAAAGATTTTACCCATCAACCAGGGGAGCACATCAACACCTGGTTGCTCCGATGCTGGGACAATGGGGCTGACCGTCACAAACTAGAAGGTAGTGAAGCGAAGCAGCTGGGATCACTTGCTAGGGAAGGGGGAATTGATAAAGCAATTGCAAAAGAGAAACGGTCCCTCAGTTTTTGGAAGTGGCTCTTGGCAGCTATGAAATAAATGTTTCCATACAAGGGCAATGTTATGAGTCGTTCGGCCAAGTGGACTACTCTAGAGAAAGGATGATCCTTCTGCAGGTACTTAGGTGCTTAGCAACAACTAAACACATTGGCGTTATCAGCGTTGTTCCCAGGCTGAATGTCAAAAACCACGGCACTGCACCAGCTATTAAGAAGGAGAAAAATGATTGCTACTGCTGAGCCCAGGACATCCAACCCATGTTTTTGAGGGTTTTTCCCAGTAATACCTGTGTGAAGCTCATACTTATGAACTCCTGCAAACTGGGTGTGTGAAGGGAACAGCCACAGAGAGATGGTGTGCACCTGTACTCCCAGATTCCTCAGAAATTGTTTAGATGATTGTTAGCGCTACTGTTGCATACATTTCACTTGATGTCACATCTGAATATTCCTAGCTTCAGTTCCCTACCTTTAGAGACTTTTTTTTCCTTTTCACAGTACAGACCTATTGTAAAACACTTGACATGCAGTAGTTGCAGTTGCTATAAAGATTTCTTTGAATCTTAGTCATGAAGCAATAAGCTCTAGCTACAGTAATAATCAATATTAGTTTTGCACAACTGAAAATTCTTATATTGAAAAGAAAGTTGAGTTTACTTTTTATTCTGGTAGTAATCTAGATCATATAACCATTGTACAGAAAGACAAAACTTTTTAAAAATATTTAAACTTATACCATTGATGATCTTAAGGTCCTTTCAAACCCTAACTGTTCTATGATTCTATGAAGTAGGGATTAGGATCACCTGTGGTTGCCTGATCACACATCTCTGCTTCTGGTCATTAGATCTCATTCAAAACAGGCAATTTGACTTTGTCTTCTTCATAGCAGTAGATATTCTTAAGGATTAGCTACAAAGAAGTCCTTTTTTAAATCTACTAGATGGAACTGTTCTTCTCTGGGAACAATTAGCCCACTTATGTAAGAGTGCAAAAAACAACAACAACAACAACAACAACAAAAAAAAAAGCAACAAAAAAGATGCATTCTCTGGCTGTTAAGGTGCTTTGCTTGAACATCGAACTCTTTTACATGATTAGCTTCTGGAGGTGGTTGATTGGTTTATCATTTTTTTAAATCTTGGATCTAAGAAACTTCTCCTAATGAAAGCTGAGTAAAAGTAGCTTGTTTGAATAAAGTATTTTATTTCTAGAAGTCTGTATTTCCTGTTTAAACAATTGATTGGAAATGCTTTGTCCAGTGGGGTATCTAACTTCTAGTAAAATATATTTGCTTATACAGACTTTATTGAATTACCCTGAATTTACTGTGTTTTCTCAAACTGAGTTGATCTATCTGTTTACTTCAGTCACACCTAATCAAGAGAATATTGAATTATCAGTAGACTGTCTCAGCTAGTTGACTGTTGAGGTGCACCAAACATTAGTCATTTAGGAACTAGGACTAGTATGGCTCTTTTCCTTTTGAGTACTGAAGCAAAGGAAGCATCTGGTTTTACAATCTAGCACTAGGAGATACTAGAAAGATTAGGAAGGTTGCAGTGTTAATAGAATTATTAAAATATAACGTGATAATATTGGATACTTCAGAAGGAATGACACCACAGGAAAACTTGAAAGGAAGTAATATTAATTTAAAACATCACTTTTGCAATTGTACCAAAGTTGTAAAACTCCCATATAAGAAAAAGATATTGGGGATGCTTAGACTAAAATCCTTAAGTGTTTAAAGTGAACATAAATCAGCCACTGGTAGAAGGAGGGCATCTGTTGATCAGCATAGAGAAACTCATTAATTTTCCCACCACTCATTTGTCAACCTGTGTCACTTTGCTTTCTTGCAGGGATTTAATGGCATATCAAGGCAGTATGGAGAGTCAAATTATTAATGATTCATTATTTAAATTGCATTTGTGAACGTAATGAAGTATTATCTTAAATACTTAAAAGTAGACTACAGGTGTCAGACTGAAAGGGCCACATTTTTCTTCTCTCATGTCTGTATTTGGTTTTGAGCTTGCTCTACCTCTTTATTACATGAAAGCTTAAGTTTTTCTCCTCCTTTTTAAATTAACTACAGCTTTTCATTCATAGTTGTTGTCTTGTATCATCCTACAATGCTCAAATGGACTTACACCAGTTTGAAATTGGAGCTAAACAGCAGTTATTGAGACTGTATCTCCTTTATAAGGATGCTGTGCATGGTAATTTTATACAGGAATTTGACAGATGTGACAATCCATAAAATAACCATCTGTCACCAGAAAAACCTACACTCTTAATAGTGCATTGTACACCACAGCTAACTAGGTCTTTCATCCCTAACTCTTTTTCTTTCAAAACAGGGTTTTATCTTATCGGCTTAAAACTTCCTTGTGTTTTAAGCCTGTTTTCATGTGCTTCACTTAGATAAATCAAGAATTAGTTCCTACTGGCTATTAATTAATTATTGAGTAAAAGTGACATAGTTTCAGTACTTACTTCTCTACTTGAATTTTAAATGCTTTAGTGCTAAATCTAGAGATATTCAAGGGGAATTGTTTTATATCTTTTAGCTGACAGAGAAAATTTATAGTGATTAAGGTATATAATTAGAGGATAAACCAGATTGGTGTATAGCTTTATTGTTTTTAAGCCAAAATGTATCAGGTACATTATAAAGGAAGAAGAGTTTTTGGTACCTAGATAGATTTTAAGAGCTGGATTTAATTTCATGTGCATTTTAATAAAAATAGATTGTAATAACTCTTTTCTACATGTTGAAGCCACTTTAACTCTACTGAGAAAACACTGGTAATAAGACTACCAGGAAGCGCTGGAAATTTGTACCAATAAATCTGCAGTAGGTGATAGCAGTCCTGTCCTCCATGCCATTTTGTACAATCCAAAGTGCCGTAAACACTGCAAAGTAAAAAATAGCCCACTTTTATACGCTTTTTATACCTTCTTTTAAAAATAAACTGGTCAAAATCAAATAGAATGAAAATTGAGAATAGTTCTACATATGGCTTCACAAAAAAAGGGGGTTGGACTATTCTGGCTAGTTTTGAACATTACTCTCCAGTAACAATCCTATTTGAACAGAGGGAGACCTTCTTTATGAAGACAGAGAGAAAAGCAAGAGACTGAAAAATCACTGGGCATGCTGATGGAAAGGTCCCACGCTTTTGCTTAAGGGAAATGTGTGTATATATATATATTTACTGCATATAGGTATTTACTATATAATATATACATACTATCTATAGTATTGTACATCATATTTGAAAAATCATGGGAGTCAGGTGAATTTCCTGATGACTGGGAAAAGGGAAATATAACCCCCATTTTCAAGAAGGGGAAAATGGATGACCCATGGAACCACAGACCAGTCAGTCTCACCTCCGTGCCTAGCAAAATCTTGGAGCAGTTTCTCACAGTATGACAGTATCACAGTATGCTAGAGATTGGAAGGGACCTCAAAAGATCATCTAGTACAATCCCCCTGCCGGAGCAGGAACACCTAGATAATGTTACACAGGAATGTGTCCAGGCGGGTTTTGAATGTCTCCAGGGAAGGAGACTCCACAACCTCCCTGGGCAGCCTGTTCCAGTGTTCCGTCACCCTCACTGAGAAGAAGTTTCTTCTCAAGTTTAAGTGGAACCTCTTGTGTTCCAGTTTGTACCCATTACCCCTTGTCCTATCATTGTTTGCCACTGAGTAGAGCCTGGCTCCATCCTCGTGACACTCCCCCTTTATATATTTATATACACTAATAAGGTCACCCCTCAGTCTCCTCTTCTCCAAACTATAGAGACCCAGCTCCCTCAGTCTTTCCTCATAAGGGAGATGCTCCACTCCCTTAATCATCTTAGTTGCCCTGCGCTGGACTCTCTCCAGCAGCTCCCTGTCCTTCTTGAACTGAGGGGCCCAGAACTGGACACAATATTCCAGATGCGGTTCTCCTGGAAGGCATGCTGTGGCACATGAAAAACAACAAGGTGCTTGGTGACAGCCAGCATGGCTTTGCTAAGGGGGAATCCTGCCTGACCAATTTGGTGGCCTTCTATGATGGGACTACAGAACTGATGGACAGGGGTAGAGCAGTTGATGTCATCTACCTGGACTTGTGCAAAACGTTCGACACTGCACCACACGACATCCTTGTCTCTAAATTGGAGAGACATCAATTTGATGGATGGACCACTCTGTGGATAAAGAACTGGCTGGATGGCTGCATGCAAAGAGTTGTGGTCAATGGCTCAATGTCCAGCTGGAGACCAGTAATAAGTGGCGTCCCTCAGGGATCGGGGTTGGGACCAGTCTCGTTCAACATTTTTGTTGCTGATATTGACAGTGGGACTGAGTGCGCCCTCAGCAAGTTTGCTGATGACACCAAGCTGTGTGGTTCGGTTGATACGCTGGAGGGAAGGAATGCCATCCAGAGGGACCTTGACACGCTTGTGAGGTGGGCTGATGCCAACCTCATGAGGTTTAACCATGCCAAGGGCAAGGTCCTACACCTGGGTCGGAGCAATCCCAGGCACAGCTACAGGTTGGGCAGAGAAGAAATTCAGAGCAGCCCTGCAGAGAAGGACTTGGGGGTGTTGGTTGATGAGAAAATGAACATGAGCCGACTTCAGTGTGCGCTTGCAGCCCAGAAAGCCAACTGTATCCTGGGCTGCACCAAAAGGAGCGTGACCAGCAGGTCGAAGGAGGTGATCCTGCCCCTCTGCTCTGCCCTGCCCTTGTGAGACCTCACCTGGAGTATTGTGTCCAGTTCTGGTGTCCTCAACATAAAAAGGACATGGAACTGTTGGAACAAGTCCAGAGGAGGGCCACGAGGATGATAAGGGGACTGGAGCACCTCCTGTATGAAGACAGCCTGAGAAAGTTGGGACTGTTCAGTCTGGAGAAGAGAAGGCTGCGTGGAGACCTCATAGCAGCCTTCCAGTATCTGAAAGGGGCCTATAGGGATGCTGGGGAGGGACTATTCATTAGAGTCTGTAGTGATAGGACAAGGGGCAATGGGTTAAAACTTAAACAAGGGAAGTTCAGATTGGATATAAGGAGGAAGTTGTTTACTGTAAGGGTGGTGAGGCACTGGGATGGTTGCCCAAGGAAGCTCCATCCCTGGCGGTGTTCAAGACCAGGTTGGACAAAGCCTTGGGTGAGATGGTTTAGTGTGGGGTGTCCCTGCCCATGGCAGGGGGATTAGAACCAGATGATCTTAAGGTCCTTTCCAACCCTAACTATTCTATGATTCTATTATTCTATGCATCATGGTTTTAAATACAGGTGGATACAAGAAGCCTACATTTGATCTGAGGGCAAAGACACATAACTGAATTTGTTTATAGAGTAAAATATGGAGCCTTAGAGAACCAGATTCTGAAACTGTCATTGCACCATGAATCACTGATGCATACGATAATGCATTTTTTTATCTGCTTCTCCTTGAATAACAATGACAACAAATAAAAAGAAAAGCTTCCAGTGGTTAGTTCTTCTATGAAATAGTAATACTAAAGCTATTCCAGAGAGTAGAGGAATCACATAGAGTTTCTTTTCTCTTTTCTGTAGGGTTTACCATTGCCATTGCTGTGGTGCTCTTCATTTCAGCTATGCGATAGCTATACTTCCCCTCTTGTGCCTTTTGTTCAATCTTGCAAGTGAGTAACCCAATATATCAAGTCCATTTGAGGTAATCTCTGAGCTGTCTAATTGTACAACATCCCATTGTTAGTGCTCACTGACTCATTTAGTAGTTCTTCTCTCTGGATTTGAAATACACAATGCAGAAATTGCATACATTATTTCTAAATATATCTTCCATTTAACTATAATGTTCTGAGTCAATATGATTATTAGTACTCTCATGACTGAAAACTAAATGTTCCCCTAATCCTGATAAATAAAACAGTATTTGTTTCACCATCTATTGCAGTGTGTTTTTAGCCTAATAGCAATGTACTGTAGGTGATATTTACAATTTTTAGAGCAGCCTGAGCATTTCAAGTAGAGCCCCTGTGACCTGATGAGTGGTAGTCTCACTGGAGGAGATGCCTTGTGCTCTTTCTGCTTTGCTTTTAAGGTAGCTCTTTTTTACAATATTATCATGTTTTTAAAGCCAGAACTGTTTGTCATTAAGTTCTAGCAAATTACAATACTCACAAATGAAAATAAGTAAAATATAGATAAATGTCAAAATTAGATGTGAGGAACTCCTGCCTCACAGATTTCTCTATGATCCATGAAAGAAAGTCCCTCTTTGGAGCCCTACACTTGTGAAAACGATTCAGTAGCAGATGTCAGGAGTTTGCTATGTGTCAGGAGAGGAGGAAGGAGGCTTGGAATTTTCTGAGATATTTGAGAACTGGCAAATGTTTCACAGGACAGTGAAGGAGTGCTTGGTATTATCGTTAGTGGCTGTGTGGACTGTCTTCATAATGGCTGAGTGAATTGCTTTACTAGCAGTTGCTGTCAATAGACATCAAAAAGTTTGGGGCAATTAGCATTTTCAGAAGAGATAATTAATGTCTGTATGCTGAGCAGTGTGTTGGAAAACAATGGGAGAGATCCTATAAATATACACATCATTATATTCACATCATATGTTTAAATAAGATCTATCCTTGCAAATATTAACAGGTGTAACATTAAATCAAAGATTTTCTCAGATATTTTATATGCATTAAATATTTAGCTCAGACTCATTTGGTTTAGCTGAGCATTAAAAAAGAAGACTTTTGATAGTGAGAGGAAGATGATGCTGATCACAGTGAGTGAAGAGATAGGATCTGCTGAAAAACGATCTGCTGTTTGTACATCTGTTCTGCAACTCAGAATATTTCTGAAACTTTGAAAAAGAGGTGGTCTACAAGACCTGAAAAATAATGTATGCAGGAACTGAAAATCTCTGTGAACACAATGGTGCATATTTGGATCATCAGAATGATTACCATGACTATAGCAATGAAATCAGTTATTGTAACACATTTCTAGTTTCAAGACTTTGGCCTTTTTACAATTATGCTGAAAGCTTATGACAACCTTGCCTAACATGAGAAGGATTTCAAAGCTGTGTTTAACCTTTAAGACCATGTTTGAGCAATTTTCTAGAATGTTTAGCTTGGAAAGATGGTGCCCATTAAAAACACTAGTGGAAGAATGTGTGCTAGCCCTGATTTATCGGCTCAAACTCAGGTAAAAAAAAGAGATGGAATATTTCAAACTGCAATTGAAGTGTGAGTAAAGTATATTTTTATATCTTTAAAGTGTAAAATCACCACTTTGCCATATCTGATCATTTTTGTCAGTTTAAGACAACTTAAATATAATTCACTTTGGAGTTGGTATCCACATGATCAATTCACAAGCAAATAATGAACAGAAGCTGGTAGCACACTTTGGTGGTAACATTTAAACTAAAATGTTTCTCAAGTAGACCCATAAAGCAGAATAAATCTTCTCAAAGTAGGAAGATGAATAGGCAAGTTCACAATTTTCCTGGTTTAAGCCCAGCCAGTAACTCAGAACCACACAGACATTCACTCACATGTAACTTCTCCCCCTAGTCTGGGTGGGATGGGAAGGAGAATCGAAAGAACCCCACAGGTTGACATAAGAACAGTCCAATAACTGAAGTATAATATAAAACTACTACTATTACTACTACTACTAATAGGGGAATTAACAAGGGGAGAGAATATAAAACTAAAAGGGGAAAAAGGAAAGAAAAACAATAAACCCAAGTGATGCACAATACAACTGCTCACCACCCGCTGACCAATACCCAGCTTGACTCACTCAGCAGTGATCTGGGCCTTCTGGGTAACTCCCCCTGTTTATATACTGGGCGTGACGTGCTGTGGTATAGAATATCCTTTTGGCTACTTTGGGTTGGGTGTCCTGTCCCTGCTTCCTCCTGGCTTCTTGTGTGCGTCCTCACTCACAGAGCATGAGAGACTGAAAAGACTTTGATCAGAGTAAGCATTACTTAGCAACAACTAAAACATTGGTGTGTTATCAGCATTGATAACACAATGACTTCTGACTGAAGCCAAAGCACAGCACTGCACCAGCTACTAAGGAGAAAAATAACTTATAGCTGAAACCAGGAAAACAATTAAGTAAATAAATCCACTTTTTAGCAAAAGTATCATTTATTAAAGTTTACTTCTAAATGATGATAATTTAAAGGGAAAAATCAACATAATTCAGGATTACTTGTAAAGTGATAAAGCAGATTTCTGCTTTTTTTTCAGCATTAAAAATTGGATCCAAATTAAACTTGCAGTCTTAATTTCCTCTTTGGTACTGGCTGACATATTCTTTTTCCCTTTATTCCATTCTACAATTTAGGATTTATAGTTCTTAACATTTTCCCATTTGTTGTAACATTTCTTCCTTAACACCTTAACGCCTGTCATTTAAATTTTGTTCATACATGGCTCAATATTTCATTTGGCCAAATATTATCACATTCCACCTTTACCAATGGATTATCCTATTCATCTCTCTGCCATCCACAAAAGGCCTTACAATGAAAAGCACCTTAGCACTCCTTGTGATCACATCCTTTGCTTTCCACAGCCCTGCAGGCGTTCACCTTTTGCGGCTCCACTGAGTACAGCATTCAAAGTGCTGCTGTACTCTGACTATCATTGTTGCGAGGAGATTACCTGTCTTCATTCCAACACTTTTCTTTTTCCCTAAGCTATTTTTTCATTCAATTTCTCACAGTTCCTATTAAACACTTCTTCTTCTAATTTTCTCTAATTAAACGAAAGCTTTTTTGGACAGGGACTAGTAACATGCATGCACAGTGCCGAATTCAAGAAGGTTCTTAGTGCAGCCAGAGACTCTCTACTAAGTCTCAGTACTTACGAGCCTGAATAACCCTCCAATAGAGGCATCCCAGGCTGC
Organism: Pezoporus wallicus; assembly: GCF_028554395.1. NCBI lineage: Eukaryota > Metazoa > Chordata > Aves > Psittaciformes > Psittacidae > Pezoporus > Pezoporus wallicus. The sequence goes on from NW_026640165.1 coordinate 4,047,798, forward strand.
AAAGCAAAGCCACATAAAAAAATGGAGAGGCCAGCACCTGTGCTACTGCCTCTTCATGTCCAGTGTGAATAACCAGATAGACCCTTATGGCCGAGCTGCCAGCTGGTGGGCTGTGGCACAATGCCAGAGCAAGGCTTGAACTCCCAGCTCTGGATCTACAGCAGAATTGCTTATCAGCTCAACTGGCATGCCTATCCATAAAGCTGCTGTAAAACAAGTAATGAATAACATTTCCAATAATTAATTATTCCTGGAACTGCATTCTCTGGATAAGGATAATTCCTGGAATCATATTCTTGTGTAAATTGGGCTCCCCTCCATTTGCTGGCTGATGCAGAAAGTAGGAATCTATAGCCTAGCTCCTTTCAACAAGTTTTGAATTTCTGTCAGTATAAAAGTCATCCCTTGTCCTTTAAGTCTAGTGAGGGCAAGGAAAGGGACCTCAATGTTCCTGCTTCAGGTATTAAAGGAAAAACAAGAAGGAGGACTTTTGTGATTTTTTTTTGGCTCTACTTTGCAGCTGAGCTTCTGTGCATTTGAACTTAATCTTTTGCTTTTCCCTACTGGATGTTCAGCAGCACCTCTGCATGTGCCCTGAAAAAGAAAGACAACCCGCCCTCCTAGATCTGAATATCATCTCAAGGAAAATGTCTCAAGGTGTTGGCAAGGAAATTAATATGAAGAGGAATTTGCAGGTACCTCAGACCATTTCTGATCTCCATAAAGAAATGAATATCAAGATGAATTTGTACATACTTTAGGCTATTTCTGGTCAGAAATGGGATTTGCAGACCCTTGCAACCAGTTCCTCTATACTCACTTGAGTGGAAGAGATCTCCTTAATTCTTTTGGGTTTAATGCACTATAAAAGCTCCTTGGTAAAATATTCTAAAAATGGAATTTGTTATCTAATAAAAGTCACTAAACTATTAGCAGTATCTTGGCACTCTCTGTAGGCTGGAAATCTATTGGGACTAACTTACTGAAGCCCTATTATTGAGGTATTAATCATATCAGACTTCCAGTCATGTCTGTCAACTGCTCAAAATAAGTGTAACATTATTCTTTTTCACATACAGTGTCTTCAAATTTCCAATTGTCAGATAAGGAAGAAAAATTGACGCTGCACTCATTTGGAATTCAAATCTAATACCATTCCCAATCTAGTACATTTAACACATTGTGAGCTTGATTCTCTGTGGGTGTAAATTAGTGCAGCTCCACTTAAACCAGTAGTAGGCTGCTGATTGACGTCAGCTGAGAAGACCTACAGGCTACCACAACTGTAAATCTGGAGGAAAGTAGGACTCTTTCACCTTTTTGCCTTCATTTATGAACTGCATGTTAGGACTCCTTGCAACTCTAACACTGATTCTTTTTTAAACAAAATGTAAATTTTGTGCTTAACTCATGAATGACAAGAAAGTGAAAAGCAGAAGATAATTAAACATTTTATAAGTATAATTGCAAATAGGAAGAAAATATAAAAACAAAAGTAAATATTCTAGGTAAGAGAAGTCAATCATTTCTGGCACCTGTTCATACAGTGAGAGATTGCCTACAACTTTTTTTTTTTTTTTATTCAAAAAGAAGTCAGATTAGAAACATTGAATTTTTATTTGAATCTCTTCTGTCCTGGTATAAGAGATTCTCTCTTTTCCTCCAAGGTGTAACACTTCAGAACAGAAAAAAAAAATTAGCTCTCAGGTCTACAGATGGTAAAGATATGCTCGTCATAACATTTAGATTTAAGCTTTGAGTGCTCCTAAAATTTAAGAATACACAGATTGATGTATAGAAATATTTAACTGCCAAAATATTTTCCTCACTTTGACTACTTCATAACTGATATTCTATATCATGAAATTTATTTCATTATCTGTCATTTGCAGAAGCTCTCTGATAAAGGACCACAAACCTTTAAAAAAATAAATTACTTGACCTCTTATCTGCTTGCTTTATTTTCCCCATAGATCACACTTGCCTTTAATTCCCATGATTGCTTTTGCTACTGTACTTCACCTTCATTCAGCAAAGCACTGGATAACGCACTGGTCCTGTGATGTGTTATCAAAGGCTGACGTGTCTGCTCATTTTGCTTATGAAGGTGCAAGAGCCTGGAGTAGAAGCTCCAGGCTTGCATCCTATTCATGCTCCCTATGCAAATTGCTGTTATGTGGTACTTTCCTGTCACCGCACATTAAAGTACTCAAATCCTAATACGGGGTGGTCTCCCAGAGGTTTTTCTCCTCATTGAACTAAGATCAAAACCATTTCTTTGTCTTCCAGGAAAAACTTGTCTCTTCTACCACATTTTACCTCCAGGAGACAGGAGACAGAAGACAGATTCTGTGCAAATTTTTTTCTGCAGGTTTTGCCTCAACCCAAATTTTTACATGCTAAAATTGTTTTACTACACAAAGCAGCTCTACTTCTACTCCATTATCACTTAAGTTTCTCACTTTCAGGCCTGAATTTACCCTCGTGTCTTAAGCTAGATTAACAATGTATGTCTGAGTTGACCCCAGCTTTCTGAGCCAAGTGTGATCTTATCAACCAGCTACCTAGATTTGATTCACGCTTTAAGCGTGAACTTCTAGCAGGCAGACAGCAACAGCTCATAGCTGGATCATCAGTATCCAGGTATGTGACATCATCACACATATTCAGTATCCCCAATTACTTGTTATGGTTTCCTTAGCTATTCAGAACCACAGATCGCTTTTGTATAATGATGCTCACATGGAAAGTTCTATGGCTCTGAAAATATACACAGCTATCACTACATCCTACACGTGGTGAGCAACTCTGCAAAACTTTGTAGGTGCATATATAGAGTACATGGTGGAACAAGATAGACCCATCTGGCCTTTCCTTTCTGCAGCCAGGAGGAGGAAAGAGAGTTTATGTGAATATATATATAAACCTGCAGCAAGATGCATCACACATATTTGTCCCAGTTCTGTAGGATGGAATTCCATAGCTACAAATATCATTTTTGCACTGCAGTTTCCTCATCCGTATCTTCCTCTTTCTTCTCCTACAGTTAATCACTCCTTTCTTTCTCCTTCCTCTTTTCATTCAAGCAGTGGCTCCTCAGCTTTTGTTCAGCCTCATGACTCCCTTTCATTTTCTGCTAAGTATGTCTTGCAGTGTGGGGGCTCTCTAATTTTCTGGGTTCATATTTATCCTGGAGAATTCCTTTTATTTAATCCAAAAAATAGCATTTATTTTTTGTGTTACAGTTCTTTTCCCTTTATTCTTCCCCCATCCTCTTTAGCAATCACTTACCATCTTCCTCTGGGAAGTATTTTATGTTGACTATACAGTCTTCCTTGTCTGACTACAGCACTCTGCTGTTCTTCCTCTTTAGGGAGCTGACCATGCTGCCATACTGAGATCTTCAACAAGGTGAATATGGGTTGTTTTTTTTTTTTTTTTTGGGGGGGGTTGGGTTTGTTTTGTTTTGTTTTGTTTCAGAAACAGTGGGGAAAGAAAAAAAAAAGGAATGAAGAAATCCAGATGCTTCTGGCATGTCACACATCACCTGAAAAAACTCCAACAGCAAGATAGATTTATTGCAGGTTGGCCAAATCTAAGGGAGTATTGGCAAGTCCTGTTGCTCTGGTCATCCACGTGTTGCATCCAGACAGCCTATAAAGCTGGGACTTGAACATGAGCCAGTCTCTGCTGCTGCTTCTTGACAGCATGTCTGTCTGAGGATCCAGTCACTTTGCTCTTCACTCAAGCAAAAGCCTGAGCCAATAAGCAGTCATTCTGGACAACTGAAAGATTTGGGCTTGAGCATGAATTTGAAAGTGAGCTAACATAAAAGCAGAAGACACCTGATGAATGAAATTTCTTAGGGGACAATTGTGTTGCATTCCTTCTCCTCAGTTAATTTTAATGGGAGTAACAAGTCCAACTGCGAAAATAGTGAGACTTTACAATAGTTTTTCTCCTCCCAAATACTAGGAAATACATCAAAAGTCAAAGCAATATAAGTGAAAGATAGAATGATTGATCCAGATATCAGTTTTTAATCAGGAAATTGTGTACCTTCAATATATAGTGACATGGTAACCTTCATTTCTATATAAAAGCAAATACATCTGTTAAGCGATGCATAAGTCTGAAATTTAGAAAGACAGTGAAAACTAAAACTATTGTACATAAAAAATAGAAGGCTATAAAAAAAAGAGAATTGTTCATTAATATTTTAATTGCCCATCTTAATTTTCTTATATTTCTATTGTGAATGTAGAATTTTGTCTCTGAACACTTCTTATTTTAAAATGCTGCTATTGAGTAACTAACTACACTTATCTTTCTCATCCATGAGTAAAAAAACTAAATATGCTATGGGAAAAGAACATCTAGATTGATAATGAAGAAAAATTATTAATTCTATCTTAAAAGCTATAAAGCAGTGTTCACTTAGTTTTCTGTTTTTCACTTCTACAACTTAACTTAGTCTATGTGACATACAACTGTATAATCTGCCTACAAGTGGATTGGTGGTTTGTTAATGATTTTCAGTTGATGCATATGAATGCAATGCTTCTAAAAGACAATTTACTCCTACCTTCTCACTCAAATTTCTCTCTTTCATTTTATTAATTTTTACTGAACATAAAAAGAATGACCTCTGTCATTCTCAATACCCCTAGCTTTTATGTAAACAGCCAAGGGCTTTGTTCATGTTTTCTGTTTCCATTATACCTGGTAATCTGTAATCAAAAAATGAAGCATGTTTTAATTAGAGAACTGTTTTATGCAAGGGAAGATAGCAATATCTGCATTACAGTAGAAGCTTGTTAATTTGCATTAATGATAGGGAGAGCTGTGGTGAATTAAAGAATTTTGAAAATTAGCATCAAAGTGAATAAATAATGAAAACCAGAGGGTAGTTAATCCGCAAATGTTTCACCAATTCATTTTAATAGTTGTAGTTTAACTATAATTATATGTGACCATTCTTTAGTTAAGTGCTAAAAAAACATCTGATGTATGCTGTGATACTAAAACCAGTTTCTGCCCCAAGAAGTTCACAATCTGGTGGACACCTACATTAAAAAAGGTACCATGCTGGGAAACACACAGGTGAGCATGACCTGTCATTCTTCCTTATGATCATCCACATTTCTTTGCTGGGATCTTCCAACAGTGAGTATGATAGTGTTCATATACATACTGGAACATAGGCCTGTAAAAATGAAGGGTTTTTATTATGACAACTATTTGCAATTTTCTGTACTCTCTCTTTAAAGAAGAGACTGGAAAGCCTGAAAGGAGTTTTGAGCCCCTCATACAATGAACAAGTAAGTGGAATGCAGGTTAGTGATGTTTTGATGTATGATGCCATCAAAGTGAAACATCAAGGACAAATTTCTCCCATTAGCTTAAACTGCAGGGAAATTTAGATAGGATTTGAACAGGATTTGGGAGTACCTGAATTCACCTTTAAATATTTTTTGTAAATAAAGCCTGAGATCTTGAAAGACTGTAACATTTTGTGGTTTAACTACCAAAGGTGATACTTTATGCAACATTTTAAGCACAATAATTACAGAAAGGGGAAAGTGACAGGATGCGAAAATTATGGCAGTAACACTATAAGAAATTCCCTCTTATACTACTTCAGTTATATTGGTGGTGGACACTCACTCAAGAGCTTGCTTGTATGTGTCCAGAAATGACAGATATCTTTTTGAGTTTTCTGTACAATGCGTCTAACCTAGGAGTTTTTTCACTTCTGGTGAAAATTCTGACCCAGATATTGTGCTGGCCACATGGTATTGACCACACTGGCATACAAAGAGCTTCCTGTTGAACCAAATAGCAGTCAGAAAATAGAGCAGAAGCAGTAAACCATTAAAAATGGAGGTTCATTTGATATGGATTTTTCTTGCTACTTTATTGTGCTACTTAATAAAAACCTTAATGTGGGAAACACTAGAAATATCTAACTCATCAAAGAGCTGCTTTAAACAATGAGAATGTAGTGACATAGCAGGATGAGTGTAGCCACTAAAATAACACACACAGTAATTCTGCTCTCTCAACCAAGAGCTGAAGAAAATGAAGTGGTAGTAAGATTACAATGGCTGCAATCACTTTTATTTTATTCATGCTCCACTGAAGTTTGACGCACATGCTTCTGCTTGTACTATACACTTGTGTTAGATACCAGGTAGCATTTTATTAATGAATTTAGATATACGTGAATTCAGGATTAAAAGTCCCTTTTTTCTCTCAACGGTATGTATATTTCAAACCTCATGTCCACTCATGCCATAACATGATGTAGCTCTCATTTTAGTATTTATGGTTTTTGTTGTCAGCCTACTTGATTTCTCAGTGCACTTACATAGGTTTTTGTCTTTAATGTCTTGTTTCAACCTGATTATCCCAACACTTCAGCTTGGTCCTTTTCACTTGAGTCTCTGACATGGAGCTGTTTCTTCACATTGTTTCACTTCATTTTTCCCTTTCTATTATTTTTTTCTTTTTTTTTTTGCCTTTAGTTTTCCTTCTTCTTCTCTCCAGTTCTTTGTCAATATTTTCCCTTTATTTCCCCACTCTCAGCTCTTTATCTATACTTTACCTTTCCCTGAATTTTCTTTTTTGTGGGTTGGTTGGTTGGTTGGTTGTTTTTTTTTTCTCAGCATCCTCATTTGTTTGGTTTTATGCTTCTCAGCATATTCTCAAGTGTACCAAGATGGTTGCACCTGTGGTGTTGTGTCAGTTAAAGAAACTAGGTAGGGAAAGGGAACAAGTCTGATATGGAAACAAGTAAAAAAAGAAAACAAAACAAACTTGGATGGATGACTTAACAGGGACTGCCAGATGTTCTTCTGAATTCAGAATCTCAGGCACAGGATGCTTCTGTGATATAAAGTTCTTACTTCTGTTTTTCTTTCTGATGACTTCCTTAGGGGAAAAGAATCATGAGGAAAAGGTGGGGAACTGTATAACTGAGAAAGGGACAGAGGGTAAAGCATAGAATATGAAAACAGGGTGGCTTAGAGGGAAAGATGGTCCATTTGCTGGCTGAATGGTAGTGTTCCTCACATACTTTTGGTATTGCCATTATTTCCTCCCTGAGAATGAGGTCTGGGTCTTTCATGTGGGAGTGGTGGATGGCTTTCCCTGAGAAGAGGGGCACAATGCTGCTGTTTCTGCAAGCTCTGTGACAAAGCTCTGTGACAAAGCAGAGAATTATGATTTTCCTCTTTTTATTCTTAAACTGCCCATTAATATCTCTGACTTTTCTTCTACTTTCCCTCCTGTAGCTCAACGTTGAGAGCAAATACAGTATTTGTTGGCGTTTTGTCAAAATGTCTTTCTGGAAACTACTTTGGTGGACAGTAAGGTTCTTCTAAACCTGACATGTGGTACCATCCATGTTGTCTGATTAATAAACACTTCTGCAAGGTTTGCATAGTCTATTAATGTAACGCTTACTGTATAATAGTGTCATACAGCATGGCATTTCAGGAGCTGGTACAGCAGCTAAGCATGGCCCAATTAGTGTAATAACTTGTGTAACAGTAGGTATCTCTGACTGAATTCCTGTGAGGGTATGTAAGGGCACATAAGCAGGCGTAATATATTGCTATTAATTGGTAAACATTATGATGCTAATATAACATCTCAAGTAGCCCTAATACAACATATGCTGCATTAGTAGCAGATGTCACAAATTCTGAGGCCTTATACCACATGTGCTCTCTTTACAGAAAAATCTCAACAAATCACTTCCATGTGGAAAATATCTCTATATCTTCAAATTTTCTTTGCTATTTGTCGTGGTTTAAACCCAGTCAGGTAATTCGTTCACTCACTTCCCCCCCTTTCGTGCCCTCCCCCTGCTCCCGGAGGGAGTTATAATGAAACTTTGGTCACTGGTATTATATTTTATTGGGGAGAGAGTCTACAGTTCTGTCCAAAAACACAGTTTAAGTGTAAGTTAGATAATAAATCCAATGTATCATGTTGTGTAAGAAATACTTTTTCTGCACCTGTTAGTTTTACATTGTGGAGAAATGTGGGTGACAGCAAGAGGCATTTTAGATAGCGAGTAGAAGGGAGATGTGAGGATGATGATGAGAATATACATTATAGTATTCTTTTCATACTAGATGCTAAAATTATTCTTCTCTGGAGAATGCTATCATAAACATTGTGCCTGAAAATATTCTGGTTTTAGCTTGTGTTAGTGAAATCAAATGGATAATGTGTTTAAAGTCAGGTTTCCTTTATGACACCACTTTTTCAGTATCTGATAAAAAAATTATGGGAAGTTGTCAGTGTTTACACTGTGACTATGCAGCCATTTGAAACTATATGATTAATTTTTTTTTTTGTTTAGGTTGTTTTGCAGGTTATGATCCTGACACGTAGTTTGAAATTATCTGCAGTCTCTTAAGATGTCACTATGCTTTAAATGTCTTTTTTTTTAATAAAAAAAAAAAAATTATGGTCTAAATAACAAGACTGACAGGAGGGGAGCATATGAGAACTGGACCTCAGAGAAATAAAAATGCATGGAGCATATTGGATATAACTCGTATGGAGACATTACCATTTTATACAACATTACTGAAATCTGTACTGGAACATATATATTCAAGGTAAATATTTAGGTTTTAAAGACATTTGGAAAGCTTGGAAAAATTTTAGAAAACTAATTACAAGTATGAGATGAGCTGAGAAACCTCCTACCCCTTCCACTCTGTAGTGTATATTAGAGAGTTTAGAAGATTTTCAGTAAAATTAAGGTGATAAGTAGATGAACTCACTCTCAAATTTCTTCCCCAAAGACATAAACTTCATTTTGTATTACTGTAGGATTGTAGGACTGTCAAGATAAATAGTTGCCATGAAAAAAATATATCTATCCATAGCCTGAGCAAAATGTATGAAAGCAACTCATCATAGTTTATAAACATGCTCATGACCAGCAAATTTCTGATACCAGAGAATTCCCAGTCTAGTTCAGGAATGCAAAATGTAGATTTTACTTTAGATGAAAGAAATCCAGACAAAAATTCAGTTTTAAAAGCTAAAAGAATTAAATCCTGTTCTCCCTCGTAGGCAAAAATGAGAGGTTGATACCACTATGCTTGTAATAAAGCCAAGGGTACTGTGAAGAACACATTGCGGAAGGAATGAGCCCCATGAAACTCACTAGTAGAATAATTTGGACTCTGATTGAAAGCAGAATTTCAGTCACAAGAGACAGAAAGGCTCAGCGAGAGCTGTCCAGATCTGCCCAAGGCTCCATTTTCCTTTAAGTCTCCAATGCAAGATTGTGCACTTGATAGGGTGGGAATCTAGACTGCAAAAGACCAGCAACAGAAAACTTGTCACTACTGGGATTCTCACTAGAAGAGTGAGCAGAACTTCAGAAGAGAAGGTATTGTGCTGAACTGATGTGAGACTTTGAGCCATTAGCTAACTGGACAGCTGTTATTTGGAATTTCTTTGGAACACTCATATTCCTATCAAGAGAGGGTTTTATCATTTTTTGTTTTTGTTTTTTCATCCCCCCCCCTTCCCCCCTCCTTTTCTTTAGGCAAAAATATGCTTGGTGTTTATAACAGCAGGCATTATTAATTTTGGCAGAGAACACCTGAAAATTACTGGAGAAGAAAGTACTTTCAGAAAATAGGCTTATGTGCTGATGGGTTGAGCCACAGTTACATTTATTTGCAAAAAAAATAAATTGGACTCTTTAACAAAGGAACTGCAAATAAAAGTAATTATCCTGATTTTTCCTGCTGCAAACATTCTACACATCCTGCTGCAAAGTTAAAATGTGTTTTCATTCAGCAATAACTGTGGAGAAAGTTCATCACCATCTCCTAAACAGAATTATGTTTAAATGTGAAGAAAAAAAAAAAAAAGAAAATTCAGAAACTTTTCAAAAGTTTGCTATGGAGCTCCCCGAGTCACTGCTTTTACTTTTAACTAAGGATAAAAGAACAGCTAGGGAAGATGGAAAAAATATTGTGTCAATATTGATAGGGAAAACCTGCAAGATTCAAATATCAGTAGGTCAGTGGCTCTGACATCACATCTGGATGCAGTCTCCTGTTGGGTTGTGCAGGATTCCCTTATCTAAAAACAAAAAAGTGATACAATGGTAACATTAATATCAATTAATTTCAAACAAATTAATTTTGTTCAAGTATAGTTTATTTAAGAATTGAACTTAAAGCCTGTGCTGACAAAGAAAATTGAATTGGTAAAATAATCTCCTGAGATATGTGGGGCTTTCTAGCTCTATGATTCATGTAATTCATAATACTATATCAAATTTATGTGGTATGTACTAATTGAAGTAAGGACAGGCTAAGTTATGCACACCAAAAGGTATGGCTAATAGAAAATCTTCTGAATCAAATGAAAATTTTCTTTCTCACGAGTTGATGCATGTTGGCCCACTGCCATTCAGTCTTTTTGTCAATGTCCTACAAAAAAAAGGTGAAAAATGTATACCAGCCAAAATTTTCCAACCGTGAATTTTGAAAACAAAAGTGGTCAGACCAACTGCTCTGGCAAGCCATGTACATTCAAGCAGTGCATATTTTAACATATCCAAATTCAAAGTCTTTGATCTAAGCCAGAAGAATGCTCACTGGAATAGAGTATACTTACTTGTCTGCATGATTTTGTAAATATTCTGAAAAAGCTGAGACATTTTAGACACTCTAGAAAGATTAAATTACTGCATCCTTGCTCTGCCCCATCTTTACTACCTTAGTAAGTCATGTAAGCCATGCAGATTTCAAGTAACAGCAATATTTTTTGAAGACTGGTGATGACAAAAAGTATATTTTAAAGAAAGATAGTGGGAAGCAAAAGCAAGAAGTATGGATTGGGAGACATCTTGTCATACTAATTAATCTTGATTTTCCCATCTAGTTATGCATGTCTTCTTTGCCCTTTACTACTGAAATGTGAGAATTCTTTGTGTCTGAAGGAGTCCAGATTCTGTCTAAATAACTGTTTAAAAAACAACTTTCACACATCCATCCTTTTCAAAGGAATTGTTTCAGTTCAATTATTAAATCCTGAAACTGTGCTCTTCCCTGTGAAAGAGACAGAAGAAAACAAGGTCCTACCACCTGCATCTTACAGTCAAGAAACCTACTCCAACAATTCATTTGGCACCTTCTGTGAGGTTTTGAATTTCCAGCTGCCTGAGACCTCCATGGGTTATTTCACAGTATCCTGAAGTAAAAAGAACTCTAGGGAGGAAAACATTGTGATGTACTTAGCTAAAAAGCATAAGCAGCATTTTTATTAAACAGTTTCTTTCTGCTTAAGGAATCAGACAATATCTTCCCATATAAACCTGTAGAATCAAAATCCAAGGAAAAATAAATTGTACTTCATCATAAAATAAGATATTCATTAATAACACATTAAAAAATATTACTAGATGTATGCAGAGCTTGTTGTGAATACCTGAAATGCTATTAGGTAGGACTGGATTAATCTGCCTGATCCTAGCAGAGTTTATTTGTAAAACATATCTTATTACACTGTCATAAGATATGCTATACCGGCACCTCATCCCAGAATTTTATTGTGACGATTACAGCTTTCAGTAGTCAAGCAAGGAACTCCATAAAAATACTCTGAAATTGCATTTCTGAAATTCCACTCCTGCCTACAACTATAAATTCAGTAGAACTGAAATTTCAATAAAATAACTCAGTAGTATTTAATTTTCCTCTACTCTGGATCTGCTACCTTATTATGTCTATTCTGTCAGCTATTAAATGTCAGTCCTGTAAAGTGTGCACATGATCTTCAGAATGTGCAGAGACACTGAGGTACAAATGACTAGAGAAAGCACGAAAGAGCAGAGGTTGAGAATTCTATTGATGACTTTGTTGTGATAGTTACAACTCCAAATGAAAATGCACAGTCCTACTCTCTTTCTGTGTCTACAATAAGGGAAGGGAGAGACGAAGGAATAGAGTTGATTTAATTGTGCAGCCATAAATAAATTTTCAGGTTAGGACAAAGAAGCCATGGCATAACCACTGGACCATTTTCTGTAACAAGCAGCCACCTAGAGAAGGGGCTCATCATTGCATTATGACATAAAATCAATATCTTGCAAAAGTCAGAAATGAGATCATGAAAGAGCAAGGTGTTATATCTACAAAGGTTACATATATCCAGTTTGGTATTTAGGATATCAGACTTAGCAAAGGAAAAAAAAAAAAAAAGAAGTCTTTTTCATCCAGAAGTGTGTAACAATGTGTGACAAAATAGGCTATTTAGAAAGCTTCTGTTTATGTTCTTATCAAGATGGATTTAGGTAGGTTTGAATATCTGTACTTTCTGCAATAATCACTCCAATAAAGTGCTTAGAAAATCATGTTGTAGCAATATTTCTGTTCTGACAGTAATTGGCAAAATGAAACAAAACTGAAGAATGTTTGCAGGTATATATAAGGTGATATTTATTGCATTTCAAAAATATTTCCTAGGGTATTACCCACACAACGCTGACCCTGTGAAAGTGTCGTGGTTTAAACCCTAGCCAGACAGCTTGTTCACTCACTCCCAGTGAGTGATGCACGGCTAGAAGCAATCGAGGCCCCCCCCCCCCCCGGGGGCTCTCCCCTTCCCCGCTCTCGGAGGGATGGGGAGGAGAATCAAAGGAGTGCAACTCCCATGGGTTGAGACAAGAACAGTCCGCTACCACCAACGACAACGATAAGAGAAAATAACAAGGGAAGAGAATACAATACCACCTGCCAAGAAACAAGTCTGACCCAGAAGACCCCGTGTCCTTCTGGGTAACTCCCAGTTACCCCCCCACCCCGGGCATGACGTGCTGTGGTATGGAATACCTCTTTGGCTAGCTTGGGTCAGGTGTCCTGTCTCTGCTTCCTCCCGGCTTCCCCTCCTCCCTGGCAGAGCATGAGACTCACAAAGTCCTTGGTCAGGGTAAACATCACTTAGCAACAACTGAAAACATCAGTTTCTCCAGCACTGTTCCCAGGCTGGAAGTCAAAACACAGCACTGCACCAGCTAACACAAAGGAAAAACATGACTGCTACTGCTGAACCCAGGACAGAAAGGAAACATAGTGATCAGCTCCCTTCGACTATGATGGGATAAAGCACCCCAAACATCTCAGTGATGATTTATTTGTTCCAACTTGTGGAAGATTTGTATCATGATAGCTTAAGCAAAGCACATATTGATCTGATAAAGAATTTACTGTATTATGCTATCAGATTGGCATCATAAAAAGATCATTAAATCTGTTTTTTCCAAAGTGCAGTGGATTTTTTTTGCATATGCATTTTTATTGCATATGTAAGACCTTTACTTAATGATTTTAATATAACCTATCTGCATTCAGTTCGTCTGCACTGGGGTAACTCAAGGTGAAATTTAACCATTCAGGACTAGTTAACATGAGAATTGCTTCGTTTCGTAACACTGGGTATTGGAAGCAGAATCGATCCCATTACATTCTTCCACATAGTATCTACTTCTATGGTCATTCTATTCAAGAGATACCTTGTCTTCTGCATTTCCAACTAACCCTCTCACATAACAATGTACACAAAATTAGGTTTTCTTTCCTCCTTTTCTAAGAAGGAGGTATATTCAATGTTAGGATGAAACCAGGATGTTTAAAGCGGAGAAGTGCACCTGAGCAACAGTGATGAGGAGGCACACCTGAATCCTAGTCTGAGCTGATGGAGCAAGGATTTGAATATGTCAGATGAATGTTGTAATAACTGAAAGATTGGCTATTCAGAAAGTAAGTACAGAGCTCTTGTTCTCACTCTGGTTTAATCAAGTCTTTCCCAAACCTGTGAAACCTTTACTGTCAAAATTGCTCTGTAAGGGAGTTAACATTTTGTATGAAAATTTCCTGATTAATGCAAATGCATAGCCAATGATATAGGGGATGCTCTCAGTTCCTAAACTAGGAGCTATTGTATTTTTCCTTATTTTTATTTTTATTTCTATTTTTATTTTTATTATTTTTTCTTAAACATTATTTTAATCCGCCTGTGTTGATTCATCATTGAATGATTGGAACATTAACTCTCAATTAAACTATACATTGAAATAAAAATGGGAGAAAATAGAATGACTTTTTTAACATATTGATTTACAGTGGAAAAAAAATATATGGTATGCATGTTTAATGGAACAGGGGCATGCACTAGGTACTGTACATGCCTACTTAAAAGGTGGCTTTAAAAATCTTACTCCTAACAAGAACATTGTGACAGGGATTCCAAGAAAATTGAGATATTTTTATGGATGACACAATAAAATGAGCTGAAAATATAGCTTTATTGACACTACAATCAGAATATATCTAAGATGTAAAATTAAAGAAAACAGGAAAACAAAAGACAAAACAAAGAATGTTACAGGGGCAAATCTGCAGGCATCCACTTTGTATCACAATCTGTAGTTGTTATAAGTAAGTGTTGCAATTCAGCAGCAAGTCATCAACTGAGAATTCCTCTGGGAGAGAATGGCTCCTGTTGCTTCACTTAGTCCCAGCAGAAAGCAGGTGTCGGTGTACTGAAGAGCACTGCTATAATAGACAAACTTTCATCTGGTCAGACATGTGAAAAAGCAAAATCATTGGGGGGGACAAAGAGTAGTTAAAATCTCTAAATATCCAGAGGTATATAGACTTCTACATAAAAATTCTAATACATATTTATTAGAATTATTCAAATCTATGCTGCTGCCTGTCCTCCTAGCAACAAAAGTTTATTGAATTTTATTGTCTAGCTTACTTCTTTCTGTCAGCTTCCCTTTGACTACTGATATCAGGAAGTGTTGACTTTAGTGTGAGAACAGTGCTGATAACATACCAATGTTTTTAGTTTTTGCTAAGTAATGATTACTCTTATCAAGGACTTTTCAGTCTCTCATGCTCTGCCAGTGAGGAGAGGTGCAGGAAGCTGGGGTGAAGCAGACACAGGACACCTGACCCAAAGTAGCCAAAGGGATATTCCGTACCACAGCACGTCATGCCTAGTATATAAACTGGGGGAGTTACATAGAAGGACTGCTTGGATCGGACTGGATATTAGTTGACTGGCAGTGAGCAATTGCATTGTGCATCACTTGTGTTGTTGTTTCTTCCTTTCTCTTTTTAGTTTTATATTCTCTCCACTTGTTATTTACCTTATTAGTAGTAGCAGTAGTAGTATCATTAGTTCTGTATTTTACTTTAGTTATTGGACTGTTCTTATCTCAACCAATGGGGTTTACATTCTTTCGATTCTCCTCTGCATCCCACACAGAGGGGAAGGGGAAAAAGAGTTGTAAGCAAATGGCTGCATGGTTCTGAGTTACTGTCTGGGCTTAAACCATGACAGTAAGAATTTCACAATCAATGCCTGTAAATAGAATAGATTTATAGAAACAAAAAATTAAAAACTCTGATCCAAGTTATAAGATGCATTGTTGAAAAAAAAAAACAATACATGAAACAGGGAAATTAGAAACTCTTGATAAGAAGTAAAACCCCATTATTACCAGATTTAAAGTAGTGATGAACAATACACTGATATCATTACAGCACTGCAATTGAAACTGAGTTCAGCATCATTAGGGTTTGATCCTGCTGTAGTACACTGCACCCATGACACGTCTCTGCTCTGCTCCCTGCCCCACAGTGCTCCTGCCTGCCTCAGGGCTCTTACTCATTACAGTTTTGAAACAAAATTTTCCTGGAATAGGTTTGGATCAGAAGCAATGTGGCTTCAACAGCAGCTGTGAATAATTTATTCTTATTGTGTTCTTTCTCTTGAGGTTTAAGGGCTTGTTTTTTTTTTTCTCACATCTTGACTTCTGGATTTCTCATTTATGATGATGTTCGATGTTTTATAATTACCTCTGAATTACTATGTTAAAATGAAAGCCTTGCAGAAGAAGCTTCTAATATTGGTAACGAGACCTACAAGATGTTCAGCCAAGCTGAAACTGTCCTTTGCGGAAAGAGAGCGGCAAAAACCTTGCTTTCTTCATGCTTCGTGCACTTGGATGGTGTCAGTGAGAGGTGAGTCATTTCACTGAAAGACAGCTATTCCCAACTGCATGACACAAAGAACTCTCCTTACCTCAAAGCTTCTATGTGTAAGGTAGGGGAGCAGGGCAAAAGTACAATCAGCATAGTTTTTCTGAAGTTACAAATTTATGGCTTCCAAGGTCTGGAAAAGTGGTGGTAATATAACATTTTTTTTCCTGTTGAATAATAACAGCTATAAAATCTGAAAATATGATATGCTTTGCTTTTCCTTTAACATTTGAGCTCTTTATAGATGTAGCCACTGAATATGAATGACAGTTTAAAAGATTTTTTTTTTTATTTTAATAAAAATATCAGAAGGAAATGAAAGTCGTACTGAGGAACAGAAGACAGTCATAAGACATCCACGATTTTGTGAGAATATCAAGCTGATAGTGAGAATATGCAACTTTATGTCTAACTCATGTGGAGTCTTTTGCCTAGTGCCAGTGAGTTTAACACTGGATTAGACAGTCATCTCTGGTACAGAGTAATAGTACCTATATTCCTCCCTAGTTTATTACTGACGTTATTCTTGAAGAGTTGATCGCTGATGTTTGCCACTGACATCTTTGGTTTCAGATTGTCCCATTTTTGATTCCTCCAGGACTATGGCAGCAGGTAAGGATCAAGGTCATCAGACTCCTAGATGACTAAAGACTCCTCAGACTTCCCAAGTTAGGTGGTTCTTAAATGCCAAACTGGGCATAAATACCCTGTGTTTTTAGTATCTTATAAGATCCCTCCCTTTTCCCCCTGTTTCATACACTAATGATTCATCATGAGAGAGAGCTTAATATGCTATTTTGAAACCAATGGTTACTTTTTAAATACTTTGGAAATATGCTGCCACTACAGCTTTATGGGAAGATAAAGGTTTGGGCATGAAAAACCTCTGGTGAAAGAAAGCAAACAAACAGTGAAATTGCATGATGCAAAATCAGTATGGTTCTTCTCAGGAAGAGATAAAATGTCTGAAAGGTAGGCTTTTTTTAATAGAAGATGACCCTTACTGAAAAGGACTTCTTTCATTATCTGATCTCTTTCCAGACTCTTCACTACTGCACTGCCTTACTCAGCTCACCTTGTGCCACAACTTTTGATTTTGAAGCTTAGGAACTTTCAGATGATATAATGTAATAGTCTGAAGGAAGAACTTCAGCAGTAATAATACGGATTGCTGCTTTTGACTGTCCTTAGCGATCATGAAGTGATCATCTTTAATGGCACTCCTTAATCTGGCACAGAGATGGAGGTAAGGGAAAGAATATCTCTGTTTGTGTTTTGGCTTCATTTCATTATCATAGCACACAACCTCATCATATTTAAATACTGTCCCTGGTCTCAGATAAGACTTTCCATTACCTAACCTCAATATTTGCAACGTTGAAATTATCTTTATTATGTGCACATGGAAATACAAGGCAAGGTATATGCAGATAAAACAAAGTAAAAGTTTCAGTCCATAATCTTCAGTAAAATTGGCAGTGTCTATAATATCATTTTTGTCCTGAGGTCTAAACAGCTTATGTTGTAAAACCTCATCACACATCTTAAAAATATTTAGATTCGGAAGTTACCAGAAAACATTTATTAAAAAAAAGAAATCTTTCTTTCTCAAAGGTAATGAATTGATGGGATCAGATGGTGAACAAAAATCTGCTTTTCCACATGAGGGGTTTCATTGTTTGTATTTTAAAAATATCATATATATTTATATATAACAATATCATTGCATATGATAATTTTAAAACAAAATTTAAGCACAATAATGGTCATTTTGAGCAAGCTTAAGGTATAGTTGATGAATCAAGGGTGAATGTATATATTCAGCTGAATTTGGATTATGAACTTTAAATTTTGTTCAACCTTTGTACTGAACTTATTTCTGTGCATGGAAATTTTCTCAAATTACCACCTCATGTGCAGAGTTACTTAAATGACTTATTTCATAATTCTGTAATTTTTAGCACTAAGCTCCAGTTCCAAATAATGATATACCTGAATCCATTTCAAGTTATTTGATTAAACCAAATGTTCTTCATTAGAATTAATTACAATCTGAAATGGTAAAGGCTCTCTCAAACCATGATGACAATGCATTTTTAACTTTGTTTTATGCATTTTGATTTAAATGTTGCAATTGACTGTTTAAATGTGTTGTCTGTAATATACATGAATTCTCTGAGCTGTAGTCAGAGCTCATTCAGTAGCTTCATGTGTGATTAACAAAGAACAAGAGAAAATGAACAGATATGAAAGCAAAAAATATTCAGTTTCCCGAAGAAAATAAATGGACTGTGCAAGCTGGATTTTATTCCACAGTTCTCAGGATTTAAACATCTGTTTGTGCTCTGTACTACAACAAAACCTCAACATTTTTTGGCTGTTTCCAGGAAATGGAACAGTACCAAGTAGGCCAAGTTGGTAATATCTCTTTTTACATCTCTGTTC
This sequence comes from Pezoporus wallicus, assembly GCF_028554395.1. Classification (NCBI taxonomy): domain Eukaryota; kingdom Metazoa; phylum Chordata; class Aves; order Psittaciformes; family Psittacidae; genus Pezoporus; species Pezoporus wallicus. The sequence goes on from NW_026640165.1 coordinate 4,066,343, forward strand.
TACACTGGTAACAACAAAAGAGTCTGCCTTGTATGCAGAAACCTTTTGTTAAAATCAACACAAGTAAAAAAATAAACTTTAACAGTAGGTCATATCGAAAACAAGAGCTAAAAATACTTATACGAGTTTCAATGCCTATGTTGTACTTCCAGATCTGTGTTTCCATTAGGGCCCCACATGTATGCATGTATGTATGTACATATGAAATAAAATACTAAGCTTTAAACAAGTATATGTAGTAAGGAGTATTTGACTTTTATGGAAAAGCACATATACATATACATAGCACTGCAACAATGCCTTCAAACATCTCACAGTTAAGAAATATCTTTTATCCACTGGGAGATTAGTTTGTTCCTGTGACACTGCAAAAGTGAGATGTTCAGATAAAATAAGCAGAGCCATATTTTTCAAGTGGTTGCATGTCATTTTTCTAAAACATTATCAGTCAAGAGGCAGGAGGAGAAGCTGTTATGAAATTCATATATGCATACACACACGTCTGTTTGCAAATTGCACTGTCACACACATAGCATTCGTGAACTCTGGAAAAAGTGTTTTGAAACCAGGTAGGCAACTCCAGTGTATGTGACAAGTATTGGAACAAATAACAGTGGAACAATAAGGCTCCTGACTACTGATACTGGCAAACAAAACAAATTCAACAGTTGTAATTTTCCACAAGTGCCATGGGAGTTCTAGAGGTTGCTTTTTCTTGTTGTTGCATTTTAATTAATTCAGCACTTCTAAGTAGATGATTTGAACACTACTGTAGTAGTATATACTAATACAGGTAGCATATAAGAAAATTAGGTACATTCAAATTCTGTGTAAATCCACCTTTATATACCTAATACAACCTTCTATCATTCTCCTACAAATTACAGTGTGATTAACCATGTGAAAATATTGGTGCTTTCTCCCAGGAATTATGAGAGGAACTTTAATTGCATAGAAATTGGATGGGAAAAAATGCCATTTCTTCAGCATCAGACTACTGCTTTTGCAAGAAATATTGCAGAATAATTTTGTTTTCACTGTAAGGATGTTTTTGCAGTAGTTTACTTCACTTTTTTTAATTGAGGAAAAGATTTAACTATGAAAACATTAAACCTACTTCATATTCTGTCTTTACCTCTCTGTTTTCTTCCATCTTAATAACTATACACTGATATGCAGGACAGATTTTTAGAAAATACAACTGACAGACAATATAAGACAGAAAATTGTTCCAGACAGTATCTATCATGACTCTAAGTAGTCTTGTTTTGAAGGTCTTTCAGATCAATGGTGCAGGCCAAGCTTTGTTCAGAACACTGTTCATAGCAAAAAAATATACTGTAGCCTTGCACGGTCTAAGATCTCTAGGTCTGCAAATGGTTCCTTTGATATCCGGTCAGAATCATTTGCAAATATTTGCCATTGTTTTCAGGAACTGGTAGCAGAACACAGCACACTGAGACTTTAAGGGCTACTTCTTGAGTCAGAAAACCAAAGGAATATGGGGAATGATTGGTTAGAGAAAGATTGCTGTAAGATTTTCTTGTATTTTGAAGCATTTTGTGCCTTGTTTATCTGAAGAACTGAAAGTTAGAAAATCATAGAATCATAGAATGGTTTGGATGGGAAGGGATCTTAAAGATCATCCAGTTCCAACCCCCCTGCCACAGGCAGGGACACCTTCCACTACAGCAGGTTGCTCAAAGCCCTGTCCAACCTGGCCTTGAACACTTCCAGGGATGGGGCAGCCGAAACTTCTTTGGGCAGCCTGTGCCACAGCCTCACCATCCTCATAGTGAAGAATTTCTTCCTAATGTCTAATCTAAATCTCCCTTCTTTCACCTTAAAGCCATTCCTCACTTGTCCTGCCACTATATGCCCTTGTAAAAAAGTCCCTCTCCAGCTTCCTTGTAGGTCCCCTCTAGGTACTGGAAAACTGTTACAAGGTCTCAGTGGAGCCTTCTGTTGTTCAGGCTTAATAAGTCCAACTTTCTCTTCCTGTCTTCATAGGAGAGGTACTCCAGCCCTCTGATCATCTTCGTGACCTCTGGGCTCACTTGAACCGGTTCATATCCTTCTTGTGCTGGGAGCCCCAGAGCTGAACCTGAAAATGTAAAATAAATGGAAATGCAACTGGTGGGAGAGTCTGATATGGAATCATGTGCCCAGAAACAGACAGCAGCTGCCTAATGAGGTTACTACTGGACCCTGGGAACACCAGGACTCCTAGAATATTGGAGAAGAGACTAATGAAATGGGACAGGAAGATAAAGAAGCATGGCATGCAAATTAGATGAAGAGTTAAGCATGTGGAAGTTAACCTGAATACCTAGGCAAATTGACTCAGCCAAGGAACTGGGGAAGAAGTGTGAAAAAAAAACTATGGTTTGGAACCAGGTGAGGAAAATTTCAGCGGAAAGTGGAATGTAAGACAGGATATAGGGCCAAATTTGAAATGATTGACCATAGAGACTGATAAAGGCAGATTGGAATGGTGCGAAGAACTGTAAGAGAGGAGGGTAGGGCAGGCTGGGGTTGGAATGGGAGAATAAACCATTAAAAAAAAAGAGTTTTCTGGGAAAAGATACTGGGATTGTGATAAGAAGCCTGCAAAAAGATGCTCATGTAACAGTGAGGTGAGCTGGAGGGGAAAAAAAGAGGACCACAACTGAAAAAGTATGCTGGAACAGTCAAACCTGACATCAAACCAAAGCAGAATCCAAAGCCTGGAGTGATTCTGTTATCTATCAGCTAATATTTGTGAAACCTGCTGTCAGGTGTCCTACAGCTGATCAATATAGGACCGTAGAGAGGATAATAATCTACTCCTCAGTTATTCTATTAGAACAAGTGTCAAAGTCTGCATGGGTGAGCTAAAATTTTCAAAAACTGCAAGTAGAATATGCAGATTAGCAGAAAATTCACTTTTGTAAATAACTAATACATTGCTAAGGTTTTTTACTGTTAGATACAAGTTAATTTAAATTTAAGGGAAAAAAAAACATGCAAACAAACTCTTCAGCATGTAAAAGGAAAGTAATACCATAATGCATTACAGTGCTGTGCAACCTCAAACAAGTTCCTTTCTAACATGTTTTTTCTCTCTATGAGTGAATGACACTTTTGTGTCAGATTCTTTCTCCTTTATAGATAAGATTATTCCTGTGGATGACCTGAGTACAAATGCACTGTTGCCAGGTGCAACAGACTATCAAGCTCATCAGAATTCACATACTCAAACCCAAATGTAATCATGGGCAAGGAGGGAAAACCATTAAAAATGTTTTCATGGACACCGACTTCCTGTTCATCGGACAGTCACCTGTCTCCCTATTAACTGGGTACACCAATTAAATGGTTGTCCTGTTTCCATACACCTTTCAATTTCTAGGCTGGCTTGTGAGGAGGACAACTGGGAAGCTTGTTCTCCAAACAGGTGGTCTCTGTGGAAGCTCAGAAAAGTAAGCGTCCAGGAAGTCAAGGCAGTTGGAAAATCCAGGGCCAACCAGCCTGAGGAAACGGGCAAAATATGTCCACTTACCAGCTGGGCAGCTGGTGAAGAACAGGAGAGAGGCATCGGGAAACTGTCCAAGTAGGAAGCACAGGCATGCTGCCGATGAGCCTGTAAATCTGAGAGCCTTAAGGAATCAGATGGCATTGTACGTTATAACATTGCAGAAAGCTTGATGATTTGGCTGTCCCTCCCAGATTAGTAATTTCTATTGAAAACTGTGACCAACCATTGGGTTTTGTTTCATAATCATACACGAATAGGATTGTGGTTGGGCTCATCAGCTATCCTGAGATATGTTAAATGTGTGACAGGATCAGAGTACTTAAGACAATGTAGTTCTTGATAATGTTGCAAAAAGTAGTGTCCTTGGCAAGCTGAGCCAGAATTCTGCTAGCCAGAAGACAACGATAGAAAAGTGGAGAAACAATGTAAAGAAAGAAAAATATTCATAAAGGAAGGAGTAACAATAGGAACCCTGTCCTAACAGGTGGTGTTATCTAGAAATTAGCTAAATCTCATGAAATACTTACTTTTCCAGCCTGATCCACTCAGGATGCCTGATAACATATGGAGAGCAAAGCTATTAGAGATATGCCCAACCCTAAAATCACAGGATGTCATGGTCTTGAAACAGTAGAAATGAAATTGCCATGCCTTTGGAAACTCTCAAATCAACACTACCTGAAGAGTGACATTCCGCTCTCATGATCATCAATAAATCAAACACTTTTTGCAAATATTACTATAAAGAACTTTTCCAGAGGTATTTCAGATTCTTCCATTACTATATGGTATTCTGACAAGTAGCCTACAAGTCAGTTTATTGCAATTCTTTCAATCTGAGCATTCCGTTTTGTGTGTATGTTATTTTCGGCTCAAACTTCTGCCAATCTGATAGACAATTACATGTAACAGCCTGAACCAGCATTGAGATTGTGAGCTGGCATTTGTAACATTGGACAACTTACCCACGGCCTTTTGCACAATCTATATCTAGAAGGAGAATGAACTTTTTAGGTGCATTAACTGTAGCATTTGATATGTGGGCAAGTGATCAAGGGCAGTCACAGTTCATGGAGCACCTTTCATTCCTTCAGCAGACTCAATTAAGTCATGCCCTTCACTATCTCTCCCCCATAATGTTGCAGTCCCACAAACATTTCTGTAGACAGGCTGCCCTTTCCAGCACTTTTTTGAAGGAAACAAAATATGGTAAAACAAACAAACAAAACTTTATTGGAATTATTAGTAGAAATAGCTCACTCAAGTGGCTTTTGTTATGAGAGGTGAATTTCCATATCATGCAACTGCCAGTCTGGAAGTTCAAAACTGAGGACATACTATGTTTTGGATATTCAGACCAAATATGACTGAATGATTAATCCTGAGCAAACACTGTCGAGCATGAAACAGAATAACAAATATGTTTTCTTTCTCCATCTCACTTTTCCAGCTGTGAGTTCTGTTTCTTAGCTGAGTTGGTAGGTTTCTGAAGCTTGCAGCAACTTGAACCTGCTCAGCTCATGAGCTGTCTCAAAATAATATTTTCTTCTTTAATAGCTAGATTTTCCATTTCAGTGTTATGTGTGTGCTTATGTGTGCTTCCTGTCTATACCTCATCAATGTAATTAGACATCACAAATATCCATTACAATATATGCTGGATAAGAGTACACTCAGCAACAGTTCCAGATACGATCCTCCATCTCATATGACTGTAGTTACACGCAGACTTTTCAAGTGGTACAAGCAAATGTATCACTGCTCTCATTTGCCATGCTGTATCCAAATGTTTGTTTCTTTCGGCCAGCTCTGATGCTCTTTCATCTCACATGGACCTTGTTTTTTGATAGCAAGTCCTAGCAGGTTCTGTTCCCTTTCTGTCTGACATCAGATGTCATCTCAATGAAAGGCAGTTAGTGACTAATGGAAACAAATGAGACGCAAACACAGAAGCATCCAGACAGCAGGGAGACTAAGCTTTCAAGAAGGTGTGAAACAGAAGCAGTCACTTGTGTTAGTGTATCAAGGAATTTTTATATCCTAACTTAAAATTTTGCTTGGAAGACAATTAGATTTTCATAATACGGTGCAATTTCGTGTTTTATTTTTAGAAGACTGAAGTAATAATTGATCAAGTACACCGATCAGTACAGATATATGATATTCTGGTCTGTACAATGAATGAAATATAAGTAATAAATTTATTAAATGTAAGAATCTATTTCCTCCTTTCTTTTTTCTTTCTAGAAAGGTCCTGCAAGGATAACAACTCAAGAGGAAGAGGGCAGTGGAAGGAGAGATTTCCTGGTGAGATTTGTATTTACCTCCTGGGGCAAACAGTAGTTTAAAATAATTTAAAGCAGCAAATAGAGTTAATTTGAACAAACTAGAAGCCTTTTTCATCAGCAACATTTGCATCATGAGTCACAGACTGTGTCATGAGCTAACAGATAACAACACCCTGCTGAATATTGTTTGCTGTCTCCCTTTTGCCCAGTATTAGTTCTACAATACTTCATGCCTTTGTTTTGCTAAAACAAATTGCTGGACACAATAAAATATATCTCAAGAAAATCTTTTTGTAAAAATATGTGAACAAATTTTATTTCTAGAGAAAAAATTAGTTGTGTTAATGAATAGAAGGAAAGCGAAGCATATCTTATCATAGCTTGGAGAATTTAGCAAAGGAATTTTCACTAATATTTAGAACTGCTTTGTACTTTCCATTAAAAACCTGTAAAAACCTGCAATGGCTGTGACATTAAAACAGTGAATGCTTTTGGTATAAGATATCATTTCGAATCAGAAGGGTTTGCGTGTCTATGCATTTAAAGAGTTGTGATGCAATTTTCAAACAGCTCTGTTGAAACTGTCATTTTTACGTAATTTCCTCCCTTAGATTTTCTGTAATCTGATTTTTCTCCATTTCTGTTCTCATCCACTCATCCATCTTTTCCTTCTAAGCTTATCTGTAACATCAGTAGGAAAGCAGCATGAAAAGGCATGATTATATTATAATAAATTTTTCTGATTTTTACTATAGCGACAGATGTGAGGCTTATTTGTCCCTTGAAGGTAATGATTAAATGTCTTTTGCATTGAGGAACAGCAATATTGAATTTCTGTCCCTGGGTCTGTTTAACCTGACAGTTTAAACTCATGATCATACAAATTATCAGTATATTAAATATATTCATTATTTTAAAAATATTTTTTACATTTTACTTTATAAACACAGGAAATGTAAAATAAAATTACAATGATTTTCCTTTTTAATAATAAAGTAAGTTACTTTTCTGTATTTTTCTACAAAAAGACAATTTTTCTCGTAACTAATTATGATGTATGACAGACTGCTTGTTGATATTTTGGAATGGCAAATGCATAAAGACAAAGCAAAGTTTTGGAGGTTTTCTAACCACAAATAACATCTATCTCAGAACCTCTGAACAGACTAAAAGCAGCACCTATCAGCCACTAACATGCTGGGATAAATCTAGGATTAGAAAGTATTAGATAAACACACTTAATGCTGTGCTAGTTTATGATTGAATTCTGTCTTTTTTTCTTTTCCCAGTGGCCCATGTGCTGAAAAGGTGATACAGGGTACTGGTTGGGATGTGACTAAACATAGGTAAAGAGACATAAAAACGGAAGCTTCTCCATGGTTCCTCAGTCATGCCACATGGCCTGAAGGTGTACTTGCTCCTGCAGCGGTTCCTAAGGTGATAACAAAAAAATTTTCACTGCTGTACAGTACAGAGGGAAGGTGAAAGAGGCAAATATTTGTTCTTCATATTAGTTAAAAATTAAATTCTATTTCTAAATTGTCCTCCAATAACAGATTTTTTTCTGCTTTGACAGAACTTGACTAGCACTAGATACACCTTGTACCCTTTTCAGACTGTAGCTATAGAAGAAATTTTATAGAATCTAGTGCTTTTCTAGTTATTTACTGTATTATCTCATAGCACGCAGGGGTAACAATCATTATGGTGGTACAACAGAAAGGAAATACAGTTTTTCCTTGCAGATGAAAGATACAGTCCTAGCAATGACGTGTTTTATGTTTGTAATACAGATATCACTAATACTCCTTGGAATTGAGAGACCTGTTATTTTATTGTATTAAATTACTTTTCATCATAGCCTTCCTGCATTTTGCAGAATGCAGGATTTTGTGAATAATTTCAGTCTTCTATCTGTACTAGGAAGGTACTCAGTTCTGTCAATGTAAACATAGATATTTATTCCACACAAAAAACAGGTTCAATGATATGCAGTCTGAGACACAATATAAATCCCCATGTTCTTTGGAATATGAAGGCCAGTGTATGTTGGACACCTCCACAAGAAATATTTGAATTTATCTCTACAATTCATGAGTATTTTGGGAGAAACATAACAAAGATGTAATTCTGTGAGACTGTCCCTTAGGCTACATGTGCCTCAGTGCTGAGAAGCGTTGGGATACATTACTGAGAGGGAGTAGTCAGCCTCTGCCTGTTTAGGTCCTCTGTCTGTCTGTCACTAGCCTGCTTGTTGCTGTGATATCTGGATGCAGACTAAGGACATGACTGGTTAACTGGAAAACTTGGACTGATACAAAGTCCACATGGAAAAGAGTTTGAAGTCTGTCCTCAATGGTCCATGAGATGCTCGCAGCAGGAGATCCCTAGCTGTTGAGACAGGTATTTTGTAGTCCTGGTTTATTCTAACACCCATCCTGGAGTCTCTAGGTTGGCAGGTATCACTCAGGCATGTTGGCCACCCAGTTTGGTGCAGTCACTTAGCAGTGGGCATGCTGCTGGGCAGACATGGGGGCAAGTTTAAGGCATTTGAGATGGTGGTGGCCATGAACATGCACTGTCCACATTGTGTGTGAGGTATCTTCACAGATGCCTCTAAGAGGTGATGCCTTCAAGCTGGCAAGCCTTGTTATGCCACCTGGGGTACTGCCATGAACCACTGGGTGCCCAAACAGCTATGCAATATTTGTGGTTGGGGAGTGTGACTTTAAAGTGTCTTCAGGGTGAAACAACAATACTATGTAAATGCAGCTACAGGCAACTGGAGTGCAAGCATGTCCCCAGAGGACACTATTCTCTTTATTTATTATTTACCTACTTAACGCACTATTAATAAAGTGGTCAACACTAAGCAGCATTGGAGTTTGTTATCAGGTGACTGTTTTTAAAAATCCAGGGCATGAATTTTCATGCCAGTATTTAGTCTTACCACATGTTTTCTTGCTGCCAATTGCCTTTGTGGCCTGGGCACTGGTTTACATCTATTTACATACTGTTAGAGACCCTTAGTCTTCTGAGGAATAGAGAATAATACACAGGCTATTTGTAAGCACAATAAATTTTGCAAGGAAGCTGTGAGACTTTGTTTTCTGCATGTTTGTTCAGAGTGGCTCTTGTTTTCACAGTCTACAGGATCCACCCCTTCTGTTTTGAAAAGACAATATAGATTAAGAGTGTATTTTCAAATTAGGTCTCTGAATATGAAAAGGAAAGGGAGAAAGGAAGGAAGGAAACGTTAAAATCTACTTCTGATATCCTGTAATTCAATAATTGCATTCCAGATTCATAGAACTGGAAATAATATTAGGCATACCTGTATATTTCTGTCACTTTCCGTCCATTTTTGTTTTATAGCCATGTTATACTGCTTATTGAGATGATGATTGTGATGTTCTATCTTTATTACTTGGTGGTCTAACCTTTGAAGTCTATGGAGTTTTCATGGATTAAATAATAAATTTTGCTATAACAACCTCATTTAATTCCCCTATAAAACTGATGTTTCCTGACGCTTTTTCACTGACGTGTACTATAAATATGGCATCCATAAATTTTAGAATTCAGTCTCATGTGGTCCATACAAAATAATAATAAAAGCCTATATAGATGGAAGGAGTAATAGGAAAGGATTCAGTGTGCCAGTAGTAAATCAGACTCTAATTCTGTTCCACAAATAAAAAATATAATTCAAAAATGTCTTGAAATGCATCATTTCCCAAAATTACATTTGCAATATGACTGATTGATTGCTAAATTACTTCTTTAGCTGTTAATTAAGGACCAGACTGTTACTGGAAGAACATACAGATGGAGGGAATGGTATGAGGAACAAGACCTCTGTCAGTACATGTCTGAGTTATAGAGCTGTGTGTGAAGCAGTAAACAATTACTTACCCTCCTCTCAGAGCAAATAGGTAGAGGCAGTCTTGTCTCTCTCCGCTGACAGTGAATGAATTCCTGCCATAGGGATCTGTAATTAATAGATGGCACAGCCTAGTGTGGAGCAAGAAGGAAAAAGGAAAATAATTTTTCTGGAAAAAACTCTCTACATTACAAACTCTTGCCAGCTTTCTTCAAGTATTGGACCTAAACAACAGCATGTGGTTGACTTTCATTTTGCTATAGTCTGTCTCCTTTAACTTCCAGATGTGCACTCCTAAAAACAATAATGACAAAGCACAGCTTCTAACACTAACGATGTGATTGTTAACTGGCGCTGTGGCAATACAAAAGTTGTTGGACTGCTTCAGCTTTTTACCTTAGACCTAGCCCTGATCTGTCTCCGCCTGGACCTTTCAGCCAGCAACCTTCCCTTACCAGCTTCCTGTGGGATTTATTTATGGGGTTTTACCCTTTATTTTTTCCTGGGCTCTGTTGGACAGTGCAGTCTGTGCAGCTAGGTCATTTTTTGTACAAGCAGTGGCTAGAATAGCAATGTCTTAAGATGAGAGATGTGGAAAGGGGGGCAAGCTGGTAACCTGTAGCTAATGAGTCACTGGGAGTGAGGTACAATATTACAAACAAAGGGGAAAAGGAAAAAAGGCAACTGTGCCTCTGTTGGTTATCCCCAACCTTCATACTTCAGCCATCCCAGGTTTACCACTTTTATGGATGACAGGTATATTTTTACAGAAAACATTCAATAACTAACAATTTCAAGAATAGTCAGAAATTCTAGGTACAAAAGACTGAATGGCAAGACTCAGCTTCAAGAGTAAAAAATTATCTGCATTCTTTCAGTGGCTATGTTGGCTATTTTGTTTATATTTACTAAATATTCTTCATACAGTCTCTTTAAATCTGTAAAAGGTCATATAAATTTAAACAGCAGATTATTCACAATATGAAAAAAATAAGAGAAAAGAATCCAAGAAAGCCAGCATATCTTTTCAAATGGAACTGAATCTTCTCCTATAAATATGTAACTTCTTGAGTGATGTCATTGTATAAAATTATAGTGAAAGTGAGAATCCGAGGGAGCAGTTTATAGTCCCACTAATGAATGTAAGGTGAAGGATTCAGAAAGTTAAATCGGCTAAAATTAGGCACACCTCAGAACAGGTTTACATCAATTTTCTCTGCAATTTATGCTAGATGCCTGACTATCATAGCAGTGAAAAGTGCAAAAATGGATGGATGAGCTGACAGATATGAAAAATCAGAAAGCTGAGTTTCAGGATTTATATAAATTAAGCATGACAAACATAGCACAGGAATGCATTATTTATTTAGTTCATTTAGTTTATTCTGTATTATTAAAAAAATAATTAAAATGCCAGTGGGTATTGGAAATCTCATTTAATGCAGAATACAAAACCATGAAGTTGGCATCTGATGGCACAGTAGGAGCAAACCCATAGCTCCAAGAAAACACACACTGTTGAGTTGCAAAGCTGTGATCTGTTTTTACCCATCTTTCAGAGTGCAGGGTATTTCCTTTAGCTTTTTTGGATTGCTGCAAATCTGGCTTTTGTTCTTACTCTGTTTCAGTTCTTGAACAATTTAATCTCTGATATTTTCTTTTGCTGATTTAATGGTGGTACTCACAGTCATCTCTCAGCTTTCTAGGGTGTTGCTCTCCTTTCTAATCTGCTACTTGGCATATACACATTGGGTTTTCCACTGTCAGCTTTTTCCATTTTAATGGCTGTTTATGGACATTCATGCTGCTATACCTAGAGACAATCTGGTCTTAATAAGAGTTTAAATATTCTAGATCAATATTACTGGCTGTAAGTCTGTAACAAGTTCATCCCTCTAATTCATTGTCTGCTTTTGTCCTGAGCATACACCAGTCACAAGAAATGTCCATTTTACTAGAAACACAGTAATTAGAAGATAATTTACAGAAAACTTTCCTCTTCCACTGCAGCCATTTCCACTCATATATTTAGTATCTCTGTTTCAACCAGTCATTCTTGTCCTGAAAGTCCAGGTTATTTTCAACTGTAGCTTTATACAACTGTTTCACTTGATTTTTTTAATACTACAGGGACCTTCATACCCAGGAATATAAAAATTTGAAGGTGCATACTATTTTCTTTGGCTTCATAGGTGGCCCTCATGCCAAAAAAGTATTTGCCTCTGGGAATCAGGCTGAAGAACATTGTCTGATGAAGACACCTTGGATCACGTAGCTCCAGTTTTGTCCTACAGAATATTAATGCTTTCTGCAGTAGAAAAAAAGCTTCTGGGAATTAAGGATTACACAATGTTCTATCACCCGTGGAGTGCTACTTATTACATTTTTATTACTTCACTAAATCTCTGTTCGTATCTATTGAACATTTCTTTCTGTTAAGTCTGAATGGTGTCACAAGACAATCCTTTTCTAGGGCTAGAAAATATATGCACAAAGAAAAATCAAATCCCTGTTTAAAGCTGTAGCTGAAGCCATGTAGACATAATCTCATGTCTCTTTCTTGTCATGTTTTCCTGGTAAATAATACTTTACAAGATACCCAGAACATAACCTGCAAGAGATGTGTTATTTTTACACTTATTATTTTGTAGTGCCATGAACACAAGTCATAACAGAGTACTCCTTTCTCAGTGTGCCACTTCCTGTCTGAAGGAAAGCTTGGAGTGCCAGAAATTGTATTGAACAGATATCTACAGTTATTCATAGTCTATGATGGGGCTTCTAAACAGATGGATAGGGACAGAGCAGTTGACGTCATCTACCTGGACTTGTGCAAATTGACATCCTTGTCTCTGAAGCATAAATTTGATGGATGGACCACCTGGTGGATAACAAATTGGCTGGATGGCCATGCACAAAGGATTGTGGTGAATGATTCAGTGTCCAAATGGAGACAAGTAATGAGTGGTGGCCCTCAGGGATTGGTGTTGGGACCATTCCTGTTCAACATCTTTGTTGGGGACATGGACAGTGGGATTGAGTGTGCCCTCAGCAAGTTTGCAGATGACACCAAGGTGTGTGGTTCGGTTGATACGCTGGAGGGAAGGAATGCCATCCAGAGGGACCTCGACACGCTTGTGAGGTGGGCTGATGCCAACCTCATGAAGATAAACCATGCCAAATGCAAGGTCTTACACCTGGGTTGGAGCAATCCCAGGTGCAGCTACAGGTTGGGCAGAGAAGAGATTTAGAGCAGCCCTGCGGAGAAGGACTTGGGGGTGTTGGTTGATGAGGAAATGAACATGAGCCAGCAGTGTGCACAGCAGCAGAAAGCAGGCCAGAAAACCAAATGTATCCTGAGCTGCATCAAAAGGAGCATGAGCAGAAGGTTGAGAAAAGTGAACCTGCCTCTCTAAAACATATATACATCTATATCCTGAAACAGAAATTGAGATTTGTTTGTTTTTTAACTGTGTACTTTGATATGCTCTTATCAAAGATTATTATATCCTGTTTTGTCTACCAGAAGGTCAATCAAATACCAATAATTCTAGCTGCTGCTATTCAATGAGAGAATAAGCTTACTAGCTTCTCAACTTTTGAAGATCTAACTAAATATATAAATAATTTTCACTTCTCTGTTGACCTAGTTAAATATTATGTACAGGGAAAGACTAGCATCTGTTCTGCATGTATTTCTTTTTTTCTCCTGTTATATGTGTGCTTATGTTTTTTCCTCTTTCCCTCCCCCCCCCTCCCTCCAGATTTGACCCTTACAAGGCCTTTTGTGTATTTTGGAAGTTAATAGACTGATCCAACTATTTGTACCCATAGCAATCTATGGGTATTGTAACCCTCACAATAAAAACTGAAAGAAAATGCTATAAATATCTCCAGTATGAAAGTAAATGCCAAAGGAAAAGAGATGTTAGTGTAACATCTTCTGGTAAATTATTTTTAAAGAGCTTAGACAATTAACAGTAAAAGTGTGGGCATCCAAAATCTTTTAACTCATGCATGCAAAACTTACACTGCAATTATTCAGTCATACCATTCAGTGATGTTCACTAAAAAAAATCAACAAAAAGCAAAAAAAACAACCAAACAACCAAACAAAAAAAAAAAACAGCAAACCAAAGAAAACAGATTTGAAGCACACAATTTTATCATTTTGTTACTTTGAAACACTCAGCAGAGCTGGAGAATGATACATTATTGTTAATGGCAATCTAATAAAATTCCAGACAGCTCACATACTGTGATTGCCATTAAAAGACCAACATTTACATTGAGTAGGATATACCTTGGAAGCTAGGATTTGCTGGGTAAGCATGGGTTCTGACAGGTAATCAATCAGGATGGCTTATTTTCAGCAGTAAAAAACAATGGGAAAATACAAATCATTCAGAATAAAAATAAAATAAAAATGTATATAGTTTTTGCTCTAAATACACTGACAATCAGGCTTCAAGTACTGTACTGCCTTGAGAGTAGAATACAGTTTATGAAAGTTCCTATTTATATATTGTTACTGTTGGATCACATTTCACTGATCTTAAGACTATTCTCCTTTTTGATCTGCTACAAATCTTTACAGGACTTTGACAATTCACTTTTGTAGCACTACAAAAGAAATGTTTTGTATTAAAGAACTTGACAGCTGACAAAAAAACTGTAAAGCAGATTCAGGTTGATGTGAAAAAATACAAATACATGTGCAAAGAAATCTGCAAAGAGAATTCTTGTTCCAGAGAGTCCTCCTGCCAAATTGTAGCCATGAAAAAGTTTGGCATATGGAATTAGTTGGTTGTCTGAGCGACTTCTCTAGCAATTTTAAAAAGACCAGCAATGTGATAAATACATAATTCCAACAAGCTTAGAAGTCTCTCTTAGTCAAGCCTGGTGAAATAGAGCATTAAATCTGGAGTTCTGTGTTACCTGTAAAGCAAAATATTAGGCATGTTTAATCAGTTTCTTAAAATAGTTTAAATGAAGAAGAATAAGTTGACAAAAAAACTTCTGATAAATAATACTACTAATAAGTAAGTACCAAACCAAAATTGTTTATTTATTTCTTTTGTCAATTCGTAGAGATATGGCAGGTAGCCATATTTTAAAATCATTTCCCATTGTTGCAGATTTTTTGCTTATTCACTAAAATTTTTCTTCATATCTGAGAAATGCGCCCTCACCAAGTTTGCCGATGACACCAAGCTGTGTGGCTCGGTTGATACCTTGGAGGGAAGGAATGCCATCCAGAGGGACCTCCACACGCTTGTGAGGTGGGCTGATGCCAACCTCATGAAGTTTAACCATGCCAAGTGCAAGGTCCTACACCTGGGTCGGAGCAATCCCAGGCACAGCTACAGGTTGGGCAGAGAAGAGATTCAGAGCAGCCCCATGGAGAAGGACCTGGGGCTGTTGGTTGATGACAAAATGAACATGAGCCGGTAGTGTGTGTTTGTAGCCCAGAAAGCCAACCGTATCCTGGGCTGCATCGAAGGGAGCGTGACCAGCAGGCTGAAGGAGGTGATCCTGCCCCTCTACTCTGCTCTCGTGAGACCTCACCTGGAGTATTGTGTGCAGTTCTGGTGTCCTCAACATAAAAAGGACATGGAACTGTTGGAACAAATCCAGAGAAGGGCCACGAGGATGATCAGGGGACTGGAGCACCTCCTGTATGAAGACAGGCTGAGAAAATTGGGGCTGTTCAGCCTGGAGAAGAGAAGGCTGCGTGGAGACCTCATAGCAGCATTCCAGTATCTGAAGGGGGCCTATAGGGATGCTGGAGAGGGACTCTTCATTAGAGACTGTAGTGACAGGACAGGGGTTAATGGGTTAAAACTTAAACAGGGGAAGTTTAGGTTGGATATAAGAAGGAAATTCTTTCCTGTTAGGGCGGTGAGGCACTGGAATAGGTTGCCCAGGGAGGTTGTAAATGCTCCATCCTTGGCCGTGTTCAAGGCCAGGTTGGACGAGGCCTTGGGTGATATGGTTTAGTGTGAGGTGTCCCTGCCCATGGCAAGGGGGTTGGAACTTGATGATCTTAAGGTCCTTTCCAACCCTGACGATTCTATGATTCTATGATTCTATGAATGTTGATAGTAGCTATATATCAACAGACCAGGATACCTATTCATGAATAAAGGTATTATCTTATGTAGCAAGTCTTAATTATTTAGGTCAAAATGTATTTTTGAGATAAGCCAGTGACAGAAAGCACTACCAATGTCCTGCATCTATATCAAAATTATGCTTCAAATATTTATCTTGCAGGTGCAGAAAAAACTCAATCATCTGACAATCTATTTTGAATTACTCAATATGAAACTGCTGTGAATCTTTAAAAGATATTAAATATCTACTTAGTTCTTGCTAGATGCTAACATTTTTGTTGACGGATAGTATATTGGGATTTCTCACTAAAACTAAAATGACATGTCCAGGATTCATGTTCCAAAAATACCCCAACTTTGAAAACATTCAGATGATTTGGTTGTTGTTTTTTTTTTTCAGGCTGGAATTAAAGGCTTTTGATGGAAGAAAAGCTAAAGTAATATTAAAAGATATAACAATTGACCTCCATCTTAAACTATAAATAATAAACCGATATCATGGTGATGAATATTGCTGAACAATGGTACCCCAGTAACTGAACAGCAATAGCTCTTTCTGGCAGGTATGGTACCATCTGCCCATCAGATTGTAAGGGGCTGAAATGACCTCTGTAGGTATCTACTGGTTTCATTAGACAGTGAAGCCTGTAAACTGCTGATGGTAGCAACTCAGGTTTGTGACATGAATCTCAGATTTAGTTTTAGTTAACATTATAAATTAATCCACTTTGTCAGCTGCCTTTTCCATTACAGAAAGAACAGGCTATACTGTACCCAACAGTCAACAAAAGGTCAGGATCCACTCCAGAAGTTTTTATCTTGCCCAGATCATTTATTTTGGCTCACTGTGTGTGCTCTATCATAACTGAAATTTCCTGGAGTCCAGCAACATTAACATGCAAGAAGTTTTCAAAGACAGCATACTGCAAACAAAAAGTAAAATACAAATTAAATTCTGATATGAGGAAGAAGCATAATTTATGTTTTTAATAACATTGTTAATGGTATTTGTAGATATTGAAATAATCCAGCAAACAAAACTGGAGAGTAATATTGCTTTTATGACAACAATAACAACACACCTTGAAGCACTTCTTTTATCCCTTGTGGATACCATAAGCTGTATTTTGCAAAGGAATTGTTCATATGTTACCCCCTACTACTCTACTAAGTATGTGGGTAATGTTATTTGCTGTCATTGCAAGAGGCCTTCCGTACTGATAAGAAGATAAGAAATAATCAAATACAAGACAACTATGGCCAATAAAAAGGGAAGGAGAGCAGGAAAAGCAGGCAAGTTCTTCTTTATTTTTAAAATCGTGGAATAATAGAACACCTCAGTATGGAAGGTGCCTCAAAAGGTCATCTAGTCTAGCATTTTGTAGGAAAAGAAACTAAGATGTGATTATTTAGCAGCCTATCCAACTGCATCTTTAAAATCTCTACTGATGAACATTATACCATGTTCCACTGACTGAATATTTTTGCTGTCAAAAAAAATTATTTCTTCCATCAAGACGAAACCCTTCCCAGTGTAACCAGTGCCCATTTCCCCTTGTCTTTTCCACGTGGCTCCTTGTGAACAGGGGGAGAGCCACCATCCCTTTTTGTAACTGAGCTTTAAGTACTGTAATACTGTGATGACATCCCCTTTTGAGCTTTCTCTTCTCCAGGGAGGAGACCTAACTTCTCCAGTCTTTAGCAGGTTCTCCAGCCCTTTGATGATTTTTGTGGCCCTCCCTTGGACCCTCTCCAGGCAGTTCACATCTTCAAATTGTCAGGACCAGAACTGAATGAGGTACTTCAGATATGAACTGACAAGCAATACGTAGAAAAGGATGATCACGTGTCTATCTCTGCTGGCAATGTCCCTGCAGATTCACCCCAGGATCCTTCACTCACTATTTATTTCTATTCCATTTGTCCATTCAATTCCAATTCTACTTAATAGTCCTCAAGAATCTTTTTCTGCACACTTCATAAGGGTCTATGACTTCCCTAAAGAGGGCACATTGTATAAAAAGACTAAACTAATGACAGGTAGAAGTAAAAAACATAAGGATGATGTCACATGTTCAAATATATATGACACATCAACAGAGAATTTGAAAATAACATCCCAATCTTATTACAGTTGCCTAGACAGTTCCTCTTCCAATATTATGCAAGCAGAAGTTTTTATTCTTCTTCAGGGTTTTTTTTCCAGGCAAAATGAAGACATGTTCTGAAAAATACAATTGCTGTCAGTGTCAAAGGTGCTACTTTATTTTCTTTGGTATCATAAAGTAGTAGTGTAGATGACTAGGTTACTACTCTTCATCTGTGGCTACATAATTATGAAATAACATTTGGTGATAGGATGGGATATGTACACCTTATTCCTTATAATCTTCTTAGAAGGGTAGGTAAAATCCTCTTAAGAACAAAAAACAAAACAAAAAAATCAGTAGCTGAAATTTATTTTCTTCAGCTTTTTTTAAATGACTGGAATAACATATTCATCAAAGTTGGAAACTTCAGTTACCAACTTATATAAATTACAAAACCCCTTTTTTTATACAGAAATACTCTTTATTTACTGTTCAAGGAACCATGCAAGGAAATGCTTTTTGTTGATTTCATTAAACTCTCTTAAAATATAATGAAAGAGTAAGTCTTGCTGACATGAACATTGCATTCCTATGTCAAAAACTAGACTGATTCATGAGTATGCATCAGTTCACCATCTCCATCTACAAATGTAAGGTTCTTGTTTCCACCAGGACACTGCATGAGGTAAGAGGTTACCTTGAGATATCCCAATCATGCTATAGTCAAAGAAGTGATTTAAGCTTTTTTATATTATGTACAAGAAGCAACTAGCCCTAATTAACTGATAGACACCATCATCTGTATTCACATACTTTATATATTTTCACACAGATCACAATTTTGGGAAAGAGAGGCTTCATTACAAAAGTGAAAATCATCATAATGTACACACAACATAGAATTACAGCATCTTAGAATCATAAAATGGTTAGGGTTAGAAAGGACCTTAAGATCATCCAGTTCCAACCCCTCTGCCATGGGCAGGGACACCACACACTAAACCATATCATCCAAGGCTCTGTCCAACCTTGCCTTGAACACCGCCAAGTATGGAGCATTTGCTACTTCTTTGGGAAACCCATTCCAGTGCCTCACCACCCTCATAGTAAAGAACTTCCTTATATCCAAACTGAACTTTCCCAGTTTAAGTTTGAACCCATTCCCCCTTGTCCTATCGCTACAATCCCTGATGAAGAGTCCCTTTCCAACATCCACGTCCTTTTCTAATGTGTAGGATAATTGGCTCGCAGTAAGTTAGCAACCTTTGATTTGTCATAACTTGCTCCTAACCAAAGTGTTCACAGTTCTTGTTTAAATTCACATCCTGAACCCCTACTGGTGCAACATTTTATATGATAAGTTATACATAAAAATACTTTCAGAATAACAGAGGGTAAAATTGTGATTTTGTATGTACGCAGAGTTTTTAATTGCCAACTGAGCTATGTGAGTTGAGAGTTGCAATATAGTGATAATAATAGCTTGATGGAATGGTTCACACTGTGCAGTGTTTGTACTGGCTTTTACTCCACAAAAAGTAGCAATACAGGTCTATTTAGTTCATTGAATGCTTCTCAGTATATCTTCCATGGTCCTTTTACTACTGGTTTTCCTTGGATTCTGCAAAATAAGAACTGAATAATCAACAAAAATTCTTAGCCAAAATGTGATAAAACAGCATTTGAATAGGCTTTAACACTGGGTTTAAGTCTGCATCTGATAGCCATAAGGACTTTCCCAACATCCAGTGTTTTCTGTAGTATTGATAACATATTGTTAAAAGTAATTGTTACTCTAGATTTTAAGGCTGTAGACTACAAAAGGCTGGCTTGCCTGAAGACTAAGAAAAAAACTCTTTGATTTGTAAATGAATGTTCATATCTTGAAAAGACTCAAATGCATTTATCCAGGTAATTAAAGAAGAAATTCAGACTGAATTTAATTCTGCTGACTTAGAGTTAATAATTCAGATTTGTGTTTTAAATTACTTTAAATGCAAATATCAACTCTTTGATGGGACATTGCAATCGTTAACTTTTGTCCTGCATGATGTCATTTACTCTGTAACCTGATTCAGCAAGTATGTAATGAGATCAATTGCCCTGACTAAGAACATCATTGAAAGAACCCAATGAAGAGAACATTTCTAATTGAAGTAAAAAGGAAGAGTAAAAAGAAAATGACCTTGAACATTTTGCTGGTGAAATTACCCATCTGACAACTATGGAACTGAAGATATAAGCATGAAAACACCCTTCTCTCAGTATATTAATAATAAGTTGCTTCATGTCTTTTCATTCTATGGCTTTATGTAGGCATAATGCTCTTAATCATGAAGCTGTACTTATACAGCCATACAGCTTTGCATGGCATTACACTGTGATAAAAATAAAAAGCATCTTGCTGCCTTCTTAAATATTTTTTTTCTCAAATATAGACAAAAAAGTAAAACATGTCAATCACTTTGCCTCTGTAGGTGACTAGTATTCTGGGATCTTTCTCTTTTGTTATGTGTTACTATAAAAATAAACAATATTTAGTGTGATAATAGTAAAGGAAATGTTAGTGAATATAAAGTCAAGAGTTGATACAAAAAAGGATAAAGTTGCATTATACCAGTAAGTCACTCTGTTCTGAAAATGTTCTACTCAATACTTCTCATACTATTTGGATACTAATATGATGCATTACATATCTCATTTGTTATTATTTTTAATATGTGCCTTTGTACTAAAATCTGAGCTGCGTATTTTGAAAACATTTTTCTGTGGAAGTTAAATCCACAAATCTTTTTAAGCTCACAGGACATCAATACCACTTTCTGGCTTTTGCTTTTTCCAAGAATTGATTTTGTAAGTTGCCATGAAAATTTTAGGTAAACGCTGCTAGAGTTGCTGCCTTGAAAATGTTCTCTTATTCTCACTTTTTTCTTATTTTAAACTTTTTCAAAATGTAGAAATTTTTTACTGAAATAATTTACAGAATCATAGCATTTATCTTCCACCATAGAGTTAAGAGCTTGGATCAGACACCAGGATGGTTTGAAGTCATTAGGAGAGAAAAAAATGAAGTGCTGCTTCTGGTATTGATATCTGCAGAAGGTGGACACATATCAAGGAATAATTTCTTTTTTAATTTTCATTATTTGAGTTAGGAGAAAGAATGTTCCTTCCAAAAGATAAAAAAAGTAAACAAGGTGAGCAAAACATACTTACTACAGCAATATTGCAACCAAACAGCAGGTATAATGAGCCAAAAGAGAAACAAAAGATTCCTCAGGGGACTAAATTAGAGACAAAAAGATGTAATCTCATTTTCAGTTGCTTATTTGCATGAATCATTTTTATGTGTTTCCAAGTGTTCTGGTATAGTATGTGTATGATGTTAGAGTCTTCAGATAGAACTATATCCATATACACAGTGAAAAAATAGATGAAAATGTCCAAACTTTTGAAAGAATTTGTATGATTTGTTTGCTGATCCGTGATACCATTCTTCTACAATTAGAGAGCTCTCAAGTGGGCTGACTTCAGCTTTCAAGCTCTGAGACACAGGATAGAGATGGGGAATATAGTAATTTTGGTTCCAACAGACCTGGAACTGAGTTCTTTCAGCAGATCCTTTTGTGGTTATGGTTAGGATTTCATCATGACACACACGTTGATTCAATTTGCTGAATCCTTGAAAGCTTGGAACATGGCAGAGGAGAGGTGTGGTGCAGAGGTTTCCAGGAGAGCACTTTCTTTTGTATGCCTAAAGGTAATTTGTGTAGAAAAAGAGAAAAGAAAGGAAGAAAAAGGAAGGAAGGAAGGAAGGAAGGAAGAGAGGGAGGAGGGAGGGAGGGAGGGAGAGAGGGAGGAAGGAAGGAAGGAAGGAAGGAAGGAAGGAAGGAAGGAAGGAAGGAAGGAAGGAAGGAAGGAAGGAAGGAAGGGAGGGAGGAAGGATTACATGTTTGTAACAATAGTCATGGAAAATAACTGTAGGAAGACCAGAAGGAAGGAAGGGAAGGACATGTTAAGTTCCTGAAATGGAGCAGCAGCTATTAAGTCATTGTCAGTCACTTATCTAAGTAGTATAGGTATAAGGTTAGAACAGTACGCCTTCTATTTCCATTTGAGCACTGGAAATAGTACTGTGGAGAAAATAATATAAGTTAGCATGTCAGCAAACCATCACAACAACAAAACAACACACTCCATGAAAAGAAGTGTCATTTATGAGATTGGTCATTAACTGTTCACATGAAGGAAAGACAGAAGGCTGTTATTCAGTGTTAGATATACTAGCCTCTTTTACTTGTGAATTCTAATAACTCAAGGTGCTTGGACTTCCTTCATATTTAATATATGATCTTATTTTACCGGAGTTATAATGACCAATGATTTTTCTACTGTACAGCTTTTCTGTATTAAACTGATAATATTTGTTTCTGCAAACACCAATGTACCTTGAGGACAACACTTGGGTGTGATTCATTTCACTTATCTCTTAACATCTAAAATTTAGAACATAAATTTGTGCTTTTTATTCAGTCCTTTAATTAAAAGGAGAAAATATCTGAAGATATTAATCTCAACTCTATCAGAAATTAGTTTTAGAATGTACTGTGTCAGACTCAGATACTGAGTCTTGGATATCTGCTAAAACTTAAATATATAATTATTAGATACTGCCATTTTTTATAGCACTTCCTTTAGTGTTTGGGTACTTTTTCTAAACAATCAGCCATTGAAGAGGAAGCCCAGTTTCTTTAAGACAAGACTTTTGAGTCGAGAAATATTAACCGATTAATGTTCTGAACACTAAGGAAATCCAGAAGAGTCAAGATATATTTCCCTCACTGGTTTTGGTGGATGAAGATCACCCACAACAGCAGTTGATCTCAGTTTTTGAAATGCTGGTAAGTAATTCTGCAGATACTGGCAAACAGAAAGAACAAAATGAAAAAAGAGATGTTTTCCCAGCTTCCATGAGAGAGAAAATTATTTATAAACAAACCTCTGAAATTTTAATTCTAAAATTCTGAAATTTGTTTTTAGGACTCAGAAGACTATTTTTTTTCCCTCATCTATCACTTTTGTATTAGTAATATAATGACATTAATTACTTAATCTCATGTTAAATCTAATATTCTGTAATCTAACACTATTTTCCCACTAGAGGAAATTAGATGTTTAACTGCATTTGACATTCTAAATAAAAGATACAAATTTAGAGTAATCATGTAGATAATCATATGTGTGCTGACTTACATTTTTTATTAATTATTTATATATATGTTTCTATTATTTTTACATATTATATTTAGTCAGTGAATAAGGTTACATGTAAAATATAATCTGAATAACTGTCATTTTACAGAAAGGCCAGGCTGGATGTAATCTAGTTTTCTAAAAAATACATGATAACAAACTTGTTACTAGGCTTACTTACAACTATATTGACCAGAACACTAGAAACAAACTTTTGAAATTAATCTAGAATATTATGCAATGGATTAAATAATTACTGAAATCTACATTTTTCTCTGATTTAAGATTCAATAACGCATTGTAGCGATTGCCCAAATTAAGAAAACAATTCAACAGCTACCTTGTAAACCTAGGACTTCATAATTTGTGTGCTCCTGTTTTGCCTTGTTTATTGTGACTGCTCAGGTAGCTTGTTCAACTTTACATCAGGTTTCCCATCTGAAACATGGACTTAGTGTAAAGATATATAATTTTTAAAAACTTATGTTGTAACATAGATCATTCAGATTTCCCTCAGAATTAATATGATTAATCTTCACAATTAGGGAGCCAAAAATTGAAGAACATAGAGAACTAAAAATGTGCTAGTGGTCATACCACATTCTCACTTGAATCCCCTGAATAAGTCATTGGACATCTGTGCTGTATCCCAAAGATTAATTTCGTTATCTACTTTGATAATTATAGTCGTCCTCTAATGTTGTGATGACCAGGCTCAAGAAGTCAGTTAAGTTTCATCTTTAATTTTGAATTATCCAGTTCTTGTTTTATATTGAAACTTTCACATGGGGATTGTCATATTTTATTGTAAGGTTTCATTCTTGTAGGGATTATTTTCTTATTTATCCCTCTGTATCACATGCAAAATACTAGTTGTGATTCACTGTCTATGAACTTCCAAAATTTCAATATATGAGGTTGTTTTCCAAGATGTGCTGGGAACTGACCTCCTTTTTTTGTCTTTTCTACTATTAGCATTTATGCGATTTGTATAAATCCACATGGAGTAAAAGCCACGTTATATTTTTGTGCACAGCAGTGATGTCCTTTACCATGCACACAATAATCTATGACAATTGCAGGGTATTTATTCTAGATGTAAGAATAACCAAAGTGTGCTGGCACTTCTGTTAACAATGGAAAGCAAATTACGTTTGAAGTTTATAAAAGGTAAAATCTCTTAATAAGTTTCACTCTTTAAGTGTAGTATTTTTCTAAAGATTTCTGGCTACATCTTGAAGAATTACTCACATGAATTTTTATACCACTTCATTTCAAGTAAAAGTCACCATCTGCATTCATTTAAAAACAGCAACCTAAGACCCACTGACTGAGCTGAGCTGAGCTGTTCAAAGTCAAGGGTGATTGTTTCAGAGCACACCAGACATGCTGACTAGTTTAAAAACAGCTGTTTTTAACTACTTTTAAAACATCAGACATGCTGTTTCAGATTTATGCTTTGCAATAGACACAGATATCAGACAAGACATTAAAGAAAAAACAATCCGTTTTAAACTGTAGAACTAAAGCAGCATGCTATCTGTACTTGTTATTTATTTATTTACTTATTTTTCTGTAAGAGGCATTGGAATGAAATGTGAAATTCCTAGCTAGACTCTTTTTTCTTCAGCAGACTGAAAATCTATAGCAAGAAGTTTTTGCACAAAGGCAGGCTAATACCACCACCCTCCCCTCCTGTGTTCACAAGGTGCTGTTAGTTTGGTGGAGCCTGTTTCTCTCTCTCAGCATCTGCCTAGGTGTCATCTAGGAGCCTCAGTAATTGGCTTGATCAACTACTCTTGATCAAGAGATGCCAGGTACTGTACAACCACAGAACAGTGTCCTCTTAGATCTTCAACTTCAGGCAAATGGTATGTACAAACAAGGGCTGGGTGGCTCATATTTCTTTCCTAGAGTTTTCAGTTAATATTAGAATGCCTTATAGAAAATGTCAATCAAATACTTCATAGGCTATACTGCATAGCTGAAAGATTTTATCCTTATTAGGTCACAAAGAGAGGTCAAGAGAATAACAATGTAAAATGGTTATAGGTAAGAAACTGCAGAAGTAGTATTTCTTTTTTCCCTTTGCCATTAGACTATCCAGAGTGTAGAAATGGCACTGAAGTTAGATCTTGTCTTCCTGCAACTTAGGTGATGAAATCAGATACAGCTGCTTGTCTATCTGTATTAACACTCTTCTGCATTAGTGTTTGCAGACTAACACAAGTTAGTTGAGCAGCACTCTGCTGACACTGGTTTCATCTACATGAGCTGTCTTCCCCCAGCTGGTGGAACTTCTTTGCTCCTATCTACGCAGTTTGGTATGTGAAACCTGTGTGAACACCATCTGTAGCAGGCTGGCAGTGTCCTAGCATGCCAGATAGTAGCAAGAAAATGTTGCCCTGAAAACGAAGGAGAGCTAGAAACCCAGGGTGACAGCAAGGCAAGCAGTCCCCCTATCAACCAAGGATAGTCCCACAACACCGACATAAGAGAAGTAGGGCAGGTTTGATAATCAGAGTCAAATGAAAGCCTAGTGTCTGCTAGACAAACCCAGCTGAGGTTTGAGGTCCAGCCTCAGCAAAGCAAGGTATGAATCAGCAAAGTATTGGGCATGAGACAGTATAGCTTAGGCAAGAACAAGGGCCTTATCCAATGGGCTTGTACACCACAAGATTTCTTATAGGTCTTTCCCACAACCTTACTCACTTAACAAAAGGCTTATCCAAGGGTTGTTCAGCCACCCCATATTCCAGTGCTGGCCTTGGCAGCCAAAACCCTGGGTGAAGGAAGAGTTTGCAGAGCTGGTTGGTACACTGAGGGCCTTGACATTTTATTTCTCAATATCTTAGAACTCCCATCTTCAGTAATTCTGTTCACTTTATTAAAATCTTGTTGTCTATATCTATTTATTTACATATGTATGTAATCTTTATATAACATTGCTTTTCATTTCTATGCTGTATTCTATATTAATATTTTCCAGTAATGTTCTCCTTAATTCAATGCCTTGCAATTGAACTTGAATTATTCTTGGTTCAGAGCTAAGGATTAACAGTAAGAGTAAAAGGCACCTAATGTAGGTCTCTGAAGTTAGACCCTTGCCATTAGTCAAAGAAAGATAGTACTTTTTTATACCAGCTCTTGTTGTTGAGAATAGAAGACATTTCAAAAACACAAGTCCTACTTTAAAGCTGAAATAAAAATTTATAAGAATCTTTCATTGTGACTGAAGATTTTCAAAGTAAAGGATTTTTTTTTTCCACACATCTATTGTCAGCAACTGTTGCTTTCCAGTTCTGTCACAATATAGAGCAAAAATACTGTTAGCCAAATCCAACGCACAAATAGTGATTGAATGTTCCAGGAGAAACATGTGGTCCACATGTTGCTTTGTAACTTCAGAGGAACAGGTTGAGAATCTTCAGTATGTCATACCCAGACCAGACAGTGATAGTGTGACAATCAAACCCCCTCAACAGACGAAGAAGTGTAGATTGGTGCCACCTGATAAATAAACGTGTTACTTTGAATTCTGTTACAGCAGCAATGAAAATGTGTCACGTTAGCTTAGCATTGGTTCATTGCATACTTAAGAGGAACACTGGCAGATTGCTTTAATTAACAGATGTACAAGGGCTGCTGATGTTTTCAAAGTGAAATTTCCTTGCCTCTTGCTGCATACCATCAGACTGTCATTCTCAGGTGGCAGAATGACAGGATAGCAGAGGAACAGCTCTAGAAGCTTTTCATTCTCAGCACTCTGTCTAAATATCTGTGTTAACAATATGTCCTTGTTCACAAGCACTTTTTATTCTGTAGTCTTGAGGAAAAAAAATCCCAGCAACATCCTGTCAAAAAAAAGTCAACAGTTGGATTCTTGATTTTTCCCACAAGATGAAGTAGATTGATTATAATATTCTTCATTTAAACATTTTTTCATGTAAACAACCAACTGCTTAGATGGATGCAGTACATATCTTGCTGCATAATTGTTTCCTGATTTCTATTCACCTCAACTTGAAAAGAAAAGCAAACCAATATAACATAGGTATCCACTTTAAACTCAAATTGTAAGTGTCTAGTAAGGCACTTCAGCAAAGAAAGTTCTCTCTGTCCCTTAAATATTAATAGATACATCATTAGATGCCTTTCAAGCATTCATGAAAAGATGTAGTTCACTGAAGTTTAAGTACTTAGATTAGGCAGATGGAACATCTATCTGCAAGACTTAAAATGTCACCTTTGTACTAGTGCTGAAACACCAGGTACTTCTGTAGCTCATCTTTTTTTTTCTGAAATCTGGCAGGCTGGACTGAGAGCTTAGTTTCAGTTCAAATTCTGTTCAGAAGTTTAAATTGACAAATACTGATGTTGTGTATGTCTGTGAGTGTGTGTATGTATCTGTGAGATGGGAGAAATGAAGCTCTGTCTCCCCAGATTATAAATCACTTCAAAGAATGAGGTAATAATTTTTAAGCCTGCTCTCATGAGATCATTCTCATTTTGAGGAAAAAATTAGAAGCACAGAGGATTGCAAGTTTGTGTTGCATGCTGCATGCTCATTGTTGAGGTAGAAAGCAAGTGACCACAGATGTGTGTAGATAGGGTGCTGTACATGCAGACCTATGCCCCAGACCATGCCATACATGAGAGGAATGCTTTGGAGAAGATCCAGCAGGAGTTTAAACAAATATTTTATGCTGTATGTTGGAACTGGTTACAAGTCCAAGGCCTTCAAAAAGGTAGTTTCAGACCTTCACGTTACTCTATTTCACCCATCTAAACCTACTGAAGGCTTGAAGTCTGCAACCAGATGGTATTGCTGATAACGGCACAGTTTACAGGGACAGTATGCAATGAGCAAGAGGGAAAACTAGTCCAGTAATCACAATAATCTTGATATTATTCACTAAGTACTTGTCTTAAGGTAGCTATGCTTTGAGAGGTGATCTGTATGGCCATAGACACGTTCAATAACAAACAGCTTTGTATTTTAATTTCTCTCGTGGTGTTGATGAAAAGCCATAGCTGAAAATAGTTTGTTATTGGGAAAAGGTCTGGGTATAGAAAACAAATGCTCTGTTTTGGTAAACATCCAAGAACACTAGCAAAATTGTTTGTACTGTCCCACAGGCTTTGAGCCATTCCAGTTATTCCACACAGGAAAGGTGACCTTGAAATGTAGACGTAATTCTTGGCAGTTTTCCTGATCTCCATTAACACTTTTGTAAGGAAAATGTTTCAAGCAAAATAATAGGTATGGAAATATTTCTGAGTGGAAACTCAGTATTAAAGAATTCAGTGTCACACCAGTAAACACAGATTCTGCATGACAAAAACAGAAAACACACACACACACACAAAAGGAATTCCAGTAATTGTAAAAATTGGTCTCAGCTAAGTAACTTTTAATATGAGTAGTTCAGTGTACTGATTTAGCATTTTTAACTTACTGTAACTTTAGCTTTAAAACTAAAATTGTTACCCATCAAATAGTTACTCATTTCCACTAACATCTGAACCTAGTCTTTACTCCTTGTTAGGATGACAGAATTGCTGACTGTAGGATTCAGCAGTAGTTTCCAGGTAAATTTTGGATAACTTTCACTGACTTGATATAGATAGAAAAAATGAAACTAATAATTTTGTAAAATTTGGACTGCGGTACATGCTGAATCACTTCTGAAATTGATTCAGTGAATTTTTGTGCTCACTAGATTTTTTATCTACATTAACATGAGCAGGACTGGAATGCCAGGGGTTAGGTTTTTGTTTTGTTTTTTTTTTTTCAGAAGAAACAATTCTTCTATTCCAAGAATCCTTTCTTTTTTAAGGTACACTTTTTCTTTTACATAATTTCGAATCTATTGAAAACTCCCACAATACTAACTAGTTAAAACACACACATACAAAAAAAAAAAAAAAGAAACATTGAGAAAAGCAGTACCACACCTTGAAGTTTCCCTTATCAAGGTAAATGCCATAAATAGTTTGATAAATATCATTATATCTTATGTGTCTCAGTATAAATTTAGATTTTACAGATAGAATCATAAAAATAGTCAAAAAACCAAATATTTACTTCAATGTTTTATGCCACAATTGCATGTATTTGACTTGCATTGTTATAACCTTTTAAAATGATAGACCTGTGACTGATGGCGCCATTAAATACTACTGAAATACATATTTTCAATGGAGATAATACATAATAGCAACATAACACAAATATAGGCTTTCTCTCTAACTAATGAAAGTCTTGTCATAATTAGAATTTAAAAACATAAAATCAAGGGAAGTTTGTGGAAGCAACAGTAATCTCAATGAAAATTAAGCTTAATGTTGTACACATATAAACCTAAATAATTCCTGAGAAATACAGATAGTTATATATTGGAAATATTGCAGGAGATATGAAAAGGGATCTGAAGATAATTTACCTTCTCTGTTGATCAACGATGAAGTCTAAATGAGAAAATAAAACTACATTAAATGTAAAGATTTTTAGCTGAATGTTCTTATGTACCACATATAGAAGATTTAATTTTCTGAAGGTGTTATCGTTTAAGCAGCTTTTTACCTTCATGACACCAAAGGTAATATATGCTAAGATTCTTTGAAAGAGGGTATTCCGGAAGCATTTTAAAACTACATAAAACTGAAGGTTCTTTCTGCCTTGAAAATCTTTGTGGGTAACCACCAGGGAATTCTCCTCATCAAATTAATCTCTGTTTTTCTATATTTTTTATATTTTCTTTTTAAACATTTTTTTCTTCAAACAATTGCATTCAATATTTTAGTCTATATAGTAATTAACGTGTTTAGAGTAATATTAAAAATACAGCTTAGGTAAACTGACATACATCTTATGAAGAGAAAAGCAAGAAGTTTCGATGCACAGGTTTATTTATTACTGAATAAAAAATTAGAGAGGTGTCTTATTTTAAGAAAGAATTCCAAAAAGAAAAAAGATATAAAAAAAAAAGAAGGAAGAGAAGAAAAAGGATACAGAAGGAAGAACATGGAGGAGAGAAAACAAAAGAATCGGAAATTCAACTTCAACCCATGAGTGCAGTGAAGGTAACATTTCTCTCCACTTAGCATCCTACATTCTATGTGATTTGTGTCAGGACTCCTAATAGCCATAACTAGTGGTATATCTGGATTCTTGGTTTTTGCTCGCCATATAATTAAAACGTACCTTGACCGATGCTTTTGACTTATTCATTGGGAAAAATGAATAAAGTAACTAAAAATAAGAAATGGAAAAATATCTATTTTCATTTTATCCATTACTCCACATTGCAAAGTAAAAATTCATCTAATTGACAGTCAAAAGAAAAAAAAAAGGTTAGGTTTCTGATAATGAGTTGATCTTATCTTGCACTTGACCACACAGTTAGACTCCTTTAAGTCCAGCCAGAGAAAACACCAAAGTACCCCACAGAGTAAAACAGATCAATGACTTAAGCTCCCATACTGTGAGAGACCTGACCCCAAACACTTTCATTTCGTACTGTCCTGGGTTCAGCAGTAGCAGTCATGTTTTTCCTTTGCGGTAGCTGGTGCAGTGCTGTGTTTTGACTTCCAGCCTGGGAGCAATGTTGGTGAAACCGATGTTTTCGGTTGTTGCTAAGTGATGTTTTCCCTGACCAAGGACTTTGTGAGGCTCATGCTCTGCCAGGGAGGAGGGGAAGCTGTGAGGAAGCAGAGATGGGGCGCCTGACCCAGGCTAGCCAGGGAGGTATTCCATACCACAGCACGTCTTCCCCGGGGTGGGGGGTAACTGGGGTTACCTGGGAGGACAGGGGCTTCCGGGTGGGACTCGTTTCTTGGCCAGTGGTATCGTATTCTCTTCCCTTGTTATTTTCTCTTATCATTGTTGTCATTGGTAGTAGCGGTGGTGATTTGTGTTGTACATTGGTTGCTGGACTGTTCTTGTCTCAACCTGTAGGAGTTGCACTCTTTCGATCCTCCTTCCCGTTCCTCCGGGAGCGGGGAAGGGGAGAGCCCCGGTGGGGGAGGGGGGCCCTCGATTGCTGTCAGCCTGGCACCACTCACTGGGAGTGAGTGAACAAGTTGCCTGACTGGGTTTAAACCACGACAGTTCTTTTTTTGGCGCCCAACGTGGGGCACGAGGGGCTGAGATAACGACAGATCTGACCAGATTAATAGTCACTTGTCACAGTGCTGATTTATTGGCTCTCAAGGTTTTTCCTCTTGATCTCACAGTTTCAGTATATCATATCTTACGTCCATCTGGTATTTGCTGTATTAGTGTTTTTCAAGTGTGGGGCCTGGTCTAAGGTTTTTACCCCATTGTACTTTATGGTAATGACTTGTAATACAATAGAATCATTGATCATGAAACTGATCTGGCTTATGTTCCCAGTGTGGTCACTACCTTTATACGCTGGGAGGTATATAATAGAAGTGCTCAGCAATTACACATCTTTTTTCTCCTTCTCAGGTGCTCAACCTGTGAAGGAGACATCCTTT
Organism: Pezoporus wallicus; assembly: GCF_028554395.1. Lineage (NCBI taxonomy): Eukaryota > Metazoa > Chordata > Aves > Psittaciformes > Psittacidae > Pezoporus > Pezoporus wallicus. The sequence continues at coordinate 4,097,995 of NW_026640165.1, forward strand.
TACCCTCCTAGTCGTCCCCCAGACCATTTACATTTGAGAGTTTTGAAGTTTTTGAATGGCCTTTTAATGCTGTTGAGACTTGTTTGCTGATCATGATGGGAATCACCATGCTGGCACGCATACAGAGTGTGTTTTGCCCACTACTGATTTCAAGAGTTAAGCAGAGTCAGGTTTGGGTCTTGTCTGGGGTCAAACGACAATGTAGGAGGACCAAGAGATTTTCCCTGAGGCTGGACAGCCATGAGTGGCAGGGTGTGTGGGATAGTATGGGCAAGTACCTAGGTCAGTGGGCCCCTCCAGTACTTTGGAATTTCACTACCAAACAACTGCAAAATCCAGAAGAATTAGTAAAGCACTTAAATGAGGTGTGTGGTCATTCTGGCCATACCAGAGATGGACAAATCATGGCAACATGCTGGGTCTTGGCCTATGCTTACAGGGCCTTGTTCAACACTATCCAGCACCTTCAAAAGGAAAAGAATGTCTGCAGATCTGAGGGCAAAGCAACAGTCGCTACTCAAACTCTGGCTGCAATGAACAGCACAGCTACTCCAGTGGCAAGTACAGCAGCTGCTCAAACTTCGACTGCAACAGGCAGTGCGGTTACCCCAGCTCCAAGCACAGCAGCTGCACCACCCCCAGCAACAAGTACAGTCGCTACTCAAACCACAGTGATAATCACTGCAGCCAAACCAGAGGACCAATTCGTACCAATATCGGTTGCCCCTGTACGCAAGAGAATAAGCAAAAAGGAGGCAAGAAGGGTGAAGCGAGATGAAGAAACAATGAATTCACCACCCGGTCCAGAATCTGATCAGGAGTCATCATCACATGATGAAGAAGAAGAAGAAGAGGTAACTTCTCTACCTCGGACCTCAACTGAGCTGCGGAATATGCGATCTTTTTCTCTTGGTCTGTATGTATATGGATGTATATATGTGGGAGAGCGATGGTATACTGAAAATGTGGGATCTGAGCATGATGTGAATGGTATGGAATAAGGGGTGGATAATGTCCTGGGTTCAGCAGTAGCAGTCATGTTTCTCCTTTGTGGTAGCTGGTGCAGTGCTGTGTTTTGACTTCCAGCCTGAGAACAGTGTTGGTGAAACCGATGTTTTCGGTTGTTGCTAAGTGATGTTTACCCTGACCAAGGACTTTGTGAGGCTCATGCTCTGCCAGGGAGGAGGGGAAGCTGTGAGGAAGCAGAGACGGGGCGCCTGACCCGGGCTAGCCGGGGAGGTATTCCATACCACAGCACGTCATGCCCGGGGTGGGGGGTAACTGGGAGTTACCCGGAAGGACAGGGGCTTCCAGGTGGAACTCGCTTTCTTGGCCGGTGGTATCGTATTCTCTTCCCTTGTTATTTTCCCTTATCATTGTTGTTGTTGGTAGTAGCGGTGGTGATTTGTGTTGTACATTGGTTGCTGGACTGTTCTTGTGTCAACCCGTAGGAGTTGCACCCTTTTGATCCTCCTCCCCATTCCTCCAGGAGCGGGGAAGGGGAGAGCCCTGGTGGGGGGGGACACGGACCTCGATTGTTGTCAGCCCGGCACCACTCACTGGGAGTGAGTGAACAAGTTACCTGACTGGGTTTAAACCACTACAGGTACCATGCTGAAATCTTTATGACTTTTATTTGTTTTTTCTTTTTTCTTCAGTTAATTACTGGCTTGGTTCTGCATTATTTGTTTCTCTAGATTATGCAAATATGTGAAATGGGGTATGTCCCATTGTTATAGTATTAAAAACGAATGTTTTCTTAAAAAGCACTTTAGGAAGAGAGAAGTGTCACAACTGTATATTCTTGTTAGTAAAAGACAAAATTCCTTGGTAGTATTTCAGTAATACTATTCCCAGCTTTTATTTCATAAGAATCAGGTTTGGAATAATATAATTTGCTTTACTGAATGAAATCATGATTTACTTTAATGAATAATCATACTGGCAGCTCTATTCTACTCAGATTTACATAGACAATGTTGTGTCCTAATTTAAATAATTCCTCTACTTCCCCTTGTTTGTATAGGAATTTGAAGCCATCACTTTTAAGGATCAGACTTTCTCCTCCCCACTCTTTTGAGAGCTTTTCCGGTACAACTTTCTTTTCTTTGTGCTTAGAATGTGTGGGTTGCACAGAACAGCTTTGGTATAGTATTCCTGAGCCCTGAAGCTGATTCCTGGTGTTATCTACAGCCCCAAGTAAGCAGGGAGAGCAAAATGGAATTCATACCAGTCAGCATGTAGTTTTCCTGCATGAATTCTGGGAAGGCAGTTGTGTCTTAAAACTGTCACCTTATAGATTTAAATTATTTATCTCTGAATCCTAAAAAGAGTTAGCGATTTATACCTTTTCTTTCAAGACCCACTCAAATCTCTTCAAGGAATACTTTTGTTGGTGTTGTTCAATAGCAAGTAACCTATAAGTGATGGGGAATCTCATTCCCAGATGTTCACCAGTTGATTTGAACAACTCTGGCATCACAGACCAGTCAACACACACTTTCATGCACTTCTGAAAACCAGGGATGGTTTTCCATCCAAGAAAAAAACATTTTTCCTCTGTAAAGGAAACACTGCAGGAAGGCATGGGCAAAATTTCATTATGTCTTCTCCTGACAGCATAATTATACCTGCAGTGAAGTACAGGAGTTAAGTATAGAATAGTTTTAAGCTATTTTGGATATATGAGGAAATAAGCCATGTATCTAACTTGTGATTGAAGGAATACAGGCATTGTCTATGCTCAGTTTTATGTTCATCATGTTCCCAGCTGCAGATCAGTGAAGTTGTGAGGTTATATGATAGTTTCTGCTCATTACTAGTTCTACTATACTCATTTTGTATTTGTAATTATTGTATTAATATGTAATAAATTAATGTGTTAAGAATAGAAAATGGAAAAAATAGATAAATCTGAAAGAGTGAACAATATCTTCAAAGCAAAGGTGGAAAGCACTCTGCACACTTCTTAAAAGCACATACTCAAAGTTGTGCCATTTTGCTGAAATCTGTAGCTTTTTGTCATATTACATGTAGCTGACATACACATCCTAGTTGGCCATTCCAAAATGTGAACACCACCTTTACTTCATGTTTTTTTTCTGCTGTTGACAGAGATAATCTTAGGAAGTTTCTTAGTGCCATTGTGTAATTGAAATCAGTGCACAGAATTTACTTCCCTTTTGCAATGATGTAAGGATATATGCAAGACTATTATGAAAACATCTGGAAAACAAATGGAAATATTTGTAGTACCAGATCATACGTTTAATAAAAAACTGTTTTTACAGAACCAAAAGTTCTAGAATTCTCTGTTGTAGGAATATCACTGAGTCTTTAAAAATATTGACTGTTCGTATATAAAAGCAATTATGCCTTGTAGTCTTCCACTGTCTTTCCTTTTCCCTTGCTTTGTTACGAAATACCCCGAAGAAACAATGGATATTTTCATCAGAAAATATCAGCCATTCTCTGAAGAGATGAAAACAACCCCACCATTTTGTAAAAAAGTTTTGTTTACTTGTGTGAAGAGAGTACTCTTATATTTTATTCATTAATAGTTTTAAATTACATGAAGATATCCAATTATGAATAGCAATTGACATAATAACATCCCTGGGCATTTACAGAAGGTCTACTAAGTCTTCCTCCCTTTATAAACAAAACAACAACAAAAAAAAACAATTGGAGGAAATGATCCATTATTTCATAAAGTTCACAGGGGCAAAAATTTCAGCCCTCTCTGCATTCCTAAAATAAACAAATAAAAGTGAATTGGACATAGGGGAGGAACTTCATTACATTTCCTAATAATGGCATATTTGAGAGCTCATTAAGAGCAATACCCAAATCATCTCCTCTGTCAGGATTTCATTTTAGAGAAAAGACAGAGGAATGAGAAAAGGGTAAAGCTTTTGTAAGGATGGCCTTTTCCTTTCTATTGTTACGACTTCTTTTTATCAATATGTATTAATACTCTCCATCAGGACTTTATCCATCAGTTCTTTTACTTTAAGAAACTTGATCACTCCTAAATACATTTGCAAGTCCATAATATGATAGGTTGTGATTCTGCAGGTATATACCCCAATACTTATTTTTTATTAGATATGAAACTTTCTGCTTTCAAAAATATGTGGGGAGACATGGATGCTGCTCAAAAATCTGGGTTGAAATGTACAGAGCATCCAAAGCAGAATGCAGGCTGAGGCACACATCTCTGTACAGTCTGTAGAAATAGTCAGTGTTAGACTTTCTTTCAGATCATGAACACAATGAAAGGAGACAACATCTCTTCCATGTTTCTCAGTAGTTCAGTATTTTGGTATTCTAATAAACATCTCATAAGAGTGCACTCATTTAGGCATTGCAAGTATTAGGGTGGTCTGGGAGGTGCTCTCATTCTCTCCAATTAAAGCTATATCGGTGCGTCTAAACATTTATTTGGTATGAGCTGGTTTCTCTAACCTACTGTTTGGGACACTTGTTTGGAATGAGGTACATCTGTATTCCTGTCCATGCTGATAGTTTGCACCTTTATACATTAAACTGCCTTTCTCTGTCACTCTCACAACAATCAGTTCTTCTGTCTAACTCTGTCATATTGCATTATGTTTGTGCACTTTGTGCCACCTATACTTTTAAAAGACCAGGAACTGCTTGCAAAACTTCTCATTGCTCAAATGGTGGTGAGGCCAAGATGTTTCTAAAATTCACAGCATTGAGAGGTGTTACAGGAATACAATTCTTTTATTAGTATTGGAATTCTTGTAGTCTCCATTTCTTCCATTGAAAGATAAGTTCTGTCCAACCCTGACTTTACCATATAATTTATCTTTACCTTATTTATTCTATCAACTGACTGCCTGCATTTTTCATTACTTTCAAATTAGCAAGAAATTTGAGCAAACCACATTTAAATCACCAACACTGATTGTTTCCATTTAATGAAAGGAAAGCTTAAAAACATTGCTCTGGGTGATATAATTTATAAGGTCGACACTATATTTGGTAACAGTCTATGGGGAGAAATTGCAATGTAGATTTACAAAACTTTGCTCATAAACAGAAATTCAAATATTCCTCCAGGGAGTCATAATTTATTTCATTCAAGACAATAAAAAGGTGACAAAGTTGAGTCAAACCTACTGCAGATTTGCTCAGAATCCTCACGAGAAGCTAAAGAAATAATTGTTTCTATAGCAACTAAATGCACCAACATTATGTTTATTAATTGCACATACAAACAGGAGAAATTAGAGGAAACAAAATGTTGATGATGAGTCAGGACCTCACACTGGGACTGAGAAGCTATTACTTATAATGAAAATTGTGAGTTACCCTGTTCTTTCTTAGTAGGAAACAATAGCAGTAAAGCAAAAGCAGCTAATCAGGTATCTCCTGCCCACAGGTACAATTTAATGTCTTAGCTGGAGGATTAGATACAGTTACATTAAAAATGAATGCTCTCCTTTTGCCTTTTTTTTTTTTTAATTAAATTTCTTTTAAGTAGACTTCATCATATTTTGGTTCATAGACATGCCTTCCCTGGTATAAAATCACTGTCTATGGTGTCAGGGCATTATTTGCTACTGTAGGACTCAGTCTCTTTTGGTTTTGGTTTCAGTTGTTGGTTTTTATTTATTTTGTGTGTGTGTTGGTTTTTTTTCTGTTTTTTTGTCTGCTTGCTTGTTTTAATGGGGACTATTGGCCATGAAACCTCAGAAGTGATTCTACTTTAGAATAAATTGGAATGAATGGTAACTTCCAATACCTAGCCTCATAGGCCTATTGTACACAGTAGCCTTTTGTCAGTGATATTAAGTTCTTTCTGAACCATGTCACATTTGTTATTTTATCTGTTACTTTTATAATTCTATCTCTATAGCAGAACAAGCAATCAGTGTTTCTGGTAACATCAATTCTTTGTATACCTGATCTACTTACTACTTGTAAAATCGTTATTCTCTCCTGCAAGCTTTTTCATATCCATTGTCTCCTTTTCTACCCTTTTAAAATATCGCCTCTTAAATTATGAGAACAAATTTTCAGGAAATGCTAAAGCTGAAGCTATTATGAAAGAGCAGTAGCATATTTGATTTTCTTTGCTGCTTTTTAACTTTGTAGGAAAATGGGATAAAGAAAATGTTTAGATCTTTAAAGATCTTAATGATGGATTTCAGCATAACCTAACAGCATGACTGGAATTAAGTGGCAGCTGACACTAGAGGTAATAATTGCAGCAAAGAAACCCAGACTGCAGCGTGCCTATAATCTGAACGACCTGTCGCTGCTAGCAGTGGTTTTCCCAAGGAAAAAAGATGAGGTACAGCAGTGTGAATTCTAATAGGACTAGGAGTTGTGCCAAAGTGATTTCTGTACTAAGCCCTCCTGATTTGGAGCCGCTCTGCTTGCCAGCCTGCAAGCAGCACTTGACACAATTTCTCAGTGTTGCAGGTTGTGGCAGGCTTGTCCTCTACCTTTTCCCTTGGCAATTGCCTTCACCAGGATCCTTACCAGCAAGGCTGCATACAACCATTTGCAGGAGAACTTTGGGGCTGGCTGGGGAGTGTTTTCAGCTCATTTTTAGGCAGCTGTAAGCTCATGCTGACCACAATCCAAGCCCACTTTCCAAACCAGAGCAAACCTGATAGCCACAGTCATCACCATACCAAACCAAATGTAACATGTCCTGCTTGAGGCTTTATATCATGCCAGCATGGTGATGGGGGTGATGGACAAGCAAAAAGTTCTTCCACAAGGCTGTTTAGAGGCATATCCTTGAGTCCAGGTACCACTTCAAAAACACCTAAGTCAGTAAAGGGACCAGAATAGAAGTGAAAATTTTTCTTGGTACACGTCCAAGTTTTGTGCTGTTTCTGTTCCTAACTAAGCTGTCACACAACTAGAACTCATCACATTTGCTACAGCTGTGTGGGCGTTAAGACTCGAAGAAAAAGCTCTAAAAGAGCCTCATGGTGTTATTGCCAGCTTTTGAGGAAAGCTAATAAAAACAACAGCTGGGGCTGGCAAACAAAATAAAATCCAGTATGGAATAACACTGGAAAAAAAAGGTAAAAGTTTTGGGTTTATTTTATCATGGTATTTTTTTTTTTCCAAAGACTGTTTTCAGCGCATTTCTGATAGAGAAACAGCATGTACAGCATTTACAGTGTCAGCTATTGGTAGAAGATGGCTTCCAGCTTGCACCAGTCAGAGCATTACTGCATGGTTGCAGTTGGTGTGAATGAACTTCAAACAGGCTACAGCTTAACCAAGCACAACGTATTCAGCTTTGAATAATGATGCACTATAAATGTGTGGAAATAAATGGGAAGATTGTGTTTCCCTCTTGGAAACTCATACACATGGGTACCTGATCTGCTCATAATTTTCATGTAGGAAACATATCTGTGCAGGAACTTTATGGAAACAAGATGAAAAAACCCTGTTTCTCATTGTCTTTACAGCCTGACTCTTCAGACAACTGTAGACTGCTTACCTCAGAAAAATGTGCATTAGTTGGCACAGAATGTCTTAAAAACTCTCCCAGAAGAGCAGAGAATAAATAATAAATGCTAACTTCATATAACTCAAAGATCTTTAGATCTCAAAATGCTTTATGTAACTACCCTCATGACAATGGAACAAGTAAAGCTGGAGTAATTTACTCTGCATCACACAGTAGGTCATTAGCAAGGCCAGGAATAGTAGCAAGGTATCTTGAGATCAAATCCACTGCCCTATCCCCAGGTCTCCCTGTGCCTTCTACTAGTGGCAGCTAAGAAATGCCAGGGAGATAAAACACTGACAGTCCTAAGCTGTATTAGTCAAATATAACCCAGTTGTTTTGCATGTGCAATCTAGAGAAAAAGATGTTTAATAAATACCAGGCTTTCCTAGTCGAACTTTCATCCTTGTTTTGATTGTTTCATTTACTTTCAAGTGAGTTTGACAAAAAAATACAAACCTGGAACTGGTAGTCAGAGCTTACTTAATAGGTTTTCAAATATATTCAAAAAGCATTCCATTTTTAAAATTTCAAACAAATCAAACAAGTTGGAGAGGTCTGGGTGCTTTTGTGTGTAAAAAAATAAAAATGACAAATACGACTTTATGTAACAGGATCTAGCAGGCAGGCACTGGTGAATTTAAGTCATTGCTGGTTCCAAAAGTCTGGGTTTTTTTTGCTAGCCTAGAAGAATCTGTTTTTTAAAAAAGAATTACCAAATATTAAACATATATTCTCTCAAGCAAGCTACACTTGCAGAGAAGGATAGTTAAATTTGGTTTGCATGGCGGAACTAACCCAATGGCTCCAAAGAAAAATATGCTAGTGGGTGTTACATAAATGAATCTGAAAAGTATACATATGCTGGTGGAAAAAATCTGTAGATCTTCAGTACAGTTTGCATAAGATTTAGGTCTTATGCAAACTTACGTATAAGTGCTAATAGAGCCATTGTCCCCATACAGCTTTATTAAAACCACCCTAGAGATATAAAGAAGCAGACTGTGACCATGAGTACATAACTAACTGTAATAGTAATGGGAAATGTCACTAAATGTCATTAAAGCCAGACATAACCTAAATGATGGCAGTATGTTTAACATAATGGAAGGATATAATGAGAATATAGCATTTTCTTTAAGGACAGTAAGGGATTCAGACTAGTAAATTAATTCAGCAGTAATGGCCAGCCAAGTAGGGAAGTAACTGGTTGTACTGCCAAAAACCCTTTAGATTCATAGCAAACCTACAAACATAAAACCTTTCAAGAAAAAAAAAAAAACAATCACCTTTATGAGGCGCAACAAGAGATTGAATTATGAATTTTTAGAAAAGCATACTTATAAAGACCTTTTCTTTCACAGTTTCACAACAGCTACATAATGAAGGTTTCTAAAACATAAAATGATTTTTAATTTCTTTAGAAGAGATGCAGAAAACCCAATATTTATATAAATCTCATGGAAGTCTTCTATTTCAACTGGACAGTCATGGAATTCAATTTATTCCGGAAATCTGTATATCTTTACTCTGAGTTTACTCTGTGTAAATAGGAAAATCAAGACCAAAAAGTAGGGTTTAAAGACTAGCTGTACAACACCTTTAAAGTAGAAGCCTTCTGTCTGAACTGAAAGAAGAGAATGATGCCTTTGCCATTAGGAAAGTTATAGTGTGATACAGGATTTTGTCTGGTTGGTTGGTTTGTTTTGTACCTTTGAAACCTGTAATAAAGGGGCATTGTTTCTGGGGCATTGTTTCTGGCTAAAGAGAAGTGACAGAAACAATTACAGTAAGAAATAAACAGAATGAAAGTGTAAAAAGTAATTTAGCAATGGGGAGGTTTTTTTAATGGTTATACTATTTGCTCCTAATCATCAAATGATAAATAGACTTGCAAATGTCCTTAGAGTAGCTTAGTATTTATCAGGAATACTAATCAAGAGAAATCACTACAATTCACAATTTTCTAGTTTAAATTTATTTTTCAGTGGTCATGCTAATATTAATAACGATGAAGACTCTTTTCCCAAACTGCTGTTACAAGATGATGGGCCAAATGTGCTCTTGGAGCAACTCTGCTGAAATTAATGACACAACACTAGGAATGACTTTAGCTTCATATGCTCAGCCTTGCAGGGAGAGTGAAAGAACCCTATAGGCTGTTGTTCAATACAGCAGGACTAAAGCCATTTAATCCAGTCTTTTAGAAAGACAGAAATTGAAAACTGTGGGGAAATTGGAAATATGTCAGGTTTCTGGTATGCCTTAAGTATGTTAGCTGTTAGTTATTGAATTCCTGATCTACAGTGAATGTTAACAAGCTGAATTTGGACGATAAAATAAAAAAAGAAAAATCTAAATTACTTTTTCAAATTCCTCATCTATTTGCGCATTCTGAGCTGTACCACCATGGCGCAGGACACAGTTACAGCATATTCCTGCCCTCCCCCAGGTCTGTAGAACACCCAGTGATTTTAGTGTGGGAAAAAACATCACAGCAGCAGGAGAGACTACTTCTAAAAGAAAACCTGTGATTCACCTCCAGCCCCTGAAAAGTGTCTGGTAACTGTGATTGGGAAGCTTTTATGCTTTTTTACACAGAATGTTACTTTATCTCCTCACTCTGTAAAATAAGTTGTAGTTATTCCACTTTCAATTAAAAAAAAAAAACAAAACCAACAAACAAGAAGTAAAAAGTAATGATTTTCAGGTATTTGGTCCCCCAACTTAGAATAAACCCCAGATTCTGAGATATGCAGAATGATTGATCTTCTGAGTTGCAAAGGAAGGATGATGGGCATAGATGGTTGATATTCTGGAGAAGCAGGAGTTCTGCTGTAATGCTTTCCAGAAGAAGGTGGGATGGCAACCAAATACCCAAAAGTCTTAACAGGAGATACTCAGTAATAAATGTGTGGCCCTGGACATTCAGAGGTCTTCTCTTCTATCTTGTTACCTAGGCAGAAGACATTGGGGAATTATTCCCCTTCCAAAACATACATTTTTCAGGGGATGAACAGAAGAAGAAATGAATGCCTAAAGTGAGTGTCCTTGGACCCATGGTAACCAGAACATGGACATGGAAACTGCAACATTTTTTTTTTTTTACCATGATTTTGTCACGTGCCTAGACTGCTACAAATACAAAAAAGATTTTTCCTTCATCAGACCCTACTTTGAGAGCCTGCGATTCAATGATACCAAAAAAACTCAGTGGATTTAAATCAGCAGTGCTTATTCATGGTTCCTGCAGTCTTTGCTGGAAAGGTTATGGTAACCACCCTTTTTTACGGGTGAGATTGAAAAAGAGTGGTTTCTCTGAACCAAGGAGAAGAAACCAAGGATGCAGCTTCACATGAAAAATCACAAGGAGAGTAGCTTTTCTGTAGTACACAAGGGAAACTCATTCAGTGAGACTTTTTCTGGAGGTCATAGGAAATAATTATTCATATGTTACTTGTTGTCATAAAGGTTTGGAAGTAACCTCCTGAAATCTAGTAATTCAGAGCCACGCCCATTCACAGGACACAATAGTCATCACCATTCTGAGATTAAGGGTAAAAGAGTGGACTATATTTATTTTGACTAATGTAGGTACTTTAAAACATCAAGATATTAGAATTAATCATTTGGTTTTAGGTGGAATGTCTAAAAACCTGGGGAAAGAAAAAGCAATCCTTAAATGAACTAATTTCCCCAGTCAGCAGGGAAGGAAGGTATGGGATCACTCCAAAGGGAGATACAATTCACAAAGTTAGGCATGGATTTCAGTTGCCTGACTATGGAGTTTTTAAACAGTAGATACTCCTAGTCATGGAAACTCTGATCCTGATGGTGAGCACTATCCTGGGACGTCCCTGGATGTTGATATCCAGGCTAAAGACAGTGAAGCTCCAGATGAGAGATGGGCAGCTATCATCACAGACAAGGGTTCCTGTGAGTACATTAAGGCAAATGAAATTAGGTGTCATGAGAAGCTTCAGAACAGGTGAGAAACTATCTAGTGCATTTAGATATCTAAAAAAGTAGATCATTCAATCCCTATATACAGCCTAGCAGAGTCTGAGGTGACAGAGTTACAAGGTAGGTGGGGTTAGTCAGAGTGGGCTGGGTAGAAACAACATTGGGCATTATGAGCATTGTCAAGATGGGTTATGAATCATTGCAAAGACTGCAAATGCCACGTTTCTACAAAGCCTATTATTTTCAGGAGCTCTAGAGTAGATATTTTAAAGCATCTTTAATACAATAAATATTAGTATTTTAATATACTATTATTTAAAATATTATTTAAAATAGTAGCATTTTAGTTAAAAGCCAAAGACAAACAAAAGGACCCTTTTTGTCACCTAAGACATATGTAGTTTTATTTTAAAAACAAAGGTTTGTCATTGCTCTTAGTGATATTTTTCTTTCTACGTTGTTGAATTTCAAAATAATTTTTGAGACAGCTAGGTCTAGTTATTCATCTGCCTTTAAAAATCCAGACCTCAGGTCACAAACTAGTTTCATTTAACCACTAACGTGTGAAGTTTAAAAGAAAAACAGCTTTGTAAATGGCAGTCACTCCTTTTCTATTGTAGTGTCACTGACCCATGTCTGGTTATAGAGCACATTTGCCACAGTGCTTTGAAAGGTCAAGAACAATTTTTTGCTTTACAAATACCAGTCACTAGAAAAGACTGAGTTTATACACACAGATAACAAAAGTAGCCATTAACATTTCTTTCAAAAAAATGAAAGGCTTTCCATCATTATATTTACTTTCATGTTTATCTTAGGTGCACCAGTTGACTAAAGAAGGTTTACATTTATCCAATCTTACTACAGAATGATATCAGAAATGACAGCTCTTCCCTGCATTTAGCAAAAGAAACGGCTAAAATTAAGTAAAGATTCTGCTAGTAATTTTACATAAATGTTGAACTTTTTAGCAGAGACTATTACACAGACCTATAAAAATGCATATGCATTTACATTAGGTTCATTTCATAACATAGAACTTGGCCAGCTCTTCATCTATGAGTTCACTTATTTGCATGTCTTTTTCTCATTAAACCATAAAAAACCTACAGAGCACTATGGTCTAGGAGACGTTTCCTTAGAAAACCACCATTTTGCACTTTTGTTCGTTGTTATCTTCTTCCCAAAGTGTGATTACTTACTTTCACATGAGTCACTGCTTCGCCTCTATCTTTTCTGCTTCCATTTTTGCTATAACCTTTTAAAAATTACACTAAATTTAGACATCGTTATTTGATATGTAGGAAGTCTATATTATTATATCTTTCATGACAGAAATCTTTGAGCAGAAAATTATTTCCTTCCCCACTGGTAGAATCTGAGACCATCGGCAAAAGTTTCCTCCTGAGAACCGAATGCCACTTTTCCTTGTGAAGCTGAGAGGAGACAGTATGTTAACGGATGTTCATATACCACGTGACTGTGAGAGAAACAGACCTATTGCAATCAGTTTTCAAGCCAGCAAGTCATTCACATATTTAACGTGCGAGTAGTCACACATAGTTCCACAGAAATTCCCACCTCCCTAGAGATGACTATGTGCTTAAAAACTTTGCTACAGAGGAATCAAGTTGCATCAAATCATCTCAAATTCATCTGAAGAGAGGAAATGCAAGCATTCGACTGTGCCATTACACTTTATTGTTTTTTGAACATCCACAAAAGAATTTCATGATTCCAAATAAATACTACTACAATTTTGTATTTCAGACTATGAATTTTTGAGAAGTAGTCATTCGAATCCCTTATATTTCAGTAGCATTAGGAGAAAAAAAGAAAATCTTAGAAGGCTAAATATTTTCATTTTTTATGTACCCTTATTTTCTGCCTGCACTATTCTATGGCATTTTTAGCTACAATCCTTACTAAGGAATTGATCTTAAGGTCCTTTCCAACCCTAACAATTCTATGATTCTATGATTCTATGAATTCAGCATAGTCAGTGAAATTCCATGAAAATTTTCAATGATTCAAGTGACAGAAGATAAAATTTTGGGGTTTTGGTTTGTTGGGTTTTTAGTTTGTTTGTTTATTTGCTTTTTGGAGTATTTTTCAAAGTACATTACGTTAAAAAAAGAAGCCTAACTTTTCTGTAAGGTGAAGTAACAAGTTTTAATAATGCAATTTCCACTCCCCGTGGGTAGATCGCTATGAGATTGTAGGGTTGATCACTCATTTTAATTTTGTTCCTTTTTTGATAAAGAATGTTGCTACTTGTTAGTTGTTTCTTATCTAGTATCAACTGCAGGGTAGTTTGAGACCTTAATGCCAGTGGAGTCATCTTCACTTTACAGTAACATCTGTAAGATTAGGACAAAACCCAAGGCAGACTTCTCTGCTTCCCCCACATGAATTAATCAAAACAACTGTGATACAACAAATGTTGTGTTGTTTTTTCTCTTCTTTTTTTTCCTGTACAGCTGCATGTAGTTGCAGCAACTTGTTAGTGGACCTTAGGGATCCAAATACTGCATACTAGAGCTGGTTCATGCCAATTATGTTGAGTGATGAAACTGCCTTGTATCATTTCATTTGTGCATATGAACAGCAGGTGAATGCTATAGTTTATGATTTCCAATTATAAATCAAACAGACTGAATTCTCAGTTCTCTGAATAAGAGCTGTAAAAGCAGTGGAGTGTAAGGAGACTACCTTTTCCTCTGAAAAAAATATTTGAGATTAGAATTTATTGATGTGGGCTTTTTTCCCCACCTCCCTGTCATAGTTAGGTTTTAAGACCAAAATTGAAAAATAACTGAAGAGGCAACTGAATGGAAAACAGCTAAAACACCTAGCTGCTGAAACTGTATTTAGGGATTTAAACCATAGACAGGTCCAGCACTGGTACATTCAGGTGATTCAATAATGTGAACTTAGCTTTGTAAATAACTGGTGTTCTTTAAATGGACTTTCAAGCCAAAAATGTGGAAGAATGTGATAATGGTAACAACTTTTATTTAACAATCCAGTTTCTGGCATAGTATGAGTATGTGGAGTATGACTTTAAATTTTAATTCTGTCTGAAGAGATTTTAAAACTCATCACTCTGGAGCGTGTCATAGCCATTAGGCAGGAGGGCAAATAGGCAGCATTTTGTATCATCACTCTGACTCTGTAAGTCATGAGCAGGCACTGGGGTAGGGATTGGAGATGAAAAGCTCTGCTCTGTTTCATGGGTGCCTTACTCACCGGGTGGGTGAGTCAATCTCATCTTCTTTTTTAACTGTCATCTCCAAAGGTGAAATACTGAGTATATCCCTGTCTTAAAATCCTTCCATATCTCAGAGTATCTTGCAGACTGATGCTTACAAACTTCTCATAAATACAAGTCCTTTGAAAAGAGTAAGACATTAAACATATAGTCTCTATACTTGATCAGTGACATGTTGGATAAAAGTATTTCTATGGCAGAATATTTTTCATTTATTCATTTGCTTGTTTCAGTTCATATTTGTACATGTTTGCCTTTTTCTCCAACCAGAATATTTATCGTTTTCAGATTAAAACCTTTTTGGTTAATATTTGGCAAAAATGTAATGCTCCATTAATTAGACATCACCATCTATGTAATAGCATGTAATTCAAGTGCCTATCCAAAGATTTGGAGCTCAAATATAGTAAGACAGAACACACTAATTTAAGCTTTCTGTGAAAATTTACTACTCCCTTTTGACTGTGTACAGGACATAAGCTTCGAATACAGGAACCTAAGTTATATACCAGAACCAGAACACAGAAAGTCTTTTCTTTGTGTGCTGCCTTTTGCACATAGGAGAGGATAGAAGATGTATTAGTGGATTTGACTTCTATTTTAAAATCCTACTTGAAACACATCTGTGAAGACCTGTGTAAGACTGAGTCTGCAATCCAGGCTAATATGCATGGATAAGGGCTAAGATTCTTTACAGACAAAATAAACAAGCTTTGATGGTAACAGTACATGACAAACAATATCAAAAGGACTGGATTTGGTTACTGAAGTGAAATCTTCACATTCAGAACAAGTTTTCTGAAAAAGATGTTCTGCTAGCTGTATTTGTAGTCTAGTTTTGGGCTCCACAATGTAAGAAAGATTAGACATACTGAAGTGAGTCCCCCAGATATGATGAGGATACCACCAATATGGTCAGAGGGGTGTAACACACAACACAGAAGCTGAAGTCAACTGGAGAGGAAAAGACTCAAGGTGGATTTTGTGTTCTTTACAGCAACTTAAAGGAAGGCTATGCAGGAGGTGGGGTATCTTGCATATACTTGGAGAAAGGGCAAAATGCCATGGTCACAAGTCACAAAAAAGGAAACTGATTAAGAGAAAAGTGACACATTCAGGTGTCAAACACAGGAACAGATTACAAAGAGAGATCCTCCATTCTTGGAGATACACAAACCTCTACTAAGAAGAGTCCAGCTATGTGTTCTAACTTGCTCCTGCTTTGAGTCTGGTGACAAAGGGGAGGGAAGGCTGGACTAGAGACCTCTAGAAGTGCTTCCTGACCTAAATCACTCTGTCAGTTTATGATTTTGTTCTACAAGTTCATGATTTATGTTTCTTCCATGTTTTAGATTGGGGGGGGAGGGGTTGGGGGGGGTGGGACGGGAATGAAGGAATTTATTCTAGTCATGTGTTAGTCTGAGAACATATGGTAATTTCTTCTAATGATCTAGTATCTTATTCTTTTTGTCCATGCAATTTTGTCTAGTAAGTGCTATGAGAATTGCCGCTGAGGGTGTGCAAGTAATATTATATTAAGTTCCATACGTGCATATATCTCATATTAAGCTATTTTTAGAAGGTGTTTTAATCCTATTGGCTGGGATTCAGAAAGGACCAATTTGAATTTAGCTGTATTGCCACAGAGAAGAACGAGAAAAAAAGAACATTATTCAGCTCTTATTTTACCTAGTTTTTCAAATAGTTATGGCATTCTGAGATGTACATTCACTAACTGCAAAAGTCACATACTAATGAGGTCCCAAGGTAGACCTACTAACAGTGGTATACAGCACTAGAATACTGTGCTTCGTTATTTCTTACACATCTGTGATGAATTACGAAGATTCAGAAAGATTTGCAGATTTTTGAAGGAAATAGCATAAGACTGATATACGACTGATTGTCTTCCTCTTTAAGTAGCCTTTTGTTTACGTAATTCTAGGTGTGCAGAGCAGTTCAAAGGTCAAAATTAAGGGATGGGGTGAGAAAGCAAGAAGCATTTAATAAAATAATGACATTTGAAAGTCTTATCTGCTCACTGAATTTTTAACAGACTTGTTTAAAACAGTGAAATTACACATCATAAAATGCTTTTCTTTTTAATAAGGGGGAGTTAGCAACACTCTGTAAAGGTTCTGTCAAAGTTTTACAACTGCATAATTAATACCGTCTAGTGTTTCAGAAAAGACTAATCTGATTTAGGATGAACTATGAAAATCACAGGTCAGTGTCAAGAAAATGTATTTCTAAGTTACCAAAGCCACTAATATAAGATATTGAATTTTTCAGCTCACTGTGTGAAGGGTTATGCATGCAATTATGTACTTGCTGTTTAAAAAGTTCTTTGTACATTGGAACTGTCTTGAAAATGACACTTCTAATTTTTTTTTAAAGTGTAATCATGCTTTTTTTTGATACATTTCCTTTTATTTGAATATACTTTATCTCAAGTTTGTCCTTTGTATAAGTCTAGAAATCCACATTATTATGCAGCATGAAGCTCCTCTTTTTCTAAGGACACACATGTTTACAGTGACTCCACTGACTGGACTCTACAGTGTGTGTACAAAGGATGTTTGGTTGCTTTAAAACCATGATTAAGTGACCCCAGTTCCAAATATCTTTTCTTACTTTGTTGCTTAAATTCATAATTAAACTTCAAAACTCATGTGGGTTATTACCACCTGTTCATGAATAACTGAGAAGGTAAAAATCTCAAATGAATTAGGAAATGACCTGGTCTCACATTCTGGTAATCCACAGCCAATAGCCAACTCGTTTCACTCTCCACTGACACCAGAGACTTTCAGCAGATCAATGCCTTGATGAGAACAACCTGAATAAAGTTATGTACCAAATGAGGACAAAACTGGTTCCTTTAGTCATATTACTGGCTAATTGCCTTACATCACCAAAGTCAGAGCTTGGGAATCAGGGGAAGGAGTGAAGTTTTGGACCCACTTCCAAACATGTATCACCTACCCCCATTCAGAGAGCTTGCTAGAACTATCAGATCAGAAAGATCATATTTTGGAATCTCTTTGTATAGGTCTATATTACTGTATATTTTGCACAAAAGTAGCCCTCTGAATCACAACAACTTTTAGAGAAGCTCCAAGTGGCTTGCGCTTTAATACTGTCCTATTCTAATTAGTTATGCGTCACCCATCGCTAGACAGACTTTCCAGTCTTTTGCATTTGATAATGCCAGTCCTGATTTCCAGCCAGGTAACCCACTAAAAATGTGGGTTGCTCAGCTTACAAAGTACAAGGAAAATAGGCCCTTTTCAAACCTACAGGCCCCAAGGAACAAGACCAGTGTGATACAGGCTTGATTCAGGCAAATCTGACAAGTCTAATTCCCTTGACATGTCAGAGCTGGAAAGCAGACATTAAACAGCCCTAGGATTGTAACTAGGGACTAAAATAGGTGAGTAGCAGGTATTTTCCAGGCTCATTTTTACTCTTCTTGTAATCAAATTAATTTCTGCTGGCTTTGGAAGAAAATACTGAGTGCTCATATGCCACTGAAGAAATTACAAAAGTGGGAGGGAAAAGTGTTGCTAAAACAAAATATGTAAAATGTAGGCACATGTTCATAAAATTTTCCATTGGAAAACATAATAATGCAGATGAAGGAAACTCTGATTTTCAGATACCCTGATATAAAAATAAGTGAGGTTTGATGCTCCCCTCTTCAATTTTTTTTTTTTAATCAAAACCACTGGAAGGTGGGGTCAAATAGGGCAGAAACAGCCCCTTTTAAGACAGCAAAGAAATTGAGAGTAACAAAAATGAAAAATGGCTCTTCTTTATCTACACTTGCTGTTTGCTTTCATTTTTGCTTTCATTTAGTTTTGTGTTTAACTCACCATCTTCATTTTTAAGTGGCTTCAATATATTAAATTATCTCAAAACCTAATATTAGCATCACATTAAGCTCTGGTTTTGCCTTTAGATGTACCTTTTGGGGTGGAATGAGAGCAAGATTTAATTAATATTAAATGTCTATTGTCAGGGTTCAGATGACCTGCAATTAACTTATACTCACAAAAATCTTATATTTTTTATAATAACCATGGGAAATGTTATTACTGTATTTGCTGAAACATTAGTAATATGTTTGATAAAAAAAAAATCTCAGTTTTAAGCTGAAGACTGTATTCCTTGATACACAAAAATAACTATGCTTGAGTGACACAGCTAATGATGAATTCAAAGGAAAATTCTCCATCTCCCCAAACATAACTGCTAAACAAATATGTACCTACAGGCTTTTCATCACATCTCCCTTGAAAATGGAATAAATGGTGATGTAGCTGAATAGAACTGCTTCATTGCTCTGCTGCTCTTATCCAAGATATTGCCTCTATCCTTGAGCAGACACTGAAAATCTTTGAAAATCCTCAGGGACAAGAAGGAGAATTTTAATGGGTGAACTCCTTTACCTTTTGTTGCACTTTTATTCTGTGTATGTTATAAAGTTGCAACATATAACAAGTACCATGTTTTGATTGTGGACATATCCAAGAAAATTTGGTATTTGGTCTGGTTTGGGGCTTGACAATTAGTATTGGCGAGCAATAACAAATATAATTTGAACAGTGAGTTCCCCTGCAAGGCTAGGACGTCTAAATAACATGTGAATAGCTGCTTCCATTGAATTGCGCTAGCATTAATCATCTCCACTAATTCAATAAAAACATTGTCAATAAGATAAACCATTTTTTTTTATTTTCAGTTGAAGAGGGTGATTGGTTACTAATAGGATATGACTCTATTAGGGGAATGTTTAAAGTCACATGATAGATTAACAAGGAAACATTTAATACAGATTCATGTAATTTTTAACTCTCCAGACGCTGTGAAACAAGGATGGAAATATGTAGTATGAAAACAACCACTGCATGAATCTGCTGAATGTCATCATTTTACTGCTTCCCTTGACAGTTTCTTTAAGAGTGTCAGTACTTTGTAACAGTCAACCCAAGGGACCTGTAGTCTGCTCTCAGTCAGGTGGGTAAACTGAGGCCATATGACTGTCCCTTTCTTGATTTTTTGTTTTGTCATTTGTAAAATATGAAGAATTACAGTGGCACCCTTTGTTCAGTGCAGTAAGATTTCCTGATAGAAATACTGGACATAAGACATGCATTATTTATAAACAGTAAGGTTTCATCTTCCTGTGAGTAGAGGTACTCTAACCCCACCCAAAATGATTGCTCCTGTAGCCTCAGGCAACTCACAGCCTTTCAGAAGTTGCACTTACACCTCCCATTGGTTTCAGGAGTTAATTTAATATCTGAGTAGCAGCATCTCTGCAATTGAGGCAGTTCATCTTAAGCTGAGCCTTAAGGTCAGTTTCCTCATCTTTAAAGTAGTTGTGACAATACTTATTTTTGTCCAGGCTGATTTAAAAGTTAATGACTTAGTGACCAGAAATTAATTTCATTATAAGAAATACTTGAAAATAGAAAGGCCAACTGTTTTTTAAAAGACAAAAGGATGACTTCCTGAGAATGTTTCAACAGTGTGAAGTAACATAGTTACTATAGCATGAAAAGTAGGATAATATAGTTAATTGTCCATGGAAGAGCTTTACCTTTCTTTTGTGCCTGTGCATGCATAGTGTATCAGTCAAGCCAATGAAGAGACACTAAAGGTACATGAATTCAAGCTGTAGAACACTGACCAGGCTTTTAACATTGGACACGTACTAATGCTAGTAACAATGAAAAAATAAGATCTCTCCAGCATTACACCTAGAGAAGAATCCTTCTCCCTGCAAGTGATTCTCTTTATCTGAGCTTGATCTCAGGTTTGCTACATGTGGTGAAGGTCCTGGTTTAATGTGGTAAGTTTATAGTGGTGTTAAATTGAACTGCCTGTTTATTGGAGAGGAATTAAAGCATATATAATTTCACAATGTGCGAATCAAGTGTTTTATCTGCCTTTGGTTTCAATCTGGCTATGGCTTACAAAGCGTGCCATATTGTAATGTTTACCATACATCTATGAAACATACATACGAAGGAGATATTTTTCTTCAAATTAATATCTTACTGCACATTTGATGCACAAATGCTAAAAAAAATAAATATTATTTTACATTTTTTCACTTATGATCATTCTTTAAAACATGGAAATATTGAGATGAACATGTGCCTGTCCTTTCATGAGAAGCATCCTGTTAATGTCTGTGTTAATAGCTAAAAAAAGAAAACAAATGCAAGATACCACACTAAATTGTCTTTTTTACACTGACTGTACTAATGACTTTACATTCTATAGCTCCAGTTGGTAAGATAAATGTTAAGATAAATATTAAGATAAATATTAACAGCATTAGAGGGGAAGCAAAGATTTCTTTGGACTCCTTTTTGTTTAAAGAAAACATCAGAGGAAAAGTATAAATTTTGTACAATATAACAGAGTTGTACTGGGATTGATTTACTTTATTCTTCCAGGTTCTGTCAAACCCCATAAAGCAAAGTATACTGTAAGATACACAAATTTGAACAGTGTAATGAGAAGAAGAATGTTAAAGAAGGAAACAGCACTAATTGTAATGATATGTCATAGAATGTTATTCTTATACAAAATATAGTTCTTACGTTTTGGAAGGTTAGTATAATTAAAATGCAAAAGATGTAAGGTAATAAGGAAAATCTTATTGAATTTTATTGCCTCTCTCATCTTAATGTCCTGTAAAATATTATTTTTTTTTACAAGATTAACACTGATAATTTATAGTTCTTTTAAGATCCTGCCTTTCTGCTCTCACAAACACTGTGCTTCTTGATGGGAAATAATATCCAGTGACTTTATTTTATATATTTTTGTATTTATAAGTGGACAGGGCGTTAAAGAAGGCAAAAAGGCAAAAGCAGAGACTGAAAATGTGATATAAAGCCTTTGCAGCAATTTGAATTCTGCTTTAAAATCAGTGGTTTGATACAGCCAAAATCTGCTATGGAAAATATATACGTTTTTAAAACACTTCCTACCAAAGAATTCTAAAACCAGACACTGAATAGTCTCATCAGTGTGACGCGCCTTTTATTTTTTTTGATCCTTAACATATAGACCCATATTATTTTTATTTTTTTTTTCTCAGTCTGAGGCATTTTTACACTCCTGATAGGTCATATCACATGCATGAATTCCCTCAGGCATTGGTAAAATCACCAGGGAACAATATGCTTGAAAGTTAACGTAAAATATTTGTTGTGTTTTACAAACACTCAATGAATTGTGTTTTTATTAAGTGCCTGTCAAGTGAAGAGCAATATTTAAGCAATGCATTTATCTTTGTGTTATTAATCTTCTATGAAAATAACAGCGTTAAATAATTCAAGTGTGTTTGTTACCAGCCAGATATAACCTTCATTTCATGTGCTTTGTAAATGGTTCATTAGACTCTTAACAAAATGCTTCCCTTCACAACACTGGAGTTTGCAGAAGTGGAAGATTTTTCAAACTACTAATAATCATTAGGTTCTCAACATGCTTAACAAGGCTTTAATGCTACTTCTCTTCTGGTGCTTGCTCCTCACTCTACTATTTTTGTTTTAGTTGAATTTACCAGTTAAAGCTGGACAGCTACAAAAAGCATTCAAGGAAGGAATATCCACTGCAATCTTTCTTTCTAAGAGTTAAATAGGCAGTAGAAAATGAGAAAAAGAGAACAGTGCTTAAATGGGTGTGTTCTTGTTTAGTGCTACTTTGAGAGCTTTAAAAAGTCTTGATAACACTTAAAGACAAAATGATCCTGAGTGTTTTACAACACAACTGATATTTAATTAACCCCAAATCTGTGCTACAAATGCATATTTGTATACCCAGAGCACTACTCTATTCAAGAGTATGCATATTAGTGTTTATATCACCATTTCATTTCTCAGTGGTACATATTATGGAGTGCTATATTTGGGGCAGGGGGAAAGCAATCAACTGGAAAGGATTCTGGTGAGAACAGAGTGCAAAAATATCATTCAAGGACAGCTGCTAAAAATGTTAAGATGTCACTTCACTATTGCAGTTGTTTGAAATATAGTTGTTAAGATTTTAACATTCATATTGTATGCACATGTCAACATCTGTGTATGGCTATGCTCAAACTGTTGATGGCTTATATATGTCTACTTTTGTGACAGAGAGATCCAAGTACCAGAACAGGGAGTGTATGTATAACGTGTCTGCCTTACAAATTCGTACAATAATATGTTGAGAGGAACAATGGGCCAATTGTAATTAATCAGACCTCTTCTTTACTCTCTGGATTTTCAGATTAAGAATAAGAAATGTGAACTATCATAGCTGTTTGATATTGGTACTAGAATAGACTAGTGGGTTATGTCCCTGACTTCTATGACTGAACCTGGAATTTAAAACAGCTAGTCACTTCATAGGAGTCAAATGTCCCTTCATGTCTTAGGTCAGATTGTTCTACTGTAATCTCCATCAAACAGCTGGTTTGTACTCTGTGAATCTGGTTCAGTAAATTGGGGTTCATTCCTACTAGGATTCCTACATTTTTCTATGGCACTTATGGTCATCATGTAATAGCAAAAATGCATAAAAAGATGCAGCAAGAAGAGGAAATATTTGTGCAATTGAAGAAATAAATACTATATTTCTACAAAGATGTGCAACAAGGTTGTAGGCCATATTCAAGAATAATGGAACATTAATCCAAGGTTAAGCACGGGTTGATTCTCTGAATGAATATTTCTATCCTCCAACAAGATAAGTGAATTGGGTATTTTTGCATTACTGACTGTCAGTTACTGTCATATTTCTGAGTGTGTGGCAAAACAGGACATCAGAAGAAAAAAAGAGAAAGAAAAAAAAGAAGACAGGTTTTGTTTTTTTCATTTTAATCTAGACAAAATTATTTACCTTCCTTTAGATTCTAGGAGCTGCTGAACTTCTAGGAACACAGTGTAAAAATAAAGAAAATTAATATTAATTTGAATTAAAATAATATATGGAAATCTTTCTCTCTAGTTCTTTGTTCCTGCAACCCAAAAGTTTAAACAAAGATTTTTTTCTCTTTTAAGCCTTAGATTTAATTGTCATGAATGAGGTGTAGGGGGAGGGGCTTGTTCTGTACAAAATTATCCCTCCAGATTATGTTTTGCCTGCTTCCAGTTGAGTAATGGATCTTGCTTTACATGTTAAATAACCTAGGAATGCTTATTTCCTCAAGCAAGGAGTTAACATACGATCTTAATTATAAAATGCTCTTAGATAAAACCTGTCAAGCATTCAACAAATGGATGCAACTCCCAATGTCTCTGATTAGCAAAGTAAATATAATTAAAATTACTATAGCCCCTAAATTTAATTATCTATTCATGAATATTCCTTTACCTCTTCCAACATAATTTTTTAAATAACTTAGAACACCTATTAAGAGTTCCTCTGGCTATATAAAATACCAGAAGAGGTATAAAAGCGTTGACTTCACATCTTAAAAAGTAAACTAATCTCATCAGAATTTTAACATACTGAATTCCAGACTCTATAAAGGTATATATAGATAGAATTCATCAATGCTCCACCTAAAGCTAGAACCGTGGAAAAAAGTAGAGACTAATGTGAAGTACTGCTGGAGAAGTTGTTCACCTTTTTCATCTGTCCCCAAAATTTCCAAACAGATTTTTGGTCTTTGCTTATAACACCAGTGAAGAACAAACAAAACCTTCATACAGTTACTATGACTGCAAGAGAAAGCTTCTAATTGTTAAACAATGCAGTACAATTCAATAGGTAGGGTTTGGGGCACATCATAGAAGGGACATGCCTGATTTTTTTCAAAGAACTGATAAAACACCCCACTGTGATGTTTCACAAATGGCTTTTCCAGATGGAATATCCCATTTGGCCCTTCCCTTTGACAACAACTCTGTTTTGAGATCAGAATCTGTTTTTTTCACTCCCCATCTCTTTGTGACTGAATTACTTGAGATTCTTCATTTGGCAAAACTATTTGCATGCTCTCAGTTAATGCTTATGGCCCCCACCCCTTCCCAAAACAATTGGATGTCTATATATAGTCGTACACACCTAACTTAAAACATGTACAGTAGAGGAGTTACCTGTGATAAAAACAGCAAAGAACAAAGATTTTGAAATTCATGTGCTATGCAAGTGTCAGCTAATGTTCACCGTATTGTTAGATGGACAGGATAGAACAACAAGAATAATATCTTTCTGCAAAATAAGTTAAAAAAACAAAAGCTACAAACATTGGGCTACGTGACACAGCTCTTTCTGTTTGCCTTGTGCGTGGATCTGCCTGCTCATAGCTTTCCTGCTCCCTTAACAGGAAGATAAAATTATCAAGATTTTCCTAGTCATCTCTTCCAAGGAGATGTACATTTTCTGAGACAAAAAGTTCTTACCAGACTCCTCTTTATCACATTTGACACCTCTTCTGAATTTAAGTGTAGGTAGGACCCACTTAACGCTTTTTGAGGACAGTTTGCAAGAAGTTTATGTTGTTCTGTTCCTCTGTCTTCTGTGTGATAGCTCCCTTAATAGTCCTTTTTTGCACCACACCTTACTGCAGCAGCAAATTGCACATAGCATTCTTTCTCTCCATCTGTGAGCATGCCACTCTGACTATGCAGATATCTGATATTTTCAGGATCCTTCTCTGAAAATATATTTCAGGTGTCAGCAGGCATTTTGCCATGGTAGAACTATTCAGCATGTAAACACTGTCAGGATGTCTGATATTGCAGTGTGAAGACACTTTCTTCAGATCTGAGATGCTGCTTGAATCTTTTCTTTACATTATGCATAACAGGTTGCCTTTGGCCAGACACCTAAGCTTGATTGGGCTCAGATGAGAATTTCCATTTTCAGCACCTAAATCAAAATTACTTATTAACCAGTGAATAAAACTGCCTCAGTGCCTGATGTCATTTTCCAAACTATGCCTGGAATCATCTATATTTAGAGATTCTGAACAGCTATCACCCTTAAACCTTGGTTGGGCCAAAGTATAAGCATCCCTCTGTATCTTCCAAGCAAAAGATACCCATCCCTAAGACACTCCCAAATGAGTCAACACCACAAATTGTAACTGTTCAGTATCCACATTTCAAGCAATACCTCAATATTCATATGTGAACCAAAGAAACCAGAGCCCTGTGATGAAGCTCTCACTTTGCTGCTGCTTTCAAACTGATGCGGATTTCTGTAGTTTCCATTATATAAGAGATATACATTCTGTGAACAGTGAATAAATGCTTTAGTCGGGGACCAGTGCCTAGTGCCTCATTGAGCTTTAGGTCTCCAACAGCGACATGGAGAAGCAGAATTTTGTTAACTTGTAAGAGTGTAGTGAGGATACATCACATAAGCCTTTGAGGTGTGCAGATGTTCAGACAACTCTAATACAACCCATCTAGAAAACCTAAGGTATTGGCTTGAATATTTCTGTGTCTAATAGATTAGTCTGTAATGCCTTTGTTTTCAGACACATTTTTTGCATTTAGAAGACAAGTTACTGATGTGGAGACATATTAGTGGCATTCTCAGTATTATTGCAAAAACATCTTCTGTAGCTCTGTTACTTGAATTTTCCTGATTTTGCATCGTTCTGTTAAGTACTTCTATCTGAAAAAAAAGGCACTTCCAGGAATTTCATTAAGGTATTGGGAAGCCCAGTGTACTGGAGCTGAACTTTATTCCCAGAACTATCAGCAATCTGTCAGTGGCAAGGTTTCCTGGAATGATATCAAAACCCCTGCCGATAATACCCAAAGGAACAGCGCTAGTCCCTCTCCAGAAAATTGTATTTAAGTGTTGTTCACTGGGAAAGTGACAATTGTTTAGAAACAACACAGGCATAGGTACATTACTAAATCTTAGACAACTAGACAGATCTTAAAGGTTATAACTGCTGAATACTAAGGCTTTCTGGTAATCTGCAAACCTACACAGTGGTGGAATTTGAGTGCAGAGAAAGGTGAAATGAGAATGAAGGTAAGGCTACATCTCTTCCTGCTGCCAGCTGAGAGAAATTTTAAATGTGTATTTTTCCTAATATTTGTTAGGCTTGAACTGATGGTAAATAGAGCAAGAAAAAATACTCAGGTTCTGCTTTTGTATCCTCTTTTGTTGCAAATTGGAATGAACTGTTCAAAATTAAGTCTTTTTACGGAATGAGACTTGAAACAGAAAAGATCTGTTCAGAAGCATGAAAGATTTTATTCTGGAGAATTCGAAGTCATATTCAGATACAAAATTAATGTGAAATAATAAATGTGAAACCAAATATTTTGACATTAGTGAAATTAAATATTTTTACACTAGTGTTATAAAAAAAATAAAAGGCTTCTCTTTGACACTGATTTTGTGAACAATATGACACATTTTTGCAAAACATTTTTAATTACAAGAAACCAACATTTTAAGCCATCTGTGCCTTAAAAAAAAATAATTTCCTGGAAATAATGATGAAAATTATACTTACATAATTTTGGAAAAAAATACTGCCTATGTATGTTAAATACTAAACTGAGTCAACCTTGAGAATTCTAGGGACGCGTCTTCACAAAAGCAAAAAGCAAGAATATGCAATGGGGTGACAGTGGAAGAAAAAGACCTGGATCCAGATTCCAGTAGCTTTGGAGAGGTTAATTTATCAATCTTGTTCTTAGCCTTTTGACATATTTGCTTTATTTGTCAATAAGATGTCAAAGGAGGGATTTTAATCCAAGTGGTATTCTTGATCATTATCAATAGATCCAAATTTATATATTGAAGAGCTGAATATCTCTCCGCACTGACTACTCCACTCAGAACAGTTTTTAATTAGTATGTAGTGGTTATCATAGCACAATAAAGGCTAAAATAAAAGTAATCTTTTGATTGTTCTCCTTTACATTATATCAAATTATCAGTCTGGAAGATCTTTGTCTGTAGGTATTTAAAAGTGCACTGTGATTTATGCCAAGTACAACATAGTCTGAGGGATAAGAGATCTGTCACCTCTGTGATCATCTTTGTTTTACATAAGGTAATTAAAGAGATGCATGCCAAAATAAAGATGATGTGCAATGGGCCCACTAATTGTACTAGTTGCATTTATTTTCATTCTTTTACATTAATTTATAGACGTAGATTTTTTTACACCTTCTTTAACTGCTGTGCTGACTCTCACATGGTGGAGTATAACCATTCAGAATAAACACAATCTGTACACCAGTTTTTCTTTTTATTTTTTCCTTATGATTTCTAGAAGCAGCAACATTTTTACTGTTAAGGTATACCCTCAGATTCTCAGTTTTCTGTGGCTGGTGACAGTCTGTAGGAGTGAAGTATTACCCACATTAGGGAAAGATTAAGTTAAGAATCACTTAAGTAAGATTAACATGCACAAGTCCATCAGAACAAAGACAATGAAACCAAGGGTGCTGAGGTGGTTGTTTGATACAGTTGTGAGTCTACTTTTACCATTTCCAAAAGTTTATGATGACTGGAAAAGGTTTCTGATAGAAAAATATAAATATCAAATTTACCCTGAAGAAAGGAAAGTACATAATTACCAGCCTATCTATCTTCAGTCTGTAAGGATGTTAAGAAGCAAATCTTCCTAAAAGCAGTGGCCAAGCATGAGGGACCAGATAGCTGGGAACAACCAGCACGATAGAGGTTAAATCATACCTGACCATCCTACTTGTATTCATTGGTGAGGTGACTAGCTCTACAAATGAGGGGAGAGTCGTGGAGGGGATTTACCTGGAATTCAGCAAGATGTTTGGCACAGTTTCCTATGGTATCTGTACAGGGAAATTGGAAAGACATGTTTGGGTAACTGGTCTACATTCTTCATGTGTTTCAACTTCTAGATTGTGACTCTTGATGTTGGCAATGCTCTGAATAATGCAACCCAACAGAAACATGTCCTTCTTTGATAAGAGCATGTTGCTGTCTCATCAGGTGTTGTTCAACAGGATCACCAGGACCTTCTCTGAAGAGCTGATTTCCAGTTAGATGTATCTCAGCATATATCGGTGCATGGAGTTATTCTTCTCCAGGTGCAGGACTTACCCTTCTTGAAATCCATGAGGTTCCTGTCAACACATTTCTCCAGCCTGTCAAGGTCCCTCTGGTTGATAACATGACTTTGGCATATGAGCCACTCCTCCCTGTTTTGTGTCATCAGCAAACTTGCTGTCCCATCATCCAGGTCATTGATGAAGATGTTGAACTGGACTGGACCCATTATCGACCTCCACATGTTACTTGTCTCCAACTAGTCTTTGTACCACTGATCATGATACTTTGGCAATATTAATTTTGCTATATTTCAATCTACCCACTGTGTGTTCATCCAACTGGCTTGTCCAGGAGGATCTTATGACAAAACAGTATCCAGGTAGACAACAGCCATTGCATTCATCTCATCTACTGGGCCATCATTTCATCATAGAAGCTGATCAAGCATGACTTCCTGTTGGTGAAAAAATGCTGACTACTCCTGATGATTTTCTTGTCTTTCATGTGCCTGGAAATGATGTCCAGGATTAGCTGCTCTATCATTTTCGCAGGTATCAAGGTGGTGCTGATTGACCTACAGCTACCTGGATTCTTTTTCTTGTCTTTCTTGAAGAGCGACGTTTGCTTTCTTCAAGTCTTCGAGCACTTCTCTTAGCCATCATGGTCAATCAAAGATTTAGAGAATGATCTCATTTAGAGAATGACATCAGCCAGCAACCTCAGGACTTATGGGTGTCTCCCATCAAGGCCCATGGGTTCACACATATCCATGACCTTATTCTCTTCTACCAAGAGTATGTCTTCCTTGCTCCAGACTTTTCCAGACTTTCATCTCTGGAACCTGGGATCCCTGGTGTTGCTAGTAAAGACTGCGGCAAAGAATGAATTCAGTACCATAGCCTTTTCCGTGTCCTGTGTACTCAGGTCCACATTTTCCCTAGCCTCCTTTAGTTACCTGTGTACTTACAGAAGTCTTTCTTGTCGTTGCCATATTGTTTTTTATCCCTTGTCAGATTCAATTCCAGTTGTTTTTTACCTTTAACTTCCCAGGTTACACATCCTTGCTTTCATCCTCTGTATGCTTCCTTTTTGTGTTTGCATTTGGCTGGGAGTTCATCGATTTTTGTCTGACCTTTGGGATGGACAGCTCTTGAGCTTAGAGGAGGTAACTGCTGAATATTAATCAGTTTTCTTGGGCCCATCTTCTTTCCGTGGTCTTACCTGAAGGAACTCTTCCCAGCAGATCTTTGAAGAGACCAAAGTCCACTGTCGGGGAGTCCAGGGTTACACTTCTTTCTCCCTTCAGGTCCCTGAACTCCACCATCTTATGGCCACTGCAGCTGAGGATGCCTCTGACTTTCACATACCCACTGATCCTCTCTTTGTTGATGAATATGAGGTCCAGCGGAGCATTTCTCCTTGTTGGTTCCTCTGTCACTTGGAGGAGAAATTTGTCATCCAGGACATCCTGTTTTCTAGGAACCTTCTGGATTTTTTATGTCCTGCTATGTTGTCCATCAAGCAGATACTGGAGAAGTTGCAGTCTTCTATCTGCAGGCAGATGAAAAGATTCTACAAGTCTACATTGCTATATATATTAGTACAAAATTTTCCTTTTCAACTTTGGGCTATGCAACTCTTTATCTTCTCACACTGATGTGTGGTGAGAAGCTTATTTCTATGATCTTTCTGCTCTACATGTCAAAGCTTTCTTTTCCAATTTTATTTCTAAATCCCTCTTGCTCCTATGGTTAATAGAGATAATTTATTTTTGTCATGCAGCTTCATCTCAGAGCTTAAGTATTACAAATGCTTCCTTGACATTGATGTAACCTACCAGCCAATGGAAATTAGAACTCCTGCAGGCCCTCAGACCCTCAGTTAAGTAACTTGCATATGTGTGTGTGTGACCATCTCATGAAGCCCACTAGGGCTTGGCAAAGAGATGGTCTTCTACCCTTTATATTATTTTGATGGTGATAACCAGCTCCAAGTGTGTCCCAGTATTCTTATGTGAACTGAGAACACAGGCACTTCAGTAAAAGTATTAATAAAATACAGGGAAGCTCTGCTAGTTCTGGAGTTCTTAGTCTCCCTCAGAGTAACATAAAGCAAGAACTTCAGGCCCAGCTAGCTATATTTAATTACAGAAACCACTTGACTGATTAGTTGAAATATACATCTGTTGGTTCATTCCAGTTTAGTCTTTTCTTGTCACATTTGGAGGGGTGAGGGGAAGGGGGGGGGGAAGGGGGTGTGTGTGAGGGTGAAGATTGCTGGAATGTCTAGATTGCTGGACTGGCAAAGCAAATATTATGAATTATCAGTCTGTCTGGTACCTCAGCAGCAATATAATCTGAATCCATGATAATTTTAAATTACAGTTCCAGTCAGACATCTTTCTTTTTCTGTTCTCAAGTGGGGGTCTATTTTTTACAGAAGTATTAAACTACAGAATATGTGATTCTTTTTCAGGTTGCTAACAAATAGCAACTGTGCTGAAAGTAGGAGTCCATTTATTTTCCACAACAAAGAATGTCATCACATAGAAGAATGAATCAGGTCTGTGAGTCTGTTTACATATATGTTTGCATGTAGAAAATCTAGAGCCAGGTCTTAACTACGTCAGAGGAAGAAACTAAGAGAAGAATAATGAGTAAAGTATAAAATGATTATTAGAAATATAAAAAAATAAGTAGTGAAATAAAAAATAGCTCAAATTCCTTCAACCTTAAAGGTTAACTTGTGTTGCTGCTGTGCTGATGCTCTTGCGCCACATTTAAAAGTTCATGCAATATTCAACAAACATTTACTGCTCAGTCTCTTGGATTGTGCCACAAGTTGTCAAACCTGTATGTTCCTTGCACAGAGGATTATTTTAATTTTCAAAAAACAGGGTTGATGCTGAACCTTCAATATTGTAATTTTTTTTTCTACATGTGGCAATGTTTTCCAACGTCTCCAGTGAGTCAGTGTAACATTCTTGACCATTTGGGCTTAACATGAGTTATGAGTCAATTTCCCCAAGCCTGCAATAGATATACTCTATTTTTGTCCCCATTCAATATTATGTATTGGTTTTAGCTTGTATTTTTTAAAAGTGGAATTTTTTTAGAGAACATATTTGAGTTTAAGCAGACTGAGAATAAAGGATCTGATTCAACATAATATACATACCTGACTGCTGAAATTTAAACACATATTTGAAAGCTGAATTGCTGAAGCGAAATGTGGGGTTTTAATTTAATTT
The DNA here is from genome assembly GCF_028554395.1 of Pezoporus wallicus. NCBI lineage: Eukaryota > Metazoa > Chordata > Aves > Psittaciformes > Psittacidae > Pezoporus > Pezoporus wallicus. The sequence goes on from NW_026640165.1 coordinate 4,130,011, forward strand.
GAGTTGTAGTACTCTAAAAGAGAAATAAAAAAGCAACAAATCAAGCTCTAAATGACAAACCCATGTCTCTGTAATAGTAAAGGAGAAAATATGTGGGATTTTATGATTGCAAGTCATTGACAATATGATTTTAATATGATTACGCGTAATCCATCACTTACCAAATTGTGCAATAATAGGTGATCATCAGACTAATTAAACTGAAATATTCCGGTTCCTCCATTTTTGCAATAAACTTAGATAATGTCAATACTTACTTCACTGAAAATGTTAGAAACATGTTTTATTTGACTGCCATTTGATTTGGTGTATTAATCATGGGGTACAAAAAGCACAAAACGTATGCCAGGTATCATCATAATTCTACAGAACTTTCTTAAAGCTTAAAAAAAATATCAACAATAGCATCATTTAAGTATTATGATAATATGGTGTCCTGAGTTTAGCAGTAGCAGTCAGTTTTTCTCTTTCTTGGTAGCTGATGCAGAGTTGTGTTTTGACTTTCAGCCTGGGAACAGTGCTGATAACACGGATGTTTTCAGTTGTTGCCAAGTAATGCTTACCCTGACGAAGGACTTTGTGAGGCTCATGCTCTGCCGGGGAGGAGGGGAAGCTGGGAGGAAGCAGAGACAGGACACCTGACCCAAGCTAGCCAAAGAGGTATTCCATACCACAGCATGTCATGCCCGGCGGGGTAACTGGGAGTTACCCGGAAGGACACGGGGTCTTCTGGGTCAGACTTGTTTCTCGGCGGGTGGTATTGTATTCTCTTCCCTTGTTATTTTCTCTTATCATTGTTGTCATAGGTGGTAGCGGTGGTGATTTGTGCTGTACATTGGTTGCTGGACTGTTCTTGTCTCAACCCGTGGGAGTTGCATTCTTTAGATTTTCCTCCCCATCCCCCCAGGAGCAGGAAAAGGGGGGGGGGGGAGGAAAGAAAGAGGGAGGAAAACGGGGGGGAGTGAGTGAACGAGCTGTCTGGTTGGGTTTAAACCATGACATACAGCCATGATGGACTGTACCGTGCTGTTCCATCTATTCTTCACACAAAATATGTGAGATAATGCTGGATATTAAAGAATATGACCATAAAAGCTTAAGGAAATCTCTCTATCCAGATTTTGTGATATGAAATTTTGAGATAATAGAGGCCTATACTGTATAGATACTGGACTTTGTATAGTATACTGACTGATTTGGTTGAAGGAAATTTGTACTATTACTATTGCTACTGCTTGTTTGAAGAATAAATTAATAACAGTGTTATTATGTTAATGATAGTGTGTTTTAAGCAAATAGTCTAATTTTATTAATTTAATATTTTTAACTTCTGTTATTCTTGCATTTTCATAATACAGTAAGTCAGTTTCAACGGTTTAAGCCATCTGCTTCTTGAAGCTTTTTCATGCTGTATTAATTTTTTCTGTTTACTGCTTATATTAGAAAACATTCCTAATGAGATATTCATATTCATTCACATATTTCTTTCTCATTATTGTTAGAAGTTATTATATACCACTGATGCAATAATGTTTAAAATACCCTAGGCTTCTTCAAACCATACAGTTAGCATAGAAATTTAAAGCTAGCTTTAACACATATGTGGTCTGAGATATGTATAATCAAAAAAGGCAGATGAAGAAAAGGGAGATAATGATAGGAGAAAAGTAAAATAGTAAAGCATTCAATGAGATTTTAGTGGCAGCAGATACTAGTAGACAAGTACTTTCTTGGTTATCATCTCTAGTTGCTTGACTAAGTTTCCTTTTATTTTAATGTTAAAATATGCTATAATATCCCTCATTCTGTTTATGCCCATAGACAGCATCCATAGCAAGATAAACCAGCTGCATCTATCCATGGCACCTGTCCTGGGTTCAGCAGTAGCAGTCATGTTTCTCCTTTGTGGTAGCTGGTGCAGTGCTGTGTTTTGACTTCCAGCCTGGGAGCAATGTTGGTGAAACCGATGTTTTCGGTTGTTGCTAAGTGATGTTTGCCCTGACCAAGGACTTTGTGAGGCTCATGCTCTGCCAGGGAGGAGGGGAAGCTGTGAGGAAGCAGAGATGGGGCGCCTGACCCAGGCTAGCCGGGGAGGTATTCCATACCACAGCACGTCATGCCCAGGGTGAGGGGTAACTGGGAGTTACCCGGAAGGACACGGGCTTCTGGGTGGGATTCGTTTCTTGGCCAGTGGTATCGTATTCTCTTCCCTTGTTATTTTTTCTTATCATTGTTGTCATTGGTAGTAGCGGTGGTGATTTGTGTTGTACATTGGTTGCTGGACTGTTCTTGTCTCAACCTGTAGGAGTTGCACCCTTTTGATCCTCCTCCCCGTTCCTCCGGGAGCGGGGAAGGAGAGAGCTCCGGTGGGGGGGGGGCCCTCGATTTTTGTCAGCCCAGCACCACTCACTGGGAGTGAGTGAACAAGTTGCCTGACTGGGTTTAAACCACGACAGCACCTTTCTCTTGAAATGAACTAAAAGATGTAATTTTATAAAGTAAAATACATAGAATCACAGAATCATAGAATAGTTAAGGTTGGAAAGGACCTTAAGATTACCTAGTTCCAAACCCCCTGCCCTAGTCAGGGACACCTTACCCTAGACCATGTCGGTCAAGGCTCTGTCCAGCCTGTCCTTTAACACTGCCTGGGATGGAACATTCACCAGTTTTTTGGGCAATCTGTTCCAGTGCCTCACCACCCTCACAGTAACGAACTTCTTCCTTATATCTATCCTGAACTTCCCCTGTTTTAGCTTGAACCCACTACCCCTTGTCCTATAGCTACAGTCCCTGAGGAAAAGTCCCTCTCCAGCTTGCTTGAACATGAGGCTGGATGAACAACAGTTTTCGAAATAAAATTTGAATTAAGGAACCATTATGGGAGTGTTTAAGATCTGGGGAGATTTTGAAAAACTGGGGAAGAAAAACAGTCTAATTTCCAGAACTTATAGAAAAATGTATTCTATTACTGCAGTGAGTTGCAGTGCTGAAGTGGGTGGTTTCTCTAGCTCTTCTTGAGCTTTATAAAATAAAAGAGCGTTTAAGTGTGAGGAACACTATGGATTCTTGAGAAGATACCAAAACTGGAATCAGAGGGAAAACAAAAAGTAAAAAAGGCAATGTAGAGAAAGAAAAGAAAAAATAATAAAAAACTTCTGTGCCCCAAAGAAGATGTAAATGGAAAGGTACAATGAACATGATATGGTCAGATCAAGGGCTGGGGCAGCACCTGGACTACTAGGCAGGTACATTATTTTTTGAGCTGGTGGGTATTGAGAAGATTCATGTGAAGGATATTTTGCTAAGTAAGAGAGAAGATGAATGAAATATTTTTTTTGTCAAGTCAAAGAGAAATGATTTGGTCTTAAAAAATATTGCAACCTGAAAAGCAAAAGACTAGTGGTTTAGATACACACCACGTACAAGAGTGGAAATATTTTCTGAGCTTGCAGGTCAGTATTTTCAGAATCTTACAGTTCAATACTACTGTAAAAATAAGGCCTAGGTTGTATCTATATTTAATATGCCAGAGACACTTAGTTTTTCATAACAAACACTGAAAGTATAAGGAGTAGCCATTTGGAATGGCTAAGAGATCTATGGGTTCAAAGTAGATTTTAAAATTAATCATACATCTCAGCAAAATGATGAAATGTATCTAAACATGAGATACAGTCCTTAAAATTGCATTTATTTTTAGTGCATTTAATTAATGAAAGAAACTAAAATAATTCAATTGAGACATATGTTTGGTAATATATACCAAAATCCCTTTGGTAAAAAGATAGATGAAAAGGTCTAAATCCACAAGAAGAAATTAAGAGTTAATTTAAAAGTTCCTAAAATTATGATTTTCCAAATTAAAAAAGTCTATAAATTCCACGAGTACCTAACTCTTCTTCCTCCCACAAAACTATTGCTTTTCATTATTCCCATAATGTTTTAACGACATTGCATGGCTGTAAGAACCAGATTACTATTTAATATGCTTAACATGCCAAACTTTGGTTATATTCTACATTTGTTACTACATTCTTTAATTTAGCATAGATATAAAAAGGAAAGAATGTATCAGAAGGTTATTTTTGGCATAACATTTTGAAAAGCACATTCTCTTGCAATGCAGGCTTATAACATAACTAAGTATTCCTCAGCTTAGCTGTGATAAAATCACAGTTCCCATACAAAAGAAGCATAACATTAGAAAAGCATAACATTTCAGTGAGCACTTGAAGAGAATGACACATGAAACATATTTGCATCTGTTACAGAATAAACACCCTTGAATGGAGGGATAAGTTAAAGAGCTGTTTTTAAAGCATTTACTAAACATGTAGTCTAAGGTATGGTTACCCATCTCCTCTCCATTAACTCAACAAGAACCTACACCGTTGTATAGTCATGACTATATAAGTATAGTTAGGTGGGTAAGTAGTAAGTAGTAAAAGTAGTTGAGATGGATCTCTCCTGAAATGGTAGGGTTAAGATAATAAATAATCTGAAATGACTAGAACTATCATTAGATATCAGTTTGTTTGTTGCCTCCACATGGTTATCTGCAAGTCTAAAATATCTTGTTCTTATGCTTTCTCAAGTTGGTCAGATATAGAGATAAAACATACCCAAAATATTCAGCAATTACAAGTGGATTCTATCCAGAGTACTGTGCGTAAGAAGATACACAGTCTTCTGAAGCCATGAGTTTATTCGTACACTTTCAGAGGTTTGATTAAGAATCCTCACATGCTAATACTGGTAAGAGAATCAGACTGAAATGTTCTGTAATTTAAAAATTTTTCTTTCCTTTTTCAAATCCACGCTACAGTTTTACTCTATAATTATTTGCTGAACAGATAAAAAATAAACCAAAAGAAATATCATGTCAGTTTGCTGGTGCTTCTCTTCGCAAATATTGAGAGGATAATTTTTTTTGCTGAAACTTACTTGAATGACTAATAAGGACCTACTTCTTTGTTATGTGGCCCTTATAGTCAAAGAAAGGTTCAAGAGTATTCTTTGGTGAAATATGAATGCCTGGATCAAATTGACTCTATCAAGTTGTGACACTTTCTGTTGACAGAAAGGGGAAGTAACCTGGGCCCTTCTTAAGAAAGGATCTATTCATGAGACAGGGTTTTTTCTTCTATTCCAAAAAACAAGGCTCATTTCAGTCTTCAATGAGCTCTTTATCCAAATGCTATTTTATTCACAGGAGAGAGGCTGTCTTGAGTGGAAAAGATAAGAGTTATGTTAAAAACTTACATCAAATGCCCTGGTATTTGCCTTGCCTTTTTCACTATATGCAATGAGTGTTCAAGATATTATTGAGACCCACCACTGGATTCTATTCTGCAGCACATATCCCTTTTAAAAACAGGTTGTGAGAATTTTTCCATATCTCAGATTTCCAATAAATGATGTGTTCTAAAGCTTAGAGATACATACTAAGGAATTTAATGGAAAAGATACTGCATTCAACTCATGGTTATGTGTAAAATATGTCTGCATTCTCTGCTCTACAGAATTACTGAGCATGCTACGCCAGCAGTGAAAACAAGAAACTGACCTACTAAAGTCATCAAACACAGGAAAAGCTGATGGTACAGGAGAATCATGTCCTTTATCAGTTTATACCTTCTTCACAAAAGAAAGAGTATTTTCAGTTTTAATCTAAAATAATTAATGTCCCTAAATTTTGGATGTTGTAGACAGAGTCAGCTAGAATTTGTTAATATTTAGTGATCTTTCAAAGGGACACACCTCTTGTATTGTATACATGAAAAGCTACTGTTGTGAGACCTGATTATGATTCATTCCCCTCCTATCAACTTAATGTTATTTAGTGGCATCACTTGTAATGGCACTATTGTTCTCAAAATACCACATCCTTTTCCATTCTGTGAGCTATTTTCCTGTTTAGGAAGACACTTTTTTTGTCGCAAATCTTTCGTATTACGAGTTCTGTAAATGCCTAATTCTGTCCCTGCTGTTGAGCACTTTCACTTGTAGCTGAGATTAAGAAGAGCACTCAGTATCTGTAGCTAAAGCTCTGTTCCTTGCAGGATTGTTCCTTTTATTGTTTCCTTTCACCTTCCTCTTGCTATTTCTTTGCTACTACAAAGCAGAGAAGGGTTGTCTCTTCCTCTAGCTTACTTTCACTACTCTCTCATTTGCAGAGGAAATGAAGTTCTGCAACAGATGAAAAATAGCTTCATAATGCAGGAGCAATGCTCTCCTACTGTATATGACCCACCACTCCCCTGTCTGTAGATTCTAGTGTAAGGAGATATCTGATCACTGCATGCTACAATTTTGCAGTGTCCTCCAAATGAAAGCAGAAGTAAAGGTATTGACAACTTAAGAAGAAAATGGTGCTAGTCTGAGCTGGGGAGGGATCACACAGATTTGAAAGACCGTGTAATAAAACCTTGTTCTTGGCCTTCTGTTATCACATACTCAGTAGATCTCAGTAGATAAACTGGGGGCAGTTGGTTGGGAGGGCTCCATCACTGCTTGGGGACAAGCTGGTTATTCATCAGTGGGTGGTGAGCAACTGTGTTGTGCATCACTTCCATTTCTTGAGATTTATTCCTTTTTCTTCTTCCTCTTCTTCTCCCTCTTCTTCATTATTATTACATATTACTTTATTTCAGCTATTAAACTGTACTTATCTCAACCCATGAGTTTTACCTTTTCCTGATTCTCCTCCCCATCACACCCTAAAGAAATCCAAAGCATTCTGAAATATGAGTAAGGATTAATATACTGTGAGATCACATATAAGACTGGATTTTGTGTCTTTCACATTTTGTATTCAATATATTCCATCTTTTATTTAGGAAATTATGATAATGCCTAATATTTTCTTAATTTCTCCATAGGAAAATTTGTCTTTGATTTATAAAGAACATGTGCTCCACAGAGGCAATAAAATCTGAATTATTTTGCTGTGTACTCAGAAGAGTGAATATTTCATTTTTTCTGTGAATTTCCAAAATCTTATAATCAGTTTTATAATCCATATGAAATGCCTGGTGTTATACATTGCTATGGAAATTTTCCATAAGGAGGAGTACTAAATGGAAGTAGTGTTTTAGTAATCTTGATTCTGGAAGGTAGATTTGAAGAAGTGTGGTTTTCCAGTACTAGGAAACAAATATAACATTTTGAAACAGGATTAGCTGCATACTAATCAGGACTCTTTCAAATAGTGCATTCTAGGCTTAAGTCATATACCCACAGACTTGACCGCACCATTGTATGCACTGTGCTGTTAAACTAACGGATCAATTTTTAAGTAGAAAAATGTGTGTGCCAATACTTCAGTATGTGTTTGAATTGCTTACTAATGTCTTACAAAAGTAAAAAAGAATCCAACTTTATTTGATAGTACTACAGTCTCTTTATTAGATGTTCAGCTGCTTGTGTTTGCTTTACTGGAGAAGTACTTCTTTATGTGCAGTAGCTCAAGCTGAATGAGTGGATTGTCAGTGTCAACTGTTTTCCTTTCCTGTCTTAACTACTTGTAGCTGGGCAGCTGAGAGACACATAAAATCTATTTTTAAATCTACAGTGATTGCACAGTTAGATATTTGCACAATGCTCTGCTGCTCTGCATATTTATTTTTGACCTTTGACAGTTCCCAACTACATAATTCTTCATCTTACTTAAAATGAAACACCCAAGAGATGAAAAGAGGGCTCCAAAGAGTTTAAGTTACATGCATGACCTAGCTAGAGAGCCAGTGGGGGATGTAATGGCCTTTCTTTGTGGAAATGTCCTCATTTCTGATTTGTTTTGGTTAATATTAATCTGAAAATCGTAAAGGTGTATTCTTGCTGTTCATGATCAAAGCATAGTACAATGCCACAAATATACTGGTGAATAAAATATTTTTAAAAATCCCCCTCAGCTTTTCATTATATTCTTTCAAAGAATATGGCTATTCATATTTATTTTTAAATTTCTGTAGGATGGTCCAAGAGCAGAACAATAATTGTACTTCTGTTAAATAAAATGCAGCAGTAAAAGAATTCACAGGCTAATGAAAGGAAGCTCATCTTTTGCTTTCTGTAGTCCATTTTTATTCAGTTCTCCTGCCTCGTATATAGAGAAGTGTTTGGCAGTATATTTTTCTTAGAGCAAACAAAATTAAGCATCATTCTTGAGATATCAAAAATAAGGTGTGACAGTTTCCCTTGGGCAGTCAGACCTCAGCTTTTCATCACCACCTTAAAATCAACTGAAAATCAACACAGATTGTCAATCTTAGGTATAATACACTTTCTTGAAAACATACTGTCTAAATAATTAATCAATTGTAGTTCTTGCTCCAGGTTTCCGCAAGGTTCTGCACAGTGCAGTGTGTATGTATATATGTAATGAACTTCGTAATGAAACCAAATGCAGAAGGGAACCGAAATGTATATAGAAAAGCAAAAAAGGAAAACATAAAGAATATTTGACAGTCCTTTTTTTTTTAGTATTTGAAAGTAGTGACATAAATAAGACAAGTTGCAGGCACATTCTGTAAGAGAAGCTGCAGAACAATGCCGCTAACAAGAGACAGTGTAATAGAGTGGCTTGCTCCAGTTTGGTTTTTGTTTTGTATGGCAAAGCAATTACATATGTCCTTAACTTTAAGTGTATGCTCACCACTGTTCAGCAAATGCTTAATTCCATGTTTAAGGTCAAATATATATGCCACAAATTCAAAACCTCATTAGTATCATATAAATTTACAATAGCAAGAAACTTTTCAGTTTTAGCAAATAAATAGATGTTGGGAAGCCTGAAAGCACATTTAATATCTTTTCAGTGAATGAATTTCTATAGAAATCACACCTAAATAAACCCAAAATAAAAACAAAACCAAACCAACCAAAAACAACAAAAATACCCCCAACAATAAACAAACAAGCCAACACTTTTATTCCTCACCACAAACACCACAGAATCACAGAATGTAATGTAATGGGCCACTGGAGATCATCTGGTCCAAATCCCTGCTCAAGCAGGGCCTCCTATAGCCACTTGCTCAGGCTTCTGTCCAGACAGCTTTTTAGTATCTCCAAAGATGAAGAATCCACCACCTTCCTGAGCAACCTGTGCCAGTGCTCAGTCACCCCAACAGTGAAAAGATGTTTCCTGATGTTCAAAGGGAACTTCTCGTGTTTCAGTTGTTCCTGTTGCCTCTGTTCCTGTCACTGGGAACCACTGAAAAGAGCCTGGTTCCACCTGTTCTGCACCCTCTCCTCAGGAATCTATGTATGTTGATGAGATGCCCCAGAGCCTTCTCTTCTCTAGGCTGTACATTCCCAGCTATCTCAGCCTTTCCTCACAGGAGAGATGCTCCAGCCCCTTCATCCTTTCCATGGCCCTTTGCTGGACTCTCTCCTGTATGACCATGCATCTCTTGTACCGAGAAGCCTAGAACTGGACACAGTATTCCTGGTGTAACCTCACCAGCGGAAAGTAAAGGGGAAGTATCACCCTCCCTCAAGCTGCTGGCAGTACTTCATCTAATGTAGCCCAGGGTACCATTCACCTTCTTTGCAACAAGGGCACATTGGTGGCTCATGTTCCAGTGTCCACCAAGACCTTCAGTTCCTTTTCTACCAAGCTGCTTCCCAGTTGTGTGCTGTTCCATGTCCCTATCTCTGCCCCTCCTCTTCCACCATACAGCAAGAATTTTCAGGTTTGATACTCACAGGAAAAATTATTACAGGTTTGCATTAAAAAAGCAGTAGTTATATAGAATATTTCTAATAAACTGTTACAAGTAGCAAGTTCCTGAATTTTATGCAAATCCATCTGAAACACATCTAATGGATAATTAGGTAAGGTTCAGGTAAGGACAGACTACTTGTAAAAATCTTAGCAGTTGTAAAAACCTTAACAGTTTAATTTTATTCTAGAATAATATATGGTTATCTAAAACATACATATATTCATCTACAAGTTCAGCCTAGCAATGGTAAAATTATTTGTTATACCATTATATAACGTAATATGGATATTATTTTTTTTCAGGAAGTTCAATGATGCATAGAAAATAATATTTTTAAACTGTAAAGGCAGTTGAAACGTCTCTCAGCTTTTTTGATGAATGTTTTAGTGAAAGTTTTTGATTTATTTGTATCAATACAATCAGCTTAATTTCTTATTACAGGGGTTCCATCCAAAGTTTACCATCCAAAGTTTACTGTGAATTTGCACTGCTGAATGTAACCCATTTTTTTCACATCAAATATTATATAAAATATTTGACTTCTCTGTAAAAAGATGATGGTACTCCTGACTCGATCATTTCCTATGCTTTCCTGAGGAATTTTGAGCCAGCCGTCTTAAGCTGAATGGTGGTGGGAACGGACTGGAATGGGTCCAGAACGGACCTCATACTAAAACTTCATATGATAAAAGCAGTGATTTTCTACTTCGTCTATCCAATTGTATCAAATGCTGGGTTGTTGCTTTAGATGGTAAACATTTGTGGACATTAACATCTTCACATACGATTTTAAAATCCTACAATAATAAGATTCAAAAATCTTAAAATAATATTAATATAATATCTAGTAGAAGGTGTCCTGCCATGGCAGGGTGTTGGAACTAGATGATCTTAAGGTCCTTTCCAACCCAAACCATTCTATGATTCCATCTGAAATAGGACTTTTGAGAGCTGCTGTAACACAGTAATAATAATAACAGAGCTAATAATTCTCATATCCATTAAATTAAATGATAAGTATGATAATAAAGAGGATTAAATTTTCTACTGAAAATATGCAATTATATTGAAGAGAGAAAAGAGAAAATTATGTCTATTTCTGTGGTCTGACTATAATGGATTAAAACTTCAAAACATGAAAGAGAAGTGACTAGAGTTCAGCAAAAGCCTTTGACAACATCTTGGGGAGTTAAATGCTTTCCATTTTTAGGAACAGATTGTGGATTGCTGCTTTCTGTAGATTAAAAAACCCAAAACGATTAAAAATAATCATTAGTCTTCTTTTGCCAGTTTTGTATCTCAACAAACACATTACTTTTAATGTTTTATTGGTTGAGATTATGTGCAGTAAATTATCCAAATTAACTATAGAAAATACAATATTTAATTCTTATGTAAGAGAAATATCAAACACCTAAAATTATTTCAGTGTGCTTGCCACAAGAGGATTTTTTTTAATATGAAAAATGTATGAAAATTAAAGAATAAATTACAATGCAATAACTTTAATGCTCCTGCTATTTTAAAAAGTATCAGAAGTAACAGTATACCAGTGAGATTTATCATTTATTTTGCGTTTGAATTTTTACAATATGTTTAAATATTATTTTTACAGGATCCTATGTGTGGAGATAAATCTGGAATAGATATAAGTTGTTTTACAAAAAGAAAACACAAAACAGGATTAGAATTTATTTGGCTTTGTTGTTATTAATGTTAATGGGCAATTGGGTCACATTGAGTCACCCGAAGAGTACTTACTGGAGCAGGACTCATTTGTGCTGTGTGTTGTATAGACACAGAGAAACTTGGCATGTTCCATGCTCCAATCAAGAGGCAAAGAAACTGATATGTGGGTAAGGGACCTTGGAGAGTGGGGATTCTGAACTTCTGGCAAACAAGACACAAGACTCCTGTGAACCACAAGCAATACAGTCAGTCAGAGAGAGAAGGTAATTAAAGAAAAATGAGTTTATGTGCATGCACAGGTAATTAACAGAAATCATTGCCATTCCTTTAACAAAGAGGTAAATACATGATAGGATTAAATAGACTGTGAGGATGACTGCTGTAGTCAAGGCATCAGTTAGAAAATAAGAACTATTCTATGGTTTGTTCAGAGGAAGAATGTGCAAGGTTGTGCCCAGGCAAGCATTTGGGGCAGAAATACAAAAATGGTCCAGAGCACCTATCGATTAGGTACTGGATTGACTACCTTACATGTACCAAGCCTCCAGAGCAGAAAAGAACAAACGTCTTGATCACAGCTAATGGACCAAAATGATAAATGATGTTAGAGCACTACCTCCTCCAGCCGCTCCTGCCCAGGACCTCTCCTGCTCATCTGCTGTAGGGACACAGGGACCTGTGGCCTTACCCCAGGCTGGGGGATGTGTCTGCTTCTTTCTTGTTTGCAGGCTCAATATGAAGCTGAGCACATATCCCACAGACACGCAAGCAGGACACTGACACAGCTGGTCACAAAGACTGCTTCAGACAAGGCGCTGCCTTCAACAACATCTGCATATAGAGGACTCACATAAAACCCAAAAACAGACAGCGGTGTCCCCTCCCCTTGGGCTGGCAGAGGAAGGAGGTCACTAGCACAGGAGCACACACAACACTCTCCAGGTTCACACACAGACACACATTTGTGGATAGCCCATATATGGGCACAGCCCCTCTGCGCGTCTGACACCCCTGCACACATCCGAGGCCCCATTAGCCATCCAGCAGGTACCCTCTTCTCCAACTGGTCCAGCTCAGTGCTTGCTGCACACACAGCTCTCACACAGTAGTCCCACAGCATCCCACACTCATAGGTCCCCTATATACCAGCATGGATCCTCCACCAACCCTGATCCAAGGCTCTACTACTCATCAGCTGGTCCAGACTGAGGTCTGACAGACAATATGCACACACACTCCACATACATCCTGCATGGGGAAGATAGAGGCACCCAGTTTCTGAGCAGCTGGCACCTGGCATGCAGGTTGTGTCTGGTCATCTTGCTTCGGCTGCCACCGCTGATCTCCTCACTCACACCTGTCCCCCAGTATCTGGTTTTTGGACACACATACAGGTCTGACTGGTAGCTGACACTTTGTCCTTGCACCACACACAGACATGGGAAAGAGATTATTATGCAAAGAGATGGACAAGAAAAAGAATAATAATATATTAGAAAATAAGAAAAACTGCAGTGATCAGGTGCAGGATGCAGCCAGACAAGGGCACTGCCTGGCCCTGTTTTACAGAGGACTGGCCCCTTTTATACCCCTTCATGTCTACACCCTTCTTTGTTCCTCCCCGGTCCTTCTTCCCCCTGTGCATCCCTCACACATTTATATAGCTCTATCAATTTCCACACCCCTCTCAGTCTAGGACTCCCTTTGTTTACAATTTTACCAGTTGCAAAGATCAGGCTTATCTTCTGGGAAGTGACACCAGTAGTTTCTTGATAGCATCAATTAGTATGAGTAGTGAGATTTGTTTCTTGTTATCCCCATGTTTGGTTTGTCAGGTTGTGCCTCTGTATGTTTCTGATTTTGTCTTTTTCCCCTTTTGTTTCCTAATTGACAAGATCCCTGATCAGATAACATTGCTAGAATAATCATTCTCACACTCTGGCATACCCTCATCAATTAATGCGACTGACCAGCTGTGATTGTGGTCACTGCCTCCCTTACCGTTTATCAGTGAGGTTTGTGTATGTTCTGGCTTATGGCTTCCTCCTTCATTCAAAAAGGTCCTTGACTAGATACCTTAGAAAAGCAGATTCTGTCTTCCAGATACCCTTACAGAAACATGGGTCCCACTGGCACTCGTGCTCTGAGATCCAGTAAAAGATCTTGAAGATTCTTTAGCTAAAACAAAAGGCCTCCCAAAACACCTGCCTGCAACTTAAGCGATGGAAACTTTATAGGTAGCCACTAAAAACTTTAGAGTGTGTAACATTAGCCAAAATATTGAATACTTTAATAATATGGTTAATAACTTGGAACAAAACAATACCGCATTACAGTAGTAGCCAGATGATATAACCCAGTACTTTTAGTAAAAGTCTCTATAGTCAGACAGAAGGTCTATTAACAGTGTATACAATGAACTGAAAACATCACATGCAAGCATACAAATTCCAGCTGATCCTTTCTCAAGAGGATTCAGGCAGTGATGAGGGTTGGTTGCCTTTTCCTAAGGCAAATATTCAGATTTCTATCCTACCTTAGTAATGAAGGTGCTGCAAATTGCAAGTGGGAAGATTGCCACTAGCACACAGGTATCTCAAACCATACATCAGTATTAAATGCATCAATATTAGAACAAGCACAAATTAGCACAGATTTTATTTCTGCCTTTGCATCTATAGAAAGCATAATTCGGTTCTTCAGTTAGGTGACTTCTATTTCTGACAGACAGGAGAGAAAGAAAAGGACAGGTGGAATAAAAATTAGATGATAATTTACATTTTTCCAAACACTTCACCAGTTTGAAGCACAGTATTAAAACAGCCACAATAAGGTGCTACCATGCAAGGTATTGTTAATGCCATTCTTAATTATTTTTTCTTAAAGAAGTCTGCAAGAGTTCTGCAAGGCGTAAGAAGTGTCACTCATAACTTGTCATTATATGGTGTTAAAAAAAATTATTACTTCTACTAATAAATATTGATATGGATGAACTGCATTCTAGTAATGTATTTCTTACTGTGAAGAGCTGTTATGTTATCGCTACTGAATTCTCATCCAGGTGTAGGGAAATTTAAAACCGCAGAAATTATCATTATGTCTTCTAATATGCAGTCATGTCTTCATAATTGCATAGCCTTCTGCCTCAGATGAACCAAATATATCAGTAAATTTCAAACTTATTTATACAAATCTGTAATTTTTGAAGAACTATGTTGATGACCAAAGACACATACATTGATACTACATAGTTCCTTCTCTCTGAAATGCATACACTTCACTCCAAAATACAAAACAGGTAACTAGCAAAGCTGTACTAAGCTGTTTTCCAGGTGTCTTCCTCAGAATTTACACCAAAATAGAAGCAGTATAGAGAAATTTCTGAATTTGGAGCATGCTGGTTAAGCAGTTGAACTGAAAAAGAAACTTTCTCATAGGGTCACAAAAAGTCAGGGGAAAAGGACAGGGACAAGAGAAACCATCCATATGCTTTCAACAAGACATAACCCTTTCTCCCAGTCCCAGCTTGAATGCAGAAGACACAATAGGCAGAAGTGTTTCTCCTGAGCTTAATTTACTTCCAATTTCAGTGCTGGTATTCCTCTACAGGGCAGCCCTTAAGCTAATTTGTCTTGCCAGAAAACCCATTGAGAACAGATTATTCACCAGCCCACTATGATGCATTGTTCAGTTTTCTTCTGAGCCCTCTGAAACTGACTTTTTGCTCTTTGTCATATGTATCAGCACCTCTACTTGCCTGGTCTAACCTTTTACCCCTCCCATTAAAACATAAATTGTAGATATTGCATTTCTTCACCTGTCATTGTACACCATCGCATTTCTACTAACTAAACATAGTTTTAGCAGAGTCACTCCTTGCTGCCTTTCCATTCACAAATGAAAGGACTTTGGACCATAGTGGTATGAAGTTCCTGTGGGTGACAGCTTTTCTTAGCAAACAGCTGATTCAACAGACGCTTTCTTTCTTTTCACAGCAAGTCAAAGGTCTAGTTTCTCATGGAGAGCTATACTTAATTAAACAAATGTTCAGCTCAGATTCAGAGGGTAAAATATCTAGGGTTGATTCTTATGCAAGAATCTTATTTAGTGTGTACTGTAGTTCCCAACAGGTGGAAATAACTGCAAGGGAACATATGGGATGAAATGAATCTAATAGAAATAAACACACTTCCTGGAGTGTTATTGACTTGTAACAGCATCAGATGATATGTATATTTGCAAGGGTTCAAGAGAGACTGGGAAAATATGCCAGATCTAATTTGGTAGGTCTGTAATTTTCAGAATTAGAAGCCTAGGTTTCAATTTTAAATAACTAATTCACAGAAAAGTTGTCAGGAGTTAAGTTTGCTGCCAGATCCACCACCTAACTTGGAGACTTTAACATCTGCTGAGCATATTCCACTCATCTGGTCATCAGAAGGGTGTGATTTGTAGCCTATGTTTGGCTATCAAACACCACCATTCCCCAAACAGGGCTGCAACACATAAGAATTTATACAATATAAATTTATAGCAGCCACTGTAGCTGAAGCATATAGAATACTACTTGCAGGGTTTTATTGCATATAACAGGATCTTTTTTTAATGTAACCACGTCTACAAGGCTTATGAATTGTAGAATACATGGAAAGTTTCATCATACCAGCTGGTACTGCTAACATGAAATAAGTTTCATACAAAAGACAGACAGGGACATAAAAAATGAATGCAGCTAAAAGTGAGGAGTGTTACTCCTCATAACTGCAAAAACTTTGTCTACCAAGAACTGGAAAAAAACCTTTTCCTGAACATTGTATGTATCCTACCCTTCTAGGCTCTTATAGAGATAATCCCCATGCTATATCAGTTGTATTTGGCATAGGACAAATATTTTGTCTGTATGATGTGCTCATTCAGCTTTAGCTTCAGTGGTCTATTACTCTCCTGCTCTCACAGTTAAACAATAATGTCTGTTCTTGGGATAATGCCTTCTTGTCTCAAGTCTCATTTAACTCTTTTATAACAGGTTTCCCTTTCTCTGTATTTTAATATGCACAGTATCACAGAAAGAACAATTCTTATTAGCCCTGCAAAACTGGTGAGCAGTGCTTCTTACCCTCAGCCACCATATCCCAATGTGTTAATTCCTAGCTGTTAGTGCATCTTCTTGCAGAGCACTCTTCCAGGAGCCACAGTACACAGTACCCAGTCATGCTGGAGATTAACTGCTCTGCTGAAAATAAGAATAAATGAAATTCTGGGCAAACTGTGAAAACCTAGAATTATTGTGAAAGAATGGTTCTGATTCCACAGGGGCAGATATCCTGGCCTATGTTTTCTCTATCTGGATCTTCCTATTTATACTACAACTGGATAAATTAGTTTGTTTCTGCGAAAGACTGCTGAGTACTCATACTAAAATCTGTTCCACAGATAGATAGACTGGTGCTGGCTGCAGATCTGTTAAGCATGGTGGGTATTGCTGTCTCTCTTCACAGTTAGGTACTGCAGTTTGGTATCGCAGCTGTTCATCAGGAGACAACCAGTCTAGTTGACTAGAACAAAATTAAGGTTCTCCCATGGGAATCTGAGACATCTGAGATGCGTTAGAGTAGAATTTACTTTCAGACCAAATCTGGGCTGCATATTGCCAAAATCCTCATTATCTGAGAGTCTGCTTAAGAGCCTGTGTGTTTCTGAACACATGAAATAAGAGTCGGCACAGTCTGTACAGTCCTCCTAGCTTTCCATTCAAAAATGACTCTGTGCCAAACACTTTTTTGCAGGTACTTTCTGGGAGTGTTTTAAGAGGAAGAACAGTACAAGAGAGGTGCAGTAGTAAAGTGAAAAAAGGGCAAAATATGTTATTCCTGCTATGTAGCTACTTTAATATTTGTTAGGTCATCTTTGTCATGGCCATGTAGCTTGGCTTAGTCAGGTATTGCATTAAATGTAGGGGATGTCACTGCAGTAACATACTACAGTAGTGTCACTTGTGCGCAAGAAGCAATCCTGTAAAATACTAAATAAGTGCCTGCAGTTTAAAAGAAATGGTGATTGGAAATGAAAATAAAACGTATACCATAAAGATCAAGCTGAAGAACATTTTAAAGTGTTGTTTTATACAGAAGAAACCTGAGAGAAAGCCATGGGTCAAAATCAATCAGTTTTAAAAAGATTACCACTGACCTATTTGAGGGATTACATAACCACAAGTCATTAAATTCAGAAAATTATTGTGATGTATTTTTGGTGGCTACATGCCACAAATTCTCAGCCATTTCAAAGCTGAAATACAAGGGAAACATCATGTTTTATTACTTTCAGTGATCCATACCTTTAAACCATCAATTTGATCATCACAGAGGCGACTGAGAATTGGTTGCAGAAGACAAATATAGGTCACCACAATCTGCTATTCAGGCAAATGCCAGAGAGTATTTCTGCTTTGGTTGTGTTGCTTGTTATGAAAGTCATATCCCTGATGTAAAGCAAAAATTGCTAGTGCTGCAGAATTTGCAGAAGTGCAGTTTTGGCTTCAACCAATAGTTCAGATGGTCCATTTTATTTTTCTGAAAAATAAGTAACAGCCAATGCTTCTGTGAAAAGTCAAAAAAATTTAGTAATGCACAACTGCCCAGAGGGAAAATATATTCGTGACCCCAGGCAGTTTAGTGTTTAACTTATGCCCTAAAGCATAAACATCTTCAAGCTTCTAGCTTGTTTTATGCAGCAGTGCATAATTTTAACACATTTATACTTTTAAAAATCATTTTTGAATAAAAACATTTTTACATCCTGGTATTTTGTGCCTAGGTACTGGTTAGGAGTTCATACAGGACATGTCACATTTCCCATTGTAGATTCTATATAGAAGAATACCTTAAAACCTTGGGCATGGTACAAATATACATAGCCTTATTTAATTTCAGTTTCCCAGGCAGGCAGGAATTTGAGGATGTGTAACATTGCCATCTTCTGTGACACTAATTTAGGATTCTGTTTCAAATTCCATACTGTGATCTGGCAGACAGACTGGAGCAGATCATAGAGCTGCCAAAATACTCTTCAATTGTGTGAAAGAAGCCACTCTTCAACAAAGTCAACATCCACCCATCACAGGAAACACATTCAGCAAGAAAGTCCAAGTCACAGCTTGAACAAAATTATATTTCTTTTTTATGTTCAAGACAATATTTTGCCTTATTTTACGAGTTTGCTCATTATTTACTTTACTAAAAAGCTGCATGTTTTAAACTGCTCACTATGGTTCTAAAGAGCCTGTCTAAAGGCCATAGGAAAAAGTACCTGTGACTACCAGGTTAAGGACGAGCTAAACATTTGTACAGCTGTATTGAAGTAGAGAGGAGAGCACAGGAAACACTAGAAGCCACTCTTCCTCACACTGCACCCAAGGGAAGTCCCTAGACTCTACAGATACTTTACATGCTGCAGAAAAATGCACATCCCTAGTCTATCTGTAAAGAAGAAGGCAGAGCGACAACACAGACTTTTGTCCATATTCTACCCAGGCAGGTCTCCATATTGAGCACCCTTGAGGAGGCAATGAACTCACGCTGTCACTCTCCATGCTTCTTCAGCTGACACAGAGTTCTGCTCAGACAGCACATGAAAGGTCTACATGAAGCAAACACCTTACAGTCCTTACAGCAATTTAGAGAAATTATTAGGGAAACAATGAATCTGATTTTCTGGGGTTTCAAATTTCTCTATCATAGAGACATTTGTGTAAGAAAAGACTGTTTTAGAAACACTATCACTATCACATTCTATTCCCCAACTTAGGGAAACTGATAGTGTTAAGTCTCTGTGTTTATCTGTTTAAAGGAGAGTGCTTCAGGATGGCTGACATTGAAGATTAAAGACAGACAATTTTCTCCTATATATTTCTGGCATACTGTGCTGGTTTTGGCTAGGATAGAGATAATTTTCTTTATATTAGCTAGTATGGGCTATGTTTTGGATTTGTGCTGGAAACAGTGCTGATAACACAGGGACATTTTTGTTACTGCTGAGCAGAGCCAAGGCCTTTTCTGCTCCTCACACCACTTCACCAGTGAGCAGACTGGAGGTACATGAGCTGATTGGAGGGAAAACAGCTGGACAAATGACCAAAGGCGTACTCCATACCATATGACATTGTGCTCAGAAATAAAACCTGGGGCAAGAAGAAAGAAGGGGGACTTTGTAGTGATGGCATTTTTCTTCCCCAGTAACCACTACTTGTGGTAGAGCCCTGCTGTCCTGGAGATGGCTGAACACCTACCTGCCTGCCCATGGAAAGTGGTGCATTAATTCCTTGTTTTGCTTTGCTTGTGCTCCTAGCTTTTGGTTTATTACACTGTCTTTAGCCAACCCATGAATTCTCTCCCCCACCCCACCAGAGGAGTAGTGATTGAGCAGCTGTATGGTGCTTAATTGCTGTCTGCGGTTAAACATCAACACATGTCAGGGTCATAACATGAGATATAGAATAAAGAGAATACAGAGGACAAGTTTAAATATGTGATTCCTAAAATCTCATTGAAGAATCTTGAGTGAACCTTTTGCAAAATGTGTATAAATTGAGCTACCATGTATATCTGTAAGCCAAAGAGTTCAAAAAGATAAAAATCTGGGGAAGCAAGCAGAAATATGAAAATTATTGATTAGTTCCTTCTACTGAACTGATACATAGCTTGTCTGATATTGTACATGGATGCATGTGAAAAATTTGCACAAAACTTATTATATTTAGCTACATACCCAGTGGATTATTTCTTGAAATTATGAAGAACAAACTTTGCCCCCAATTATTTTGTTTGTGAATTCTTTGAAATGGTCATGATATAAAATAAATACGATTGGGCCACTCCTGTGACCTAAACCAGAATCAAACAAACAAACAAAACCATTTCATCTTTAAGGAAGAATTTGATGATAACTTTTTTTTAAAAGTATGTTGGTGAAGTTACTCAAAAAATACACAGTCTGAACTAAAGAGAAATGCAATTGAAAGTTTCAGAACATTTCAAATTATTTTGATCAAAAGGATAAAAAGGTTATTTGTGAGTCTAAAGAGCTGGTGATAGCAATTATAGGAAAATTAATGTATGCTTCTTCCTCTCCTCAGAAAATAATTGCTTCTTTCAAAAGCATTACAGTAAAATAGAAAATAGTTAGGTAATTCTGTACACAGTGTTCCCACTAAATAATTTATTATATAAGAGCAACTGAGATGAACTCCTGGATAAATTCAAGCAGATGAAGAGATCTTTGAGACACTGATAAGATAACCCTTATTGAAACCTGTTCAATAAATCTTGCTAAAAGGTCTTTTCATTTTTTCTGCAATACCACAAAAAAAAATAATATTTTCCTCCTATACAAAACCTATTACTTAAAGAAGCTCTATGACATTGGGAAAGCATGGTCAGAAACAAATTCCCATTACCTCTGACTCTTTGTTTCACATATACTTTAATGCGGTAATTTCTGACCTATATGAACATCCTACCCATATGAAAAGCATTTGGTTTGATTTCTATACATATATATATTTATGTGTATGCAAGAAACCACTTGTTAAACTTTTGTCTTATTTGTAGGCAAATAGGCTTGACCTGTGTACATATTTAAGTAATTTATGCAAATCATTATCAGTTTACAGCTAATTAACAAAAGGAACGGTGACTTTATGCTTCCAAGACATTGTAATGATGATATTAAAACACTTTTTCTGTATTATCTTCATAGAATAGCTTCATTGTCACATAACAGCATTTTGAGTTAACCATGAAGCTGGGTCATCTGAGTGAAAGCCAAGGTGTAAAGAGTAAAACAGTGGTAAAAAGCCATGTGATAATAAAGTGAAAGTAACATGGCAGGATATATATGCCTTAGAGCACAGGCTTCGGTAACTGAGAAAGCCTCAATATTGTTTTTCACAAATAGAGAGCTGGTCAATATAGTTACTAAGCCCAAGACATGACCTACCTCAACCCAAAGCAGAATCCCACAAGGCTCTTTCACGACTCTCTAGCAAATGAACAATTTATAAATTAAAATATTATTAGACTGACAGTCTTATATTGCAGGACAATCATAAGAATAAAAAAAATGAAACACCCCAAAACCAAACCAACCAACCAAAAAAAAAAAAAAAAAAACACAAATAAATTGACTATGCATCATTATGCTACACAATTTACAAATTTGTAAACTCTCAAGTTTAGTTCTTTAAAGGAATGTCTTATGAAAGTTCAGTGCCAATGGATTATTTTAAGACCTTGTTTCCTTGTTCAATTTCTTCCAATATTTTATAAAATCTGCACTATATTGAAAGAAGTAAAAAAGGGAAGGGCACATTGCTGATGTTGTACAGTACAATTATTACAATTTCTGTGGCTTTTCGATCAGTCCAGGAATACAGGGATGAATTTACAGGTTGTTAACTTTTAATTAGAGAAAGTACTATTCTGGGTCTGAATTTGGTAGTATTTTTCTTTTATAGCTTCTTCACTATGTAAAATTTGTTGGCATATAAAAACTGCAATGTTAGTTTACTAATTGGTTGCCAGATATTTTCAAAGCTAAATAAGCTCTCTTATCCCAGGGTGGAACACTGCAAAGAAATAATGCATAATGCAGAAACAGGATACCCACATGCACGTACATTTTCATTCTATACTATGTCAATGTATACATCTTTTTAACATATGTCAGGACCAAACGCAAAACAAAATCTGTAACTTTCATGATTTTGTTGTCAGCTAGCCAAATGAATTTGCATATTGCAGAATATGTAATTTTTCTATGTAGACCTGCACATAATTTAATTCAATTTCTATTAAAGTATTCCTTCATCAATCAGTAATGCCCTAGAGGCCAGTTATGACTGTTACAGAAATTCATCTTTAGAGCAGAGTAATGTTTCATCATTATATTTGTGTCATGATTACTCTGACAGGTTAATTTCAAAGATAAGTTATTGAGCATTCAGGCATATTTGTCAAACAGACAAATGAAAACATTGTGTAAATTAATTTTCTGAAACAAGAAGACATAACTACTGAAGAGTTGGCAAGGACTGAAGTTGAAAACATTTGCTGCATTCTGTGTCAGGAATTTCTTAATATTCAGACATGGAGAGAAGTAAAAAGCAAAAGTGAGCCTTTGCTGAAATAGGAAACCAAAGTTCTGTGGAATTCCAGAGGTCCAGATTATACTTGCGTAGTTCTAGCTTGTTGAGTTATAGAAAAATCATTAAAAACTGAACACAGCTTCTTTTTGCTTTTGAAGCATTCAGAAATAGATTTTCCTTTCACACTTGTCATACAGATAGGATAGTCTTCAAAGTTTAGCTAAAGGATTCCTACACATGAAATCTTTCAAATATAAAATCCAACATAGCATTCCACTGTGTTCTCGACAGGTACATCAGGACGGTATGAAATAACTATCCTATTTTGTCTAAACACACAGTTCTTCATCTTCTTTATAAAGCCTGAGTGCAAATTCTAGTCACACACATTAGTTCTTTTGTTCTTTAATTTGAAACTTTAAATAAATGTCTATTGTTCATTAGAGAAATTTATTCTTCATGAAAGCATGAGGTAGAGAAGAGAAACAAAAATACTAAAAATGTTTCCATAAATATGTTAGCAACAAAAGGAGGGCTAAGGAGAATTTCCATCCCTTACTGGCTGTAAGGGGCAAGAGTGACAAAGGATGGGGAAAAGCTGAAGTACTTAATACCTTCTTTGCCTCTGTCTTTAATAGAAAGACCAGTTTTTCTGTGGATACCAAGCCCCCTAAGTTGGAAGACAGGGATGGGGAGCAGAATAAAGCCCCCATAATCCAAGGAAAAATAGTGACCTGCTACACCACTTAGTCTATGGTGCTGGATGGGATCCACCCAGGAGTACCAAGGGGGCTGGCAGAAGTGCTCACTGAACCAATTTTCATCATTTCTCAGCAGCCGTGGCTAACTGTGGTGGTCCCAATCGACTGGAGGTTAGCAAATGTAGCATCCATCTACAAGAAGGGCTGGAAGGGGAACTACAAGCCCCCCATCTCAGTGCTGGGGAAGATTAGGGAGAAGGTCATCTTGAGTGTCTTCACACAGCATATATAGGACCACCATCAAGCCCACTCAGCATGGGTTTATGAAAGCAGGTCCTGCTTGACTAACCTGATCTCCTTCTACAGTGATGTGACCTACTCAGTAGATAAGGAAAAGGCTGTAGATGTGTCTACCTAGACTTTACTAAAGCCTTTGACACCATTTTCCACAGCATTCTCCTGGAGAAACTTTCTGCTCATGGCTTGGACCGGAGTGCTGTTTGCTGGACGGCCAAGCCCAAAGAGTGTTGGTGAATGGACTTATATCCTGCTGATGGCCAGTCACAAGTCATATTTCTCAGGGCTTAATACTGGGGCCAGTTCCGTTTGATAGCTGTATCAACGGTCTGGATGAGGAAATCGAGTGCATCCTCAGTAAATCTGCAGATTACACCAAGTTGGGTAGGAGTCTGGATCTCCTGGAGGGTAGGAAGGCTCTACAGAGGGATCCAGACAGGCTTGATCAATGGGTTGAGGCCAACTGTATGATCAACAGGGTTCATAGCCAGGTTCTGCACCTAGATCACAACAGCCACATGAAAAGCTACAGGCTTGGAAAAGAGTGTCTGGAAAGCTTCCCAGCAGAAAAGAGCCTGGGCGTATTGGTCAACAGCCAGATGAAGGTGACCTGATAGTAGAAGGTGGCTAATAGGATCCTGGCTTGTAGCAGAAATAGTATGGTCAGCAGGACTAGGAAAGAGATTGTTCCCCCTGTATTCAGCACCACTGAGGCAGTATCTTGAATACTGTGTTCAGTTTGAGTCTCAAGAAAGACACTGAGGTGCTGGAGTGTATCCAAAGAAGGGAAAGGCAGCTAGGGAAGGGTCTAGAGAACGAGACCTGTGAGGAGCAGCTGAGAAAACTGAGGTTGTTCAGCCTGCAGGAAAGGAGGTTCAGGGGAGACCATATTGCTCTCTACAATTACCTGAAAGGAGGTTGTAGCGAGGTGGGGTAGGTCTCTTCTCCCAAGTAACAAGTGATAGGACAAGAGGAAACAGACTCAAGTTGCACTAGGGGAGGTTTAAATTTTGTATTAGGAGAAAGTTCTTTACCAAAAGGTTTGTCAAGCATGGAAACAGGCTTCCCAGGGAAGTAGTTGAGTCACTGTCCCTGGAGATGTTTAAAAATTATTTAGCTGTGACACTTAAGGACATCGTTTAGTGGTGGGTTTGGCAATGCTGAATTAATGGTTGGACTCGATCTTAAAGGTCTTTTCCAACCTAAATGGTTCTGTGATTCTATTCTATGATTACTTGGTTTCAAATAATTAATCAAATAACATCTAAATGCCTTAGCTCCAAGCCTCTTATCAAGGTATATTTTCCATGGAGTAACTCTTCCCCAGAAATAGTACATTTATATGTTTAGAATGACTATGTAGCCTGTAACTCATGAGACCTCGGATTTCATAAGATTTAGCACTGAATGAATCTTTTTTTTTCTGAAACTATGTCAACAAACATCTCTTTTGACAGGATTTTGGAAATGCTTGTGCATGATCACATGTACCAAACTGAAGATTGTTCCTTGGTTGGATACGCAGGACAGCTTGGCAAAGGAAAACACAGGGAAATTTAACAGAGTTAGGTAATTGCAGTAAGTATATTTGATGTATAAGACGTTTCTCTTCTTTCTGTCAAAGTTTTTAGGTTCTGTTTATCTTTTTATGACTGCATTTTCAATCACCCTTTCCATTTCTAATAGTATGAAATACAAGGACTCTGCCATTTTGATTTGATGCTTAATTTGAGTCACTTGTTTTCAACTAATTGAAATAGGACTTTCTATTCAGGGTGCCAGGACAGCAAGATCTGTTGGTTTCTACTCCTACATGGGTTGACATTTCACCTATCTATGGCTCATGCATAGGGAGGGTCTGAGACTTATGCTGTGAACTACAAATGAATTTCCAAAATTTCAGTTGTATTTACCAATTTTTCACATATGATAATAATTCCAAAAGCATTTTTAAATGTCCATTTCAAAACAAATCAAGCATGGTATAACGCTGCCTTGTGTCCTGTACCATCAATGCTGTGATGGAGATAGGAAAACATTTCTCAATGTCATGTCTTCCTTCATAGAAAAAGACATGGGAAACAAATGCTCCACGTGCAAAATAAGGTTTTAAACAGTCCACTATATTGATGCATAATGTATTTTATGCTCTGTGACCATCACTCACCTTGTGTATGTGCTGTACTCAACAAAAGGTGTAACAATGCATTTTGTTCCTGCTTGGAAGAGCAGAAAAGTGTCTCCCACAGCACATTACTGCAACATGCCCTGAAAAGCCTTACAGTAAGAAGCAGGCAATTTTATTCAGACAGTGGCATATCTATTCCTTCATTCTTTATCATTACTTGTGTCTGTAACAGGAGCTCAGGTAATGCATTGAGTCCTCTAATCCCTAGTGTTATACATATAATGAGAAAGCAATCTTGCCCTGTAACAGAAAGGTCAGAATTTAGCATTAAAACTGTTCATATAATTCTACCCGAATTCCATGCCTAACAAGAGAGTCAACTGCTTTTTGTGTTTGCTGCACAATTGCAGAAAGAAAGATGGATTTGCTTTAGCAGAATTAGTAATTGGATGATGAGTGCTTCTTTTTCATGTGATGTGGTGCAGTTCTTTCTTATCTGGATCAACATTCAATTTAAAATAGATTTTTCTGTAGCTTTTGCAGGTCAGTGAGCAAAAGCATTCCTCCTTGAAATACAGGAGTGACTTCTCCATTTTCTGTCATGTATATAGGTCTTCAGACTGAAACAACTACTTCAGCAGCACGAAAAAAAAAACATTTGAAGCAATTTTTGGCATGATAGAGAAAAGTGAATTGGGTTCATTTGAAGAAAACTCATAGAAAAATCATTAGACCACTCAGTTTCACCTCTGTGCCTGGCAAAATCTTGGAGCAGATTCTCCTGGAAGGCATGCTAAGGCACATGAAAAACAACAAGGTGCTTGGTGACAGCCAGCATGGCTTCACTAAGGGGAAGTCCTTCCTGACCAATTTGGTGGCCTTCTATGATGGGGCTACAGAACTGATGGACAGGGGTAGAGCAGTTGATGCCATCTACCTGGACTTGTGTAAAGCGTTTGACACTGTCCCACACAAAATCCTTGTCTCTAAATTGGAGAGACACCAATTTGATAGGCGGACCACTCTGTGGATAAAGAACTGGCTGGATGGCCGCACGCAAAGAGTTGTGATCAATGGCTCAATGTCCGGCTGGAGACCAGTAACGAGTGGTGTCCCTCAGGGATCAGTGTTGGGACCGGTCTTGTTCAACATCTTTGTCAGTGAAATGGACAGTGGGATTGAGTGTGCCCTCAGCAAGTTTGCTGATGACACCAAGCTGTGTGGTTCAGTTGATATGCTGGAGGGAAGGAATGCCATCCAGAGGGACCTTGACATGTTTGTGAGGTGGGCTGATGCCAACCTCATGAAGTTTAACCATGCCAAGTGCAAGGTCCTCCACCTGGGTCAGAGCAATCCCAGGCACAGCTACAGGTTGGGCAAAGAAGAGATTCAGAGCAGCCCTGCAGAGAAGGACTTGGGGGTGTTGGTTGGTGACAAAATGAACATGAGCCATCTTCAGTGTGCGCTGGCAGCCCAGAAAGCCAACCGTATCCTGGGCTGCATCAAAAGGAGTGTGACCAGCAGGTCAAAGGAGGTGATCCTGCCCCTCTATTCTGCTCTTGTGAGACCTCACCTGGAGTTTTGTGTGCAGTTCTGGTGTCCTCAACATAAAAAGGACCATGGAACTGTTGGAACAAGTCCAGAGGAGGGCCATGAGGATGATCAGCGGACTGGAGCACCTCCCCTATGAAGATAGGCTGAGAAAGTTGGGGCTGTTCAGCCTGGAGAAGACAAGGCTGCATGGAGACCTCATAGCAGCCTTCCAGTATCTGAAGGGGGCCTACAGGGATGCTGGGGATGGACTCTTCGTTAGGGACTGTAGTGATAGGACAAGGGGTAACAGATTAAAACTTAAACAGGGGAAGTTTAGATTGGATGTAAGGAGGAAGTTCTTTACTGTAAGGGTGATGAGGCACTGGAATGAGTTGCCCAAGAAAGCTGTGAATGCTCCATCCCTGTTGGTGTTCAAGGCCAAGTTGCACAGAACCTTGGGTGGCATGGTTTAGTGTGAGGTGTCCCTGCCCATGACAGGGGGGCTGGAACTAGATGATCTTAAGGTCCTTTCCAGCCCTAACCATTCTATGATTCTATGAAAATGTCAGAAAGATATTAATGTGATTGATTTTGAGTTGTATGGCAATTATTTCTGAATATGATATAGCTACATAAAATTGTCTGAATATTGTAAAGCGATTGATCTGCATAGTGCAATGATTAATGATATCTTGTGCAGAATTAATTCAGTGAAAGTCTGCTCACATCCAGGAAGATAAGTGGACAGTAGCCCAGATAACAAACTTTTTTCAAGCAGAACCATTGACTTTAGTGCTGTGGCTTATTCCAAGTTACCTGTAAAGTTCTAATCAGGCTGAGAAAACCACCAGGGTTTAGGCCAAGAATGGCATATTCTTTGAGTGAGGAGAATGAAGGTGATGTCATTTTTCAGTCAGTGGGGGATCTGTAGAAAGTCAGACATACTTCTGAGAGCTCATGAATATCATAAATATTATAAAAAATCAAATCTGGGCTGCTGCAGAGCAGCAACAATAAAAATGGGAGACTACAGAGCAATATATACACAGGAGGCATGATTTCTTAGCTCTTCCTCTCAGTGCCTCCAAAAACACATATTTGAAGAACAGTGGGCTATGATAGGAATAATCTTGCCTGCATTCTCCATATGGTATTGGCTCCAGGATCTGACAGCACACTCCATCCACAAATGCAAAGAATGAGCTGTACAAGATGTGGATCTTCCTCAACCTTTCTTCCGCCTCTCAAATCATTTGCTCACTCCTTCAGAAATACAGCAGTGCTCTGGCTATGCTACAGACCTTCTCCTGATTCACTTCCTTTTGTTCTCTTCATGGTGGAATAAGGTAGCTCTGATTCAGTTTTGCAGAGCAAAAGAAGTACATCCAGCCAGTAGCTGCTGCACAAACAGCCTGTGTCCCAAAAAAAAAGAAAAAAAAAAGAAGAAATGAAAGAATGGAGGTTAAATGAAACCTTCTTGTGCAGCAGGCTGTTCCTCATCTTAAATACTATTTTCTTTTAAGAATGAGTTTTAAAGGCTATTGCATTCATACAGTTGGTAAGTCATGAACAGTACATACGTGAATTTGTCCTTCCTACT
The DNA here is from genome assembly GCF_028554395.1 of Pezoporus wallicus. Lineage (NCBI taxonomy): Eukaryota > Metazoa > Chordata > Aves > Psittaciformes > Psittacidae > Pezoporus > Pezoporus wallicus. The sequence goes on from NW_026640165.1 coordinate 4,158,836, forward strand.
GAGGAAAATGCATTTGATCCAGCATCTGACTAAGAATGGGAGAATCACAGACGCCCATTCTAGGAAAGATAAAGTCTTAGTGAAGACATGTATGTGTTAACAATGTCAAAGAGGAGGGGGATCCACTCAAGTAGAACCCTCAGAGGAACAATGGTTTAGCACCTATGTCATTTCTTCAAGATTCAACACTTTGATTAAAAGATTCATGTCCTAATTTCAATGTAATTAGCACATCTAAATGACTCCTCATTTTTCTAAATTATTGTGAGTTCACTTTTTATGCAATATAGCATTTAATATTAATCTTGATTTATTATGTGTAAAGTACTCAGTAATGCATATCATATAGATGTCTTCTCTGTGCTTCATTTAAGCAACTGCAGTGTGTGGAGTAACTCATTATTTGAGGTAAACAGCAAGTCACATTGATTTACACCAGATTAGAATATGGCTTGGTGACCGTAAATCAGAGTTATATATTTATGTCTAAGAAAATCAGAGGGGGGTTTAAGGTACTTAAAAACCCTGCTAGCTTCATTGTCAGCCAAACAGAAGGTCCAGTATTTCAGTAATGTGAAATTCACCACAGAGAGGGATGCATGACTATTATTAATCCATAATGACATTTCATCTTTGATAGCAGTGATTTCCAAAAAGGATTTAGGGGTCACTGTACCTAAATGCCTGAGTGTGAACTTTTAGCAAAATACTAAGAGAAAGGTCCTAATGCAACCTTAATATATATATATATATATATATATATATATATATATAGTGGTTAATAACAAGAAGCAAAAAAGTGATTTTGCCTGTCTATGTAGCACTGGTAAAATTGCTGCAGGAATACTCTTCTCCAATTTAGTTCCCTCACAGTGAGCAAGGTACAGTAATCTTGAATGCAATTTGAACAAGAGGTACAAAAGGATAAAGCACTGGACATAAACCTTATGATGTAAAAGAGTTTTTACTAATGTAAGAATTGTGTCTTATCATTACCCCATCAAAACTGGTATGTATGTGCAACAAGAAAGAACTTGTTGGGGATATGGTAAAGACTGGCAGTCTTGGCTGTAGCAACCAAGAAACAGTGGAATTCAAGATTCTAAAGGAATGGAGCCATGAGAGCACCAGCTCACAGATCCTGGACTTGAGGCAAATTATGTCTGTACCTCTGAGAACAGAGGATCTCAAATACAGGAGAAAATCAGGGACTCAATGAGCACAGCTTGTTTCTAAATATAAGAGGAGCCATCCAGTCATGCAGTGGAGCTGAGTGCTTGAACATGTGACAATTTTAGCCCTGATTTATCCAGGGCAAAATGCAAAACTGTTTTTTCTTGTGTTACTTGTTGGCAATCTGTTGACAGATTTTTAATCTTATTTCTCAGATTCAATAGTTGCATAGGAATAAAATACTCCTTCATCCAAAATAAAGTGTTTGATTATAAAGAAAAAAGAAAAGTCCATTAGCATAGTTTATTTTCTTAGCAATCATAAAGTATATTAAAATAAGATGTACTGCTAAATAACTTTTTAACCTTTAGAAGGTATATAAAATTATCTTGAAATATGGTTATTAAGTGAATTCTGTAATATTTTCATTAAGCTTATTGTCTTAATGTTTAGAGAACTTATTTTTTACTTTCTCTTTTCTTTGTAAATTGAAGACACTAAGTCCTTGGCACAATCAGAAGCACATTCCTTATTCCAGCCTTGAACTTAATGTGAAGTTTTTAAAAACATGAATATTTTAAAAATTTCTATTTCTTCCTATGTGAATTTTCCAGGTTTCTCAGTAGAGAAACATTATTTTAGTAAAATAAACAGTATTAAAACAAATTAAAACAAATTAAGCAAAATCAGTAATAATTCCTCCTTCCTAATCAAAGTGGTTGTGTTGGTTTTCAAAACCATATTACTGTCAAGTAAATTACAATGACTAGAAAACAAGCACAAGCGTTTTGTGTTCTGAGAAGCCACGCTGAAAAACAACACTAGCAAGAAGAAAAATACATTGCTATTCCTATATTTCAGGAAAATTATACTAACAATTTGAATTAGTATTTTTCCGAATAAATGATAAGCATCTTATCACAGACACCTTCAAATATTTTCTCCAAGTTACCTGTGTTTCTTTCAGAACTGAGAATAAGAACCCATGATCATTCCCCAGTCAGGAAGATATTATGATACTATTATTTTAGTGCTATTAATCAGACAGATTACTAAAGACAGCTAGATCAGAACTGCTAATTGGAGGTGCTAATCTTTGTACAAAAACCTGTCTGTGCAGCTGGAATGACAGTGTGCTGACCACAGTTAGTCAGGATGAATCCAATCTTTGATCTTGGATTTCTTTTGCCAGCAGTTGTGCATTTTTAAAATATATTAGGAAGTTTTTATTCTTAAATAGTTTATTCTTCTGATGACAAGCTATCAGTGAAACATTTGAAGTGAGTTTTAATTGACAGAAACAAAACTGAAAACCAATTCATCTTTTTGTTTGACCTCAATATAATGCTTAAGCAATGAGAAATGACAGGGTGTGAGTAATGAAGCTATAATTCACACCTTGTGCATGACTAGGTACAACACTGGAGTCCGAGTGTTGTTAAATTCACAAGGTGTGAAATATTATACCATAACTCAACAAACAGTCAGCTCTTAATTTCAGAGGAAAAAAAATCAACAACAAAGAGCCCAAAACAAAACAAAGAAATGTACAAGAAGAAGAAGCAAAATTTCACACTGTCAGCTTGGTGATTTTGTATAATATTACACCAAAGAAGAGGAATTTCTAGGTATTCATTACTCATATAGAAAAGATAATCAACATCTTCCTGTAGGTTTTCTGAGGATTCAAAAGTTCTTTTCTACATGCTGGCAGTTGAGCTCTGAGTGATGGATGCTGTGTTTTCTCTCAGCTGTTTATTGGCTGCTGTGCCATGTATTGGTTAATGCTGTAGCAGCAGCTGGGGAAGAGGTACTCTGGCCCAGAGAGCAAGGCTGTTTGTGCACAGAGGAAAACACCAAGGGGAAGATTTTAAAATTCTAATTTCCAAGGGTGTGAGTGATAGGTGATTTAGGTAACCAGGAGGGGTGCCTTTCCATGCCCTACTTTTGTCTTTATAAGTAGCTTCCAAGTCACTGACTGCTAATTGAAATTCAGCAGTCAGTGCCCGTGAATCTTTCAAAATATTTTTAAACTACCTGGTCATTCAGCCTTCAGGTTGAAGAGGATAAAAAGCTGTAGAAGTTCCTTAATGGTTTCGGTTTTTTTACATACCTTCACAACTAGTTTGTTAAACTACTTCTTTACCATTAGTCCAGTTCAGAATCCTATTTTCATCAAAAGTTTTGTGTAAAAACCATTGCTGTTTGGCAATTTTTTATTTTTTTTTTTTAAATGAGCTCTTTGTACACTTTCTTTCAGAAATTTAAGATTAAAGAAATTAATTTGCTTTGTTCTTATTCTTGCAATGAAGATAAAAGCAAGGAAAATCAGACCTGGATTCAGAATATTAAATCAAAGCTCAGAAACATAAACAAATTCAGTCATTCGATTACCCAGTCAGGAGGGGTTTTTTAGGTGTAACTCGTTTGGACCCTTATACGGATTCTGTAATAGTCTTTTTCAGTCTCTACAAAATACACAGTTAGTAAGTTTTGATATAGCTTTTAATAGAAATTTCTCTGAGGAATGTAAATACTTAGTTTGTATTATCCCTTATTTAGTTTCCTGCATAGCCAAACCAAATCTGGTGGCAGTTACCTCAAAGGTCTTTTTCATTGTCATCTTTGAGCATTCACAAATTCTGAGGTTTAAATTTCATTTCACTTTCTATTTTCATGGCATATAAGTTTGACTTTTCGGAATAAAAGGTTTTTCAACTACTCCAAGAAAAATATTAACCGTAAAAGTTCAAAATGCACTTGAAAGTATTTAATTTGTGTTGTTCATCACACAATCTTGTGAAGAATGAAACCAAACTATTCAATATCACTATGTAAGCAGGAAAATTATGTGGTGTGCCCCTTTGTCAAATTTAATAAGCAAATTGTTATATGTAAATAATAATGAAATGTAACAAATATGTGATTTAATATGTACCTGACCTGTTAAACAGGTGAAAAAAATATTTTTACTTCTATATTTATATTGATATGTCAGAACATATTGCTTATGACAATAACATACTAATGAGATACATTCATTATTTGTCAAACTTAATTATTAATTTATGCTTGTTTGAATTATTGCTAATACAATTTTTATGCCCACTTAATATAAAATAGCTAACACACTCAACATTTCAAAGATAACAAGCAAAACTGTAGTAGGTTTTAGCATAATTATTGGTTGGCTGGTTGGTTGATTTGACAAAAGGACTTCTATGCAATTATCTAACCTCTCTCCTCATCTTTTATAAAATATTTTTTAGAAATAAGTAACTGCAACTTAAAAAAGAAAGATAATCATCTTTAGTGGTTGTAATACTTCAGGTTCTCACAAGAATTTTATTCAATTTTATCAGTTAAAATCTGCATAATTGAACACACAGAACAAGTGTTGCAAGAGCCAGAAACTTTATTTATTTCTTCAGAAGAACATGAAAAATGAACAGTCATGGAAATTAAGTATTTTCTATTACATCAGAAACATAATGTAGTGGAAGACAGACAAGTAGCAAAATGTTGACTCTTCAGTGTGGTAATAAGTAATCCAGTCTCTGATCCGAAACAAAGTCTCAAATAATAAAACTTTTTCTGAAAAAAAAGAAAAAGTGAGAGCATATTCTATTTTTCAGTAGCTGGGTAACATTGGGAATAAACAATTTGGACTGTCAGAATTACATTAGGAGTCCTTGTTATCTACATTAAGAGGAACTATTGGTCTAATCACTTTGTGTACTGAAAATGGAGCATAGAAAAGTACATTAAATATCAATGGCTTTAATTATTTTTAATTTTTTTATGTATATATTTTAGAATCACAGAAAATTAAGTTGGAAAAGACCTTTGAGATCATCAAGTTCAACCATTAACACTGACAAGTACACCACTAAAGTATGTCCCTAAGCGCCACATCTACACATCTTTTAAATATCCCTAGGGATAGTGATTGTACTACTTCTCTGTGCAGCCTTCTAGTACTTGACAACCCTTTCAGTGATAAAACATTTCCTAATGGCCAATCTAAACCTTCCCTCATCCAACTTGAAGCCATTTCCTCTTGTCCTATCAGTTGTTACCTGGGAGAAGAGACCAACCCCACCTCCTCTCTCCATCATCCTTTCAGGTAGTTGTAGAATGTGACAAGGCCCCTGAGCCTTCTCTTCTCCAGACTAAATATCCCCAGTTCCCCCATCTGCTCCTCACAGGACTTGTTCTCTAGACCTTCCACCAGCTTCGCTGCTCTTCTTCAGATATGCAATTTGGATTATAAATCCAAATAATTCAAAGAATGTATTCACTTTCTCTTTATTTGTCTTTCCTCCCAGCCTCTATTTCTCATCTTCTCAGGTAGTTTACTACTAACTTTAAATGGCTTCATGAAAATGGATATGGCTGATTATTATTATGAACTTATTCTGATTAATAGGTTTAACAGTAAGAAGTGTTAAATGCATTCATTGTAACTAACACTGTTAGTCATCTTTGGTCAGTGATTTCTAGCAGCCTTCTTTGCTACAAGGGTACCTTGTGGTCAACTTGTCGATCAGGACCCCCAAACCCTCTCCACAGAGCTGTTTTCTAGTTAGTTGGACCCCAGTGTGAATTGGTGCATAAGGCTATTGCTCCCCAGGTACAGGACTCTGGATTTCCCCTTTCCTTTCCCCTTTTATCCTTTGCTCCAGCTTCTTGAGGTTCCTCTCGATGGCAGTACACCCACCTGCTCTGTCAGCTGTTCCTCACAGTTTTCTTTTCAAAAGCTGTGAGAGTAGTGTGTCCCAATATCCTGATCACTAATGAAGACAAACAGTGCTGGCCCCTGGAGTACACCGATAGTGATTGGCTTCCAGCTGAACTTCATGCTGTCGTGGTTTAAACCCTAGCCAGACAGCTTGTTCACTCACTCCCAGTGAGTGGTGCTGGGCTGGAAGCAATTGAGGCCCCCCCCCCCTCCCCCCCCCCCCGGGGGCTCTCCCCTTCCCCACTCCCAGAGGGATGGGGAGGAGAATCGAAGGAGTGCAACTCCCACGGGTTGAGACAAGAACAGTCCAGCAACCAATGTACAACACAAATCACCACCGCTACCACCAACGACAACAATGATAAGAGAAAATAACAAGGGAAGAGAATACAATACCACCCGCCGAGAAACAAGTCTGACCCAGAAGACCCCGTGTCCTTCCGGGTAACTTCCAGTTACCCCCCCCAGGCATGACATGCTGTGGTATGGAATACCTCTTTGGCTAGCTTGGGTCATGTGTCCTGTCTTTGCTTCCTCCCGGCTTCCCCTCCTCCCTGGCAGAGCATGAGCCTCACAAAGTCCTTGGTCAGGGTAAACATCACTTAGCAACAACTGAAAACATTGGTATTATCAGCACTGTTCCCAGGCTGGAAGTCAAAACAGAGCACTGTACCAGCTACCAAGAAGGATAAAAATTGACTGCTTCTGCTAAACCCAGGACACCCTTTAAGTCCAGCAGTGCAGCCACTTTTCAAGTTGCCTCACCACCCACTTACCAAGACTGTATTTCATCAGTTTGTCAATGGGGATATTATAGCAGACAGCGACGACAGCCTTGCTAAGGTCAAGATAAATATCCCATTATCCAAAAAGCCAGTCATTTCATCATAAAAGGCTATCAGCTTGGTTAGCCAGGACTTCACTTTTAGAAAGTCCATGCTGTCAGTCAACTCCCAGTAACATTTTTGTCCTTTTTTAGCTTGAGTTTTGTCAGGAGCTACTGTCACCATGGCTTGATTTCCTGCAAATTGGGATGGACTATTTCTGAGCTTGAAGGGCATGATACTTAAAAGTAGAAGGTGATTCCTCTTGTCTCTAGGACCATCTCTCATGGATCCCTGCAAGAATATCCCTGAACAGGTTGAAATCTCTCCCTTGATGTCCAGAACCATGATTCTACTCTTTGCCTTGTTCCCTCCTCTCAAGATCCTGAACTCCACCATCTCAGGATCACTGAAGACAAAATTGCCCCCAAACCTTTGTATTCCTCACAAGTTCTTTTCTGTTTGCAAAAATTATGTCCAGCAGAGAACCTCCCCTATATATCCATCACCCTATATCCCTCCATTGAAGAACTCTAGTTGTGTAGGCAAGCCCACCGCATCTCTGTGATCCCAATTATACTTCAACTATGTACCTGCATGCAGACCTCTAGTTTCTTCTGTGTGTTTCCTGTGCTGTGTGTATAAGTGTACAGACACTTCAGAGAAGCATCCAGTCATGCTGATTTTTCAGGAAAATAGAGCTTTCACTTATGCTGTTCTTGTAGCATAGAACGGGTGGGATCACTTTTCCGTCTTTTATTGATTATGATGCATTTCATGCCCATATCGCCCTTCTCCCTTTGGTTGTAAATCTGGTTCACTTCTTCTTCATTTGATTGTGGGTTGCCCTCTCCCTCATCCAATTATTCATCTTTTAAAGCTTTTCTAACCAGATTGGCCAGCCTCCTTGCCTTGCTTATCTTAAGCAAATGGTATATGAAAACATAGTAATAGTGGCCATATAATTCCTACAGAACATTTGACTCCTTTTTGTTCTTTTCCTAATCTTTCCCAATATCTTAGCCTTATCAGAGTCATGGATAAATATTAAATATCAGAAGAGGTTGCAAACCAAATTAATAAGAACAAATAAATGTCTCTGTTGACCTAAACAGTCAGGGACTAGCAATTCTCCTGTACCCTCCTGGAAACTCTCTTGTTTCAATTTGTTTCATTTTCGCTTCTCTTCTCACCCCTGTGAAAAGCCGGGCTCCACCTGGGTTACAACCTCTCCAGAATTACCAGGGCTGCTGTTTTGTCTGCTCAAAGGCAACTCTTCTCCAGACTGATCAAGACTGGCTCTCTCACACTCTCAGGAAAGTGCTCTAGGCCCTGACCATTGTGGTTGCTCTGTGTTGAATAAGCTCCAGTTTGTCAAAGTCTTTCTTCTACTGGGGGTCAAAACTGGCCACTGTATCATTCCGATAATGTATTTCAACTAAATAATAGATATCTCATTCAATGACTTTTCACAGTATTTTCAATTACAACTATATTCAGCTGTTGCTGTTTCTCATATATTTCAAAGATGCAGCAGAAGAAAGCACGGTAAGCTGCTGGAACTAGAGAATGGGGCCTCTGAAAAACAAAGGTACCGGAAAATAAATGGAAGTGACACCAGTGGCAAAACTAAATACTGAAAGTACTTCGTGTGTAAAGCAGTAGAACAAGAGAAAACCACAAGAAATGAAAAGCAATCAGATGTGAGTCAACAAGAATGTAACACCTCTGCTTTAAGAAATCCTGAAGGAAGAAATACCCGGAGTTAATAATGAAATATCAGTGCCTTGTGCTTTAATTGTTCTGTACTCTTCCCACAGTGGCATCTAATAATAGGATAAATTAATGTGCAAACTTCAGTCTGACTTGATGTAGGTTTGTCCATAGGAATTGAAAGAGAAAGCTCAGTCTCGCAGCTGTTCTGAAAGCTAGTGCCTTCTTTTCCTAGAGAAGTGCTGCAAGTATGTTTCCAAGGGTGCAGATATCTGCACTCAGGCAAATTATGAAGTCAGTGCATATATTTATCCAAGGACCTGAAGTTCTTCTCAAAGGAGTGGTCTGGAAGAAGTCATGTCACTGCAAGACTGTGAAAAAGAGTTATTTACTGCGCAGTTTGATAATCAACAATGCATTATGAGTGCTGAATGACAGAACTGCTATAAACTTTTCATGTGCAATATTGCAAACGGCTGTCAAAAAAAAGCTTCCCTTTTGACAGGTCTCCTACTTGTTCGTCAGGTGATCTTTGGGGACTGTTAACAATTTTTCCAACTGTAGGTAACATCAGCAAAAAGCTCTGTGAGAATTGCTTCAGAGAATAAAGATTTCTAGATCAAATTCTAGCAGTCTAATTTTGCTACATACCTGGAATCTTACTCAAATGACAGCATACCACAAGCAGTAACATATGTTAGATTTTGTAGTCGGTTAAATAGTACACTGATTATAGCAATAATTATATCTTCCTTAAGTCACGACAGTGTCTGCAAGACTAAAATATTGCAGTTTGTTGAGTTAGCAAACAAACAAAAACATTTGAAATACCTGGGCTAACTCTTGAAAATATGATTGCTCATTTATTTTGACAATAAGATTTCCACTATTTTGTTTATATTTGATAATATGATACACACTGTAATGCATTTTTTTAAATCAGTTTAATAATTTGAGTAGTCACTAAAACACTCTAATATTTAATCTTTTTTGATAGGTGGAGAATAATTGCCAGTTTTTAGTGGGATTACAAAACATGCAAATTAATGAAATGATAAATGTTATGCAGCATTTCGGAAGCTCATTTTACAAATATTTATGTATATCATGAGAACATGATTTGTGAAATTAATCTTGCCATTGACATCAGAAAGGGCAGACTGACCTGGTTTTTGCCTTTTTTTCTTTTTTTTTTCTTCTTTTTCTTCTCTTGAGTTTGTTCTTAGGAGTCACTTACTTGATGAGAATCTATCAAACCTCCTGGATGCTGTATTATCTAAGGGTAGGACTTACCCTGTCATTAAACTCTACAGCTGCTTTTCCCTCCTATTTTTTCCCATTAAGAAAGCAAACATAGGAGTGGCAAAATCATGACACTAAGAGGTCAATCAGAAGGACTCAGTCTTCTCTTCAGAGCATGAACATATCTTCTATTTGTGAACACTGTAACTAGGATCCATGCTTTTATAATGTCAGAGATCGTTACAGTGTACATTACATGGACTATTTGGGAACTAAACTTGGGCCAAAATGTAACATCTCACTCACTACAGAAGGGATTCAGAGATGGATTAACGATGTGAATGGAGGTAAGAGTCAGGTCCCCAAACAAAAAGGCAGCTAAGAACAAGGTATGCGTAATTTACAGCTATAGCAAGTAAGAAGAGAAACGGAGAATAAGAGAAAATAGAAGATTGTGTATAGAAGGTAAATCATAAATTCCTTTATAAATCTTTTACTATATAAAGGATATGACAAATTATGTTTCAGAAAATATATTTATCATTTGCTGAACAGGAAAACCATGCTACAGTGGGCAGGGTGGTCTCAATCACTTCTTGTGCTTGAATCTTCAGCATCTACTAGCCATTGGGTCAGTCACAGGACAGTGAGCTGGCAAGGTAATTGCTCTTGCTTACCATGGTGGTAGCCTAACAATGACTCCTCAGACCTGACACAGACTGACCTTCATCCATGCTTCTAGGACTGCTTGTTTTGCTCTACTTCTTTTACTTACTCTAAAAGTAAATGAGAAGGGTTAGATTTGTTTTTAAGGCATATTTATTCCCACTCCTAAGTAGGAACCTGTCGCTTCACATATTGTGTGGAGTTTAGCACATTATTTGATGTGGGGTTTTTTCAGACAATTCAGTAACATTTTCCTTAGTTCCTAGGGGCATGTTTATTCTCCAGAACTCTGTCTCTGTGAGAGAAAATAACTTGAGAAAATATCTTAAATAAAGTTTAAATTGAGAAAATAGAGTTCTTGTGTTACGTGACACCAAAAGGTCTTGCTTTGAGCTTGACTACTGCTACTTACTTTCCAAACAGAATTAAATCACACATCTGTAATACATTGGTCTAGAAAGGCATAGCAAAATAATATTTTATAGAACTAAATTATATAAAGTTTTAAGCTGTATCAAATCCTTTAAAACTTCTTGAGTGTTGTGCATGACTTAGAAACCAAACAGATTAAATGAACACAATTGTGTAGGGTATTGTTTCTGACTGCCTTGACAATACTGTTTGGATTTTAGACATACATTTATATGTATATATATATATAAAACCTTCTGTCAGCTGATACTTTAAGAATTATAAGAAAGGACTTCTTATCCCCACAAAAACCTGAATTGTGCTTGACAAATTGCTTTAACAAAATGTTCTTTCCAGGAGATAATAGGGAGGAATCATGCTAAGTCCCAGCATATCAAATTGAGGGTACTTATAAAAATATTTTTACCCTGTAGTTGGAGGAATGAACATTAGTACGTATGTGACAGATTGAGCTAAGATGAAGCATCCTTCCACTTCAACTATAACACAAATGGGAATAGCAGGTACAAGCTCTGTGTTATATGCCAAAAGTAAATTTACTTGAAGAACTACACTTAATATCGGTAAAGCACCCCAAGGAAGACTTTCCCCAGTACATAAATAAGCTGCAGGAGGAGGCTTGTTGAGACAAAAATAATAGCATAAAGAAGAAAAGGCACAGCCCTGTTTTTTCATCTAATTATTTCAGTTTGTAGTAACATGTACAGGTTAATTGAATACACCTTATCAGTACTCAGACTTTAAACTGCAGGAGTTTTAATTTGGGCATGTATCTTATAGCTTAATTTTAGGATGCCATTAATAAAGATCACATTTAATTCCCTGAATAACCAGGAGAGACAGGTGCCTTTGAAGACTTCTACGTGGACCTGTCTGGCTAATTGTTCAAACATAAGTTGGAGCAGCTTTTTTTCTATAGATTTCTCAAAAGTGTGTTCTTATTTCCAGTGACTATTGACATTTTATGCAAGAGCACTGCTTTGCTCCACTACCATCTACATTTCAAGCATAAGGGCATTGATACAGCTAAGCAAAGAAGTCTAATCAAGCAAAATCACCATGCATTGTTAATAGAACTAGAGTTGGTGCAGAGACATGTTTTTTTATGTATCCCAGAAATTCACAAAATTATATGTTCATTAACTAAATAATATTACCAGTTTCAAAAATTAGGACCTAAATACCTCCACCTCATCTGAAACATGTTAATAAACTTGTCCAGCAGTCTTTCACTTTGTAAAACTCCTAAATGACTATTGTTTTTATATTCCTATGTACTACCCAGCAAGGTAATAATTTTTCCCTCATGGAGTAGAGAAATTAAAAAGAACTAATAAAATTAATTTAACCAGAAGTACTGCACAAGGAGAAAGTATTATAGTATACAAAACTACAAGACTCAGGGATGCAGACTTTGTCTCAAATGTTATATTGGACTCCTATCTTTGGAATAACTTTGTGTAGATAAGACTTTTGCCTTCTGATGTTTAATGATTTATTTGAAGCAAAGGACATATGACAGAGATTAGGTTCTACTCTTCTTAAGAAACACATAGCTGTAGAACACCAGGTTTAACTATGTATAGAAATCAAGAGATATATGACCTGATCTTACTACATTCTCTTTAGTTTACACTTTCTTTAGTTTGCTTTTACTTTCTTTTAGAGTAAGGAAATATTGCCACTCCTTTAGATGTTTCCCTGGGTTGTCACAGCAACATAATTTGTAATTAAAGTAGCAAAAATGGAGGAGATTTCTAATTCAATTAGATGAGTCATATGCCAGTCATTTCTGACCTTCTCTTTGAATGATCTACTTGTCCATTTTGAGTCTCTTTCTTCTCCACCTAGCAACAGCTCCTGCATGAAGTATATACCTCAAAACTACAGACCCATTCAGAACCAACTGGATATTTTTGGCATCTCCCAGCTCCATAAATTTTTGGTGGCAGAGATACCAAAGAGCAGAATTAATCTGAGTCTCATTTCAGTGTCCTTCTAAAGCAATGTTAGAATGCTAACTTTTAACCAAATACATTAAAACACTGTAAGCCTTAAAACACTATGGACCATCTTATTTTCAGGAAGAAATTTCTCATTAAAATAGAAGGGAAGCAAAAATGTATTAAAATAAATAAACAGGAGATGGTGACACTTGCTTAGAAGAACAGTTTTCACATAATGGTAAAGCAGAGAGCTCCCTAGTTGCCCTGTGCTAAGAAAAAAATTGAGGCCATAAAGAAATTCTAAATTACTACCAGAAATCAGGATAAAATCTGTGGATGAGCTACCTTCATTGTTCTCAGTATAACAATTTGTCTTCAACAATGACCTGAAATTCAGAGATTAAGATGCTCTGCTGCCTTATTTGTTTCCCATGTCCACAGGTTGGTTTCGTAGCTTGAAATTTGCAAGAGAAATATGCATCTCCCACTCCAGGTTTCTCTCTCCAAATTGTACAATACTTCTTTTGGTCATTTTGCCTGTTTGCGGACAAATAAGAATTTACTTTCCAGGGGTTAGTCTTCATACTTTTCTATGCATGGGTAGAACTGAAACAACTTTTGGGAAGAATTAGGATCCTTCCCCTTTCTCACAAAGTCTTACTATTTAGTAGTTAGGTATTAAAAATACTACTTCCAGTATGAAGAATATGTAAAAGTTTCAAAAGCAGCTGTTTCATATTAAGAACTTCTCAGAATTTGTTATTGTACCAAGGGATCTTCTATCTTGTAAGCTTTGATGCAGAATGACAAGTATGAGTGAAATGTAATTTATCTTTAGGCCTCTGGTCTTTCACACATGAATATTTTCTGTATTCAGACTTGTGAAACCAAACTCTGATTTGATTCAGCTTCTGAAACCTGTGCATAATATTTATGCTGTCTCCACAGATTGACTGAAGTGATGTATTTTAGCCACCATTTTCTTCTGCTAATCCCCCAGATTAGTAGTAGGTTAATAGAACTCAAGAGAGAAGCAAACAAGAATTAAGATGGGGAGGCTAGAGGAAACCCTCTCGAGAATGCTGTTAAAGTAAAGTAAGTAGGGTTGGGTTGTTTTTTTTTATTTCAAAAAGACTTCTACAGACTCCATAGGGGGAATCTGAAAAGGAGGTCATTTGAAGGTAGAAACATGAAGAAACTGAATTAAACAAGAAAATGCAGGGCTAGTCTCTGAATGTCAGCAGAATATATGATGTTTTGATAAGGAAACAGGGTTTCTGATCATATGTCGAATTACAGGTGGTAATTCTAAAGATTTTGCTGATTAAAAAAAGAAAAAGTTTTCAAATTGTCTTAACTGAAGATTAATAACCATAAATTTAATTTATTTAAGCTGTTGTTCAGAGGAAATGATGCTCAAAAGCTGCAAAGCTGCCGTAAGAAATGGTGAATTTGAACCATGTGAACCTTCTAAATCATAACCACTTGGTCTTTTACAGCATGGAACTGAGATTTTCCAGTGTGAAATTAAGTTTCAGGAAAAAAAAAACAAAAAAGGTAATTGATGATTATTTCTAAAAATAATGGTGATTATGAAGTACTGGATTTGAACTACAAAATAAGCTATTACTCTGTATTTCTGGCCAAATTTGATTTACCTCATATACTTTTACTAAAGTCAGTGCTTAGTATGTCTTGGTGACAAGATAGGGCATAAAACTAATATTGTACAGGTGTGACACTCATCTTAAAAGGAGAGATGTTAAGGACAGCTGCACATGACATGATGTGAAAAACTTCAGTGCGAGAAGGGGTAAAGAGGATGGTTTTATTTTCATTTTTCTGGCCTATAGTTTTATCTGTAAATGTGCAATATGGTCCTTGTACAGAGAAAGGTCTCAGGTCAGATGATTTTTTTTCTGTTGTATGTCTATGATTCTGTCACTGAAGTGTGATGCAGTGAAATATAGGCTAATCCATGCTGAGTTCCTCTCTTCTGCAGATGAATTTATTCAGCTTAATGTTAGGTTAAGTGGGTCTTCACAGTGACTCTAATGAAAAGCTTGCCAAGGATCTACTCTTTCATCATCAATGGAATATGAATCGTAATTAGATTTAGAATTGGAATTTAATTAGAAATCTTTGAGAGGGACTCTAAAAGCATTTACAGTTTTAGATCTCTTATGTTGTTGTAGTTGTGCTCATTATAAAAGGTGGATCTATTTTGTCAGGAAAAAGAATCATGAGAGCTTTGGAAGAAAATGAAGAGCGCTTTCATGTCCAGTTCATTTGGATTAACTTTTGCCTGTTATGTATTTTTGTTTGTAATTTTTTGTGTCAAAAATAAAAAGGAATGGCATAGGAAAACAGAAGACATGTTGTATTCTTCTCATGTAAAATATAATTGCAGAAGCTATTTTTCAAAAATTGATCAGGCTATCTAAATTTCCTTTCTGAAATCTTTGGACTGAATGAAATCCGTCATAGCTCATGTGAAAGATTTAGGGAGACACCAAGAAAGATAGTTTTGATATTTTAGGACGCCTCTTTTGTGTAAGTGTATTCTGGTAGTATAAAAAAACTCATGATAACAATGGTTTCAAATTGATACATCCCGAAGGTCATAAACAGAAAAGGGAATGGAAATAAGGCAAGGCGAGGCAAGGCAAACCAGCCCAAAATTCTTAATTCTGAGTTGCACTGAAAGAGACAAATTTCATGCAAACAGGAGATTATCAGGATTCTTCTGATTTGAGAAGGTGGCATGGAGATCAGCTGGGTCCAACTGAGAACTCTACTGGTCTGGAGGCTCTGTAGGTCAGGCAACTCTGGAACAAGGTGAGTGAGTGCATTTCAGAGATTACATATACACCTGTATAGGAAATCATCTGTAATATTAAAATGGAATTTTTCTTCAAACATATATCATGCAGTGGTGAATATTACAATAAAGTAATATTAATTAAAATAACATAATGTCCTCTGAGTAAGGAAATATTAATCTATTCTAACCTACGATTTGGACTGACTAATTTTTCCTTATGTATAACCTAAGTACCAGTGTTGTTATTCATTTCTGTTTAATTGTGTTTCAAATTTTAAATTACAAAAATGTATCATCTTCTTCCATTAAAGTCCCTATTTTTATACAGTAATAGTCAATAAGAATTTATTAAATGAGTAGATTATACCTCTGAGCATCTGGGTACTTCTGATTTTAGTGAAAGGACTGAAGGCAGAATTCCCCAAGTTTGTAGGGAGCAAAGTGCTAGAGCTATGATCCTTGACATGATTTTATAGAGAAGTTTGACTTGAATTTATGTTTTTTTTTTTAGTCCAAATAATTTTTTTAGATCAAATAATGATCTCCCTATCTATTCCTTTCATATAGAAATGTAAGAAATTGTAGTTAGCCTAAAATAAGGATACATGTGACATGACAGCTGGTCAGAAAAGAGATCATATTTGTAAATTAGTTCTAAAATATGTTTTAAATGGACCTTTGAACCAGACTGGAGCCTGATTTGTTGGTTTTGCCACAGACTTATTGTTCAGTTGTTGTAAATTTCCTCTCTGTTTAAAGGTTTGTTAAATATGTGTAGCTATGGTTCCAATTTTATTAGGCTCTTCTAAGGCTTAATGTATGGATACAGATTGCCTGTACATTTTTGGATGAAGAATGGAAAGGATTCACATCCCCCCGTCTACCTTAAAAATAGAATTTAAACTTCCTAAATCAATGTAAAATATTTCTAGGTAAACATATGAAGATTTAACATTTACTATAAGCTAAGCTGTATCTCTTTGATTCATGATCACCAATGTATTCAAAATATTTGCTTTTGAGATAGTGTGTGTAATGAAAAACTTCTTCTAACTGTGTAAGCAGCTTTCCTCAAGTGATTCACTTATCTTTTAGGAAACACAAGTATTATATGAAACCTGCGTATTTAGAAATGGCACTTGTAAAGATGTCGTGGTTTAAACCCAGTCAGGTAATTCGTTCGCTCACTTCCCCCCCCCTTTCTTGCCCTCCCCCTGCTCTCGGAGGGACGGAGAGGAGAATCAAAAGAATGCAACTCCCACGGGTTGAGATAAGAACAGTTTAGTAACTAAGGTATAACACAAATCACTACTGCTACCACCAGTGATAATAATGATAAAGGAAATAACAAGGGAAGAGAATACAACACCTCAGCACCAGCCGACCGATCACTCGCCCCCCAAGCCCGACCAAGCACCGACCGATACCTCCTCCAACCCTGCAGTCTCCCAGCCCTTCCAGCTAACTCCCAGTTACATCCTGGGCATGACGTGCTGTGGTATGGAATAGCTCTTTGGTCAGTTTGGGTCAGGTGTCCTGTCTCTGCTTCCTCCCGGCTTCCCCTCCTCCCTGGCAGAGCATGAGCCTCACAAAGTCCTTGGCCAAACCAAAACATCTCTATCAGTTCTGTTCCCAGGCCGAAAGTCAAAACACAGCACTGCACCAGCTACCAAGAAGAAGAAACATGACTGCTACTGCTGAACCCAGGACAAAAGAATAAACCCTGAAAGTTTTCACAAAACTTTTACTATATAAATCACTTTGACATTTTAGAGAAGTATCATGTTCTCTTCCTTTTTGTGGAAAAAAAAACAACCAAACAAGCAAAAGTAAATACCCCCAAAACCTCCTAAAAACACCCAGGCAGTTGCTTTTAGTAAGGGAAAGATAAAAAAAAAAATCTGAGTGCATTTTTAATAGTCATATAGACAGAAAGGGAAAGAAATTAAGTCTTCATGGTTTTTGGTTGTTTTTATTTTAACTTTGGTTTTATCACTATGGAAATGATCTTACTATTTAGACTGTGTAAAACTTTAAACAACCATGGCTGTTCCTGCTTACATATTCATCTTAGTCTTAAAATTCCATTGGTGTCACATATTTAATTCATGTATTTAATGCAGATGATATAGAGCACAGTGTCTTGAATGAGTTCACTGGATTTATATTTCTGCAAAGTCTTAGATGGGATTAAAGCAATAACCTCTTATCTTTAAATTAGAATGTAGCTATGACAGATCTGCATTTGCAAAATTGTTGTGTTAAGCTCACTTTAAATAGTGGTTATTAAAGAAAATTTAAGAAATGTTTTTTCAGGAGGTTCACACAGATCACAGTATAGGAGATCAAGAAGGTTAAAAGAGAAAATGCCATAAAGTCTCTTCAAAGGATTCAAAGGAACATTTCATTTATTTTTACTTTACAATCTCTTTCTCGTACTCATGCTCAACCGATTCTCTGGAGTATTGCTTAGATTACACTTGCACCACAGCAGAGTGGGAATGACTCAGATCCCCAGAGCTCCCAGGCATTGTTTCCACTGTTAAAATTTACTTCTCAGCTTGAAATAATAAGCAAAGCTCACCCTGCCTCAACATCTCTTGATCATGAATATTAGTGTAGAGATGCCTCATACTAGGACTGCATTTCATGGCTTGATGGTGTTTTCCCGATGCCTGAGAAGTTTTCCACTCCAAGTTGTCATCAAGATGTATTTAAATGGAAGAGAAAGAAAATACTTCATTTTGTGCAGTTATGACATTCTTTTAAAGAAAAGTAACTGAGAAGACAAGATATTTCATAGCGGTCTCTATCCCATGCAACTGGGGTGCTGAGCTTCAATTTTTATTGTTATCTACACAAACCCATCTGAAATAATAGATAACTAAGGAAAGAGGCCAAAAGGGCATATTTACAACACTCTTTGGCAGCTTGGGAGACCAGAGATGGCTGGAGTAAAAAAAAAAATAATATGATGGCAGAAGAAAAGAAAATTAAAAAAAGGAAAACAATGTATAAAACTTTAATTTCTAATGTCCTTCCTGGATAGTCCATATCTTCCCTGGAGATAAATCAGACCAATTTCTTATTAATAGGCAATAGAACATTCTTCAGTGTATCTTGAAAGACAATGAGGCATTCAAGATACTTCAGAAGAGTTATCCAGTTTGGTGGTGGATTTTTTCCGTTTATTTTTATTAATGTGCACTAACAAATAGGTAACTCTTTCTCACTTAGGCTCTTTTTTATATACCACAACTGGACAAAGTACTGAAGAATTAGTTACCTTATTGTTTTCCCCATTGATAGAGACAGATAAACTATACCTTCCACTTAGGGAAAACAATAGTACAAAATTTGGGTGTGACTAGAACTGAGAAAATACTGTAAAGAAAAGTATGAATCTTCATTTAATTTGGGAAGTTAACTAATATCAGTAGGGCTTACCTCCCTGGTTATTAACAATGGAATATATTCATAGAAGTGTTTCTAAGAGGTGAATTAAAAAAAGAAAAAAGTAATATTTATAAAAGGTAGATTAGTAACTTATAGTCAATAACTACCTCTCACAGACCCATCTGCAGATCTGTTTTTAAGACTTGCACTCACTCATCTGATTTGGGAACAGATCAGTGAACCATCCACAGAACAGAAATTATCAGAAAAATAAATACAGAAATAAATACAGAAAAATAAATATAGAAAGTATGAATTCACTGAAATAATACGATAAAATTGCAGTAAAGCTTCATTAAGCTAACAAACTGGAAGCAACTTGCTTGTGTCTTAAAGAGAAACCATAAAATCACAGAATCACAGGATGGTTGAGGTAGGCAAGGACCTCTGGAGATCATCTAGTCTAAATCTTTCCTCAAAATAGAATCAGCTACAGTAACTTGCTCAGGAGCATGTTGAGCTGGTTTTGAACATCTCCAGCAATAAAGACTCCACAACTTCTGCGGGCAATCCATTCCAGTTTGAGCACATTCACACTGAAAAAGACTAAAAAAGTGGAATTTCTTCTATTTCAGTTTGTGCCCAATGCCTGTCATCCTTTCACTGAGCAACACTGAGAGGAGTCTAGCTTTTTAATTTTTGTCCTCACATCAAGCATCTATACACACAGATAACATTCTCTCTGAGCCTAATCTCCAGGATGAACAACCCCATCTCTCTCAGACTCTCACATATGACAGATGGTCCAGCCCAGTCCAGCAGAGACTTTCATAGCCTTTCACTGCACTTGTTCTAATACATCTATGTCTCTCTTCTACTTGGAACACAGCACTGCACACACCACTCGATATTTCTTACCAGGGTTGAGCAGAGGGGAAGGATCACCTCCTTCAACCTGCTGGCAACCTATTGCAGCCCAGCAAGCAGGTAAGGTGCCTTTGACACAGCGGTACATTGCTGGCTTGTAGTCCACTTGCCCTCCAAACCTCCTGATCCTTACGTGCAGAGCTGCTTTCCAGCCAGGCTTCCTTAGCCTGTACTGGCGCATAGGGTTATTACTGGGTTATTAGAAGGTTATTAGCCCTGTAGGACTTCACAACTCCCTTTATTGAACTCCTGTCAGGCCATTTCTCCATTGTTGAGGTCCCTCTGAAAGAATATCTCCTAGTTTTGTTTGCAAAGTTACTGACTGACTTCCAACTGGTATTCATGATGCTGATCACAACCTTTTGAGCAGGGCAATTAATTCATTTTGTTTATGCCTTGCCATTCACTTGCCTAGTCTGTATTTTGTCCATTTGTCAATGAAGATATTAAGGTAGACATTGATGAAACCTTGATAGCTGACATAGAGTATCTGTTGCTCTCCCCAGACCACTAAGCCAATAACTCTGTACACAATTATCAGACTGCTAAGGCAAGATTTTCCCTTCATAAATTCATAGGATCATAGAATCATAGAATAGTTAGGGTTGGAAAGGACCTTAAGATCATCGAGTTCCAACTCCCCTGCCATGGGCAGGGACACCTCACACTAAACCATCTCACCCAAGGCTTCGTCCAACCTGGTGTTGAGCACCGCCAGGGATGGAGCATTCACAACCTTCTTGGCAACCCATTCCAGTGCCTCATGACCCTAACAGGAAAGAATTTCCTCCTTATATCCAATCTAAACTTCCCCTGTTTAAGTTTTAACCTGTTACCCCTTGTCCTATCACTACAGTCCCTAACGAAGAGTCCATCTCCAGCATCCCTGTAGGCCCCCTTCAGATACTGGAAGGCTGCTATGAGGTCTCCACGCAGCCTTCTCTTCTCCAGGCTGAACAGCCCCCAACTTTCTCAGCCTGTCTTCATACGGGAGGTGCTCCAGTCCCCTGATCATCCTCGTGGCCCTTCTCTGGACTTGTTCCAACAGTTCCATGGTCCTTTTTATGTTGAGGACACCAGAACTGCACACAACACTCCAGGTGAGGTCTCACGAGAGCAGAGTAGAGGGGCAGGATCACCTCCTTCGACCTGCTGGTCACACTCCTTTTGATGCAGCCCAGGGTATGGTTGGCTTTCTGGGCTGCGAGCACACACTGCCAGCTCATGTTCATTTTCTCATCGACCAACACCCCATGTCCTTCTCTGCAGGGCTGCTCTGAATCTCTTCTTTGCCCAACCTGTAGCTGTGCCTGGGATTGCTCCAACCCATGTGTAGGACCTTGCACTTGTCATGGTTAAACTTCATTCTGGTTAATGACTCCTCATCAACTTCTTGTTTACCATGTACTTCAAAATAGTTTCCTGGAGGATTTTCTCCATCAATTTCTCAAGAATCAAGAAGAGTTTAGCCTTTAATTCCCCAGATCATTCTTCCTGACCTTCACAGTTGAGTCAGGAGACCCCAAACTCTTGTGGAAACTGTGTTCAAGTTTTGTAAATGGCCCTTCATAGGTAACAAAAACCTTCTTGTTCTGCAGGTATAGTTTAGTTCAGACAGCACAGCCTGGTGTGAGTAAAAGTAAAGTTTTTCCACCTGTATCTTACTGTGAGTTTTGAAACTCTGTATGCCCCAACTAAGACTTTCTCCAAAGTATTGGCCCATAAGCATCAAGCCCTTCAAACTCTTTTCAGGTGAACTGAAGCCAGTCTGAGGCATCTTGAAAGAATTAGCAAAACCTATTTTGTTAGGGACTCAGACTCAAAAATTACTCTGTTCTGATCTTCTCAGGAGGTAGAGAAATACTCCAGGAATTACATCAGGTAACTACAAGACACCATTAGGTCCTCTCTAGGACTTTTGCTGCAGCTCAGCTTTAAGTTCCTATGGCAGACTGAAACTTGAAGTGCTAATTCAAGTGTCTGAATTTATTCTTAATAAAAACTTAATTGTGTTTGAAGTGCCAACGCATGTTAGCAAAACTGTACAGTGTTACCAGATGTGTAAGCCCTCCTGAATTTGTATTTCTTTCTGGATAGCCAATCAGCAGTTCCCTGCCCTAAAATATAAGTAGAAAAAGTAATCTATCCAGAGGTATTCGTTTGAGAATCTGGGTCATGAAACAATGACTGAAAATATGAAGGTCCAGATGGCCTAACTGTGGGCTTCAAATTATCCATGTGAAGTGGGTATACGTTGCTGAGTGTTGTGGTTTAGATCCAGCCAGTAACTCTGCACACGCAGCCATTCGCTCACCCCCAAACCCCTTTATTCTCCCTCCATGTGGGATAGAGAACTGAAAGTACATAAACATCATGGGTTGAGATAAGAACAGTTTAATAAAGAAAATAAAGTAAAATATAGTGGGAATAGAAAGAATACCAATAATCATCATAACAATAGGAAACAGCAAGAGAAGAAATGAAAGCTCAGAAAACACATGTGATGCACAATACCTCCAGACTGATACTTAACCTGACCCGAGCAGTGATCTGCCCTTCTGGGTAGCTCTCCCCAGTTTATACACTGGGCATGATGTGCTGTGGTATGGAATACCCCTTTGGGTAGTTTGAGTTGGGTGTCCTGTCTCTGTTTCCTCCCAGCGTCTTGTGAATCCTCTCACTGGCAGAGCATGAGAGACTAAGTCCTTGATTAGGGTAAGTGCTACTGAGCAACAACTAAACCATCGGTGTGTTATTAGCATTGTTCTCAGAATATAGCCAAAACAGCACTGTACCAGCTACTATGAAAAAAAAACAAAAAACCTGTTACAGCTGAAACCAGAAGACTGTGTCTGCCTCATGATTTCTTAGGGTATATGCAAGGATAGGAAAGGAAATGTTAAATGTATGAAAACTCCTCTAATTTTGAAATAATTGTCTTTTTCCCTTAAGCATTGTCCAATTGCTGTAAAAGGTAATTTCTGTCAATAAGGGGCTCTACTTTCCTCAAATACAATGCAACTGAAGCACATAATAATTTGTTAATTTATTTTTTAAATTATTGTACCTTACAGATATTTAAGATTCTTGTCACAAATTCAATGCATAATTTGGTGTTTCATATTCATATAATTATGCAAATATATCATAATATTAAATCTGTAAGTAGTACTGCTGCTAACACTTTCAGCAAGCCTAGATCAGTATGAAAATCACCCAGTAGGAGTGTGGCGTTCAATATGCTAGGCAGTGTTTACATCATCTTTTGACTGACCTGGGTAACTGGGCATTATAGATGGTCATGTGGAAGTTTTATGCTTTCTGGAACATTTTAGTTTTATTTCAAAATTACTTAAATGCATGAGTTGTAGTTAGGTGACTGAAATAACCATTCAGCCTCAGCTAAAATTCGGTCTCAGCAAAAATATTAGGCTAAAATATTAGCTATTTATGCTAACAGACCCAGAGTGTTTTCAATGTCTCATGTTTGGGTGTATGCTATGGCTAACAGTTTATACTTCCCCACCTGTATTTTGATTTCTGTGAGAATAAAATCCATATGTGGAGCAACAGAATTTTCCACAGAGCCATCTTCCAAATACGAATGATAGTAAATACAAGACATTTTCATAAGCTCTAGCATAGATTCAGATCTTTTGTTTTCTTTCTGGCTGCTAGTATCTATTACTATTTTTATTTTTTATGCTAAGGATTCAATTATGAGGGCTCAGTAAATTTAATTATAAACCCTTGCTCACGTTTCTCATCATCTTCCACCTGAGGATATAGCTTAGTATGACAGAAAGAGATAAGAAATAGCATATCTAGAAATCTCTCAGTTGATAAAAAAGGCATCCACCTTTTAATAATGGATACTTCCAACTGATACTTGTAAACAAGCTCTTGAGGCCACTCTATATATAGTGGGGACCTCTATTATACACTCCCTAAGCCTTACTCTAAACTTACCATCAGTATACACAACAATGAAAGTGTCTCTAATGCATACTTGCCCAATATTTTAATTCTATTTATGTGACTGTGATCAAGACCGTCACAGATCATTACAAAAGGACATTCCCAACTGTTAATGACAATGAAACAAAAGAAGCTAACAGAGAGACAGAAAAGCCTTCTTTTTCAGTTGTAGATACATGATTTACAAACTTGCATTTAAGTCTGGAAAACTTTAGTGGTAGCAGACAAGCTGCCAGGAGTTTTCAATAGTGTGAGGTAAAAGCACTGAAATCTTATAGCATGAATACAAGTAGGATTAGAAATCTTGCTCCTTTCTCTGTCAGAAGTTTTTTGTTAATATAGAGGGCACAAGAAAAGTTTTGTAAAAGCAACATGAGCATTTATGAGTTTGCACACTACAGAAATAGTCTTTATTTTGTAGGCAAACTTCATGTTCCAATATCTTTTCCGAATGTGTTAGACATGAAACTGTGAAGAAGATGAAGTTGACCCAAGTGTGTGTGACAAATATTAGGACTAAAATCAAAAAAGGCTAGTACGGCAACTGCACCCTCCCTCACCCTCTCCACACCAACTGATATAGATGGGGAGAAAAGAGAATGAAACATGCAGAAATTTTCTAGCAAAAGTTCTTGTGGATGTGCATGCAGAAAGTGTTGGCCTATATGCAGTGGCTGAAATGTTTTATTTTAATGAAATACAGCTTCTAAGAAAAAGTATATGCTGCACTTGTATTCTTACTATTTGTAAATTCTGGTAATAGAAAACATAACTTTGAAGTACAGACTTGTGAGCAGAGAAAAAATATTTGTTAAATATGAAACGCTTGATTGTTAACAGATGACAGACATAATTTGACTACTAGGAAATTAGAAACGTCAAAGAAGGTTATGATTTTAAACACATGAAATTGAGAGTATCTCTAATGCAGTGTTTTGAAGAAACTGATAGTGATATTACGAAACTGATATTTGAAAAGCTGGAAAGTCAAATTAAAGTCCATTTTTAATGGTGGTAAGTAATGGCATATCACATTTGACAGGAGTTCTACATGCCAAAATGCAGTCTAGAAGAGCCTTATAATCAGATTATTTAATAAAAGTTCTGCAATTAAAAAAAAATAAAAAAGCTGTAAACTGAGATATATACACACCATCAAAACTGAAAGGTCACATAATTGAATGTATTTATACTCATAAGAAATGCAAATTGTGTTTAACAGCAAAAGGCAGCAATATTCCATAAGCTGTATCTTCTTCACGTAATGTCACTTTTATAAAAGGAGAAACCTACAACTGAAACAAAGATACCTTCAACTTTTTGCAGAAAAGAAGAAAGAAGACAGATTCAAAGTCAAAGATATTAGAACTGGATCATGGAGAAAACAAGGGAGGTAAAAAAACATCGAAGAAGTCCTTAGGAAAAGCAACACATTAACTAAAACCTTCTGAGATGCTTTAGGGCATCAAGACAAAAGAATTCAAAGAAAGACTAGTAGGATGCTATAGAGCTTATATTAAATCATTTAAATGTGCTTTTGTTAACCTAACATTGCCAAGTCCACCACGAAACCATGTCTGTAAGTGCAACACCTAGATGACTTTTAAATACCTCCAGGGATGGTGACTCCACCATAAGGTAAGGGTCAAATTGTGGTTGAACATTTGAACACCAGAGTAAGCTTCCAGAAGCAGGCTAAAAGAAACAGACTAGTCCCAGACCATCCCTCAAACTCTGTTTTCTACTGTTTGCATTTTCTTAGCTTATAGATTTATATTAGCTCTAAATTCTGACTTAGACTTCTAATTTTTCAGGTCTAGGAACAGTACCATGACTACATGTATCAACCCTTCAGAATGTTTGTAGGTTATTCATATGTTAGTTCATCAGCTAAAACATCTCATCTGGCTTTTGCTTTAGTATCTTTCATGCAAGTATCACGTCTGCACTAAAGACAGCTACTAGTTAAATAAGTTGGGGCAGTGCCAAACTGCAGACAAACTAGCATTTAGGCTTGGTTGTGTAAAAGCTACACTGTGATAACTTTGCCAGTCAAATGTCTGTTGATGTGCTTAGGCAGAGATACTTATCATTGTGGGTATGGTGCCTTGGCATATGGTAACAATAATATTAGTGAATAGAGTAAGAGTAGTCTCAGGCTTTTACCTTCATTTTCAAAGAAGCCTCCTTATTCAAGCCCCAGAAATTAAGAGATTGTCTTGCTCTGGAAAAAAAAAAAAAATAAATTCCTCTGTGCTAAATAATCCTTAACCACACAAGCAAACACAGGATGACAATTAGACTTGCTAATAAAACAATACCTCTATTGGAAATAAAACCTTCTCTTAGAAGTAATATGACCAGGACATTCTCGTTCTCTTCAGACTCCTTTGCAGAGCAAAAGGTTCAGAACAGTGTAAGATGGACAAAACGGCTCAGTTTTGACAAGAGCAATTCTCTTCCACTATGACAACTGCATAGTGAATTACAGTACAGCTAGAGAAAGAGACCAGCAGGCTGTTAGCAATAAGCAGTGGCTTACACAGATTCAGGGTAGAACTGAAACTGGTAGGCAGAACACACTGCTTCTGCAGTGCATACATATCCCTAAGGCTATGTAATATGGATGAAGCAGTGTGAAGCATCCAATGATGAGAGGAAAAAAGCCAACTAAAAATGTTTCAAATTCTTCCTGTCTATGGTATAGCCCATTTCATAGAGATGAGTGATTTTGTGGAGACATGTTTTCCAAATGTCCTTCCTTGCCACTTAAGGGGTGTTTGTCCAGCAAACACATATTTTGAGCTTTGACTGAACCACTTCTTTCAGTAGAATAGCTACGATTTCAATAGGTTGCTGACAGCAGCCTTCTCATCACACGTCATTTATACAGATGTGGTATTTCGTTTTTTCTCCTTTTCTTTCCCATCCTAGACAAAACTCATATCTCTGTGTCAAGAAGACTTGCCAAGAGTCTTGGCTGATATTCATAATGTACTTGGCAAACAGGTGCATTATGAATAGCAGACAACAGGGCTAATAGGCAACTGGAAGTTAATACTTTTCAAAGAAACAAAGTAATGGTGACAAACTTAGGATGACAGATAATTTCGCTTTTTAGACAATCAGAATGGCCTAACTTTTGCTGATTTTCTTCCAGCACTTCTCACTAAAAAAGTCAATATGGTCAACAGTCTTAGGAAGAATACAGACACTGAGTGTAATAATATAGCCCCTTCAAACCCCCCAAATATATAACAAACACATGTCAGCATATATTAACAAAGATATTTATTGTGGTTATATAATGCATATATTTTTGTACAAAATATTAACTAAGTTTTCCAAGAGTTAAACTACTTCCTATTCCTAAATCACTTAAAAGTGACCACCAAACGGCTACCTTTTTATCATTATACCCAAAACATATTATGGGAATTAAAATTACACTGAAAAGAAGAAAAGCAACTAGCCTGATGTTTGAAATTGTATGGGCAGAATAGATAGACACAGAAAGACTGCCCCAAATTACAAAAACTGCAACAGAAAGGGCTTTTGTGTCATCACAGCCAAGAGGTTTGAAAAGGTGTTTAATTTAGTTGGTATGATTTAGAAAACAAGCAGTTAGAATGTATTTTATATATTCTGTTCATAAACCCTTAAATGACCAAATCAGTCTTCTGGGTTCTCTAAGGAAATGAAAAACTAATTCTCTGTGCCCGAATTTATGCTAAATAGACCTTCATCAAATTATTTCCTCCTCTTCCCATGTTTACACTTCAGCCAACTGTATGCTAAACTGCACCCCTATTTTTATAACA
This sequence comes from Pezoporus wallicus, assembly GCF_028554395.1. NCBI lineage: Eukaryota > Metazoa > Chordata > Aves > Psittaciformes > Psittacidae > Pezoporus > Pezoporus wallicus. The sequence continues at coordinate 4,186,519 of NW_026640165.1, forward strand.
GTGAAAATAAGATCTTGTCAGCCACTCTCGGAGAGAAAATTGCCAAGTTTACACACACTTGGTGAAAATGATGGGAGTTGAGGGTGGTAAAGTGGGAAAGGAGTTAAGACTGTGAAGCAGGAAAATGACAGAAGAAAACCATTGACTTCAGAAGTGGGAAAAGAATGCAAGAAAAATATATTCTTCACTACTACTTCTTCACAGTGAATCTATTTTTCACTTTAGGATTGTCTATAAAGAAGCCTATACTATTAATTCAGGTTGGGATTTTACAGAGTCTTTGTTGGCTTATCTGTGCTTTCACTATAAACAATGAAAAGTTTACTCTTCAACTCAGTCAGCCTTAAAACATTCTTAACTGCACTTGAAAATCTCCTGGTAGGTCTCCGTAAGGATTTCCTACAATTACAAAAGAAAATATATCTGAATGTTTTAGAGTAGAAATTCTGAACTTTTTGTAGCAGCCCACCCACTAAGTCCACTTGTCAATTAGGATCACCTCAATACATGAACAGCACTGGAAAAAGAGAACTACATTATGCAGCAATATCCTGCTTTCTGAGATGTCCTCTAAAGTCCTAAAAGTAGATATACAGGGGGTTGTTGTGTGGGGTTTTTTGTTTTGTTTTGTTTTGTTTTTTGTTTTCCTGAGCTAGGTTTTCTTCTTTTTTATTTTATCAAAGAGAACAAACTCATATTTATGCAGTCATAGAATCATAGAATAGAATTATAGAATAGTTAGAGTTGGAAAGGACCTAAAGATCATCTAGTTCCAAACCCTCTGCCATAGGCAGGGACACCTCACACTAAACCATGCCACCCAAGGCTTCGTCTAACCTGGTCTTGAACACTGCCAGGGATGGAGCATTCACATCCCTTGGCAACCCATTCCAGTGCCTCACCACCCTAACAGGAAAGAATTTCCTCCTTATATCCAATCTAAACTTCCCTTGTTTAAGTTTCAAGCCGTTATCCCTTGTCCTGTCACTACAGTCCCTAATGAGGGACAGGCATCCCTATAGGCCCCCTTCAGATACTGGAAGGCTGCTATGAGGTCTCCACGCAGCCTTCTCTTCTCCAGGCTGAACAGCCCCCAACTTCCTCAGCCTATCTTTTCCTATAGGGGAGGTGCTCCAGTCCCCTGATCATCCTCATGGCCCTCCTCTGGACTTGTTCCAACAGTTCCATGTCCTTTTTATGTTGAGGACACCAGAACTGCACACAATACTCCAGGTGAGGTCTCATGAGAGCAGAGTAGAGGGGCAGGATCACCTCCTTTGACCTGCTGGTCATGCTCCTTTTGATGCAGCCCAGGATACAGTCCTGGTTTATACCAATCCAGGATTCTATCTGTGCTTTTCTCCATATAAATTTCACTGGATATATATGACATTGTTGATGTGATGTAACATGCAATAACCCTTTCAGTGAAAGAGGGAGTCATTTGACATACCCCCAGCATAAGGATAGATAGTCAGGCAATCAGTAGAATACATCAATCTCAAGTATCTGGGTATAACTTAGAGGCTCTTTTCTTTTGTGAATACAGTTTTAATCTATCTCTGACCAACAGAAGACTCTACAGAACATTCTCCTACATCCAGGAGGGAATCCTAGCTTAACGGAGTGAAGGCTGCTGGTAGGCAAGGAAGAGGACAAAGTGGGAAGGTTTTTAAGCACACAGACTAGAAGAAACAAATGTTTATTCCTTTATTAATACTATTCTGATCTTTTCTAGGGAAAACATTTGGAAAACATGAGGTATGTCTAGTTAGGTGTCCTTGCCGCTAGGATGTAAGCAAATTTTTTACCAACGTCTTTGCTGTCACTGCAGTCCTTGCATTTTGGCCTACAAAGTAGCTTTCAGTCGAGATGTCTTATGACCCACTGGTTACAGTACCCTCGGACAATTGCACTGTGTGGATAATGAATGATGTGTCAGGGACAATAGATAATGGTCTGTGGTGAAACACACAAAGATAGAAAAGTATTGTTTGTCCGCTTTGGCTCCTCCCTGGAGAGTCCAGCTTTGATTCGTACCCAGCAGGTTCTGCTTTAGAACTCCCCAGAAAAGTCTCAGCTCTTGCTGGCCACTTCTTCCAATGTAGGCTGGCTGCCTGCATCAGAATGAGTGTGCATTTTTGTCACTATAAAAGCCTGAGCCTCATGTGATGCAGGGGAGGCAGAATCTCATACCACCCAGGTCAACATTGCCTCCATGGGGACGCTCACTAAGGTTGAGCCTGCCACTTCGCATGCAATGCTGATTCTTGGAGCTGGTTTCCTGATCATCTTCACAACGTCTTTGGAGCTGGTAAGATAACCAAACATCAGAAGTATCCTTTACTGTATCCTTTACTATCTCTATATTTTCTTATGTCAATAAACTAGTTGTGAGTTCTCTATTTGTCTCTCATTTTCTCTCACCTGGAATTTTCAAGCTCTGGAACAAATGATAAAGCAGAAGACAGGCAACAATAGTAACATTTCCCTTCATAAGATCATTCTCAGTAGTCTAGGCAGACTGAATTGCAAATGAATGAAGACCCTCATATTTCCCACTGTTCCCTGTATGCATAATTATATGGAATTTGTATGCTGAGAAGCATATAAACTGCCCCCATAGGTTGTTAACAAAGCTCTAAGCAGTTGATATTTTGGTGACAGACATCTAAGCCAGACGGATTTCTTTCCACTCAAAGCACTTACCATGCTAATTTTCTAAACACAGAATTCCTCTGCAAACTTTGAAAGACGGCACAACTGCAGGAGGCATCTACATGGACTTAAGCAAATATTTCTTAATACCTTTGATTTATTACACAGTCAATTTCTGAAATATTCACACTATGTATTTTGCTATTAACATGGAGGACATAATGAGAGCAATCCTAGTAATTACCAGTTTAAATCTCTTTTAGTCCACAGCAACTGTTTGGGAATGAAGAAATAATTGCCAGCTAGGTGCTTGCTTAATCGCTGTGTTAAGTACCATGTAGACAAGACTCTAGAAAATGTTTCAAGCAAAAGCAAAAGTTGAAGAATTAACCTTCCTGACACATTTTTTACAGGGTAGAAAAAAATACACAAGTCTCTTATAATTCTATGAACACACTTTCTCCTGTGCATTCTTTCTCCAGGCTTTCCTACTTGAAATTTCAGTAATGCATATAGTACTTACTAGTTTGTGTTGATCTGACACAATCTGAGGCTAAGCCCAGTGTTTATTCAGAGCAGAAGACTATACTCATACTCAAAAATTCATTACATTACAATCTACATTAATTTCAACAACTACATTGTCATTCCTTTACTCATTATACTCTTAATTTCTATTCAGAAGTCCCACTAACATATCTCTGAATGAGAAACATCTTCGACTGAGAACGCATCTTTTGTCAATGACTTAAAAAACATTCACATGTATGCCAGAAAATATTCCAGTTGGGCAGATATGGAGGATACGTAGCATAACTCAGCTATTGTGAGCTCTATGTAGAATGTTTAAAGGTGGTTTCATTGTTAGCTATTCATAATAAATGTTGCTTTAGCTATCATTTATTCCTAATTTTTACTGATTTAATAAATCTAGTCATAGAACTAGAGCTCTCAAATCTAATTTTCCATAAAGTTCTTCAGTGCATGTGTCATGGTTTAAACCCAGTCAGGCAATTTGTTCACTCACTCCCAGTGAGTGGTGCCGGGCTGACAACAATCGCGCCCCCCCCCCCCCCCCCAGGGGCTCTCCCCTTCCCCGCTCCCGGAGGAACAGGGAGGAGGATCGAAAGAGTGCAACTACCACGGGTTGAGACAAGAACAGTCCAGCAAGCAATGTACAACACAAATCACCACTGCTACCACCAATGACAACAATGATAAAGGAAAATAACAAGGGAAGAGAATACAATACCACCGGCCAAGAAACGAGTCCCACCCGGAAGCCTGTGTCCTTCCGGGTAACTCCCAGTTACCCCCCACCCTGGGCATGATGTGCTGTGGTATGGAATACCTCCCCGGCTAGCCCGGGTCAGGCGCCCCATCTCTGCTTCCTCACAGCTTCTCCTCCTCCCTGGCAGAGCATGAGCCTCACAGAGTCCTTGGTCAGGGTAAACACCACTTAGCAACAACCGAAAACATCGGTTTCACCAACATTGCTCCCACGCTGGAAGTCAAAACACAGCACTGCACCAGCTACCACAAAGGAGAAACATGACTGCTACTGCTGAGCCCAGGACAGCATGAAAAGCAAGGGAATATTTGAGACCAATTTCTCCAGGAACAATTTCAATGTTTTTTCTAGCATTCTACTTGACATAAAAGTAAGGAAAACATTTTGCTTTTAAATAGTATCATGCACCTAATGTTCATTAAGACACTTTCCTCTCAATAAACTTGTAGTTACTTTTTAATAAAATATGGGAAATAAACAAAAGTGGAGTTCTCAGAAAGAATTTCAAAACATCTATGACTGATGAATTAATAAGGTTTTTAAATTTTTGGAAAGAAGTAGTTGATTTTCACTATTATTTAATTTACCTTCTCTATGTATGTGTTAGGATGCTAACTGCCATCTTTAAGCAATATAGACCATAACTTAGTTCAAAAGTTTTAAAAATCTCCTGGCTTTCAGTTATCCAGTTTTCTCAAGATACAGAAATCTTCCTTTACTAGAAACCAGGTAATTTCTCAGAATTTTGAAAGAGATGTATTTTTTCTACATCACTTCTCAAATCTCTCAGGCATATCAGCAGTACTATTTTGCCTTCAGTTAACACAAAATGCAAATATGTTGCTCCTGAAAAGTGTTAAGGCCATGAGCAGAGGGGAAGAAATTGTATCCAGTTATATTTTACTATATAGATTGGGAACAGTACTCAGAATGTAGATCAGAAAGAAGCCCTTATTACCCTAACCCACATAAAGACAGTAACTCCTAGGTTTAACTATGCATTCAGGAGTCATGAATAAGCTATAGACTGTTCATTCATGTACATTTTTGAGAGTTAAGAACATGCAGATTTAATTCCTACAGAGAGAGAAGGAAGCTATCTTTAAGAATATAGCATATAACTCTTTATGGCTTTGGCCTTTAGCTCAGTTTGCCCCAGTTCTACCTCTTTAAAATGTTGTGAGAATGATTACAAAAAAGATAATGATACTCTGATGCTGTCATGATGGGGCCTTACACACAGACTACTAAAATGGATAGGTTAAGATCAAATGCTCCTTTACTTCCTAATGATGTAATTAGAAAGCTTTTAAATTTAAATAAACCACCACTAAAAGTGTCTATCTCTGGCTTTGTGTGTGACTTAGAAGACTCATAACTGTAAAGATGATTAAGAACCCACGAATAAAAATGTGAATAATAAAAAATCAACCAGTGCTGTAAACATGAAAATATATTCCTCTGCCACTTGTTTGCATTTAGAGGATTTCATGTTCCTCCTCTAGCTAGCAGCCTGAAGCTGTTGTTTCTTATGCTGAAAGCCCTCAGTTCCTCAACAAGTGAAATTACGTATTTTCTCCTTAGTCCACGTTCACTGTATGATAACACAGGGTGACAACTATGCCACACAGGCAACTGGCCTTTCATTTTGGTAGCAGATATTGAGGCAGATCCTCAATCCAAACGTTTTTATCTTGTGTACAAAAAGAAAAAACACAAACAAAAAAACACAAAAAAACAAAAACACAAAAAAACCCTCAGAGAATTGAAAACTGTGCTTTATATTACCCATAAGGCTGAAAAATATTACATGGTAGGAGCAGTCACACTGTCTCAGATTTCAGTAATGCTGTTTCGAAGTCAAAGACAACCACTGCAAATATAATGCATCTCTCTCTCTTATTCTTGCTGAGCCATAATATAATGCTGCATAAAATTTTGTACTCAGTACAGAACTGTGATTTCTAGCTTTCAAGCTTTCTCTTTCTTCTAAGATAGCTATAAAACTTATGCACTTCTGAGGGTGGCTGCAGAGAGGCCATCTTTTCTATAATATAAATATAAAATATAGTGGAGAGAAATTTATTGCCAGACTGCAAGTATTATGCTAGTGATTTCCAAGTTAAAAGTTAATACCCCATTATTGGCCTGATTTTGTAGGTATTTTGAGACTACCCAGTTGTACTGGGTATGCTTGGGATGACACTAATTTCCTTCATAGCAGGTCATATGGTGCTATGATTTGTATTTGTAGCTGAAGCAGTTTTTATTACACCCTAATGTTTTAGCTATTGCTGAAGAGTGTACAACATCAAGGCTTTCTCTGTTTCACATTATGTGCCCTGCCACCCTCACCCCATGAGTAGTCTTGGAGTGAGCAAGAGCTTGTGAGGAGACACAGAAATATAGAATTTTTTAACATAGGGTAATTAGACACAGCAGCATGCTGGGTCCATGCGAAAACATTAATTTTGATAAGTCCAGAAGGTGAGTTAGAGGTTTGGAACAGTAATGAATGACACAGAATGGATCTTTCATAATGGCATCTTAACAATGAGCCTGGAAAGGATTTTGTGGGAAAGAAGTTCAAATCGAGTTAATGGGATTTGCTAGAATGATGGTTTTGCAAAAAGGACTATGCCATTCACAAAGGAATAAAAGGTGTAAGGTGATGTTTGCATTCAGCATGAGCAAAACGTAGTAGAATGATGCATACAGCAGTGCTTTCGTAATTCCTAAAAAAATGTTGTCATTATCAGAAGAGGAGAATAATTTTTTAAATTTTTTTATTTCCAGCAATATAAAAAGGCCTTCTAGTGACAGATGCTAAGACCCCTATTTATCTTATAAAACCCAACAAAACCAGTTACTTAATTAAGCACACAGGTACTTTCACAAGAAAGTATAACCATGTATTCAAGGAGTTCTTTTACCCAGCAGGCAGCAAAGAGCAAAGTCAGATAAATTTCAGAAACACTCATAATAGTTACTTATTAGAATATATTGTGAAGAGAAACAGCACAATTTTCATTTCTTGATGTCTTCAGGTCAAAACTGTATCTCCCCCTGGAAGAGGTACTTCCATCAAACACAAGTTACTTGTAAAGATAGAAGAAAATGAAATTTTATATCCTGTGACCTAGTTGCATTTCCCACTGTAAAATCAAAGAAGCTCCAAACTTGTCCTCTAGTTATAAATAAGACTAAGAAAAGACTACCACGACAGCTCTGAATCATGAAACTGTTTTTGCTTTTTGTATTACAAAGCTACACACCAGCTTTCCCCCTACTGTTTTTAATGTCATCTCTGAAACTAGCAATACAGTCTATTTGAAATAATACCATGACCTTTTTCTTTTCTATTTATATGTATAGAAAAGGTTCTTTTAAGAAATTGCTTCATAGATTTTCTTTTACTCACCTCAATGATATACTGAGATTTCCTTCTTTTAATGGTTTGACCATAACTAGATGTTATATAGAATGAACTGATCTTGGCTTCCAGATTTTTAACAATTTTGTCAGATTTAATCAATTGTCACTCTGTTTTCTCTACTATAGTTGGCCCAGTGTTGTTAAGCCTCAAAAGCCATAAAGAAATAATCTAATCAACTTCCTTGCTTTTGTCACATGTCCTAAAATATGTATATGTTCTAAATGATACGATAATTCACTGTGAAAATGATGATTGATAATGATTTATATGATATTGCAACTCATTAATTTGTTCGAATTTTTAACTACACAGAAATTTGAGTTTTGCAAGTTTTATTTAATGCAACATTGAAGTGAGAATTTTGATGGAAAACTGACTGCTAGAGCTTAATGCATTCCTAGTGTTTAAGGAAAAACTTTGTCTAATTAATATCAAAATACTTTAAATTAGCTGGTTTTAGTGATGTAATGGGCAGAATTCAACTTTGGGTAAACATAGGTGTCCTATACTATTGCAGATGACCTAGAGTATCTGTTACTGCAAAGGCCATGTATCTCATGTAGGGCATGTGTTACATCTGCCAGCTGTGACACTGCATGCATATTTTTTCATACTTGAATGACTCCCAATTCTTTTATTCATAATTTCATTTAAGATGTACTATATCAGCCTGGGCTGGAGTTAATTTTCTTCACAGCAGCCTGCATTGTGCTGTGCTTTAAATTTGTGACTACAAGTGCTGGTAACACACCAGCATTACAGCCACTTTCTCTGTTTCTCACTCTGTTCCTGCAGTGAGCAGTCTGAAGATAGGCAAGAGGCCGGGAGGTGACACAGCTGGGACAGCTGACCCAAGCTGACCAAAAGGATAATCTATACCATATGACATCATGCTCAACAATAAAATCTGAGGCGAAGGGAGGGTCTTTCCAAAGTAGTTCAGAGTCTGGCTGGGCATTGGTCTGGTGGTGGCAAGTGATCCTTTGCATCATTTGGGTTGGTTTTCTTTTCCTCCTTTACTTATTAAGCTGTCTTTATCTTGACCTATGAATTTTTCTCAATTTTGCTTTTCCCTCTGCTGCAGACAAAAGCAAGCAAACAGGTGGTGGATGCTTAGCTGGTAGCCAAGGTCAACCCACCACATAAGGGCATACAGGAAAACTACTTATTACCGTTGAAGAGTCTAGCAGGAGTGTTCTTAGTGCCTTAACTTTTGTATCTCAAAAAGGTGACGGCTTTTGAAGCCTGGTGGAGATCCAGCTAAGGGAAGGGGAACTAACCGTTTCTTAACCCACTTACCACCATGGGCAGAATAAAGGCAGGACATGTTACTACCTAGAAGCAGCCAAAAAGCCAAGTAGACTAATCAGTAGGGAACAGCAATTACCACTTTTTAGTCCATGGAAAAAACCCAACAGAAATCTAAGTATAATTCTGAATTGACAAAAATCTGTTAAACCAGGATGTTTGAACAAAATATTTTTAAGTGAAATACTGGCATCTTTCACTGATGCTGATAGAAGGGCTGTGAGGGGACATTTTTCTGAAGTTTGTCAATAACTCCATTGACTACCAATTAGAACAAACCTGACTGTTAAGGGAAACCTGGGCACCTAACTCACATACTGACATCCAAATTGCAAATGCCTAAACTTTGGTAAAATAAATCCTATCCAAAATCTAAGCTAACTATCAGAAGAGGAGGGAAGTATAAAAGAGAAAGATAATTTCTTCATAAACAGGCTTATTTATCTTCACTACTTATAATTAACATAACTTAGGTGCCTCTTATGTCGTCAAAATCAGGTGAGATAAATCCTACCATTGCTCAAAAAAAAAATCCACAAAAGTAGTATTTCCCAGCATAATGATATGCTACAAACCCCAAAATGTTTCTTGGTGTATATATATTAAAAATGGTGTATAAAATCTATGGTATGCATGGTATATATATACACACATTATACCGCATGGTACTGAGCTAGGCAAAGACCACCAGCTCAGCAAGATTCTTTGACAAGACTTCAAGGTGTACCAGAGGTTTTGATTGCATATTAGGAAAAATTTCTTCACCAAAAGGGTATTGAGGCATTGGAACAGGCTTCATAGGGAACTGGTGGAATCACTGTCATATCACTATTCAAAAAAAGTGTAGATGAGTCTCTTAGTAACATGGTTTATTGATGGACTTGGCAGTCCTGGGGTAATGATTGGTTTTGATGATCTTAAAGGTCTTTTCCAACCTAGTTAATTCTATGATTCTACATTTTTTTAAAGCTCCAAACACTTGAGGTTATGAAATCAGGCATGAGCCCCAAACTAGGAAGCCAGTATGGGTTTGTCTAATTTGATTTTAGTCTCTCATGAAGAGGATATCTTGAAAAATCTTGTAATATCTACTTATGTCTTTAGTTGTGTTTTAAATCTAAAATGATCCTACAAAATAACATTATCAGGTATTTTAAGAAACTGCTCATTATTCCAAAAGTTTTAATGACTAAACATTAAAGACCTAATCCCGACAGAAGCCAAATTCCCTTAAATAATTCTGTTAATATAATCCCATATTAACTAACTCTAATGTATGAGTAATCAGCAGTAGGCATTTTCATATCTGAATTGCTTAGTGAACAACTACAACTATTACAAAATTTGAATAATTGCATGTCCCAGTAAAATGTGAATTAAGATAGCAATTTTTATTAAAAAGTTAGCAAATAGCAAGGTGTAAGACGCAAGTATACTTTACACAAGCACCTTAGTTGTCACGACTTTTAAAAAGAGTAGTAACTCTCATCTTAACAGTTCCAGAGATATGACTCCAAATTATTCCCCTTTTGAAGAATTAATCTGTGGATCTTACAGCTTATTCATAGAAGCATAATTAAAACAGTTATAATGACAACTATTAACTATCATTTGATATCTTTGTGGGTGTATGGATGAGTGCGTTGCCTTCAAATGTCAGATAGTGAACAATTTACATTTTCTACAAATAGTACATGAATGTTGCACACTCTACCCTGCCTCTCAGGTGCCCAATACCACTCTGTGGGTTCCAATGTTTATGGCCCAGTAAGTCCAAACTTTGGCATGGCCCAGATGAGTATCCCCAGTTTATACCTTGAAGAGGTTGTGGTAGAAGAATGAGAAAGTTCATACACTGGCACCATGAGAGGTAGAAAAGGTAAAGTTACAGGTACAAGTGTTGGAGCAGGGATTATTAGTTTTTCAAGGACTGAAGAGGAAAAACACTGCTGTGGAAAGGTACAAAATTACAAAGAAAAAAGAAAAAGGGAGAATTAGATAGAAAATGACAATTCATAAACTTGAGCATCTATTTCAGAGGTCAGTGCAGACTGACAATTTTCTTCTTGACCAAAGCTTATTTGGCAAGCAAAGACCCTTTGGGTATTTTTTGTTTTTTTTTTTTTGAACAGAGAGCATAATACTGCTTATATTAGCCACTCCTTTCATCCTAGCTATTTTTTGCATTGATCTAGCTAATACTTGCTTTATGCTTTTAAATCATATGTTCTTCTTGCAGAGTATCCTTACATATCTAAAAAGCAACTGAAGTAAATGACCATAAGAAGGGTTAACAAAGTACCTTTTCTTTAGGGTGTTTAGTGATAACAAGTTATGTGAGTCCTTTAATCAAACTTTAGATGTCTGTAATACAGACATCTTCAGTGGACAAACCTGAGCTAATCATTCTCTTTTGAGTTAAGGGGGAGAATAAGTGATTTCAGGGTACAATTCAACTGACCTATTTAAAACACTAATCTTAGTAGGAATTAATAGTGCCTCCTTTTTTTCACTATTGACTAAAAAGAGGCTCTAGAGCATTAGCATGGATGTAGATGCATCTTTTGAAGACAACTTGTTTTGGTTAGACGACCTCCACACAGTATATCTGAATTTGTATGGTTTGCCAAAATCAGCACATGATTATATTTCAGCTCTCTGTAAGAAGAAGGATTCAATATGAAACCACTAAAGCTAATTTTGACAGGTGATTTTTCATTTTAGCAGATGTTTTCTTATCTTAAAAGATTTTTTTAAACAACCAAGACTAGTAACAAGCTCAGTAGTTGGAGCATCACATAATTTTACTTATTAGTACCTCAGGAAATTGCGTATTTTCACTACATACTATAAAAGCGTTCTGAACTTTTTATTTCAAGTGCTCTCCTTTATCTTATCACTCTTTCATCTGATGACAGCACCTAATTTTTCAGGCTTTGCTTTCTCACCATCCTCTTACTGCTATTTGAGTACTCAACACCATGCTCTCAACATTAACCAGATAAGGGGATGAATCACATAGTAGGCTTGCTGATCAAGCAACCATACACTGAAAGTAATCGTAATCTGGCTAAATATGTAATGTATCACAGAGACCTGGGATAAATATGTACACTGCAGAACTATAAATCTTACCCGCATGTTTAGACATACTCAAGAGTTTCCTTGATCACTTAGCTCTGACTGTGGTAAACAATTTATGGTAACTGTGACAAAGTGTATTTTTTGTAAATTAATCCTTTTATGTTATTTCCTATGGGATCAGAAACTTCAGGTCAAATTTAGAGGTGACACACACAATGCTGTAAATCACAAACTTCAATGTAAAAAAAGGTGCAAGAAGTAAAAGATTTCAGAATTTGGTACCATGGTTATTGTCCTCTATAGCTTTAAGCATGCATTTTAAAACAGGCAATATCATACAAAACAGATTTTGGACTGTTTTGATCTCATTACCAGGGCAAAGCTCTGAGAATGTTTTCCCAGTGCAACTATTGTCTCTAACGGACCTTCCTTGGTGGCTCAAAGGAAAGACTAAAACAAAAACAACAGGATCGCGCTGGCTGTACATGGTCTTCCCTTTATCTTCCTTTTGTTCTGCTATATAGTGAGTAAGGCTTAGTGCTTCAAGTCCTAACTTTTCCCTACCTAAATACTTATTTCCAAAAACTTTTTATGAAAATGCAGTCTGAAATATTTTATTTCTTTGGGTGTCTTTAAACTTTTTGGGCTGAAGACAACATAATTAGGTCCTGAGTTTCACTTCAGGGTGTGGAAAACTATGGGATATGACATGAAGTGCCTCTGATGATAACAAATACCATGGAGAAATGCTGGCAAAAGTTACAGGTGACACCACGAGGCCAGGCCAGATTTCACAGGTGATAAAGGTGGATTTACATAAGAAACCAGGAAACTGCAAACTGCAGTTGGAGATGGGCTTGAGGACCTTTTGTGTAGTACAGTTCTGCAGGGCCAGCAGCAGCTAGGTAACTGTATGAATAACTTGTTAAGGCCTTGTGAGGATAAGGTAACCACTTGACCAGTGCTTTCTGTGGGAACCTGTGAGGCAGCTTTAAGCTTGATCACCACACCATGACAAGAACAATAAGCAAATCTTTCATTCAGACCATAAAGACAGGTCAAAGTTTCTGAGGTCAGGAGGTTCTGGGGAAAAAAAGAGGATGCGTTCATAACAAGTAGAACACTCAGATAAGTGGATTCATTTTCCTGTGAACACATTAATGAATGGTATCACTGTGCCAGGTCCCTTCAAGACCCAAAGGCATCTGCATCTACTCATGGTTTCCTGACACATACTTCTTAAAAGAACGCTAATGCTAGTGCTTTGTTAACATTTGTGTTAATACTAGCACCTTACTGCTCTGCTACAATGAATGACATTTTCCTGCAGACCAACTCTGTGACACTTTTCATCTCATTACACAATCACAGAATCACTTAGGTTGACAGGGACCTCAGGAGATAATCTCAGCAACATCCCCTGCTCAGAGCAGTCGTTTCAGCATCTCACTGTCCACTCTTTATTCATCATTTCTTCAGTTTGTTACTGAGGATGTTATGGAGGATGATGGAAAAACCCTGCTAAGGTCAAAATAATCAACATATACTTCTCTTCCCTTGCCCACCAAACCACTCATTTCATCATAGAAGGCTATCAGGTTTGTCAGAGGGGATTTCCCCTTCAGAAATTCATGCTGGCAAATTCATTCCAATCACTTCCAGTCCTGGAAGTGGTTTCCAGGGTTATATGCTCCTTCACCTTTCCAGGGATTGAAATGAGGCTTACTAGCCTGTAGTTCTTCCAATCCTCAGGAACCTTCCTTAATCAGCATAGCCTCCCAAAAATAGTGGCCTGGCAATGACATTGGATAGCTTCCTCTGTACTTGTGGATGAATCCCATCAGGTCCCATGGACTTCAATCTGTGTAATTTTCTTAAATGTTTCCTTTCTTGATCCTTTCCTATTGAGATCAGTTCTTCAATGCTTGAGAACATGTCCTCTCTTCAGTTTTTCTATTGCAGTCAATCAAAATATTTTATAACAAATTTGATACTGTAAATCAAAGCAAGCATGGATCTTCCTCATTCCTTTACTGGAATCACCTCCTTCTATCTGCATTCAGCCATTAGAAGGTCCTAGACAGAAATAGAAGAGCCCACTGAGCTGTCATGAAAGAACAACATGATTACAAAGCTTCTTTCTCTTTCATCTCCCTTTGCAGCTTTTGCCTTTGTTCTTTCATGCCTCTGTTGACTTAAATGTTTTCAAATGATTGCTTGACTGTTTGGTCAAGGTCCACAGCCTTTGATGTAGATCTTTTCTTCAAATTTCAGTTTAGCATACTGATGCTCAGAAGAGATCCACTTTTTTGGCAGGCTGCAATGTATATATATAATGGTAATTAATAGCATACACTGTATTAATTTGTAAAATGAGCTTGTTTTGATGTTTGCTTGCTTTGTGGGATTTGTTTGTTTTTTTGGTTTTTTTTTTGTTTTTGTAAAATGGCTAACTACAAACACTAAATAAACTTTAGACTGAGAAAGTAGGCATGAAATGAATGTTTTGTTTCCTTGAGCTTAGGTCATTATGAAATTGTTGTATACATTTAGCTAAATAATCTAATCGGTTTTACAAGAATGTCCTACAGATGCTGCAATACATTTTATTGCTTCACAATAAAAGAAAATAAAAATTAATGCTTTTTTGATTTATCATCTCTCAATAAAAGTTTTCATGGGTCTATGGTGAAAACTCCTTTTCTAATCTGTCTGAAGAAAACCTGGAGCTGGAACATACAGAAGCTTTTGTTCTCTACTTAATTTGAGTACTTTTGTGCCTTTTCTTTAAAACTAAAAATGTTAAGAGACTGAAGTTTTTCTTTTAAACACTCTGAAATACTGTGAATTGTTTCATGATACTAAATAACTAACAGGTAAAGTAGAGCTAAACCTCAGTATAAAACATTGCATAAGTAATTAAGCTTCCTTTCAAAGCAAAATGCATCACGAATTCTGGAATGACTACATCCTAATGCCACTGAGATATGTAGTGGGGATGTATAAAAGAAGAAAACAGCCAGATCAGCTGAAGTGTTTCACTTTACTGAGGTTTTAAAATTTTACTAGCCTTCCAACAAATCACAACTCACTGCAAAACATATGCATTACATTTTGGTATCCTAACGTGATTTAATTACAAAGGAGGCATAACCTCCTGCAGGAGTCCTGCTTGTAACTGCTAATGAGCAAAAGGCAATAAACTACCCTTTATAAATCAATATGTGAGAAATTAAATATGATTGCTTGGACTTGGTTGTCCCCATAGCTAATGGAACTATAAAAGACATGATTAATTAGAAAGGTGCTTCAGAAAGGTTAATTAGTTTATTTTTTAAATTATCTGCTGAGATAATGTAGTAGCTAAAAAAAATAATTATTGCAAACCTAATTAGCCAATGATTTTTGTGGTGATTCAAAATAAACTTATTTTGGCCAGCAACTGTAGATAACAGATATACCTGTTCATTATTTGACAATGGTTTTAATTGGAGACATTTCAGAAAATCTCATCTTTATTTTTCAGTGATAGAGTTAATATATGCAATAAGAATTTCAGGATAGGATTATCAGTTTTAATCCTGTTAGAAGTTAGTGAACTTAGTTTTGGTTTTACTCAGAAGTATTACTAGAGAAATCCTAGACATTAACCAGTATCTCAATTAGTTGGATGTCATCTACTCAGAGAGATAGCTTGTTTATGTCATCTTACAAATGAATTCATAGTTTGAGTACAAAAGTAGAAGAAAGAAATGAAAGAGAGGTGTGGAGAATTAAAATATTATAAAAATATTGGTTAGCTTGACAGGGAGTTGGTTTTAGCTCAAATAAGCACAATTTTCAGGACTTATTTATTTTTTTTAAATATGTAGCTGTGAAGAGCAGTGCTCCCTAAACTTGAGGAGCAGCATGGGAGAAAGCTTGAATATGTGTGTTTGAAAGTATGTGAAGCACATGTCATCACAGTCAAGAACAATAGTAAAACAGAAATGACACTTGATGGATGGTTAGTGAAAACCCTTGAAAACTAAGATAAGCAGGGTTTACAAGACAGAGAATCTAGGGATTTTATACAAAGAGAGGGATCCCACAGACCAAGGAAATTAATCGGTAGCATTCTCAATAGAGATGTAACAGGTGAATTTACAACTGTGAAGGCCAGAGGAAAACCTATATAGTACATGATTTGCAAGGTTGATAAGGTTCTAAGCAGGAGTTACTTGGACAGAAGGATGGAGAAGAACCAGTAAGATTTGTATAAATCTTGGGTGTATGAATATACTAGGTTCTCATAGCCAAAGAGAATATCTCTGTTATAAATTTAAGCAATGGTAAGTTACTGTTATTGTCTGCAGAAGAAAAATAATTAACAAAGTTATTTGAAGAGTTAGAAATACCTCAGATGTTTATGCCGTATGGCAATTACTGAATGAGGGGTTGTGAACACTCCCAAATAGCTAGAAAAACACTCGAGTACTAAAAAGCAACCTTTAGATATATAGATAACTGAATGGATACGAATTTAATTTTCCATGAACAATGGAATAATTTTGCATTTTATTCATTTTAACTCAGTAAATGAATAAGCAGCAATGATCCACAGAAACAGAGAAAAAACAATGCACCACATTTATTATTTATAGCTTTTGTGAACTGTCTTGATCACTAACTATAAAGAAGCAAATAAATCTGCAAAGCAGAATGACAAGCAGAGGATGATCATAAAAAGAACTCTGCAGCAGTTTTTTTTATTTTTTTAGAACTGATTCAAATATTTAAATAGATTTGATTTGTACTAAAAATGAAAGTGCATTGGATCATTTTAGGCCAGGCTGTTTCTGGACAAGGTCTTGTTTTCCCACACAAAAAATTTTCTTTGATATATTGAGAAAAGATCTTAAACCAGTTTTTTTTTCTAGCTTCTTCATAACTTTTGTTGCAAATATAGGTTTCTTGTTTCTCTTGTCTCTGCCTTCAACACAATTTAGCAATGTCAATTCCTTAATCTGAGGTTCTATGTTGCTTAATCTGAGGTTACTTTTTTTCAGTCATTTCTTCAAGTTTTCACTACCTTTCTATTTTCAGTATTCAGTTTAAAGTAATGTTATTTCCATCCATCACTGTCTCTGCATTTTCAATTTTCCTCTCAGCTTCTTGCAGTGTAGGGCTAAAGCTCTCAAATTCAATCTCCATAGAAATACTTGTTATTTGAATTGCATCCAACCATTTACTAATATAAAGGGTTAGTGGGGATGCATGTGTGGTTGGGTTTTGTTTGTTTTTTTTTTTTTTTTAACTGAAAGCCTGAAATTGCCTCACAAATCCAGTCTGTATGTTCAGTGAGGAAACACTAAAAAATGCCTTTCTCTCAGCTACTGGAAATTAAGAAATCAAGATGCCAAATCATATAATAATTAAGATTTCTTTTTGTAGCATATCTGCCATGCTCATCCCTTCGCTCATCACATTAATGATAAAAGTGGACAAACTATAAAATAGAAGTAAGCAGAAGAAGCAGCAGTTCAAATAATGTTTCAGACAGCGAGTTTGTAAGTATTACTAGAATCTGATTTCTTGACTTTGTAGATAATTCTTTGCAACACAAACACCTACCCATTTTTAAAAAGCTGGCTGTGAAAAGAGTCCAAACTGATAAAAAAGTTGGAAGCCCAGTAAACAGCCACTTATAGACTGATGATACCAAAGAATGGGGGAGATGATAACAGAAAATGTGGGCTAATTTGCTCAAGCAAAAAGCAATCTGAAACATGCTGAGTGACTTTACAGTGAAAGCAGTGTTCAAATACAGAAAAATTACTCTGCATAAAATGGGCTAATAAAATGTGTACAAAAAATGGGGAAAACTCAAAGAGACAGAAGGGACTATCACAGTTCACAATCTTCTAAAAATGTCTGTCATTTAATGACTACATCATTGCTGTTCTTGAAATTCAAGAAAGTATTATAGTTTCAACTGCATGCTTTATCTGCCAAAATCTATGAATCTGTGAGTCTTGTTTTGTAGAGTGTACTTTGACAATACTGTGGCAACATTTAAAGCTGGGAACATTTTTGGCTGAGAGACAATTTGAAGAAAATAAAAATATCCTTGGTCAAAATAAAACCTGCGCAGGTTTTCAGAGAATGGACAAGTTGAATGAAATGTCATGCGATTGGGAAAAAAAAAAAAAAAAAGATAGTCAAAATTAAGTGCTTTTCTGTGACCTGGAGTGTTTTAGAATGTTCAATTAAAAAACAAGAAGAAAAAAAACTGTAAATAAAAAAGGTAATACAAATTTTCATCTTCAATATTTACATATTTGCCTGAAATAAATGAGTTAGAAAATTCCATATGAGGACCAAATAGTTTTTATGCCTTTTTTTCTTAATTAATTTTCAATTTTATCAAAAATGTTTTCACATTACAGATTTATCTGCTTAGAATACTTTCCTTATTTCTTTGCCTAGAAAAATCTTCTACTGAAGATGACAGCTTTTTATATAAGGATGCAGGCCTTCTTTATTACTAGATTTGGTGTTGGGTTTGTTTGTTTTTTAGAATAATTACTTTTTAACTGCAATCCTGTGTTATAAAAAGTTTCTTTTCGAGTCTCTTCCCCCAGCCTCATAATGAGATCACAGATGAACATTCCTTGAACTTTGAAGAGGAAATATCTCTTTTCTAAGGAACTAATTTCTTCTGTTCATACATTGACTGATGTATTGACTGATGGGCACAATTCAAGTTAAATCTCCACATCCAAATAATTATTTTAACATGGGAAAGGTTATACCAGTCACCTTTTCATTGTTAAGGGTTAAAGAATGAATTGCAATGTCTCTCCAACACCTGACTGTAAAGGAATCTTATGGCAAATATACAAGTTATAGTAAACAGTTATTTTTGGTCCACTGGATACCATGTGATGAGTTTGCTCTACTATCAACGAGACAGACAAACACTTCCTGAAAATACAATTTTTTTGCACTCTATTATAAGTTAGAAATGTGCTTTGTGCTGCCTTCTGGCTGCATTACTCATGGTTTACTGTGGTCTTACAGGTAAGATAATTTAGTATCTGGTATAATGCCACATGATGATAGCTAGAAGAACTCATAACTTTTAATATCTCTCATCTGTGAATGTTTCCTGTTTTAGGGCTAAAAGAACATGGGAAAATGGTCTCATAAAAAAATGTTCTTTTTTAATATTCTTACATCAAATTCCCTCGTTCTAATTTTTGAAAGGAGACGAAGGATTGACTTTATACAGGAAAACTATATCCATAGAATGAAGAATGTGACTTTGATTCCTAGTCACTCATAAAAATGTCTTTATGGATTTCTTAATCCAGTGAAATTAATATGAACAGAGCAATTCCAATCTGAATATTTCAATAGCTGCTGCTTATGAAGAAATAGATGAGCTTAACTGAATTTCAAGCTAAACAAAGAACTAAACCTGTAAAGAAGATGATACAGCTATTTAGTATAACCTACCTGAAGAATATTGCAATATAAGTATTAATAAATGTAGAATTTAAACATGACATAATGACATATAACTGAGCAAGAACAGGACAACTTTAAAGATTTTGGCTCATAGGATCTTACATTTTTATTCAACAAGCAGTTTTTAGTTTAATCTTTTGAGAGAAAATAACCCCCTTATTTGTTCATGTTATACAACCATTAAATATAGAGATAAAAAAAAAACACCTTAAAAATTTCCATTTCTAAAGAAATTATGGCAAAAATATACAATAACAAAACTTTCAGGGGATGATCCAAAAAGCATAATAACTCATAAAGAAGAGATTACCTCAAGGATATTATTCATGATGGATTCATTTGTTGAGGGAATTGAACTCATGACCCAAGTATTGGAAAGTGCTGCATTTACCTATTGAGTCACAGAAAAGCTTTGTTTGCTGTCAGTAGTAGTCCTTTCAAACTCAGCTGGGAAAGCTTTCAACCAAAGGGTCTAGACCTTGAAGGGGCAAAAGATTAAACTGAGGATAGTACTAAATTGAAAATCAATGACAACTAGTTAAATAAGAAAGGAGGCTCTGAAATAAAGATAAATAATTGGCCAAATTTATCCCTTGTGTACCTCTGTTTTCTTCATTAGAGGCACACTAGGGCTACTTTTGTCCCTGTGTGCAGAAGAACACAGAAGAGAAATAATTCAAAAGAGTACTGAGAAATGGCAAGTACTGAGGTTGAAATTTGCTTTATAACTGCAGATTGATAAAAAAAAGATCTGAATTATTCCTATTTTAATATGAAAAAAACATGAAGCAAGGGTTGTACAACTGAAGTTTCTTGTTCTACGTAAATTACTTATTCTTGGAGTTGCAAGTCAAAGAACCTGTATTAAGAATTAGTAATTCAGTTCTAAATAGTCTAGAGGAACTGAACTAATAAAAACACCATCCTAATAGAGAGCATAGCCAATTAAATTCAAGGGTTTTGTAGGAAAAAAACAAACAAAATCAAACAACAAAACCCCAAACTTAAAATATACATATATATAAAAGTAAAAGAGGAGATTAAACTTAAAATAACAGCAAAGAAAGACATTGCAATAAATCTAAATTAAGTGTTTATATCAATGGTCTTTATAGAGGAGATCAGATATTCTCACATCAGGTGCCTCATTATTTATGTTCTCACATCAGGTGCCTCATTATATAAAATGTCGAGGAAAGGTCTCAAACTGAATATTCAATAGAATAAGTCAAATAATCAATGCATAAGCTGAACAGCATCAAATCATGAGGACAAATGGTAGTTATTCAAGAACTGTAAAAAAGTTGAAATCTAAAATTGTTGAACTTCAGTGGTAAAAACCTAAAATGTGATGTCATTCTTTGAAAAGAGCACCAGGACTGACTAGTTTGTCTAGCTTGCATAATAGATGCACAAAAAAATGAAATTGTAACATCAGAACACGCATGATATTTTGGAGAAAATCTAACTTTTTTTTTTTCTTCAGTCAATATTATGCTTCACAAATCTATTAGCATTCTCTGAAACAGTCAATAACTGTGAATTAAAGTGATCTAGTCAGTACATCATGTTTTGCTTTTCAAAAAGCTTTTGATAAGATTACTTGCCACATTCTGAGAGATATAAAAGTTTTGTGGGATACGAGAGATTCCTTTATGTATCAATGACTCATTAAAACAGAGGAAAAAATAAAAAAAAATGGTATTTTTTCAGTTGAGGTAACATTATAAAATTCCCCATCCTCAGGGACCTGTGTTTGTAAACACTTCAACCTATTCCTAAATGGTCAAGAAAAAGGGAGTGATTAGTGAAGTAGTGAAATTTGTAAATGGTAGAAAATTATTGAACATGGTTAATTTAAGACTGACTGTGAAGAGCTGAAAAATAACTTCATGGTACTCTCCGGTTAAGCAAAAACAGAATAAGTGAGAACTGGTATCAGCTAATGTAAAGTTATACACAGAGGAGGAAAAAAACCACCACCCTAATGATACATATGCAGTGACACACTGAATAAGTTCCTGTCACTCAGAAAAGCAAGATTGAAGTGAATAATTCTTTAAGAATACTTTTTCAGTACTATTTAGCAGCCATAGTGGCAAAAAAAAAAACAACAACCCTGCAAACTGTTAAGAACAGGACAGGAAGCAAAATATAAAATAAGATCAGGTTACTGTATAAATGAATGGTATGTCCATGTACCGTGTACAATTCAGTGAAAATTCTGGTTGTCCAGTCTCAAAAGAGATATAGTGGAATTACAAAAGAGACAGAACAGGATGATGGGCTACAGAAGAGATTACCAGCTCTTCAACCTAGAACAGAATAGTCGGTAGCAGCTTATAAAGTCATGAATTATACGATAATACCGAGTTCACTATTTTTCACAATATGAGCACAGAAACGTACTTAATGAAGTTGTCATGCAGTGGTCTAAAGAATTTTTTTTTTTCCCCCACAATTTATTCAAGATGTGGAGTCCAAAACCAAATATGACAAAAAGCACTTAGGCAAACTAATAAAAGAAATGCCCATCTGTTGCTCGTCTAGATGCAAACATTCAGAGTCCGTAAACCACTGACAGCTGAGACTCAGGAGAGCATAGCAGAGAAGGTTTAACATATACATCTGCTGTGTCTTAGGCTTCATGGCCCAGATCCAACCAGTCTAACTTTAGGTATTCAAGCTGGCTTAAATCTCTATAGATGTTCCTGAAGAAAAAAGAAAGTTTTGAATTGAATTCTTGAAGCATATATTCCTTCTCTTGTTCTACAGGAAGCCCAAAATTATTTAGGTTGTA
Source organism: Pezoporus wallicus (assembly GCF_028554395.1). NCBI lineage: Eukaryota > Metazoa > Chordata > Aves > Psittaciformes > Psittacidae > Pezoporus > Pezoporus wallicus. The sequence goes on from NW_026640165.1 coordinate 4,208,608, forward strand.
CTTAAAATAACATCTCTGTAGACTCACCTTCTCTCCCAATACTTGCTGCTCATTCTTGCCCCATGGTGAGGCAGCCTCAGCTAAGCCCTACTCAAGTATTCGTAGTTTGGGCTTGGAAATAAAATCAAGAGAATGATCACTTTTAAAAAAACCTCACACTTTTTTTCCTGAAAGTTACAGCAATTCCACAGTCTTTTTCACAACTCATCCCATAAAAGATCACTGTCAAAGCAGCTGAGAGGAAAGGAAGTTTAGTTATAGTACCATGTAGGAAAGAGCCAGGTTGGAAATATCTTTGTTCAGTACTGTCATCCAGCTCTTTAAAGTACGAAACAATAGCCTCTAGCACCTCAATTGGATGACATGATTCATGAATTAAAAGTTTTTCCTAAATATTCACCATATTCAGATATAGGATTAGTCCAAGCTGGACTACAGAAATGTCTGGTCTGATCTCTTATGGGTATTCTCATGAAAGTGTTCAACCTAGAAAATTTAAGTTAAAGTGGTCTGCAATTATATTCTTGGACTTTTCCATACCTCTGATTTAATGGTTTTGGTCTACAGGCAAAATATGGAAAGGAGAGAGTGCAGCACAAACACAGCATTATTTCTGGGAAAAGATCAGAATGCCTCATTTGTAGACGTGTCAGGTATACGATCAATACCATTGTTCTGGTGAATGTAAAGAGTCTGAGGTGTCGAAAGTGAGCACCAGGGATTTTTCAAGAAGAGATTACTAATTATCTGCAAAATATCTCAAGAATAATCCAGATACCCTAATACCCAAACATATGCCTTAATAAAATTTACCACAGTATCTATTTTTTATCAAAGAGAATACACCAATTACCTACAAATATGCCAAACTGGCAATTATCAAAAACTTCTCATTCATAGAATTACTGCCACAATTTCTGAGAATTTTCTCTTTTAGAAAACAAATAACTTTTTTTTATTCCTGTGCAACATGATTCTTCCACTATATTGTGTCAGCTTATATTTTACTCCACTTCAGACTTTGACATGATAATATCAGGCATAAGCCAACAGCAAGTGATGAAGCACAGAGGTGAATACTCTCCCATGCTAGGAACTACTTATATTATTTAGTACTGGAAAATTCTAGATGATAATAATTGTCTACTTGTTCTGACATCTCTATGAATTTAATATAAATATAGCAATATGTAATGACCAAATTTTAATTCAAAGTCATAATTCACTTCATAGAAAAGAATTATAAATTAATTCATAATTGTCTTCATAGAGAAAAGACTCAGAGCAGCCCAGCGGAGAAAGACTTGGGAGTGTTTGTTGATGAGAAAATAAACATGAGCTGACTTCAGTGTGTGCTCGCAGCCCAGAAAACCAACTGTATCCTGGGCTTCATCAAAAGGTACCGTGACCAGCAGGTCAAAGGAGGTGATCCTACCCCTCTACTCTGCTCTTGTGAGACCTCACCTGGAGTATTGTGTGCAGTTCTGGTGTCCCCAACATAAAAAGGACATGGAACTGTTGGAACAAGTCCAGAGGAGGGCCACGAGGATGATAAGGGGACTGGAGCACCTCCCGTATGAAGATAGGCTGAGGAAGTTGGGGCTGTTCAGCTGGAGAAGAGAAGGCTGCATGGAGACCTCATAGCAGCCTTCCAGTATTTAAAGGGGGCTTATAAGGATGTTGAGGATGGACTCTTCATTAGAGACTGTAGTGATAGGACAAGGGGTAACAGATTAAAATTTAAACAGGGGAAGTTTAGATTGGATATAAGGAAGAAATTCTTTACTGTAAGTGTGGTGAGGCACTGGAATGGGTTGCCCAAGGAAGTTGTGAATGCCCCATCCCTGGTAGTTTTCAAGGCCAGGTTGGACAAAGCTTTGGATGGCATGGTTTAGTGTGAGGTGTCCCTGCCCATGGCAGAGGGGGTTGGAACTAGATGATCTTAAGGTCCTTTCCAGCCCTAACTTTTCTATGATTCTATGGTTCACACTTATGTATTCATGGGAGTTGTATTTTTCAAAAGCTGGTAATTATTCATGACTGATTCACACAAGATAGCTTGAATTTTAGACTTCTGAATTCTTCTGAACAATTTTCATATTACTTTCTGCACCCCTGTAAATTGGTGGTTTTCCATTTGTGTACAACGCATGCATACTGTACAGTAGTTCTGACAGATTTCATTCTCCTCTCAGGATTTCACATTGGAAACTAAAGGAGTGTTTGTAGGAGTATCAACATCTGTTCTTAAATTTGAAAAATAAATGAAATATATTAGGAAATCAACCAATGAAAGACTTAAAAAAGATAAAAGATTTAACAGCTTGTTGATCTAATTTGATATTCAGACAAGCCTCCAGGGTGCCTCCTCTATTTTTAAGTAGAAATTAAGCTTCCAAGACCTAATGAACTATTCAGGTGTACCACTACTAATAGATACTTGACTATTGAGATATCTCAAATTTAAGAATTTCTTCCATTTTTACTCTAAAGCTTTTCAAGCACCTCACAAAGGTTTGCAGAGTTCAAAAGAGAAAGTTAATGTTTCATGAACTGCAAGGGAATGAAGACAATTATTTGACAGCTCTAATAAACATTGAACCACAAAAGCAGACAGGTTTTATTAATCTGAAAAAACTTATTAAACTGGATTTTAATATTGTCGTACACATTGTTTCATAGTAATTAAGAGTCAACTTTTAAGATTAATAGAAAATGAGCTGAAGCTGCAGTGGTTTTATGCGTTTGGCAGCAGTGTGAAATGTTTCATCCATAGCACTGTGTTTACAAAGGTCACTACAAATTTTAACCTTCATGACCTCTAAAAACTCAGACCTCTGCCAAACAGTAAGAGATGTTCAGTGACCAATTTATTCTTCTAGAATTTCAATATATTGAATGTGCTTCTGCAAGGGTAGCTTATCTAACAGTACACTCGCACAAATCTGCAATGTAGCTGATCTGTAAGATTAAAACATCCAGGGTAAAGCAGCACGTTAGTGCATCATGCTCATAGTGTTGATTTACACTTGAAATTATGAGATCCCAGAAATCATGTATCCTTGTACTGCTGGGACTACATAGATTTCAATTACAGGGACAACCATGTAAAAAATAATCAGAACACAAATAGATATTAGAAACAGACTCTTCCCTATGTCTAGACCCTGAGCAATGCTCCTTTTGTGTTCTTCTCACAGCAGAAACATAGATTGCTGGGAATTATATGAGCACTCAGAAATTATAGAATACAGTAATGTCAGTATAGCTTCCCTTGGAAATTTGAAATTATGGAAGAACTATGATTTTTGCAGGAATGGAAACAGACACTGAGTCTTCCAGAAGGGTTGTAGTTTTCTAAGTTCAAAATTGAGTTCTTTGAAGAGAAAATTTCCATCAAGATCCAAAAATGTTATCATTGCTTAGGAGAAAACCTTGACTGGTTTTGCTCCATACAGCTTGTGAGCAAACAGGAATTTTTACTCATAGCCTAGAAGTAAAGCACTTTTATAGTGATTTCAGCACTCAGAGAATACTTGCTGGTCAAAGCAAGCTCTGAAGCTAAACACTTAATAGCATAAAATATAGTTTGCCTTAATTCTTGTATGAGAAATACATGAAAGACAGAGTTGATAAATCTTTCTTTAGCAATATATTTCAACAAATAAATCCCCCTTTGCTGCATGTTCCAGAATTGTGACCTGTACTAAAAGCAGCTATCTCAGTGACTGACAAGCTACAATGCTTATGGATCAGACAGTTGTCATCTCCATGAGGCCACTCCTAGTCCCGTTCCCACTCTACTCTTCCTTTTTTTTAGCCAGCACCCAGGAGAGAGCTCTACTTCAAGCTCCAAACTTGAATGACTTGGTCCTCTTGAACCTTTGCTAGAATTGATTTTACGTATGCATACAGATATATAAATTATGTAGAGAATCTAGGCTACACATGGATAGGCAAGGTCAGTCTGTGGCAGATACCAGGGAAAACTAGCAGCTATCAAGTGCCTGGCATGGTGGGTTAACAATGTTCTTCAGCATCTTCCTCAAAAAGCTGGCAGTACTGTCTCAGCACTGTCTCTTTCATCTATTTCTGACATGTGCACATGGGTAAAACTAGCCAGGAGTGAGGGACTGTAGAATAACTTTTCTTGCCCATTCTCATTTTACAGATAAAGTAACTTGGTACTGGGCAAGCCAGCACCAGGAAAACAGCAGCTGATCTCAACACTCACTGTTTGCATCAGTCATGAGGAGGAAAAAGATCAGAAGTTGAGTGCTGTATAGGGTCCATGCAGCACAAACATTATTTTGTACTTAAGCAACAGCTGCTCCTGTTACACTGTATTTTATTTGCATGCTTGTAAATTCTTAAATCCTGAATATTGTTACTTCAAAATGGTCCCAAGTCAGACAAGATTAGGTACTAGAGAAAGCAGGGGTACACAGCCTGCTTAGACAGAACATGGACATGGCTTTGTTATGTTGCTGCCAAGGACAAAAAAAATATTTTGAATTTATAAAATGTCCTGTGACCAGTTAGTGCTGCCTTAGATTCTGATAAAACCAGTTTCCAGTCAGTGTTAAACCTCCTGGAAACCTTGGATGATGAGTCAGTAGTTTAGTCCTCAGCACACCACCAAGGATGTTCAGTGGGACAAAACATCCAGTTTATGAAGAACGCTCAGAGGGACTTCTCTTCATGGACACTGAATAGCTCATATGTCAGCTATACTGGGATTCAGATGTTAGGCATGTTTTTAAAGTCCCACACACCATCCAATGCCAGAGTACTTTAAGACATCTGGAGGTAAAATTTAGTTAGTGCCAAACAAGAACAGTTTTAGCAACTGCCATAATCCAGAGCTCTCTATACAGTTCTTTTAGATATCCTACATGAGGAGGATTTAATACTTTAAATCCAAGTTAACTTATTTGAGGCTATTTGACATGGGGGACTCACAATGGATTTTGATTCAGCAGAGGGGTATAGCATCACACTGAAATCACAACACAAGGATAATATAGCAATTGCAATCAATATACACTTGAACCACAACACAAACATGATTGCTACTACTGGTCTCCAGATGCTAACCATCATGGTGCTGGGCATCTCCAATCACCGGGTAGGACTCTGTAAGTTAAATCAACCCAAGGCTCTTGCTCTCTTCAAAACTCATTTTATTTCTTTCTCCTTTTTTATACACTGTATTGGGTTCAGCCACATATACACGTCATTCATATGGCTCTGGCTAGCTAAGATCCCCTTTGTGCTGTGCTTTCTTTCCAACAGCTGTACATACTCCGTGTATTCTTCCCCAAGCCTCAAAAGCCCAATACCTACACCCATCTGCTATAAGCCTTCTCCTGTTTTGGGGGGGTGATTCTTGGTCACAGCAATGCATAGTCCAACTCCTTTCTGATTTGCTTCATTGCACAGCAAAGTATGCAGCCTCCAGCAAATGACATAACTATGAACACTTCAGATTAAAAAAATAATGGCGTGAATACCCCTGATTTGAAGCAAATAATAACACTTCTTGAAAAAAAAACCCAAATGACTTTTTTGTTCACTTCAATTTTCCTGGTTTTCATCTTCTTGTTTTGTGGGGTGTTTTGGGGATTTGGGTTTGGGATTTTTTCTTTCAAGTATTGAGTCGACCAAAGATAGACCTACTGTTGCAGAGTTCGAGGATTCCTGGTTGAGAAAAACGCAACACAGGAATCACAACTAGTTTATTAATACAGGGAAAATATAGAGACAACAAAAAGGGTATTTCTGATGTTTCATTATCTTACCAACCCCCAAAAGCATGTAATGACAACCAGGAAACCAGCTCCGAGAAACATCATTGCAACATGAGGTGGCAGGCTCAACCTTAGCAGGAGTCCCTGCGGAGGCAATGTTGACCTGGGTGGCATAAGGTTCTGCCTCTCTGCATTGCCTGAGGCTCGGACTTTTATACTAGCGAAAATGCACACTCATTCTGATGTAGGGGGCCAGCCTACATTGGAAGAAGTGGCCAGCTGTATCTAGAAAAGTCCCCCAGGGTCAGGACTTTTCTGGGGATCAGCCAAAGAGGGACCTTCTAGGGAGAAGCCAAAGCGGGGTTTTTCGGGGAGGAGCCGCTATGGACAAACAGTAGTTTTCTATTTTGGTGTGTTTCACCACGGACCATTATCTAGTGTCACTGACACACCTACTGAAATGCAACAGAATTGTTAGTGCTTACAAAAGGATGAAGCTTCCTTTATGAAACCCATGTCCTAATATAGTGAAGTGAGTAAAGCACCCAGAAAATGAAGGCTGGAAATTTAACCTTTAGGAAGACGGAGGAATAAGGAAGACTGTATGAACTTTGAAGTAAAAACTTAACAGAAAAGCAAAGTTATTGTGAAGATACTTCAAGCAATTAGAAGACATTTAATTTGAAAAAGTTCTGTAAGCAGTAGTGCATGATCTCCAGTAAGTGCTGTGCAATTTTATGTTACCTATCACAGGCAGTCAGATTACATTTCTAGTCAGAAAATATTTGCATGATCACATTGTGGAACAGATCCTTTAATTTACACAAAGTGGAGACTTCAGTTTTTATTAGCTATAGTTCTAGCCCAAAGGATAAGATTTGAGTAAAGAGCAAATGATCAGCAGCAAAATATGAATATAAGAATGTAGGTTTCAAGGGATTAAGTACAAGAAAACTTCAGGGATTCACCTGAAAGCTTCAGAACTATCTTGTGTAAATTGCTGAAAGGCTGCAAATCATACTGCATTCTAAACATGCTCTGTATACCTTTGATCATTTTCACTGTACATTCAATACACATGAAGAATTTAAATGCCAAGCCTGTAAAAGTTAGGAACAAAATTGTGCAGTATTTTTCTACTAGGTCTTTAAGTTCTGCAAAGCCTCCCACCCTTATATACAGATAAACAAGGACAACAATTTTAGGCTAGCCTTTTCTCCATGTCTCATCATGACTTGCACCAGCAGCCTTGCTACAATCCTAGCACTCCTTTGCATCTCTAAAACCGGTGGACATGTTTAGATACAAGATACTAGATGGGATTCACCTGAGACTGTTGGAAGAGGTGGACAATGTAATTGTAAAAATGTTGTTTATGACTATGGAAAACTGCAGCAATCAGAAGAGGTCTGGCAACTGGAAATATTATGTCTATCTGTTGTGGCTTAAACCCAGCCAGTAACTAAGTATCATATAGCTGCTCACCCAATCCCCCCCTCCTTCCCCTGGCATATGACACGAACTTATAAATGAGTATTAAGGAGGACCTAGGGAACTACAAGCTGAAAAACTTGATCTCACTCCTTGGAAAGATCACAGGACACATCCTTTCAGAATCCACTTCCAAGTAAATGAAGGATGAGAAGATAATCAGCATGAATTTAGGAAAGTCAAGCTGTTCTTGACCAGCTGGCTAGCTGAAGGGTGAATCGTGAATACCTCTATTTTAGTACAGGTTTTCACGCAGTCTACCCCTGTGCTATTATTTGAAAGCTACATGTATGTACTGAATGAGCACCCAGTTTAGTAAGAAAATTAGCTGCGACTGCCACACTCAAACAGCAGTGGTCGATGATTGGGCAATGATTGGGCATTCATGTGGTGACTTAGAAATAGTCAGCTACTGTAAGAGTCAGTGCCAAGAGCCATAATGTCTAACATCTTCAAAGGTGGTTGCAACAGGTGGGAACCTAGCCAAGAGTCGATTCCCGTTCATGACTGTGAGAAACATGACAAAGTAGGTTTTTTTACAAAGTGTACTCAATAAAGTATGTATATTTATGGTCATTGTGACCATTTGCTGGAAAGAGGCAGGAAAACATAACGGTGCAGCTGTTCTTCTCTTTTGGCCACACCAGGATGCCTGGTCAGTGTTCCTGGCATGGAAAACAGTGAGGTCATGAGAAACTGCATGGCCACATGAGTAAACAGTTGCAGACTTGGCATAAGTTCAGCTGTGTTTCTAAGAATATAAAAGCAGGACCCTCTTGTAGCCGAATCTGAAGCCTGACCTCTGGGTGATTTTCCCCATTATCTGAGACTCTTGGCATTGGCTGCAATGGGGCTTCCCAGCTTGAAGTGTGGGCCTGGATGATGAAGATTAGGTGGTAATTGATGATGTATGTCTTTTTAATCACTATTCTCTCTATGCAGTAATCATTTGATGCATTGCTAATTTTCCTCTGTGCTATACATACCTGATTTGCTTTACTGTGCTTGTTTACTATATATAGGTACATAAGTGGTTTGCATTAGTGTGTTTGTTTAAAAAACTGTGTGCGTTACAGGGCTGGTGTGCAATAGTTGTGTTGAGTACCCTGCCTGTTTGCAGAACAGTAATCACACACAGTGCTTTGTGAGAAATTTGCAGTCTAAGCTGAAGGGAGTCTGACCCTTCATTCCAGTGTGAGCTTGAAAAACTTGCAGATTGGAATCATAGAATAATTAGAATAGAAACAACAAGTTCTAATCCCCCCATCATGGGCAGGGATACCTCACACTAAACCATGCCACCCAAGGCTCTGTCTGACCTGGCCTTGAACACTGCCAGGGATGGAGCATTCACAACTTCCTTGGGTAACCCATTCCAGTGCCTCAACACCCTCACAGTAAAGAGCTCCTTCCTTATGTCTAAACTTCCCCTGTTTAAGTTTTAACCTGTTACCCCTTGTCCTATCACTACAGTCCCTAATGAAGAGTCCCTCCCAAGCATCCTTATAAGCCCCCTTTAAATACTGGAAGGCTGCTATGAGGTCTCCACGCAGCCTTCTCCAGGCTGAACAGCCCCAACTTTCTCAGCCTATCTTCATACGGGAGGTGCTCCAGACCCCTGATCATCCTCGTGGCCCTCCTCTGGACTTGTTCCAACACTTCTATGTCCTTCTTATCCTGAGGACACCAGAACTGCACACAATACTCCAGGTGAGGTCTCACAAGAGCAGAGCAGAGGGGCAGGATCACCTCCTTCAACCTGCTGGTCATGCTCCTTTTGATGCAGCCCAGGATACGGTTGGCTGTCTGGGCTGCGAGTGCACACTGCCAGCCCATGTCTCATTGAACTAAAGACTTAGGACTAAAGAATTAGGACTAAAGAATTGCAGTAAATGAAATCTACTAATGTTCATTAAGAAAAACACTGTACCATCCGAGGCAAAAATGACTCCATATGGTCGAAGAAGTTGAGTTACAGTGACTGCTGGATTAGAGAAGAACCAATGGAGCAGCCTTATTACAAGGCAGAATCCATACTGGTTACATAAGGAGAAAAACAGCAAACAGACTGAAGTGAATTAGTACGTGCCTACTTGATGATTGTTAGGCTTCACCTAGAATATTGCATCTAGCGGTTACAATATTATGCGCAGAGGGCTAGCAAGATCACTGGGGCATAGATAATCATTGAAGAGAAACTTTGGGTTGGACTTGCTTAGTCTGATAAAAAGGAAGTTAATGGAAAGTCTTAATACCTACTTGAAACAGCCTGAAACAGTAGTTAGAAGGTAACAGAGCCAAACACTTCTGTTATGTCAAATCAGATACAAAGAGGCAATGTTTACAAAATATGTTTTGAAAGGCTTATGTTAGATATTTTGGGGGAAAAAAAAAAAAAAAGACAAAAACCAAAATACAGACTAGACAAGGTTCTTCAAACCCTTGGGGTCCTGAAGTCCCCCATGCTTCCTCCTCTGTCTCCTTTTCTCAGTCTGTGCAGGGGACTGACAACTAGACTGCTCTCTAGCAATAACTTAACTGAAGATCTAATTTCACGTCTGACACTTGGGTCTCTTTACAGACTACAGCCATATTTTGACTCTATATGGGGGAAAACACAATGTACTCTACCTGTTTTCTTCTCTCCCTTTCCTATACTATGGAATCATGCATTTGAACAGTAATATTTCTGTACATAACCATAGTTTCAGAGACTAGATCATCTTTGGTGTCTAGGGTGCATGACTACCAGTGAAGCTAGTTACATCTGCGGTGGTCTATTAATGTGACAATGGGTAAAGAGACTGATCACTATAATATCTATGTTCTTATGTGCTATACCTATGCAGATAACATGTTTGACACCATTATAATTTTTGCCTAGATTGACTGCAAATAATGTGGACAGTGCATCCAGCAAATTCATTGGACAAGTCTTACAATAACCTGGGGGCAGTTCCCTTTCGTACAGAAACGTTCAGAGAAAAAAACAAAAATGCATTGCAGCAAGTACCTGTGTTCTTTTCTGCTTTGTGTGGCTTTAACAAGAGAAAACAAAATGGCAATTATAAACCTCAACAGTAAATATTACATAATTCTGTTGGGTTTTAATAAATAAAGCAAATGTAAAAAATAATCTGAAGTTCTGTTACATTAGTCTGCAGTTATCTCCTGACTTCCTGAGGAATTCAAAGTAATGATGGTTTCTTAAGTTTTCTTCTTGCACGATTACAGTAGAAAATAATATGAAGGAAAAACATCCAAGTTAGTCATTCTTTATCCTGCTGGTCAGCTTCAATATCATAGTGAAGACAATGTTCACTTAGGATTTTGATCAACATATAGAGTTAAAAAAAATAAAAAAATATTCTGAAGGAGGTAACTTGAGCAATATAAACCAAAAAAAACAAAACAAGGAAAAAAATACTTGCTCAAAGACTGGTGGATGAAAGGCTTGATCCTGCAAAATTCCTAGTAGGATTACTTCTGTGATTAAAGTTAAGCAGACGCTGTCCTGGGTTCAGCAGCAGCAGTCATTTTTCTCCCTCTTAGTAGTCGGTGCAGTGCTGTCGTTTTGACTTTTGGCCTGGGACCAGAGCTGATAACACCAATGTTTTTAATTGTTTTTAAGTCATGTTTAGTCTGACCCAGGACTTTCCGAGTCTCATGTTTTGCCAGGGAGAAGGGGAAGCTGGGAGAAGGCAGAGACAGGACACCTGACCCAAACTAACCAAAGTGGTATTCCATACCACAGCACGTCATGCCCACTATATAAACTGGGGGCAGTTACTCAGAAGGGTTAAATCACTGCTCAGTCAGGCTGGGTATCGGTCAGCGGGTGGTGAACAGTTGTATTCTCTTCCCTTGTTATTTCCCTTATCATTATTATTAGACTGTCTTGAGACAGGTTAGTTTTACCCTACTGATGATGTGTTGTTGCAATAGTAATCCTGCTCAGTACAAGAAGAACCGCAGGTTCAGAACCCTGGTGCGTGTGCTTGGCTGAGGAGCCACTGGTGTGTGGCTACCATCTGCGGGCTTATGACTGAATGCCTCTAAGAACCCGCCTAGACGCTTGTTGTGCTATTGTGTCATCGGTCGCTTGTGATTGACCCAGGAGTTGACAGTCTTGTTCAGAATGCATGGTTAAAGGTCTTTCTGAATCTTCGTTAGCGAAGACAGGCCTTCCTCATAGGAGAAGGAAAACTCCTATCTTCAAACCTGTGCTGATGGAGCTCATCTAGCCTTGTACGGTCTTCCATCAAAGAGAAGGACACTTTTACAAAACCTACGACCTGCGGACTTTGCTGTCACTGTCCTAGCTAACTAGGCCGTGGCAGTTAACCCTCAGGTGTAAAGGGTGGGGCCAGTTCTGCGCAAGCTGCGCTTCACCTAAAAAATCCACTGCGCAGGCTGGAAGGGCTTACTCCCACTTGTCTGTATGGATGGGCGAGGGTCTAAATGGTAGGTGACAAGGTGCATGGGAAGCTGCAGATCCAACACTGCATGTGGGCAGACCAGCGCATGGGTAGCTCGAGTTAGCTCAGGAGTTGACAGTTGTGGTCGGTCACTTCCTGATTGCCTAAGCAGCCTTCTTTCCAACCAGATTTGGATATCCCACTTGCCCTTGGTCATCGTGATTGTAGTAAGAGTGGTTAAAGCCCTTCCCAAATCTTCAATCGCGAAGCCAAGCCATCATCAATTATTGGTGGCAGCGGTAGTGGTTTTGTGTTATACCTTAGTTACTTAACTGTTCTTATCTCAACCCATGGGAGTTACATTCTTTCAATTTTCCTCTCCATCCTTCTGGCAGTGGGGGACAGGAAGGGTGGGGTGAGTGAGCGTGCGGCTGCGTGGTTCTGGGTTGCCAGCTGGGCTTAAACCTTGAAAGTTCTTTTTGGCGTCCAACATGGGGCACAGCAGATTCCAGCAGTGGGTGAACAGAATTCACAAGCTGTGATAAAACTTTGTCATCCTCTTCGTGTGCTCCCCAATACACGTGAACCCCTGGCAGCTTTCTACGACCAGCAGGAACCTGCTCACCAGAGACTGAAGACGCAGCTTTCATGTGATGATCATCCTTGACCTTTGTTCTCCATTTCACGCACCTGTTCCCACAGAGCTAAGGTAGGTTTTCCATCCTACTTCCTCATATCTCATCCATGATTCCACAGGTAAACCACAGGGTGGCCTGTGGCATATAACTTCTATATCTTCTCTCTTGAGCAGTAGGACGCCTTTTGTTATTAGCTGAGACTTGTGTTGATACACTTAGGGAGCTGGATAGATCAGAGAGATCGTCTCATGCTCTACCGAGTGAACTAGAAATGACGCTTAATTACTTTGTTGGATCAAGGCCAGACTACTTAGCACCTTCCAGAAAAATCAAAACTTTAAAGTCTGCAGTAGCTGTATAAGTCAAATAACTGGGATAATTAATGCAAATGATCCTAATATGAAGAATATGCAGCTAAAAAAAATTAATAACATTTAGGTGAAGAAATTAGAGGTAATCAAGTATAGATACTGTAAATGTACAATTGAAAAAATTAGTTTAATAGTTTGTGCCAAACTTTCTTCTGGTTAATTTCTAAAGTCTCAAGATTTTCTAATAAGACTTAAAGGATACTTGAAAAAATGAATCGCAGTTCCTGCACAAACATTGTACATGGTTTTATATTTTTCACTGAAAGGTTAAGTTGTGTCAGGTAAAACTTTATTGTAGACCAGAATTCCCAATGAATTTGAAGAGCTTATATACTATGACACATAGAAAACATTTGGTAAAGATCAGGTAATGCACAGCTATTTAAAGGAAAAAAAAGGGCAAACAATGGCGTGACAGAAAAAAAAGGGAAAAAAAGGTGTTAAATACATAACTATGTTACTGAATAGTCTTATTCTTCTTTGTTAACTTAAAAGCCTTTTTCATAGAATGGTTTGGGTTGGAAGGGACCTTAAAGATCATGCAGTTTCAACTCCCCTGCCATGGGTAGGGATACCTTCCATTAGACCAGTTTGCTCAAAGCCCCATCCAACATGTGCCAACACCTCATCAGCCTTATAGTAAAGAATTATTTCCTAATATCTAATCTACATCTACCCTCTTTCAGCTTAAAGCTATGAGAGATTGATTTGAAATCAGACTCACTGTCCATTGTCTCAAAGACTGGTCTGAGAAACTGAGATGGAAATCCACCCATCTTTTGTCTCAGATACAGGTGGGAGGAATTAAGACTCCAATACCCATTGCCTAAGGGATGAGTGGGAAGAGTCTTCTCTTCCGTCCATTACCTCGAGGATTGGTGTGAGGTATTATCCCAAGGATTACTGCAGACACATGTGTGTGCAGACAGGTGCAACTGAAGAGCTGGCTGCAAGACCAGGGAAACTGGTGCACCAGTAACGTGCAATATGTGACATGAAGAGCAGAGGTACTGCCCCTAACTCTCTACAAAAGGGGAAAAGGACACCACCGAGAGGCACATCTCTGGGTAGCCATTGCCATGAGGATGACCCAGGAGGACACCTCCATGAGGACACTCTCTGCTGATGACTACCACAGACTTTGAGAGACACTCTCCATGAGACATCGCCATGAGGGCAACTCCACGGGACACACTGCCCAGGGTGCCTTCAGGTGGACTCCAGAATGATGCCTCCACGAGGACACCCACCTCCAATGGATTCTTGGGGGACACTCTGCTTCGATACCAACTATGAACCTTGAAGAACTCCCGCCACTGACGACGACAATGGATCCCCAGGACACCGCTGGCTCCATGGGGGTGACTATCTCTCTCTCTTTCTGAATCCTGAATCCTTGCTTTATTTTCTACCTTTTTTGTAATTTGTCCTATTGCTATCCCCTTTATTACAATAACTTCCCTTTTTTATAATAACTGTCTTTTTGTAATTTGCAATAAACTGTCCGATTACAGTACTTGACCTCATTTGTGTCTTAATTTCACTCTTGGGATCACGAACTGAAAGACAGTCCAGCACTGGGGTTTTCTCCAATCAGACCCTGACAAAAGCCATTGTCCCTTTTCCTTTGTATAAGTCCCTCTCTGAATTTTTTGTAGGTGCCCTTCAGCTACTGGATGCCTGCTCTAAAGTCTCCCCAGATCCTTCTCTTCTCCAGGCTGAACAAGTCCAACTCTCCCAGCCCAGCCTGTCTTCACAGGACAGGTTCTCCAGCATTTGGATCATCTTCATGGCCCTCCTCTGGACTCTCTCCAACAGGTTCATGTCCTTCTTGTGGTGGGAGCCCCACAGCTGAATGCAGTACTGCATGTGGGGTCTCCAGAGAGTAGAGAATAACCTCCCTTAACCTGTTGGTCACACTTTTGAAGCATACAGTTGGTTTTCTGGGCTGCGAGTGCACACTGCTGGGTCATGTTGGGCTTCTTGTCAACCAAAACCCTCCAAGTCCTTCTCCTCAGTGCTGTTCTCAGTCCAGTCTCTACACAGCCTGTATTTGTGTTTGGTATTGCTGCAATCCATATGCAAAACCCTGCACTTGGACTTATTGAACTTCATGGAGTTTCCACCTGTCAAGGGCCTCCTGGATGGCAACCCTGACCTGCAGCATGCAGACTGGTGTTGTCAGCAAACTTGCTGAGGGTGCCCTCAATCCCACTGTCCATATGCCCAACAAAGATGTTATGATTCTATGAAATAGCACCGATCATAATACCAACCCCTGAGAGATGCCACTCATTTTAACTTTATCATTGACGTGCTAAATAATATAGTCTATTATATAGTCTTATCAGGAACTACTTCTGTCTTGTTTTTATTTACCAAGGATGGGGCTAGTGGTTTTCGGAGTCTTTTATAAAGTAATGTGTGTTCATAGAAATTATATCAGATTAAAACAGCTTCAGAGTTTTTAAAGAGAAGTAAAGCATTCTTTATATTATATAATCTATATCTGTTTTATAATACGGCAGAAATACAAATGAGCTCTCCTAATTCTGTTATTTTCCAAGATATTCTCCAGGTCAAATCCAGCTCCTATGAATCCTGTGCAGGGGTATTATATAATGAGTTTTGGTGCCTAGCTATTGCTGATGGAAATAGGTCATCTAAAAAGAATTGCGACCCTGAAGGGATGTTTTAATACAGCACTTTGGACCCAGAACAGGCTAATGACAAGCAGTAGAGAACAGAAAAAGAAGGCAAAGTTGTACATGACAGCATGATTATCTTTATGGTATTTTTGCCTGCGTCATGTTAGGCTGTTGAAAATCAAGTATATAGTGGCAGAAAAGTGGCATCCTTCACCCATAGCTTTTTCATATCTTCAGTGGAAGGTTATGGGAAGATTACTGAAAACTCTGAATAAGAAACCAAGAATATCTGGTAAGAAAGTTGTTTACATACAAAATGAATGCATACAACTTGCAACAGACAGGCATTTGAAGCCACACATACTTAACATATTGCACAATTTTTCCTGTCACTTATGTCAACTGGAAGTTCATTTAGATATAGAAAATTAAGGTACAGGTATGTGATGTAATAACTTTAAATTAGCTTTTTAAATTGAGAAATATTCTGCCATTCACCTACATGTCCCATAACCTTTTTCTTATTGGGAAGTAGCATCATAGATCTCATCTGTACAAAAATAAAAGTAAAAACAAGGTATCACCAAAACTCTGATACAAAGTTTCAATTAGATGACATTCAGTATTCAGTTTTTAACACATTTAATGAAAGATAAGGCTATCAGTATTTTCAAACTGAGGCTGGAATGACCTTTATATTTCTGGATTAAATTCCTACTGTGGAGCCCTCTCTTACAATTGAGTTACAGCTCCTATTTAAGTAGGTCACAATTAAAAAGAAAATAAAAGAAGGCTAGATTTGGACACATTGGTAAGTAATGATATTTTCAGGAATGCTAAGCTTCTAACACATCCCAGCATCAGCAATTAAAAAAGTCAACTTACTGTTGCTTACATTTGGTCATAATAATAGACTCATACAGTCTTTTACATGATTTCTAGGCTCCTAGACTGGAAAAATTTGGTCTTAATGATGCTATTGGGATGCTATTATTGGATTACAGCCTACCCCATGCTCACCTTGAAAGAGCCACTAAAAATTTGTGGAAAACCTAATTACCACAGAAACCAGGATTATGACTTCAAGAGGATAATTATAAAAAGCAGATAAACTCCTGAAAAACCAAGATCCTATTTTCATGCAAATGCTAATACTTATAATGAGTGAAGGGAAAATGACCTGGAAAAACTGCAGAAAGACAGATTTTTATTTTTTAATAGCTTGAGTCCCAGAGTATGCTGTGACCTGTCCTATGATCTTTAGCTCCTTTGTTCTTTTCCTGCAGCTTCTATAAAAAAAAAAAAAACAACTGTATTTATTTCAGGAAACTGAAACCAATAGCACTTTTTTTTCTTCCTGTCACAGTTAGCAAGCACAACTCTTGTGTACAGATCAGGGACTGTACTTATTCAACAACTTGTATCGTCCTTTAAGAATGAGATTTTTAACTCAGTTGGTATTGCTTTTGTTCCTAGAGTGTCACACCAGTAATTCAAAAAGGCTGTCAGGCCAATGAAAGATGTTGCAGTGGCCTCAAATAAGGGTTCCAACACCTGGGTTGTTGGAACAAAGCAAACACCAAGATTGTTCAGAATTCAGGCCTCAGATGAGCTGCATGAGCAGAGCTGGGCACTTTCTATTTCTATGCCACACTGAGGGAAAGAACAAGCTTAGGATGACTTCCAGGCAGTCTCAGTCTAAGCTGAGCAAAACAAAGACTGGGAGGTCAGGCAGTCAAGCCTTACTGTTCATATGGCATTAGCACATGGAGCATTGTTTCATTTCATGAGCTATGTCTCTGATACACCTTGAGTTAGTGATGTCATACTTATTTTAGGGGAACAGTTGCCTCGGTAGAAAATCCTTTGATATTTCTTTCTAGGCAGAGCTGGTAGAACTCTGCTATAGTCAGTGAGGAAGAAGAGACCGCTCCTATACAAAGAACACGATCTTTTTCTTACTTCCAACTTCATGTAACATAAATTTGGAATATTCAGAAAAAAAAAGTTCACAGAAGCTCTGCATTGCTTATGAAAGAACATAGCTGGATGTCATTTCTGCTTTCTGATCCTATGAATTCCATTCTGGAGGCAAAGCTATTGAGCAAATGTAACCTGAATTTTAAATAATTTTGTTCCTATAGATTAATTTCTATTTATATTTTTGGTGCATTTAACAACACGCAAGTTTTGAATATACATAAAAAATTAGAAGTGGAATAAAATATTGTTAATATTTTATTTTAACAAATTCTAGAAGAATTTATGCACTTACAGTTTAATTAGCTTCTACCTTTACAATACAAATCCACTTCATGACAGCTACATACACACAGAGACAAAATGCCACTATTTCAGTGGCCAATTATTTTTGTTGTTGCAACTGTTAAATTCTGATTTGTGGAGGCACTGCAGTAAAACACTGAATTATTCTGAAAAGCTACCCTATTTTACATTTAAGACTAAGCACTTGTAAAAGTAAATTCAAAATAATTTTACTTTCCACACTGAGTGACAGGTTGACAGCCTGTTTTGCAAAGCAAATATTCTTTGAAACAGATCACAAATGAAGATACACTTATTGCTTACAAAATTCTTAAGAACAGAAACAGAGAAACAAGAGAGAACCCGTGCAGCCATTCAACTTCACTAAAAATGTATAATGCCAATCATGGTTGCAGGTCTTCTTTTCATTAGTCTTAACCCTGACTGCTGATTATCCAAAGTACGTAACAGAGGTAAATCAAAACAAATAAGAACACAGTATAAACATATACAGGATACTGGAAAAATAATAATGACTGGAAAATAACGGTCCCCAGAGCTTCAGAGAATTTGAAGCAATTATCTCACAAATATGTGTTATCTAAATACATAAAATCAGTGAGCAAACCACTTTGATTTTCAGTTGATACCTGTATCACACACAATCTACTTGCAACACCATAAGTCAGCAAATGAGAAAACACTGATTTTATTTATTTATTTGAGATTGAATGATCTAGGCCTGGACCAGGCCCTGACAATGTGAGAACAAAATTCTTATTTCATTCAACTGGTTGTTTTACCATTAAGAAAGCATCCTTTCTTTCCACAGATATTCATCACCACAAAAGCACTTTTTTTATGGTCAGAGTAGCAGGTTTGGGTTATTGTTCTAACTAGACTACAAAGATCAAGCTCAGGGCTGCACAGGTTACTACAGCTCTGATCAAATAATTGCAATACTTATTATCCCCTTACAATTTCTCCAATTCTTTCTCGTTTTCTCCAAAGTGAATGACCCGTTACAGCTTTTCTTCCTCCCCCTTGATCACAGTTTTGTTTGATCCATCTATATAGGTTCGGTTATTTTTATATTCTGATACATTTTCTGGTATTTCTGACACCAGTTCTGGTATGGTTACCTAGGTCTTCCTGGTCTTACATGGCATTACATTACATAGGTATTTCTGGCTTTTCAAGACCAAACTACACAAAGCATTCCCACTACTCCTTCATTTATGCTGTGATACACTTAAGAAAGAGTACACCTAGAGTAAGCAGTTTTTAGACCTGGTCATTTAAAGACAGTTTGAAACTGCTGGGTAGTAGTTTGTCTCTTCTTAGGAACAAATGGTGCATTTGAAGAATTATAAAAGAGTGACTATAGCAGTCTAGATAGTTTCCTAGAGACTCTGAAAAATGACAAGCTCCAAATAAAACATAAATGAGACTCTGCCTTTTTGTAATTTAAAATGCCTTTTTCTTTGTTTTTACCTAATATTTATTCCATGTTATATGTCTTGCAGCTATCAAACCTACTTACATGAATCCTGTTGAGCAGAAGCTAAATCCACAATGCACCATATCCCTGGTTACTAATAGTACAAAAAAAAGTGTAAGTCTCACTGTATAATTAGTCCTTCCAAACTCAAGCTTTTCAAGCGACCTGTTAGGAGCAGACTGTTCCAGAACAAATCTCTGTTAAAAATATTCTAGCTTCATCAGCACTTTGTGCAACAATTTTTTTTTTTTTATTTTATATCTCTTTCCCCACCTCTTAATCTGTCTGGTTTACAGCATTTAATTTAAAAATTAAATTAAATCTAAACCTATAATTGTTTAGTACCTTCTCCATAGTTATAAAAGCTTTCAGGTGCACTGATTTACTATGTTAAAAATGATGAAAAATTAACCACTGCTCCAGCATTTTTTTTCTAACTGAAGTTAAACAAACAGCAACACAAAAAACAACCAACAAAAAAGAAAAAGAAAAAACAATTAAAAAACCACTAAACCAAACAAAATACATCCACAAACCCTTAATACATAGGTGTGCTTGTTAGGCAACAAAAAACATTGAAAAGAAAAATCAGACAACAAAAACCATTGCAGGTAAAAATCCTAGAATTTACTGCTACTGTGAGTATATAAAATATATTACACAGATGCTAAGACCTGATTAAAACTTCTTGCTATAATTTACATCAAACTACCAAAGGTATTTCATAATACTCATATCTCCTATTTTTCAAAAAATAGACATTCCATTCACTGCTCATAAGCATTCCTACAGGCATCCTCCCTGCAACCACCTTAAAACAACACCAGTACCATAGGGAGCTCCTTTTTTTTTTTCAAGTGTAATTTTAGCTATCCTATTTGCTGGGCTTTATAAGCACATCCTCCTTTCCCAACTGGGTTTTTTAATTGTAAACAGCTGCCTGACCTTGGGCTCCTCGGACACTTAAAGAACAGGTGCTGTACTATAGCTCTCTTAAACAACCTCGGTCTTCAACTTTTATTGCTGGTCATATTTCAACTAAGGCTTAGCTTTCTCTCATCTCTTTAATGAAATAGTGGGGTTTTGGGACAGACCATGCATTGTTAAGCAGAAAAAAGGTTTGTAGGAGGGGTATTATTATTTATCTTCATTACTGGATAAGGTGGTGAGCCATTGATCTCAACAGTTGCAGCCTGATGAAAATTTGCAGTTGTTTAATATGATCTTTCACAAATCTATGCTGAGTATGATAGTTTGTACTTCGGTGAGTAATATCATACAGAAATACATCCAGACTTTATGCAAACCCTTTAAAATATGATAATACATATACCTGTTTCCACTAGTCCCTGGATAAAGCAAAAAGTACCTCTGCAGTACTGAACTCTGAGTACTCTTACTCCTACATTTCTGAATTGAACTTTTGCTGTGGCCATTTCCTTGTCTCCGACAAGTCTGACAGGTTTGGTAACTTAAATGTACAAGCAAGTTGCAGAAATCAATTTCTGAAAAGTTACCTGTAGACTCAAGCGACTACTCTTTACCTTAACATAACTGTCAGCAGTGCTTTTTTTTTTATTTAAGTTGAAAGTATTTCTGGAGGTGCATCACAGTCCCTGAAAACTCTCAGGGGGAAAAACAAACAAACAAACAAAAGGTGGGAAATGGAAACTCTAAGCAAAAATTTGGGATAGTTAGTCAAATATAGTTAGTCAAAGTTGCTATTTATAGGGTCATTTCTTTAGAGAGAACAAAAAAAAAGAAAACATGTAAATTCTCAGGTGGGCTGCAAAATAATGCAGCATTAACAAGTAACATTATACTTAGTTAATAAAAATTAATTTTGTTCCACATTTCAAAGTTTCACAGGATGGTTGTGATTGGAAGGGATCACTGGATGTCATCTAGTCCAACCTCACTGCTCAAGCAGGGTCACCTACAGCATATTGCTCAGGCTCATCTCCAGAGGGCTCTTCAACATATCCAGGGAAGGAGATGCCACAGCCTTTCTGGGCAACCTAATCCAATGCTCAGTCGCTATCACAGTAATGAAGTTCTTCCTCATATTCAGGTGGAACTCCCTGTGGTTTGGTTTATGCCTGTTGTCTCATCCTATCACCTGGCACCACAAAGAAGAGTCTGTCCAAATACAGTTTAGCTCATATGTGCTAACAATGGCTACTTAGATATTCCTGGATGAGACCTGAATAAATATTCAAGACTCTGATTTCCAAAAATTATAGAAAAATTAAGGGAGTCTTCCTAGTTTATCATGTTCAGTTTTTCATTGGTCCAAATACAGATACATTAATTTGTGAAACATTCTACTACCACACAATATTATATAAAATACTTGATGGAAATCATATTCAAACAGGAATATCTATCATGGCTAGTAAAGCACAGATGTGAAGTTACAAATGTGTATAAGTGAATAAATTTACTCAAAAGATATGTGTGAACATCTCTACGTATTAGTGATTTATTGTGCACTTAGAAGGACAAAACTAATTTGATTGAAGAAGTGTCTCTTTCTTTGAAGAAAGAAAATTATCATGTAGCAGAATATTAATCATATTTTAAACAACAACCGTTAGCTTCATTGGTATTTTACCTATCAACAGTTTTTGAGCTTTCAAAGAGATGACAAATTATACACCATTGATTCTGGTTGTTGCCATTTGTAACTGACACATTGCGAAGGCAGAATTAATCATTTGATTGATTGAGATTTGCTTTAACAATGGAATTTTGAACTGGGTTGTCTCTGTTTTCCTTGGAATAATTTTGCTTTACCTTATAAACTGGTTTTCATGACAGCAGAGATCATTTACAATTTAACATTGACTCTCTTCAACCTTTACTGTCATCCATATTTCATTCCTTTCTTCTCCTGATATCCTTTCCTTTGTTTTCTTAATCTTAGTTGTATGCAACTGAAATTAAACATAATATCAGTGTGGTGGAATATAGTGGCATACACATAAGAATGGAGACTTTCTTTAAAGAGTTTTTAGTTCCCAGAAGCTCAGATCTGTCTTTCTGTCTTTCAGTACCTGGAGTGTTAACTATTTCCAGCAGATATTTCAACTGCTATGTCATATAAAACCTTCCTCAGGGAAAAGAGAGAAACCTGTGGGTTTGCTTTGTCCAATAAGAGTAATGAATTTCTTATAATTAAGTCAGGACTTAATCTTGTGATAATCGTATAAAAATCCCACTAACGTTGCCTTATTGCTTTGAAGAATCCAGAATATTATGTTTGAGATACTTTTAAATGAAATAGTTCTCACATGCTTCACTGGTGTAAATGGAAAGATTTATCATTGACTGGCTGTAATAGTTCAGACAGGATCAGGTAGTTGACTCAGGACTTGAGGAATTCCGTAATATTTGATTTTAGCATGTTTGTCTAGTACATGGGAAAAATAAGTCTAAGTGTCTCCTGTGAGAGTTGCCAGCTCCTGGCGAGTGTCTCCCCTGCCTTGGCATTTCTCTGCCTCAGGAAACACCCATGTGCACCAGATCTGCTGCTGTGCTGTGGATCAGGACAGATCTGAAGCAGCTCGCCTCAATGACTGACCATACAAGACAGACCCATAAGCAAACCATAAAGTCTTCTGTGTATTTTGTTATGATGGAAATGAGTAGGAGACATCAAAACTGAACTAAATCCAATATGGAAATATTGAATAGAAATGCAGAATAACTGAGATCAGGATGTACATCTGGTGGTTATCTGGTCACACTCCTTGCTGAAAGACTAGCCATCTCCAAACTAACATTAAGGTAGTTCAGGCATTCCTCAGATGTTGTTTGATATCTTTGAAGGTGAAGGATCTGCCATTTGTTCCAGTGTTTGGTAGTCCTCTTTGTGATGATTTTTTTCCCCACTATCTAGTTGGAATTTCCCTTGCTGCAACTTTTAGCTGTTTTTTCTTGTCCTTTTGCTGTGTACCACCAAGAAGAGTGTCTCAATTTTCTCTTTAACTACTCACTGGATAGTTGACAAATATTAAATCAATTCTCAGTAGAGGAGAATTTCTCCCAACCTTTCCTAATATAAGGAGATCAGAAATGGTTAGGTGATGGAAACTGATTTCCAGTTATGGTGTTTTGTATTCTAATTTATAATTAATTACATTTATAATTAATTACATTTTATTGGCTACTTATTTAATTTCCAATTGCAATATAAATTGTGTGGTTGGGGGCCAGTTCATTAAGAAGAAAGATGTAGCCAACAAAATTCTAACATCCAAGTGGGTACAAGTACATCTAGAAAAAAAGTGAATTATGCTGCTTCTCACACCAGTTTGGGAGTACATTGGAAAGGTGAAATTAGTGATGGAGGTTTCCGTGCAGGATAGAATCACCACAGGTATGGGTTGTCACCTAATGGAGACAGTTAAGTTTGGGTGGACGACTCATTCCCTGTCAGCAATGTTAAACAGAAAATATCACCCATTCAGTGAGTCCTAAAATATAATGAAAGGACAATCAAGGAGAAAAAAAAAAAAAGTAAAATTAAAATGAAGAATAGAATTGTTATCACTTTCTTGTCTAGAAAGAGGTTGTTTTTAAAAAAAAACCTTTTTATTCTTGTCCTTGCAAGATTAATAAAATGCTTGAAAACCATGTTGTATACATTAGCATTTAAAGATCTGCTGCTGTAAAAGAGAAAACATTTCCTATACCTGTAAGAATAACATACTATAAAGAATGGAATTTTTAAAACATGGAACTTTTCACTTGAACTTCAGAACTAGTTCATAATAAATACTAATCTTTGGCCATTTCCATCAAATCCATAACCTTTCATATGTGAAACATTAAAAAGCAGTGCAATGTCTTATAAAATGTGCTGGAATATTTTAAAGCAAACTGCCATTTCTACTGAGAAATGCTTTAGAGGGGAAAAAAAAGGTATAGCAGATGGAAAGACTGCTTTGCAAGATTCTCACAGCAAATCAAAAGCCTTGAAGCTGTGCAAACCCTTTGTCATCACAGGGTTTGCATATTTCCTCCATGATCTCATAGATGCAATTGGTGTTACCAGAAAAGCTGACAAAGGTGCATCACACCTACCTACACACATACCTACAGTTAACCTTGTAGGTATGATTGGAATGAACCCTGCACAGTGCTTTGTTGTAGCCCCATCACCTCCTAAGAATTACAGGGAGCTAAACCTTTACTTCCATACCAATATAAGAAATATTCTGTTATTTTATGACATCATTAAGTGATGTGCACATAATTTTCAAACTGTTTCCTTTTCAATCCTTCATGGTGCTGTGAGATTCAAAGACAAAAAGGATACTCTGGTTTGCTGCCAACAGCTGAGCAGCTTAAGAAACTTTCTGAAGCAGGCACCTATAAAATTCCCATTGCAATAAACGCCGCTCCTTTCTAAACTCTTTTTTTTTCTTGATAAACAAATCTAACCTCTTCTACCCCTGCAATATGTTATTATGCCACCCTGCTAACATGTTGCTTTTTACACCCTAGTTTAGACAGACTTGTTTATAAAACAGTAAAGTTTTCTAAAGTGTCTTAAAACAATTTGCTTTATTATTTCTAAGGAGAATGCTTCCCGTGTAGCATTGACTTTGCTAACCACAAGACACCTTCTACCTGATCACATTATATATGCTTATAGCTTGATGGAAGTCAAATGCAGATGGAGCAGACACAAAAGTCCTTTTACAAAGGATCTCTGATTAAGTATTGCCGAACTGGTACCAAAACAGACAAATGATACTCATCCTCTAGAGCAAGTAGTCTAGAATAATGGTGCAAAAGATGGTAACAGCTTTGGAATTAGAACCAGAACTGTAAGTATGCTTGATTTCCACTCCCAGTTCCACTCTCAAATGTCTTGAAGAAGTCATGGGTATTTTCCATTCTCAATGCTGTACGCTAACTTTGCATACTAAATTAGGCACCATGCATTTTGAAGGATTTGAGTAACAAAAGAGACACCAGTGAGAGGGCAGAAAGATTTATCTTGCTGAGAAACTGATTACTGAACAATGCTGTATTGATTAGAAGTCTGTCTTTTGGCATACAAGTTTTGAAAAGTTGTGTTCAGTTTGCAGTAGGATGAAAAGTTGCAAGTATTGTCTTGCAATTCATACTTTAATATTCAAGACAGTAATATTAAGGTTATGCATAGTTAAAAGTACTATGGCATTTCATCCATGGGTGGAAGTCACATTTAGTGTTGATTCCCGTGTATGGTTTGGAAGGTTTGGAATCTTTGTGATAGAAGTTTCTGTATAAATGTAAATTACTCCATTGTTGCTATTATCATTATCTCTACAGGCATCTGTGAAGAAGTGAAGAGAAAATAGGATAAATACATCTTCTAGATTTTGTAAAACTATCTTTCTCAGAACAAAGATGCTCAGGCCCATCCCGCATGTGTGAAGTAGTGTTTGAGGAACAAGCAAGTGAAGTCATCAATGACATACACTGTCAACCTGATACAACGTTTGTGAATACATCTCCCATTCAGTCTCCTAATTTAGATGGAGCAGGTAGAAACAAAGCATTATCAATGTTTTGAAATACCACTTGAAGATATTATTTCAATTATGAACTTGTTTATATAAATATTTTTCATATAAAAACACACCGCAAAATTCAGGCTTAGGAGTGAAAATTGTTCTGTAATCATGATCATGAACACAGCAGCAAAACAGTGTGAGAACTCTCTGAAACAATGAATAGTAAATTTTACACTGATTTTTATCAGTTTATCAGTTTATCAGATGATGATTTTTAATAATTTGGTATTTTTTATATCTCAATTTTTGTTTTTTGCTATAGAAACAACATCTCAAATTTCACTAGCTTGAAATGGACTAATTTTACTCCATTTTGTCTCTGTATGTTAAGTCTGGTACTTTATTTAATGTAGATACTGTGTTTTATTAACTTTCCCATAAATATATTAACTATGACTCATACATTCTTACCTTTTTAAAGGTGTGTCCTGGTTTTGGCTGGGATAAAGTTTATGATCTTCCTAGTATTTGATACAGTTCTGTGTTTTGGCTTTAGCCTGAGAACAATGCTGATAATACCCTGATCAAGGACTTCTCAGTCTCTCATGGTCTGCCAGTGAGGAGGAGCACAAGAAGCTGGTAGGAAGCAGAGACCCAAACTACCCAAAGAGGTATTCCATACCACAGCCCATCATGCCCAGTATATAAACTGGGGGAGTTACCCAGAAGGGACCGATCGCTTTTTGGGTATGGATGGGTATTGGTTGGTGGGTGGTGAGCAATTGTATTGTGCATCATTTGTGTCTATTTTTATGTTTTTTTTTTAAACATTCCCCATTTAGTTTTATATTCTCTCCCCTTATTATTTCCCTTATCATTATTATTATTGGTGGTAGCAGTAGTAATTTTGTGTTATACCTTAATTACTGGACTGTTCTTATCTCAACCCATGGGGTTTACATTCTTTGGATTCTTCTCCCCATCCCACCTGGAGAGGGGGGAAGAAAGGGAGGGTGAGTGAGGAGTTGTGTAATACTGAGTTAGCAGCTGGGTTTAAACCATAACAAGGTGTAATAATTTTTCTACCTTGTGGAGTCCTTGAGGAATAGACTGCAAAACCACTAAAATCTTTCTTCAATTAGAAATATTTTCTATTTCCACAAGGAATACTAGTTCTTTTCTTGTTGGTTTGGATTTCACCATTCTCAGCAAATGCTTTTACTCTTACAAACTCATTTTCTTGACAACTACAATATCAGTTTTGACAGCAGCAGTACATTTAATTGGGCCTCCACCTCCTTCAGTACAACTACACTTGATGGTCATCCTTGTCTTTTGTGATGCTTTAGTCAGTCAAAGCAATGTTAATCAACATGGTAAGCAGAAAAAAACTATAGGAAAGATTATATCACAAAAAAAGGGTAATTTCTGGCTTATCTTATCAACTCCAATATTGAAATAACATTTGGACAATTTTTGTTTAGTGTAGATAACTTTACAATTTACATCAAATATGCCACAGTTACAGACTTAATACATCTATACCCTACCTCATTTCTCCAGGTGTACTCTCTTGCATGAAAGCTGGCACAGAATTCGAACTTTTATGGCTCCACTGGGGTAGGATAAACTATCTATTGATCAGCTTTTCTCCTGTTGATTCTTTGTAAGAGAATGTCTTCCCTGCAAGGTTTAGGGAGAGCAAAGTAGCCAGAGAGGTACTTAATTGAAAACATAATGTAAAAAGAAACAGATTTTTGAGCAAAGAAAGATCTACATAAGCATCAATATTATCTAAAATCTTATCAATCTTTTCTAGAGACCTAGGCAACCCTTCCAGACTCACTCACTCCTGGGCCCTGAGGGCTGAGAGTCAGTCTGGCTCCTTGCTTAAATGGTTGTGCAATTTACAACCAGTCTAGCTGCAGAATTTCTCTTGATCCTTTAACAAGCTAGTCCCATGAACCCAACAGAGGATCAGAGGCAGAGAATATAAATGAATAGCTTTTGATTAGTCCTGGAGATTTGGTAGATGGCTATATATATTAAGCAATTTGTTTGCCTTTGTCTTTGCTTCCTAATAGTCTTCTTGACATTTTAATCAAACAAAGAGCATTTTAATGATTAGGCTGTGCATGAAACATCTCTATTTCTGCCTTTATTAATATTACTAAATATTTTTATTCTTATAATTCATATAATGTGAGCAATGAGGACTGAAATATTGTCTGCTTATGGAAACTTCTGGCAAGCATTGACCCTGCCTGGAAGCCCAACTTTTATTGTGAGAAAAAGAAAGAAAGAAACAAAAACAACAACAGAACAACTAAAACTCAGGCAAGTGAAATATTTGCTTACAAGACTAATTTTTAAGCTATGATTAAATAACATGAACAATTGGGGATAAATAATATCTTTACGCATTTTGAAACAAACATTAAGATTCACCTTGACAATACTATTAGAGAGTCAGTGCCTAACAAAAACCAATGTACCTGCAATATTTTTTTCTACCAAAAAGGGAGTTACCAGTCAACCATGTAGCCTACAAGTACTAAGAGGTGGGATGGAAAAAGCATCAGCATGGGATATTTATCATATTTCCCAGCAACCAAAGAAAATTAATTTATGAGTTTGACATCTTTCTTATGCCATGCTAGTAAGGACTCCATACTTTGCTGCTATAATAAGCATTCTGTAGTGATGGTATAGAGCTGGGATCTGTATTCATGCAGAGAAAGAACGTAAAGACCCAAACAGTCATATGCAAATTTCCAAGTGTCTTGGTTTTGAACATCATGGTCTCTCTGTACTGTACTGTATGTTTTCCAGGGACCAGCATCTTCTCTTCTAAAATGCAAGATTGACTATTTTAATCTAAAAATACAAAGAAAAAGTATTTGTCTGATATCAGAGAGTATGAAGTTCAAAATTTCATATCTGCTGTCCACCTGCAGGTGTTCCAAGAAATTTCTAATAACCTGAATTATATATCCAAGAATATGTTTTAAGATTTAAAATTTGTGGAAGAAAGGGGTAAAGTTATTTAATCACCTTATTAGTCTTGCCTGCAGTATTAATTTATGGGAGAAGCAAAGCTGTATTATTGTTTGCTGTATTATTATTTTCTGTATTTAACTTACATACAATTAGGAACATGGAATATTATTTCACTAAATGCATTTGTGTATGTTTACAAAGAAACATTAATGTTAAAGTAAAAAGTTTGTTTGCAAACATCTGAATTAAACTACTGGTTTAATAAAAATAGGGGAGAGAGGGACACAATCTACATACATTGTAAATGAAGGCTAGAAAATCTAACTAAAGAGTTTTCCCTGGACCTGGTAGAAATCAGCCTGAAAAATATGCTGTATAGGACAGATAAAAAAAGAACAATTTTAAATTAATGAAAATGTTATTGTAGGAATTTTCCAGAAACATCTTAGTGCAAATGGCTTGCCTGTAGCAAAATAGTATGACTTTTTTTAATTAACATTAAAATGTCTGGCATATTTTGCACAAAATGCATGCAGCCTTTTGTTATCCTGAAGAAACTAAATACTGTGAAGATAGAATTTGCAGTTTAAATAAATATATGGTGCCTTGAATAAGTGAATAAGCGAATAAACACAATTTCATAAACATATGGGAATGAAACATTGCAAATTAGAATTTTCTTACTAGATACCAAAATACATACCAGACATTTCAGGTAAACTGTGCCAAGTATGCCTCTCCAGAGCAAATTTATATTTCTGAGTCAAATGTGGCAAAAAGATGGCCATTGTTTTGTGTGTGTCTTCTATTGCAGATATATAGATATCTGCAATATATCCAGATATGCAGATATGCAAAAGATATCCACTATCTGAAGGGGGCCTATACGGATGCTGGGGAGGCCCTCTTCATTAGGGACTCTAGTGATAGGACAAGGGGTAATGGGTTAAAACTTAAAAAGGGGAAGTTCGGATTAGATATAATGAAGAAATTCTTTACTGTTAAGGGTGGTGAGGCACTGGAATGGGCTGCCCAGGGAGGCTGTGAATGCTCCATCCCTGGCAGTGTTCAAGACTGGGCTGGACAGAGCCTTGAGTGACATGGTTTAGTGGGAGATGTCCCTGCCCATGGCAGGGGGGTTGGAACTTGATGAACTTAAGGTCCTTTCCAACCCTAACTATTCTATGATTCTATGATTCTAAGATGACTATGCTAAAGAGAAAACAACTGGGATATTTTCAGTCTGCACCTGCAAAGGAATGGCTGGAACAGGTTGTCTGGCTGGGCTGGAAATTTTCCACCTCAGCTATGTGCAATGGCTGTAAAAATCAATGTTTCATTCTACCTCATTTGCTCCTATTTAATATCACACTTCTTTATCAAAGAATACAGGGGATAGTTCTCTGCAAGGCTAGGAGCAGCCCATTTTTTGAGTCTGTAGTAGTTCACTGCACTTGAACTCTCTTTCTCAGTCCATGGTAGTGTGCATTTTCCTTCATGCTCTTCTGACAGAGTCCTTCCAGCAACCATTGCTCCCATTATCTCCTTTGGAAGTTTTTACCATGTCCCTTTCTCTTGTCTTCTAACACAGCTGTGGGTTCTACAGTCATAACACAGCTCCAGGACTTCAGGGGTGGCTTACACTGATGGAAGCCAACTCTGCATTCTCTGATCTTAACAGCTGAAAAACAATTATGCTGTCTCAGATATTCTTCTGAACATCTTGCTCTAGTGGGGGAGGGGGAAATCTCTCTAATTCTGTTTAAGCAAAATAACTAAATTCAATCTTACAGAACTGTGGATCTGGGGCTGGAGGGGAGGGGGGGGTATTGCTTGGTATGTGTTTTGATTGTTTGGTTGGCTGGGGGGGGCGGCTATATAAATTTAAATTCAAGGAGACATATGTCTTCAAGTCTGGCTTCTGAGATCAATCATTTTCTGCCAAAAAGCTCCCTTGCTCAAAGTTGGTTAGCATCAGATGCTTCTGAAAATAGACCTGCACTGACCAATTACTGCTGTTATATAAGCTTTAGTACTTCTTTAAAGACTGAGCCTGTCAAGAATGTAATTTGACAAGCTGAATCATACCAGCTCATATATGATGGATTTCAAAATAAATTGCATCTCACCATCTGTACATAGCAGAAGAGCACATCTTTATGGAATTCCTTGTGTGTTCACTTCTTTTGTAAATATATTATTTCCTACTGTACTTCAGGAGATTTAGTTTGACAAAGATACGTATTTGTCCTGGGTTCAGCAGTAGCAGTCATGTTTTTTCCTTTGTGGTAGCTGGTGCAGTGCTGTGTTTTGACTTCCAGCCTGAGAACAGTGTTGGTGAAACCGATGTTTTCAGTTGTTGCTAAGTGATGTTTACCCTGACCAAGGACTCTGTGAGGCTCATGCTCTGCCAGGGAGGAGGGGAAGCTGTGAGGAAGCAGAGATGGGGCGCCTGACCCAGGCTAGCCAGGGAGGTATTCCATACCACAGCATGTCATGCCTGGGGTGGGGGGTAACTGGGAGTTACCCGGAAGGACACGGGCTTCTGGGTGGGACTCGTTTTCTTGGCCGGTGGTATCGTATTCTCTTCCCTTGTTATTTTCTCTTATCATTGTTGTCATTGGTAGTAGCGGTGGTGATTTGTGTTGTACATTGGTTGCTGGACTGTTCTTGTCTCAACCTGTAGGAGTTGCACTCTTTCGATCCTCCTCCCCGTTCCTCCGGGAGCGGGGAAGCGGAGAGCCCTGGTGGGGGGGGGACATGGACCTCGATTGTTGTCAGCTCGGCACCACTCACTGGGAGTGAGTGAACAAGTTACCTGACTGGGTTTAAACCATGACAATATTCTTTGTTATGGCTTTTAAAGTGCAGAATAGATGATAAAAGATAAAAAATAATTAAAAAATTCTTTCCTGATTTTTTCAGCACAGATTTGAGGTGGATTATGAAGAATCAAAATAATTATTTTCTATCTTGACCTGATGGACAGCAATTTTTAAGCACAGTATTTTCCTCTAATCTGTACTAGAGCAATGGACCAAAGCATGGAAATGGCTTCTCTTGAATCTGTAAACTCAAGCAAAATTTTTCAAAACAGAATTCTTTCAGTGATTCTCCATTAGATATAAAATATATTCAATTTAGACCTCTTTTCCCCATTAATATGATTTGATTTCCATGACTGTATAATATCCAATAAAAGCTTAGATAAGATGAATCTTGATGTCAAACACAGAGGAAAAGAGAACTTCATGTTCCCTGTACAATTCAGGGGACAGACTCTGCAATGGTCTGGCAGCATTTATAAATGTCACAGCAAACACGACAGGCTTACTCATATCTTCTGGGAATCACTGTGTAATAGGATCTGATTAATCTTATACTGGACCTCTATCTCTAGTCTTTCAAATGGCTGGATGGGAGATGTGGAATAACTAATGGAAAAACCTTTGCATGGAAAAGCCACACAATGTGTTTCTAACCTTTAGTTGAGTATCTCCGACTTCATTTAAGCTGGGTTTTTATCATGACTTCTCATTCTCCTCATATGATTACTGTTAATATCTTTCCTCAAACTAATGAGCTTCCAAAAGAATTTTCACACATTTTAATATGTATGTGGATACATTCCCAGTATATGAAAATAACTAGTAAACATTTTCTGAATTGTTTCTGGACCTGACAAAAATAACTCTCTAACATAACATATTTCAGATACTGGTACAGTTATCTGCAAATGCAAAAACTCCTACTTTTGAAAGTCAAGCAGCCAAATTTCCCTATGTGTAGGAGCACATAGGGAAAAACAAAGGGGTTTTTTGACAGTGTCCTTTATAACCATTAAAGAAAGATTTATCTTGAATTGAATATAGTCTCCTCTGAGACTCCTCTGCCAAACAATTCCTTATATTTACTTCTTTCTCAGTTTTACTTGCTACAATTTTCCCTACATGTGAACAAACATTCATCAACTTTTCCTAAGCTCTTAACATTTCATTAATTATTATTTCATTATGCTTTCCAGTGAGGTAATAAAAGTCTTTGCATTGTCTTCATGAAACCTGGAGTGGCTGGTACTTCTACATGTTGCGAGACAATTGGAAATTATCTGGATAATACCTGTGCATTCCCTCTACGATCAATAGAGAGAAACAGGATTTTTCAGAGTTGCCTAAATTGGGCCATGGTTATTAGTTTCTCTGCAGATCAGCAGGTTTACAGTGAAATGTTATGCATGACAAATTTTTATGCTACTGATAGGATTATGCAACAAATACCAATGAAGTTGCTTCTCTCTCTCATGGCCTTTGAGCCTGTCTGTCAAGTTATTTGTTGTGTTATATTTTGGCAGTTCATTTACATGGTAACAATATCAAATTGAACACTAGAACTACTGCAGTAACTACATCAGTGGCCAAGGAAAAAAGCTACAGATGTTGTCTATCTATCTGGGCTTCAGTAAGGCTTTTGATAATGATTCCTTACAACATCCTTCTCTCTAAATTGGAGAGATATGGATTTTATGAGTGACTTTTTGGTGGATGAAAATTTGGCAATATCCAGAAAGTAGTGGTCAATGACTCAATGTCCAGATGAAGATCAGTGACAAGTGGCATCCCTGAGGAGTCTGTCCTGGGACCAGTACAGCTTAATATCTTCATCAATGACATAGACAGTAGGATCAATTGCACCCTCAGCATGATTGCAGATGACACCAAGCTGAGTGGTGTTGTGGACAAGCCTGAAGGACAGGATGCCACCCAGAGGGACCTGGACAAGCTCGAGAAGCAGGGCCATGTGAACCTCATGTGGTTCAACAAGGCCAGGTGAAAGTTCCTGCACCAGGGTTGGAACAATCTCCACTGTGTTGGGTTGTAATGACAAAACAAAGCTAAAATACCTTTAGAGTGCCTGAAAATAATGTAACAGTTTTCTTGATGATGAATGGTAAATGTTGTCTTGGACAAACATGACTGGATGCATTTCACATAAACCCAATCAAAACATAATGCTATGCATTAAAGAATTTTCTATCTTTTGAATATTCAGTATGGCAGCTCTGCTATCAGAAACAACAAATCCCACCATCAGGGTTAACGGGAATAATTAGCAGTCCTTCAAAATAGTTAGATTTTCCACCAAAGCTTCCACTTCCAGAGTTTTGGTGGTAGAAAATCTTATCCATTTGGATGTGACACTTAATTAGCAGCTGAAGAGCAGTTCATGTCAGTGAGCTTTATTTCCCAAGACAGATATGAATGAGGTGCTACCTGAAGTGAACAAGTGCAGAAATCTCACTATCTCACTGAATGGAGTTGTTTGCAATGTCCTACTTTATTTCTAAAGTAGTGTGGATAACAGATAAACAGTTGTTTAGTTGTTACAGTTTAGATCAACATCTTATAAATCATGGTACCAAATATTGCTGAAGTTCTCTTGATATATGTCCAGTACTTTGTTAACTTGAAATGGACTTGCTTTTCCTCACTGATGCTCAGAGAGTTATGACCTGTAAGTGTTGTTACTACTGTAGAAACTGAAGCAGAAAATAAGAAATGTCTTTCTGGGATTTGCATTTGAATGATTTAATTCTCTGCTTTGGTTGTTTTCACACTTTCTGTAACCACAAATTATTTAGATTTCCTGGAATGAAAAATGGACTGGTGCATACAATAAAAGAAAAAATAAATTTCTGCTGAAAAAATATAGTAAAAAAGATGCTGAATAATTAAAAAAAAAAAAATTGAGAAACTGGCTTTATACCCAGTCTTTCTTTTTTGTCTGTCAATTGTGCTGAGGGCCAAAGGTTAAGCCACTTGAAGCCAGGAAATTTAGGAGAAAGAAACCCCAAAATTTGGCTTCTAGGCTTTGGTGCAGAATCAAGAACTCTTTATGCACTTTATAGTCTCCCTCTGTAAAGTGTTAGGAAATCTAGGATGGCAGTTCAAAGCACCATGCATACTTCAAGCACTGGTGTTAAGGATCTGAAGGCATGACAGTTTCCCACAAAGGCTGACAGGAGGTTTTTTATTGAGAGACAAGTAATAAATTTGAATATAAGTTCATATGTTTGGTTTTGTTTTTTTTTTCCCCAGACAACTGATTATTATTTATTCTTGCCTATTAAGGAAAATAACCTGGTAGTTAGTGCACCCTCCCCAGTCATGAAGCAAGACTCAGGCTTTAACTCCTTTTCCCTGCAATTGTTTAATCCCAGGGATTCTACCTTTCCAGGCAACATCACAATCACTAGTCAATTGTGAATACTGCTAGTTATTTGTTTATTAGGAGGAATAATAGAAGGGAGCTAATAATTCAGGCCTCATCTGGAAGATGTTTCACTGTACGTAAAACTGTATGAAGAGAAGAAGAGGGGAAGATTGAAGAGGAAAGGTGAGGAGAAGAGGGAAGAGGAAAGGAGATGAGAAGAGGCAAGGCAAAGAGAGGCAAGGAGAATAATGAAAAAGGATTCCTTGCTCTGACGAAGGGGAACATTTGTATATTGCATGACTATTTTAATATTTTATAATCTTGCTTAAAGTGTGCCAATTAGTATTAATTTTGATGTATGACAACTACAGCACTATAAAATGGAATCAGGTTGCTAATATATTTCTTACAGATGGTGAAACTGCCTTTTTATGAGTTCATTGAATAGCAATCCTAAAAATGCAGAGAGAAAAGAGTACAGCATCTTCTGACAAGGAAGATTATAAAGAAGCAGCTACCCATCTGGAGGGCTTAAATTATAGGTATTTATTGTGTAATATAACAGAAGTACTTTCTAGTTCTGCTATTTTCCACAAATCTGAGCCTCCTATT
Organism: Pezoporus wallicus; assembly: GCF_028554395.1. NCBI lineage: Eukaryota > Metazoa > Chordata > Aves > Psittaciformes > Psittacidae > Pezoporus > Pezoporus wallicus. The sequence goes on from NW_026640165.1 coordinate 4,244,024, forward strand.
GTTCAGCACAGTGAGAAAATGCCCTTACATGGTGTACAGTGGCATAGCTATGATGAGAAACTGAGCCAGGACACCAGAAACTGAAGAAAAAGTGTGATTCAAGTAATGGTAAATATTTACACCTCACGATAGAGTTTGGTGCAGGGACCCCCAAGGTAGTAGGTTTTGAAATATGGTGTTTCTGCATTGTCTGTGACATGCAACCGTATCAGCTCTGAAGGCTCTTCAGTGCACTGCCTGGTAGACCAACACTAAGCCAAATTTACCTTTGGCATTTGTTGATCTGAGTTATGTCTGTGCAGCCAGAAGCAAGCACAAACAGTACAATTTAAGAAGAAATAACCCCAAAGAGTTTCCCAAGTTTAACCATGAAGGAAAAAGGGAAAAATGGTCATAAAAAAAATATAAAAAACAACCTAAATTTTTCCCTTAAAAAGCAGAACTCTATTTTCTGGTAGTTTGGAGTTTTTCTGTCTTTTGTCTCCTAGGCTAACTTATAGCAATTACCCAGCTTTGGTCAGACAAAGATTCTCATGACACTGCACACCACTGTCCCTAAGCAGCACCTTAGTGTGTATCCTCAGTGCTCCCTGTGCATGTGTGCTCATCTTCCACACTTCTCCCTAAAGTGTCCTTCACAGCATTTTGGTCTGTCACCTAGGAAGGAGGCACAGTGTGACATGGCTGAGTCTGACCTTCCTTCATGCTGACCAGCCAACTGTAGGTTCCACTTGCTCAGTCATTTGTTTTCAATGGGGACTGGCAATGGCCAAGTTTTCCCTTCCTTTTCCCATCCAGTTGAGCCTCTCTTAATCCCTTTTAAATGTATTCACCTCTGTTTAAAATTTAAATGGAAGCTACCACAAGTTAGACTGACAGATGGGCAATGTGATTGTGCAACAGGTGGGCAAAAATACTGTACAACCTAGTACAAAAGAGATCTGAGAGGCAATTTGACAGTTGGCATTTTCTCTTTCACATGACATTCATCATGGCTCTCTTACAGCACAAATAGTAATTCCAGATGCTGGAGTCACAGAGGACTCCTAATTTGGGGTACTTCTGAATTGCAAGATTGTTCTTTTAACAGACAAATGAAGTTCTTTACAAAGAAAAAAGGACAGAAAGAGAAGGTCATGTACTGGAAGACTATACAAGGCTTGCAAAAATGCTTAAACACGTTTGGAAAATTTTTAAAGAGATTACAGCTTGTTGATCAAATTTGATAAAACCCCTGATCTATTTGATTTGTTGACTATGAGTAGTGCCTGGGGATATCTCTATGTAATAGTCCATTTAAGGTTGTGGAAATTTAGCTTATCAGATCCTCTGGACTATAGATTTTAAATAATCAGTCTTGAAGACCTGCCAACTCTGTTTTATACTGTGTAAGCATCACTCAGTTTTGGCTTTTAGTCCATCCTTGTTCTGGCAGTCCTTTTTATGACACAAAGAGACTCACAACCTGTGACAGCAGGAAATGGAAAAGTTCATTCTCTATAAGAAAAAAAAAAAGGCAAAAAAAAAAAGAAAAAAATCATTATAATCCTTAATATAAAATTATTTAATCTTAGAATATTGGATAGTAGGATTCTAAAATATTTTATAATAAAAAAGGTGCCAAGGAAAATGTATGACCGTATTCAACAATGCAATAGTATTTTCACACTAACAGAAGTTAATTGAGTAACAGTTGCATAAATCTGGGGAAACAGATACATGTCCATAACAAATAACTGTTGCAAAGATATGCTGAAAATCCTTGCTAAAGGTGGGAACAGATACTTAGATTCCTCATTTGTGACTTTTTTATCCTCTGCAAAATTTACCTCAAACCTATTAAAAGGAGCATCACAGAATGAAGATACTAAAAAAAAAACAACTATTCAGAAATTTTTCCAGGCCCATCTGCAAAACATGAGTGCGCTGTTTAAGAAATGGTACAGTGGTGCCTCATTTTTATTTGTTTTTTTCAAACAGTGTAAAGTATGGAGTTTACATACTATTTTGTCGTGGTTTAAACCCAGTCAGGTAATTCGTTCACTCACTTCCCCCCCTTTCTTGCCCTCCCCCTGCTCTCGGAGGGACGGAGAGGAGAATCAAAAGAATGCAACTCCCACGGGTTGAGATAAGAACAGTTTAGTAACTAAGGTATAACACAGATCACTACTGCTACCACCAATGATAATAATGATAAAGGAAATAACAAGGGAATACAACACCTCACCACCAGCCGACCGATAACTTGCCCCCCCAGCCCCGACCAAGCACCGACCGATACCTCCTCCAACCCTGCAGTCTCCCAGTTACCCTCCGGTAACCCAGTTACCCTCCGGCTAACTCCCAGTTACCTCCTGGGCATGACGTGCTGTGGTATGGAATACCTCTTTGGTCCGTTTGGGTCAGGTGTCCTGTCCCTGCTTCCTCCCGGCTTCCCCTCTTCCCTGGCAGAGCATGAGGCTCACAAAGTCCTTGGCCAAACCAAAACATCCTTGTTATCAGCTCTGTTCCCGAGCTGAAAGTCAAAACACTGCACTGCACCAGCTACCAAGAAGGAGAAAAAATGACTGCTGCTGCTGAACCCAGGACATTATCCACCCCTTATTCCATACCATTCACGTCATGCTCACTTCCCACATTTTCAATATACCATCACTCTTATCTTAGTGCATGGACCAGTCCCTATAAAGCTGCTGAGTCCATCTGGTCCATGATGGCAGGCTCCATCTCTTGTACCAGTCCTCCAGAGAGGAGAGACTGTGTGCAGTGTTCACACTCGTGCATAACCTGGGCAATAGTGTCCATTGCTAAGTCCACCCCTCGATCATGAGTCCATCTCTATGTTGCATCTCTGCTCTGATGGCCTGAAGTGCCATGGGCCCACCAGGCTTAAAATAATTCACTGTCCCCTTCAGCAGTTTCTGCAGCTTGTTGCTGGGGACTCCATACAGCTGCCTTCCATCTCCGACGCTTCCAAAGCACTGGAGGGGCCCAGTGGACTAGATACTTGCCTATACTGTCCCACACACCCTGCCACTCATGACTGTCCAGCCTTGGAGAAAACCTCTTGGGCCCCCTATATCCTCGTCTAACCCCAGACAAGACCCAAACCTGACTCTGCTGAACTTTTGAGATCAGACAAAACGGTTGTGGGTAGAACACAGCCTGTGTGTGTGCCAACATGCTGATCCCCATCACAATCAGCAGGCAGGTCCCAAGGATACCCAAAGGCCATTCAAAACCTTCAGAACTCTCAAACGATGCTGCTGTACTTGTCACTGGGGCTGGTGTAGCTGCTGTGCTTGCCGGCTCTCCCACCGCCAGCTTCTCTTTTCCTGAGTCCAGCTCTTCCTCCTCTGCCTTGCTGGGAAATGCTGCGTGGTCTCCTGCGTCCTCCTGGGGCTCGGCGGGCGGCTTCCGGGGAATGCTCTCGGCCGTCGCGGGGCTCGGCTCCTCCGCGGGGCTCGGCTCTTCCGCGGGGCTCGGCTCCTCCGCGGGGCTCGGCTCCTCCGCCGCCTTCTCCCGCTGCTCGGCAGCCGCTTCCTTCCTCTCCTCGACCGCCCCGGCCTCCTCCACCGGCAGCCGTCCCCTCGCGGCCTCCGGCCCCGCTCCCGCCGCCGCTTGGTCCCCGGGGCCGCTCTCCCGGGCCGGTTCGGCTGCCGCCGGCTCCCGGGGCCGCTCCCCCTCGTCTCCCCGCAACCTCACGAAGATGGAGAGTAGGGTGAGGGCCAGGACGGTGAAGAGCAGCCGGACGGCCAGGTACAAGTCCACGGCCACGTCCGTCCCGCCCTGCTGCTGGAGCCCGCCCGTATTACAAGCCATTGCCATAAAGCACAGTGAGACAAGAACCTTAGCCCAGGCCCCACACTTGATAAACACTAACACAGCAAATACCGGCTCTAAGTAAGTTACAACGGTCTGAAGCTGTGAGATCAAGAGCAACAACTCTGAGAGCCAATAAATCATCATTGTGATGAGTGACTATTAATCCGGTCAGATCTGTCGTTATCTCAACCCTTCGTGCCCCACGTTGGGCGCCAAAAAAAAGAACTGTCGTGGTTTAAACCCAGTCAGGTAATTCGTTCGCTCACTTCCCCCCTTTCTTGCCCTCCCCCTGCTCTCGGAGGGACGGAGAGGAGAATCAAAAGAATGCAACTCCCACGGGTTGAGATAAGAACAGTTTAGTAACTAAGGTATAACACAAATCACTACTGCTACCACCAATGATAATAATGATAAAGGAAATAACAAGGGAATACAACACCTCACCACCAGCCGACCGATAACTTGCCCCCCCAGCCCCGACCAAGCACCGACCGATACCTCCTCCAACCCTGCAGTCTCCCAGCCCCTCCGGCTAACTCCCAGTTACCTCCTGGGCATGACGTGCTGTGGTATGGAATACCTCTTTGGTCCGTTTGGGTCAGGTGTCCTGTCCCTGCTTCCTCCCGGCTTCCCCTTCTCCCTGGCAGAGCATGAGGCTCACAAAGTCCTTGGCCAAACCAAAACATCCTTGTTATCAGCTCTGTTCCCGAGCTGAAAGTCAAAACACTGCACTGCACCAGCTACCAAGAAGGAGAAAAAATGACTGCTGCTGCTGAACCCAGGACATATTTATATGCTTCATTTTTAGATATTTTAGATACTAAAATTGTTTTTTCTTATCATGAAACAGCTATAAAAGCTAATACACCATTTTTATAAGCAGCTTTCACTGCTGAAGTTAGTGAAGTTTCCCAATGACTATTATGTTACCCTGGATCACTCTGAAATATTCTCAAATAATTTTAATGCTAAAACCTACTGAAATTCTGTGCGTGTTTTGTGGTTAACATCTGTTGAAAGCATGAGACCTAATCCCATTGTCTTTTGTTCTGACCCAATGCAAAGATGTCACCCTTCCTGCAGATTACCAAATTCTTTATCAATATCAATTCATTCTTGTCCAGGTTCTGTCTGGATTAATGTCTTTCCTAGTAGCTGGTGCAGTGCTGTGTTTTGGATTTAGCCTGAGAACAATGCTGATAACGCAAGGATGGTTTAGTTGGTGCTAAGTAGCACTTAACACAATCAAGGACTTTTCAGTCTTTCATGGTCTGCCAGTGAGGAGGGGCACAAGAAGCAGGGAGGAAGCAGAGACAGGACACCTGACCCAAAGTAGCCAAAGGGGCATTCCATACCACATCACGTCATGCCAAGTATATAAACTGGGGGAGGTTACATTTTCAGGTCAGGCTGAGTATCGGTCAGCAGGCGGTGAACAATTTTATTGTACATCATTTATGTTTAGTGTTGGGGTTTTTTATCTTTCACCTTTTAGTTTTACATTTTCTCTCCTTATTATTTCTCTTACCATTATTATTATTAATAATAGTATTATATTGTACTTTATTTTAGTTATTAAACTGTTCTTAGCTCAACCAGTGGGGTTTACATTCTTTCTATTCTTCTCCCAGTCCCACCTGGAGAAGACAGAAAAAGTGGGAGGTGAGCAAGTGCTGAGTTACTGGGTGGGTTTACACAATTGTATTCCCAAGAGACAGGTCAGTAACTACCTCATACATTGCCAAACTTAAATAGCAGTTTAAAAAACTTCTCTTGGGTCATTCAATGAATGAAAACCGCACTTTTGACTGACAGTCTTTTTGTGTAACTAAGTGACTATACTTACTCACCAACCTTAAATTCTATCATTCATTCAATGATGTCTTTTCAGTGCCAGCTATTCACACAGAAATGTGTTTATAGTTACAGACAATTCTTGCTGTTGGGATTACATGGTCAGATATAGTTCAGAACCTTCTCCCACACAGCCTGGGTCTTCTGTGATCATCTCTAAGGCTTGAATTCATAGAATCATAGAATTAGTTTAGAAAAGACCTTTAAGTCTGACTCAGTCCTCTGGTTTCTCCAATAGTAAGCAAGGCTGAGCACCTATTCCTGATAGGCAATTTACACTATACAGAATTTATATAGAGAGAGACACATACTTACACATCTGGCCACAAAAATAACACACAGAGCACTCACATGAACACACACAGCATACTGACCAGCCCATGCAAATGGACTCTTCTATTCCCTCATCCCTTTATTTCCCATACCTATTTCTTCCCAAATTGCCTTAATCCCTCCCTTTTCCCACCTTGATTCTTCCCCTAAATATGTCTTAATATACCCTGTGCAATCACAGCATGTTCTTTTCCTGCCTTCCACACTATGCCCCACACCCTTTGGCAGGAACTCCCCTTAGTTCAAAAGATGATACAGAGGTCTGATCCCAAGGACACCCTACAGAATGCCTTAGGATCCTGGTTTCCTTCATTGGCCAAATGAGGCACTAATTTGGAAGACATTGTTCCATCCAGCCTTTGTGCTTGTGTTGTCTGGTCAATAGGAAAATTAATAATAGAAAACTAAAACAAAAAGACCTATGCTTGAACTACTCCTTTTTGGAAAGAAAAATAGTTTTTCTGGACCTCTGTCTTTGTCTCCTTCTTGTTGTGCACACCCTATTCCTCACCTGGAAAGTTCCTACACAAATTCCATCACATCCTGCTTTTCTTCTGCTGACATACACCCAGTCTAAATATGTTATCTCCAATCCGGCAGGTGAGGAGGCTAGTAGAGAAACAAGAGAAGCTTTTTGAATTTTGTAAGCACTGTCACCTTCTGCTCTTGTGGCTCTTAACATCCGAATAGTATATGAATGTATGAGAGTGAGTTCAAGCGGTGGAATAGAAAGAGGAATCATAGCCCTAGTGGCTTCCATAGAACCAAAGCAAGACTTAGATACTTTTTACATTGTGAGGATTTGATTCTATGCCGATGAAAGTCTCCCTGCTCCAAACTTCTGGAGAAACAGTAAGCAACTGAAGTTTCAATTTCATGTGGCAGATTTCCAATCTTTCAATGGTTCGGTGGGGTTTTTTAAAAATTCTTATTGCCAGATAAATCTGGATTATGAGAGTTTATCTGCCTATACATAGGTATAAAAATGGAAGGGAAAAAATCACCACTACTTTTCCCTCAAAATAGAAGAAGAGTAGGATAAGGTCATTCTTTTCCAGTTTGCAGAAGATGTCACCTATCTTTCTTAATCGCACCTTCAAACGACTAGAATAGGTAATTAAAGGCAAGATTTCCCCCCCAAAAATAAAGGATATATCTAATATAAGCACTGGTCACTACTTTTTCTACATTTCAACTGCTCTTGAAAGTAAAAGAACCAGCAGTAGTGGAACTGTATGAAAAGGAGAAACTGTTGGATTAGAAAATGAGATTTTCTTGTAAATGTTCAATTTATTCCTGCTTCCTAAAAAAGCAAGAACAAAAGCGCTTGTTAAAAAAAGTTGTAGTTTCAATACTGTTTTAATATGGATGGGAGTAGCTTCAGACCAGAATTCACCTGGTACAAGACCACTAGCAATATCTGCACACAGGGCAGATATAACCAAGATATTTGATTCCTTGGTTCCCAGTCTGTCTTTTTTTGAACCCAAAGTTGTCACCTGATGTGTAATTTTAGAAGTCTGGAATGAGCCAGCTGTCTAGACTCCCTTTATTATTCATGTTGAGAAACAAATACTTTTAGCGTGTAATTAATATGACCTATGTCTTCCTCATGATAAGAGGAATAACATCTCAGAAATTGTCTTTTTTTATGTTGACTATAAAGGGACTTCAGACAAGTAGCTCAGATATGGATGTCTTTTTTATAGACATATAATACAAAGTCTGATGAAACTTCTCCCAAATGTTTGTTTTATCAAACCATATTTTGCCATGTAACATATGGATTTACTTCTTGAATAACCCAAACCAGTATTTTTTTTTTAAATTAATGTGGTCTGAGTGAAAATGGGGTCTTGTCTGTACATATTATGCCAGAAAGCATAAAAGAGGGTCATAGTTCTGATACAAACTAATTTGTCTGCAACTCATACAAAAATGTTATTTGAAATATGCTAGGCTGGATGAACCTACAGGGATGTTTAATTAGGCCTCAGACTAATGAGTTTAATGAGGTTTAAAAGAGAATGAATTGAATAGCAAGTGGAGAATTCAAAGTCTCAAAGCTCCAAGTTGCAGTTTGTACGTAGGTCTAGCTAGAACACCACTCCATTATACCAAAACTACTTTAAAAAATTGAAATAAAAAATTTGGGCAGAAGCAGATGCCAGATGCTGAGGATTTGACATGATATTTGGTAGGCCCCCATCTGTGCAAAAACCAGATGATTTTCTTTGGAAACTGACATCTTGTACTCTTTAGCCTAAGACAATATTTGGAACAATAGCATCCGGAAAGAAGACACCAGAAAATAAACATGAACTTTCTCAGGTTTATGTCTACAGAGACAAATAGACAAGCCAATTTTTCAGAGTAAGTCTGAAACTACAGCCCTACAACTGAACATTTCCATTCATATCTGTTTAATACAATTATTAACACTAGAATATTTTCGAGTGTCAATAGTGTGAAGACTTATGTTGTTGAGTAAAATGTGAAAAAAAGCACCCAATTATTACAGTCAATGATTGTGTATGCATAGAGATCACACAGAAGATATTATATTATTTACTAAAGGTATGTATGCTGCCTTTGAATGATGCTCTGTTCTGAGGCTTCATGTTGCCAGAGTTGAGTTGGCAGTGAGTTCAACAATTGCACTTGCTTTTCAGCTTTCCATTGTGACACCTTCTGGAAAGTCCCGTAGTTAAGTTCAGTCTCTTTGCTTATGTTTGTTATATGTTGGGTTTCTGAAGTCTGCTTCTGTAGAGCACTTAATTTAATGGAGTATGAATCCTCCTGGAGCATTAAGGTTTTAAACTGCTATTACCACAGACTGAGTGCTGTTTTTCAAAATCCATTTTCCAATTGGCTAGCTGGATTTTCAATAGTAATATTACTGTATTCATGCCTAAATCCTCCATGGAGCACTTATGTCATTGCTAGCCATTTCTTTATCATTCCTAGTTTATATAACAGGGTTTTGTATACATACTAGATATTTAAAACTCACACATTTGGGGGCATATTTTCAAAACTCCAACTGTACAGCTCCTATAGAAGTGTCATAGTGGTTTTCTGTGCATTTATTCCAAATCAACCCTCACGTTCTGGGAGAGAGATAACCACTTAGATGCCAGCAGAAGCTACCAGTGTAGCTATCCAGCTTTGCTTTATCTCATTATCTCATGATTTCTTTGTATCAATTGTCATACCTTCCACAGAGAGGCCATTATCCCAGTGGAAGTCAAGATATGTCATAGAGAATGTAGAAAAAATTACTACACCAAGAGCTGTCAAAACATGTATATTTGGACTATGCAGAAGCCCAGCTTCCAGAGTACTTTTCCTTACCTTGGCTTTGGAATCGTGTGGTGAAATGAAACTATTTCTCTTAGATGATGCCAAAGATGCCAAAGAAACAGAGACATCTGTTAGATGAGTGCCAGCTCACAATAACATATCTCACTAAAAGATTATTTTATCTCAAAATGTGCTATATCATCTGCTTATCCTAAGGAGATGAAGATCCATTACAGCCAATACTAGCTTTTCAGGTGCAATAAATATATTACACCATGTTTTTACCCAGAAGAAATTAGAGACTCTAACTCTACCTTTAGAAGAAAATAGTTTCATTTTTTATTAATTATTAATAATTAATAAAAATTAATTAATTTATTTATTAATTTTATTAATTAACTGTAATTTATTTTGCATACCTTAAATTAAGTACCTTTGGTTTAAACCATGTCCTTAATTGTTTCAGCTGTGGAGTTCTTATAAGATTTTCTTTTTAACCCTTCTGACAGCTGCAGTACTTAATATCCAAATAATGAACCAGTCTTCTGTAGAGTTGAGGGTTTGTTATCATTTCATGAAAGAATTAGATTTAATTAGATTCTAAGTATAACAGGCTTTCTTTAGGAGTAAAATACCTGACAATGTCCTAACTGTCTGACAATGTATCTAGCCCTTAATAACTTCACTAGTAGTTTGTTAGCATCTCAAAGGGCCTAATGTTCAACCAGACCCCAGTGTGCAATTCTGGAGAGATTTACTTGTGTGACCAATAATTACAAAACATGAAACAAAATTCACACACTGAGATGCAAACAACACTGCTCTACTACCAGATATCTGGAATATGAATAAGAATCCTTCCTCTGTGACTGGGAATCATGAGCAGATGTTCTTGTTGATGGTGACCTGTAGCTTAAAAGGCAATTCTGTTTTACCACTATATTTATTCTGCAGTTTGTGAGGTCTTCCTTTTCATAATAGAAAACCAATTACTCTTGTGAAAAGTCCTATTGCCTGGTGTAAAAACCCACAGTGTTGCACTTGCATCTTTCTATTCTGAATACAGTATGACTTGAGGAAGACAAAATTGTGGAGAATAGGTTTGTATAGTACCTTTTAATTCTTCTTGTATGACTTACACAGTACGATACAGAAGCAGATACTTACAACTAAATATTCATGAAAACATGTAAGGCAGCTTACCCAAGGTAATAGGTGTGAAAAGCACTTATCAAATCATCTTCTGTACAACTTCTTAAATGCTTGATGGCATTTCTGTAGCGCAAGTTTTCTTAGCAAACTGAAGGTGATCACGGATGATATTATTAATTTAATGAAAATTAATCCAAGGTCATTTTATTTTATTTTTTTATATTCCCCTGAATTTTCACAGAAGAATGTGTAATATACTCTTTTATCAGCATAAAAATCTTGCCAAAATCTCTGTCAAACATGAATGTGGTTTTAGTTACTGAATTCTGAGCTATACATTCAAAAATTCTTACCTCAGCTCTGAGGTTTTTTTATTTTATATAACTAAGGAGCTATAAGTACGTATGAATGCTATAAAAAATTCAGAAAAGACCCATGCCTATATTTTTGATACCTTTTTCTTTTTTTTAAATCATTAAGAATTAAGGAAAACATAGCTGAAAGGAGGTTGCAAAGAAGACGGAGTCAGGTTCTTTAGAGAGATGCCCAGTGACTTAACTTGAGGCAATGGGCACAAGCTGAAACACAGGAGATTCTCTCTGAACACCAGGAGACAGTTTTCCACTGTGATGGTGACTAAGCACTGACACAGGCTGCCCGGAGAGGTTGTGAAGTCTCCATCCTTGCAGTTATGCAAAAGCCATCTGCACACTGGCCTGGACAACCTGTTCAAGGTACCTCTGCTACAGCAGGGAGCTTGGACCAGATGACATCTGATGTCCTTTCCAACCTCAACTGTTCTGCGATTCTGCAATTATGTGAGTATCTGGGATATAGAAAGAATCTGTTTCAGACATTCTATACCAAGAACTTGATGACCTGGCAAATTCTAATTTTGACAATATCTTCTGCTTACTTAAAAACTACTTTCATTTTCATATATCACAATTTTAAAAAAAATCATACTGCAGAAGTAGATGAAATGACTCCTGTCTGCATAAATATTGTTCCAAAACTCTAAATCCATATACAAATATGAATGTGACAATTCATTAAAAGCTAAAGAGAAATCATGATGTGATAACATTGTGAAAAAGCAATTATGTTCTTTCAGCCCATTTGCTGGTAAGACAAGAAGAACAAAACCTTGTTATTCTTTAACAGAAGGCTACCTTAGCTTGTTTTATGAAAGAAAGTGAAAAAAAAAAAAATCTCATAAATCACTGTTATCAAGGCATCTGCAGCTGTAAGTATTCAATTTTCAGAAGTATGTGTCTGTTTTACTTCAAAGGTTCTCTATTTCTTAAACCACCTTCTTTACTCTTCAGTCATTCACTGTTCTTTCTTGACTGCCCGTCTGAAGAATGCACCACACTGTCCCATAGCCTGGCAAGAACTGTTTCTTTCACTTCATTTGAGAAAATCACAATTTTCTTAAAACAGAAAACTTCAGTAGTGACAGATTTTCATAATATTTATTTATGAGACAAAACCTATGGCTCTTTCAATTCCAGTTCAAAAGGTTGATGTCGGACTGGATAAGTTTTTTATACTGCTGTCTGTATTTCATGACTGAATTTGTAGCTGCACAGCAATTAATACTGTCTTGATGAGCTGTTTACATGAAGCAGTCGTTCATATGTATAATAATAATTGTAATCCATCAATGTTGCAGAATGACTCTTAGGAGCAGAACCATAGAGTTCTGGAGGACTGTGCAAGCAAGGCAGGGGGTGGCCCCCACAGGTAGCCAGAGACGGGACCTGGGAGGAGAATGTGGAGGAAGCTGTGGGGGCTAACCAATACTGTTATGCCAAGAAGGAGTGGCTGAATACCACTCCTATATATGTGTGAACTGCGTCACAAATAAAGTAGAAGTTGCTTATCACCCATATTGGGTTGGCCTGTCTGCTTCTCCTCGCTGTTTAGAAATTGCGCCCGAACAGGGACGCGGACTACAGGGCCCTGGTCGCTGGGGACCCGGATTACAGGGCTCCGACTAGCGGGGACCCGGAATACAGGGCCCCGACTAGCGGGGACCCGGGATACAGGGCCCCGACTAGCGGGGACCCGGGATACAGGGCCCCGGTCGACGGGGACCCGGATACAGGGCCCCGGCCGACGGGGACCCGGGATACAGGGCCCCGGCCGGCGGGGACCCGGGATACAGGGCCCCGGCCGACGGGGACCCGGGATACAGGGCCCCGGTTTAACGGGGACCCGGATATAGGGCCCGGGTCGACGGGGACCCGGATTACAGGGCCCCGGCCGACGGGGACCCGGATTACAGGGCCCCGACTAGCGGGGACCCGGATTACAGGGCCCCGGCCGACGGGGACCCGGGATACAGGGCCCCGACTAGCGGGGACCCGGATACAGGGCCCCGGCCGACGGGGACCCGGGATACAGGGCCCCGGTCGACGGGGACCCGGATACAGGGCCCCGGTCGACAGGGACCCGGATACAGGGCCCCGGCCGGCGGGGACCCGGGATACAGGGCCCCGACTGGCGGGGACCCGGGATACAGGGCCCCGGCTGACGGGGACCCGGAATACAGGGCCCCGGTTTAACGGGGACCCGGATACAGGGCCCCGGTCGACAGGGACCCGGATTACAGGGCCCCGGCCGACGGGGACCCGGATTACAGGGCCCCGACTAGCGGGGACCCGGATACAGGGCCCCGGCCGACGGGGACCCGGGATACAGGGCCCCGACTAGCGGGGACCCGGGATACAGGGCCCCGACTAGCGGGGACCCGGGATACAGGGCCCCGGTCGACGGGGACCCGGAACGGCGAGTGAGCGGCGCCGGCGGCAGCGGCCGGGAAGCGCGGGCAATGCTGCTGCGGTGGCGTGACGGACCCGGGTGCTTCGGCTAACCGAAAGAATCCGCCGCTGGGGCGAACCAGACACTGCTGCGTCGGGAGGCCGATCCGGAGACCGAGGTTACAGGACGACCCAGAAGAAGACGATCCGGAAAAGGCTGGCCATGAAAATGGACCGAGAGGTAGCCCTGGACTTATTACAGTGCTTCTTATAAAAGCGGGGAACTGAGCCCTGAACTTTTTACAGTGCTTTTTATAAAAGCGGGGAATTGAGCCTGAGACTCTAAAGCAGCTAGCAGGTCTAGTGGCTAGGGAAGGCTAAGAGATTTTTTTTGCAGATCCTAATACAATATTTGAGGAGAGTGAGTGGCGAAAGTTTGGTGATGAACTATTTGACTCAGTGCTTAATGATTATAAAAAGGCAAAGAAACTCGGTAAACCACGGAGGGAAGTAATGAACTGTATAAAAAGATACAAGGCAGAAAAGAAAACTGCCGCGGTAGCAACGGAGAAACTAGGAACAGACGTCCCCGGTCGGTTGAAACCGGGGGAAGATTACAACTCGTTTCCCCCAACTCGCGGGAGCACAGGGTTTCCCCCCCATCCTTCCTTTTCTCCCCCTCCATCAGAAGGTGCCGCGGAGGAGGTGTAACCCCCTGCTCCCCCACCACCCCAGTTCCGAAAGTAGGGACTTTGAAAAGGACAGAGAAAGTATATTAGAAGGTATACGCATGATAAATGTCGAGAAATCCGAAAGAAAAAAGGCGGTGCCTCGGCGCCGGATCGATTGCGGCGCCACTGTGAAGCACGCAGTAGAAAATAGGGATCATGCGCGAGCGGGAGATTTAAAGGAACCGCGAGCCTCTCCAACCCACTACGCCGTAGAGTGAAAAAATTTTTAACTCAGTCACGGAGGAGCCAGGTCTGCAGATGGCTACATACCGAACGAGATACACCTGATAAGAAAGACACAGCTGCGAGCAACGGAGACCCCGAGTTCGGCGCAGGATCAGCCCCCGAATCCCCTGAATCCGAGCCAGATTTATATCCTCTGCTTCCAGACCCTGACTCTTCGTCTCCCGGGTGGGTCTGCTCAGACTTACTGGCCCTGGAGACGCTCAGTTGTAACAATGGGTAACCAAAGAGGTGAACATTACTGGGGAATTTTCTGCAATGGGCATCTTTGCATATCCTGTGTTTACTACACAGCAGGGGGCTAAAGAGTGGGAAGCTCTTGATCTCAAAATAGTTAAGGAGGCCTGACAAACAGTGACCACGTATGCGTTAAAATCCTCTTATACTCAAGCTGTATATGTTATGATTTTTTTCTTGCAATTGACAGGGGGAGCCCATACAGTTTCTCTGTGATACTCATGTACTAGAAGTTGGTAAATATAAGTATGTCCAGGTTTCTATCAACCCTTGGAGACCTCTGTAGATACTGCTGGCCACTTCTTCCAGCACAGGCTGGCCACCTGTGTTGGAATGAGTGTGCATTTTGGTCAGTATAAAAGCCCAAGCCTCATACGATGTGGGTGAGGCAGAGCCTCTGCGGGGTGCCCGCTAAGGTTGAGCCTGCCACCTCACACTGCAATGATGCTTCTCGGAGCTGGTTTGCTGTTAGTCTCCACAGGGTCCTTGTGCCACATTCTGTATGTGGAACTGTAGTGGGAATAATGATGGCTTTTGCAGGGACTAAAAAAAAAAAAAAAAAAAGAGGGGGGAGAGAGAGAGTAATGATGTTACATTTAACTTTAACCTGTCTACTTCTGAAGAACTGATAACCTGGGGGAGGGGGTATATTTGTGTCCTCCTGCCTACAGGTCCATGGTGACTGTCTGCAAAGTTTGTCAAGCCTTGCCATGAGCTGGACAGACGAATGGATAAACCTGATGCCTCAGCTACAGGAGCTGACCGTGATTACCCCAAGCAGAATGAGATAGAGGAAGAGAAAGAACAAATAACTGCAAAACATCACTTGGGGGCAACTGAAAAGTAACATCCTGAATATGTGTGCTTGTAAAGTAGCTATTATTAGAGGTTGTGATTTTGTGTATAAAACCACCTGTATTTACTAGCTAGTTGCTAATAAGAAACTGCACCTTGTATTGTATAGATTTGTCACTTGTAAAAGAGATGTTAGAGTATGGAAATTTGCAGTAGCCGCTAGAAAATGCTAAGGCAAAAGCTAGAAAAATTTTAATACAATGGTAGTGTTATAAAGCAGGTGATGGAACAAATTAAGAGGGGGGAGAATTCCACTGGTAAGAAATTTCTTTGGCTAGTCCTTCACTGCCATCAGCATCTTCAACATGCTGCTGCACCCTGTAATAGTTACTCTGCTAATGTAAATGTGTGTGTGCCTTGCTGTAGTAGCGATTTGTTACTGGATAAAACAAAAGGGGGAAGATGTGGAGACAGTGTTCTCACAGGAGAATGCATAATTGGTACATAAACTTTGAATAGTCCTGAAAGATACAGCAAGGCCATGAGAGGCCTGAAGAAGCTTAAGCAAGCAAGATAAGAGACTGGAATTCACCAAGTTAATGAGAACTGTGGACTGTTGGCAAGCTTTCAAGGTTGAGTTCTCACACCTGTGTTTAACCAATTATATGTTAGTCACTAAGGGTCTTCAAAACATGTATCCAATCATAATATGCCAAATCACTGTAAGTGCTTCAGCCGGGGCCTTGGCTCAACTAAGCAGACTGGGTTGCTGAGTTGCTAAGCAGACAATTCTACATCGAAGGCAATTTCTGATTTGTTTTAATGTTGACTCTGTGAGACATGCAACACTGCAGAACCTTTTGTTGTTGGAACAGGGACATGGATGTGAAGAGTTTGATGGAATGTGTTGTATGAGTCTCTCTGATTATGTTAATTCGATGCACTCACAGCTGAGAACCCTGGCTCAGCTTACCCAGCAATAGTAAATGAGCAATATCCTAAGAATAACTAGATGGTTGTCTTCACAGGGCATTACAGGTTGAGTCAAACACTGCTGTTTAAAGTATTGCACTTGTGTATCATTGTTAGATTAATCATCGTAGCTATTAGACTTGTTTATAGTTGTGTGATAAAACAGGTGAACAGAATAACCCATAATGCCTTGCTTGCACAAAGAAAAAGGGGGGAATTGTTGCAGAATGACTCTAAGAGCAGAACCATGGAGTTCTGGAGGACTGTGCAAGCAAGGCAGGGGTGGCCCCCACAGGTAGCCAGAGCAGACTTACTATAGGCCCCCTTTAGATACTAGAAGGTTGTTATAAGGTCTCCCCAGTCTTCTCTGCTCCAGGACAAACAAGCTCAACTCTTTCAATATGTCTTCATAGGAGACGTGCTCCAGCCATCGGATCATCTTTGTGGCCCTCCTCTGGACTCACTCAAGCAGTTCCACATCCTCTTGTGTTGGAGACCCCAGAGCTGAATGCAGTACTGCAGGTGGAATCTCATGAGAGCGGAATAGAGGGGGAGAATCACTTCCCTTGACCTGCTGCCCATACTCCTTTTGATTCAGCCCAGCATAGGGTTGGCTTTCTGGGTTGTGAGTGCACATTGCTGGCTCATGTTGAGCATAACTAGGCAGACAGCGTACCTCGATCTTGCCTACCAATTTATCTCATACAAAGCATAACATCTCCCTAGAGAGAATTCATGAAGGAGACTGGGAAAGGCCAACTGTTCTTTCTGTCATTTTGTTCCTAATATGTCATCTCTGCCATATCACTTAGAAAAGCAGTGTCATATGACCAAAATACATCTATTCACTACCATATGAATACACATGCTCCTATTGTGGCAAAAAGGTATTCTTACTTTGATTATGTGATAAATGCATTCACAATCACAAGAAGATAAAAAAGAATATATACTGTTTGAACTCCTGACCACCTCAGCCCAACACAGCGACATCGCGGTTCTAAATTCCCCCTCTACTCTGCTCTCATGAAAACTGATTTGGAGTATTGTGTGCAGTTCTGGTGTCCTCAACATAAAAAGGACATGGAACTGTTGGAACAAGTCCAGAGGAGGGCCACAAGGATGATCAGGGGACTGGAGCACCTCCTGTATGAAGACAGGCTGAGGAAGTTGGGGCTGTTCAGCCTGGAGAAGAGAAGGCTGTGTGAAGACCTCC
The DNA here is from genome assembly GCF_028554395.1 of Pezoporus wallicus. NCBI lineage: Eukaryota > Metazoa > Chordata > Aves > Psittaciformes > Psittacidae > Pezoporus > Pezoporus wallicus. The sequence continues at coordinate 4,261,450 of NW_026640165.1, forward strand.
TAGCAGCCTTCCAGTATCTGAAGGTGGGTTATAGGGATGCTGGGGAGGGACTCTTCATTAGGGACTGTAGTGATAGGGCAAAGGATAATGGGTTAAAACTTAAACAGGGGAAGTTTAGATTGGATGTAAGGAGGAAGTTCTTTACTGTGAGGGTGGTGAGGCATTGGAATAGGTTGCCCAGGAAGGTTGTGAATGCTCCATTTCTGGCAGTGTTCAAGGCCAGGTCGGACAGAGCCTTGGGTGGCATGCTATAGTGTGGGGTGTCCCTGCCCATGGCAGGGGGGTTGGAACTTGATGATCTTAAGGTCCTTTCCAACCCCAACTGTTCTATGATTCTATGATTTCTTGAGGTCACATTTCCAGTGTTCTTTGAAATTTGCTTAAACTCATGAAAAGTTGTGAAGATTAGTATGGTCTTTTACATAGTTATTCACCTTCCCATCAATCCATCCATGCAAGTGATCATGAATGTGCAATGTTACCATTTTGCTCTTCCCCTGATAATCAATTCTTAGCAAGCATGTCTTCATGTCCTGCTTTTCTGCCTTCTAAAAATTTGAAAGCATTGTGAAATACCTTGCTCCAATATCATAAAGTACTTACATTTGCTAAAAAGAACTCTGAATTGACAGAATTCATTACTTTGTTTTTCAGAGAGATCAGATAGGAATTGGGGTTAAGTGCTCAGAACAGTAGCGCCCTGCTTGGAGAAAACTCATGTTTTAGATTTCAATTGTATGAAGGTACATAGTGTGCTATCCTGAGCTAGACATCTAAGACACAAAATGAGTTGAGAAATGAAGACTTGTTTAGCATCCCCCATTAACTGTTTCTCTCTCTTTGTCAATATTTTTGTGATTTATGGCCGGAAGTCAGCCAGACCCCTTCCACCATATTACATATTTTAATCCCACAGCAACTTTATCAAGTCTGTGTGTTTATTTTACTAAGATTTTTTCAGTCTCTCTGTAAAAAAGCAAGTATAAAAATGTGAGAAATATTTTTATCTGGTATTTTGTGTGCATGGTGGATTGACTCCTACCAACAGACAAGCACCTAGTCAACTGCTCGCTCACTCCTCTATCCTGCAAGATGGGAAGGAAATGGAAGGCAAGAAGACTTGTGGATAAAGGTAATGGTAGCTTATTAATTCAGTACTGCCCACTACTAGCAGATGTTGAGGACCCAGGAAGCAGGCCGTCGGCATTCATAATAGTTGTTTGGGAAGACAAATGCCATAACCACCAACATCTCCTCTTCTTCCTCCTCTCTGTTAGGTTTTCCTGCTGAGCATAACATCACACGGTATGGAATATTCCTTTGTCCAGTTTGGGTCAGCTGTTCTGGCTCTGCATTCTCCCAACATCTTGTCCACCCCCAGCATTACTCTCGGGAGTGAGGAGCAGGGCATATTGGTAGACAGGAAACTCTAATGCTGCACAAGCACTGTTCAGCCTGGCCAAAACATTGGTGTGTTAGCAACACTGTTTCAGCCACAAAAGCAAAGCACAGTACCACGTGGGCTGCTGTGAAAAAGTTAACTCCACCCCAGCCAGACACAAAGGCATCAGTGTGGCTCTTGGAAGTGTCTGCTTTCTTACATTTTTAGATGGGTCAAACTAGATTCAACATCACAGTGCAGATCCTTTAATCTCAAGTCCTTTTTCCTGTCTACCAAAAAAAGAACAACTATTTTCATCATTAATATTGGCCAAAATATGACAAACAGATGTTTTCTCCTGAAATATTTCAGACCTAAAGTGAAAGGAATGATGATGAAACAATGTATGGCTCTACGATAAAATGTCATATTTTAAAACTATTCTAAATTATTGTAGTAGATTGTCTAGATGTGAAATAACTCCAAATTTAATTTCCAAGCATCTGGTAGAGTAGATAATATTATTTTTACAGTGGTTAAAGAATTATGAGTTTGTTTTTTGTTTCTATGTTTGTTTCTATTTTAAAGCCTCTCAAGTTTTCAATATTTGTTCTTCTTCAGTAATAATTTTACACTGTTAACAAGGTCAGAAATACTTGAAGACCTGGTTGAAAAGCAAATTTTTCAAATAAGTAAAAATGGTCAACCAGCATTTTCTTAATATTTTATGTACAAAAATATTAAATTTGAAGCATTTGTGCCAATATTTTAGCCTTCAAATTATTAATCAATTTCACTTTATTCTGAATAATATTTTTTGTATATTTTCATGTTAAAGATAAAAGATTTCAAAAAACGAGGAAAAATATTAGATAACATAGAAAAATATTTTATTTCTACTTGAAGAAATTACTTTCCGCTAACAGAAAAGTAGATTTTCTTTGTCTTATTTAGTTTTGATACTAAGGCAAAACCCAACTTTTGCACAAAATAAATAAAAATCCATGTCTACCTAAATGTAATCTAAAAAATAAAAATCAGACTGTAAGAACAAATTAAAATGTGTCAGTCCTTTTATAGGTTAGAGAATAGAGTGACAGTTTGGGTAGTAGGATCTATTTTCAGCTCCCTGTGCTGTCTGAGAGAGATAAAGAACCCAAGACTGATTGTCCCTACTATACTGCTGAGAACCTAACTGCAAACTTCAGATCTTCTTTGGTAATCGTAATTCAAACAGATACAGTACTGTTCAAATCCTGCAGAGTAGCCTGCAATTTTTAATTAAACTGGAAAACAAGAATGAAAACCATCCAAATTCAGTAGTGGTTTTGCATCAAGACTTGTATTTTTATATATATATATATATATATATTTAATTTTTACTGTAGTAAGTCAGCACATACTAATATCAACCAAAACTGAAGAAAATGTTTTCAGTATCTATATCCTGAAATCTCCAACTCTACTGCAATTCAATAATCAGTACAGTCAAACAACAACATCCTGAGTCCTGTTCCTTGCAATAAAAACCCCATGATTTTTTACATTAAAGCATCAAGCTAGCAGAAGGAAGGTTTTGAAAACTTTCACCTGGTTACTGTTGCTTAAGAAACCTGAAGTTCAATATTAACAGATATTAATCACAGAAGTACCACATTAACTAGTGAAGAGCAAGGTGTCCTTACATGATATTTTGAACAAAATAAACACTTGGATTATTGACTAAGTATAAACATTTGCGGTATTAGTGCCAGTCAATTGAAATTTCAGGAATAACACAATAGCTAGTGCTGTTATACTACCCCAGTAATATTGTAAGAGGTGATACAGGTATCTTACTGATTTCAATGTTAGTGAAAAAAATGGCACTCTGTGGTTCGTTAACCCCAGTAGAGAGCTAAGCACAAAACAGCTGCTTGCTCATGCCCCCACAGTAGGATCAAGAAGAGAATCAGGTGGGTGAAAGTGAGAAAAGTTACAGGTTGAGATAAATATAGTTTAATAGTTAAAGCTAGATACTCAAGCAAAGCAAAATAAGGAATTAATTCACAACTTCCCATCATCAGACAGGTGTTTAATAGTTTTCCAGGACAGGAGGGTTCCATCATGCACATGGTTGCTTGGGAAGACAATCACCATTACTCTGAATGCTTCCCCTTCTTTCTTCTTTTCCCAGCTAAGAAATCTAATAATCTATAGTTAAGCATGACTCCATATGGTGTGGGATACCCTGGGGGTCAGTTGGGGTTAGCTGTCCTGGTTATGTCCCCTCCAAACTCCTTGTGCACCCCTAGCTTACTCGCTGGTGGGGTGATGTGAGAGGCAGGAAAGGACTTGGCTCTGTGGAAGCTCTGCCCAGTGTTAGCTAAAACATCCGTGTGTTATCAGCACTGTTTTCAGCACAAATGTAAAATATAACCCCATGTGAGCAAATATGAAGAAAATTAACTTTATCCCAGACAAAACTAGTACAATTTGGCAGAGAAAACCATTTTTCCATTTCAGTGTTTGAGATAATTTATCCTGTTAAAGGTCCAAACCATAAGTTAATAGGGATCAGCTTGATAGTTTTAGATGAATCATAGTCTCATTTCTCAGGACTTTAAATCAATTATTTTCAGTCAGAAGCTTTGTCCATTTTCTAAATGTATTCCTCTTCTTTCTGAATGTGTAGGATACCTATGGTAATAAACAGATCTGAAGAGGTTTACTATTATGACATCCTCTGACTTACTTAAAAATACAAATGGAGAGAAAGAATACATAACAGTTAAAAGTTGTACAAGTAAATGAATTATGATTTATTAAAACAATGGTTCTCTCAGTGCAAAAAAGAAGTACTTCGATTCATTATGGAAATAAGTTTCAAAACAGAAGTGTGGGTTCATTTAGTAGATTACCTGTAGACTAAGTGAAAATACATGGTGTCAATGCAAGGAGCTTTTTTCCAGGTATGTACAGCAAGCTGTCACTGGGAGTGTTTTTTGTGTGTTCACTGGGCCACAGGGCATGGTTTTCAGTGTATTATTTCTGCAAAGTCATATCTAATTCCTTTCTAAAGCCAGTTCCAGCGTTCTCTTTTGACAACTTTACAAGGATTATTTATATAAGTAGTATTTTCTTTGTTTGTATGTTTGAGTGATTTCAGTGAATGTAAGACAATTATACGTTTGGTTGGTGGCATATATTTCATGTCAGACCTGTTTCTAGCTCCTGGTAGAAGCTGCAATAAAAAGAAGGCACAACCTGATCCAGCAATATTTTAGCCAGAGAAGTTATGGATGCTACCTCCCTGGAAGTGTTTAAGGCCAGGTTGGATGGGACTTTGAGAAACCTAGTCTAGTGGAAGGTGTCCCTGCCCACGTCAGGGGGTTGGAACTGGATGATCTTTGAGGTCCCTTCCAACCCAAACCGTTCTATGATTCTGTTATGGTAGAGTCTTGCCATTTACAGGTAAGACTATTATGCAGCTTGTTTTAGAAGTATCAGATTAGTCCATAAATCTTAAAAATTAACATAGCTTGAAAATGTACACAAATCAGCTATGAAGCTATTAAATTCCAAAATAACTTTTTCAAATTCTATGCAGATTACTGGGGATCATGCTCACAAGTGTTGTGGTCTGATACTTCCTGAGATGCTAAGCACTATTTTCAGTGGGGTGTCTCCTTATCATATAGGTAAACAGCTCTACAGACAACCTAGAAGAGTATTTTCCTTTTACAATTCTCAACTGAGTAGCCAAGAAAATTTACTAGAATAATGCTTTCTCAAAACTGCTACTACATCCATTCTTCATAGTCCACTGAGAGCGACTAAGTATTCTGTCTTTTGTCATTCAGGTTAAGGCTGCTTGGTTTGCCTTGTTATCCATATGCTATCTACTTATTAGATCACAAACTCCCTGTTCTCTGAATTTTACTGCTTATTCTCTGAATTTTAATTCTAGAAGAATGTGGGTTGGAAGTGACCTTAAAAATCGTATAATTACTTGTCTCCATTCCTCTGGTTTGCTTCCTTTTTTCTTAATCTCTCTCCCTTTTTATTTTCACATGGACATAAACAACAGTAGAAACTTGGGTGGTCAGCTGGTCTGTTTTCATAAATATATCCAGAAAAAAAGCTTTTTTTCACGTGTGTCACCTACTAGTAAAAAGAAACCCAAACAACCCAGACATCTATTTCCGAAAGAATAATGTATTATCTTATATTTGTTCCTGTTAGACCATAACAGATGAAATTTTCTAAAACAGTATGTTGTATAGCAGATACTCAGCAGATGGGAAATTGCAAATAAATAGTTAAAGTCTAGCAAAGTTGAAAACAGATGCTTCTAACAAAAATCATCAAGCAACCAAAATTCTTAACCAACTATCTTTATATTAATATTTAAATTTATATAATGGGGCAAATGCATGTTTTTCTTCATGACAGTTTTTGTGATTCCTTAAGGGAAAAAGAAAATCAAGTATATTAATTAACATGGTTGTCATATGAGACATTTATGCTGCTTGACAAGGCGCAATTTACTGACTAAAACTCCAAAATAGAAAACAAGTGCCATAGTCTAGTTTGAGCAACATTATCTGCTGTTCCATCTTGTCTGAAAATAAGGGTGATATTTTTCTTAGTGACAATGGGGAGGCAGCTACATTTCTTAATTTAGAATGCCTTGTTACTTTGTGGTGTCATTCCTCTGCAGGCTACAAGGAGTTGAAAGAAGTTAAAGAGAAATTAAAGGCTCATTTTCACAGGGAAATTAATGTGCTGTAAGGTGGACTCTGAATGCACAATGTCCCATTAGTTCTGTTTCTCACTTCCCAGATGGAGGATCTAACAGATGCCTATTACAGAAATCCTTAAAGCCCTCTCAGTATTGTAGGTATCTCTGGGATCTGATAGGATGCCGATGGCATCAGCAGGGTGCACATGTGTCCTGATAAGGTGATTAAATATCTTACAGTAAGAACATCATTACATTTGTGAAGAAAGACCTCACTCCCTTCTTCTAACAGATATCACCCTAAGTAATGTGCCTATGATATCTGGATGGAAAGTAAATATACTCAAGAAACATCTGAGTTTCCCTCTAAAAGCACCATGAGAAACGCTCCAAAGTTGGCCCATAGTGATACTGCAGGTAGAAATAGTAGTAGCTATCCTAGACTTAGGACTGTCCTGCAGCATCTATGTACTGCTCCCTATAGAACAAACTTGAATTTTTCTGAGAAATATATGGTAAAATAGGGTTTTGATTCAGAACATTAAAGTAACCCTCTATTTGTTAAATAAAAATCTGTGTAATGCCAAATTACAAACAACAAACTTTTGCTATACTCACAATGTTTTTCTTAATTAATCCACCTTTTCTGATAAGCCAGTAGCTATTTCATAGCTGTCTACCTGTGATAACAGCTGACCTGTACTGTGATGTTAGCTGTAGAAATACTATTTTGGTTGAATGGTACTCCTATAAAAGCATTTGAAGACTACAGAAATTCTCTCAGTGCAATTATTAGATAAGACTGTACTACTTATCCTTCAGGCTGAATGCTAAAAAATTCATATAAGCTACATAATATCCTTCTGGGCAGAGAAAGATGCTGTAAACTTTCCTTCTTCCCCTGACTTTTCTTCATGTTAGAATCATAGAATCATAGAATAGTTAGGGTTGGAAAGGACCTTAAGATCATCTAGTTCCATGGGCAGAGACACCTCGCACTAAACCATATCACCCAAGGCTCTGTCCAGCCTGGCCTTCAACTCAGCCAGGGATGGAGCATTCACAACCTCCCTGGGCAACCTATTCCAGTGCCTCACCACCCTAACAGAAAACAACTTCTTACTGAAGAAACCCTCTAATGAACATCTTTGAGGATACTTCTTTACCCTTTTTTCACCCATACTCTAGTTTACAGCCTCTCTGGGTAACCTGCTACAGTGTTTGATTACTATCATTATCCAGATTTGTTCCTAATATCAAATTGGAATTTCCCTTGCTGCAGTATGTGTCTGCTGGCCTCTCCTTTACCTTCAAGAAGAATCTGGCCTGGTCTTCTTCATATCTGTACAGGAGGCAGTTGTAGGTAGCAAGAAGATCCCTTCTTCCCCTTCTTTTCTTTAGACTGAATAAATCCATTTCCTTTCTACATACCATTCAAAGGGACCAATAGCTCCCCATTCAAATAATTTTATTTAGCCAAATATTATTCCATATTTTATCTCTATTTCTATACTGTTGAGTATAAGATCAACTTCTTATATTATGCAATGGTAAGCGGAATGGTATGATGTTGTGTTTGCTCAGTGTTGTGACATTTGTAAAAATTTCCACTCTTCAGAACGCAGTTCATCATGCACTGTGTATGGAAGAGACTCACAGCAGCTCAATTAGACTGGTGCCTTAAAAGGTATGCAAGATGATACAATAATATTAGGTAGTCATAATAAGGAAGAATATGAGTACCTTTATAATAAATATTAAGTACACTTTTTTTCTCCTCCCTTGATTCCCCACACAATACTCAGCCTTTTTGGCAAAATGGTGGCTCATGTTTTTTTCCCCATCAGCAAAACTGAAGCACAGACAAAACAGGGAATGATATAATTAGAGACTTGGCATCCAAGACATCACCATTGGTATTTTAAGTGGTATTTTAAGCTCAGAGGAAGAGACAATACCTCCTTTACAACAGTATCTCTCACTTGTTCTCCTCGCCAGCCATGCGCTTTAAGCTGCCGGTTCCATATCAGAAAGAGCACTGCAGAATGTTTCCTATGCCAGTAGTCCTACTATTAATGATTACCTGTAATAGTATCTTCTTTTTTTCCACAGAGGTAGAGAGAGAAACAGTTGCTCTTAGTACCTGTCACAGTTTAATCCCAGCTGGCAACTCAGTACCATGCAATCACTTGTTCACTCCCCTTCTTCTTTGCCTCCCTTCCACCCTGGGGATGAGGAGGAGAATCAGAAAAAGGTAAAACCCATAGGCTGAGATAGGAACAGTTAAATAATTGAAAAAAAATAGTAATAATGATAATAATAATTAGTAACAATAATACTAGTAGTAAGTAATAGTAATGGAAAGGGAAAAGGAAAAAGGCAGAGAGGAATAAAACCCAAGAAACCCAAGTGATGCAGAATACAATTGCTCACCACCTGCTGACTGATGCACGGCCTATTCTCAAGCAGCAACTGGTCCCTTCCAGGTAACTCCCCTAGTTCATATGCTTGGCATGATGTGCTGTGGTATGGAATACCACTTTGGCTAGTTTGCATCAGGTGTCCCATCTCTACTCCCTCCTGGCTTCCCATGCTCCTCCTTATTGGCCAAGCATGAGGGACTGAAAAGTCCTTGATCAGGATAAGCACTACTGAGCAAAAACTAAAACACTGGTGTGTTATCAGCATTGTTCTCAAACTAAAGCCAAAACACAGCACTGCACTAGCTATTAGGAAGAAAATTATTCCAGCTCAAAACAGAACAGTACCTATTACAGAACTAGCAGGAGTATCTCAGCCCTTGACACTGAGAAAAAAAAAAAAAAAGGAATTAAGGCTGTAATATTTTATTGCAGTTCACTGAGAACAGTTTCAGTGCTTAAATATATTTCTGTCTCAAGATTAATTACATGATGATTACACTAATCTATTCCACTTTTACCGTGAGTCCATGGATGTTTAACAGACAATTTACCTGTTTGTGTAAAAGTACATCATTAGCGTGTAAAAGTTTAAGTTTTCTCTTTCTCATGCAGCAAAAAAATTGATAATTGTTGATAAAATTTTGACAAGAGTTAATGAAATTTGTATGAGTTTCAAATTCAAAGTATATTAATGTGTTACAGTGGAAGTGCTCTTTAAATATTAAAATCCTGAAAATGCATATGGTACATGTAAAAATAATTTTATCATCCAAAGTTAACCAGGAGGTTGTGTACTATGGCACTCTAACTGTAACGTGTACAGTACTTTTCAGCCCTATAAGAGATTTGGACCCAATCTGCAATCATAGGAGACAATTCCCACTAAGACATGGTTTCTGAAGGGAAAACCATGGGGAACAGCAGCAAGGGAAACCAAACAGCAGTGTGATAATACTGGACCACTGGTGCAATGGTTTCCTGAGAGCTTGAAGAACTTGTGTCTTTTTTTTGGGGGGTTGGCAAATCCAGTTATTCTGACAGCCAAATGAGAAAAACAGTGAGCACATGGAACAAGTAGGGGAATGGTCTTTTAATTGATTAATGGGAAATGCTGAATTATTTTTGAAGAGTACTAAAAGTTACCATTAACAGAAGGTAATAACAATTTTTGAAGTTTCAGTAAGAATGGAACAGACGACATTATTATTCTTTGTCCTCACAAGTGTCATAATCAAGTTTGTTTATTCTTATTTGCATATATTTCAAACCGCTTAGGTGCTTCTGCGTTGTGCTATAAAGGATATTCTTCTGCGGGAGTTTGCAAATGAACTCTATATGGAATTAAAACTGGTTTGCACGTAGTTCAGCATGCTTATTTACAAATGTAAGATCTCTGTTGAAGATATTTTTATAGCAATTAAGGGGAACAGAAGAGGACAAAGTTGTCAAGTCAATGGGTGGGCTGTGAAACTACGAGTATGCTTGGGCACATTCTATCCTGATGATTTTAACTGGGAAAAAAGTGGAGGGCTCCTTTCGCACAGTGTTTTGAGGAGTTTGGAGACAGGTTCTATCTAAGTAGAAAATATATTCCAGGCATACAGCCAAGACAGAAACTGGCAGAAGAGACAACCAGGGGGAAAATGAAAAGAAGAGGGACGGTCAGACTACCCAGTCCAAGAGAGTGGAATTTAATTAGTAGCAAGCCATTATGTAAACATTTAGATGGAACTGGTGAATATTCAAAATTAAGTTTCTCATCAAAAAATGAATAGGATGTGACAGTTAGGCTACCAACAGCTGCTTAACGGGCAGCTAGAGATAAGAAAAAAGCATCTAGATAGAACATATAAGCATTAAAATGGAAGTTATAAAACAATAACTGATACAGAAAATATGACTGCTTTCTTAATATTTTTTTACCGCCTTTCTGCTGGGAGCTGTTTTCCTTAGTGGAAAGAGAGAGGGAAAATAGCAGTCTCAAAAATATTCTTTATTCACGAAAAATTTAAAATCTGTGCAGAAGAGACACTACAAAACTTGTGACTGGATGCAGAAAAGCAGAAGTCCATTCCAATTTAGCAACCCTAATAAGCTCACGGTTGAAGCAAAGTAGGTATATAACTGCTTTGAACAACTGGGATGTTTGTATAAATTTAGAATTTTTAAAGATATTTGGCTTTCAAGCACTTAGGGTATGGATTCATTGTAGCCTTGTACACATGCCAGCCTACTGCTTTATTGCTATAGTAAACACTTCTATCAGATGTCTCATTAAGAAATTCTTCACCTAAACTGCAGTTCAATCTTAAATTTTCTAAAAGATACGTCATATGAATTAGCAGTAGTAACAATACAGATGTACATAAACAATGAATGTGCAGTGCCAATATTTGGTCTTGCAGCATATTGATTTATTCATGGAGAAGAATGAGAAAAATCTCCCTGTCTTCTCTCAAATTCTCTCTTCAGCGACCCTAATTGTTCCACAGTTTCATAGCAAGAGAATTCATTATCTCTCTCCTGTTTATATTTCTCCTGACTTAAATTATAATTTTCTAAATATATCATGTCATGTTATTTATCTTGGTGCCCAGATGCAGGATGTTTGCCTAGTCTACTAACTGGAATTCTTGCAAATAAATCAGTGTTTCAAAAGTGAATGCAGCAAAGCCAGGGTTAACTGAAACACCAAACATTTTTCAATTATACAGTCTCTCAATAACATTGCTGTGCAGAACAAAGCCGAGTAATTTGATTTCCAGAATTAAAGGAGTAGATTATTGCTTCTCCGCAGATGGCCTTCCACAAATCTGGAAGGAGAAAAAAAAAAATCTATTAGAACAATCAAGATTTGAATAGACAAAGAAGATATCTATGATCTAAAAATATTGCAGGTTCTATGACTAATGTTGCTTCAGTTTCATAGTTAAAGGTTCTTCACAAACTATGAAGAAACTCAACAATATAATAATGCCTTCACATTAAAGTAAATGACCCTAAATAATGATGCAATTCCACACTGTTTCTGAGGAATACATGTGTAAGTATTCAAATGACAGAACCACAAAAGCTCAGAATAGTTGAGGTTGGCAGGGACTTCTAGAGACCATCTCAGTCTATCCCCAGGCTCAGAGTAGTGCCCAACAGAGAAAGTTGCACAGCGCAATTGTCCAGTCAGGTTTTGAGTATCTATAGAAAGGAAAGTCCCCAACCTCTCCTGGTAATCTGTTTGTGTTTGAAAAACCTCACAGTAAAAACACACAGCACCTCACAAAGAAAATGTGTCTTTTTTGTGTTTCAGATAAATTTCCTGTATTTCAGTTTGTGCTCATTGTTTCTTGTCCTATCACTGGGCACCGTGGTAAAGAGTCTGGCCCCATCTCCTGCCTGGCCCACATCAAGTAAATATACAGATTGTCAAGACCTTTTGTTGTCCAGGCTGAACAGTCTCAGCTCACTCAGCCTCACCTTGTACAGCAGCTGCTCCTCCCCCATTCTCACCCTTATGGGCCTTTGCTGAGCTTTCTCCAGGATGTCTGTGCCTTCCCATGTACTGAGGAGTCCAGCACTGGACACAGCACCCCAAATACGCCTCAGCAGCGATGAGCAGAGGGATCGTCTCTGCTGACCTGCTGGCAATACTGCTGGCTGTACTCCGCCAGGACTCAGGGGTCCCTCTTTGCCAAGCTGCTTTCCAGTCAGTCCCTAACCTGTACTGCTGCATTGCATAGGTTATTCCTTCCTACATACAGAACTGGGCATTTCCCTTTGCTGAACTTTATGAAATTCCTCTCTTTCCATTCTTCCAGCATGTCACAGTATCACAGTATGCTAGAGATTGAAAGGGACCTCAAAAGATCATCTAGTCCAATCCCCCTGCCGGAGCAGGAACACCTAGATAAGGTTACACAGGAATGCGTTCAGGCAAGTTTTGAATGTCTCCAGGGAAGGAGACTCCACAACCTCCCTGGGCAGCCTGTTCCAGTGTTCCGTCACCCTCACTGAGAAGAAGTTTCTTCTCAAGTTTAAGTGGAACCTCTTGTGTTCCAGTTTGTACCCATCACGCCTTGTCCTATCATTGTTTGCCACTGAGTAGAGCCTGGCTCCATCCTCGTGACACTCCCCCTTTATATATTTATATACACTAATAAGGTCACCCCTCAGTCTCCTCCAAACTATAGAGACCCAGCTCCCTCAGTCTTTCCTCATAAGGGAGATGCTCCACTCCCTTAATCATCTTAATTGCCCTGCGCTGGACTCTCTCCAGCAGGTCCCTGTCCTTCTTGAACTGAGGGGCCCAGAACTGGACACAATATTCCAGATGCGGTCTCACCAGGGCAGAGTAGAGGGGAAGGAGGACCTCTCTCGACCTACTAACCACCCCCTTCTAATACACCCCAGGATGCCATTGGCCTTCTTGGCCACAAGGGCACAGTGTTGGCTCATGGTCATCCTGTCGTCCACTAGGACCCCCAGGTCCCTCTCCCCTACACTGCTCTCTAACAGGTAGTTCCCCAAGCTATACTGGAACCTGGGGTTGTTCCTGCCCAGATGCAGGACTCTACACTTTCCCTTGTTATATTTCATCAAGTGATTCCCTGCCCAACTCTCCAGCCTGTCCAGGTCTCGCTGGATGGCAGCACAGCCTTCTGGCGTGTCAGGCACTCCTCCCAGCTTAGTGTCATCAGCAAACTTGTTGATAGTACACTCAATTCCCTCATCTAAATCGTTGATGAATATATTAAATAATACTGGTCCTAGTACTGACCCTTGAGGCACTCCACTAGATACAGGCCTCCAACTAGACTCCGCCCCATAGACTACAACTCTCTGGCTTCTCTCCTTCAGCCAGTTCGCAGTCCACCTCACTACCTGATCATCCAGTCCACACTTCCTCAATTTAGCTGTGAGGATGCTGTGGGAGACTGTGTCAAATGCTTTGCTGAAGTCAAGGTAGACCACATCCACCGCTCTGCCATCATCCATCCACCGTGTTATTTCTTCATAAAAGGCTAAGAGATTGGTCAAGCATGATTTCCCCTTGGTGAAGCCATGTTGACTGTCCCTCATAACCCTCTTATCCTTGATATGCCTTAAGATGGCACCAAGGATAATGGAGGTGAGGCTGACCGGTCTATAGTTACCCGGGTCCTCCTTCTTGCCCTTTTGGAAGACTGGAGTGACATTTGCTTTCCTCCAGTCCTCAGGCACCTCTCCCGTTTCCCAAGACTTGGTAAAGATGATGGAGAGTAGTCTAGCGATGACTTCTGCCAGTTCCCTCAGCACCCGCGGGTGAATCCCATTTGGACCCATGGATTTATGGATGTCCAGATTGCTCAACTGGTCTCTAACCCATTCCTCATCGACTAAGGCAAACCGCTCCGTTGACCTGACTTCATCTAAGGTCTCAGGGGTACAGGGCTTTTCAGGACTGCCTGCAGCAGAGTAGACAGAGACAAAGAAGGCATTCAGTAACTCTACCATCTCTGTATCTTCTGTCACCAGGGCACCCATCCCGTTCATCAGTGGGCCTACATTGCCTCTGGTGTTATTTTATCTGCCCTGTATTTGAAAAAGCTCTTTTTGCTGTCCTTGACCCCTCTCGCCAGATTTAATTCTAAGGAGGCCTTAGTCCTCCTAGCTGCCTTCCTACATCCTCTAGCAGTAGCCTTATATTCCTCCCAAGTGGCCAGCCCCTCCTTCCATGACCTGTAAACTCTCCTCTTCCACTTGAGCATACCCAGCAATTCCCTATTTAGCCACGCAGGTCTCCTGGCCTTCTTCCTTGACGTGTCGGGATGCTCTGATCTTGAGCTCGGAAAAAGCAATCCTTGAATGCCAACCAACTATCTTGGGCTCCTTTACCTTCAAACAGCCTTGCCCATGGGATTTCCCCTAGAAAAGGCCAAAGTTTGCCCTGCTAAAGTCCAGGGTTGCAATTCTACTTGCTATTCTACTAGTCCTACCACACAAGATCCTGAACTCCACCATCTCGTGGTCGCTGCAACCAAGGCAGCCCTCAACCTTTACTGCTTTGACCAGACCCTCCTTGTTAGTGAGGATGAGATCCAGCAGCGCTCCTCTCCTGGTTGGCTCATCCACCATTTGCAGGAGGAAGTTATCATCCATACACTGGAGGAACCTCCTGGACTGTTGCTGAGTGATCCTTCCAGCAAACATCAGGGAAGTTAAAATCCCCCACGACGACCACGGCCTGTGACTGTGAGGCCGCTCTCAGCTGCCTGTAGAAGGCCTCGTCAACTTCCTCACCCTGATCTGGTGGTCTGTAACAGACACCCACAACAGTACTGCCCCTGCCAGCCTGCCCCTTAATTCTCACCCACAGACTCTCAACTCGCTTGTCATCTGTCCCTGGACAGAACTCAGTGCATTGTAGTTGCTCCCGTACATAAAGAGCAACCCCACCACCCCTCCTGGCTGGCCTGTCTTTCCTGAAAGGGACATAGCCCTCCATGACTATATTCCAGTCATGTGAGCTGTCCCACCATGTCTCTGTAATTGCCACAAGATCATAGTCTCCTGACTTAACACAGGTTCCCAACTCCTCCTGCTTATTTCCCACGCTGCACGCACTGGTGTACAGACATTCCATGGAGCAAGCTGAGCACACCGATTTCAGCCTAGGATTATAGGAGGCCTCCCAGTCTTCATCAATTCTGGAGTGCTGCCCCACTGGGGCAAGCCCAGCTACAACCCCATCCCCCTTTGAATCTAGTTTAAAGCCCTCCAAATGAGCGCTGCTAATTCGTGCCTCAGCATCCTTTTGCCTCTGTGAGATAAACCTTTCCCACTTGTCATTGTCCAGACTGGTGCCCTATAAAACCAGCTGTTATCAAAGAACCCAAAGCCCTGCCTGTAGCACCAGTCTCGAAGCCAATCGTTGATGGGCTGAATCTTCCCATTCCTTCCCACATCATCAATGGAAGATGGAAGGAGTGAGGAGAAGATCACTTGAGCCCCAGACTCTTTCACCATCCGCCCCAAGGCCCTGTAGTCTTTCTTCATCCCCCTCAGACTGCGGGAAGCAGCTTCCTCCTCACCTGTCTGGAAGACCAGCAGCGGGT
Organism: Pezoporus wallicus; assembly: GCF_028554395.1. Classification (NCBI taxonomy): domain Eukaryota; kingdom Metazoa; phylum Chordata; class Aves; order Psittaciformes; family Psittacidae; genus Pezoporus; species Pezoporus wallicus. The sequence goes on from NW_026640165.1 coordinate 4,277,065, forward strand.
AGTAGTCTGTCGGGTGCACCAGGTTGGGGTGCTCCAGGCAGACTACACACTTCCCTATGATGAGGGTCAACTCTGCATATCGGGCCCTCTGATCCTCTCAGAAGGGAATCTCCTACTACAGTGACCCTTCTTTCTTGCTTATCAGAGGCAGTCTTGAGGTGCAAAGTCGAGCGCCTTTTCCTATGTGGCCTTGTAGGCTGGCCTTGCACCACATTCTCACCTACCTCTCCTTCAAGATCCAGGGACTCGAACCTATTATGGAGGGACACCTGGGGAAGCAGGGCAGGAAGGGGGGAGGGTTTCCCACGACGCCGAACTGAAACTCACTTCCAACCCTCGTCTTTTTGGTCCCCTACCTCTGGGCAACAGCTACAGTGCAGGGGCTGTCTCGGGCCATCCCCCTCTGTGTGAGAAGCCAAGGGGTCCTTCCCCTTTTGGGGGGTATCTCCCTGGAACCGTTCCGACTGGCACGCCAGGGAGTTACTCCACCAGTCAATCTCCCTTTCACACTCCCTGATGGTCCTCAGCGTCTCAACCTCCTCCTTAAGTTTTCCCACCAGGCTAAGCAGATCTTCTACCTGCTCACACCTCATGCAGGTGGAATGCTGTCCTCCCTCCCCCGGGAGCAGCAGGCTCTGGCACTCCCTGCACCCAGAGACCTGAACAGCCACGGTTTGGGACGGGGTCTCTGTCTGAGTTGCTGCAGTCTTCTTACTGCAAGCTCTCTTTCTGGAGGCGACCATATTGGTCAGCAGCCTGGGACACCAGCAACAGGGTCAGCAACACGACTTGCTTGTTCCTCCCTGCGCCTGGCGGGCAGTGACGTGTCGCTGCCCTCTCAGAGGCTCTTCCAAGGCAAGGGGCAGGGGGGTGGTCGCCGTCAGCGTGGGAACGCCCCCCACCACGTCAGCCTCTCTCTCGCAAGGGCTGCTGCGGCTTGGGGGATCGGGAGATGTCGGGAACCGCGATGTCTCTGCGCTGTTCCCTCTGATTTTCCTCATCTCTGTTGACCCTCGCGGTCGCTGAAGCGTGCCGGCTGCGGCTCTAGCTGGGCTACCTCCGATCAGCTCACTGAATGTCCAGGTCCCTCTGAATGGCAGCAAGATCTAATGAATCAGCCACACTTCCTACTCCCCATTTTGTATCATCTGTGTGTTTGGTGAGAGTGTACCCTATCTACTCATTCAGCTCTTTAATGAAGATGTTAAGCAGCATTGCCCCTTGTACACCATGAGTGACATGAGTACACCATGAATGTTGGGGTATACCATGGTGTACCCCAACAGTACTGGCCCTGGGCTACACCACGAGTGGCAGGCCTCCCGGTGCACTTTGTGTTGGTCACAATCCTTTGAGCCTGGCAATTCAGTCAGCTTTCAGTCCACCTCAGTCAGCTTATCCAATCCGTTCACAAATACTTGCATTTTATATTATTTGTAAATAAGTGAAACGAGGAACTGAAGTAAAGACAAATTTATGCATCCTTTGATTTGTACCTTGTATCAATTATGAACATTATAAAAATTTTATTCTACTGCCCAATATGCTTGCCATTTCCTATCTCCTGTATTTGGAGTACAATCATGGTTTCAGTCACCCTGCCTGCCAGTTTTGCGACCAGTTTTGCTCAGCTCATACAGGGAATATGGCTTTCTGAGTTTTGCAGGTTCTTTAATTGTTTGCTCTATAATTACTCAGTAGGGGAGTTATTTTGCTACTTTAAATCAAGATGTATAAAGACTGTTTGTGGGATATATTATGAATTCTATGTGCCAAAATATGTAACATGAGGAAGAGTTATAATTTAAATTACCTGGTTTCAAGACTGTAATTTAGTAATTTCTGACATAAACTCATCAGGCATTTAGCATTCTGAATAATTAATACAGCATCTTACCTTTAAAATACACTCATCTGCCTAAAACAAACTTTCCACTACCAGGAAGAACAAGCACACTATTTTCTCTGTTCCTTAGATAATCAGGTATTGTTCTTTCAGAAAGAAAATTATCTTCATAATCACTCAACTCAGTAAAACAAAAACCATATCCCACCCTGGGTCCTTTCACTGTTTACACTCATCATCTCACTTTCCACAATTTTTTTCTTCTCTCCTTATTCCTTGGCAATTATTCACCTTCTAAAAGTTGGATAAGGAATGAAATTACAGAAGGATACAGAAGAGGAGCAGATTTTAATTTTTAGCTCCAAGCAGCTAATGATGATAAAAGTAATTTCTGCTATGCAAACAGTGAAGTTTACTGTTTCATGAAGGATGAAATACCACCAAACATCCTTGCAGAAGATTTAATTTTTAATCTTATATTTTTGACCAATATTGTAGAACTATGTGTAGAGAAGAAACTGCAACAGGAATTGAAAAAGGTTGTGAAAATTAGCTATTAAAAATGTCAGTGTATGCTTAAGACCATGAAGGACAGACTATTGAAGAGCTTTTGGGAAAGCTATTGTGTTCAAACTTGTGGCTAAGTAGTTAAAATGATCCATTAAATTGGCAGTTAGAATGCATTGCTAATACTGGGGAAAAAAAAAGTTCTTGGCAGGAGAACCAAGAAAAGTAGGATATACTAAGTCAATGAAACAAGGAAATAGTTTCAATAATGTGGTTTTATTATGTGGCATTATTACTTTATTTTTATTTTTATTTTTTTACTCATGGCTCTATTAAATTATTGCTGTAATTGAAAAAAGATTTCTAGAAGTTTCTGCAAAACATGTTTTGTGTATGGCATTCCTTTCTGGTTTTAAATGCAGATCAAATAGACAAGTAAGCATTTAGAGGAAGACAAAGAATTATGTTTTTTTTAGTAGAAGCTATATTTTTCTTGGGCTTTGTTTAGAATAGAAAGTTTAGTGCCTTATGGTTACTTATTTGTTTGTAATTTTACTGAGATACTCCAAATATGCCAGCGTGTTTACAGTAATTATAAATTATATCTGCAATATCCTTTCAGCATGATTCAGGTTTGCGCATGTGTGTGTCCATGTATTTGCCTTTCTTTGGAAGCTTTGTTCCAAAGATATAGATAATAAATGGAGCATTTGTTATCATAATTTGAAGCGGTACAATAAAATAAATGAGGTGTTGGTTAATCTAAAATATTTGGTCTTCAATTAATCATGACCAGTATAGGGTAAGGGTCTCATTATTTATGTTGATGTCTCCACAAGAAAACCAAGAGAAGTATAACAGTAGGATTAGAAGACATCAATTATTTTTTTGGTAAATGCTGCGCTAAACAAAATGTCATTTGTAGGCTAAGAAGACATTTATGATTAAATACAGATTTAAATGAGAATTGACCTATCAGTGCAGTCTTGCTGAAATCACATATAGTTAAGTATTTGTAACCCTGTTTGTAGAACAGACTATCTATATGCAAGTGCACTATGTATTGGAGTATCTAATCAACCTTAAAAACACCACAGCAATGTCCTGCTTCACCAGAATTCTATGGATTTGACTGGTCATTAACTTCTGTAAGTGTGACAACATTAAATTTTTATCAGACTAATAAGCAAGCAGATAAAAAAAAATAAACAAATCCCCCCAAACCACGATCAAATAAACCTTAAATCACTGGCTTTCTCCTGACATGTTTTGCCCTCTGTATATATTACTTCTCTTTGGTTTCCGATTGATAGAATATTTTTTGAAAAGGGAAAAATGTATTCATAGCAATCAAAGCTTTTATTGAGATGAGAAGAGAGAGCAGAGAATACTTTATATTCTGCTGTTGTAACCCAAAATTTCATAATACTAACACCTCATATATTTTTATGCCAAATTTCTTGCTTTAATTCTTTTTAAGCAATGGCAATTTAGAAATCTGCCTTCATGATTTAAACACATTTTCAAGGTTTAATAAAAAGACAGAAAATTGAGCTCCAAATCTTGCTTTGATCAAAGTGAAACCTGAATTTCAAAAAAGTATTTGAGTCTAGAAACCCCTTCTTATTTAAGAATATTTTTCTTAAGTTCATGGTAGATTTCACATAGATTTGAGAATTTGCATGTATTTTTTTATTCTTTGTATAGAAATGCTGTTCACACAATTGCATGCACTTAATTGCTTTATTTTTCCAGTTAAAATAAATTTCTTGAAATTCATTTTGAATTAATGAACAAGAGATTTAGCTGGAAAAATAAAGCAGTTTTGAGGTGCTCTCTGCATTGTTTAAATGAATCATGTCTTCATAAGAAAAATCATATGATATGAAAATAAAGTAGAAGTGATTTATTTCAGTTTTGGTTTTTTGCTTTTTGTATCAGTCCTTTAAATGGATCTGGATTAGATATAAAATTATTAAAAAAAAAGGCAAAAATAGCATTTGAAAATGAGGTCCTAAATTTCAGTAATTTAAGAGCTAGTAACTTCTGATATTTAATTTTGTCAGATTATGTGCCTTTTTCCTACACAATGCATTAATACAAAATGATATGTCAGTTCCCTCTAGCATCGCATCATGAGTACACAGACGCTGTTGTATTAAGCCATAGAGTCAAAACTTTTTTCACTCAAAACCAGTACTTTTATTCTTTGGTAAAATATTCCTAATATCTTTCAGTCTTTTTTTTTCTTTTTTTTTTTTTTATTATACATTTGTTAACAAATGAGTTTGAATTTTAGGAAGTTCACACACATTCCTATAGAACTTTGTTGCTTCCCTTTTTTTTTTCTTTTTAACTCAAACCTAAATTGGTTAGAACATGCTGACAACAAACCAATTTTCACATAACAGCAATTCCTTGTTTCAAATTCTGTGCAGCACTTATAGAATTCTTATTATTTACTCCTATTAAAGGATTCAAAGATTTAAGAAATCAGTAACTCAATAAAAGTATGTCTACATTTAAAGTTGGATTATAATATATTAAAAAAAAATCCAAAACATTATATTTACTCAAAAGTTCAAAAATTTCAATTTTTTTCAGTCATCAACACTTAGAAACTATTTGAAGTAATGCTTTCTTATTAAGTTTTAGGAGTGGTTTACGTAGGAAAACTAGTTATTTGCTTTATTATGCAACTTTGTTCAGCAGATTTTCAAAGGTATGTGAAAAGTCTCCTCCAAAAGCACTTTATAGGGGACATGAAGTATTTAAGCAGATGAATTGAGGCTGTTCTATGTAAAACAACAAAGACACTGATTGTATATAATATTTTCAGTTTTAAATATAGAGAATGCCATGGCAACATTATTTACTTGTATAGAAAACGGAACATATAAAGCATTTTATTGTGCAACTATGAAAGGTGCATCAACATCCTTTTCATAAAACTGCTATGAAACATACATTAAGCTATTTTTAATACTGGGGGGAAGCCAAAAATGCAAAAACCCCCTTGTAAATTGATGATGGAAAAAAGATTTAATGTTTAATTCCTTACAGTGAAATACCACTGCATCATAGTACCATTTTCTACATGACTCTGAAGAACACAAAACAGTAAAGAATTGAACACTTACACTGCAGTTGTTTTCCTGTTTTATTATACACAGCTGGGAAGGCAGCACACAAGGATTGGCATCTTTTCCCCATTCTATTCAAAGTAAAGATAAAGCATCCAGGAAATAGAAACATTATCCCTTGCAAAACAAACTGCTAGTCTTGCTAATCTTGCACTTTCCATTTTCTCCACGCCTGTAAATTTCACATTCCTGACTACACAGTGGGAAACTTGAGTACAGCCAACACTTCCAAAATCTGTGGGATTTGCCTTTAAATCTCAGACCTAAACATAAGTATAAAATCTTGCAAAGGACCAGCTTTCAGAGACATCATCTCAGGTTTTTGCTTGGATGCCTGGGTTTTGGCACCCTGATACACAGCTAACTGAAAGTCAGTATAAAAGCCTGCTTCTCTGCTACAAAGCACAGGGAATTCAGGTAATTTTCAGTCTTGCAGCTACTAACAAATTTGGAGGTTTAGGGACTGATCATTAAAAAATCTATGTCGTTATTGAACCAAGATCTATGTACTTGGCCATTCAGAGAAGGCATTTGATTATCCCTAGGCATAATCAAAGCAACATCTGTAATGCTGTTGGAGCAGGTGAAGTAAGTCCAAGCATGCTCCCTGACAAAGTTTAGTTTTGTGCTAACTAGAGAAGACAACACCAGAAACATAGCAACTCACACCAGAGTGAAGCAGGGGAAACCTACTGCTAAAAATTTACCAAGTGGACAATCACGCAGTCCAGGAAAGTTAGGCAGACTCTCTCCATCCTTGAAGCTTTTCTAGATCAGACTGAATACAGCCCTGGACCACCTGATCTGGCTTCAGAGCTCTGAGCAACAGGTTGGACTAGTGATTTCTTGACATCCCTTCCAACTTGAATGAGTCTATGGATCTCCTCCTTTCATGAAATATTATTGAGTGACAACCCTTGGCTATCATGTAATAGCTCTCAGATGACTGTAAAGAGCACTTTGCTTTACAATATGTAATTATGAAATAGATTTTTTAATACAGAAAAAAAAAGTGTCATGTTAGTTGCATTGCGGTTAGGTTTTGTTTTGTTTTTTTCTGTTCAATATGAGTAGCTAGATTACTTTTTAAAGTACAGACAATAGCACTTAAGTGTCTATATTCTGTCTGTGTCAATCTTCTGTTGCTTTCCTAACACTTTGACCAATCACAGGCAAAACTGACAGAGTAATAAATATCTCAAATTGCTGAGAAGCATTGTAAATATAAGCAGAAAATAAAAAGACAAATTAGCATCATGATGGTGGGAACGGATGTCTCTTCTGCTTTTCCTGTTGATTAATCAGAATGAAGTACTGGCCAGATCGTGAAATAACAAAATGATTAAACACCCAATAAGAAGACAGGAAGGCATAAGGCATTATAGTGAGAAAAAAATAACATGGATCCTCTTGGAGGATGCAGGAAAACTGCATGGGTGAGGATCTGTAAGGGACCATAGTATATCAGTTCCAGTATCCAGGAAAGTATGAAAGTTTTCAGGCTCTTTTTTTTTTCTGCCATGAGAAGAGAAAATTCTGGCTTGCAAAAGAAACAGAGTAATGGGCAAATTCAAGTGACTTCACATGGAACTGATAAGCTTTGTGAAGAATTTGATCAATATAAGAATTTCTCTTAATTATGAAGAACAGCTTTTGTCAGTCATGAGAAGAGTTCAGCAATTTTTCCTAGCCTCACAAATCTTCTCCCTGGAGAATGATACAAGGCAATCCCTCCATTACAAAAGAACACTTCAGAAGATCTGTTTGCCAGTCCAGGTTAGCCCTGTGACATACAGCTAAACATTTTCATTGTATGAAAATGGATGATAGTCTCATTCTCTGGGGGAATTAGCTACAAAAATGCCCATTCTCTTACTGCATGAGGAAGATAAACTTTCTCCCATTCTATTCTTCATGTTAAGTTGGAGGAAGCACACCTTCATATGTACAAGACCTTGTGAGGAAAAACTAGTCTTAGAGTCAGCTTTGTTTCTTGGCTTTGACTGTGAAAACATTATCAAAGTATTAAATGTGAACCAAAATGATGACTAAACTCCAGTGCAGGAACAACAATTAATTAACTTAATGTTATATAAATTTCTGAATGGATGCACATGGCATCAACAAGAGAGTTGAAGTAAGGTTTTGTGATTTATAGATATCAAATGTTTCCAAGAAAGCCTGCAGAGAAAAAAGTAAAATGTGGGAAAGATAGGCTGAATGCTCTCCCTTGAGAGGACTGAAGTAGAGATCTGTGAATGTGGTCTGTGCTTCTAGATTTTGGACATACCTGCTATCAGTGATAACTGAAGTGGAGGTTTTCTACACTGAAGTTGGGTTGCTTAAAGACAAGAAGGTAGTGAAAATGTGTAATCTTCTCCTACTTAGCTGAAACACTTCCTTTTACTTTGATGGAGCTGTTAAATCATGCTGTTCAAAAGGTATTAAAATCACTGCAAGGAATAAAGGAAAATCGTCTGGTCTCTTACATAGACACGTCTGGCAAGAAGAGCAGTTCTTGAAACACTCTCCTTCCTCTTATTCTGAGCACTGGCCTAAAACAATGCCAAAGGAAATTTTGCATATGGTTAGATACAGTGAGAAAAAAAGTCAGGATAAAAGGCCTGACCTACACTGAAGGCTGAAATCAGATTTTTGTGGGATTTAGGAATGATCCACTGTAACTTGCTATCAGCTACATTACAGATACATGTACTAGTCTACTTTCCAACACCTCTAGATAATGGAAAATATAAGTAGTCCTCATATTATATTTATAGAAATACAAACAGTGAAGTTGGAATAATACTTCATTTATTTCTCTTGAAATCACATCCTTAAGTTTTTAATACATAAAAAAAATAGAATTTCACAAAATATCCTAGAGTCTTGGCATATTGTTAAGATTAAGCATATTTGAGTTAGTGCACTGTTTTCTGGGAAGTAAGGGAAAGAAGCACATGGCACTTTAATATATGTAAGAAATATTTGTAACTGCACTGTGAAATAAGGTTAAAAAAGAGTAAAATGAGGAGCAGAAATTGTTTCTTTACTGAAAACTAGATTTGACTAAAACTATATGCACATGCATGCCTCTTTCAGCAAGCAGATCTGAGTATGAATCAATTTAAGATTAAATATAAATTTCTTTGATCTCTCTTTATGGTGTTTTAAACTTCCAATTCACACCTGCTGTATAAAACTAAATCTCCCTTCTAAAACCTGGCCTTACTTTGTGCCTCACTGACTTCAGATCATTGTTCCCTCTTCATGCACCATAATCTGTGCTACCTTACTCTCTCTTTCTTTCCCTTTCCTGGACTCAAACCAGTGGGTGTTCTTTGTCTTTTCATGCCAGTACTTTTCACTCTGAACTGTCATTAGTTGCTCATTAGTCTAATGTCAACTTGGGCAGTTCCAGCACTAAGTTCATAAATTCAATTGTAGCTGACTGATGTTTTTTAGAACAACTTCAGTAGCATTTTATTATGGTTCCCAGCTCTTTAAGTTGCAGGAAGATGAGACAGATAGATCTGAGGTGATCCAGCACAGAGTTTTTGGCAGTTAGGCTTGTGTTTGAACTCCACCAGATGCAAAATACTGGACTCAAAAAAAACTTTTTTTTCTTGGTGTTGATTATAAAGAGCAATCAAGATCAAATTTGGGCAGAACAGTGAAAGCACATAACAAAGCATTTTATTCTTTGTCAGAAATGAGACTAGTTATATTTTACCTGATTGAACACTTTATCAGACTCTCATTTTTGGTTTTGGACCATTCCAAGCACATATGCTTACATAGCATGTCACAGAGGACAGTTTTTTGCTATTGTCTTCCATTTCTTAGAGTCTCCTACCTTTAAATTATACTTCTTCAGAAAAGTGCATTTAATCTGGTTCAGAAATAAATAAATGCAAAACCAGAGAAAGAGTATAATTGTTCTAGAATAATACAAAGAAAGTTACAAGATCAGACTAGGAAACTAGACTAATACTGCCTGCAGAATGAGATGTTAAGATATAATTCAGGTGCATTAAATCTCTAACTTCATCAATGATTTCAACTCCAGCTATTATTTTTAACTGACTACAAATGGTTCTGAATAAGAGACAGAAATGAAGTCAGGGAAGATAAACACTGAGGAAAAGACCCACCTATCTCAAATAAGATTAATTTAATAAAAATTAGTATCTTGAGGGAACAGAATATTGAAAAATTTATAATAGTTTGAACGAGCTCAGTAGTCTATGATTAGACTTTCCCAAATGTATTTGATTGTAAGCACTCACAAAAATTGAACTTTTTTCCATCTTCAAGTGAGAAAGATGTTGAGTATTTATTTGATGCAAATTTTATTTTTTGCATCTGCACTGTTCAGTACTCTGGTTTCAGAGCTTATCACTTAGGCCTTGAGCTAAGAAATTAATTCATAGCTAGCAATTTATTTGATGGATTTTACTTTCTCTTATGCATAATTTTTCTATGAGCAGATTATGATTTTTCTCTAATTTATTCAGTATTTGAAATCATTTTCCAAATAATTTATTTTAATAATTCTTGGTTGGTAAATGTGTTGAAGAAGATAATTTCAAATGATGCATGTTTAGCATGTGACCTACAGAAAAATATTTCCCACACAGGTCAGTCTTCTTTACTACATAAAGACCTGTACTTCTTGTCAGCAGAGGTGAAGATATGGATTCAAATACCTTTTGATGGTACACATCCAGAGAAATCTGTTGTTCTTACTTTTCACTGAACCTACTGATTTAGTCCAGCCAGACAAACAGATCTTTGGAATTTTAAGAGTAATTCAACTCCTTTTGCTGTGAAATAGCTAGTGAGACTGGGAATTTTATGGAAAATTTTATGGAACCCACAAAGCTGTCTTGAAACATAATATCATATATCCCCGACATAACCAGTTCTTGGAAAATTATCCAAAGCATCTCTTGCCCACGCAATTTATTATGTCCTTTCCTAACAATAGAACATAAAAAAGAAATAATTTTAGAATGATATGATATTAAAATATCTCTTCCTCTAGCCATATTTTACCTACTTGAGAACTTTTTTTTTTAAATGTCTTTTTATTTGAATGAATTTATTTGAATACTTTTAAATATGGCTATTTTCTGCTGGCTTTTACACATCTGAAAAACATCAATTGTTTCCATAAAGGGGTACCTTGCTATTTGAGAGTCCATATTCTAGTCCTCTAATTGATCTGTTTTCCTTCTGTGCATTTGCAACACAACAGGCTTCGTTGAGAAAAAAACAGGTCAGAATTGGTCTTACGTCTCAACAGAGAAAAGACTCCAGACGAGCTCTCTCCACTTGAAACCTTCAATCCAGTACTCAGTGCACACAGAGAAAATGACTGAAAAAGTGAGTTATATGTGAAATACGTAGCCTCTTTTTTTTTTTTCTCAATTAAATGCTTGGAGGTGCAACACAGAAATCTGAATCTCTGCAGGATGAAAAGGTCTTTCACAGCTTGCATGAGCTACTGCAAAACAAACAAAAAGCAACAGCAGCACTTTCAACCATGTTTCAGAAGGAGTAATTCTGCCTTTTTTTTTTTGATAAATGATAAATCAGATCCTTCTCTTCAATAAAAGATTCCAAGCTCTGTATTTCAATATGCCCAAGATATTTTTCTGCAGCATTAACGACCTTGCAAAGTCTACCTTCTGTTCAGAATTCTACTATCTGTAACTTTGATTAGAATTGGTTTTAGTGAAGAGGTGAAGACTCATGTTTTTCTAAAACAATTTAAAGTTACGTATAGTAAAACTAAACACTAAAACATCTAAGGCACTCAGTAGATTTAGCTCTTGATCTAGAAGTACTGATTCTGCTCCTGTAAAAGATATATTAAAGGTCCCTTGTGATAATAAATTCAAATATTAAATTGCATTTTTATGTATATGTTGATACATAATATATAATAATTTGAAACAATAAATAAAATTATTTAACAATCTCAGCCATATCTTGCATTATTTCTTCCTCCTTAGATGTGTCATCCTGTGAAAAAAGCAGAGAGGTGGTTTTGGTGTCATCCCACATTCTGAACAAAAATACTGTATTTGTTCACTGATGTAGTAAATCCCCATAGTGAATTACTCATAAAGGAGACAGCACTATTTTTTTTTATTTTTTTTTCCTTTTCTTTCCACAGAAAATCACAGAACTCAGATACTCTGTATGATCCTCAATACTTCTCTACTTCCCTCTCAGCAAAGCCCTGCAGTAAAATCAGGGCAGAGGGCAGATAATCCCCCACTGTATCAAAGCCTTTAGGATGCAGCAGATTGATATTCAACATCTTCACCAGTTGCTGTTTGTAATATTTTACTCAGACTCATGCAAAACCTTTTCTGACTTGGTGCTGTGTTATAGATGCCACTGTTACAAACAGCAAAATTGAATGAGAGGCTATTTTGAACAAAAAAGGGGAGTGAAAGAGTCAAGAAATTGTCTTTTTCTATTGAAGCATATCTTCATGTAAGAGCTAAATGGGATTTCTGTAAAATTCCATTTTTCATTTCCATGTAATAATACAATCACTGTAGAGTATGAAACCAGCAATCAGTAGCTTTGCATACATCCCTGATGAATTTTTGCTTCCTGCTTCCAACTCGTATCTTAAAGAGGAGTCTGGCCTGCAGAATTCAGTCTGTTCAACTAATACACCAGTTAGCTGATGTGACAAGGTTTTGCAGTATCAAAAATCAAAATGTTCCAGAAAAAAATCTTCTAGCTTAGAAAGTTAGTTGGGAAGGAAGTTAATTAAAGACCCCAAGGTCTTTATGCATAATATTAATCTCAGTATAGATTAAACACATTAAATAACACAAAAAAGAATATAGCCTATGGACAGGATAGACAGCAGTATCTTTTGATGTAAGCTACTGAAATAAAAAATATAGACTTAAAATGTTAAATGATTAATACTAAACACTGCACACTCTGATCGCTTTTAAAAAAGGAGTTTTTTACCTCCCAGGATTTTGCTTGAGGAGGTGGTTTGAGTTATTAGAGGAATTATAAGATCTGATGGATTTCTGTCTTTGCTTACATTTTTATTAGTAACTCTGTTATTATAGTATTTTTAAATGTTATTACTCCAGATTTTAAAATACTATTACGCTGACACAAGAAAAACAATTGCAGAAGTTGCAGTTCTTGTTTGTGCTGGGTTAACTTTGACTGGCTGCCAGAAACTCACCCAACTTCTTTCTCATTTCCTTACCCCCATCGCCCCACACCCCCCGGAAAAAAAAAAAAAAAGGGCAGAGAAATTAAGGGTCTCTTGTGGGTCAAAATAAAAACAGAGATCACTCAACAATTACCATTACGGTCAAAACTGATCCACCTGTGGAAAAATGTTGTAGAACTGTGGCTGGGTCTGGTCATGTCCAGCATGAGGCAGCACCCAGTCTCTTCTCACAGAGGCCACCCCTGTAGCCCCCTCCACTGTTAACACCTGGGCACAGACACCCAATACACAGAGACATTCATACTGCGCAACCACCTGCACCTATCAAAAGAGGAAAACGATACCGTAGAGCTGCTGCTGTATTCTAGGAAGGTTGATGTGAAATCCCAAACGCTTTACAGAGTACTCAAACTAAGCTCTTCTGACAAGCCCTCTGAAGAGTACTCGCCCCACTCGCCCTATGGTACATAGCAAAAGGTCTCTCACAGATTACCAGCATATAGGAAATCAAAGTTGTGTTCATGCTTGCTTCTCTTAAAGTGGAAGAGCCCTTACTCCTGCCAAACTTCCTCTGTTTGGTGGAATTTTTCTCCTAATGCATGCTAATGCAGAAAAAAGAGTGGTTAACAGGAGTAGAGTGTAACACTACATATGACTATGGAACCACACCGAAAAAATGAGAACATTCTTTTGTTTGAAATTTGCAATGTATCTCAGAGATGCGCCCACAATAAAATTTATGGGCTTAGCCACTCACTTATGCTCATATGGTCTGAAATCTGACCAGGTTAATGTACAGATGCTGTACAGATGTTTGGTTTTGATGCCTTCACTGTACCTTTCATTCCTGTATGTTTGGAGTTGACCGAGAGAACTGTTTCACATGCTGGCTTTTGACTTCATGTGCACCAAACTGATAAATATTTGGCAGATTACCAAAGGAGTGGAATCTGCTTTTCATGAAAATTGAAATAAATTTCTGGCAGATGGTATATCTAATAGTGAAATGAAAGAAAACAATTAGTGGGGAAATATAGGTCTAAAATTCTCCTATATATATATTATCTATTGTTAATGAGTCCATAAGACTGGGGAAGAAGGGCTGCTCTACTTGCTTAAGAATTTCCTATATGTTTGGCACATTCAAATTAGAAAACATGTTTTGATAGTTGTATGGTAACACTTCTCATTAGAGTCTGGACGATTTACAAAATCTACAAAAAATACTTTTGTATAAAAGAAAGACAATTTACAAAATTGTACAAATTTTATAAATTGTCATTCCTTGATAGAACATGGAAAGTCAAGTGCTATCATTCTTGTATGTCAGTTTAAGTCCTTGAGCGGTTAGCAGTAAATTTCCTTTTCCTCCTCCTCAGTTGCTTCAAGTATAAGACCATTTTCTGGAAGATGTGCTGCTGGCTCATTTGGATCAGCATAAGGTTTTACTTTAAAAGAGGAAATACTTTCAATTATGCTTGAAGCAGAAGCTTTAATTTTAGTTTTCAATAGAACAAAATGTGTGATTTGTTTCAGATAGTACTTCAAGGACTCATACTTTACATACTCAAAACATAACAGATTTTCATAATTTTCTCTTAATTCTTCAGAGATTATAATGCCTGCGTTGGTTTTCTATTATTTAAAGTTTTTTCACTGTAAACATAAAGCAGTCAAAGCCTTATGTTTTTATTCGATGAGAAGCCAAAATATCAGACATTCTCATACTGTGACAAAGAGAACAAGGTCATCATTTTCTTTCTTGTGTTCATGTTCCCAACGTATCAACAGCCCATTTTTCCATTGCTTTGGCCTGCTTTGCGCTTGTCCAAAGTATGACTAAAAATACTGAAGACTCATTTTATGCAAGTGTGTATGAACCTGCAAAGCACAAAGCAAAATACAAAGTCAGTACCAAAGTTTGAGCTTTATTGAAAATGTGAAGCCAAACTGGGGACCTGTTTTGTGTCACTCCCATGTTAAAGGATAACGTTTAAACAAACACTAGCTCAGATATTTTCCAAAGGATTTCTAAACTTTACTAGATAGATTTTATGTATATTAAACGAAACCAATGCAAACCCCTGGTGTCATTGCACTAACCCACTGAGTGGTAGAATTTGATAATTTACTTGTTGAACCTAAACTGTTTAACTGTTTCTCAATTTAATTCTACATAAATTTAAAATTGCTTAAATTAAAAATACTTATAGGGTTACTACCAAGTTAACTAGATCTGTTACTGAAAAGATTTTGTTATATTGGTATAACTCTTTAATATAAGCATGCTCAGAGATCTATATGTGGTAGAAATTTGAGGAAAATAGTACTGAGAAGTATGTTTTGCACTGAATTATAATTCAGTTATCTATATATATTTCTTGTGAATTTCACCTCTGGCTCATACGATGTGACAAAATGGATATTTGTTCAGCTTAGAATTATATTTATAATTGCTCACAATTGCAATGGAAGGATTTAACTCCTAAATAAATCACTGAAGTATTTTTAAAGGCAGGGAAATTAATTGCGCCCTAGGTGTTTTATAGAATATATAAAAATTAAATTACATATCAAATAACAAGTGAAATGAGTCCACAGGTGTCTGAAAAAAAAAAGAAAAAACAAACCCCAGAAGGTTGCCAAACAACACCTTGTCAAAGACACATATTGCTCTCTGGAAAAAAAAAAAAAAAAAGGCTATGCATGCCAGTCAGGGTTCAGAACATTGCTAAGGTTGTATTTAAAATTCCTTGCTGTAGATGACAAGGGAAAGGTGAAGCGATATCTCATGGTGCTTTCAGGACAAGTCTGAGGGATGTTCACATCCCTAGAGATGCAACATGTTAATTTGCGTGTACACAATAGAAGAACCATCCTACCTCTCAAGTCGGTGTAGAAGAGGGAGCCTTGAGCTTTGTGGTTGTCATAAGGCTTGGCTTGATTCCCAAAAGGTTGACAGTGTAATATAATATGATGCTTGGATTAAATATTTTGTGAATGCAAAATTTTCAGTCCTAAGAGAAAACTAATGGTAAAACATTGCAGAATGAATGAGATTATTCAGAAATCAATAGAATTAGCGATATGATGTGACATGATAAAAGATGCTTGAGAAATCTATATTTTTATAGCATGCTTTTCATGTTGAAGCGGTTAGATCAACCCAAATCATTTTCCTGTATAGCTGGATTGCTGCTTCTTCTGCCTGAAATTATTTGGGATCACTCGAGCTTTAGGAGAACTCCTTTTTCTCATTTCCATGTAAGTAAAACCAGGATGAACAGAAATAACGACAGAGACCAATCATACTCACCCCGTGCCCTTTCCCAGCTGACTGCTTCCTTTGAAACCATTCCCAGTGCTGCTGGCTATGCCCTTTAAACAAACTCTGAAAAAGCAGGTAATGTCTGCTTCCTCAAGAGCTGCTGCCCTCTATGCTCCTTTTATTCCAATAAAGACACAAGATAGATACAAAACACCAGGAAACCAGTCAGAAAGATAGAGCTTTGATTTCCACTTCAGTACCTGCAACTGCTCCTTGTTTATTTTTCAAAATACTTTTCTTGCTTCACCTGGAAACAATTACCTAGATAGAAAAGCTAAATAAAACATTAATAGGTCACAGGCACTGTCAGGAGCCAGTATCTTCTCCTTCAAAATAGCTCCAATGCTTGCTATTGAAGTCTGCTGTGTGCATGGTTCACAAGTTTGAATGCCCCGCTGGCTCACAAGAGCAAAGCAGCAGGTTGAGCAGGAGGAGACTATGACTTACATAAAGGCACAAGCCAAGCAAAGCTGCTTGGTTTAATTTTAAGCTTACAAGACTGAAGATGTCTATATGAAGTGTCTATATGAAGTGTCTTTATGAAGTGTCTATAAATATATAAAGGGGGAGTGTCACGAGGATGGAGCCAGGCTCTACTCTGTGACAAACAATGATAGGACAAGGGGTAATGGGTGCAAAGTGGAACACAAGAGGTTCCACTTAAACTTGAGAAGAAACTTCTTCTCAGTGAGGGTGACAGAACACTGGAACAGGCTGCCCAGGGAGGTTGTGGAGTCTCCTTCCCTGGAGACATTCAAAACCCGCCTGGACACATTCCTGTGTAACATTATCTAGGTGTTCCTGCTCCGGCAGGGGGATTGGACTAGATGATCTTTCAAGGTCCCTTCCAATCTCTAGCATACTGTGATACTGTGATGTTTCTTTTAAATATATGTTTCTGGAAACATAGAATTCATCACATTTTAAGAAGTGATAAAAAAGTTCACAGTCTCCTAACAAATTGTTGTTATTCAGTGGGTAAAACATGTGTTTACAAAAGATTTTAAATATGAAGTATAAACGTGAAGTGCAACAGAGACCTGTACTTTGAAGAATGGCAACATGGTTTACATGTCTAGAATGGGTTTCCATCCGCTTATAGCCTCAGGAACACCTACAGCATTTATAACATCTGATGATGTTTTTTTAAGATAGTTGCTAAAAAATTTTTGGCATTTTCAAGGAAAAAATATGCTGAAAAAAATATTGCAGCCTATTGAAAAAATCACACAAGCTCTGAACAGTAAATTTATTGCTGTTTTATATATGTGAAGCCAATTTTCCACCACCTTTGTGATAAAGAATTCAGATGTGTAAATACTTCCAGTATTCTTTTATAATTTTCAAGTTATGTAGGTCCTGTTAACTACATTATATTTACTTATTCTATTTTCACATAATGAAGATTCTTTAGAAAGTTAAATGGCATTATCCTTGAGGAATGTACAGCATCATTTTCTAAACTAAAATCTCAGATTAAAAATTTGGTAACTATGAAACTCAGCTTTGCTTTTTTTCTCTCTCTTTTTCTGAAATGGTAAAGTAAAACATAGACAATACTGATCATAACAGTTGGCATCATTATCTATATAAATTTCATCTGCCTAAAATTTTTGTTTTATGTCAAGGAAAATAAATTTTTAGGGGTTACAGATACATGTAAATGTGTTCATATACACACATTTGCATACCACTCATTTCATTGTCCCTAAAATCCATTATATGCATGAATCAGACATTTCTGTAAAACTCTGGGTATACTCATGCACATTTTAACTGTTCATAATTATGTAGCAATGGCAGAGATAAAAATTAGATCTTTCTTAGAATCATAGAATCATACAAAATATGAGTGTGAATAGGGTATTTTAGGGAAGACCTGATATATTCTTCCTGAACCCTGAGTCTTTTGTTTAGGAGTACAACAGTATAGTACCATCACTTTTCAGTACAAATCAGAATGTCAAAGAAACAGATAGTTTTTACTTATAACGCTGTCACTTTACAATGAATAGCATTTTACTGTCTGTAAATTAAATTGCATGTCTTCACCTGGTCTTTGCCCTATTGGTACTTTTTGCTTATTCAGTAATCTACCCCAAAATACTTTTTCTACAACTTAAATCACCAGGCTCACTGTTCAAACCATTATTTCTCATTTCAGGCATGTTTTTATTTATAAACTATTTGAAGAAATACAGTCACAGGCTAAGGAATACACAGAGAATAACTGTTTAACTTTGTGTGGTTTTCTATTTTCTTGTTGAAGCAGAAGTTTTTATACAAAGAAAGAGATCAGTTTATGCAACGCGGCTTTGAACTGTTCTATAGCCTTGAAACCAGAAAAATCAGGATTTGTGTGTATGTGTGAATGTGTGCACTCTTTCTCATGGGAAGGTTTTAAGCAAGTGAAAGCTGATATGTGAGTCTTGAGAGAAATACCTATTTGTTTTCCCGCTGCTCTGATTTCTGTTACTTTGTCTTTCTCATCATAGATTTCCTTCCCGCACAGCACATCACCCTTAACAGACCACTTAGTTACTAGATAACAGCATGTGCCAATTTAAAATCAACCAGGTCTGTGTCTGACCATGCTTCCTTCTTCAACAGCTTCTCATGGGCAATGGTCTAGTTGAATGATGGCAGCAGTTGGCAGAGAATGGGGAACAAGTTTCTTTAACGGTGAAACTGAGACACTAGTTTAAAACATATGCAAAATTCCCTTTGAGGGTCTGAAACTTAAGAGCTCCAGCAATGGATGCAGATCCACCAGCACATTAGCTGAAGAGGAATGGCCTTTGACAGCATACCCAGAGGAAGCTCTCTCTCAACAGGGACTCTATTGTTAGTGATACATCACTATCATAAGATAAAAGTGTTCAAGATGACATTCCTGTAAGCCTCTGTGTGCTCACAAAAGGCAGCATTAGTCATTACTTTTTTCTGTTAAGTGCTGTGCTAGAAACAATGACCGTTCCTCCTTACAGGTGTTCTTACCTTCTCCTTGTGCTATGAATATCTGAATTTATTCTGCTTGTAGGCTTCACAGAAGAAATGATATTAGAAAGTACTGCAGTGGGCAGATGGTCTGGATGGCCAAACATGCAGCTGCTGGCTCAGAGGTGCAAGGAGGAAACTATATAGGGAAGTAGTAGAAGAGTAACAGAAGTGAAGGCTGAATGAAACCCAAGACTGATGTTTTCTGCAAAAAGTCAAAAAACCCGAGTATTCACCCAAGATCTGTGGTATCGACATATACCTACCTAATTTATCTCATATCTGCATTTAGATTTGCATTTCCCATACCATGGTTAAGTATGTAAACATTACCTGTCATAAACAGGGTTTTACTCACACTTATAAAGATTCCACCTTTATCCTGCAGACTTAGGCTGGTTTTGAAAATCATGGGTTTGATGCATTAACCTACTATTTGAGCCCCCAGTGGTCATCTGTGTCTGTGTATTGTACTAATATCTGACATTCTTGCAAATACTAATGCATGATTCCAACTTAGATGAAATCATGTAAAACTGTAATTCCTACATTCATTTATATTAAGCAGGGACAGACTTCTCAGAGGACTACACAGACCTCTTCTTTGTCCTGCCCAAGGGTATACATACTCCCATATAGTGCAACAAGCCTCACAGATGAATATACATCCATCTGGGAGCTGAAATAAACAAGCAGAATAAATTAGTTTTGCTAAAACCAAAATTTTAATGCCAAGGGTTAATTCATTGAAGCCTTTGTGAAAAGAAGGTTGAAATAAATTTTGCATTTTGTAATTCATTTCTAGAATGTCAGGGTAGAGACAATTCGAATGGGGAAGGACAACTGGAACTGGAACAGGCCAAAAAATGCTGAAGTTTTATTTTGCACAAAATTAATCAAGATTGATACTGGTTACAGATATTCTCACACCGGAAGTCAAGGTGAACAGAAGGCTGGCAAGGTAATATCCTTGGGGTTGTTGTCCTTCCAGAACCCAAAATGTCCGTGTTCTGTTATTCTTCAGCAGTTGGTAAAAGACTCAGACATTCCTGCTTCTTTCTGCATTGCCTCAAACTAAGGTCAATAACCTACTATAGTCACTGAGTTATGCCATTTACCTCAAGGAGCAGAAGCTTAAGAGTTAAAGTTTTCAGTCCTGACGGGAACAAAATTAAATATATGATGTATTATGATGACATTCCCTTTTTCCTCAGCTTTTTCTTTAAAACAGTAGGAAAATAAATGTTATATTCAGTATTAGCATG
Source organism: Pezoporus wallicus (assembly GCF_028554395.1). NCBI lineage: Eukaryota > Metazoa > Chordata > Aves > Psittaciformes > Psittacidae > Pezoporus > Pezoporus wallicus. The sequence continues at coordinate 4,297,376 of NW_026640165.1, forward strand.
CATCTTTTACATAGCAAAGTTTTCCCTGAAAGTTAGATAATGTCCAGTTACAATCACTGTTCATTTTCATGCCTTGTCTCAGTGTATTTTGTGATAACAATCATTTATATGTCCATGTCAACCCTGTTCTATGAAATTCCTGAACCATTTCTTCCATGAATGTCTTGAACCTATGCCAGGGTTGACTCTTCATGAGAAATGCCTTTACTCTCTGTAAAACCTGCACCACTTCTGTTATCAGATGTTGGAATGCGCAGGACTATAGGAGCTGAAATAAAAGTTTCACAATTAGGTCTGTAAAGTGTCATTGACATCAAATTTTCTGTAACAGATAGCGTCACTTCTTTTCTTAAAACTGTACAGAAATGAAATAATGCTTATGAAATAAGCATATACAAACAACTCAGGAAGAGGCTTTTCCTGAGTCAAAACATAATGCTTCAGTCAGGGGGTTTTGACAGTGCAGAATAAATAGGCTATGAAACCTCTAAGGAAACAAAGAGAAAAGAAAAACAAAATATTGACTATTTGCTCATTAAGGGAGCAGATATTTTGTACAGTGAATATAGGGGGAGTTTAGTGAAAACTACAGTTTGCTATTCTGCGATTTAGGTCTGTATCATAATGATTTTGCATACAGCAGTCAAGCTGATATGAATGATCCTAAATTAGGTAATTGCTATTCTTTTTTGTTAATATTGTACCTTTAATTACATTTTATGCTACATATTTTTATGTACATGGTGTTTTCAGCTGGCTGAAATACATTTGTACATCAGCCTACCACTTGGAATACATATTCTGGAGCTTCTACAAAAGAGGTAATGGAGTGAATCAAAGTTATTCCTAGCACTTCTAACTTGCTATTTAGACTTTTTTCCTGTCCAGTGTGAATATCCTTTGCTCAGAGTAAGGCTGAAGAGTGCAGACAGAAAAGAAGCTACAACAGGCACTGAAACTCCTCTCCAGAAAATACATGCATTTCCAATTGCTCCATTGATAGTTCATACACTTGAGAAGCCTAGGAGAGATCCAGGCTCTGAACAGTTCTACTTCAGATTAATTTTTAAATTACAAGAAAAAGAAACAAATATGTTCTGAAGCACAGAAAAAAGTTTCTTTAGAAACATTATTTTTATACTGGCTTAAAAAATACTTCCCTGTCTGCTTTATTTCTTTTCAGTTAAACACTGAAAAAGAAAAATATTCCATTACTAGTTTGCCCTCATTTCTGAGCGATAATTTAAGTCAAATTAAGTCAAAACGTTACAGAGATGGTGGAACTGCTATACTATAAAATCTGCATGGAAGATCCAACTTTACCAAAATCAACTGTTTATATACAAATGAAACCCTGTGTAGGGTAGTAATTTCTTTAAACATCTTGGCATCTTAAAACTCAGTTTAACTGTGCAATTTTAGCATTTTTATATTCTCAGAATAGTTGATGTGTCAGATTGCACATTTGCTATATTTCTCAGCTGTCCCTTCAGAGATAAAAAGTAGTACTTTGATTACTCATAGTTTTGAATAACACATTTAATTAACCAAAATGGACAGAAGATGTCTTTCAAGAGGTGAGAAATGCTACTGACAACTGCATCACAGACAAGTCACCCACCAGTGCCTATTTCTCAGGCAGGTATGTATCTGCCTGGAAACAGTCATTGGCTCAGATACCTCCAGGGGTAGGAATTGCTGGGGCAGGGAGGCAGGTCACCATGCCCAAGGGTCTCTGAAGGAGAAAGTTGAACCAGTCTGCCTATGGTATTGCTAATTACTGAGGAAATAACATCCTATATTGCTAAGTGTTTCTCTTTGCCCTCAGGGAAAGTCAGAATCAGAGATGTGTCAAAGATAAATGGCTGTTAAGATCTGCCTGCAGAGGGATTTAGCATATGGAGGTCAATCTCAAGCAAGTGATTTTAAGATGAGATTATTTTTATTTCCCTTTTGAGAAGGTCATCCAGCAGACTGAGGTCTGAAGAGATACCCTGTTTCTCCTTGCTAACTCAGCATGAATGGTGGATTATTATAGAGTTAAGTACTGCCATTTTTACACAGGACAGCTCACACCAAAGATAAGAGTGGGAAAAATTAATTTCCTCCCCTGGTAACTTAAGCTATGATATGAACAGAAAATAATCAGGACTTAAATTATAGAAAACTTATAATGCACAAATGAAAAGTAAATCAATAGTATATCTTTCCTAACAAAATATGCAGTTTATTACAACACTGGGTAGTATATTGCTTTTTCTTGAATAGAAGGTGGTTCTCTGTAGTTTGCATCAGCATATTTCTGTCTTGCAATAAATTATGTTTATAAATTATTTATACTGTATCTTGTCAAGAGAGAAATGTACACTAGAAGCAAGCTATATATGTGCATATAGAAAGAGAATACATATATATTTATACTGCTAATGTAAAAGAGAGGTAACAGATGACAAAATGGGTACATAAGGTAAGTTTTCTGCATAGTCAAAGAAAAAAGGAATGATATAAAACCAATAAGAATATATATTTTACATCAGAAGTTAAATATAGTTTTAAAATTACATCTGTCAGTGTGGATATAATTATGAAATTCTCTTGATCTGTTGGAGGAACAGGGTAATAATTTCTTTTTTTCTTTTTTCCAGAAAGCTCTCATGAGCCATCATTAAATGGGGCTTTTAGTAAAGAACTGACAATAAAGACAAATGTATACAGTCATTCAATTATCGAGAAATTACACAAAATTGTTTGATTATTTCTAGTCAGGAGAAAATTCAGATGGAAAATTATACTTGTTGGGCAGGCTTTCTAGGTAAAACTCAAGAAGTTACCGGAAGGGCAAATAAGAATATTAAGTTTGTACACAAAGTAATATAGATTCTAACTCCATATCTAGAAAAGCAGCAAATCAAATTGTACTGTTGATGACTGGCCTTTGAGCTATATTCTTGGGAAATGCAACATTCTGGCATGCTCACTGATCTATGCACAATGAGACATATTCCACTAGGAATACACAACAGATGCACAATTTTTGATAATGAATGAATTTTTGTTTATGTCTACTGGCTGTTTCAATGAAGAAAATATTACTGAAATAGAAATGTTGCAAATACTTACAATTCTACAAAAAGTCTACAAATTCTACTTAAAGTCTACAAATGTGTCTCACTAAAGGCTTTCTGTTCACTTATCCTCTGTACTTTAGAAACCAATAGTAAAAAAATGAACAACAAACATTCATGGTATTTCACCGAAGGAAAAAAAATATTAACTTGAAAAGCTGGACCTATAAGTTTTGATCTGTAACTCATTTCTTACATAGTTACTACTACTAACATATATCCTCCTTTCCATAATGAAAATCAGTCATTTCACTAGAATTCAGATAGTTTTGAGTGCACAGTGGAATATATGAACATTTTACTGATACTTCCTTTTTCACTTTCATTGTCATAATTACTGAAAAGACAGCACCTCATAGAATCATGGAATAGTTAGGGTTGGAAAGGACCTTAAAGTCATCTAGTTCCAACCCCTTTGCCATGGGCAGGGACACCTTACATTAGACCATGTTGCCCAAAGCTCTGTCCAACCTGGCCTTAAGCACTGCCAGGAATGGAGCATTCACAACCTCCTTGGGCAACCCATTCCAGTGACTCACCACTCTCACAATAAAGAACTTCTTCCTTATATCTAAAATGAACTTCCCCTGTTTAAGTTTGAGCCAGTTACCCCTTGTCCTGTTGCTACAATCCCTGCGGAAGAGTCCCTCTCAAGCATCCTGTAGGCCCACGTCAGATACTGGAAGGCTGTTATGTAGTCCGCACACAGCCTTCTCTTCTCCAGGCTTAACAGCCTCAACTTTCTCAGCCTGTCCTCACTTTAATGCCAATTTTCAAAATTTCTATCAGCAAGTAGCATTGTGATTAGAGGACTTATTTTAAAAGGAACAGGGCAAACAATCTAGTGGAACATATAAACACTCACAAATAGTATTTTTTATTTGTATTGAATTGGTTTTTTTTAACAGAGATGTTACTTGACTTATGGTTTTGCAGTTTGGAGCCTGTCTATTAATTGAGGATAATTTCTTGCACATCACAAAAAACTTAGGACTGTTTTGCATTTCTTTGAGACACGGTGTTACAAACATGCATCAGTATTTACATGTGCAGTGAAAAAAGCAGAGGCCTTACTTGCTTTTCTCCAAAAATGAGAAAGTATTGAAATCAGAAAGAAAACCCAAACAGATTTACCGTGTGAATTTAAGTGGTAATATTTATGTAAGACTATCATACTGATTGTTGGAGAACCACCACAATAGAAGTGTAGAAAGACCTCGTCTATCCTAAAAGACTCCTTTGTGAAGTTTCCATTTTGATCTAGTATAAGAGGCTGAATTTTAATGACAACAATATAGATTATTCCAATATAATTTTCAGTGAAATGTGGGATTTCCCATAAACTGATTTTGAAGATAGTAATTTCATTCTTCTTAGCATTATAGTTGCAATAAAAAAGGAAGAATGAAAGCCACCTTAAATGACCTTACCAATGGCAGGCTTGGTTTTTTGCCCTGATGTGTTAATTCTTGAGGCCACAGCATGTTGAAATAATAAAAGGCCTACTGTTTGGAACTATACCTTGGTCTAACAGAACCTGCAGAACAACTGAAATAGCAGCTATTGCTGAAAATAAGATGTTTATGAATATGAATCTTCAGCTAGGTTTTCAGAAATTTTTAGGCTGTGATAATGCAAATCCTTGTGTTTATGGTTTTGATTTGGTTTGGAGCTTTTTCTTTATGCAGTACATACTGGCTATTTTTGGTTAAGCACATGTATATTAATACTGATCCTGTAAAAAATATTTATCAAATTATTTCTTGGAATAAGATTTTTTGTACCACTCAACCAGCTTTTAAACATGTATTTTGCATTCAATTTTGAAAATATGCTCACATTATAAGCCCAGATTTCATAATTTAGCCACAGTTAATGTAGTTTTTGTTTTTTTTTTTGCTTTCAATTGCAACTTATCTGAAATAGCGTGTGCTGGGAATGAAATTTTACATGAAATAAGAGGACAACTTTAGTACTTAATTTTACAGCTAATTTAAGTCGCATATTATTTTTGAGGTTTGTTTAAGAACATGCTCAAAGCAAACCACAAGATTTAGAAGTCATGCAATTAACATGTTCGTTTCATTTTAAGTTTTATGTAGCGTTTCTTCTTGAGAATGTTCATCCTTTAGATGTCTCCAGAGGGTTCACTTCAGCGTTACTTGAACATGAAGGCACTAGCCTAAGAAAATCTGGGTGCTGTATGTGAAATAGTATTGCCAAACTGCAGCTTTCAGAGTTGTGATTTGTCTTTACTGGAGACAGGATTTCTCCTCTGCTTTTTTAATTATATTTTTTTTTCTCAGAAGTTAGGAAGCCTGCTTCAATGAGAAGACCACCCTCTTTCCATGGGGATTCAATAGCTCTCAGTTTTGAACTGCAGGAAAGATAGGTGCAATAGTGAGAATGATAGTTACTTCCAAGACATCTGTGGGATTTGGTCTGTCTCTGAAAAGTTCAGGTTTTAGTAACTGCTCTCATTTATCTCTCATTTTTTGCTTTTTAACTATTTAAATAAATTGTTTGTGTTTTGGTTTACCACCTCTCTCCAAATGCACAATGGTTAGAAATTTCCCTGGGTTTAGATCCCAAGTTATAGAGTTCATTATTTTAGGATGTTTCTACCCATTAGTAAGGCTAAATTTATTTATAGCAGAAAGTACTACCTGGGATATAGAATTTGCTTTCAACAATGCTACAGTACATAGAAAAAATTCTAGAAGACTACAGGAAGAAAAGGCATTCTAGTTCACCTGAAACATACCTAGATTAATCTGGGCTAAACATGCTAAGACAGCATGCAGGATCCTCTTTCTATGCTTCCGTGTAGAAAAAAACTAGAAATTTATTACATGTAATTCAAGAGGTATTACTGAAACATCTAAACTTGGTTTGACTTTGTACCTTTTTTGTTCCTATTCATATAATTAAGAAACAAAGGAAGGATGGACAATTTAAAATTCATGATCTGAAATACCACCTCTGCACTGACAACAAGCAATTAAATAACCCTGCAAAATTCAATTTGCTAGTGGTTGTTTGCATCCCCAGAGACCAACATGATTTGAAGTCTACACAGTGAAAGTATTCTGGCCGCAGATCACATACTTTATAATATTTTGTTATTTCCTTTGTTACAAAGTTTTAACCACCTTTTAAGTAGCATAGAGAGACTGCACAATCATTTGATCATTAAATATATGAAGATGAATGAGAAGAATTTAACCACTGAGGAATCACCCTAATTTTGGAGGTTTTGGTCCTTAGTAACCAAATTGTGTTTATCACATAGATCTCATATGAGTACAGGAATATTTTTCAAAGTACTACATAATTGCATATTGTAAAAAATACTCATGAGTATGGTTTCACAATAATAAAGAAACACTTTCCTCCCACTTTATCCTAACGGTGCTGTGTTATTGTGTTGGCTCTGAATGCCCAGCCACTGGCAGCAGGGGCTGCAGGGCAGCCTCTGTGAGGGGTGGCCAGAGCTGTCCCACGCCAGACATGACTGGTTCCAGCCAGTTCCAGGCTCTTTGGACTGACCCACCACAGGGCATAGCCTGGCCTCTTGGCCAAGGTAGTGGTGCTCCTGGGAAAACAAAATTAGAGGGCAAAAATACCCTTTAAAAACAGATACGAACTGCCCACAGCCACTAAATCCCCATCTCTCTTGAACAGCTCAGGGCAGGAAGCAAGTAGAGGAGATGAAAAAGGAGTGTAGATCACCTTGGGAAAGTGTGTGTGTAGAGGTATTTTAGGCTTTTTTTTTTTTCTCTATCCAATTCTATTTTAATTGGCATTAACTTAATTAATTTTCCCCAAGCGAAGTCTGTTTTGCCTGTGATGGTAACTGTTGAGTGATCTCCCTGTCTTTACCTTGTCCCACAAGACTTTTCCATCTTATTTTCTCACCCTGTTCTGTTGATGATTGGGAGTGAGAGACAGGCTGGTTGGGATCTGGCAGCCCACCAAAGTCAACTCACCACAATTATTCTCTTCTGTCTTTTAAAATCTAAAGGATATTTCTAAATATTTTACTTTACTTATGACATTTATTTGTGTAAATTAATCCCAAAGCATTGAAAAATAACTTAGCTAGATATGGGCAACATCAGTCATCTATGACCAGTTTTATTTGTTGTGTGACAAGCATAATGTTTTAGGGGTTTTTTTTTGTGATTTTTTTCACAAAAAAAGAAAAAAAAAAAACAAACAAAGAGTAAAACTGCTTGCCTTCCTCTCCATTCTAATCCCCAAATCAGAAATAGTGTGTTTAACTTTTTGTTGGCAAACTGACATGATTCAGATGGAGAAATATCCTGGTTTATATAACAGAGCTGTGCCTGCAACAGTGTGATCCTTCTGTGGAAGCAAGTAGGAAAAGCAAGGCAGCCACTCACCCTCCAGATATGTTTCTTTTGCTGCACTTTCTTAGCCTTGTAATCTGTCTGGCCACTGCAAGGTGGAAGTATTTTGGTTGACCAAAAGACTTTGCAGCTGCCAGCCTGGGAGTTGTTTATCTGGCTTCTTCTCTGGTACTAGATACAGCTTCTTGCGTTCCCATTTTTCTCTCACATAAAGGAAAACTCCTCCTGCCTTTCCCAGCTTGTCCTTCTTAAAGAGCCTGTACCCATCCATCACAGCATTCTAGTTGTGTGAGCTATCCCACCATATCTATGTTGCTGATGAGATTGTAACCCTGCAACTTCCTCCTTTTGTTCTCTATGCTGCTATGTGCTAGTTATGCTCCCTATGTGTTACTGTACAGACACTTGAGGTCACTCACCCATGCTGGTTTCCCAGAAGAAATGCGAAACCTTCTCCCATAGTGCTGTCCTCTTGGCTCTCCTTCATGTGAGTACTCATGGGATTAGCCCTTTTCTGCTGTTTTGCTGATTGTGAAATCTGTCTTTTCCACATCACCCTGCACTTTTGCTTGCTTCACCATTTTCTCACTTAACTGAAGGTTGTCATCTCCCTTCACTGTTATTTCTAGTTTCAGGCCCTCCTCACCAGGTTGGCGAGCCAGCTGGCAAAGATGCTTTTGCTTTTTTGTTACCAAGGGCTTCTACTGCATAACTTGTAAAACAAGGTAAAGCATCTGCAAAATTATTAGTATAAATAAGTTTTACTTCCAGCTGAATTAATCTGCAGAATGAATCATGCAGGTGACATGTTTTTCTTCTTAGTTTTTGCTTCTGTCCAAGATGAGTAGAAGGCAAAAATTATTTTGCTACATTATTTAACACTAAACGTATTATTTGATGTATTTCAAAGGGATTACTATCTGAAAGGAAGTTTTTCTGGAATCACTGTATGCAGCTTGATGAAAAAGTTTATTGAAATGCATATATTTTATTGAAAATTTTATTGAAAATGCTTTGTTTGGGATTTTTACACCACTTCACTATAAGTGTTCTACTGTACTTTACCCTAATTATCCTCTTCTGTAGCACTACCTTTTCAACCAATCCATACGTAATCACCAAGTAGTCAGAGATTCCTAACATCAGTGACAGAGCTGATTCAGCATGTTGCATTGCTGAAAATTCTAAATCACTGAGCTGTGCAACAGGGATATTAAATCTTCCTCAGCACTTTCTACAGCATGTCCTCTCTGTGACAGCTGCTATGAAGGGGCCAAGGAGCCCACCGTGACAGATGTAGCAAGGAGCAGCATCTCTGACATGAGGACTCAAGTGAAGACAAGTTGACAGACAAGACAAAGACTGAGGTCAGATCTAAATCTATTAAATACCATTAGTCACAGCATTCTTCACTTCTTTCCTATCTTGAGGGCTGAGAAGTCCATACACCTTATTGCTGTTGGCAGCAAAACTACAGGCAGTTTGTCTAAGTCTTTTAACTCCTTTGGGATCCTTAGATGTGTGTTGAAATGAAGATGTATATGATGATTGAAATGATTATGAAGGAAACTTGATCTTAGTAAGGCTGTCACAAGCATAGATGGAACACTTAGCAATATTGTAAACTAATTAAAGAGAAATGGATATTAGAAACAAGACATAAACCTAAAAAATAGACATTAGACCCTCAGCAAAATAAATATTAGACCCTCAGCAAAATAAATATTAATCAACAATATTTTAAATACTTCAAATGATATCAAGTTATGTTTGTTCCTTATAGTATGAAACCATGAGGAGACAACAGCAGAAAATCTACATATAGGAAAATGTTAATCAAGATAACCAGTATTAATAGTAAAGTATAACATAATGGGATGGTTCTCAATAGTCACCATCCTAATACACATCGTTCAGTGTTTCTGAAGAGGTGTTTTGAGTGTTAACAATCTAAGTCTCTCACAAGAATCTTGTGGTTGGCAGCAGCAGTATCCCTACTCCACGGGCATCTGATGCTAAACACATCTAAACTGTGTTTAGCACCACTTATCTCCTAAAATACATCATCCTAGAAAAACAGACAACAGAGGTAATGAAATATTCTGCTTCGCCAACCAAGCAAACAGCAGTGTAGAACATTTCAGGCACAGTTACAGCTTATTCTTTCTGTCTGCATTGTTCTATTTCTTTTTCATCTTAAAAAAAAACCAAACTATGAAGAACCTCAGGGTGGGGTGTAAGTCTTTCGTGTTTTAAAATTGCAGCCTATGAAAAGTTTGCTTTCTTGCAAGCATATTTGCCTATAGCACAGGGGCTGGAACTAGATGGTCTTAAGGTCCTTTCCAACACTAACTATCCTATGATTCTGTATTTCTAAAGTGATTCTCTCTGATAAATTAGTTTTAGTTCTGTTCCTCATAGTGTTTGTTCATACACTTTGATCAAGAATGCATATTTTGCTCATGATGTTTCATCATCTCACCTGCTTTATTGTTTGTTTTTGAGAGATAAAGAAGTGACAATGAATGAGGGCCAACATTAAGGATGATGAGCTACCAATTACTGTGATAATATGAAATTGCTCAAAACAGGATAATTAAATGTTCTATCTTGCTGTATAAACTGAACAGAACAGGTAATACATTGTATAGGCATTCTGAAAATCTCATAATATAATGTCTTACTGTTTTCCTGGATTCCCTTTGCTAAACATGGCATATTCTGATATATAGCATATCCTGCAATACTCTAGAAAAGATCTCTTGTTATTATTCATTAGTATTAGCAGCTTTCACGAATCAGAATTCCCACTAATTTATTGAATATTTAACCTATCAGTTTTACTGTTAAAGATTCATCCTAGGAACTAATATTGACTCACACTGTTTACTAAGATTACACTTGAAGTAAAAAAGGAGACAAATCTAATATGGAAAACTAAGTAAGACATGCTGTTAGTGACAATGAAATCTTAACAGCCTAATCAAAGCATTGCTATAGTCCAGATCTTACAATTACTGAAAAGGAAAATGAAGAATGTATTGTGTAAAGTCTCACTAATTATACAGTTACAACTGTTACACTCACTATTCCTAGTATACACCCCTTTCCCTGCTTTCACATTCGTACTTCCAGTGTTTCTAAGTGGATCTGAGGGCTGCAAGTTTCAGACTGTAAGTGGAGAGAAAAGCTTGCAGAGCTGTCAGTTTCCCAGTCGCCTCTATTGGAAGATCATGATGTTGACAATTTCTTCCTCCTTTTTTTTTAGAGATTTTTACGTATTGGAGATGTTTTAGAACATTTTCTAGCATACTTAATGTTTCTTTTTCTTCCTTGATCTGCACCTCTCTGCTAGTTACATCTAAATTTACTAGATTTGGCCTGTCTTAAGTATATCAGATGCTTGTTCTTCATTCTCTTTGTTATCCTTAAAACCAGTTTTGAACCATGCCCGGATATCTGTTTCTTCATTTGGTGAATTGTTTACATCTCCAGGGTTTCCAGTGTCATGCTATGCCTTTATTCTTCTACACTACCTCATTATTCTAGAGTTATAGATATTTCAGTGTATGCAACATATTTCATTCTATGCAGAACATGTTTCCTGGAAAAAAATAGAAACCTGGTTGTACTGCAGAATTATATAAATATCAGCAAAAGTGAAACTAATCAGTCAACAAGCACCTGGTCATTTTATATCTAGACAAACTAAAATAAAGTCCCTTGTAGGCCAACACAACTTCAGACAAAGCCTGGCAAGCCTCATTCCTGATGCTAGAAGCTGTTACAAGTGTTGACAATACTGTATTTACAGGGCTACATTAATAGCTACAAAGAATCTTTACCCTTAGAAAATATTCTTGCTATATTAACGAAGACTTCCTAGCCTTCAACCTGTCAATTGAGTGATTTTTGTCTCTTAAATATCTTACCTACAATCCTAGCTTGCACCATTTTTCTGAATACTAATAGTGTCTTTTCCTTCTCATTATAACTGAGACGCATGTGTAACCACATGAAGAATTAACTTTTATCAAGCTTCATTCTTGCACAAAGGCTTTTAATAAGTTAATTTCTGAGTAAGTTCATCAAGGGAAAAAATCTGCTTCAGAGTTTTGAAAGAATAATTCTCAGGGTATAGCACTCTTGATTGTCCTCTAGCATTTATGTATTTAAATGAAAATTGAAGTGCTTGTTTAGTTTCTTTCCAGGCAGACAATTATCAGTGAGCTTAAACCGTAGTCACATTTAGCTCAAAACTGATTGAAGAGAAGCACACTGCTGAGTTAGCAGCACTTCTGTGTAAAGGTAAGATATGCACAGAGAATGTAAATCACATTGGCTTTGTGCCAAAATCTAAAGCAAGATAGCCAGACCCAGAGACTATAAACTCCTACCCCTCTCCTTATCACTCATTCCTGTTCTGAAATTTCTCTGCTCTGTGTTGGTTATACATACACCCACAGGGTAGAAAATTCCTTTATCAAATTAGGAAAGTAAAGCAAATAATTGAGAAAACAGTACTAACTCTCATGTGGTTACCCCTTCCAAGTATACTGAAAGAAGAAATCTGTGAGCAAACTGAGACGAGATGCAATTCAGACTTATTCCTGTCACCAAAAATATTTGGATACGGCTTCTTCATATGTAACAGTACCACAAGAGCATGACTCTTCAAGTCCTTAGCTTGGATAGAAGCTGAATTCTTAGGGTGAGCTGCTTTTGGGATTCCATTGGTTAAACTGAAAACATTGTGAGAAATTTTGAGCAGTATTAAGTCTATCTGCACCTCATGATACATACTGAATTTCAGTTACTGCTTTATTACCTTCTTCTTCCCATCTAAATATTTCTTTTACAAAAAGGAAGAAATACACTATTAATTTCTAAAATAGTTATTTAAATTAAGATCCTTCAGGGATGAAATTCTGTTTATTAAGAATCAATGACTTTGTTTACCACAGGGATTGTGTCCTGTAACAGTGGAAACTCCTGGGTTCATGGATGAATTGCATTTGCTGGCAGACTCTGGGCCATTGTGGGCAAGGAATAAATTAGTTTCAACTATCTTTATTAAAATAAGTTCTGTAGAGGAAAGAATGAAATCATTGAACTTTTCTTTAGTATGGATATCAGTACAAATGAGTCCATAGTTTGGTTATATGTCTAAGAGTTTTTATGAAGGCAAACTTTATCCTGTAGACATATTAAAGTACTGTTCATAATTCATTAAGGCAGCACATATGATTAAATCCATATTAAAAAAATAAAAGGTAACTGACAGAAGTGACACATCTGAAGGGAATGTGTTCATCATCAATATGGGGTCTGGAGAAAGAGCAAGAATGTTGCCATTATCAGAATACTTGCTGAATAGATAATAGAACTATGACATTAGAACTTCTGATAAAGAAAGAAGATTATTAAGAAAATTCAATCTAGGCAAAGAATAATGAAAGAAAATAAATGAGCTTCTGATCTTGAAATACAAAACAAAGATATGAAAATTAACTCTCCTGCCTACAATGTAGAACTTTCACATACGTTAATTCAAATCCTATATTTATTTAGAGACTCCCAACCAATTCACATTTTATGTTTTTTTGGTTTATACAACTCACATTCCTGTAGAATATAGCACTATTATCAGATCTAATACAAAGGCTACATGATATTTCAAGCTGACAATGACAAAAATAATTATCATTAGATTGCTCCAGTATCTCTCCCTAAAATTCCTAACAAGATTTTAAACAGTACGAAGAGACTGATTCTTGCATCTAAATTGAGGGCAGAACCAGAAATAATTGATGTTACACTGACAATGACAAATAATTTTTTTAAATTGAAACGTAGATTTAAATTAATTTGGGAGAAATTGAATGCCCTAGCAAAAGAGATCATATATTGTTGCTCATCAAAACCAAACTGTCCTAAGAGAGACTATTAAAGGCTAACAAAATGAACTTTGTCATAATTTAAAGGCACCCTACTGAAATGAGTTAACATTCATACAGAATTGTAGGAACACAGTGGCTTCCTAAATCTCTTATCACTCCAAAGTGAAATAGGAGGAGCTTGGACATGACTCCAGACCCTTGGGTGATTGACTGTCATGTTTCAAAAGTTTTTCCTTGCTGCTGAAACAGCCAACACACTGCCAGTTGAATGCCATAATTTTAATGCCAGACCCCCACTTCCACTCCTCAAACCAAAGAGCTGCTGATGTAATAATGGAAGCACATGACCTTGTCTAGGTATTTTGGAAAACCGCTGGAGCTGGAAAAAGTCTCCTGTGTACACATGGAAAATATGCAGGAAATCATGTGTAAGATGATGCACAGTTCAGGAAATTAAGAAACAGATATAAAATGTATGTTCTAAATAAAGACAAATATTTTCTTCTAAAACTGGATACATAAAATTGGTCTGAAAATGTGAAATAGCTTAGTATATTATGTAGTGTATGTTTTCAGAATTGGTAGAGGAAACAGAAGTCTACAGAAATGAGGAATAGAAACAGCTTAATTTTTCACTAAAGCCTCTGAAAGCTTTCTCTTTGATTAATGTGGTCATAAGTATATAATGTATAAATAGATAACGTTTATGAATAAGTTCAATTTTCCTCAATAAGTAAAAAAAAGAATTGAAGTATTTTAAAGACAATGAATGTTCATGAAGAAAATATTCTACTTTTTTAACTCATACTATTTTTATATTTTGTCCATCATAAAATATTCAGTGCTTTAAATCCAGAAATATTTTTCTTAAACACGTGTTATGAAAAGACAGTAACAATTGGAAGCAGAAGGATATCTGAGTAAAGTAAGAGTGAACGAATGGTAGATTTAGCAGAGCCACAATGTATTTACCATCTTACCTGCTTTTTTAAGTATGTACTTTACACGGGAACTGAAATTAGGATTTTACTGCCCACACACAATACATCAAGAATTTTAAGATTGGAATTTCTTTTATAAACACAGGTTACTGAAAATGTGGCCAGATTCAGGTCCTCTATATCTACCTAGTTATGCATGTTATTGTATATGAGATCAGATTAATACCTATTAAATCCAGATTTAGGAAAAAGATATTTTTTTTTGTCTAGATTCATCTGTCACTTGAGTCTTCCTCATTAATTGTAAAACATTAGTGATCAGAGGCTTCTAGCGTGGTGAGTGATACTGCATGCATACATAGTAGGAGACCACACCTGTTCCAATGAGCTTCTGTTACCCCATGAATAACTAATTTGATATAAATGATCTTCAATATATTATTTATTCAATATTGCTGATCAAATTAGAGAGCAGAAATGCATGGAATTCAAAGGGAAAACACACACTCATGTAATTCCCGGTCAAAAACTCCTTGGAAATTCCGTCTTCCGTAGTGTGCAAGAGCTTTGGCTTGACATGCATAGGAAAAGAAATCCCATGGATACTTCTGTCATCCATCTGCTGGCTAAATCCTCTTTGGGGTCAGCTGCCCCACAAGCCCTGGACAGGCTCAGCTGACTCTGCTTGGGCTTTGGCTATGTTTTTGCTGATTTATGAATTCAAACTTCTCTCTTCCTCTCCCCTAAGCTGGACCAGTCCTGGCCGGTTCTCATTAATTCTTTCATCTTCACACTGAGCTCCTACAAGATCTGCCTCTACCTACCTGGCAAAACTTTCACTGGTTACAAGACATGCACTGGGAGATAATTTGCTGATGCAATGGTTAAGAGAATTGCCCAAGGAAATGAAACTGACCCAAATGAAGATCCCAGAAGGTCACCCGATTTTAAGTCTAGTATCAGTGTCACAAGTGATAGCGAAAACAGAAAATTGCAGCAGACTCTTAATGTATGCATTAGTAAAAAGTGGGAAACATGAAGCAGAACAGATAAGTAAATATTTGAAGAAGTTAATCTGTGGGTATTTTGCATCAAAAGTGGAAGGAAAAATATTCCTCCCCTTCCTTTCTCATGCTTTTTTACTTTAGGAACAATAAAAGAATATTCCTTACATATCATCTGCCAAAAGCTTTATTGCATATTTAAAAGAAACTTCACAAAAAATTATTTAAGGAAATATAGATATCTCCAAAGATTTTATAAAATAGCTGAAAACAGAAGGAAATTTCATCAGTAATCCCTCCTGACCTCTTCTTTTACAGTGTTGCTTTTCTATTAGATTATATTTTAGTCAATCAAAATAATTGTTATATATTGATAGAGCCACATTTCCATCATGTGATTGTGAAGCGTGATTAACTTGATAGTAGAATCTATGAAATTGTTGTGTTTAGTGCAATTGAATCCAAACATGTTATACTTTGAAAACAAAGAGATTGGAAAGACATATAGAATTTGATTGTGAAAATTGCACATACTAATCACTGTGTATCCTGAATACACATGCTTTAACTTCAAAGCCTTAATCAATTCACAGAATGCTGGAATGAGCAAACATGGAATACTAACTTTTTAACCTATGTGACAAATTTATTGTTTCAGCAAATAAAGACTACTCAGAGCATTTTTATTTTTTTAATTGTAGCATCAAATTATAAGTATTGAAAGCTGTAAAAACAAATATAGAATAGAATTAAGTTATCATGTAAATCCTGGTTGCTACGAAATAATTTCTACAGAGATTAAAAAAAAATTAAAATCATGTTATAATGAGACTGTAAGAATAAATGATGTGTTTTTCTGCAAATAATGTTAACTTCATAAAGGTATTTCGATTAGAGAAAGGTTCATGTAAAAATATATATTAACATAAACTGGCTGTATTGGAAGTTCTTAATAAAGCATCTCAAACTCTGAACATATTTTAGAATACATTTCCTAAATGAATTAGATGCTTATGAAGCAAATAGTACTTTGTCTATTATGTCTGTATCAAAACCCAGAATTAAAGAAATATGATCTGTCTACAATGGAGAAGTCCCGTAAACATGTTCAAGAAAAGCATTCAGAGTGGACAGCCTCCTACAGTGCTACTTCATCCAGCACAAAATAATGGGTACAGTAGTGTGTCAAAAGTGCACAACTTTCCAAAGCTTAAGTTCATGAATTAGAAGCAAGAGGCAACGATTTTCTTGTGATACATAGTGTAAAATACACAGATCTTGTGAGGGAAGGTGAGGTGACCTTCTTTGAAAACCTCACAGCTCCTTTTTTCTAAATGAAATTGTGAAACCATCCCAAAAGCCAGGCAGTTGTCCACATGTAATTGTATTTGGAAGTTGAAGTCATTCCTCTGTCCAAGAAGATTCAAGGTTTTAAATTTCTCTGGGGTAAATACAGTCTTTAGGCAATGGACTGTTCAGGGTGACATAAAGAAGTCAGGGAGGTGCTCCATTTTCTTCAGATTGCATCTGTATGCAAGAAGGATACAAACTTACTATGTCAGAAAGAAATTCTGTAGGTAAGATACTGGTTCTGTAATAATTAGGTTGTATATATTTAATGAGATGATGTCTTTAAGTCCCTACCTCTCATTTTTCTGCTTTTTATCTGGTCACTGTTGGCAAAACACATCAGCATTCCTGAACTAGAAGAGATGAGAACCTAGGACTTCCCACACTACGCTTTAATGTGCCCTCATGTTTTTGCTGTCATATAGCCTGGATCTTGATTCTTTTCTACAGAGTAATAAAGCATCCACAGAAAGAATAGGTGAACCATCCTGATCTCTTCCTCCAATCCAACTAGTTTATCGTGAAGTGTCTAGACCCAATTCTTACCATTTTAAACTGATGTAGAAAATACTCCCTGCTGGGTATTGCTCTGTATAGGTCTGCTCTAGGTCCAGATTGGCAGTCAGCAGGAGCCAAGTGCTAACTCTTTCTTACCCAGATCATTCTGGACAGGTATGCAATGACCAGTTGAAGGCAGTTAGGGTTTTTTTATATATATTTTTCAGGTCAGAGCTTGGCAAACTTAAAGTCTTATTAGCTTTCAAATTTGATGGCTGCAAAGAGCACTTCCTATCAGGCTGCATCAGCATAGGAAGTTCACCAGTGTCCTGCCTTTAAGTACTTAAGAACATTTTCAAAACATCCTTGAACAGAGCCTGTTAATGAAATACACCACTCCACATATATTTTCCAGGAGCTTCTATTCACTGATTCAATTGTGGTGAAGACAATGTTTCTCAAAGGAAGCTGAGAAATCTGCTCATGGAGCTTGAGTACACATAGGAATTGTTCTGACACAACACATGGGTACTATTAAAACTCAAGGAGAATAGATGTGGAAAATTAGACAAATCCAAAGAAAAAGACAAACCTTTAGAAATGTCAACCAGAAGAGTAGTTCTTGTTCACATTACTTGCTGCTGCTTTAAAATTCTGGCATTTAATTGTGAAGTACAAGATTTTAAACATATGATAAATCTGTAACGACAATTTGTACCAGTACTTCAGCCAAAAAGATAACTTGTCAAAAACATCAGAAGAAAAAAAATCGACACAGATCTCAATCACAATGTTAATCACAGGGTAATTATCATTGCTTAGATTGCCATAAAAATAATCATTAGGTAGACATTAAACTGCAGTTTTCTGTCTCAAAAATCTAATAAGGAATATGTTTGATCAATATGCAGAACCATTATCCAGATTGACAAAATGATTTTCCCTTCTACTTAGCTTGAGAATCAAAAGGTTTTCTTCATCCTCTTTGAAGTAGCAAAACCAAAAATTTTTAGGTCTTTAATTAACTTAAAGTTGTTGGAAAATATAAGGAAGATAAATGCCAGCAACTAGCTAGGCTAAGCAAAACAGTTCAAGAGGGAAGATTTGGAATAAGGATATGTTTTGTTCAAGAAAGATATATAATGCTCATTTAAATACCTCCCTATGTAAGCTCTTCCAATAATTAGCTGCATTGAAAAATTATTTTTAGCACATATTTCTTTTCAGTTTTCAATTAATGGTTCTCAATATTAAGTTTTCTCCATTACATTGAACATCCATCAGATATCAAATGCTTTTCCTATGTAGATTCTGAGTCACTCAGTACCAGGCATCAGGGATCAAGATTCAAGATACTGAGATGCCTACATGTAGGTAAACAACTCCTACTATAGTCAATGGGTATCAAAGCAAGAGTTAGTGGAAAATAAAAAAGCAACGACTGGACATGAGAAGTGAGATTCAATATACTGAAGTTTTGATGTCTTCATGTAGACAATGCAGTCAATGGAGCCTAGAGGACAATTCAGATCTGAAAAAATTAGGAGCACTATATTGCTACTTAAACAAAATCAGTGCCATTTGGGACAACTTAAAAGCAGAGACAAGTGAGATGGCCAGATATGGCACGGCACCTAGAGGAAAGCTTTATCTTCTGCAGAGTCATATTCAGGCCAGGCAGGATAATTTCAAGCACCTTAAAGGTCTTTCGATGCTTGTTATCATGCTACTGACTCTAATAATGTTGGTGCACTCTGACGGTCAGAGTGTTTAATAAACAGCAAGAAAACTTAATGTATTGGGATCTTGGCATACTGTAGTGCTTTCATGGAGAATCAGGTCTCCTGATGTCCTGTGTCCATCGCTGGTCCATCACATGCATAATTCATAACCATTGATACACCAAAATGCAAACAAAACATCTCCTAAACATCTGCATACAAAAGACTGTCCTATGCAACCATTTCTGCAGAAAGAGTTTCTGTTGACTCCAGGTGTCTCATCTAGGTACAATTCACTTGTGTGTAGCAGGAATGACCTCGGTGACATTTACTAGCTATAGACTGTATATGTATATTATATGAGAACTGAAGAGCAGATTAATTATTCTGAAAGCATAGTAAGAACTTTGTTCTTGCCTCCACTGAATTCAATGGGAATTTTGCCATCAGCTTCAATGAAAGCAGGTTGAGGTTTTAAATAGTTGACATGGAGCATATTTTAAAGACACCTGTGCAAATGCAAGCACTGAGCCACCTTCTGTTGCTACTGGTCTAGAGAATTTTCAATCTCCCAATGGTATATTACTTTCACCTGAGAATGTTGATTAAACTCATCAGCTGCAACAGTTTTATATAAAATCACACTTTTTACACTTATCTCTGTAAGAGTTAGGAGATCTGAGTAAATGACTTTATTTGGGGTTTTCCATGTTTTTATTTTGGTCAATGTCATCATGAAAGCAATCACATTTACTATGAAAAATGCAGCTAAGATGAGAATTTGTGATGCTAAAAAAACATGGCTGCTAAATGGGTTGGGTTTTTTTGTTTGCTTTGTTGGTTTGTTTTGAAATGAGGAAACATTTCTTTTTAGTTTGTCCATATTTATTTTATAATCATACTAAGAAGATCAGCAGCTACCCATATAGGCGGGATTTTCAGTTACCTGAATAAATAAGTAAAATTCATGTTTTGATTATTTAAATGTAGATAGACTCTTGTTTATTGTTACAAAAAAAATAATTACAGGAATGTGTTCTTATTTATCATTGGTTTGAACTGAAAGTGTAACTAGTATGCCTTTTTTCCGACATTCAATCGTCTGTTTTCATTTGGGCTGTCTGACTGCACTTCTTCATGACAATAACATCTATTCTTTTATAAAATTCTACCTTATTTTACTGTAAGTGGTGAGAAGAATTACAGAAGTGTTTGCAAATTGCACATCTCCAGTTTTTAATACCGAAGTGTTTTCATGTGATTTTGATGAAAGGGCTTAGAGCCCAACATCGAGGGATGGGGAGGATGGGGAGGACCGGGAATGGTGTTAGTTGCTATTATTAATATTGATTCAGGCCTGTAGCCATAGTATCAGTATTATAACAGTGGAAATTATTAAGGATCTTTACTACAGCATGAGGCACAAATCTCAGACTTTGTCTAACCTTGAAAAAAATTTGAATGACAAACTATGCTGGATTTTAAGTAGAGCTTTTTGGACTACTTAGTGTGTATCACACTCTAATAAAGAGATTGCATTGTAGAATAATTATAGCAAACATATAACTCATAGCCAACTCATGGCTACTTACTGCCTCTGTGAAGAAAGCATACATTATATAGGTACTGAAAAACAATACTGAAAGCACTTAATTAAGTTTTTAAAAAAAAATAAAAACAAAAAACAACCAACCAAACAAAAAAGCAAACAAAATGCCCCAAACCCATGACAATTTAGCAGTTGCAAGGAAAGTAGTAACATACAAGTCAGCTTTTTGAAGTCCCAGCCCAGAAACATTGTTTCAGAAATAGGTGATAACATGTTGACATACAAGATTATTGCTGTGTCAGCTTTGTTATTATGTTTCATGGCTTTCACAGCTAAAATATTTTGTAACTGTTGAAATATTTTGTAACTGTTGGACCATAGTGTGTAATCGATACACAGGTAGTGTTCAGTGCAATGATAAGGGGAGTTTAGGAAAGGCAGTCAAAATAAACAGCGCAAACATTGACCACGGATGTTCATAAATTATAATAAAGGATTTACAAATTTTCTTTGCATCATGGAACACTGAATACTTGAAGATTCTCCTGGGCTCAGCAGTAGCAGTCATGTTTTTCCTTTGTGTTAACTGGTGCAGTGCTGTGTTTTGACTTCTAGCTTGAGAACAGTGTTGGTGAAGCCGATGTTTTCGGTTGTTGCTAAGTGATGTTTACCCTGACCGAGGACTCTGTGAGGCTCATGCTCTGCCAGGGAGGAGGGGAAGCTGTGAGGAAGCAGAGACAAGGCGCCTGACCCGGGCTAGCCGGGGAGGTATTCCATACCACAGCACGTCATGCCCGGGGTGGGGGGGGTAACTGGGAGTTACCCAGAAGGACACGGGCTTCCGGGTGGGACTCGCTTTCTTGGCCGGTGGTATCGTATTCTCTTCCCTTGTTATTTTCCCTTATCATTGTTTTAGCTGATAGTAGCAGTGGTGATTTGTTGCTGGACTGTTCTTGTCTCAACCCGTAGGAGTTGCACTCTCTCGATCCTCCTCCCCGTTCCTCCGGGAGCGGGGAAGGGGAGAGCCCCGGTGCGGGGGGGGGGGAGACGGACACGGACCTCGATTGTTGTCAGCTCGGCACCACTCACTGGGAGTGAGTGAACAAGTTACCTGACTGGGTTTAAACCACGACAGTTCTTTTTGGCGCCCAACGTGGGGCACAAGGGGTTGAGATAAGAACAGATCTGACTAGATTGATAGTCACTCGTCACAATGCTGATTTATTGGCTCTCAAGGTTGTTCCTCTTGATCTCACAGTTTCAGTATATCATATCTTACGTCCATCCGGTATTTGCTGTATTAGTGTTTTTCAAGTGTGGGGCTTGGGCTAAGGTTTTTATCCCATTGTACTTTATGGTAATGACTTGTAATACAATAGAATCATTGATCATGAAACTGATCTGGCTTATGTTCCCAGTGTGGTCACCACCTTTATACTTTGGGAGGTATATGATGGAGGTGCTTAGCAATTACACATCTTTTTTCTCCACCTCAGGTGCTCAACCTGTGAAGGAGACATCCTTTTACCCTCCTAGTCGTCCCCCAGACCATTTACATTTGAGAGTTTTGAATTTTTTGAATGGCCTTTTAATGCTGTTGAGACTTGTTTGCTGATGGTGATGGGAATCACCATGCTAACACGCATACAGAGTGTGTTTTGCCCACTACTGATTTCAAGAGTTAAGCAGATTCATGTTTGGGTCTTGTCTGGGGTCAAACGACGATGTAGGAGGACCGAGAGATTTTCCCTGAGGCTGGACAGCCATGAGTGGCAGGGTGTGTGGGATAGTATGGGCAAGTATCTAGGTCAGTGGGCCCCTCCAGTATTTTGGAATTTCACTACCGAACAACTGCAAAATCCAGAAGAATTAGTAAAACACTTAAATGAGGTGTGTGGTCATTCTGGCCATACCAGAGATGGACAAATCACGGCAACGTGCTGGGGCTTGGCCTATGCTTACAGGGCCTTGTTCAACACTATCCAGCACCTTCAAAAGGAAAAGAATGTCGGCAGATCTGAGGGCAAAGCAACAGTCGCTACTCAAACTTTGGCTGCAATGAACTGCGCAGCTACCCCAGTGGCAAGTACAGCAGCTGCTCAAACTTCAACTGCAACAGACAGCGCGGTTACCCCAGCTCCAAGCACAGCAGCTGCACCACCCCCAGCAACAAGTACAGTCGCTACTCAAACCGCAGTGATAATCACTGCAGCCAAACCAGAGGACCAATTCGTACCAATATCAGTTGCCCCTGTACGCAAGAGAACAAGCAAAAAGGAGGCAAAAAGGGTGAAGCGAGATGAAGAACCAATGAATTCACCACCCGGTCCAGAATCACATGACGAAGAAGAAGAAGAAGAGGTAACTTCTCGACCTCGGACCTCAACCGACCTGCGGAATATGCGAAAAGATTTTACCCGTCAACCAGGGGAGCACATCATCACCTGGTTACTCCGATGCTGGGACAATGGGGCCGATGGTCATGAACTAGAAGGTACAGAAGCCAAGCAGCTGGGATCACTTGCTAGAGAAGGGGGAATTGACAAAGCAATTGCAAGAGAGAAAAAGTCCCTCAGCCTTTGGAGGAGGCTCTTGGCAGCTGTGAAAGAAAGGTTTCTGTACAAGGACGATGTTACGAGTCATTCGGCCAAGTGGACTACTATAGACAAAGGCATCCAGTCTCTGAGGGAATCGGCCATCGTAGAGATGCTCTATCACATCAAGCCGAATAACGGGGATACACCTATAGATCCAGATGAAGTTGAATGTACACGACCCATGTGGTGAAAACTTACACGGAATGCACCGTCATCCTATGCCCATTCATTGGCAACAGTGACCTGGAATGACATAGTACCACTAACAGTGGATGAAATGGTTCATAAACTCCGAGAGTTCGAAGACAATCTCACCCCTTCCATCATCTCAGCTGTGAAAAAACTGTCCCAGGACCTCGAACAATTGAGGGACAATCTGTCTGATTTATCCAGCTCCTCACGTGTACCAACACACGTCTCAGCTATTAACAAAAGGCGTCCTATTGTTCAAGAGAGGAGATACAGAAGGTATACGCCACGGGGTACCCTATGGTTTTACCTGCGGGATCACGGAGAAGACATGACAAAGTGGGATGGAAAACCTACTTCAGCTTTGGAGGAACGGGTGAGTGAACTGAAGAGGGGAGCAAGGGCCAAGACTGATCGTCCCATGAGAGCTACGGCTTCAGTCTCTGGTGATCAGTTTCCCAGATGGAGTGGAAGAGGTGATTTTACCCCAGCTACTGTGATAATGAAGAATAATCCCTTTCAACACGACTTAAGTGTCCAATGCTGTGACGACCATTAGAGGGGCCCTGCCTCCAGCCAGGTGGAGGTAAGGGACAATCGGATTTACTGGACTGTGTGGATCAGATGGCCTGGCACATCAGTCCCACAGAAGTATAAGGCTCTAGTAGATACCGGTGCACAGTGTACCCTGATGCCATCAAGCTGTCAAGGGGTGGAACCCATCTATATTTCTGGAGTAACAGGAGGATCCCAAGAGTTGACTGTGCTGGAGGCTGAAATCAGCCTGACTGGGAGGGAATGGCAAAAGCACCCTATTGTGACTGGTCCAGAGGCTCCATGCATCCTCGGCATAGACTACCTCAAGAGAGGGTACTTCAAAGACCCAAAAGGGTACCGGTGGGCTTTTGGTATTGCTGCTTTGGAGACTGAGGAAATTGAGCAGCTGTCCACCTTGCCTGGTCTCTCAGAAGATCCCTCTGCTGTGGGGTTGCTGAAAGTTGAAGAACAACAAGTGCCAATTGCGACCACAACAGTGCACTGGCGGCAATATCGCACCAACCGAGACTCCCTGATTCCCATCCATCAGTTGATCCGTAGACTGGAGAGTCAGGGGGTGATCAGCAGGACCCGCTCACCCTTCAATAGCCCCATATGGCCAGTGCGAAAGTCTAATGGAGAATGGAGACTAACAGTAGACTATCGTGGCCTGAATGAAGTCACACCACCATTGAGTGCTGCCGTACCGGACATGCTAGAACTTCAGTATGAACTAGAGTCAAAGGCAGCCAAGTGGTATGCCACGATTGATATTGCCAATGCATTTTTCTCAATTCCTTTGGCAGCAGAGTGCAGGCCACAGTTTGCTTTTACTTGGAGGGGTGTCCAGTTCAATTGGAACCGACTGCCCCAGGGGTGGAAACACAGCCACGGACTGATCCAGACTGCACTGGAACAGGGGCAAGCTCCAGAACACTTGCAATACATTGATGACATTATTGTGTGGGGCGATACAGCGGAAGAAGTCTTTGAGAAAGGGAGGAAAATAATCCAAATCCTGCTGAAAGCCGGTTTTGCCATAAAACGGAGTAAGGTCAAGGGACCTGCACAGGAGATTCAATTTTTGGGAATAAAATGGCAAGATGGACGTAGACAGATCCCCACAGATGTGATCAACAAGATAACAGCAATGTCTCCACCAACTAATAAGAAAGAAACGCAAGCTTTCTTGGGTGCAGTGGGGTTCTGGAGAATGCACATCCCAAATTACAGTTCGATTGTAAGCCCTCTCTATCATGTGACCCGGAAGAAGAATGATTTTAAATGGGGCCCTGAGCAGCAACAAGCCTTTGAGCAAATTAAACACGAGATAGTTCATGCAGTAGCCCTTGGACCTGTCCGGACCAGGCCAGATGTAAAAAATGTGCTGTACACTGCAGCTGGGGAGAACGGTCCTACCTGGAGCCTCTGGCAGAAAGCTCCAGGGGAGACTCGAGGTCGACCCCTCGGCTTTTGGAGTCGGGGATATAAAGGATCTGAGGCCAGCTATACCCCAACTGAGAAAGAGATACTGGCAGCCTATGAAGGGGTTCGAGCTGCTTCGGAAGTGATTGGCACTGAAGCACAGCTCCTCCTGGCACCCCGGCTGCCCGTGCTGGGCTGGATGCTCAAAGGCAGGGTCTCCTCTACACATCATGCAACTGATGCTACATGGAGTAAATGGGCTGCACTAATTACACAACGAACTCGAATAGGAAATCCCAGTCGTCCAGGCGTTCTAGAGGTCATCATGGACTGGCCAGAGGGCAAAGATTTCGGAATGTCACCAGAGGAGGAGGTGATGCGCGCTGAAGAGCCCCCACCATATAATAAACTGTCAGAAAGTGAAAAGCAGTATGCCTTGTTTACTGATGGCTCTTGCCATATTGTGGGAAAGCATCGGAGATGGAAGGCAGCTGTATGGAGTCCTGGACGACAAGTTGCAGAAACTGCTGAAGGAGAGGGTGAATCGAGTCAATTTGCCGAGGTGAAAGCCATCCAGCTGGCCCTGGACATTGCTGAACGAGAAAAGTGGCCAGTACTTTATCTCTATACTGACTCATGGATGGTGGCAAATGCCCTGTGGGGGTGGTTGAAGCAATGGAAGCAGAGCAACTGGCAACGCAGAGGTAAACCCATCTGGGCTGCTGCACTGTGGAAAGATATTGCTGCCCGGGTGCAGAACCTGGTGGTGAAGGTACGTCATGTAGATGCCCATGTACCCAAGAGTCGGGCCACTGAGGAACACCAGAACAACCAACAAGTGGATAAAGCGGCTAAGATTGAAGTGGCTCAGATGGACTTAGATTGGCAACATAAAGGTGAATTATTTTTGGCCCGGTGGGCCCATGACACTTCAGGCCATCAGGGCAGAGATGCAACATATAGATGGGCCCGTGACCGAGGGGTGGACTTAACAGTGGACACTATTGCCCAGGTTATTCATGAGTGTGAAACATGTGCTGCAATTAAACAAGCCAAGCGGTTAAAGCCTCTTTGGTATGGAGGACGATGGTTGAAGTATAAATATGGGGAGGCCTGGCAGATTGACTATATCACACTGCCAACAACCCGCCAAGGCAAGCGCCATGTGCTTACCATGGTGGAAGCAACCACCGGGTGGCTGGAAACATACGCTGTGCCCCATGCCACTGCCCGGAACACCATCCTGGGCCTTGAGAAACAGATTTTGTGGCGACACGGCACCCCAGAGAGAATTGAGTCAGACAATGGGACTCATTTCCGGAATAACCTTATAGATATTTGGGCCAAAGAGCATGGCATTGAGTGGGTATATCACATCCCCTACCATGCACCAGCCTCTGGGAAAATCGAACGGTACAATGGGCTGTTAAAAACTACACTGAGAGCGATGGGTGGGGGAACTTTCAAGTATTGGGATACACATTTACCAAAGGCCACCTGGTTGGTCAACACCAGAGGACCTGCCAACAGGGCTGGCCCAGCCCAGTCAGAACTTTTACATATTGTAGAGGGGGACAAAGTTCCCATGGTGCATATGAAGAATTTGCTGGGGAAGACAGTCTGGGTTATTCCTGCTTCAGGTAAAGGCAAACCCACTCGTGGGATTGCTTTTGCTCAGGGACCTGGATATACTTGGTGGGTAATGCGGGAAGATGGGGAAGTCCGATGTATACCTCAAGGGGATTTGATTTTAGGGGAAAACAGCCAGTGAACTCAATTGTATGCTGTTGCCTGCTGTGTAATGCTTTTATAGCCCATCAACTAGATGTCTCCAGGTCACCAGCGACTGGCCCTGACTTCCCTCCAGCCATCATCCCAACAGAGAATGAACTTGGAACATCATGGACCGAATGGACTCGGCAGCATTATAGGGATTGGTCCATGCACTAAGAAAATGATTTTTTCCTCTTGGTCTGTATGTATATGGATGTATATATGTGGGAGAGCGATGGTGTATTGAAAATGTGGGATCTGAGCACGACGTGAATGGTATGGAATAAGGGGTGGATAATGTCCTGGGTTCAGCAGTAGCAGTCATGTTTCTCCTTTGTGTTAACTGGTGCAGTGCTGTGTTTTGACTTCTAGCTTGAGAACAGTGTTGGTGAAGCCGATGTTTTCGGTTGTTGCTAAGTGATGTTTACCCTGACCAAGGACTCTGTGAGGCTCATGCTCTGCCAGGGAGGAGGGGAAGCTGTGAGGAAGCAGAGACAAGGCGCCTGACCCGGGCTAGCCGGGGAGGTATTCCATACCACAGCACATCATGGCCGGGGTGGGGGGGTAACTGGGAGTTACCCGGAAGGACAGGGGCTTCCGGGTGGAACTCGCTTTCTTGGCCGGTGGTATCGTATTCTGTTCCCTTGTTATTTTCCCTTATCATTGTTTTAGCTGATAGTAGCGGTGGTGATTTGTTGCTGGACTGTTCTTGTCTCAACCCGTAGGAGTTGCACTCTCTCGATCCTCCTCCCCGTTCCTCCGGGAGCGGGGAAGGGGAGAGCCCCGGTGCGGGGGGGGGGGGAGACGAACACGGACCTCGATTGTTGTCAGCTCGGCACCACTCACTGGGAGTGAGTGAACAAGTTACCTGACTGGGTTTAAACGACGACAAAGATGTTCTGATAAAACAGCTACTCTGATTATTTATTTGGCACTTAACTATAGAGAAGTTCCAGCAAAGTTAGTGTGTTTCATATCTCTGCATTTTGATACGGAAACAGGACCAGTTATTTTAATGAAAGCTGATGGCTAAACTTGTGCTTTACACTTTTTCTGTAGTGATGTATTTTGCTAGTCAGCTATTAATAAAGAAACATAGAGAATGGGATGATGTCTTAAATCCCATTTCTGCTAGGTGCTATAGTGCTTTATTCAGTAAAATCAGGAGCTTTCTTAAATTACAATTCTGCAAGTCTCTCTAAAAAGCAAATATAACCAGGTGTAAAAATTTAATTAATTTGTACATTATTTTAGCTTTTATTCCCCCAGATTAGACTGTTTATGTGTGTTCTCTTCTCTGAAAAAGAGCAAGGGCTCTGTGCTTTCAACTGCAATAACAATTGACATAGGTCAGTTGCTGTGTTTGTTAACAGCAGGCCCTAGCAATATTTATACTACAGAGAGCAGTTTTGCAGACAAAGCTGAGGTTCAAGTAATACTGCAGTCCAAGAACTATGTTAAAAAAGGAAGTATGGACAAGGTTAACCCATTCTGATATGAAATAGAGTGAAAATACATGAATGTGAACCATGTCCTGCCCTTTGCTCCCGGGGCCAGAGAATAGTCCGTGGCCTTTTTCAATTATTAATATAGATTTAGCCTGTGCTTGACAACCATCCTTCCCCAAGCCACCCCCCCCCCCCCCCCATTCTTTTTTAAAAACCTCTGCAGCAGAAGGCTGGAGACTCTGGTAGTGTTATGATTGAGAGAAAAAATTTCAGCATGAACTCTACTCCTTATTTGTTATTATTCTCTAATATACATGTCCCAATCAAAAGCAAAGCTTCAATTAGAGATTGTATTTTCATAGACTGCAGTTAATCAGCCAAAAAAAAAAAAAAAATCCATTGAAAATCAGGCTTTCTTAGTTCTGCTACTAATTGTTTTACAGAAACAAAGCAGGATGACCTTTCTTCAAGCACTGTTAGAGATAATGCTTATCTACTCTCTCATTTTTATGAAATTCTTGAATGGCTGTTATTTTCTCAGAAGAGACCTAGGGCCAGTGCCAGTTTCTGTCTCAGGAAATGCAAATTCTCATCTCTTGCCTCCTTGGCAAATGCAATAATCAACAAGACAGTTTATTTGAAGCAGCAGGGACTCTTCATCTCTTAACTTGTTGGTTCTATATGGAAAAAAAAGATTATCTGAGGTAAAGAAAGGACAGGAAAAGTAAGAAAATGAGATTCCCCTTGAAATGGCGGAAGCTGCCAGTATTGGACAATACAGAAAAGACAGTTAATCCATTTTATTCATGACCATTGCTTGTAGAACACCAGAAATAAGCACTTCAGAGCAAAGGCTGTAGCTTGGCTATCTCTTCACCAGTAGATTCTTTGTTGTGATGAAATGTAAGTTAATTTTTATATAGAGGTACAGTTTCAGCAGCTGGGGGTGCAGATGCATAAACCCACACAAAGAAACCCAGTACATGGCATTGGGGGACAAGCCACAGAATAACATTTAGATTTCCTCATAAAGGATTTAGGGTAATCCTAGAGCCACCCATGCTCACAGATTGGGTACAGTCCCACGGGGTCTGGACACAGTGGACAAGGCTAAGATCCAGTCAGGAGCAAAGGAAATGCTGCTGACCATGTGTCATGGTTTAAACCCAGCCAGACACCTTGTTCACTCACTCCCCCCCTTCTTGCCCTCCCCCTAGAAACAAGACTTACAATGCGGGTCCAAGGTTTCTCCAAGAGAGAGGGTTGGAGGCAGGTCAGAGAAAACTATGACATATGCCCCAGGCTCTGTTCAGGATATGAACTACTTACAGAGTTCTGTTCAAGGAAGTGAAACTGGAGCCAGAAATACTTACAACATCACTGAAGCAGAGACTGATAGCCTCAGGCTCCTTGGCACATAGGGAAGAGTTGGGAGTCCCAGGAATGGATGGGCAGGGACAGTAAACCCCTTTGTGAAGGGCTAAAGTTTTAGACAGATTCCCATTAGGCAGAGGATTTTGTAGGTGGGATCATGTCCTGCATGAACAGTCTTTTCTGAGATGAAAAGTGAAAAGGAAAAAAACACATTGCTGAGCAGAGAGATACTAGGATATCTTTCTCGGATTTAACCATCAGAAAAAAAAAAAAAAACATTACTTCAATGAAGACTTCTGTGTTTTATTGCAAGTAAGGATAATTCCCTGAGGCAATTTTGAATGTTTCCTCCCTCTTCTGTAACGACCATGGCTGGAAAACCTGAGTCATTTTTAAATCCTCAAGAATTATTCATGGGGCTAACTTTGTCAGGTCTTGGACTAATTTGCCACTTTCCCTACACCCTTTATTTCCTCAGGGAACCAATGCTGGGGATAGTATCAGACTAGATTCTACTGATGAAAGAGAAAATCCTTTCAAACTTGTATGTATGAAATTTTACCAAAAAAAGGCAGACACAGAAATGTTAACACTAAGTATTTCCTCAGCTTTAAAGAAAATAGTATTGGGAATTCCTTTATATTGTATTATGTGCCATTATTTAGCCCACTTTTTCACCTGTGGAGAGGACATAAGAGATACTTCCCTGTTGGAAAAAAATAAAGTGACATTAAGTCACAAAATCTTGTTTATAATATAAAGCCACTACTACATACAAGACACTGTAGTTTATTTAGTAACATCAAACATTTCCATTTTTAACATACAAAGGACTACTGCCAGAATAATTTTCTTGTTAATGAAATATTTTGTGATAGGATATAATCAAATAACAAGGTACCATCGCTAGAGAAAGGGATGAAAATCTACCCAAAAAAGTTCTGTTGACTCTGCTGACATTTTGGAAGAGCAATTTCTGCCCTCTACCCTGTCAAATTAAGCAGTTTTCTATCACAAAGGACAGCCAGCTTCTGAAATGTACATTTCTAGTGTCAATGCACAGAAAAACAGAGCTCTATGACCCTTCAGTATTTTTAGCTAGAGATACACCTGAGTAAATCAAAGCACTAAAGGTATTTTTATTTTATCTGTGTTGCTCAAGACTCTCTGAAGTGTCATTCTGCAGTCAGAAAGTCTGGAAGACATGTTCTCTCACAAACCTAGTGAAAGAGAAGGACTTAATACTGCTCCACTTAATAAGTGACTTTCTTCTTTTATTTTTTCTTCTATTCCTTCTTCCACTGTTACTTTTTTCCAATTAGAATTTGTGAATGCGTTGTGAGGACATAGCATCAATAGATGTCTAGAGCAGAGGTGTCTAGAGCATTCAACATGTAGAGAAATATTAGACAAGGAACAAGGGTAAAATTAGCTTTTTTAACATTTCAATTAAAATTAAATTAGAAACTACTATCTGTTATTAATAGAGTGTGTAAAAAATGGTTTATAGTGATCCTCCCTTCTCACCCTTTCAATTAATAACCATTCTGTGGCTTCCACAGGGTGTCTAGCTTTTACAAGGCTGAAAACAGGCTAGTTTTGGGGCTCACACAGGCACTGTCAGGCTTATCTGTAAAAGAGATCAGCTCACCAAGACAGGTCATGTGAACAAATTCTAAATAGAATTGGGGGACCTCAGGCAGTTTCTTAAAAGATGGACAAGCAGTGCTTAATCAGGCTACTGAACTTCAGATGTGAATTGGACTCTCTGAGACTTGAGACAATAATTTTCTTATACTACGTAACTGAAGAAGATTAGGGGAAACAACAGTTGAATAGAAATATGCTGATGGGACTTCTCTTCATCCTCATTAGCTGTCTGATCTTTGCACTTTGTCAAGCATGGACAATTCTTTGTACTGCGTTTTTTAATGTACTCACAGAAGTCTTTATTAAACATTGTGTTTACAAAAGCAGAAGTTTGAAAGCAAATTCATGTGTGTAGTGTGCTGCACAGTTGGATCTTTTGTGACTTGGCTTCAAATACTGTAGCACAGAACCATATGTGTGATTTTAGTGACTGTTGTTCAAGAAGACCTGAAATATCCTATGGCTGGCTAACAAATAGATTTGTTAATTTTGGATGAAGACCAGACTAGATCTTCAATTTACATCCTTTACATACAGAACAATGGTTCACTGAACATAAATATAGAGGTTGCTTGCTTGCCAATTTTCCCATTTTATTCTGCTGGTGGTGGTTAAAGTTAGGAAGCTTTAGAGTCATTTTGGTTCCTGTTGTTTGGAAATGAAACAATATACTCAGGTTTAATGGGAGGTTTAAAAGTAGATATTACTGGTGAAGAATACCTTAATTTAAAAATGATAGCCCTGCTGAATTATCCATGCATTTTGTTCTTTCTGCCTTCTCTTTAGTAATTTTCTGCCTCTTGGATAACCATTCTGAAGACAAGATATAGAAAAGTACCTCCCTTCTATATTACTAGAATAATCTTAACCAGATTTATAAGAATGAGGATGCTTCTACAGTACATTGCAAAGCAAAACCACTACCTCTATCAGCCAGAGTGACTTTATAAGCTTCTATTTTTTTGCTGAGTTATAGAGATGCAGATTTATACATATATATATTTATGCATCTATAATGAATTTATACATTTCAGTATTTATAGAAGTGATTAAAATTGTTCAGGTTGTTTTGTTTTTTGTTTTTTACATATGTTTTTTACATATGACAGGAAGCCTCAGGACTGATTGCTTTTAATTATATGCTTATAGGTAAATATAAAATCACTGTACAATACTGTTCAAGAAGTTCAAGTAGTCTGTAAAAATGATGACAGTATCAGTCAGATCTTATTGTTAAGACTAATGACATTATGCAGACAGACTGTTCTCACCTGAAATTTCACAAATTAATTAATCAAGGAGAAGAAGAGAGCAGGTTTCAAGGAGATTCTAGAAATACATTTCTAATCAGAGAAGATGAAGGAATGTTTCTATAGAATAAGAGGTATGAAAAGATGGATGATGTGAGATGCCAATAAACTCATCTCTTCAAAATTGATGTAGTGTCTGTTTCTAGCAGGTTACCAGTTTCATATCTTCTACATTTTCTATAAAGAGTCCTTTCATGAACCTTTCTGCTTCCTGCCTCAATGCAGAAGTCTCCTTATGGTATTTGGATAGGTGGATCGCAATACTGATTCAGCAGATATCTCATGTGTGATTGGTTTGTAACATAAGGCATTGCCTAGCTCCGTGTGAGTTGCCTCAAAATATTATCTGAATACATGTATGTTCATATTGATAGAAGACTTAGATATTTAAAAGGGAATGAAATCAGGATTTGATGTCAAATTTTTAAAGATAAAAAATGAGAAACTTCCACTCCATTGTCGCTTTAACTAGGGTAATGCCTAGCTACCATGGGCACTACAGCTTCCACATTTAACTTTGCTAAAATCTTGACCCAGACTAGTGACTCATACTTGAAGATAATAAAGCACTGAGCACACAGCTGATTCCAAATCAAGAAATCAGTAGGAATTATTTTTAATACATATCTCCCATGGACCTATCCCATAAATTTCCCCCAAATAGCCATGTTGCAAACATCCTAGAGACTCCTTCCTTTCTGCATACATTAATTTTCCTTTTGTATAATCACTCAGTGGGTAGGTCACTCACTAGTGGGAGAGGAATACCAGGAAGCTAAAGACTGAACTCTTTAACTTTCTGAAATTGAAGACTGAAGTTCCTTCTCCACCTAAACAGATTCCTTCATGTTTCTAACATAGAGTGCCATCAGGAGACAATAACTTAGTTGCCACAAAACTTTTTCTTCCTCCTGATGATACTGCTCCATTGTGTAATAAAATAATTTTAAGTCACGGGAAAAAAAAAAAAGGGAAGAGAAGAGAAAAGTAAGATAACAAAAGAAGGAGTAAAGAGAGCAAACTGGAATACTGTTCTTCAGTCTCTTGATCAATAAACAGAATTATTGCTGTTGTGATCATTTCAATTTGGAATATAGACTTCCATATAGAGATAGACTAAAGCACACTTTTTTGATCTTCCTTTCTCAGCTCTTTATCAAATACCTGGAGCTGACTTCTCAGGAAAAGTTGTTGAGGTAGATCAACCCGGTGCCTGACTCAAGATGTGACATAATAATTATTATTACTATTATTTTCATCCTTATTATGATGGAAAGACAGTAAATATATTATTATTGAAAAGTTCTTTAACAAAGTTGTGAAATACTTTGAACTTTTGAATTTAAATTTTAGGACACGTCAGAATAAAATGAGATTATTTTTGCCACACTTTCAGTTAAAAAAAAAAAGAAAGCATATGTATATATGTTTAATATTATAACCATATAAATATTTATTTATTGAAGAAATTAGTAATTGCAAATGAAGACCTTTATGTCAAGGCTTGAAGAACAGCCTTACATATTCAGTATTGGAGGAATTGTTCAAGAACAGTTCATCCTTGTGAAAATAATTACCTTCATAAAGTTAATTAGCTGCATAAGTGCTGGCTGCATGAGGTAGCACTGCCCAAGGGCAACTTACCATTCATGAATCAGTGTAATTCATACACATCCATCTCAGTCCTTTCTACATTTCCAATGTTTTATGGCCCTAAGCAGCCCCTTTTTTAGTACTGAACCAGAGTGAAGAATGTTAGTTTTATAGCACCCTTCCACTGTCTGAGGGGGACCTACAAGGTTGCTGGAGAGGGAAACTTCACCATGGACTGATGGTTTAAATGGAGCAATAGGTTTAAACTGAAATTGAGGAAGTTCAGTTTAGATGTAAGGAGGAAGTTCTTTACTGTGAGGGTGGTGAGGCATTGGAACAGGTTGCTCAAAGAAGTGGTAAATGCTCCATTCCTGGCAGTGTTCAAGGCCAGGCTGGACAGAGCCTTAGGCAACATGGTGTAGGGTGAGGCATCCCTGCCCATGGCAGGGGGGTTGGAACTAGATGTTTGTAGTGTTTTAAGCCCAGCTGGTAACTCAGAACCACTCAGCCGCTTGCTCACTCATTCCCCCCTTTCTTTTTTCCCCTGCTCCTGGAGGGATGGGGAGGAGAACCAAAAGAATGTGACTCCCACGAGTTGAAATAAAACAGACCCGTAACTAAGGTATAGCACAAACCACTACTGCTACCACCAATAATAATAATGATAAGGGAAATAACAAGGGAAGAGAATACAACCGCTCACCACCTGCCAACCAATACCCAGCCCGATCCAAGCAGCGGTCTAGCCCTTCCAGGTAACTGCCCCCAGTTCATATACTGGGCATGATGTGCTGTGGTATGGAATGCCTCTTTGGTTAGTTTGGGTCAGGTGTCCAGTCTCTGCCTCCTCCCGGCTTCCTCTCCTCCCTGGCAGAGCATGAGACTGAAAAGTGCTTGAGTGCGGTAAATATAACTTAGCAACAACTAAAAACATCAGTGTTATCAGCATTGTTCTCAGGCTAAAGCTGAAAACACAGCACTGCACCAGCTACTAAGGAGAAAATTGACTGCTACTGCTGAACCCATGACAATGATCTTTAAGTCCTTTCCAACCCTAGCTATTATACAGTTCTATGATTCTATGATTCTATGATTGAGCATACTTAAAACTACTATTTTCTGATGCCTTTCTAAAAAAGTTCCAGAGAGGTCTACTTGTAAATAAATGTTTATCAAGTATTCCAGGTTTTTCATAGATAGCCAGAAGTCCTTGCTATTTAAAAGCAAGATAACCAGAGAAGAAAGAGAATATGTGTTCATATATGCATTCTGACTATGAAAAAATCTGCGATGAAATAATAACCTATAAGACCTTTCCATGTGGAAAGAATTCTGACACATTAAGCAAAGAAAATTATTCTACCCTAATCCGTTCTTTGGCAGAAATTGATTTTAGGTCATAATGCAGTAGTAGGTATTTTTTTTCACAGTACGACATGAAATTTTAATTAAAAAAAAACAAAACAAAAACAAAACCCCCAACAACACAACAAAAACAATCATCAAAAAATACTGTTTAAAATGCCTTAACCTGAACAGTCCCTACCTGACTCTCTTTTGTACTAAAGCTTGAACTTTCAATGGCTGAAGAGCCTAAATTACTTTTAAATAGCATTGGTCTCTATGCACAATCATTTGCAGAGTAAAGCAGCTCTGTGGAAAGTTCCTTGAAGCAAGAAAGCCAGGATTTGCTGACAACATTGGTTGCTTATACTCATAAGTGGAGACATCAGCATCATGAGCCTGATGTACCAGGTCTCTGTCACTGACAAAGTAACTGGCACCTCCAGAAAATGCTTCAGATCTGGAATGCGAAGTATTTTTCTTCATAGGGGAAAGGCAGAAAGGCAAGGAGATTCAGAATGAGACTGCATCTATCGAAAAAGGAATTCTGGTGTTCTCTGTTCAGAGTACAAAAGTAACCTAGAGGTAATACTGGGCAAAAGATACCTGTTGTGGAACCTGATTCTTGATCTGAAAATACCTATTCTATCAGACTGAGGAGATGCTTGTAGGACTTAAATTTTTATGGGTTTGCTTTCCATGCAATATCCACATGTATCTTCCCAAGTTGGCTACAGTAATGTGGCTTATACTTGGGTGAATTGCCCCACTTTACATTGCTCAGAAGTGTGGATCTAGTTTAGGTACATTAGTCAATTATGCTGTATCGATAAAACTGAAACGGTTTGCACAGTTAAGATTTAAGCCATTTTGAGAATTTTAGCAGAAATTATTAATTACTCATAGATTTTAAGGTAGGGCATTAGAATGTCAAGTGGGATTGATCTTTGAAGATTTAACTGAAACTTATGCATATGATAGGGTAGCTACTTGGGATATAGATACCAAATTCCCTTGATGATAGACTTATGCATCCATTTTAAACTGTAAGTCTTTATTACTTTGTTTTTTTATTTATGACAAGTAAATTAGCATTTTCCTTGATTCATAGTATCTACATCTGATAAGTAAGAAGAAAACATAGTATTTGCTGCTGTAAACTGTAAGCTTAAGCACATACAACTGCATATTCTGACATTACCATCAGGAATGAGATAACCAAATATTAAAAGTAATAACAAAGACTCATTTTATATTCTTAAGGTGTCTCTTGTGAATGTGTACAGAGAAAGAAACTGGTTTATTATAGAGTAACTTCAAAATTAACACTTTTTGAGGGATATGTTAAATATTTGAAAGATAACTCCACAAAATTCAAAGCTTTTGCATTGTGTGTCTTACCATTTACCAAAACATTCTCATAAAAAACAAAGTTGTCAGTATGAATATAGTAATTATGCAGATGAACAGCTTACTAAAGCATCTTGATTGCACACTTATTTGTGAAGTTGATATCACACTTCATAATAGTCATAATATTGCTATACACTGTCATGGTAACAGGGCTTTTTCTTATGGATGTGATTTCACCACCATGTCTGTTTCATATGATTTTAGGCTTTGATTGAAATACTTTTCTAATCTTATGCCTTTTTTATAGTTTTTGTAATACTTGACATTGGGGTAGAGGTCCACATTGATTCTGCAACCATGGCTAGACTATTTCATAGCATGTGCATGAAATGCTAGGACCCAGGCAGGTTCTTGTAGCCACTTAAATTTCAGACTTTGATGTGTTTTCTTTTCAAATAATTCCTTCTGGATTATATTAAGATTAAAACCTGCTGATTCTTTCTCCCATGAGTTTGATAAATTAAGAATGTGATCAGGACAGTAGTTCACCATATAGCTACTAAACGTTTATTAACTATCAGTAAGTAGGTTAAGAATGGCTGATGTCCATTGGCTTAAACAGATGGAGCCTTCCCTTGCTCAGACAATAAACAAAATGTGTCAAATATTGTTTGAACTTCCCTATTATGTATTAGGACAAAAAAAAAACAAAACAAAAAAAAAAACAAAAACCAAACCCAACTCTTTAAGAGCAACAGTCCTCGCTAATGATAGAGTAGGGATCAAAAATGCCAAAATTATGATCTGTATCATCTTGTATGTTGAAAACTATGCTTTATGCAATTTTATCCAAGAGAATAGTGCATGTAGTGATCATACTGTCACTAGATCAAGGCTAGAGAGGAAGGGAACAGCAACACTTTACAAATGAGGTAAATCCAAAATGAATCCTTCTGAAAATAATTTTATATCTAACAACTGAAATCTGATGTCAGCTCAACCTACTAGTGATCCTTCAACAGATACAGTAATACAAACTTTTCAACTGGCAATCAAGAGTAAATTTTGTTGTTCAATAGAAGCAAGTATAAACAAGAAATATATACTAGAAAGAGATAATATCTTTTAATAATAATCTAACATTTGGAAAAATTAGGAAGTAAAAGATTTTCCTTCTAAGGCTGCTAAATTTGAGAAAGATTATGACTGATGATGAATAATTCCCAGGAAAGTGCCCTAAATATTAAGTGATGAGGGTAAGACACTTCTTATCTGTCTTGTTGAAATTATACACTTGTGTAGATAGATAGTCTGAAATGAATGGGACTTGAGAAAGAGACAAAAACAGAAGGGGGTGTCAGACAAAACCAGGGAAAACTGGAGGAGCCAAGCTCTGGAGTCCAACAATGCATTCTAGATGCCCTCTTTGGAGATGGCTTACCTAATAGAGATTTTGACTTCTATTGTGTTTTTACACAACTAATTTATCTGACATATTCTACAGAGAACTTGTGGATCTACCTCATCTTTGAATTAGTCTCTTGGACCTGAGTGCTTAAAAGTTAGGCATGGTAATGTCATCTTAATGCCAGTTCTCTGTCTCACACCTGCATCCAAAGTTGAGCACCCATTCAGACAGCCTTACCTTACTTCAAACCCATGAAAATCCATTAGTTTCAATCAGCCCCCTAGAACAGCATAATTTACCTAAGTGAACAGAAATTTCAGGTATTATAGCTCTGACAAATCAACTGTTTATTTTGGTATCTGAAAAAAAAAAATATTAAATACTTCCAGCACATATGAAGATGTTGTCCTTCTGCTTAAACAGTTTGACGTAAAAAGATAATTTCTATTCTCCAGTCCTGATTACAAGGACGTAAGAAATATATATTGGTTAACTGTCTGTCACTATACTGTATTCTCTTCATTGTGTTTACAAAGATGAAGAATTGCGTTGGTGAAGAGAAGATCAATGTCTGTTATCAATCTACTATCAAACTTTGAAGTTAGAAAAAAGGAGAGTTATATTGCTCTCAAACATCCCTGACAGTTTAACAAAGATGTAGCCAAGACAGAGAAAGAGGTGGGGAGGAGCTGTAATGACTGCTCTTTGTAGAGAAGAAAAGCAGAATGACTCAAGTGCTGAAGAGTTGCATGAACCACATAGTTTCATCATTCAGAGGTTGAAAAGTTCAAGGCTATTAGCTATTTTCTTCTACTGACAATGAACAAAAGAACAAAATGAGGAACAGAATATCTGTCGAAACACTTTCCACGTTTATTGGTCTAACAGCTTTGCTTTCATCTAAGAATGCACGAAATAATGAATCAAGGAGTCCTGAAAGATGAAATCTTTAGCCTTGTAAAAGAGCTTTGTTAAGACTTTAAAACAAAAACTTTTAACCTTTTTGAACTTGTAAGCCACACAGATAGAAAAACAGATCACAGTGTAAAATTTAAAAGCACATACATATTTGTTTTTCTCGTGTAAGATTTTCTCATACAACACTAAACAGTTCCCTCCAAGAAACAAATCTTGACAGAGGCAGAGCTGCTGTTAGGGTTTAATCCATTTTAACTCTTTAAACACAGAAGTAAAATGAAGAGGTAGCTAATCAGGACAGAGGGAGCTCCAAAGAATTTTATTGTCTCTTATACAATGCCTCCATGGGATATTATCAGATGAGGGACTGCATACGTGCTGTATACAATCTTTGCAGAAAACTGTTCTCCTGACCTCAATATGATATTGAAATTAGCAGCATTGCAGGTCTTTTTTCCCCAGGGAAAAACTTTTGGCACTAGAATCTTAAGAGTTCCTGCATGTTTTAACCAAAGGTACAACTTGTGTCTCTTGTGCTTTCCCCCGGCTTCATATGAACAAATTTGAAGAAGCAGCAAACTCAGCATCTGCAGCAATTTCCTTACTTTGGAAGAATATGCAGTATGAGCTTTGCATTTCATTATTATAAATTGTTAATCTAACTCTATAACTATGTGAAATATTAGACCTTGAAAAAGGAATTAGTCTCTCTAGCCTTAATGTTTGCAGACATAAAAGTGCGTGTTTGAACATGTGAGCATGTATTTTTCAGTTTTATTGCACCATCTGGGGGAGCTGTTTCTCTGTGATTCTTGCCTGTTGGTAATGAAGATCCATTTTGGCCATTGGTGTCAGTGAGAAAGAATCAGAAGTACAGATGAGGTGAAAAGAGCTAGTGTGACTGAACAGATAAAATTGGAAACAATAAGGCCTAACCTTGGGGATATATATCACATTATTTGGGGTGTGACAGGAATAGATAAATGGCCAATTCAAAAGCAGAAGAAAGAAGTCCCAGGTAGCATTCAGAAGGAAAGTCAAAGAGTTGAGTTGTAGATTGACTGCTGCTCAAGGAGCTCTCCTGAAGGAGAAAAGGAGAAACATTATCAGGAAGGATAACATTGGAGCATGAGTCCAGGGCAAAAGGAGGTCTTAAAGAGATGTGTGTGTTTGGGTGGGGTAGTAGGGATATAGTGTAGAGCTGAGGGAGGAAAAGGTGAATTTGGCGTGACAGATGTGTAAGGTACCTTCTTTATATATGCATTTTTCCTTGTTTGTTTTTTTGTTGTTGTGGGTTTTTTTGTTGTTGTTGTTTTTTGGTTTTGTTTATTTTTTTTTCCCCTAGGTGTGCTGTGCAGTAATATCAAGAGAAGGGTGCAAACTATAGGCTGAGAAGAAAACAACTGCCTTATCCTTTTGTTAACCAAATGACTGATGTATTAAAAAAAAAACCCAAACACACAATAATTACCACAAACAAAAACCTTACCTCTTTTATAAAAAAAAACAAACAACCCAAAACCAGCAGAGAATCAGCAAAAATGAGACTGTGCAGCTGTGAGGGGAAGCCTACAGGTATAAATACAATTTAACCAGACAACAATAAGTTCTACATCTCCATAACCAGAAGCTGAATATGCATGGATTGGACCTTTATATTGAAAGAAGGAGCAGAAATTCATTTGTATGTAAAAGTTGATTAATATTCCTTTCCTCTCTCATACTGCTTTTGCCCAAGCATCTGCAAAACCAGTGCATAAATACTCTTCTTTTACCATTGTATTTCCCATACCTCAAAGGTTTTCAAAGTTAGTGCTGTAGATACTGAGTAAGAATGCAGTCCATTAATTTACTACTGAAATATGGCAAAAGGCACAGATATCATCTCTTCCCTTCATTACACCTTTCACCATTATGAAAGAAAAAGTTATTTTGCTCACTACAGAGGCCACATGGAGAAGAGCTGTCACCTGTATTTTAGTAAAAAATTGGAACTTAAAAAAAAACCTACAAAATTACCAACCAAAAAAACTCTTAGTATGTCTTTCACACAAGCTTAGAATAAGTTCCCTGATCATTTTGTGCCACAGTGAATCTCATAACTAATGGAAGATTACACAGTAGCCCAAGCTTCATGTACTTAAAAGAACCCCAACAACAAACCACACTGGCAAACTGCCATTAGATGATATACTGGAATAAAGTGTATGATTGGTATTAAAATACACTTGCACAAGTATCTTTTGTCATTACAAAATCTCACTAGATATTGTAAACTAGCTTGCTTATGACCCAATGGCACTGCCTACATTAAAATTAAGCCTCCTTTGGAAAATATTTTACTTTGTTTATATCTAATTTTTGCAATGTAAATTTTACATTCAGAACTGCAAATGTCCAGGTGCCTTTAATGTATGATTATTTTTAGACTAAATGTGTTCCATTTCACTCTATAATATACTGACATCATCTGCCCCTAGTTTATCTCTGAAGAATTAAGTTATTTTAGCATACCGTTATTTTTAAAGTTGCAGAAATTCAAGTTAATTAGTGTGGAAAGTGTTAGCCAAAGTTTGGTTTTATTTACTTTTATTTTAGGCATGATTTTAGCTTCTATATTTACCTAAGTCTTTATTTCCTTGAAGCAACTATTGTGAGAAGTTAATCCACAAGCTTCACCAGCTTCTTAGGATACAGTTTAAAACACAGAGCTAAATAACAGTGGTTGCTGTTGCTCATTTCTGTTTCTCTGCCAACATAATGCAGTGGCAAAGTAAGGTGAACTGGTTGCTCCATATCCAGTATGTTTAGATGAAACAATCACTGCAGTGTTCCAAGGCACTTTTCAGGGAATTAAATGGAAAAACTGTATTCTGTCACTGAATGACGTCTGGGTGAATATTTTTGTCAACAGTATTCACTGAACTACTGAAGAAAAAGTAGTGCATTCCATTTTCAGTCAAAAATTGAACTTTAAAAAAAGAAAATGGTAATCTGAGTCTAAAAGAAAAAAAGAAATATTGAGAACAGAGGGTAATCTTTAGTGGTTAAAAAAAATTTAAGTCTTCAGAAGGAAGAAAAAAGATTCAAAAATCTCATCTCTGCAATTCTTAGTCAGAAATTCCCTTAATAGCAGCAAAAATTTTGAATGATGAAGCTACATAGGCCTGGACTGTAAGTCTGCATGGTTCCTCTCATGTGCCAGTTTAATTATTCATGATGAATCACCTCTTGCTAATCCTTTTTTTATTTCCTTACTCTTGTCTAAACAGGCAATAGTGGATGGCTATAAATTCAGCTAGTTATCACTTTCAGTAAAGAATTCCCTTCACACATCTGACAGGGATGTCACCACTATTTGAATCTCTCAAGTCAAATTAAAGACTCACTTGTTTTCCCTTTGTTTTGCATTTTTATCTCCTTATAACAGACTCTACCATATAATTAATATAGATTTAACAAAATCCTGGAACTCTGTGGCAGATGAAAGAATCATCTCAGTTCTCTCTATTGTTGAGGAAACTTCACCATTTAAAAGGCAAAATGTTTTTTAATAAGAGAAGGAGAAATTTTTGATCAGGCAAATACAACAAAGGGTTTTCATAAAGTACAGGCAATTTAGCTTTTTAGCAAATATTTGCAGTTTTCTAGACTTGGTAATGAGTCTTGAGTAAAAATAAGCTTGGGCAAGTTCAACTATGGAATGATCTTTGAGGAAATGAGACTAACTGAAAGTCAAAACTCCATCTTCAGCAAATTCACCCAAATGAGATATTTTAACAATTGTTAACGATCCTGATACTTCTCACCACTTATTACCAGAATTGCCACACCTAGAAATATATTTTGTGGCAATCAAGGAAATAAGGAGATTAGAAGTTTCAGTAGAGCACACTAAATATTTTGCTATCAATACTTAATTTTGCTATGCTCATGATAGGTGTTATCAGTGAGTGAGCACAAGAGTATGAATGTAATATCAGCACTGAAAATTTTGCTTATTTTCCAACTCTGGCTGTGACTGAAGGCCAGGGAGTCTAATGCCTGGAGGAGTGAACGGAGGCAGTCTTAGGAAGTCAATGGCAAGGCACCCATTCCTGCTCCCAGAACAAGCCTTTGGAGCCAAGACTGCAGAAGCTCATGTCACAGAAGGAAGATCACTGCAACAGAATGGCATTTCCCTGTGGGCAAACATCAGCTAGTACAACAGAAGCATGTGGTCTCCTCCTGCATCCTTGTTATGTTCTTCCAAGTAATCATTAAAGATTATACAAAATACTGATTATGGAATGAATAAACTACAATAGTTATAGATGTCTAAACCACAATATAGGGGTCTTAGTTAAGGTCTTCGCATGCCATAGACACTTGTTTCCCTCTTCTCTATGTGTTGGGTCAGAATTGGCAGTAGGAGTTCGGAAAGAGTTCATGACTGTCAGGAACTGGAAGACCTGGTCTCTCGTTTCTCAACAGAGTTCTCTAACTACTCAAAGTAATGGGCAATTCCTTCCCATACACTCATACTAAATAATGCAAAAGTTAAAGATGTTTTTGCTTTCAGTCCCAGTCCTGTCATCTTCTGAGGTATGTGTGCTAATATGGCTTGCCTGTAAACCCTGATGAGTCTCAAGTTGAGACAGTTTTTCAGCTGAACAGGGAAAAGCCTTGCAACTGTTGGGTACTTGAAATCAAATGACTGTGGCGCACAAGTAACTTCTGAAATCCAGTTGGGAGTTGACTGCAGAAACTCATAATGAATACTATGCAAAGAGCCTCTATCTTTTCTAGTGCCGGGCTACACGCTTTCGTCACATTTC
Organism: Pezoporus wallicus; assembly: GCF_028554395.1. Taxonomy (NCBI): domain Eukaryota; kingdom Metazoa; phylum Chordata; class Aves; order Psittaciformes; family Psittacidae; genus Pezoporus; species Pezoporus wallicus. The sequence goes on from NW_026640165.1 coordinate 4,341,573, forward strand.
CTATTGGTTTTCCTGATAACATTATTTTCATATACCAGATAGTGTGCTCATCTTTTCAGGAATCTGGAATTTAAATAATACATTGAAGTTTCAATTTTTCTTTTTTTTTTGTTTTTTGTTGTTGTTGTTGTTGTTTTTTAACAGCATTTATTTAATTTTTTGTTTGTTATCTTCTGAAATTCTGTGGTCCACATCTATATTAATTTGGAAAGCTTTATCCCAGCAATATCCCAGCAGCCTATTTAAATTGGAGTGCAAAGTGATTTTTATAAGTCCATTTTACTGCTTTTATAACTTTGGCAATAAAAAAAAAGTTGTTATTGTAATGTTCTTTTTGCATACTAACAGCCCTTGTCAATACTACTTGTAAGGAGAAAACAAAAGGATAGAGATAAAAGATAAAGCATCTTTTACATATGAGAAAAGCTTCTAACTGTTTCCCAATTATTGGTAGAGATTACTTATTCAGTTGCTTTTAATTTTAGCTTACTGAGGAGCAATTTCACATGTAATCTCAAGCCATTTCTCCTCTTATATGACATTTGCTACTACCAACCACAATGTTCATTATGAAGATTTGCCTGAGAATACTGAAAGACTGAAAAAAACAGTTGTCGGAAACTGCTGTAACAAGCATTAGCGTCCATAAAGTATTTATGAAATACTTCTACCTTACAAGAATTCACTTTCATCACCTTGCCATATACCCTTTTCTGCTAACTATGAACTCCATATGAGCAGATCCCTGAACTCTCATATCTAGCATCTAGTTCTCACATTTCATATATCAGTCTCCTTGTATTGTCCACAGGTTTTGCACATCTATCTGCCCTGACTTGGTTAATGATGCTTATTTGCATCTCCTTAACATACTATTGGAAGTTTCTGCTCCCAAATGCTTTCTGATTTGTCATTGCAAGAAATAATTTTATCTAATCTATTAAGGATAAGAGAAACCTAAATAAGGCCTAGGAAAACTGGCACAACCTGTGGACTTGATCATAACTCTCACTGTTGCTCTTCCAATGGAAAGTTAGGCACAGTACAGTTTTTTTGCTTGGCTGTGTTGAAGCTTTCTGACTCCAGTTAGCTGCATGTGGTGATGGAAAGAACACAGAGAATCATAGAATGGTTTGGGTTCGAAAGGATCTTAAGATCATCTAGTTCTTAACTCCCTTCAGGCATTCCTCACCCTAAACCTGTTGCCCAAGACTCTGTCCAGCCTCACCTTGAACACTGCCAGGGATGGTGAATTTATCACTTCTTTGAGCAACCTGTTCCAGTGCCTCACCACCCTCACAGTAAAGAACGTCTTCTTTATACATAACCTGAAGTTTGAACCCATTACCCCTTGTCTTACTTAATATTCCCTGCTGAAAAGCTGCTTTAGCAGGAATATGCAGTAGCTATGAATGTGCAATAGTAAATAGCATTCTGTGCAGCAGCTGTGCTGCAGGTGCATTTCTTTACTGAAGCTCCTTATTTTATGCAGTAACACATCTATTCACACTCATGGCATTAAGTAAAATACTATTCTAGGTTTACAATAATAAAGTTGCAAAGCATCTTCCATCATAATTGCATTTCTAGCAATAAGAAGTTCCAAAAAATTTTCTAGCAAATTTTTCTGTACTGCAGATTGACTACTGGTGGAAAGCCTGAGCAAGAGTTCTTACACATGTTTTGATTCATAAGTTCGCATTTTTTAAAGGACTGATAGCCATATTTATTTTAATAATATTTTAACTTTTAATAAAATAAAAGTTAAAATGCAACAGAGAGCTGATGAGGTAGGAAAAATTAAAATAGATCTTGAATTGGTGACTATTTTAATAATGCCATACTACCAAGAATTACAAAATGATTGGAAAGCCTACTGCAGTATGTGTCCATGTCAACAGAAAGGAGTTCCTGAAAAGCTCCATAGCAATCTTTGTTCTGATACATTCAGTGCTATGGATTTTCCACTTCCTAGAAGTCTGAAGAGTGATCTTGCATCAAGAAACCAATTAAGCAAACAAAGAATACAAACCCAGATGGCAAACACAGGATAAGAGTGATATTAAAGTTGATTCATCAACTTGTCCTTAGTATTAGCAGAAATGACATTAAAAATGTATTTTAGTATCTTGGCTGAAAACTAATTAAGGAAGAACCTACATAAATCAGAGCTCTGTGAGAATAAGATGTATAAACTGAACTATGATTATATTTTTCCGGATAGATTTTTAGAGAATGTTCGTAACATTATTTCTAGGCAGTTGGATCCCTAATTTGAGCTAACTACAAAAAGTTTCAAAACTATTTAGTTTTAGAATTAGCAAAGGAAAGCAAATGATCTCTGTCTCACGGATTATATGTAAAGCACTAAAATTGATCCAAAATAATTTTTTACATAACACTGGAGGGGAAATTATCAGTTTTAATTTTCTCTATATAAAAGGTTTACCTTCCACTTCATTTAGAGACAGCAAAAAAAAATTAATTATCAGTCGGCTTTCAGTGCTGGCATCAGTGTGAAAAAGCAATTTAAAAAAAAACCATTCAGTTTCAATGGTGTTTTGCTTTTGGTTTTTTTTCTTGCTAAAATGAGATACTATGAGAAAAAAAATTAACACAGATTTTACCTACATGTGATGTTTCATGAAACATAAAAACTTTTAAGTCAAGCGTAAAAAGAAAGCTGTATATAACTAAGGCTTGCTTTTCCATGAAGAGATAAATGGAGCTTTCCTTCTTTTTCTGAAAAGATAGCATTGCATTAAGGATATTCACTCAGGCTAGAGTAGTAATGCCCTCCAGAAATGACTGGATCTGAAGCTGCCTCTTTGGAAATTTTCTCTCCATCTGGAGAGAAAAAAGGCTGGTTTCCTTGAGTTTTGTGTTGGCAGAGCTCATTGGAGCAGGAGCTAGATAACAGGTATCTCACATCTTGATATTCTTTGTGTCTCTTGTGTGTTTATATACCCTCTGGGTCTGACAGCTGATGAATGTGATTGATCAGCAACTGTAACAGAGGACAGGAGAGAATTGGTCCCGAGTAGGCACTGGGTGATAGCCATCCAGATGGAGCTATCCAGAGAGTTATTAGGTCTCGGAGTAAACATCATAACTATCAAAGGAGAGAGCCATTTCACTTCTATAGGACTATTAAAGTATTTTATAAAAATTGGAATTGTTCCAGTGAAAAACAGCTCTGCTGCAGAAAGCCTGAGACCCTAGCGTGTAAAAGCCTCACCTGTGAGTTAGCAGATCAAAATTCAAATCTTTGGCCTGAAGTAGGAAGAAAGCAAATGGTAGGTCATTTCTGTTACCTCTCAAGCAGGTACCTTAATCATAGGGACGTGATGCATTCCAAAGAAATATTTCCTCATGCTGGAGTTAATGGACTTCATATTTGCTTCAATGAAGGGGAGTTTCTGCTGTTCCATAAGTATTAAACAGTGCGTATTGGGTTTGTGTGGCAAGATTTTTGTAGCAAGGGGGGTACAGGAGTGGCTTCTGTGAGAAGCTGCCAGAAGCTTCCCCCATGTTGGACAAAGACAGCTCCAAGATGGACCCACTGATGGCCAAGGCAGACCCCATCAGTGACATTGGTAGTGCCACTGGAATAACATTTAATAAAGGGGGAAAAGTCACTGCACAGAAGCAATTGCAGCTGGAGAGAGAAGTGAAAGTATATGAAAGAAACAGCTCTGCAGACAGCCAGGTCAGTGCAGAAAGGGTGGAGAAAGTGCTCCAGGCACCAGAGCAGAGATTCCCCTGCAGTCCGTGGTGCAGACCATGGTTAAGGCAGCTGTGTCCCTGCAGCCCATGAAGGTCCATGGTGTAGAGGATCTCTACCTGCAGCACCTGGAGGACCCCACACTGGAGCCGGAGGGATGCCCAAAGGAAGCTGTGCCCTGTGGGAAGCCTGCAGTGGAGAAGGCTCCTGGCGAGACCTGTGGTCCTGTGGAGAGAGAAGCCCATGCTAGACCAGATTTGCTGCAGGGCTTGTGACCCCATGGGGGACCCAAGTCTGGATTGGCAGAGACAACATGTGATGAACTGACTGCAACCTTCATTTCCCATCCCCCTGTGCCTCTTGGGGCAGGAGGTAGAAAAAATCTGCTATAAAGTTAAGCCCAGGAAGAAGGGAGGGGTTGGGTGGAAGGTGTTTTCAAGTTCTGGTTTTATTTCTCATTAACTTACTCTGATTTGATTAGTAATTAACTAATTTCCAAAAGTCGAGTCTGGTTTGCCCATGTTAATTGGTGAATGATCTCTCCCTCCCCTTATCTTTCTACTGAGCCTTTCATTATATTTTCTCTCCCCTGTCCCCTTGAGGAGGGGAGTGATAGAAAAGCTTTGAAAGCACCCAACATCCAGCCACGATCAACCCAACACACACTGTCACCAATTCTTAGCTAAAATAGTCTTCAGTAGTTGCCTGACTATAGTGTTATCTGACCTGTCTCTAGTTCTCTCTTCCTGAACAATGCTATGTATGCATTAATGCCCAACTGCGTAAAAACACATTGTTTTCCTTATGTACTCAAGAATAATGTACCAGAATGGTAGATCCATGGTAAGAGAAGTATTCCACCCAACTTGATGGTATATGATGTAGAAGGGCTCTCTCTATGACTACAATCATAGAAGATCAATAAAGCTTTTCCCATTAGAGGGTAAGTATCAGCTGGGTGACACAGCACTGGTTTCCAAGTTTTTCTAATAGGGATGTCTCAGGAGCAAGACTTCTTAACATGACCTCAGGATGACTAGCATGTTCAAGCTGTGTATTTCCTCCTTGTTAGGACTTAGACATCAGAGTGTAAGGCAGGTATGAGCCCAGATGAAAAACAACCTGTAAAATCTTAGTGCAAATATAATAAACACGGATAGGGAGGCAAAACATTTTGCTGAACAGAAAGAAGCTATGTCTTTGTCCTCTAGCAAGAGCACCTAGCATCCTGCATCCCATAATTAAAATATGATTTTGCAGCCCACAGTTCACAAGTTAGGTTTTGCAGTTACTTGCAGTAGTTTAATATTGTGAGAGAAAGAATAGCAGAGATGACAGATAAAGGAATTTTCTAAGATAAACTTTAAAAATATTAATAGTCATTTTAGGTGGTATCTGTGGTATTAGCTGCTAAGCTTTGATCATTTTGCTTTTTTATGTTTTGTACTACTACATCTTCATTTAAAAAGTGACAGGCAGTGATAGAAGCATGAAAGAAATCTTTCATGACTTAGAGAAGTGCAGGCTTTCCTTAAGAAAGATGCAAGTATTTTAAAAACAGCTTTTTTTTTTTGTCATTTACAAAACCATATCAAAATGAATTTATAATGCTTGTGGCCAGGTTTAATATTCTAGGCTGTATGAACACAAAGGACCACTCACCCTGCTTTTGTTTGAATTATTAATTAAGAAATGCCCATTTAACCTAGAATTTCTTTAAAGGAATTTGAATTAATATACATGCAGAAGTGAAATGTTAAGCCTTGGGTATTTTAATCAAGCTTACAAAGTAGCTAAACTCTTGTAAATTTTTTCTTATGTTCTGGTGAATACTCACAGAAATGAATCACAGAAAGCACAATACTTTTCTATTTTAGCTTAAAACTACAAAATAAAGATTTTATATTTCTTTTTTTAATTCAATTTTTTGTTACTGATTTCAGAGATTAAGACCATACATGAGAGTATAACCAAAAAACAGAGAACTGTTTAATCTTCATATTGTAGCATGAATTATCTCTGAAAAGTGGATGTCTGTGCACAGCTATTGGAGTAAGAGCTGTACTGGCTCTATCAGCATAATCCATTGGTTGCATATGATCTGTATAGTACTAGAAACTATTTCATAATAGTTTCCAATTTTAAGTTTATAATCTAAGACCATAGCTCTGAAAACAGTTCCATCTATGTTTAATTTTAAGCATTTGATAATTCTCTTTGGATTCAGAAAATCAACTCATATATATGAAAGGAAATACATGCTTGTAGAGCCAGGGGTCATGAGATGACAAGGTCTGTATATTTCATCATTCCCATTCATATGCCAGTAAATCTCTGATATTAGAATAACTGCTACCTTCTGCTTTATATTGCAGATTCAAAACTAGCTACCTGAAGTTTTAGCAAGATGAGAATTTAAAAAACTCATTTTTAGATAACAAAATGTTTACTTCAGCTTATTTAACATGCATATTTTGAAAAGAAAATATAAAGTCTCTCTAAATTGCCAAGAACACTTATGATTTCTAGCATGTGTTCATGCACACATATAATGGTAAGTGATGTGACATATGAAAAGAGACATCAGTGACAATTTGAAGGATTCTGAAAAGACTGATTTTTAAAAATCTATAAAAAGAAATCTAAATAACAGAAAAATATTTGACCACAAATGTTTGAGTTATCGAACGACTTTAAATATTTAAGTCTAATAATAGCTGCTGTTTCATAAAGAAAATAAATGTTGAGATGTAAGTCCTTTCACAGAATCATAAAAAAACCCATGCTAATTAATATCAGCTTGATGCTGTACATCTGCAAAAATACTGCTTTTTTTACAATATAACCTCTGTCTCTAACATATTTCTTTGTTAGAGATAAAGACTATATACTTCTATTCCTATTCATAGGAGCCTTGCATCACCAGCAGAATTTTGAGGTTTTTAGACCATGGTTTTCTTTACATGACAACATACAGGGTACACCTGTCTCAAAAGGGGAAAAGGATCTTTCCGCAGCAGTTGGAAGGGCTTATTGAAAGAGCTTTAAACTAGATTTGAAGGGTGAAAGGGACAATACCAGGCTCACTAGAGATAAGCCTGGGGCAGCATGCGAAAGACATCTGAGGGATGGCGTGCTACGCGAAGGTCCTTCAGTCTGCATCTCAGTGAAGGTAGGGATGGAGATCAATGTGGCAGTGAAGATGCAAGGTTTATCGATCTGTTATAAACCATGGAAGTGCTTGAGAATGGTCAAGTCAGAATCCTGCCCAAAAGATGGCAGGATCAATAGCCTAACTGAAGTGCATCTATACAGGTGCATGTAGAATGGGCAACAGACAGGAGGAGCTGGAAGCTATTGTGCAGTGGGAAAACTACAACATAGTTGCCATCATGGGAACATGGTGGGGTGACTCACACAACAGGAGTGCTGCAATGAATGGCTATAAACTCTTCACAAGAGATAGATAGCCATGGAAGCAGAGACAGTAGTGTAACCTTGTATGTTCGGGAGTGCTTTGATTGTCCAGAGCTTAATGATAGTGACAATAGGATTGAGTGTTTATCGGTAAGAGTCAGAGGGAAGACCAATAAAGCAGATATCATGGTGGGAATCTGTTACAGACCACACAACCAGGACAAAGAGGCAAACAAAATACTGTATAGGCAGCTAGAAGAAGCAGAATGAAGTATCCGTAATTCAAGATGAAATGGTCAGCCACCTGTTACAAAAAAAAAAACGCAAACCACCAACCACAAACTGAATCAAAACAAACAAGCAAAAAAAATCCTGTTTATACATAGACATATATGGAGGCATATACATAGGCACATTATCTCCCCCAAGGTACCTGCTACTACTGCTAGTTTCTAGTCACCTGCTGCACCAGAGCTGAACAATCCAGTGAGAGCAGTAGTAAGAAAAACCCGGGAAACAAGTAATGTAATAGTTAAACTTTTAACTTCATTCCCTCTTTGTCACACTGCTTCTCACTTTAGCTGAGGCTTTTCAAGACAGCAATTAAGTTTTTCTGGTATATATTCTTCTTCAAAATTGTAGAGAAGATGACTCATTATTCTTATCTTTTAAGTTAGTGGGTTTTATTTTACTTTTCACACAACAATAAAATAAGGACTGTGCTGTTCAAACATTTGCAAAAACATACAACAAGAAAAAATTCTTTGAGATCTTCACAAAGAAAGGCATAAATGTACAGAAAGATCACTGGTCATCTTTTTAAGGTGTTAGGAGATTAATTCTTCTGCAGACATTGCTGTGTAATAAGTTATTAAAAAAAAAAAGTTATGATTCATTTACAGGACTCATAAACAATCCCTTGGGAAACAGTTTTCTAAAACACAGTTCTAGAAGATACCAACTAAATGCTCTTCCTTCTCCATTCACTGAAATACAGAACTTAAATAACCATGCATCTTTTTGATAATAATGTTGATGTCAAATTACAGCAGAAAACAGAACACATCTAAACTTGCTGTTTATGAATCTATTCCATGTTTTCAAACTGGACATTTCATTATAACCAGAACACATTTACTGGTTTTAGCACAGGTAAGTATAAAGATTTCATCACAGCACATTTATTGTCTTCTTAGGCTGTTACTTTGAGGAAACATACTTGTTTAAATAAAAGTAAAGGAAAATAGACTCCTTGAGAGTTGTTTATCACATGATCACAGGTATATCTGTTCTAACACTAGTTTCTTCTAGCTATACTGCTTTTAAAACATTTAAAACCTTGAAATAGTGTAATATAAATTCAATGCATATTCAGCTCCTAAAGAAATGTTGAAAATATAATTACTTTTTTATAACTGCAATTCAAGATTGAAAATGTTTTAATAGCACCACAGTAGGAATAAATTATTGAAATTCTGCAGGACAAGAAATGGAAAGAGAAGTGAAATAATTGCAAGTTTAGAAGGGAAAGATTAGGGCAGAACATACTATTGTTAGTCAATAAGGTGGCAGGGTGAATAAGAAAGAATTTTCAAAGCATATTCAAGAGGAAAGAAGTATTAATTTCATCCAAGGGAGTGTTTATGACGAAACACAAAGAGATTTGGGACTGAAAAACTTGGTCCAGTGGAATGTGTCCCTGCCCATAACAGGGAGGTTGGGACTAGATGATCTTTAAGGTCCCTCCTAACCTAAACCATTCTATGATTCTATGATTCTGTGATTCTGTGATCTAAGTAAAGCACATCTAAATAACACCAGAGTATTTGATATAGGAAAGGTTCCTGGGAAATTGTTGGACCTTACGCTGAAATGTAAAACGGAAGGCAACAAACATCAATGAGCTTTGAAAGAACAAAGGCACTATGGATTAGGTTTTGTTACCATTTGCTGTGCTCCAAACATCACTGTTTCACAAATAAATTGGTATACAGCATAAGCTCTGTCATTCTCTATGAAGAGAAACAATTTATTTTAAAAACAATTAAACATTAAGTTGATACATTAAGCTACAGGAAAAAATATAGATGTTTTGAAGTGTTGATATTTTAGCATTTTTAAATGAAAAAAATCTTACTGTTAGTATTAATTTAAATTTAGAATTTAAAATTTAGAATTTAAAATATTCTAATGATTTTTTTTTCACCAATACTCACGAAACTTCATCAGAATAATTAAGCATCTTAGAATTCTACCTTTCAATCATTCTTCTATAAAGGTTCAGGTACATTTAAAAATAAAACTATTGGGTTTGAGGCTTTTTGATACCTTAAAAATTAAAGTCACATTGAGTTTTACAGTTTTCATAAATCATAAAACTTTATAAGTAATAGTTCATTATAGTGTTATTATAATAAATAACTTCATTATTTGTGAAATGTTAGACTAACCTAGGCAATAATCTTTTTTTGTTAGAGGCAACAAGGGTGGGCCATGTACGTCCGGTTTGTCCTCTTTCTCTATGCTAACAGGAGTAGGGAGGCATCTGTCTTCCAATACCTACTGAAAAATAGAAAAACAGATTAAACGGCTAGTCTAAACTTCAGGTTTATTGAATTTTAATGTCTAGGGTAAAATATACATGTATTGATTTAGGAGTAATTAGTTTTCTGTTACTCATACATGAGTTGAAACTGGTTCACATGTAACCACAAATATTTCTACTGACACTTTTCCTTAGGTTATTACTGTAGAGAAATCATATACCTACCAAGATCCGTATCATTTGCAGAAAAATATAAAACTTTATCCAGGTCCTGAAACTCTAACTGAAACTACTGACCATACGAAGAAAAACCCACCAAGCACTTTGTGAATATTTATAGCAGAAGATCACAGAACTGTACTATATTTAGTACAAGTGAAAATCTGCTCTAGTCACCATGAATTATAACTCTGACTCCAGCTGCAAAGTCATGGGTGGGTAATAAAATATTGGTCAATTCACTTAAATACTAAATAAATAACTAACCCTACACCTTCTTGATCAATAATGTTGATGTCAAATGAACATCTGAAGTGACTGAACTTTAGTATAGATGATCTTCCTGTACTGATTTCTCTTCCTTTTTCTGTTTACACAAATCAAGTTTAATGGTGTTTGTCTGTGATTGTGGTTTTACCCAGTTTGTTCTGAACCACAAATTTGTGTGCACTACTCAGCAGTGAATTACAGTTTTCTTTGTTGCTGTTCTCAATGGTCTAAATACTCAAAATTTATGTATGAGATTTTAATTTTGATCCTACATCCACTATTCAGTTGACTGGATCCAGGGAAAAGTAAATGTTACCATCAGAGTTATATACAGGGACTGCACACTTCTAACAATAACAAAGCAAGACAAAATAGTGTGAAAATTCATGGATAAAATAAATCTGCAGAAGGAAAGAGGGAAATTTTTATCAGCCGACATTTATTTTTTATTAGTATGCAAAGATTTATTGGCCCTTTTATCTTCGGAAGAGAATAGCAGGCAAGATCAACACTGTAGGAAGTTTCACAGTTTAATAAAAAAAAATTAGCGACTAGAGGCAGTCTTTACTAGTGTGGCCCCGAAGTAGTAGGAATGGGTAAGGAAGATTATCTAAGATAGGCAGTAAACAGCACTTCCCAGAGGGGATCCTGACAGGTGAGTTTTGATTCCTGGTTGTCACTGCTCCAGTCTTATTAACTAATTACTTTAACTTAGTAAGTATAAATCAAAATACTTTTGTTGGGGTAGCTTCATTGTCAGCACAGTGAAGTTGAGAAATACATCCTGCTTACGTTTTTTAAGCTCAATAAATTAATCTGTAAAATTTCTAAAGGATCAATAACAACCATTGATAAAATCATTTTCAAACATTGAAATTGTTAGAATTTCAGAAATCAGAATTGTCAAAAAAAATCAGCAGGACATTGCTGAGTTTATGTCTTTGTAGTATATTTCAAAGTCATTTAGAATGAAGAATATTTTCCCAGTTTCATAGGTGGGGAACTGGCAAAATAAGTACTGATGTGCTTTACTCAATATTCACTGAAAAACTAAGCTGAGAAAAAAAAAAAGTCCCTACTGCCCTGATGTCCATTGTAATACCTTATTTATCCAGGTAGGGGGAGGATATGATTAAGAGAAATCATGTGATGTTGATATCAAGAATTTTGGGAACACACTGACAAGGTGACAGCCAGTATATATGGCACAGTTCTGCCAGTTCAGTAGTCCTTCTTCCTTGTCTCTACTACCATGGGATGTGGACACAGAATAAGGAGAAGGAATACAGATCCTTTGCATCCCTTAGAGCTATAACAGACACTAAACCAGGCACTATTTCAAACAATTTATTGAATTTATTTATATGTGAACAAGAATAATTAATGTCTAGAATGGCATGCAGTTCAATGAAAGACTGAGAACCTACTTGAGTTAAAATAATTACTTTACCAGATTAAACATTGACTTACTGTGCAAGTAACTTCACCGTGGTTTGCAAGGTTAAGTCATTTATGAAGTTGGGCCACAATTTTTACTGTTCTAATGTCAGAAAACAAAACATGGCAAACTGCTGTAGTGATGGAATGCATAGGGATACTCTGAAGGACCTTTCCATGCCTAGAAATTGTCATAATGACCAGTCTCTTCCAGTGACTCAGCTGTTTCTAAATATCCAGGAGCAAAACAGAGTTTCAAAATTTTGCTCTTTAGGTTTCTGTAATGTGTTAGTGTCGTGGTTTAAACCCAGTCAGGTAACTTGTTCACTCGCTCCCAGTGAGTGGTGCCAAGCTGACAACAATCGAGGTCCGTGTTCGTCTCCCCTCCCCCTGCACCGGGGCTCTCCCCTTCCCCGCTCCCAGGGGAACGGGGAGGAGGATCGAGAGAGTGCAACTCCTACGGGTTGAGACAAGAACAGTCCAGCAACCAATGTGCAACACAAATCACCACCGCTACTATCAGCTAAAACAATGATAAGGGAAAATAACAAGGGAAGAGAATACGATACCACCGGCCAAGAAAGCGAGTTCCACCCGGAAGCCCCTGTCCTTCCGGGTAACTCCCAGTTACCCCCCCACCCCAGGCATGACGTGCTGTGGTATGGAATACCTCCCCGGCTAGCCCGGGTCAGGCGCCTTGTCTCTGCTTCCTCACAGCTTCCCCTCCTCCCTGGCAGAGCATGAGCCTCACAGAGTCCTTGGTCAAGGTAAACATCACTTAGCAACAACCGAAAACATCGGCTTCACCAACACTGTTCTCAAGCTGGAAGTCAAAACACAGCACTGCACCAGTTAACACAAAGGAAAAACATGACTGCTACTGCTGAACCCAGGACAGTTAGGTAACATGAACATCTGCAACTCTTTTGAGGTGTGAATTTCTATTTGTAGGTTAATTCTGAGTGCCTTCCCGCAGTGCTTTATTTTAAATTTAGACAGTTTTGAACATACGTATTTCTTATTCATGTTTGCTAGTTTTATTTATACTCTCTTTAATATTTTCCTTTATAAGAAAAAAGTGCCCTTTTTACAGACCCTTGGAATGAAGACAGGTTAATTTTAAACATATTTAATGGATTTTGGTTCCTTCAAGTTTCTCCTTGTGGAGGGATGATGGGAGAAAAATCCTGCCAAGCAATACAGACATTCACATTCATCCTCTTCAAGTCACAAAAGAAGATACTAGAGCACTTCAGAAGGGAAATTCCATTAGAGAACTATTAACCAAATATCTGTATCTAGGAACCTACATAAGGAAATCACTCTGTTCAGGTGTCAAAGGGTCAATAGATCTTAAGTAATAAATGATAACAACTTCAAAATCTTTAGTTGTATGCATGAAAGATGTATGCTGATGACCTTCTTGACATGTTCAAGGTGCTTTTGATATGTTCTTTTCTTGAAGCACCGCAGACTGCCTCTTTCTGGAATATATTTAGCATTTTATTTATCAGTTTTACATATTTTTTCAAACATGAATTTGCAAATAAGCTATTAGGCACACTAAAATAATTTCTATATTCCTCTTTATTTTTCTATTCCAGCTTCCCATGTAAGGCTTATTATTTAAATATTATCGGCATCAAAGTGTGTTTACAATAGTCCTTTTCATGTTTAGTTTTTTTCTTGATATCCACTCTTCTTCCTTTCATCTTCAAACTTTTCTATTCCTCATTCAGAATTCTTCCCAGGTTGTCAGCCTAAGACTGCCTGATTGAAATCATACTGCTTGCTGAAAGAGCTGCTTTTTCTGCCTCTATAATGCTTTTTGAAATGAAATCAGGTGGTTGTGTTCTTTGTACTTTAACCTGAGGGATCTGGATTTTCCACCTTGTGATAGGTGCAGTCTGGACAGTTCTGCAGAGATCTAAACTTCTATAGGTAGAACTCTTAGGGCCATTGAAGCAAATATTCCCACTACATCAAGGTCAGAGAATAGGGAAAGATGTGTAATTTGAACAGAGCTCAAACATTATTTTGCTTTCCCTTGTTTTGCCCTTTCTCAAACAATTTTTGTTTTCTGCTTGTCAGATTTTCTATTTTTCTACTTTTAAGGGCTCAACCAGAAACACTCTTATTTTCCCAGAACTGAAGCTAACATTCTCCTCCCCTAGTTTTAATGGAGTACTATTTCCTGCTCAATTACAATTGCAGCTTCTATGAAGTATATATTGTAGTAAGATAGTCACACAGTAAAGGAGTATCTTACGCTTAGCATTGCCCCAGTAGATTTCAAAAATTGAACACCAATATCAATCAATGAAAATGTTACTTCTAAAATACTTGAGTACAATTTTGTGAGGAAGATGGCAAAATACTTCACATAATAATTATATCCACATTGTGGAATGAGGGTAAAATTAATAGTGTATAATATTTTTTTAAAGGTTTTTTTGTTTTTTTTTTTTTGAGTATTTCATAGTAAATTGTATCATGTCCATCCCCTCTCACTGTTTAGAACAACATGAGATGACTAAATAATCAGGACCTGGAACCTACACAGAAATGTAGGCGAGACATACCTATTTTTGTCTGGAGAAAGTGCTATCACTTTCATGAAAAAAAGAAAGCACCCATTGGTGCAGTACAAAATAAGTGTCTTAATTATTCATGATAAATCAATATACCATGTCACCAAAATACCAACAAACTCTTCAGTCTTTCAGCAGCTTTACTCAAGCGCCTGCTCATGAAAGTTTTTTATAGTCTACTCATTACTCATGTAATCCCTTCTATGGCTGCCCATATCAAAACAAATCAGTATTTTGGTAGCTATAAACTTTTCATTCTGTGATCAGTATATAATCAATTACACATCTATGGTTTATGCTGATCTTTGGAGCTGCAATTCCAAAGCATTCCGAAAAATGTTGAAAGCAGCATTTTGATTTGAAGTTATTATATTATTTTATTTTACTGTTCTTGTGGGTACTTATTATGACTTTCAGCAGAATCAAGGTAAATTTTCTAGCATGAACTTTGCCTGGGTACAACTTCCTACAATATTGCATTAAACCTATTCTGAAATATATTAAATACTAAGTTGTTAATCAAATTATATTAAGCAGAATTCAGTAGTCTTTATTTGACCAAGTTTCCTTTTGTTCCAGGTTCTGACTTTCTTTTAGGTGGCTAGTCTAAAACAGTAGAAGTAAAGAGAAACCACATCACACTGACAAAGTTCCCGGTTTGTAAATAGTTAGAGGTTAGAAGTATATGTAGAGAAATATCAATTTCTTTCTGCCTTATTCCTATAGACTTTCCTGAGCATCTGCTTGTATTAACCATAGCAGACAGATAACTGGCATAGTTAGCTTTGGTCAAACTGGTATTTTTTTTTTGTGCTCTTCTATTCTCTTTCTCACAGCTTCCAGAAAAAGTGCTGGGAAAGAAAACAATACATTTTCTATGTCCCTTCTCAAGCAAAAACAATGTTTAAAGGAGGAATTTTGAAGGTTCTTGCAGTTCAAGGCTGAGTATACAAAACTGTAAAAGACTAATTTGACAAAAACTAGAAACAGACTGAGTTTTTCAGACACTGAGAGAACTTACAGGATTCCTGGCACCGACAGAATTGGATTTTTATCTTTTGTTTAATGATTTTGAGCTGTACCCTTGGTTTCTCATTATGTCTGCATTTCCTTACCTGAAATAATACCTGCCCATAAACAGATGAATAACTGAATTATATATGTGGTAAGGGGAGGCATAAATTCCGCACAGACTTAAGAAATTCTGAGTATATGCAGAAGCAAGTTTAGACATGTGGGAACTTAAGATCTAAACAAGTTGTATATACACAGCAGTCACAACATTAGATACCAAGAGTAACCCTCACTGTGGACCCAGAATCATCTTAAAACTCTCCTACAACATAGTAGCATTGCATAACTCTACAAATATTTAGAGCTTGTCCACAAATTTACATGAGAACACTAGAGATTAATTTCAAGAAATATAGGCTTTTGCATAAATTAAAATTACAACTCTAAGATAGTGCTGAAATATATGAATGCTATTTTCCTGGTCTTGCCTTTCCACTAGTCTTCTTTGTGTTGTAACAGCATGGTGTTGAGTGTCATGAAGTACAAAGAGGGGAAGCTACAATAGAGCTGTTTTGCAGTATACATTTAGAGTAAGGACTTGTTAATACACAAAAATTATAAAATATAGTTAAAAGAAAGAAACTGTCTCTACTTTTGTCACCCTCAACCCATGTCTTTTTCCGCTGTACTTATAAAACTGTCATTATTTATAAAGGTCATTATTAATATATCAGCCTTGGTAAAAATGTCAAACCTATGCCCTGTTTAGATCCATAAACTCAGCAGCACAGAGGATATGAAGATTTAAGAGGAATTTAAATGCAAATAGGAAAAAGTAGTTATATAACAAGAAATAAAGAGTTTGTTGAAAGAAGTCTTGCATTCCATGTAAGCACTCTGAACAAGGTCTGGATCAGATCCACCTTATCAACCATTCTTCACTTTCCCCCAGTAGCAATAGTAGAGCTCCCAGATTAACTTAGTCCCTTGCAAATTGTTGTATTTTTTTTTAAATTTGAAATTACTTAAACCTTCACCAGAAAAAAATGCTCAGAAAATGTTTCAAGGAAAACACTGTTAAACAGGTTCCCATCATTACACCTGTTTTATGCAATCCCAGCTATCACGAAGCAGGAGGTGTCCTCATTCTTATTGGCTTCAAACTGGACTGTTTCCAAAAAAAAGTAAAGAAATAGATGAACCAAAAAGAAAAATATAGTGTTTGGGACATAACAGAATGAATGTTTATTTCTCCTTTGCTAATAGTCTATGCAACAGTTCTGGTTTTCTGGATTTTATTTGCAAGCAATATATGATGTCTTTGGGTAATAGTAGTGTTGTGAAGATTGCCCTCAGGTCTTTGCTTTTCACAACTGTTTCTTTTCATGGCTGGGTATGTTATTAATCTGTCATTTAAAAAAAAAAAAATGTGTTAGACCATGAACATTAGAATGATGAATAAAAAGCTGTTCTGGTTTTTGCTGGGGTAGTTTTCTTCATAGCAGGTAGTATGGGGCTATGTTTTGGATTTGTGCTGGAAACAGCTTTGATAATTCAGGGATGCTTTTGTTATTGCTGAGCAGTGCTCTTGAAGAATCAAGGCCTTTTCTGCACCTCACCCCTCCTATGAAGACAGGCTGAGTGAGCTGGTGTTTTTCAGCCTGGAGAAGAGAAGGCTCTGGGGCGAGCTTATTGTGACCTTCCAGTACCTTAAGTGGGCCTACAAGAAAGCTAGAAAGGGAAGAGGGAAATTTTACATTAGAAAGTACTGATAGGACAAGAGGCAATGGCTTCAAGCTGAAAGAGGGTAGATTTAGATTAGATATTAGGAAGAAGTCTCACTGTGAGAGTGGTGAGTCACTGGAACAAGACTTCCAGCGAAGTTGTGGCTGTCCCATCACTGAATGTGTTCAAGGACAGGTTGGATGTGGCTTTGATCAACCTGGTCTAGAAGACAGTATCCCTGCCTGTGGCAGGGGTGGTTGGAACCGGATGATCTTTAAGGTCCTTTCCAACCCAAACCTTTCTATGATGCTGTGATTTCCTGACTTAACTAGTCACAGTGGTAAGGACTAGATTAGGTACATAGGAAGCAGTTAGATGGAGGCTTACTACGCACATCCTCTCTCTAATGGTAGACAGGAGTGGGCGCTTTAGCAAGAAATGAGATTTGTAGAATGACCCTTCCACTGGTAATCACTTGGCAGTTTTTTTAAATCTTCAGGTTGGTTTCCTGAGCTAGGGTTACATCTTTGGATTTAAGAATCTTTGGAAATAATTCTGAATTTGGCCAATTATTTTTGAATTTATCTGCAATTTTGTATTTGCAGCATCTTCTGGCAATGTATTCCAGACTTCTACTTTGTTCCCCAGGAAAACATACTCAATCTTTTTACCCTAATCAAATACATTGATTAAGTTTGTCTGATGTACCAAAGTCCATGTCTTGTGATAAAGACTGAAGAAAAAACACTTTTTCTAGGCCATTCATATGGCAAACCCAGCTTCAGTTTCCTCTTTCAAATGGTGTTGAGTACAGGTGTAAGAAAAAGCTTCTCACCCTGCATAGGGGGTGCCTCTCAGTCAGTCTCCACACTTCAGATCCTAGCTGGAGAGGGGACATGGCTGACTACTGGGCCAAATACCGGAGCAATAAAGAAGATTCATCTATACTATCAGGGATGTTCTAGCAGCTCAATAACTAGAGCCAGCTGAATAATGAAAAAAAAAACAGACCAAAGCAACAAACAAGAAAAAAACAAGGAAAAAAAAACCCAAACAAACAAACAAGAAAACACCACTAAAAACAACCAAAAACCCTGTACAGCAAATTTCCTGAATGGTTCTGAGAGATTGCTCTATGCCTTTCAGTGCCTCCCCCTGACACTTCTCCTTTTGGGACCTTGAACTAAGCAGTGTCTTGTTCATGACTCTGTAGTCCCACCCTCAGAGACAGCTGATATTTCTGAATAGAAGGAATAAATTTTCAGACAAAAAGCAGTTAATGCAAAATACTATCTGACTAACAAAAAAATGAACAAATTCTTGGTGAATGGGCTGTAACTTCACATCTAGATATTCAGCACTTTGCTAATCATCTTGAAAGAGCAAACAAAGAGAATTACTGGACACTGAAAAACACATTTCATTTACCTCAAAGGTATCAAGATTATTTGTACACTAAACATCTTAATCTTATTAAAAATGAGAATTTACGAAAGAACTAGAAGAGGAGGTATTATGACCTTGAGTACAGACTAGCAAAACAGATTATCTTGGAACTGCTGAATGTATTTCTTATCTTAGACTTTGTAGATATTGTTCCTCGGGGGCTTGGGAGCAGTACAGGCACCATATCTCTATTCCTTGATGTATTGTATCCAATCGCTTTTTATTTCACAGTTCATTATCAAAAAAAAAAAAAATTGGATAAAAATGAAACTAAATTTCCATGGAATCTTACTTATACCACTCATTCTCAAATTTGTATAAAACTAGCATAATTTAGATGAAGAATTACGTGCACAGTTTTGTAGTCCCTGTTTATTTTGGCTGGAGATTTCAAAGAAAATTGAAATAAAAAGAAACAGATGCATAAAAGCAAAGGGAAGAGTCAGCTGGTCTGGCAGAGGCTGGTACTATCAGTTGGCTTTGCTGGTTGAATAGATAAGGGTATATGTCAACAGTTGAATAAAAAAAAACCTTTTTCAGTTAGTAATTCCATTTATTTTAATGAAAATACTTAACACCAGTACTGATATATACAAGAATTTCTGGAATCAGAACATAAGCTGCTAAATACAATTCCCATATATGCGGACCACAAAAATTTCATAAATAAGTTTGACATATAGATTTCATACACTAAGTATGCCTTCATCATGTGGACAGAAGATTTCAAAGAGTCCTCTATGATTAATACAAGACAGAATCTTAGAATATTTTTTTCAGTTTGGAGGTCCTATAGCCTGTATAGCATTTCTAGGATACATGTAAGAGAGAAAAGATAAGGAAGTAATATCAGATACTGTATTGGCATCCAAGTAAATTAACACAGAGTAGAGCGTCAGAGCCTGACCACTGCTGCAAAGTTTTTAAAAGACTGTCTTTAATTACTGGCATAATGCCACCATAGAAGTGAGGAAGTGGTCCTCACCTTTTTCCCAGTAGAAATAGATACATTCACTCCTAGTCAAAAGTAAAGTGAGAATACCTAGTATAGGACTGGGGCTCTTCTATGTAGCCTTATCCTATACTTGCAAAGCAAATCTGATCTCTAAACAGCAAACTGAGTTTTCCCATTTTCAAATGAAAAGCCTTAGATAATTTTGCAGCAGTACACACTCTATACCACTATCATCCGAGGGAAACATAGGATAATAGCAGTGTTCTTTTATTGACTCAAGTGTATTTAATGATTCTGTCAGAATTCTCTTCAGCACAGTCATGGAAACAGACTGGACGTTGACAGTCAGTGCATCTCCTTTTAAACTGAGACAGCATGAGACAGACCAGTAGTTACCTTATGGATATGTGTTCCTTAAATATTTCATGTGATGTGTAATGCATCATACTAGTAATGATGGAGAGACTGCTTTGTCTGCAGAGAAGAATATGCAAAATTAAAGCAACCAGTGTGAATGTAAGTTCTTAATTGTTTGGAAGATAATGACAGGAGCAGCACAGATGGTGAATTGGGCCTTTCTTTGTCTTCCAGTATGCTGGAATACAGAAAGTGCAGATTTTAGCTTGAATTCTATACACAAGCAGGAGATAAAAGCCAGTGTACAAATGCAGCATCAGAAGGGGCATTCATACCACTATAACCTTTGTCACCCCTTCAAAAGTCCATAACAGACACTGTAGACAAACAGCTGTGCAACTTCTCTCTGTGTTCACATTAGTCATCTCGGTCAATATTGCAAGTATAACACATCACGCAGACAGTTGCCATGGGAAAGCGGAAGTATTCCAGGGTTAAGCATCCCCTCTTCCAAGAAGACCCAAGTTAAAATCCTGGGTTTGACACCAATTTTCTGTAGAACTTCAGGCTATTCACTTGCTTCCTCTTCTCTGACTGTAATATCTGTGAAAGAAACGAGAGTACTGACTCACCTACCTCAAAGGCAAACTAAAGATTAATTAGTTTGTGCTTGTATAGAGCTTTGGAAATGTCAAGGCTATATAACTACTGTTAAATAAATGGCAAAAAGTCAGATTGGACAAGTACGGAGCAGGACTGCAAGAGGTTTATCTTCTTATCTTAGCCATTATCTTCAACAGTATCTAGAGAAGATTTCTTACAGTAGATATAGGTAGTTAGAAGAAAACTATAGACCTGTTTCACAAATATTTCTTCAGTGAATGTAAAACCAAATTAAGATCAATCACAGACTGCAACCTTTCTGAGCTTTTAGATTCAGCAGGGCAATATGTTAGTACTCTCATTTGGTTTGTCTTTTATTGAAGTAATATCCAAATACTGCGGTATAATACTTATGGAAAGGTCCTGTCCACCTGAATCAGAAAAAAACCAATAATTATTCCTTCCCCAAAGACTAGAACCACAGGCTGAATGTAGTTGATCTGCACCCATTCTACTTCTTTATGCAAAGCTGAACATCACCATTGTAAGCCCTGAATTTCTCAGAGAAGATTGAAGAAATCAGTGTCCCATGAGGACAGTTTAAATATGTGATTTATTTTTTTCAGAGCAGGTAGATAACTTAGAATCAGTGTCAGATGATTCAGTTCTCCACCCCACTGCCATCCCAAGTAGTGCACAAAATGCCCCAAACTTCCTCATTCTCTCCTGCAAAAATTCTCTTAAATTTCCCATTCAGTTAACCACCAGTGGTCATGCTGCTCTTATTTTTCACTTCCCACTGTCCATATTTACAGACATCAGATAATTTAAATTTCCTGGCACAGAACCACTAGCCATTTTAAAGCTGCTCTTTCCTGCCAAAGCCAACTGCCCATTTCCTAGTATTTTGCTACTTAGACATGCAAAAACCCACTGTATCAGTGCTCAAAACATTTACTCTTGAATCAGTAGGATGGTAAAAATCAGCTGGAGACAAATGGATCTTACTTTTATTGTGTTTTTCTGTTTTCATATATACAAACACATTTGCCCAAGATTAAGCATTACCATGCAAATTTTCAACCCTCATAGATATTTTACAGAAAAACAGAAAGGGTAAAACTGGGTTCAGAAACTAAAGATATTGTAAAAGCTACATTAGGAGTGTTGCTGGTAGGATTTTATTTAAGGAAAGGAATGGGGGAATTGTGAAACAATACAAGTTCTTTAAAAATATAAATCAAGCAATACTTTTCTGTTTACGGTTGTTAGTTGTGCAGAGCTATGACCTCTGTATCAGTATGATGAATTATGAGCTGAATTATATGGAAGAGTGACCCCGGAGGCGCACCACCTCTTTTGTATAAGCCAAAAAAAGGTCTTTAATTTCAGAGTAATCTGTACATAAACACACCCCTACACACAAACAAAGCCAGCCTGTGGATTACAGTGTAAGCAAACAATTTTGCTTGATTAATTAGAGAGGGAACTTAGATAAACTTACTTTTGCTAAACATTCAATCTACCATTCTTTATAAACTCTGATGGTCTTTGCAGACTAATATTCAAGTTCTCCATGTCTACAGGTTTTCAAAGTTAAATCCTCACCAAGGGCAAAAATCAACAGCAACACAACTGAGACTGGCAGGAGAGCTAAATGATTGCACAGCAAAAGTTTGGATGTAATAACTCTGCAGAGCAGAGAACATCACACACTCTCACAACTGCACCAGATTCCACACAGCCATCACTCTAAAGACTACACCCACTGACGCTCACCCCATGATTATCTTCTAGGGTTATATTCCTCCTGAGCATCCTGAATATTTGATTTATTTGCACTATTAATTTATCCACCCATCTGTGATCTCTTAGCTATTTAATTGATTGCCTTTAATTGATCTAGCCATCTGTGATATCTTAGTCATTTAATTGATTGTTTTTATTGATCTAAGCAATTTGCAGCTTTGTTGCCATCTAGCTAGATCAAAAGTCACTGGCTGTTATCATGTACACCCCTTAATTCTTAGTACACATCTATGAAATGTCACCTGTCTTCTGAGGCAGATGGGGCAGAGGAGAAAAACAGATAAACCTGAAGTCTCATCTTGCTCTGACCTGCTGTGGCTAGGTGTTGACTGGCACAGACTACACTGATTACAGTGACACTTCCAAGCTGGATGGGCACCAGGGCGCCCATGCTCTTCCTGGAATACAGGCTTTATTCAAACAAACCATGAGTAATAAAATAGAATTAAAATAAAATAATTCTGCATAACAACAAGATTTGCAGCATGCCATCAGGGTTGTACATCTCATGTTTATCCAGCTCTGCAATTCCTTATCAGAAGATCGTTAATGAAGCTTTGTCTCAGAAGCACTACTATCAAACAAAGTCTCACTACTGATTTTATCTCTCATACAACAGAAGCACCACTACCAGCAGGTGTATGATAACAATACTGGGAATAATGAATGACATAAAGGTATCTTTTTCACTTAATAAGCCTTTAGGCATAGAACTAAATGCATAGGAGATTATACCTGATATAGCAAATTATATGTAAAAGTGTAATTTTATGTAAAATTATGTAAAATGTATGTAAATTATACAAGAATCTTATTCTGGCTGGGGCACTTATATATAATCTGTAAAAAGCGACAACTCTGGTGAAGGCAGACAAGGAATTTGTAGGACTTGGAAAAGGACTTTATAGTTTCCTTTAATACAAAAGTATTTGACATACTTTACACAGTAACCTGGACATCTCTGTATTGCCCAATTACAGCAGTTTCTAATCCAACAGCCAGTAAAGTAGTAGAGATAGAGAAGAGAAAGAATGAGGTACCAGCAACTTTTTTACCTGTTCTGCTTAGTGCTTGTAACCCAAAATCAGAAGGATCTCCAGGTAAACAAATAGAGCAAGGAGACAAGCAATGCAAAAAAGAAAGAGGAGAAATACATATTGTTTTCATACAAATGAAAAGTAATCTCCGAAGAGGAAAGAAGGGAAGAGGAGGGGAGGAGAGGGAAGAATGCTACTTGGGTGTAGCTTCTTTGCTACATGTTTACACTGTAGTACTTCATGAGATCTGCTCATGCCGAAGCTATACTGAGCTGTTGAGCAAGAAACTGGTCTCACAGTGCTTCATCCAAGTGCACATCCAAGCTTGGCCTCAGTGGGCCTACCACCAAGGGTTACTTGGTAAGGGTCTTCAAGGATTCAGTGGTGGTGCAACATCTGATACACAGCAGTCCTGGGATGTGATCAATGCAAAACACATTTTCCTCAGTTAATAACTTGTTAATAAAAAATTCTAGTACCTCCTGGCAATGTTCACAGAAAAACAAAAAACAAAACCAAACTCACAAATATTTACATTTCGCCGTCTGTCTTTCTTGGTTGCATCACTTTCCCACAGGCAGAAACAAAATAATTTTTTGAAACATAGCCATTTGTTTACATCTATTTCACACAGCTTTAGCCGCTCAGTTTTCTTACCCACAAATCATCCTCTGCCTCTTAATTTCTAGGTGTCATCTCTATTTTAAACACCATGAAATGTTATTTAGTAGTGAATCAGATCTCATAATTTTAATTACAAATAGGTGGGTAATGAATATTGGAGAAAAACACCTTAAGAGCAAGGAAGATGTTTAACACAGTCTCAACACTACCACTCCAGCAATATCTAGTCTGTACCACAGAAAAAAGTCAGATTTGAAGGTAAGATTTTGACGTGGCCAGTAACTCCTACAATTGAGAGGTCAAGGTTTTCAGGGAAAAACGATACTGGAGACAGACAGCAAACTGCTCTGTAGACTTAAGCAATCCTCTGCATTCTGCCAGTTGTCTTCAGGGACAATTTATCAGACTTATATAAACTTCATCTCTTTTTTCCTTCAGGGAGAAGTCCAAGTTCAGTGAGAATTAAATCCTGAACAAAGGTTTAATTTGTCTTTGTTGCAAATAAAATGGTGATGCTGCCCTTCATTCTTATTCAGCAGATCTATCTGCTGAGCTCAAATCCACATCTCCCAAAAGCAATTTTTGTTTTCATTTTATGTGATCAGTCTTTTTTTTTTTTATGAGACTTACATTTATATAAGGAAAAAAAATGATGTATTTAGATGTGCTTGTTTTCAAGTAAAAATACCTAAATTTGGCTTCTCTTGTAACACTACAATTTCCAAATCTAATGCCTAGAAACTGAATGTCAGCTCAGAGATTGATGGTACATAAATTGCAAAATAAAAATAATATTTTTTTTTAAATTCCTCTTTAGAGACATTTGATTTAAATTCACCAGCCAGCTCAAGCAGAAATTTGATTTCCATTCGCTTTTACTATGCTCCCACTTATTCCATAACGTATACATTCCAGGCAGGTCTGCTATACATCTTCATCCTTTTTTTTCCCTCTCCTCTTCTCTGTCTGTCCTGTGACTTAGGTTGTCAAGCTCTTAAAGCCACATATTTTATCAGTCTGTATTTCACATAATACAGTTTCTTCTTTTCCCTGACCCTTAGATTTATAAGAAAGCAGGAGTGAATATTACTTTAAAGGAGGGAAATCATTTACATTTGGAGCCATGTAGTAGAAATGTTACAGTGGAAACCTTGGACTGATCAGATTGCTTCAAATCTTTTGTACGACTTTGATTGATTGAGTTTGCCCATAGCACTCCTAGTGGTAATGATACTGTGATTATTTAAGCAGCAAGTAACTTAAGGATAGACTGAGCATGTTAAATTTGATTTTCCTAGCTTCCATCATCTTGTATTTTCCACAGTTTGTATTCAAGAATATTGCAGTAAGCATTGTGTGGCAGCTCTTATTTTATGTCTGAATTTTGCTGCATACTTCCATGGAAACGTGTATACTGTTTCCCTGTTGGGTATATCACAGGTATGCCAAGGCACCAAAAGTGGTACAGGTAGTCTTTACAGTAGACAGGCCTCTGTAACTCTCCTCTCCAGAAGAAATTATCAGGCCACAGATGGTTATGGTTACTTGTGAGGAAATGGGATAAAGAGCAATCTTGCAATCTCTGGATAGAGTTGAACAGTCTGTGGGGCTTGTTACAGCTTTACAGTATGGTGTCTTGTTAATGAAGTCACTCTCTGTAGAAGAGCATTTCCTCTCCTCAGACCACTTCTCAAACTTCCATATGGCATGTTCTTTGCTCTTTCTGGGGAATCTAGCAGCTGAACAGGAGGGCAGGAAACTGTTTCTGCCTTTCCTTTAGATGAATTGCCCCACAACACAGTGTATTTGCCTTGCTCTTGTCCTGCATTCTCTCCTTTTGTCTGTAAACTCTTATCTCCTTAGTCATCCCATGTCATTCCTGCATGTTGTTAAGAGACAGTAACCTTCTACTTCTATGATACTATGCTGGTTTTATTTCTATTTGTACTGCTCCTTTTATAACTGTCTTCACTTGCTACCCACACACAGACATCTTCTGTCTTATATTCAGCATGATGCAAATAATAATTTCCTGTTACACATTTCCTGTGTTTTGGGAGTTTGGTTTCTTTTTCAGTTTCTTTTATTATTATTTTTTAAAGTATATTATATTCTGTATTGTCATTTTTATTTAAAAAAATCTGATGGACAAAGTTATTTTTAAGTATGCCTGACAAATGCATTATTATTGGGACTATGGACATTCAAGGTGAATTTTTCTGTCACTGAAGAAGACCATAAGAAATGAAAACAAGCAGTTTTCTAAAGCCCTAAGAAAAAAGAACTGAGTTTAAACATTGCTTTCACACACTCATGACACACTTCATGTTTCTGGAGATGTCTTACAGAGTCTTCTGCTCTCCCTGGTTCCAGAGGGAGGTAGAAGCCCTTACAACTCCCTTACAAACAAGACACCAGTTTTTATTTTGGTTTACTGTTTTGTATTTTATCAAGCATTCCAGGAGTTTATGGCAATTTAACTGGGTAGAAGACATATAAAGGCCAAAGCAATTTAATATTAGAGGCTATAGCGAGCAGTTGTTAAAGGGCCATGGGACCTGAACTGCCTTGCAAGAAGAGTACATTTTAGCGAGCATTATGACTTGGTAAGGAATTTGGCTTTCATTTTTCTCCCTAAAATTCAAATTTAAATTTACATTGCCAATTCAGCAGCTGTCTACAACTTGAATCCCCCAAACAAAGATTAAATTGCTAATAAGGATACACTGGATTTTAGATTACTCTTTGAAATAACAGAAAATGTTGAATGAACAGAATGAATGACCAGAAAAGGGAATGTAAAAATCATGAGAACACTCATACTCTTAGGGAACAATTAAGAAATATTGTAAGATACAGAGCTATTTAAATTATGATGAGAGAAGTCCAAGATATTTTGATGGAAAAATGTCCCTTCCTGACTTTTTACGGCCATATAAAATAAATGACTATATATTTCCTAGGTTTGGTACATCTTTAACAGAAAGAAAAAACTATAAAACCTGCAGGGATTTTTTTTTAGTATAAATTCATAATTTTTTGATATATCACCTGCTTTTAATACCAGAACCATCTTATATTTTATCTTGAAACTGATTCTTCCAGAGACAGCTTCTTAATAATCAATATTACAAACCACGTAAAAAACATGCTAATAACCATGACAGACAGGTAAACCACTCTTGTGTCTCAGTTACAAAATACTAAAAAGGGTTCGGTTTCATCCCTATATGTGTATGGGAGATAGGCATCAAAGCAGCACAAATGGGATCATACTGTTGTTTTAGAGATGTGGAAAAATACCTGGATTGTTTAATGCAAAATTCATGAAAACACACAAATTTGGAAGTTTCTGTGTGTTAAAGAGGAGGGAGACAGCATTTCATGTTTCAGCAATAAAACATTTTTTACAGGGCTGACTTAATTCTTTGATAGAATATGTTTAACAGATACAATTCCAGAAATACAATTCATTTTACATTAACAGCAGCTGATTATATATCATTAGCTTTAATTATAGATGTGAAGAGTTTTTTGATTTCAGGATCGATGATACAAAGTCACGACCACTCTTAACTTCAAAGTGGAGCTGCAAGAGTATATTATGAAATTACTCAGCTTCTCCAGAGCAAATGGTTTTGCAGTTTGCATGTTATTTAGGTACACCCTTTGAAAATCAGCATCATAAGAAAAGTTTTTCATGAGGCTATTTAAAAATAAAGCCTAGCATACAGTGACTACAATTTCCATTGATTTCCATGAAAGAAGCACTAACTACTGTTTGGAGCTGAGATGTAGGAAATGTGAAGAAGCAGAAATGGAATAGTATAGTGGAAGATGCAGAAGAATTGACACTTTAAATTCTAATAGCTCCCTCATCATAACCATGGTTTATTATATAAATGTATAATAAAATCTAAAAAAAACCCATGCAACGTGTGTTATATGTCTGAAAAATATTTTGGAGAACATTTTTGTTACCAGGTTAATGTGTGCTTATTAAGATACTAAGTTTCACATGCATTCCTAGGTCTACACAGTTGACTGGCAAAACATGCGTAGTATGCCTCGGATTTTAGATGAAAAACTGCAGGCCTGGTATCTTAAAAAAAAAATTGCTTCCAGGCTACAGATTTGTATACCAGGTTTAATCCACAAGTTAATTAAAATGACTGACTTGGAAGCATTCTGAGAAAAAAATTGAAAAAAATGGAAGTAACAAGTCAAATCCGCCACTGCTGTTGGGGCAACAATAATCACACTGTTACCTTAGGTAACGAGGTTTCTGCATAGCAGAAGTACTTGAATTGAGATGTCTGAAATGCACATGATCTTCATGGCCATTATTCTCAGTGAGATGTTTTCAAATTGGCACACATATCTACAACATGTTTTGCTTAAAATAATAAAAAAATTCTTATTTTAACTGGAAAATATTTTACCAGCAACTATTTACCTGAACCATTTGAAAGAATCCTATACTTTTTCTACTGTTTATAACAGCACTTTACTGCTAATAATATCACAACAATATTGCCAGCTAGGTCTGAAAGCCAGACCTCTTGCACAGCAGGCGTTCTGCTTGATTATGTAAAATTAGTTTTCTTGCCAATAGGTACTGTATGAAAGATTCCAGAATGATTTTGCTATCAATTAGAAGTGATGAAACATCTGGTTTCTTGCATCAACTGGGACTTTTTTTAAGAAGAATTTTGATTTATTTTTTCTTTTAAGAGCTGAAGGAGAAAAGTCATAATCCGATATTTCAACATTTTTAAAAAAAAGAAAAAAAAGAAAAAAAGCCTAAAACCAACAATGTGACAATTTTTATAAAAACTGGTGAAAAAAATTCCCCAAAGCTTTGGTATGTGTAGACTGCGGGGAAATTTTAAAAAAACAGTAACAATAATAATGAAAGACCACTAAAAACCCCCACAAAACCAGACAAACAAACAAATAACCCTAAACACAAACAGCAAGCTTTGCCTATGTCAAAGCATGCATGTAAGCAAAAACATATAAAGCATATATGTAAGCAAAACATATAAAGTAAGTCTCTATACATTTGGTGCACAGAGAACCTAAACTGTACAGCCCTGGAAAACTCACCTTCCTGGAGTACTTTGAAAAAGCACAAACAACAGCATTGTTCACATGCATAAACATTTCAGATATAGGTAGTCATTACACATTTTGAGTTACATCATTACCTATTTCAAAATACAACCAGGAAGTATCTAGTTCCATTATTGAGGAATAAATCTTTCTTCATGTAGATTTCCTTACTGTTTTCTTATGGTAGAGATCTGAGCAAGCTGCAAATGATTCTGAAACATAATTACTTTTTTCTTTTCTTTCTGGTGATAAGCAGTAATTACACAAGTATCATTATCTTGCAGTAGCTGTGAAAAGGATGTTAGATAATTTAGAAATCTATTTTGTTTTTATTTTCACTCTAGAGATGCTTCAAATCTTTCACTCTTAGCTATCTGCTCTGCACCTGGTGAAATTGATAAGAAGCACTTTTGGGCAGGCAGAGAAGTACATGCTTCATGAAAATAGAGTAAAAGCACATTAGAATTTCAAAAAATGCTTGTCTTATAAATACATTAAAAAGTTAATCCATGACCATCCTTCAGGTTCTTAGGGTCTTATATGATTTAACATTACATTTAAGTAAATTCTTAAATTGTAACACTAGACTTGCAAAAAAGTCTTTTATGTCCACAAGAACGGGCTTTGATAGCTGTAAAATTAGGTAAAACCTAAATAATCCCAAAGATTTAACTGAATCAGAATTTATCCCATAGGATTTATTAGAAATTGGAAAAAACATCCATAAATCCCTTGTCTTGGCTGTTGCTTTAGAGGAGAAGGTAAGAAATATAAAAATATTTAAGAACAGTATTAATGAGGAAAAAAAACATCAAAAATTTTCCGACCTTTTACGTTTTAAATTATGAATTCTGATTAACTTTATTATGGCTGTGAAAGCCATGTATAGTCTTACTTCTCATAAAAAAAAATTCAACTTCTTTGAACTCTTAAAATTCAGTATTTAATATGATAATTCCTTTCTTCTTTCTCATTCTACTTTGTTCATTTGTTTGTTTTCTGAACTTTAGCTGCGCAATGTACCAGCATCAATTTAAACTGCCTTCACTTTCTTCACACCCTTAGGTGTTTAGGCAATGAAACAATATTTTGAAGAGGAAATGCTGTCAGTGGGACACATAGACAACCATGGATGAGCCCAAGTGACTCCCAAAATTGCAGGCATCAAAGGACAAAGTAGAAGAAAAGTCTGAGCTCAGAGTAGTCTGAAGGCCTAATTTTAAGAGACAAGGGGATTATCACAGAAAAAGCAGCTGTAACTGGTGGAATTACTTGTGATTGAAATGGAGATATGGTTGTTGATTTTGTATTTACAATGTGAGGTGTCCTGGGTTCAGCAGTAGCAGTCATTTTTCCCCTTCTTGGTAGCTGGTGCAGTGGAGTGTTTTGACTTTCGGCCTGGGAACAGAGCTGATAGCGATGGTTTGGCCAAGGACTTTGTGAGCCTCATGCTCTACCAGGGGGGAGGGGAAGCCAGGAGGAAGCAGAGACAGGACACCTGACCCAAGCTAGCCAAAGAGGTATTCCATACCACAGCACGTCATGCCCAGTATGTAACTGGGAGTGAGCCGGAAGGGCTGGGAGACTGCAGGGTTGGAGGAGGTATCGGTCGGAGCTTGGTCGGGCTTGGGGGCGAGTTATCGGTCAGCTGGTGCTGAGGTGTTGTATTCTCTTCCCTTGTTATTTCCTTTATCATTATTATCATTGGTGGTAGCAGTAGTGATCTGTGTTATACCTTAGTTACTAAACTGTTCTTATCTCAACCCGTGGGAGTTGCATTCTTTTCGATTCTCCTCTCTGTCCCTCCAGGAGCAGGGGGAGGGCAAGAAAGGGGGGGAAGTGAGCAAACGAATTACCTGACTGGCTTTAAACCAAGACATGAGGTCAATTACATACAGCTTAAGTGCTCAGTATATTTGTAAAAACACCACCTTAACGTATTCTGCCAGCAGCTTCAAAGAGACTTAGGCTCAGAGGTGCTACCTTAAAATACATCTGTTCCATTAGAAAGCACAGAAATCTTATAAATATTTGCTTTCTTGTTGCAGATCGTATTTATTAGACCACCCCAAATTTGTATAGTCAAGATGCCTTTAATCATCAGGGAAAAGAGGGAGGAAAGAATGAAAAAAGAAGGACGGAATTAAACCAACACTAAGCAAAGTCATTGCCTGATTCCAGGGCATGCAGACAGCAATAAAAGTCTCACATGCATTTCTATGGAACAAGTTGTTTGGGTTTTTTTTCTCAATAAGGTGCACATGGAAGGCACAAAGAGCACTGAAGTTTAGGGGATCTTTACTGTTTAACTCAGTCTACAAGACTACATGCACACCTCAACATTCATCGTGCTTTACATAAACTAACTCAAAACCTCTTTCTATCTTTTTGTATCAGTGTAGTGAATGTTTAAGGATTTTTTTGTATTTAGTCTTCCCCTTGCCAAAAAATAAACAGTAATTTATTTATTTTTGTACAAGAGACTCATTCAGTTGGGAAGTTGACTAAGAGGCCTTTTTGAGAAACTGCTTTTCAACCCAGATGCTCAATCATAAATTATATAATTTAATAAGCATACTTTTTCAACATTCTGTATACATGTTTTATCTGTGCGTAAAATGAGTTCTAGAAATTTCTAATATTTCTACCAAACACCAGAGGCTCACAGAAAATATTTAACATAAGATTATTTTTTTTTCTTCTCTCATAACACATAGCAAACATAAATTAAATCCCTGTAGCACTATTTTGTTTTCCCTTAATACTTTTATTCTAGGTTAACTTGGGAGGGGAACAAAACAAAGGGATGAAACCTTACTTGGAGTATTGTAAACAGTTCTGGTGTCCTCAACATAAAAAGGACATGGCAGTGCTGGAACAAGTCCAGAGGAGGGCCACGAGGATGATCAGTGGACTGGAGCACCTCCTGTATGAAGATAGGCTGAGGAAGTTGGGGCTGTTCAGCCTGGAGAAGAGAAGGCTGCATGGAGACCTCATAGCAGACTTCCAGTATCTGAAGGGGGCAAATAAGGATGCTGGGGAGGGACTCTTCATTAGGGACTGTAGTGATAGGACAAGGGGTAATGGGTTCAAACTTAAACAGGGGAAGTTTAGATTGGATATAAGGAAGAAATTCCTTACTGTGAGGGTGGTGAGGCACTGGAATGGGTTGCCCACGGAAGTTGTGAATGCTCCATTTCTGGCGGTGTTCAAGGCCAGGTTGGACAGAGCCTTGGGTGAGATGGTTTATTGTGAGGTGTCCCTGCCCATGGCAGGGGGGTTGGAACTAGATGATCTTAAGGTCCTTTCCAACCCTAACTATTCTATGATTCTATAATAGGAGAAGGACTTCTCTTTTGCTGTTTCAGGCATAAATTCTTATCACTCTTTCATGCTTTAATCCTCTGTGAGCTAAACCAACAATGTTAAATTCTGTTAAATTCAACAGAATTTTGAGGGATTTGGGGACAAGGGGGTTGGTGTTGGTTTTTTTTTGGTAGTTGCTATTGAACTGGTTTTCTGATGGTGTGCTCAATCACATTACAGACACGCAAGCTGACTTTTCATCAGCCAGCACTAATAAAATCCCTGTTGCATGGATTGACCTGTGGGCAATGATTTCAGTCTGCAATAAAATATCTCTAAATTTGTCCACTACCTTGAAGTCAGAAGAGTGTCATTTCCAGGTGACAATTATGTTTTGCAGTGTTGTTTACTGCATTTTGCAATGTATGTATTCATATCCATTCAATTCAAGCTAGGTACATTTGTCTTTAATTCATAACATTAAAGAGAGTCTCACAGCAAAATCTCTTGCTAGATTAAAAAAAACCACATATTTATACTGCGTGTTTTGAAAGTCCAACTATATTAAGACTAAGCAGGTAGGCATGTCATTTTGAATTTCAATACTTTCATTAAAATGCAAAATAAAACTGGAATAAAATTACACTAACCCAGAGACAAGCTAAAATATGTACTGTTACATTGCAAAACAAGTCTGCCTGTCATATCTGGCAGAGGGGTCTTGGCATCCATTCTGCTTTCGTCTGCATTTCTCATCCCATCATCAATGAAGCTTACAACAGTCACTGAAACTGTTGAGTAGAAACATTTGTAAATCTGAATTCATAGGTAAACTGCATCCAAAATCTTTACAAATTTAAAAACATGTATAAAACTTTTATATACATACTTTGTTACCTGGATACAGCTAGACATATATGTGAGAAATTGTGTTAGAAAATAAATGTTACAATGTCAAACTGGTGGTAGAACCATATTATTAGACAAAGGAGAAATGTGTCTGTGGTCCAAACTGTAACAGAGCCTGACCACATGATATAAAACAAAAGTTTATTGAAGCACTAGGAAAGATGAGCAATAATGTCCTCATGGTGATGATTCACTCGACCACCAGTAGCAATCACAAGATCGTAAGCACCACCATGGCTCCAGTGGGCTACCAGGGACACATGATGACCAGGTCTTATCACAACAGCCGATTATGCAAATGCCTTTTGTACATGGATAAGAGTTGTGCTGCCCCTTGGCTCCACTAATGGTAATGCGTTTGGAGAGCAAAACACCCTACAGGAATAATGTGGGCAGCATCCTTCCTAGGTTGACCATGTCAGGCAGTGGCAGGCTGCTGGCAGTCTATGTTGCCAATACTTGTCAAGGGGTAGCTGTCAGAAGGCTTTGCATGTCTCCCAATTCAATATTTCCAGATAATATATTTTTTTCAAAAGGCAAACTCTGAAACCACCAAATATATAAAAAAATGCTACACTATCTCAGCCCACAGTATGAACTGATACTAACTGAATGGTCAGAATGGTTTCATATGACACAGAATCCTCTGTTACAGTTATGTATAGAACATTAATGCCATAATTTGGCAAAGGACTTAGGTGTATATCCTGTACCAAACTGTGACAGGTTTTCAAACTCTGAGAGTTTATGTTTGTAGATATGCCACCTGCTTAAATGCTCTGCTGAACAGGGTTCTACAAAAAACAAAAAAGCTCAGGAAAAAACAATTATCATAGCAGTAAAACTAATTGGTCTAGAATTTTCATGAAAGATCCTCAGCAGTTGATAACCAGGATCTTAATGCCCATTACGTGGTAAAATACACCCTACTCACTAGCTATCATTGCTGTGTACCTTCTTTGTAAAACACAATGTATTTTATTAAAGCATGCAATCTCCTTATGCATCTTTTAGAAATCTTTTTGCAATGATTGAATTGCCTTATAGCCTTCAACCTTTAGTCAGTATCTGGTGTTCAGTCTGCCTTTTCTTATCAATGAAAAGATAATAAGAATACAATATGGTAAAACCTTAGGTTTCTTGGATGACCCTCACATGTTTAAGAGCAAACCCTTACAAAAGTAAAGGAAACCACTCAGATGACCATTGATCTTTTGCCAGGACAGTTATATTGAAGCTTCTGTATCTCGGTTATACAACTTGATCTCTAATAACATTTAGCTGTGAAGTACTGAGACCTGGCAAAATGCCAGTCACAAATTGGTATTGTTCTCTTCTCTCAAGTCAGCACTGTAGGACATTGCTAGTCAACCTTTCCTATCCAAAGCAAATTGAACTGGTGAGTCCCACAGGGTTCAGTCCTGTAACTAATTTTGTTCCAACCTCTTTTTGTCAATAGCTGTAGATCTGCAGATCTGCAAAACTTCTGAGGTTGTACATCTTTTTGTTCAACCCACACAGTGTTTTCTTTCTTCAGGCTCTTTTCATTCTGGCAGAGGTTGAGGCCTGGATGCTACCTGGTTGGCTGAAGTTCAACCCAGATAAGGCATCTGTTATAGCAAGTAGTGGAGATAAACGCTTTGTTTCACTGGTAGTATATTAAGCTTCTCAATCACATAAGAGTTTGTGTTCAATTAGTGTCAAAGTACCCCAGTCCTATAGGGGAGGTTTTGCAGAATCAGCACACCTTCCACATTACTGCTTTGAATCTGTGATCCATTCATCCCTTATTTTTAATGTTTGACTCCCTTTTACTAGTGCTCTGATTCAGCTCCTGGGATTCCTCCAGTTGCCTCCAGTGAGGATTGTATCAGGCTTTGTCCTGAGAACCCCTTCTTTTAGTCTGATTTACCTGGTATATCCTGTATGAGTTTGGGGAGGGAGACAATATTCCACCTGGGTCTGCAGTGTTTGCAGGGTACTAAGGCATGCACATGAAATTGAAACTGCTAACCACACTCTGAAAGACAAAGTTATCCTAAAAATAATTCCAGGCTTGAGCTCCTATCATGATGGGAGTGGTTATCTTGTGGGAAAAAAACATCAGCATGTTAAAAGCCAGGCATTCTGGAACTGACTTGAAACAGAAGCATATTCACCTATGACCATGTCTATGCCTAGACAGAGATCCAAATAATATGTCTTTGCTCTGGCTTTCTGCTGATGGTGAGCTGTAGTATGCCACGCATTTAGTCAAGTGCTCACTTCTTTCCGTACTCTCTCATTCTCTGAAGTTTCATACACTTTATGGAGTGCATACAAGCTGAGGCCACGGAGTCTTGCCTTCTTATTATAAAATATTACTGGCACAATTTCAGGCATATAAAAAGGCACCTCACTGGCACATGTAATAAAGAGTACATCTGTTTTCAAATATAGTATTTTTCAGATGCTTTTAGACAACTTATAAAAAAGAGCAATTGCAATAATTACTTTATTAAGTTATGAATAAACCTCTAACCTTTTTTTAAAAAAGGAAAACCCCATGCTTTCACTTTTGGTAACATTACAGGTCCTTTTTCTCCTTTATCTTGTACTCCATGCAGTCACAGAAGAATTAATTCAGCTCACTAAACATTAGTATTCAGTGTGACTTGAGACGTAAAATATTCAAATATCTACATAAGACTGGCAGATATGATTGAAGTCTTCTGAGAGATGTATCTGCTTCTTGAAGGCTGAAGGCCAGAATCACTACTATGATATCCAAAAACATATGAAAAAAATTAAAACAACTTGAAAATTAGGCAAATAGAAAACCTTTATCATTTTGATACTATTCCTTTGATTGTTTAATGTAAAGTGGGTTAGTTTTAGTGGTGATGTTAATTAATCCCTGTTATTGAAAAAAGACTGCTTAGTTTTTCATTTGTGTCTTGAAATAAGATTAATCTCTTGTGATTTATATGTTTACAGTGTAAATTTCAACATCCAAGACAAGTATTTAAGTACAGTCAATGGAGAAAAACGAACACTTCTTGAATCTTCAGACTTGTTTTAAGCATATTTTTATGGTGAAGAGAATCACTCTTTGTGTGACATCATTGAGTCTTTCCAGATTTCTTCACTAAACTGCCCCTTGGTCCAATCAAATGAGTAACCACTGTTGGAGGATCTGCTATGGCTGTTCTTAATGTGAATTTGAAATTCTGACAAATCAGTGAGATTGAGATATTATTCAATGCTGTCCTCATAATCAGAATAGAGGAGTAATTTTTCTCAAAGGAAAGAAAAAAATCAAAGGTCTAGAGAGCAACACTACATACTTTCTGGACACATCAACATGTGACCCTTGCATCTACCTGTGCCCTTTGAGAAATTTCTGACGTTACCGTTTCATGTTGCCAGGTAATCTGATTTTTATTTTTCTCTTTAACTTCTTTTAACATGAATTGCTTTCTGAAGAATTCACTAATGGTCTCACCTAAAAGTTTGTCCAGTTTCACAATGGTGTCTTTTCTTAACCAGTAAAAATACTTTAGGTTTATGTCGTGCGTTTAACTGGATGAGATCTCTTGTATAGAAACTAGACAGATGTTCTGCTTTCAGCACTATACCAGAAAGATTCTACTGGTGACGTGGTGGTGGTTAACAAAGTGCTCATCTTTAATGGTACATAAAGGCAAACTGCTGCAAGTAGGTGAAATTACAATTCAACAAAACTTCCGGGAAAATTAATAAATAAATACATAAATAAATTATATTGTCATCTTCATTCAAGTCTATTACTGTATTGGCAACAAGATCAAAAGCTGAGAAAGACATACCTCTCTTTCTTCCACACTATCAGGATGAAGAGATCACTGCAAAGACATCAAGGTTTGTCAGTTTGATTTGCTTGGTTTTTGTGGGCCTTTTCTGTGAGTGTTCTTATTTTGCTGTTGGTTTTTTTTTTATTTTATAATCCTCACACAAAATGGCCCCAAAAATCAGAGCACAGCACAAGAGATTTTTGTCCTGTCCTTTGAGGGGATCCAAAATGTAGATACTAGCCTTCCTGTTTACACAGCCTATGTTCTGAATGTGAACTAGAGCTCTACAGAGTCAGGTAATACCATTTCAGCACAAAAACCTGTTAATTGTTATCCTTCACTACACAGTCTTCAAAGCAGGATGATTTAGAATAAGCACAAAAGGCTGGACAGCAGTCTAACACAGAGAAACCTTTGCTACCAAATTACAAATTACCAGATACTACAAATGGCAAGAGATCATAGTGAAGATCGTTGCAATGTCAGAAGTGTGAACTTTGCTTTTAGTGCTTATTTTTGTCTTTTGTTTGTTTGTTTGTTTTGCTTACTTTGGAGTGCTACTAAACCTCCCAGCTGTTTTATTACATGATGTCCTGTGCTAACAAACAGTACTGTTGGAATACTGTGGGGTTTTAAGCCACCAACTTTGAGCGTGACTGAAGCTCACTGTATGTGGTAAGCACAGCAAGGTTCTTAAAAGCACTAAAGGTGATTAACTGCCACCTCCTTCTTCAGCACATTAGTCAAAAGTAATCTTACAAATATTCCAGGCAGGCTACCATCTACCTTCTGCTCTTTTGGATACAGCATTGGTGAGGGTATTTGATTTGGCAAGCTCAATAGTGTTTTCTGACAGAATAGTATCTGTCGTGGTTTAAACCCAGTCAGGTAATTCGTTCGCTCACTTCCCCCCCTTTCTTGCCCTCCCCCTGCTCTCGGAGGGACGGAGAGGAGAATCAAAAGAATGCAACTCCCACGGGTTGAGATAAGAACAGTTTAGTAACTAAGGTATAACACAAATCACTACTGCTACCACCAATGACAATAATGATAAAGGAAATAACAAGGGAAGAGAATACAACACCTCACCACCCGCTGACCGATAACTCGCCCCCCAAGCCCGACCAAGCTCCGACCGATACCTCCTCCAACCATGCAGTCTCTCAGCCCTTCCGGCTAACTCCCAGTTACATCCTGGGCATGACGTGCTGTGGTATGGAATAGCTCTTTGGTCAGTTTGGGTCAGGTGTCCTGTCTCTGCTTCCTCCCAGCTTCCCCTCCTCCCTGGCAGAGCATGAGGCTCACAAAGTCCTTGGCCAAACCAAAACATCTCTATCAGCTCTGTTCCCGAGCCGAAAGTCAAAACACTGCACTGCACCAGCTACCAAGGAGGAGAAACATGACTGCTACTGCTGAACCCAGGACAGTATCCTATTCCAATAGCACGTTGCACTCCAGCTAGTACAGTCTACATCAACTGCTTAAAGGGTGCTTAAAGTGCTGTCATTCTTAGCCTGACTTTGACAATGACTTTTGTGAATTGCTTACAGCAACATTTTTCTGGTGTGATATAGATTCTATTTTCAAATTTCATTTATGCCTAGATTTGCAAAAGCTCCCAGATACCTAAAGCATCTCTTTCACAGAATTCAAGCAACCCAGTCCAGCAAAAAATCTTCCTCTCAGGTGCTTTGAAATTTATGGATGCCCATATTTTCACTGCCTTTGGAAATCAAATGTGTATTCCTATAAACATACGGGCATTTATATCGTGGCTGGGCATTGCAATTTCCTAGTTATTTTTCTCATAAACCTATATCACGTATTACCTATCTCCATAAGTAATTTTAATAGCAATAAATTCACCACAAAAGTAAAGAAATCAAACACACACGTTAAAGCATGTCACTGCTGTAATATATGTGATATTTCTGAGAACAGGAAAAGAAAGCAATTAAAGGTAGGCATGATTGTAGCTAAAGAAGGCACAAACTAGGAAGATGAGACTTGTATTCAGATCTCTGTTTCTACATACCTTCTCTGTTTTCTCTAAAACCAACATTTCTTCTAAAACCAGGAAACTGAACAACATTCAAACTAGGGACAGGTGTTCCTTAATCCCATGTCATTGTCAAAAGTCCTCAAAAGTAATTGTGATGCTTTTCCCTTCCCGTCACACAAACTATGTTTTCCTTCACATGTCATTTTTAAAAGATCTTGTTCCTGGAGTCTTTACAAATAAAACTGCAGTAGAAGTGACAGAACGTGAGACTGAGTACCAGAATAGTTATACATAGGGTTTTGTGTTATGCAAGTCATGATTTTGGAGATCTTTGCAGTATCTACAGTTTGGACTTTCACACAGGATATACACTTGGTGAACATATGCACAAATTTTATGCAGGCATCAAAGCTGCTTTTTTTAATTTTTTTTTTTCTAATGGTGCCTGAGTTTAAAAACATCTTTTATATGAAAACCAAAATGTCATCCCTATATAGCATGCTGATATTGTATTCATTAAATTGTCTAGAGCATATAGCTCCCTGCCCCTTCAACTGTAGAATAGGTATGGTAGCAGCAAAAAATTGATTTTGATTCCTTGTTTTCTCCTCATTACCTGCACTGGGCTAAAGAACACTCTCTGGTTTATAAAGCAAGATATTTTAGATACTAAAATAATTGAAGAAATACCTAAAATCATTTTCATTTGGGAGCAGCACAGAGTTGCTGCAACCTGAGTTAGCTCAAAAACAGACAGAATAAACCTGAGTATTCAAAATAGAATGTTCCAGATTTTCAGTTCACAATTCTTTACTTAAAAAGGATATGAAAAACTAGACTTCATAAACCAAGAAAGGTATGGCTAGCGTGTTGTCCTTTCTGCCCCCAGTAACTTCTAGGGTCTCTACTAAACAGCTTAACACAAACAGGCTATCAGAACATGAGCAACCCTTTCTATACTACACTGTATATTCTCTACTTCTTTCGTTTCTGCAAGGTGTCTGATAGAAGGGACCTCTGGTCCACTCATCTTGCTCACAACCTTTGCACAATACAGTTCAGTATCAGAAAGCTGACATTTTTTTTGTCCCTGCCCATGTCAGGGGAGTTCTGAACTAGATGATCTTAAGGTCCCTTCCAGCCCTAACTAGTCTGTGATTCTATGATTCTATGATTTTGGTATTATTCTGTTGTCCTGTCACGCCCTCTTTGCTGACAGCGCTGGGTCCTTCCAGTTAGAAACTGCATTACATAGCCCACCTTGAATAAGAATAAAAAATGAACTCAGTTTTGCAAATTAAACTATTCTCTTACCAAGACAATAATTTTAAAGGTGTTAAAATTTATGTGCATCCTGGGAAAAAAATCTGTCTTCTCTATGTAACTCTGTTTTTCCCTGATCTTATAGTGCATTCAACTTCAATTTCTCACATATTCACATTTAGTTAATCTCTTATATTGTGACCAAATAGGCCTCACATGAGAGAACATTCTGTTACTTAATTGCTCCTGCAAATTCTTTCATTCTCCTTGGGGATGATATAATAAATGCTAGAACTAAAATGATGTGCCTATCTTGGCAAGCAAAGACATGATAAATTACTATCCATGAAGAAACTTGACAATTCGAAAGATAGAACAAAGTCTTGTTCTGTGAATCACCAAGGATTTCAATCTTTTCATTTAATAGGCTTGAAAAATTAAGAAGCATTTACATTAGTTATAAGGCCTTCAATGTTTCAGTATTCTATTTGCCAACTTAATCAAAATGCACTAATCAATGTGAAGACTTAAATCACTTTACAGAAAATATATATTATTTATATAGTGCCTTCTATTTTTCTGTTGTTTTTTTATCTTGCTTTTTTTTTTTTTTTTGCCATAAATGACTTACTGGTTCTTGTTATATATCCTATGTGCATGTTTAAACTGATGATGCTTTAATTTACTTCAGATCACGTTAACATGAACAAGAAGGTATTATAAAATGCCATTAATTGAGTTCAAATTGGTTGACTGGACATAAAATGGTCTTAAATGAAATTTTAAGTTGAAGCTAAGTAGTTTATTATTTAGCTGTAAACCAAATTGACTCAAATTGTTAAAATTTAAACATCAAAATGAAGGTGAAAATGGAAACTGCTTCTGGTGTATGAATTCACATTTTTTTATCTTCTGTTTTTACCCTAATTGTTGAAAATATCAGTACAATAAACTCAAGAAAAATAACTTAGATGAGAAATTAGATTTATACCACAATAATAGAGTTATTTTAGATGCAATGATGTTTTCTACCTTTACTAAAGCAGAGGTTTCTTTAAAGATAAAGAAATTAACACCTACATCATATTGAGCATTGGGATCTGAACACTTGATGTTGTTTCTTACATGGTAACTATTACAGATTATGGAGGAAATAAAGATGTATGTTTTATATATGATATGATGTATTGTTTCATCTGAATACCTTATGGGTATAGCATTAGGATATATTTGCAGGTAGTACATAAAACAGCACACTATCAGATTTTTCTGACATCATCTGTGCTGAAAAT
Organism: Pezoporus wallicus; assembly: GCF_028554395.1. Classification (NCBI taxonomy): domain Eukaryota; kingdom Metazoa; phylum Chordata; class Aves; order Psittaciformes; family Psittacidae; genus Pezoporus; species Pezoporus wallicus. Next base: position 4,383,045 of record NW_026640165.1, read on the forward strand.
ATTTTAAAATGGAGCTATTAAAACCAGTTGCTCTCTGCTTTGCACATTCTGTGGTACTTACACCTGCACAAATTAGGTATTAGAAGTAGATGATAGCGTTAGGAAGGCAGGGGACTGTGGAGGGAAGGGTGACTTTTCCTTGGTCAAACTGTGCTTCATTTCTATAATGAGTACAAGGAAGGCCACATCAGTGATAAAAAGTAACTCTTGTAAATATTTATTATATATTAAATTCAGAGCAAATACAAACTGCCGCTGAGAATGTTTGGAATGCCAGATATTGAATATACAGATCCTTCTAGATTAAAACTACTTCCAGGACTGGGTAACTTTGATAAAATATACGAGTAATACAGGTGAGAAACATTCTTTAAAATACATATGCAAATTTCTATTGTTCTCAAGGAAGTGTATTGTTGTGCATTTCCCATGCAGTTTTTCAAAGTGATACTTGAAGGACTGAAACAGTCTTTAGTGTAGGAAAATTTTGCAATGCTCTGTCGTTATTTTCTTCTTGCAAGCACATTTTATAAATCTGTGGAAGGGTTAAAATGGCTGTGTTTCTAATAGATGTAAGGAATTGTTTTTTATTAACTGCAATTTCATTTAGCGAAGTGTTTTGTTATTAGAATTGTTATAACAATTAATATGTAAAAATGATACGTTACAAAAGAATGAAAATGTTTCAAGCTGTAGCAATAATAGTTACAAATTTCCAAATTTTTATTCTAATAACCTTGGTTATAAAACTGAAATATAGGTTGCATTGCTCTTTCATCTATAATAACTCTACAATTTCAGATGTTTACAAACTGCTCATAAAAGTCTGCTTCTGGTTGTCTTGGAATATGTTGTTCAAGACTGAATTTATGAAAGGAAAGGAAAACTTATTAGAATTTGCTTGGTTGCCCTTGATATAAAGCTTTTCCTTAACACAATCAATAATCCTCACAGCTGGAGGTATGGTTGAATAAAATACTACCTGTGTGTATGTACAGGATTTGGCCTTAAAGTTTGGTGTAGATTTTAAATATAGCCTATAGTGACATGTGAATCAATTTTGAGTTTGTTTTGGTCTTATGCCTGTAATTTGAGAATTTAGACATCTGAATTAAAATAAGAGGTGATTTTTACTGAGCATTTAACAAACATTTCTGATGTTTAAATTGTAATTTTAAACTGGCAGTATCTCCTTATTTACAAAAGGTGTATCTAAGTTCATGTAACTAGAGTGCATAATAGTAGGAGATATTTTCTTTGTCCAGAACTGGAAGTCTTTTACTTTGAGTACTCATCCTTTAAAATTTTGCCTTTTTGTTTTGGTTTGTTTGTTTCCCTAAATGCTTATACTAAACACATTATTCTACACAAGCTTAATTTTTCCTGTGTTTCTTACTGCTTTGCTTTGTGAAGAAATCATGATCCCAAAAAAAGGATATTGTTGATAAATAATTAGCAATAAAATACAAATAATAAATGTTTTCCTGAATATATTTTTTTAAGCAATAGTTTAAGGGAAAATAGGTGTGTTGAAAGCTTCACAATTAGTTATATTTCCAGACTCAATGATTATTTGGTGAAAAAATATTTATTTGAATGGTGGGTTTGAAAGTTTTTTGAAAATATGTAAAAAAATCTTACTGTTCTTAAGCAAAGCCATTGATTTTATAGGCAAATAAACCTAAAAAGGAGAAAACAGATATAGAGAGTTTTCATTAATACAGAATTTACAAATTAGGCTAAATTTATAACATTGGAGTAGAAATAAAAAATCTAGACAAACCACTCTGCCTATTGTGATGGCTGGAAACTTTGGTCCCATACTTCTCATAAAAGCAAATGTTTAATCCCCTGTATCATTCATATGGAAATCCAGTCAGTACTCAGGATCAAAGCTGTCTGGCAAATGACCAATTCCATGCAAAGAACGTTCCTGCTATATTACAAATAAGAATGTATTTCTAAGTAAAAGGGTGAAGAAATTCAGACTGCTATTTATTTACCAACAAATTGTTCAGACAGTCACTACATTGTATACTTAGTCTTTTTAAAGTTTAATAATTCTGTTGCTGTGCTTTTCAAACCTAAGTGATCCAAAGAATCTTCATGTTTAGGAGCAGATGCACAGATTCCCACACATGAACCATCTTTTTTTTTTCTTTTTTTTTTTCTGGGAAGGGGTTATTAGCGGGTCCTGGTCATTCTGTCTACATATGGTTGCAAACTTCTAATTGAAATTTGGATTTTGCTTAATCACTTCCATTCTGTGCTATTAAAACTTAACTTCAGACTTCAACAATACTTACAACTGTCAACTTACTCTGTGTTCAGCTACTATCTACCTTTGGTTTCTGCTCTAAGCTTTACTATACCTAACAGTTTATTATGGTTTCTAAAATAGTAGACAAACATGGCATAATTAAATTTTATTGGATTACATTAAATTGACATATTTACTACACCATAACTTAAGCACACTTCACATATTGGTAATAGCTCATTTATAATCAAAGTAAGCAATCAGAATTCTAATGGTTAAGCCTTCAGAGAACGATATATTACATGGGACGTTTTCAAGGTCAGCTTCTCATCACCTGCTCATGGTGAGTACAAACTCACCATGACAAAAAGTAGTTCTCTATTTAAAGTTCTTATGTGATGGAGCACAGGGTTGGTATGGCCTTCTGATTTCTCAGACCAATTTTGTACAATTCATATAATGGCGAAGGGGGGGGTACAGTTCATAATAGTAGATTTCATGTTTAAGACTTTGGGGAGTTTGCTCCTGAGACACTGTGAGTATGTTCCTCTGAAAGCAATTACTCTGATGCTTAAAAACTTCTTTAATAAAAGACAATCACTCACTGTACAGCTTTGCAATGTTTGTGATAGGAAAATATTTGACAAGAACCAGGAATTAGAGGGTATTCTGACTTTGTAAAGTATTCTAATTTTTATGGGAAAGCCTTCTTCAAGCAAAATGTCCCACATTTTCTGTGGAACATCAGAACTCTGCTAAAAAGCTAGAGATGAGACAGAGGTGAATCTGAATCCCAAAGAGGCCATCTGTGCAATTCGTAACTACACAGTCATTTGAATTTGATTTCAGCTATCCTAAAACAGGATCATTAGATAACTTTGTATTTATCGTAGCCTGGTATTTACTACTTCAGACATTTGAGAAGCTATATGGATTAAATTCAACCAGACATATATTTTAGCAGATTTTTCTCCCACGCATTTGCAATGGGATCTTTCTTGTGCTGTTTCTTAAGGAAAGGGATTGAAATCTACAAGGTGAGAGATGCACAGGAAAGCAGGGAAATTACATTGGCATGTTGTTCTGTCTTAACCATTTGAGCACAAAACATCCACAGTAATTTTTATTATAGCTGAGGAGTTTTCTTATTGTTAAAGAAAAAGACCTATCATCTTCTTTTTCATACCTTACCAAGTTGCTCACCCCATAATGATTCTTTACTTCTAGGTAAGGGAGGGGAAATTATTTACACACTACCATATAACATCATATATTTAAACATATTTGATACACTTCAGGTAGAAATGAAGTGTATCAAATCAGTTCAACGCCCTCTTTATTTATTATCTATATAAGTTTGGGTATGTTTTTTATTCCTGCACCAAATGATTTTAGTTTGGGCAATTTCAAGTACATTGGAACTTGCAGAACAATTTAACACTTAAAATTATATAGATATTAAAATATTCCCTCAAGCCATGAATAATAAGTAATCATTTTGTTCACCTTAGAGCATAAATGTAAAGTTAACATTTCATTATACCTTTAACTAAAAGTTACTTTATTTTTCATGCTAATATGTTCCACTATTTCTGTTAAAAACAGAAAAATTGCTGTGCCAATTTTTTCCAGTTAATTAACAAGCAGAAATCTTGACGAACAGCAGGTATTTTTATGCTACCCATGAACAGTTCTATCTACTGTGCGTGTTTATTTCTATTATGTTCCAAAAAAATCTATGAGCAGAAAGCAGCTGCATGCTGGGTTATTGACAGGATTAAAGGAAGCATACAGATAAAAGAAAACAATGTGCTTAGGGAAATAACTCTTTTTGCCTATAAAATATAAATCACATTCATAATTGGAATGTGCTTTGGGATTTCTGTTCTTCCTATGCTACATAAATAACTGCAGTGCTACTACATTTCTTGAACAGAAAGGAAAAGAAAAAAAGTATTTTTAATATAAGCATAAAAATATATTCTTGATTTTTTCTTTACTTTGCCTATGCTTTATGGCACAATGTCACTGAGATAGATACTGCATTTGCTTCTCAAAGCAAGTTCTCTAGTATCAGAATTCAAAGTATCATCAAAGAGGCTGTAGTACATCTGGACAGATACAGAGACGCAGAGCTAAGGTAAGGCTGTACAGACACTTCCAGAAAAAGTTTGTTTCATTTCTCACATGAGTGTTTAATAATTTATTTGTTTACATTTATAACACCTCTCATTAAAATCAAAATCATCTTCCCTGGGTAACAGAATTATCACTTAAGCTAATACTGACTCAGTAACTTCATGGAAGCAATTTGAAAAAATCACTGGATACAATGTGAAACAAACAGCAGCATCTGGATCTAGGACTATATTTTTCTGGGTGCCTTCTATTACTTGTGAACCAAGTCATCACTACTTTTACTTTCCCGCTTTTACTAGGCAAGTTGTGCATTCTTTTCTGCAGAGCTCCATAGCTCTGAAGACAGCTGCTGCCTCTCCATGCTGGGGCCACGGACAGCCTGCTGGAGAGGGCACTGGGGAGTGTTGGCTTCAATTATTTCAAACGAAAGGGGCAAATGAACTTGGATGTCACCTATTTCAGAGTAATGTTTCAACCGGTGAAGTATAATGCTTAAGCTCCACAGAGCTATCACTGCTACTCACTGCCTGCTGTGTTTCAGAAGAGTAGGTCCATCTGAGCTTCCAGAAAAGAAGAAAAGGCTCAGCTGTGTTCCTTTGAAAGGGGGATCAGAAAGAGAGGTGACTATTGGACAAGTAAACCATAAAAATGGACAACAGGTAAGAGTCCATCCTGTCCTCAGTACGTCTCTGCTGGATGGTTATAAGTAGATTCCCCCTTCAGCAGCCTGAGTTCTCTGGGGGTTGTTTTGTCACCTATAACTTTTTCCGTGTATTGTACATGAATCCTATGATTCAAACACAGAGCTCTGCATTTCAGGCAGCTCCTCCCTTACTATCTTTTTCCTTTATTTCTGTGTCTTTTCTTTTAAATGTCCATTTCTGGTGTAAGTTTTGACTGCAGGAACATGATGCAGGTCCACATTGTTAGAAACATATCAGTATTTTCATGAAAAATAAAATATGACTTTGAGTGGTTTATAACATAGTTGTAGAAACTGAGCTTCAGCAGAAACATTATATATATATATATATATATGTGTGTGTGTGTGTGGCCTGCTTGGCTCAGGGGTAACACAATGTTCAGTAAAGCATCATGTATTTTTTTCCTTCACAGAATGTGTTTAGGTATATGTAGTGAGCTTTTTGAGGTCATCAAAAGTGAAAAAAAAGTGTCAGTGACCAGAATACCTAGTAAGTCTGCCCACCACATTTTGCTGATACCTTCAAACTTGACCTAAAATAGTCCAGGTCATTTTCCTAACAAAACCACCCAGTAGTGCAAAAATAATCCCAAATTTAATGAACTGTTCTCTGAGATTGCCAAATATATGTGATCTTGAGCAGATTTTATATAACGAATGCAAAGTAGAAAAATAACTAGCTAAAAATAAAATGCAGTATGCCCCGTATCAGGCTTTCAAAGATTTTCATACTGAACTGACATTATGAGTTCCTGTTTAATTCCTGGAATGGTAGAAATGTATCTAGAAAGTCTATCTTAATCCTGAGAGAATTCTCCCACTAAAAAAATGAAGGGGAAAGCAGTAGGCCTCAGACTCCCCCAAAGGTCTGATGCATGATGATATTAGCAACATAAACCCTTCTGAAAGTTCTGGGCATTACTGATGAATTTAGTATTCTGTAGGACAGGGCATCTGGGCAAGCCAGAATATCTAAATCATGCTACAATCCACCCTATCCTTTCAAACAGACCCAAAACCCCCAGGAGAATACGAGGATGAGTTAAGCCTACATTTCCTGTGTCTTCTCTGTAGCTGTATACTGTCTGCATTTTGAGAACATAGTCTTACTCAATGTGCTTTAATAATATAAGAAATTACCTGAAGAACTGTTTCTTCTATCATCTCAGATTGACAAAAACAGTTAGGCAATCAACATTACTCCATATACATTTCAATAGTATTCAGGTTTGAAAGAATCGTATACACCTTGCATCACATTTTTACTTTTGGTAATTTAGGTATATGACAAATGCTTGGAAAACCCACTTTTTCAGCTATACAGTTGGCTGTTTCTCCTTACTTTTGATTTTGCAGAAGTGTTTCTACACATATCCAACATAATCCTACTTCTGTCATAAAAGAAGAAACTTGGCTGATATGATTCCATTCTTAGTGGCTTATTGTTACTTCCCTGGTTCTCACCAGCAACAGTCTCTTACTGTGTTCCCTCTTGTATTTTTCACATTAAGAAATCTCCCAAGGAGCACTGTAAGGTACTGGCCAGAGGGGATTAAACAGGAGCAAGCAGAATAGAAATGTCTGTGTGAAAGCCTTTCGTGACAGCCTGTTATTCCTAGGTTTATTCTGCAAGAGTAGAGATAAAGTCTAAAATACAATATAAATAATTGATCTGAAGACACCTCTGGCATGTAAAACTCAAGTTTCTCATGAACTTGCTCACTTTCAATGCTTACAGAGAAATATCAGCATTCTAAACACAAGCATCTGACATCAACGTGACATAGCCTTTCAACGTTCTTGTGTTTGGTGTGGTGATATCAAAGAAGCCTAAGACTACAAAAAGTTGTGACATCAATATTCAGGGTATAAATTCTGTTAAAAGAGTCAATACATAATTTAGGATTACATTTTGAACTCCTTTCTTAGCATACCATGCTGTGCCTTGTCACACTCTCTTTAGGTGGTGGTGCTGTGGCAATGGGGAAGCCTAGTGGCACTGGATTTGAAGCTTTGCAGAACCATGAATCATGACAGTGAAGCTGTGTGGTGAAGCAAGAGGCTTTATTCTACTCTTAGGAATCTGAGAAAAATGGCTTTTCTTTACATAATTTAATCAGTTAGTACTGTTCACAAAATTAAAAACTCCACCTGGAAATTGAAAGAAATTAATTACTAATCATCTCAGAAAATGAGGAATCAGTGTACAATGCCCTGAAGGTAACTTAAAGCTAGGCCCTGGAATAAGTTTGAACTAATGTGCGTAGGTCAGAGGTGATAACATTTCTTTGAGTGCCTAACTGGAAGATATTTTGAAATAACGACAACAAAGTACTAACTTCTCTGATTTCTAGCAGGACTTGTTGCCTTTTGCTGAACACAGAGGCTGTCTCTGTGAGAAGAGGTTAGATGCTGTCCTGTGCCTTACTACAGCTGAGCCCATCATCAAAGCCGGAAGTGCCTCTGTGAAAACATACTTAGAAAAGGGAAAAAAAGGAAGGACAAGTGGAGGATAAGGGAAACAAAAAAAAGTGAGGAACAGCAGAGCTAACATCAAGGTCGGAGGAAGTGCTCCCAGTGCTGGAGCAGGTATTTCCTACACCACAGAGGACTCCACACTGGAGCAGGTGGATATTCCCAAAGGAACTGTGGCCCATGGAAAACCCACACTGGAACCAATTTTCCTTGACAGGACTGCAGACCATAAAAAAGCTCATGCTGGAGCATAGGAAACCTTGAAGAGGAAAGAGAAGCGGAGAGAAGGGACTGTATACTGACTGCAACCCTGCTGCACAGCCTGGTGGGGGGAAAAGGAGTCTGGAAAGAAGTTGAGCCTGAGAAAAGAGAAGGGATTTTAATATTTGTCTTTTTAATTTTTTTTATTTCTCATCTCTAAAATTAAATATCCACTTTAATTGGCAATAAATTAAGTCAATTTTCCTCAAGTCGAGTCTATCTTGCCTGCAACAGTAACTGGGAAACAATTTCTCTGTCACCATTTCAACCCATAAGCTTTATTGTTCCAGCTTTTTTTTTTATTATTATTTTCCCCCCTCATCTCACTGAGGGAAGGAGAGAGGAAGCAGCTGGGTGGCGGTTTGGCTGTTATCCAGGACTGACTCGCTGCATTCTACACAAATTCAAATCCATACTTGTTAGCATTGCCTAACAATGTTGTCACCTCAGCACTACAATAATGGTTTTGTAATATGCATTTTTGTTCACAAATTTGATTGCAGTAGAGGATTTTTGCTGACTTTAAATGATAATATATTATCTAGTCTCATACATGCTTTTCAAGATTTTAAAAACACACAAATATTTCACGGTATCTGTCAAAAATCTTTTAAGTAACTCCATCTCTATGTGAAATTCAATATGACTGCAGCTGTTGACAGAATGGAACTAACCTCTGTAGCACTTTGCAGCAACTTGTTGCTTTGTTCTGCCAGTACATTCATCTGGAAATTCTCCAAGATGTCAACCACATATGTGGTGACTGGGAATCTGTCACTGGAAAAAACTCAACATACTGTAGACACAAGCTATTTTCCCTGCCAGAAATACCAGCTCTAACTGATGCATCAACAACTATATCTGTCATTAAAAAATTCTGAAAAAAAAAGAAATAAAAATATTGATTAAAATGCAGTCGGGGTTACATGTTTGTTACATAGCAGATCTTGGGTTTTAAGAAAAAGATACCTAAATATACAGTGGTTTCCATTTCACTGACATTTATGAACAGGAAGCACAAATCTTCAGGTGTCCGGATAGCTGGCATTAGCACTGCGCGAATAATTGTGGAGTTTGTTTAGTAACTAGATTTATGTTTATATACACATATTTAGTAACAATTACTTGTATTAGAAATAAGGAACTTTTGTAGTAAATAATATAAATCATACTTTTTACACACATAAATCACATTTCTTATTCAAAATAAACATTTGTTTGGCCAAAAGCTAATTGTTTAGTTAAAGTACTGTTTCACTGCAGCATGAGCAGGGAAAGACATGAGTGTATTAGAAGAAGCTACCCAAATGAGGAAAGAGAGGACAGCAGATTCTATGCCACATCTAGCTGTATAATTCAGACTTTCCTATGGAAGGTAAGAGACACGGATTAAAATCACCCACTTGTTTTATTAAACACAAATATTTAGAACAACACTATTTTTTGCTGTTTCTCAACCCAGTGAGTGAGCTAGTCATTACAGAGCATCCTCAAGCAAAGCCTTTTTTGTTCCTTGCTGCCGCATATGTTCTCCTTTAAAGAAAATATTCCAATTCCCATTTGGTCAAAATATGTTTGAACATATGATGTATCAGTAAGGGTACAGGGAAAAAGAAACAAAACCAAACAACAACCAAACAACAAAACTTTGGAAAACTGGGCTACTCAAGTGTATTTTGTGTTTATGAGGCAGCTGGACAATGCCCTTAACAGTATGCTTTAACTTTTGTTCAGCCCTGAAGTGGTGAGGCAGTTGGACTAGATGATTGTTGTATGTGCCTTCCAACTGAAATTATTCTATCCTGTCCCATTCTATTTTATTCGGTCTAATCTACTTCAGTCTATTTTAGTCTATACTGCTTTGTTCTATTCCGTTCTGTTCTGTTCCTGAAGCTGAATTCCTTCTGTACTTCAGATACACACTGTAACTACAAGTCTGTTTTATTAACAGTACCAAAGTTTCAGTGTAACTATAGTTCACCTTTATAGTAAAGCCTTTTCTAATTGTCATTTTCAAGATGTCCTAACTAGTTGAATCTTTCTAAGATTACTTTTTTTTTTAGACAAAATGATTTGCAGAATTTCAGTGAGATTTCTGATGAGTTTCAGGATGACCAAAATTTACTTTCTTGGAAAGTGAACCATTAATCAAAAAATATTAATCTAACCATGCTTATAATGAAAACCTTAACTGACATACATTCTCAAAAACTTTTGAAGACAATAGTTTTCAAGCTTCACAAAATATTACCCTGTCTTTTCTCTGAGTGTGCCAGTTAATAATTTTTAGAAGAAAGATTATTTTTCTTTCTTTTTCTTCCACATTTTAAATAGGTTTTAAAATTTGTTTACCAGCTCACAGCTGTCTTCATTTCATGTTACAGGAATAATGTTTAATAGGTGTGCTGATGCTAAATGAGATGATGGTTTCATACATCCAGTTGTCACTATTAGTAAGTCACAAATTGCCAACTGTTACCACATCATATAATCCCAGAGAGATACACTATGCTAAGTACAATCAAATAGCTCTGGTATCTAAGATACCAGAGTATGGTAACTTTTGGCAGACATTAACCATTTAACAGCTTTTAAAACCTTCAATAATTATTACTTAGCCTTCTATCACAATTGACATCCCTGCTGGCAGGGAAAAGAAGCCAAAAACAAAGTAGGCATGGAATCCAAACTAACCCCACGTTCCTCAAGTATAATTCAGCCAAGTACATTCTTCAAGTATAATTCAGCCAATTTCACTGGTTTCAAAACAAACAAGAAAGTAAAACCATCGTAAGAAATGTGGCACACAATTATCCAAGCCCTTACCCAAATGTAGTGCCCTGTGCCACACAGAATGTGGTTTCATAACAGATGCCATGGGTGTGCATCTGGCAGAAAAGTAACCTGTAAAGGGGTACGGACAATCACAGTGAATGTTTAAAGTTTGTATACATATGTGTCAGTAGATTAAAACCAGACAGCTGCTCATCCTCACTCTCTAATGGGATCAGTTCTTCCCATAATATCAAGGTTCGCTGGACATTTTAGGAAGCAGCTCCTGAAATTTCACAGTATTCAATATATTATAGTAGGGTAAAAAGATCTGAGATAGTTCATTTCAGGCACACTGAAATGTGGGTCATCAGGAGCTGTTTCATGAGCCATTCGATCATCCATCCTATAGGGACAACAATCTGTTTTTGATGGGGTTTGAGGAAGACATGGAGCAGTAATGCTGTTGACATCCGCTTTTAATCTGTAACCACATAAATCTGAGGTCTTGAGCTTCACTCATTAGAGAGGCTATTCTGCTTTTTAACTACACTGGCATTGAAAGTGCTTAGAAAAACAAAGCTCAGATGTGCACAATTATTTTTCATCAAGACAAGCTCATAATTTTTGTAACTCTATTATATCCAAGGGAATCATGCTTGCAAGTAATTTGTCTATTCCATTCAATTCAGCCCAAGGTCTAAAGAACTACAAAGACAAAGGAGAAATTATGTATACTGGGGTTGACTGATGGCTGAATTTAAAAAGGGAAAAAAAAAGGACAAAGATTATCAGCCCAAACCAAGCTGAATAAAATTTGTTTTTCAGGATAAGTGATGAAAACTGTTATAGCAAAGAAATTTATGTAATCCTTAAAAGCTGTTCTATGAATGGTGACAGTACAGCAGGAAGAATTATTGGTATTTCAGTCTCCAAGTGTATTATTTGAAAACAAGTGCAAAACAGGAGACATACAGAAGTATTTGCAGGTGTTTTTTCATTAACTTTAATTTTCTACTTGGAAGTATATAACTAAAGAATATCCCTTACAAAAAAGGGAGTGAGCACGTGGAGCCCAGGGAACTTTATTACTCTCAGGATGTACACCTCTAGCTTGAACATTAACTTGGAGTCTTCAGAGAAAACAAAACCATTAGAGAAAGTGCACAGTAGCAGTTTCAGATAGAAGTCCCAACAGGGAAGGCCCTTCTCCATCACACCTGTACCCCTGTCTCCAGTATGAAACTGGAAGGGGAAGGCAATCGCAGTGTTAAGTCCTCCCAGCAAAGGAATTCTTTTCTGTGTAGTTTTCACCCTCCTGACACCTCTCAAACAATATATAAAGGACAAAACTGTATTAGAGACCTTACAGAGCAGGCTCCCATCATGAGAAACACAGGATTTGACTCAACTCTTCTTATTTAACAAAAAAATTCTAGTCAAGTAGGGTAGTCTGTTATTTTCACAGAAGTCAGAAACTGTAGTTAACTGTGAGCTTTTGTGAATGGCTTTGTCTTTACTGTGGTTTAGCTTGAATAAATTACCTGTCATTCAAACATACTGTTTTGTGGTTTGTGATTAGACAACATAGACTCCAACTACAGAAAATTACCTGCTCTTAAAAAAAGTAGTTTGGTTATTGTAGGAAAAGGGTGAGTTTTCTATACAATTCTTGCACTCTAGTGGTGATTTTAATAAAGAAATTATCCTACAAACAAATAAATTATTCCCTTCCTACACGATTCTACAGGTTTTTCCCCCATTTAATTGAACAAGGCTTCTCCACAAAGCCATGTTTGACTTAGCTTTATACTATCATTTGGATAATTAACTTTAGTTAAGGTGCTGTTTAGAGTGCTGCAAAACTGTTGGAGGCTGGCCTCTGGAGGTTAAGGGTTTGCCAGGCATTGTGACTACCCTTTATTTAAATTTTTGTTGTTACTCTGTTAAATCATTTCACTGTGGAATAATTTCACAGCTTCCATGCCATGGTGGCATTTCACAGTGCTGTTAAAATGCTAACAGATCCCTGGAATGTCACGTCACATACATAACAGGAACAGTATGAGTTCTATCCATATAACAGGTATTTTTTTGCTAGATACTCATTAATTACATGGTTATGGATTGAAGTTATGAATTCTCTTAATCATGTGATTTTATTGTTTTTAGCCTGAGTCTCAATCCTGATTTTTTTGTTTAGTCTCTGAAAAATACTAACTTCTGGAAAACCTCAGCCTCTGGGCACAGGTTTTTGCAGGTGAATAGCTGATTAAATGAATGTGACTTATGTATTTACAGGAACATTTTTTATTGTCTTTTAAGCCAGTAACCAGATTAAGTTCTGGTTGGGCTTTAGCTCTTCTCGTTTTCTCCCTGCATAACCTGGCAACATAGTCCTAGACTTTCCGAGTTACCTGTCACACCTTCCAAAGGTCGTAAATTCCCCTTTTCTTTCTGAGTTCCAGCCAAAGCTCTGTGTTAAGCCAGGCTGGCCCTCCCAGCCATCTCGTCTCTGGGCACATGATAATGCCCAGGTCCTGCACCTCTAAGATTTCTTTCTGGAAGAATGACCAGCCTTCCACAAGGACTGCCTCCCAAGGGACTCTGTCTGTCTCCTTCTTTCCCTTGCTCCTCCCACCCTCTCTTGTCTCACAGGCAGAGCTATTTACAGCCAAACCCTGAATGATGATGTAAGCAGAGAACCAGTGGATAGCTTTTCTTGTCCCTTCCTAAAATTAAGTAGTCAAAGGAGTATGTACCTCCATGCTTGTGGTCATTTTGACACCTCAAGATAGAATTGCTAAGTTTTTGTGTTTCAAAATCACAGGATAAAGAAGAAACAGGAAGACTGTCTTAAACTACAGCAGAAACCATGAAAAGAGTAAGTTTTATCTAGAAAACAGTATCTGCGTCTTTTATTAAAAGAAAAAAAAAAACCAAACAAAACCAAAAACCCTCAAAAAAACCCAAACAAAAATAACCCCACAATAGAGTTAAAAAAAAAAAAAGAAAGAAAAAATTCTTAGTCTGAAAAAAACGTAGTCTACCTTGGTTAATGCCCTTAAACCCTATATTTCATAGAGAGTATTCTGGTTAACTATGACTCCAAAACTAAATGACCAGGTCTTTATGCTCAGCTACATCACTGACTTTCAGTGTGAATTCAGAGAAAGTTTGAATATACACTTTAAGTCCATTGTTAGAAGCCATGAAACAGAATAAACAGGTGAAAACTAACTTGTCTGTAGACTTGGAACAAGGAACTAGGCATGCTGATTAGAGAAAGATACAGACAGCAGCAAAACCAGTGAGCTGACGGTAGGAAGTCCCATAGGGCAAATAGCAGACCAAACACACAGAGCACAAAGCCCAATGTGTGTGAAGACAGTAGAAGAATCAAGAGAAAAATTGCAACAGAAAATGTGATAAAATAAGAAAAAAAGGTAAGTAAAACTGAGGAAATTTTCTTCTTTCCAATATTTTCCCAGTTCCATTTCTATTCCCATCTACATAATGTTCTGCTTACTTCAGGAGGAAGAACCAAGAGCTTAAACAACACAGGTCTCATGGAAATGCTATTACTCTACAAGGAAACTATTTTTAGAGCTAAACATAATTACAGTGCCAAAGTATTAAATTATTGTAATGTTTTTAGCAACTAAAACCAAATTAGCTAAGTATTCTGGATCAATTTTTCAGAGTTTATCTCACAAACAAATTCACTCAACAAGCTTTTACATTCTGATAAAGCTATAAGCATAGGGCATAGTCTGTAAAATGAAGACAGGCAGACAACAAATCTTCAGCTATAGATTATATTCAAGAGATGACAAGTAAAACTGCATTTTAGGGGATAAATGTTAGATTTCCAGTATCAACTTTTAAGCAATGTCAGACAAATAGACTCAAGTTTATTCTAATAGATTTCTATCAAGTGTTACTTTAAATGTGATTATTCTGGCTTTCCAGTGGAAGGCAGAAGGACACAGGAAGGTTTTAAGATCATCTCAACACATTGTTATCCTTCCTTCTGGCAATTGGTAGATGTATAGAACCAAAATAATGCAAAATCACACAAATTTTTACAGAATACTAAGACTCCTCTTTCTTAGAGTTGAAAAAAAGAAATTGTCTCAGGGCTCTCATTTTATGCCAGTAGATTACTGTAAATGGAAACTTCCACCCCTTTATTAGAAGAATTTCAATGGAGTTCACAGTTTTAGAAAGAGTTGTTCTCATTTTTATTATTTGGTCTGGATAAATATTCCCATATAGTGACAAGATTTACTACTGCGCCTTCAAGCGTGGTTTCTATTTGTCAGGTTTCACCTGGGTTTTTCAGAACATTCTATTGTCTTGTGTTTCACAAGTCCTCCTCCTTTTTCTTTTTCTTTTCCTTGTCTAGCTCCTAATTTCCTCCATTTCTTGTACAATTTCCCCAAGGAGTATTCTCCATAAGCAAAACATTAATATGTGCAAGCTGTCAATAAAAAAGAGACAAGTAACATAGAAAATTAAAATGTGTTTCCTAACCCACTGAGGATTTATTATTTTGTTATTTTATTTGACTTTTTTACCAGTTATTTCCATTAAGCATTAACAGTCATGTTACTTGAAAACAGAAAACCAGACAGTCTACCATAATCTTTCTATGTAATTTAAACAATAAGAAGCAGCTGCAATTCAAAAATCTCAGGTTTTAGCTGAATGTATTTTGGGATCAGTTTTGTTAGCATACATATGTTTCTGCAGATACAAGCATAAGATTCCATTTGAGTCCATCTGTCCACAACCACATAAAATCAAGTATCTACAAATTCTTCTTATTTGGTATATATTTTCCTGAATGCCTTTCACAGTAAAAGCACACTGTAATGCACAGGTGAAGGCGAGAGATGATTGAAAAATAAAGCCATTAAAACCATAAGAAAAGTATTTTCCACAAACTGTTGTTTCTAAAGTAATAAATATTTTCATTAATTATTTTATTCTAAGAATATAATACCTTTTATCTATTTAGCTATTAGTGTAATATAGATGTATCTATGTGTACATGTGTTCAGGTGTATACAAAGCGTACACACAGGTTAGAAAATGATGTAGATTATTTATGTACAGGTTGATGAAAATAATGAATCAGTACAGCATTAGGGTATTCCTAATGCGTGTTTTAAATGAACAAACATCTCAGGTCTCTTTGTATTCAAAATATATTTTAACAACCTAGAGGGAAAAAAATCCATCTTTGGTGTTACCTTGTTAAGTAACATGTGAGAATAATCCATTTCCTAAGAAAGGACTTTTATTCCAAAGTAGGAGAAATAATTATTTCTTGGAAGTGCAGGGAGTGATGGTATAAATATTTGTAGAGAAATTGCCTCTCCACAATGTTTATTTCATATGAGGCTAGAAGCACTCCTTCATTTTCTACTTTGTTCTTTTGTTCGTGACTCAGTCATTTAATTAGGATGGTTGGGGGGCATTAGCAATACAGAAAATCCAGTGACAAAACAAATCATATGGAACAGAGATGTAAAAGTAAGAAAAAAGGTAAATAATTTGGAAAAAAGCATAGTAACCACATAGATCAAATAAATCATGAAGACCCAAGATTTGAGGGTAAGGAAAGGGCATCAACAGTCACAGTCCTCTTCCTTCTTTCATATGGGTTCTGGGGATATTATCATACACCTGGACAAAGACCTTTAATAAAACAATGTTATGGAAGCTCCCTTAATGCAAAGTTTGTAATTTATTTTTTAATTTCCTGAAATAATACTTAGTAACTGTACTTGTAAGATTACAAATTATTGTAATGTAGGATATGTATTTGCATATGTTTTCATACTGATAATGCTTTCTTTAAAATTGGACAGTTTTATAATATTTGCCAATTTATAGTATTTATAAAACGCCTGACATGCTACCTTGCAGCTTGATCCATGACTGGATAATGAAGACATGTTTTTCCACATATACATCCAGCATTATTGTCTGGCTGAATATCCAGCATCTGCTGTGCTGGATCTGCTTCATCATCTCTGGCTTTAGGCACCTGCAGACATTCCTATATTAGGACCCTGGTTGCCATGGGTGCTTTATTTATGATACTGGTGAGAAAGAGAGGCACCCGCAGTGGAAAATACCTTGTCTTTGATCTGAATTTCTCCCTGGAGGTTTCACTCTCTCCTTATGAAGTACACAGGGAGCATCCATTAACTATATTTTCAAGCATAATGCCTGAAGACAGGTGGGATGAATTGGAACCCCTGAGATTTTCCTTTCACTGTTACTATGCTTTATCTGTTTGCTCTACTTAATCATAAACTCTCTGCACAAGGGACTGAATCTTCTGTCTTTTCATATCCAGTAGCCTGGAAAAAATGTTTTGAAGGACAATATGTAAAAATAAATATATATTTCTAAATTTTATGAATCACATACTTCAGATACAGCATTTTCTTTTACACTTATGAATAACTGTACTTCAAAAGATACATTCTGCATTAAGTTTATAGTCTTGAATTAAAACCTTCCACTGACTTTAGTCGGAACAAGACTGGACAATTTTTTATGACATGCACATTATATTCAATAAGCTGTGGAATATTTATAATTTTGGTTTGTTAGATTTGGTGCAGATGAATTGGAGAAGGGTGACAAAGCAAGCTGAATTTTATGTGTGTTGTTACAGTAGTTACTTGCAGTAGTTCTTGGGAGTAGAAATAATACAATATTTGAAGATCTGAGATCTGAGATGTCATTGATAATATAAAAAAACTCCAAACCAAACCAAACCTAACCAAAAAAAAAAAAAGCAAAACCCAGAAAGATTACGATATACAGCATTTTAAAAAGAAAAGTAACACTGTCTAAATTAGAGATATAATTAATTTATATATATATTTATATATATCTTTTTACTACTGCTTACATGCATTAGGTTTTGTAACCTGGATGCTCAGGTAGCAGTGCAGTGGTCCCAACTGCAGGTCACTGATGTATTTACAACACAGCAGAGCTTTTAAATCCCAGTGCAGAGATGTAAATCTACACTCTCAACATTCAAGACAATGCTCCAGACAGTATCCTGCTTTTCTCAAGAAAGTGCTCCTTCTTGATCCAAAAACTTTCTAGGTGAAATTTGTGCAGAAGCAGTTGCATCTCTATGGAATGTTAGGCCTTTGGTGAACTAGTGTATTTCACCAAAATATCACAGAGATGAAAATGTTCCAATGCTTGCAATGACATACTATATATTTAAATACAACTTAAAATCTTTAAGCTGGTGCTGTATAGAACTGTTAATGCTGTCATCTGTAATTAAAATGTGTGATCATTTTTGAACTCTAAATTCTACCAAATTGGATCCTAAAATGAAAGCCCAAATACTAAAGATTCTTTTTTATGGTCAAAATGATTAACAGGTGTCAGTTCACAGGAAAACTCCTGCTGGAGCACATTAGATAATTTTGTAGAGTAATTTCTGAAGGCCATGTAAAACTTAAGTCTTTAACAATCTTTAGGGAAACTGTCTCCTTCTGATAGGAAACACCTGGGATTTTTTAAAACAGGTTTGAAGAGTTATTATTTAACCTCTCTTGATGACATTATTTTAGTCTTCCTTATTATAAATTCAGCAGAAGCCCCACAGGTTGATTTACACTGTGAAGGTTATCTTGAAACCAGAGCACCAGAAACTTTATAAAAATCTTCTTAAATTCTGAACTATATTTGGTAATCTCTTCACAAAAGCTTTAACAATGCATCTTAGAATCATAGAATAGTTAGGGTTGGAAAGGACCTTAAGATCATCAAGTTCCAACCCCCCTGCCATGGACAAGGACACCTCACACTAAACCATGCCACCCAAGGCTCTGTCCAACTCAGCCTTGAACACCGCCAGAAATGGAGCATTCACAACTTCCCTGAGCAGCCCATTCCAGTGCTTCACCACCCTCACAGTAAAGAACTTCCTCCTTATATCCAATCTAAACTCCCCCTGTTTAAGTTTTAACCCATTACTCCTTGTCCTATCATTACAGTCCCTAATAAAGAGTCCATCCCCAACATCCTTATAAGCCCCCTTCAGATACTGGAAGGCTGCTATGAGGTCTCCATGCACTCTTCTCTTCTCCAGGCTGAACAGCCCCCAACTTTCTCAGCCTATCTTCATACAGGAGTTGCTCCAGCTCCCTGATCATCCTCATGGCCCTCCTCTGGACTCGTTCCAACAGTTCCATGTCCTTTTTAAGTTGAGGACACCAGAACTGCACACAATACTCCAGGCGAGGTCTCACAAGAGCAGAGTAGAGGGGCAGGATCACTTCCTTCGACCTGCTGGTCATACTTCTTTTGATGAAGCCCAGGATACGGTTGGCTTTCTGGGCTGCGAGTGCACACTGAAATGTTAAGTTTCTCATCGACCAACACCCCCAAGTCATTCTCCGCAGGGCTGCTCTGAATCTCTTCTCTGCCCAACCTGTAGCTGTGCCTGGGATTGCTCCTACCCAGGTGTAGGACCTCGCACTTGGCATGGTTAAACTGCATAAGGCTGGCATCAGCTCACCTCACAAGTGTGTCGAGGTCCCTCTGGATGGCATTCCTTCCCTCCAGCGTGTCAACAGAACCACACAGCTTGGTGTCATCAGCAAACTTGCTGAGGGCACACTCAATCCCACTGTCCATGTCAGCGACAAAGATGTTGAACAAGACCGCTCCCGACACTGATCCCTGAGGGACTCCACTCGTTAATGGTGTCCAGCTGGACATTGAGCTGTTGATGACAACTCTTTGCATGAGGCCATTCAGCCAGCTCTTTATCCACCGAGTGGTCCATCTATCAAATTGACGTTTCCAATTTAAAGGATGTCGTGTGGGACAGTGTCAAAAATCTTCATTAAATCCAGTGTGAATGCCACTCCAGTCACAAAATTCTTAAATAAGAAGAATTTGGCAGATGCAGTGGCCCTAATAAGGCCCTAAAAAAGACTCAACACAATCCCGCAAAAACTTCCTTTGCAGCTCTTGTCATGCTCACACAGTGGTGGTCAGCAGGTAACAAAGGTGAGGAAGCTAGGGTCATCAGACAATGAGGGGGCTACTTGACTATGTTTGACCGCAGACCAAATTCAACTAAGGTATAAATGGAGCCCTGCAGGAGAGCCATTTTCAGTTGCTCCTCCTTGGAGCAGTGAGTCTGCATTCAGACACTCTAGCCTTGAGTCCAGATGCCATCCAAGGAAGCTCCTTGAGGCTGAAAGCCCCTCCTTTATCAGGTGAGTGATTGTGCATTTTAGATCATTGATCCCAAACCTTAAGAATTAGTTCTTGAGTCAACAGCGTAGTGATGAATCCATGTGATATCCTGAATCTGTAGTCCATGTTGATGGAGCTTTAATTGAGCTTGAAAAACAAATTTTGTTTGGTTTCAACTTACTGGTTGCACATTGAATTATACACTACCAAAACACAGAAGACCCGGAAGCTAGAAATATTGGAGAAAGGGTTAGAGGGGTTGATAAAAACTTGAGTTCTGAAGAGGCCTGTTCAACTGAAAAGTCTAATTGTATCACTTAAAAAGATGTACATGTGGTTACTGTATTCAGTTTGTTGTTAAAGCAATATGATCTTCATACAGATTTTATCGTCCTCTAAAATTTAAGAAGTCAATAAAAATATTAGAGTGTCTAGCCCAGATGGCTGCAAAAACATCCTAGATAATGTAAATAGGAGTGTTTTTTCTCATTTTCAGGTTGGTGGAAAGTGCTACTTAAATAATGTGATTGTAGTATCACTTGAAAACATCAGGAGGGTAACATGAATTGTCTGAAGGAAGATGCAACTGGACAAATAAATGCTATAGTAAGTAATGGAAAAATCACAGTCTTGGAACTGATGAATGTGATCTTAGAGACCTGGAAAAAGCAACAACCCTCAGCCAGACTACTCTGGGCAGAGCAAAGAGGCTACAGGATATATGGTGCTGAGAAGAGCTTGTGGGTTCATCTCACCAGAAAGGTGAGAAACTTCAACTTAGTTTTCTCAAATTCCTTCTTATATTTCATGGCATTGACAGCAATTTTTTTGTATAAGTAATGTCTTTCCAACAGACTGACACAGCAGCATGCACTTGTCCACAGTGGGTTGCCCAAGATCTTTGCAATATCAAAACCATGCAGTACCAGAAGCAATTTAAGTCGAACTCAGAAAAGTCTTATTTAAGAGTCAAATATAATGGCTACTGAGATATAAATAATTAAAAACACATAGTTGTCATGGTTTAAAACCAGGCAGAGCTCCTTCACTCACTGTCCCCCCCTCTTCTTGTCCTCCCCCTACTGCCAAAGGGATGGAGAAGAGAACTGAAAAGAATTCAACCCCCACGGGTTGAGATAAGAACAGTTTAATAACTAAGGTATAACACAAGTCACTACTGCTACCACCAACAATAACAATGATAAAGGAAATAACAAGGGAAGAGAATACAACACCTCACCACCAGCCGACCAATAACTTGCCCTCCCCCCCAGCCCGACCAAGCACCTACCGATACCTCCTCCAACCCCGCAGTCTACCAGCCCTTCCAGCTAATTCCCAGTTACATCGTGGGCATGAAGTGCTGTGGTATGGAATACCTCTTTGGCTAGCTTGGGTCAGGTGTCCTGTCTCTGCTTCCTCCCAGCTTCCCCTCCTCCCTGGCAGAGCATGAGGCTCACAAAGTCCTTGGCCAAACCAAAACATCCTTGTTATCAGCTCTGTTCCCAAGCCAAAAGTCAAAACACTGCACTGCACCAGCTACCAAGGAGAAAAATGACTGCTGCTGCTGAACCCAGGAAAATAGTTCATGACAAATTTGGGGGCATTCACTGAATTTTGGTATTATTATCAATCCAGGAATCAACTGATTTTTCAAATGTAATTATGCATTTTGGAGTTGGGATAAGGAGGTAACACTCAAAGCCTTGCATAATAAAGGAAAAAATACTGCAGTCTGAAGTAGCTTAAAGTGAAGAAGACTTATAAAATTTATACAATATTGCTGATAGTTCTGATAGCTCATTTGTGATAGTTAATATTCAATTTGCTTTATAAAATTCTCCAACCAGGTTATAAGGCTTTGAAAGGTCATTCTTCCCTTCTCAACAAAAACTTACTAAAATGTAGATGAATTGTCATCACATTTGGCAGTAATTTTCATTTTTATATCAAGTTTTATTAAGGAGAAACACGTTAATGTTTTAGAAGAATTACCATATGTCCCATTTGTTCTTCTTCTGTACCTACTGATGTTCCTCCAATGGAAATACTTTTCAAGAAATTTTTGGTCTAGGCTCACCAATAAACACTGTCAATCCATAGGAGGCAATTAAGTGGTATACTTAATCTGTTTTACCTCAAGAGAAGGCCTGTAAATCACACCCATTAGTTAATTAACTGGCCCATTAGTTGAACTGACACCAATTTAAGGGGTTGAGAAGACAGGTTTCCTTTCACTTGCAAGTACTTTTCAAAGTCAAACTATAATACACATGTAATAAACCAAAAAGATTTGCCATGGATTTTTGGGAATAAGCATTACTTCTAAGGC
This sequence comes from Pezoporus wallicus, assembly GCF_028554395.1. NCBI lineage: Eukaryota > Metazoa > Chordata > Aves > Psittaciformes > Psittacidae > Pezoporus > Pezoporus wallicus. The sequence continues at coordinate 4,405,248 of NW_026640165.1, forward strand.
ATAGCCTTTGATTTAGTAAGGTCAATGGGTAAGGTGCAAATCAAATCCTTGAATTTGATTCTGTCTGAAGACAGTGAAGGATATAAGGTAATGTGCTTTTTTATGTTGAATGGCTGGAGGAGGCTGGAGGGTGTATAAAGGAATGAGCTTCTTCCCACTCTCCCTTTGACTTTATATCTTTTCTACCTTCTGAGCTTAAAAACTCTCTTAACAATTTAGGTGTTTAGGACCTAAAATTTAAAGGGTTAAAATAGGAATGTCTTAGATTCAGGATGTTGATATTTTTTGTATTCCTGAACAGTATAGTCCTTTTTTGAGCTGTGTTTAAAAGTAGTTTTAATTCACCAGAAATCTCTTATCTCAATCTGTCCCTTTATACATTCTCCTTAGCAGCATATATTTTAGTCAGCTACTTGTAGGACTTTAACTTCTAAGACCTTTGGTAAAACTCTTCAGGCAGTACCAGACTGAGCAGAAACACATTCCACCCAATCAACCTGTATTAAACATTCTCAATTTGTTATGATTCAGCTTCTATGATGATTCTCTCGCACATCCTTGGAAACAAACTGGCATCTGGACAATCAGTCCAGATTGTATTCCAAATGAAATGGGAGCAGTCAGTTCCCAGATAAATAAGGACAAGGATGGGAAGATATCTACTGCCATTGAAATATTCCTGTGTTTCTCAGCCATTGTTAAAATTTCTACTGATAAACTAACTTCAGTAAAATGACTGTACAGCATTGTGACTGTATCTCAGTTTTCAGATTTCTGTGACATGAAAAGCTATTTCAGAAAATAAAGCAAAACCTCATGAAAGAATTTTCCAGTTTTTTTTTATTTAATGAAACTTAAGGTTTATAAATGTAGTTTGACTTGGGTTACTTTTACAGTATGGCTATGGCAGAAATGTTTTGAAGTAACTACATTTCTAGTTTACAACATGATACTGTATTCTAGTTCTACTATAATATTTAAGTTTAAAAGTATTTTATCTGGTAGGGTTATGTACAAGTATGAACAATGACTGTACACAAAGGATTAGGAAAACATTTATGAAAAAGGCTGATCAGTATTTCCCCATCCCTGGAAGGATTCAAGGCCATGTTGGATGGGGCTTAGAGCAACCTGGTCTACTGGAAGGTGTCCCTGCCTGTGACAAGGGGGTTGGAGCTAAATGATCTTTAGGGTCCCTTCCAACCCAAACCACTCTATGATTCTATGACTTTATGACATTTGATCGCTCACATGGTATTCTTTCAGAAGTACACCATCAGCACAAAGTCTTTCCAACTAGATCTGGATTTAGGGTACTTTATGAATTGCAAGATTCCCCAGATGATAGAAATATGCATAGCTCTAGCAGAATTATACTGATTTATATAGGTCAAGAATTTTCCTGCGGCTCTATTATGAAGCTAGCTTACAGGGCACAGAAATCTCCTAGTGAAATAATCCTCTCATCACACATTGGGTAAACTTGCCTGATCATATCTTTCTTTGTTTGTTTAATTAATTTAACCATTCTGAAGAATAGAATGAAACCCTATCATCCCAAACAGGGGGAATAAATGGTATTGCCACTAAATACTTCTGGCAAAGTAAGCACTCTAACGTGTGCTTTGGCAGAGAGCTTCATATTGAGGTTTCTGTCCAACACCACATCCTCAAATACAGTGCAACCCATTTGAGTGAGAAATAATTTGGTCTTTATGCTATTTCTATCCTGAAACTCTCTTCAGAAAAGACAAATTGTGATAAATTATTTGTGGTGGTGTTTTCTTGTGATTGATGGATGGCAACGAAAATCAAGCTATTTCATTTAAATGCTCACTGTGAAATTGAACCAGGCTTACCAGAAATAAGACAAACATTCTACATTGAGTCATCCAGCCCTGTTGCTCAGTCTAGAAGCTCTGTTTTTAAGTTGCAGCCACCCCCGTTACTCAACAGGATCCAGTTCTTTCTTTCAGGGGACTGGTAATTAGTACAAGTACAGTTATTGTAAGCTAATTATATGTTCTAAAACTAATGTACTTACATGAACCAGAGGGTAGCTTACCATGTGAGCATTTGATAAGCAAACAGGTGCTTAAAAGCTTTAATGTGCTTGTAGCCATCTGTAGTGATTAATGATGTTTGAGAACCTCACTGCAGCTCATAAATGAACACTAGGACTTTTCAGATCAAAAAAAAGTGTAAATGATTCTTAGATTTTCCTGCTCAAATCCCTTATGCTTAGTTACAATTTTATATTCCAAAGGGCAATGTATAATTGAACTTTCCCTGAAGGTACAAAGAAAAAATCTTCCCTCTAACTTCTGTCTACCTTTTTACTGCAAGGTAGAATGAAATATATTTTTCCATATATGGAACAGAAAAATAGAGTAGATTTTCTTTCTTCATAATGAAGTTATTACCTCTCAATCCGCTTACTAAGTCAGAAATCTGGGATAATAAATTTCTGTTCAAAACACCCTGTAGAAATGCTGCCCCTTTTGACATCACTGACAAAATTCTCCAGATACATCTTGTCATGAGATGGGGAGCCAAGTATGAGTAAAAGGAGCTGCCACTGACTGTGACTGAGAGGTGTTTATGATGGTATAGCACTAAGCTATGCATTAAGCTATAGCATTAAGATACAGAACCACAAATGATGGTGGGATATCAAGATACCGGTATATCTCAAATCTTGATATCCCACAGAAGCCACACTTTTTTCTTAGGACTAAAAGGATTAAATCCTTCAAGTCATTACTCACAATATTGTATGTCTTTGAAAATGAAAGTTATTGAGGTCACCTTCAAAATGAACGTGATTGAGGAAGACTTGTTGAGGTCCTCCTACAATGAAACTAAGTGGACTATCAGTTTCATCCAGGCTGCGGGAGACTCAGGATTGATTACTTTTACAGAAGCTATTGTATGGCATAAATCAATTGCTGAGGCAAGGCAGAATTAAAACTGATCTTTACCTGCAAGGTTGGTAAACTCTTATTAGAGTAACACATTGTAGGGAATTCAATCTCTACTCAAGGAAGTTTCATTTTGTGAAGTGCAAAATGAATCTGTACACAGACTTAGCTCAGTGTGGAGTAGAAGTTTCATGACCAACAGAATAAACCCAGCTTCTTACCAGTTGTGTGTTGTGGCTGACTGATCTTAACACCAAAAGAAAGATTACTAATTCTAAACTAATTTTTTTCTTTCTCACTACAGACATTTGTAAGTGTGAATTATCTGTGGCTTTCCCATTGTGCAACAATGCACTTACACTTCAGTCTTCAAAACATTTGTAGCACATATCAAGTGTTTCCAAATACCAAAGTTCACAGACATCTTAAGAATTCATTATTTTTGAGACCTAAGACCCTCTTTCCACTTGAGTTTAAGTTTCTTGATAGGTTCAGAGGTTTGCAAGGGAAAACATGTAGAAAACTAAGAAAAAGACTTAACTGGAAAAGGTATGTATTTATTTTATACATATACAATTTACAGGTAAAAAAACTTCATCACAAAGGGATCTATAATCTTCTTAGGTAGCAAATTAATCAAAGAGAATTCTGTCATTTATGTCCCTGTTGTTCCCTTTTCTTTAAGTAATTCTTCCTAGAAATGCTCTTAAATGGAAAAATTCAAATAAAAGATTCTAAAATGCCATATTTAATAATTAACATATGTTATTGCAGTCATAACAAATGACATTTTTAATTTATTCGAAGTATTGTCCAATGGCAGGAAGCAACTTTTCCATTCATCATTATTAAATAAGGTGATTAGTTGTTCATTGATACACTGCATATTTTATCATCCCAATTTAGGTTGACTACTGGTCAAACTTGGCACAGCTCCATTGATTTTATCGATGGTTAATGGAAATGTGACTGGAGTTCAGTTCTGCCAGTTTACTCTGGTAGATTACCTGCTGTCTGTATTTTCAAGGTAACATAGAGATATTTCATAGAATCAGTCAAATAAGGTATATTAGTTATTTCTTTTTCATAAATTGGCATCTAACCAGCAACTGAGGTGTGTAATTTTACCTCAGCTTTTTCACACATGCTTGACAGCTTTAGCTCACCTAGTTCAAGTACTCTTGAAAACATGGCAACACAGCTTCCAAACGTGCCATCAAGTCTCCTGTGACCTAAAGCAAATGACTCTGAAGTGTCACCTAGTATACCAGCTAACTGTCAGAAGTAACTACATAGCCCTGTAATACAGCAGAGCCATTGGCAGCAGCAGTTTGTAAGCTTTGTACACTCATTGGAGTTTGTAAGACCTCAGGACTGAGGCCTGGCAAGCTTGCTGTGTCTGAACTTCTCTTGACATACCTACAGCTTTGTTTCACTTGGTTTAGCTATGATGGCAATTTCTGTAATTGTTCAGGTGTCTGTAACTGTACTTTTTTTAGGTTATGTGATAAGAGCTTATCTGCACACCCACAAAGGAGCACAGAGCTGCAATGGGTTGGGGGAGCACTTCTGGCTACTCCCAGACCCACGGCCAGAGATCCTTCAGCCTATCAAAAGCCCATCTCTACCACTCCAAAGAACAGGAGAAAAATGCAGAAAGCAGATGGGAAACACAAATTAAGGACTCAAATGGAAGGACATTGCATCTGGGCCCCTCACAGGACTGTCCTAGCAGAGCCTCAGCCTTTTTGTCCAGGTGCAAAATCCATCACGATTGGGACCAGTCACCTTTTGAACTAAAGGGGAGCTCCTACTGAGGGGCAAGGGACACAATATGGGAGGAAGGGAAAAAGCATGCTATGATTGCACAGGATGTATTAAGGCATGTTTAGGGGAGGAAACAAAGGTGGGAAAAGAGAAGGATTTAGGCAATTTGGGAAGAAACAAGTATGGGCGATAGAGGGATGAGCGAATAGAAGAGTCCATTTGCATGTAAAAAGCAGCTGGTCAGTATACTTGTCTGGTCATGCCTTGTACCTTATCACTGCCGTCTGTTCTGTCTTCTTATTAAATTCCTTCAATTATTTTCCAATAAGGGGCTCTTGACTCCATGTTCATGTGCATGTATGGGGTCTGTAGTGCCAGTCACTGGAGTGAGTGTGGTTGTGCAAGCAAGTGTGTGACCACCAGTGAAGATAAAACTGAATGAGCAGCAGGAAGTGGCGGGGGATCAAGGGGTGAGTGTGGGTGTCTGGGGGCCAAGTCTGAGCGTGAGAGTACCAGTGTATCCAAGAGTGAGAGCACAGGGAGGCTGGCTATGGGACCAGGGAGTCATAGGCGCCTCCATGTATGTATTTGTGTGTGAGTCACAATCTGTATCATCAACTGGAATGTGGCTGTGACCTTACATGTTTGTCCAGCTGCCAACAACTGGAGATACTGGGATCCAGGGACAGCGACTGGACAGGCTGAGTATATGAGGCCAGCTGCTGGAGGAATTCACACTGTGTGTGTATATATAGATATGATATATATTCCCACTAACGTCTCTATCCTTCTCAGCCAAAGAGAAGAGCAGGATGGAACCATTGCTGTTACCTGTGTTTGTGCGAGTGTTCTATGTTTCTGCCTGTTATCTGTGTGGCTAAACACATATATATATGTGATGTATATCTCTGCTGAGTGTGCATGCGCTTAGTGGAAATACATTTTCAGCCTCCTTACTTGTTAGACCTGGGGGCATGGAGCTACTGCAGCCTTACCTCTCTCAGACTGTTAGGTCTAGCATGACATATTTTCCTCTTAACCCTTTTATCTTTGTATGGTACAAGCATAGTTTTATATCAATAAGAGTAGTAAGTAATTATTCTGTGTAACATAGAGAACTGATACAAGAGCAGCATTCTGAAAACTGGAGACAGGATTTGACATGAGGGGGTTCAGGACTGGTAAGAAAATTAACTCTATCCCAGATGAAACCCAGACATAAGGTAAGAGATGGAGCACATTCTTGGCACTGGGGCCTCACAGCTGGAGCCACCTGACCAACAATCAGTTATAGAGATGCAAACCTGAAGGTGGACAAAACTGGTTTCAGGGGCAACAAGGAGAAGAGAGGCGTGGTATCAAGCATACAGCAAAGGCACCATACATAGTAAGTTTGGTTGTAATGTGGAGCCAATTCATACCAATGAATAAAGATGTAAAAACATTTAAGCAAACATATAAAAATTACTGAGAAGGAACCATCAACCTCACACTAGTTTTTGCAATAACACTTTCCATAACACCCCCCTAACCAGCACCCATAGTAGTTTAAAACCACCAATATTAGGACCCAGGGAAAAAGGGAAAGGGTGAGCATAACACAAGGAATAGAGATAGAAACTAAGTGTGTGTAAAAAAAAAATTAACTTCATTATTACTCTTTAATGATTAGATCTGGATTAATAATGGTTAGCTTGTTAAGCTTTTTGTAATGTGGGCAATAAGTTCATGGCTTTATGCATATGTAAGGTTTGCTTCCTATTTCCACAATAACAAGATTTTGAACATAACACTGCATATGCTGAAAGGTTGCTAATCTTTAGAAATGGATATCACTATAAATCTGGCAAAGTGTGTAGACACACAAGAATGATGTATTCTGGAACACTGGAGGCACTGGATGAAAAGAAGGGCAATGAGAAGATCATGGTGCTATTTCAGTGAGGTAATCATGGAGGAAATACAAAGAAAAAGACAATATTGTGGACAGAGGGTAATATTGCAGGAATGGTACTTGAAAGAAACCATGTTACATCGGCCCGGGAATCGTTGTCTAAAAGTTTTAAAAAAGAATTTATCAAAAAATATTTTATGATTTCTATGAATGCTAGTGACAATATTCTGTTAAGTACTATTTGCCTTCTACCAAACTATGAAAGCTCTTCTAAAATCAATTGTATCAATAATGTAGCTTCTGAAAATAAAATCCCCTACTGCTGGTCCCTTGACAGCTGTGGATCAGAGCTTTATATAGCTGACACTTACACACAATAATGTCACTTACATGAGTTTGAATGGACAATACCACACTGAAACTGTTCTTGATCTATTTTGGAGTTTGATGACTTTTCATTCCAAAGTTTTTTGCACAACTTCTATCCACACACACAAAAAAATTCTTTTTGTTTTCTACAAGAATAATTACTATCTTCTACTAGGCTCTCCAGGAGAAATTTAAATCAAGATAAAATAATTGAGGTGTAAAAGTCTGTTCAGAAGTTATCATGCTGACCTATGTAGGTACTCATTTGAGGGTGTTTATTCTAAAGGTCAGATAAATGTGGAAGCTGTTACTTGCAACTGCTGCTAATTCATGGATAATGTTAATCAACAAATTCTTAAATTTGCTTCTGTAAACAGCAGTAAGCCCCAATTTGGTTGTACCCACAATTACCAGCACATCTACTCAAGGATCTTTTTCTTTGTCATGACTACTGTCACACCCAAATGAGCTGATGTCATCTAACCTAAGTAATCTTGAACCTAATATTGTCTTATTGCCTCCCAGTTTTTGATCTGTCACCATTGTCCAAAGTCATGGACTCATTTTAACTCGACACATTTTATGGATATTTTATGGATATTTTACAGGAGTAGTCCATATAATAATAATAATAATAATAATAATAATAATAATAATAATAAAGCAGCCGCTTCCTGAGGTTAGTCCACAGCACTAATGATGTGGTTTACTTGCTTTCTGGGAGTTAATTTACTTGCTATGACAAGGTAAAGTTGATTAAGAAGCTGAAGTGATATCTAACCACATGGAACATGGTAACTGAAAACTCACAGGATTCAAACAATAATTTTAAGCAGATGATCAGAACCGATTGTTCTTTCACTGAGGTGCAACAAGATTGGCCCTTAATTGGCCATACATTATTTAATATCTTGAAAGATTTGAAATAAAATAAACGACCGATAAAGCTGGAGATGAACATGGAATGCTAAATAATGTCCAGAAAGGACACCAGGTTATTTTTTAAACAATTAAATACCAAACAGCATATATTTTAACACAGAAAAATAAAAAGGCATACACCTTGGAGCAAAGAATGCTGGGCTGTAGAGATAAAGTGCTAGTAGACAATGAGTAGACAATGCCCCTTTGACAGAAATATTACTGGATAATTAGGTAAATATGAGCAGAGAACACAGCCAAAATCTGTCAATTTAAAAAACTTAAATATTGATTAAAATACCTAACTTATTCTGTTCTTGCATTTGGCAATATTTCAGTTTCTATTAATGTAATATGTCCCATTCTGGTATTCATAATTCAAGAGGTAAGTTATTATGTTGGAGAAGATTCAAAGAAAAGCCTCAAGACTGTTGGTGGTATTGAGGAAAAAGAGAGTGGGAGTATTCAAGAAGCTAATCCTTTTAGGATCATGCAGTCATAAATGGAAAAATATTGGACTGTTGCCCTAGTTCTGTTCTGAAACTACCTCTGAGAAAGAGACTGTTGAAAATAGAAGAAATATAGAGAGGACTTGTGTCTGTAGGCTAAGTTGGCTGTTGGCTTCTATGGATTTCTGTTTTGGTATTGCTGTAGTGAACTAGTATGTGATAAGAGAAGGATTTTCAGTGTCCTAAAGCAAATTATAACAGAGCCCAATGCCTGGAAATTGAAACCACAAAAATTCTGCATAATTTAAAGTTGAGAAATTAACCACTGGAAAACTTTACAAAAGTTGAATTGGCAGTTCATCACTAAAATTATGAAAATCAAAACTAATTATTTCCCTATGAGAAGTATTCTCAAACTGAAATCAGGACAGGAAAGTTGCCTAGAAAGTCAGGGCAGGTGAACACAATTTCCTTTTTGATTTTACGTGTCTATGATGTTTAGAAATTGGAATTAAAAACATAACTTCATTTCAGTCTAGTTAAGAGATGGCTGACACATACCCTGAGCTGGTAAAAATCTGGGATCTAGATGTCTACCATTTTGAAAATTTCAGACAACAAACTGTTAGCCTTATGAATCTCAAAGAAGTTGATGAACACTGTTAAAAAAAAAACTATTTCCAAACAAGTGTTTCCAGGTCTGATAAGCCATAATGTAGAGATGTACTACTGATACCTAAAGTTACAAATAAAAGAACCAAATAATAAATACGTTTTTAGAGTCAGCAGGAGAAGAACATTTTCAGAGAGTTCCATAATTGCTGAATGATATTTAAACATTGAGAATGTTAGGCCCAGATGGGCATGCTGTGAACTGCTCAAAACGTTAAATACTAATATTCATAAAACAGCAATTTTCATCCTTTATGTATTCATAGAATCACAGAATCAACTAGATTGGAAATGACCTTTAGGATCATCAAGTCCAACCATTACCCCAGGACTGCCAAGACCACCACTAAACCGTGTCACTGAGGGCCTCATCTACACGGTTTTTGTACGCTTCCAGGGATGGTGATTCCACCACTTCCCTGGGCAGCCTGTTCCAATGCCTGATCACCCCCTCTGTGACGAAACTTTTCCTAACATCCAATCTAAACCTCTCCAGATGCAGCTTGAGGTCATTACCTCTTATCTTATCACTTGTTACTTGGGAGAAGAGACTGACCCCCACCTCACTACAGCCTCCTTTCAAGTAGTTGTAGAAAGCAATAAGGTCTGTCCTTAGCCTTCTCTTCTCCAGACTAAACAACCCCAGCTCCCTCAGCCATTCCTCATCCCACTTGTGCTCCATACCCTTTACCAGCTTTGTTGCCCTTCTCTGGACCTGCTCCAGCACCTCAATGTCTTTCTTGTAGTGAGGGGCCCAGAAATGAACACAGGATTCAAGGCCTTTCCTCACCAGTGAGAGTACAGGGGGATGATCACTGCCCCGGCCCTGCTGGCTGCACTATTTGTGATGCAGGCCAGGATCATGTTGACTTTCTTGACTGCCTGGGCACAAGCTGGCTTATATTCAGCTCCGTCATTCAGCACCACCAGGTCCTTTTAAACCAAGCAGCTTTCCAGCCACTCTTCCCAAAGCCTGCAGCATTGTATGGGGTTGTCATGACCCGAGTGCAAGACCCAGCACTGAGCCTTGTTGCACCTCATACCATTGACCACAGACCATCAATCCAGCCTGCCAAAAATAAAAATAAATTAAGCTGCTGCTGGCATATTATTTTTGCTTTCATCTGTGAACCTTGAAAAGGTTTTGATTTTAGCAGTTGTCTATCAGCAGAGAATTTCCCTCGTTCTCTTACTTCTAGCATGTAATAAAGTCATAAGTGCCCAAGAGTTAAGATTAGTGATCTGTGTGGTTTAGAAATTCAAAATACTAATATTCTGTCATTGCTCGCAACACATGATAGGGTACCCATGCCAAAGGAATGGGACAACCTGTTCATTCACTTTCATGACACAGAACAGGCATACCAAACCTCAGCATACTGCAGTACGGGTACTGCTGCTTTAAAGACAGCATTTCCTGAATATCTGTGTGAAGCACTGGGAAGCACCTATTACTGCACAGCTGAGTAGAACCACACCCAAAATAAAGCAGGTGCTGATGAAATTTTTTAGACGTGAGTCAGCACTAAGAGTTAATTTACTCACAATGTCTCTTTAACAAGGAAGTAAACACTGTACAGATGAATCAGAAAAGGCTAGAAAACGCAATTTTCTCAAGAAAAGAAAGTAGGGAGAATGAAAATTGTCTTTACCTCTATGTTGCTCAAAACCATAGTTCCGTTTTTTGTGTTAACTACATGCAATACTCAGAGGTCACTAATCATCTTATTAAAGCAGATAAAGACAAAACTGACTTTGCAGGGTTGGGAGATGAGGTTTGGGAGGCACTATTTTTTTTATATCAGTGAAACACCTAAATACTTCCAGCTGAAAAAAATTATCTCTTTGATAATGATGATAAATGATTCATGGAAAGCATATCTGAGTTGTTTTCCATCTCCATTTCCCCTTGTGGTCTCAGTTCCCAAAACAAACTGCCTCTCCAATGATACGCTGGGGTCGTGTAACTGTAGTGCATCATGAAAAATGCAGTCTGATCAGAAAGCTTAATCCATTTGATTGTGAAGACAGATGAAAATAAATTAGAGGAGAATAGACTATGTTGGAAGGAACATACAATGGACTCACGGTCCAACTGCATGATTACTTCAGGCTGAACAAAGTTAAAGCACGTTACTAAGGGCGTTGTCTAAACACTAAGAGGCAAGGTGCATTGACCACCTCTCTAGAAAGCTCCAGAGTTTGGCTCAATCTCTCAGTAAAGAAACACTTCTTAATTCCAAACTTCCTTCTGGGCAGGCTTTGAACCATTCACAATGCATTCGCATCACCATATTCCAAGGAGAAGACTTCCTCTGCCTCACAAAGCTGTGGAGAGCAATGAGGCCACCAATGATTAATCAATTCGTTGACTGTTTAATGCAACCCAGGATGTGGCAAGCGTTACTCCATTCTAGAAAACATTCCTGGCAGTGGTGGGATTTGAACCCACGCCCCCGAAGAGACTGGAGCCTTAATCCAGCGCCTTAGACCGCTCGGCCACACTACCTTACTGATGTCACTGCTTCCATCTCCACCAATCATATTCCCCAATCATCAACTTTTCACAGGATGTCCAAAAGAGATATTCTCTATCCATGATTTAAATATAGTAGGAAAAAGAACCAAGCATGGCTCTTCCTACTGAGGGAGACAGCTGCTCCTTCCAGGGGACCACATATTTCTGGTACCCTCATCTGTTGTCAGGGAACAACAGCTGGAAAGTTCTACAAATATCTCCTTGCCTATGAATCTGTGATCCTTTCCCAAGAAAAGAAAGAAAGAAAGGGTGATGGTATATTTTTGGGGAAAATGTGTTGGCTTTTGCATTCAACTTTGTATTTTCATATTTTTTTGAATGTAGTGACTGTAGAGAGTAGTGCAGTGAAACATCTGTCTGTCCACACAAACACAGTCACTGCAGTGCGAACACCCTCTACTCTAGGTCTCTAACACATGCTGTTTGGAGGACCAATGTTAAATATCAAAGTTCCCCAATGAATGAATGAAGGAATATAAGTCCATGAATCAAAGCACTTCAGAGCATGAAAATCAGATGTCTGTAGGAATATGACTACTCTACTACTATGTGATATGCTATTGGCATAAGAGTAAGAACAGAGTGAGGTCCTAAGTGTTTATGCATTAATCTGTGATAACCTGTAGAACATGGAATTCAAGGGCTTGTTTCATGATCACTTTGACATTTTCAGGTACAGTTCAGCTGAAACATACATCACAGACTTTGATTCTAGTTAAATGCTTTGACACCTAGGTAGCTGTTTTCCCTATTCTGCTCCTTTTGAAGTGCTGCTTTTGTTCTACATGCCCTCCTGCCAAGTAAATAACATGTTGTCACTAACTCAGTAATACTAGATGCTCCAGCAGCTTGAGCAAACTGTGTCTATATATAACTATACAAAAGCTGGATGATGAAATTTCTTTAAACCTGTTAGAGTAAGTACTGTAATACCACACAGTTGTTCCAAATGTTGAATGTGACATACGTACTTACCAGGGATACAATGTGCAGATACTGCATTTAATTTTGTAAATTTTTGTTTCTGGACTAAATTTTTCATAGTCCTTCACACAAACCGTACCAGTAAAAGTAACAATTTAATCTTTTTCTAACATGTGCAACATGAAGAACACTATATGGGTTATTTCTAACTTTCAGAGTTATATATAATTGCATATATATCTAATAGCTCAGCCTCCTATGGCCCTGATGGACAATCACGTAGGGTTTGTTTGTCAAGTGATTCAAAATATGTGAGCCTTACTGGGAAGTGCTAATAGCCTGGTGTCTAGGTTCTCTGACATCCTATTAACCTGTAACTTCTGACATAGCCGTTTCAAATCATGTCCTCTTATCTCTGTGATAGAGTCAGGTGAATTATTTTGTGTGTGTGTATAGTATTGGTATGAGCTCCCTCAATGTTTATAGAATGTCATCGCTCCTGCAATTCAGATGCAATGCCTTAGGGTACTCACAACATAAACTGATACCATCTCTCTACCTGTTTTCAATGATAGTACTGGTTTCTTCCTCTTTCCTAAGTAAATTTTGTATTTAGCATTAACAGCTGCATAATTAAGGTCTCTAAGGAACCATTAGTAAAAAAAGATTTTGTGATATGCAAGTGAACCCAACTTCTTGCATACATGAAAAAATTTATTTCTATTCCTCTTGTTTTAGGTGGAATTACACAGTTTATATTCCACAGCTCTACAGTAAGTTTTTCTAGGTCTTTTCTCTTTATATGTTTTTCTTTTAGATTATTCCCCTAGCATGCAGAAACACAAAGGACAGTTTGCTAATATGGAGCTCTCTGTTCAATCAGAAAGTGCTTAATCAGGTCACCTATCTTATCAGGTTATCTTTGCAGAAGTTGGTGTGCATAATGACAATGTCAGTGATTAGAGAGAGAAGCTATGGCATTGTGTTATATTTGGTCAGCGTAATATTTTAGTGTTTCAAGCATTTTACGTAGCTTTATGGACTTCATACTGCTAGCAGCCCCAACTATGAGGGTAAGATAAAGTAGACACCCTGCGAGAACCAGTGAAGAACAGTAGTTAATCCCCACTGTTGAAGCAATGTGTTGTTTCTGGGGCTTCTATGTGTCAGGCTTTATGCCAGCAGGAGAAAAAGAAAATCCAAGAGGATAATTTTATATGAAAAAAACAAGCTAAATGTGGAAGAGGAACACACTCTAATTAAATACACAGGGCAGAATGGCCCTGAAAAAGAATGTACAGGAAGTTCAGATCCACTACTAGGGTATTCAAGGGGAGGAAGAATGGCTATGTAGTAGGCTCAGGCACATCCAGCCATATAAACAGATCATGGGATCATCATATAGGATCTTGTGATAATTTAGGATTCAAGATGCCTGTGGAGATTTCTAGTCCAACTTCCTGCTCAAAACAAGTAAATCTCTGTGGTCACACCAGGTTATTCTGCATTTTGTGCTGTTGGCTTCTGAAAACCTCCAGAAAAGGACAGAGAATACTCAACTCTGGTTAACTTGCTTGCAACCAAACTTCCACTGCTTGCTTCTGCAGAAAATGTTTCTCCTTATATTCAATATGAACCTTATTTCAACTTACACCCATTGCCTCTTACTTTCCTTTGCCTCTTACCTTCCTTCCACACCCTGGCTCTGTCTTCTCTATAACCTCCCCATAGGTACCAGAGGGGCAGCTATTCAGTCTCCTTGAAGTCTTCTCCAGGCTAAATAAGCCCTTGACTTCTCACATGGCAGGTGCTCCTACCGCCACCTACCTTGGTAGCCCTTTGATGAACTTACTATGATTTGTCAACATATATATTGCATTGGGAAGCCCAAACTAGGCCAAGTACTCCAGATGCAATCTAATGAGTAGTGAATGGAGGAGGAGAGCGCCTCTGCTTGATCTACCAGCTCTGCTCCTTTTAACATAGCCCAGGAGGCTGCTGGATTTTTCTGCCAGGACGTGCTGCTGGTTCATTTTCAGACAGCTGTCTGCCAAGATCCCAGGGCCTTTTTTCACAAAGCTCCTGTCCAACTAGTCTGTCCCCAGCCTCTGTCACTGCATAGAGTTCTTCCTTTCCATGTGCAGGTCTTCGCATTTAGCCCTGTTGATTTCTGTCAGCCCATTCCTTCAGCCTGTCCTTCTGTGTGGCAGCCCTGCTGTCAAGATATTGACTGCTCTTCTCAATGTGGTATCATCTCCAAAGCTGATGAGAGTACACTCCTCTGCCTTTTTCCAGAGCACTGGTGAAGTTATTAAACACAGTTTAATAACAATTAACAGTTCCCAGGTTAGATCTTTTGGGCACTCTTATCTGTTACGAGCCTCTAATATGAGTATGAGTGGTTAAGTTCTACCTTTTCATTATACTAGATTTTTACCTGTTGGTTTTTCACTCACCCAGCCTTTAGTGTGCTAACTCACATGGGAGAAAGTGATAGAAGACGATGTTAAAAGCCTTGCTGAAATTCATATCAATGACATTCCTCACTAACTCCTCATCTGTAAATCCAGTCATTTTAACACAGAGACCACCAGGCTGGTCAGGTAGTGACTCAGTCACTCTCTTCTCTTTCATATACATAGAGATGTGCTCCAACTGGACTTGCTTTATGATTTTCCTAAGGACAAACTGAGGTTGAATGGCCTCATTCAAGTTCAAGTTCAAGTTCAAGTTCACCAGCTTTTCCTTTTTAATCTTACTTCAAGATGAGTGTTTCTCTTCAGTCATCAGGAATTTCCCCCAATTTCCATTACCTTTAAAAGATGGAAGAAAGCAGCCTTGCAGGATCATTGGTCAGTTATCTCAGTATCCTTGAAGGCAGCCTGACCATCTCAGTGAGCTTTAGCTCTTCTAACACAATCCTTACATACCTGGGTAGTGTTTCTAAATTCTTCCTTTGTAGCCTGGCCCACTTCCACCTCCTCTTTTTTGCACTGAGACAGTGTCTTCCCACTGGATTCCAACAAGAAGTTTTCTGAATGCACTTAAGGATGCTTGTCTGAAGTCCAGGTTCAGTACTCTTGTTCCTCTCTTTTGTCACTCACCTTAGCATTCTGAGCTCCACTGCTTCAAGGTCACTATAGCCAAGACTGTTGATTACCCTCTCCCAAACCAGTCATTCCTTGCCTGTGAATAGCAGAACAAGCTGTGTGTCACACAGGGTTGGTCCACCCTGTACTTCTGTTACCTTTAGAAATCTGCTTGACTGCTTGCATCCCACTGAGTTGTCATTCCAGCAAAGAACAGGAAGGTAAAAATCTCCCCTGAGAGCCAGGTCCGGTGATACAGAAACTTACAGGAATTGTTCTCCTTTTATGCCTTCTCTGAAATATTATTGACTGGAATAAATTAAACAGGAGGCATCTAGCCACAGAAAAACCTTGTTATTGCCCCTGAGACAGCAGAAATACAGATCCTGGACTTCAGCGCTGTGCTTTGGTGAACAAGGTATGCACTTTTACTGATTACAGACAATAAATTTATGACTGCATTAGCATGGAATAAATTTATTATGTCTTTCTAGCACCATTATGCTTGAACAACCACAATTAAGCTCCTAATCCTTAACTTTCTCAAGTTGAGATAGCTTCTTAGATCACTGCTGTGTAGATACACTTTTGTGAGCTCTCAGCTAGACTTAAACTTTGAACCAGTACACTTATAGCAGCACTGTGACAAGCTTTGATTTCTTATCTTTGTTTCATCACAGAATCATAGAATAGTTTGGGTTGGAAGGGACTTTAGAGATCATCAAGGTCCAACTCCCCTCACAAAGGCAGGGACGTCTTCCGCTACCCCAGTTTGCTCAAAACCCCATCCAGCTGAAATACAGACTTTGTTTTACTTCCAGGATGTTGCTTTGCTGAGTTGTGCAGAGGTAGTAGCTCTTTCAAAGGTATCATCAGACAGCACTGTATAGTTTAGAGTGACAGGTAAATTCAAAAAATAGCAAATTAAAGCCCCAGATTTAATGTGTAAGATACATTTTATTCGCCACTTTTGCCTGTCGGGGCTATCCATGGTTGTTCAAAGGTGTTATAATAATGCTTTCTTAAGGTACTATATTTTACCAATAAACAGCTTTCCATTATGATTTACACTATACCTTGAACTTAAAAATATGATTTGTTTTAGTAGGGATCATATTTTAAAAATCTAAATAATTTGAAATGCATTAACTCATATTAGCTTTGAGGATTTTTTTATATTATTAATTTTTTTTCAAAATCACAATAAACTGCAGGAGTCTGCACATCTGTTATAAGATCACCCTATTGCTAGTTCACATAGGGAACATTTAAATTGATAAAGTATGTAATTTTAACACTGCCTTTGTTTTACTCTTAATCTCAGCTTCATTGCAAATGCAGTTCTGATACGTAGTAATGTTAACTGATGTAGTTTTTGTTACCAAGAGACTTTCTTAATGATTGGTGAAAATATCTGTATGGGGTTATATACAAATCAATGTATGTACGTATAACACATGTAAGTATGCACGTCTAAACATTTTGAAAATCACATTGATACTTCCAAAATTTTATTCCTTGGGATAACTTTTCATATGGTTTCACTTATCATCTGAAATAAAATATAACAGCAAGCTCAGAACTTTCCCTGTTAAATTGTTCTATGATCAAAATATACTGAAGTAGAAAACTACCCAGTCAGCTAATAAGGTGATGATGGTTATTTTATAAATATCTACCAAATTCTAGAAAAACTAACATAATAATATTTTATTCTGATTGGATACATTAATGCACTTGGAAATATAAATACATACTACCTCAATATTAACTTGCAAATTACATTTTCTCTGAAGATGGATAGCAGTACCTAGATTTCATGGAATGGCGTCCTCTGGGGTATAATGCTGTAATTATTTTTACTTTTTCCTTGTTGCTTGAAATTTTGATTCATGCACAATGTTTAGCTTGAATCATTTAAAAGGTGGCTACAAAGAAGACAGAGACTCCTTTTTTACAAGGAGCCACATGCAGAAGATGACAGGTAATGGGCACAAGTTACTCTTGGGGAGATTCTCACTGAACACAAGAGGAAAATTTTCCTAATGAGGACAATCAGCCATTGGAGTCATCCCCCCAGGGAAGAAGTGGATTCCCCAGCGGTGGACACTTCTAAGATTCAGCTGGACAGAGTCCTGAACCATCTTGTCTAGATCATGTTTTTGCCAAGAAAGGTTGGGCCAGATGATCCTTGAGGTCCCTTCCAACCTGGTATTTTATGATCCTATGATTTACCGCACAGCAAAACTTCAAAAATATCTTCATTGTTTTCACCAAAATTGTGTCAAGGGTGTGCTTTTTTTCCTGGGGCAAGGGATAGATTGCTGACTGGAATGTTGAATATTTCTCCAGGAAAACAATATTTTTCTATAAAAGTCTCACTGAAAAGAAAGAACTTCCATATGTGAACATTTCTCTGCAACATTTAAAAAAAATACTTGTCTTTTTTTTTTCCTTATGTTTCTGACTTCTTCCTCAACCTCCTTTTCTTCTCACCCACTAAAGAGTACCCTATTTTTGCTACTATAATTCACCTCTTTATTCTAAAATCCTCCCAGACGATTCCTACTTCAGCCTGGATTTCTTCATTACCCTCAGTATTTATTTTTTCTCCTCTGATAACAATTAAGTCTTCTTGACAGCTTCCAAATGTTGTCGTGGGAATTAAGCCAGCTTTGCAATGGCATTTATTGTCTCTTTGTCTGGTCTCAGCCTAAGCCTGCTGATGTTTTTGCCAATCTCTTTTCCTCAGGGACTCCTTTGATCAGAAGTGTCAAAGACAAACCTGTGTATCTCCTGTTGGTGAAGCCTCAGGGAATTTAACAAGTACTTAAAAAAAAAAAGTGTATGTATATATATATATATCTCCATAATTAGTTCACAAAAAATAGGCACTGTAGAAGTCAAGAATTGTCATATTTAGAATGGGCAGATTAATGAGAAATCATCTTTGTACCTGCAATCACAATTGTAAAATGGTTTGGGATGGAAGGGACCTTAATGATCATCTAGTTCCAACCCCTTACCATGGGCAGTGACATTTTCCTAAAAGAGCAAGTGGGTTAAGAAACCCTCAGAGGAAGAATTCTGAGAAATTGCATCCATGTTTCTGACACAGTCACTCTTCCAACTTATTCTAGCAAGAAGGTGAATTAGGGTATTCCAGGGTCTGTAGGATTTATGCCCATTCTTCCGGAAGGGCCACTCACCTTTAGATATGCTCTTTATATAATCCATAGAAAACCAGAATTCGTGCTATATTGTTGTAAGAACAACAACATCACTTCTTATATGAAGGGAAAGATGGGCTTCAGGTAGATGCAGAACTGTCAGAGAAAACCCTCTGCAGAAAGGGGATAAAAAGAAATAAAGAAAGAAATGCAACTGACTGAGAAATCAATAAACTTTGTTAAAATTTAAACTCCCCACTGAATATCCTGTCCTGCTTTGTTTTTATGTGTCCTATGAACTGGTATTTGGCATCCAAAATCTTTCAAATCATATTGCAGCTGTTACCTTTTATGTTTAACTTCCTATAAATACTTCAGAGCAATTAAGGTATAAAATGAAAATACTTCACAGAAAGAATATATTGACACCATGCTTGTTTTTTTGTTTTTTTTTTTAATGGATTTACAGTGTAAGATGAATAGTATTGAGCCACATTGTTCCCCTTAATTTGTGAAGTACAGCAAAATAACGTAGAGCTATACCAAAACTTTAATATTCTCTTAGAATGCTGTTATCATTTTGTGAGCAAAGCTTGAACACACTCAGTTTTGTTACAGCTGAAGAATGAAGCCAATTAAATGGAATAATTCCAGCTAAACTTGCGTGCTAGATTTTACAAAATTTTTGCCAGGCTTTTATTATCTGTTCAAACACACATGGTTGCTTAGTGTGTCTCCGATATTTTCTTAGTTTTCTCTCACCAAATGGTAAAGCAAGTTTTTAGCATTTTTCAGCCACACCAAGTAAAATCCGGAGAATTTCTCTGAGTCTTTCTAAACTGCATATCTAGCAACTTTGAATACAAGCATATATTTAAGTATATATATTTTTAAGCATATATTTAGTTTTACTAATACTGCAGGACAGCAGAGACAAAAATAACACTATCGTATTTGTCCTTTGCAACCACTTTGTTATTCTGAAGTCAAAACATTTTAAAAACACTATTTTAGCCTTGAAATAATTACTGTCTACCTCTGTTTATAAGTGGAAAAACAAAAGGTAAGACAAATATAAATTGTCCTTTGTATGTTCTCATTCCTGATGATTAGTTTTTTGCGCACAAATCAAAACCAGTTTGGAATCAAAAGGACTGGGAAAATGCAGAACATAAAAAATCAAATAACTTTAATTAAACTTTTCTCAGTTTTGCCAGCTGGAAGACTTTCCTTTTCTTTTTTTTCCACAGACTCGCTTATGACATATTTATTATTGAGTGTACTGAATACTAGACTGGAATTCATTCTGATATGAACAAAAAAAAAAAAAAAAAAAAGAGAAAGAAAAATAGAAAGAAAAATTAAAGAAAGGAAAAGAAAGAAAGAAGGGGGAGGGAGGGAAGACCAGATACAGCCCCCAAAATCTTTCCACAGTTGTTTCCAAAGTTACTTTCAATTTCATGCATTCAAAATTCACCCTAATCCATGAGGTGACCACCTTCTGAAGACTATTGTATATCAATTCGTCAAGACATCCAGGTTTTTGTTGCATAGTATAGCAAGAAGTAAGGTTTCTTCCACAGCGGTACCAGTTCACACAAGAATGACAGCAGGAACACAGCTGCCAGACTAAAGATACTTGGTTTGTCTAGTTTTGACAGTGAGAAACCCAGAATATTTGCTATTTCATGAACAGTACAAATATCCCAGCTATTTTTAAACCATGTCATTATGATCAAAAATAAAACTCAGATGAAACACAACATAAGCCAGGCTGCTTTGGATCCATTTCAAAAATTACACCCCTTGGGGTTTCTGTTGACATCTCAGCCAACTGGGTAGAGCTTGAAGGCACAGGAACAGAAGCAGCTGCCTACAAAATAACTGATCATATCCACCTCACATGCTCAAAGCTAGAATAAACTAAAGGTCTCATCTGCAGCAACCAATGGCTATCTGAGCTTCCTCTTCTCTGACAAGTTATTTTAAGCAATGAAGACAACTTAAGAGACTTAGTGCTGTGCTACATGAAAGCCCAGAAAACCATTCTCATGCCACTGGGTAATCTAGCAGCTTATACGTATTTTCATACAGTGTCATCCTGTATCATGATGCCATGGCATATGCCTAACTGTTGTGGAAGAAAATTAACTCTATCCCAGCCAAAGCCAGGACACTACTAACAAAACCACCCTCCATTCCTTCTCCACAAAGTTTTTATTATTGCATATTTTCTGTTTCCTGAACTAAATTCAAAGTGAGGAAAACAAATAAACAAAAAACCAAAAATAATTAAAAAAAAACAACAGAAACAAAAGTCAGCATACACCGGTTCTGAGGAATAAAAATAAATCTTTGTTTCTTAAAATAGTCTCTGAAATAATCCCAATTGTAATGAGGCAGAAAAAAAAAACAAAAAAAACCAAAAAAAAACGGTTTTAAATTTAAGGATCTGTGGCACTTGTCGTAAATGCACAGTAAATCACTGAGCTTGGCAGTATTGCACACAACCTACCATGGTTAGAGAGAGTAGAATCTGGCTGAACAGGTTTAAGACTTTATAGTGTAGTCACTGCATTTATTCTACTAGGTAGTTTGAGAGGCTATCTAGCTTAATTAAATTTTTAACCATTTCCTTTTTAAGTTCAGTTAGTTCTTTGGTTTTATACTTATATAGGGCCTTATTTAAACCACCCTTGCCAAAATCCTAAGACAAAATGCTTTTCCTGTGACTTCTGATACAGTGTTGTAACCAATGTTACAAGCGCAGTAACACTGCTGGAAACATTAATGAAGGAAACATGGAATACATTTTCTCCCCTCAGGCTTACATAGGTATTATAAGAAATGTAACATGTTGATTTACAGGACAACCGCATAGCTTCCAACATCCTATCAGTTCTTCCCAGAAAGTGTCGCAGAAGCAGCACTCTTGAAGGGCAATTTAGCAATCCAGCAATTTCTCTAACAAAGGATGTATTTTTAATGACTTTTCTCAATTTTTTGACAGTGGCTTTTCATGTTCATTTATTTTAATTATGCCATATATATGTTAAAAGATCATTCCCAAATCCATGAAGACAAGATTCATCTTTAAACTGGATCAATTACATTACAGAAACTCAACATTAGTAGATATTATGTTGCTGAAATTTAAGAAAAAGGTGAAATGCTCTGAAGACATGTTAATAACAAGGAGGAGGGAGGAAGCATGTGTGACTCTCCCTGTGAAATGCCTGGACAAACGGCTGTAAGGAGGAATGCATGTGTAGAAGGCTCTGTGTGTAATAAATTGCTTGTTACTGTACTGAATCTATTAATTCAGCCAATGACTAGTGAAAGTTAAAGTATATGGACTGTTCTTACCTCAAACTGTGGGAGTTGCATTCTTTTTGATTCTCTTCTCCCTTCGGGAGTAGGGGGAGGGCAAGAAGAGGGGGAGTGAGTGAACAAGTTTCTTGACTGGGTTTAAACCACATCAGTATGCAAGTTTATTTAATAATTGAGGGAATTCACCCCATGTAGTTTCATTATTTCTGATTTCACCATATCTGACCTTAGATGTGTATTATGGCTGCAAAGTTAGAGCAAAGCTGCAGCTGAAATTAAGAATTTTAATCTGATGATTGTAAACCTAAAATACAGATTCTTCACTAGCCTCCAGTGTAGTTATTATCTCTCACATTTCTATTGTACAGAGTTATAGTTTTACACCACAAACTTTTCCTCGATTCAGCATATTCAGATCCATTCAAATACTTCAGATTTACAATACACCACAGAAGTGTGACAGCACATACTAGCACAAGCCTTCCAAAGTTCTTAGAAACTGTTTAGTTCAACAGTCTTTCAAAAGCAAAGCCTACCCTCTGGTGTAACAGATACAACATTTTCCTATGTTTCCAAAGAAAAGGTTTTATCCACACTCAATAAGTTGAAAGTTTTATTTTCCTAGATATACACATTTAAAATAATAAATCAGCATATCCATATACATGAATCCAATCAGAGCAAAGAGAAATAGGGCATACAAGCAATTCCCACTGGCTCATAGGCTGAGTTGTGGAATGGAGGAGAAGCTATTTGTGGTGCTCAGCTTTTGTTGAGGTGCAACAAAACTTTTGAGTCTTTCTGCATTACTCTAACTAAGCATCGATTTACAAGAGACCTAGCTATGATTGTGGCATTCAATTACAATAGTTTTTTTTAAAAGCTTAACTTCTTCATTTTCGTGAGTCCAGTAGATCTGTGTAAATTTACTTGGTTGTGTATTGCAACTTCCTCCATGCTGGACCTCCAGGGGGCATGAGTGTCATAGAGAATACAAACTTGATTGCTTGGACTGCTGAACCCCAGAAGCTTATTTCTGAGCTTTCAGTAAATTTCCAAGTGGGTCCCCAGCCATTTGAGGGACCAGAGTGAAGGGTGGGGATCCACCCATTAGGATCTCAGTAAAACCACATTTATGATGGCTTTGAATAAACCCTTTGAAAGAGAGAACTAAAAATGGAACATGAAGGATGCATTGAAAAAAACATGAGGTTTTTATGGTAAATTGGTCGACATATGGGAAGTTGACATATCTACTGATGCTGAAATTAAAATTAAATACTGGGAAAATTTTTACAAAATCTTAAAACCAGATATTTTCTACTCTGCACAAGTTGAAGTGTTAGACACAGCAGAATCAGAGAAACTATAGAAATGCATTATTAAGATAATCCTTTCCTTGTTGAAGTAAAATACCAATTACTTGAAAAAAAACAGCTCAAACTTACTTTGATGCATTAAGGGTGACTATAGTCTGGTTTTGAGGAAAATACAGTAACACACTAAATTTAAAATAAATAGTGCATGAATTGGCCTTAATTTACAGAATTGTTAAGTTTTCTAGATGAATTTTCTTAAATCAAATGCATGGATTCAAAATGGTTTAACCAGTGAAGCTTAGATTCGCATCTTTAACTAATTCAGGCTACATTCCTTGAATGTAATATCTAGAAAAGCTGTAACTGACAATGACTAAGGCCTGAGAAGAATGAAACGAAAACACTAACTGCCATTGATATAATGTGTTTTATTTTTTTTTTTTTGGATGTTCCCACCATTTATTCAATCTAGAAGGTAAGTGCTTCCTTTTTCTGCAGACCTGGAAGTGATGACTTCTTTTGTACTTGAATGGCTCATAGTATAGACTGAAGGCTCTTCCAGTGCTGTTGCATTTTGTCTGAAGCACTCAAACAACCTTGCTGCTATCCTCGGCTAAAAGAAAAAAAAAAAAAAAAGAGGAAAAAAAATAGTGATAAATACTTTTATATTTGCTATAAAACATACTTAATTCTTTGTGTAAATCAGTCTCTTAAGAGTCTAATAATACGTTTACAGGTCTGTGCAGTTATGCAAAACTAAACCCAGCTCTGTTCACTTTCACTGTTGTTACCATATAGCTTCCTAAAATCTTTGTGGATCAAAATTTATTTTTGTTGGACAAGTATTATAGTCATGTTATACAATTAATGTTAAACCACTCAGCAGAGAGTAAAAAAGAGTTAATTGAGCTTATTTTCTTAAATATTTAAGTGATGATAAAGGAGTAAGCACTCTACCAATGACTCTTGAAACAACAAGAGAAGTTCTGCTCTGGGTGAAGCTTGAAATCATTTAAAAAAAAGCACAAGAAAAAATAACATGAGCAGAAAGCTCTGGGATTTTAATGAGTCCTTGTGCTCTGCAATCTCTCCAAATTTCTACATTTGCAGTTTAACATGACCCAAGAAACAAGTCAATACTCCTTGTCAATAACCTCATTAGTTAACTAGCCTGGGCTGACTACTCCTTATTTGACCTAAAAAAATTTGGTAAAGGTATAGAAATTGGAAAGATCTATTGATTCAGGTATATTTGGTGGAGAAATTTACATTAATGGCAGCGTACTTGTCCATTATTTCTGGCTACAAATATTACTACTGTCCTGGTTAGTGTAATGAAAAACCAAAACGGAAAAAAACTAGCTGGTGTCTAAGAACTAGCCTCCGTGCCTGAGGTTTATTACACATCACAAACTATGCCAGCTCTGATTTCAAAGCATACTCTAGAAACTGTCGGCCTTGTCTTCATCTCCTGTTCTGTAAAATCACATGTAAGCCCTTGTTCAGGTGCAGAAAGCACACAAAACACACACCGAAATACACTGAACTGCTGATATTGCCCAGACAACTAGGCATACCAGTGAGTCTAGTTTATTTACATAAGGTAGGAGGCCTCCTCAGACATGCTGCATTGTGTGAGCTCTAGAGAATGCTCTTAAGCTGTCATCGGGGTCACCACCCATGTTTACCGTATCTACATGAAGCCAAGCTACTGTGGCTGTACAAGCAAATGTATCAGTCCCAGTAAGAAATCTCTGCCCGCAAGACACTTGTACAGTGTCTCAGATCTATGACTGAGATACAGCTCAATTTAGGGAACAATACATATCACAATGTGTAATTATTATCTTAGGTATGTTTTCTGTTCAAAGTATTCAAAATAAAACAAGATTTGTCACAGGCAACTGGAGTGGATTTTGACATGAAACTGAAATTGGGTTGCACGTACTGTCAGCTGGCATTCGAGCCTATGGAAGCTCTTGAGACTGTAAAGCTTTCTCAGATAACACTGGAGGACTATAACAGAAATCTGCTGCACCATTATCCACATTGTTAATGAGAGATTCCCTGGAATGATCTGCCTTACAGTCAATGTCCAGGCTTTTTGTTATAAAGAGAGCTATCTCAAGCACTACCAAATAACAAACTAAAAAGCAATATATTCGCTCTACAATGTGGATAAAAGGAGATCCAGTGTTCAAGTTCCCTCCCTGGATCCTTTTTTATTTTACAACATTGACATAATCTCTCTGTGTAAACAGTCATTTGGCTCGTTAAAGTCATTACAGGAGAATCCTCTAAACAGAACTTAAACACATCTACATACAGTTGGGATTGTGCTTTAACAATAATGTAGGAGTAAGGGGACTGTTCTGTAGTCCAGCCTCTGCTAGCATGAGTAATATCCTCTAATCCCTTTATAATTATGCCTATATCTATCGCAAAACTAGGTAGTGAGGACAAACTATCTCCTCTTTCAAAATTTACAGAAAATTATCATTTTGAAATTGATAATTATTGTTTGAATTCTCCTTAAAGCTTCAAATAGCTTATCAATAATAGTTTTATAGCCATTAACTTCTGTGTAACTTTTGTTTATTTTGCTTAAATAACATTTTACAGCTATAGCCAGAAAATGTGTATGCCCAGTGGCAGTGTAAATGATGTTCAGCTTATGAGAATTGTCACTGAACAGTACTGCACAGGGAAAATGCACTTTCTGTACATGTGCATATTTCAGTAAACACTTCTTGGTTTAGTGTATAGTAGTGCCAGTCTTGATATTAGCACTGAACTTTGCATAAGAAGGAAATAAGATCCAGAAAGATTTTCCTGAGGATTATAAAACTTTGATGGGGGTGGATCACATATTCCCTAGATAGCAGACACCCATAGCACACTGTCTGGTTGTTCTTGCAACATCAGAGCATCACTATAACAAAACCAAGCCACTCCATATTTAAAAAAAAAAGAAAAGGCAAAAACAGAAAAAAAGAAAAAAAAAAGGTAAAAAAAATACCACCACAAAAAAAAAAAACAACAACAAAAAAACAAAAAAACAACCGTACAATATTTTGTACCATGGATATAAATGTATAAACACAATGCACATCTGAAAGTGAAAAAACAAATCTGCCTTTTCTGTTTAAATTTAATTTATTGGAACTGTAGGACACATAGCACATAAATTGAGCAGACTACTTACCAGACAGGAAAGTAGAACATTCATATGTAATCATGACATTTTGAGAATGAGAAAGCTTAGCATGCATAGCAGCTCCACATCTACATTGTGCATTTGCTGGCAAGAGGACATATGGAAAAAATAGAAATGTCATAGCATTAGTCACTAAATAAAGGTTGTGGCTGCCTGGTACTATTAAGGTTATGACTTACACAGGACAAACACTTCATTCTTATTGTTTATCAGTACTAGTTATGCTATTTGTGTATCCTTTCTTTAACTTTGTTGATGGCAGAGATGTTTTCCTTAGATTTTTACATTTATCCACTCTAGCAAAGCTGCAGAAGCAGTCACTTCAAATAATAAATAGCAACACAATACCTCTATGTGCAATAAACTATACTCAGTTCACGTTTGATCTAAAGCATAAGAGCTAAAAAGAATGTATCATCTTTTACTATGGAAGATACTGCATTTGGGGCTTAAGGATACGTTAGTAATAGGATCTAATAGACTAGGCAGCTTAAAATACATTTCAAATTAAGGATTTATATTGACTGCAGTATGTATGAGTTTGAGGAAACTCACTGAATTTTATGCAGATTATTTACACTTTTTATGATATTTTCTTATGATTTTCCAGTTTTTGTTCATGGAAAATACACTTTGAAACTTATATTTCAGTTATATAAACTAAAACTTTAAAACTCACATTTTTAATCGTTTGAAATTCAGTACTGTCATAGTTCTCTGAAGTAACTTTTGTTCAGCTGCTATTCCATACACCAGTATGACTGTGATACAACAGATGTATTGATAATTTTATATCCATGTTGACTAACGAGTTAAATTATCTTTCTAAAAAAAGTTTGTGAAAAAATTGATCATGAGATGTATGGCATTTATCTAAATCATTATGTATTTAAATCTAAATAAATAACATTTCAATTTTTTTTTTAACTGAAATATCATGATATCACATTAGCACATTTTATTAATTCTACTTCACAGCATTTATGTCAGTGGTTGGTTTAAGTGGCTTTATCACATAGGCAAGATTCAGGGTAGGTAAGAACTTCAAAATCAGTTACTGCTAGACTGAACACTTAATTTCTAAAACTTTGCGAGGTTTCCAGAAAAAAATAAGGTAAGGCACCATCTTTGATAAATACTAAACTATGGATGCTTCCTTTCTTCCTTTTTACTATTAAAAAATTAAATACATCCCTTTCCCAAATGTTGGGGGGGGGGGGGAATTACAAATTAAACAAACAAAACCATGTCAGAACTCAAATTTTCACATGGTCACACCTGCTAGCAATTTACAAACTAATCCTCATACCCTCATCTTCAGCATACAGTCATGCAACTATTATACCGGCTTCACAAGTGAGACAAATGAAGCTTTGTACTCACATGTGCGGAGTCTTGGACAAACATGGGCAGGCAATGTAGCAACAAGAAGTAATTTCAAAGTCTTGAACTCAGGCAGTGGTTCAGGTAGTTATTAACCATCCTGAGAAAACAGAGAGTTCAAGAATCTGCTTTTAGCCATCAGCTTAATCCAGGACTGCAAAAACATAAGGCCTGTGCAAGCAGGGGCTAGTATCTAAGTTACAAATCCCATCAACAACAAGCAACAGCATGCCCAAACCCTACCTGGATCAAGCTTCCTTTTCTTTCAGCTCTTCTCTTGATTCCATTTCCTGTTGATTTTCAGTCACTCTCCTGAGTATGCAGGAACCTTACAAACTCAGTGGGTAGAGATGAACACCTTATTAAAGCCTCCTTAAACACTGTGGAGGAAGGTGCTTCAAATCTTCCTTCCAAACAGACACCAGCTCTTTAAATATTATAAACCTAAATAGAAAACGCGAATGCAAGCAGAAGCTAAAAACATGGTCCCATTTTACACCAGAAATCTGGAAAAGATAATAGAACGAAATTAAGACAATTGTAACTTGCCTTCTCTAGCTCATCAAAACAGCTTTGCAGGATGTTTTTATCACACGTTATGCAGGTTCTGCCCATAAGCAGTAAGCTTTTCCACAAGATTTTTAGGCTTCTCAGGTTTATAGCCAAGGTTTAAAAGCTCCACTTTTTAATCTTTATTTATTACAACTTGTTAAAAAGTATTTCATCAAAGAAATGAGGTTATGGACAAGATTGTGAAAATCATCATGAATATATTGCAACTCTGTATCTAATCAAAGCTTTGTCCATTAACTGAAAGTAGGAAAATAAAATAAATAGTGTAATTCAGTACAAGGAAAGTCAGTTCAGTTTGTTAGTGTTTGGTTGTTTTTTTTCTAAACAGTTACAAAACATGACGTGTTTGTAACTACACTTTAGTCATTCTGCTATGCTTGTGTTATAAGCCGCTTACATAACTGCTAAACGTTTACATTGTCTTCAGCAACATGTTGAAGGTGTTAAAGCATCGTACTAAGTTGAAAATGGAATGTGCTCAGCTGCGCAATCAAGGTAAGAAGCTATTTCATTGCTGTATACAGTGGTATCAGAGAAAATTCCAGATTTTGAAGACAGATGTATACAAACCTATATAAGGAGATGCTCAAGGTTAGAGCCTGGTTCTTTAGCAAAGAGAGCTTCTGCGGTCATACTTGGAAAGTGGCAGATTTGGGACCAGCTGTGTTAAGGCTGAAGTTTGTGAAGCTCTAGTGTGTCACTACCCTTGAAAATCCCTCGAAAGTGTTTAACATGACAAGAGCATCAACCATTTCAACAACTGAGTCAGGGGGGTTTTGTCCGTGGAGAGGCTGGGGCTCATCTACGCCTGGTCAGAGGCAGAACACTCTACCCGGAGAGGCATGAGAAGCAGAGCTCTTTAGAGACACCTGCAGTGGGAAGCAGGATGCGACAAAAACAATTTCCAACAGCTGGGGTTGGAGCTTGACCTATCATTTTAACATACAGTCTGCCAAACCAGCCCTAAGCTTGATTCTCTCCTAAATTCATAATCAGACAAGTTAGGGGTAATCAGAAATGCATGCTTGGGAATGAAATATTCAGCCTACAGTTTTGAACACCTCAGGTATAACAATACCTACACACTAAAGAAAACACTGGTAGTAAAACCACTGGACTTCCAAATTATCCATGAAATGATAAATGGCTCCCAGATTGTGGTTTTGGTTTTTTTGTTTTTTTTTTTTTTTTTTCTTTCCCAGGTGATTACAAAGTATATTTCTATGTGGAAGAGGAGGGATAAAACCTTTGGGCAGTGAAAGCTTTAAATGCCAGAAGGTACTATAGACAAACCTTTACGCGCCAGGAGCTGCATACAATTTCCTGTACAACAACAGCTGAACATAAACTGTTATGTGCTGCATATGCACAGTTATACATAAATAACATAGGGTTCATGCAGAGCTTGGTATAATGAAGTTTATTTGCAAAATCTTTCCACCTCACTAACTTTTTTGTGCGTACATTTGTAATAAATTGAACCACCAAAAATAACCTGAAAGGCAATGAAAAAGAAGAACAAATGGAAAACTGTGCTACATCGTACATAATACAATTCAGAAGATTAAAATTTTGTAAAATTTCACATCAGAAGGTATTCAGCTTTTATTAAAAGTCTTTTCTGTTCAGTTTTAATCACATTTTGTAAAACTTCCTAGATACACAATTGCCAAGAGGGAATCTCTATTCTGGGGTTTCTGGGGAATCTCACTAAAGAATTCTTGCAGTAGTGTGCAGGGAGCTGGAAGCTTATTTATTTCATCCTGGTATTGTCTCATTATCTAGGTGCACCTTCTGGATTCAGGCCTATATTTCATGCTCGCCTTTATAATCTAACAAAAATTGAAAGTTCAACAGTAGCAACTCGGTTTGCCACCTGACCTATACGAAGTCTAGAAACTTACATGTCCAACTTGCTACACCTTTCATTTCCCTTTCTTTGAATAAAGCATCATAGCCGCCATAAAGCATAAATCTCTATCTTGGGCATCTTGGAGACTGCCAGGCACAGACACAGCTGCCCCTGTGCACAGCTGGCAATAACCCAGGTTCAAGCAGGAGACTCCAGCTGACACTTCTATGATACTGTGAAGTAATTTCAGTCCCTTGCTGCATCCCAGAAGTAATAAAAGTTACTGTCTTGCACAGGAAATAACTCATTGTGTGCCTAAATACTGCAGTACCTTTAAACTTTAGTGTGTCAAGAATAATGCAGAAAGAAAAAAAAATTACTAAATCCTTTGGTTTTCTTTATTGTATTTATACCCTTAACATTTTTTTTTTAACAATGCTCTTCAGTGGTTTAATAAATGTTATCTTGTGTTGATTAAAGTGGAAAAAGTCCTTTATAATAGGACCCTATATTTTAAAGCTGCAAATGCTATACAGTCTGTACTTTTGATCAGCAAGAGAAAGTATTGCATAGCAGCAGCTTTTGAGAATTACACAGATCTTGTAAGAAAATAAACGGCCATTGTGTAGACAATGGCGCAGAAGTCCAGCTCATTATTGATTTGACAAGAATGATCCTCATGCTTTGGTTTTCCAGAAGAATTGAGCACATTTGAACTCTTTTATACTTTTGATAATTACCTTTACTCAGGCATAAAGTCAGAACAGACCTGCAATCAAAAGTATAAAAGCAGAAGTTCTGATTGCAAGGGTCTTTGCTCATTCATGATTGGTCAAACTGATTTCCTAAATAAATACATACTACTCTCAGTTTTTTAGCATTTTCTTTTTTAATGGTTTGCTGATAAATGAAAACTTATTGTTCCTACACAGACCAGAGTAAATAATTGGAAACACTGAGGGTATTTTTAAAGGAGCACATTGACAGGAGACAGGATGGTTTATAATGAGGAGTGTTGCCTCCCTGTGGAGCAAGGGACTATGACTCAGAGCTGACCCTGCCTTTGCTTTCTCTCATTAGTCACAAATTTCTGTACCAGATTTACTTAGTTCTCCTGCAGACTTTCTGCAAGGAGAAAAGTTCCCGGTACTCTAGCAGACTTTCTGCAAGGAGACCAATAATCTATACAAAACCTTTTATTTTCTTTTATGGAACAGCGCTGTACATGCAGAAACTATTATTAATAAATGTGGTTCATTACTATATCTGTAAAAATGCTGCAACAATTTCTGATAAACAGAAATGGTTGCAAAACAGGTTTGGTTCTATTGACCTTTCTCCTCATCTATTCACTTCCCAGAAACAATTTAGAAAAGGAGTTTACTGGTAAATATATTCATAGAAATAACATATTCCCATAGGAGGTCTCAAAGTTTTGGAGAAAAAAATCAGAGTATAGGTATTCTCAAATGCAAACCAATCCTAAATTATGTATTTCCCCAAAGAGGGAGCAGAAATACAGATCAAACTAGACTTACCTAAATGATCAGTAGTGGCTATAATTTTGTGATAGACCATTCACTGCAGCAAAATTCACTATCCTGTCCCCAGGAAAGATGCAAATCTCACAAAATAATTTTTAGGACTGATTTATCAATTGTTACAAGTAATGAGTGTCTTAAACAACGAAACAACAAAGCGATAAACCAAGAAAGCTCCAACTTCTCCCTTAAGATATTTTTAATAAGTAAGTATGGAGCTTCTAGAAACAATAGAAAATATTCTAGAGCAAAATAAGAGAGGTACCTGCTTTCTGCACAGAGATTTCTGCATGGAAATTGAATAAGTTTTCCTTTTGTAGATTTAAATGCACTCATCTGAAAGAATTTTTCCATTAATGGCTAAAAAAAGCTAAATATTATCTTGTTTAAATGGTAGGAAAGCATTGGATGAATGACAAGTTGCTGAATAATAATTAAATTTCAGATAATGTAGAATGTTAGAATAAATAATGAAAATATCAATAATAAATACATGATAAATTTTATACGCAGGCTTTCCCATAGTTCCACCGCACTTCTCTCTAGTGATAGCTAGCTGCTATGCTTTCTATAAATAATGAGTAATGAGATGAAGTTTTTGTTAAATTCATCAAATTTATATGAATGACTGCAAATTTTGGACTTTCTTAGATCCCCAGTTCCATTCAAGACTTAAGGTAGTTAAGTGCTTGAATACTGTTGTGCATCTAGGCCTACAGTAACTGGCAGAGAGCAGATGAGGGTCTGAACTGAGCAGAAAATGGTCTAAGAACAGGGACTTTACAAGCAGGTGATGGTAGATTGAGTTGATGCTGACAGAATACAGGCTGTCAACATAAAAGCATTATTTCCATTATCAAGGAAAAGGTATTAATTTCTTTTAAAATATATAATATTTCAATTGTTAAGAGAGTTGTAAGAGTTCTGATTCATGCAGTCAAGGTTATTCTATATACAAAAAAATAGAGTTGTTTAAAAAGCTGCTGGTGTCATTAAAACAATAGGATTTTATCTAGGTGAAGGTTAAAACCAGACATTGTTAGAAAACATCCAAGATGAGATGATAGTTAAGAAGTGGGGTAGAATGTTGCAGCCTGGTTAGCAGCAGGGTAAGGAGCCCTGTATTCTCCAAAGATACTGTTGCAGCATTTGTTGGCATCACTACACCTGCCTACTTGCTCACAGACGTTTACTGTAACTATGGCAGCTGTTAGGCATTTCACTTTTCTGGTCAAATAAAAGAAGCTATCTTTCTGCAGCTTGAAGAAAGCATGGATACTCTGTTTCCCGGTGCCTCTTCTCTCCTCTTGCCTTACTCACTGTGTGTGTATATCCTTTATTGCTTTACCCCCTCCTCCATCTATTATTCACGAAAGCGCCAGCTTTTAAAAATGAAGTGGTGTATTTTTATGAAGACAGAAAATGATGACACTTGGTTTTAAATTGGGGGGGGGGGAGAAAAGGAAGAAAAAATAAGTAAAAACTGTCAGAAGGAACTGAATATATATGTGACTTTGAAGTGCAATAAAAAACAACAACAAATCCTACTTCAAGTGACAAAAAAATCCTACTTCAGATCTGTGACATTTTCAGTACCTGAAATGGACTTCATTTATAGCAGCTCTCACACCTTCTGAGAGTCCTGCTTGAATTACCTGCATCTCTGTGCCCTTCCTGCAGAAGTGCTGATTGAATGTTAGAGGAGAGAAAGGCAGACCTTGGAAATATGTCAGACCGATCATCCTCTATCTTATATCCTTGCTATATACAGAATCACTTTGTCCAAGCCAGTAAGAGTGTACTCTGAAAGGTGCCTCCCCGCCACCAACAGCTGACACACACTTTATAGATGTAAATTATTGGTGCAGTTACAACATTCAAGTCCCAGTTCATGTTCAGCAGGTATAACACTAATTGCAGGAACAGTCAAGACACTTTCAATTAGGATAAAATCCATAGAGTGCATATAGATTTTTTCCTAAGAGCTGCTGAAGCAGGTTAACTGGGAATTCCCTGGTGAGAGAGGATGTGTCTCATGGTCACACTGATATGCTTCTGATTTAGCACTCAAGTCTTAATTCATATACTATCTGCACCATCAGCACAGTGATGCACACTACAGCTCTGTTCTGTCCTTTTGGCAAGGAAGTCCAGGTGAGAAGGAAACAGGAGTGAAGACTCAAACTCCAATTCTAGATGCAGCATAGAGAAGCTACACATTTTATCAGACCTGGCTCTTTCTAATTTGCTCTGCTAAGGGGGTGCATGCTACTTGGTACAGTAAGCAAGCTTTAGCAGCCAGAAGACAGGGATGAGCAGGGTTTAACACTTTGCAGTGAGGCAAAAGTTTCAGAAGCAAATCTTCCTTCTCTGCCCCCAGCATTGACTCTGGGGTGAAACAGAGACAGGGGTGACAGCAGCAAACATGTTACAGTCCAGACTACATGACACAATACCTGTGGAGAAGAAGATGATCTGAACACACATCACCACCACCCCCCCCAAGGGTCCTTTGGTGCTGGACACTCATATGGCTCATTTGTAAAGGCATGAATGATTCATAAACCTGTGCAGCTCTAGGAAACGTTTGGTCTATTTGCCTTTTCAGTTCACAGTCAGTCAAATCACATGTGATTCAGGGTGTCCTGGTTTCAGCTGGAACAGAGTTAATTTCCTTCTTAGCAGCTGGTGCAGTGCTACATTTTGGTTTTAGCCTGAGAATAATGCTGATAACACACCAATGTTTTAGTTGTTGGTAAGTAGCGCTTATTCTGATGAAAGACTGTTCAGTCTCTCACGCTCTGCCAGTGAGGAGGAGCGCAAAAGGCTGGGAGGAAGCAGAGACAGGACACCTGACCCAAACTAGCCAAAGAGGTATTCCATACCACAGCACATCATGCCCAGTATATAAACTGGTGGGGAGTTACCCAGAAGGGATTGATCTCTGCTAGGGTTGGGCTGGCTATCGGTCAGCGGGTGATGAGCAATTGCATTGTGCATCACCTGAGTTTTCCAAATTTTCAGTTCTCTTTTATGTTGTTGTTGCTGTTCCTTACTAGTAATAGTAGTAGTATTGTTATTGTTGGTATTGTTTCTATTATCACTATATTGTACTTTAGTTATTTAACTGTTCTTATCTCAACCCATGGGTCTTACATTCTTTCTATTCTCTTCCCCATCCTGCCTGAGGGGAGAACAAAAGGGGGGGGGGGGGGCAGGGGGGAGAAAGGGACTGTGTGGTGCTGAGTTATTGGCTGGGTTTAAATCACAACGCTGGGTTTGGCACAGTTACTGGTTCAAACAGACTATCCTTTCAGATACCAGGATGACAAGGGAAACTGTTTCATGTATGGCATATTCCAAATACAGGAACAGAAACAGGGTTGTTATTACCTTATTTTCTCTCACAGTTCCCATGACTTCAGAACCCAGTGTACCAGTCTGCTTGCAAACCATTAGATTCATAACTGCTCATCACAAGGACTTATTGCTGAGGTAACATATAGCAGCAACTCCAGCTAGTCTAAACTTACATAAGCAACTTATTGTGATTTCAATAGTCCTTCCAGTTTGCATTTATATTAAATCAGTAAAAGCTTGATGGCATCACTGCTATAGCCAACAAGCCAATATTAAAATGTTGACTTTCAAGCTAACAAAATTCATTTCTGCCTCTTTATGGTCGAGGTACTCACCATATAGAATAGTATATGGAGACAAAATATAGATCTGTGGCAGGCATGGTGTTTTGTACACAGTACAAGTAGACCCGCCCTTTTTGCCTGAGCAGAGATCTCAAGAGCACTACTGGTATCACTTGGTGTGGGGCAGGGAAAGAGGTTGATATAGGTCTTTAGAGAGGGATTAGATAATCGAGCCTTTATAGATAGATTTGTCAACATAGCCATTTACTTGTAAAGTGCAAGTCTCCCCTAGGTTCAGAGTGCTGCATCTGCTCTGTGTTGTTCACCCCATCTGAATCTGATAATTTCTGGAAGGTTTGATGTTTTCTTCAACTTCCCAAAGATTTTCATTAGGACAAGACAAGCCTGATGTGAAAAAGATTTTTGCCCTCAGACCATAACTTGTATAACAGGAGAGCAGCCAGTGGCATATCACCTAGGAGCACAGACAATAAGGAACACACTTCTGTCTGGAATGTGACTTTAGACCCAAGTGATATGGAAACTTTGAGCATGGTGACTTGTTGCAGGTGCAGTGTCCCCTTTGTCCCTATTTGGGTAAGTATGTTTGAAATGTTCATACTTCTTATGGATTTCCAGCCCTTTGGCACATCATTACAACCACCTTTATAGGGATGCCTAGCAGATACAATAGAATTATAGTACTAGTAACATAGGTATATCTCTGTTAGAGGTATGCCTTATGAGAGGTTCTGGGGAATCTGTCATAAAGTGGGAGAGAGGTTATTGGTTTTGGGAGTTTTCTTTTTTTTTTTTTTTTTAGTAAGAAGAAAACTCCCTTGCCACAAGAGGCATCATGCTAGGTGGCATGCCTGACTCTAGACCTTGGAAGACAATATGCTCTTGTTGGCTCAGACTGCTGTGGGGCCTTCAGCTTTATTTAGTGGTTGCTAAAGGGATGGAAACAATGTGCAGAACAATGAAAGGGAGCAGTGTTCCTAACTATGGCCAGAAACATGAGTATAAATGCATTTTGCAGACAGTATGTCACAATCTCATCCCAGAAAACAGACTCAGTGACTGTGGTTGTGTTAGGCTAAGTGAAAGTGATCTGCAGTTAAGATAGTTTCTTGGCAGCTGTCCTGGGTTCAGCAGTAGCAGTCAATTTTTCTCCTTCTTAGTAGCTGGTGCAGTGCTGTGGTTTTGACTTTCAGCCTGGAAACAATGCTGATAACACCGATGTTTTTAGTTACTGCTCTAATGTTTAGTCTGACCAAGAGCTTTCTGAGTCTCATGCTCTGCCAGGGAGGAGGGGAAGCCAGGAGGAAGCAGAGACAGG
The DNA here is from genome assembly GCF_028554395.1 of Pezoporus wallicus. NCBI lineage: Eukaryota > Metazoa > Chordata > Aves > Psittaciformes > Psittacidae > Pezoporus > Pezoporus wallicus. The sequence goes on from NW_026640165.1 coordinate 4,442,161, forward strand.
ACACCTGACCCAAACTGACCAAAGAGGTATTCCATACCACAGCACGTCATGCCCAGGATGTAACTGAGAGTTACCCAAAAGGGCTAGTTCACTGCTCAGTCGGGCTGGGTATCAACAGGTAGTACTGTATTCTCTCCCCTTGTTATTTCCCTTATCATTATTATCATTGGTGGTAGCAGCAGTGGTTTGTGTTATACCTTAGTTACTGGACTGCTCTTATCTCAACCCATGGGAGTTACATTCTTTCGATTCTCCTCCAAGTCTCTTCGGGAGAGGGAAGGGGGGGAGAAGTGGGGGGAATGAGGGAGTGGACTGCGTGGCTGACTTGCTGACAGGGTTTAAACCATGACAGCAGCCCTGCAGAACACCCTGCTGTAGGATACAGCATGACATGATGATTCAAAAGCCATCTGGGATATTGTCATTGAGGCTGTACCTGAGGATACAGTATCTCATAGTCAGCTAATTGAAAGCACACTTGACAGTTACGCAGCAGGAGTTACGTTTCAGTTTCATTTTTTCTTAAAAAGAAAAAAATTAAAAACTTTCCTCTACCATCAGGCATTTCAAAATGCAATTCTCATATATAAAACATTACTTTTTGATTGAACTCCCTGAGTGGCCTCATTATATGGGTACAGAACAGGCAGCAAGGGATGCAGATCACCCATACAAAGATGTGCTCCCTGATTTCATTCATGTTACGTCTGTTCACAGACAAAAGTGCTAGTCCGCAGTTTAAGACTGTGAAGGTTTGTAATACATAGGCAGCATATCTTTTACACCTATGCTAGGTGGTCACTGTATTCATGGAACAACTCACATAACCTGTGAAGGTCTGTAGAATCAAAGATTCATTTCCCTGCTGATAAAGCTGTAGAGCAATGTGTGGTTATCTGGGTTACCTTTCTTAAAAAAAGCACAGACTCATATCTGCTCTTGCAAAGACACTGACGGAGTGTTTCTTACAAAATAAATCATTGCTTTGATCTTGGCATAGAGTATTTCTTGGAGAAATAATCATGTCTCTCAAACAGGGTAGTCAGTTGTTGTTGTGACCAAACTATTACTATATACACGCTAATATCTAATGTAGCATACTACCGTGTTAACTCAGTAAAATCCTAAAAGAAAAATGTTTCAGTTATTTATAACCTATGCTCAGAGTCTCTTTGCTTATGGTAAAATTAAAAAATCAAAAGTGAACCAGTGAGGGACAGGCTTGGAAGCTCTGAAGAAGGTTCCCTGTTGAAGATGATTCCAGTCATGCATCTCTTTTCACACCGGGCGAGGAGGGCAGTCTATAGAGATCAGTCAATGCTGGTCTTTCCTGATCAACTAAAGGGAGACTGTCCTATCCAAAGCTGTGATCTAGTACAGCACTTGAGGGGAAGACAGAAGCAGCTTTCTACAGGATAGTCTGTATTTCCATCACTGATGACTATATAACAGAAATCAGCATATTGCTCAAGTCTTTACTTCTTGTGATGGGTCTGGATGGATTAAATCTGCATACAGACCCAATCTGATGTCCCAGGTGCATCAATAGGCAGCATAGCTGTGCAGGAATCTTAGTATGGAGAAGAAAGACCTTTATACAAATATGCAGGGATAGATCCTAGGGTGTGTGCAAAGGTACATTGGCCACACATTTGGTATAGCCAGGTGTGTTAAGATTCAATAGGTTTGATGTAGTAATCATTGCCCAGTGAGTTCATGCTGAAATTCTGATGGATATACATAGTGAATATTACAGTTCACAGTAGCATTTATACAAGCTGGATATGTCCACTGATCCATAAAAGTAAACACGTATTCAGGTACTGCTACCAAAGGCAATATAGGTATAAGAAGAGCTGTCATATTTACCATCACCCCTTTAGAACCTGCAACAAAGAGAATAACCACTTCTCTGCTAGTAATAATAGCAGATGAATTCAATCTGTAAGAGCCATAAACATAGATTCATGGTTCCAAAGCAATCTTGAATGATATTATGGAAGTAGTTGGATGTCTGTTTCATTGCCAAGAATTTCATACAGCTCTACTGGAAAGGAATCAGGGTTTTACAAGGGTAGCATAAATCTAATTTCTCATAGCTTGTAACAGATGTTGTCCAGAGACTGGGAGACAACAACTGGTCATTGAGTTTTGTCTCTTTTGCAACGTTTCCTTATGTTAGTCATGAACAAACATCAAAACTACTCTATCGCTGTTTTTATTTCAGTCCAGGAGCTTTCATCAGCGTAAATCAGTTATGCCATATTTACATAGGTGCAGCTGAAAACAGAATGAGTTTCCTAGCAACTTCATCTTCATCAAAACTTGAAGAAAAAATAATTATACTTAATAGAAGAAACCTTTTCTAAATGAAAGGATATGACACTTCAGTTTCACTTTCCTAAAGACTGCTCACAGTCCTTCCCTTGTTCTTGTTCCCTTCATTTGCTGTCAGTTACATAACTCCTTTTTTAGCTCATAGGTGTCAGCATCAACTACATTAAAAGTGTACTTTACTTTTGTTGAAATTCAAGGTCTCTGTACCATAATACATCTTTTGTACATTTTCTTGAGAGGTGTTCTAAAGACAATTATAAAAATAACCCCATACATCAGAGCTCAAAATACATTAACTGGATTTTACTCTAAAAGTTGACGCAGACACATCATTATAAGAATTGGATGGTTTCTTATTGCATTATTTAGAATGGCAGTTTAATGCAGATGCTCAACTTTCTCTTTAATTTTTTTTTTTAATAAGTTTTCATAATAAAAAATATTCTGGTTTTATGCTTAACCCTGTACTGGTGTGCAGGATGGCACTTCTGACAAGGAGATCTGAAGAAAAAAATCTACACATTGGCAACGACTTCTGTCAATCTCCAGGCATGAAGGAGAACCAGGAGACCATTCCAGATCTGGGACTGGAACTTGACCTGTCTGTCTGCTATGGTATATATGCCTGAGGAAGATAAATACAAATTTTAATGAGTGAAGAATAACAGAAATTATGAGGCTAAGGAGAGCTTTCTTGGACATAGATGCTTGAATGAAATAAGTGCAGTGTAGACTCAAGTTATGGGACAGAAATGAAATTAGAAGATCAGTTAGTCTAGTCTCTTGACATAGAACAGGGTACTAATCTGAGACTATTCATAGATTGAAAGCCAGGAAATTAAATCCAAAGTGGAAAAGGGGTCTCATGAATAGGAAGTGTGTTATTCTTTCTCTATAAGTCACTTGTATACAACATGCACTAAGTAGCTTTATTTTTTTTTTATCAAATTGATTAATTAAGACCAATGTGGGATTGGTCTTACACATACGGGGTATGTGTAAGGCATACACATAAGGGGTTTAAGATAAGAATTATACACTTAAATTCTTTCATGTTATTTGATAAGGTAGTTAAACTCAGCATCAAAAAAAAAACCAAACCAAACCCAAACCCAAACCAAAATAAAACAAAAAAATCAACCAACCAAAAAAAACCCAACAAACTGAAACCACTACAACTCAGCAACACAATTCTGTAATTGCAGTTGTTCTTCTCTAGAATCCCCTCACACACATTTCTTCCAGAACCAACCTGTACAGGATCTGTGGTCCAGAATCACAAAAGAAGGGGTGGGCTGGTAGAAAGTGGTGCGAAAAAAACAAAACCAAAACAAAAAAAAAAACAAACCCAAAAACGAAAACAAAATTAGGGAAAATTAACTACTTTAAATAATGTCATCTTCCAGAGCAGAAGAGTGAATGCTTATACCTGCAGCCAGCTACTTTCCATCCGCTTCCCTGGCAGAGGGGAGATATTGTCATCTCAGGTGAAAGGCAGGAAAAGGGGTCTCTGAAACTTCAGACATTTTTGAAAATATTGTTTAAAGTTACTTTAGTGATCTAACTCAGTTCACCAGAATGCTTTCTTTACTTATTTGAAATATACTGATTTCGCATAAAAATGCATTAAATTGGGCATAGGTATCTTTATTATTTTTTCACTGATTTTAGACTATATTTCTAGTCTTTAAGGTGCACTGGGAATTTTGAACATTTTCTCTACAGTTGTTTATTTTATTTGTTAACATCATTTATACACATCACTAATGAAAATGTTGGACATTGTAATTTATCTGTTGCTTAGGGCATTCTTTAAGTACTGTAATTTCATAGGTTTTGAGAAAAAAAAAAAAAACAAAAAAAAGCTATCCACTGGCTGGGAACTTCAACATTATTCTTATGTCATTAGTAGAAAAGGAAAAGAAAGGGAAGGGACGGGAGGAGAGAGGAGGGAAGGAGGGGAGAGGAAGGGACGGGACGGGAGGAGAGGGGAGGGAAGGAGGGGAGAGGAAGGGAGGGGAGGGAGGGGAGAGGAAGGGAGGGGAGGGGAGAGGGGAGGGGGAGGAGGGGAGGGGAGGGGAGAGGAGAGGAGAGGAGAGGAGAGGAGAGGAGAGGAGAGGAGAGGAGAGGAGAGGAGAGAAAAGAGAAGAGAAGAGAAGAGAAGAGAAGAGAAGAGAAGAGAAGAGAAGAGAAGAGAAGAGAAGAGAAGAGAAGAGAAGAGAAGAGAAGAGAAGAGAGAGAAGAGAGAGGAGAGGAGAGGAGAGGAGAGAGAGGAGAGGAGAGGAGAGGAGAGGAGAGGAGAGGAGAGGAGAGGAGAGGAGAGGAGAGGAGAGGAGAGGAGAGGAGAGGAGAGGAGAGGAGAGGAGAGGAGAGGAGAGGAGAGGAGAGGAGAGGAGAGGAGAGGAGAGGAGAGAAGAGAGAAGAGAAGAGGAGAGGAGAGGAGAAGAGAGGAGAGGAGAGGAGAGGAGAGGAGAGGAGAGGAGAGGAGAGGAGAGGAGAGGAGAGGAGAGGAGAGAAGAGAAAGGAGAGGAGAGAAGAGAAAGAGAAGAGAAGAGAAGAGAAGAGAAGAGAAGAGAAGAGAAGAGAAGAGAAGAGAGAAGAGAAGAGAAGAGAAGAGAAGAGAAGAGAAGAGAAGAGAAGAGAAGAGAAGAGAAGAGAAGAGAAGAGAAGAGAAGAGAAGAGAAGATGTCGTGGTTTAAACCCAGACAGGTAATTCATTCACTCACTTCCCCCCTTCTTTCCCTCCCCCTACTCCTGGAGGGACGGAGAGGAGAATCGAAAAGAATGCAACTCCCACGGGTTGAGATAAGAACAGTTTAGTAACTAAGGTATAACACAAATCACTACTGCTATCACCAATGATAATAATGATAAAGGAAATAACAAGGGAACAGAATACAACACCTCAGCACCAGCCGACCGATAACTTGCCCCCCTCAGCCCGACCAAGCACCGACCGATACCTCCTCCAACCCTGCAGTTTCCCCAGCCCTTCCGGGTAACTCCCAGTTACATCCTGGGCATGACGTGCTGTGGTATGGAATAGCTCTTTGGTCAGTTTGGGTCAGGTGTCCTGTCTCTGCTTCCTCCCAGCTTCCCCTCCTCCCTGGCAGAGCATGAGGCTCACAAAGTCCTTGGCCAAACCAAAACATCTCTATCAGCTCTGTTCCCGAGCCGAAAGTCAAAACACTGCACTGCACCAGCTACCAAGCAGGAGAAACATGACTGCTACTGCTGAACCCAGGAGAGAAGAGAAGAGAAGAGAAGAGAAGAGAAGAGAAGAGAAGAGAAGAGAAGAGAAGAGAAGAGAAGAGAAGAGAAGAGAAGAGAAGAGAAGAGAAGAGAAGAGAAGAGAAGAGAAGAGAAGAGAAGAGAAGAGAAGAGAAGAGAAGAGAAGAGAGAAAAAAGAGAAGAGAAGAGAAGAGAAGAGAAGAGATGAGAAGAGAAGAGAAGAGAAGAGAAGAGAAGAGGAGAAGAGAAGAGAAAAGAGAAGAGAAGAGAAGAGAAGAGAAGAGAAGAGAAGAGAAGAGAAGAGAAGAGAAGAGAAGAGAAGAGAAGAGAAGAGAAGAGAAGAGAAGAGAAGAGAGAAGAGAAGAAACAGACTTGGTTCAGTGGCAGATGGTGGGCTAAGTTAGTTGTCTATGTGATTTACACAAATTCATCATTAAACAAAAAATATTGAAACGGCTGTACCAACAGCAAACTATTAGCACTATGTTGTGCAGGCTTCTCTACACCAGTGCACATCTTAGTAGGTTTCTGAGGATTTTTTTAATGAAGTAGTCAAACTAGTTAAACATTAGATTTCCTGATCTATAACTCTATATTCCACCTGTTTCATATTGAACTCAGTAAATATCTTCCTTCTTTACCTTCATTTTCAGATTGTTCATTTTGCACCATCCTTCAACCCTGCCAGGAAACCTCTGGGTACATCTGTTGGTTTCAGCTTCTATGGGGCAACTACAGTTATGGTTAAGGTCCATATGTGATCACAAATACTAACCCATAATATAGCAAGGACCATCACAATGTTTCCCTTGGGTTTGTGTTTGGGGCGGGGGAGAGGAGTGTATGTTGCAGTTTGATTGGTTTTGGTTTAAATGCCAAATAACTGCAAAAAAAAAAATCTTTCTAAATGTTAACTCTGTATGTTGATCAAATAACTTCTATTACCCTTCTTAGCAAACTAGCCATCTCAGTGAAAATATACTAAAATCTGCACTATGTTTCAGTGTAAAAATATACATACAAATATAAGAGCAGTATTAGTGGATGTGAAAACTTTTTAAAATATTCTATTAATTCTAATTGAAGATAATATTGTTAACTTGAGACAGACTACATCTAGGCTAGATCTAGATTCAATTAGAATCTCTTCTAAATCTGGTCTTGCCCCTTTTGATTGAAAAATTTTATTCCATAGGGCACAGGTCTGAATACCTTGGAGTGTTCTGACAGTGAAATTAGCTCATTGCAATTACTATGGAAACAAATGGAGTATGAACAAACAATTCTGCATGCAGCAGAATCCTCATCTTAGAGTGAAATATGACTTTGTGAAGAACAGTTCACAGCTCTAATATAATACTGCTTGCAAAATAACTATGTGAACATCACAGTCAGGCCATTACTTAAGTTAAAATTGACGGTACTTACTTTAAGTAGTCGAGTTTTCAAGTTACTACCTAATGTATATAATTTAAAGGAATTCAAATAACTTTGGCTAAGACTCCAACTTTGCAAAGAATTCCCAAGGGGCACTGAATACCATGTATAAAATGTTTATTGCTAGACCTGAATCTGAAGGATCTACTTAACAAACATTTGCTGAATGTCATTGAAGACGTTCCTAGTAGTCTGTTTGAAAAATCAGTCCTTAAGAACTTAATCTGACACTAGCTATACATATTTGGAAATCAGCCTCTCCTGAGAACCTGGAAAGGTCTTTGTTAAACTTAAATCTCATTTAAAAGCTTGAGGCCTAATGGGATTTTAAACATTTTACTGACATGAAAACATTTTCTTGGCACAGGCATTCCACAGGGGGTCTTTTCTATTCACACTCAACTTTTTTTAATAGTTCCAATTACTTTTTTCCTCAACTAATAAGTAAAATAGAGATTAGAGGCAGATGAATTTTCATTAAAATCTTATACTCAGTCAGAAAAGTGGTGAATAAACACTTTAAACGTCGATAAAAAGTAAAAGTGTTAAAGAAGGCTAATTAGTCTATTAATTAAAAAGCTCTAGACATAAAATTGGATTGCTAAAAAGTGGTAGAAATATTAAAAAGGCCAGATGCCTTTCTAGAAAACAAAGATGTATTTTTTTTCTTCAGTATATGTTTATATGTAGTTCATACAAAGTTTCTGTAGGGAGGTATGAAAAAATGAAATAAATAAAACCCATCCACGTTGTCTTTATTCTTTTATAAATACTGTATTTTTGCTATTTCTATAATTCATTATTTATTTACAATAGCAGCAACAACAATTTTTAACACCATGTAAAACACTGATGCTGGAAAGAGACATTCCACCTAAACACTCACTGGTTCTTAGTAGCTATCTTTTTGTATAGATCGAAATATACTGCTTCCTTCCTCTTCAAGTATTGTTGGATTGGAAAATAGAATAAATGAAAGAATGAATGATTGTTTAGGCATTGCTGACCAGTCTTAGATGGATGTCTCACAAGTGTTAAGAAGATTAAGTAGATTAAATAAAATAATAATTCACTGTTAAATATGCCCTGGCATAAAAAGGCATCTACTGATAGGACAAGGAAGAATGTTTTTAAACTAAAACAAGGTAGATTTAGATTAGATAAGAGGAAGAAATTCTTTACTGTGAGGGTGGTGAGGCACTGGAACAGGTTGCACAGAGAAGCTATAGATACCTCATCTCTGGAAGTGTTCAAGGCCAGGTTGGACAGGTTGACAGCTTGGCTGTTTTGAGCAACCTGGTCTAGCGTGAGCTGTCCCTGCCCGTAGCAGATCTTGTGGAACTAGATGATCTTTAAGGTACCTTCTAATCCAAAAAAATTTATTATTCTATTTGTTAAGATACAGGAAATCTTTTTATGTTGCAATTCTCAATACAGACTAAATCAGAATATCAGTGTCTTGGTTTTGGTTGAGATTGAGTTAATTTTCTTCCTAGTAGCTGGTACAGTGATATGCTTGTGGCTTTCATCTAACAACAATGCTGATCAGACACCTATGTTTTAATTCTTGCTCAGTAGCACGTACGCTGATCAAGGACTTTTCAGTCTCTCATGTTCTGCAGGGGGCACAAGAAACTGGGAGGAAGCAGAGACAGGACACTTGACCCAAACGAGCCAAAGGGGTATTCCATACCACAGCACATCATGTCCAGTATATAAACTGGGAGAACTTACCTGGAAGGGACCGACTGCTGCTAAGGTTGGGCTGGGTATCAGTCAGCAGGTGGTGAGCAATTGTATTGTCCATCACTTATGTTTATTGTTTTTTTTTACTTTTCTCCTTCAGTTTTATATCTCTCTCCCCGTCATTTCCCTTAGTATCAGTATTATACTGTACTTTAGTTACTAAACTGTTCTTATCTGAACCTGAGGGTTTAACATTCTTTTGATTCTCCTCCCTGTCCTGCCTGGGGAGGGAGGAAGAGAGGGAGGTGAGTGAGTGGCTGCGTGGTGTTAAGCTACCAGCTGGGCTTAAACCACACCAAAGAGAGCAAATATTTTTTTCACTTTATTTCAACCCTGTAAAACCATCATGGATTCTGAAAATAAAACCCAATTCTTTCTCTGCTTTGCACCACTGACAGTAACAAGATTATTCTGACTGATTACTGTCTTCATTTACATCTGTAGAAGCCCATGGTCATCAAATTTTTAGCTATACCATGGAAATATTTTTCCTTCCCATGAGCTGCCAGTGATGGATATCAACAAAAAACTACATGCACTGAAATATTAAGTAGAATATTAACAATTCTGCCAGCGGTGTGTGAACACCAGTAAGAAAAATAACCAGTCAATTCTTACAAAGTTGCATCAGTTCTACAGCCCTGGCAGTAGCAAATGGCATTTTGGAAGATATACTCCAATTATGCCAAATACTCTCCAAGAAAACAAAGACATGGAGTAAGAAGCTGTATATTCACATGTTTTTTTTAATAGAAAAATTAACCAAATTTTAAAAATGTCTTTAGCAATTTTGTGTTCATAATTGTATTTTTATATATTTTTTTTTAAGTCTGTTTAAGACATTAAAACTAAACTTCTACAAATCAGATAAACCACTGAAGGACCAGGGACATTTGTATTGATTTTTTTTTCAACTATATTTTATATACAGTTGTGGTTAAAAAAGGTTTTATCATGAACCCCTTTCCATTTATAGGTCATCAATATTATTACGACATAAGAAATACCTGTTTTGGTATTGAAGTTCATTTTTAAATATAACAATAAAACATTAAATATTTACAGATTGGCACAGACTTGCTTAATATCTTCATTAATGATCTGGATGACAGGGGAGTGTACACCCTCAGCAAGTGACACCACTAACCTGAAAGGAATGGAGGGTCATGTTGCCACCCAGAGGGACCTTGACAGGCTGAAGAAATGGGCTAGCAGGAACCATATGTAGCTCAACAAGAGAAAGTGCAAAGTCCTGCACCTGGGGAAGAACAACCGCATACAACAGTGCATGCTGGGGAAAACCCACCTGGAAAGAAACTTAGCAGAAACAGACCTGGAGGTCCTGGTGGACACAAAGTTGAACATGAACCAGCAATGTGCCTTTGCTTCAAAGAAGGTAAATGCTATCTTCAGCTACATTAGACAGAGTACTGGCAGCTAGTTGAGGCTGGTCATCTTTCTACTATTCCTTTTACTCTAGTCCTCTCTACACACACCAGTCTTGGGTTCTCTGGTACAAGAGAGACATGGGCATACAGGAGGGAGATCAACAAAAGGTCACAGAAATGGTGAAGGTACTGGAGCACTTCTCTATAAGGAAAGGTTGATAGAGCTAGGAATGTTCAGCCTGGAGACAAGAAGGCTCAGAGGGATCTCATCAATATGTATCAATACCTGAAGGGAGGATGCAAAGAGGACAGAGCCAAACTTTCCTTAGTGGTGCCCAGTGGCAGGAGCAGAGCTAATGTGCACAAACTGATACACAGGAGGTTCCATCTGAACATCAAGAAACACCTTTTCATTGTGAGGTGAACTGAGCACTGGCACAGGTTGCTCAGGAACATTGTGGAGTCTCCATCCTTGGAGATATTAAAAAAAAAAGCCATCTAAACACAATCCTGGGCAACTGTCTGTAGGTGGCCCTGCTTGAGAATGATCTTGGACAAGTTGATCACCAGAGGCCCCTGTCAAGCTCAACCATTCTGTGTTTCCATGACTAAGCAAAACATTCTCTTCCCATAACTGGAATGACACCAGCTATCTCCCCTTTCTCAGTATGTGTTTTTACTGCAGTTTATTGACAAGAAAGTATTTTAAAATAACAACATCGAAATTAAAAGACTACAAATGAAGTCTAGAATACAAATTTTGGCCCTGTAGGGCCCAAACACTGTAACTACCTTTGAAAGTGACTACCTCCCCATGGATTACTATCATTTGGATCATGTTTTTAGCACAAGTTTTTATGCATTCATCTAAAGTTATTAGCAAGTTATTTGATTGTAAAATAATAAGCAGAATAGTGTCTTCCTACTGTACAATCCAAACAGTGGACAAGAACTGCATGACCTAACCACCTAACAAGGGGAATATAAAATTCATAGGGATTAGTCATCTAGTGTCTTTCTTTTCAGATATTTTTGAAGGACTTACTCAAAGCCAGAATAAAGAGAAGCCAAGAAATGAAGAAAAATATGAAGATATTTGTCAAAGGAGGGGTATTAATGTTCAAATCTGCCTACTAATATCACCAGTAAAGAGGTTGTACAGCTATTTGCTCTGCTAAATAATTCCCAGTAATAAGCATTCTCTTTACATTTCTTCCTCCCCCACCACCTCTCCACCTCCCAAATGCCAAAGACATTTGAGATATACAGCTTTTATAAATGCTTAATAGTATTAAGTTTGTAGAAAAAATGTCACGATTTCTCATGTCTGACTCAGGACTCTTTGTCATTTAGGATTAGCAAATCTAGAGATACACTGGTGCATTAAACTGCAAGAGTGAATACTCTCAGCCTTATCTTGTCTGTTTGTAAGAGATAAACATTCCCCATCTCCATACAGATAGATATAGATCTTCACTCAGAATCTAGACTTGATGCCATTTGTCAGGAAGAGACTTCCAGATTTCTATGTATCCAGACATTATTCCTTCATGGAAATGTAGCTTAAGCCAGGGACATTTGAATTCAGCACATAAGGTTGAGAGAAAACCAGATAGACCTATTTATAGTGAACAAAAAAATAAAAGGGGAAATATTTTTTCTTTAGTCTGGAAAAATAAATCTGCAATAGTCAAGGATCAAGAAATTTTATTCAGCTAAACACTCAGAAAAGAAGCAAACTATCATAAAGTCAGGCAAACCAGTCAGCAATTACAAAAAGAGATAGAAAAAAAAGATGCAGAGATCAGGATTGAAGAGCAGGAGCCTACAATTCATCCGTAAGAAGATATCATACAGAAATCACTTTGAATATTCAATACTAAGCAGGTAAAGCAAAACATCCCACAGGCCAGTCTTTCATTTCTTTGCAGATTAATTACAGCCAGCTGTAGCTTGATTGTCCAGGTGGAGCTGACCCAGACACACAGAGTCTGGACTTACAATTTCTCTTTGGAACAGATGTTTCTCAGAATGTTTAACTCAGTGTTTCTTTAGTGTTTCTTTATCTCTCCCCCCTTTTTTTTTAACTTTTTTCCTCACAAACTTCCAAAGGAAAAAAAAAAAATAATCTGAGGTGGTTTGAAGGATAACCCCTCTCTTTTTGTTACCACTCAGAATTAGCAGATGGCAACAGCAGGCTTTAGGAGCTGAGCTCTCAGTTGGCATCTGAGCAACGTTCATGCCAAGAGAATTGAGAAGGCCACAGAGGAACCAGCTTCCAGCCAGCATTTGGACAAGAGCCATGCCAAGGTGGTTAAGCAGCCTGCAGGGAAATCCAGCTTCTGCCAGTGTGTAGATGAAGTGCACAGTGAAATGTGGCTCCCAGCTGGCATGAAGGCAAAAATCATGCCAAGACGGTTGATCCAGTCACAGAAACACTACCTTCACTGGTACAAGGCCAGATATCAATAGTACTGAGCTGGGGACAGCTTTCAAAGCTCTTGTGCCTCTTGCTTCAGATGAGAGTTCTTCAGAGCAAGCAGAAAGGGTTCATTATCATTTCCTGAATCTCAGAAGAAAGCAGAGTTCCAACATCATTCTTTAGCAACTAAAAGGAAGAAATTTCTATTCCCTGACAGAGCACACATAAGGGCAGTGATGACATGCATAACAAAAGGAGAAAGCTCCATTCTGTAAACTGTTTACGTGCATGTCCTTAGCTTCCTTTGAAACATTCTTAGATCTTTCTGACACCAATTAGTCATTTGCATCCAATGGATGTAATTCAGTTGTCATTCTGTGAAGTTATTTCTCCTTCATTTTAGACTCAAACAGAATGACATAGTGTTTTGAGTCTCCTATATATGAAGATAGACTTGCTTCCTTTCCTCATTACCCCAGAGGAAATTTTAGAATTACTATTTTTTTCCTCAATATATATTCACACATTACCAGGAACTGCTTGCAATTTCCCTGGTAAAAGTACTCTTCCACTGAAATGACACCTTAGACTCTCAGAAGTTTGACATGGGGTCTGATGAATGGCTCTTTCCAAAGTCAGGTCCTAAAAAGGGAGCAAAAAGTCTCACAGGTAAGATCTCCAGAATTCTGTGAAGAACTTTTCAAGCTGGGACGTTACTGATGCCATCAGATATGCAGGTAAAATTTTCATTCAGAATCACAAGTAGATTGTAATGTCATGTGTGTTTTCAGAAAATAACTTTACCTTTTTCCAACCATAAATAAAAGGAAAAGGACTGATAACTTTTCATCTCCTTCTGCACCTTCACTGCCTTCTCAGTACTTGGAGAACCTGGAAGAAACTGAGGCAAGAAACTGAGTTATTATAAACAAAATAAAAATTTTCTTTCAGACAATAACTGAATTTTCCTTTCCTAAGCTCTTTTGATGTCAGACTTTTGTCCTTCCTTTTTTTAAGGTTGCTAGTTTGTATCTAGAAAAGATAATTTTTATTAAGCAGTTTGAATGGGAGTATAATATTTCTCTAAGCAACCTTAAATTCATATCAAGATTCTATGCCTGAGAAAAAAATTATTTGCTAGTATTTTCAACATTAGTTCTGAGCAGTTTGACATGAAGGGTGATCATAAAACAAATTCAGAGCACAGATCTGTCCTACTTGTAGTCACCAAGAAGACTGGAAATACACACTGTAAAAAAAAGGGGTGGTCTTTACAGGGAAGTCTGTAAAGTAATAGCTTAAAGGAAATATTTTCTTATCTAATATTCCCTAGTATGGACTTTACCAAGATGAATTTATCTCTCTTTGCTACTCACATTGTCTATATTATATTTGTCATAATATCTGACACTTTATACTACTTCAGGAATGGATAATTTATGTGCTAAGAGAATAGATAGCATATGGCCTAAGGCTACTCAATAAGATTACAGGGTCCAGAACCAGAAGCAGAACAGAGACTGCTTTAGTCCATGGCTTTCTTCAGTCTTAGGAGCCAAATTCTGCCATGAAATGTGCTGCTGCTTTTGTTTCTTTACTGGGTATCCACATCAAGGTTGTGGCAGTATGGAGGCTGCAAAGGTGGGCTCTGCGAGAAAAAGCCAGGGATCATCCCCACGTTGAGCACAGCTGGTTCCAATGAGCTCCAACAGACTTGCAATACACAGCTGAGCCTGTCAGCAATGTTGGAGTTGCCTCTGAGAAAAGGAAGTCAGTTTTGATTATCAAATGTACTGCTAGGCAGACAAGCATATGACTTTGATATACCAACATGGAGTAATGTTTATGACTATTAACTTTGGGGTTATGAATTCACAGGCATGAACAATGGGTTTCTATTTGCATAATTACTGTAATGAATCCTTTGTAAACCCTCAGTCAGAAAACCCTTTTAAATTACATGATTACCATCACTTAAATACATTTTATAGGGCCAAGAAAAGATAGATAGTTTTACTGAAGTTACTGGTTTTCAGATGAATTACTGTTTGTTACAGATAATATTCTAGTAGATTCCTAAATATTGCATTCTAAAGTCCTTTTCACCCATTCAGACACTCTGAAATGTTTGTCTTGGAGATTAAAATTTTCCAAGCTTAGTCTTAAGCTGCAATTTATTTATCTTTCTGAAGTGTTTGAATTAATACTGTTTGGTCCTCTGGAATATAAGAAGACTAAAATTGACTTCTTCTGTTATAAACTGCCTTATGACTACTTGCTAAAGAAATGTACTGATGAATCAACTGAACCTAGAAAATTAGAAATTGGCAAATACTTATTCCTTATTGAGAAGCAGTGCATTCAAGTGTTCCAAGGCAAATTTGGTCTGATTCGGCTGAGCTGTTTGAAAATAGCACAGCTAAAAAAATGTCTTGTGCTTGGAAACTGATTTCCTTTAGCATGTCCTACTAGTGTTAGCAAATCAGGTTGCATTGACACCCAGCAGACTGCCCAGAGTGCAAGGGAAGCTCAGAGCACTTCTGAAAGAAAAGATGGTTCCAAGGACCCTTCCTTATTCAGTCTGTATCGGCACACATGCTGACAACTATATGCACCGTGTGTTCAAATGCTTCCCAGATACTAATTGCATCCTTCTTTGTTCCATGGCTGCTAACCAGCAAAGAAATGTATCTTCTATTTTTCTGTGACAGTGCCAGGGGGCATCTGTCTTATTGTGCATTTGGAGTTATGTTTATGTTCCCTTAATAAAGCATCTTGATACAAAGATTCTGCTGGGAGGAGAAGGGAGACTTTTCCTTCCCTGAAGGAGTTAATGAGCATTCTCAAGGCACAGGATTTTGGAGACAATGGAGTACGGCTGAGCTAGTCAGTTGCAGTCACAAGTAAGAGTTTGAAACTCATGGAATTTACAGTGGAGAGCAGGTAACAAAAATACTTCCCAAGGATCTAGAAGGAGTGTGATGGTACTCAGAAGGTGATTGAGTACGAAAAAGGAAGGACAATGGACAAAGAACGTCTACAAGCAAATTTTTCTTACTTGAGTCTTCTCTACTTGAATAAATATATTTTTCATTTTTATTTAAAGAAAAGGAGGATTTTAAAATATTTTGATCTTCCAGAGGACTTGCTAGGTGCGGAAGGCACAGGTGTGTCCACCTTAAAATTTTGGCTTTGATAACACTGGATCCCATCACAGAGCAGAACAAAAATTACTAGCATTTTGTGGAAGCAGAAATGTGTTAGGATTTCATTCGCAGAATAGAAAGTAATATTCTGAATAGTGTGGCCAAAACTGTCTGGAAAAAAAAAGTAACACATTTATCGGTGTTGTAAGTGTAGGAAGAGCCCCTTCTTAAATAGGTGTGGTGATAAAGCAGCAGAAAAATGTTCAGAAAAATATATTTTGTCAGTGCTAAGGGATCACAATAAGAAGAACCTCAGCATGTGACACAACTTGGATTATTGTTATTGGTTTCACTTCAGCATATATGCCTCAGGGAAAGTAGTCACAGTAATATGAATTTCTGGAGGTTGTGCTAGAATTTTCAGCCACTATACTTTTTAGATTGATGACTCCCAAAACTATGTTTTAAAACCTTGAAGTGAATATTAATAACATATAAGATATGTTTTGAATCAAATGCACAATTCTTAAGGAGTTTAGGAAATAAAATGAGAAGTTCTCAATGAAATATTGGCAAGGAAAGGAAAAAATGCATTTTCTTTTATCTCTTTTGCTAAATAAAAGTTTGTGAGTTACAAATAAAGTAGCCTTTTTTTAGTTGATAATAAAGTTTATTAAAAGATGATAAAAGATTTAATATAACAGCTAAGCAGATGAAGCTACAAATAAACTTTCAGAAGTATAGTTCCTGTGCTCAAACAGTTCATTTTCCAGCACAAAGGTTTCTGAAAAGTCTTGAGTTCAATCCAACATGAATCTCATTAAAGCTTTAATTTTTAAGGGAATGTAGTTTATTTATGGATTTGGGGAAAGTCATTGAAATGAGGGTAACATTTATTTGTGATCATACAGGGATGGAAATTAAATGTCCTGACACCCATACAGACAAAAGAAAAGAAATTTTCAATTGTTTTCTTAGTCACAAAGCCAGGGAAAAAAAAAAAAATTACTTTAGAGAACCATTCAAGGGAGCTGATCTGGGCTGGGCTTTCTATCTGCCTCTCTTGACTGTATCTTCCTGTTAGGCTTGTTCTTCATCATACGATCAATCAGCAGTGAAAGCATCCAAGTTATAACAATTTTGCTGGGTTATGTACAGTTATTCTAAGGCCCATTTTTTCATTCTTGTGTTGATCTCATAAACTACTTCATCTTTTCATTTTCTTAAATAACTTCTGACATTGTAACTGCTAGATTTGACTTGGAAAAACTCCTGAAGGCATTATGATTTTTTCTTTTCAGTCATAATATTTAACTATTGCCTAAAAAGATTAACATTCTCAGGTCACTAAATTCTATTCCGTTTCCATTATCTGTAACAAATACCCTCTGAGTTGATATCTGTAAGTTTTCCCCTTGTACTGAGAATATGCTAACACTACAGGATACTTTGATCACATTACCCTTCTTCTAGTTTCTGATTTGCCACTTTTTTTTTTTTTTAAACTTCATGAAATCTTTATGAAACATATGTGTACATATAAACTTTCCTGCTTGGAAAGTTCCTGTAGTGCTGGCTAGATAAATTCTCTGAATGGCTCTTCAGAACAGGCACATCAGAAAAATTGAGCCTAATGCATGCTGACCTGCCATATGGGCAGAATTTTACTGAAACCCTTCTTTTCTTCTTATGAGACATATATACAAATCCCAGAAGCTATGTACACAGTTTTGTGTTTAATAACATAGTGCAGCATACTGTTCCTAAGAGTATGTAGGCACAAATGAATCATGAACATAAACAGAGGGAGACAGATTGTATACATAGAGCCTCTCTTACTGTGTCTCACTATCACACTGAGCTCAGTGGATGCCAGTACTTATGCCTGAGGCAGGAACTACCCAAAAAAACTCTCCCCTTGTCCTCACAAGCATCTTATTAACCCCAAAAGAGCTGGCTATTCTGCATTACCTCCTACATCTTACAAGTGTGTCTGCTGTAGATACTTGCACTCTTCCTGTCTGCTGGACCTTCAGCTTGGAAATTATATTCACAGTAACCCTGAGAAGCTTTAAGTTGCCTTGAGCTATGCACATAGGCTGTGTTCCTCATTTTTTCACTCACAGAAGAACAAAGGTATCTAAGCTGGTGAATTTTGTTTTGTGGAATCAGCTGATGTGCTGCAGACAGGTGCAACAAAAGAAGGCTGCTGAAGAAGGCTGAATGAGAGTGGAAAAAAAGAAAGTTAGAAAAAGACAAGAAAGAAGACAGGTTTTAAAAGATGGGGAGAATGGAATGGATACTACAGACACAGAAGGAATACGAAAAAAAAAAAGAATATCCAGAAGACATCAATGATAAAATAAGTCACCTCTAGACTGTAAAAGGATGAGACAAGAAGGGCTTGAAGGGAATTCAGTATTTAGAGAAAAAAAACAAACAAACAAAACAGTATCCCAAAGAACTAGAGCACAGTCGTCCATCTTGTTTACTGTGGGGAAAAAAGAGAGCAAGATTCCTT
This sequence comes from Pezoporus wallicus, assembly GCF_028554395.1. Lineage (NCBI taxonomy): Eukaryota > Metazoa > Chordata > Aves > Psittaciformes > Psittacidae > Pezoporus > Pezoporus wallicus. The sequence continues at coordinate 4,460,389 of NW_026640165.1, forward strand.
CTTTCTGCTAACATCTGGCCACAAAAGAAAGCCAAGAACCAGTCAAAGAAGAGTAGTTCACTCTGGCAAACACATGGCAGTATTCTTGCAAGTGTTATGCTCACAGTTCTGGACTGTGTCTCAGGCACAGAGATTTAATGACTATATGACTTGGTGAAAATAAATGTATATGAGTGTGCTCATTTTGCTCCCAGAATTATGAGGCTTGAGGTGAAAAATGAATTTCAACCCAAGAAGAATAAAAGAAGTCTATGCTCTGCAGTCACATCCAAGATGTTCCTCAACATGGGGCCTTTGGCTGAGTCTCCAAGAAGAGCTGAATATCCCAGAATGCCATGCAGTAATTACCTCACCTTGATGCACACATGGCACGTTTCAAATTTCCAACCACAAGATGTCAGCACACTCAAAAGGAATTCTTACAAAAAGAAAAATTGGTATGAATGGGATTTCTATGTCATACATCTCTTTTCCCTGACAGTAATGGAAAAACATGTTTCGAGGATTCTGCGTTCTTCAAACAACAGGGAGAAGTTTCATGATCATTAGCCCTTGTTCTCATGGGGGACTTTAGCCTACTAGATGTCTGCTGGAAGTACAATACAGCACAGAGGAAACAGTCCAGGAGGTTCTTGGAAGTTGTGGAAGATAATTTCCTGACTCAGCTGGTAAGGGAGACAATTAGGGGAGATGCTAAGCTAGATTCCCTGTTCACAAACAGAAAAGGACTGGTGGGTCATGTGATAATTTTGGGCAAAATAATCATAAAATGATCAAATTTTCAATCCTTGGAGAAGTCAGAAAGAAGGTCAGCAAAACCTCCACCTTAGACTTCCAGAGGGCTGACTTTGGCCTGTTTCAGATGCTATTTGACAGACTTCCTTAGGAAACAGTACTGTAGGACAAAGGGGTCCCGGAAGGCTGCACACTCTTCAAGAATGAAATCTTCAAGGTGCAGGAATAGGCAGTCCCCATGCAATGAAAATCAAACAGGTGGGAAAGGAGACCAGCCTGGCTGAACAGGGAGATATCGCTTGAACTCAGGACAAAAAGAGAGTTTATCACCTGTGGAAGAAGGTCATCCTGTGAGAAGTACAAGGATTTTGTTAGGCTATGTAGAGAGAAAGTTAGAAAGGCAAAGGCACAGGTAGGACTAAATCTGGCCACTGACATAAAAGATAATGAAAAGTATTTTACAAATATATTAACAATAAAAGGAGGGCCAAGGAGAACCTCCATCTTCTACTGGGTACTGGGGGAAATCTAGTGACTGAGAATGTGGAAAATGTTGGGGTACTTAATGCTGCTTTTCCTCAGTCTTTAATAGTCACACTAGCCATGATCAGGGCACTCAAGTTTCCTGAGCTGGATGACAAAGATGGGGAGCTGATTGAAGTCCCCATAATCCATGAGGAAACGATTAGTGACCTCCTGCTCCACTTAAACGTATACAAGTCTATGGGGCCACATGGTTCCACCGGAGAGTCCTGAAGGAGCTGGCAGAGGAGCCCACCAAACCGATCTCCATCATTTATCAACAGTCCTGGTCTAGTGGGCAGGTCCTGGATGATTGGAAGTTGGCCAAAAGGAGGAAGAAAGAAGATCCTGGAAACTACAGTACTGTCAGCCTGACCTCAGTGCCAGGGAAGGTCATGGAGCAGATCATCCTGAGTGCAATCATAAAGCATGTGCATGAAAACTTGGGGATCAAGCCCAGTAAGCAAAAGTTAATGAAGGGCAGGTCCTGTTTGACCAACCTTATCTCTTTCTGTGACAAGGTGTCCTGCCTGGTTGATGAAAGAAAGGCTGTAAACATTGTCTATTTGACTTTAATAAAGCATTTGACATTATCTCCCACAGCATTCTCCTGGAGAAGCTGGCTGCTCACAGCCTGGATAGGTATATTCTTTGCTGGTTGAAAAACTGGCTGGATGGAAAAGCTTGAAGAGTGGTAGCGAATAATATCATATCTAGTTGATGACTGGCCACTATTGGTGTCCTCCAAGGATCAGTACTGGGACCAGTGTTGTTTAATATCTTTGTTGATGATCTGGGAGAGGGAATTGAATGCACCCTCAGTAAATATGCAAATGACACCAAGCTGTCCAGGAGTTCTGATCTGCCTGAGTAGGATAGCTCTACAGACGGGTGTGGCCAATGGTACGAAGTTCAACAAGGCAAAGTGCCAGATTCTCTAAACCTGACTTCCATACTAGATAAATTAATAATCAAAATGTATAGCAGAATTAGTGGAAACCTGGATAAATACAAGTTACTTGGAAAGATCAGCATGCTTTCTGTAGAGGGAAGTTCTGTGATGTAGATGTTTTAGCATTTTTTGACAAAATTATTGTCATGAAAATAAAGATGATTTACTGATTTACTTGATGAAGTCTGTCTGTGTTTCCACAAGACTTTTGACAACAACCATCTCTCAAACCTTTCAAAGAAAATGCGAAGTCACAGCCTGTTTCAGAGCTGGGGAATCTTCCACAGATTAAGAGATAAAAAGCAGAGAAAAAGAATAAAATATTAATTCTTGTTGAAAAGAAAGGTCACTGTGGAATTTTACAGGGGTTGAGGTGGGACTTGTGCTTTTCAATGTTCCATGAAAGTTCTGGAAAAGTCTTTTTGTAGGGAGCTAGAAAGTTTGCTGTTAATACAAAGTTACTCAGAACAGGAAAAATGCAGACTGACTATGAAGAATTGCTGCTGAAACTTATGAGGCTGATTAGGCAATAAAATGGCAGGTGAAATGCAGTGCAGAAAAATGTAAAGTGATGCACAAGGGAAAAAAAAAGATAAATTCTCATATAAAACGATGATCTCCGAACTGAGCATTATCACTCAGAAGAAAGTTCTTGAGATAATGTGAGTTAGTTCCACAAACATGTCAGTCCTATGCTCAATAGCAGACAAGAAAAAAAAAAAAAAAGCAAGTGTTAGTAACTGCTAGGAAAAGATATATCACAACAAAGAATAAGATACTGTTTAGCTGACTAAATCATGAAGCACCTCTAAAATGGCAATTCTGGCCTCTGTCCTATTGTCCTCCCATGTGCAAAAGGATATAGTAGAATTGGAAGTTATTAGCAAAATGGTTAAACTTACAACTGTTAAAAACGTGGATTTATTTCCAAATGGGACAAAACTGAAACACGTAGGGGGAGTAAGATTCTTTTTCAAAGAGAAGAGACAAATCAGGAGAAAGAAAAGACAGGTCCATTAACTCAGGAGTGAAGGGAGAATAGAAATTTTTTTTTGCTCACCATCTCTTCCACTGTATCTCCAGATTGAGCAGAGAAATAATCCTCAGCTGGATGGTCCTTTGGGTCTGATCTAGTACAGCCATTCCACTCTGCTGGCCGCATCCTGGCCAACAGAAAGTAAGAATTGGTAATAAGCATTTTGGCTGTTAATTTATCTGTTGGCTACTATCATTCCCAAGGCTTGTATTACCTCCAATGCTGCCATTTATCATGTACATTTTGCTTAACAAATTCACTTCTTTAAAAAAAGAAAAAAGTAGAAATCCTTTGGGAACAAAGTTTAGGAAAAACATGATGATATTATGTCTATTTAAAAAATAGACTAAAAATATCTATAATCTGGGAATGAGCCCATATTAATCATTACCCAGGTAAAAGTCTAATTGAAATTAATGAACATTTTCTCAGAGGAAGTTTCAGGATTCTCTTCTATATATATTATTTATATCATGCTCATCACCATAGTTTCTGAACATGTTCCAGTAGTACATTAAGCAATGTGACTAACATCTGTCACATGTTTTTTTTTTCTTCAGTTCCTTCAGATAAATATATAGAGTTCAGTCTCTTGTATTCCAAAGGAATTTTACCAGGTGAAGAGAGGAATAGAAAATAAAATAATCAGAGTGGGAAAAATAAGTTTTATTTTGTCTTGTTTCTATAAATGTACAATTTGCTTCATGTTTAAATCAGTGAAATTATGGACAAAAAACTGTACTGCATTTAGACCTTGTTATTTGAAATTACAGCCTTATTTTTGAATATGAGCTTGATGCTGAATTAAACTGCATGTTATCTCCAAGTTATATCCATTAATTTGACCCTCTTTCTTTCCTGAACTAGTAATGGTAATCAGAAGACAAAAGAAAAATATAAATCATATCTTTTCAGTATGGCACAGACATGAATTATTAACGATTTTTCAAGGATGATAATTGAATGGTATCTGGTTACTAAGAAACTGTGTTAACATTTTAAAATATTTAATTTCTTTTAATTGTAATTGATTTAAAAAAAAAAAACCCTACTTCAGATACATGGATTAAAAAAAAAAAAAACCCACATTTAAAAAAAAATTGTGAAGTTTAGCAAAAACTGTGCCACTCAGTGTTTGCCTTGGAATATATCTGCATAATTTTTCAGGTGTACAAATTCCTAACATAGTTTGATATGCAGTTTTCTTTGTAAAACTCCTGAAAGTATTTTTTCAAGGAGCAGTTACTATGACCAAAATCTGCATGTTACAGATGGGGCTGGTGAAAGAGAAAATGACTCATTTAGTAAACCAGCAAACTAATGTTAGGTTCTGCAGTTCCTGTGCGACACGTTACCTCCCCAAAGAAACAAAACTGAAGCAAGCAATAATAGGCTATTATGGTTTGAAATCCCTCCAATATTTTTTTCTGACCTTACTGTAAGAGTGGCTTCTCCTTCTTTACACTCTTAACAGTAGATGAGAAGTGGAATAGAGTGTGAATAACTGTTGCATCTTGGACATGTCCTTGGCTGCCCCATCCACTTTGGATATCCAAAACAAAGGATGATTTCCAGGAGGTGTATATGTCTACTAACAGGCAATATTCTGTAATGCATGAAAAGATTAACATCCTGTGCATATTGTGCTCAAGAGTTCTGGGAAAGATCCTTAGGAGAGACTTTAGTAGCACACACAGAAAAACATCTCCACCCGAGGCTGTCATGCTTTTGTTAAGGACTTTGATGAAATATCAGGTCACTCAACTCCATACTATTAAAGGAAGCTTGGCCTTGCTGATATTAAATAGGTCTTCCTTTTTCCCAGGGACAGATTTGCCCTTCTAGATAATGACAGCAAACACATCTGAATATTTATTATGTATGTGTTGAAAGCACAGATGTTAGAGAGAAACAGAATATAATAATGCCTTTTATTTTTCTTGAGGCGATCTGTCCTGACGTTCTAAATGCCACAGATAAAAGCAGCAATAAAGAAAAACAAAAAAAGAAATATAATATCCCAATTAAAATAACAAAACATTACTGAATAAAATGCTAAAATCATTCTAATGCACTAGGCTGAAAACCATCCAAAAGTGACCTATGAGTGCACCCTGTAAAATTACAAACCTGTGCCTTTGCCAGAAAAGAGAGCCTTGCTTAAGCCCCAGGCTGCAAAGGTGAATGTTTTCAGAGCTTCGTTCTAGAAATAGTTCATATCTCCTAAGGCTTAAAAGCTGTAGAGAGTGCCAGAATTTCTGTAAGAGGTGCAAGTTGCGTAATAAAACCACTGACTATGGATCTGAGACTATACCTCATTTTCTTTATGTAATTTAGTATGGCTATGTGCTAAACGAGACCAGAATTATTCATGCTGATGAATACTCAAGTAATTGCCCCATGGCAGCTCTGCATATTGTGCATGCCAGATCCACAAGAGTTAGACATCCAGTTTAACTGGGTCTAGTGACCTTTAAAATCCTGCCTATTTTTTCATTCATGAATCATCACCTTGTTTAGCAGGCAGTTATTGTTCATTCACATTTCTTGCCTTTGCTGACCTCCTTCCAGCCTAAGTCACTTATTGCAGCAGATGAATGTTCTGAGGTAAGTATAAACCAGGGTAGAAAGCAGCAAGTTGTAGCTATTCAATGACTCTTTTCTTTTAAGATTCCCAATGAGCTTAATCCCCCCAGAACTGCCCAGAACTGTAATCACAGAGCTGTCTGTAGGACGAACAGTGAAAATCTTTTCCTGCAAGCTTTGCTAGTGTCTCCAAAATGTAATTGATTTATTTTAGACAAAAGTGGACTGGATAATACTGAATGTTTCCATAGCCAGTTTGCCTGCTGAAGAGAGGGTTTTGGTCAAGGTCTAATTGACAGGATTTGATATTCCTTCCAAAGGACAATTCTTGCTAGTCAACATGTCTGATGATTATGGCCTTCTAGTGTTATTTTTTTTCTAAACCAGAGAAAAATAATTTTGAGCGGAAAGAAGCATCAAGCACAAACATCTTTGCCATTCCTTTACTTATTTCCCCTTCAGCTTTAAATCTTCCTTTCCAATTCTATGTAGGCCCATACAATTTCTTCCAACTCTCTTTTCCCCTTTTATTCCCATCATCTTTCTTCTACTTTGCTTGTACAAACAGCATTTATTTTGGTTTCATTTTGCAGTTATCTTTCTGTGTTCTCTGCAGTTCCTTTGGCAGGAGGCATTCTGCTTTCTGTCTTGCTTCCCATCCACCTCCCTCCCTCTTTTTAGTTTCTTATCCCTTTACTTCCTACGTGACTATCTCTTTTATACTCCACAGTGTAACTTTTGAGTGTATGTATGTAAAACAGATGATCCCACCTTTTATCACACTCTATGCTCCACAGAGCATCCAGCCCTTGATCTCCTTATCTCACACATTGTGTGCTGTGTTCCTATGTTGTGATTAATGAAAAGTCTGTGTTGGAAGCTTTTAGCTATATAATAGAAAATAAACTGACACTTTCTTTTTATATTTTTTTTTTTATGTGACCATTGAAAAGTTAGCAAACTATCAACTCCCATATGGCTGCTATCAGACAACTGACTGAAAACCTAGACTTTTGGGTGTGTCTCAGCCCTACAAGTAGAAACCACCCTTGTGGCAATCCATAAGCCTTCTTCTTTACCACATGTTCTTGTTGAATTACAGGATCGTTTCCTTTCCATCTTTCTCCAAGGGCACTTGCTTTTGGTATGAGTAACAAGGTATGATGAGTCAGGGGTCTGCAATGAGCTGTCAAATTGCTGTGCTGGGGGGTTGAGGCAGCCCTGGAGGAGCTTATCTTCAGACAGTCAATGTGTAGTGGAGGGGAACTTACAACACTGTACTGGCATTAAGCCAAAACACTACATGCTTATGACTGGGTTTTAGACAAGGTCTTCTTCAAAATATTTAGATATGGGAAAGATGGTAAACTTTTACGCTTAAGTGACTTTTGCCTCTAGTAATTAGTCTACGCCCTTAGCAACAGGGCATCAGAATTTATTTTTACCTGAAAGCTGAGGTAAAACCAGACATTAATAAGACCTCATCATTTATTTTTAATAGCTATTTTAAAAAAAATCCATCATATTTGTATTTGCTTATAATCCAGCAAAACCTCTGTGTGTATATTTATTGATGACATATCATTATCTGTAAGCAATAATAGCGTTGAGGACAAACGTAATTCTCAGTGCTCACCTAGTAAAGAAAAATAAAATGCTTTCATCCAAACATCAAATACATAATTTGGATAAATCCATGAGGGTAATGTTCAGTCTCTGCAACAGACCATCTGGCACAGAAAACTCAGTGCCAATTAATATAGATGGAAGAACTGGTAGCACCACAGATAGTAAATATTTCAGGCTAATCTTTATTGTCATTTATCAGCTAAGTTCATCCTTCAAAATTTGCAGTCAGAGTCCCCAGCATGTTGGAAATAGATTGATCACATTCAGACTTTTACTAGCCTGAAAGCCCTTTGTTTTGTTTTAGCTCTTATGCAGTCCTGGTTTCCACTTATTTGTATGAATATGAGAGATTATTATGAAGCAACAACAGAGTTAGCATCATTATTTGGCTGAGTTGCCTGCCTCTGTCATTAAAGTGTAAGTGTTGTCTTACTAATGTTATGCTTAATTCAAAAGAAAAGAAAACACGGTTTGAGTAATACATCCCTAATGGCTATTGCAGAAGAGAGAATAAGACTATATTTCCAATATTAACTGATAAGTTGCTTCTGAGGAAGTTTGGTCAAGTTTTCAGCTCTCAGTCTAAAAAAATGAAAAAAGAAGAAAATTATCAAAACACAGCTGGTTTTGTTTATTTGCTTTTTATTTGCCTTTAAAGGTGTAGAGACAGGTGGAAACTGCGTATTACTCATACGAAAACAGAGTATGTGCACCGAGCAGTGCAGAACAAGCCTCTGTGATAAGATCAGAGAAGGATGGCCTTCAGCACTGCTCACATCTGGCCATATTCTGGGTTGTATCACAGAAAGCATTCAAGTCATTATGAAAAAAAAATCTATATTTTTCATATATTAGGATTGAAACCTCTTCATGAATGTGAGTAGCACAGTATCATATTATGGAAGCTTATATGAAATGTCTCATTTGAAAGTTTTCTGCAAATTTTGCTATAACTGAAATTACACACTGATTTTTTTTTTTAAATAAACAAAACTCCAATAAAACCTGATTTCACCTGGGTACTATTACATGGGGCCAAAAGCTTCAGTAATACAACAGGACTTCCCAGTAACTGAAGAAACAAGTGTGTTTGGCTATTTCAGGAGTCTTTGATGAAGACATTCATACTAAAAACATTGTTAATTTTGCAACAAATGCACTGCAATGCTATGTGAGGAGTCAGAAATCTCTTGGGATTTGAGACATACCAATACACAAAGAGGCTTTACAAAACACTAACTTGTGCCAGTTATATTTGTGTTGCCCTTGATGAGCTGTTAACCTGCCAGAAATGAACCCACTTTGTTGTCTTCCAGGGCAGTTCATCCTCTATGTATTTCGTGATTTTGAAATAAAATGAAATTTTTTTTTTTTTAATTTGAGTCTCAAATGTATGGCATTGCCTTCTTTTAGAAAACAGAGGTGAATGCAATATAAAAGATATCTTAGAAAGAGACAAATTAGATTTTTATATCCTTATTATAGCACACATGCACGCCTCTAGATGTTGCAATCATTCCTGTTACTATAAGTAAATTCATATTTAAGCACCTGAAAACAAAGCTCAGCTCCAGAAAGTAATTAAATTATGTCTGAAGAAGTGTGCATTGCTAGAACGTAGTCCCATATGCAGAATTTGTAATTCAGGTACATTCCTGCTTGCTCTGGAGGATCTGTGGGCCAACTACAGTGTGTGTTTATAAGTGCTCATATTGGGGACATGGCCACTCATTGGTCTCTTGCATAATGTTCACTGAGGTTCTTTAGGTAAACATCTCAGTTGAATAAAATCTTCAGACAATGTTGATGATAGTAATAATGACTTTGTTTAATGGTATGTTATTTAGATTCCTCTCCCCTATAACAAGATCAGTAGTTTCTGTCCTCTCCTCATGTTTTATTTAGATGTGTCTCCTAAGAAAGTTTCTCTAAGTGCTAGGTATGCTAAGAACATGAGCCTCTCCTTTTGAATCAGAGCACCCATGCAGTCAGGAGCGCAGTCTGTGTGGCCACAAAAATGTCAGATGAGGGCAACATATAAAGAAACTATAAGTGAAAGCATTTCTACCACAGAATATAGTAGGGAATTACTATATTCTGTCCAACATCTCTTGCAACAAGCAAGGACATCTTGAACTAGATCAGTTTACTCAGAGTCCCACTCAGACTGACCTTGAATGTTTCCAGGGATGGTCATCTAGCACCTCTGGGCAGCCTGTTCCAGTATTTCATGTTTTACCATGACAAAGTGATTAAAATTGGTGTCTTGTTATCGACTTTCAATTTTGAGTTTTAAAATTTAAAATGTAATTATCAGGATCAAATACTGCATGAGTACTTTTTTATCCCCACACTGAAAAATAAATTACATGACCGTTTGATTAGTGTATGTCACTAGCTGTAATCCATGCACTGTATTTACTGATATTTTCTTTAGCTGTGAACTGAGGTCTTTTGTTTAATGAATGAAAACTGAGGACTCAATTTCTATTGACTGACCAAAGCATAAATGAATTCACCTGTGCTGATAGTTATAAAATTATTTAAAATATTTACAAATACTATCCTTTGAGAGCTGCCTTACATTTGTGACAATAAAAATATTTTTTTTCCAGGCTATCTACTGCTCTCTACCTTATACTAGCTTGTGGAGCTGAGAGAATATATTTTTTCTGCAGTGCAATAATGCAGGAGCAGTACATTTTAAAGTGACTTTGTAAGCACTATTACAGTTTAAAGAACAAATAAGAGATGTGAGGTATTAAGGATTAAAGTTCGTATGAATTTATGAATTCCACTTTACGTGGAAAAAAAAAATAATTATTTCAACCTTCACTTGCATTGTAAGTTCTATCATGATTAAGACATTTAACGACATGATTCCACAATTTTCTTGGTGATTGAACAGCTTAAACAGTTCTCATATCCCTCTCTTAACAGTTTATTCCTATCTTTTCCCTCTCTTTCATTTGTCCTATGGGACAAACCTGTTCAAGACACAGTTCAAGAGAAAACTATCCAATTTCTTGGCAAAACCTAACAGAGTTTATTTTTCTGAATATCATTTTCTGGATATTAGGATAGAAGTCACAGTTACAGAGGCATCAATGATCCTTAGTGCTAAAAACTCATCTTTACAAAAGCTAACAGGCTAGACTGAAGTAGCTGCTGGAACCAACTTCCTCACCAAACCTCATACGAGTGTGTCGAAGAGATGCAAATTGAGACTCTTTTTTTTGACCAGAGTGATTTCACAGGCATTAAATAATCAGATCAGGCTGAAAAGATGTTATGAGAGATTATACCATTTCTAGGTGAGAATCATAAGTCCAACAGGAGACAGGCAAGAATCTATTCAGAGCTGGATTTTGTTTTTCAGAGATTTCTCAGCCTTTTTGTTTTTTTTTTTACCAAAGCCTGTGCATGCTTAAGGAATTCATTTATTGCTTGCTCTTCCCACCATGCTCTCATGTTATCTCTAACTAGGAAAGCAGAACTCCCATAGACCACTGATCTCCATGAAGAATATTTCTTAACACTAGATCCTTGGAAGAACTGGCAGTTGTCCTGAAAGTGTGCTCCTGGATGTTATGGTGCTAGGAAGAGTAACCATTGTGGAGACAGTGTTCTCACAGGAGAATGGATAATTGGTACATAAACTCTGAATAATCCTGAAAGATACAGCAAGGCCGTGAGAGGCCCAAGGAAGCTTAAGCAAGCAAGATAAGAAGAAGCTAGAATTCACTGATGTAATGAGAACTGTGGACTGTTGGCAAGCTTTCGAGGTCAAGTTCCCACACCTGTGCTTAACCAATTATATGCTAGTTGCAAAGGGTCTTCAAGACATGTATCCAATCATAATATGCTAAATCACTGTAAGTGCACGTAAGAAATAGTATATAAGGGGTTAAGGCTTTGTAATAAATGGCTTTTTGTCTGATCATATTGATCTCTGACTGAGTCCATATATTTTCTGCAGCAAACCATCACTACATACAACACAAGACCTTAGGAGTGTATGGAACTGGGGGTTGAATCCAAGCACAGCAAGCTAGTGCCTGCCCAGAATGGACATGTGCCAGAGTGAAGCAGCAATCTGCACCACTGCTTTTAAGGAGTTACCTTATCGTTACCGAGTATCACTGGTTCCCAAGTAGTGCAGTTTTATCATAAAATCATAAATATTAAATCGGAGCACGAGATTAGAGTGAGAAGCTAGGCATGCATGAAAAACATGAATATTTGTGTCTCAGGGCATATTTTCCCAATCATTTTAATCTTATTATTCATGAAGAATTGCCACTTTGCTGCAGGAATAAATAAAAAAATAAACATAAATATTTTTTAAACAAAAAATGAAATAAAAGTTATCTCCCCATGTATGGTGTCTTCTCTGTATCCTGACTTTTCTGAAAATTCCACCCATGGTGGTCAGACTGTGAAGGATGAAAGAGAGCATGACCTCCTGCAAGTAACCTAGAGGATGTTTTAAGAACATAGGCTCAGCTGGAGAGAAAAAATGTAGTCAACAGCAGAAGGGAAAAACACTAACAGCAGTTAAGTGAAGGGAAAGGAGGCAAGTGAAGAGCATGAGGGGGTGTAACATTAATGTTAGCATTATTATGAAATGTAAGGATGGTGGAGTTGTGTTGATAATTGAAATAAAATTAGAACACTGTAATAGCTTTCTGGAACTGTGATGTTCTTACCAACAGCAGATTAATATGGAAATATTAAAAAAGAAAAAAAGGAAAAAGCAGACAACAAAAAACTCCACAACCTTTTGGTACATTTCCGACTAGAAAAACAGCAACATCTTGCCTTAACACAGTGATGCTTCCAAGTGAAAGGTAAGATAAACCTTTGTGAGCCTGATTTATTTTCCCTTCCAGGAGAGCAGGGCATAGATACTTTTTGCTGCCTGTCAGCTCTAATGTGAAAAAGTTTTGATCTGTGATTCTGTAGCTGCACGGTACAGTGAAGCTTTTAGGAGGAGGGGTGACAGGTCTTTTATAGTTCAATTGGATATCAAGATCTTTGGTTAGACTTAGCAAGCCCAGACTTTTTTCACAGCTCTGGAAACCCATCTAGAATAACCTTTGTAGACAGGAAGCACAGAGCAAAGTCCAGCAGGTTCCTTGAAGTGTGAGTTTAAGCAACCAAAAATGAGAGGGAAAAATTCCTGGAACTTCTCCAAGGACTGAGGCAAAGTATGCCTTTCCTCTTTGGCTCTCTGATTCTGGTTTTCAAAGGCCACTGTCACAGCAGTCTTTCTGAGAAGACAGATCATTCAGTATACTTACTCTGTCTTAGAGGATTCTCTGATTGTCCATTAATGTTTCTCCCTCTCGTGCATAAATACATACCATAGGGTTTAGATATGGATTGATATATTTATTTTTCTCTGGTTTTGATGTGCTTTTAAGCATGTGGGCTTAATGTTTTGTTAATAAGCACACTAACATAAATATAGTTTTGTATGAGCACAAAGATATTCAATCTGATCTTTTTCTGGTGGAAGTCCCTCTGAAGGACAGATGTAACATATGGGGGGGTCAGGGAATAGACTGCAATTACGTCACAATCTTGTTTAGGGATCATATAGAACCATAGCACTCCCTGGAAAGCATCAGTGAGACCATGTTCTTGAGGAATTTCTTTTTCAACTCAAAGAGAACAAACACTGTTCTGGCCTCTATCTTCTATCTGACACATTCACCATTTATTCAGTGTTATGGCTTTCTTCTGTGGATATGAGAACAAGTAATCCAGGATGTACTATTCTGAATGGCCTCAAAGATTCTGAGCAAAGATGATAGTATGTCCTGACAGAGCCAACCAGGTCCCATTACATTTTTTACAACAGTTTATCCCATTTAAATTCAGTTAATAGATTCATCAAATAAATAAATAAATAAATAAACCCCAAAACAAACACCCACAAAACAAAAACAGTTCAAAACCAATTTAAGTTTTTTTGAGTTATTTTGCTCTGAAATTCAAATAAATTCATTTTAAAACTAGGTTATACTCCCAAACATCCATCATCCATGAATTTACCTAAGTGAAAATATCAGTGACATAACTCTTATATCAAAAGAGATTCTGAGAGCCTGAAAAATGGATCAGGTTATAGAGGGCAGAAAACACTTTTGAGCAAAATAGGAACAGACAAAATTAATCAATGAAATTACTCATTAAAATGTTATGACATGGTAGAAAAGTGCACTCTAGGGCAGGCCACAGTTTGTTAGGAAAAGAAGTGGAAGCAAACTACTCAACTAAGTGGAATTATGCGCTTTTTGACCTTTATTGTTTGTGTCAGTTTATTCAAGCAGTCTCAGCTCTGCTCAGTACTGCTCATAGCATGCCATCCTTATTTGCTTCCTTTCTTTTGTATTACTCCAACAGCTCATCATTTTAATTCTCACAGTGTGTGCATGTTGCAGAGCTTTATCTGCAGTATATATGGTTTTGTCTACAAGTACTCCAGACCATACCAGTTTTCGCATTTCTCTCCTATTTTGCATGAACACCATGTAAGCAAGAGGCAGCATGTACTTTTTTTTTCATTTTCTTGAATATGTTACAAGGAAAGCCTTTCCTGGTTAACCGGCCAAGTTGATAGCTGTTGAAGTCATTCACCTTGTAACATTGTTCAACGGGAGAACCGTATTGTGTGTCTCTTCTCTAAACAGCCACAAGGGCTCATGAAAGTTGTAAGAGCTCAGGAACTTTGAGATTGCTATGCCTCTTTCAAAAATGGTTGAAATTAAGCTATGCTCTAAGGTTATGAAAGGCTTGCTTGTAGGTGGGTGGGCAAAACCCACAATCATATAACCTTTGCTTCCTCAGGCAATTAGGCTGAAAAGGAAGACAAGAGAGCTGGAGAAAGGTCTGAGAAAGTAGGAGAGGACAAGAAAAAGTGGGAAAAAAGGGAAAGGAAACAAAAAATAAAAATAAATTGAATTTCAGATGGAGATATGGAACTCTTACTGAGTTCACAGCTACAAATACATAACTTTTTTAATGAAAACAATTTAAATTTACAGTAAAATTCATTTAAGAGAATCCTAACAGGTACAAACTACTAACTGAGAGCATATTTACCCTCTTCTGCTGGAACTGAGCCGCATCTGTATATTCAGAACCATTCATGATTTGAAGGATGAAAACTGCTTTACTTTTGACTAATAACATAAAATTATTTTATCTTGCTAATAGTGAATTTGTGGAATACTTTCCACTGTTCTAGGAAGGTCTTGCTCCTACTGTAAATGTTGCCTGTTAATTCATGAGCTTCTTAAATGACATTGCTCAGATTGGTTGCAGCTGTCAGTCTGGCCTCTATACGCTGTCTCATACTATTTTCCTAAATCACTGGCTGTGCTGGAATATAAAACCCTTGAATTAACTCTTTTCTTTTCACCCTGGTAAGAATATGATCCTTCTCAGGTGGAAAAAAAAATAAAGAAAAAATTTTATATAAATCCTTAATAATTTATCTCATAAATATTAATATTGCAAGCAGGTTTTCAAATTCCCATACAGTCACATAGTAAAATTATCTTATTATTAAAATGGTCATACATAAGATCATAGAATCACAGAATGGTTTGGGTTGGAAGGGACCTTAAAGAACACTTCGTTCCAACCCCCCTGCCATAGGCAGGGACACCTTCCACTAGACCAAGTTGCTCAGAGCCCTGTCCAACCTGGCCTTGAACACTTCCAGGGATGGGGAACCCTGTCCCATTGCCTCACCACTCTCACAGTGAAGAATTTTTTTCTGAATGTCTAAACTAAAGCTAAATTCTGTCAGTTTAAAGCCAACCCCCCTTGCTTTGTCATTTGTCTTGTAAAAAGTCCTTCCAGACATCTTGTAGACGCCTTTTAGGTATTGGAAAACCATTATAAGGTCTCCCAGGAGCCTTCTCTTCTCCAGGCTGAAAAACCCGAACTCTCTCAGCCTGTCTTCATAGGAGAGAGGATCCAGGCCTCTGACCATCTCTGTGTTCTCCCTTTGGACTCAGTGAAGCGGGTCCACATCCCTGTTATGTTGGGGGCCCCAGAACTGAATGTAGTACTGCAGGTAGGATCTCATAAGAGTGGAATAGAGGGGTAGAATCACCTCCCTTGACCTCCTGGCCACACTTCTTTTGATGCAGTCCAGGACAGGGCTGGGCTTTATGGGCTACAAGTGCACACTGCCATGTCATGTTGAGTTTTTTATCAACCAAAACCAAGATGCTGAAGAGCTAATGAATGGGGAGCATAGTATGTGTTAATACTCTGGTAACTGTTCATGAAGTGTTCAGGAGGAGATTGGTGGTATTTGTACTAGGAGATTGGAAGGCAAGTGCTTATTTAAATTGAGTTGCACAGTGTCTGGATTATAAAGTCCTAGAATTGGCCTCAAATGTCAAAAATTAATAGGCGGGTGGGGCACAGTAGGGAAAACTATCCTTTTTTCCCTGTTTACCCAGACAATATGAAACTGTGAATTGGCATTCCTCAGTTTCTTTTCCCTTTTCTTAGAGTTGCTTTAAACAAGACAATGATGCAGTAATGCTCTTGCAGGCCACCATGTCAATGCAGGCTGAGCAATACTTTCTTTTCCCTTCTCCCAAGGGACACATGTTAGGGAGAAGACATGACAAAATACCTCAGATAAGACTATGTCATGTATATAGAGAATTTACCTCTTTTCTGAAGATAACCTTTGGGGTCTGTAAAAAGATATGGTGTCCTACCTAAAAACAGTTTAGAATTAGAAGCATTGTACATTGCAGTCATGAGATGGTCGAGTTTGAGATCCTTGGGACAGTAAGAAGAGCAAGCTCACTGCCCTGGACTTCAAGAGAGCAGACTTTGGCCTCTCCAGGAACCTGCTTAGTAAGGTTCCATGGGATATAGCTCTAGAGTGCAGGGGACCCAAGACTGTTGGTTGATATTCAAGGATCACCTGCTACAAGCTCAGGAGTGTTGCATCCCAACCAGAAGAAAGTGCAGCAGGAGGGCCAGGAGACCTCCTTGGATGGATAAGGAGCTCCTGAGGGAATTTTGAAGGAAAAAAAAACGCTTATAATAAGTGGAAGCAAGGACAGGTGGCCTGGGAAGAATACAGCAATGTTGTCCGGGAAGCCAGGGACCAGGTTAGGAAAGCTAAGGCCCAGATAGAATTAAACTTGGCTAGGGATGTTAAGGATAACAGGAAGGGATTCTATAGGTACACTGCAAATAAAAGACAGACTAGGGACAATGTGGTCCCCCTCCAGAAGCTATCAGGAGAACTGGCTACCCTGGATTTGGAGAAGGTTGAGGTTCTTAAGGACTTCTTTGCCTCGGTCTTCACTGGCAAATGCTGTGACCACACCACCCAAGTCTTGGAAGGCATATGCAGGGACTGTGAGAATGAAGACCTTGGGCCCACTGTAGGAGAGGATCTGGTTCAAGACCATCTTAAGAACCTGACCGTGCACAAGTCCATGGGTCCTGATGAAATCCATCTGCGGGTCCTGGAGGAGCTGGCAAATGAAGTTGCTAAGCCACTGGACATCATATTTGAAAAACCATGGCAGTCAGGTGAAGTTCCCGACGACTGGAAAAAGGGAAATATAACCCCCATTTTCTAGAAGGGGAAAATGGATGACCCGGGGAATTACAGACCAGTCAGTCTCACCTCTGTGCCTGGCAAAATCATGGAGCAGATTCTCCTAAAAGGCATGCTAAGGCACATGAAAAACAACAAGGTGCTTGGTGACAGCCAGCATGGCTTCACTAAGGGGAAATCCTGCCTGGCCAATTTGGTGGCCTTCTATGATGGGGCAACAGAATTGATGGACAGTGGTAGAGCAGTAGATGTCATCTACCTGGACTTGTGCAAAGCATTCGACACTGTCCCACACAACATCCTTGTCTCTAAATTGGAGAGACATCAATTTGATGGATGGCCCACTAGGTGGATAAAGAACTGTCTGGATGGCCGCAAGCAAAAAGTTGTGGTCAATGGCTCAATGTCCTGCTGGAGATCAGTAACAAGTGTTGTCCCTCAGGGACCAGTGTTGGGATCTGTCCTGTTCAACATCTTTGTCGGTGACAACGGGCAGCAGGTTTCAGTGCGCTCTCAGCAAGTTTGCCGATGACACCAAGCTGAGTGGTTTGGTTGATGCACTGGAGAGAAGGAATGCCATCCAGAGGGGCCTTGACACTCTTCTGAGGTGGGCTGATGTCAATCTTATGAAGTTTAACCATGCCAAGTGCAAGGTCCTACACCAGGCTGGGTGCGATCCCAGGCACAGCTACAGGTTGGGCAGAGAAGAGATTCAGAGCAGCCCTGCGGAGAAGGACTTGGGGGTGCTGGCTGGTGAGAAAATGAACATGAGCCAGCAGTGTGCGCTCACAGCTGTCGTGGTTTAAACCCAGTCAGGTAATTCGTTCGCTCACTTCCCCCACTTTCTCTTCCACCCCCTGCTGCCGGAAGGACAGAGAGGAGAATCGAAAAGAATGCAACTCCCACCGGTTAAGAACAGTTTAGTAACTAAGGTATAACACAGATCACTACTGCTACCACCAGTAATAACAATGATAAAGGAAATAACAAGGGAAGAGAATACAACACCTCAGCACCAGCTGACCGATAACTCACCCCCCAAGCCCGACCAAGCTCCGACCGATACCTCCTCCAACCATGCAGTCCCACAGCCCTTCCGGCTAACTCCCAGTTACCTCCTGGGCATGACGTGCTGTGGTATGGAATACCTCTTTGGTCAGTTTGGGTCAGGTGTCCTGTCTCTGCTTCCTCCTGGCTTCCCCTCCTCCCTGGCAGAGCATGAGGCTCACAAAGTCCTTGGCCAAACCAAAACATCACTATCAGCTCTGTTCCCAGGCCGAAAGTCAAAACACTCCACTGCACCAGCTACCAAGAAGGGGAAAAATGACTGCTACTGCTGAACCCAGGACATTATCCACCCCTTATTCCATACCATTCATGTCATGCTCAGATCCCACATTTTCAATATACCATCACTCTTATCTCGGTGCACTCTTATCTTAGTGCATGGACCAGTCCCTATAAAGCTGCTGTGTCCATCTGGTCCATGATGTCAGGCTCCATCTCTTGTAACAGTCTTCCAGAGCAGGAGAGACTGTGTACAGTGTTCACACTCGTGAATAATCTGGGCAATAGTGTCCATTGCTAAGTCCACCCCTCGATCATGAGTCCATCTCTATGTTGCATCTCTGCTCTGATGGCCTGAAGTGCCATGGGCCCACCAGGCTTAAAATAATTCACTGTCCCCTTAAGCAGTTTCTGCAGCTTGTTGCTGGGGACTCCATACAGCTGCCTTCCATCTCCGATGCTTCCAAAGCACTGGAGGGGCCCAGTGGACTAGATACTTGCCCATACTGTCCCACACACCCTGCCACTCATGACTGTCCAGCTTTGGGGAAAATCTCTTGGTCACCCTATATCGGCGCCTAACCCCAGACAAGACCCAAACCTGACTCTGCTTAACTTCTGAGAACAGACAAAATGGTTGTGGGTAGAACACAGTCTCTGTGTGCGCCAACATGCTGATCCCCATCACAATCAGCAGGCAGGTCCCAAGGATACCCAAAGGCCATTCAAAACCTTCAGAACTCTCAAACGATGCTGCTGTACTTGTCACTGGGGCTGGTGTAGCTGCTGTGCTTCCCGGCTCTCTCACCACCAGCTTCTCTTTTCCTGAGTCCAGCTCTTCCTCCTCTGCCTTGCTGGGAAATGCTGCGTGGTCTCCTGCATCTTCCTGGGGCTCGGCGGGCGGCTTCCGGGGAATGCTCTCGGCCGTCGCGGGGCTCGGCTCCTCCGCGGGGCTCGGTTCCTCCGCTGGGCTCGGCTCCTCTGAGGGGCTCGGCTCCTCCGCCGCCTTCTCCCGCTGCTCAGCAGCCGCCTCCTTCCTCTCCTCGACCGCCCCGACCTCCCCCACCGGCAGCCGTCCCCTCGCGGCCTCCGGCCCCGCTCCCGCCGCCGCTTGGTCCCGGGGTCGCTCTCCCGGGCCGGTTCGGCTACCGCCGGCTCCCGGGGCCGCTCCCCCTCGGCTCCCCGCAGCCTCACGAAGATGGAGAGTAGGGTGAGGGCCAGGACGGTGAAGAGCAGCCGGACGGCCAGGTACAAGTCCATGGCCACGTCCGTCCCGCCCTGCTGCTGGAGCCCATCCGTATTACAAGCCATTGCCATAAAGCACAGTGAGACAAGAACCTTAGCCCAAGCCCCACACTTGATAAACACTAACACAGCGAATACCAGCTCTAAGTAAGTTACAACGGTCTGAAGCTGTGAGATCAACAAGAACAACTCTGAGAGCCAATAAATCAGCATTGTGACGAGTGACTATTAATCCAGTCAGATCTGTTGTTATCTCAACCCTTCGGGCCCCACGTTGGACGCAAAAAAGAACTGGCGTGGTTTAAACCCAGTCAGGTAATTCGTTCGCTCACTTCCCCCCCTTTCTCTTCCACCCCCTGCTCCCGGAAGGACAGAGAGGAGAATCAAAAGAATGCAACTCCCACGGGTTGAGATAAGAACAGTTTAGTAACTAAGGTATAACACAGATCACTACTGCTACCACCAGTAATAACAATGATAAAGGAAATAACAAGGAAAGAGAATACAACACCTCAGCACCAGCTGACCGATAACTCGCCCCCCAAGCCCGACCAAGCTCCGACCGATACCTCCTCCAACCATGAAGTCCCACAGCCCTTCCGGCTAACTCCCAGTTACCTCCTGGGCATGACGTGCTGTGGTATGGAATAGCTCTTTGGTCAGTTTGGGTCAGGTGTCCTGTCTCTGCTTCCTCCTGGCTTCCCCTCCCCCCTGGCAGAGCATGAGGCTCACAAAGTCCTTGGCCAAACCAAAACATCCTGTTATCAGCTCTGTTCCCAGGCCAAAAGTCAAAACACTGCACTGCACCAGCTACCAAGAAGGGGAAAAATGACTGCTACTGCTGAACCCAGGACAACAGCCCAGAAAGCCAACCATATCCTGGGCTGTATCAAAAGGAGCGTGACCAGCAGGTCGAAGGATGTGATCCTGCCCCTTTACTCTGCTCTTGTGAGACCACCCTTGGAGTACTGTGTGCCGTTCTGTTGTCCTCAAAAAGGACATGGAACTGTGTTTAATATAATTTAATATAATTTAATATAATTTACTATATGGAAGACAAAAAAATAAAGAGT
This sequence comes from Pezoporus wallicus, assembly GCF_028554395.1. Taxonomy (NCBI): domain Eukaryota; kingdom Metazoa; phylum Chordata; class Aves; order Psittaciformes; family Psittacidae; genus Pezoporus; species Pezoporus wallicus. Next base: position 4,481,067 of record NW_026640165.1, read on the forward strand.
TTTGAACTCGAAAGGTTGGAATCTGTCAGACATAATGTTCAACTACAATAGTATTTGCTGCCTCATAGCTATCCTACTTGAAACTTTAATTGGGATTTACTGAAATTGTACCAGATTTCACTTCATTGGCATTTCTGAGAGTTTTCCTGTAAACATAACACACCAATATCACTCATTAAAAATGAAAAAAAGTCTTTTGAAAGCCATGAAGTAAGGAATGGTTTTTGAATCAGATTCAACAAGTACAAAATCACAGAAATTACCTCACTGAAATTCTTACACATTTATCTTCATGCTCTATTCATTAATATTTCTTCATAAGTATTGAGGAAAATTATACCACATCTATGAAAGTTATAGTTCCTATACCTTCACTTCAACAAATAACATTGTTAACTGTGGTGTATGCTCTAAATCATATAATGATATCATGTAACAGCTCTGTATCTGCACATTTCATTCTTCCATCTTAAACATTCACTGGAGTGTATCTCTGTGCTATTTGCAGTTGATTTTCCTGTACTCTTAAGGTTAAATGGAGTTTACATGTTTTGGAAATAAAAACTTATTAAGTACTAGTGGAAGTTAGAGCTCAGGTAGTTGACTCTTGTCACAGAACAGAACCAGTCGAACCGTCAATCCTGAAAAGAAAGAATAAAGCAGAAAATGGATGGATAAGCACCTTTAAGGAATGTTGTTGACATAATCTTTTTTTTATGTCAACAGATACAAGGCAGAGTCAGTATGCACTAAAAACTTCAGCTGAAAAATGTAACTTGATTCATTGCTTTGGAATATTCTGTGTTTTAAAGGAAGATCACTACACTACTGAGGTTTAATATCAGCTTCTCCACCAAAAGAATGCATGTAACCAACAAAAAATATTCAATCATCTTTTCTTTCTTCCTTTATAATATCTGTATTATTTTCAGATATAAAACTGCACCATTTATGTTTTTTGCAATATTTTTTCTTGTTTTGAAAAGCACTTGTGTAAATCTGCTTGGTGACCCCATGTGTTTCCTTCAGATCAATATTTTAAACTACACATATGTTAGTAACTTGCCCCAAAGAGTGTGTGAAATCTAACGAAGATGCTTATATCATGCATAAACAAAACTGTAGACTGAACAATCTGTTGCTTTTTTATAAGTAAAACGATTATCATAGAATCATGGATGATTTGCTATAACGTAGAATTTTGTTTAGGGAAGACTTTCTTTGCAAAGATTTTTTTAAGGCTGAAAAGGATACTTTTTCCTGTTTTTTTTTTTCTACTCATAAGACTAAATACTATAACTTCACACCAAAGCTTTCTATGTTAAGAAGATTTTAACAATTGAGATAAAAAGAATTTGAGTGAATACTGATATAAATGGCTAAGACTTGTTGAGGCTGGAAGGCACTTTTAACATGTAAAGTCATTATGGGGGTCACACAAAGAAGTAAATGATTTAGCACAGCAGGAGAACTGAAGTCATTAAAACTAATGTAGTCAACGATACTTTCTTCTTCCTTTTAGTCTGTGAATCATCCACAGAATGATTCACACAGAGCAGAGAATCATTCAGGTTAGCAGAGACCTCTGGAGGTCTTTTAGTCCAACACTCAGAGGAGGGTCAGCTAGACTGTGTTGTTGAGGGCAGCATCCAGACTTTTGGAATGTCTCTAAGGATGCGGATTCTGCATCCTCACTGAGAATCTGTTACCAGTTTCTGACCATATTGGCCGTTAAAAAAAAAAAAAAAATCCCTTATGTTTGGGTGACATTTTTTATATCTTGAATTTCGCACATTGCCTCTTATGCTGTCACTGGATACCACTGAGAAGAGTCTAGATCCACCTTCTTTAGTGTCCCCAAAAATGTTTCTATACATATAAGATCCCCTTGAGGCTTTTCTTCTGCCGGCTGAACTGTCCCAGCTCTCCCAGCCTCTCCTTATATGACAGATGCTCCAGGTTCTCAATCATATTTGTGGTCCTTAGCTAAACTCACTCCAGTATGTTCATGTCCTTCTACTGGAAGATCACGGCTGGACACAGACAGATATGTTTCACCAGTGCTGAGTAGAAGAGGATTATCTTCCTCTATCTGCTGGTAATACTCTGTTTAATGCAGCCCAGAAGGCTGTTGACCTGCTTTGCTGCAAGGATACATTCCTGGCTCATACTCAACTTGGTGTCCCCTGGGGGAATAAATATAGTCAAGGCATTTGTATATTCTTATATAAAGTTGAAATGAATATTCAGTCATCATGAATTATAGGACCTTGAATGAATTTAAAGCCTGTGTTAGCATGGAAGTCCTCCTATTAATACTTTAAGCTCAAGATCTTTTAACTATAGAATCCATTTTTCAAACTTGGCTTTAGCTCAAGGAGAACTCAACCATTTCACAAAGCTGAGTTTTCAATCAAACAACTCTTATTTCAAAACTCAGCTCAAATCTAAAGAAAATGGAATGTTTAATTGCATACTTCAATGCACCTCAGAATAGAAACAGGCCTTTGATAATTACCACTGCAAGCTCTCTAACACCATGAGATTCATGATCACCATTTTAAGATGAACTAAATCTACAACAAGGAAGTGCCTATAACAGACAAAACAGAAACCTGAATTCTACTTCGTATATAAAGTTGATAGTGACAGAACAGAACGCAAAGCATCAAAAATTTGCTTCCTGAACACAGAATATTTTAGTACTGATGTAATGAACTATACACAATCATGCTTTTGATATCCTTTTTGAAGAAATACCTACTTCTTAATGATATTTCCCTAAATCACTTTGTAGGTTTAGGAAGTAGAATCAAACCTTTATTTCTTAAAAATCATAGTAATGGACGTCAGCTATATTTACAAGTATGTGCACAATTAAAATAGAACACATTTAGAAGACTTTTTAAAAGAACTTGACAAGCAGAGAGCCTTTTGGAGTAGAATGTTAGTTTATAATCATTTAAAGGAGCGTACTTGGAAATTAACAGCCTGGGTTCAAAATTTCTAAGCAAGATTGAGCCTTCTGAGGCTCTACAAAGACTATCTGTGGGAGAGAGTTTGAAGTATAGTTTACACGCACCAGTAAAAGCATCAACTAAACCAGAGGAAGAACAGCAAGCGAGGTTAGCAGCATTAAATGGTTATTAATAGTTTGTCAGAATCATTGTGTGCATCATTCTGTATGAGAAAAAACAAGCAGGACTATCAAGTGATGAATGAAACTGGAAAGCCTCCTGTGTGCACAGCAGGAGAAAGCCCAACAGCTGACAGAAAGGACAGACAAGTACAAGAAATCCTTGAGATCATAGAATGGTTAGGGTTGGAAAGGACCTAAAGTTCATCTAGTTTCAGATATATAAGAATGCAGGTATATGGAGATACACTCCAGGAAACAGTGGTATCTGCTCTTGTTCCTGACATGAAAAGTAATATTTAAATTACATTACTAAGGAAAAAATCATCACTTATTTTGATAGTTCTATGTTCTACCAGTTTCTTAAAATTTGTGTGAAAAAGGTCAAGCATAAAGTTGTAGTTTTATTATACTGTAATTTTTCCTGAAAAAAAAACAAACCAAATCAAAACAGAACAAACAAACAAAAAAATTACAACACAACACAACCAGCCAAACAAGCAAAGCAAACAAAAAAAGCATCAACAAAAAGACCCTGAAAGCCTTCAAGTTAATTTATATGCTGTTCTTGTTATATGGGTTTCTCTCCAAGCTTTCAGCTGAGTCTGGGGCAGCTATTTTTTATTGGCTTTAAGCTGTTCCTTTCTCGGTACATGGTAACACTAAAGTACAGGTGTATGCTTCAAGGAGTCAAGGAAGAAAAATAAAGTTTGCTAATCAAAAGAAGTACTTAGAGACTCTGAGAGGGGGTTACCTCTCTTCACTGCCTATTTGTGAAGTCTAGACTGCTGATTAGATAGTTTGGGTTATCCCGCTGAGGACCACCAACTGTTAAGTGTTGCTTTGTGAAATGAAATTCTAATGTAGTCTGAACACCGGAGACAGGTACAGCTCACAAACTTTTCTGAGTCTGTCCCAGAAAGCCTCATCAAAAGCTGTGGATGAACTTGGTACTGATAACGCGCTGAATATAAGCACCCCCCTCACATAGCTCTGACCTGAAGTTGCTGTCTGCCTGTACATGGCAACAGCAATGTGAAGTAAAACTGGGGTCTCTGAGTGCTGTATCTACATATAAATAAAACAGCATACATCTGTAGAATTAAGCTGTGTTTTATTTAGTTTGGTTTTCGATTCATGTTTAATATTTTGATCATAAATCTCTCAGGTGCCAAAGAAAATTACCCATAAATTCTTCTTGGGAGGATGGTCTATTAACATTGCTTGCAGGATCTCATGCTAGAGAGATAAACCAAATAAAAGCACAAAGAATATACAATCAAGCAAACATTGTGTGAGAACTGTGAGTCAGCAGGGAAATTTAAATATATGTTCCTAAGGAAGAAAGAACAACAATAACCAGCAAATGCAGACATGCAAACAAAAAAAAAAAAAAAAAAAGCATCAGCAAAACTGGCTTTAAGGCTACTAGAATAAGTTTGGAGATATTCTAACAGAGTTAAAGATACACAAAATTATAGATGCCCTGTAGTTCAAATGTGAATGTTGCACAATTAGTGTGGAATCCAATCTATGCAGTTTATTAACTGTCTCGCAAATAGGTTTAGAAAAGGAGAACAATCTAATATGGCTAACTTAACGTTCCCATAAGTAGAGAAACTACTCCCTGGTTGGGGAGTGTGTGCATCTGGCAATCTGCAGAAGTTCAAGCAGTTTGCACAGTTTGCAAGTTTACAGACTAGTTTGCTGACAGGGATGTTCCTGGGATCTTTAAAAGGAGTAATGGGAGAAAAGAGAAACGTGGGGTGCGATTCAGCTCAGATTCAAACATCTAATTCTAGGCAATCATAGTGGAAAGTTTCTGCAAATAAGTCTTGTGTCTAACCTCCCAGTACAGGCAGAGACAATGCTGTCAGCACAGCCAAGGAATCATGAAGAACAATTCAACTCATCCTAAAGAAAGCAGATAGCCATGGTTACACTGTTAAGGATCCCATTAAGGACAATTGGCATTTAAACTCTAAATCTACAGACGTGGTGTCTTATATTTAGATATCATAACCTGCAAGCTGATTTCCCCCCAGAGTGTCTCCCAAGTGAAAAACTTGCATTCCAGACTCTGTTCAACCTGAAAGAACTGAACCTACACTTACTATATCCAAAATCAGTAAGCTGTATAAATGCTTCAACCTGAAGTAAGAATATTCCTTACTGCTTCTGTTGAAGACACTGAAGACATTTTAACTTAACTAACATGAGCAAAAGCACTCGGGAAAGGGCAGAAGGATTTTGAAACCAAGGTTCTTGACATGAGTATACATTTTATACATGGGGAAAAAAAAAAATAAAAGGATTATTTCCCTTCTGAGTGCCACAAAAAGTCAAAGAGTCAGATTGCCATTACCTCTTGTTTCGTTCCTTCTCATCCCATTACTTGGCATCTCCATGATAGGAGAGATGGCAAGGTCTGATTTAGGATATATTACAGGCTTGGCTGGAACCTGTAAATTTTGAGGTACAGATAGAAAAATCTGTCATCCTGAAGTTTAAGCAGAAGTTGTACTGCAGATGTGCCATTTCCTAGCTGAGTACATTAAGAACTAGACCACTAAAATAAGGTAGGAGCAAAAACTGCAAAATCAAGTGACAGCCATTTCCATCCTGATGTCAGTTACGTTTTCATATTTCTTCAAAGAGCATATGTAAGATTTAGATAAGAGATGAGTCAAAGATGAACCAGTGGAACACAGGGAGACATACAGACTGCTTTTTCTTCAATGATCTCATTTGTAGTTTTTCCTTAAAAATAAGTTTATTCCAATACTCTGTTGGAACAACCAAAATCTGTTTTCCTGCCCTTCACACTAGACCAGCATCCATATTCTGGTGTGTCATCTTGTCAGACTTTCAGCTGGATAGCAAAAGATGTTTTCAGTTAAAAATACAAAGTCTTATAGAAAAAGCAATATGCTTAATTTTTTTTCCCCACATCTTGCCACACTAGGTTGTAGGACCACTGTATGTCTATCTTTCAAAAGGTCTTAACTTTCTGGTTTCAAGGCCATTCCCAGAAGATTTTTTGTAAATGAATACTGTGTCCAGATCATAGCAACAGCTCTGCCCTCTGCTCTTTTTCTACAAGTAGGAAAGAAAGCATTCCTATTAGGCTTCTTAGTGTGCTGAACCAGAGAATGAAGCCCAGAAGAACTCATGCTGAATCTGAGTCTGCACCATAGCCTCAAAATAACAATAAAAAGGGTAACTTACTTACTGGAAAACAGAGAATTGAATAGAGTAATATGACCATCCTATTACAATTAACAATGAAAAAGAAAACAGCTTCCTAAAAGCAAAGGTTTTCACCAGCTATGTTCCATATATCAGTTGTTCCTAAAAGGTAAGTCATCTGTGGCACATAAAGCTAAAAACATAGTTTACCCAGCCCCCTGATAACCATGAAGGAAGTCTATTCTTAAGCAGGAATTAATTCTTCCCCAATAACTTGACAGACAGGAAAAGCAAGCAGAGTCTGCAATAGAATTATGGGATGAATCAGTCTCATTTTACACTTTGGCAGCCTCCAATTGCTTTTCAAGAGTGATAATCACATGGACTAAAGAACAAAGAGAACTAGCCTCAAAGGACTTTGCAATCAATTCCCTCCTAAATAAGATGTGCTTATCAACTATGTTCATGGGAAAAGTGTCTATAGACACTATCAGCTCTTCAGCCTGAATAATGGGAGCACATGCATTTGCGTCTGTGGCTACAGACACTAGAGACACAGTTGCTATGCAAAACCTTAGGCAAACTGATCAACAATTTGAGCAAGGTGGGATTGTGGGAACTGAGATGAGAAGGAAGCAAGCCAAGCTTTACTTTAAGAGTATTTGGAGATAACCGAGAAGCTGAGCAGCTGAAATATCCCTATAGCTGAAAATGCAGACTGAGCAAAGTTGAGTGTTTTTTGAAATTATCAGGTTGACTAGGTAAAGTAAATTTTATCTTTTTAAAGTAGCAATTATTGCATTTTCATGTTGAAAATTCCTTCAACTTTATGTATAAGTCATTTTGTTTCTAGAAATGAATTTTTGTTGAAATTATTTTCCAGTAAAAAGCTTATAAAATATTTATTTAATATTATTTTTAGAAGTGAAAAAAAAAAAAGAAACACACACAAAAATCTAGTTCTGCTGAAAATGAGTTAGATTCACGTGGTAAAACTTCCATTGACATCAGTGGGTTCCACTGACTGACTGGAAGAACTTGTAACAAGATTAACAAACAAAAATGACCCATTTTTATCCTGTAATAATAGTATATCACTGAAAATAGATTTAACATTTAAAGAAAAAATCAAAAGAAAATATCTTGAGAAAATATCTTGTATCAGACATCAGCCCTGTTTGCATAAAATGGTATTTCAAAATGGGTGGAAAGAAGTCACCCTTGAATACATACACATCTCCATTGGTGTTTACGGAACAGGGATTTGCTTTATTAATGCTGCTATAAGTAAATCTGGGGTATTTTTTTTTTTCACCAGAAAACAGAGAATTATCAATACAGTACTAATATTTTTAAAAGGAAAGCATGAAATAAATCAGCATTAACTTCTAGTTTTAGTAACACACTTCAGTAAGAAAGAAACATTTTATTTGAACTTTATTTTTAATTTAACTTCAATATTAGAAGTTAATATTTTGTGTTAAGCTGTTTTTAGCATATGGGAATGCAAACTTCATGAAAATGAAACACAGTAATGCTTAAGTGACTATTTTTTTCCAAATTTCTCTGCACGAAGAAATGTCTACACTTTCATTTTTCAATCCTAATGTTAACAATAAATTTTAGAATGTCAGAATTTCCTATGGGATGAAAACAGATATGAATACTGATATGAATGTAAAGAATTTTTATTCGCTCTTCATTTTCCCAAGACACTAAAGAATATACCAAATTATTTGCAACTATTGAATGCTGCATTAAAAACTCTTCAGTTGAGATTTCCTTTTGATTCTTCTATTATTGAACAGATTTAGGGACCAAAAGCAGTTATATAGCCAAAGAAGTTACAGAGATAAATTCCGTAACAGTTAATGAATTATTTGAAAGGCTACTGCAATTTTCTGTCCCTCACATTGGACAATGTAATTTTAAAAAAGTTCTTATTGACAGCATGTGTTACAAATGAAGTCTGATACAGCATGAGCTATCTTGGTTCAGCTCTTTTAGAATACAGAAAAATTGTTCTAGTGTCTCTTCTGTTTAACTCTACAGTTTGTTTTATTAACAGTATTTTCCAGATAGGAAATAGTTAATTTTGTTTCACAACCATATCCTTTTTTAATCTAGTATGAAGAAAGTCTTATTTGAATTTGGTGTACTTGTTTCTGAGAAGATAAGTTTGCATGGTACAGCGATGTTGGTTTAGGAAGTTAGCATCAATGCATCTTCAGCCGCATCACGATGCTGGTGCTTTTGCATTCAGTATAAAGATGAACTGGCTGTTTTGCAAAAATGTGTGTCCTGGGTTCAGTAGTAGCAGTCACTTTTCTCCTTGGTAGCTGGTGCAGTGCTGTGTTTTGACTTTCAGCTCAGGAACAGAGCTGATAACAAGGATGTTTTGGTTTGGCCAAGGACTTTGTGAGCCTCATGCTCTGCCAGGGAGGAGGGGAAGCCAGGAGGAAGCAGAGACAGGACACCTGACCCAAGCTGGCCAAAGAGGTATTCTGTACCACAGCACGTCATGCCCAGGATGTAACTGGGAGTTACCCGGAAGGGCTGGGGGACTGCAGGGTTGGAGGAGTCAGTGCTTGGTCTGGTGGGGTGGGGCGGGGCGAGTTATCGGTTGGCTGGTGGTGAGGTGTTGTATTCTCTTCCCTTGTTATTTCCTTTATCATTGTTATTTTTGGTGGTAGCAGCAGTGGTTTGTGTTATACCTTAGTTACTAAACTGTTCTTATCTCAACCCGTGGGAGTTGCATTCTTTTCGATTCTCCTCTCCATCCCTCCAGGAGTAGGGGGAGGGCAAGAAGAGGGGGAGTGAGTGAACAATTTGCCTGACTGGGTTTAAACCACGACAATGTGGCAAGACTATGCACGCTGATTTACACTGATCAACTATATTAATTCAATTATATTGAAAAAAATGAACCTGGTATCTGAGATCAATAACCTGTAACCCCAGCAGAAAACTAACCAGTAAATTACATACTGCATAATTTTCTATTGAAGTTTTTCATTGTGATTCTTATACACCTGAAAAGCTACAAAAAACAAAATAAAGGAACTGAAACTTCCACAAAACTCATATTATTCCCAGAACAAGGAACTAGATTGAAGATGTTCAAGTTTTGTGATAAAATTCTCCTTTTCAGTCTTAATCATGGTCATCAATTGCTCAGAATCAAAAGTTCAGAACTTCTGCCTGTGATACACAATTCCACACAGAGAATAAATCCAGCTTATCTAAATGATCTGCCCAGTGAGAAGCAGAGGTTCATAATGTAAGCTGAAAGAATTCTGCTTATAACATGAAACATATGTGAATATTTCTCAACTAGAGAACACTGTAAAATGAAAAAGGTTCTGTGACAAACTTGCAGTTTTCAAGATTCTATGTGTAAGTTACATATTTGATTTAAAAGCCAAAACTAATAAAAATCTAAAACACTCTTAAAGTCGTAGATGCAGAAAAGAGCAATAATACCTTCCTTGCATTAAAAACACATTTTATTATTCATTGAACTTCAGTTGCCTCAGAAGAACTGGTTTTCTGTCTCATTTTGATACTGCAGTTTTAATAGTTTTAAATTGTGAAGCTGTTGGATCTGTGTTATATATTTGATCAGTGTAATTGTGTCATTTCTTTGAAAATTTGTTGTCTTTAACATAATTAAAACACCTGCTGTTATATGCTTCTCATTACAATTACACTGATGGGAAGTTCACATTCCTCAGCTACTCAACACAAATCTTTTTAAAACAGGAAAAACAAAATACATGCCTGACGTCTGAGAAATAATGACACTATGTTCTCATTAATAAATGGATCACACCATGATGTCGTTACAGGTATATAACAAATATTTTGGAAAAAGGTATTTACATGCACGTTAATTGAACATATAAGATTATAGTAACACACACACAAATCAAAATTATTTTAGCAATTCTGCAGCTGATGAAGCTTTAGATAAAAACACAGGCATGTCTCTATGAAAATATACCATTACTTTCTGAAGACATGATTACAGAAGTACTTTAAATGACAAAATAAGAATGATATACTTGTTAGTTCACATGAAACAGCTAAGATTTCTCTTTTTTTTTTCGAACATACAACTGATTCAACTGTTTATAATGGTTAAGGAATATGTTAATGTCAAAAGGTGCCCAAAACTGGCTTGTGAATTAGACCTTTGAAATCTGAGCAACGAATCTTGGGTTTGGAGCTAATAGACATGTGTAATTATGAACTGGTTGTAAATTCCAGCAAATTTCTCTTCACTAACCACATATACTTTAAATATTTTCACAAGTTGTAACTAAAGCGCACAAGACACATTTATCACAAAAAGTTGAGGTATTTTCAGTGTGATACAGCCTTTAGGTGTTGTCAGATGATAATAGATATACTCAGAAGCAAGCAGATTAAAAAATGTTTTCAAACTAATATGGCAATCACATACTCAGAGCCACTTCTATACAGCACCTCTGTACCTTAAGAACTCTCTGATATGTTTACATCCCAGAACTTTTGTACCACTTTTACTGTATAAATGACCTGCTGGTGAATTCATATATTAAGGAAACTCATATAGCTTTCTCAATTCAAAATCCGTCTTTTACCCCAGTGTTGGTAAGCATGCAACACAGTTGGTATCTTCATGCAACACAGTTCTCCAAACCTAGGTCTTCTTACACATAAATAGAAACCCTTAACCCTTACTCCCACATGCAAAGGAGCAAGATTTAAGTCCAGTAATTATCAATAAAGGTAGTAAACAATTTACAGAAATCAAGGTCAATTTTTGTTCAACAAAGGAGTACTTTTAGACACTTGTGTTTGTCTTCTATAATTCAAAATGAGCTATTATAGAAAATTCTCAAGAAAGGTGGCTTGCTCTGTCTCTGTTGTAGTCAAGAGTTGGACTTCTAGAGGACGAAAAAGGAGAAAAGACTATTATAATGCCTCAGTGAGCATGAAAACACAAGGCAGAGACCTACACCTTCAACAAGTGTATGAATTATGGGACAGGTCTGCAGCAATGATTTATTGGATAAGGTGTGTTCACTTCAGTATTGTGGTATAAATTATTACCTGGGTGATTAGGTATTAGGGGCAGAAATAACTTATGATCTGCAACATTGCTGTGGCTGAAAACTTAAGGAATGCGTAAATAAGCATATAAATTAATTATCATTTCAAAACAGTATATTTGCACTTTTATAATACAAAATTTGAGATACAATGGCACTGTGCTAAATATGACAAAAAATCGTGTTTTGTAACAGAAATGCAAAAAAAGCAAATAGCACTTTAACATAAAGACCTCTTGACATGTCGTGACATCTATTACAGTTTTGAGCTAAACACTGTAAAACTGATTTCTGGCAAGAGCACTCAGCAGAAACACTATTGTACTGTTGAATAAAGTGTTTGTTGTGAACTTGCTCTGACTTCAATTGTGGACTTGTTCCTCAAGATAATAGTAACGTCTTTGTCAAAGCAATGCTCTTAAGCAGTTGAACATAAAGGTACATGCAATTCTTTGACTACCACACTATTGCAGCTCTGCAGGGAAGAACAGAACATCACTGTCAGCAGGTGTTACTATTGCATGTTCTGCTTCCCAAGGTATATCTTAGTAACCTATAATAGGCTAAACCCATAGTGTCAGCAACCAAAAGAGTTAAGTTGCAGTAATGTACATCTTATATGCTCAAAAAATTGAAATAGAAATATGAAGGGCATTTTGAGCCAGTATTAGATGATGAGACAATTGTTTCCATCCATACTATCCACAAGTCCCTGGGCTCTGATAAGATGCACCCACAAGTACTGAGGGAACTGGTGGACATCATTGCTAAGTCACTCTCAGTCATCTTTAAAAGGTCATGGCAATCAAGAGAGATGCCCAAGGACTGGAAAAAAGCAAATGTCACCCCAGTCTTAGAAAAGGACTAGAAAGAGGATTCTGGGAAGTATGGGCCAGTCACCCTCATCTCAGTCCCTGGAAAGGTGTGGAATGTCTGAATTGGAGGCCATCTCTAAGCACATGAAAGACAAGAAGGTAATCAGAGGTAGTCAGCATGGATTCACCAAAGGGAAATCATGCTTTACCAATCTGATTGCCTTCTATGATGGAGCAATTGTCTGGATAGATGAGGGAAGAGCAGTGGATGTTGTCTACCTGCACTTCAGCATGACTTTCAATACTGTCTCCCATGACATTCTCTTAGGCAAGCTCATGAACCATGGTTTGGATGAGTGGATGGTAAGGTGGATTAAGAATGGCTGAATCGCAGGTATCAGAGGGCTGAGATCAGTAGCCCAGAGTCTAGTTGGAGACCTGTAACGGTTGGTACCAGCTCCAGTATTAATCTTATTCATCAGAGACTTGGATGAAGGCATAGAGTGCCGCCTCAGCAAGCTTGCTGAAAATACAAAACTGGGAGAAGTGGCTGATTGCCTAGAGTACTGTGCTGCCATTCAGAAGGATCTGGGCAGGCTGCAGAGATGGGTAGAGAGGAACCATTTGAAATTCAACAAAGACAAATTAAGGGTCCTGCACCTACAACATCTTTGGCTGGCTCCAGACAGCTGTACCATGCATAGTGTACCCCTTATATTGGAATTTGCAAAAGACTGCTTACAAAACAGCCTTGTCATTAGTTGTCTCCCACAATTCCTCATGCACCCTGGTATGGCTCTTCAGATATTCCCAGTCATGTGGAGGTGGGTAGGGTGACTGAAGTCAGGCCACAGAGAAGGTCTAAAGATTTCATCCATCCATCCACCCCTTCATTCAGCCATCCACACACTCATCCATCCATCCATCCATCCATCCACCCACTCACCCATAAGTCATAAAATCACAGAACCATACAATAGTTTGGAATGGAAGGGGCCTTTAAAGGTCATCTAGTCCAAACCCTCTGAAATAATATCTTCAACTAGATCATATATCCATCCATTTATATACTATTTGAATGTTAAGTATTTGAGGCTAAATTAACCTAAATCTCTCAGCAGTAAAATAGTAAAATGTTTCTAATATGTTCCAGATGCTCGTCCCTTATGCACCTCATGCAGGTATTATAATTAGGACAATTTCAGACAAAGCCTAACTGCTGCTCTGGTTTAAATGACAAAATATAGCTTCAAAAACTAATCCGTTTTCTCTTTGCTGGATGATGGTGAATCCATTGACAGATTAGCTAATAACGCAATACTATTCTGAACTTGGTAAGGTTTGTATCAGATAGTAAGTAGAATGAGTTTTCTTATGTGCTATGAATGCCTAGCATTATATCATAACACAAGCAGGATTAGTTTTCCAGTACAAATGTGGCAAGCTGAATCTCTTTCTTCTTTTAAGAGATGACCAAGGTTGCTGTGTGTTTCCTGTGGTTTCAGAAAATTATTACTCAAAATGCTTCCTGAGTTCTTAAAAACAAAACTGTGATTTTACCTAACACCTCCAGAAAACATTGCTTGTTTTCCATGCTCAGCCACCCTCCTGTGGAAGACTCTGACCCTAACTTTAGAAACTGTTTTTATGCTACATTTTGCAAGATGGCTATGCTGTCCAGAGAGATGTTTGTATCTAATCTATGTGCTGTTGGGTAGAGAACTGATACTGTGATTATCTTCTGTGTTCCAGGCAGTTACCACTTGGGTGTTCTTGTAAATGAAAGGTTTATTCTCTTGATATTTATTCACATAAATAGCTGAGATATCTCAATCTGCTCTAAAATAACTCAGGTGGTCAAAAAGCAGGTTTTTCTGCTCAATATGCATGTACTGTGGGCAATTTGCTGCTCATCATCTGTCCTGATGGAAGAAGTCGCATTTTAATCACATTTAGTGGTAATAGTTTTTAAAAAACTCTCTTCTGTTGAGAATTTACTTTCATGTAACTTTTCTTAATGCCATTCAATTTAGTACACTTTTAATTATTATGATGGAGATAAAAGAGTGGTTGCCTAAAGTTGTAATAGTTTAACTCTTCTCAGAAATTAGAAATAGGGGGCTCATTTCTATGTTTTGACTTCTGAGCAGGCTGAGGATTTCCTCAAAACTGGTCCTAACAATTATTCAAATATCTTTATTTTAAAAAGAATCTGCCAAAATAATTTATTTGGACTTCTGCATTTTTGTTGAGATAGTGAATGACATCTGATAATCTCTTAGATTTTCAAATAAGACTTAAGGGACAGCAATTCAGATGTCTCTATATAAATGTCTAGATTTATTTTAGCTGCCCTAAGATGGTGTACCTGGATTCCTGCTGCTCCTGCATCACAAATCCTTTTTGTTGCCAATCACAAGGATTTCTCAAGCACTCCTTCTTGACTGTCTTCCTGTCTTCATTCAGACCCTCCTCATAGCATGTCTCTGTTCTTTTTCTAGTTCTTATTTTTTCATGTTGTCTAGGCTTTCATTATTTTTGTATTTTACAGTCCAGGTTACTGTACTCTACAACACCAAGCTAAATTCATAGTCAGTGTTCAGTAACAAGAGGAGGCATTGCTGTGCAAATGACATTATAATGCTGGAAGGAAGTTTCTGGCAGAAGAAAACTACCATGTTTCACCATAGTACTACTATGATGAAAAATACTAAAATTACTATGTTTCGTCAAGGGTAGTCGGGCATTGGAACAGGCTGCCTAGGGAAGTTGTGGAATCACCATCTCTGGAAGTGTTCAAAAAAAACATGAAGATGAGGCTCTTAATGACATGGTGGACTTGGCAGTCCAGGGGTAACAGTGGGACTTAATTATCTCAAAGCTCTTTTCCAGCCAAGAGGATTCTATGATTCTATGATCATGTTGAGTACATTGCTTATGTCTGC
Source organism: Pezoporus wallicus (assembly GCF_028554395.1). Lineage (NCBI taxonomy): Eukaryota > Metazoa > Chordata > Aves > Psittaciformes > Psittacidae > Pezoporus > Pezoporus wallicus. The sequence goes on from NW_026640165.1 coordinate 4,496,248, forward strand.
AGGAGCATTCTGATATATGTATGCATGGTTAACATTTCTGTGTTTATCTTGTGTGTGTGTTAATATTGAGTATTTTATTTAGTTGATACTTTAATACTGAAATTTATTCCTACATATCAAGCAGGTATGTCTGTAAACCGCAATGGCCAAAGGCAGCACATTGTCCTGTTGAATGTTTTTTTCCTTAAGGCAAACCCAAAACTTCACTAGTGTCTCAGCTTCCACTGTGTTTCTTAAGCTCTGTTGTTACTGATCTATGTAAACTTTTGGGGTCTTGTAATGATTATGTATCAGAGACCAAGTACTTAGCTTTCATGTTTAGCTTTCTAAATATTCATTAAGGTATTCATATCTAACTGAATGATAGTATTTTACAATCTAAGGTGAGCTAATTTTATTTCTTCATGTGTAGAACTACTTTAAAACTATATAAGAAGATGCATCTGATCTTCTGTTTCTCTATCATTACTGTTAGGCATGTGGCTGTATTAATTGAAGCAAATTACAAGTTCAGCCAATCATACAGGATGCCTTATGTATCACTTACTTAGACAATTCAAGTATTTGTGAAGAAAACAGCTTGAAGTAAATATAAGTGAATTTGCTTTCCACATATGCTATTTCTATCAATCAACTGTATTCACAAGTCTGCTGTGGTATATGAGCAAAAAAAAAAACATATACTCCTTCAGGGAGTCTTTGCTTGATTTATTTCTTGTTTTCTTGTTTCTCTAACTCTATAATAAAAGTCATACAGAGTGACAGTGTTGACTACAGGTGCCCTCCAGGTGTAGAAAAACAAAACAGGTCTGGTTACAGATATGGGATTGTGAGCAAAAACAAGGCACTCAAAGATAATGAAGAGAGTTCTACAAAAGACAGAGCTGAGAAACTACTGGGCATCCACAGCACTGGGTAGAAAAATGTAAGAGCTAAAAATTGTGTTTTCTATACTAAACCTAAACTAAAGTATCTTACAAGGCTTGGAGAAGTGCTTATGAGGAGTTTTGTACCAAACTCAAGCCTTTGCTGTATATATTCTTTTAGAAACCAAAATCAAATGGCTATTAAGCAAGTGAGGCTGCTGTAAAACATGCTCACTTTCTAAAATAATTGTACAGTGGAAGGACAGAAAGTACAGCATAATTCCACAGTCCAATTGTGTCTCAGCATGCAGGATGAAGTTAGAGCAGTTTTCAGTCTGTCTGCAATATACCAGCACTGACCTAGTACCCAGCTTGACCTTTGCCAAGCATTCACTGGGAAGACAGAAGAATTTGGTTCTAGTTCTGTGACTTTTCAGAAATACACAAAAGTTTTTTTTAACTCTGTCAACTTGAAAAGATTTGGTGGAGGGCCTCAGTACTACTGAAAGGCCTTTTATACATTTAGTGTATTTAACCTTATTACTCACAGATATACAATGCACACAAAACAGCAAAACCCACATTAAGCTCAGTTAATTACTAGATGTGTAAAGATTCCTACCTCTAAACACATCTGTCTCAAACACCATTTTTTTTTTCTTCTCTGACATTAAGCGTTTATACATCTTTCTAAGGAAGAAAATAAACAAGCCAGATCTAACCTTATTTATTTTCCATAACATTCCAGAAGTAGGCAATAGATAAAAGACAAATTAAATACTCAAATACTGTAGGAAAGAACTTTAAGTTTCTATCCTGACCTAAGATAGTATTTTAAGCACTGTTCATACAGGAAAGAATTATTTTAGAAGGCATGCCACCAGATAAGGGCTGTGTCTTAAGTGCCCTTGTCTGAGCTGTTAAATCCATTAGTTGAATTTTTCATACTTGGAGTGAACAGCAAAATTTACTGACATTACTGATGTGATTCCTCAGATTGGTGAAGATGTTAAAATATGCAGGGAATATAACTCCAAAAGATTGTGCCTGGAAATGAACCTGTATCTACTTTGTGAGCCTCAACACATATTTATCATGAATATTAGCATCTATAAAATCTCACCTGTCTGATAAAAAAAAAAAAAAAATAATAATAACTCTAAGAACTTCTCATGCCCTGTCCCAAATATGGGCTTTCAGAGTTATTATTACACAGAGAATACCCATCAGTCACTAAAATCTCTTCTAATTCCTCGCCTGCTCCATTATTCTGCTGAATTTCCAGCCCCACAGTATGGAAATAGTGGGGTAATGGCATTTTGGGAGGATATGTGAGACTAACAGATTGAGATCCAAAAATTAAATGCTTAGAAAGATTTGAAGTAACAAAACCACCCATTTTTGTCCTTCCTCATTCCATTTTTATCTGATTTATTTGTACAGTTAGGCAAATTTGTCATCATGTATGTTATTTATGTAATAATTATTTAAAGATGAGTCTGGAATAAGAATCAGCTTCAAATGTTTTCTTGGTAGGACTGTAAACAGCAGTGTATGGATACAAATATTCACCAGATTACGTGAATAAGGCGTGTTGAGGTTTAAAGTATGGATTTTATTTTTTTATTTATTTATTTTATTTGGATAGGGCATTAGTAAAAAAGGAACCAAACAGAGAAATATGAAAGAAATCTCTAAGCACAAGTACAGACGGACTTAAATTTATTCTGTTCATGCTCTGAGCAAGCCAACAGCCAACAGCATCCTGGCCAGAAGCTGCAGAGCTACATTAGCTGCACAGTGTTGTGTTTAGCTCCTGAGAGGTCAGGTTTATTAGTCCAGGCTGAGTGATGCTTCATCAGAACCACATGGCTTTTGGATGGGATCTGGAGTAAGGCCAGACAGCTTGCAGGGTGGGCAGAATGAATTTGGGTCTATCTGCTTCTGTCTGTGAAGATATGCCAGATGATTTGAAAACGGTGGGTTTTGTATGTTGGAAAAGGAAAATTATAAGGAAAGCATGGGTTGGGATTGATTTGGTTTGATTTTTCCCCAAATCTAGTTCCTTAGTTGATGCACAACACAGATTTAAAAGGGATATGTCCCTTAAAAACAATAGACTCACAGAAAATGTGACTGAAAACCCTCTTTCCTCGCAACCCAATGCCTAATATTTAAGGTATCTTTCAGAATTTCTCCAATATTAGAGAAATTAATATTCACATATTCTCTGAATGATGCCAAATGTGTTTGGCATGAGAAGCAAAATACTCTTCTGGGAAAGAAAGAAGCAGAACAGCTCTAGGGCAGGGAATAGTTCTGAGAGACCCAGTAGCAGAGAAGAATGGAGGTGGCAGGTCAAGCACCACAGGGAGGGGTGCAGACGTGTTACTCTTTTGTAGCTAAATTTAACTGTACTGTTAACTGTAGCAGGGTTAGTTTGTTACTCAGGCACAGGTAACCAACTGATTTCCCATCTGGGTTGCCCATCTAGGTAAATGGGTTCTGCCTGGATGTCAAGAAAAATGAGGGGCTGCAGGGTCTCTACTGCCAGATGGCACGGCAGGTTAGCTGCAGAAGGTCTGGCTAGGGCCTGAACTACAGCTCTGCCGTTCCCTTCTCTCTCTCACACTATACACGTGCACCTGAAAGCAGAGTTTCGTCACCACACACCCAGTGATGCACCACTAATTGGAATCTCATTTCATATACATGAAGATGAGAAGTAAAACTCATCTTTTGCTTCTCTACCTCAATCATGACAAACAGCAAGACAAAACAGGCTCTATTTTTCTGGAGTAGTGCCATTCCATTTACATCTTTTAGGAGAAAAATTACTCTAATCATAGATAAGCTATACTGCTTCCAGAGATTTCTCTATTAACAGTGACCAAGAAGAGTATAGAGGCTTTGATAACAGCTGTATAACTCCATGTCATCAGGTGCAAGAGTGTTCATAGGAACATGGAAAAACAGTGTGCTACCATGATTGACTTCAGTAGTAATGCCTAGCAGAAACAAAATCATTGTTCAGATTTTCTTTTCCAGTTGACCTCTCCCTTAACACCAAAGAAAAAGAAAGAATTAAAAAAGAGAAAGGAAGGAAGGTATTCTTTTTACATTGTGAACAGATGAGAGATTTGGTCTTTATTAATTCAGGTGGGGGTCAGTCCCTTCTCCCAAGTAAAAAGTGATAGGACAATAGATAACAGCCTCAAGCTGTTTAGACTGGATATTAGGAAAAAAATTCTTCACAGAGAGGGTAATCAGATATTGGAACAGGCTGCCCAGGGCAGTGGTGGAATCCCTGGAAGTGTTCAAAAACTACATAGATGAAGCCCTCAGTGACATGGTTTAGTGGTGGTCTTGCCAGTCCTGGGGTAATGGTTGGACTTGATGATCTTATAGGGTTTTTTCAATCTAGTTGATTCTATGATTCTATGATAAATAAGCTTTCTTGATAATGTCCAAATCCCGTCACTGCACATTGTTCTTGAGAAGTGAAATACCTGCTGAAGCTGTATTCCTTAGCCAACAAAACTCAAGATTCATTGGTTTATACCAATGGCTAACTGTCTGGTCTGTTAAACTGGGATGAGTGAGGCTCTTGTTTGTCCCACTACTGCTTCTCTCCTTCATCCAAGCCTGTTGAATGCCATGTCAGTAATAGGGAACATATTTCCTGTTTCTTTTTCAGGACCCTCAGTGTTGAGTGTCACAAAACCTTCTTTTTCACCTGGTCTCTACACATTATACAGTATATTTTTTTAAATGTTAGCCTAAAATACTTTTTCTTAGTACAGAAAGCTGTTTCTTCTTTAAGTATTCACAGGCCAGCTACTCTTTCATTAAAAGTTCTACACATTTAATGCCATGATTTCAATATAATTACCAGATATTTTTACTTATAAAATTAGAGTTTCAGATTGTATTAATATGTTTCTTTAATGAACGAATGATATATATTATGTGTACTAATACAGTTACAAACCTTTAAAACCATAAAATACTAAAAAGCATGAAACATAATTTTCACATCTCAAAAGGCCTACCTGTCTTTTGGCAATGTTTCTAACACAGGGAAATTTTGAGGGATTTTTTTTCCAACTCCAGTTAAAATGTGATATGAACTATTACCATGAGTGGTATTGAAATACTCAATTTCAGCTAGTTGTCCTTTAGCTACAGGGAATAGATTTGACTTAGATCAATTTTCTAAACTGGTGTGATTACAGTAGGTCAAGCATTTGTAATTTTAAATTGCTGAAATACACACACATACACACACACACACAAAAAAAGTGAAAATTAAGTCTCTCACATGGAAAAGTGTTGAATTAAAATGCCCCTAATACTATATGTCAGTGACATTTTCCATTATAGTTTTTTTCTCTTTTAAGGCACCTATGGATTTTTATTTGCGAGAAAATTTTTTTTTTTAGTTGGTTGTTTTTTTTTTTAACTGGAAACCCAAACTTCATCATATCTTTTTTTTTTTTCTTTCTTTCTGTTTTAGACTTCTGCATTTGGCTCAGTTCATCCATTTATCTGTGAATAGCCAGGTGGGACAGATATGACAGTCTCAGGCCATCTCTAATAGAAAATAGTTGAATATTCACTTGGCTAGATGATGTAGGTATATTATTTTGATAGAAGAGAAGTTATTTAATGTCATGGATGATGAATGGCACAAGAACAGTTAGAAGGGAAATAATGGTCATAATTTGTCAAAAACGCTAAGAGATAGAGTAGTAGGGCAGGCGAGGTAGAATGATACACTATATAGTTAGAATAATGTGATATAGTGCTGGAGGGATGGAGAATAGCTTAGTAGCAGAAATAACTTAAAGAAAAAAGAAACAGGAAAACACTACTGTGAACTTAAGGACTGAGAAATATTTAGGAAAACATGAGTGCTTGGAATACTTCTTCTACTGTACAAATAAACCCTAAGAATAAAATTTATGGGAATTATGAAAATAGAAGGAAAAATTAGCTATACCAATCAAAAAAATGCATGTGAGAAAAGTAGAGTAAGATATATTTTTAACGTCAAGAGAGGGAATAAATACAACAAGAAACAATTTTATGTATCATTCTGCTGGAGTAAATCTTTCTCAGTTACTCAATTTACATGTCTCGCTACAGTCAGTGGGTAGACAAAATAGAAATAGATAAGAACAGAAAGGTATTTTGGAAGGTTTCAAACAATTTTTGATTATTTCTAGCTTTTAAAAGAGATTTTTAAAGACATTTACAACTAATCAGGTCATTGGAGGTTTTTAAAATATAAGTATTTGGAAATTAGATTTTTTAATTAGAAAAAAATAGTAAACACAGCTGAAAACTCATATTATATGAGTTTTCCAATGCCATATGCAGAAATTGAAAAGATTTAAACATAGAGGGATGAATCACACATAAAACAGAGTAGTTATATGGCTACAAGAGAAGAAAAGAAAAGACAAGCAGGAATTTTGAACAGCAGACAGTTCAGTTCATTCAGTTCAGTCAGCCTTTCATTAAAGAAAATAATTTCAATAATAAATAGAACCCAGAACAACTTGGTTTCTCCCAGGCAGTGCAGTCTTCTTCCCTAGAGCAGCTATGTGGTCTGTTACAAGAAGAAGGTGCAGTAACATCTCTGTAGACTCACAATTTTCTCATCTTTAAGTGATTATGTTCTTCATTGCTACGGCAGCTATCCCTATGCTTTCTCAGATACACAAACTGGTTACAGAGTTGCTTAAGCACAATACCCAGTTTAAGTGCCTGGCTTTTCTCTGCCCTCATAGTTCATGCACTGGGGTAAAGCAAGGGTTATTCCATTGTGATAAATACAGTTTCATCACCACAAAATCAATAAGACAGAAGAGTCAGGTTTCTCTTTTCTTTCTTCAGTAACCACTTTCCATTGTGTTTCTTTTTTGGCTGAGTTCATGTTGATAACTACAATTATTTCTTTTGTGGGTCAGGGGTAGGGGAAGAATAAGAAGAAAGAGAATGAATTGCCAGGGTTAATAATGGTGGCATAAATTATCCAGATTAGAAAGATGAGCCAGGACATAATCTGTTCCAAAAACCTAATTTATTTTTACCTCACATTGAAAAGTAGGATTTTCTGGTGGGATAGAGAAAAAAAAAATAATAGGTAGCAGTGTATTTGCAGTGTATGTGCAATACAGATTACTAAATCCATTCCTGCATACCAATGTTTCTTGCTCGTACTATTTAAGTATTCTTCGTTAGATACCAAAGTGTCAACAGGTATAATCAAGTGTAGGGAGTCATGTTGAGAGGCAACCTTGCTGTGACAGAGCAGAGGCTTCCTACTGAAGAACCAGCACATGCAAAGCTCTGCAAACAGCAGAATTTACTTGGCACCTATGCCCTGATGAAGCTGACATACCACCTTGTGTGTGGGCATAGTGCCATCCTGACAGATGGGGCAACTGAAAGCAGCCAAGAGATCATGTCTGAGCATCAAATATGTTTGTGGAGAGCAGGATTCCCAGCTAGAAATGTTGAAACAGCTGTTTGTGTGCCTACAGGTTAGATGGTATATGCCTTTGTTAATACATCACTGAGCTTGATTAATTTTTTAAGAGCTTCTGTTACAGCAGCCAACCATGGTTTCAGTGTAGTGTTGTGTGCAAAGAAGCAAAATCAGTCTCTTCTGCTTTTAGACTGCTCATGATAAGACTGAAAATAGTGTCACAATAGGACGGGAGAGTTTTTCCTAAGGAAGAACCCGAGTGACTTCTGCAATTTCCCAAGTTATTTTGCTAAATGTAATTTTACAATAGCTGGTATTACATCATCTCACACCCAGCATCTTTAAGCTTTCATAGTCAAACTAATTAAGAACTTCAATAGTTATTACAAGTTGTTTGTCACTGCTCATATCAAAAAGCTGATATCAATCAGGCTGAAAAATATGAAAAATATCAGATCTCTAAAATGACACTCAACTTTTCTCTAGCTGTAACAATATCTACAACTTTCATTTTCATAAGAACAATATGTATTCTTTTCCACTAAGTAGAGGAACTTCAATGAATTATTTATTAAAATAAATCTACTCTACCATCACTGCTTAACCTTCTCCTTTACAACTGATTTCAGACATGACTGTACTATGACTACTAACACAATTCCTACAATTCCTTTTTGTAACACCTCAGTCTCTATGGCTGTAGTGAACAGCTTCATAATGACACTGAAGGGATTTTTTTTTTTTTTTTGTTTAAGGCTGAAAGGATTGCCTTTCCATAGCCATTATTATAATTGCTACTTTTGTGACTATTATAGCTCCAAGTGCAGTGCAAACCATTAGTTTACAAGATTTTTTAAACGTCCACTATATCTACAGCCACAATCTACAGTCTTAACTGTGTGCCAATATCAGGCTAACTATTAAATGGCTTTATTTTTAAAAATAAAGAAATTAAAATAAAGTTGTACTTCAAAGACTTATTTCACTGTAAAACCTTGTAGAAATATTGACCTCATATAAAAAGTGTAATTTTAGAACACTGAGGACATTTCTGCATTGCAATTTATGGAATAAGGTTAAGACTTTCATACTCAGGCTTCTAAATATATGTACTCCAGTAAATGACCTGCCTTCATATTCTTTGTCAGGTGACATTTGTTCCTTCTGTAAAATCTTCCAAAAGGACTATGCTGACCTTGAGCAGCAATACAGACACATGGTCTCAGGGAAAAGGACATTGTTGTCCTCCCAACTCTCACTCTGAAATTAAATACACAAGTCAAAGGAGGGTGGACCAAAGTAATTGTAACTGTTATTTATGACTAAACATCCAGAGATGCAATGATAGCAATAAGACTAGGTAAAAAGCTTTCAGATTGTTTCTTTGTTTTACCCAGAGTGTACAGAATGATTAAGTGTACAGAATGATTAAAACAAAAATCAGTGACTTATAAGAAGACAAAGAGCAATTCCTGTAGGTTTGGTTACATGAGGAAAGGTTTGTAGATAGAAATTTGTTGAAGAAGAACAATAAAATATTAGACTACAATTTTTATTTGAGACCAAAAAGTCAGGAACACTACTGGAAAACCAAAGTCTGGCAAAGCATGAACTCGGACAAGTGCAAAGGAAGCCGCAGGCACAATGGCAAAATGCATAGGCCAAAGCAATTTGGAAGAAGACATAAAAAACCCAGAGTGTGTTACATCACCTTGTAAAGCTTTGTCCGAGTTAGTAAAAAGCACTGTTTGAACAATTATTCACAGGATCAGGTCAGAGAGCTGCGATGGAACTGAATGAAATATCAACACAAAAATACTTAGGACACCAACTGATTTGAAAAGTAATTTAGCCAGAACTTCTGAAAATATTTCTGTTAACATTCAGGAAGGAACTGACAATACAGCATAAATAGGAAAAGCTAATAGCTTGCTCCAGTAGTGCTTTATCTGTTACTAAAAATATGTATAAATTAAAAATAGAAGAAAATTTTTCCTTATCCTATTACACACTATATTATCCATTTACGTTGAGCCCTTGATGACTTCAACAAAATAAAGAGCTGGAACAGCAGAAGAGGAAAAAAGGTCACTCTTGCTGGATAAATAATATTTTTGCCATTTCTAGTGAAGTGCCACAGGCTCTGCACTGACCTGAAATCACAGGTCTCAGGGCTGGCCTGGGCTCACCCTGGCTGGAGCTGGGCTGAGCATGTTTCAGCTCCTGCCTCCAGGCCAAGTGCTTGTTGGCTCCCTGAGTGAGACTGAGCTCTGACAATGTATCCATGGGAAGGGTCTGGCAAACCCAGACTGCTCCCCAGCAAAGAGGCCCTGGGGAGGCTGTGTGGGCACACTCACCGCATAGCTTGGAGCAGCCAGAAGGCAGCAGCCTGGGGCAAGGAAATTTATGAAAATACACACAAGCTGGTCCAAGGACTAAAGAGGAAGACACCTTCACCATTAATGTCACCCTTCTCTTAGCAAAGACCTCCAGACACTGACAGCTCATTAAAAGCTCACAACCAACTGCAATTCTTTTTGAGAAAGCTGGAAGTCTCAGCCTTAAGACCTGAAAGGACACTGGAAGGGCAAGAACAGCACCAGGGAAAAAGGTTAATACTAGGAAAGTTTTAAGGGTTGGAGTGGGAATTTAACAATTTATACTGGTAAGACTTTTCTTTGATAGAGAACTTGGACTATTAGACTGTTAAAACATTAATTGGACTAATAGCAAATCTTTAGCTCCATAGATGCATTGAATTCTTCCTTGCCTAAACTTATTTGCTCTGTAGATACAGGGAATTCTTCTTTGCTATATACCAGGACTTGGAGCGTAAGAGTGCAGAGAATAGAGATGAAAAAGATCAACTGTTTTGAAAGTTGTGTGCATTAGTAAGTTCTCCTTACTCTAAGATGAAAGAGAAGCAGGATAAACTCATTGTTATTAGGAAGTTACAGAATGAGTAAAAGAAATAACACTGTCTACTTTTGTGGTCATTGTAAAGGAAAAACATGGATATCTTCACTTATTAATCGACTAACAGAAAACGTATGTACGTGTATGAGAAGAAATAGTTTTCCACTACCACAGTGGGAGAATATTTTTCTTGGTGCATAGATGACAGTTTTTATATCAGATAACACAGTATAGAAGACTCAGCAAAACTCCAAAGTGCTATATCTGCTCTTATGACAGCACTCTGTTCAAAACCCAGAAAAAATGGTTTATGTATAATAGGTGCTAACAAGATATAAGTATTCGTATATTAGTATATACTTCAAACAGAAAAAATAGTTCTAGCCCTCACATTATTTATTGCTATTGCCAGAAAATAATACCACTGCTTGGCAAAAGAACAGCTGGGAGATTAAATATATCTTCTACATATATGGTGGTTATGGTATATCATATCATAGCATATACAACTATCACAAGCTCAGTAGAACAAAATCCAGAGATAGAGGTTTTAGGTGTCATGCAGATAACAGAAATATGATTTGACACCAGATTTACTGCTTCAGATCAAATGCGCAATGGTTTCTTATTTTATTTACTTAATAGACAAACATAAATAATTTCACTTCTCTCATACATTAATATCATTTCTTGATTATTAATCTTCCTGTATTTGTAACGGAAATAAGACACGGAAAATGTGTTTTTGAAGACTCTCTAGAGATAACTGTCTGGGTTGTTCTACCTAGGACCATGCCATATATGGAGCATTAGCAGTCAGAAGCACAACTGTGACTGACTTACTGGATCCTGGTTCTTTTAGATTTAATTTGATGCGCTTGAACACCCAGGTCAGCTTTTTATTAACAGTACAGTTAATTTTTGTAGTAGCTCACAGAACAGAATCTCAGGAAGCCACGGAGGGCTCAGTTCCTTTTTTGCTACTCCTGATCTCCCACCTCTTGGGGCAATGTCCAGCAAGGAAGAAAAGATTGTCTACCAGGTACAAATCCCATTGCATCCTTTAGAAAGTGAAACAATAAAGAAAGAATGTTTATGAGAATGATCTGGTGACAAATTCACCAGCAAAGAGGAAAGTAAAGGAGAATAAAGAAGACCTTGTCCCCAGCCTTGCTGCAATTTATACCCAGTATACAGTTTATGAATAAGCATATCCTCATTCTCTCCTTTATTTATACTTTTTGCAGGTCAGGGGAGAAAGAACATATGCTTTGTATCCAGCTTCTCAGATGTGTTAAGTGGAAAAACATCCTTAACCAGAAAGGCTAATGAATCTCTCTTGAGAGCTAAATACTAAACTGAATATCTTTGTTAAGCTATAGAATATCCTAAGCATGTAAGCCTGCAGACCTTTGTGTACATAGAAATCTGTAACAGTAGAAAGTGAGGTGCCTGGAGAATTTAGGTTCCATTGCAGATGAGAGTCTCAAGAACATCACAGCCAGGTATAGGCTCCTGATGATGCAGACAGGCAGTTTATTCATCAGTGATTCCAGCTCTTGGTTTGCATCCTAATGGAAAAATAAACCCAAGTGTTTTCAGATGAACTGGCCTTTGCTCATCCACTTTTTACAAAGCTAAGACTTTTTTTTTTTTTTTAAATAATTTACAACATCTGTATGTCCTGAGGCTTTCAGTTAAATGTGGCCCTGGAAACGTTGCAATAGAACCTGCAACCATCAGCTTTTCGAAGCAACTTTGTCATACAAATACCCTACTGCACTGTATGCTTCACAGGGTTCCAAAGGAGTCCAGATAAGAGCTATATGAAAAATAGAACTTCAATCTGACCATTAAAACAGCTAGCAAGGGAAAATTTCCCAGGCCCACAACACAACAAGATCATAGAATCATAGAATAGTTTGGGTTGGAAAGAACATCTAAATGTCATCTAGTCCAATCCCCCTGCAATAAGAGGGACATCATCAACTTGATCGGGTTGGTCAGAACCTTGTCCATCCTGACCTTGAATTTTTTCAGGGTTTGGGAATCTACCACCTCTGGGCAACCTGTTCCAGTGTTCCACCACCTTCACCATAAAGTTTTTTTTCCTGTGTCTAGACTGAACTTCATATCATTTAGTTTAAAACCATTACCCCTTTTCCTTTCCTGCTAAAAAACGTCTGTCCCCATTTTTTTTTATAAGCCCCTTTACAATAAGGTCTCCCCAGAGCCTTCTCTTCTCAAGGCTGAATAAATCTAAATCTCTCAGCCTATCTTCATAGCAGAGGTGCTCCATCCCTCTGATAATTTTTGTGGCCTTTCTCTGAACCCTCTCCAATAGGGCCATACCTTCCCTCTGCTTATGATTCCAGAGCTGGATGCATGAGTCTAGATGGGGTGTTACCAGAGCAGAGTAGATAAACACGATAGGACAATAACATACAGCTGAACAAATATGTAGGTTTAAGGAATGTTGGTTGTTTTTTTTGTCCCCCTCAGTCTTCCTGAGGTTCTCTTAAATGGTGATGTGTGTGAATTATTTCATTGGAGTGATGAACAAAATTTTCTGTGAGCTAAATATGCTTACTCAAATAAATGTTTTTTGCTCTGTAAAAAAAAGGAGATATTTTCTTATAATAGAAGTTCTTATATTTGTTGACTACAGCTTTTATTTTTAATTAATATATGCAATTATTTTAATTAGAATTGGACAAAACCACACATATGGAATACTTTTGAGTTGAAACTCCAAGATACACTACTTTCTCCATTACCAAATTATCTCTCATATTTTTTTTTTCATGAAAATGGGGCAAAGTCAAAGAGACTCCATGAAAGAGCTAAAGGAAAATTTCTAATTAGACAGACACATATATATATATTTAGATCTGAGAAATATCAAGATCTGAGAAATACCAATATCATTTGCAACTCTTTTTTTTTAGAATAGGCTTTGCAATATAGTCCATATCCTTCTTATATAAAGACAAGGAAGGAAACAACAAACATAATTTATGACACAAAGCACAGACTTTTGCTGATGAACAGTGGCTTAAGACTGGGAAATGACAGAAGTTCTAATCAAGACTAGAGACAAGGAGAAGGAAAAAACACCATCTTTAGAAGGGTATCAAAGTCCATTTCCCCCACCTTCTGAAGCAGTTGCTGAACCTTTGGCCTGTTCTGCAATGGAAAAATCAATGGTCTTGCTGGCAACAAACTGTGGCTTAGGAAACCTCAGATTTAGCTACCAACCTTGAGAGGGCTTCTGTGTGTTCATGGACAAGGTATTCAATAAGTGCACTACTTTCTGTGTGTATTAATTAAAGATAATAAAAGTTGCTCTCTTCTTCCCTTACCTACACAAGGACCTGGAAAAGCTGACTCAGATGAAGGAGAAATTCCACTAAGCTGTAAGAGCCTTGTGCTTGTCTCAGGAGGTAGACAATATCTCTCCAGATTTTCTTATCCATATACTAGCATCTTATACAAGGAGCATCTAGTCTCAGAAGGAGCATGGGTGTGCTATGGAAATACAAAGATTAAATGCTCTATTTACGGCTTCAGTAATTTACAGCTTTCACACATAACAGACAACAGGTCATTGCTTATGCTGAAGTTTTACAGGTTAAAATTTATAAAAATGACCAAGTACACTTTTTACCCAGATATTCGTAACAACTCTGTTTCACTATTGCCTGATATTCTTCAAATTGATATTTTACATCAATTTAAATAAAACTTCTGGCTAACAACACCCAGCTGTGTCAGCTGACCAGTAGAAGGCAAAAACACCATCCTGAAATTGTGCCAGGAAATGAGTTATTCACTTTACTGTGAATATCTCTGTCACGCTGCAACATTAGCATGTCTGTGGGATAGCAGGAACAGCTTAATTCACCTCCTTTGCTTGAGATGTTCGAAAGCAGTAAAAACACAGTAACCAGAGACACCAGGAAACAACAACAAAAAAAAGTTGTAGGTGTTCTAAGTAGAATTTTTTTTTTTCATAGGTCTATGTTTTATAAGCAATGATTTACTTAGAAATAGTTCTTGCAGTGAATTTTTACAGCCACAGCTTAGGCAGTGTCTCTGTGGATAAACAGTTAAGAGCTATTTTTCCGTAAATTAAAGAGAGAGAAAACGCATAAAATTTATCATCAAGCTTCAAAAGTGTGCTATTTTCAAACAGTACAAATTGTGACTGGCTTGGTACCATATGGTATTTAATTTTCTTTAATGTATGCGTGTGCACAAATTGCATTTAGGTAACTGGAATGCTGTCAGTCTGAAGATAATTCTACACACATTCTAACAGGTAGAAAGCAAAGGTCTCTGATAACATCTGAACCATTTCTAAAGATGGACTTTTTATTCATGCACCACTCAAGGAAACATGACAAAATGTTAGGTGCTAGGTTCTTGGCTAAATCTGAGATTTTATTTCTGAACCATGGCTTGATTCAAAAAAAAAAAATGCTCAAAATAAATATATATGGTTTTCAAAACCATCTTCTTAGTTTTTTATTATATACAGCTTTCATGGAAACCTGATGAGTTGCTCACACTAAGAATAATGTCTGTATTGTATCCTGCCATAGAAACACGACACAATGTGGTACAAATTCAGGAGAAATCTGGTCAATTTTTATTGTTTTTAAGTACAGGTATTCTGTAAATATTTTTTATTCTATTTATTTCCTCCCTGTTCTTCTTTGAAACCTTTTGGAAGTAAAACATAGTAGCCAGATCTTAAGCAGGAGCGATATACAGTGCCTTCTTTACAACTATACCCTCATGAACCATCTAAAGCTCTGCTTGACACCAATTAAGTGTCTATATATGAACTGAATTTATGATTTTTATCTAAACCACTTTTTTTTTTTTTTTTTACTTTATTCCTTAATAATGATTGGAGACTACCCAGCAAAAACGGCATGGTGATCATGTTTTAGAATGAACGTAATATGTTTTCAGAGCAGTTATAGTAACATAGATGATCAGAAATCACTATTGGGGTGACATAGAGCAGTGTCAGTTGAACCTGTGATTTCTTCTTTCACCAACTTAAATCTCAATCACAAAATAAATGTCAGGAATAAAATCAGAATTTGGTCAGAAAAAAAAAATTAGACACAGGCATTTGATGTGTAATACAGTGATACAATGGAGATGACAGAAGTAATGGGGAGGGAACTACTACATGTCTGGTGAAGAGATGGTCTACTTTGTACTTAAGATAGTGCCCATTGCAGCTGTCACACACACACACAAAATAGTTAAGACAGAAAAGAATAAAATTACACCCATCAGTGGAATGCAAATAATACATGAGACAGCTTAGAAGGAATGGAAATTTGAAATGTAGTGATGGCAGTTGTATTAGAAGCTGTGAGCCGGTGACAAATGGCCAAAATCAGAATAATGTGCTCTGCCCTGCCAGTTAGTCAAGGGCAGCCCCCATACTTTCAAGCCCTGAAAGGGATATGGTCTAGAATTAGAAAGGAGTTCTACCCAAAATTTGTGTAATCAGTAATGATTAGCAGTTGACCCTGAACCTTCCATTTACATAGGCCTTTTTATAAAAATGATTTAAAGGAAAAGCTGGGCTTTGCCTTTCCTTTCTAGATATGAGCCCTAGATATAGTTGCAGTGATTTTATCTAAAAAATTTTATTTAAAAACTAATTTTATCGAAATATAAAGTTTTATATTATTAACGTATACTTAGAATGGAATTTAGCAATACTTTTTTAAAATATTATTATCCTAGTACTGTGCATAAAAATCAAAGCAAGACAGGGTATTTAAGTAGGATGATTTCTCTGAATTGATAATAGACCATAAACATATTGCATTTGAATTGATAAGCAGGAACATGATCATAAAGATGCAACAGTCAAAAATTATTGACACCTCAGTGGTAGGTAACACTGATCTAAGGTCAGTAAGGCTTGCAGGTCTGCAAATGAATGATACATTAAGTCTGGGTCACACAGCAAATTCTCAATAACTGCTGCTGATAGATGTCTGTAGAGAAAATGCTTGAAAACACCAGTATCCCAGCTGCTCCTTTGCAGACTGTGGAAAGAATGTATGTGTGAAGCTCCTATTTTTTTCTCAAGCAAAGTCACTCCTGCTAGCTCATGCCATCTCCAATGACAGTGTCAACTAATATGGCAGATTTTGCACTAAAACTAATGAGGGATACATACATGATATCTTTAAAAAACCCTGCTGTGGGTAGTCATGTCCAGCAGAAAGCTAATGACAAGTAGCAGAGGAGGAAGAGATAAAAGGTAGAGACTCAGAATAAGAGTTTGCAAGATTTACATATACATAAATACAGACAAAAATCGTAGCTATGTACATTTGAGGATCAAGATAAGTAATGAATGTGATATCAGTTATCTTTTTCTCAAAAATTCATAGTAGTTTCTTAGATTAGGTTGGAATATTTCAGATTGATTAATCTGAAAACAGTATAATGTAACCTAAATAAAAGACATTAAAAACATTTTGGGATACATTGAAATATAAGCCACCATAAGTATATGCAAGAATCATTTTATTCTTTTCTTTCTTCATGTGAATTTATTGCAACTTTCATGATATTTGGTGTGCTTAAAATCTCATGGAATCATCTATCACTTGGAAATTCAACATTTGCTAAAAATAATTAGATGATACATGATTATAAAGAAAAGGCAAGACAAAAAAAATCAATTATATGCACATCATGATACATGAAATACACTACAGGGGTGCTGGAGAGGGACTCTTCATCAGGGACTGTAGTGAGAGGACAAGGGGTAACAGGTTCAAACTTTAAACAGGGGAAGTTTAGATTGGATATAAGGAAGTTCTTTACTGTAAGGGTGGTGAGACACTGGAATGGGTTACCCAAGGAAGCTGTGAATGCTCCATCCCTGGCAGTGTTCAAGGTCAGGTTCGACAGAGTCTTGGGTGACATGGTTTAATGTATGGTATCCCTGCCCATGGCAGGGGGGTTGGAACTAGATGATCTTAAGGTCCTTTCCAACTCTAACTATTCCATGATTTTATGAAGAGCTCACAGATAATAATCTCTTATAATTATTGCAATAGTTAGACAAAAAAATAGGTCTGAAATCAGCTAGCAAAACAAATCAAGCTCCTTTCATGCTTTTCTTACAATCCTTTGGGAACAAAGGGTGAAATTGGGGTTCTGTACTGACGTACACAGCACATTTTGATATAACAGAGCACTCAGGACAAAATAATTTTGCAGAAGCTGAATATATTATTTTAAATGATGTTCACATAAAAGTGACAGAGAAGGTTCCCATATGGGATCCCTTAAAAGATTTAAGAATGGCTGGACTCAGACAAGGCTATGCCTGAAGCTGAACTCATGTGCTTATACACAAAGACAAAATGAATGTCAGCAACTCACCAGAACTACATGGTATTCACCTAAGAGCTCAAATTAACTCAATGATAAAAAAAGATTAATTACTAAATGTACCATGTAATCTCTCACATAAAGGCTAGAGGATAGCCAGTCATAATATTGATCTAAATAAGAAAAATAAAAGCACAAAAGGCACCACGAAAAACTTCCATACCAAGCAAATCACTAAAGAGCATAGGAAATCATAGATTACTGAAAGTCTCTGGAAATATGTTTGCAAAAATGAAATCCAGAGGCTTCTGTGAAAAGAAGTTGTGCCCCAGAAATACACTGATATTTACATCGGTGAATACACAGAGATAACATTGATTAAGTTAATACAGCCTGTCTGGATTTCCAAAAGACTTTTGACATGATCTTCGCTGTGGACTCTTAAGGAAAAAAAACAGCCATCACATCAGTGCAGGATATCTTTACATGGACAAAGGTAATGAATAGATGGTTAAGAGATCAGAAATGGAAAGCAGGAGTGAAATGTTAATTACTGTGGTGCAAGGAGATCAGTAGTGGAGTTCTGTGCTATTCAACACTTTCAAAAATAGCCTAGGAGGGACATAGAAGAAGTGACTGTGCTTCTGATGATGCAAAGTAATTCAAGATACTAAGGATGACAGCAGATCGTGAAGGATCTTACAAACTATCTGGATATAAAAATAGCAGAATAAATTCAGTGCAGGTAGGCGAAAATTGGTACACACAGGGAAAAACAATGCTAAATTCACATGCAAAATGAGAGATGTCTCTGAACAATAGCACTCAGAAGCACAACTTTGTGTGTATTATAAACTATTCTATGAAAGCCATCGAAGTAAGTGATCTATAGCATTAAATAAAAAAATTAATCCAAATTAAATATGTTATTTTCTTGTTATCTTAAATGTTCTGCTAGGAAAGTAGGGAGTTCCTCACCCAGCAGGTAGAACTGTAGTGCTTCTTCCCAAAGGATTTTCTTAACACAAATGATTTCTCTAAGTTAAAAGGACAACCAGACAATTTCTCTAGAAAACACATTCATGGGAAGCCACCAAAACAAACTGCAAGAGACTCAGGAATCCTCCACAACTGACAATTGTTGGAGTGTTTTAGGGACTATTACCCTATATGAGTGTCCTCGTCTTATTCTTTGTTAGGTGTCCACTTCCTGGAGACTTACTTATCTTCACTAGATCTTTGGTCTGAATAAGCAAGCTGCTCTTATATTTATATGTTAACTTCATTTTATAACCCATTAAAAAAAAAATGAAATATCAATACTGTACAACAAAATCATGTGGTACTGTATATAGCACATTTAAGAAAGCAATCCCTGACATTTTCTCTGGTAGTAGATTCTCTCTGCTCAGAAGGCCTGCTTCTGTTTTAGGTGGTAGTGAAGAAAGAAATTTGGAAATCTCTTAAACATTAACTTTTAATAAGAAAACATGTAACAGTAGATCTGAGAACTTAAGGGAAGGACGGGATGTTTTAAAAAGGTTCCCAGTGAGAGGACAAGACTTCTTTTCTTTGATATACATCTAACTCAAGACTTGAATAAGAAATAAAAACATACTCAGGAGAGGCTAGAGCAGGTGATAAAAAGTCTTACATTAATGATCCTTTGTTTTAAATGCTCATAGATAATCTTTAAAGAAATTGTGGCTTAAAAAAACAAAATATCAGCACTTACAGTAAAAATAACATCCCATCAACAACAATGATTTACTGCAAATAAACAGTAAGATTCTGCTCAGAGAGGCTACTGTGCAGTAAAAGGTATAGTCAGTATTTTATACTCTAAAATTCATTGGAAAACAGAGGTTAGTGTCAGAAAGAAATATCAGAAGATGGAGTCATCAGTATCAAGGCAACAATAGAGGTACTGCTTTTGTTAAATAATTTGGTGCTTTTGTACCTTAAATTGTGTAGGGTTTTCTTTTGACATTGCTCTTTTTTGTGACTGGTGGAAAAAAAAGAGAAGGGAGAAATAAATGGAATATAATTATATCTTAAATAGCATCCTTAAAAGCAGATTCACAGGCTGTTTGATTTTCCAGATTTCAGAGATGGTTTCTTCGTTTTCATTTGCCATTTGGTTTTCCCTTTAGAGGATTTAAAACCTGTATAAATATGAGCAAAAATAACTAAACCTATCCAGTATGTTGGTAGATTTTTGTAGAATAGCTTCCCACTGGCAGAATACGTTCTTTAACAATATGCTGTACTTATCAAAGTCACAAAGCCTCACATACTGTAGGGTTTTTCACTGAAGACTTATGCAGAGATCTTTAGAATATTATCCTGATAGTGAAAAAAAGTATTCTAATTATATCCTACATAAAAGGTTACAAACTTCATACTTACCAAACACAACTTTAGACATAGACTTCCTAGGCTTGAATTTAACAGACAAGTCAGAATTGCAGAAGTTACTTCTCTTAGAATTCTGTTTAAAATTAATTATATCTAATTATCAGAAGGATCTTGGACTAGATGTGTCTGATGAAGCTATTGTGCTTCAAATATAATAGAGTGAGCTATACTTTAAATTTTACATCCTTGGTCACAGTCTGGCTTCCTGATACATAAAAAGGACAGCAAAATGTTGTCAGAATCAACCATAGTCCACGCAAAGCAAGGATTTGCTGTTTTATTTGAAACCCTGTCAGTACATGAGAGTCAAAAGAAAAATGAAAAGTACCTAGAAAACATTCTTATCTTTATCTCAGGGAACTTACTGAGGATAGGAAATAATAGAAACAAGGTTTCCACATCCATGTGAATGCCCTGGGGGAAGATAACAGAGAATAGTACCTACAAGTATCTCTTATTGCACACAATGGGAAAGGAAGTCCTAGAAATATTAACTCATTTTATTAGAAACCAACTGAAAATACTTCACTTAGAATGAAATCCTAATACTTAAGAATTACTGTAATCCAAGAAAAGTATTGTGTTTGATCAAAATCAAGCTCTTTTCTCATCTGCACCTAGGAGAAGAACATATAAAACATGTAACAAAGCTGAAGGGGAAAGAAAGTGCTGAGTTTGGAAATACCAAGAATGGCATACTCATGTTTAGTGTTTCTGATGAAAACAGCCTAAGAAGAAAGCAGTGAAGGAACTCAAATTTGAATTTGCAAAAAAACAAAAAACAAAAACCAAGCCAAAGTCAAAAGTGTTACAGAAGCATCACTAAGTCAAACACTTGGGTTAACAGCTTCAGCAAAAATAGAAGGAGAAATGGCAGAAAATTTCTATATTAACAAGCATTCGCAAGAGAATATCAGGTTTATCATGAGGTAGCATCATCCTATCTGTACACTAGTTGATATACACCACCAACAAGCTGATTAAAACATTTTTACTATGAACAAGAACCAGTCCTGCAAGACAGATTATATAAGTAATCAGCTGAACTGAACAATTTCCACCTTATACTTTGGCTACAAGATTATCCATTTACCTCTCGCAATAAACTCATAATGTGCAGAACATTTAACAGTGTCCTGCAACTACATCTTTTTCTCTAAACTGGAGAGGAATAGATTTGAAGGATGAACCACTCTGTAGGTAAGGAATTTATTTGATGTACAATGGGATTGAGTGCACCCTCAGCAAGTTTGGCAGTGACACCAGGCTGAGTGATGCAGCTGACATGCTGGAGGCAGAGAAGCCATTGAGAGGGATCTTGACAAGACTTAAGAGTGGGCCCATGGGAACTTCATGAAATTCAACAAGGCCAATTGCAAGGACTTGCACCTGGGTCAGGGCAATCCCAAGAACAGCTGCAGTCTGGGAGATGAATTGGTTCAGAGCAGACCTGATCCCAGGACTCGGGAGTGTTGGTTGACAAGAAACTCAGCATGAGCCAGCAGTGTGTGCTTCCAGCACAGAATGCCAATTGTATGCTGGGCTGCATCAAAAGGAGGGTGACCAGCAAGTTGAAGGTGATCCTGCCCCTCTACTCTGCTCTTGTGAGACCTCACCTGGAGTATTGTGTGCAGTTCTGGTGTCCTCAACATAAGAAGGACATGGAACTGTTGGAGCAAGTCCAGAGGAGGGCCACGAGTGTGATCAGGGGACTGGAGCACCTCCCATATGAAAATAGACTGAGAAAGTTGGGGCTGTTCAGCCTGGAGAAGAGAAGGCTGTGTGGAGACCTCATAGCAACCTTCCAGGATCTGAAGGGGGGCTATAGGGATGCTGGGGAGGGACTCTTCATTAGGGACTGTAGTGATAAGACAAGGGGTAACAGGTTAAAACTTAAATAGGGGAAGTTTGAATTGGACATAGGGAAGAAGTTCTTTACTGCAAGGGTGGTGAGGCACTGGAAAGGGTGGCTCAAAGAAGTGGTAATTGCTTCAACCCTGGCAGTGTTCAAGGCCAAGTTGTACAAAGTCTTGGGCAACACGGTCTAGTGTGAGGCATCCCAATCCATGGCAGGGGGGTAGGAACTAGATGATTTTAAGATCTTTTCCAGCCTCTAACTATTCCGTGATTCTATAATCATCAGAAGGTCGAGGGAGGTGATTCTCCTCCTCTGCTCTTTTGCAAACCCACCTCGAGTACTGCATTCAGCTCTGGAGCCCTCAACAGAACAAGGACATGGACCTGTTAGAGTGAGTCCATAGGAGGGCCACAAGTATGATCAGAGGGCTGGAGCACCTCTCCTATGAAGATAGGTTTAGAGAGCTGAGCTTGTTCAGCCTTGAGAACAGAAGGCTCCAGGGAGAACTTAGGGCAGCCTTCCAGTACCTGAAAAGGGCCTACAAGAAATCTGGAAAGGGACTTTTTATAAGGGCCTATTTTCTTAAGTTATTAAAGAAGCAGTTATAAGAAAAGCAGTAATGGTTTTCAACTGAAATAGGGTAGACTTAGATTAGATATTAAGAAGAAGTTCTCTATTTTGAGGATGGTGAAGCATTGGCACAGGTTGCCCAGAGAAGTTGTGACTGTCCTATCACTGGAAGCGTTCAAGGCTAGGTTAGATGGGGTTTTGAGCCATGTGGTCTAGTGGAAGATGTCCCTGCCCATGACAGAGGTGTTGGAACTAGATGATCTTTAAGGACCCTTCCGGCCCAAACCAGTCTATGATTTTTATGAATATACAAAATAGCTGAGGTGGTTTTCTGTCTAGTTGTTTGGTTTATTGGTTTGTTGGTTTTCGTTGTTGCTTCTTTTTGTTTTGTTTTGTTGGTTTGGTTTGTTGTTTTTTTTTGGGGGGGGTATTTAGTTTTGCTTTGACACATACACACCCATCTAAGGATTTTTTTTTCCACTTTCCTATATTTTAGTCTCTCCTTGACATGTCAGTCCATTCTGCCATTGCTAAGATAAGTGCTCTGTCTTAAACACACGGAATCCCAAAGTAGGCATGAAGTGATCTCCTTCTGCAAGCAGAGAAATGCTTGACTTTGATTTTCTTGTTATAAAATAATTCAGTCATGGATACTCACAGTCTAATGAAATAACTGAAAGACTGTTCAGATGGTGTAGCCTATGTTATCAGACAGCAGAAGTATTCTGGCTGTTTTAAAGATGAGAAATTAAATAGGACAGGTACGAAACACTATCCTGCACAGTCACTGGTTGATAGGTTTGAACAATGATTTTGTTCTGTTACTTCTAACACCCACTGACTCAAAAAAACTCATGATGGGTTAAAGCATTTATAGTAAAGACTGCAATGATAACATGACCAGACAGCATAGTCACAGTCTTTTTCATCCTGAAGATTAAATACATGTGGAAACAATACATATAACTGACAGGTTTGGAGGTCATACCTGAGAGGTGATAAATTTGCATCTATAAAGTGGCAGCTGAGACTGAGACAAATTAGGACAGTAAGAAATACATTAGAGGTGCTTGTGTCTGAGGAATGAAGTGATCAGGTAAAGATCATAATGGAAAACCAAGAATTATGCATAATTGCCAGTCTAATATGAAGAGTCGATGGACATCTGGAATTGTTTGGCTCTGCTATCTCCCTCTGACTGACACAAAAGCTATTAATCATAATGTTGCCTTAATTAAAATAATAATCTCCACATGCTTCAGGTTAGATTGTGAAGATACTGAGAAGCTGCTTAGCAGCTTGGCAGGAGGGGTTTTAGGAACATAGAAGAGAAATGTCCTAGATTTTCTATAAAATTGCTATGTGTAATCACCAGAATACTACTGTTGGGAGAAACGTCTTACAGGATTTAGGTGCTGACTGGTCTTTTACATTGTGGTAGTGTTAAAACACATTACTGTCTGCCATCTAATAGGGAGCTCTGGTCTAAGCTTTAATAGCCTTGGTGTCATTATGAGTTGCTTGCAGAGTGAAGGTATGACGTTTAGAATCAGACATAGTCTTTTTCATTTTTTGTGTAACTGCTGGCAACTCTGGAAACTGCTGCTGTAAGGACATACCACAGTGTGCCGATACCATAATTACAAAAAAAAAACATACCTTCATTCCTTCCTGAAGGACTTTATTAGTTTACTTAATAGTAAAAGTACTTTCTATTTAACAAGACACACATCTGTGATTCTAGACATCTAGGCTATGCCCCTTCCATTTTGGCTAAAGGGATGGATTTCTACCAACAGCCCAGTACTTTATTTGCTGCCAGATTATCTGTGGCATAATTTGATATATTTTATGGTCTTTAATTAATGACAAAAACAATGGTATTTTCAAATACTTTATAAGCAACTGAAATATAGTATGTCCACAGCTAATCAAAAGTTGCAGAGATGTCTTTAGAAGCATCTGTGGAGGCTGGAAAAGACAAGAGGGTAGAAGATAACATTAAAAATAAGATCCAGGCTGGGAAGTGGGGGAAAGGAAGGGAGGGAGGACAGGAATGGGACAGTGCCCCAGTGTCTGTGGCAAACAATAAGGAAAAATAAAGGTGTCTCCAGTGACATGATTATTTGAACTTTAAAATAACATCTCTGTAGGAATTACATAAAGAGATGCCAAGGAAAGAAGTGGAGACGAGTTAAGGATAAAAGGAATTGTTTAGGATGTATCTACCTTTGAATGTCATGAGCAGTAGAAGGAAGGTTAGCACATTTGCTGCAGTTTTAATCACCAAGTGCTCTGTGTCACTCAGCCATATTTTAAGATCAAGTGGCTGTAAAAGAAGGTATTTAAGCCTGTATGAGCATACTATTGCACATTAACAGGGAACAATTCCAGTGATTCCTGCAAAGACAGCTCAGTGTTTGAAATATGGAGTGATTCAGCAGGAAGATCAGATTTCTTTGATTGACTTGGCATATAGGTATGGGAAGAAAGTTACAGGTAATTTGGAGAAATCTCCAGGAAGTCACCAACAAAGTTGAAGTTGACAAACAGATATTCTTTATTGCGGCACCTGGAGACACGGAGGATAACTCTTCCTAGCATTTGTCATCCAAGCATCAACCAGGCTGTGATTATATTGTCCTTAAAGCATACATAGCCATTAGATTACATACATATTCATTGAGTTACTTATACATTACATCATACTTCTAGAATTCCTCCTGCATGCACACTAATATGTGGTAATGGGCTTTGGGACCTCTGGTGGTTATTTCTTCATTATTATCCTCTTCATCACTTCGTTTTAGGATCATTGACATGTCAGTAACCACCAGGCTAGTTCTGGCCAGTTCTTGAACAATGCTTATCTTAGCCATTTCCTTATCTCTATAGTTGGTAACAAAGCCTTGAAGTTACCCTATTCTTCAATCAACCCCATTCTTCACTTGTGACATCTGCATTTGGAAGCTGATAGTAACCCTGAGTTGATGGGTTTGCTTCAAAATTCAGAAAGGAATAGAATGAACTGAAGGGAAGGGAAGGGGAAGGAAGGACCCTGTTCCAGTGTTAGAGCACCCTTAATGTCCAGGATAAACCTCCCCTGGCACATCTTTGAACCTTTCCCAGTTGTCTTATTTACTGCATACTGGAGAAAAGAGATCACTACCTCCCTCTCCACTTCCTCTCCTCAGAAAGGTGTAGAAAGCAATGAGGTGTCCCCTCAGGCTCCTTCTCTCAAGCTACATAAAGTGGATAATTACCTCTTTTAACTGTTACACTGAGTTTGTTGCAGCCCAAGATGCAGTTAACTCTCTTGCTGACCCCTGTTGAGCTTACTGTCAACACCTAGATCTATTTCCGCAGGTTTCTGAGCATTCTCAGACACTCCGCTCCCAGTTTTTATTTGCATCCAATATTACTCTGTCCTAGAAAACATTCCTGGCAGTGGTGGGATTTGAACCCACACCTCCGAAGAGACTGGAGCCTTAATCCAGCACCTTAGACCGCTCGGCCACACTACCTTGATAGTATTCAATGTCCACCAACTGTATCCCCCAACCACAATTCAGCTTGTTACAGGATGTTTTAAATGGCTCCTCCTAGAGTAAGAGGTAGCTGCTCCCTGCAGTGGACCACATATTCTGGTCCACTCATCCGCTATCAGGGAACATCAGCTGGAAAGTTCTACAAATATCTCCTTGCCTATGAACCTGTGACCCCTTCCCAAGAAAAGAAAGGGTGATGGTATAATTTTAGGAGTAATGAGTGCTGACTTTGCATTCAACTTTCTATTTTCATATTTTTGAAGCATAGTGAGTCTTGGGCAATGAAATATCTGTTCTTTCATACAAATACAGTTGTTGCAGTGTGTATCATGTATTCTAAGAGCAACCTATCCCAGTGCCTCACCACTCTCGCAGTAGAATACTTCTTTCTTACACTTAATCTAAATCTATGAATAAACAAAAAGTAAAGGAAGAAAATAGTATTTCATAACACCAGGTAGAACTGCAAATGATAGGGAAGGATTGTTTTTAAGGACAGAAGTGATTATGACTGATCATGTAGGCTCATTTCAATTTCAAGGCCACAACTGTGACCCACTGACAGGGATTTTCCACAGAAGCACATAGTTTGACTTTGTTGACATTGAGATATGGGGACTCTAACCTTGCCTTCAGGCTTGGCTTTAGTAGATATTCATCCTATACACAAAAAGTATGTGTCTGATAAGGAATTTCACTTCGTCTGTCTTAATTCTTACATCTTTGGTTCCCATAGTGTTGTTTTTTGCTACATTAAACAGTTTTTTAATATCTTGCACTTTCTCCCTGCAAAGTCAGTTAGAAGCTGTGATTAAACAACACCTCAATCCTTTTTTTTTTAATAAGTACATAGATCTCTTAAAGGCTCTCAATTAACATTAATTATTTTTTGTGTCTCTGAAGGTTTCTGATGTTCCACAATTTTTCAGCGTTTCCATCCATTGTAAAATATGGCATTAGAACTGCAGTACTCTAGTATTTATGTAGTATTCCCCTATAGGTTTGTTTCTATACCTGCAGGAAGAGGTAAAAACATCTTCCTACTTGCTACTTCCTCTACATGGAGTTAAGGATCATTATAGCTCTTTTAATCTTATTGCAGTTCTTTCTGAGGAGCTCTTGCAAATTGTTTGCCCACTACAGTCTTGCCAAATCAATCATTGCAATATGATTTCTCTTTTCCTAGACAGTCCAGAATTATTTCACTTCTTGTGAATCACAACACCCATCAAAAAGTATTTTAATTCTATTTTTAAAGAAATTTTATTTTCTGGAAATATAATTTTTATATAAACATTTGCAAGAAAAATTTTTTTTTTTTTTTTCCGTTTTTCATTGTTTTATTACACAGAGTTCTTGGAAGGAGTGTTGATGGAGATCCAAAGTTCCAATGGCCTCAGAGATTTCTATTAAATAGTAAAATTTGGGGGGAAGTTTTCATTTTATTTGTGTGTTCCTTTAATTACTAGTGCCATGGGAAAGATATTGGTTACAGTAAAGTATCTAGAACTGCACAAAATACAGAGAATTATATGCTTTCAAAATTTACTTTGATCATCTCAAGGTTTTTGCAGCATTGTTTTTATCTTGAATTGTCTTGACTGCCAATACATCATTGGTTTTATGTTCTTAGAGCAACAATAATGAAGAAGCTTGGAAATGGCATTTGAATTCCAATTGGTGTTTCTTCCAATACTATTCAGCCCAAGTAGTTGAAACAGAATATTGTATTTTTATATACTCTGTAGCACTTCTTCCAAGGGGCAAATTTCTATTCACTTATTATTGTGTAGGTTATAAATTGTAGTCTGCATTTCTGCTATCAAAATGCACAGCTAGTGCTATTTAACTGTAAAGAAATATATCCTTAGGCAATGAAGGCATCTAGTCAGAAATTACTAGATGAATTTAACCAAGAAGAGAATGATTCCATATTGATGTAGGGCATAAATTTTTGAGTCTGGGACAATGGTCCCCATTTATTAACATTTTCTCTTCATATTGAAATGCCTGACCTTGCTTCAGCAGCTTTATGGCTAGCAAGAGTTCTGGAAGTTCAATTTTTCCTTCTAGAAAAAGAAAGCAGCTATGTTGATGGGAATAAATAGAAGTCAGATGTAAAGTTTCTGGTTTTTTTTCAGATGTAGCAAAAAGATGAATACCTCTATAGCATAACAATTCAGATAATAAAAAGACCAATTGTCATGAAAGTGGGGAGAGGAAATGCTTTTGAAAAGATACCCATATTTTACACAAGTGAAACACTGAAAGTTTTTATCGATGTAGATGCCTAAAGTCACCGGTAAAGATTGCATACTATTCCTCTACGTTTCTAAGAACAGCTGGGCAGGGATGCAGCAAAACCTTTAGACAGCCAGTGGTACTGCAGGTGAAAATTAGAAATCTAAATTCAGGAAACAAATTCAGGAAAAATAAATCTCACATCCCTAAGATCTTGAAATACTCAATATTTCAGGTAGTTTTTTGTCAATATCAACTCCTAGGGCCTTCCATCTATTTTAAATTGGAAATATCACTGAATTAAAGACCAAAAACTATGAGAGCAGAAGTAGACAACTAAAAACCCATTCCTAGGGAGGTGCTGGGTACTTCAGGTCTGAAAGTGGTGTTAGGACTCTGCCAGACTGAATCTTCTTGCTAGCAGAATGTAACCTCTGTGCTGGGGAGATACCAGTCTCTGCTGGAAAGTCTCAGATGCTGCATGCTAATTCAAACAAGCTGCATGACAGAACTTTATTGCTATGCATTCAGTGTATATAGAGCATTGATACCTAGTTTAGCATGCTATGAATTGCTTTCCCAGAACTGGGTGAGTGACTTGTGAAGCATCAAATGTCTGCCACAGGTTTTAAAAACCACACAAGCACTTTAAAAATAATAAAACAACAAAAGAAAATCTAAAACAAAACAAGAGATAACCATATCAAAAAGCTAGTAATGCCAGCCTTACACAGAAAAGAAAATAAATTTGATGTTTTTTCTGAACATTCAGAGCACCTACCCTTTACCAGGGAAGAAAGGCTTTACTTTTATATAGAAACTTAATTTTAACACTACCACCTGACAGATGGACTCCCCAACAGTCTTCTTTTTTCCCCTGCTGCTTGGCAGATACACAGTTTTAAAAGAAGTCTGAGACAGTGAGAGGTGAGTATTTTTTCAGGATGAAGCAGAGGGCCAGTTTCCAGGCAAGCTAGTATAGAAGCAACTTTGTAAGTAAAGCCATGACATATTAATCAATGGGATTTGTTTTGAAGTGATCCGTGTTAAAAAGAGAAGGAAGAGGAAGAGACTGGTTTTATTTCTGCTCAGTAAAATGTGCTTGAAAGGACGCAGAATTGTGTACACCAAGAATCACATTGCCCTTTTGGGCTTGCTCCTTGCAATGACTGCTTTCTATAAACAGAAACAAAAGATAAAAGTGTTTAAGGGTGTTTAAGGGCAACAGCAGTAGGCCAGGATGAGAACATAGAAATGTCATTGCATAGGGAGAGGGAAGAAAGAACATGATTCACAAGAACTGGAAGTGCTTGAAAATTACACTTCCAGAAGCTACCATCTGGCTATTAACATTCCACTGACCTGGTAAGGTTAATTCCAGGGAATTTCCACAGAAATAAAAGCTAGATAGACTCGTAAGAATGAAAAAAAGATGTGATAGAAGTCTATACAATAGCAGTCCATAAGTGAGCAGAGTATAAAGTTCTTATTTGAGAAAGGGAACAAATTAAGTGGCAGTTTCAAAATAAGAAAGGAGAATTCTTCACATGATGATGATTAAGTAATGAAGTGCTAGGAAGGCAGATGCAGGGATGGTGCGAATTAAGACCTTAGGCCCACTGTAGGAGAGGATTTGGCTCGAGACCATCTTAAGAACTTGAACCTACACAAGTCCATGAGACCTGATGAAATCCATCCACATATCCTGAAGGAGCTGGTGAATGAAGTTGCTAAGCCACTGGACATCATATTTGAAAAATCATGGCAGTCAGGTGAAGTTCCTGACATCTGGAAAAAGGGAAATATAACCCCCATTTTCAAGAAGGGAAAATGGATGACCTGGGAACTACAGACCAGTCAGTCTCATCTCTGTGCCTGGCAAAATCTTGGAGCAGATTCTCCTAAAAGGCATGCTAAGGCACATGAAAAACAACAAGGTGCTTGGTGACAGCCAGCATGGCTTCACTAAGGGGAAATCCTGCCTGGCCAATTTGGTGGCCTTCTATGATGGGGCTACAGAACTGATGGACAGGGGTAGAGCAGTTGATGTCATCTACCTGGACTTGTGCAAAGCATTCAACACTGTCCCACACGACATCCTTGTCTCTAAATTGGAGAGACATCAATTTGATGGATGGACCACTCAGTGGATAAAAAGTTGGCTGGATGGCCACACACAAAGAGTTGTGGTCAATGGCTCAATGTCCAGCTGGAGACCAGTAACAAGTGTTGTCCCTCAGGGATCGCTGTTGGGACTGGTCTTATTTAACATCTTTGCTGATGACATGGACAGTGGGATTGAGTGAGCTCTCAGCAAGTTTGCTGATGACACCAAACTGAGTGGTTCTGTTGATACGCTGGAGGGAAGGAATGCCATCCAGAGGGACCTCCACACGCTTGTGAGGTGGGCTGATGCCAGCCTGATGAAGTTTAACCGTGCCAAGTGCAAGGTCCTACAGCTGAGTCAGAGCAATCCCAGGCACAGCTACAGGTTGGGCAGAGAAGAGATTCAGAGCAGCCCTGTGGAGAAGGACTTAGGGGTGCTGGCTGATGAGAAAATGAACATGAGGCAGCTTCAGTGTGCACTCGCAGACCAGAAAGCCAATGGTATCCTGGGCTGTATCAAAAGGAATGTGACCAGCAGGTCGAAGGAGGTGATCCTACTCCTCTACTCTGCTCTTGTGAGACCTCACTTGGAGTATTGTGTGCAGTTTTGGTGTCCTCAACATAAAAAGGACATGGAACTGTTGGAACAAGTCCAGAGGAGGGCCACAAGGATGATCAAGGGACTGGAGCACCTCCCGTATGAAGATAAGCTGAGGAAGTTGGGGCTGTTCAGCCTGGAGAAGAAAAGGCTGCGTGGAGACCTCATAGCAGCCTTCCAGTATCTGAAGGGGGGCTATAGGGATGCTGGGGAGGGACTCTTCATTAGGGACTGTAGTGATAGGACAAGGGGTAATGGGTTCAAACTTATGCAGGGGAAGTTTGAATTGGATATGAGGAAGAAGTTCTTTACTGTGAGGGTGGTGAAGCACTGGAATGGGTTGCCCAGGGAAGTTATGAATGCTCCATCCCTGGTGGTGCTCAAGGCCAGGTTGGACAGAGCCTTGGGTGACATGGTTCAGTGTGAGGTGTCCCTGCCCATGGCAGAGGGGTTGGAACTAGATGATCTTAAGGTCCTTTCCAACCCGAACTATTCTATGATTCTATGATTCTTTTCCACATGATGGTTGATAACTGAATGGTTACATGATTTCAGAAAGGAATTAGATAAATTGTTAGAAGATAATTCAATGTTACTAAACTCAAAATCATTACCTTCAGTATGCGTTAATTCGAAACACAAAATGTTGCTGTTTGAGAAAATATCCAAAATAAATGCTTGTGTCCCTATATTCATAGAATCATAGAATGTGTTGAGTTGGAAAGGACCTTTAAAGGTTGTCTATTTCCCCCCGCAATGAGTAGGGACATCTTCAACCAGATCAGGCTGCTCAGAACCCAGTCCAACCTGACCTTGAATGTTTCCAGGAATGGGGCATATACAACTTCTCTGGACAACCTGCTCATCATAAAAAATGTTTTACGTATATCTAGTCTGAACCTGCTCTCCTTTAGGTCTTCTCCTATTGCAACAGGTCGTACTAAAAGTTCTATCCACGTATTTTTAATAAGCCCCCTTTATGTACTGAAAGGCCACAGTGAGGTCTTCCTGGAGCCTTCTCTTCTCCAGGCTGAACAAGTCCAACCCTCTCAGCCTTTCCTCACAGGGTCTTCTATCCCTCTGATAATTTTTGCAGCCCTCCTCTAGACCCATTCCAACAGGCCCATGCCTTGTTGGTTAGTGTAACAGAGAGTGCTAATTGTTACTTCTGAGAGTCTTAATTACTCCATCTTGGTTTGCTGTATGTACTAAAAAAGATGTGAAGTGTTAACAAGGAAGTTAACAGGAAGATCTGTGCTAAATTTTTAGGTATTCAGAAAACATTAAAAGCATTTAATATGAAGTACTGCAGAACATAAGACAGATCTACACTTATGTGTCTGGCCCACAGGTTAATTACAATAGAGCATCTAAAAGTGTCCAATACAGATAAGAGATTTCAAGTGCTTGATGATTCTTGAAGAAACATTGACAGGCTATTTCAGAAGACTTTCTTGATGGAATTCAGCTCCCACTGGATAGCTTGTTCTCTGGTGAACATTACTAAATTTGCTAGTCTTGAAACACTATCATGAGAGCAAGGTTTAAACTAACTATCCCTTTGCTCACAAAAAAAAAATCCTTATCATGCAAGTGCCATCTGCATAGACACAGAAAAGAAAATATCTTATCTTGCTTTTTTTGATGCCAGCGTTGTTCTGAAGGTGATCCATTGAATTGCATTGGCAGATAGGCTGCTCAAAATAAGACTCTATCTTGTGAGCAAAAGCATATTGAGAGTGTTAAAAGGATTATTTTGAAAGGAAATGGTAATATGGTAGAATTAAATATTGATATATGTTGCACTCTTAATCAGAAGTAAGGTAAGCTGCAGTTGCTTTGTGGTTTCAAATATGGCATGAGTGGAAAGGAATCGAAACCTGAGAAAGAGAAGTTACACTGATGAATAAGAACTTTACAGATATTTAGGGGATTGAAAGGTATTGTAAGTATTTCAACAATAGAGTTCAAATTCTTGCATCTTTCATTTTGTCTGTGTCATTTAATTTTGATTCTTGATTGATGACTATTTTCCAAACAAGCTATTTTTTTTTTCAAAAATCACAATTATCTCTGCTTGTTTTATTTTCAGATTTGTTCTCAGTATTTTCAAAAACCTTAGGTTTGGGGGGGGGGGGGAGGAGGGTGTGCATGGAATGTAACTTTTCCAGAAATCAAGCTGTCACGTTACATTTCATGTAACTCTACCAGCATTTATGTGTTTGCTGTCTATCATATTCTGTGACCAGTAATCTGGAAGATTACCTGTGCATGGCACAAAAACTATATTGACTTGCACAAGTTGATTATCTTTATTAATACTTCTTTTATAAATTGGAAGGGAAATCTTATTTTTACTTGATGGGGATCACATTATACGGAAATCTTTACACTTATTCATATTTTGATTGTATTTGAAAGCTTTTTTTTAGAAACATAAAGAAAAGCCATGGTGTAGTTCAGAACTATCATGTTTGGAGCAAGGCTGTGCAGCCCACATTTGGCTCCTAAAAGCTAGGCCTCTTGTTATCCTTCAAAGTCTGTAAAGAATGAGAAAACTACTCTTTAAAGCATTTGTAGGAAATAATTTAATACTCTTTGCTCTGTTAAAAGAGGAAATATAATTCATCTATATTTCTATAATGAAGATTGATTACTATTTCAAACATAAATTAAAACCCAGAAGACTAATATGAAAAAAAAAAAAAAAAAAGAATTTCTAAGAATCAAAGTATTGAGACTTTTATTTTAAACACAAACAGACTATAAATATAAATACATGGCATTAGTCAATGAACTGTTTTGTCATACATGTTCAGTTTCAGGAATGATAGGAGTGGAAAGTGCATAAATGATGTTAAAAATGCCATTCTGTCTCTGCCTATTCCTGCCATCTCAAAACTGAGTAAATCTTGTTGCAAAGTTGCAGCAGATGAAATGAGAAAAAGATGAATTGTTCTATTTACAACATAGCATTCCACCATACCAGAATTCAACAAACTGGTTCACCAGTTTATCTGAAAAGTAGAATAAAAGAAAGAAAATAAATCAAAATACCTGGTGTGCAATCATTATTACTGTCTGGCAGCATCAAATCAGAAAATTAGAAGAGCATCTAAATCACTGCATGTAGATGCATTAAAAAGAAAAAGAAAAAAAGAATCCCACCCCCCAAAAAAAAACCAAACCCTGCTATTTACTAAGCTTGTTGGAAAAAAAAAATATATATATAAAATATATATATTTTTATGTATAATATAATATATATAGATATACATAAAAATGCAGGTCAAAGAAGTTTTAATTTTGCCCTCTTGACATAAAACATGAATTTTAAATAAGATTTATGAGGAGCTCATGTACACAGAAAAGAAGCCTAATTTGCAACTTAAACCAGAAAAAGATATTTCAAAATATTATCTAAAGTATTCCTCTCAGTCGAAAGGAATGATCATAGATCTTCCCATGGCAAGAGAGCGAGTGACGAAAGGGAAGTGTTGGTAATGAAATAATGAATAGAGGTTTGTCATCATCAAAAATGAGAAGTATAGCAAAAACTGGAAAATCTTTCAAGGAAATGTTCTTCATATAAGTAAGAACAGTATTATTAAGATGGACATTAAACAAAGAGGTAAGGAGAAAGACTGACATCTTCTGTTAAATCCTAACTAATCTTTCATATACTGAAAGACAATGAGACAGAATATAGACTTCTATTGCAGAGAAAGAAGGGTGTGAAATGGAGTGCTGTACCAAAATAGCATAGCTTATGGTGAAATATATAAACCAAATTAGTGTTATTAAGTGACTATGATGAACTAACATGCACACAAGTCAGATGCCTTTTACAGCAAGGAAACAAATAGGTAAATGAATTTAAACTGCAGAGACATAAGCCAAAACATCCAGAGCCTTAAGTCAGCACTTATTTTGAAACATGCAAAATTGAAAGTAACACTGAAAAATGAGTATCTACATATTTCAAATTATATCTCAAAAATTAACAAAATACTCAACAAGATTACACAATTCAGCTAAACAGATTTTGAAACTTCAGATCACAGAACATGTCAACAGGAAAATATTGATTGACCATCTTACGCCAAACTTATTCAAATGGTATCTTCCAATCCATTTCTGAACCAACTCCAAATTAACTTTCCATCTTTCATTATTCAGAACAGTATATAAGAATTCAACTAAAGCCTTCAAAATTAACTCCCCTTTTTCATTACCAGATTCATTAAAAGCCCTCTAAAACAAGTCTCCTTGCCATCTCTCCAATGGGTTTCATAAGTCTTTTCAATTTACCACAGTTTCAAGATTCTTAGATCGTCATCTGAGTTTTCAATGGTTTGCAGTTCTCCTAAAGCCATCTTACCTTTTGTCCTGGGTTCAGCAGTAGCAGTCATGTTTCTCCTTCTTGGTAGCTAGTGCAGTGCAGTGTTTTGACTTTCGGCCTGGGAACAGAGCTGATAGCGATGTTTTGGTTTGGCCAAGGACTTTGTGAGCCTCATGCTCTGCCAGGGAGGAGGGGAAGCTGAGAGGAAGCAGAGACAGGACACCTGACCCAAACTGACCAAAGAGGTATTCCATACCACAGCGCGTCATGCCCAGGATGTAACTGGGGGTTAGCCGGAAGGGCTGGGAGACTGCAGGGTTGGAGGAGGTATCGGTCGGAGCTTGGTCGGGCTTGGGGGCCGAGTTATCGGTCAGCGGGTGGTGAGGTGTTGTATTCTCTTCCCTTGTTATTTCCTTTATCATTATTATCCTTGATGGTAGCAGTAGTGATCTGTGTTATACCTTAGTTACTAAACTGTTCTTATCTCAACCGGTGGGAGTTGCATTCTTTTCGATTCTCCTCTCCGTCCCTCTGGGAGCAGGGGGAGGGCAAGAAAGGGGGGGAAGTGAGTGAACGAATTACCTGACTGGGTTTAAACCACGACACCATTTGAGATCTGGTTCTTTTTATGTGTCTGTCAAATCCTTTGCAAGTAGGCTGCTTTATTTCTAAAGGTTTCATTTACTGGAGTTGCATCTTGTGAATTGTTGATAGAATAGAATCATAGAATAGTTAGGGTTGGAAAGGACCTTAAGATCATCTAGTTCCAACCCCCTTGCCATGGGCAGGGACACCTCACACTGAACCATGTCACCCAAGGCTCTGTCCAACCTGGCCTTGAGCACTGCCAGGGATGGACCATTCACAAATTCCCTGGGCAACCCATTCCAGTGCTTCACCACCCTTACAGTAAAGAACTTCTTCCTCATATCCAATTCAAACTTCTCCTGTTTAAGTTTTAACCTGTTACCCCTTGTCCTGTCACTACAGTCCCTAATGAAGAGTACCTCCCCAGCATCCCTATAGCCCCCCTTCAGATACTGGAAGGCTGCTATGAGGTCTCCACGCAGCCTTCTCTTCTCCAGGCTCAACATCCCCAACTTTCTCAGCCTATCTTCATACGGGAGGTGCTCCAGTCCTCTGATCATCCACGTGGCACTCCCCTGAACTTATTCCAAGAGTTCCATGTCCTTTTTATGTTGAGGACACCAGAACTCCACACAATAATATATAAGAAAATATAACTGATTTTTTTTTTTTTCAAACTAGCCCTAACTGAATACACAGGGGTTTTGTTCAGTTTCGGGCTCTTTTCAGACTTCCTCAGCAAATTTATTTATACCTGTTTCCCTATACCATGGGGTGACTGCTCCTCAGAGCTGACATGCATATGTTGTCACTGTCCTGAATTCTCTGGGACACTACTTTCACCAAATCAAGATGTTTCTGCTAAAATATTACAACTGAAACTACATCAGAAGTGTACTATCATTCATTCCTACCTAGCATTTATTTTTTAAAGTCAGAAACATTTTATTTTCTAAGGAAAAAAAAAAAAAGCAAGCTAATCAGTGGGAAAAAAATCTACCCACAGATGTCATCTCCTTATTGATTATTTTGTACTGTTTAATACCTTTGTGAACATTTATTAGATGTCCATTAACATGTAGTTAAATCTCTCAAGGAAAAAAAATTAGTTCACCATATTTCTTTGGCATATGATTACCAAAGATTTTGTCTTGTGTCTAGCATGTAAAAAGTTAATAATTCTTTTAGATATGTTATGATAAACTACCTTTATTTTTTTTTAGCCTTTTCCATCTGGAAGGCACATAATAAATTTTTCCAGAGGTTAAAAAGCCCTTGAAACTGAAGCACAAGGAGAACACAGAAGATTGAGGCAGTGAAGATCTCAATGGGATATAGAGCACTACAGTAGGCAAATTCATAAATCTTGATTTAAATAAGATATTAGCATATTAGTTTGGCATGAGTGTATAAATCAAAGAACACTGACCCTTAACTTTACCTACTACCTTTGAATACTACAGGAATTAAAAAGATACCCTCTCAATTTTGTTTCCCAATCCCCACCCACACTTCACAAAAAGGTAGAATTTTATAGTGCTGTTAAATTTAAGACCAAGATTTCAGAGCTCAGCTGAGTGGGGTAAACTCTGTCAGATTTGGGAATTAAGCTCATTAAGTTGCTTATAAAACCCTTTTTCTCCTCTAGTAGGATGGTGGTGATGAATGATTACATCTGAGGAACTGCAGGTGTCTTTGATGGACAGCCTGTTTCAAATGAGTTGAAGTTTTCTCTTTCCTTCCTCTTCTGCCTGCTAAGGAGAGTGGTATTACAAAGAAAATACTCACTCCTACTGTTTTATCCCCTTGTACAAGCTCTTAGAAAGTGTATGGGGTTTTTTTCCTTTTATTTTTAACTAAGAGTCAGGTTAAGAGAGATTTTTCAGCATCCTCAAGCTGAGAACAACAATGTATACAAAAGCATAAAAAAGAAAATGTTAAAAAAATACCAAGTTTCATATTGGCCTTTTGAGAGAGAAATTGTGCTTTAATCACAAGTCAGAAAAATTCTTGTTCTCCATTCATGAGCCATGAAGTTAAATACCTATTGTTAATTTTAATAACATCACTAAATGAACATGAATACACACTTTGTCCTTGAATGTTATATGCTTGTCAAGGAATCTACTATGTTTGCACAACATATTTATTTGGGCAGTAAAATCTACTGTACTTTCAAAGTCATACTATTGCTTGACTGAGGTGAAACTTCCAATATGTTTTCTGCAATAAAAATGCTCTTTACAAAGGAAGTTTCATTTAACAGAATTTTTTAAGACAAAAATGTACAAACACAAAAGTACCCTGGCTTTTTTCCAGTGCTGCAAATTCATAATATGAAGGTCTGTTGGTGATGTATCGTAACAAACCATGAGACAGATTCACACAACATGATGTTAATAATGAATTTTGGAAAAAAAAAAAAAAGAAGGGGATAAATGCATTTTTTTGGAATCCAATTTAAAATTATAAAAATGGATGAAGACAGATGGGACAGTGAAATATTTGCAGATTTCAACTACCATCTGTCTATAATTTATTATCCATCTGATTGTAGGTTGTTATTGTTTTTCTGCTATCATTAAACACTTGTTATTTATCTTGTTACACCACTTCTGCATTTAACTTTGAGACCTTCACAGATTTGAGTGCTGTTATCTCCAGTGACCTATAATTTATGTAAGTCCTTTTGGTGTCCTTACTTCTCTTCACTAGGCATCTAAATGTGAATATTGGTCTCAGCTTAGCTTGCTGATTAATTAATTTCTATCTTCTCTATTCCCTCATTAAAGCCTTGGATTATGAGTTTAAAGTAATAATTCACTGCTGCATACAGTTTGTCAAGTTAAATTCTGCAAACTTCTGATAGAGTCCAATTTCCATGCTACATTTAATAGCTGGTCCCTTAGAAATTAATCCCTTTCTATCTGCGATTCATTTTTTCTTCTGCTGCTTAGTGACAAAAACTGATCTTTCCCCTGATCTGTGATCTGGCTGCCTTTCCTGCAGTATTCAGTGTATGTGACATGACTCCATCTGCTACTTTTTTCTCCCTTGTGTAGTTTTAGCTCTGAAGATTACAACACAAGCTGGAATGTCACAATTGCAGGGGGCAGAACTACATACAGCTCTAAATAGAAACTGGTAACAGTGGCAAAGTTTGAGTACAAATCTAAACATTCCCAGTGCTTGTGCAGATATAAAATTCCTTATCCAGTCCCTAGACATAGAGTTTCCACAAATCAACCAAAATCCAGCTACCTTCCATTACTCTTTTTTATTAACACAGTAAGGTTTGTTTCCATATTGTTGAACCTATGGAACTAATTATGAATTCAAAGTAACCTGCTACCTTCCTTTATCAGTACATGTTCACTAAAGGTGAACCATCCATTCTCTAGAAATTAGCTTCCTTTTCTCAGTATCAGCCTTCTTACCTTTTCCATGTCTATAATCAGGACCACAACTAAAGATCTGGATTTAAACTTACAGAACCTGTGGAAAATATTAATATTTCAAATTAATTTTCATCCTGGATTGAAGCATATAATCAAGCTACCAACTCCTCTAAGAGAATGCAGTACTCAAGAAAATTAATCAGCTTTGAAATATTTCACTTATATATTTCTTGAATGAACTTGGAACACCATTACAGGTTTGATTTAATATTGAGTTGTATCCTCCCAGGTTTCCAGAGTCTCCAAAAAATTAACTCCTAGAGTGGTTCAAACCTCATTTCACACAGTTCACCACAATCATTTCAGTAAGGATGACACCACACTGTAGGAGACCTCTTTGTAGCCCCCCTGCCTTATTTCCTCATTTCAAGTCTAACAGATTTATTGCTCTATTTTATAAATTTAGACTTTCATCTCTCAGCACAGATCCTTTCCGTCAAGCTTTTCACTCTCTCTCATTCTTATTTCCATGCATCCTACCTTTCTGCCAGTCCTGACCTTCCTATCCTCTCTGCAACAAGGACAAGTCTCTCATTCTGCACAAAATTCAAACACTTAAATACGGAAAACTTCTGACCTAAATGTGCATCACATGAGAGTGATAGCATTTTTTGAACACTAAACAAAAAAAGATAGAAATAGAATTGTATTTGTAGACTATTGATCCTCAGATTTGATTTCTTTTCTACATTTAACTAAAGTACATTCTTTTCCCTAGAATTTTCTGTCTTTATGTCATGGAAACAGATCTGGGTTTAGTCAGGATGTAAACATCAAGCTACAAAATACAAAGAAATTCACAAAAGCTGTTTATCCAGTAACTACTGAAACACTTCAATTTCATTAGGCACTGGCCAGCATCCCAAGCTTTGTTTGATATTGTAAGTAGGAAATTGGTCCTAAATAATTCATAACTTCTTGGAGACAGTACTTGTAATGAGAGTTCCTTAACCATCACATAGATTAATTCTTTAGCTAAAAATGTGGTCCATGTCTGCTGATAAAGCTAGGACACTGGGCAGACAGGAATACAAAAGCCACTGAGGCAGGAAAAGGTAAGAGGAGTGGAAATATGATTTAAAAGTTACAGCATGTGGTTGTGGATTTCCATGGTCCCATTCCCAACAGTAACATCATTTTAATACAGTATAAAGTATGTTCACACACCAAAGAACAACTTTCAGTAATATAAACCTAAATATCTTTAGAAATTCTGATTTTTTTACAGCATATTACTTGTATATCATTTCTATTCTCCTACAGTGTGCAGAAAGCACCTTAAAATCAGCTGATGTTATTGCAATAATATATTGTAGTGATATTATGGTGTCAGCTGCAGTGTGCATCATTTATGGAGTACTGGATTAAGACTGAAATATCCTGAAAATTCTTCACTGTTGATTATAGAATCATGGAATCATAGAATGGTTAGGGTTGGAAGGGACCTTAAAGATTGTCTAGTCCAACCCCCTTGCCATGATGAGGGACACCTTCCACTAGACTAGGTTGTACAAGGCTCCTGACCCTTGAACATTGCCAGGGATGGGGCAACCACAACCTCTCAGGGCAACCTGTTCCAGTGTCTTGCCACCCTCATCGTGAAAAATTTCTTCCTTATGTCTAGTCTAAACCTACTCACTTTTGGTTCAAAACCATTGCCCCTCATCCTGTCACAAAGTACCTATTAAAGTCTGTCCCCATCTTTGTTATAAGCCTCCTCTAAGTATTGAAAGGCTGAAATAAGGTCTCCCTGGAGCCTTCTCTTCTCCGTGCTGAACAACCCAAATTCTCTTAATGTTTCTTCAAAGGAGAGGTGTTCCAGCCCACTGACCATTTTAATGAGCTTCCTTTAGACCCACTCCA
Source organism: Pezoporus wallicus (assembly GCF_028554395.1). Lineage (NCBI taxonomy): Eukaryota > Metazoa > Chordata > Aves > Psittaciformes > Psittacidae > Pezoporus > Pezoporus wallicus. Next base: position 4,537,502 of record NW_026640165.1, read on the forward strand.
ACAGGTGCATGTCTTATAGTGGGGATGCTGTACTCCAGGTGGCGGTCTCACAAGAGTGGATGGGGGAGAATCACCCACCTCTATCTGCTGCACTTCTTACGTTGCAGCCCAGGATACAGCTTGTTTTCCGGATGGCAAGCATATACTGATAGCTCATGTCCAGCTTTGAATCCATCAGTATCACCAGATATTTCTCCACAGAGCTGCTCTCAATCCATTCATCACCCAATCTCTATTGATACTGGGGACTGCCCCAACCACTTTGCAGGACCTCGCACTTGGCCTTGTTGAGCTTCATGAGGTTCACGTGGGCCTAACCCTCAATCTTGTCAAGATGTTTCTGGATGGCATCTGAAGATTTGCTGATGGTGCAGTAGATCCCCATGCCTATGTTGTTAATGAAGATATCAAACAGTAGTGGTCCTAGTATACATAGGTATGTTCAGGTTCCTCAGGTGGTCTCAAACCAGATCTTCTCCTACAATCGTTCTCCAAGTCCCTGTCTTGAGGGTTCAGGGACTTGAGGTGTAGGAAGTAGTAACTGAGCCAAAAGGATTATTGAGTACCTCAGTCACCTCCATGCCATTTGTTACTGGCTCTCTGTTTTATTTATGCAGTTTCTGTAATCTTTCTTTTCTGGCCAACCTGCCTGTGAAAACCCTCATTATTCTTCTCATCCCTTACCAAATTCAGCTTCAGCCGTTCCTTAGCTTTCATGCTCCCTACACATCCTCCAGTGTCCCTACATTATTCCCAAGGTAGATGTCCACAGTTTCACTGCTTGTGCATTTCCCTCTTACAATTTAGTTTGACCAGGATGCTCTTATTAAGCCATACTGGTCTCCTTCCTTCCATGCTTGATTTTTTACATGTGAGAACTAAGAGCTCTTGTACTTTAAGAAAAATGTCCTTAAAGTGCTGCCAGATGTGTTCAGCAACTTTGTCCCTAAGGGCAGTTTTCCAGGGGATCCCATCCACTAATTACTTGAACAACTCAAAGTTTGCTCTTCTGAAGTTCACAGTCCTGATTCTACTCTTCATCTGGTCCATATGCTGCAAGATTGTCGTGAATTTCTGGAAACTGGTTACAAACATAGTGACAGCATGGATATATTTCCATTAATTGTGCTGGTGTTTTGACATGTTCAGATGTCCTATAAGGGTTTTCATCTTTGCTGAAACAAAGGCATTATTAATAACAACAGTGGACAGTGGTGTGATGATCTGATACACAAAGATGAGGAAGGAGGTTATGGACAGATTCCAAGTAGGAAGTCCCTTACAATATGATACAAAAACTAATCAAAGCAACCCAGTGAGATACGCTTTCTTTTATCTAATCTATTTTTATTCCTTCTATCTTACTTTCTACTTCAGTCTAACCAAGTCTTTATAGTCTGGATTTCTATTAAAAAGTTGTCTTTTTTTTATAACCTCTACCCTTGGGGATATTCAAGAATACCTATCACTGGAGATGTTCAAGGACGAACTAGAGATGTCTTTGAATGGTTTGATCTATGTAAACCTGTTTTGAGCACTCTGTTATACAAGATGACCTCTGAAGGTAGCTTTGGACCTAAATTATTGTATGTTTTTCTGAGTTTAGAATCTTATGGCATGTCAAACTAAAGTGTAGGAGTGGTAAAGTAGCTCCATGTGAAGTAACAATCAGCTGCTTTGAAACATACAGATATGTAATCCCATCTCTTTTGCCAGGCAACATTTGCCATGTGAAATCATAATGATCTGCAAGACTTCAAGTTAAATGTTCTAATTTGAGAGGCCAGTAGCTATGGAAATCCAAATACTATTTGGTCTGATGATATAAATTTAAACTGGGTAATTTCAGTTATACATTATACCTCTATCTAATTCAACTTCTTTTCTGCCATGCTATTTTTGGGCTATATTGTGCAACCTTCATTCAGGTTGATTCAACATTTACTCAGAGGCATAGTCCCATTTTAGTCATCCATGAAGCTTGCTTGATTTGAAAGGACCTACTCAACTAGAAGAATTTGACAGCAAAAGGGTTACACATTGTAGTCCTTAGGCAAAGCTTTTTCAATTTAGAATTTTCTATATTGAAAAAATACATATTTTTTGTGACAATTTGATGGCATTTATTAATGCGCTTCAACTTTATCCTACTCCATGTAGTTGGTGAATACTTTATATTAATATCAATTATAGTAATACAGAACAGCATAATGTGCTTGGTGGTCTGCATTCTACACTTTCTGGAAAACAAATTGTGGTTGGGATGGAGTCTCCCCTTAGAAAGCACTTGAGCAAATGGTGAAAAATACTGCATTCTGGAATTAAATTCAAAGCAGGTGGACCGGGCAGCAGGAGGCTATATTGAGGAGAAATGGGTAGCTTCCATCTCTCTCACTACATATTCATCAAATCCACCTGTTTATGTAATGACAAACAGCCAGACATTAATAACTGAATGCAAAGCACGACTTCCCATTGAAAAAGAGATGCTATTATGAAGTTGTACATGGAATTTCTGAATGTTACTGGTAATAATTTGTTGTATACCTAAAGTAAAATAAGTATGACTGCATTACCATGGCAAATACTAAGCTATGGAAACAGTATGCTGCTGCAGTCTAGTTAAGGATCCTGGTCCTTTTTACTCTTGACTACATCTCTCCCTTCTGTTTGCCGGTGGCAACCTCTGTTGAAAGTTAGTAGGGGTGATGATTTTTAACCTGCTACCACCAGTGAGCTGATTGCCTTTTAACCCTTCCTTAATTTTCACATTCACTGCACAAGTTGTATTCTGCCTGGCACAAACTTTCAGAGGAGCTGTAGCACTGGCTTCCTGAGTGCTGGTATCTTAGATTGGACTTAACTGTGCATTATTTTTATTTGGAATTACACCTTATCATTAGTCAATTAAACCAACAGATATGGATTAGTACTCTGTATATGTGTCAATTTGTCCACAAAGTACAGGCATCTTGTTTGACAGCTGGTAGATGGTTTATTCCATTACTCACCTGAGACATCTGCTTTGCCAGTTAATCAGCCAGTCATTTTGTATTTTTTTAAGCAACAGACTGTATTTTCAATTTTAGTTAATCCAGGCTGTTTGCTCAGAGATTTTTCTAGTAACAGATCCTAGAGTTCTCCTGGAAATTTATCATGCAGCTAAGTAAGATGCTGGTTTTAGGATTCACTTTAACAGGGCTGACTTAGAAAGAGTTATCCAGCAAAGCAAACCTTCTGGGAGAAGTGAGGCCAAATTCCACTCTTGCAGCTGAAAGAATTACTTACTTACTAGTAATTTAGCTTGGAAGAAAAATAAAATGGTCTATAAGTGATCTTAAAAGAGAAATCGAACAAACTCACAGAAATAACAAAAAAAAAAAAAAAACAAAAAAACCCAAAAACCAATAAATTTGCCTTTCAGATTGGTCTTCTAGACAAAACTAAGAGACTTCAGAATGTAATAAGGCATTAAACCACAATCCTACAATTCCACCCAATCCCAGCCTTATCCTGACCCATCCCAAGTAAATTGTACCACCCAGCATCTTGCCCCACAGTTAATTAAATGACTGAGGATGTCTGAGATTAGTCTGGGCAACAGGGTAATTTGTTAGGTATTTGAGGAAGAATTTAATGATGCACTATCAGAAGTGGAAATAGTCAACACTAGAAAAAGGAAAACACTATCCTACCTCAGCAAACATGCAGAATCAAGCTCAGGTGAGGCTCTTGAAGTAATTGGTTATTCTCTAAACAAGGAACACATCAGTGTTTTCTTGAATGCCACAAAACTTCTAGACGAATCCTTGAAGCAAACATATTCATTTGTCATTTACAAAAACTATATTAATTATCCAGATAAAAGTGGCTGCTGAATACTGGGGAAGGGGGGGGCAGGATTATGTTTGATATAAAATTCTCCCATACCTTCTTTCTAGTTAGGGCCAGTGCTATGACCCTTTCAAAGAAACTGTATGCAAAGTCAGTGTGAATTTTGCCTGCATTACATGAATAAGACCAAGCCTGAAATACATCCTGCTCTTGAAGAACAGTATCTAAAAATTACATGTTCATTTGTTCTTACCAGTCAGGAAATTAATTATTGTACCATCATGTACTTCCTTCATTCATTACTTAAATGACACTCATATAGCAGCCCTTTCACAACAGGTAAAAAATAATGGTAAATGAGAGCAAGGTAAACAAATCTGTGGGAGATGCATTTTATAAACACATTTAGTGCATGTTATTGAGTCCTCCCAGGAGTGTTCCCATTGCCTTCTGTGCGATTGTCACTCCATAGCCTCTACCCCATAATTTCACAGAACCTCACACTGGTTTGCTTGGGACTACATAACATTTGGTATCAAGACTGAGTTCTTACCATGCAAATGAATTCCTTGCCAGTATTTGCAATTACACAATGTGTTTAACCCTTCTGGCCTAACAATGTCAGACAGCTGACATTTGTTAGCCACGCAAAATAGGTATATTTACTAAAACCACACACAGAATCACAGAATCATACAGTGGTTTTGGGTGGAAGAGACCTTAAAGATCATCTAGTTCCGACTTCTTTGCTATGGCCAGGGATCCCTTCCACTAGACCAGGTTGCTCATAGCTCTGTCCAACCTGACTCTGAGCACTTCTAGGGCTGGGGCAGCCACAGCTTCTCTGGGCAACCTGTACCAATGCCTCACCACCATCACAGGAAAGAACTTCTTCCAAATATCTGATCTAAATCTACCCTCCTTCACTTTAAAGCCATTACCCCAGTCCTATCACCACTAGTCCTATCACCACTTGCTTTTAAAAAGTTCCTCTCTAGCTTTCTTGTAGACCCTCTTTAGGTACTTGAAAGCTGCTTTAAAATCTCCTTGGAGCCTTGTCTTCTTCACACTGAACAACCCCAACTCTCTCACAGGAGAGGTGCTCCAGCCCAGTGATCATCTTCAGGGCCCTCCTACGGACTAACTCCAACAGGTCCACGTCCTTGTTCTATTGGAGACCCCAGAGCTGAATGCAGTACTCCAGATGGGGGTCTCATGAGAGCAGAGTAGCGAGGGAAAATCACCTCCCTCAACCTGTTCATCACTTCTTTTGACGCAGCTCAGATGCAGTTGCACTTTCTGGGCTGCACACCACCAAGTCATACACTTCTCATCAACCACCACCCACTAATCCTCCTCCTCAGGGTTTCCCCCAACTCATTCATCCCCAGCCTGTATTTGTGCTTGGGATTACTCTGACACAGGTGTAGGATCTTGCATTTGGTCCTGTGGAACTTCATGAAGTTTGCACCGGCCCACCTCTTGAGCCTATCAAGGTACCTCTGGATGACATCCAGTATATTTGTATATATGCAGACTAATCTGCTGCTTACATCTTTGTTTAGATACTGTTTCATTCCCTTTTCAAGGAGCTTATCTCAGGCTATGCTATGTTGCTCCTCCTTAGATGGCACCACAGAGCTTCAGCTTTATGCAATTCCAGTTGCAACAGTGATTGTAGATATTTTTTGGTTTGTGTTTTGCTTTCCATTGCTCAGTAAACAGATTTTAATTTTTTGATTTATTTCAAAATCATGCCACTTCACTTTTTATTAGTTTCTTAAGAGTATTCCTCTGGTCATGGCTCAATTTTTTACTAGGGTTCTTAAAAGCATTCTCCTAATTTGATCTGTACTTGCCAGTCTTATTTTGAACAGAAATATGTAAAGCATTTCCCATTTGATTTTTTTTTCCATAGCTTTAAAAATTGTTTATTTGTATTGTTATTTCTGTAATGCATGTAAGTTCTGAGTCAGCGTTAAATTAAAATACTTTAAATTTAGAGGAAGATGGAAAGGGAGAAAAAAATACCACTCCTTCCCATTAAATTTTATATTTTAGCATATGTAGCAAACTGAATATTGAGTCCAAGTGCAACATTTTAGCAAGCAGCATAATGAGACTTTCTGTCCAAATGGAGTCATAACATTGTCTTCTTTTTATTTCTGGCTCAGTAAAACTGATAACAAATAAGTAGTTTGGAAAAGTAAAAAATTGTATGTGTATGGAAAGACCTATTTAAAGTCTTGTTTCTATCATGACTTAACAACACTTCTCAAGCATGGCTGTTTTCACAACACATAACTTGTGAAAATTATTTTATATGCTTTATCCTTAAGAAATAAGGTATTTCCATTGGTTTCACACAAAATACAGTGAAAACATTTAAGATGTACAAAACCTCGTTTTTCAAGGATTTAACTTAAGTGACCTGTGCTAAAACCTATGTTTTTATGTTCTTCCTGATCATAAATCACATCAACTTCTGATGTAGACTGATGGAACAATGATCTAAAGATTTTCTGAAAATCACTAAGATTATCTGCATAGAACATTTCAGATTCGCCCTTTGTTAACTCTGTGAACACAAAAAAAGCAGAGCTTCTCATTACCATTATTTTCTTAGACTGGTAATGAGCAATCTGAAGTAGAGGAAAAATGATAAAAATGTGTCCTCCACTGATCTATTGAAAGGTCTAGACCAGGAGAGCAGGTGTTTTGCTTTGTTTGGATGACTTTGGTGCTTTCCTATAGCCCAAGCTGTCTACAGTGAGTGGTCCATATGACATCCATATCCATGCTTCACAGATTAAATTCAAAGGTTCATTAAAGACTGCTTGGGACCAGGAGGTGGTAGCAGTCAAAATTATCTATGAAAATACACCTGATATGGACATTTGGCTAATCTGGCCCTGAGCTCTTCCTTTGAGCTGTATTCCTAGCATAGCAAACAGGGAATGGCTGATAAAAGTGATCTTTTCAGAAACTGATAATAAGACATTTGTTTCCATGTGGCTCAGGATTAGACAGAAAAACACAATTGTACAAGAATGTCAAAGACAAAACTGAAATAATTTGAAAATTGAGCATTTCTGCAAATGGCCAGAATATCCATAGTTATAAACAGAAAGAATAAGACAGACTTATAAGCAAAGCTTCCATATTCTTAGACTAAATATTAGCATGTCTAATATATTGCCAAATCTAAATATTTGTCAATCCCTTCTCTCCTCTACCCTCTTATTAAAGGGTTCATTTCCCACCTCTCCTTGGATGTCTTTCACTGATTTTTGTCACAGAAGATGACATGATACCAGGCTGCATGGTCCATACATCTGAGCATCTGTCTTGGATGCTCCTGCTATATATTATAGCAGATCTTGAATTTTTAGCACAGCAGACTCTAAGCGGCCTTTGTCAGAAAACCAAAAATTTTAAACGAACAAAAAAAGAAAATAAAAAAAAACTATGACTTTTCTGATAGATAACTAAAAAAAAATTGTCTTTAAAAAAAACCCAAACACCTCCCTGAAAAATAAACCTCCCTAAACTTGTAAACTCCTAAAAAAAACCCAAAAAAAACAAAAAAACCCAACTCCTTAAAATCCTATTTTTAAGGCCTCAGAAAACTCTTGGTTTTGCATCTAAAGTTTGGGTCTACTCATGACTTGTTTAATGGAAAAGATGCAGTGGGAGAAAAGTGGACATTGTGCCATGAGTAACAGATTGTGTGAGGTTTTTTCCAGCTCTTATCTATCACTGACAATGTGTTGGTGGTTTTTGATTGTCACATCAGTGACAGTGATCTTAACAGAACAGGTATTATTCATTTTTAATTGAGCTTCTCTTGATCTTTTTCCTTTCTGTCTATAAATTTTCTGCTGATCCCATTGCTTGGCCCTAGTGCCTACTTACAGCACGTGATTGACAAAATGTACTTTTATTTTAGGAGAAGGGAGAAAAAACCTTTCCCTAAACCCAATGTTTATTCTTCCAGAGTAATCTGAGATGTTACCTACAAACATAGAAACCTGTCGCAATATACCAGGAAGGTGAGACTTCACTGGATATTGAATCAAAATGAAAAGGAAAATGTGTGAAAAAATGAAATAAAGAGGCTGCAGAGAGAGCTTACATTGCTGTAGGATATTTAAATAAAATATACAGTATGCATTTAAGACATCTGAGTAAGGTTTAATATTTAAGGGCTGGTTCTTGTCCTAGCACTAGCATTCCCATTCAAAGTACTGCTAACATACAAAAAGGCTAGAAAACCAATATTTGTTATATGCAAAAGAGGTCTCCTACTGGGTCTCTCATAGAGGTACAGTCCCCACTCACAGCCCTTGAAATTAAAAATGAAGAGCAAGGCTCACACAGGATAATATGTGGCTAATCCAAAGCCATTAAATAATTTTGAGACTGCAACTTCCCAGAATTCAGTTAAAACATAAATAATTTAAAATTTTTCCTGATTATGCATGCAGGCCTTTAAACTATTAGGAAGGCATGAGCTACAACTATTGCGTTTAGCCTTCCTCATTCTGATCTGTTATTAACATTATCCATAAAATAAGGAGTTAGAAAAGCAAGAGTAGTTCATTTGGGCTCAGCCATGGGAAGAGTGTATCATCAGCTGCTCTTCTGCAGTGAGGTGCATGTTTGGAACTAACAGATAAGGCAAGAATGCCTATGAAAATATTTTTTTCCTGGAGCAGAAATATGAAACAGTATATGTCGTGGTTTAAACCCAGTCAGGTAATTCGTTCACTCACTCCCCCCCTTCTTGCCCTCCCCCTGCTCCCTGAGGGACAGAGAGGAGAATCGAAAAGAATGCAACTCCCACGGGTTGAGATAAGAACAGTTTAGTAACTAAGGTATAACACAGATCACTACTGCTACCACCAATGATAACGATAAAGGAAATAACAAGGGAAGAGAATACAACACCTCAGCACCAGCCGACCGATAACTTGGCCCCCCAGCCCCGACCAAGCACCGACTGATACCTCCTCCAACCCTGCAGTCTCCCAGCCCTTCTGGCTCACTCCCAGTTACATCCTGGGCATGACGTGCTGTGGTATGGAATACCTCTTTGGTCAGTTTGGGTCAGGTGTCCTGTCTCTGCTTCCTCCTGGCTTCCCCTCCTCCCTGGCAGAGCATGAGGCTCACAAAGTCCTTGGCCAAACCAAAACATCGCTATCAGCTCTGTTCCCAAGCTGAAAGTCAAAACACTGCACTGCACCAGCTACCAAGAAGGAGAAACATGACTGCTACTGCTGAACCCAGGACAGTATATTAACCTGATTTCCTAAAAAACTATACAGTCTCTGATTTATTAAGGACGCTCACTAGATAAACCCTGGGACTACACTTACATTTCCTCCTTTCTTATAATGCACAAACCTGGTTGTTTCAAAATACGTTTGGATTCAAAATAATAATTAATTAGTAATTTATATAAAGCTTTGTTTTGCCTATAGCTTTTTCCAGCAGTTATTCACTTCACTCAAATTTAATGAAATTCTTGATTTGGCATTTGACTTTTCCTTGGTAGCTCATTTCTTTTGGGGAAATATAACCAAACGAAATTTGCATCAAGGAAAACCACTTTGTATTATCCAGTTGTGTGCATAATCTTCACTCAAGAGCAGTATGTGAGGATCAAAAAACCTTCTTTTCACAATGCTTTGACCACCTCTTTCTGTCTCCTCATGCAGTGCATGCAGGGGAGATCTTACTTGGGAACAGTGGAGTTAGTTCCCACCAGAACTTTATATCTTTTGCTTCTGAGTTTTAATTCACTCCCACAAAAGCATTAGAGCTGCCTATGCCTGCAGGCATATTTGGCTGTGTTTTCACCAATGTGCTAACTCTTGAATTCCTGTAGTACTTCCTCCCTTCATTACTTTAGTTTTCTCTTCTACAGCTGTTTTCAAAACTGCTGGATTACGCATAATGATATGAAGTCCTTCCTCCTGGAAAACTAGGCCATTGAGATGTAAAATGAGTCTGTTCTACACTTTTGAGAGCAGTACATGATGCAAAAGTTCAGCACAGTTACAATATTTGATTACAGTACACATGGTGGAAGCCTGCATTTTGATTAGTCCTCACCTGCCTGTATTCCATTAGCACTCCCTTTTCTCTGACTCTAATTTGTTCTTAAAACAAGATTCACACTGATGTGTATTTACAGTGGTTTTGTCTCCTTATTGTGCTTTTTAGAATAAATGATCTTTTGATCAATAGCAATACTTTCCAGTGACAGAATCCCCTCCACTCTAAATTGTCACCTGATATAGCACGGGTTGGAACTTCTTCACCTATCAACATAAATACTTAACACCAGCCTCAGCCTGTGCGTGTTAACAGGTTTTCCTGTAAAGCTTATTAAATCATATAACTTGAGAAGCACAATGATTGCTCTGACAGTTTGGCTCTCTATCAGATATAGCAAATCCTACCTTCCACATTCTTCAGCTTCCATGAAAAAATATTAATAGTTAATAATATGGTAATTGTTATATGAAATATAATTGTATGGTCAATTGTTTCTGTCAGTGGCTGTTTTAAATGCAGTAGAAGAAATTCCAAGGAACACCGTAGTATTCAGTTTAGAAATAACGTAAGAAAAAGAAAACCTTTCTGTTAACGTCATAAATCTACGATTCATTTATGGTTTGCAAAATGAAAGACAATATATTCAGGAATTTAAATAATTAGTTGCGATCGGACATTCATAAAAAAAAAAAAATTGTGCTTTCTTTTAATTTAGTGAACCGTTCAGTAGCTTTTACAGCTATGTTGATAGGTCTTGCTCATGAATTAGTTTCTAGTATTATCATAATTAAAGCTGTTCTTTCTAATCTGCAGTTGAATGCCCACCTAAAACATGTTTTATCTTTCCTTAATAGTTATTGAAGGCTTTTTTCTTTTGTTTTGTTTATTTATATAAACATATAATATGCTTTATATAAGCATATTCTTTTTCCTTTAGATCGCTAACAGTCTTTCCCCACTGACAGCAAACTTCTACACAAACCAAACTCTTTTGTGATCTTACCATCAGTTCTTTCTGCTTCATCTAGGGGCTGTCTAATGGCATCAGCCTAATATAAAAGAAGGTATCCCTCGAAGAAAAGTTTTATGAAAGCGTGCATTATTGTTCCATAATCCCTGATCTTTTGCTATTTTAAACATAATAAAGGAAAATGGGGAAAAATGAGTGATGAAGGTAAATTTAAGCTATGTTTGCAGCTCAATATTCAGTCATCTGCACTCAGAATGCTTTTGACTCATCTACTCCTACTCTGCAAGAAATTGACAGTAATGTTACTCCATGAAGTGTCGGGCTTATCTTTGCCTGCAGAAATTTCTACTGCAAGTTGGATCAACCAGAATGGTGTTCTATTCAATGCCTGTTACTTTGAAGAAATGGTCTACATATCAGGAATCATCAGCTGAAGGACTGTGCTGTCGTTGTTCATGTACTAGAGGCAATCAAAATGATTGTACAGGAAGAACAGAAAATTTCAAGGGTATTTATAAAGTCTTAATGAAATTACATGGGTTTGAGCTTATTTTCAGGTGAATAATATCTCCATCCAGATGAAATAATATGACAGAATTGACAGGCACTTCTCATTAAGATGTCGTCTAAATATGCAGTGAAATCAGGGGTTCTAGGTTCAGTGAATTTTCACTTTTGCTGGGAAGCCTTACTTTGCTGAAACAATACAAGATAATGTTCTCTGCAAGTTCATGGTAAAGGTGTTATACAACATAGGAAATCTTCACTTATGTTACTGCTCTTGTCAGCATAAATTGACATTTGGAAAACTGCCTCTGAATCAGCAGCTTAATGCCATGACTACAAGTCTGTCTGAAACTGCTCAAACCATAAGAATATATATACATATATGCTCTTACCAAGTGGAAAATTTCATAGTGAAATCTATAAATTGAGATTCAATTTTCACTTAATACTTTAAAATCTTGTTTAATTATAATCTATAATTTAAAAAATCTCAAAGTCTCAAATGTTACTACAAAATAAAACAGGCAGCTTTAGCAAAGCTCTGATCTGGCATGCTCTGTCAACTCTATTTGCAGAGGATGGGTGGTTTGGCAGATAATGTTCACTGAATTGCTATGGAACCACCATCTTCATCTGCAGGCTTTTCCAAGTTGGGTTGTCTCAATAATAAACCACATACATTTAGACCCTTAATTGTATACCAGTCACCTAAGAAGTGACAGTTCAGAATTTATAAACTAGGTTATATTCATAATATAAAACTATAAATATGCTTATTATAGAAAATATTAACAACAAAAATATATTTTATCCTTTCCAACTAAGCATATTGATAAAGAAATAAACACAGTTTAATCTTGTATTTGGCAGCATCCTTTATTACTCTGTTGACTGATAGATACACGATGTGTTGGAACACGCTACAGCTTCTAACTGGATTCAATTGAATGTGAGGAGGTTTAGGTTGAAAAGGCATTAGAGTTACAATCCATTCAACTGTAGTATTTAATTTGTTGGGTTTAATCTTATAATTGGATCTTAAAAATAAGGTAAATAGGATATACAAATAGGATAAATAAATATTTTTATTTAATTTTATTTTTTTAAATGTTTTACAATAAAATATTAAATAAATAGATAAATAATTCAAATAGAATTAATTCTCAGGGTAAATGCACCCTGAATATTTTCTTTGTAACCAGATCTCTGCATGGAGGGTGCACCTTCTGGCAAGGTAGGAGAGGAAACCCCCTGGGTGGAAGGGAACCCTTCAAGGAACAAGTAGTCACACTTCCAAAGTGATGGAAATAAACACACTTCTGGAAGTCTTAGAGATGACTATGGATCTTTCTGTCACCTGAGTGCAACCCTAAAGAGAGTTGTTCTGTAAGTATACATGAGAGACAGAGATGTGCTGATTTATAAACCTGCTTTATTTTATTTTATGTCTCTGGATATCCTATTATTTTACAAAGTTAAAACTATTAGCTTGTGTTCTGAAGAAATCTAGTTTAAAGACTACTTGAAATTCTGTTCCATCTTAAGTACTTCTGTCTTTTGCTTGTATATGTCAGACAGATAAAAAATATGCTGGTACCCAGCTTCAAAATAGGTTTCCCATTTTACAGATGAGACTGTCTTTCATGGTGGGTTACTACCAGGTAGGTAAGGAATGGGAAGGAAGAAAACATAGTTATCTATCTTTTCTTCTAGTCAGTTATTAAGACCACTCACTGGACAGTTACAAAATCACTATGTAATAAGTGTAATAATTTATACCAGTGTTATATTTCTCAAGTCATTAGTCATTTCTATTAAGTTACTTCAATGGCTCTTGGGTAACTAACTTGTGTTAACTGCAAATTAATAAAATTGTTGTTCTAGAATACATGCTTAAAAAATCCCACCCAAACCTAAGCATCAGATATCACCATAAACTTTTAATTTTGTATCCCTTGGTTGAGGTCGTTGTTTTTTTTTTTTTTGTAAGATTCAGCAGTTTTTCTACTAAAAAGGTGCCACTCATTTTTTAATGTTTTAGTTATAGCAGTGAAGCAGAACAAAGTAACAAAGAGAAGTGATACTATTGAAAAATAATTCCATAGAAATTCTGGAAAGGGCCTCTTATCACAGTATCTCAGTAATTGTCTACAGGTCCAGATGAATTACAGAGCTTTTGAGTGACTTGCAACTCCAAAGTCCAGTAGCTAAAGAATTAATATCATACCAACAAATGGGAGAAGTATAGCACTGTAATTTGCACATTGTATAAAAGGAGATAATTAACAAGGTTCAGCAAAGCAGGATTTGGGAATTAAAGACGAAAAACATTATTCAGGGGTGTCCTGGGCTTAGCAGTAGCAGTCAATTTTTCTCCTTCTTGGTAGCTGGTGCAGCGCTGTGTTTTGACTTTCAGCCTGGGAACAGCGCTGATAACACGGATGTTTTCAGTTGTTGCTAAGTGATGTTTACCTTGACCAAGGACTTTGTGAGTCTCATGCTCTGCCAGGGAGGAGGGGAAGCCAGGAGGAATCGGAGACAGGACACCTGACCCAAGCTAACCAAAGAGGTATTCCATACCGCAGCATGTCATGCCTGGGGGGGGGGGGTAACTGGGAGTTACCCGGAAGGACACAGGGTCTTCTGGGTGGTACTCTTTTTCGGCAGATGGTATTGTATTCTCTTCCCTCGTTATTTCCCTTATCGTTATTATTATTGGTTGTAGCAGCAGTGGTTTCTATTATACCTTAGTTACTGGACTGCTCTTATCTCAACCTGTGAGTGAGGGAATGAGCTGGCTGGCTGGGTTTAAACCACAACAAGGGGCAAAGCCAATCAGAATAAAAGTTTATGGACTTGATGTGGGGATGAATATTGACTGTAGGATTGGACTATAGAACTTGTCTGAAAAATTGTCATTAATAATCCACTTTCAGTGCCACATTTCTGATTTTAATAGTAAATTATTATGACTAGACAATAAGTTATAATGCAGTGGACTTAGTTATCTATCTCTAAAGAGACAGCTTAACAGTCAGAGTGTCCTGGGTTCAGCAGTAGCAGTCATGTTTTTCCTTTGTGTTAACTGGTGCAGTGCTGTGTTTTGACTTCCAGCTTGAGAACAGTGTTGGTGAAGCCGATGTTTTCAGTTGTTGCTAAGTGATGTTTACCCTGACCAAGGACTCTGTGAGGCTCATGCTCTGCCAGGGAGGAGGGGAAGCTGTGAGGAAGCAGAGACGGGGCACCTGACCCGGGCTAGCCGGGGAGGTATTCCATACCACAGCATGTCATGGCCGGGGTGGGGGTAACTGGGAGTTACCCGGAAGGACAGGGGCTTCCGGGTGGGACTCGCTTTCTTGGCCGGTGGTATCGTATTCTCTTCCCTTGTTATTTTCCCTTATCATTGTTTTAGCTGATAGTAGTGGTGGTGATTTGTTGCTGGACTGTTCTTGTCTCAACCCGTAGGAGTTGCACTCTCTCGATCCTCCTCCCCGTTCCTCCGGGAGCGGGGAAGGGGAGAGCCCCGATGCGGGGGGGGGGGGGGGGGGAGACAGACACGGACCTCGATTGTTGTCAGCTCGGCACCACTCACTGGGAGTGAGTGAACAAGTTACCTGACTGGGTTTAAACCACGACACAGAGGAAAACTGATACTATTTTGACAGGCAATTGAGAAGTCCAGCATACTTGCCCTTAATGGGCTTAAATTTTTCATTCTGATTCCATATTATGGGTATGTACCATACTATGGATGGATATCATATTCATAGATTCCTGTAAGGGATTTCTTTCCTCAAACCTTCTTGTATTTAAATGATTAGATAATATATATATTTATCTTTACAGTCCTAAGTATGCAGGCAACACTTATCTTTCTGCTGTGTGAGACATCTCATTTCCATTGCTTAATGTCAGCTGAGGAATCAACTGGGCCTTGATATTTTTTATTTGGGGTTGTCAAAATATAGTAGCAACAAATAACATGCTTTCAGAACTAGAACCCTACTCAGTAGCAATATGGTGGTTTGTGTTAAACGTTGAAAGAGCAAAACTATGCCAGATTTTAGCGAGGAATTCTGTGCTTCACCAGTGGATGTTAGAACAATTGACCAATTCATACACACAGCACTTACTAAAATGTACCCCTTGAAATGATCTATGCATGTGGGCATAATGGTCACTGAGGGAAGAAGATGAATTTGGAATCATCTTCTGAAGAATTAAGTTCACTCTTTCGCCCTTCTGTTTCCTGCCTAAATAACCTGTTCTGCATAAATTTGCACTCCTGTAAATTGATGTGCTTTTTTTCTGTTAAACAGCCTCCTTTTAGTAAAATGATATTTTTAAAAAAATGTTTATTTGAGACCCACCTCTTCAATCTATTCCAGCCACTCACTGGTATTAATTTAAAGCCAACATATGGTGGACTTTAAAAAGATCTGGTTTACGTGGTGTTTAAAAGCAAGAGTAACTGAATATACACAAATTATTGATACCTGAAGAAATGAAGTCTGAATTATTACTTATTCATTCCCTCTAGATTTTCACTGTTTTTTTGTTCTAAGTCTATTAAGCTCAGCATTCTGAGAGGACCTAAGTGAAAAAAAAAGAAAAAAAGACCTAACTCCTTTCAAGAACAGTGTGAACTGAGCACAGAGCTGAACTCATGCATGAAAACAGTAAACTTGTTCTTTAATCAACCATTTCTTTTCATTAGACTTCACTTATCATTACAGCTTTAGCTAGTGCTAAAATTCCCATTTATATTCTACCAAACTTTGTCACATATGCAGTTCACAAGCTTGATATACCCGGGTTTACACAAATACAGTTTTGTAGCAGCTATAACTGTTTGCAGATATATGGGAATTTTGCTGAACAGTTTCTGATGTAATTAAAACATTTCTAAAACTTTTCAATGGCTACCTTTAGGTTTAGCAAAAAAGAATTCAAAAATACCTTGACTTTTTCTGTCAAGAACAAAGTAGTACCAGAAAAAATTCCCAGTCCTCAATCATCCCAGGGTCAAAGCAGAGATAATGCTCCTACACACTTAGTGAGCATAAATTGCACTCCCTTAAGCTATGATAAAAGCAAGTTCACTTACCTCTTCTATTAGTAGGGATTGGCAGTACCCTATCAACATTTCTTACATGTGTCACTGAAGAAAGGTCTAGGATCATATGTTTCTGATCTTATGTTTCTTCTCAGAGTGTTAATACTTTTCTTTCCACTCAGATAATGTTTATATAAACCTTGGAGCATGTCAGAACTAAAGATAAAGAAGCTGCTATGGGCTTAGATCTGCCTGACCAAAACTTCCACGATCACAAACAGAATCATTCAAACAGAAAAAGGAAAATATGCTACTGCTAAATACTACCAATATACTTAATATGGACAGATTGAAGCTGGAGTGAGAAAAGTTAAAAAGGTTGTGCTTTAGCTCATGCACAATTAAACCAACTCCTCTTTCAGCTGATTCAGAGTCGATATTTGTATGCACTCACCAATGACTTGGATGAATACCCTTATTACTGAGTTGTTAAATAAAAAGCCTAAATTTTATGGTCTGTCCTGTCTTCCTTCACTTTTATCGCATATGTCTGAAAAACAATTTTAAAAATGTGTATTTTCCTTTTGCCTTCATCTTCTAATAGATCTTACTGAGTTTAGTAGTCAAAGTGAACTAATGCCACTTGCAGCACACATGCCGTTTGTGTTTTTAGAAGAGTTCACATTTTTTGACCCATCCGGGGGAGGCAATGTGAGCACATTGAAACAAGGCACTTGTTGAAGAAATGAAGCTGTTCCATTTGCAATAGAATGCTGCATCCAGCTGTTTGTTTATTGCAGCCTCGTGCTGGAGCAATGAGGCTGACAAGAGATGGAATCAGCAGGCAGAGATAAGAATTGTATTTTTAAAAGACTGTGGTGGTTGTTGAGTTGGAAGAGAGAAGAAATTAGTCATTAGTTTTCCCACCTGTTCCTGTGCTAAATATTGGCATTAATTAGCTAGTTCAGAAATGCCAAGCAACTGAGCACAGGAGGTTCAGTCTAAGTGGTTTAAAGTGCTACCTGGAGGTTTATGATGTTGTTTCTTCAGTAAGACAGGAGCCTTTAATGGGAACACTCTAAAGCATGCTTAGTGTTATGTATGTCTCTCAGTCTCTTCTCTTGATTAAGAAAGGACTTTCTTGCTGCATGATCTTTTGGGTTGGTTTGTTTGTTTATCATGTAACTGGTTGCCAGATTCATGGTACTTAAGAACTAGGCTTCCCTTTTTATGAAATTTTATATGAGGAGTATTAAAAAAAAACAAACTTCTGGTTTTGAACACTGGGGACATTAAGAAAATAGTACCTACATTTTCCATCTGCAATTCTAAGTATTTTAGGTACTCTTAACATGATTTTTTTTTTGGCTTTTTTCCTCTGTGATTAGTTTTAAGAAGTTTTTTTTCTTTTTGTTCCCTAACAATAATCATGAGCTGAATATCCAAAACAGCAACTGTCACTGATCTGACTCTTACTAGCTTACAGCAGAACTCCCTCTGGCTGTTTTACTCTTAGAGTTTTGCATTTCTTTTCAACAGAATTAAACTGAGCAAAAGTCAGAACTATCAAGATCATTTCTTTTCATATTCTTGTCCTGAATTAATAAATATTTAACTGGTTGAAATGTCATTGTGACAATACAGATGGCAATATACAACCCAAGCTACTTAGATGAAATGCAAATAAAAGTTTATCAAGTTATATACTGTTCCTAACTTTCTAGTGATCAGCTATAAATGATCTCATCACTTTATGCAGGTGCATAAACCCTCAATATTAATAACTTCAGATACTGATGGTCTCTATTGCCCTTATTCAAGTTGCACAAAGCAGTTTGGTTGTGATGACTTGTGGATCTAGTGCTGCTCCTGGGAGAACCACAGGGGAATTGTTTTGTTTTCACATCTGTTTATTGTTGTCCTATTCAAGTGTGCTGCTAACAAATGACTTGGACTGAGGCACAAATACAAAGCAGCTAGATACTAGTGACATTCTGTGCCATAAGTGGCAAACTTGGATTTGTCCTTCCCAGAGATGTAGGAAGTTATTAACCCATGCTGTTTGTGCTTCCCTTTGGGTTTTTTTGTTTGATTCTTTGGGTGCACTTTGTCCAGAAAGGACAAAATTTGTTTCTGCCCCCTTTGATTTACCATCGAAGTGGTCATACTGCCCTACAGATAGGATGCTTGAAACTGGCCTTTGGGCACCAGATGCACTGTTATTTAAGGAAGAACCAGGAACTTGTCATTTTCTGCAAAAATATCGTGCCCCCTTTGGTTTAATTTGTCCTGGCAGTAAATGATACTAGGAAATAAGCCATTGGGGTAGTCATTACCAGGATTCATGCTGCTGCTTTCAATTTCTCTTAGGATTTTTTTTTTTTTTTCCAGAACACCACATAGTCTGTCTAACAATTATTTTATATTTGCTGCAGTGTGGGGCACGTTCATCAGTGGTTCAATTAGAAGTGCAAACCTATAATTAACGTCTCCACAGCCAGAAAAATGTGAAGTTTCATTTGTGATTATGAATATGTAGCTCTTTTTAAAAGTGCCTCAGTGTATTATTAGAAAGTGAAGGAGAAAAAGAAACACAGGAGGGTTTGTCTGATATTTCCACTGGGGAAATGGAAGTTATATTGATACACTTTTGTCCCTTTTTGCAGCAAAACATCATATTTTTTTTTCAATGTATAGGACATGAGTATAGAGATCACATATAGATATATAGATAGAATAGCAAGTAGAATTGCAACCCTGGACTTTAGCAGGGCAAACTTTGGCCTTTTCAAGCAATTGCTAGGGGAAACCCCATGGGCAAGGCTGCTTGAAGGTAAAGGGGCCCAAGATAGTTGGTTGGCATTCAAGGATTGCTTTTTCCGAGCTCAAGAACGGAGCATCCCGACACGTAGGAAGTCAAGGAAGAGGGCCAGCAGACCTGAGTGGCTAAATAGGGAATTGCTGGGTATGCTCAAGTGGAAGAGGAGAGTTTACAGGTCATAGAAGGAGGGGCTGGCCATTTGGGAGGAATATAAGGCTGCTGCTAGAGGATGTAGGAAGGCAACTAGGATGACTAAGGCCTCCTTAGACTTAAACCTGGCAGGAAGGGTCAAGGACAGCAAAAAGAGCTTTTTCAAATACATGGCAGATAAAACTAACACCAGAGGCAATGTAGGCCCACTGATGAACGAGATGGGTGCCCTGGTGACAGAAGATACAGAGATGGCAGAGTTACTGAATGCCTTCTTTGTCTCTATCTACTCTGCTGCAGGCAGTCCTGAAGAGACCTGTACCCCTGAGACCTTAGATGAAGTCAGGTCGACGGAGCGGTTTGCCTTAGTCGATGAGGAATGGGTTAGAGAGCAGTTGAGCAATCTGGACATCCATAAATCCATGGGTCCAGAAACGGATGCATCCGCGGGTGCTGAGGGAACTGGCGGAAGTCATTGCTAGACCACTCTCCATCATCTTTACCAAGTCTTGGGAAATGGGAGAGGTGCCTGAGGACTGGAGGAAAGCAAATGTCACTCCAGTCTTCCAAAAGGGCAAGAAGGAGGACCCGGGTAACTATAGACCGGTCAGCCTCACCTCCATCCCTGGGAAAGTGATGGAACACCTTATCCTTGGTGCCATCTTAAGGCGATGTTTTCGGTTGCTGCTAAGTGATGTTTACCCTGACCAAGGACTTTGTGAGGCTCATGCTCTGCCAGGGAGGAGGGGAAGCTGTGAGGAAGCAGAGATGGGGCGCCTGACCCAGGCTAGCCGGGGAGGTATTCCATACCACAGCATGTCATGCCTGGGGTGGGGGGTAACTGGGAGTTACCTGGAAGGACAGGGGCTTCCGGGTGGGACTCGTTTTCTTGGCCGGTGGTATCGTATTCTCTTCCCTTCTTATTTTCCCTTATCATTGTTGTAGTTGATAGTAGCGGTGGTGATTTGTGTACATTGGTTCCTGGACTGTTCTTGTGTCAACCCGTAGGAGTTGCACTCTTTCAATCCTCCTCCCCGTTCCTCCGGGAGCGGGGAAGCGGAGAGCCCCGGTGGGGGGGGACACGGACCTCGATTGTTGTCAGCTCGGCACCACTCACTGGGAGTCAGTGAACAAGTTACCTGACTGGGTTTAAACCACGACAGGAAATAGCACGGTGGATGGATGATGGCAGAGCGGTGGATGTGGTCTACCTTGACTTCAGCAAAGCATTTGACACAGTTTCCCACAGCATCCTCACAGCTAAATTGAGGAAGTGTGGTCTGGATGATCAGGTAGTGAGGTGGACTGCGAACTGGCTGAAGGAGAGAAGCCAGAGAGTTGTAGTCTATGGGGCTGAGTCTAGTCGGAGGCCTGTATCTAGTGGAGTGCCTCAAGGGTCAGTACTGGGACCAGTATTATTTAATATATTCATCAATGATTTAGATGAGGGAATTGAGTGCACTACCAGCAAGTTTGCTGATGACACTAAGCTGGGAGGAGTGGCTGACACACCAGAAGGCTGTGCTGCCATCCAGCGAGACCTGGACAGGCTGGAGAGTTGGGCAGGGAATAACTTGATGAAATATAACAAAGGAAAGTGTAGAGTCCTGCATCTGTGCAGGAGCAACCCCAGGTTGGGGAACGACCTGTTAGAGAGCAGTGTAGGAGAGGGACCTGGGGGTCCTAGTGGACAACAGGATGACCATAAGCCAACACTGTGCCCTTGTGGCCAAGAAGGCCAATGGCATCCTGGGGTGTATTAGAAGGGGGGTGGTTAGTAGGTCGAGAGAGGTCCTCCTTCCCCTCTACTCTGCCCTGGTGAGACCCCATCTGGAATATTGTGTCCAGTTCTGGGCCCCTCAGTTCAAGAAGGACAGGGAGCTGCTGGAGAGAGTCCAGCGCAGGGCAACAAAGATGATTAAGGGAGTGGAGCATCGCCCTTATGAGGAAAGACTGAGGGAGCTGGGTCTCTATAGTTTAGAGAAGAGGAGACTGAGGGGTGACCTTATTAGTGTCTATAAATATATAAAGGGGGAGTGTCACGAGGATGGAGCCAGGCTCTACTCAGTGGCAAACAATGATAGGACAAGGCGTGATGGGTACAAACTGGAACACCAGAGGTTCCACTTAAACTTGAGAAGAAACTTCTTCCCAGTGAGGGTGACGGAACACTGGAACAGGCTGCCCAGGGAGGTTGTGGAGTCTCCTTCCCTGGAGACATTCAAAACTCGCCTGGACACATTCCTGTGTAACATTATCTAGGTGTTCCTGCTCCGGCAGGGGTATTGGACTAGATGATCTTTCGAGGTCCCTTCCAATCTCTAGCATACTGTGATACTGTGATATAATCTACTTAAGACAACTTGATTTTAAAGCACATACCATTTATATAGATAAAAAGAACATCAACAGCATTGAGATGTGCATTTGTAAGCTTTCATAAAGAAAATAAGAGCATGCTTCTCTGCAAGAGCACCTACTAGACACTAGCTAGGATTAGGAAGGAGTTTTTATGTATTGCGTATGCCCAGTCTTGGGGTGCACTTTAGAGTTTCATAATACTCAAGCTAGTGGTCTAAGGGAAGAACTGTACTTCAAAAAGCTCCACTCCTCTGCTGCCGTGTTCAGCTGTCCTGGTTTAAGCTCAGACTCCTTGGAGTTTGAGTAGCTACTGTACTTGTTGCTGAGGTTGGTGTAGCTGCTGTACTTGGAGTAGCTGCATTATCTGTTGCAGTCGGAGTTTGTGTAGCTGCTGTACTTGTCACTAGGGTTGGTGTAGCTACTGTATTTGGAGTTGGAGTAGCTGCGTTGTCTGTTGCTTTGTCATCAGATACAGAGACATTTTTTTTTTTCCCTTCGAAGGCACTGCATAGTGTTGAACAGGGCTCTGTAAGCATAGGCCAAGCCCCAGCACGTTGCCATGATTTGTCCCTCTCTGGTATGACCAGGATGACAACACACCTCATTGTCCTGGGTTAAGCTGAACCCAGGACACTCATTTAAATGTTTTACTAATTTTTCTGGATTTTGCACTTGTTCAGTGGTGAAGTTCCAAAGCACTGGAGGGACCCACTGAACTAAATACTTGCCCATACTATCCCACACACCCTGCCACTCATGACTGTCCAGCCTCGGGGAAAATCTCTTGGTCCTCCTATATTATCTAACCCTAGACAAGACCCAAACCCGACTCTGCTTAACTTTCAAAATCAGATTAAATTGTTGTGGATAAAACACACTCTGTATGTGTGCCAACATGATGATCCCCATCACGATCAGCAGGCAGGTCTCAAGGGTACCCAAAGGCCATTCAAAACCTTCAGAACTCTCAAATGACGTTGTAAACATTCTGGTGGGGGGGCTGGGAAGGTGAGGGAATGTCTCCTTCACAGGTTGACCACCCAAGGAGGGGAAAAAAGGTGTGTAATTGCTAAACACTTCTACTATAGACCTCACAAAGTATAGAGGTGGTGACCACACTGGGAACGCAAGCCAAATCAGTTTCATGATCAATGGTTCTATTGTATTACAAGTCATTACCATAAAGTACAGTGAAACAAGAACCTTAGCCCAAGACCCCCAGCTGATAAACACGAAAACAGCAAGTACCGGCTGTAAGGTAGACATACTGGAACTCTGAGATCAAAAGCAACAACTTTGAGAGTCAATAAATCAGCATTGTGATGAGTGACTATTAATCTGAAACAATGAATGCTTATCACAAGTACGATTAGACACACTCTAGTCAGATCTGTTTTTATCTCAACCCTTTGTGCCCCATGTCGGGCGCCAAAAAGAACTGTCATGGTTTAAGCCCAGCCGGCAACCCAGAACCACAGAGCAACTCACTCACTTCGTCCCCTTCCTTCCCCGCTCCCGGAAGGATGTAGAGGAGAATCGAAAGAATGTAACTCCCACGGGTTGAGATAAGAACAGTCCAGTAACTAAGGTATAACACAAAACCACTACTGCTACCACCAATAATAATGATAAGGGAAATAACAAGGGAAGAGAATACAATTGCTCGCCACCCACCAACTGGTACCCAGCCTGACCCGAGCAGTGAACTAGCCCTTCCAGGTAACTACCCCCAGTTTATATAGTGGACATGACGTGCTGTGGTATGGAATACCTCTTTGGCTAGTTTGGGTCAGGTGCCCTGTCTCTACTTCCTCCTGGCTTCCCCTCCTCCCTGGCAAAGCATGAGACTCAGAAAGTCCTTGGTCAGAGTAAACATTACTGAGCAACAACTAAAAATATTATCAGCATCAGGTGTTATCAGCATTGTTCCCAGGCTGAAAGTCAAAACACAGCACTGCATCAGTTACTAAGAAGGAGAAAAATGACTGCCAGGAGATCAGCTTAGAGCTTCCCACCAAGGAGGCCGCATCATGTTTCTGCCACTCACTATTGTATTCTTGATTTTAGCTGGCTAGGAGCCGTTCACGGCAAAAGCTCTGTGCTTCTATGCTTAATAGGACTGCATTGAAATTATTCCTGTTGTACAGAAGCACAAGAGATCCTTTTAGACCTCAGTTACTGTGTGCTACTCTTATTCTGATCTTACACAACCAGGGAGTGAAAGCACTTACATCATCAATTGTCCCTGTCCCTTACTGGCCCAAGCTAAGGCACAAAATCAGGAAAATCTTGGCCTGCCTTCCTTCTTTTTTTAAATCTTACTAGGTATAATGCTAGTGAACACTGTTTTCTGTAGCCACTGGTATCCAGCAGCAAGCGATACATCTTGTCAATTTCTTCTTTAACACCATTTTAGAAACCATGCTTAGATTATTTCTACTGTTTGCTATTTTTTTTTAAAGAAACTTTATTCTGCTAAAGAAAAATAAGTAGTAAATGGGCACATCTAAGCTGTAGTCAAAATCAGATAGTGGAGAAAGGCTTCAGCAGAACATGTCTACGTGGAAAACTGTGCTGATCCTCCAAAGATGGTACAATTCACAACATCCAGGTACAATAGCATGACTCCTGTGATATTTTCATTTGGCCTCTGCTAAATTTGATTGGTAAATTTCTGCTGCTTGAGATGCAATGGAGAACGTGTGGCATTGAGAGGATAATAAACAAGAGGCAACGGAAGATTAGGGTTACTGAGTCATTGTCAACTAGATTTGTAACAGAAAAGGTACTGTTAATAAATAAATGGCAGGCCTATATCTCAGTGGGTGGATAGGACTATTCATAGGGTAGACCTCACTTAATTCTTATTCATAAATTCAGAATTGCTGAAAGTCAAGCAGAGATAGACCTTGCAAAGGAAATTACAAGTGAAAAAGCTTCTCTAGAAAATAGGAAAGAAAGTGGAGTTGCAATGTGCTAAAAGTGGGTATTGTCTAGAAGATAATGTGGGTCTGGCTCAAAAATTAAATGAATACTTCATCTGAGTTTTCAATAAAGAGGAGTCTATAACAGAGGGACAAAGGCAGGATGGCTAATGTGAATTACTATATAGAAATGCAAATTGCAATAGCTAAGGTGAAATAAAACTCAGATGGCTGTGTTAGAGTCAGGAAGATTGGGTAATCTTTATCAGACATACTGAATAATCAGCAGATGAAAACGATTCAGTAGAATGGATTTCTTATTAAACCTATCAACAGTTTTCATATTTCATAACTAAAGAAATATAAAATTAGTAGTTGCAATTAGGAAAGTAACTATAAACACATTAGGTTTGATAAAACGCAGGAATGTAGAAGGAAGCATGAAGGAAGTCACCCATTTGACTATAGCTATTAAAAGAAATCCTAATTTACCTAAAGTAGATTTTATCCAATCAGTCTGGCATTTTGCTTCAAATTTAAATCTTTGTCTTAATGAAGTTCTCAATACTAGAATTTATCATAAAAAAATAGAAATGTTTCCATAGATATTATTTTAAAAGATTTTGCTTTAGTCATGGCCAACATTAATAATCATCCTCATTTTAATGGCATAAACACATCACACTGTTTAACTGTACTTTTTAACTTTTCATTTTTGTTACTTCATTTTCACCTTTGTAAACGCTACCACCTTTGTCACTTTAATGTTAATGGATTTTAAGCTCACAGCAAAATGATGAAGATGGGAAATACCGTCTCCATTTTGGAGACAGGAGATGAACCACCATGGGGGGAATGAAGAGAACTGGCAAGGGAATTTGTGGATGAGTAAGGGTTTGAAACAAGGTCCCAGTCTACTCAGTTTCTTCTCCCCTTTATCCTGCCTTCTGTTTCACATTTTGTAAAGCATGATGGAAGAAGCAGTCACTTTCACAGAATCACAGAATCCTAAGGGTTGGAAGGGACCTCAAAAGATCGTCTAGTTCAACCCTCCTGCAAGAGCAGGGTAACCTACAGTACATCACACAGGAACTTGTCCAGGCGGGCCTTGAATATCTCCAACATAGGAGACTCCACAACCCCCCTGGGCAAAGGTCAGCATTTAGAATCCAGTATTTTTCCCATATGTTCAGAATTTAGAAAATTTACAAATTGGCTGTTTCAGAATTTTCATATTTGTCATATTTGTTTGGTTTTGGGTGTGGCAGTTCTATAGTCCTTCCCTGACAGAAGTCCCTCTAGATATATAATCCAGTTTCAAAACTGGTACTGAAGTACCAGTCACAGAGCAGTGGGGCAAAACAGCACTAAGAAGTTGGATAAATACTGAATACACTAATACTGCAGTTATTTTAAAAGTATCTGTGTAAAAGAAGTTTAAGATCACCTATAATGAGGCTTCCACAGGTATGTTAAAGTCTCAATTCATTATCCTACATGGAGATGCTTTGGAGTATCTTACCGAGATTCCAATTGTTGTTCTAGAAGAAAATGGACATTTTGGAAGTCCTGTGTCATGTGATACTTTCTAAAATAGCTTTTAAAATTAATTGGTAAATTTTGTTTCTTATTTACCAAGTACAGAATTTGTGTTGTCAGTCTTTGTCCTCAAAATCACAAACAGGGTCCAGTTAAGAGTGTGCAAATGCCATACATTTCTTCTACAGAATACAGATAGCAATAAAAGCAAGTAGAAGCTTCTGATGGCTATATTTAGTTCAAAACTCTGTTTAAATTTTTTGCAAATGGCAATTAACTTCCTTGGAGTCTTATTTTTCTGAATTCTGAACATATGGGAAAAATACTGGATTCTAAACGCTGACATTTTCTACATTCTAAGTGATATTCCACTTAAACTGAGACTTATTATGGTTCTGCCCAGTCTGTTTTGGTATTTTTCAGTATATAAGTGTTCATTTTGAAACTTGAGAACTGGCAGATAGCAGTTGGTAAAATAGAGGTTTGTGTCTGGGGGTGTGAGTGCAGCCAAACCATGGATTGAAGGTTGGTGTGTCTGGTTCCATCAGCTGCAGAGACCACAGTGAGTGGATGTTGATGCCAGCAGCTCCAGTGGTACCCTGGGTCACAAGGAGCCATGTGTCCATGGTGTCAGCCACTGGAGCAAGCGTGAGTGTGTAAATGAGTGTGTGAGCACCAGCAAAGGTCAAGCAGTAGTAGGTGAGGTGGTCTGGGAACCAGGGGGTGAGTGGGTCTCCTGAGTGACACCATGGGGGAGGGGGGGGTGGTGGTGGTGGGTGGTTGCTGGGGAGTAGGGGAGTTCAAGCTGGGTCTGTGTGTGTGTGAAGATACTTGTGCCAGCAGCTAGAGCAGGGCTGTGGCCTCAGAGGCTCCTGTGTGCAGGTGCCAGCAGCTGGGCAGACTGGGTGTCTGAGCCCAGCTATGGGGGCATACACGTTGTGCCTATGCCCATATACATATCCCCACTAGCAGACCTCCATCCTGCTTAGTCAGAAAGGGCAGCAGGATGAGGCTGTTCATGCTGTGAGTGCTTGTGTGAGTTTGTTGTGGCGAGACCTATATATACACATAGTGTATACTTGTACTCCATATTTCTCTGCATGTGTGTACTTGGAACATGTGCTCAACCTTACTACTGGTTGGACCTACGGTCATGGATCTTCCTTGCCTCTCTCAGACTTTCAAATCTGATCTGGTTTTCCCCTAACAGAAACAATAAAACCCAAGTCTTACTTTATGGTCAAAAGGAGATTTTCTTTTCTATGAGACTGAGGCTTTTCCGTAGATTAATTTGTTCTACCAGGAGTCAACATCTGCACTGAAGTGGCTAATAAATACTTATTTCAGTGAGATTTTAAGCTTTTCTCTTTCTTTAGTGGCTGTTTGGCATTCCTGACTGATGGAAGTCATCTTTCATTGCGTCTTTCTTTCTCTGTCTGCCCAAGCATTGAAACCACACATGCCACCAGCATTAAAACATGTTAATCATAGGCAGAGTAAGTGCTCTCGACTGCAGTCATGACAAGTCTCAGTCAATCATTTTTGGATGACAACAGGGCTGAAATCACTGATCCTCAATCTCCTCCTTATAAATGTACTGTAACACCCATTCTCTTCCAAAAAATGCAACATTTTACAGCTTTTGCAGTAA
The DNA here is from genome assembly GCF_028554395.1 of Pezoporus wallicus. Lineage (NCBI taxonomy): Eukaryota > Metazoa > Chordata > Aves > Psittaciformes > Psittacidae > Pezoporus > Pezoporus wallicus. Next base: position 4,565,378 of record NW_026640165.1, read on the forward strand.
GTGACAAACATAGGAAAAGATGAGCTCTGAAATCAAAAAGATCATCAGCTGTTGGACTGAAGTCAGAGCAGGGAAGTTGCTGTTCCTCTACATCCCTTCCAAAACCAGCATTGCAGTTGGAAGGGGGAGGAAGTCAGCCATTAGCAAACTTCTACATCTTCACCTTCTGAAAACATGGAACCATAGAATGGTTTGGGTTGGAAGGCACCTTACAGATCATCTAGCTCCAACTCCCCTGGCACAGGCAGGGACATTTTTCAATAGATAAGGTTCCTCAAAGCCCCATCCAACCTGGCCTTGAACACTTCCAGGGATGGGGCAGCCATAACTTCACTGGGCAACCTGTGCCTGTGCCTCATCACCCTCACAGGGAAGAACTTCCTTATATCAAATCTAAATCTATCACCTTTCAGTAAAGAAACCCCTTTTCGTACCACTATATGCTCTTGTAAAAAGTCCCTCTCCAGCTTTCTTGTTTGCTCCTTTAGGTACTGGAAGGCTGCTCTGAAGCCTCACCTGAACCTTCTCCAGGCTGAACAAGCCCAGCTCTCTCAGCCTGTCTTCACAGGCTGCAGCCCAGCCCTCCAGCCCTCTGACCGTATCTGTGGCCCTCCTCTGGACTCACTCCAACAGGTCCCTCTGATATTTGGGGACCTCAGAGCTGAATGCAGTACTCCAGATGAGGTCTCACAAGAGCAGAGTAATGGGAGACATTCACCTCTCTCAGCCTTCTGGCCACTCTCCTTCTGATGCAGCCCAAGATACTGTTAGCTTTCTACATTTCAAGTGTACGTTGCCAGGTCATATGGAGCTTCTAGTGACTCCATACTCCCAGATCTTTCTCCTTGGATTTGGTCTCAACACATTCAACCCCCAGCCTGTATTTGTGCTTGTGATTGCCCAGACCCAGGTGTAGGACCTTGCACTTGGCTTTCTTGAACTTCATGACTTTTGCACAGGCCCATCTCTCAAGCATGCCAAGATCCCTCTGAATGGTTTCCCTTGCCCTCCAGTGTATCAATCAAATCACACAGCTTGGTGTTGTTGGCAAATTTACTGAGAGTGCACTCAATCCCATTGTCCATGTCGTCAACAAAGATGTTGAACAGTGTTGTTTCCAATACTAACCCCTGAGGAATGCCACTCATCACTGATTTCTATGTGGACATTGAGCCATTGACCAGAACTCTTTGAGTGCAACCATCCAGTCAATTCCTTATCCATCAAGTGTTCCACCATTCAGATCCATGCCTTTCCATTTCAGAGACAAGAATGTCATTCGGGACAGTGCCAAATGCCTTGCACAAATCCAGGTAGATGTCAAATAGATACCATATTTGCTGCTAGCACATGGTGGTGGTGTTACTAGTGGAAGACTGAAGACCTACGAGGACATATGTGGCTTCACTAGCTGCAATAAAATTGTGGAATAGCTTTTAAAAAGTCCACTGGCATTTCAAGAAGCCATAAAATGTGTTTAAACAGTCTTTCTGCCACAGTAGTGGCTGATTACTGAAGTAAATCTTACCGTTGCTTTTCAGACACTAGAATTTACAGTTCACCTTGGTTCATTGGCACAAGCCACACCAAGTTTAGAATGGATTGCAATTTTACTTCTTTACTAAAATGAAGAAAAGATATTCCATGTATATGGTTCAGTGTTGTCATTTTGAAGCTGCAACAACCTTTTGAGTCTGCAATAGTTTTACATCAAAGGATTTGCAATTGACTCATTTATACCTTACACACCCAATGTTTTGGATTTATGCTAGGACAAAGCCAAGGTTTCTGATGTTATAAAGCTGCATCTTGGTCTTAAAACGACAAATAGAATGCCCAGTCAAAGCCCTGATTGTCTGAGACCAATAGAACGTTTGCCATTGAGTTTAAACAGCCCCAAACTTAATCCCCTATAATATCAGATTTCTATTTTATGACTACATATCAAAGGTTAACCACACATTCATGCAGCAATATTGTGTCCCATGAATATTGTGCTGTTATAAATTTTTCAGTTTTGAAATCATTTCCCTGCTATGTGACAGAGTAGAAAGCAAGTGAAGGAAGGAGAGACAGAGAGAGTGCCACTGTATCAAGTGAAGACGTATTTTTAAAGAATTCAGACTACCTCCTCTTCTGCTGTAATTAGATTTACAGGACTAACAGGTAGCTGTATAGCACACATTTATCATATTCTTAAAGTCAATTTTCATGGTTCTTTCACTCATACTCTAAAGTTCACATTTAACTTTTAATTATATGTAGAGAATATAAGCTTGAGAAAAAGTTACATTTATCAGTTTAATTTTGGAATGCTTACTGAATATACATTATTGCTTTGTGGTTCAATTGAATTTAATTTATGAAAGATCCTTTTTTGCTCCCTAAAAGTACTTAGACTCCTATGGAATTCTGATTTATTCAAAAATATGTTTGATTTTATAAGCAATAAATGATCTCCATTCAGGCTGCAAAATATATGCTGAGATTTTTTTGACAGACAGACTTCACTTTTTGCTCTATATCTGTTCCCTTGTAGACCTCTATTAGTAATAAGTTTGTCCTACTGCAATGAATAAAACATTTAACATTTTTCAGATGATTGCATTGATCAGTAAGAGATTCTAATTTTCCCGTAACCCCTACTGATGGAATCAATAACATTAGTTACAGCTAATCAGTGTTTGTGGAGAATTAGGCATGTAAATACCAACATACTACTAAAATATAAAATATTTTATTTTTATATTTATTGTGTGACTGCATGGGAGGTTACATGCATGTTGTCTAGGTGAATCAGGAATGAAGGGCTAATGATGTGCAAGGAAGGAGTTGTGTTTGTGTGTTCTGCAAAGGGATACCTGAGCTAGTTCTGAGTGACTGCCCTCAGCAACAGGGGGAGGAACTGTGCTAGGATTTTGGTTTCCATTGGTTCTCATTTTCTCAGGCTTCTTTGAGTGCTTGATTAGCCACTTCATGTAGTATTACACTGCACCCACATTGCATCTTCTGAGACCAGTGCTAGCTTTGTCTATTTTTGTAACTTCCTTTACAAAAGGATATACCTAAGGTAAACAGAAAGATAACAGCAAAACACAATAACTCTTATCTCATTTTGATCTTCCATGAAACAAATAGGATTGTTCAAAATTGCCAATATTTTGACATCAATTTCATCTTTACTGGAGTTCTGAATCTCAGTATGAAGCTTTTGTCCTCAATCTAAGCTTCTGGCCAAAATCTTAGTGGAAAGAAAAGAGGACAACCTTTGAAGCTATGTAGATTAAGATTTCTTTTAACAGGCTTATTCATCTTTACCTTCCTTCTTTATCAAGGACATAATCCAGTTCTTTTGGCACGCTTGGAGACAGACTTTTGGGTCTCATGGACACATATGGGTTGACTTAATTCAATTAATCTCATACTCAACCCTCATTTACTGCCAGTAATTCTTGTCCTTAATCTATTCTCTAAAGACAGAGGCCTGAGAGATACTGTTGATGAAGAAGATTGAGGCAAACAATGTAATGAATACCACAGCAGTATCTTCAGTAACAGTCCCCCACTCTGTTCCACAAAAAGCCCAAGTTTTTCTTTTTCAGCCTTTTACTACTAATGTAGCAACAGAAGCTTTTGTTTTTGCTCTTGATATTGCTGGTGAGTGTCATCGCTAGGTGAGCCTTGGTTTTGCTAGTCATCCCTACCTACCTGAATTCAGCTGTGCTTAGCCTGTATGGTGTGCTCTCTTACAAGCATTATGGTACTGAGCTGGAGACCTGTTAGGGAGAGCAGCAATCCCAGGGCAGCAGCTGACCTTGCATGCGTGGTGGGGAGAGATTTCCAGATGATGTGGCAGGAGGGTGAAGCTGAGGACAGAATACAGGAAGGAGATTTGCAGGGGGCTACCTGAGAAGAGCAGGAGAAGAAAACATAGACAGGGTAGGTAACTAGAGACATTCTCTTTGCGGTGGATGAAATCATGCCAAATTCTGTGAGAAAATGAGCTGACCACAGTTAATTTTGGTATCAAGGACAAGGAAATAAAACTGTGTTTACAAGACCTTTTCTCTTTTTACTAGGTCTATTTTAGTTGGTCTCTATTCTTAATAGGCTAATTATACTGAACTATTCTCTAATAAAAACTTGAGGGAGTTTTTAGTTAGAAAACATTCTTGTCTCAGGGAGTTTACTAAAGCAAAACACAGATGGACCTAAAGTGGTGCTTTAATGGAAGCCCCAACATGCTGTTTGAGAATAATTATTTTTCAGCAAATTTATGTTAAATCTGTGCCAAGATTATTGGTAATGAGCAGCCTGAGTTGGAGATGTGTTCCAAGTCAGCTAACTCTGTCTAACTAACTCTTAAATACTATTGGTCCTGATGTAACACTCCATCATAATAATATTGTCTAAATATTACAAGCAATCTGATGCTCCTCTGCTTTTCACCTTCTGAAAACTAGATATTTCACTAGCTTATCACACTGAAACTTATCATGTTCATTTATACAAACAGATCCATATTCTCCTAAATGCTACTCTATGTAACACATGGAGGAGAGAGGAATATATTTGATTTTTATATACCAGTGCCTAACAAGAGACATTTCGGGACCACATAATCTATATTTTCACACTTTTATGTATGTTTCCAGTATTTGGAACAGAATCTATTTAAAATATCACTAAGTAGTGATCCATTGGTTAACACCCACCTACCTGCTGTCTCAATATTGCTATAAGCTTGTCTCTACCAGCTGCTGAACTGTGTTTATGGCTATTCTTGGCCCTTCTCCCTCCCTAAAAAAAAAAGGAATATAAAAAAGCATAAAAGTTGTATTAACAAATATTTCAGTTAGGTGAATTTGATCATAAATCTCAAAGTTGCACCAAATGAGAGAAAGGTAATGTATAGTAATGTCTTCTGCAGCTATGGTCTTTCATACTAAGGGAACAAGGAATATTTCTTTCAGAGTGAAATAAAGGACATGTTAAGGCCAATTGTCAAAGTAGTCCAGTTGAGGCGGCAATGTAATGTGAATTATGTATTCCTAGATATTCAGTCTGTCATTTAAGGCATCTGGGTATATGGTTTTGTTATGGTAGATAATATATTAAAATACAGTATAAGATTTTAAATTTTTCCTCAACAATTTTAAGATTTAAGTGTGCATATTAACAGGTTTGTATATACCTTTGTGTATAGAAATATATGTGACACCTTTCTGTGTTCTTAATTTTCAATTAATTCCTTGTTTAATGAAGACAAAGCTATCTATAAAGTCTGTGGAGAAATCTTATTAGAAAAGGCATTTAATATTTGTATTACATTATAATATAATCTTTATAATGGTGATTCTTATCTTGGTGGTATGATTCAAGCCCTGGGAACTTTACCACTGTTACTGTAATGAAATCCTTATAAAACCATTGCTAAAACTGACTTCTGTATGTGTATGAGAAAATAAACTTGCTTCTCTGTGATGACATATTGGAATTTTTTAATATTAACTTCTTGCAGAAGCAAGATGTATTTTTTAAATTATTCTCTTTTCTAAGTTATTGTTTTCAATAAAGATCAGTTTGGTATCAGAGCCTGCATTCTAAACAGAAGAAGAATGAGTCATTGTAACTCAACTGCAAGAGCAGAAAGTTCTGCTTTCTTTAAGGTTATGAAAATAGTCAAGGTAAAGAAAACAGAAGACCCTCCATTCTGAATCATATTCCTAAGGAAATGAAATAAAGTAGAAGAGCATGTCTTCCTTGCTGTATCCTTCCAGCTTTTAGGAATCTCTTCAGCTATGTTTCATGGACTTTCACAATATTTTCAAAACATCTTTTTTTATCTCATTCTATTCTCTGCAAAAGTTATGGAAATGAGTTTTGCAATAAGACAACTGCCTACAGCAATCAGATACTGTGGAGATTCTCAATGGGATATTTTTCCCTTTGGTAGGCAACTAATTTCTCTTATCCTCTGTAAATACTGAAATTGAGATCTTTCAATCTTGTCCAAGCTTCCTACAGATTGCTGAGATTCATGACAAATTTACAGTTCTACGCAAGCATACAAAGAACACCATAGACAAACCGTAATAACAAATCTAAATAATGATAGTTTCCACCAGCAAGTACTGAAGGAAAATACGTGGCTGAGCCAACAGGCAGTGGCAGAAAGATAATTTTTTAAGTAGGGGTTTTTCCGAACATTCAGAGCTGGGTTTCTGCTGATGATCTTTTTTCATGTAATGACTTGCGCCAATCTGGGGAGATATCTACTTTCTCCTGTCATTTGATGGTGCCTGCTCCTAAATTCACCCTTGCAATTTAGCAGGATCTACACACTAACTTCCACTAAATATCTTTTTGAGAAACCCAATTATTTTCTCTTAGCTTACAGCTTATCTGAGTGCCTCTAAAAGCTCAAAGTACCTCAGTTTTGTGGAAACTCCAGATTTTTTTATCTTTTATTATACTGCCGAAACAAATTATTGGTTCTTACAAAATTACAAAGAGTTAAAAAGAAAAAAAAATATAAACAGTTGTAAGAACTTCAAATGTACATATAAGTTGTACATAAAGGTAATCTCCAAAATGTGATTTACATTTCTGATGAGACAGTTCTTAGCCGAAACACTCAAAAAAACCCAGTCAATATCTGGACATTAAAAACCCCACAGAAGTTTCAGTTCTTGTCTGTGAGACTGTTCATCTTCTTGTTGCTCTGACAGGCTTGGCATATGTTCCAATCCTGTTCCTAATCCAGTTAATAAAGTCCCTTCTAAGGAAGTGTAAAGCGTTCTGCACTGTCCCACACGACATCCTTGTCTCTAAATTGGAGAGATGTCAATTTGATGGATGGACCACCAGTGGATAAAGAACTGGCTGGATGGCAGCACGCAAAGAGTTGTGGTCAATGGCTCAATGTCCAGCAGGAGACCAGTAACAAGTGATGTCCCTCAGGGATCGCTGTTGGGACTGGTCTTGATTAACATCTTCATTGCTGACATGGACAGTGGGATTGAGTGCCCCCTCAGCAAGTTTGCTGATGACACCAAGCTGCGTGGTTCGGTTGATGCGTTGGAGGGAAAGAATGCCATCCAGAGGGACCTCCACACGCTTGTGAGGTGGGCTGATGCCAACCTGATGAAGTTTAACCATGCCAAGTGCAAGGTCCTACACCTGGGTGGGAGCAATCCCAGGCATAGCTACAGGTTGGGCAAAGAAGAGATTCAGAGCAGCCCTGCGGAGAAGGACTTGGGGGTGTTGGTTGATGAGAAAATGAACGTAAGCTGCCTTCAGTGTGCACTTGCAGCCCAGAAATCCAACTGTATCTTGGGCTGCCTCAAAAGGAGCGTGACCAGCAGGTCGAAGGAGGTGATCCTGCCCCTTTACTCTGCTCTCCTGAGACCTCACCTGGAGTATTGTGTGCAGTTCTGGGGTCCTCAACATAAAAAGGACATGGAACTGTTGGAACAAGTCCAGAGGAGGGCCACAAGGATAGTCAAGGGACTGGAGCACCTCCCGTATGAAGGCAGTCTGAGGAAGTTGGGGCTGTTGAGCCTGGAGAAGAGAAGGCTGCGTGGAGACCTCATAGCAGCCTTCCAGTATCTGAAGGGGGGCTATAGGGATGCTGGGGAGGGACTCTTCATTAGGGACTGTAGTGATAGGACAAGGGGTAACGGGTTCAAACTTAAACAGGGGAAGTTTAGATTGGATGTAAGGAGGAAACTCTTTCCTGTTAGGGTGGTGAGGCACTGGAATAGGTTGCCAAGTGAGGTTGTGAATGGTCCATCCCTGGCAGTGTTCAAGGCCAGGTTGGGCAAGGCCTTGGGTGAGATGGTTTATTGTGAGGTGTCCCTGCCCATGGCAGAGGGGTTGGAACTAGACGATATTAAGGTCTTTTCCAACTCTAACTATTCTATGATTCTATGATTCTATGAAGTGGCTTGTCACCTTTTGCTTGGATGCCTTGTATGCAAGAAAATCCTCAAAGTTTGTGGGCCTGCCACTCTCTTTTACTTACTTAAAAATTTAGATGGGAGTGGGGGAATGCTGTTTGGATTAGATCCGGATTTTTATAAGAAATCAAAAAACAAAAAATAAAATGAGCATTGATCAAACTATGTTGAATGAATTCTTTTGAAATAGCTCTCACATCAGACATGAAATTCTGGAAGGCATATTTATTTGGATTCTTTCTCATGAGGTCTCTAATAAAATGATACACGTGAGTCTTCTGATAGCTTCATAAACACTTGAAATTTTGATAGTGTTATATAATGAAAATCCTATATAAAAGTATTTTTATCCACAGAAAATATAAAAATAATAAAGACTTCATTTTTGGTGTCCCTGACTGTTCCCCACAATTTTTCTAGATATTCAAGGCTTTCACCAACACATTAATAATATATATTGTTATGCTGCCCTCTTGTATTTTAATTCAGTAGCGTCATCTGCCAGCTAGCAGTTGTGAAGTGATGTCTGCTCTCTCTCTTCTATTTATTGGTGTTACAAAATCAAATTAAAAAAAAAAAGCAAACAAACAAAAAAAACAAAGCAACCCATTTTCAAAATCTTTGGCTTTATTCCTCTGTGCAACAGGAAAACTTCTGAATTTTAGTAAGTCTTGTAGTATGGGAATGCATTTTTTTCCAATAATGTGTGTGGCTGCATTTGTGTGTGTTTTAGTTTATATCTAACAGTCAAAATACATCATGAAAAGGACCACAAATTACTTGGCTATCACACTGAAATAAGATAATGTTCATATATGCAACTACTATGTCCTGCCCTACTTGTACCAATTTCTGGCAGACCTTTAAGGGACTTGTCTCTTTGTTTTTACACTTTGGCAGCTATTTTGAGAGTTCATGGCACCAATAAAATCTAAGAATTTGAAATCTATGACTTTTTAACATAGGTGCTGATTTTTTGAAGCATAAAAATATGGCTTTGAGTCTAATGCAGTGTATTAGAAAGAAAGCAAAATTTTTTAATAGTTTTGTATAATGCTGCATTTTCTTTGTTTCTGCTTAGTAAAATATGAAGCATTTCTGTATTAAAAAGATCGATTGTCTACTTTCTAAGTGAGGAGATGTCTACTTTCTAAGTGAGGAGACTTAAATGATGCCTTTTGGAAGGTCATAGTATGGTTGTGTGAGTAAAAAACACACAGTAATTATAGCCTAGTAGATAACTTATGACTTCCCATTGCTTCCTAAAAGGACTAATTTGGTTAATTATCTTTTTGGTTTGTTTTGGTTTGTTTCTTGTTTACTTATTTTCTTATGCTGTTTGCTTATTGGATTTTTGAGGGAGTTATTGTCTTAACTGAGCGGAAAGGTTTTACTGTTTGTAATCAATAGACTCACTAGTTTTCCTTAAGATTTTAGGTAAGACCAAAATCATCAAGTTTTGTTTCTTATTTGCATCTAACAGACATGTGGCTATCGAGCGTTAACTGTGAGTTACTCACTTTAAAAAAAATCAATATTTACAAGGCTGCAAAAGGGTTTGTAGGCAAGATCAGTCATGTCATACAGCAGAAACAGACTGGCTGGAGGACTATGGTGTGGGCAAAGACAGTTGGTTCCTAAGCACCTTGAGAGGTCATTATTTATTCACTTTCACACTTCAGGCTTCAAATTGCTTTGCACGCTAAACTACTTCCGTGCATAACCCTTTAAATGAGTACTATCTAACAGGAAGAATTTTGAAGTATTGAAAAGGCTGACACTGAAAGTTAAGATCAGTAAGAACATTAGGGGGTTTGTTTGCTTGATTTCATTTGGTTTCATTTTTTAACAGTGGATTTTATTTTAAATAGTTGTAAAGCAAGATTTTTAAACTCCTCAACATATGTTCTGCCTCACCAGAAAATTAATGAAGAAAAAAGGGAAAAGGAAGAAATGAAGCATTCATTATCAAGTTCATTTTTACTTGTTTCTTAGCTAAGATAACAAAACATATTGATAGCCAGCCAAAGGGAAAGTTCAAACAAATATTTTTACCAGCTGGCTAAAAAAAATTATCTTTGGTAGGGTTATAATATCTGCTCAACAAATTTATCCAAAAAGGCAGAGTTGCAATGACAGTTTCAAAGCACTTTCTATTTCTGCTATGGTGCACCAGTGGAGCATATCTTTCAGTTTAGTTCTATTCAGACTTAATCAAGTTTGCACCCTTTGAGCTTCTTCTGCAAACCAAAGCAAAGTAAACTGTGGATATATAAGTCTCAATATACATATGGAAAGTAAGATCTTGCTCCAAACTAGAAAAATAGTGCAGACATCCCTCATGAGGGTCACTGAGAACATAATTTGTGGGTTTGACTAGTTATGATTTTGGTTTGTATATATTATTTGTAAAATTATTTCTAATCTGAAAAAAACATAGCTGGAGTTATATTTCCTTCCATCCTGTTATTCCTATGAATTGCTGTGTTCAGTACTCTTCACCTACAATAAAGATTCAGGTAAACTTTTCCTTTTGTCCTTCTGAATTTTTATAGTAGTTGCCTCATCATGGCTTGACTTCCCGAACGAAGATTTGGGAAGTGGTTTACCCATGCTTACTACAAGCACGCTGATGACTAAAAAGGCCAATGTGGGATAGGCAAATACAGTTGCAAAAAGCAAAACGAAAGGTCTCCTTGGGTGGTACAGGCGGGGCGCGATTCTTTGTACCTTGTCTTTTCTCCTCGAGACTAGTTCTGCATGTGTTCTCAAAGGAGAAAACAGCATTTTATGATGTGTCTCCAAGTCTCCTGATTGGAGGCCAAGGTGGACCACTGATGGTAGTCAATATGGCCAAGGCTAAGGTATTGTTTCAGGGGGTCCTTATAGCTCCTCTTTGGGGCATTTCTCTTGCGGCAACCGGTGGCAAGTTCACCATAAAACACAATCTTAGGGAGGTGGTGATCCTTCACCCTGGAGAAGTGCCCTGCCCAGCTCAGCTGCAATTTCAGCAATATGGTCTCGATATTGGTAACCCTTGCCTGTTCAAGGACAGTAACATTTGACACATAGTCAGTCCAATGGATGCTTAGAATTGTACGGAGGCAGTGTTGATGGAAGCCTTCAGGAGTCGCAGGTGATGGTGGTAGATAACCCATGATTCAGACCCATATAAAAGAGTAGACAGTACGATGGCTCTATAGACACTAATCTTTGTACTTTTCTTCAGGTGTTTATTGCACCAGACTCTTTTATGGAGTTGCTTAATGAAAATAATAATAATACATGCTTTAAGCAAGTTCCTTTCACCCGTGATTGATTAGGCCTCTTTGTCAACACTTAAGCTATAAAACAACTAATACATTTCCTAAAATGTCCAGGTGCCCAGATTGCAATTTTTCAGGTGGTAGATTTCAAGCTGCAGTGACATTTGTCTATAATTTACACATTTTAACTCTCTTAAATAGAGAACAAAACAACCAGGTATCAGATATCCAAGATGATAAAATTTAAGGAAATAGATTATAAATAGATTATGAATAGATTATAAAAGCAGCTTGACAAAACCTAAGAATGGATTGGGTTTTGAACATCTACAGGACTAGGAAGAAAAACATAATTACAGTTGGATGTGACTCACTGGCTATGCCTATTGGTTTATATAAACTGTGACATTTTAAGAGCACATGGCTTTCCAATTCATTAGTACTGCATGACAGCTACTGAACTGAAAAAGGTAATTGTGGTGCTAGTCTTAACTGTACAGTAAATCAAGAAATCTAAGGAAAATAATCTTTTTGTTTGAAAAAAAATAGAGAATAATTAAAAAGGAAATACTAAAATTGTTAAACCAAAAAGATCTGGATGATGTAAACTATGCTCTTCAAGACTGAAATAGAGCAGAAAAATATCATGCATTCTTCTAATGGAGAAAATTTTATCTCATGCTGAGTATATTTCTGACGATATGATAAACAGAAGTGGTAATACTTGTGCAAGGCATCACACAGACAAAGGAAACTAAATGTAGAGTGCATTAAAGCATCCTAAAAACTATCATCCATTTTGAATCATTCTGTGAAATCCTGCCATGAACAGAGCCATACAAAGAATATTTGATTACATGACAGAAGGGAGGGGAGTGAGAAGGAAAGCTGAAGATAATATTTTTCCAGCTTTCATGGTAAAGCTATGAAAAGTGTTTGCAATGGCTCCAGCAAGCATTGAATACTTGCCATGAAGCAAAAAGCTATTTGTGAACAAAGGGCAAAAGTAAAAGATGCCTGGAAGGAAAGATCAACAAAAAGACCAATGAAGTACCAAAATATATCAAGATATATTTAAAGCAATGTATTCTTTTCCTGTCATCCAGTCATAGAATCATAGAATCGTAGAATAGTTAGGGTTGGAAAGGACCTTAAGATCATCTAGTTCCAACCCCCCTGCCATGGGCAGGGACACCTCACATTAAACCATGTCACCCAAGTCTCTGTCCAACCTGCCCGTGAACACTGCCAGGGATGGAGCATTCACAACTTCCTTGGGCAACCCATCGAAGTGCCTCACCACTCTCACAATAAAGAACTTCTTCCTTATATCCAATCTAAACTTCCCCTGTTTAAGTTTGAACCCGTTAACCCTTGTCCTATCACAACAGTCCGTAATGAAGAGTCCCCACCCCAGCAATCTTTATAGGCCTCCTTCATATACTGGAAGTCTGCTATGAGGTCTGAATACAGTTGATATAGAAAGGGAAGCTGCATGAAGACAAAACAAAAAAAAAGCAGCAACGTGACATTTTACAGTCAGATTGTAGAGGTTTATTTATACCAGCTTCCAAGGCCAGGCTTCAGAGCAATTAATAAATTTGCCCATTTCCTTCTGCCTTACTCCCTCTTTCCCTAGGGAACACATAGCTCAGGCTCACCCTCGCAAGTCTTTTTATTTATGGATCTTCTGCCATTTGCAGAGATTCTCCAGGTAGGATCTAAACAATTCAAGAGTACATAGCAGTTATCTGTTGGTTGACCCAGTAGCTAGCTGGGGCTTAAGCTTGCCAGTAGGCGAGGTATGAATAAGCTCACCTTACCCAGCGAGATAGGTGATGAGGATGAGCTGGTCAGGATAGGAAGGGTTGCTTTCCATTGCTCTTTGAAGTGTGTTGATCCTTCATACTGCTGACTTGCTCTTCTCTTATTCACAGCTTTTCTTCTTAGGCATTTGCAGCTTCTCATGTCAGTATTTTCCTTTTGAATCCTTCATCTGCTAACAATTTCCCACTTAACAATTGTACTTCTATAGTTTTACTTTTCTTATATTGCATGGATTACATACTTACATAACCTTTTTCTCAATAAACAATTTTTCCAATAGAACTGAACCACGGACATATGACCATGCTTTAACAAAGTGGGTTTTGGAACACAGACAGCTGAACTTGTGAGATGGAGGTTCAATGCTCTCTTCCCACATCTGTCCCCACTCTGCTGTGAAATCACTGGGGCTCTGTTGCAAAATGCCTCTGCAGTATTGAAGCTAGGATTATGATTACCCTCCTAAGTAGCTTCATTTTTTCTAAATAAAAGCATTTTATAATAATTTTGCTCCATTGGTTGTCACGTACATTATCTACAATATGTAGGTTCTTTATTTCTCTTACATTTTATGGACGTTAGCTGTGAAGGTCTGAGATATAAATATATACATATCAGGTTTTCACAGCTAGCTTGTCATTTGATTGACAGAAAATAATTCATTCATCATTCATTTCAGAAAGCTTTTCTGACTTGCAAATGTGATAGTGAATTGGAATGGAATGTGGAGATACCTGGGCTGATGTTCTAACACTGTAAAAAGGTCTATGGTTTCTAATGGAAACCAAACAGAACTCAATGAACTTGACTCCTGCTGCCATAACAAAGTCTATAAAATTACACAGCATAAATTCAGTTCATCAGGGTTCAGGATCCACCTCTATGAGTTCCACAATATTTTTCTTTGATCATGTCCTAAACACAAAGTGAAATATGAGGAAAGAGGTACAAATGGACTCCATGCAGGTAAGAGTAATAAAAGTCACATAAAGCACAAGGTTCTACGTGTCTCTTATCTTGGGATGAAAATATTTATTTTCTCTGAAGGAACTAATGTTTTTTTTAAGCAAACAAAAAAAAAAAAAAAGTAGAAAAATCTATACATCTCAAAGGAATATAAGTAATGCATCTACCCACTCATCACCTCTGGACTTTGTCAACCTTAAGCTCTAAATTTTATATTAACATTTACATGGTTCAGGTTCAGTTAAACAAGGAAGAGCTTTAAGGAGAATTTTATTTCCAGTTTTCAATATCATAGTGATGGAGATTAAGAATCAGTTATAAACCAAACTGCTGATTAATTCTTGTAAAAAATTAGTCTGCTTCTAGAATACTTTTTTAAAAGTGCTTTTCCATTTTCACATGCAGCTGTACACTTCCATTCTACTTTTTGTTTTCAGTGGAAGATAAAAGTGGAAGATGTAGCATAGCTGTTAAATACTTTCAAGTTAACACAAACATTTTATGAAATATTAACCATAGTTTGTTCTTTGCATTATCATTGTTTCTCAGAATGTTATGTTCTGCTGCGAGTATATGATCATGATAATTTTATTTCCTTTTTCTTCTTAGTTAAATCAAACTAGTTTCTCTTTAAAGATTTATTTTTTTTTCTTTCAAGGAGTTTCATGGGTATCTTTTTTATCCAGAAAAACATGGCATTACATCCGATTGGAATAATGAAGCAGACAAATTATCTTAGAGATAATTATTCTTAAAGAATAGTCTTCATCACAGAAAACTTTGAGCTGGCTCCTTAACAGGTTTCATCACTGTACACTTCTCTCCATAGAAAAACCTAGTATAGGGCTATCTTAAAGTAACATGTTTTAATTTAATTTTAAAGAAGTAGATACTTCAAATTTTTTTTTTTAAATCTGATACTTTTTAGATAAATTCATCATAGATTTCTCAGAGAACAGTTTTGTAGAAAAAAAATCAGACTTGTGAGTATTCATATAATACATTACTAGAATAAATTAAAATACCATGAGATTTATAAAAACAAAAAAAATATTAGAAGTTAGTTCTCAGGGAAAACTGAAAGTAGTGGCTCTGTTTTAATGACTGATAGATGTCTCAGGAATAATCTATGGCTTATTGGTAGATCATTTGCCATAGATATGAACAGGAATGACATACTTCTCCATTTCCTACAATGACTGAATATTGAAATACTATTCAGTTTACTATTCTATGTAGTATAGCATTTGTTTTCAGTGGTTTATAAGTTGTTTTACTTAAAAAACCCTGCATATTTCAAGAATTATGATATTTGTTATTCTTTTAGAGGGTAAGAAAAAAGACTTATATCATGGGAAATTCTGGGATTTCAGGTTCCTTCACTATGTCCTGGAAGAAAGAATATCCGCAGTGTTCATGCACACGAAATTCCTGAGACATTTCACTAAACAACAATTCAGTCTTTGCTGTTGATACCACAACAGCAGTTTAAGAGATAAGATATGGCGTTATCTGTATTATCACATTCTAACAGAGAGTAAGATAATTATCAGACAACAACTCTAAATTAACTCAACTAGTAGTATGGTTCTTTCTTATCCCTTTATTCCTTCAGAGATATTATTAATCAAACGTTAAAGGGATTTCTGCAGAAACCAGATAGTAAGTTTCCTTCGTTTCTATTACTGTATCTATTTTTGACAGGCACCTCATGAATTCATGGATTCTGATTTTTTAAGATATCTCTGAAACTAGGATTGCAACATTTAAAATGCAGACCACATCAATATTGCGGCAAAGTTATTATTGTTCTATGAAATAAATAATCTTTCAAAAGTATATTTGAACATGCCTTAACTCATGACTTTGCATATTTTTATAAAGACAGTGTCATACTCATTTGTTTTCTCTATAATGTTGCCAATAATGGTGAAAGGATGTTCAAAGATAAGAAGCTAACTAAGAAGCCTATTACATGAATTTTGGAAAATGAACCTATCATCATTGAAAGAGAATACTGAAGAAAATTACCTGGTAATTTTATAATGCATTGAGCTGTAAGATAGATATTAATTCCGAGTGCTTGCTTGCTGACTGGAGATGTTCTACACTCTCTTCCACTTCATTCACTTGCATGAAAACCAAACCATTGCATCATTTTTGCCAGATAAACAAGTCCCTAAGCCTGAACTGAGATGGCTGCTGGTTGTCTCTTTTTGGTATAGATACAGGGCAAACACTTCTAGTCAAAAAAGTGTTCTGCAGCCTGCTCCCACAATGAGCAGAGCTATCTTGATGAGTGCGTTTAAGGCAAATCCAGGATAAACTCTTCCCATAAAAAAAGGGGGGGTACACTCTCTCTTGAAACTTCTCTCAGTAAAATCTTTATCCTACTTTTACAGTAACATGAAATGGCAGCGTAATGCAGAGGATGTTTAGGAAAACAATATAATACAAAAAAAAACCAACATGGCTTACTGATTGCTGAAATAACAATAACAGGAGAAGAGTATGTACTTGTTTTTTGTTGGAAAACAGGAAAACGGCTGTTACCTGATCAAGGACTTTGTAACCTGTTTCTGTGAGCCTTGGAATAGCAATTTCCTGCTGAGAATTATCATGTAGGCAATTTTGCACCAGTCTGGACAACACAAAGCACAAAAGGTACATGACAATGTTCCCAAGCAGTATCTCTTAGTGAAGATTTTGTTAGGCTTATTTGTTGTCCCTGTTCTTTCCCTTTCTCCTGAATTTCCTAGTAACCCAATATCCCATTAAACTTTAAGTGGGCAGGTATTCTACCTATACTTGTGCTTTTGAACATGCTGAATACTGACAATAGGATACAATAAAACACTTTCTGTCACTATTATCTGTGTCTGCTTTTATAATGGTAATTACTGCACAGCTACTAACCCAGATTAGACATTTAAATTGTTTCTCAAAATTATCCAACACCCTTATTAAACTGTTAGTACTTTAAGGTATGTGCTATTTCAAATTCCTGTCATGCGACATTTCCTCCCTAAAATTAGTTCTCTGCAATGTAAACTAATGGCAGTAATTAAATTACACAGCAAAATGTGATACTCTGAAGAAAGTTAGCAGCTTCTGGACACCAGAACGTATCATTTTTAAGAACAGGAAAACAATTCCAATATGTTAAGGCATCCTGAACGATGTTATTGTTCTTTGAGTTTCTTTGGTCAAGTCTATTACCACAAAGTGGCAATGTCCTAAAATTTAAGAACATAACTGTGTTTAAGAAAAAATAAACACAAAAAAGATTCATAAAATGCATAAAGAGCCATTCCCCATTTCATTGGCTCATGAACAGTGGTAAATTTCATTTCTCTTATTATGTTCTCACAACCTATATGTACCACCAACCCCTTCTGGGTGAACATTAGTAACTGACAGGAGAGCTAACACTGTGCTGAAAACTTAGTATGAGATTTACCTAAGACTTTAAAAATCAAAACTCTAGCTCCCACAAAGCAATCACAGAAAAGTAGGAAACAATAACACTGTAATATAATCTGCACTTTTTCTCTGTGTGGTGCTTTCAATCCTCCTCCAAAAGATTTGAGTCACTTTATTGTCATCTGATACTTAAGAGCACAGAAAAACAAAACAAAACAAAACTTTCCTATATGCAGACTAAAAGTCTGACATTTGTAAGAATTCTACATCTTTGTTTTCAGGGTATGTCTATAGAGCTTTACTTTGCAGCCAGAAAATCAACTATAACAGTCTTATTTTGGGAGCAATTAATATTTTTGTTGTTGTTGTTGAAAACTTATCAGAAATAAAAGGAAAGGCAAATAAAAAAAAAAAACAAACAGCTGTTCTGAATCTCACAAGTCTAATGCAGAGCTGTGAAAACTGCTACTCAACTCAGTACTGCCTGTATTGCAAAAGGATGAGTTAGGATAGTACCTAAAGGGGGCGTACAAGAAAGCTGGAGAGAGACTTTTTATAAGAGCAAGTGGAGATAGGACAAGGGGTAATGACTAAACTGAAAGAGGGTAGATTTAGGTTAGATATAAAAAGTTCTTTACTATGAAAAGTGGTGAGGGTGGTGAGACACTGGCACAGGTCACTCAGAGAAGCTGCAGCTGCCCCAGGCCTGGCAGAGTTCAAGGTGAGGCTGGACAAGGCTTTGAGCATCTTGGTCTAGTAGAAGATGACCCTGAACGTGGCAGGGGGTTTGGAACCAGGTGATCTTTAAGGTCCGTTCCAACCCAAACCATTCTGTGTTTCTATTATGTTCCTTGTTGAAAATAAGGAGAATGTAATCTGTAATAAGCTCCTGGAAAACAAACAAAACAAAACCAGGTCTGTCCAAGACATAAAAATTTTGAAAACCCTTTGCTATTGAACTTCAAGTATATAGAAATAGAAGGAACATTCATCACACTGACATTTCAATCTGTCCCTAGTTCAGTGGAGCATTTGCAGTATTTACATAAACTCTTTTTACACCCTCTCCCCTGTATGTAGCTACCAGTATGACATTACATGACTTAACATGCTTAGGAAAGTCTTAAAGTAAACAAAAAGGCATGAACATCATGGTGATATATGCTGTAGAAACAACTTCAAAGAGGCAGAAAAGAAAGAAAAGAGAAAAAATGTGTTATCAGGTTACACGAGTAACAAATGTCTGTGTGAAATACACTGAGACTCAAGAACCACAATATCAGTACTCAAAAGACAATTATCTCAAACTGTAACCCTACCAGTCATACTAACATCATTTGACCACTGATAGAACTGACAGTAGAAAAACAAATACTCTGCCAACAAAATAAGTGTCAGTGCCTCCCTTGCCGTTTATTAAAAACCAAACTAAACCAAGACAAAACAAGACAAACCAAGCTAACTTAAATGTACCTAGTAGCTCACAGCAATGGGCAGTAATAATATGCTCATGAAATACACAACTGCGCATTCAAAAGCCATGCCATTAAATATATATTTCTCTTAGAGAAAAAAAAAACAAACAAACAACACTCCAGGACTTTAATAAATAGACTTACAAATAAGCAAATAAAGGAGCTGCATTACAGTTAAAACATACAGTAATAAATAATACCAAAAGATCCATTATAGAAAAATCATAGAATCATAGAACATTTAGGGTTGGAAAGGACCTTAAGATCACCCAGTTCCAAACCCCCTGCCATGGGCAGGGGCACCTCACACTAAACCATCTCACCCAAGCACTCGTCCAACCTGGTCTTGAACACTGCCAGGGATGGACCATTCACAACTTCCTTAAGCAACCCATTCCAGTGCCTCACCACCCTTAAAGTAAAGAACTTCTTCCTTATATCCAATCTAAACTTCCCCTGTTTAAGTTTGAACCCATTACCCCATGTCCTATCACTACAGTCCCTAACGAAGAGTCCATCCCCAGCAATCTTTATAGGTCCCCTTCAGATACTGGAAGGCTGCTATGAGGTCTCCATGCAGCCTTCTCTTCTCCAGGCTGAACAGCCCCAACTTTCTCAGCCTATCTTCATGCGGGAGGTGCTCCAGTCCCTTGACTATCCTTGTGGCCCTCCTCTGGACTTGTTCCAACAGTTCCATGTCCTTTTTATGTTGAGGACACCAGAACTGCACACAATACTCCAGGTGAGGTCTCACGAGAGCAGAGTAGAGGGGCAGAATCACCTCCTTTGACCTGCTGGTCATGCTCCTTTTGAGGCAGCTCAGGATATAGTTGCCTTCGTGGGTTGAGAGTGCATACTGCTAGGTCATGTTCATTTTCTCATCAACCAACACCCCCGATTCCTTCTCCGCAGGGCTGCTCTGAATCTCTTCCCTGCCCACCCTGTAGCTGTGCCTGGGATTGCTCTGACCCAGGTGGAGGACCTTGCACTTGGCATGGCTAAACTTCATGAGGTTGGCATCAGCCCACCTCACAAGCGTGTGGAGGCCCCTCTGGATGGCATTCCTTCCCTCCAGCGTATCAACAGAACCACACAGCTTGGTGTCATCAGCAAACTTGCTGAGGGAGCACTCAATCCCACTGTCCATGTCACCAACAAAGATGTTAAACAAGACCGTCCCCAACCCTGACCCCTGAGGGACACCACTCATTACTGGTCTCCAGCTGGACATTGAGCCATTAACCACAAATCTTTGAGTGTGGCCAGCCAGCCAGTTCTTTATTCACCGAGTGGTCCACCCATCAAATTGATGTCTCTCCAATTTAGAGGCAAGGATGTCGTGTGTGACAGCGCCGAATGCTTTGCACAAGTCCAGGTAGATGACATCAACTGCTCTACCCCTGTCCACCAGTTCCATAGCCCCATCATAGATGGCCACCAAATTGGTCAGGCAGGATTTCCCCTTAGTGAAGCCCTGCTGGCTGTCACCAAGCCCCTTGTTGATTTTCATGTGCCTTAGCATGCCTTCTAGAAGAACCTGCTCCAAAATTTTGCCAGGCACAGAGGTGAGACTGACTGGTCTGTAATTCCCTGGGTCATCCATTTTCCCCTTCTTGAAAATGGGGGTTATATTTCCCTTTTTTCAGTCATTGGGAACTTCACCTGACTGCCATGATTTTTCAAATATGATGGCCAGTGGCCTAGCCACTTCATTTGCCAGCTCCTTCAGGAACCTCGGATGGATCTCATCAGGTCCCATGGACTTGTGCACGTTCAGGTTCTTAAGATGGTCTTGAACCAGGTCCTCTCCTACAGTGAGCCCAAGGTCTTCATTCTCACAGTCCCTGCATCTGCCTTCCAAGACTTGGGTGGTGTGGTCACAGCATTTGCCAGTGAAGACCGAGGCAAAGAAGTCCTTAAGAACCTCAGCCTTTTCCAAATCCAGGGTAACCAGTTCTCCTGCTAGCTTCCTGAGGGGGCCCGTGTCGTCCCTAGTCTGTCTTTTATTTGCAATGTACCTATAGAATCCCTTCCTGTTATCCTTAACTTCCCTAGCCAAGTTTAATTCTAACTGGGCCTTAGCTTTCCTAACCTGGTCCCTATCTTCCCGGACAACATCCCTGTATTCCAATATCCCAGGCTGCCTGTCCTTGCTTCCACCTTTTATAAGCCTTTTTTCCTTCCAATTTTCTCAGCAGCTCCTTATCCATCCAAGCAGGTATCCTGACCCTCCTGCTGCACTTCTTTCTAGTTGGGATACAACATTCCTGAGCTTGTAGCAGGTGATCCTTGAATATCATCCAACAGTCTTGGGCCCCCCTGCCCTCTAGGGCTATATCCCATGGAACCTTTCTAAGCAGGTTCCTGAAGTCCAGGGCAGTGAGCTTGTTGCACGTTCTTCTCACTGTCCTGAGGATCTCAAATTCGACCATCTCATGATTGCTGCATCCAAGGCTGCTCTGGAGCATCACATTTCCAGCGAGCCCCTACCTGTTGGTGAGCACAAGGTCAAGCATGGCACCTCTCCTTTTTGGCTCTTCTATTACTTGCAGAAGGAAGTTGTCTTCCACACAATCAAAGAACTTCCTGGATTGCTTGTGTCAGGCCGTACCGCCCCTCCAACAGGTGTCAGGGTGGTTGAAGTCCCCCATGAGAACAAGGGCCTGCGTGCGTGAGGCTTTTCCTATCTGTCTATAGAACGCTTCATCCAGAGTCCTCTTGATCAGGTGGTCTGTAACAAATCCCCACAGCAATGTCTCCCATAGCTATTTTCCCTTTAACCCTGACCCACAAACTCTCTGTTGACTGCTCACCTGACCCTCAGAGAGAGTTCCATACTCTCCTGCCTATCCCTAACATAAAGAGCAACTCCCCCTCCCCACCTGCCTGGCCTGTCCTTTCTAAAGAGCCTGTAACCTTCCATTCCAACACTCCAGCCATAGGAGCCATCCCACCATGTTTCTACGATGCCTATTATATCATACCCCCGTAGATGTGCACACATGCATTATTCCTCTTGTTTGTTTCCCATGCTTTGGGCGTTTGTATAGAGGCATCTGAGCCGAGCTCCAAATGAAGCTGGCTCATTGGCTTGAGCAGTGATCTTGTTTTTTGTTATAGATAAAATCGTCTTTGGATTTTCTTCACAATAGAAAGTTTGATGTTTCTAATAGTCGTCATTATTTACCAAAAAAGTGATTCTCCTGCTTACAGATCTGCAGCATTTAAGCAGAGGGAAACCTTTCTTGAAGTTTCTGTTTTGTTTTCAGAAAGATGGACTACTTGTTCTTTTCTTGTCTCTTTCAGATTGGGTAATTAATGTGGGGCAACCACCCTATTTTGGACTGAATTTCAGTTTAACATTCAGTTATATTAGGACTAATGATCTACCATTCAGAGGTTTTCTACTATTTCTTTTCTATCACCAGAGTTCAAAAATACTCTCTGTAACATTCTGTGATTTCTGAATATTGCATGAATTATTTAATTTCTACATTGTAGTTTGCTTGTATGCCTAGACATAATCAAGTTTACCAAGACAGAAGATACATTAAGAGGGTTTATAGCAATATTATAGTAATGTTAATACTATTGTCAGCATGTTGGAATAATAATGGAAAAAATATGCTTAACATCATGATATGAAGTAATTTCTTTGAACTCCTATGAAAAATATGTGGTAGTGATATCAATGGCATTTTTTGATCCATATACACTTTTTGCAGCCCTCTCTACTTTTTCATTGCAGGTTGCTGCTAAGAAAGACGTAATTTAAGTCCTCACTAGGATTTCAAGCTAATTATTTTTGCAGATTATTTGCAAAATAGTGTAGGGGAATTCGGCAGATAATTCTTCCTGAATTTCAGTCTTTTTAAAATGCTTTTAAAACTTAACTGTTTAAAATCTCGCACAAAATTATCATTTTAGTCCATGGATTACTACTCAGAGTATGAATGCATTTGGTATTTTTTTATTCATACCTAACACTTTCAGTTATGCAGTGAAGGAAACAGTAAACAAATACCTTCACTTTCAGTTATCTTTTCCTTTCTGTTTTCACTGCACCTTGCTGGTCTTCCTGATGACCAAAATAACAGTGGAAAATGAGCATGACTATTACAGAGTTTATTCAAGCAGGCATATAATATGAAAAGTGTACCTAGTGACTGACAGAGTGACTAGTTCAGGATTTAAAATCAAAATGCCTCTCCAAGTTTAAAATTTATTTATTTAAAAGCAAGATCAAGCACAAACTGTTAGAATAATAATACTGGACAGTTAGTTAAAACAATATGTTTATTTTGCACTTCAAATTACACCCATGCTTTGGAGCCCTGTAGATACTTGCATAAGTAGTCCTCAATCACCCAAGCCATCTAACTGAGATTTACTGGGAGAGCTTTCCTGATTAAAAGGTACTCACAGTCATTAGAAGCAAAATGTTTGCTGAACATAGGCGGTGTTTTTACTTTTTGGAACTTCCACATTAGTGGTCTGGTTTCTTGAATAAACTAAAGATTTGGCCCATGATATATAATCTACCAATGTAATTCGTCTATAGCAGAGGGAGATAAGTTCCAGCCTTAGTGAAATAAGATACCTGAGCTGTCAGTCATTATGTAAACTGTCCAACTTTTGCCTTCCAACCTTCTCAAGCTACAGATTGCTTTCTATTTAAGAGTCCTTGAGTGACAGCAAAAACTGAGATTTTTATTAACTTCTTTACCCAGCAAACACAAGAAAGCAAACTGGTAATTTTATAAATTATTAATGATTTTCAAACTCAGGTGGTGTCTCCCTCATATGGTAATAATGACTGTGGGTGACTGTGTGTAAAACTCTTCAGGTTAGTTTAAGTGTGGCTTTCTGCAGAGACTACAAAACACACCAAGATAACTTTCTTTACAGCCTCTTTAGCTTTGTAAGACGTATCTACAGAAGACTGAAAACAGAGACTATATTCCAGATGTAAATTATGCTAGCGTGATAAATCATTACCATTTCAGTCAATTGAGTTATATTGCTGTAACGGGTCTTACGGGTTAAATCTTACTCTAACTATTCCAAGATAAATACAGTATAAAGAAGAAAGCTAATGTGATAACGTTGATATTTTTATCACTAGGTCTGAAAGAAAACATTGCCCCCAGGGTACATTTCATCGGTAATTGATTTTACTTGCTTTTCTGTTGAATTATTTTACTTCTCTCCCACTGCAAAAAGTACCAGTTGATTCTGAAAAGGCAACTACAATATATTTGAGACCTTTTAAAGACACAGTAAGAGTTTATTTTCTAAATTTACTTTGTTATAACATTACATTTCTTTTTAATTACAATAAGTAAATAAATAACTTTTTTCTGATTTTCCTCTCATCTTATTCCCTGTATCAGTCCACACAAACTTCCAGTCAGAATACTAATACATTTGTAAATAGGCAGCAAAATCACTATCAGACATAAAAAATAAAATACAAAAGGTAAGTAATGTTGAGAATTTAAGAGGTTTCATTAATGAACAAAAAAGTTAGTGGGGGGGGAATATGTGAAGCCTTTTGTTTTTTTTTGTTAATTAGAAGTAAAATTTCCCTGTCACAAATGTCTAAGATTATTCCAATATTTAGTGTAATTATTACAACTATATAGTGAAGTCAAACTCAAAATCTACATTTAAATTTAGATATTACAAAACACTAGCACAGAGTAGTCTGACAGCATTCATGTAACAGCTCTATAGATACATGCTTGCGGGTGTCATATGTACATACGTATTCATCCTCCACATGGATTCAGAAATGTTAATTTTTCATGTTGCTCTGTATTTTTTTTCAGTGTGAGTTAACAGTGTTTGATGATAATTTCCACCAGTATGATTTTGGCTGTTTTTATAATGTTTAAAAATGCAGGTGACTTAAACTAAGTCATTGATATGCAGAAATTAAAATTAATCTCAAATACAGATAGACTAATGTTACCTAAGATTAACGAATTGCTGCCTCTTAGCTTGCAAACTTATTATTTACTATGAGATTTAGAGAAAAGGCATTGTTTACTTTCTTCAGGTTTGTTTTGCTGTGCGTTGTAAATAAAATACTTCAAAAACTTAATATTCCTTAATATGTAGCTATTTTATGGCAAACATTCATTTTACTATCCCACACATCTGCACTGCAACGCAGCCTAATTGTGAAAGAAGACTTTACATTTGTAAATGGAAGCTTTAATTCTACATAATACAGATTTTAATATTAGTCAGGAACAAAGTTCATCTGTAGCTGCAAATCTGTGTGTGTCTACTGGCTTGAGCAACTCTGATTACAGCAGGAATAGCTGAATTTAGAACACCACAATTTCACTAAATCTGGATCTCAGAGACTTTGGTAACGTGTAACTTTCATCTGCTTTCATGAAGTGTATTTTTTTTTTTTTTTTCATTTAGGGGAGCCATGAAACATTTATAAGTAAAGAACAACCCTTATTTTGAGGAGCATCTTGCTTGTCCAGATCCCAATCCAATAATTGCCAATGCAGATCAACAGATCTAACATATAAATGCTTTTTTCTTCAGTAAAGGCAAGTGATTTTTTTTATAATGATAGAAGGTGCAGATTAGGGCTAAAACCCCATTACATGTTTTCTTCCCTACAGACCTATCTTACTCCAAGGTTACTTTTACATACACTGATCAACACGTTATTCCTTGAGCAACCCAGCTGCTTCTATGTACCCTTTAAATGTTCAGCAATAATAGATTTCAAAGCACTGCTTTAGGAAAAGAAACCCATTCAGACACAATTTTCTTTAGATCCCATTGATTTTTCATTTTCCTTGTGACTATTCACTACAAAAGCAAACAAAACAACAGGAGCAATAAAATATATAGAATGTCTCACATCCATCACCTTTATATATTTCTTTATATCTTTATTTTAAAAATCCACCCAAAACCATCTAGAGACAGATTAACTTTAGACTTTCCAAAGAATAACAGAATGATAAATTTAAGCTCTTTAGACACTTAAAGATCAAATTGAAAAGTTTTTAAATAAACAGCTCTCAGAATTTAATTGTGAACACAGTTTAAAATATGTTGTTAAAAAGCAGGACTTCTTGCTGTCATTTGAAAAAAAAAAATCTTACTGCCTTCTAAGTGTGAAGAAATATTTGGTATTACAGAGTCTTTGTAGATTTTTCTTTGTTCTTTCTCAACGTTGCTGTCTACTATCTGTGTATAATGGCGACATTAACAGCAAACAAGTAATTTTTCATTCCAAGTAATGCAATATTTGGCAGTACTCCCAAAAAATCCTTTCTCCTTTTGTTCTTCCACTTTCCCTACCA
Organism: Pezoporus wallicus; assembly: GCF_028554395.1. NCBI lineage: Eukaryota > Metazoa > Chordata > Aves > Psittaciformes > Psittacidae > Pezoporus > Pezoporus wallicus. The sequence goes on from NW_026640165.1 coordinate 4,591,636, forward strand.
ATGTGGTGATGGGCTGATTATTTGTTTACACAAGATAAAAGAGTCAATAAGTGATTTTTCAAATCTGCAAGCAAAGACATTTGTCATTTAAATAGGAAGTTCTGTGCCTGCAGCAGAACTCAGTTTGATCTCCTAAGGAAAAAAAAAAAAAATCCATTTGGTTAAATATGCTGCTGAGGATGTACATTGCCTCAGCAGAGGGAATAGATAAAGAACAGATATACACTTTAGCTCATCTGAAAATACCAGAAAACATTATGACATATTTTCTAGCAAAATGCAGTCTATATGATATTTCAAGGGAAAATATTACAGAACTCAACATTAACATGCAGCAGACACATCCTTAAAATGGAAACAGAATGGGTGCTTTGGTGCTTTTTTTTTTGTTTGTTTTGATGAGCATATTGTCTTGAGCACTATATTTAAATTTCAGAAGACTCAGTGCTGTTTATGAGGGAGCAAGTACTGAATCTCCAGTTAAGAAAAGCAGCTGCAGATTTGATTAGAACAATAAATATTGTAGTGATGCATTGCAAATAAAGTAATGTGTTGACTTAAACAGATTAAATGGTACAACAGAAATCAAGTACAGAAAATAACGGAAATCAAACCTAGCTCCTTCTGAACAACATCATTATATTTTTATTTGAGTTTTCTTCAAACCTAAGAACCCCTCTTTCAACCTGGCATATATTTAGTCTTTTTACAATCTAAGAGGCCTTCAAAACACAATTAATAGCACTGCTGACTTCTAGGTGTTGAATTTAATAAAAGATGTAGGCAATGTAACATCTTAATGAGATCCAAGACCTGATGTTACTTCCTTACAGTCCCCACAGTCTGCATGGGAAGTTAAATCAGAAAGGTATCCCAAGGGATCAACAGTCTAAGCTGAAAAACATCTGAAATCAGCACACTTAAGATGCTGCTAAATAAAGGTAACTAAATAGACATAATTAGGAATGGAAATTCTTAAATTTGGTCTCTGAATTGGATTGCCCACATCTTCAGCCACCTGACTATCACAACACCCTAAAGCACTCTTTGAATCAGTGGTTTCGTTACTAATTTAATTATTTTTCCCCTATCCTGTTTGCTAGTAATGCCTTGACAGATCTTACACTATTTGTCTTTTCAGGAAAAGCCTGAAGGTTTTTTTTCTGAAAAGAGATCCTTCTTCACAATCAGTGGGAAATAACTCTCCTTCAGGAAAAGAAGGCAACTGACACTGGGCCTCATACCAATGAGTGCTTGGACAAATAGACCTTTCCATAAAAGTGGATATCAACTATAATAAAACAATTACTATAGTGTTGCTTCTAGAGGGAGGATCTCCTACAGTATTTGGAGTATACTACAAACCCACACAGGTGTATTAGGTGTTTGCACGGTATTTTGTATGTAAAAAGCCCTTTGGGGGACTAAGGAAGAATTTAGTACATTTCTTGGGCGTGACCTGCGTAGGGTTCTCCAGGATGTTCAAGATTAGGTTAGTTCTGGATGTTAGAAAGTTTTGCCTTTGTACACAATCTGGAATGGAGTTATCAGACAGCAGGTTGAAATAAGGTGCCTGAGTTCATTTAGGAGTTATAAAATCCCCATGCTACCAAATCTCTGCTTCACTTCTTTTGATACACTTGAAATACATACAGCATAAACAGAGCAGGAAGTGACAACTGATCTCTTCCTCTTAGGTGGAAGCATTTCACTGAAGTGTCATAATTGTTCAAAGCTGCGTATCACACAGAAAGGTCTATAAAGGTATGTCTTGTCAGACTCAACAGTTATGCTTCCACAGACTAGTATGGGGAGTCATGCAGCTTCCTGAACTTAGTCCTATAGAACTTGATATTGATCCAAAGGTAAAAAGTAATGGCTTGAGAAGACCCTGGATTTCAGTAATAACTAGGGTGATTATATTCATTCATGTCCAAGCTATACATGTAAACAGCAAAGTTTGTGATAGTTGCAGATTAAGTAATAAATAACACTGAGATTTCTTTTGCAAGATATAAATGGTACCAGAATAGATAATAAATGCCTCCATCTTTTCTGGCAATTGTGCTCTAAACCGAAATTGTGATCAAGAGAGAAGAGTATAAATTCATCTTATTTTCCTGTTGTTTAAAATATGGGGTTCAACATGCAAACCTTAGAAGTGTTTTGCTTTTGCTGTAAACAAGCTACATCCTATCTTTAACTCTTTATAATACTATAAAGGAACATGGGAGGATGCAGTAAAAACTTCTCCTCCCTACAGATGCAAGCACAAGAATTAGTATTAATTTGAATTGAACTAATGACTTTTCACTTGGAAATACAGTTTCCTGGAATCTTCACTCCTGATAGTGAAGATTCTGATAGAAAGCATCTATCAAGTCAATAGAATAAAAGAGATGACTTCGGTAAATGGGCCATGTTTTATTTTGAGAGCATGGCAAATAATTTAGAATAAGATTTATTGCAGTGAAAGGGGGAAATAAACTTCTGGCTGACCACCTGGTTGATTCAGTAAACAGGGTTTTAAATTAGCTACAAAAAAAAAAAAAAAAAGAAAAAAAAATTACAGTATTCAGCACCAAACCAAGTTGCTAAGGAGAAAATTCACTAAATCACTATTATACATGAAGAGAATACAGGATTTAATTTCCTATATATGGCTGCCAAGGGATCGGCTTCTAGAAAGCAAGAATTTCCGCTCATAAATTGAATCACTTATGAGCATAAATTCAATCTTTTTGGTACCACTGAAATCTATTAGGTAGAATCACATTATTAGAATGTCAAAATTACAAACTACAAAATTACAAACTATAAGCTTTTTAGGAAAGCTTAAATGGGCAAAATGAGATATGAGAGAAATGGAAGGCCTCATCTCCACCTCACTGAAAACTCAAATATTCTTGAATACAAATTAGTATCCTAATGACTAAAACTCAAGGTGTACTAAAGAAGGTGTATTGCTAAAGACCTCAACAACCCATTAGGAAAGAGTGCTGATTAAGTACTTTCATTAACATACGGTGAAAAAAACTTCAGTTTGTGCTAGAAGCCTGATACAAAGCTGCTTTTTGCATTTGTAGACATATCAAACAATTGCTACAGCTAAGGAGATTCAAGATTACACATACTCTGTGGCTTGAATTTTACCTCAGACTTTATTACAAGAAATAGAGGGGATCAGTTCACAGAACTGAAATTTAGCCATTCCAAATGGTTGTAATTTGTCTACATGTGCAAAAACATGGAAGTCCTAAGTGATAATGTATGTCTGCTTTGTATTGTAAGGGTGTCAGTTTCACAAAGTGGAAAAAAATTGTAATCCAGTTACACTGAGAAGATAAACACCAAAATGCAATCAATATTTAGGAGCCACTTAAAAGATCTAACCAGATTCCCCAGAAGCTTGAGTTTTTGTTCAAAAAAAAAAAGTTTTGCCTAAAAGGCAAAGAGAAAGCAGCAACAACAAAAAAAAAATCAGTAATGAGAAAACTGATAATACTTAGTCTAAACTATAAGCTAAAAGCTGCAGAAAGCTCAAAAGAAAAAACATAGACAAATGTATGGCCAGCAGACCTAGAAAGAATAGTCAGAATTTTTAATAAATCATTAACAATGGCTAATTATGAGGTAAAATTAGGACAAACTGTAATATCATTGGCTAAATACTTCTGTAGCTGAGGAAAAGAGAAAATATACATATACATATACATATACATATATAAATCTCTGTGTGTGTGTGTACTTTAAGGTTTTGTATTAGTTTGCATCAAGGCAGTAATAAAGAAAGTGTTGAGCAGCAAGTATTGCAGCTCGACATCTTTTAATCAACAAAGGAAAAAAATATTTAAAAGTTTTAAAATGTTTGGCTGAATTTTCAAACTTATAAACATCGGATAGTGTGGTAGAGATTTCATTAAATGAAAGAAACATGGTTTTCACTTTATAAAGTGAGAAATCTGGGTATTCAAAACAAAAAAAAATATAAAAATCAGTAATCTCTACAAGTTTTGCTCAAGTCTGTCAGTTTGCACTTCAGGACACCTGAAATCAGTCATTAGCTGTGTCTTGACTGCTGCACTGGGAGCAATGGTTTAAAGAAAAGGTGGCACATTAAGATAATTACAAACAATTTCCACTAAAATAATTGCTAGATGAATGAGTCAGAATGTCAACATTATTTTATATTTTTAAAATATATAAAATAATATTTATGCAGGAATGCATACACTGCTTTGGAATCTTTCTATTAAAATTTAAATTTAATACTGTGCAATCAGTAACTTCACAGTATAAATTTGTACATGTCAATAAAGCTATTATTCAAATATGAATATATGTATACACACAGAGATATATTTGTCTGTTCCATTTAATTTGCTGGTGGGAGTGGGATTTTTCTTGACAGCTTGAGTGTTTCTTGAGCTACATATTTTCTTCTGGTGAACTTACTGTGAGAGTAACTTGCAGTTTCCCTTTAATTATGTACACTGAAAATAATTATAATTTTACTTGGTTTTCGTTGTGCAATATCTCAGCTTTCCAGATTTGGGCACATTGCATGCTACGTTTAGAACTCTGCTATATTTTATTTACAAAAAATATTCATCATTTTATCTGACCTACTGTTGATTTGTACTTTCATTTCAGATGGCAGAGAATAATATTTTACTGGCAGAAAAAATAAAAGCAGAAAACTCTTTTGTGTATTCATGACATCGAAGGTGCTTTCAACATGGGAATTACCATGTCACTTCAATTAATTATTACAGTAAAAGAAACCTTTTTTCATATAATGAACTTCAGTGTCATATAATGCCAGAGTTCAACGCATAGCTGTGTAAATGTAGTGACAGCCCTGGTAAGCACCAGTAGCTATTTTCACCTATTAAAAAACACTTCTAGCTAGATATTACTATATCAACTTCAGCTTTTTCTTTTTTTTTTCTACATCTTGACTTTCTTTTTTTTTCTACTGTTTTTCTGAACTCATTTTAAATTTATTTCAACAGAATATTTAATGTGTCTGTTGCTAAATTCCTAGAAGCTACCCAGCAGTAGTGTCCCCTTTATATTACACTTTTCATAAGCTGTGGACCTTCGTAATAGCTATTGTTCTTGAATGAGATAAGTCCATCACGGATAGCTTATGCACCTGCAGCAATTTATCTCAGATTGTTCATAGTTAGACTGTTTTGCACCAAAAAGATGCACATAATAGAAGAAAGCATGTCTGACAGCACCAAAGTAAAACTTAATCTCTTTTATTTAGAATAAGTCTGTTCAACATTTAATTATGGTTGTCAAGAAATTATTCCAAAAATTCCTGCCCTCATAGATAAAACAATACTGTTTTTTATCTGGGCTTGCTGAACAAGTCTTGGGCTTTGGTACCTCTATGTTTGATTACATGAAAAATTAATGTTATGCTTGTACGTGGTTCAGTAAATCTGCATTTGTAGATTATATCAACCCTCTGAATCTCTGCGTCTCGCTGGATTGTTGTTCAGGCTATTGCACAATGATTATGAATACAAGATTCATTATTCCTTAGAATAACTTTCCCACTCTGCATGTATGGCTGAATGTATTTGGTCCTGCATATCAAGTTTTATTTGGCCATTTTGAAACATTCTGTTTTTCTTGGACTCTCTCATTAAAAAAAATCGTATAATTCTGTGTATTTTAGCTATTATTTTTATTATTATGGCACTTTCCATTCTGTCTTATCTAAAAATGTTGCATGTCACTGAGACATATTAAATAGTATCTAGTTTATAATTGATCTCTTAGTATGAATATTGACAATATATTTGCCCTGCCTGGCAAGGGTTCCATTAAGGGTCAAATTTAGACTCCAGTCACTTGGCCATTTATTAAACCCAGGCTGGATGTGGCTCTGAGCAGCCTGATCTAATTAAAGATGTCTCTACTCATTGCAGGAAAGTTGTACTGGGTGACTTTGAAGGTCCCTTCTAATCCAAACCATTCTATGATTCTATGCTGCTTTGATATAAACAACAACTGTGAAAGTGTTCATGTCATTGTGCAAGTCACTTAGTGGAACCTCACCTGAAAAGTGTTTGGAAAGTTCTGACCACTATTCTTCAATGAAAAGTAATTCAAACTGGAACAGAATTGAGGGAAAAACAATAGCATGGTAAAAGCCATGAACAATGACACTGGAAGAAATTTGAGAGCTCAGGTTGCTCAGGTTAGCTCAATAAACACAGAAAAGGCTTTTGCCTTCACCTGTGATTTCACCCTATAAAGGTGATAAACAGAGAGGAGGAACTGGTCACACCAAAGAATTGTATCAGCACTTGATATAAATTTAATATAAAGTGTTAATTAAGCTAGAACAGGAAGTAGAAAGAGATTTCTGATACAAGATGAACTTTGGAATAACTCACCCAATGGAGCATTAATAGATGAAAAAATACCCTAACTAGACTTAAGGCATAGCTTTATTAGTCTGTGAAAATTGTAATTAGTGTGCCAGTTAAAGCACAGAACCTGAGTATGTAATGCAGCAGGCCACCTGGTACAGCATTCCTAAGCAGTGTATAAAAAGTATTTAATATTGACATTTTCACCTTTAGCAAACTAATTTTCCAGAAAGTCCTTTCTCTTCTTAGGTATGTTTTCTCTAAGCTACTCCTGTAGGTTGCATCTCAGACCCAATGGCATAACAGCTCCAGTAGCATTCAAAAAATATTTCTTATGTAAAGCATTTTCTACTGAAATGGTAGAAAAAGTTTTATAAAAACCCAAACCTTATTACATTCTCATTGTTTTCATTCCTGTTTTGGAGTGACAGAATGTGCTTTCATTCTGTTACAAGGAAGTGTAGATTAAACAATTTGAGCAATGCTTATCCATAAAGAATTGTTCATGTTGCATGCTTCTGAAAACTGACTTTATAGGATGGGTAACATTTTTACCCTGCAGAGATCACTTGCAGAATGTAACTGAAGTTTATAGTAATTTTCTTTTCTTGTTTTCCATAATTATGTATCAGAAATAAACTCCTTCATTAAGTTGTAAGGGATAGTTTTATAGGAAAAACACCCTTTTCTAAAATTTGACAGATTTTCAGACTAATTTCTACAGAAATTTTCATTCTAAAGACATCTTAATGAGTAAAACCAGAATATGTCCTTTCCAAAAGCTGATTGTATTTTTTCTGTAGGGATTTTGACACTGGTGGTGATGAATAATATGTTGTGTCAGTTCAAGATTAGAAGCTATACCATCAAAAGAAATTCTTTGTACATGGATTCCATGGTACAGCTGATGCACTAACTTTCTGGACAGAGAGATGACTTAGAGATAAAAATATACCTCTAATATGTCATTGAGTTGTAAGAAAAACAAAAACAAAAACAAAGCAAGCCTTTAAAAACCCTAAAGAACTGCAGATCTTGCTTACATCATTTTGCCAACTACTAGATTTAAAGGAAATTCCTGAGCTCTTTAGCAATAATCTAAATTAGGTTAGTGAGAGGTTTGCTTAGGTCAAATCAGTGTAAGTAGGATCACAGTCAACTTACATACTGAAAAGTAGATGATAAAGTCAAAAGTGAAGTTGAATTTTCCTGACTGTTGAATCACATGCATAGTTAAAAACTACATACATTGTTCTATAGTATTTATTAAGCTATATCTAAGTGAGGAACTATATTAATGCTCCATCAAAATTACAAATTTTGCAAGCCAGTTGTTTGTTTACAAAAAACACAACAGTCATATTGAAAACTTACAAAACCAAATTATATCCTTCTTGGGGTAACTAAATCAATATTCCCTGCACTGCTTAATTTTTATTTACATACTGCAGCACTCCCTGATGCTAGACCCTTTCCTAAGAAAAAGCCTATGGTTTCTATGCATTTAAAAAATTATAATTTAAAATTTAAACATGTTACTTATCTGTTTTCTTGGTATGCACCTGTAAGAGAGTGCTTCCTCTAGAGTATAATGATTAATCCTTTGTAGACTTACATATGTTTGCACTACTACTCAGAACCACTACAATTACACAACTATATTCCCTGGTGCTGAGTTCCAACCTTGCCTTAATTTCTCTCACTGCTTCAGACAATCTCGCTGAGGCACAAAGAATTACAGTCGTCAAAGAATTATGAAAAGCAAAACCAGACTCAAGAAAAATCCATTTTTCTCATGTAATATTCATTAGCCTAGCAGACTTCAAAAATTGCACAGGAATAAAGATATGGTGGCCTTTATGAAAACTGAGAGCTCCACCCCTTGAGCTGATTAATATGTTGGTGGCCTTCATAGTTCTTTTATACAGAGTTAAAATTATGAAGTCTAATCTCACAGATTAAGTAAGAATTTTCAGATCATTTCTGAGAAATGGAAATAAGATGTTGGACTCTGATGTAAAAGAACAAAGACTCTGCCTCACACTAACAGGAAACATATGCCACACTAAATTCAACTTTAGACAACTCTCTGTATAGCTCTGTCATTCAAAGAGCTAAGCAAAATTTATCATAAAATCATACAATCATAGAATGGTTTGGGTTGGAAGACACCTTACAGATCATAGAATCATAGAATAGTTAGGGTTGGAAAGGACCTTAAGATCATCAAGTTCCAACCCCCCTGCCATGGGCAGGGACACCTCACACTGAACTATGGCACCCAAGCCTCTGTCCAACTTGGCTTTGAACACTGCCAGGGACGGAGCATTCACAACCTCCCTGGGCAACCCATTCCAGGGCCTCACCACCCTTCCAATAAATAACTTCTCACTTATATACAATCCAAACTTCCTTTGTTTAAGTTTGAATCTGTTACCCCTTGTCCTATCACTACAGCCCTTAATGAAGAGTCCATCCCCAGCATCCTTATAAGCCCCCCTACAGATACTGGAAGGCTGCTATGAGGTCTCCACGCAGCCTTCTCTTCTCCAGGCTGTACAGCCCCAACTTTCTCAGCCTATCTTCATACAGGAGGTGCTCCAGTCCCCTGATCGTCCCTATGGCCCTCCTCCAGATTTGTTCGAACAGTTCCATGTCCTTTTTATGTTGAGGACACCAGAACGGTACACACTCCAAGTGAGGTCTCATGGTTGGCTTTCTGGGCTGCAAGCACACACTGAAGCTGGCTCATGTTCATTTTCTCATCGACCAATATCCCGAAGTCCTTCTCCACAGGGCTGCTCTGAATCTCTTCTCTGCCCAACCTGTAGCTGTGCCTGGGATTGCTCTGACCCAGGTGGGGGACCTTGCACTTGGCATGGTTAAACTTCATAAGGTTGGCATCAGTTCACCTCACAAGCGTGTGGAGGTCCCTCTGGATGCATTCTTTCCCTCCAACATATCAACCGAACCACGCAGCTTGGTGTCATCAGCAAACTTGCTGAGGGAGCACTCAATCCCACTGTCCATGTCACCAACAAAGATGTTGAAGAAGACCGGTCCCAACACCAATCCCTGAGGGACACCACTCATTACTGGTCTCCAGCTGGACATTGAGCCATTGACCACAACTCTTTGAGTGTGGCCAGCCAGCCAGTTCTTTATCCACCGAGTGGTCAACCTATCAAACTGATGTCTCTCCAATTTAGAGACAAGGATGTCGTGTGGGACAGTGTCGAACGCTTTGCACAAGTCCAGGCGGATGACATCAACTGCTCTACCCCTGTCCACCAGTTCCATAGCCCCATCATAGAAGGCCACCAAATTGGTCAGGCAGGATTTCCCCTTAGTGAAGCCATGCTGGCTGTCACCAAGCCCCTTGTTGATTTTCATGTGCCTTAGCATGCCTTCCAGGAGAATCTGCTCCAAAATTTTGCCAGGCACAGAGATGAGACTGACTGGTCTGTAATTCCCTGGGTCATCCATTTTCCCCTTCTAGAAAATGGGGGTTATATTACCCTTTTTCCATGTCATTGGGAACTTCACCTGACTGCCATGATTTTTCAAATATATTTATATCATACCCCTGTAGACGTGCACACATCTCTAATTCCTCTTGTTTGTTCCCCATTCTACAGGTGTTTGTATAGAGGCAGGGCATTTGTATATAGTCAGATCACATAGTTCCAACTCCCCTGTACAGGCAGGAACATGTTTCACTAGTTAAGTTCCACAAAGCCCCCTCCAACCTGGCCTTGAACACTTCCAGGAATGAGGCAGCCACAGTTCCTCTGGGCAACCTGTTCCAATGCCTCACCATCATCACAGGAAAGAACTTCTTCCTTATATCTAATCTCTATCTATCCTCTTTCAGTTTAAAGCCATTCCCCCTGCACACTCTTGTAAAAGTCCCTCTCCAGCTTTCTTGTCTGCCCCTTTAGGTTCTGGAAGGTTGTTCTGAAGTCTCCCCTGAGCCTTCTTTTCTCCAGGCTGAACAAGCCCAACTCTCTCAGTCTGTCTTCATAGGAGAGGTGCTCCAGCCCTTTGATCATCTTTGTGGCCCTCATCCGGACTCACTCAAGCAGGTCCATGTCCCTCTTGCGTTGGGAGGCCCAGAACTGAAAAAAAAGGTCTTTTCAAGATTGTGAAACAGAGTGATTGTCTCTCAGCTCCACTGTTATCCCACTGTGCTACTGCATCGTATAAAGGGAAACGGTTATTCCTGACTGCAGTTATATCCTTCTGCAGTAGCTGTTTTGAATAATGATTATTAGAATGTTGGAAAGGAGCTTCTCCAGGGTGCATTGTTTGTGCAAATAACACTGCAACTACATTAGCAATTCAATTTGGAGCAATAGCACAAGTTTTTAGCAAGTCCCTTGGCTGTCCCCACTTATGACAGCATAGAAAACCAGCCTGGCTGAACAGAGATATTGCTTCAACTCAGTGGAAGAAAGTCACCCCATGAGAAGTACAAGGATGTTGTTAAGTTATGTAGAGAGAAAGTTAGAAAGGAAAAGACACAGATGGAACTAAATCTGGCTACTGGCAAAAAGATAATAAGAAATATTTTTACAAATATATTAGCAATAAATGAAGGGCTAAGGGGAACCTCCATCCTCCGCTGGGTACTAGGGGAATCCTAGTGACTGAGGATGAGGAAAAGACTGAGGTACTTAATGCTGCCTTTGCCTCAGTCTTTAATAGTCACACCAGCCATCCTTAAGTACTCAGTTCCCTGAGATGGGTGACAGAGATGGGGAGCTGATTGAAGTCCCCATAATCCAGGAGGAAACGGTTAGCAACTTGCTGCTCCACTTAGTCTGTGGAGCAAGCTGGGTTACACCCAAGAGTGCTGAAGGAGCTGGCAGAGGAGCTTGCTAAGTCACTTTATATCATCCATCAATAGTCCTGGTCTAGTGGGCAGGTCCCAGAGGATGGTAAGTTGGCCAACATGATGCCTCTCTACAAAAAGGGCGGGAAGGAAGACACTGGAAACTATAGGCCTGTCAGCATGACCTCAGTGCTCGGGCAGGTCATGAAGCAGATGATCTTAAGTGAGATTGCAAAGCATGTGTGGGAAAACTGAGATATCTTCTCCGAAGTAACAAGCGATAGCACAAAAGGCAACGGTCTCAAGCTGTGCCAGGGGAGTTTAAATTGGATATTAGGAAAAAAATGTTCACTGAGAGGTTAATCAGACTTTGGAGCAGACTGCTCAGGGAAGTGGTGGAATCACTGTCCCTGGAAGTGCTCAAAAACTGTCTACATGAAGCCCTCAGTTTAGTGGTGGTCTTGGTGGTCCTGGGGTAATGGTTGGACTTGATGATCTTAAAGGTCTTTTCCAGTCTAGTTGATTTTGATTCTATGATTCTATGATTTCAGTTCCATTGAAATTTTAGTGTACTTTAGCTAAATGTGTCTAAGTAGAAGCTAAATGAGTTCTTCTCCAGGTGGACACTGAATGCTCTTTAGCCCTGTGCTGTTTTTGTCTCAGATGCAGCTAATTTTGTTCCTAGTAGCTAGAATGGGGCTATGTTTTGGAACTGTGATGAAATAGTGTCGATAACATGGAGATATTTCGTTACTGCTGAGCAGTGCTTACACAGAGCCAAGATGTTTTCTGCTCCTCACACACCCCACCAGCAAGCAGTCTGGAGGTGCACAAGGAGTTGGGAGGGGACACAGTCAGGACAGCTGACCCTAACTGACCCCAGGGATATCCCACACCACATGGAGTCATGCTCAGCATGTAAAGGTGGGGGAAGGAGAATGAAGGGGGACGTTGTGAGTGATGGTGTCTGTCCTCCCAAGTAACGGTTATGTGTGATGGAAACCTGATGTCCTGGAGATGGCTGAACACCTACCTGCTCATGTGAGGTGGTGAATGAATTCCTTGTTTTGCTTTGCTTGTATGTGTGGTTTTTGCCTTACCTGTTAAAATGTCTTTATCTCAAGCCATGACTTTTTCACTTTTACCCTTTCGAGTCTCTTTTCCAACCCACCAGGGAGGTAGGGAGCAAATGACTGTGTGGGACTTAGTTGCAGGCTGGGTTTAAACCACAACAATCACCTAAAGGAAACAAAGCATTCTTTGGTCCTTTGGCTACATTTGAGCCATGTTAACTGTGGGGACATTCAACATAGGGGACCAGAATAATTCCAGACTGATCTGAAGTAGACTATTGAACTTCATATAGTGAGCTACATGGGCTTTAGCTACTTCAAACTACTGATCCTGTGCCTTATCCCAGAAACAAGCTTAAAACCATTTAGATTCTTAAAGTCCTACAAAAGTATCATCACAGACTAGAGTCTTCAGTTAAAAAAATGTTGCTTTAGGGAACTGGGAACAGTGCAGTAAGAAGAGGGATATGCCTTCCTCCATCAGTTCTACTGTTTTCAGATGTAACCAGCTGTGGATTAGGACTCCATATGATATCAGTCTTCCTTTCAACTTCATCAGCCATCATAGGAAGATCCATAGTAGACAACACTAGATTTTGGATTGGGTCTTTCAGTGCACTTTGCCTGTAGATGTTGACTGCTTTGCTTGCTATTGAACAGGCATTTGTGGAAGGTGATGAAGATACAATTGTGCATACGCATGAATACAGCAATAAAAAAAGGTATCTGAAAGTTTTGCTTAACAATATAATCATGGGTTTATACTGTATTTTTCTATGACCTAATTTTAATAATTCAATCTGTTGCATTTAGAAGTCATGAAAATAAATTTCAACTAATAATAGATAATTACCTTCCAGAGACAGTCTAAATGAAAGAAGCACTTTACTTCAAAGAAAAAATATGGTTAGACTACCTTTTTTTTTAAATCAATGAAACAGCTAGTATCTAATTATTTTTATTAGAATCACAGCTGGCACCATTCAGAAACCTCTCACCTCCTGGTGAAAGGTTAAAGCTATTAAAGAGAACTGCATGGATGTACTAATTTTCTTATACAGATAGAACAATGCAATAAAGGAAGCTTATTTTGTGTTGACTAACTTATCTGCCTGCGTTGCAGAGGGAAAAGAAGTTTCCAAAATGTTGTTTCCACTTCTTCTCAGCCTATCAATTTGGGGCTGTTACCTCTAACTGTATTACAAGCTTGTTTTTTTGTTTGTCAGGAAAGTTGTTAACAGAATCAGTGGTAGCAGAATGTCATAAGAACTAACACAAACTTTTGAACAGCTTAAGGGAGTCATTAACTCAGTTTGCTAATCCAGTGGCAAATTTCCTTGTTCAAATAGTAGGAAAAGATAACATCATTTATAATATGGGAAATATTCTCTCTACAGTCTGATTGTTTGCTATCACATGCAAATAATCATGAATGCATCAATCTACTAATTACTAATCAGACCCCATGCTGTTTTAATAAATTCATCTACTAAGGTTGTTCTGTCAATATTTAATTAATGCAGCATAATATAATGACTATTCCTGTTAACATCTGTTCATAGCAAATATGGAGTTCAGACATTTTGCAACATAGCGTTGTTTTCTTCACAGGAAAGATTTTTAAATAGTGTTTTTCTTTACATAGCAAATATTATCTAAGACATCCAACAGCTTACAATACCATCCATTTTGAATGTAACAGCACTTATATAACAGCCTTTGAGATGCACTGTTTGGGGTACTATAAGTATACATTTAAATTTTTGTCTTAGCTGTTAAGCTTACCACAAAACCTGTGTTACAATTTATGTAACAAAACCGTGTGAGAAAGAACAAGTTATGCTATTACAAAATGCATCTATCTGAAAACGTGTGCCTTTATTTCAAAGTGATTTCAATTTGGCCATGTGGTGACTTCCCCACCACATGGCAAATGGTCAAATAAAGCCAAATAAAAGTTAACTTTCTGTTGCGAGACGTACACTAATTGACATTGAATTTACTATAATTCAAGTTAATAAAATGCTAATTTTAATTAGGTTTTACAGCTTTCTTCATTGTATGTCTTTTAAAGTGTAATTATGCAATGTCTTAGGTGCAAGAACTGCATATGTATATTTGCAAGTTGACCACATTAATTCTCAACCATATGTAAGATCCTTGTGATTTTATTCATTATAATGCAAATTGGCTGGCAAACTATCAATAAAAAGCATCAGAAGTACTTCATTTAAAGCCTATAAATGCACTTAATAGCACTTCATTCACTCAAAAGATAAGTAACTACAGGAGATTTAAGGAAAGATCAGCATTTGGTTTCATTAAAAGTTTAACAGTTGTAGAACTCTACATCTAGTATATTCAGCAGTTATTTCTACTCTGCTTAATAGAAATGGGAGTCTTTTGGAAAGAAAAGAAAAGTAAGTAAGTATTTATTCACAGATTCATAAGTATAAAAGGTGTGTTAACTACATCACCAGATTTTAATGAAGTGATAGAATATACCAGTTATCACCAGTAATTTTTAAATTTATGAGACTTTATGGGCCCTATATATGGAAATTTCCCCTCTATTTCCAAGCCCAGTTTCAATATAATTTATCTTTTATTTTTTTGATTAATTAAAATACTTTTACTCAATATACTTCATATTGATAACATTTTTAATTTCATTTTTATTACAACATTGGGGGAATGAGAGTGCAGAGCTGAGTCACCATGCACAAATCACAGCAAAGCTGTCAACTCTCTTGATTTGAAGAGGGCATAAGGAAAAATGCACAGAAAAACTTTTATAAATTGTTGTTTAGAAAAGGAGTAGACATAGAAGTCTGAAAAATTGAGATGAGCAGAAAAATAATTTTGTTACAGTTTGATACAGGGGGCTTGTGTGGAATTGGATTGTTTTGTTTTTTTACTCTAAAGCAAACACAAAGTAATGAACTGATAAGAGTGGTAGTGAGGGAGGTGGTGAATGGCAAGACTGCCCTGCTGCCAAAACTGTCATGTCATACCACAGCCTGCTAGCTTTACCACATGTATGCACAATAAATACTTTGTGATACGCAATTTATAAAATACTGTGACACTCTTGAAAATGTGAATGGCAAGGAGGCTATTTAGGCTCTGAAGAACGTACGAAACTAAATAAATAAGATCATGTATCGAAGAAGCCTTCTGGGAAACAAAATGCCCTATCATCTACATTTTAACTAAATTAATTGGGTTAAAAATAAAAGCTGGTAAGTAAGAGGTGCTGTGAAGCTATCCTAAACACAGAAGATGAGAAGATATGTCCTTGGAAAGCCAAGCCCTCATTAGGGAGCTAAACTTACTGGGACAGAAAAGAGCAATTCCCCTCAAATCTAGTTAAGTTACCAGACCAAGTAAAGAGGACCTGTAGGACTTTATTATTCCTTGTGGTAAGACTTAATATAATTCTAATTTTGTAATAAAAAGTTAATCCTGTACTGGAAAAGACTTCTGTAAATTTAGCTGGTGTTATGTGCTATAACACAAGTTACTCTGGGGAGAATAAGGCACAACATCTGTTAAAAAAAAAAACATGAATCTAAATCAAATGTTGTTGTAGGTGAACCTCAGATTTTTGCAGTCAGGCATCAATTTGAGTGTCTAAGGAAAGGGTATTTGTTTCACACCATTTTGCAGTTGGGGATCTGCCTGTATCAACTGTTAGGCATAAAGACAGCTCTCTTGATAAACATTATCCAGTGGAGAGAAAGGCAGTTCAAGCAAGATTCAGATGCCCAAAGCACGTCAGTATAGGTAGCTCAGCTAGAATAAATCTTACCCTTACTCACTGCAGACCAAGATGATGAGATTCAGACAGTTTTGCAGGTGTAAATTCTTCCAAACTGGCATATACTTGCCTTAAAGGTAAATAACTTAAAGTACTATAGCCTCTGTTTTCATTCTTTGGTGTTTAATTTGTTAGCATTTAGTGTCTTAGATGCATTTTTGAAATGAATTTCCCAATCAGTCAGCCTCATTTACCAGATTTGCCACAAGAAAACACTTCAAAGAATACAGGCAGGATTTCTTTCAGAGCAATCAGTACTACAAGATGGACCTTTGGAGTACATATATAACATATTCCAGATCTCCTGAATAGCAAGGAACAGGAAATGCAAGTCCTGTAGTGATGCAGATCTTATTGTTCTGATTTGTACCATTAATTCACTTGAAATTATAAATTACGATAGGAAAGCATTCATTTCCATTATCATCACTTTTTCTCACTCAAATACTTTTGAAATCAACCTTTGCTGTCATTATTATCTTTCCTTATCTTAAATTGTGTATGACAAATTTCAGGCAACAGTTATTTGACCTTCTATAATAACAGAAAAAAATACCATAATTCATTTAATTGGCTATATTACAAAATTTTAAATTACTTTCAGTGTTACACTGTTTCAGATCTCCAATACAAAATTGCATCTCTTTTTTCTCTCACTAGACAGACAATCTAACAGTGTTTAATTAAATGTTTTAAGGATGTCATAGGCTATAAATTCTTAAGTAACTTTAATGGACATCCAGTATTCCCCCATGTAAAACAGGCTTAATCAGTTGTTCCCTGTTTGAATAAAATACATTAAAAATTTTTCATGACTGAAAAACAAACTTTTTTTTATTTAAAATTTGCCACTAAGGAAGACATTTTTTCATGTGTTATTCCCTTTGTTAGTAGCTGTCACTATTCAAAATAGTATCTTAATTCTCACTTAAATATACTTTCTAATACCAAACTTTGTTTTACTTTTAGTCTAGTACCTTGAAGAGCAGTCTGCTACCCAATACCTATTTTCCACATATGTATTATGCTTTGAATTCTCCACAGACTCTTGAAAGTGTTATAGTTTCTCAGATCTTTATACTGCAAAGTCAGACAACTGGATGTGTGAATCAAATCCCTATTGCTAAGTAGTATTCAGGTTCATAAATTCAGGAGAAAAACAAACAGTAGCAACCCTGGTTATGTAATTATGATTCCATAGCCTAGTGGTTATGACAAACAACTGTGAAATGGAAGAAAATACTGTTTTCATTATATGGGTGTCATTATTGCCATTAGCCACATCTGGAAAATGGTGGAACCTTTTATTTGGCTGTGAAGTTATCTCTGACCTACCCTGAGGAAACAGTATGTATTGTTAATCCCCTGTGAATAGAAATATCTATTGTTTAATATCTGAGTTAAACAATTCTGCCTCAAGGGTAGCCAGATACCATGCCTATATCCCAACACTCTTTGCTTCATATTTGCTAAACATGTGTTGGCCCTCTGCTCTGCATGCTGTGGATCTCAGTTGGAAGTGTACAGTTCCTTCATGATCTTCATAATGGTCCCACTGGTTTACTTAGAATTATAGAATCATGGAATAAGGACCTTTAAGAGTCATCTAGTCCAACCCTCCTGCAATGAGCAGAAGACATCCTCAATTAGATCAGGACTCCACCCTAGAAGTCAACACTTAGAAGTGAATTAAAGAAATACTACAATTTAAGTATTAAAACTTTTTACTGAAGCCTTCTACACTGAAGATGTGTAGTAGTAGTGTAGTAAATAATGACCACTGTAATATTTTAACCAATTCTGTGATCTCTTCAGCTTAATCTGACAAAATCAATTTTTCAGAAATAACTGTCAACAAACTATGTATATGCATCTTTAGTTCCCAATGAAAATAATCCCATGTCACCTATTAAATTTTTTCCATAAAACAGGACAATAAACTTAAAAAAAGAAAGACAAACCAAAAACAAAAACAAAGAAATAATCTCAGTTCTAGAATTTCTTCACCACTCCAAATACAAAAGTTCAGAAGCATTGGCTTCATTTATGTGCTTTATAATATTCTTTGACATTTCTATAGTCCTTTTCTTTGCTGTATACTTTCTGTAAATAGGACCAAAATTGACTAGCATTTCACTCTGTGGCATAATTCTAAAATACAAGAAGTGGTCCATAAGCTTTAATTCTGCCTCAGAAAATCAAATTTCCCTTATTCTTATAAGAATTCTAAGATAAGACATGTCAACATTGTTTGGAATTATATACCAGGTAATGAGGTATACCTCATCCAGTGAAAGTATGAGAAGAATTTATATAGCAAAGCTATAATTACTTATATTGGATTTTAGCCAATGTATGCAAGTTAATAGTTTTATGAAATGAGTCTTGGGAGCCTTAGTAATTTGAAAGGGTTCAGACAATGTTTTTTAATATCAGAAAAATTGGTATCATTCTTAGTGCCATCCAGCTCACTGGAGATACTACACTGAAGACAAATGACTGCAAATGCCCAACATCATTTCCTGTGACACCTATAAATTTTCTGAAGCTTCCCTATTCAGGTGTTAAAATTAGCTCATGCTTGTTTAGCTCTTTATGAGATATCAAGAGAACAAATTTAAAATTACATGTTAACTTACTATTTACTTTCTATTTATAGAAAGCATGTAGAATAAGTCACAATTAAGAAGTGTTATTTAACCCAGCTATTTTATTTTGGTGACCTAAAGCACTAAAATTAATTTCTTGACATTAATTGGACATGGAATTAATTATCTTTTTTTTTCCATTGCTGGAAGTGAAGAAAACTTGAATTACTATCCGTGAAGCACGTTTTACTATAGGGCATCTGAAGGCTGCCTTTGGCTGGAATGCTCATTTGGCTCTAAACTTCAAATTCTAGGACATCTCTAGAGCATCATAGATCCATGTAGTGCATATTTATTAAAACATTTATCATAACAGCATTTGTTGTACCTCCTTCAGAACACTTTTTTGCATGAGCCACTTCATAAAGGACACTGTTTGTCCTTCCTTAACAACTATAGTGATCTATCTTGATCAGAAAGCATCTCTTCAGGAGAAAGATGGAGATTTCAACAGGTTATGTCTTCATTAGCAAGTAAAACAAATATGATAGGAAGTGTCTTCTGTTTCTAAAGGCATGACCCAGCTCATGTACACACAGATAAGCCACCTCTTTGCCCCTAAAACCCCAATTTATAAATGAGTCCAGTGGTGGGGAAAAAATAGACCACAAAAACCACTCAGATTAACATAGTATATTCATAGTGCAAATTGCAGGCTGAATGTTATTAATCGGCTGATAAGTCTTTGAAGATAAACATTCTCTGGGGATGTGGGAATGCCGTCACTATTCTATGGCTTGTTCCTCAAATCACTGCTGAAGCAAGAATATTGGTAATTTCTCAAAGCACTTTCTTTTGTCTTTTCTGATATGCAGAGTTTGGGAAGGTCCTATCTTGTTGGTTTGGAGTTTTGGGATTTTTTTTTCGTTTGCTGGGTGGTATTTTTGGTTGGGGTTTTTGTTTTTTTTTTTTTGTTTGTTTGGTTTTTTGTTTTGGTTTTCATTTTATTTTATTTTATTTGTAAATCAGAGAAGCCCTAGAAGAAGGTAATCATGAAATCTAGCTCATTTCCTGCTGATGAAGTCTATCACAAGGAAAATATTGTAGATACACTAGTAGCCATTGGAAAGCTCTAAAGTCACTTTAATTACAAACCCTCAAGGACTGTATATAGGTGAAAAGGACAACTTTTACCTGTCTGCTCTTCCTGATATCCAGTACAATGACATTTGACTTTGCGTGATGTGAAACTAGTACATAAGACTCAATACTCTCTTCATTTACGTACTGCTACAAAGAAAAAAACTATTGGTTGCTTTAAATTGAGTCTTCTGAGATAGTGGCAATCAATAATGCAAACTGAGGTTTCCACTTACTTTTCTTCTGTGACCCTTTCATCTTTTTTTATCACCAGGAGTCACCAAGGCCAATTTTTCAAAATGAGTTTTCCTATGGTTCTTGACAATAATAAAATCCCATAAGTTAAAGGACAGAGGGTAAGAATGCACAGAGGGCATGATTCTTAGGCAAGCTGGTATGTTAATGATAGATTTAAACAGTTTTTATAACCAGAGATCTTTGAGTTGATATATGAGCTTGCGAAACAGCAATTCATTCCAGTTCTTGCAATGGCAGCTTCAAAAAATCATTAATAACTGCTTGGCAGTTAACACAGAAGTGTTAGACAAGAGGGCAAATAACATGATCTTACAGTCATGGAAACATTGGAAACTATGCAAGCTTCTATCAGGAATGCATATTCAGTCCTGAAATAATTAACATAATAAAAGATAATTGAATAAGAGAATAAAACTATTGTATTCACCTAGAAGACAGTTTCTTTAACATTATTTCTGTATTGTATTTGTTACTCTTATTCTGTAAGAAAGATGAAGTACTGGAATCTCCATTTAAATGGAACACACTTCATTGGAGTATTTGCTTAATTGGAACATCTCCTAGAAAACTAATTTGGCTGAAAGGCAAAGTGTTCTACTTAATTCTGGATATCAGTGCAACCAAAACCATTCTTCTTTTCCCACTGCAGTTGAAGGAAAAACATCTGATAATTTCATTTGTTGCAGATATACTGGTAGAGCTGATGAAGAGTGAAGTAAGTATGAAGAATAAGGTATGTCTTTTTGTTTTAAAGACAGAAAAATTATTTCTGTACTAAAGAGTAAGATCCAAAAAGGAACTTATTCACCTAATGGTTAGATGCTGGCAATTTTAGACAAGAGGACTCTGGAAGAGCACTCAGAATGCTGTGTTAGACACCTGTGCTCCCGATGCTACACTTTAGAAGCAATATGGAAGGGGGTCTAAAACACATAGCATCAACAATTAATGCAGTTAATGACAGTGCATTGTTAACCACTTATCAGTAGAAAATACTAAGGTCAGAGTGTTTCTGAAGTGTCATCCTTCTCTGAGGATGGTTATTATCCTACAAGCCTGTAGGGTCACACATCTCTGTCCCTCTGATACTTTGTTCCATGTAAGTGCAAGGAATCTGTTTTTTCAGAAGTGAACAGCACTCACTCTTCTCTAAAAATATGCAGGTAGAGTAGTTTTGTTGAAGCTCTGTCACAGTTCAAAAACTGAGTTTCTGAAAAGCAGAATGGTTATTGTACAGCAGACAAAATACAGGCTAGTGTGTAAAGGAGGAAGTATCTATTCAGATAAGTGTATACGCTGGTGATACTTTTTTAGTACTCATGGGTTTTCTGCTCCTCAAGCTGAGAAGAGTTCCTACCTGAGGTTAATGCTATGAGAACGTACAATAAGCATTTATGCACAAAAACTACAATCTTTTTCTCTAGATGTATTTAATTATGAAATGTTTGTGTTGTTTTTTTTTTTTTTTTGGAGGCTCATGAGAGTAGAAACTGTCATAGGAGGGTAACTGCAGACTGAAATCCTTGGGGAACATAACTTAGATTCTTTTTTGGTCTCTTTTATATAATAGATTATATTTATGGTTTGTTTCTCAGGGAATACTGTTACTTCAGTTAGGCAAGGAAAAGCTAAAACCCATTCATTTACTTCAACATAATTAATCTAAATACCTGCTGCAGCAATTGAGATAAGGTTCTGACTCCCAGGACAGATGTTTATTTAGGATAATACATTGTCAACAAGCATGATTCTCAAGTGTTCAAATATCACAGTTAGGCATCTACACAGCGACCAAATCCTAGTTTTTAACATTCTATTGTGCAATAATGAAAAAATAATATTATTTCCCTCCCTGTCTCAACTGTTATACTTTTTGAATAGCTGAACATTTATACCTCATTATTAGGTTAGTTTCTGATTGGGAGATAAAGTGCTTGACAGTAACACAGTGTATTCTACTCTAGTCTAAATTAATTTCAAATATGTATGCTTTTGAGAAGATATGTTGTATATCAATCCCAAATCAAAGCTCATAATTGTTACAGAGAGAAGTCATTAAAACAAACATGAAACAGTCATACGACAGACTGCCTATAGGTATGGTTTTTCTTTAACTCACAGAGCTTTATATGTTATAGCAATACCACCAAAACTTCCACCATTGTTGAAGACAACCATATACTTTTAAATAATCCTTATCTTTTCAGTGCATAGAACTACCTAATCATTTAATATCTGGTATGATTTTGTTGGCCCAAAGATAAGCCAGGAATCTATCTCTATGTTACTGTTCTTTTACTGAAAGGTACAAAAATGGAAACCAGTTGAAATTCATTGTATGTCCTTTTGATTTCTACATTCATTTTTTTCCCATGTAATCTATGGTGCAAGCAGAATGATGCATGCATAGGTAATGACACAATATGTAGTTGTCAGGTATGTCATCAACATAGTCCTAAAAGCAGTGAAGCACTTAAATGTTTCTCAAAGCTTAGACACAGCATGGTAGTCTCAGAGCATATCATTGCATAGCAGCATTGCCCAACAGAGAATGGTTCAAACTCCCACTTCTAAACACTTGGTCTGAAGCAGCATTAAGTCAAAATAATAAAACTTGGAAATCAAGTTATTTAATTCTCAAATATCATCATCCACATCCTGATACTTGTAGCATACCTGATAAAAAATAAACCAGTCATCACACCTGATTCTTGGCTTCTCTTTGTTTACCAGATTTTTTTTCTTTAACCCCAACAAGGGTTTTAGACTTCATAAAAAGTATAATTGAAAAATAGCAATATGCGAATACATAGACCCAGTCAAGGACTTAATCACCTAAAGTAAAGCTCTAGGGAAATTGAGGTACCTAGTCTAAAACTGTTTTCCCCTGTTTTTCTGTGAGTGACTTCCTACCAACCAACACGGTAAGTGGATTCCACAAACAGCCTTAAAAAAATTTAACATTGTCTAGGTCATTAAAATCCTACTTCTGTGCATGCCCAGCTCTGCCCTAACTAAAGAGCTTAGGGAACCCCTCGCCTGTGACAGGATGGAGAAACTGAGGATATCAAACAGTTGGGGCATAGCACAGGCCAGCTGCTCTGTCAGGGCAAGGAGACAGCAGTCAAGTGGGACAAGGCCACTGTCCCAGCTCCCAGGAAAGATAAGGGCAGCTGAGGCGGACAGTCCCAGCCCTAGGCATAACACAGCTCCCTGGGGATGGGGAATAGGCAGAGGCTGGACCAGGATATTATCCTACAGGTGGGAGTCAGGATCAGGCACAGTGAGGGTACCCAGTGTCAGACATAGCCCTGGGATGCCCAGGCTCAGATGACTGCTCACAAGTCAAGGTCACGATCAGCACTGCAGACATCCAGGCCCAAGCATGGCTGCAATGCAGCTGCAGCTGAAATCTGGTAGACATAGAGCCTGTCTCCAACAGGGACTGATGGACCCAGACTGTGTTGAAGCAGGGCTTCTGGGCCCGTGGGTGTGGGGTTCTCCACATGAGGCTGCTCAGCATCATTAAACACCACTAGCACCCTTGGGACCTTGATGCAAGTTCCCTTTGCTATGACAATAAAGGAAGAGCATTCACAAATCTTGTCTTGCTTTGACTGGATTTATCATTCATGATCAGTTTCTCCTACTAGCAAGCTAAAGAAGCTCCCTATTTTGCTTCTGCTTTTGGAAATATTTTATTCTCCCAATGCTTTCAACAGAAGGACTTAAGACCCGGAGACAGGCC
The DNA here is from genome assembly GCF_028554395.1 of Pezoporus wallicus. NCBI lineage: Eukaryota > Metazoa > Chordata > Aves > Psittaciformes > Psittacidae > Pezoporus > Pezoporus wallicus. Next base: position 4,615,489 of record NW_026640165.1, read on the forward strand.
CACAAAAGTAAGGTGGTGTGTCTCTATGTACGGCTGTAGGTATCTTTATTTTTATCTAATTTAAATGGTTATCATCAAGGCAGAAAACCCCATGAAACTGGAGGCAGTGTTTTGGGGTAGTGTCTCCAGACTTCCTTTTTTTATATCAATGAGTTCTTTTTTCCCCCAGTGCATTTCTTATTTTATAATAACTTAGTTTTGTAACATAAATTTTTACTGAATATTTGTATTCTTCTCAAGAACTACTGTAATCACCCAAATATAGATCAAGCATTACTAAATGTGAAGCCAGATCTGCTATATCTCCCAGTACTGCCCTAGAGGTCACCTAACATTTTGGATTACAAAACCACAATACACAAATAATTTTGCTTGCTTTTGTGCCAGCATGACACTAGCAGGAGGTGATAACGAGAGTCTCTATTTTGTGAATAAATGAAACTTTCTTTCCAAAGAAATAAGAGGTATACTTTTCTCTTGGGTGTTTGTTTGGTTGGTTTTTTTCTAATTTACTGTTCTAAGAAGGTTGTGGCAGAGAAAGGGTAAGTTCTAGATGTAGCTTCTTCCTCTGAATATCTATCATTCCATTTTTTATGACATACCTTCTTGTGACTTTTTTTCTTTATCTATTTTATATTTTTTAAAAAATCTGATTACTTTTTTCAGTCGAAGCATAATTCAAATTAATTTTTAAATGAAAAAACAATATATGAAATGATGATTGCAAGTAATTTTGGCTTATTTATATAATGCCCATTCTAATATTTTAACAACCTCAGTCTCTTACTAAACTAAACCTGATCATCTGCATTAACTGAACACCATATCTTTCACTGAGGGAGCATATCTTTTTTTCAAGACACATTTCTCAGTTTGTTTATGGTGATATGCAATTTTTTAAGTCAGTAGAGCCAGGACAACTAGTTCCATTAAAACACAGAGCCCATGGTGTAATATAGTACCTTGAGAGTAAATGCAGTACTTTCCCAGCTATGGTGGGATTGCTGGGTGACTTTAGTCTGTGTTTGATTTACATGGCAAGACTTTGGTAGTGGGGGAGCTTTAGGGTAGCTTCTGTGAGAGGAAGCCAGAGGTTGCCACCGTGCCAGACAGTGGCTGTTTCAGCCAGCTCCAAAACTGACCTGCCACTGGCTGAAGCTGAGCCCATTAGCAATGCTGGTTGGTATCTCTGTGACAGCATAGTTAAGAAAGTGTAAAAAGCAATGTGCAGCAGCTCTGGTAGATGGGAGCAAGAAGAGTGTGACAGAAATAATCCTGCAGACACCATGGTCAGTGAATGAGCTGGAGAAAACTCTTCATGCACAGAGAGATTCCCCCGCAGCCTTTAGAAAAGACCATGGTAACATAGGTTGGCCCTTCGCAGTCCATGAGGGACTACACTGGAGCACATGAATTCACACTGCAGTCTGTGGAGAAGCCCATGTCACAGCAGATGGAGATGCCCTGAAGGAAGCTATAGCCCATGGAGAATCCACACAGGAGCAGACTCCTGGCAGGAGCTGTGGCCCATGGGAGAGGAGCCCACACAGGAGCAGTTTTTCTGGCAGGAGCTGCAGCCTGTGGGGGATCCACATTGGAGCAATCTGTTCCTGAAGGACTGCACCATGTTGAAAGGTCCCATGCTGGAGCAATTCTTGAAGCACTGCAGCCCATGGGAAGGTCCCATTTTGAAAAAGTTTGAGGATGTTCCCTGTGGGAAAGACCCCATGCTGGAGCAGAGGAAAGTATAAGGAGGAAGTATAAGGAGGGTAGAGAAGAGGAACTTCTATCATCTGATTCCAGCTCTGTTCCCCATCCCTTCTCCACTTCTTGGGGTATAGGGAGGAGGAAAGGTGGTTTTATTTTTGTCTTTTTTTATTTTCATACCTTTTTTTTTTAACAAATTAAATTGATTTTCCCCATGCTGTGTCTGTTTTGCCAGTAGCTCTGACTGGTAAAGCATCTTCCTGTTCTTATCTCAATCCATGAGGTTGTCCATCTTATTTTCTCCTCTTACCCTGTTGAGAAGGGGAAGTAAGAGAGCATCTGGTGGTGTCTGGTAGTAAGTTAAGGTCAACCCACCACATGGGAAAAAAAATCAAACAATTTAAAATTAGCAACCTAAAATAAAAGGTGATGTGAATCATGTTATCTCCAAACTCTTCCATGTCAGATCAGGATGGTGCCCAAGGATTGCATTCAAAGGACAAGATTTTCCTGTAAAGCAGTCTTTTACTAAACACCATTGCATGCTTCACATAAGAGCTACTCACTACATCTAGTCTACCATTTATCTATCACATACTGAAGTATGGGATAGTTATTTATCTTTATCAAAATGATATGTGCAGTAAAGTAGTAGCTAATCCAAAGAGTAGCAAATTCTTGGCTAATCCTTAATTTTCGCACAACTTGACAATAGAATGTCCAAGTCCCTATTCCTATGTCTTACACGTTATTCCTTTTCTTATTGACAACACCTCGGTAAAAGGCTACTACTCAGTGTTTAAAAGGATGTTGAGTTAATTTTCCCAATCTACATTACCTAAACTGCCCTTTCCAATGAACATCAAGTGTGTCTCCCTTCTTACCAAGCTATTTGCCAACTTGTCAGTTTTCCAGTTTACCAATTAGTTTATTTGTCAGCTTTTGGTTCTTAATTTGTTCTTTTATCTATTTGTTAATTGCTTGCTACTTTCACAGGATTTATCCAGTTGCATTCACATGCTCATTGTAGTGATTGCAGTGGAAAAAATGCAGATAACTCAGTTCAACTCAGTACATTAGAGTTCTGTTTTGAAGGGCAGGATATTGAGATGTAACATATTTAAATATTCATGCTGTAAGGATTTGTAAATACTTTAGACAAGACATTTTAATTTTTACTCTATATGAACTTGCCCATATACTCCACATAAGGAATTATCAAATCTATAGATTCTATATATTTGCATTTCCTAACATGACATACTTCAGCCAGTGCACCATATGCCTCCACAGAAACTGAACTGAATCTAGATACTGGCATGACTGTATCTGTAAGACATAATAGCAAGCTGCCAGGAAGTCAGAGTTTTCCATAAAAGAGCTACTTTGACCTTGAGGAGTCGTAACAACAGCATAAATATACAAAACAAAAGGAGAAAGCATACTGGAGAAGCAGAATAATTTCCTGATAACATACCAGTCCAGTACTATAGATACCAAAATACTGTTTTTTTTCTTATAAAGGATCAACATTCACATCTCTCAACTCCTAAAAATGTTATCTTGACTTGCTCTGTTATTGTGTCATTATCAAGGTAGTCTGCTGAAGGCAGTTTCTTTGCAGAGAACAATTTAAGATTTATTGGACTTGAAAAAAAGAGTTTTACTCCATAGCCCACTAGTTATAGCTCTTGCTATGGAAAGAGGAGACATGGGCTCTGATCTCTGCTCCCAGTGCTTGTTGATCTTGGGAAAAAAAAATAAAATCTAATAATGTTTAAGTATTGTTGTGACATGGGCTTTTAGTTTCTCCTTGTTATTACTCTTTCCTTCATGTAGTGTCAATTTATTTGAACACTGCTTTTACTCAGACTGTCTTGGCAGAAAAGCTGTTTTTCATCTCATTCTCAACATTATGGTCAATTTGACGACTTAAGGGGTCAAAACTGAAAATCCAGATGGATAATTTTATCCTACTTTAATTTGCACCTTCTGATGTTGTGGCATGTAAGAGAGACATGACTAGGACTGTTAGTCTTTGCAGAAACACAGACAGTCATAACCTGAAATTCCCCTAGACACTTGGTTGTAAGAAGATCAAAACGACACTAAAATGAAGCACTTGTGCAACTATATGAGGGAGAGCTTGACCTAATTTACTCATTATTTATGAATTATTCAAGGTTTATTAATTACACCAGGATTAATCACAAGTTACAAAATTTCTGAAAAATTAATTTTGTACACTGGAAGTAAAACAACTGTGTCAATGTTTGAATACTTGATCTAAGAGTAATTACAGAATATGGCTTACAATAGTCTATTGTCTCTCTGTCAATACTAATTGTACTATTGTATGATTAAATTTATGCTTTAATACACATATTTTCTTCATCGTATTTTTGCACCTGTATCTAGTTTTACCCCTTTAAATAGCACAGAAAAAAATGACATATTTTTATTACATATTTCTTCTTTCAAATATGTTTACAGATTTGTATTTGGTTTGTCCAATTCCTTAGTTAACTGAACAATAGCCAAGTTATCCAGATATTTCAGGAAATACAGAATGCCAACCTACAGGCAAACCATGCATGTAATGATATTTCAGGTATAAAAAATCTGGTAATTTATATTACATGTTTTCCTTTGGCATATGAAACCATTAAATTATAGTAAAGAACTCCATTTATTTCTTAAGTAAGTGTCCAAATCAATAATTCACCACTCAAACTGATTCTTCCACTAATGATCTCATATACAGATTAATTTGACGTCACCTTTTGGAGCACTGTGGATTTTCTTTTTTTAATTGTTAATGTGATAAAATCAACAGTATGGATTTTAATATAAAATTATTAAGTGATGAATACCTATTATCAGACAATAGCTTGTATATATCAACTTGAAATTCTATTTTACTAACAAGAAAAAAGTAAGAAAATTTTCTCTAAAAAGGGATTTTCAGTAATTTATTCAGAGCTGAAAGAAGTCAGTGAGAATGGTTACAGCCTACTATCCAATATGTCATCGATGAGTATGGCTGGCAGAATTTCACACACTACAAAGGAGAGAAAGGCCTAGGTTCTGTATAAGTTTTAGATACATAACTCAGGCTCCAACATTAGGCTCATAACTGATTTTCATTAGCATTTGAACAGTAACTTCAGAAAGCGATTTGGTCATACAGGTTAAAGTCCAATGAGATTGATTAAAGTGAGGCACAGACTAGTCTTTATGATAGAAATAGTCAGAGCTGAGACTGAAATCTAGCAGGGCCATCTGAAAACTCCAGTTCACTAGAGGCTGAAGCTTTGGAAAATACTTGATAATAGAAATCCATTGCTACAGAGTCCCAACAAGATAATTCTTGTGGCACATCAGTTAAATGCTTCAATATTCTCTCATGAGAAATCAATCAGGGGGGTTGGAACTAGATGATCTTAAGGTCCTTCCCAAACCTAACTATTCTATGATTCTATGACTTTATGATTCTATGATTCTATGATCAAAACAAATGTTTCCCTACAAAACAAGGGACTTCATTTATGGGAACAATCTTCTTTATTGTGAATATACTGAGTCCTTCTTATTCCTGAATTAATTGGTTTGCATTTCCAGGACAATAATACATTTATCATCTGGAATTTGTACAGAGGGTATTTTTTTAAATTCTGCACCAATTTTCAGGGGAAAAAAATGTCCAGTACCCTTATCATAACTGTAGACATCTTATACTGTATTATTTTTGTAAATAATTGATTTTTCCATTCCAGAATATATTTTAAATATTTAAAGAAGCACAGTTATACATATTAATCCATCAGATTACTTTTATCATCTGTTTATGTTTTATTTATTGCCTCTGCTCAATTCTCTCATGTTTATCATATGTGCAATTTACTATTTCCCTCTTTAACCTTATATTTTCAATTTCATTTCCAATAATCCTGAGTTAGAAAACACAGCAGTGTTAGCAACAAGTGAGATGAAACCTGGCAGAAGGAGGCAATTCATTCAGACATTTAATTATTGTACTTTATGAAGGTGTCGACAAGCTGTCCAACCTGTCAGTCTGCGGTCAAATAGAAATAATCCAGTTCCTCAGAAAAGGCATCACAAAGTGAGCCAGCGAGCTAGAGAAAAGCTATTCTCATAATCCCCTTTAGCTTTAAGTAAGTTCTGTCCTGTTAAAAAATAACATGTTGTTATGAGCGTCTGTCTTGTGGTCATACCTGGCAGGGTCTTGATGGCATGTGAAAGTAACCAGGAGCTGCTCTGAAATGGACCTAAACAACCCATCATCTGCTAAGTCTGCTGCCATCCCAAGGAGAACCTAATGCTTCTGCTCAAACCTATTTAAGAGTGGCAATTGCCAGAAGATAAACAAAACAGATGATACATGAAAGGGACATGGAAGAGATAGGAGGACGGAGACATCACTGAGGACACAGAGAGAGATATACTCTTGGAAGGAGGTACTTCATGCCACAGGAGGGACAACCATGAGGGACCATGGTCCATGTGTGATCCATTCTGGAGTGCAAACATCCCTGAGCTACTGTGGCTTGGGTGACCCACTCCAGGGCAGTGACAGGACTGAGGATCTGCAGCCATGGGGTACATGCTGGAACAGAGGAGAACAAGAAGACAGGAGCAAAGAGGCACTGATCCCAACTTTCTGTGCCACCCATCACCTCCTCAAAGGAACTGTGTAGGACTGAGTGGAACCCATGGCAAAAAAAAAAAAAAAAAAAAAAAAAAAAAAAAGCTGAGGATAGGAAATGAGGTATTTAATACTTTTCTGCATTAGAATACATTACAAATGAACAAGCATTTAATTTCAGTATGAACTTAGGGAACAACATGTTTTTAATATGGTATTAGTTAGCAGTCTACACTCATATGTTTTTCTCATAGTATTTTGCAAAGAAAGCCATCATTTTTATTCAACTAGCAGACAGGACAAGACAAAAAGATCAGCAGTGATTTACTAAACATCATTTACACCATTAGTAGAAGTGGTAACAGACACAAATCTATTATGTTACTACTTATCAGCTCATCAACTTAATCACTAGTTTCATTAAAGTAATAAATATAATCAAAGTCCATGTGTCCTCAACTCTCCACATAACTGATATGGTCTTGGAAAATAGACTACATAGGAAAGAGAAGAAGGACTTATTTTTTTTTAACTGAGAAAATTATGCTATATTAATAATATTGAAAAAGCTCAAATAAAGCTGAATCTGACTAGTGTTGTGTCAGACAACAATATGTTTTCTAAAGTATATAATAGCAAGAGGAGGTCTAAGGAAAGTGCTGGACTCAACTGATACTCAATGACCACCTAACAAATAGGTGGAGGCATTTAGTGGGCTTTTTTCCTCAGTCTTTAGTATTAATGATAGACCTTGGGCTGTCCAGTCCTCTGAATTGAAGAACCATGACTTTGGAGTGCAGGAGCAGGCAATTCCAAAGTGCTGGAAGTCAAGCAAGCAGGACAGAAAGCTGGTTTGACTGAGCTGGGATCTTCAAGAACTTAGGTGGAAAAGGAAAGTGGATGCACATTGGAAGCAAGGACAGGGTAAGACTACAGAGATGCTGTTTGCCATTATATGGAGAAAATTTGTGCACTCAAAGCTCAATTAGTGTTCCAGCTGGTCAGTACTGTGAAGGACAACAAAAAGAGCTTATTTAAGTATGTTAATAGCAAAATGAGAGATAACGTTGGTCCATTACTTGATGAGGTTGGTCACCTCACAAATAAGGACATAAAAAGAGCCATTTAATGCTTTCTTCACCTCTGTCTTCAGCAGTGATGATGGGCTATGAGACCTTTGGAGCCCTGTGCTTGAAGACATCAGTGGGGGGAATGACAGACTCCCATCCACCTCTGAACTTGTTTGAGATTTGCTGCTCCAGCTGGATGCATGTAAATCCATGGAGCCCTATGGCAGCAAAGAGTTCTAACCATGTTCTGGGGTCCACTAAGCACAGCATAGCTAGCCAGTCAATGGGCATGACTGTCTCACTTTACACTGTGCTTGTGCAGCCCCATCTTGTGTACTGTGTGCAGGTGTGGGCCCCACCATTTAAGAAGTATATGAAGATCCCTGAATGCATCCAGAGGAAGGCAGTGAAGCTGGTGAAAGGCCTGGAAAGCATGTCCTGTGAGGAGCGGCTGAGGACTCTGGGCTTGTCTAGTTTGGAGAAAAGGAGGCTGAGGGGCAACTTCATTGCTCTCTATAGCTCCTTGAGGACAAGGTATGAAGAGGGAAATGCTTATTTCTTTGCCCCGGTATTCAATGATAGGACACGTGAGAATGGTTCAAAGCTGTGCCAGGATTGGTTCACACTGGACATTTGGGTGCTTTTCTTTATCAAGAGAGTGGTCAAACGCTGCAACAGGCTTTCTAGAGAGCTGCTCAATGCCCCATGCATGTCATTTTTTCAGAGGCATTTGGACAATGCCCTTAACAACAGGTTTAGCTTTTGGTCAGCCCTGAATTGGTCAGGCAGTTGGACTAGATGATTATTGTAGGTCTCTTCCAACAAGAACTGTTCTGTTCTGTATCATTCCATTATATTCCATTCCAATTTGAAAAATCAAGCCCAGAAATATTTTTTACTGGAATAAAGATACCCACTGTAACCTTAATTTAGCCCTGTTTTATGTGTGCCTTGTGATGTATTATTTAACTACCTCTGCTTTCCTTAGGATCCTTGTCTCAACAAAATCACTGTCTATTTCACACATCGGTCCAACATTTTACATTCTCCTCTTTGTTTACTGCCTGGCCTCCTCTCCCTGGCCCTCTCCCTTACTTTCTCTGTAAGACTGAAAGCCTGTGTCCTGGGTTCAGCAGTAGCAGTCATTTTTCTCCTTCTTGTGGGCTGGTGCAGTGCAGTGTTTTCACTTTCGGCTTGGGAACAGAGCTGATAACAAGGATGTTTTGGTTTGGCCAAGGACTTTGTGAGCCTCATGCTCTGACAGGGAGGAGGGGAAGCCGGGAGGAAGCAGAGACAGGACAGCTGACCCAAACTGACTAAAGAGGTATTCCATACCACAGCACTTCATGCCCAGGATGTAACTGAGAGTTAGCCGGAAGGGCTGGGAGACTGCAGGGTTGGAGGAGGTATGGGTCAGTGCTTGGTCAGGCTGGGGGGGGGAGTTATTGGTCAGCTGGTGGTGAGATGTCGTATTTTCTTCCCTTGTTTTTTCCTTTATCATTGTTATTATTGGTGGTAGCAGTAGTGATTTGTGTTATACCTTAGTTACTAAACTGTTCTTCTCTCAACCTGTGGGAGTTGCATTCTTTTCTATTCTCCTCTCTGACCCTCCAGGAGTAGGGGGAGGGAAAGAAGGGGGGGGGAGTGAGTGAACGAGTTGCCTTACTAGGTTTAAACCACGACAGCCTGGTTCAGAGAAGGAATTCTTAATTTCCCTAGAAGTATTTCTACAGCTCTTATCACTACAGTTTGTTACTGCTTCACAAGCAATAAATTCAATTTCACATGTAGGTATTGCCACCATTCTGGAGAGGGATCTGAGACACCAAGAGACTGAGACTAAAAAATCTCTGACTGGAATACCTATGACCTCATTTATCATAGTATTAGCATTAATGGATCTTCACATATTCACAGCACAGCAAACCAACTTTAATTACATCTGTGAATAGTCAATATTGCTGTAACTGAAGTGCAACATATTCCGACCATTATAAGCACACACTTTAGAAAGTATTGTTGAAGTGATTTATAAAAAAAAGTGGAACTCAATGGTAGAGGCATAGACAGAATCTAGTTTACAAACAAACATTCTCTCCTGTAAATGTAACATCAGCCTTCATGTATTTTATTTGCAAGAAATGATGCATGACTGTATGGGCATCAGTCTCCCCTCTCATCTTTGCTTCCCTCCTCACTTCACTTCCATCCTCATCCATTCCCTATTTGTAATGGACTATTTGTAATGTAATCCCAGCTTCCCAAAATTCCTTGCTTATAACCATATCTCCTGCTTTCTGCTTTTTCCTTCTCTGCTTCCTTTCTTGCCCTTAACAATCCTTGTAAGAATATTTCTTAATATTCTAACTTGCTGACCAGATCTCAGGCCAAGTTTACTATAGGCTTGAGCCAGTAAAGAAAGTCTGTACAAAAAGCAGGGTTTAGATGGCATTTAGATGTCTAATTAAAATTCTAAAGGCTACAGTCTGCACCTGGAGAAAGCTAAAGTGCAAAAGGTCTTTATTGTTTTTCTTTCCTGTCTTTATGTACACTATCTTGTGCTGTAGCTGATCATGAAAGTAATAGATGGAAACAAATGGGTTGGGTCATGCTGACACTAACAAGTTAGTGAAAACCAAAGGCCTGCAGGTCAAAGGAATTATGTGTACCTGATGAAAAACATACATACATGCATACACACACAAACATATACGCACAATTATAGTTCAAAATATGCTTTCAAGTCAGAATGTTAGCAAATATTGCACGTATACCCACTGACAAAAGCATAGCAAGACTACTGATTAACGTGTGTATGTATGTCAGACAAATTATGTAGTCAATTAGTAAATTGAGCAATGTGTAACAATGTAATTATATAAGAAGGAAGTTAGTCAAATTCAGATTTTAGAACCTGGACAGTTGTTACAGCTCTTGGCTGAGGTTTGACTGGTAATATGCAATTTTATTCCATTTTGCTAATTGCCATGCTGTCTGAAGTCAGGAAACCCGAGTGACAATTCTTACAGAATGTTTGGTTGTGGCTGACAAAATGAAGGATTTATATTGATGGGAGGTGTAGACCTTGGTAAAAAAATAGCCCAAAAGAAAGTCACTCTAAAATCAATAAAAATATAACTGTCAATATCTTGACAGTAGAGCAGAGTTTGAACTTCAGACTGATTGGAAGCCAGAAGAATGATGTCCCCAAGGACTTCCTGCAGCATCTATCGCCACAATGTTGACTCCAGCTCTTGAGATTCTGTGAGGATGGGCTTCATGGTGTTTGAGAGATTTGTTTCCATTATACTCCTTCCAATATTAGGTTATATTCTCAGAATATTAAGTAATTTTAAACCAACATACAGACAATTCTATAACCTATATTCTCCAACAGTCATGAGAAAAAAACATATTCCCAGATTGCCTCAGCCTTCACTGGCAAATGCTGTGACCACACCACCCAAGTCTTGGAAGGCAGACGCAGGGACTGTGAGAATGAAGACCTTGGGCCCACTGTAGGAGAGGATCTGGTTCAAGACCATCTTAAAAATCTGAACGTGCACAAGTCCATGGGACCTGATGAGATCCATCCGTGGGTCCTGAAGGAGCTGGCGAACGAAGTTGTGAAGCCGCTGGCCATCATATTTGAGAAATCATGGCAGTCAGGTCAAGTTCCCGACAACTGAGAAAAGGGAAATATAACCCCCATTTTCAAGAAGGGGAAAATGGATGACCCAGGGAATTACAGACCAGTCAGTCTCACCTCTGTGCCTGGCAAAATCTTGGAGCAGATTCTCCTGGAAGGCATGCTAAGGCACATGAAAATCAACGAGGTGCTTGGTGACAGCCAGCACGGCTTCACTAAGGGGAAATCCTCCCTCACCAATTTGGTGGCCTTCTATGATGGGGCTACAGAACTGATGGACAGGGGTAGAGCAGTTGATGTCATCTACCTGGACTTGTACAAAGCGTTCAACGCTGTCCCACACGACATCCTTGTCTCTAAATTGGAGAGACATCAATTTGATGGATGGACCACTCAGTGGATAAAGAACTGGCTGGCTGGCCACACTCAAAGAGTTGTGGTCAATGGCTCAATGTCCGGCTGTAGACCAGTAATGAGTGGTGTCCCTCAGGGATCGATGTTGGGACTGGTCTTGTTCAACATCTTTGTTGGTGACATGGATGGCGGGATTGAGTGCTCCCTCAGCAAGTTTGCTGATGACACCAAGCTGTGTGGTTCTGTTGATACGCTGGAGGGAAGGAATGCCATCCAGAGGGGCTTCCACACGCTTGTGAGGTGGGCTGATGCCAACCTCATGAGGTTTAACCATGCCAAGTGCAAGGTCCTACACCTGGGTCGGAGCAATCCCAGGCACAGCTACAGGTTGGGCAGAGAAGAAATTCAGAGCAGCCCTGTGGAGAAGGACTTAGGGGTGCTGGCTGATGAGAAAATGAACATGAGCAGGCAGTGTGCGCTTGCAGCCCAGGAAGCCAATGGTATCCTGGGCTGCCTCAAAAGGAGCATGACCAGGAGGTTGAAGAAGGTGATCCTGCCCCTCTACTCTGCTCTTGTGAGACCTCACCTGGAGTATTGTGTGCAATTCTGGTGTCCTCAACATAAAAAGGACATGGAACTGTTGGAACAAGTCCAGAGGAGGGCCACGAGGATGATCAAGGGACTGGAGCACCTCCTGTATGAAGACAGGATGAGAAAGTTGGGACTGTTGAGTTGTGAGAGAAGGCTGTGTGGAGACCTCATAGCAACCTTCCAGTATCTGAAGGGGGCTATAGGGATGCTGGGGATGGACTCTTCATTAGGGACTGTAGTGATAGGACAAGGGGTAACGGGTTAAAATTTAAACAGGGGAAGTTTAGATTGGATATACGGAAGAAGTTCTTTCCTGTTAGGCTGGTGAGGCACTGGAATAGGTTGCCCAGGGAGGTTGTGAATGCTCCATCCCTGGCAGTGTTCAAGACCAGGTTGGACAAGGCCTTGGGTGATATGTTTTAGTGTGAGGTGTCCCTGCCCATGGCAGGGGGTTTGGAACTAGATGATCTTAAGGTCCTTTCCAATCCTAACTATTCTATGATTCTATGATTCCTTTTCACTTTATGTGGGAGGCCACAGTGGGTCTATGGGCTCCTTGACAGAGCAAGAGGAATTCGACCTTGAACATGGTGTATCCTTGAAGACTGGGAAAGTCCTGAGGAGTAACGAATGGGAATAACTTTCAGGAGGTGAGAACCGCAAGATAAGGAACTTGGACTTGTGTGGCAGAGCTTGGAGCAGAAAGCAAAAGCCAAGCATGTATAACAGTAAGGAGCATGAACAACTGTGGTTGACCAATCATTTGGTTGCTTGTGCAGCGGGTACTGCTGAAATGAGTATATCAATGTGGAAACAAAGAATAAAGCAGCAGCAGTTGAACTCATACTTTTTTTCATGTCCATCTCAACAGCGACAACTTTATTCCGGTTTATTCTTCCAGAATCAGTTTTGGAAATTGAATGAATAGTGTTTTTTCACCTAGTCTAGTCTTCAGTCTATCTGACCATTCCCTCAAGCATTTAAGCTCATGATTACGTAAGTATTAGTATTGAAATATACTCTATGATCTGTGTGTTTATCTTTTAGAAAATGTGTCTGGTTTCATAGTGGGAATTGGTAACATATGATGAAACTGCCCTTAGCATCTGTGGTTTTCTACTTCTTAGTCAATAAATACTCAATAAGACAAAGACTTCTGTGCTCATAGGGCCAGGTGAAATACCTGGATAGTCTTTTAGTTTTAGATTTCTATTGAAGCTGTTAACACACATTTCTTATTCATTTGGTTCTTCTAGAGACTTCAAGATCTTATTCTTAGGCTTCCATACAATTATGACTCAGAAATTGTTTGTCAGGAAATATTTAGAAGAAAAAATATTTTCAAAGGTGCTCTAACAAGGACACAAAGCTTTCAGTGCTAAAATGTTAATAATGCACATAATAAAAAGCTAAAGGGGAAGGGGGAACAAAACCACAAACACAAAAGAAATATAGTCAGTTGAGCTTTGCAAAGATTTGGAGGTGGGCTTGAAGCCTGATGTTTACACATGATCACAGCAAAATTCATGGTAACAAATTAGCACTGGACAATTCTTGCTAGGAGAACAACGGATTGTTATGGACTTCTCAGTTCGGAACGATAATACTCACTGAGACAGAAAAAAATCCTGCATCTCAGCCTTCTGTTTGTGTTAGGTTTCATGAGTTTTTTCTTTGAAACCTGGAGCTAACAATGCTGTTAAGATCAGTTAAGTCAATAACAAAGAAAATGTGTATCTACGAATGCAGTAGAGGACACCCATGTTGATTGTGCTACGTGAAAGCTCATTTTTGCAAGCGAAGTCAAAAATTCATCTGAAATTAGACCCATGACATGCATTTAATGAAAAAGTGAAAGGGGAAAAAAAACCCTGAAGTACTATGGGTAGTTTCCATTCAGAAATCACAGTACTATAGGGAAAGTAATGCAGGAAACCAGTACTTTTTGATTAGAAATGAAGTGGTCATGTAATGAAAGCTAAGGCTTGTGTTTATTAGACTAGTGCCAGTTGGTTAAATCCAGGGTGTCTTTTTAACGGATTACACAATGCCTTTAGCTAATTTGAATTATATTAAGGGAATCAGCTCTTTACTGAGATGTACAAGCAATAAAGAGCTCCACAGTGGCAGTTATTTCCACTGACTTGAGAAGCTTGCTGTAGAAACATCAGCTCTTTGAAGACTTTGGTTATTTTACATATCCACAGCCTGGTTTCTACAGAAATTACTGTTTTTCTGACATACTATATCTGAAATATAGCTTATAACAACTCCAAATTTACATATTCAAATTACTGTTGTCAGTGTAAATTTTAGCATTGTCTACAATTGCTTATGCTAAACTTTAAAAAAAAAAATCCTTTCAGATGAAACATTTGGTTCGTGGAAGCTATATTTTTTTAAGTGCCTCTCTTGGGTAATCAGGAACCAGGTTTTATCTTCTTTTCTGTAAGAAAATAACTCCATTACAAAAATTAGCTTATTACCACATTGCTGTACAGCTTCAGCAATGAGTTAAAAACACCATACAGTACAGCAGCCCAGGCTTTCATGGGAAGAATACCATATTTAACCCTGGTTTACTTGCAAATTCTGTCAAGAATAAAGATCAAAATGAAACAACAGAAACTAGCAAAAAGAGATTTCAATTTTAGCATAAGCAATCTCTAAATGGCATGTGAAGATAGATCATATCACTACCACTGTACTCTAAACTGGCATGGCTTTCAGTTAAAAAAAAGGAAAATGGTTGGCATCTAGAGGCAAAACGCTTGAAACAGATGTTTCTCTATCCTTAAAATGTAATAGCAGATTTTTCACCCTTCTTTGGACACTCAAACCTTCCATGAAACTGTTTGGTAGTTCAGAATATTATTTTGGTGACAAAAGTAATGGCTACAAAAGGAGGTTACTCAAGGTTTTTTCTGCACTGTTGAAGTGCGCCTAATAAACCAAAAGAAATAGAGGCTATATTTTGGATTAGAAAGCAGAGGAATTCATTGCAATTCTTTCAACAGCCTGGTCAGAAGCTAAATGAAAACAATGGAACAAAAGAAGTTATTCATAAGAGTAGCAAGAAAAAGAAGGCTTGTTTAGTTCTGAATGAAAAATGGAGATGGAATGTGGCCAAAGGCACTGCTTCAGTGGACATGAAAGGAAGAAGGATGAGAGCTGAAAAATGGTGGAATGGGCAAATGCTATTAACAGATACAGTAGCTTGTGATCCATGGACATCAAAGCAGGAGTAAAAGTAAATTGTTATTTATTTAATGAAGACTTCTTTGAAACACAGAATTATTTGTATTGCAATTTAAGTAATACACAGCTGAAGTAATCTACACCAAAGATGTAAGAAGATAATGAAACACTGGAATCTTTAAATAAAATGCTATTTCACCTACCCACCCAGGCTTCATCCCAGGAGTTTAGAACAGCTCCTTCAACAACCAGTGTCAAGTTTCAAGTTTCCAAGTCTCTCTGAGGAAGGCAGCTAAAATCATAGGCTCCATTCAGAAATTATGAAGCAATTTCTTATTGGCTTGAAAATACAGCAGCTCAAATACCCTCAAAAGTGGCAAATTATGGCTTGCATACTTGGCATAATACAGTGTTCCAAAGATAAGTCTCTCTAGTGTCTCTGCATGACACTGCAGTATACTACATCTACATGTGAATTTGCCCCAGAAGAACTTCTAAACTTCACTCAGATTCATAGTAACATGGGATAATTCAAGCTAAAGGGACTTTAGGAGTTCGGCAGTTCAATCTCCTGCTCAAATCAGGGTCAGACCAGGCTGCTCAGGAGTTTATCCAGCTAGGTCTTGAAAACCTCTAACTATAGACTGCAAAATCTCTCTAGGCAAACTGTTACACCACTTGGAGCTACAGAAGTACAACAGATGTAAAAGCCAGACCATATGGTAATCTACAGTATGAGCTGTAATGAACCGCTGTATGTACAGAACTGTGAAAGACTGTTTGGAATATTATTAGCTTACTTCTCAGTGTATTTCCATAAAAGAAACAGGAGAAGCTGAGTAGAGAATAAGCTGAAGATACAGTCTATCTAACATAGACCTTATTTTATAGAGAAAAAAAGCATAATTCATCAAAAATCTTCTCAGTATTTTGTGTTTGGATTGTTTAACGGTTTTGACTTGGAGAAAGACAGGTAAAAGTATGATACTTGGGCAGCTTTAATCCAGAGGACATTTTGCACCAATTATATCACACGGAAAGTAAAAATTTTCCTCTGTATGGGATATATTCTTCTTTCAGGGTATTTTAAAACAATCTTGTTTAAACATGTACTTTTCACTTAATTTTTCATAAACTTACAAATTGAAGCTTACCCTGTACAAATGCTCAAACTGGGGATTCAATTTCTGATTTCCTTTTATTTGACCCTCGAAACCTAAGTGATCTTTAAGTAGTGATAATCTTATTGTTTGCATTTCATGTAATATAATCTCAAAATAATATAATTTGTGTTTGTCATACTATGTCAGATCATTTAAAGACAGTTTTGAATATATTGAATGAAAGCAGCTATATACCTTCTCATAAAAGGACTGTGCAAAAGGAGAGCTTCATTTTTACTATATTGCTTTTCGGTCTAGAGGGAGTTCTATATCTGCAATATACATTTTTGGAAACTCTGCTTTTTACTAAATTTATGGGCTAAAGATAGTAGTACTAACTGCATATCCACATTTATTGTCATCAGAGCTTTACACAACCCCAGGCAAAGAAAATACAGGGTTTCTATGCATTAACAATGCAATGTATGTAGGAAAAATATGTCAATATAAATGAGTAAATGAAGCTTTCTGATTCATATACAATATGTTGTTGAGCATTTCTTTTTTTTTTTTTTCATTTTCTCTCAAGACACTGTGATTAACGCTGTCTTCGTAACATATACAGGTCACCCATCATGCACTAGTATTAGTTGTTATTGTTAATTGTATGGAAAAGATAGGGATACTGGGGTTTTGCTGTTGGCTTTTTTTCACCCTCAAAATAAAACAAATAAAATCAGAGTGTAAGGCCACTTATTGAAAGGCAGCAATGTGCACTAAAAATATCTGGTTCAAATATCATCTAAACTTACTTCTGCTTATTAAAGTAAACAGTAATACCAACCTTTTTAAACAGATGATCTTGTGTCCATGCAGATTACAACTGTGGTGTCCTCAATAGCAGTGTTCAGGTGCTGTCTAGACTTTGAGTTCACTTGAGTTTTAGTTGACTCCTCTCTGCAGGACTCAGGGCTTCCCTGATGCACACCAGCTGCATCTATGCTGTGCAATTTGCAGAGGGATCCCATTCATGCTGCCACATAATGGAGCAGTTTCAAAAGCAACACTCCCAGTTTTAACTCTGCACCACTTTATATTACAAAATTCCCATCTGGGTTCTTACACTGCTGGAGCCTGGTGGAAATGCTTATGAATGTATAAATAAGCTTTTATATTTTTATGCAGTTATTAGTCTATTAGCTGGATCTTTCAGCTATGTTCTCTATGCTATCCTGGTACTGTTCATTGAGTCTATAAGGTCTTCAGATCTAAGTGATTCTTATCTTCAGAGATCTTATCTTCATATCTCTGTGATTCAGTGTTTGGCTCATTATGGCACAAGGGTTAAGTGTTCTTTCTTTTTCCTGTGTACAGGAAACATATTATATTTTACATAATGCCTATTAAGAGATACACTTTATTCTTGCAGATCACATTATCAAAAAAGAAGGGGGTGTGTTTTCCTGATATGCAGTTGCATGTAAGAAGGTGTATGCATTCTTTTCAATGAGAGTGTGAAACAGCTATTCCCCAGTAACGAGAATTTGAAAGATGACTCTATTATAAATGTCTATATAAGTGATTCACATGCAGAAGAGCTCAGAATAAGCACCAGCTTTTAGACAAGCTAATTTATTAACAAAGTGGTCTAAAAAACTAGCCCTACTGTTCTCTTGCAGATTACACCAAACTTTATTAATTTAATTAAAGCCAACAGTCATGTTTATTAATTAATTTATTCTGTCAGCAATGCAGCTTGAGTAGCTTCTTTAGTTTATAGGCTGAAAGCAGTGTGAGATTATGTGCTAAATTAAGAGGGGTAACAAGGTAAATTGCTAATACATTACCTATTCTTGCTTCTGGATACAGCCAGAGCTACGTGTAAGCCAGATTCTGCTTTCTCTCTCTAGAGACTTTTTCTGAGAGAGAGATATGACTAAAGACGGGAAGCCTATTCCTACATATTTATCACAATCATTACACTATTACTCTTCAAATTATCTCCATGAACTGAAGAACTGAATTCCTTCTCAAAATATCTTTGCTGTGATTTCTGAAAGAAGAATTGTAGCATCTTTTGCCACATATTTTACAAGGTTTTGAATATCTACTTACATTAATAAAAAGAACATATACCTTCAAATGGATCAATAAAGGTCAGAGCAATAATGGCCAATACTTGACATAAAGTCCACACAAAGAAAACAGAAATATGATATTGTAATATTTTAATTAAAAAAGGAAAAATACAGACAAAATAGGATTAGTAAGACTAGAAGAGGATGAAATATGATGATATAAAGCATAAAAACCCAGAAACGTTATATTAAAAAGAAATGTGATTACAAATCAGGGTCCTTTAAACACTTTTATTACAACCTTGTTAAACTGTATTTTAACCATTAATAAAGAATTTGGAAACAAATCTAAAATCAACCAGTCTATGTCCACTAGTGGAGCTAGTGAAAAGAGTTTATTTCCACTTCCCCTATATGAGTCCGTAGGTGATTTACTTTTATGGCCAACAGTTTATGGTACAGCATGTGAAAATTATGGTTCCTTATTCAAATAAAGGCGATGACAACTTTGAGAATCTGCTCACTTAAATGCAAAGGCTCCAGAAAAGAGGTTGCAAACGAAGATTAAAGGACTTCTTCTGAACTTCTGAGATAAAAGGAGAAGTCATAAAAATCCTTTGAGATTTTCCTTCTTTAAATGTCTGTTCCTTTAGATAAAAGGCTACTACCTTTGTCTAGCAAGGTATAAGGACAAACTACAGTGACTCCTTGGGCTGCACTACCTTGTGCATGAAAAAATAACCTCCAAATCAACAATTCAGAGTTTAGACCTACCATACTGTCAAATGTCCTCTCTGTACAGGAGAGCTGGTATATGATATTTAACTGAAAAAGTAATATATGTGTTCTAGAAAAGTTTTTCCCATTTCCAGAAAGGAGAGAAAGATGTAAATGTGCAATTTATTTCTGATTCACTGTTCTGAGAATGGCACTAGATCCCACAGTGTTGCACGTTTAGCAGAAAAAAAGCATACAAAAGTTCTTATATTTTATTATCTTATTTCAATATTTTACCTAGCATTTTATAAAATTTGTAAGTATAAGTCTTGTAATGTATTTTAAGGTCCAGACTTACTATCAAATGTTCTCTCATTTCAATACAGTTTGGTTTTCCATTTTTCTCCACTTTCGCCTCATTTGTTTGACCTTATCACTCTAAGAATAATGGTTCTTTCAATTCAATTGTGATTGAAGTGAGAAACTGTGCATCATTAATCTTACAGTGACAGGCCTTATTGTAATTAAACTCTAAAGATATGTAATTCCTTATTAAGAGAGATGCTTTTACTGATCAGCTCACAATTCAAGTTTATCTGCTCTCACAGGCTTTGCCATTTTGTGTTAGTAAGTTACCCCTTATTTTACCTGTGTGTTTTAAATGTGTTGATTTTTGATGTTAAGTTTATGCAGTTGTGAAATTAAATAATAAATGAAAAAGCCTTGTAGGTAAGTGAATGAAAAAAACTGATTTAATATATTTGTGAACAAACAATGTCATGAAAAATTGAGATTTTTTTTGTTTCTGAGATTTTAAAGATATTCTCTATTAACGATTATGCCAAGTACAACTACATCACCCTTGACACTTTGATATACTATTGCTGAGAAAAAAAAGTGGGTTTGTATAGCAGTGAACTTCTGAAAGAAAAGGTAAGAAACAGATAATGCAGTGGATAAAACACCTCATTGTTTTAAACAATCTGCAATACAATCCATGAGGAACAGATCTCCATGTTAAATAAAGCAGGGGATATTTGATTCCTGAACACCAAGAGATAAGAAGTGCAATATTTTTACTTTTAAAGTTACAAGAATCTATAGTGCTTTATTTAGAATTTCACTTGTTTATCTTTAAAAATTGATGACAGTGTACTTTCATCCTTTTTTCTTCCCCCTAGCATAGGTAGGAAACGTCAAAAAATGGCTTCTCAGATTAATGTTTCTTTATTTTTCCTTGCTGGTTTCTTTTATCTTTGTGAAAACAACGTGAAAAGAAAGGTCATCAGCCTAGGAGATCAACAAGCATGTAACTATGCTTTCTGATAAAGACAAACTGACCTTTAATGTTTTACACAGGGGCAGTTAAATGTCAGGGCACTGAGGGCAATAATGGCCCTTAATGGCCGATCTACCCTCCCCTGGAACCTGCCCCATCCCCTGCCCCAGGACCCCATTTCTGCTCAGCCCAGAGCTGCAAGTCCCTGTCCCGGTGATGCTGCAGAGGCAGGGCTCCTCCAGCCCTTATTCTGCAGAGCCAGACACAACTCACAGGCTGACATCCTCATTCCCACATCGTGCCTGGAGGTGTCTGGAGCTGCTCCAGAGCCCATTCCAGCCTTCCCTGCTTCCTGGCTGGGGTTCTGTCTGGTGAGGCACATGGGGAGCCCCTCCGTCCCTGATGTAATGCACACACATGCAACCACTAATCTTATGAGGGTTTGTGTTTCTCCTTCCTTCCCAGAGGCAAAGTTCTTAAAGCAAAGATTTCAACCACCTCACCTATAGCAATGCGCTCAACCCCAATTACTACCATTTCATGCAATAACAGAACAAAATCAGTGAATGAGAAAAAACTGTGTATAGTGGTTTGCTATCTCAAAACAGACCCCATGTCGTGGTTTAAACCCAGTCAGGCAACTCCTCCCCCTCTTCTTTTCCTCCCCCTACTCCCGGAGGGATGGAGAGGAGAATCAAAAGAATGCAACTCCCACAGGTTGAGATAAGAACAGTTTAGTAACTAAGGTATAACACAGATCACTACTGCTACCACCAATGATAATAATGATAAAGGAAATAACAAGGTAAGAGAATACAACACCTCATCACCAGCCGACCGATAACTCACCCCCCCCCCCAACCTGACCAAGCACTGACCCATACCTCCACCAACCCTGCAGTCTCCCAGCCCTTCCGGGGCACTCCCAGTTACATCCTGGGCATGACGTGCTGTGGTATGGAATACCTCTTTGGTCAGTTTGGGTCAGGTGTCCTGTCTCTTCTTCCTCCCGGCTTCCCCTCCTCCCTGGCAGAGCATGAGGCTCACAAAGTCCTTGGCCAAACCAAAACATCATTGTTATCAGCTCTGTTCCCAGGACGAAAGTCAAAACACTGCACTGCACCAGCTACCAAGAAGGAGAAAAATGACTGCTACTGCTGAACCCAGGACACCTCATTAAGGCTATGTGGTTGTCAAACCTTCAGGAGATCTGAGTACCACAAAAGAGCTAACATCACTTACATTTCAAGCTATTTTATTTTATTTTATTTTATTTTATTTTATTTTATTTTATTTTATTTTATTTTATTTCCATTGTTAGTAGTTCCAAGTAGGACCAGCAGCTAATGTTGGTAATTCACTAGGAACTACATAGAGGTTTTGGACTTTATATGCTCCCTTACCCCCAGAAAAGACAACACTGGTAGGTTGAAGTTTTGAGAGCAATTGTTTCTTATAAATTCTGCTGACACATTAACTCAAATTTTCACTCCCAAGAAAACATTTAAATGCATTACAAGATTTGAATTAAGTCCAAAGTCAAGTGGTTGTTCAACTGATATGGGCCAAATCTGCATTCTATAAACTGCACCAAGAAAAAAGTCTCTGAGAATTTAAAGATGAGACAGACTGAAATTCTCAAACAGACCTGCAGAACAAGGTTATTGTGTCCCCACAAATACCACTCTCGCTCTGCTTTTCCTGGACCTGGACTTTCTAACTCTCTGAGCTTCTATGCTAAATGACTAGCAGAATGGATGTGTGCTGTGGGACCTGACAGCAACCAAAGCCTTTGCTAAGGCAGAAATATAAACTCCTTAGCAGGGGAACAGCTTCAGGCAAATCAAAGTTGCCACCTACACTGATGCATGTAGTCAGGCCTGGGTATAATAATGTGGGCTCTTCTGGCTGCAAATTCAGGAGCTAATATATTGACTACAGCTTGCCTGACCTTAGGAAAGAGACAGGTTTAGAAGTCCATCTCATCCAAGTTTAAATGTCTATAGTGTCTGATCTAGTCACAGGTGGGCTTCCTTTGAAATCAACAGAAACAATATTTAGTTCCCAGTTGAACTCACCAGTGTTAAAGAAGGCATGATAAAACTTGTGTCCTTGTCTCCATTGATTATAGTGACTAGTTGAATACCAATTTAATTAATTTTAAGCATTCTGAACTGGCCCCAAGCAGTGTCTAGTGCTCTCTGTTGACTATAATAATGAACTTCTGCTCCTAAAGCTGCTCTGGTTTGTGCCAAAGTAGTTGAAGTACCCACACGGTGATCAGAAAGAAATGAGTAACAGTATGATAGTTTCTTGGGCATGAATCTCAATGGAATAGCAGACTTCAGAGTACAAAGAAAGGAAATTGCCTTCTGTTGGAGGGATTCTTGCAAAAGTAACTTTACCTTTGCTAGTCTTCAGAATCAATAGAGTGTATTACATTCTTCTGCAGAACATTTGGGAGAAGGAGGCAAACATGTCCTCAGTCATCTCCCTTGACTAGTTAGTTTCGTTTTCAGTAAGCCACTTGTACTTAGGTCTGAGACTATAAGCCAATATTCAGTAAATAAAAACAAAGAAAAAATACTGCCTTCCGCTGAACTGCCCAGTCTACATGCTCTGATATGCAGCCTGGTGATTTTCTTTGTTATTGAGCTACTGCTACGCGGCTATTGTAAATGACATTATATATAGGTCATATTAATAGGACTTAAACTGTTATCTGATCTTTTTCTTCAAAGAGTTTTTGCTGTTGATGGAATCAGCATATCACCCAGTATTCCCCTTTCAGGGAAACAAAACATAATGAAGTTTAAACAAATTATATTCATTATCCTAAGAGCTATACCTTCACATTTTAATTCTTCCTTCTCTTTATCATAACTTTCAGCCTTCCCTGGTTAACCCAGTGGGCTGGTTTTGGCTGGGATAGGTTAATTTTCTTCACAGTGACTAGTATGGTCTATGGTTTGGATTGGTGCTGAAAATAGTGCTGGTAACACACGGGTGTTAGCTAATGCTGAGCAGTGCTTACACAGAGCCAAGGCCTTTTCCACTCCTCACACCACCCCACCCGCGAGCAGGCTGGGGGTGCACAAGGAACTGGGAGGGGACACAGCCAGGACAGCTGACCCCAACTGACCCCAGGGGTATCCCACACCATATGGAGTCACGCTTAGCATGTAAAGGTGGGAAAGAAAAAGGAAGGGGAGTACACTGGGAGTGACGGTGTTTGACTTCCCAAGTAATCGTTACATGTGATGGAGCCCTGCTGTCCTGGAGATGGCTGAACACCTACCTGACCATGGGTCTCCCGTCCCACCTGGTGGGTGAGGGGAGAGCTGATTTGTTATCACACTCTGCGGTTCACAGGAGAAACCAGAGGCCCTTCAGAGGCTGAAAAACGAAACAACAATTAATTTTATTGTAAACTTCCCTAAAACTGTGTCAGAAGGAACAAAAGTCTTGGCGAGTTCTTATTCTTATAAAAGATACGAAGTAGAGGAAGAAAAGGAGAAAAGAAAGAAAGGAGAGAAAACAGAAATAGGCTCAATACCCAGAGGATCCAGGACAACTCAGTCAGCGAGTGGAAATGCTTTCAGTTGTAGTCCTTTCAGCTGTTGTCCTTTCGGTCCTTGCAGTCAGTGTCTCCACTGTGGTCCATGGTGGAGGGGTGCTCGCCACACCTGAAGGACAGTTTTGACTTTTTCCAGGGCCAGGCTCTCAGAACTCTCCCGCAGGGGATATGCTGAGCCCCAGACCCGGCTCACGCTGTGCTCTGACAGGCGCCGCAGGGTCCGTCGGTGTCTCCGGTCAGTTTGTTGCCGGGGCAGTTGATCTTCACGGCCTCAGGGCAGACAGCACAGGAAAGCATCCCCAGCCTTGGCGGAGCAGGATCCCTGCTGCGGCCCGGCCGTTTGCCGAAGCGATAAGGAGCTGTCAGTTCCTTCTGTCTCCTGACTTGTTTTGAGACACACACAAAAAGGGACTCTTGGCCATCATAGTGGGAAATGGTGAATGAATTCCTTGTTTTGCTTTGCTTGTATGCGTGACTTTTGCTTTACCTATTAAATTACCTTTATCTCAATCCGTGAGTTTTCTCACTTTTACACTTCTGATTCTCTCCCCCCATCCCTTCAGGGGGGAGTGATATAGCAGCCGCTCTCTGGTGCCCAGTTGCTGTCTGGGGTTAAACCTCAACACCCAGTCTATTCAATTATGTGATATTTTTCTGTCTATTTTCTGTCCTTCTTGCCTAATTATAATATGACTATTAACCAGAACATAAAGGTTTTTGAACCTTTTCATGGTAACTTCAGTATTAGGTTTAAGCAAACAAAATACAATCAAAAAGGTTATGCAAAACTGTGTGTCACAGTTTAAACAAAGTCAGCCATAAATCACACAGTCGCTCTCTCACTCCCCATCTTTTTGCCCTCCCCCTGCTCCTGGAGGGATGGGAATCAAAAGAATGCAACTTCCACGGGTTGAGATAAGAACAGTCCAGTAACTAAAGTAACTCTCACATCCTGAGCATGACATGCTGTGGTATGGAATACCTCTTTGGCTAGTTTGGGTCACGTGTCCTGTCTCTGCTTCATCCCAGCTTCCCCTCCTCTCTGGCAGAACATTAGGCTCAGAAAGTCCTTGGCCAGACCAAACATTTGAGCAGTAACTAAAAACATCAGTGCTATCAGCGCCGTTCCCAGACCAAAAGTCAAAAACACAACACTGCATCAGTTACTAAGAAGGAGAAAAAATGACTGCTACTGCTGAACCCAGGACACTGTGCCATAGATGGTTGTTGTTTCATGTCTCATTTCATAGAATCATAGAATAGTTAGGGTTGGAAAGGACCTTAAGACCATCTAGTTCCAAACCCCTCTGCCATGGGCAGGGACACCTCACAGTAAACCTATCACCCAAGGCTCTGTTCAACCTGGCCTTGAGCACTGCCAGGGATGGAGCGTTCACAACTTCCCTGGGCAATCCATTCCAGTGCCTCACCACCCTCACAGTAAAGAACTTCTTCCTTATATCCAATCTAAACTTCACCCATTCAAGTTTTAACCCGTTACCCCTTGTCCTATCACTACAGTCTCTAATGAAGAGTCCATCCCCAGCATTCCTATAGCCCCCCTTCAGATACTGGAAGGCTGCTATGAGGTCTCCACGCAGCCTTCTCTTCTCCAGGCTGAACAGTCCCAACTTTCTCATCCTGTCCTCATACAGGAGGTGTTCCAGTCTCCTGATTATCCTCGTGGCCCTCCTCTGGACTTGTTCCAACAGTTCCATGTCCTTTTTATGCTGAGGACAGCAGAACTGCACACAATACTCCAGGTGAGGTCTCACAAGAGCAGAGTAGAGGGGCAGGATCACCTCCTTTGACCTGCTGGTCATGCTCCTTTTGAGGCAGCGCAGGATACGGTTGGCTTTCTGGGCTGTGAGCACACACTGCTGGCTCATGTTCATTTTCTCATCAGCCAGCACCCCCAAGTCCTTTTCCACAGGGCTGCTCTGTATCTCTTCTCTCCCCAGCCTGTAGCTGTGCCTGGGATTGCTCTGACCCAGGTGTAGGACCTCGCACTTGTCATGGTTAAACTTCATAAGGTTGGCATCAGCCCACCTCACAAGCGTGTGGAGGTCCCACTGGATGGCATTCCTTCCCTCCAGCGTATCAACCGAACCACACAGCTTGGTGTCATCGGCAAACTTGCTGAGGGCGCACTCAATCCCGCCATCCATGTCACCGACGAAGATGTTGAACAGGAACAAGGATGTTGAACAAGAACAAAGATTTCTCATATGTGCCAGCAACTATAATCACCAGGGCTCCCTTTTTGCAAGGAAAAGTGTGGACATCTGTAAAAGATTTTCATCATGACTAGCAAGGATCCAAAATGCATTGGCAGATCATCAGTTTGCATATACCCCATGGTGTGTTGTTTGACAGCTAGTGCATTAGATATTCTTTCACTTGGGCTCTGGCAGAAAGCCAGGCAGTTGCTATGCCTGTGTGTTCATTAGCAAGTGCAGATACATGTGAATAACATGCAGAACATACTTTTTGGCCCTCTGGCCTAAAAAGAGTTGACATCTGGTATAGAACAATTCAGAACAAGAATATCAGGGCAGGTTTCCACAGTGCTTCAGGTTATGTTGTACAAGAAAACAAGTGTCTTACATTACAGCCTGTAGCGTAGGATCCTATTTACAAATTAAATGGTATATGCCCTTCTGGGTCATTTCTTTCTCTCTCATTTGTACATTTTCCAAGACAGCCACTGTGTGTGTTGTTTCTTTGTCAACATTGCCACAAGCTGTGGTATGCCAACACCCTGCAGCTACCCATTCAATTGATTGTATAATAGCAGTGGGCCATTTCCTGCCACCCTTGGTATCCTAGAAAAAGTCAAAGTCAAACACTTACTTTCTACCATCTGAGTCAGAAGCGTGAAGTGAGCATCATATTAGAACAGCAAAAGCTACTGAAAAGTGAAATCCCTGCAGAGATGGATTTATGTGACTCCACAGAAAATCAAAGCAAATATTTTACAAGCAAACATCACTTTCCTTCAGAAGGTGTTCCAGTTCCACTTACTGAATTACCTGTTTTGTCTGAAGCTAATAATTTATTTCCACTTGGTTTAATGTCCTCTTGATTTGAATAATAACCTCCCAAAGTTCTGTTCTAGCATGGGGAATAAGCAAGAGGAGTTAGAGACGTGCGCACACTTGCAGGATTGTGATCTTACTGGATTGACAGAGACATGGTGGGATGTCTCCTGTGGCTGGAGTGTTGGAATGGAAGGATACAGGCTCTTTGGGAAGGATAGACAGTGGAGATGAGGAGGGGATGTCAACTCTATGTCAATAAGCAGCTGAAGTGCACTGGAGCTCTGCCTGGGAATGGATGATGAGGCAACTGAGAGTTTACGAGTCAGGATTAAAGGGAGCGCAGGGACAGGTGACATTATAGTGGAGGTCTGCTACAGGCTGCCTAACCAGGAAGACCAAGTAGGTGAGACCTTCTATAGACAGACAGGTGCAGCATCATGTTCACAAGCCCTGGTCCTCATGGAGGACTTCAACCATTCCAATACCTGTTGGAGGGATGGTACAGCAGGGCATGAGCAAGTCAGGAGGTTCCTGGAGTGCACTGATGATAACCTCCTTCTCCATGTGACAGAGAAGCCAACGAGAAGAGGTACTATGCTGGACCTTGTTCTCACCAACAAGGGGCTGGTGCGTAATGTGAAGCTCAATGGCAGCTTCAGCTGCAGTGGCCATGAAATGGTGGAGTTCAAGATCTCTAGGGCAGCAAGGAGGGTACACAGCAAGCTCACTACCCTGGACTTTAGAAGAGCAGTTTTTGGCCTCTTCAGGGATCTGCTTGGTAGAGTGCCATGGGATAAAGTGCTGGAAGGAAGAGGGGCCCAGGGAAGCTGGTTAATACTCAAGGTTCACCTCCTCCAAGCTCAAGAGTGATGCATCTCAAAAAGAGGAAGTCAGGGAGAAATACCTGGAGGCCTGTGTGGAGAAACAAGTAGTTCCTAGACTAACTGACACAAAAAGGGAAGCTACACAGAAATTCTCCATGCAGCCAGATCTGTTAGGAAAGCTAAAGCTCTGATGGAACTAAATCTGTTCAGGGACATCAAGGGCAACAAGAAAAGCTTCTATAGATATGTCAGGAGACCTGGTTACCCATGATGTGGAGAAGGTTGAGGTACTCAATAACTTTTTTGCCTCAGACTTCATTGGCAAGTGCTGCAGCTGCACTGCCCAAGTTGCAAAAGGCCTTGGCAGCAACTGTGAGAATGAAGAATCATTCATTATTGGAGATCAGATTTGACACCATCTAAATCAACTGAAGGTGCACAAATCCATGGGAGCTGATGAGATGCAACCACGGGTCCTGAGGGAACTGGAAGATGAAGTTACCAAGATATAATGCATCATATTTGAGAAGTCATGGCAGTCCAGTGAAGTTCCCATTGACTGGGAAAAGGGAAATATAAACCCCATTTTTAAAAAAGAAAAAAAGGAAGACCTGTGGAACTATAGGCTGGTTAGCCTCACCTCTGTGCCTAAGCAAACCTAATGAAGGTTTGTTCATTAGGTCAAGTTCATTAGGTCAAGTTCAAGGTCCTGCACCTGGGTCGAGGCACTCCCTGTACAAGTACAGGCTGGGCAAAAATGAGTTGAGAAGAACTTTGATGAGAAGCTTAACATTACTTGGCAATGTGTATTTGCAGCCCGGAAAGCCAACCATATCCTGGGCAGCATCAAAAGAAGTATGATCAGCAGGTTGAGGGAGGTAACGCTGCCTGTCTGCTCTGTCCTGATAAGATCCTTGATTCAATCATTCAGCTGTTAGAGCAAGTCTAGAGAAAGGCCACAAAGAGGATCAGAGGGCTGGAGCACCACTTCTATGAAGACAGGCTGAGAAAGTTGGGTTTGCTCAACATGGAGAAGAGAAGGCTCTGGGGAGATATTAGAGCAGCCTTCCAGTCCTTTAAGAGGGCCTACAAGAAATCTGGAGAGGGACTTTTTACAAGTGCATGTAGTGATAGAAGAAGGGATAGTGTTTGTTCTCACCAAGCTAAGTAGTAATTAATGAAGTCACAGTTTTACAATAAACCACATTTTCCCTTATTTCAGTAACCCAGTCTTCAGAACTCAATTGCGACTAGTCATTTCTCATTCAGCCATAATGTATTAAAAAACCTGATTGTTGAGAAGCTCTACTTATTTTGATATATGAAAAAGTAAAGAAAATTTTGCTCATGGTCTACATAATATCTAGTCCCACTTAAAAGGCAACTCATACTTTACTTTTTTTTATTTTCTAAATAGATACTTTCTTTATATAAAGGTAAAGTAGGTTTAGTAGCACTGCCTATTATTATAATAGCTTATTTTAATTTTTAAAAATGTAAATAATTTGGTTTTCACATAATATGTTCTTAAAGTTAATTTCATTCTAAATAGTTAAACTTTAGTAATTCATTCACAAAAGCTAAGGTCTTTCACAAATGTTATCTTCAAGTCACATATCTTCTGATATTTTTCAGGATATTGCCCACTTGACAGCTCTAGTCATCTCACACAATTTTGGGTGCCTCAGATTAAGTAAGAAGAAATTATACTGTGTACCTTGTGTTCTTATTCCAGTGCGGTAAGAGTGGCCATCAGCAATATTAACACTCTTCATTATTTAGAACCTACTTGAGGACTTTTAACTCCTCAGCTACTTGATTAATTTCTTGACTCATCTAAATTGTTTCATATTATTGTGACATGAAATGTTAGAAACTAAAATCTTCCCAAGAAGAAACTAGCACGGTATTGTAGTCAGAGAATTTATATTGTTATATAAAATGTGCATAAATAAATGAAATATCTATTCAAATAGCATACATACTTTTAAGTATTAAGACTAAAGGTTTTTTCTTTGTGACAGCTTATGAACAGAAACTGTCAAGCTTTCTACCTGTACCCATAGAGCTAATTCCATTTCAGTCAAGGAGAATTACAAGAATCAATAGAGAGCTGTGACCTGAAGCTCTAAGTAGAGCTTCAAAGGTACAAGTCTTCCTACCTAAGTATCTTAAAACAGCACCTCCTTTGCATTCTGTCAAGTAGACTGATCTGAAAACACATGAATTTTATTTTAGCAAACATAGTTCTAATATTTTGTTTTATCTCCATGTAGGAAAAAAAAATAAATTAGAAAGTTCTCAAGAGACGTTAATAGAGACTGAAAGAGATTTACCCCCAAAACGGCATTAAAACACTGAGGACAGTCACTTTTGAAGTGCTAGGTCCAGGCTCAGTTACCTGCTGCAGCTCAAATTGATTTAAAACCAAGTCTCCTAACTTGCCCTGACCACAAAGGAAGGTGTACCTTGATTTTTCAGGATCTGATTAGAAATTCTACCCTGGACCTGATAAAATCTTCATTAAGAAACTTCTACTGAAAAGATATATATTTCCGTGAAAAGCTTTGGTTTTGCCAAGTCAACATTTTGCATTGAAAAATGTTTTCTCAAAAGTATTCTCATCAGATCTTCCCGCAAGAGACAAGATGACAACTTATTATGACATTATTTAAAAGATATCTACTCTTTTGCTTCCCATTTGGCATCAGAATCACCTTAGAAAGATGTGTATGATTCTGCAACTTCGAAAATATCACAGTGTCTGTGAATGGCATTTTAGTTTATGGGAAATCTCATAAAGAATGTTAGCTAAGTTTAAAAGTACCTTAGAAAGAAGCTAAGGTGGATGGACTACAATTAAACTAAAAGAAATGTATGTATCGACAGGCTCAGCTCCTGCCATATTAAGCCTATAATGGCTTTGCAATTAGGTGGAAAGTGTAATGATTCAAAAGCTATTTCTTAAAATTATATTGGAACTAAAGTTGACAAGACAGAAAGGAAAGAATACCGGGTAGAAAAGCTTCATCCAGCACCACAGTTAATCATAAAACAGGAGAAATCACCTATGAAGACATCACTGAAAAGTCCTTTTCAAAAAAATCCTTTATCTCCAATTTTAATCACTTCTGCAGTCTGAAAACCAGATCAGTGAAAAGCTTTACAAGTCCTGTACTTCAAAACTTCTCAGAATAACATTTTAATTTATATAAGATTTTTTGCTCAAACTTTTCTCAACGCCAATGCTGCTAAGGACTTGCTTAAAATATTGTGTAGAACTGACAGAAGCACAGAGATTTTTGTATATGAGAGGACATTCTGGTTATAGAAGTGTTTTCCTGGGGGGAGGGGGGGGGGGAGAACAAGACAGGAGAACTGGAGAACTGTTCTGTACAATTTTAGGCAACACAGATAACTGAAATTTTGTGTTATACCAGACATCAACACAGCCTGTTTGAAAGAGTCTATGAACATACAGACATTCACAAGACTTGAAGTGTCATGTTAGGTTCATGAGATGTCCAGATAATAAATAAAGACAATGTTAAGGTCCTTCCAGCCTGGCAAAGATGGCTCACACAGCTGATGAGATTTAAAAATCTATTGTGGAATAATGTCGCGGTTTAAACCCAGTCAGGTAATTCGTTCGCTCACTTCCCCCCCCTTTCTTGCCCTCCCCCTGCTCTCGGAGGGATGGAGAGGAGAACTGAAAAGAATGCAACTCCCACGGGTTGAGATAAGAACACTTTAAGGTATAACACAAATCACTACTGCTACCACCAATGATAATAATGATAAAGGAAATAACAAGGGAAGAGAATACAACATCTCAGCACCAGCTGACCGATAACTCGGCCCCCAAGCCCGACCAAGCTCCGACCGATACCTCCTCCAACCCTGCAGTCTCCCAGCCCTTCCGGCTAACTCCCAGTTACATCCTGGGCATGACGTGCTGTGGTATGGAATACCTCTTTGGTCAGTTTGGGTCAGGTGTCCTGTCTCTGCTTCCTCCTGGCTTCCCCTCCTCCCTGGCAGAGCATGAGGCTCACAAAGTCCTTGGCCAAACCAAAACATCGCTATCAGCTCTGTTCCCGAGCTGAAAGTCAAAACACTGCACTACACCAGCTACCAAGAAGGAGAAAAATGACTGCTACTGCTGAACCCAGGACAAATACGCATCAGAGAATCTCTTAATGATGAGGGCTGGCAACTTGTCAAGGAATACTACTGATTGCCTTAACTCATGACAACACAGAAACGTGTTTGGGTTCTGTTTTTATTGTCCTGATGATCTCAGCACAAGAATAAAAATGAATTACAGCATTCATTAGTGGTCTTGTAAACAAGTATATTATTTCCTCATTTTAAGCTCAATTATTTTTAAAATTTTGCACACCATTGTTTCAGTCTAGTACCTAAAATTGAATTAATAGACTGTGTGGCTCACCCTACTCCAAACACAAAGCAGTTCTATTCAACCAGAGATAATATTGCAGGATATTGGCATGAAGCTCCATAGTGGAGCAAAAAAGTGATGTCTCAAAGAGACCTACAAAATCAGCATTCCCAGCCTTTTGTTAGTATGCCCAAAAAAGAGATGGAAGCAATCTCCCCTAGGCATAAAGGCCTTTCTAAAATACTGATAAACCAGTTCCAAAGAGCTGAACAGCTGGAGAATTATCACTTATTAAAGCCTTGTTAATCAAAGCTTCAGCTTTGGAGCCTCAGCATAGGAAAGACATGGACCTGTTGGAGTGGGTCCAGAGGAGGGCCACAAATGTGATCAGGTGGATGGAGCACCTCTCCTATGAGGAAAGGCTGAGAGAGTCAGAATTGTTCAATCTGGAGAAGGCTCTGGGGAAACCTTATTGCAGTCTTTCAGTTCTTAAAGGGGGCTTATAAGAAAGATGGGGACAGACTTTTTTTAGGGCCTGTTGTGATAGGAAAACAGGTAATGATTTTGAACTAAACAAGGGTAGACTCAGATTAGAGATAAGTAAAAAAAAAATTTACAATGAGGGTGTTGAAATACTGTCACAGGTTGCCAGGAGAGGTGGTAGAATGCTCCATCCTGGGAAACATTCAAGGTCAGCTTGGGCAGAGCTCTGAGCAATATGAAGTATTTGAAGATGTCTCTGCTTACTGCAGCGGGGATTGGCACCAGTAGTGCAGGGCTAAAGGTGTGCCAAAGTATAGCACAGCACAACATCGTTATATCCCCGCTCCCCACAGAGGCTCCAGCACTCAGTATGGGTGTTGTGTAGAGGGCAAGTGTTGTGTATATGGCAAGTGTAGTCTATACGTAAATATAGTGTATATGCAGAAGTGCTAGGCAGAAATGCTATATAATACCGCTTAATGTGGATTGTAATAATCCCAAATGCAGTGAGAAAGTATCTGATTTATCATTCTGAAACCTGTAGATTTTGAAGGGCAAAAAATGAAGTTGTAGTGAAGAAGGCAAACAAGTTTTGGACAGCTAAAAAATTGTTTTTGTAAGAAAAATTATTATTTCCAGTAACCTCACTATGCAAATTAAATGTCTGTATTAACAGAAAGAAAAAAAATTGGTCTGAATAGGATGAAGAATGTGAATCTAAAGAAAAAAGAGAGTTCAGAGGAGTGAATAACAGTGTAATAATGGTAACATTTCTTTGATCTTGTCATAAAATATTGTATGAATACTAATGTAACAATTTTATTTTTGGTTCTTTAATGAAACCTGTCCTAGACATAACTATTCAGAAAAAATACCTATGTGTTTGTTGGAAACTTATTCAGTGTCAGAAAGTCAATCCCATGGGTTATCTCATCATATGCAATGTGATACCAAATTTGTCATGAAAGTTACATACTTACATGAAGTATTATCCACAGAGAAAGCATGGAAGCAAAGACAAAGTAAATAAAAGTTTTTTGATAGCAATCTTCTTCAATGGCCCATCTTTTTCAGAATTAAGCACATTGTATAGTCATTGTTAAAGTTACAGAAACCATACTGGGATGAGGCAAAAAAAAATACTGGCCTTCTCTCCAAATGAGTATCCTTATAAATAGTTATCTATAGAATCAGTTCTCCTTCTGTCCTGTAAGTCTTGATTTATTACATATGTACAGTAACACTGTTTCAACAAGGGGATTGTAAATTTCCCATTATGGAAGCATTGGTTGATGGAGATTTGACCACGTCAGAGAAGAGAAATGAACTGATCTCCCATACATCCTGAACAAATGTTGTAATGACTAGGATGCCTTGAGGGCATGGTGCAGCATCTGTCCATTTGCCACCACTTTATTCTCCAGTAAACACAATACTTGGTTAGAAGGAAAGATTATAGGTGACAATCTTCAGGAGTAGGGTCTGGGATAAAGACCCATGTGGATAAAAAAACAGAGCCCTAATGAGAGGACAGGAGATGATACCCTCACTCTCAGCATTTTCAAGTGGCTATCTGCTAGTTATTTCTTAAGCTGCACCCATTTGCTGAAGATCTCTTGCTTAGGTATCTAGCCCTCATCATGCTTTGGAAATCATCTAGTCCAACCTCACTGCTCAAAGCAGGCTTCTCAGAACCTTGTCCAGATAGGTATCCAGATGAATATCCCCAAGCATGGAGACTGCACAGTGTCACTGCACAACCTGTTCCATTGTGTGGTCACCCCCAAAGTAAAATACTTTTTCTCATGTTTAATTGAAATTTTCTGTATTTCAATTTGTGTCTATTGTGCCTTTTCCTTTCATTGTTTATTACTGAGAAAAGTCTGTCTCCCCTCATCCCCCCTATCAGGATCCATTGATAAAACCCCCCCCCCCCCCCCCCCCCCCCCCCATCAGGATCCATTGATAACAAACCACCCCACTCTTATCTTTTTGAGGATTAACAATCCCAGCTCTCTCAGCCTGCTCTTGTATAACAAATGTTCTAATTCTTTAATCACTCTCTTGGTCCTTTGCTGCACTGTGTCTGGTATGTCTACCTCTCTCTTGTACTGAAGCGATGCACGTCTCTCTTGTAGTAACTCCTGTGGCAGTCCAGCATGGGGGACACACAGCACTCCAAATGAGTCTCACCAGTGTTAAGTAGAAGGGAAGAATCACCTTCCTCAGCCTCCTGGCAGCACTCTGACTAATGCAGCCTGGGAGGCTTGCTGGGTCATGGCCACCTTAATGGCCACCAGGACTCCCAGGTCCTTTTCTGCAAAGCTGCTTTCCAAATAGTTGGCCCCTAGTCCATACTCATGCATGGGGTTATTCCTCTGCAGCTGCAGGACTTTGCACTTCCTGTTTCTGAACTTTGTGAGATTAGGGTTCTGTGACAGGGAAACATTTTATCCAAAGCCATCCTTCAGCATGGACATAATTTTGCAAGATACACATGGGAGGTGACACCTTCAGAATCAAATAGGTCCACTGCCTTATGAAAAAAATAGCCCTTCCATAATTCAGAATTTCCTGCTATCCCACTACCTCTTGTCCTTCCTTCCACTGCCTTCCAGCCCTTCCCACTCTCCTCTCATGCCCCCAAACCCCAAATCACCCAAAGCCAAAAATCCCAAAGAAAAAAATGATTTTACGGGCAAGATTTCTAGAAACACTCATCCACATTTGGAGTATTCCAAAGACAATGCAATTGTTCCTTTTTCAAATTTACTGTTGTCCATTCTGCTTTCTACTACCCTTGTTGCTCCTATACTACCTATTTTAGAAGATAGAAACAGAGTGTGATTGATAATGAGCATTTCAGCTGACCAGAAAAGCCACTGCAAATTTCAACCCGTCTGCTCCTCATCATGTCACTCAAAACAGCTTGTCTGCTTCTCAAAACAAGTACACCAGGTTCATAGGCTGCAGTTTGCACACGATGATTTAGAGTAAACCAGTAGTTTTTAATTTCCACTCAGAAAAGTGATGATTTGTTTGAGGGATTTCCTGGTTACACAAATTTAGCTGCTTTCTGAAAGGCAGCGCAATGATACCAGAAATACCATTTTGTTCTACTCTTAAAGAGCCAACAGTTGAACTGGCAAATGGCAGAATGCAGAGAAACCACATTATCTGTCAGTCTTATCAGCTGTAGATGAAAATTTTAGCTTTTAAATCTGCAGCTTTGCTTAGTTTGCCAAGATCTTTTGTTTTTTTTTCTGGAAATTTTCTACTATTCACTGATCAACCATAGAATTATAGAATAATAGAATAATTAGGATTGGAAAGGACCTTGAAATCATTTAGCTGCATGGTGAATTTAACAAGTCAAGTACCAGCTTAGGCAGAGCACAACTCTACTCACTGCCCTGTCATTGAGATGAGTTCTTAACAATGCATTTGTAAGATGTTTGTGCCTTGCCTCACCTTCAAACAAAACATTTCATCAAAGAGCTCTAGGTCTTTACAGAAAAACCATTAGCTATGCCCGGTTCCTGCAGAAACTAAGGCAACAAGACATACATTGAAACAATTGTCAAAGAGCTGCTTAGAAAATTTACTGGCTTCTTTATCAAGTGAAAGCAGCTCTTGGAACACAACCCTGCACTCTACCTCTAGACAATGCCATCTCTTTCTCCTACAGAAAAGTTTGTGCAAAAGTGGCAAGATTTTCATAAAATGCCAAGAAGAAACATAGCCACCTACGCAATTACATCTCTGGGGTGTGTTAAAACATTGAAGAAATAATAATTTACATATTAAATCTATACGTGTCCTGACAGACAGGATCATGCAGTTGCCACACCTGCAATGATGCTTTTGCTCTCAAATAGGTAGGTGATAAATGTATATATAGACACGTACAGAATACCTTGATTACCCTCTCCTAGAGAACTCAGGATAGGGAAACTAACTGGTACAGAACTGAAAATACCAGGAGTGACAGAAAAAAGAGATCTTTGTGACCGTACACCCTGTAATACCTGTGTAACATTGAAGTTATCAAATTGTAGTGTGTCATTGAAGGAAAACTGATGAAAAGAAATCAGATAAAAAAAAAAGACAAAAATGGAATAAATTCCAAAACAAGTCGGTCATTCTTTCCTCGCTTTAAATCTATTGTAAAAGAATTGCATTTATTATTGGTTATGTATCGAAAGCAGGAATTTTTTTTTTTGACACTTTGGAACAGGTACTGAATCCAGTGTCCCTTTTACTTGAATACACAAAATTAAATTAGATCTAGCCCACAACAGATCTGATTAATAATTGATGTGATCTCCAAAACAGAAATTTGCACATAGTTGTGATCTTATATCTTATTCTTTACCTATTAACTATAATGAAAGTAATTTACCATATTTAGATTTATTTCAGATTTGTTTGCTGTTTCATGTTCTGATTTGTTTCCTAATTTTTTGTAATAACTCACCTTCCTAAATTATCCATGTATGAAAGTTAGTTATTCCTATTCTTGCTGTCAAATCCAGTATATTTTATCACTGTAGCTCAGGTAATGACTCACTTCTGAATGATTTGGTTATGTGTTAAACTCCAGACACTTTCATTAACAGCATTCCAGATACTACAAGCATGGATTTTTTGAATCAGTGAAGGTTGCTAAGGGACAGAAATGTACTTATCTACCACATCAGCTGCAGGAATTTCAGTGCAAAGAAACAATCTTACACACCCACATTTAAAAAAAAAACCAAAACATTTTTTTAATACATGCGATAAAGAGCTGTGGCTTATTATAACACAACCTTAGTTCTAATACTTGGGGTTCTTGTGTATGAACAGTAACATGTTTGTTTTTGTTTTTAATCTCATTATGTTAAGGATCTAAGTGAGAATGCAGTAATTTTACAAAGTTCATTTAATCTTTTGGTCATCTATAGCAAGAAGCTCTTTGGAAAAAAAAGGCAGAAATATTCTGGTAGGATATTATATTGTCAGCATGTTTTTATAAAAGCTGCAGACTTGCCTTTGATGCAAAGTGGAATTAAAATGCATCTGTAAGTGTTTCTCCTTCATGCTTTTTCTACATTTTAGTGTAAAGTCTATAAATAACATTCAGTCAGAATGATAATGTGTATGTTGTGACATCAGTTATACAGACAGGTATAAAAATGTTTTGTATTGGCAGCGTATTTCCACTGTCACTCTCTTGCTTTTTTTTGTTTCTTTTGGCAAATAATTAGGTAGGTTAACATTGCTGTCAGTGAACAACTTCACAAGTCTAGTTTTACAAGGCAAGGATTTCCTGTAACTTATGAAAGCTTTCATGTTAAGTCAAAAACACATACAGCTGCTCAAACTACATCTATATCAAACTATAATGTCATTAACAGGCAATTAAAATTAAGAAAAAGCTCAACTAAATTAATAATGACTAGAAAAAATAAACCACTACTAACTGGTAGCTTGAAATTGTTACAGAAACTGAAAACTGAAAAGGCACAATCTATGTATGAGTAACACATCAAAACTATAGGTTTGTAATAAGCAACAGAAGCACTCATCAGTAAGAGCACCTGGCACATAGATAGTATAATGCAATAAAGCAACAGCTTCCCACTAAATATATTTTGATTGTGCATTAAAAGAATTGTGGGCAGTTCTTAAGGACTTACCGTTACAGGCCTTGAAAAAAGCCTGTTGCATGAACATGTTTCAAACCCTATGAATTTTTTAAGTACTCTGTAAATAAATACTGTTACTGAAATATGGAGTGAGAACTAAGTTTCTTATCCCTTAGTTTCAGATATATGCAATTCTCTGCCATTTAGACTTGAATATGATTTCTGTTATTAGACTGAGCTTGCTTTCTAAATTATAACTTGACAATGAAATCAGCATGCAACCACACACTCTGTATCTCCTTCTTCCTTCCTCTTTCTTTGTCACAAATACAGTAATTTTCTGCTTAATGTGAACCACAAAACCTGCCCTATTAAATAGATGGTTGATATTATGAGCACCAAACAAGACATTAAAAAATCATTGAGGCATTTGTCTAGTTTAAAGCTTTTTATTTTTTTCAAAAATGGCCTAAGATTGGTAAATACAAAGACAGCAAATCTTCTCATAAATTCTAACTAAAAATGCTGCTTTTCTTTAACCATGAATCTGTACCACCTGACTGGTCTCCATTGGTCTCTTCTTCTCAAGGAAGATGGAATAATTCCCTTGCATTTTTTCTGATACTTGCTATGGTTGATAAAGAGATGCTATGGATTGTTACAAAGAGACGTACAGAATCTCTTCACTACTCTGTTGAAAATGCAAATGGTGAAATAAATTTGAAGAACTTACTTTCTTAGTATTAAGCTCCACTGTTCTTCCTCTGAAAATTCTGCTGAGATAAGAAAAAAGCTGATGTTACATAGCTCCTGTATGCAATTCATGTTTTTAACAGCTGAAAATAAGTTTTAGTGATGCTATTCTTTTACACCTATTTTATTTATATTTAGCTCAAAATTAACAGATTTAAACAGTAATGTCCGTTCAGAGATTATTCCATTCTTCATCTAAAATTAATACTTGGAATCAGCTGAAGCATTTTACTTTATCTAAAGCCGAAACTCAGTTGTTGGTTGAACATTATTGGTTAGTTATTCTTTATGAAGTACACCAAATCAGTGTACTGTCATAGAATCATATACTTTTAAATTAAACCTTCTTTTTTGACAGTAAATAGCAAACTCAAAAAGGAAGGAAGATTGGCCTGTAAAGATCTAAATACTGTTACCTTCTTTCTACCATGTACATGCTTGATGCTAAGTGAACATCAGGATTTATTCTCTGTAGGCTGCACCTGTGATAGAAGTCAACATTGCTGCACAATGTTGACCTTAAAGGTTTGACATTCTAGCAGAA
The DNA here is from genome assembly GCF_028554395.1 of Pezoporus wallicus. Taxonomy (NCBI): domain Eukaryota; kingdom Metazoa; phylum Chordata; class Aves; order Psittaciformes; family Psittacidae; genus Pezoporus; species Pezoporus wallicus. The sequence goes on from NW_026640165.1 coordinate 4,655,152, forward strand.
AGGAGTGGTGCGTGTACACATCATGTGCGAACTGTCTGACACATAGATGCAGCATACAACAGGCTCCAAATGATGCCTGGTTCTAGTCAACAGAAAGATTCTGCTTGCAATTTCATTTCGAGCAATGGCACAGCCTATCTTCATGAACAGCTTAAGTATTATTTTAATTTCCTTGAAGATATTAACTCTTCCAACAGTGATGGAAGAACAAGAGAACTGTGTTTTTGATTGTATGGAAATAAATCTGATTTCTGACAAGCTTATTTCATTTTGATATACAGCCTTTATCTCGGGTTTTTAATTTCTTGTCTGCTTTCAGACAGCTGTCCATGAGTTTAATCATTGCTGCTTCACTTCTGCACACACAAAAGTCTGAATACTGGGAATTTCTTGGAAGATAAGGGAGAAATTTTCCTTGAAAATCAATGTGAAGTGGACATGTCAAGAAAGAGGCAAGCATTCTTTCAAACATTCAAGACCACATTCTGACACTTTCATCAAGTAGGATTTCAGTCTGTGAGTAGTGTTACTCTAGGGTGAGGCACATTTCAATACACGACATTTCAATATAGTGCAGAACAGCCAGAGGTTTACTGGGGATCAATCCACCTACAGAACAAATCAGCAGTGACCTAAAACTACATTTTTAAGGAGTGGTTTTAACTCTTATCCTGCCTTTGACAATCAAATCAGAATGTAATGCTTGAAAATATTTCTTCATACAGAGCTCCTCTTGTAAAGCTATTACAGGTAGATGTGAACAGAAACACAAAAGCCCCAGCTCACTGGTCCTCATTCTCAGTAAGCGGTAGCTTGCTTCAAGTAACTGAGTAGTTCTCTGACACAAGAATTAACCTGGTCTCAAGCGAACAATGCCAATTTTCGGAACTAGCAAAGCAATATTTAGCTTCTGCATCAAGCTTCAGGCTTTATTTAGGTGAACAGTAATCACGACTCCCATTTCTCAGACTGAAAGCTGGATATATTTCCAAGGGAAATCCTCTTGTATAATCACAACTTGATGGGTAAACTATAAGATTTACCATATAAAATTCTGTGTACTATACTGAAATGCACAGCAGCCTTTACACTGTTGCAGCTATCCCTCGTGGCTTTGAAGTCTCTTAATCCATACATCATGCTATATATCTCTTGTCAATATACTTGTGGTTTTTCTTTTCAGTAATAGTTGAAATGTTATTCAACTCTACATTCAATACTCGCAGCTGTAATGGAAGTCAAACTTCTTTTCACACATATGGAAAACCTGCTTAATTTACATGTTAGTCCTGGAATTGCAATGAACAGCAGCACATCATGCTGAGGCATTTTTGTTGCTTAATACTTATTTACATTTGTTTTGAGAATAGGAAATTTGGAAGTCCTATTTTTTTTTTTTAAACTCATTATGCAGTAGTACTTTACAACACTGAATTGAACTAATACTTCACGATAGCAGAGGAACTGTGGAATTTATATTGACTTACAAAGAAAATCTAGTCTCTAAGTCAGGGATAGAAGGTATTGCAAAGATTCAGTCTCTAAACAAAAGTAATAATAAAATGCTCTTTTAAATGATGTGGGGGAGAAGAATAAAGCTGAGCATGTTGCCTTAATGCTACAGTTGTGCTCTATTCTAGTTTTTAAATGAAATCAGAAAGAAATTCCCACTGAAAATAAGGGAAAGTCACACGTTGGAAGATGATATACCCAAAAGCTTCATCTCTGTGAAGCATACTTGAATGCAACAGCTGACTACCCGACCAGTTCAGTGCAAAGTACTCTAGTAGAAAATCAGATCTGAAATTACATTGATGATGCCCTTATGGTGCAAAGCTGAGCTTAGTTCCAAGTATCTAGTCCAGTGCAGCTGTACTAAAGAAGTCCCTACAGTCCTGTCTTGTAAATAATTCATCATTCATACACAGTTTTAAGCCCAGATATTTAAGTGGCAAACCATCAGAGAAACCTGGTGCTAGTGAAGGAATATGGATCTACTTTTTCATGGTATTTTCATTATGCAAGCAGAACACAGAAGCAGACAACTGGAACATTTTGTGACCAAGCTCCTCTTCTAGTCTGCCAATCCTGCCTGTACTTGGAATGTGACTACCTTGTGCAGAACCTAAAACATTAATTTGAGGACATTGCTACAGAGACTCTGAACAGAAAAGCTCAACTACCTGGCTCCTCTTAAAACATTTCCGTTTTTTATTATTATCATAAAGGCTACTGGCACACACATGAACTGGAGCCCTCTAAATTGGGTTTCATGTCGATGTGTCCCTGCCACTACAGCGACAGAGAGGCTGTGCCAACAGTCCCAACAGGTGAATGCAGGAGGGATGTTTCCATTCACACCCATGGCCACGCCTAGGCAGAATACACCATGGAAACTTCGAGCCGGTGAAGTCTCCATGGTGTATTCACAGTGCAGGTGAGGGGCGGGAATTGGTCCCTGGGACCTTCTCCTGCCGAGACCCTGTCTCAACCACAAAGCACCCCAGAGGGGGTTCCAGGCGGGTGCTGCCGCCGCCTCCCCTCACATCCCCCCTCCTCCTTCCCTCTCCTGTCCCTTCCCCGTCCGGTGGCTCTCCTCTGAAGGCCGTAGGGAGACGCCAGGGGGTTGGATCTGGCTCTTCCCCTGCAGAGCCACGGGCCAGGTCCGCTCCGCCCCGCGCCCCTCTGCCCCAGCCTGCCGCACGACCGGATGCGACCCGCGGGTGAGCCCCCGTGGGTCCCCCGACTCTTGCCAGCGACCCGCCGGCAGCAGGGTCGCACCGGCAGTGGCGACCTAGGGAGCAGGGTGACGCTTGCACAGCTGCGGGAGCGCGGCTCGGCAGGAACGCGCAGGCTGTGTGGACCGGGGGAAGGACTGCTCCGTGCGCTCTTCACCTGTGGGCGTGACCGCCCGCCCCCTCCTCCTCCTTCTTCTTTCTACTTGAAGGGCCGGCGCCGCTATAGCCGAAGATCGGAGCTGGTGGCGTGTTGCGAGGGTGGGAGGGACTTGCTGCCGGTGTCGAGCCGCCTTGTAAAGTGTCCCGCCAGCCGCCGATCCGGCCGCCTTTCGCGCTTTCGCCCCGTCGAGCCCGCAGGACAACCGGGAGGGGAGAACAGGCTGGACTCGCCGCGGGGGACGGGGCTCCTCTCCGCCCGCCGGGCAGGGCTGTCTGTCTACGCCGTGTCTCAGCTGCCCTCAGCCGTTGGCGGGCACCGCCGCTGCCAGTTCCTCTGCAGGTGCCGGGCGCGGATCGCTCTCGCCCCACGGAGCTGCCCGGCGGAGTTCAGCCCCACGGGCGATTGGCCGTGGCCGCCGCCGTGGCCTCGCCCCTCCGTGCCCCCTGCCCCCGCGGCCATGCTGGCCGCGGCCGGGAGGCTGCCGCGGCCTGAGCGGGGCTCGCTTTAGAGCGGCGGGCGGGCGGGCGGGCGGCGGGGCTGGGCTCCCCGCGGTAGTGTCGCCTCGGCCCGGGCCCAGCCTGCCTCCGGACGGGGCGGAGAGGCAGGGGCAGGATAACAGCGAAACAACTTTGCACATTGAAAAAAAGGAAAGGGAAAAAGACTCGTGGGACTTGATCGAAGCTCAGCACCACGCGAGGATTCCGAGCCCTAGTTAACCTCACCTCCGCACCACAGTGACGGGAGGAAAGCTGGTGGCTGCCACTGTGCCCAAGTCCTACAGGCTCTAGAGTTGCCTTGGCTTTCTGGCTGGAAGATGATTCCTGCAAAAGGACCATGTTGCTGCTGACGGACCGCGGGGTCATTGGAAGATGCTTTCCTTGAGGATTACACGCGGAAAAGGGCCATCAGTCAAGGGGAGAGCTGGCTGGTGAAACTGACTGATTTCCAACCCCCACCCCCACTGGGGAAGTGGTTTCAATGGCTCCATCTCCCAGGAGAAGCGGTAGGAAAGATGCCAACGCTTTGCCAAGCATGTCCTCAACTTTCTGGGCGATCATGATCCTGGCTAGTCTCCTGATTGCTTACTGCAGTAAGTACATATTTATCCTGGTGCTTTTGCTGGGCTTAATCCACGGCCTTCCCATCTGAGGTAGCGCTTCTAGTCAAGGCCAAGCTCTGAAGCTGGCAGGTGTACGTACTGTGTCTTAGACTTGCCACCTCAATGCATCTCTGCCTATTGCCCTGTGGTAAAGCAGCTAGACCAACACTTCAGTATGCTGCTTCTCGGGAGCATGTGATGTCCTTCAGCTGCAGATGTGGCATTTCTGTCGAAACAGAAACATCTCTTGAATTTTAGGAACAGACTTCTTAGTGGTAGTAACCATCACCCACGGCTCACAGTTTATTATCAGATATTGCCAGCTTTCTCCCAGACTGTTCACTCCACATAACTCGTGTACTCCCCTCCACCTTCCATGAACAAGAGCTGTTTTTCTTATGTTCATTCCTTTAGGAAGCACATACTTAGTCAAGTGACAGATGTTTTAACATCACCGGGGTAGTATGTGATTCTCTGACTGTGAGATTGCATTGGAATAAACCCTGGCACTTCTTTAGCATATCCTCAGCAGTTTAGTAACCCTATGCTATCAGCCTCAGAGCTGCATCATAGGTTATCAGCAGAGTTTTGTATATTCTCTTTCAGGCTTGATAGGTTGTCAGTTAATCGCGCTGAGTTCCAGATAAGGTATCTGTAAGAGTCAAGTGCCTGGACTATTAGTACTTTAAAAGATCTTTATTTTTTTCTTGCTAGTTTTTTTTTGCTCTTGGCAAGAATAATTTTCAAGCAGGTATGTAATATAAATGCAATGCCCATACTTATGGGAAATGGAATTTAGTCCATAGTACCAGAGTGGGAATCTTTCAAGGAGAATAGAAAAAGGAGTTTCTGTGCAGTAATAAAAATATGTAATTTATTAGGAGGCACCTACACAGCTTTGCCAGACTGAATATACACTGTATTTTCCCAGCCTGAGCTGAATGTGGTCTGTAGTTTACCCCTAGTGTGTATTCCTTTCCTTAGCTGTAGCATAAAAGTCTTTACATTATTCTTGTATTGTTGAGCTGAAATAGGTGTGGGTTATGATGAACAGAGAACAGATGATGGTTTCGGGAGCATCCCTGCTGCATTTCTTACCCCTCTATTCCATTCCTTCCCCTTCAACTATATAATAGTCTCCATTTTTGTATATTTGTTTTATTTTTTTTTTCTGAAACAAGACTGTAATTGGTAAAGATAACCTTTAATTCACTTTTTTTGCATGTTACAGTGCCTCTCTCTACTGATGACAGTGAGAGACTTATTCCAAAAGGAATAATATGTTTTATATTTTTTTTAATTTAGCACGTTTCAAAAATCATGTCAAACAGGTCACACTTTTAAATAATTTCATTTTGTACGTAATGCCATGTTCAATCTGCTAATGTAGAGAGTATGCTAAAAATATACCTTGATTTAAAGGAATTTATGTGCATACAGCGAGATTAGTGACTCAGTAAACATATTACAGGATGAATAGTGCAAGGATAAAGGGAATTCAGATGGCATTACTAATAGGAGGTATTTTAAGTTTGTGCTACAAACGTCTGGAGGGTCCCAGGCTTTTCATGAGAAGACAGGAGTTCTGTGCAGGTAATCAGCATAGTCTCAGAAGGAGTTAACTATAAAATCTGGTGCCTTAAATTTATTTATATTCAGCAGTGAGAGGTTTGACAATGTTCTGTTCTAAGCAATTAAGTTGTACATTCGAATTGTTATATATGTTTATTATTTATTTTTCATTGTTTACTGATGCTGAAGAATGCAAAGCAAATGTTAGCTAATGATATGAAGGTAATTGCTGCTGTGCTTAAATGGCCAGTTTCCAGTTAGTTCCCTCAGTTAGTGTAGATGGTGTTCCTCAAACATGTAGTACGCTTTTCATTCGATATAGCACTGAAAAGCAGCATGCAGCTTAAAATATGCAGTGTCAAAACACTCCACCGTTTATGTAATGTTTCACTGATTTGACAACCACAATTCCAAATGCTAATGAAGCACCATGAGCATTTTCTCTAGCGGTACTATTTGAAAAATTGCAAAAAATGTTTTTGCTCTGTGGAAAGGGTGAAGATGTTTAAAAAAATCAAGGGGGGGGGTGGGAGGGAAACGTGAAGCCATTTCTACATAAAGTAGTACTGAAAATTTTATGAATTCTTTTAAAAACCATCTTGGCTTTATTCAGTCTTTTTTCATCTGATGTCTCATTCTATTTCTTTTTTTTTTTTTTTTTTAAGAAGACCATAACTGGGGGGTGGGGAGGAGGAGGGGTGACAACTTAGTTATGTTTTAAGAATAACAGCCTTGCTGTATTTCTTATGAAGTGAAATAACTCATTGGTATAAAGTGTTGTGTATTTTTTCACATCTTATATTCAGGTGTATGGAAGTATACCAACTTATTTCTGTTATCAAGCTGACTTATGTAAAAAGCAATAAAGGTTAATACCGTGTTAAATTTTGAATTTTTCTATTTTTAATAGCACTATAAATTAAACTTTTGATCTTCCTTGATCATTTTCATTTTAATCTGTTAGTCTGACAAAGCATATTCCTGAATCAGTTATATGAATGTTACTTTCCCTTCCCCTACTTACTTTGTGAATCTTTTGTTTCTGGGAAAGTGTTTGTTGTACAATAATCATCCCTATTACTGGAGCAACCAGTAAAACCGCCATGCTTTTGTTTCACTTGACAGCCAAGCATATTTATAAAGTGTGTTCTGAATGTATGTGTACAGTCCATTAGACTTTAATTTATACTTTAATTTGTGAAGCACAATTATGTTCTCTTTGACATGGTAAAATGATAAACTGATCATTTTTTTCTTTCTTAAATGTTTAGATTATACTTAGGGATAGTGGCTCCATCCTATGGTGAAAGAGAAAGCTGCATCAAATCAATTAGGTTAGTTGCTATAGTGATAAATTCCATGTAATATTCTCCAACTGAAGAAAAATGGTGTGATTTGGTAGGTTCTCAATAGGAGAAGGCAAAAATGAAGGAGTAGAAACAAGCTGTTTATTATAGTCTTTGGTCCTTGACCACCAAGGAGGAAGCTTATTTAACAGAAGCACCAGTAAATATAAAAACAGCTTCAGAAGGTTATCCTTGTAGAGGGTGACCACCTTTGCTAGCAATTCACAATTAGAGAAGTAGTGACATTTTTGGATCCCAGGCATGCATTCTGCACTTTTTTAACGAACAGTAGTAGACTACTGAGAAGTACCTATAGCAAATTCTTTAAGTTACTTTTTTTATGTTGTAAGGGTACATTGAATTTTTTCTCCTTCATGACTGGGATTTGCATTTTTCCTTGTTAGAAAAAGTTTGATCAATTTAAGGACATTTTCTGTGGTATCACAGCTGTGTGCTAAATAACACAGTTTTGATTCAGACTTATTTTTTAGTGCATTTATTCAGTTGGCTTTGCTGTAAATACTGGGATGCTTTTTATATGTAAATAACAACCTTTTAAACAGCATATGATTCAGCTTTAGCAAAGTTGTAGCTATTATGAGCTTTTGGCTTTCCTTATTTTGTACTGTTTTGTAAGCATAGGAACATTAGACCGCTGGGTGTTACAGGCTTGCTGTTCTGTTAAGATAATACATCTAAGGGCAAGCAAATATATTTCTTTGAAAGAAACCACCAAAACTGAATGGTATTTGGAAAATTCACCTTGTTTTAAATATTGTGTACAGGAAGAAAGCAATATGAGGTCCAGTGTTTATACTGACTAAATGGTGGTATTACCAGGAAAAAGAATCTAGAACTCCAAAATGCAAAATATTTCCTGTAACTTTACAGTTCTGCATTGTAAGTGCAAGTTCTTTCCCAGTACTAAGAAATAGAAAGAGGATATGTCTATGTTCTCCTAATTCATTATTTCCTTTGCTTGCAGAATACAAAATAAGAATGTTGTAATGATGAAATACTGGTAGATTATATGAAATGACTGATTCTGCAGTCTAATTCCATATTTAAATCTGTGGAGTTTGAGCAGAAAAACAAAGCTGTTAGCATGAATAAAAGAAGTGTCTCAAAGATTTTGCATGTTACCATTCATATCATACCATAATTCACATGAAAAATACTACATTGACCTTACCTTAAATTGGGATCCTGTTGTTACACATAGCGTGGACCCTGCTCGTTTGAGAAGTATCTTTTCATTGTCTGTTCTGGAATTGCTTTCTGTCTAGACACAGGGACAGGCTACTATTGTCTGTAGGTCTTATTGTTTCCTTAAGCTGTCGGAGACTGCCAGCAGGGGTGGCAGTTAGTTCTTGGTGTCACCTGCATACCTCTCCAACAGGAGCTACCATACCATCGTCATGTGTAGGCTACTGAACAACTGTTGGATGATAAATAGTCGCTGCTGATTTAGGTTGGATGCAAACAAGTCACCTCTGAATGGAGACCTGTATTTCCTGTTCCTGATAGTATATCATTCAGATCACTTTCTCTGCTTTTTACAAATGAAAAATACAGTTGTTTTTTTTCTTAATCTATTCAACATGTCTGTAGAAATTAATAATGTATAGAAATGAAAAATAATGTTTTCATGATGTTAAATATGAAAAGCAAGTTACTAACACGTTGTTTATTTATATACCATCCCAGCTGCTCCTTCTTAACAAAGCTCATTTTTTGAATTAAAACTAGAACTTTGAACTTAATGGCCTCTACAACATATACCCTGTCAATGTAGGCACCAAACTAACATTGAGATTGTCTCAGCTGTTGTGTTGTAGTCTGTCTGGATGATATATTACATAGAAGTCATTGGCCTCAACATAAGAAATGTCATCTTACTGCTTTTAATGTTGAACTCAACCCTTTAAGGCTAAGGAAGCACCATTTACAATTTCTCAGATGTATTGGAATTCTGGTAATCCTTACTTCCATGACAAATATAACTGCTGATATAGATGGATATAATGGGAAAGGGGGATGGATATAAAGGTAGGGAGGGGGAACAAGAAAGAAATTGATATTTTCAACTAAATATGTAGCTGAAGAGTATTCCGTATCTTTCAGCAGGGGTGAGAGCTGAGAGACCGAGACCTCTTTGACTTGTCTTTTTTTTTTTCCCTTTGCTTGGGCAATGTACTGTATTTTTCTTACCGTATGCTATCAAAACAGTATTGGCAGCATTGAGTAGGGCCCACTGGTCTGGCTTAGTGTGTAAACACAGGCTAGATCGCATCACCTTCTGTTGGGGTCCCATTAATCTTTCACTCTTTGCTTAGTGACTCTGTTGAAGAAATAAAGTAAGTCCTTCGCTGAAATTAGCTTTATGAGTAGGTATTTTCCCACTCATTCTTCTCTGCTAGCAGCTGAGGGTATAAAATCTCTCAGTTTCTGAATGTGATTTACTACTTTCTTAGTGAGTGCTCAACCCATAAAGCTATTATGTGAAAAAGCCAAAACGCTTCAACCACTAGTCCGGCATCTGGCATGCCAAATAATGTTTATTAGAGGTATGCCTTGAATGTTGTCAATAACTCAAAAATGTAGTTGAGTACTTAATTATGTACAGAAGTGTCAAATGCATAGGCAAATATAGACAGCATTGACTAAGCACAATCTTCCTGCGCTGCATATTCTTTGTAGCTAAATGCAAACCAGAATGTTTTCATGCTCAGGCTCATATTTGACCAGGTGTAGTTATGCTGTTGGGCTGGGGATTTGTTTAGTTTTCTATTTTTCCCTGTTTAAAGGGAAGTGACACTGCTTTTTGCACAGATGGCTGGCAACATTTCTTATTGTAGATGTTTTGGGAAGTCATCTCTTCATGGATATGCTTTTATGTTAGCCCTGCAAATAGGAAAATGTTATGCACTGACTATTTGGAAATATATGAATTGTATTTAGACTATGTTTTCCAGTATTTTTAGTGTAGAGGCTTATTTCAAAGATTTTGTGCATGTTCTTCAATATATGAACTTGGCTACAGCACACGAATCATAAGTATAATGTCAGAGGGTTTTGCATTCATGTGTGATCTATTGATCCTTTGTGGCCTGGGTCTTATTTCGATCTCTGGATGGACTGTTTCTTTAGACACCTTTCTTCAGCCACTCGATTGCTCTCAGATAACAGGAAAGTATCTTGTACAACTCTGGGGTGAGGAGTGTAACTGTTTTTCAAAGGAGTCTCTGTGCAACAGCCCCTTTGGTTCTTTCCTCAGAAACGGCTAGTTACTCAATATCATCCCTGGTTTTGTGTCTCTTAGCACTTCTTTTAAGTGCCTGTGGCCCAATACACCAATAACGAAGTTGCTTCTCTAGAACAAAATGTTATTTCTTCTGCCAAACAATATGCTGCTCTTGGAGAAAATGTGTACTGTATCTAGAGAGACCCCTAGCTACTTATTTTGCTTGTGGTTACAATTCCCTTCAAGGCTAGAGGTTGGTATGACTTATTTTTAGTTTTGCTGTTCTGTGCCTCATTCTGTTGCAGCCTGAGTTAAGACAGGCTTTCAGCTGATCCCTGTCTTTTACGAGCCCTCCACCAGTGCCATCTCCTGGTCTTCCAACCAGAGAGTCTTTAGGGCAGGATCTTATGATATTTTTAGGATCACATACTTGGCAAAATAAAGATTCCTTCTGTCTTTGCCTGTGACTAAAAGTAGCAATTTGAGCTATAACCCCATTGTTCAGTTTAGTGTTTTGAAGGTCCAGAACTGGGACTGTCTCTAGTTTTGGTTTATGTGAAGGTTAATTCCATAACACTGTTAACATGTATGTTCTGTTTGTATTTTCTGTACCAAAAACTGAACAAAAGCCTGGAGCAGAATGCCTGGAAGATGGGTAACATTTCAAATTGCAAGTTATTTTGGTTGAACTGACTCCTGATTTTTTTTTTTTTTTTTTTATCTGTTGTAGAGATTTGTAGTGACCAACTGTACTCAAGCACAGTGGTAGAACTTGCTGGTTCTGTTAGCTAATAAAGCTGCATCATCTCAAAGGTCTTTAATTCTTACAGAAATGAGAAATGACTACATATGAAAAAGAAATTTAGGTTTTTTAAGTTTATAAAAAAGTAAAAGGGAATTCTTACTGTGTTCTTGTTAATCAGAGTTGAATTTATAGTGGCTTTTACCTTGGCTTTATAGAACTTACTTTTTTTTTTTTTGATTATCTTAGAACTCTGATGATGACAAACATGTTCTAAGAAATGATATGCTGACAATATGAGATACTGTTAACCCCAAATGCATGTAACATTTTTGATAGTTTCAGATGCCAGTATCCCTTTTAGGCGAGTATTTAATTTTTCCACTGAACTACCCCAGTGCAAAGTATGGCAGAACAGTTTAGCCAGATGACAGAAGTGGGTTTAAGCTAAGCTAAAGTCTTACATGTTGAATTAAATGGTTCAGTTGCAAGCAGAAATGCTGTGGGTAGAGGGACCTCTGTGGGTAGAGGAGACCCACAAAACCCACAAAATCAGAGGACTGGAGTACCTCTACTATGAAGACAGGCTGAGAGAGTTGGGGTTGTTCAGCCTGGAGAAGAGAAGGCTCCTGGGAGACCTTAGAGCAGCCTTTCAGTATATAAAGGGGGCTTACATGAAAGATAGAAGTATTTTGCCAAGGCCTGTTGTGACAGGTCAAGGACCAGCAGTTTTAAACTGAAAGAGGATAGATTCAGATTGGACATAAGGAAGAAAGTCTTTATGATGAGAGTTGTGAGGCAGTGGCACAGGTTGCCCAGAGAAGCTGTGGCTGCCCCATCGCTGACGGTGTTCAAGGCCAGGTTGAATGGGGTTTTGAGCAACCTGGTTTAGTTGAAAGTGTCCCTGGCCATGGCAGACGGGTTGGAACTAAACCAATCTATGACTTTTGTTCTCTGGCTTTATTAAACAAAGTATGAGTGTAGCAGATATTGTGAGAGGTCACCTGTTATTGATTGCATTCTCTGGTGTTACTGAAAGGGTTCATTAGTTTCTCTCTTTTTTTTTTTTTTTTAATTTTTTTTTTTTAGCCAAAATGGACTTTATATTTAGCTATACCTTGAACAGATATTTTTCTTCTGTGCAACTGAAATGTGACTTTTTCTATTATTTTTTTGTATAGTGAATGACTTCCAAAGTAGTGCTGTAAATGGCTTGAATCATAGAAATATCAAATACTTTTCTGAATTGAGCTAATATAGTTTTCTGTGCTAATCTTCAAGATCATTTTATTAAAAAATGTTGGAAAGGTGTTCCAGAGCTTTTTCAGTATACACTGTTAGGAGTGCTTTATTGAACATTCATTTTAAGATGAGTGTATATATTGGTGTATATATCTGCTCAGTAAAAAAACCCACATCAATATTTCAAATAAAACTGAGAGGCTCTAAAAATTGTTCTCACTGAATGCTGCTTAAAGGTTGTAATTTCCTTTAAAGTACCTGGTATAAAGCATTTGACCTAACATGTCTTTGTATGGCCTAATATCTGGAATAATGATTAAAGACTTTTCACAGATGTTTTCTGTTTGTTATCAGCTTAAAAAAAAACAAACATACATGTTTTGGAACTCCCATCCTGATTACTTAGAAGAAGTGGTAGACCCATAATTTCAGTTCCACCTGAACATGACTGTGCTTTCCTTACTTTAGATTTCTGTATTACAGTCACCTATATTTACCATAATCTCATTTTAAAGTCAGTGGCAACATAGACATTTTTAAAGTGCAGTTCATGTGACCTGTTTCATAGAATCATAGAATAGTTAGGGTTGGAAAGGACCTTAAGATCATCCAGTTCCAAACCCCCGGCCATGGGCAGGGACACCTCACAATAAACCATCTCACCCAAGGCTTTGTCCAACCTGGTCTTGAACACTGCCAGGGATGGAGCATTCAAAACCTTCCTGGGCAACCTGTTCCAGTGCCTCACCACCCTCACAGGAAAGAATTTCCTCCTTACATCCAATCTAAACTTCCCCTGTTTAAATTTTAACCCGTTACTCCTTGTCATATCACTACAGTCCCAAATGAAGAGTCCATCCCCAGCATCCCTATAGCCCCCCTTCAGATACTAGAAGGCTGCTATGAGGTCTCCACACAGCCTTCTCTCACAGCTCAACAATCCCAACTTTCTAATCCTGTCTTCATACAGGAGGTGCTCCAGTCCCTTGATCATCCTCGTGGCCCTCCTCTGGACCTGTTCCAACAGTTCCATGTCCTTTTTATGTTGAGGACACCAGAACTGCACACAGTACTCCAAGTGAGGTCTCACAAGAGCAGAGTAGAGGGGCAGGATCACCTCCTTTGACCTGCTGGTCATGCTCCTTTTGAGGCAGCGCAGGATACGGTTGGCTTCCTGGGCTGCAAGCGCACACTGCCTGCTCATGTTCATTTTCTCATCAGCCAGCACCCCCAAGTCCCTCTCCGCAGGGCTGCTGTGAATCTCTTCTCTGCCCAACCTGTAGCTGTGCCTGGGATTGCTCCTACCCAGGTGGGGGACCTTGCACTTGGCATGGTTAAACCTCATGAGGTTGGCATCAGCCCACCTCACAAGCGTGTGGAAGCCCCTCTGGATGGCATTCCTTCCCTCCAGTGTATCAAACAAACCACACAGCTTGGTGTCATCGGCAAACTTGCTGAGGGCGCACGCAATCCCACTGTCCATGTCAGCGACAAAGATGTTGAACAGGACCGGTCCCAACAGCGATCCCTGAGGGACACCACTCATTACTGGTCTCCAGCTGGACATTCAGCCATTGACCACAACTCTTTGCGTATAGCCATCCAGCCAGTTCTTTATCCACCTAGTGGTCCACTTATCAACTTGATGTCTCTCCAATTTAGAGACAAGGATGTCGTGTGGGACAGTGTCGAATGCTTTGCACAAGTCCAGGTAGATGACATCTACTGCTCTACCCCTGTCCATCAGTTCTGTAGCCCCATCATAGAAAGTCACCAAATTGGTCAATCAGGATTTCCCCTTAGTGAAGCCATGCTGGCTGTCACCAAGCACTTTCTTGTTTTTCATGTGCCTTAGCATGCCTTCCAGGAGAATCTGCTCCAAGATTTTGCTAGGCACAGAGGTGAGACTGACTGGTCTGTAATTCCCTAGGTCATTCTTTTTCCCCTTCTAGAAAATAGGGGTTTTATTTCCCTTTTTCCATGTTGTCAGGAACTTCACCTGGCTGCCATGTTTTTTCAAATATGATGGACAGTGGCTTAGCAACTTCATTCGCCAGTTCCTTCAGGACCTGCAGATGGAATTCATCAGGTCCCACAGACTTGTGCACGGTCAGATTTTTAAGATGGTCTTGAACCAGATCCTCTCCTACAGTGGGTCCAAGGTCTTCATTCTCACAGTCCCTGCCTCTGCCTTCCAAGACTTGGGTGGTGTGGTCACAGCATTTGCCAGTGAAGACTGAGGCAAAGAAGTCATTCAGAACCTCAGCCTTTTACCAATCTTGTGTAGCCAGTTCTCCCGAGAGTTTCCTGAGGGGACCTGCGTAGTCCCTAGTCTCTTTTCTTCACAATGTATCCATAGTATCTCTTCCTGTTATCTTTCACATCCCTAGCCAAGTTTAATTCTATCTGGGCCTTAGCTTTCCTAACCTGGTCCCTATCTTCACAGACAACATTGCTGTATTCTTCCCAGGCCACCTGTCCTTACTTCCACTTTTTATAAGCCTCATTTTTCCTTTGAATTTTCCTCAGCAGCAACTTATTCATCCAAGGAGGTCTCCTGGCCCTCCTGTTGCACTTCCTTCTGGTTGGGATGCAACACTCCTGAGCTTGTAGCAGGTGATCCTTGAATATCAACCAAAAGTCTTGGGCCCCCCTGCCCTCTAGGGCTATATCCCATGTAACCTTACTAAGCAGGTTCCTGAAGAGACCAAAGTCTGCTCTCCTGAAGTCCAGGGCAGTGAGCTTGCTGCACGCTCTTCTCACTGTCCTGAGGATCTCAAATTCAACCATCTTGTGATCACTGCACCCAAGGCTGCCATGGAGTGTCACATTTCCAGCGAGTCCTTCCCTTTTGGTGAGCACGAGGTCAAGCAACCTCTTTTGCTTGAGACACTTTGTTTGAGATACATGATATAGTTTGAGGTAAATTGTACTGCAGAAGGGCTTGTTTTATTTGACTGTAAAGCAGATTAGACAACTTGCTAAGATTTTAACATGTATGGTACCACATTAATCTAGTCCTTAATTACAGCATCTTTAGAATGTTGCATAATACATATTTCAAGGCTCCTGCTTAATACTTAAAATTTAATGCCAAGTAACTGTTTCAGCATTTCTGTGGGGAAAAAAAAAAAAGCATAGAAAAATAAGCTTATGATACAGATTCATTAAGACTATAGGTCAAGATATTGAACAGCTGCAGCAAAGGATTCATACAAATTGAGGGACATAGTTGGCAAAAATTCTGGGATCTTCTGAAGACATTTTTGGAAGCAGCTTGTATCCTGAACATTTTTTGCAACGTGTTTTGTCTTACTCTAAGTTCTTCAGTTTCATTGCCAGTATTTTCACGCCCTGGCTTCTCTAAAAATACTGTCTTCTCCAAAAGGTTGGAAATGAGGTGAATTTTAGATGAGTGTACCAAAGGTTACCAGTTCTACCTTTTTTTCCCATCACATTTTAAGTCTCTTCCATACAAATATAAACACGTGTGCACGGTGCAACTTTTTATAGTGCGATTAAAACATTTGTATCACCTTCATCTACTACTGATTTAGGTAAGAAAAGGTGTAAAGGTGACCAATGTGTACATGTATATAAGAAGCTGCAGGGGTGCAGAAGACTAGAAATGCTTACCTGGAATTTAAGATCAGATGTGAATTGCACTAAGATTTAAATTACCACCCCCTCAAGTCCTTCTGCCCTTCCTTTTCCCTCACCTGAAAAATAAAATCTAAGTATGAAAAAGGTTTATGTGATTATCTTTGGTAGGGTATTGGGCTTTATGACCCAAGAGGTTCCTCCAGTTCTATGTTATTCAATGTGAGTGCTATTTTTACAATCCTTTTCATCTGGAGAGATTTGTTGCCTTCTATACTCATTCTTTTATCAATATGTTTTTTGTTCAAGGAATATAGTGCTGCTTTTTACCTTTTTACATGATATATATACTTTCATGAACGTTCTTAGTCTAACAGGTGGCCAAATCTGGTTGTGCTGCCTATATAACCAGAGATCTCTACTTTAACCCTCTCTATAAATGTAATTATTTTCTAATACAATCTTCTTTACAAAACCTTACCAAAGAGACTTTTTAAGAGTCCATGGTGTTATATGGGCTTCCTTTCCTATGCATTTGCGGAGTTCTGTAAAGTGCTGCTGTGAACTCGTAGGGCAATTAGTTGCATGAACTGCCACTTGTAATTACAGTAAGTGGATTTGAAGTATTTCAGATATAATTCCAAGGAATTAGTTTCAAAACAATTTATAGTATTTGAGTTGGTGACGTTTCAAAATGCTTAATGCTTATCTTTTTCCATTTTGACATTTAATGACAATATAGGTAAAAGAGTACACAAATATGTGGCACAAATATTACATTGACTTTGTAAGACTGACATTGCATTGAGCATAGGTAATACTAAGAACCATTGCCTAATGTTTTTCTCAGATAATTCATCTCTATATAAAGGAAAGGAATGTCCTTTAGCATCCTCAATTTCACAAAATGAAACTAGTCTTTTGATATTTTAATATAAGCACAGATGGCAAATAAAATAAAGAATTTATGTAATTTTTATTTAGTTAATTCCCTGAAATTTATAGTGTGCTTTTTTCCCCATGAAAGACCAAATTTGTAGAACTCAAGAAAACATTTCTTACATTACCTTATTAGAACACATTCCAAATATGTTTTACTGCCTTTTCTTTCACTGCTTGTAATTACTGATGTCCATTTCCTTCTTGAAAGCTTGTTTTAGAATTTAGTGCTCTCTGTTGGCATAGAGTCCAAATATTAATTTTCTATATTTTTCAGTTTTGCTTTCTTATTTTTCTTAGCTAAGGTCAGGTGAATTGGCTGTTTGTCTTGCCAATTTCTGAAGTGCTTTTATGTTTCTAGGTTTGACAAGTATGACTATGTGAATCACGGTTTGCTAGTGACTTCTCAGACAAATTAACTTGTTATATGTATAGAGACTTTTTCTCACAACTGCTGGATCTGCAAAGATTTGAGAATTGGGCTTGGTTGTTTTTCTTCTACAAGAGTCAGGTTCTCTGAGCCCTACTATAAGCTCTGTGATATGGTATTTGTATGCTTGCATGTATGTGCTTTATTAGGACTTAGTAAACTGGCAGAACACAGAGAACATAATACATCTACAATGAGAGTTTAATTTTTCTTCTGTCATTTTAATTATTTTAAATGTATGTTAAAGCAACAGATAATGTTTATGCACAGAGAGTTAGAACTGTACCTTTGAGAAAAAAATACTATTTTGGTTTCAGTGCATGTAATGTGGTCAAACATTTTAAATTGCCAAAATGCTGGGAGCCGTGGTAGATATGATTGGTATACATCCTTGTCATGACAAGGGTGTCTAAATTCAAGATGTATATTAATATTACTCAGGTCATGTATGTTTTCTGACAAACGACACCTCTGTTTTGGCTGGATAATACACAGTTTTGCAGTTGTGGAACAGGATCATCTCTCTCAGAAGTACTTAGCAGAAAGCTAGAACTTAAACCAGAGCTAGCTGCTTCTGGTGTTTGTTTGAAAGGGATGGTCACATGAAATGTGGAATGAAAGTTCCAAAGCTGTTCTGTGAAGTCAAAGAGCAGCATTTCTAAAATACACTTTCAAGATATTTCATGTTCTTACATTTCTCTCATCAGTGTGTATTTCTATAAATGCTTGTATTTATTCTTAGGATGTAGCACAGTAGCTGAACTTAACTGATCAAGATGTAGCATTTTTTTCCTACATCTCTAAATTGGCCTTTTTGTTTTCCTTGAAGACCAGAGATAGTGCCATGAGTTTGTTTGTTTGGTGGTAATATGGCAATCTCAGTTAAATTAAGAAAAAAGTATGCATATCAATAAATAATGGAGGAAGTAAAATTTTGAATTTTACTTACTGACATATTGAAAAGGATTGAAAGATTTATAAGTTTGATTTGCAAACTTTGACAGCATTTCATTAGAAGTCAATTGAGAGCTTTTCACATTGGGTAAAACTATGT
Source organism: Pezoporus wallicus (assembly GCF_028554395.1). Taxonomy (NCBI): domain Eukaryota; kingdom Metazoa; phylum Chordata; class Aves; order Psittaciformes; family Psittacidae; genus Pezoporus; species Pezoporus wallicus. The sequence continues at coordinate 4,673,318 of NW_026640165.1, forward strand.
GACAGGCAACTGTCAGAGAAAATTCTGTCCTTAAAAAATGAAAGCTTGTGTATTCACACTGAGACTTGTTTGCGTGTTGGTTGCTTTTCCTCTTACCTACATCCTGTGGATGTGTAACAACAAGGATACGCATATGAGAAGATTTTATGATACTCTGTATCATTCATTTTAGTTTTGCTTCATTGGAAACAAACGTATCATATTGGTTAATTTCTATCTTGTCTGAAATTTTTGAGAGGAGTAATTTTGTTTATTTAGGAGTGGTTTGATCAGTAAATAAATGTGGTGGTTTTTGGTTTTTTTGGTTTTTTTTATGGGTCTTTCCTCCAAAAATTATACAAAATTCCTTAAATATTTAAATTTTGATATCAGCATTTCTTTCTAGGACTGTAAGATAAATAGCTTTAGTGGTTTTTAGGGTATAAGTTATATCTACATCTGCAAATAATTTGAAGAAAACTGAGTGGGGTTGAGTGCTTACTTTCAGGTATTGGATTCTGTGTCCAGCCTTGTTTCTCATTATCTTATCCATAGGTATCTGAGTCTGAAACATTATTGCTAGTCAAGAAGCTGTATCTGCTGAAAGTGAGAGCATCTACTTCTGTCTCTTTGCATAATGCAAGAACATTGCCACAGTGGAGAAACTAAAGCTTTTTCAATCTGTCAGAATTTTAGTCCCCAGCATTGGTAGTCTTTTAACTGAGAGGCAGGAAAATCAAGATCTTATTGAATGTATATTGAGTAACTCATTCAGGAGCTGTGTAAACTAAGAATAATCGTGGCCACTAGGACGCTCATCCACTGTTGCAGTGCTTAGCTGTATGAAACGCAATAATGATAACCATAAAAATGTATTTCCTTTCACACTGAAGGTAGCTGCTACTGGGACTACACTCAGGCAGGAAGAATGTTGCTTGATACATTTAAAACCTACATATACGAACAGTTAATATTACTCCAGAAAAATGACCACAATGTTTATTACCTGAGAACAAAGAATTTGAGCAGGTTTAAACACCCAAGATAAGGAATGACATGTTGTCTGTAAACAGTTGAAAAACCTCCTTTTAAATCAATTGCAGATAATGACAGAGAATTAATGGTGAAAAGAGATGTTCTTTTTCTTTTTTCTTTTTTTTTTTTCCTGAGCTTGGATTTAAGATGACTAATGTTTAAACACATTGGAAATTTGCATGAGTGTCTGAGCCAGTGAAACTTAACAAAGGAAGACGAGCTTCCACTTGTGAAATTCATGCAAATGCTATCAAAATATCTACCAAAGTCTTGATATTTCTTGCTTCTGTTAAAATTAGGTATGGAGCTTGTTTTGAAACCAGCTAGATTTGTAAAGGTAGTTTTGAGGTATCACTATCACTTAAAATATGCTTCAGTTTTCTTTTCAGTTCAGTCTGCTATAATATTTGAAAACTTTTATATCTATGTATAGAACTTCTACAAACACTGGAAATTGCTATCGTTTGTTCGTACAGTCTTTTTTAGAGAGTGATTCTGTCTGGACTGATTAGAGTACACGTATACACAACAAAATCTTAATTTTACATTTTTTTTTTCTCCATTGTCTGACTAGTTCCTATGTGTATGGAACAGCAAATTTATATAAGGTGGACTGTAATTTTCCAGGAAGAATGTTGCTCTTGCATTAACAACATGTTTCTAGACATAAATGCGTTTTCTTTGTACGTTTTCAATAACATTGGAAAAAACCTGCTTGTGGCATGGTTGTTTTTGGTTTTGGTTTTTTTTTCAGGATGGGCATAATGCAACTTTTATTTTTGCCTTCGATAAAAGACTTGTTACCTCAAGGAACTTAAATATTATTTTTCTAAAGAGAAGGGAGTAAAAATCTATGAAAGAAATTCTAGTGAGCAGCAAATCTGGCTGGTGGATGAATCAGGAAAAAAACAAACTAGTCTTTTGACACTTCAAGTATGAGGTACAAACTCTTAATTTTGTAAAGCTCAGAAACAAGTTTCAAGGAGTTTTATGGGCCCCATTACCTTTCAGGTTCATAGAACACTGACAACAAACATGTCCCTTTCTCTCTTTTGTAGAATAAATAGTTCAATTAATTTATAGAAGTCTTTCTACTTTATGTGTGAAAGAAGGAAATGAGGGGAAATTAATCTGAATAAATTGGGTTTGTATTTTATTCCATTAATCTTGTGAGAATTAGTATTACAATGATGCTAATACCATTATAAAATTTTTGTTTCTTACACTTCATTGTCAAGAATGACAAACATAATTGTTTCCTTGGAATGGCAATGCTGGTAGAAGTTACTTTCACAGACCAGTGTAGGCCTTTGAAATTTGAACTGGATGTTGTATACATGGTTGTTGCTTAGTGGATGTTTTCTGTCGTTGAGCATGGGCTTTTGTATTTTATCTTATTTGGAGCTTCATTTCCCTATAAAATCACATGCAATGGAAATCTGGTAATATGAGAAAGTGCTTTATCAGGACCAACCTGAAAAGCAGGTAAGTTCCAGTAAGTCTTAGATGAAAGCCAGGGGGATAGTTTTGCTGCCATGGCTGTCTGAGCCAAAGATGAGGAAGAAAAGACATCTTCGAAGCTGTGACCTGATTTAGTGGTACAAATGTCTAAATGGGGGTGATTCTAGAGAAAGTTTGTTTCTTGGAGCACTTCTGTCCAGCTTCCAGCATTATTTTGGTCTTTATCGGTTCAGTTCTTACTGCTTCCTCTTTAAACAGGAGCTTATACAGAGTTTATTGTGTCCACGCTTTGCATGGGGTAGAGTTGAATGCTGTGTGTGTGTTCTGCTGCTCTCACTCTAGGTCTAGATCCTGTTGAGGAGTAAATAGGAGTGTGATCATTGTGAGAGTATGAAGATAGCAGAGAAAAGAAATACCCATACTATCCTGCATTTATGGTCTGAGAAAAATGGCCCAAGTTGTTTCAGGCTATTACTGTTTGTCCTCTGCAGCTGTCTTTGGGATAAAAGTAGGGCTATTTGGAGATCAGCTATACCAAAGCTGCCAAGTCTGTTAGAATGGATATAGTTGTCTTCCTATAATGTGGAGGTCATCCTGCAGAGTCACAGGTGCTGTCTCAGCTGGTCTGAAGCCTAGCTGACAGGTAGTGTTAGACAGGAGGGGTTTTTACTACTTTATTGAATACATTCCTTAAAAATGGTGATCAGATTCTGGCCAGCAGCTGGGAACATGTCCATCACTGGTGTGTCAGACTATTGCATTGTTTAGTACTTTTAACACCTGGTCAGCAGCCATAATCAAATGAACAGTTTTTTGAGCTAAATAAATATGATGCACATTTCTGTATATGCACATTAAAACTCAAGATCAAGGTCTTGTAACTGCATTTGCAGAAAAACAATTACTTCACTAATTAGAAAACATTCTGTCAGATTTTCTACAGGAAAATCATTTGTTTGACCCCTTTTCTAAAGAACAGTACAACTATTAAAATGGTAGAAAAGCTATCAATATTTTCTTGCACTTGATTGACATAGGAGCAGAAAGAATAGGATAAGGCTTAATCTTCACTGAATCCCAGTGCATTTTTTATTCCTCAATAGGTAATTCCCCACCTAGAAAGATTACGGCAAAACATAATAATTCGGGATCTCTTGCGTCATTTATCAGATTCTTAGAACTTCAAGTAAAAGAGGGAGAATCACAGAAAGGTACTAAGTAGCTACTTTCTGTTTATACTTCAAGGCTCCTCTTTGCAACAGCTTCCAATTAGGTACCTAGTGTAGTGTGAGAGTGACTGAATATTTTAAGCTGAAATTTTGCATTCTTGACTGTTGATATGTGTGAACAAGCCAACAGTTGATATTTGTAATTCATTTTCACGTTGATAATTATTTACAAATCTTCTGAATCTTAACACATTTTATTTCAATGCTTTTCTGGTAATTTTCCAACAACCTACTGGCCACAGCAATTATTCCCAAAGCTGAAGCCATTTTTCACTAAAAATTATATGATTTTTTAAATGGCTGCTTCTTCTCCTGCTTTCCAGATAGTAAAGTTAGGAGTGCAGCTGTTTCCTACTAAATGACAAGCATTAATCATTTTATTTTACATATAAAATCAAATAGCTGTTGCAGTAGTCTCTGTATGTAGAATTTGTTGTTTTACTTATTTCATTGCAGCAAATGATTCGATCATGGCATCATTTGCTAAAATAAGAGTCTGGGATATTTTGTGTTGCAGTCAAGGGTCTAAATAATATCAAAGAATGCCTTGCACCTAATGCTTCTAGAAGCAGATATATTTAAGGTTGAAGGCCATGTTGGACAGAGATTTGGGTGACATGGTCTGGTATGAGGCATCCCAGCCCAGGGCAGGGGGGCTTGGAACTAGATGATCTTAAGGTCCTTTCCAATCCTAATCATTTTATGATTCTGGGATCCAGAAACAGAGATCCTTGGCATGCTGGTAAACTGAAGGATAGCTGTGAATCTTTACTGGGATTGTGAAAAAGATGTGTGACCCCAAGCTGAATTAGAAAATAGAGAATTATTAATGTCACTATGGACAGCGTTGTTGAGTCTTCATCATCAAAGCTATGTATAATTCCTTTTATTCAGAAAGTTACACTGAACTGGGTGGAAAAGTATTTGGGTGTTCAGAAATCAAGTTTAAAATTGCTTGGCTTGTTTAGTCAAAAAACAACTGAGAAGTATAGTAAAGTACATCAGGAAAATAACAAAAAAGAAAACAAGAAAAAACCAAGGGCAATGTTAGTTTAAGATTAGAGGAAGTGGAATTTAGTTGATTTAGAAAATGAATTTTAATATGTAGGTGTTTGTGATAGCAGGGCACTGGATTTGATGACTTGAAGAGATCTCTTCCAGATTTCTGTTTATCTCATGATGTTGCTGTTCTTAATATTAGGCACTGTGAGATGGTAATATCTAGCTGCTAGCTTATTTCTGTGTTCCTTCCACCCCCACCCAAACAGCCAGTCCATTATGTAACTTAACTGCTCACTTTTAATTAAAGCTATTACATTCCAAAGTTGTGCAGCATCTCATCAGAACTATAGCCTTGAAGATTCCTCTAACACTGTTTCCTAGACTGCGGGTCATGCCCCTTGTGGACGAACCAGTGAAGGAGAAGGATTATGAATAGGTTACTTTTAGGGCACATATTATATGTATTCAAGAAGAGTGGAATGTGAACAGGCTGCCATTCTCTTGAAGCAGAAAACAGATGCTGTAATAGGTTCTAAACCACTGCCAGTACTGTTTGCCAATTATTCATGGTGTATGTGATTGTGTAGGGTAAAATAGCCAGCCAGCAACATTTTAATAAATGTTCTTATACTACAGTTTTTTTGTTTACTTGGTACAAATTAGAGCAATCTGCAGTATCCAAATAAGAATATTTTACAGCACTTGAGCCCACGATTCTCAATCACTTCAAATCACTGTGACTTTAAGCTCCTACTACATTTTAGTCAGATCATGGAAATTATCCCCATCCAACAAACTTTTTTTTTTCCTTTGATTTTTTTTTTCTTTGTTTTTTACCTCCCCTTTCCCCTTTTGGTCAAATTGGCTTTCAGACAGATAGCTTCCTTGAGTGCTATGGCTAGTGTAACAGTGTGCAGGAACATATGTCTTGGATAAGGGAGAAGTTACCCTATCTTATAAGTCTGCACTGAAATAATGGAATTGCCTATGGATTACTTTCTTCATCTCTTGACATCTCTTGCATGTTCCTTAGCTCCTTTGGACTGGTTGATAAGGCTTTCTAGGTTCAAGTTTTGAGTTACATCTGAAATTGCTTCTATTCACCAATACTGTATATGCTTATCCTTAGGACTTCCCAAAATGAGTTCTGGGAGAGTTCCTTGTCTTTTGGGTAACATTTGCTCGTTTAATAAAACTCATTCAAGTACCCAAAGTTGCCCAATTGGATTTATTTATCATTTTATGGGTTACAGGCCTATTTAGTCTTCATTTATACTGAAATATAGGAACAAATACAGTTGCTTATATCAACAAGGCATCCAGCCCAATAATCATAGTGGTAGCCGTAAAAGGATACCTAGGGAAATCTAAAGGCAGCACAAGGTTATGTGACACTTGTCCCTAAAGCTCTCCTGTCTCCCAGCTGTTTTCTGCTCAGGGAGCCCTGGGTTGGATGAGATTTGGAGGCAGTTAGCACTCATAAATGGCTTCCATTAACTCCATTTAATATAGATGATTGGAAATTAAGGCCCTTTTTGCTTGCTTCTTGTATTTTATATGGTTACCAAATGCCAATGTAACTGGTGTTACTTAGAATAGCAGCATTACGCTATAAATTGTATCCAGCTGCAATGGACAACAAAGCATAAAAATTGGGAAAGCACCTGTTTGCTTAAAGTGGATTTTTTTTTTTTTCCTGTAACATTTCATGTACCATTCTTTGTCACATATGTAGCTGAAATCTGGAATAGGGAATGAGAACACATAATGCTACAGTTGAGAATGGAAGTATGTAGTTATAAGAGTATCAAGCATTCCCCTACCAATAATGTATTCTAAACCTTCTCCGTTTCTTTTGCTAAATTCACAGTAGTATGTTGTGTGTCTGTCTGCTTCCTGTTCCAGAGTGTTTTGGTTTCCCTCTCCCCCTCCTCAGTTCTGAAGACATTTTCAGGGGAAATGGAGTTTTTAGGGTCATAGGAAAATGTTCAGATGTAAGATTTTTTCACAACATTCTTTTTTGTTAATAATAGTTTTGAAGATAACACAAAGTAATTTTCAGCTAGTATTTTGAACAGCTAGGTCCTGTTGAATGTCAGGAGTGGAATGATGAACTTCACTGGGACTATTTAAAATTTGGATTATGCAAAACTGTTTGAAATAACTTTTTAACTTCAAGTGAATCCCTAAATCCGTACCTTCCCTCTGGTATTACAATGAATAATGAACTCCCTGTTTCACTTGCCTAGTTGATCAAAACGCTGGATTTCAGAAGTCTTACTGGGCATATCTTTCCTTGCTGAAATGAGGACTGAGATTGCCCTCAGTATTTTGACCCTTTAATCAACGTGACTTTTATAAAGTGCAGTTTATTTCCTTTTAACAGACAATCCTATAAGATCTTGGAGTTTTAATGTCATGATATCTTCTTGACAATTTTAAAACTATTTAAACAGTGTTTAAGTAAAAGGAAAAGCTATTCTAAATTACACTCTAAATTAAAGGAGCACTTCAGATTTTGACTAAATTCTTTCACTGAGTAAGCAGATTTGAGTCAATCTAGAGGTGACAGTTCTGAGCTAACATCTGTCAAGCACTGGCAATAATATAATACGTGTGCAAAAGCTTATTACATTGACCTCATAGTCAATGGGTTTAAGAGAAACATCCTTGGTGAAAAATCACATCAGAAATGTTCTTTCTGATTGGCTTAACAATACTGTTACTATTAACTTTATAGCGTGCTACCTAAGGAATAATTAAACCAGATGGCATGTTAAACCCAGCTGAAAGAATAAAGACATTTTTACTTTTAAGTTGATCAAAATTAGGTAAAACAGCATATGTTCATGTGCATTACGATTCCTTTAACTATGTATTAACTGCTTTCCTTAATATTCTTCCTGGTGATCTGAGAGCTCTGCCTCTTGGAAAAACAAAAAAAAGAAAGAAAAAACCAACCTAGAAAACAAAAAAACCTCATCCCTCTTTGAATTATTCCTTTCTGACTCTCCAGTCACTCATACCCCTGTGTTGCTTTTTTTTTTATGTAATTTAAATAAACAGGTTGCTTACTGCAGCATTCTCAAATGATGGGAAACTGAAATGCAGCCTATGTTTGGCCACATTCAAATTGTACAGATTGGGGCAGGTACATCCAAAAAAGGATTTGGAGATTGCCTCTGAAGCACAGCTTGCACAAATGAGCAAATTACATTTTATGCAACAGATGTTGAAGGGGGAATTAGGAATACTGTAGCTCCTGTTATATTAGTCCTGACTTGCCACCATTCCTCTTTAGCAATGCCATGCAGGGCTAATAATACAGAATAATGCACCACACCACGTACATTGTAACTAAAGTTTCTCTGCTGCCCATGAACCAGAACTGCGTTACATTATTCCCTGAAGCATAAAACACTATTATTATTACCCTTGTCATACCAATAACTCTTTTCAAACACTGGCAGTATTTCCCTTCTGAAGACTGCCTGGTGAATGGAATGCAGCTATTGGAAATATGTAGTCCCCCTGCCTGAACTGATATAAAATTAAATGAGAGTGGAAAAGCACAAATGAGATTTATGATCATAAAGCATTATGAAATAATGTTTTATCTTCACATCTGCTCCTTATCCAGGTGCTGTTAAAAGCACTGCAAGAGATTCATAAAATGGAGCTAACTGTATCTTGATTTTGTGGAGGATTCTGAATAATGGGCTGTCATTAGCTTGATCATTTTATATGCTTCTGTTTTCCTAGAGTAAATTACTCCCTAGTCACAACTATCTGTTCAATCAACTAGTAGAATGTAGAGTTACCAGTGAGTATTTCTTGTTGTGACTGGATGAGCCTTAGCTAGGATTTTTTGCTGGGAGAGCTTCAGATGGTTGAATTGAGACAGAAAAATAACCTTTGTCTATTATCTATATTTGTTTCATATTTTCCTCAGCCCTATATTTCTTCTAGTTATAATAAAGTTCATAGCAGTAGTATGAGTTGTCAACCAGTCTAAAAATGTTAATGTTATAAAATACAGAGACTAATTTAAACAGAAAAGAACTTTGATCCCTTGTTTGTGCCTAAACAGAAAAACAGTGTGATGAAAGATAAATCATATACTTCACAGGTTTAGAAATGTTGTATGAATGTGTCAAGCAGGACATTTTTATCTGCATCTGTATCAAGCATTTGTATCACCAAAGTTTGCACATAAATAATGTATTATCCAACATGTAAGTGTGTTGGTATTGGTGTGTGGCAAAGAACTTTATTTTGTTAGATTTAATGTTAAATCAAGTGGAGGATGTTAAATTAATAGTATCAGGTAAAGCTAAGCCTGATGAAATTAACATTTCATTTTGATTCTTTATAGGATGCTACTGCTTCACTTTTAATTCTGCTTTGAGCCCTTCTGTTGAATTCTGTACCTTCAGTCATACATGATGCAAGTCTCTCACAGATTCATAGAATCATATAATGGTTGATGTTGGGAGGGACCTTTGCGCTCATTTGAACCAACGCCCCTGCTCAAGCAGGATGAGACAGAGCTGGTTCCCCATGATTATGTACAGATGTTGAGATCCCTTCCGGCTAGCAGCACGATCCTTAGACATAGCAACCACTCCTCTTAGATTTGTGTCATCTGCAAACTTGCTGAGATAGTACATCCGGCCCTATCATCCAGATCATTAGTGAAGATGTTGAACAGGGCTGGACCCACTACTGACCCCTAGCATACACCACTAGTTCCTGGTTTCCTGCTAGGCTCTCTGTCACTGATCACAACCCTCTGGGGCTGGCCATGCAGCTGTTTTTCAGTCCACCTCATTTGTCTGCTCATTTAAGAGGCTTGTCTGTGATGATCTTAAGGGAGTCGGTATTAAAAGTCTTACTGAAGTTAAAGTAGGGAATATCCATTGGTCCCCCCTTGTCTACCAAGCCAGTAATTTTGGGTTAAAAAAAAGACCTGTTCTTTTCCTGAAGCATGGATTAATGTAGCTTAGAACAGAGTTGAAAAGACTTAGAGGTGAAACTTTTTCTAGAGAGGATGCAGAGTAAGCTATAAAAGGAAAGTAGACAATGCCAAGTTCCGCCTAGAAATCACTGCAAAATAACATCAAGAAGAAATGTTCTGTTAATGTCATTTGAAGAAATTTATGGTTATGCCTATACAGAGATTCACAGGACTTGTAAAGGACTATATGAAAAATCTTTGCCCAAGTCCCCATTAAATTTGGCGATGATGACTGCTTTGAAAAAGCTGAAAATAACGTGTTGTAGAGACCTGTGAAATGAGGCAGCTCTTAGGGAGTTTTCTACTCACATGCTTCCCTTTGCAGCTGGTGTCCTAAACCACAAGTCTTTTTATTTTTCTATTACAGATATCTTTAGCCATGTCATGGAACCATTTACCTTTAGTGAGTTTTCAAGCCAGTGTGGAAAAGAAACACAAAAGCTGTAAATGAGCTACAAATAATTATTATTATTAATAATAATGCACAACAAATAAGATTTCCACCAAAGTACAAAGTTTGCATTTTACTGATGCTGTTGAAATCAGTCACCACATTTTGTCATTTTGTTGATGTGCCCTGTAAATGTTAATAGAGATAAAACTAATGAAAATCTTCAGAAATTATGCTAAAACAATATTCAAATTCTTTCATAGTTCAGTATAACCCTCCTCAATTTTTACATGAATATGATTGTATATTAAATTCAGCAAAACCTTTTCAGAAAAGTTTGACCTTGTTGTACTAGTCAACAAGAAATCTTGCCCCTTTCTATCTTTAGTTATTAGCAAAAACCAGTGGGTCTTATTGCTAAAATGTGTTGCTGTCGCGATCCAGGAAAGCACTCAACAGTCTGAAAGGAAGAGGGTATATTGCGAATTTTTTTCACACTTGCACAGTGAAATAGATACCTTTTCCAAGCTCTTTTCTCCCTTGCCTTAACCTTTTAGTTTTTTTAATCAGTTCTGTTCACTTTCTTACTTTAGTCTTTCTACTTGATTTCCCCTGTAAAGGATTTCGGATAAAATATGAAAGATACAACACAGCATTAAACCCTGCATAATTCTGCCCATTATACTACCTCAAGGTAATTCAGATGTAAACCAATAGCCAGTGCATGCATATTCTTTACAAACTAGTCAATGCTGATCTCAAGTAGACCCAGCTGATTTACAAAAACCACAGTTGTTTTTGAAAGATGATATGACAGTCATGTAAGCGACAGGGAAAAGAGTAGTGCAGAGCAGCAGACTGAGTCTCATAGCACATCAGCAAATTGCATAGACAACCAAATTAAGAAGTTATATCTATGCCAAGCCTGCTTTCTCACCGAAGGGGTCTTTACATTGCTAGTTGTGTTTCATTAAATAGCACGATAAGGCGCTGCTGATGTTACAAAAAAACAAACACGCAAAGCCACAAATCTTGAGAGAACAACTGCAAGCTGTTAATATAGACATGTCTTCTTTTTGGAACTTGGGTCTAGACCAAAAGTACTGTTCTTCTCTTTGCATGTCTGATTTTCTTTTCAAACTCCATTTTTGAAAACTGAAGCAGTGATCGAATAATTGTTTGCTGCAGCATGTTTCCCAGCAACTGGTACTGTTGACAGTAGACAGAAGTTTCCCACCTCACAGAACAACAAGAAGAATAAATGTAGTGAAACCACAGTATAGCATCAGAATAAGAGGGAGAATTAGTACAATTTACTTTAGAGATATTTCATTCTTCAGTTCCAGGTACTCTACCTTATGTATGAGATAAGGTTGAGGTGGCAGATTGCATGCTGCATGTGTTTGTTGATGCTCTGGACCAGAAGGGCTAGGGGCAGCAAATCCTTGAAGGACAAGCATGCTCCCTGACTTCCTGACATAGAAGTAGTTCAATAGGAGTCTTCCAGAAAAGAACAGACTAAAAAAAAACAACAAAACAATAGAAAAATGCTACTATAGTTATTTCTAAATTCACCAGATTTGTCTGAAACACCATCAATTAATAAATTAATTCCATTCCTTCAGATGTGCTAGAAATACTTAAGTGGTATTAGAATAGCGTAGAGGATTCAAACCTAGAAGGTAATGTTCTCATTTGGTATAACACTTGAAAACTGAACGCAGAGGTAACAGCCTAAGAAATGTCCCTGATGGAGACCAAGGGTCCGACTAGTCTAGTGTTCTGTCTCTTGACAGTGGCAGGAGAACACATAAGCCTTGCTATTTTCTGCAGTCTGGAGTCTGTTAGCATGATTTATTCATCCTGAGCATCTGTGTCTACAGTAGATAACCTACAGCAATAACTTTTCATATGTATTTGGGTTTTCTGACTTCCATGCTATCTGAAGAGCTCACTGTGATATTTCCCTATTTCTGTTAGGACAAGCACAAAGTCTGAATATAACAAAGAGCTTATTTTGAGTTAAAAATGTGATTGAACACATATCTCTAAGACATTTGCATAATAATTCAACCAGGGGAAGAATACCTGTTTTTGTTTTCCATTCATATTCTCTGGCTTGTTTTGTTCAGTTTCTTAAGGTCTGATAGTTTTACACTGACATGAAGGGTAGCTCTTTCTTTAGCTCTTTCTTGAATAGAGATTGGCATAGATGTATTCTTGAAACATATACCTGCCAGCAAATTGTAATATCTTTAAAGAGCTTAAATAAGATGCCTGAGGTTTTTGTATTTAGGTCTTCTATTGTAAGCTTGCTATTTTATGGTTTCTCAATATTTAACAAAATTTTTAATAGTGGTCCAGTTTAGAAAGTGATAAAAACATAGGTCACCGGTGTTTGAATACAAGAAAATTTACTGCTTTTTTTTTTATTTGGCACAATATTCTGAAGCTAAACAGGGCAGCTATAAATTCTCTTTATTTTAAAGAGACTATAAATAACTAGATTTTAAGAACTTTTTAAAACTAACCCACATTCCCACCCCCAAACTTGTTTCTGCAGTTTCTGGTAGTATCTGCAAAATCTGTTCCTATGAAAAACTGAACAACTGCAAAGATAACTTAGAAGTGCTTTGTCTTCAGGCTTTGAACTTCACTATAAAAATAGTGATACGTACTGTCAAAAGTACAGGTATAGCCAGCTTTATGTTATAATAAGGAAGTCTTCTACTCAGGAAAGATTACTGTTTTTTTTTTTTTTATTTTTTACATTTCATGCCAGATTTTGCTTTATAATAGCAATTAGTATAATAACAGTAAGAGAGTGAAGGTCCAGCATAGTACCTATCCTCCAGCTTGTTAAATTCTGATAGAGAGGGGTAATGGATGAACCTTTTCCCTATGAATTTTGCTTTTGCAGGTGAAAGAAAATGTTACATATAGCCCAAATGCATTACTGTCAAATTGCCATAAGCCATTGAGAACAACAGAAAAAAGATGAAATGCAATGTGATTTCCAGGAGCAAGTTAAAATCTTGGAAGTTTCTATCATCTACTTTGGTGTAACAAACAGTACTTTAACAAGATGCCCTAAATAAATGACTGCAGGTTACTTTAAATTTGAAAGTTCACACTGAATCAAAAGAGACAGGGTAATTTTTCATTCAGCCTGGAGTGTTATTTACTTTCTGAACTGGTCCTTAAAGTGCTGATGTATGATGCCTAAAGGAAAATTATTTTGAGCTAGATTTAATTTAAATTTCATTGCATTTTGTTTGAAATAGAGGATTTGGCATCAATTTCTTCCCCTTCACTTTGAGGCTCTTTCACTTTTAATAATTCTGTTGCCTAATGCCCTAATCTGTTTATTACACCATAACTTAACTTGAACAATGCAGCTTTTATTCAAAATAAACAGATTTAGTATGTCTGTGAAATAGACTTATGTATAGTAGGATGCTTTACCATGTAGAAAAGCTTGGAGGTTTCTGAATACTTAAAATATTATAATACCAGTGGATTTAGCATTTGTTTATCTGCAGGCTCATGCTTATTCAGTTATACCAAGGCAGCTTAAGCTAATATCTAATCTTCTTATGGAATACTTCTCCCTATAACAACAGCATTGTGCATAAAAAGCTTGAACAACTGTTTGGCTCCAACTGTTGTGTGAAAGGGAGGGAAGGAGGAGTTGCTTGACTTTTTATTCTTGACAAAATGTCTAATTAGCGTTATCCTTGCATATATAGGACAACACAAGAGTCATGCTGTCATGCCATGTACTCTACTTGTAGGAGCCAAAATGTCATGAATAAATTATTCAGAATTGCCCACCTTGATGCTTTCCTTTATGCCAGTATTCCATCAAAACCAAGAAACAAGCAAAAGCATAGAAAAATAATTTTGGTACTGTATTGAGCTTAGGTATGTATGACAATGGAAAAAAAATGGATGAACTTCTCTGTGTATTAGAAGGGAAAACAAGTTGAAAATTTTTAGCAATGTTTTCCTGAAAAATAGCAGTCATTAAATACTCATTTTCTGTTTCTGACAAAAAAACCACACTATTTTCAACTGCTCATGAAGCATGGAGTAGACATCTGAATGGCATTATCTTATTTCAAACTCACACATTTTAAGAAAAAAAAAATGAGGTGGCTTAGTTGTATGTGAAGATTCTCTAGGTTCATTTCTCATTTTTCTCAGCACTTTTAAGTTGTACTCCATTGGCAAAATTCCCTTAGGCTGCAAGGAAAAGTATAGATCCTCTGTAGTGGAAATGATAAACTGAAGGACTTAATACCTAAAAGAGTAGCATGCATTGCAAAAATATAGGAAGACATTCAAGGGATGGTGTAGGGAGGAAATAGTGTGGGGAGCTGGGTAGCTTTTGCTTCTTTGTAGTATAAAATACTAAATAAATCTCTCTCTTGTGCATTTCATTGATCTCATTGATGAACTGAAATAACACAATAGCCAAGATGAATCTAATTCCTGATCTGCCTCCAGATATTGCATCCTCTTTAAAAAGCAGTGCAACCAAAAGTGTCCAAGGAGAAAACCAATAAGATAAGCTCTCGTACGCATATTCTGAACAGGTTCAAATCATCTACCAAAGTAAAACTTAATCTTGTCTCCCTTGTTGCTTCAAATACAAACACCATGGTTTTTTTCATGTCACTTTTCTAAACCCATACTGATTTTTCAGTGTGCTGAAAGAATGCCAAGTAGCTTTATTGTAGGATGTTAATATTTAAATTGTAGGATGTCATATTTAAATTAAGAAACAAAGAGGGCATATTACAAATTTTTAGTTTTTTTTTTTTAACTGTACTACTGTGCTGAGAAGACATAGGCTTGTAATAAAACATATTATTTCTTTTATTAATGAGAAATGTGTAATACAAGATATATAACATTTTCTACTGTTAGGAAAGGGAAAGACAGATCATGCTATTTATTAAAGAGTTTATATACTTTTCCTTATTCAAGAATGTGAAAAATGATCTTATTTATAATTTTTCTTCAAATTAAGATTTTGTCTGCTACCCAATACATCTTTAACATCACAATGCTATAAAAGAAGTAACAAAATTCAGACAAGAAGCTTCTTGAAAGTAGATATTTAACATAAATTTAGTATTCTCATCATCTTACTGGAAATTAATCAGACCTTACTTTGTCTGTAGAGTCACCTTAATTTAGGTGAAACACAGTCAAAATATGCAAAAAGGGCATATTGTCTCCTGTACAATTATTGCTTCATGCAGGCAACTTGCTTTTAGTGAAAAATGCTTTGATATTCTTTCAAAAACCAAGTTCACTCAGACTTGTTTTGTTTTGTTCATAACACAATGGGGCATAAGGTGTTTCTGTAACAAGGTTGGAGACTGCATGTTTATGAATATGCTTTGGAATCATACAGTAAGTATGTTTTAGAGAGCCTGGCTATAGAAAAGCTATTTGCTGCTTATTTGACCTCTTATTAATGTAGTACTGCTCTATCTATCTAACTATCTATCCCTTTTTCTCCCTTGTCTTCAGCTTTTGTTCCTTTATTTCAAACACCCTTAATTATATTTTATTCTCATCACCACACTGAAGGGAACAGATAATAACAGATCCATTAGATTTCATTAAGCTGATGATTAAAGCCAGAAATTCTAAAGGACTATTTACAAGATGAAGAAGTTTTATTTAAAAGTATGGCTTCTTGAATTTGTCATATCCTAATACATCTTTAGAGCTGTAACTAAAAAAATCCAGCAGCAAATGGTTCTAATATATTAAATATGAAAGAAAAATATGACAGAGGGATTAAAACGATAGCCAGACTTACTCTATTTGTCATTAAAAAAAATCATTAATTGCTTCAGGCTGATCATTGTTATTAGCAGTTGGTTTCTTTTTATTTCTTAGAATTTACAGTTTGTAACTCATCTGTTTCAAATTGCTTTCAATGGGATGAATTACAAATAGGATTTTTTTTTTTCTTTGAGCTTTGAACATATAAAGAATCAAATCTCCAAATGTTTTGGTTCCTATTTCCTATTAGATAAATGAGAATTTAGTATCCAAATAGGACAGTAGTTGCATGTATATTTTTGTGGATCTGGGCTTGTTATGTATTACAGATAAGTAGAGAGAAGAGATAGGCAGTGAATTGACCAAAGATGGGCAGACTTAAACTATGGAGAGTTTAGGTAGTGGAAAGCACAACAGTGGTAGAAAAATAATTTTTTTTTTAATAGATGTCTTGTATCTTCCTCTTTCCTTGTTAATAATTAAAAAAATAAACAAATGTATAACAATGAAATAAGCAAATTCAAAATTGATAAAACGGTATTTTCTTAGGTAGCACGGTGAATCTATTTACCTTACTGCAACAATGAATCAAGGAGGTTGAAAGCTGGATAAAATTCTGATTATTTCCTTATGTGGAAAATGCAAACATAATTGATTCTAGGAAAAATAAAAATAAAATTATGCTTATAAAACCTCATGATTTACAAGATGAGCCTATTCATAATTTATGACTGCTAATGAGAGGCCTCTACACAGACATTGTATTCTGTACATGTTAGAAGAAGAATTCCCTTTTAGAGGAAGGTGAACCTGTCCGCAGTCATCAGCATGGTGCTAGACTAGATGAATCGCCAGCCTTACCTTGCATAGTAACTTGCTTCTTGTATTGCAAATAAGTGAGTGATGTTTCCAATTTTCATGAGATGCTACATAGTATTATTGGGAGATAATAGGATGACCTAGTGAGAAATCTTTAGAGGTGATACAGGTCAGTTGGCTAAAATTTTCTCTCATCTCTTGGTGTTAACTGAATATATGGGATGTACATCTGAAAGTATAACTGTCAGAAGAAAGAAGCAGATGTCAGATTATTGTTGAATTTCTACACTAAAAGCTTTCCAGGGTTTGATCCAAATTAGTGCAGTTGTAAATTCTATCTGCACTTTCATGTTGCTCTCTGTTATTTTGCCAAAGATCTGGTTTCCTTTCTTTTTTTTTTTTTAATATAAGGCATGAGTCTAAAGATCATTTCAGGGACTATATGTGTGTGTGTATGTATATATATATATTACTGTTTAGTAGACCTCCACACTTCTTAGCTTTTTTTTCCTCTCAAGTTTCATCATGCTGGCCTATTGTTCCTATTCACTTTAACTGTATGTATGCTGAGCTTCTTAGCAGTGCATCAGAGATACAATAGTTAGGTTTTTCTTCTCATCTTTGCAAGGCACAGCTGAAAAAATGGACCTGACAGTATGCTGTCTCAAAAGCTTATATAATATCACCTCATTTTAGTGTAATATAAAGATTCTTCTAGTATAATTTTGCATTTTAGCAAGGTTAATTCTAGTCTTTCATTAAACTGCCATTGTGATCAAAGCTTCTAAGAGAGAATTAGAAATATTTCATCACCTTCATATTTTCGGGGCCCTAGCTATTAGTGTTAATGTGTTAGTTTCTTACATAGGCATGAAGAACTCTCTGAACGATTAGGATAATTGAAATAGGGTTTTCAATTTTAAATTTGAGCTACATAGTCTTTGCATTATATGTTTAGAAATGAGATATTCCTCCCCACCCCTTCCTCCCCTTTTTGCTCTCTAGAAAAGGAGACAGGTTGTTTAAAGAAACTTTCTTAATATGAAAGTAAGCCTGACTATTCTTCAGGCTACCAAGAGTTAAGAAGTACCCTCAGGACCTCCAAATAGAGAACAAAAGAAAAAGTTTAGAGGCATTTAGAATAGCAAAGAGAAGGCAAAGAGAAGTGAGGATGCTGTTTGGAATCAGATGAACAAGGCCAGTATATGAAATGAACTTCTTGTGTCACTGGTTTATTTCACTGAAGAGGCATCATAGCACAGATGCAGAACAAGTGCTCAAAACAGAATCCATAGGCATGACGGCCTACTGCACTTCTGTGAGGCTTAGCTTTTTTAGTTTTCTTCCTCCCTTCTTGGGCAGATGGACCCTGTTTTTCCTGTCTGTCATCTGATTCTTTTGGGAGGAAACAGGAGAATATGCAAGATGTGGCTGCATGGAGTGCGAAGTTGCAGATCTGGGCAGGTGGGAAATAAGCTTAAGGGAGCAATACATACTCCCTTTCCTAAGGCACTTGTTGCACATACTGCAGTTAGTATTGTAAGCTGGTGTTGCTACTCATTCATGTCCTGGGTCTTGGATTCTGTAATGTAAAAGCTCTGCAACAGATCCACAGCAAAGAGGATTCCTCATGAGGAAGGGATGTGACAAACCCAAACATTGGCCTATTAATGCTGTGGTCCAAATTGGCTCTAGCCTTATAGTCTTGTTAAAAATTAGGTATTTTCTGGACAGACATGCTGATAGTTGTAGTTTCTTTCCAGATGTGCACTAAAATCCTACATAAAATGGATGTAGAAAACAGAAAAAAGATCAAGATTTTGTGCAGAGATAGATGTTATTCTTTTCGCTTTACATCAAGTTCACACTTAAGATGGGTTGTACTTAATGGCTCAAAGGGAGGCTCTAATCTGGTGACTGACAGAAATCCAGTGACTGTGACTATTAAAAATGTGTTCTTAGGTTCAGTCCAGTTAAGAAAGCCAGTCTCTCATTCTCTGATGAAGTGCTGAGGGTTTTAATGAGCTCAGACATAGGGATGATTTAATGAACATTCCTTTCAAATAGGGACCAATGGTTGTGATACAAATTTTGTCGCTCAACACATGCAGTTTAAATAGAAGTCTGTTTAATGAATGCTCTCTGCTTCCTGCATGGTTAATGTAGAGATTCCATGTAACTTCAAAGATGTCTAACTTAGTCTAGTACATTTTCAAGAGGAGAATTCAGAGTATTTTTGCATTAAAACATACAAAATTAATTTAGGATTGTAGAATTAATTTAATTAATTGTAAAACCTTAAATTGTAAGATATCTTTCCAAATGATGGAGAATCTGTGTTTAAAAATGGTGGAAGAGTAACAGTTCATTCTGCTGTTACCAGACCATCCTCATCAGACAGTGTTCTATTTCTTCATTTATGGAAAGAGTCACAGATCTGCATCCCTTGAAGCCTTGAAGTATCTGGCTGTGTTCCGTCAATTCCTGCATCTCATATTGTCATTCGTATAATAAGAGATAAAATCATATTTCTTGATGCTTTCTCTTAATATTAAATTTAGCTTTGTAAAGCTGTCGTGAGTCTATTATACGTACAATTTGGGTAGGGTTTAGCTCGCTGCTTACACTTGCTGCTCATACAGCAAAATAGCACATTAATGGTCATCATACATTATGTTCCCAAGCTAATCTATTCATAGGATTTGAGCTAAAGATCTCTTAGCTCCTCAGTCAGGCTTTAATTACTTCAGAGGCTTACAAGGGATCTATGAATCTAATAATTCAGAGGTTTTGAAACTGGATTATTCAAGGATTATTGGCTGTCTGTGGTTACTTGTAATTAGCCACCTGATTTTCTCTTTTTCTGTCTCTAGGGAAGAGAACATAGCTGTACTAATATAGTATGGGACTGGGACTCAAGAGTCCTGTTAGCTTAGCTCTGTGATTTGTATGCTGAGTATACTTTAAAGGGCACTTGACCTTTCTGTGCCTAAGCTTCTCCACTGATAGCAATGGAGATCACAATACTAAATCTCCCTTGTAAAACATTTTGTTAGTATTGATAAAAGCACTGCATAGGACTAAGTACTTTTCTTATCATATCCAGTTAGCAGGAGCAAATCAAGTGGGAGAAACAGTGAAACAGAAAATAAATACCACAATAAACTTGTTAGATATAAATTACTCTTGCAATATGACTTGATAAGAAAGTCATATAGGTGTTAATGAGACCATTCTCAACTAAGTTAGTGTCTAAAATCTTTTTAGCTGCAGATCTCAGCTTATACATCCATCACTGAACTATATGGGAATCACAAATACTGTATATTAAATCCATATCGGTCGCATATGTTAGAAGAAGCCAGCATGTATAAGCCAGCACTGATGCTCTTGCATAGCATATATTTATAATGTCATTAAACTATCAGCTCATTGCTGTAGTGTGTGGACTTCACAGAAGAAGCTACATGGTTCAATGGCTCCTTCTAAGAACATTTTAGGTAGGAGTACCTCGGCTCATGAGGGGCAATAATCAGACAAGAAAATGGGGAAGCTGATCTGTCTTGAGCTGATTGATGTACAGCAGATTTCTCCTTAACTAGACCCTGTTTATTCAGTGATGGAGAGCACCTATTAATGGGAGCAGAGCTGTCTTTTGTCGAACACATTGCCACTTTTTGTCTGCATATGCTGTAAAAACACATGGAGCTACCTCAGATGATCTGAGGAATATATAAGCTTGGCTGCCTGCTAGAAACTATTTAATTCCGTGTTTAGAATTTTTGCAATGACAAAGGACAGCGGATAGTCAATTAAAGCAGATGTAGCACTCCAAACCAAGGAGCCCATTACTTCTCCTTTTTCAGTGACTCAGGCTACCAGCTCGCCAAACTGTGGAGTCATTTCCTTTTTGTAAACAATTTAATATTCCCCCAGCATTTTAAATTAATTCTTTTTATTCTTTCTTATGGTATTCATCCTCCTTGGCTAGTTTAGCCTCTTCTTTCTCAATGTTTAAGTAGAATTTAATGAAACCAATAGATAACACAGTGATGATATACAGGTTGTTATTTATCATGTTTTCAATATGGTTCTTACGCATATACTAACATGTATTTATTCCCCAAATAGCTCTCCTGGTCTAATAATATAATTCATTACAGATACTGGCTTTTCATTTGTGGAGAAAAAAAAAACATCAAGCTGGTAGTAGCAGCATAAGGGCGGTGGGGGGAGGAAGCTGTAGAAATTCAGTCATAGAATTCATAAAATATCTCAAGTTGGAAGGGACTCATGAGGACCATCAAGCCTGACACCCTGCTCCTCAGAGAACTACCTAACACTGAACCATGACTAAGAGTGTCCCAGATACTTCTTGAAGTCTGATGGGCTTGGTGCCATGACCACTTCCCCGAGAGCCTGTTCCAGACCACCTTTTCAGTGAAGAACCTTTCCTTAATGTCCAGTCTGAATTTTCCTAGTGCAGCTTCATTCTATTTCCTTGTGTCCTATTGCTGGTCACCAGAAAGAGCTCAGTACCTCCTCCCCCTCCCCCCAGCTGTTGACTGATATTCAACTTGCCATCACCCAAAAGCCACAGATCTGTTTCCATGGGGTGGCTCTCCAGCCTCTCGTCCCTCTATTTGTACATATTACATGATTACTCCACTCCAGGTGGAGAATCTACCACTTGCTTTTGTTAAATTTCATACAATTATCATCGACCAGATAGATCATGGTCACCACTCGATCAATGGAATAATGTGGGTACCCAGACTGAGCCTTCCTGCAGACATGCTGCCATGCAGGTCTCTGGCTGCAGTGAATGCCTGAGCCTGGCACTTGTACTGGAGAGAGCCAGTGACACCACTTGTGTGTGGTGTCAGTAAGTAGATGACCTGCTAAAGCAGGTGGTTGAACTGAGGGAGGACGTAGAAAGGTTGAGAGCTATCAGAGAATGTGAAAGTGAAATTGATTGGTGGAGCCACACCCTAAGGCAAGGGCAGAGGGAAGTGGTTGAACAAGTGATAGATCCCTTTCCCTCCTACCATCAGATAGAAGGAGTAAACTTAAGGGGCAAGGAAGTATGGAGGGAGGTCCCTCCTCAGAGAGGTAAGCGAAAACCCTCACAATCCCTTCCTTCCTCCCAGTTGCCCTTGAGTAACAGGTATGAGGTCTTGGAACTACAGGGCCAGGTAAATGGAGATGGAGGGGTAGATCCATCTAGTGAGTCACCTAGGGCTTGTCACTCACCCTATGCCTTAGAACTTCCTCAATGAAGAAGAAAAGAAGAGTAATTGTGGTGGGTGACTCCCTTCTGAGGGGAACAGAAGGGCCCATTTGTCGACCTGATCCATCCCACAGGGAAGTCTGCTGCCTACCTGGGGCTTGGATTGGAGATGTTAAAAGGAAACTCTCTGATCTGGTGCAGGCCTCTGACTACTATCTGCTGCTGGTTTTTCAGGTTGGCAGTGATGAAATTATTACAAGCAGGGCAAGGGCAATGAAGAGAGACTTCAGGGCCCTGGGACAGCTGGTTAGAGGGTCTGGAGAGCAAGTGGTGTTTGCCTCTATACCTGTTACAAGCAAAGGTGAAGAGATAAATAGGAAGAGACTGCAGATTAATGTATGGCTACGGGACTGGTGCCAAAGGCAGGGGTTTGGGTTTTTCAATCATAGGCTGCTATATGAGACACCTGGTTTGCTGGTGGCAGGTGGGATACATCAGTCCCAGAGGAGGAGAAGGTTTCTGGGGCAGGAGTTAGCAGGGCTTATTGACAGGGCTTTAAACTAGGTAGGAAGGGGAGATAACTGGGCCTGTTGGGGACAAGCCCAAGAGAAACATGCTAGGGCTTGAAGAATGGCAGACTAGGGAGAACTCTCAATCTATTGTTTCATTTGAGGGAAAGGGTAGTTGTTTAAACCCTGTCCTGCCGGGGAAAAAGGGCAAGAGTTAGTAGAGCTCACTCACAGAGCTCTAGGTTAGATTCAAAGTGCGAGGGGGTTGTAGCTGGGTTTGAACTGGTGGGGCAATGTTCTAGTATGAATGAAGACCAGAAGGCCTCTCGCCTTCCAAGGGTGCCACTAGCGTGCTCAGCTCACTCCCTGCAATGCCTGTACACCAATGCATGCAGCATGGGGAATAAACAGGAGGAGTTAGAAATCTGTGTGCAGTCTAAAGGTTATGATCTGGTGGCAATTACAGAGACATGGTGGGACAGCTCACATGACTGGAATGTGGTAATGGCTATGGGTATGACCCTTTTAGGAAAGACAGATCAGCAAAGCGAGGTGGTGGAGTTGCTCTTTATGTCAGAGAGCGACTAGAATGTATTGAGTTCTGTGCAGGGGCAGATGAGGGCCAAGTGGAAAGTCTGTGGGTGCGAATTAAGGGACAGGCTGGTACGGGTGGCACAGTTATGGGGGTCTATTATAGACCTCCTGATCAGGACGAAGGAGTTGATGAGGCTTTCTACAGGCAATTGAAAGCAGCCTCACGACTACATGCCTTGGTCCTTATGGGGTATTTTAACTACCCCTATATTTGCTGGAAGACTTACACAGCCAGTCATTCACAGTCTAGGCGGTTCCTCCAGTGCATTGATGATAACTTCTTAATGCAAATGGTGGACGAACCAACTAGGAGAGGAGCGCTGCTGGATCTGGTACTCACCAACAAGGAGGGTCTGGTTGAAGAGGTGATGGTCAATGGCAGCCTGGGCTGCAGTGACCATGAGATGGTGGAGTTTAGATCTTGTGTGGGAGGGATAGAATACCTAGCGAGGCCACATTTCTGGATTTCGGAAGGGCGAACTTTGGCCTCTTCAATCAGTTGCTAAGGGAAGTCTCATGGCAAAGGGTACTAGGTGGTAAAGGGGCTCAAGATAGTTGGTCAGCATTCAAGGACCACTTCTTCAAAGCTCAGGATCAGAGTGTCCCAATGAGTAGGAAGTCAAGTAGGAGAGCCAGGAGACCAGCATGGTTAAACAAGGAACTGCTGGGCAAACTCATGCAGAAAAAGAGAATCTATGGATTATGGAAGGAGGGGCTGGCCACTTGGGAGGAATATAGGACAGCTGTTAGAGGATGTAGGGAGGCAATTAGGACAGCTAAGGCCTCCTTGGAACTTAATCTGGCAAGTCGGGTCAAGGACAATAGAAAGGGCTTCTTCAAATACATAGCAAATAAAACTAACACAAGAAGCAATATAGGTCCACTGCTGAATGAGGTGGGTGCCCTGGAGACAGAGGATATAAAGAAGGCAGAGGTGTTGAATGCCTTCTTTGCCTCTGTCTTTACTCCTGCAGACTCTCCCTGGGGGACCCAGATTCCTATAGCCCCAGAAGGAGTCAAGATAAAGGAGGAGTTTGCTTTGGTAGATGAGGATTGGGTTAGGGATCAGTTAAGTAATCTGGACATCTATAAATCGATGGGTCTGGATGGAATACACCTGCGGGTGCTGAGGGAGCTGGCAGAGGTCATTGCTGGGCCACTCTCCATCATCTTTGGTAAGTCATGGGAAACAGGTGAGGTGCCTGAGGATTGGAGGATGGCAAATGTCACGCTGGTCTAGAAGAAGGGCAAGAAGGAGAACCCGGGTAATTATAGACCAGTCAGCCTTACCTCCATCCCTGGAAAGGTGATGGAACAACTTATTCTTGACACCATCTCTAGACATATCAAGGATGAGGGGGTCATTAAGAGTAGCCAACATGGCTTTACCAAGGGGAAGTCATGTTTGACCAACCTTATAGCCTTCTATAAGCAAGTAACTAGGTGGCTGGATGATGGTAGAGCAGTAGATGTGTTTTTTCTTGATTTCAGTAAGGCATTTGATACTGTCTCCCACAGCATCCTCATAGATAAGCTAAGGAAGTGTGGGCTTGATGATCAGGTAGTGAGATGGATCAAGAGCTGGTTGGAAGGAAGAAGGCAGAGAGTTGTGGTCAATGGGGCAGAATCTAGATGGAGGTCTGTGACTAGTGGAGTCCCTCAGGGGTTGGTGCTGGGACCAGTGCTATTTAATATTTTCATCAACAACCTGGATGAGGGAACTGAATGTACCCTCAGCAAGTTTGCTGATGATACTAAACTGGGAGGAGTGGCTGACACACCAGAGTGCTGTGTTGCCATTCAGCGAGACCTGGACAGGCTGGAGAGTTGGGTGGAGAGGAACTCGATGAAATTCAACAAGGGCAAGTGTAGAGTCTTGCATCTGGGGAAGAACAACCCCATGTACCAGTACAGGTTGGGGGCTGACCTGCTGGACAGTAGTGGAGGGGAAAGGGACCTGAGGGTCCTGGTGGATAGGAGGATGACCATGAGCCAGCAATGTGCCCTTGTGGCCAAGAAGGCCAATGGCATCCTAGGGTGCATTAGAAAGGGTGTGGTTAGTAGAAGAGAGGTTCTCCTCCCCCTCTACTCTGCCTTGGTGAGGCTGCATCTGGAATATTGTGTCCAGTTCTGGGCCCCTCAGTTCAAGGACAGGGAATTGCTTGAAAGAGTCCAGCGCAGAGCTACAAAGATGATTAAGGGAATGGAACATCTCTCTTATGAGGAGAGGCTGAGGGAGCTGGGACTCTTTAGCTTGGAGAAGAGGAGACTGAGGGGTGACCTCATCAATGTTTACAAATATGTAAACGATGAGTGTCAGGATGATGGAGCTAGGTTTTTTTCAGTGATGTCCAGTGACAGGACAAGGGTCAATGGGTGTAAACTGGAGCATAGGAGGTTCCATGTGAACATCAGGAAAAATTTCTTTACTGTGAGAGTGACAGATCACTGGAACAGGTTGCCCAGGGGGGTTGTGGAGTCTCCTATGTTGCAGATATTCAGGGCCCGCCTGGATAAGTTCCTGTGTGATGTACTGTAGGTTACCCTGCTCTTGCAGGAGGGTTGGACTAGATGATATTTTGAGGTCCCTTCCAGCCCTTAGGATTCTGTGATTCTGTAATTATGTGAAATTGATGGAAGCTCAAAAAGATGAGATTTCAAAAGGTTAACTGGGAATTGCTTGGACAAGACTTCAGTCTGAATGGTCTACATTGTGCATGTGATGTGGAAACCATCTCTCTTGGATCTCTTACCACCATGTGTTTTCAACAGGCAAAATGAATACTCTATGAAAGAAGCACTTTCTGTTCTAAACACTCCAGAATAAGCTAGTGCATTGCCTTTTTATTATGCTACCACATACAGGTGAAGCTTTAGTTCTCTTTATAATGAGAGAAAAATAATGTTTGTCTATTTTGCGTTGCTGAAGTGGCAAATATGTCACTTTCAGGTAAAGATTTAAAAGTGTGCCTTGTCCAAATCAGCTGTGGGCTTGAAACAGTGGGATATGGGATAGGAAGTACTGAACCAGTTGTTAATAAAGACATTTTCATCCAAAGAATTTATAATGCAGCTGTAAGACTACAGATAGGAAAATAAATTCTGAGAGGACCATGGGGAAATAACATTAGCACGAAGAATGACAGCCCAGCATACTATGCACATTGCTAAAGTGGAATATTTCTTTATACAGACTTCTAATATAGGGAAAGGCAACAACAGTGTAGGGGCATTTCCCATTTATGTCATGGTGTCGTGGTTTAAACCCAGTCAGGTAATTCGTTCGCTCACTCCCCCCCCTTTCTTTCCCTCCCCCTGCTCTCGGAGGGACGGAGAGGAGAATCAAAAGAATGCAACTCCCACGGGTTGAGATAAGAACAGTTTAGTAACTAAGGTATAACACAAATCACTACTGCTACCACCAATGATAATAATGATAAAGGAAATAACAAGGGAACAGAATACAACACCTCACCACCCGCTGACCGATAACTCGCCCCCCAAGCCCGACCAAGCTCCGACCGATACCTCCTCCAACCCTGCAGTCTCCCAGCCCTTCCGGCTAACTCCCAGTTACATTCTGGGCATGACGTGCTGTGGTATGGAATACCTCTTTGGTCAGTTTGGGTCAGGTGTCCTGTCTCTGCTTCCTCCCGGCTTCCCCTCCTCCCTGGCAGAGCATGAGGCTCACAAAGTCCTTGGCCAAACCAAAACATCTCTATCAGCTCTGTTCCCGAGCTGAAAGTCAAAACACTGCACTGCACCAGCTACCAAGGAGGAGAAACATGACTGCTACTGCTGAACCCAGGACATTATCCACCCCTTATTCCATACCATTCACGTCATGCTCAGATCCCACATTTTCAATATACCATCACTCTTATCTCGGTGCACTCTTATCTTAGTGCATGGACCAGTCCCTATAAAGCTGCTGCGTCCATCTGGTCCATGATGCCAGGCTCCATCTCTTGTAACAGTCTTCCAGAGCAGGAGAGACTGTGTGCAGTGTTCACACTTGTGAATAACCTGGGCAATAGTGTCCATTGTTAAGTCCACCCCTCGATCATGAGTCCATCTCTGTGTTGCATCTCTGCTCTGATGGCCTGAAGTGCCATGGGCCCACCAGGCTTAAAATAATTCACTGTCCCCTTCAGCAGTTTCTGCAGCTTGTTGCTGGGGACTCCATACAGCTGCCTTCCATCTCCAATGTTTCCAAAGCACTGGAGGGGCCCAGTGGACTAGATACTTGCCCATACTGTCCCACACACCCTGCCACTCATGACTGTCCAGCCTTGGGGAAAATCTCTTGGTCCCCCTATATTGTTGTCTAACCCCAGACAAGACCCAAACCTGACTCTGCTTAACTTTTGAGATCAGACAAAATGGTTGTGGGTAGAACACAGCCTGTGTGTGTGCCAACATGCTGATCCCCATCACAATCAGCAGGCAGGTCCCAAGGGTACCCAAAGGCCATTCAGAGCCTTCAGAACTCTCAAACGATGCTGCTGTGCTTGTCACTGGGGCTGGTGTAGCTGCTGTGCTTGCCGGCTCTCCCACCACCGGCTTCTCTTTTCCTGAGTCCAGCTCTTCCTCCTCTGCCTTGCTGGGAAGTGCTGCGTGGTCTCCTGCATCCTCCTGGGGCTCGGCGGGTGGCTGCCGGGGAATGCTCTCGGCCGTCACGGGGCTGGGCTCCTCCGCGGGGCTCGGCTCCTCCGCGGGGCTCGGCTCTTCCGCGGGGCTCGGCTCCTCCGCCGCCTTATCCCGCTGCTCGGCAGCCGCCTCCTTCTGCTCCTCGACCGCCCCGGCCTCCTCCACCGGCAGCCGTCCCCTGGCGGCCTCCGGCCCCGCTCCCGCCGCCGCTTGGTCCCCGGGGCCGCTCTCCCGGGCCGCTTCAGCAGCCGCCGGCTCCCGGGGCCGCTCCCCCTCTGCTCCCCGCAGCCTCACGAAGATGGAGGCGAGGGCGAGGGCCAGGACGGTGAAGAGCAGCCGGACGGCCAGGTACAAGTCCACGGCCACGTCCGTCCCGCCCTGCTGCTGGAGCCCACCCGTATTACAAGCCATTGCCATAAAGCACAGTGAGACAAGAACCTTAGCCCAGGCCCCACACTTGATAAACACTATCACAGCAAATACCGGCTCTACGTAAGTTACAACGGTCTGAAGCTGTGAGATCAAGAAGAACAACTCTGATACCCAATAAATCAGCATTGTGACGAATGACTATTAATCCGGTCAGATCTGTCGTTATCTCAACCCTTCGTGCCCCACGTTGGGCGCCAAAAAAAAGAACTGTCGTGGTTTAAACCCAGTCAGGTAATTCGTTCGCTCACTTCCCCCCCCTTTCTTTCCCTCCCCCTGCTCTCGGAGGGACGGAGAGGAGAATCAAAAGAATGCAACTCCCACGGGTTGAGATAAGAACAGTTTAGTAACTAAGGTATAACACAAATCACTACTGCTACCACCAATGATAATAATGATAAAGGAAATAACAAGGGAACAGAATACAACACCTCACCACCCGCTGACCGATAACTCGCCCCCCAAGCCCGACCAAGCTCCGACCGATACCTCCTCCAACCCTGCAGTCTCCCAGCCCTTCCGGCTAACTCCCAGTTACATTCTGGGCATGACGTGCTGTGGTATGGAATACCTCTTTGGTCAGTTTGGGTCAGGTGTCCTGTCTCTGCTTCCTCCCGGCTTCCCCTCCTCCCTGGCAGAGCATGAGGCTCACAAAGTCCTTGGCCAAACCAAAACATCTCTATCAGCTCTGTTCCCGAGCTGAAAGTCAAAACACTGCACTGCACCAGCTACCAAGGAGGAGAAACATGACTGCTACTGCTGAACCCAGGACACATGGTATAACATAAGGAGTTGATAGTCATTTATAAGAAGTCCAACAAAGCTTTAAACTTGGCCTCCTAGAAACTTCTTCTCCAAGGCAATACAGTTAGCAGCTCTCTAAATGCAGCTAGCAGCTGTGCATATTTCGCTGAGAGGTGGTAAAGACTAAAGATCCTGAATGCTAGATTAGCATCCTTTTCTCTGGTGCAACCAGATAGACTCTGGATCTTCAGGGCTTTGATGCAACGTATAATCCTTTTCTTAAAGGATTATTTGTGTGGCTAGAGGAGAGTTTAGTTACATGGATCTTGGTGGATGAATTAGTAGTTTATATCCATTTTCATATAAAAATATGAGGCTACAAAATCTGTAACCTTATTGTTTTGAACAAATGCATTTACAAAAATTGAGTTCATATTCAAAATTAAATAGGTGTGTTCTAGGTATTCTATCTCATGTGATGAGATAGAATAAACAGCAGGGTTTGGATAAAACATTGAAGTGAATTATCTTCTTTCGTACCAGTCCTGCTGATTGCCTTCACCTTACAATGAATGATATGGAAGATGAGGAGACTCAGCATTCGTCTGGGTGGGGCTGTAAATGCTATTTTCTCCATTATTTCTCTATTCATTAGTTTCATTTCACACTTTGAGATCGTCACTTTTAGGAAGCTCATCCACACACCATAGTGAAGAGGGTTTCTATGCTGCTTTATTGTTATATCTTTCTTGGTCCTTACAAGATTAGACAATGTCTTGTGAATTCATTTAAATGTTGATTAGACTATCATTCTGTATGCTCTGGGTTTTTAACAGGAGAAGAATGAGATGATCAAGTTGGTATACTGTGAATAGGCTTAACAAGAGTGCAACATGGCACTTTTATTGGAGGAGGAGATTTCATTTAAAAACATACTATCAAATGTGTCTTTCCTAAATGCTAAACTGATGCTTCCTTTTATTTTGCTTTTGTTTCTTGAATGTGTCATTTAGGAAAATTAACAGAAATCTACTGTTCACTGGAACTGTGGTTTGTCTGACAGTGAGTACTCAAGGCTTTGTAGTGATTTTTACACTCTGGGAGTTTTTCTTCCCTCTTTATTTAATATGTCTGTATTTTGACTGTCCATCTTTTTATGAAAACAAGCCAGGAATTCACTGACTGTTACAATCTGTAAAAGCAAATTGAACTGAATGGAAAAGTACTTGCAAAAAAGCTTAACATTAAATTTCCAGTCCAGTGTGGATAACTAAGCAATGGTCCTTCTCTAAGCAGTGGTCCTTTCTATCACAGTTGTTCCCTGGTCACAGTTGCAGCACCTTTGTAGTCATGTTGTTGTAGGGCAAAGAAAGCTCTCTGTTAGCACCTCTGGTAGTGCTTAATTACCATGCAGATGAGGGAAGAGCCTTTTCATAGACCATATGTTTCCCTGAAGATAGGGGCATATATCCTTAAGAAGCTAAGATAAAAAATACTAATTCTTTTTTTTTTTCTTTTGTACCTGTTTATAGAGCAGGTAAAAAGAAGAAAAGAAAATGGATCAGTTGGAATCACAGCTCCAGGAAAGAAAAAGTATCCAAGTCTTCTCCCAGCCCATAAGTCACTGCATATTTTAGAGAGGATAGAAGTTGCTGGAATTAGCAGGGGAGAGTTTTATGTGTTAGTGCCTGTTCTGTGTTTACTAGACATCTGGAGTATTTCCCTGGAGTCCGTGGCTTAGAGAGATGTAAGAACCAAATTTGACTTGAGAATTTTTACATTCTAACCTTCTTAACTCTCTTACACTTTACTGCTCATTCCAAATATGCATATATAATCAGCTCCCAGGACTTGTGAGCTCCTTGAGAAAAAGAGGTTAGTGAGCAAGAATGTTATATATATTACATAGTTTTTGTTATCCAGTTAAGTAGCTGTGAAGAATACAGGGATGTTGTCTGAGAAGCTAAGGACCAGGTTAGGAAAGCTAAGGCCCAGTTAGAATTAAACTTGGCTAGGGATGTGAAAGATAACAGGAAGGGATCCTATAGGTGCATTGCACATAAAAGACAGACTAGGGACAACATGGGCCCACTCCCCAGGCTATCAGAACTGGCTACCCTGGATTTGGAGAAGGCTGAGGTTCTGAATGACTTCTTTGCCTTGGTCTTCACTGGCAAATGTTGTGACCACACCACCCAAGTCTTGGAAGGCAGACTCAGGGACTGCTAGAATGAAGACCTTGGGCCCACTGTAGGAGAGGATCTGGTTCAAGACCATGTTAAGAACCTGAATGTGCACAAGTCCATGGGACCTGATGAAATCTGTCCGCCAGTTCCTGAAGGAGCTGACGAAGTAAGTTGCTAAGCCGCTGTCCATCATATTTAAAAAATCATGGCAATCAGGTGAAGCTCCTGACAACTGGAAAAAAGGGAAATATTCCCTTGAAAATACCCCCATTTTCAAGAAGGGGAAAACGGATGACCCAGGGAATTAAGACCAGTCAGTCTCATCTCTGTGCCTGGCAAAATCTCGGAGCAGATTCTCCTGCAAGGCATGCTAAGCCACATGAAAAACACCAAGGTGCTTGGCGACAGCCAGCATGGCTTCACTAAGTGGAAATCCTTGAGTGCACCCTCAGCAAGTTTGCCGAGGACACCAAGCTGTGTGGTTCGGTTGATTCACTGGAGGGAAGGAATGCCATCCAGAGGGACCTTGACACGCTTGTGAGGTGGGCTGATGCTGGCCTTATGAAGTTTAACCGTGCCAAGTGCAAGGTCCTACACCTGGGTCGGAGCAATCCCAGGCACAGCTACAGGTTGGGCAGGGAAGAGATTCTTCAGAGCAGCCCTATGGAGAAGGAATTGGGGGTGTTGGTCGATGAGAAAATGAACATGACCTAGCAGTATGCACTCTCAGCCCAAGAAGGCAACCGTATCCTGGGCTGCCTCAAAAGGAGCGTGACCAGCAGGTCAAAGGAGGTGATCCTGCCCCTCTACTCTGCTCTCGAGAGACCTCACTTGGAGTATTGTGTGCAGTTCTGGTGTCGTCAACATGAAAAGGACATGGAAGTGTTGGAACAAGTCTAGAGAAGGGCCACGAGGATGATCAGGGGACTGGAGCACCTCCTGTATGAAGACAGGATGAGAAAGTTGGGGCTGTTGAGACAGGAGAGGAGAAGGCTGCGTGGAGACCGCATAGCAGCCTTCTAGTATCTGAAGGGGGGCTATAGGGATGCTGGGGCGGGACTCTTCATCAGGGACTGTAGTGACAGGTCAAGGGGTAACAGGTTAAAACTTAAATGGGTGAAGTTTAGTTTGGATATCAGGAAGAAGTTCTTTGCTGTAAGGGTGGTGAGGCACTGGAATGGGTTGCCCATTGTGAATGGTCCATCCCTGGCAGTGTTCAAGGGCAGGTTGGACGAGGCCTTGTGTGACATGGTTTAGTGTGAGGTGTCCCTGCCCATGGCAGGGGGTTTGGAACTTGATGATCTTAAGGTCCTTTCCAGCCCTAACTGTTCTATGATTCTATGTTTGGAATGGCTTGAAGGAGGCTAGATTGCACTGTAGCCTCTGGAATTTTCATCCTGACCCAGACCTCACTTTAAATGGGTTCTTGTATCAAACATGGAATGATTTAGGTAAGCATCTGTAATGCCCGTAGGCAGATGCTTCTGTTAACTATACATAAAAATCAGGGCAAGTTTGTAATTCCCGCCTGTGTGAATAAGTAAGATATAGTGCCGTTGTTGAAGAGTTTGGTATGTAGGTTTATGGTTCTTAAAAGTAGTGCAAGAAGCAAGGACATCTTAAGGGCTGTCTACTTTTAAAAAGCAGGGCAGGTAGTGAACTCATAAGCAGATTTTTAGGTGTTCTGGATGTTAGAGGTGTGGACTGCACCTGAAGATTATTGAAACATTTCTACTTTCACCATTTCTTTCTAAGACATATCTGAAGATGCCTTTACAGTGGTGTATTCTGGACAAATATTATTAGTACCAGAGATGTTAGTAGAAAAATGTTTGCTGTTTTGAGTTCTAAAGACTGGTATTTCACCTGGAGCATAATGTATCTTGGTTACTGTGTTGCATCTTCAAGTGCTGGTTCATTATGATTGCAATAAGAAGGGCACTCACACTGTAAAACAGCACTTAAAATGCCGTTTATTGGAGCTAACACTGTAAAAAAAAAAGGTCTTTTCAGCTCTCACAGGATTTTCTTAAAACAGTTCTATTAATAATTTCTACTGTCAAAAAAAAAAAAGGGATGTTCACATGATGACTTCTTGCCTCATTTTTAGATAAATGCAACAGCACAGAGGTAGTATAATCACTACTGAGTGGGAGCTGCCTCTGTTACTGTGGGTGGGCTAAGCTTATCCTGCAGTGAAGGAATATGCACAGCGCAGGCTATAGCAGAACTATACATGTAGCATAGAGTAGCACAGGCATGCACTTACTGAGGTTAACTGTTGTGTGGATAACAAATTCCTCAGTGTACGGTGTTTTTCTGGTTGCGATCACTACAGTTACAGTTGTGGAATTTTAGAAAACACTTGATGCCATGTCATAAATAAACATTATGTTATATTGTAAAGTAATAAATGCTATTTTTTAATGTTTTGTTTGAGATTCAGTTTCAATCTCTCTGATAAGGTCTAGACTCTGATAGCTGCTTAACTCCTGTTCTGTCTGAGACTGACTTTTTCATCAGTTTATTCTTAGTGATGGAAATAAATGTCACCATGACACCTAACAATCTCTGGCAGTTTTCTTTTAGTTTGTTTGATTTCATTTATTTATTTATTTATTTATTTTTTACTGTTTGGTGACTTGAGGACCAAAAGCTGTACCTTGGCATTTATCTGATGGTTTTCTAAGGAACAGGGCCCATGCTTTCTGTGTAGGAAATCATGATGTGGTAACCCACTCATGTGGGAGAAGTGGGCTTGCACATCTCAAACCAAGTGTTAATTTAAGCACAGGGGTTTTATTTGGTTTTGATTCTCTTTTGAAAAGGTGATAAAAGTTGCTTAGGTTGGTGAGCCACAGCACTACACAGTACCTAAAACTACAGGGTATTAGGCGGAAGCTGTAGTGGTATCCTACCTTTTACGGGTATTTGGAGACACAAACATTCAGTTTCTTTCTATGCCTTACTGCAGCAACTAGACCTGAAGTTCTTCCCTTTAATTGCCTTACTTGATTATTTATGCAGCCAGAATATTCTTTCCAGAATTTTACCAGGTGAATTTTACCTGCCTTAGGTCAGAGAAGGGGTGTAGCTGCAGCCAGTGCAGCCTTCTGGTTGGAGTGTCCACCTATAAGAAATTGGCTTGTTTCCTGCTATGTCACTAAGACATAGCATGAACAATGATCACTGCTATGGATACCCTGGTCAGCTTTTCTTGAAAGATAACCCATTCTTTGTTCTAATTTTATTGGATTTGGACAATTTGTAGCCATTTAAAAATGTGTCAAATTTAAGACATTCCACTAGACTTTTTCCAGGGCTAATATGAAAGAAGAGGCACAATCAGCTACGATTTATCCTCTTATTTTGGGCATGTGTCTTATGACAGAATTAATCATTTTTTGGAGATGTTTCTGTGGTGACCCCTGATGGAACCAAGAAGACTAATGCCATCTTTAACTGCTACAGTAGCTGCACTTAAGTCTCAGCTAAATGTTTTGCTGAAGGAAATTAAAAATCCCTGAGGCAAATGAGGGATTGAAATTCTGCACTCTTGACCACTTTATTGCTAGTTTGGAAAACAATTTTTAATTGTGTGTTTGCTCAACCATAATACTCCCTCTCGGGTAGTTTGATTTCACTCTATGGTATGAATTATGTTATCTGTCTGTTCATTTCACATTCTGTTAGTTTCTTTTACATAATGAGAACTTCTCAGCCATGACCTTTCATCAGAAGAATAATCACTTAAAGAATATTCTTTGAATCTGGAAATTCATGAATGTGCATGCCAAAGAATAATTAAGTGCATCCTGCAAAAGGAAGCAGAGAGCAGGACATATGCATGAAATTTGTGACTAATTGTTGGGTTTATTCTGTAAATGTATAGAAAATAATAGAAAATAAAATACTTGTACTATGCTGAAGTACTCAAACACTAAAATATTAACCTAACCAATAGATGTTTCAGGGAGACTGCAAGAATCATCTTTGTGTCTGAACAAAACAGTTGAATCATTCTTTTAAAAAAGACTAAAATGAAATAACTATTGTTGTTAGTATTGTCTCACTTTTCTTTGCAGAGGATTCAATTTAGGGCTTTAAGCTAAGAAAATACTCATATTCATTGGCATACAGGTATGTTCTGTTAGCAATTAGAGGGCCAAATAAATTTAAGTTATTGGTAACTTCCTAAGAACTGAAATGTTCTGCAAGATAAAACATAAAGCACTCCATTAATCTTCATTATCTGCTCCAAAGATCTGGAAGGTCAAGGTTCATCCAAGAGGTTCCAACTTAGTTACACGAGATAGAAGTGCAGTCATGCACTAACTTTTTGATACCTTAACTTTTCCATTCCTCACAAGATTATCTTGCATTAAATAGTTACATATTCCTCCGCCTATGTCCATATTCTATTTCTGATCAGAACCTGTTTGCTAGTTTGAGCCATAACGTTATCTGCAGTAGATCTCAATGGTCACGATTTACAACATTAATCAAGTTTGTGATAGCAGAGGCTCTTTAAGGTCCACTATGTATAACCCTAGTGTTTTATGAGAGGAGTGCATGATTATTTCAAGATGATCTGCATCTTGAATATCTAGGACTAGGTCGTATATTTGAAACAACAAGTAAATCAGAGACTAGGGGTCTGGCTTAATCTTTTCAGATTACTACTGCTGCAGCTGCAGAAGTGTCAAGAGAAGCAGATGAGGAACAAGTTGACCCAAAGATAGTCTGTAGAGAGCACTTGCCAAGTGTGAACTTTTGTATTTTTCCTCTCTTTCTTTAGATAACACACTCCTTATCCATAGTTGGAAGACCAGAAAGGATTATTATAGTAGGTAGTAATTTCTCATGTTAAGTAGGCCACAGAATGTCACCAAATTGTCCGTGTACTGAAAACAGTGTTTGTCTGCTGGGTTTCCCTAAAGCGTTTTGATGAAATCTGATATCACTAATCTGTCTAGTGCATCTTTAAGTGAGAAATTTTATTAAGCTTGATGGATAACTTATTTGCTTGTTTAAGGAGCAGTATAAACAAGTGTAACAACAGATGCTTTTTAAAACACTTTATCTTAGTTTCATTTGGGCAACAATGCAAATACATCAGCAGTTGAGAATGTTTGGCCTTATGGTTGGAAATTTGGGAAAATATTTCTGACTTGGTTTAAAAGAAAAAATATTTAAAATATTTCAATAATATATATTACCCTAGAAATGTACTCCAAATGATCCAGAATTGTTAAAGTTCCTCATATACAGTTCTATCTTAATAAGATTGTAATTTTTAAAAGATCTCTTTTTCCCCTTAAATAAAAATAAAACCACTTCATACAGAACAAGCATTTTGTGATAAACTCTCTGAATACTGATCATGACATCAAGAATCTAGAATGATAAGGAAAGAAAACTGGTTGAAAGGATTATTGAGGAGATAGGTAGTACAGAAAGCAAGAAATCAGTGCAGAGTAAGTTCTTTAAAAACTACCTTTAAGTGTTGCAATACAATGAATATTATGCAATCAAATAATCAACCAGAAGAGCCATATTGTTTCCCAAAATTTTCCAGCAATGGATGCTCCTTTAGGTTCAATTGTTGGGCACCACTGGACAAGCTGAAGAAATTACTAAGACAGGAAACACAGAGGCCATCATCAAAAATGATATTTTATTTTTGTTTAATTTTGCATTTTGGTTCTCTTCACATGTTCTGCTGGCCAGTTCTGAATGGCTGCAGGACTCTGCCAGAAATCTGTTGTTCAATGTTTTGTTATAGCAAACAGTTTTCTGTACATCCAGAATGCGGGTTTTTAATTGCAATGAGGTACTTAGAGAGTAGTGTCACAAAAAAGCTATATGTGAGATTTTTTTTTTTCCTACAGGTATGATTTTAAAACCTTAGGAAAATGTTTAGATTATCCAGGATATTCCTTATTCTTGTATTCCTAATCATATATCTCAGCTTCTAAGACACAGGAAAGCATTAACTACCTGGCTACTTCTTGAGCCCTTAACAGGATCTTCCAAGATAAATGTTCGATGCACAATGTATGAATCATATTGAAAGGTACTTTGGCATGTCATATATTTTCTCCACTCTAACTAGTCACATCAGTACATAATAATGATTACTTGCCACGATTCCTACCAGATGTGCTAGTCAGGTTTAAAAGAAAACTTAAAAAAAAAAATCATAGCTTGTTCCAGTTAGGGCTGAATTAACCACTACCCATCTCTAATAGGGCTTTCCTAAACAAGATATTTATGTAAGTGCTACTTCCAAGGTGCCTTCATGGAAACTAGTACAAGGAGTTGCTTTGTTTTCTCCAATAACAATATTCAAGATGGTTCCTCACAAGTAATTGACTTACTTCCAACTCTAATGTGAGTACTTAAAGATGGAACACTACTTGTCTTTGAAGAGGCTTGGGAAAGAAAGGATCCCTAAAGCACCATCCCATAGAAGATGTAAATACTGTAGTTAAAAGGTGTTTATCTAATGTAGATCGGAAGGTTTCCCAGTCCTCACTGTTTAGATTGTGGAGTGGTCTTGGAGCTTGGGAATCTGATTCCTTTCAAAAGGAATCAAAAGATGTAGGATCTGGTCAGGAATATAATTTTTTCAGGGAGGTTTAATATGGATCAGATACTCAACATCATCTTTTTTGCAATACAGATTTTCTTCTATCAGACTGTCTTATTTGCTGATGTAGAGATAGCCAAAGTCTTCAATCCTTGAAGCACCTTCTGGGTTTTCAGTCCTGAATAGAGAGAAAACCCACCAATCATGGCCTTATTTTTTTCTCTTTCATTCACTACTGAAGTAATCCAAAATGTTTTAGTCTTCCTTGTGAGAATGAGAGCTTTATAATTTCTACTAAAGCACCCAGTAGTACTTGGGTCCTGTCTTTATATAGTGTGAGTCTGGCTAATCTATCAAGACCTACATCAACTGTAGTACTTGGTTGATGGTCAGTAAAACCCAGTGGTGTTCGGAGGGAATTATGCGTTGTGTGTGCCACAAACATGAATGCAACTGGTAAATATACTTCATAAAGTTATCTTTTGCTGTGGGTGCCGCTCAGGTTAGTAGTTCAGCCAAAAGTTTGTGTAGTTCAGAATAGGCTGATTACCTGGGAGTGTACCCAAAGACTTGGAATAATTTTACAACTTGCACTGAATTGCATGCAGCTGTTAGTGCTTTGAACCAGCTAGTTTAATACTGGTACATTTGCATAAGGTGCACTCATGCTACTGATCTGGAGAGGCAATAGTATTTTCGTACCCTCAGGATTTGCTGAAGACAAGGTCTCACACATAAAGGGTCTCTTGACCATCACAGTGATGAAACTTATCAGAAAGATGCGTTTATAGAATTAAACTAAAGGGATGTGTTGCATACCTGGTCCCATCCATATTAGTTTGTGAATGTGATCTGGCACTACCTCATTGTCTGGGAGTGCCAGCTGACATGAAGTGAAATCATGCCAGGGAGCTTGCTAACAGTTCAACACCAGGGATTACTGTGGAGCAGTACTAGAACCTGTGCCATGAATTTGTTTAGCTTACTGGCAGGGACATACCTTAGGACCCTTGGAGACTACTCTGTGGTTCCAGTTGGCATTGTCTTTCAGCACAGTTTAAAGCTGTGCAGAGGTCTTTGTCATGCATCATGTCAAAGGCTGTAGTAGCATGCGTTAGCATTCCATTTGTATTAGAATTTTCTGAATATTGTCTCTACTAATGCAATCTTACCTGTTTTGATACAATGATATCTGGGGACAAGTTTCAGAAATGCAGCTGTTAGTGACTCATGACTGTGTACTTCAGAATACTAAAATATATTTATATATTTTATATTTCACCATGTACTATACTGAAGTCTTTAATAAAGAACAGTATTTAAATTTTTGAAATATGTTTAAAAGGACAGAAAATCCCTTCCTCTTTCTTCCAACCAGCCCTAATTATTGCTAGTTTGGTTGCAATCACCTAACTACAAATGAAAATTCAGGTCAGTGAAAGTCACAATCTTATATGCATTTATTTACTTACAATTTCTACAGAAGACATGAATTTGTAATATTAAGAGTGGGAGAGCTGTCTGGGATTTTTAATTTCTTGAACAGATTATATTCCTTATTTTTATGTGTTCTTATATATTTACAGGTAACGACAAATATAATATCTCATATATTTTCATATCTAAACAGATAAAAAAATATCTCTCCATATGCCAGAGTGTGGTTTCTGTTTCATCTCCAGAAAAGATTTTGTACATACCACAATCTCATGATAAACAGAAGGAAAATGAATAAATATATTACTTGGACAAGAGCAATCGCTATTCTCATCATGTATTGTTCTTTCCATTTTCTTTATCAGGTCTGAATTTATTGTGCAGCAGGGCTTAAGTCACATTTTAAAATACTGATGTTTTGCCAGTTTTCGTACTAGGTACTGGCACTGAGTAACAGGTTATCTAGAACAATTCCAGATCTTTAAGTGTTCTCTTATACTAAAAAATGTTTGTCATCTTCAGAGGGTACATTATATCATGTAGGAACTGTGATATACTGGTTGTTCAGCATCAGTATTTTTAGTTCTGTTTGTTTACTTCTTTGTAGTTAACTTGAAGTAATTTACTGTTCTGCAGTGACCATACTGCATAATGGATGTATGTTCTGTGGCGCAGAAATTATCCTGAATAGACATGTTAGATAAATTCTTGGTTTGCTTAGGAATACTGCAGCTTCAGATTTGAGTGAAATGCTCAGGTTCCTCCACTGTAATTTGAAGGGCCTCATCTTGTGTCGCTGTTGAAATTATTGCCACCTGACCTTGTAAGAAGGACTTTTGACACAAAACTCCTTAAATCCACTTGTGATGTTCTAATTTGCATGTAAGCACTTTACACTAGTTATTTAATTTACATCCTCAATAGAAAGCTTGACTTGGTCATCATGCACAGAACAAACTTCCTTTGAAAATCATGTTGTGGCAGTTATTTCTAACTCAAATGTGTGCGGAAGTGTAGAAACACTTAAACAATTAAAATAGGATTCAACATAAGTGTGTACAAGGCATCTAGTCTGAACACTGTCATAAGTATATTTTATTATGACAGTGTGAACACTCTTAGACTGGTGTCCTGGGTTCAGCAGTAGCAGTCATGTTTCTCCTCCTTGGTAGCTGGTGCACTGCAGTGTTTTGACTTTTGGCTCGGGAACAGAGCTGATAGAGATGTTTTGGTTTGGCCAAGGACTTTGTGAGCCTCATGCTCTGCCAGGGAGGAGGGGAAGCCAGGAGGAAGCAGAGACAGGACACCTGACCCAAACTGACCAAAGAGGTATTCCATACCACAGCACGTCATGCCCAGGATGTAACTGGGAGTTAGCCGGAAGGGCTGGGAGACTGCAGGGTTGGAGGAGGTATCGGTCGGAGCTTGGTCGGGCTTGGGGGCCGAGTTATCGGTCAGCTGGTGCTGAGGTGTTGTATTCTCTTACCTTGTTATTTCCTTTATCATTATTATCATTGGTGATAGCAGTAGTGATTTGTGTTATACCTTAGTTACTAAACTGTTCTTATCTCAACCCGTGGGAGTTGCATTCTTTTCGATTCTCCTCTCCATCCCTCTGGGAGTAGGGGGAGGGAAAGAAGGGGGGGGGGGGGGGGGGGGTGTGTGAACGAGTTACCTGACTGGGTTTAAACCACGACAACTGGTATCAGGATCCCTTTGGTAATCTTTTTTGTAGTGGCCCACTAAATGACCTTAGATAAAAATCTTTTTCACTACCTCTGTGACTGAGTATACTTATCCTCAAATGGAGACTATCATAATGAAAGTTTTTATATACGGTTTTGAATCTACATGTAATAATCACAGAATGGTCAAGGTTGGAGGGGACATCTGGAGGTAATCTGGGCCAACACCCTTGCTCAAGCGGAGCTGCCTAAAGCAAGTTCCCTAGCATTGACTACCTCCAAGGATGAAGACTCCACAACCTCCCTGGGCAATCTGTGCCAGTCCTTGATCACACTCAAAGTGAAAAAGAGCTTCCTGATGTTCAGGCAGAATTTGTGCGTACTGCCCTGTCACTGTTCACTGAGAAAGCCTGGCTCTGTCCTTTTTGCACTCCTCTTTCAGGCACGTATATTCACTGGTGAGATTCCCCCTAGCATTCTCTTTTCCAGGCTGTGCCAGCTCTCTCAGCCTTTCTCATAGAAAAGGTGCTTCAGTCTACCAACTTTACATACCTTTTCTGGAGTCTCTCCAATATGCCTATGTCTGTCTTGTATTGGAGAGCTCAGGACTAAGAACAGTACTCCAGGTGTGATCTTTCCATTGCTGAGTAAAGGGAAAGTATCTTTACCTGCCAGCAGCACTCTTTTAATGCAGCCCAAAGACCCAGTGTGTCTGAAGGGCACATTGCTGGCTCATGGTCAGATTGTTGTCCACCAGGAGGACCCCCAGATCCTTTTCTGCCAAGCTGCTTTACAGCTGGTTGGTGCTGGAACCATGCACCCACACTGGTGCGTGGGGTTGTTTTTCCCCTGGGGACAGGACTTTGTTGACCTGCATAAGGTTCCTGGCAGCCCGTTTCTCCAGCCTTTCGAGGCCTTGGGATGTCCCACATTTTCACTAGTCTTTCATTTGTCACCTGTGTTTTCACACTGTAGAAGCCTTTTCTGTTGCCTTTGACATCCTTTGCCAGATTCAACTCCAGGTTGATTTTCCTAACTGCATCGCTGCATGCTTACATTAGGAGCACTGGTGCTCCTCAGTCAGCCCAGATACTTGTCTTGAAAGCACATCCAGGTTCTCAGCTTCAGGGGCAGTGAACATGATTCATAGTTTCAAGCCTTCAGGTGGAGCAGGGGCCCCCCACTTGGTGCCTGAAGTTGACAGCTTCCAGTCTGCCTTCCTCAGAGTTTCTACTGATGGTTCTGCTAGGGCCAGACTCTTCCTGTGTCTCTACTGCAGCTGGTATTCAGGACTCAAGCTGTTGTGTCTCTGAGAAGATCCTGCCGGTCTCTCTCCGACACTGTACAGCCTTCACACGTCCTCCCATAACTCCTCCACATGGTGACACAGCTCTTCAACAACAGAATACCTCCTCAGGAAAGGGGACCACCTCCTCAGGCTCAGGGAGAGCCCCAGGCACTCCCTGCAGCCTGGGCTCACAGGACTGCACCCTCCGTCTGAATATCCATCTGGGTTGAAGCCTCTACCCTGGCAGAGGCAGCTGCTCCAACGCCTGCTGGGGAATGTGCTCTCTGGCACATTACTACCCCACACCTGAAAACATGTACTCTGAACTGAAGTCTGAAGTGCCTCAGTCTGAGCTGAGGCCCCCTTCTTCATGCTCCTGCCTCTGTTAGCTGCGCTCTGGAAGCTGTGCCTCAGCCCTGGCCTCTCCTTAGCACTTGCTAAAAGGGTCCTTGACCCTCCCTAATTGTGGGGCTTCTGTAGCAAAGGCTGCATGTATTCTTGGGCCACAGGGGTGCAGCCTGTTAGAAGCTGCTAGAGCTGTCTCAGGCTCAAACCTGTGTGGCTGCCCTTACCATGTCCTTACCTGGCAGCAGTAGGTAGCCTCACTTTTCTCAAAGGGTTCCCAGGCATCCCTGATGATCCTGGATCCTGTGGCTAGGAATGTAATTCAGCTAAGAATTTTGAAGTTTCCTACCAAACAGTATTTTCTTGACAATGGTCAATATCGATTGATGCAGCCATTCTCACAGAAAACTTAGGACAGGAGAATATGAACGCAGGTTTTTGGATAAAGGAATTCACTGTGGTGGTTTAGAAGTACTGTATTCTAAGAAGCAAAAATATCTCGGTGAATGTTGAATATAATCTGCTTCTAAGTAAGCACTTAATTTGGGAGTATGAAACTTGAGTGTTGTCATAAAACTCTCTCTCTGAAACAGTCTTGTTCTCTCTCTTGCAACAGATTTGTTCTTGTTTTGTATTTATTGTTGGTTATTTATTTTTAGAGTTGAAAAAATAAGATAATGATATTTAAATTACAGCATTGATACCACCAGTGTTTACAGTTTGGAGTTAGCATTTTTATTCATTAGCAAGTTTTTTTGCATTAGGTCGTTGAACCAAAATGATTAAATAGCTCATCTTCTTTGTGGTACCTCAGTTTTTACTGCTACCTGTGTAGCTTTATCAACCCTCTGTCCTTATGCTTCACTGTTAAGCCTTTTTCGTTCTCTTTGCATAGGATATTTGCCATTTTCTCCTAACTTCACAGATGTCAGATAAATGTGATTTTCTCTTAATAATATGATGCATATATTACTTCTATTGATTGAGCTACATGTGCATTTGAAGAAGAGAATAAAAGTCTAAGGAAGCCTGAAGATATTTTTTCT
Source organism: Pezoporus wallicus (assembly GCF_028554395.1). Taxonomy (NCBI): domain Eukaryota; kingdom Metazoa; phylum Chordata; class Aves; order Psittaciformes; family Psittacidae; genus Pezoporus; species Pezoporus wallicus. The sequence goes on from NW_026640165.1 coordinate 4,716,791, forward strand.
GATCTAGCTTTCTTATGTGATTGCAGATTCGGATAAGTATTACCAAGCAGTTTGTCCACAGATTTCTATTATCATTACTTGCAAATGTGACAATAGATGGACCTTGGGTTAGAAAGAAAAGTATTATTCTACTGTTACTCACATTTAAGTGCAGCAGTTGTTTCCCGTCACTTCCAAAGGCAATGATTGGTTGCAGATCCTCTCTTAGGGATTCGGATTGTATCATTTCTTTTTCTACTGTTCAATTACAATATCATGGCTCTGTTCGTGACCTTAGCCTTGGGAAAAGATAGTGATGAGAAATGTTGCCTTATACATGTAGGCCTTTCACGCAGAGGTCTGCTGTGTAGCAAAATGATCCTCCAGTTTTGGGGTATACTTGAAATCTGTTTCTCCAATTTTAAATACAGCAGCCAGGCTTTGGGCTAGACACAATCTTTTTCTCATGTGAAAATCAATTGCTGTAAAATAAAATACTCCTGAGTGGCATACATTTTGCAGGTGTTGGAAAACGTTTTTTTCCTAGTTACTCAGGGCACAATTCACAATAACTGCCTTTTAGGAAAAAAGTATGACTAGCAGAAATTTGCACTGCTGGGAACATTAGAGTGAAAAGTATTTTAAATGGTTGTTACTCCATACGCAAACAAGGAGCTGAATTTAACTTATGTTTGAGCACTGTAAGGCTAGATGAGCTTCTGTAAAACCCAAGTAGTGCCTTTGTCAAAAATGACAGGATGTCCAAAATGTGAATTTTATATGATAGTGTTGATGTTTTTCCCCCACTATGCTGTCCAAGGAATTTGAGAAACTTCTGCTGTCGTACTACAGTGCAGTCTAGACATATGGCTTTGCTCAACCAGTGAAGATGATGTGTTGTCAAAGATTCGTGCCAGCACTTGTTTCACCAAATAGTTTACTATAAGGAGCAAGGAATCCAACCTGGTTATCAAAATTTGATGTTTTGAGAAAGCATGAGAAATTTTTAATGGTTATGTTTCCATGCCAACAGCTTTTCTTATTTCTACTTGTCTTCATGACTTATCTTTGCCATTCATGAAACTGCAAAGACTATTTTATGTTTAACAACTACAAGACTTATTTGCCCCATCTTCACAGCATACTACTGAAATTACTGCTCTGTGTAAATTGTGAGGTACCTGAACTATCTTATATTGTTGAGACCAACACATTTTTTATGTAATCAGGCTGATTAAATGATAATCAGGCTTCAATGATACTTTATGCTAACAATTAGATAAAGTTTTAAAGCAGGTGATACAAGAGTAAGATTAGGAGTACAGAGGTCAATTTTCTGTTCTTCACTGTGCAGATGTGAGTAACCGTAAGCAGAAGTGTTGGATTCTTTTGAATGCCTGTGACTTTGGATGTTTAATTTTAAGTACTGAATAATTGTCATGGTTCTGAGCAGCTTCAGGTCTCATTTAAAATAATTTGAAAGTAAAAACATACATTGTCTGTTTTTCCAAGTAGATAAATAAACCAATTTCTTATCACTATCATAAACAGAGAAAATTACAGTGAAGTAACCAATCTCACTAAACAAAAAAAAAACACAAAAAACAAAACAAAAAACAAACAAAAAGAAAAAAAAAAACAAAAAAGGGGAAAGTGTCATTTGTTCACACTCTATAGTTACTGATGTTGCCTTAGGGCTGCACCATGCTTCTATGCTCTCCCCTCGACAAGAGAAAGAGTCAGATGTGTCTGCAGAACTGAATACGTTGCCACCAGGCTCTAAATGCCTTGAGCAGGTGATGCAGGCACTCCTATTGCCCCCACGTGAAGACAAAGCACCGTTCCCCATGTGTTCAGAACCTGCTCTGGGGGTATTAGAACGAGAAATATTTTTCCTCTGAGGATTGTGTGCAACTTTGCATATAAATATAAAAGATTGAAAATAACTGTTTGCACTTTCACCGGTGCTTTAGGATTTGGTTTCTCTGATGACAGTTAATAAAAGTACATAGAAAATATTTTGTTCTAAGAGAAGTAGAACTAACAGCACTTGTTTTTTTTGGGTTTTATATTCTTTACCCCTAATTTTTCCTCTTCCCTCTGCTGCAATAAGCATAGCACTCTCCTTATAGGAAAAGCTCTAGGCAAGAAGCATACTGTGCCTCATTTAGAGCTGTAAATATATTGATCAGGTGGCCAGTGCACATATCTGACTGGCCAGCTGGTAGCTGTCAGTGTTTTACGAGCTCTGTTCTCCCTTGATCTCTCCTCTAGTAAGACTCTCTACTTAACGACCCGTTTTTCTGAAACTTCTAGGAAAGCAATGGGCTATGTTTTTCAGATAGACAGAAATTGTCCAAAAGATTAAAAGGTTTAGGAGTGCCAGATGGAAAGGCAGACATTTAAAGCAATGATTTATGGTTTGTTCCTGTAAGAAATAAGCTAAAAATATACTACATCAATGTTATTCATGTCTCATTGTCAAGTACTCAGAAATTAGAAGATGTAAGTATTAAGATTGTCTCCGTAATGTGATTCTAATCACTTTGTGAATGTGCTGTATTTTTTAAAGCATTAACCATTTGATAATATACTGTATTTTCCATCTTCATCTGGAATTTATGTAATTACGAGGAGTGCAACTTTCTCAAATATATTTACATATTTCTGTGAAATTTCACACAGAAAGATTGAGATCTGAAATTGAGGTTCTTGCAATTAAATCTGCACGCATGCACGCACATATGAATATGCAGTGTTTTGTTTTAAAGTGCCAGTACTTCTTGCAGAGATATTTAAGTTTAGTAGCTATTGATTCAGCTTGTTTCTGCTCTCATTTAATTGATGTAAACAGGGGTTTTGCTAACTGAAATCAGTAGGGAGCACTGACCTATGTTAGGCTTGATTTACATGGAATTTAAACACAGAATACTGGGTTTTTTAATAATTTTCATGTGAATGGCAACATATTTCACAGTAACAAGTAGATATAGGTAGTTAGAATAAAAGGTTTGCAAATCCTAAGATTATTTTTGATGTGGCTGAGGTCCTTGTGAGACAAAAGTAGTATAAGTATATAGGCCATTTTTACATATGACTTCATTTATTCTTCTCTCCCCTGCCCCCTTTTCTTGGGGATAAAGTTTATAATTTTCCATTGTTTAAGTAAATATTAATTATACATATTTAAAATGCTTTGTGTGTATTAAATGGTGTTTTGGAGTAAAGTTTTTCATGGACACACATTAGACTGTTTAAATCAACTGTAGCATTTCAGATTTGATACAATTCATACCATGACATCTATGCCATTGCTTATAATTTAGCTGATCTAGTTGTCTGAGAGGGAAATACATTTCCTACATGCCTCACCTTCTGAGCCTTCCATCATGTAATCTGGTTGATTTTGTCACCTGATAGGTGTAACATCAGGCATCTCAAGGAGGTCTTCAAGATGGATGCAGGCAATGATGAGCAATTTATGTCGTACTAATGTATATAAGAAAAAATAGCTCCTTGAAGCAAAAATGATTTCTTTTGCTTCTGTCAAAACGTTCATCTTTCCAAAATGACATGTATCCATTCCTTGTCCTGTTTTTCCCTTAGGTAAGAAAGATGGTCACATTTATGTTCCAAATTGACAATGAAGGATGTAGTGCATATATATTCTGTGCAGAGATGACTTCATATTTAGGAAAAAAAAGTGAAAGTTGTAAAGGGATACAGTCATGTCTTGGACCCAGAGATGTTTTGAAAAATTCTCTGGTGGATGATTATAGTTTGATGAATGGAACCTCTGAGTCTAGTGACAACAAAGATTAGTAACTGGCCACCATTTTGTAGGTATAAGGTGTAAAGTGATCAGAACACAATGAACTCATCTTTCACTTGGGGAAAATGGAGAACAATTCTTCTGAAATTAGAAATAGAATTCCATTAGAGCAAAGTTTTATCTATAGAAGGGAAGTGGAGCAGGATAAGTGACTCTGCTGTAATTATTTCCAAATAATTCCCATATGGACATTCTGTTCTGGAAAAAAAATTATTTTATTAAGAATAATTCTAGTCATGTATTTCAGGTAAACCAGGCCTAATGCCCTGAGATCATATTTTTTTTTAATCTGAGATCAAGTGGTTTAAATGTTAGCAGTATAACACAGAGGTTTGGATATTGAGTTACTGATTTATTTCTAAAATATATTCTGTTTATTAGGAGCTTGATGTTGGCTCAATTGTTAGTCTTAATCTAGCACAGGGGTTTTTGTCTCAGACACTCTTTGTATTTAGTATCCTACTAGATTGTTGTGGTATTGTAATAAAAGTCTGGCTTGTTCATCACTGAAAAAAAATATATATTTGCTGGAATATAATTAATCACAGATATTGCATAACTGAAAAATTTTGATAGACACAAGGCCAGATCAGAATGTGCACAAGCAGTCAGCCGTGGATGGTGTGCTTACACCCAGGCTGAAGTCTGTTTATGCACAGCAGCAGTGCTGAAGCCCACAGATCATGTGTAGGCAGGAAAGATGCCTCTATCCTGTCCTTGCACACTGAATACCAAATTCTGCTGCTGTAGAAATCTTTTCCATTGATTAGCCTGCTTGTGGACATGCATAATTTTATTTAGTATCTCTAATCAGGGAGTAAGGAGTCTTTACAGTTGTTGATGTGTTTTGTATAGACCTGGCTACAAAGAATGCCCCTCATTATCAGCTAACTGCCAGTGTTTGTCTCCTGCCTTCCTTTATCTATATAATTTAAGACCAGGACCTCTTTGAGTTTTAGGCCTGGTCAGTTCGCTACTGACTTAGTATTATTAAAATAAATGATACTTGCAAAATTAGCCCTGCATCTTGCATACAAGAGTATATCAGTATTGAGCCTTGTTATCTACTGGATTTTAGATGTTTGACAGGACAAGGACAAACTATATTCTATCTAGTACCCTGACCTTAATGTGTATTTTTTAAATCAGGGAGGGATCAAACTGAGTTAAATTGAAACATTTCCTTTCATGAAGACAGTCAAACAACTTCCTGGGGCAAAGTAATACTGAATGTGCCAGCAGAATGATACATAACCCAGTTATTAAATAAAATATTATAGTTATTGAGAAATATTTTGTTCAATGAGTTTTAAGATTTCTTTGGACATTAGCAAATTAACTTGAAACAGAGTGAAACAGCTTCTGGAGAGACTTGTGAATCTAAAGCTGCGAGGGGAGGAAATGTAGACATTACACCCACAGTTGCTGGTGTATAGATATTTGTTGGTTTGATCTCTTCAATTTAGGAAATGAATGTGACTTGCTAAGAATGTTTCATGTCTTGCGAACTATAGCTTTAAATTTAATGGTAAGAATATTTCTCTGTATGTAAAATGGAAGTGTATTTTACTTTAAAACCTTTCCTCTAAACGATACATTATGAAGGATCTCATATGAAGAACTGGTGGAAGCAGGCCAATGGGTAATGAACTCATTTACAGCTTGAATAAGTTGATGTTTAGGAAATGTAGTTTTATAGATCTATGACAACTAGACTTGGCATGGAATTAAAATAAATATATAAAGAAGTATAGATTAAATGCAGAAAATAGCCAAATAAAATTTTAGTTCCTTTTTTCAGTATTTTCAGCTTTTTATTTGCAAATATTCCAGACCTATTCATGTTACAGATACAATTAGAACCCTACTCTAGCAGAATGCAGTCAAGACCTTCATTAATTATCTATCTAAACTCAGTCCAGACCTGTGTAAATCTGGACCATGTTTCCTTGGGTATTAATTTTAATCTGCGGAAAAGAGCTACTTCTTGATGTTAGAATGAAGTAATAGAAGGTAAGAACATGAATTTTTTTAAAGATTTTATACATTTAGCGATAAATTTATGTAATTCAGAAATACCTTTGACTGATACCACATAATTGGCAAGTGATTCTCACCAAGAGCATGGAATTAGTGCTTGCTTGTCAAGCTCTTTTCTCCACTGAAGTCTGCCCTGACAACACATGCTCATCTTGGCAGGGTTTGGAGGCAATGTGATAGTAATGCTTTCTGTCCCAGAGTTGCAAATAGTGCTGCAATTGATGCACTGTTAATTTAGATGACAGTCATGGACTACTACCATGGCTTTATCCTTAAAACTGTATTTTCCAGGATGAAGAAGCTTGGTATTATTTACATCTATCTATAGGTGTGTCTTTGTATGTATACTTCTTGGCTGTTGGCACACAGTTGTGTTTAAAGCATGCAAATAGGCAGCTCAGTTCCATTTACCTCTGATGTGCATTCTGTCATTGGCAGCCAATATGAGGAACCCACAGGGACACATCTCCATACAAATGTGATTTTAAAAGGGCAATTTTCATTTTTTATGGTGGCTTTACAGTGTTTTCACAAAATTTAATGTGCAGATGACTTGCTATAGCATATTGAAAGTCAAAAGGCCTTATTAAACTTTTGTGTTTAACAGATTACAAGATGTCTCAAAATTAAAATAGCTGCAATTATAAAATGTTATTTGTGGTTATATGCAGTGGACTTCTTTGTAGAGTTTGGTGTTTAATCATGCAAGATACTCAGCTGCTTTGAAGAAAAAAGGGCAGATATTAAAACCAATGTGCAATGGTTTAATCAGTTTAATTACTATTTAAATGCAGGTTTAAAGCTTTAATGTTTTTGAATTATAGTTCATTATCCTTGCAGTGAGTGAAGCCTATACATTGGAAGAAAGAGTGTGAATCTCTCTTAATATAGTTATTGCTGTTCTCTAGTACTGTTGTTCTGCTAAAGCACTGCTCGAGTACAATGTTCAGGTAACACCAGCCCTAGAGAGAGGAGAGTCTGCCATGGGTGAAGGCCCTTTGGCTGTCCTGGGCTGTGCTGTGCATAAATTGAGATAGTTTTCTAGTCTTTAATGCCATTAATGACAGGAGTAGCAAAACTCACGTCTAGCATTAACAGGGCTCTGGGTCAGCGGAAGAGGCATTAACTTGTTTAGTTTTGTCCTCTTCTGTAACATCCATTCCCTGTATCTTTCAGAATAGCAGGTGAAATGGAAGTATCTATTTGTCCCATAGATAATCATATAGACTGTACTGATTTATTATTATTAAAACCTGACTGAAAGTGTAAAAACAAATTAGGGACATGAAAGACTTCAGAAGTATTAAAATATTTAATGAATTCATTTAAACTCTTCTTTCAGCTGAGCTATGTGTAGTTACAAAGTCTAAATAGTCTGTGAATTCATACAGTTAGTTGATGGGACAGATAATGCACTCACTCGTTAAATATTTCATGTGCTGTCACTATTCTTAACCCTGTAACATATCCAAAACAGTCAATCCCTGTCATTCCTCATAATAGGGAATTCTTGGTTTTGCAAACACTTCCCACTTGATTTAGTGCTTGATTATTATTTTATTGGCATAACTGATAGCAGAAGTAATACATTCAGTAGTAAGTATTTGTGGGATTACTCCTTAAAAGAGAGATGCTAAAAAGATGGGACATGTGACATCACAAACAGTAATTGAAATAGTATAATAAAATAATTCTCAATTCTTCTGATGGAAAGTGCCTATCTTTGGGATTTTTTGAATTATGAGTGAGTAAGGTTTGTTAGGTAGATAAAATTATAGATGGTATTCCAATAAAAAAAGCTTTTGGTAGAAACATAAGTAGGCTATTCATAAATTGTACAGTTCACATCAATTATTTTAAAAAGACCAGATTGCCTTATTTTTTATATTGAATAATTTATAGGAGCCATTATAAGCATTTTGTCAATAACTTTTCATTTACTGTTTGTCTTTTAAAATAGTTAAATGGCTACAGACCTTTACTGGGGATGCATTTTTGCTGACATTAACTCTGCTGTTCCCTCTGCCTTGTTTAAACATTTGTATCATTCCAATCAAACTTCAAATATTCCAGAGAGTTTAAATGCCTTTGCTGTACCAGGAATAGTTATGTGTAGTACTTTAATATGTAGACAAACTAATGTTTCTCATAATTGGTTGTCACCTGTACAGTAACCTGTAATGAAAGGGGGAGGCATCAAAGATGTTTCTTTCTAAATTCATTTCCCTATCAGTTTTTGAGATTAAAGTGTTACAGAGTCATCCACAGTAGTCTTAAATTTATCTTTTACTTGCAGACATGTTTATGTCTTGCATTCGTTGTGTTTGATGTTAAGTTCTTTTCCACATCTGTTTGAAACAGCATCTTACAACATGGGGTATAGAATTCATTTGCCTCATTTTGAAAACCTTGTTTCTTCCCCCCCCCAGTTGTTTCCTCTTCGCATTTTAAATATTTTGAAGTCTCCCACTTGTTCATGTAAATATTGACTCTGGACAAATTTAGATGTTATTTAGCTTAGTAAGCTACAGAGAAAATTATTCAGTAAATGTTCCCTAGGGAACTGGAAATCTAAAAGACTTTTCAGACTTTCATTCATCAGTGAATTTGGAAATAAGTTTAAACAAATCCTTGGAAATCATTCCTTTATAATGACATTTCAAAATTTACCTGAAAAGAATATTACTGAATATTCTTTAGTTGGGAAATTCTAGTCCAAGCTCTGCTGCTGATGACCGAAAGATAGTCGTCACTTCTCTTCCATCTGAAAATGAAGATATTGATACTACCTTCTGTCTTAGAGGGTGAGGTCTAGAGATAGAATCATAGAGTCATAGAACAGCACAGATTGGAAGGGACCTCTGGTCCAACCTTTCATTTGTCAGCCACACAGATCCTAGCCTGTTCTGGCCTCTTTGGTTATTGTATTCCAGATGTAGGATCTTGCGCTTGTCTTTGTTAAACTTCTTACAGTTCTTGCTATTCCACTTCTCCAGCCTGTCCAGGTCTGTCTGTAGGATGACTCTCCATTCTGACATGATCACCTCACCCCCAGTTCAGTGCTATTAGCAAAATGGCTGTAGGTGCTTTCAGTCCCATCATCCAGAACATTTATGAAGATGTTTGACAATGTGGGGCCCAGTATCAATTCATGGGGGATCCCACTTGTGACAGGCTGTCAGCCCAAGTGAAAACCACTGATCACCAGCTGAGAATAGCCTGTTAGCCAATTTCCTACCCACCTCCCAGACTACCCATCCAGCCTGTATCATGCCAGCTTTTCTAGGAGAAGGTTTGGGGAAACAGTTTCACACATTTTGATGAAGTCCAGGTAAACAGTTTTCACTGCTCTCCCTATGCTGATACAAGATGTGACTGTTGTACAAGGTGATGAGGTTGGTCTGGTATTATTTGCCTTGGTAAATCCATACCGGCTTTTCCCAGTCATCTGCATCACTTGAGTTGTGAAAGTTTCTAAAGGAACTCATTCTATTACTGATATATGAATGAGATATACTAGATTATATATGTATATTCTGCCAAAAGAAGTAAAGGTTACACTAAATAAAGTTATTTTTGTAACATGGTCTTGATTTTGGTGTTTGCGGTTACTCTTCCTGAATTTAAACTCCCAATTATCCTGTTAGTCTGGAGATACAGTCTTACCTGTATTTATTGTTCCATTTTTTATTTCAGTGCTTGATTCAAGATTTTTTCATTCATAGTAAAGAGAGAAAACAATGCAAATTAATTGAAATCATGAATGTAGAGTCACTGTAATTATTAATAATTTACTAGTTTTGCAAATTCCCTGTATTGTGAATTAATCTGGTGTAGAGAAGTTTGCTGACAACGATGCCTTAACCAATATAGATCAAATGGAAGTGTGACTAATCTTTCAAATTCCAGAAAAGTAAAATTCCAGCATCTCCAAATTATTAAAGTACTTGCTATAAAGATACAATAAAAAATGATGGAGTGTTGAATAGTTTTCAGGCCTGGCCTCTTATGTCTTACAGTGTCATTACTGGTGGATCAGAACTCTGGAGAGAGGAGACAGTAGTGGTATACACAACTCATAAATTTAATGTTAGTTTCAATAAGCTGTTTGGATTTTTGTTTTACTAACCTGTCTGGATTATCGTTACCACAATGCAGCCTAATTTCTCCGTATTGGCTTTTGTATGTATGTCGCTAACAAAAGACAGACTATGGATAAAGTGGGTCCTCTCTGGAAGGAAATAGGAGAACTGGCTACCCTGAGTTTGGAGAAGGCTGAGGTTCTCAATGACTTCTCTGCCTCAGTCTTCAGTGGCAAGAGCTCTGACCACATTGCCCAAGTCTTGCAAGGCAGATGCAGGGACTGTGAGAATGAAAACCCTAGGCCCAATGTAGTTGAGAATCAGGTCTGAGATCATCTTAGGAACCTGAATGTGCACAAGTCCATGGGACCTGATGAAATCCATCCGTGGGTCCTGAAGGAGCTGGTGAATGAAGTCGCTAAGCCATTGTCCATCATATTTGAAACATCATGGCAGTCAGGTGAAGTTCCTGACTGCTCTCGTGAGACCCCAGTTGGAGCACTGTGTGCAGTTCTGGTGTCCTGAACATAACAAGGGCATGGGTCAAGGCCAGAGTAGGGCCATGAAGATGATCGGGGGGCTGGAGCACCTCCTGTATGAAAACAGGAGAAGAAAGTTGGGGCTGTTGAGCCTGGGGAAGAGAAGGCTGCATGGAGACCTCATAGCAGCCTTCCAGTATCTGAAGGGGGCCTATAAGGATACTAGGGAGAGACTCTTCATTAGGGACTGTAGTGACAGGACAAGGGGTAATGGGTTCAAACATAAACAGTGGAAGTTCAGGTTGGACATAAGGTGGTTACATATAAGGTGAGCGTGGTGAGGCATTGGAATGTGTTGCCCAAAGAAGTGGTAAATACTCCATCCCTGGCAATGTTCAAAGCTGGGTTGGACAGAGCCTTGGGTGACATGGCATAGTGTGAGGAGTCCCTGCCCATGGCAGGGGGGTTGGAACTAGGTGATCTTAAGGTCCTTTCTGACCCAAACCGTTCTATGATTCTGTGATTCTGTATTAGGAAAAGGTATTGGGAAAAAGCTGAGTATATCCTAGCACAACTCCTTTTATCTTTAATGGTTTTGTTTAGGTTCGTTTTTTTGGTTTTTGTTTTGTGGTTTGTTTTTTTTTTAGGATTTCCAGAATTCTATTTTGATTTCTGCTCTACGAATTCATGTGACAGTCTGCAATTCATATTTTTCAGAAACAAAATATCTGGAGCTGCACTAAGATCGTGTTATCTTATGGGATTGTAAAATATGTGGTCTTTAAAATATCTTCTAACATTAAAATTAAACTTCATTAAAAAAAGATATTATTAAAATAATAAAGTCCTGTCATGGACCATGCCTTATGCATTTTGATCATTAGTTTTAAATTGTTTCCAGGAAAATAATTTCATTTTTTTGGCCTGGCTTTACTTGTTACTTTTTTGGTCCTCCTTGGCTAGTATTAAATTGTAATATTTTAGGTTTGTTCCTGATCAATAACAGAAATGCACTTTGTTCCAAGTGGCTAACATTAAAGACTCTTTTTCCGTCTCTTTGTAAGGCTTCTGTAGGCTTCATAGCTTTTCCTCCAGATCTTTGGTACATGTAGTTTCATTCACATCTATTTCAGTACAAGCTAGTGTTGAGCCAAGGTAATGTTATATCATATTTTGGAAACATGAATGGAATTAAACATTGAATTTACTGTAATATTTTAGGTTGTTTTGTTGTAAGAATACAGAAATTAAAGGAACACTTCCAAGCCAGGTGTCAGGTTCACTCACCTGTAACTTTAGCCAGTGATGTCATAAAATACTAGTTTGGGAAGGTCCCATGCAGGGTTTAGAACATTTCCCAACACCTTGTAATGGACTTTAGACCTGGTAAATGATGAAGCAGCCCACAATTTTCTTTAAGAATACAGCAAGAGGAATTTTGGTACTGCAAAGGCTGGAATTCTCAAAAGTTTTATTGTGGCATGTGTACAAGAGTTTTATTAGGTAAACTTCCAGTGTTTTCTGCCTATCTGTCACAAGGTAAACCTTTTCCTGATGAGAATCCTGTGTCTAATTAAATCCTGAACATGCAAGACACCAAACCCAACTACTTCAGAGGATATGATACCTGTAGAAGTACCAGCATAACCTACCTTACCTTCTCTTTCATGGTGGTCAACACCTGCTGGTTCAAGGGAAAGCAGTCTCTAGCAGCCATATGGTATTCTAAGAAAAACTGTCATTTTCAGCCCTTGCAAGTAGCACAAATACTGAAACATGCGGTTCATACAATATAAACAATGTAAACAAGCACAAGAAAATAGCAATCAATATTACTTCCTTGTGTGCCTGATTTTTGTTGTTTCTACAATATAATCTAACAAGAGGGAGTTAATTTTTTACTATGGTGTTCAGATACCTTAAGAGATGAGATCTCGAAGGTGAAAAAACTGTGATATATCTAGGAACAGAAAACGCTGTATTAAGCTATACCATGTGCATGCTATCTGTTTTAAGGTGATAATGAAGTCCAGAGCGGAAAGGACCAGAGATTAGACTGTGATTTCAAATGCATGTATGATTTTTAGTCTGTGATTTCAAATGCATGTATTATTTTTTTTCCAGTAAATATTAATTTAAAGTTATTATAGTAGAAGCATTATACCAGAATCAAGTGCTGTTGAGAATACTGCCTCAGGTGTGCTGTGTAACTGCTATTATCCCTTTTCATGGGCTACCCCACCCTGAATTGATGAATCAGATTAAGCGCACATTTTTGTTAATTTAATTGCAAGCAACATACAGAATAAGTGCCGTGTTTCTAATTTTTAATTGCTTTTTAACACAGACTTGCACTGATATGTTCCTTTAGAAAACTTCAGTTCTTCATTCCTTTGAAGCGTACTTCTCTGACTATAAATGTTTTATTACAAAAAGAAACTATTTGAACCTGAACTCATGTTTTAGTGTGAGGTAAAGAGACGGATTGAGACGGTGAAGGGACTTTCTTTCAAAGTTCAGCTTACACTGGAATACAGAAAAAGCAAAAGTCACTAATTTTCACGAACAGCAATAGGGGTCAAATTCTGTTCTGTTGTGTTGCCTGAATAAGCCAATCCTCTTTTTACTTATCAGCATTCAGAAATACTATGAAGTGTCTATCCTACTTACCTTGCCACATAATGAATTTATTTCTTGGAAGTGATCCTCTTTTGCTTTATACTTTAGGTCATTGTTTTCTACGTGCTATGTGAATGGAAAAACTGTTACCTGTTTGTGATCATTGGAACAGTACCATGTTTCAGGGGCAAAAATTTATGAAGTTATAGGAAATAGGTTTAATGATGTTGCTTGTTTGGGATCTACGGTCATGCTGTTCATTTTACCTCTATTGCTAGATGAGAAGAGCAGAGAGTCAGCAGCTCAGCAGATCATCCTGTTGGTTTAGTGTCAAACGCTTTGGTCGCGCTTCTGCTTAAAAACACAATCTCTGAGATTATCCCAGAAAAAATTATCCCACCCTCTCCCCCAAATCCTGCTTCTGAAAGGGAACAGTGTTTCAGGAGTAAGTTCATGGCAGCTGTCTTCAATTGCTTAAGGAAGGATGTGAAGAACGCAGGCTAAAACATATATTTAATATGAATTGTAAACAATCTTAGTATCTATCAGCATCATTCTGCAGAGTACTGTGGAAAACTCACAGTCATGACTGCTTTTGTGCCATTGCAACTGAATGCTTATCCAGTCAGTGTGCAATCAAAACCCTTCAGGAATCAAAAATAAGTTGTGTTAGACTTCAGACAGAAGGAGTGTAAACATAAAAGAGGTCAGTTTTCAGCCTAAGTAGTTGTCTTACTAGGACATGAAATTCATAATGGTGACTTAGTTAATCTAGACTACTGAATCTATTCTATTTTAGTATCTTTTCTAATACAGAAACTTAGAAACTTGCAAATTGCTAATTGCTTCTTTTTAAAATGTTTTGAGTTAGAATTTTTTGTCTATTGAATTTTGCAAAATTGATCTAAAATTTTCATTAATATTTTAGAAAAGTTCTGTGGTGCTGGAATAATTTAAAATTAAATATTCATTTTTAGCAAGAACAAGAAGATTGGAATGTGAAAGTCTTTCACTTTGATTTTAAAATAGTAGAATTACTGTATCTTTGTTTTCATTGAGAAATAGAAAAAATAGCCAAATGCAGTAGATAGTTCTTAGAAGAAGAACTTGTTTTTTCCTCTACCGAAACATTCTGCATGTTTAGAATATACTATTCATAAATTTCAACACATAGACCATCGTGTAATGCCTCTAAACATGAGGGTGAGACAGTATTTAACTAAGAAAATATTCATACTGGTTTTCATCTGAAATTGTTGAGAAACCATTTAGAGAAGCTTTTTGTCATTTTAGAACATTTGTCATAAAGGCAGGACTTAGTGTTGAGCTTTTATAGCTTTTTATATATGTATATGTGTATATATATATGCATACATGTGTCCTTTTACATAGTCCACGAGGTTTTTTTAATAGCTTCTACTGATTTTTCTTAGTTATTTAAAATTGGAATTAGTTTTAAGTCTCACATTTCATGTTTCTAGTATCAGTGACAGTAGTGCTGCAGGTTGTGCTTTTAAAGTGGCAGGCTTTAATATACTTTCATCCTCAATCAAATGTTCTCTACAATATTGTTGATCGTATGACCTTTTTAATTTCCCTTAAGTGTCTTGTTTTGTTTAACCATTTTATTGGTCAGCACTAAGTACTACTTACAGATAAATCTATTTCCCAAGAGAAACAGGTGGCTCCTTTTCTTGTACTTGGATGGTTGTAGGTGTTTACTGGCATTTGCAAAACTGCTCAGCTTTCCAGTGTCCCTATGGAGAATGACTGTTTTCAGATTCTGGTGTGGATTCAATGATGCATTCAACCTAATTCCCTCCATTTTTAGTTTAGTTGGGAACAATCAACAGGATTACAAGGAGAAAGTCTGCTAATTGCAGTCTCTAACTACCTTGCAGGGCCAGTGGTGTGAGAAAATATATAATTGACATCTACATTAGTTTATTTACTACCTATGCTAGTAAGTAAATGGAATTCTGAATTCAATAGATAAGTCAACTATGCCATTCTCTTTCTATCAATTTTATCTTCTGTTGTCAAGTATACATATTTTTAAATTGCTGGTTGGCTTGGTCAGTATGTTTCACACACTCTCAAGTATTATGTTTTGGCAGGATATTAAGTTTAAAATCTATTTCAAAAGCAGCTATGGTTGCACATCATAATAGAAACCTTCTTTGGTGTTCAGACCAATAAATAAATTAGAAGAAGGGCTTTAAGCTCTGCGTGATAAAATGAACTGAAAGTAGGGCAGAGAATGAACAATCTTTGTAACAAGCCTAGCCTGGGGCTAAGGAGAATCAGAAGTTCATTGTGTATTTTTGAACATGGTGCAACAACAGTATGAAGAATTGGTGACTGAGGTTTCTCATTGCCTCAGGATACCAGTGATTCAGCTGTATATAATGATAGGGAATGCTAAGAATGCACTAAATAAATCCTGTACCTTTAACTTGTAATTTCACACTGGAGCTATGGGCAGGATGGAAGTCCTGACAAGGGTTTGTAGCCAACAGGATGCAGTATGGACCTGTTTGCTGTACTTGACCAGTGGGGAACACTGAGTGTATTTTATTATTTTGATTATATAAAAGGATGAAATAAAACCATAATAGAAGTAAGGCATGAATTTATGATGCACAAAATATTTATTGTGGACTAAGAAAAACCTAAAATTTGGAAATGGTAGTGTATTTTCTCATGAAAATTAGATGTCTAAACCACCTGCAAGTTCAGAACCCTCAAACTTCAGTGTTCTACTTATTTCTGAAGTATATTTACAAGATGTGCTTCTGATCCTTCTTTCTGCGGTGCGTGTTTTATTTGTGAAACGACAGTAAACAGCCAGATGTATGTGTCTGCATAAAACAATTTCAAAAACTATGAATCTATTGAGTTGATTTTTATTAATATGCTTGCAGTTTGCAACAAAATTGAAATGTTTGCAGTAATGGATTTGGACTACATTTTTAATTTGAGCTATTCAATTAGGACTTTACAAGGACATTAATTTTCATCCTTTCTGTGTTTTAAATTTTTCAGGTTTTAGTTTTCTACTTCTTTCTTAAACATCCCCAACTATTAAACAGTGTATTAAAGAGCTTGTTGCTAGGTGAAAATACAAGAATACTTGATGTATAAACACTTCTTTGAACAGCTGATATCTGAACTGTAATAGTTTGAATTCTGAGTGCATGGCATTTTCTCTTTTATCAGTGTAGTGTCTGTAGAAAAATCCCAACCACATGGAAACAGAGGAGTTCCAAGAGTGAAATTCACCGTACTGACTTTATTAATGCTGTTCACAGTGATTTTTGCTTAGAGGCTGAAGGAAAGTAGTCTTCAAGAGTGTATGGGTATAACTCAGTGACAGATCTGAAAAACATAAACTGCTCTCCCTGCCCACTGCCCTAGCAGCAAAACTTCCCAATGATTAGGATGTTCATTTAAAATGAAAAGGATCCTTCTGGTTCCATTACTGTAAAGAACTGATTTATTTAAATGGAGTTGTTTATTTCTCTTCCTATTCCATTAATTCCCATCTCAACTGTCTTTACATGAATTCCATAGCACTATCTCACCTAGAAATGTAAAAAATTGGTCATGTCAAGTGCTCTTTCTAACTCGCTACTATGCTTTTGCACAGAAGTCAATCAACTCTCTAAGACAGAAATAGCCAGATTCCTTGGAGCAGTTGGCATTGTTCCAGCAGGCTACTCAGACTAGTGAGGTAAACAAAAAGAATGTTGCTGGCATGAAGC
This sequence comes from Pezoporus wallicus, assembly GCF_028554395.1. Taxonomy (NCBI): domain Eukaryota; kingdom Metazoa; phylum Chordata; class Aves; order Psittaciformes; family Psittacidae; genus Pezoporus; species Pezoporus wallicus. The sequence goes on from NW_026640165.1 coordinate 4,733,586, forward strand.
AAAGCTGTTAATCTGTGAGAAATCTAAAGATCTGTTAGATCTTTAAACTTCGAAATGTATTGGCTCCTAATAAGAAACGCTACTGTTTGAATATCAGCTTACTCCTTAAGAAGATGGAGAAAAAGTTCTTGCCTCCTATGGCCTAACTACACTCTCACAGCTACTGGTATCAGGACTACAAATACTCATGGTAAATGGGTGAGAATGAGGCTTTTAACAGCCAACAGGCAGTGCACAGAGATGAAAACTGCTGGAGCAGAGGTGAGCACTGTACAGTGGTGCCACTCTGCACTCGTATGCCCTGCTCTAAATGGAGCCTTCACCAGGGCCTGTGTCCTGTCTCTTCAGCTATGTGGAATTTACAGGTTTTTTTTTTTCTTTTTTTGCTGGCTAGTAATCATTCATTTAAATGTAAATTTGATAATCAATATGTGAATTTGTATATTTGCATGATTGCCCTTGATCCAAATAATGTGAAATGTGAAATACATACTCTTCAATTGCATGTCAAATACATACTCTTCAGTTGCATTTATTGTCTTCCTATGCCTTGAAGAGAACTTCTAAGGCCACCTAAACCCACTCCAGTGACCCTGTAAAAGCCCTTCATGGAAGGGAGATGATCTATTCCACCTCTTCTGGGGTGACCATGTACCTGTGCAAAACACAGTTGAAGAGTCTTTGAGGCAGAGAAGCAGCAGGGAAAAGACAGATTACAGCCTTGCTCCAGGTAATGTCTGTCCAGGTACCATGTCATGTAGAATGCATGACCATATCACTGAATGGCCTAATAGATGAGGTCCTGCATATTTTCCTGTGGTTACATCAAGGCACAAAGTAGCTTTACCCTGACTAAAAGAAGATCTTATACTGGTTTTGCTATGGCTGTACATATTTGGAGCAGACTACAGAGTCTAAAAAGCTGAATAGATACTTCTCTGCTGTGTAGTCTATGCTGAAGTCTGGTTTCTGAGGCTGTTAATTTTGTACCATGTTTAAAGTTATCTAAGTTATGTCTTTGTGAGCTGTGGGAGTTCAGTAATTAAAATGCAGGAAGTATCCTAGATCGATTCTGATTTATCCTGTGTCACTTTGGTAGTTTCAAATTTTCAAATTCGGAGTTTCTTTCAAGTTTTAAATCAAACATCTTCCTATTTCCGGTTAAATTAATACTCAGCTTTTCTCCTTAAACTTTGGACTGATCCTAAGTTAATAAACATTTAGTTTTGAATGAAATTAGCTATTGTTATATTGTATGTTGGAGGTCAATTATTAAATAGCTTGTGACATTTCATTTTATAATGCTGTTCTTTTGTAAGATGAAAAACATAACAGAAAAAATATGCTTAAATGTGCTAATTACCTTTATTGATGTCCATAGGCAAGAGAAATACTAATTACAGAAAACAAAATGCAAAAGGAAAAATTCAACAACAGTATTAATGTTTGACTTGAGAAGTCCCTTACAGATGTTTAATACTGAAAAGACAGGAAACCGGGGTAGGGAAATATTTTCATTAGGATCAGAAGCAGACAAGGGTTTGTGTGTGTGTGTACGTTTACAAACTTACTGAGCTTAATGCTAAACAGTCTAACAGTCTTCTTCATTATCTTAATTTCTCAGCAAGTTATTAATGTTAGGACTCCTGTTTGTGGTTTTTAGAACTGAGTCGACTCAGCAGAGAGGTCTTTAAAAGGAACGGCTTGTTCCTTCCGCCTGTGTTAAGTGGGAAGGTAGTGGTTGCCTTTCTGCTCATGCTGCTTCCAGTGCTGCTTGGACCAACAGCCAGAGGAGCAATTTTCTGTGGTAGGGTAGGGAAATGACATTGCTGTCAGGAATTTGTTCTCTTTTAGTGAGCTCATTTTAAGCAGCTTTGCAACATTTCTGTGCTCAGGCCAGGAAGGCACAGTGGTTATTTTGTGCCTCATTTACCTCAAATATCCCCTAATTGTTGCTGGAGGGTTCTAAAAGAGAGGCATGGCAATAAAGGAATGCACAGAACTTTTCACAGTTGTGGTAGTAAAAATATATTTAGTATTTATTGCCTTAATGGCTGGTAATGATAACTCAGTTCAGACACCATTCAAATGAGTAACTCAAAGAGCTAATAACTTAATAGATTAGAAGATGACAAATAACAGCTAAACTAAAAGAAAGTGGATAACAAAGATAATTAGAGGTTTTAGCACAACAGATAGTGTGAAATACTTGGTTGTTAAGCTTTTTATTACTCATTTTCTGCCAGGGTGTATGACAGCAGGAGAAACTTAAAACTGAAGGAGATGCTGGGTTCAGAGACTCTGACTTTGGGAATGGGATTTTGAAATTAGAGTTCTTTACCTGTGGAACAATCTGATTTTTTCACTTTAGTGTGACTGGCAGCTAAAACATAGAGGCTGGCTTTGACAGTGAAGATGCCTTATCGGTGAAGGTACCTTATCAGTGAAGGTAAATAAAATTTAAAATAATATATAGTAGTACATATAAGTAGTAAGTGATAATCTGGAAAATTTTACTTAACAGCATTTTGAAATGATTAAAAGATGAGTGATCACTGAGTATGTTAAGGACTTGAAGGATCAAGGTCAGTAAGCAGTTGATGACTAAATGACTAGGTGATAGTTCCTGCAAAAATAAAAATAAAACCAAAATAAAAATAAAATAGGGAGAATTTACAAGATTTGAACAGTTAGGATTTTTTTCCTGCAGAAAGCAGTGGTTCACTTCCTAGTATTGTACTCCATGACTAATTAATAGCCTACATGAAATTATTGTAGTTAATTATGTGGTCATTAATATCCCACAAAGAAGGACGCTTGGTTACAGTGCACAAACTGCTGCAAAGAAAGATTCCATTTTAATTACAATGAACACTAAAGCAAGAAAGAGAAATCATTGTTAATTTTATTTAACACCACGTTAATTCCTCCCCCTTTCTCTAGAAGGACATGTCAGGAGATACGTTGGGTTTATTGCTATGGGTTGCAGCAATGTTCTTTTTTTACTGCTGTGGACAGTTTTCCTTTCTGCTTTGGAGCAATCTTCCAAAAGTGGTATTTTAAGTATTTCTTGAGTTCTGGTCCTTTAAAGAAGACATCAGTATTTATTAACTATTCTACTGTTTGTAATTTTAAAAATAACAAACATAGCTATAATGGCACTAATTAAAGTAAAATTTTCATTTAAACCACAAGGGTAAAATGGGCTTTTATGATATTCCTTGTACAATTAAGTCTTGCATAAAAATTAGATTAGGATATTCCCTTTAAGATTAAATGATAGTTTAATTCTGAATCATTTCCAGAATTTGTATTCAGGCTAGTTAGTACTGTATGACCTGCTGTAGGTGGTCCTGCCTTGGCAGGGAGGTTGAACTAGATGATCTCCAGAGGTCCCTTCCAATCCTAATGATTCTGTGGTTCTATGAATCTTCTGGATTGCTTTTGTGAGAATTCTATCAACTTGGCTTGAAAATAAGCATGTACAGAACTGGCACAGAATCAAAACTGAAGGGTTGAATTTGAGGTATTTCCTGTTCCTAAATTATTTCTCCTTTCCGCTATTTATTTTAAGGTTCCAATGACTACCTTATCATGTAAGGTTTGTATATCATGTACAGGCATTATTTTAATGCCTGTTCAGTTATGTATCTTGGCACTTCATTTGCAATTAAATAAACAAGAAAGGCATCTTCCAAATGATAAACTCATGCATTCATGCCTAGAGTATACGGAGTTTAAGAATAAATCAGAACTGATATTTTTAAATTGTATTTCCTGTTTTTTGTTTTTTTTTAAGTTTCTATAATATATGAAGTGTGCACAAACATTCTATATGCAAAAGACCCCAGAAGCCTGTAGGATTTGTGTCTTTCATTACAAAACTGTCTTCTAAACCATTAAAAACTTGGCACCAACATAAAAACACATAAAATCAGGAAAATATTGCAGCATGTTAGATAATCATTAAATCCAGTTGGATGAATCCATTTACTGGCAATACAGATCTAGTCTATAAAAATAGTACTTTATAAGGATCTAGATTACTTTTTTCCACAACATGTGCTCCAGTTTATTCATATAGTTGTCACTTTTTATTATTTAAAAGGATTTATCACTCTATTACTCAGAGATTATTATTAATCTTCTCCTTAGTAATCTTTGCCTCTGAAAAAATGCTGACATGAAACCAGTTTGCCTGATTTCCTCATTGCATTACTACTTCTACTCTTGTTGCCTTTGACTTAAGTGAAACTTGGTATAAAAGAGAGGTAATTGGAGCCCAGTCTTAAAAAAAATGGCTGTATCTCAGTTGCTGATCTGGCAAGACCACAGAATCACAGAATCATTAGGGTTGGAAGGAACCTCTGGAGATCATCTAGTCCAACCCTACATGCCAAGGCAGGGCCACCTGGAGCACCAGATCCCTCAGAGTGCAGACTACACTGAATCCTCATTAAAATGTTTGATCCATAGGGTGTATTCAACTGCTAAGCTGTTAGCAGCGTAAGGTTTCAAACTCATTCGACTCACAAAGATTGACTGGATATCAGTAAGTGTGCAATCTATCTCATGCTTTTAACTTCAAAATATGAAAGGAAATGAGTTCTGGAAGATGAACTGCTAGACTAGAAATGTTCTACAATGAATATACCTCATTCACTTTCTAATGATGCATAGATATCCTCTGCAGCTATTGTGACCAGATTCCATCTGAATATTTAATGAAATTATTTTTTTTTAGCTTTTATTAAAGAATAATTGCCTGTAAGCCTGTACTTAGGAAGCAGTCCTTGCTTTAGCCCTCATTCTGTTGTTCAGAAAAGTGCATTTCATGTAACATTTTTGCTATTAGCAGCTTTTAATCATGTAAATATAGTTTTAATATGTAAATATCATCCATAGCTATAAAACTTAACAAAAATATAAACTATAAAGATCTAATGCAGTTTAGTGCTGCACTGTTATGCATAAGTTTTCTGTGTATTTATATACTTTTCTGTACTTTTAAAGTGTTATATTCATATCTGAGAAAGAAATCTTACTGAACTATTGAGCGCATTCTATGATAAAGTATTACTGCTGAATATTGGTATATTGCAATTTGCATAATCAATTTCTTTTTAAATTAATACTTTCTACAAAACAGATATTAGGATATGGAAAAAGTAGGAAAATATATATTTGTTACAATGTACGTGTGCATCTCTTAACCTAATAAATTTAACTATAATAGGAAAATAATTCAGAATGGAAGTGATACAAGGAATTAGGAATATTGCAGCCTAAACTAGATGGCCTCATATCCCATACATCTTTACAATAGCTATAGAATAGTAATATAATATCAGTCTTAAGTGTGCATTTCTTTCTCCTGTTAGTGCTAAACTAATTATTACTATTAACCTCAGGCAAGGTAAGTTCTTTATGACTTACATAAGAATGCAGCTCTGCTCAGTGTGATAGCTGGGAAAATGCTAAATAGACACTCACATAGACCCAGCTTCCCACCTCTGAAAAACATGAGGCTGTTGAAGTGTTGAAGTGTTGTTTAACCTGCATGAAAACTATTATGTTCTAAATAACTGAAAGTTAGAATACACATCATATTTCCTGGTTTTAATGACAGAAGGGTGCTCTAACCTTCTTGTCAGCATCCAGTATCCTGATGATACTGGCTCCGATGGCTCAATAGCTCCTATGACTGGAGTGCTGTAATGGAAGGTTACAGGCTCTTTAGAAAAGACAGGCCCAGCAGAGGGGGAGGGGGAGTTGCTATTTATGTTAAGGACAGGTTGGAGAGTATGGAACTCTGTCTGGGGACAGATGAGCAGTCAATAGAGAGTTTGTGGGTCAGGGTTAAAGGGAGAACAGCGATGGGAGACATTACTGTGGGGATCTGTTACAGACCTCCTGATCGACAGGACTCTGGATGAAGCACTCTATAGACATATAGGAACAGCCTCACACTTGCAGGCCCTTGTTCTCATGGGGGACTTCAACCACTCTGATATGGGCAGGGGGGTTGGAACTAGATGATCTTGAGGTCCTTTCCAAACTTAACTATTCTATGATTCTATGATATCTGTTGGAAGGCCGGTACGGCCCGGCACAAGCAATCCAGGAGGTTCCTCAATTGTGTGGAAGACAACTTTCTTCTGCAAGTAATAGAGGAGCCAAGAAGGAGAAGTGCCATGCTTCACCTTGTGCTCACCAACAGGTAAGGGCTGGTTGGAAATGTGACGCTCCAGGGCAGCCTTGGCTGTAGTGATACGAGATGGTCGAATTCGAGATCCTCAGGACAGTGAGAAGAGCGTGCAGCAAGCTCACTGCCCTGGACTTCAAGAGAGCAGACTGGCCTCTTCAGGAACGGGCTCAGTAAGGTTCCATGGGATACAGCCCTAGAGGGCAGGGGGGCCTAAAACTGTTGGTTGATATTCAAGGATCACCTGCTACAGGCTCAGAAGTGTTGCATCCCAACCAGAAGGAAGTGCAGCAGGAGGGCCAGGAGACCTTCTTGGATGAATAAGGAGCTGCTGAGGAAACTTCGAGGGAAAAAAGAGGCTTATAAAAGGTGGAAGCAAGGACAGGCAGCTTGGGAAGAATCCAAGGGTGTTGTCTGGGAAGCTGGGGACAGGAAAGCTAAGGCCCAGTTAGAATTAAACTTGGCTAGGGACGTTAAAGATAACAGGAAGAGATACTATAGGTACATTGTGAATAAAAGAGAGACTACGGACAACGTAGGCCCCCCTCAGGAAACTCTCGGGAGAACTGGCTACACAAGATTGGTAGAAGGCTGAGGTTCTGAATGACTTCTTTGCCTCGGTCTTCACTGCCAAAGGCTCTGACCACACCACCCAAGTCTTGGAAGGTAGACACGGGGGCTGTGAGAATGAAGACCTTGGGCCCACTGTAGGAGAGGATCTGGTTCAAGACCATCTTAAAAACCTGAACGTGCACAAGTCTGTGGGACCTGATGAAATCCATCTGCAGGTCCTGAAGGAACTGGTGAATGAAGTTGCTAAGCCACTGGACATCATATTTGAAAAATCATGGCAGTCAGGTGAAGTTCCTGATGACTGGAAAAAGGGAAATATAACCCCCATTTTCTAGAAGGGGAAAATTGATGACCTGGGGAATTACAGACCAGTCAGTCTCATCTCTGTGCCTGGCAAAATCTTGGAGCAGATTCTCCTGGAAGGCATGCTAAGGCACATGAAAATCAACAAGGTGCTTGGTGACAGCCAGCAGGGCTTCACTAAGGGGAAATCCTGACTGACCAATTTGGTGGCCTTCTGTCATAGGGCAATGTAACTGATGGACAGGGGTAGAGCAGTAGATGTCATCTACCTGGACTTGTGCAAAGCATTCAACGCTGTCCCACATGACATCCTTGTCTCTAAATTAGAGAGATGTCAATTTGATGGATGGACCACTTGGTGGATAAAGAACTGGCTGGTTGGCCACACGCAAAGAGTTGTGGTCAATGGCTCAATGTCCGGCTGGAGACCAGTAACGAGTGTTGTCCCTCAGGGATCAGTGCTGGGACCGGTCTTGTTCAACATCCTTGTTGGTGACATGGACAGTGGGATTGAGTGTGCCCTCAGCAAGTTTGCTGATGACATCAAGCTGTGTGGTTCGGTTGATTCACTGGAGGGAAGGAATGCCATCCAGAGGGACCTTGACACTCTTCTGAGGTGGGCTGATGCCAACCTTATGAAGTTTAACCATGCCAAGTGCAAAGTCCTACAGCTGGGTCAGAGCAATCCCAGGCACAGCTACAGGTTTCAGAGCAGCCCTGTGGAAAAGGACTTAGGGGTGCTGGTCAATGAGAAAATGAACATGACCTAGTAGTATGCGCACTCAGCCCATGAAGGCAACTGTATCCTGCGCTGCCTCAAAAGGAGCGTGACCAGGAGGTTGAAGGAGGTGATCCTACCCCTCTACTCTGCTCTTGTGAGACCTCACCTGAAGTATTGTGTGCAATTCTGGTGTCCTCAACATAAAAAGGACATGGAACTGTTAGACCAAGTCCAGAGGAGGGCCACGAGGATGATCAAGGGACTGAAGCACCTCCCATATGAAGACAGGATTAGAAAGTTCGGGCTGTTGAGCCTGGAGAAGGGAAGGCTGCGTGGAGACCCCATAGCAGCCTTCCAGCATCTGAAGTGGACCTGTTAGGATGCTAGGGACTGTAGTGATAGGACATGGGGTAATGGGTTAAAACTTAAATGGGGAAATATAGATGGGATATACGGAAGAAGTTCTTTGCTGTGAGGGTGGTGAGGCACTGGAATGGGTTGCCAAGGGAAGTTGTGAATGCTCCATCCCTGGCAGTGTTCAAGGCCAAGTTGGACAGAGCCTTGGGTGGCATGGTTTAGTGTGAGGTGTCCCTGCCAATGGCAGGGGGTTTGGAACTAGATGATCTTAAGGTCCTTTCCAACCCTAACTATTCTATGATTCTATGACTACAGGAAGAAACTGTAAATTTTTTCCTGAATTGTTATCCATGTAGTTTACTAGTGGTTAAGTGCACTTTCTGGATGATTGTTTTAGGAAAGAATGACATTTTGATACTGGGAATTATATATAAGTGTGTCAGGACTGAGAAACAGCTGATACAGAGGTTTTTTTTTTATTTTCTTTGATGAAAAGCCAAAAAAATTCTGTTTTTTGAGAATTTCAAGCAAGTTAAAGGCAAAATAGAATAACAGCCAGGCCTACAGTGTTCTTTTGTTTAGGATACTGCATGAGAAAAGGTTGTAAGCAGCTTTTAAATGAAGACGCAATACCCAGAAATTTTTAACAGAAGCTACATTTGCTATGTAGCAAACATATATTCACCAAGACACTATAGCCCATCTAGTACAAAACCACAAGGTGATTTGCCAAGCCAGAAGAAGGCAATTGAATTTCACCTAGCATGAGTGTATTCATGCATGGTAAGTTCAGAAGACTTGCTATCCCAGGTTAGCTGAATGCAAAGCAGAAAACACTGAAATGCAGGGACAATCTTTAAATATGTATCAGAATTTAAAATATCATAGTCAATCAATATATGGATTTACTCAGCATACCGGAAGATTTACACTGTCGGAACGACATCTATTCCTGTGTTTTTTTAATCAAGACCTTCATATCAAGGAAGTGAATCTATGCTTTAACCTGCATTTAAGAACATCTTTTATATTGATAGTAACTTCCGTGATCAGGTGTGTGGTAGACGGGAGTCTCATTTTCTATGGAGAAATGAGGAAAAGATTTTTGTCATGGCTTTCTCCTGTTAGGCAGAAGGGCCATTTCTTGGTTAGTTATACTAATTAACAAAAAGATGCAACACAAACCCTAACAGTTGGTGAAACATGGGTCAGATTTCTATGAAAAGTAATATACAGTTCTGTTGAAAACAGTTAAATTTCTTCTGTTTCACTCAGAAATTATTCTCATCTGGCAGGAGGCTGGAAGTGCCACAATATGTCATGAAATTGTGTTCACTATTTATGAGACTTCCTGGAGGTGACAGAAGCACATTTAGGAAATTAATTTTTTTCTTTTTTTTTTTTTTAATAGGTTGTGTGAATCAGTGTAGAGAAATATCTGTGAATGTTTGGGCTGGTATTTGTGGAACAGGTTATCCTGTAAATAGTTGATGTTTTAGTAGCTAAAGCATTAGTGTCCCATTGTAATGAAGGTGACCAAATATAAGCTAGATTTGTAGGAAAGTTAATGAAATAAACCAAACTTCATCACCATTGTGTACATTCTTCCATTCAGTACTGTTAGAATCTGCCTAAAGTTAGATTATCAGCTCATGTTTCTGAAATTCTTATTGAGGATGATCATTATGTATTTATACTTACAGAAAAGTTTCTCAGAGTATGGGGTGAAGAACTAATTAGAGAAGGCAGTTTCTGGGATCTTTCTCAGACTAGCTTGTTCTCTCTTTTTTTAAATTGGTCAAAATGAGGAATTGACCTTTATATCATCTCAAATATAACCCTGAAACAGAAAGATAATTGCTCAATTACTTTTTTATAGCCTATATAGAATTATTCTAGAAAGTGTTTGAACAGGTCTGGAGTGAGTTCTATAAATAAAGAAGCAATACGTTGCATGTCCTCTAGTTGGTATTCTAAGGCCATGCTTGTTGCTTTAATTACCATAATCTCTATTTATAAAAGATAAAACATTTAAAACTATAAAGGTCTTGATCTCAAAATATGGTAAATAGTTTCAAGATGTAAGCATGATACTAGCTACTATAATTCACTAGGTCATGCTCCCAATATCAGTATCATGGGGAATTCCTTAAGCAACATTGTCAATGTCTGAAAGTAAGTATTCACAAATATATTTGTAGTAATACATGAAATAATGTCTGATTCACTGTAAGAAGTGATGTGAGGTAAAAAGGTTTCCATCCTTTGTGTTCTGGTGGTATTAGAACTGTTGGATATTCTTACTAGCTGATATGTTCTCAATTTCTCTGTCTGTATGGGAAAAGTATATGAGTTAAAGAAGATGCAATGTGATTAAAAATAATCTGGTGATAGCACATGTATTAAAATATTTGACATTTAGATGACTGTTTCCCAGTATAATAATGCAGTGTTAGATTTATTTTATTTTATTCTATTTTATTTTTAAGAAAGAAGTTTGGTTTAATAATTTGACAGAAGGAGAAGACATAAGAGACTTCCAAGAGGTGACCATCCAGATCTCTCAGTGGTAAACAGTGGATCAGTGGACCACTGCAGGAGAAGGGATGTGTATGTTTTTACAAAAATTTTCATGTTGTTTTGAAAAAAAAATATGTTTTCCAGAAAGGATTTTCAAAATAGAATCTTCTCAACTTGACATGTCTGCTGGGGTTTTTAACGATGTCAGAGAAATTCTTCCTCTACTGAAAGCAAGAGAAGGAGATCAGTGAGGTAATGAAAAATTATTCCTGAAATGTTTGAACCAGAAAATATATAAATGCATTCTCTGTTCACTGTGAAAGGTTATTCTTGTGTGCCTACTGGGAAAAAAGTTGGATATAATGAAAATTTGTACAGTAACTACTAATGATGTTACCATAGACTATTTCTTCATTTTGCTGCCACAATGAAGAGACAAATGTGAAAGGAGAGATAAAACTGGTTACTGGAATGACTCTGGTAGAGTATGCAGAATATGGATAGCTGTTTTACAGGCAGAAAAGTGATGTCTAAATGTAGGTGTTAGATGAGGCCAGTGCTTGATATCAACCAAAACTGTCAGTGTGGACAGAAAAAAAATGATTAATATTTAATACATCCTAGGCATAGAAACATAGCCTGCTTCATGATAGTTTTCCCTAATTAAGTAAACTGGATTATATTTACACAAACATTAAACGTGGATTTCTATTGCTCATTAATTCTTCTCAAAGTATGTATAAATTAAATTTGCAGTGTGAAGGCATAATACCTAGTCATTTGGGGGTTTGTGTAAGTTTGTGGGACTGAAAGAATACTTTTGACTGTATTCCAGTTTAGGCATCATTGTTATACACATTTCTGTTGCCTTACTCATCTAGCTCTTTACTTTTGTCTCTTCTCAGTCATGGATATTGAATTAGAATTTGTTGAGTACTTTTAACATGTGCTTAATTAGGTCAATCATTTCAAATACCCTGTCAAGACTTTTGCTAAGCACATGATGCTTAAAATAGTTTAATGGTTTTCTAATATGGGGTTGTGCTGTTTGGGATTTTTACTTATGATTTGTTTTGTTAAGGTTCAGTTTCACTATAGGAAGTGACATCGAAGAAATAGACTTAAGAAAATTTCAGTCCCTTGCCTGCTTTTATAATCCTTTAAAAGAGAATTTGGTTTTGGAAAATAAGATTTTGATTTCTCTAGGGCCTTCAAACTAATAGAGATACTAGAAATACTTCTATATTCTTAAAAATTAATTTTTAAAGATGAATGTCATACAAGGCCTGGCAAACAGCTATTACATTTGTCTCTCTTTAAATGCTGATTGTCTATGCAAGTTGATTACTCTGCAGATTTTTGTCTTTGGAAGTAACAAAATCAAAATTGGGAATGCTGGAATTCTTTACTACACCAGAGACTCTCTGAATGTATTTTGTCATATAGTTCACTTATCAGCATAGCACAGGAGTTATTACTTCCTGATTTTGAAGACCCTTTAAAAATAATTCTATTAAGAGCTGTATACAAGATGGAAGTATTGAATTTAGGGAAGAGTACCAAACTGGTTTATGTTACCCATATAACAGCTATGGCCGTTTTCAATAGTATTCCGATACTTTGCTCTTAATTTCTCTTGATTTTGGAAAAAAATATTTATCCATAAGCTTCACTATGAGGATGCGTATTTGCATATATTTTAACCTGCTATCTGTATCCATTTGAAACATTTTCTTATTACTAATATATATATAAATTAAACATTTTTTCATCAGACCAGTTAATTGCTCTTGAAGAGGACTTTATAAAGACTTGAGTAGGATGGTATTACAGATTTGAAAAAATGAGACTGAAACTCAGCTTTAATGAGAATGCAAATGAGAATTACTAAGGTTCAATGAAGGTCAAAGCAGCTTAATCATCAATTTATGTCAGCAACTTCTCACCAGTATCAGATGAGTATTAATAAAAACTGTTGTCTTAACAGATTAAACCACAAAATTATGATTGCTCTAGAATTTGACCAGCTGTCCTTATACACATGCAGTTGTATGTGTTTAAGTTGTCCCTTTTATCTGTAGATTCAAGAATAATTGGTGTAGGTGTTGTTTATACGTATGTTCTTAAAGAATATTTTAAATGTCTTTGTGTGGTCTTCTGAAAGGACTTCTAAAAGCATGCTCTGGTTGTGCCTAAGGAATGGTTCTTTTCTTCATGCAAAAACTATTTTGATGATTCTCAGCTGAAACTATAAACTATTTGTTTCAATTAAAAATAGATGGGTGTCATGGGTATGCTTCTATTAAGTTGAGTAACAATCTTGAGTATCCTAGGGAAAAACACTTCATTGAAATTTAATTTGAGTCTATTTCTACCTTGTAACTTACATCCTTACTACTATATAGTTTTCAAGAACAAAATGTAATGTTGAGGGGGAAAATACAACAATTATCTTTGTTTGCTGCAAGGACTTGTGACCTCATGAGGGACCCACACTGGAGCAGGTCATGAAGAACTGCAGGCCATGGGAAGGACTTATGCTGGAGAAGTTCATGGAGGACTTTTTCCATTGGGAGGGACCCCATGCTGGAGCAGGGGAAAAGTGTGAGAAGTCCTCCCCTAAGGGGAAGGAGCAGCAGAGACAATGTGTGATGAACTGACCACATCTCCCATTCCTTGCCCCCTTCCACTGTTCAGAGAGAGGAGGTAGAAAAAATGGGAGTGAAGTTGAGCCCAGGATGAAGGGAGGGATGGGGGAAGTCGTAATACTCTGATTTGACTGGCAATAAATTAAATTAATTTCCCCAAGTCAAGTCTGTTTTGCCTGTGGTGGCAATTGGTGAGTGATCTCTCCTTGTCATTATCTTGACCCACAAGCCTTTTGTTTTATTTTCTCTCCCTTGTCCAGTTGAGGAGGGGGAATAATAGAGTGGCTTTGGTGGACACCTTTCCTCCAACCAGGGTTAACCCACCACAACGCATAAATATTTTGCCATTAGGAATATGTCCAGTTATTGCTGTAAGTAGACATTTCAATCTTAAGGAGAGCTTCCTGATCTTAAAATAGCCAATAGTGTCACAGTTCCCATAATTTATACTCTTTGGGGTATCTACAAAGTCAGGTGAGAGGAAGGGTTCATTAGCACAGGCACAATTCTCTGCAAACATGTTTTCGTAGCTGTGGATTATGAACAAGTCCTACTCTTAACAGCTTGCAGTGTGGGTTGTGCTTATGAGCTGCTTTCTACACCAAAGTGCTTAGACAAGGCCACAAAAGCATGTGTAAACAACCAAATTAAGAAAACACTTAATTTTTTATTAAGAAAGTTTCCAGTATCAGGCTGTCATACTCAAGTATCTCTTGTTATGTAGAAATTCAGAATAAGTGAAATCAAATTAATAATACTGTATGAGGCAAAAAAACCCACAACCCTTTTCTTTCTTGTATCAAGATCTGTAATCTAAAGTTAGAATATTATCTTCATAATGGATGAAACCTTCATATGAGTGAGGATAAATAACCTTAAAAAATTAATTTTAGCAGAAGGAAAACTTCAAACTATGAAATTGATGAAAAATCCAAAAAGATTGAGTTAAGGACTTAAAACAGTTCTGTTGGTATTGCTGATTCTAGTTCAGTGTTTAGTAAGAACAAAATGACTCTATGGCAAATCTTCATTGTGCAAAAAGATGAAGTTCTTAAAAGTGTGGGTACCACCTATTATAATAGAAAACAGGTAGTGACACCTGATCTGTCAAATGAATTGTATAGTGCGGATCAGATCTGATCTCTGCCTCCTGTGGTATTGTCCTGGGTTTAAACCACGACAGGTATAGATTGTACAGCTTTGTGACTGTGAGCAAACCTTGATTCAGTGTCCAGCACAGGTTAGATCAGTAGGTTGGGTGCTTCTTTAATTTTCATTTATGCTTACCTTAAATACCGGCATGCTTTTTTGTTGTTGTTGTTTTTTTTTTTTCCAATGGAGGTTGTATCATATATCTGTAGCTACAGCAGTTGTTCTTTCTTTGCAAGTATGTGCAGTGGTGCTTTCAAGTTCTGTACAGTGTGCTCGCTCAGTGTGACCCACTTCATCTATAGCTGCTTCCAACATGTATCTAGCTTAAGGTGAAAAATGTATGAAGGCAGAGGGATAGTAACACCAACTCCAATACTAACTGTGTAATACTAACATTCTAGACCAGTGACCAATGTATTAGAATACTAGTATTTGAAAGATAAAGATTGCTCTACCTATAGGCTTTTCTTCATCTGTGTTCTTAGACCACTGTAGTGTAGCGACACAGCTAAACATCTAGGCTGCACTTAAATTTGGAAGAGAGAGGTAGGCATATTCATGTAGAAGTCAAACACAAGAGTGAAACCATCTAGGGTGCCCACCTTCCCTCTAAGGTTAGAGGTAATCTAGATAAGCAGCAGAGGCTGGGTATCTAAGCTTTGAAACCTGAAAGTTTGGTGAGATTAAGATATTAATTTTTACCAGGTTACTTTTATCTGAGTTGAATAGTAAAAACATTATGCTTTGTATTGTATCTGTCCTCTGCATTAGCTTTCCCACAGTTTATGAAGTTTATTTATAGAAATGCTCTGACTGTAAAAAAAAAAAAGAATTTTATGATAGGGTACCTAATTGCATCTAACTATTTATAAATTTCTTCACTTTATCTCATTACAATTTCATATTTTACATCATATGTGATTGAGTTATGATATACTTACAACATTTCATTCTCTCTTAATAACCCCACATCAAATCAGTAATAGCTGAAACACTCTATATTGCCATTAGAACCATCATACTGAATGTATAAAGCCGATTCCTTCAATCTGTCATTTTAGTAGTTGTTAGCTAGGGTTATATATGTCAACCATACATAAATTCAAAAGAGAGTGTTTGGATAACCATGTATTTCTCTTATTCTGTGCTTATATTAGAAATAATGAAAATATTTCACATTTAAGACAATGCTAAGACGAGTTGTGAGCTTTACTCCTTATGTAGTAACCATTTGTTTAATTATATTATCCTACCTGTCTTAGGAGTTCGTATTTTCATTTTTTCTTAAAAAAAACTTTCATACTGAATTGCATTGTAGGATACTATCCATACTTTACTTCCAGTGCATTTTTATTTTGTGTGTTTAAATATGGCTGCTGGATTGGCAGTTAGTCTGCTATAGCTGAATATAAATACACCTCCAGTGCCATTAGTGACTGAATTAATAGTGCTTTTATTGAGCTCCATTTCCTGTTGAAAATGGTAGCGTGAAATAGTATTTTTTCCTCCCCAAATATCTTGAATTCTAAAATTTCACATCTGACTTGAGTATTATTTTTAACGTATTCCTTTGCTGTATCATTTGACTCTAATTTAATGTAATTTGTATACTTGTTCTTAATCAATTCATTATTTCTAATAATCTTAGTGAGTGTATTACTTAGAAACCAAACCACCATGTTATTTTTTGTGGTGACTTCTAATATGTAGGGAAATAAACTAACTTTGTAGGAAATGAAAGTGACTGAATATGGGACCATTCCCTGATTTAGCTTAAAAAAAACCCCAGTGATTATTAGTAATATCAGTGAGCAGCATGACTGAGCTGCAACATGAGGAAAGGTAAGTTGGGAGCTGAGCATGACATAAAGGTGGACACCTGTGTCCTCACCAAGGAAGGGCCCAGTCCTAAAATTCCCAAATGAGGTGAACAGAGCAGGTCTAGGTGCATTAAGCAGAGTCAGGGGAGAGTCCAGCACACCAGGCAAAACAAAGTGATAAGGAATGTCCCCGGACAGGCTGGGAAGTCAAGTTGGTAAGTCAGGATCAGGTCCAGTGATGGTAACCAGGATCAGTCCCACTGCAGTGATCCCCATTCAAGTCTGTGGTGAGAAGGCAGGTCAAGTCTTGCAAATGCAATCCAGGAAGTCAAGTGCTTGGGTCAGGGTACATTACCAGGCACAGGCATGGTACTATTGTAGCTCATCCAGCAGCCAAGTGTGAGAGCCTGAGCTCAAATATAGGTTCTCGGCATAGGAACAGGGAGGCCCAACCTGCTCACAGCAGTCTGAACTGAAGTTATGCAGCTGTCCTGTACAAGCACTCAGCTTCAGCACAGGTGTTTGAACCCCAGAGGGCAGAAAGTGTACACAGAACCCTGAGAAATTTGCGAATAATTGCAAATACATTGGTTGTGTTTTGTTGCTTTTTTCTCTGAGCTGGTCATACAGAAAATAGATATTGACCTTATCTAGTGGGTAGCTGGGAGAAGTAAATAATTTTGACAATTTGCTTTCTTGTGATCTTTGTAACTTGTTAAGTGTTTGCAAATTAGCACTTAGAAAGACAACCCGTTATCCTCACATGACACCAGTGTATTTGCAATTCTTGACTTGTAAGTTTATTTAAAATCAACTATGGGTTTATGCCCTGGGTTCAGCAGTAGCAGTCATTTTTCTCCTTCGTGGTAGCTGGTGCAGTGTTGTGTTTTGGCTTCCAGCCTGGGAACAGTGCTGGTGATACCAATGTTTTCGGTTGTTGCTAAGTGATATTTACCCTGACCAAGGACTTTGTGAGGCTCATGCTCTGCCAGGGAGGAGGGGAAGCCGGGAGGAAGCAGAGACAGGACACCTGACCCAAGCTAGCCAAAGAGGTATTCCATACCACAGCACGTCATGCCCGGGGTGGGGGGTAACTGGGAGTTACCCGGAAGGACACGGCCTTCTGGGTCGGACTCATTTCTTGGCCGGTGGTATTGTATTCTCTTCCCTTGTTATTTTCTCTTATCGTTGTCATTGGTGGTAGCGGTGGTGATTTGTGTTGTACATTGGTTGCTGGACGGCTCTTGTCTCAACCCATGGGAGTTGCACTCTTTTGTTCCTCCTCCCTGGGGGGGGGACTCTCGATCGCTCTCAGCCTGGCACCACTCACTGGGAGTGAGTGAACAAGCTGTCTGGCTAGGGTTTAAACCACGAGAGTTCTTTTGGTGCCCAACGTGGAGCACGAGGGGTTGAGATGACGACAGATCTGACCGGATTAATAGTCACTCATCACAATGCTGATTTATTGGCTTTCAAGGTTGTTCCTCTTGATCTCACAGTTTCAGTATATCGTATCTTACTTCCATCTGGTATCTGCTGTATTAGTGTTTTTCAAGTGTGGGGCTTGGGCTAAGGTTTTTTGTCTCATTGTACTTTATGGTAATGACTTGTAATACAATAGAATCATTGATCATGAAACTGATCTGGCTTATGTTCCCAGTGTGGTCACCACCTTTATACTTTGGGAGGTATATAATAGAAGTGCTTAGCAATTACACATCTTTTTTCTCCTTCTCAGGTGCTCAACCTGTGAAGGAGGCATCCTTTTACCCTCTCAGTCCTCCCCTCAGACCATTTACATTTGAGAGTTTTGAAGTTTTTGAATGGCATTTTAATGCTGTTGAGACTTGTTTGCTGATGGTGATGGGAATCACCATGCTGGCACGCATACAGAGTGTGTTTTGCCCACTACTGATTTCAAGAGTTAAGCAGAGTCAGGTTTGGGTCTTGTCTGGGGTCAAACGACAATGTAGGAGGACCAAGAGATTTTCCCTGAGGCTGGAAAGCCATGAGTGGCAGGGTGTGTGGGATAGTATGGGCAAGTATCTAGGTCAGTGGGCCCCTCCAGTACTTTGGAATTTCACTATGGAACAACTGCAAAATCCAGAAGAATTAGTAAAACACTTAAATGGGGTGTGTGGTCATTCTGGCCATACCAGAGACGAACAAATCATGACAACGTGCTGGGGCTTGGCCTATGCTTACAGGGCCATGTTCAACACTATCCAGCACCTTCAAAAGGAAGAGAATGTCGGCGGATCTGAGGGCAAAACAACAGTCAGTGCAGCTGCTCCAGCTCCAAGCACAGCAGCTTCACCACCCCCAGCAACAAGTACAGTCACTACTCAAACTTTGGCTGCAATGAACAGCGCAGCTACCCCAGTGGCAAGTACAGCAGCTGCTCAAACTTCAACTGCAACAGACAGCGCGGTTACCCCAGCTCCAAGCACAGCAGCTGCACCAACCCCAGCGACAAGTACAGTCGCTACTCAAACTTTGGCTGCAATGAACAGCGCAGCTACCCCAGCGGCAAGTACAGCAGCTGCTCAAACTTCAACTGCAACAGGCAGCGTGGTTACCCCAGCTCCTAGCACAGCAGCTGCACCACCCCCAGCAAAAAGTACAGTTGCTACTCAAACAACAGTGATAATCACTGCAGCCAAACCAGAGGACCAATTGGTACCAATATCGGTTGCCCCTGTACACAAGAGAACAAGCAAAAAAGAGGCAAGAAGGGTGAAGCGAGATGAAGAAACAATGAATTCACCACCCGGTCTAACATCTAATCAGGAGTCATCATCACATGACGAAGAAGAAGAAGAAGAGGTAACGTCTCGACCTCAGACCTCAACCGAGCTACGGAATATGCAAAAAGATTTTACCCGTCAACCAGGGGAGCACATCATCACCTGATTACTCCAATGCTGGGACAATGGGGCCGATGGTCATGAACTAGAAGGTACAGAAGCCAAGCAGCTGGGATCACTTGCTAGAGAAGGGGGAATTGACAAAGCAATTGCAAGAGAGAAAAAGTCCCTCAGTCTTTGGAGGCGGCTCTTGGCAGCTGTGAAAGAAAGGTTTCCATACAAGGACGATGTTATGAGTTGTTCGGCCAAGTGGACTACTATAGACAAAGGCATCCAGTCTCTGAGGGAATCGGCCATTGTAGAGATGATCTATCACATCAAGCCGAATAACGGGGATACACCTATAGATCCAGATGAAGTTGAATGTACACGACACATGTGGCGAAAACTTACACGGAATGCACTGTCATCATATGCCCATTCATTGGCAACAGTAACCTGGAATGACATAGTACCACTATGAGTGAATGAAATGGTTCATAAACTCTGAGAGTTCGAATACAATCTCACCCCTTCCGTCATCTCAGCTGTGGAAAAACTGTCCCAGGACCTCAGACAATTGAGGGACGATCTATCTGATTTATCCAGCTCCTCACGTGTACCAACACACATCTCAGCTATTAACAAAAGGCGTCCTATTGTTCAAGAGAGGAGATACAGGAGGTATACGCCACAGGCTACTCTATGGTTTTACCTGTGGGATCACGGAGAAGACATGACAAAGTGGGATGGAAAACCTACTTCAGCTTTGGAGGAATGGGTGAGTGAATTGAAGAGGGGAGCAAGAGCCAAGACTGATCGCCCCATGAGAGCTACGGCTTCAGTCTCTGGTGAGCAGTTTCCCAGATGGAGTGGAAGAGCTGATTTTACTCCAGCCCTGTGATAACGAAGAATAATCCCTTTCACCATGACTTAAGTGTCCAACGCTGTGATGACTTACTGAGAGTGAGTGAACAAGCTGTCTGGCTAGGGTTTAAACCACAACAGTTTGATACAAAACATATACATCAACGTATAGCAACTATGGCATGATATAAAACATATACATTAACTAAACTTTCAAAATTTGTAGGCAGTCTGTGTTTTTCTTGGTTAGACAGTTCCCTTTTGACTGTGTATCCAGAAGGCAATTTAGTTCACTCTTCATCAATAAATATCAGAAATACCTTCCCATACACTGTAGAGCCTAACTTCCTACTTTCTTTGGTACTTACGACACTAGTCTTTTGATTAAAATAACCTGGTAAATGAAAGGAGATTAAATTTCATCTTCTGCACTGGGACAAGTGATCTAATAACCAGGCTGCAGGTGTCACAGAGAAGAGAACTTAAACTGATTCTTTTTGAAGCTGTAAGCCAACAAAGGATGCAATAGTCATACTACCAGGAGAGAAAGTAGAAAAGATCTCGTTTTAGTCTTACGAGCAATGAGTTTGCAGGAGCTAGAGTTTCAGTCCCAAATACAGTTTCATGAATGCATATCCATTTAACATTAGACATTAAACAAATGAACCCATTTCTGCTTTTATCTACTACTATTTTAGAAACAGTATTAGGTGCTGTCCTGGTTACACAGCAGCCTAGTTTCAAGAAGATAGATTGGAAGTATTTCAAACAAAGTGACTACTATGGATGTTTTGTAAGACAGGGATTCAATATTTCTGGAGTGAGTAGGGATGGAAACCCATCTTGCAATTCTAGTATGAATGCTGTGAACACAAAGCTAGGTTATATGACAATAAATACAAATTCTACTAAGTCTAATATTTTCATCTTCTGCAGAGATAGACAGGTAGCATAGACTGAAGCCAGGATAGCAATGGATGTAAAAGAATCTATCACCTTAAAAATATGGATATAAGCAAGTATCCTATTGAGGTTAGATTACAGTATACCTTCCTAAAAAAATAAATTGATTTAATGAAATTTTCGATGTTTAAATCTTGTTATAGGGAGAATTCTTCTGGATTCTTCTTCTGAGTCACTCTGTGTAAATGAAGCAAAAAACCCCATAAAAAATAAGCATATTTAAATGATTTATTTTTTATTCGTTATGACCCATAGAGGAAGGATATATATATGACCTGTTTAAAGAATAAAATTATTTGAATAAGTGCCATCTGACACATTGTATACTCCCAAATAAACTCGTTGCGGGAGCTTCCTCATAATAAAATTTCCCTCTGTTGTACTATGGAAGTCTAATGTTTTTGATTTAATTAATTTTACCAGAGAAGAAAGATTCCCAAAAAGATTCCCAAGTGTCTTCAACAAACTTTCAATCATAGTAATTGTTGAAGCACTTAACATTTACGATTAGCACTGCTGGGCATATGTAAAAATGTATTTTCATGGCACTGCCTTTCAGCTCTATCTTGCGGTTGTGTTCTCTGGGGAAAATGCAAAATATGGGTCAGTTTATTTATTTGCCTTTATTTATATTCTTGTTAAGTTTTAGAAAACATCTTTTTGTATTTATTCAGACCATTCAAAAGTATAGAATCTGAGCACAGAAACACTTTAAATATCGAATGACCTTTTCTTTTTAATAACAAAAGCTGACATTTTGTGAAAGAAAATTCTTTGTGCATTTCTCTTTACAATGCATATTTACTGTAAGTGTATGACATAAAACATAACTTTGTTCTAATTTTCATAAATGCTGTTTGCATTATTTTTACAGCATTTTTAAAGCATTTACATTATGTTTGAAAGAAACGTTAACAGCATAACATTAAATACTGGAACTATTACATTAAAACAACACTTTTTTTTTTTGAAATCAGAAAAGTATTTTCTCTTCATGAACTGTCTATAGGTACAGTTAATGCCTTGAAAGCAAAGTATAATTTTCCTCCTGTATAAGTATAATCCTCTTTGAAGTCCTATGAACAGTTGGTCATGGAAATGATTGTTGAATTTGAGGACACAAGAATGAACTAAAACTGCTTAACAGACCTTTGACTAATCATAAACCCATTCAGTATTTCTCAACATTATTAAAATGTAAAATTTCTTGGAATCTAGGATGCAAATGTAATAAGTTCTTCACCACATGCATAGTGGTGAAGAAATAAATGTCTGTCTTGATAGCATAGCAACTGAAATTCAGCAATAGATAAAAACTTGTAAAGTAGAAAAGTCTAACAGTCTAAATGCAAAAATAGCATATTTTGAAAGCTGCCTTCCACAGAAGGGAATTCTGCATTCAAATCAGAACCAGCAGAGAGTTAAATCAGAGAAGAGATATCAGCAATGTTAATTATTTCCAGTAATAAAAATTTGCATGCCTCAAATTGCAGAAAATTATTTATCTGTGTACTGGAGAACTGACTTAAAGCCTTTGTACACCACCCTGGAACTTCCATTGCATTCATAATGACAAGAGTCAGCTAAATAGAATTTATGATGCATACTATAAGCCAACATCTGATCTTAGACTACAACTACTTTAAGGCCTCTATTTTTTTTAATTTATTAAAGGTGAGTAAAAGTGGCAGTAAAAAATTGGCTCAGATTTTAAATGCCAAGAATTCTTTTTAGTGTGATGCTTACTGCAAAAGGCCGCAAAAAGATCTGAGTGTAGTACTCCGCTGTGAAATTACTATTGGCTTCCATGCTGCTGTACCTTGCTGGCAATAAGGCTTCCCTTATAGGGACATTAGAGACCTATGGAAAACACGGAGTGAGAAGAAATATATGGAAGTACGTCAGTGATTTTCAGTGTGGACCATTATGACATGGACATGTATTTCCTATAAAATGCACTGACAATATGTTATGGCTATCCTGTATGAATACTAATAGGCAGGAGTACTTTAAATGTAGTCTGTTGGATATCATTGAAAACATGCAAGAGTGAAATGTTCAGGAAAATGTGGGGTTTTCATTTCATTCCCTTATTTATTGCAAAGAAAATAGATGCTTTTAAGCAAAAATGTAAGAACCTAAGAATGACCATGTAGGTTCAGGGCAGTGGTCTGTCTTGTCTTCTATCCTGTCTCCAGCAGCACTCACAGGTTGGTGCTCGGGTGGAGTGAAAGCAGGACAAGCGTATATAGTTTTTTTTTCCAGTACAACTCTTCCAGGTTTTCTGTGGTAGTTTTCCTGAGCTTGATGTGATTTTTCACATTAGTAACTCTCAAGGAAGCTTTCTTCTGTGTTTTAAACCACGACACTTGTCCTGTCTTCTCTTGAATCCATCCACAACATCACAAAGTTTTCCACAGGTCTACTTGTGTTGAGAACCATGTACTTCTGTTTCCCTAGAGCATGCTTCTAGCTTCTTTTGACCCCCAAGCTGTCGTACTAGAAGAGATGAGGAATAGCTGGTCCATATCTACCTCCCCCAAGTCACCATGATTTTGTCAATCACCATCACATCTCCAAATTTTTCCTCTTCTAGGCTGAAAATCCTTATCACTTAGAAGTATTGTCTTTCATGACTTAACAATAATTCCTTTCTTGGTGGTTATATTAATGTGTTTTTTAATTTTTACGAGTTAAAACACCTGCCACAAATTATTAGGCAAAGTTATCTGGGCTAATAACCACAAAGTGAGTAGACTTTGCTTTTTATAATCCCCTATAAAATTTATCATGATGTTTTCTTTTTTCTTCTTTCCAGGTTCTCTATAAATTGATGGGGTGGGAGAATCGATGGTGTAAGCAGAAATTGCATTTTAAAACTACTCATATTTGCCTAGCTGCTTTTTTGCATGATTGATGGTACTGTATATCTCATTATTGCTAGGGGCTAATGAATACTCTGTCTTGCAAATAAAGCAGCAGCCAGTGTTTGAGCCTATAGGCTAATGGCAAGAAATGCGTATCAGAAAGGTCTCAATTAAAAGAGGGCTCTATTTGTAGTGTCGTAACCTGTGCTAGAGATATTCTGATACTGACCTAGGATCTGGGTACACTTCTATTCTCACATCACCCTATTTGTACTGAGAAGACCTTATAGACTGAGCTCTATAGTTCAGGGCTCAGTAAGCTTTCTATCTTCAGTACTGCTTCAATTAGCCTGCCACTTCCCATTTTAAGATGTGAAATCTCAACTGTCTTCCTGTAATTCAGCTGAATGGTTAAGAGCTGTGTGCCATATGGGGAGAAATATGAGTTTCCCATAGTTTCTCATCAGAAAGTATGAATTAATATTGTCTAATTATTTTTATTTTTTTACATTAAAGTGCTCTTCTAAATAATAGGAAAATGTAAAAGGCATATAAAGTTATATAAATATAAAGGGAAGTTATGTTCCATTATTTCCCAAGTTGTCTTAATTGTCAGTTAGTTAGTTCACTGGTGTACAAAATTCTACATTTCTTTCTGTGTTACACTTTAATGGTGTGCTGTTGTAGTGGGTAGTTTAGATAGTGGCTATTGGACAGGAACACAGTATCACTGCTATTAAAGCATTGTGGAAAACTGAATTTTTTTAAATTATTGGAATGTGGATAAAACATTGTTTATGACCCTTTTATAAATATAAGCCCAGCAATCAGGAGATTGTTTTACGAGTATAACTATTTTGTGAATAAGTGCTGTTTTCTGCTAGCATAATTTCCCTTGGATTCTGCATTTCCGAGAGATTCGTAACATTTTCTTATGCAGAATTCTTGTTTTGGCACACTGCTAACAGCAGTAGATGTTAGATACTGTCTATTACCCTGCCTCTGCCAACAACCACGAATGGAATGTTTGCATCTGCTTTGAGCCGTGCTCCAAATTGGAAACAGTTGTCGTGCTTATACTGTGCCTGCACAATTGACTGATGACAACTACCCTTTAGAGTATAGAGAGGGTTTTATGCCTAATTATTTTTACTGCAGCGCAGGGAACTTAAGAAAATCCTGTGAGCAAATCTTGGATAATGTCAAGTTAGGAATAATAAGGTAGTGAGAAGAATAGAGAAGATGATAGGAATTTGTCTGAAGCCAGAAAACAACTTTTCAGAATTAGATCAGTCTTCTCATCGTGAATATTTTAGAGAAGGTCTGTAGTCATTGTTTTTTATTTTCATTTCCTTTGTAATTACTATAAATGCAGCCATCATTGCTATACTAACCCATGACATTTTCAAATGACTTTCTGCTGCCTCCTCCTCCTTTCCTAGAAGTAATAAGGTTTTCTATGCATTACATGTGGCTTTGTGGTACTATGTTCAGTTATTTTTAACCAAAAAAGGGCACATTATACTTAATATTGGCTCATTTTTCTCACATAAATTCTATCAGTTTAATCAAACTGCAAAGAAAAAAAGAGCAATTAATTTTTCTTGGAAATTGACATTCACTTAAGGCATACTTATTTTTCTTTAAAAAATCTGTAAAAGTTCATGTATATGTAACATGTATCTGAAACCAGAGATAATATTAAAACATTTTGAGTCAAATGATAATCTTTTGGTCAGAAATTATATTACTTGCAATCAAAATATGATCTTTAAAGCAAATAATTATTTTCTTATTTTATTTCAACATTAAACTACTAATATGGCCAGTAAATTATCTGAATATCATATTTGGATTCAGTTGGTACTTAATTTGGCTTGGTTTTAAACATAGTTGAAATTTCTGTAAAGAAATGTCGCCTGTATATTAATGCATAGTGAGTGTGTGTGTATATATATATATGAAATTATGAAATACTTCAAAAATGGAGACATAGTTAACCTGTGTGTTGGCTTATGTGATTATGCTTTGAAATCTAAATAAAGCCATCCTACAGCATCATTTTAATGTTGTCATCCAATATCAGGAATGCTTGCTTCTTGGAAATGAGATCATACCCAAGTGAGAAGTTGGTCTGATGAGATACCATCTTTTAAAGAGGAAAGCATCTGAGTTTCCAGGTTTTGGATGAAGCTGCTTTAGGAATAGCAGTCTAATGTGTTGTTGTGCTTTACTGTCTGAATTTTTTCACAGAAAGGAAAGGTACCTATGACTGTAGCTATACATATTGGAAATAATTGGTAAATGGGAAATACTTGTTATTTGGAAAACTAATTTAATATATGAAATGCCATAGATGTTCTAACAAATTTTCATGTAGATTGCTTACATACACTACATTGAAAGTTGGACTTAAAATCTCATCAGTGTGAATGGTTATCCTGATTACCTGGGTGCAGTGAATAACTATGTACAAATACCCTATGTGTGGACACAGCTAATTGTCCTAAGCTGTGGCCTTGCTTTGTGCTTCACTGTAGTTCATAACAGAATATACAGAATCTAACATGGATACTACTGAAGAACTTTAGTAGACGATGCAACTTAAGATGAGAAAGCCATATAGTTTCTCAAAAAATATGACAGTAAAATCATTATATTTTTCACCAGAAGCTCTGTTTGGAATTCATTGCACAAGTCTTACTAAGATACTTTCCCTATATATATCTGCTTTCTAGAAATTCTTTATTTCTTTTGTTCAAGAAAGAAAAATTCTGCTTATAGAACTTTATTTTGTGTAGTTTTGTAGGGCTTTGTTTTCAATTTTCAGTGGAATTTCTACTGTCAAGTATATTTTCTTTAAATATTTTTATATTCTTTCCTAATACACAGGATTGTCAGTAACTTTGTCTAATGATGCTGTGTACAGCATAAATGGTGGCTTTGTGGAAAGAGAGTGAGCAAGGGTACCATCTCTCAGTCAGCAAGTGACAGTACCAGAGCAGGAGCAATACATGAGGTCAGTGGAGTAGAAGATGCCTGGGCACTTCTCAGCTGAACTACTTGAGCCTTAGCAGATGAGGGGATTTCCTGAGAAACTGAATAAAAAACGAAAATTTGCTGGATTTGAGAAAATACATAGTTACAGGCAGTCCATACACAATTACACCAAAGAAAACAAGTTATGTGAGCTCTGATTACTGGATCATGTAGGGATTTGTGGTGATAAAGGCATGTAGGTTATGTTTGTTGGGAAAAGACTTTCTCACTTAGAAATTGGCCCTAAATTGCTGCCAGTGGATTCGCTCTCTACAACTCATTGTATCATAAAAATCATAATAAAAAGTAAGTACTGTCACAGACACAGTGTGCACATAAACCATCCTTAAGAGTGGGCATTTGAGATACTGAAACAAGAATAATACATTTACAAGCTTGTAGCGCCATCTCAGCCATGAAGGTAATAACCCAGTACAGGGCTTTTCTTGCTGTTCTCTACCACCAGAGAGAATGCTGCATAAATTGTAGAAAAGATACATTTGAAAATCGAAAATTGAGAAATGAGATACAGAAATGTGTAAGTCCCAAAGGAAACTTCTGTTTACTTTGCTATTGTTAGGAGAGCTCTGGGGGTAGGTTAGCAGTAGGAGGCTGAGGGTAGCAGGGAGAGGATGGAGGCTTCTTTCTGGGGAAAATATGTGACTGAAAGGAGAAGGGAATCTTTCATAACCCTGGTAACTGAGTACTTAAAAGTACAAATTTATGTGTTTGAGGTTTGGAGAAGCGTTGGCATGATGTGCCTGCCCATTTTGCCTAATGTCTGTTATGTTTCAGTAATTCGTACACTGATCTCAATTTTAAATCTGCTGCTTCAAGGTAGGCTGCACTGGTCATTATAGGAACCAAAGGAAGATAAGAAAAATGTTTAATTCCTTCCCTTAAAACCTTATTGCCTTGCAGAGTTCTGCTGCAGTTGCATGCGTTCGTTTGGCAGGCCTTCATTCTTGTTGTTTGTTTGTGCTGCACAGAATAATGGTAGCAACATTTCATTAAGAGGCAGCCTTGCTAAAAACTAATAAAAGTTTACTATTCTTTATGGCTGCTTTATAGATTTGACTCTCCTTTGGTGGGTATAACTTTTCTTCTGTCATAACCTGACTGTAATTGTATGCAACCCTGGTAAGCAAGGTATTTATTACTTTTGCTACCAGTTTTGTGTCAGGATAGATACTGTACCAGTGCATATGTGTGCTGTATGTTTGGTTTGTGTACATTTTTTTATAGTAATGGATTAATTTTAAAGAGTCTGTTTTTCCATGATTTTCCATGACAGTATATTTCAGGGACAGGTATGATCTACTTTATTTGAGGAAAAGGTTTGGTCCTTGCTTTTTAAGCTTTACACAATGGTCTTCTAAAATAATACCTACCTCAAGGGTGCACAGGACTTGCATGCAGACATTATTTTTAGTGTGAGCTGTTAGGGGACAACAATTTGATGTAAAAACAGAAAAACTTTTTCAAAGGCTCAATTTCTCATGTCTCTGTAAGGAGATTAGCAGAGTGTCTTTACTTTGCTGTCTGTATCATCTTTCTGCAGACTTCTGATGAGGAGTGTATGAGGGCTTACAGAAAGGAATAGTAAATGATGAATTCTCCTTCTATTTATATGTGCTGATATGTAAAGCTATTCATATCTCTTGCAACACACTGGCACTTCCAGTAATGAAGGCATGTCTGACCAGGAATGACCAGGTAGGCTAGATTAATTGTTTTTTACCTCAAGCATTTTCTGAGACTGAAGAGGTTCAAATAATGGCCTTTTCTTCAGGAAAAGACTTTCTATGGCATGATAATGATTTTTCCATGTAAATTAACAAATTAATACTGTAAGCAAGCAAGCAAACAAACAAGCCAAAACTAACCAGTATTAGTAGATATTGTGGTTTAACCCCAACTGGCAACTAAGTACCGTGCAGCCATTCACACACCCCCCTACTGCCCTGCAGGTAGGAGGAGAACTAGAAAAAGGTAAAACTCTTGGTTTGAGGTAGAAAGAGTTTAATAATTGAAATAAAAATAAAATATACTACTAATAATTGTAATAGGGAAAATAAGAGAGGGGAATAAAACCCAAGAAAGACAAGTGATGCACAATACAATTACTCACCACCTGCTGATCGATTCTCAGCCTGACCTAAGCAGCAGTTGGTCCCTTCTGGATAACTCCCCTCAGATTATATACTGAGCATGACGTTCAATACTATGAAACATCCCTTCGGCTAGTTTGGGTCAGCTGTCCTGTCTCTGCTCCTTCCTGGCTTCCTGTGCCCCCCCTCACTTGCAGAGCATGAAAGACTGAAAAGTCCTTAATCAGAGTATACATTACTTAACAACAATGAAAACATTGGTATGTTATCAGCATTGTTCTTATACTGAAGCCAAAACACAACATTGTACCAGCTACTAAGAAAAACATTAACTCTATCCCAGCTGAAATGAGGACAGTAAACAAATAACCAAAATATTTGTAATATATTTGTAATATTTTGTTTTTTTTTTTAATAGCTGTGTTAATTCAATTTGTTTTCTACAAGGATACATCAGCAGTAGAGCATATGATGCTTAATTACAACCCACCAGTTTAGTGGAAGGAAATGGGGGTCTCCAAAACCCATCGTGCTTGCCCCAAAATGCACAAACAGATAAATCATAGCTTCTATAGAACTGTAGAAATCTGGCATATTAACTTCCTCAACAAACTTGTCAGCCTTAAACCTCCTATTCTGTGATATAATAAAAAATTAAATCACTATGTTATAAAGGAAACATCAACTTTTTGGTATTCATAACCATTAGAAGAAAAATGTAGTGCCTGAGATTCCCATTTATATATACGTATACACATTTTTCAGCTTCTGTGCCTTAGCCTGATTCTATAAGCATTTTGTTTTAGGTTGGAGAAAATTTCCAGAAGCTTAGATCCTCTGCTCCTTTCATGTTTTAGTAATAAAAGAGGATGGATATTTTATTAGCAGTGTATTTGGTTTTCATGTAGGAACACTGAGGGATGGAATTTGTGTTGCTGATTATCTGTTATCTATTGCATTCTGTGCTGGGAGATCTATGATTCTGTGATCAGTCTGGATTTCCTTATAATTCAAGTCCAGCAGAATGATTATCATTTGTTGCTAGAAGAAAGAGAAAGGAAGAGTGTTCACTGTGAATATAGATATGTGCTAACTTTCAGTCATTTTGCTTGACAGAAAAGTGGAGCAGTGATGGAGGCCTACCTGTCTTCACAGTGAATATTACAGATTACATTGTTCTGCAAATTTGTTCCCAAAATAAAGAAAGCATTCTAGTTTTGATTTGCTTTCCATGTGTTAGAGTGCATTTTTCCAAATGAACCTTCAGAGAATGTATTCACCATAGTTCAGACTTGAATTTCTCCTGCTTTCTCTGCATCTCAGTGTGGCTTTTCTTCTCCCCAGTTCTTCTTCAACATATAGTTAAAATTATCACCACAAGGTGGAGTTCTGAACTTTCCAACATGAACAATCTCTTCATTATATCAACAAGGAGTAAACCTAATTTCTTCCTCTTATACTTCAATTGCATCTAAGTTTTGAGGGACTGTTTATAGGTGTAAACACTCAATAGAAGAAGGCAATAACTTTGGAACTACTTCTATGGTCAAGATAGAGTTTTAATGTGGAGTTAGTGATGGTTTTAAACCTGGACTTAATCTGTTCTGGTCAAATAGGTGCATAATTAACATTTACAAAGAAAAAAAAAGAGGAA
This sequence comes from Pezoporus wallicus, assembly GCF_028554395.1. NCBI lineage: Eukaryota > Metazoa > Chordata > Aves > Psittaciformes > Psittacidae > Pezoporus > Pezoporus wallicus. The sequence goes on from NW_026640165.1 coordinate 4,764,232, forward strand.
AAAAAAAAAAGGTAGTAGTTTAACACTAAGAACAGTGAATCACAGTCCTGCAGCACATCAAAGATGTTGGGGAAATGAACATGTTTGTTAGTGCTTCAAAGAAGGAATTTTCTGTCATGTAGGCACTCAAAGATTTTGGAAGGAAAATCTACACTTACCACCTATATAAACAATGAGTTTTATAATTAGTTGGTATAATTAATTAGTTGGTATAATTAAAGGAATTCTATTATGCATGCTGTTGTTGGGCTGAAATGATTTCTTGCATTGCAACTCTGGTAGGATTCTCAAACACACATAGATTTAATGAATACATAATTGTAAAGGAATTTCTTTGTTGTCCACTGCAAAAATAGCTGTTTATAAAATTATCAGTGCTTCCAGTTCATTGTAAATGATTCCTTGTACATATGTGTACCTCAGATTTCAGTTTGAATAGTTTAACTTATGTCTTTTACCAATCTGTATCTAGAATCTGAAAACAATGGTAGCACTCTTCTTCTTCTTTTGTAAGGTAATTAACTGCCGGGGTTAATTCGAGGAGGTGGAGGGGTGGAAGAGGTCGGTAGTGATGCGGCTGGTTGTGGTGCTGAAGGGACAGCTCATGGCAGTGCTAGAAAGCCTTGTGTAACGGTAACCGGCATGCAACAGCAGAGAAATGACTGGGATGTAAACATCATCTAGAAATGATCTGTTAGAAGTTTCTGAAACTACGTTTACAATAACTGTTATTGATTGTAAACAAATATTTGTAGTGTTCTTCCTTAGAGAATGCACTACATTCTCTGAGGTGATGCAAACCTGTCCTTTAGGAGTGCTGTGATAAAGTCCTTCCTTTAAATGGTTCTACTTTAATGCTTTGGAGAGGGCACAAACTAAGATATTATTTTGCTGTTTTTTTTTCCTTCTTTTTTCCCCTTTAGTTTCTTACATTAATTTATAGCATGATATAATATTGTCCCTCTGCTTTCCTGCAAATCCCTTATTTTGGGGTGCCATACAATATGATTTTATTCTTTTATGCTACTCAGTAGTAATGAAAGGTTCAAAATATTAACCTTTAATTGAACAAAATAAAACCATCAGAATTTTAAAGATGCAATTAACATTTTGCTCTGATTTTCCTTAACCTGCTTACTCAGTCATTAGGAATTTAATCTCTGATATTTTGAGCAAACTTGGAAAATCCTACTGATCTTTTGACTTTTCGTATGCTATATATATGTACCTAACTGGCTTAAAATGTCTTAAACCTCCAGTTTTAGCAATAATCACTTTTAGCTGACTTAGATAAGGCTTTTGTCAGTGTTTTGAAAATCTGTTTCTTAGATTGTCAGATAGCTGTCATTTTCATCCTGAGTAAATAACATAAATACTATATAAAGTTTTGGAGCAATAATGCATTATCCATTTAGTTCATTGCCAAAATGAATGTGGAGTTGACTGCAGTATCATTTCTGTGGACAGAAGCCTGTGGAAGAAACATCTTTGCCATGGTGGCCTGCAGACACGTGTTAGCTAGTATTGTGTGCTACTGTTAAGCTGAACAACCCTGCTTCTGTCACCGTCTTCTGCTAGAAACATTTTCCTGTGTCAGAAATAAGAACAAGACCCCACATAAAGGTATTATTTGTTGGAGCTGAGTCCTTCTGGCTGTCTTCAAAGCTTGATATTATATAGTCATGATTATTTGATAAAGTAATTTATCCATAAATTTGTAAGTACATCACTAAGTCCAAGGAAGCAACCCCTTCCTAATTTCCAGACAGCTACAGCCATCACTTTTTCTTTTCACTGAGATGCAGATCAAGGACAATGCGGATTACAGTCACAATTGAATGGGAATGGTGTTTTCTGATTCTTCTTTAGTTTAATATTGACCCAGTGTCAACTGCTGTATTTTAATAATATAGATTAAAGGTTCTGTTTTGGTTAGTTCTCTCATCTGACTGCAAGGAATGTACTACTGTCTGTCATGTGATTTGAGACTTTGGATGTTATGAGTCTGAATTATTCATTCTCACCTTACTGAATACAACATAATAAATTTCTAAACAAAAGGCATTAACTTTTGGCAAAGGGAAAAAATAAAAATCTTACACTAATAGTGGCAAGATCAGAAATAGGTAAACTAAGATGTTTCTGCAGCTTGTGTTTTAATACCAGAAGTATACTATAACTATACAGACTCACCATAACTAAATTCCATAACGATGTAGCTCTTGCATATTTCAGGCTTAAAAATAGTCATTTTTCTAGTGTAAGTAGGACAGAGAAGTCTCACAGTCTTCAACTTGTTTCTCATGTAGGTTTGGGAGCAGATAGGCACCAGACTTTTCTAAGTTCCCTTTACCTTTCAGAAGTTTTATTCCAGTTTAGATATTCCCAGGGACTCTCCACCATTGCATGGCACTTGCATTTCTGTGAAAATTCTTATCTGCACATACTGAACCTTTTCATGAAACCACAAAAGCAAGATCACAAAACTAGACTGTACACCAAAGGTGACTCATATACAAGGAATGCAAAATTTAAGTGAGAAAGTACCTGATCAGCCCTATGACATAATTTTGCAATATCCTGGTTATTTCTAACTTTTTTTGGTTCTCAGATTAAAGTATGGGCTCAGTTTCTTCTTCTGAATATATTTTAATTTCTTCAGTATTTGTTTTAATCTACTGAAGTCCCTGAGCTTTATGGTTAAAATTGGGTGGCCTACAATAAAACTTCATCTAAGTGTATGCTATGTGCAGGTTTAATGCAATTTGTTTGGTTTCGGTTACTGTTACGGTGTAGCTTTTGTTGCAACTGGAGTAACTTGAAGAAAGGCCATGTTATTACATTATTTCTTTATCCTACTTCTTGGTTTCACAATTTGAATTATTTGCTGGTCCACATCTACTATGGTGCAGATAGAAAACTGGATCATATTAGTTTGGTCTGTGTGCTTAGCTCTTGAATATGAGATAAATACTTCCGTGTCTGTTGGGTTCCAGTTGGGTTCCTATCTTGTGATTGAGTTACTCACTGATCTCCTTAGGGTGTATTTCACAAGACACAGTAGCACCATCTTCATGGAAACAGCTGAATAGACATTATTTTGCTGAGGTTATCACCAGTTATTTTGTTATGGTACTTCTTCCTGTAGACTGAACTGTGTCATACATACATTACTGCACATAAGTGTGAACATAATCATGACTCTTTAACCAGTGACAGAGCAATTAATTTTTTTTTAAATCACGTGAATTTAATACTAGATGTGTTATAAAGTATCCTTCCTTTCATGAAAGAATCAACAATTTGACTTTTACATAAATTTTTGCTGTCAACTTTGATTTCTTCCATTTTGGTTAAGTTTTGCCTGAATTTTTATGACAGGACAAGAGACAATGGGTATGAATTGAAATACAGTAAATTACATTTAAGATAATTTTTTTTTTTTAACTTGTAAGGGTGATTGAACACTGCAGCAGTTTGTTCACCAAGGGTGGGGTGATCCACATCCTGACAGAGAAACAGCCCTGCATGACATGCATCACCAGTGGATGCTGCTCTGAGCTGGGACATTTGACTAGATGATCTCTAGAGGTTCCTTCAAACCTCAGCTATTCTGTGATTCTCTAATTCTATGAAATTAGAGGAAATTATCTGTGTTTCCTAATGAAATAAGGCAGTCTTGTGTTTTTACTTTGAGCTCCTATGTGACAGCTACCATTCATTTCCCAGATTTTTCTCATTCATTGGCCCCTTGTTTTAAGAGCAAAGGTCAGAAGGACTGTGTGCTTTCCCACAGTCAGGCATAGACACAGGACAAACCAAACCAAACCAAACCCAACAAGAACACACCCCACAAGTAGGTTTCTGACTGTCTTTTAGAATTCATTTCCCAAATTGGAGGGTATTAGTGCAGGCAGCAAAAGTAAGACCTTCCACGGGAGAGAATGAATTTGCTTTGCTTGTGCAGTTCTCTGTGAGCTTACCTCTATATGTTGTTGACAATCTGTTAGCTCCTGGTATAATTAGCACAATGCTGTTTATGACCAAATGTCAAGTAAAATTTTATTATTTTTTTTGTTCACTGAGTCATCATCATTCCCTTTGTATCATTCCCTTTGTTGGGCATGGTGGTTGTCCATTTTAAATGAAGCCATCCATTTTAACTGATACAATTCTGAGACTCCTTTTGTTGATAATGATCTTTCTATGAGAAATGACAGGTGCTATTGTCTAAGCCATCACAACTAGCTGGGACTCCTACAGCTTGCCTAGCTCCATATGTTCATATTTAACAGCTTAACTTTCAGTTTCCAGTATGGAATTCCTGTGGCTTTCTTCATTAGTGTTTGGCCAGGCAAACACTACAGAATACAAACTTCACAGCAGAGGGCTCTTGCTAACATCTTATTAAGTGGGCTCTCTGGTACCCGCTTTTAGATTCTGTAGTCTTTCTTTGCAGATTTTCTGAAAAGCATCATGCAGGTTCCTCCACATTCTAGGCAAAGGTTCATTTTCTTCTTGAATGAGGACTTTGTTCCATGTGTGCATTTCTGGACTTGTGAAATGGTGGTGTTTTTTTTAATGAATACTTTATACAGTAACTTCTAAACTACACATAGACATTCTAATAAACTGTACTCCAGTGAATATGAAATGTTTGTATAAGGGACCATACTCCTCCTTAGTGACAGCTATGTAGACTACCAGTCCATGAAGTGAAAATACACTTGTTGGTATTATTGGGGCTTTTGTATAATTTCCGAAAACTGAATAGTTTCTCCCAGTCAGCTGTTTATCTGGGGACAAAGTAGGATAAAGAATAGAGCAACCTGTTCTAACCAGATAACATGGTCTAATCTAAGTTTTACAAAGCAGTTCTGGAGGGGATTATATCTCCAAGAGGGCACTCCAGGTTTAAAGTCTTCCTTTAGTCCTTTGTTAGAAACAATTCCTCCACTCTTGTTTGACTATTCAAGCACTGCATCCCACTTGGAACTTGGAACTGTTTAATCCTAATATTCTTTTATTTGAGTGCAATTCCAGTTATCTCCATCCAGTCCTTGTTTCAACAGTGTCAAAAGAAATGAAAGGAGACAAACTGATTGTACAGGACACCAGATTGTTGTCTTTTGTGTGACATTTACTTGGCTTTTATGAAACAGAACTATCTGTACTCATATTGAACCAGAGTAGGTTTCTTGCATGTGCAAATGTGAGCAGGTAGCTTATAGGAACAGGCAAAAAAACCTTGTCCTGAAATTGGGAGAATCAGAGAAAATTAAAAGCTGTTCTTCAACCTAACTGAACACCCAAGATCTACAATAGCAAGAGTGGCTGTTTCTTTAATCTGATAATTTTGCTAATTTACAGTCTATCTTAATAATTTTTCTATTAACTCAATGGTAATAAAAATGATAATAGTATAATAATGGAAGTACCTAGTCATTGCAGTTTTCTGGTCCTGTAGTGAACATAAAATAGGAACTTAAATCACATTTTATCTAAATTTGAATCTTTATGTAGTCTTATAAGGCATAGATATCTGGTCTCTCAGAGTAGGATGTTCCTTAATATGCCAAGGTTACTAATGGCAGACACCTCAAGAATTTCCAGTCCAACTAGGGATGTGTCACTTTAAAAGCATATAGAAAGAACAGAAGGAGGGATGAAAGGATGAGGAAATTAAAACAGAAAGGGATAGAGCCGATGAGAGCCAGAAGGAGGAGGAAAGAAAAGGGGGGAAAGAAAGGGAGAGTAAGAAAGAAAGAGACTTAAAGGGAGGAGGGAAGGGGAGAAGAGAAAAAGGAGGTAATAAGGGATTCCAGAATAGGGATTCGTGGAGGATAAGTGGTCTGAATAACTATATGTATTATTTGTACAGTGATTAAATATGTGTTAGACTGAAATGGATCTGAGGACGTAATCTGGCCTATCCTCTTATGTGAATTAGGATCACACCTAACGGATATTTATTTAGCATGTTCTTAAACATGTGCTGAGATTTGGATTCCCCATCAATGATGATCTGATAGCTGGGCTGTTCTCAGTTAGCATCTAATGTACTGGTAGCCCTAATTAAAACCTATTCTAATTTATCTACATCTTTTTGAATCATGAAGCCACAAACTGAGAAGAGTTCTGTTGTTGGAACTTCAGAATGAAGTTCGGGAGACACTACTGATTGTGTCTTTTGTTTCTGCCAATGAATTCCAAAATTGTATTTCACTTTATTGAAACAATATTGTAATTTTGGGGATCCTTATTCACTTTGTGATCTACTACACCTTCATGCACTTTTCCAGTATATATGTAGTTGTCTTATTTCCTCTTCTTTAATTGTTCAGCATTTAAAGAAAATGCAATGCCTATGCTTCACCTTGCCAAAATGAAAGACAAGTTGCTGTGCTCCTTATTCAAAGAATCCTGTTATCATTTGATCTAATTTCTCAATTCATTAAAAGGAATCAAAATGACTGCAAAACTATATGTATGTATAAATGTCATGTATATGCATGATTATATTAAATGTATAAGCCAAATCCTGTTCTCTGATATTCAAGGGTAAATACACTTAACTGCAGTTGTCCCTCCAGATTTGACCTCATCAAAATGGAAAAAGTGAAAATACCATATATGTCTTATTTCAGGAATAGTTTATCCAAAAGGAACTATGTACAGAATACAGCTAGCCTTTCTTTTTTCTTTCTGTTTTAATATTTTCTCAAAACCAGACTTCGCTGCACAGTGAAATAACTTCACATTATCTAAAGGAAAATATTTTGGTATCAAAGTCATGTTCTGGATATGATACCTCCTGTTCTGAATGTGATGATCAGGGAATTCTCTTTCACTGCTCTTGTATTTCAGAACCAGTGATGGCCCATATAACTGTCATTGTTTCAGTAACCTGCAAATTTGTTGCCGTAATGAAGCTTCCTGATAAAGTTATTTTTATTTATGAAGTCAGTGGTTGGATCTACAGCTGAACAGAAAGGCTTATTGTGTAAAGATCTGAGGTTGTATGTACCATATTTTGAAATGTTGTACATGGGCAGGAGAATATAGTCATGGTTACAGCAGTGGGAAGGAAATCACAGTTTTGAGTCTTGGCTGTGCCACAGACATTCTGTGTGACTTTGGACAAGCTACTCTTTGTGCATTAGCTAATAATACTATCTCTATCTCCTAGGGGTGCTGTGAGAATACATTCATTAATGTTTGTAAGGCGCTTGGATACTATAGTGACGGGGCCATATAAGCACTTAGAGAAACAATCCATTTTTGCAACAATGTGCATTTCCCTGACTAAGGACTTTTTTGTTGGAAGTTTTTCATAGATACTTGTTATGAATAAATCTACTTTATAATGATACAGTGAGGTATATTAAACTGCCTTTTGGAGTGCAGTTTCACTTTAGTATTCAGAACAGGTGTAAACAGTCATAAGTTTGAAAGCTGTTCCCAAAGAAAGAGAAGAGAATTTTTATAGTCAGACATTTGAATAGAAAACATAACTCTGCTGATTCATCTAGTTTAAAACATGGAGGATTATTTACATCTGTATCTGTCTCACAAATAGTTTAAGCACTTCTCATTACATTATCTAAACTACCTCCTCAGGCAAGTCATTCCATTGTCTAATTGCCTTTAAAGTTAAGCAGTTTGCTCATATGTCTACCCTAATTTTTACTTGTGGATATAAGCTATTTTTTCAGTCGGTCCTTTCTTTCTGAAGTAAACTTTACTCATACATGTTAATTTCAGACACACAACACAGTTACAACAGGTTAACAAGGTATTGCTTTAGACCTGATGGGAGGCAAATTGGTAAGCCACTGTAAGTTGATTTGATAATTTGCCTGGCTGAGTGCTATAAAGTATTAAAATCTGTATACGGGGCTCAGAACATTAGCACCAAGGAGAAGTAAAAGAATATTCAATATTCCCAAGGCCTTTTAGAGGATTTGTTGGTGAAAGATTTTTAACATAGGGGAATACGTGCTGCAAAGGCTTCATGAAAGATTTTGGTTGTGGCTTTATGTTTGTTTTTACTTGTAGAAGCTAGTGGCAGCAGACAAACTATAGAAGTAAGAGATGTTGAAGAGTGTCAGCAGTCCCAGAGGGTAGTGAAGAGAGCTCTACAGTTTTTGAGGCTCGGAAGCAAGATCTCTGTTGTGGTTTTGTGTGGAACATTTTAATATGGGGACTGAGTTCAACCAAATTTCTCAGAGAGACAGAAGTGTCATATTTGGTAGTTCAGAATGTTTCAAAATGATTATGAAAATTGGTGATCATTAGAGACCCTATAAATGTCCCAGTGGTGGGAACAAATACTATGTCCTTTCCTGCTATATTAAATGTAGGGAAATGGTCTCAAAAAATATCAAATTGTAGGAAATCAAAGCTTGCAGTCAATTACAAGATTTAAACAAGCAGAACAGGCTTCATTTGTTCTGGGGTACATGGGGTTGCTTGTTTGAAGTCCACCCTCCACAACTGTTGCTTGAATATGTGCTGAATAGGTTTACTTTTAATAAGGTTCCCATATGAGTGACAGTGGAAATCCTTTTTAAGATGATGGCTTCTCAAGATGAATGTTGTTGTAAGCTATGGTTAGACTTTCCTCACAATGCAGGAGAAGAGAGCTTTGTCATCATTACTTTTTTTTCTCTCTGAGTGTTACAGATTGAATGGGGTTGATATTATCATCGATTATACACATACATAACATATACTACTCTGGACAGAAGAACTAAAAATGAGACAAAGTACACTACTGAAGTGTTGTACAAACTTATTACAAAAGGAGTCATCTATTCCTAATCTTAACTTGGATTTACAACCATCAGGCAGCTCCCAACCTCATGTATTGCATCATGTTTCTGAGTTTAGCTAAAGACGCAGTACAGCTATCTATTCTTTCAGTTTTTCAGTAAAAGGACCTGTATTAGGGGATTCTTAATCAAAATTTTTGATTTTTAATCTAACTTGATGCAAGATTAAAGAAAAAGTATCAATAAAGTCATTGAGGAAGTGTCACTAACAGTTGTTAATGAAACATTTCTTCTGAATTGTTTCATACTATAACATGTCTTTTCAACTTTTCATTTATTTGTGTTTCTGTTTATTAGGCATTACTTAAATAAAATCCTTCATTACAAAAAAATTCTCGTACAAATGTATTTTAATAGAAGGCTACTGCAGTGACAAGGAAATATTTACAAAAATACTCAGGAAAAACATAAATTGAAAGATTACTTTTATCTTCTTAAAAAAAAAGGAAAAATTTTACATTTTGTGTCAAACTAATCCTCTTTGATGCATTTTATGCATGAAACAAAAATAATTGGGATGATAAAGATTAATACCATTTGAAAAAAAAAGTTTAAAACCCACAAATGCCTGTTTACAAAGCTTAGTTCTGATAAGCAGCCAGTTAAAAATGATGAGCACCACAAACAGTGATTCTTAAATCAATTTCAAAATTTGGATTTCAAAATGCAAATTTTTCTTCAAAATTTTTTGTCTGATGTTGTGTCTGTCAGAAGAAAGATGCACATCTTTGGCAGTGTATCTGGAAAAGGAAAACAGTTAAGCCTACTCAAACTATTACAGTTGCATTATTATGTTTTAATGACTGCCTTCTTGAGGATGTTTTTCTGTAGGAGAAGCAGCAGGGTACGTGAGCTGGAAAGGATAAGGACTTTTCCTTATGGCCAAGTAAATTGCAGCTGTTTCTCACAGTGGGAGGTCATTGGTCATATGCGGATTCTACCCACTTTGAAAGGACAACATTATTGATAAACACCTTCATACCTATGACATGTCTTCAGGTTTGATGCCAGTTTCACATATTTGCATAGACAGAATAACTTCACCTTTGCTGATCCCTCAGGCAATAATATACAGTTAGAAGTTATCTTGCTCATACCATTTGATATTTCAGTTTACTATATAAAGTACACACCTGCTTCTCATCTCTCCTCTGTAGTGTTCTGAAGTGATTATGAAAAGAAAAATTAAACCCTAATGGTTCCTAATGGAAGAAAAAAAAAATCTGTTATGTGTAGGCAAAGAGAAGAAAATAAGACAAAATGTGGTTGGCATTCAAAATAAATCTAAAATACCCTTTTCAACCATACCAATTATTCTAGTTAGTGTACTGTCTTTTGCTAATCCCTCATTTCTAGAAGTAATTGTCAAATTGTCATGTGTTTTGGGAGTTTGATTTGTTCTGGTTTTATGGAATTCTATTAGTTTTCTATTCCATTAGTTTCCTGTGGAAAAAAAAAAAAAAAAAAAAAAAAAGTGGGTTTGGGGGGGGGGGGTGTTGGCATTGTTTCTTTATAAAGCTAAAAAAAAAGAAACCACAAATCAAGCTGTTTGTGGATCCAACATTTGGTGGCATTATGGCATTAGAATTTTAAGGTTTTATTTAACGCAGTTTTACTACAAAGGCTATAACTAGGTAAGTGCTATGTGCTGTATCTCCTTTATAGGAAAGATATGAATGCTTAACCTCTTTCAAAGAGAGAAGGAGAAATGGGGAGAGAAACTCCTTTAACCAAGTGTCAGTTATGCCGTTGGATGTGTTTGGTTAACTCACATCTGAAATGATGCAAAAAAACCTCTTCTAAAATCAGTGAAGGTCAGTTTTATGAATACTGTTCTCAGCAAGCTGTTACACACAGTAGGATGATTGTAAGGGGAAACACCAAAGCCTTAAATTCGAAATCTTCAGGTGTGGGGTCTGTTGTAGTTTATTCTGTGTTCGTCGCCTTTTGCATTTTCAGAAGATGTTTCAATTGAATCATTTATGGTTCTTCCATTCAGATTATAACAGCTATTTTGGAGCGGATAACCCTCAATGGCTGTATATGAAACATTGCCCGGGGTGCTTCCGAGATGCTTTTGAGCTGGGTAAGGAAATTATCGAGTGTTGACACATTCTCAAAGCACTATGGCATGGATTGAGAGCATATAGTTTATAAACTGTGTTATTGACCTATTATTCTGTGTATTACTGACAGAATAGACTATACCAGTTTCCTCTGAAATGTTAAAGTTAAAAGCATTAAAAAAAATGAAATACAATATCTAATCTGTTTGTGGTAGTTCATACATAAAAACTTAAATTCGTGATTACCCACTTCTGATGTGTCTACTTTCACTACAGTAGCCATTCAATGTATAATATTATAATAGTATACTGGTGAGGTAAATCATGCTCAGATTTTTGCTGTGACTTTAAGGTCAAAGCTTTTTCTGCAGGCATGGCTTAACCAATACGCTAGTGTAAGACTTAAACTCACATTCAAGCTGTAATTCCCAGATCATCTCTACTATCTACATACTGCATTATACACTTTATTTCAGTCAGGAATGTGACTCATCTCCCCTTTCATTTATGGACAGAGGCAATTAAAAACATACAGGCTAGTGAACTTGAACCTGTGTATGAAGGACAATGTAGATATGGAGTGTTGTTGCAGGATTGTCTCTGTGTGTGCTTTATGTGAAGAAACCAGAGAAAGCTTTCTGTCTCTTGTTCAAAAGCCTGATGATCAATATGATGAACAGGACAGTCCAGCATGGGTGTGATGATAAAAACTCCCAGGACCTGGCACAAAGAGGGGTTCATGATCCACTTCACTTCTTCTCTATTTAAGGATAAGCAGTGTCCAGGGACAGTGTACATTTTGCTGCAGAGAAGGATGCTCTATCTATGTCTTACAGTGTTTGTATAATGCTCTTTGTAATGTTTTATACGGCTGAAATCCATCTGAGTCAGCTACAATGTCTCCAGGATTTTACAGACGTTAGTTCAGGCTGTGCACTGTCACTGCCCCGTGTGCCAAGGGTACTATTTTAACATCTGGCTTTTTTGTTAAATGCCAAAATCTTAGATGCTCCATTTCATGTTGCAATTAAAGTTTTCTATTTTAAAACAATGTAATTATGCAGAAAAATTTTTCCTATTAGAACAGCATAATTCAAACCAAACCCAAAGAGGTTGTTTCCTGTTTAAAACATAGTTCTCACAAACAGTTTTGTGCAAAGCTGCTATGCAGTGGCTACTTCATTAACTGTAGTGGACCATAGGCTCCCTGATGTATCTGGTAAATGGAAGAAATAAACTTCTCAAACCCCAAACAGAGAAGCAAATAATGAATAGGTTGTGCGTGCAAGGGAAGGTTATATCAATCTGCAGTTCCTGCCATTATCCCGCCCCAGGTGTACATAGATGGGCCTCTGGTGTATTAATTCCACAGAGTCCAGTAATAAATCTCAGATTAGTTTGCACTATTCCATTTCATCCTACTGAACAAAATACATCTTATACCATTTAGTATTAACTGGCAATATCTAATAATAGCGAGAGACTAGCTAATACTTTTTATTAATTTTCTGTCAAGAACTAGTGGACTATATTATACATGAATGGCATGTAAAATTATCGGTTTGTATTTCAGAATGATAAACAAGTTTGTGTTCTAAGATTATAAATTTAAAAACCACTTTCTCCTTTACTCATTCAAGATTTTAGAATGAAGTCCTGAACACAGACCCAGAAGAAAGTTAATATATAAAATTCTGGGCCTCTTTAAATGTCACAGTCTGACACAGGTGTAGCTCTCTTGAAAACACACGAGAATTTTCAAATTAAAAAAAAGAGTGCCATGATGGTAAACCCATTTTAATTTATACATAAAATGCAATATTTGTTCATTTTGTGCATGTAACAATTTTCAACTGTTTATTTGAGGATTTGAATAATTTTTAAAGCATCTGCAATCAACATTTGTCTGAAATATTTGTTTCCCCTCCACTGGCTTATTAGCAACCAAAGATTACCCCTGCCCTCAGTAATATCACCCAGTGTGCTCAAACATTAGAGAGGCAGTTGTTGTCTGTTCCTCACATGTTCGGAACCTGTGCTAGCAAACTGTGGACATGCCTGGTTTGTTTTGGTTATGCTCCATTTTTGCTGTGGCTCCCTTCCCTACTCACTAGAGTGAAAATCACTTAGAGAAAGAAATAAGTGCCCATTGTGGCCTGACTTCAGCTCCTGATCAATTTTTGTGATATCCAGGTTTTGAGGTGGAAAGTCAGCAGCAAATTAAATGTAAAGAAAGTTCTCTGGTTAAAGTTCAAGCTACAGGTCAAAGCGCTTATTAAGTTGCCAGTGAATATGAATTTGCATAGTAGTATTCACTCTGGTAGAATTTGAATTTTGTTCATTTTCTCCCTCCACTAAGGCGGGAAGAAGCAACAAAACCCCCAGTTATATTGGCTTATTAACTTTTCCCTACAACAGTGCTGTTGCCCATTCCATAAAGGTTTGCTGTATCTTGACTCATAGAATCACTGCTTATTCAGCATGGTTTTCTCCACGGGTCTCATTTTCAATCAAGAACTTACTCACTGAACGTTACAGCATTTTAGTTGTGTGCATTTAGACTAGACCCTCAGGAATCAATGCTGGCTCATAACTAAATTCTGTTAACTCTATGTGTTTAATCATGCTAGTTATAATATGAATCCTTTTTCTTGAAAAAAAAAAAGGAGTAAACAATTGTATTTTCAGAAGTGTTTAAAACTCTAGATGATCTTAAAATATATAAGCATATGCCCTCTCAGTTTCCCTGTGATTTTTGTGAATATTCCTATAATCATTGGAACATTCCAGCCTATGCCTTGCCCACCAGTTTTCACTGTGAGTTTAAACAGTTGTAGGCTCTCTCTGAATTATCATAGAATCACAGAATCACAGAATGGTTTGGGTTAGAAGGGACCTTCAAAGGTCTGGTTCCACCCCTCCTGCCATGAGCACGGACATCTCTCACTAGACCAGGTTTCTCAAAGCCCCGTCCAACATGGCCTTAAACACTTCATTATCATTGTAAGGCAATAAACTTACAACTGGAGGCAGGTAGAGAGCTCTGGAGACCTTGCAGACTCTCTGTTTGAGATTAGTAGTTCTCCTCCTGGATGTAAATTCCTACCTACTCAGGTATTCTGAGCTTAATGAAGGCATATTTTGTAAACAAGAATAGATGAAGGCTATAAACACATCAGAAAAAAAATTGGAATGGGAAGGATGGTCAGGCAGGCACTATAGCATTACAAGTTCTCCATTAAAACACATGTAGTTCTGTCAATTTAATACTGAATTTCTTTTTCCCCTCAAATATACAAAGCTAACCATAGGCATCCACAGCATATACAATCATATATCATAGAAATTAAATCATGTAATTTAGATGTCTTTTTCGTCAGATGTTAGAATATTTCAGCTTGAATGAAAACTTGGTACGTCTTGGATAAACAAAACCCAAAACCTCCATACTCTGGAAGGCAAGAATGAGTTTCAGCACTGCTGATTCTTCACACAGGATATGCTTCCCTAGTTCCCTCCTCATTGGCAGCTCATCATTACAGCTCATGCATTTTCTTATATGCTTACTGGCACTAATTCCTTTGGATCTGTACTGGCTGCAAGTATCATCAGTGCAGAGGCTGGATTTTTTTAAGGTTCTAAATTTTGTAATCCCAGATGCATGAGGGTTTTTCTATTTAGAAAATTTCCCGGGTCATAATGCTGTCATTGTTCTCAGTGGGAAACAGTAATTGCAGAGCTAGTTGGATAAGAGTTGGATTAGCTGGCGGAGTGTTGTCTGGAAAATCTTTCAGCTGTGCAATGTTATCGCTTCCCCTATGTCCCCCGCCCCCACCCCTGAGGATTCCTAGCCTACTGCATTTGGTGAGATACATATGTTTTCCCCAGCTACAGGAGCTGTGAAGGGTTCCTCTGGGATATCTAAGTATAAATACCTAAGTGTGTCTTCAGTTGCTAGGTTATTTTTAGTCAATGGGTGGTTACCAAGTCATCTATAATTGTGCTGTTAAATGTGTCAGAGCAGCTACTGCAAAGCTAGGTGCTCCTTCTAAAAGGTGAAGCATGTAAGGTAAAATGAAAGAGTACATAAGTGAAATTTCAGAATTGAGCTGTTTAAAGATTTGTATTCTATCAGGGGAGATTGCTTGATGAGCAGGTATGAAGAAGACGATCCGTGAGTACAACATGGATGGAGAAGCACGATAACATAGTTCCACTGTGCTACCCATAGTACCTGTGACTGGCATATTGTGTCATTTGAGATTTGTGTTTGGGGGGAATTTACCAATGATCTGGCAAATCTACCAGAGATCTGAGTGATCTCACACAAAATTTAACTTCTTAGGCAGCTTCTATACAACCTCTGTTGGTAGTAGCCAAAAGCTATTATTAAGTGGTGACTGGTATGTTGGAGAAAGTGCAATGAGTTCCTGGTGGACATCTATCCACATGACACGAACTGGTGGCACAGTTCTTTCTCTATAAATAAAAAAGAGGAAGAATATTTAATCTGAATAGAAAATAGGTAAATTGGTAGGAAGGAGACAAGAAAGAACAAAGTAATGCAACTGAAAAGCAAAAGAAAAGAAAATTACTTAAAAAAAAACCCCAACAAACCAAACATCAAACCAAACATCAAAGCATAAAAAGTTCTAAGTAGACATGATGCAGTGTAGCAAGGAAATTACACATTAGTTATTCTTAATTGTCTAGGTTGCACTATCCCTTTTATGAATTAGCCATTAGGAGAAATAACAGAAAGCAGGGTTTAGTATGTCAAAAATTATTAAAATCATATGAACATATCACCTAATTAGGTAAGTGAAGGAAAAGCAAATGAAAATTGTACGTGTTTAGTGGAGGGAGATGATCAAATGGAAAGTTTGAAGACTACTGTAGTCACAACTAGCCCAGTAGCAAACAAAAAGTGAACCAGCCACTGGCATGCAGAGAATGCAGAGAACAGAGCAGGGAAAAACATACTTACAGGCTGCAAAAACTAATTGATGGAAATATATCCATCTGTATTCATTACTATATATCCACTGTATCATCTATTTTGGTTAGATTCAAACTGGAAAAAGATTTATAATGCCACTTCAGGAATATGTGAAGGATGAACTGGGTGAATTTCAACAAAATAAAATGTTAAACTTGGCATCAGGAGAAACA
Organism: Pezoporus wallicus; assembly: GCF_028554395.1. Taxonomy (NCBI): domain Eukaryota; kingdom Metazoa; phylum Chordata; class Aves; order Psittaciformes; family Psittacidae; genus Pezoporus; species Pezoporus wallicus. The sequence continues at coordinate 4,780,304 of NW_026640165.1, forward strand.
TTCCATCTGAGAGAACCCCTGGGCTGGAATAATCACCTGAAGTGACAGACTATTGCCTGAGTAACTCAAAAATAACAAAAATGAAATCCAGTGGGCACTGGCAAAGGTTTGGTCTAGATAACCTAATAATAGATATTGTCTGCTCTATTTTTTGTGATTCAAAGCCAGTAGTAGTTTCCAAATTCATTAGTGAAAATGTGGTAACGTCATCTCTTGTGCTCCTGCATTTAGATCTGCATTGGCTGTGCATAATTTGGGTTTTTATTGCATGAACAAGAGTAAAATAATTACACAAAAGGTGTTCAACACAAATGGAAACACAAAGGGCTTAGTTATATAACTTAGTTATAAGTGTCTGGAATACAATCTGAACATGATTGTTTTCCAGGAATTTTGGCATGGTTTTATTTATAAAATATCTTAGTAGTGAAGAACAAATCTTCTAAAGTTTCATAGAATCTTTTAACATAATTAAATGCAGAGTATAAGTAATATTTTTAAATCTCTAGAATTGAGCAAAAGCTGCTGCCTTTGCTGCATAGTTCCAGTTTTAGTAATTCTGTGGAGCTAGATTGAAGTTTTGGTAAAAAGAGCAAATGAGCTCTATTTCCAAAAGAGAACTCGCATTTGGAAATTATGCACTTGATTTTGATTCTGCTTTCCCATAAAACTCAGAACATGTATCTCATACACACTTTCTCTTGCTCCTTGATCATAAGGAAAATATATTCCTCAGCTCCTCACTACTTTTCCCAGCTGCAACTGTCTTCTGTATTGGAAATGTCTTCCAACGCCACCACCACCCTTCATTAGCTTTCAGGTGCTGAGTATCTGTCCCTTAGCATTAAAACACAACTGGGAAAGTTCCTGTTAGTGGTTCCCTGGCGGAGCTACTGCTGGGACCACCTGCCACCTTTTGCCTCTATTGCTGGGGATATGCAGGGTCAGAGCTCTGGCAGAAACCTGAAAATCCACAATGAGATAATTCTGTAGATCTCTCTTGGCCTAAGCAGCTTAGAAGTTGTTTGATGAGTGTTATTCCATTAGTTGGGGATGTAAATCTTCATAGCCTGAAAGATGAGGGGGAGATCTTATGGGTGGAATTTATTCAGAAAAGTCTTCCAGAGAAGTCTGCACTGGTAACTTGAGACATCTTTAATATTTTATAGCTCTTTATGCAGCTGACAGGTAAAGAAATTGAAAATGAATACTTTTGAATAGGATCCTATTTGAAAGGTCCAAAGCTATTTAGAAAATACAAAAAACACAGTGAACCATATTTAGTACAGCAAGTAGCGTTGCCAGGTACCACTGTCCCCTCAAATGGGAAGTCTCCTGGAATCCCTTGTTGCTATGAGACTAAATATCTCTGTACAGCGTGAGCGCTGAACCAGTTTTTGCTCCCACTTACACTGGTGCGCATGTAAAGTGACTCCCCCGTGGCTGGGAAACCCGGCGCTACGTTTTGATGTTCTGGCTTATGACAAGTTCTGATTCAAAGCCCACAGAAGCCCAGAAGTATTCGTCCAGTTCAGAAGCTCAAGTAAGTAAGACTAGTTTCAAATGTAAGAAGGGCTACTATCATCTTCCACCTCAAAAGGGGCAAAGAATTTGGGGACTTTGACCCATAAAATGTGGGTCTTCTCATCCTTTTAGTCAAAAAGAAAAGTAATACTTTCATACAATTTCTCTCCAAACTTAGCATGTTCACACAGAAAGATATATATTGCTTATCCTGGACTGTGTAAACTCTTAAGTTTGAGACACTTCTAAAATCCACTTATCTGTGAACTTAAAAGCTGCTGTGTCAGGCTCTGTGCTTATTTGCTAAAGTATAAAATGTGTGAATTTCCTTTACCTAACCGACACTTTTTTCTGTCACCTAGAAGACAAACAAAACCCAACTTGAACTGTGCCCAAGCATGGCCAATTTCTCACCAAAGTGTACACTGCAGAATGTGGAGATTTACAGTGGAATATCTTTAGTGTAGAGATGACATTGCTTTAACATTGCACTGCTGTAATCTTCAAGTAGAGTAAATGCAATAAATGGGCTTATAGGGATTTGTGTGAAATTTAAAATTCAAAACATAGTTGTTTTTAATGTTGCTTGTGCTATCTGTGAAAAACCAGAAAGTGCAGTGATAAACTTAACACACATCATCAATAAGGGAGATGTTTGCCCAAAGAAAATATTGATCTTTTATTAATCTGTCCTTCCAAGCATCTGGAAACCCTCCCGTTTGTTTTTGGTTTTGTTTTTGTTTTTTTTTCTTTAATTAACTATTTAAATAGTAAGTATTAAAACCCCATCAAACATAAATGCAAACATGTAACCAAAGACTTATGAAAACAGAGCTCTTGGCGTGCAAACCTTGACTTGGATTACATCCACAAAACTGGGTGCGCTTCCACGTCTATCCCGGATGAACCAGGGTAATGCTCCAGACACCGAGGCGTTACTGTCATTGCCAGTGCAGTGCAGTACATGTACCGCCGGCCTGAGCACTACTGCAACTTCCAGCTCACCGCGGAGCTGTCTTCCGAGGAAGACCCGCCGCCTTGTCGCTGTAGTGCCGTGCCGTCCGGCGCTCACCCGCGTTCTGCCCGCAGCCTCCCGCGGAGCTTCCCGCGGTGCCGGCTCCGTACCTGCCCCTGGCCTGCTCCTGCTCTGTTTTCCCCTCCTCTCCCGCGTTACTCGCAGCCGCTCGCACCCCGCCGCGCCGCTCCACGTCCGCAGGGGCTCCCGGTTGGAGCACGGCCCGGGCAGCCGCCTCCGCCACCCCAGCACCGCGCTCCGCAGGGTTGCAGCGCACAGCTATTCCCTGCCCCGCACCGCCGCCTGCCGCTTGTGCGGGACGGAGCTCGGAGCCCAGCCTGGGGAGTCCCGTCCGTCGCCCCGCGGGCAGGGCTGCAGCGCGTCCCACAACGGCGGGGCCGAGAGCGGAGCGGCTCCGCATCGCAGCACCTCCCCGGCTTCCCTACTGCAGCCAGCTGGGCTGCTCGGTCCTTCCCCTGAGCTGGGAGGGCGACAGCGAAATCCCAGCCTTGGCCTTTAAATATATTTATTTCATTTATGGCATTCTCTCATTTGCGGGCTTGCTTTCCGCGGGGATGGCTGCAGAGGAGTCATTAACGTGTAGACTGAGCAAGCTCTGGCCGTAGCCCGGCGCAGCTGCTCGGAGGACGCTCTGGGAAGCTGCCCGGACGGGGCAGACCCCGCGGGCGGGTGAGGGAAGGAGCGGGGCCGGCGGCAGAGCCCGAGTTAGCACCAGGAGCCAGGCGGTGCGGTGCGGTGCGAGCCCTTAGGGGAAGCCAACGATCTGTGCAAGAGCCCCCCAGCGGCCCCGCGTTCTTCGGAAACGGCGGGATGAACTGACTCCCCACCTCCCCGCACCAGAGAGGATCTCCGAGCCGGGGGAGGAGGGAGGCAACAAATTGCCGCCAGCCGGGAGAAGTTGCAGTAAAGAGAAGTCCCTCCTCCCCGCTCCTTCCCCTCCCCACTCGCTCTCTCCTCCCCGAGCTGTGGCAGCGAGCGGCGGAGCGGCGGCCCGGCAGGCGAGGGAAGGAGCGAGCGGCGTCAGCAGCCCGGCGATGCTGCAGCGGCTCCCGCGGAGCCTCGGCGGGGAGGGCCCGGCCCCGGCGCGCCCCGCACCGCCCGGCGGCGGCGCGCCCTGAGCGGGCGGCCGCGGCCCCGCGGTGCAGCGGGCGCTGTTGCGCAGCGCTGCCCGGCGCCGCCGGCCTCCTGCCCCCGCCGCCGGCTCGGCTCGGCGCGGCTCCCTCGGAGACGGAGCGCTGATTCATGGGGCCCCGCGCCGGCTGCCTGGGCGAGGAGAGCGCGGCGCTGCCGCTGCCCCCGCGCGGGGTGTGAAGCCCCAGCCCCTCCTCCGCAGCCCCGGGCTCGCCCGCCCTGCTCTGGAGTGTGGTCCCTGCCGGGAGCCGCCGCGTCTGGCGCACGGAGGGAAGCGTTGATGCATCGCTGTGGAAATTTATTGTGTGACTTTCTGGGTATTTGCTGAGTTTCAGACCGAGATGCAGCTCTTGAAAGCTTTATGGGCACTAGCAGGAGCAGCGATCTGCTGTTTTCTTATATTTGTCATCCACTCACAGTTTCTTAAAGAAGGTAATTATATCTGCATGTCTACATACACTGTTCTTTAATACTGAGGTCTTTACGAGGTGCCTTAATTATTTTTACTGTTTCCAGTATGTTCTATTTACAGCAGTGCTTCCACGCTATTTTTCCTTTCCGCTAAAGCCTTCTCATTTCTGTTCCTTTAGATAATAGGTAGTGTTAGACTTACATTCTTGGTAAATGTGTCTATAGATCTATAAAATCTGTATGCTGTTTGCGTTGAGTGCTTTAGCCGACGTCTCATTTCTTTATGGGGCGTGTATAGTGTATAGAAAATATTTGTTGCTATCAGATGACCACAGAACAGTAGTCATCATGGGAGTATTAATAAACAAAAAACCCTTAACAAGTAAACGTCTTATTTTTATACCAAATCAATAGGCAGCCTTTTCCTCTTCCTTGTTCGGTTCGTTTTCAATAGATGGCACTAAAGTTCTATGGAAAGGGCAAGGCAGAGCAAATTCTGGGCATTCGGCGTCCTCCTTCTCCTCCTGGCTGCCCCGAAACTGGAAGAGGCCTTTGCATGGTTTCAAGGCTCCCGGTTTTTTCCACCTTGTGGTCAGAAAATTGTGATTACAATTTACTGGAGAAAATAATTTGAATTGTGGGGCAGGCTTAATTTTTTCTTCCTATACGTGGGTTAAGTGGAAAACAAATATGTTTAAGTGGATAGAGGAATTTTCTTGGGAAGTAACCCTCATATTGCTCTTCTTTTTTTTTTTTTTTTGTATTTTGATTGGTTTTTTTCTTTCCTCAGGAAATTATTCCTTTTTTTTTTTTTTTTTTTTTCTTCCTCTGCTAAACAGTAATTCCATTGCTCATCTATAAAGCAAGCTGTAGTCTGAGATTCAAGTGTGAATCCTGAGAGGTGTATATATGTTTGGTGGTGTATGGGAAACCCACTGCTGTTCTTTAACAGTGTTACCAAACACAACACAACAGTATGGGGGTTTTGGTGAACCCACTTATTCTTTTTTAGCACTGTAGTGCCATTGAGGTTTGAGCTGCCGGAGGAAGGAGCCCCGCTCAGCTTGGAGTGCTGGTTGTGCAGAGCCTGGCAAAAAACTTTTATGTGACTGGGACAAAGTTTCACTCAGGATTGGGTAAAGCGACTGCCTCACAACCACTGAGGGGCCACTACTGGGTTTAGCTTAGTGCCAGTCCGAAAAAAAGCATGAGACTGTACATTTTCACAGATCTTTTCTGAAATGAATAAACACTGATTTGCCCCATTTGGGTAATAAAGAAACCTTCTCCAGATATCTCCAGTGCCAGGGATTTCTCCTTTAAGAAACTTGCCCATGCTTTACCAGGGTTGTGTGCATTGCCTCCCCCAGAGTCACTTATTTAACATTCTTTTAAAATGCTTGGACGAGTGTATGTGTACATCTCTGTCTAATGAGATGGTCCGTTTTGAGGAGGTTTTGCAGAATGAAATATTGCCAGTCATTTCAGGCTATTTTTTTTGTCAGTATTTGCCATTATGCTGTGTGATTGTTTGTTAGTTTTGGTTGGGGTTTTTTGTTTGTTTTTTTTCTTCAGTCTTTCACTGCTTGCTTTTGAGACTGGTGTTACTGTAAATAATGCATAAAGGAAGAAGCATTTTGTTTCAGTTAGAATATTTGCTCTTGCACTGCAGGCATAGAAAACTAACAAATAAATATATAAAAACAGTAACCATGGCCATGCACCAAGGACTTTTAACACATTTCCATTGCTTGTCCTCCAGCAATCACAACCACTCAGTGTGGACTGCAGAGAGAAAACTGAAACTCTTGAGCTTGTCGGGTAACTTAATTGCAGCAGTTTGTTTATATTTGTGAGGAAATTATTTCTGCTTTCTTTAACACTGAGAACTGTATACTTACTGTAAATACAGATTGCATGTGTTGAGCTGGTTGTCAGCCTTTTCTTAGCGAGTGCTAATCTTCACAATAGCAGTTTGACCCCTTTCGTATAATTACTTCAGCAGTGTATGTATTCCTCACTGTAGTTTCAATAATGACACTGAATAGTTTAGAGGAATTGGTTGAAATCTGTGTGGTATAACTGAGTCTTTTCTTTATTAAGAACTTTAAAAACAGCCAGTAAAAATTACTGGTTTAAGCATAGTATATTCAGATGCAGGCATTTGAGATAAGGAAAAATAGATAACAGTGGATTTAAGCTATATATTCTAAACAATTTGCAAAAGCAAGATTAACATTCCGTTTTCATTTTAAAACCTGCTTTTTTATTATTTGCAGTAAGAAAACAAGGGCAAGAAGTGTGAGGAAAGGACTAGCAAATCATTTAACCATATGCCTACCACATTAGTTGGTTGAGTAAATATGTATAAAGAAGAATACATCTGAGATGGCTGTTACCTTACTTTCATAAGCTTTGAAATTCTTTTCTGATATCAGAGTTAACCCTTCACACTAACACTTTATAAAAAGTCTCATTGCACATGATGTTGTTAGGCTGTTGATTTCCTGGCAAAAAAATTAATTTCTCATTGAAGCCTAATGAACTACATGGGCTCATTGTAACTCAGCAGTGTGGTTGAATTCTTAAGTTAAATGCCTGGATGTTTTCATTTGATTATTTATTGTGTGGAAGGATAATTTCCTGTAGTCCCAGAGAACAAACAAGTAAACCACCAGTTTGTCTGGCTTGATCAGATTAGCTGATAACATGATCTCCTGAGAGAATTTGACAGTAGAAGTTCATCTACCGAGCATCTCTTTTGTATGCAAGACGATTTAAGAAGAATGGCATTTAAAATTAATTAAAGATCTGACTTAATTTATTAATGCATGCTCTTGCTATTTTTGCATGATTTGCAATAGTTACTGCTTATTATTTTTCCAGAGGCTGGTCTTAATAGAAAACTGACATAATCTTCACTTCTTACAGCAAACCAAAATAATATAATTGCCACATATCTTTTTCTGTATTCATTTTCCCTTCACTCCCTTAGTTATGTTAGCTGTTATGTTAATCTGTTACCACCTACCAACACAAGATAGTTTTGTAATTTCGTTGTATTGCATGTCTATAGTGTGTAGAACTTCCATTACAATTCAGCTGAAATTTACTTACTGGAACCAAATCCTCCTTCAGTCACATTCATAAATATGAGATTGTATGTTTCAACAGTCAACTGAGAGTTTTCACACTGTTAATTTTTAATTTTAGTTCCTTTGCTGAACTTAGATTCCTTAAGTAGTTATGTGTATTTATGTACATGTTTTTGAATCGAAGCAGTTCAGTGGTAGCATTGCATTACTGCCATTTAAATGGTGTTAGGAAACAATGACTGTTTGTTCTGAGATGAGTGGGAAAGAACTGTTTAAATGTCTATTTTCATGAATATGTTTTTTTTCAGGAAGTGAAGAATGGGTGACACAGGGTGCCATTTTTCCACACTTCGTCGTTTGTTTGAAAATACAGGTCGTCCTGTGGCTAATCCGTTCCCCTATGTCCAATCTGTTCTTCAGTGTTTCTAAAAGATGAATAGAGCTGTGAACCCAGAAAAGGGTATTGTGATATATAATTGCAGTTCCATGCCTGTCTGATCTTCCTGCAAAGCAGTTCAACATACTCTAGTCAGCTGCAGCCAGTATGAAGGGGCATTGAAAATCAAAATAGCTAAAACTTCTTGCATACACCATTAAGAATTAAAAATAAGGATTTAAGTTCACTAGCCATGCCTGATTTTAAATGATTTATATATTGTTTAATGCATTTATTCAAAGAGAACTGAAAAACACAGAGTTGATGCTGCACACGTTAATTGTGGGAACTCCTTTGCCCCCAGACAAGTACCCTTTTCACGTAATAGAACATTTTAACCATTCAGACACAGTAGCGATGGGGAAAGGAAAGCACAGTTTCTAAATGTCTCTTTGAATCCCACTGAAAGTAGTGCATTCAGGGAATAACTTCAGAAAGGTGCGTGTATTGTAGCCAGGGTGTGTTACAACTCTGGATATACTTTAAAGCTTTGCCTATCCTGTGACAGCTCATTGGGAGACTGGAATGTCTTATTTGCCAAGGGCAGTTTAGTATTTTGAATGGTTTATGAGATTAGGGTGGTGTGAGCCTTGTATGGAGAGGGGCTACACAGAAACGTGTTCAGTCTCGGGAATCTTACTTGAAGTATAGAGGATTGACTATTCAGTTCTCAAAACCACATTCTTAACCTGTTGGGTAGATAGTAGTAAGCTGTGTAAAATAGGGTGATTTTCTGTTGATTTGCTGCTGGAGTTAAATGGAGGAAAGAGACTTCCAATACTTGTGTTATAACCAGGTGATTATGGCTATAAACCACAATTTTAGTATCATTTGTGCAGGTTTAGTATATATTTACATACATGAATAAGGTGTCTTACACATAAGGTATCTTATGTGAAAAAAAAACCCAACCTTAAAAGGTTTAGCACATTTTTCATAATTAACACTTTTTTCTGCCTTAAGCAAAAGTAAGCAATTGTTGGTTACATAGTTATGGGTCCTTCTCTATCAAACACATTCAGAGGAATTAATGTCACAATAGCAAAACATGCTGCAGCACTTTCTTTAAAATAACGCATTTATTACACATAATAACTTGGTTAAGTTTCATATCTTTATTCTGTCACTTTTTATGTATTGAAATATTTTAACCTGCTCTAAAAGTATGAAAAAAGCTTTATGTGTATTTTTGTGGTTTTAGGGTGTACATTTGGCACTAAAAATAATAAGGAATGTTATTCTGTTTAGCTGTGTAAGCCCAAACAACTCTACTATTCTTCTGCTAATGCTTGGAAATATCTCCTGACAGTATATCCAAGACTATTCTCTTATAACCTGATAGCTTTATAAAGTTGGTAAAACTCATGTTTATTGCTGTGCAAAGCATACTGAAGAAAGGAATTGTTATTTTCTAAAACTTTTGGAGAGTTTGGTCTCCAAATTTTCCTGGAAAGCATTTGAATATGACTTATTACAACAGATAATATTGCCAGCCTTTTGTTCCTTTATTTATTTCTTTTTTCTTTTATCTTTTAAACATCAAAACTCCCACCTTGAAATAATTAAACATTAGGTGAGAAAGAGAATTGCATTTAAGAATGTGGGGAGAAAAGTTTGGATTCATGTGGGAGTTGTTTTTTTTTTTAAGTTTGCCCTTTTGTGCTTCACGTGTGTCTCAGAACTGTAAGATATCTTGCATACCAGATGTGCTGCATATGTTACCTATATATAGTGAAGCTGAGTTGAGGACAGTGTGTCCCAGCTGCAAATTTGTCTGCTTTTGTAGAGTTTGTTACTCTTAACATACTGTGGTATAATTCTTTTCTTCTGATTTGGTGGGAGCTTGTGAAGAGGCAGGTGTGAATGAAATTATCAGAGCAGCACATCAGGCTAGAGAGAGGCACTGAATGTGAAAGTGGAAGGTTTCTCTTTACATCCAGGAAACAGATTTGGCAGCTACAAAGCCCTAAGCTTGCATAAATACTGCACAAGGGAAGAAAATGTGAAAGGTAACAAGTATGGGAGGTTTGTTTGCAGGTTTTTTATAGTTTTTAAGGCAAATAAATCAAATTAAGAAGACCCAGTTCAAGTGGCTATTTCACAGTGCATGGCACATCAGTACTACAGAAAAATGAGAGAACATCCTGCTTCGAGATAGAATAGCTTGGTATTTGAAAAGTTTTGGTATTTTCAGAGTGGTTTTTTTTGTGTGTGTGTTTGTTTTTTTTTTTGTTTGTTTGTTTGTTTGGTTGGTTGGTTGTTTTTTTTTTAAAGAGAGGGTTAGGGAAGTATAGCAGTGAAAGGAACCTTTGTAGCCAAAAGTTCTTCAATCGTTTTCTTCTCAGGGAGGTGAGAAAGCTGTTCTCTGGCATCTGCTGTGCCGGGACGTACCAAGAGGGGGAGTCTGGCAGTTTCCCACTTCATAAAAGGTAGCTTCATAAAAGGTAGCTTGATAAAAGGTAGCTTGAAACAGGCTTTGGTTTTGGGTGATGAAAAAGGAAAGATGTGTGTGTGTCTTCATAGGGAAGTGCACCATAGATGGTATAAACCCCCTCCTTTTCCCTACTGAACAACTTGAAAAAAGAATTGGCAACAGATTTTCAGTAGCCTTTTTATGACTGCCTGTTTTCATGCCCCAAGAGCACAAGTGAGGAGTTATTGACCTTTCTCAGCATTTATCAGCACTACCTGTTCCTAAAGGCAGTGCTATAGACTGATGTCACATCATACAAAAGTGAATGCTTTTTAGATCTGTTGACTAGTATTTATTTTTCTTGTTTCTCAGCAGGCATGCACTGTATCAAATATAAAACTGGAATAAAAACAGGACACAACTGAGATATTTTTAAACTGAATTTAAAAGGAGACAGTATAAAAAAAGCGTGTACTTAGAAGTCAAAAATTCAATATAGTATTGGTAAGAAAAGCCATACATGTCTTTAATTCACTAGTCAAAAAATAGGTAAAATTGTTCTCATATATATTTAAAAATAACTTTATAATCATATGAAGTAAAGAGGCAAAAGAAGCTTTTGTGCTAATGATAACAGCAGTATTTGTTTTCCAGTAGTATTTAGAAGTCCCAATTGGAATTGGTGGCTTAGCCGAGTATTACTGGCCAACTGTAGTGCATGTTCATACAACTCCAAGCCAGGCATCTATTTCATCCAGTATCTAGATTTTAGCAAAGATTTATTTTGCTCAGAAATTATAACCTCTTGCCACTTACAACCCATAGTGATAGAAGGTTCTGTTTAATAACACAATCCGATTATTTGTCCAAATGTGCTTTTTATGCCTGTTCTAGAAATCCAACACAATATAATGAATCTGCCTATTCATTATATTTTACCTTTGGCACATCGGTTCACAAGTAAACACTAGTCAGAACAATAGATCTTCCTACTAATTGTTGTTAGTCTTGTGAAAACCTATGAATAACGTGTTTGGCATATATCCAAACAGCAAATTAACATATAAATGACCAGAAAAAAAATAATGTAATGGATCAATACTTATTGAAATATTTTCTAAAAGCAGATGCTGTACTAATGTGAGTTTTCATGTGGATGATTTATTATTTTTGACGGTATGGAGGAAAGTAGAATACTGTGTTAGTTCTTCAACTGAAAAATTGTATTTATAATAAACCAGTATATTCTGGATCTCAGGCTTCTTTCTAACATGCCACAAGGCTGTAGTGATATTCCAAAGACTAGATGTTTAATTGTGGTCACACATGAGGAAAGGGGGAGGCCAAATTAAGTGGATCCACAGGAGAACAAATGGAATAACGACAACATTCAAAGGTATGACCTAGAAAGAAGTACTGAAGAGACAGGCGTTTTTTAGCTTAGAAAAAAAATTACTAGCAGGATAAGAGCTTTTAGTGGGTAGAATTCTGATGTAGGAGTAACAAACTGTTCTTTCTGTAAAGTGGGAAGATTACAAGAAGCAGTATTCACTGCAAACTGATTTGAGGGAGATTTAGGTTAGACATTAGGAAAGATTGCAGCAAGGCAAATTTGTGCTGTGCATCAGGGAAGACTTGCCAGTGGCAAGAACAGTTAAGCACTGGAATAGATTTTCTTGGGGAGTTGTGATACAGGAGAGTTTTACTTTCAGTTTAAAATATTGTCTATTGGGAGCAGTATTGGTAAGTTAAAGCAGGCAGGCAGACTATGTGACTTCTTGGAGTCCCTTCAAGTGTTATCCTCCAAATTGTGCACTTGCCTGAAACTTAGAAAAGTGAAAGGTATTTAAATGTCTGACTTTCAAGTATTTTTCTGTTGACTGCTAAAACGAATAGGGTCTTGAGAAGACACACTAGGATCTGAAAGCAGAGGACAAATAAAACCTCAAGAAAACAGCCAGTTTTTTAAGTATTTTATTAGCTAAATCATGCCACTTTTTGAGTTGCAGATGTAATTAAAAAGAAAAAAACACAACCATCCAGCCAACCAAAAGGCCCCAAACCTAAAAAAAATCTCACAATTTATGTAGTTAAAGATCACTCTTCTAAGTCCTGTTTCTGTTGCTCCTTAGGACTTCCAAGGCGTTCTGAAGCAGGTCCTTTCCCTATTTAGTCTTTTTTGTGTACAAAGAGCAGTGAAATTAGAGTATCATTCACTGTCTTGTGGGATGAGGATTTGTTTTAAGGATTCTTGAGTTCTGCCAGTCTGTTCTTGTTTCCTCAGCACCTGGAGGGCTTATTTCCAGGTGGCCCCATGGCTGCTCTTACCTGTAGTATGGGAAGCACAGAACCAGCTCCATAATAGGGTGAGCAGCAAATGGCTTCAGAGGGGTTCTCTGTCAACCTGTGCCTGTTTTGTGCTACAGCTGATTAAGAGCTTTGGGTTCATTGCGTCTGTCATGGTGGTACCTTGATACAGCACTGTCCAATTTTTATGATGTCTGCAGGGTTTCAAATCCAGTAGCAAAATGAGGACTAGTAAATTGTGCTGACAGAAAGGCTCATAGGTCAAGATAAAGACAGGGGGAGATCACTCACCAATTACCATCATGGGCAAACCAGACTTGACTTGGGGAAATTAATTTAATTTAATGCCAGTCAAAACCAGAATAGGGTCATGTGAAACAAACCCAAGTCTTAAACCAACTTCAATTCTCCTTCTCCCCCCTTCTTCCTGAGCTCAACTTGATTTTCTCTACCTCTTCCTGTCTATGAGCAGTGCAGGGGAATGGGGAATGAAGGACGTGGTCAATTAATCACACATTAATCCTTCCTCTTCAGGGGAGGACTCTGCACGTTTTTCTCCTGCTTCAGTGTGGGGTCCTCCATGAACTTCTCCAGCATGAGTCCTTCTCATGGGCTGCAGTTCTTAATGAACTGCTCTGTTCCCTGCAGCAGACCTGCTCCAGTGTGGGCTCCTCTCTCCATGGGGGCCACAGCTCCTGCCAGGAGCCTCCTCTCCTGGTCACAGCCTTCTTCGGGCATCCCCCCTGCTGCAGCATGGGGTCCTCCCTGGGCTGCAGGTGGAATCTGCTCCACTGTGGATGTCCATGGGCTTCAGGGGCACAGCTGCCTCACTGTGGGCTGCACCATGGGTTGCAGGGGAATCTCTGCTGCAGCACCTGGAGCACCTCCTCATCTCCTTCTCCACTGACCTGGGTGTCTGCAGGGGTGTTTCTCTCATGTATTCTTATTACTGTGTTCTGACTTCTGCTAGTGCTTCACATGGTTTTCTTCGCTTTCTTAAATACATTATCCCACATTCACCACCAGTGTTGCTGATGGGCTTGGCCTTGGCCAGTGGCAGGTCTATTTTGGGACTGGCTGGCATTGGATCTATTGGACATTAGGAAAACTTATAGCAGCCTCTCACAGAAGCCACCTCTATAGTGCCTCTGCTACCAAAACTTCCACTCAAATCCAAAACAGTCATAGTCTGCAACCTGTGCTTAGAGCAAGTCCTATCTGGAATTTGCTCATGCCTCTGGAATAGTTACACGCTACAACCTTGTTCTGCCTAAAGGTGTAGAAGAGTTGGACAGTAGGTATTGTTTCCTTGAGTGGCACTAACATTTTTTAATGGAAATAAAGTTTCTATAAATTACTATATTGCAAGTCACAATTTCTTTACTCCCTTACAGTAGTTTGTCAAAAAGCACTCCCATTTTATGTGGTTCTGTGGTGACTGCTAATTAATCATGACAGTGATGTTATGTGATAACTTTTGTACTTTGCTGCAGTTTTTATTGTATTAGATTACATGGTTCTCAGCATGATTCTTTCAGTACAAATTTATGGCTTTAAGGAAGAAAAAAACAAACTACTGCTCCATTATTCAGAGTTGTACATGTTTTGGAGATGTGCATCGCGGATCTGGGAATAGATTTAGCCTCAAGAGAATCAAACAGTTGTTTGAAATGGTCACTGCTTGAGTATCACCTTGCTTATGGCTATGAACTAATTGAGATTAAACTGAAAAGATTGTAAGATTCTTCTTTTTCCTGTGCATTGGCAGTTCCCACTATCTGTTAATGCCTGCACAGTATTATTTAGTCATTAAAAAAAAAAAAGTGTATCTGCTTCTGGGATCCTCTTTTGTTCTGTTTTTTGCCTTTGTTTTTCTAATGCATGCTGGTAGATGAAGTAAAGAATCTTTAGCTTCATTTATTGTGAGAAGATCTCGTAACTGTTCTAAACATTCTTGTATGCTTAGCTATAAAAATATATAGATTGTACCAGATGCTGCCTTAACTCATTTTACAGAATTATAGTGGATGCTGATGAGTCTTAGAGTCAAGCCTTTAAAGATAAAAATTCCCTTCCTATGGTTTTGTTTTGTTTTTTTTTTTTTTCTTTTTGGTAGGATAAAGTAACAAACCCACTTCATGGAATCTTTTCACCTTTCCATTATTTTGATAACAATTCAGCAGAACTTTTTGTATTTTAGTAAGTTTCATGTCTTCCCTGAAGAATATAGCAACATTAAAAAACGTATTTTGACTTTTATGTGAGTAATAAGTGGCATGATTTTCAAGTGGGCTGAAGACCCAAGAACTCCTATGGCCTGCAGTTAGAGATTGTATGATAAAACATATGCGTTGAGCATTTTCTTGGCCATCTCAACTTACTAATTTCATGCCAAGGCTCAATAGGTTTATTGTTACTACAGGTTAGTTCATAAGTAGACAAATATCCATTTGTTGCGATATATATACATCACTTGTAGTGTTAGTTATTTATAAAAAATGCATTAGAAGATGTGTGTTTTTCCTTTTTATTTCAATTTCCAGAGCCTAAAAGCATTTTGCCAGACACAGCTTTTCACTTACAAGTAAACTGTCTTTGGTGACAGTCTTCAGAAAGTAATCTGTAAGGTATAAAAGTTGAAGGAAGCAATGTGGTTAGAGAAAATGAGTATACTGTGTGATGTTAGGAATGAAATCTTGTCACTCTTTGAGTTGATGGTGAACTTCTTGCTGTTTTCACTGAGGCCCCAGTTTCAGCTGTGTTGGGCAGCATGAGGTTCTATTGCCTTGGTTTATTTATTTG
The DNA here is from genome assembly GCF_028554395.1 of Pezoporus wallicus. NCBI lineage: Eukaryota > Metazoa > Chordata > Aves > Psittaciformes > Psittacidae > Pezoporus > Pezoporus wallicus. Next base: position 4,795,459 of record NW_026640165.1, read on the forward strand.
GGAAAGTGTCCTTTTCTATCTGTGAGATGTGTGACATAAATGACTTTGAAAGGTAACGACTCCTGTTGAAGCTCTTTTCAAAGTATGTACTTCACTGGGCAAGTTCTGCTTTGTACTACAGTTCCTGGTCCCATATGCAGACACTCCAGCTCCTGATAACATTGTCTTGCTACTGGTAACATGCAGTTATTTCCCTTGTTCCACAGATGCTAAAACTATGGCTGTTGTGTAACTGCATACTCCAGTTATTAGTGGTCTGTTTAATTATGCACTGAGGCCTTACCTAGAGCCAAAACTGTATTCTTGCAGTCACTTAACAAATCTAGAGACACTTGAAGTTCACAGGAAAAGTATGAGAAAAAGATTAGTAAATTATACATGAGCAAGTAGCTAAAATAACAGAAGTTAGGAACTATCGCTTCTCCTCAGTGTCTCTTGCAGGCTTAATGCATCTCTCCAGCTAGAATTGCCTAATTTCTTCAGCGGTCCTTGTCTACTTCCAGTATGCTCTATCTGCCTTCTGCCTTGCATGCTCTTCCAGGTGAATGCAGCTTCATTTAGCATGCATGTACGGGAACGTCAGCAAAAAAGAGGTGGTCAAGGGATCTGTTACGATTCTGAATGTTGTGCTTTTCTTCCCTGTTTCCTAGGTTCTCTTAGAAATAAATTTCATACTAGCTTTGCCTGTGTGCTTGTATAACTGTATGTATAGCTTTGACTGTCCCTCTACCTTTTGTAAAATTCTTCCAGTTCTTCTGATTTTTAGGTTGGAATATGGCTGGCCACACGATCCAGTTCATCGGGCATTAGGGCATTGTGTATTAGCTAATGAATTACCAGTATTTTGATTTAGCTTTGTTAGAATACAGTCTGAAAATTTTAATTTCTATTACTGAGAGAGAACTAAGATGAGCAAGGAATTTGTGCGCTTTTTATAATTATTTCCTCTTGGTTAGGTGGGAATTTTTTACTAGATGACTCAGTTGCAAACTTCCAGGCAACTGGTCCCTTAGGAAGCCAGTACAGGTCATAGAATCATAAAGTCATAGAATGGTTTGGGTTCAAAGGACCTTAAAGATCATTTGGTTCCAACCCCCCTGCCATGGGCAAGGGAAGCTTCCACCTTCCACTACACCAGGGTGCTTAGATGCCCATGCTGGGGAAACCAAGTCCAGATGTAGTTAAGGTTGTATATTTTCACTTACTTTTTATTGTAGTTTTATTTATCTATTATAGTTTTATTTATTTGTTGCACATTTATTATCCTTTTAAGTTTTCTTTTTCAGTTTTATAAGCTCTATCATGGTGAGAGCTAAAGTGCATTAGATTTGTAATATTTTTTAATATTAAACCCAGTTCACAGAAATCATGTATGTTTAGTAATTTGTATTATGGTGAAAAATGAATGTAAAATCTCTATTTGATACAAGCAGTTTAATGAGTAGTTTGAAAATGATTCACAAGATGAGTTTTGCAAACCTCCCTTTTTCAGCAGACAAATGATGGAAGTCAAATTAAAAGGAGTAGCTTGTCTCTCAGATTCATTCTAATGCTATGACTTTTTGACATGATGTTGAAGATGTCAGATCTATCTGTAGGCTTCCTGTTCACTGTAACAGGAACTGCAGACACCTGTGCATCTTTAGGCAGACAGGTTCTTGAATTCAGTAAAGCTGTCCAGTACTAGAGTAGCATGTCAAAACACCATTTTCTTCAGAAGAAAACAGAGCAATCATATTTTCTTCTCCAGATTTACGTGCTTGCTTTTTTTTTTTTTTTTTTTCCCCTTAGGAAAAGAGCAAAGAACATAGAAAAATTTCAGTGGAATTAGCAGTAAAAAGAGCAAAAAAAGTACTGCAATTTGCAGTATATTTTCCTTTTCTAATAGTTTATCATTATAAAAGCCAAGCAGAGAAACCTTTGCCATAGAACTATTCATTTGTTTGATTGCTTTCTGCTGCAATCATTTATGTTATGGCTTAAAAGTGGTCAAGGTCAACAAGAGATGTGCTTACTAACTGATATTTAATCCTGAGTCCTCAGTGTAGCTGCATCTTTTAATGTAAACTGCAGCCGTGTAGAGTAGAAAGATATTCTGAATCCATATATGAGAAAAGAGTATGTACAGACACAAAGGAAATAAAGAGTTTGTAGTGAAGCCTCACTGTTAATTTACATTTTGAAAAACAAAAAGTTGCCATAGTAACACGTAGGTTGCAAAAATTTTCTAAATCTGATGTATTAGATTGAGGAAACTCTTAACTTACACGACATGTATCTCAAGTTTTGTGAATAAGAAAGCATTTTGTGCATTTGTAGGGTTGACCTCAAATAGTTTCCATTTGTGCAAAACATAATAAAATATGAAGGCATTGGTAAGTTATGCAAACAGAGCCTTTTCCAGTCAGCTTCCTAATTATGTTGTTCATAAGATAATCGTTGTCTGGTTTTCCTTCCTAAAGAAATAATATGTAGGTATTCTTCAGCATAAGAATCTGTTGGAGTTCTGTTGTTCAGAAGCTATGCATTTACTATTGGTGATTTTTAAATACGCAGGACAGTATATTCTGTCTTTTCTCATAACCATTCTATGATTCTATAAATTTCTTTTTAATTGTATTTAATTCACTAATACTGTTTTTCTAGAGCAAACTTACCTGTGTAAAACAGAGCTTTGGTAAACAGACCAAAAGATACAGTTAATAGTGAGATCCGTTTTTGCTGTTTCAAAAGGCTGGTTATAGTACTGTGCACTACGAGTATTGCAAACTCTAGTTCTGAGTGCCATGGTCTGCTCTGTTAGCTTTCTAACTCTATGTGCAGCAAACTGAGCAAATTACTTTTATGGAGCAATTTGCAGGGTCAGTTGTTTTAACTTGTTCATTTACTGAATATCTCAAGTCAGCAAAACAGCCATTTTTTTCTTTCAGTACTATTTATGTATTTTATATTGTTTAAGAATTATGTAAGAAATAATGTTTTCCCTCAGTCATCAGCTAATGATTTCTAAATACTGTTTTGTTGGATCTACCTGCACTGATGATGGTCAGTGACTTTTTTATTCATGGAATATCTGAGCTGTTTAACTTCTTAAGGTGAAGTTTTTGGTGATACCTGATCCAGTTGAGTATTATAGCTTGAATAATTCTTCCATGGTGATATGTGAGATTTAAAAATAAACCTAATTTTTGAATATGTTAAGTGTAATAACAGAAACTACTTGCTACTACTCAGCACTAGGGTACCATTTTTAGCTGCAGTTCTATTTCAAAGTATACTTTTCCATTATAAATTTATTAGAATATCTCTTTATCTCTTTTTTTTTTTTTTTTTACATGCAAGTTGTCTATAGAATCATAAAAAATAACTTGAAAGCCCACCTAAACCATTGCTCTGCTTTAAGACCTGTTTTGATGGAGATTCTACAGCTTGCTGGATTTTCATGCTGCACTCATCTGTTATGTCTGCATTTACTCTGAGTGGTTGCTACGGTCTCAATCATTTTGCAATGTGGAAAGGCTGGAGCAGAAAGCACACACACATACAGAGCACTGTAAATCCTAACATACTTAATCCAATTAAATCATAAAGGTAGTACTTTATTTGTAATTGTTGAGTTGCAGTTGCAGAACGTGGTGAGCAGCAAATTTGAAAGTGGCATTCACTGGGGTTTCTCTCCTTGCCACAAAGGAGAGCCTGCTGAGAGCACTGAGGAGTGGTATCGCTGGCTGGGATAAAAGACATATACTTGTATTTTAAAAGACCATTTGCATTACTTCATGGATGTGGTAATGGGTTCTGGACACACTGTATCTGGTCTGGCAGCTGAAGAGAACTTGAATCCTGTGCTTAGGGTGATTGATGTGGCACTGCTTGATGTCGGTACCCTGGGGAAGGAGGAGTTTGCTTCTGAACATGCCACTTCTTTAGAAAGATAGAAAAAGAATCCAAAAGAGAAGTGGTTGTACTGTATTAAACTTTATTGGACTTTATCATCACTGATATATCAGCTGGGTCCTCCTTCTCTAGCTGTGTACGATAAGAAATTTCTTGCATTTTAGTAGTACCCAAAAGTTTTAGAAAGGCAGGAAGTTGTCTTCCATGGATGTGGTTTGTGAAGTGTCTTGGGATGCTTCTCAAAAGGCAATGTTATATCACTACAGGATACTTTAAGACTGGTACTTTCATCTCCTTTCCAGTTTTCTTTTTCCACCTGATGCTCCAGCCATTGAAGAACATTGAATATGGGACATCATAGCTAATCTACAGCAATGGACTGTGTTGCCATGACATAGAGTTTAGGAATCGTTGTACCATCACACAGGAGAAGCTTGGAAGTAGTGAAAAGATGTAGTTATACAGAGGAATCTTAAAACAAATTGTCCAAATTAGGAGCAAACTGTGGGTGGTCAAATTGCTTTTTATTCTCTGTCTATAGCTTATTGTGATGTTACAACAATATGACTTGCATCCCCTCAAGTAAAGTAATACTTTGCTGTATTTGTGAATGTGATAGGTTAGCTCATATTTTAGATGTTGTCATGCTTGAATCATATATAAACATACTGACTCATTTAAACTGCAGTAATACAATGTGCCCTTTGTATTCCTGCATGCAGAAGACAGGCTGCTCTGTCAATGAAACCCACATTGTTCTTCTGTGGGATAATTTCCATAGTTTGCAATTATGATTTCCCTTCTGAAATGACATTTGATAGTGCTATTCTGTGCTGCTGGTAATTCAGTAACCAGAACTCTTTTCTAACCTATCCAGCTAGAACAGCGTGTGCTCTTTAAAGTCTGCAAATATCTCAGAAGGTCTCTGTGTACACATATGTGCAGTGAATCTTTGGTAGTGAAACAGTAGTCTTTACCTCACCCCTCTGCTAGGAAGACTTTATAGTTTGTGTTTCAATGGTATCACAGTCCCAGCTGTCCTGAAGCTTTGTGAAGTTTACATATAGTTCTGAGGCTGGACAGGCTTAAATGCACATTCGTGGGGGTAGTCTGACCAAATTTTGTTCCAGCTGCAAGAGTGACTGCTTGCAACAATGTGTATGTGCTTTATTTGTAAGAGCACTGTTTTTGATTTTCAGTTGTGTATAATGACTGCAATTTGGATTTTGTGTGAAAACGGGAAACGTGACCACATAAATGGTATACTTATTGAATCTTTAATTAAAATAAATGGTGAATGGTTTACTTATATTTTTGGAACCCATGCTTTTCATTTTTTATACAGGCAAAAATGTTCTTAGTTATATATCCTTAATGTTCAGCATCATGAAAATTGAGTAAACACACTTAAAGTACATGGTTGTGTTCTGTGGTATTGAGTGTACATATGCTGTGAATATGAAGGTGAAGAATATTTCATGAATGCAGTATGCAAGGGACTTGAATATTCTGACTAAATGGTTATTATTATATGTCATTAGTTTTAAGGAACTTACTTTTTCAAAGATTTATAACAAAAGGTGGAAGATGGAGAATAATTATACCCCTGTCAACTAGTCAAAGACAATTTCTGCCTATCAGTTAGTAATGGTAAATTCTGAGCTTGCAGACTGAAGCACTTGCTGGCAAAAAGCTGCTTCAGCCCTAGCTGTATGTATTAAATGCTTCCTTGTAACTGAAAAGTTCATAAACAGTGTAGGTCTCCATCTGTCTCGATCAGCTCTGCAACTGTTCTGTTGCTCAAGCCCTTTTTGATCTCTCTTTTTGCCCTTCCCAAGTTGTATTTGTCTAATTAATTTTTTCAAGTTAAGGACCTGAACTTCAGTCATAGGCCATCACAGCTACATTATATGTATATTATATTCAGCTACATTATATTCTGTCTGTAAACTGAGTTTATGGGAGGTTTATTTTTCCCTTACTCCTGTCATGGGCTGTTTCAAAATTTCATTGGTTTTGTTGTTGGAAAAATGATTTTTTTTTCAGCTTTAAGGTTTTCGTAGCATGTATCCATTTTTTATTTTGCACTTTCCCTCCTTTCAGTGTTTATGCCTGCTGAAATTATGAATATACCCGTTTTCCTTCTTAGCCTTTATTTTGCACACTAAAGAAAAACAAACGTTTTTCCAGCATGACTGCAGAACGTACACTTGCAGTACACTTGGCATTATTTCTTCCTCACAAACAGTGGCTTGAAAAGGTATAATCTTCATTTTAATTGTCTTGCAGTGGCATTGAGCACTAGTGTTTATACTTGCCTCCCTCTTTTTCACAGTGACTCTCCTGTTCCCATTTGTTAGGATAGCAGTGGTCCTTTCACAGCCTCATAACAGTGATAGTTACTCTGTTGTCAGATCATCATTTTAGTCCTTTTTCCTCCTGTCAATTCCAACTAGCAAATTCCCAAATTTTTCACGTAAATTATTTTTAGTTCCTGCCTACTTGGCTTTCCACTCCATTGTTCTCATCCCACTTCTGTTAAACCCATCATCAGGAAAGCATTCAGTTTCTTCCTATGTTATATTTTGAGCTTTCTCTGTATTAACAATGCCTCTGAAATTTGTGTCTCCGAATTCTTTTCAGCTTCTAATTTAGATGTACAATAAAAAGAATTCAGTAACCACATTTGCAGTAACATTTTATTTTGCACATCAGAAAAGCACTGGGCCAAAAAGCAAGGTTTAAGATCTGATACGGATTTAAGCTGCTATTTGGAGGTTAGATTTTCAGATTAAAAATGATGTTTTATGTCTCTGAAAGCTTGGTCAAAAGTAATATAAGCTTGTATAGCTAGATAATTTTTTTTTTTTTAGGACTTATATCACATAATATTTGAGACTTTCATAATTAAATAAGAAAAAAAGTTATTTATTTATTTTTTAACAGAACTGAACTCATAGTGGTTAATTTAGTAATGGCAATCAGTATTTGAATTAATTTTGAATTAATCAACTCTAATTTCATACCCTGTGTTTTGTCTTTCTGTTGGTAGTAATAAGGCCACTCAAAATGTGTAATGATTTTCACTGAGTTGGTTTAGGAAAAGTATCAGTAGAAGAATTAGTGGAATGATTTGTTCTGTGACAATTGCACAACTTTTTTTTTTTTCTTCCTTTCTTGATACCTGCTGTTTGAGAAATGGAGTTTGGAATTGCTATGGCTTTTATATCCATAAAAAAAAAAGCTTATTGTCTTGTGAATTTGACTCCGTATTTTCCAGTGTATTAAGGATGTGGGCTTTTCAAGTTGGTTTTGTATTTAGAAGTATTTTTACTGTAAACAGTGGATGAGGGTGTACAAGAGGAATAATTTCAGAGTTTCACATGTTTCTGTTTTAAAATTTCATAGAATCATAGCATAGTTTGGGTTGGAAGGGACCTTCAAACGTCATCTAGCCTAATGCACCTGCAATGAGCAGAATTTAAGAACCCTTTAAATTTAGGAGTACCAAAAGACCCCACTAAATAAACTGGAAATTATTAAACATAAATTGAGACAGAAAAGCTTTGGGTTTTAGTCATGACATATGTGTCTTTGATGTAAACAAACAAAACATTTTTAGCAATTGCATAGGTAAAATTAGGTTCCCCGATACATAGTTTTTTTCCTAGGGAAGTTTGTTTCACACTGCTCACATGTTTCATATATGAAGGAACATCTTGACTTTCTCTTTCAAACCAGCACAAGTGGCAGTAACATTTTACTGGCTTTTAAGTGGAAGATTAGTGCACAGCAGATGTATGCTGTGAAACTATTTTCCAGTTTTACAGGAACCACTTGGTTGACTTAATTTCACTGAAAAGTTATCAGAAATTCATGATTTTTTTAGGCAAACCATGGTTTAGCTTTGAACCAAACAAGGAGAGGTTTCTGATCTTATTCAGCATAAATTGGGTGGTCTGAGATCCTGAGATGTCTGATCTTGAAATTCACTGCAGAATTTAGGGCTATGAACTCATAGGAACTACACTGAGCAAAGAAAAAGCATTGTTTTCCTGTAAGCTGTTTTCCTCCTCTAATTCTCTCAGGAAGTACGTTCTTTATCTTATGGACTGATCTCAAAATTCTGTCCTGGTCCCTTGTGTCAGAGAGAGTAATGAAAGTGTTACCTTCTGCTGGTCCCTTTCGTTGTATCATTTGCTCTCAGGAGGATTTTGGAGGCGTGTGCTTTATAAATGGCATCTTCTATCTTCTTTTGAAAATTGTTAATACACTTTTAAAAGGAACAAGCTTAACACATTTACAGCACAGTGCAAACTACAAACTTGATTTATATGGAAGCACATATTTTACTGGAGAAGGCAGTGTACCCTAGCTGCCTGTAATCTGACTGTAAATTTACAGGTTTTGTTTTTAATACTACAAACTGATTTTCTGAAAATGGGGTATTTTGGCTGAGTTGTGTGACCTCCTTTCATCTGTAAATACGGCAGTATTTACATTGCCTCATAGTAAGCGCTGATTAAGGATTTCTATTTTAGGCTGTGATTTTTTTTACTGTAATTTATGTTTCTCACATACTGCAGCAAAAGCTGGGTATGTCTTTATGCCTTTGAAATAGTTTTTTCCTGCTGAAACCTTTGGAGAAAAAAAAAAACACAACAAGTTAAACTGTTACAGAGCTTAAACCCTGCAAGTGTGATTTGTATATCCTGTGACATTTTCATTATTTACTAACTTGAGATGCTATAAATCTTATTCCTGGAATCAAAATATTCTGCTCAGTGGCTGCAGCAGTAGCGGCGCTTAGGAAGCAAGTAGTGAGTTCAGCTGACAAGATTCTGGCTTGTGTTTCTCTAGCACAAACATGGCTTGTAGAAAATGGATACATAGACTAATTCTGGCAGGAGGAGTAAGAGCTTGCAAAGGAAGAAGTTCTGTGCAGGTTGGAGAGCTGTGCAACTGATCTAAACACTGCTCATCTGAGTCACTGCATAGGCTGGGTTAAAATTCCTCAGATGTAAATAAGGTTTATCGGTTTCAGCAAGCCAACCTGCAGAATTTGGTAAATGTCTACAAAGACATTTTAAAAGATAGCTAGAAAGCTTTCTTGGCCTGAAATTCAACCAGCTTTGAACTTATCTATATACTCTTCAATTAATGTCTTTGTGGAGCAACATTAAAATAATACTGTGCTCTAATCCTCTAAGAAGTGAGGCTGTCTCGAACTACAGCTGAATTACATGCTGCATAAATTAAAATTTGCAGTGCACAGTATCTTTCTGGAGTATTATTGTATGATGTGATTATGCAAAAATAGAAAATATGAAAATAGATGTTTTTGTATAATCAGTACTATGCTGCTATCTTCCATGTTTGTAACATTTAAGGCCGTTTCCCCTTAGCATGTTTTCGTTCAATTATTTCATCTATTACTGTTAAGAAGAGCACACTCCACAATTTGTGTCATACATCTGGATTTTTTTTTTTTTTCTAAATTCAACGTGTTTAATAGAGGGAAAAAAATGTCATTTATTTATTTCAACATGTGATTAATTTTCTCAATTTGCTATGCTTCTGGGTCAATAGAATAGGCTTTTCAATGTAGTGTAAACTAATTCTAGTCCAAAGAAAGTGATACTAACACAAACAACATGTTTTTAAATAAGAAATGTTACCAAACACTCAATGTATTTAGCCTGTACAGGACAAGGTTTTGAATAAGTCTGGAATATAGCCGTCATATTAACACTGCTCATTGAACAGAAAGGCTGCCCTTCAGAAATGAGGGTTAATTTAATCTAAACTGCCTGATAGTCTTCAATTCTGTAGCTCCATTTTGCCTGATGAAACAGCAGAGGTGAGCCACCACCCTGACCCTGCCTGCCCCAGTCCCAGCACGGATGGGTGCAGGGTCGGCTGCTGCTGCTGCACTGCTCCCAGTGAAGCAGGCAGCCAGAGCAAAGGGCTCCTTCCTGATGGTCTCTGCACGCCTGAGCTACTGTGCCAATAGTCTGCAGCAAAACATCAGCAGGTGGAAAGAAACTCATGTAAATCTGCTTTATTGCATGAGATCTGTAGAGTTAGAGTTTCACCTACCCTGGAGGGTTCCTTTTATTTGATGGTGAACAATAAAAACTGACTCCAAGATAAAGATTATCCTCCTCCTTCATTTAAGTGTTCTAGGAAAGCTGACCTCAGTCCCAGTGAGCGCAAATATCCAGGGTCTTCCACACAGAGTACAAGGACCTTGATTAGTGCTCTAGACCACAGAGGTCCACTTCCCATGGCCTCTGTGCTCCTCTTGCTAGGGACTCCTCTGTCAGGTCAGCAGCTAAGATGTAAGCAAGGAAACAATTGCCTAGAAAACCTGAAAGAGCTGCTAGCATCCCAGGTTCTTCCATATTGTATGAAGATGATGTACATGGAGAAGGATCTTTCTGTATACAGACCTGAAATTGGATAATATGGGAATGGTACCTATTTACTCTTTGTTTAAACAAACAAACAAACAAAAAGTATTCACAGAGGCCAGTATCAGGAGAAGAAAGACCCTTTGCTGTCATTTTTGCTATTTTGAGGGATATTTTTGAAAATATGAACTAGTAGATTTCCTTATCTGTGAATATAGTAGTAGGAAGATATGAGTCTTTGCATCTGGTTTTAAGAGTCCAGCTGTGCACACACTGACATTGTGATTCATATGCTGACCTTAATTCATATTACAGTGCCCCTTGACAGTGTGCCAGCTGTGAACATGCACGTGAAGTATAACACAATCTGTCCTTGTGTGCTGTCGTGAAGATGCGAAGCTTGTCAGCCTTCTTTTAGTTACCTTTGCTTTTTAGATACTGTAAACAAGGATATTCAATGTCAGAAAGTATATTGAAGTTACTGATGCTATCCGTCAGCAGGATCTAATTGTTTCATGTTGGATCAGAATACTAAATTGCATGTAATGCAGCCAATTGGATAGAGTGAGGCAGAGTTTGTCGTCATCTTTTTAAACAAAACCTCACAGACAACTTCACTTTAGACACATGAAAAGGTAGTTAATATAAAGTATTCTATCTTTCATTAGATGGACATAAGATTATAAGTTGGGGAATAGAGCATTGCCAGAGTTTTCACCTTATTTTACCATTGGTATTCAATCTAAGAACTGAGGTAGCCCCATTGTTTTAAAATTGTTTAAAAAACTAATTTCTGATAAAAAATTCCAGATGAAAATGCTCTGTAACCAAGTTAAGCCAATGGCTTAATTTAAGTTAGTTTAAGCTAACTTGGTTTGCATCTCTTAAGTTTTAATGAAAGGTAAAGGCATCGTTTGTTAGGACAATGGCCCATTTGGAGAGAAGGGTTTTGTGATTTGGAATGGAATGTTTTCTGAACTGGAAAAAAAGGGAGGGGGTGGGGAGGAATATCACAGACAACTGCAGTATTGTCATTTCCAAGGAACAGAAAGGGTCTTTTGCCAAACTTAGTAGTTTATTGTCCTTCTCTCCTTTTGGATATCCATTGCGGGAAACAGTCTCTGGTGGACTGATGGGGACAACAGCCACCTTTCTGCACTACGGTGGTGTAGGGACAGTGTTCTGTCCAGCTTTCTGCTCAAAATAGCCAGAATAATGCAACAAAATGATCGGTTTTCTCTTTGCCATGCTTATGTGTCTGTATGGGGAAGCTTCTTGTTTGGGCTGCATGTCCTGCCCTGCAGCACTCCAGTAACTTTACCTGCTTTGAGAGTGTACCTTCAGGACTGCACGGAGCCAGAGTATGCACCTTGGTAAAAATACTGCTATTGATTTTATTGAGAAATGGATGCCAGTTTATGTTGCTCCAAGCAGGGATTTGTATGTGAGAAGACTGCACAGTAGCATCCAGCATGCTGGTTATTTTTGTTTCATGCAGAAGTAGCATCTTTTATGTATGGACATTGTCTTCTGGCGGTGAGGGAGAAGGAAGAAGAGGTCCTCTGTTTCTCAGAGCTTTAGTAAAGGTGTTGTTGAATTCTTAACTTTTGTGTCATCTTGTACAAAAATGACTTCAGAGCTTCCTGTACTGCAAGGATGTGCATCAATCCCTCAGTTCCTGCTTCTGTGCTTAGTTGAGCAGTATCGGGCATCTAGAAACTATGCTTGTGTTTAACTTTGGTGTTGCACTGGAACTGAAAATCTATCTAGAGAAATCCAATCGGTATCCTTACATTTCTTTTTTTGGCCTAGTAAGTACTGAATTCCAAGCTTGTCGTAGCTATCTTCCCCTGACATTATTTCGTATGATTGGATGTTCTACATTAGTTATGGTCTACAGATTGACAGGTACAATGTTACTGGTACCACAGGCTCTTCCCTAGAAGTAGGCAGACATATCATGATAAAAGGAAGATGAAGGCAAGGCATAGGGCAGATGAGTTAGGCTGTTACTGCCTTGAATACCTGAATGAGGAGGTATACAAGGCAACAAAACTGAGAAAAGGAAGCATCTGTGTGAGACCAGCCCATATATTCTGTGCTTGAAAAAGAGCACATCTGGTATTTCATCACCAATTCCTACTCCTTTTTGAAATCTTAGCTGCAGTTTGGCACTGTTGAAAAGGGGTAAGAGACTGAGGTTTTCAAGTGTTGCAAAACAAACCCAAACCAGAACCAACACCAGATGAGATGTGATACGTTCCTTTAATAGTTCTGAGATCTCTTTCACTGCAGATGCTTGTTGATTGGCTGAGTAAATACTGTATATTTTTCCCCTGCATTATACAAATCACTCTATAGATAGAAAATCTCTGTTTTTTTTTTATAGACATATCTTTTTGTTTTGTTTTGATTTTTTTATTTATTTATTTTTTTTCCCCAAGGCTTGAACAAAAGGGCTGTGGGCTTTGAGCATTGTTGTAGTGCACCTGATAATTTTCATATTATATGCACTTACAGATTTCTTTTTTTAGCAGCTTAATGAAATGGAATGATTGCACCAGTGGTTACTTTGTTGTTTCTGTGAAACATGTGCAAGAAACATCAGGCAGATTGGTACCGTCTTGCTGTTAGCAAGAAATAACTTTATCTTATAGATGGATTTATAACTATAATACTGTGTTGGTTTAGGTTTTGTTTGTTTTGTTTTTTTTTAATCTATGATTCTTTATTACAGATATTTTGAGAAACAAGCTTGGGTTTAAGGGTATGGGCCTTGAATATATTAATGTTTCTGTTTTACAAGTTTAAGCCTTATTGGTTATGCACACAGCATAGAGCATTCAGGCCCACCGCAGAGAGGCTTATAAATGTTTCATGTATAGCACCATGAGACATTGTGTAGGAGTTCAGATAACTTAGAGGTCGCTCTGTTTCGCACAGTGTTCTTGGAAGAATGTATTAGGTCAGTGTATATATTGCATACTGTGCTTTGTCCTTCCTTCCTTCTGACTCATCTATTGTTAAAGGAGAACTTAGATTGGACTGGGTTTAGGGTTTCCCTTGTGTAAGCAGGGAGAATAATTAAACAGGCTCAGTTAATTAGCATTTGTGAGTTGTTCAGACCTTACAGTGATAAGGTCCATAAAAGTGCCAAGTTACAAAATAAAATTATTTACTTAAAGGCCATAATCCTCTCTGTCCTTTGTCAACATTTGTCCTGTGTAGACTATTACAGTTTTATAGCACTATAATATCTTTGTGCAGTGTTTCTCTTTTGAAGAATTAGAAATGTAACAAATGAGCTAATTTTCACAATACCTTCTCAAGCTGGTGTATGTTTTTTCCTTTCTTATAACATTTTGAGGGCTTAAACTACAATGTATGCGAGTTGTCCATGTCTGTGCAGAGCTAATAATAGAACACATTCCCATTGAAACTGTTGCCTTCTGATTTTACTGTTTTGCTTTGACGTGTGGGAGAAAAATTAGCAGTATCAGATGGATGCAGTTCTAGCAAAGAAAGTGGAAGAGCACTGGAGCGTGGGGAGTGCTTGCACAGTTAGAGGTTCGCCTAGAATTTGTGGCTGTGCTTGTTTTGCTTACTTAGAAGCGTAGCCTAAAAGTCTGTGATGCTACTGACAGTGTCTCATGCTGGAGTATGTTCATCATTCAGATTTACAGATTCTGTAGAATGGGTATGTCTTTACTGGAGGTCAGAATGGTGCTTTCAAAGGTGCCACCAGTCCTACAGACTTAGACTAAGTCTTTCTCAGGTGTGCTGTTCTTGATCCAACTTACTCTCTACAGCCCTTGAGACCTTATACAGCTCTCAGGGGACCTCCTTACTGCTTCAGCTCAGCATCCTCTTGACCATTACAACCTTATTGTAAACCAAACTGGTATCAACACTGAAATAAAAAGGCAAGAGGCGGAGCAGGAGTCAGGCCCGCCAGCTATCTGTCTGTGCTGCTATCTGCCCAATTTATCTCATGGGTCATGGTGATCTCCCAAGAGGCTAACATAGAACTGCTTAAGTTTGTATTATGTGCTGTCCCTATTTGCAGTAAACCCATGAGCTCAGACATAAGATAGCCACACATTGGGTGATACTTTTCAAATGTGCAAGATAACCTTCGTGGCTTTTTGTGATAAATTGCCTTTGACATGAGGAAGGTTGCACATTTGTTTCTAGTTCTGAATCTGAGCCCAGAAGCAGAAATGAATATTGCTCTGGAAACTAGCCATAACCAGTCTGTAGCACAGCAGTTCTGCAGTGAGTCTGCATGGTTATCATTGTTATTGCAGCTCATCCTCTGCATAATACTTTACCCCTGGTTGGTGGTTCAGGAATCATGACAGCCTTGCTGGAGCAATTACAGAGGCAGCCTTGACAATCCCATGTCCACTCCAGGATGTTATTGATCACTGACAGTGTCTTCTACCTGTCTGAGGTTTGTATGTCCCAGAATTCTGGTATTTTTTTCTCCAGGGATGTAGATGAAATGAACATAATCACATGAGGATACCTACCTGCTTTGCTGATAACTGCTTATCCAACAAATCTGTTGAATTACAGTGTTAACAAAGCATTGAGCCACATCCTCAGTTCTTAATGGATGCTCAGACAAGGAGCCTCTAAAAGCTGAAGGCTTGCTTTGAAAATAAACTGTTCAGCCCATCAGAAGATACCTATCCTTTTATTACACTTAAACCAAAATGACTTTCCAAGGACCTTCCAACTGCTTCTACTCCTTTCACACTGCTGCTGCTTTGACTGCTTTAGCTACTGCCAACATAAGGAGCTTCCTTGGTCCCTGTTTGGGTGTTTTCTGTGTTCCATAGACCAGCTTGCGAATGTTTACTGTCAGCAGTAAGAGAAGAAGTGGAAATCACTGTGGCCCAGGCCCGGTGTCAACACGAAGACTGTGAAGGTCCTTCAGTGCTCAGCTGCCTGTGTTGGATCACTGCAAGTGATGGAGTATTCCCAGCTGCTCACTAGATGGCCATTGCTGTTACTCTAATTGTGATCTGCCTCAGTGTTCTCCATATAGCAATGCTTTCTGTGACATGGTGTAAGTACTCCCAGTCCTCTTCATAGCAAGCAGGTTCTGCATGTTTTGGTGGTTGCACATGCTGTGGTGGAGAGCATATTGAGTGGATGGATGGTGTTCTCTGCAGGGTTTTAAGGGTGTGTTAGTTGGACACAAGGTTGAGTCTTGGAGATGGGTAGTCTCCTGCAGATGCTCTGCAGCTAGGCAGAATGTGCAGCTGGAGATTTGCTCTTGTAGTTGCTTCTGAGGAAGCTCCTGGAGAGCAGTGTATATACAGGCTACTGAGGCCATAGTATGTATTAAGTGAAGCATTGAACAAAGAAAGAAGAAAGTGGACATTAATGCATAAGGATGGAGATGAAGAAGAAGAAGAGGAAGATTATGCCGTTGTTTGAGATTAATATAAAAAGCTTTGCCAAGTCAGTCCTATTTTTGTGGCTCTCAGGAGTTAAAAGATACCATAATTCATGTATAACACAGTCTGCTTTACAACTGAATAGTTAATATTTTTATGATGCAACCAGTACTTTCAAACTGTGTTACATTTTTGTAGATTCACATGGGATTACCTAGGGATCACTAAAAATTCCATAACTAAGTTGTATCAGGATGTATGTGATGCTTACATTTGTAGATGTTCACGCTTTTCAGTCTGTCCCAGGAAGTACCTTGGTCTCTAGAGTAGTGATGTAAAATTAGTTTGTGTGTTGCATATCTGCCAAGAAACTGTGTCCATGCAGGATATTTTTGTGTGTGTGTGTGGTTTAGAGATGTATCTAGTCTCTGCTGGAAGTAGAGTATATAGTGGAAAAAGGCATAAAAGGTTCCAGAGTTTGAAATGGCGTACTGTGCTTGGGATCTTTGTTTCTGGAAGCTAATCAGAGAAATAATTTTTCCTGACACTGGACTGGGGATTAGACTTTAGCCCCAGTGAATGCTGCCTTTATTTCTTCTTGGATTACTGTTAATATGTCATTGTCTCCTCACACTTCATTTCCATTTATTTTGGGATGTCATGGTATCACGGGGATAACACAGATCATAAGCATAGGAACACCTCTCTGTTAGATGGTGTGCACTCGGTATGTTTGTAGTATTGTAACAGCACATAGAAGTTTTGAATAATCAGTCAAGCTTCTAAATATAAGGTACAAAATTGCTATTTTGTTTTCCTTAAGGACATTTCACTAGCTACCATTTCCTTTTCAAAGAGGGAGTTATTTTTAAATCTAAAATGAGACTTTGTGGTGAAGCAAAGTGCATTTTTTTTCCCACTTAATTAGAAAATTCAGTTTTGGAGCATAATTAATATATTGCCAATTTTTTC
The DNA here is from genome assembly GCF_028554395.1 of Pezoporus wallicus. NCBI lineage: Eukaryota > Metazoa > Chordata > Aves > Psittaciformes > Psittacidae > Pezoporus > Pezoporus wallicus. The sequence continues at coordinate 4,812,149 of NW_026640165.1, forward strand.
TTTTTTTTTTATTTTTATAAAGAGTTTTTGATATATCTGGATGTGGTTTTCTAAATAGAATCTTGGCAGACTTCCACTGCAAGCTAGTTTTTACTGCTATTCATTAGCTAACTTATCAAAATAGTGTAATCAATGCCTGTCATAACATAAATACATGACCCTTTTGAGCAGCCCAAGTGTCTGTGTTTACGTCTCTCTGAAAGGAGGATAAATTCCTAAGGGAAACAGAAGGTCATATTAGCATTGGCAAACTTAGCTTCTATCAGTTTGTCTGTATGGTTTAGAAGTATTGAATTTTTTTTTAGAGGCTCATTTTTCATAATTTTCCTTGCAAGGCACCTTGGGACACATCATTTATTTATTCTTATTTATTTGTTTATTTATTTTTGCTGATAATGCATTATTGAGAATTATTAGATTCTGCTGAGACAAAAATCCAGCATGGTGTATGAACACACAGAAATCAATGAATGTTATTGAATGAGATGTATGACTTCTGTTAAACAAATTTGGAATAATCTTCTTGAGTATCATAGTACCTGGCCAAACTCAAAGAAGTTGCAAAGACTGCAAAGACTTGTCTAACATTGAAACAGTGAGCAGGATGCTGAGCTTGTATTAAATAAGCTCCTTTTAAAGCTGAAAAGGTGATAAATATATTGTTTTGATTTGAACTACAGGGTCACAGGAAAATGGATTGGGTTCTTCATAAGGTTTTTGTATCAAATCTGTGATTTCTACGGGGTTATTTTATGTTCAGCAAGACTGGGGTGGTTTTGTTTTTTTTCTGCTTACATTTGAATTTTTGGAGGTAATTTTCCTACAATAGGAATTAATTAATTTATTTTTTTAAAACTGCTCAGTAAATCATTACCTTCACTAATATATTTATGTAGCATTTTCTCATGAAATCCAAATGCAGGAAGTTAATTTCAATATTATTTTACTAGCTTGAATGCATTTATGGGTAGTTTTGATGTAGATAAATTGAGTTTTATAAAGTTACATGCTTTTAGTACAAATCTTTTGACATTAACTCTGAGGTGACTAGTAGTGTAACAGCAGTTATTTTAGTTTAGCTTAGGCATTTGAAACTTTCTGCTGGTTTTATGTGTCGTATGATGTTATAATGAATGTTTGTGAAAAAAAATGAACTCTTCAGCTGTAATGCTATCTTATGAGAGCTACATTTTCTAACTGAGGGGACTCTCAGAGCCATTTTAAAGCATGAGGTACTGCATACATCTCTAGAGGAGTTTGGTGGTGAAGACTGGTATTAAACTGTTTTAAATCAAACGCCAGACTCTTCCAAACAATTATTTTGCCAGTTGACTGTTAGGGTAGTTTATGGAAAGAGAGTTGCTTGTCTGGTGTTTTTCATTCATAGACTGGTTAGTGAATAATGTTAGAATTCAATATTGTAGTTGTAGCAGTAAAATCTATATACAGAAACACTTCAGCCTTTTAGTGACCCCCTCCTTTCTTTTTTAACTTGAAAAACAATACCAGAATGCATTACCCTGTGTGTTTTCCAGGTGTTTTAAAGGTTTGCAAAAATGCAGTCAAAAGAGTTGGAAACCAATATGTATTAGTAAAAAAGGAGCAAAGTGTGTGTCAGCAGCTTGGAACATGTCCTCAGAATCACAACCAAAGAGCTAAAAGTGAATGAATCAAGAAAGTGAATTTTCACTTCATGGAATAAGGTTCCTGTAGAAACTATGATTTAGATGTAACATTTATTCTTTGACTCTTTATGTAACTACATATTTTTAAACTACTGAAAAACATGCTGTCTTGTTTATTTTTTCTTTTGCTGTCATTGGCATAATCAGAGCAAAATGACTTTCTCTTAACAGAGCTTGGCAATTTAGAATCTAACATACTGCCTCTTTTCTCTGCCTATCATCTCTGTAATGGGGCAAGGCAGTTGACTAACAAATTCTTATTTTATGATTTGTTTTATATCTTTTGTTGTTTTTATGCACAGTGTCATAAAATAGATGCTCAAACTGTGTTGAATAACATCACAAACTGAAAGTTAGTGGCTTTCACAGTGTGAAACCAATAAAGAGCTGTAATATTTCTGTTCACATGACTGCACTGATGCCGAGTTTTTGGGAACCTTCTTATATATCCCTTAGCATGATCCATTTGGAGTAGAAACTTGTTATTGGGCTGTGTGATATCTCAAATTAAAATTTCAGTGTGATATAAGCATATGATTATCTCATTTATCTTAATTGCATAGGCATTACATTGGCAAAATAAAGCATGCATTTATGAAATCAGAATATATTCCTGAAGGCTTGTCAGAATATTCAGTAGCTCATTATATCTGTACTTTGCTAACACAGAGTTTGACATGAATAAAAAATCGTTATTTTTTTATATTGCTGGGTATGAGGGCAGTTCATATTACAAAAGGAAATCATAAGAAATCATAGAATATAGAGACAATACTGTTAGTTTTAGGAAGCTCGCTCTAAGAAGTTCAGGGTTCCCTCTCAACATTTTTCTAAAGAAATGATTTCATTTTTAATTTTCAGTGATGTTTTTCTGCAGCATAATATCTGTCTCAGAAGAAGGTGATAGAGCTAGAAGGTTCTGTTCCCAATTTGAGACTAGAAAATTTGTTATGCCTTGAAATTCTATTGGAAGACATGGAATTTAATAAAACAAATGACTGGCTGGAAAGAAGCTATGAAAAACAGAAAACCTTTGCATTTGTTTGTTTGGTTAGTAAGAAGTAGAGAGATTCACTGGGCCATCATGGAAAACTTCTTGGAGGTTGTTTCTGCTGTTTTGAAACAAAGCTGTTGCTATTTTTTTTTTATTAGAAAGCATTCTCTGTCTTCATGTTTAATTTCCTTTTTAGAAAACATAAGTTCATTGCATAGAAATAAAAAGAAAAATCGCATATCTCATTAAAATAAATGTTTGCATTTCCCACCTTGCTTAGCAAAAATAGACAAATAACAATGCATGTGTCAGTGGAAGACAATAAACAGATGCCATTGAAGTTTCCTGACTGCTGACTTTGTGTGCTGCTTGTGACACAGATCTAAAAAAGTCTAGAAGGATTTTCCAGGGGTGCTTTTCTACTGGTTTTGCTCCTTTTTTTCCAAAATACATTTCACAAAGGACAGCAGATTTTCTTTTTTTTTTTTTTTAGCTGTTTAACAACTTTTTACTTTGGATAAAAACCTTTAACATGAACTTTATTTGAGACTGGTATTAGGTCCTATTTTTTAATTGGAACTGTAGTTTCTAGGGGCTTGGACACTTAGGTTAAAAAAAGAAATATCCTAAAGCTTCTGTTACAGTTCTCAGGTAGGAAATGTTTATGAATCTTTACCAGTGTATCTTCTCAAGTCTGAAGACATGCAGATCCAGTGCTGATGCTAAACCTCCTATCTTTGTCAAGGTGCACGGGAATGAAATTATTGCTTTTGTTTCATTCTTGGTTTTGTTTTCTGTTTTGAAATCTCTCTCTGAAACTAAAACCTGCAAGTTTTGGACATCCGCTACTAGTATTTTTATGTAAAAAAAAGTGATTTATAGAGCAAGAAGATTCAAGAGGGAAAAAGCAGTGGTAAAAGTTATGTTGAAATAAAGTTTTTGGGGATCTCTTCTGTCCTTCAAGCAATGATTAATGTCTGTAGAAGTGAAATGTTCCTTCACTTTTGTGGAAAAAAATTTAAGCGAGATGTGCAGAGTTTGGTGCGCTACACATAAGGGGGAGTCTGCTAGCAAGTCAAGATCTGGGGAATAGTACCTCAGATGAACTCCTGGTACTCCTTCTCACTGACAGTTGGAAAGTGAATAAAGATTTCAGGCATAACACTTGGGATTCTTACTTATGGAATCTTTGCTCTTAGCTTTACTCTTGCAGTGTTCAATAGGATTGCCATTGTACTCACTGAGTAAGACATCCTAAGCATTGACATCTAGCTGCCTATATGTCTATGGAACTGTTTGATAGTACAAACCTGAATTTGGTCAGCTTAACGTATAAAATTAATCCTACCCTGAGCATCAGGTATGTTTTCAGTGCTGGCAAATTGAAGAAAATCTGGGAACATCAAGAAGGCAAATCAGAAAGAGAAAGAACAAGGCTCCTTTAGGCACTTCAGCATCTATAAGAATGTGTCAACTATTTTATGCAAGCAAGATTTACCAGGATTTTTATACAGTTGATGGTAAAAGTGACTAAGTGGATGTGTAAATTCATCAGGCCTTCGTAGAGGTGACCAAAACGAGAATAGTAGGCCTAGGCTGTACGTCATGCAGCTCTCTTTTTTTTAAATGCCTGCCCTGGAGTGTGTACCTGAAGTGTTTGTGAAGACCTCCGAGTACCTTCTGGAGGAAGAGCTTCTGTGTCTCAGCACACTAGCTTAGAGCAACTTGCTATTCACACTTCTCAGCCTGTGAAGGAGTGACTAAACCCCTAAAGACATCCCTTGTGCCTGTTGGAGCTGAACCCTAATGGAACCAGGGATTCAGGCATTTTTGAAACAGAATAAGCTTGTATGAGGGCCACTAGATCTCAGACTAAGGATTCAATGGGTCTTAGAAATCTTAATATTCACATTCCAAAGTTTATCCATATTGAATAGTAATGTCTTTTTTTTTGTTAAAACATGTGAAAACAGCATGAAAATAAAACTATTGTGATTAATAGAAACTTTTATAACTCTTCCAATGAGAGACAAGTAGTTAAATTAGCTAATCCAGAGGATTAATATGTAAAGTTACTAAAAAGCCACATACTTATTATACTCCACTGAATTACAAACCCACCTTTTGGTTAAACTAAGTACGACCTACTGGAATTGACAGTTGTTTTCTTCTTAGTGTTGTACTGCACATTGCTCATAAGCAAACATGTAATTCCTGTCTTTAATTCGTAGTATTCCTTTAATTTTTAATGCTTCAAGAACCAAGTGTCTAACAGCAGAACTAGTTTTTCATTATTTATGTGTACTTGTAGCTTGAGCATATACAGGCCAATAAGACGTACTCAAGTTTTTCTGTTACTTTTCATTTCTGTGTTCTAAATTAGAATTAGTTATCTGTGGTAGTTCCATACAGATGTGGCCAATGTATTACATTAGGTAGAATCTTAGAATCATAGAATGGTTAGGGCTGGAAAGGCCCTTAAGATCATCTAGTTCCAACCCCCCCTGCCATGGGCAAGGACACCTCACCCTAGACCAGGTTGCCCAAGGCTCTGTCCAGCCTGGCTTTGGACACTGCGAGGGATGGAGCATTCACAGCTTCCTTGGGCAACCCATTCCAGTGCCTTACCACTCTCACAGTAAATTGTGCCTAACAGATCCTCGTGTGAGCAATATGACGATATCTAGCACATTCTTATGGATATAAGGTCTGGGTAGTTTCACGGGAGATCTGAGGTTTCCTTCTCTCTCGTTGTCAAATACAGAGCATTACTCCCTGAAGGTTAAGTGAAAAGTACTTCTCGGTTTATGGTATGTTAATGCATTGCTGAGTGGATAGCTTCATTAAAAGCTTTCCAAAACTAATTTTGTTACATTTTGTACTGCTTGCATAGTCTTTTAAAAGTTTGTTGCTACTTTTCATCTAGGCAATATCTTACAGTAAAGCTTAACCCAAAAGTTGTTTTTTTTAATAAATATCTCCTACGTTAATTATACAAACACAAAATATTACTGTGGGTGAAACAGAACATACCATATATGGACCCAGGAATTTATTACAGGTCTGTTTAAAATCTTAGCAATCTAAAAAGACAAGCACATTCAAAAGCGTGAATTTAATACAGAAAAGTATTTTTAATAAAAATACTCTTAAAATTGTTACACAGGAAAAGTTGCTCATTTCTGCCTTTTTCTCGGGTGCAATTTCTCAAAACTGTTTTCTAACAGAAGTTAGCAAAGAGGCTATTGAAAAGATACTACTTTCCCTACTGTTAAGAGGCATCCCACATGCCTCTAGTGCTTCTTCATGACATGTTGTGATTCAGAACAGTGGGTGGCAAAGTGGCATGGCACATTTCTGTTCCTCAGGGACTCTGACTCTGTTTGAGTGATATGTTCCCTGTCAAATTTTTTGGCTCCCAATAAGTGATGAGACCAATGTACAGGACAAGGAAATGGGTTGTTTTGAGAGAGAGAGATTATCTGTTGTCTAAAAAATTACTGCAATTATATGTTCATCGGGATCAGATTTGACAAGGTAGAACTGAGGTTGCACTGAAAGGGTCAGTGAGAAATTTGTTTTGAGTTCAGGAGGACTAGTACCGCACTGCAGCAGGAATTAAGAAAGCCAAAGTAACCTGAATGTAACTAGCTGGATGCTGTGGTCAGGTGTTTGGTTGCACCTGGCTTCCAAATGTGTATTAGTTATTTTTGGAATGATTTGGAGATCAGGAACTTGAGCACTGAGAAGCACAAGAAAAGATGTAGGGAAAAAAAAGTAAAGGAAGACTTGCAGTTGTATGAACCAGGTCAGAAAATAAGTTTGGGAAGGTGCTCCTAGTCTTGTTATTGCCCCAAAGGACATACTTTAGGTGAAAAATAAAGAATTGAGTGTATTTTAAATCTTAAGAGTATAATCAAAGAATTATTTTTAGTCCAGATCTAATTATTCCAGACAAAGAGAAAATAAAATAAGTTGAAAACATACTAGTAAAAGAAAAATGTTAATAATAAATAATGCAGATATTATTATATGCAATCTTCCTACTATCTATTCCTTTCAATGATATTATATTCATATTTGCCTTGCTTTTCTGCATCCGAAGGCTGTTGCCTTGAGTTGTGGTGAGGTACCGCTATCACGAGTGCTTTGCTTGTGATACTTCGGGAGAGAGTATGATGTCTGTGGTGAAGGTTCCTTCATCCTCTGCCAGGAGGACTGTGATGTTGATGGCGTTGGTTTCTTCATCCTCACTCCATTGTCTGCTTGGGACTGCTACTGCATGGTCGCTGTCATGCATTACACCTTGTTTTTATTATTCCGTCTGCAAATCTGTACTGCAGTCAAATCTGTTGCATACAGAGTTTCTAACATATTTGGTACTGTTCCGTATGCTCTTTGTTACACCAGCATCTGGTTTTGCCCAGTTCACAGGTCTGCATTCCTTTAACTGACCATTGGTGGGTTTTTTACAGCCTTGGGGTCTTTAAGGATCCACTTTCTTATTCTTTCATTCTTTTACCTCCCTATAGTGCATCCTGTGTCCCCAGTATTGAGGCCTCAATTCCTGTATTCCTCTGTGCTTCACCATTAGGGTGCTAGGGTAACAGGTATTTCCTTCTTCATACTTGTTACTCCTGTCTATAACAATTATGATTATACCATGCAATTATTCAAAGACAAATTAGGCAGTAGTCACCTAAGCCTTAGAAAATCTGTGGGTTTAGTTCCTGTTCTTCGACAAAATACAAAGAACCCATTGAGGTAGATTTTAGTTAAAGGGATGAGAGAAGGTTGTTGCACTGAAAGGCTTCAACTATGACTAGGCAAAGGATTTAAAGATTGGCAGAACAGGAATGTTAATAATCTCATTTTACAGCTGAGGGGACTGTGCTATAATTGGTTACAGGAAAGTTGTCAAGCTTTACTTTAATTCATTGTTTTTGGAATAGCAACTTGGCTTTTCCATATTAAGAGCTTTCTCTCTGTCTGAGCTATTTCTTTAAAGTGTGTTTGTCTTCATATATTATGGGTCTGGGACAGTTGCCTGTGATTATATGATTGCTCATGAATGCTCTGCTAATGGTATTTTTTCTGAAGAAAAATATTGACTCATTTGTTTTGAGCTCCTACTCCACCCACATGTGGTAGTGTAGAATTATGTAAATTTTGCAAATGAGAAAAGTAAAGTTCTACCAAGTGTAATAATGTTTATTTAAATGTGGATATGTCTTATTTCAGCCTGTTTAGAGTGATTGTTATGGAAGTCCTGTGGCAGCACATGAGAATATCTAAGATTTTACATTTGACCCTTAAAAACACTGTCATATAAGAAATTGTAAAACAATAGAATATCACCAGTAGAAGACCCTTTGGTTCTAATGTAACAAACCCAGGCTTACTTCCATTAATCAAATGTAGATTTACTGTATTTATTAACATTTATAACTTTGAATTTTACTTTTTAATTGCTGTGGATTAGATTTACAAAATCTGTATTTTTATCAAATCAAAATGGGCAAAAGAAGGATTTTTTTTGTTAATTTTGGCCTATCCCAGCATGTTTTGTTCAGGTGAAGTTTCTATGCTTTTGCTTGATAAGAACAGCAGTTCATACCAGTACATTAAATGTGTCCAAGGTTTTTGAAAATGCCCCTCCATTTGTTTCAAACTTATTATGGATAAGAAGGACTGTATATTACATCAAATTTAAAGCATCACCTTATAAAAAAAAAGGCATGGTAAGAGCTAAAAATGCTTCATTACAGACACACAAAAAAACAGTTAAGAATAACATTGTAAGAATTTCAGAAAAAAAAAAAAGATGGTGTTGGTCTCTTTTAGGACATCCTTCGTTTTTCTTGTAAAATCTCTATTGATTGCACTGGGTTTATTTATTATTACTAATTTTTTTTTTTTTTTTTTAATAGTAGATATGTTTGTGAAAAATGGAAACTACTATAAAGGATGAATTACACTACATGCTATTCCAGGAGTACAGTAACATACATGAAAAGCTTAAATGAACATGCATTTAAGCTTCAATATAGACAAAACTTTGGTGAACTACTGCAGAAGTAAGTCTTATCCTGCCAATATTTAGATTAAAAAACCACCTAAGTTATTTTGAACAGGACTGTGCAAGTTTGCTATTCATGATTTTTGCTATTCTTCAGGGTTTGGTTTCAAGAAAAAGCTAGTAAATAAATGAAAAACTCTTGTTCTAAGCCATCTTGTTTTAGAAGTAAAAAATATTTTCAAGTTGACTTACAGACTTTTTCAGAACATTGACTTTCTACAGAAAATGCAAACTGTGGTACTTTGTTTTAAACTTGCAAGAATAAAATGTTGGCATATCAATCTCCTCAGTTTAACACTCACATAGTTTAAAAGTTTAGTTTTAACCTAGGAAATGTCTTTCTGATGTATGACTTTAGTGCATGAAGGGAGCCAGCAGGTATGAATCACACCAGGTGATAGAGCTATGATGGAGAAGATTGAAACAGTGATTAGGGTTCTTAATTAGCAAGAATCTACAGGCTATAAATTACTGCCAGCAGAAGTAATTAAACTCTTTTATTTGAATTTGGTGACAAGCATACCTAGTTTTAGGAAGCAAAATTAGTGTGAAGATTAAAAGAAAAAGATACTTGTTTGTGAGATGCAATACAGATGAGGTGCAAACCAGCAGTTTTTCTCTGCTGTTATTAGACACTGCCTTTTTATATTCATTAAATGTTTTCTCCTGTTCTGTTTCTTTTTTATATATGTACTATCTTTGCTTTATTTCCTCGTGAGGACAGGTCTAAAGGATTTGGAGTCACAGACACACAGGGAATAACACTTGTTCCTGGTTTAGCTGCGTTTACACTCACTTTACGTGCAAATGCCTCCTGGGTCCAAAAATGCAAAGTATTCTTAAAAGCTGTTCTTGGGTAGAGGACCCAGTGGGTTTTTCAAAGCTTTTTTTGTGTTTTTGTTGCCACAGTCTGTTCTGACTGAATGTGAAACTGCTGAACATCATATATCTTGAAAATGCACTGTGTCCTGATATTGAGCAAATACCTGGTCATTTGGGATCTCCAAATCTCCAAAGACCTTCCTTCTGATTCTCTATAACACTGTTACTGGAATCAGAGTTCTGTTGTGGTGTGGTGCGACCAACAGATGTAAAAATGTTCCTGGGTATTGCTGTTGATTGATGCTTTGACTCAGCCTCAGTGGGCAGAATAAGATTTTTTTAATTATTTTTTTCGTGACTAGTGAAATATCTGCATTCCTCCTGCCACTTCATTCCCTTGTTTCTTTAGGAAAAGAAAAAATAATTTTCAATAGCTTTCCTTTTTTTGCTTTTCTTGTATTGAAAGTGTACTGTAATTCTTCTGTCCTGTGTAACTTTAGGAGGTGGAAAGCTGTATTAACTGTATTAACCCTATCATCTCTAATCACATCAAGATGACCTCTCCACAAAATAGACTGGTGGTTTTTAGTGACCTTGCAGCCAGCTTAGTTCAGATTCCTTATTCACCCTCTGGCATAAGCTATTGTTCATATTTTTGATTAGAGTCTTCTTGATGGATAATATATCTAGAGTTTGTTGAATCTAACTCTCAAGATGAGTCAGTTTTACTCCTCCTCCCTCTCCTACTCCTCCTGACATTTCTGCATCAGAAGGAGTAATATTCTCTGACTCACTTTTTTTTTTTTTTAGAGATCAAAGGGAAATCAGTCTGTGGAAACCATATCCACATGCATCAAACAGGAAACTTTCAGAATATTAGTGCAACCTATTGAACATTTTTGCAGCCCCTTACTTTCTGGCTTCTGGCAGCTTCCTAGGAAGTTTTTTCCCCTCCTTATCTTTTTGGTTCAAGAATCAGTAAATCTGAAAAGCAGAGTGCTAAGGAGACTGCTTCATTTGATTAATAAGTGAATATATTTGCTGTATAGCCAAGAATGGAACATTTTGTAACTTTTGGCAGCATTACTAAAAGAGTAAGTATCATCATGGAAGGGGCAGAGCATAACAAGAGAGTTTTGATCAAGAGAAGACAGTCTTAGAAAGGCTTTCAGGAATTCTTGCATTACTGTAAACAGCTATCTGTTTTCTTCTTGACATGGTCCAGTGACTGCGGAAACTAAAGAAGTCATTTTCAGGCTCATATGATTTTTGAAACTGGACAATTTTTTTAGCTACTTGACTTCCTTCATTCTTCTCCAGCAGAGTCGGCCTGACTTTATGTGTCTGATGCCAGATTGTGGTATTCATATTTTTTAGCTCAGGAGGTTGTCATTGCAAATCTGCATAAGATGGCTTTCATTTTGCATTCTGAAGTGCTCATATCTGCTTTGCAAAAGAACACTGGAGCATATGAGATAAGCCATTTAGGGAAGCTGTTTCCGTGAGTTCGTACCAAGATTAGCAGTGAGAATGAAAGTCCCCATTTGAGCATCTGCCATGAAGGGGAGATGATAAGCGCAGGATAGTCCCCTGTTTTAACTTCTCTATTGGCTGTAGAGATAGTAGGTCAATGCTAGTCCTTCTTCTCTGCTACTACTGTTTTGAAAGCGATGGCAGGGAAGTAGCTGGAGCATAGTATACTCTGGCTGTCTCCCTGGTTGTATTATGACTGGATGTCATTCCTGAATGTGACAAGTAGAAGCATTTCCTTGTGTAGGCCTTGTATTCTCTGAGCCTGGGACACAGAACACTTCCTGGCTGCATCCCATCATGGATCTGCTGCATCCAGCAGATTTTTGATGCAGCAGAAAATCTGGCAGTCTCTGTAGATTCACAGATTTCACTGTCTGCTCCTAAGAGCCAAAGACTACCATGCATGAAAGAAGCCATACTATTGAGAAAACTATTTGTCTGGGATTTACTTGTTTTAGCTGTTTTCAGCCATTTTATTCTACACACAAACACACACCCCGCCCACAAGAAAAGAGAAGGAAGGAAACAGACAGGAACGCAAGCATTCTGCTCAGCATCTTCCTTAAATTCAGTACATTCTTTGGGTTCTGAATACAGAACTCAATCCACAGGTGCAGCAGCAGCATTTTGAGTCAGAGACGTCAGTGGAACATACTTAAAGTGCAATTTTGGTACTCAGAGACAATTGAATACCAGTGTATATATGTGCATGTAGTTATGTATCTTTCAGGATCTGGGCATACCTAATTTGATGTGGGTTTTGTTATTTTAATAACTGGACACTGTAGCAAGTTTCCTTAATAGATTAGTGGAAGTGATTACCAAAGGAGTAATGCTCATTCCGCTACTGGGTGAGTCAAAGGCAGATTTTGCATTATAATTCCTGAAAAGATGTCTTCCAGCATATTTGGCAAGACAAGGAAACTTCATTAAGTCTTACAAAAAAAAAAAAAAAAATCTATGCAACAGAAACTTTTAGTAAAATGGTAGCATTCCAGAATGGGGATGCTTTTTATGGAATAGATATATATTCATCGAAAAAACATGTGTATATATATATATATATATATTAACCCCCCCAATTATAATTATGATGCATTACATAATCACAAATCAGTCATGTAATACATAGTTTATTAAGATAATATAGATGGAATAATGTATAAAATTATTATATTTATATACATCTATTTTTATACATATAAAAACATTAGGCATATATTCCGAAGTCTTCAGTTGTCTTCTTACTAAAAAAGTTTTTTGGATTTTGTTTTCAAATTTTTATAGAGTCGGAAAACCTTTCTGTGTAATATTACATCTTAAATATCAATTTTGCTTGATGTGTAATGATCTACAGCTAAAGAGAAAGTTATTTGATTGTTTTTGTTATTGTATGACTAAGTGGATACCGTGCATCTGGACAGACATGAGTACCTTAATGTGAAGTACGTTATTGGTCTCATAACCTGAGTCAGAAGAGAAGTGAGATTTCCCAGGTCAGGACCAACATTATTAAATTAATTGGTGCCAACATTATTAAAATTGTGAGGCTTTCATGAATTCAGCCCAGTGAACACCAACGTTTCACTGGGAATTGCCTGATTCAGTTACTCTGAGCACTGCTGAAGGCTGTTTCCTCTGAGCCACGAGGAGCTCCAGCTCCTGCTCTTGGACCACTGCAGACCTGTCGCTTGCAGACTGACAGCTGTGTCTCCTCAGCTGCTGGGGCCGGGCTGCAGCTGGTCCTTTTGAAATCAGCAAGGGCTGCTGTGATGCTGCCAGCGCTGCACAGTGTCCTCTTGCTGGTAGGAAGGGTGTAGGTTCTTGGAGGACATAGCCTCTGCCTGCTCATATGGAAGGACGATCCAGTTTCTGCATTGGCAGAAGCGCGGTGATTTCGAGTTAGGGTTGGTATTTGGTTTCCTACCTGGTGCAGTGTTTCTGCACCCTTTGGCAGATACCAAAGACAGAACATCACCGCATCCCTGAGCTGACAGTCAAGACTTAATTCTCACTGGCTTTGAGGAAAGGGGAGAAAGGGAAGGAAAAAAAACTTTTAATGTTTGGGTTTGCACTGAAGTACTTAATTTGCAGGTAGATAGGTGATGGTTCCTGCTGTGTATAAAATAATGCCCAACACTGTTAAAACACATTATTAATTTCAGTTGAAAATGGCTTAGCTTCTCCATAAGGCTGAAAGGAAAATTAAGGGCTGTATAATAGATATTATTTGAAAAATACTCATTTTGTTCCCCAACTTCTGTAAACAGATCTTTTGATGTGATTTTATCATAATTTTTTATTATTAATTTTATTAGTCTTCCAGTTTTCTTTCGTACTGCCAGCTATTCATAGGGTGTCTAAAACTCTGAAACATTGCTGTGTAATAAAATTGAAACTTTGTGAAAAAAATACCCCCCACTGGCAGCAGCAGCAACAACCACAATTAGTAATAATAGTAATAAATCCCTCATATCTGGTTGGGGAGTTGAGTATACTTCTGAAAATTTAGACTTGTCTTTGTAGTGAATGGTGGCTGTGAATTGCTTTGGCATATTATCTTCTGTGGACTTACAATGTCATTAGTTTAAGATTTATCATGCTTCATTAACTATATACAAGTTGCTAAATGATTTAATTTTCATAAATGGAAGTTATCTTTGCATAATTCTAATAATTAGGAATTTACTTAGAACTTTGCTCCATCTCAAAGTCAGTGTGAACAAATTGACTGCTAATGAGAAAACCTGCTACTATTACAGAGCTATTTAACATAGTTGAGTATTTTTCTTGAGGGCCAAGCAGATGTTGAAGTAAGTGAAAATAATAAGATTTTATATTTATTTGTAAATACTAATGCCACTCATTTGGGGTAAATAAAACAAATTCAGATGTTTCAAAACTATTTTATGTCAGTAACCTTATTTCCTTGAGTTAGGAATTACCTGCTGGTAACACTTCATGTTGCAGAAATGTGTGTTATAATAAACAAAGCACAAGCCCTGATGTTTAAAATAGACTGTTACAAACACACTGCCTTTAGGTGGATTATGTGTGTACCTGTCATATTGTCACAAAATACTGGGATTTTTCTGCAAGAAAAGATGTCATCTTTGGGTAAAATGATCTCTGGGTGAAATATTAATAACTTTAATTATTACCGAAAAGAACTATTCTTATCTCTTTTACACATTGTTTTTCTTAACTAAGTCCTACCCGTCGACACATGATGAGTAACTTGTCATGTACCTTATTAATAAGTACAGCAAATACCAGAGTACAGAAACTTTTAGTCTACAGTTACATCTAGGTCTGTTATCCTGTAGACCAGACCAAGAGCTGTTTGGAATCGCTGTGGTTAGTGAAATTGTGAGGGGACACCATCACCTTGAATTAGCTTTCAGTAAGGAGTTTCTGTGTACCAACGGATGAGAAAATGTCAGTGGTAATTGAAGAGTATCTTTTAGTTTGTCTTAAAATTTCATCTGCAAAAATTGGCTAGGATCTGATGGGCAAAATAAAAACTGATACAAAATAAAAAGGAAATGGCTAGATAGGTCTCACTACTCAAGATGAATACATAATGCAAAAATATAGGAATCAATAATGTGACAAAAGTGAGTGTTATGGTGGTTTCAATAATTCAGAAGAGTAATAACTTGGAAAGAAACTTATCTTTTAAAAATGAGTGATTTTCAATTTACTATTTCTCTTTAAAGCATCGTTTATTTCTACTAGCCTCCAGCTGAGTTACAGACCAAAGAGGATAAGTACCAAGGACTGCAATTGTACCAAGTGTCCTTGCTGTGAGATACTGTTTCATCTCTTGTAGATGAGGCTCTATTAATACTCGGGCTCAATTAACCTTTAAAATGCTTCTACTCTGAAATCGCGAATATTAAACCCAGCACTTTCTCATAGTTAGCATATATCATTTTCTGCTCATTATTGAACTATACTGAGATATTTTTTAAATCTGTGGGTTTGGAACTTTTCCCATCTAATTATTCTATGCTCTTTTTTTTTTTCCCCCTCCCCTCATTTTTACTTTAAAAAACAAAACAAAAAAGATAGACATTTTAGTTGCTTGCTGCTTAATAGTCAGGTCTTGTAATTATATAATAATTCTGTGGGCATAATAGAGGAAGCAAAATGTCCAAACATGTACTTGCAAGTATCTTAGACATATGGGAAGAAGACCAGGACAGAGGTCCAGATGCAGAAGTGTGAAGTTGCAAGGCATTTCGAAGATAGACATATAATGGGAACTGGAAAGTCATGGTGTCACTGTCATTTAAATGAGAGTCTGTGCAGAAACCAAAGTATTTTTCTTATGAATTTGTAGACTTAGTAGTTTGGTTTAATAGTCATCCATGCTTGATGTTTCAATAACTACGCTGGAAAAATATCTCCCCTTAAAAAAATCTTCTGATGAATAAGATGTGTCATTAGCTCCCTGTAAGTGATTTAAAATAGAAATTATTTTAAGCAAAGTACACCAAAGAATGAGTTAATGGAAAAAAGAAGCTGCCATTGGCACATCTCTGCCCTCAGACCTAAAATATCAAGACCACTTTGAAAAGAGCCCAGAGCTTTAACCTTCCCGTAAGATTATTTATTACATGGAATTCAATGATTCCTTCTATTTCTCTCTTCTTTTTTATTTTTTTTTTAATGTTATTATCCTAGAAGAGCCACTAGAAGTTTGTGGTAAGGTACTGGTTTGCTGGAATTTACTCCTTTTTGTACCCTGCTGGAATTGTAGCTGACCTTCTTACATCTTCCATTAACTAGCTTACTGTAGTAGTTTTAATGTACTTCCCTTGTCTAGTCAATCATAAGCATAGGAGCAAAATTTTTTTTTCCCTTCCCAGTCTGCTGAACTTGCTGATGACTCTTCCTTTATTCCTTTCCTGTGCTATGAGCTCCTTCCACCAAGTTCATCTTTACAAAAGCTTGTAATTCCTTACTGCTTTTGCTTCTTGTAGAGAGTCATTACAGGGCAGCTGATCCAGTATGTTACTTAGAGAATTCATGTGTTGATGTACCCATGAACATCAGTTTTTTTGTTGTCTAATGTATTTTTCCTGAAATTCTAAAGTCACATGCAGCTAAAATGCAAATTCCTTTCGCACACTTTTCCCCTGTTCCATCATAGGTCCTTCCATAGTTTGCAGTCCTTCAGGATAAACCTGTTCCAACATGGGCTCTCCATTGGCCACAGTTCCTTAAGGAAGTATCTCCCTTCTTGGGTGTGGGGTCCTCTCTGGGCTGCACGTAGAGATCTGCTCCTGCATGGACCACCAAGGGCTGCAGGGGCACAGCTGCCTCACCATGGGCTATACCATGGGCTGCAGGGGAATCTCTGCTCTGGTGCCTGGAGCACCTCCTGCCCTCCTGCACTGACCTGGGTGTCTGCAGGGGTGCTTTTTTTCTCCTCCTTGGTCTCTGGTAGTTTTCCCATTTCTTAAACCCATTTTCCCAGAGGCACTGCCTCATTGGCTGAGGGTCTCATCCGTGCCCTGCAGTGGGTTGGTTGGAGCTGGCTGAAACTGGCTGTGTCCAGCACAGGGCCTCTCCTCACAGAGGCTGCCCCACAGCCAGCGGCTGGGCACAGACACCCTATTCAGTGTCCCAGACCTGATTTAGTCCAATAGCTGTGGTAAGTGATTTGTCATCTTTCCTTTTCTTCTTTCCTTCACTCCTGATGTGTGTTTGTAGGCAGTTATCTACTTGAGAGGTGGGACAGTGCACTGTATGTAATGGGTTTTCCTGTGCCACTGGAGATGACAAGAGCCCTCTGCTCCACCACAGTGATGGGAGCCTCATCCTACGTATAAATCTATGCAGAGTACAGTAGAGTCTTAATTTCATTCTATGGTTTCTTAGCCGATAGCGCTGACAGAAGTTTCACGGAATGACCTTGGAGATACGTCCCTCTAAGGTGCAGTGCTGCCTTTGGAGCAGCTGGGTCTGTCTTGCTTGATACTGTGCTGGAGACTGAGCATCCTGATTCATGAACAGTTTCCAGCCCCGACATCTCTGACGGGAACTAATGAACTAAAATTTGGAGTTACATTTTTATTGAAATGCAAACCAAGTATTGGCAGGAGAGGGGGGAAACCCCTCCAAAATCTCAAAACCTGCCCAACCAGAAAAGTCTTTGCAGTCCTTGAGTATCTGTTGACCTCTGATCTAGTCAGCTATTTCTGTTTTCTGTAAGAACTTATTTTTGTCCCATGTCTAAGGATATAAGCTTGACCCTTGAGGCAGATTTAGGTTGATAAAATCCTAACACAGTGGTATTTTGAGCCTGCATGCGTATGTTACACTTCTGTGCGTATATGAAAAGTTTGGGGGATTAGAATGGAAGTGAGTAAGCACTGCAAATTGAATCTGGTGATAGGGAGGTGATAAAAGTTTATCTCAAATTGAGTTAGCAGACTGGACCTTTATTATTGGGCTATTTGGGACGCTCAGGGCTGAGATTTTGTGTACATTCATGGTATTTTTATTCAGAATTTGGTGTCTTAAGTAGCTGAAAAGATACCAGTTCATGGCTCAGTGTTCAAGGGAAGTCAGTAAAAAGTGGTGTTTTCTGAGAGTCCATACTGGGACCAGTAATATTTAATATCTTTATCAATGACATAGACAATGGAATGGAGCACACCTGCAGCAGGTTTGCAGATGACACCAGGCTGATGCAGTTGATTCTTTAGAGGGAAGGGGTGCCATCCAGTGGGAGCTTGACAGGACTGAGAAGTGGGCCTATGTCAATCTCATTAAGTTCAACAAGTACAAGGTCCTGCACCTGGGTTGCGGCAATCCCCAGTATCCAGACTGGAGGATAAATGAATTGAGAACAACTGTATGGAGAAGGACTTGGGCATACTGATGGGTACAAAATTGGACATGAGCTGGCAGTTTGCACTTACAGCCCAGAAAGCCACCCATATCCTGGGCTGCATCGTAAAAAGCATGACCAGCAGATCGAGGGAGATGATTCTTCCCTTCTGCTCTGGTAAGACCTCACCTGGAGTACTGCAGGGGTCTCCAGCACAAGAAGGAAATTGACCTGTTTGAGTGAGGCCAGAGGAGGGCCAAAAAAATGATTAGAGGGCTGGAGCACCTCTCTTATGAAGACAGACTGAGAGAGTTTTGCTTGTTCAGCCTGGAGAAAAGAAGGCTCTTGGGAGACATTATTTTGTCCTTTCAATACTTAAAAGGGACGTAAAAGAAGTAAAGAGAGTTTTTACCAGGGCATATAGTGGCAGGACAAGGGGTAATAATTTTAAACTGAAAGAAGGTAAATTTAGATTAGATATTAGGACGACAGTTGTTACTATGAGGGTGGTGAGATACTGCCATTGGTTGCCCAGAGAAGTAGTGGTTGCCCCATCCCTGGGAGTGTTCGAGGCCAGGTTGAATGGGGCTTTGAGCAACCTGGTCTAGTAGAAGGTGTCCTTACCCATGGCAGGGGCGTTGGACTAGCTGATCTTCCACTCTTCTGGTGTAAACTGTTCTCTGATTTAACCACCCCTTTTTTGTAACTGTAGCTGAGCTACTAACAAGTTGTGTTATTTTAGTACTTAAATGTTACCATGGTAGATACGAAAGATATGGTAATGGAATACCTTTGAGTTAGAAGACACACATACACACACACACACACAGTTTTTTAATAGTGTTATGGCATTTGGCCTATTTTTTTCCCAGTATTTCAGTTGCTGCATAATAGTTGAAAAAATACATTTTCTTCTTTTTTTTTTTTTTCCTAGCTAGTTATCAATAATTTTCTTCTTATTTATCTATTTTGGTAACCATGGTAAGGGAATAATACATGAATTACAATCACTGGAGTTGTAAATAAGCTTGTCTCTTTAAAAGACAATATAGATGGCTTTCATAGAAAGAGTATGCTTAAAAGGTATCCTTTGTGCCTGAAAAATAATGCGTAAATAAATGACTCATATATGTGATGCCATTGGGAAAAAAAAAGGAGGAAGCAATTAACTCCAGGTTTTTAGCTGCTTAAAAGAATGATTAGTCTCTCACTCTTTCTTTATTCGTATTATCCTTCAGCATGGAAGGGATATTTTAAATGAGGAATGCTTTGAAAAAGGTGGCTTAGAGAAAAACGAATTCTCTCCATGCATTGGTATCACAGCAATGCAAATTTACAGATATCTTGGTATCTATGCATATTCTGCAACATAAAGATTTCAGCTAAGAAGCTGAGCAAATCTACTTTTATTGTGATGTTTAGTAACGGAATAAAAATAATAAGTTGGCTGGAGAATGGAGTTTCAATCAAGAACAGTTGCTTGGGTTACTTTCTGTAAAATGCAAAGCCATGCTTCTATCAAACATAAACCATTTCTCTCTCTCCTTTCCCTTCCTGCTGTCAGCACTAGAAACCAGCAAAAATTTCTTTAATGAAGAATAAATACATCCATTAAAAAGAGATTGAGAAAGTTATTACTCAAATTTGGAATTAGAATTAAAGTTCAAACTCAATTTTAATGACAATATTTCTTTGAAATTTTGTTTTACTTGTTTGCTTTTTTTATGTGTATGCCTAGTGTAGCATTTAAATAATAATTAATAAAGAAAAGAAGGGAAAAGTAGTTTGTACTACTCAGAAATCTGGCCTGCTTGATCTTTGCATAAAATATATTGATAAAGAAGTATCTTCTTTATTTGTCCTCAGTGATTTCTTAAATTTAGTAACCATGGAAACGCAACTAGGTAACATGATGAAAAACGTGCAGGGGTAAATTTACAGTTAGTGTTTTCATCTTCAAAGGTCTTTTCCAACCTAAACTATTCTATGATTCCATAATTATTTCACCACCACTTTTTTATGACTATAGCTGAACTATTGACAAGTTATGTTATCTTAGTACTTAAATGTTACCGTGATAGGTATGAAAATGGAGTACCTTTGAGAAAGTGAAAGGTAGAAGACTCAGTAAAGTCCTCAGAATTTATGTGGATTTTGCTTTTGCACTATGATTGAGTGCAGATTTTAAACTAATCTCTTACCAGTTTACATGTGTGCAGGTATGTTATATATATATATATGCATACTCATATAATACGTATGTATAAGTCATACTTAGTTAAAATACATGCTGTGTTTACTTTTGTTACAGCCTTTTTTTTTCTGATATTCTAGCTAGAAAACTTACCATCTTCTCTGCCTTCACTATTGTTTTACAGAACTTACTGAGTTTTTTTTCTAAATGAAAGTTTGAGAACTGAGTTATAAAATAATTTTAAAACGTAAATCTGTAAAGGTTTATGTGATAGAATAGTAGAGCATTAGGAGGCTCATGGATTATTGGACAAAAGTGTAATAAAAAAGTTACAAATGTAAGGTAAAGTCAGTTTCTTGTTACTGTACAAAGCATATGTTGTTTTTAATGTGGTAAATTGCAGAACTTGTAAGGTTTTGCATACTACTTGGCACACATTCCAGTATCTGTCCTTTATATTGCTTCTGATTGTGAACTGAATATACGTATTCACTTTTATAGAAGAGTATGCCCCATGTATTTCTGGACTATGCTATTCATATAATGACCTGATGGGTAATGTTTTATCTTCTGTATATTATTGTAAACCTCAACCTGGTATCTTTTCTTAATGTTTTTTAATCCACATGAGGATAAACCTGCTTGTATGACAGAAAATGGGTTGAGTTCTGTAGGGTTAATATCAGGAATTCTTGAAATTATTCATGTTTTCTCTCACTATCTAAACTGTATGCGATCAAATATGTTAAGACAGTGAGGCCAAGGAAAAGAGTTTGAGCCTCTGTACATTAAAATTTTGAAATGTGTAGTTTGTGCCTTTCTTTGGATAACAGCTTTGCCTTTCTGTCTAAATTCAGCATTTGTTGGGAAAGTCTCTCTTCCCGGATCTCTTTTTTCCCCCGAAATTTCCCTCATCTTCTCTTGTCACGTAGAATAAATGAAATGAGAAGCTAAGTCCCAGAATGCATTCTTTTGGTGCTGGTGCAACCTCTAAAATGCATCAAATGTCAAGCTATGCCCACTGTGAGCAATTCATGGAGAAATTGCCTCAACATTTTGATCACAGTCAGGCTTTTATTAGGAAAGTAGCTGGCATAGAAAGACACCTTTAGAAGTGTGAAAACAAGCAACACAATGAAGTAAAAACGATAAAAATGAGCACAGCTCTGGCACAGTACAGCTGCTGTCCTTGGCAGTAGCTGCTGCCTGCCACAATAGTATGTGACTGCCAGGAAAACCCTACTCACTATGGGGAAGTAATTTCTGTTGGTTAACTTTCTTTTTAATACCAAAGAAGAGTTCAGGCCAGAATCCCATGTGTGAAAAACTCTGTTTGTGTGTGTCCATAAAATGGCCTAAGGAAGGCCCTTTATTTTTAAGATTCACCTAAAGGAACACTTTATCCTCTCTGGCTCTGTAAGTAATTTTCATAGTATCATAGAATCATAGAATAGTTAAGATCATCAAGTTCCAACCCCCCTGCCATGGGCAGGGACACCTCACACTAAACCATATCACCCAAGGCCTCGTCCAACCTGGTCTTGAACACTGCCAGGGATGGAGCATTCACAACCTCCCTGGGCAACCTATTCCAGTGCCTCACCACCCTCACATGAAAGAATTTCCTCGTTATATCCAATGTAAACTTCCCCTGTTTAAGTTTTAACCCGTTGCCCCTTGTCCTATCACTACAGTCCCTAATGAAGTGTTCCTCCCCAGCATCCCTATAGGCCCCCTTCAGATACTGGAAGGCTGCTATGAGGTCTCCACTCAGCCTTCTCTTCTCCAGCCTGAACAGCCCCAACTTTCTCATACAGGAGGTATGAGTCTGTCTTCATACAGGAGGTGCTCCAGTCCCCTGATCATCCTCGTGGCCCTTCTCTGGACTTGTTCCAACAGTTCCATGTCCTTTTTATGTTGAGGACACCAGAACTGCACACAATACTCCAGGTGAGGTCTCACAAGAGCAGAGTAGAGGTGCAGGATCACCTCCTTTGACCTGCTGGTCACGCTCCTTTTGATGCAGCCCAGGATACAGTTGGCTTTCTGGGCTGCAAACGCACACTGAAGCCGGCTCATATTCATTTTCTCATCAACCAACACCCCCAAGTCCTCCTCTGCAGGGCTGCTCTGAATCTCTTCTCTGCCCAACCTGTAGCTGTGCCTGGGATTGCTCCGACCCAGGTGTAGGATCTTGCACTTGGCATGGTTAAACTTCATGAGGTTGGCATCAGCCCACCTCACAAGTGTGTCAAGGTCCCTCTGGATGGCATTCCTTCCCTCCAACATATCAACCAAACCACACAGCTTGGTGTCATCAGCAAACTTGCTGAGGGTGCACTCAATCCCACTGTCCATGTCAGTGGCAAAGATGTTGAACAAGACCGGTCCCAACACCGATCCCTGAGGGATGCCACTCGTTACTGGTCTCCAGCCGGACATTGAGCCATTGACCACAACTCTTTGCGTGCGGCCATCCAGCCAGTTCTTTATTCACCGAGTGGTCCATCCATCAAATTGATGTCTCTCCAATTTAGAGACAAGGATGTCATGTGGGACAGTGTCGAAAGCTTTACACAAGTCCAGGTAGATGACATCAACTGCTCTACCCCTGTCCATCACTTCTGTAGCCCCATCATAGAAGGCCACCAGATTGGTCAGTCAGGCTTTCCTCTTAGTGAAGCCATGCTGGCTGTCACCAAGCACCTTGTTGTTTTTCATGTGCCTTAGCATGCCTTCCAGGAGAATCTGCTCCAAGGTTTTGCCATCCACAGAGGTGAGACTGACTGGTCTGTAATTCCCTGGGTCATCCATTTTCCCCTTCTTGAAAATGGGGGTTATATTTCCCTTTTTCCAGTCATTGGGAACTTCACCTGACTGCCATGATTTTTCAAATATGATGTCCAGTGGCTTAGCAGCTTCATTCACCAGTTCCTTCAGGACCCACGGATGGATCTCATCAGGACCCATGGACTTGTGCACATTCAGATTTTTAAGATGGTCTTGAGCCAGATCCTCTCCTACAGTGGGCCCAAGGTCTTCATTCTCACAGCCCCCGTGTCTACCTTCCAAGACTTGGGTGGTGTGGTCAGAGCCTTTGGCAATGAAGACCGAGGCAAAGAAGTCATTCAGAACCTCAGCCTTCTCCAAATCCTGTGTAGCTAGTTCTCCTGATAGCTTCCTGAGGTGGCCTACGTCCTCCCTAGTCTGTTTTTTATTTGCTATGTACCTGTAGAATCCCTCCCTGTTATCCTTAATATCCCTAGCCAAGTTTAATTCTAACTGGGCCTTAGCTTTCCTAACCTGGTCCCTAGCTTCCTGGACAGCATCCCTGTATTCTTCCCATGCCATCTGTCCTTGCTTCCACCTTTTATAAGCTTTTTTTCCTTCCAATTTTCTCAGCCACTCCTTATTCATCCAAGGATGTCTCCTGGCCCTCCTGCTGCACTTCCTTTTATGATTTTCTGTGTATTCTGAATGAGTGTTGGTGACAGAGCTTTCCAACTAAAAGAACATATTCAGAACTTTAAGCAAGAAAAAGAAAATAAGAAAAGGACACGCAGATCATTTGCACTGTTGAACGTGAAATTGCGTCTTCCTTTCCTGAAGTTTGGCAGGGGAGATGAGTCACTTTCAGTGGAGCAGTCTGAGGTATGGCAATACAAAAGCACAGGTACTTTCTTGGTTTCCCATGATTTTCCTAGCAAGGGTTTATACACTTAAGGTCGCTACTACCTTTATCTCACTGAAAGATGAATTTAAGTCCTTTAGATGTCTTTTGTCCTTGCAGCGTTCTGCAATTCTGCAACCCAGAGTCAACAGACTTCGTAGCTCTTTGTCTATCACTTAGAAGCTGGCTCATGTTCTTTATAGCATACAGGGGAGGCATGTATGCTGAAAAAGTTTGAATCTAACCTTCCTGCTTGCTTAAAGCGCATGTGTCCTCATTTGAGCTTGGTAGTCACAATGGGCCCAATTATCCTTTGGCTGCCACCTGTCAAAAGGAGGCAATAGAGTATCAAGCAATCTAATATTTGTAGTATCAGACCTTCAGTGTTGCAGGAAATCCAAAGTTAAAATTGAAGAGTGTCAAACCTTTGAAGAACCTTTCTTACCTTATTTTAGTCTTCTGATGAATGCTTGCAGAGGCAAGGGCCCAAAAGCACTCATGCTATCCTGAAATAAAGATTTAATCTGGAGGATCATTTTGTCTCATGATTCCTACTATACCAAGGAATAAATTCCTACATCTTTATAACTCTAGAAATAAGACATCTTTAAGATATCTTACCTATGTGGCTCTTCAGCTTAGACCTTGGTGTATTAAAGAAGGCACTAATTTAGGTATCTTCGTATTTTTTTCTTAGCCTGTTCTAGGAATTTTTCTTTCCTGTGTTTGGATTTTCTGCTGCCAGATTAATTTACCCAAGTGTGTCCCTCCTTCTAAGCAGTTGTCAAGGTAAAAACATCCAAGAATTACATTTCTACAGCTTTGTAAACATTCATATTTTCTAAATCATGATTATTTGCATTCCTGTTTTAAACCTCTGTTATTTAAATTTTAAGATTATTTTATTGTTTTTATATTTTGTGCTATATTGCCATCTTACAACTACTGTGACTCTTTAGTTTGAGAAAATATTACATGCTATTGTAATTTTTCCACTTTCCCTCTTTTCTCTTGGAAATGTAATGAAAAGATGCCATCATATAGTGTTTCTTATACTTAAACACTACTTCACATTACCTCCTAAAGTCAATGAGATGAAAACTATTCTAGACTCCTGTTGTAATGGAGTTTGTTCAAAATACAATCCTGTTATTCTCAACAGAGAACATACCACACATAGAGACACAACTTACTCTGATGGATATCTTCTCAAACAGAATGAAAGAAATAGTTATTATTCCAGTTGCAAAAATACAAAAATTTATAATCTCATTAATAACATCCTTAAAGTGGTTATAGAAATGGTTTTATTAAAACTCACCCTAGTGTCTTTGTGCTGAACATTCCAGGCTTCTTTTAAGCCCTCAGGTTGATGTTTGATGGCTTCTCCTAGCCTGCCATGGGTGCAGTTGCAGAGTCATCATCTTGAGGTCTTTGCTGGCAGGGTGTGATGTTTGTGGTGAAAGCCTTGGTCTTGGGACCTGCTTGGGTTCATTTTTATGTTTCCTTGCCCCAGGCTGCTGCCTTCTGGATGCCCTTGAACTACACTTCAAGAAAAACATCAAGAAAACCACTCCTCCAAGGCATTTTGGATGTTTTTTTTTTCCAGTTTATGTCATAGTCTGTCTCACCATTCCCCCCAAATAGGAGCCCTTTACCCTGGTATTAGCTGAGTATTTTAATTTGTGGCAGCAGCTTATTTCCTGCAGAACCCAGGTGCAAGAGCTGCCTAGAAACACTACCTGCATCATGAGAAACATGAAATAAATAGAAGATGAGTTGTGCAAGGAATACTGAAATCCTGCTGAAAGGTGCATGGCAAGTGGGTGTCAGTGGCTGACAGGACATGGATTTAGGTGTGTGAAAGGGATGAACCCAGGTGCAGTGATTAGAGGTACAGGATGAAAGAGGGTGGAGAGCAGTTCAGCACTGCTGAAGCAATGAAAGGACTGGCTGTTTGGGAATGGGTGAAATGGAGGCTGTTGTTACTGAATCAAGACGTGATGTGTGTGTGTGTGTGTGTGTGTGTGTGTGTGTGTGTGTGTGAGGGAATCTGCAACAGAGTTGACTAGCAGAAGTTGTCATGCTGTTTCCAGATGTGTGGAAAAGGAGAAAGACCCTGTCAAAAGCTGTAGGTTCAGATGCAGCAGCACAGCTTGTCTGCCTCTTGATGCCCAATGAGCTTCCTTCTCTGTGTAAGATACACGTTTTTTTTTCTTTATTGCTTAATCATATGGTAGTTCTGTTTAGTAGCCCTAAAACAGGACTTGGGACAGCAACAGGAGATGAATGGTGTTTCACTGGACTTAAGGGTGAACAGTGAGTTTGTAGAGTCTCCCGTGGAGCAGCCAGAGATAGGTGCATATTAGAGTGCAATAAAATTTTATTTTTTCAACCTTAAGTCATTGTACATACATAGTGGTAGATGAGATGAGCAGAGCTAAAAGTCAGAAGATAGAATAACCCTTCTCTTAGAACAATTAAATCTTCTGTAAAGGAAAAGAGTAATGAATTGGGGGTCAGTCTTTTGGGGTGTAGGGGGCAATATAGAACTTTTGGGGGAGTTCTTGAATATTATTTTGCTTGAGTATAGTATTCTGAAATACTTTTTCAGGTTCAGGACAAATGATTCTCATTAACCCTTTAGACTCTTGGTGTGACTTCCTTTATTATTATATCTTAAGAGGCAAATAGGTATACTATCTTAAACATATTTAATTGTAGCATTGTGCAGAGAAGAAACTAGTATGTAAAAAAATTTATCTGAAATGCACTAACTGATGGCTTGTAGCTGATTTTCAAGCCAAAGTGCATCTCTTCTACAAACCGTGCTGTTTTTCCCAGTTTTCCAATACTTAGGTAGCTCCTACATCTTGTTTGTAAAGAGGTAGCTTTGGTTTGAAATTTTGTTTCAAAATAGGAATAATATTGAAATCTCAGAAATTCTGAAAACTAGGAAATCTCTCCCAGTTAGGTTAAGTCCTGCCCTGGGCAATAGCAGTGCTTCCTCAGTCTGAGTTCCCAAGGGTATAATTTGAAGAAATATTTTGTGCTCTCTGCAGGCAGACAGAAATGGTATTTTACCAGTTATACTCTGTACACTTTCCTTTTTTTCTTTCTTTCCTTTTTTAATCAAGAGGGCTAGGAAAGCTTACCAGAATCCCATAATGGGTTTGAGAGAGAGGTGTAGCATAACTTAATCCATCCTTACAATCAGAAGACACAGTTTCAAAACATTGAAGTGGCAGCTTTCATTTGCTGCACTGCACTGCAGCACTAGCTCCTTTCCAAGCAACAGCTGATCACTGCACCCTTCTCAGTGTGTGGTGGCAGTGGAAAAATCCGTGTGTTTGTGTAGGTGTAAACATGTGTCAGCCTATTGTTCCAGTTTCCAGTTCTAAAGGCAATAGATGGGGCTTTACTTTGTAAGTGCATGCTGATTTATGGAGAAGTATTAAGAATCAATGACCCATCAAATGTAGGACATGAGTTTCCTAGAAAACTGTTTGTTTACTTATTGCTTCTTCATACTGTTAGGATTTTCTATATTGATACATTTCTATGTATTAACTGCTTTATGGCTCCCTATGGAGGAACAATTTTTTTTGCTTCTTGTGAAACTCTTGAACTGTTAATTCTAGAACTGTTTCATTCAGTGGTAACAGAATGAATCATTTATAGTAATGCTTAATATTGAAACCTTTGAGCCCTCTTCTTCTTCAGTTTAGCAACTAAAAAAAATAGGTATTGGAACAAGTTTGAAGGTGACTGCCAAAGATCAACGTCAGTGAACTGTTCTTAAGCAATTAATTCTACTGTTGCTTGAGTTAACTTACGTTTTGCTGTGAATATGAGCTGGGGCGTCTGGAATCTGTTTGGATTATGCATAGTAAAACTGGCAGAACATATATGCATCTGTTTTCGATACTGTCAAGCTTCAGTTATCCACCCATAAATGAATTTTCTTGTTCTTCCAAAAGAGGTGGATTGTATTACTCTGTTTGCATATCTGGTGGCACAGTTGAGGGCTCATCATGAAAAAAGAATTTTCTGCTGTAGGTGTTGACAGTGCCAATCTTCAGGAAACACTTGGAAAAGTGGAGAGGAAGGATGATACTACAGATGATGAAGAGGGTTGGGATTTGAAATAGTTTCATCCTGCCACATTCATTGTGTGAGACTGTGAACAAGTTACACTGTCTCTGTCAATACATTTGTGAAGTGGTAAAAGCTATAGTTAACTCATAGAGATTTAGTAAAGATAATCAAATCGTATTTGAATGGTGTTTTGGGAGATTTGAACCAAAGATACTACCATTTACTGTAAGAGTTGAATAGGATTTACGGTAGAGGAGTGTTTATTACTGTTTACTGCACTAATTGAGAAGACAGCATTTTTAAGAGTATTTATATACATTCCTTTGATATTTTATATACTTATCTGTTCTCCATCCTTTGCCCTGCATGGTTCAAAAATCATTTACCATACCCTTTTATTATCTAAATTTCTTTCTCCCGTTGTTACACTTCCACTTTTTCCTGCTGACCTTTCTGCATCACAGACCTCTTTCTTAGAGGTGATGTGATTGACAGTTGTCCCTCATGGATTACCTCCTGTCACTATCCCCTCTTCTATCTCTCCACTGCCTGGAACTGTGTGATTATGAAAGAAATACAAGTCTGCGCAAAATTATCACGTACCTTTTTAAAAATAAAAAAAATAGATATTTGCTTTTTCTTACTATGAAAAGCTTATAGAGCTGAATAGATACTTTTCAGAAATGTTGTGCTAACCTGTTCACATCTATGCATTTCTAATTATGTACTTGAAAATCTGAAGGTAATACAAAGTTCTTTAAAAATCTGTTTTGGAGTTCTTTTTGATACCTAATTGTGGATTTGGTGATTTGTAGGATTTCCTGTAGACATTATGTATTCCTTCATGTGCAAGGAACTGTGGAGTAAAGGAAACACTGCATTTCAGTTTTATTTGGGGGGTGGTGATGTGAGCTGTGTTTTGTTTTTGTTTTTGCTTGTTATCGAGGCATTTTGTCTTTATCAGGGGTTATTTGTCAGAAAGTTGTAGCTGTTTCTTTTCTTTGCCATAATCTGTGCTTTCTGAATTAGTTTACTCAACCATGATCACAAAATGTATTAAATTTAGAGGACTCTATATTCCATTTAATCCACTGGTATAATTAGATGCAACTACAGAATGGTAACAAAGATTCTCTGTTTGGAATGGAAAGCATTTTTTAAAGTTTTGTTGATAGTGTGGAGGTGGGAAGAGTTCAACACTTTGCAATCAGTAGATGAAGTTCAATAAATACAAATGCTAACTATTACAACTTAGAAATGAGAAATCAAATGTTTATGTACAAAATGGGAAATCGGTGTGTAGGTATCAGTAGTGTGTAAATATATCTTGGTGTTAGAACAGACCATAAAATGAAATAATTATGTGATTCCTTTGCATAAAAAAGGGCAAATAGTCCTGGGATATGCAAACGAGAACGTCATCTGCAACTTATGGGTGTTGCTACTGAGCTTCCTTCAGTGGGCGGGATGTCACAGAAATATTTTGCCTGATCTTCTTAAAGAAAGAAATAGATTAATTTGAGAATGTCCAGAGGAGAGAAACAATAACCAGCACCAGATATTATGAGGACAAAAGAAGGTTTGTTAGTACTGAACAGAAAGGTTGAGAGTTGTGTATGTGTGTGTATATATGTATCAAATATATACCAATAATATTGCCAAAAAAATTGCCTTCTAATGTATAAAAGATTCTTTTTCCCAAATATTAACAAGTAGAAGAAAAATAATCAGCATACTTTATATCACTGAAGACTTGGGACAAGAAAACTATATATGACACAGCTGCAAATTTTGGGGCGTCTGGGTTTCTGGAAGTTTAAGATACATGAGGTAAATCTGTATTAAGACTAGTCTAAAATAATTATGTCCTCCCCCAGAGAAAGGGAGGGAGGGGGTGTGGTGAGATGAGGCCTTTATTTTTCACAGTCCCTTTTTTTTATGATCTTTATCTCTTCTTGCCTAATCAAACCAGCATGTGCTTATGAGGGTTGGTAACGTAAGTTTTGAAAATATCTTAATGATTTTGTAAGGCAAAGTTTTTATGAAAATGAATTAAGAGGTTTTACAGAGATATATATGTGAAATACATAAATATGCATGTACATATATACATATATTATAATGTGCAAATATATATTTGTAATTTTTCATTATATGTGTTTGTGTGAATGAGAGTGACGCATAAGCGACACTGGAAAAATAAGCCAGTTCATGGGTACAAAAGCATTTCTTCGAAACTGAAATAAACCCCTGCATACTGAAAATAGTTGTTCTGTTTAACTGAATTATGTTCATTTAATATGCAGTTTGAGAAA
This sequence comes from Pezoporus wallicus, assembly GCF_028554395.1. NCBI lineage: Eukaryota > Metazoa > Chordata > Aves > Psittaciformes > Psittacidae > Pezoporus > Pezoporus wallicus. Next base: position 4,842,383 of record NW_026640165.1, read on the forward strand.
CAATGGTAGGGTTTTTTTTTACCTCTGGGACAGTAGAAGCTGCTAGCAAGGGTGGAGGTATTCACGTTGTCAGCTCTGTGGGATGAAAAGAGACAGATAATTACTACCTGTGAACATGGAGGAGTTATCTGGGTTGAGGATGTGAGAGAAATAATAATGTGTCATTGTTAGGTCTGTGATTTTTAGTATCTGGCAAAGTTGTAACTGAGTTCCTAAACTTCTGGAGGTATTTGGTAAGACTCTGCTGAGAAAGAGGTTGAGTGATCAGAAATGTAGTAACTTTTTTGTGGAAACTGTTCTTCCATTAACTGCATGTCATGTCTTTTGCTGTTTTCACATACGAGTTCATTCTGGTCTTGGAAGATCTGTTCACTTTGACTTACACAGTTTTGTGACAGTATTTGATGCCCTATATGTGTGTGCATTCATGCATGAGATCCATCTATTCGATGTCTCTGTTATGTCAGGTGTTTATCTCCGCTGTGAAGAGGCATGTTTTACATTTTTCATTCTGGTGCAGATTTGTTTGCTGCAGTGTATGTTGATGGCAGATTTGATGATGAGTGTGCTAAGGTGAAAGGTTGTTTTAAAGTCAGGCACATGTTGAGGAGGTTTGGATTCCTAATTAATTCTTCAGTTTCAGTGAGACTTGTTCACTGAGATCATTCTTGCCATTTTGAAAATTAGACCTTAGGTTCACAGGTATGAAGTCTTTAAGTCAAGTTTAGTTGTTAATTAAAGTGCTAATGTGTAGTGATTATCCCAGAAGTTTAGTAACAGTAGTGGTTTAAGCCTTCTCATCTTCTGAAAGAGCGTAGTGTTTTTTGACAACAGTAAACATTAGCTTTTACACATTGTTCAATATAAGAAAAATGAAAGCTATCCCAGGCTAAAGATACATATAAAATAATGATTTCAAGACATAGCCATAATCTGTTGCAGAAGGTCTTTTATACATAGATTAGGAGCCTTCAGCCTGAGGAACACAGAAGTTGCGATTGTTTGCCCTCCTAGTCATAATAAATGGAAAAGATGTTCTAGCTAAATGGCAGAAGTATGTTGCTTTTGAAATAGTAGAAGTCACTATAATGCTACTAGGAAAAAGAAAACATACAAATATGGTGGGTCCTATAATAGCTTTCTGTAAGAACATCTGAAAATGATTATCAGTTCTGAGAGCAGGGGTGTAGATGTGTTGCCAGCATCATGTCTAGAAACAAAAGGTGGAAAGAGAGAGAAGAGGTAGTTGGTGTTTGCTGCAAGGAAAGGGGCTGCCACTGCAAGTTACAAATACTACAGCATAGCTGTCAGTCAGAGGGAATGACCCATTCAGGCCTTGTTGGACTGCCTGATGGAAAACTACTTTGAGACAGTAGAATGACTTCATGTCTAAGCCCAGTAATAGTAGCCATCACCACATATAAAAAGTGAGCTCCTCTTTGCCTGGCATGGTTGGTCTTTCTAAAAACAGTGTGTCCCCTGAGGTGAGCAAACAATCTCCAGTGACAGGTATCTTCTACAAAAATCTGGACTGTATCATTTATGTTTCCATAACTCAAAGGAAAGCCTATATTACATAGGCTGTATTGAAGTGTAAGATTAATAAGCTTAGGTAAGCTTGTAGGCTTTTTGATACTTTAATTTTCTATAATGTTTTGTTCAATTTGCTGAAAAAAGGCTTCTAGATTCACTTTCTGATTGTTTTTTAAAAGGCTATTTGTCTGTGTCATGGCTACCTGAAGGAGAGAAGAGTTTGCACTTAAGCCTTCATGGTAATATGTGCTTTGATAGACGAGCTAAAGTACATGCAGCTGCACCCTTGTAAAATGTTATAGCTCTCAGGTATTAACAGACTTCTTTTTGAAGTTACCGTTTGTTGCAGCAGAACTGGTAGCACAGAACATACAGCAGTCACACCAGTGCTGTATTTCAACTATGCCAGCAATTTCCCCAGCATTTTAGCTTAAAATGTCCAACTGAAGGCAGTTTTGCATTAAGGCATGTTGTGATCTGGACAGGTGGGCAAGTGCCTACACATTCTGTCCCACTGAGTGTGCTGTGGCTGATGTACCAATAGGCAGAGCAGGGTGGGTGCAATCCTGTACTATTTCCAAGTGTTTTAATGTGAAAACAGTAATAATTGTAAAAGTTGGTTTGAGGGCAAGTAATGCAGTTACCTGTCTGCACTGCTGCATGAGGTTTAAATATTGAGGCTAAGCACAATTTAAAGGTAAGCTTAAGTATGACATCCACACTAGTGCTGCACTCAGGATGTAGCATTTTGGGGATTGTAACCACTAGTTCTTACCCAAAAAAATCTTGTTGGGATTAGGTGGGATTTCTGGTCATAGACAGGGAATTAAAGGGACAAATTTAGGACTAACATTTTGTTAGCTCCTTTTCTGCGTAAGTTTGCCTGTACCCCAGAACAGGGTGCTGAGCCTGGGTATTTTACTATTTTTGGCCCAGGTACAAATGACACTGGCAGTGCAGCTGAGCATCAGCCAGACTTACCTCTGCAAAATAATTAAGAGATTTGACAAAATATACAAATAGATCAACAAAGGAGCAGAGCCTTGAAATGCTGACATAGAGTGAAAATAGGAATTCATGGCTTAATGATCAGCAGCTTCAGTGGCAGATTATTCTGCAGTTACATGATCATCACTCTTCTGTGAGTTTCGATTTCTGAGGTCTTATTTTTAGGCATTGTGTTTATACACAGCATTGCACACAAACATCACAAATTTTTACAGATTTCATACATAGGCAGTTATGATGAGTTTTGGCTTCTGCCCTTCATAGGTATGCATGATGCAAATCTGTATAATCTGCATGCTGTGCAGATGGCAACTACATTTCTGATCACAAATTTTATGAAATAAGTGAAGGAAGGCTGGCTGGCTTAGCCTTCACTGTACCATGACTCATAGGAGCCTTCCCATTTGCCTCAGTGAATGTCTGGGAGGGAGAGGATGCTGGCTGCGTCTTTTAAATTACGGAGCCAAGTATTGGAAGAGAGGATCTTTTCTAGAGCTGCTCATGCCTATGAGTCTCTAGAGGCAGCTGTTTAAAAAACAAAACAAAACAAAAAATACTGGCAGCATAAAAACTTAGAAGTCGTAAAGGAGCCTAGTGTTCAGTTTGATAATAAGTGCCATCAATTTTGGATGTTCACAGGACTGTGTTCTGTGTCGCTACAATTAAAAAGTAAGAAAAATGCATCATAGAGCATTAGCATAATTGTCATAATGTAAAGGCTTTGCATGCAGTCTGTTAATATTTTCCTAGCCATCCAACTTGTGCTAATTAGCAAAGGAGCAATTTCTACATGATTTATTAGATAAGCGCCACATTTCTAAAACCAGATTTGCAGAAATAAGGGCAGAGGTTCTCCAGCTCATGAAAGGAAACAGAAACTCCTTGAATTTTCTGTAATTTGAGCACATGAAAGTAGTCATTAATGAAAGGTAACAAATACATTTGAGAAATACACAGAAACAACTGGAAAGAGAATAGCCCTGGAATCATGGAGTCATTTAAGTGGAAAAGACCTTTAAGGTCATCGAGTCCCACCATTAACCTAACACTGCCAAGTCCACCACTAAACCATATCCCTAAGTGCCACATCTGTGCTTAACATCTATACCTCCAGAGATGCTAACTCCACAGCTTCCCTGGGTAGCCTGTTCCAGTGCTTGACAACCCTTTCAGTGAAGAATTTTTTTCCTAATATTCAGTCTAAACCTCCTGTGGTGCAACTTGAGGCCAGTTCCTCTTGTCCTGTCACTTGTTACTTAGAAGAGATTGACACACACCTTGCTACAACCTCCTTTCAGGTAGTTGTAGAGAATGATAAGGCCTTCCCTCAGCCTCCTTTTCTCTAGACTAAGTAGCCCCACTTCCCTCAGCAGGTTACCACAGAACTTGTTCTCTATACCCTTCACCACCTTCACAGCTCTTTTTGGACATGCTCCAACACCTCAGTATCTTTCTTGTAGTGAGCGGCCCAGAACTGAATATAGTATTCAAGTGCATCCTCACCAGTGCTGAGCAGAGGGGGATGATCACCTGCTGGCCACACTGATTGCTGGTACAAGCCAGGATGCTATTGGCCTCTTTGCCCACCTGGGCACAAACTGGCTCATGTACAGACAGCTGTTGATCAACACTCCTAGGTTCTTTTTCCACCAGGCAGCTTTTCCACCAGTCACTCTTCCCCAAGCCTGTAACATTGCATGAGGTTGTTGTGACCCACATGTAGGACCTGGCACTGAGCCTTACTGAACATCATACCACTGGCCACAGCTCATCAATCCAGCCTGTCCAGATCCCTCTGTAGAGCCTTCCAATCCTCCAGCAGATCAACACTTCTGCCCAACTTAGTGTCTTCTGCAAATGTACTGAGGGTGCACTCAATACCTTCATCCAGATCATGATAGAGATATGACACTAAGGCAAATCAAATCTAATGTGCAATCTAATTTGAAAAAAATTGCATGAATACTGGTAAAAGTATAGCCATGGCAGCCTTGAGCTTGGATTTCACTAGTCATGAAGATGTTTACCTGAACCTACAATCTTTGAAGCTTGAATTAGACTTCCCTTTGTTTTAGCTGGCACAGTATGGTTTTGAGTTAACTAATATCACCACTCCCTGATTCTGTCTGCAAGACCTGTAATACCTCAAGGACTGTTATAGCTGAATGTTGGAGTGTCCAAAATAAATGATAGCACACACAGTACTAGTCTGAAAATATACTCCCCAATGGATAGTTTTATGAACTGCAAACTGGGGCTGTGTTTAATGCCTGTTCCAAAGATGTGTATTGATATGATAATGCTGTCACATGTTATGTTTCTTTGGCTACACTCCCTCTATATAGACAGATGAAGATTACTGTCTGTGAATATTTTGGTACATTTATTTTTGCTGTCATTTTGCTGATGTTAGAAATATTTCTATTTACATTACAAAACCAAGCATTATGATCCAGTTTGGCTATAGAGACTGTAAATATAAAGAGAAGATGACAGCATTCTTTGTTAGCTTGGACACTCCACCAGTCTCGCTAGATCTCTTTCTGGTTGGAGGTGATTCCCACTCAGCTGCCATGCAGCACAGACTGAATGAGTTCAGTGTCTGTCCACATCTGTGCAGATATTCACATTGCCAGAAAATTAGGAGAAAAGGAAGGTGGAGAGCACGGAGGAGGGAAATATGCCCAGGGTTGCACACTGGATTGCTGGTGAAGCTATTGTGTTAGTTTAGTCCTTTCTCAGTGATGCCACATTGTCTTCTACTGTCTTTTTACTTTCCTAGCCTTTACACAAAACTCGGTTCCTTCAACGCTTTCATAATTTTAGTAGCTGTTCTCCAAATTACTTCTAATTTCTCTCTCTATTTTTTTAGTGGTGTTCAGGTAGCCAAACTGACTGCCATAATTTAAATTGAATTATACCAGTTATTATACCACAGACAGGCTCACATTGGAGGCCTATGATGGGATACCCTTAGGAATGGTTAGCCCTTTGATTGCTATATTCTGTTGTACAGTTATGTTGGACTCAATGTTTACTAGCACCTCTAGCTTTTTATGGTACTATAGCAGTTACTTTGTAAGACAAAATCCCTTGTAAATTAGCCTTCCAGCTGTATTCAATTCTACTTTTCTATTTTTAATTTCCTTATGTTAACCAGGTTTGTTTACTTCTTGATACAGCGTTCTTACATTATTTTTACAGTATCATCCAAAAATAATGTTTTTATTTTTTTATTTTTACTCATTCATATAGTATATTTCTCTTGGAACAAGTCCTTTAAAAATTGTATTTAAAGACAAATGGTTAATATTTTCTAGTCTGCCAAGTATAGATTGTGTTGGTAGTGCTTGGGCATGTTTATTGCATAAATAATGGTAAATCTAGTAAATTCTAATAAATCTAATCTAATAAATGTAATAAAGCAAACTTTACTGGATGTATACTGGGCTGCATCAAAAGAAGAGTGACCAGCAGATCAAAGGAGGTGATTCTGCCCCTCTATTCTGCTCTCTAGAAACCCCAGTTGGAGCACTGTGTGCAGTTCTGGAGTCCTCAGCATAAGAAAGGCCATGGAGCAGTTAGAGAAAACCCATAGGAGGGCCATGAGTATGATCAGGGGGCTGGAGCACCTCCCGTATGAAAACAGGATGAGAAAGTTGTGGCTATTGAGCCTGGAGAAGAGAAGGCTGCGTGGAGACCTCATAGCAGCCTTCCAGTATCTGAAGGAGTCTACAAGGATGCCAGAGAGGGACTCTTCATCAGGGACTGTGGTGATAGCACGAGGGGGGATGGGTTCAAACATAAACAGGGGAAGTTTAGGTTAGATATAAGGAAGAAGTTCTTTACTGTGAGGGTGTTGAGGCACTGGAAGAGGTTGCCCAGAGAGGTGGTAAATGCTCCATCCCTGGTAATGTTCATGGCCAGGCTGGACAGAGCCTTAGGCAACATGGTTCAGTGTAAGGTGTTCCTGCCCATGGCAAGGGGATTGGAATTATATGATCTTAAGGACCTTTCCAACCCAATCTATTCTATGATTCTGCATTTTCTTCTGAACAGTAAAATTCTTAAATCCATAGTAGGGAATGTATGTATATTTATGAGTAATTTCCTAAAATTTTACTTCAGCTCAAACTCACGTAGTAACTGTTATTCCTGAGTGTTTGTAATACTGTAGAGCCCAGCCTTGCACTCAAATCCTTTTGTGCTGTGCAAAAACAGTAAAGAGGAAGGAACTGAAGAAGAGTTAATAGTTGACAGGATAACATTAGATTTGAGATCTCAGTAGATTTGTTTAGAAAATTTTGTTTATATTGGACCATGATTCTTTGCTGGAAAAAGGCTCATGCAAAAGGTGAATGGATATTTTGAGTTAAAGAATCACAGTAATTCCCTTCTTTCTTTAGAATATGGAGAACTTCCAATGGTTCAATGGTGCATTTGGAGATATGGATGGAGTGACACACTTCACTCGTAAGAGGGAAATAGCAATACATTTATTGATACAAAACACTGGTTTAACAAAATTTTATAGTAAATGCAACAGATATTTAACAGGATTTGATGGCGAGGTACACTTGAGTATTTACTGCACAGAGGACAGGATCAGAAAAGAATTGTCAGGGACACCCTCCCATTGAATCATGAGGTTCAGAAAGGACTGACCCACTTGCATTCTAAATTCCTTCTCTGAGAGGAGTCTAGGTACACCTGGACCAGACTTAGGGTTAGGGTTAGGGAGGAGAAGATGAAGAATTTTTTTTTTTTTGTGTAACCATTTCTCTTCATGTTTAAACTAAATTATTTTATTATTGTTCTTGTGCTTCTATTCACTAGTTACAGCACAAAGGGATTGAGGGTTGTTTCAGTTTCCCGTGGTCTTATTCTTGCCTTGAGTATCGAGAAATGCCTGATTAATGGACTGAGACTTCCAAATTTGACTGTAGGTGGGGAAACAGATTTTACATTATGCAGTCCTCTAAGGTCTTTAAGTCCTGTAAGAAACATTAAGGTATTATGATTATTTTTTTTTAATAATTTCTGAAAGGTGTTGTGCTTTTATGTTCATGTTTTCAAAGTTAAAAATCCCTCATGTTAGCAGAACTAGTATTTTCTGATATTTTTATATAGAATCATAGAATAGTTAGGGTTATAATATATATAAATAATAGAAATAAGCTAGGAAAGCCTATAATATTGAAGAGAGAATGAATAATCAGCAGTAAGTGATTTGGAAAGAAATGTGCCTAGCTTTTCTATTTTTGGAATTGAAATTTATATGAGTTGTTAATGGAAAGAGTTAAGCAAACAGTCTTTTGACATGAATAGTAAAATATACTTAGTAAGACTCAAGTACATCTTCCAAACAGCTAACTAAATGAAATTTTATTAAACTACTCAGGAGATACTGTCTTTGGAGCATGAAACAAAATATCTCTCAGGAGTGTTCCACACGTTTCAATGAAATTCATTCACATGTTTTAAATCTGGCTATGAGTGTTCACATACTATAACTCACTGCATAATTCTATGTGTTCCATAAATGGAATGAATATTTTAAAGTGGTAAATATGTGGATTTGGAAGAAAAACTGAGCTGCCACTAATGGAAAATTTATGCTGGCAACTGTGATGAAGTATCACATTTAAAAGGATTTGGGGGGAGGTTGTTTTGTTGCTTTTTGACTTTGAGATTGTGTGACGATGAGAACCACTGAAGCATATTGCACTGATTAAATGTAGTACTTTGGTGTCTCAAATGTCACAAAACGTATGGAATACTAGGAACGTTCATCACTATTTGAAGGGACTGTCTAAAGCCTTGATAGCCTGGTCTAATGATGGTGCCAGTAAAATAGTCAGTGAATGATACGAAGATTTGGTAGCATTAAAAAAAGTGAAGTAATATTGCAACCAAGAGTTTTAGGCTGCTGTAGAATCACAACTTCTTCCTCCTTCCGGCTAATCCTTCTTGTTTGAAGGAAGAACGGAGATTGTGGTCAGGAAAAACTATTAGCCTTACCCTAGCAATAAACAGACATTGTATCTGTATCTATGTTTGGGATTTTAAAAAAAAACAAACCTTGAAAGCAAGAGGGGATGGCCACAAATTTTGTTGTAGTGAGGGTAGACTTGATCATGTGACTATTTCTATTGCTAAATTGGCAATCGCAGTAAGTTGTAGCAGTGATCAGTCTAATTTTGGTGCAGAAGGGAAAGACTGTTGTGACATTTTAAAGTGTCTGTAGGATAGTGTTAAGGGAAGGGGGAGGAGGTAGCTTCCTGGAAGCAGTCCACAAATACAAGCAGACTGTTCACTCACTTGCAAGACCGTGTTTTAAATGTATTTTAGATAAAATGGAAATTTGTTTGGTATTAATTGTAAAATATTCAAAATCCTTACAGGAGACAAAAAAACAGTTTCCTAAAAATACTCTGATTCCTCTTCCATCTAGTATGCCACAGCGAAACTTTACAAGATGTAAAGGCAAAACTAATTTACCATTCTGTGAGGTAGACCTAAACGTTTTGTTTTATGTGAAAAATAACTTTTAGTGAAAGGAGCAAAACATATGAGAAACACTGTTACAAGACAATAAGTGAAGAATTTCTAAAATAATGTCATTTATAAATTGCATTGCTTTATCATATTATGATTGTCAGAGGCCTGTGACAAGGAGGCAGGGCTTCATGTTGTGTAATTGTTACTTAAGACAAGTACCATGACTCTGAATGTCCCCCCTTTCTCCTTCTTCCCCAGCTTTACATGCTGAGCATGAAGCCATACAGTATGGGGTATCCCTAGAGTCGGTTGGGGTCAGCTGTCCCTGCTGTGTCCCCTCCCAACTCCTTGTGCACCCTTAGCTTGCTCGCTGGTTGGGTGGTGTGAGGAGCAGAAAAATATCTTGGCTCTGTGTATGCACTTCTCAGCAGTAACTAAACCATCCCCGCATTATCAATCAGCACTGTTCATCAGAAATTTAAAGCATAGCTCCATATGAGCTACTATGAAGAAATTTAACGAGTAGGACTATCATAGAATCATAGAATCATAGAATACTTAGGGCTGGAAAGGACCTCAAGATCATCTAGTTCTACCCCCCTGCCATGGGCAGGGACACCTTGCACTAAACCATGTCCCCCAAGGCTGTGTAAGACTTACAGATTCAAAATTCTGTGCAGGAATATTACAAGCCCTCAGTAAAAATATTTGCCTTTAATAATTTTAGCAGTGGTATTTTGTTTGTGATATTCAGTACTAGATAAATTTTGTCTTAATTCCATCAGACAATACTACCTCGTCTTGGTGTAGTTTCTATCAAAAACAAACTCTTCAGACTTAAGAAGGCTTAGCTTTTGTCTGCACAAACAAGCAAGTATACAATTTGATTACTAAAATGACAGGGATGCTAGGAAACATGCAGTTATTGCGTATCAGTCCATTACAAACATAAATAAGTAGCAAGACTACCTGTAGCTTTAAAACATTGAAGTCAGGTGGAAATTAAGCACCTTCATAAGTTAAATATGTTTTGATTAACTGTAGGACGTAATTGCGTAGTTATGTTTCCCTGTGTTATATAGATGAAGCAAAAGTTTATTTTTTTATATTCACTTATAAATTGTTTTCAGTTTAAATTACAGTTCAAAGATGCTTCATAAAAATGGATAAGTGAAATCTAAAAGAATTTCTAAATGCAGTGTATTATTTGACTGCACCCTAACATGCAATTTAACAAATGATTTTGTGCATACATAATGGCAGCTTCTTTAATTTTCTTGTAAGGGAAACCAATTTTCTGCCTTCCTGTTCAAGAAATATTTCTAAATTCTTCTGTCTCTGGCACTAGCTAATGTTTCTTTGAGCTGCTGAGTAATAGAAGCCAGAAAATAGTGTTTTACATAATCATTAAGCAATTAAGAAAAAAATTTGCCAATTGCATGTCTGTGTTAGATACGTATGACAGTATTTGAGGATCTAGACATAGTTCTTCAATAGTTGCAGATTGAAAATGCTAATCTGGTTTATAAATTATTGCCATTTATCCTCTGAATAAATCAAAGCACAAAGTGATCTACTGATTATTTTGAGCTTTATCATCAAATCTTCTTTACACACTGAACCTGTTGCAAAATAAGCTGGCATATGAAATTCAAACATAGTATGTATTCTATGCTGTATTCAGTTAAATTCTGAAGTGAACTAAATTACCTGAACAAAGAAATTTTAGGACTAATGGAATCAGAGTGTCTGTAGGAAAAGCTATTGCAGGTTTTTTTCCCTGGGTGGATAAGCCCTGAGTCAGTAGAGGAGCTGGGTTAAATCTGAGTCATCTGACTCCTGCTTGTGTAGCCAGTTCTTTCCACTAAAAGCCTCTTCTTGTGAATTACATGGTGGTTTTCTACATTTACACTGTGATGTTAAAGAGTATTATGGGATATCAGTTGTTATGATTTTATGGTATCCTGCTGGGACATCTATTGAGTCAGTAAGTTGCAGGTTTTGAAAAATAAATTATTGACCTACTGTTGTGTTGTGCTTATAGTAATACATGTTCTATATTTTTATTGTTTCACATAGTTACTTTTTTTCTGATTTCTGTATTATCATTTGGAATAAAATAGAAGTCACTTATGCTTTTCCTTTTTGAAAGGTGGGTAGCAATCCTATTTTGTGCCAGTTCAGGACTGAACAGATGATGTAGACTTTGGGAGAAAAAATGTGCTTGTGAAATCTGTAGCTAATGCATGTAGAAGATCTTTCTACAGATTTAGGAAATGGCAGTTGACAGGTAAAATAAAATTTCATAGCTGAATATTGGTGAATACTAATTTCATGGTACAGGAAAAGGTTTTGGTACCATGAAATTGCATCCCAGCCAGAAGGAAGTGCAGCAGGATCGCCAGGAGACCTCCTTGGATGGATAAGGAGCTCCTGAGGAAAATTCAGTTGAAAAAAGAGGCTTATAATAAGTGGAAGCAAGGACAGGTGGCATGGGAAGAGTACAGGGATGTTGTCCGAGAAGCTAGGGACCAGGTTAGGAAAGCTAAGGCCCGGTTAGAATTAAACTTAGCTAGAGGTATTAAAGATAACAGGAAGGGATTCTACAGGTACATAGCAAATAAAAAACAGACTAGGGAGAATGTAGGCCCCCTCAGGAAGCTCTCAGGAGAACTGGCTACGCAGGATTTGGAGAAGGCTGAGGTTCTGAATGACTTCTTTGCCTCGGTCTTCACTGCCAAAGGCTCTGACCACACCACCCAAGTCTTGGAAGGTAGACACGGGGGCTGTGAGAATGAAGACCTTGGGCCCACTGTAGGAGAGGATCTGGTTCAAGACCATCTTAAAAATCTGAACGTGCACGAGTCCATGGGTCCTGATGAGATCCATCCCTGGGTCCTGAAGGAGCTGGCGAATGAAGTTGCGAAGCCGCTGGCCATCATATTTGGGAAATCATGGCAGTCAGGTGAAGTTCCCAATGACTGGAAAAAGGGTGATCCTGTCCCTCTACTCTGCTCTTGTGAGACCTCACCTGGAGTATTGTGTGCAGACCTGGTGTCCTCAACATAGAAAGGACATGGAACTGTTGGAACAAGTCCGGAGGAGGGCCACGAGGATGATCAGGGGACTGGAGCACCTCCCATATGAAGACAGGCTGAGGAAGTTGGGGCTGTTCAGCCTGGAGAAGAGAAGGTTGCATGGACACCTCATAGCAGCCTTCCAGTATCTGAAGGGGGCCTATAGGGATGCTGGAGAGGGACTCTTCATTAGAGGCTGTTGTGACAGGACAAGGGGTAATGGGTTAAAATTTAAACAGGGGAAGTTTAGATTGGATATAAGAAGGAAATTCTTTCCTGTGAGGGTGGTGAGGCACTGGAATAGGTTGCCCAGGGAGGTTGTGAATCCTCCATCCCTGGCGGTGTTCAAGGCCAGGTTGGATGAGGCCTTGGGTGATATGATTTAGCGTAAGGTGTCCCTGCCCATGGCAGGGGGGTTGGAACTAGATGATCTTAAGGTCCTTTCCAACCCTAACAATTCTATCATTCAATTCTATGATTGTATTTAATTCAGAAATCTACATTATGATTTCTTGACTCCTTGTATGTTCCTGGTGAAAAATAGGTGCCTTGGAGTGAGGTGTAAAGGAAAAGGGGTAACCACCTGCTTTACCTGCCTGAGACTGCCTACAAGTAGCCTGTAGGAAACAATAAGCATAGCTGGTTTGTCTGAAATCCCTCTTCTCCCTGGAGATCAGTATCTCTGTTCAGATTGTCAAGGGTGTTCAGGGTGGAATCTTCCTTCATTTGCTATCCCCAACCTGATAGGTACCACAGCACTTCTGAAGTGCTGATCAGTTCTTATTGTTGCTTTTAAAGAGCTGGAAGCTGAGGAGAGGTGTGTGTATGTTAATGTGAGAGTGGGGGTGGTACCTACGTCTTTGGTGAGACCTACGTCTGGAAGAGATTAGGCTTTTACTGGGCTCAGCTTCTTTTTCACCTTGAGGGTGTTCACTTGCAGCTCTTAGGACAGACTGGCACAAAGCTGTTGTGTATAATGTGGTGGGACATCCCAGCATCTGTGCAGCTACATGAAATCAGTTGTTCCTTTGCACAACCAAGAACTACCAGTTTGCAGAGCAAAGAGAGGTCAAAAGTAGCATGAGTCAGAGTCTGCTGTTGAAAGTTTTTACCTGGGCTGTGGGAGATCTGGCTTTAATTCCTGTTCCAGTAGCGACAGCTTAGGTATAGACTATGGCAGAATCAGTGTAAGGATAGAAACATTCTGACTGAAGAAGCAGCAGTAGAAACAAGGAAGAGAAAACTTTGGATGTCCACAGATGATGAAGTAGTGGTAGGCACATTAGAGGTAAAACCTAGGTGCCCAGAGATCATTATGTTGAAAAATAAGACACTTGATGAGGCATTTTGACGTGTACATTTGGACCCCAAATTTCTCACTAAAATGGACAAAAATTCAGATATATCCTTGTATCAGTTCTTTTCTTCCTCACACCTTTTTTTTTCTTTTTCCTATTATATAAATATATATCAAAACTTTGCTTTGATGACCAGTTAGTTCTGTCAAATTAATCTAAACCTTTTCCTTGGTCACTCAGTGCTACTTGATTTAGTTGTGCTTCTGAGAGTTCTGGGCTTTTGTTACTAATTCTTGTCTGTCTCCCAAGTTTTTTATCGGAAGGGCCAGATACTGCCAATAAATGAAAACAAAAATGCCTATTGTTCCTTAAGCTCTCTGCTGAATTACTGTAAGAGATTTCTGTGAAGAAGTTTTCACTTCTTCTATGTGATGTGTAAGTGTACCAAAGATGAAGGCTTTGTTCTTTTGAGTTTATTGCAACCAATCTGATAAACTACATGGTGACTAACTTTAACAGTAAAAAAAAAAACAAAACAACAACCCAAAAACTTAAAAACACCCCACAATTAGCAGCAAGAGAGAAAGAAAAAAATCTGTTACGAAGAATGAGTTTATATATGGTTGCACAACTCAGCTATGAAACAGAAGTAGTATCTGGGAGTTCATAAGGTTTTAACATCTGCAAATATAACATGTGTTTACAAACTAGGCAACTTTCCTTCTTTATCTGTCTCACAAGTTTGTTATGCATTTTTAAAATTATATTTATACAGTTATATATTTATACATACATATATATTTTTATATATGTTATATATTATATATGATAAGATATATTTATGCAGTTTCTATATTTCTTATATTTTATTTATTATGTTTATTATACAGTTTATATATTTATGCAGTTATATATTTTACAGCCTTTTTACAGTTGTTTTGGATGACTACTTATGATGCTGACTTAATGCATTTAAAAAAGTCTGTTCTGTTTTAAAATTAAGATTAAATTAAATAGTTTCATTACTGTGTCATGAGAGATACCTAGGGATTTTTTAAAGCATTGTGTCTTTTTTGGACTACTCTTATCATCTGGGATAGCTAAAGGACATTTGCTTAGGACTTGTCTATATCTGTCAAGGAATCATAGAATGATTTGTGTTGGAAAGAACCTTTAAAGGTCATCTAGTCCAATCTCCTCTGCAGTGAGCAGGCGCATCTTCAACTAGACCAAGTTGCTCAGGGCCCTGTCCAGCCTGACCTTTAACACTTCCAAGGATGGGGCATCTACCACCTCTCTAGGCAACCTGCTTCAATTTTATCACCCTCATCATAAAAACTTTCTTCATTATACCTAGTTTGATTCTACGCCTCCTTTAGTTTAAAACCATTACTTCTTGTCCTATCACAACAGGGCCTACAAAAAGTCTGTTCCCATTTTTCTTATAAGACCCTTTAAAGTATTAAAAGCCTGCAGTAAGGTCTCCCCACAGCCTTCACTTCTCCAGGCTGCAAAAAAACAACTGTCCCAGCCTTTCCTCATAGGTGAGGTCTTCCATGCCTCTGATAATTTTTGTGGCCCTCCCCTGGACCCAGTTTAACAGGTCCACGTCATTTTTGTGCTTCTTGTGCTGAGGACTCCAGAGCTGGATGCAGTATTCTAGGTAGGGTATCATCAGAGCCGAGTGCAGGTGCAGCATCACCTCCCTTGACCTGCTAGCCATGCTTCTTTTGATGAAGCCCAGAATATGGTTGGCTTTCTGTGCTGTGAGTGCACATTGCCAGCTCACGTTGAGCTTTTCATCCATCAGTACCCCAAGTCCTTCTCCACAGAGCTACTCTAAATCCACTCACTCTCCAGCCTTTATTGATACTGAGGGTTACCCCAATCCAGGTGCAGGACCTTGCACTTGGCCTTTTTGAACCTCATGAAGTTCACATGGGCCCACTTCTCAAGCTCATAGAGCAGCATGTGATACTTAAAAATAATCTTGCTTATAGATAAACCTAGTGTTTGTATCTTAAAAACCCAGTGGCACTTACTTGTTTTTTATATGGTAAATGATAGCACAAAGACTGTTCTGGACATTGTTTGCAAAGAAATTGAGGTTAATTGCCTGTTTGTGCTTCTATGTTTATTGCACTCATTAAAGCTTGCAGGATGCCCACAATATTCTGTATTTAGATAATTGCTAGTGCCCTGTCATAGCCTTATTTGAGGACAGGTTCACAGCAACAGTTTTCTGCTTTCAGTGGCAGTAGTTTTCCAGAGAAGGTAATGTTCTTGAGATCAGAAAGAAACCCTTGGAATCAAAATAATTTGCAACCCTTACATGCATTTGGTCAACAGAATTAGGGTAGTCCTCAAGTACCTATGTTCCCGAACTGCTTGGTGTTGGTTTTTAAAAAAAAAAAGAAAAATATTTTATTGTTTTAGACTTTCAAAGAGGATGGCCATTTTTCGCTGCAGGCTTTCTGAAGGAATGCAGTATAGATCAACTGTGATGAAAAAAAAAAAAAAATTATTTTGGCTGTTTATTGACTTATATTCTGGAGGTTTGGAGAGCACAATACAAACCAAAGCATCAGCAGAAGGGGAGAATCTCCTTTCTTCTGTTTCATTTACTTTAGAATCATAAAAACACAGAATGGTTTGGGTTGGAAAGGACAGTAAGATCATCTACTCCAGTGTCCCTGCCATAGGCAGGGACACCACACACTACATGACTTGGAATTGGAAGTTGAATGAAACTCAGTTTAATGTTGCTGTCATTAAGTGAAAGGAATTTATGCCATCTCTTCTTTTAGAAAAGGAAGAAATAGAGAAAATGAACATCTCAGTAATAGAAAGCTTAAAAAAAAAAAAATCCATTTCATGTTTAAGACCTTTGCAAGCTTTTATAATGCCTGTAAATTCAGGAGTTGTGTTTAAAGCAAGTATGATATTTTTTTGGATAAATATGTAAACAACCTCCCCTTTTATTTTTCAATGAGTACAATAAAAAGAATTAAAATCAGAAAATGCTACCAGTCATGCATCTACAACCTTTTGTGTGGTTATAAAAAATTCTTTTTTCCTGTCAAGGCTTTCTTTGTATTTCAAATGATTAACCTTTAACTCTTTCACAACCTGAGTCACACTCAGTTGGAAATTAGATTTTTGAAGTCTGTGACCACATCTTTCTATCACTTTTTTCTACGAAGCAGGAAAGGAGCTGAATGTACAAGACCCAGCTTTTCTAAATTCTCCAGCAACCTGAATTCTTGTGCATTTTCATGTTTTGCTTACTCAGATCAATCTTAACTGACTGGTAGTCTACAGTGATAATACAACTGTCGTGCATATATCCAGCCTGCAAAGAGTGTAAGCAAGCTCTTAACTGCGTCTCATTACCTGGGGTCAGATGAGAATGTGATGGGAAAAATTTCACCTTTGGGTTACTTAGCATTTTGAGAGAAGTAATGTTTCCCCCTCCCCCAGATATTAAATAGTTAACATTAGATGGGTTATCTGGTAAATCCAGCACCTGGATGATGTCTTGTGAAAATTTGAACTTTTTCTCTAGGGGTGTTGTTTCCTGCACTTCCATAAAAGTTAGAGTATACTGTATTAGAAACATATTTATGAGGAAGCTAGAAAAGATTTAATAAAGAGGTACAAGGTAATAGATGAAATTAGAGAACTGCATAATGCATGTGATAAATAGCAGTTTTCTGCTGTAAAAATGCTCATGTAAAATTCACATATTCTTCACAGAGCAACAATATTTTTATTTCTAGTGCTGTAACTAGACATGTCTTTCATTGGAAGGATGTTTTGAAATATTATTTCCTTATCGTAATTTCCTGATTACAGGCCTGGTTTTTTTCTCCTATCAGTAACAACATGAAATAACAACCTGCTGAAGTCTCAGTTGCACCCTCATAAAGCAGTGAAGCTGAGGACAAGCCTCTTGTCCCATTTCTGTCCCCAAAGCTAACATCTTGAAAAATAGATTCTTTTCTTCTCTGCCACTGTGAAGGTAATGAAATGACCTTCATCAAAAAAGGGGCCTAAAAGTTAAGTTAGTGGCATGGTGTACAATCTGTATTCGGGCAGTGGTAGTGATACTTCCTTAGAAGTGTTACCCTTCCTGCAGCATCGGCTGCCATCCCCTTCATCCCTGGTGACTTGAGATATGGATGTGTTGATATTAGGTAATACTCTGCCCACAAGTAATATGGATGTTCTCATGGTTTCATGAGTGGTAACTCAGAGGACATATTCTAATTGGAAATCTGCATAAGAAACAATGAAGCATATTTTGCTAAATATCTTATTTTCTGTCACTTCCCAGTATTCTCATTTCCCAAACAGATTCATCTTTGTAGATCTCTGACTGTCTGTTTTTCATGCATAGCAACCTCCATGGCTTTTGAATCAAAGAGAAATCTGCTGCAGAAGTACGTTTGTGTTTTGGGGGTATTCTTTTTTTCATATATTTTCTCTTCCAAAACACAACATTGCTGGAGTGTGTTGATTTGCTATGGGGAATATTTGCATAATAACTTTAATAACCAACTGAAAGTGATCCTCACTACTGACTAGGCACAATATTAATAGTTCTAGTCTGTGCATTTTCCTTTTTTTATCATTACTTTTTGAGCCTTCTTCTCTAGAATAGGGTTATATCATTGCTAAAATAAATAGCATGTTGCAAGTAGCTTTTATTGAACTCTAGTTTAATTTTAATGAGCTGAAACATAATTAGAAAGTGTTTGTTATATTATGCCAACAAGGTACCAATCATGAACTGAAGACTGACATTGGAGTGGACAGTTTGTGATTCTAACTGTATGTCAAGATCTTCATTAAGATGCACATTAACTGAACATAATTGACTGTAAGGCAGCTGGACAGTGGTAAAATATTTACTAATGAACCTCTTCACTGCAGTATTTTCTGCCTCAAGGAGAACAATAGAAGTGTGCATATTTTCTTTTAATACCCTTTAGTAAATGCTGCCATATTAGCAAGCAAAATTATATGATCATGAGGGCTTCATAGTTTCTGCTTCTCCAGTTTGATAGGGCTATTAATTCAAAGACTGAAAATTTATGAGGAAATAGAGCAAAGAATTCATTGTAGCTGAGGTCTCTTGTGCCTGTTTCACTCATAATCAAAATTTTAAGAGCAAACAGAAATAATAGCTGATTTCATTCCATTAAAAGTTGGAATCCATCAATTTTTGATTTGTTAGAAGTAACTGTGTGTCCTTTTAGGAAATAACTGCCATCCATCTGTACAGAAGCTTTGTTTGGTCAGCATCTTCTTTAAAAAATTAGTGTGGGAAAGTATCTAATATAATGTTGTATGATGTTTTTCATTTTTTTATACTATTTCAAAGGTAAGTGATTTCAGACTAATGTGTCAGAGACTTTTGATGATGTCTAGCCATCAAATTAGTTTCTTTTTTTTGTGTGAATGTACCTTTAGTGATGAGGTACTTAAAAATCTGTCGGCAAGAACACCTCAAGTTTATAGTGCATCATCTAGTAATTGTTTCAGAATTATCTTATAAATAATGTATTTTTGAAATCAGAATTTGTGTGATCTTTCCATCACATTGTATCTGTCGAATATAATGGACTAGAGGCAACAAATCTATTATTGTTTTTTTGGATTATGCAGGAATTAAACCTCTTAACAGCAAAGGAGTGAAGATCTCAATTTTCTTTAGGAATCATAATTACATAATTGCGCTTAAAAAGTCTGTTGCAACAAATGAGAAACAATGTAACAGGGCTATGTTTATTATCACCAGTTTTCACCGTAATCTCCTTTATGCACTTTCGTTATAAAGTGTTATCAGCATAATCTGCTAAAGCATTGGAATGGCTGTAGTGACCTAAAGTATTTGGTGTTATTGCCCCTCTAGTTCCCATTACATAGATATTCACACAGGCCTGTATTATTCCTGTGTTAAATACAGAACGTAGGCTTCACCAGAGTGATTTCAGAACAGATAATCCAATTCTGCACTGTGAGTTTTAAGTGGCTTTTTTTTTGACTTCACTGTATTTTAAGACTTGATGGGTAAATTTATTCTTTCAGAGGCAGCCAACTGCCATTGATAATTTACATTTTACTCTTTGAGTAGTGTTCTGTGGCTTCAGAAAAGACATTACTTCCTTTAATTTAGATTTTTGAGAACAGATTAATAGAATAATCTCCTGGAAAAGATTTGCCCTGGTATTTCATGCAGCTTGATGTAAGTAGTTCTATTTAGTATAGATAGTATGAAAATAAGCCAAAAGGTGGTGTTTTTTTTCCCCCTGCTTTTGTGATTCCTTCAGCTCAGAGGCTTCATCTCAGATGTACCATCTGTTGGGTATTTTCCACGTTTGCTTTTTGGTTTTGTGGTTTTGTTGTTTTTTTTTTAATATTTTATTTTGTTAGTTAGATTTTCCTTTAACCCTTTGTATTTTCTGATTTGGTTTATTTTCACAAAAGAAGCCAGATCATTTGGCCAAGTGCACTTACCGAGTTAGTGGCATAAGAACTCAAAATACTCTAATTTTTGCATTTTTTTCTTCCTTTTGGTGATAATTGGTACAAACAGACTTTCCTTTTTTAAAGTATGGACTTCCACTTTGAGAGAATCTTCATGCTTAGCTCTCCTCTCTTTAAAAAAGGTGTTGTGATATGACTGCACATTGTTAGAATTATGTCATCACCATGAATAGTCAGGTCTGGAAGAATTCAAAGTTGTCTTAATCTACATGCTGAATATGTGTGGAATGGACTAAGAAGATATCCCAGTGTATTGTGTACTCAGGACATCTGTGTGCAAGTAAAGATAGAAACCATGATTAAGTGAATTATATATCTCTTAAATTATGTACTGTCATATATTGTGTCTTTTTTTGTTTTGTTTTGTTTTTTCTAATAAGATGTTCTGATATTTACATATTTGAAGAGAAGATTTTTATCTTAATAACAAATTTTTTTTTTTTTTTTTAATACAGTAGCTTTTTATTCTGGCTGTATATTACTGTTATTCTCTAACTTGCATTAGACCATCCTCAGTCAGCAGTTAGGAATGGAAAGAGCTGTATTTCTTGTCAGTTATTGTGGTGCAAGTTCTGATTTTGCATGGAAGTCAGATGAGCTGACTTCTCCTATCACAGGGAAGCTTTGAAAGGATTATGTAAAGCTCTTCTTCCTCTGCATCACTTCGTCCCTGTGAAGACCTGGTATCATACAGTTCCCATCACTCCTTTAGCTCCAGGATTCTACACGGGAAGCACAGACAGCACTAACTTCTGTGGTAGGGTTATTCAAGCCATGTTCATGAAGTCATAGAATGGTTTTGGTTGGAAGAGATCTTAAAGAGACCAACCCGCCTGACATGGGCAAGAACACCTTCCTCTAGACCAGGTTGCTGGAAGCCCATCCAACCTGGCTTTGAATACCTTCAAAGCTGTGGCAGCCACAGCTGTTCCCGTGCCTCACGACCCTCATAATGAAGATTATTTTCCTAATTCTTGTATTCCTCTAAAGCATCAGTGAAAGCTGAGTCATGGAAATGAAAAGGAGTTGCAGCATTTGAGAAAGAAAATATATAGTAGGTGTTACTTAGCACTTTATTTTCGTTAGCTCCAAGACAAATAGCTCCTTGAAATATATTACCTTGTGCTCTTAGGAGAGTGGTACCCTTCAGGACATTGTATGACATTGCCTTGAAGAGAGAACCTAGATATTAGCTTTGGTTTTCAAGAAGCATCTAATTTCTATTTACTTTGTTTGAATAACAAAAGGAGAGAGAAAAGACCTTGATTATCTGTACCGTGGAGAAAAAAAAAGTGATCTTTTCATCTGCTACATCCTGCTTATCCCATGAGTAGTTGTCCAGATTCAGTGCTTGAAAGATTGTACTTCAGATATATTCTATCTATATGAATGAATAAAAAAACACAGAACACAAAACACCCACCCCAGAGAACAACTTGGATTTCCAAAAATAGCTGATATCATGACATTAATACACTTCTGGTCTTGTGTCTGTCAGTTGCTCGGTTTATGAGGTTTGTTCACAATTACTTGTTTTTCTGGTAATATTTTTCCTGTACCAATATTATGGTAATCTCTTTAAACAGTTGATTCAGAGTGACCTAATTTTTAAACTGCTGAGCATTTACTGCTCATACTGAAGAAAATCTGATTAAGAAAAAAATGTCTGTTCTGCAACTGTGTGGGGTGAGGATGTTTGTGTTTGTGTATGCGTGTGTGTCTCCTGTAAATGCTCCCTTGTATGTTCTTAATAAGATTCAGAATTGCTCTTAATTTGGGGGTTCTTATTCTTGGGTTTTGTTTTTTAATTTTCCCATGAGAAATAGGTTAGTTATGTTTTTGTTCTGGAAAGAGTAAGATCATTTTACGAAGAAGAAATAAAGGGATGAGTGGAAAGGGACAACTTTTCAAATTGTCAGAACAATTTAAATTTGACTTAGTTATTTTCATAGAATTGTAGAATCAGTCCCAGGGGGCTTGTGTCAACCAGTCTTCTACACAGGCCAAAGTCTGCCCTCCAGAAGTCCAAGGTATCTGCTCTGTTAACCACCATCATTACTTCTGGGAGCATCGAAAACCATGTTTCCCAGCTCTGGCATTGTTTTCCTACTGCTGAATGGCTTCCAGCTCCTCCTGTCTGTTGTTCATGCTGTGAACAACATTTTTGTTTGTTGTTCATACCTTCTTGGAGGGGAGAACCCCTAATTCCTGTGACCATTTTCAGGCCTTACCAAGGTTTCCAGCACATCAGTAGCCTTTCGGTCTTTGCTGCTGCATGGACATCCAGAATCATAGAATCATGGAGTGGTTTGGGTGGAAGGGGCCTTAAAGCTCATCTAGTTCGAACCCCCCTGCCATGGGCCAGGACACCTTCCACTAGACAGGCTGCTCAAAGCCCCATCTAGCTTTGCCTCATCTCCTACCTCCACTGAGATGGCAAACTAAAGGACCTTGCTAGCACTCCATCCCTCAAACATTTGCATGCCACCCTCAGACTCACCTCTAAGGAGCCTGGTTTTATCCCTTTCTCCCTTCAGATCTAGTTTAAAGCTCTTTCAGTGAGCCCTGCCAACTCCTGCACAAAGGTCCTTTTCCATGTTTGAGACATGATACCAGCCTTGGAGCCAGGTATTGATCTGCTGGGTCTTCCTGGTTTTTTTCCTTTATCATTCCCTGCAGCTGGTATAGTGGAGGAGAGCACTGCTTGTTCTCTGATCCATTAACTAGTAACTACCTGTTATTGGTCCATAAACCAGTTGTCCCAAGGCCCTGACATCTCTTTTGATTGCCCTCAGACTTTGTGTTGCAACTTCATCATTGCCTGCCTGAAAAATCAATAATGATAATAATCTGATGGCCATACCAGTACAGGAAGCTTTCTCTTCACATCTTTAACCCAGATCCCAGGGAAGCAGTGGATGGCCCTAAGAAGTGGGTCTGGTCTGCATATTGGGGCCTTCTGTTCCTTTCAGAAGGGAATGTCCTGTGACAATGACCCATCTCTTTTTCTTTATGGAAGCAGTTTTGATGCAGGGCATATGCTGACTAACCCTTGGCAAAATGTCCAAACTAGATGAGCCATCATCCTCATTATTGTTCTGTTCCACTTGCAGAGCTTTTTGGCTATTATACTTGGACACCTGGGCAGGTGGGGTAGTCATGGGCGAGACACACCTGCTGTCCCAGGCAGGAACTTGTCACCATTGTCCCCTACCCCTTAAGTCCCTGTGTTCATCCAGGTGGAGAGAGGATAGGGAATCCTCTGTATCATGTGTCCTATCTGCCTATTGGGCCTGTCTCAGGGAAGATAGGGTGCCATTCCAGTAATCTCTGTCTCTCCTGCACTCCATGATATTCCTCAGACACCTGAGCAGCAGCATGTTCCCACCAGAGCTCTGCCTGGGTAGCTGCATTGGTCGTTGTGGGTGCAGAGCTTATAGACTCCATGACTTTCTCCCAGGTGGATGCCGTTGCCCCCCGACTTAGCGTTGTTCTTGCACACCCTGCCACACAGACTCCTGTGCCAGAGCCTGACAGTCAAACCATGGCCTCTTTGCCCATACTGGTGCCAGTGCTCCTGGTTGCCAGTGCTCCTTAAGGGCTTCTGTTATACATGGTGGAGAGGTTGCCCGCCATTTCTCCTGCCCCAGTCCAGTTCCTGTCAGCTCTGTTGCGTTAGCTGTGGGCTCCTGGTGGCCTCTTGGCTCCCCCTGAGGTTCCCTGTTTTCAGGAACTCTGCCTGTGCACCATGCCAGAGCACTCCACTGCAGATCCTGCCAGCACCAGCGCTTCTCACCTCAACAAGTAATTTCATCACCAAATAAATAAAAAAATAAGACAATGAAAGATTGCAATAAATGCATCTTAAATACTAACCTTTTTTAATTATTTTTAAAGAATTTGTGAAAGTATTTTTGTGTAGTTCATATATATATTTTAATAATGTGTTTCATATGAACACATATTCACATAGTTTTATGTTAGTATCTTGAAATGGGCTTTAGGGAGCAAAGAAGATCCTGTTTTGTTAATAGTTGATTTAATGTGACATTCTTATATTCTGTGGCGTGCAGAGTGGGAGGTAGTACTTATTACTATTAAATTTATCAAGTAATGTAAATGAAATTTATCAGGTAAAGCGACTGTATTAAAAGTAGCTTTGACTAAAGCCATGGCACAGTAGACCTTGGGAAAAAACAAATCACACTTTTTTAAAAAATTGTGGCACAATTTATTGAGAAACTCTTCTGTTTTTTCTGTCCAGTTGCTTCATAGGCTATGAATATTTCCGGTGTGGATTACTTATAAAGCAAAGTACAGCTCTTTCCAGAATATAAATAATATATGCAAACATTGGATAGTGCTCAGACATTATATGATTATATCGAGGATTCTCTTTTCAACCCATGTTTCTGCGTACATTTTAAGTACTCATGCCATCACTACAATTATTTTTGCATGGTTCCATGCACAGCACTGAATATAGCTAATGGTTGTTTATTAAAAATATAAAACTGCTAGCATGGCCACATTTTTCATCACCTTTCCATGCTTCAGAGCTAACTATTAAATCATTTATAAGTAAATCAACAAACCAGAATCCTTAAAAAGAGAATCCTTAGTAGCCTACTCTTTTGGATAAACTGGTGTTCAAGGAAAATAAACTATTTTTTTTCCTTCTATGGAAAATTTATTCTATCTATGCGTGATGTTTTTGTTTCTTAGATCTGGCAAAGCTATATTTGTAAGAGGAAACTATTTTTTTTTTTCTCTTCATGTGGAGTATCTGTGAATGAGCTCAGTGAGCAGTCAACAATTATTGCTGGACCCAGATTTCATATTGTGTAGTTTCTTTTCCATCATTTTCCATAGGAAGATGAACACAGCTGCTGTGTATACAATATAACAAATCTAGGTCAAGCAGCCAGATTAATGATGTCTGGCATATAATCATGAACATTAAAGTAACATTTTATTTTCTTTTTTTTTTTTACATGGGTTCTATACATAGTATTATATAGTTTATGAGAAGGCGGTGTTGGTTTATGATGGAATTTTTCATGCAGGAAATACTGTAATCATGAAGCACTTCTGTGATATGATGATAAAAATTGCCATCTAGACTGCATAATTCCTCTTCAGATTATAAACAGAAGTGTTCATCTAGTTAATGTTTGTCTGAACAGTTCCTCCTCTATCTGAGTTTAAAAGAAAATAAATTAATCTTTCACTCGAGATACTTAAAAAGTATCTCGAGTGAAAGAAAGTATTTGAAGTAAAAAATACTAAACAATAATAATCACACATATAGGGATTTTTACCCATTGGATGTGCTTATTCTAATCAACATCAGATTTTAATTCAGTAAAAGAGCATTCGGTTGGTAATTTTTTGCACAGAGGTGCAAAAATTCTCTTTATTTGTATGAAGAAGCTTTTAGTGTAGAGTATTATGCATGCACCAAATACATTTGTATATGGGCTGTTTTCATTAGTATGACTTGGAACATTTTATTAAGATTGTCTGAAGTAAATAATTTGTATCTACGTGCAGTATTTTTGAAGGGTTTGGACTTCAGATGTGCTTTATTAATAATTTGGTCTGGTGTTTAGTTTGTCCAGCTCTTCCTTATGTCCTTTTACTTACATTTGAAGGAGATCTATCTATCTATCTATCTATCTATCTATCTATCTATCTATCTATCTATCTATCTATCTATCTATCTATCTATCTATCTATCTGTGGTTCGAGGGGAGGGAAATAACCTAGTTTACTTCAGAGATTACACCAAACAGGCAGTGGAAATAAAACTGTGCTAGTTTCGGTTATTTCTACCCACATCATTTTTTAGCTCTAGCCAGGTAAATTTTGCCCTCTGAAAAAGAACTTTTGAAATCACACCTAGGAAATACACTACTTTATTTCAGCATGACATTAGAAAAAAACATTTGATTTGGATGTTTTGAACTGTCTGTCCCTCTGAATTCCCAGTGGGAATACAAATTGTGTCTTAGGGGTCCAGGGGCAGTGCATGAGTCCAGAGGCAACTTGGCCCTGAATGCATGTTATTGTAACCCATTGAGTTTGCTCTGGACAGTGGTACACAGATATATAAATATTAGTAGAAAAGTCTGTTCCATTTGATTTTAAGGCCATGGATCATTTGCAGGCCTGTATATTTAACCATATAGAAATATCTGGCATATTTATATGATTGTTTTTATCTTCTTCCTGTCCAGATGATGAATTCTGAGGAATGTGTGTATTAAAATTTATAATTGGTAGTTTCTAGCCATGATTCTTCAATGATTCAGGTATCCAGCCTCTTGATTTTCCTGTTTAATAGATCGCAGCGCACCAGTAGGAGGCCAGAAGACAGAAGGAATCCTAATGTTTCTCATTGCAGTAGAGTGTCCCTGCCCATGGAACAGGGGTTGAAACTAGATGATCTTTAAGGTCCCTTCCAACCCAATCCATTCTGATTCTAATATTTCAAATGAGAGGTAGCTTTATGATTAAGTGTCCTGGGTTCAGCAGTAGCAGTCATGTTTTTCCTTTGTGTTAACTGGTGCAGTGCTGTGTTTTGACTTCTAGCTTGAGAACAGTGTTGGTGAAGCCGATGTTTTCGGTTGTTGCTAAGTGATGTTTACCCTGACCAAGGACTCTGTGAGGCTCATGCTCTGCCAGGGAGGAGGGGAAGCTGTGAGGAAGCAGAGACGGGGCGCCTGACCTGGGCTAGCCAGGGAGGTATTCCATACCACAGCACGTCATGCCCGGGGGGGGGGGTAACTGGGAGTTACCCGGAAGGACAGGGGCTTCCGGGTGGGACTCGCTTTCTTGGCCGGTGGTATCGTATTCTCTTCCCTTGTTATTTTCCCTTATCGTTGTTTTAGCTGATAGTAGCGGTGGTGATTTGTTGCTGGACTGTTCTTGTCTCAACCCGTAGGAGTTGCACTCTCTCGATCCTCCTCCCCGTTCCTCTGGGAGCGGGGAAGGGGAGAGCCCCGGTGCGGGGGGGGGGGGGGGGGGGGGAGACGGACACGGACCTCGATTGTTGTCAGCTCGGCACCACTCACTGGGAGTGAGTGAACAAGTTACCTGACTGGGTTTAAACCACGACATTAAGTCACTTTGTATCAGTTATGGGGAAAATACCAGTATGTGTAATAAGAGGCTGAATTAATCCACTGTTAAGGGGAAAGGATGTAGTCAAGAAAGAGTAGCAGACTTTTCTAGGGAGTTAACATTTCACCAATGGATTTGGCTTTCTTGATGAGAGGATAAGTTTGGTTGATAAATGGTAATGCCAATATAGCATATTTTAGTGTATGTAAAATGTTTCATTTCATGGCAGCCCATATCAAATCACTGATTATATATAGATTTTAAATTGCAGAATCAGTTGCCAAATAAGACAGTCACTGTTTTTGGGAGGGAAATTTGAAACAAAGGAGAAAAAGTTATCAGTAGTAAGTCTTTAAATGTGGCTGCTTCTTTTGAACTTCAAATTAGTTCAGCATGAACATCAACAGTGACTAAATGAGCTATTTGAAGGACTGAAACAAAGTAATAAATAATGATTGTAGGGTTATTTTACCTCAGTAGATGCCAGTGGCAGAAGTAATACTTGACTATGGCTCTTCTTTTTAGTACTGAAAACAAAAAAGGTGAAGAAAAAAATACTAAAACTGTGTTTTTGGTAGGAGAAAATGACGTGAAGTTTCATATGCATCAGAATACGTTAAGCTTATCATAGATATGATTGAGAGGTGGTTTGATAACTGTGTCTAAAACACTTAGTAATAAAAGGCTTTTTAATTTAGCAAAGCAAGTTAGTAGAAGCTGAAGCCAGAAATTCAAATTAAATATGTGGCAAATACTTTCAGTAGGGAGGTGATTAACCACTGGGACAAACTGCCAAGAGAAACAAGTGATTTTTCCATCACACGAGGTTGTCAAATTAGAGCTAAATAACTCTCAGGAAATTATTTGACTCTTGCCAAGAACAAATTATTGGTCTCAGTACATTACATTGTTAACTAGATGAAATTTTAAAGCAGGTGCTTGGGTAGTGGATCAAGTTATTCTTGGTTTTATAATGTAAAATCAGAAGGAGTATTTTATCTAACTCACATTTGTTGAATCATCACATCAGGAGCTTCAGTTGCAGCATGGTACAATTTCAAGTTAGTAGAATATTATTATATCATGGCATATTCCCATTCCTGCTATATCTTTTTCAGGAGATACTGTCTTGTTATGAACTTGGTCATGTCTGGGTTCAATGATGAACTTTTCATTTACTGGTTTTACTTAATTAAGTCCTGGAATAGCAATTGTTTGGGAAAAGTCAATGGCTTTGTCAGTAGAAGTAAACTCAGTAATTTACTTGAGTGCAAAATTATTAAATACTGTCTTACTGGAGCAGAATCACTAAGTATCAGCAAAATTTATTTAATACTAGTGTGCTAGGTCAAATAGGAAGGACATCTATATTTAGGGAACAGGTTTGGTTACTATGGACGAGACACACACATCTTACTGCAATATGCAAGCACGTGATGCAGAAATAATTGAGAGAATTAGTGCAGAAATCCTGAAATCCCTTTTCAACTCTCCTTTTGTGATAATATGTATACTTCAGTTGGCTATGATTGGATTTTCTTCAGTACTTCCACCTAAATGCTGCAGTGTAAGTTAGTAATCTTTGACTGCTTGAAAGATTCATTGAAGGGGTGTCTATTAAGTGCATGAGAAAATTTAAATGGTAGGTGGTGGTACTCTCCTTTTGTGATAATATGTGTACTTCAGTTGGCTATGATTGGATTTTCTTCAGTATTTCCACCTAAATTCTGCAGTATAAGTTAACAATCTTTAACTGCTTGAAGGATTCATTGAAGGGGTGTCTATTAAGTGCATGAGAATATTTAAATGGTGGGTGATGGCATTGTATTAATAATCACTTGGGAGATTCCAAACTGAATTAGTCTGTTGTCAAGTGTGTGTGATTTAGTAGATGCCTCATGTCTGCAGTCCCTGGACATCCAGTGGAAGTGCAGAATACTGTGTAGTTTAATCTTCAGTGGTGCTTCAGTAGTTGTTGGAAGACTGTTTAGAGTCTCATTTTCACTGTGAGGGTTTTAGTTACAGAACTTAAATTCTCAACCTTTTATGTTCAGTGTATTATTTCACATGTAGTTTTATATGTTTTAGAAATGCACCCATGTTGAAGGGAAAGTGATGGAAAATGAATTGGATCCATCAGCCAGCCTTAGCAGTCATATGCTGTGCTTTCCAAGCTATTAGAAAAATTCATAAACTCACTCCTTGAATTAATGGATGGGGTTGCAGGACACCATTGGACATAAATTTTGAAGCTGAATGATATTTACATTGCTATTTGTCCTGTAAAATTAGTAAAGGCTATTAATTCTATCTGTTCTTCATATTATCAGTTTTATACCATAATTACATGCACAGACACATGCAGCCTCTTGAGAGGAGTGCTGAAACGCAAGTACTTAACAGTACCTAAAGGGCTGAAGCAAATGTTCACAATTTCCCCTGTCTGTCAGTTTTACTTTTTTTCCCCTTTGCCTATTGGTCCTGCAGCTCATCTCGATAGCGAGATGGAATCACTGCTTTTTCTGTGATTATGCAGTACCATCAGAGTGTAAGGAGTTTCTGGCCTACCATTTTAAAGACAGAATCCCAGTGTCAAAATCAGACTCACTGTCTGTAGTGCCTCTAGATCTTTGCTGCAGAGATTTTCAGGCTGCCCAAGATTCTTTGCCTACCCCATTTTCTTAGAATTTACAAGATCATAGTAGTGGTGCGGTTCTTCTCTTACCAGTGATGGCATTATGGTGGACAAGATATGAAATGTCACCAATGACATCACGTGCACATGCATGACATGTGAATGATAATGAGTGAAGAGGTGTGTATGAAAACAGGGGAATGGAATACAGCTGCATATGTATGATTTAAAGCTCCTGCATGTGTTTTCACAACCTATTTATCTTTCGTTTTGCTTTGCTTTGCTTTGGTTTGGTTTTGATGTTTTTTTTTAGAATCTATTGTAGACATTTCACCACACACACACACACCCCCCCCCCGCCCCCAGCTGTGAAATGCAGATTCCTCTGAACCTGTATGTGCATATTCCTTTACCTCTTGCTTTTCTGTTGGGTTAGAAGAAGCTTCCAGCTTTCTACTCAATTCTGGAGGCATTTTTAATAACCGTTTATTTTTAATAACCCATTTCATGAGTGTCCAGATTACTTTTAGGAAATGGTGCTCTTCGGATTGAGGACAATGTAGGAAAACATTTCTTTCTATCACTGAGTCCACATTTCAGAACTCTATTCCCCTCTGAGTCATAGGCCATTATGCTGCTTTGGTTACAGTGTGGTAAATACATTAGGTACTCTTTAAAGTCGACAAATTCTTCAGAGTGGCTAGCAGAGCAAAAGGTGTCCCAAATATCCAATCTTTCATCACTTGATGTGCCCTTATTATTATAAGAGTTGTACTGAAAGAACTAAACAGAGATCTGAATTTGCAATTCTAGTTTCTTTTTTTGGCACTTACACCAGGGTACTGAAAGTAGATCATACCCTGTAGAAATTAAAGATGAAAGCTACCAGATTTCTCAGTGCACTTCCCACCACATTTTTTCTACTTTTAAATATCCCCAAGGAAGGTGCCTCCACTGCCTGTGTCATGAAATTATACTATAAACTTTATTAGAGATCTTTAACAATGAGTTTTTATAGCATCATACTATTTTTATAGCATCACACTGTTTTTAAAACATATTATTATTGATGTTTTTTTCTGTATTACTGTGGATCTTCATACTTTCAACTTTTGGCTTAGATGCTCTTGGTTTATCCAATTGTAATGACCATTGAACCCAAATACTTTGTCATAAGAGAAAGGAACACGGATGTAGTAAACGGATGCGTATTTTTCAAATCTTGCTTTAAGGTAAAATGGAAACAATTTTATAGATTACATTTTTATAGACTGTTATCCCATGGCAAATAGTAGTATAATTGACCAAAATGCAATTCAGCTACTATTAGTGTACATAGTTTGTCAGTCTTTAATGTGACTAATTCCTAGCCAGAAAATATCCTGCATTCTCAATGAATCCTAATTGAAAAATAAATTATGGTGACAGGAATTTTTAAACAAGAATGTCATTTACTATTGCTGTAAAAAAAAACAGTTTCAGTGACATTTCTTTAGGATTGTCAGTGTGAAGACATCAGTCTATGGTGACAAGAATTGAACAGAAGTGTAATCATGAGAGTGTTTTGGGTTATTTGTTTAATAAAAGGGGTTGTTAGGCTGATATATTGAGGAAAATGTTACAAAAATGTATTTATTAATAATAAATAGTTACTTGATGACAATGAGTTGACAATAATTTTTTTGGATAGTTGGTCATTGGTGGTAAGTGCTATAATCAGTTTCCAATGGTAGATAGAATCATCATGGAAAACATGGCTTAAAAATTTTTCTAGTGAGCATTCAAAACTTTCTTCTTCAGAAATACCTGGAGAACCTTCCTTTTAAGTTTTATACACCAGTGAGTTGTAGCTGTTGGTGGAAATGAATGGGACATACCACATCCTCAGTTTTCAACTGTCTTAATGAGATTGAGTAAGAATGTAAACTATTGGTAATACAGTTGTAGTCTGCTTTTTCCACTGTTCTTCAAAATCTTGTACTCAGAGAGATTGTTTTTTCTGCCTTAGAGGAAATCGTATTTGAATGAATCACATCATTTAGTCTGGATTTGAATTTTGGACAGTAGAGATACCAAGAATATCTACTGAGAATACATGCAAACAAATATGATGGAATATAGTAATTAATGAAGTTCTGCTTCACTTGCTAGATCTTACAAGAAGCTTTGAGGTAATCAGTCTCTCCAAGAACATGCTATTAGAGGAAAATGCCCCCCAGATCACTGGTGAAATGGATGGGTATCCAGCTCCCCACAAATTCCTGATACAGTTTTGTGAGAGGCTAATTAGGATCCTGCCATTAGGCTCATCCAACTCAAGCAGAACCACGTCCAAATAGTTGGTACTTCAGCTTTTCCATTGGGAATTGTCATCCTGAATGCAGTTAACTGCAAATCTGGACTAAGGATTGTCTCCATATCCTGTTTCAAATGCCAGGAACCCTAGAGATATATCAGTGAACTAGTCATGAATGTGCTGATTTTGAAAGAAAATGGGTGCATTTAACCTCTTTTTTCATTAGTTCCACCACCCCCTTTATAATCTGCCATGGGAGTCTTCAGGTCTGGGGTTGCACAGGCTTCATATTTCATCCCATATATCATGGGTATTTTATTAGTTTTTCAACTTTTTTGCACCTGAGCCTTTCTCCTTGTTTTGGAGCCTTCTCTGACAAGATAATTATTGGAATAGGGAATAACAGAACTGGTCTAAGCTGGGGATGTTTTCACAGTATACTATTCCTGGTATTGAAGAGGCTCAAGACCTATTGTGAAACCAAGACATTTAGGATCAGAACAGTTATGTTGGCAGTCTGCAACTTTAAAAAAGTTCATTGCTCTGTGTATCTTGGCAAGCAAGATGCTTACTTCAAGGTCTCAGTAACATTTTTCGACTGAAAACGTCTTTGTTTCTGCAGAGATCAGTTATCTCTGGGAAGACCTTACCACATCAGTACAAGATCAAAACACTGGAGTTTCTCTGACACCAGGTGTCATTAATATAAAGAGTCCAGTCTTTTCCCACCAGTAGAAATGGAGTGATGCTTTCTTGAACAATCAACTTTGGCAAAGATGTCAAGTGTCTTAATGTACATTTTGTAGAATCGTAGAATCATAGAATGGTTTGGGTTGAGAGAGAGCTTTAAAGGTCATCTAGTCTAACTCCCCCTGCAATGGGCAGAGACATCTTCAACTAGGTCAGGTTGCTTAGAGCCCCATCCAGCCTGACCTTGAATGTTTCCAGGGATGGAGCATCTACTACTTCTGGGCAACCTGTTGCAGTATTTTACCGCCCTCACTGTAAAAAATTTCTTCCTTACATCTAACCTTAATCTACCCTCTTTTTGTTTAAAACCATTAGCCCTTGTCCCCTTTTAAGTACTGAAAGGCTGCAATAAGTTCTCCTAGAGCCTTCTCTTCTCCAGGCTGAAGAGCCCAGCTCTCATGCCTATTTTCACTTCTCCTGGGGCTCAAGGTGGAATAGGCTGAATGTTGTTCTAGTTTTGAATCTAAATTTTTGAAGGAACACAGTCTTTCCTCAGCTTTCTTTTGCCAGAGCCTTCTTTCTTTTTAGTTACCTATATGTTTGAATGCTGAAACAACTGAACTTACTGTCAAATTAACTGGAGGTTTTTTGCTGTTTTTATTTATAGGGATTGTCTTCCAGAACAGTGGACTGTTACCTGTTCATGTAGCATGTGTCTACATATCTCCTAATGGTTTATTTTCCTAATCATCCTTCCCAGGGGTAGTGAATAGCTCTGCAAGATCTCCCTGTGGATAGCATGTAGCAGATAGAGGGATCAGTCTTCAGTACCACTTACTTTTTTTTTAACAGTGATGAATTCCTCTTTCTTTAGATGGGTATTTCACTTCAGTGATCTCAGAGATCAGGGTTTGTAGTTGACCTTGAAGTTCAGTATATACATCACTGTCTTGGAGCTTACACTAATGAGATGTGTCAGGATCTGTGTGTGTGTGTGTAGAAAGGACCTTAGCTACAAGTAATGTACACCAAATACATGTTTAGCAACTTACGCTAGAAGAAAGAAAGTAACATGAAATTCTTTCTGGTTGTGTAGCTCACTAAAAACCACTGGCAGATTTCAGTCACCAAATAACTTAATCAAGGGTTTACTCTTGTAATGACAATTCAGGAATTGTAAACTGTGTGAACCATGTCAAACAGGAATATAAAAGGAAGGTGAAGAACAATGAGGTACTTCCTGAAGTCAGTGTTTTTGGCTGGAACATAGAAAGAAAACGACAGAGCCAGACCAGCTTCAGGGGTCTTGCAAAACATACTTCTGAATCTGCAGAGCAACTAAGAGTATTTTCTCCAGTGTGTTAACGTAGTCCATACCTTAACCTAATTGCTCGATTAGTGGTGGGGCAGCCCTTTGAGCCTTCAGACAACTTTAGTCCCTGTTATCTTTCCTTAAGGGTATTCCTTTTCAACCATGAGAAAGGAAGAAATCTGGATCCTTGTGGTTGATTCTTTATACATGAATATGGTGTATATACATATTTACACCCTCCTCCCCCACATTTTTCTGTGGTATGTTATCCTCAGAAAACGCCCTTTATTTTCTAACTAAGGCACTGGATTTTATTTAAGCCAAGTCTGCCTATCTTTGCCCCACTGTATGTGCTAGTTCTTCTTACACTTTTCCCAGGCAAGCTGTCTCTTTCTACCTTGCCAAGATGAGGCCTTTCAGGAAGAATCCTTGCTTGTCCGTATGACAACAAAGTGAGCTAAAAATCAGCTGTTTCAACAGATTGTCTTACTGGATAGCTAACCGTGTGGGAAGCAGTTTGTCTGCTGAACTGAAGCCACCTTAGATTAACATAGCTGTCTTACTTTCTTCAGAATGCCTCCATCCCTAGCATATGGAGGCTGCACATCTAGCTGCCACCTAGAGCTTCATTCCGAAATCCACCAAACCTTACAGACCTGCTGATGCGACACTGCTGTTGAAAGAGACCTTTTATAGTCCTTATTCAACTTTGGATCCAGACACTATTCTTCAAATATAAGATGCTTAGAGCTGCCGTTGTGTATCAGAACTTCATGAGAGAAAAAGAGATAACATGTCTCTAACAGCCCTTCCTCAGGTAATTCATCTCATTGTAAATTCATAACTTTTCCTCCTTCCCCTTGGACATTTTAAACCTAAGATCTGAGTGGAGTTGTAATTCATTACCAGCATTGTGGAGAGGTGAGGGACTGGGACTCATTTGCCATGTATATTTCTGAAGCAACATGAGCATATGGACCCTACACTGTGAATACACATGTAGACAAAATATTTCGAAACAGGAATTACAGAGTGAATAACCTGGTTTTTATTTTGCTGCAGGATTTGAAATGAGAAAGAAAGGGAACTTGCATATTCCTCCAAAGTTAACAGAGATCCTCTGGGCTGTTTAGCTTGATCTCATGTGTGTTAGCGGAATGGAGTAATGTTAACTGAAAGAGGTCAGCATATGCTCCTGCTAATCATGGTTGTCAGTAGATCTCTTACAGTGCTGTTATAAGATACTTTGGTACCTCAAAGATGCATACTTCCGGTTTCTCTGTAGGCCTTGTAGGCTCTGGCACAGTTCAGAATGTGTTTAAATAATTCCTGCTCCTTCCTACAGCTAAGCAAAATCAGGATCCAGATTAATTATGCTGTGTTTCACAGTTTAATATTGTGTCCGAAATAATTTATTTCTTTCGAAGCAGACTATTTAAAGGTGACAAGGGCAAAATTGTTCATCTCCTCATAAATCCTTTTAATTGCTCCCATCACATATAAAGCATGCATTGAATTTTGTGTTGAAGAAGAAAGAGAATATATTTGGATCTTTACTTAAAGTAACTTAAGATATTATGGGTCTACGTATATCAATATTTCCAAATACATGTGGCTTGTAAACAGTTATGGCCAGATGCAGGAATTTAATCTTTAGTTTGAGTAAGAAGAGTTTGTGTCTCAACGTAGCAGCTTCTCTTGTGTGGGTAACAGAAAAGCCAGAATTGTATAAAATATAGTGTACAGTAGGTCTCAATTGAGTTATAAAAGTGTAATACTTTCCTTTTAGCCAGTGCGACTGGGAGAGGGGTCTGAGGTTTAGAACGTTATTGGACTGACAAATGTTTTCCATTCATCCCCCCTGTTCCCCCCTCCTGTATTTTTAGCTTGAGTAAGACAGGGACAGATTCAGATGGGAGACCTCAGAGTACTTACTTGCCTAAAGGCATGTTTCCTACTGCAATAATCTCATGTTCAGCAATACCTTTAAATTTCAAACCTTTTAAAGCAAACCTCCTAAAGTTCAGACACTTACGTATAAATAAATGTCTGTTTATTTATTGTTCTAGTTGATGTTGTTTGCAACATCTTTAGGAGAGCATTGCCTCAGCTACTTGTACATCCTACACATGTAAGTGTGTAGGTGCGCAGATTGTCTTACTTCTCAAACCTGTGATTAATTAATACTTTTTAAATTCAAAGTGAAAATGTCTCATTGTTTTGCTTGCCTAGGTTATGCATAATAAGAGTTAAAGCCCAAAGTAATATTTGAAATGTAACGAAAGGATGCATGTTTAAGAAGATATGATTCCATCATTTGAAAACATTTAAAAAGAATGAATAAGAGGGACAAAAATCTTCTCATTCACAAATTGAGTATAATCATCCTGGGGAATGCACTTATGTAATAGAAAAATAAGGAAAGGAAATTTGTTAAGACAAATTAGAAAGTAGGAGCTCAAAACATCAAAAAAAATCACTAGAGGCCTTCAGAAGCTGTATGCTACATGTACCAGAGAAAAGTAAATAACAAGTAGGGAAAAAAATAGCCAAAAGTGATGCTTACATCTATCCAACGATTCTAATTGAGATTTTTTTTTAACACAATAATTATTTTAAAAAAATAATAACCATGTAATGCTGTTGGGAAGAAATTTTTTTTAGTTCAACAAAATTTTTAAAGTAGTATTTTTGCTAGTCAAAAATGATTGACATGTGAATGTGACAGGTATTGAAAATAGAAGAAGATATAAACCATATCTTTACAAAGGTAGGATTAATGCTGAAGTGCTTACGTATATTTTCAGATAATTTGAAGCTTTCTCTCAAAGGATCAGATTTTTGGGTTTGTACTTTATTTTGTTTCAGTGGAATGGCACTGTCTTACACCAGATGGAGTCTGTCACAATTTCCTGTAGTAATCTTTAAAATCTGCTGCAGACCTTTAAGTAACATGGAGAAAGATAAAGTTTTCCAAATATTCTTGTCTAATGTATTGTACAGAACAGAAGATAAGAGTTAGTAGTGTACCTGCTGCTAAAAGACCTTTTTATTGTTGAGAGTCTTCTTCATTTACATGTTTAGGGCATATATAACATATATTCAGTTAATGCTTTCATGAAATACCTGGTTTTCTCCTCATGATTATAATAATAGTTTTTGTCATGGTGTAATAAAGAAAAGATCAAGATTCCTTCTGAAGCCTGTGATTTAAGGCTTTGTTCTATAAAAGGCTTTAAGGAATAATAGCGATGGGAATAGTCACATTTAGTCCAGGTTTGAAATATGAGCTTTTATGTAAGCATGGCTAATCTGTATACGTTACTAAATTGCTGTTGGGGAAAAAAAAAGAAAAAAAAGGTGAGTGATGCTAAATTTTATATTTTATGTCTCATAAGACAGCAAAGTATATATGAAATTCATATTCTGTACTTGGCTTTTGAAGAGATTTGGAGAGAAGCAAGCAGTGAGGTCCATACCAGTGCTACGTGGTTTGAACCACAAGCATGTAGCTGGATTTGCAGCTGCAGTGCCCTTCAAGCATTTTGTAAAACATCATTTTAGTGCTTGTTGTTCCTGACTTAACTATTTGGGATAGCTATTAGTTTTTGTTGATAAAAGGACTGTTCATTGATGATATCCACAGTTAGAAAGGCTGTCACTCCACAGTACAGGTTTTCCTCAAAAATAGTTTCGCTTGCTAGGGATTCAGCAAACCTTGGCAACTTTCAGCAAGTGCAAAACTAACTATTGTTATTATATGGGCTGTCTCACTATGATGCATGAGTAGTTGCTTAAGGCATCGTACTGTGTATTTTGCATATTCTGTATAAGGCATCTAAAAATGTTGCTGCATCATCAGTCCTTTGCTTCAGAAATTTTCTTCAGCATCAGCTGATTTCTGAAATGGAACACCAGATTTAATCACTCAGCAATATGATGCACTGGATTATTATTTCATTGGCAGAGGTATTGTCTAGCATTATAACAAATTCCATAAAACCTTACCTATATTCTAAATGTTGTGGAATGATACATAAGCCAGTGATCCCCAAATTTTGTCTGCAGACTGTCACTGATCCGCAATCTGCACAGGTATGCGTAACCACACTAAAGTAAAATTTACTGTTTACCTCCCTGCAGCTGTGCTGATTGTTTGCAGAGAATTTTGCAGAGTGCAACAAGAAATTAGTCCAAAGGCCCTGGAAACTACTGGTTCAGGTTCTCCAGTAGAACGGTTTCCAGTGTGTCACAGTTGACATGTAGATAAGTTGCTTTCTTTCAATATTGTAATCAGGAACACACAATTTTAGTAAAAAGTTTTCCATACTTCTGTGCCTGTACTTGTACAGCATCGTGAATAATTAGTGTAATAGTATGTGATTTGAAATACCATGCCAAATTGTCATGTATATTGTTTCATTGATACCTACCTAAGTTTACTGAAAAGAAGACTGTCAGTAGTATGCACCAGTATTCAGAGAGAATACTGATCTTCCTTAATTAAGTGAATTTAAAGTTACATTAGAGTGTACTTACACTTCCGTGTAATGTAGTCATTGCCTTACATGTACATGATTTCTTCAAAGAGTGTCACAAATGCACTTGCTGTTCTTTAATGTTATATTTTGCATTTGGAGCTCTGATTTAGCTGAAAAATGTGAAAAAGCACATGTTGCCAGAGAACTTTCAAGAGACAAGCTGTGAAGTCTAAAGAACACAGGTTATTCCAAGCTAAGGTTGGCACTGACTTGTGCTTAAAAGTTTTTCTCCTAGCATGAACACATTAAACTTGTACCTGCAGAATGTAGGTTAACATTCTTCTGCTACAGATTTTAATTTTCCAGTTTTATTACACAGAGGTGGAAATATTATTTTTATTTTCACTCACCCTCTTCTGGTCAGATGCTGAGGCAGCTAAGGGAGCTCCAGACAGTTGGAGAACAAGATTATATTTGAACTGCACCATTTTGGTAATTTTTTTCAAACTCTGATTGTGAAGGCATATAAATTTGTACAAGAGAAAGACATGTTAATAAAGACATTTGACCATTTAGATATAAGGAGGAAGTTCTTTACTGTAAGGGTGGTGAGGCACCGGAATGGGTTACCCAAAGAAGTTGTGAATGCTCCATCCCTGGCAGTGTTCAAGGCCAGGTGGGATGGAGTCTTGGGTGAAATGGTTTAGTGAGAGGTGTCCCTGCCTATGGAAGGGAGGTTCGAACTTAATGATCTTAAGGTCCCTTCCAGCCCTAACTATTCTATGATTCTGTGATTTGTGTCAGTGATATGAGTCTCTCAACACTGAGTGTGGACTAGTTTTTATGAGTAGAAAAGAGTATACAGTGTTTTACACAATTCTCACCGAAGTCAGTGGAATAATCCTCATGCTGTCTTCTAGAGCCACACTGCAGCGCATTCTGGGCTCTGAAGTCTTACTCACCAAATCTCATTATCTGTCATCTAAGTTTACTATCCTTTGATAAGCGTGTGGCTTTGTTGTGATCTGTCTTACGCAATTAGTTACTTAGCTTTGTGTCTAGCAGTTAGCTACACAAGTTTATTCAGGGAGCTAAATATCTCTCCTGTCGCTGACATTGACATGTCTATGCAGTGCAACATCAGTTGAAATCCAGACTGATTGCATTTATGGCAGCTGATACCCAAAAGGAGGACCTGACAAATACAACCAGATGTCTGAAATGTGTTTTAGGTGGAGGGGAGCAAATACTAAAATACACTACCTATTTTGTGTGGGTGAGTTAGTTTATTTTAAAGGCAGAGTAGGTATCTAGATTTCAGTGGAGCAGTGGTATGTGTTTGAAAACAAAACCGCAATCTCCCTAAAATATAAAAAAAATCCCAAAACAGTAAACAGAATTTGTTCTGTGTGTTAGTAGAGCAGTAAAAAGTTCCCAACTAAAATCGAAAGAAGGATTTCAGGCATCAACAGTCATCAACTGCCTCTGAAGTCTGATAACTTAAATTTAAGTGTATCCACAATGATACTGACTTACTGTTCTGTTGTCTTAATGTATTATTTCTGGAGCCAACAACAACAAAAAAATGTACTGAAATACTGCAGATGAAAGGTATAATGACTCATTTGGGCAATTTTTATTAGCTCCTTTGTGTAAGCAACTTGTGTGGGGAATGAAGCTAGCAAATGTAAAATGCTGAATGTAATTTGTTTCAGGCCTTCTCGTAAGGTACAAGGCAAAATGTAGACACTGTTACATTTTCATTGAAACTACACCTCCAAGGCCATTTCTTCAAATCCTCATTAAACTTATTCAGAGTGGTT
This sequence comes from Pezoporus wallicus, assembly GCF_028554395.1. NCBI lineage: Eukaryota > Metazoa > Chordata > Aves > Psittaciformes > Psittacidae > Pezoporus > Pezoporus wallicus. Next base: position 4,882,714 of record NW_026640165.1, read on the forward strand.
TTCTTTTTAACCAAGGTCAGCATGGTTGTGTGGCAAATCTTTGGACACCGTGAATGGGAATTCATAAATCCTGACACTGGGAAGCAAGGTTGTTCTTGCCCTACATTTAATGAGGAAAGGAAGTAAGATGGAAAAAAGACAGAGAGCAAGCTGCTCTGCCTGATGGTGTTAAAAGGAAAAATCTAACTTTGCTGGAATAAAAAAAATATTACTTTTTCTTCCTTTAAGCAGGTCACAATACACTGATAATGTCTCCTGTGATAATCATCATTTATATTTCCAGGAAGCTGATACGTTACCTGAAATCACTTGTCAGTTTTCCTTTTCTATGGTCTGTTAGTCCACCAGTTAAAATACATCCTAAGTAGCTTCTTCATTAAAAAAGAAGAATGGTTGATAGAACAGCTACTATAATAGATGTCTCGTGAGCAGATTTTTATTTTCTTTACAGCTGTCGTAAATAAATGAGATTTTACACCCCACTGAACAGTTGTGGTGTTTTGGTTTGGTTTGGTGTTTTTGTTAGTACCTTTAACTTCTCAGTAAAGAAACCTGTTGTTTTTAATTAAGGAGAAATTACTCAAATTAAGCAGCCAGTATGAACATTTTGGAGTGGGCTCCAGAACTTGTGGTGGTTCTGTGGTGGTGACATTCTCTATTTTTAAATAAAGAATAACAAAATCATCATGTGAGCTGGGATAGTCGCATCATTCATTATTACTGACCAATTACTACAGTGAGTGTTTTTTTCCACGAAAGATAGAACTGCCATAGTAGGAAAGTGTTGAATAAATATAATAGTATCAGTCTTTAGCTGACAATTCAATGTATTAGTGGTATAGTGGAGACGGAGTCATTCTAGCTCCCTTTTCCATAAGGATATACAGGTAATAAGATTAGTTTGTCTTACTGTGTTATATCCCTCTCTTGTTGGTGGTTAGAAGATTTTAATCATCTCTCACAGTTGCTGGACAGATTTTTCTTGAGATTCAAGGATCTTTTTTTCTGGTTGAAGTAAAGAGGTAGCAAAACTGGTACCTTAATAATATGTGAGTGCCTAATATGGTAAGAGTACTTAGAAGTAGAAGGTGTTGGATTGTTTGCTGTTACTTGAGCACAGAAAAGCTCAAGTGGATCTTTTAAAATACTTAGTATTCCACTTCTCTGTTGCTGTCTTTGGTAACATTTGAATCAGAGAATATTTTGTATGCTTCAAAAATCTAGTAGGCTTTGTTGCAAGGTCAACCTGGATATGCAGAGGGAGTAAAAAATGCAGATTTCACTTTTTTTTTCTGGAGGCAGATTTTCAATCCCTTCCTTTAGGTGGCATTGCAGTTTACTGAGTATTTTTTTCTTTAAAAGATTTATTTTAGCTATCCCAAGGATATTTCTGCATCTCCCTAGGAACCTGCAAAGTTCATCTTTTCTATGGCTTTCACTCAGTGATCTGTTTGCTGTCTCCACATTTCAATGCAGCCTATCAATTGCTCTTTACTTACTTGAAAGAGATGGTGTTGAATGTTACATGAACAGGGTGTGGTAGTTGTTTTTTTTTTCTATCTTTGCTATGTTGGCTGCTCAGTAAGTCTTTGGCAGCGGATAGAACTTAGTGTAAAAGAAATGGCAACGTCACATCAGTAACAGGCACCCTCGAACTAGCCCTCCACAGGGTTCTGTCCCACTTATCTCTAAACATTAAGGGATGTCCACACACCGTCAGTCAGCTAAACTGCAAATTGTTTTGCATGTTAGTTAGAGCAGAAAGTATTAAATAGGTTCTTTATAATATTTTGTTTGGCTTAAGATTGCATTTTCTATTAAATTACAACCACTGCAGTGATCAAACAGCATCAATTTCAATGCAAAAAGCAAGTGAAAAGCTTTTGTGTAGCAGGCTTATGATTTCAGGGAGTCTGGCATATTAAGCAGGTGAAATCAGGCTAACTTCTTGAAGCAGATCAGGCAGATTTCCCCAAAACTATTATGTGTTTTAATATGAGGAAGGTGTAATATAAAATAGAAGTTGTTTTTTTTTGACACAATTGCCAACCCTAACCCTAACCCTGACTTTACAAATGTAACTAACTCCATTAACTTTACCATAGTATATTTAAGCTAAAAATTAGTTTCTGAGCTATTCAAGACCCTTATTACCTGCTGGATATAAAGCCAAGGCAAATTCAGGGAACTGGTCATATAGAATTGCACAGGAGCTCTTCTTGGTGAATTGAGTGATATACCCCAAAATTAAAACAAAATAACCCCCCTAAAACTTAATAATGAACTGAAATTTCTTTAACATCAGAATTTTATTAAAGTCAGCAATGATATTAAAATTCCTGGCTTACCACTGTAAGCCAGGAATTCTTTATCATACACATATAAATTCACTGTATATATGCGATTTTGTACAGAAGGTAGTAGAAAGAATTGGTATTAATTATAAAATTACCTTGTTTTGGTTTGAGATATCTGCAGAGGAAAAGTGGACATGACTTCATAAAATAGTGGTGCTTTGAGAGTAACAGTAGTAAGCCTGTAGATTACCCGTGTCTAAATACTTACTGCCTTTTTTGAAAAAAAAAAAAAAAAAAAGACTGACTACCTTAAATACGTAACAAACATAGACACAGCAATCATGGGATTCCAAAGGAGGGTGGGCAAGGAAGAGTGTCACAGTGTTTATCATACAGCTGTGCCAAAAGTAAAGGCTGAATGAATGAGATGGAGATTAAAGCCAGTAGTCTGAGCCTGTATTCAATCACTGCAGTCACTCTGTTTGCCTCCTGCATGCTGATGAAGTGTCATGAATGGTCCCATGTACTTTCATTCCAATGTATTTCAGGCAGTAGTGATTATTGCTTGTACTCAGCGAAAGCTTGAAATAACTAGCAAACTCTTGCTTAGCAACAGAAGGCCTCATCTTCTCTCCCTTGGGACCACTAACTCAAAAATGTGCTACTTCTTTTAAAAGTTAAAGTGAGAAGGGGGAGATACTTTATATTCATAGCTTTCCTTAATGATTTGAAGAATAAACTTCACAAACTGAAGCCCACAAATGACTCTGTTCCATAAATAATTATTGCCTGGTTTATGAAGTCAAAACCCAATTTCTTTTATCACACTTTAAACTGTTCTGTAATTGGGTTCCATGGCAATTTTTATAAAGGTATTTCCTTTATATGTGCTGAGAGACTAGAAGCACTTTACTTCCTTTAAAAAAGGTCTCAGTGCATTTTGATAAAATTCTTTGAGGACATTTATGGAGCATTAAATCATTTCATATTTGTGCTTATTTTAAGTGTTAACACTATGGCTTCTATTTTTCAGGGAGCTCAGTCTTAAAAGGAACACATTTGTTAGGTAAATGACAAAATGCAGAACATAGTTTGAGTTGTAGGTCTTCAGCATGTGCAATGAAGAATTCATTAAAAAAATGCAGCAACATTATTCTAATGTGAATTATATGCTGCTGTGTAGGTTTCTATTTTTGGTCACCACAAGATGGCAAAAGCAATGAGCACACAAATGCAAGGGTGAGTGAGTTTCGTAATAATTCGTTCTGCATTCACAGTTTATGCACATCAAGAGAGAATCCAAGCACAGCAGGGGTGACAATCACTCCAATAGTCTTTTGAAATCAAAGTACTTCCTTGAGAATGTCTTTCCAGTGCTAATTACACTCTTCTATTGTGATTCTTATGTTGTGCAAAGTAAAATGTTTACACTGTCACTGGATACAGCCCCGCCACTGGAAAAATGGAAGGTAAAAACTAATCAGATTATTAAATCGATTTATTTTCTTTTATGTTTTGCTGGTTCTACTTCTTTGTGTTTAGGGCTGTAATATCAAAATCTATGTCCTTTGTCACCAAGAGACTCTGATAAAGATGCTAATTTTTCACCAACACCAAGGAAGTCTCTTCGCTCAAGAGAGCTGTTACAATGTGGAAAGGATTGGTTGCCTAGATATCTTGAGGGTTTTCTCTTTTTTACTGCCTTTTTTTTTTTTCCAGTTGTGCACTGATCACACAGTAACTACTGTCAATGATTTTTCCTAGTAAAAGGAAGGCTAAAAATCTTGAGACATTTCTGATCCCAGGATATGATAGGTTATGATATGCGCCTGCGTATGTTTATGTTTGTGAGCATGCATTTATGTATAAGATTGTATATACAGTCTCAGTAATCACTGTGAAACTCTTGAGTGTGTAACAGAGGATGCAACATACCACTTATGTAATCTTATTAAAAACAGAGGAGAAAGTCTTCTGACTTTATATCATTTGCCTGATTGTGCAGAGGTTTATGTGAAGGGTTAAGCAGCCAGTCCAGTCTTGGTCTTTTATTCTTGTCTTTACTGCTAGGGTTGGTGAAAAGGATAATTGTTGGGAAGGATTGTCAGATGTCAGTGAAACAGGGAACCGTTAAATATTCACTGTTGAGAACGGAGCCAAATTTCCTGTTCCTTACAGTTCAGAGGCTTAGTTTCTTTTTTGTATAGTCATTTAGATCTGAGCACGTTGCATGGGGAATAGTACTGCTGATATTAATAGGAAAATATGAGTTAGTAGCAATATATACATTTTTGTGCATAAAGTTTCGATCAGCCCTGCATACCTGTCAATTTGATACAATATGTGTACATCAGAACATTCTTTTACAATCTATATGTTTGATCCATACTTTTCTTTCCTAGTGGATGTCATCTATAAGCCATCCACAAAACATATGCAAACACACACATACATATGCATGCATATATATATATATTCACAAGTACACATATATGTATATATTGCTATTTAGTCAATAATTTTACTTGTGTGTTCTGGTTGGATACTACTGCAGATTTCAGTTATCTCAAACAATACTGCATGTCTCTGAAGTTGTGGAGTATGGAACATTATGCATACAGGTGCTCTCTATATGTTCACACACACGCACAATTTCTGTAATAAATACATTCATTTTTATATAATTTTAAATAGTTTTGCATAGTCAGAAGTAGTTTATATATAGATTTTACTCTTATTAAGGGCTTTGGATCTTTTACTGAATTTTTCAGCAGTAACCAGCTTCATTTGATTGAAGATACCAGATTTTGGGTATTAAATGGAATGGTATTGGAGTAAGCTTATCCCATATCAACAAAGCAGTTTGGTTGCAGCAGACTGATATTAATCACAGTATCACACAGTATCACAGTATGTTAGAGATTGGAAGGGACCTCGAAAGATCATCTAGTCCAATCCCCCTGCCGGAGCAGGAACACCTAGATAATGTTACACAGGAATGCGTCCAGGTGGGTTTTGAATGTCTCCAGGGAAGGAGACTCCACAACCTCCCTGGGCAGCCTGTTCCAGTGTTCCGTCACCCTCACTTTCTTGTGAAGTTGAAGTTTCTTCTCAAGTTTAAGTGGAACCTCTTGTGTTCCAGTTTGTACCCATTACCCCTTGTCCTATCATTGTTTGCCACTGAGTAGAGCCTGGCTCCGTCCTCGTGACACTCCCCCTTTATATATTTATAGACACTTACAAGGTCACCCCTCAGTCTCCTCTTCTCCAAACTATAGAGACCCAGCTCCCTCAGTCTTTCCTCATAAGGGAGATGTTCCACTCCCCTAATCATCTTAGTTGCCCTGCGCTGGACTCTCTCCAGCAGGTCCCTGTCCTTCTTGAACTGAGGGGCCCAGAACTGGACACAATACTCCAGATGCGGTCTCACCAGGGCAGAGTAGAGGGGAAGGAGGACCTCTCTCGACCTACTAACCACCGCCCTTCTAATACACCCCAGGATGCCATTGGCCTTCTTAGCCACAAGGGCACAGTGTTGGCTCATGGTCATCCTGTTGTCCACTAGGACCCCCAGGTCCCTCTCCCCTACACTGCTCTCTAACAGGTCGTTCCCCAACCTATACTGGAACCTGGGGTTGTTCCTGCCCAGATGCAGGACTCTACACTTTCCCTTGTTATATTTCATCAATTTACTCCCTGCCCAACTCTCCAGCCTGTCCAGGTCTCGCTGGATGGCAGCACAGCCTTCTGGCGTGTCAGCCACTCCTCCCAGCTTAGTGTCATCAGCAAACTTGCTGATAGTACACTCAATTCCCTCATCTAAATCATTGATGAATATATTAAATAATACCGGTCCCAGTACTGACCCTTGAGGCACTCCACTAGTTACAGGCCTCCGACTAGACTCAGCCCCATAGACTACAACTCTCTGGCTTCTCTCCTTCAGCCAGTTCGCAGTCCACCTCACTACCTGATCATCCAGTCCACACTTCCTCATTTTAGCCGTGAGGATGCTGTGGGAGACTGTGTCAAATGCTTTGCTGAGGTCAAGGTAGACCACATCAACCGCTCTGCCATCATCCATCCACCGTGTTATTTCCTCATAAAAGGCTAAGAGATTGGTCAAACATGATTTCCCCCTGGTGAAGCCATGTTGACTGCCCCTCATAACCTTCTTATCCTTGATATGCCTTAAGATGGTACCAAGGATAAGGTGTTCCATCACTTTCCCAGGGATGGAGGTGAGGCTGACCGGTCTATAGTTACCCGGGTCCTCCTTCTTGCCCTTTTTGAAGACTGGAGTGACATTTGCTTTCCTCCAGTCCTCAGGCACCTCTCCCGTTTCCCAAGACTTGGTAAAGATGATGGAGAGTGGTCTAGCAATGACTTCCGCCAGTTCCCTCAGCACCTGCGGGTGCATCCCATCTGGACCCATGGATTTATGGATGTCCAGATTGCTCAACTGTTCTCTAACCCATTCCTCATCGACTAAGGCAAACCGCTCCATCGACCTGACTTCATCTAAGGTCTCAGGGGTACAGGGCTCTTCAGGACTGCCCGCAGCAGAGTAGACAGAGACAAAGAAGGCATTCGGTAACTCTGCCATCTCTTTATCTTCTGTCACCAGGGCACCCATCTCGTTCATCAGTGGGCCTACATTGCCTCTGGTGTTAGTTTTGTCTGCCATGTATTTGAAAAAGCTCTTTTTGCTGTCCTTGACCCTTCTTGCCAGGTTTAATTCTAAGGATGCCTTAGTCCTCCTAGCTGCCTTCCTACATCCTCTAGCAGCAGCCTTATATTCCTCCCAAATGGCCAGCCCCTCCTTCCATGACCTGTAAACTCTCCTCTTCCACTTGAGCATACCCAGCAATTCCCTATTTAGCCACGCAGGTCTCTTGGCCCTCTTCCTTGACTTCCTACGTGTCAGGATGCTCCGATCTTGAGCACGGAAAAAGCAGTCCTTGAATGTCAACCAACTATCTTGGGCCCCTTTACCTTCAAGCAGCCCTGCCCATGGGATTTCCCCTAGCAATTGCTTGAAAAGGCCAAAGTTTGCCCTGCTAAAGTCCAGGGTTGCAATTCTACTTGGTATTCTACTAGTCCTGCCACACAAGATCCTGAACTCCACCATCTCGTGGTCGCTGCAACCAAGGCAGCCCTCAACCCTTACTGCTTCGACCAGACCCTCCTTGTTAGTGAGGATGAGATCCAGCAGCGCTCCTCTCCTGGTCGGCTCATCCACCATTTGCAGGAGGAAGTTATCATCCATACACTGGAGGAACCTCCTGGACTGCGGCTGGGTTGCCGAGTGGTCCTTCCAGCAAACATCAGGGAAGTTAAAATCCCCCACAACGACCATGGCCTGTGACTGTGAGGCCGCTCTCAGCTGCCTGTAGAAGGCCTCGTCAACTTCCTCACCCTGATCCGGTGGTCTGTAACAGACACCTACAACAGTATCCCCCTGCCAGCCTGCCCCTTAATTCTCACCCACAGACTCTCAACTCGCTCATCATCTGTCCCTGGACAGAACTCGGTGCATTGTAGTTCCTCCCGCATATAAAGAGCAACCCCACCACCCCTCCTGGCTGGCCTGTCTTTCCTGAAAAGGACATAGCCTTCCATGACTATATTCCAGTCATGTGAGCTGTCCCACCACGTCTCTGTAATTGCCACCAGATCATAATCTCCTGACTTAACACAGGTAATAATTAATATATGAAACCAGGAAGCAGTAGGAAAGAGAAACTGTCTACTTGAAATTGCTAGAATGGGAGCGTGAATGAAATGCTCAGATTTTAAAGACTGAAGCTTCAACAGCCATAAGCAAGCAGCTATTTATACAGGAGTAGAGATACAGTGTGTATAAGTGTATACCCCCAGTGTACACTAGTATATACTGCTACATTATTTGAATAGTTTAATCATAGAATGATTTGGGTTGGGAGGAAAGCCTGGAGGTCATCTAATCCAAAAAAAGAGGTGTCATATGGTGCTTAGCCAAGTACAGCACTGAAGAAGTGTGCCTTTGGCTTTGCATCTATCTCTGCTTCCTGATCCCAGAGCACCTTTGTTCACAGCTGCTGCCATGACTTGCGGTACATACAAAGTCATACAAAGTGAATGAATGATTCTTAAAATAGAGCTTTCACTTGGATAAGAACTCATTTGACAAATGTCCTTGGTCAGAATCACAGTTATTTAAGATGCAGCACAAATTTGCTGAAAAGCTGGTGCTGGAGTTTGGAGAGTTTCTCATTATTCTGTTGAATTTGTTGTCTGTGAAGTTAGTGGTAAAATTTCCATTGATTTTACTGGGAGCAGAATTAGTCACTGTGCAAAGATGCATGTTGTACAAAAGATGTACAACTGTTTTTACTTAAGCCTAGAGAATGACTGTAGTTCTATAGTTAATAAGGGTTCAGCCAATTTGAAGAACTGAATTCTGATTAATACTACAATTCTCATGGCTTCATCTCTGGGCTACTGTGAGTTTGATGGTGGCATAGTTTCACTGAAAATAGTGCTGTATCCTCCTTTTAACTAAACCAAACTGGTTAGGGTTAGGGAAGTACAGAAGACACATGGCAATATCAGAAACTGAATCCCAGTCTTTTGATTTGTCATTCCTGTTTCAAACCAAGACTGTGTAATTCTTATTTAATACATTACTTCCTTTTAATGATAATAACATAATCACTGCTTTCTGTATGTAACTACCTGTATACAACCAGGCTCACATTTCTGTTGCAGCGAACTTAAGTGATGTTCTCTTTATTCCAAAATGACTGTCTCCCTCTGCTGTTACTTTCTCCAGCATGAGACCAAAATAAATGTATGTGTGCATCAATATACACCCAAATAATGTGATGTGTATTAATCACAGCTGTAATTAATCATTCAGTTCAGTATCCTTGGTTACCCCTTAGGTACTAAATGTTTGTGTTTGCCTGTTTTCTCTAGGGATGCCCTACCACGTCTTTGGTCTGAATGACTGGATTTGTCTTAGTGGCATAATGACTCTCTAATAGTTGCTGTATAAATTCAGATTACTTATGCCTAATGAAAATAACTTTATTTTGTTTGAATCTAATACATTTTGGATTTGGAGCATTTGGACAAAAGGTTATATGGCCTTTCAGAAACCCTCTTTTAATGAAATATTTATTGCCAGCTTTTCTGTTCTGATTCCTATTACCTTAGTTTTCATTCAAGCTTTTATATTGCCATTGGGAAAATTAAAATAAGAAGGGCAGGCCATAAGTGGTCAACATGCCCATGTATATCTCATATATGTACATTAGTTGCTTAATATCATTCAAGTTTTATTACATTTGGTGAGTGCAAACATTCATTCAATAAATCTCCCTTTGCTGCTTTCTTACTCATCCCTGTGGGATCATTCTCCCGTCTGTGAATTTTATACTTTCTGCTGCCTACCTACCATTACCACAGAAACACAGTATCAGTATCACTGACTGTCCTGGGTTCAGCAGTAGCAGTCATTTTTCTCCTTTTTAGTAGCTGGTGCAGTGCTGTGTTTTTGACTTTCAGCCTGGGAACAGCGCTGATAACACCGATGTTTTTAGTTGTTGTTAAGTCATGTTTAGTCTGACCAAGGACTTTGTGAGTTTCATGCTCTGCCAGGGAGGAGAGGAAGCCAGGAGGAAGCAGAGGCAGGACACCTGACCCAAACTAACCAAAGAGGAATTCCATGCCACAGCACGTCATGCCCAGTATATAAGCTGGGGGCAGATACCCAGAAGGGGTAGATCACTGCTTGGGGTGGGCTAGGTATTGGCCAGCGGTGAACGGTCATATTCTCTTCCCTTGTTATTTCCCTTATCATTATTATTGGTGGTATCAGTAGTGATCTGTGTTATACCTTAGTTACTGGACTGTTCTTATCTCAACCCGTGGGAGTTACATTCTTTCGATTCTCCTCCCCATCCCTCCAGGAGTGGGGGGAGGAAGGTGGAGGCAAGTGAGAGAGCGGCTGCATGGTTCTGTGTTACCGGCTGAGTTTAAACCGCGACACTGACCTAAACAACTTCAGGATACAAAAGGAAGGCAGAAAATATTAATGCTTCTCCATAATGTTAATGGTTCTCCTTCAGCATTTCCCCTGGATGAAGAGCAGCAGTTAGTTACGCTCAGTGCTCTTTAAACTTGACAGTTTCATGTTGTTCTCTGCAGCAGAGAACTTCTGGTCAGTGCTGCTTCAATGTGACCCACAGAGCTGGTCAAATCTCGCATCCTCTTAGTTTTTCTTCCTAGAGACTTATCTAATGAAAGATGTAATATAGTTTATGATGGTTTATGATACACTTAAACCCAAATTTGAGAGGATAATTTAATGTTATCCATCAGGCACAGTCAGAACACTGAAATATTTGCTACAATCAGTACTGTCATGTTAAAGTTTTAGCAAGTAGGTGAGTAAAAAGAATGAAAAGCATAGCTAATGCCTGTTGGGTCTCTGCATATGGCATTCCCTTAGAAATCAGTGGGCATTCTTTCTAAAAAAGTAGTTTCTACTTTGAAAATTCCCTCTGGGTTGGGCTAAAAGCTACATCTTGTAAAGTAAAAATATTGCATCCATTGACTACAGTGTCATAAAGAGCAGGCGTACTGATCCATTTGGTGAAATTAATGTAATAGCTATTGTGAAAGATCTTGGCAAATTGCGTATGTGTCGTGGTTTAAACCCAGTCAGGTAATTCGTTCGCTCACTTCCCCCCCTTTCTTGCCCTCCCCCCGCTCTCGGAGGGACGGAGAGGAGAATCAAAAGAATGCAACTCCCACGGGTTGAGATAAGAACAGTTTAGTAACTAAGGTATAACACAAATCACTACTGCTACCACCAATGATAATAATGATAAAGGAAATAACAAGGGAAGAGAATACAACACCTCAGCACCAGCTGACCGATAACTCGCCCCCCCAAGCCCAACCAAGCTCCGACCGATACCTCCTCCAACCCTGCAGTCTCCCAGCCCTTCCGGCTAACTCCCAGTTACATCCCGGGCATGACGTGCTGTGGTATGGAATAGCTCTTTGGTCAGTTTGGGTCAGGTGTCCTGTCTCTGCTTCCTCCTGGCTTCCCCTCCCCCCTGGCAGAGCATGAGGCTCACAAAGTCCTTGGCCAAACCAAAACATCTCTATCAGCTCTGTTCCCGAGCTGAAAGTCAAAACACTGCACTGCACCAGCTACCAAGGAGGAGAAACATGACTGCTACTGCTGACCCATCATTAATACGACAAGCAATACATTAGAGTCATCTCCAGCTTCAAGTTCATATAGTACAACACATCCTTCTGTGAAGTATATGTGTATGTATATATGCCTGTGTGTTTATTTTATTACACGTTTTTTGTGTTTAGAAAACTGTTAACTACACTATGTCTAAGGAAACGTATTTCAGGATGCTGCACCATGAGTAATAGGAAACTCAGCTCAAAATGCTAAGTAAAACAGTGACAGGCTTGTTTTCATTCCTTTTTATTAAGGACCTTGGTCTGAGGAAGTAGTATTTATTAGGCATTTATTGGGAAATTGATAGCATAATTTAACTTTTTATTAGCTAGTAAAACTTATAAGCAGTACATAAAAAGATGAACCTTGTTATAGAGGAAATAATACTAATAAAAAAGGTTAATTTAAAGTTTTTTTAAAGGTCACCAGTGTAGACTTTTCAACATTACCTTCTATGGTATGAACATGTACCTTGAAGTTGTTAATAGTTTTGTTTGTGTCTGTTTCACAGCTGCTAAGTTGAGCAGAGAATGGATTTGTATACTTCTGATGTTTTCAGCTTTTCAGTATCTTGAGATTTATTCTACATCAGGTGTGAACATACATGACACATCTTCTTTAAGTGTAAGTCCCTCTATATGGTGTGGAGGTGAAATAATGGAAGTGAGCATGCATTGAACATTTAGTTGTGTAAATAGATGACACTGTTCCCAATAAATGGAACACAGGAAGAGGTTTTGTGTATGTCTCTAATGTTGAGCCCTTCAGCGATTTGTAAAGGTGAGTGGGATGACTTTAGTCCTTGTTCAGTGCTGTCTTTGGGCAGCCTTGGATATATGTGAGCAACTTAAAACCTCTTTGGCTATCACCTTCCTCTGAGTTGTGCAGAGAGAATCTTATCCCATAAATGGTTATCTTCTTGTAGGACTAGAAATGAGGATATAAAAATCATGGATTTCATCCATGAAAACTTTTAGTTTCAGCATGCACCTGTTTCATAAGTCATTTTGAGCAAAATGGATAAAAATGGAAGATACAGCAGTGAAGCTGGCCCAGTTAGAAAATCACTTCTTCAAATCTGTAGAGCAGCTGAGAATAATAGCCAGCATACTCATGCTTCTCTGTCACACTTGCGTAAAGCACTGCTCCCAGACAAACCTTTAAAATGAAAGCCATCACTCAAATCAGTTAAGGAGCCTGTCAAGTTCACTTCCTTTAGTTGATGCTGAAGTTTGCTATTAGTCTAACAGTAAGGATATATTTATTTAACATACTGCATCTCAATTTTTTAAATTTTCAGACAATATAAATGTAAACTCCATTGATGGACCTGCAGTAGTGGACTTGTGTGCTAAATCTAGTCATGTGCTCAGCATAACACCTAAGTGAGGGAATTCATTGCTTCATGCTGTAAATATAGGGAGGCAGGTACTGCTGAGGAGCATTACAATCAGTAGTGAAACTCTGAGAGCTAAGCAAGAAGAAATAGCAGATGCAGACAATAGTTGTTATTCTGTTTTTGTCCTTATGATGTGCTTGATTTGAGAATTCATGCTAGCACCCAGGTTAATTGAACCTACGCACCATAAATTTCCTCTTTGTCGTCACTGCAGAGATGGAGAGCCGCTCCAAGAGGTGTAGATTCTGCCTGTTGAAGCTTTGCGCTTAAGGATCCTTTCTTTGTTCAAGATTCTCAGCATCAAACCTTGATTTGGGTTCATCCATAATGCTTCTCATTAATGTCATATATTATTCAGTGGGATTATTTCTTCTCCGGTGTAGGAAGACATTGAAAATTGTTGAAATTTGTTTCCTTCTTGGATATGGGCACCGTGCTACTTCAGTGCCTCCATTTTTCAATGTTTACTTCTGCAGAGTTACAGTTTATATTTCCCTGTGGTTTTATGTCAGCTGTTGTACCTATATGTGCTCAGTAAGTGCAGTACCACAGAGTACAAAGTCTTGAGAGACTATATTTCGTATGGAGAATGTTTATGGACTCTTTCCACAAAAAAAAAAACAAAAAAAAACACAAAAACATAAGAATGACACTGGGTAATAGGAGACTTTCTCTGTTACCTAATGGTTTCAGGGTAAACTTACCATCTGCATCACAGTGCTATCACTAGAAAGAAAGTGGATTTTTGTGTCATAGGCTTGTGCAAAAAGGTAGGAGTAGTGCTACAGGCAGTAGCCAAAATAAACAGGCTTTTTTGAAAGATATTACTTAGATCTGTTAAAAGTACAGTGGATGACAGAAAATGTCCATCATTTGAATTTTTTATTCCTTCATAGGTATCACTTAGCCTGTTAACAAGGCTGGATATTGTAAGGTAGCAGTTGTTTTCAGCTGCATACTTTGGCCTCCAAGTTTTCAAACCTGTCACAGGCACGGAATAATGACACAGTTCTTGTTGCATAGGATATAACTTACTTCCTTGCGGATGGCAATTAAGAGTTAGGGTTTATTATTTCTGCAGTTTGAGGAATAAGACATATTAACAGGATCCAACAAAATAAAATCTCAGCAAATGGATTCTCCTTTCCCACATTGCATGTACTGGACCAAATTGCATCCCAAATCTGCTGTTGAACCCAGGATATTGCAGTGGATATCTCGACTGTAAAAAGGAAAGCATGAGAATTTAAAAACAGTCTTTACTTGTGCCACTACATTATACCTACTTCTGATATACGGCTTTATCTGCATTTTCCTTCAAACTGGTTTCATGCTCCCTGCAGTGACATATTTTGCTAACACAACAGACTTGTTCCTTCCCGGCATACAGCTTCTGGCTCCAACAAATGTCAGTAGCTTTTTAGACAAACCTGTGCTTTTTATTCCTGTCTTTCTCAAGAGAAATATTCACATCGTTCTGATAACGTTTTTCCCCCTATGGCTATTCTGTTTGTTTCATAAACAGACTAGGTTTATTTTACCTGAAGAGGCTGGTAAAGACATGGAAAGGTGTTTTTTTTCTTTCTTTGTCTTTTCTTTTTTTAACAGTTTTAAAAATTTTTAGGAAAGTGATACAGTGACAGCCACTTCCAAACTAATGCAAATAAGCATGACTTTGTTGAAAGCTGAATTCATGCAGTTATTTCATTTTGTAACCAATAGAGGCCTCTAGAAACAATTACCTAAACCTGCATGAAGAGGAGTCAATAGGAAGCCCTTGGAGCTGCAGATCCTCCTTGGAGGAGGTCTCTCTAGCTGAGATTTACAGTTCACACTGACTTACACAGAGGCAGAATTTATTTAAAGAGAAAGGACTCAAATGCCTTGTCATTTCTACTTATTTTTGGTAGCACTGGTTAAATGATCTTCTTAGTCGTAAGGTCTGCTTTTAGTTCACTACCCAAAAAGAGACATGGAAACTTGATACAAAACCCCATAAATTACTAGGCTAGGGGGTTATTTCTGTAATATTAATGGAATCAACATTAGGGGAATTCCTTTGGTTGATCTTTGTGTGAATGTCTATTAAAGACATTTCTCAAAGTTGGAAGCTGTGATCTCTGGTAAAATGGTGCTGAAATGAAGGTTGCAAGTGTCACTGGTACTCCTGGTGGTGCAGCTTGATGGACTTCCAGCCTCCATGCTGGACTCAGCGAGATCATCCCTGGGGCAGGGCCTGGCAGCCAGGGAGGCACTGGGGCAGCCCCAGGCACCAGTGACCTCCATTGGGATGGACATAGGCTGTGGGCCCATGGGTGGCCTGCTCCACATGGCCCATGGTGGGGCCTGTGGGGAGCTGGCACCAGCCCTGCTGCAATATCACTGAGATGAGGCTGGCAGCCCTTGGGGGCTGGAATGGGGTCCTGGGCTGTGAGCAGAGTGTGCCAGACAGGGACCGTGAGACCTCTTGCAGCCCTCCTAGCCCTGACATACATTTCTCTTTCAGTACTGCTCTTGAGCCATGGTTTTCTTTTTCTTTCTTTTATGTAAAGTGCAGCATATCAAATGTGTTAAGTTTTGATTTGAGACTGTATAGGAATTTGAGAAATGACATCTCTGTGCAAATTACTTTTTAAAGTAGTGTAGCACATAGGGAAATTTATTTTGAATTAGGTTCATATATATGAATGCTTTGCTTCTACATGTATTTATATAACATTGGCTTGGTTTTCCAAGTCTTTTCAGATCTGGAATTCCTCTTTGTTCTGTTACAGAGTTCCCTTCAGAAACTTAAATCTTGAATTTTGTTTTTACTGAACTCTGATTTTACCTTTCTTTTTCTTTCTGTTATGTCAGTGGACAGTCACTCCTTCAAAAATGGCGAAGCTACAGAGGTCACATGGTAAGGCTGATTCCAGCCAAAGGTAGCTCTGAAACTGTAATGAAGTAAATATGTGGAAAGTTTTGAAAAATGTGGTCTGCTGCTTTCTCGTTTAGTGGGCACCTGTGGGGTACAGCAGTAAATTAAGATTATCCAAATTAGTTGCTTTTTGTTTCAGACAATGACATTGATCCTTGCTTCTACTGACAGCATAATCATACCCTCAAGGAAAACTGGTAAATGATATTTTAAACAGGTTGTCTAACTCCACTAGCAAGAACTGCTTTCTCTAGTCTGTCCCTTAAACAGCTACAAAGTTTGTTTCAATGCAAAGATACAAGGGTCTTAAATGATACATGAAGCATCTTGGAAACAAATGATTTTAATGTCAGTGACGAGTGAGTTAGAAGAAAAGGAAATAGCTTCCATTAATATATTTTATTGGAAATTGAAATGTCCTTGTATCACATATGATAGAAACAATGTTCTTATTTGATAGTTATTCTGAAATTGTGCTGATACATTTGAACAGGTTTTTTTTCCCATTTTTCCCATATATGCTGAGCTAGTTCTAGTCTGTTAGTTTAGATTAAATATGGGGGGTGGGGGGAGAGGGTTCAGAAGTTTTGTGGAGTTGCTCTTTCTTGTTTTATACTAGCTGGATTTCCACAAATTTTGCTATTATAGCTTAAAAGTGAGTGTGGTTCTTTGGGGCTAACAAATCCTTCCCATAATCACTCTAATTCTGAACTAAAATTGGAAAATAAAAGGTAATAGGACTGTCTGAAATTGGATTATGTTCACTGTATGACATCTTTCAGGACATTTTTTTGTGAAAGGATATATAACAAACAATTCTAAATTCCACTTAAATGTATGCTTTTTATTTTTTAAATTGAAATACATTTAAATATTTATTACTCAAGTTATCGTCAAGCTGCAAATCATGAGTGACACTAAGTACTGAAGTTCCCTCTTATTTCAGTAGTAATTGTTGATATTCAGCTCTGCTCATGAGTTGGCATGGCTCTGTTGTCAGAAAGACTTCAATATTGTAATAGAAAACTACTGAATGTATTCCTATGATCTGATTTTGAAACAAATTCTGCATTGTGTTCGCTGACAAAAGAGTATTTGAATCTAGCCAAGAATTTTAATGACATCTAACTTGATGCATTTTGAACTAAAAGAGCTTGTGTTGCTAGGAATCAAACTGGTGATGCATAGAAAAACTGTTCACTGCAACTATAATGTAAGCCTGTGCATGCAATTCAGAAGTAGATTTTCTGGATGAGCATGAAATCTAAAACCCTGGGAAGATCTGCATATTTAGATCAAGATTTATTTTCATTGTACCCACAGATACCATGAGTTCATAATCTGATTTTATTTCTTTAAATGAATTTGAGGGAAAGTCTTCAGCTTTTCAGCATACATAAATTAAAAAATCATAACATTTATAACTGGCTTGATGTGATCAATGTGGATTAGGCAGATTTTATGTCCTATTAGAGAACAAAAATATTTTCGTCCACAGAAAATTTATGTTATGCTATATACCCTCCATGTAATACAAAAATATTTACTATTTGAGGGTTTTGCCTATGATGGACAATATAGATCTTTCAAAGTCTTTGTTCTTTCAGCAATGGCATATAGACAAAGGGCGCTTAGTAACGCACATAAAAAAAAAATGTCATTTACTTTTAAACTTTTCAGTGACACTTTTCTTTCAAGAATGGAAGTACTAAATAACTTCTAAAAATATAATAGTTTTTACCTTGAGTTAATTCTTGCACCATTTGCTAAATGTACATGCCTAAACTCACTGAGTGCTAGAGTTCCATGAAAGTCTCACAAAAGGCAGTTTCACTACTGATCACAGTGGACTTCATTGAGAAAAAAACAAAATACTGGAAACAAGTTCATGAGTGCAAGCTGGAGGGTAAAAGCTGAATCCCATTGTATTTGGCATTTTAACGGTTGTAGGGTTTTGTTTTGGTTTGGTTTGGTTTGACTTACATTTTAATTAAGAATCCTGTAGATTTCCTTTTTTTCTGAAGGAATTCCATGTAGAAGCATGTGTGTTTGCAGTGGGAGAGTGAGAGGACATATCAATTGGCATTTTAAGAATGAAGTACAACATTATAGAAGAACCTTAAAGAACCCAATCCTTTTCTCTATTTAGTAAACACATACTGGCAATACAAAATCAAATAAATCTCACTGAGGTCTTAATTAGTAAAATAAACTTACAAAAATAAATATTTATAAAATAATAATATTAAACCAATAACAGCAACAAATTAACACTCATTAATTGAAAAACTGGATGATTATAACTGAAATAAACTTTATGCTTGGTCCATAAAATAATGTTTATTTTATTTTATTTTATTTTATTTTATTTTATTTTATTTTATTTTATTTTATTTTATTTTATTATTATATCTTATTTTATTTATTTTTTATTTCTTTGGGAGAAAACCTTTCAGGCAAGGCTAGAATGAATCAAGAGTTCTCTGATGATGCTTGCCTTTTTTTGTCTCCCAAGAATATTTAGTTCATGTTCAAAAGTGGTGAACTACTTTGTGTAAGTGCATCAATACAATCTACTGATAAAATGGCGTCCTTATGACTGTTCCATAGGCTCTTAATCTATCTCTCAACTGGAAAAGCTCTGTTAAAAATCCACCCATTGCTGCCTTGAGATCTCTTCTCTGTGGTTAGGATTGACATGGAAAGTGTTCAGAGGCTCACAGATGAATGGCTTTTTTTCATTAATATCTTTGAAAGTGGTCACTTTGTTAACTTTCCTGAAAATGAAATGTACCCTGATTCTTTAAACTCAGTACTTATAAGAAGTATATTCCTTTTGTTACATCATTTTGTACCTCACATTTCTAGATTAAATTGTTAAAAAGCCAAAGTAGCATGCTTACCACCTAAATAAGGTACTCTGTAGACTTGTCCTCTACTTAACGTGAGGCAGAAAGGACATGCTTTACAACAGGATGACTCTCTCCATGGAGATGGGCCTCCATAACCTTAGCTAATACTTCTCATGCTTTAGAGCCATCTAAAGCCAAGTAACAGTGGATGTATACTTGCAGTATTTGCACCCTGTGACACAATGACTAAGAAATATTTGTCATATGTGTGGGAAGAACTGCTGCAGCTCTACAATATTTTTTAATTTACGGTATCCATCTTTCAATGATTTTCTTCTGCCAGAGAAACACGAATGATAACAGAGAAATGATCTTAAAAAAAACTATGAAATGTTTTAAAAATAGTTCTAATTTTCCCTTATTTTTAATAGCTGTACAGAATTCTGTGAGAGGCAGTGTGACATTATCTTTGTTCAACAATTATTACTCTCATTTAGATATCCTGGTTTTCAAAGTTCACAAAAAAAATTGAGGTCATTATGCCCAGAAGAAATTATCATCTCTAAACAAAATAAACAGCTGAAAGCAATCATAAAAACCAAATAGCCCATGTGGCTTAAAATGAACCTACACAGATCTAAAACTAGACAGGTCCAAAAGCAGAAAAAATGATCTATAGGCATTCTTATCAATAGTCACTGCTTGTATTCCCTGAAAAGCTTTTTTTTTCACTAATTATCTTGACAGAAAGCTTCATTGTGCTTTTACTCGGCACATAGTCCTTATTTACCTTCACTGTGCTGTAAAACTGGCTCCTTTCCTCTTAACTGGGGTTTATATAACAATTCATCTACATTATATGTTTTACCTTTTAATGAAAGAAATGGTAGTGTAGAGACTTACAAACAGTAGCGAATATTGCAACCGCTACTTTCAGGAACACTTAGACATGTCATATTTATGCTTCCGCTTTTTCTTTGGTTTCCATTCTATTTGTATTCTCAATGCAGGTCCATAATCACGATGTTCAAATGCCTAAGGGGTCAAGATCTGAATACATCTCTGATTATGTCTTTTTTACATGATCTACCACAGACAGCTGTATTCCGTGGGAGCAATACATCTCCTGCAACCCAGAATGAAATATATTAGCAATGGGGGAAAAAAGAATTATTTTTTTTTTTTTCAGTTCAAGATGTTTCAGTTTCTATCTGGATTTTCCTTGTCCTTGGAAAATTATGTGCCACTATCGTTCTTGCTAAACCTTTGCTTCCTAATCCAAGATTTCAGAGGAAACAAAAGACTAGCATATGATAGAGTAAAAATCTTCTCATCGGTATGTGTTTATCATAAGATGTTTTTATTAAGAGAGTGGGTAGAAAAGAGTAGAACCTCAGGGCTGACCATAGATGACAAGTCTAGTTGCTAGCAGCAATTGAAAACTATGGTGAAAGTGTTCACTATTGTGAATATCATGTCTGTATTTATAAATGCCTAATGCATATTACTTACATATATGTCACATATTTTCATAAATTTGTAGACTATCTTGTTCCACATTCATCTTTGAGATCCTCAGTTTTACCATGTAATTCACTGCAGTATAGGAGTCACGGCAACATAAAATTTTGGTGTCTTAGCAGTGAACCAGTCACAATGCTATTGGCAGTATTTTGTTGTTCTGACAGTTTCAAGACAGGATCCACACAATAGGAAGCATCATAAGCTGGTTTGGAGAGCAATATAATGAGTAAACTTGTATTCTGAATGGAAAAAAATGCAATATTCAGAAATGTCATTATAATTTTAGACTTGCATGCCATACACGTACACTTCCAGGAGTTTTGTGTTTTATTTGGGAAGTGTTGTTGGTTTGTTTGGTTGTTTTATTCAGCTTTTTGTCTCACTGGTCTTTTTCAGTATTTCAACAGCATAAAAATAATTTACCGTGATTATGACTTAAACTGGACAACTTTTTCATAAATACAATGTTGCATTTGTTCCAGTCTTTTTTACGAAAGCAAAACATAGTAAGCTTGTGATTTGCAGATTATATTTTTTCACATCCTCACTTGAAGGTTTATAATTGATTGCCTGCAAAGGCAAAATACAATAGAAATTATATTTACTACTGTACCAGAAAAATCCAGAAATTATGTGTAATACAGAGTGATATCCAAGATTGTTTTTCAGTCTTCATATGCATTGAAATTCAATAATGTATCTTCCTTGCTTGTAAAAGGTAATATTTTGGTATACCAGTAACCAACTAGTATACCAAAGTATAGTATACCAACTAGTAGCCAACCTACTGTTGGTTGTATCAGAGGAAGTGCATAATTCAAAATATATGACATTTATTTCAGACTAATATTCTGCATGAAAGAAGTTTTAGCAGAGAGCTTTTGTGGTTTTTGTTTTGCATCTCATAGTATGGTCCAAATTCAGAATTAGGTGGTGTAGATTTTCCTCAGTATTCAGGGAAAGCTACATAAATTGGAGAAGTCAATAAAAAGCACGTTACTGAGCTAATGGTGCAGTGTCATTTTACTGCCATTTGCAGGATGGCTGCATAGTAAATTTAGTAAAACAAAAAAAGACCAGTTACTTCAAATAGGAGTCAGGCAGAGAATGAATTACCGTTTAGTTTAGATGAAGGAAGAACCAAAGGACTGACAATCTGGTCAAATGCAGGCATACTTTGAGAGATTTTTTCTTCCCAAACCAGCACACAAAGCTGTTAAGACTCCATTATATTCATGGACATGTGGGGAAGTTTTTTGTTTTCCATATTCTTTATCATTTCTTTTCTGAAAATGCATAAAGAGCACACCATTTGAATTTCATTGCTTAAAAGCAGATTGTTCCTTTACTTAGCCAACATAAGTAAAAGTAACCTGTGTAATCTCAGCCCTCTGGCTTTTATGGAACAATAATCATTTTCTTACAAAACCCGTTTGCAGGGTATTCATATGTCCACCACAAAGAAAAAATTGCGTGCCATCTCATTTTATTATATCCATCAGCTGGCTGTCCATTTGTTGTGGAGTGTCTGCTGTGACATAGGGCCATGAATCTATTTGGCTGTAATAGATTGCCTGTAGTGCATTCAGTGACTCTGGTACCTGTTGCTGGTTCTTTTTCCAGGTCAACTGGCTGCAGGTACATGTGAGATTGTTACTTTGGACAGAGATAGCAGTCAGCCCCGAAGGACTATAGCCCGACAAACAGCTCGCTGTGCATGTAAAAAAGGACAGATTGCCGGTACAACAAGAGCAAGGCCAGCCTGTGTTGATGGTAAGAAGCAAAGTTCAATTCAATGAGTTTCTGCCAATACAAGAGGGATGTAAAACTGGTAGTGTCTCATAAAAAAATGAAAGCTCTATACAAAATTTTTTACGTGTCCCAACTAGTAATGGCAATATCATGGAAATTCCCAAGAGAGTATTACTAATAGTATAGATATTTCAGTGATTTTTTTTTTTTTTTTGGAATTTCACTTTTGTTTTCATTTCATATGCAGTTGAATGTTAACAGAACGCTCCTGTTATGTTTTGCATGTGATGATAGCATCAGCAATAAAATGGCATTCTTTTCCCCCTACTTTTTATTTCTTACCTTTTTATTTAAAAAAAAAAAAAAAACACCTCAACAAAACCACTGTAAAAGAGCCTGAACAGTTTTATGCCACTGGGAAGCTAATGTGACTGCTCCTGTGTGATAGTTCACGTTGTTGAAGAAAATACTGATACTATAGTTAGAATACAGTATCTGAATATACCTCACATGTCCAGCATACATCGCTCCTTAAAATTGTGATTCTGTATGATTCACTGCAGATCCAGTGATTGCCTGCAGCTGGAAAACTGCTGACATACAGGGAGGTATGAAAATGTTTCACTCTGCAATCAGTTTTTGAGACAAATGAATTTCTGTGTTACAGCTAAATCAGATGTTCACAGTGGGACAATCTTTAAGAGAGGTCTGCCCATGCAAGGTCATTAGCAAACTTTTAGATTAAAAATAAATTTGGAGACATATTGAAAATAGTTGATGCAAAATTATATGTTTTGATCTAGGCTCAGTTAACAAAAGTAAAAAGAAGATGAGTGTGTATAGAACTATAACAAATTCACAGATTGCCTTTGAAGGCTGACTAGTTTGAGTCCTCAGATAAAAATATTGCTGAGAACACCCAACTGTTGCCTCAGAATTTGGTCTTACCAGTGATCATCAAACAAGACAGCTCAAAGGAGATTTCAAAGCCTACCCAGAAAGCTGAATATAGAACATCATGCACATTCTATTTTTGCATTTGGTTTTAGTACTCTAAGACAGTTTCTTAGCTGTCTTTTTCGTAATGTGATACAATATCCAGTAAATCTTTCCTGTTTTATTCTAAGAGACTTAACTGCTTAAGAAAGGAACCATGGAATCATAGAATGATTTTATTGTGTCATTTATAGTTGTAACCTCAGAAAAAAAAATGTTTAGCAATTAAATTTTTAACATGTGTTTTCCTTTTTAAAACAAATTTATAAGGGAAAATACGAGGTTTTCCTCTTCTAATGGGAACAAAATACAATTTTTTTCTCAGTCAGTTATGGCCTGTGGTGAGATTCATTTGCTGTAACTTAGGTATCCATAGTTAGTTGTCTAACCTGGGAACTTCAGTTTTCCTTTATACCCAACAGAGTAAAAGGCACCTTATTAGAGTACTTTGTCTCATCTTCAGTGCCTCAGATAAATCAGATGTCCTGGTACTCACTGTTTCTGCCTTGCCTTGAATCACCTGTGGTGCTGAGAGATTAGCAGAATGTGCATGTAAGAAGACATGACTACACTTCATCCTCTAATTGCTGTATTAGGTTAGATTCCAAGCATGAAAGTTTTGAAATAATTTACTATTTGAGAGCTCTATCTATCTATCTATCTATCTATCTATCTATCTATCTATCTATCTATCTATCTATCTATCTATCTATCTATCTATCTATCTATCTATCTATCTATCTATCTATCGTCTATCTATCTGTCATCTGTCTATCTACCTATCTAATCTGTCTACCCTGTCTATCTTATTGGCCACTCAAGAAGGTCTTTCAAATCTCCTTTTGCTTTCAGTGTTCTTGATCATCATTTTATGAAAACAGAGAACTGGATGACAGGATCTATGCTGAGATATTGTGTAATCAGAGAGGGTCCTTTATGTAATACTCCACATTTGAAAAATAAGTGGGAAGTTCATCAGTTGAAAAACAGAGCTCCCCATTAACTGACACGTCCAAGTACTATAATTAATCTTTTTAAAGCTTTTCAACCTATCTCTAATAAGATCTAATAACACAGATCTTTATTATTTTGTGAAATGTTTATACTTAAGATGTTGAGCCCTTTGCTAGGAATGATAATTGCAAGACATGTAGGAGATGCTGCTTCACTTTCCTGGGCAATGTTAGGGATGTTCTGTAATCAAAGCTCAAAAAGGTTAATGATATCTAGAATCATATATCAAGTTCCCAAATTAAAATGAAGGCACAAGCCAAATCCTCAATCTGTAGGTTTATTCTTGAATTAAGTTAAAAAAATACTTGTACATACCATAATTATATACGAAAGAAGAAATGAACATTTTATCTTCACTCTAATCTTCTCCTTGCAAATACAGCTGTCAGATAAATCGGCCATTGACTAACAACTATCCAACTGTGAATTTACCAGGTTCATAGTTTAAAGAACAGTAGTTCAAAGAATTTTCCATTTTGTTTATATTAATTTCTAGATGTTTCAAACACAGCTGCTAATGCTTTCTTCTGGACAGAACATGAAATCTACCTAAAATTAGGTCTGAGAGAAGCTAGTTTTGTCTCTGATACTAAGGCAAATACTGCTAATTTAGGAATACAACAACCAAACATATTTGTCAGGTATTCTTTTACCATAAAGAATCACATTTCCCAAACAATTATGTCCTTCTCTTAGCTATCTTAAATAGGACACAGAGTGTGCTTTTGCACATTTTGTTTATTTGTAATATACTGGATGTTAAGAATGTAATTGTTGTTTAAGAATACATTTCTGCTTTCAAAAAATCTTACTGGTGGTGTTTTATTTTTAATTTCATTTTATTCTTTATATAGTCTAGATTTTAATAAGGTTTCTTTGAAGTAAAGGTAGCAGAATTATACCTTAGACCTTTAATTATTAATGCAAAGTCATTTGTGAAGGAAGCAGGCATAGGAAGCATGACCTGCTAACCTACTGACCAGAAAACATTAGCTAACAACTGTGTCACAGCTTCTGGCAAGAAACTGTTTTAAAGATTCAGTACCAAAGCTGTTAATTTTTTCAACCTTCAAATGCATCATGTTGTACCTGGCTACCATTTGTTCACCATTGTTTAACGGAGAAATATGCCTTAGAATATATTTAGTTTTGCTGTATGTTGCCTGGAGTTCCGAAATGCAAGTGTCAATTACTGCAGCAAAAAAAGTAATTTAAGGGCCCTTAAACCTCACAAGCATTGTCTGAGATTGCACTTGTGAACATAGCTCTTAGAGTAAGCTCTGAGTTGATTACCAAAATCCATTCTGCTACATCAGCTAAGGCCTTTTCCTAAAAAATGAAAGACAGT
This sequence comes from Pezoporus wallicus, assembly GCF_028554395.1. Classification (NCBI taxonomy): domain Eukaryota; kingdom Metazoa; phylum Chordata; class Aves; order Psittaciformes; family Psittacidae; genus Pezoporus; species Pezoporus wallicus. Next base: position 4,908,069 of record NW_026640165.1, read on the forward strand.
ATATGTCAGATAGATAAAACTGGAGTTGTTAAAAATGAAGATGCAGTGTTCAGGGTTTGGTCTGAGCAGAGCATGAAGAACAGATATTTTCTTGAAATGCCTCCCTGTGATGGAGAGTGCTGATTTACTCCTTTATTTTTTTCTAGCAGTCTTTAAATATGGCAGATTGCTAATGTAATCTGAAAAAATAGCGTCAATATTCACCCTGATTTCAAGCTTGATTTAGTGTTGATTGCTTCATTCCTAGACCCACAGAGTCATAATGTATGTTTGGTATGTTTGGTTGTGATGGAATTTTTATTCATGAATGTAGGGTTTGTGATATTATGACAGTAGTTTGCCTGCACTTTTAGCTATATTATTATTATTTACAACTAGTAGTCCCTAGTCCCTTTTCTGTGATCAACTTCCACAGCAATGACCTCAGTTGCATTAGTTTAATAAGATATTATGCTTCAACATAGCATCTGGTTTATCACCAGAGTAATTTCCCTGTGTGTCAGTCAAGCTTCATCAGTTTTTTAAGCTGGAGCCTGTGAGAGATTGGGAGATAGCAATTATTCTCTTTTTTTTTCCCAGTGTGAAAACAGCATGTGTACACATGCACCCATAGTTTGCATTCCTTATTGCATCCACCTGAAAATCAGATTTGTTATGCCAAAGCATTTCGTAGAATACAAGTATATTAACCTGTAAAGTGTGGGATGGATGTTTAAGTGTTCAGTAGATCCCAGTAATTCTGTCCAATATGTATTTATAGCTCAAAAATAAATTGTAATTTCCCCCAGAATGTCGAAACAGTTTATAAGAGGAAAAGTGGTATGAGAGAAGTTGCTTAATTGCCCAAGGAAATGAGGATGGCAATCTTTAATTTGATTACCTGAAATCGGTGATTAGAAGATTCTCATGTTCTGGAATTGAGTTCTGGTTGCTTTTATGCTATTGATCCTGATACCCCATATTCCTAAATTTCAAATAGCTGGATCTCAGGTAACTGAAGTCAAAGTGTTAAGACAATTTATGTTGCAAAAAAAAAATCTTCTTAAAAAAAAAAAAACAAACCAAACCAAAACAGAAAAACATAAAACACCACCTTTTTAAAATTTTAATAGGGTTTTATTCTTTGCAAGCATTGTAGCTACATTATTTTCTAGAGAATCTTAGTCGATAAAACATTTTTCATACCTTATGATTAACATGCTTTTCAGTTGGCATTGACTGATTTTGTTTAACACAGAAACTCAGTATCTACAAGGAAGACACATTAGTTTTGATCGATAATTCCCTGCTCTTCTCATTATCTCTGTGAGTCTGTAGGGAGGTATAGGGGCCAGAACTGATCATTAATAGAATCCTAAGTCATGAACTTGAAGCAAAACTGCCTAGTACCTGGAGGGCTTCATCATTCTCAAGTATCTTATCCATACTTGGAAAAAAAAAACAAAAACAAAATAATAAAACAAAGGGGGAAAAAAAGGACTATAATGATTTTCAGAATTGGGAATTTTAGCTTTAATGTTTAGAATATTTCATATCCTTGTTAATATGCCATTTATATTATTTTATCCTGTGTGTATTGCACATATTTGCAAATGTTTCCTCACTGTAAATATTATACATTCAACTTTGTTACATTTAAGGTATGTCATTTTAAAAGAAATAAAACCAAAAGGCAAAGAGGGACGAATATGAAATTAAAAGGAGATTGAATAATGTTACATTGACATTTTAATAGATCAGAAGTGGTATACTGTACAGTGTGGAAGATTTAAGTGGAGAGTGGGACTATTTGGCCATGAAAATGATCACAGGGCTTTAATACCTCTTCAGTGAAGAAAGGCTGAGAGAGCTGTGGTTGTTCATCTTGGGGGAGGCTCCAGCGAGACCTTATTACACTGTTTCAGTATGTGAAGGGGACTTAGAAGGAAGAGAACAACTTTTTACCAAGGCCTGTAGTGACAGGACAAAGGGCAATGATTTTAAACTAAAAAAGAATAAATTCAGATTGAACATAAGAAAGATTATTTTTTTTTACAACCAGGGTAGCGAGACAGGTGTGGTGGAACAAATTGTTCCATGAACAGTGAAGAAATTGTGTATTTTCTATCCCTGGAAGCATTCCAGGGGCCTATAAGGATGCTGGAGAAGGACCCTCCATAAGGGACTGTAGTGATAGGAGAAGGGGCAACGGGTTCAAACTTAAACAGGGGAAGTTTAGATTGGATATAAAGAAGAAATTCTTTACTGTGAGGGTGGTGAGGGTGGGAATGGGTTGCCCAAAGAAGCTGTGAATGCTCCATCCCTGGCAGTGTTCAAGGCCAGGTTGGACAGAGCCTTGGGTGAGATGGTTTAGTGTGAGGTGTCCCTGCCCATGGCAGGGGGGTTGGAACTTGGTGATCTGAAGGTCCTTTCCAACCCTATGGGATTCTATGATTCAGTATCAGGTTGGGCAGGGCTTTGAGCCATCTGACCTAGTGAAAGATGTCCCTGCCCTTGGCAAGGGCCTTGTACTAGATGTTCTCTAAAGGTCCCTTCCAATCCAAACTGCCCTATGATTTTATTATTTTATTTCGTAGAACCACAGAATGGTTTGAATTGGAAAGGACCTTAAGCTAATTCAGTTCCAACCCCCTGCCATGGGCAGCATTGCATCAACCTAGACTGTGTTGCCGAAGGCTCTGTTGTCCTTGAGCACTGCCAGGGATGGAGCACTTACCACTTCTCTGGGCAGTCTATTCCAGTGCCTCACCACCCTCACAGTAAAGGACTCCTTCCTTATATCTGACTTGAACTTCCTCTGTTTCAGTTTAAACCCACTACCCCTTGTCCTATTGCTACAGTCCCTGATTAAGAGTCCCTTAGATAATTAGATGTACTAATGTACTGCAATATTCTAGTATCTTACAAGGCATAGAATAAATAATATTTTGGTCATTGATTATATATCCTTCATATAATTTCTTGAGCCTTCGTAGTCTCTTAGTGTTGTTTTTTTTTTTTTTTGTTATGATGTATCTGAAGTGCTCCAACCACTATGAAATAACCATTGTGTACTCGTGCTGTACATTAGAATAATGTAGAATATTTGCTCCTACGTAAAAATAATGTTGAAAAGTAAAAAAAGCATTCTCAACTATATTCTTTTGCTTAGACAGTGGAGGAAGGATTGCAATTATGCATTTGATAGCACCATATATATAAAACTTAGTTTTCAACATGACTTAAAGAAAAGTCTTTTCTCCCTTTCCCCACCCCAGCACTTATAGATGCAGTCACAATTGCATCTGTACTTATAGATGCCCCCAAGCATGTGCAATGCTTTATTTCCATTCCTCTGCCTCTAGACAACTCCTTCAGAACTGTAGATTTTCCCAAATACTGTAAATTGAAGTAAAACTATTTCCATGACTCATGAGCTTGCCCTTCCCATGGTACTGGCACATTATGACAATTTCCACCTTTGTGGGTCACTTTTCATTTGGCAATGTACAGGAATTTAAGTTTCACTCAAATTGCTTACTTTCTCTCCAGCTAAGGACATGTGACATTCCAAATCGAGTAATAGTTCTTAATTAAATAATATCACAGTGTTGGTAAAATCTTATAAGCATGCTCACATAAAATACATTTGTTCTCTTTGGTCATGAATGTCAAGTGTCAGTTAAAGAATGAAATGTTGTTGAGGAAGGAATACCACTGTTCAACCCCAAGACAGAGTGGGCAGTAGAAAACAAACAGCTGCAGCATCAGTGACAGTACTGATGTGTCTATGACAAATACAGGGAGATAAGTTAGGTTTCCCCTCCTGACTGAGAATCCACAACAGGAATAACCAGAAACATGACCAAAAAGCAACCAAGCAATGAAACCAAATAAAAACTGCTTAGGATGGTATCAAGCAGGTAGGAAATATTTGGTGCCTAACAACTGCAGCCCCACTGTTGTGTGCATTTTCAGGTTCCTCAATATAAGAAGGGACACCAGACGAGTATAGTGTGTCCAGGGGAGGGCAACCAAGTTGGTGAAAGGTCTTGAAGTCAAGACTTAGGAGGACAGCTGAGGTCACTGGGCTTGTTCAGCCTGGAGAAGTCTGAGACCTTATCACAGTCTAGGGGTGAGGTAGAGGGAGAGGTACTGATCTCCTCTCTCTCATGTCCAGTGGTAGGATGCGAAAAAATTGAATGAAGCTGCATCAGGGGTTCAGATTCCAGTTCAGACTGGACATTAGAAAAGCTTTATTCATTGAGAGGATGGTCAGTTGCTGGAACAGGCTGCCAGGTAAGTGGCCATGGCACTGAGCCTGTCAAGAGTTCAAGGAGCATCTGAATGACACTCTTTGTCATATGGTTTAGTTTTAGGTAGTCCTGTGAGAAGCAGGGTGTTGGATTTGGTGATCCTAATGGGGCCTTCCAACTGGAGATATTCTATGACGGGATGTGTTATGAAGGTGCAGATTGGGATTTTGCATAATGGTTCTGTTTTCCACAGAATAATTCACTCTTCAGCAGTCAGATAGTAGAGAGTGAGTACTGATCACAGCTGGAAAGTCAGGCCCAGTATGGGTTTATGGGTTCTCAGGCTGAGTAGAGATAAACTGCTTCCTAATGGCAAGTAAATTGATAGATCTCCTTCCATGATATATGAATTTTTTTTGAGTAACAAATCAGGGATGCAGATGAATTAGGTTTAAATAATTAGGTAACAAATTGGCAGATTATTTTCTACAAGACTGAATTATACACAAGAGATTGAGAGGAAACACTTTGAATTTATAGGGGAAATAAATCTGGGTTAAGTGTGAATAAAATGTAATTTAAGATAAAATGCTTTTCTAAGTCTGGTACCTATAATAAAGTGACCAAACTGGAACTATTTTTCTCTCATAAGCATCCTCCTTTGAGGTTAAACCCAACATCAGTATAGCATTTCATATTAAGAGATGAATGTCTTTCTAAATGATAGGGAAGGGAAATATTTAGGAAAGCAGAATTTAATTACGTAATTTGGAATGTGGCCAGGAGCCAGGGGTTAACACTGGTACTGTGCAAAGAGTGCTAAGAGAACTTTAATTGCCTCTAATGCTTAGTGCCTTGCTTTCACATTTCATCTGAGAGACAGCACCTTCAGCCTCCTGGTGTGTCATTGGACGCATTAGTTCATCAATACTAACAGCTTTGTTTCCTTTAGTTCCTCAGCAGTCTTAAGCAGTCACCCATGTAGTCAAATCCTCTTTCATCTACATTCTGTGATGGCAGTTGCAGCACAGAAAAATGGTTGGAGTTTATGTGATTATGGAACAGTTTTCTGAGGGACTGTCTAGAAGCCTAATTACTACAGACATTTTAAATTGAACTGGACAAAATACTAGAGAACATATTATGCATTCGCATGAGTATATACTGCATCACTGGATAGAGTTTTCTGTGCCTGATGTCTTGTGGCAGAGCACTACTAACAACTACAGCAGTCTGATTGCAGTTTGCAGTCTGATTCATTAGCTAACTAGAGGCAATAGGTCAACATGAAGTTCCTAAATTCAGGAGCTTGGTCACTGTAAGCTCCCTTTGCAGACAGTGATAAGAGATGGCCATGTGAAAGGTCACGTAGTGTCAATATTGGAATTGCTTCTGAAAGCTTTTCTCTTTTTCTCTCTTATGGGATTAAAGAGAACACAGGATGACTATCAGAGTAGGTTTTCTGCTTGAATGTAACGTGTAAACACTTCAGGCCATCAGCTGCTCAGACTGCCTTTTGGAAAAGGCACTGACTTCACTGATTAGAGGCAGCAGGAAAAAAAATGCAACATGTTTCTATTGCCCCCTCTGCTTGTCATCCCATCTTCTGCATATTCCCAGAAGAGCGGGAAAAGAGAAACTTTAAAAACTATTAATGTGTGAAGGTGGGCTTCTGTCAGAGAAACGTGTTTGTCTCCATTGAGAGAATATAGAGAGATGAGCCTTTGTAAATACCCCTACAATCAATGGATGAGATAAAACCATAGCTAAATTACACTTCTGGTGCTATGTGAAAGCAGTATAGTCAAGGGCTACTCTTTTTCATCCCCTCATATTAAATTATCTCATTAAGCACAGAGAACTATAAGCAGAGAAACAATAGAATCAAGAAAGACTATAATATTGTTAGAAGTAGCGTTATAAAGCTATATACCACTTTATTTTAACTTACCTTAGATTTAATATCTATGATGATAGATGATGTTAGAAGAGTCCTAGAAAATGTTTAACTTGATTGCTATATTAGTGGCAACATTAATGACACTACTACATCCGGTACCTGGAACACAGTAGTTAAGGCCAGGCATTTTTGTAGGCCTCTTTCAGAATACTCTGCAAAGGTCTGTTTCAGAGAAAATATCCTCTTTCAAGACAAAACTGTAGGAAGCTATGTATTTAAGGTGATGCAAAGGAGCTGGGTTTCCCCTGCTGTTACAGGTTGGGTTCCCCTGCTGGTTGAGGTCATACTGCAGGAGGAAAAAATGTTTATGGCGTTCAAGCTGGCATTTTCATATTATGAATAAAGCTTAGGTATCACTGTACTTTTATTTACTTATGTCTTACTGTTGTATTATTTCTATGATATCATAGGCATGCAAGTTGCTTCATAAGCAAGTTTCATACAGTCCTAGACTGAAAATCACTTGTAGTGTAATGACAGACTCTATCTTTGCTTGTACCATTGTAAAAGGAAATAAGGGTATGTAGATGCTTCCTTTTGTTAATTATCTAGGTTGCAGGGGGTAGGATAAGAGGGAAAGACCTCCAGACTTCTTTGTACTCTCAGATGAGGTGGAAGTTGGAAAGTAAAATTTCCACCTGCTTATTTCAGTGTTTCTTTGAGAGTTTCAGTCTTTCTTCTAGCATCCTTCCTAGGAGGACTTACACAGAAGGCCTCTACTCTTGCTTATCCCTTTTGAGAGGGCAAGGTTAAGTCCCAGTTTTAATGGGAAGTCAAGTTGGATCCTAAGAGTTAGGAGAGAAATGAAAAGAAATGATGGAAAGAATTTCCTCTTCTTAAATGAGAGAAGAGGAAGGATATCAGAGCTAGTCTGAAGCAAGCAAGAAACAAAGTGGTATTGTGAAAGCAAATATGACTGACATAGTACAGAACAGGGTGATTTATTGTGAAACAGACTCTCATTTGAAGGGGGAATGGCACATACAAGAAGAAGGGAGCAAAATACATGAAATAAAGAGATGCAGCCCAAAACTAAAGTAAGCCCAAAGGTGATAAGAATTCTCTTGTACTTTCCATATTTTTTAAAGCATACAAAATGTACCTTCAGTTTATTGTGCATTCTGTGAGCTCCCATGATAAATTTGTCTTACATAAAGAAATAAATTAAACTGCCAGTTATCAACCTGCCTTAGTCAGACTCACCTTCCAGCTATTTAATTCCCACTTCTTTCACTGAACCTCTTCCCCCTACAGCAATCGATAAAGATTTTTTTTTTTTTCTCTTTTTTTTATCACTGATGGTTAAACAGAATTGGACAATACCTTTGATGGGCTGTGTGTAAACTAGGAGGCACCCAGTCTTCTCAATACTCCGTATTATACTCCAAAGTTACTCAGTATTTCTCTGTATCCTGTGTTACACACTGACTTTTCTACCTTTACTCCCAGGGCCTTTACTGCACACCACAGTCCTCTTTGTTCAGTACCTCTGTGCTACAGCAGTGGTGCTCTTCTGCCTCTCTGACACTGCCCTAAGAAGCTATTGCTGTACTTCACCAGGGCACTCAGCACAGACCCACGTCCAGACTTTCCCTGTTGCCCTGCACAGCGTAAATCTCCAACCCACACACAGCAATGTCAGATGACTCCCCACTAATGTTTGCTGATTCAGTCACTTGTGGAAGGGAAGATGTGGACCACAGGACCAACGAAAGGGAAGTAATGGCCTGCAGGGCAGTATTGCTGAAGTGCTGCATTCTCCACCAACGTGCAGTTTTAGGTAAGACTGCTATCATGGTTCACAGCAAACGTAGGAGGAGACAGCAGCAAAGCTGCTTGATATAGAGTGGCTGAAAAGAGCTAGAAGAAGGAAGAGGAAAAGACAAAGAGGTTGGAGAGAGTGGGTCAGGGCAGAGTAGAATGCAGTCAGCCTGAAGGCTGGAAGTTCATCGCCTCAACAAAGGGAAGATAGAATCACAGAATCATCATAAAATATTTTGTGTTGGAAGGGACCTTCAAAGGTCATCTGGATATAGCAGTCCAGACTGTGTGTCACAATGGAGTAAAAAAACAATAATATTTTTGGAGCTTTTCAGAAAAAGGATAGAACTGGTTTGGTGTTTGAATATTTTTTTTTAAAAGAAGGATAAATTGTATTAATTGTTCTTTCTTCAGTTGTAATCTTCAGTTTAACCATGACAAGTGCAAAGTCCTACACCTAGGTTGGAACAATCTCAGGCACAGCTACAGGTTGGGCAGAGAAGAGATTCAGAGCAGCCCTGTGGAGAAGGACTTGGGGGTGTTGGTCGATGAGAAACTGAACATGAGCTGGCTTCAGTGTGCACTCGCAGCCCAGAAAGCCAGCTGTATCCTGGGCTGCATGAAAAGCAGCGTGACCAGCAGGTCGAAGGAGGTGATTCTGCCCCTCTACTCTGCTCTTGTGAGACCTCACCTGGAGTATTGTGTGCAGTTCTGGTGTCCTCAACATAAGAAGGACATGGAGCAGTTAGACAAAACCCATAGGAGGACCATGAGTATGATGACAGGGCTGGAGCACCTCCCATATGAAGGCAGGCTGAGAAAGTTGGAGACCTCATAGCAGCCTTCCAGTATCTGAAGGGGGCCTATAGGGGTGCTTGGGATGGACTGTTCATTAGAGACTGTAGTGACAGGACAAAGGTAACAGGTTCAAACTTAAACAGGGGAAGTTTAGATTGGATATAAGGAAGAAATTCTTTCCTGTGAGGGTGGTGAGGCACTGGAATGGGTTGCCCAGGGAAGTTGTGAATGCTCCATCCCTGGCGGTGTTCAAGGCCAAGTTGGACAAAACCTTGGGTGCCATGGTTTAATGTGAGGTGTCCCTGCCCATGGCAGGGGCGTTGGAACTAGATGATCTTAAGGTCCTTTCCAACCCTAACTATTCTATGATTCTTTGAACAGGATGTTTTAAGGTACTGACTAGCACTGGCATTATAATAACAATAGGCAATGGAAAAAAATCACCTGTTCTCTATACAATTATCACTTTGTATACTTTCCTTTATTACAGTTTCTCTGTTTAGATTTTAAATATCTCCCTTAATAGTCCTATGCAATTGCAAGGCTCAGTTCTCCTGATCTTGAGAATAATCACCTATTTTTTTAACCTGTTTTTAAAACTTACTACCTAGAATATGTGACATACAAATTAAAAGATTTTAAGAGCAGGCTGTCTTTGGTAATGTAGGTGTCTTCTTCACAGAGCATCAAACATATCTTAAACTTCAGTCTTCAACTCAGTATGCTTTACTGAATTTTTAATTTTGTTAAACATAAAACATTGAGTGTTTGCTAAGAATATTGACCAATTCTGAGCAGCTTTTTAAAGTAAGTACTTACCCTAGACTCAGTGTATTTACATTCGTGCTTTAACAGCCTTAGGTCAGAATGCTTCCATTTTGACATAAGTTTTGGAAGTTTAATCATTACATACAATTATGAAGCCAAGGGAAATATAAGGTTTGAAGTGTGGAAAGAAAGGCTAGAGCGCTGAGCATAGGTCCCAGCATAGCCCTGACTGTAATGTGTGTGAGCCAGGCTCCACATCAGGCATTTACATGCACTGACATGTCCCCACTCTGATTTACTGTATGGTCATGTGGGGGTGATACCTGATGGGGTCCCTCTAGAGGGGCCTGTCACCTGCCTAAAGAGCATCAGCAGATGTTTGTGCCCAACTGGAATTTAAGCTTCCTTGGTAAGACTAATAAGGCTTCCCACAAAGCAGCTGGAACCCAATTTTAATGTGATACAACTTTGTGAAACTGGATCACAGATGTACCCTGTCTTAGGTAATAGTATCAAGGTTTTCTTTGTGCCTTTCATCTCAGAGGAGCTCAGAAAATTCCCACAGATGTCTGTTTGTCTCTTTCAATCTGTATTTTTGTACAGTCTCTATCTAAAGTTCAGATTTTCAAAGGGAGACAACTTGGTTATTAATTTCAGTGAATGCTGGCGGTTCTCTATTAAGTGCTGGCCAGCAGGCAGATAAACTGTTGAAGCATACTGCCTCTCAGTTTTGGGGCAGGAAGAACTCTAGGTTTAGAATAGTGGGGTAGGTCTTTGTTGTGAGGAAATTACTGCTAGACTTTTAGTACCAGGTTTCCTGAAGAGCAATTCTTGAACTGTTTCTTCAAAAGAACTGGGGTTCGCAGTTTTGCATTTGTCAGACTTCAGAAGTGGAAGTGTTGGCCTGTATGAATATTTTAAGTACCTTAGCTTTGTTAATTTTGATTCAAATCAGGCTAATTATTTTGTGACTTCATCATCAGTTAGTGCTGGCTTCCTTTACCAGTGATACAAAATGCATTTTCTGTATTTGTTGGCAGCATCAGGTACTGATGCAGCACATTTTGGTGTATTCCTGCAGGTAACATAGATTCTGGCTAGTTTTGAACCTCTTTGTATATTCTAGAGCCCTTTGGTTTATGTATTTAGGAACAAAATTTATATGCTGGCTATAATGCTGCCTTCAGTTCTGTAGGTACTTTACACAACATGACATTTTATTTTGTGTTATTTATATGCTGTTTTTCAGATTTACCTCTATTAATTTTACATACATATATGTACATACAGTTTTATGCATAACTATATAGTAAATATAAAATTCTTTTATATTACTGTCATCATGTGGCATTACAGTGAATAAATTAGGAGCTGAAAGGCCAAACCACAAAACCCTCCCCAACAATTAGTGCTTCTGTGGCAGAATTACTTGTCGGGTTGACAATGACTTTGCAAGTAAAAAAAGCCTGTAAAAGAGAAAGCAGAAAGTACTGTACAAAGTAACCTATCAGTTGTAATTGTCCTAAGCTGTTTATTATACCCAGGAGAGTAGTTTCCGGGACAAGCCAGAGGACTCAAGTCAGGTTTAAACCAGTGTAAGAGGCCATCTATCTATTACAATGGCTAAACTAATTTATTATGAATTAAGTGGTGCCAGTTCTTTGTGTAGGGAATTCTAAAATGACATTGTGTCCAGTGTGCAAACAAAGATTATGGAAAGGTTTCTGTACTTGAAGTAGTTTTTGATTCTCTTTCAGATGTTGATGACTATATCTGGAACATGACCATAAATTCAGATCCTATTACAGAATTAATAAAGAAGCCTAGTCGGACAGAGAGACATGATTCCTGTCTTGAGATTCGTATAATTTAAGGTTCACATACTTTAACCTTGTAGTCAAATTAAAAAAGCTATTGAAACTAATTAACCTGTTTCCTTGAATTTGAACTTACTGGATCAGTACTCTTTTGGATAGATAGATATAATTTAAAAAAAATGATGGAATCAATGCAGTGACAAGCTTCCCGTAAGAAAGAAATTTGAAGAAGAGGATAGGATTCTTGTATAAAATAATTTGAGTTCTGAATTTCTTGATATGAATGATTTCCATTTATTAACTTCTAGTGACAGCTACTTTAAATAGTGTACTTTTCAATAATTTACTAATAATCTATTGCAGGCTTTTCTTTGTAATAGGGAGTATTATATGAACAACATTAATAGGTATGCGCACACTTATGAAACCTTGGATCACTCTTGGATCTAATGTTCTGGGTTAATTTGATTGTAAACCAGAAACCAAAATTAAAAAAAAAAAAAAAAAGGGAAAGGAAAAAAAAATAAAATGTTCTTTTAACTGTGGGATTAATGAAACTCTGTTTACTCTAAGAATATGTATCCTTGCCAGACTACACTTCTTACTCTTCCAAATTCACAATAGTTTGGTTCTGAAGTCGTATTTCATTTGGATAAATTATTTCTTTCTCCTTCTTTATGTGTGTTTATATCTCTTCTGGAAAAGCACCAGAGTTAACTCATGAAATTCTCTTTTTTTTTTTTTTTCTTGTTTTTCATATAAATATGTCTTTTGTGTAGTAATTTAGGCTATGTAAGACTGTGGAACAAGCCACATGGAGTAGGTTTTGGCATACACATGAAATGAACTTCATGTGGGAGATGCTGCAAATGGCAGTTTGTACTCAGCTGGTTCATGTAAAAAGAGGTTTCAAAAAATATGCACAGAAATAAAACTGAGCACAAAAAGCCTCAAGGTAGCTTTTTAATGATTCTGTATACAAAGGTGAATACTGGAGGAGCAATGATAGTTTAATGTTATTATACAAGGTGACTGTTTACAGCCTTACAAAACTGCATTTCCAATTTCACTTTTCACTTCTAAAAATTACACCTTGAAATTCCTGGTTTCAAAAAAGTTAGTAGTCTTGCTTCACTAATTCTTGAAGTCTTGATGCAGAGTTTTCTCAGAGCATGTCTGTAGGTCAGATGAATGATTTGTGGTATAGCTTGTGTTATATCCTTAGCTTTGCATGGGGTGTCAAGGCAGAAAGTTTTTGATTCTGGCTCAGGTTGTAGCTGAAAATATTATGTTTCAATTCTAATGCTAAGTAAAGCCTGAAATAGTATTTCTTATGCAGTTCATGATTTAGAAAAAAATATGAAAGTATGTAATATAATAGATATATTATAAAATTACTGTTCAGACTGCTTTTCAGTTTGGTTGAATTCTTTTTCCTACTTTGGAATTTTTTAATTTCCTTATTAAAAGAATGAAAAATAGCATTCCTGGGCCTTTGACCATTGGATTCGTATCATATTATGATGAGATTTAGAGGCATGGCATCCTGCTAAAACCCTGCTGGCTTTCTTTTTCAACATTATTTTTAAGTCTTTTTTAAAATCATGTAACTTTACTAAAATATTAATTTGTGCAATACTTAAGATTTAAATATTCAATTATTAGAGGCTACTACACCTACATTTACCACAAAGAAGTTGTCTCTACTTATTTTTACTTTCCCGTAGTATAAAATGTTAAATTGAAAGAAAATGGAGAAAGGGATAGAACCTACTAGACAAATGATAATCTTATTCAAATTTTGTTCATTTCTGTAGGGTTACAGAGGAATCAAGTTGTGCTGAGAGATGGATGAGCTAGATGACAAGAATTTATGATGGAAAGAGATGCTGAAGGGAAAAGGTGTGAAGGGGTACAACCATAGAAAAGACTGTAAGAAGTGTGGGTATGCCATGAAGCTTGCATAAGAGAAAAAGAGTGAAGAATTTTGGAACTAGTCAGCATAGAGCAGAGAAAGTTCTATCAGCATTTTAATAACTGGTTTGAGTGTCCAAAGATGTTTTCTTTTGCTGTTTGTATATTTCCATTTAGGATATTTTGCCAAACTGTGGTGTTTTAATGCTGTTTACTTCTGGGAACTTGTTTTTTTATTTAGTAGTGCTATTGAATGTAGTCCATCGACTACTGCACTTTTATGAAAAGGAGCAGGAGTGTAGAAGACCTAGAAAGACATAGAGGATGAGGAGAGGATGGAGACAAGGACAAAAAGCTAAACATTGTGGCCCAGTTAAGTGAAATTAGAGGTTGGCTAGTAAATTGATCAAAAAGCAATACGGAAGAACTGAATAACTGCAGTAGTAATAGCACATTTTTGCAAGAGAATAAAAGCTGTAATTAGCTGTGAATATAGCTGAAATTAAAAAAAAAAACAACAAACCAAACACAAACAAACAAACAAAAAAAACCAAAACCCCACAAAACAACCCAGCAGCTATAGATTCCCCTGTAGATAGAAACAGAAGCCCATTTTGTTCTCATATTTGTGACAGATGAGAGAACCTCAACTGGAAAGGTGAAACAGGGAAGTCAATAATGCCATACATCTCTGAAAATGTCCTTACTTTCGCCTTCCAGTGAGCTGCTTTTTAATATTTTTGTGTAAGAAAAAAGGAAGAGTGGAGGGGATAGCCATAATGCATGATTCAATCAGCTGGACTAATAAATCTCCTAGAGGAAGACATTAGTGAACTAGTTAAGTTATCCGTGTTGCTGCAGCTCCAGAGTTTCCTCATTCCTGGCCATCTTTTGTAAAAGTCACTGTTTCAACATCAAATGATTTTCTCACACACCTGTTAACAGATACTCATCAGGTATTCACCACACTAGGAAGAGAATCTGGAAATACTACCAGTTGTCTAAGATTAACTATGCCTGCTAACGAGAGTTGCTTGAAAACCAAATTGGTGCAGGACTTTCATTTCATCTTGTGTTTGGTGACAAAGAGTTTTCACAATTTCCTCTCACAAGTAACTTCTGTGCAGAACTTCACCTTTCGTCCATTTCTCTTGGGTAGACTGTTCAGACCAGGGTGTCCTCCTCTTATTACAAGGGACTTAATAGCATATTTCCAAAAGTAATCTGAATTAAAGTATGAACAAATCTGTTCCTCATCCAACAGGACAAGGATGTTTCCACAGACATTACATCTTCTCTCTGCTTTCTTACCCTCTGTGTATACTTTTTATATGTGTATTGTATGTATATATTTGGTTTAAAAAAATGTGCACTGGTCCTGAGCTTTGTGGGACAAGAAGTGTGGATGAGTGTTTAGGATTGAGGAGACTGAAGTATGTTCAGTGTAAGGATGGGGAAAATAGAAAATGTGATATTAGATTTCTCATGTGGAGAATCAACAGGTAATTTAATAAAAAGTAATTTGAAGTTTTGCCATAATGAGAAAGGAATAACATCTCACATCTGCTTCAGAGTATTTGCTTTCTGATAACTGTACAATAGTTAATCAAATGCAACAATCCATTATTACTCATCCTTCTGCTCCTGTCATAATACTGTAGTGATCTTGTCAGGAGTTTTCAATTACATTCAAAAAAATCTTACCCATGAGGAGTGAAGGGTGATGTGTCCAGTAAGGATCATATTATATTGGCTTAAAAGACAAAAAAAGAAGGTGGTAGTTCTTTGAAGCCCATTATCCTGCATTATCCTGTTGTGCTGGAGGGAAGGAAGCCTAAGAGGGCATCAAGTACCCTCTTAGCTCTGGTAGTCTCAGGTGCTTACTGAAAAGACTTCATGTTCCATCCCTCTCCCTTCGTTCCTTCTTTCTTCCGTCCATTCTTCCTTCCTTCTATCTTTCTCTTTCTTTTTTCCTCCTAGGTAGTCTCTCAGGGCTTTTCTAATAGTTGCTGTTTGAATCCATGTAGAGTTGGACCTTCATAATATCTTCAGCCAATTTAGCTCATAGTTGGTTGTGCCAGGGAATTTTAGGTTATGTTGTTAATTCTTTTATTGTGTGTCATTATAAGCAATGATTCTCTTTTCCTATGGCACTCATAATAGTTTGTGTACATGTACACATGTAGTCTACCAGCTGATTATCCTGTTTAATTTGTCCACATCAGGCATTCTAGCCATTTGACCCTCTTTGTTCCTTTCTTTGAACCCTTCTAGTTCAACTGTATCTTTTCAGTTTTATAAATGCCTAGGTACTATGGCTTATGTGTCTTCGTAATGGTGGGCTTTTTTTTTTTCTGTTTTGTTCTCTGTTCTTTTCTTAGTAACTTGTATCATTCTACTTCCAATTCTGACAGCTACTGAACACTGGGTTGATGTTTCTTTTGAAACATTTCTAGTTTGATTTCCAGATCTTTCTCTGAGATGATAATAGCTAATTTAGAGTACATTCCCATATATCTATAGTTAGAGCTGTTTTTTGTTTTTTTTTTTCTATGTGCATTACTTTGTTTTTATTGAGATTGGGTTTCAGCTGCCATTTTATTATCTGGTTTCACAGCAGTATAAGATCTCTTTGTAGCTTTCACAATTTTCTTTCTAACACTCAGAATAATATATTTCCATCAGCTTACACACCTCTCAGTTCCATCTCAGTAAAAGCTGCAGCATCACAGCTTCCTTGTACATTCTGATTCCTGTTCATCTGCATTTTGTCCTGTTTGTTAGCAAACATCATACTAAACAACCTTTAAAGTTGTGCTATTTTCTCATTAAAGAAAGGTCATTAGACTTAAGGTTGTCCTTGGCTTTTTTTTTTTTCAATTTATTTTCATTTTTTTTCAATTTATTTTCCCTGACCTCCTTGTTCCTTTGTAGGGCAGTGATGCTAAAAGCAGAGAGAACTTAACTGGGAGAAGGCTCATTTAACATAGTGAAATAGTATCAT
Organism: Pezoporus wallicus; assembly: GCF_028554395.1. NCBI lineage: Eukaryota > Metazoa > Chordata > Aves > Psittaciformes > Psittacidae > Pezoporus > Pezoporus wallicus. The sequence continues at coordinate 4,924,326 of NW_026640165.1, forward strand.
CCCCTGTTGTTTGAAAAGGGGGATTTCTGAGATGGGTTGGGAAACTGTTGTCAGTGTATCAGCCTTGCAGCGCCAGAATCAGGTCTTTTTTTCCAGTCTGGTGTCACTAGTCAATTGCTGTTGGAAAAATTCTCTTTATTGTAGAACAGCTAGTTCACTATGCTGACAAGCATATTATCTGATTGCTTTCCACATTATGATTCTTTATTATCTTTCCTCTTTTCCTCTCCCTTTCTCTTTTCCTCTTCTTTTTTTTCTTTCCTTGTTTTTGCTGTAACGAAAGCTTTAATTTATTGAAAGCTGAAAGGTTATGATGATTATCAAGTGGTTAGGAATGTAATTGAGGCTGCCTATAACATATAATATTAGTTTATGCAATCTCAAAAAGAAAAATTGCAATTCTGGTTTACATGAATCCTTAACCCTTAATAAAAATTCTATACTTGGCAATTCTTAACAGCATGAGTCCTAGTTCAAATCCTTACAAGTCAAGATTGTTTCTTTTTTGTTAAATCAAAATATACGTAAAGAGTAGGATTTCTTTTTAAACCATCAGCAAAGTTGTAAATGTTTTCACAATCAATTAAATGCCTGTGTAAAATAATTGATTCTAGACTTGAGCTTCTAGACAAAACTACTCCTGACCTCATATCTCTAATATGACTCTTTTTGTCGTGTTTGAAAGAAACTGATGAGCATAAAGAGTTATTCTGTCAGTTTGCTTTCTTTGGTTTTTTGTTAACAACTCTCTGGAGATCACCTGTACAGAAAATGAATGAAGTTTTTTTATATAGTAAGACATTAAAACATATTCTAGGATAACAGAAAAAAGAAAGGTGAAGTTTGGGAATTCAAATTCTTAAAAAACCTTCCTTGACATCCTAAAACTTTTGTTTTTCATTGTTAGTTGTTTATTGTATTATTTTTTAACTAGAGTTTTACATCTGTATTGTAGAAGTATATGATTTTAATTCTTATAAGGGCAAGTTTTAGAGCTGTATTGCAGGCATTTAATTCTTCATTATGTTTGGATTTTTGCATTCCTTTCTTAGATTTTTTTGATGCTAAGTGCTTTTATGCTCATTACTGAATTAGTGCTACAAGTTATACAGATTTGTTTGAAGCTTTGAAAGAGAATATCAAACTTACTACCTTGAGGCATCTTCATTCACTGCTGCTGATTAACAAAGATTAATAGTATTTTAAATTATAATTTAATTAGATCTATAAAATAATTCAAACAAGAAATTAGTTCATATATATATAAACTGTTAATGTAATTAAATGTCAAACTCATTACGTGGTATTATAATTTTGTGACACTTAAGGTAACTTTAAGAAGAAATACTTGAAGTAGTTGGCATTTACAGCACATATAATGTTTCTGCCTTTAGGCATAGCCTAAGGCTTAGAGCATTTTTAGCAAGTAGAACTCTAATAGAATCCATTTTCATAAATAAAAATAGAATTTAAGTTATTCTTCCCAGGGATTAGCTATCTGGGATTATTCAAGAAGGTATTTACATTAGTGTTAATTTCCTTAGCGTGCTAATTTGATTTTATTTCACATTTGTATGCTCAAGTACAAACTCCTCCAGGGCCATCCCTGTGTCAAGCAGCACAAAATGCAAATACTTTATTTTGGTTCTGTTTAAGATACTCTTGAAAGACATTTAGAGAAGTAGATCTATAAAGTATTTCCAAGGGATTTAATTTCTTAACTTTCAGCTTTACTTTTTCTGTTCATATTAACAAAGTTACATAGTCATGTATCTCTATAATCTTATCTTAATTTTACATATGATGTTAGAAAACATGAGTCTTTTAAAGCATTAGTAAAATGCTTATAGCTGATAAGGGATACTAGTCCCCTGAATTTCCTTCCAACTATTGTGTCCTGGTAGAAATCCCTTCACAATCCTATTTTCCAGCAGTGGAGATAGTTCATATGCAGTAGAATAGTTCAGGATGCAGTAGGTTTCTGCCTGAACATTAGTCTGGATTTCAAAAAAACTCTTTGGTTAGCAGGTATACTTCTTTCATCTTTTAGGTGACTAGTGGCATTTCTAGGCACTCCTTATTATGTTGTGAATACATGATGAATGTCTGTTGAGGGAGGGACGAGAAAACCAGTAAAGGTGGAAGAAGTAATTTTTACAAAAAGTAATAGTGAGGAATAGAGATTTTGAGTTAATTTTGGAGAGAGAAGAAACTAGCAGAGGAAGATGTAGCTAGCATAATGTAAGGGAATGCTATGTTTAGAGGACATAAATTAGGAGTGGAAAGAAGAGAAAATACAGCATGAAAACAGACAAACAAAACCAAGAAAAAGATAGTTAAGTCAATAAAGAGAAATTATGGTGCTCAAAAAAATAAGATGTACTAGGTCACATACATACGCTGGGCCTGTTGTTTCTAGAGTATTCATGCTGACCTCCCTTAGATGCATATGAGTTCAATGTGAGCTTTGAGCAACCTGTCTGATGGAAGGTGTCCCTGCCATGGAAGGAGGATTGAAACTAGATGATCTTTAAGGTCCCTTCCAACCCAAACCGTTCTATGATTCTATGAACACCCCTATTCTGTTCCTGTGAAATGAAAAACATGGATTTCAAAGAAGAACCTGAAGAAGTTGTAGTACAGTTACTTTCATATTTTCCTTCAGTATTTCACTGTATACTATTTTAGTACTTCATATTCTGCAGTTAGATTTTATGTAGATTTACCAAAGTTGATCTTTGCTACATACAAGTTCCCTGTGTAGTTAATCTTCTTTGAAGAGCTGGTGCCGTGTCTGTTTCTCTGGCTTCTGTTCCAACTCTGCATCCCAGACCTGAGACCCATGTTCTGCAGTGTCTTCTCTGAGTGTGAAGATAATCCAGTCAGCTGCAGCCTGATCTCCTGAATGTGTGCCACTGAAGGTCAATTAGATCTTGTAATTTTCTGGATTATTGACCAAGACACTGCAGTTTTTTCTGTGTTGTACTGTGCAGTGTTTTCATGGAACATGCATGTCTGCTCTTTGGTAAAATCTCACCTGAATATAAATAGTCAGTACCTCCAGATTCAGGCAACAGTACAGCAGAGTCTTTTTCCAATTATTTCTTTATTTCTCACATGATTTATAACCCGAATGATATTCCCAAGCTAAACTATTACTTTTGAGTTTTCCAGTGGAGAGGTAGTAGACTTCTGTTTAACATATTTTTAGTTCACAGAGGAAAAATCAGGTAATTTCTTCACATCATTAAAAATAAATAAATAAATAAATAAATAAATGAAAATTATAGATTTCTCTGGTTTAATTTCCTTAAGAATCCTGTAACTTCTTCAGACAGAAAGTTCCATATCAAATTGTTCTATCGGTAGATGCCTGGTTCTGCCAGAATCTTTGTTACAGGAGACCTTTGACTGAGGAAGCTCATGGCATTTATTAATTAAATGAAAACATCTTTTTCTGTTATGCTTTTATCAGTTCTGTCACTTGAAGAAGACTTAAAGCTGTCATGATGGCTGGGAAACATTTGTTTCTATAAAAGACTAATCTTTGATCTTTGAAAATAATGCATGATGAAGTCAATGTGTGTTGTCTCCCTAAATATATGGTAAGCTTTCTATATGAACTGGCCTCTTGGGAGAACTGGCTACACAGGATTTGGAGAAGGCTGAGGTTCTGAATGACTTCTTTGCCTCGGCCTTCACTGCCAAAGGCTCTGACCAAACCACCCAAGGCTTGGAAGGCAGATGCAGGGACTGTGAGAATGAAGACCTTGGGCCCACTGTAGGAGAGGAACTGGTTCGAGACCATCTTAAAAATCTGAACGTGCACAAGTCCATGGGTCCTGATGAGATCCATCCGCGGGTCCTGAAGGAGCTGGGGAATGAAGTTGCGAAGCCGCTGGCCATCATATTTGAGAAATCATAGCAGTCAGGGAAGTTCCCGATGACTGGAAAAAGGGAAATATAACCCCCATTTTCAAGAAGGGATTGAATGCACCCTCAGCAAGTTTGCCGATGACACCAAGCTGTGTGGTTTGGTTGATACGCTGGAGGGAAGGAATGCCATCCAGAGAGACCTTGACATGCTTGTGAGGTGGGCTGATGCCAACCTCATGAAGTTTAACCATGACAAGTGCAATGTCCTACACCTGGGTCAGAGCAATCCGAGGCACATCTACAGGTTGGGCAGGGAAGAGATTCAGAGCAGCCCTGTGGAGAAGGACTTGGGGGTGTTGGTCGATGAGAAACTGAACATGAGCAGGCTTCAGTGTGCACTCGCAGCCCAGAAAGCCAACTGTATCCTGGGCTGCATCAAAAGGAGCGTGACCAGCAGGTCGAAGGAGGTGGTCATGCCCCTCTACTCTGCTCTTGTGAGACCTCACCTGGAGTATTGTGTGCAGTTCTGGTGTTCTCAACATAAGAAGGATATGGAACTGTTGGAACAAGTCCAGAGAAGGGCCACGAGGATGATCAGGGGACTGGAGCACCTCCCGTATGAAGACAGGCTGAGAAAGTTGGAGCTGTTCAGCCTGGAGAAGAGAAGGCTGGGTGGAGACCTCATAGCAGCCTTCCAGTATCTGAAGGGGGCCTATAGGGATACTGGAGAGGGACTCTTCATTAGAGACTGTAGTGACAGGACAAGGGGTAACGGGTTAAAACTTAAACAGGGGAAGTTTAGGTTTGATATAAGAAGGAAATTCTTTCCTGTGAGGGTGGTGAGGCACTGGAATAGGTTGCCCAGGGAAGTTGTGAATGCTCCATCCCTGGCAGTGTTCAAGACCAGGTTGGACGAGTGCTTGGGTGAGATGGTTTAGCGTGAGGTGTCCCTGCCCACAGCAGGGGGGTTGGAACTCGATGATCTTAAGGTCCTTTCCAACCCTAACGATTCTATGATTCTATTCTTTATTACAGAAGATTTCAAAGACCGGGCAGGCCCAATGCTCAATAAAAGCTTCTCCTATAAGTATGTATGCAATTAAGAGATCTTCTAGGTGCAAGTCCCATTTTCCTGTACAGTAGAACACCTCAGTCTTTTCTTATACTCATGTGATCTAAAATCCATACATTGGAATAATGGGAACTTGTTTTCTGATACCTGTTTACTTTCTTTGTTTTGAAGTAATTCCCGAATTAATTTTTTTTGGCTGTGATTCTAACATTAGACTGGTGATTGTTGATTGTAGTCTACAAGAGAGCTCCTTTCCATTTTATGAAAGAAAGGCAAAAAAAAAAGCTATCAGAAATTCTAAATAATGCAGAAATACATCATATAAGGATTTGAGTCTTGTGCAAAATTTGATCGGTTTGTAGGACTTTCCTGCTGTGATGTTTTTATATGAAAGATGAATGGTGTGTCCTTTGAAAAATTGAAAGATCTTTATGGCTGTCAGCTGCAAGAATGTTATCATATTCCCTTGAATCTGAACACAGAGTAACTATCTGAGATTGTGATTTGCCGATAATACTGATTACTGCATACCCATTACCACGTTTCACTGTTTAGGAGATCATAACAATCTGTCAGTGAGTTATGAGGATTCATCAGTGAAAATGAACCAGAGCTTTTTGTGGATAAGGTAATACTAGCCCAGTTTCGAAGTCTACAGTTAATTTAATGTTGTTTATATTTTCTCCTTTTTTAGAAACTCTTAGTATTTGTGATTTTGTGTAACAGATAATTACGGTTCACTCCACAGTGCATACTGAAGTGTAACACATCTAACATTTGTTTCTGTGGATACAGTAGCTATATTTGCCAACTTTGTGCTCAAATGCTTTACATACAAATTAGATCTGTACATATGCAGCACTTAAAGCCTTTATTCATGCTTCTACATTTTAATGTAGAATTCAGCAGTTTAGAATTGGGTAATTTATAGGACATGAGAGTACAGAATATGATTTTTTTTTTTTTGCTGTTAGTTGCTTGCAACAATTGAGATGGCAGCAGTTGGGATGAATCTGGGTATCCTGTAGCAGACATTGTTCTGGGGTTACTAGTACTGGTATCTGATACTGGGACAAAATATTTGACAACAGCAGATACCCCACTTTGGAGCAGGAGGTGGAATGAACAGCAACTCAGAACACTTGGCAGAAGTCATATATTCCATTTTCATTTCTCTAAAGAGTTATTTCAAATGAGAGTGAGGGAATAAAAATGATGTCTAGCAAATCTCTGTGTCAGTGTGAAAAAAAAGAGAGGAATATACCTATCTGCAGTAGGAGTATATGCAGCACTGGTACTCAACACTGCCATAGCACATGCTCTGGTTGCACATTTGGTTTTGCTACCCAGAAAATAGCAGGTCTGTTTCATGTCCTGGCATACTGTTTCAGATCTTTAATGTCTAAATGGAGTATCAACATTTATTGTATGTTTGAAAACAGGTGGCACCAAGGGTGATGTTTTTTTTTTTTAATTGCCACAGCTGGTCTTGTGTAATTAAAATGTCTCCTTAAGCTTAATATATTTATTAATAGGTCCAGTATTTTGTTAGATGCTGTAGGTAGAATTCTGTTAGTCAACTGAATTATCAGGTTGAAATGTCATTCTGAAATTTCATTGATTTTCAGGTTGTTCAAGGAGTCAAGGGAAACTGGGGAAAGGAGCAAGTGAGGTTGCATAAGGAAACTGGGGAAAGGAGCAAGTGAGGTTGCTAAATGAAGCATAAGGAAGACCCTTTGTACGGCATACTGTTGCCTCTCCTGGCATTGTCTAGACTCACACACACCTCACCTCTCAAGCTGCTTGAATGCAATACAGAGTTCACTCTGCACCTTTTGCTGCCATGGACTGGAACACAGACAAAGTCATCAGGGCATCTGGAGCCCTTTGATCAGTTTTGCATCTCATCTAACCTTTCTTTCCCAGAGGTGCCCTATAAACAGAACAGAATTGGGAAAAATGGGAGGAATGAGAAAATCCTATTTAAATAATTTATTTCTGAAGTCTACAGAAATGTTATTATTTTTACACAGCACTGATGGCATTAGCTACAAGGCATGAATGTAAAAATTACTTTGCTTCTAAATGAGAGTAGGATTACTGTAGATTGCATGAGAAAACAGCAGTTTCATTGGACTTGATGCAGCACTGTCTTTACTCATTTTGATATCGAGTCTGTTTAGTTTCATGCTTATGCCTACAATCTGCACCTTCTGACAGAAAACTGAAATATCTGAACAATTTTCCAAAGTAATATGATGCTGATAATATTATGGCTATTCAAAGTCATCATCAGCCACAGCATTTGGTTAAAGTTGGAATTCCTGCTATAAGAATCAAAACAAATATTTCTTTCCATGTCCAAAGCAATGAAAGGGAAACAGGCAATTTTCATTCACTGTGTTCATAAGAAAACAGATGAGCTTTCCTTCCCCCCCCCCCCCCTTCTTACCTTACTGTTTATGACTCAACCTACAATGAAATATTTATTACTTAGGTTCTTTTCATGTATTGTCCAGTGAAACAACTACATATGCTATAATATCACTGGTTTCTTAACCAGATTATTACAGAGAAGTTGCAAAAAGCCAGGTTTTATTATAGTAATTTAGTAATTTATCTTGAATTTCATACTCCCAAAAAGGGATGAAATAGCCTCTTAGCATAATTGTATTAGTATGTTCTCCATGGAATCACATTCTATGATGTGAAAAGAAATTCACTACTGGATTAAATCATTGAAATATCCTCAGAGCTGGGTTTTAAATGTTGACTGAGGTTCTTGGTGAAAGTATGCATTTAAGTAACGTTAGCTTCAGCAAACCAGGCTATTCTTAATCAGATTTTTGTTTTATGACTTTGTGTATGTGGGAGCAGTGTTTCCCAAGCAGCCTCATAATTTATGATCAGCTTGAGTAATTCCAAAGAAGTAAAGCCAGAGAGAAAATGGAGAAAAGGGAAAAACCCCACATAGTAAATCCACTTGCTAATAAATGTCTCAATATCACTGCCCATTAAAAGCCTTTCTGTGATATCTGATGTGAAAATAGCTAGTATGAAAGCTGTCTAAATTTAACTGTCTAAAATCCCTGCCAGGGAAGGGCTGGATCATACCAAGACCGATTACAGGGCTCTATGTCTGAAGGACATGCAGCCCCAGATGTTATTTCTTCAATCCTTCTGGTAAAAAGGAAAAGCTTAGTTTAGAGCAGATGAATCTTGCTGAATAACATCTAAGTTTAATAGCTGGTGTCAACAGCAGGGATTTAGTTTTTGTGACCATGGGATTCACTTTGAGTCCTAGGTAGAGACAGACTTTATCTAACAAAGCGAGGCAAGAAAATTCTCTCCAGCAGTCTGGCCAACCTGGTAAGGAGAGCTTTAAACTAGGAATCTGGGGGACAAGTGAGGAATTGAGTGTACAAAGCAAAAGGTTCTGAGTTATGGGAGGAAGAGGGACTTCAGAAATTGCAAAGAATAGCAAAGGGATGCCTGCCTCAGATGTCTGTGCAAAAACACATGCAACCTGTAAAACAGGCAGAAGAAACCAGAACACCAGGTGTGGTCACAAAATGCAGGTATCTGAACATCCCCTGACACAACTTGAGGCCGTTTCCTCTTGTTATTTAGACGAAGCCAAGACACACTGCACTGCAACCTTCTTTCAGGTAGTTATGGAGAGCAGTAAGGTTTCCCCTGATTCCCTGATTTCTGTATCAATCAATATGCTTGAAGACAGGGCTGCCATTCAGAGGAACCTAGATGGGCTGGAGGAGTGGGCCAGCAGGAATCTTATGAAATTCAACAAGCAGAAGTGCAAAGCCCACCCTGAGAAGGAAGAATCCCTTACAGTGTTAGAGGCTGGTAACTCATGGGTCTGAAGAAAAGGCCCTCGTGGTCTTGGCAGACAGGAAGCTGAACAGGAGTCAGCATCTCACTGACAGCAAAGAAGGCCATCAGTTGACTCAGCTATATTAACAGAAGGAGAGCCTCTCGACTGAGGGAAGTGATTATTCCCAATCTATTTAGTACTCATTAGACCATATGTAAAATACTGCATCCAGTTTTAGCTTCACAATATAAACAAACAACAATAAACTTTGTGCATATACCGATAAACCATTAAAGTTAAAAAGCACTGACGTACGTAAATATGTCTTCTGTAGTAGTTTGTTTTTTTTCTAATAGGTAATAAGTCTCAAATATAAGATATTTAGAAACAGAAATGTTGCTTATCATTCATCTACATGCAGTTCCATATTTGAGTTTTTGACAGTTTGGCCCAGTGAAATTTACTGTGAATTCGGTGGATTAGTGCTATAGACATCTTTGAAATTGTTTTCTAGTAGTGAGATTATACCAGTCACCCCACATCTCTGGTGGGAGCACTTCAGAGATTAAGACGTTGATGGTGCTGACATTGTAGTAGCATTCTCTTATTAAAATAATTCCATAGCAAGTGCAGTCATGTGTAAAAGGTTTTAGATATCTGACACATGCAAAAAATATGTCTTTTGATAAAACAAATTGCCATAGAGTTTGAAAGTAATAATTACTGAAAATCAGATTATCTCCCAAGAAATGTCACTGCTACATCCTTTTGGCCTGTAAGCAATCTTTGCACTTGGTTCAGTCCTGCAGAAAGGTTTTAGGTGCACAACTAGTGCTTAATATAAAACCATTATACTATTCCATTATATGAATTAAGTAGGATAGCAGTATTCCAGATACAGTGGGTTACTAAAGTTGATCTGCTTTCTGTCACTTTCACCTTTACAGTTTACCTCCTGGCTTTTAACTAAATCTTCCTCAGAAAGCTCTCTTTCTTACAAACTCCTCACCATCTGCATCAGAGCAATTTTACCATCGGACACAATTATTCGCCAGTAGCCATATAGTGCATTTCTTGCAAGGTGAGAAGCTTTTTTAAATGGGGGAGTAAAATCATATTTTCTTTTCCTTTGGCTCACATTTTGAGTCCAACAACATAAGAAAAATGAGTCTTTCTTGTGGACAGTAGTCCACATCATAAAGAATCGTGAAATTATTCAGTTAAATTGACAGAATTTTGGCAAGACAGCCTAAATCTCATCCAGCAGACAAGCTGATTTACTTCACAGGCACATTTGGGACACCTGTGGAGTTATGATATTAAATGTACTGAATAAGCTTATTCTTCCTTACATGCAGAATAGAATGTAGATGAATAAAAGATTCTGTTTGCAACATTCATAGTTTTTTAACCTTCTGTTAAAAGTAAATTCATAAGCTCCTGGCAGGTTGCTGATCACTTTCTTCCTAAGATTTAGAAATAATAAAGCAGCAAGTTTTATATGAAACCCATGTGAGCTTTCCTTTTTTAATTGTTGTCTGTGATGAAGTAGTTCTACAGATTGTCAACTAAAAGAACATAAAAGTCTTTCTAAAAAAGAGAATTCAGGGTTTTCTTATTTGTAAAGAAGTTAACTGCTATGTTTGTTTGTTTTCCCTGTCTTCAATTTGTCTTCACTCTGTCTCTCTCAAAGATATCACCTTCATCTGGGATCAAGTTGTAAGAGGTTTTGATCAAATCACCACTCTATGTGCCACAGTTTAGAAGAGACGAAAGAAAACACTGAAGTCCATAAAAGTGTTAGAGCAATCATTTGGACACAAGAACATGTTTCTGTGTAAATCCCAAACAACTTTGCTATTTTAGGATGTCACATTTAAAACTTAGAATAGTAATTTTAATTTATGAAATATTTATAATATTTATATTTCTATGGCTTATTCCAAAGTTTGAAAGTAGGGTAGAATGAAGACATGAAAACTAAATCAGAGCGAGGTCTTACTGATGAGGTAGATTTTACATGAGACAGAGCTACCCCCATAAAGCAGTCTTGCCCAGAAGAGGTTGATTTTGAACTAGCTGGAATTCTGTTGGTGATGTTGGAGGAGGGTAAGGAGCAATGAGATAGATCTCATGGGAAGGAGAGTATGAATACTTGAAGGAGAGTTACAGAGATGACATAATGCAACTTACTTCAGTAGTGGTAGTTTGAAGCTGGAACAGTTTACCCATCCTTAGATGTTTTCAAGATAAAGCCATTGCTCATCAGATCTGGGATTAAATATTGTTCTCCTTCAACAGGAGATTGAACCATCTGACCATAAGAGCAATTGCTCTGATTCTAAATGGAAAATATAAAAATAATAAAAATAAAAATAAGATGCATAACTGTTTGATCAGATCAAGTAGCTGCTGGCTTAACATTTTCTTTTTCCAGTAACTCAGGCAGAATATTTACATCTTTTTATGTGCTAGAACAATGGTCCTGAAAAGTACTGTCACCTTTCTAACTTCTTTAACAAAGTACTGAAAGAAGTGGAATTATAATTACATTTAGTATAGCCTTCTAACTCTTCAGGTGTGCATAATACTGTGTTATGTGCACCTGAAATTCCTCCATTTTTTTTTTCATGTTCAGTAGGATTTCTTTCTTTATTTGTTTATTATTTTTTTTACATGCACACACTTCCCGTTCCTCCCCCCTCCCCCCGCCGAAGAGCTTCCATATGGTGTGTTGATTTGTTTGCCATTGTTATTCTCAGTAGTTGCTACCTACTTTGTGGCCCAGAAGTGTGTTGTCAGAAAACACTGGAGTTTATGTAATACATTGAGAAACAATCATGCCCAGAAAACTCTGTATGTTACAGCATTTCTTATTATTTTCTGCTGCTAACTGATACTGGCAATTTAAAGTTTCTACCACAAGAGATTGGGTGTAGTAAGAATGTTGTAATGGGAATCACATCTGTATTCTTTTTTAATCTGTTCATTAATAAGTATCCTTTGTCTTCCTCTCTCTTAAAAATGTCTCACTTTGGCATCTGCCCAAGGTACCTGTGTAGCACCTATTAAAATTTAAGCAAAGATCAATGAAAGTGCAAGAATATACTCACAACAACCTTGTGAGGTTTTTTATTTCCCAAAATGTTTATGTAAAGACAGGTTAAAAGAGATTGATGTGTGTATGTCTGTATGGAAACGTGTTGATTAAATGTGCAAATGAAAAGTTCCTTTTTTGTGTACCAAGGTCTAATTTGTATCTTGAGACTGTATTCAGAAATTGTGTGGGGCATAGTAATGAAGACTTTCTTTCTTCCTCCCTTTCTCCCCATGGACTTCACAGAAGAACATTCTTAGAAAAGACCTCTTGGCCACACTCAGGACACTTCTACTCAGGGAAAAGTGATCTGAGGGGAGTAGTGGCTCAGCCCCATTTTGTGCTGGCCAACATGGGAGAAATTACTACATAAAAGAAAGTCTATATATTTTTAATTTTAAAACAGTTTTATCTAGGCAGAAGGTTAACTCTTGATTTTCCCCTAGTGTGCGGTATAGCTGACATGCTGTAGCTGTTTTCTAAAGCTACAATCTAAACAAAAATTCATTTACTCAGATTAATTAAATTATTGAATTATTGACTAGTCTATATGCACTGAGAGGAAAGTCACCCCATAACTCTTGGAAACATAATTCCTGAGAAGTGTATACATATCATAGCATTGATCAGCTTGCAGTAAAGAAATGCTTTTCTAGTTTTTAGCTCTAGTAGCTGTTGATGTCGTTAGCTATGTCTGAACTTGTATTAGATCCCTCCATAAGACTAGCCTGTCTAGATCCACGTTGCAGGCCCTAGCAGACTCGAGCAACCACACCATGTTCAAGGTACCTATTCAGAGTAGGTCCAGCTCAGGCATGACAGTTCTTCCAGACCTGATTGTGACATTTGCACAACCCTCACCCTGATGCCAGGAGCTGAGGTGGCATAGCTTGTTTGGAGCCTCATGTCAGCTTGCCCTTTGACCCTGTTGCTCTTGCAATACAGGGCTGCAATGGGGAGAAGAAGGTTGAGCCAGCAATACTGTGTAGTATAGATTGCTAGGAGAAGTCTGGCTACTATGGGAGATACTTCACTGCCTGTGCACTCCACAAAACTGGCCACATGGAAGCACAACCCCATTTTAAAAAATCCTGTGACGGGTCAGTAGGAGTGCATGGGATGGATATGCCTGAGCAGGCACCATCTGCAGTCTTTCATACAGAATTGTCATCAAAGCGCACAATGGAGTTCAGTATGTGCAGTGTTTGTGTCTAGCATGCAAGGCGGGTTGTGATTGCCCAGAATCACCATGGATTGTGACACAGCCAGATAAAGATTGCATGAAAATTGTGGTCTTGGTTTAAGAGACAATGTCAAAACAAAGACTGTTAAAGCCAAGACTAAGTTTCATGTCTGCATATCTTCAGTTTGAATCTAATTCAGTTCTTTTTACCAGGTAACTGTTTGTCATAAACAGTTGATAATTAAGAAGTATTTTAAGGACTTGAATTGGAGGGAGAGAGGGAAATCAAATGTCTAATTGTAGATCAATTCGAGCACTGCATGTAGGACTGTGGTCATCTTGTCCTCATTCTAGTACAATAAGAAGTATATTGTATGTTATGTGCTACTCCAGTACCATCATTTGAAAGGATAAGTGTAACACACAGAATTCAGTTATATTTTCTTTGTCTTTCTGAAACAAGATCGACTTCCTATCAAAGAACATGACATTTACATTTTTCTGTAACTTCCAGCTTTAGAGAACAAAAATGTATGAAAGCAGATTTCCAAAGTTTGTGTTAATATTTTATTACGATACTATTTTTTATCATTTTCCTTGGAGGTTTGTTTTGTTTTTTTTTCACTTTTTAGTTTCCCTTTTTGTCATGCATAATTGCAAGTTAAAAAAAAAAAAAAATAAGGTAGGCAATTTGGTATTTTCTAGGAAAGGAAAAAACTTTGTTCCCATGTCATTTCTATTCCAATTTAACTGTGAGACTGAAAAATGGTGTTCAAAAGAAGAGAAGTCTTTGTATAGTTTACATGTCCTTATCCATTACCTTGTTGAATGCAAAATAATGGTAACAGTTTCTTTAATACAAGCAGTGTTGTTCTTGATTTCTGCTTTCTTATTGTAAGTGTGAATCGTATTTCGTGGCCAGAGTATGAAGGAATCTCCATAAAAAGAATAATTGATGTATCTACATAGCAGTCTTTCCTTTTGCAGACAGAAGATGCTACATACATTTGAGTAGACTGGTGGGGAGGGATGAAACAGAAGAAATGAAAGTCCAATGAAATCTCAAGATAAAAGAAAATAAATATCATCTCAGAGTTTTTGCTCACATTGGATTAGAAAGGTTGAAAAATAGAGGGCACTGTTTGCTTGTGAAAACCTCATGGTTGCTGTGTTTCCAATACCTCGCTCTTAATCTGAGCTAGCTTGAGTATTTCCATACTACACTGCAGTGGACTGTCTGAATGAATGCTGAGCTGTGTGGTGCTTTGTGAAATTCTTAATGAACAATCACAACTCAGCTGTTTTCACAGATCAGAGCTTACCTGCTGAACATGCGACATTTGACAGAATCACAGTATAGTATGAAATGGTTCATCCTATTGCTTGAAAAGGGCTCTTGGTTTGTTTTTCTTTTTCCCTTTTTTGGGAGTTTGTTCGTGTGTTTTTCTGTGTCAGAGGTTTTCTGTAATTAGAAAACTTACAAATACTTACATAATCCATATTTATTATATCTCTTTAGAGAACTTCTAGGTTAAACAGATTTAACTCAACAGACAGAATGCAATTAGCAAGGTGACTTATAATTAATATAATCCATTCCACATTCTCCAGGCAGTATAAGAAAGTAAAGGAGCTGTTGTGGTATTTGTTCACTGGATGACAAGCCACTGCTGCCACCATTCTCTGTAGGGCTGGCCTTAAAAGAATAGGGAGATCAGAGAGTCCAAAACACAGATGGCTGCTTGTTGCACAGCCAGGCTCTAGAGAGGAGGGCCATGATGTGGATGACTTGCAACATCTGCCCACCAACTTTAGACCTATCAGATAGGTACAACATACTATGTGCCCAGAGAGAGGTTGTTTCGTGAAGCGCAGTTGTTAATAACATCTTGAACTGTAGATATGTATAGTATATAACTCAGAATTTAAATTATTCTAAAGTAACACGTGGCAGATTGTGTTCAATCAAGTGCAGACTAGTGGGAGAATATTTTAATGCTTTCCCCAACTCTTTATGTTTCTTCACAAAGTTTTGCACTGGCTTCCATTTACCAACTCCTATCACACCAACAAAAACAAGAAGTCAGTGTAGAAGTGCCCTGTCTTTCGTATATAACTAACAAGAAATATGTTGCTCATCTAGCCTTTATCTAACTCTGCGACCCTTATTCTTTCTGAGACACCCACAGTAGCACTTAGCAGTGAGTTCAGCTACTGGAAGCCATATATTTATGTCAGTGTGGGTCTAATTTATCCAAGTTATCATCCTGAGAATATTTGTTATTAGGGTTGTGTGGAAATATCCCAAGTATGAACACCCAGCACAGCCAGGGTGAAAAACTGTATCCCACAGCGCTGCCCTTGAAATAATTCCCCTAGTTTAATATTTGCTTGTGATTTGTATGTCAAATTTGAGGAAATCTGAAGGAAGCTTAACTTCCAAAATATCTTGAATATTAACTGTCTGAACTGTATGACCAATACATAAGCTAAGGATCTGACCATTGACTAGAATGAGATTCACATTCTGAAATTATTAAATTTTATTTTTGTATCTGCATTATAATAATGCCTTGCATTAAGCTCGTAACACTGATGCAGTCACTGCCAATACACAAGAATAAGTATGTATCTTTAAAAAATCATCAGCTAAAAGCAGATAAGTTCTAAGCCAAGAAATTTATTTCATTTTAACGTTTCCCCCCATACATGATAACAAATACACCTGGCAGAAGTCCGTGGATGAGTCGCAGGATGTACATTCTATTAAAGTGCACCAATGCTCAACTATGCTGTTGTAAACTGGGATTAGTATGAAGCAAAAACATACTTCATGGAGTCTAGGATTTCACTTTTATGCATCTTAGTTTTAAAAGACATTATAGTCTCTGTCCTTATTTTTAAGGAAACACCAAGTTAGTAAGTGGCTCTTTGTATAGTGCATTAGAGGAAGCAGAAAATTCTACAACAGGTAATAGCAAAAGGCAAATTTTCAGTAAAACAGACATACTAGGAAGTGTCCCCCCACACTGAGTAAGTGCAGCTGGTTTAGATCTTTGCAAATTTGCTGCTTTTTCCTCTTTATTATCCAAAATTGTTTTCACCAAAAGTGCTATGAAACACGTGAATACTGCATACAACAAGGAGCTGATCTCCTAAGAAGCTTTGGGGTCATTCACACTTAAGCCTTATTTTGGATCTGTCTTGTACACAACTGTCTTGCCTGTGCACCTCAGCTTTCATTTGCTTCATGTTTGACTTGGGTCTTAATTAGGAGGATAAAAACACTTATCAGGGCTGGTCATGGACTGTTCACAGAAATGTATCAACTTCACATGAACAAAGAGTAATTTTCATAGTTCTGCTAACAAGGAGTTGGCTTTCTTTCCAGTTTTAAAAAAATTTAAACAAATTATTATAACAGTTACTGTTGCATAGGTCTACAAATTTGATGTAACTGCTAAATAAATGCGTAGCACTGGCTGATAATCATATGTGTTGGCACATGTTGGTTTGCAAATCTGTACAGCAGATAAAATGTTTTAACAAGAAATGTTTGTAAAATGGCATGAGATTCTAGGGCACAAATTGAATATTTACTAACAAAACACAATTACTGATAATACGGTTTTGACACTTAGTTCTCCTGTTTAAATCTTTTTTTTTTTTTTTTTTTTTTTTATGTCTCCCAATCTTTGCAACAGAAAAACCTTTCAAACCAGAGAGGGAGAGACAAACAAACTTGTGTTAAATGTGAGAGCTATGTTTAAAAGATACATGATGCAACAAGCTTGACCTGCTTTACTTAGGTCTCTTTATTTCTACTGCATTTTCATATCAAAAGTTTGACATAGATAAAAGAAATTGCATAGTGCTACAAAAAAATGTGACTGTGACAATTGTTTTTATATTTTATGAAGGGTTTGATAAGAAACAGTCTCAGAACTTTTGGGGGGATATTATTTTGATTTGGGTTTGTCAAGAGAATATTCCCTGGATAGAAAATATATTCAAGGTAATTCAAAGTATTCTGCCCTTTTAGAATTTACCTTTCAAAACTACGAACTCCCTCATCTCTTGAATTTATGAAGTGAAAGTGTGAAAGATAAAGGTGCTCTGTATACAGAGAAGGCAGATGCAAGTTCACAGACTGTTTCATGTCCTACCAACTCTGCCACATGAGCAAATGTCTATGAAGTTTTTAGTTATTATTTTCAGTAAGTCAGTATATAAAGCACTGGCTTTTTAAAATTACCTTATGTTTATCATGGGAAAAAAAAAAAAATGCAGATTCGTAGAAATGCTCATTAGGAACCTTTAGATTTTTTTATGATTGAAATATCCTGTTCTGTAACAGACCAAATAGAACCTTTCCAATTAGGTTGTCTTTTAATAAAACAGCTTCTTTCAACTTTTAATTTCTTTAATATAGCAGGTTGTTTCTCTATGTTTTCAAAAAAAGCCAAAAAGCATGAACCTGTTTATCTTTTCAAAATCTCAAGTATATTTCTGAGATTTTTCTGGAGCCTTATTCAGTATTTGTCAGGTTCTTTATTTGCCCTTTCTAGTGCTTGTCTTGAGCTTTCTCAAAATAGATTACAACACTAATTAAATAGCAATAACCAATGTAATAGTGAGAAAAAAATAAAGTATACTGTGTGAGATGGAACTTCCTGTGTGCCTTTGTCTTCACACACAGAATAAGATAGTCAAAAGCATCCCTGAAGCAATTATGGATCACTACAAAGCATTAGGGGAGTGTATCTAAAACGATAAATGGTCTAAACATTTTCTGACATTCAGCTATTTTGGACATCGTACAAAATAGTTAATTAATATCAGCCTCACTTACAGCAATTATGTATATAATGCTCACCTGAAGCTATGTCCAGAGAAGACAGTCAATTTCTCAGATCCTCCTGCTTTATGGAGGGGTTGTTTGATTTTTTTCCCTTGACTGTTGGGTTTTTTTTTGACCTCCTGTTTGTTACTGGTTTGTGTGTAGTTCCAAGAATTGCTTATGTATCTTTACATACAGCATTACATACAGTTTTATTCATACTAACTAATGGATATTTGTAATGCATGTTTGCTTTTTTCCCATGCTTTGAAAAGCAGGAAAAATTTTCAGAATCAAGGTATTAAAATACAATATTGGTTTATTGGAAACAATGCCATATGAAGGTGAATGGGGTGGTTCATACCTCTCATAAAATGGCATCTCTTTATTTTCAAACAGGAAGCATATTTGGTTTATATTTTGAAAGTTTTTATTGCATTGTAAGTTTTAAAGGGGATTTTTGTGGTGTTGATTTTAGTTTCTAAATTCTGATACTCAGAAGAATCCAGCTTAGAGATGGTAGTATTTTTTTTTTTTTTCTCCCTAAATGCCTTTATTCATCCTTAAGCTTCTTTTATGTACTTTCATACCCAGCCACAATTACAAAGTGGTCAGTATTTTGAGATAAAATAGTTGCAATTGCCCTAATATTACCATTTGTGCACTATTACAGAATTTCTCTAGTAGTACAAATAGTTGTTCCTGTCTTTTAGTCAACTTACCCAGTTTCATTGTGTAATGCTGTCTGGTTTATGATGTAGCATGTGCATTCATGAAAATGCAGATTGCCAAAGAGACGATGAAAACGAAGTGTGTAGACCGTTTCCATCCTACATCTCATTGGCGTGCTGTTAGAAGTAAGAGATACTTATTTTCAAGATACAGCAGCTTTAAAGCATTGTTTTAGCAATGTAAGTATAATCAATGCCTCCTAACATCCAGTGAAAAACATCTCTTAATTCTTCTCACTTCTTCTACGCATTTATGTGCACTAGATGTAGCTGTGAAGTTCTTTTGGTCGAGCCCTTGATACTGAATGTAGCATTCACGCTAACTTACACAGATTTATTAGATTCACTGGGAGGCTTTAGGTTTCACATGCTCTGTTAATTTGATAGCTTTATATATAAACTATTTAATTTTAACACTTTTGTTCTTGACTTTTTGAAATCTTTTCATGTACAGCAACTTAGTATTTATTGTATGTAATCAGGCTGCTGCTCAGCAGTTTAGGTTTTACTTTAGCTAGTGGCACAAAGCTGGTGATTTAAAGGATTAAAACCAAAACTGTGTACATTAAAACTCAGATCATTACTTTATGCAAGTCAGTGATGACTGTAAATTCCTTATGTCTGTAATAATCTTCTTGCATTTTTTAATGTGAGCTTAAATTTTGTTTTACATTGCATAGATATAAAAGCTCTTTTTTTTTTTTTTTCCCCTATTTTCCAGTCCTTATAAAAATCTTTCCCGGTTCTTTGTTCTGCTGCTGTGTGAGACTGAATTTAGCATCATTGTACCAGCTGATTTCACACTATTTTAGGAAGAGTGGTCTTACATGTTTGGAAAAAGAAATACTTCCATTTTCCCTGGTTTGTATAATTTGAGTGTGCCAAAAAGGAAAGAAAATTTTTTTTGCATCTGACAATATATTTTCTCCCTTCTCCTCTTTTTTTTTTAAAGGAATTTACCTTAATTCTTATGTCAATGCTGCCACATTTCTCTCCTGTTTACAATATATCCAGCTGCATGGTGGAAAACAAATGAGCGTTATTTATACTCCAGTGTCCAAAGGTACCTTGGCATTAGAAGAATTACAGGGCACAGTTCAAAGTGCTAGGTGACCTATGAAGTAGGAAATATTTTTTTCCTTTTGATTAGGCTATCTCATTCGACCCTTCTTCCCCAGCCCCCCCCCCCCTTTTTTTTGGTGAATGGCCAAAATATACTCCCTACTGCTGTGTTTGCAACTGCTTTTCTAAGCTAACTTTAGTCTCAAAAGCATAAATCTTTCCATCCAGAGTATTCTGCCAAAAGGATGTCAGGCATAGTTGGGTTTGCGGGTTTTATTTATTTATTTTGAGTATACGTTAGGCTGTGTATATTATATGTACAACTTTTAGCATATTATTTGTCTAACACAAATGTGGGTCTTTAGTTTTGATTGTTTATACCTTTACTAAACTTTATCCTTTTGGACTGAAATTCTTTATTCCAGCTGCTTGCCTCAGGCTAAATCTGTTTCCAAGAGACAGACTAGGGAAATAATATGTTCTGCTTTGTTAAGCATGAGACTAGGAATGGGTAGGAAAGGGAAGAAAACGGGAGAAGCGAGTGTGGATAAGATGGGAAACAAGAAAGGGGCAACGGTGAAGAGCTAGAAATTAATAAACCAGTTTGATATGATGTCAAATTGGAAAGAGGCGTATGGGCTTAATTTGGAGAAAATGCATAAAAAGATATTCCTATATAAATATTTGTTTACAATTTCCAAACTTTTCTTTCTCTGTTAGTGAACATCAGTGAAATCCATTGGACAATTTGTCATCTACATCCAGCTCCTCTGTCCATCACCCAGCTCTGCATCCTGCTGGCTCTACAGGGATCTTTATAAGTAAAAGATGAAATCAAGTTTGAATCCCTTCACAGTTTTCCATCATTATCACAGAACTGTAGAAGGGACCTTAAAGATTATACAGTTCCAATTCCCCTGCCATGAGAAGGAACACCTTCCACTAGATCAGGTTGCTCAAAATCCCATACAGCCTGGCCTTGAACTCTGCCAGGGACTGGGACATCCACAACTTCTCTGGGCAGCCTGTTCCAGTGTCTCACCACCCTATAAGTAAAAAAGTTCTTCCTAATATCTAATCTAAATCTACCCTCTTTCAGTTTAAAGTCATTCCCTCTTGTCCTATCTCTACATGCCCTTGTAAAAAGTCCCTCTCCAGATTTCTTCTAGGCCTCTTTAAGTATTGGAAGACTGTTATAAGGTTACCTCTGAGCCTTCTCTTCCCTAGGCTGAATAAGCCCAAACCTTTCTTTATAGGAGAGGTGCTCCAGCCCTCTGGTCATCTTCATGGCCCTTCTTTGGTCTTTATTGTGGGATTTCTCATCTTTCCAATTGATAACTTTCCTGATGCCCCCATCCACCCCACCCCCCTCCCCCCCCAAAAAAAAAAAACACAACACAACAAACAACAAAACAACCCAAAGGTAAAATTACAAAGCAAGTCATGGACCTGTGAGAATAGTTTCCAGTCAATTCATGACTCATGATAGGCTCAGGCTGCCACCGTTTCTGTTAAAAGGGCATGGAGTATTTCTTTCAACAACCCAGACATCTGTTTTCTCAGCATTTATAGAAATATTTTCTTGCCTTTGCCAACCTTTTTTGAAATAAACCAAATAACTTTTTCAGCTCAAATGTTAATAGCAGAGATGCTCAGTCAGCATTATTCTACAATATCATGTCTTTGAAGGCAGAATGAGAAAAAATATGTTACAAGAATATTATTGAGGTGGCAAAGTTGAGCTGGAAATTTGAGACAGGGCTGCCTGTACAATTGGCAAGGCAAGGCTATACTTACATAAGCAGACACTATCATGTAGTCAGGGCAAGCAGTGTTCTCAGAGCTCATTCACTGTGATGTTAAACCTTCAGTGGTGAATTAAAGAAGCAGAAGATCTGCAGAAAGATTTGTTTCTTGAATAATATCCTATAAAATTGAATGTTATTCCTACCTGTGCAACAAATTTCTAAGTCATTCTAGAGAAGTCACATTTTTCACAAATTATTCATTTGGATATTCCTCATTTTCTGGAGGAACCTAAGATCTGAGGATGTACTACCTCTCAGTATGTAAGACTAACTTCACTGAGGGTTATGCTGTCCCAGGGATTGTCTGACATGAATTTCCGTAATCAATGGAAAAGGTGGAAGTGGTACAAAATGGTAAATGCCAACAATTTGTATTCAGAAGTTACTGCAGGTCCCTGAGGGTTCTTCCCTCCTTCTGTTTTCTGTTCAGGGGAAGGGTTTTCTTAAGTTTGTCTTTTCTCTTTACCAGGCCTCTCAGAGCTTCTCATAATTGTTTATTGCAGTTGTGACTCAGGTGCTGACTGTAGTGTGCCTCTTTCTGCCGGAAATCCTTTGTGCTTTAAAATGCTCTAAACAAAATGCCTTAGAGGCCAGCCACTATTCAGATTACTAAAAAACCCAGTCTGGTTCTACTGAAATAAATGAGAGATGACTTAACATTTTGGATTTTTTTAAATGGAATAGAATTTAAAACCTCAGGGTTTTGTAGCATACAGGGGTTTTCATTCTTTCATCCACCAAAACATCTCAAAAATAGTGAAATCCAGCTATTTGTCTGTTACTGATGTGGCAGCCCACTGTTCTTGTGTGCATATGGAAAGATTTCTATTATTAATACAAAGCCAAATCAATCTTAAGAATACTGGGTATATTTATAATTGAAACGTCTGAAATTCCCTTGATTGTGATATGTCTTTCATGTGTTCCAGATGTATGGAATAAAGTTTCTAAAACAACTGCTGAGTTAGAATTCAAAAGATGTTCCCTGTATTCTTTCTTGTTCTAATTTTAACTTGCTAGCAGATTACATGCATTTATATGTGCTTATGCTTTAGCCAAAATACTGATTTCACTTAAAGAGAGTATCAAAAGAAATAAAAATTTCACATAAGGCAGTATCCCCTTGAGTGCATCATTGGTTTCATAACGATGGACAGCGTCTTTTCTAAGCCCAAATAGCTCATAAAATGTAGTGTCTTTATTTTTAACAGAGTATTTTTTGAAGAGGCAAAATGTATCTTGAAGTGTCCTAATTTCTAAAACACGACTTGATGCAGAAAGTGGCTGCTCTTGGGCTTCTTTAATATCTGTCGTTTATATTTTGCAAGAGGGTCCTGTGTTATAAATACTTTATTTAATTATTAATCACATTTTATTATTGCTTTATCAGTCATTTTGTCATATATTCAATAACTGCTACTACTGTGTTCTACTGAAAGCTTTTCGATTGAGCATGTTCAGAAGGAGAAGGAAAATTAGGTTCTTATGCGGCAAGGCAGAGACAAAAACTGCGATAGTCTTGTATTTGTGCTCTTTATTTTGATGTGTTTGTTGTGTATCAATAAGTGTCTTCAACATTGATAGTACTCTCAATTTCTATACCTGATGTATGTTTATATTTCAAAAGTTACTTGAATAAAAATGTTTTTTACTGCTTGTACAGTCCTCTGAAGGCTGCTGCACATTTGGTTGAATTCCTTTTATATTTTCATACAGCTGATGAAAGTAATCAACTCCTTGTAGTCAGTAATACAAGGTTTAAACTGAAAACTCAGATCCTCAGGACTTAAAAAATAGTTCCCTTACCTTTTAGATCTACTAATAAGGTTATCATTATGAGGATATTAAGGACTGTGATGTGGCATCACCTGGCTTCCATGATTAACTTACCTTCCCAGGTTTTCAAGGAGATTCTGCTGTAGATGAAGTCTAAAGCATTAACTTTAGCGGATTAATCAAGATGAAGGAGAGAGAGTTATCTGACCAAATGTGCATTGATTCATATCAAAAACACTTAAAAATGAGAATGCTACCAAAAGCCCAGCAGTTGTAGATTTATCAGTATGTAAAACCTGAGAGACCAGTTCATTCTGAATTGTTAGATTAGAAGATCAGATGCCATTTTCAAACCTAATTAGATGCATTCCTCAAACAAGGAGAAAGTAATTTCTCTAAGGGCAGATTTTATCAAGTGCTTCTCAATAGTTTCTGGGATTAATGCTAAGTAATAAGTAGATTTATCACATTATTAACTTACTAATACCATATCAAACAAGCATCGCTCTCCTTTGCCCTACTGTAATAGCTACAAGTCTGATGTCATGCTTATTTTTGTTAAAAATTTTAATTAAAATTTGAGACATGAAGAAGAGAAAGTGCTCTGGGCTTGTTAGGTTTCATTTTTTATTGTAATTTTAACATCAATGTACTTGTCTTCATTTTATATGTATTTTCTCTGACAAAGAGCTTGTGAGGGAACCTGGTTAGCAGGGGGAGAAGAAAAGGCTCAAGGGAAACCTTATCGCTCTCTACAACTACCTGAAAAGAGATTGTAGCAAGATGGGGGTCGGTCTCTTCTCCCAAGCAGCATGTGATAGCACAAGAGGAAATGGCCTCAAGTTGCACCAAAGGGAGGTTTAGACTGGATATTAGGGAAACAGGCTGCCCAGGGAAGTGGTTGAGTTTCCATCCCTGGAGGTATTTAAAAGCCTCAAAGTATTTAAAGGGCTTAGGGACACAGCTTAGTGGTAGACTTGGCAGTGTAAGTTTAATGGTTGGACTCAATGATCTTAAAGGTCTTTTCAAACTTAAAGGATTCTGTGATGCTGCAAGTCTAAGATTCTGTCTTCGATTTCACTTACCTTTGAATGTCCAGTTTTTCTTTTTAACAGGTAGATGGCTGCCTTTCACTGCTTATCAGACCCTTTCTTCAAACATAAGCTAATCATCAGCCACTATTAGGAAGATACATTTTTGTGATAAAATCTTGCATAGTTGTCCAAGGGATAGGACTGGCAGAAGGAGAAGAGACTTTCATAGCTTTTGGAATGAGGCATGGTCAGAAATAGCTTTGCAGTTGTTGCATCCTTAGGTTAACCAGTTTCCCTTGGAAAACATCTAAACTATAAATCTTTTACTTATTTACAGACTGGACAGATAGCTTTCTGTGAGTACTGCTCTTTTGGATTTGTAAGAATTAATTTTATAAGTAGGTGAAGTGCCAAACTCTTTAACAAAAAGGACAAATATGACATTTATCATCAAAATGTTAATAAATTATTGGCAACACACTGGCACTCTTAGAGCAAAACACTGTTGATATGTTATAGTTTCATCCTTTTTCCAGATTTTGGCCTGTTCTTTCTTTGTTTAAGGGGGGGGGGTATATTGTTTATTATATTTTTAACAGCCATGACTCAGAACACTGAGTCCTGATACATGGTCCATTTGATGGTTCAAAAAAAAGTCTTGATTTACTATGAACTATTATTAGTTAGCAGTGTTGAGAGAACTAAAAGATAAGCTGAAAGAATCTAAGGATTGAGGAGTGATCAAATCAAGTATTTGCATTTGTGTAACAGCCGATAATACTTTTAGTATTAAAAGAAGGAAAAAAGGGAGTTATATGCCAATTTGTAGCTCTTTTGCAAGAGCAAGAAAACTTTATAATCTCATGTTTTGCAACTGCTCATTTGTAGTCACTCACAGTCCTAGTAATACCCCCTGAACTATATGAGAGTGGGTTTTGTGCAGAAGTGGAAAAATTATCTTCCATTAGATCATATTTAATCCATATATTGGGTCTGTACACTATATAAGGCAGTAATACTGGTGGAAGCAATATGTACATTGTAGCTTTCATGTTTATGATGCAGTATCTTTCATGGTTACATTTATTACTTACGCATTACGCATAGGATTTAAAGATACATGTTTTCCTACTCCTTGCCTCCCTGTTGCCTCTCTGTGTCACAAATTGTCATTTCAGGACAAGATACTCAGCAGTGTCAGAGTCATAGTCATGGTCATAGTTATTATCACAGATGTCAGAATTAGGCCAGGAATAGTCAGGATATTTTAAGTAAAATAATTTTGTTGTTTTACCTAGTCTCACAATAAGGTGTTAGTTTCAATTTTCACACTTTCAATAATTCAGTATATTTTAGAACAGTAGTAGCACTGGAAAGTTTAGGATATTGGGTCATTTTTTACGGTGTTTCTTGTAGGTTGCATTATTTTCAGCATGGTGGCAGATAAACAGCAACAGGCATCGGAACATACTGAGGCTCTTTTATAAGGTGCTCCTGAAGAGCAAGTGAGGTGTGTGCGAAGCAT
Source organism: Pezoporus wallicus (assembly GCF_028554395.1). Taxonomy (NCBI): domain Eukaryota; kingdom Metazoa; phylum Chordata; class Aves; order Psittaciformes; family Psittacidae; genus Pezoporus; species Pezoporus wallicus. Next base: position 4,950,162 of record NW_026640165.1, read on the forward strand.
TGCAGGCAAGACAAGTGAATCTGTACCTGCCTGGTTGCAAGACTATGTGAAAAGTGCCATCTCCCACTACCTGCCTTTCAAAGGAAAACAGCTATCAAAATTGCATTTTACCTCATATTGTAATATTATGTATTTGGGTTTTGTATATTTGTGTAATACTTAGATTTGCTTTGGAAATACCTACTTTATCTGTGAGGCAGAATACTAAGGTGTAACGCCTGCCTGCTCTTTGATTCTAATCTGCTTCAGATACCTAAATAGATGCTTTTGTGTGTTAGGAGCTCTAGCGTGTTGATGCAGTTATGCCACAACTGCACAGGCCTGCATAACTTGGATAGAGTTTCCTCTAAGGCTTGCAGTATCACTTGTTTGGATCTAGCCCAGTGAGACTTTAGGTTGCTCTTAAGACACTTTGTCTAGTTCTTGTTGTTTTTTTTTTATCCTGAAGTGTAAACTTTCCTCTGAGAGTTTCAGTTGTAAAGATTATACATTATTAGCCTCATTAAGAAGCCAACAGGGAACGTGCTGGAAAATAAGCTCAGATGAATGAATTCTCATTATTAATAATTTATTTTATGCTTGAAGACTGTGTTACCCACCCATCTTTCCAGAAAACAGCAGTCGTCTTGCTTTCGGTTTATCTGTTTGTTTTTCCTAAACAGCTCTACAGGATTGTGAGCCATTTTGTTCTCTGTACAACAATGGTGTAAGTCTCTATGTCTTTGTAATCAAAGTTTGAGTCATTTTTCCTTGCACCAGTCTTATTTTAATGTACAACATCTTAATGTGTGGTGCTGGAAATGCATGATTAATTTGTGATAGTCTGATGTAGGATTTTACTAGCTTTATTAATAGAAACTCATCACCTTTACCTTTGCTGTGGGATGTGAAAGAGTTTAATTCTCTCTGACTCAAAGAGTACTAATCTACAAACACAAATGAGCCAGGAGATGTTATTTGTCATTCCTCTGAATAAACACAGACTGAAAAAGATATAGATATTAATATTTCAAGATAGAAATGCTTAACTAGGAGCACATTTTTTTTTTCTCTCTCTGAGGGATCTAAAAGCATGTTATATTATACAGCATTTATGGGTTTGCTTTTTTATTTATTGCCATGACATTAACTGTAATAATAAACTAAAGGTCAGTAAATCAAAACCTCTTACCTTTTCTTGATTAGTTTATGACAGTTCTGCCCTCTCAAAGGCTATGACAGTATGGTGAGAGTGGAAACATCAATTTGCATGCAATTTTTATTTTCTAAATAATATTATATAAAGCTAACAATAGACAAGTGTCAAATAGAACTGTACACACTTGTAAGTTTAATTAATTTTCAAAGGAATAGGAAAGTAGGGTGAAGTAACAAACAAGAAAAGAAGAAGGAGGGGAAAAAAAAGGGGGAAAATGAGTTCCTCATTTCTTTTTCAACGTGAAACAGTGCCTGCCCCCTTAAAGGACTGTGACTAGATGGTTTGGTTCTTAGTTACTATTTAGCTCCCATTTGTAAGATGTTCAGTTAAGGAAGAACAGTAAGGTTCTAAAGATCATAATATTTGTGTATCAGAAAGATACAAATCAGAGTACTCTATGAAAGCCATATTAATTTTGGACACAGTTAGACACAGTTTCTTTTATGTTTTCTTCAAATATCATTTTCCTCTTTGCTATAAATGTGACAGATTCTTTGCTGACTGTAGTCTGTTGCGATGGACTGCTGGCTCACTTATGTGTTACCTTACCTTAGTTAATTCATCCTGCATAGACCTCCTTTTCACCTCTGCTTTTGTATAATGTTATCCCAGAGAATTGGTACAAGTAAACAGAAGAGTCCACCTTCAGAGAACTGAAAAAAGTCTTTCTCACAGCTTATCAGAATAGTGAGGAATTGTCAAAAGGAGGTGACTATAAATGCACAGTTCAGATAACCTCAGTTACCTAGCTATGACGATTGAGTAGCAGTATCGAACAGGCTTCATATGGAAGTTAGACTCCTACCTTGTTACTAAAACGCTGTGTTTATTTTATTGACGTACAAATTTTGCAAGTCTGCATTTATTTGTGCATTGATATTTCGACTAATCCATATTAATGAAATTATATACAGAAAACTGTAACTTAATTACATGGTAAGCAGGAGTGATGCATTGCAAAGTCATCTTAATGTACTTGCACTTCCCCAGAGACTATTGGCAGCATCTGTTAATCTACTCACCATTGTATTAGTAGTGATTGGCAAAACCAGCAAAAAGCAAGCCCTCCCTCCTACCATTCATGTAGTTGTGTGTATGTATTGCATTTCACTTTACACTGGGAAGTTTGAAGCAGAAGTCAATGGTAGGTGGTTAATGGAAGAATAATACCCTTCTTGTGTGTTTGAAAACATAACACTACTATTTTTTTCTTTGCCTTCGGGATGCTCATTATTAAGAAGTCAGAAATTCAGAGTAAAAGCTGTTAGATCTACTGAGATCTACTTCCTGATGGTAATAGCAACTGTTTCTATGCATATTTCTTGACCTGATCTCTTTTTGCTTTTAATCCCTTTTATTCACTTCTATATATTGCAGTCTTCAAAGTGATTTGAGGATAGATCAAGGTAAGTGAAATGAAAAGGATGCCTATGATGGAGTTGAGCTTGTATAGAAGTGAGTGTGCATATGAGTCTAAATCAAATACTCGTTACACATGCAGAACACACTGTTTTGAGTTGCTAGAAATCATAATGAGGACTGACAATGTTATTCATTCTAGAACAGTTCCAGTGGTTTAGGATACAGAATCATTGCATATTTTTTTATTTTTGAGGAAATAAATTGGAGACTTTCTGAGCATGGATACACCTACAGCTTTTAGTTTTACTGCCTTTTGTAGGCAAGTATTATTTTGATAAGTGTAGTTTAGATAAGACACGTATTTAATTGGTACAGAAATCTATTCTCAGATTCTAGTACAGGTGGGCTTCCTGAGAAGATAAGGTAGTTTATAGGAGCAATCAAAGTTTCTTTTCTGTGAGCTAAATTGTTCCCATGTAAGATTTTAAAGCTTTCATCCTTTTTAGCCCTATTAGAGGGCATAGTTGCAGCCTTCCTGATCTCTTTAGTAATATTTAAAGTAAAAACCATTTCAGAAGCGACAAGAAAAAATGATGTCGTATCTTCGCTTCCTCAGCATGTACCAGGTTCTGTTGAGAGGAAAAGTTAGTTATGCAATGAATGGTTAGTGAGAAATTCTGGAGAACTTGATGCTAGATCAGCTGCAGAGGCTCTCTCCCAGTGTAATTCCATATCAGTCAACCCCTGTTAGGATTGTCATAATATGCAGTTTATTGTTAAAGGAAAAACACTGTTTAAATAACTCAATGACTGACACAAGGCTGGTTTGCTCAGCTTGCACTGTTCATGTGTGAATTCTCATTTACAAAATACAGCAATACTAACTGTTAATGAAAGCTGCACGGAAAACAGCTGTGCAGGACAGACTGGCTTAATTTCTTTGTGGTTTAACAGTCCTAATTTTTAGAAGTAAAATGCAGCCGTCGGTCGTCTATAGCAAACACAGGCAAAAGGACATTAGAACCATCCATAATAAGGTGAAACAAAGCATACAATACACCGTTCAAAAATATGTGCAAATAATTTCAATGCTTAAGAGTAGATGTGAATATCATAGGAGATTTCCATTTTCCATCAGTCACACTGTTGCACTATCCTGTCAGGCTAGAACCTGACCAGTATGGACTAGGAAAGTGTCTAATTTGAAAAAAAAAAAAAGAATTATTTTAAAAGCAATTAGTTTTTGATGTTGTCATTATCTTTGCCTAGTGAGAAATGGAATTTAAGGTCATTCTGTGTTGGCTAATAATTCAACCTTATGCTAATAGGGGTCACATTTTCAATTGAGAATGACAGTATATACTTTAAAAACCAGTGTGAAACCAGGACATATAAGTGAATGAAAGGAGAAACAATCACTTTTATTCACTGAAGAAAATCTTCTAATCCATTGTGTATTGCTTTCATGTGCACTGTCCAACTCATTTTCAAAGGACCAGATCACGGAATGTTATAAAGTCATAAAAACCATCAGTAAAAGCAGTGTCAGGTTTTACTATGGATCTACTAATACAGTTTTTGCATAAAACATCATTACCAGACCCAACAGAATGTGTTGTTCAGTGTAACAGAGACATTCTTTATTGTTGTACAAGTCAGCCTTCAATAGCTCAATTATTTCAACAGCATTTAGATCCCTTCTTCTTGTACAACACTTAATACAAGTATTCACATATTCATCATTTGACTCTTCATTTTGCTTATGCTTAAAATAATACATGGACCAAGATGCAGGGAGATCTCAAATCTACGTATTTGATTTTTAAAACTATGGACTTACTGTTTTAAATGCACTTTCTTCTTAAGGAGTTGATTAAAGAATTGGAATTAACAATATAAACCACAACTATAGTTTTTAAAATTTTGAAGAGAATAAAACTAATTTATAGCAAATTGGATTCTGAAGACAGTGTGGGTTTTGTCTCCTGAATTGTGACATCTGTATACTAAAAGTTGTCTTTCAGTTAATAGGAACATTACTACACCATTAAACCTTTCTCCTTAGTCTGACAAATTTATTCTATGTACTTCTGTACTTCTCAGGTATTCTAGAGTATGAAATATAAACCTGAGATTTGAGCTGAAATGCCTTTTCAGACTTCTTGGATGACCTTGGACAGGGGACTTGGATTCATCTTCTTTAACTTCAGATGACTGTATCTCAGCTAATCATCCTAGACCTCCCTCTATTTATTGGAGAGAAATGGGCACTACTGGACTTAGTTCATCTGAACTGTTTTAGACAGCCACTTTTAGATGAGATGAATGTCTGATGTTGCACAGGATATATTCCATCCCCTTTCTTGTATTGCCCTTCTGGGAAATGAAGAAAATGGTGCTGTTTCATAAATGCCATATCAAGAAGGGATAAATAATAGTAAGAGGTGACTGAACCTTGGTAGTCCATCAACCCCAAAAGATTCTGATTTATCTGTCCCCATAAAAGTGCAGCAGTATGGACAGTAAGTCAAACTAGGGAAAGTACAGAAATGGGATGAGTAATACATGACTGTAGACTAGATTGGTCTGAAGTGCTGATGCACTCCATGAGGCATAGCAGGATGGGACAGCTGAGAACTAAAATGTGGCAGGATTATCCCATGAAATAAGGATTATTTTGAATTAAGAATAGTAATAGAAGTTGTAATAACAATAGAAAAGAACATGGTATAATGCCATAAATAAGCATATGCAGAGATGATGTACTTTTCTTAATTATTGGAGTTTATTGATATATTTATTGAGAAATAATTTTAAAACTATCTTCTAAAACTTGCACTGCTAATAAAACCTATGTATTCTATGTGTTGTGCTGATCACATATATGAATGGTAACAGTTGAAGGATAATGTAAAATCCTGTGTTACAAGTAAAGTTTGTTCCTCACTCTTTGAAATGGCTTGCACCCTCAATTTGAAGATAATTCTGTTAAGAAACTTTTCTCCTGGCTATTATGCTTCTGCATACAGAAATCCACTGTGTAACAGTCAACCAAATCTATCAGTTAAAACACTATCTTCTGGAGATTATTATGATATAATAAGTTAGGAGACAGCTCTTCTTCTGACCACATGGACCATGTTTTGCATTAGTTTCTCAAAATGAGAAAAGAGAAAAAACTGGGTAACTAGTGAAAAACTAGGCCTTCGAGGTCTCTAACCTGGAATCTGCATTTCAATATATATATGTAATCTCAAATTTTCTCTGCTGTCCTGTATGTAAAAGTCCAACATCTAATGGAAATATAGTAAAAATGTTAATCTTGGGAGTAGTGTGAAAACTACTTGCATGGCACTTCATTTGCATGTAAGGCTACAATTAACTAATTAACTACATTACCAAGATCTTTCTCATATGTCTATGTTCATGTGAATCTGCACTATGAAATTACCCTCCTTTTCACAGATAGCCCTTTTGGATGTTTCCCTATGCCACAAGAAGTGTGAGGCCTCCTGCAAGTTCATGTGAAAAGTTCCTGTGTACCTGACAGGCATTTTCAGAGTGCAGTTCAGAAGGACAAGTTCATATTCTGGAAGGGTTCCTCTCTCCTTTGGGTGGGAGCAAGATTAGCACCCCAGTAGGAGAATCTGAAATTAATAGCCTAAAGCTTATAGCTGTTTTCTTTCCTTCTTCCCTCTATTGTTACCCAGTTTTTAAAGGATTATTCAGCTCCTTAAGAAATACATAGAAATCTGTCAGGGGACCCTATTATTACTGGCTAAAGAGAAGAAAACTCTTTGGCCATGGCTTTTTAAGGTCAAGTGGTCACTATCAGGGTTTTTTGTTTATTTGTGTGTGGATTGTTTTTTGGCTTTCTTTACTTTGTTTGTTTGTTTTTTCACATGGATATTTTCCATGCAGTGTGTGTAGGCTTATTGTTATTACCAACACTTAAAGAAATCAGGTGGCAAAACTTATGCTATAGTAAAACATTAGGGCAGCAAAATCTTTCATCACTCAAGCAAGGCCTGACAAAGTGAGAAAAATGGAAAAAATATGGAAAGGTGGAATTAATATTTTTTTTCCTTCATTTTTCTCTATTGAAAAATAAATGGAGTGCTTAGTTAAGGTTGCTGAAGCTGCCTTCATGACATTGATTGACTGAGTCTGTTGTAGTTGGCTGCTTATATTTCAAGGCAAAAACCAAAGCTTCTCTGAAGAGTATGGGAATATAGGTAGTGAGCCAAGGATTACAGTTTAACAGATATTATATTCTTTCCCATGGATGACTCTCCAGATGCACTTGTATATTGAAGATAAATGACTAGTAAGAGGGTCTTTGTTTGTTTCTGTTAACAAATTCAGAAGTGGTTTATCAGATCACTTTTCCAAGAATGCAAGAGGGAGAAAATTCAGTAACGTACAATCAAAGTGTCAGATTAGCAGAACTGGACATGTGAATACCATTTTTGACAAAAAAGACAACAACCCCAAATAGTTGCACAGATTGTTTCAATGGGAAATTTCTCATGGACTTACATCATGCCAAGCTTTTATGTCTTGTTTTCTCACAGAATAAGCAATGTCAGTTTATCGCATTTGTTGGCATGTTCTACTAGGTTTTTTTTGAACTAGGTATCGTTTGACCTTAGTGTTTGTTTTTTTTTTTCTTATCCAGCAATATTATAGTAATTACTGCATTTGAGATTTTCAGTGATTGTGTTAGACTGGTGACATTGGTAATGCTGCGTGCATTTAAATAGCCAGGTTTTATTTCATTATTAGGGTTAAAATATTGAAAAGATTTTGCCAAGGTACAAAATACTTAGCAGAATTTAGAAAAAAGTATACCCATAAAATTCATGACTGCTACTTCACAATAAGATGTGATTGCTGCATTCCAACAAAATGCTATTTTTACTCATAACTATGGTCTGCAATACAGTGTTCTGATGATTTTTCACTTTAGTATTACATCTAGCATCATTTTAGTGTAATTTCATAAGTTATACAGTACCTGCAGTAAGTGTGATTATTCACTTCTCTGTTCACCATTCACTTAAGCAAATAGCCTCTAGTCATTTTGAAAATAAATGTGAAGAAGATTGCATTTTCATAATTAAAAATAAAAATCAAATCCCCCTTCTCTCTTCATTTTTAAATTGCTGCTGTCAAACTGTACAAATGTACCAAAGAAAAATGATTGAAGTACTTAAAAAAATTCATTCATAATACTTAGTCTTGGATGAATAATAAAAAGGTAGAACATTACAAAATGTTATTTCCTCATTCTAATTAGATTATACAAATCCTTAATGCTTTACATAGAGGTACTATTGTACAGCAATCATAAACCCCATGCATTTTCACACGGCTAAGCATAGGTAGGATAGCTAATAAGTAGCTCAACGATCAATGTAATCATGCAATTAAATCTTGAAAAGGAATATATTTTCATGGTTGCTACTTACAACAACAAAAAAAAATGATCAGAATTATGCTCATTAAAATTAACTATCTTCCAGTATCTGTCTTGTGTTAAGATGGAACCTGACTATTTTGTAATGTTTCTCTTTGTTAGATCTAGCTGTTACTGTGTTGCAGATTGAAAGTGCGTTTTCTTTGTATATTTTATTTTACTCATGATATTTTCTTTGACTTCCAATTAACATTTATTCAACATTTCAGGGCTCACTGATATGTCCTTTTAAAACAATTGCAACTTTAATAGGGCACAGAGCTGACGTTTGTCTACAGATCAAACCAATTTCACAGTCAGAGTTTTGGTTTCAAATTATGTAGTCTGAATACTGTCTTGTCTGTCTCTACACTTCCTTTAGCTTAAGCAATTTTACTCTAAAGATATTATGTTTCTGATACGTGCGGATGTGTATCTTTATAGTTCATGCAGCTTTAGGAAGTACATCTACACCTGCTCACGTACTCCTGAGTAGAAAAGCATGGTGAATGCCATCCAGAAATGGGTGATATAACTCAGCATAGCTGTGCTGAAGTTAGTGAAGATTTATGCCTGCTGTGATTCTGAACAATGGGGATAACAAGCAAAGTTTTTTTTCCTTGACTTCCATGCTTTATTGCTTATGCACCATGAAACATCCAGCACTAAAATTTAATGTTAACTAGAGCAGCGGTGCAGTAGTGGCATCATAACTGACAGGTATGGTTACTACCACCCTCACAAGTACTATTCCATGCTCAGATAGACTCATCTGTAAGCATGTGCAAAATGGAAGACCTAGGTTTCAAGTATATACATTTAATGTTAGAGTCTATTTTAGTGTCTATTTTATTTCATGATAATTACTATAAAGACATTTTAGTTTTAAATTTAAAGTGGAACGTTTCCAAAATCTTTCATTTTTTTTTTTCTATTTTAAATGAGGCACATCTGAAATGAATACTACGAAAATTAAAACAATCAATCTACTTGCTTCAAGGCAAGTAGACAAATAGACTTGTAAGCAAGTGTGCCATTTATTTATCTCCTTCACTTGTTTGTAAAGTATAATCTGAATTTCCATTAAAAGGCTGCAACAATAGATAGCAAAGGAAGCATTCCACAGGTATTTGAAACAGAATTGAAAATTAGTGTTAGGAGTCCAGCCTCAGAGCTCTCTTATTGGGCATCCAGCTGTGACAGCTTTGCATACTGATTATCTATCCTGTGCTGACACATACACTTTGAAAGAAGTTGTTACAGTGGACTGAGTCCTCTGATTTCTTCTATAGTAGGCTGGATGACACTAAGGGTGTCAGTCTAAGGGCACACACTCGATTCTTATATAAAGCTACATACTAAATTGTACAAATATAGCTCCTAACTGATTAGTGTTATAGGGCATTACAGTGTTATTTCTGTGTAATGACATAGTTAAAACCAGAAATACAGACACAGATGCAGGAAGTAAGTAATAATGGCCTAATTAGTTTGGTGTGCTGATATCAGTAAATCTCCGTGGATATTCTCCAGACAAGGTTGTATTATTGATAAAACATCTTTGAGATGAAAGCTTATACTCATGATAAAGTATTTGGATTCATTAGAAATACATTATCACCATTAAATTGCTCTTGCTTGGAGTGACATATTTGAAAATAGTATCAAAACCTAGGAAGAGACATGGCTATGGGTCTATTCAGATTGTTGACGTCCTTCCTGCCTACATTAGTAAGTAATGATTTATCGGAAAACGCACACCCACAAAGCAAAACAACAACCCTCCCCCTCAAAAAATTCGCCAACAAATAAACCTTTGAAGAAATACAAATTCATCAATTATCTGTCTAGCAAAGACAAACTTTACACTGAAGTGTGGTCTACTTAGTTATACAAACACACATGTATACACGTAAGCGTGAATATGGCAGGTGAGAAAGAGAGGAATTAATTTTTCCTAGCTAGACAGAGGACATAGATTTAACTTCTGCAATTCCTTTAAACTTCCAGCTTGGATTTTAGTTTTGCTTTATCAACACATGTTCTCCAGGTGCAAACCCCACAGTCATTAAGTGGGAGTAGAGTGCTTCCAGAGATATGCTCTGTTTCAACAATACTAATCAGCCCAGGTGATTTCTCCTTTAAGTCTGTTTGCTGCTATTCTCTTTTTCTGGTCCAGCCTGTGGCAAGGACATCATATTTTCCAGAGGTACACACACAGAGACACACAGAGGTGCATGTGTACACGCATGTGACACGCTTTGAGGTAGTCAGCCAAATGGACCAACAAAAAAGCCGTGTCTGAAGGGGCAATCCCATGAACACCCATAGCACTCTTGTCCAGCTGATGAGGATAAGAGCTTGGTGGTGGTCACACAGTGACACACATGCACGCATGACATGGGTCAGGACCTGGCCAGGTTGTGGTCTGTCCAGGGACCAGACCTAGAGATCTGTTTTTCCATTTGCTGGCTTTGGTGGTCCTGTCCTACATCTGCACTCAAACTTGGTATTTCTGATACTATCACCTAGGTAACCTTGGCCTTTTATGGCATTACTAGATAGAGCTTTGCAAGGCTCTTCCCTCTAAGAAGATCCCCGGTTCTCCCCTTCAAGGACAGGACTCCCCTTCTCACCATTGCTCTGTGTCCCTTTTGTCACCTTCTCACACTGTTCTTTACTATCTCCAGCAACTACTGTGTTCAGTAGTTTACTGTGGTCCACTGAATTAGCCAAATCTGAGGCTAGGATGTCTGTCTGCATGTCATAACAAGCTCACTCTGTGTGTTGTGTATAGACCACATATGCATTCTGTGTGTTGCTGGATTGATTTTGATGCTGCATTGGGGACTGGCCCTTTTCTTACACATCCAGACATTGCAGAGTGACATAGTACAGGTTTTTCCACTGTTATTTCGATCACCAGTATTGGGATCCTGTTTTTTTACTGATTCCTTTCATGTCTGCTGCCACTCTGTTCTTTTCTTTTTATGCAGTTTCTCTACTTCACTTACTCTCAACTCCAATCATCTTGTAGCTTAGTCCCAGCCAACTGACAACTGTCAGCAATTATAAAATCAGTGAGAATATGCTTGCCAAAGCTGAAATTTATTGAGGACGCTCTGCATGTCTTCTGAAATATATGTTAACCTACCATCATCCCAAATTCCTCCCACACAGAAAATATTCAGAGGATAAAGACCACTCATACATTTTCTACACTACTGCTTTCCAAATATCTGGTAAAGGGGAATGGTTAGGAAGAGGAGCCATTGCTAGTGGTGGTTATAGTCAGTCTGACACTTTGGCAGGGAGACATAAATTAACACATTGAGTCCTTTCTAACCTTTTTTGGACTCCCAATTCAGTAAACAGTTGGTAAACTCAGCAAACTCTCCTTAGAATGGAGACTTTTGAAGTCTTAAAAAAGATTTAAATTCGTGTTTCTGTGAGCACACACATTTCAGCTTCTGTGCTCAATACATTAATTCCAGGCAGGGTTTGCTGAATTATATTTCTTTGTGTTGATGAAAAGCTTTATAAAATTAAACACACGTTTTAGGACTTTCAGGTCCTCTGAGATAGTGCCACTTGAATTCAGAGCTAGAGGATCTTTCAGATAAACCCTGTGCTTTGGCTATTCCATCAGTAAATACATTTTATAAAGCTCCTTAATTCTCTTTCCTTTTCCAGGAATATGACAGGTCATTTTCTATAGAAAAAAAATATAGATTTAAGCAACTATTATTTACATTGGTTAAAAACAGTATTGCAACTGTATACAGTATGCAGGATAAATGCTTCTTAAATTAGGGTATGAATGAAGACTCCATGGTACATAGATTCAGAAGCAGAGCTTTCGTTCTCTCAAAGCTTACTTAGAGAGATATGGCCTGAGGGAAAACAGTAATATCGTCACCATGTTTTATTCAACCAAACATATATGCATTTTTGTCCTTATTTTACATGTTTGTAATTAATTGAGATTACAGTTTAAATTGGTTTAAGTACCATTAATTCAAATGTAAGTTTTCAGTGATTCAAGGAAAAGTTTACAGACTTTTTTTTGATCTTTTGAGGTATTCTATGAATAGAAGACAGTGTATACTTTACCATAAGATTACTTTAATGGAAAATGAGAAACTCAGTGTTAACCTGGGGCTGTCAAAATATGTTGCATTTTTTTATTCAAAAACTCTGAAGAATGTAGAGTATTGCTGAAGATGCTGTTCAAAGATACTATTCCTAATATCTACCATGTTAACCCAAACGCTGTGTCAAACCTTTTGTAAGTCTTACTATGGAGAAACAAATAACTTTGCTCCATCCACCCTGAGCAAACTGAAAGTCAGTGAGAGGAAGTGTATGTATTTACATCCTGTCTTGCCACCCAGCTTACCTGGCTGGAAAAGGAAAATATCACAATAATGTGGAAGTTGTTTCTGCCATCCATACGTTTAGATAGCTTCAAAATACTGAGAAAAGATAAAAGAGCTGCTGACAGCTACACAAACCTTCAGCTTGTTATGAATGCTTGTCAAGGTGAAGTAGAAGAAATAAAAAGTATGTGTTAGGTTTTTGATAAAAATGCATATGCTCTCTTAGTGGCCTTAGTAATTCAGAATGGGGCATGGGAGGTGGTCACAGTTTGCTCTCTCTCTGGAAAGTATCTACATTCCAACTAGCTTTCCAGCTAAGTGATCTTTTGTGGTGAACAGATATCTTTAGATGTGTATCTCTATTTAGACACCAATTATATATGTATTTTTATTTCAGCATGCACATATGTATTATAAATGACCAGAAAAAGGTGAGAGTTCAACAGAAATTATTTTAACCAGCTTTCTTTTCTACCTATCATTAACATTTGTTTTTCAAGTCACTATCACATTCATAGTCAGATCTCCATCTTTATTATACCTTCATTAACCTTTTAAATCTCCTGTCTGTGTACAGGAGCCTTTCTTTCTTTTAATTATCTGTTTAAAATTCACAAATGGTAGCTGCTGCCATTTTGGCTTTTTGACATTTTTCACCTGCAGACTGTAAGAAACAGATTTAAGAGTCTTGTTCTGCTGTTTTATGTTGCATCCTGATTTTAGCTGAAATACTGAGGCTGGAATTCAGTCATTCATTGTCATTCAGGAGTTGTTTGAGTTGTGCTTTTGTGCTTTTTGGGATCAGCAGACCTCAGCTGAATCACAGTCTTGAATTTTGTTTTGCAACCATATATTATTTTCTTTGTGCTGTCACTGTTTCTTCCATTTTAGTATGATCATAAAATATCCCAGCTTGAACATCTTATACAGGAATTCCATTCCTTTTGGTTTTAGATAGGATCACTTTGTTTGCAAGTCATTCAGTTCTCTTATCTATCACTCAATCTATACTTTTTAAGGCACACTCACCACTCTGCTATCTAGCACACTGCTACCTCACAGCAATAGCAAGATAGCAGTACTTATTCCACCATGTATTATCCAATGTACTTCAATCCTTTTTTCTTCATATCATCAGCAGTGTTTTCAGTTGCATTTCCTAGAACATCAGGTGTAAAGATACACACCTTTATCAAAGTTGGTGTAAAATGCTTTTACTTTTTAGTCATTCAAGCAGTTCTTCAGTTCTTTCTTTTCTCCTAATCATATTATTACCACTTAATAGCAGTTGCTGTGGGAGCTGCAGAACCAAACAGTGACTGAGGCTCCGCGGCAATACGTCTGTGTTAAAGGTAACACCTGGTCTTTGCTCCCTTGAAGGTAAGAGATGTGGTGAGAGGAATTTTAACTACTCATTCACACACTAGCTTGTCCCTCAGTACATGGTACGATTCACTCCTAGGGAAGAAGTGATGTTACCAAACTTTTATGATAGCATTTAAGGATTAGAAATGTAAGAGGCAGACTGAGTTCCTGCCATAGCTCCTGTCTAATGTGAGATAGTTAAAAGAACACATGGTACTTTTCCTGCTTGTCTGGATTATTCATTAATGTTACTGCTCTTCAGCTCATAACCTCCCTTCTTCAAACACCCTATCTGTTACAAGGAAGTCAGCCTGACTGAAAAAGTCCTTGTCAAAATCTGCCCTTCATCATCTTTGTCAACTTTCTGCTTATTCCCAGCATGCTGCTTTTCTCATAGTCATTCCTTATTATAACACACAGGCAAGCTGCTTGCCAGAATTCCCATGAGATAAAAACTTGGGTTTCTTTGGCAGGTATCAAATATCTCTTTAATAATCTTCTGTAATTCTGATAGTTGATCTCTCTGGGTGCAGTTCCTTGAAACTTGTGTTTTAATAGTTTTGAATGTCTGCTAAAGAACTCTGAAGTTTAACTCCTATAATACCCATCAAAAGCTCCAGCAGTGGCGCTGTATATTTTTAACTGTCAAGCTGGTAAGGATGTCAGATGTGCATTTGTTTCTTTGTTCCTTCTACTTTATTTTTTTAAATAATAATACTGGAATACATATGAATGTGAACTAAGCAACTAAGGTAGCCAAAATAATTCTTTGTTGTCATGCTATAGTCTTTGAACCACAGTTTCTGCAGTATGTGGTGTCGATCGACAACCTCATCATTATAAACAAGCTTTTATGTTGTTATACTTAAAAGTTTTCAATCCTGTTGACATACCAATTATTTTTACTTAGACAAAAGGGTCTAATTTCATAGGAAAATAACTGACAGTTTAATAATATTTCACATTTCTACGGTACCATTCTAAGAATTGCTCAGTATTTTACACACATTAATGAATTAAACTTTGCAGTAACCTTATGAGGAAGTGTTATTATCTTTATTATGTTGACATGGAAACAGTGGCATAGGGAAGATAAGAAATAAATAAATTCCGACAGCTTATTTGGAGTAAGAAAGGGAACAAACCCCATATTCTTAATCTTTCATTTGGATCACTAGGTCATGATTTTCGCTCAAAGACGGAAAGTGTAATCTCTTTTCTCTCTCTGCTGTTCTGGTTTAGGTAAGCAATGTTTTCCCATGCCCTTCTCATCTCATTATTAAATGAAGGTTTATCTTGCTCTAGTAATCTGTGTTCCTGTCCCTACTCAACTGGCTAAGTAAAAGGTCAGTGGAAAAAGAAGGGGATGAGGGGAAGGCTTAAAAAATGGTGCTGAAAAAAGTGGGGCTGAAATCCTGTAAATTAGGGGCATTTTCCTCCTCTTCCCTCCAGCCTGCTTTCTTCTAAAGCCTACTTTATAGGTTGAACAGGCAGTCTTTCCGAACTGGAAGACTTAAGATATACTGTGCTATGGATTCTTTCGGATTGATTGGACAATCTGAAGTTCTTGAGATGACCGTCCATGCCACGGCTGCATGCAGCCCTTTCAGCATGTCAGCAGTGCTTAGGCCCAAGGTTGATCCCACCTAATGTCAGGAGTTTTTCAAAGGCCCCATTGTGAGGATCTCAGACTCTTTAAATAGGCTTTGTCATCAGTGGAGAGACATAAGAACCTTCAAATATGAGATGTTCTTGCTAATTTACTTTCTATGGAAAAATGGTCTCTCTTCATGCATAACAAAGGAACCTTGGCTGACGATTCCTCTCATTTAGGGTCATTGGTGAAATGTGTAAAATCTGTGAGGCTTCAGCAAAGATTTAGTTCAGAGAAATTAATGAATGTGCAAGCAAAATTTCCATGCAGTGAAGACTAAGTCTGACCTGATTTTTCCACAATGGAAACAAATCTGCACTATGTCAATGCATGTATGCAACACCTTCAATCTATAAACCCCTGTATTTCAGGAACACATGTATAGTGATAGAAGTTTTTCCTACATATACAGGTTAACTTAGTGGAAGGAAATGACTAGCTGAATTACATCAGACTCTTAAGTTTCCTTTTTTAACTCTAATGCATAGGATGAAGCAAAAACAACATTGTGAAAAGAGCGGGAAGATGTGCAGAAATCAACAGATGAGTAAATCACGAAGTGAGAAAAAATCATGGGGGTAGCACTGCTTCTGTAAAACTGCTAAGACACGGGTAAATTAGATTTCTGGGTTATATTAGTGACTCAAAGAAAATACAGAAACACTGTTAGTTACCATCAATCCAAGCAGTAACTCTGCAATCTCACATTACTATCTTAGCCAATTTTCAGAATAGAAAATCTTTCCAGTGTAATATTTTACTCTAAACTTAAAATACAATTGCATATTAATTTTGAGGACTGTCTAATCAGAAGGGCTTAGACTACTGGTAGAACCATTTTCTCTTAATTATCGTCCTTGGAATCTTAGTCTGTGTTCTCAAGAGACAAATTCTGTATTTTGCTTCTTATTAAAAAAATGAAGAAAAGTTAAAAAGTATAGAGTATACCTTCTCTTCAGTGCTGTACCCAGGCTTTTAATTTATATTAGCTCCTTGCTCTTCTTACTGCCTTCAGTAAATTTGCATGTGTGTTGTTAATTGAAACACCACAGGTATTTCAGTATAGAACATCCTGGAATGGAATATGCTTATTCATTTAGTGAATTTGCTTCACTTTGTGACATATAGCTAACAACTGATGAAACTCAGCATAGCAGAAGAGATATGAGACTAAACAGATATGAGGCAGGATAGCTGTGCTAATTTTATGACTTCAAAATAGATAAACCAGGATGCAATTCCTAGACAGCCTAGTTATAGGCAATTAGAAATTATATGAAACTGAAGTCTTTTACTTTTTTTAATAGTATCAATTTACAGTGATCTCTTTTCATTTGCATTGGAACACAGTTGCTTAGTACATGTAATAATTGCAATTCATACCCTTGTCAATCTTCTTTAACATAATATCTATTTGCACTCAGGCTGCTTTTTAATGATGTAATTTATGATTCTGAGAAGCAAGTGGAATTTCAATAAAAAGAATATTTGAAATATTCTCTTCTTTTATAAAAAAAGTTTGTTTTTCTGAAAGTTAGCACTAATATAAATTACATGATGAACAGTCATCACAGTCAGAAACCACTAATGCCTTGAAAATGTTGCTGAAAACTGTCCAAAAATATGTCTTTAAGAAAGAACAAGATCAACATTTCATGCAAGTCAAAGAAAATTTCCTTGATTCTAAAATCCAAGTAAATCTTAATGATCTTGTAATTGTACCCAGAAAGGAAACTTTGAGGCAGTGTGTGGCAAAACTTGATACTACTTTACATGCACCCTAACATGCGTATTGGAGAATTAGGTCATTATGTTGGACATAGAGAGGAAATTGCAAATAGGCTGTTCTTTCCAGGATCTGGAGTAGTTTCTGGACTGTAGGATTTCAGTAAGTGAACACATGGAGTTAAAATAGGTTTCAGAATTGTATGTATCTTTTTTTATTTTTTTTCTGTTTTGATACTTGGTTTTGGTCATCCCTCCTACAATACTGATAAGTGCTTATTTTATATTTTTATGAAGCAATAATCTGCACAAACTCTGGCTGTATTGAGAATTAAGACAATTCAGGAACTTTCTGTCCAATGTTTAGGTTCTTTTTCTTACTGAAACCTTATGCGGATCTGAACTGCGGAGGCATGAGGATACATCTTGGGATGAATCTGAGTACAGGAGAAGTTTTTTATGAGATTTTTTTTTATTTATAGAAAATAAAAATTACATTAAAAATTAATTAAAAGGAACTTCAGGTGCTGTACTTAATATTCTCACAGGCTTCTTTGTATAAGATACAGTTGCAGGAGAGGAATAGCAGTTTCTGTAAAGGGCCATGCATCGGTAGCTACAAATTTTCCTGGAGTGCAGCAAGCTGCAGGAAAGCTGCTCAGACTGTTCCTATGCATTCTTATATTTTAGTTTCCTCCTAACTTCTGTCTCTTAGGTACTTTTATTTTTTTGGTTGTGTTTTTTTTTTTTTCCCCAAGGAAGTTAGATTGAAGTAGGCAGCTTCTGAAAGGGTTTTTTAGTCCATTCTAGACCCTACTTGCCATGACATGTTTCAGGATGGGATCAAAGCCATCCGATGGTGAATTCTCTGATTTTGTGTGTGACTGCTGATTTCATTGCCAGTCCCTGATAACATGGGCTGGAGCCTTGGGTAGTCAAAGATTATACAAAGTAGTTTATGCTCAGTATGCAAAAAATTGGAGCAGTGGTTTCTGAAGCTTTTCCACCACTTGTAACACCACTTGCAGGCCAATAATTAAGTGTGGTTATAAAAACTAAGTAACAATGACTTTGTTTGCAACTCTTTTGTGCCTTTCACAAAACAATAACAAGCCTGAACAGAAAAAAATTACTCCATGGACCAGATAGGAAGGGGATGAGAAGAAAATAGTCATATGTGATAAATAGGTACTGTGTAGGAGACTCTTGAAGAGATTGTGTCTGGATGAAGGGTTATCAGAAGATGAAGTCCAAGGAACACTATAAGGTGTTGGAAGTAATAGGAAAGAGGTCTTCAATAGAGATTTTTGAGGTTAATGATGAAAAAAAAAAAGAGGTTGAGGACAAAGAAGAAAAAAAAAAAAAAAGGAAAAAAAAAGAAGAAAGATAAATGGCCTCAATTACCTCTTTTAAAAATTCCCTGAGATTCTTGACAGAGGTGGAAAGAAAAGCTAAAAGTGCAGAACAGCTCCTACAGGACTGTGTCTCCAAAAAAGAAAAGCTTTAATAGCTGTAAGTAACATTTATTATCTCAATTTTTAGTGTTGTGCTTGACATATAATCAGTGATACCACAGTTATATCAGGTTGGCCTAACAGTCAATGCTGTACACAAAAGGTGAATGCTCATTACTTTGCTTTTTAAAAAATCTCTCCAAGTGAGCTGCTTTTGATCAAAGACACATAATTAAAGAATTAAACAAGTTTACATCTAATAGACTGCCTGCAGTTCTCGACTGCATTTTTACCAAGCAGTTGTCTACTTTACATGATTGTCTATTATACTCGTTAGGAAACTAAAGAAGCTGATTGTATTTCTCTGAGAGGAAAGTAAATGAAAGCTAGAAAAGGTGTGTAATGCCTTAATGAGTGTGGTGCATGCTCACAGACTGCTTGTTTTCATTTAGCACATGCATCAACTTGTAAATTATCTCCAGCTTTCATGTGGCATAATGTTATTTTGCCATTTTGGTTGTGCTGCACTCAGTAGTTGGCAAGTCCTGGAGATAGCTGCTGTTCTGGAAGAGGCTTCATTCTCCTTGACAACTAAAGTAGCAGTGATTAGTTCAGCTTCTTAGATGGGGCTTTATGCTATAACCCAGCTTGACAGCATAAAGGCAACAGTTTTCTATGATGTTCTTTTTCTCCTTCTTTCTTTCTCTTTTTCTCCCCTCTGTCTCTTCTGGAATGCTTTCTGAGCTCTTTGCTTGTGGAGGAATATCACGTTCTCTTGCACTGATAAATATTTATGCCTGAGAACAGCATAAAGCTCTCTTTTGGATGCTTTCCCATTTTACAGTGTGCTGGCTTTTGGCCTGATCTCTGTATTTAGAAAACACTGTGTATACCTGCATGCTTTCTTGACTCAATTTCCTATTCGCAATGGGTTTACAGCCAGTACTCCATGAGAACCATAGTGCATATTGCAATATTTTCAATGAATTGTCAGGGTACTTAAATAAAGCAAAATGAAAAATAGGTGGCTTTTCTAGGTGTATAACCACATTTGAAGGAGAACTTTAGAGATATGCCTGGAAAGGATATAGTACACAAACCATAAAAACATTTTTTTAGCACTTCAGTGCTCTGATAAGGCTGAACAACTATGAACGGAATTAGAAACAGCAAAAATTAGAACTCTTATTGCAGTATTAATTCAGCCCCATTTCACAATTACAAGTTTTTTTTCCTGCCCCTTTTCTTAAGTGTATTCCTGAGCTTTGCTTTTCTGCTTACATTTTCTTGTACAAACTCCATGTACAACCAGTAAAAGTATTTTCATTATTAAAGAAATTGTTCCACCTCTAATAGAATGCTGGAGCTTTCTAAAAGCATTGGTTATGAAAGCTAATTTCCTTTTTCCTCTTTAAAAGGACTGACAGTCTATTCTGGATATAGTGGGTGTTCCCTGTTTTCAGTAATGGACCTTTAACAGGTCCTTCCATGGGAAAAATACCTACCCTCATCCTGCATGGTGTGCCATTGGGTAGATGGGCACTTATGAGAATCATAGAATCATAGAATCGTTAGGGTTGGAAAGGACCTTAAGATCATCTACTTCCAACCCCCTACCGTGGGCAGGGACACCCTACGCTAAATCATCACCCAAGGCCTCATCCAGCCTGGCCTTGAACACTGCCAGGGATGGAGCATTCACAATCTCCCTGGGCAACCTATTCCAGTGCCTCACCACCCTAACAGGAAAGAATTTCCTCTTTACATCCAATCTAAACTTCCCCTGTTTAAGTTTTAACCCGTTACCCCTTGTCCTGTTACTACAGTCCCTAATGAAGAGTCCCTCCCCAGCATCCCTATAGGCCCCCTTCAGATACTGGAAGGCTGCTATGAGGTCTCCACCCAGCCTTCTCTTCTCCAGGCTCAACAGACCCAACTTCCTCAACCTGTCTTCATACGGGAGGTGCTCCAGTCCCCTGATCATCCTCGTGGCCCTTCTCTGGACTCTGTTCCAACAGTTCCATGTCCTTTTTATGCTGAGGACACCAGAACTGCACACAATACTCCAGGTGAGGTCTCACAAGAGCTGAGTAGAGGGGCAGGATCACCTCCTTCGACCTGCTGGTCACGTTCCTTTTAATGCAGCCCAGGATACAGTTGGCTTTCTGGGCTGCGAGCGCACACTGAAGCTGGCTCATGTTCATTTTCTCATCGACCAGCACCCCCAAGTCCTTCTCTGCAGAGCTGCTCTGAATCTCTTCTCTGCCCAACCTGTAGCTGTGCCTGGGATTGCTCTGACCCAGGTGTAGGACCTTGCACTTGTCATGGTTAAACTTCATGAGGTTGGTGTCAGCCCACCTCACAAGCGTGTCAAGGTCCCTCTGGATGGCATTCCTTCCCTGCAGGGTATCAACCAAACCACACAGCTTGGTGTCATCGGCAAACTTGCTGAGGGTGCATTCAATCCCACCATCCATGTCAGCGACAAAGATGTTAACCAAGACCAGTCCCAACACTGATCCCTGAGGGACGCCACTCGTTACTGGTCTCCAGCCGGACATTGAGCCATTGACCACAACTCTTTGCGTGCGGCCATCCAGCCAGTTCTTTATTCACCGAGTGGTCCATCCATCAAATTGATGTCTCTCCAATTTACAGACAAGGATGTCATGTGGGACAGTGTTGAACGCTTTACACAAGTCCAGGTAGATGACATCTACTGCTCTACCCCTGTCCATCAGTTCTGTAGCCCCATCATAGATGGCCACCAAATTGGTGAGGCAGGATTTCCCCTTAGTGAAGCCATGCTGGCTGTCACCAAGCCCCTTGTTGTTTTTCATGTGCCTTAGCATGCCTTCCAGGAGAATCTGCTCCAAGATTTTGCCAGGCACAGAGGGGAGACTGACTGGTCTGTAGTTCCTTGGGTCATCCATTTTCCCCTTCTTGAAAATGGGGGTTATATTTCCCTTTTTCCAGTCATCGGGAACTTCCCTGACTGCCATGATTTCTCAAATATGATGGCCAGCGGCTTCGCAACTCCCATTTGCCAGCTCCTTTAGGACCCACGGATGGATCTCATCAGGACCCATGGACTTGTGCACGTTCAGATTTTTAAGATGGTCTCGAACCACATCCTCTCCTACAGTGGGCGCAAGTTCTTCATTCTCACAGTCCCTGCCTCTGGCTTCCAAGACTTGGGTGGTGCAGTCAGAGCCTTTGTCAGTGAAGACCAAAGCAAAGAAGTCATTCAGAACCTCAGCCTTCTCCAAATCCTGTGTAGCCAGTTCTCCCGAGAGCTTCCTGAGGGGGCCTACATTCTCCCTAGTCTGTTTTTTATTTGCTATGTACCTGTAGAATCCCTTCCTGTTATCTTTAATACCTCTAGCTAAGTTTAATTCTAACTGAGCGTTAGCTTTCCTAACTTGGTCCCTAGCTTCCCGGACAACATCCCTGTATTCTTCCCATGCCACCTGTCCTTGCTTCCACTTATTATAAGCCTCTTTTTTCAACTGAATTTTCCTCAGCAGCTCCTTATCCATCCAAGGAGGTCTCCTGGCCCTCCTGCTGCACTTCCTTCTGGTTGGGATGCAACACTCCTGAGCTTGCAGCAGGTGATCCTTGAATATCAACCAACAGTCTTGGGCCCCTCTGCCCTCTAGGGCTGTATCCCATGGAACCTTACTAAGCAGGTTCCTGAAGAGGCCAAAGTCTGCTCTCTTTAGTCCAGGGCAGTGAGCTTGCTGCATGCTCTTCTCACTGTCCTGAGGATCTCAAATTCGAGCATCTCATGATCGCTGCACCCAAGGCTGCCCTGGAGCGTCACATTTCCAACGAGCCCTTCCCTGTTGGTGAGCACGAGGTCAAGCATGGCACCTCTCCTTGTCAGCTCCTCTATTACTTGCAGAAGGAAGTTGTCTTCTACACAATCGAGGAACCTCCTGGATTGCTTGTGCTGGGCCGTACCGTCCTTCCAACAGATGTCAAGGTGGTTGAAGTCACCCATGAGAACAAGGGCCTGCGAGCGTGAGGCTTTTCCTATCTGTCTGTGGAGCGCTTCATCCACAGGTTCTCCTTGATCAGGCGGTCTGTAACAGATCCCTACAGTAATGTCTCCCATAGCTATATTCCCTTTAACCCTGACCCACAAACTCTCTGTGGACTGCTCACCTGTCCCCATTCAGAGTTGCATACTCTCCAGCCTAAAAAGGACAAGGAAGGTTGGTTTCTATGCTGCATCTGCCTCAAGGCTGAGTGTACCTCTCCTTGAAACTTGTATGAGATCATTAGGTCATGTCTGCTGTGTCCACTTTTGTGTATTATGTTTGCTTTTGAGGTATTGGTATGTGACCAGAAAGTGTGTCTTAAGTTGCTTCCTAGAAAGCTACTGGTGTCTTCTGTTGCTAGGGCAAAGTGCATTTGTAGGTTGCCTGAGCTCAGGCCATCAATATGAGTCAGCACAGATAGCAGAGCTGGCCAGGGAGCTTCCTGAGCTTCAGACAACTGTTTGATGTCAACTAGCTCAGCCGCAGGGTGGGTTAGGCTGGCCAGGCTTCATGCCTTCGTGAGCCACATTTCGACAGCTCCATTTGGACAAGATCCAGAACTATGTGCTGTCTCCTTAGCGGGGCTGCTTTGAGGGGTTGCTCTGAAAGCAGCTCTAAAGTGGGCTGTCAAAATGCTCCTAATGTCTCCTTGGCTGTAGGGCTGGGCTAGGTGTCCGGCTCAGTACCAGGCATACTCCTACAACCTGGCTGCTTCACTTTCTCTGACAGAAAATTTGGATTATCCCAAAATCTTAATGTCAACCGACTGGCCACACACTGCAGTCCCAGCATGGGAACCAGCTGCGAATTGTTTGTGAGCTGTATGTGACTACCTGTTTGCCATCTTGAGACAGTGCTAAACACTGACAGTGCTGAGAAAACTCTGATTATGTACCTCATGGGCAGTGTGATCTCACACAAACATACATAGATACTCCTAAAACTAGTTTGCAGGGTTGAGACTTTAGTTAAGGGTCAAAAACATTCACTTTGATGAAGATATACAGCGTGGCCACTTGGGCAGGAACCTTCATGTCAGCATTTAGATTTAAATAAAATGTTAGCTGAATGTTTATTCTAATGTAATTGGTTTTATATTGTTATTTTTGTTTTTATTTTCAACTAAGAAATGTAAATTGTTTTGCTTATTTCAGAATTTAATCATCCTTAATTGGGGGTGAAATTATTATTTTACTGATACGACTGGTTGAAGCTGGGGTAAAATTCTAACTTTTTTACTAATGTTGTTTTGCTGGGTAACTTGGTTGATAAGATTAATTCCCTTTGGAAGAGCAGGTTAATAGGCCGAGAAGCATATTAGTGTATGCCGTAATAAAAAATATTGTTGCAGGGGGAAAGGGATTCATTTAGAAAAGGAAAGAAGAAAAGATTAAGTTATGAAATATGTAAACCAACAAAGATTGGAAATACTTGAACATTACTTGGCCAATTTTTATTAATTAATAAGAGTTGCATTTTTCCCTATGTCTGATGCAAAAGCAGGATTGGTCTATTTGGTTTTCACAGACTATGGCTATGTGTTTCGGTGACTCAATTAAAATTTGCCTCATGCAAATTGTTCCAGGAGCAGATGTGCCTGCCAAACTGAGCAGAGAAAATGTGCAGTGAGGTCACAAAGAAGATGGTTCTGTATTATGCTCTGCAAAAATCTTAGCAGACCATCACTGATCATGTCCAGATGTAAAATTTCAGTCACTGTCTGTTTTATTTTAATGTTGTATTTTCCATTTCCTGCATTCCCATTTCTACTTATGGGTGAAATCAGTTCTTCTCCTGTCAGCTAAACAAAGTACCAAGCTGAAGGCTCTTGTTGATTTCAGTATTTTTTTTAACTTTTTTTTCTGGAGAGAAAATGGGGTAGGTACAATATGTATGAGTTTTTAAATCAGGGGATTTCTCTTATCAGTCAGGCTGATACTGAGGGATTGAGGAAGATGTAGCTGTGGTGTAGAGCAGTCTGCACACAATGTGCTGTGGTTGCTTCATTATAAGGCTCTGCTAATCATGTTTCCACCCCTCCCAATCACTGTCTCTCCTCATGTCAAATTAGTGAGTGTCAGAAAGACATTTCTGATTTTTGTTTAAATTACTTTTGGGCTGAGAATGAGCTTTGACAGTTTAAACTGAAGCTGAATTTTTGTAAATCATTAAAATCTGAAAACAAATGGAAACCTTTTTGCAATTTTAAAGGGTCAGAGATAGCTTAAGAAAAAAAAAATCTGCCTAAAAATAAATAAGTAGAGATCACCTAAGATTACAGTACGTGCAAAAGGCCTGAGGGGAAAATAAAATGCTCTTTCAGTTTCTTTATTTTCAGAACCTGGTCGTGTGTCGCTTTCCCTGCTTCTTTAGGGGTCCAGTCTTCAGGGGAAAAATAACAGAAACAAAACCAAAAAAGCCAGAAAAAAATTAAATATAACCCAAAATACATCATTATGTTCTTGCAGAGTTCGTAGAAGCAGCGAAAGTTTCCACTGTATTTTTAAGCTATTTTTCAGTTTCTCACTTTAAGGAAGAATTTTCGTAAGTAAATAATTGCACAAAAGAAATTACTTCCTGACATTAAATATTACTTGTAGAAACCTTCAGTTCTAATCTATGTAGTCTTTCAGGCAGCCCCCAGATTTTTTATATGCTGTATCATATCTGAAAGAAAAATAAATGGTATTTGAGACACTGAAAACCCTGTCTGCTTGTATTAGGAAAGACATTTTTCATTTTCAAATTTTATGCACATATGAGCTAATTAAGAGTGTAATATGAAATAAATCCATGGCAGTGCAGATGTTTTTCTTGCAAAAGCAATATCTTGAGTGATTTCCTGTAGATTTTTAGAAGAATAAATTTGAATCTCAGGCACTGCTTGTACACTCATTTATACTGGCATAATATATTACCAGAGGAAAAAAAATGCAAATAGGCAGGGAAACAGACCTATACAGTTCCTGAGTGGTGTTCTATTGTTTGCTTAGTTTTTTTCAAATCACTTAAGATTGATAAATTTTAGCTCCTTTCTTGGCTGAAATGCATTTCTTATTGATTGAATGACTATCCGTTGAATAAAAGAGGTATCGTTGGCAGAATTTCTAGATAGATATCTTGCTGTTGATTAGGAGACAGGCTGCTTGTATCTGCCAAATAAAGAAAAAGTCTCTGTGTTTCCAATATAGGTTCATCCTGGACTATTATTTCTTTATTAACTTGTTAAAAGACAAGAAGCATCTATAAAGCTTTTTTTTCTTTTATTTTTCTCCTTAGGCATCCATGCACAAAATGAGCATGAGCCAAAAGGGAAAAGAGGGGGAGTGAAGGGAAGAAAAGAAACAAGTGAACAGGGAAATGAGTAAATCATAAAAACAACCAAAGAATATCAGGTTTTTTTTTTTGTATTTCATCCATGCTTTCAAAATCAGGAATGACCTTTCTGAAAGCTGAAATGAGTAGGCATCTTCAGCAAGGTTCATTTGAGGAAAAAATGGGCAGTTAACAAAACACAGTAGCAGCGACTATGCAATAGCTCCTCAGGGACTTCTGATGAAGTCAAGCAAGATAATTTTATATTATATAAAGAATATTAGATCAAATCTTTTGGGTCAAATATCTTAAGACTCTTACTGAGTATTTTTTCCCCTGTGGGATGCGTGACTGATCACCTTTCTTATAACAGGCTAAAACTCAGATGGTTTTAAGAAAGGCCCTTAAGGCTATGGAGCTGTTTCTGTTTGACAGTCATGGGCTGGATTCCCTCATTTATATTTAACTGTAATCATCAGCTTTGAGAAGAGTTTCTAATTTTAAACACATGGTGCTCCCCCCACCCCCTCCTTTTGTCCTCAGGAAAGCTATAATTTGCTTGGGTGCATCACTACTTTAACTACCAACGCAGTTGAGCCCAAGAGTGGGCATCGCATGAAAACTGTGGGCCAAAACCTGTTACCTGCTTGTCTTTGTGTTTGTTTGCTACTGGCTTTTGGTACTTTTTTCCTTTTTTTGAAATGACTTCAATCATCTAAGCCGGATTCTACGGCTGTTGTTAATGGCCTTGATAAAATATCATCACTTTAGTAAGGGTATTATAATAGCTAAATATCTTTCTTACAAACTTACCTTAAAGTTGAACTAATCAATGTCTAAACAACAAATTAGAAGTGCAATGAATTATTTCTTGAACTGATAAAGAACCAATTGACTGTCTCTTGAGCTATGTATGAAATAGAGGGTTTTTTTCTTCCAGAACTAAATATCCACTTTTGCTTTAGCACCATTTTATCCAGACTTAAGTCAGATACCCACTTCTTAATTAATTGACTACATATCACTAAAAGGTTACATATAAACAAAACTTTACTGCAAAATTGTAACATATGCTTAGATGTCTACATATTTAAACCTCAAAAAGCTTTGTAAACTGTCTGCCTTTACTCTTAGTACATTGGTAACTCCAGAGGGAGGGAAGAGTGAAGGGCAACAGGGTTGGTTTATGTTTGTACAGATTGTTATCCTTTTAACAAAGATCAACATAAAACATACAAATCCATATGTTTGGATTTGTTGCTGCCACATTAATTATGCATGCGCTCACAGTGTAACACAGTGCAAAATAATCAAAGATGATATGAAGAAAGAATTTCAGGACTGGCATGTTTCTTTTCAGTTAGAAATCCCAAATCCTAAACTGACTTTTCCGAGAGTATCTTTTGTTCAACAGTCTGTGGGAAATACCATTAAGAAAACATTTTCTTATTATTAGTTTCACCACTGGCTCTAAGAGTGTATGTCAACCACAGAATTGAAAATCAGAAGTCAGTTTTGTCAGCTTTGTGAAACATGTTTATTTGTTTGATTGTTTGGCAACCATTTTGTGGTGAGGTAGATTATTTTGTGGATAAATCTGCCACAGAACCTATATACTGCAATGTTCAGTATTGTGGTGAGCCTACCTAAATTTTAGTATCTTATTGTCTAGTCTGTAGTCAACAGCCATTCAGAGTAAAATAAGTCACTTCATTTGATCAGGTGAATAACTCTCTAGACTCTTCGGATTGCATGGGCAAAGGGCTCTGCTCACTTACCTCATGGTAGTCACCTAATGCACCTGAGATGCTCTACAATATCAACAGCAACAACCTGAGACTGTCAGTTTTGGCAGGAGACTTGCATGAGTTCTATACCTTTTCGAATCACCAGCTGGAGGCCAGGCAACCTAAGGACACTTCAGAAAGCACTAGATACCTGTGTGTGAGTAGGAGTCTTGATTCAGATATCTAACTTTGTTCTGGAGTTTAATTAGACTCTAAATCTGCCTAAATACAGATGGTACTGCAGTGTCAAGTTCTGCTCATGCATATTGTTGGGATCCTTGATATTTGATTTTTTAACAGAGTCCAGTAGTTAGTCCTGACAATTGGAAAATAATCAACCATTCCCTCACCTGCATAACATACTGAAGCCCTGTGGTTACCTTGCTCTCCCATTGATGGTCAAACACATTGTGTAATATTGTTATGCCCGAGGTGAAGCAACATTTTGAACCTATATATCTCAGGCTGGAGGAAATTCCTGTCTTCAGACATGGATTGTTTTGTAAAGCTATCCCAGTCCTTTCTGCTGCAGATGTTCCACTTGGTAATTATTTTTTTTCAATAGTCATTCAAACAAAGAAGGCTGTAGAGAAGAGGCAGATGTGTATCTTACCGCTTGAAGGCTAAGGCGTTTACAGTCCAGATCCAGATTCTGCTTCGTGTTAGTTCAGGAACTTTCAAATAGGGATCCTACCTCTTTCTTGACTGTCCCTCCCATGGAACGTTTGGGCACCAGATGTCTTTGGCATATCAAGACTTAGTTGTATGCATTTGTTTAGCAAAAACTTTGGCTTCCTTGGGGCTTGAGACAATTATAGGATTAGGAAATAATTTAATGCAGAGATGTACAGGAAATTTTAAATGGCTGTACCAGATGCCCTTGAGGTCTTCCCACTGATCATAACTTTTGAGCATCTCATTGGCATCTGAGCAGATCTTGCTATGGATTTAGGCTTAATTCTGCAAAAGTAAGTACAGGCTGAGGTTATACTGGAGCTTCTATTTCTGCGTCAGCTTGTAAATCACACTATACTCAAGCAAATAAATAAGAGATACACAGTTGACTGACTTTGAAGACCCGGTCTGTAGACCCTGATAAATGCCACACAGGTATAAGACTACTGAAAAATAATCAATTAATTTGAGAAATGTAGGTACTCAACAAAATTGGGCCACCTAAATTAAGTATAGTGCCTAATTATGTAATTAACTGATTGCATTTAGATTGCCCCACTTCTAAAACATTATACTGAAAGACTTCTTTCCTTGGTTTCCCCTTTGGTAAAAATAACATCCTGGTTTGCTGTCCTTCAGAAATACTTAACTCAATTGGACCTTTACAGAAATGTATAATTGTATATCTGAATACAGTAACAAAATGCCTGTCTGCAGAAATGTACAGGAAATTTTAAATGGCTGTACCAAATGCCCTTGAGGTCTTTCCACTGATCAAAGCGTTACTTGTATTTGTTAGTAGAGAGAATTCAAAACATACATCATTAAACCTCATCATCTGTCTAACCAAAGAAATCATTTAAGCAGAAAGAAAGTGTTCAGCTTCTTCATTGTTACTAGGGGCAATTTTTATTGGAATCATCATAGGGTATCCACATGCCTGAAAAATTCATTTTGCTGTCAAACAGCATGTGTAAGTGAAGTAGCATTTTCTTGTAAAGATTACTGCAAGTTGATATAAATTAAGGTCTGCTTTCAAGAAGAATGAAGTTAATCGAAGTGGGATTAAAGCTATAGGTTCCTTTCATTTAGTAGAGGTGCTTCACTGATTTGTTAAATAATGGGCTATTTGATGTACTGTATGGAGAGTGATGTAGGTCACTTTCAGCATGCAGTGCTGCAAATTTAAAGAAAAAAAAAGGAAAATACAGTTTCCTAAATACCATGTAAGAATATTTGTAAGAAACACATCCCTTCTACACTCTCTTCCCCAATACTTTTGCATTATTTCAAGACATGCTTTTCTTTTATATTCTTGACTTATTTCACAGACATAGCATTCAGATAGAAAAACCCTGCAAGAAGATGGCTTTTAATTTCTTTCTCTCTTATCAGAATGTTTGTTAGCACCATCTTATCTGACCAGCAAGTTTGGGGGGGGGGGGGGGGGTAAGTAAGAACCTAAAATTGTTTCCATTACATTAAATTTGTATTTCTGTTGGTGGGTTCAGAATGTTTAAAGTCATTTTGTCCTTACATCTGTTTTGGGTTTGGGTTTTTTTTGTTGGTTTTGTTTTGTGTTTTTATGCTTGCAGATTCTACGCATTTCTGCATACTTTGTTTTTGATTTTCTTTGCTCTTGAAAAAATCCTTTGATACTTGTAAAAAGAAACAGTGCCTGAATTTGCTGACTTTAGCAGATTATTACTGCTCACAGAGCTTTTTGTAAGTCATCAGCTTCTATTTAAGTTACCATGTGTAAGCCTCAAAACTCACCCATCTGAACTGATATGAAAGAATGATAGCTCAATTCAGTGGCTAAGAGAAAACAAGGGTGAGTCTCAGCTCTCAGTTGAAAACATCTCTGCTAAGGTATCTAAATTCAATTATCTACATGTCATAAGGTGTCTAAGCTTCCGTTATAGTTGATGGAGCTCTAGTATTCGATTTAGTTGTCTACTTACGGGCATTTTTTGCAAGGATACCGCAGGGTTCAAAGCAGTGAGGTTGGTCTGACAGATATGGGATAAAATGAACAAGATCTGTGCCTTTCTGGAAGGCATAGGATGTATGTCTATGAGTGAAAGATGAAGCAAACCCTGCTCTAGTCAATGGAGTGCAAGGAGAAACTGAGTCTACCTATTATTGTCTACTTTAAGGTGAGCTGAACTGCCTTGAACTACATGGCTGTAATAATTGCACTTCACTGGTTATACTGGGAACACTGAATCCCACACGTAAGACATCGCAGGACACCATTTCTGTTAATGCAGATTTAGACTTCTATTGATCATTTCAGCAGAGAGACAAAAGCTGGCTTTAGGTTTTAGCAGAGATGAAAGATGATACTGGAAACACACCTTCCCTCTAAGAAGGGTATCTGCACCCAGATAAATGTTCAGATACATTAGTAAGGGTTATAGAGGACTTTGTCAGCAGTCTCATATCTTTCGTGGGGTAAAGAATCTGATCCACATGGAAATAGTTTATAGAATCATAGAATCATTTAAGTAGAAAAAGACCTGTAAGATCAAGTCCATTGACTGCCAAGTCTACCGCTAAACTATGTCCCTAAGTGCATGCCACGTCTACTTTTTTAAATACCTCTTTGCTGAGAACCTGAATCAACAATGATGTTCAGTTCATTCTGTTCAGGAACAAAGTGTTTTGGCTCAGTATTTGTCTCAGTTTTAAAATATGTAATGTAAAAACACCATACGTTTACTGCACTGATTTTCCTGACAAAGTGGTATATTTACTATGAGAAAGTAGGAATTTGCTTGTACAGTCAACCAGTTCATATTCAAAATTTGTAATTGTTTATGCAGTCCTTTTATAAAGTTTAGTAATGGAAATATTTGCAAAGAGTTTTTTTTTCCATAATATGCTATAAAGTAGCAATGAAACTGAAGAGTAGCAATAGTTGTATATATGTGATTTTAAAAAATAATAAAAAGTTTGGTAAAAACAAAAAAATGAATTACAGATGCCTGTTTAAATTAGTTCTTTCAGTTAATTATAGACTTTCATTTTAAATTATTTCTAACCTGGACAAGTATTCACTGTCAAATTTTCTCACATATCAGTGTAATGAGAATGTGATAAATTCTAGCTTGGAATTATGATTGAATTTTATCAGGCAAAACATAAGGAAACTTTGCTATACATAAAACTTCAGTGAAAAACAATTGCCTGAGAAGATGCTCTAGCTTAAGTATGTATTTATGCATCCTCATATCAGATGGCACAAAAATTACAGAGCATTCTTATCTCTTACAAGGAGATTGTAGAGATTAATTCATTATACTAACAATTTATATCAGGGTATATATAAATAATTCAATTTGTATTCAAAAAATCAATATATCTAAAGCTGTGCACAATGCATTTCCTTTTCCTTACTGCTTAAAAATGTTCTTGTTCAAAAGCACACATTAATTATTCCAGTTTTGTATGCAGTGTGATGCTAACACATAGTATTTTAGGGCAAAAGATTCAACATTAAGCCTATAAAAATGAATCTAAATTGTTTCTGGAAAGCACAGCTTATTTAGTAGACCACTCTTATAGCTGGTTTCAGGCAAAATGATACTGGCTGTAAATGGCTATTTTAATCTAGGAATTGGGACAGCTAGCATGGTTTGAAAACAGAATTAATTTCATCATCTAAGAAGGGGTTATGCAGAATGTGCATGGAGAAGTTAGTCATCAGAAACACTGATTTGGGATAGTGCTGCTTAGACTGTGGGAGCAGAAAGGCAGTCCAAAGCCTTGTGAAAGAATGAGCATGTCTTGTTTCCCTCAGCTGACTAAGGTGTGAGGTCTGTCTTCCCGATTGATGAGCATTCAACTCCTGAAAAGATTCCCATTACTAATGGGAATTCCTGACTGGCTATGACTGGCCATGGACTGAAGTGATAACAAGATATAATGAGAAGTGAGTGTTGTTTCATTATTAAAAAGGTGCAGTTTGTAAAGAAACTCCATACTCACCTCAGTGTGAGAACAGTCTTAACTTCTTTATTCACAGCAGCAGAGTCTTACTGTGCTGTTTCATTACCACATTGTGACACAGTGTCAGCATTCACAGTACATGCCCTAGTTTTCTCTCCCTCTGAAATTGTATAGAGATAGTCATATTGGTTCACAATAGCTACATCAACTCATTTCATTCCATTGAAAAATCTCATTGCTTCCCTGAGATCATGGACAAAAAATTTCATTTCAGATAAATATAAGGAAGAATTAATCACCTGATTAGAGATGTCAAAAAGTTAAGCATGTTTTTCCATTAGTTGCAATGATTCTGGTTCAAGTTTCACATGTAGTAAGATTCAGATGCTAGGGTAGACGTTAGTATCCCTCCATATTTAAATATAGGTCTGTAGGTACTCTGACTTACTGTATGTTCCTTGCAATGTGTGAATTATACTGCGTTAATGGGAACATTTGTATATTGATCATCTTTTCAGAGACTGGGTTGTCAATTCACCCAATAGTCAGTAATTTTAATCATTCACTTTCTAGTTTGTAAAAGCTGACAATTCAGTGTGAAGGGATGTTCCCATTTGATACATGATGTTGGTATGTCTTCCCAAGGTATGGGAAATGGCCTGCTGAAGTCTCCTGGCTTGCACGCTCATTCAGGCAGACCTTTCCCTCTTTTCTAAGAATCATTGTCCACAATTCTTGGCTTGCTATTAAGTGTAAAATACGTCTTGTTCTTAGAGGAATGACTGTATTTTCAAGTTGTAATTAAAGCAGGTTATAGTTTATTCTTTAGGTGAAAGCCACAGGTAAATGTGTTTCATCAGATGACAATAACATTTAGGGATACTTGCAAAAACTGGAGAAAAACAATAGGTGGTTTATTATTTCTAATTATTAATAAGTATATTAATAAAAAATATTTTCAGTAGTTACTAATTCTGTTTACTTCATTCAGATTCTTTAGGAGACTGAAAGCAAAGTTTTAAAACAAATTACATAACCACTGTGGTTTGACATGAACTATGTGGGGACATGCAAAAACCACTGTATGTATTAGTTCATTCCAGGATGCATGAGCTACGCAAGTCAGCTGGGGCCCTTCCATTTGAAATCAAGGCAAACTGCTAAAAAATGCCCAATCCTTATTTTCACTAATGATTTAGCAAGTCCTCAAAACAACATAAAATGCCAGGATTATGAATCAAACATTCTTATGTCTGGAAAAGCAGTGAGTATATCATGGGATGGCTGCCATGTTACCTTTTTCACAACACCTCTTTCCTGCTTGCTATAAAAAGCAAAACATGGTCTCTGCATGAGTTATATATGATGGAAGAACCCAAAGGGTCTATGCCACAGTTTTTTTTGTGTTAGGTGGCATTTGATAAAAAGCAAGGGATTTCAGGGGGGCAGGGTGCCTCTAGGCATAGGCAGTGATGATGATCTTCCTGCTAGTGCTACAAGGTTCCTAGATACTGCAAATCATTTAATCAAATTTTCCCACAAAGTGACTAGTGACAGTCTTAGGTTATTTGTACCAGCCCCAAGAAGTACATGACACATTTTTCAGGTGTTTCAAGTTGCCTGCCATTGGAAAGATTCTTGAGCTTTATAAGGCAATATCCTGCTGTGGTTACAGATCCTCGTCTTTGTTGCCCATCTGAATCCTTCCTATGCTGAGTTCTTACCTTACCTTCTGCCAGTTTTCGCTCTTTCAGCTTTCAGTAATAATAACAGCAAATTGTGAGGAAAATCATTCTTTGGAATGGGGATGCTATCCTGGGCCACGGAAGAGCTCAGAGATCATTAATATGTAGGCAAATTGTGAAGAAAGGGAACATGTTCATCTTCAGAGAATTTAGCATCCAAACTCCTTAATCTGCTAAATGCAAACAGTTTGTTATTTTTCTTTTCAAATTCAGGGGTGGATTGTGGTTCTTTGTTTGTTTGTGGGTTTTTGTTTTTTTTTTCTCACCCACAGAACATCTCAGACATAACATCTGGATCCACTATGAATTGCCTGTTGAGGAGCACAGAACTATTAGAAATTCCCAATAGACAAATGGAGGATATTTTTCATTCTTAATACAGTTGACATTGTGTGGGTTTTTTTCCTAATTTCACTGTTAAATACACTTGAAACAATCTTTTTAAACTTTCCAGACCCCATCAGCCCTAGGCAATTACGCATTAAGGAAGTCTTCAGCTTGAGTACTTTTCTTTGTGTTAAAGTGTTAAAGTATTTTATTAAAATAGTAGATTATGGAATACTTCATGAATATCCAGAGCTCTTACTTTGAGTCATCATAATTTGAGGTATTTACATTTGCTTTTTTTCTGGACCACTTTGACAATCTGTTTATTAACACCACAATCACAGAACATAACCAGGGCTCTTCGGAGAGGAAATTAGTTGTTCAGGCAGAATGATTTCTCATTTTCAGTCAGAATTCAGTGAAGGGGGAAAGCCTGGGGAGGAGGCTATCATAAACTGAGGTTTGTTTACCCTTTTAAAGGAAAGATATGGAGGTAATGTATATACATGCATATGTCACTTCAGAACTGGGTGGAGTTACCAATTGCTTACAGAGGAAATCTACCTTGCTGTTTGAAGAACTCCTAATTTTTCTTATCTTTCTGAATTCTATAATCAGGTAAAGGGCTTATGATATGTTGTGGGGATGGAAAGTCTAGATTATCACTGAACTAATGCTGCCTCTGCTGCAGACAACTCCTGCTGCTAGCTCTTTACTTCCTCAGTTGTCTATTCTTGAACTATTAGTACTTTCTTCAGTATTATAGTTACACACACTGAGATGCCAGAATTAGTTGGCTGAGTCACTGGTTTTCAATTGCCATTTAAAATTAAAATAGTTTTTCTCTTTTTTTTTTTCTCTTAAAACACAAAACAAACAAAACCAAACCACTCTGGGAGCACACATTCTTATTTGTAAACATTTGTGTAGTGCTTTAAAAGTAGAAGTAAGTCCAAATATAGTCATGATTTTTTCCAGCATAATTCAGTTAGAGATACACTTTCTGTTTTTCAACTGATGCTGCAGACAAATTTGTATGTACATGTCAGGTTTTTACTGATACAATTTATGCCAGTCAGAAGAGCCTCTAGCTTGTACAGACCTCCAATATATATGCAGTGTATATGCTATCTGGGTAAAAGCATGCTATAATAGCACTGCTGTTTAAAAGATTGATTGATATAAATAAATATATTTATAAGGAAAAATGTCTTCTGGTATAGAAGCTCAAGTCTGTGGTTTTAAGAACATTCGTGGTCTCTTTGACATTGGTAAAACTATCAGGATATATAAAGATAAGATTTTGTAGGATGGAAGACAGAGTGAAAATGTTTGTTACTTGTATGTAAACACAGTTTCAAATCTCCTTGTTATTGTCTGCCCAATACTAGAGATACTTTTTTTTTTTTTTTACTTCATTATCATTCTTATCCTGTTTCAACAGAAGTCATGAAACACAAAGAAATGGACCAAAGTCAGTTCTGTAGAAACTGCCCTAGAGTGGTGTTTCTAGGGAATGTGGTCCATTAAATTTTCAAATGATTGGTTACTTTAAACTTCTTTCCTGTAATGTTTGCATCTCCAGAGGTTTGAATTGTTTTTTTCCCATATTTTTTAGGGTACATTGTCCAAATGAGGTGATGGGCAATAGCTTGAACTTGGAGTTTGTAGTATCCAGTAACTATAGCATACTTCCATATTGATGATTGGGATTAGACAGCAGTTACTCTCATTTTAAATGTGAAATTCTAAGGCAGTGTGGAGTTGTTTGTTATTCACTTTCTGAGTAAAATCCTTTACCCATTTAAGTAAACAGGCGTTTTGGCATTGTCTTCAAAGGGATTAAACTCTTTATCAAAAACAGACAAAAAAAATAAAAGGGCTACTTTTGCTGGTTGCTTTGAAAGTGTTCTTAAATGCTAGGAAGCAAGAGTTAAAGTGTGTTTGTGATGGATGCTTGTAGCATCAATAGTAAGACTGGCATCCCGTTATGATCTTACTATCATTTAATTAAAAATTTGGTAATTATGAACTTTTGTCATAAATAGCCATCACAAAAGTCTAAAGGTGATTAGTAAATGTCTTTGTAGATTTATGCATTATCCACACTGGAATAACTGTATTTGCAGATAAAACTGTTCCTGATTTTCACAAAAGATTATAAAATACGCAGTGACTTTATCTGTGTGCAGAAGCATTCTACCAACTTGCAATTAAATTATCTTTGAAAAACTATTGAGGCTGTATCATTTGTTTACCTTTGATATGATATAATCTGAGTTATTCTTTAAACTGTTGCAAATAGAATCAAGATGCAAGTAAACACATTGCAAAATTGGAAAAAAAAATAGCAGTTGCTGGTGAGGAAATTCTGAGTAGTGTAATCAAGCATAATCAAATCCTAATCAGACAATGTAAGGCAATGCAATACTCAGCATATACATAAACTCATTTCCAATAGGAAAGCATCATCTCCTTCACAATGACCTTACTGTCATTTAAACTTGGGCTGAAAAGTTCTCTCTGCTTTAACTTGACTTCAATGCTAACATAAACATTGAAACATTGTAACTTTGATGAAGGAAAATTATTCAGAATATTTTACTTTGCAAAAAAAATCTGCTTCATATTTGTTTTGAGTGTTGATAGAAAAACAGATGGATGTTTTTGGGGGATTTCTTAGAACTGCTGTGGCACATCACTAAATGTCACTTCTTTGGAGCAGTCCTACCTATTCTTTCTTCCTCTATTTCAAAAGAAAGAATTCGATAGATTTGGGGCTCTTTTTTACGCTGACTTATTCCCTTGATTAGAAGGCTTATAAGAGCAATGAGCAGTATTCTAGCTTTGTTAAATGATGTAAACAGTACATTGTTACTTATTCTAGTGCCACATAGGATTCTATCACGTAAAATGAAGAATAAAAGAACAAAATCTTTTTTAGTTAGTCTAATAAAAAAAAAACAAAAACAACTCACTAGCTTATAGTCTGGTAAATCACCACTTTGATTAGAATGATTTGTCTCTTTAGGTAGTGCAAACTCTGATTGATTTATTTTTGGCCATTTGCTAAGACGAGCTGATGTAGCACTCAATTGCAGATAGGAAAATCTTTCCCTTTTCCCTCACAGTTAGTGGTGAAACTGTATCAACAAATTAAAAATCATTTTTAAGGGACTTCTAGTAGGAAAAGGTATGGATGCAACTAATGAGCCAGCAGTAGAATAGAAATAAATCATGATTGGTGATTTATCATAGAATCATAGAATCGTTAAGGTTGGAAAGGACCTTAAGATCATCTAATTCCAACCCCCCTGCCATGGCAGGGACACCTTACGCTAAATCATATCACCCAAGGCCTCGTCCAACCTGGTCTTGAATACTGCCAGGGATGGAGCATTCACAACCTCCCTGGGCAACCCATTCCAGTGCCTCACCACCCTAACAGGAAAGAATTTCCTCCTTATAGCCAACCTAAACTTCCCCTGTTTAAGTTTTAACCCATTACCCCTTGTCCTGTCACTACAATCTCTAATGAAGAGTCCCTCCCCAGCATCCTTATAGGCCCTCTTCAGATACTGAAAGGCTGTTACGAGGTCTCCACGCAGCCTTCTCTTCTCCAGGCTGAACAGCTCCAACTTCCTCAACCTGTCTTCATACAGGAGGTGCTCCAGTCCCCTGATCATCCTCGTGGCCCCTCTCTGGACTTGTTCCAACAGTTCCATGTCCTTTTTATGTTGACGACACCAGAACTGCACACAATACTCCAGGTGAGGTCTCACAAGAGCAGAGTAGAGGGGCAGGATCACCTCCTTCGACCTGCTGGTCACACTCCTTTTGGTGCGGCCCGGGATACCATTGGCTTTCTGGGCTGCAAGCGCACACTGCCAGCCCATGTTCATTTTCTCATCAACCAACACCCCTAAGTCCTTCTCCTCAGGGCTGCTCTGAATCTCTTCTCTGCCCAATTTAGAGTTATAACATTCACCAGCCACACAATAAGAGCTGGTGATTCTTAGTCAATGTGTCTTTTTCAGGAATCTTTCTCTGAATAAAAGGAGGGTACACCTTGTGGAACAGTATCCAGTCTCTTCAAAATATGCATAGCTCTAAAACTACATTATGATACAAATCAAGAATAAAGTCGAGTTATTATACAAGGAAAGTTATATCCTGAAGAACTTAACTAAGTGAAGACTGAATTTATAAAATATTATAATCAGTACTTACTAAGACCATGCCTTTTCTCAGTCACACACCTGTCTTGTTTTACTGGAACCTTTCACAAAAATCTTTTGGATTTTTGCCAAAGGAAGAACATGTATTTAATGAAGAGGGTAGCACCAGACAATTCTTTCTGGTATAAATCTAGGAAAGCATGCTATATTTAAATTAGTAGCCTTCGGAGGTGGGAACCAGGGTATGTAATCAAGCCTCTGTATCCAGTTCCTGTAAAATAAATGCTGTATATCCTCTTTAAGGCCGGTAGAGGGAAAGACATTGAAAGTCTTCAGACATGAGCCTGTTTTGCTTAGTTGGATACTGTACAGTACAAGAAAGCAATGCCAGTAATTTCAGTCCTCTCTCTAATCTCTTCACTGAATGAAGGCCCAAAATACCAGGATCAGATCTTTTACAAAATGAGGTAGTGCTCACCCACATTTCACTTAAAAGTAGTTGGAGCACTAGTGTAAGAAGAGGGACAAAGTTGGAGTCTTCTTCAGCATTATATGTCTTGAATTGAAGACAGCAGAGAAGGGACTATCCACTTGTTTCTAGGGCACTGTGGTATAGTAAAAACTTTTGCTATTTGTACCCTATGAAACTCAGCTCCTGTGCATCATAAATGCCAGAAGGCATAGGATCAAGATACGCTTTTGGTATTTGCATCCCAAACAAACACAGATGAGATACATACTGGACTAAAACATTCTCAGAGCAAATCTGCCATTCATCCCCATTTATCATGATTTACTATACATTGCAGGCCAGTCTGGGAGCTTACAAGCTAAACTCCATTTGGATGAAACTTAGCTGGAAGATGTGTTCCATGGCTGCAACTAGTATTGTCCAGTTATGAGTGGATGTTCAGTGTTTTGAGCCAGGATAGATCCACACTGGAGTTAACCCCTAAAATCCATACATGATTAACACTGGGATCCTGGCACCGACTGTCTTAGACTGCAACCTTGATTCCTTGACTCCTACTGATTTTTTTTATATAGATACAACCTCTATGTGCTCCAAAAGACCCTGCCTTAGCTGACTTGAACTACCTCTCCTTTATCAGTGGAATTTACATTTTCAGTCCTGGCAAAATACCCCTGCATACAAATCTTTCCACAAAAACAGAATCATGAATTTGTAATGCTTGGCATTCATTGTTTTCTACCAAATACATGTTTTCTCCTTATTTCAAGTAATTCTTTGTAGCAGCCACAAATCTGAAAATGACAGAATTCCTGTGGCCTGTTTCATGAACACTATTGTACTGTATGTTGTGTTTCTAACCTATAACTTACATATATATATATATATATATAAAACCTATAAGAATGCTCCAAACTGAATAAAACCAGTAAATTAATTTCTTATGAGTGCTGCTATTAGGACTTCACTGGTGACAGTTTTTAATCCAGAGAAACCTTATCTTGAGGTTCACTGATAGCCCGTAAGCGATAAGGGAAATAAACTCCTAACTGCAGTAGTAGTATCTTGGGTTTAAGTCAAAAAAGCAATGTCAGCAGTGCACCAATAAAATTATAAGCATGCATCTTGAGGTCTGCCTTTCCATTTGTTAAAATAAAAAGCATTTCCAAGGAGCCAAACCAAAACATTGGCAATCTTTTTAAAATATTAATTTGAAAGATTAGAGTCTAGCTTTGATGTGCCATATTATATTGATAGATTACAGGGGATAAAAAAGCCAGTGAAATGACATCTAAGATGTAGGTTTGAAGCACTGTGCTTTAGCAAGTTCCTTGTAAGCCAAGATTTTTTTTTTCCCCTTTATTCCTTATGTTTTTAGCTGAAATTGACAGCTACCAGATGGGATCTATGGCCTGACCCATGTCCTATCCACCCCGCGCGGGAAGAAATGTCTGTTATTGCTGAGCAATGAGTGTATTGTATTTTATTATGCAGCTCTTTTGTATCACTGTGGAATATGTTTTCTCAAAATTCTTTGAGGCTTTTTGCTATATTATTTTATGAAACCTATAAAAGCTGGTAAAAGGAAAGGTGCTGGCTTCAAAAGGCCTTAGAATTCATGGTGGTTTGTTACTTGTCTTTCAAGTTCTTGATTTCACAGGTGGGCTTGATTTGAAATCAATCCTTGTGATAGTGAGAAAAAGAAAATCTTGATTTTTATTTTCACTGCAGCTCTTTTGCAGCTGCCATAGTTCATGCATGAACTGCATTCCAAAGCTGCTGCTTGTTACCAGATTGATACAGTGAAGCTCTACCGTAAATGAATTCAAATTAGTAATTTTTTTGTGATTCTGTATTGTCCCGAAGAAGAGGTTTTGAGTCTGCTAGCTTATCAGACGTAAGTGTAATAGGGCTAACAGAATATATTGCTTCTCACTATCAAGTTTGCTTTGTTTAAATATAATACAGCATTCCAGGCAGCCTGCTTTGTCCTTAAGCAGTGGAGTAATTCCTGAGTGATGGAAACACAGTTCAGTGAAACTGAAGAGCTCAGGAACGTAGAGAAAAAGTCAGAAAGAAAAAAAAATCAGCATATTTAATTGGAATACTTAAACGGGAATGTTTCATTGAAGTGGTCCAATTTGGCTAAAATACCAAGAACAAATTATACTGGAAAATTGCCAACACAGCTTCTTAGTTGCAGGAAATCTGGGCTGAGGCTGCAGCCTTTCAGGAGCTGACCTTGTAACCAGGAACTTTTATGCAAACTGCTCCATGGCTTTCACATCCAATAAATGTGTCCCTTTTAATCGAGCATTTCAGTATTTGAATTTTGTTGTTATTCTTAATCAGATTGAAATTAGATTTTGGAATATTAAATTCCCCCATGAAATGGAGTGACCTTCTTCTGTGTAGATAAAATGGGGAATCATCTTGTAATACAAGAGAAACAATGTAATTTGCAGCAGCTGTTAGACTTTTCAGAGGTGTCTCCATTTATTACAGGCTTATTTATGCAGGGGCTGATGGGGTTCCCTATCAAACATGCACAGTTAAGTTGTTAAGCTGCTGACAACCAAGTCTCTATTTCACAAAAAGTTATACTTGTGGCATGTAAGCATCCAAGTCATGGTTTTTAGGTGCCTTTATCGCACTTTTCTCAGGTGACTGTATTGTCCACGATGTTGACAGTATCTGCAAGTAAAAGTGATAAATTCAAGTCAGGTTTTATTCTTCTGCGGCTTAGTGAAGCTAGGAATAGCGGCAAAGGCACAAGAGCTGGCTGTTGTGAGGATTACAGAGTCCCAGCTATTTTCCATTTGCACTCAGTTCACGTTGCTACAAAAGAGGCCCAGAATGTTGGTTTTTTTTTCTTTTTGAAATGAAAAGAAGATCCTGCAGAATTTGCACTTGGCTCAAAAAGAGGTTGCACTAAAAGTACATGCAGGGCAACAGATGATTCATGTCAAATCCTGATGCCATTTTGCATCGTCGTTTTGTTTACGTGTTCAGATACAGCATCACAGCACAA
Source organism: Pezoporus wallicus (assembly GCF_028554395.1). Lineage (NCBI taxonomy): Eukaryota > Metazoa > Chordata > Aves > Psittaciformes > Psittacidae > Pezoporus > Pezoporus wallicus. Next base: position 4,992,284 of record NW_026640165.1, read on the forward strand.
ACAGTATGAATTGTAAGAATTTCAGCAGTTCCCTAAATGTACAGGAATGTTTGACTATCAGCGTATATATATGTAACACGTCTTTTATACCCAAACCCAGAGACTGTTGAGACCACTGAAACTGCTACCTGACTTTTTTATGCTGTCGTTTTCTCTCTTCTTTATCAGAGAGAAATCAGGGGTGATGCTGTACATTTATGCACTACCCATGTCCTGGAAAATAGAAAGTGAGCTTTCTAGCCCTTTCTGTGGAAAAGGAAAATAAAATAGCAAAGGTGACTTCATAGGCTCTACTGTTCAGCAAAGAGGAAATATTTGTCCTTTTGAATGTTTTAACAATTTGTGCAAATTTTCCATGTGCTTCAGAAAAATACTGGCATATTTTGCCATTTATGGCAAAATTTGGGGCTGTGCAATGATATGTGCAGTCTCACAAGTCGTGTTCTAGATGATTCATCTTTTCCAGCTGTTAGTTAAAGTAAGCAAATTCATGTGTTAACAGAAACCAATAAATAATGAACTCTGAGGGGATAGGTTCAGTTTGCATAGCACGATGAAATATGGTGTTGCTTGGAAAGGCTTGAATTTTCCAGTTCAGACATATTTATGTCTATACTATTAAACATGTTTGTTTAATGCACTTACTTTCTTGTTATTGCCTTCTGGTAATTTTAAGAAGCAGAGAAAGGTACAGCTGTTATTTAAATAACTGAAGGAGGAACACAGTTGCAGACTTGGCCTGTGATGCAGAAATCTGTATTGTCATGGACGGTAGAAGTAGCAGGGTAGAGCAATATAAACTTTACAATTCCTTCCATCCCTGGCATGTCTTAGCCCAATGAATGTATTTGTGAGAAGCATATTTTGTCATGTGTTCAACACATATACAGAATGCTATGGGTACATACCAGTTCATCCTTCTATCAGTGTAATTTATTTCATATTGTCAGTAAGAGATTCAGTACTTGGAAAGGTAGTATTGTTAGAAGTATGGTATAACATGGTATTATATGGAAACTGTAGTGGGAAACATGTCTGGGACAGAAAGATGAAGCTGGGAGAGGAAAGGATAAATGTGGATAAGCTAATCATCTAAGGGAAAGGAGCAGAATAAGATTTGGGTGATTATATACGTAGGACATCAGCCTGATCCTCTTGTGTTTTTTTTCCCCCAGTTATAATAAATGGATAGACAAAGAGCACATGATCAGAAATTAACTCATCTTATTTCTCACTGGCACTTGCTTGTATATTTTGTTCCTGAATGTGATGGAAACATCTGTGTCTGGGTGGACGTGATCAGGAAGGGTCTTCTGTTCTGCATACTGTTCTCTGTATGCAGTTGAGTATCCTGCATTATTTCTAGGTTGTTTTACTTCTTGATATATGATTACAATGCAAAATATGAGGTTTAACGTAGGCGTCATAAGCAATATATGGCATGAGATAGATTTAGTTTGAGATTGTATTAACTAAGGTAACTGGCTTTGTGTCTGTTCAAACTGCTTTTACTGAACTAAAGCATCTTCTATGTATCATGGGGAAGCAAGGGAGTACATTTGCATAGTGTTATGCTACACCGTAATAATGGCACATGTAGTTTCATATGCTGCAAACAAATACTCATCCTTGTTTCTTGTGATAACTTTTCTAGGAAACAGTATCCAAAGAGCACCCTTGATTTTTTTTTTCTTTTCTTTTTTTTTTTTTTTTTTTTTTGAAGGCAGCATAATCTCTAAAACCAGCTGGAAAGCTGTTATACTTGAATTACTGATAATTAGTCTCACTCAGCTAACTAAAATCTAGAAGCTCCACTGATATATTTGGAATTTAGCCCCTTATGAGAAATTAAAACCCGATCAAAATATATAATCTGCAAAATTTACCTGCTTCTGCCAGTCAGACTGTTAGCTCTTTGAAAACATGCTGAAACAAAAGGTAGATCTAGAGAGTAATGAGCCATTCCCATAAAAAGAGAGAAACTTCATATCTAAGCACAGATACATAACAGGCTAAATTCTGGACATCTAATTTTTCATTATTCTGTGCTTAATTTACATTTCTGCCTCAATTTCCCCATTAAAAAATGAGAAGCAATAAAATGCTTACCTTTATAGTCATAGGGATTCTCTGCTGGTAATTAGATGCTGTCAGACAGAATTACTGTAAATTACAGTAATTACTGTTCATTAATTAATTCTGTCAGTTTTATGTTTTATTCTAATGCACTGTCACAGTGCTATAGTGTTTAAATTGGTTGCCTTTAAAATGAACATTCACATTAAAAAGGAGTGAAAGAGAACCTTTTATTGAAATTAAAAAAGTTCCAGGGAAATATTTTATTATGATCTAATTTTGGCTATGGAATTCTGAAGCTGAAAAGTACTACATACTAGTAATTGCATGTATTATTATAATTTAAAAATATATAAAAATATGAAGAGCCATTTGGTATTTAAATTGAGCTGCTTATTTTAGAGCAGAATTCAGTATTTAATTGTAGCATTCCCTGTTGAACCAGGTGTATTTCCAGGGAATGTTTCATGCCAAAGAGAATTAAGGCAGAAAAGTTGACATTTCCCTCTGGAGCAGAAGACTAAATGCTAAATCTGTATCTCCCACTGTGGAAGTGAGGCTTCCTTTGGCTCATACAGCACCAAAATACTGTGCTTGTTGGTTTATTGTAGCAGTAGTAGTGCAATTCACACTATTGCTATGAAGTGATGATAATTATGCTATTGCCATGTAATAACGTAATTTCAAAGAAATAATGATATGATTTTATCTGTGTTACTGATGTGTAAACATGGGGAGAAAAGGATCTGCTATTTCCACTCCTTGGTTAATGCATCATTGGTATAAGAGATCCTTTTCAAGCCTGCTAGGTAGAAAAGGGCAGTGGAAGTGAAAATGGAATAAAATATTGTATCTGTTAATTTACAAAAAATTGTAAATTAACAGATAATAGATGTGCTCTATGTACACAATGAACTAAACGAACAATTTAGCAAGTTCTCCAGTAGGTAAAAAAGAGTTGTTCATGGAATCCATGGTGTAATTTACATGAGATTAGAAAGTAGAAAATAAAATTATGACTATCCTACACAAATGCAGCATCTGCCTGCCCAGGAGTCCTGTGACCTGTCAAGTGAGGAGGAATGTATGCCATCTCACTTAGTGCTAACATATGAACTGCATGCAAACTCATCTGGTCCAGCCACCTGCTAAAGCAGAGCCACCTAGCACAAGTTGTCCAGGACCATGTCCAGAGGGCTTTTGCATGTCTCCAAAGATATCTCCATAACCTCCCTGGGTTACGTGTGTCAGTTCTCAGCTACCCTCACAGTGAAAAGGTGTTTCCTGATATTCAGAGGGAACCTCCCGTGTTTTGCTTTGCGCCCGTTGCCTTTGGTCCTGTCACTGGACACCACTGAAGAGAGTCTGGCTCCATCCTCTTTACACTCTTCCTTCAGGTATATATATACATAAAGGAGGTCACCCTGAGCCTTCTCTTCTGCAAGCTGGACAGTCCAAGGTTTCTCAGCTTTCTTCATATGAGATATGCTGCAGTCCATAAATCATCTTAGTTCTTTTTGTTTGATTCTGTCCAGTATGCCCGTGTCTTGTACTGGGGAGCCCAGAATTGGACACTGTACACCATATGTGGCCTCACCAGTACAGAGCAGAGGGAAAGGATCGTGTCCCTCGACCTGCTGGCAGCTCTTCTCCTAAGGCAGCTCGAGATACTGTTAAACCTCTTGGCTGCAAGGACAGATTGGTGCCTTATGGGCAGATTGTTGCCTGCCAGGACCTCCAGATCCTGGCAGGCAACAGGATCTGGCAGATCAAGCTGCTCTTCAGCTGGGTGGCCCCCAACATGATGGGGTTGTTCTTCCCCAGGTGCAGGACTTTGCACTTCTCTTTGCTGAGCTTCATGTGGTTCCTGTCAGCCCATTACTCCCATCTGTCAGGGTAAAAAAATCACTGAAGCTATATTGCACTAAAAAGGAGAGCTGGAAGAAAGGTCAGTTCAGTTGTTCTTAGGGTTATATTGGTTTACAAGCATCTCAAGTTTCACCCAGCAGTTTAGACTTTTTTGTATTTTAGGAGTTATTTTGTTCTGGGGGGTTTTATTATTCTAGTAAAACATACCTTAAGGGAATGAAAGCCAAGTATCATTTGATCTGCTCAATTCAGGAACACAATGGAGACAAAAAGTAATTCTACTTCAAGGGTCTGGTTGATTTGGGTCCCGTGGAGCAGAAAGTTGCCATAAAAAGCAATATATTGACACTCAGATTTCTTTAAACTACAAGGAATTTAGGCTAAGCCTCTCTGTTGATATTAGCAGTGGTATCATTTCAAGTAGGTGTAACATAGCTTTTGGAGCTTTTTTGGATCAAAGCTCCCTTCAAGTTAAAACCAAATGGAAGCTGTGCAGGTCATGAAATCCTGGAGCCACACTGTGACTGAACAACACTATTACCCAAGCCAAATAGCACTTCTTGCTCTGATTTACTTTCTAAATTGATGAAAAGTTAAATCATTGATTTGAGTGGAGGTAACTGAGGCTATGTGGATATGAAGTCCTAGTACATTAAAGATCAATGGTAAAATGCATTCTAGAATATTACTTTGCTGTTCAATCCTCTGAAAGGACTTGTGAATGGAGTAAAACTATTGAACTGCCAGCAAAATTCACAACTGGTAAATATTCTTCAACAGGCAGTGAGGGAAGAATCCTGATATCAGCTTGGCTGCCTCAAATGTAGAAGCACATTCCCGGTTTTATCTAAATAGGCATCAATATTTCATCGATATCCCAGTCTCTCACTGATACAGTGGGTCAGTAATATTTTTATGTATTCTAAATTATAAGCTCTGGGGGTTTTGTATTCACTTTTTAAACAAAATAAATAAAACCATATATTTTATATATGTGTGTGTATATATATATATAAAATTCTTCTACACAGGAGCCTGGGTTTTGGCCTTTTTGTTTTCTTGTTAGTGTTATGTCTTCCAAACTGGTATGAGCCTGCTATGCAAAAGATTATGTATCTGTTCTTAAAAAGTTCCCCAGAGGAACTTTGCTTTGAAGTCAGAGGATGAGATAAATTATTACTTCACTGGTTTTGAAAAGAACTCTGTTGCCTAATTTGAAAGTAAAATGATATTGAACAATAATAAAATCAAATCCTTTTGGTAATCTGAGATTTTGTCAAAGGTTTATTTTCAGACACTGCTCAGGAAAAATTGCACAGACTGATTTGTCTGAGTCTATGTAAAACAAAATTATTTTTGTCTATAGAATCTTACATTTAAAGGCACCTGTTAAGTGAGATGGAAGGCATTTTGTGTGTTTGTCTTTGTTGCTTTGAATTATAGTGCTTGCATATATCACATCAATGAATGACAAACTAGTTTCCTTTGTGGGTATGTGAAAAATGGTATTTGGTTACTTAATATTATCAGGCAGGCTTTACTTTGGTTTTACTTTGGTTTAGTCTTATTTTTTCCTTAACAAATTAGACTTTCACCATAAATGCTATCTTACCTACTGTATTAACACAATATATTTCCTGTAGTTTGCTTAATAATTTTGATTATAACAGCCCTTTACATTCAAAAACTTTTTCTTTTCTTAGGTCTACAATTATAGAAATAGATAACCCTGTATTAGATGAAGATTCTTTGTTACAACAGCAACTGGAGTTTTTTATTTTGGAAGTAATAGTAGCAAATAACTTCTTTCTTATATTTTTATAATACCGAGGTAGAAGACTCTCTTCTCTAGCTATCCATATGGTGTGTAGCAAGTCTAAGAATTATAGAAGAAAACAAAGGATGGTTTGAAAGAATTAATGGATGTGCAAGTTGAATTTGGTTGTTTTTTTGCCTGAGAATCTAGGAATGGAATGTTTGATACCCTTTTAGATACTTAATTCCAATAGGTGGAAAGGTAATTCCAGATAATGCAATGCCTATATCTTTAAAATGTCAAAAGACCACTTGTGCCAGTCATTCTGAGTGGGCTTTCATAATCATGGAATCATAGCATGGTTATGGTTGAAAAGACTTTAAGATCAGCTAGTTCCAATCCTCCTGCCATGGGCAGGGATGCCTCACCCTAGACCATATTGCCAAAGGCTCTGTTCAACCTGGCCTTGAACCCTGACAGGGATGGAGCATTCACAACATCCTTGAGCAACCTGTTCCAGTGCCTCACCACCCTCACAGTAAAGAACTTCTTCCTTAGATCTAACTTGAACTTCCCCGGTTTAAGTTTAAACTCATTACCTCTTGTCCTATCACTACAGTCCCTGATGAAGAGTCCCTCTCCAGCATCCTTACAGGCCCCGTTCAGATACTGGAAGGCTGCTATGAGGTCTCCATGCAGCCTTCTCTTCTCCAGACTGAGCAGCCCCAACTTCCTCAGCCTGTCTTCATACAGGAGGTGCTTCAGTCCCTTGATCATCTTTATGGCCCTACTCTGGACTTGCTCCAACAGCTCCATGTCCTTCTTATGCTGAGGACACCAGAACTGCACACAGTACTCCAAATGGGGTCTGATGAGAGTAGAATAGAGGGGCAGGATCACCTCCTTCAACTTGCAATCAGTTCTGCTGAAATTCTTCCGTCTTCTTTAAATTACTAAATATTCATTGCACTGGAAAGAAATGTGAAAATTAGTCTGAAAAGGTGTAGGGTAGCATATTTGCTTCCATCCATATATCAAAAATAAATCAAGATGAGTTGATCTCAATTTGCAGATCTTTTTGGCTAGTTTAAATTGCTGGTTTTTACCTAGTATATTGCCCCTTTTTTTTTTGTTTTGTTTCAAAATCTATTACATTTTTATATAATAAAGGTGATAGTTTTGATATAATGTGCTTCCTCTATAGACACAAAAATTGAAGAGGATCCCATTCCACAGCTGTATTTTTAATATAAAACTCTCTTTTAATTTGTAGTGCCTATTATTCTTTATGCTTAACTTGGAAGCAAATTTAAAGTCACTCATGGTGTTTGTGGATGATTCACAAACTAAAACGAGGTAAAAAAGCCTCAGTGGCTGCAGTAGTTATAAGGGCTTCACTCACCCTACTGTCCTAAATAACTTCTTCATGTGACCCCTATTGTGGCACTGCATGCTAAAGTACCTATTTACATTCCTACTGCAAGACCTTAAGATGACCCCAGCCACTGTATACTGCAAAGGAAGAGAGCTTTCAAGAGCAACAGGTACCCCATGATGCCATTGCTGCAATTTCACAGAATTATAGAATGGCTCAGAAGAGACCTTAAAGATTATAAGGTTCCAGCCTCCTTCCACGGGCAGGGACGCTTTCCACTAGACGGTGTTGCTCAAAGCCCCATCCAACCTGACCTTGAATGCTTCCTGGGATGGGGGAACCACAGCTTCTCTGAAAAGGCTGTTCCAGTGTCTCACCACCCTCATAGTGAAGATTTCTTTTTCTAATATCTAATTAAATTTGCCCTCTTTCAGTTTGAAGCCATTACCCCTTGTCACACAGCCTTTCCAGAACTCTCATCTACTACCTGATTTGCACTGTTGTTTACCAGTGCCTACTGGCAGATCTAGGTGGCTAGTAGCAGGCAGCACCATCAGCGGGTGCACAGGGCATTTAACATATAGACCAAATAAGGACCATTTCTGTTAGCTTTCTTCTACTGTGTGTTGTATTGGCATTGGTCAGTGCTGCTGGCTGTCAAGTTTGATTGTAGGTCTATCTAGCTCCTGGTTGCTGGCACCAGGACCCAAGGTTGCTGGCACCATGTGCCTCTGTTTTCTGTAGCTGCCAAGGAAGAAGATGATGACATGGGAAATAGCAAACACACTGTGATGACCTTGTGCATGCTGACATGGGTGGCTGCTAGACAGATTTGAGTTGCCTGGGAAACCCCCATTTCAGCTTTCAACCTACATCAGGGCAAGAGCCCAAGTAAAGACTAGCATTTATAGAAGCTAAGCTAAGCATTTGTAGAAGCTAAGCACTGGAAGGTGTGAGGTTGCTCTATTCTTAGTGGGCACTTCTTATAGCTGTGGCTCTAATTGTGCCTGCACATGTAGTGCTTTCCCTGTACAGTCTCATGGGATGTGCCATTCAATGTTGGGCTCTTACAAGTAAGATTTTTACTATGTCCTTCCTTATGAAAATATCAGCCATATGTAAAGCCATGAGGCATGGAAGAATGATGTGGAAAGTTGGTTGTGTGCTGAATTGCACTAGAGGATTGTGTGTTTATTAAGTGTAGAGGGGGATAGAGCAACGCAAAGGCAGTCACCACCTCCCACAAGCAGACCAATGCCTAACCAGCATGTCTACCTAGGAAAACCTACCCTGTTTTTTATTGATGAGGTGATGTTATATGGCATGCAATATCCCTTTGGTCCATTTGGATCAGCTGTCCTTGCTCTGCTCTCTCCCACTTCTTGATCACAGCGTAGGCAGAATGAAAAAAAGAGGAAGCCTTGATGCTGTGCAAGCACTGATCATCAGTAGCTATAACACTGGTGTATTGCCAACACTCTCTTGGTAACAAATTTAATGCACAGCTCCATGCCAGACACTGAAGAAAATTAGATCCAGTCCAGCCAGATCCAGTACATATGCTGAAATGAAAGATCTGGAAGACAATGCTCATAAAGATGAACACCTTACAGACAACAGCCTGAAAAAGCCTCGGGTGAATATGGAAAAACTTATTGTTAAACATCTTGGACATGAGGTAGTTTTTAATAGACTAGTATACCCAGTTCTAATGTTAACAATTCAAGAAAGATATTGAAAAATTGGAGTTCAGAGAACAAACAGTCTTGGTGATGATGGAAGAAACACGTTTTGCTATATGAGGCTTCAGGAGCTCAGTTTGTGCTAATCAAGACATTGATTGAGAGTTAAGAGAACTAGAAGTCTCCTGAGGTCTCTTCCAGCCTTAACTCTGCAATACAGAGTTAAAGGAACTAATGTTGGAACTTTAACTTTAAAAAATGCAGAACAAGCACAAGATTTCTCTAGCAGCAATTGCCATTATCCTTTGGGACAAGTCACTAAAGTTATGGCTTGAAAACTTTAAACTCAGGGTTTTCTGTTTGTTTTCCAAAGCAGTCCTCCAGTTCTACTACAGCTACTGCTAGCTGTGGTGAATAGAGCGATGAATGCAGGGAATTCCTGTGGGTAACACTGTATGGGAGGTCAGAATATAGAATTACAGTAGAACTTGCTGGTCTTACAGTGTCATCCATGAAATGAATTAACAGCTTGTGTGTTTTCCACTTACATATTTTGTTTTATTCAGCTTCTGTTGTTTTTATATTTCCATATATAGAAGTTATTGAGTTTTTTTAACCTACTTAAGTTCACACATTTTAATAATGTGATTACACACTTTTGCATGCAGTTGGTTTCTGCTTTTTTTTGCTATATTAGGATCAACTGCTGCAGTTAAGACATGAATTACAGGCTTGCATTTCCTCTCAAGTAACACAGATTTTTAATTGTCTAGTTCCTGATATTAGCTATAATCTTTTTAATTGTAAGATCGGTTCATGCGTATGTATAAACATAGAATCTTAGTGAATGGAAACTCTCAATTCTTAATAAATACAAACAGTTCTGGATTTGGCACCAATGTAAATGGATATCTTTTGTTCAGTGGAATTATTCTTGTTTATACCAGTTGAAATAAAGGCACAAATACTCTTTATGTTGGCAATAACAGCCATTAGAGTCACATCTTGTTCTAGTAGCTTGCTAAAAGAAATCACCAGCAGAAATCTTAAAAACTGTTGTGGGAAGTTTGGAATTATACTTCAGTGATTCTTAGTATGGGATGGTCATCGAGAATTGTATTTCTGCTAAGGCTTTTATGTTAAATCAGACTCAGTAAAAATGTGAGCAGATTTTTCTTAACCAGGGCTTATTTTTATCCACTATTTTATTCAGACATTTCTCTTTACATTATCTAAAAAATAATCTTTCAAAATCCTTCTTCAAGGTTACTTCTGTTTTAATGAGTCGGTTTTATAATGACAGATGACATATTTCATTGACTGTCTGAGTTAAGACCATACTAGTTTTGCTATCTTTGACTGAAGCATGAATCCTGAAGTGCTTGAATTCTTCCACTGATACATATCTTTGGCAACATACTTCATTGCAAGACAAGCAGGCAGGCTTGTCTTCCAGTGACTACATCACCTTACCAGAAAATATAGTCATATTTACATTTTGCATTCTGTCTTAAAGAAACTGACTGATATAGGGAGTGTTTTCAGAGTATCTAGAGGAGTCTGTCAGGATAAATATACTACACATGAACTTGCATGCATGAATATTTGTCATGATCTATGCATGAACTGCATTAAAAAATACATGAAATAATAAGATTACAAGTAAAAGAACATATGAGCGTATTTCCAGAGAGTCTGCTTAGCAGATAAAATTCTGCATTTTATAGTTGGAGATTTTTTACCTGAATCAGAGAAAATTAAATACAGTGAGTTCCTTAAGGTAGTTCCTCTGTGTTAAATAATGTGGTAGACCACTAGCACCCCAAGTGGTATAAGATACTGAAGTAACCCAGTGTGAAGCTGAATGTTAAGATTCAGAACATTTTAAAATATTTTATTCTGATGTTCCTAGTGTTAGCACTTTGTTTTATTATAATACATGTGGGTTTGTCTTTAAAATTGGCCAGTATTAAGGGTGGGTGCAAGAGAGCCTGATGAGAGCAGTCATAGTCTTTCTTCTGAAGCAATGAATCCAAATAGAATAGTCTATGCACAGTGCTTTCAGATGCATAAACATGGCATATATTTAGGAATTTCAAGAGATGAATGTGATTCCTTTCAAAATTTGAGAGTTATCTTGAGAGCTGCTATGCTTGAGAGAATTGATATTTGGATAAGCGTCTTGAAGTTAATATAATTAAACATGTATTTATTTACAAGAATGGGCAGGAGTGCATTTGGCGTGTAGCTGTGCTAAGGAAAGCAGTCAATGGCCTGACATAGACTGAAATAAATTTTCAAAAGAACGAAGGACAAGACTCAGTACCCTCCACTATAACTACAGGATTTGCTTCATTGACTTGCTTTCCCTAACAGATATATGTGCATTATGAAAACAACAACAATAAAATCTTGAGCAAAACATAAAAAACTGCATATAGTTTTTGCCCTGGGGAGTCAGAGAGCAGGTGATAAATCAGAGTCACGTTGCTTACACCCTACCAGGAGGCGCTTGGGTCCAGCACAGCTGAGTGCTGTGTAAGAAGCTGACTGGAACAGAATAGGGTATTAGTGAGTAGAGCTTATTTATGAAAGACTTCATATCAGGCTAGGGGGAGCATAATGTGATGTAAGTATGGCATACCTCTTCTCATGCAGGCAGTACTATCTGTGAACAGAAAAACTTGCAGATTCTATCATATAGCAATTTTTTGTATGCATTTTAGGTAAGGAAAGGTATACACAGTGGATGATTTTCATATAATGTATAGAGGAAGATGAAGAAGGAAAAATTAAATACGGTTTTATTTTTCCATGATGCAGCTGAAAGTTCACATATTTTTGTGAAGCATTTATGGCAAACAGTAGTTAATGATCTATACAGACCTGATGCTAAATTATATCTTAGGCAAAAGGAAATGTGATTTATTGTATTTGTTTTCCTGTGTCTTTAATTCTTTTGTGGTTAATGTGTGATGCAAATGCAGTGTTTTCTGTATTACTATGAAAAAAAAATCCTTTTTTTTTCTCATTGGCAGTGCAAAATCCTTTTTTTTTTTAAAAAGACGCACTTTTAAATGCAAATGCATGAACATTTTTAATGCTATCAATTTAGATTTACCAATTTATGACAAATTCTCCTTGGGATAATTTATGGTATTGTGGCTTACGGTACACCTCAGGGGATCGACAAAGAAGTTAATTGTTCCTCAGAGATGTACAATTTCCACCCTTTACCCCTCAATCAACAGCTTGCAAAGCAGAAATGGAGAAACAAATCTGAGCATATTAGGTTATTTCTTCTTGGAACAGTTTTTGATAGAACATACAGAAATAGAGGCGGCTGGCTGTTGTGGTGTTCTTACACATACCTCCGGCTATTTGCAGCGGCAGGGTGTTAGACTAGACTGATTCAGGCCTCATATCCAGTATAGTAATTTCTGTGTTGCTTATCCTTAGCCTTTGTTATTCTGGGTCAGTTGATCAGCACATTAGGAGCTGTAACCAAGAGTCTATCCATGTTTTGACCAACTGGTAAGGAAAAGCTTAGCAGCAGGCTGTACTGTGCCTGCTTATTCACTGTGAAATAAAGGCACACAAGAGCCTTTGAGGGGTCATTTCTTTTTTGTTTCTTCTTTTACCAGTGTGTGTTGTGCTAGTGGGAACTAAGGGTAAAACAGTCTAGACAATGTTAGAGCTGTTACTGAATGATCAAGTTTATTAACATGTCACAGGGCTGGGTAGCTCAGCCATTTGGAAATATTTGTGACTGTCTGATATTGAAGGTGATTTTGAGGCAGTTAGATCCTCATATCTATCCTACATCTTTATATTACTGTAAAATGCCTTGATATTGCTTATATGCCATTGTTGCAAATGGATTCATGTTCTGTGTTTTTATGACCAACTCTGTGCTACTTACTTTTTTGTCTTGTGGAATTGCCTGTAAATTATTATTGGGAGGAAATATAAAGCATTTCCACTTTCTCTTGTTCTTCTCTAATTAATATGATCATGGCATCCACAAGCATGGAAAAGAACATCTTATCTCATGGGGAACCTCGACATTTCTCTTAGTGCCAGCATGGCAACTTGATGTAGTACTGGCAAGAAAATCCATCCATTTTTAGTGTGAGGTAGCTGCTGCAGGTTTTCCCTCCTTTTCACTTACTGCTCCGTGACAGCAATATTTTTAGGAATGACTGCTGTGAATGACTCAAGTGTAATTGCTGTCCTTTCAGTATTTTGCCAGTTATACTTGTGACAAACCTAAAAGGGTTTTTCCTATCCTTTACAGCAGGGACAAAATAAGAAAAACATCCTGTGGAAGCACCCTGCTGTTTCCACACAAAATCCTGCATCTGGTTGTTAATATGCAATTCCTGATACCATGAACTTCTATAGAGGTTAGAGATGAGAAAGATTTTTTAGGTCACCTAGTCCTCCCCTCAGTTGTACATACAGTAGATTCACATAAGGCACAGTCATGTCCCCTCTGCACTGAAAGGAAGCATTCTTTTCACATGGCATGAGTGCTTCACTGATACTGGAAAGAAGAGAAAAGAGCTTTTTCCTGTAAAGGGTGTGTGAGATGAAGTTGTAGCATGTTGGCATAAAAGGCTCTTTGTTAAATGCTATTGTGCTAATGGTGCTTTGAATATGAATGTTTTGTAAGCAAGAAACAGGCAATGATTCAGATGAGCAGTGCCACAAAGAAAACTTAAGCAGAACTGGAAGTGAAAGCAAGTCTGGAATTTTGCAGTATGTTTTTGAATGGGTCGCACAGATTCAAATAGTCAAGACCATACATATATAATAAACAGTACTGAAGCTGTAGCATCCACTACAGATGTGTAAAAACCAAGAAAAGCTTTCATATTGCAGTAAAAGAATTTGCTGGCTGTCGTGGTTTAAACCCAGTCAGGTAACTCATTCACTCACTTCCCCCCTTTCTTGCCCTCCCCCTGCTCCCGGAGGGACAGAGAGGAGAATCGAAAAGAATGCAACTCCCACGGGTTGAGATAAGAACAGTTTAGTAACTAAGGTATAACACAGATCACTACTGCTACCACCAATGATAATAATGATAAAGGAAATAACAAGGGAAGAGAATACAACACCTCAGCACCAGCTGACCGATAACTCGCCCCCCAAGCCCGACCAAGCTCCGACCGATACCTCCTCCAACCCTGCCGTCTCCCAGCCCTTCCGGCTAACTCCCAGTTGCATCCTGGGCATGATGTGCTGTGGTATGGAATACCTCTTTGGTCAGTTTGGGTCAGGTGTCCTGTCTCTGCTTCCTCTCAGCTTCCCCTCCTCCCTGGCAGAGCATGAGGCTCACAAATTCCTTGGCCAAACCAAAACATCCTTGTTATCAGCTCTGTTCCCGAGCCGAAAGTCAAAACACTGCACTGCACCAGCTACCGAGGAGGGGAAACATGACTGCTACTGCTGAACCCAGGACACTGGCAAATTTGTATGTGTATATCTTCTATGTGCTGTCACATCTGGTCTGAGGCATACATTTTCAGTATAGTGCCTCCTAGTCCACCTGGCAGAAATTGCCAGTCTCCATATTAACTATTATATGACTATTATGTCTGTTTTCATGAAATAATACTCCCTTATCTTTAATATTTTACAGTTAGTGAACTTCAGAATCTTGGGAAGATAGTTAAAATAGCTACCTTTTCACTTAGCTAGCCAGAATTTGGAATTTGCAGATTATTCTAGGATAGAGAATATGCTGATAATGGCATAAGGGATCAGAATAATCTTCTGTTTGCTAACAAAAATATACATAGTTCCCTCCTGGAATAAAGAGAAACTGAAAAAAACCTCTATGATCATTTTCTTCCCTATTACCAGAAAGCCAGTTACTAGCCTTATCCTTGGATTTAATCTACATGCTGCAGTTTTGCAGTTAGGGACACCTGATCTATCAAACTTGGTCAAGCATGGAAGGCCATCTATCAAAATAGCAGGATGAGAAACATGCTAACAAAACCAACAAAACCACAGCATAAGAAGGATCTGGACCTGTTGGAGCGAGTCCATAGGAGAGCCATGAAGAAGATCAGAAGGCTGGAACACCTCTTCTATGAGAGGGTTAGCATTGTTCCATGTGGAGAACAGAAGGCTCTGGGGAGACCTCAGAGCAGCCCTCCAGTATCTAAAAGGGGCTGACAAGACACCTGGGGAGGGACTTTTTACAAGGGCATGGACAGATAGGACAAGGGCTAATGGCTTTAAACTGAAACAGGGTAGGTTTAGATTAGATGTTAGGAAGTAGTTCTTCACGGTGCCTGTGGTGAGGCACTGGCCCAGGTTCCCCAGAGAAGCTGTGACTTCCCCATCCCTGGCAGTATTCAAGGTCAGGTTGGATGAGGCTTGTATCAACCTGGTCTGATGGAAGTTGTTCCTGTCGATGGCAGGGGGGTTGGAGCTGGATGATCTTTAAGGTCTATTCCAACCTAAACCATTCAATGATTCTGTGATTCTATGAAAGTGCAGCTCAAGTTGTAAAAAGCAGAGCTAGTGAAGAGTGGCTATTGTGCTGTAAATTCACTATTTAACTTTCCAGGAACGAGGCCATGTAAATAGGCTCTGAACTTTAGAACACAGATGAAGTTGTGAGAGTGGGTTTTCAGTCCAACAGTAAAAAGTGTTCACATTATGCTACAATTTAATAAAAATTATTTCTGTTATTCCCATATGACTATAGTGGTTAGACAGAATATCCTGCTGACCAGAGGTAAAATATTGCAGAGAAGTGGTGACCGGAACTTTTATCCCTAATACAGCAGATGTATACATACATGCATGTGTACATGCTTATATAATTTTGCATGCAAAGATAATTTAAAGGGCCCTTTTTAGAGCTGCTATGTAAGGTATAGAAAATTTGGGAAGTTTCCCTGGAAAGACCTCTTGAAGATTATTTTCTTTTCATATGTTTAAAATGCTGAGGCTGTATGAATCCTTAAGTAGCTCAGTATTGTACTTAAGAGAGGCATAGAGAACTAGCTGTTGTGGTTTCCTAATCTGCAAGGGGCTATTTTCAAGCTGCAGACTCAGTCAAGCAGTGGTTTGTTGAGAGGAACTCTCATGAAACCCATTGCAAGTTTTGCCTTAGTCAGGACTGCAAACTTGCACTGTTTGTATTGTTACACAATATAAATATTTCCAGTAATGTTTCCGCATTGCTTCTAGAAAACAAAGTGCTGGTTGAGAAAACACTTTTGCAGGCAGTCACTGTTAAAAAAGAAAATAATGGAATTTCTGCAGGTGATATATTCTAACTTGCTCCCATCAGCATCTTTAAAAGCTAAGATTACAGAAACGGAGCCAAGCTAAGTTTGTGGGGTTTTAAACTCTTGTTTGTGTCCAGTCTTGATGCACAGTTTGTTTTATTTTCTAAAGATGTTTTTCAGTGTAAAAAAACAAAGCAGCAGAAGAGATTTAAAATTTCTATGATTGACCTTTAGGAACATTGACTGTTTTGTCAGGGACATGGCTTTATTAGAGCTCATAGCAGACCACTCAATCATTTAGTAAGGGAAAGCAAGTATACTCCTATGATAGTTAAATAGGAGTCCTATAGAAATAAAACTAAAATCTATAGAACTAAGGAGTTTTGCCTTTTGCTATTGAATTGTATAAGCTGCCTTAAGAGTTTGTAGAAATGTGAGTATTCTCTGATAACCAGTACTGGAAGTCTTCCTAGAAGATACACTGTATCTTAACCAGAAATTGTTGAGATTAGTACAGAAATTGCTGGATTAAATTTTATGGCCTTCATAAAGTTGAAGATCAGATTAGATTAGTGTAACTGGTTGTTTCTGTCTCTAAAACCTGTGACTCCATCATGTTTCCTGTAAAGGAGTGCAATAGAAGAAAGTAGTTTTAACTCACAGTGGCCTGTCCTGGTCAACTGCTTTGTGCCCTGTGGTGTGATTTTTAACAATGTGAGCCATTGCTGCAGAATCACAAGTGCTAATGGCACCTTATTTTCAGAGTTCATAGTTTAAAAAAGTAAGTCAGAGTATATTGTCTGTGTTATCACTATGCCCTGTGGCCCAACCAGCTTCCACTGTGCTGCTTCTGAAGGGACAGGACTCCTGCTTGCAAATGCAATGGCCATACTATATGAGCACATGCATTGTCTGCCTTAGGAAAGAGACAGGATTTACCCCTTTTTTACCCCATGAACAATCCTCTAGTTTGATTTCACAGACATCATTTTAAAAATTTCAAGTTACATTGTCTGATGGTGAAGGAGACAAGGGGACTGTTGGCCCTTAAAATACCTTCTGTGACTGCATAGATCTGTTGGATATGTTCCAATAAATAAAATATTGCCTGTTAAGTGAAGAAAGGCTATTCCTTCTAATCAGTGTCAATTTCCTTTGTGGAGCTTCTTCTGAACTGTAGCATATTTGCTACATAAAACATCTGAAAAATTTTTATGAAGTAGAATATGATGAATCTTTGAAAATCAGTTCCTCTGTGCATTACATAAACAAGGTGAAAACATCCTCATGCATTAGCTGAGTTTTGGAGACAAATTGTATTATTTGTCTTTCTAAGATATCTTTTACTGATATTATTTCCAGTATTCTAAAAATAAAGTAAAAATAGAAACCTTATATAAGTATAAGGCAGTCATTTGTATTTTTTTTTCCATTTTTAGCAAATCCTGAGATCTATACAGAGAACATTTTACTAAGTTTTTGCTGAAATTAAGTAGAAAAAAGGGCAGGAAATGTTTCAGATCTTGTAAATTTGAGGTGAGGAACAGTAATACCTTATGCATATGTGAAAAGTGACATTAAAAAAAAAAATCACATTTTTATCTGTCAGTCTGAAATCATGTTCTGCCTAATCATGATGTCAAACTGCTGTCTGGTAAGATGTGTGATTGACTGTGCAGTCAAGATATAACACATCTACCTGTAACAGGGTTTCTCATGGACAGTGTACCAGTTCAGTGCATGTTGTATAAACTAGCATCTTTGCTGTATTTAAACACCTTTGTCCTCTATTGGTCAAAGACTGGCTAATGAAACCAGAAGTCATGAGAAAAGGCCTGTTTCCAAGCTGTCTAAAGCTCATAGTTCACTGCGGCAAGTTTCCTCAGGCACTGAGAAAGTAATACTTAAGAACACAAGTTTCAAAAGAATCACAAGTGGTTATATTAATTTTAGTCTCACTGTGCAAGGTGGTACTATATGGTTGTCTTCCTTTCTCTCTTTCTTTTCACCTGTTTTGCTCACTTTATTTTTTTCTTAATTTGCATTCATTTAGCATTGATTTGTGTTAAAATTCCCAGCATAACCATAGCCTCTTTTTACTGTTTGGTCAAAACAAGAATTCATAGGCATACCCCAAAAAGCATACAGTTTACTGTAACACAGCCTCAAATCTTGTGGAATAGGGGGAAATCACACTGGGTATGAGATAAGTACAGCTTTGTTGCTGAGTTTCCTTTTTGAATACTTTTAATTGTTCTCATAGCAGCAGCTGTTCATCTCCTTCTGTAATAGTTGAACTCATTTCAACTCAATTTGCTTTCACACTCTGTTCTTACATATGTGACAAAAGGAGGGCAAAGTTTCCCATTACTGTGGTTGTTGACAAAGGAAGCCCATTGTACTTGAAAACAGCTGAATTATTATCTCTTTCAGTGCACAATACAATGTCACCACCATGTCACAGCAGCAGTGTAAATGCTTGGAAAGTACCAAAAGCAATAACATCTAGAAGAGAGCCACTTGTCTGAATGCTTGTCGTTTGAATGCGCATGGAGAACAGTAGCTAAAATTCCTAGAAATAGCTTTAAAAATATTAAAGACCAACCGATTTCACTTCTTATGTGCATGGAGTCTCATCTTCTGATTCTTACTGCTTCATCCATGCAAAAGCAGTTGTTAAATGGAGGAATGAAGACCAATTCTTTCTTTTTTCTTTTTTTTTTGTCCTCCTTACAAAGCAAGTGCAAGTTTATTAAACATACCTAGTAATCCCGTGTACAAGAGCACTTTGCTGCTAGAGTCTCAAGAAGGGTCTTGATCCTTGGCCATGATTTTAGTGTGTGTTTCATGAGTTCAGAATCAGGTATGGTCCAGTCAAATGTATAGCTGCAGGTAGCGTAAGGTGTCCAGGAATCCTTTATCACCCATATCCATGTGTATCGACAGTCTGACAGTCTGAGGCTCAGTTTGTTTTCAGACACTTGTAAGGTTGATTTATAACCTTCCTGACACCCTTCCTTCACTCTATTTCTACTACCAGCCTCATAATCTTTCATTCGCAGCTTCATTCCATGGCACTAATCACAGTCTACCATATAACCTAGAGCATATTTTATTCCTGCTGTGGATTCCTCCTTTTAAATTCCTGCTTTGCTGTCTGTGCAGTGGTTACCTTGATAATGTTCACATGCTTCATAACTAGAAGTTCTTGGGATCTTCCCTCTTCCACAGCTTCCAGCCTTCCCTTTATAACATAGTGATGGTCACACATTGTTCTTTTAATCACAGTAAACATAGTGTTCCACTGCAATACTTTGCTTGTATTAGGTGGAGTGATACTGGTGTACTTAAGAGGAAAAAAAAAGCCAAGAAACAGTTCTGGTCCTCAGCCTTCATTTACCCTATTGGCCTACTGACTCCACTGAACAAGTTGCACAAGTTTTTGACCTTTGCCATCTCCTTCAGGAACTACTACATATAGCTGGGCTTTGTTCTTTTTTTCCTTCCGTTCTAGCCATATTCATTTTTCTTTTTTTCTCTTATCTGTTTTCTTATTACTTTCCATTATATCCCTCCCTTGTCTCTATCCTTTACAGTTCTCTTCAGATTCTCTTCTTTGGGTCTGAAATTGCTGTCCCTCTCCAGTTAAATTTGCTGTTCTCAGCGTGCTGGCAGCAAAGTGAAATGTGATGAAAACCTGATCTCTGAAGGGTTCTTTGCTGGCATATCACAGATCAGATTTTTAGTAATTTTTACTTTGCTTCCAGCACTCTAATTGAATACAGCAGAGCAGAACAGCAGGGGACAGAAGCAGAAGACACTGAGTCCTGACAAAGGCTTTTTCTAGGGGTAGGTGTTAAGTTAGCATCTCTTATTAGACCGCAAGCACTAACTACCCACAGACAATGAAGCAGTACCTCATTCACAGATAGAAAACTAGTGATGTGGACATCTGTGGATATTCAGGAAAGTGCTGAAATCCCAGGTGAAGTAGTGGGCCAGGTTGCCTATTTAAAGCATTGGCATTTTAATATATACCACCAACCACCAACTTAGAAGAAACTATGAGCATGTGAATTGTACCTAAATAAAATTCAATGTGTAGATTTAGTCTTTATTTATGATTTATTACCACCATTAGGGTGCTTGTTGTGACCCTATGAGACCTAGGAAATGATACTGGCTTTTTTTTTTTTTTTCCATTTTTTTGGAGATTGCTTTATAAGCGCTGTTTGCTGTATTACTTTTCCAAGTAAATAATTGTAGTAATTTCCAGTGAAAGGCTAAGGAGATAAGAACAAATGCAGAGAAATATTACAATCCTAAATGAGAGCAATTATAAACAGAAGAAAACTGGCCCTTGAAAATTAAAATGGACATAAGTTGACTGTGAAGCTGATTTTTAGGGCACTTTCCATTTTAGGATTATGCTTCTGTCATACAAATATTTGAACATCTGGATGCAGACAAATCTAAGATACATATCACTAGATCAGTGAGTCACAGTATTAAGGTTTTCACAGAACTGAAAAGAGAGAGGGCAGGTAGATACATGCTTGTTTCTACACTACAGAAAGGTCAGATATCTTGTGTTACTGTGCATTTACTCTTATATGCTTATTTTCATTGATTGTTTATTTATTGGTTGGGGTGTTGTAATGAGGAAATTCTGCTCTTTGGAGATGCAAACAGGAAAGAAGATAAGAGCTGTTGAATTTCATGAGAGTGCTCCTAGACTCTGGATTATACTTCAGCTTTTGTTTGCTTAATTGTTTTGGTTGGGTTTTTGTTTGTTTGTGGTTTATCCTCTGTCTTGTGTTCTGGGGATTTATTATGTATTAATAACAATTTCTGATTTGTGGAATACCTTTGGACTTTCTCCTTCCTAAGCTGTCAGTATATATTTATTTTACAGATTGTTAAGAAGCAGCAAAACATTAGGTACCCTCTTAAAATTACATCGCTGCCTAGATGCCTTTCTGAATGCAGTAGTTTAAAATAAACCTATGCCACTGTGATTTACTACATAAATTCTTCTATTCACACACCTTAATATGGCAGACTCTTATGCCACAGCAGAATTCCTAGGGGCCAGTCATGTAGCTGGCAGGAGTTCCCCTTAGGCAGTCCTAGTTTGAGATGATATGAATGGCTGCATATTTGGAGACCATCTCCTGTATGTTATCCTGCTTCTTCCAGATACAAATGTTGTGCGTGGTGCAGTCTGCACTGTTCATGGTAAACCAAGCAGGTCACTATTAAAGGTGTCTTCTCAACCTGGGGGTTGCAATAAAATTTCTCCCTTACTAGAACTATGATTGAGGTGAGCTGCAGGAAAAGCCTCTGCTTTGTCATTCAGGCTTTTTCTCTTGATCTAGTTACCTGGTCTTAATTTGTAGCCTCTGTAGTCCACAATAAATTACTTTTTTTCCATATATTTCTCAAGCTCAGTTCAAGTATCCCTCCCAATCTTGACAGCAAGAGCTAAATGATAAAATGGGTGTCTAGACATTGCTATATTGCTTTTCTTAGAACTAAACAGTCTTTGGTCTAGATGCCCTATAAATTATTGAGACAACCTAACTCTGTGAATTAGCACTGCTTCCAATTTTTTAAGTGGAGCAGAATGACTGCTGTAAAAGGTACCCAAGGTTTGTGATGTTTCCTTGTTGCATAGTAAAATAGATTAACATTTGGGGCTTATACGCTATTAGAGTCAAATTGCTGCTTTAAAGACAGTTCATGATTGCAATGTCTTATTAAACTACTGTGATTCGGTTTGTGTTTCTGCTGGCCTCTTTCCTGCTGCTGCAATTTAACTGATAGATGTTTTAAAAGCCCATTACTTTGCATATTTTTGTCGTGGTTGTTTAATTTCTTATATATATGTATTAAAGCATGCTGTAATGCAGGGAAATGGGACAGAGAAAATCTCCAGTCTAGTGACCACTAAGAATTCATAGGTATTTGTTTCCAGCTCTCCAACATATTTCTTGTGTGCCCTTGGTCAAGTTGATTAGCCTCTGCAAAATGGAGATAGTAAACAGCACTTACCAGTCATAGATAAAACTACATAAATGTAGTAAGTTAAGTTCTGCAGAGTGTTCTGGGATCTTTGATAGGTAGATAGTATGTATGTACTGAATCAGGCAGAGGAGAAAAATGCTTGGAGCAAAAGGCTACAGCTGAACAAAGTGGAAAAAAGAAAAAAGGAAAAATGTGAGGTAAAGAGAACAGAGAGGCTGGGAGAGGAGTGGGATGGTCGAAACAGTTGGGATCAGTTGGAGGTCATTAATTATAAAATACATGGATCCTCTTCAGAGTTAATAGGGCAAAATTGGAACAGTAGGATAAAAGGCTTTGTCTAGCTACATCTAAACTGGTGAATCCAAAGGCATTTTACAGGCTATGCTGATCAGCTTTCCTCAAGTTGAAGGAAAACATCAGTGAGAAGAATGTATGAAAATCAAAAAGGAATTATTTTTTTCCAAGTCATACTCTATGTCCTATGTCCTTCATTAAGGGCTACAATTTATCATTATAAAAAAAAAAAACAAACCCCAAAGTGAAGGAGAACATCATTCTGTAAGAAGTATGGGAGAGCTAAACTCTCATTTAAGAAGCATGTTTCAAAATGGAATATTCTGCTTGGGCTTAGGAAAAAATTTTTCTACTCCCTCCTGCAAAGAATCATCCATTCACTACTTCAGGTATCTGGAATTGAATGATAAACATTAACTAAGCCATCTTTTTTTACATTCTTGTATCGTGGTTCTCGTGATGATTTGTAAATATTAATTTCACATATCACTTTTGACACATATGATCACAATGTATTCTGAAATCATAAGTCTCAGTATCCAAATGCTGGTTTAATCAATATTCTTGTTTGATGAAAAAAAATACATTCTTTTATTTCCAGTTTCATTCTCCAACATTTGAAAAAATATGAGAAAACAAGCTGTAACTATTTGAGTGTTTTAATCAAACATATTTTAGATGGCTGTAAGTTTTTGCATGTACTGCAGCAGAACAAGATTTATCTCACTTTTTTACTATCACAAAAAACTTTTGATTTTCAGATATGAGATTAACTAGAGATGTTGTAATTGATAACTGCCTGAGTGTAGAGTGAATGTGAGGAAAGAAAGCACAGAAAATAAAGCTGTTTTTCCATAGGAAAGTATATATACAATGTTAAACCAGGTAAGAAGCTTAGTGACAAAACATTTCTAGTTGCAGTATTTAACAGAAAATAGTGTTCTGAAACACTAATAAGTTGAACAGTCTTAAGCTGGGCTGTGCTGATCAGAAACACAGACTTCTATATATTTATTTTACTAATAATTTGAAGTCCATTGCAAATTTCTCAGTCTTGCAAAACAGCGGAGAACACTGGTGGGTAGCTTGGTGTCATGCTCGTATAACCTCTGCTTGCCTGCAACACCTCAGATCTGTTTGTATGAAGAACCCTTGGACAGGCTCCAGTTGTTCTCCAGTTCAGATGGTATTACCAATGAAAGCAATTCTACCTTGTGCTGAGCACTGTCAGTTCCTGTTAACTTCAGTTTAAGTGAAGGGGCACAGCCCTTCTTAGAAGATGCAAAGTAGTGTCAGCTCAGATTCTTAAGATGAAATTCAGTTCTTTGCAGAAGGTCTGCACAAAGCCTATGTATCGTTTAAGTGCCACTTAATTCTTTATAATGGAGCTTGGAGTGGATTTGAAGAATCTGATAGGCTTTTTGTTGTCTCGTCTGGTGAATATAAACAGTAAAAAAGCAAGTGTACCGCCTCAGGAAATACAGTGTATTCCTTTGCTTTGGCTAGTGTAACTCAGTTTCAATTGCTGATAGAAATTCTTTGATACTATGCTGATAAAACCGTTGTATACTTTGCTCACTCCCTATGTTATATATTTAGCTTCACTGCGCTACTCTGCTGTAATGGACAAACTGAAAAGTGAAAATGCAAAAATAGATGTAATCCCATCGACATGAGCATGGCCCCCCGTTTTGCAACTGTAACTACCCACGGGTGTCTGAACAGTGACTGGATAGACAGCTCATACCCTAGTGTGAGCGTGCCTGCCTGGCCTGCTTGTGGCAAATGGTTTGGAAAGCAGGGCCTGAGGAGGCAGGGATTCAAGAGTCTGTGTGTTTGTACAGCTTGTAAGACAAAGCAGGGCCAAGAGAAAGAGCTGGATAAAACAACTGTGGAAGATTTGTGGCAAGGGAGAGACCTGGGGAAGGGGGGTCTGTTTTGTGTTACTGATATCAATCCTGCACTGCTGCTGGTTATGTGTCATTAATAAATTAATAAACCATTTTAATACTGATTTGCTTTAAGCCATGTGGGCTGAGTAGTTTTCCCCCCCCAGAAGTAGTTGTTCCAATTCTCAAGGCCTAAATGCATGAGGTAGTCTATACACTTAGCGCAGAAATGTTTTAGACTTCATCTCCTGTAAAATACTTTTGGTATGTTCTAAATTTGTGTGCATATCCCCAATACCCAGAGCTCAGACTCCATATATTTGTAATATTTCCAATAGCTGCATTCTGAGGCAACAACCAAGCAAACACTGAGTAATTCACAGAGGAGGGAAATATTTTTGTAAAGATTAGTTCAAATTATGTTTCCAGGAAAACCTCCCACCTGAGATAGTAAAGGCAATCTAGCACATATTTTTTGTTTTAACCAACTGTTCAGTCTTTCAGTGATCCTTCACATTGTTGAAACATTGCTAGAAGTAGCCATTTTGAACTGTGAATTGCAAAATATACACCTGCAAATGGATGAGGCTTCATGTTGACATTTTTACTGAGCTTTTTTCTGTAAAACCTGCAACTGGATGCATGCCTTCACTCAGAAGGGATGTTACAAATGAGATGTTAGCCTCAAAACCTGATATGATCCATTTCTCTGTAGAGGAGTACCTACGGACCCCAAGCAAATTCCAGATTTCTGTATATTATGTGCTATAAAAGCTTAGTGAGTTTGCTTCAAAAAATTGTAGCTATGAAAATTGTCTGGGAATCATTCCTCCAGTGAGATATATATACAGATATCTTGACTAATGAACAGTGCAAATTCCTATGTTGACATCTGGGAGCTAAGGTGCTTTTTATGTTGAAAACCTTAATAGGAATTTTAGACTGAGCTTCCACTGAAAGAAATCAGTGTTTGTTAAATTCCTGGAGCTTACCAACAATTGTATCAGGACTGAGGACACAGGTTGTTTCATGTCAAAATACTGCAAAGGATTTTATTAAAAGACTAAATTACACTTCTATTTCTTGCCATGAACTGGTGGCATTGGGAATTGTATTCCTATGCCAGTTCTAGACAGAGGAAGTCGGGGACATAGGGAGTCTGAATCACACGTTCAGGTGAGAATAAAGAGCTGCAACTGCCAGTGGCTATAAATACCTGCTTTTAAGCTATGTGGACCCGAAGTTAATTTGGAGCATCATAAGCTTCTCATATGCTTATGTTGCTAAGTGTTTCTCCTGTAGTTTTCTTTTTGTTGGGCTCATGGAGGTTGAAGATATACTGCATGTATTGGTTTCAAGCATCAACACAGAAGAAGACAATCGGTGTTCCCATCTGTGGAACTTGTTCTGCCCTTTAACCCTAGGATACTTACATACAAATTGAGGTGGTGAAGATTTCTCATAGTCTAGCCCAGGATTGCTGACGTGATCTCTGAAAGAACTGAGTATCATTTTCTGTGGACAGAACTTACCAACTGAACAGAAGATGAATTGTTTGGGGGACCTTACCTTGTTTAGCATGAATATATGGCACCATGCAAGTGAACACTTCTCTGTATATGTACTTTATAATATCCCAAACACCTCATCCTACAATTTTGCCTACAGGGGGAGAGCGAAAGAGTAATGAAATATTAGATATTAGTCCTATTGCTTAGTATTCTACAAGAAGAATACCAGATATTACAGAGGTGAACTCAAAAGAAGTATAATCCATAAAGAAGTCTACAGGAATTAAAGCCCTCTTTCTCACTGCCTTGAAGAAATGATCTCCCTGCAGCTCATCTGCATCTACTTTAATGCAGTCAGAGCTCTGTTGTGCCAAGAGTGCCAGTGTGTGACCTTGGGGAAATTTTGCAGACCCAGCTTACCAGAGGTGCAAGCATTAAGAAGAACCACAAAACACACAACAAACTACCTATCAGACAATTAGGGACCTTCCTGACTGTACTTCCTTTCCATTGCAGTTATAGGATAAAAGGGTATTTGTACCAGTCTTTCCCCTCTGCTCCTTGTCTGCTACCTCATGATTTCCCAACCTTTATTTCATTTACACCAGTCCTTGTTATGTTCCTAGTTCTTGCCCCTTTCTGTTCACTACCATTGCAAGTATCACAGAGTTCCACAATTCTTGTCATTTTGTTGACCGCCTCTAACTGTTTATTATATTTTTAATCTCTCCACTGTGGGTCTCATGTCTAGTTACAATGCAAGCACTTTGGGAGAAGGAGTGTCTGCCCAGGTATATAGTCTAACACAAAGGATTAAGTTGTTAGCCACCCCGACAATATTTCCTTGACTGTAAGGAGCATGGAATTAGAAAATTAGCTAACTTTTCTGTTCTTTTGATTTACAACTCTCCTTTGGGCCATTGTTGGGTTTTAAGTTCTATTTGTATTATGAAATTTGTTGGCACAGCAGGTATTATGAATATTTTTTTTAAATTGCCTAGGGCTGTCTACATCATAACCTGTGGCTGCATTATCAGATGATGAAAATAGACAAGGCAAATGAAAAAGTGTTTAGAGATAAGTGAAATATGAATTCTCTTGCCAATTGTTTTTGGTTGTGTTTGTTTTTTTTTTTTCTTTTCTGTTCCATAGCACGAATTATCAAAACAAAACAGTGGTGTGAAATGCTTCCATGTTTAGAAGGAGAAGGCTGTGATTTGCTAATCAATAAATCAGGCTGGACCTGTACACAACCAGGAGGACGGATAAAGACAACCACGGTAGGTTACTTCTCTGTTCTATATTTCTTCAGTTTCTCATTCACTTTAGTTTACTGAAAAACAAGGAGTGAGATTTCTAATTGTTTTTTGGCACAGATAGGTAAAGTCTGTTGCCTTATAATTAAGCTATGTACCCAACTGTGCATACTGAAATACACAACAGTGTTATCTCAAAGGCAAGAAAAATGTGTAATTCCCACAGTTACTAAGGGTGAAAATTATATCAAGGTTTTCTTAAAAGGTGCCAGTGATTTAACTAGTATTTGTATTCAGCCTGAAGACAGAGCCTTATTGCTTTGCTATACAAGAATTTTCTTATGCTGAGAAAGCGTAGGGTATAAAACTGAACACATGGTCTAGAAGGGTGAAAAGAAAGCTTTCAATGGGAATTGGAGAGAAAGTATTTTTGCTATTCTGACTGTACTAGAAAAGCAAGATGCACAAGCAGATCTTTAGTTTTCAGTGAGAGAGTCAGTGAGACACATAGAAAACATGTGAAGAGATCCATTGTTTCATCTTCCTTTTGGTCCTGGTTTGTTGATAAACCCCTCAACTCTCTGATTTGGTGTCTTGGGGCATGTGCTTGTAGTGTAGCTAAGAATATATATGACAGTAATAGTTTCTAGGGCCTGTAATATATCAAACAGATTTCTAGAAAATGTTCTCAAATGCCAACAACACTTTGACTTAAAAATGGAAACAAATCTGCAGAAGTATAATGGAGCAATTTTCTGATATTTTTCTAGAAGCTTGAATAATTTTTTCCCGTTTTTGTTTTTTGGTTATTTTTTTAGATTTACATGGAGCTTGAGTGTAATTTAAATGAGTGCAATTTAAAGAGTATTTAGGTGTAAAAGTACTTACCAGTGAGGAGTAAATTAAGGGCCATCATCCCCTGCACAATTTCTCTGTCTGAGCAGGAGACAGACACCAGTACAAAACCTTCTATTGTTTTAGAATGCCTATATTTTGGAAAATTAACATGTTTTTCGCTTTTAAGAAAGGAATGAAGATTTGATAGTGCTTTATGAGATACCTACAAAACAAACTTTATGAATTGTGACCACTGTTTTGATGCTCCTGTATTTACCAGACATAATATTCTATATGGACAGGGCTATAAAACTTAACGCAGTCTCTGAGGTCTTACTAAACATTGTTTGCCTGTAGATCTTTTGCATTCAAATTATGTAAGAGTGGCATAAAAAAAAAAGGAAGGAAATAAGTTTCTGAAACATTAATGCAAACTTCCAAGGGCAAGAAGACCTAATACAGTAACTTTGTCATACTTGAAATATTATCCTAAATCTCTTTAATTCAGAGGTATTTTCTACACCCAAGGTAAACAGAAAACCCATGTACTGTGACACATTGCCAGCTGTCATTGTAGTTCTTTATTTGATGTTTTGTGCTAATAGCATGACTGAGTAATGCAAAGAAAGCAGAGATCTTCAGTATCTGTCTTTAATGGAGTGATTCAGATATCCTTTCATTTGATATCTGATTCTGAACTCTCACTTGTCTGCACAGCTCTTTAATGCTACTGACATGAATGGAGTGACTCATAAATTTGATTAACATAAATGAAATCATGCCCCATCAGTAAAATTAAGGCCATAGCAAGTGTAATATTGTAAAACAGACTCTCCCCCACACAGAGATATCATTGTCATTGGTAAGGAGAGATTCTGCCAGAGAGCCAACTGTAGAACAGCTCTGAGCATAAGCCCACATCTACATCAAGCAGTCTTCAACAGTTGGTATTACACATGCAGACACACAACAAACACACAGTACGTTTCAGTCAAGCCAGACTAGCATCTCAGATTACTTAAAGAAGCACTGAATGCAGAACGAGAAGGGGGAGAGGGGGGAAAAAGTTAAAAAAAAAGGAACCTAAGAAACCCCATAAACCCCAATTACTGAAATATTAAGAATAAAAAGTATATGTTCATTTGTTCTTTAGCCACTTCGTTGAAGAGTAAGCTTTGGACAATGGTAATTAATAGGTTTGGGAACTACGTCTTAGGATGGCTCTATAAAGTGTATGACTGTGATTAAAAGGAAAGAATTTTTCTAACAGGAACACCAAGACACATGCTTACTGTATCAGTACTCTTAGGTCAGCAGCTGCTGATGCAATCAAGTAATTTCTATTTCTGCTCTTAATCATCACACCTGAGTTGCCAAGCCCATCATGGCATCTAAGTGCAACAGGAAGAATTCCCTGCTGGGAAGGTCCAAGAAAATGGCCAGCGGTAGTACAGCGAAATAAATGTCCAAACATATCATATTAATTATTATATATGAAATGTCTGTTATGAAGTAGAAATAATTCTTGACCACATCTCCAGTAACAGCTAGATTAGGTCCTTAATATTTTAACTAGCAATTTCATTAACACACGTTGTTAATCTAATATTTGCAGGCCTTTCCTGCTAACATTAGCTTATATCCTAAAGATACTTAACAGCAGGTCTTGCATTATCAAGTGGCGATAGATCATATAGCAGAGATATTGCTGTTTGGTAAATGCTGAGACAATAACTTGCCACACATACTAAAGCCAGAGCAGTATTGAACTCTGATGGACTAAGACCAGCTGTTGTGGTAATACCAGCTTTCACACTGATTCCAGGAGGTTGTGTAGAATCGTAACTTTTTAAGTAGTGTATTTACAAGTAGCACATGGCAAGGTAGGACTGGTGGAGGTCTTACGCAGAACATGAGTTCCTTTTCACATGAGAATATACTTTAGGACTCACAGTTATATATGCGTCTACCCCCAAAAAAGGGAAGAAATATGATTCCTTTTCTGTAGACAAGTTTAATATTCAGCATGTTTTCTATGAAAAAAACAAGCAAACAGTGAATGAAAATACCCATAGATCCAAAGCAAAAGTACAATTTCTGTAAATAGGGAGCATTGCTGCTATGTTATGCTGCATGTCAAAATTGTGCAGACTTTCTACACAGAGAGAGGTTTTTTTCACTGCCTGTCACTTTTTATTATCACCTCTGGAAATAATGAAACTAAATCAGAATTATCCCCTCATGTGGGTAGCAGTGGTTTATATTCATTTTGTGTTCACTTTGCACAGCTATAAATGACTACACAAGGTGCAAGGCAAAGGAAAATCAGGCTCAAAGTATACTCTAAATGGATCTGGATGTCACTTCTGCCCTGTCATCCTTTCTACAAGGTGTGAATGAACCAAAGATTTTTCATCTGCTAAGAGGCTTTTAGAATTGAGGACTGACCAGGCTAACTGCCAACCTATGTATTAAGCAGCTGACTGTCGATTCAAGGAAACAGTATGGCACCTTGTAAAAGAGGATAGCAAGAGAATATTACACAATTGTTAGCACTTTCAACAGACTAAGTACCTTCGTATAACAAATGTCTCTACAGTCACTTTAAAATCACCCGCCTTAAAAATTTCTTCTTCTGCAGTTCATATTGCTCTTTCAATTCTTTAAAAAAAGTTATATGATTTTCAAAAATAGTATGTAGGTTCAATAGTGACAGCAGATATGCCTTCTTTTTTTTTTTTCTTAAGATATTGCTGAAGGGCCTATCCATTTTATATTTCAGGTATAATACTTGCCAGCATATAGATGGGAATATACATAATGTATTGGATTTACAGGGGAGATTAATTTTAGCACCAAAGTGTATATATGTTGTCAATGATCCATCACTACCTAATTGTTACTTAATTAATTCCTTCTTCTACATGATGTGATTTCAATGCATGGAGCTAAACCGAACATTCATGTGCCAGTTCCTCGGTAGCTAACCTTTTAAAACCTTTGTGATTTTACTGCTAAATTAGCTGAAGTGGGAAATTAAGGAGTATGAAGAAACTGAGAAGCTCACAGTGGATAAAAGGCGTAATTACTCTGACATGGAGCTCAGTGCTTAGCTAGTGAAATTTATTAAGGATCTAGCTTCACCAAGGGATGTGACTTTCATAATAGAGTTTACTTAGACACAGAGCAACTTAGCATTCTTCACCATTAATATAAATGACATGGTGGCTGGATTGGAAAGGCAATTTCTTCTTTACCCTGAAAAATACAATAGCTTTTTTTATTGGCTGTAATTTAAATCAAGATTTTTCTGCAGAGCTTTATCATACATGTATGTATGATAAAGGTAACTCAGATAAAAAGTAGTGGTTTGCTTTCATCATTTACAGGCAACGTGTTCTCACTCATCCCATTACATTCAAAGTAAAAAAGAAATATATATATATATGTTACATATTTGTAACATACTTGAGAATTTACTTTTTTTTAGACTGAAGACCAGCTGGAAATGTCCTGAGGCCATGGTCTAGTGGTCTGAGCTTGGGACTGGGAGCCAGAAACTCCTGAGCTCTAATCCCGGCTCTGACAGTGACGCCCTCTGTGGCCTTGGGTAAGTCACTGAACCTCCCTGCCTCAGTTTCCCCAGCAGTAAAAATAAGATTAACAATATTTAGTGAGTCTAGGAGTACTGAGTTAACATTTTAAGAGGTTTAGAAATTCAGAGTAACTTAAAAATAAAAATATTGTTATTTATAAATGTCCTTACTGGTGATATTTATGCTGTTGCTAGATAATCATATAAGCTTGGCATTCCTCTACTTAGTCTCACCTACATTTCAGCTCTGAGTGTTTCTAAATGTGCATTTCACATCTCCACAGGTCAGCTGATTTTATTTGGTTAAGCTGTTTTTAGAAGTTTTCTGACGTTCCACTAGTTCTAGTTCTGTGTCATTCCAGGACACAATACCACCAAAGTAAGCTTTCAGACAGCACCATATTAGAGCAGTAGAAAGATGCAGGCATGCATGCCATGCCAAATTAGGTTTCCTCCTTCTCCTTTGTCAGAAGTGGTCAATTTATGAAACAGATGCATTAAATCCACTTGTCAGCAGTTCATCTACTGAGTTCCTTCACTGTCCTAACTGTAAGAGGAGCACTACATACAGACCAAGATTAAAGAAGGTATTTTTCAGGAGGCTGGTGTATCCCTTCACTCCAGTCCAAAGAATAGCTTTTAGAAACAAGCAGGAAGTCATGATCCTGAATTTTCTGTCATTCATAGCCAAGACTGTTGAAGAATCAGAACCTTTGGCTACATTTAAGCTGTGGCATCAGGCATGCATCCTTGCTTCAAAGTCCATATACATGCACAACTGTGAGTCGCAATGTCTTCTCTGTCTTCTCTTTTTCTGTGTGGCCCTCTTCATGATGGTATGCCTGCCACTGCATTGTGAGAGATCTAACTAGCAGCAGAAAGGGCTCTCACAAACACTCACCTGACAAAATAGAGCATTAAAACAGCCTGATTCTCTTGCATATCATCCTCAGCCATCTTCAGTCTGAATTTCTTGTTGGATTTCTAGAAATCTGGTTTAAGAAAATCACTATCCTTATTGTCACTAAGAACCATCTGTATTCTTTAACTCCTGTTGTCATCCAGTTAGAGCTTCCTGAGCTCTGAAACCATTGCTTCACCTAGCACTATGCGTCATGGAGTCCTCAAAAACTAACTCAGGTCTCAATAGGGTTGTCCCAAAACTGCTATTTAAATGAAGCTTTCTGAGACCACTAACATAATCAGAAGCTAGCCTGTAATACCTTTTATGTCTTAAAACATTAAATGTTCTACCTTTAAGTTGAGAACGGGTAGAGTATGAACACCTTTTACAGAATATCCTCTGCAGATATTATAAGATCAAAAAGTCATGATATTTGGCTGTGTGACTGTAC
The DNA here is from genome assembly GCF_028554395.1 of Pezoporus wallicus. NCBI lineage: Eukaryota > Metazoa > Chordata > Aves > Psittaciformes > Psittacidae > Pezoporus > Pezoporus wallicus. The sequence goes on from NW_026640165.1 coordinate 5,025,059, forward strand.
ATATGAACTACCAGAACTAGGTTACTCATACTTAACATCTCACTGTAATGTAACTAACTGCATATCTACAGGATCAGTCCTAGTCATGGTCCAGTGCATTAACTGAATCTTCTAATATTACTGTATTAATCTGATATTCTTCTCAGTAGTACTAGCAATAATTATGAGAGAAAATACCAGTTCTTGACATATCATAGTTGTGTGTACACTCTATAGATTTGTACCTTAAGACCTAGATTCAAACTGTTTATTTCCGTGGCTTTCAAGACATTTTTATACTCTGAGCAGTTTCCATTGCTCTAATTGCAAAAAGTATCATAATTTACAAATGGATTAAAATCACTGCAGTACTCGAACTAGATTCTTTTCTGATAATTTCCAAGCAAGTCAGCATGTGAGTTGCATGTCCTAAGTCTCAGAGAGGTTAGAAGTCATGTTTCTACTTCTTATGTGGAAAAAGAATAGTAGCTCAAGACAAGCTTACAAGTGGAGTGGTGGGATGGTCTTGGTGGCCCCATGTCTTCAGTCCTTCACGCACTGAGGAAGCTAAGTAGAAATAAAATCCTCATGAAACTGAAGAACCTAGATAGAGTGGAGCCATGCTGTTGCTTCATAATATGCAAGTTCTCTTGTGTATTAGTATGGCTTCAACTAGTACATTCTTTTCAAAGCTGTGCACTCTTTTGTTGTACCAAAGTACTGAACCCAACCCATTCTATTCTCCGTTATCCTTATCAAAATACACTTCTTTGTGGCAAGTAACTGATCTTCATCTTAAGAACCTGAACATCCACAAGTCCATGGGACCTGATGAAATCCATCCATGGGTCCTGAAGGAACTGGTGAATGGCAACATTAATTCTCATTCCTCATCTCCTAAACCAGACAATTTGATACAGTGGTGCCCACACTGGCCATGTCTGCTTCACAATGGATTGACATTCTCTGAAGGTTCTGATTCCTTGCATGAATATGAGAAAATCAATTTCCATTTAATAATGATTGCAAAGACAGACTATCTGAGGAAGCACCCTTGAAGATTACTTGTGCAAGTTCTTGATTTGTCGTAAGTAGCACAACACACTGTAAGAAGTGATTCAGTAGATGCTATATGCCACATAGTTGAACTGAAAGGGAGACTGTGCATGTGGAAGAAAAAATAGATTTGATAGTGCAAATGAGGAAGAAAGCTGGAAAAGACAGCACAGAACTTGAATAGTTTAAATCATGCTTTTTATGGGCATGTAATGGAAAACTATAAGGTTGAAAACTGGTATGTCACATCAACGTGAAGAATTTAAAATGATGCTAAAATTATTACACACTCATTTCGCACAGTGAGAATGTTCATGATACAAGTGTTAGAAGATTAAGCTGTTGCGCATGCATATACATTTTGGAACATTTCGTTTTTTAAGAATACACCCAAAGACTTCTGTTAAAGCATAAAAACAAGCTAGAATTCTGGGGCTAAGCAAAACAAACAGTTACCCAAACAAGAATTAAGAAAATGAAATAGGTGTTATAGTCAGGGATTCTTATAATGCGTTTGACACATTACTTCTTAAAATCATACTTGAAAATCAATTAAGAATGGCCTGTCACATTGAAAACTGCTGTTTCAACAAGGTACTGATGGAGGATCTGTGAACAGTGCATAATAACAGATAACAGGAGTGTATTGATCCAGGTCAAGGTGGCCTACGAAGTGACAGATTTGTGAAAGGCCTAAGTTTATTTTGTTAAGAATGGTTTCAAAAGCATAAAAGATGTTATGTTCACAAGTGTTATTGAAAATCTATGGAAGGCAGCACAAAACAGACATTTCTGTTTTCCAGTATTCCCCTCCTATATTTTCTTTAGGCATCTGAAAAAGAGCTTCGATATTTAGCAGCATTATGTCTGCACACAGTTTTCATTACCTTGGGGGCATACCTGAAGGGTAAGGTTTTCTGGTTTTCTATCTAGTTAATTCCTGCCTTTGAGACTTTGTTCTCACCTGCTTCTCCTGTTCACTTGCATGTGAACATGCTAGGGTATGCAGAAAGATGCTTAAGTTTACAGTGTCGTGGCAAAGGGATAGCCCAATGCTTGGGTTATTCCTGTGTTTCATTAGAGATTGGCAGTCTCATTACATGGCAGAGACAGGAGGTTGGAATTGAACATAAATGTCTGATCCTTGACCCAAATTAACTAGGCAAGGGTGTGACAGTAAAATCAAACAACAGAATATAGAGGACTAGGACTTTTTTTTCCACTGACAGTGCAGCTTCATGGTAGTCTAAACCAGTCTAAATCCAGACTGTTCCAGACCCATTTTTTCACACCCCACTCTGGCTGTATATGCCTTATCCCCTGTTTTGGGCACTAAGTTCTTGTGGAAATGTCTGAGATGACAAACAGGCATTACTTTTTGCCAAGTTAGTTTTCAGCCACATTGGCTTCTGATTACAATACTGCAGGTAAGCCCAGAATAACACAGATACAGAGCAATTTAGGTTATTTTAGGCCAAAACCTATAGCATATATCTGTCTTAATTATGTAGTTCCAATGCCTGTTGGGCCATCAACAACTCCTGCTGGATATAGATACTTAGTATTTTTTTTTCAGATAACTTTGCTATTCTTCCCTATTTGCACATATCAAAGAATTTTAAAAGCTGCCTCTGAGGTGCAGGCAAAGCATATAAAATATAACCCTCATATGAAATACACTGACATATCCTATGTGAAGGGCATAAGATATTTGAAAGTCCATGTCCTAAACTATGGAGGACGCTGTACTTTTCTGGAGTGGGGGTTCTCTACTCACTACTATACTTCTGATATACTTCCCTATTTACACTGAAGCATTTATAAGGATATACATTGCAATTCTAAATATGTATGCTGTCCCTCTGTTAGTAATGTGGTGACAAATTGATTTCTGGAAAAGTATTTATTCCTACTGATGGACATCTCTAGGTACCGTAAAGAAATCTGAATGTCATCTAAGATCGAGAGATATTCCCTTAAGAACATAATTTTGGTGGTCGAAAAGGAAACAGGATATTGCTGCGGGAAAAATCTTCTGGAGACACATTCCTGACACCTAGCTGGACATGTGATGATACAGCTTAAAACAGCTTGCAGGGAGCCATTCTGACCAGTGAATAATAAAAATAAGCAGGGGGGGGGTTGGGGAGATGCATGTTGTCAATGAAAATTAAGTATTTAATCTCTGTGAGTAGCTCAAAAGAAGTTGGTTGTGATCTGCATCACTTAAGTGTGTTGTAAATTTTAGAGGCCAAATACAAATAATAATTAAGAACCAGAATCTTGTGATAGGGCCAAACTTTTTTCTTTCCATTTAACACATGTAAGACATAAGAGATGTATATATCTTTCTTGGTCATGTTTGCGCGCAGGATACAGAGCTGTACAGGTGACTTAGGCATGGTTTGAGCATTGGCAGCAGATTAAGAGTCCTCTGGGCACTCGGGCATATTTCTGGTGCTGAAACCCTTATTTCACATTATGTAGATTTTATTTGCTTTGCTTCTCAAACCAAGGTATATCTGATGATATACCTGATTCATCAATAATCTGAAAAAGCGCTTTGACTACAATGAAGTATATACATACATTGGTAGCGTGGTGATATCAATAAACCCCTACAGATCTCTACCCATTTATACTCCTGAGAAACTGGAAGAATACAGAAACCGAAACTCATGAACTCAGTCCTCACATCTTTGCTCTGTCAGATGAAGCGTATAGATCTTTAAAGGACCAGGACAAAGACCAGTGCATCCTTATTACAGGAGAGAGTGGAGCTGGGAAAACATAGGCGAGCAAACTTGTGATGTCATATGTAGCTACTGTGTGTGGAAAAGGGGCAGAAGTTAATCAAGTAAAAGAACAACTTCTGGAACTTCTCAGTGTTTATGAATCTTCCTGTCCTGTTCTCTCTGTCCCTGAAATTATTTTACTTCAATTTGTGTTTATTGAAAGGTTGGCAACTGAAGCCTGATGTAAGTTAAGATTTAAATGGAATTTAAAAGAATACACATAAAGATTGATAGATAATGTAAAAATCCCCAAAGGAGCTAAAATGTAACTGGTGATGGTTCCTATAAAAATGTAGGTAAAACGCATTCTAATCCCACAGGAAAATCAAAGAGCAACCAGACACATGTGGAATTGTCTATGTAGAGTTGCATAAAGCACAAAAATCTATTGAATTAACTAAAATGGTGTCTAATAGGGGAGACAGATGAAGCCAGTAACACTGGAAAATCACAGAGGAAGAGGACGCATGTAAAGTGGCCTGCAGAGACAAAAGTATGGATAGAGAAAAATTTGTGAGGAAAAAAAAATAGTATTTGAGTCTATTAGGCTGTGGAATACTTTCTCAGACCTGGGAACTCCAACAGTTGTTCAGTTCAAAGCTAGCTTGGACACTAGAAAGAGTGCTTTGGGGATGTGTCTTGTATTGGTAAGATATGAAATAGATTAACTGATTTGTCTTTACCAGCTCTGATGTTCTGATTATTTTCTAACCATCTTTATGAAAGCCTTAGTGGAATAACTCATAAGGGGAAGACTCATGGTACTCTGAGATTGCTTTGAGTCATCAGAAAGACTTAATTTTTCTCACAGAGATTAGTTGTGTGTTCAGCTGCCAGACACTGGTCACAGAAATTTGTCATTGAATTGTGCTGTAGAGTAGTATTTCATCTTCTTTTATGTGGCTGAAAGGGTATGGATGAATGGTAGGCTTCGTTTCAGTATTACATCAGTCTTATGCATTCTGTAGCCAGAATTAGCCTTAAGTAGAAGTAGTCTATAATCACAGCAAGTTTGGACTTAGCAGTAAAAAATGTGAATAGACAAGTATTTAAATAGAAAGTTGAGGGTGTCTTCACTAAACCGCAGGAAACAGAATACATACTGATGTGGGAGATGTTCCCTTAAGGCAGAATGAACTCACTTCCTATTTCCTTGAAATCATTGAACATAGTAAAATTATTACTTTGAATGAAGTGAGAATCAGTAAATCTCCACTTAGGCCAGTATCAGTGATGGCTTCTTCTTATTGCTCTTTCCCTTTTTCTACCTACCTCTTCCTTTTTCTCCACGAAGTCCTGAGAATCTCTTCTCAGAGTGTTTTTTCCCTTACACAAAAATTCTTGTTGTGGCCCCAAAAGAGTTGTTCTCTGATGTAGCAATGCCAAATACGTAAAAAGAAAAAACAAAGAGAAGTTGCTAGGGTTATGGGAGAATTGATACTTAGTTCTTACAGTACTACAGATTGCCTTCTGAATCCTTTTCCCTCTAGACAGCCCTTAAAGGAGTTTTGTCACCCACCTGAACAACACTTTAGTCTATATGGGGTGAGGTCGAATGGTGGTGTTTATTATGCCTAGTCAGAGATAGATACATTCTAGTGAAGGATGGTATTTTGCAGACTTCTGAGGTAAATTCTTGTCTTATTTGAAGTGATTCATATGATTGAAGGTATGTTTAGTGGTCTAGGTGATGTTTTAAGGTGTGCAGGGCTGCTTTGGGTGAAGAGGGAACATCCTGATTCTGTAATATACTCTAGATGTTTGACATACAACCCTAGCATGGGAAAGATCAGGTACAAGCCAATTATATGAGTTTTCTACTTTGTGAGATTTGACACATCTGGGGCTTGGACTAGGACATCAATTATATAATAATATTTCTTTCTTACAAAAACAAATTTTTGTTTGAATTCATAACTAGGCATAATCTAAGTGTCTAAGCCAAGGATGTGAGAAAATGTGCCCGGCTTTACTATCCAACCAGAGGAATAGGTGCCTATCTAGATCTCCACCAGGACACTGAATTTTCTGTCCCCAGTGGCTACACAGACAGGTTAGGTATCTCCAGAAGACAATTAAATCTCTTCAGGCTGTTTTACAACTGAAGGTGTGTCAATATAAAATGCCAATTTGTCAATAAAAAATTGATTATATGTTTTATGGAGAGAGGTCTGTATCCTCTGTTCTTTTCCCTGTTGAGTGTCAACTGCTGGGCTTGTACAGACTATCCTGTCTGTTCTCCATGGGACTTCAAGTTTTGCTGCACAGTGGTTTAGCTTTTGGAAGAGGAATGAAAAATAAACTGATTCAAGATATATGCCTGGTGATCATGGCATTTTCCTGGAATTCAGAAACCATGGATTCAATCCCCTTTGTAATGAACATGCCTAGATGCACTCTAGATGAATGTTCTAACTACTAGACTGATATGAAAAATATGGATGCTCCTGTTGTCATCATCCTTGGTTGAGGTGGAGCCATATCTCTCCTGACTGGTGATGTAGCCACACTTCATGTTCTTGTCTGGCTGAATCTGCCTTAGTTTAGAAAGACTATCCATCTCCTCAGAATACACACTTCCGTATGCCTTACCTGGAAAAATTCTGGATTTCATTATAAATGTTAATTGTTTCATACTATCTTCAGAGATATGTAATAAATATAAATCCTAAAAAACATGCAAATTAAAAGATTGGATTTAGCAGGTTTAGATGCTTATGACGTAACAAGGTTTTAGGCAGCTTGCCTTTCATGTTCCTTACTTGTCAAGTGAGCATTGCAAAGTTTTTACTCAGACTTTCGAAAATTTTCTATAATAAGTTGTTATTTGTGGAAGAAGAACTTGGAGCCATTAGGGAATTTAAACCCAGCCTATGGCCTATCTTGGCAAATGAAGGTAATCCAGAGGATCAAGTTTGCCTGTATAGCACTGGAGTAAACTGTTCAGTGGAAGCTGAGGGAGTGATGCAAAATGTATTTCATAGAATCATAGAATAGTTAGGGTTGGAAATTTGAGGGAGGCAGATTCCAAACATGTAAATCTGATGCCTAGCTTTATTTTTATAGTCACATTTTATGTCTTTAAGTCAAATCATTCCCTGGTGCTTTCATTACAGGAAATAATTCGACCTGGAGGAGGACAGCTTTGCTTTCACCTCCATTTCATTTGTTGTTTGGGAAGGGAGATTAAGTGTTTACTCCACTTTTTAGGTATGGGAGTCATCCCATTTTTCAGAAGGCTGTGTCACATTAAACATAATGCCCTTAATTTCTGGTTTGCCTTTGTGAACTGCTGTCTTCTCTTTCTTCTTGATGCAACAAACTCTACTGAAATCAATCAAGAATTAGTGTGTGTTTTTATACAAAAATACTAGATAGTAGATCCTCTAATTACAATATGAAAGCTTTGTCAAATGGTGGTGCTTTATCAGTAATCTGTTTGTCCTTCGTAATAACTATAAAAAAATATAAGACCACTGGCAGATGTTTAAAATTGTAGTAGTAAGTCAAGCCAAGAGTACTTTGGTAGCATACTATGCAGCTGTTCTGCTCACGGGAGCATGAAAACATCTCTACCTGCATTACTGAAATAGTAACGCTGTTCTGATGGGTTGTCAGCTGAGTATTATGAGATCAATATATATACTCGGCAATGCAGAAATCCACTCCCATTTCATCCCCTAGAAGTAGTATTTTATTTTTCATTTACGAAAATCAAAAGAAAACCGGGCCAAAACATCCTCTTGCCGCATGTTTTGTGCCAAGCTTTTATTTGGTTTTGATTCAGCATATAAAATAAAAATCTAACTGTAATAAAAGAATAAACATGTTTTATCTTTAATGGTGAACTTGAAGGAAATAAGAGGAACTGACAAAAGGCACATTCTCTGTAATATAGTCATTTTAATGAAAGCTGGAAATGTAGGATTTTACAAGACATATATATATTTTTTTAATGTGCCAAATGAATGAACTTTCAAATGAAACAAAAAAATTTTGGATTATATCCCAAAGTGCTGCAAAACTTGCTGAAAAGGCAGTCTGTATTTGAATGACATTCCTAATGGAAGACACAGTACTGAGCATATTTGTTAGCTCTTAAAGTATTGAAGTAGAGGGAATTTGCATAGACATAACACAATTTTTGAAAGGAAATCAAAAATAGACATACACAAAACATCCACCATATAAATGTCTGTATTCATACAAAGAATTCTACCATGAAACCAAGCATTGCATAAAAATTTGGCACCGTATCTTAGAAGAGTATTGTAGCTAGGTTGTAAAAAGTGAAATATCTGCACACTAGGGTTTATATGACTTTTCAAGGGAATCTTCATTATAGTGTTATAAAGCTTAATCAAAATCACATAATATGAAAAAAAAAACCAAAACAAACAAAAACCCCAAAACAAAGCACAAAGCTATACTTATTTGCAGTTACCAGATGTAATTTATATATTAATTTTAGTATATGTTGCATTACAAATCCATGTGTGGTGTTTTAGTTGTAAGGTTGTCCTGAGAACTGGGGAAACTAATGTAGCAGTAGCTTTTATTGCCCTTTGTATCACCCAACACTCCAAGACCTCCAGCTCATCTCAGAACCTGCAAATGCATCTAGTTCTCTTCTGTGCACCCTGCCTACACTCCCTACCCTATCTTGTGCTTCTTCCCTCCTACAAAATCCTGTTGATACCCATCTCTCATTTTTGTCCTGCTGGCAGTAAGACCAGGCTGTTTATGCTAACTGTCCATCCAGCTCTAGTCCTTGCCACATTAGGAGCATCAATAAACATTAATTTGTCATCATTAGTAATGTTTTTACTCTGTCCTATTGCTAACCTTTCGAACATTCAGGGACTTACTTAGTGTTTTTGAGATGTCAGTCAAATTTAGTTGAAAGTGGTCTGAAGACTCAATAGTTTGAGAAGGGACTATTAAACCTCATAATGAGAAACATGAATTTGTTCATTTACTGAAAAGGTTAAAGATCTTCTAAAGTGTTGATGAGTTAGGACTGTTAAGTAATAAAGTTAGTGTTATTGTTGATGTTTTCAGACTGATTTTTATTGATTGATTTTGTACATAACACATGTTTTTAAAGTCCAAAGTTGTCACAGATTTGCTGACAAAATGATGCACATCATATATCTTTACTGGAGCTCCCAAGAGTATTATTAATGATTCCTAGTATTTTTTTATATTTTCTTCTCCTTTTTTTTTTTCATTTTCAATGAGGCCTTGGTCCAGGCACAGCCCTACTCACAAATCAAGTATAGGCTGTGAATTTTTTGCTAGCATAAACAAGACTGAAGACATGCTGTACTGTATTGACTATAGCATCAACTATGAATTCTTGGTGCAAGTTTTAAGTTGTCAGCATGCTGCGTTAATAAAATTGCATTGAATTCTTTGTACATTCATTCAAGAGTAGACTCCTAATTCAATATTCAGAGAGGAGAATGTTCCCAAATAAACCTTCTAATGCCATGAGGTTTCCTTTTAAATTATAGTTTTGTGCCTACTTACAAAGGCAGAGGTAGACATGTCATTAATCCCAGAATCATTTAGGTTGGAAAAGACCTTTAAGATCATCAAGTGTAACCCTTAACTAAGCACTGCTAGGTCTACCACTAAACCATGTCTCTAAGCACCACATCTACACGTCTTTTAAATACCTCCAGGGATGGTGATGCCACAGCTACCCTGGGCAGCTACTGAGAATTTTTTCGCCTTTGTTTTTAACTTGTCCATGACAGCAGAACTGAAACACCATTCTCTTACCTTACTTACTGGTGCTGATGCTGTTTCCTGAGTCTTGCTGTGCATGGATGACCTGAATTTATTGAGCTTGGTTCAGTAATACTTTGTTGATCAGCGCTACGTATGCGTATTTCATCATCTTGCATTGTTCTATACTAATTGTACTAAATAATGTAAGAAAAATGTAGGGTTTTCACTGCTCATATATAATAGCAGCAGTAACCAAATTGCAGCAGAGGATTTGGTAATCTTTTATGTTCTTTTCATTCAATTACTTCTTCTAAGTTTTGGTTATGATTTCCAAGTGCTGATTTTTTGTTTGTTTGTTTGTTTTCTTCATAGTTTGTGTAGAAAAGGTCTGTTCATGAATAATCAAACACTTTAGAAGATCTTTAACCTTTTCAGTAAATGAACAAATTCCATAAAAATAAAATTGAGCTCTGTAAAAGCCCGTAAGATAGAGATAATATGTCTCAAAAGTAATTTCCAAGTGGGTTATTCTTAGGTGGCCTAATAATCAGTGCAGAAGGGAGCTAATTGCTTATGTTTCTTATTTTTCTGATACTGTCTTTGTGTACCATGAATTCTGGAACAATCTTCTTTAAAAATTGTATTCCATTAGGACCCAATAAAGAGAAAAAAATGAAAGAATAAGATCACTGCAGTAAAGATCATTAACCCCTAAAACAGGACTTATTTCTGTGTTCGTAGTGTGACTGAAATGATATACTCCCTGCACCCTGCAGTATCATCTGCCAACTTTTAGACAGTTTTCAGGTAAGATGGTTACTGGCCCAGAGACAGACACGTAGTATCAGTTAAAGCCTTGCTGTAGAACCCCCTTGCTGCTTTGTCATGACCAGCATCTTAAACATTAGTAATCTTGAGTCCTCTGAAGATAGCAGAGCCCTGATAAGGGTAAATCAGAGAGTTTTTAACTGCAGTGTGGCTGGTCACTTGGGTCGTTTGAGTTACATGCTCGTATAGGGCAGTGACCAGGGACCGCAGTCTAAGGAGATGCTGCGCTTGTGGTGCTCTGCCTCCCCTAGAGCCTCAGCAAGCTGACTTACTTGACTTGCTTAGTGGAGCAGTTTGATCTTTGTAGGGAGAATTAATTGGCTCTTACAGTCCTGTGGAATGAGCCCTTTCAATTAGGATGAACATAAAGAATGCAGAAAGCACAAGAAATAAATACATGATCAGTATGAGAAGTCCAGCAGCTATAGTTCCTTTCATAAAACTACTTTCTTTGCTCTGGTGAAGCTGTCTTTCTCTTGCCTAGTAGTGGAGACCAGCCTGGTGTTAGCAATGGAGATTGTACTGCTGTTAACCTTTTTAGATGTAAAAATTTCAAAGTAGCCATCGTTACCATCATCTTAATAAAGGCTTGTGTTAAAATAGGAGGTAAAGATGTATCTTATATGACATAGATAATACAACATAGTAAAGGCAAATAAGCAAGAGTTTGAAGAGCCTTGGACAAGGTCTCATGTTAATTTATGTCAGGAATGTGATACATTTACATTAAAATTAGTTTTTTGCATACATTTCTTTTTTGTCCTTGAAAAAGAGGTGATGTATCTGAAATGTGATTTTAAAACTTGACTTCTAAAGGGAAAGCCCTGAGTTGCAACAGACAGTGGTCAAAAAGAATTCATTTTCGGACAGTAATAAGCTGGTTTTCAGACTAATCTGAGGATTGTAGTAAATAGTATTTACTTTGTAGGCAACCATAATGTAGAGTAATAGTTCTTCATCTTCGGTGTGTGGGGTAAGGTGTAGGATCCCACACCTAGTACGGAGTGTAATATACACGTTGAAGGGGGAGGAAACAGCTGGGACACAGATCATGGCATGGGAGGGAGCATGCTGAGATGGTTTCAGCTGAGTGGAAGAGGAAGGTGGGCAGACAGTGCAACAGACAGAAAAATCAGTGTCTGCTCAACACCCAGTCCACTGCAATGCTGACAGTGGGAAGTAATTTGGTACAAAGTGTCTGGTCATTTTGGTTTCCAGACTTGCAAAGGTTAAGAGCTTAAGGCCATAGCTGGTTAGCTGCAGATTCCTGAATCTGCTTTCTCATTTTTGATACAGTGGCTTTGCTGGTTTTGGAAGCTTGTAAATATCTAACTTCTTGCATTCAGGCTTTCTGAAATACAAACAGGAATTTCCCTAGTTCTCTGTGAAGCAGAGGGATGCCTGGAGCAAAGGATTCCAGCAAGGGAAAAAAGCAAGGAGGAAAAAGCTTGTGGGTGAGAGGTTGCTGCCACAGCAGGTCTATGTAAATAAAGAACTGAAAATTAAAGAGGTTTTCAGCAATTATTTGTCTGAAGGACTTTGCAGAGTAGGGTGAGTTTTAAATACTTCACATTCTATTGGATGAACCGCTACAGACCTGAAGTGGAGCTGAATTGTCTGGTTTAAAATACTTCAGATGGACATGCTGTAATTTAAAAACAAATCTGTTACTATTAGATAAGTTGTACACTCTCAGTAGAGGTAGACTACAGATGCTTTTCAGTCTGAATAAAGACACAGTATTTGATTTATTCATACGAATGCACATTAAGTAAAACAGTTTGACTGAAGCAAAAATCTGGCAGCTGCATATTAAGCTGGGCTTTCATTTTCAGGCTCTGAATGAGTTAAAATGGATGATATTTATTGCACTTTTATGCAAGCACACTGTCAATATAATTGTAAGATAATTGCATTTTATACAAACAGTTGGCAGCCTTCAGAATAAATGTCAATTTGGGGCAGATTTTTATTATTTTCTTTAAAGATTAAAAAAAACCAGTTAAAAATAACAAAAAAATAATATCCATCTATGTAAACCAGGTTTTAATATGGGTCATAAATAATCAACAGAGATGGTTTCAGAGCCTTCTGCACATTAAGTGCCTAAGTGTATGATTTTCCTCAGCTTTAATTTGTTGTTGTTTGTTTAAATTTCCACTGTGCAATTTTGGTGATAGAAATCAAGAAATGAGAAAAATGCCAAGGGAGGTGATGCTGTAGTCTAGGTTATTTTTCTTGGAGCCTCCCAGAACAATGAATTATTGTCTGATGGAGATAATTCTTGTTCTAGGTTCTGGGCTAACAGATTACTTGAACTGCTCAGCATCGTATTTCCATCTTCTCCCTTTTAGTATCCTATGCTAACACACTGTATTGGCACTTACTGGCTTCTTGCTAAATATGAAGTAGAAGAAATACACTGTTTTATTTATTGTACCAAATGCAGAAAAAACATCTTCACGATGTGAAAGATGTTGGGGGATTTTATATCACTGCAGATGTTAGATTTATGCCATGTAAATCTGGTATGTTAATGGTGTTCCAAAATGTTCTAATCAGTGTTTATTCTGTCATATTTTATTTATATTTGTTTTTCAAAATGTATGAGCAGGTGATACAGCAAACTTGAAAATCATAATAAAGCAGCCAGGCTGAAATATAGGTTTCCAGTCAACTACAGAGATATGTGTTTTAATTAAAATAGTTGGTAAAAGTGTATTATGAATACTCAGAGGAGTCCTAATTTGTTTAGCAAAGTAGTGTTCTAAAATACTTCTTCTGCTGTTGTAACAAAGTCCTTTTCAGCATGAACTGGATGGTGTGCTTGGTAATGATCCAGGAAAAATTCAGTGAGATTCTTTAAACATACCTGAGAATTAATATTTACAATTTTTTAGTCAACCTACTAAGTTGAGCTCTTGGAAGCTTTTCAATATGTTTCAGGCTGTGAACATGAAATTTTCTAGATACATTGCAAGGAATACTGATGATAGCCATTAGGTTGCTACCTAGGAGTTAAGATGCTTTTTCCATTGCTTTCCAGATTATGGCTGACCATAAACGTTTTTGCAGGTTTTCGGGGGAGTTAGGTGGAATTTAGGTTAGAAGAAGATCAGGCAGAAGAAAGGCAGGATTCTCCCCAGAACATATGCTTCCCTGTGTATCAGTATCAATGCATACACATCAATGTTTAATATAACAACACAGAGAAAGCTGAGATCAAGCTGAGAAATGGCTAGAGAATATAAGCACTTCCAGGACTAGCTGAAGCTGGATATTAGATGATGTAAAAGTGCTGTCTTGATGTACAGTGTCTAAATATTACTACAGACATAATTTAATTAATCCTGCTATTAATATGATCATAGGGATTCTTAGAAAGAGAAATAATTCAGTCTGTATTCATTCTGAGTATTATTGCACAGCTATCCGATTGAATCTCTTCCACAGGCACTGTATCTCAGCAAGACCAAGTGACACAGAATTCATACACTTATCTTTCTAGTAAGTTGTTTGTCACCCTGAAATTAATTGTTTGGTTGGTTGTTTTTTTCTTTTAAAAAGAAGCAGTCATGAAAGATTGCAGCATTGTTCAGTGTTTGTGTACTTTGCTCTCACACAGAAGTAAAAGGTATATTTCTGGTGATATTTGAAAGCCAAAAATGCAGTCTCTTGTTTTTTATTTAATAGGCAAGTATGGTACATGTCACACAACAATTTCCATTGTATTCTGTTTTGTACGGGAAAAACAGTTCAGTTCAGTTTGCCTCCTCACATATGCTGTTTTGTTGGGGTTTTTGCTTTGGATTTATTTTCAGGGGTTTGTTTGTTATCTTTATCAAGTGCTTGCTTTAATTATTTGCTTACAGATTTTCTACATAATTGTCAGTGATTTTTTTTTGTTGTTGTTCTTTAATGTACAAATTAATTTACTTACTGTTAATGTGCTGAACTTGTTCAGGTCACTGAGTATTAACAGGGTTTATGGTGCAGACACATTTTATAGAGTCTATGTTAAACTATCATCCCACTGAAATAAATGGAGGTCTTCCTGTTCACGTCAGTGAAGTCAGAACTGCATCCCAGTTTGAAGAGCAGCACAATCCACATGGTGTCATATTAACATGAAATATATCAACAAGGGTATTTGAGGAGCAAAACTAATAGAAAGATGGATTTGCTGAAATCTAAATGCAGTCCCAGAGAACAGACCAAACAAGGAAATGGTGAACAAACTGTTTAAAAGGCTGACTGTATATGATAAAAGTCATGGTCTTTCTTCTGCAAGTTTGATGGAAAAGTTATAGCCATCTCTGGATCTCTCTTGAACTAACACTGCAGTCCCTTGCTCAGCAGATAACCTCTGCAGGCAGTGACTTTGATAATATTTCAGAGGTAATATTTGTGCAAGGATAAACTATTCTGGAACAGTTTCTCAAGTGAATGGGAAACAAACAGTTTTTCTCTGAAGATCAGACTATTTGTTTCAAACAAAAGTATTTTTCCAATCAACTAATGAAGACTATTCTGATATTTGGAATTTTTTTGCTGTCCTCTATTTTCATTTTGTCAGTATGGACATCTTTTGTTGCATCAAAGGACACCTTTGCACTTTTTAATTGGGTAGTTTAATTATAATCATCATTCTTTGTAACAGTAGTGAAGGGTAAATGCAAACAAATACCTCTAGTAAGGCTCTGATTTTTTTTCTGTATAACAGGTTATTTCCTACTGTACCACTGCTTCACAGCTGTCTTCTGTATAACAGGAAATTCAAAATCACGCTTTATATTATGGGAAAGTGCCTTTACGAGCACTCGAGAGAGAACATGAAAATATTAAAGAACAAGGTTAATTGCATAGGAAGCGCATGATCTCAGCGCTTTACCTAGAATTCCAGACAATTTTGTTTGATCGCGTCATCTTTTAAGGTGTTAGTACTTGATTACTGGGGAAAGAATAGTCAGTAGTCATATCTAGAGATCTCATTCACGGTTTCTGATCTTTGCAGCCTGAGGCTGACTTCCTTACCTTGATATGTAATTGTAAACATGTGCTCAGGCACCAACCCAAGCCAGCAACAGCCTGGAGTTTTGATAGAACCTAGAATTATATGCAGTATTCTTTTACTCTTTGATTATTCTTCTGCTTGATAGTAAGTGAACTTTATGGGGTGTTGATAACTCCATTCTAGCAAATTGACAAATATTAACAAGTTCTCTTGTTTTCATTTCCAGTTGCCACTATTGTTTGGTACGTATTTAGAATGTTTTATTCTTCTGTTGGCCAACTCAGTGCTCCACTGCAAGCAGAAGTCAAATATGAAGTGAACTGAAGTCTGCAAAATTTAAACTGCAGTCTTGTACATGAGAACAAAAACCCGGCTGTTTGTACTTCACAACTCATTTTCCTCATGGTGCAACTGAATTTACACAGCAACAATAGAATTTATTTTCCACTTTGCTTTGGATACCTTTCTTTCTGTATATCAGACTGGAGTTTCACTGCATATTTTGAACTTGACTAAGATATCACAATTGCAAAGACAGTGTAAGTGTTTGGAGTGCAACATTTTATGACTGCAGAGCACAGAATTTAGGGAATTGATCATTTTTCTTCTCTCGCCCTGGTGGTTCAGCTTTTGGCAGGTCACTTGCTGCATACAGAGACTGATTGATCTCTCACCATGTGGAAATGGCAGATGCTTGTTAGGCCCCCAGTGGGACTTACTTCAGACTGCAGTGACTTCTCTTTCTTCAAACAGTATTGTTAATAGGCTCCATCTTTTGGTCTCTCAATCTTTAACCAGCAAACAAAATTGAACCTGTTAAATATATCCAGCATTCCATGTTTTCATTATGGTGCTTTAGCACACGGTCACAAACACCTGGAGTTTAAAAGTGTCCTGCTTGCCACAGGACAGAAGATTTTGCTGTTCAAATTATCTGTAGTCCACATCCTACTACATTTTTAAAAAAATAAAGCCTAAATAAACAGGATTTTAACTCAAAATATTGCCTTCCCAAATGATGTAATTACAATTGATGCTATTTTTTAAAGAACTGTGGACTCATGAATAAAGAGATAGACTTCCTGACAAAAAAAAAAATTAATCTTAGGAGGTTTTAGAAAGGTATGTTTGAATCATGGATCTGTTCAGGAAATAGAGGTTTAATGATGATCTTTCTTCACTTAGCGTATTTGTGACTTAGCCTTGTATTTTCTCTGAGTCATTCACTGAATTAATTTACCCTCTAGTATTAGAAGCACTAATTATCATTTAAGATCTCTCTAGATTATCAGGTTTGGGAAAGACCATCATGTTATTAAAAATGCTCAAAAAAGCAAATTTTAGGAAAACTTACAAAATAGATTTTAAAACATCAAGTGGTGAGACTCAAAAGTGATGATATATAAATGCTTCTAATAGTCTTCAGTTAGAAAATTTCACTACACTCCTAGGGCAAACTTGTCATCCACAACCAGTTACGGGATCTTATTTTACCTTTGTCTGCTGGATGGGGAAGCACATGATAAAAACTGTAGAGATCTTTTACAGGCTGTGACTGTGTCACCTCTCTACTAGTCTTTTTCTTTGCTAAGATATTTTTGGCTCTTTGAATTCCTCAGAAGATCTGTTTTCATTCCCTAATTGTTTCCTCAAATGGCCTCTGAAACCCCTCCATTTTATGAGATCTCCTAGATAACATTTTTAGCAGAATTGAACAGACTGTTCCAAAATTGGTTGTATCTTGGACAGCAGTGCTCTACTAACTCAGTAACAAAGGTCTTCACTTTACATGTGTATCAAGAGAAGCCTCTTACAAGAAGGTTATGTTCAGCCTGGTCAGTCCCACAGCACTTTGCAATTATTTTAGCTCCGTATCTAGTATAAGGTCCTCTAAGAATGCCATTCATTCTTTATTCATGTTGATGTAATTTTTTTTTTTGGTCATACTAATATTTTTTTTTATTCTTTTTTTCCTATTCACACTTTACCAAGCAATCAGTATTGTTCTGTAGCAGGAATCAGACCTGCTCATTTACCTCCTCACACTATTTGTGTTACTGTGTATTTTACCAGAGATGATGAGGGGTGTTCACTCTTTTGCATGTTACTTATGTATAGGCTAAAAATCTTAGGGCCAAGAAGTGACCTATTTGCAAAAGAAAAAGGTTCGGGTTTTTATAGGCGCACAGTTGGTGAACGTGCTTCATTTTTATTTGCAATTTGATGGGCAGCCAGCTAGCTAGTTTTAATAACTGCTTTAGTTTCTTTTTTAACCTTTATTACTTTTTAAAATCCAGATGTCTTTCAAGTAGCGCAATTTCCAGACTGAAGGTTATCAGCATTTTGACTGAATTGGCAATTCCTTTGCATTCACAGAGAAAATATAAATGCTATGAAATAAAAGTTCGTGTATAATGTATCTTTATGATCTTCTGGTTTAAAGAGTAGTCTGGGCAGAACACAGTTAACTGCGGCTTTCTATTTACACTACATTAAAATCATGTCTTCTAATTTTGGAAGCTGATTGGAGAAATTTCCTCCCCTATAAAATTAAAAATCATTGTATGACTTTTAGTAACTAAGAATGTGAGAGAATAATTATGATTGGATGCTAACTGATAGTAATTTCTCCATGAGTTTTTAGATGGCACTGATTTTTATAAAAGCTTGGCAATGCTTCATATCACAAGTAAGAAGATTCCAGTTCTACATGTGGATTCTTTACTAAAATTCTAACTTTATATTTCATTATTTTTAATTTAAAGGACAGATTTGTTGACCTCTACATTAAAATTGAAAAGGTAGTTAAGATTTAGTTTTGCTGTTGGAGTATTTCATACCTTCAGCATAATTTTGCAATTTTAAAACATGGTGCTTTTCTTTTGCTGAAAGGAATAGAAAGTTTCATAGAATGTTAGTCTGTAAGAATTATTTTCTGTATGCTTAAAATGTGCCAGTAAAATCAGAGGAAAGCCTTTGCAAAATCCTTAAGGACTGCTCAGGAAATCTTGACAGTCGTGCACATGTCCGTCTTTTATTATAGGAAAGTGTATTCATGTAGAGAACTACATGTGACTATGACAAAGGCAATAAAAATCATAGGTTAATCTGTGAAATCAAAAGTTAGACTGTGTGAAATATTCAACTTCCAGTTAAGATACAAGGAATTGAAAGATGTCATCAGTGGGTCTCAATGTTTCTTGGGGATCAGTCTCACTTTTGCAAAGAGGTATGAACAGGAGGAAATATTTCTCATACCCCTCTAAAAATGTTTGCCATCAAATTCTGACGTTTGTGAGGTCGGCATGTCTATGTAGACTTTCAGATTTATGCCAATGAAGTACAGAGTCACAAACACCATTGTTTCTGTCCTCTTACATGCTTAGAACTTCTGTATTGGATTTCTGCACTTCAGGTCACTCATGAAACTGAAATTCACCGTTCTGTTCTTTGAGGCAAAATATCTAGAATAACGACCACTCCTATCGTTCAAGTAAAAAGTACATTGGATTTCTCTTCTTTCTTGAAGAGTGAGTAACATTTAGAATACTCCTACAAATCTGTAAATGTGTGGTACTCAGCAGAAGCATGGGCATTCTAAAGCGTGTAGGAAGATTTATATTCTACAAAAAAACGAATGTCTCAGGTTACAGCAGACAGCATTTCAAATTCTACTAAACCAAATGTGAAGTATTATCTTGTTTTAATATGTAATACTACCCATGAGAGCCGTTCTAAATGAGGGCTAAGTAAAAATTAGTACATTCTGAGAAATCCTTGTTTTGTCTCTGAAAATCAAGCGAATGAGCCTGGTTTCTCTTTCTTACGAATTGTATCATTTTTTAAGGTACCTGAGCTGTACTCTCCAGCATTGTGCTGCTAGTGGGATTTCTGTGTGCCAGCTTGGTGACTCCTCAGGATCTTAAATTCCTTAAATTACAATTAAAAGGGAACACAGTGAGCTCTGTTCAGGCTAATGTGGAAACACTTTTCCTGAATTCTCAAAAATTTCCTGTCTTAGCTTAGTTATTTCTTCCTAACTGTCCTCAACTGCATTTAAAATACAAACTTAGTATCGACAAAGTAAAAGAAATAACATTTTTGTGATTTAATAGCACATCATTTAAGAAGTAATAAATTAGTGTTCTTATACCAGAGAAGCTGCTGCAGCAGCTGTATTATACAAATGAGTCAATCTCCGCTGACAAACTGCTACAGCATCAAGTTAGTTTTCTCACTTTTAGTAAACATAATAAAGGACAATATTTTTACCTTTCGTTTCTAAGTAGTTGTTGTGGAGTTTTTTTTAATGTTTTGTATTCCATGAATTAGCAGAGATTGTCTGAATTTGTTAATTGCATTATTTATTTAAAAGAAGACGTAAGTTTTGAGAATTGTGAGTATTTAAAAAAAAAAACAGGGATTTTTACTCTATTGATAAAAAAAAACAACACCTGAATGTGATTGGTCAAGCTGACATTCATCTGTGTTCCAAATGGGATAACACGGGGATAGAAAACATTGCCACTACATTGCCAAAGGTTATTTACACTAATTGCACAACATTAATATCAATTTTGCACCAAACCGTATTTCTTACAATCATTTTAAATGCATAAATGGTAAATGACTGAAATAAATGAGGACATACATAACTCTTCATTTACCAGCAGACTTTTTAAAGACAAGCCCTTTCATTTTATGCTAGAGAAGACAATGCACCTGAAGTGCTTAGCTCAGTGAATAAAGAGGGATGATATTCTACAGGAAAGTAAATCTTGCTTGAAGGTATAATCAGTACTGTACAGTTAGTGCAAATCCAGCTTATGTACAACAATATAAGAATCAAGTCAGCTCACTGCTGCCTTCACATTCAAGGCCATTTTTGGCGACAAAAGGCACTACAGTTAGTAATTTTAACCTCCTAATATTCTGAGTTTACCTCAGCAATGACAGATATGTTCCTGTTTTAACAAAACGCACAAGCTTTCAGATAGTAAGTATACTTAATGTGCTGCACTGTGTGAAGTGCCATTAGGACACATCTGTATAGTAAAACACACACATTATTTGCCGTAGTGAGGATTTATTTTGGTTTCACCTGAGGCAGCAAGATTCTGTTCTGGCAAAATTAGAATGCAAAGTCACTTGATTTTTGTCCCCTTTGAGCAATGTGTGCTCAGGAATTGTTGTTCATTTTGAAGCTGAAGAGTGGTATTAAGTACTTCACGTCTAACACTGGGAGTGCTTTCACAAAGAAGAAACAAACAAGGTGATTCTAGTCTCATTTCTAGAAAGGGAATCCAGTCATCACCATGGAAATTAACAGGACAGGATTTAAAAAAATCAGAAAGGTGCTTCAAAATTTAATGGAGTTTATTATTTAAAGTTTAATTCCTGGTAAAAGAGTTCTTTCTATCTTACCTACTTACACTGTTTGCTTTACAATATGTATAGATAGATGATAGAAAAAGCCTCAAGGTATATGGTTCTTATTGTGAACAGGAGTCACCATTAAAAGATCAAGATTTGCCAACACTTTCAATACAGCAGCATGCCATAATTACTTTTCTATTCTAGGTGCAATGCTGGGTTGTAATGGTGCCTGCCTTAAGCAGCAGCCTTTCAATTATATGCTCTAACAAAAAGCTGCTGATACCCTGTCCTAGCAACCCAGGTATAAAAGAGCATTTTAAAGTGCCGTATGAAATAAGATAGTGGTGAATAATAAGCTAGAAAATATGCTTAAGGAATCACTTTGCTATCGTGACTGTATACAAATTATACAGGGAGACCTGAGGGCTAGCATCTGGTTTTTAGCACACTTCTGTGCACTGCAAGCTTAGTATTGTCATTTGCCTGCAGCTATTTTTGTACTTATTAAGAATCAGTCAATCATACAGTTCCTAAACAAAAGAAAAATATTTGGTGGCATATACTTTTATGGCTCTAAAATGTCCAAATTATGGGTTTCATACACAAGGTGGAAAAAAGTTAAAGCTTCCTACCTTTCTCATAATGGTATACATAGATTTTGTTTTTAATGTGACTACATAGCATTAATAACTCTGTAACTTTACAGTTTCACTCATGAGAAAAAGAAGGTTTGGTGTTTCTTCTTTTAAAATCCCCTGAATTATATCTAGGTTTCTTTATTGGTATTCACCCAGCGGTATCTTCTTGCAGATACAAGCTGATGTAAATTGTTTCCAAGAAATCTGTTCTGGCTCTGGTGAATTTTGCTTTTGCATTTGTTCTTCTGCCTGAAAAGAGCAGTCTCAAGAGGCTAGAAGGTGCTGTACATTTCCAGTATTTTTCATTTGGAAAATAATTTTTGAGAACATTATTATACAAGTGTTCTGTCATACAATTTCGGGCTTTTTGTTTTCTAGTAAGATTGCTGAGGCATGCTGTTATCCGTACACAATTCAGGGCTACATACTGACTTTGATCTTCATTCAACTCTGTAAACTGAAGGCTGAAAAAAACCTCTTATGTAAGATATTTCTTTAGTGAAATTATACTGTCTCAGCAGTGATGCTTTTAAAAAAACCCAACTGTTTACATTTAACTGAAACCAGGGTCAAATACCTTTACTGTGGGAGAGGCAAAAAAAGGTAGCTTAGCATTTTAACTTCTCAGTATTGGCTTACTATTGTCTTACTATTACTATTGGCAGTTGCAGTTCTATGTCTTTCTGAACTTTAACTTCAAAATTTTTGTTCTTGGTCCACAGCTTACTAGAGTCAGGCAAAGGCTCCTCGAGAGCTGATATATCAGTAAAGACTGATACTATGATTTGCAAAACTCCTTGAGCTGCCGTTCATCATGACAGTTTCTTTCTAAACAGTCTGGGATTTGTTTTCAAATGTGAATCAAGAAGAAGTGCAATTCTGAAATCAGCATAGTTAAATTGCCTAATTAAATATAATAAGAGGGTTTAGTTTTCAGTTGTTGACTAGATTCCTGTAGAGTGATAAAGGCATGGTTTAATTGCATATTAAGTGAGTTGTGGATGAAAAAGACAGACGTGGAATGGGATTCAGTGAAGTGTAGATATTGAGGCTCCCATTTAAATTCTACAGAGAGAAGCAGACCCTAGCAGGGAGTGATTTCTTGCATCCTTAAAGTACCTAGATTATATGGGTAAGTTAACAGTTTTCTGCAAGTCTTTAGCTTTAAAGAGATCCTGCTTGTGACTGAGGACAGAAACACAGGTAAAGAGAAGTCTAGCATGTAGAAGGCACTCATAGTCCCTTCAAAAAAAGTCTTAGATGAAAAAAGGAGTGCAGTGAAGCACAGGTATATTTAGTCTACCATGCACAGAGTCTGCATAGACAAACAGCACACAGGATAAATATGGCATTCCTGAATTACATGACTTGATGGAGAAGAATGTGTCCCCAGAAATGTCAGCCTTAGTAAAGAATGGCATGTTCTGTAGTTCCTGTGTTTTTTTTATTTCTTAGTAATAAATCTAATAAAAATAAATCTGAGAAGAGTTGTATTTGTTTGTTGTCTTTTTTTTAATTAGATCAGTATTCAGGTCTTAGAAAGTTTAAATGCCTTTCACTGCCTTTAATGATTCTAAAGATGATGAGCACAAGGAATAACTGATCCCACTTTGTGGAGAATCAGAGATAAAATGTCAATAAAGAAAACCAAAAACTCCTGCAGTTTCTCACTTACAACATATTTTCAAATAAATTGAAACATTTGCTTGACTTTGTTGTTCCAAAAGGACATGATTCTTTGGCCCTCACTAAGAATAAACTGTCCTGATGGCAAAGTGTGCTTTGTGCTTTTCTGGTAAAATAACAAAGAGGAATTTGGTGAAGCTGTAACAGTAGTAATGCCAAGAGGAAACTATTATTAGTTCACTTAGACTTTCCTATGTATTATTATGTCATCATTTCTTAAGGACTTACATAAACCACAGTCTGATTTAAACTGAAGGCACTGGGGGAACAGAACAATGATGCACAAGGAGGCTGTTGAATGCAGAAAATAAAGACTGAAAATGCAGAACTTTTTTTTTTTTTTTCTCTGAGATGAAAATACGAAATGTTCAAGAATAATACCTAAAAACACTTCATACAGAAGTGTGGATTTTACACTGCAGTTATCCCTGTAAATGATTACTTGTTAACAGTCTGATGTAAACCTGCATTAGAATTAGGTAGATATAGGTAAACTATATGCATGATTATGGCAAACACCAATTAGGTGAGAAATAAAAGTTGATAAAACCTTCCTGCTCATGTTCTTACAGTCTTTGCATTTTTTCAGTAGCAGTTTTGGTTTAGGGAAGAAAAGCTCACAGCAGATAAATGATTCTGAGATAGAGTACCGAAGACAAACTGTATTAATCAGAGTAAAAGACTGCCCTTACAGAAAGCTGTTTCCAGATACAAGTCAAAGGTGTTCTGTTACTGTTGCTTCAATATCTAGTCCAAACAAGAGAAAGGGATGTTGGGAAAAGAGTGGCTATTTCAAATTAACAGCAACATCTACTGCTCATGGCTTTGTGGCTGCTGTGGCTGTACATAATAGCTGAGCAGCTGCAGGATACAACTGGCCATCATGCCGTGGATACTTACTAATGAGCAATAAAATTGCAAACCCTAATCTGACTCTAGATTGGTCCTACCAATCCATTTTGATCCAAGTAAAATGATGTACTAACCTATGCTCTCTCATCAAAGCAGTGTACCAATAGTAGATGTCAAAAGTCTTTCTCTGTGGCACTAAATTATGTCCCTGTGATTTAAAAAGCAAAAAGGAAACAAGCAATATAAAAATGCACTTAACTGATCAGTGCTGTTCAGGTGGAAACAATGACAGGCAAGGCTTGCAGGGATTGCTTCCTGACAGGCTTATAAGGAAATAGTGTACAGTTGTGTAAAAAGTTAAAAATAGGAGAAAGTCATTTAGTGAAAATGTTAATGGCAATTTTGAAAAAGAAATGCAGTGACTTGAAATCAAGGAGGAAGTTGAGGGGCTTTTAGAAACACCTCTACAACTCAGGTCCTATGTGCTTAAATTCTTCTTAAACTGAACTGTAAAACAGGGATTTTTTTTGTTTTGTTTGGGGTCTTTCTTTGGGGGCAGGGGGGTGATTTTTATTTGTTTTGGTTTTAATTTGTTTTTAAATATAAGAATGCAGGATGTGGTTTAGCAGGAATATTGTTGAATATCCATTAAGGTCCTCAAATACTGCCCTTTTTTTCTGGTTAGGGTTGGGTGGGCTTGGGATATTTTCCTTACAGATTTACATTTTAAAATGTAAAGTACTTTTTCAAGTTGCTTCCAAGAAAGATTTAAAGCTTCATATAAATTCTGTAATATACCATGACATTTATTACATTGTCCACTTTGTCCTTCAACAATATTCTACCAAAGACAGGAAAAATATAAAAACAAATGAAAAGTCCTTCTGCATCACTGCAATAATTAAGTCCATCAAAGTGACTTCTAAGAATGCCTTTCTTATGCCAGTGGCCAGTTTGGTTCCCAGCAGACTTAAAAATTTAAGAAGAGAAGGTGACAAAAAGGTGGAGGAAAGCATGCATGACTTGCAGTGATTGGTCTATCTGAAAAGTCTGCTTTTGGCATGATCTGGTCTTATATTGCACAAGCTAACCTCTTTCCAAAGGAAGTCACAGCTCTCGAGAGGGCATGCCGGGGGGAAAGTCTGTCATTTTCTGAAAGGGTTATTGCAGGCCACTGGCTGAGTAGATGAAAAAATGAATGAGACTTTCTGAAACTGGTCTAATGGAAAAATTGGTGTAACAATTACACTTATGGCAAAGTTTTTGGGAACAAGAGCTCCAGAATGAGTCTAACGTAATGGAATTCCATCAGAAATCCGTACCTTGAAATAGTACTTCTTTTCATGAGTAGTGCAGAATTTCTCACTTTAGGTATAAGTATTCACAGGAACGACTGGATGCAGAAATGTGGGTTTTTTCTTTGTGTATATATTTCCACTTAGCCCAGTTGTTCTTTTAACATAAACAATACTTTTATTTTTCAATTTTTGGAAAAGACCCCAGAAATCATACAGTTTTGTAACAGAACCTATACTTTAATTACAGGTGAGTTTCATGTTGTGATTTTAATGTACAGTCTGTCACTGAACTTCAAACTGCCAATGGCAATACAAACATTATCCAATGACTTGTGCATAAGATAAAAATAATATTTTTTTTCTGCATATATTCCAGAAAAAATCTAAATTTACTGACTTCAGTCCTGTTCTGTCTTTGCTGAAAATGCCATTACATGAACTCTTAAAACTGCTGAAAGGATCATGGAAAAGGTAGTTTGTATCAAGAAGACTTTAAAATCAAGCCTAACATACGTAGTGAAAAAAATCAGGACAGATCAAAGGTCTTGATTTCATGTCTGAGTAGCGAATATTTACCACTTAGAATTTATAAAATATTTTGGAAATACTTCTAAAATGCTTTGACAACACTAAAACTTTTTGAGACAATGGATAAGCTAACTAAAGACTAAAATAAGATAACAAATAAAAGATGTGCTTTAGAGAGCAGGAAGGTGCCACTTGGAGGAGCATTTGCGTTTTGGACACCAGGTATTTAAAAGTCTGTTATCAAGAAAACTGTATGCAGTCAAGAAAAACATTCAGATCTTCACTGTATTTTATTAACTATCATTTACCTACTGTAACGTGGGGTTTTTTTTCATGCTAAAAGTATGTAAGATATGCCCTATTCCAGTCTGTATAAAAAAAAAAAAAAAAATGTCCTGGAACAACTGAAAGATGTTGGAATTTTAATCGTTAAAATACACAGACTGGTGATCTGAGAATTGTTCCAAGAACTTTATAAAAGTCATATGCACATCCTCCTAATTTGATCAGACATTAAAGACTACAGTCATTGTGAGCACACCCTAAGAAAATGGAGATGTATTCATTATGAAGACGAAAACATTTGCATTTGTGTGCAAATCTGGGGTTTGAATATATGAACATGGTAACTGCATGCACTGTGTTACACTAGAGGGAACAAGAGACAAAGAGGAGCCGTGCAGCAGTGGAATTCCCTCAAGGAATACTCTCTGATTCACCCATTACATACTGAAGCCTTTTCAGAGGGTGCCAGACCTCTGGAGAGGGGATGCTGGAGGAGGAGCTCAACCAGTTTCAAATGGTTCAGAGCTTGTTTATTGCCGCTCTACTCTATTCTGCTAACATCGACTGCCCTCCCCAGTATTCCTGTGGCTCTCACCTGCAAAAACAGCTTTTTCTGTCATCTGTAGATCCATGTGTGGCCAGTGACAGCCTCAAGAGTAGTTAATGTTTTCTTTATGATAAACATACCTGATTAGATGAATCATCAGTATAATCCCACTGAATTTAATACCAGTTGTGTTTAACCCATTCTACCTTGTAGTCATCAAAGGAGAGGTAACATTTGAAAGTAACTTAACAATAGCCTATGGTTTTGGAAGATTCAGATATCATCCCTATTTTGTGCTCTGTTGCTACTCAGCAAACAGCAGGAACTAATTTTAACTAAACACATCCAGCACCAGTCTTGTGCTGACATTAAGGTCAATATGCAAACAGCATAAATAGGAAAGTGACATTAATGTTGATCATCGTTAGAAATGAAATCATACAGAAAAAAAAAACACGTTTTCCAAATGGAAAATAATGTATATTTCAAAACATTCAGCAGGTGATTGCAAGCAAGAGAGACACCCTTTGAAAACGCAACTGAGTCATTCAGAAGTGAATTGAGTAACTAAAAAGAGATGCAAGCATTATTTATTTTTTGATGTAATTTGTTTTTACTTTCAATCACAATGAAGTCAGTTGCCTTATTTTAGTACAACCAGCCTAAGACAGCAGACCTAGGCCAACAGCGGGGTCTCTTTCTCAACTGTATTTTTAGTTGTGTTTTAGTTTTCTGTAGAATAGTTTAAATAATCACTGTAGCTCTCAGGTTAACCACAAGGGTTAATGCAAGTCTATGTGTATAAGCTGATATATATGTATCATACAACTGCCTTATGTATGTGCCAGGAGCAGAGATTGGTGGGGAAAAGAGAAGGAGGGATATGGAATTGTGAAAAGTATTTCTTCAAAACTTCACACATCATCAGTTGCTGTGAATTACCTGACCTGCCTATACAAAAGTCATTCTAGCTACATTATATAAATTGTAAAAGTGAAAGAATGAGTTAGAAGTAAAGGAAACAACATCATTTTATTACATATTTTTAATGTAGCCTCTCAGCCAAAATCCTGAACTTCATTTGAGACAGTAAAAGATGTGTTAATACAAATTTCATTGCATTTAAAAAAGGTGCATTATAAGCAATAATAGGAAACACTGTCATTTCCCTCCCCCTGCCGCTCCTTCTTGGCTAAGACCTATTTTTGAGCTGTTCTCATTCAGAGAACGAGCTGATACTTTTGGCTTTGTTCCCAGAGTACTGCATACTTGGTGGTGTGTGAGGCATTGCCCCTTGGGGAAAGAGGAGGGGGACTGAATCACAGCATTTAATTCTTAATGATTGTTCTGCATGGTCAAGAGGACACAGAACAGGCAATGCTCTTTATTCTTTACTTACTGTTATAGCTATTGGCAGCCAGACCTTTTAATTTAGTTATCAATACTCAGTGTCTTTAATCTTTTACTTTAAAGCCAGTCCAAAATAAGTACTAGCCAATGAGCA
This sequence comes from Pezoporus wallicus, assembly GCF_028554395.1. Classification (NCBI taxonomy): domain Eukaryota; kingdom Metazoa; phylum Chordata; class Aves; order Psittaciformes; family Psittacidae; genus Pezoporus; species Pezoporus wallicus. Next base: position 5,053,181 of record NW_026640165.1, read on the forward strand.
CTTGCTAAACAGAAATTTTGGTGGATAGATATGATTTAAGGCAGTGCTGCTAAGGGCCTACCAATGTGAGTTCCGAGTAAGAATTATTTGGTATTCTCTTAACAAATCTTGTTTTTTTTTTATCAGGATAGTTTCTTTTCTGACAAAATATCTAATGACTAATAGTGTGTGGAAGAATTCGTAGGTGTTGCTAATAGATGAGCATTTCAGATTATCTCATCCATATCCCTGTTGATATAGGACACTTTTTAAGTATATTTTCTATTACTAAATCAAGTTTGGATTTCAGTGTCCGATGGAGTGGGATTTCTACATTTCAGAGGTTACTGAATAATTATGAAAGTGTCACTGACTGGAAAGGTTTTCTCTTTATATTTCTTGTCTTTGTTTTCACATTCTGTCTTCTAATTACATCCCAGAGTACTGCATACTATAAGTCCCTTCTTTTCTTGGGAGTTCTACTATTGCAAGTTGAAATATTTATTCCTCCTTTTCATCACTTGTCCATGATATTTGGAGCACTGAGTTCTTTGGAATACTAAAGTGATTTAAGAAGCAAAGATCTAAGCATCTTACTCTCTTACTCTCTGATGAACTCTTTCCATTTTGCCAATCTGTTTTTAAGAATGCAGTTTTTTTTTTTTTTTTTTTTTTTTGAACAAAGTATTCCAGATGAAGTGGCTTCATAAGACAGGACAATAATCCTCTTTCTATCCAATGAGTTACCTACTAGATTGTAAAATTTGCTGCTATGGAAGTTCATTTGCTTAACAGTGAATCCAAGGCTTGGCTTATTTGTAGAACTTGTGCACTGCAGTAGAGCCTTTAACCAGCCACATAATATACATGCATAGAAGAAGATGCACACCAGTGAATTCATAATGCTGATTTCAACATGGTCCTTTGCAAGGGCATGTGGCGAACAATTCAGTTGATCTGTAGATGTCGATTTGAGAGTTGGTTGAAAGTGGGTTGAACAGAAATCTGAATCCATCAATCAAATGGAAAAAGGCTGTGCTTCAGTTGTCCATGCATAGATGTCTAATGCTGTTAGATGCCTCAGCTATACCTGCCTAGTTTCCAGCCTTTTCTCCAGAAGAGTGTCCCTGAAGTCCTGTGTCATATTTGCCAGTCCTTTGAGGTTGTCTCAAATACCCTAAAAAGGGATTTTATATGGGAAGGCAGTAGACATCTGTGTTTAGACAGCTGAGTGAAGCTTGAGTATTTTACTGACTAGACTGGGGTCTTGAATATCTAATTCACATGTAGATACCTAAATTTGGTGTCTCAATCTGTGAGTCAAACCTCATTCACCTCAATGTCTACAGCTGAATGAGGGGAATCTTACCACCAGATGAGGTAATATTTTGCCATCTGAGCTGAAATAACCAGTAGGAGTTTAGAGGAGAAGGGTTTACCACCTGGCTTACTTTTTGTTGTCTTTCTTTTCCATGATCGCACTTTGCAATTAAATAGTCTTTTGCTACATTGTCTTTATTACAGGTACTACATTTTTTGTTCTCTTTGTGATTACTTTATATATATATAAAAAGAAAGCTATTCTGCAGTTGCTGTCAAACATAACATTTTAATAACCTAATGTCTCATAAACAGGTTTATAATTGCTCTCACATTGTCCCTCTTTGTTTTTGTCAAAATCTTGTCTCCACATTGAATGAGTTTCTCCAGTAGACTAAAGCCACACTTTCCACAACAATTCCAATAACACTGTTGCAAAATACTTTTCTCTGACTTCCACCAGTTTATTTATTTATTTGTCCATTTGTTTTCTGACAACCCATTTCTCTTCCCCGTAGCGAGTTCAGTACTGTCAGTTTGGAGCCCTAAAGAACATAATAGCAGTTTCACTCAACACTTGCTATAATCAGAAAAGCAGTATCAACCACACCAGAGGGAAATTTAGGGATTCTCATTAAAATTCATGTGTTTTTTTAAAAGCTCTAAAAAATATCTCCACATTCCTCATGGACCTCTCTGACTGCAAACTGAAGAAGAAAACACAGCACCAGTTTCCTATTAGATCACATTTATAAAGTTATATCCAAATCATAAAGATAGAAAAAAATGTGGTGAATGCTTGGTGCTACAGAACCTGATTGTTCTCACTTGAGAACATTTCTAATTTCCATGGTTCAGTTGAATTTTCAAGGTGTCTTGTCTGCTTTTTTTACCTTTGATCTACCTGCAGAATCCAGGCCATTAACAGTGACTCCAGCATCTTTGGGAGTACTTTAGCCATGAATTGAATCTTATGCCCTGTTTCACACACTTCTGCACTCCCACAGTGTAGCTGTGGAGTAGCTGGGATTCAGTCCCAGCTGATTAACTGATGATGAAGTACTGAGTTCAAGGAAAGACTTGCTTAAAATCTTGTGTAAAGTCTCATTTAAACACATGCTTACAAATGTATTCTTCAATTCACTTAAAATACTTCTTTATATTTCACATATTTAAAGACTTCCCACATAAGGATTCATCAGACAGCTAGCTGCTTTGTGGGGTAAGAAAAACACAGGTGACCATAGGTAGTGATGAAGATTAACAAATTAATTGTGCTGAAGCTGTGCTTTTTCCACGTCACTGATTCTTTTCCTGGTATGAAGACCTCTTTACCTACAGTCCTGTTGTAAATGTCATGAGTATCAAATATGATCTCTAGTAGAACTTCTTTGGTAGTTATTAGCTGTTAGTCTCTCTTAGGAGAGGGGCAGCTAACTAGGCCTGCGAGTGTCACCAGACAATTCCTTGTCAAGAAAGAGTCTTTTTATGATGAACTTCTCACATTGCTGTTTGTTGGAGCTTTTTTCTAGTCACTTTTTATTTAAGTTGGAATACTCATGGATGGCTTCTTTAAATGCCACACAGAGAGCATCAGTTTTAAACTGAGTGTCTGCACTGATTTTTCCCTTTAAAGAATTTTTCAAATGTTGCCTGTTACCCTTTTTAGAGAATGAAAATGAACAATTGGCCTAAAAATTTCTCATACATTCAGCTCTTTTGTCATTTCTGCTTTTATATATGTATATATGTCTGTGAATATTCTGCAGCAGAAAAGGAAAAGGAAGGATGATAGCACACCTAAGTTGAGAGAAGCTATTTGTTATAGATACACAAACATTTTCTTATCAAAATTAAAATGGCTTAGATTTCTTTTTTTGAAGTATCCATTAAACAAAAAGAATGTTAATAGCTATAAAGTGTACTGGCATTGTGACCTGTCAGCTTCAGTCTCTGTCACCTTGGTTGCTCTGATTGAAAGAACTCGTGCATAATGCTGCAATTTACGATGCCTTGGGAGTCTCAGGGCTACTACAGAGACAACTTGTAAATAACAGCCTCAGAGGCTGACATTTATTACAAGCAGAAGTCAGTGGGCGTTCTGCAGCTAGGCCCGCAGTTCAGTGTGGCTTGACCGCCCTCTAGTTAGGGTTTGCCTTCTTCCCATTTACAGAAAGGAGGATCTGTTGACCCACAGTCCCAGCGACTCTGGTAAATACATCATGATCAAGCCATCACTATTTCTCCTCCCTAGGTGACTGCTTTCTGTCTGTAACAGACACCCTCATCACAGCATCCTGTTCAAAATTGTCAGTTTTAAACAGCTGCCAATAAACAGCTTCTTTTTTAACACACTTGAAGCAATAGTGTTTGTAAAGGTAAAGTATTTGTAAGAGAAGTACTCTTTAAAGTCTGAGAAATACTTTAAATTAGATAGCACTTTCTTTAGCAGCAGCAGCAGTCAGTATGGTTTGAAGCAGTTTGTATTTTATAAGCTTGTTCACTGTGTTAATTTTCCCCAAGTCAATTTTTAAAGCTAAAATAATCTCCCTTTGGCTTTATATAGCCAGCATTATAACTGTAGCCATTTTTAAATTAAGCTCCCTTATTGTCTATGTGTATGTGAAGTAGGTGATATTACACAAAAAGCATAGGCTTAAATTAGCTTGATATAAATACATATTTAAGAGCTTAACAAGCCTGGAAGAAAAATAATGGTCTCGATAAACATTAGAATGGCTCACTTGCAAGCCTTTTTGTTCAGCTGTATTCTTCTTACTTGCACTTTCAAAGGAATGATGAAACGTGCAGAGTAAATAAAACCTATTATAATATCCCAGTAGAAGGGAAAAGTTTATATTAGTTCCACTAACAAGTTTAGAAACTCCTGAATTATTAGATTTGCTGTGAATTAAAACATGCAATGCCTATTAAAAAAAAGTGGGACATTCTGTTAAGCATGTTAAGATCTGTTACGCTACATAAATACATCTGTTCAGTATAAGAAACATTTCTCTAAACATCCTAACTATACAGCTGATGATGAAATGTAGGCTCCTATTGTGTATATGTAATTTTGTCCGGACTTCTGTTGCAGTCAGTAATTAAATAGCATAGTGATGGGTTTATTGAAAGTGTGAGAAAGTGCTAAGCAAAACAGAAATTATAATGAAATTTGAGATGTCAGTAACAATTAGCTGTGTTATGAATATTCATTTCATATTCATTCTGGATAGTGCCATTTTTCACTATCTTTAATGACTGAATAGCATTTCAAGAAATAGAGATATAAATACTAGTCATGTGATAATTAACATGGTCTTTCCTGGGTGTTGTAGCACTTGTCAAACGCCACGTGGGCTGAAGCAATGACTAGAAAGTTAATTTTGAGACATGGCCAGCTCAGTGTGTTTACCAGGATCATTTGACATTCTTGCAGAAGTGCTAATTTACAGGAAGATAAAAATCTGCTTGAAAGTGTTTTTACATATGCTGCAGACTCAGTACAGAGGCTGAGTGCTACACTGGAATTATATGAGTGTAAATCGGACCCCCAGCATGAAGGGTGAAAAGAAATGCAGCAGTATTGACCTCCAATTAATTTGGGGAGATGTTATTCACCGTCCTGCTTTCAGACACGTGCATATTGTCAGAAAAAGTATATTGGGTTTGTGTGGCAAGGTTTTGGCAGCAGGGAGGCTGCAGGGGTGGCTTCTGTGAGAAACTGCCAGCAGCTTCCCCCATGTCTGACAGAGCCAGTGCCATCTGGCTCCAAGATGATCTGCCACTGGCCAAGGCCAGGCCCGTCAGTGGTGGTGGCAGCACCTCTGAGATAACATATTTATGAAGGAGAAAAAGTCACTGCACAGGAGCAATTGCACCCAAAAGACAGAAGTGAGAATGTGTGAGAAAAACACCCCTGCAGACACCCAGGTCAGTGCAAAAGGAGGGGAGGAGGTGCTCCAAGCACTGGAGCAGACATTCCCCTGCAGCCCATGGTACAGCCCATGGTGAGGCAGCTGTGCCCCTGCAGCCCATGGAGGCCCATGGTGGAGCAGATTCCACCTGCAGCCCAGGGAGAACCCCACACAGGAGCAGGAGGATGCCCAAAGGAGGCTGTGACCCTGTGGGAAGCCCAGGCTGGAGTAGGCTCCTGGTAGGAGCTGTGGCCCTATGGAGAGAGGACCCTGCACTAGAGCTGGTTTGCTGCAGGAGCTGGGACCCTGCATGGGACCCACGCTAGAGCAGTCTGTTCCCGAAGGACTGCACCCATATAAGGGACCCACACTGGAACAGCCTGCCCCTGAAGGACTGCACCCCATGGAAGGGACCCACGCTGGAGCAGTCTGTTCCTGAAGGACTGCACCCGTGGAAGAGACCTATGGTGCAGTCCTTATGAACTGCTGACGATGGAGCAGTTCATAAAGAACTGCAGCGTGTGAAAAGGACTCATTTTGGAGAAGTTCATGCAGGACTATGTCTCCTATGGGAGGGGCCTCACGCTGAAGTAGGGGAAGAGCGTGAGGAATCCTCCCCTGAGGAGGAAGGAGCCGTGAAGACAGCATATGATGAGCTGACCACAACCCCCATTCTGCATCCCCCTGTGCCTCCTGGGGGGGAGGAGATAGAGAAATCAGGAGTAAAGTTAAGCCTGGGAAGAAGGGAGGCGTAAGGGGAAGGCTGTGGGTTGTTTTTTGTTGTTTGTGGTTTGTTTTTTTTTTTAAGATTTGGGTTTATTTCTCATTATTCTGCTCTTACTTGATTAGCAATAAATGAAACTAATTTCCCCAAGTCAAGTGACTGTGATGGTAACTGATGAGTGATCTCTCCCTGTCCTTATCTCATCCCATAAGCCTTTCATTATATTTTCTCTTTCAAGTCCAGTTGAGGAAGTCAGTGCAGCTTTGGTGGGCACCTGGCATCCAGCCAAGCTCAACTCACCACACTGAGTATGTACTTAAATGCCTTTTTTCAGTCACAATGGAGGCATCCATGGTAGTGAAAAGGTTAGCACTCTGTGCAAAAGGTAGTCTTTGGCTATGTGATCTTAATCTATTTTGAATACTTCATAACATTAATAGTGTTTTGCCAGTATTCCCTACAAAGGTTGTGGTATAACCACCCAATGTTGTCCTAAAACACCCTGATGTGCACTCATACGGATAAAAATGCATTCTTCCATTCAGTACCAATATGTGAAGCCACACAGTCCATAGAGCAATAATGGGATCTCCCCGAGTCTGACTGAATGTTTTGAAAAGAAAGTCATGGTTTCAAAAGAAAACTTACATAGCTGAAACCTCAAAGCCCTCAGAGAAAGAGCATCACACAGAAATTTTCAAATTACAGAGCGATGCAAAAGAGCACAGCATTGTTAATGCTAGAGGACCTCCTTTGCGTAAGCCTAGTATGAAAATAAGTAAGAAAAATGTATTACTGCCACTCCTTCTGCATCTCACACATACCTGTCCTTTTCTAAGTACCATGCTTCATCATCCATGTGAGGGAAATTGCTTTGTTGCAGCATGGCTAGTAAAAAGCTGATAAAGCATGTATGTTGATTACGTCCATAGTCTCTATGGTTTAAAACTCAGGCTTGCATTTTATATTTCATTCCAGAATATGGGTTTTCATTGTCTGAGTGAGAAAAATAAAGAAAAAAAAAAAAAGATAAAATCAATGGGGAGAACATTCTTTGCAGTGTGGAAAATTAAAGAAGCAAAATACAAGAGAAATGAAACTGCACCTGATTGTGAGGGAATACTGTAGGTAGAGCCCCACCGGTACTACTGAGTATCCAAGGCAATACCCTGGAGCATTCAAGAATCTTGGCTGTCACTCAGTGAGGTGAATGCCTTGAAGAAGCTTACCTGACATCAAAGATTTTTATGCCACCACAGTCTGGAGACTGAACATGCAAAATCTTGTCAGTGTGTACCCTGGGAAAATTGTGTGCAGCAGAGTTAATTCATTTCCTGGCTAGAGCTTCTGACCAAAAGCTACTCATGAGTTCAGTCAGAATGTGATCAGGTTCCTTCACCAATGAACCAATAAGGTTGAATTGCTTTTAAACTTGGCTTTTTAAGTGGTGAGGACATTAGACTAAACGTCGGTTGTACAAAATAGACTTGAATTGCATGATCATAAGGTAATTAAGTTTTAATTAAACAGAAGAGTATAATGAAAGATATCAGTTTCAAATAGGCAAGCTAACAGTAGACAAAAGCAATTAGTTACCCTTACAGGCAGTGGAGCTCGGATTAACATTTCACTTGAAATCCTTTGTCTTCCAAATGTCCGTGTCCAGAGATGTTCTTGAACATGTATCCTAAGCAGAAAGCTAGAAGGTGTTGCAGAAAAGCTCAAAACTGGACAAATAACCAATATGAATGAGGCAATAGGATTAAACACGGAAACTGCAAAGGATGTAAAACCTTACATCTTGTAGAATAAAATGAGAATTTCCAGAAGACAAATGGAAATGAAACTTTCATGGGGCATTAGACTTGGCAGTGTAATTCTTGATGATGCAAATACAAATCTAAAGATGTAAAAAGGGAAAAAAAAAACAAAACAAAAAAAAAGATTGCTAAGGACATTAAAAGTAGTACAACTGTTGCCCTCAAATTAAATTAATTTGTGTTTTCATTATGAGTGATGCTGAAGAGTGGTGATAGTGCAGCTCCAAGTTTCAGTGTCCCAAATGGAAAGCTTTATGTATTCAAATTTTTCTATTTGAGAAGTGAAGGTGAACTGGATAATGGACACTACATCTTCATTAGAAACAGTGATGGCTACTCACACCAACAGCATATTGGGAGACATGCAGCAAGGAACTTAAAAATGCATCAAATGTCCCATTTAATTGCAGCCTCATAGTTACAATGCAGTACTGTTTTCATCCTTGGTTATTTGTTTTAAACTACTTAGCTAGTCTTATTTATATTTATGTGTTTCCAACTGTAATAACAACTCTTTATTCCCAATTTGCTACTTTTCCCAAGGCTAAACCAAGTATTATTTTAATCTAGTTTATCTGACCCAAAACCTTAGCAACAACCCTTGTCTTTGGGGTGTTTTTTACCCCAAAGTTAGGTCCTATTATAACAGTTTCCTTCAATTCCACAGGAGTATACTCTGTTCATATGCTTTTTTTATTACTAACTCCACCATTTCTGCACCAAGCCTTCCAACGAATATGAGTTATTGTGATAAGGTAAATGTTACCCTTGCAAGCACTAGGAGAAGCATATTCTGGAGTTAAAAAGAAGCACTAATGCCATTGTGCAAGACACAAATGAAACTTCATCTAGATGCCATGGTTAACTGTACTCACCGTTCAAGGTTATTTCAAACTCCAGCATGTAAAGAAAAGGATTAGCATAATAATCACAAGACTTTTGTAAAATAAACTTTTTTTTTTTCTTTTTTGAAAAGAATAGGCTTTGTGGCTCAGTCTAGAGAAATGAAGTCTGCAAGGGTATATGATTGCACATTAGACATAGGCAAAAAAAATACACACCAAAGAGAATTAATTGGTTTAAAGACAATGCAGGTAGAAGAGCAATTGAATTATAATACCAGCAATGGAAAACTGTGATCTTAATATTTGAAGGTTTCTGATTGTCCGTAAGGTAGACTCAAGAAAGCTAAAAAGCATAACCAGTTTTAATGTATAGTGTGATTGGTGCAATTGCTGTATGAAGGGATGAAATTGTTATATTCAAGAGTCTGATGGGCCCTGTATTTCTTTTGTCTTTTCAAAGGGTACAATTTATTTGTGTTCCTTGAGCACCGGGCCTTTGTATTGCCTATAATGTGTAAAGGTCAACCGAAACAGAATATTTAATTTTATTGTCATTGTCCTTTTGGGTTTTTTTGAGGGAACAAGGAAATATTTTACTTTGGTTTTTGAATTTGTTTTTGAAGTGTGTGTAAATCTAATCAAGAAATCCAAACATTTGCTTGTATTTTTGGTCTCATCTGGTTTGCATCTGTGAGTGAAGTTCATAAAAAAATGTCACCTAACTCCACTGCTGACCCAATGAGACAACCACAGCCTAAGTTCCTTTTTTTGGCACTCTCTGCTTCTATAAATATTAAATACACCAATTGTGCACATCAGAGCTGTACTGAGCGAGGGCTGAGATTGTCTCTTGTGTCTGCCCCTTGCTGGATGCTCAAAGAAGGAGGAAAAGCTCCTTGTACCCTTTTGTCTGATTCACTGCAAGCCCTTGCAAAGCCAGATACAACCTATCCCAGATTTATGATCTGTCCTTCAAGTACCAGGGGGCAAAACAAGGAAAGAATAACAGGCACAGCCATGTGTATAGTATCAAGTGGGAAATAACTCTGAGAAATGTTTTGCATTTAGCTTTAAAATGTTAAAGAGAATCACTAGAATGACTGTCAGGCGGAAGGTCATTCAATCCTTGGAGAAAGAAGGAAAAATTTCCTATAGTGTGTCTAGAGATAGCAGAGGTACAGAGGGTACTTAAATCAAGCTCTCTGACCCAGACCTCAAAGCCTCTGTTGAAATTGACTCCAAGACCTAAATATTTTCTGTTCAGTCTCATAGGGCTCTATAACTTGCAGGATGGTATGTATTTCTACATTAGAATCCAGGAGAGCTCTGTGTGAAAAATTACTGCACACAGTGCATGTCAAGTATCTTTCTACATATGCATATCTAATAAATCCACTTCTATAAAACTTGAAAATTATTCTTACATACCAGAATGTATCGTGATATTATGTGGATACATGTGGGAGATGGAGGTCTTTCAAAGAGTTTTGAAGCCTGCAAGGACCTGTTAAGGACTGAGTGAAATTACAGTTCCTGCATTCAGAGAAGTATAAAGCTTTTTTTTTCAATTTCACCTGATATACTATGAGTTGGGAACAAGGTCTGGTGGTTCAGCTGACAGTGACTGGTATCCCTAGCATCCTACCAGTTGTCAAAAGGGAATGATGAGAAGCAATTGGTAAAACAACAAGGCTGATACAGGGAAACAGCACCATGGAAGACTCTGCCCATGGAGGAAGCTCAGGGGTACTGTCTGTGGGAGTGGTGAATCAAGTGCCTTACAAGAAATGTCAGCCTGAAATGTTACAGTACAAAATGATGCAGAGCCAAAGCTCAGGAGGTTGCTGATGAGCAGTGCAAGAGCAACAGCAACAAAGCTGCATGGTCAAAATCTCTGCTGTAAATCAGGACCTGTACACTTAACAGCTGACACTGTCAAGCTAGCAAGGCAGAAATCATAAATGGTCATTGCAGTAATCAAATTTACACATGACTAGGCACAACCACAGCATTGTCCAGTATTCTGTACCAATATTCCTAGACAAATCATGACCTGAGCTTCAAAGAAAGACAATGCTCTTTTCTTAGTACTGTTTACATCATCTTCTACTTTTTATTTGTGTTTATGACATTACTGTTCATCTTTGCTTGTTTTGCTAATAGCACCTCACAGTTTGTACTACAGAAAGCTGGTGCTATTAAAATCTGCATTATTTTACATATTCACTTACAGTTTATTTCTTCCACAATGTTGTTTTCATATTGTGTCTTTACACCTTCTGTGTGCAACTGTCAGGATTTTGCTGTTACTTTTAAGTGTATATGACCTTTTCAGAGAAATTGTAGCTCAGTCGAAATGGTTAATGTTTTCTTAAGAGATATCCCGATGTGTAAAGCTCCAAAACAGCACAGACTGATGTAAAGAATATTCACCAGAAAACCTCTTTTACAGTTAGCTTTTTTCTGTGTTAACTGTCTGACAAGACCTTTTGCAATAAATGGAGTATGTGCTAGAGAGCTTGCATTTTCCAACTGGACAAATAGCCTGATGAAGTCAGAAAGAGCCACATAGTATGAAGGGTGCAAGCTAAGAAAACTAAGAAAAGAGAAGGTTTAGGCTTATTATCAAGAATAAGGATTGTTAAGATACTTGCATCAGTAATGATGAAGCTTTGATAAAAACTGTGTTGCACAAAGATCTTTCTTACATTATGTCATGAGGTCAAGAAAAAACGAAAAAGATCCTGTGGAAAACACTTTCTCTATTTAGTTGTTGCAGAAAGTGAGAAATTTTATACTGAAAATCTCAAAATCGTAATTTGGTAGAGATACATTGATTATGTGGATAAAATACTGCTTAAAAATTTGTTTTAAAAAGGGTATCTCACATGTAAAGGAGAGAAGAAACTGTCCAACTGACTTTGAGAGCCAGACACGCGGCAGACATTTTGACAAGTCTTCCTTTATGTTTTCCTAATGTGCACTGGAATAGTGGTGACAGATAATAAAATTTCAGAAATCAAACCTCCCGTGAAACAGTATGAAGGAGATCTCTGGCCAGGAACAAGCACAGCTGGAGATAATCTGTAAAAGACTCCATGGCTGGCCTTCCCCAGTATAACAGCGCGTTACTCAAAGGGCCAATGCAAATAGCAGGGCCTCCATTTTTTTAACCCAAGACCTGGAGTATGAATATGAAAGGTCTTTCCTTCTCCTTTGCATCAGTGCTCTAGGGTGAGGAGAAAAATAGATATGTAAATGTTGATCCATCTTTGCTACCTACTTGCTTCAAATAGAGGTATAGGAACAATACAGGTGTTTACAGCTTGATTAGAGAGACATCTTAAGATACCACTAAGATTGCAGCCCCCCTTTCTTACCATGGCTGTAAGACACACTGTGGTCTTTGCAGAGACCTTTCAGTACAAGTACAGATGTTACATACCCAGACATAATTCAGACATACACATGTCCATAACATGCATTACCTGCAGGATGGGTATCAGGTGCCAAAGGGAAGTGAAGGGGAAGCACAAAAAGAAGGAGGCCCAGCAGGCAAAGTGGGGAGAGATACTTTCAATACTGTTGTGGTGGCTGGTCATCACCATTTTCAGTCTGTCTGCTGCCTCACAGGTGTGCTGCCACTCCTCAAGGCAGCTTTGATTGCCAGGAGCTCATTATCTCAGGCATAATTCCTCTCAGTAGGGTGAGTTACCCAGAGAAAAAGCTACAGGTTAGAGCATCTGTTTCTACAGTAAAAGACCAGGGTTGGGATAAAAAATACAGTGAATGCCCATTTTAATTTTTCAAAAGCTGCAACTGCTTTTGCTTCAGGCGCCTATGAAAACTGAGCCCTCTTTGGAGTGGGTGCCCTTATAGCAGCCGCTGTACTAGAAATCCCCTTTGTGAACTATCCTTAGAGGTCAGTAAATCCTGAAAACCATTGCACCTCTGCTGCAAGGGGGTTGACAGCTTGTGATGTCCCCTTGTAGTCTATGTGCAAGTAAATTTCCCCTACAGGTACCCCAGGAGCTCCACCCTCTGTTGGTGAAAGGAGCACTTTTTCAGTTTGGCAGAGAATCATCCTGGATGCTGTCAATGTATGCCTCTCAAGAGGTGCAGAATACCAGGATGTCATCCAGGTATACCAATGAAGAAAGCTATGAAGGCATAAGTATGAAGCAAGTTGCTCAGGACGGCATTTACAGAATGCTGGAATGTGGCTTGAGCATTGCAGAGACTGAATGGCATCACAGGATACTCATAGTGTACCATCGTAGATACACTATGGTGAATTAGGGAGCCCACTGCAGATGCTCAGAGTGCTCCAGGTTAAGAGGCAGGGAGTGCTGGTTCTTTTTAGTCTTTCTGCTTCCTGTAATCCATACAAGCGCAGAGACTCCATGCTTCATTATGGAAAAACCATGAAAGCCTTCTCAGAGGACTTGGAAGGGTAATAGATGAACCCGTATACCAGATTGTTCTTGAGGTACTCCTTGAGGGCTGCTGATTCAGAATCTGACCAATCAGAGAGCACCTCCTCTAGGGAGTCCCTGAGTAGGGGGTCACAGGTGACAGTCTCTCATACCAGGTACAGGAAATGTGGAAGGTAGCACTTCTGTAATTCCTAACATGATTATACCATCTACTCTGTGTGTGCATATAGCATAATAAAATGTCTTCCTCAAGCTAGAAGGATGCTGGGGAATTGAAAATGCTTGTCACTAGGGTAAAAACACTACTTTGATAACACTTAAATTGCTAAATCTAGATATACACACTAAATCCTATGTACATCCTTCTAAAATCACTATAAAGAAACCTAAGTACCCCTGTTGGGATGTAATATGCTGTATATGGTAGATATATGTAACTCATAAAAACCACTATAACACCTCAGCCTGAAATTACCGTCTGTATGTAATTACAGGAAGAAAACAGTAGTGAAATGATGCAGAAATGAAAGATACCAGAGGCCTACTAATAAAACAATAGTATGCCTTCTTGGTCAACATGCCTAGTATACCTTACAGAAAATCCTTATTGATGATGTACAATACAGACTGCAAGTAGCCATGTGTACAAATATCATCTTGAAAAGTAACATTGAGTTGAAATACCAAATGCACCCATTGTAAACACAGCACCAATTACAACCTATCATGGCTGTTGTATGTGCCTTTCGGTCTTCTTGGCAGCTTGTTCTATTTGAGGGGTGATTTGGAGAGGGAGTATTTTCTGAAAAGGACAAGGGCAAATTATTCAAATGATGGGCTAGGGGAGAAAATGGAAATGTAGAAATACGATGCTAAATGCAATGTTTGGCTTTGCTTCAGTCACTTCAGTACTACAGTATGTAGCATGCTCAGAACTGCCAGCTTCTGAAAGAATGGAGATTTCGGCATTGTCACAGTATTTAAAACCAAGACATCTGACACTGAACGAAAAAATACCCTCAAGATTTTTCCAGTCTTTCTGCATCAACAAGATTTGATTACTTAAACTGGCACTGTCAACACAAATGCCCTTCAGGTATTTTATTTGGTGTCTCTATGTATTGTATTAGTGTAAGGTATGTGCCATTCCAGAAGTTTATCCAGTCTTGCACCATTGAATGGTTTCTAAATTTATGCAGCCTGAAGCAGCTGTTGAATTGAAAACAATGTCTTTGTCAAAGAACAATGCTTTGTGTCATAGAAGGAAAATACAGTTGCTCTTGGATGCAAAAAAAACTAGCTACATGTTAATGCAAGTCAGTAAGTCAACTTTTACAGAAGAACTTACATTTTGAAGTTTCTTTTAAAAACAGTTTGAATTTTGGAAGAAGGTGCAAGTGAAATATTTCAATAAACAGGAAAAATACTACCTTTAGGTGATATGGCAGTGCATCCTTCTGTACACACACTACTACCCAAATGGTAGCATGTATGAAGAGTAACCTGACTAACTGGATTTAAAAGCATCCCTTCCACTACCTTATGTTTGATATTGCATGTTCTTCTCACTAAGCAAATCAAAAGATGCATTAAAGTGGTCATTCATATTCTTAATTCACAGTATTAATTCCTTGAGTAAGAGTGAACTTCATGTGATATATTCTTAACTATTGTTTTTCTCAAGAACAAGAGTTCTTTCCAGCAGAAATGCCTGTTTTAGACAGGAAGGTAACATGATGCCTTTTTTAATTAAGGACAGATATGTTCATTTTCATTCTTGATCAGCCATGGTCCCTTGCTTTGTGCTGCCTCTATTCATCTGGTGTGTTTAATCAGATATCTTGGTCATGTAAACTGAGAAAATGCTCTGGACAAGCGTATGCTGTTCACAGACAGCAAAACTGTATCAGCCATCAAAACGTGGAAATTAGGCTTCTTGAGAGCAAAGCAACTATAGGGTTTTTTCAGCTCAAGCTATACTGAGGGAACTGAAGAGCCAACAGGAAAACGTCTTGAACACATTAATCATAATCTAAGGGAACTTCAGAGGCATCTGTGAGAGTGTTCTATCTATTGATCCGCATAGTGGAAAGAGTGGTTCACTAATCCTTTCATCCCAGGTGCTGTGGACAGCAGTGCAGGTTGAGCCATCTCAACAGTAGCTGACAAGCTTGACCTCTGATAAGACAATAAACTCAAAAGTTCTTTAGCCAGGAGCTGGATATGCTTAGTCTGTCTCTAAAGAATGATTGTCCAGCTTGAGTTATAAACACTTTATCCTGTTTTATCCACTGTAAATCAAAATGTTCTCAGTGCTGGAAAAAAAAAATTGAAGCATTTTTAGCTTGTTAAATGGAAAAGACTGAAGGACAGTGCTTCTTTTCATCATTAAACTTTATTTGGAATAAGTTTCGTGGATGGCTCTTGTGAGTAGTCTTTAAAATTACGAATTACCTTCTTGAACCTTGATACGAGCTATTACTTTTCCTATTAATATAGAAAATCAATACAGATTAATATAGAAATCACCTAAAATTATCAGCAGCCATAATTTCAACTCTTGTACACATATGACATATTACTTGTCCCCAAAACTTTCCATTGCAAATGTTTGGGAATCAATGTCAGATAAAGAGGAAAGAAAAGCAGATAAGTAAAAGTTAAGAAGACCACTTAACGTCTGGTATGTAGTATTTGTAAAGACAAATTAGTTTTAGCTAATGAATGATTAAATTGTAAAATATATGGGTAGTTTGCAAATAGCTGGCTGGTTCCTGGGAAAAGGGGAAACCCAGTCCTCATGAAACTGGCATTAGTTGAAATTCTGTGATAATTGTTTCAAATACAGTGACCTTCTGCTGAAGCTTATGGTTCTTAGAAAGGCCAGTTCCAATGTAGGAAGCCTAATATCTGATGAAAGGGTCTATTTGAGTCCTGTGTGTTCAGAGTCTCTATAGAAAGCAATTGTTATTTTGATCATGTAAATGCTGCAAGATAACTTGTAATCTTTTTTTTCTAGCATATTACATCTCTTAGTCATTACACTTGTATTTTTCTGTAAGTACTTGTAGCCAATTCAGTACAGCTTTGCATTGCCTCTGAAAAGAAGGTTCTTCTAGGCATGGCCGGAAATTCATGTCCATCTCTTGAAACTAGCGATTGTGTGCATAAATCAGTTGACCCCACTGATCTGACAGAAAGTCTTTTTTCCCCTTTTTTAATGAGTTCATTTTCTATCAGATTAGTGAGCTGTTCCATTTCCTTCTTTGATTGCACCATAATTAGATTTGAAACGAATAAGCAACTGCTTATGATGCAAGAAAGAAGAATAGAATAGGCTTAAGAGTGGACTACATAGCTGTGCTAGCATTGTGTTTAATGAAAACACACCTTTACTCCTATATCTGGAAAATATGGTATTCAGAGTTAGGAGGTTTGCACTGGCTTTACTACTGCAATTAATTACCCTGTTTCATCCTTGTATATATGCCCTCTTTTGTCTAAAGATGGTGAAGTGTCAGTCACTTCAAATTATGGTAACAAAGAACAAGACTACTAGAAGCATTTACCATGCCCTTGATCTAAGTGGATTACCTCTGAATAATAGTGAACCAAACTACATTATCGAAACATAAAGAAAATGGTTTTGCTACAGAATCCCATGTACTACTATCAACATCTACCCTGTGTAGCAAAGTTCAGTGTTATTTTCCATGTTGTTACAAGTTTGTCTCATAAAAATTATTTAGGTTTTACCCTACCCATATGACTGTACACGAACAACCATGAGTTTGTACCCTAAATCAGATACAGTTTGCTGGCCTTTTTCCATGCCAAAAAGATGCATGATTTGCTTTTGCATAAACCGCCTTATAGTGAATCATCTTCATGATGACTTTGACTGTCTGATAATGGGGTGTTTCAACCTGGATTCACCAGCCAGCTGCTCATCAGAGAGGAAAATAATAATAACAGTAAGAAAATTACATCAGATGTTTTTTTAAGGATTGAAGATTAAGAGCCACACAGATGTGACAGTTGTCACTCTAGAAGTAATAGTCTTAGAAGAAACTAAAACCATCACATATTGGGTTATAAAAGGAATGGATGTCACTTGTTTCAGATGGTTTAATCCTGTATTTTCATAATAAACTACTCAGGTTTGACTGGAGATAGGGCAGGAGATTTCATCTTCATGTTCATAGTTTAATGTAGATCTCTACATTTCCACTGTGGAGACTAATGCAAGAATGTTCATGCTTTTCTTCTAATTTCTCAGACAGTGATAACTGTCAGAACAGAATTGTCATGATTGGCACAAATCAGTAGATATTGGGTAGATTTAATAGAGGATCTCAAGAGCAAGCAGAGACTGCACTTTCACAGTTCAGGCCTGTGCAAAAGAGAGACATGACAATGAAGAGAATTGGCACTAACAATATTCATACAGTAGCTACCTGTGAGTTAGTAGCAATCCTATTTTAAATTACATCTGTGCACATAAAATCATTAATCTGTACTTTCCCATTGGGAATTTAAACTATACTCTTTAATGTTATAAATCAAGCAGCTTTGAAATTAATGAAATATATTTTTGGTTCTTTAATATACCATATTATGGACAGTATCAATTAGATGCAAAGGATGAGTTGACTAGCTCAATTGTCATTCCTTTAAAACTCATCTCAGGATAGCATTACATGAAACGTAATGGTATGGCTTTCCATTTTTATGGATCCTCTTGCAGTGTCATCTATTTTGATTTAAACAAAGGTTGGGAATATATTAATATTTGCTGAAGTTATATTTCTGCTCTTATTTTAAATTTCCCTGTGTTTTCGTTGCATATTTTTCTAAGTAATGAAGAAATTTTCTTGATTTGTTTTGCAACACACAACACTAGGGAAAAATAATGGCTTAATTACCTTAGAAAAAATAAGAATAGTAGCAACATTTATAAATATTTTAAAGGAGGAAAACATTCATAAAAGATCTATTAAAATATATTTCCCCTGAGGAAATATATCAGCTTGCATGATTAATTTACAGCATCTCAAGGATTCACTGAAACCTATCTTAAATTTCTTTATGTGATCAATTCCATTTTATTGCTGTGAGATTTATGCAATAAAGCAAATAAATGGTTGATTTATCTCACTGTTCCGCTTGTGTGACAAAGCATTAGACTGAAAGGATGAAGAGAGATGAAGTCAACTGATGTACAAGAAAAAATTGATTGTATGCTAATGTTAGATTTGTGAAGATAGTTGTTTTAGACCTTTTCTATCATTTTCAGTGTTTTCTTAACATATCAGGCACACCAAATAGATTTTTCAATTAAAATAATTATTTTTGCACTTAAACTTGATTACCAGGTGTGTGTGTGTAGTCCCAATATTTTATAAAGTTCAGCAATTCTGCCTTTTGAATGGAAAATATTTAGGTCAAGAGTACATAATGTAATGGAAATACTCTATAAGCTTCCTAAGTCTTCTCCAAAGTATAAATAATGTCCAGGTAACACCATCACTAGAGTCATCTACTTTCTTTAGATACATTGCTCACAACTGTTTTTTTTTTTATTTTATTTTATTTTGCACACAATATTCTAGGTGAGGTCTCACAATAATAATGAAAGCCAACCGTATCCTGGGCTGCATCAAAAGAAGTGTGACCAGCAGGTTGAAGGAGGTGATCCTGCCCCTCTACTCTGCTCTTGTGAGACCTCACCTGGAGTACTTTGTACAGTTCTGGTGTCCTCAACCTAAAAAAGGACGTGAAACTGTTGGAACAAGTCCAGAGAAGGGCCACAAGGATGATCAGAGGGCTGGAGCACCTCTCGTATGAAGACAGGCTGAGAAAGTTGGGGCTGGAGAAGAGAAGGTTGCGTGGAGACCCCCTAGCAGCCTTCCAGTATCTGAAGTGGGGCTATAGGGATGCTGGGGAGGGACTCTTCATTAGGGACTGTAGTGATAGGACAAGGGGTAATGGGTTAAAACTTAAACAGGGGAAATTTAGATTGGATATAAGGAAGTAGTTCTTTAATGTAAGGGTGGTGAAGCCCTGGAATGGGTTGCTTAGTGAAGTTGTGAATGCTCCATCCCTGGCGGTGTTCAAGTCCAGGTTGGACAGAGCCTTGGGTGAGATGGTTTAGTGTGAGGTGTCCCTGCCCATGACAAGGAGGTTGGAACTTGATCTTAAGGTCCTTTCCAACCCTAACTATTCTATGATTCTATGATTCTATGATAAATGCAACTCCTGACTTACACATGAATCAGTGGACAACCATGTCTTCCTGGCATGCTGTTTTGACATCTCAGTAACTTCTGCCTGCAACTGAAGGTGTGGCTGATTTATTTTTTTTTTTATTAGGTATATGTAAGTTCAGCCCTAGCTATTCTGATCATCATGAGAGATCATAGAATGGTGGAATCAAAGAATCATTTAGGCTGGAAAATACCTTTAAGATCATCAAGTCCAGTCATTAATCTAGCACTGCCAAGTCCACCATTAAATCATGTCCCTAGGTGCCTCCACTTGTTACGTCTTTTAAATACCTTCAACAGTGCCGACTCCACAGCTTCCCTGGGCAGCCTCTTCCAATGCTTGCCACCCCTTTCAGTAAAGACATTTTTTCTAATATTCGATCTAAACCTGTCCTAGTGCAACCTGAGTCTATTTCCTCTTGTCCTGTCACTTGTTACTTGGGACAAGAGACCAACACCCGTTTTGCTACAGTGTCCTTTCAGGTAGTTGCAGAGAAATAAGGTCTCCACTGAGCCTCCTTTTTTCCAGGCTAAACATCCCCAGTTCCCTCAGCCATTCCTCATAAAACATGTGCTCCAGACCCTTCACCAGCTTCACTTCTCTTCTTTGAACGCTGTCCAGCGTCAATATCTTCCTTATAGTGAGAGGCCCAGAATTGAACACAATATTCTACTGCCCTGGTCCTGCTGGCCACACCATTGCTGATTGTCGTGGTTTAAGCCCAGCTGTAAATCAGAACCACACAGTCTCTCTCTCACTCCCCCCCTTCCCTCCCCGCTCCCGGAGGGATGGGGAGGAGAATCAAAAGAATGCAACTCCCACGGGTTGAGATAAGAACAGTCCAGTAACTAAGCTATAACACAAATCACTGCTGCTACCACCAATAATAATAATGATAAGGGAAATAATAAGGGAAGAGAATACAACTGTTCACCACCTGCCAATGGATAACCAGCCGGACCCGAGCAGTGATCTAACCCTTCCGGATAACTGCCCCCAGTTCATATACTGGGCATGACATGCTGTAGTATGTAATACCTCTTTGGTCAGTTTGGGTCAGGTGTCCTGTCTCTGCTTCCTCCCAGCTTCCCCTCCTCCCTGGCAGAGCATGAGACTCACAAAGTCCTTGGTCAGAGTAAACATTACTGAGCAACAACTGAAAACATCGGTGTTATCAGTGTTGTTCTCAGGCTGAAAGTCAAAAACACAGCACTGCACCAGCTACCAAGAAGGAGAAAAATGCTGCTGCTGAACCCAGAACACTGATACAGGCCAAGATGCCATTGGCCTTCTTGGCTGCCTGGGCACAAGCTTGCTTATGCTCAGTGGCCGTCAATCAGCACCCCCAGGTCCTTTTCCTCTGGGCAGCTTTCCAGGCACTCCTCCCTAAGCCTGTAGCATTGCATGAGGTTGTTGTGACTCAAGTACAGGACCCAGCACTGAGCCTTGTTGAACCTCATACCATTGGCTTCATCACATCAATCCAGCCTATCCAAATCCCTCTGTAGAGCCATCCTACATCTTGTTAGTAGAATGAGTGTTAAAATTGCTTAATATTCTAATTGAACAGCTATGTGCAGTTTGGTTGTTTTGTTTTGTTTTTTCTCCAAGTACACATATAATGATCCCATATGCTAATGGACTCATGCTTTAACTTGAGGTGTGTAGCATGATTTCATCTCCAAATAAAATCTTTTTTTATGAAACACAGGACAGCCCGCCACTTCACCTTCAATTTTGCCCCATTTATTCTACTTAAATTTCAATCAGCAGGTGGTGATCATGAGAGGTGAGTTTGAGGAGGCTGGAAAGGGATTCGCTTAAAGGCAGTCTATATGTGCATGCCCTCAGAAGATTTGGTCAAATACTTGCATTGCTTTCAAATGAAAATCATAGAAGAGAAAATCTTCTGCAAAGTAGTATGCAACCTTTACCATTAAACAGCCAGGCCAGTGTGGCAGATTTTTTTTTTTTTTATGTACATATACCATAATCCATAGGACTTTTCTTTGTTTCTGGTAGCAAGAGAGGCCTGCTTGTGGAATGTTTTTACTTTCATTTTTTATTAAATAAGATATTTTAGTAAAATTAAATTGCATGAGATGTGGTTGGGGGTATTTGTGTGGTGTTTTTGTTTTTACAAAATATGAATGATAAAAGTAGTCTTACCATGGAGGAAGTGCTCTTCAAAACCACAGAGAAATTTTTGGTGCATCTTCTGTCCTTGCTACCTACTCCCAGCAGAAATGCCTTAAATTTTACCTTCCTTATATCCAAGAGGAAAATAAATGAATGGTTGTGACTCTGAAACTAGGAGGAAGGGGTTTGAAAACAGGAAAACTTTTCATAGTTCCTGAGGACTATAGCCCATGGTCAGTACAGGGGTAAGAGCTTTCTAACAGTGAGGTCAAGAATGTGAATTTGAAAATGTTTTTTGATAGATTTGGTGTGGTGATTAAGGCACAAATGTTAATGGAGGCAGATTATCAGAGGCAGTACACAGGGAAATAGGCTTTCTTAAATGGAACCATAGCTTACTTGAATTCTGTAGTGCAATATCTTTCTGTATATTCTCTTCCTGGTTTATTGATAAGGCTGAAATCCAAGACTGTTTTCAACAAATATCCTGCCTAGTATCCTTGGTCCTTGTCATTTTATAAACAATCTATTTTTACCTTACAGGCAGTCAGGCACATCATTTGCATACAGTTGATTACAGGCATAACATTTTACTTCTGCACGCACCCAGAGGTGTGGCTACTGTGGCAGAACTGAGCTACGTGCGTTTAATATCCACTAAGTGCATATTCCCTCATTTAAGTCTGAAATGAGGCTGATCGGGTGCATATTGGTACTTGGGGCTTCTGCACAAAGCACTGAATATAAAGGTAATTTCCTCAAAACCTAGAGCAGGGGAAGAATTCAACAGCCGCCTTTTTATAACAATGCCAGAATCCAATCCCTCAGGAAGTTTCATGGAGTCTGAATGTCATTCTGCAGGCTAAGTGCCTGGGGTCTAATAGTTCTGGGAACCTCTGGGGATTGGGGCTGTCCAAGCTTGTACCAAGTCAATTTGTCAGAAGTCAGGTATTCTGCTCTACCTCTCCCTTTGCAGACTTTTGTCAAATAGTACATGTAAGGGAGAAGATTGTAGAAGACTGATTCTCTTCAAAGAAGTGGCTGGTCTTCTGCAATTTATTCCTCTGTCAGGCAGTTCCCACAGCTACCACCCAGCTTTGCTACTAGGAGCTGTTCCTGGTGAAGAAAAGTAGGCAAGCACCCATAATCACGAGCCTGGTCAGATCTATCAGCATTCAGTACACTGAGACGTCTGCACATAGCATGCTGGGGTTACTGAACTGAACCCTTGGACTTAGTGGTTAGACCTAGCTAAAAATGATGAAGCAAAGAATCTTGTGCTCTGTTCTCTTTTCTGTGTAGGAATTGAAATCTATTTTGTCTCTAGTCTGGAATTAAAGTAAGGGAGGACAAGCATTAAACCTTGTTTTACTTGTACCACTGTGCATACCACAGGAACATTGTAAGGAGGAGGGAGAACATAGTACTGCAACCTAGGAAGATGATGTTCTTTCAAAGGGAACCTTAAGAAACAAAAAGGAAGAAAATACTTGAATAGTTCTTTACACATCATCTGATTAAAAATAGACTTGGAGCTGTGAACAGGTTGACATTGCACTGTAAGACATCCACCAAAGAAGTATTAACCAGAACCTGCAAACTCACACAAATCAGCTAAGTGATTCTCTGACGTAATAAAGTTGAATAACTCTGCTGTGCTAACAGCCTTGCTGTTTCCAGATACTGCACCTAAATACCTCCTTAGGCCCCTTACCTCTTTCTGTGATTTGAAGTGTTAACAGAAGTGTACCCTGTATTCCCTCTTCAGAAGTCCAGTGAATAACTTTCATTTGTATGTGATTGATAGCTGTGAACTGTGTTTAAGGTAAAGTATGGCCGTTAGCTGATATTTTAGATATTACAACAGACCATATGCCTTTTTTGTGGTAGGAATTGAATTGAGACATCTACAGTCTGTGGTCATACAGTTGAACAGTCATAAATCAAAAGCTTTTTATTACAGATATTAAATATCAGAAATTTAATCAACATGTAACTAATTACATTTATTTGGCAAAAGGTCCATAGAGCATTTATTTTAATTATTTGTCATTTTGTAAGCCTTAAGCTCTTAGCCAAGAATTCACTTTATCATTCTTATCTTGAGGACAAAGCTCTTCTTTCCCTTAACTCACAAACTTGCCAAACAGAAGTGCTTTGCCACACTTTTCACTTGAGGACACTCTATGTTGCATTTTCTATGAGCAGAATATCCTTTGCAGAGATGTCTGGGAAATAAGCCAGTTCTAATGGTCTCAGGAGAATCTGCAGGATTGCAGAAAAACAAAAAAGTATACTTATATTTAAGTACATTAATGTCTCAAGTTAGCACAGCAAATGGCAATTGACAGCTTTTGATAACTCTTGGAAAGAATTTCAAATCAAACTATGCATGAGGCTTTAAATCAAAACGTATTTATCCCTTTTTTTCCATTAATAAAGATCTGAATCTTTAGCTTCTGAGTTATGTCTGCTTACAATCCATATAATTTCTTTCCAAAATTTTAATGCTGTTTGTATAGTTTTGGCCTATCAGACAGCTGTGCATCTTGTAAGTGATCAGAGCAGTATCATTACTAGGAATGATAATGGAGTCAGCCCAGAGCGTTTCAGATGTCAGAGCTGTTGACTTACCACAGGATTTTGAGTGAAAATTCCCAGGAACAGAGCTTATTGGTGGAATAAGCAGACACTCCAATATTTAAAGAACACTGGCGTAATCAAATATCAACATAAGTACACCTTTAAACTGAAGATCAGGGTTAAAAGGTCTTCTATCACCCAATTTTGAAGCTGGTTTACATTTTAGAAGTCAGTATGAAGAGCAAGTGTTACAGTTAATTGAGCACACTTTATCAGAGTAAGCTTAAACACTTTGCAGTGCCTATGTTGTAAAAAAGTGAACGCTCGTCACGCCTAACTTTTACTCAGATAATGTGCCAGTATGGAGTTTTTAAAAGGAAAGGGAGAATATTCATTGATAATTTCAAACTCTCCTGAGCCTGTTGAATAAACAATCTGTCAGAGCAATAACTAATTGTATTTGTTTAAATTTGGAATTTTCACTTATTTTTTTGCATTGAAGTATTTCAATACTTTTAATTTTTTAATCCAAAAGAAAATTTTTAATTATATCATTGTATTTCTCATTTTCATTACTATTATGACATTGTTTCATGATGTATCAGTACCGATTAGAATGTGTTTCATTCCTACTGATGTGTTATAATAGGATATTTTGAACAAATAATTTTTAGGTATACATTTTATTTGTGATTGTCTTATTTTTAAATTATTAGGGCCTCATGCTAGTTAACACTGACAAAAACATCTAGATCAAAGTGTCCCCTCTCTGTTCTGTAATGAAAAGAAGCTACGCATCAAATGTACTAATTAGAAAAGCAGCTGTTTTCCTGCTGATATCTTAGCTTGAAATATTTTTTTCTAGGAAAATGAAAACAACATCTTCTCTTTAAAAGTTGCATAGCATACAGTTGTTTATTAAAAAAAAAAAAAAAAAAAAAAAAAAACCAAGCAATACAAGCAACATATTTTTTAAAGTATAAAAAAAATAATTAGTGAGAATGCGATACATTCCTTTATATAACGCAGTTACCAATCACATGACTTCAGAACCTAGTTGCTGTTTGCCTTGTCTATCATCAGTGGAGAGACATAGGTCCTTCCAAAAGGGGAGGTTAAATTTCATTTACATGATAAAAGCAATTGTGTTTTTCTCAAAGACTATCAGGATATATGCTTTTAGAGCATTTGGTATGATTTATGTGTTCTGACTGGAGGCATCTAAATCGGATAACCATGATAAGTGTACATAGTTGCAGTATGCACTGTCAAACTGACCTCAAACTGCTTTTCCGTAAATTGTCCTTGACTAGCAAAATCCTAAATTAGGCTTTTAGATGCCCAAAGGTCAATGGGATAATTACTGCAACCAAGGTTTTTCTTTTTCAGATAGAAGCGTTATATAGTTTCACAGAATCACAGGATCATAGAATGCTTGAGGTTGCAAGGGATCACAGGAGATCATCTTGTCCAATCTCCCTGCTCAATTGGGGTCACCTAAAGCACATTACTCAGGACTGTGTCCAGATGGCTCTTGAGTATCTCTGCAGAAGGAGACTCCACAGTCTGTCTGGACAACCTATTCCAATGCTCAGTTCTGTTGTCTGACACCAACACAGCACAAACAGATATCACTGTGACACTGAAAATAAGACATTCAATTCAGTTCTTACTAACAAGTGAAGTTAATTATTTCAGTAATAAATGTCAGAATTAATAGTATTTGCTCATATAGCATATCTTATCACACAGTACTACTCCTGGGATGCAAAATTAATTGATTCACTTTAAAATGAAAGTTTAACTTTTTTAAATACCATTTTCTTCTTAAACAAAATTATTCAAAACCAATTTTACATATTCTAGCACCTATTGAGTCTAACAGTGATAAAACACTTTAAGAACAAAGTTAATCACTGTGTGTAGAGAAGAGCTGTAGCTAAGCCTTACAAACAGCTATGAATGCTGGGGCAAATTTTATGCTTGTACCTTGCAAGACTGTCTTTCAATAGCTTTCCTGCCTGTGTTGTAATTCCCACAATAGTCCCTATGAATCTTACAGAATCTGTGGAACACACCCACATTGTCTCCTACACAGCATATTTCCTCTTATACTATTAAAAAAAAAAATTGCCTTTTTTCCATTTTTGTTTAATTTTCAAAAAAGGGCTAATGCCAGAGAAACAGAAACTATGTCTTGTTAGTTAACCTTGATAAAATGACATCTTCAAGAAACCCATAGCCTAAGCCAAGACCTGTTCTGAGGAGAATATACAGGTCTCCTTCTGACAGCAGAAACTCAAACCATGTAATTTCATTTGTGCATTAGTCCTATTCTGTGTGGCATGTAATTTCTGACCTCAAAAGAAAGATTGATCATGGCTTCTTCCATCTGATATTTATGAAATGTTGCCTAGCATGTCTGGCAGAGTCAGTAATACATTCTCCTCTTTTTCTGTTTTGTCTCTTGTTTCTATAGCATCTGAGTTTTGTGTGATTTCTCATTAAACATTCTCAAGTTTCACCCACGCAGGCCATCTGGACTATAGTTAATATTTTAGGACCTATCCCCTTAACTTTGATGTACTTTCTTGTAACTGCTAAAACATGGTGATATCTCTTCCTTCTGTCTTGAGAACCTCCCCCTCACAAACCCAGACATACCAGAGGAACCAAGGGCTTGATAGCTGCCAGCAGCTGAAGTCTTTCAAATCTCTTGTATATTTTTTTTCAAATCTGGGAAAATCTAAGATGAGAAAAAGAAATCTGTGAGTTCTCACCAGCAAAAATCTTACCATAATTATCAGAGTAATGTCCTAAAGTATCAAATGTTATATTAAAAAATAAGTTAGCAGTTCCTGGGTTTGGTTTGTTGCATTAGATTATGAACTCTGAAATGGTACTGTGATGAACAGCACAGGTACTGTGTGATCCACCACACTGGATTCACTAATGACACTGTCAATACTATACCTTGATCCCTGTCTTCACCTGAAGCTTATTTGCTTCTCAGGTTCATTGAATTTCATCTGAGTAAATGTTTTAGGAACCAGCAAGGTCCATTTTACACCTACAATTGGAGCAAGTGAGGAATGGAAAACATTTTACTCTGATTTAACCCAGAAAAATCTCTTAAATAGCTCAATCATTTTTTAAGTATTCTCAAGGTCTGATGTTACTATTTGTCATTCTTATAATGTGAAGACAAGCTTGAAAGATAACAAAGGTTGGATAAATATTTCTAAGAAACAATTTGACAGCTCTTCTAACACTTGTAATGACACGTGCTTAGTGTAATAGCATGCTTATCTGTGGTCCCATCCCCTTGAACTTCTAGGATTGTGTGATCTCTGTAGTAACATTTCTTAAGGATGGACCCACATAAAAGTTTCATGGTCTGTCTTGTTGTTTTAGCTAACTGAACCACAAATGCTTGCTTTTTAGGCACAGAGACTGATCATAAGATTGGTATCTTACTCCTTATCCCTGCCATCTGTGAGACTCAACCCAGAGGAAATGCTCAATCACAAAATACGTTTTGGGCAGCGATGCATGTGGAGTTACACTAGGGTCTAGTGGGTCATCTGTGACAAAATGAGGCCTAGTGAGTCACAAGCAGGATCTGCCTGGAACTCCTCAGCTTGAGAAAAGAGAGTAAGTGCAGAATTCAGTTCTCTGAACTCATGTGTCCAGGGCAGCGTAGATGTTCCAGGAGTCTTGAGGTGTGTTCAGGAGTTCAAATATATGACACAAGGCATTTTGAAGCAGCATCTGGAGGTCAGGGCAGATGCTCAAGTATGTCCCACAGGCACTAAACATCTATGTTTTGGCAGAATTGAACTAGAGATTTTGTTGACCTTGACTGAGATTGTACTTTACATATAGATACCCACATTTAGGTCTCATAATCTGAACTTGATCCAAGGAGATTGTAATAATGGGGAGTTGAAGGGCTGTCATGGAAGAGACAATAGGCTAGGAAACCCTAAAATCTGATTGAGAAAGGTTACTATAAAGTAGGGGATTAACCCCACTTCTATGAGACACATGGAACTAGATGAGGTGAGAAGATTCTCTGAGACTGCTATCTTTGTGTGTCGAGAGATCAAATTCACTTCCTCTCCTGCTCTCTGGAAGTTGTATTGCAGCTACTTTTATTATATAGTTCTGGTTTTTGTCTGTGTAAAATTCATTGTAAATTATAGAAAATTCCTTGACATTTGCCACAGTTTATTTTTCCTCTTTTGTTATTTGTTTTCAGGCTACTGCAGAAATCTGATTACCACAGCACAGCTTGCCAAAATATCACAGAAATGGGATAGGGAGGGCAATGGTGATCTTGCCAAAGAAATCAGATCCAATATGCTGCACAGTGAACAGAGTGCTCTGCCTACAGTTTACAGTGACACACTGGTTGGTTTTTGAACTACTGCATTATATGCATCCCTAGGTTTGTTATGTTAAAATATGCTTGCACCTTTAATCAAAGCGCTACACAGTATAATTTAGGTGTCTGCTTGTCTGCTTTGCCAAATAAGGTATTAAAAATGTTTTAATTTGCAAGTTTGGGATAATGATCCTTAAATTCTCTGTCTCATCCTTCTTTACAGCTTTACCATAGTCATGCAAAACTTAAAACTGGAGGATGAGCATAGGTGTACAAAAGGATATTTTAGATGAGATCATTATCTTTCACTTTCCTGAAGAGCCTCACTGTTTCTGTGGTGAAGTGTTTTAGGAAAGAATTTTTTGCATTTTATAATGTGCCTTTGAGGCCAGGAACTAAATCTCATAAACCTGTTAACAAGGGTGTAACAATCTGTTAGGCTGGAAATTTTTGGTTTTGCAGAGTAGAATCAATGTTTAAAAAGATGAATTAATTTGTGCTGAGACATGCTTGTGTTGTTTTCCATGTGTAAATTTTGGTTCAGAAACTTTTTCCTTTGAAAAATGTGCCGTTTGCAGTCGATGTAAGGATTAAGAGCAGTGGTGGGCTTTCTTCTATACACATGGCCATGTACATTCAAGCTTTACTGAAGGCCATACTTGCTTTTCTGTTTGCAGTGGATGCCCGTGTGTTATTTCTATAGAAGAATGCTGTGTATGTTCTTACATTTGTTTTCAAACAGGGCTATGAGAGAATAAAAACCCTCCTGTATTGTTCTTACCTGACCTACATATATCTATTCCTTCTTTATTCCCTCTCACCCCAGTTGTTCACTTACTACTTTCTCCTCAAGTCATAGACAAAGGCTAAGCAGAGCAATTTTAAATAGAGATTTATTTAGCATACATATTTATAGAGATTGCTTGTTAAAGTCATCTGCTGTGCTACATTGCTTTCTGGAATGATGCTAAACATGACTGCTTTCTTAAGCAATAAATTGTCAGATGGAATACATAAAGCAGACATAGTATCTCACTGGTGAACACTGTCTATTCAGTTCCTTTACTTGCAGTTGAACTTTCTGTTTAAAGCTCATGCTTTGTAAGTCAAAATTACCTCTTTTAATGGATGAAATATCCTGAATAGTCCATCTAAAAGCATGTTTCCTTTTCAGTGTATTATTCATCTAAGTTTAACTATTTTCACAATCCATCCTAGGAAATCACTGTTCCAGTTTCTATTATGAGTGTGAAATTTTGCTCCAGACCAGCTGCCTGTCAATCAGATGTCACTCACACATATCCCTGAACAGTCTTCTCATCTAATTAGAGAAGAAAAAGTAACAGTTTGCATTTGTTTGTGGACTTCAACGATGACTCGTGGGTTGTTGGGGGTTTTCTTTCCTTTATTAAGTAGATTAATAGCTTTAAAATTCACATCACTGTCTTCATGAGATAGTCTTTTGTGGCAATACAAGCATTATTTTATGTAAGATCATTATATTTGATAGATTTTTATTAGCACACAAATATTTAAGGCACTTTTTCAGAGTAATGTTTTATGTAATTGCAGTTATGTCTTTGTTCAGATTTTTTAACATATAAAGAGTATGTTTTCAATATAGGCATGTAGGTATGAATATTCAGGATTCAGTCTACATTAAATTTACTGTGTTTAAATAAAAATAGAGTCTTAGATTCATTCCTGATTTAATTTGAAACTCTCTCCTACCTTAGAGAAAAGTCTCAGGAATAATAAATCCAGGTTATTTTTTCACTACCCTAAGGAAAGCCCCTAGCTGTCCTTGCACACTTTCAATTCTGTTAATATTACAGTTGCTTTTATTTGAAGAGTAAAAAGAAGGGAAAAAAGTAAGTAGTCATTTCTCAAGTTTACAATTCTGTGCCAGTTACAAACCTTTCTTAGTTTTACCTGGTGCTAAACTTCATCTAGGTGTACCCCTCTAACCAAAGCAAAGAGAAATCAGATACAATTGGGTTACTTGCTCAAGGCCTTTCAGTAGTGTTGTTTTAAGTGTGTTTGCTTTTACCCAGCACATTAGAGATTAAGACACTCTGGTTTGCATTGTTATGCCTTGCAAAATATGTGATCCTCTTCATCATACCATCTTTCTATCCATATTACTTCAAGGAGCTAGCTTTAGACTTTCATGGGGGCAGAATGAGACCTGTCTGATCCACAACAGCTCTAAATGCTACTCCATGATCACCTTTGTGCTCAACAGCTTTGAATGTTCTGAGCACAGATATTCTTGCTGCCACCTCTTCTGCCACCTCCATTGCTTTTTCTTAGCGTATGTTCAGATGCTGAAAAGCAAGCTTGTATTATTATATATACCTAAGGCTGAGCTCTTAAACACAGGTCACCTACACGACCCATGGTCAGCTGAGTTACAACACTTTGTTCTAACAGTTTCATTCATTGTAAGGATTATCTAGTTATAAGAACAGTCCCACTGCCTTCTCTAGTATTGCTTATGTAGGAATGGGCAATTGAGAAGAAAGGAGGAATGTATGATCTGACCTAGAACATTCCAAGATCTTGTGAGTTCAAAAAGGTAGCATGAGGGAAACAGGATTTTGATAGAAAAGGAAATGAATAATCAAAATAATAGTCCTGGCAGGTGGTCAGGGCAAATTGAGAAGATAGGGCTGGGAGTGTTATTTAAGGGGAAATGGCACTTTTTGGTGTTCATTCTGGACAGATCAGTAATATCAAAGTAATTGTTATTGGAAAAAAAATATCTCATTTGCAAAGAGTCTCAGAGTTGGAATAAATACTTCTTTCTGTGCTTGACTTGAATAGTAGAAATGATAAAAAAAGTCCAGTCCAGATAGTGGATGTTAAGAAAGGGCATGTTCTAGAAGGTGGCTAGTGATTGGATTCTGTTGTCTGTAACTCATGAATGCTGCTTTGTTGGAGTGCAGCACAGGAAGGTATTATCTGTGTACATAATACACTAGGCTGCTTTTTATAAACATTCACCCAAGCACAGACACTGAATTTGATCAATGTTATTTTTCCTAGTTCTGCAGGTATTACAACTTGAAGAGTATGGCTAGCTCAGTGAGTCAGAATACAGCACTACTAAGTATAGGAGCGTCCATGCTTCTTTATCTTATTCTTAGTAGCTGCAGACACTTTAAAGTTAGATTAACTTGTATTTTCCTGAAGACTAAACAGTTCAATTTGCATATATGAACAGCATGGAGAAAGGGAGAAGAAGGGAGAAAAACAGAATAAATTTTCAGGAGGGACTGTGAGAGTTCTCATAAATACAACAGGTCATTGCTACTGCTTGGATCATCACCAGAAATTTACATTTTTATTCCCATAAAGCATGAGGTATCTTGCAAGGTAGCATAAGGTTTTCCTTGGGCATTTTAATGCTTTTATATCTTTCTTCCTGCATTATACATGCTTCGTTTTTCAGAGACTAGAAGAGACAGCTGCAGAAGCAGAGAGGAAAGACGTTGCTTTATCTGACTTGCCATCAGTTGGTAAAAAGGTTTGGAACTGTTTCCTTTATGAGTAGGCTTGTGAGGCAGAGACTGGCCCAACCTACATCCATCTCTAACTTTGTACAAAAAACCCTAAGCCAAAACCAAAAGCCATTTACATTGATGTGTGCCATACAGAATCCTAAGACTCACAGAAGTCATTTTTAAGACCGTAGTTGAAAGTGCACAATCCACACTTCAGACAAGTAGTTCATCTGTAAAGCAACACTGAAATCTCTTTAATATGACCAATTTCTCTGTAGGCATCCAGAAAATTTCCAGAAATCAGCACTGGAAACATGATAGATAGTTCAGAGTTGTCATCATAAAGTGTCAATGTAACTTCAACAGGCAATCATGTAAAGGCACTTGGCTACTGTAGCAAAAATAATGACTTTGGTTCACTCTGACTTTCATTTTTGTTCAAAAAATAGAGAGTGGAAACCAGATGAAACTGCTAAGGCTTTGCCAGGCTTGACATGGTATTGTTGTTTTTTATGCAGGTTCTATTTAAAATAAAAGGTCAGGCAAGATGTACTTGAAACTCAGTCCTAACTCTGAAAATATTTGCCAGTTATAGTAAGTCTGGTTCAGTTTTCTGGTTTGTGGTGAGAAATTAAAACATTTTGTCACTGAATTCAATCATACCACACTGAAGGACAGACAGAGGGTTTTGAGTGAGTTTCTTTTGGTGGAAATCCTGTCAGAAAATCACCACATATTCCCAGTTCCTCAAGGTGGCTTGAATAATGTTTTGTCTGTCTTTGACTCATAGGAATGAAACAGTAAATTACTTTATTTGCCATTAGGGCACAGCTGGAGATAATGGTATTCATTGTTATTCTACTCCCTCCAGAATACGAGGAATTAAGTGGACTATGTAACAATTGTGTAAACACTCTTAGGACATATTCAAGCCATTCAAAAATTATAAGATATATATGGTCATATGAAATGCATTGTTTCTTATGCTTTGGATTATCTATTAATATGCAGTCATTTTTCCGCTTGAACAGAATTCTGTGGAGCACACAGGAACTTGGGCTTCCATCACATAAAAAAAATCAGATAACATACGGTAATATTTTAGTCTCTAGTACTAGACGCTCACTCAATCTCTCAAAGTTGAACAAGATCAAGAGTTCTCCAGACACATAGCCAGAACATCTGACTCCTTGAGAAGGAACTGAACCTGCAGTCTAAAGCACAGAGAAGAAATTCTGACTTCATTGAAGTCAGTAAAAAAAAATAAGACTTGTGCAATGGTACCTAATGGCAACCTAGAACTGCCATGAGTCCTGTGTAGAAATGGACAGAAAAGAAAATCTTGTAGTTAAGCGATCAGTACTGGGACTCTTTAATTTGATGCTGCTGCAAATTTCCTAAGTGAAGGGAAAAAAAGACACAAAGGATACTGAAGGAGCTGGCAGAGAGCCTAACCGAGCCACTTCCCATTATTTCTCAGCAGTCCTGGCTAACTGTGGCACTCCCAATTGACTGGAGGTTAGCAAATGTGACACTCATCCACAAGAAGGGCTGTAAAGAGGGTCTGGGGAACTATAGGCGACTCAGCCTGACCTCTGTGCAGGGGAAGGTTATGGAGCAGATCCTCTTGTGTGTCTTCACAGTCTGTACCGGACAACCTGGTGATCAAGCCCAGTCAGCATGGGTTTATGAAAGGCAAGTCCTGGTTGATTAACCTGGTGTCCTTCTATGACAAGGCGACCCCTTTACTAGATGAGGAAAGGCTGTAGATGTTGTCTATGCAGGCTTTACTAAAGCCTTTGACACTATTTCCCACAGCATTCCCCTGGAGAAATTGGGTGCTCATGGCTGAGGTGCTGGATCGTGTCCAGAGGACAGTGAAGCTGGTGAAGGGTCTAGAGAGCAAGTTCTGTGATAAGCAGCTGAGGGAACTGGGTTTTTTTTAGCCTGGAGAAAAAGAAGGTCAAGTGGGACCTTATTGCTCTCTACAACCACCTGAAAGGAGACTGTAGTGAGGCGGGCGTTGGCCTCTTCTCCCAAGTTATGAGGGTTAGGACAAAGGGAAATGAACGCAAGTTGTGCCAGGACGGGTTTAGATAAGACATTAGGAAAAATTTCTTCAATGAAACTGTTGTCAAGCACTGGAACGGGCTGCCCAGGGAAGCTGTGGAGTCAGCATCCCTGGAAGTATAGATGTGTAGATGTGGCACCTAGGGATATGATTTAGTTGGTGGACTTGGCAGTCTTAGGTTAACAGTTGAACTTGATCTTAAAGATCTTCTCCAACCTAAACAATTGTATGATTCTATTTTAGGTTTTGAACTTTTAGTATAAATAATAAAGAAGTCCCTTTTATGGTCATTTTGATAATCTTTCTTTTCTCTTGCTTAATCTGCCTGGTTTTCTGGGGAGTGATTAATTTATCTGTAATGAGGAATACAAGGGAAAAAAACAGGAGGTGGGAGGGTAGGTGTACATTTTCTCTTCTCTGGACTCTTCATGCTCTCTTTTATCCTTTGTCTCCTTTCTGTCATTTGTTCCTATTACCTACCTTACTTCTTTTTCATGCCTTCATCATGGTGTTTTTCATGCCTTCATAAATGATGTTTAAACTTCCCTAGCTAACCTATGCCTTCTCTTCCACACCCCTCCCCCCAATTCTATTTTCTTCTGTCATTGTCCAAAGTTGTAAATTCACATCCTGTTCTCTAATCTGTTCCTCTTCCTGTCATCACTTTATTTCAACTTGCTCTCTGCCCTGTTCAGCATTTTTAAAATGCATAATTGTCTCCCCTCTTCTCTCCTTCTTTTAAAGTGTTGATACCATATTCACGCAGCAGGGATGTGTGAAGTAGAGACAGGGATAGCAAGTCAGGAAGGAAGCTTTTATATCCATAAAATGACAAAGCAGCAGGTATCTGCAAATGAATGTGGTTCTACCTGAATTCTCTCTCCATCTTGGGACCAATATTGGTACAGAAGCACACTGTGAAAACACCGAACACACAGTCCGTCAGCAGTTTACGCAGTTGCTTTTAGCTTTAGGCCACTCCAGCATAATTCAGGAAAGATGGAGCTAACTCAGCCTAATTCTTAATACAATAGTAGTTTACTTTCAAATGTAATAAACCATAAATCTTTTGGTTTGTGTCTTGCTGGATAAAAAATATGACTACCTTTAAAGTTGTGTTCTTTTCTAATGGGAAGAGAAATAGGGGGCATAGTGGAAACCCCAAGAAAGAGTATAAAGGGGAAACAGAAAAATTAATAGAAGCAAAACTTTAATTTCTCTTGCTGAACGTATATTTAAAAAGGGGAATATACCACAATAATCAATCAGGTTTTTTGCCTTCAGCCTGTCTGAGGCCATGTGGTTTGGAGATCTGATCACTAGTCCGAAAAGGAAAGGCTGTTTGCAAGATTTCTGGGGTGTTTTTTCCTGGAAAAGGTGAGAGGACAAAAGCAGAAATATGTGACATACACTTTATGCCTTATAAGGAAAGTATTTGTCTATCTCTGTCTGTATGTCTATCTATCTTTCTATCTTTCCACATACATGTAGAGAGATCCATATGTTTCAAGCTGTCCCTAAATTGATTTGGAGGCAGGTATTTCTTTCATTTAATGCTCTGAGGGTTGGATGAAAAACTCTAAATCTGATACACGGCTTGAACCAAGTGAACTGTATTTTCTTATTTGTTTTATTCTTTCACATTCACTGTTCAATATTTTCTGGAGTTATGCATGATATTTCCATCAGTAAACAGTTCTGACTGTTTGGAGACAGAACAATGCCAAAGCAGAAGATAGTGTTTGAGCATTCAAACCGCATTTTGTAACCATCATGCTTGCTTAATACATCTCAAAACATTTTGTCTTGTACAATATCTGTGTAATTTTGAAACCATTTCTAAACTGTTATTTTGGGTGAGCATGAGTATATGGCTCCTTGCTGTATAAAATCAGTCATCACTTTCTCTTTTGTGTTTGAGCTGTCATCCAGTACTCTTGTTTTCTTTAATAGTGTGAACTTTGGTTCTGTTTCTCTTTTAAACCTCTGTTTTCATTCCATTTTTATTTTAAACAGGTTCATCAGGCAGTCCTTTAGCCATTCCATTGTTTTGTGGAGTTTTGTTGGGGTTTGGGTTCGTTTTTGTTGTTTTTTTGGGTTTTTTTTTATTGCTGTGCTACTAAAACAATTTTATAATTAAATCGACTATTAATAAACATTTTTTACATTAATTTGCACTTGTAATAGCATCGCTAGAGGGCAGTATTGATTAAATTACGCGCACTCTACTGCTCATTGGAAATTTATGTGCAGAAAAGCCTCCAGTACAAGCATCCTTGCTTTTTTAATAAATGGTCATGGCTTTCACGTCCATTTTTCATCATATCCCATACGTGAAAAGTAAATAGTCATTTTTATTGCCATGTGTATTAGATATTGTTATATGTAACTTTAATGCAGGTAAAAGAACATTCTGTGATATTATTTTTATAAAAAGGAATGTGCATGGAGCTTAGTAGAAGATCTGTGGCATTGAAGTTATTGTAAATTATCATTTTTATTCATTAGTTTATTAGAAAAAATTATTAAAATGATAAATATTTCTAACATTAAAATATAGGTTTGTTCATATGTTGTTTCTCAGGAGAAATGTTTGCTGTGAAAAATATCTTCTAATTCAGTAGCTGTTAATTCACTAATCTCAGTACAGTATATTTGAAAATAATGGACAGCAAAGATAACCAGGATTTTAACTTAAGACACTGACTCATTTGTTCTTATTGATTTACAGGTCTCCTGACAAATGCAGCAACACAGAATCCTCGTAGGAGTGGTTTAGGCTCTGTGTGAGCTACTTAGTCAAGTTTCACTGCTGTTGATCATCAT